>NW_026087411.1:79753568-88903997 GCF_022539395.1 Myiozetetes cayanensis | reverse complement strand
GAAAAATTTGCTAAATGTGAAGTAAGATTATTTAGGGGAGATATTTTGCACAGTATTGAAGGTAAGAACTAAACTCTTTTTGAGTATGTTGAAGGAGAGGAAGCTGGGAGAGAAATCAAGTAGAATATGCATTTCACTTACATTAGGTCCAATTTAACTGTTTTTGTAACATTTCACTATTACTATAAAGAAAGTAAGCATCTCCAAAGGATGGGAAGAATTACTGTCTGAATAAACTTTTCTCACACAGATTCATGGGATGACTAGCTTACTCCAGATACTAGAGATAGATGAGTTGAATCTCACCTGAAAGGCAACAAAATAGATCAGAAAGTTTGGATGGAAATCTTGTCTGAGCATTTTTGCTTTGTATGGGTTAAGAGGAAAAATGAAAAATCATATGGAGTCAGAGAACAGGAAGATTTCAGCTATTGGTATGGAAGATAAAGGACTTAAGAGTTTTGGTTTTCTTTAAAGAAAAAGAGCTGCTCTTAGAGGTAAAAAATTAGTGAGTTGTATATATCTCAGTTCAGAGGGAAAAGGAAAGAAAAAGGTAGAAAATATGAGGCATTTTTCAAAAGAAAATAAGGGCAATCAAGAAGGTTTAGAAAGGAGTTGAGTTTCAGCCCTGCTATGTTCAAGAGGCGTTCAAAATGTAGAAAAAGAAACAAGAGAAAAATTCTGTTGAACTGCAAGTAGGGCATGAGGAAAGAACATGAAGGAACAGTATGGCTTTGGTTCTTCACTTTAGGAGAGTTGCAAGAACAGAACAGATTATGTAAAATACAAAGCAGAGAAGGCAGCAAGTAAAAAAGACAGTCGTAAGTCCCAAGGTAAGACGTGGTTATGCTACAGAAATTACAGCAGAGACAGTGACTATGAAGAGACAGAGGGAGATGACACACCAAGAATATGATGTATCGTGATCCTTGGATGCTTCACATTGCTCAAATATAGTTATTTCCTTTTGCCTCCTTTCTGGTTACCATGGCATTAATACTCTAATTTAGTGGCATGCAGAGCAGCATGTAATAAGATCTGAGATCAGAGAGGTCAGTATACAGTATGAACGGTATGAAAATAAGTGGGAGTTCTCTGCCTCATTTGCTTTTCTTCGCCTATAATTTATATGAGATGTTTTTGCACTCCAGTCCTCTAACAGGACAAATAATTGAAAACATCATCCCTACATGGGAGCAATTGCTGCTGCTGGAAACGTTAACAATAAGGGAAATTTTAAGAAGCCCAGATGCTATCAGAGTTTTGCAGTGTCTAGCAGACTTTTGGGAAATGCTGCCTGCACTCATTTTAAATGAGGAAGTATTTCAGTTTTAGTGAAAAAAGACATGACCGCTTGTGTACAGCAGTTTTTGGCAGGCAGCTGGGCTTTATAAATGCCTCACTTTAAATTAAAAAAAAAAAACCCACAAATGTAGAACACAACTTCCAATACATCCTGATCACACAGAAACCACAGGTGGCAGTTCTCTCATGCACTAGCTCTGACTTGAGTTTGCAGATTAACAAAACACCACAAAACAACAGGAGCATTTTCTTTAGCAGGAGCAGGTGATGTTTAAATATCCTTACCATTGTTGCCTGTGGAGGAGTCAAACTGAACCTCAGGTGTTGAGTTTTCTGCAGGTGTAGAAGCTGCTGTTAGTCCCAGAATAAGTTGATCCACGTTGCTTCCCACTGGTTGCTGCTGATCAGAGCCGGCAGAGCTGAGGATCAGGAGACTTTTGCTCTGCTGCCCCATTCCCTCCTTGTGAAAGCTGAAATACTTTTGCTTCTCCTCTCCAAAATGGGGGCTAAAGGTCTCAAAAGGTCGGCCCTGCTTGTCAGCTGCTTTCTCCCAGGGTTTCAAATTTTTCTGAGCATAAGTGCCACCTGCCTTGCCACAGAAATTGGGCCCATGAGAAGGCAGAGGACCTTCACTCAGCAGGTTTTTCAACTCTTGTAGACTTTGTTTAGAAATGCCAGGTGTCCCTGTGAAGCACTCAGCAGTACTGTTCCCTTGTGTGGATACAGCACGACCCAGGGAGCCCATCTTCGTCACATGAAACTTTACAACTTTTTCTTTTGTACCACCCTGTTCTTCTGGCTTAGCCCCTGCCTGCTCACTGCCCTTTTCCCTCTGCACTGCCTCTGTGCAGCCACCTTTCCTGCACTCCTGGCAGGCAGTATGCTTGTGGGCTGCTTCATTTGAACTGCTGTATCTACTTCCTCCTTCATTTTTCCCACTATTTTTTTCCCAGTGTCAGCATTTTCCCGGTTTTCTTGTGTTTCTCCAGATGTGTCTTCTTTCACAGCACTGCCAGAATTGGAACTGCCATCACCACCTCTGTCCTTTTGCACTGGAGGAAAGGTAGAGGTGTTTTGGAGAGACCGGTCTGAAGGTGGTTCTGAGCAACCAGTGGTTCCTTTAAGGGGACAAGGATCTGGGATTTTTGAGGTGTGGGACAGCTCCATCTTCTCATTTTCTAAAGGAGGAACATACTTTGTAGGACCTTTGATTCCCTTTTTCTTTCTGAAACCACATATATTGTTGCCATCAACTTCATCACTGTCACTTTCAGATGTGTTCTGTAACCAGCAATAAAATATAGAGCCAAGTAATATGCATGAATGAAACATGGCAATGGAGTACTACCACCAGCTGCATTAACCTTGTAGCACTTCCATTACTACTTGCTGATGGAGGTCTCTGTGGGCACTTATTTTGATTCTTAAAAGTTCTCACAGAATTCTTTTTCTTACATTTTATTTAAAAAATAGTGAAAATGCTTTCATAATGTAGTTTTTAGGCATATTTAATTGATTTAATACAAGACATAGTACACTGTGTGACATCATTTGACAAACATATCCACTTTAAGTGGGAAAAAAATGTATTTTAATAATTACATTTAAGTATATTCCTGTTCATATTAAAAGCGTTTGTATTTATAAAGGAAATGTATTACCCTAAAACACAGAACAGTGGCAATTCTTATAATTGTAAAGATTGAAACCTGAAAATAAATGGTGTTAAATTAATTTCAGGATCTAATTTGGACAAATAACTGAACTTGCAGAGCAGCGGACAGAAGGAAATCTCATATTTGGATGTATAAACAGGAAAGAACCTGAAGATGATATTTGCCTTTATATATGACATAGACATAGTTTATATTGTAGTGGTGGGAATAGATTTTAAAATGGATGTAAACACGTGGAAAAGGTGCAAAAAGGAGCTACAAAAATTAATATGCTTGCATTATCACAAAAAAAATCAAGAAGTGTCTGGATCATTGTCCCTGCTAAGTATCCTGATCCAACTGCAAGTGTGGTTAATTTGATGGTGACAGGGAAACGGACAGAAAATCAAAACCAGACACATTTGAATTTAAAAAAATACCACAGATTTTAATATTGTGGGTGCTTAATTATTTCACACACTGTCAGAGTAGTGATTGAATTCTCCATCTCATATCTTAAAAAAAGACTCCCTAATGCAATTTAACAAAAATATAAATTACTCCATAGCCAATCATAAACTGTTATATTGCTTATGAATACCTACTCAAACATGCATTTAAGACATATTAACAGTCCTTAGTTTGCTTGGATTTGGCTAGAATTAAGACCTGTAAGGAAATCAAGGGATATCCTCTGAATGAGACCATTCTTTACCTTTTCCACAAAGGAATAATCTGTACTCTCTCCAATTTCTGAATTTCCAGAAGAAGGTATCTGCACAAAAGCAAAGTGAATGCCAGTCTGGGTAAGGCAAAAGAGATTCCTGTTGGCAGACAAAAGCACGTAGAAGAAAAGGCAGCAGCAGCTTATGTGTATATGGAAGGAAACAGTTACATGGCCCCCATTAAGGTCATTAACAATTTCCTTTCCCTACATTATTCCTTCCTATTTTCACTATTTTCCCATTATGCTATTTTCCATCATTATGTATTCAAAAAGGCTTATGAATTCTCTCCTAACACAGAACTCACAGAAATATTTCCTTCCTCCCTCCCCTTGCTCCGATTTTCCATGACACTCTGTACGTGCAGCTACTCTGGGAGTGTGCTGGGACATTGCTGTTAGCGTGGAAGGCATTTTGACCACCATCTCCATAGGGAGGATGAGCCACTCTGTGCCTGTAACTCCCATGCACATATCCTGGCAGTGATAGGCTCATGATACCCCCTTACAATCAAACACAATGACTGGCACATTCACAACAGAAGTTCATGCTTACTCCAGTTTCGCACTCAGTTTTTAATGAACCCATTTCTTCATCCAAGAGCTTTGGTTTATTCCTATAATAAACCCCATGATAACCCATAACATTATTCTGGGTGTTTGCTGACACCCCTACACATTCACTCATGCAGATAGATCCAATTCCTACAGCTCTGCATCATTTTGGAATAGAAATGTAATAAAAGAACTCTTCTGAACAGCAAACTGGACAAAAAATTATTATTATTATTCTGAATGATAATGAAGAATTTTGACACCTCTCTTAATAATATAAGAAAGGGAATGAAGCTGGGGAAGAAAAAGAAGGAATGGAGGATCATTGTCTGCTAAATGGAAAAACACAAATAATCCTAAAATACTCATCATAATAAATTTCTAGATATATATATAACTTTATCTAAGGGAAGTTAAGCACATCCTTTTTTTTTTAATACCTGTATACTGAAGTCAGACAGAAGATCATTTATCAAAATCAAAATGTCAGAAAACCACCTATCCACATAATTAGCCATTCTAAAGGATTTCGTGAGCACAAGGTACCATCCCCACATTATAATTCTTACCAAAATAAATTCCCTCTGAATAGAGATGAGTAGGATGAGGACTGATCACTGGTAACTTTGTTAATTCTTTTGAAACAAATCTCTAATAACTGATGTATCAACAGTAGTTTGCAGAGAGTTTATTTTCCATGAAGAGATAGACTGTGGTACTTCATTTTGATTATAGACCCAAAGATATGCTGTGCCCATTGCTCTTAAACAAAAACAGTGATAATTTTTACCTTCAAATAAACAAAACTCCTACAGTTATACAGAGAACAACCTATGCATTACTTTAGGTCCTCAGCACAAAGCACACCGCAACTTTGTGCAGGAAAATTACTTTGTTTCTAAATAAACTCAGATATTTATGGACTTTCATTTAGAAATCATTCACCATGTTTTCTGCAGTGAAATAAACAGGCCTGTGTTTGTTGCAAACTACCAACAGAGCATCTCTTCATATTAAAAACAGTCATATGCATGAGCTATGACACAAGCCTTATTTGTCTAGTAGTTTATGTGTTGTCTACCATCAGAAAAGGCTTAGTACCTGGGCACAGAGCGGGGACCACCCAGGAACAGGACTTATGAATTATCTGTTTAATTTTTTATTTCTTGAAAATTTTTTTCTATACAGAAGACAAGAGTGGTTAAGTGAAACAGCACCTTGAAAGAGATAGAGTGCAAGCGAGCTGGCTACAAATCATTACTTAATTTCATTGAACCCTGTGTCCTGCTATGCTGAAAGGAAAGCAAAATAGTCATGGTGTTAATATGGCAAAAGTTCTGACTACTTTCAATTTCCTCCTTGAATGTTCCTACATTTTTGTTGCTCTTCGGTAACAGTACCAGGAGATACTCAGGCTACTTGAAAGTTATTTTACCCAATGTTTATTTCATCAGTATTCAATATTTTTTTGCTTATTTTCAAATATTTACTGGCACCTTAAGCCAGAGGTCTTGGTAGTTTTGCAATTTGCTTCTGTGTGTTAGCAAGTGAATGCTTGGTCAGTGACTCAAATATTCCTGCCAGAAGAATTAGGTCCAAAATATAAATAGTGTGGACCACATTATGCAACAAATCTGAGATTTAGATTTTTCTTTCTAAGAGTTTTATCTGATGTTATTTGCCACCGATAGGCTTTGTTACTTCCCCAAGGTCTGATTTCTGTTATGATTGCTTGTCCCAGTGCCTCTACTTGTGCTGCTACATCAATCCCCTCTGCACTGGAGTTTGCACCCAGTAGGATCTCAGGCAGAGGTGGACCAGCTCAAGTCCTGCAAGAGGCAGGAAGAGTGGATCAGACTTCATTTCCCTTTATGGATAATCTCAACTCACACAAATAACAGCTTTGCTAGTCTTAACTGTGTACCTGCTGTGTCACTTCGAATACACAAGAGTCTCGGCATCTCTGACTATCAGCAGGGCATAAGGGTTGTATATTACAGCAACACATTAAGGCACCATGCAGGTAGGAAAAGAGAGAATAGAGGACAATGGCAGCAAATATTTCTGCACTGTGCAGATGGAATTGCTTGTTCTACTTAATTACATGCCACTTCTGGCATGCGATCAGGATTCTATGTTTGAGGGATATTTTATACCTTGTGGTAACACAAAACATAAATCTAATCAGTTTGTGTTCATTTTTAGACTTTGTACAGCTCTGGAGTGGAACATTAGCTATACCATGAAATACAGTACTGCTAAAAGGCAGCTCATCTGTAAACCTTCCAATCCAAAAGCTGATAGCATTGGAAATGTAAAGTGTTGCCTTTGGGAGGAGTAACAAATGCTGAGGTTTTTAGTGTGTGAAAATTAAGGGCAATTCTGGAACTTTTGCCTTAAAAAGATTTTATAGGTAACTGAAAATGTATCTATGGTGTTTTATGAGGCAAATTTTGGAGGCTGCAGATGAAACCTTCTATTTTTCTCCTACTTTTTGTTTGTGTCATGACTTCAGGCAACACTGCAAATACTGTTGTGGTTTATAAACCTCCCTCAAAAACATACTGACAAAAAGAGACAGGGAAATGAGAAAAAGAAACTCACAGAAAAGCTTTTGAAAAGGCAAAAAAGAGAGAAAGGGAGTTTTAGTTTAAAAGATACTCTGAGTAACTGTAGATGAGTAGCTGCACGAGGATTTCTATCATAGGAAAAGGTGAGAGACAAGGTACAACTCTATCAGGTACTTTAGTATATCTAATCAACAAAATAACTCAATGTTCCTACAACTGGCTACCCAAAAAAGTGAAGCAAGCATTCAATAATTCAATGGGGTCTCAGTCACATTTTTGGTTTTTGTTTCAGATCATTAACTGATTTTAGCCATTATTTTAACTGACTGATAAGAGGTCAAATTGTGATGATCTTCCTGAGTTGGTGCTATAGATTTTTCAAGAACAGAAGATTAATTTTGAAAAGAACATCAAAATGTCAAAACTTGGTATAACTAAGAAGTAACTAAGATTTGGTTGGCTGAATTTTTGTTTATGAAAAGTTAACTGTTTCACTTAGGTTTGATTTTTTTTTTAATCATATAAAACACTGTCGAAAAACTGAAATGAAATGTTTCCAGTCTAAAAAAATCTAAAACTATTGTTCAAGTACTGTTGACATGTGACATTATTCACATTGTTTGAACGTTTTTCCAGTTCTAATTCAAAAGTCACAATTTTCCACAGTATTGCAAATGCTGTGAAACTCTAAATGCTGAGAAACTTTTTCTGTCCCACTCTGGCTGTTACCAGGTTACCCTTTACAGCTCCCCCAGGCTGGTACATCAAGTTTATTTACACTGTATGTGTAGTAATGAATTTCAAAAACTTGAAGCCAAGTCAGCAGGAGATGCTGTTTAAGACCTCACACAACAGCACCCATAAAGAAAACAGCCCTGTGTCCAAGTACTTTCCCTGCCCCTTCCCCTGGCATGTGGAAAGCATCACCCAGCTGCTTCCCCAGCAACCAGACAGCAAAGGAGCAGAGGATGCAGAAATAAATCATGTACTTGTGAGAATTAATGCAGCTCCACTGGAGTCACCAGAGCCACAAAGATTTAAACCAGGAGAGAGTCTGGCCATGGAGTTGTACCAAGGACAACACAGATGTTTACACAAGGAGCATCTCCAGGCACAGAGAGGGATTTTGAATCTTGGGTACAATGCTAAAAGAATGCATGTGATGATAAACAGACACTGGTGCCTTGTAAGCTAGAAACATGAGGATCACAGTGCATTGTCAAGATATTGCTGTGACTAATTTCTCCCTCAGTGACCTTGTTTGATAAAGTGCCTCTTTGAGAGTGATTTACTGCTATGAAAACCTCCTAGAGAAGGACCTGAAAGTGGTATAAATATTAGATACATCTGATTATTTTGCTGTTGGAGAAGCTGAAGCACAAATTTGCCATAGGTCAAGGGAAATGTGTGACAAGGTGAGGAGCAGAAGAAAAGTCTCCTTCCTTCTTTAAAACTTTTAAAAATAGTCAAGGGTATTAACATCCTTCAGGTGAAAATTGATGGAGTGAGGTTAGTTCACAATATTGTGCTACTTATTTGCAAATCCAACATTTGCCTTTATCTGCTACACCCATTCAAAGCCTTCACACTATATATGCCATTTTCAGATGAGCTTCTTGAGGTCACTGATTCTCTTGCTGCCTCAAAGCAGCAGAGCTGTCCTTGTGACAAGATTATTTGCAATTACTTTCCCTTGGACTATGCCACCCGCATTGTGTTTGAAAAAAAAACCCCTCAAGTAAGGTAGAGCCTCAAAATGCGTAAGCTAATCCTGTCTTCACAGTGATTTGGGACCACAGAAGTACAAATTCAGGACTAGAATCTGTTTTAAAATAAAACTCATAGAAACTGAGCAGCTCCACTTAGGTCAGTAACCTAACTCAGGAGCATCATTTTCTAATCCATGTCAGATCCTGGTCCATAAATTATAGTGCTTTCTTTTACATTAATGAAGTCAAAGCTAATCTGTTTTTCCATTAATATTAATAGGATCAGATTTTAGACATCTATTTCTGTTACTCTTGATGAAGTTATAAATTAAATCAATAGAAACTCAAAATGTCTTAGAGATGCTTCCTAAGGCAAATGGGTTTTTCAGCTTAAACAAGAAGCCTTTCTTTGACCTGCATTTCCTTCAGAATTAAACTATTCTCAACATCCATGCATGAAGAGCCTTGCACATAATTCACAATTAAGTATGCCCTCACTTGGAATCTTGAGGTGCATGGAAGAAGTATTTTATATCAGTATATCTGTTTGGAAATCATTCATGATCAGTCTCTTACCTGTTGAGTAAGGTCTTCCTTTTTGTTCATGTCCACTTCATTCTAGTTCAGGTCACCATTAGAAATGGCCTAGTAGAAATCTAGTAGAAAGACATCCCATATTTATAGGCACAGATACAATAAAGGTTAGTTCAAACAGAATTGCTGTAAAGTTCTTTTCCCAGAAGGCCATGCAGATGATGAACTATGAAGAGCAACCCCAACATGTCGTGACCAAGAGCACTGCTTTCTGGAACAGAGTTAAAGTGATACACTGACAAACACACATTATTAGCTGCCTGCCTGCCTGGAAACAAAGACAACTGAGTATAAAACTGTTTTGCTCAACTTTTCTCCTCACAAAAGGCTTTTGTCCTGTAACAAGCCATTTCTGTTCTGGAATAGAAGCTATTGTTAGGCTCCTTAGAGGTAAAACCTATACTGGGCATTATAACAGCAGTATATTTTTGAGGCACATGGACAGGGATTTGATGGGCACAGCATACTGCAAGAACAGCATGCAGCACCAGCCTGTTATTCTAGATGCTTGTATATTGTTAATATTGGTGTATCTCGTTGTTAATATTGGTGTATCTCCTCCTGGGGAGGAGTCTTTTTTGCATTAGATCTCTAAAAATATTTCAAAGATTAGATAGTGAAGCTTGTCTTTCTTACTTTTTTTATTTATCAGGTTTAATATTAATTCAAAGGGCTGTGTTTAACTGTCATTTCATTCATTTTAGTTATTTTAGCTGACATAACATTACAGGATGGCCATATCTTGTGTCGTTACAGCAACCCTTCCTGACAACCCATCACTCAATAAATTCAAGTAAATATGAAATTCAGATTGGCTTTTCTCTATGTGAAAACTCAGGTTTGGCAATTTTTAATAATTTCAAAGCAATAAAATTAAAAAAAAATAAAAGTTTGTTAAAATATCAAAATAAAAATAATGACTATGCATTAGGAGCTATAATTCACAAAAATCTTAGGTATCGACAGTCAAATGCATAAATGTAAATGCTCAAGCCCCAAACTGTGATTCTGAAAATCCTTCTTTTTCTTGGAGATACTGAAAAGCCAGAGATCCTACATTTGTAACTCCATCTGTGCAATTTCTGTAACTGCCCCATTCTGAACTGCCCCACTTGTCACAGAGAAGAGCAGGCAACAACTGAAAGTTTATTAGCATTCAAGAAACAGGCTTACTCATGAGACTTGACATTTTGTCAACCAGGCATTAAAAAATTCACCACCTTGCACTCAATAAGACCAAGCTTCTGCAAGACAGATGGGATGGAAGTCAGCATTTTGCTTTCAGAATACTTTTTCCAAAAATGTTGGCCTTGGACTGCCGTCATACAATAGTAAGCAAAATTACACATTTCCTTTCAATTTTAACGTTAGCATAAATGTGCTAAAAATGGTTTTATTTCCAGCTTAGGCTGGCTAAAAAGCTGTATTTAACATCACTATTACTAAACACAGTTCCTCAAGAGTGTATCATGTAGACTAATATTTTCATAGCAACACTTTCTTTGTGGCATCACAGAAAAGGGAGCCTCAGAAGAACAGCCCAAAAGGGTGTTTTCTAGAGAAGAAACAGAGATTTACACAAAATGATCCCCCTACTTTCGAGTGTAGAACTGATATCATGACTTTGCATAATTATTTAATTTAAATATGCTGGGTTTCAACTACAATTTATCAAATACTGATCTAAAAATCTAGACACTTTGAAAATATCACACAGAGCAAACATCACAAACGCGATTACTTACTACTTAAACTACAGATACTTTGTATGCACTATGATGAATAAGTGGTAATGAGAAATGGAAACTGCTCATTATCCCATTAGTGGCTCTTCATCAGCTAGAAAAGAGACAGCTTGTCTGATGACAGATACTGTGGCAAACAACCGCCAGCTCAGGGAAGCACTTGGCTGGTGAGCTGAGGGCAACCTTCAGGCACCCGACTTCACCATCATCACAGCTTAGAACTACTTCTGATTCCAGCTACTGATGTTAGGGTGGGGTTTTTCACTGCTTGTACTCTTCTCCCATTCAGTTTGGTCCTTCAAAGGGGGAAATTTCTGTATACTTGGACTTAAGATCATTTTAAGCAGGAAAGAATCAGGCCTCAGGGTACCCACAAGGAACTATTTTTTTTTCCTAACTAGTTACCTTTAGCTGTTAAATCAAAAAAATTGTCCTCCAGTTTCAGAAACCTTCAAAGTTATAATAATAATAATGGCCAGTCTTCGCGAGCGAAGATCCGGGGAAGGTCTTTACACCTTCCAGCCTGCGCATTGGATTTTTTAGGTGAGACACAGTGTGCGCGGAACTGAGCCCACCCTTTAATCCTAAGGTTCATCTGCCGGGGCCAAGCGAGCTTGGACGGTGGCAGCGAGGTCCTCAGGACGTAGATGGATTGCCTTTACAGGGTTAACGAGCTCCATCTGCCCGGGGGGTGTCTCTGACCGGGAATCGAACCCGGGTCTCGGCGGTGACAGCGCCGTGTCCTTCAAAATTAGAGCCCTTTTAAAATGTTATAGTATTCTTATAATATGTGGAGATTTCCAAACTGGTTCCAGCTGGCTGGTGACAACTAACATCCACACTGCACAGTACTGTATGGATATACAAAATGGGTTTTACCCAGACACATTTCAGGAACTTTTGAGAACAAAGACTTTTGAGCTTCCCAGTTCTAAGGTTGACAATTATATGGTCAACAAAAGGAGGTATTTACTAAGTCTCTCCCACACCACCATAAACCTATAAAATTCAGTACTAACACCTAAAGGTATCTCTCTCAGGTAACATTTGCAATCCTAAAACAAGTCTGGAGGATATTATCTTTATCTTTGGAACAATTTTCAGATTCTACAGCTGAAGAGGAATTCAAACTTTAGTACTTCTGAGGATTAAAATTTGACCCAAACTTTATTAGCCTAATTACCTAGATCTTTTGATGTATTTGCACTACTGCACCATAACTCCAGTATTCTTTATTTTCATCTCCTCAGTAAATCTGTTCACTCTGAAAGCAAATTCTTCCTTATGTTGTCTGCATGCAGAGAACACTCTGTTTTAATTATATTCATATGTATTTGTTCCTTTTCCTTTAGCAGATTATTTCTGTTGCTCTTTTACTCTTTCATTCAATAAAGTATACTTATCTAGGGTACAGTAGATATATAGTTTTAAATATTTTTGTGCCTGAATGGATTTAAATATATAATTCTGCCCCCTATACTGACTCCCTTAAAGATTCACGGCAACATTAAGAGAGGTTCAAACTCAAAAGTAGGAAACAGAGAGGGGATCAAGTGCTGAACCGGCTTCCTATAGAGGTGACCGATGCCCCAGGCCTGAAAGCATTTGAGAGGCATGTGGGCAATGCCCTTAACAATATGCTCTAACTCCTGAAGGGGTCAGGCAGTTGGACTAGTTGGACTGTACATCCCTTCCAGCTAGAACTACCCTATCCTATCCTATTCTAAAACATTCTATTCTAAATCTAATATTTAGCTGTTGCTAAATGAATAAGTGGAAAAAATGCTTAATTTTCCTTGTTAAAATTGTTCTGCTTGATGTAAACTGACTAAAGAATCATTAGGTCAGATAAAGAGAGGAAATAAAAGCTTAGATCTATATCAGTAGTGAGATTCTCCTAGATGGAGCAACAGGTTTAATCTCTGCCTTGGTAAAAATCACATATTTTATGTAGAGTGTTTTTTCTATCTAGTTTTTCTGTCAGTAAAGTTTTGAATTCTATTAGCATAGAATAGATGTGGTGAGGTCCCTTCCCTTTGAATGATATTCTTTCAATACAAGGGATTTACATCATGATCTCATTCACACCAGGGGAACCCGACAATAGCTACAGGACTTCACCAAAATTATTGGGATGCCATTAGTAACTATATCCCAAACCCAACATTTCACTATCTTAAATACTTATGTGAAAGTGGAGCATCAAGGACCTTTCTCTTCTAGTCCTCATAAGCTCTGGTCTGTGAGAAGTAAAGGAAAAGCAAAAAGTCATTCTATGTTTAGTTGTACTTTGACTGAAATTGTCTTCAAATGAGTGAGAAATGTAAGTCAGTCATAAGAACACAGGGGCAAACTGATCACAGCTGTAAAAATGTAAGCCTAATTGTATGAGTTTAACCAAAATTAACCTCAAAAACCCGTTTGTTTTTCCTAGGTATCACTGGAATCAGAATACAGTTCTGATTAAATTATACAAATCAATAGTATGCAGAAATTGTCGTATTTTCCTGAATTCCCATAGGGAACAGCATAGAAATATATTATGAGCAACACTCAAAAATATTACAACAATTGTTGCAAAAGCGTTTGCATTTTCTTGAAGCCCAATTGTGCCTGGAAAAGACAATTTAAGAATCTCTTCTTTAATTTAAAATATATATTTCTACCATATTTTCAAGGAAGCCTTAAAAGCTCGCCTGTGCCAGAGGAAACAGATGGGATAACAGTGTTAAATTCCTAACCTTTCAATCCCAGCTGGTAATTTAACGTCAAACAGAAAAGAGTTGCCATGTTCTCTCCTTCCTTTAGGTGGCACCATCCTCACAGATGTTTATGTATGAAAGCTGCAAAAGATTCCCTCTGAAATCGAGTATGAAATACCTTGA
This sequence comes from Myiozetetes cayanensis, assembly GCF_022539395.1. Lineage (NCBI taxonomy): Eukaryota > Metazoa > Chordata > Aves > Passeriformes > Tyrannidae > Myiozetetes > Myiozetetes cayanensis. The sequence continues at coordinate 88,890,255 of NW_026087411.1, read as the reverse complement.
TAAAAGTAAGTGCTTGATTTGCATCTAAAAGGAATATCTTACATTATTTAGACAAGAGAGAGTACTCCATTTCAGTGTGAAAGATATCTCTACTGCTGAAGAAAAGCTGCAAGGAATAGCTATCAGGAAAATAGAAATGCCAAGGGATTTACTAGTAACCCTTGCTCTGTAACAGGCTTATTATGAAACCTGCAATGCACTCTCCATCTCTAAACAAGTTCCGTTCTCAGAAAAGTAACAGCTAAAACCCACTTACAATTCAACTTATTTAGCTGAGTTATGATAGTTTGCCAGGACCCTTTCATTCTTCTCTTATTAATGGAGGAATTTCTCAAAAGTGACCAAGGTTGCTAATTCCATTTTGCACTATTTATCACTATTTCACAGTATGGTTCTCCAAGTGTTAAAACAAAGTTAGAACTTTTTAACACCTTTAGAAATGGAATGGGGGGACGGGGGTGGTGAGTGGTGATAGCAACCAACATCAAATTCAATTCAGATCAGCCTCTACTCAAATAATCTACATGTCAGGAGAGGTATGGACTTAGGCATGGATATTCAGTGTCTCTAGGTGGTGCCCAAAAAACAATGGAAATATGTAAGAAGATTCCCTGTCTCTGAAGGAAAAAAATCCCCTTCATATATCTTAAGCAACATTTCTGCTAAATGTTTTCACTCTGATGTACTTCAGTCCTTTGTAATAGTGTTCTAGCTGACTGTAGTCCTGTTTCTATGCAGTTAATTTGCCATCAACATTGAAAATCTCATTAGAAAGAAATTCTTACAAGACTCACGACACTAGTGCTCCTGGTCTTGAGGAGAACTCTTGGAAGAGCTAAACTTGAAAGTTCAGTGTTTAGTTTCACCAAATTTGGAAAATCAGATGCAGTCAAACAGATGGGAATAGATGAATGGGAACTATCTAAATATTTCAGGACCCCAAAAGAGATGTGTTATTTCATTTTCATTGCTCCATCTCTAGTTTAACACACTAGGAGCTCACGAAATCAGTTTAAGTAACCTCTTTGCCATGGTCTGTGTAGTTAGGGTCAAATTTGTAAAGACAAGTAGATGCTACTTGAAATTATCATCCGGATGTCTTACAACTCTTATTGCTGATGATCCTCCAATACCAAATTTCGCCTCAGTGTGAAGTCAATTTGCCAATGCTCACAGAGACAGGAGACCCAAACAGCCTGTGACTTAAACAGGAGTTAGATAAAAAGTTGAGGTTTTTAAATCTTCCATGAACCAAACATGCAATTTCAGATACCAGGTAAAACCAAGCCTCTGAATCCTATTACAACAGATGCCAGCTGGTGATGGAGAGCTTTTCATAAACTCTTAAGATTCGACACAGTAATGACAAATATCCTTCTACTCTGTTTACATCAACATAAAAAAAGCTATGACAATTCAAAGTTGTGACTCAGGGTAGGTAGTTTAGGTAAAAAGTATGGTAAGGTATGGAAGGCCCTAAATATGTAGCCCTAAGGGTGTCTTTGGATGACATTATGCAATAGCCACACATGTAGCATTGAATGCAGCATTGTATTTCAGTACCAAGCAAGACTGGACTGATTACAGGACATGCACACTCTGTATTCTTGCTCATATTGCTGTTTCAGAGCTGAATTAAGGATGACTGATCTAGTTATTAGGAAAAAAATGAAAAACAAACAAAAAACTTGGCTCAAATAATAGCAACAAAAGTTAGAAAACATTACCAAGGAACTGAGTATGCTTTTTCTATTGCTCTCAAGGAAACTACATTGGTTAAAGGGTTTTCAAAGATGTGCAGCAAAATCTTGCTGAAAATACTTCTAGACAGCAAGGGTTATCAGGTCACTTAAAGTGCCTTTCTGAGTTCCCTCCTACGGTCTCTAGAGCTTTTACAAAGCACATATATTCAGTCAATTGGAGAATGGAAACATATAGCTGTCTAATGCATGGTACTTATAAAAGTTACAGGTAGTCTGGGTATGTTTTCCATAGAGCAAATCACAGTAGTCTTGGGAAAACAGATTTAGTCCTACACACCTGTGTATATCTTAAACACTTACAGAGGTAATAGTACTGTCCATACCTAGAAGGCAGAGGAAAGAATCAGAGGCTTGTTCTGTAGTGTATGTTACTGGGACTGTGTCTGCAACTGTGAAAAAGACAACAGTAACAGTTAAAAGTACTTAATATGTACAGTAGCACATACTGCAGCACAGAATATAGTGAATGTTTCTTCTTGCTGCAATTTCACACATTTACTTGAGCCAGGTAATAACAGTGGATTTCACAAATGTCATTTTCAAGAAAATGCTTCAAGAAAACGTCCTTGAGGTTGAGGCACTGAATTAAATACTCATTATCTATAGGAGGAAAGGAACTGGACAAAGTGAAGGTAAATGTGCTGCCTCTGATGCCTTCTAATACACATAATTAGTGTTTCTACTCTAACCACTGGAAGACCACTGGGTCAAGGCTATACAGATAGATTTATATATTATCATTACTATTCTTTTAATCCATGAGGATAATTTAAACCATGACAGATGTCCAGACAATGGTATGGAAACTTCCATGTGCACAACAGATCAATGGATTGAAGGCATATCACAGAATTGTTCTGGGAGTCTCTCTAATAGTGCACTTGTGGCCCATATCCCTTCCTTAGCCATAGTGGATTGCTCACATGCCAGCTGTCATTCCACTGGGCAGCGCCTGGGCACAGGGCTCAGCACAGGCCCGGAATCATTTCTAATAAATGGTTTATATATACCAGACCCATTTTGGAAGGCATAAACTAGAAGACATAAAAGCATGAGTCAAGCAGTTCCAGTCAGCCTCAAGATCCAAGAGCTGTTCTTGACAGTATTTATGTACTGATTTACATTTAGTCTGACAGTCCAATGTGGGAAAAAGAGGTAGAGGTGGTATAGCACACAGAAGGCTGTCAAATGTGTGGCTCCTATGATCTTTGCCATGACTTTTTGGAAGAATTTAGTTGCTAGATCATTTTCTGCAACTCTGATAAGAACAATGAGGGACTCACCACTCTGTGCCATAGTTCAGAGGTCATCAGTCAGCACACTTTCAATCCTGCAGCTTTTTTTTAATAAGTTGAACAACATCGGCATAGACTGGTAAATAAAGGCATTGTGTAGATTTAATTTCTTACTGATCTTCCTCACTGTCTTATAAGGCCAGTTCACACCTAACATGTTTTTTTCTTCTCCAAACTAATTAGTTATAGTGTTATAGGCAAGCTTTTCTTTCCCATATGCAGTCCAGAGGTTCAAACTACCACTCACAAATAACTCTCTCTACCCTGTAGCTATTTTTAATGATGAATGAATACTTTTTTTAGATACAACAAGTGCCTGACCATCCTTGCAAATATAATCCAGAAAAGGGTATGAGGAAAGACTCCCTATCTGCTTAGATGAAGAGGTGCCAAATTGCCACTACTTTGCTCCTGATTTAATGTAATTTAGAAGACGAGGTTTTTTCCCAGTGATCTATATAGTACATTGATCTAGTCAAGCATAAGAACTCTAGAGGTAGGGGCCTGAGGCAAAAGTCATTACAAAAAGAGCAAAGAGGAACCTGACCTGCATTTCAGCAAAGACTCTAAGGCAAACGGCACGAAAGAAGTGCTCTGCAATTTTTTCTTTTGTCAGCCAAGCACTATTCTATGTTGCTTCCCCTTCTAGGTAGAGAAAGCTAATATAGGGTTAGAAGTGTTTCAGGAACCTGGAAAAATTTTCTGAGTTCCCCCAGAGTCAGTGACAGAAGCATATTTACTCTGTGAGAAAAGTACACATAATATACCTGGCCAGCTAAGAGTAAAGCAACAGCTTAAGGTATCAATGAAGTTTGCAATGATCTGTAGTTTCTGTAGATGATATCCAAAAAATCTAAAGTCATAGCTTTCTCACAACTGTCCTGAGCCTGTATGAATTGCAACTGGCATAATTATTAAAATTGGGACGATTTTCACAGGCATGAAGGAAGCCTTATTTTATACATGAGAGCTACCCTGTTGCCAAACTCAAAACACCTGCAGGGTTGTGCTGGGGAATTTTACAGAATAGACCTCAAGGTATTAACATAAGCAAAGTGGCACTTTGTTCCTAGGTTCATTCACTGAAGGAGCTGAATTATTTGGCTGAAATATTATGGAATTCAGCCAGGGGTACAGGAAAGATATGAAATAGTTTGGCTTAAACCTGGTGCTTCAAAAAGGTATAAACAATTGAAATCAGCATTGTATAATCGAAATGGAGGCTGTTTTCCCTGCTGTCTTCAGTAGTGCATAATAAATGGTGCTGCTTGCACCATATGTGACAGACACACAGAGTTCTTACCTTGCAACTTCTCGTTCCATTATTGCAGTGGGGAAAGACCATCTTCTAATAGAAATACCAAAACAGTTTAAAAGGTCATTAATGACCCATTCTATACAGTGTTTATTTATTCTCCACCTATCATTCCATTTTAATTAGAAGCTCAAGAAGAAACTAAGAAATAAACATCATCTGAGGGTATTCCTAACATTATTCTCTAGACATCTAGGACATCTCCAAAGTAGAACACAGTCCTCCCAAGCCCTGAGAGACAAGAAGAGATTTGAGGAGTGAGAGATGCATATCAGTCCTTCCTGTATGCCAGCTCAGGCTAATAAGATGTACATGCCACTATGATTCAGCAACAACAAACCTGCAATTTCCTGCAGGCTTTGGGCATTTGACATTAGAATGACTCATTGTCCATATGGAGAGCCAAGGAGTCATTTGCACGACTGCACCAGAGCATCTTTAAAAGAGTTTGGGAGAAATAACTGTAGTTTCCAAGGTGTCCTTTTTCTTAGAACTTTTTTAGTTATTGCAGTAACCTCTCTGTGATCGTTTCAACAATGAGATACAGCTGCAGTTATGACTCTACAACTCTTTTAAAACAGCATTTCATCTCATCTTAGAAGTTCTTATGGCACCATTTTTCCACCATAAATCTTTGATATATGGCAACACTAAAATAACTAACACACAAATATTTTAATGGAGGGGTCACCACTCAATTATGGTGAAAGGGAGCTAAGCCATATCCTACAGGCCTGGGCATTTTACATGCCTGCAGATCAAGAAGTAGATCAGACTTCACCCAGTGCACATCTTGCCTTCAGTGCTCGAGCAACCCCACGCTTCCTAGCACAACCACACAATGGGCTCGAGGACCTCCTTGCTCTGTGTGAGGAGTTGAAATTAAAACCACATGCTAAAATGCACAAGATCTCTGTCGCCCCTGCTTTGAAAGGAGGCCACAGCTATCCATCCTCAACCAAGAAGCCCCACACAGAGCACAAATTCATTCCATAGAGGAGTCACTGTTAGTTACCCTTTCTTCGTCATAAGGGCATCTAAGCACTAGCACATGAACTAATATTGCCACAAAAAATAACAGACCCTTATTGTCCAAAGGTCACCTACATTAAGCTTTGACATCAGTGATGTGAAAAACAAATGCAGGGTCAAATCTGATGATGGAGGTTCCTAAGCTGTTACATAACAAAAGCTTTCAGTCGCCTTTTCAAACCAACAGATAAGGCACTAACTTCAAAACTAATACTTGAAAATAATATTACTTAAGATGCAAGCTCTTTTACTGTCATTTACTATTTCAGCCATACAACTATGGGACTGCAACTGGTATGTGATCATCCACTGGGAAATGTAGGCTGAAGAACTGAGGTCTGACACTGGAAGTTAGGAAATATCAGATAAATTATTTCCTGGTGACCTTTACTCTGTTCCTTGCACAACTGCATCTCAGTACAGTCTTTAATTACGTAATCATAACCTATTCTTCCCTTTTTTTTTGCCTCTAACATTTATGTAGAAAATTAACTTCCATGGTAGTTAAATTAAGGTCTTAGGCAACTATTGTTTGTGGTGATCCCCAACTTCTGTACAGCTTGATCTTTCACTGTAAACTATATTTTTGGCATAGATTTTTTTTTTAATATGTGATTTTATATAAACAGATAACATCAAAATTATCTGGGATTTGAGTGTCTTTTTTGAGTGTCTATTTTGAGTATCTTTTACCACAGCTTTGCAGGTGGCAGCGGCACTCAACTTTTTGTGCATCACAGACTTGAACAACAATATGCAATGCCATGTGAAAAGTTTCAGTACTTGATTGATTTGTTGCCAGAAGAAATTTTTTTTTACTAAACACTAACATGCAATAATTTTTCATGTGGGGTGTTGCATTTTCACTGAAAATCGTGAAAAAAAAAAAAAAAAGAGATATGAGCAGCTGAGCTGCAGTTCCTGCAAGGCACAAGAGTACCATTCCAAAAAAAAAAAAAAACCGCAGTTTTAAACATAAAAGTTTGAGGTTGAAAATTGGTGAGGTCAAGGTCACACCTGCAGCATTCAGTTTTTCACTGAAAAGCCAATACTTTCTTCAAGGGAAGAAAATCAATCCTCCTACTAATTCTGCTTCCAAGTGGTAGCCTGCTTTATTTGAAAATGTTACTAGGCAATGGCAGAACAGCAGAGAACAAATGAAACAAAAATCTCTTTTCAATGTACTTTAACTTGCATATGAATTCTAAGAGAAGAAACTGTTTCTAGTTTTGCTTCCCTAGCCTGTATCAGCTCCTTTCTTTATAGTTATAATGAACTTTTAGAGGTGGGATGACCTCCCTGAAGAACACTGTGTTTCTGTCCCTGCCAGTCAATGCTCCAGCTATTGAAAATACACGTTACTTTTTTTTCCTCTTGGCAGTGCAAGAAACTTTGATATTTACTGTTCATGTTTAATGCCTATTTAAAAGCATATTTTCCAACATGTCACTGATCATACCTGAAAGCTTTTTTGCATTGTCCTGAGGAAGTTCATTCATCCTGGTTTAACCTATGGATAACTAATACAGATCTCAGGTTTGCACTTTACTGAACCGTGTGACTCAGCTGTCATGGCTGCGTCTGTTCTGGTCTTGTCCATACTTTCAGCCTGTGTTTCTGAGTTTGTTTACAGTGTGTGGTTGTCTGCATTCAGGAGGATGTTCTTCATTTTGGCTTCTTTTTCCAGTCTCATAGCTAAGCCTAAAGTGAGACTATAAAAGAAACAAAATACTTGAGGATTGTGATGAAAAACAAAGCTTTCTTAGAGGTCATTAACCTATGAACCTCTTTAATCAGTCAAGAAGATTTGATGCTACCATGGAACATGGGAAATATTTGAGATTATATAAAGTTTTATTATGATATAAACTTTTGGCTAATGGGCTTTTTTATGAAATTCTTTTATGAATATTTAGGAGAACAGGTGTTTCACTGCTCAGCTCTGAGACTTCGTTATGGCTTGCAACAGGCATCCTGTGCCTGCAGCTAATAAATAGCTGCAACAGCAAAATATAAAGTGCAATACTGTAGATTCCTATGGGAGTATTCCTTTCCAAAACCGCTTCATGCTACTGAAATGCCTTTTGCTCCACTAAAATCGGAAGTTTTATCAGAAGTGGCTTGTTATAGGTTGTCTATACTATCTCAGTGCTGTATTAGTTTATGAGATAGGAACCCACAGCACACAAGTGGCACCTCTAAATAATCTGTTCAAGAAATGGCAATTAATAGTTGTTTTGCTTGTCTGAATCAAATCTACTACTGTGCACTGAAATGACTCTTTCAGACAATCTCTGTTGCTTTGTGAAAAAATTTCTTGAGAAGAGTATTCTTTTTTATGGTATAGTTACAGGGTTATTTTGTTTTTCTTGTGCCTTTCATTTTTATTTTTATGAAAATAAGCATATGTAAGAAAACAGGATTTTTATTCTTTGAGAATTATTCACAACATCACCATGTTTTTGCATTAATTTAATGATTTTTATATTTGAAGGGAAATAAAACATCTGTTATTTACTACTAACTAGTTACTATCTACCATAATACTACAGAAGAAATGAATATTTTCTGTATGAACATCATAAAGATATATGTGACACTGCAGTAGACTCTCATGAAAAATACTATTGTCACACACATGTTTATGATAATTTTATACAGGAGATAAATGAGTGTGAGCAGTTGAACTTTACACAACTGTTTCTCATAAAACTGAGGAAAAACCAGCATATCACAAAAATTTACTGACCTTTGCTGCTTTCAAACTACTGTTTTTTCCTGAAAACCTGTTTTGCAGTTTCAATGTCATGAGTAAGTGAATCTGAGGTGCAGAAATATGGATATTGCTTGTAGAAGAAACCAAAGGGAAAAAAATATTTTACTAACTTACTTGTTCTCATTTTGTTGCACAAGTTGGTGCAGCCATTGCAAAACTACCATAAAGAAAGAATCATTTTTAGAAATTAATTTTTTGTGGGAATAAATCATATTGTTAGCTTTTAGTGAGCAAAATAACATAATAAAAATGCCTCCATCTTTGACATTTTTGTGCCTAATGAAGCTTCAGACACTTAACATTAATTTACAGAGGCATAATACTGTAATCAAAGCTACCACCCCTTTAATCTTCGCTTTCTCATAATCGAGGTCTTGAATCCAGTATTTAATTTTCAAGTAGTCTTTTATTTTTATGAATACAGACTAACTACTGTTAATGATGTAAGAGGAAGTAGGGCCATATCATATGTCCTCAGTATGATGTTTCCTATCTCTCAGCACAGGCATAACTTAATCACCTTAACCCCCCCACCCCATTTATAGATGCTTGAAATCAGGAAAAATGGATCATATGTTACAAAATAATGCTTTCTTTACATTTATCACTACATCCCCTTACATATAAAGCAAACATTTCATTATTCATGGACTTTCCTTTTTCTTTATTAAGGTATGATTTCCATTTGAAGAATTTCTCCATGATTTAAAATATCTTTCAGACTTTTCAAACAATTCCTCAAAAGCTTACCAAATCTATGTCTACAAGTCTAGTTTCAGAGTTATCAAAAGGATCTTCCAGTTAGTTCTTCCTTCCCCAAAATGCTTCTATGTGCTTGAAAAACTAAAATCCTTTTTGTGAAAACCTCCAACTTCTTTTTGTACTGGTCGTCTGAAATTCACCTGCCTAACAATTCTGCCTGTCAGTTTTGAAGACAAATGATAAAATTACTTCAGAAAAACAGTTCATTTTCAAAGAAAAAACAAACCAAGCCAAATAAACAAACCAAACCAAAACCAAACCAAACAAAACCAAGTTTGAAGGTCATAGCCAAGTCACCAAATTGTGCTTTCTGGCTGTTTAAGCTGTGGGACAGTTTCCAATGAGTAGGTCTGAAAGCACTGTATCTAAATCTTTATCCAATTGAAATTCTGGGAATACCTCAGCTATCATCAGCCTCCACCTGAAGGCAACCTGGGCACCTAGTCCAGGGCATGGTCCCTCTGGACACCTATAGCACTCCAGCCTGTGCAGTAGGTCCTCCCAGGGAGTGCTTCTCCCCCCTTGATCAGACACAGTTGAAGCCTATGCATACATATGAAGAAGGAATTTTGTTAAAAAAGCTTTCCAAGGCAAACACAATTTCTGCAAAATTTGCATGTTCCATGAAAAAGTTATCTTTTAATGAAAAACACTGAAACATGACAATTGCCTTTATAGTGAATATAAAGTTGCTCTTTGCTACATAATGAACCCTAACAATGTCTTCAGGAGCCTTGTGATCTAGAAGCTGTTATTCCGCCTTGTCTCCTATGAAGCTTCCTGGATAGACTCCATTTCCCATGATTACTGGGAAATATCCTTTACTAGAATGAGGAATGGCAGTTCTTTATCAGAACATAGATTTCATCCAATGAGTTTTTAATTCTATCCCTCTTTTCCCCCCTTATTAGACCATATTTCTGACGTGGAGGACTGAGACATCCAGGGCTGAAATTAATTCAGACTTTGCAAAATCTTCAGGCATTGTTGGGACTTTGAGAGCCATGAGTTGCAGATCCATATACCTTTCCTACAGTAAACTCAGAGCATCAAATAAGCACCCTGTCAGCTTTAAAGATCCAAGTACTGCCTTAGCTCTAATGCCTGGATATAAAGTGGAAAGCATACAACACGTTTTCTGTGCCTTCAGGTTTCAGCACACCACCCATTGGGAAGTTCTGGATCCACTTACAGGTATGGTGGTCGGAGGCCATCTGGGGCACAGTGACTGTGAAATAATAGAGTTTTCAATACTCAGAGATGCAAAGAGGGCCATCAGTAAAACTTCTACCCTGGATTTCTGCAGGGCAGATTTCAGCCTACTGAAAAGACTGGTTCAGAGGGTACCTTGGGAAACAGCCCTTGAAAACAAAGGGATCCAGGAGGGATGGACATGCTTCAAGAAGCAATTTAGGAATATAGTTAGGTCATGTAGAAAGAAAATTAGAGAGACAAAGGCACAATTTGAACTCAATCTAGGCACTTCTGTAAGGGATAACAAGAAGTGCTTCTATAAATACATCAATAGCAAAAGGAAGGGCAAGGAAAACCTCCATTTTTTGTTGGACATGGTGGGGAACATAGTCACCAAAGATAAGGAAAAGGCTGAGGTACTTAATGTCTTCTTTGCCTCAGTTTTCAACAGTAAGACAGGTTGTCCTCAGGACAAGCAGCCTCTGGAGCTGGTAGACAGAGGCAGGAAGCTGAATAGCCCTCCTGTAATCCAGGAGGAAACAGTGACCTGCTGAGCCACTTGGATCCTCACAAGTTCGTGGGACCTGATGGAGTCCACCCAAGGGTGATGAGGGAGCTGGAGGAAGAGCTTGCCAAGCCACTCTCCATCATTTACCAACAGTCCTGGCTCACTGGGGAGGTACCAGATGATTGGAAGTTGGTAAATGTCATACTGATCCATAAAAAGGGCTGCAAGAAGGACCTGGGAAACTGCAGGCCTGTCAGCCTGACCTCAGTGCCTGGCAAGGTTATGGAGCAGATCATCCTGAGTGCAATCGCACAGCACCTACAGGATGGACAAGGGATCAGAAACAGCCGCACAGGTTTAGGAGGGGCAGGTCCTGTCAGACCAACCTGATCTCCTTTTATGACCAAGTGACTTGCCTGATGGATGAGAGGAAGGCTGTGGATGTGTCTATCTGGACTTCAGAGAAGCCTTTGACACCGTCTTCCATAGCATAGTCCTGAAAAAGCTGGCAGCCTATGGCTTGGACAGGGGCACTCTGTGCTGGGTTAAGAACTGGCTGGAGGGTCGGGCCCAGAGAGTGCTGGTGAACGGGGCTGCATCCAGCTGGCGGCCGGTCACCAGTGGCGTCCCCCAGGGATCAGTTTTGGGTTTGGTTCTGTTTAATATCTTTACTGATGATCTAGATGAGGGGATCGAGTGTACTATTAGCAAATTTGCTGATGACACCAAGTTGGGGGGTATTGTCGACCTGCTGGAAGGCAGGAGGGCTCTGTAGAGGGACCTGGATAGGCTGGAGAGTTGGGCTGATTCCAATGGGATTAGGTTCTACAAGGCCAAGTGCCGGGTCATGCAGTTTGGCCTCAACAACTCCACGCAGCACTACAGGCTGGGGACAGAGTGGCTGGAGAGCAGCCAGGCAGAAAGGGACCTGGGAGTTTGAATTGACAGGAAGCTGAACATGAGCCAGCAGTGTGCCCAGGTGGCCAAGAAGGCCAATGGCATCCTGGCCTGGATCAGGAACAGTGTGGCCAGCAGGACCAGGGAAGTGACTCTTCCCCTGTACTCAGCACTGGTGAGGTCACACCTGGAGTGCTGTGTCCAGTTCTGGGCCCCTCAGCTCAGGAAGGAAACTGAGGTGCTGGAGTAGATCTGCAGAAGAGCAACCAGGTGAAGGGACTCGAGCACAAGTCCTATGAGAGGAGGCTGAGGGAGCTGGGGTTGTTTAGCCTGGAGGAGGCTCATCACTCTCCACAACTACCTGAAAGTAGTTTGTAGCCAGGTGGGTGTCAGTCTCTTCTGCCAGGCAACCAGCAGTAGGACAAAAAGGCATAATTTTAAACTCTGCCAGGGGAAGTTTAGGTTGGATATTAGGAAGAAATTTTTTACAGAGAGAGTAATCAGACATTGGAATGGGCTGCCCAGGGAGGTAGTGGATTCACCATCCCTGGAGGTTTTTAAGATGAGACTGGGTGTGGTGCCATGGTCTAGTAACCATGGCAGTGTTGGATCAAGAGTTGGACCTGATGATCTTGGAGGTCTTTTCCAACCCATCTGATTCTATGAATCTCTGATTCTATGATTCTATGAATCTATGAGAGCAGCCACACAATTCTGCCCACTTTAAAGAATTCAGGACCCAGCAGCCACAGAAAGCCAGCAGAATATTTTGACCTGCAGCTGAGGTAAAAAAAGATTAAGAATACCTCTGATGAGAGGAGCCCACCTGCCATTTTTACTTCTTAGGAGGATTAATGAAGAGAATGGTATCAAATTTGGACGGGCTAGATAGATGGGCCAAGACCAACAGAATGAGGTTCAAAAGGCCAAGTACCAGGTCCTGCTCTTTGGCCACAACAACCACAGGCAGCACTACAAGACTGGGGAAGAGTGGCTGGAAAGCTGCCCAGTGGAAAAGGACCTGGGGATACTGGTATCCCTGATATTAGCACAGTTGATTAGAGCATGGTACTAATAACATCAAGGTTGTGGGTTTGATCTCTGTATGGGCCATTCTGTGATCCTTGTGGGCGCTTCCAATTCAGAATATTCTGTGATTCTGGTCAAGAGCCAGCTGAACATGAGCCAGCAGGGTGCCCAAGTGGCCAAGAAGGCCAAGGGCATCCTGGCCTATATCAGCAATAATGTGGCCAGCAGGACTAGGGAAGTGATTCTCTCCCTGTACTTAGCTCTGATGAGGCCACACCTGAGCAGTGAACATCTGTTCAGTTTTGAACCCCTCAATTCAGGAAGGACAATGATGTTCTGCAACGTGCCCAGAGAAGGGCAATGAAGCTGGAGAAGGGTCTGGAGCACAAGTCTGATGAGGTGTGTCTGAGGGAGCTGGGATTGTTTAGCCTGCAGAAAAGAAGGCTCAGGGGAGACCTTATTGCTCTCTACAGTCACCTGAAAGGAGGGTGTAGCCAGGTGGGAATTGGCCTCTTCCTCAGGGAAACTAGCGGCAGGACAAAATAACATAGTCTCAAGCTCCACCAGGGGAGCTTCAGGTTTTACATCAGCAGGAATTTTTTCAGAAATTCAGGAAAAATAGAAAGGGTTGTTAAACAATGGAATGGGCTGCCCAGGGAGTTGGTGGATTCATCATCCTTGGAAGTGTTCAAGGAATGACTGGACGTGGCACTTAGTGCTGTAGTGTAGTTGATGTGGTGATGTTTGGTCAAAGGTTGACTTGATGATCTTGGAGGTCTTTTCAACCTTATTGATTCAGCGAAATGCAATTCCTCTCACTCTTTAGTCAGTCATTAGTTCAGTAATATCTACTTACCTTCTTAATGGGTGATTCATTTCCACAGCTGAAGTGCCACATATTTCAGTCTGACTCATCACTGTTTAAGTTCTGAATTGTTCTGTCTCACAGTTTTTGCAGTGACACGACTAGTCTTTGGTTACTCACATTAATAGCTTTGCCATGGCCTCATGTCTCCTTCCTCAGTACCTTCCCAGCATCTGTGGGCACAAGCCAATGTTTTCCCTCTGGAAGACTTACTGCCTCTTCCTTGAAAGAGGAATTCTTGCTCCTCTGGAAAAGCCAGTCACAGCTTTATCACTCCTTGCTGCTGAGCGTACACTCAACTGATCTAAAAAAGCTTTGGAAGGTTCTTGAGAATTGGAGCTGCTGGCAAGGCAAAGAAGTGGCAGTCACTCCCCGCTGCCTCCAAGAATTCACATTCTGCAACAGGGATTTTCCTCTCATTTAAGCCTTAAAACATTCCTGAGAGGAACAGTTTGTCCTCAAGTTGGCACAATGTTGCATTAAACATTTGCCACTTACTGTTCCGCAAGCTGTTAAGCTTCCTGTGAAAGCAGTAAGATACCACAGAAGCACTCTTTTGTAAACAGAGTCCTACATCATTTTATTTAAGTACTGTGGCAATACTTTCTGGGAACAAAACAAGGGCAAGTTGCATCACTATGTGGTCTGCAAATGAGGCAAGAGGAACTATTAGCCTAAATTAACACTGCAAAACAAATTATATTCAACCAGGAAGTCTTTTATAGGGAAGAGCATGTAGCAAGGAAAAAAATACAACTTTAATTCTAAGCACAGGAGATAGGATACAAAGATAAAAAGAGAGGAAGGGTGTAATTTGAGAGTATTACAATGGAAAATAAACAGAAGAAGAAAACCAATTAAAATTGCAATATAGTCTGAAAAAAAGGCATAGAAATAAAGGAGAAATGTACTTATTACAAAGGTTCTGGACAACATTCCAAGTCCCTTGTTTTATAACTGTACAAGGACACCAGCACCATACTTGGTAACAAAGGTCCCTTGCTTTGCTAAAGCCATTGCTATAGCCTTACTCACTGAACTGTAGGGCTCATTTGAAGCCTTGAATCATAACTCTATTTGCTATGTACTTTACAAGCCCCTACTGCTAACAATCCAGTTACAACACAAGAATTGACAGATAAACACAGATGAACACCATTCAGTGAATCTAGGTGGTACTTTCTAGCCCAGCATCTCCATAAAAATGGGAAAACACACTGAAACTTTCTTGTTCACCATGATAGACACTGTTTGAAAAACACCTGCATCCTAACCACCATCATCTGCACCCTAAATGCAATTTTTACCCGTTTTTGTTTTTCAGAGTGGATCTCAGTAAATGTAGCAGAATGAGAGTCCTGCATTTATCTGTATCTCTGCAAAGAGTGATCAGGCTGAACCTGCTCTAGAGGTGCCAAGTAAACAACTTACTAGAATAAACCAGTTAAAGTATTACACTACTTTACAGAAGATTAAACATGCCCAGAACTTCTCTGAAACTGGCTAGACCAGAATGGCCTAGAATTGAACAGAATGTCCAGAATGTCAGCACTAGTGATCACTGTTTCTCTCCAAAGCATGGTAGACTGCTTTCAAACTGCCTAGAGGGAACAGTATCTGTTCTGTACTAACTCCCAGGTAGTGCCCAAGAATTGCTGGGAGGAGTCTGAGCTGATCCAGCCTAAACCTGGGACAAAGTTAATGATCTAGCACTACAGATGACTGAGTTTATTGCTTTGTAAGATCTAGTGTAAGAGACATCTTCTGCAGCACCAAGTGCAGGGAAGTCATGAGCAAGAATAAATCAGAGAACAATGACACTTTCAAGGATTTACTGCAAAAGCACATTAATTGAACTGCATCCCTGTAGGTACCTGAGGCAGGAAACAGATCAATACTTTGGAAAGCAACCTCCTAAAGAAGTTCTTGTTCAGCAGAACACTGCTTGGATGGGCTAACTAGGGACTGTAAGGACAGAAACTATCTTTTGTCTGTTTCTATAGCAAGGCAGCTGAGTGCTGCAGGGGGGGAAGGCTGAGGAGGAAGACAAGGGCATCCCTGTTTACAGACAAGATTGCACCAGAAGTGCCTGACTTACATAAAAAATTTGTTCTCTTGTTTCTGTAAGCAATCTAGCTAGACCACAAATACCATCCTAAGTGCTCATGTGAAAAGTACTTGCAAGTCATCGTTCTGAGAATATGCTTTGAAAAGCAGAGCCCAAGGCTGTGACATCAACCACAGATCTCAGAACACCAGGACTGGGTGCTGGTGAATCATGGCATGCATAAATCAGCAGCATTTGAGAAGCCCTTCATAACCAATCCAGTAAAATTTATTGTTCTTAATTTGCAATTAAGTCAGCCTAAATTGACATAATAGGGAGAATCTGACTCTTAGCCTACTTATAAGTGTATTTTTAAATCTTATTTATCAAATAAATGCATCTTCTGTTTCTGAAATGACATAAATGAATATTACATTTTTCTAAATAAAGCAATGCTTCATTTCACCCAGTAAAGGAACCAAACCCTACTTTATCAATACTTAGTCTGTGTCTGGCTGAGAAACAAATTGATACCCTTAAATCCTGCCTCAAATGAACTTTTGTGTAAAGTTGTGTCTTACAGCACAACTGAGGATATACATCAACACACTGACTCAGATCCTGCCTGAAACCACAACTGGGTTTATGCTGCTGTAAGAGAGAACAGAGTTTGGCCCCTTCCCTCTTTTTTTTTTTTCTTAGAAAAACACCAACTCTAAATCTAATCTGGTCTGCAGGATAAGCCCAAAACAACTTCTCTTATGTCAAGGTAGCTGGCCTGGGGTGGCACCTGTGTGGGGCTACACTGTGCAGTACCAGCAGGCAGGAGCAGGAGTGCACTCAGCAGCATAAGAACTGTCGCTAGGCAATGAAGGTAACCATGGATACCTGTATCCCCGGTGGCCCTTGGGTTTCCGGGATTAGTCATTCATCTGGAAAAACACTTTAAAAAAAATAAATAAAAATTAATGTGTTACAATACAGCACTGTCTCTGCATAGATGTTGTTGTAATGATGAGACACAATTTAATAGACCTTACTTTACTGGGACCTGTTTGCTCCACCTCAAGACTTGGAGAACTCTGGGTGATATAACCATAGAATTACTGAATATTTTGGATTGGAAGAGACCTTAAGGGTCATCTAATTCCATGACTCCTGCCATGGGAATCTTCCACTGGACCAGGTTACTCAAAGCCCCATTCAACCTGGCCTTGAGCACTTCCAGGGATGGGGCATGGTTCCTCACTTTGAAATATTTCAGCCTGCAGATTTAATGACACAGCCAGACCTTTGGCCAAGGGTCACATGTTTTAAAGCCCTTCATTAGGGAAATACCACAGAGCTTTAAATGCTGCAGAAAAGTTCCTTTACTGTCCCTTCCCCAGAAAGGTGACATTGGTGTTCAGTTGGTATGTATGATTGCTTGCTGATTAATACCAGAGCTGCCAGTAATCATATGCCCACAACTAATACTCTCCCACATGTCATCTTTCATGTGCTGGAGATTTCTGATTACCAAAGGCAGCTCAGAGAAAACAGCATCCTGGAGGCCACAGCAGCAGAGTCAAAGAGAAACCAGGGTAACCAGCACCTTCCGTTCACTCTTGCAGGAATGCGATTGTGTAAATACACAAGCATGATTTTAACAAAGCCAGAAAACCCCCAAAATCCTTGGCAGTACATGGCCACTACATCCTGAGCAAAATTCCCTAATTCTAAGACTGGGAACCCATTACAGCCTACACTTATGTGCCTCACGGCACACACCACCTGAGATACTGGTATTACCAGTCTCTTTCCCACCACTTCTTTCAACTAATACTAAATAGTTGAGTCAATAAAATCAATCTGTAGTTAGTATAGGCATTCACAGGAGCATGGATTTGCCCTTGCACAAATGGTATAATCAAAGTGATTAGCTCAGTCATTCCCTGTAGGGTCTTGTAAACAAATTATTGATTCTTGGGTGTTTGAGGAATGTTGATTAGAATTAGAGTTTACAGCAACAGCTCTACTTACTTCATCAGAAGAAATTGTAGAAACATATCAAGGAGCTCAGCTGGTAATTAAAAAGTAATCTTTCTTATCATCTGTAATATGCTGGCTACTTTAAATATGAATATAAAGAAATAAGTAAATGAAGTAATGATAATACACAAGCTGTATATATTACCTATCTTGCTTTAATTAAAGTAGTTTACTTTGTTTACCATTGGAATGAGCTAGGCCCTGTGACTTACTTTAATCTGCTTATTCAACTTCTTTATTAAAATCATGCTTTTCAGCTGTTATCGCTAAGCCAAATAATACACAGTGTGAGCAAAAAGCTTATGAAAATCTGTATAAACTATTTTGATCAGTCTTAACCAAAAGCTGAATTTGTCTTCAAACAAGGAGCCTTTTTTTTATGAAGCCCTTTAGGAAATCCCACTGCAAATATTCTTCAGCTTAAAAGGTAGCTACTGAGGATACCATTTGCTTGCTAGAAACATTAGATTTGATTTACTGTGCATTTTAGAAAAACAGAAAATGGAGAAAAAATTATTTGACTCAGTGGTACATTTGCAATACTGGCACAATCATAATCACTGATCACTCTTGTGGCTGGGCTTCAGTGATGTTGACTTCCTTGGACTAAAGAATTTGGAAATAACTCCATAATTTAATATATTTTGTTTCGTGAAGCCTAAATGTATATGCACATCTATACAGTGTCCTTGCTCTTTCACACATAGTTGCACAGTTAGCAGAGATTCTGACTTAGCAATCAGGAAAAGGCTTTTCCTCAGTCAGAGATGTAAAGAAGGAACAAAGTGGTTGAAGTTCCAGCCATGGGGGCTCTCATTGTAAATGATGAATCATAGAAAAAGTCTTAGACTAGATAATTAGGATTAATATGTCTTAAGCTAAGGTGACAGCCATCTAAAAACAACCCAAAGACTGGAACAAGACACACTATAATGGATACATATTATCAAAACCAATTTGATTTAATAGCCAGGCTGTAAATCTCATCACAAATTTAGTTTCACATGACTGCCCAGACTTTCTGCTTTAGACTGGCTCAGAAATGCCTTGGCCTTTCTCACACTATTGCTGCATTTCTGCTCACAAACTCAGCCAAAGGCAGAAGTACCTTAGACTAAAAATATCAAGGAATAAATTATTTATTAAGTAAAACAATTATCTTCTGAACATTAAAGCTGATAAAGCTTAGTTTCCTTATAAATCTGTGACTTGTACTTGATTGACTTTGGCCAGACGCAGGCACATGAAACTGCTTTTCACAAACTGTGTTGCCCAAA
Organism: Myiozetetes cayanensis; assembly: GCF_022539395.1. NCBI lineage: Eukaryota > Metazoa > Chordata > Aves > Passeriformes > Tyrannidae > Myiozetetes > Myiozetetes cayanensis. The sequence goes on along the minus strand of NW_026087411.1, from coordinate 88,871,464 downwards.
TGAAGTTTTTCATTCCAGGCTCCACGCTTCTTTTTTATGCACATTCTAATAGACTATACATTTCTAGTGCAGGCTTTAATTAACAGACTTCCTCTCATCTAACTGTTCATTTATCTGCATAAATCTTGGAGCTTAATTATTTTTGAAATCTCTACCACTTTGCTAAACATAGTCTAAATCAGACAAAAATTTCCAATTATTAGGGAGGATTCAGAAAATTACATGCAAAATTACCTCAGCACGTGTAGTTGTACAAACCTCATCTCTATTTGACAAACAAACAAAAAGGCCCAAACCAAAAAGAAATAATTTAAAATGTGGATTCCAAGAGGGGTTTGACTGCATTAACCTGAAGGTTGCTAAATTAGTCTGTGCCTGCACTGTGAAAGATGCAGAACTGGATTTAAAATGCGAGGGTTCCTGGACCTTAGGACCTGGAGATGCCCATAGGAATCTACAAAATTTTTATTTAAATCCGGCTTTGACTTCTTTGTGCCATTATCACCTGGAAAGTTTTTAAAGACTGATTCTTGGTTCAGATTCCCCAGTGACTGCTATTAATCTCCTCATATCTAAACTATCTTTCTTCCATTTTCTCTTCATTATTATCTATTCACCAAAATGTTGTAGATGATTCTGAATGCTAAGGAGGAACATCTCTTAGATTGCTAATGAGGACAAAAACAACATTAATACAACTGTGACTCGCTCTAGAAAAATTTTCTGAGGTGATAAAATCGGTTCTTTAAACAAAGGGATAGTGAATTTTCCCAGAGGAAAAAGGTTGTGTATGTGTTTCTTGTAGAGCTCTGCAATATTTATTTTTGAACACAGTGTTGGAGTGTACTGTTCATACAATGTGATCAAGTATGAGTGCTTTTACTTTTCAAACTGCACTAAATGGATCATATTTCACCATTGCTGAGCTTGTGGCCGAGCATAAAACAGATTTCTCCCCAAGACAATGCCTGCAATTTTCTGTTTTTTCTTAATAATTTATTTCACCACTTAATATCCTTCAATTTAATAGGCCCATATCTGTAATAAACTACTTTATTAACATCTGTTTTCACAACATTTTCCCCATGGGCTTCAGTGAAGTCTAACACTATTACACATAGTTTGTGAAATGCAACATTTCATGGACAAATTCAAGCAGACTAGAGTCATGGTGGCCAAATTGATTCAGCCTACCTACAGTCTGGATTTGGAGGCTGAATGTGACTAGACCAGAAGTGACCTCTCATGCTGCTGAGATTCCCTCACCTGAAAGCAATGTTGTTGCTGCTGGACTTGAACAGGACCCTTAGGCCTTGTCTATACCAAGTTTGCCCACATTTGGTGTCTTCCAGTGTGCAGTAGTTGGAGAGGGCAAACAAGAGGGCACATCTGTCTGCAGCCTTTTTGAGGCAGTGTTATCCTGGTTCCAGATCTGAGCTCTGCAATACCCATTTAAGAGATATGGGATTAAAAGACAAACAATACTGGGAATACACATTTCCTCATTTCACATGAATTTTTCTCTTCCTAGTTCCAAGACTTTTTGTGGTCTTTTTGGCACAGTGGTCTGGCTTTATCCCCACTGTTGGTTATGAAGCAGCCTGATGCTTCCCCAGACTCTGAGACAAGGAAGATGTGGTTTCAGCATCTCCCAAGAACAAGGATGATGGCCAAGGTCTTGCATTTCTTGGGCAAGTACACTAATTCCCAGGCTGTTGAATAGAGGCAGGTATTCCTTCAAAGGAAACTCAGGGCTGGAAAACTGCCAGGAGATGTACCTGCCTGCATTGAGTCCCTCTACGTCAGAGTTTCAGCCGTGAACAACCAGTGTCCATCTTCCTGAAAATACTTTTCTGAATCTAAAGAAATCTCTACCTTTCCTTCAAGGTCAAAAGCAGCTCTGGCTCACGTAACAAAAGCAATGGAAAATTGCCAGAGCTTGGCTCCTCAATGACGGGTCTGCTATAGTGGCAAAGTAAAAACCTCCCACTTAAGATATTTAGAAATAGTAAGATGTGGCAACAAATCAAGAGTGGTCTTTTCTGTCCATTGCAAAACATTCTGTAACACCAATCAATTCTAAATCAGACAACAGGGAAAAAATTGGTCATCTTTGTTGATTGATTAGAGTTTTGTAGCTTATTTTTTGAGGCTTAATTTGTGTAGGTTGCTGACTGACAGGAATGTGAATGGCATCTTGTAGGAGTGCCACCTGACTTACTCAGCTCTAAAGAGATCTTCTCTTTCTATTTGAAATGCCAAACAAACCCAATAACTACATCCAAATAGACCCATATGCGAATTCACTGCATTTAGCTAACTTTCTGAAATTCTTTTTCTCTGTGTAATTAATTTTGAACTTCTATAGTCACTAAAAAAAATACTACTACATCATCACAAATGATATCTACTCATGGTTGCACATGCCATCTTTGATATCTGTAAGACTGCACACTAAATCGTTGTATGATAGTTTCTGTCAACATACAGTGTTAATGCAACTTAACTGGAAGAAGAATTTTTAGGAGATCATAGAATCTTAAAATCATAGAATCAAAGACCTCCAAGATCATTAATAAAACCTTTGATCAAACACCATCACATCAGCTAAGCCATAGCCCTAATTGCCACGTTCAGTCATTTCTTGAAAACACCCAGGGATGGTGCCCACCTCCCATTCCAATGATAAAACACCCTCAGCAAAGACATTCTTCCTGATGTCCTACTTGAACTTCTCCTGGCATACCTTGAGGCCACTTCCTCTTGTCCTGTCACTAGTTGCCTGGGAGAAGAGGTTGACCTGCACATGGTTACAACCTCCTTTCAGGTAGCTGTAGAGAGTGATGGGGTCTCCCCTGAGCTTTCTTTTCTCCAGGCTAAACAACCCCAGCTTCTTCAGAGATTCCTCAGAAGACTTGTGCTCCAGGCCCTTCACCAGCTCCATTGCCTTTCTCTGGACACACCCCAGCACCTCAATGTCTTTCTTGAAGTGAGGGACCCAGAACTGGACACAGGACTTGAGGTGTGGCCTCACCAGTGCTGAGTACAGAGGGATGATCATTTCCCTGCTCCTACTGGCCACACTATTTCTGATACCAGCCAGGATGCCACTGGCCTTCTTGGCCATCTGGTCAAAGTGCTGTCTCATGTTCAGCTACTGTTGACCAGCACCCCCAGCACCTTTTCTGCCAGGCAGTTTTCCAGCCACTCTGTCCCCAGCCTGTAGCGCTGCCTAGGGTTGATGTGACCAAAAGTGCAGGACCCAGCACTTGGCCTTGTTGAACCTTATACTGTTGGCCTCAGTTCATTGATCCAGCCTATGCAGATTCCTCTGTAGAGCCTTCCTACCCTCCACAAGATGATAAATGAGATTAAATTTTCACAGGTATTTTAGTGAAATGTATAGAAGATTTGATATCTGTCCTGATATTTTATTCTTTACAAACATGAGTGACACACAACAAATAGTCCACTTCTGTACATAAAAGCATCTAATATGTATTTATATGTATCAAGTATTCATATAAACATAAGGAAAAAGGAGCTAAAAAAATGTCTGTTCTCTCAATTTAGCCATCTTAAATTAGGAGACAGGCTCATACATTTTACAGCAGATGTGACATTGAGAAATCTGGAGGATGAGCAATTGGCAGTTGAAATTTATTTAAATCAAATTGCAAGGTAATTATTGTTTAATATTCCACTTTGGTGCAGCTTATTTTCTGCTTGACACATGTGTTAAGCTGTAAATTCAGAACTGTTCTCAGTGAGAATCTGAAAGCAGAGATTACTCATCACCACCTAATTTGTTAATGCCTATGGGAAAGTACATTTGATTTCCACTTTATTTGCACCACGTCTGAAACAAACACATTGCAGTTTAGGTCACAAAGTACACACAAATGAAAAGATAGCATTACAAATCTAAAAAATTAGGCAGGGGTAAACTTTTGATAGATGATTGAAAATATTGGCAGTCTCAGCTTGGTCATCTTTCTGTCTGTAGGAGGCCACTGGGGAAACCTGTGAGTAATCCCCAATCGACTTCAGGCAAAGGTGTTTGGGCCTATTCACCTCAGTAACTGACTATCTTGTCAGTCTTGCCTGAATATAGATTAGAAACTGAGAGCACAAGCATTCTGGTAGCCAAGTCACGTTTAAGGCCATTAATGGCTTCAGCTGAGATGGGTAGACTCAGAAGGGATGTCTTCCCATAGCCTGATCGATGCCTTTCATGTAGTTTATGTTCTTCATCCAAAGAGTCTGAGTCTTCTTCAGGCAAAAGATTTGTATTGGAATGTGTTTTGAGTACCTTTTTGAGGTCAGTAAAAAAATACAGGTTTTTTGCTAAACAATCATCTCCCTTTCCTGTAAGCTTTCTAAATGCTTTCTCTTGTTTTATTAAAGCAAATAGGAGCACATGTGACAGTATGTGGTACAAGGAGCTTCCTTTCCAGGAATTAAATGGTGGTGCAAAGTTGTGGTGTCATTTTCTAAGTCACCTGCACACACACACACGTGACAACATAAGGCACAGTGCATTGCAGGATTTATGGCAGAACAAAGCAGCCAGCTGTTACTGATGCAGAAAACAGTTGCAAAAAGCAAAACAATGTGCTAAAGAAATACCACTGGTTCTAGTGGTCAAAGAAATTACTTTAGAGCAGCTTTCCTCATTGTCCAGACCTGAATATTGAATTGTTCATAAATGCTTCTCCCATAGCCACATCTCTGGACAGCCTATACTGAACTATGCAGGAAACACTACTTGGCACATTTTATTACTATTTCCTTTCAGATGGAAATATCTTCTTTTTTCATCTAATGTTTCAACATGACAGTATTAAGTTATGCCAAACAAACAATTAGTCAATAAAAAGTGGCACTTAAGCATTCTGTGCATAAAATATGCTTCTATTTTTAACTATCAGAAAACTATAATCTCTTCAAGGCTGCAGTTTTATTTTGCAATTCTGGCAAAAATTTGCCCTTGAAATTACCGGTTCTAACTACAGAGACAAAACCTACACTCAGGTTTATTGAGAGGCAGCCGATACAGAAAGGTGAACTGGGAGCCAAGGGTGATCCCAACATAAGACACATCCCATCAGTAGGATGCAGCCACATGGGAGTTGGCAGCAGGGCTCCCCAACAGACACAGCAAGAGATGTACCAGGTTCAGGGGCCACCCAGGGTGCTCAGTCAGGAGCAAAGGAGACAGGCTCAGACATGCATCTGAGGCATCCATCCAGAAGACCAGCCACCTGCAACAGAGGTCTGAGGTCCATCCAAGAGACAGGCACACCTACACCACAGCTCAGGCTTCAGGAGAGAAATGAAGGACAGGGGGCCCTGTGGCAAAGGGTGGAGGTCCCAGGTGAGGCTGGTCAGAGCCATTAAGGTCAGTTGGTGCTCTCAGGGCCCTGGCACATCTCACTATGAAGCAGCAGCAATATTTATTACATTAAGTCTTTCCTTATTACAGCTTTCCTACAAGAAAAAAACATTTCAGTCCAAAGGTTATACCAGCATCAGTGGTATCAAAAACATTTCTTACAGGTCTGACAGTAGAAAGTTTTTTTTATCTATCTTGAAAATCTTCTAAAGGACTATTAGTCTTAGTACCAGATATATAAGTCAACACTGGGCATAATTTCTTATCTTGCCATGTACTAAACCATTACTATTTATCCCTTATAGATGTGCCAGTTAAGCTCTACTTTGTGGGTGCTGTACAAGTATAAAATAGAACAACAGATTTTCCTCTAGCTGAAGTCCAAATGCTTTATTTCCATAAAGGGTATGAGCAGAATGACCTGTTGCTTATCCACACCGAGATGAAAGCAGACTGCAGCAGAACAGGTAGGAATTATGCTTTTCTGGGATTTGAACATCTTTTAGACATAGTATAGCATCAGCCCTACAATAACTGGAAAAGTAAAAATAATAATAAATACCATGAAATCTGAAATAAAACCATTCTGACTATTTTTGTTGGGGCCTCTACCTACTTTATGTTTTTGTGCTCCTGTATGTGTTGGCCTTATGCCCCACATCATCCACATGCTTAGTTGGTCTGATCCATCCACAGCGGCTGTATCCAACTGAATGGCAGGGAGCTTACTGCACTGCCTCTCACAGCAGGGCAAAAATCCCAGGCAAAAGTAAGGTTTTTTGGAGCCTTAATACCTTAGGCTCTATTATATTTACTTTTGGCAGGAGGAGGATAAAGTACAGTTTAAAACTCGGGACTGAATACCAGTCCCAGAAATACATATAAGTAGGTCAAAGGAGTAGTAATACAGAGTCCAGGCCAGCACAATCATGGATGCCAGATGACATTGCAGAAACCAGGTACCCCCAAAGTCAGTTTATATTCTCCAGAACACCAATAACAAGGACAAAAGTGACTCAGTTTTAGATTCAAATTATTGCAGACTGAACTGCTGAGCTATTTGAGCATGTAATTGGGTTAGAAAACATTCCACTGTATAAACTTCTAGAATTATGTATACTTTTCTGAGGGGAAAAATATATGTGATTACTTACAGGTCTCCAAAGTTGTTTTCTGGTATGAATCAAGCATACATTTTTTCCTCTAGTTGGTTCTCAATGCAATATACACCTGCCTCTCCAAAAATTGTGCAATGCAGCCTAGCAACCTGTGGTAAATGAGAAGCAAACAAGACTCCAGGGTGCATGGCTAGTGACTTAAGCCTTTCTTAAATTAACATGGCTTATTTTAATCGTGGCTGAGTTCTTTTATATCAGCTAACCCTTTCAGAAACTGCATTGAAAGTCAAGAAATGAAACTGAGCTAATTATACCTTGGTCTAGCTTTTCTCAAATAAATAGTCCTTCTTCATAATCCTCATGCAAATAATAATACAAGGGATAGCTCCAAGGCAGAACAATAACTGCTTCTAAGAGGAGGTTCAACTGGTTTTCTAAATGTGGGCTTTTACATATGAGCTCAAGAATCTGCACCTGACATACCATAAAGCTTTCAGCAAATTATGTCATTTCCCAGTGTTTCTTTATCATCTTACTTACTTTTTTCCCTCTTCTTCCTTTACTCTCATTTCAGGAAGAGCCATATGTACACTGAGTGTTTAAAAACATGGAATCTACATTTTTCCTCTGTTTGTATTGCTCTTCACACATATGCAAAGGACTACAGATTGATAAATCAAAAAACTTGTGAATTCTGAAAGTTTAATAAATTTTAGATTGGATTATGATTAAATTAAAGTTTTACTGAAAGCATATAATTTAGTCTTTCCCTTTCACTATACTCTTAACATGTCTTCCAACCAGACAGCTGAAACAATACCTCACGACTGCAATCTCTACACATTCTTATCTATACTGACAGAAAAAGTTGGATTCTCTGCTTATTGGTCAGGGCTGGTAAGGGAATAAGGCAAAATTGTGAAATGCTCCAAATACTGATTGAAAAACAAACTGGTAGGATTTCCAAGTGGTAATTTTCTGGTTGCCAAACACAGTGCCTAGAAAAATACTGGATGCAGCATCAAAGAGAGCAGTTTAGCTTACATTTTTTTTTTTTTGGCATTATTTGCAAAATATAGGAACCTTAAATATGTTTGGATAAATTAATGTTACTCTAGTAACAGGAACAGAGTGCATTTTGTCAGAGACCTTATTTAACAAGGATGTTACTCTGTCAGCAAGTTCTTATCTGTGGAAAAAGCTAATGAATGTGCCTCATGTATTTTTATTTTATTTTTCTAATCTCAAAATTCAGTATTGAAGTCAACAATTCCACTCTATTCCTGTAATGAATTTCTATCTTGCATAATGACTTTGAATCGTATATGTCCAAGTTTAGGTACATAACTGAAGTCCAAGAGGCGAAACACCACCATAGTGAGGCTACAGAGGTTCAATAGTTAAAGAAGAACAAATATCTAGGCTTGTTAATGTTTCTTTCATGTTGAATGGTAGCTTAAGAAGCAGTACAGCTTTACCACATATTGTCTTCTATAAATCATATTGAATTTCAGCCCCTTGAAATTCTCCCTTTTTTATTTATATATATTTTATATATTTATGTATATTTTAGCAGACTTTAAGAAAATGCCAGTTATGGATATTTAAAACTGCTTTGTACTTCTAAGACGTAATTTCTTACAGATCAATCTCCAATTCCCATTACCCATCTAAACCTTCCTTGAGTTTGGCCTTTTTTACCCAAGCATAAAAACTTCTGATATTTGACAGACATCATGTGCAATATTCTGGCATCTCTTCCTATTCAGTTTCCACAATAAAGATGGGTCATAGCAAATTTTGTCTACTGCTCAGGGATTAAATTCTGTCTTATTTCCAATTAGGAATGGCTATCAGCCAGTAAAATGGCAAAGAAAAATACTGGAAGGTTTGGTAAAGTTGCATCTGTCTCTTTGATTAAATTTAGATTTTGCTTGACTTCACATAGTGAAGCCAACATACAATTGGTAACTATTTCCTGCAGTTAAGGCCATATACTTTCACATTTTGTGACATCTCTGTTTCTCAGTTATCCTGCAATTCCAAATGGATCACTGTTATCAATGTACACTAATATGTCTAGCCTATAAGGTTAAAGAGAAGTAAAAGAGAAGAAATATCTCTGTTGGGTATATAAAATATAAAAACTGTAGTTTTGGTGTTAAGGAAAATGGGAAGAGATTCATCAGAATCTCATTTAGCCCAGCTTCCCATAAGTTGGCTGAGCCCTTTAGATCTTCCTTGCAATCTTCCATGAAGCTATTCAATCTTAGGAAACTACTTCTGTCTTCATAATCACATGACATTCTGACTTCACATATTACTGAAGGTTTGCAGTGAAATTCATACTGAGATTTATCTCTGGTTACAGTGATATGCAAGTCCTCTAAATTGGTAGTTACAATAAATCTCTAGACTGAATCATCTAAATCATGACTTTAAAAAACATAGTTCCCATTTTTTATCCTCCTATGTCAATCACCTACCTGGTTGCTTAGCCCACTGGACCACAGAGAGGTGACCAACTGAAAACACTGCTTGGACTTATTCAAAAAACAGCTTTCTGCTACTTCCTTGAGCTTTTCTTCATGATAGATTAGAGACTAGCAGTTGTCAAGTCTGGACTTTTCAGCAGTGTAAGCATGGCTGAATTCTATTCCCTAATCTAGTACTATAAATTATTTCCATTACTGTGAACGATAATTATCTTAAGGAATAATTATTTAATCTCCTCAATGAATTTAGATTTTCAAGAAGCTTTTGAAGAGATTCTGTCACAAAGGCTCTTTTAAAAGAGTTCTGTGTCAAGAGAGGAAGAAGGAAATTCCTCTCATGGATTAGCAACTGATCAAAAAACAATCAAGTAATACCAAAAACAATTGGTAGATTTTTCTCACAGAAGGAAGGCACCAGCAGAATCCCTCAGATATCTGACTTTAGACATATGATACTAAACATATTCTTAAATTATCTGATTAAGAGGTAAATAGTGAGGAAAAAAATCTCAAAATGGTACGAGATGAATTACAAGAGTCAGCACTGGAAATGATAAGGAAAAGTTGCAGAATGGTCTTATGATAAAGAATATCTGCATGATAAAGGGGCAAATTAAATTTATCATTCATGGAAGCAAATTCATATCTATCACTGTGAAGGAGAACAAACCATAAGGTGACAAACCTACAAACTTCTGAATATTAAATTTCAAATGACCATGAAGGAGGTAGATCTTATGGAAGGTTCTCTGAAAAAATATTTTCAATATTGAAAAGTGATCAAAGCAGAAAATAGATTAGCAAGTACTATTATGAAAACAGTAAAAAGTGAAATGGAAATAGGGTACTGTGATTCTACCCCAAAAGGACACACTAAAATCAGTATAATAAGTATAAATGGAGATTTGGAATTAAATAAACAAAGATTCTTCAGTATGGAAAAAAAATGTGGGGAAATTTGAGAGAAGTATGTAGAAACTGTGAAAGGCACAGAGGGGGCGAACACTGTCTCCCTTAACATAAGAACATATGGACAAGGTACAACAGTGAAATTACAAGGCAACTTGTAATCAGTTGGTTTAGAACCAATCAATTGGTTTAGAACAAATAAAAGGAAGTATCTTTTCATGTGCCACGTAATAAAACTGTAGCACTCACTCTTCCATAGTCTTCTAGTAGCCACTGTCAGAGACAGATCGGTGAGCTAGACAGATCTAACAAAGTTGTTCTTACACTTTGACACAAGAATTCAACTGCTCTTTGGTTTTGTTTGGTTTTGGTTTGGTTTGTGGGTTTGTGTTTTGGTTTTTTTTTTAAGTATGAACTTTACTCCTATTCTAAAGTAGTATTAAAGTATTTAAGTATTAAAGTATTTTAAAACAAAAGTCATGGTTGGACATTTTATTAGTAGTTTAAAGTAGTTAGATTGCAAGCTAGTGATGAAATTACTGGTTTGATACTGCCCCAACTCTGGCAATGAGTAGAACCTTTTGTTATCTGATGGTTGATTTGTATGATGGGGGTCAGTCTGATTCCCAGAGATTAGATGATTGCATCCTAAAACTATACTCACAAATGAAACTCCGAAAGAAAAGCCCCTTAGTTCAGCCCTCTTCATTACGAAGGGACATTGTTTGGGATACATCACAATGCTTGCACTGACAACCAATTATTGTGTGCAAGATCTTATGATGTGCTTCTGTAAACACTTTGTAATGTAACTCGAGAGTAATTTTCCAAACATTATTGATATTATTCAAGATTACTCCCTCCTCCTACCAGTTTTCAGGACTGGAACCCTTGTCTAATTTTAAGTTGTCTAGGGAATGAAAATTTCAGACTATTTCTCCTTTCAGAATCCATGGAAGAGCTCCAACCTAGAATATAGCAAGTGACAAGGCAGGTATTAGTGTAGAGAGTATCAATGGAGCTCACGTTAGGGGACTTCATTACTTTCAGTGGTGAAGCTGAACTAGAGTTTTGCCTATTCATTTAACATGTGTTTTCCTAATAGATAAGGAGGCATTGTGCTCTTGAATAGCCAAGGGACGTGATGGTGTAGGCAGGAAAAGGGAAAAAAAAAACCAGAGGAAGAGATTCTTTCATATCTTTATTACTAATGCTTTAATTATACAATGCCTCCTGAACATAGTGGAGGATTTATTGAAAACTCATTATTAGTTCAGAAAAGACAATACCACTCAGGTTCTTCCTTCTTGACTACTATGAGGAATTTAAACACTGTAATAATTGTTTTGTGGAATACACTTGGTTTTCATCAGCATTAAATAATGTTCCTTAGAAGCCAGGCAGACTGCAGGACATGTAGACTCTGAGGCATATTGTGCTCTACAATCACTAGAGGATCAGATGCCACAGATGATAAACCAGATACAGATATGCAAGGGATATCTTGCAAGGGATCCCTGCCAAAAAAAAGACATAGATCAAGCTTAAATGGTTAGAATACTGACAAATCCGTAACTATGAGGTTCCATGAGAACAGAACAAGCAAGGCTGTTTACTCAGAGTTTAATAAGTTTTAGTTGCTAAATGTATGGGGAAGAGACAATCTTAGATAGCTGCGAAATTGTAGATGTTCTGAGACATGATTATGCTTTCTGCCAGTTTGGTTTGGTCAGATTACCACACAACATCATTTTAATTCAGGCACCAGACAGCTGTAAATTTGCCAACAATGTCAAATCTTTACTTACTGCTGAAATGAGGCTATGAAATCTGAGGACCAGAAGAATAGGCAGCAGTGGGAGGATGGCAGGAACTGCTTGCACAGACATAGCACTGGGATTACACTTCACTGTGCTCAGCATCTGAAAGACATCAGCAAGCAGCTAATTGTCTATGAATTACTGTATTTACCACTTCAGCAGGGCAAATTCTAACCTAATGATATTTAAATTCAATACGCCTGCTACATGATCAGACAGATTATAAAATAATTCTTTTTAAATTACAGCTTTCTCACAACAAAACCAAACAAATAAATGAGAGAAAATAATGTTTTCATTTGCTCTTTCAATGCTAAGTTCATCATTTGTAGTGTTTGCACATTGATGGATTTCTGAGGTTTCACTCAAATGCCACCAAACAATACTGCACTCAAACAGAAAAGAACAGATTTAGCTGAAAACTAGTAAGAGGTTTTCTCTCCAGCTATCCATGTCTGTCCTTTCAGGAGATAACTGCTGACTTTGCACAAAATTGCAAGTCAAGTATACCCCTAAATATTTTGATCATATTTTCTTAATGCACTTATTTTTCTGTTTTTACTTTTACTTGTAACTTAGAACTGAAGCACATCTGCAACAAGGGTCAATTCTGTTCTGCAAATTTTTGCTATGCTGATACATCTATAAAATATGTAAGAATATGTTTATATTCTACTTCTCATTCTCTGTCTAAGGGTATGAACACGTCACATTCCACCATGCTGCTGTGTTGAACCTTCCCCGCTGGCCTGAAATAAGCTTGTTTGCAAGTTTTGTATTTCTATCCTGCTGTGTCTTCTTTACCTTCACAGGCACAAAAATAAACCATTTAATCCTGTAAATACCATAGAAGTGTTTCTGCTTATTCTTTGCTTATGCTTTACTGTCTCTGCCATGTCATAATTGCTGATTCAAACTCTTTTCAATCATGTTTCCCAGACTCTAAGCAAAGAAGTAAGGCCACCACCTTTCCTCCCATTATTTCCCTGTTAGGTTATTAACACTGAGTTGTTTGCAATCACAACCTGTTGGCAACGCATCCTGTTAGAACTTATGAGACATGAAATGCTTCACTGACAAGGCAGGTCTACACTATACATTTTGATAAACTGCTAATCAATGCATTCTGATAAATGTAACAATACATTCTGAGAAGACAGTAAATACAGTAAGATATAGCTGCACATTGGTGTCTTTCAGATGCTGGTACCTTATTTGGAACACCTTCCTCTAAACAAGTTCTTTACTGATGAATAACTGGGTCAGGCAAATTGCAGCTGTTCCCTGTTAACTGAATAGCATAAGCTCTGAGATACAGGATCGGTCTAAGAGAAGTTTACACTTCTGCTGATGCCTTTTATCTGCATCCCCTGTGAGATACTAAAGATATATTCTGAATAGTAACCTAGTGCTCTTAAGTCTGATACCCTGAGTGCAGAGGAGGATTCAATGAGTGTTTGAAGCTATTACTGACTTAAGCTGTTTGCCACACTCTTTCTCTGAAGGACCACTATGGATACCTGAGGGACCTCAGGAAAGAAAGTGCATTTTAAAGGTCTGCAGGAAAAACTTTCAAATTATGTGAAGATAGTTTCATCCTTTCTGGGTGCCAAGGATGGTTTCATCCTTGCTTCTGGATCTGTTAATGGCTTTTCTGAAGGGTTCACAAGCATTCCCTATTGTGTAAGGCCATTTGCTACAGCAAAAACCAAGGGAAATCAGCTTCAGTGTCCATAGGGAACTCTACAGCTAGCCCAGGTGGGAAGTATTGTTGTTCCTCCTCCAAGAGGAGTTGCATTCTACCTGTTTTCCATTTTACAGGCACACAACCAAGCTCTGGGTGTTCTGCAAAGAGGGACATCTTATAGGTTGGACTTAAATCCCATTCTACTTCTAGAGATATAGTTCTGAAGCTGTAGCAATGATGACCAGACCAGAATCCTACCCCTGGCTCCATTTCATCTCTGGAGCTGTGGTCTGTTTGTGCAAAGCTCATATATATCCCATATATCAATGTCCCTTTCACATTGCAGCCACTCAAGGACTGATTTCACAGACTGAACGCAGTCTTTCCTTCATGTGGAGGCACCAAGCTTTTTCAAACAAATCATCACTCTCTTCAACTTGACCTATCCTATCACCTCTGTAAATTTCTCTCGCCAAGCAGAATCAGTTAATCTCCAGGGAATAATAACCCCCTCCTTGCAGAAGGATATCCAGCAGACAGAAAGGTATTACCAATCATCTCGTGGTATGCACATTTTGCAGAACTTTGCTTTTCCAGTGACACACGCGTGATAATATTTCTTGCCTGGCTGCTTGTCTGTCCCTGCAGTACCGTGTTTTGATACACTACTAGACATATGAATCCAGTCTTCTCTTGGATTAAGCAAACAGGTGTTTGCATATCCTCACCTGAAACAGACCACTTGCCTCCCTTGCTGTGCTAGGGTTGACCATAGTCTTAAGTACTACAGAATATCAAGGAGAAAGACTCTCCTGAGCTCTCAGCAGAGTATAGCAGGAAATGAAACCAATTCTCCAGGACCTAGGCTCAAGTAAAGAACTGGTAGCAGTCACTCATTCCTCCTTAGCATGTGATACATGGGAATGTCACTGTGCCCATTTAAAACTTCTGCATCCATTCACTGTCATTACATTATAACTGTCTGCTAACGTCCATATTTCTCTTAAAAACTCAGAAACTGGGTGGAATGAGGATGGAACCAGCAGAGACAGTGAGGAAGTTAACAGGTCCCAACCAGCCAGTCAGCCAGGACTGCACAGTTTTCATGCTGTAATTGTCCCAGTGAGCTCAGCAGTGATTCAGAAGCTGGGGACACACCAGTACTCACCTGCAAAAGTCCTTCTAGTGCAGTGTTTATGTTCTCACTCCAGCCCAGGTGAGAAGTCAAATAGAAGCAGTGGCTACATCTGGCAGACTCAGCTTCCAGTGCTGCTGCCTCCTGGGGCAGTAGCTGAGCTCTAAAGCAAAAAGCATATAGAGAAGTGCTGGACATTGTAGATTTGTGGAAAGTAAAGGAAAGATTAATGTGTTGGTTTTGACTGGGATAGGCCTAAACAGAAGACAACAAAGATCACATGAAGTACACAAGGTAAAGTAGCACAAAATCATAACACATAGTTTTTCCAATGCAGGCAGTCACCATTCGTGACCTGACCTTGCAAGTACATGTTGAATAGGTCCTAATCTGCTCTATGAGCTAATCTGGCTCTGCACAATATAGTATAACTGCTTTATCATTAGACTTCATAACTATGTCTAAAATCAAACAAACTCTATGTTCTCAAACCGGCAAGTTTTATAAATTCTTATTTAAATTTCACCAGATAGAAAATAAAGACTTTCATGTGCTAATGGAATACAAGATTAATTTTTGTCACAGCTTACTGAAAAGTATAATGCGAGAAAGAGCTTTTCCTTTCATATCTATTTTAAAACACCAACTTCTGAACTTTTTCACTGACTAAGAAACTGTGTGTTGATTATCGAACCATGTTGCTCAGAAAGGTGGGCAACACAGAGTTCAGAGACCCATTCAGTCTGCCCCTGAACACTTCCTGATCCTAGGAAGTGTCCAAGGGCAGACTGGACAGGGCTCTGAGCAACCTGATCTAGCTGCAGATGTCCCTACTCACTGCAGTGGGTTGGACTAGATGGCCTTTAAAGGTCCCTTCCAACCCAAACTATTCTATGATTCCATAAGAAAACAATAAAGGAAAAACTAAAAGAAAGGCTAGTGTTGATGGCAAAGGACAAAACCAACAGCAACCAAACTGGCAAAGACTGAAGAATGTGTTTTTGTCAAGATCATAGGACCTGTAGTCTGATAACAGAAGGATGGCATTAAAGGTATATATGTTGTATGTATCACTCCTCTTCCTCTTATCCTAATAGGAAAGAAGACTGTAACCTTAACAGTACCTCAAATGAGGAAATATATACAATGGGTAACCCATTGTCTAAGATCGACGAAAAGAGAAAATAAATTCTGAAACAGAAGAATTTCCCTGCAATAACCTTTGATTTCCAAACGATATTGAACAGCAGTCCAAAAACCCATTCCTTATCACCAGTGAGTAGGAAGGCAAGAGATACAGGGAGGAATCAACAACCATATCCTTTTCCATTGTTGTAACACACAGATGATCCTTGCCAGACCACTCAGACAAACACATCTCTGTGCTTGTAAATGAGTATGACTGAGTGAAAATCTAGGGTTGACTGAAATCAGGGTTTTTAAAATATTTTTCTCTAAGTTCTCACAGTAAGCTCTTCTCCATAAATTTCCTACAAAGCTGAAGAGAAAAAGGATGTGACTGCACTATGACATTAAACACCTAAATTTAAGTGTTATAGATATCTAAGCTGTGAAGCTGTTATATTTGCTACTAAGGTCATAGCTTCAATATCTGCTCTAAGGTGAACTAAATTGCTCTTTTGACTCCAGCTGTGTTGATTAGATTTCCATCAACTGTAATGGGGCCATGCATGTCTGTATGCATCTCAATACAAAAAAACCCTAAATTGAAGGGTCTTACTGTCTAGCCCAGTGTCACTGTCTTCCATACATCTTGCTCTAGATGCCATCTGTCTTTCTTTGTATGTACCTCTAAATCACATTTCTGCAACGGTTTTTTATTTAAGTCCCTCTATTTTTCATTATAAGCATGTTTAATGTGACCAATTTGTATTTTTTCTGACTTTGTTCAAATAACAGCATTAAATACTCTTAATTCATGTGTAAATTACGTATTTTTTGAATTCATGTTTCATTTTGTGTAGTAGAATTTTTTAAAATTGACATATTCATAACTCCTCTAGTTGTTTGGTGTTATTTATACTTAGTGCAAGATGGTTAATGCATTTGGGCTTAATACTTACTGAAAGTTTAACAATGGACAGATTATGTAATGTGAAATTCAGTATACCCAGACCAACTACATGCTGTTTAGCTTACATAACTTTTCCATTTTTCAGAGATAACAGGGTATGGAAAAATGTTTAGATATTTCCATTGAAACAGATGAGATTGCATTTTACTTTCTATAGTGAGAGTAAACTCTTGTTCTTGAAAGTCCTGACAACAATGACATCTGAAATCTCTTGTTTAGTCACATAGCAACATTCATATCTAATGATAGAGTAAATTCTCTCCGCATTTGGCTGATGATAGTTTCAGTGTTGAATTAAATACTCTCAGTTTCCAAAGAATGAGATTAAATCTGTCCTTTTTTCATACTATTCCTGCTTGTAAGCTCATTATGACTATACAGTTGCAGGAGTACAAGTAAAAATCAAGACTTTGGCTTCATTAGCCATTTTTTCCTGACTGTTTAGACTTGTGTGGCACCTTAACTTTCATTTCTGTGTTTCTTTGTGTATGGTGTTCATCATATAGTCCAGAATGTCATAGAATGTCATTCAGTATGCAAACAAATTTTAACAAGTCTTTAACAAGATTTGTAAAATGTTCCTTTTAAAATCTATTTTACTCATCTTAATCACCAGCTGACTTTTGAATGAAGTCAAAATCACAGAATCACAGAATGGATAAGGTTGGAAGGGGCCACAGTGAATCATCTGGTGCATCCTCCCTGCTCAAACAGGGTCATCCCAGAGTAAGTTGCACAGGATTGTGTCCAGATGGCTCTTGAATATCTCCAGTGAGACTCCACAGCCTCTCTGGCCAATCTGTCCCAGTGCTCAGTCACCTGCACAGTGAAGAAGTTCTTCATATTCAGCTGGAACTTCCTGTGCATCAGTTTCTGCCCATTGCCTCTTGACCTATTGCTTGGCACCACTTAGAAGAGCCTGGATCCATCCTCTTGACACACTCCCTTCAGATACTCACAGACACTAATGGGGTCCCCTTTCAGTCTTCTTTTTTTGAAGCTGAACAAGCTCAGTTCCTTCAGCCTGTCCTTGTAAGAGAGATGTTCCAGTCCCTGATTTTTGAAATATGTGATTTTTTAAAAAAAATTGTAGCTTTTACCCTCCATAAATTGATTTTAGTGTCTTGTTCCATTTTGCCAAGCTCAAAGGCTTACTTCTCAAATTTGTTATAAAATATAAGATGTACTAAACCTGAAATCTAAGCCTGTCTCTTTTATATCCCAGTTTAAACTCTGTTGTCTTTTCTCTCTGTACAAATAAATAATTACTTCATAAAACCGAAACTGTTTCAGTGTGTATTTTTCTCTCCTTACCATAACCCATATTTTGCTGATTAAGGTGTTCTCACATAAAAGGGGAAGAGTGCTCCAGATTCTGATATATCAGAATGAAAATCTGAATATACATTTCGTTTGCCTCCCACGAGTGAAAAAAACCAAAAGCAACATTGCTTTTTTGGAAGGAACAAACATATCCACTACTACATAGATTGTAAAAGTCTTTATATGATTCATTGAAAGTGGTATGAGAGCATCTTCTAAATTGGTCCCCTAAGAAAAGATAACTGACAAGATGTCTGGTTTGGCAATCCTGCAGGAGATTTTAGGTTTTAGTGTAGGTCCCCAGGAAATGCAGTGACATCCAGTGTAAGGTGGCAGAAGCAGGGCAGTGGCAGAAGTTCACACAGTACACGAATTGCAGGATTATGTCTCTGCAAAGTTGAAGAAATTGGCACTACCTGAGTGAAGACTTTTGCATCTTTTGGTCTTAGACATTAGTGCCTCAGATAATGGAGAGAACTGTTATCTCCCCACCTTGCAGGGATTTTGGGGAAAATGCATGCCTGAAAAATTTCAAGACTCTGAGGCCAACAGATAAATAGTTGTTCACACAGCTTTCTGGGGCAACACACTGTGTTCAGGACCTATGAGAAAATGCTTAGTTTAAACAGATGGACAATGGAAAATAGGGGGGCGGAAAACTTACAGATGGCACAGAAATATTCAGAGGAATGAAGCCAACATTTCCAAGTGTAAATTCTCAGAAACCATGCACACAGTGAAAGAAGCACCTTGTTTGAAAGAAGCTGCTTAGAAGTGTTGGCTCCACCAACATGGACTGCCCCTGACTATTTATTTCAGGTTTAATTTTAGTTTTAGGAGTTAAGTGAGCATTCAAGCTTGAAAATGTTTGTCTGTTGCTCACTCTAATGCTCCAAACTAGGAGTAAGGTAGGTCAAGCAAATCATACCATGAAATATTCACATACAGCAGCTACTCATAGAGCCTGACCCAGGTATCACAATCACTTTTCATTATCTAAAACATTAGAGCATCCAGCAATTCTTATCCATGGGTATAAACTGATCACTTTGGACAAAGATTTTTTCCAGGAAAATAGCAAACACGACAGTCTATGTTAAAACAGGAAAGATTTTACAACGAGATTCTCTTTTGCTTCCTTTTGTTCTCTTACTTTACTCTGTTTAGTTTATTTTTTCCATTTTGCTCATTCTACTTTTTTATCTCATTTAACTCCCTTCCGAAATTCCCAAGCAAGCCTGCTATTTCTTTAATCCTCACTCAGTAACTCCTATAGTGGTGTAAATAAGGCTTTGGAATCAATGTACTGAAATCCTACTGTGATTGACAAGTCATTGGATCAACAGTACTCAGATTTCTGAAGGTGGTATTTCCTATCTCTGACTGACATAATGAGTTCAGGACAGATGATATTAACTTCCTCTCATTTTTTTCCTCTTGTAACCTAGCCTAGATCTTTATTTTTACTCAATGCCTTATAAAACTAAAATTTCTCATTACTCTCCCTTTCCTCTTCCTGTCTTCTTTCCCCAGTCACGTCTTCACAACCTTGTCCCCTAGCTGTGCTTTTTCTTTTCTTCTACAAAAAAAGATCAAATTAACTTACACTATTTCTTCACTCTTTGTAGTCATATTTAAGAAATAAAGCACTCTGAAGGTACAAGGAAGAACTTTTTAAAAACTGAATACATTCATCCATTTTTTAGAAATTGATGCCAAAAAATCATACAGTATTTCACTATCTTAATTTATGTAGTTCACAAAAAAAATATACACTTCAAAATATGTATAAAAACGTGGTTTATATATGTACACATATATAGCTACATACATACATATATATACATATACGTACATATATATGTATAGATATACTATACATATACATATACACATGTGGAAGGATGGGCAGGTTGAAACAACTCTTTAAATTTCAAGAAATCAAGCGTGATTACTAGTAGTAATTAGAGAACTCCATCAGAGATCCATCTTAATATTAAAATCTGCTGAAGATTTGTGAAAATGGACACATCTGAGAAATATTCCACCCATGGTAAACCTGGATATTTCAACATCTATTTTAGTGAAAGTAGTTCTTGTAATTATGTAGAAAAGTAAGTCCTGTCTTGCAACAGTGTAACTAACTTATGTTACTAATCTTTTTGAGCCTGACTGGGCTGAACACCTAAGGTCTTATTCCCTACTCAATAGGAAAAGATAAGTGCCTCAAGGATGACAGGTCACCCATCTAAAGAGAATTTCACAACAGTTCTTCCCACAATAGCATAATTTAAACAACCCATTTCTCTCCCTCTCAGCTTTTCACTTGTTTTTGTGCTACCTGCATTGTTCTGTTCCTTCATTATTTTGTGTGGCCAAGGTTAAATCAGACTGAGAAGCTGACATAAATTAAAAATAAGTCAAGGAAAAACAGGTGAGTATTTAAACACAGTTATTTGTTTGATCCACTTCATGAGCTTCAGAAATTAAGGAAAATCTGCTTTTTTAAAAATTTCTGTCAGGATGTGTCTGCATTCTGGGACACTTGAAATGAACCAAGGATAGATAGTGTTGTGGTTTAACCCCAGCCAACAAGGTAGCCCCACATAGATGCTTGCTCACTCCCCCACCAGCGGGATGGGAGAGAGAATCAGAAGAGTAAACCTGAGGAAACCTTTGGATTGAGATAAAGACAATTCAATAGATAAAACAAAAGCCACACATGCAAACAAAGCAAAACAAGGAATTCACTCACCATTTCCTATGGGCAGATGTTCAGCCATCCCCAGGAAAGCAGGGCTTCATCACATGTAATGGTGACTTGGGAAGACAAACACCATCACTTCAAATGTCCTCCCCTTCCTCCTTTTTCTCTCCACTTTATAAACTGAGTAGGATGTCATATAGTCTGGAATATCCCTTAGGTCAGTTGGGATCAGCTGTCCCAGTTGTATCCCCTCCCAACTCCTTGTGCATCCCCAGCCTTCTCGCTGGTGGGGTGGGGTGAAGGGCAGAAAAGGCTTTGATGCCATGGAAGCCCTGTTCAGCAGTAAAGTAAAACACTGATGTTTTATCACCATTGGCGTCAGCACAAATCCCAAACACAGCCCCTTGTTAGCTACTTGTGGAGAAACTTAGCCCTATCCCAGACAAAACCAGCAGAGCCATACAGCAGCATGTATCACTTCTCAATATTCTACTAACATTATTTCATGAAGTGACTATGCTATTTCAAAACATTAATTGTTTTCAGAAGAATATGTATGGGTGAGGCAGAAGGGGAGCTAAAGCTTCTTATCTTTATATATTCCTTCATAGAAAGAAACAAGCTCCACCCAAGTCTCAGAAGCCTTGACAAAAGCCAGTAATACCTGCAAAGCCGAGCATTTCACCATATGCCTAAGATTTTTACCAGTTCCTGAAATGACTAATTTCACAGGAATAGAATATCATACATTTTCTGTGCACTTTTCCTATTATTAAAGTAACACGATTTTAAAATAATAATTATTGCATGAGACTTGAAGTGGACTAATAAGGTTATTAGTAATGAAAAGGGACTGGATTTTTCTATGAGAAACTAATAAGTCACAACTCAAAGGAAGATTATAGGAAAAGTAAAACACCTGCTGCTTTGATGAAAAGCCACCTCAGTGTATGATGTGACTCTAGGGGGCTAAGAGTTGGACTCAATGATCCTTATGGGTCCCTTCCGACTTGGCATTCTGTGATTCTGTGAAAGATGCAAATTAGCTCCAGATACATACAAAGTCCAACATGCCATCTGAGACTTTTACTTTCCAGATGAGTGAGAAAATAAAGGCAACAAAAGAATAAGAGTTATCCTAGTCTTGGTAAGACACTGTCATGCTTACTACAGTAGAAGTAAGGCAAAAGTCAGATTTCTGACTATAATTTTTCATCAAAATAGATTTTTTTGGACAATAGAAATTTCATTACAGAGAGAAGACACAAGTAGATAATTAGCTTCTTTAGAGTGCAAAAGGTACAAAGAAAGAGGAAAGATATGCTTAATTTATCATAATTCTTTTTTTTTGACATACACTTAAGTATTATCTTCTTATCTGACATACAGTTGAAAACACAGATAGAAACGGTCTAGCGGTGTTAATTCCATGTAACTTCATTAAAATTATTTCACTCCTCTGATTTGCTCCAGTTTTTAAACTAGGTATTGTCTTCTATGGCAGTGAAATAACTTGTGATATACACAATAAAAGTACAAGAGATCTCTCATCCTTCCACATAGAATTTCATTCTAGAAGATATACAGACACTTCTCTATGTGCTTTAGCTGAGATATTGATTTCATTTTGGAAAATAAAAAAGACTTTATGTAAATTAAATTGCTTATCCGGGACTTCTGATTCTCAGGATGCAGATAATTGAAAACAGGTTGGAAAAAGATGTAGGCTTTCTCCTAGAAAAACTGCCAGAGTGTGTCTGGGAAAGCAACTGCACTTAGAAATGTTTGTTAAATACCTAATGAGGCAAAAAAGCTACCTCATTTTTAGCTGTTCAGCATTCACTACATTTATATTAGGCACCATGTGTTTCTTATCCAAATAAATTATATAAAACTTTTCTTATATGACATTATTTTTATTATTTGATATCATTTTTACACTGATGTTACTTCCTTTACAAAAATGAAAATATTTTGCTCTTGTGTGGGTGTAATTTGGAGCAGAATGAGGCCCTTAGAATTACTGGAAGGGCAGGTGGCTGAGATAACCATAGCCAATACTTTCCAGTAAAAGTTAAATCAGTTATTTTGAACATGCACAACAACAGTTGTTTAAGATGACAGTTTCCATACTGGAAATCTGGCTGAGCCTAGAAACTTTTAGAAAACATTAGCAATAACACTTTGGTTATTTATTAGAATAGAATAAAGAAAACAAGGTTGTTTTCTACATATTAAAAACAATCTGAGATCTTTTCTCAGCAATATTTTATACACATCTCACTGTTCCCCTGTCTTCCACTGCTACTTACTTTTTTGCCATGGTTTTGAACTTGAGAAAAATATAGAAGTTTTAAGGGTGAACCTGTCATTGTCCCTGTGAAATACTATCTTATATGGCCACATTTTAAAGCTTTAAAGTGCCACTTACACATACGCAGAGAGACCCATGAAAGACAATCAAAATCCTTAGAAATTGTGTACTCACTTAACACATGAAAGCTTTATAAGACTTGTAGTGATGAGTAGCCTGTTCCTGCACCATTTCCATAAAGTGAATGACTGAGCTCATACATGAGTTTAGGAATTTTTTTCCTTTCCTGGTTGTCCTAGCTGCTCTGCCTGGCACAAGAAGCAAAAACTGCAACCACATAATCTGTTTTTTAAGTATTAAGCACTCAGACTAACAGTTGTCAGAGGAATTTCTGATCTAGACATATGGCTTACTAAAAATACTACCTTATTTGAAAAATGAGGCCTCAGTCTTCTCAGTTAGATATATGAAATTAATGGATCTCTTTGACCTTAACCTCTCCATACTTCAGCTTCCTACAAATCAGATAGGGATAAAATATTCCATTGTTTCACATGGCATAGAGTAATAAATCAGTGAATTTTTGTGGTGATTCCAGATGCAAGTGATACATCTCATAGCAAATCTGTGAGAAAGGCAATGATTCAGAGAAGAATTTCAATAGTGTGCACTGTCAGCTGTAATGAATTACACATATTTTAAATATGTGCTTCTATGTCATATGCTCATTCTGGCACTTACAAACTTTTTAGTGCTTAGTTTCTCAACCTTACATTTTTATGTTTGTGCATATGTCTGTAGTCTTTAAAGAAGTGAATTCTGCTGCAGAAGCACTTTGTAGTTAACGGCAAATTCTACAGACTGAATAGAAAAGGACTTATTTCTGACTGCCACAATTGTCTCTCCTTGTAATTGTTATTAATCAATACTGACAGTAGTTTGCATTTACAGTCTTTTCTCACCGTATGACCTGCCTTGCATGTTTGCAACCCTTGAGTGAGCTGAAGAGTCACAGAAGAGACAATGTCCCTCACTGTTTTGCAACTTGCTCACTGCTGTGTAGTTGTGCTACCTGAGCACAAGCCTCTTAATCTTTCAGTTGTTGACCATAAGGAAAAAGAAATTATCAATACACTAACGGAGAAAGAATTCACTCCTAGATTTTTGCCTACAGGCTATGAAATCACAAAAATAAACTGCAGAACAAATAATTTATCATTTCTTGCCCTGTTTCACCTCTAAAGGACATTTTTCTGCCCAGTTTGTTTTAGCATTACTTTACTTTGAAGGTTAGAAATTTTAGCCTGTGCTACATGTCCATACATTTATAAAATTTTTAACTCTTGCCAGCTAAAGACAGCCATATAAATAGGCCCTGGATGTTAAATCTAGGATATTAATGGGGTTATCAGGAAAATATTTTCAACTTTCTTAATTAATAAAGGAATAGATTTACTTCACAATAAAGTGCCATGTCTACATAAACAATGTCCAAGGAAAGTCACACCTTGATATTTTAATTAGAATTTAAATAAACTGGAACTTGTAGTATTCAATAGCTTAGTGTTGATAGAAAACCATACATTCACTTCAAAACCACAGCTAAAGCCAACATAGAAAGATACCAAAATAACAGATGCTGTGGTAAATTCTGCACATTGCCAGACCGATGACCTGAACTGTTGTTTTACTTGTATGCTGCTCAAGCAGGCAGATTTCTAGAAACAGCCTATTAAAAAGAGCATAGCCAAAAAAACTGTCTGGACAATGTGACAGCCAAGTAGGTCACCAAGAAAACAGCAACATAACTAATGTAAAACAGAAATAATCCTGAGGATGAAAACTATGCACAAAAAAACCCTCAGGGATATAGCTGAAACAATAATATAAATTCTAATGAAAAAAAACCCAAACAAACAAAAAACAAACCCAAAAACAAGTTATACAAAATAATTTCTCTGACAGAAGTCACCATAAATCCAGATCAACAAAGATTAAAATAGCAGCAGGAGAAGTTCATCACAGCAAATCAATTTTAAAAAGCAAAAGTCCTTTATCTCAGCATTGAATTAGAGACAAACTAAGAACACGCAGGAGAAAATCATACAAAAAAATAACTACAACTTTTGGTGCAATATATCAAAGTTAAGCCTAGAATACCGTTCATATTTTAGCAATTTTAAAGATCACAAATATGAAGAGAACATAAAACTTTTGATGAATCCTGCATGTTAGAAATATCCCCAAATGCCAGGTAGAAACAGTCCCATGCACAAAAAAAAATTTCTAAGCAATGCAGTACGAACAAGATACAGACAGAACTTGTTTTATTTACTGTAACTTTTACAAAACAAAAACGATGGGGTTTTTTCAACAGATTTGTTTTCCTGCTGCAAAATTATCCATAATGAAGGTTATATAAATTATGAGTGTTATGATAGCATTCAAATATATGTGTAAGCATTAATTAGACATAGCAAGCTGCTAGGGACCAAATACAAATACCACAATAAAAGAACACATTTTAAACATTACAGCCTGAACTTGAAAGATGTTAAAATTCAGTTAACTGTGCACTGCATTGTGGTTCCCATGTTTTCTCAATAATGGCAATGTTGTAAGCTTTCCTGCCACGTACCTAGAGACCAATCTGTATTACAGTTAGAAGGGAGTTTGAATCCAACATTACAAGCATCATAAAAAAAGTGTTCTATCTTGTCTCTTTCTAAGTGCTTCATCAGAATTTCCAAAGATAAAAGGAACTTTAAAAATATATTAAAAAATATCAGGACCATGTTATCAGCATTGTTCTCTATAAATTCCCTGTAAAGACCAACCAGCTAGATGTGTTATTGCAGACCTGACTTGATCCTATTTTTAATCTGCCTATACAAACCTTCCTCCAGAGATACAAACTGTTTCATTTTGTCAGAATATTATCCAAAATCTGTTCTTCCTGTAAGTTTTTCTATTTGATATCTGAATCAAATAATGATTGGGATTCCATCAAGTAATAATGTTTGCAACTCCAAATAGCTGCTATCTTATGACTTCAATTAATGAGAAGGTATCTGAATGTAGTACAGAACTAACAGCAAGGTACATAAGTGAAAATTTTTATAAAGAGCACTGGACCAACTCAGCTCACGGACTAACAAATACTTGTAGGATGTGCTTCTAACACAAACTTCAGAAACAGATTCCCTAAGAGGTTCCTGTCCCATTCTTCTCTTTATTTTTTTTAATAATCATTTTCTATTTCCATCTTACTAACTGAAATACCAAGGTCCTACCTCAGTAAGCTCTGACCACAAGAGAAAACCTTCACTGCACAAAGTCTCCTTTGAGTCTTCAAAATTAGTTCAGGGACATAACATTGGTAGTCTACTCTTTCAGTTACTCAACAATTTATTAAAATTATGCTGGTCTTAAAATATGTCAATATTTTCTTCTCTCTCAAAATACAAATTATTCAGCCTATCCATAGGCACAGAGACCTTACTTAGGAGTAAGGAAGATGAATACAAAACATGTACAAGCACTGGTACGTGAAAGCAATCCTTAAGCTAACTTGGGCAAGAAGTTCATAAACTGTCAGCACTTCACTTCAGTGCCCATGAAGGTCAGTAGTAAGACTTGCATTTGATTATGGCCATAGGGTTAAAAGAGTAGCTACAGGCGGATTCTAGGCTTTTCCAGCCACTAACAAAGGTTTAGGAAGTCTTTGTTACAGATAGCTGACATACATAGTATTTAAGCAAGTAAAGAGCTACATGTAAAAAAATTGCTCAGCTTTTAGAATACTTTCTGTATTTGTAGCTCCAGAATGTTAGATAAAACTTGATTTCCTTTTATCGAAGAAGAAAGATAGTCAGTTTCAACAAGGCATTTTTACATACACAAACAGTTGTTTCTTCTAGTACAACCACAGTGACTTCAAAAAAATCTCAATATGAAAGTTTGCTAACTTTCTAATTAATTCAGCACTTTCCACTATTAATGAAATATTAACAATATTAACAAATAAAAATATGTCTTTAAATACTTATTGGAACAAAACCAGCTCTCTGTGAGTATCAATATTTGTAAATTTATATAACTTACTTGCAATTATCAGATAGTTACAGCATTGATTTTGTTTTGTAATTTTATGAGAGTACAAGTTTACTTAATCCTCATGTATATCAAAAAGGAAAATTACTCACTTTTCCTTTATCTTCATGTCTTAGTTCTACATTTCTTTTCCAATTATTTCTTTTGACAATCTGGACAGCTAAATTGAGTATCTCCCTTCGCCTTTCTCATCTCAGATCTCCAACTCACTAGACAGTGACAAAAGGCAATGGGCAATTATTAATCGGGAGTTATCTGTACTTGATTTATATTTTACAAGTGCTGTGTAAGTTAAATTATTCTTAAATGGTATTTTGTATTAATTGAGAAGCTATCCTTTTCTTAGCTATATTTTCCTAGTCATAATCATGAAGACTTAAACCCAGAAATTACTCTGATACTGACTCACTCCTCATTGCCTCTGAGGACAATTATGTTGAATAAGTACGAACAGTAGGTTTAAAATGTATTTTAACTATGAACTGAGCATAATACATTGATTTTAATTCCAGTTCAAAAAGATTGCAAATCAAAACTGCAAACTGTTTTTCCGTAATTTTAAGAAGGGAATCAGGCTTGGGTTGCTGTTATTTTTTTGCTATGTTGAAATGAGAAGCAAGTATCTTGCCAAATTTGAAAAAGAGTTTTGACAGATTCAAACTATTTCTTTAGAAAATTTAAAAGTATGTCTTTTAGTTCATGGTTCTGTAACATGTATTTAGCAAAAGCAGGTGGTGCACTGGGTTGCAGTTGCCTGTTCTAGTAATAGAATCTAATAGTTGTGTAGGAGCTCAAAATGATGCTAAGTCAATCTGCTCCTAGCTGGTATTTCTACAGTATTTTATCCCAGTGTATCCAAAGTTTTGGAATGATATATCCCTTTCAAAAGAGTAAGACAGACTGGTAATTTAGGCTCCCCACTCCCTCATGCAGTGTCTTCTTTTAACCTAGAACAAAACAAAGAAGAAACAGAAAAATAACACCTGAGATGCTCATTTGCAGGCACAGGCAGACTTGGTAGAACTACTCTGAATTTTCTACCATTGCATGGTTTTTGGAAGACATGTTTTTTCCCTTAATGCATCTACCTGTCTTACCCACACCCCTAACTGTATTGTTTGGCCTAATTAATTTAGTATAGCTACAATTAGAAGCCAAAAAGTTTTATTCATCTTTGCTTTACTCAAAAAAAAAAAAAAAAAGCAGCAGCTTTTTAACATACCTTTTTTATATATATAAGAAGAGATAAATTACATGAAGCTGAGGCCATATCTGTGAGATTTCAGTTCTCAGAATACCAATAGTATTACAATCATAAAAATAGGACTCTGTAAAGGCCATCCCAATTTAGCTATAGTATTGCTCTCCTGACACTGTCATCCCATGAACACAAAGCTCTTCCTATTCTCAGCTCCCACTTGCAGTTTATAAATAGCTGTGGTGCTCTGTGCAAAAACAGGTTGCAAACAAGTTGAAAGGAACCAGTAGTGGGAAACAATCTGCCTTTTTGCTGGGGTCTAATTACTGTTTGTACTGTTTGTACTGCTGCAATAACCAGCACTTGAGTGTCCTGTGTGCTTTATAAATGAATCATGTCCTTTTCCTCTTCTTCAGGACTTTGTGCAAATGATTCATAAAACAACATTAAATCGGCATCCAATAATGGCAGGTTGATCAAAAAAGCAGTTGAGATTAAAAATAATTTTTCTTATTTTTTTTACGCACTACCACTCCTTTGTATTTCTTCAGGCAACGCTTCTGCCTGGTACAAAAGTGGGAAGTGAAAGTTTGGTGGGATGAGGGCAAAGGAGCACCTAATATCACTATAACAATTAGGAGGTACCCAATACCCCCAATGGCAGCAGTAGTACATAGAGGACCAACCAGCTACATGCGCTGGCCCACAGCCCATGTCATCTGGCCTGCCTGAGGAAAGGCACTATCAAACTAGACTTTGTCTAGTCTAGACTGGTCAAGATCTGTGGGACAAAGAGCAATCTGTATAGGAAGTAATAATCTTAAAAATCCTAATAGAAAAATGTTGAACTTCTGCCAAACAGCATATTAGGGGTGTTGGGAGCTCCTAAAGAGATAAGTTTCCCCTTGCAAGGGAATTGCCCTACGTATGTACTCCTTGACTTTTATGTTTTACAAAGATGCTATGAACCCTGCAAAAATCCAGTAAGCCTACGGTCAGACAGTCCTTCCCTCAGAAAGCTCAACATAGCATCTATCAGTTCTGCTCCCAAGACTGAATAGCACCTGTTTTTCCAATAGTTTGCTCTTGTGCCCTCCCTGCCTCTCGTATTTTCAACTGGAAACCCTTAGCCTGAAATCACATTACATCCTCTATTCCAAGAATATCTGAAAAGAGAACAATCAGAAATATTCAGTTGGTCCCAGAAGTAGCTTTCCAAACTGAGGATTTGGCATCCATATGACATATATAGCACATAACAGAATGTAAGTGACTTAGAATGACAACACAGAAATGTGATACCCTGCTGCCCAGGCAATAAAATGTCCCAGGATAGTGACATGTCTGAAATCCATCCACTCCAGAAATGTTACATGTCATGCCAGACAACATGCCAGACAGGCATTCCTGCCTCCCTGTGGTCCACAGTCATGAATTCTTGCTTGAAAGGAGGCTGGATCTGGATTTATTCCTTTTGTTCAAGATGCAATGAACCGGCTTCTGCATAACTACCTTGAGGTTAACACACTGCTAAGGGAGAGAATGTCTTAGGTTTAAAATTTGTTTTCAGTCTCAAATACAAGTTTTCTAAAAAATTTCCTAATTCTCATGATAACTATAGGTGGTAAGTAAGGTTCCTGAAAGAATTCCAAGACATTTTAAAAGGAGATATAGAGGGGATTAGGAACTTACAAACCAGTCAGCCAACTGCAATTCTCAGAAAAGGACTGCAATAAACAAGCAAATCATTTGAAAGTCTTTAAAAGATAGCCTAAAAGTTTTGTAGGGAATCCCCAACATCAAAACAATTTCATCTCCTTTTAAGCAATAGGCCTTGTGGATAGAAGTGGAAAACATCATATGTATTAATTTACAAAAAGTTTTTTGATACTTGCATGAGACTTTATTACAAGCAATCAAACAAAAATATCTTGATGAAACTAAAGGAAGATGGGTGCAAAAACACTTGGGAAAACATTTTAACTATTAAGTATCTTTTTAAAAAATTAAAATTAATAGTTCATTATCCAAAGGGAGGGATGATTGAGTACAGAACCATAGACATTTTCTTTATACCTTGTACTACTCAATAATGTGATTCAGTAAATTAGATTATCAAACAAAAGAGTAATTTATTACAATTGCACTTTATATTATTTGGAGGGTACACAAGAAGATTAAATGGAAGAATTAGAACAAATTGGAGAATAGATCAATGAGATTAAAAAAAAAAAAAAAAACAAAAAAAAGAAGTACAAAGTATTATTGTGTTTAGGGTTTACCGAAAGAACAACTTCAAGATGATTTTGCAAAATTTCTTCAAAACAGAACTTGCAAGTCCCTGTGGTTCATAAGCAAAAGTGAATCAGTGGCTGTCTTACCATTTTGAAAAAATAAGTCATAATGAGATGCATAAACAACAGTACTGCAGATGCTGAATATGAAGTAGAATTTCTACTCCTACAGACATGAATCGGTGCTTGAATTGGCTACTGGGCTTCAAGAAAGGAGCCAGGAAAAGAGGCAAAATACGTGCTCTGGAGCAAAAGACTGTAGGAATTATGTTTGCTTAATTTCAGAAGAAACACACTCCTGTAGAACTCCAGCAATTATTTATGCAGATGTTCCATTAGGTGCTCCATAAAATGCCCAAAGATGTGTCTGAAGTGCTGTGGAGTATTAGGTTCCTTTCATTGTGCTTCTTCTGAGTGAGAAAATCCAAATTAAAAAGATTTGGTTTTGGGGGACCATGTCATACATAGCTGGGACTGAAAGAAAATTATTGCTATTGGGGTTTTTTCATATCTACAATGTCTGGCTTACTTCCAAAAATAGCCCCATTATTAGCAACGCAAAGTCATCACAAAATACACAGAAGAACACAGGGCTGAAGCAGACATCCCAGACCTCAAAATAGTGAATGCAAAAATGAAAACAGATCCGGGAAAAAAATGTAGTAAATTAAAAATGAAATGCAAACTGGGGAAAAAATATTTTATTTCACAGAATCACAGAATCACAAAATATGCTGAGTTGGGAGGGACCCATAAAGATCATCAAGCCCAGCTCCTGGCCCTACGCAGGACCATTACCAAGAGTCACACCATTTGCCTGAGAGTATTTTCTAAACACTTCTTGAACTCATATTTAAAATATTTAACTATATTGCTAAATATATTTTAAAAGACCAGTTTTAGCCTTTGTAAGCTAGTGGAATATTTACTGAAAACCAAGTCACTTAATGTAGTATGTCTCTGTTTTTCAACAGATGGTTAACTGCTATCAGCAGGAAGCAGGGCATTAGCAAAGTCTTCCTTACACTGTTCAGTCCAGCACAAAAACTTTGACAAAAAGTCATTAAAAGCAATTAATTAACTATTAATCCTCAATTTAAACTTTTTAAAAATTATATTTCAAATTTAGAGAGGACTTAATACGGAGAACAGAAATTACCCCATATTTTGTCTAGTGAGCAGAAAAACTCTTTACTTTAATAAAGCAAACTTTATTTTGGATTATTGGACTTGCCTTCCAAATTACAGGGAGATATCAGACATTAATAATCAACAAATATAATTTATAACAGGCATCAAGATGTGTGGGAAATGGTGCTTCCTAAGGTCTATATTTAGCGTCAAAAGGCATGAGAAATATAAGCTCGTTGTTCAAAATCATACCTGAAATATTTTATTTCAACACCATGTATGGCTGAAACCATATTTTTAAAGACATGTTTAAAGACTTAAAAATTGAACCTTTTAGATAAGCAGTGGAAGAGAAGGATTCAGTTTAGCTGATTGCCCACACCAGAATCTAAATTCTTCTTTTTGTATCACACTAACTAAAGTTATGTCCATAGCTCAGGTCAAGTACATTCACAGCACAGAGTTTCATTAACCCAACAGTCTAGGGATTTCTCCCTTCTAAATTGACATTATTCTCATTTCCAATCTTTTAGTGTTCAGTCTTGTATTTTAAACATATTTTATGGAATCCAGCATAATATATTAGATCTTCTTGTTCTTTCAAATCCTGCAATACAAAATAAATTACTAGTTGCTAATGCACTTTCCTGGAATGCTTGAAACCTCTGTTTAAATCCTTATCCACAAACAAATGGACCTAGATTCCACTGCATAATTTTCACCTATGAACATAAGTTCTCAGGGCTTCCAAGTACTTCACTTGTGATTTTAACTTAATACCCCAAATACAGTATCACTGTCAACTTCAGGGTGATGAGTTAAGAGGATGTATTGAAATTTTGCAGAAGAAAGGTAGAAAATCATGTCTTGTGGAAGAGTAAATGCCTTGTGTCAACTGGCTGAATATATTGATCAAAAGTAATATTTGATTTTGCTGCAATTCTATCGGTTTTCACAATGCAGTGGATTAAGATCTACTTGGTATGTAGGACAACTCAAAACATCAGACAGAGTATGGGAACAGATGCTGTTCAGACCTAAGTTGGACACCTAGCATGGTTTTAGATACTGATGGGGTAATTTTTTCAGATGAGTGATATCCTAGACCCACTAGTAAGGAGAGTCCACGTCACTCTAGACTGGTAAGGTTAATGTTACCTTATGTGACCAGTGTGAAAAATAGGTGCTTATTCTAATTGTTCATTCTTTCTCTGCAGTCCTCAGAAATACTGCTGAAAAGCTGTTTATACCATCTTTAACACTTATTTCAAAACTGGATTTATCACTCTCTGGAAGGACTTTCTTTCTCTCTCTCTCTCTCTGAATTATAAAGGAAGCCTAGACTACCATCTCACACTGGACACCTAACTCATGGTGACAGAAGCTAAGTGGAATGTATCTTGCTACAGTAGGTTTCTACATGGTGTGCAGCCCAAAGTTAGGTGTCTGTTTTTCCACTTGAACAGAAATGATTCTGATTTAGCTTCAGTTAAATGTCTGAATTTGTGT
Organism: Myiozetetes cayanensis; assembly: GCF_022539395.1. Taxonomy (NCBI): domain Eukaryota; kingdom Metazoa; phylum Chordata; class Aves; order Passeriformes; family Tyrannidae; genus Myiozetetes; species Myiozetetes cayanensis. Next base: position 88,838,221 of record NW_026087411.1, on the reverse strand, counting down.
GAATACCAATTCATAAATTCACCTTTGTTTGGGGCCTTCTGTGTTTATCATTTTGCTTCCTGTTTTACATTATATCTTACATAATGCAACTTTAGATTAATGAGTTTCCTTGTAATTTAGTCTCTTAAAGCAATGACAGTTATTTTGAAGACAACATTTTACACCATTTTTGACATATAATAACACGGCAGGAGACAAAACATAAGGAACTGACAGCTCAGGTCAGGGGAACTTAACAAAGACAAAATAGCAGAAATACAGAGTATCAGGGAGAGGAAAGCCAACTGATCCCCAGGACTAAAAGTAAAACTGCATTCCTGAACATTCAGCAGGGGAAATAGAGTAATAAATTTTCAACTTTTCTTCTGAGGTTGAAAACTGCAATCCTCAAAGAATGTTCTAAAAGAAGACTGAGGTAGCTTGATGCACAAGATGCAGGATTGAGATCACAGGAATAAATAAAAATAAATATGTAGTCTTGTAGCAAATAAGATGAAGAAAACTATATTGTTGGTCCCTCTAATGCCAGCAGAGAAATAGCAGAAGGAAGGGTTGTCAAACAAGGTAAGTGAAAATCTTAAAAATAAGTAAGTTTTGCTGCAAGTAGAGAAAACGGTACACAAAAGCAGTTAAGATGACTCGTAACTGTAATAATGAAGAATGCATGCTGATTTAGTTTCTGAAGAATTGATAGATTTGAGTGAAGCAGTGTGTGAACAAGAAAATTGTAAGTAGAAATCTTTAGAAATATTCTTTTTGCTTTTCACGACTATGATGGATAAGGAGATAATTTAAAACACTAATTTGTTTCAAGCAGTATTATCCTGATGATGCTGCACATGCTGAAATGTATTTATGAATTGACTGGAGGAGTCAATTACTTGGCTGATAATTTTCTTCACCTGCAGGCTATGATGATACCTCTTCCTTTTTTTGTAACTATTCAGCATTTTTAGTGATTTTTTCTTAGAAATCATAGTATGTTTTTAAAATGTTTTGCTTATTAAAAAATATTAATGTCATGGTTATGTTCAATAACCCTCATGTTTGCCTATTTTCTTCCTTCCTTTTGATTGCATCCTGACTAAAGAAAGTCAGCTTAATTCCCCAAGAGTTGTCTGAGTTAATTTAAGATCTATTCCTCTACGTTTTTTTGTCCGCAGTGTGAGCTGTGCTGACTCCTACTGATTCTGTTTTTAGTCTCCTAGTCCTTCTCATGTTTTGAACAGGAATCTGTAACATCTAATTAAGGGTGTGAATTCCCTTATGCTGGAACTGTCTAAAGCTGGGCATCCCCAAGCGACTGTTGCCTTGACTTATGCTCTGAGATAATCTAGATGCTTTTGGAAAGTAATCTTTTAAACTAGAGGGCAACTTCCAAAGGCAAATTTACCCTTTGTTCAGCTCTTTGATCACAGATGAAGTCATATTTATTTGTTTCTGAAATTAATTTCATATGTGAGAATGTGCCTGAATAAAACAGAGTAAAACCTAATTAAAGACCTTAGGCTATTTTCTGAAAGAAGACTAAAATAGCATTTTTTCTTTCCTAACAAAGGATAGTAAAAGAACATAAAAACTGGAAAATAGTATAGTAAGAAGCCCCAAAATATGAACAGTGGAAAAGTATTTATGGCCAGTTGTATTCACAATGGTACCTTCAAAAAAAAAGTCGGGATTCCTGCTTTATCTTACAATGTATTTTATTCAAATCAGAGAGAGGTTGGTAGCCTTTATCTTGTATAAGCAGTGCTTGGTTATGAAAGATTCTGTTTAAGTCCAGGCTTACTAAGTCACTAATAAGATTAGAGGCTTCAGAAAATGTGTGGATCATGAGCCTATCAATAAAGACAGCAGAGCATCCACTGAGAAGCATATTGTGCTTGTTTCCAGAGGTTGTCTCTAAAGTTTGTAGGCTTAATCCTTAGGAACGGTGTCTGCAGAGCTCATTGCCTAGACATTTAAAAATGTCTCCAGACTGTTTCTTGCTTGCTAGCAAATGATTAAATTAGATCTTGAAGTGTACCTCAGAATTTTATTAGGATGGAGTTTACAATGGAGTTTATTTAAATACTGGGATTTCTAATAAAATTACAAGCTACAAAAAAAATACATCAGTAAATTTTGGAATTTGGTTTCTTTAAAAAGTATACTTTATGTAGAGAAAATATGAGAGTCTGCTTCTAAGCTTCCTTATTAATCCTAAATTCCTGCAGAAGAAAATTATTATCAGTTTTACATTAATCTTGCCTGTATCCTAAGAATTTTCTTCTAATAAATAGGAGGTCTTTCCTTCTTTGCATCAAGTTTCTTTTGGTATACTGAAATCTTTCTGTATCTGACAGATAGTCTGCAGGAAATAGTGGCTCTACTGACATCTACTTTTTTCTGTCATTGCAAATATTGATAGACTGAAATACTTATTGTGAGCTATTTAGTAAGGCTAAGCACTTAGCTCCATATCTTTCTCTTCCTTTTCCCTCCCTTCCAAAGGTCAGCTTCAAGGACATGATTTTCACTACACACAATTATCCATCGTGGGTGTGCCACAAGACACAGTATTTTCACATCTAATCAGGTAACCTTAAGCCAAATTATCACCAATTATCTACAATTCCATAAACCAAGTACATGTTGAATACACATGGGTGCACCTGCTTACTCCAATGGCTCTGATGGTATTTCCCAGTTTGCATATTGCCCTTCTGAGTGGTGTGTCCCTAGGAAGAAAGCACTTTTCCTTTATGAGTCTAAGGATAGTAGTTATTTTAGCTTGCTACCACATACACCTGGGGTACTTCTGGTCCCTATAGCTTTACTTTCATCACAGACACATTAAACATGCTTCCCCAATTCTAATTGTTTATGTTATGATGGAGACATCCATGTGATGTTTCATGCCTTTTGGACAATACTGGAATGTGAGAAGACACTGAAAATCAAAGAAATTACTACTATAATGTTTTCATGACAAACTGGTCAGCCACAGAAACTGCTGGAATTGTTACTCTATCCCCAAGTACACACTAGTGTTTCAGGCAGGAATTGTGCAATTCTACAGTGGGAACATTTAGACACAGAGAGGTAACAGTTGCTGAGGCTCCAGAATTTTGCATCTAAACAGATATAGAAACAAATCTGTCCCACTCTTCTTGGTGAGGAGATGCTAACTTGCATTATTAAAAAGGGTTACCCATGCAGTATCAGAAACATGTTGAAGTAATAGTTTCAGAGAACAAGATTATTGCTGAAATGCATATGACTACAGCTTGCAGTACCGAGGGCACATACAAGTATGTAAAGCGCAGGAATATTATACCCCCTGGTTTTGGGGTTGATGCTAGGTTCAGGAATATTAGCTTGAAAAGTTTAAAAAGGTGTATGGCTCTAGTGGTACAAAGGAGGCTGTTCTGCATAAAGAAATTTGCACAGGCATATGACAATGTATTCAGTCACCTTCTCAGTGGGGTACAGGGCCCTACCATTAATTTGGTATGTATTATTTTGGACAACATTCTGACTGCTGGCCAAAGCAATACTCTGAGAAAAGGCAACTTAATTACACACATAACAAAGGTTGGTGCCACGTTCATCTGGCAGACTGAAAGCAAAACAGCCGAAGACCTAGAATACTATTTGAATGTATTTATATTGCAAAAAGTACATGTTTATTGATAGCCTGATACAGTCTATGCTGTAAGACCAACCAAAGCCCTTTTCTATAACAAAGACTTAGTATATTTTTGTTTTGTTGGACCAGTTTACTCAAGCAAAAGGCAAAAGAAATTAGGGATCCAAAAGAATATCAGCACCAAATCACAGTTCACATCACAGGCCAACAGTTCTCAGATGATTTCTTGTTTAAGTCCAAATAGAAAAGACACTACATTTTCTTTAGGACATGTACAGAATTACTAATCTTTTCCTTGTATTAGCTTACAGATTCCATCTTGATTTTTAAATACACGTGATTTTCTCCATTTAGACTAATACTAGTTAAACTCCCCGTGTTTGTGAGATCACACATATTTTGGCTTCCAAGTGATTTGTTTTTCCTGTTAAATTGAATACAGGTGTAAAGACCTTCCCCGGATCTTCGCTCGCGAAGACTGGCCATTATTATTATCTTTTTTCTAATACACTGACAATTACAGTACTATACAAAAGAGACATGTTCACTAATCAAACAAACAAAAAAAGGACAAAAGACGTATGCCTTCCAGGAAAATATAATAATTTACACTTTCTATGTCATGTTCTAAATTTCCTTCTTGTATAATAATTTTCTCATTTAATGGTATAAGGTCATATTTGAGCATGGAAAAGAACTGCAGCAGAGATTCTATTACCAACTTTAGTGTCTGTTTTTCAATTTTTAATTCAAATCTCAGAAATAAAACACAATGATTTTTAACAATAATTCCGCCAGTAAACGTCAAGATAAACTTTGAGTCTAGTGACAGTACAGCATATCAGCTGACGAAAAAATATAGTTAGCTATACAAGTGGTTGTGCAAAGTTTTCCTATCTCAATAAATTGTTATTTTGCTGCACAAAACAAAACAACAAAAACCCCACAGAAAAATCAATGAACATTCCTCCCTAGCAACGGAGGGAAAAAAATCAGGAGCAGTGTGAAGATGATGCTGAACAGACAGTAAGTGAGTGATAGCTGCAGTAATCTGAACAGACTGAGCAAAGAGATTGCTGTTTGGTTTGGGCTGCAGCCCTAATAGTACAAGGCAACAAAATCTGTGGGTTTCATTTTAGAAAAAGAAAAAAAAATCACACTCATCCAAAAAACTTTTCAAAAACGAAAAGGTATGAGTCCTTGCAATTGCTCTATGTTCTTGTATTTGCCATTAAAGTATTACTATTAAGAGTACCACTTTAGCACTCTTCATGGGTAGCATTGTTGAAAAACAGTAACACAAAAAACCCTGTAGTATTTTAACAGCAGTTGTATAGGATCTTTATGCAAAAATTTCCTAAAAAATCATAGCAAATATGGAAAGCACTATCAGCACCAAAGACCCTGTTTGTTGTCCCTATGGCCTCTAACACATCCTGAGAAAATAATCCCAGGCTGTCAGCTAGAACAGCTTGCTGACATAAACAACTGTGATACATCCAGAATGTCAGACCATTGGACTGTTCCAAAAAGTGTTCAGAGAAAATCTAACAAATGAAATCAGAAAGGTCCAGCTTCCCTAACGTATAGGCTTAATTTACTTCAATAGGAATAAATTAGCAGATGTTGTAAAAGAGCCTAACAACAGAAAACTTACTTGTGAGCAATATTGTGCAAATATTTTCTAAAGCTATTCATTTCTATAATTACTCCTGTAATATTTAAATACCATCTACTTTGATTATATGTTGCCTAAGGGCCAATTATGAATGTTAAACCTGCCAAGTGACAATTTCAGCATGTGCCTGTAAAAGACCATCACTTCTTCAGTCATGAAAAATCCTTCTTCAGCACATCTTTGCAGTTTTAACACCAACTAGGCACAAAGTCCATTATATAGACAATTCTTTTATTGAACAGACAGAAGCAACATGGGGGATTCACTGAGTTTTCCCAATAAACAACTGAAAAAGGGTTTCACAATGGTTGTATTTGTCAATTATCAGTAGTAGTTCTCTACTTCCTCTAACAAGTCTATGGTATTATCAGGGTTCCAGAAAGAGACTAAAATGACCTCTTCAAAAACCAGAAGACATTTCTGGAGCTGAAAATGGAAAATATCTCTCATTATATGAGAAACCTTTAGCACACCACACCTTGTATGTGAAGTGCCTGTTTATATTTATGGGTGAAAAGGTTTGTGCTAAATCCTCATAATGAATTCAGGGTATTTTTTTGTAAATATGCATGGCCAAGGAAACCAAACAAATATGAAGAACCTACTGCAAACTCTTTTAGTTTTGATAATGTGTTAGAGCACAACATGTAGATTTCCTACAATAAGCTTAATTTTGTATCCCTCATCCACCACTTCATTCTACTCAAACTCACAAATACATGAAATGCATCTCCAGCACATCAGCACAGAAATTTCCATAGCAGAAAGGTGCCCCTGTAGCACAGGTCTTCCCCATCAATCCCTGTTCCTCAAGCTCTATATGCCAGCAATTTAGGGCTGGAATGTGTGCTGTGACCATGCAGACCCAGGCCATGGAAATAGAACCAGCTTCCTGATTGCATTATTGAGTGAGACTTGAACATAAGAGAGAAATGAACTGATGTTTAAGAATCGTGAGACTTTTTAAAGAACTGAAGAAAAGGAAGCAGCTTGAAAACAGATTCTGACTGAAGACATCCATCAAAGAATAAAGAGGTAAATATGCTAGAAGGGAGAATAAATGAGACCAAGCCACAGAAATGAGGCTGACATAGTGAAAACTGACAAGAATAAAAAGCTAAGTAATTTAGAGGGTTTTCATATACACAATGAAACTGTCATCAGTGGAAAAATAAAAAGAAGCACTTAGTTAAATTATTAATATTAATGAACTTCAGAAATATTAAAAAAAATTCCCAGGTAAGACTCAATTTAAGAAATCCTACAACTCCATTGAGACAAAAATACCATAAGGTGTTTGAACTAACTAAAAAACTCAAATAAAGGATCTTCTAAAAGCCTTCTTTTCCTGTTAAATTCTTACCTCAAGATATGAAAATCTGTATTTTACAGTTTATGATCTCCTACACGTCACAGTATATGAAATTCTACCCAGCAATTCCTCTACTGAAGCCAGTAACTTGTATTTGTCAGAGCAAGTGAATTTGTCACATATTTATGAACCAACCTACCTTACTCTTCAAATTAAAAAACCTTTAGAGGCCTACATGTTCACCTTGTAAGATATCGCTGCATCTACTTTATGAGTTAAATAGGAAGAGTCCTTTATATGTCTCATTGTTTCCAGTCTTTGAACATTTCCTGCATCTTTACATTCTCAACAATACATCACTCTCTCTTTTATGACACAGCTGTAGACCTACCACTTTCAAACACAAATGTTACTGAAAAAATTGACACTGTCCTGTACTCCTTTCCACTCCACTATTCTGTTCATCAGAAGATCACAGATACTAGCCAGAGGGAGGAAAAACGGGCTAAGAGGTGGTTCCTCGTTCTAGCTGTATGACTTTGCAAGTGCCTGTAAACATTTTTGAGTGAATACAAGTTACTAAATAATCTAGATTACTCTGCAGAACTATGTTGGCATCATTGCTACTTGCTACTCATCAGTCTTTGCATCAGTCACGCTTGTTTTTTAGAGTGATTTTTGATTACACTCCTTTGATAAAACTGTTTGAAAACATGAACATTTAGCATTACAACAATGCGGTTATTTTTATGCCAATGTTGTAATCTTATCAAAGCATTAAGTCAGCTTTCTTTACAACCGCTGTTTTCCCTAGAACTACATTGATTTGCATTAATTATATTCTCATCCATTAATTATTTTTTGTTTTAATCACCTTAGTCATGTATGAGTTTCCTATTAGATGACAGTCTAACCCAGTCATACTCAACTCACTTCGTGTTTTTACACATTGGCATAACATGGGCATTAACACAGCCTTCAGAAACCTATCCACAAAAGGCTACAGTTAATATCAGCAGATGAAAGATCCATCCAGCAAAGCCTTAAGTGTGCGTGGTAATTCCATCCATACAGACTAGTAACAGCATGATGTTGATAGCTATACAAAATCCCCAATGCCATTCAAATTTAAAATAGGACTGGTCCACACAAACACTACAGCCAATTGATACTTTAACCAATTTAGATGCTGACATTTCTTTCCAGTATTGTATTATGGTTGTTTGGGGTTTTTTGCCCTTATGTTATGATACAGAAGACCCCCCACAAATGTCATGGACAACTGACTGATTTCTGTCTAGAAGGACAGAAAAGACAAGCATATTGATAACCACTATTTTTATTTAGTCTTTCAGTAATATTTATGTTAGTTGTTACACAAAAAGATACTTATTTCAAACATAAGAGTAATATTTTAAAGTTTAATTTTCTTGAATCCCATAGAGGTAGCAATCTCAAACCAGAACACATGTACTTGCAAGAAATTAATATAAACCACTTCAGAGTGATACATGGAACTGTGTGACTGCATGTTGAAAACTACTCCCTGCTCTGGTCCCTGTGGCTAAAAAATAATATAATGATATTTTTATAAGTACAGGAAGGTTGACAAAGATGATCAGAGGTAAAAAACTGCTTCCTAATCATATTATGATTTCCCTTCTTGACAAAAATGGCTAACAAAGTATATAAAGTATTCACGTTTTTACATAAATTAAGTGAATCAGGATTTTTTTTTTTTTACTATTGTACTTGGGACAAAGAAAGTACTTATAAGGTAGAACTCACCATTCTGATTTTTGAAACTTCAGTATCTTTAAATTGCCTAGCCTAATGCATAACTGCCTATTAAAACTATTGATAATAGTCAGTTAGGTAAGGACTGGACGTTCAAGCCATGCCCATATTTTATTTTTTACTCCCACTTCTTCAAAAATATATTTAAACTTTGTCCTATTATAGCCTCTTATCATAAAGGTTGTATTCACCTTCCTAATACCGCAACAATGGTGATACTGGTAGTATCAGTCTCTTCTGAATACACACCACAGATTTCTCTTTTCAAACATATACTTTTTTCTTATTTTTAAAGTTCTTTAGGAGCCTCATCTCTTTCTGTTTCCTCAATCCACTTTGTTTTATAAGTTCCCTAGTTGGCACCTTGTAAATATCCACTTTTGTCTCTCTCCCCTATAAACATCTCTTACTCTGCTCTATGTTATATGAAATAAGAGACCTTTGGAGTCTACCTGTCTCTAACACTCCCAAGTATCTCTTGTCAACTCAGATCATAAAACACAGGAACTGCATCTTAAGTGACAATCAATACCACATAATTAATCACTAGGGGGGCCAGATAGGGACTGTCATAATAAAAATTAATATTAAACAGTTAAAATTACACTAAGAGTCTTTCCTCAAAAAGAAAAAAATCCTTTTAGATTAAAAGTTTCCTGAGCTAAATTCTTTTTTCTTATATCATTTCAAAGAAACTGCCAGTGACTTATTTTCAGTGTAAACTACTGTGCTATGGCACTGCAAGGATGTTGCAGCACAAAATAACTGATCTTAAAATCCTGATCAGTTCAACGTGCAATGAAACAGTAAACAAAAGCATGTATTGTTGGAGGGAGAAAAAAACAACACAAACACAAAAACAAAACAGCGTGGCTTAAAGCACATAAAGAGCTGTTTAATCTCAGAACTCTTTGCAGAGCAAATTCCTCAAGCTTTATTAATGAGAGAAGATGTGTTGACTTTATTTCTTTTTTCCTCAAAACCTTCCTAACATTGCAAACACCAACAAATAAACAATATTCCAAGCGGCCATTAACCTTGGGATCATCTTCTCATTTTATAGCATTCTGAGTACATTTTCAAGAAGTTTTATATGGAGAAGTGGAAACAGCTGCAAGTTCACCCCAGACACGTGCCTTAAGCCAGTAAACACAAACCGCAATGTAAATAAATATAGCCCAGATCTATTTACAGCCCAGAAAAGCTGAGTACATTATGTGAGCACAGACATGGTCTTACGGCCACGTGAAGCCAGGCGGAGTAAAAGGTAATATAGTCATGTTCTGAGTAACACACCTCTTACAAGTCAGTGACCATGAACACCTCTGGTTTATGCAGATTAGGTATAACCAGGACATTTGATTGAAACCACAAACCAGTCATACCTTTGTACAAGCCAATAGTCACTAACGAGACTCGGAATTGAGTTGTTTATTTTCTTAGATCAAAAAACAACTTCTGCAGGCTCTTGTAATCTGTAACAATACAGTAACACCCGTAGAGAGACTTAACTAGTTACATACAACTAAAACAGTTTCAGACAAACTGAATCTAAAAATAGGCTGCTATTTCACAAAGCTGGCGCTGACCCACATCGAGGTGTTTCCCAGGTTGCCGGTGTCCAGCCGGCTGACGCGCCTGTATCCCTTGGGCATAGCAGTGACGCTGTCGGTGCTTCCCACCGCCGCGCTTCAACTCCTGATCATGCCTTTAGGAAGCCACTGTGCTGTTCCCTAGGAGCGAGAGGGAACACAAGGTTGAGAGAGCCCCTGTTGTTTCCCACACCACTTCTGGCCTACTGGGCTGATCTCCTATGTGCAACACTAGAAATCACCGTTTTTATCCCGACTTAAACAACACGGGGTAATCCGCGGGCAATACGCGCTAAGAGCTTCCTGCCAGCACTAAACTCGCCAAAGCGGTTTTGCGGCCCGCGGGCGAAGGACCCGAGGGATTAAACCCGCCCGGGGGCCGGTGGTGGTGCCATCCCGCGTCCTGCGGCCCCCGTGGGAGCGACTGTCCCGCCTGTCCTCGCCGCGGCGGGCAGCAGTGGCTGCGGGCAGAGCTCAGGACTCGCCGTCCCAGGGAACCGGGAGCTCGCTCCGGCTGCTCCCGGCGCAGCCGCCGGCGCGGGCGGGCGGGGCCGCGCGGGGTGTCCCGGCCCGGCCCCCGCCCCGGCCCCATTCACGAACCGGTTCCCGCCGGCCGCCTCCGCCGCTCGCGCCGCCCGCCCCTGGCACCGCCCCGCCCCCGAGGCCTCGCGCCCGCCCCGGACGCGCCGGCGACGGCTCTGATTGGGTGGGAGCGACGCTCGTCAGTGACGCGCGCGGGCGAGGGGCGGGGCCGGGGCGCTCGTGGGGGAGGCGGCGCCGAGTGTCGCTCCTGGTGCAGCCGCGTCCGCCCCGCGCTGCCCGCAGAGCCGCCCGCCCGCCGCAGCCGCTGTATGGTCCTGCCCCGCGCCGCCGCCGCCGAACCCCCGCCGGCAGCTCCGCGGCCTCCAGCGCCTCCGCCTCCTTCCCCTCCTGGTTCTGCTCCTCCTGCCCCCGGCTGTGGCGCCCGCACCCCGGCTGTATGATCAGGCTACAGTCTTCAATGAGTAACCATATTCCTGTGAGTGCCGCCCGCCCGCGCCCCCCGGCCCCTGGCCCCGCCGGCCGCCCGCCTGTGCCCGGCTCCTCGCGCCTCTCCCGGTGCTCCTCCATGTTATCTCTTTGTTCTCTCGCCCGGCTGCCGGCGGCTTCTCGAAGCGCTGGGCTGCGGCTCCCCTCAGGCGGGCCGCTGGAGCACCGAGCCCGCCGGGCTGCGGCACGACTCGGCCTCTGCCGCCCCCGGCACCCCTCTCCCCTCCTCCGCCGGGAAAGGAGGAGACGGCGACCTCTCCGCGGCTCCCAGGCGGTCCGGCCCGGGCACAAAGCCGCTTTGTGAACCCAGCTGCCGCCTGCCCCCCCCGCCGGCCCAGCCTTCCCCCCGCCGGGGTCTGTGTCAGCCGGGCCGGGCCTCCCGCCGGGAAGGGCAGCCCACCCGGGGCTCCGCGCCCAGGGCCCCGCGCCCGTTGCCGTGCCAGGAGCCCCCTGCCGGGGGGAGGCCGAGCCGGGCGGCGGCTCCGGGGGACAAGATGGCTCCGCGTCGGCAGCCTGATCGAGGCGTGATGCGAACCCGTGACCGCCGCACCGGGACACGGCCCGGCCCGGCCCGCGCGGCGCCGCCGCGGCCCGGACTCCGTCACCTCACCGGGCACGGAGGGACGGGCGGGGCGGGAGCCCGGCACCCCGCGGCTGGGAGCGGCCGGGGCCCGGCGCTGTCCGGACAAGCCGGGGCTTGCCCACGGCGGTTGGCGGCCCGGCCCGGTGCCAGGCTCGGCCGGCGCTCCCCCCGCCGCGGCCCCACGTGCACGGCCGGGGCGAAGGCGGCCTGGCGGCGGCTTTGTCTCCGCCGTGCTCGGGCGGGGAGGCAGCGCCGGCTGCGAGCGAGGACGTGAGTCCTTTCCAAAATGAGCTCTATGCAGTAGAGGTGGGGTATGCCTGAACTCGGGTGTGCAGCCTGTCTTGTTCGGCAGGAAAAGTCCACAGAGGAGTAATTTAAGTACATGTTGATGTTTCCTTAACAATCTGCCTCGAACCTTAGAAGCTGGCGATTGCAGTCAAATACCTTAATTTTGTCCGAACCTGCTTTTAAGACCTTGCCATCTGGCTTTTCAAGGAAGGCATTTCCTCTCTGGAGGTGGATCAGAGTTCAGCATTGGAAGGTTTTTTTTCTCATATGCTTGCAGTTTCTTTTTTTTTTTTAACCACCCCTAGTAATCTCAGTGCCTGTGCTGCCTAACATCTGTGACCACAGAGCGCTGTGTGTATTTAAGCACAATCAATCAAATAACACATGGCTTGCTGGTGGTAGCATGCCTTGCAGAAGCAGGGAAGCAAGAAAGACAAAGAACTAACAAAATCAAGTAATCTACAGTAACAGAAGCTGGATTGTTTGCTCTGTGGTAGGCAGCTATGCACATGGCAAGTATTATGAGCTGACAGTTGTACAGTTCTTGTGGCATGAGGTTCCTGTGATTCTGGTGTTTCCTATTTTTGCTGGAGACAACTTTCCAATATGTCTACCTGCATCTGCTGAGTTTTTTGAAAGCAGTGACTCAGAAGTATGAACCCTGTCTCTTTGTAATCTCATAAAACTACCAAATCAAGAAAGCTGAAGATTACACTTAAATGCCAGCTTATATGTGGCATCTAGTGATGGAACAGCAAAGGATTTTGAAATTGTCTTTCAGGAACAGAGTTGTTTTGGGGGAAAATGTGGAAGAAGCAATATAGAAATTGCACAGCCATGAGAAGAAATATAAGAGAGAAAGAAAATGAGTGACAGATATAGCAGGAACCAAGGGAGAAGGATGTCATTGTCTTACTGAAACTAAATGTGTTAGTAAGGCGGCAAATAAATAGAATTTAGCCTTATCTAATAACTTCTGTCAAGTGAAACTTCCGTTTTCTGGCAGAATATGTGCCACATAAGAATGCTGGATCTATCCCAGTGTGTAGGCTTACCGTAAGTGATGACTTCTTTTAAACATTAACCTGAATGCCCAGATAAGGGTATTACTGAACTGTAAACTAGCAGCAGATATTCACCTTCTTTAAAAAATTAAAGCTTGTTCTATTGGATCAATAGAAGAGATATTTCTGTATTAAATGCAAGTCCGTAACTCCTTACCACTTTCTTCTCAGTTGCAATTTCCTGTTTGGTATTAATGGGTTTATTAAACTCGATAAAATACAGAAATAACCATCTTTGTGTGTATGTACTAAATTTGTCATGTTATTGCTTAAAACATAATGGAATAATATTTTAGTAGAATGATGGGATTTAAGTAGTTTGGTATAGAAGTGGCATTGTTAAGTCATTTAGACGAGGGGATGGAATGGGTTCTGTGATGTCTTATATTTCCCAATAACAGCCAAGGCTTCTTTGCATGTTGTTTCTGTGGTCCATACAGAAGAACTTTGAACCCAGTCACATGGCCTCAGTTTCATCATCTCTGGAAGTTGCATTGACTTGTTATACAGGAAGTTCTGAGATGATTTTTTATTCCCCCTTCACTGCATATTTGAACCACAAGAACATCCTTCCGGCAGAGAGCATGTCGCAACAAATTTATGATAAACCTTTGGATTCTCCCTGTCAGTGAGATCTGAGTGTATCTTCTTAGGCAATGGGTTGCTGTGAGTGGCTAAAATGGACAGTGTTATCACTGTAGATATCACAGTACAGGCATTCATGTGCCCAGTGGATAGGAGATACATCTTGTCAACAACACCTTATGAAGGTGTGCCTTTGTCTTGCCTTATGGCTTCAAAGTTTGTAACCCTTACCTTGCCACACTTCCCTGACTGCTGTGGCAGTTGCTATTTAAACCTTGAGTAGTAAGAGGAAGTCAGGGGTATCTGTCATTCAGTAACTTTTTGTTGGGTAGTAAGTTAGAACAATGAACTTCCTTGCAGGTGTTCTCAAATTGTCATGAAATGTAACTTATTTAGGTCTCTAGTTCTGATCCTATGGTTTCAGTATGCGAGTGTGTGTCAGGTCTTGACTTCAGAGGATGGAAGACCACATAGTTCGTTCTGTATATAAATGTTTTATGAGCAGGTGGATTGAGCAACTGTGAATCATCTTGCTCATCTTCTGAAGGTAAAGTGTCATATAACTGCATAAACAAGTGCTTTTGTTTGCACACTTTTCAAGATGCCACGAAGTTTTGAATAAGGATGTCAACAGCATGGCATAACCTTACACCTCTCTGCTTTTTCCCATATCAGTAACGATTTAGTAGATTGTTTCAAACCATGAATTTACATACATGTGAATCTGTTTGTCAGTGAAGAAGATACTTTAACTTTTCTGTCTCAAGGACATGAATTAAAGCCTTTCTTTTCAAGATGTCTTCCTTGAATAGACTATTCTCTAACTTTTCCTAGCATGATCCAAGCATAAGTAACACAATTTATATATAATATATATATAATTATATATAATATATATATAATGGTCAGGTTGCCATCTCTTAATATGTGTCCCTGGCATATTAACCTTAGTTTTGTTTTCTAAGTTTATTTTGATGGCTCTAACAGTCTAAATGTTGTTTGGCTTTCTGTCATGATGGAAGGTGCTACTTGTTTCCAAAATCTTTTCAGTGTTCATTTTCCTCAAGGAAAACTTACATGTAAATTGAAAAGACTATGCTGGAGTACCCAACTTAATGGTAAAAGCGATGAGTTGCTTTTGCTCTGTTAAAGACCCTTCTGTAAACAACACTATGCAGTTTGAGTTTCTCTTAGGCAACTTCATCCTTACCTGCCAAAACTGTATGAGACAATATAGTAATTTTAAAGCCTTGTTTCCAAGCCTCTTGAAAGTTCCTGATATCATTTGAGTTCCCTCAAAGCCTGAGATCGTGTTAATTACTGCAACACTATTTTTATAGCTGATTTCTCATCTTCTGGGTCTTTTTACTGAAGGTGAATGAAGCCTTGTACTGTGACTTCATGGCATACCACAAACAGCATGCCCATGTACTACTTGTCTTTAATTTTCATTTGACTCCCAGAACAGAACTAAACTAGACTGGCAGAGCTGTCTTAGAGTACAGTGTGTTGCTGTCTAAAGGAGTTGATCTGCATGTGAAGCTTTCCTGCTAGCATTGGTGAGAAGTGATGGCATTCACATCAAAGGAAAATGTGAGCTTTGCTCCTTTATAATGCGGCAGCAGCAGTTGCCAAGGCAAACAGTGAGGCTTAAATACATGCTTGGTTAGGTCCTTAGCTGTGTGAATTATTAAGGTGCTGATGTGTATAATACTAAGTCAGTAATTAACAAAATGAATTCCTTTGTAAGGGTTAATAACACATAGAACTCAAATGTAACATTGCATAATCTGCTTGCTTCAGCTTTGTATAAGAATTTGAACTGTGCACCCAGTTTCTAGATGTGATGTTAAAATGAATGATTTTTTATTTAACTAATACTTTGCTGCCTGCCCTTTTCCTTATCCCTATGATTAGTTTGTCTGGTATCTTGAGTACTCCTAACTGTATGCTAAGGGCAGCCTACCTAGCAGGCTGGATGAATTCTGATTACTTGTTTCTGCCTACCTGTCCTAGTATGGAGACATGTTAACTGCTTCCAATTACTCTGTGTTCTTTTTTCCCCCATTCTGTGTCCTCAAGCTCTGTGTCATGCATTTCTGTTTCCGACAGCCTCCACTCCCTCATCCTCTACCAGGGAAAAGGACTGTCTGTGATTCTTCTTAGCAATCTTAAGAAGAGATAAACATGAGATCTGCCAGTGCATGCAAAAACTAGCACAAGACCTTGTGCATCTGTATCTTAAAGCTGTCCTGTCCCTTTTTGCTGTTCTGCTTCTTAAACTAATTGAAAGCGACTTTAAATAAGTTATCTTCGGTTCGTGTTTTTTTCAGTTGCTATTTTAGCTGTTTCCTAGGTCTGGTCCTAGGAGGCTTTTAAAAGCACACCTGCCACCTTCTGCTAGGACATGGCTGGTGAGTCAGGTGATGATTCTTGGAGTTCTTCCGAGTCGAATTCTCCTGGTTCCTGTTACTCTGTTGGTCTTTGACTTCAGAGGATCCCTCTTACTCCTTTTTCATGCCTATTATATTTAGAGTTATTGCTGTCTCTCAAGTTTTCAAAAATAAAAACTGAAATAGGTTTTTTGCAACTGTCAAACTTAATCCTACAGTCTTTACTACCAGCTGATGGTAGTATCTCTGGAGTGCCAGCAAAATGCATGTGAAATTGTTATTTTAGTTTCTTTCTGTTAACTTAATTCTCGTTTTTGTTAGCAGGTTGGGGAGGGATTGTGTGGTTTTTTGTTTGTTTTGTTTGTTTGTTTTTTACAAGTCATGCCTGTGATTAACACCTAAAACTCTTACCAGGAAGCTGTATGAAAACATTTCATGTCTGAAAAATGAGTTGCCTGACGAACATAAATAACTTTTTTCTGCTGAATATTTGTGGGATCAGTTATGTTTCTCTTTAGTGCCTAAGTGTATTTGGTGGGCACATGGTTCAACTTGTACTTCTCTTTTGGGAAACAGAACTCCTCTCGTCTTCCGTTCTGTTCCCTGGGCAGGTATCAGCAGCAGCATGGGTACTGTGGATGGGTACAAAACTAACTCCTCTGCTGGAAGGGTTCCACAGTGCATAAAAGCATATCTTGGTGGTTCAATATCTGCAAATATATACCCAACTTGGAACAGTTCATTTGCTATCTTAATTCCTGGTTGTGTCTAACAGTAATTATATATATAAATATAACCATAGCTAAACAGCATACCACTGGACAGGAATAACTTGTTCAATAAACTTGCTTATGCATGGTTTTAGCTAGACTATTACTGCTGTCTTGGTATATTAATGAAGTCCTGGTGTGAAAAGACACTTTAAAGCATATGAAGGTTGCCATAGATCCTCAGCCTGTAGTATGTGAAATGTTCCTTAGAAATCTGTGTACCTTGAAAGTCTCAAAGTGTTTGTAGTTTGTAGTTAGAACACAAAGACTACATTTGCTTTTGTGCCCTCCTATTTAAGTCAGGTGGAGTTATATGCAATTTTTTTCTACTGACTGTTCTGTATATGAATTAATGATACTTACATGCCAAGTAAGATTTTAGCCATTAAGACAAGTGATTCTACTTTTAAGTAGAGACTGATAGTTTTGTTCAGCTACTAAAAATTGTCCACTGATGAGCTTGAATGCTCAAGGAATCCCATCCTTGCTTTCCTGGGACTACATAAGGTCAGTGTAACTTTAGTAGATGTTGTGATGTTTCTCAATTCAGAATGGAAAAGGAAGTTGTATGGGTATCCTGGAAAAATTTATATATATATATATTTATATATTATATATTATATATAAATACTGGGGTTCTTAAAACTTTTTGCTGTGTTTAGCACATCTGAATTGGTGTTTTGAAACATTTCAGCGTTTTGTGTTGATATAACCCTATATGGAAACATTGTATTAAGTAAATGTATTTATTTTCAAGTAATCCTTGCTAAGAAAGGTGACAGGGTTCTTAACACAAACCTAAGGCTTGGAATAAAAAATAAAATTCATGAAACTGCTTAGTTGCTGTGTTTTAATTTTTTCATTTTATAATGCTTGATGTCTTAAAAATAATCTTGTTTCACCTGTCCTCATTATGCTTTTTTTTCTCCCTCTCTTTACAGCAGTTCTGTGGTGTTCTTGGTCACACATTTATGGAGTTTCTGAAGGGCAGTGGAGACTACTGCCAGGCACAGCACGACCTCTATGCAGACAAGTGAACTGTAGAAATTCATTACTACTCCACCAAGAAGCCCCCCTAAGAGTGGTTGACCAGGATAAGAAGTGTTGAATTGAAATTGGCAGAGCATTTAACAACAGCATTCAGACCTGGATGGGGTAAACCTCAGTGCACTGCCTTTCTTTTGCCTCAGTATTACTGGATTGAAGAATTGCTGCTTCTTGTTAGGAGGTTCATTTCATTTCCCATTGCTCCAACTTCATACTTCCAAGCACTGAGAATTTCACGTGGAGTATAGTGAAGTAGACTTCAGTTTCTCTACATCACTTCTGTATTAGAATTTTTTTTAATCCTTTCATAATCTTGTTGCATGTTTAACTAAATCAATATGGCCCGAATGAACCGCCCAGCTCCTGTGGAAATCACCTACAAGAACATGAGATTCCTGATCACACACAATCCAACCAATGCAACCTTAAACAAATTTATAGAGGTAAGGCAAGGACGCAATTCTTACCAATGTATTTTTTTTAATGCCTGAGCAGCATGCTGTATTTACAGTTTCCTTCTTTACTCGTTGATAACTGCTGTGAAGGCCATATGAGGAGGTACTGAAACTGTTTGTATATTGACATTTTTCAAAGACAAATTTGTTCAGATATACTTTGGCCTTCACAAATGTAATTCTGAGAGTGAAGCCAAGTAATAGTTATACTATAATGGTACATTAAGCACATTGTTTAGGTCTGAAAACGGGAATTATTTGGCAGAGTAATGTGTAAAACAATACAAATATCTGCTAGTGATAGGAACTTGAATTCAGATTGGGCTAAAGTGGTGTAACATTTCCTTGCACTTACTGCATAGTGATTAAAAAGATAATAATTCACTATATTTTGTGGATAAGAACCTTAGGAACAAATAACAGGCTTGCAATATGCTTTCACTGCCTAGCTTCCTCCAGTGTTAGCAGATTATGGTTTTAATGTAGTTTAAGAGGATCCTCTGTGTCATAGTGTCTACTTGAAGTGAAATTTGTGGCAGTGGGCTTACTCTGCATCCAGAGCTACTGAAGCTACCTTAGGTGTTTTGGTACATGCTGAAATTGTTTACTGACTAAAGCCAGATAGCTTGGCATATCTTGCTAATACTGCTGGTTTAAAATTTATCATCTAAAGCTTGTATCTAGTGTGCTGGAACTATCAAGTGTGCTGATGTATAAAGTGTATGCTAGTTCCTGCAAAGTTATTTCCTGGTGAGGTCTGAGTTTGCAAAGTCCCTCGTTAGCGAGATTTTAGGTGTATTATGGCTCAATTCTGCATTTGGTGTGATGTAATTTACAGGAAACACAGTAGGGTAACATTTGCTTGACTTTAGACCCTCACAAGTAGATAAAGTATGCTTAGGCTATGTTTCAGTCAGTTCAGTTCAGATGATGTGAATGATGGGGTGTTGCATGAATAATGAAGAGGGAGTGCTTTTTTGGTAACAACAAAATGGAAAGCTAAATTTTGTTATTCTCTAGTTATGACAACTCATACTTCTTAAACATAAGTGGTCTTACAGACCTGTTGTTTTAAGGAGAGAGAGAGAGAAAGAAAGAGAAGATTTAAACCTTGCTCAGAGTGCTTTACTGAAGTATGTAGCTTTGCAAACCAGGAATCTTCCTGTTCCTTTAAAAGGAATGATCTTTTGGAGATGGACTACTTGATTAATTAATATTTAGCTGGATCTGATTTTAGATCATAACAAAACTTAATCTGCAGATAAGACTATGTTTGCAGCAGAGCTTAAAGGTATCTGGCATTAGCACACAGACTTTTAGTTATTTCAGCTTCCTGTGTTCTTCACAGAGTGGCAAGCATTTGTATGAGGTTACGTACTGAAAATTTTTGAATGACTTACTGAGTAAAATTACTGAGAAAATTAAATGGTCAAGTGAACTTTCACAGCAACTTTTTTTTTCACTCCCTAGGAACTTAAGAAATATGGTGTTACCACAGTGGTAAGAGTGTGTGAAGCTACTTATGACACTGCTCCGGTGGAAAAAGAAGGCATTCAGGTTTTGGTAAGTAGTGTAAAAGCATAGTTTAAAACCAATCCATTCCCCAACCCACCCCTTCCCCAGAAAAACTCCTATGAGTGTATTCTAGCAGCTGATGGAGGAAAAAACTGTGCAGTCATTCTTTCTTGTCAGGGAAAAAGTTTCAGTTTGAGCAAAATCATATACTCAGCGAAAACTGATTGAAAGGAATGTATTCATAATATTTCTATAGTTATACTGCCAGAAAACTGTAAGTTTGAGTGGTTTCCTTAGCTGTCAGCACTTTGCCCATTGTATCCCCTCCTTTTTTTTGCCTGTGCACACATCTTACAAGCAAAAAGAGTTCCATCTTGGTGTATTTGTCATTCTATATTCTAGGATTGGCCCTTTGATGACGGTGCTCCACCATCCAACCAGATTGTTGATGATTGGCTAAACCTCCTTAAAGTTAAATTTCGTGAAGAACCTGGTTGTTGTATTGCTGTACACTGTGTTGCTGGTCTTGGAAGGTGAGTGAAACTTTAAAGATCTGTTGAATTCCTGGTCAGACTTGTTGAGATCTAGTGCAGAAATTTGAGGCAAATGTAAATAGTAACATATCCAGTATTGGAATGACCTCACGCTTGAAAGTAGTGAAGATGGCAGGAAACTTGTATGTAACTATTAAGGCCTTTTGGTCAGCAGATGATGCTACAATCACAGCTCTCACAAAATCTACTGAATTAAGTAAACAAGTATATTCTTGTACCAAGCATGTTGATAAGTGTCCCATTGGTATTTCTATTTTGCTGTGTCGTCTTTTTTTTTCTAATGCATTTGTTTTTAGTGACTTGCCTGCTTTCTCTTCATCTCCGTTGCAGTATTATCGTCAGTCTCCTTGTACAATGGGTATTGTAACCATTACCCACAAACAAATGGCTGGTTCTGGCATATCAAGACCAGCTCTTATCCACCACCTATCTGTGGGATGAAAAGTGTTCTCCAAAGTCTCAAAGCTCTGTTTGTCTCACATCTAAGTGACCTCAAAATTTTTAGTGATAATGCTAAATATTCTCCTCTTAGCTCCTCTGTCTGCTGCCACTGTCTTAAATACAGTTCCAACAGTTGTGACAACGTAGTGGTGTTTCTGTTATTCTAGACTACCCAGGAACTGGATCCGTTCTAAAAGCAGTTGCTATATTATAGCCATGGATTTCAGTATATCCAATCTAAAATGAAGTTTCTGATCTTGCTGTCCATAAGCCTGGCTTATCCTCTGCATTATGGCTTCACGTGTACAGAGTTGACTGTAGTGATGAATGTTACCTAAACCAAAGTCTTCTGCTGCTTAGAGTGCTAACTGTTGGGTTTTTCTCAAGATTGGGCAGTTAATTAGAAGAGAGAAGTGGGTAAAGGTTTTTCTGAGTATGCATTGGCAAAAGCTAAACTGAATATAATTTTTTTTTGAACCAGAGCTCCAGTCTTAGTTGCTCTTGCACTGATAGAATGTGGAATGAAGTATGAAGATGCAGTGCAGTTCATAAGACAGTAAGTATGAAGCTAATATGTAGCTGCTTCCAAGATTTAACACGTTGATACATCCTTGGGCACTAAAGGAAATTTAATGTTTGAGAGGCAGAATACCTTTGGAATTTAAGTTCTGTCTCCTAGCTAGAAGTAATACTTGCTTACATTGGTGGATCCTTTCTTCTGTATTAGACCAAAGTGTGCTAAAATGTTCTTCCTGGTCTTTTTGGATTTTTTAAATAAGTGCAAGTTGGATGAGAAGAATTTTAGTTGCAGTGTCTTAATTTTCAGGTTTTAACTATGTTTAAAAGAAGCTGCAGCTATTATAAACAATACCATAATAGTTCTTGCATAATTGACAAGTCTTTGAAGAATTAAATTCAGCTTTTACTGGTTGTATATAAAATGAGGAACAGGAAGACTGGTACATATTCCAAACAGTCAATCAGCATGTACCTTTTTTTCCACATACTTAATGGTTTGAGAAAACAAAGTTCAATTTCTGTTCAACTTCTTATTGTGGGGACTTAAAATATTTATGTACTTCGTTAATACTGTAAGATTTCTGGATTTTGTACATCAGAGGTTGAACACTGTCTAAAATGCTATGACTCTTTTGAGCATGTGGTCCAGTCAGGTATTTGTGAAAGGAAGCTACCGCCCTCTTTCCTGGCACTGAACTTTCAATTATCCCTATTTTGGTTACAGTCTTGACTTAAAGGTGGCTTTTTTAAGTGACCTAAAAATATTTTTCTCTGGTTGGTGCTATTATTTCACTGGGCAAGAGATTTATGTTCTGTTTAAAATATGTTTTCCTCCATCTAGGAAGCGGCGTGGAGCTTTCAACAGCAAGCAACTTCTGTACTTGGAGAAATACCGCCCCAAGATGCGTCTGCGCTTTAAAGACTCCAATGGTCACCGAAATAATTGTTGTATTCAGTAAAGCTCAACAGCCTATAGTACTTCTTTGGGAATAAAGGATGGAAACTAGAATTAAGCAGACTGCATGCCAAAGACATCAGTCTGGTATTTTTTAGTAGTAAAGGAAGCTTCCTTAGGAGTATTTAATAGGCTAAGTAGAAATGCAACTTCTATGTTTAGGTAAATATCCATCTGTTTGGAGACCCAGTAAATGTTTTTGCTGTACCCTGTTTCTAATCTGTCTCCTTGTTCATTGATTATCAGATCAAATATCCTTTAATCATGCCATTGAGTCTTACCCACCTAGTTTCAAATACTAAAAATTGGGGTACTAAAATAAATCAATCTGTAGAGAGATTAGGTGCCAAAACACCCAGCATATCAGCTATATGTTTCTCCTTAAAATGAGCATAGTTCTGATGATGTGAGAACTACCAGCTTATCTGGACCTTACTATCTTTTTTTCTACAGTCATTTCAATAGTGAAGAATATGGCCTCTAAAGTAGTCTTGCCTGCTCACTGTATGTTTTGTCTCTCACAATCGCACTAGAATTATCAGGATTTGCACAGTCTGTTTTTTTAATACTATTAATTACAGCAACTTTTTACCCTTGCATCTGTACTTTTCTGCTACCTGCAGATCTCTCCATTTTACAAGTCATTACTCTCTGGTTATTCATGTAGAAGATCTTTTAAATTGTACAGAAGCACACAAGTCTTTAATGTCTCCAGACAAAAAGCCTTACAGTAAAATTATTGTTGGCACTTCATGTGCAACTTAACAGAGGGCCTGAAAAGGTTGGGAGGGGCTATTTAATATTTCTAGTAAAATGTTGCCTTTGTCTTGTGCAGGAAGTATAGAATATGCCCTTTACTTTAGTAAATATTTTTTTAAAATGTAGAAATGCTTTGTTATTGTAGCTAAAAATTCTTAATCAGAAAATTTCTGAAAAATCTTGTAGTTTTCTTTTACTGTACCTATTGAGAGTTGTTTACCAACTATTGCTTTGTTGAAAGTGTGATTTTTTTTTCTTTTTTTTCTTCTTTTTGTTTTTCCTCCTTGAGTTTCTGCTATGACTTGGGCAGACCTCTGTAATATTTTGTATGCCTTTCAAGCTGCGTAACTTAATATTTGGATACTTGATAATTTGTTTTATTATGTAATTGGTAAAATGGTGATGTGTATTAATGTTAGTTCAATCATATATTTATACTGTCTTGGGAATGTGTGGTTATAGTTCTGTGGGAGAAATACTTTTGCCAGTGTTCACCAGCTTGTAAAATCTAGTGCGAGAGCTTAAAACATCTAAATAAATACTGAAATGCACTTAAAAGTTTGCTGAAATGCTCATCACTTTCACTTATTTTTGTATAATTTTGTCAGCAATCTTGAGGTGCCTAAATTCAGGCATCTGTTTTTCTTTTTTTTTCTTTTTTTTTTTTTAATCTGGGCTTGAATGTCCCCTTTGTTGTAATGATTGCTGTTTGTTTTACTCATAAATAAATGTGGACAGAAATTAATGATAGAAAGTACAGTATTTCTTTATGTAGCTTACTTGTTACTTGCCTTGCTAAAATAGGTTACTTCCTTAGTGTTCTTGAAGATGTTTTTGCAACAAAGGCAGAAGAGTATATGCATCAGTAAAGCTTTGTTTAAAGGTTATTTTGTTTAATGGAAGAAATAAGATCTTTTTTTTTGGAATGACATCCAAAGACATCAATGTTTCTGTTGTCAAGATGGACTAGATAATAGGAACAAGGCCAAAAAAAAAATCTACAAAAATTCTGTAACTCAGCAGTACAGCAGGCTGATGTAAATACTGGTTTAATACAGATTATTATCCAAATCAAGTTAAAAATAATGATTTGACCAGTTATGAAACTAGGAGGAATCTGTAAAACAACTACCAGTAAAATGCCTCGGATTTTTTCACTTGCTTAAAATTATTAATGCAATAGATCAGATTTTGCTGTCTCTACAGAATTCACATAGATAAGAAGGGTTGTGTTTAGATTAAGAGCTCTTAACAAACCTCCCATCACTAACATGTTCTTTGAAACTCTAAACTTGAGGCTAGGCTTGACTTTAGTTGATTTCAGTAAATAGGTTTCTGAAGAGGAAAATCTGCATAATGAATGTCTGTTTAAAGCAAAAATCAAGTCAACTTCTGAACTGTTTCTATGTTTGGTCATGACTCTCTAAGGAACAGAAAATGTCTCTTCCTCTTTTCTTTAACTATTCCAGTAGGTTTTAAGGACTGAAATGTTAACACTCAAAATGTGAAGATAAAATAGCAGATGGAAATACATAAAGCAAGTTAAAGTCTATGTAATATATATGAATTTACAAATTCAAGGAAGAAAAGAATTACTGTGTCCTTAAGGCAAAGGCCGGGCATGGAAAACAGACTTTAATGTCACATCTAATTTTGGATGTGTAGAATGACTATATAAGCGCATTGTCTCCTCAAGAGGTACATTGTAGCAGTACCTAATCATATGGTAGCAACATTCTTGTCACCTGCTAGACTGTTTTGTGCTGTAGCTTGTGTAATCTGGTTTGTAAATGGTGGTTGTATTTACGGAATTCCTTAGCATGTAGGAGAAATACTTATGGGAAGTGGGGTAAGAGGGAGAGTATGATCTTGCAATAACTGCAGCAAAAAACTGATGTGTTCCCTATATTGTTCTGTCACGTAGTCCCTAAATAATGCTGAGGAAAGACAGTCAAATGAGGTACTGTTAACTGGTTATCCAAAAGCAAGTATAAAATTGTGATTTTCTTGAATCTGATTCTCAGAAGTGCTGAACACTCAGTTTCAACTTAAGTCCATAAATACTTAAATATATATGAAATTTTGTAGAACTACATGTTTCTGAACAGTCCTGAACCATTTCAGACTGAGTACTCAAAAGTAGTTAATAGTCCTGATTGTTAATCTCCCTGGTCTTCAGTTCTCCTTGCATAAAAATCCATTCCAGTCCTCACATAAGTGGGGCTGTTGAGGAGATAAGCAGTCATTTCTGAAGTAATTAGACTCATCTGCATTATTGCAGAAGGAACAGGGAGAAAATGTATAATTCTATATTGAGGATGAATTCTGGGTTAGACTTTAGGATCTTTGGCCTTAAGAAAAGTAGTAAAGCACTGCTCATTCATGTGAACATGGTTTATCCTTAGAAGTGAGATGGGGTAAAAAATCTTGTGTAATTAAATAAATGTATTTGAGAGGACAGACTGAGGCTTCATAGGTGACCTTACCTTTATCATTTTAAAACTTCTGAGTACTTGACTGCAACACTAATTATGCTGTTTTTTGGGGCTTTTTTTGTTGGTTTTTTGTGGTTTTTTTAGTATGTGCAACATGATTTAAATAGTTACTGAGAGATAGTACTCAAAACAGTATTTTAGACTTGCTGGGATTTTCCTGTATCATTAAGTGTATGTCAGCATAGGGTAAATTGTCAAACTAGAGATAATAGTAATCTACTTGGAACAACATTATTTTTTTGCATGGATTTGTGTAATCCCACTGTAACAAGAAAAATAGTTACACTGCACAAACTGAATTCAGATCTCAAAATCAGGCTGTGTTGGGTTTTATTAATAGCTGGGAGGGACTTACCTAAACAAATATAGATTTTTACGTATGAGTAGAGGCTTCCCTTACACGCAGTGAAAGGAGTTTTGGACTTCTCAGGCATATGTCTCATATCATATATGCAAAGGGAGATCCCAAAATTGGTTACATGAAAAGCTCTGTAAAGGTGAGAGCATAATCTATAAAGGGAGCATGGGACAGCAAGTTCAGTTCACAGTGTTGGTATCTACAGGTAGATTAAATAAGTCTCAACTTTTTTGTGCCATAGTTCAAAATATCAGGCAAAGTATTTCTCTTAATGTACCCTGCTTTTAATGTGTAATAAACGTTGACAACTGTAACCTGATTTTTTTTCATACGGATTTACGTTACAGGTAGCCACAGCAAGTCTTATTAGGCATTATTTTCCTCTTGATGATCGCCTGCATGAATGCTGTTAGTTTTGATGCATATTGTTCCAGTGCATTGATAATAACAACACAAGTTCCTTATCGATGGAAAGCCTCTTTGTGAAGTAATAGTGGTTAAACAGTGGTCTGACAAGAAACGATAAGGACAGTGCCAGGAGATCAAGTTGCCTGCTTCAATTTCTGATTTAAATGAGAACTCCTAAAGTGTAGCTGAAGAAAACCAGATACTGCTGTGTTTAGATACATAAGAATCCTCAAGGGCAGAAATACTCAAATCCTTTGAGTGGGTATAACTCAAATAGTAGAAGACATACAGTCTCAACCACTACATGTAACCTGTGTCAGTGTAACAAAACGTAAATGAATGGAAAGGGTATTTTTAGTGGATGGGAGGCTTAATTCCACTTCACTGGTGGAATAACAGCAGTAACAAATCCTTACCCTTCATATAAATTTGCACAAGATACTTTATAAGTTTCACTGATGCTTATTCTGAAGAAGACAGGACTTGAATTACATTTGGGTTTTGGAGGAGAAAGAATTGAAGGTGATTAACTCTTCTTCCCAATCCATAGGACCGTAGTTATGATACTGATCTGAACAGGACAGTGCCACTTCAGCACTGTCATGCACTTCACTGGTACTGGTAGGAAGCTACATGCATCTTAGTTTGCCTTCTTCCATTCCCCAATAAATCTGTGTGTCATTAGGTAGGGCATGCAAACTCTGAATTTGCCTTTCAAATTTCAATTCAAAACACAGAGTAATTTAGACAAATTCATTACGAGGTGACATAGTCCAGTGACATATCCATGCTCAGTGCAGGAATAACTTCACAATTAGATCAGGTTACTTAGCAGCCTGTATAGTCAAGTTTTGAATATCTTCAAGGATGGAGATAACAGCTCCTTCCCAATCTCTGCCCTGCAGGTGACTACTCTTCGTTTGGGAGCTAGTCACAATTTTCCTGGATGCAATTTCCCTGTTTCTCACATATTTTCACTGTGTACTCCAAGAGAGTCTGTCTCTTCCTCTTTCCATCCACCTGCTAGGTAGCTGAGACAGCAGGAAATTTCCCTCCTCAGCCTCATCTAAAGGGTGAAGAAGCACAGTTTGCTATAAGCCCCGAGCCTGTAATAATCTTGGTGACCCTCCACCAGGATCCATTCCAGTTTGTCAATATTTTCATGTACTAGAGAATTTAAATTGGACACAGTACTCCAGATGTGGTCTGCAATCACTTCCCTTGACCTATTTGCGTGTTCCCTTTCTCATGCATCTCTTTCTGTTCATTTTGTCCACCAGGTCCTTTCTGTAAAGCCTTTTTCTTGCCAATTGAGCCCCAGCCTGTACCAATGCATGGGCTATTACATCCCAAATGCAGGATTTAACAACATAAAGTACATCTGTTGCTCTCCCTTCATTCCCGAAGCCATTATCTTGTGCTATCAGATTGGTCAGACATAGCTTGACCTTGCTAAATCCAAGTTGGCTTATACACAGTCCCTTCTTTTTCAAGTGCTTCTAGGCTTCCAGAAGGATTTGCTCCATAAGCTTCCCAGGAAAGGAAGTGAGGCTGATGAGTCTGTATTTCCCTGGATACTCTTCCTTGCGTTTCTTGAAGGTGTGCAGGTCTCTCCTGTCGTCTCCTCTTTTCTATTCTACTTGAGTACCGTGGCAACATCAGAGGCATGCACAGGGACATAGTTTTTGTGTCTATTGTAGCTAAGGCTGGGATTGAGCCATGCAACTGCAGTTGTCTCTCTCCATACCCAGCCTCTCTCCCTGAGGAGATGCGGGAGCAGAGCACTGCCTGTGTCAGCAGAACACCAAGGTTGAGAACGGACATAATGCAGAGCTGAGTGGTGCACAGCTGGGTCCTACGAGTGCTCCCACATGTTAGTGATGCATAGCTGTGGACATTGCCCCTCATTCAGCCTGCAAACACAGTATTGTATAGCTGGAGGTTTGCCAGTTCAGTACCTCTGCATAAGAACAGGGAAGAAAGGAGAAGGGCAGCTTTGGGCCTGTGACAATAACAAATTCTTAGGGGAAAAAAATAGGTGGAAAAAATACGGAATGGATTTCTCAGGGGTTATTGTGCCACACTAAGATTGCTAGTTAAACTGGAGGAGGAGACTTAGTAGAATAGTTTTAAGGTAGAAAAAATGGGAGACAATCACACATAATAGCAGAAGGCTGGAAACAGAGGGTGAGTGAAATTTCTCAGCAATTGATTTGGGAACTGCACTTTTGTGTATCTGATTGCAATTAATATATAATAGTATACATAAACCCACATCATAGAGATAACCATTTAATTGCACTTTAATAAAACCTACAATATGATAAAGAATTATGCTGTGGAAGATCAGAATGACATGTGTAGTCTTTGTTACATTTGTCCAAGACAGATGAATTCAAACTAAAGCATGTAGTGCTTAATAAGATTTCTTCTCCAGCAGCCTGGAGGGCCATTCACAATATCAAATTCTAATTTTTAATCTTTTGTGGTCTGTAATTTGATATTTGCTTTTCAGAATGATGTATATACTTCATTCATAAATTATTTTATTGCATTTTTCCTTAGTCTTTATTTACATTTTTCTTTGTTTAGAATAATTAATAAGCAATTTGCATATTTCTGTACAGTAGTCACCTGAAGGTCTCTTGGGTCTGTGCTCTGACATTCAGCAGAACAGCTCCACAAGCCAGCAATCCCATCAAAAAGGCACACTGCCAGTCTCTATGTCTCTGCCTGCTACATGATGTAGTATCACACTTGTTGGCGGAAAGAACACTTAAGACAACTGGTAATTGTGGAGGGATGAATGAAGAGCATGTGTGCAAAGGAAATACAATGTTCAACCTTACTGGAAAAGCAGAGAGGAAATCTCACAAGTCAGAAACTAGCCTCACAGAAAACTTGTACAGATTTTTAATGCAAGATGTATCATATACATGCTACAATGTATATGAATAATGCTATAGACTTTAACTGAAGGAAAGTAGGTTTCAGTCACACATTAGGAAGACATTCTTTACTCTGAGGGTGGTGAGACACTGGAAAAGGTTGCCCAGAGAAGCTGTGGATGCCCCATCCCTGGCAGTGTTAAAGGCCAAGTTGATGGAGCTCTGAGCAATCTGGTCTGGTGGAAGGTGTCCCCGTCCATGGCAGGGGGGGTTGGAACTCAATGATCTTTAAGGTCCCTTCCAACCCAAACCATCCTTATTCTATGACTCTATGATATATAGAAAATTACATGAGTAATGTTGCCTTAAAATAATAATTGATGGTCTCTCAGATATCTCCTTATAAATATACAAGAAAAAAAAAAAAAAGGCCATGGTGAATATCAAATAAGCACTCATTAATAATAAAATTAAGTTTTACTATGATTTACTACCATATGATTGCTTCCACAGAAGATAAAAATTAAGGTAAATAGTACTGGAGTGAATTCTCAAGTATTCAGAGAATTAGTAACTAGCAGCAGTTCCATAGTCAAGTGCCCAAGCTAGTTTGACAGGTAAGTCTCAAAGGCCTGTTTTATGCTGGCTATCAAAATTTGTTTTCCTCCAGTGCTCCAAAACTTCATTCAAGGATTTTTTTCCCTGTTTTACACCAATCTCTGCAAATAACTGGAACTCCTCTTGTTTCTGGGATAAAATATCTTTTTTTCAGTCTCAAATATCTGTATTCCATTGGATAATTCTTAATAGCCTGTAGCTTCTGCACATTTCATCTCTACTAAAATCTACTCTTAGTCATAAAATCAATGGCTAAACACCCTTTGTCTTCAGAACCTCACCTTTGTTCACCAAGCTGCATTGTTAATTTTAAAAGCCACAGTCCCTTTCACCTGTGAAACTGCATGTTTTTCTGCTGCTTTCTAGATTAGGACATGCTGTTTGATCCAACAACTGACAGCTGATAACGACTCTTTATGTAGGGAAAGAGAATGATCTTGTCTTAAACTTGGTGGAAACTGGGTAAAGGAGAACATATTCCAGTTCCTGTACTAACTAATGCAAGGAGGGTGGGCAATGAAAGGAAAAATAGTGTCAAGACCAGATATTCTTAATCAAAAGATGTGGATTTGCACTATGGGACTGAAAAATTTTAGATTATTGGCTGTTACTGTTCTGCATTTGAAAAAGTCAAAGAATTCTTATTACAACAAGTAATTTATTTCAGAAGTCTAACTCTGCTTTGTACGACATTATAAGAAGCTATGCAATTTACAAAATAAATGCAGCACCTGGGTTTTAAAATAATTTAAATCATTTATATTGAGAAAATACACACAGACATACCCAGACAATAGAATGATGTTTCTGTGAGATGTTGTTTGAACAGTTATTGACCTACTGCAATAACATATCTCAGCTTTTGACAGTAGCAACTACTGCCCTGCAGCAGGGGAGAAAATGTGTTTGTCCATCACCATACCCAATACATTCTTCAATACATTCTTTATCCAGTTAAGTGTATGGAGCAACCTAACTCCTTTCCACCCGCTGACAATTGGAGAACTAGTAATTAACATGCATGTTTATTTATGATGTATAGCATATTTTCAAAAACTCCATTTAGAACAAAAAACATAGAAAGGTGGGGAAAGGCTGTAAGGAAAATAATTCAGGAACCTCTTGGAAAGAGGCTGAATCGAGACTTAGAACTATAATATAATACACTTAGAACTATAAGCAAAGAAATTGCCTTCTACTTCTCTTTGTTGTGTTTGGGGCACTAGCAGACTGTTTCCTGAAAATAAATAGGTTGCTTTCCAGTGGAAACAATTCACAAGATCTGGACTATTACCAAGGAGGTAAAGGATAAAAATATTGCAAGGAAAGCTAGCAGATGATGCAGCTGAAATTGTGTGCACCTGGTCTGTAATTGTATACAAAGACCTGTGTAATACCTATGAAATTAGTCACTGGCGTGCATTTTTTTTTAAATGTGAAATCAAACCGTGACATAGGTGCCACAGGTGGCACTAAATAAATGACATACAACTGTTACTATAAAGGGACTGGCACAGTGTTGCCACACCAAAAGTGCACACTGTTAAACTGAGATGGGTCACTGGAGCTACGTGACTTTTGACAGTGTAAAGGAAAGAACTGAATAGGGCAATCAACAACGACCAGATTACCAGCAGTGCTTTGCCTGCTGCTTGCGTCAAAAGTAATGAAATCAAAAGGGACGCTTTGGAAAGGAAAGAGACCTTCTGAAACTGAAAAAAAAAAAACAAAACACAAACAACTTGTGGTGATTTGATGCCCCGACACCAGGCGGGCCCGGGAGGCGTCGGGAGCGCCCGTGGCTGGGCCGGGCCGGGACCGGCCCGGCCCAGCCACGGGCGCTCCCGGCGCCTCCCGGCCCGCCTGGGGCCAGGGCGGTGACGTCACGGCGCGCCTGCGCAGCGCGCTCTCGCCCGCCCCCCCTCGCTCCACCCACCAAGCGCCGTCACGTGAGCGGCCGGGTCCCCGCGGGGGCGCGCACCGGCGGGGGCCAGCGGGTGCACGCGGCCGCCAACCGGGCCGGGCGCGACCAACCTTGGGCGGGTGGGCCGGTGTGGGGAGCGAGCCGGCCGTTCGGCGCGGCTGGCGCGTCCCATTTTTTCCCCCCCCCCGCGGACGGCGGAGCGGGGAGCGCCGGGCGGCGGAGAGGGTAAGTGACCGAGGGTGGCGGCGGCGGCGACCGGGGCGGGCAGGCAGGGAGGGAGGGAGTGGGCGAGCGAGAGTGGAAGCGGAGGGCCCCGCCGCGCTGCGAGGCCTTGCCCAGACCTCGCCGGGCCGGGCCCGCAGTGGCGGGGCCGCGGCCTGTACTGGCCTGGCCTGTCCGGGCGGAGGGGCCTGCGGCACGGGCTGGGCAGGGAGGCGGTGCCGCCGCCCGCACTCGTGCGAAGGCGACCCGCGGGCCTCCAGCCGAGCCCCGGCCGCCCCGCTCCGCTCGGCTCGGCCCGGCTGTTGCGGAGGCTGCGGGCCCCGGCTCCTCTGTCGGCCCGTGACACGGCGCTCCGGCCTCGGCCTCGCCCGCCCCGTGTCCGTGCGGGACCTGCCGCAGGCTCCCCGCCCGGAGCTGCTGCTGCCGCTCCCTCGCAGCGCCTACCCTGCCCCGCAGGTGCCACGTTTTGGCTCTTCTTAGCAACGCTCGTCCCTTCCCACCCCGTGAGCCGCCGATGCCTTCTTGTCCCTTACAAACCCGATGAACAAATACCAATTTAGACTCTGCTGGTCTTCCTGTTCTTCTGTTACGGGCTCCTCCTCCCGTCTCCGAAACTTAGCATCACCAAAAATTTCTGCATTTAACTCTTGTGTATAGTAACCCACAGGAGGAAGTGCAGGAGAAAATGTGGTCGTCGGCAGTACGCAGGAGATTCAGTGGCCTGGTGGTATTTCCAGATCTTATTCTGGGATGAGGTGCTCTTTCTGGGGCAGTGTGTCTGCACTTATTGCTCGCTACTGCAATGCAAATAATTAATAGCTCTCAGGCTTTAGTGGAGCCATCACTCGCGTGATTGTAAGTGTGAATTCTCTATGGTCTGCACAATGGAAACCTGTTAGAGCCGCCTGGGGAGGGCTTGGAAGAAGAGCGCTTTGTGCAGCGTAGGTTGAGTTAGTAGAAATAGCCTGTAGAGTGAAGCATAAAAACGAGTAAGGAAAGACAGGAATATGGCATGACAAGAGCTACACCATAGAAATTGTAGCTGTGGTGTTGTCTCTTATGTAGCTGTTAATCCATAATGCAATTTTTATACGTTTGCTTTTATGAAAATGGATGCTAATGTTGCTAAACGTTGGAAATATTTTAGGATTTAATGTAAGGATAGTAAACATATGGCATCTCTTCAACACCACTGATTCATGGTTTGTTTTGCTTAATAAATTAATCTGTTGCGGTTTGGGACACAATGTAAGGGAGATCTTGAAAACAAGGATTTTTGTATTTGTTGGAATAATTGGAGTGGTCCTTACACTTAGTGTATATCCCACAATGAATTTCTCCTTTTTGCTGTACCAAGTAACTTCTGCTTTTAATTTCTGTAGTTGACTTGGAAGACTATACATATAAATATGGAGTTCTGAACTCCTAATTTTTTTTCAGCTATTATTTCCTGTTACTCAGTCATTCAGTTTTAATGTACATTTTACATTTGCAAACCCTCAGAAATTTCAAGCATCTGAAAGGTGACCTTTTGGTGTTATGGCACAAACCATGTTGTCTAGATCTAATTCAACTCAGCTAAAGTAATTCAGTACAGTGGTAAGGTGTTTCAAAGGGAACAGAAGCTCTAACAAATCTTACCTGGCATACCTCTTTAAGGAGAGGCTTAGCTTTGCTGCTCTTGTTGCGCTAAGAGTTGAGCTGATGTATGCCATATGAATTTTTTTAGCTGTTACTTTAATGAAAGTTTGTATTTACCTTGGTCAACCTAAATATTGTCAAATCCAAGTTTTAAAAATACTGAGGGGAGAGGTACATTATATTAGAAGCTCTTTTTTTTATGGCAAGGTAATATTTTTGAAAGGTAATGTTATGAAGTAGCAATTATGACGTTCACTAAATTGACATAGGAATGTTCATTATATAGAAGCAAAAGGTGAGAAATACAGACGTTGTGTCACATCTACCTGAGTGACGTCAATATAGCTATGTGATGGATGGTATATTTCCATTGAAAAACTTCATAAGGCTTGGCCATTGAGCTTTTAACAATTTCTGAAAAAGTTAAACACCCTGATTCTAATGTGTGTTTCCAAGTGAACCATTATGAGTGAGAAATTAAAAAGATGATACAAGTGAAATTGTTCCCTGGGGTGACTGACAAATAATCACAGTGTAACCTGTTACACAGTTTAATATTTATATTATGTTGCAGGTGAAAATACTTGAAACAATTGTTGAGGAACTCCAGGGTGGAAAGAGTTCAAGAGCATGACAGTAGTGATGGAAATATAATCTACCTTTGTCTTTTCCTTTTTGGGAAATATCTCTTGGTAGTGAGCTAACAAATTCTAGAGGTGTATACAGTGATGGAGAGATAAATAAAATTATGTATAATCTTTAATTATGCTTAATTTTTGTGGGATTCAGAGTACTCGTTGATGAGACAGTCCAGCAAAGAAAAATGGCGTACTTAATGTTTCACAGTATAAAGACTTTACATTTCACAATTTATATTTATATTCTGCATTTCACAATGTAAAGACATTTTTGTGACATAACGCAATTTCTAGTGCAGCACTATATACCTCTTTGAGCTATAAAGTGAGGGTGAGGAATATATCTTTTTGGGGAAGCTACACCGTTCAAAACATAACTATTAAGATGATTTTCAGTGATCTGATAAATTGATCTTGTATGATTAAGAAAAGGTTGCTTTGTACTCTTTCTGCATTTCTTCGTCTTCTAATTAGGTCCTTTTGTTTGAAATTTACTTTTACTTCCTGTTCACTGAAATGAGTTATAGTTATGGGTGGTGAATGTATTTCATATAGGGAAGGTTTAATAAAGCAAATATCTTGAGCTCTCTGTCCTTCTCTTACTACTTGCTATCATGGTATTTGCAAGATCTGCTGTCAATGAGGGGAGCAGCATATAACTTTAGTTTCTAGATAGATTTTGGGATGTGGTTGTTATTTGGTGTAGTAGCAAGGTGGTGAGGTTTGGGTCAGTTGGTGTCTGAAGACTTTAGGGTGGGGGGGAATACAAAAAACAGTATAGAAGAGCTGGTTAAGAATGAAAGAAATGCTCAGATTTACTTTCTTTGGTCTTTAGCAGGGCTTTGGTTTTGGTGCTCCTGAAAGCTAGATCATAAATTTTAAAAGAGTAATTAAATTAATAAATACTAAGTAGGGGATTTACATAAGGGAACAGGTAGCGTGTGGATATTTATGGGTTGATGTTTCAGGTGCATACGTTTGTCAGTGTATCTGGTCTTCATTTACAGCAATACTGATGTTTCAAATAAACCTATTGAGTACATGTTGCTGTTGGGCAGGTCTTTGCCAGTGTCCTGTTTAATGAGAGATAGATGAATGAGGAAGACCAAATTCGATGATGCTTAAAGACTAAAGGTCGGTAAACCATATTCCATCCAAGTGTTCTATCCTTTTTTTGAATAGGGACACCGACATTTTCTTTTAACAGTTCCAAACGTGTTTTTGTGGCTAGATTGTAGTTCATGTGCTCATGAATCATATTGCTTTTTTCATCAAAAATGTTTTGTCAGTTAATTTAATTATTGAAGACCACCTCAGATGATGGGATTTGAGCCAGTGTGAGCCAGAGTAGAAAGCAGATTGGAGTCAGAGTTCAAACTCACCAGAAAGTTGTCAAGTTTATATCTTCTTCCACTGATGCACTGTCTGGTATGGATTTGCTTTTTTGTCCTGTGATGTGTTTAGACTGTGAACTCCGTTGGGTAAAATCTGTTACTGCAGAAGACCTGGGTCTCAATTCTGGCTTTTGGTGCTGTAATATCCATAAGTGTTGTAATAAGGTGTGCAGCTTCTAGTGCTTAAAACACGGATACACAAAAACTTAGCATTAATTTTCAATTAGATGCTTGTGATCTTAATCTTTAAAGTTTTGTGTACGAGGGATGAGGAGGATGGTATGAAAACGTGCTGTGCATCAGGGCTTTGAAGCAACTTTGACTGGTAGGTGGGTTGTAAATGTCAAGGTGTCAGTGAGGCCTTGGGGTGGTCCGACATCACAGCTCCAGTGAATAAAGAAAAACATTTGAAACTTTAGTGCCGTTTTTGGATACAATAATTACCAAAAGACATGGGCAAGGGTTTTTTTTTTAGGTTGCTTGTGTTGTTAGCTAATTTCATATCAATTAAAGTGCAGTTTCCTTCTTTTGATGAAAAGTTTTTGTTGGTTATTGTTAGTTACTGATTCTTTTGTAGCAGTGCTGAGTCAGTTTTTCCCATTTGTTTTGACATTTAAGGTGCTATTCATGCCAGTAGCTGCGTTCCTTTTGTTTACTTTTCTGACCAGAATTTACTACTATTACATGAAGAAATAAACATAATAAGGATTTTTTATTGAATCTGTTACTGTTGTTATGATTTGTCCTTGCTCCCAGTCACTTGGTGTGCATAAGCACAAGAGACCAGGTCTTGTATTTTGGATGTTGCAATATTTCCTACATAGTCCAGTCAATAGTCACGAAAGCTTTTGAAAGCATTAGGCAGATTCAGTGAGTTGGAAATGACAGACACTATTCAGAAAGATACATCAATGAAATGGAAGGAATTCTATAGTCTTACTATGCTATCTTCAGCAGTTTCAGGCTCACTAGTTCAGGTAGGTCAGTAAAGTAGGTAGGATCTTCAACATCTAGGATTTTGAGTAATCCAAATAAGCAGTGTGAGCTTTTTTTATTTCTTTTGTTAGGTTCCTTTAGATTTTTGCCCCTCCTCATTCCCAGTTCTTGGTTGTATATACAATTTGTGTAACCCCTGTTTGAGGTGGATTTTAGATAAGATGGCAGAAATATGCTGATGCAGCTGGATATCTCCACTAAACTATTTTTCTCTGTTGCAATAAGAAAATAATACAACAGGAACTGATGTAATTCTTTGCCTCTTTTGCAGACAAGCTAAGCAATGAGAAACCTTAAAGATGTACAATATTTTGCATCCAGATGCTAGCCTTCCTCTCCTTCTAAGATTTGTTTGAAAGGATATACTTGTTTGAGATACCTGTTTCTTTACTTAGCAAGTGATCATTCTGGCTATTTATCTTTTAATTTTGGAAAGTCATGTAGAGCTGTTAGAGATGTAATGAAAAAGTGGTAAATGGGGAGAAGATAAAAATCTGCCATAGCGACCATACTGCATGTTTATTTTGTACTAGTATTGGTTATGACATATCTAGCTTAATTAAACTAATTCAAAAAACTGAAGAAATTTCTTCCTTAAGCTGGAAGACTCAGACTCTAAAAGGAAACCATGTTGAGAGGATGAAGAAATTTCATAGTAAACATAATGTGGGAAAAATTGCATGTTTAACTGTTGTGCTTTCTAACACATCATTTATAATGTTGGATCACTTAGTGATGAAAGATGTTGGTTGGTGGGTTACTTTGTAATTGCTGCAGTGTTACTTCTGTAATTGTTGCTCTTATTTTTGCAGTGGAGGGGCTGATTGAAACAAGTTAGTAGCAAAAGTGTAAGAGAAATGTACTTTATTGAAGGAACTGAGGAGAATGCTCTCTATACTTTTAGCTTTTCTTTATGGTGAGCTCTTACTGTACCCACACACCTGTCTGTTGCTGTGCTGTGGCAGTCTCAGTACGTGCCCTGATGTTCCAGGAGCCAGCAGGTGGGAGAAGTTTCACTGAGCCTGGCCAGGCCCTGCTCCTTTGCCTCATTTGTAAACATTCCTCGCTGGTTCTGCATGCAAATCGCTTTTCAT
Organism: Myiozetetes cayanensis; assembly: GCF_022539395.1. NCBI lineage: Eukaryota > Metazoa > Chordata > Aves > Passeriformes > Tyrannidae > Myiozetetes > Myiozetetes cayanensis. The sequence continues at coordinate 88,800,578 of NW_026087411.1, read as the reverse complement.
ATTCTGTTGCTTCTGGTTAACTATCCAGTGGAAAAGCACTTCTGAATTACTGTGTGATGGGAGTACACTTGTTATGTGTATGTCTACCGTGAGTGATGCTGAGGCACTGGCCATTAGGGTTCAAGTGGAGGACACAGCTGTGTTCCAGGGCAGTAATACATTCTTCCTTTGAGGGGTTAGCATTATTTTTGGAAATAAACGATCATGAAAAACTTAATTGTGCTTTTACCTGTACCTCTGGCTATTTTTCCTGTTGTTCAAAGTGTTTCAAATGCAAAATAAGCCATTCAAAATTCATACACTTGAGGCATTGTGTAAGGGAAGATTTTTTTTTTTTTTTGCAGCAACTGTTTCTAACAGTCAGCTGTGTAGCCAAAGAAGTCTGTCTTTAATTGTCAGTCCCACAGATTCTACACTTCATGTGATAGTTAATCTAGTAATGTTAGAAATAATTTTCTAAAATAGCTTGGTACTGTACAGATTGTGCAAAGAATTGCGCAGTGGTTTCTTGAACCAGGTAAAGCAAAATTTTGATCTCATGTGATTTACTGGGACAGCCTCTGTTTTAAAAATTGTAGAACAAATTATTTAATCTTAGATTTTGTGGTGGTAGGATTTTTATGCAACCCCACTTCTTTTATATATATAAAATGATTTCTCAGTGCAAAATCTGGGTAGAACTTATACTTGATCATAGACTCATGCTTGAGAAATAAAACTTTCAGTAAAATTCCTCTTGAATTTTCTCTGCTAGCTGCTTATGTGTCACTGCAGGTGGCTGTGGCTATGCACGGGTAGTTACTTTGACAGGTACTTTGCAGTGCTTTTAGTATTCTGAATGGCTGTGTGGTAGTCCTGCAAAACTGTAGGTAATATTTTTTTCCATCACATTGCTGAAGACAAAAGTTAATTTCTGTCAGCAACAATTTTTGTTGCAAGAACTAACATTCTGCTCGAGGTTTGCTGCTTAACATTGCTCTTAAGTGCTTTGGTAACAGTGATAATTGAGTAACAATTATGTAAATGTTCTCCTATCCAGAAAAAAGCTTGAGATATGTTTCTGTAAATGTGTTCAAAGCCTGTCACTTTTGAATTTTGGATACAAAAGGTTTCCTACAATCTCACAATACACAGGGGTTCTATTGCAGTGTCATTGATGCTTGTTAGTGTCAGGGTTCACCATCATCTTATCCTGTGGCTGTTGTCCTCATGTAATGTTAATATGAAAAAGACCTGTCATTACAGGAAGGTGCTTTAAAGTACTGTGTTGGAACATTTGTAATTATTGTCTTACTTGGAGCCACTTCACCTCTTGTAGTTTATCCTGTGTAGTATCAAATTGTTGTAAGTACTTGGCATAATAATAAAACCAGATTATACAGTGCAGCATAGTACCTGTTCCATCAGTTCACTGCTTCATTTGTGGTCAGATTCGGAAATTACTTTTATAGCTTCAGAAACAGTGTTGACTGCTATAGGTGCTGGTGGGCCCGGTGTATATGTAGATGCACTACATTACTTGATAAGAGCGGTCCATTTTTTGGCGAGGGAGCTTTCAAAGTATGATGCACCTGCTGATAAGGCTGTTACCTGCTTACTAAATGCACCTGATTTAGCCAGACTTCCCTTCGTGCTGCCTGTTTGGGCATTGGGACCTTGTGTATTAGGGAGTTCTGTTGTGGTTACTGTGTAGGAATTGTAAAGATGCCATGCTCTGCAAAGACACAGTGCTATACCTGACCATTGTTTTCTTCTGAGCTGCCTCATGGGAGAAGGAAGAAAGACTGTCATGTTTAAGAAAAAACCCACCAAAAACCCACCAAAATCCCACAAGCAAAAAAAAAAACAACCCACCACCCTAATGAAACCCACCCAATCAAAATAAAACATTTATCATACTAAACCTGTAGTTTTTGTAAACTTGTGAAATAAAATAAATTGCATAACTATTTATGTTATACGTGTTATAATTTTAGCAGAGCTCTTATATATATCTAGCTGAGGTATTCCTGTTTGATTGCTAAAACAAAAATGTCTTATTGATGCACATAAGGAAGTGTACTTACTGTCCTATTAAGCATTAGTAAGTACTGGGTTTATTTAGTTGCAGGTTGCTGGAATAGTGATCTATAAAGTAATTCAAGCACTGCAAACTTTAATTCTCACTTGTCATTTTCCTTTAATTAATGTGCTTCTTCTAAGAAAAAAATCCTTTCTAGTGTGTGGGAGGAGGATGGTGAAGGAATGAGCAGGAGAGTATGTGTGTCCTTTTTCTGTTTCCAAAAGCTTGAACAGCTTTATGTGCCGAAGCTGGTCTCCCAGAGTATTCTGTATGCCAAATTAAGCCAGGCACTATTGCACAACTCCATTTTCCTTGCCTGTCTGACCGTGTTTATTTTAGTTGTCTCTCAGCACTCTAGGTATATGGTAATGAAAATTTTCTGAAGAAATGTTCTGTTGACTTTTTTCCAGTCTATTGTGTAGTTTTACATTCTTATTAGTTCAGTCTCTGCTGCAATAGTTGCATTTCTGCTGCATTGCAGAGAAGATCTAGAAAACAGGGAATCCTTTGTAAAATGTAGATGCTATCTTTGAATACAGTTCCTTAGGTAAACTTCTAGGAGTTTACCTAAATTTCTTCAAAATTGAGGTTTTTAAGAGGCTCCTGGCCCTTTTGAAGCTAGCTTAGAATTCTCAGATTTTCAAATAAAATTTCTCTAATTTTATTGAAGGTATTCATAGGTGAAAACTAAGAGAGAGAAAACCTTGCTGTTTGAAAGCAGTTTAAGTAACTTGCTGTAAGTATTTGGTAGTTGTTCTTTCAACAGAAATATAGTCCTCACTAGTATGTGGTAGTAGTGTGGAAGGTTCTGGAATCTTGTCAGCTCCACTGATGTTAGTGGAAGCTGACCTCACATTTTCACATTTAAAGGTGAGGAAAGAAACGTGCTCACAGTGCTGCTAACCACGTTCACTTGTTCATTTCCTACTCCTCTGATGTCTCATCCTCTTGGGTTGCTCAAGGTTTAAACAAATTGTAGAAAGGAGTTATACACGCTCTGTAGAAGTGACAGCACTCTGATGCTGACAGCAGAGATTATATATACTTAGTATGGAATTCCTTTTAAAAATAATCAAGGAATTGGTCTTTAGTTACGCAGTGGGCCATACTAAGCCATAAGCAGACTTTTTTTTGAATTTTTTTTTTTACAATTCTGAAATACCTTAAGCATTTTTTATAAGACACAACAGCCAAAACAGTTTGCTGGTTTCTTAGGTGTTTTACAGTTTGTAGCTTATTTTCTTATGGTATTTTTCTTGTCTTTCTATAGGGCTGAAAGACACACAGGAGTCTTCATGGATATAGTTGATACATTTAGCCATTTAATTCCTACTGAACACTTAGATGATGCCCTATTTCTAGAATCCAACCTGGAGAATGAAGTCTGTGAGGATTTTAGTACAAGTCAAAATGTCTTAGAGGATTCGCTGAAGAACATGCTCAGCGATAAGGATCCTATGCTAGGATCTGCAAGTGCCCAGTTCTGTTTGCCTGTTTTGGATAGCAATGGTCCCAATTTCCAGATGCCTTGTTCTACAGGTAAATCTTATAATTTTTTAAGATTACAATTTAAACAATTTAAAATACAGTTATACTCTAGTACCGACCCTTTTTTGTGATATAGAAATAATAAGTTGGGATTTCTGTCTCCTTCCTGCCCTTTTTGATGTGCTGCTTACATGCTTGGCATGTAAACTGAGCAGTTCTTTTTAATTTTGTAGTGTAACAATAGAGGAGGGCTCCTTATGTGGATCACAAATAACCTAGACTTTGAGTATGTGTAAATTATTCGCAGTGGAAGCTGTGATTTGTTTAGTGTAAGTACTGTGCCCGATCACTGAAGTTGCTAGTTGTCTTGAAAAATACTGTATGTCTGGATTAGCAGAAGGAGCATGTTGAGAGTTGTACAAATTACTGCTCTGACCTCAGGGTTATTCTGTTGGTGATAGGCTGCCTGGTACTGGGCTGATACCGGTTTCAGGTGTTTTGTTTTGGTTGGCTTCAAAACCCTGGAATGATAATACAATTCTGTTTGGAATACCTGATTTAGAACCGAATTAGAGCGAAGTTTTAAATAAAAATAATCTTAGCAGTTGTGGAGTAGTTTTGGAGGATCAAAAAACGGAAAAGGGATGATAAAAGGGATGATCCAATCACTGAAATTGTTTATATTTATGAATAGTTGGAGTAATTACACTGACTTCGGTGTAAGAGACAAAAATATACTCTATTCTTAGTAGTGTTCTTTTTTTGATTGGAAGTTTTAAAAAATTATTTGTTAGGTTCGTTACTGAGAAATGCTGCAGATTAATGCAGTTAAGTGTTTATATCAACATTTAACTTTTTATTGAGCTAGTAATAGGCTAAATTCTCACCTTCATTGAATTAGGTGGTATTACAGCATGGAAAACTGTAAATCAAAGATTATATTGATTGAGTAATGAAAAAGTTAACTACAAAGCCTAAAACAAGGTGCTTGATTCTTTTACTACTTCAGTAGAACACTCTTGAGGCTATCCTTAATGCTTTTGTTTACTCTTGCTGTAGTCTGTATTCTTACCCTTCCTTGTCTGTAACCCACCAAACAAAATTGTGTCCCTTTTACTCTGCATAGGACTGTACAATGTACACAACCAAATCAAATTCCACCAAAATCAGTGATGCACATTCTTGTGTTGTACTGCATCCTGTGCATCCTCCAGTAAACCTGTACTGCAGTTAAAATGTTGAATTAGTCAGTAGGATATAGCTGGATATTTTGGAAGTTACGGAGAAACTTTCTGGGGGCTTTTTGGCTTATATTTCTCCTGAAAGTGATCAGTAGTGCAATAATTAATATTATTAATACTTAAATCATCACAATTAATTTTTAAAGTCCATAAAAAGTAAGTGAGCTAATGTATTTACTTGAGGACTAGTATTCCAGGCTGTCTGCAGACTAAGGGAATCAAAACTGATTTGATTTATGCTGAGTTTGTGAATTTAATGTTTTGTTTTTAAACCTGAAAGCAGCAAGAACAGAACCATATTTCAGGAAATAAACTAAACCAAGCAATTTGGAATTAATGTAGGTGTCCAAAATGAACATGAAATGTTCTAGCTGTTGTTCTGTTGCTCTTTGTAGGTCTTGATAAGAACTGTCCTTACTCTGACATGATAGGACTGCAATACATACTTATAATTTTTAGTTAAGAATAACAATTATGACTTTGAGGTAAACTTTCTTTGCTTGTCTTTCTTCAGAGTTCATATAGTTTTTGATTTATTTGATTTGTCTGATACTGTTGGTGATCTAACAGAGCTGCTGTAGTCTGCTGGTAAGAATGCTGTTGTGCAAGATGATAGTACCCTTAAGAATTAAGCCATATAAAACCTTTTTTTTTCCAGACAGGTTAGATGGAAGCTCACCAATGTATTCAAAAAAGAAAAAAGCATAACTCTCACCACAAAACTTGCCTTACTGTATTTTTAGAACTACAACACTGACAGTGTTTCTTATACTCTTGATTTCATTCCTGAAGAAAAAAAGTTATTTTGTCCAGAGGCACAAATTTATTTACCACAATTTATTCTAGACCTTCAAACAGTATTTTGCATAACCCATGCCTAGACTATTAATCAGTTTAATAATAGGAGTAAAATACTCATGGAAATTAATTCACAGGGCCAGCAGAGGACAGATTTATAATGCTTGGTGCTTCTCGAATAACTGGAATGTACTCTGTTTGGTAGAGTTGTTAAAGTGGTGAAGATTTCATGCTCCAGCTTATTTGATTGCTGTGAGCAAGCTGAAGAGATAAAGGTAATAATAGTTGGACTGAAGAGATGTTTAGCTAAAATGGTTTTAGGTCTTCTTGATAAAATGGAGGAACAGAAGGCATGGCTCACTAATACTTCTTTGAAAGTGGGTTTGAGCAGAGTTCAAGAGTATTTGGAAACCTCTGCACAAACAAGATACTATCTTTATATGCCTTCAACCCAGGGTCTTAACTGTGAAATTTCTTAAGTGAACATGAGTAGCAGAAGCTCCGAGAAAGGCTTGTTTCAGGACTACTTCTTACCCACATACCTAATTTCTCAGGATTGTGACAACATTTTCTCTGCTTTATTTCTGAGATCAGTTTTTTTTTGTCTAATAACCTCTTCTCTCTTGATCTGAAGTTGGTTTTGAGTGTGGGTTTGTTTTTTGCTGTTTTTCTTACTGTTGCATTGACGTTAGTGTTTGTTGGGAGTTCTTAAAAGGCCTAATCCAAAGTTATTATTTATTCATCAACATGTCTTCCTTAGCTTTAGGGTTTATATTGCATATCATTCATCATGGACTAAACTTTTTGTTAGTACTAGGGTCTTTTTACAGTTATCTGACTGTATATGATGGGCACTGGTAGCAATTGATTGTATGTCTTTTAAACAGTTTAAGTGCATGTCTGTAAGACAGAAACACATAGATTTTTGTGAGCTGAAGTTCGATTTCCAGTCAGTGCTTGTTAGAGGCATCTATCTAAAAAAATGCAGGTTTTGTAATTGTAATTATAAATGCGTCTCCTGGGGAGAACAGTAACATAGAATCATAGAATGGTTTGGGTTGGAAGGGAAAGGTCATCTAGTCCAGCCCCCCTGCAATGAACAGGGACATCTTCAATTAGATCGAGTTGCTCAGAACCCTGTCCAGCCTGACCTTGAAGGTTTCCAGGGATGAGGCATCTACCACCTGTCTGGGCAACCTGTTCTAGTGTTTCACCACCCTCATAATAAAAAAAGTTTTTTCTAATATCCAGTCTGAATCTACCCTCTTTTAGAGTAAAACCACTACCCCTTGTCCTGTCACTACAGGTCATACTAAAAAGCCTGTCCCCATTTTTCTTAATTAGTTCCTTTTAAGTATTGAAAGGCCATAGTAAGGTGTCCCCCTGTTCTCCATGCTAAGTAACCCCAACTCTTTCAGCCTTTCTTCAAAGGACAGGTGCTTCAGCCCTGCATTTATTTTTGTTGCCTGCTCTGGACTCCGTTCAATAGGTCCATATCTGTCTTGTACTGAGCATCTTAATCAGCAGTACTGGTATGTGATAAATAGCAAGGAATATGGCAATGGATGTTGGTTGCCTGTCTATTCAGGAAGAACTATATCAGTACCAGTAAAAATAATCTCATCTTTGTCTTGGCCTGAATCCAGATTGTTCTGGATCTAGGTAGTTTCTTCAGTTAGATGACATTGTTGGTCAGACAAAGACCAACAAAAGCCAAAGACAGAGTAGACCAAACTTGCTGAGCTTGCTCTGTAATTGCCATTGAGTAATAGAATGGGATTGTCTTTTTGAGCTCTGATTGAATAATTACATATTTAGAGAAAACAAGATTCTTTGCAGGTGATCCTGATAATGGCTTTGAGCAGAGGTAGAAGTAACTTTTTATGACCCTCTCAGAAGCTGGATAGGGTAGGGGTCAAATTACAGATGTTATGCTGAAGTCCTTTTAGAATGTGTTTGTGAAGAGTGACTGCTAAACAGCAAAGATGTAGTTAGGTTGGTGCTTTATGGAGTTAGACTGAGCAGATTGCTGCTCTTATGGCAGAGTTAGGAAGTTCTCTGTTATTTCTGTGAATCAAGGTACAATCCATAAGTCTTACTCACTGCAGCTCATAGGAGCTTAGCAGTAATGGAGGCCATTTCCTGTCCTGAAGTAGGTATTAGCAAAAAGACCTCTTGTTGATACTAGAAATTGATATAATTGTTCTCCTTGACAGTTAAAGGACAGAATTTGACAAAATGAGAAACAAATGAAATCCAAGTTCTTGAAGCAATCAGAAGGATCTCAAATTATGTTTTAGGTACCTCTCTGTTTCTTTTTATCAGTTTAATCAGGTGGCTGTTCTTCCAAGCTCTGAATGACCAACACAGAAAAGCAGATTGACATAGAACAGCTCTTGGCCATCTTAAATGTTTTGGTGGTGTGAGTGGATAAGGAAGTGTGGGTTTGGGGTTTCTTTGTTGTTTGTTTTTTTGTTTTTGGTTTTTGTTTTTTTTTCAGTCTTTCTGAACAATTCCTTAATGAGAAGTAGAAACTCTGAAGTTGAGATATGACATAATTCTCAAGAGCAACACATTTTTTTCAACTTTGTATGGTACCCTAGGGATGGATTTTCTGTTTTGTTCTGTTCCTGCTGGAAGCTTAGCCACCTGCGAGCATAGCAGGTCAAACTGGTCACATGCCAGTGAGCTAAATAACCAGCATTCTTACTAAATTGGTACTTCTCAGCTATCACGAGTTCTGTAGCTTTTCAGGATGTCATTTACTGGGGCAGTTTGATTTATTATAGCCATAATACAGGGACTGGAATTTTAATTGCCTATCATCTGGAGACATTTCTGGAGTTCATATTAAAATAAAGCTTTTAACCAATTTAGTTTATGGGTATATTTATAAAATCGGGTATTTATCATAAATGATGAAGACTGAACCTGTAAGAATGTACAAAGTGCATTATGGACATCTTTTTATTTGCTCTTTTTTTCCTGTCCCTCTGGATTACTGCTGGGAAAGTGCTTCCCCCAAATGCAGTCTGCTCTCTCTAGTTTTAGCCTGTGTTTTCATGAGTACAGTTGAAAGAATATTACCTCTGCTAAAATCATGATTACGTACTGAATCTTTAGAGCCCAACTGGTTGTTCTGACTAGAAAAACTTAAGTATGCTGTCTGGCTGTTAGGCATTTCAGGCTCTTTTCACTAAAGCTAAATGTATTTGTATTTTTCCTCCTGCATATGAAGTAATTTTTAATGTAATCTTTAGATGCCAGCCCAAAATTTGGTATAGAGTTGTTTCTCTCAGTTTTCTTACCTCTTTATGCCTTCCTTCCTTCCTTCAAGCTGTCCATGTGAATATTTTCACAGTGTCTTGTGGCAAAGGTAGTAACTTTCCCATATAAAATTTAAATTTACTGTATTAGTATTGAGAACTTTGAGGATGTTTATTTTGCATGCTTTTTTATTTGTAGGTGGAAAACCACCTGTTTTCCCCATTTTAGGTCCTTCTTTAGATGAGCTCTTTGATTGTAAAGACATGAAGACTCCCTTCTTAATAAAGTGATTTAGTTTAAAGTGCTTGGTTTGATGCTGTGTTTTTACTTTGTTGTTGAAATTTGTACTTCACTGCTCTTTTATTTCCCTTTAGTAATAGGCTTGTGTGGCTAAAGAACTACAAATCAGTAGGCTTGTGATGTAGCTCCGTCTTTTTATTAAAATGGATATGCAGTCTTCTGTCAAGATACATGCTGTATTAAATTTATTAATCCCAGTTGATTTTCATATGTCTTTTTTTCTAAAGACAGGAAAAATACCTCTTTACAATGTAGAGATTAATGGAGAACAGGAGCAAATATTTAGTTAGTATTTCACATGGTACTTTGATTCTTTTCTTGCACTGGGCATTCAGTACAAGGTCCTTACAGGTGAATTCTCAGTTCAACAGGTTATAGGCAAACTCTTGTAAAAAAATTGGAATTTGATGTTTCCTTATGTAAGTTGTGTCACCAGTCAACTAATTTTTCTTGATAATAAATTTTTTCTTAAAAAGAAAATATTTTTAATTCTGTTTAATTCTCTCCATCACAAATGTCAATAGGAAAAAGGTTTTCATACGAAATATACCATCATCCTTTACAGTCTTGAGAGGTAGTGATATTTTGTGAATATCTACGTATGTTTCGTTTCTTTATTAGAGTTTATTAGCTCTTCTGAAGACTTGCCTAGACATGTTAGTTACTGTTTTAGACTGTAACTTTTTTTCATTAAAGGATGTTAGGTTTTTATGTTGGTGTTCACATATAAAACAGTAGAAATTTTAAAACAGTGATATTCTGTTCCATGTGTTTACCTAAGGAAAAGAAATCCAGGGCTAACATCTACAAAAAAGAAATTTAGTTCTGTAGTTGAGAATCACTTTGATCATTGTGTCAAAACTCTGAATATTTTTATCTTGTGGCTGAAAATAATTAAGGGAAGATTTATGTTAATAAAGATTTATGGATGTCAGAACTTGTGAGGATGTCTTTAGGGCTGTTTTCTTCTCCTTACCTCCTCTTTCTTCAGAAAGTAAGGCTTGTTTTCCTTTTCCTCAGTTTTACATTACTAAAGAATTAAAAAATGGTCATGCTTTTGTTTTAGCACATGGAAAGTATTACTTTTAATTTACAAGTAAATTATTTTTATTGTATGTTATTCTGTTATTGTATAACTTATATAAAAATGAGTCAATAGTACAGCACAGTAGTTTGGAAATTTAGATACTTTACATGGAGAGACTCAAAACAGTAAGTTGAAGGTCAGTGGTGCCTTTTCCACTGTGTGGAAAATTCCACGAAATGCGATTTGTATTTTTCATATTTGCAGTCTATTCAGTTGTACACTGGTGTACAACTTTTTCTATTCAGATATGTTTTTTCTTTATTTTTTCTTTTATCTTTTATTCTTCTGATTTCTATATTTATTACTGAGATAATCTTTAGTTATTGGTTACTAAGATCATTTCTGTCTTTTTTATTTTTTTAAAGTTCTTTCTGGTTTTGCTTTTGTTAGTTTACTTTTCCCTGTTCTGTTTCTCTACTTCAACTTCTCTTTCATAATTTACTTTCCTAGTCTCCTCTCTATCTATTGCTGTTTTCTGTTACTTCTCAGCAGGGTCTGTGTCAAATGTTCCTCACCTGGGGGCCTCATGAGGCTGTCTGTACTAGCTGAGTTATAGCTCAGGTGGTTTGAAATTTGCAAGATTCTGTGTTTCAAGTTCCCCTGTAAAATTAAAGCTACTGCACAGAGTCTTGTAAGTATGAAAATGCTTTAATTCTAATATTTCAGACTGTAAATAGTAGACTGAATGTATCTCTTTTGTTATTAATAAAGGAGGGTGTATAAATTCAATAACTTGAGCAAGAGCATTGTAAAACCTGAGCCTCTAATGTCAGCCCTGAAATATGCTGCAGAGCTGTTTTAGAAGTTGTCTGAATAGTTTTTATTTTTCATGTTGTCTTTAGTAGCTTAGTTTATTTCTACATAGAAGAAACAAAATTAAATCTGAAAGGAGTCTCTTTTGTCACAGTTTGTTCCCAAAAACCAGTTTCATGTTTTGTAGGAACATTATGAGAAAACTAATACCAAAGTGAAGACCTGTTGGGAGTTCATAGTCTTTGGAAACATAAGAATGGGCAGCTGGAGTTAGGGTGAGGGTCCACCTTGTTCAGCTTGTCATCTTGGACAATAGCCATTATTAGATATGTAGGGGGAAATAGAGTCTAATGGGGCGGTTAAAATGTCATCTGTTTACCAGTGTGTCCTTCTCAGTATGTAGTTTATAGCAAATAAGTGATTAAGGAACACTGCTGAGCAGAGTAAGCCCAACATTATCAGTCCCCTGCAGCTTGTGTGTTGTATCTGTGTATGTCCATACACACGCACAGATGTAAAGGTGGCTCTGGTTTGGAAAGTGGAAGTTGCCAGTGTTCCACAAACACACTTTTCCTTGTAACTGCTGCATACAGTTCAGTAACTAAAAACGATGGGTGAAATAAAATGAATGATGATGAGTTGTCAGCTTAAGAAACTTCTGGCTTTCAGCTCCTGGCAGCCAGTCTAATTACAAAGATCCAGAGTGCTGGTTGCTGGGTGCCAAGGTCAACCCTTCCTTAAGAGGCTGTTAAAAAACTTCCTAATATTTGAACTTTTGACAAGTTGCTTGGTTGCTTTATTTTTTTAATTCTTCATGGCAGGTGATTGTAGACTTAATTTCAGTCTTGATAAACTTGATTATTCATCACTGTTTGTTTTTAGCAGTGTTTTACAGCTTCCAATTTTTGTTATTTTTGAAGTATGTAAAGCCATCACTAAAGCATTTTTTTTTTTAAGTTGCAGTAACATTAGACTTGAAAAGGAGCAGGAATTGACAGATTTTCTGAGATAAATTAAACCTTTGAATTTTTAGAATAATTTCTTGCTTATTTTTACTTCTGTGACAGGTGTATTAATTTATATCAGTTTTAAGGAAGCAATTGTTAGAATTATTTAGATGTCTTATATCTCTCATGTGAGTTTATCTTAAAAATGCTTCTAAGTAGGTACCTGAATAGTAAAAAAAAAAAAGGCATATTTGATTGTTTGGAGTCTCTGTTGTACTCGTCAGATCATCCTACATCCCAAGAATCACTTGGGTATTTGGCTTGATCTCACAAACTTTGCATCCCACGGGGACCAGGATTCATTAGTCACGCATAGGGTCTTGGGATAGGAGAGGTTACCCTTGCAGAACCAAACTTTAAGCAAGTGAGGAGAATGGCTCCTAGAATGGCCTGACTGCCTCTTAGGAAACCTGTTTTCAGGAGCAACCTCAGGGATCCTTCTCAGGTTAGTGGAGGATAAGAATTCACTGAAGACAATGTTCTCAGTCTCTCCTGGGAGACCAAGTGCTTGCTGCACTTAATGATTTTCCAAAAAGACATTGCAGATCACATATGTGATGTGGTTGGGACTTAAGACTTTTTAAATTGTATCCTGTGAGAAAACTGTGATTTTAAACTCTATGCACTCCTGGATCAGCTCTTTCTGCTGTTTACCTTTCTTCACTTTTTCTTAGGTGGGAAGGGACAGTGAGGGACAGCTGATCCTCTAAGACTGGGGACCTTCCTGTGGCAAAAAAAACCCCAAAAAATGTGAGTCCACACAAAAGCTATAAGGACTATCTACAGAAATTTTAAGCTTTGGGTGATAGCTTCTTCTACACTGAATCTACCTCACATGGGAATTTTCTGACCTGCCTTTCTTCATTTTTTTCCCCATTTTATTTGTTTTTAGATGTCCACTTTATTAATTTTTCCCTGCTTCTTACACTGTTTTGCTCAGAATTACAGCTGCAATTTTTTTTGATAATTTTAAGTTTTAGGCTCTTTCTTGTTTGTTTGTTTTTTCCAGTGATTGGTCTGGATGATACTATGGATGAAGAAGGAGTTAAAGAGAGTGGTAATGACACCCTTGATGATGATGAGCTTGTTTCACCTCACAGGAATTTGAGGAGTCGTGCTGAAGAAACATCAGTCACATCACCGAGGAAATCACCACGCTTAATGGCACAAGGTGATCATAGATAATATGTTTGCATGTTTGAAGTAAATTAAATCTTTACAATCCCACCCCCCAACATTTATAAATGTCAAGTAAAGGTTTGATATTTGGTTGTGTGAATTCAAATGCATACACTTCCCTTTTCACACACTGAAGCTAGAAGTTGGCATCCATATGGTATGGTTCAATTAGAATTCTTCTTTAATAAATACTTAATGTCTTCCTTATGCCTTGTGGTCCTTAAACTAATTTTTGAGATTTTGAAGCTTTTACCTGCATCAGATTAGCACTGTGGTTCCTCACCAACAAAAGCATGGTAGAGCTGAAAATCAACATTGGAATATTATGTTAGCATGTCTCTATTTCCAATTAAAATTTTGATTCTATTTGTTTTTATTTGGGTATTTTCTATTTGCTTTAAATTCCGTTATGGTAATTGCAGTTATTAAGTCTTTAATAAAAATATATCAATATACTTAATATTTTAATAAAATGTTTGAATTCTTTGTGATAGCAAATTGGTTATAGTTAGGGCTTTTTTAACTTGTTGAACTGGTGGAGTTATTTACCACTCTGCTTTTATCCCCTCTAGAGCAGGCTGAGTAAAAAGATAAAATTACTCAATATGGAGATCAAAATTTAAATAAGGGCCTGTGGTACAAAGCTGGTGAATATACTTTTTAAAAAAGGCACTGAAATGGTTTCTTGTTTAGGAAAGGTAAGAGATGTCATCAAATGAGATTGTGACTGGATCTCGGATTCATAGACTGTGTTCTCTACAAACATTTTAAACTTCATAGTTATATTTCTAATCGCAATAGAACTTGTGCAAAATTTGTTTGAGGCAGAAAAGATTGAATGGTAAAAGTACAGTTGGTTTTGATTGGCTTTTTATCGTATATTCTGTTTTATATATACTACTCAGAATTTTCATAGCCTTTAGAATAATTTTACATATAATTATTATAGAATTTACATATAATTATTATAGAGTAATAATAATATAGAATAATTGCTATAGAAGAATTAGATTTTATGTCCAAACTATGGCAGTGCAAAGTCAAAATGCAGGTATTTTGGGTTAGGGTTTTTTTTTTTTAAAGTTTAGTAAACAACTAAGTTCTCTTTGTGTCTAGTAACCTAAATCAGCTCTATTCTAGGTAAATCTTGTGTTTGCAAAGAGAAGGAAGCAGAAAAGCTAAGGCACTTTCCTTTTTCCCTTCCTAGAATCAGTACGGAGTCTCCGACAGAGTACGCTGGCCAAGCGTTCGAATGTTACTCCTCCTGTTAGTACCAAGAAATCATCTGTAAAAAGTGGATCTGCTCCAAAAAGTGGACAGAAACAAGAGAGAAGTCCAGTTAAAGAGACAGATGTTGCTGCACCCTTGAAAGTGGAGCAACCTAAAGAGGTTAGGCGTAGTGCAAGGCGATTAGGACAGATAGAAGGAACAGCGGCAGTAACAGCATCCCAAAATAATACAAAATGTCTGCCTAGTCCTGAAGATGTGAATGAAGTAAAGTCCGAAACCCTTGAGCAGGCAAAAGTTCAGGAAACATTGCAAGAGTTAAGTTGTGCTGATTTAACAGGAGCCTGTGTTCCTGCTGGAGAAACAAAGGAAATAGCAGAGGTTGCAACGAAGACTGAATCTGAGAATGCTGAGCCAGTTTGTTCAGTATCTGCAGATCCTGAAATGACTCCAGTTAAAAATGAGTCAAATGATGTGATTGATTCAATGGACTTGGGAAATTCTTCAGAAGAGAAGACTGATGATAATAAAGCAGAGGAATCAGAGAAGAAAACAGAAGAGTGTGATGAGATTGGAGTAACTGGAAAAGCTAATGATCCATTTAGTACTTGTGTGAATCCAAATGAAATTTGTGAGACCTTTTCAGATTTGTCCAGCTCTGTAAAAGAGGGGGTTGATTGTAGTTTAGGTTCCCACAATGTGGAAGTTCTTGATGAAAATATGTCAGTAAACAAATGTGTAACAGAAGCTGGAGATGATGACAAGGGAGTGGAGAAAACTGTAACTCCATCTGAGAAACTGTTGGACAGTACAGAGTTTGATAATAAAGACTTAAAAAGCAAAGAGTTGACTTCTGCTGACCCAGGAAATACTGTTTTAGAAAGCACTGTTCTTGACCAAACAAACCAAAACATACAGCAGCAGATCAGCAGTATTAAAGTAGAAGGCCCAGAGGCATTAAAATTTCAGGATGATGAGAAACAAATTAGCATTTCAACAAAATGTGAAAAGAACATTAGGCCCCGGCACAGTAAATCTGTAACACAGAATAAACAAAATGTGACTTCAGATACTCGGCAGAAATCGGGTACGGTGCAACAAGAAGTGATGCGTTCAAGAACGAGAGCTGGTGTTACTGCTTCGGGTCTTCACAGTCCATCTTCAGCAGGTCTGAAGCGCACTGCAGATGAACAAGAGAGTCATCAGCATCCAAATAACCCAGTTAAAATTAGGAAGAAACAATCTGATCTGAGTTTGAAAGCAAAGAGCTGTGTTTCAGGAGTGACCATAAAAAAGCAGACTAATACAATGCTGAAGAAAATACCCCGAGCCCAGGCTTCTGGGCAAGCACAGAAGTCATCAGTTCAAAGAGCAAGTGAGAAATCTCCTACTCATCAAAGCTGTTCTAAAGATACCCACCACTCTGCGCATTCATTGTCAGGGCATGTTTCAAATCTTGGTCAGAAGCAAACCCACGGGCAGAAACACCAGTTTGCAACTGGGCTAAAAACAAATAACTCCACAAAGGAAGAGACAGAGACAAAAGATCACCCTGTTGTGGAACATCTGAAAGAGGATGATAAAGAAAAAAACAAATCCAAAAGAAATGATAAGACTCTCCAACCTCGCCAGAGAAGAAGTAGCAAAAGTCTTTCACTTGATGAACCTCCGTTGTTCATTCCAGATAACATTTCAACTGTTAGAAGGGAAGGCTTGGAACATACCTCTGCTAGTGAAAGTAAACATGTTTGGGTGCCCAGCAAGCAGTGTGGCTTTTGCAAAAAGCCACATGGCAACAGGTGTGTGTGGCTTTGTGTCTTAGGAATTTATTGTTGGTCTCGAAAGATAATTTTTCTTTTCCTCTCTTACCAAATGTTTCATGCTGCTGGTGCCAAAACAAAAAGTCATAGCCTTGTAATGGAATAATGGAAGCCTCTGTGTCGTACTGTCAGTTAATTTCCTTTGCACTCATACACTTTTTTTTGGTGTTTTAAATAGAGCATTAGAAACTGGTTTGGTCAAGAAGTTTGAATATAAATGATTTATTATATGAATATATTTTTTGATGAATGTATAATTCTGCTATGCTGTTAAATTATGCACTTTAAACTTGACTTTATTCATAGAAAGGAAATGAGACTAAGATATCTGTGTTCCAGATTGTAATTTCCTTCTTTCCAGAGACCTCTTAAGTTGAAGGATCATCATCAACCAAAAAAAAAATCAAATAGTTGTTTACATGTGATTTTTGTCTGGTACTAGTACAATTCTAATACTTAGAGATTCAGAGGGTTTTTTTTAATTTATGTAATCATTTCTGTGAGGCTTTCATGTAACAGTAATTAAGTAGTTGGCAGGAGGTGGGGAGAGGAGAAAGAACATCATTCTCGAAAAAAAACCCATAAAACATCCATGTGGCCATATCTGAAAATGCCTTTAAACCTAATGATGAGGGGGTTTTCATAGTTGCAGTTCTACCTGCTAGCTTGCCTTTGTTTTTTTAATATCAGATTGAAGATGATTGTGATTAGTCCTTTTCTCATGTGAAAGAAAGTTTTAATAGTAATTTTCAGTGACTGTGCTTTAGAACTTCCTACGTCACAGTGAAATATGGAACAATTACCTTTGGTGCCTGAAGGTTTTTCTTAGCATTCATAGTATTTAAGAAGAACCCTTGTTAACTTTGACTTACTGTATCATACTTGATTAACAAACACCTTAAAATTTATTTACTGTGCAGCTATAATGACTACATCAGTGTGGCCTATGGAAAGAATTAATACTAGGTTTGCTGGATATTTTTAAAGCAAAATATACATATTTAAGATTGAAACTTCTTGATACCTGTTGAAAATTTAGCTTTGAATTGAACTTGTCCTGCATTCTTTCTATTTCTTCTAGTATTTTAAACATTCTATGGGTTTTCTTTTTTGAATGTCTTGTTGATGTTCAGAAAGTCTTGATTTTTGTTACTAAATGGTTCTAAGTGGTATGGGAAGGTGCTTCAGTGACTCTGAACTAAATCTACTTATTTTAGTTTATAAAGTCAAAGTAATGTTACAGAAGGTACACATATGTGCATTGATACAGTCACTATTAAATGCAATAAACCCAATTTTGCATTGCCAGCTCTTAGTGCTGCCAGAATTGTGTAGTGGATGAATCACCAGCTGAGGTTGGATTGAGAAAGTCCATGAGTTGCCACAGATGGTGATTATGGGTATCCTCACTTTTGTAATGTCAGTCTTAAGTGTTTTAGGGTTTTTATATTGTAATTGTGTTATTTTATGTGTTTGCATTGCAAAATGACACAACCGACCCTTTCAGCAGAAGATTAGATATGCTAAATGTAGAAAGATATTTAGTACATGAACACAGAATTTTTATATATAGAATGCAAATGAGACAATGTGAAGAAACATGCAGTATTGAGCCCTGTGCCTAATAACAGAAGATTTAAGACTGTCAATGCAGAACTTTTTATCTCACTAGTCTTTAATACTGAAGTTTTAATTTGTTAAAATTACTTTTATTTTATAGTTGTATGCTTCAAATAACTGAAACCTTTCAGATTCACTTGCTATCATTAAGATACAAGAGGAAACAAAACTTTTATCTCAAGTGCCTTGGCATTTTGTCCTTGTTTAATTACTGGTGGAAGAATAAGAAAACACTTCCAGTGCAATGCAAAAGAGAAAAAGTGTAAGATGATAACTTTCAATTCTCTCTTGGAAAACCATCAAAACTATCAACGTTACTGTAGGGAAAGGTTTTTTCATTCGCTTTTTGGATTACTTTTCAAGGAGTTTTTGTTTCCCTTTTGAAACAACTTAGCTAGCCTCTTTCCCTTTTTTTCTCTGTTTACTGTATAAGGGAAAATGAGAAAGTGTGAGTCACAAATACTGTCAGACTGCTGTAGGTTCAATAAGTGTCAAGGGCAGAGCTAAGATCTGAAAACACATGTGTGGTTTTATCCTGACTATGGTTATTTCAACTTTGAAAATTCTTATCCATGTAGTGATACAAATGACTTGCAGAAAAAGAAGTTGAACTGAAGTTGCAGGCCTGAATTGAGAAATAATGTTCAAGGAGCTTTGCAGTCTGTCATGTTAATGTTACATGCTTAAAATTCAAGGTGCAGCACAGTAGTCACTTGAATCTTTTTATATTACCTGTAATAAATGCAAAGCCACTAACTTGTTGCTGTAGTACCAAGCTTGGAAAATTGATTCAGGTAACGTAATGTCAGGTAATTCAGGTAATGTCTGGAGATAAATGTCATCACGTGTACAGATTTTTTTTCTTTGTGTACAGATTTCCCAAAGGGCCATGCTTATGCAGACCTTACATGGCCCCAGAGTAATCTTACTGTGCCTGCTGGAAGCCCAGTAGAAGGATGGTACTTGTATGTTGTTTTACTTCACATCAGCACCTGAACATTGGAGTCAATTTATCTTTTTAGGAATACATGCAATAATTTACTGGCTACATGCAAAGTCAAAATATGCTTCCCTTGCACTGCAGATACAATGGATTTGGCTGGGAAATGAGGAATCCCATTTTACAGACATTCAAATTGCATGATCAAAAAAGTTCACAAGTTATAACATCTTGCTTTGTAAGAGACGATTCCTGTTTTCTTAATAGATCATCATTCTTTTGCACCTGGGCTTTGAACAATGACTATTCATACTCTGTTTTCCACTTGCCTTTGAGTTGATAGCTGTTATCAGCAGAGCTGTTTTGTATCTATCTTTTCATTAAATATTGAATGATTAAAGATCTTTAAAGGTAGTTGAATTTTTAAAAGAATATTTAATTTCTTGGTATAGGGGTAAATGAAGATAGCACTTCTACAGACATTGAGAAATCTACTAATGTAAGATTTTTTTGTATGCATTGTATGCATCCTTCTGGTGTAAGGGCTTATGTTATAAATTTCTCTGGTTTTCATTGTAGATATTCAAGTTCTCTGCAGGCTGGGGGCTAAATAATTCCTTTTTTGTACAAAACCTTACTAATGTTTTTCAGATTATCTCCCATGTCTGTAGTCTGTCTTCTTTAAGAGAATAATTCATAGTACATAACTTGATATACTGTTTCTAAGCAAAGTTTCTATAAAGCATTATCTCAAGGAAAATTTGTAACTTTTAATTTGTTGCTAGTGACTTCCTCTTTTGATTTCTACAATTCCAAGTAAGATATTTTTTTTTAATAGACTGTGAGAGTTTGAGGATTCTCTTTTTTGTGGTTTTTTTTCTGATCTTGTTTTGTTGTTGCTTGAGATTTGATCATGCAATTTGTGTGGTCAGATGCAAACTGACCTTCTCAGACCTCACATAAAAATTAACTGACGTAGGACTGGAGTTTTACTTCGGATCTTCCTTTCCCCACATTTCAACTCTGCTTTAATATAGAGGAAAAGTTAGTAATGTTGTAAAAGGTAATTTATTGGGAAGTGCAGAGGTTAATGTAGCAAAGAAACAGTATTTCTGATCTCTTGCTTTGCATGTCATCATTAAAAAGTTTCTTCACAAATGTAATGCAGAAAAGTACTTTGGCTGATGGATGAAGTTTAAAAAAAAATTGGAAACTGGTTTTTCCTGTAGTAAGGATTAATTGTTAGGGCATTTGTATTTTGAAAATAGTGCTAATTGTCAGTAAACTATATTGTAACCAGGTTATCATACACTTTGCATAGTCAATACAAAAGAGTGGTTGAGGAAAGAGTTTAAGGCTCCAAACTTATTATGATCCTTTAAATTATATGTGCACTTTTTTTTTTTTTAGGGTGGATCATATATAGCAAATGATTTGTTGTGAGAACATTCATGACAAGGAACAATAATTATAATAATGATGGTTCTTTAGTTCTAGTAAATGTTCGTTGAATAGTATGAATATGCTAAACTGCAGATTATGCAAGATGTCATCAGTTTACAGTTATGGATGATGCTTTTAAGTTATCTGTCTCTGTTACTGCTTTCTTCCACTATGAAAAGACTTGCAGTATTAAAAGCTACCTTGCTTGTCCACCCACACCTGAATGACAGTATAAACAAAATAGCATTGTAATGTATAATTAACAAAAGGAAGGATTCCACTGTGATTTTTATTTCCAGTTATATAATTGTATTAGTAGACTTTATACAGCTTACATTACTATGCTACAGTATTAGTAGGATTATTATTAATACCAGTAGCATTAGGGAATCAGGCAAATGGATACCATAAGTTGTCTAAAATAGAGTTTTATAAAAGATGTGCATAAATATAAACTACTTATAAATGCAGTTTATAGATTGTATGACACTGATCCTACAAGATGCAACATGTGGATAGAATCCACTGGTAATGGAACTTCCCTTAGTGATGTTTTTTTGGTATAGATTTGTCAATTATTTTTAGGAAATGTACTCATTTTTTCAGTGTTTTTGGGAAGCTCAGTGGCTTTGATTTTGCTCTTTGGCATGTTTCATGGATTTACCTTTAGCTGAAAAAACATAAAGTTGCATGTCTTCCTCCTGCTTCCATTTTGGAGAGGTTCCTATAATATGAAAAGCAAAGAAAATTATGCCTTTAAGAAAGAAAAGAAACTTATATTGCGTAAAAGTTGGGTTATTGAAATTTAATACTTAGGAAATTAATTTGCAGCGTCTTTTTCTATGCTGCTGACAGTGTTTACTTGAGATTGGTTGTTTGTTCTAGAAGATCAGAACCTGAAAAATCGTGTCTTCTGTGTTACAATTTGTCAAAAAGCAAGTGGGACTGCTCCGACAAGACTGTTTTTTGACAGAGCTTTGAATTTGAGCTATACTACTTCACTGGTGTGGAGCATATGCTCTGCTAAGGCTGACATGCCATTAATATCTTCTCAACTAACCTTGTAAATAAGTTGAAGGAAAAACAGTTACTGCCTTGCAGTGTCTATTCTTTAACATTGACTGCACTGTAGCATCAGTGCAGCTGAGACACTGTTGGAATGTTAATACAAGTTTACAACAGATTTTGTAGAAATTTGGTGAACCTTTAGGGAGGGAGATGCTGGTGGAATGTGCTTTAAATACTCAAGTCTTGAAAAAGTGTGTGAACAGTGGTTTTACTCCTGTATGAGTTTGGGGTTGAAGTGATGTTTTGAATAGTTGGGTTTCAACCTATGCTGTGTACCACAAACGTGAAGGAGTAAAGAGAAGCAATAAATTATTTTCTGTGACAATGCAACTTACATTATTAATTATTCTTAAAATACTGATTACTGGCTCACACTGAAACTACTCTGAAAACTCCCAATTTTTTGTCTTTTATTTTACTCTAAAGTTTAGCAGCTTTACAGCAAAAAATTGTTTTATTGATAAGATGGTTTCTACCCATTTTATGGTAATGAATTTCTCTGGAAACATGCTCCTATTACTTAAATAAAATTTACGTAAGTTAATTTTAAAACATGGCCTGTATATTTAGAAAATAAATCAAACCTGAGTTCTTCATCTAATGAATGGATTTACTTTACTACGAATAACACACCAAAGAAAGGCTTTCAATCAAAAGAGATGTTTCATCTGTTGCTTTCTGGTTTTAAGGTGCCTCTTTTCATGCTGATATGTGGACTCCAAAGGGGATTCTTTAAAGGAATGAAGCAATAACATGCTCTGTGCAAAGTAATAGTACTGTCTGAGTTATAGTACTGTCTGCTTTCACCTGTCAGTTCTTTTTAAATTTTTCTTTAAAAAATTTTTTATATTAAAGTCCAGTGAAAGGAATTCTGTTATTGAATGTGACATGATTTAATATTTTAAAACACATTTTTCTTTCTCTTTCAGCTTTACATCTTCCAATCCAGCCTTACAACATGGGTAAAAGTCCTGCACTTCAAATTTGAAGCAATCTGCAGTCAGAAACTTTGATGTTTTGCTAGTCCAAGATATCAGAACCTCTTCAGTCAAAACTGACAACTGTGCAAGAGGACATCCTTGATCCTTCAAGCCAGGCTTCAGTTTCTCTTGACTCCCCTTTTTAGTCTTTGAACATTACCCATGACACAACCATATAATTGCTGTTACAAATCATAGTTTTGTTTTGTGTGCAAATGGGTGAGAAGACAAAGATGTAAAAGTAACCTTATGGTAAAAAGGGTTATTTACATTACTGGTATCAAAATCAGTATGTTCTCTCACAACCTCAAAAGTTGCAGTCTTGCAGATCACTACCATGGAAAAAAACAACTAGTAGAAATAGTGAAGTTTTTTAGGCAGGCAGCACCAGTATTTTTATTACCATTTTGTGTAACTAGGTTTATAACAAAACAATTGTAAACATTACATTCTGTTTTATGGTACAGGCTACATGGACATTTCCTGATTCTCTTTGTAGTCTTGATTTCTGAATCCTGAACTCTGAAATTTTACTGTGTGTGTTAAAATATAGTGTCATTGCATTGAACCCTTGTTGTGAAGACTGTAATGAAACCAAATGAATATTTGATCTTCCATAGTTTGCTTAAGATGGCTTGAATGACATCTGTCAGTCTTGGTGTATAGTCTTAGAGAAGAACGATCTTTTCTGAGATGAATTAATTCTAGGGTTTTTTGACTTTTGAAAATTTTATTATTTATTTTTTATCTTAAATTAATTTTTTATTAAAATAACTTAAAATTATTATTTTTATCTTAAAATAAAGATGTAAGACTGGATGCCTATTCTGGTGCCTTACTTAAATCATACACCATCTCTATTGCCCCCTTATTATGTGTGAAATAAGCTGAAAAATTCCATGTGCTGTCAGTTTAAAGTTGAAGTTGTGCAGCATCTTACGTACTTTAGTCTCATCTCTTCTGCAAATGAAGTCCATTTTCTAAATATTAAATCTGAAGTTTGTTTTGGTTGATGAAGGCTGCAATCTGTCTTCCTTATTTAACAAATTAGTCTCTGATGCCTGAATTTACAAACTGGTGAAAAAAACCCATATATTTTAATAAAATTTCAATTAGTAGCAGTTGTGGCTTCCTTCTATTTTTGAACTAAAAGCATTAATTCCTTATTACATCAAAATACCCTTTAAGTGGGAAGCACCTGACTGTATGCTTTGATCTTATTTCAGCTTTGCAGAAAATTTAAATTGTGGAATATCTGCACCTGGTTTTGGTGTTCCCAGAGCTTTCCTAGTATTTTCTTGCAATGGTACAAGATGTGTCCTGTGTAAAGCCATCTGCTTGTGGACCCTTGCAGTTGTGAAATAGGCACTCAAACTATATATCCTGCCCTTACATGTTTGGCTCTAGGCTCTCAGAAAGGAGCAATCAGCTTTGTGTAGAAGTCCCATCGCTTCTTTCTTGTTTTTCTGTTGTGCTTTTGAATTCTATGATATTTCTCTGGTAAGACCATCAGAAGTAATTGTCCCCTGCTGTTACCTTTCCTGTATTTACACTTTGCTGGAATGTGAATCTGATGAGATATTGACAAAATGTGAAGGAACGTCTGCCTTCCTAATTGAAATTATGAAGTAGATGGACAGATACTGTTTGCTAGGGACCAGTAATACTACAAACGTACTTGCAGCTCAGAAAAAGAAATAAATTAAAAATGAGAAAATAGTTTTCTTCACAAACTACATTAAAAACCGGTTTCTTCAAATCTAACAAACAGCATCATAGGCTTTTTCTCAGTCTGCTGGAAATTTAAAACTTCTCAGACTCGTTTTACATCAAAATATTATTTTCTTCAACAGAATTTAATCCTGATGCATTTTGAGTAGGGAAGGACAGAACATAAGGATACAGTTTTTCTTTCTGTTCTCTTGTTTCAAGCGTCTCCTGTTAATAAGAATTCTCATCTCTTGAGATAGCAGTATTGTATTCTTGAATACAACATCTGCATCAAACCACCTGGAACATTTATTTGGAGTTCTGGAGAATCAGAGTTGCTCTAAATATTACCCTTTATAATATTTATATGATTTTGCTAAGTTGGTAAGTCAGCAGATCTTAGCCTGAATAGGGACATACAGAGGTTAGGAATCATGTTCTTTAGAATTGTCTTACAGAAGAGATTTATAAGGTGTTAGATTAAAGAAATGGGGTTTGCAGGTCAGTGTATTTAACTTGTTAAATATATTGCTGAAACAAGCCGTTTTTCTTTAATTACTTTTTAAATCAGGTCTCTCTTCTATGGAATTCAAAAGCTAGGGCTTCAGTAAATAATTTTTCAGTATTAACAAAGAACTTGTAGTTTTCATAATACACTTGAACTCTTTCTAGATTTTCTTCAACCAGACTGTATAACAGTCTATATCTTTAATATAGTTTATGTAAATAAAAAACAAAATGAAAACAAGAAATGAAACAAAATGGAAAAAACCAAAACAAAACAAAAAAAATATAAAAGGGGAAAGAAAATGTAAGTGGATAATGCAAGAGATATTCCTACATCATTTGAAAGCATTTGTTTATGGTGCCAGATTTGTTATTATAAGAGGGAATTTTAAAAAGACATACCCTGTAAGTCTGAAGTAGGGTTTTTGAGGTGTATAGGCTGTAACTTCTTCACAAATTCCACATCCATCACAAATAGTTGCACTGGAAACTGTACCTATGAGTGCAGTGAGTTACTGGTGATACGTGATGAAGTTTTCAAAATACTTCCACAAAATAGTCAGAAATTGTTATTTTAGACTAAGTTATCTTTACAGCACTTTGAAAATGTTATCCATATCTAAAGTTGATTCTGCTTTTAAAATAATGAAACAGTTGACTTGTGAGTTGAGAGGTGTCCTTTAAATGGTAGTTATTTTAGTGTTTGAAACATTTTTGATTCAAAACTAATAACTATTTAACTGATCAGCACAAAAGTGCTGTACCTTATTTAGAACAAAATAAAATAAAACAGTCACTGCAAACTGGACTGATGGTATTGGAAGCCAAACTCCAGGCCCCATATTCACCAGTAAAGAGAATAAAAAGTAACTTCCTAGAAATAATTTAGTAATAATGGTCTAAGGAATATGTAAAATACCAACTAATTTAGAATAGGTTGCTGTGGCTCTGATAAATATATTTGTCAAAACACCTAAAAACCTTGTACTGTTGGAAGTTGCCAGTTGATACATTTGTGATGTTAAGGTGACGACCACATTTGAAGGAAAGCAGGGATAATACGATCTTGCAAGGGAATTTTCAAATATTTTCAAACAAGTTTACTAGTTCTGAGAGTTGGTGTA
This sequence comes from Myiozetetes cayanensis, assembly GCF_022539395.1. NCBI lineage: Eukaryota > Metazoa > Chordata > Aves > Passeriformes > Tyrannidae > Myiozetetes > Myiozetetes cayanensis. The sequence continues at coordinate 88,774,957 of NW_026087411.1, read as the reverse complement.
GTTTCTTTTTTCCTTTTTTTTATTAAACTTTCATATGAACTTTAATAGTAGTTTGAAAAAAAAAAACTTGGTAGGATTTGGGGACAAACTACATAAATATAATGAGGTTTTGATAGTTTCTTGGACTACTGTAAAAGGCAAAAAGGCCAAAACTAATATTTCTCAGGAAGATCATACCATGTCGTAAGGCTGGAGATGGATGTAAAGCTACAAAGAAAATCACTTGCCAGGTAAGAACAAATTGTTGAGATGCACAAATCAGACCAAGTGTGGTATATTCTGCTGAAGTTGCTGTATCTTGTAGTCTTCTTTCACACTTTTCACTGACATGTCTTATTTTGTTTTCAGGTTTATGGTAGGTTGTGGTAGATGTGATGATTGGTTTCATGGTGATTGTGTTGGACTGAGCCTTTCTCAAGCACAGCAGATGGGTGAAGAAGATAAAGAGTATGTGTGTGTGAAATGCTGTGCTGAAGAAGATAAAAAAATGGAGTGTTTTGATCAAAATGTACCAGATACTCCAATGAAACTTGAGCATAGAGAAGAAAAAGCAGTTGAGTGTGAAAAACTGGGGATGTCAAAGCAAACACCTGCTTGTAACCTAAACACGACAACTGAAAAAACAAAGCAGATGGAGGACACTGGGAAGCACAAAGTCAAAATCTTCAGACGGGTGAGTCTTATTTAATGCTTTAAGTTCTCTTAATTACTGGGGTTAGAAGGTGTTTTCCTGTCCTATTGCCAGTTAATAGATCATGTTTCAAAAATCTTTGTGAATCTAATTTAAAACTTCTCTTTTTTATTGTCAGAGTTACTTCATTTTCTAATTGGCATGACTTCTTCAAGACGATACTGCTAAACTCTTCTTATATTTGAACAGATTTATGTGCATTTAAATGTGTATAGAATATCCTAAGTTGGAAGGGGTCCACAAGGATCATTGAAGTCCAACTCCTGAATGTGTATATTAAACTATACATACAGGGGTATATAGAAGTGGTGAATAACTTAATGCGTTTTTCTTCCAGATTTCTAAATTTGTTATAGGACATCTGGCAATTTATGTTATAAACTGCAGATATATTAAATATCTTTAAAGCAATACGACAACAGTATTTTCCTTTTGATTGTTTTTACTTCAGATTGTGTGTAGAGGAAAATGCCTAATGCTTTAATTTGGGCAGTTCTACTTTTTGTGTCTGATTTTACTAACCAAAGAATAATTTGCAAAGAGTATTGACACAACTCTTCAGTCTTTTAGTATATAGTATCATATTCATGATAACAAAATCATCAATACTTCTGTCTTATTTCTGAATAGTAGTATTGAAATTCTGACATGTAAACTGTTTTTAATTTTGGTTTACATATGCTTTCTAAATATCAGTGATATCTGTGCATATGTGGCTGAAACTGGTTAAGGGATGTTCATTTGTGTCCCTGACGTATTAAAATAAAACATAGTGGTTTTTCAATACAGAGCTTAAATGCAGATTGTCTGTGTTGTTTCTTCAACCAGTATTTAAAAGAGACTGCAATGCTTGGCAGTAATTTGGAATTTTTTCAATAACTCTTTAGAAAATATTATATGATGGTGCATACATCCCGGGTATATATTATACGTATAAAAAGAAAAATATGTAGCAATTACGTGGTGGTTAATTGTAGCATTCGGTAGCATGCTAACATGTGTTAATGTTTATTTCAGGAATCTGGTGATGGGAAGAACTTGTCAGAGCCCAGAGACTTGGATACTAAAAAAGGGCAGCATGTTCCTCCTCGGAAGGGACCACAGACTGGTGTAATTCCTCGGCGGTCCCCTGAAGATAAAAATGAAAAAATAAGTAAAGAATCCCTTAGTATGGCAGAAAGGTCCACAAAATCAGGTACCGAGGTTTGGTGAAGTACCTATATGTACAGTAAAGGATGATAACTTTCTTTATAGTATCAGTTTTTCAAACCACACTCTGTAGTGGAAGTGATCTGGAGAGCTGTTTGTTCCCATGATGTTAATGATCTTTATTTCTTTTCTTTCTTTTTTTTTCTTTTTTTTTTTTTTTTAGTAGGTAAATGCTTCCTATGTAGATGTGTATTTCCTGTTTCAATAGTACAGGATGCTCACGTAGTCAAGAGTGGGAGAAAAGTACACAGACATCTCTGTATTAAACTTTATTTCACATTGCATGAGACTTTGAAATACTCTTCCATAAAATACTATGAAATACTTTGTGTATATAAAAATATTCTAATTTCTGTATGAATTATATTTTGACTTACTGATATATTTTTCACAAATTGTCAATTTTATCAACTCATTTCATAGGGGAACACTATATTGCATGCTGAGTCATCAGATTTTTATTTAAATTTTATTTGAAAGGTTGTAGGAACGTATTTCCCCTCCCAGCAGCCTCTATCTTCTCCCCAGCTCCCTTCCAGGAAGCATTATTCTTCTAAGGTCGTGATAATGCAAAATTGTTGTCGTTTCAAACTGAAATCTCAGCAGCAAAGCTAGTGAGATTCTGTGTGAGAACCATCTTTAATTCCTAGACTCAAGCCTTGAATTTTTGTCTCAAAAATACATAATTCTGCTCTTCTGTTTCTTGGCCAATGCCAAGTACATTCTAGAAACTCTTATTAGAGTTGAAAATATCAGCATTAAATGTAAATCTAAATGTAAATATTTTATACTGACAATACAGTGACAATTTCAGAATAGAAGTTAATTTCAAAATCATTTCTAGAAAGAGAGGGCACTTGGTAGTCTCATTTACGATGGTTAGCATTAATGTAAAGCAGCACGTTTGTCTTAATATGTTAACTGCTTTGAATTATGCTTATAATGGCATTGTTTATTGCTAATCTTGCCCATTACTTGCCTGCTGTGGGACTTTGTTATCAGATGGTTGAAATGTTACTAAAGTGTTCCTGGCATGTGAAGGTTTTCCGTTTCCCTTGGCTCTGTCAGGCTACAGTTTTTTGAAAGGTTTTAGTCCAGTTCTTCATCCTTCTGAGGAGGAGGAGATGAGCAAAAATATGTATTGAGGAAATAAAAGCATTTTTAGAGCTGCTGTACTTAACAAGGCCAGCATAGGAACACTGTAGATCACAGCACAGAATGGCAGAAGAGCTCTTAGGTCTGCAACACCTTGCAGGCAAAGAAAGGGAAGTTGGTAATTTTGATTGGATTCAGAGTTGGATTCATGAGAGTTGATCCACCCACACTGTCTACCCAACAGAAAAGAAAATCTACCTTTCTATAGGCACTTGAAAATATAGTCAAGTTTGCTTCTGGTGTTAATGCATTCTAAGTTGCACTCAGTAGCAGAAAGTAATAATAAAGACTTCTTTTTGCAATCAAACTCTCCAGTTAGATCTTTATTGGTCTTCAGTTTGTTTCTTTTTCCAGAGCAGAAAATGAAAAAAAATAGTATTATTTATTTCCCATTGCTTTCCTAAATAGAAGGCTACTGCTCAAAATTAGTGATGTGTTCATAATGCTGAGACAGATGACCTTTCAGTTGACACTCTGAAAATTAGTAATTTTGCTTTAATGATTTTAATTTGGTTAACTTATCCATTATTTGTATCATTTGTGACACAGTTCTTATAATGACCTTGTTTTAATAGTGTTCTGAGTCAGAAGCTGAGATTATTATAATTGAAATAATTTTCATGACTGACAGATACAGAAATGCTAAGTTAAATGAAAAATGGGATTTTAAAGTAAAACTTACTATGCTTATGATATGTGCTTCGTAGTATATTATTTCTCAGTTTATTCGTTGAAAAATTCATCTATGCTGTTTTAAAAATTCAAGAGTCAAAAATCTTACTTAAGATTAAACTAATAAACCCTGGTCATCTTGGTTTAGTGTAGAAGAAAATACCTTAAATCAAAGGGCGTTAGTCCTGTTTGTTTCTGCCAAGGAAGCTTTTTTTCTGAATTAATCTAAGTAACACACAAACCAAAACAAAGAAGAAAAACACCCTCAACCTATCAAAACCGATCTACCCTGTGGCTCCATTCCTTCTTTTTGAAGGTCAGTTCTTAGCAGTTTAAAAATAAAACTTCATGACAGTAACTCCAGCAACAGTGAAAGTTTATAAAAGTGGCTTGAGAATTTTATAATTTTCAACTCTGTTTTTATAGGTGTTCATGAGAAACAAGAAATTAAGAAAAAGAAAAATGAGAAAGGATCCATTAGTGCAACACACTTGCCAGCTGTGCCAGCTTCCAAACCTTCTGCTGATCAGATAAGACAAAGTGTCAAGCAGTCTCTTAAAGAAATTCTGATGAAAAGGTAAAAATATATTAATAAATTATTAATCTGTGTTTGGAAATATTTTCATTTGGAAAGCAGAGGAAAAATATTAATTATTTGGAAGCATTTGGTAATTTTTGCCATTGTGTTTTCTCACAGATTGACAGACTCCAGCTTAAAGATTCCCGAGGAGAGAGCAGCAAAAGTTGCCACAAGGATTGAAAGAGAGCTGTTTTCTTTTTTTCGGGACACTGATGCAAAGTATAAGAACAAATACAGAAGCCTAATGTTCAATCTAAAAGATCCTAAAAATAATGTATGTGAAATTTGTCTGTTGTGCTTTACAGAAATCCTTTATTTGCAGTAGATGAAAGGAACAGTCTTCTATGTAGATACTTTATGAATCCTGCTGCAATTTACCTGTTTAGGGGTTTTTTTAATAGTGTGGTTTTTTTGTTTCTTTGATGTTGTTTGTTCTTTGTGCACTCAGTGTCCTCTGTCTCCTTTTTCCTCATTATTCTTCAACTCTTTGCTCTCACTGTATGTTTCATTGCTGATTTTCAAAGTGTAGTGCATATAGCTTACCTAGTTTGTGTTTGTCTTTACCACTATCTCTTATTTGGTTGTTCCTGTTTTCCCCCATAAATTTTTGGTGTTTCCTGCACTAAGCATTTTTCTGCCCAGGATCTTGTCTCACCATGCTTTTTCATACCCAGATTTCTCAAGCTTGATCTTCACTCTTTTTTCTGTCTTCTATGAGCTTGTTAGTCAACATCATACCTCCTCAGCTTCTGTCTTTTGTCCTTTTGTCAGTTACTCCGATCAAGTTGTTTTGCCATTACAATTGGCCAGCTGTAAATTATATGAACAGGCTAACTTTTGTCTAACTTCTGACAGCTGACTTCTGCCTTCTCTTTGCTCATACCCCTACATTAGTTGGTTTTCTTTCTTTTACCCTAGGACTTGAATCAGTCAAGAAGCGCAGACATCCTTTTTGATACTGTCTTCTCTTTATTGTATAATACAGAGGATTTGTACCTTTTTAAAAAACAAAAATGTCTGAGATACTACTGCAGTGGGGATTAACTCACTTTCTCTTTTGAAATAACTGTTGATTAGGATATATGTAGATACATTGTTATGTAGAAGAAAATGGAGCTCTGGAATTAAGCTTTTTATGTTATAAAATCTGGTACTACTTCCTGCGATGGAAGAAACAAACCCACATGATCCCTGTAGCTGTACAAAGCATGTTGTATGTTGCTTCTCTGAATGTATTTCCTACTGCAAGCTGGTTTTGTCTTGATAACAATAGTCACTTTTCTTTTTTCTTCTAGATATTATTTAAGAAAGTACTGAAAGGAGAAGTTACTCCAGACCATCTAATAAAGATGAGTCCAGAAGAGCTCGCTTCCAAAGAACTGGCTGCCTGGAGACAGAGAGAAAACAGACATGTGAGATTTGTAAACTTACGTTGTTTAATTGACAGCCCAAGCATGTGTAATTTCTGTTTGCAGGTTAAGTGTGTGCAGAAAGAACAGAATGCATGTTGTACAAAGCAATTGTGACTAAGCAGGATGATCTCTATAATTTCTTTACTATTCAAACCCCAAAGAAGTTGTTAAAACAGAAGTGAAAGTAGTGTAGTCAGTTTCTGAAAGGGGGAAACCGTGCATTTTCCTTTGCCATACAACTGTATTGCTTGCTCTTTGTTCTTCTGTCTCAAGAGTGAAGGCTTCTTTGTCCTTATTTTCTGTAAGATTCTAAAACTCTTACTAGAACTTTGGAGATACCTAATTTTTTAAAGAGGGAGAGAGGTTGGTTTGGGCAAACCAAGCCAAACTGGTGTTCTTTCTAACTTACTGACGGAGCCTGACAAATCACCCACCAAGAAGTAACCTCATAGCTGAAAACGTGATCTGCCAGTCTGAAAAGCAGCCTAAAGGGAAAACAGAAAAAAAACCCAAACAGAAAACAAACCCAAGAAAGTGTATGAAGATTATGACTTTTCTTTAAACTAAAAATTACACTATATTTATAGCTGTGTTGACAGTTTAGGAGGAGAAGCAACAATATGAGAAACTATTACTTTTATAGAAAATGCTTTTTTCTTAAATAATAACCTGCTTATTAGGCATTTAGTCCAATGATAACTGCAGCTGCTTGGAAACGGCCATTTAAAGTGTTCTAGTTTACAAAATCTGGATTTATGTTGGCAGAATCTTTGGTATTTGTATGCCACATCACAGAACCTAATAAGCGTGATATTTGGATACTGTTAACTGCTATGCATTTTGCGTTTGGGTTTTATGATACCATGAATTATGGGTTTTATCAGATGATTTCTGATAAAAAATAATGAGTAGGTAGTGTAGCACAGAGTAGATGGAAATTCATTCTCTTGAAGTCTGTGTGCTGAGAATGAATGTTCCCTGATAACTGATTCAGTATGGTGCGATGCTGTTTTAGGGACTGCAGTGTACATTGCAGTAGTAATTATTCCTGTGTATTTTCCTTTCCATTACATATTGTGACTAGACCTCTTTATGAGTCATGACAACTTTTTTGTTAGTTTCTATGCAAAAACAATTGTTGGATTATTCTGTTATCTTGAAGTTGTTTCAAAGGCCTATAAAGACATGAAAAGTTTGATTATTCTATAACTATCCACAGTCTGTCTTTTGCAGTGCATCTTTTTTACATTTGTTATTATAAACATTATTGAAATACTGAAAACAGACCATGCATAATAGTATTTCACTGCTATGAGAAAGAGTTTCAAAACAAATGTGTATGCTGCTCAAAAAGTTATTAAAGGGTCCTGATTATTTAGGAGAAATACTTCAAAATTTCTAGAACTTGAAATGGAATACAGCATGTAAAATAAGTATGTATCATTTGACTATACTTTTCATTTTCCTGTTTAAGCAAGTCATCAAGTCTGCCAAGTAATTTTTTTTTTTTTAATTTCCCAGGGTGTTCAAAAGTAACTGTAGGTATTTGGCAGGTAGATAAAGAAATCATAGAATCCTTTTTTCTTTAATAAACAAGTCTTAAAATATTTGCAACAGCCAACACTTCTTGGTTTAAGAAGTGGAAATGTACCTTAAGAACCAATATTAGAAATAATGGTTTGTATTTTATTTTATTGCAACAGAGCAAAGCAGCAGCGCTGATCAGAATTAGTATATCCATTAATTTTAAGAATACCTTTGAATGGTTTTTCTTTTAAATGAAGCTTTAGGTTTATGTATTAAAAAACAAGCTCTTGAAAAGATAATGTGAATCTGCATGCATTTTATATCGTACATTGTCCCTACTATTATGGGAAAAGAGTTGATGCTTTTTTATTTGTTTGTTTCTTTGTTTAGCTATTAGAAAATCAGAATTACTGATATTTTAATTTAGTGTTGAAGGTTTGCTTTATAACTTGTATAAATACATGCCTGGTAAGTATTTGCTGCACCATAGGAGAAGTTAGATGGGCTGCTTGCATGTTTGCTTTTTGAAACTAGTTGACACTTGCAAAATAAAAATGTATTATTTTTTTCTCCAGAGGGTTTCCTAATGGCAATCTTATTTATCTCTTATATTTGTGGATTTCCAAATTTTATGGTTTGGGAATAACTACACATAACTTCCTTTTTTCACAGACAATTGAAATGATTGAGAAAGAGCAGAGGGAAGTTGAAAGAAGACCTATCACAAAAATTACTCACAAAGGAGAAATAGAAATTGAAAGTGAAACACAGATGAAAGAACAAGAGGAAGTAATGGAAATTCAGGTAGAAAAGAAAGCATGACACCAGTGTATTTAGTTCATAGACAATATGTTTGTGAAGTGTTTTGTTTATGATTTTGTTGTTCAGATCTGTAATTATATGTTAGGTCTCTTTGGAGTTCAATTTTTCTTTGATCCTTACTGACTTTTACTGGGCCTGGTGTGTTGGTTGGGTCTTTTCCTTCCATACTGTGACTCTATGATGAATTCTGACCATTGTAGAAAATAGAAAGTAGAAATTAGAAAATGTACTAAATGTTACCCAAAGATATTTGGGAATACAAATTAATTCTTTTAATGCGTTTGTGACTTTGTGATAGCATTTTAAGCTATACAGCTGAAGCAGAGAGCCTTATGTCTGAAGGGGGGAAAACACTATTAAACATTTAAGCAATATGAATGGCAATATTAGCTCTGAATATTAACAGAGTGGGCAAAAAGGGTAACTGAAATGTATTTAACTTTTCTTAGGAACCTAACATGAAGTTGTTTGAGAAGTCAGACGAAGCTGAAAAAGATAAAGAAATAAATGAATCTGCATCCCCGGACACCACAAGTCAACATAAAAATCATCTCTTTGATCTTAACTGCAAAATCTGCATAGGTATTTGGAAAAGCACATGAAAATAAATGTATCATACCTCTATAATAATTTTCAGTGATAAATCTTAGTATACCTCAAGGATGTAAATAAATGTGGTTCTTAACGTAGTTGCAAGTTGTGGAAGCAGTGTTCTACTTCATAATTTACAGAAGGGACAGTACTAAAATGATAGGTTATTGGAATAAACTTGTCTTCTTTTTTATAAAAAAGACTGCAGAGAAAGAAACCCCTATAATGGATGTGCATACTAATGTTGATTCCTCATTTCTTTATCCTGTACCATTACAGTGTCAATATTTATGTATAGTACTGTATAAACATATATAGTGGATAAATTTATAACATGTAGGTATAAAATGTATGAATTCCTTATCCTATGCCACTTCAATGGCTATATGTGGTCATTTTGGTGTGTGTTCCATGTGTTCAGAGGAACTCCTCTTTTTGTTTCTTTAATAAAAAATTAAGCCCATTGCAATTCCTTCTCTGCAGGACGAATGGCACCACCTACTGATGATCTTTCTGCAAAAAAAGTGAAAGTGTCTGTTGGAGTTGCACGGAAACCAGTCAGACAATGAAGCTGAGAGCATTGCGGATGCACTTTCCTCAACATCAAGTATTTTAGCTTCAGAATTACTGGAAGATGATAAGCAAGACTCATCAAAATCATTCACACCTCTCCCAAAGTAATATAAACTGTAGAAACAGTAGTTTTAAATGAAAGACATTATTAATCTTGTTAAGCTATTATGTCTAAAGCTAATTTTTAAATTGCATTTCATTAATGCGTTTGTGTACCTGTACATGTCTTAAGAATGGGGTACTCTGCTGAAGTAAGTGTGCTTTTATATAAATAATAGTACATATATTGTTGTGATTGCAAACTTCTGATTACCACATTTCCTTTTAGGGAACAGTAAACTGTGTTTTCTGGTGCAACAAGGTCTAGAAAGAATTCACACTAAAAGAAATCAGGATGTAGATTTCATACTGTATTTTGCTATTAATGAATGTAGTTTGAACAGTGCTACATTTGAATGAATGTGTGTCTTTGTGTACATGTATATATATAAAGCCAGGGAATTTGAGATTGCTCTAAACAGAGCATTTGCACTGAGAAATCAGACTAGTTTAAAATCTCAAAGCAGTGCTTTTCTAGATGTGACAAGTAACAGCAGCTTGATTGATGTTTTGCTGTATTTGGTGTCAGCCTTGTTTTCATTTTCTTCCACATTCTGCTATTCACTAAAGAGGAAATTGCAGTTTATGAGGCTGCTTGTTTCTAGTTTGAGGGAGGGTTTTCTAGAAAAAACAACTCCCAGTTATTTAGAATTGACCAGAGTTCATGCTGAAATTTTACCTTTACTGGGACAATGTGACCCTTTACTAGAGGTAGTGGACCTTACTTGGAATCTGCAGTGTCTAGTACAGACAGAAATAAATGTAGGTTTCCATGTTGCTGTAACAGCACAACAACTGGTACTACGGGGCATCCATCTTAAAACTGCTAATAGCATACCTAGAGTATTTTGATAGCAACATGTTGGGAAATGTTGATATGTGTAATCTTTTTCTGTAAGGAAGCCCTCAGGTTGAGAAACACTCTCCTGTGAAATTATTCATCTTCCCATTTAGTTTTTGCAGTTGCTTTGTTGACAAAACTGAGGCTTTTTTTTGAAGGAAGGAAAGACAGTTTTGTACAGGTGAAGTGGCGAGGTGGTACTCACAGAAGCTGTGGAAGTGGTGCATGGGTGAGAAGAGACTGGTAGCCAGCCTGTGGGGCACGGAGAATGAAGGGGGGACATAGGCATTCAGATGGTGGACAGACAATGTTGCAACAAAATGTAGGATAGGCCAGCAGGCAGTTTGTCTTCATTCGTCCCTGTGGCAGAGGAAAGTCTCGCTGGCTCCGCAGCCCTTATATAAGTTTGTTTCCCCTTCAGTAGCGTTTAATAACTCTTGGACTAAATAACTTGTCTGTTTTCAAAAGATACAGTAGTGAACTAATGTACTGCTTATCTGCCTGTCCTTCTTGTACCATATATCTACTCCACTGGAAGATGAGAAACATAGTTGTCTGCCGGTCTCTTGGGAGGATGCTTAACTGAAAAAGAAAATTCTTAATAACAATTTTTTTATAAAGAAAAATTATGATTTACATTATCTTGTGGGATGTATCATGTTGTAAACAAAGTGGGATTTTGTTTGTCCTTTTTTAGGTCAGAAACGCCTGGTACCGTGGAATGTGAAAGTCTGTTTCTGGCACGCCTGAATTTCATCTGGAAGGGTTTTATCAATATGCCTTCAGTGGCAAAGTTTGTTATTAAGGCTTATCCAGTTTCTGGCTCTTTCGAGTATTTAACAGAGGTATTTATATTTACTGCAAAGAATGAACAGTTCATTTATTAACTTTAGCAACCTTCTATGACAGTGTAATGATGAAAGACATTGAAGCATGAGCAGTGTACTGAGTAAAGTATTTGTGGGAGGGTGTAGGTTAAGGTCTGTATTTTTAAGTAAAGTATTACTCAGTAATGTACCTGCAATTCATCTTATTTACAACAGAAACCTGTTTAATGGGATTTTTTTTTTTGTTTGTTTTTTTTGTTATTTTTGGTTTTGTTTGTTTGTTTGTTGGGGTTTTTGTTTTGGTTTTTTGTTTGTTTGGTTTTTTTGTTTTGTTTTTTTTTGCCCGTCTGGTGGCAATTCTGGTCCTAACCTTCCACTTGTAAGACTAAATTATCCCAAAAAGCTTCTGGAATGTTCTCTTCAGTATCTGAGAGGCAGGAAAAGCATGCAACTGCTTTTAATAGTTGTCTTCATTCTTCTGTAAAATTAAGATCAGAGAACCCATAAGGTTCAATGTTACCTCTCAGCAGTTACAGGAAACATCAGTTTTCTAATCAAAAGGTCTTCAATTAATTAGGTTGTCTTTAGTTTGCTGTCAGTCTTCAGGGAAGTGCAGGGCATGTAGTAATCCTTAATACTAAAGGATTGCTTTATTTGCTTTATTTCAAAAAACTTTTTTCTTAGGTGTTCTTGAACATCTGAAAGTCTGTTTATGTTGCTTGTAGTATCCAAGAACAAATTTATGTCTGTATATACATGCATGTGTAGGTTATGTTTTACCCTGAAGATGAAAATTTTTAGAAGTTTATTATATACATAGGTGTGGAGCTCTCATTGCAGTTTGATCTTTCAGATGGGTTGAGTGTTTCTAGAACACAGTATTGTTGGCAGTTAATGTTACTGAATAGGTTTGGAGAGGTATAAATGAACAGTATTGAATGATGACCAATTTATTACATATCATTTACTTTACACTAAGAATATTAATTTAAATATCCAAAGTTTAAATTAATTTGCTTCTACTGTTGTAACTTCTACCAATATTTTTAAATTATAATTTAAGAATTAAAAGAACCAAGTATGTTTTGAATATAGGAAACAGATACTGGATGAAGTATTTATCACAATATTTATGTTGGATTCAGATTTCTATTGTCTTTTCTCATAGGATTTACCTGATAGTATTCAAGTAGGTGGAAGGATATCTCCTCACACTGTCTGGGATTATGTAGAAAAAATCAAAGCTTCAGGGACCAAGGTAAGAATTTTACATATTGAAGGATTGCTGTTTAATGTATATCTGAGTCATCCTAAAGATACTGGTTTTGTTTCTCTTTGAAATGTTTGTGAGATACATGACACTTTAAGGATATCTGGCAGTTATGCTGAATGGGACGAATGGCAGCTGCTGGTGTTTATTTTCTTCCTATCTAACCACAACCTGTCATTTGCTGTTTGACAATACCTGTATTCCTTTGACACAGTAACTTGTCCTGAGTGCCACTTCACGTCTCAAGTGTTACTCTTCCATTTCAGTACTGTCACAGTGTGCAAAACCACATCTCAAGTGTTACCTTTCAATTTTGGTACTGTTACAGTGTGCAAAACTGAGGAGGCTTTTTCTCCTCTGAACTGTACTTTTAAATAAAGAGCAGTCAGTAAAACAATTAACGTTTCACAGAAAAATGTACTTGACCAACTTCTTTCTCTCTCTTCTTGTAAACAGGAGATTTGTGTAGTTCGCTTTACCCCAGTAACTGAAGAGGATCAGATCTCCTATGCGTTGTTGTTTGCCTATTTCAGCAGCAGAAAACGTTATGGTGTAGCGGCTAATAACATGAAGCAAGTGAAAGATTTGTACCTCATCCCTCTTGGTTCCTCTGATAAAGTCCCTCATCACCTTGTGCCTTTTGATGGGCCTGGTAAGTACTGCTTGGAATTTGGAACTTAAGCATCATAATGCTACTTAAAAGAAGTTTGCAACAGAAATTTAAGAGGAAATTAAATTAAAAAATGCCCGCTATTTTATTCCAACATGTTATGAGTTTGCTATAGTATTATTATATTAGTTTCCTTGAAAATACATTAATTTCCCATCGTTAGGTTATTTTGATACTTTGAAGTGTTGATGTTGAAAAATTACTATGTATAACTTTGTTTCATGTCTACTACCTTCCTCCTCTGACCCAGGAGGCTTTGTAGATTTCACTGTCAGTCAACTCAGTTACACAAGTGGACTATCCTAGTTATATTGGGTTCCAAATTGATACTCTCACTTTAAAACAGTATTTTTCATTATTTGAAATATACTAATTCTCTTTTTTTCAAGTATTCCAAAGCTCCTTAAGAAGAATACATGGAAAGTTTAAAACATAAATGGCCAAGGAAGAAAAGGTCCTAAAATAGCTTTCAGCCATTCTTCTTACGCTTGAGTTATTTTGTGTCAGTTTATCTTGGTTATAAAAATTTGTGGATGATCTCCCTTTTTGAGATAGGCAGGGCTGAAATCAAGAGAGAATGAGCTACAGCTCCTATTTTTCTTGGCAGAACCTAAATTATACAGAACAAAATACCTAGTGATGGGATAGGTAATAGTATAACTTAAAACACAGTGCCTTTACTGGACTGAGGGAATCATTTTGAAAATTCACTCTTGGTAAATCTTTGAAGAAGTATGTCTAATGCAAATTGATGAGGATACTTTGTGTTTACTCTTTTTTTTTTCCTCATGTGCTATGCTACCACTGTAGCTGCGTTAGACAAACACAATGTTTAACTTCTGTTAAGCTCTGATGAGACTACTGTCTCGTATTCTCTATTTGGAAGTTATAGCAGGCAGTATGGTACTTAAAACAATTTGCAATATTTGAACTAGTAATTTTAATGTTAGAAATGCATTTTTATTATTTTAAATATTGTTTGTTATGTTTAACAATGGAAATTTCAAAAAATTACTTTCTGTATATATTGTGGGAGTATGGGGGTTATTTTTGTTGAAATGATTGCATTTAACAAAATATGAAGAGATGATAAATTGCTTTTACAATTTATACAGGGATTGAAATACATCGACCAAATTTATTACTGGGATTGATAATTCGCCAGAAAATGAAGAGACAGATTACTGCTGTTTCAAGTGTTACTAGCAGTTTTGCAGATGAAGCTGCTGAAAGTACCTTGAGTAGCTTGCCACCAGAGAAGAAAAGCAAGCCAAGCAAACCTGAAGTCTCTCATCACGAACTGGCACTAGAAGAAGAGGAAAATAATTTTTTCAATTCCTTCACAACTGTGCTGCACAAGCAGAGAAATAAACTTCAGCAGTCTAATGTAGAAGATGTTCCAGCAGTTGCTGAACCATTAGCAGAAAGCACCAAACATGAACCACCAAAGCCTCTCAGGTTTCTTCCTGGAGTCCTGGTTGGATGGGAAAATCAGCCTTCTACTCTGGAACTAGCAAATAAACCACTGCCAGTAGATGATATCCTTCAAAGCCTGTTGGGTACAACAGGGCAGGTATATGAACACAACAAGTCAGAAGCAGGTCCTAGTGAAGAGATACCATTATTAAATGAACAGGCAACATTAAAAGAAGAAAACATGGATGTTGCTAATATAACTACTGAAGTTAGTGAAGCAAAGACTGGTTTGGATGATCTTCAAGAATCCACTAACACTACTGTAACCGTGGATACAGCAGCTGCAGGGACCTCAAGTTCTGCAAAAAGTGCTGGTTCTTTGATAGGGTTGAGTCTTAAGGGAAAACCTCCAGATGTCTCCACAGAAGCATTTTTAGCAAATTTATCTGCTCAGTCACAGAATAAAGAAACTGAAGAAAGTAAAGAAAATGACCCAAAGTGGCAGGTACCAGACAAGGATAGTGTTTCACAAGAAGTTAAAAAGAGCACAAATTCCAGCATTTCTTCTTCATCAAATGCAGGGAAAAAACCCAATGAGAACAATGTTAGTGTAGGTTCTACTGAAGGTACCACTGCTAGTACCTCTAAATCACCTCCATTTATTAATCTTAAAAGAGACCCAAGACAGGCAGCTGGACGAAGCCAGCAGACTAATACTTCAGAAAACAAGGATGGAGATGTTAGCAGAAGTGAGGACCGACAGAATCCTTCAGGAAATGATCAAATAGAACCAGAGAATAAACAGTCTTCTGGAGAAGTGGGCTTAAACCTCTGTCAAAGTGATCTTCAATCCAGTGAGGCGCAGTTCAGTTCAGCAGCAGCTAAAGCAGATAGCACAGTTGGGTCACAAGCGGAAGATAACAAACACTCACAGGAAGATGCACTGATGCAAAACATTGAAACAGTGAACTCATTTAGAAGAGGACCAGCAGCAACTTCATCTCATTTTGAAACCGAAAATTCTTCCCGTTCTGAATTTATTTCCAAAGTCCCAAGCCCTGTTACAAGTGGCAGCTTCTCATCTGTTGGACCTCCACAACAGAATTTTCAGCATCCTAAACCTAATCCACCTGGATTTCAGTTTCAGGCTCCCGCACCGCATAACTTCCCTCAGCAAAACAACCCTATGTTTGGATTTCCTCCTCATTTACCACCTCCACTTCTTCCTCCTCCTGGCTTTGGTTTTCCTCAAAATCCAATGATGCAATGGCCACCAGTAGCTCATTTATCAGGTCAGCCACCACATTATGCTGGACCCATGGCACAAGGGCTACCAGTGGCTCACAAGCAATCAAGATTTTTGGGACCAGAAAATTTTTTTCAGACTAAAGACAGTAGGAGACCAGAAAGACGCCACAGCGATCCTTGGGGCAGAGAAGAACAGCATTTGGAGAGAGGGTTCAGTAGAGGAAAAAATGATCGACAAAGACTTTACAGTGAAACCCATCACCAAAAAAAAGAGAGACATGAAAAAGAGTGGAGCAACGAAAAATACTGGGAGCAAGATTCTGAGAGAAACAGACGCAGAGACAGAAACCAGGAAAAAGAGAGGGAGAGGAAGAGTAGAGAGGAAGGACAGAGAGACAAAGAAAGAGCGCGATCTCCACACAATGATAGGGCTGCTGATGGAAAAAGCCCCAGAGAGACTAGGAATCCAGAAAAAAAGGCAGAGAAGCCTAAAAGTGAAGAGCAGGCTCATGAAAAAGATAAGGAGAGGGAGAAAAGCAAAGAGAAGCATAGAGAACGAGAAAGTGAAAAGAACAGAGAGAGACATAGGGACCACACTGACAGAACTAAAAGCAAAAGGTAAAAAGATGCAGGCAGTCTTTTAAAATCCTATTTAAATAAACTGTTAGAGTAATGTCGTAAAACTTTGTATAAAAAAAAAAAAAAAAAAAAGAGCCTGCTAGGATTGTGCCATCTTTTTTATTCCATGTTGGTGTTTTGCAGAAACAAGTCTGTGTTTTGGTACCACTCGATGTACCAATACTCATCCTTTTTTTTCATTATACCAACTATCGCTAGAAGTAGGAGTTTAATATGTTTAAAAATTTTACATTGCTGTATATTCAAAATTTTAAAGATTTCTTTTATTAATATGCAATAAAGGCTTAGGAATTTTGTTAGTTGAGGAAGTTGGCTTTAGTCAAGTCTGCAATATAGTTGCTGCCTTTGGTAATTTGTGCTCTCTTCTGTTTTAAGATGCTCTGATAATTTTAAAGGTGATTTTCATACAATAACCTTCTTTTAAATTGCACTGTTTTTAAAGACTGTAGCAAAGAATCCACCCATTACAACAAAACATAATATGCTCGGTGGTGTGAAGAGTTTGGGGTTTTTTTAAATTATTCAGTCATACAATAAAAAAATTCAAGTGTATTTCATTAGTTTTCAAGTATTTCCTAAGCATCTGAAGCAGTTTGTGACCAGAAATTGGAAGGCTGTGCTGCTCAAATGTTACTGCTTTAAACTGCACTTGTTTTAATAAGAAAGCATTTTTAACCTAAATTCTTGAAAATATGATTTGTAGTAGTAAATTCATTTCTCCCACCATTTTCCATGCTTCAAAAACTTGAATACCTAAGCTTGTACATTACTTTGTGTTTTGCTATCCTTTTTACTGTAAAATGTAAATATTTTAAGGGATATTTTGATTCTAAAATGATAAAACTTTCTCACATACTGTGTGTGTTTGATTTCATAGGTGTGAAACTGTAGGCTAAATGAATATGGAAAGCTGAAACACATAATACCACATTTGTTGTACACTTCATGGCTCGGTTTGTTTTGAGTTTTGGAGAACATACGGGGGGAGGGGGGAGAAGAGTGTTTATACCTTTGGGACTTTCGGTAAATTGATATTTTATAATGATTACCATCCACTGATGCCAGACAATGCGAACATGAAAAACCAACTCAAGTCACCTACTCTTACACTTCTTAAAATACACTGGGCATCTTGTTGAATCTGTCAGAAACAACAAAAATATTCCACCATATAAAGAAAAATTGAAATTTATTGTTCTGTTTTTCAGCGTTTTATTTTTAAATTTGAGTACACAACCTTACTATGCTGCTGACATAACATTTAGCACGTAGCTGTAGAAAAGCCTCTTCTCTCCAGAAAGGTCTTCCCAGTTTAACAACACTCTAATTGTTGGTTTTAATTATGAATATATTTTAAAGTAAAATTTTACTTGGACACCTTGCAGGTAGCTTCATGATCAGATTGATCAAAATTAAAAATCTTGCACAGAATAAAGGGGGTGGTAGACTTCTACTGAGTGATGTTTCTTACGCTCATAGTTGAGAAGACTAATTTAAAAAAAAATCTTCAGTTTGTTATTAACTGAAAGCAATATGTAAACCTTTTTATAGCATGATAAATTAAATTAATCTTTTCCAAATCAATTCCATAGTCTGTATAGCAGTAGTGCCATTGGATATATCTGGTAGTATTATGCATGTGTTGTGGTTTTTAAATAATTACATTAGAGTTCTGTAGGCACACAACTTTATCTAAGCATTGTTCTTGTTTTGGAAGTAAGTTTTAAATTGGCAGCTCTCCATGTGAAGATTTTCTTTTGACCTGTTCAAAAGTACTCTACTGCCAGTCCACTGAAGATCTGCCTCTCACATGCGCATCCATCTGTGCTTTGAAAATAAACTGGGAGCAATGAAAATTGCAATTGCCTGGACGGAAGGCATGGGAATGCTGTTTGCCAGAACTATCAGAAATAATTTGTTTGGAAAGAATATGTAAATATTTTGCAAGTTTGCTGAGTACTTTGCTACCTGCCTCATGTATGTAGAACCTAAAGAGAGTTGCAGTAAAACAGCTCTTGAGGGAGAGTTTTGTTAAGTGTTTAAATTAACACAAAGCAACAGTTTGCAGGACGTGTTCCTAGGGTCTGAGTTAGTGTAATGGGAATAAATCCTGTTACTACAGGAATAAAGGATTTTATCTTCTCCATTGCCTTCAGTCACTCTCCTTCCAACACTTGTGTTAGCTGGAAGTGCTTTGATTACTTGTTCTTGTATTACCTTGAATCACTGCTCAGATCACAAAGGGCAGTGTGCCCTGCTGTGGAACTGGCAGTACCCCAGGAGCCCTAGAGAGAACAGGACAAATGCTAAATATGCTCCCCTCTCCAGCATCACATGGCAATAAAAGGCCCTACTTAGAGAAACTGGAAGAGAAGAATCTGGGGATGACTCAAATGCTAATTGGGCTCTGTGAGCTGCCTGTTAGGAAGAGGCAAGGAAGCTCTGCTGCATCAGGCTGATCACTTGGGGCCTCAGGGCAGCAGCAGAAGATAGAAAGAACCTCTAAAAGAAGTTTGCAGATGCTTAATAAAACATCTTGGGGGTAGTTCCATAAGCGAAGTGTACAGCAGTAATCTTCAAGTCACCTGTTAACTTGACTTGGCAGTGCATTCATTGGCACACACTAAGTATGGTTATATGAAGACAAGTGCGTGTCACCTAGTTTTAGGTGCTTATTGTCTCTGCTCTGTATCTACTTTACAGAAAGATAAACACACACACTACCCTCACCTCCCTCCCCCCTGCCCTAGAACGGTTACTTGTTTCTGACCTGTTTCTGTATTCTGAAGAATGCAAGGAGGTGATAGTTTATTATGTGCTTTTGAGCTATAGAAAACTAAAAAAGAAGATAGTAATCAATCACTATTATTTTTATTTAAGCATTTTATTTATATAGTAAGCCAGCAGTCAAATGAAAAATGTAGATATAGATCATTGGTTTCAGCACATTAAAATAGAACTGGATTTTTTTTGTTGCTTCCTGAAGCAGAATATAACTAAACTTTTTCAGAAGGAATAGAATTTTTGCATATTTTATAATTTTATAGATTAAGAGCTCTATCAACTTTTGAAATTATAAATTAATGAAAGATATAGTCAGGGAAAATCAGTTTATTATGACCAAAGCCTTTTCTAGTAAAATTTTGAAATCTTATTTAGGGCCATATAAGCCAGAAAGGCATAGCTAAAGCAAAGCAGTTCTTGGATTTTCTGATTTTTAAGCTTTTAGGAATAGAAGTTACTTGTAGACAGAATGCCAGATTCCCATATTCCAGTTCTGAACTGTTGAAGCAAAAAGTTTTCATGTAGCCAAATAGGGGGAGACCTCTGCTGCAGAAAAGCAGCGGGCCTCTTTTGTCTTTCTTAAGTGAAATACCTTTTCTGCTCTTAGTATCAGTCTTTAAGTGTAATATTGTAAGCCTGTGTTCATGCTAAGTTCTACCCTTTTACATAAATGCATACAGGATGGGCAGAGACTCAGAATGGAGGGAGAACTTCATTACCTAATTAGGATCTTTGTGGGCTTAACAAGTAATTACAACTGTTATGATTTTAAAAATTCTCCTTACAATAAACATGTACTTTTTGCACCTAATACACCTTTTCTTCCATACCCCAATTTCAGTTTTTACACTTGACCTTAATATTATAAAATTATAAGAGAAACACTAATAAAATTTAAAAGTTGGAGAAACAGGTTAACAGTTATCCTCATAAAGCAACAAACAACAGTTGAATGATGGTTGGCTTTATAAGCTAATTACTATCCATTTATTTATGAAACTATTTCCAGCACAATAAAGAAAAAAATCCTGCAGACTTTCCCATTATTTTAAAGTAAATACTAAAGAGTATAAGTAAGAAATTTTAAGAGTAAAACATGTTTTATATCTATTAATACTCAACATAAAATTGTCCCTAATTACTTTTCTTAATGAAAATTTTCTTCTGTTGGTTTCTGAGTATTACACTGCCAACTAACACAAGAAACAGGAGGAAAAGAAAGTTTATCACTTTTACAGAGTCTTGAACATTTTTTCAATTAATTTCCAGAATTTCCATCATAAACATTGTACCCTTCTGCATTCATTAGCTGAAGCTTCTTGGAATCTTGGAAGAGCACAACATCTTTAATTTTACCAGTGAATTCCTTCTGAAAAAGCCCTGTAGTGACTACATTGACTTTCCTGCCAATTTCAAACCCACCAAAATAGCAAATGCCACCATAGTTTAAAGCAGTGTATTTTCTTTGTGGATCAATGTCTTCAAAAATAATTAACTCCTCATCAAGGTATACCTTAATACATGTTTGATTTTGAGCTACAGTAACAAAATGCCATCTTTCGTCACAACAGGTGAAGTATTTTCTATGCATTAGAGGAACAGAGATTCTTTCTCCAAGATTGACCATAACTTTTAATGTTCCATTGGCAATACCGATGGCAAGGAAGTCATTATCTTCATCTTCACTTTTGCCCATCCATGCTATTAAGCCTTCAGTTTGATTGGTAGTAAAATTTAAAGAAATGCGGCTGTACTGGAGGTCTCTTTTTCCATAATAAGAATCTGTGTATTTAATGTAGGAGTTGCCGACAAACTTTGCTATATAAAATTTTATTTTGCTATCGCAGTACTTGCCTGACCAGCCTAGTGCACATACACAGGTGTATGAAAATGAAGAAGGTTGAGGAATACAGAGCCCTTGAGAGCCACACATGTTTTGTGAACAGTGAACAGATTGCTCACATGTGGTCCCTGTCCACTCTGGTGGGCAAGAACAAGAAAACCCTGAGTTTTCAACTTGACATGTTCCACTATTTTTGCACACTGAGTACCCACAAACTGTTCCGTCACAGTCACCAACATTAGCTCCACCTTTGGGATCAGTCGCAGTAAGCTTCAGTTCCCTGTTGTTTATAACAATTTCTCGAATGCAACCAGTGAAACCTATGGGTTCATTTTCTATTGCCATTGAATTAACAAGGTTTAAGGAGGACACCCCTCCAACAAAAAAATCTGTGTGTGTGTCTAGTACATTCATTCCAGGACTAGCTTTTTGAGTAACGTTGATACCATCCAGGTCCAGGTAGCCTTCATTGCCAGCTCTTCCTGCTTTGAGTAAGTGCCATGTATTTCCATTTGCACGGACCTTCTGAAGGGCCTGTAGGATGACTGTCTTGTCTCCGAGATTGTAGCGTAACTGCATAAATCCGTTTACTAATGATATGCATAGGAAGTCACCTGTAAAAAAACAGTATAAAAGAGTTTTAATTTCTAGAGGTGGTGCACTGAAGAACGGCATATTAGTAATCTTGGCCCCTTTTGCTTCAAGGTAAAACACCCAACCTTCTGCAAAGCTCTGCTTTTGTGCAGAAACTAGGTGACTGTGAGGCAGGAGGAAACAGGATCGCTTTGGCATCTGTGTTGGTTTTCCTGTAGAAAAGAATCAAGTTTTGGCCAAGTTACAAAAACAGAAATACTCTCAATTTTCATATGGTGAATAAAGACTTGATGGATTTGTTAGTTCAGTGCACTGAAGGTGAGTTGGCAGCAGATGTACTCTGCTTTACCTAAAGCTCCCTTTCACAACAGGTCTAATATTGGGTTTAATATTCTGACAGCTTTAGGAACAGATAAGCTTTTTATTTAATTGTTCTTCTGGAAGGTTCCATGACAGAAAGTATTAGGAAAGAGTTTTCTTGTTCTATCAGTGTTTCTGGCCTTACAGGCATTATAAAAGAGGAGAGAGTACCACTTTGAACTGTACTTAAAAATGTGAAGAAGAAAAGCTGGGAAAGGTTAGGAAATGGAAGCTGGAAGGAAAGTAAGAGCAGTAATAGAATCTGATGGGGTAAGTGACAGCGAGGCAGAAGAGGACAGCAGTATAGTATGCTATTGAAAGCTGTGTTTTCAAACTTTTTGATATTTGCCTGTGCATTTTAATTTTTTTATATTACTTTTGAAAATAATAGGCATCAGGTGGTTGTTATCAGTTAAACTTGTAAACAAGTTTGTTAAATGTAAGCTCTCCTAATAGTTACCAATCCGATTTCCTAAAGATTCAACATTTTTAAGGGTGAATCTGTTAGTAGAATGATGAACTTTGCTTTCATAGGTGTTTAATTTTTGAGTCTTTCTGATCCTTGAATCACATTGATTTTAGTAAAGTTAAAAATGAATGGCTTAATTTACTGGAGGCTTGTGGAAGTTGCTGAAATTGTGCCTCCATTTTCAGGAATTGTTCAGGTTCCTATTCAGGCAGGGTGGAGATGTTTCAGTTGTATTAGTAGCTGTAGAGCACCTGCTTTGTGCCTCACCCTCCCTGCCCCAGCCACCCACGGGAAGAAGAAATCTCTTCGTTCTTTCAACTCCAGTGATGGCAGAGCACTTCCTTGCTAGTTCTGGTTGCGATGATCTCTTCAACTTCTCTGTGTTAAGTGTTCTTTTCGAGTACCTTGTTTGGTTATGGGTTTCTTTCAGAAAATACAATTCTTTTCACTTGTGGTTTCTTCTGCTTAGTGCTGTGGCTTTAAGCTTGCTTAATTTTTCAGTGCGTGGCTTGAATGCACTCATCTCTCTTTGCTTCAGCAATGTAAATAACCTGCTTGTCTATTTCTTTTATCAGGACCTCAGTCCTAGGGTAAGAAAGGAGCATCAGGAAATGTTTCTGAATCACCTCTTTGGCAACAGTCTGTTCTCCTACCCAGACATGCAGACTTGTACAAGGACGCAAGTACTCATTTTTTGCTGTCTAGGAAGAAGGAAAACATTGACCAGGGTTACTTCTGCATCTGACCTGTAATCAGGAGCTGGAGGAGCTGTAAGTTCTCCAAGATTTCCAAAGAAGGTTTTTGGTAGCTTTGCACATCTCACAATGATCTGTCTGTTTTGGAGTCTTATTTAGTCTTATTACAGAGCAAATATGTGTTACTGAATCTGCCATCTACAATGTAAAGAGGTTACAGTTGAGTAGTCTGTTCTGGCACAAATTTGAAATCTCACTTCAAATTGGAGTAGCTTATTTTTCTGCTACTTGTGAAGAAAAAAAAATTACAGTTTCCAATTTCAGCTCTCCTGAGGCTCTCAAACCACTTTCTTACTCCCCTCTCTTTTTACGGAGAACTTGCCATTTTAGTCTTTGGCAAAAAAAACAGCAGAGTGTTGAGATAAAGTTTAGGATCTGGACATTGATCCCAGGATTCAGCTCAGTATTTCTCCATGAAGTTTATAATGTCATAGGTACTACCTGGGGACAACTGCGTGAAAACATTTTAGGACTGGACTCAATGTAAAATTCTGTGTGTTCGGTGTCTAAGCAACTTCTGAAAGTGAAGGCAAATTATGGTCTTGTTTTTGTTCCTTTCACTTTAGCAACCAGTAATGTTTTTAACAAGGGATCTCCATCTGCCCTGTCTCTGAGGGATGACTTGCACACAGCTGAAGCCTCTGCAGACCTGTGTCTTCATGGGAATTGCATAACCATTTTAAACAAACAGCATTCTTGACACTGTTTTTTTCCTCTCAGCTGTCTCAGCATAGGAGACCATGAAGCAAAGTGATTTTTCACTATTTCAGTTTGATAATTTCTCAAACCTGTCTCACATGACCTTAACTAGTGCCAAAGCCCTTTCTGAGGAAGTTTACTTAAGTGAGAAGGCAATGACATCCTTAGTTTATCCAGGACTAGTCTGTATAGCCTATCCCTACTTCCTTGAAAATATGACCTACACACAAGACATAAAAGTTTGCTTCCAGCTTTTCAGGTTAATGTCTCATCTAATATGGGCTGTTTATCTCCATCAGTAGTGTCACAGAAAAAGCAGAGACTCCTGAGGTAGGCAGTCATAGTTGTTCTTTTGTTGTGCATGCAGGTCTTTGCCCAACCTGTTAATGGTGTGAAAGGAACTGTAAGGCAGTCTGTGTCAACAACTTGGAATCTTCTTTAGAAACAGGCCGTTCTTATTTGTGCCTTGAAACTGCAGATTATCAAGACCCTGTGTTTTGAAAAAAATCGTTTAGGGTTACAGCATTTAGTTTTGTTCTGATGTACCTTCCTGCACTTGTCACCTTCCCTGTTTCAGTGAAATAAAAAGAAGTGGGCTTTCTATAGCCCAAACGCTAAAAGATTGTGTCCTTGTTTTCTTAAGGGAAGGGAATTTTGCAGCAGGTATTGCCTTAAGGAAGAGTCTGTTCTGGAGTTAGAATAGCACTTCTACTTGCAAATTCTAGTTCAGGATTTTCACCAAGTGATGGAGGGTCAAAGTTGCTCTACCTCAGGGTGAATTATCTCTATTCCATAGCAGAAGTCAGCAGGTGAATTTTTCTTCATCACTTTAATTTTCACGTTTTCATTATGTGCACAAGTCTCATCTGCTCCCATATCAGATGTCAGAATTCCCAGAATCCTAGTCATCCCTGTGTCCAGAGCAGTCAGTTCCTAAAACTGGGAGCTAATGAAAAGACTCCTGTAAGTACATCTGACTGCTACTGTAAGATCTGGATTATCTGTAATGGTATCTTCTTATACAGCTTCTTATGATGAATTCTGAATGCACCACAAAACTTTTTATTGCTACTACTATGAGTAAGTAAGTCTCTGAGCAAATTGGTTATAGTCACACAGTCCAGTTTTAAATTGTTCCAAACGGTGGCATGCCCTTTCATGTTCAGAATTTATCTAGACATGCAGGTGTGTCTGTATATCCCCATTCTGAGAGGGGATCATGCTCAAGTGGCATCAACTCTCCATGTTTTTATGTTACCATAGGAAACTCATCTACATCAAGATTTGTCAAAACATTGTACACTTGGAAATGCATGAATTGATTAATTCCTGGAATACTGAAGGTCTAGATTCTTTAAGACATGTTGCTTGTCCTTTGTCTCATCTTGTGTTACTGAACAGAAGCCTCTATGCTATGCTGGGGACAGAGGTTTTGATGAGTTCAGTGCTTCAGCAGCTTCAGCAGGGTAGGTATCTCAAGAGCCCCAGGCTATGGTTTCTTGTTTAAAGAACATATGTAGTCTTGGTCCCTTTAGCCATTTCACACCCGGAGATAGAATCTCTGGATGTATTTTTGCTGCCTTCAATCTGTGCCTTCTGTTGGTTTTAACGTCACATTTCTGTCCTTTAGCTCAAAGCCAGAATGTCAGTTTCTCTCACTGTGGTATCAGGTAGCATTTCCCCAACTCTTCCACCATCTTTTTCAGAAATTTTTACTGATCATTGGCACTATTCAGAGCTAACAGAGTTGTATATTCTCATAAGCAGTAACATTCACAGGAATCATTCCCAGTTAATGAAACCTCTTACTGTAGGTTTCACTTTGCTCATCTTCACTCTAAACTGACCTTGTTAAGCCACCATAATAAAGCACTTGTGTCTCCAGCAGTATTATTTCCTCTTTTTGGTGTAATGCATCCTGTAGCCATCAAAGGTTCAAAATCTATCTTTGGTCACTGCTCTTTCCTGCTTTGCTGAGCTGAGTTCACATTGCTTTCATTCTTTTTTTGATCATTCTGTTCTTCACAGTTTTCCTCTCATCCTGCTCTGGTGTATGATTTTCCATGGACCTGAACCATGTCTTCTTACACTGTGATCTCTTATATATTCTTCCAGGGCTAGAATTTTTCTTGTCTAGAAGGGTTTGAAATAGCCATGTCAGCCTCCAGCTGAATGGCTACACTGTGGCCAAGGATGCACTGTGGTGTCCACATGACCTAACTGACCAGTAGCTGTCCTTCAGAGCTGGTCTCCTGAGCATTTCCAGTAGCCACAATAAGGTGCAGGGCCAAGGAGAGAAAGCAAGGAGGAATCAGGAGGGCTATAAATGTATAGAACAGGGAATGAAGGACAGAGAAGAGATGAGCCTTATTCCCACCCTTCTGCAGCCTCTGCTGCTAGTTCCCAGCCTGTAATATGTCAACATAGTTGAAGTGTGTTGTCCTCAGTTTAATATCTTTTCCTGCCTTCCTTTAGGTTTATTAACCTTATCCTTGTCTTTGCCCTGGTCTAAGTGCACACATACAGTTAGATATCAGTCAGCTGACAGGTTATAGCAGCCTGTTGGAACTTAAACTTTTATCTAGGGATGACATAGCCAGTGCCCCTAATACACACTTACAGGAGCTACCCATGGATATGCTTTCATGGGTTATTACAAATTATTCTACTCCATGTATGGAACCTCATCTCACAGCTAATGCAAGACTGAAAACAGGTGTCAATTCAAGCCTGTAAATTTCTCAAACCATGTGAAAAGTCACCTTGGCAATAGGTAGATTCTAGCTTCAAGTTGGAGCACCATCCCAGAGCTAGGATTTAGAGCAACCCTGTAGACAGTGATGCTCATGCATCTACAAGGGGTGGGTAGTTACCTATTTGTAGGTTAGACAATTCAGTCTCACCTTTTGAAAACACGTCTCCTTGATGGAGAAACTTCTTCTGCTTCCTTTAATCATGAATGTTACCCTGACAGCTAGAAGGAGCCACCTTCCTTGAGCAACCTCAATTTGCCAACCCCTTTTGGTTTGGCAAATGGGGAACAACATTTCCTATGGAAAAGATTTCAGGACAGTGGGGATATCTGTTCTGCTGGCAGTTTGGCTTCCTACGCTGCTAATTTAATCCATACAAATGATCCCAGAATTAGTAACAAAGCAGAAATTCTGTCCCTGTCAGCTAAGGAAACATGGCTGCTCAGAGAGAAGACTTAACGACTCTTCAGGTCCTGTTTTAAAAGTAGGTGGATAATCAGTTTGTTTCTGGTTAGGAAAACAACACTCCTGCCTTGTGGGTATTCTAGAAATTTTGAATATTTCCAAAAGATTTTAATCCAGTTCCATAATTCATTTTTTGCGATAAACAATGTTTTATAAAATCACGCAGACATCACACACCTCTACTAGCTTTCTCTTATTTTCATGTTACAAGTTTATAAACTGAAATGCCTTAAATATCAGGAATAAAAGTTCTGAGGTTTTTCAAACCAGGTAGGTAACATAATCTGGTTAAAGAGAGACGGAGAACTGCTGTTGCAAATGTTGAGTGTTAAATTTAGCATGAGTCATTCCATTCTTTTTATTAACCTGACTTCATCCTTAGTCACCCAGCATAATTGTTCTTTCTCATCGGTGAGAGGTCACCCTTTCCATCACTCTGGCTTGAGCTCTGGAATAATGCAGACAGTCTACAGCATATTCCACCTCAGCAAACAAATGTAAAGCTTCAGTAATTTTATGACTCAACGAAAAAGAAAGTATATAGAGTGTTTGCTTTGTAAACATCATTCCAACATTTGATGGGCATCAAGTAAGACCGGTTTGAATTAAAGTCTGTTTAATCATTAAGAGTCTCAAGCTTTCATTGATAGAAATAGAATACACTGCCCTTGAGAAAATGTGAAGTGGGTGGCCTTCTGCTGTCACTGTGCTGGACTCCACATGAATGCTGTAATGTTTGCAGAGACCTTTCCCAGAAGCAGTGCATAGGACAAGTAATCAAAGAGGGAAAAAAGTCCCCTTGTCATTCTATCTGCAAGTTTCTGAACTAAAATATACATACACAACTCACTTGTTGGGTTGGGCTATTTTCCCAGATTGTTGTTATTATAGATATCCACATAAATTTTGCCAAACTTTGGAATTATTTTCTTAAGAGTTGCAGAAATCAATACTACCAGACTTAAAGTCATGATACACATTCAGAAAGAGCTGACAAAGAAACAAAATGGGTGACTGACAGAACCATAGGAAACTCTGCTAACAGGTTCATAAGATGTTTTCCATTTTATACTCATTTGCCAGGTGTTTCAGTGTGTGTACTGAAGTAATGACTTAGAGGAACAGAGGCTGGAACCAGCAGATCCACTTTTGAATATGGAGACAGCCACCTGCCCACCCTTTCTAAAAAGTTCTGTAACGTTCCTTGAAATGAGCAAAGCCAGAAGGAAATGTTTCAACAGAAGTCTCATGTTTATTTCTTCACCTACTAAAGATCTGATTTTATTTTTAATGATGGGAGGATTATTTGGCAGGGTCTGCCCCTGAAGGAAAGTCTCAGTTTAATGTTTACATGAGTGACAAGCCAAGCCAATGTATAACATGCTATTCAATATCTTTGCTAAATTAGCTGCATAGTCAGAGACGATTTCTTAAAAAAACAAACAAACAAAAAAACCAAAACACCAAAACATCATTGCCTAGTGAGGAAAAAATGTTCTAATTATTTCCTATTAAAAAAGGAATGTTTAGAAACAAAATCCTGTGATTTTGGCAATCAATTTATTAAATCTTACATAACTGTGAGAAAAAAAAGGCTTTTTTAAAGTGCTTTCTAAACTAATCCCCCCTAGAAAGCTTACTCTTATGTGCTGGCTGCTAAGAATACTTCTGAGTCTTTCATCAATCTAATTCTGTCTGGATTTGACAGGATTATATGAAGGCAAATATAAAGAGCCAGCCGATTAACTTTTCCTAAATGTTTCAAAACATCAGGACAGTGAAAATGGAAGTAGGAAATTTTTTTAAAAAAATTATTCTATATAAGATGGTTTTTTATTTTGAAATGGCATAATGGAATATAATTCTAGAAAGTGATTGAAAGAATTTTCCTTCCTGTGCAAACTAAACATTCATGAATGGCAAAAGAATGAGGGCATGCTTGTGATAAACTACTTCTGGCCCAAGTTAAACAGACTTAGCACTCTGTTTGATGCTTCCAAAAAGATACTAATTGCATTATATGCTGGCTACTTTCATGACCTCTGACTATTCTTTTGAGAGATCCTTTTTTACTGTTCTATTTTTCATGGCCCATGTATGCCTTAGTTTATGCAGGAGATAATTGTTCACTGAGCAGCTCAGAATTTGGCCTGTAAGTGATGGAATTTTAAAAGATTCATTGTAGAAGACAGACCTCATTGCTAGTACATGTATTTGTGTAACAGGTGCTTCATATATTTTTTTTTTGAAGCTGCTTCTCTGTATATAATTGCAATTAGAATGTGGAAAACAGGAGGTGCCAGCAGTGTATAATGCATTATCAGCCTGCTAAAACATCTGTGTACAGAATAAGATGGTGATACAGTGGGCATATGTGAGTTTATATGCATTTGTGGCTGAGTACATTTATTGAAGTATCTCAAGAGTTTTTAGGCTTTAAGCAAAGGAATGTAAAAATATGTGATCAATAGTTAAGTATTTTTTTTCATGCAAAGCCCGATTTTTGCATAACATACTGCTTAATACAAGTAGAAGACTTGCCCTAAGATGATGTTAAGAATGATATGTAATGCTTCTGTTTAAAAAGGTACAAGGCACCATGTAAGTGCAATATAAAGATTAATTATGTTAAAAGTAATTACAAAAAATGTACACCTTAAAACTAAATTTTAAAATGTATTTATACTGGCAAATTATGTTTTCTTACCATAAAGTTTAGGAATGTTAACTTAGTAAAGTTTAAAATACTTCTATAAAGAGTAGAAATATTTTATTTAGATTTTTTTTTCCTACCTATCTGGATAATGAAGAACTTGCATGTTTTGCATGCTTCACCAACAAGCTTTTCAACAAAGTTACAGTTCTGAGAAGCCTTATTAGCTCTCTCATAGTCTGTTCACATTCACTTAAGTTGTTTGATCAGTTTTTATATTGCTTTATTTTTGGTCATTTTAAAACACTGGGACAACTCCCCAAATTGAGAATCCTAGTGTAGCTTTTAAAAATATGGTTACTTTTCAGGGGGAAATGATCTCCTGAAACATTAAATAACTTCATTAAATACTTGCTGGCTTTGGACTGATCCAAAACTTTGTCATGCATGTTTTTTCTTATGAACTTGACTATTCACATTTCAAAACAACTGTACAGCACAGTTCTGGTGTCCTCAACAAAGAAAGGACATGGAACTGTTGGAGCATGTCCAGAGGAGGGCCACGAAGTTGATAAGAGGACTGGAGCACCTCCCCTATGAATAAAGACTGAGAAAGTTGTGCTGTTCAGCCTGGAGAAGAGAAGGTTGCATGGAGACCTCATTGCAAACTACCAGTATGTGAAGGGGCCTACAGGGAAGCCAGAGCGGGACTCCTCCATCAGGAACTGTGGTGACAGCACAAGGAGTAAGGGGTAGAAATTGAAAGAGGGGAAATTTAGGTGAGATATTAGGAAGAAATTCTTTACTGTGAGGGTGGTAAGACACTGGAACAGGTTGCCCAGGGAAGTTGTGGATGCCCCAACCCTGGCAGTGTTCAAAGCCAGGTTGGATAAGGCCTTGAGCAACCTGGTCTAGTGGGAGGTGTCCCTGCACATGGCAGCAGGGTTGGGAGTAGGTGATCTTTAAGGTCCATTCCAAACCCTTGACATTCTATGATTCTATGATAAAACCCAGTCACCAGGGACAATGAGTTACAGAGACTGAATGCCTGAATCACTTCAATGTACTGCTTTTCTGTTTCAAAAAAGTTCCTGGGTGTATGATACCAGCAAGCTGGAATAACCTTACCTGACTGAGTACCCAACTGCTGTGCAGTGTAAAAGAGGATACCATCTGGAGAGAGAGTCTGAAACTGTAGCTTGATATGGGTCTTATGCCGGATAGAAAAGGGTGCAAATGACATCCATGATGATTCATTACTTCTGAAAGATGGATCACTAATGGAAATATCTGAAAAATACATGAGAAAATGTCTTCTAAAAGATATTTTGCATTATTACGTTCATAGTTTATAAATGCTATACATAAGACTTCCAGTTCTTCCCTTTCCAAAGAATAAAAATAACCTAGATACAGAATAAAACTTAGATAATACCAAATCAATGCCATTGTCTTCTGTGTGCCTTATTTTCGTAAACAATCAAGGCTGTAGTTGTAATGCAAAATAAATGTGATCTTCTTAACATTCATTTTCAAATAAATGTAACTGTAAATTTTACACAGTTTAAAAATTCAAATGCAAGTACTTTTGTAGGAGTCAGAATAAACATT
Organism: Myiozetetes cayanensis; assembly: GCF_022539395.1. Lineage (NCBI taxonomy): Eukaryota > Metazoa > Chordata > Aves > Passeriformes > Tyrannidae > Myiozetetes > Myiozetetes cayanensis. The sequence goes on along the minus strand of NW_026087411.1, from coordinate 88,743,729 downwards.
TATTTCCTCAAAATACAGATTAAAATCTTAGTAAAGGATCTTTAATGAGCTTCTTTGTGTGTCATAAGAATGTACCTTTTAAATGGAAAGTGCTCCTTAACTGCTGCTGAGATGTTTGATAATTCATTATCTTATACTGAAATGGAGCACTCAATTACTATGAAGATACAATGTACACTTTTGAGCTGAACATAACTTCATCATCCTGTCTTACCTCTTCTCTCACTGCTAATTCTTCATATGCCCCACAAAATCAGACTGGTTAAATTTTCTTAAACCAACTGATAAATGATTATGCTTTCCTATACTGTTTATGTAACTATTTCCAGTTTTTCTTGGCATTGGATATTTGAGTTATCATAGAATCTTAAAATGGTTTGGCTTGGAAGAGATGTTAAAAATCATTGTTTCCAATCCCTCTGCCATGGGCAGGGACACCTTCCACTGGAACAGGTTGCTCAAGGCCCCATTCAACCTGGCTCTGAACACTTCCAGGGATGGGGCATCCACAACTTCTCTGGGCAACATGTTCCAGTGTCTCACCACCCTCACAGTAAAGACTTTTTCCTAATATCCAATCTAAAATTACTCTTTCAGTTTGAAGCCACTCCACCTTGTTCTGTCACTACATACTGTTGTAAATAGTCTCTCTAATTATGTTAGTTATTCACTAATTCATTATCATGTGGTTGTTAGTTTACTCTATTTGTGGGTTCACTGGAATAAATCAAGCTATTAAAATGTGCAGGGTGTATTTAGACCTGTGTGTGATAAGCTTTTTTTACTATTTGGCAAACAGCAGTACTAAATGCCTGAGCTGTAAATGTTGCCCCCCTCACTTCTCAGTTTTCCTGCTGAAGCTATGCTGCTTCTCTCCTAGGAAACCAACATCTTTCTTCATTTTGGTGCTCCCAATTTCATAGTTTTATAGTATCTTGCTTTCACTGAAATAATACCTTCAATACGTACTTGTAGTGCATTCTTAGGTAACCTTATGTATCTTCCCACTCTCAAGTTTTCTGCATGTCTGCTGGTGAATCCAGTCACCGTCCAGTTGCGCCTTATACTGCTTATTGCAGACAGGCCTTAGTTATTAAGCTGGAAAACAGCCAGCATGCTGCAAGATTTAATTGTCACACCCCCTCTCTCTGGGCAGGATTCATGGTGTACCTGGTGGACTGTGTCCAGCAGGCACATGCACCATCCATTATACAGGATCCGGATCTCCCACCAGGTCATCAGCATAACCTGACTTGGGGATGCCTCTTGAATGGGTAATAACAACTCAGCTACCTTTTTACTTATTTCCCCCAGTAGATTACAGTTAAAACGTCTGAGGAAAGTGCATGCATTTGATGTCACAAATTCTCAGTAAGTCTGAAAGTAAGTTTTAATCACTGGAATATCAATTGTAATGGAGTTATGAAATGCTTGAATGATCAGAATGAGGCTTTTGATGAGCTGTTATTCAACCTATGTATGTATTTTCAAATCACTCCCTTCCAAAGTATCATAATAGCTGTTATGCATGCTATCAAGGCTAGGCAGTGTCTGTAGTAATACATTACATAATGTCAAAAATGTGAAGTTCCTGGCATCTATACTTAAAAATTGACAGAAATAAAAGTAGTTTTAGGAATAGCAATTACTCTGGAAGATAAATAGTAATAAAACTTGCTAATCAGATTTGGTGATGTAATTTATATCACTAAAACTTATAAACATTGTCAGGTACAAAAGACAAAATAATATTTAATATTTCATATGGATTTTTAGGTGTTTGCATTTTTTCAGTAGGTAGGTAAGAGACAATTCTTTCCATCGGCAGTTGAAGATATAATCCCTATACTGATGTGTTTTTATTTCAAGATCAATGAGCAATAATAATTCATTTTGTACATAGACATTGTTGCTTCATGCACTCTTTGGAATTCTGTCTTCTCCTATCAGATTTTTGCACATTGAGACTTACACAGGGAGGAACTGTGCCACAGTGGTCAATCTTATATTAAAATATGCTGCTGCTTAAAAGGTCATCCTGGGCAAAGTGTACAGTGAGGCATCTGAAAGTCTTTGTGGCAGGTTCAGTTTCACTTTGTCAATGTAGTTAGTTCTTTACTGCTTATGGAGAAAGCAGGACAATGAAAAGTGTGAGAGCAAAATCAGCAGGACTGAAATGCTGCATTGCTTGTCATTGGGAGGTATATGAAAGGAAGATTGCCATCATAAAAAGCCTTGGAGCAGAGAAAGAGAACAGTGATAAAAAGGGGATTTTATAGTATCACTCAGAGAAAGAATTAAATCCATGGTTTTACATTACAAATAGGGTATTCAAAAATAACACCCACATCTTCAGCAGCAGATGTCAGAATGCTTTATTAAGGAGGTATAATTCTGATTTATAGATATCAAATACAATATTTAATATGCTTCATTCTGGAACTTCTAAGATGCAAATATTTCCATTACGCTAGAAGGTAGGAGTTTATTCCAAATAAATGTATCTTACAAGTGTCAGAAAGCAACATATTTTGCCACAATGCAGCAGGACTAACTATAGGAAGTACTAGAATGACTTCTAATTTGCTTGTAAATTATCTGTAGATCCTGCAAGTACCAATTGTATTCATGGAAAAAATCTGACTTGACAGGTACATGGAAATGTGCATCCATATCTCAGAACAGAATGCATTTACTCCACCATGGTACACATAGGTGAGCAGTATGAAATCTCATTTTTGCAAAATTGCTCCTATAGATAGACAAAGTTTTAAGGTGAAGAATAAGACAATTTAAGCTTTTCAATTTGCTTTTATGGCAGGCATATGCAAAAATAGCATGTCATGTCAAAGGCTGAGGTACTTCACTGTTGTCTTCTTGGCAGCAAACTTTTTTCCTCACCTAAGAAAGTAAGAAACTCAGCTCAACTTGCACAAGACAGTTTCTGTTTTAAATATGCTTTCTCCAGAGAAACTCTTTGCTAAAGCAAAAGAGGTGAATGGATGCCTTTGCCAATCCTATAAGCTGAACTGTAGGACTTGTGCTGTGTAACTACTGCAGTACTCACTGCAATGCTCACCACTGGGGGGTGCATTGTAAGCACAACAGGCATTTAAGCAAATACTTCTGTATCTGATTAATGACTCACTTTTCTAAGCTGAATAAGTATCTGATGAAGCTGCACAGAATCACAGAAGCACAGAATGGGTAAGGTTGGAAGGAACCATGGAGTGTCATCTGGTCCAACCTTCCCTAATTAAGCAGGGGCATCCTAGAGCACATGGCACGGGGTTGAGTCCAGACATTTCTTGAATATCTCCAGTGAGGAAGACTCCACAACCTCTCTGGGCAATATATTCCAGCTTCCAACAAGAAGGTGAAGGAAAATGTGAGTCACTCCTCAAAGGAGTGTGGACCTAATAACAAAGGACCCGGAAAAAGCCATGTTTGGCTCATTTTTCACTTAGTTAAGCATGATTAAGCCTCTCAAGTCCCTGAACCTTGGAGAAGTGAAACACCAGTTTCACGGTGATGAGGCAGGTGCTAAGGTCAAGCCTACAAATAAATCAGTCTATGAGTCAAGGTCCAGGTCCAGATCAAGTGGATCTTGACGCTGCTGCAGTGTAGTTCAGATGGGATCAAGGGGCATTTAAAAGCTGCTTCTGAAGCAATACAGGAAGAAGCTCCTGCTGGGGCTCCTCAGCAAAGCTGTCTATGAGACCAGAGAGGAGCCCCATCTCTATGGGCTAACAAACACTCTGAAAGTTTTGAACTCCACAGTCAGAAATTTTCAGTGGTTTAATTTTATTGGAGATAGAGAATGAGCAGCTTCATCAGTTGGTGGTTTTTTTTTGTTTTGTTTTTTTTTTTTCATTTTGGAAAACAATGACAAGTATGTCTGTATGGAAATCTTCATCTTAATGCAATACAATTTGATTAAGATTAGCTCAAAGATTATTAATATTGCATGGGCATTGTTTTTTGCTATGCAAATATTTAGAAAAAATGAAAAGTATTAATTTTGTCTTATCTAAATGGAAATGTATTTTTCTATTGAATTATTACTTATTTAATCTTTGAAGAACTAATTGTCATAACTTATAAACTAATTCATGTACAGCAAAAAAAGATTATAGTTCAACTTCTAGTGTAGTAACAAGCTTATGTTAGTTAACATGCATGTTAACAAAAATATCAGTTATTAACACAATTCAAATATAACCATTAGAACAATGTACTCATGAAATCTGATTTTGGCAGACCAGCAGCCATTAGTGATCTTTGCTGTCCCTGAAGAGGAGAGACTGAGGCAATCATTATTCTGAGCAATACTGGAACAAAAAAACTGCAAGTTTGTAAGTGAAGTTCTGTTTGGTTTTGTTGCAGTAGTCTCTACTGTAAGCTAATTAGAGACCTAATTAGCTAAGAATGAACATCTAGGAGCATATGGCTAAATCCCTAAAGAGATCTCTGGTTTTCCAGAGAGCCTAACATAGCTATTACTAGCCAAAGTCAAAACAGTAGACTCAGCCTTCCAGTACAACACATATTAAGAAATTAATGCCTCCAAGCCATAAAATTGTAGTGGAAGCAGCCATGAAACCTCAGTACTAGGAAATCATTTGGATGAGAAATCTGAACCTGATTCTTCTACATCTGAGGATATGGATATTTTACCCAGGATATGAATAATTTCTATTTCTTCTGTCCAGCTAATATTTCAGTAAAGATTTCCTGGAAGAGATTAGGTGATAGAGGGAAAAAAAGAAAACACTACCTACCCAATCACACAGTGATTATTATATTCTTTGAGGATATGACATATATGTGTTCAGGTATTTGCATGATGATAATGAAAGTGAACGCTGAATTACCAGGCAATTAGAAAATATGACACAAAAAAAATCTACAATGTTTAATCTACTGCTTTGCTAATAAGCTTGTTCCAGCTACTGAAATGCTCCTAAGGTGCTTTCAAAATGAAACCTGCAAGAAGAAACATCCAATTTGAAATTTCCTTTTTGGGACCATTTTGGCACTGGAAGCCTCTGATTGTCTAAAGACTGAGGGATTGAGCAGGAATGTGAGTATCTCACAGCAGCCTAACACAGAACTTTGTAAAGAGTCAAGTATCTAACACGTAATTAGTCTAGTTTCTGTCTTGGACTGGATTTAGTTTGACAACAGTGTGCTTCTAGTAAATGTGCTTTGAGGAGGACTGGAGTATAAGAGAGCTGGTATTCTGCATGCTGTTTATGAGAATAATTAAGTCAGGGAAATAGATTACTATTAAACTGGAGGGATTAGTTTTGGCATTAAGGCACTTTCTTTTAGCTGTCTGTACATATCATTTATAGGCAGGAAAACACCCATTATGGTGAACTATGATGTAGACAGGATTTAGTTGCTTAACCACGTTTGTCACTTGCCACTGAGATGCTGTAGTGCATCCAGGCCATCCACGTGGGCCTGACTGGTACAACAGCAAGCACAGGACCTACAGCAGTTGGCAGCTGCAAGCTGAAAGGGATGTAATACTGTGTAAACAGGTCCTGCTCTCTGGCAAATGAGTGTCATTGCTGTGCAACACAGGTAACAGACCTATAAAGAAATTAACCTGTTCCTGAAGTAGCCTCCTCCAATGCTCCATTCAATTACCTAAATGTAGATACCTACTTTTCACAACCTCTACTGCCTTACCTTTATGTGCCATTACAGAAAAGTGCAGGCATCCATCAGGTCCTGTGCCATATCTGTGAATTCCTGTCTTGATGCTTTTGGATGCAAGTTTGAATGCCAGGGCATCTCAAACAGCACTAAGCATCGACATTTAGAAGAGTTTCTTCTTAACTAAATAGCTTCACTGATTCTATTGACTAGACATTTATAGTGGGAACTTATGTATTGAACTCACCTGTAGACACTTAAGTCTAGGTGCTTTGCCTTTAAAACCAGTTCCCACCATTAACTAATTAAATAATTAACTAACTATGAACACCTTCACAAAGTAAGGTGAGAAGGATATTTCCAGCAAATCTTTCATGCTCATAGAGGAAGTCTAAATAGTTCCAGAGTCATCTTGCTAAGTGATAGTTAGCTGGCTCTGTCTTGTTCTTATTCAGTGGGGTGATTGGAGGGAATGGTAAGTAAATGATGGAATTTTTGTTGGGACATCACATCCCATGATGACATGGCTGACCTGGTGTGAAGGGTGTTGTCAATGCCTTCCTTGTGTCATACATGACTTCCCTTGAGTATATATATATGATGTATTTAAGTAAATAATTCACTTTATTCTACCTAGCCTTTAAAATTATACAGATAATACTACAAATGCATGTTTCCTTGTGCCTATCATGAATATTACGTTTACTGAACTATTACTAACAAACTTGAAAGCTTATATTGATTTTTGGGTAAAACAAATAGCACATTTTATCCTTATAGGATAGGACTGCAGTAGCTACTATTTAAAGTTTTCTCATGTTGCTTCAAGGTTTCAAGAAATAACAGCAGAAATAGTCACTGTGACTCAAACCAACAAGTTAATAAGTGCCTGCAGTAGTCTTTTAAATAAAATAAAACAAAACAAAAGTTTCCAAATAGTAGCTATGAAATACTTTGTGCAAATCTAACTGCACTGTCAGATAAATCCAACATAGTATGCATGTATACGTGCTTCAGTGTGTGTATATAAGGTCAAGTCTTGAGCTAGATCATACTGTGAATTAATCTGTCTTACAATAGCAGTCAAAATATGTCAAGTAACATTCTGGACTATGTAGAAAGAAAATGATATTTATAGCTAAAATCATTTCAAAGTCAGTTTTCTATTTTTCATTCATTCACCATGACTGTGAAGATGGATTAAATAGTTATAGAATTGTCATTACTTTTTTTTTTTCTTTTTTGTCAGTTTTTCAGGTACTATCAAAAATTTTGCTGTATTTTTGTATCAGAATAATGGAATTTGATGTCACAATAGTATCTAGAAAGTTTACTTGAGTTGATCAATATGGCCCAAGGAAGTTGTTTGCCATTTGTTCATCGAGGAAATGGCTTTATTTCTTGACAAGTATCTCACTAAACCAAGGATAGAACAATGAAAAGTTCTTTACATTTCCTTTCAGTTCTTCAAGAGCTGTATGTTGACAGGCAGTATTTGTAGCTATGGAATTCAGAGACTAATATATAGTTGAAGAAATCTATTTATTAACTTATTTCTTTGTGAAAAAGGCAGTAGCATTCTATTATCATGCCTTGAAGTCAAGAAAAATAATTTTTATAGATTTTATGAATGTATGTGTCACAAAAGAAATCCTGCTAAAGAAAACTATTGAATAACTTAAAATGTATAGAAATATTGTCATGAAAACCATGTTTATTTTTGCCACTGGCAAGTCTTCTCCAATAGTGCCATCTATAGAATCTTTAAAATATTACATTGCTGCCCCCTTAAATGAGAACATTATCAGGTCTGTGAAATTTCCAATTAACTAATCTGGTATTGCAGGTTTTCTTAATTCCTCTACAGCATTATCTAGGAAATAAATACACTTAATACCTAGAGAAATTCTATCATATGTGTAAATACATGTCAATACTTAATGTCAGAGAAACTTCATTGTCTTCAAATTTATTTTTGCTCAAGTTTTTCACCACCTTTAGTGATACTGTTTATGCCAAGATGAGAGACTTGATTTAATCCATTGAAATAAGTGGCAAGAAAAATAAATTAAAAAAAAAAAAAAAGGCACAAATGTTTGGATGCTAGAAGAGCACTTCAGGGAGATGTCGGATATAGTTGCTGGGTTTATTTTTTCTTTAAAACTTCATTATTGTCTACTGCTGGAGACAGGATTACCAGACTCACACAGGGACACTGTTCTTATCAGAGGAATAAGCTGCTAAGATAGAATTTAGTAGAGATTAGAATATAATTGCAGACAGGCATTATGGAAAACATCTGTATTTTTGAAGTTCTCATTTCTTAATAATTACTAAATATAAGAAAAATACTGTATTCACATATGTAATAACAATGTCCAGCAAATCAAACTATCTGCAGCAAAAGGGTTTTAGACTGTTTCTTACTGCTCAGGAAGAATCATCCTTGACATTTGTCTTGGCCACTGTTTCTAAGTGTAGTGGTCACCTGATGCCAGTAGGTCTACTATATACTTCCAGGAGAATTAAACAACTGGGTCCTTAGAGACTTCTCCCTCTTCAGAAGCCATTTGAGAGATCTAAATACAAAAGTATTCTTTAATACAAGTGGAATAAGCAGGAATTTGATGTGCAAAGTCATGCAGGAGACTTCCCAGACAAAGTACTGGGAGCTGGAACCTCTTGTTGGTTTTGAACGCTGTTTGTTAATGAAATACTTGAATTATATGCTGCTCCAGGCTGAGGCTTCACTTCTTAACCAGAAGACAATTTAGAGTGGTACTTCAGTTGCAAACTTTGAATCAAATGAACAGAATATTTTATTAACATCATATTTTGGTGTTGTGGAAAACATAACTACTTTAAAAAAAAATAGAATAAACTAATTCCCCCATATACCTAATCCTGCCAATGTTTGGTTGTCATTTATGCACTTCAGGAACTGGGCTGTCTTTGCTGTGTTACTGTCATAGCTGTGACATTTCCAAACCAGTGGAACAGTGTTCTTTGCTGTTTCATGTACCACAAACATGAAAATGGTTTGAGTCCAAATGACAATGTTAACACTAGGTAAAAAAGACTCCTGTATTAATCATCCATGTCTTTACCATTTCATTACAACCACTTTTATTTCTGGAAGTATAAATTATTAATTTTGTTTTTGTTTACACCAATGTTAACTTTAGAAACCCAACACTCTTGAAGAAGCGTCCTGTCTTATGAGTGTTAATGGGTTTGATCAACATAGTACACGCAAGAAGTGGAGCTTTAAATGATTCTTAAGCGAGTGTATTACTCTGCCTTGCCTGACAAGACCCATTCAGATCTAATTTACAACCCTCTCTGCTTTTCCTAGTGCTCCTTATGGGTGTTTGCCTTTCCAAAGCTGGTCTTAAATTTCACAGGCATCTTCCTACCTGCTAAACCTCTTGATCTTTCTCCTGGAAAAGCAAGTCCTGGCACTTGCTTTGGCAAGTTGAAATATACTATGAAATATTTGCCCTCAGCATTTCAGACAACAAAATACCTGTGCATTACTTGCTGAATATTAGTTGGTTGTGTATAGCCTACAGAAAATGCAGAGTAATTGAAACTGCTACCTTCTCTTCATCAAGTGGATTGATTCTTCTAATTCCTCTAAAATACATGATTTAACACACATTTTATTGCAACCTGGTGAGAATATTGCTCAGTATTTACATTTTGGCAATGATCATTGTGAGATGATCAAGCAAGCCCTGTGAATTTCAGACCATATGTGTCATGAAAACTGTGTTAACTGATCTTGCTCTCCGTGGATTTAGTTTTGTTCTTAGTTTTCCAGCTACTGAACACTTGTTAGGACAGTTCAGACATGTAAAGTTTAACCATAATGTGCTGTATCTCTGCGCTGAGAGTCCTTGCATCCTTGGCTGTTTGAGTTGATGCTCTAAGCAGGACACATCACAGTTAAGAACAAAAGTTTTATCTTCATCTGTACATATGCTTTCATCTCTCATTTCTCATGTACATAGTTCATAAACAACCTAGAACATTGTTAGTGTTTTCTAGGCACATAATTGTTTGATTATTGCCAGTTTGTTTCTAAGTACCCTTAATATTTGTGTTCAGAGTACTCTTCTGTGTTATTGTGGTTCTACCCCTACTGCCCCATTTACTCACTTCACCTGACTTATTCCTATGCAATCCACACTGTTGTATTGTATTTTCCAATTGCAATTATTTGAGGAAGCCCTCTTTGTTATTCTACTGTGCTTCTTTTTTGCCTCATAAATCTCTTCTGTCTTTTTTTCACACTTTTTTTCTTCCTTCTTGCACATTCATTAGTCTTCATCATTTAATTACCCTTTGTTTTCTCTTGGTCCCTTGGGCTGTTCATTGCTCTCTGTCTCTTTTTCTTTTGGCTCCAATAACCACCATTAATCCAGAGATAAAATATTCAATCTTGATAAGCAGCTGTTTTTTAGCAATTTGCCACCCACTAAAAGAGCAAAATGCTCTTTGAAAAATCCCAGGATAATTCATTATTCTGCCAGAGTAAGGTGAAATACAGGGCAAAGAGTTTGGTCAGGATCCATAGTCCCTATTCATAAAAAGAAATAGTCCTTTAAATAAAACAGAGGAAGCCTCTAATGTGTTTACCAGGTGGAGGAATTACTAAAAGGAAGACAATATACAAGAAATACAATTTTCTATTGCTCAGATATAAGCTATTTTTACTGATAATAGTGCCCATCATAAGAAGATCCAAATCTATTCTGAAACCAGAACACAGGAGAGTTTACCTGATTAATCACCTGCTTTATGTATAGCACATGTCCTGGTGATCAGTATCCTGGACCCAGATGGCATTACTTTTGACAACCTCACTTGAAATGAGAATTCAAAGTTGAAAAGTTCATAGAAAGAGCCTTGAACAGCTGTTGCAGTAGAGGCAATAAAGCAAGCACATTCTTACATGGAATAAGGAACTTAACAATGACTTTCCAGAAGCTGTAATGGGGTTTAAAAACTATCCATCTATAGTGTGAGGACTGCGAATCAGGTCAGATGCAGTTCAGCTTCTCAGGTTTGTGCTTGCAGCTCGCATAACAAGGGAGGCTGGACCGTGACAAGCAGTTTGGAAAGTGGGCTATTTAATAGTAACTGGAGTTCTCCAAAAGTTCTGCAGAGAGTTTCTCAAAGAAAATACATAAGCTTGTACAATACTGACATGAATCTAAGAGCTGAGAAGTAGAGGGTGTGGACTGTACTGCATTTCCTTACACTCAGGATGCTTTGATCATTTACAGGAAAAGTCCCTGAGCTTGTAGCACATGTTTCCACATTGTTGAATATTCATTTGTTTAATGTCTTGGAGAAGAAAACAGACAAAGTATTCCTATACATAAGGATAAGAAATGCAAAACCTGCAAACTGAGGACATATTTTGAGGGTGACATGTTGAAAGCAAGCCAGAGAGAATAGTCACTTGAAGATTTTTACAGTGCTATTGGCATCTTTTGTCATCATTATCTGTGCATTCCTACCTAATAGTCAGTGAAGTCATCAGGAACCTTTCCATTAAGCATCAGTAGAAATTAGATAAGGTCCCAGATGCTTCCCCCTTCTTCAGTAGCACTGACATCTCAAGTGTATTTCTCATCATACTTTGTTATGGTGAGCTTGGGAATTGAACTAAGCACTATAACATTTCTCTGCAATGCTTCCTGTCCCCTTGGTATCTAACAAATCATGTCCACACCGCCTGTGAACGTGGTTGAATGATTTGAAAAAATGGAAGGAACAAATGGTATTAAAAATGAGCAGAGTAAGAAAACAATATCTAAAAATTCATAGCTTTGAATTACTTATAAATTCACTTTCTGTAAATAAAATCTATTTTTTACTTTGTGTCTCTATGTCACATTTAATTCATATATTGCAAAATACTGTGACTTTACGTCTATGCGTTATCCCATAACTGTCCAATGCACCGTCTGTTTGACATACCTTGTTCACAGTAGGTACCAGTTGTTCCAAGAGGACAGTGACATGTGTAGCCATTAGGCAGTGGCACACAGGTACCACCTTGCCTACACAGATGTGGAGGATCATGCTCAGGTTCACATACTGACACTGTTTCTGTGCAAAATGCACCTTTCCATCCAGAGAGGCACTCACAGCTGTGGAGGGTAAGTGTGAGGAAAGAATTCAGTATTTTCATCAGAAGAAATCAACATGTCAGTAGCAATCTAATCAAGATTTGCAAGTTTAGATACCTGTATTTAATAATATGATCCAGACTGGTTAACAGAAAAGTTCCTCATTCAACTTTTTTGTGTATTCATTTTATTATAAAAATGTACTTAATAGGAAACATTTTATTTTGAATTTTAAGATTACAATATTAACATCTGTTAAAAAAAAAAGAAGGAGTTGTAGGGGTTTTTTTTTATTGTGTGTTTTGCTCTATAAATAACTCAAAAAGGCCTTGGCTTCATAATTTAGGAGGAGTTAAAGTGAACATTAAAGGGAAAAGGTAGGCAGCTAAGAGCAGCCACAAAAATAAAACCAGATGTTAGCATATGTGAAATTGCTACCAGTCTGAAATTTTAACTACTTACAGAAGTCTGTCAGCAACTGCCTTTCACTGATTATTCTGATAAATTCTTATAACTAGCACATTAGAGGTAGGTTTGTTGAAGCACTTGATGGAAAAAGAATAGTGGGTCCAGCCATGAAAGAGGTGACAATCTGAGTTTCATGTATCTATGACTGTAAATCTACACCATAAGCAAATTCTCTAAACAGACTGAATCATTGGAATTGTTGTTGTCTGCTACTCTTTATGCCTTTCTTTCATCCAGGCCAGGGAAACACACAGACAAAAAAATCACATTAACATCTAAATTTAAAATCAGTATGAATTTTAGAGAAATTTTTAAATACAGAATACACTTGGCACTAAAAATGCCCTCCTTACTAAAGAGTTGAAATATGTTAGACCTATTTGTATTTTAGAATTTAGTAACACTTTATGATAGAAGAAATTTTCCCCTGAATAAAAGCACTTACAGATTGTTCATGGAAGGTTTCTCTCTCAAGGCTAAAAATGAAAACTCATATATTTTGATTGATTCTTAGCCAGTGTTTGGGGATTTTTTTCTATGTGTAAAATCTGTACTTTTTCTTTGAACTCACTGAGATACATTTCCTCCATTAATCACCTCACTGTTTCTGGATATAAGATAATGAGGAGCCTGTGAAACTTCTGTTTCACCAAACCTTCAGATCAGACAACAACATGTAAACAAAACACCTAACAAACTCTTCAGAATGATAAACAGCTATTTGGAAAGAAGAGGAAAAGAGGACAGGACCCTGCAAAAGCAAAAGCACCTCAATTCATCAAAGTCAGTGTCAGAATGCTTTCTGTCTCTGCTATAAATGTTATGCTTTGAGGCATGAAAGCTACTGAGAAGGTGAAGTAATTTAACTGCCTGAGTGCAAACAGTCCTGAGTGCAAACAATTCCCTTTCTTGGGCTGTGAGACAAGGTGCTTGGAGCTGAAGCTACTGCTGTTGGGCAGCATATGTGAGGGTTCTTCCCCTTTCCCTTGCTTGTGTCTGCATATGTCTGTCTAAATTTCTTTTAATTCTTTTGTTTCATGACCTAGCAAAAGCTTTTAAATGAGTTGAAAATTATTTGCAGAGCTGAACGTGTTTGCTGGCCTACAATGGCAATGGTCTATGAACAAACAAAACCTATGGAACACTCCTGAGCAAGTTTGTCTGGTGTTGAGAAGTTTAGATCCAAAATTTCCTAATCTTCAGAGGGATAGGAGAAGAGGCAGCATGTCAAATCCTTCCCATCACGTGGCCTGTCTTGCTGGTCTAGTTTATATCTTCTCGGTTGCTTGTTGTTTTTCCAGACCACGAGAACCTAATAAGCTTGCAACATCATTAGTGCCTTGACTCTCAGGGATTTAAAGACTCATTTCAAAACAGAATGCCTCGAGTTGGAAGGGACCCATAAGGATTGTTGAGTCCAACTCTCTGCTCCTTGCAGAACTACCTAAAAGTGGAGCATCATCCAGACGCTTCTGGTATTTCTTTGGTATGAGGCAAGATTCATTCTGAGATCAAGACAGCTAATTTTATGTTACATTAGGTGCCTCCAGTTGCCTTCCTACAGGTATATGAGAGAAGCAGTTTGAGACCAGCAAGATAAGTTTCTGATGGAGATCACTGCTCAAATTTAGGAAATGGGATCCTCAAGTAGCTGCCTGAGCTCATATGCCAATCAGTGGGTATCCAGCTGAAGCAGTCACAGGAACTGGAGCACCATCCATCCTACAAAACAACACATGCATGACTCTAATGATAAGGTCCTGCAATCATTTAATGCCATGGGACTTATGGTATCTGCCATCTGATACGTGGTGTATCTGAGAGATGAGTGAAGCTAGCAGATAAAACAGAAGAACTGCAGAAGAGTTGTGCTCTTCTGGACATGCTATGAAGATCAGAAAAGGTATCCCAGGACCTCTGCTATTAGACAACTGGAAGGGCTTGGACCTCCACTGATTGTGATGGGATCTTATATGCTTAGCTCAGCTGGAGATACTCTGAGTTTATGTATCTTAGGAGCTAAATGTCACTGCAAAACACTTCTGTATTTTCAGGCTTTTTGAAGAACAGGAATAAAATTAATTCTTCTATACTCCATTTTCTCAAGAACAACTGCCAAAACATCTCTTACTTTTTCTAAATCATGTTTTTTAGGTGGGAAAGGGTAAAAAGTCTTTCCTTCACAACTTTAATAGTGTGTCTGAGAACAAACTTGATAACCTTGAATCCTTAAGTTTTTTGCAAAGGACTCTTATTAAGTACACACTTAATAGGGTGTCCTTCATAGCTTTTACATGGCAGTCAGCCAGTTTAGGAGGCAAGAACTCTCAAATTACATATCCCAGAGAAATATAACAGAAGTTCACTTTCAGTTCTGGAAATTTCAGATACCGCTTCAAGTTCTGAAATTGTTGTATATAGGAAGTTCAAGGATGATTTAATTTAATGTCGTCTTCTTCTTCTTGTCTTGTCAGATTCTTAACAGTGTCATGTAATATTCATAGAATGGTTTTCCAAGTTCAAAGTCCCTTACCAAAGCCAAAATTAGATCTCAAACAAGTAACACAGTTTCTACATAAGCAAGGACAATGAGCGTATGTTGCTGTTGGTTATGGACAAAACATAATTTTTTTAAATATAAAAATTTAGGCATTTAAAAAAATACTGAAAAATAATCTTATTTTACAAACTATGTAAGAAATATCTCTCTGTATTACATACACAAAATCCTAGTCAAACCAGAAGCATTTCTTGAACCTTACTAATTCTAAAAATATAACTAACTTATTCTAAAATATAAATAAAGGTGCTAAAAGATTTGTGAAGAATTGGAAAATTTGCTTAATCCAGTGTGGTTTCCTAATCTAAACCAAAAGTATTTTTACATTCAACATAGAAACTATCATGTTTAAAATATCATTCTCAATGCTAACAAATATGGAACTTTCTATAGTTATGCAAATATGGTGTCAAATCAAACAAATAAGGAGGAGTTCAGCTCTGCACATTCTGACACCTGAATTTAGGAGTCTATATGTAAAATGGGCATTGAAAATTTGTTCTAATTGAATCTAGCCTAATAATGAGACTACAACAGCTCATTTTATGGGATGTACCTCTGCCGTATAGGGGTATGATTTAATTTCCTAAACCTGAGTGGCCGATGCTCTTTGAAAGCTATAGAGTACTGAGAAACCCACATGAGGCTTGGAGATACAACACAAGACTTATGCAAGTCCTAAGCTCTTCTGAAGCAGCAGCTGATGGCCAAACAGTCTACCCAGGGGTATCTGAAGTGACACCATGTGCTTACATTTAGCAAACTGAATCCTCTCCATTATGTCTGATGTTCTGCTCAAAGTACACACAACACACACTTTTTCTCTTACTTCACCAACAAGCAGTTTCTGATAACACAGCTGATGTCATAACACATCACAGACAATCTTGTTATATATGGTTTTCTATCTTCTATGATTCTGTGCCATAAGTAAAATAATGGGGAATATTATTGTCCCTTGAACAACAGATTTTTCATTTTATTATTAAAATATTTCCCCTTTATTTTATTAAAACATAGCAATTGTACTCTGTTGCTGGCCAGAATGTGAAGTTTAATTCTGTGTATTTCTGGTTTTATTTAAATCAAAGCACTATCCCTATAGCAACTGAATCTACAGCTTAAGAGCATTGCACAATTTCTGGCAGGGTGGTGAAAGCAAGACATAAAAATAGCTCAAAATAGGAACAGAAACCTCTGGAGAGATTTTATTTCAGGAGAAAAAAATATTTGAGCACAAATCCAGTCCCTCAAGGACTCTGCTCTTCAAAGGAACACCGATGATTTTAAAAGAGAAGGAAGCTCCCTCTGAGAAAATGTGAGATGGTATTGACAGCTGCTGTGCATTGATAGAAATTATATGTAAACTACATCCACACCTCTTTGGCAATGTTTCACATTTTTTCATTTTTTAATGAGAGGCACATGCATGCACGTACACATAGCATGTGAAGGCCTAGCAGTCTGAAATACGAAGACAGAAATATAATTCAGTAGTAGGTCACTACAGGTTAAAAACAAACAGACAAAACCTAGAAAAGACATTACAACCCCCCCAATGCCCGCAAATTTTATAACAATCCCTAAACTAATCTGGAATACAAATTATTAAACTGTAATGATGAAAAAGAACTCTGCCTATAATTTCAAATATCAATGTTTTCATGTCACCAGCTGCCACTCTAGCCTGCCATCTGCTTTCCAAATGTGCTCTACATGCTGCTGCTGGTGGTTCTGTGTCCCTCATAGACATTAAGGTGCCTTAGCATGGCTGGGTAAGCTGCTGAAGCAAGGATTTAGGGAGGTGAATGGAAGTGGCATGCTTCAGCTGACATTTATGATATTTATTTTTTTCTTGCAATTTTGGTTTTGTATCTCCTCTAATATGCTCGGAAGTGTAAAGGGGGCCATTATCGTTTCTTGTTCTTTAGAAAAATCAAAGACTCTGAATGTAAGGGTTTAACTCTGGCAGGATCCTGCAAAATGCAGTTGGGACAGTTGAGACATACTGCAGTGCAACAATTGGAAAGCAATCCCAAATTATATCTTTCAAGAAGAATATAAATATGCTCATAAGGGGAACGAGGAGGAAATTGTATGCTGAATCTCAGGGTAAATTTTCCAAATTTCAGTACAGCCTTACTAGCTTTAGAAGCACTAGTTGTGTAGTGGTTCTCTTAGAGGTGATTTGTGTCATGGCAGCAAAACCAATTACCATATAATTCTCTCTCCAATACAGAGTCAGTAGATTATTTTTAGCTTGACAGGTATGTAAATTTTTTTTGGTAGCACACAGAAGGACAGGTCTTTGTTGTTTTAAGAAGCATCATACACAGAGGCTCCATGGTGTGAAGCCTGTTTTTTTCATCCTAATCTGTCTTGTTATCTGCACTGTTTTCAGTCTGTGTCTTCAGAAGTTTCAAATCAGCACTTTTCTCTTTCTAAAAAATTGTTGCAAATGTGCGTAAATAAATGAACACATGTGAAAGCACAGGAAGGGAAGCAAGTATAATTAATCTTGGCAGATACTTTTAAAATAAAAAATTGCTCATCAGCAAAGGTTTTACAGCTGCGTTACAAAGTGTTTGAAAACAAGATTTATTACAATGGAAGTGTTGACACACAACAGCAATTTGGAACTGCAAATGTACTTCATTCTTTACCATGCCTTACGGCTCAGGCACTTAGATCCATCTACATTTAGTGACAAGGCAGGACAGACCACAGACTTGACTTCTGGGCGAGCTGTCATTGCTACCACCTATTATTCCATAGATCAGCCATGTGAACAGCTTGTCTGATGAATTGATGTAGTTCAAACAATGTCTGAAGCTCATACAGTTTTAAACTGTCTCAGAAATTTCTGATGTCGGACAGTCAGTGTTTTACTCCAGAAAGGGGGTTCTTTTTCAGGTAACAGAGGTCACTTATTTTTGCCCCATCAACCACATTCAGACATTAAGACAGTCAAGCTCTCCCCTTCACTACTTCTTCTCTTCTACCTTACTGCTCAGTTGTTCTAAAAAACTGTCACACATCTAATTCTTCCCATGAATTTCATAGTAAGTCTAGATGCCAGTCACTTCAGTGAAGCAGAACCAGTTCATCTCTTTTTTCTCTTTTTCTCTCCCTCTTTCATTCTCTCCCTCTGTATTAGGCTCCTTCTATTATCAACACACAAAATTACCATAGTTATTAGTCTAGAGGTCAGTCTCCTCTGTACTCTAAAAAAAGTATATATATGTACTTACTAAACAGTGGAGCCACTTTCTATGCACTTCCCACCATTTCTGCATTTTATTAAACTGCATGGAGAATCTTTACATTGTCCAACATTGCGACCAGAGTTGGGGTGTCCTTCTGGAGAGCCTGGTGATTTAAACCCTTGATTGATGCTGGTACGAACTTGAACATCAAAAATGCAACCTCAAAAGTAGAAAGAAAGAAAGAAATGAGGTTTGAAACAGACATAGGAAATCAAACCAAACCAAACAACAGGACAGTGCAGAGTCTGCTCTTCTAGTGGTGTCACAGAATGGTTAGCCTAACTTAATTCATCAGTATTTCTGAATCACGTTTAGAGATCCATGTGCTAATTTATATTCTGCAAAACTGAAGTTGATGCCATATAGTATATAGTTTTGGATCAAATCCTAAGTAGCTCTTCAAAATATACCCAAGCATCCAAGTGATATAAAGTCACATTTAAAGGTAACCCTAAACACTTGAGAGATGCTATCCATATATGTATATATAAATATACATAAAAAACCTAAAAATCATGTTTTAAACCACTTTAGTTAAACTAGTACAGTATTGTATTTGGAAATGTTCATACCTTTCTAAATCTGATTTATGCAATTTAGCTGAGATACAGTGAATTCCCACAGTGTCTGAAATCATGAGAATAGTAGCTATTCAGCAGTGAATGCCAGAGGCTCTCTGCTTAATATTAAAAGCAGGAAAAGGATATGATATGGAGGTTGCAAGTAACTATTACATTGGTTTTTAAAGCATCACCTAATGTGAGTTTTTGCATGATTCACTGAAATCACATAAGAAAAAGACTTACACCTGAAAGATCCAATGCATATCCAACATGATTTTTTTATAGTCATATACTTTGTTTTAAACAAAACATAAGTAATATCTATTGCAAGATCACTGTTTTAACCACAGTTAGAACAATATTATTAAAAATAGCTTTCTTAGACAGGCTTTTCCATATTGCACACATTTTGTAGTTCTGTTTATATTGACACATAACTGGTTATTCAGAAACTCATAATAAGCAATATAAAAACAGCCTAGTTTGATGATTATTTGCAATCTTTGAATTATTGCTCTTTTCCTTTTTACAGGGTTGGTTTTTAGGCCACCTTATGCTTGGCAAATCCTAACTAATGTTTCATCTCTGTATCAGTAGCAGATAAAGCATGTTCTGTTCTCCTGAGTCTTACTGGAGTGCTAAGAAAAAGCAGCCCAGAGCTCTGTGTAAACAATGAAAAGCACAGTGAGTCCCCAAGGACTGCTAAGGTCATCATGGAAAATAAACTGGCATTTGTGTTGATGACTAGTTTAACTGTACCAGCCACAGTCTAACTGTGCCATCTAGGTTAGGAATAGCTCTTGAGCACTGGAACAAAGCAAGTAGTAGGTACAAAAGTATTTTGGCCCAGATTTGTAAGTTCAACAGAAACTTTTACTTATTTTCCCTGTTTTTTCTAATTCTTAGTCACTGGGATGCAGATGAAGGAGTCAGAGCAGGAATTTGAGCCTGTTGGAGCAAACACTATATAACCTTCTGTGGAGGGATCAGCTGACCTTCTCTCTGACCTGAATTCCCTTTGCTCTGCCAGTTCTGGGCCCCTTTTAATGAGAGGCTGCCAACTATTCTGAATAATGGAGAGGTTTTCTGACAGAGCCAAGTTTGCAAGAGGAACTCAAAAGAAGCTTCTGAATTTGTGAGTTAAACTTAGTGTGATTCTGAAGATTAGAGTTTTATGCAGTTAAACTGTAATCAGACATCAAGACAGTGCACTCAGAGATTATACACTACCTTTTTGTTTGTAACCTTTTGTCTTGGGACTCCTTAGACCACACTTGGAGCTTCCTGTCAATGACCTTTTTTTACTTTCAATTTATTGTATAGCTTTCAGTCCAGTCATGCAGAGCTCACAAACCACTAAAGACCCACCAAGAATGGATTAAGGAAACTTCAGACATTATTGTAAGAAATACAAATTCACTACTCAGCTTAACTTTTTCTTTCCTTTTTTTTTTTTTCTGATATATCCTTATCCTTCAAAGAATTTTTTCCAAAATTTCTCACTAGTCTCCCTTACTGCTTGTAAACACTTGGCACTAATTTGACAAAAAAATGCACAAAGCAGTCATTTTCAAGAAGATGTACTAAAAATGTAGTAAGAGAACTGACAGAAATAGATACATGGATAAAATCTTTTCTATCTGAATGTCGTATTGAATTTACAGATTTCTAAAATTCTACCTATACTAAAATGATTGGGTTTTCCCCTGTTTTTCTTGATTAGTTGTGAGTGGGATGTTTGTCTGAAAGAGGAGATAGCCCCCACCGTGACTCTCAGGACTGCTCTGAGCTGTGACCCAAACACCCAAAGGGCCTGTATGCATCATACCAAACTGTGATGGAAGATGTAAGACTGAGTAAAAGCTAGTTCAGAGCTTACTTTCCTTCTATGACATCTGTGATGCAGGAACATAAAGATAAATAGTCTTTACCGTGGCAGGCTTGCAATACATTCTAGTTTATCGTGAACGTAAACTTTGACCAAAAGGCTACATTTGTATCTATCTGGAACTCATTTGTGTTCTGGGTTTAC
Organism: Myiozetetes cayanensis; assembly: GCF_022539395.1. NCBI lineage: Eukaryota > Metazoa > Chordata > Aves > Passeriformes > Tyrannidae > Myiozetetes > Myiozetetes cayanensis. Next base: position 88,723,030 of record NW_026087411.1, on the reverse strand, counting down.
TTTACCTTAGAATAAAAGTACTACAGCATCTGGAATTTTATTTACTTCTTTCACAAAGTATGAAGAGGTGGCTCAGTCAGAATGAAAGAGGTTCTTCAACAGTTCAGCTTTATGGTAACAGCTTCTTTTGACTATTTACTCCTCCATTTAATAGTATTTGCTGTGAAGGAACAGATTACTTCCAAAGCTGTACTTCGTCCTGCTTACAGGATCATGGGAACAATCAGTTGCTCCTCTCTCTGCTCCTCACTTATTTCTACATGCAAGCCCTGGCTCTCCATCAATTGTGTCCATGGCTGGAGACTGCATCCTTCTGTCAAAGTAGCACAGAGCATGATACATCAGAACTCTCCCTCTTGTTTTGTCCCTGACACCAGATTTCATTCTGCCTTTCTCAGAGATGAGAGGTTTGGAAATTCAGCTGTAACTTCCAGCTTTTTCCCAGTACTTATCTATCTCACTTTGTGTGAGTCATTGTGTTGAGTTGTGCAGACCTTTGAACACAAGGCAGTTGGTTTTATACTCCCACTTCAGATTGTTCATAATCAGCAGGCTGAATCTCTGGCTACAGGATCTGCAACTATCTAAAACCCACACTTTACTTTTTAGAGCAGCTGCAGTGTGCTCTGTAACACACCTCAGAAAACCCTCAAGGGTCCCTTAATTACACTGTTATAGGAAATGAAAAAAAAGCCAAGCATTGAAGTAAACCATCCTACATCCCATTTACAAAAGGCTCTTGTAAACCCACGAGGAGCCTCAAATTCAGATGAAGCACAGAGATTGTCAAACTCCACATGAACTTGGCTCCTTCCTCTGAGCTCTACCTTTACTAGTTTCTTCAGCTTCTCTCAGGGCCTGAAAGAAGTTTTCTTCATCAAACATTCATAGGCCTTTCAAAAGAGTCTACAGGTGCTGATCTCCAAATTTTGTAAATTTAAAATTCCCCAACTTTTGATTATTAAATTACAGCTTATTAGAGACATTTTCAGTTTCCTCCTCCTCCATGGAAATTACTTGAAAAACTGCTAAAGGCATGCAAGTAAGGGAAGAAATGGTCTGAAACAGTAGCTGTACAGAGTAAAATTCTAAATTATTGCACACTGACACTGGGGACATTTAGTCTGCAGTAGTAAGGCTGGCCTCAATGTTTCTTCATCCAATAGTGATTGCTTACAAAAGGAGAGGTACACTCTGGTATTAGAAGCAAAATGGTTTTAATAAATCATGTCTTTAAAAGCAGCCAAAAGCACTTTCCAAAAGTCTGTGTGGTTTAATCAACTATGTGCTGGATAAATTTATCTTGACTGTTACTTCCAGAGTTTTTCTGTGAGTTCCCTACAGCTGCAAATTGACTGAAGAAAAATAGTTCAGAATTTTCTTTTATGTTATTGGCATTGCAGTTCCCACTCTGGAGAAGAGCTAAGGAGGTTTATTTCTGATCTTGAGGATCCTGAGACCTGAAACTGGGGAAATTCCGAGCTAGAAGAACAAATGAGATGCTGACTACATAAGAAAATGTCATAGAATATTGGTCATAGAGAAGTGCAGATTCCTTGAAAATCAGTATGCCCTGGAGAACAGAGACAAGCTGCTGTTGGGAACTGGAGCACGGAATGAATTAGGAAGTATAGTAGACTTACTATTGTGAATGACAGGGTCAAAGAGTAAATTGCTGATGTGCTACATGATTGACAAAATTTTGTAGAAAATACTTCTTTAAAAGAGTGAGAAAAATCAATAACTAATATGGTAACTAACAGTACATGAACTTTGATTTTTTTTTTTTAAATTTTGAAATATTATTCATACTACCTTTGTAGAAATGTGGCCATTACAATACAGTTGCAACAGTTTCAAAAGGTTTATGGCTAAAGTGAAGCACCAGAGATTCCTGTTGGTCACCCCTAACATTGACATGTCCATAAGTAAAGCCGGAAGTGCTTCACAAATATTGACTCAATTAAAATACTTGCAGAGACACTAGGTTTTTATGATATGCCAATTTGTAAGCTGTTAAGAGGCTGTGATAAGTTTAACTATACAATTCATACTTTCCTGAAAAGACAGAGATGGCTGAGATATTAGTTAATATGACTTTCTGAGTGAAAAGTTGACCATAGGATATGAAATTGATTTTGAGAAAATTTCTACTGTAAGAAAAAGAAGTAAGGTGATGGCTGGAAAATAGGCAGTTTCGTGGTCTTAGTGCAAATGGGGTGTAGTAGCGTATGAAAGTGAATTTTATTGCTATGCTTGTCTTTGATAATGTGCCCCCAGTTTTATAAGTGAGAACTTAGACTTTGTTTTACTATTTCAAAATGTTTACTTTTAATTTGAAAGGCTTTCCAGTCCTTAAAATAAATTGAAGTTTACCTCACGAATATCAAGGACATTCTTTCTAAGGGAATAAGGAATGAAAATAAAGTGTCATGAACAAATCCTTTGCGTCATTGCTGAACTGGTAGGAGTTGAAGTCAGATTTCTACAAAGCTTCAAATATTAATTTTGAGGCAGAAATTAGTATCTGTTAGATTCTAAGAGGATTCCCAAGAGGAATTACTTAGGTCCTGTCTGGAGACCTAGATCATAATGTTAGGGAAAAAAATCAGATTTCATGGTGTCCTATCAGAAAACAGGTTTCAGCACGAAAGCTATTACCCAAACTAGCACTGCCAGTCACAGTGGGAAGAGAATCTAAACTACCACAGGGAAAGGAAGCCCTTCTGAGGAGATGTTATAGAATGGGGACACACAAGAAGAGATTATATAATTGCAAACTTCCATTTTCAGCAGAAACAGAAAGTATTAAAACTATTTAGTAAAGCCTCTTTTTGCATCATGTTTCTTAGGCTATTGTAATGAAATAATGAAAAAGCCACAGGAATTTCAGCCAGGAAATCCCAGTTTGTTTCCTGATAAGGCAGAGATTTTATATCTTTCTTTCAAAGGCAACTGAAACAATCTAATGCATATTTTAAAAGGAATTGAAAATTATTTAATATTTACCTTGAAAGCCATTCTTAAATCTCGGTCCCTTTGGTAGGAGTTCTGGAGTATACTCACGATAACCTCCTAAATAAAACTGACTGAAGACATTGAGTCCAACCAGCCTCCCAGGAGAAGTGACAGTTTTATTCTTCTGATCATCCACCTGTCAATGAGACATTTATATTTGTTACAACAAAGGAATTTATCTTGTTTAGAAAGTCCTAAGGAAGACAGTCCTCCCAAGTTTACAGAGAAACATAGAAATAATTTTTAATCTTCCCATATAAGATGTGAAAATATACAGAGAGCACTTTCCTTCTAAAGGAATTACTTTTTTTACCTTCAGCCAGCCTTTTTGGAGATTTCTGCCAAGATGGATGACATGAATATGGAGTGTCAGATCAAGTGCCTTGCTGATGATTGTCGCTGTGCCAGAACCTAGATTGTAGCTATATACCACTCTCCCATTACGGAGGCCTAACTCCAAGAAATCATCTCCATTCAGACCTGAAAACACAACAAAATAATAACTACTTATTCCAGGATTTAGTGAATACCAGCACACAAAATATTCTTGAAATTCACTGAAAAGATAGGAGTTCAGCAAAATTTTACCCAGGAAGGTTTTAAGATTCTTAAGTATTTCTAATGTTCTCTGCCTAACTTGTAATACTAGTTCCAGTATTTTTGTGAATTTAAAATAGAAACTGCAGAGGTTTTATACATTTATAGGCTTTTTAAAGGTAGATCTTTTTCACACTGCAGTTAAGTTATGGCATCCATAAAACCTGTTGACAGTGGTGGATTTAGAAGTCATTGCTGTTCCTTCCCCTTGGAACACAAATAAATTTTCAACTTTTTCCAAACTCTAAAAAAACCCCAAATAATTGAATTTTCAAGTTGCATGTGAGAACAGGACCTGACTTAATCCTATTCCAGTATGCTTTCGGCTTTCATGTTAGGTACTTTAACAGCTTCAAAACCTGCAGACACCTACTTCTGTGAGGCAAGGGTGGTAGCAGGAATATGTGCCTGGAGAAGCTCTAGCAGCTTCTGTCAAGCTCCGTCTGCTGCCCTTGACTCAGTAGCACCTGGAGACTTTATTGTACCTGCCCCTGATTAGGGAGGCTCTAGAATGTTCCTTAGTGGTATTTCTCTGGTCAGAACAGCCATGTGCTTTAATTCTCTAAAGCCCTTCTAAATTTCGGGTTAGAACCCATTAATTTTCAAATTTGAAGTAAACTATTTAATTTCTTTATATGCTATATAAATATAATTGCAGTTTGTGTTTTTCAATCACCATACTGTAAAATCTCATTTGACAATTTTAAGTCTGACTTAAAGCCCATGAGTAAGAATTCAGTCCTTGGAATTGAGTTCAATTCTTGGAACTGTTCTCAGTTGTCCAAGTAAACACATTTTTACACTGGCATCTTTGAAGAGTATTCAATCTCTCATGCAGGCAAGAGTGGAACCACCATTGCTTAGAGAAAACATGATCAACTCGTTTCTTTTTAGTAATCCCACCCTTTTGCATATACACTTTGCATAGTAAAAGAACCAGGATACAAAAAAATGGTGAAGGAGAAAAATGTTCTCACTCTTGCGTTAGGATGTCCTGAATTGAAATTCAAAGCCATCCATTTATTTTTAGAAGTCTCCTGTGAATCCAAGCAATTCAGTGCTCAATTTCATGCCTGCACACTGTGCTTTATTTGATATTTTCTTCTGTTTTCATAAGGCTATCTCATTTTGTATTTGTTTCTGGGAAGGTCTCTTCCTATTTGTTCCTCCAGTATCATATGGTGACCCTCATTTCAAATGTGTCTTGATGCCCCTGCCTCAAATGCATGGGAAATTTACTTCATTTGCAAAAGATAAAACAGGCTTTTCCCCAAGAAACAATGATACCTATATATTGTCCTCCCACTGAAGTTCTGCATATTGCTGTTTCACGACCAAAAATGCCTTATTCCCCTTATCTCATATTCTATAAATGAACATGCTGCATTAGCAATGTGGGGGGCAGGGAGTGCTTCTTCTATACAGAAGTTTGTTTTTGCTGTACAGTTACTATTTTGATGCAACAAGAATATATAGAAAAGACTATGAATACACTGCCTCTGTAGAAAGTGTGCAGTTACATTCAGTTGTATTAGAACACTAACTATTCATTTTTTATTACAATTATTTGTCCATGACTGAATGAAATTCCATTGCTTTCAGTTAAACTGGCACATTACCAGTGAAGGATTTCCAAACTGAAAATAACTATTATTTTAAAAAATCATTACTAAAGTTTCTATTTTCAGCAGAGTCTACATGTTTTTACCTGCAAAACTAGGGGAAGCACATTAAAGACAAACCGTTGTTTAAAATGCTCTGAATTTTTAAAAGGCTTTTTTGGAAATGGAAGTACATTAAAGAAATGCAACAAGGTCAGGACTCTACAAAAATGATGTGGTGAAGATAATCATGGAATCATAGCATGCTAAGGGGTCAGAAGGAACCTTAAAGATCATCTAGTCCCATTCTCCCCTGCCACGGGCAGTGACACCTTCCACTAGATCAGGTTGCTCAAGGCCTTATCCAACCTGGCCTTGAACACTGCCAGTGTTGGGGCAGAATAGTATAATGTCAAGAGTCTGCATAAATTAAACAGTTTTAAACTTTAACCATGTATACTGGGACAGAATTTCATAGCAACCCACAAGAGGTTAGCCATGACATCGATGCCTGTGGTTTGGGCAGAGTGGTTTGGGTGGAGGGGGATCAGGTAGGGTGCAGCAAGAGAATGCTAACTACAAGAAATGGGATGAAAAGGAGAAAGGGAAAACTGTAAATGAAATATTAAAAATACCTCCTTACAGTAAGATCATAGGCTACAAAACCCTTCACTCTCCTTCTGGGTGAGAATGTTATTGCTTGATACTCAGTAAATTGTTAGAACAACAGCATCTCCTCTTGGTGAAATAAGTGAAGTTCACTTGGTAAGAAACTGCTTTCTGGTAATTAAAATGTAGGGTGCTCAGTCTCCCCAGCCATTTAAACTAAGATAAAAATAGCAATTTACCAGCAGCATTTTACCAGGTGCCTCGTTGTTTCTCTTTGTTGAGTCTTGCCCTTGGCAGGTGTGCTGCTGACCACCCATCATTTGTCAAGGGGATGCAGAAATGCATGATTACTGTACTGCAGTGTTCACACACACACACAAACTATATGCAAAGTAACAAAAAGCCAGGTTTCTGCCTGACAACTGCATAATAAACCTAGAATGCTAGTAAATCTCATTAATAAAAATGACACCAGTAAGTTGTTTTTTTTTTTAAAACTCAGATCAGCTAATTATTGAAAGACCTACACTCCACAGTCACTTGGAGAATACAGTGTACACCTTGCAGGCAAATTCGAGACAAATTTTACTGCAGCATATTTTATATTTTTAAGAATTTTTTTTGTGTTCTCTTTTGATTAATGTAAGTGAAAAAAAAATCACGTTATTTTACACCACTGGTGTTCTACATTTCATATTTGCATTTGCTCTACCTGGAGCAAAGGCAATGGACTAATTGGTATAATTTTTGTTTGGTTACATTTCCTACAATTGGAAATGTTTCAAACAGGTGTCTGAAATTCAGTTCCCAAGGTTGCAGAAACAATGTGGTGGTTCATTCTTGTTGTTGAAAAAAATGTTCTGAAGATTCCTTTGTGTTTGTATTACAACAGAGTTGTGTACTTTTCTTATAAAAATTTAGTGATGGGGACACTGGCTTCTGAACACTGTTTTCTAAATGACTAGATGGAAATGTTTTAGGTAACTTCAACTCTACACACCATTTCTACTCAGCCACTCAAAAAAGAAAGACAATATTTCCTCCGCCCACACCAATAAATTATTAGTAAATGAAAGGAAAAGCTGCCTGGGAGTGAGTGGTGACTATTCCAGGAGTAAAATATGGCATGCAGAGCATTAGACCTGGATGTAGTTTAAATAGTGTGAATGTAGTACAGTAAGCAGTATCACACATATCTGACCATGTTTTGCTGCAGTTTGGAAGAAAACTTAACAAAATCTGACTCACACAGAGACAGAGGCAGAGCTAAGTTTTGAGTTGAAATATGCTTACCATGGTTTAGTACTTATTTGTGCTGGGGTAATTTGGGTAATCAACCTGATAAATTAAGTAAATGGTCTGTACCAGGGTGTCATGGCACACTGAAGTACAGTTGATTAGCTGAGCTGCACCAGCTAAATTTGACAGGATCTTTGCAAATGAAAAGTAGCAGACTGAATGATATCACACATAGGTAAACTGCTGAACCATTCTAAACTAACAAGTCTTAGTTTGCACTGCAGTAAACTAACAGCCTGATTCTTGGAAGTTTACCACAGGGAGAAAGGGGAAGAAGCCCCAGGGGGTGCAGGAACTTGAGTAATGAAAATTAACAGAAACCAAGACCTAAGAAAATATCGAATGTATTAACATAGCAAATGGGGAATATCCTGTATCCTTCTGATGTAATGTACTGCAATTGTTTTTTTAGATATATGTGTTATTGCATCCTGCCTCCCCCAAAATTATTTTTAATGATGCGTTTTGGGAGCTCAGTATCTTAAAACTCCTAATAATAATAAATTCTCCCCTCTTTCATTCTCCTGAAGTTCATTCACCCAAAATTTTCTGCTACTGTTCAGCATAAGCATTGGGTTTCTGTAGCTCATGGGCCATATCTGCCAAACTCATGTGATGTTTTAGATATGGTAAAACATCTACTATGGTAGTAGAGACTTGTATTTACGTACCTGAATCACTCTCCATCTGTGTTGGATTTAGACCCAAAGACACATCACCAAACCTCCCTCCTAGACTTCAACAACCCAATTGCTGACAACTCCAAACCCAAAAGTTAGGTCACACTCCAATTGCAGAAACAAGGTAAAAATAAGTTACTTGCTTCTAATGATCTATGAAGAATAAAGTAGTTTCTACTCTGACTGCTTTATGTCTGCAATAAATTTTCATTAGATTTTTCCCAACTTTCATCAATATTATAGCTTCTTTGTGGAGTAATGCTAAGATGGACAGAACACAAGTAGTGTTTCTATTTTAGCCCATTGCAATTCTCATGCCATGCAGCCTGCCCCAGAGTGATGCTGATGCTGTGAAGAGGTATCTTAAGTGTTGCTAAAATCTTAATACAAATTCTGTAAGTAGATTTATACAACCTGCTTCTCAGCTATGTTAATCAGATCAAGTTGAATGCTTTGCTATACAGACTGTGGCACAACTTATTCATAGCTATCTTGGGTTAACTTGCACTGAGTTGTCTCAGGGATTAGGGTCTCTCATTTGACAGAAGTAACACTGAGTCCAGTGCTAGCTGCTGCAAGGTTGGATTTCAGTGCTAAGTCCTGTGGGTCTTGGAAGTTGAACCACCGTGACAACAGCAGCAATTCATGGCTGGTCATTTGAGGCACACGGCAAGGTGGCCGTGGCATGTTGGATAGATAGATGGATTTTCCAATCAAGCAAATATCAGTGGAAGAAGGTTTGAGGCAGCATCTCAAGATTGCACACCAAATATGTGTGATCAATAATGAAATTTATGTGTACAACTGACTAAGAGAGAACTTTGACTTTGTTTTCCATTTCTTCTGTTCAGAAATATGCAACCTCAAGTGTCAAATTAACTGTTAACTTTAATTACTGGAAGCAGTTATATTTCTCCATAATGAAAAGAAACATTTATACAAGATGATTGAATTACTGTGTCTTTACAAAACATTAAATTATTGAAGAGATTTTTTCCCCCTAGCAAAATTATATCCTAAAAAGAACTAAGAAAAACCTGTACATACTTTTATTTTATCTTACTTGTTTAATGAGTATTTGAAAACATGTAAAGATAGGTAATATAAATAAAGCTTACCTTGGCCCTTCTGTCCAGTGAAAAAAATCAAGTTATCTTGTAAAGCTGAGTTGTGGTTTGCCAACTGAAATTTCAAGCGAAATTCATAGTAGAAGATGATATCTGGGATTGTAGAATAAGCTAGGAATGAGGTATAGCCAAAGACATCTGTGCCACTGAAACTTGGTTGAGTAATATTAATAGCTGGATTAAAAAATAATAAATTCTGTGTTAGGGCAAATTCTTTAACATATGTATTTGCAAGCTCTACTTCCTAGCCTAGTTTAGAACTTAAGAACTTATAAATAAAACTAATTATTCATTATATTGTAATATTTTAGACACATGCAGATACAGTTTGGCTTTTCTCTGAGGGTAAATATCTTTATTTTTCAGCTTTCGTAAATAGGTTTATTTTACAAATGAATTATTGGCAACTACTGCCATCTCCTGGATTCTAGGTAGCATTGTTCCTCCATTTGTAACAATTTGTACACTGTAATATTGACTCAAAACTGAGAGAGACAAAGGAAAACACACAAAGAAATTCTCCTCTTAAAAGAAATGCCATCTCTGACAGGCATCTGAGTGAAAGTGTGCACAAGAATATGCTGAAGAGGTTATGGAATAATAATTCTTCACAGGTAGAGGAAATAGTGAAAAGAAATATCATAAAAGGATGAATTTGCAGCACTGTGAATAGGACCTACATGAATTACAGATAAAATCAAGCCTATGCATGTCTGTACTGGTGAAAAGACAATAGAGCACTAAGCACCCCCACTGCCCCAAGGATTTCTTGCTGCAATCCAGTAGCCAATTCCTCTAGCTGATGCTGAGAGCAGAGATCACGTAATGCTCATATTGGCTATATGGTTTAGTTAATACAGGAGGGAGAGGAAGAAAGCTGAGTAAAGATTAACCTTTAAAGACTGGGTATTGGAGTAGATTTAAGATTTGAGCAGTTATGTCTAACCAACCTGAGCACCAAACGTGTCTGGATACAGCTTTACTAATGAAGGCAATAAGAGAGATTGGGGGAGGAAGGCATACAGAGCTATACCATGTACAAACCAGATTGGTAAGTGCTAGTAAAGTATTATAATACTCCCCAAGTAAATCTACATTAGCCTAAGTACCTTTAAGCATCTGGCCTTGAATACAGTGTGAGAGAAACAATTACACATAATTGTGAAAATGTTGTCACTCACTCTAGTTTGGGGAATCTGCCTCTAAATTTGCAACCTGGTGTAAGACCCCAGGCCTTGAGCTACAAGATCACTGAAGGGGTTTTACTTTAAAAATATACAAGTTCCAACAATATCCTCCCTCCGAACATATTGGAAGAGCCTTCAGCTTTTTTAAATACCTTAAGAGAGAGTGCATAGGAGAAAAGCTGAACACATTTTCACAGAGGGTACTTTTACGGGTAAACTTTAGAAAATAAGAGTACTTGGCAAAAGTTTAAAGGGTAACATTCCACCAAAAAATCACTTCAAAAAGCATTGACTTAGCATATGCTAACACATACAACTTAGCAAAATCCAGCCCACCCAGTCTCAAGATACCCAAAATATTAAGAAAGGAGATCAGGAGAAGAAGAAGTAAAGAAAGACAGAGTAAAAGAGAAATATAGCTACTATCCCTACATTCCACATAGATCCAACTTTAGGAGTCTAGAAGATGAAGTGTTCAAACATGTGGAGACCACATGTCTTCGGTTTTATCTGCTCTGGCCCCCTGTGGCCACCCCTCCCAGGTGGGATTTTCATCCCACTGGCCATTCTGGGGCCCTGGGGTGTAGTGTGGGCAGTGTTCCTGGGCTGCCTCTGACTGAAAGCTGCCCTGGGGTCAGCCAGGAGGCTCCCAGGGGCTGAGATATGGGACAGGGCATTACCTCACCTTTGTCAAATTTGACCTGTCCCTTTCCCCCCACTCCCGCCACACACACTTGAGTTTGTCCAAGCCAATAATTAATATAATAATCCAGTGTCTCACACATGGAAAACCTGCCATATTGGTACTGAAGTGGCAGATGTTGCCTTAGTACCTGGGTACCTGCATTGCAGAAAAGATGCAAACATAGGCATGACGAATCTTTTCTAGCACAGGCTTGGAGTCTGCAGCAATACAGAGTGTACTGTCCCATTTATTAGGCACTACTTCGCACTTGTGACACATTATGTCTTGCTCTGTGATCTTAAATGTGAGCCAGGAAATTTCCATATGAAACAACGATTTTGTCCTAATTAGAAGAAAACTGGCAATGAGTTTGTTCTCAGCCAAGTCTGACTGAACATAACCTCAAGTCTCAGACCTCTGTGAGTCATGTGCTGAAAAAACACAAATCCTCATATTTAAATTTGGTGATAGTTTCAGTCTACCCATATTCCCTCATTTAGTCATTGAACATGACTAAAGTAGGCTTAAGTTCTGCATTTTTTGCTTCTCAGGAAGCTCCTGAGAAAGGAGCTCCTAAAGGCAGCTCCTTTCATGCAAAGTATTCTTCCTTTTTTCCTTCTTCTTCCCCCCTTTTGTTTCTTTCTTTCCATTTATTTAATAAACCACAAAATATTTAAGAGACAAGGAGATTTTAAAACAAAACAGACCTTTGGATTTATGGTCTTATCCTCCTTTGCTTTATAATGGAAGAGTCATATTCTATCATGTACCTCCATAGAGCCGGGTAATTTGGTTTGCTGACAGAGATCACTGAAGAGTCTATTCCTGACAAGTTATTCCCAACATAAACACTTCATTCCCAGCATGAAGTATGCAATTGTTTCAGCAGTCTCCTTGGAGCTTTCTAACTGGGGAGTTATTTTTTTGCCTTTCTACTTATTCCTTTTGGCATTCCCTCTAAAGGTGGATTGAACACGGATGAAGAGCCTCCAATGTAAGAAAGTCATGGACCTGTTGGAAAAAGTCCAGAGGAGGGCCACTAAATTGGTCACAAGGCTTGGACATCTTTCCTATGAAGACAGGCTGAGACAGTTGGGGCTGTTCAGTCTGGAGAGGAAGAGGTTCCATAGAGATCTTATACCACCTTCCAGTACCTGAAGGGGGCCTACGATAAGGCTGGAGAAGGACTGTTCACAAGGACCTGCTGGGACAGGATGAGGACAAGAGAGAATGACCTTAAGCTGAAGGAAGGAAGGTTTAGACTAGATATTAGGAATAAATTCTTTACTGTAAGGGTGGTGAGGCACTGGAACAGGTTGCCCAGAGGTATTGTGGACTCTCCATCCTTGGAGGTGTTCAAGGCTCAATGGGGCTCTGAGTAACCTGGTCTAGTGGAAGGTGTTCCTACTATGGCAGGGATTTGTAACAAGATGATCTTTAAGGTCTCCTCCAAGTCAAACCATTTGATGATTCTATGATTATATGAGCTGGGACATAGATGTCTGTATAACAGCTGATCACCTAATGTTGCACTTATGCCAGTAGAAAAATTAAGCACATTTAGGATATAGTGTCTTTCATATAAAACACCTACCTCATACAGGTCAGGTGAACAGTATTCTAAAATCCTTACTTCACCACACCAAATAAAAAAAGCATCATTGGGTTTGAAGTCAAAGTAAAGTATTTCAGACTTATAAGGATAGGTAGGATGAAGCCTATCTTCTCTGTATCCTGCAACCACTTCCCCCTCTGCATGTTCTTTGTCTCTGGTCTTCATGGCCATAAAAGCTAAATGATTGTGAAATTCTGAACTCCTTTTTTGTAAAATCAAGGAAACTATTTTTTCCCACGTATTTTAAAGAATGTGAACCCTAGGGATCTTGGAAACCTAATTATTTGCACAAAATTGTGCACAAAGCCTGGTGCGTGTTGAAAAACTGACTGTAGATCTCTGAACTCCAGGTAGTGACCAGAGCATAGTCACTAGATATTCTTTGCCCCTGGGTACCAGAGCACAGTTATTTTCAAACCATCTAACAAGAAGCTATTTTCCTGAGTGATGTCCATCTCTGACTACTTGTGCATCTCCTCTCAGATCTTTATGGTCTTTTCATCCAGCTTTAACTGTGCATTTTGGTGGGGCCATGAAGTACATTCCATAATATATTCATCATTGTAGGGGCTTAAGTAGCCCCTGCCATGCTCTAGGTTCCATACATGGTAACGGACACCACCAGTCAATAGTTTTTGGGATCAACAAATTATTTGAGGATAACAAAACGGTAAGTAATGGAAACCAGCGGTACAATTACCCAATTAAAAACAATAGTAAATCCAGTATATCACTAGTGGTGGGCTAAACTTGATATCTGGGCACAAAGATTTACATAACAATGGTTATCAGGAGGCTAGCAGGAAGAAGGGCATGCTTCTCCAGAGGAGCAACTCACACCCACCAACAGGTTTAGGGAATTTAAAAAATTCCCTGGTTGGTGTGTCCTTATTTAGTGTTGATTACCTGCACTTGTTAATCGGCTGTCATACCCCAGCCCTGCTTCCTTCTGCGCTGGTCCTTCTCTGTGCATGCACTGTGCCTGGATGTCACCTGAAATGGTGCATGAGCACTTTATGGAGCTACACCTTTATGAGGCATGTGGTCACCACAGGAAGAAATACTGTTTAAGGCAAGAGGAGTCCCACAGGCATTTTTTATGAAAACCATTACACATTATTTTGGTTTACTTCACAGTTTTCTCCACTATGTTGAAGAAGTTTCTCACACCTACTAGAAGTCAGATGCAGTATCTAATTAACTACCCTATCCTTAGCAGGAAGGCAGATGCAGTAACTGTTTGCAAATAGTCCTCCCTATCCTGGTCTCTGGAGAGTAAAAGGTATTTAGAAATGTTAATTAATACTGACTAAAAAGCTTATATTTCTACCTAATTCAATCTATCTAACTTGACAGATATTCCATAGTTTATCTGTCTCTGGACTGCTGTATATAGATTTTATACCACATTTTTAATCATGTTTCTTCTCTACAATAAGTATTATTTATCAAGAGATATTTATTCAGTCACATAAAAAAGTGAAAGGTCATCAGTAAATGTGCACCAATGTAAAATATTCAGTCTTTGAGATTCCTCTCATGCAATGACCATACTCTTACTTATTTTTTAACTTGGAAATTGAAAAAAAACATAACAATAATAACCCTGTGTGAAAAATACAGTGACTGGTAACATTGTGTGAAGCAAGACAGCTCCATGTTTTCATTTTATTCTCTATCTTTTCATTATAAAGCTATGGAGCCAAGACTGTGCAGAAAATTGCATAATCTTTTCCTTGAAACTCACTCATTTTAAACATTATTTGTAAAATGTTTGGCAGTAGTTGAAGGAGCAGAGGGCACAGCTAACCCCATTGGATTATTTTTTTTCCTGTCTAGACACCATTCAAGCTGAATTCTGCCCTTGCCCTTGGCGTGCACAGTCTGAAGTGGTGAAGGAACAAAGATGTGTCCCAATGTCTCTGATGATGAGCCCTGTGAAAAGAGATTCCAAATTAACACTGTGCCTAAAACACACACTGCTCTGACAGACTAGTGAAGTCTTTTATTCCCTTTTTGTCCTTGCTCTTGTCCTGTGTCTCTCTGTCAGTTCTATGTCGTTCATCATTGGGCTTTTCTGCATTCCCAGTAGTGAACAAGTAATAATACATGATATGATATGTCCCATTGCCTCACAAACAAATAATGACAAATTATCCCATTATATAAATATATTAATGTGGTTGACTACTTACTTCCCTAACATTGTACATCTTATTGGAAGTGAGCATAAAAAATGGGAGTTAAAAAAAAAATCAACTTTCATTTGAAAAAAATCTTAGCAAAGAAAAGAGAATAAAGTGACAAAGAAGAAAAAGAATAATGGTTTCATTTTCTTTGAATGTTCTGTTATGGTTTAAAATTAATGTTCCTTCAGCATTCACTGCCAATACATCTTGAACCACAGCTTTACAATACTTTACAAAAAACAAGACACATTAAAGGAATAGAAAGAGATGAAGACTTCAGGCTAGAGAATTGCAATTAGATAATACACTTCTTTTATATTAACATTGACCAACTGTGAACAGTTACCAGCTCTATGTCTGGCTCTAGGATCAGCAGCCATATACCCTGTGGGATAAGTAGTTGTCCTAAAGACCTGCTCACATATTTCATAGAATCACAGAATTACAGAATACCATCGTTGGAAAAAACATTCATGATCACCCAGTCCAACTGATAACCCATCACCACCATAACCCCCATATCCCCAAGTGCAACACCCAGATGCCTCTTCAACATTGCCAGAGATGGTGACCCCACCATTTCCCTAGGTTATTTGCTTCAATACCTGACCACTCTTTGGGTGAATTTTTTTTTCTAATAGCTAATCTAAACCTCCCATGGTGGTCATTTCCTCTTGTCCTTTCACTTGAGACATGGCAGAAGAGACCAACCCTCACCACACTATAAGCTTGTTTCAGGTAGTTGTAGAGAGGAATGATGTTTCACCTGAGTCTTCTCCAGGCTAAACAACCACAGTTCCCTCAGATGCTCCCCACAGGGCATGTTTTTCAGACCCTTTCCCATCTTCTATGCCCTTCTTTGGACACAATCCAGAACTTCAATGTCATTTTTGAAGTGCGGGGTCCAAAACTGTACAAAGTACTGCAAGTATGGCCTGCCAGTGCTGGGTACAGTGGGACAGTCACTGGCCTGCTTGTCACACTATTATTGATACACTATTATTGTCCTTCTTGGCACCTGGTCACACTACTGGATCATATCCAGCTGACTGTAGAGCAGCACCCCCCAGATTCCTTTTGGCTGAGTTGATCTCAAGCCAATCTTCCCCAAGCCATGCAAAGACAATATTAAAAAAGAATGAGAATTACTATCAGGCATTGTGTTTTAAAGTCTTCCAAGCTGTGGTGGATTGACCCTGGCTGGATACCAGGTGCCTACCAAAGCAGCTGTATCATTCCCCTCCTCAGATGGACCGAGAATATGTAATGAAAAGCTCATCGTTTAGGACAAGGACAGGGAGAGACCACTCACCAGTTACTGTCATAGGCAAAACAGGCTTGACTTGGGGAAAAATTATTAATCAAATGAGGGTAGGGTAATAAAAAATAAAACAAGTTCTTAAAACACTTGTCCCCTCCTTTCACTTCTTCCCGGACTTAAATTCCCTTCTGCATTCTCTAACTCCTCCCCTGCCACTGGGAACAGGGTGTTGGGGAATGGGGGTTACGATGAGGTCTCTGCTACTCCTTCTTCCTCAGTGGAAGGACTCTTCACTCTCTTCCCCTGCTCCAGTGCAGGGTCCCTCCCATGGGAGACAGTCCTCCACGAACTTCTCCAATGTGAGTCCTTCCCAAGGGCTACAGTTCTTCACAGATTGCTCTAGCATGGAACCCCCATGGGGTCTCAAGTCCTGCCAGCAAATCTGCTCCAGCATGGGCTTCTCTCTTCATCGGTCCACAGCTCCTGTCAGGACCCTACTATAGTGCAGGCTTCCCATGGGGTCACAGCTTCCTTTGGACATCCATCTGCTCCAGTGTGGAGTCTTCCATGGGCTGCAGGTGGATATCTTCTCCGTTGCGGACCTTACTGGGCTGCAGAGGGACAGCCTGTCTCACCATGGTCTGAACAATGGGCTACAGGGGAACCTTGCCATGCAAACCCACTTCTTTCACTGGAAACTCTGGGAAGTCCAAGGAGGAAAAGCTAAGGGGTGCTGGAGCTGAAGGGTAGTGCAGTGCCAGCTGAGAGTTCAAGGCAGTAGTAAAAGACTCTTGATGTCTTGAAGGCTGTTTTATGAGGAGTTAGTGATGCACATAATGGGTAATTGAGGTGTATTCCTTCCCCTCCCCACCTCCAATAAACAGTTATGGATTCCTTTTATTTGTCCTGTGGCATCAGTAATCATGGAGTCACCAGAGTTATGCTTTGATTTTGAGCTGCAATTTGAAATAATAAAAGTGATTTCACTGCACAAAGACGAAAATATGAATCTGAAAAACTGGTAATACAGCAGTGACATAATAGTGTGTGAGTGTGCCTATGTGTGTTTTTTTACAATTTTTATGACATTCCTCTTCCATTGAAGAGGTGGGGGACATTAAGGCCCACTGAAAACCAAATGACCCAGAAAACAAATTGTCTCGAACAGAAAGAAGAGC
Organism: Myiozetetes cayanensis; assembly: GCF_022539395.1. NCBI lineage: Eukaryota > Metazoa > Chordata > Aves > Passeriformes > Tyrannidae > Myiozetetes > Myiozetetes cayanensis. The sequence goes on along the minus strand of NW_026087411.1, from coordinate 88,705,984 downwards.
AACCCTGATCAGCATTCCCCAAGGTCTTTTATCACTGACCAGAAACCTTGCAATGCAGATTTTTTTAGCTGAGGAAATACCCTTTGGGCATCTGCTGTCACCTAAGTGCATGATTTAGTCTTCAGACTCAAACAGCTCTGAAGGTGACATTTTGTGCCAAACATAGCTGCACAGAAAAAATTCGCTTGCAGGCTGATTTTCGCTCTACAGAGCCTGAAGCAAGTGGCTATTTCCACTTCAACACTTTGAAATGAATTTTATACATGGGGGAATGCATCCTACAGAAAACCTGCAGGAATCCTTTGGACTGTGAAGCATTACCATAAATGTTGCTGAGAAATGTTTCAAGGAAGATCCTTAGAGATTGCTGTGAATGAGTGCTGTGAATGGCCCTTTTCAGGGTGTGTTTGCTAAATGCGGTGTCACAGTTAGGTCTGCTTCATATATGTTGTCACATATATGAGACTAAAACACTGAAGTTTGGTCTAAAACACTGCAACTTGCACAATTACTCGTCTTAGCAATGCACATTCCTTTGAAATTCTTCTCCCTATAAATTTGCATTTGTGCTTACGAAGTGCTTGCTCTTGGTTCCTGGTTTAACAAAATGCTTGATGTTACAACCAACAGCTTCCCAGAGGGGCTCGGTTTCTTGTGTAACATACAATTAATAACAACGCAACATAAAGAATTTAGAAGTCCAGGTCTTCATTTCTAGTCCTGGTGAATGAACCATTTCTGCTTCACTTGCATTTAGGAAACCATCACAACCTCACAGTACAATGATGCCCTGACATTTCCTATTTAAAATTTCTGTGTCTTACGTATCAAAATTCCTTACATTCAGACATTTGAAACATACTGGCCCTTTTTTTTTTTTACAGACTGTATCAGTTTCCTGTACCAACCAGAGAATGCCTCCAGTCCATGCTTACATAGAAGTGTTAATAGGAAAAAAAAAAAAAAAAAAAAAAAAAAAAAGAAAGAAAGATTTATTACAGAGATGGTAGCAATTCAACAACTCTAATCAAATCTGTGATACTAAACACTGGATGAGATTTACATTCTGCAAAAAACTACAATGCAAGTAACTTTTTATTAATTTAAATATGAAAGCAAATTTATCAGTCTAAGGGCTTGAATGCTGGCTGCTTTCACACAAATCTATTGAAAAGACAGAGCTCAATAATTGGACTTGGTTTAAACGACACAGATCTCTCTATATACAGCTTAAAAGGCCCAAATGACTTGGGAGATAGAATCAAGCTGCCCATGTAGACATAGTCTCTGTTGCAATGTGTTGCATAATGATGGTGTGCTCTACCTCCTCTCCCTATTCCCCCCTAAGCTGGAAGTCGTGGAGGCATTTAACTCCACAAATCAACAGTCAAATCCCAGCCCTATCCCAGGAACCATCAGCCCACCACAGGTCCATCTCCATAATCCCAGAAGAGCACAGAGCCCAGTGGCAGGCAGGAACCCAATTTAAGGATTCAGAGGAAGGAACACCTTGTCCAGACCCCTCCCAGACCTGTCCTAGGAGGCTCTTAGCCCTAGTGTCAAGGTGTGACACAACTGCAATGAATCAACACTGGATCAATCACCATTTGGACAGAAGGGTGTAACTGCCATGGGGTATGGGACCTGTTACAGGATGCAGGTGAAGATGATTTTGGAATAGCACAGGACTTAAGGATGTTTTTTGGAGAGAATTAGGTGATTTGGGGAGGAACAAGTGTGGAAAAATAGAGGGATACAGAGACAAAAAGGACCAGTCACATGTGAATAGTTGGCTGGTCAGTATGCTTGTCTGGTCATGTCCTCTGCCTGATGAACACAGCCTGTCCTCTTTTCTATTTTATATTATCATCCCCCATTCCCTTGGCCCATTATGCCTTAGCTATGTAGCTTCCTGAGAGAGATTTCAATGTATAATGGTCCACTTGCAGTCAAAATAATGTGGTCATCTAGTGATAAATGCAAGGAAAAAGTGTAGTGAGTGAGAATGCACGTTGCTACTTGGGAAAAATAGACATGCTTTTAGGAAGCTTTTATTGATGTATGAAACAAGCATGAGATAATTAAGATAAACTCAGAGCCACTGTTACCAGCCTGTTAAGACTGCAATATGTTCCATCTGCCTCAGAAATGTAAGAAAATTCCTTGTCAATCCTGGACTTTGTCTATTTTTCCATATTTATATAGGTTTGTCTAACAGAAGTTGCTATCCGTCCTTATATTTTTGCCGCATTTGTCATGTTTAGGGTAGCCCTATAACTTTCTTCACTTTTTGAATTTTGTACATTTCCCATAAAATGATGTATCTTTAACATGCCATAACAAATAACCCCCAAATTGTTTGATGTTTGTTTGTTTGTTTTCTCTATTTTGTTTTGTTTCCATTTAATAGAGTTTTATTATCACTTCTTACATACTTATAGAGATTGATGTTCTGAGTTCCACTTCCAGCTCTTAATGGATGGTAACTGGAGTTCTGATATGGGGAAGATCTGTAGCAGTGGGCCCATTTTTGGCCTCTCTTTATTTATCCTTACTTTATCTTTTTTCAATAATCTCTGTTGGTAGGAACAGCAAAGCTGGCAGGAAATTGCAATTCTATTTGGTATAGTAGCTATATTTAATTTATCAAATAATCACTGTGACATCTTGTTCGTTTCATGTTGACGGAAACCAACATAAATAACATGATAAACATTTAAGAGAAACCAGCTTTCCTTCAGTGTTTCAGACACAAAGTAGCATACACTAGGTTACTAATCTTAATAGTGGAGAAAATATTATTGTGAATCTTATACATAATGAAAAAAGAAGATGATTTGTTTAAAATGTGGGCTTCTATGATTTAATTTTAATGGACAATTTATTTCTATTAAATTTATTATCTGGGACACTCATTTTGTTATAGTAAATAATTAAATTTGCTTTCTGTTTCTAAAATTGTTCTACCATTTTAATTAGGCAATCTATCATTATCTTCAAATACCTCCCTAAAAGTATGGCTTCACTAGGATTATCCCTAAGGATGCATCCAGACTTCACTGTATTGTGTCTCTGTTCCTCCCTTCTTTGTTTTAGAATATGTGATAATGGGGCCTCTTGCAACTCATTTTAAGACTTCTGTCTGTGCTTAGTTCATTTCTATTCCTTCTAAACTCTTAAGACACGGTTCAATAAAATAATTTTTCATATTTCAATAATAATTTCTTATGTTGTGGCCTTATTACCCTCCATTTGTACTCTGTCCTGCAAAGCTGAGTGTTTTTTCTCATTTTACCGGCTTACAATGGCGATCCAAACAGAGTTTTCCCTTTCCATTCAATAACAGTATTTTTTTCTGTGGTTTCAAAGACTTCAGATTTGTAGTATAATCAGACTAATGAATTTGTTTACTTTCTCTCAATTTAGGATCTCAATTTTTATTGAGATCTCCAAATTTAGAAACGGTTAGATATGAAGAGTTTCAGAAGAGCCTCATTAAACAACGACAGAGAAAAAGCATTAGATGACACTCAGCATTGACAGATCCAAATTGGGGTAGATTTCAGAAACAGTCCTATCCTTAAATATGAAATGGTGGGTTCTGAACTCATCATCAGCATTCAAAGAGAGAGGTGTTAGAAATTTTAATAAGCACCTTCGTGAATACATCAGTACACTCATAAAAGGAAATAGAATGGAGGAAGTGTTTAAGAAAAGGGCAGAGAATAAAAGAGAAAAATGTCAAGCACTCCTGTTTAAACCAGTGGCATTATTACACCTTGAATATTGCACCTTGAGTCAGCTCTGGAGCCTCGTTTTAAAGAGGATGCAGTGGAACTGAGAAGGAAGAAAGAAAGGCAGGTTGTATGACTAGAGATACAGCCTATGAAGTCCAAATGTATTGTGCTTCTGCAAGCTAAGAAAGATTACCAAGGAAGTATCACACACATTTCATATGTTTGCCTCTTGTATTTGCTATTTGCTGTAATTATCAGGGTTAAACGAAAACATGGATAAAACATAAATGTTCATCTAGTGAAAATTTTGGAAATAAAAATTTTAAATAAGACTTAAATATGTATCTGATATGACAAAACCAAACCAAACATTGCCTAATATTTATTTGAAAAGGAACTTCATATGCATCACTAAATCAGCTCAGGACCAGTGATTATTTTCTATAGGTAGATTTTTCAATCAGTACTTCTTGCTACATTGACTGTTAGGGGACAAGAATACTTTGCTCTAGGTCAGAAATTCCTGTGTGTGGACATCCAATCCTTATAATCAATTCATTTGATAATATAGGTCAAAATGGTCTATTTACTTTGCTTTATTAATTTCCCTTCATACTGTCTCCTATTTCATGGCAAAGCACTTGGTAAATTTTAATTTGCTCCTCTTTTTGACCTGAAAAATTAATTAAATTTTGGTACCTGGTGGTATTCCTACAATCCAGAAAGTATTCTTTATACACTGTTTTAATATGCAAAATGTTCAAAGTAATGATTCCCTAAGTAGAGGAAAAATCAAATGTAGCAGTTATTAATATAATAAATAATAAGTCCCATGGGGACCATAGTGACACCAATGTGGTGTGTAACAAGAGAGAGAGTTTATTCAAGGAGTCCCAGCTTATATAGCAGTTTCAAATGCTGCGACGTCACACAGGTAAGTTAAGCCAATCCCATACAAGCATTCAATAGAGCATGTGTGACAGAGTACTTAGAACTACAACTCCCAGGATGCTTTGCAGCCCCTGGTGTAACCAGACCCCACAATTCCCCCATTTTTATTAATAACAAGATACAAAACAGTGTAAATTCAAAAAACAGTGTAATTCTTAACAAAACGTTTTTCACTTGACGTAGTAAACTTATTTCTTGATTAAACCTTATTTACTTAAGGGTTTTTTGCAATTGGGTAGAACAAAAACCTTTATCAATCTGAGGGTTTATATATAATTGGGGAAAATTTACTTTATTAAAACACAAGGAAAAGTTTAAAGGAGGAACATCATGTTTTAAGTTGTCTTTTATTAAGGCGATGTATTAGAGGTAGTGTTTGTTGTGTGTGTTCGTTTCAGATATTTTGTATAAGGTGTAAATGGTTCACATAGATTCATACATTCACACAATCTCTCTTTCACTCATTCGGGTGGCCACCCCAATCATTTTTCATTCATGCATACATGTAATCTTTGCTTTCATATTCTAGCTATATAACTTAAACTTTTATGTAGTGTTTGGTCAGAATGAAAGTTGTTTGACTCAGGATTTACTTAATTACATGCATATTCTCACCGTCTACTCCCCTTCTTTTGTTGTGAATATGGAAAGTTAATGAATTTAAAGGTATAATACTGGTAAGTAGTGTGTATATTTCTGAGTGTGTATTTAGAGAAATTAATAGGTAGGTTACTATTATAATCTGTTAATAATAATAATAGAAATTCTTAAAGATGCTAATTACTACTTAAACGAAATAGTTATAAACTTAAACTTATTTAGATATATTTAAGAACTTAACAATTTTAAACAATATTCAGTAAATGTGACTATTAGTAATTTAAACAAAGCTACAGGGAAATTAGAAACTTAAAAATGTATTAATAAGGTAATGTTGAATTTTTCTGTCTTATTAGTGTAAATAGAAAACTAAAGACAGTTAACTAAATTATTTTAGACAAAAACATTTGTAATAATTTCTAAAGGTTTATATGTAAAACATGTAAAAACAGTCAGTAATATAATGTCTGTATAGTTTTGGTTCCGGCCCGGGTCCTTGCCCGGGCCGCCGCCGCCCCTCTCACAGGAGTGGGGAGGCGGTGTTGTCACTGTTGAGGATCCCAGAGGAGCTGGAATCGTTGCGGCCCTGGCCCGGCCCGCTCACGGTGGGGGCCATGTCGCTGCTCATCGCCGCCGGGCCTTGGCTCGGCGCCGCGTTGTGCCGCGTGTGCGGCTGTCCCGGGCCGCGCTGCTGCGGCCGCCTGGTCCGCTTCAGGGGAGCGGCGGCACGGGCGGGCTGGCTCATGTAGTGGGACGCGGCCGTCAGTTCCAGGTATGGCCCGGCCGCCAGTACGGGTTGTTCGCGCTCCAGGTGCAGGCGGGTGGTGAAGGCCTCACAGCTCTGCGCCGCCGACACGTGCTCGCCGAAGCTGCCGCGCCGCCCTCGGCGCATTTACAAACTTGCACCACAGTACCGGTGCAAGCCTGCTCGGCCGCCCGGGATGGCCGCGGGGCCGCCCCGCGGCTTCTCCTCAGGCACGGCGGCCGCCCCCCGGGGCCGGGGTTCCACGCGGAGCTCCGCCGGGAGCTCCACGCGGGTCGGGGGCGCGGCGGCAGTCGTCGCCAGCTGCGGCGGGGCTTCCGTGCTCGGGTCACTGCCTCCCGCTCGGCCGCGCTCGCCGGGCCTTGGCCCGCTTGAGGCCTCCGGGCAGAGGCGCCCGCGGCGGCGCCGCTCCAGCCGCCCGGCCTCCACGCTGTGCGCCGGGCCCGCCGCTCCCGGTGGTGCCGCCGCCTGCCATCTGGGTTTCCGCAGGAACCGCCGCATCCTGGTCGACACCAGCCGGCACCGCGAGATGAAGTCGCCGTCGCCGCCGAGCCCCGCTCTCGAGCCGCCCGCCCGGGGGCCGGAGTCGCCGCCCGCCGCCAGCAGTCCCGCGGAGCCGTGCGCAGCTCCATCCCCGGCCTGACTCGCTGCGGCTGCCGAGCGCCTCGACAGCCCCGCGCTCTGTGCCCGCCGCCGGCCTCGCCGCCGCAACGCCGAGCGGCTATCACGTATCTTTTTTAAACATCGCGCCACTGCAGCTGGTAGGCACAGCAGCTGTTGCTTAGCTACCGGCTCCCAGCACGGACCATGTTCCATGGTTGCCTCCAGTAGAGGCAGTCCGCAACATGGCCACGAGACAGGAAGAGAAGGCACTACCTCCTGCTCCCGGCATGGGCAAGATGGTGCTGCCCACGCCCCGGCGTGGTCTCCACGTGTCTGCAGGTTTTTAATGGCTTGGGGATTCAAAGTTTGTTCCCTTTTACCAGTCACATAATCCGCGACACGCGCCTTTTTCTCGGAATTCACGCATCCGCGAAAATTCAGTACAAAAAGGTATATTCTAAGGCTTTTCTTCCGTGCTCTCGGACCCCCTCCCCCTTTCCAGACTGCACTAGCACGTGGAGTTCCATGGTTTACTATGTTTGGGGGAGGGGAAGATTCAAAGTTTCTCTCTGTGGACGAGTTCTCTTGCGAGGGTTTTAAAGCGTCCACCTTTTTTATTTCTATTTTCTCTCTGCTTCTCCACCCCTCTTTCCAAGTAATTTTACTAAGAATTGTAAATAACAGCAGTCTTAAAACAGTTATTTTCATCAATTTTAAAAGTCCAGCTATTTTATGTTTGTTAACTTGTCTCCAAAGTCTTTTCAATATTAAGCTTAAGGCTTTTGTAATATTCTGCGGTTCACGTGAATTAAAAGTTTTCATTTTTCCTCTTTTTCTTTTTTCTCCCGTCCTCTCACCTGGGACGTAGATTTTTCTTCTCGAGAGCGTCCTCTCAAAACGTAGGCAATTTCCTACCGAATTCAGGCCTTTTTTCGAGCTCAATCGCGGTTTCTCCCGCCTCCGCCCATCAGAGTTTCCTTTCCTCTGGTACCTGGCGTTTCTTTCTTTTTCACGGCGGACGTCCCTCAGCGTTAAATATAGGCTGGTACCTGACGTCTGGTCCGTATTTCTTCCTGATTCAGGATAAGGCTTAGGTCCCTGTTCCGGGCGCCATATGTAGCAGTTATTAATATAATAAATAATAAGTCCCATGGGGACCATAGCGACACCAACGTGGTGTGTAACAAGAGAGAGAGAGTTTATTCAAGGAGTCCCAGCTTATATAGCAGTTTCAATGCTGCCACGTCACACAGGTAACTTCTTAAGCCAATCTCATATAAGCATTCAACAGAGCATGTGTAACAGAGTACTTAGAACTACAACTCCCAGGATGCTTTGCAGCACCTGGTGTAACCAGACCCCACAATCAAACTACAGGGCAAATCAATTTCTCCAAAGAAGCTCTCAGTCAAATCTCTCTCTCAGCTTTTCCCCAGGTAATTTACCAAAACATCAGACACTACCTGGTATTTTCTTGCTTGTAAACTCTCAGCTTCTTTGATCCATCTGTCTCCCTTTCTCTGACCTATGCTTTCATGAAACAACACCTGGGGAAGATGATCAGCTCAGCATTCTTTGTCTGTGGCTCTGATTTTGGGCTGTGTTTGTAGGTGGGGAGGTGGTCACTTTCAGTATTTTGCCTTCAAAATATTTGACTTTTTTACCACAACTTCTATGAATGATAGAAACTACAACCAATGCATGAAGAAAATGGTTTTTACCTTCACTGCAGAGGATGCCAAATCTTCCATATGGACACAAGCAAACAGCATCTCGGCTGGACTTTGGAAAACACGTAGCACCGTTTCCACACGGATTTTCATCACAAGTTGCAAACTGGCAGAGTTTTCCAGTGTAGAGTTTAGGGCATTCACAATACCAATTTTCTGCATCACTGACAAATTTAAATTAAAAACAAAAAAATATACATAAGTACCAAAATGCTCTTAAAACAAACAGAACAGGTTTTACACTCATCAAGAACCAGTGGCATTTGACTTATAGTTGTAATAGAAGTCTTTGTTTTTAGTAGAGCACCTGGCATTAGACACGCCATAATGCTTTATTGGTGACTCGAGTTGACAGGTTCTTTTGTGTTTAATTTTATATTTAATTTATCTTTCCTTCCATGGTGAGATAAGTGGCTTTTATAATGTCTCACTAGTTGCTTGTGCTGCATCTTTTATAACACAGTCAAAATAACTGCTACAGAAAAACAGGTCCTCTATTATGTCTGAAAAAATGAAATAATATGACAACAAAAAAAAATTGAAAGTTACCAGTTTACTTTGCAAATCGATACATCATGTATTACATATAGCTTGTGGCAACACAGTAGGATGTAAAAAAAGCCCTGAATTACGCTTACAGTAGTGTCTGTTGAAATTGAAACAGAATAAACAGGTAATATCTCTGCTATCATATAACTTAGGTTTTCAGTCATAAAAAAATATTAGAATAGGCAGAGGAATAATAAGTTCTAATCAACCTGGAGAGGTGGTAAAGCAAAAGGTTTAGAAATGTGCATATTCTGTTTGCACAAATTATTTTTCTTAGAGTATTCAAAGATAGCACAATGACAGATATGGTAGGAAAACCAAAATCAGATAGGAAAACCAGAAGTGTAAGATTCTCATCTATCCCTTATTATAAATATAATTTCATTAAAGGTCTTATTTGATATTTCCCCTTTTTTTAATGGCCAAAATTAGATAATAGCTAGATAGGTCAGTTCATGTGATTGCTATGTATCCTCAGTATTGAACAGAAACATGTCTGCTTTATACTTGATAAGGTCACATGTGCCTGTGGGTATGAATGCAGAAGACATAATGTGTGTTGTATCAAATCACAGTCATTGTGGTATTCCGATAATAGCACAATCATTAGGATGAGCACTGATAAAATATCAAATACCTGTGATTCGAAAACCCTGCTATCTGCTTATAATATCCATGCAATCAGATTAAAGGAAATAATCTGAAGCTGAAAGACCTCCTGTATTTTTTAAAAGAGTAAGTCTTGTGGCAGTCTTTGTTCATAGCAGTTGATTAGTGTGTTCCTAAACTGACCACCCGCAGGTCTGGGAAGTGAGGATCTCAGCTGGAGAGTCTATCAGAATGAATCTCATGAATAATGCCCCCAGACACCTTTGCAAAGAAATTGCTATCAGCTGCAATAATAAATTTCTGTGTGCAGCCTCTTCTATTTATAGATCTGCTGCAGACACTGTGAGAGGAGTGTAAATGAGACACTGGATTGCTTTCATTTGTGCAGCATCAAGAATCCTGCTTTCAGTAGTTTTAATATCAACATTACACAGTTCAGCTAATTAAAAAAGCAATAATAAACTGAATTCTTCCTGGAAATCTACAGTTGATGGTGATAATCTTTAAAACTAGTTATGAGATGTGTTTCCAGTTTGTTTATAGACAAAAAGATAGATCATCACTGCTGGCTGCCATAATACACAGACTTTAGTCTTCACCTTTAAAGTAATAATTTTCATGCATTCTTCTATTGAGTTGTGTATGTAACAGCAGTCATTTCTTCTTATAGGCTTACCTTTTCTATTATGGAGAAGATTAAAAATAACAGGTCTCATAACAAATTGTGAGAAGCTTATTGTTATCAAAATGAGCAATATTATAACATTTCACTATTGATGTTGTAACATGCTAAAAACAAAGAAGAGTGACTCCTCATGAGGCAAGAAAAACAGTTTTTAAAAAGTTCTTCAAAGTAATATAAAGATTGAAAATATAACAGCCAACTACACTGAAAAAAAGTATCGCTGTCAATTCACAAGGAATAGTATATGGAAATACAAAGTCCCAAACTAGTTATTATTCTTTCTTAAAGCTGTCACTGTACTTTGTTAAGGGAAGGACAAAATCACCCATATTCTCCTGAATTAACCTCAGCTGCAAGAAACACATAATGCTTGAATGACCAGGAACTTCTCCCAAGCGAATTTCACAATTTTATGATAAGCTGCTATCTTTTATAAGTGCAAGAAGCAAATGAAAGGGGGTAGCAAATAAGAACATTGATATCTTTTGTCTATGCTGTTCAGCAGCCTATGCTGTGAATGACTCCAAGAAAAAGTCATTGGATAATTATATACATGAGCTGTAAAAAGAGAATAATGCATGAAAGTAATAAGGAAAATATCAACATTTTGAGGTTGCAAAGTAAGAAGCAAATTCGGAGTGCTTTGCTGAAATATGACTATATTAGTGTTTGAGTTTAGATCCAGAGCATGGTTTTCAAGTAAACCTTCTGGTTGTTCCCAGCTGAAATGCCTTGTTTCACTTGTGTCTCAAGAGTACATGAACTCAATTTCTTTCAGGTGAACCTGCACCAGAACATTGTCTCACATCTCAGATATTTGAGATGCTTGGACTGGGCATTCAGTCCCAAATGAGGTCTAGTGTGAGTCAAAGCTCCCTGAAACATGAATCATGGTGATGTTGGGTCCTCAGCACTAATTGATTTACTCTGTAAATCTATGCCTATTGAACTACATTACTGACTAGTATGGGTGCAGATTTATAAGCCATGAAAAGAAAATCATGCAGCCATGGTATATATTACATATCAAAAAAGGTTACAGATTTTAAACTGGAGCACTGACAAACTCCATAAGTAAATAGAGAAAAAAAATCTCCCTAACTCTCTGGAATCATATGAAGGAAGAATGACACGAAGAGTGAGAGAAAATGGGAGAAGAGACAAAAATAGTGTAGAAAAGGAGTGGAGAAGAAAAGAATGATAATTCTAGGGCATCATCACCTCAATTTTCCAGGCTTATGATATAGGGAAAAAAAAGTTTAGGGCAAATGAATTGTTCCCTTTAATCATGATCTTAAAGGTCCCTTGTAACCCAAAGCATTCTATGATTCTGTGATCCCATGACTGTACTAAGCTGAGAATGTCAAAAAACTATCTGTCACAGTGGGTTCAATATTTAATGATATAGGTTCTTTTAGAGCTCTCACTATATTACCTATAACGAAGCTATGAAAGTTGGAGAGAACAGCTCCTGCAGTCAATACATAGTATATATAATTCAGTTTATTTTAATGTTGTTACTATTATTTGTTCCTAATGTTATTTTGTTTTAAATTACTGGAAAACGAAAGCAGCATCATACTGTAAATTATCAGTTTAAGTTGAATTACACTTCATTCAAAGATCCATTAAATTGCTCCCCAGAAAACACCAGCATAATGCAAAGGCAATTAGGATCTTCCTTTGAAAGCTTTGTGTAACAGACAAATCCACAGAAACATCACAGCCAGAAGGACAACTTTATCTTATGAATAATCTTAAAAATATCAAAGGACAATATATAAAGGAGGTGTTTCTTCCTTGTTCACAGAAGGAGTTTTTTAGTATATAATATAACTGCCAATCTTTCCTTGTATTATACAGCTCCAAAAAATCAATTTAGCTTTCATGCTGCTTTAGTACTTTCACTCAGGTTTCCTCAATTATGGTATCGTCTCTAGATCTGAATGCTTTTGTTGTCTTTACTGTTTTGAATCCTTTTTTCTCTTATCTGGAATGATTATTCTGCAAGTTCAGTGAGTCACTTTAATAATTTTTAGTTTCACTGAAAAAATTTTTGTATTAGGTTTGTGTGACCAGGTTTTGCAGCTGGGGAGTGTGGGCTAGAGGGATGGCTTCTCTGAGAAGCTTCCTCTATGTCTGACAGAGCCAATGCCAGCCAGCTTCAGGATGGACCTGTTGCTTGTCAAGGCCAAACCCATCAGCAATGGTGGTAGCACCTCTGGGATAACGTAGTTACGAACTGGAAATAAAAGCCCTGGCAGCAGCCCATGAAAGAGCAGGATCCTGGCACGACCTGTGGCCCCATGGAGAGAGGAGCCCATGCTGATGCAGGCTTGTTGACAGGACTTATGACTCTGTGCTTTGGGCTCCACACTGCTCCTGAAGAACTCCAGCCCACTGGAAGGACTCACATAGAGAATCTTGTGGAGGAAACTCTTGCTTACTGATTATCTATTTCAGACCTTCAAAGATTTCATCATTTTTTCAAGAATTCAGGATGGTTATAATTTATTTTACAATGTATTGGTTCAAATTACTAAGACAGTATGAACTTCTAAGGATCATGAAGTCTATTCTGTGGACTTTTATAAACCTTCTTTAGGCTCCATTTTCCACTCACTTGGTGAATATGCAGGTGATTCTCCATCACATGAAGGATACATATCCATTAAAATGTATGATGAATAAGAACTTCTGCCCTGTAATATGACAATTATGGCCATTTCTGTCACAAGAGGATATGCAGTTCTGGTATCAAGAACTTCTGGATGCATAACACTCAATGGTGGAGCGTTAAGAATCCCTCAGGAAAAAGTACAGCAAGAAATGGTTGGTAAAAACAATCTATCTGGGCAGTAATCCATTCCCCGGCCACATGTAGGAAGAGAAAAGGTGGTCTGTCAAGTTGAGTCCATCCCAACGGCTGTAATGATCTCTGACATCACTCCTTTCCCCAAACTTCTCGTTCTTGTCGTTAAATCCACATTTTCTCCTTCCTTGTGTTGTATGGGAAAAATAGTAAACAGATGTTGACATCTGCTTAAATGTATTTATAAAAATTAATATTTTTTTTAAAGTTGAAAGTCTATGATTTTGATAGTAAAAAATTAACATATATGAAACATGTCCAGGAAAGTATATAAATGTTTTCAACAGCATAAGGTTGAAGGCAGATCTCCACTTCTTACTGAAATCATATGCAGCCTAAATTCAGTTTGTCCTTCAAAAATCTCTCATAATTCCTTATGACAGAGAATTTCCAATTGCTCCCAGCAGTCCCTAGGGCTCGAAATATCCTTTGGTTCAATGTGTGTGTTTGCAGCAGGACTCGTGAACGCTGTACCCAAAGCAGTGACGCTGAACACTGATGTGCATCATATTGCTTATTGCACTGTTTTATTTAAACATGTGTTGAACATATTACTCATTTATCTTAGAAACTTAAAGCAATCTTTAAGCACAGAAGCATTCATGACTTCAGTATTAGATGAATTTGTAGTTCGCAGAACTATGTGACAATAATTTCCGAGATTTCAGTCTCATCCCAGAGCAACTGCAGTTTGTTACACTGGTTATGAGGACATAAGTAACAACAAAATTGTAGGATAAAATCTGTAATAGTTTGTAAAATAACAGCATTTATCTTGAATATACAACATAATAATGTTGAACTATAATAACTATAATATAAATACAAAACTATCTACCTTGGAAAGAGAAAAAATTCATGTAAATCTAGGTGGTCATTATACTTAAAATAAAATGAACTCTAAGCTATAAATGAAAATAGCAATTTCTAAAAGCTCTATGAAAACCTAACAACATCATAAGTGACAAGGTAAACCACAGCTGCTCTGAACTGACACAATCTTGATCATTCACTTTGGATGCTCCCTTTTCTAACAATCCTCCAAACATGACAAGAGATTAATTCTGAATGAATGAATGAACTTCATGGAGGAAAATCTGAATGGAACCTTTCTTAAGAGAGTCCACCTTTTCAATATATATCTTCAACTTCTTTTTCTCAGTAATTGCTAAAATAAAATTTTTGCCTTGCTTGTTCAGTAGTGAAAATATAAAACTGGGTGCACAGGAATGTACTCAGCTTTTTTCTCTGAACAGTTAATACAGCCACAAATAGGTTGAGAGCCACAACTGGGACAGAGCAGATCCCATAGATGACACTTTTCCATGGAAGGGAATGAGTATGAGCCTTACAACAATATTTTAACATTAATGAGAAAGACATATCTCTACACTTTGCCTGTAAATCTTGTACACAGTTTATAATTTTTAATTCTATTGATTTTTGTTTGTGTGTTTTTTTTCTTTGTCTCTTTTGAGACGATAATATTACTCCTCACTAATCATGCCTTGAAGCAGCAAGCATGTGCAGACAGATATTGTCTGTGTTTGTGAAATGCAGCCCATTGTTGCTTCTGTTTAGGCATCATAGCAAATATGATTCTATAATATCAGCTAACGTATACTAAAAAACATACTTTTCTTGTACCATGTCATGGTATAAGTAATATATTAAAAATACACCCCTGATCTAATGAGTAAAAACAGCAGTTCAGGAAACTGCCTGGACTTTTACATATTTTTTTAGAGAGTATTTGAGCTATAACTGAAAGTCATTTGCCTCCAGAAAATATTTTTTTCAAGTTCCTCGTCAAATGAAGTTGATGACTACATATACAGCATAGCAGATTTTCAACCATCAAATCCTAGGAATGTTGTAGGCTGAGTTAATTTCTATTAACACATATATCTAAACCTATTGTGAAGCTTGAGGTGATATATGAATGACACAAGCAATTGCACTTGATATATATTCTACAGGTTTATTGCTATACAGGGTGGTAGATTAGCCAAAATTTGTTGGATGGCACAAATTACGTAAAGTAAGTTTCCTTACCAATGACCAAGATGATTTCTGTGCCACAGAAGGTAATTCACATGTCTGTGCCTTTTCAATCTGTGGTTTCTTTGATTTTCAAGAGCTTTAATATAGATAACTCCTAGAGAATTAAATATGACTCAGGAAAGTTCTCAAATAGCTTTGTACAGTGCTCAAACTAGCACATTATCAGTCACATGGTGTCACTGAATTGATAGGTCATGTTTGAAGAACACTAATTTTCAGGAATCACCCCATATATACTGCTACATAAAGTTTAGAGTTAAATCTTATCTCAGCCCAACAGTGGTATTTCATCACTATCTGATGTTGGTTGTTCAGCTGGCAGCAACAAAATAACAAAGAAAAGTCCAAGGGCAATTGAGAGACTTCAGAACCCTGGGATGATTGGTACGGGGATCAGGAGCACAGGTAGTGATTTCCTTAATTCTTCTGGTAACAAGGAATCATATTAGTAGGAACAGGCAGATCTATTAGGCCAATAAGTGTCTCCAAGGTTACTGTAATAGGAAAAAATTTTGGATTTTTGACCATGGTATGATATACTCAACACCTGGTCTACTGACACCTGACAGGATGCACCTACCTCAGAGAGAAAAAGTAGTTCTAGTGCATGAGATAGCAGGGCTTCCTGACGGAGATTTAAATTTGCTTGGAAGGTGGAAAAGGGCCGAAACCTGTCTGACCAGGGATGAACAGTGGGATGATGTACCAAAACTTGATGAAACGAGCACTAATGGGATCCCTCACCAGGTATTGGCTACAATGTACCACACCTGAAATGTTTCTACACCAATGCACGGAGCAAGAGGAACAAAAGAGCTGCTCAAAGCCTTGACCCAGTCCAGAGATTTGACATCACTGGCATAAGTGAAACCTGGTGGGATGAGTTCTGTGACTGGAGTGCCCTGTTGGATGGTTACATGTTCTTTGTGAGAGATAGGCAGGGCAGAAGAGGCCAAGGGATGGTTTTGTATGTAATAGAAGGGTTAGAATGTATGGAGCTCACAGCTGGCAATGGCACTCTTGGGAACCTCTGGATAAGAATCAAGGGGCAAACAAATAACGTGGATGTCACCATGGGAGTCTGCTATAAACCTCCCAGTCAGGATGATGACGCTGACAAACTATGCTGTGAGAAGCTAAGGGACGTTTCCAAGTCAATTGCCCTTGTCCTTATGGGGGATTTCAGCCTACCAGAAATTCACTGGGAGCATCACACAGCTGGTACAACCCAGATCAGAAGATTCCTAAAACACCTGGATGACAACTTTATGGAACAGACCCTAAGGGAGCCAAATCAGAAAGATGCCTTCCTTGATCTGCTGCTTGTCAACAGAGTGGATCTTGTAAACAAAGTAGAGATTGTTGACCATCTTGGCCACAACAATCACGAAGAGATTGAGTTTAAAATCTCTGTTGACAGGAAAAAAAGTGCCAGCAAAATCTCAACTCTGGACATGAGGAGAGCAGACTTCAGGGTTCCCATGGCTTCCCAGCCTGCTCAGACAATTAGTAAGGTCCCTTGGGAAAATATTTTTTGCAGGTGCTGGGGTCCATCACTTTTCAATCATCATCTCCATGTGCAGGAGCAGGCAATTGCCAGAAGTCAAGCAGGTAAGGCAGAAGGCCAGCTTGGCTGAGCAGGGATCTTCTCTTGGAAATAAGGCAAAAAAAGGAAGGTGTATGCCCAGTGGAAGCAAGGTCAAGGGACATGGGAAGAATACAGAGATACTGCTTCCAACTGCAGGGAGAAAATTTGTGTAGACAAAGGTCAGCTGAAGTTGAAGCTGGCCAGAAATGTGGGGGACAATAAAAAGAGTTTTTTCAAATATATTAATGGCAATAATCAGTACAGAAATATCATTGACCAGTTACAGGATGGGGATGGTCACCTCACAGTCAGGGACAGACACAAGGCAGAGGTGTTCAATGCTTTCTTTGCCTTTGTCTTCAACATGGACGATGGACCCAGGGGGTCTCAGTCACCAGAACTGAAGGACCATGACTATGAGAATGATCAACTCCCAGCTGACCCTGAACTTGTGCGGGATCTGCTGCTCCAGCTGGATCCCGACAAATCTGTGTGGCCTGATAGGATTTATCCCAGAATCCTCAAAGATCTAGCTGATGTCATTGCAAAACCTCTCTCTAGATGATTTTTGAGTGGTCTTTGGAATCCGGAGAGGTCTCAGCTGACTGGATCTCTTCTCTATGATGACCAGTGACATGACCTGAGTGAATAGCCTGAAGTTGTGTCAGGGGAGGTTTAGGTTGTATATTAGGAAAAGGTTCTTCACACAGAGGGAGATTGGGCACTGGAACAGGCTCCCCAGGGAAGTGGTCACAGCACCAAGCCCAAAAGAATTCAAGAAGTGTTTGATTGATACTCTGAGGCACAAGGTGTGACTCTTGGGGATGGTCCTGTGCAGGGCTAAGGGTTGGATTCGATGATCCTTGTGGGTTCCTTCCAGCTCAGTATATTCTGTGATTCCATGATTCTGTGATGTATTTAATTACACTGTAAGCATGGAATGTGTGGTGCTGAAATGTATGGTGCAGAGAAAGAAAAAAACCCAAACCTAAGCACCCCAGATCTTGTGGTTCTTAGAACAGGAATAGTAAAAATTGGGCATGGCAATGCTGTGCTGAATGTAGTATAAAGAATTCCCACAAAAACAAAATAACATTTTTTTTAATTCAAAACCAAAATATCCCTTAAATCTTCTGTCTGTCCCTCTTTCCATCTCCTTGAGATTCACTTAGTTCCCTACATAGTTCAGATATATTCTTCTACTGTCAGGAATAAGAGAGCAAAAGAAAGCCATGGCAGTGTTTTCTTGTGCATCCATTCTGTGGGGTACCGCTAGCTCTCAGAAGGAGTAAGAAATTCCTGCACCAGAGGACTTCTGTTCACACATTAACTGAAGTGTAGGAGGTTAAGGAAAACTTTATAGATTCCCTAAGTGCATGACTCTATCTGAATATTGACATTTAATTCAGACTAAGTTATTTCTTTAAATGACATCAAAGGTAGGTAACAAAAACTGAAACCAAAAAGAAGCTAGAAATTTAAGTGTGTTTGAAGGACCAAACCTTGACGTCTCTGCCAGTTTCCTCCAACTACAAAATAAAGGTAATATATAGGATATTGCACAAAGCTTTTATGAAGACTAGTTGCTTGAGCTTGCACAACTAATTGAACATGAGAAGGGCAAAAGAAATGCTGAGTACTAGAACTACTGGCAACACTGACTGAAGTCAAAAGCCAGCAATCACTATGCGCTTTCAATTTTTTTACAATATGCTCTTTATCAATAGTTTGAGTTGTTGTGTCCTGTATGTTGACCTTTTACTTTGATTGCTGCCTCAGCTCTGAATTTCATATGTTCCTAGATGATTGCTAGGATTTATGAAGGATATAAAATGCCCTAAAACCTGTAAAATCAAATACTCTAAAACTGAGTGCTGGCATTTTTCACATGTGCAAGAACTGTAGCTGTTAGAGTTGTCCCATTGCTGAGTCAGTGTAGTTGGTGGCACATCAGGATAAACTGATCCAAGTGCAATAGAAAAGGACTGATTCACAGCTGATCTTTGTAATTGGTACAAAAGGCCATTTTTGTACCATTTTCTCAAACAGACCTAACTTTATATGGTAAGAGAACAGTCTCTCTCTAGCTTCTAATCAAGATGTCAGATAAGTCATCTGATTCATTTGCACCAGAAGGTAAATGACTATCTTGAAAAAGTAAATTGCAGGAGAATATATGTTAGAGAGAAACCATTGCATCATGGCCTCCTTAGCAGCACTGTTATTTGCTTCCAGACTTCCTTCAGAGAAAACAGTCAGATTATCCTCCCTGATACCATGATTTTAGTCCATTTTTTTACATGTATGCAGAAGAATAACAGTAAGTTATTCTGTCAGTCTAGCTCTATAAGCTATCTTATCTTGTAAACTTTTGGGCACTGGAAATAAGTAGTTCTTTTAAATAAGACACTTGAACTTACAGATGAATGGTTAAAATAATCCAAATGAAGATTAGACAAACAGGTGATAATTTGCATTTAATCACAGAGGATTTTAGAACAGTTTTTGGAAAAAGCAGATGAGATTTTGCACTGTTTGTGACAATATTAACTTTTGACCATAAATGAGCTTCTTCACATCTTCTGAAATTTTTTTATTTTCTGGTATGCATCAGTATGATGTCTGTTCATGTAAAATGAAAGTATCAGAGCATTTGTTAGTAACAGTCTGATATTATACTGTGTTATTCTAAAGTCTATATATTTTACAGATACACCTGTTCACTGCTGGGTGGAATGAGTGATGCTTCAGTCTCTAATGTATGTTGTACTCTTCTGACAAAAAGGCTTCTGCCCCACTGATTCAGTATCAAGGACGGTGATTTGAAAGGTCTATCCATATTTTTGCCGTAAAGTTTCAAGTCTGTGTCTACATAGCAGAATGAAGAAATCATGTAAGTGGAATTAGACATATTTGACTTCAATCTAATTAGCACTGCTACCATCTGCAGTGAAAACGTGATGGGATGTTTCATCCTGACTGCTCATCCTTCAAGGAAAGCAGTGCTTTTATTCAGTTTACTAGCATTTATTGGTATTATTGCTCATTTTATCTTCATGAAGCCTACCTTAGTTGTGCCTTTTCTGCAACCGTTATCTCTTTATTTCGCTTTATAGGTATGTCCTCTATGTATCCATAGAAACAAGCACATAATGAACCGTGATGCTTTGTGGTCATGTTTGTTTTGAATTTACTAGATAATGGAAGTGAGAGTGTCTTACTGAAAAAAAAAAAAAAAGAAAAGAAAAAGAAAAAAGGGCAGAGCTCTAATGCAGCCAGAGGTAAGAATACATTTTAACCCTTCCTGCTTACTTCTTTCAGTCAATTTCTAGCATATATAGTTACCAAAGCCATATTGGTTGCAATATTAATGGAGGAATTTCTTCCTTTGATATCAATCCTCCTATAAGAGAAATGCACCTTAGAGCTAGTGAGTGCAATTGACTATTCCAACAACTCAGTTGTTAGGCTATGGAAGACTGCTTGTGGGTACTCAGTGGTTTAGAAATGGTAGTAGGTATTTGGAATTTTCCCAGGCTTCCAGGTTCAGCTGATCAAATTAAGTCAGCACTACTGAAAACTACTGCTCTTGAAAAGTCACAGCTTTTCACACACTATAACACGAAAAGGCATAAGTAGAATCCCAAATTTAATTCTTAGGAGAGAGAAGGTGAACTGGAATTCCATTCTCTACTTCTGGACTGCTTACATTTTAATATTAAAGATTTATTGACATAAAGTAACACCGGAGTACCAGACGAGCCTTAGTTCTCTCAGTTTCTCTGTATGCCTGATCAAAGGTAGGGGAAAGTCTCCTACTGATTATTCCTCTTTGACTCTTGAGTTGCTGGCTTCATTTCTGAAGGGAAGGTAAAAAATGCTCTCAGAAAGCTTCCAAGACACTTTGGTAATTTAAGGCTATCCTAGAATAGGGCCTGCAGTCCAAAAGTTATTTCAGACCTGTGCCATAAATTGTCCCAGAATCATGAGAACTTGATAGAATCTGAGGTTATGTAGCATTTTTATTTTATATGTGTAAAATTTAAAAATAAAAATGTCATCTGTGCTAGCCAAGTGAATTATACAACTATTAGTCAAAGGAAAACCATTTCCTTGTTAACTGATTCTATTTTCTGGTATGCTTTCCACAGCCTTTTTAAGAGATTCAGAACTGGAAGGTAGTTCCCTGGAGCTGGGGTTCCTCCACAACTGAATAACTTTCACATCAAAGAATATGTTTCTCTTGAAACTTCCACCTGTAACTGAAATTCCAGCATAATAACATTTAACATGTTGAAGGGTCAGACCACAGCGTGAATGTTCAGCTTGTGTCTGAACAAGATGACTGGTTTCATGAGGATCATAATCTTCAGCACAGTGGCAGATACTTTCATGCAGACAACGGTCTCTATGAAACCACTTAGGAACTACAGAAGCTGGTAAAATAGCTGAATTCTTTGGTGCATATGCTTCTCCTCATTGCAAAAAAAAAAAGAAAAAAAAAAGAAAAAAAAGAAAAAAAAAAGAAAAAGAAAAAGAAAGTTCTTGTTTTGCTCAAGGTCATGTAATCCTGAAACGTTAATAATATGCTGTTGTGTGACAAATCAGGATGAGATACAAATCAAATGCCTTCAAAAGTAAAATAAAAAAATACTGGATTTGTATGCAGATTTGATAATCAAATTTTTTCTGTGTTGGATATTAAAGAAGAGGGTGCAAGTAGATGGGAAATGCTACTGATGCACAGGTATGATTGAATAGTATGCTCTGCCATATATAGCTGTACCAAACTGATGTGCATTCAGGGGTAGAAAAGTAGTAAATGATATGTTGTCATCAAAAACAAGGACAGTTTTTCATTTGCTTTCTTTGTGTTTTTGGTTTTGTTTTTTTTAATTTAATGAGTGAAGTCTTTGTTAACATTCACTTTGAACATTTTATATGTGATCAATGGAAACATGGAATATCACAATCACTGATGTAAATAGCTCAGTTTGACACTATATCCTCTGTGAGATAAGGTCTTTAAGAGACCTTTAATTGGAACTGACATAAACCATAGTTGATTATAAACACTTATCAACCATTTTTTCTACTGAACTATCTCAAACATAGAATCAACACTAGAGTTAACCAGTATTCTTCTATTATATGACAGGCAAATTCCTTTAAAATCTCACTTTCCTTTTGTACCTATGTTACCTTTTTTTTTTAAGGTATCAAAGAGATAAGTAACTTAACTGTTTTAGAATATGTTATAATTCATAATATTTTAATTTGTCAAACAGCACTAAAATTTATGTCACAGTGGTATTTGTGAGAAGGGGATCTCTGGCAGAGGTTTCTGCTAGCACAACCAAACATGGAATATCCTCGTTAGGATTGAACTTGCATTGTGATTGTAAAGAAAGCAGAATAAGAGCAATTTGTCTGGCAGTTGCTGGCTCGAGACTTCCAAGATTTTGCAGTGCACAAAATCTTTTCTGGTAGTATTTCTGTAACTCAAGTGGATACTCGTAACTGTATTTTCTCTGTCTAATATAATTCTATCTCTTCTAGTATTATCTAAAGCAATGTTTATGCCAATGTATCATTAATGTGTTTCCTGTGTTCCAGCAATTTGGTTTACGCTAGACTGGGAATTGCAGTCCTGGAAGAATGGAGTGATTCACTGCTTGTGTGTTTCTATGGTAAGCTTTTCCACTGTGGTAATTATTCAGCTCCACAGGTGGTAGCTATGGCAGCATCACTTGTGCAGAGAGAAAAACCACGCAGCTTCAAATGTTTAAGAAAGGTTATATTTTTTATTGCTAAAAGCAGTGCTATACGGCACAATGCTGATATGTGGCATTAATTACACTGTTACTATTAAAGATTAACTCATGCACAGTGAGCAAATCTGTAATAAATGCTAAAAATAGAAAAAAATACTAAGGAGTGATTCAGTAAGCAAAGAGTATCTGAAGCTGTGCAAGTAAAAGTTACAAGTGAAAGATACGTAGAAAATGATTGTCATGGCTTAAAAAAGCTATAATATATGCAACTGTAAGTAAGAAGTTGGTATATTTGTCCATTTTATCTAAGGGTCACCTTTATCTCCAAAGTGGTGGAGTTATACCCCAAACAGGCAAGCTAATCTATTTTACACAGGACTCCATAAATCTCAAATTTTAGGGAAGACAAGTAAAACAGATTTTATGAAGCCCCTTTAGCACTCTATTTGTTATTTATCAAATATCTTTTTGTTTACATAGCTAAGCTGATGTGATACAGAAAGAAGCAAGGGGCACTAGAACTATGAATTCATCTATGAATCACCAGCATAAATCACACAAAACGTACATTAATCACTCCTTCCTCATACGTCACCACCTGCCAGGGGATGGCCTGTAATGTGCCCTCTTTCATTCTTAAACTGTTGCAGGCAATGCCTGAAATAGTATTATGTTCTATTTTATGAAGGTTAAGTATCCTGGGGAAAAGGCATCCTCGTCTTACTACCCAAGCTATTAAAAAGCCTCATCCCTCATTCATCATCATTTCAACAAATACATTGCTCCTTAGTCACTGTGCACTCCTGCCTGACGGGAAATGCAACCCTCTAAAGAGCACAACCTCAGCACACTCGTACCACCTGTCTTATTGCAACAGCAGAGCTTTCCAGCTGCACACCAGAGACCCTGTGAGAAAGCCCCCAAACACAATTTATTCCAGCCAACCTGATGACAAGAAAAAAAATAAAATCCCTTCCCACTGTCCCAGAAGAAATTAACTCAATGCTCACAGAGGCTCACAGAATGCACAGTTGTGCTCTTACCTATGAGTGAAAACCAGTGATCAGAGTTGTGGCTGATGAGGCAGTATCATACACCCTTTACTTTATGAGATATGAAAAAGAACTGGTGACCTATCTGACTCATTTTTGATGTCTTATCAACTTAGAGGAGAAACTCAGAACCTTTCCTCTCCCTTTTAGCTTATGTGACATGCATTCTTGAAATGGAATCATTTTGCTTCTAAGAACTGTCCTGTGGCCAAGCACACTTCTCACCTGAAACAGTACAGGCTGGTAGAGACACAAGCTATTTGTTTCTTTTACTACTCTGGTAATGTTTCCAAAATTCAGAATTTTGAAATATTATGAGAGGCAAAGATAAAAGAGGTGAAAAGAGGTAAAAAGCCTAGTTATTACACTCCATCCTATTCAGCAGCAAAACAAAAGATCTTTTTTTTCCTCAGAAAAATGCTTTCAATTAAATGTTGATATTTTTGAAGCTTTTACTATTTTTATCCTATTATTGTCATCATGACACTGCAAACATTTTGTGCTACTGAGATGATCTGCCTTATGACAAATATTAGAAAAAAGACATTAGATTAATTTTCTTCTGAGTTGAATTTTATGCAGGATTTGAAATGAGATTTTTACTGGGAAATAGTATTTGCTAGAGACTAGCTAGGTCCCACTTGCATTAGGTCAAAATTTGTACTTCACTGATTCATAGTCTTTTACTCCCAGCAAAGAAGCCAATTTCTGCTGAAGGAGCAGAGGAGGACGTTCTTCCTGCAAAACCTAACTAAGACATAGGGTAGGTAGATGTGTATACTATTTACGATTTTATACATTAACCCATTACTGAAGCTTAATCTACTGGGTATTTTGTAATTCACTGCTGTTACAACAGATCAGAGAGTCAGGCTTTCAAAATTTATTCCAGGTAGCTGGAATAGGGTTAATTTTCTTCGAAGCAGGTGGTGTTGCTGTGTTTTGGATTTGTGACTAATTTGTTTTAGCTACTTGAAACAGTGCTTGCAGAGCATCTAGGTTTTATCTTTCCTCATTCTGAGCAGACCAGGAGTGGGCAGGAAGTTGGAAAGGGACTCAGTGAGGACGACTGACCTGACCTGAACTGTCCCATACCTATGGGACTGTGCTCAGCAGTGAAAACTGGGAGCTCATCTTTCCAAAGTAGCTGTTACTTGGAGACTGGCTGGTCATTGATCTGCTGGGGGTAAATGATTTTTTTTTCCCTTTGCTTTCTTCTTTTATTAAAATGTCTTTATCTCAAAACACCAGTTTTCTTGCTTTTGTCCTTCTAATTGCTCCCCATTCTGCTGGAGGCAAGTAAAAAAACGACTGGAGGAGGGGGATTATCTGCTGGCCAGGGTAAACTCAAATCACTAACTGGCAAATTCCAAATGGGTCTTGGAGCTACTGTGGCAGGAACTGCTACACAGGAACTCCGGAGAAGTTTGCGTTTGGTGTGCTACTCAAGGACAAATGATCTGGCCCAAGGACTGGAAAATCTGGACTTTGCAAGGGACATTAACTTCCTGCAATTCTTCTGCATTTTGATAACAACAAACATTTGTCAGATTGAGTTCACTAGCAGTTCAGGATTTGTGTGACAACCAGGCTGCAACATATTTAATCAAGAAACAGAGAGCAGAAACGCTGCATATCCCTAAAGGCTTTCATTCTTTACCTTAGACTCTCTTCCTGCTGGTCTGCAGCAGACTCCTTGCCCAGGTTCTGTGATGACAAATGCAGACAACCCACTCCCCTGGAATCAGTAAGAATCCTAGCAGTGTACCCAGAAAACTATGAATATGTCCTTGAAGGTGACACTGAGGGGTACTGAGCAGGACAGTAAAATATGTGGAGATTTTTTTTTTATCCTAGTGCAGTCCTTGAAATTCAGTACCAAAAAGGACTGCAGGGGAGGTGGGCTGCATGCTATCAAGGGAACCACCTAAGATAGGGAAACACAGATCATTATCAAGCCATTTAGCAGCTCTCACCTTTGCTTAGTATCAGTGAACTTTTCAGAAGTACAAAGAAATACAGCATGGTGAGATGTAGGAGAATGGACCAAATTACAACAGGCACTTGGTTTTATGGGGTATTTTGTGATACTAATAGATACTAGTTTTGAGAAGAAGGCAATGTTCCTTCACATGTCATTTATAAGAGTTTTTCAGAACATTCAGAACTAGAAAATTGTGTCCTCTATTGGCCAAAGGTGGAATGTTCTGGACTTGCTGATCTGCTCTGGATGCTAGGTGTGTCTAGTATCTAGGATCAGAAGTATCTAGAAGCAATTCAATGTTGTCTCAAGATTTTTAAGAAGGCCAACCAGCAAATTACAGTGACTTGCAGGGTGAAACATAGAGGAATGCTATACCTGGTGCAATTGTATAAGAAGATAGGAATGTAAGAACAGTTACACCAGGTCAGACCAAGGTGCAAGTGTACTGTTATCCTGTCTCAGCAGATGTCTTTGATGATGGACAAAACTGGCATCTCACAAGAGATGATAGTTTTCATGCAACATTAAGTGACATTCATCTTCTCATGACCTGTAGCAAAGGATGTCTTGAATCAGATGTGTTTCAGAATCCTAAACAGATATTTGTTTCTACATGAACCTGTCTAATCCCTTTCTAAACCTATGTCAGCTTTGAGCATCTCAATTGTCTGATATCGTTCTACTGCTTATATACAAAGTATTCCTTAAGCATCTACTTTTGCCTTCTTTGAATTTTTGTCTCTTTTTTTTTTTTTTTCCCACTTGTTGGACACAAATTCTTCTGTCAGAAGACAAACAGTTCTAGTCTTTTTCTTATCTCTCTCCTGACGTTGTAGACGTATTTCATAACACTCTTCAAATATCTCTTTTGCACATTAGAAAATCTCAAACTAATCTGGAGATATTCAATTTCTTCAGTCTCCTTCTTTCCTTTTTTTCCTTTAATTTCATCACTATTGTTTTTGAGAATAAAATGACAAAAATAATGAGGAGAAATGGAGCCTTATTAATTCATATTTATGCATCATGATTTTCTTTTTCTCCCTCCTTTCGTAAGGATTTATTCTTTCCTTTCTTAAGTGACATGTCTGTTATAATGTTACACTGTTGTAATTTTACCTTTTAATTTCAGGACTTTTTATGTCTATATTTCAGTTTATATTTAAAAGTAGTTCCACAACCATTAAAATGCATGACCAGTTAAAAGTAATTAATTAAATGAAGTTAAAAAAAGACCATTTTCTTTGTAGCAAAATCAGTGAAAATATCTTCCTTATTATGTCCCACCCTGATGACTTGAAACCATGAAAATGCCTGTTTCACAAAGCTTTAATTATAATCTAAGATGCTCTGAAGTAAAATAATATTGTCTGTTTCTAAATGTGTTTCTGTTCAAGGCAGATTGAAGCAATTTATCTCAAAGAGCTGTTGTGCAGAGATGATGAGGTTACAACACACCCTAATTGTAAAGGGCCATTGGCCATGTCTGGAATATTAAGAAAAACATTACCACTTAAGGTTGAAAATGGTGATAAGAAAACATGACATTCATCTGGAATTTTTTAAATATACATTTTCATCCACCATACCAATTTTTCTAGAAATCTGCTAATAGAGCTGCTAAGGCAGACAAAATTGATAGCATCTAACACAGAGTTTCTGCTGTCTAGTCTCCAAGTGTCAGTAGCAATACATACAGTGTTACAAATTTCCTGAAGGCACAAGTGTCTCCCGCTCTGACAACTGTGATATGTCTCATTTCTCAGGAAGGGCAGTTGCCATTGAAAATTACATTTTAAAACTGGTAAGAAAGCAAAGAATGAAAAATACAAAAAAACAGGTGACTGCCGGTCATCTGCATTTTTAATAAATGCTTCTGAGGCTCATTACTGTTCAGTTTCTGATGAGTCCTGCTGTATTAATGTAGAGATTAGAATGTGCAAAGAACTGTGGTATGGGGAAAAAAATCCTTGCTCTTTCCCAGATTTTCAGACCTTGGGCAAATCTCTCAGATGTTTTCACCAAAGAGCATACTTAAGACATCAATAGCTTTGCTACAACATACCACCTGCATAGCAGCCTGATGAGATCTCTCTGCTATCGCTGCCAACTTGAGTTAAGAAGACCCCATACAAAGATCTTTGGTAGTAAAAGAATTCAGGTTAGAGGCAAGATGCAACTTTGAATCTGAATAATTTTTCACCTAAGAGAAGACAAGGTTTTTTTCAATGTTAAGGTTCTTCATCTGTAAAATTAGTATAATTTTGTTTTTCTGTGAAGGTTAAGGAGATCAGCATGAAGCACTGTGGAGCTATGATCCAGATGAGTCCTTAATACATATTTAAAACAAACTCTATTACAACTTATATTGTCTGCTCACAGACCCATACAACACTAGTGATTCAATGGAATGAACAAATATTTCTACTTCCAATTAGCAGCATTTACTTCTTGGCCTTAGTTTCATCATGATAGTGTACTGGCTGGAGATAAGCACTATTATATTGTCTTTCAACAGTGAAAGATTTTTGTTTGGAATGAAAAGCTGAAAATTGCTGAATGTAAAATTACCTTTTTATTCTGAATTAAGACAATTTCTATAACTAATTTTTTATTTGTGTTTGAAGTCAGGCTCATAAATGCAAGCTTTCAGCAGCAAAACCAGTACTATCATAGCAGGCCTAAGATAAACTTACTGAAGGTATTTACATGCAAATGTAAATGACTTCTTTTCATTAGCATGTTGAAAATGGCTTTAATGCTCACCAAACTAGCCAAACACCATTGGTGTAAAAGGGCTTCAGAACATTCTCTACAAGCATACCTGAGGCCTTAGCATGTTCCTAGAAAACTTTTCTGTAAAACTGTACTCCCTTCATTGAAGTTCATACAGCCTTGATGTGTCTAGTTCTGTTTCACCGCTTTTAACTATTGTGTCAGAAGGGAACACATCTTTCTTTCTGAAAGAATATAGGAACTTGAGTTATTATGAACATATATATATGTATTTAATAAGCTTATCTAGAAGTAGATATTTCTGCTTACAAGAAACCAAATGCAACCTCCAATGGTCTGAGACTTTTAACTTCAAGCCACTGCTGATATCTAGTTCAGATCAGAAGGGACAAAAGGGATGATAACAACTCCACAATATCACTATTACAAGCAGACATGCAAGCTTATCAAACACCTAAGCATACAGACATAAGACTATACATTGCAGTACAGTGGATGTAACACCCTGGGAAAAGTTTCCCTTCTACTGCTTTTTTGAATAGCTGTCAGTCATTTAAAAAAAAAACAACTCACGAGGGTAGTTGTTTGAACAATGCCATAAATCCTGAATGCAGATAACAGGGAAACCTGCATAAAAATAACTTGCATATTAAGATTGACAGTAAGTGGAATAAAAATGCTCACTCTCTGAGAGGATGACAGAGTTCATTTTTCAAAAGTTTGGGCAAATTAAAAGTAAAAATGTTGCTAGAATCAATCAGTTTAAAAAGTCTGTTTTCAGATTCTTAAAACTAGAATTAAATAGGATGTAAAAGACTGTAAAGTCGCCTAAAATCATTACAGTATATATGTAAATGTCAGACTTCTGTTTACTCCAGCTTTTCTCTTGAGTCTACATGAAGACTATTGGTATCATACAAACTTAGTTTCTTCTGAGAAAGCTGTGAGATAGTATGCACCATACTAGCAAATCCCCCTTTTAACAGCCACTTAACATTGTCAAACATTATTCTTTATACCTTCATTTTCTTTCTCCTTTTTCATATTTAAAACAAAACACAGTCCTCTCCCACTCAATCTGAAGTGATGTGTCAATGGAAGTGTATTAACATTAGAGGTTAACAATCACTCAGGCAGGGCCTTGTGAAAGCACTAAGGATTGGCTCCTGTTATAACAGGTATTTA
The DNA here is from genome assembly GCF_022539395.1 of Myiozetetes cayanensis. Lineage (NCBI taxonomy): Eukaryota > Metazoa > Chordata > Aves > Passeriformes > Tyrannidae > Myiozetetes > Myiozetetes cayanensis. The sequence goes on along the minus strand of NW_026087411.1, from coordinate 88,676,502 downwards.
ACACACAGAAAGAGTAAGATCAGGTAATATAATGTTTAAGCACCAAGGATGTGGATCAGTTTGCGCAGTTGCTCAAGTATTATGGAGACGACAACAGGATGAACAGAAAGCCTGAAGATGTCAATAGGATGGTATCTTTTACTGTTCATGTGTTCCTTTCTCTGTAGGCTGGAAAGATGCAGGGGCTCATCTCTCACTGCTGTCCCACTCCTCAAATCTGTGTGTAAGCAGGGGTGACAAACCTCACCCCCACATTCCTCAATACAGTTCATAAGCATTGAGCATTTTTTTGCATATCCTCCAAGTTTTCCACATCCCAGAAGGGTTTGTACCACTAGACCGTGATCTGTAAGATTGTTTCATTATGCTTAAATGTACAAACAACGGTCTAATAATTTCATTGTATGTACAAATGGGGAATGAACCATTTTAGCAAATGAAAGTCTAACCAGCATGTTACAAATGTTTGTGCATTTGCCATTTGTTATCAGAGGGTAACTGGCTGCTTTCGACTTTGGTATCCACAACAGTAGGCCAGAGTATCAGGCAGCACAATCGAGAGCCCTCATCAGTCAGGTTTCATAATTGCTTTATGACAATTTACAATGTTTATGATTCTGGCAACTGTCTGTAATGCAAACTCTGTGGTCATCAGGATAAAATAATGCTCTTATACTAATATGATAAATCAAAACTACTATACAGAATTTATTACAAATATTATGATGCCTTTGGTTTAGTGTTATCTTAATGTACTCCACTGCAATAAGGCTCTGTACATTTGCAGTAATATACTGCAATTTTATACAGTTACATAAAAGCTTTATTGAAATAACACTGCACAGCATTTTATGCATTTCTTAAAATAGCAGAGGCATAATGTAACCAAAAAATCATAGGCTATTTAATAATGCATGAGATGTTAAAATTATGCCACTTTTGTATTTTAAATCGTCCTTTTTTTTTCATCTTAGTGTCTCAGATGTTCTCTTCTATACTGTGCTACTTCACCCTTCTTCACTGATCTTAATGCAAGGAAAGATCATTTTTCAGCACTATTATGTTGTGTTTTTCCTACCAATCTGTAAGGCATTCTAAGAAGCAGTTAAAGAATAAAGGACTTAGTTTTGCCCCTGCTTCCCAATTTTCTTTGCTTCATTTGCAAACATTCAGAAAAAGCTTGTTTATCTTGTTGGACGCCATTTCAGACCTTATAAAATCAAGGGAAAGATTTAGGGATGGTGCTAATCTCATACATAATTTTATTGTCCTTTGGACACCCTTAGATGTCAAAAGCTGTGATCACAGAAACTAAGGACTTTATCTGCCAGTCTAGGAGTCTATTTTTCAGTCAGCATAAAGATATTGTTGAAGTCAGTGTTCACACAATTTATAAGGAATGAATACCTTTGCCTCTTCAACTCCTGAAGTAGGCAGGTGCTGTCTTAAGTGTACAACACATTTCTGTTACGAGGTGGCCTTAAAGCAGTGCAATCCTGTTGCTTAGCAATATCAAGGAAACAAGATTAAAACGATTCTCTTTCTCCTATTTTCCTCTGTCCACACTTGTTCCTTTTCTGAAATATCCACAGGTATTTGTGCCTAAGCCGTACTAAGTTTCTATCCAGTATGATAATCTATGTTTTTAATGTGAAAAAGGCACTTTTATGAAATCTTTTCATAGAAGTACCAGCCCTTACAGAATATTTAAAATTATTAGATTGTTATCAAACCAGAGTAATACACTTAAAAAAAGCAGCTGTCAGGTTCAGATTCCTTAAAAAATGGAGGATACACTGTTGTGCCATAAGCAGATTTTATTTTTCAAATATCAGAGATCAGAGAACAGTTGAGGTTGGAAGGGACCTCCAGAGGTCAGCTGGTCCAACCTCTCTGCTCAAGGTCACCTGTAGTCTGCTGCCCAGGACTGTGTCCAGACAGTTTTTGAGTATCTCCAGGGATGGAGACTCCACCAGCTCCCTGGGCAATGTGTACCAGCAAACACTTAGCTAATAATGTGGTACAAAGCAAATTATATCTTCAGAATATATTTTATTGCTCATTTCACTTCTTATCAAAATAGCTATAAGCAAAAACCAAGAAACGCAGACACTGGTAACCCGACACTCACTTTAATTTCAAGATAGATGTAGCTATTAATAATAGTCAGTCAAACAGAAGTTGCTTACACAGGTGAAATAACATTAGAACAGTCCAAATGGACAGTGAAGATATTCTCTGGTTTTGAACATTTTCAACTCTGGAAATGCTTACTTGTCAGCTGGCTAACTGACATTCATAACAAAAATTTTCAAACTTGCTGTGCCTTGCAAACAAATGCCAAGTAAGATATATTTTTTCAGAAACCATAATACCATCCAGCTATTGAACTGCATGCTTTTAATTTCAGAAGATTCCAATTTCCCAGAATATTATGTTTGTCAAACAGTTCAAATTATAATATTTCATATTCTACAGGAAGATTTAAAGAATATTCATAAATGTATACCTAACCCTTGAAGATTGTACAGATCAGAGATGACTCTAATGACTGCAAAGAATTAAAAGAAATTCTTTAGATGAGACAAATGATGCTAAATAAAGACGCAGGGTCAAAAGAACTGGGCGTTGCCCAAGAGAATATACAACACATAGATTTCCACAGGAAGAAAGTCTTTACGGTCAGGAAAATATAGCCTATTCTTTCTCCCTTTTTAATGACAAATATAAATCTAAACACTTTTAATAGTGTGTTCCCTTTTACAAGCATTTCCAGTTTAGCTCAGCTATAGGCTATAAAATGCACTAGATGGCAGCAAAAAGTAAGAGAACAAATTCATAACGTTAAGGTGCAGAGGAGGATGTGGTACAGACAGCCTGCATGATTTCAGCAGGGAATGAAGGTGAAAGGAAAGAAATTCCTTCCTTCTTTTGCTTAGGTGCTTTCCATTAAGTAATGCAATGCCTAAGCCAGTTGTCCACTGCACTATTTATTAAAGTATGGCAAAGCTGAGATATTCACAATGCCCTTTAAAGGACAATGAAGTGCAAAGTCACTCTGTGGCTCAGTACAAAGAAAGCCGGTAACAAACCCAGTGGTGATCACAGGCGCACAAATGACTATGTCATCTCGACACTTTGGGTCAAAATGATACTCCATACATATACACATGAAAATCCTGAGAACACATGCCAAAGAAAGGCTCTGTTTCCAAATTAGTTGTACTGCTGCCTAATCTTCAATACATTTGTGTTTCTGTAATTAGGATTTCAAAATGCAGTCATGCAGAAGATTCTCAGATTATTTATGGATGGACCAGTATAATCTGATTCAAAGAGAGTCTCTTCCCTTAAAACAAAACAAAACAAAACAAAACAAACACCTAAAACTACATAAAGCTGTACTACTTAAATCTTATCTAAAATGGTTGTCAGAATATTAGGTACAATACAGAGAGAGAGCTGTAATGACATTATACTCTGAAAAACATTTGGAAGCTGTTGTATAGTACTTAGAATGGTTCCTTTTAAAGCTAATTACATACATCTAACTGTTTGCTTGTCCATGAAAGAGACACAAAAAGTTATGACGAACTAAGAGAATATTAATGCAATTCTTGCTATCTCATGAGAAGGAATCTCTAACAAATGTTGCTCTATTAAAGGCAGCAGGGAACCTTCAAATAGAGCAAAGGATAAGAGGGAAGCAATACAAATGTAAACGTGTAAAGCAAAGGATTTGTTATTTATAAAGCTTTTTGTATTTTTTCTCTTCATATCTTCTCTCCTGTCATGGTACTGCAGACAATGAACCATTTTCAGTAGCTCACAGCTTACATCCCAACATACCCTTCTCCCACAGGGTTTGCTTTGTTTAGGAGTGGAGGAATAGGGAAAAGGAAAACAAAACAGAAGGCTCTGTGTGAAGATATGAGAGTGACTTACTGAATTTCAGTTACTTAAGTATATATCATAACAGGCATTAAATAATCTATTGAATAATTCAGGATCAGACATGATTGAGTTTTGTGGTAAATTTGTGTTATTTGGTAAATTCATGATGTGTAAAAACCCAGCTATGTCAAAATGTTCTCTCTTGGCCATCACAAAATCTCAAATAATCTATAGAATGTAAATTAAAACTACAGAGACTGATGATTGTTGTCTCCAAAAGTAACAACACCGTAAGAAAGAAATTTCAGTTCAAGTGTATGTGTAAATTGTTAACTGACCTTAAACATAATCTTTAATATGAAAAAAACATCCATTTGAAACTCCCATTGGGCTAATGAAGGTGCCCTTTCATATCCAAAGAGGAACTTACCTGTGTTTATTTTATTGCAGTCAAAAGCATTTTTTTGTCAACATATTCCCACCTATAATACCGTGATTATGCATTTTTGTTCTTAGAAAGGCTGACAAAACTTTCCTGTGATATGGTAGCTGTCCTAATCTGAACAAAATCAGATGGCTTTTGTCATTCCTGTTTCCTTGCATGTGGATATAGACCCATGTTTTCTGTTCCTTCCCTGAAGTTTGAATATCTTGTGCCATGTACAGAGCTTGCTCTTCTTTATTGCTGCTGCTACAGTGAAGAGAATCACAGACAGTAAAAAAATAGAAACAAAAACCGCCAACTTTTACTATCACCTCTGAAGAGAAGTAGGCATATAGCTTTGGCCACAAATTGTACTCTGCCTGTATTCTGTATAGTAAAGTGGCTGAATACCTTACTAATGCGTAAATGGTTTAAGTGGTGGAACACCAAACCACAGTTTCTGAAGTTAATAGATCAAATTGAAAAACATACTTAAAGGATCCATTTTTATACCTATGAAGGACAAGTTTCTTTAGGAAGTGAAACAATACTGCAGAACTTCAAAAATCCATCTTGTATTCCAGGTAGTATGTTACTCCTGTGTAAATCTACCATATGAATTTTTGAATTTAAGAAATTTCTAAAAGTTTAGCCACTGAAAGAAAGTAAGACTCATGCCTAAGGTCTCATCTGAAAGAGAATCGCTGTGTTCCTTAACATCAGACTAAGATATTTAACCAGGAGCGATTTGAGGGGATGAGTCACAGAATCATGGAATCACAGAACACGCTGAGCTGGAAGGGACTCACAAGGATCATTGAGTTCACCCCTTAGCCCTGCACAGGACCATTCCCAAGAGTCACACCATGTGCTTGACAGTATCATCCAAACACTTCTTGAATTCTGTCAGGTTTGGTGCTGTGACCAGTGCCCAACCACCCTCTGGGTGAAGAACCTTTTCCTAATATCCAACATAAACCTCTCCTGACACAACTTCAGGCCATTTCCTTGGTTCCTGTCACTGTTCACCACAGCGAAGAGATCACTGCCTGCCCCTCTTCTTCCCCTCATGAGGGAGTTGTAACTGCAATGAGGTCTCCCCTCAGTTTCCTCTTCTCCAGGCTGAACAGACCAAGCAGCCTCAGCTGCTCCTCATACGGCTTCCCCTCAAAGCCCTTCAACATATTTGTTGTCCTCGTTTAGACACTCTCTAAGAGCTTAATATCTTTCTGATATTGCAGTGCCCAAAACTGGACACAATATTCAAGGTGAGGCTGCCCCAGTGCAGAGCAGAGCAGGACAATCCCCTCCCTCAACAGGCTGGTGATGCCGTGTTCCTTGCTGAATCAACAACAATGATTCTTTTCCACGTGGGTCCTCTGCAGAGGTTTCATATTTGAGGACTGAACCAGCATCACATATTTTGACAGTTTCACTGCAAAATACAAAGTGCCTACAGAATACCAGTACCTCTCATACTACCCTACAACTTTTGTTTTTGAAAAGCAATTATTTATCTGTTCCTCCACTGTCCCTTTGGGACATGTGGAGCTTGTGGAGATCCTTTACTGATACAGTATTGCAAACCACAAGGTTTGCTCAGGTAAGCAGATTTATATATGCAGCTTTAAAAATGTTATGTCAAATTTTTGCCCATATTTCAGAGGCTTCCTTGGAAGGGAAGTATATAAACCTGAATTGAAGAAAATATATTTTTCTAATATAGAAAATAAATTGAAAGGATGCTGTTAGGAGTGATTTTATAATCATCCTTGAGGTAGAAACCATTTAGAGCAAAACTAGTAGCATACAGGCTTCATACAAACTCAAGAAAACCTTAAAAACATTTATGATTGTTGCAGAAGAAGTCCAATTTACATTGCACTAAAGCATGACTTGGAATTAGCAAGTGGGCACATAACTTGAGCAGGTCAGAACAGGATCAGTGTCATACCTTTGGGTATGTCAGATATAATGTGTACTAATGTATTATTTAAAGGATTTTAATGAAAACTGAATCAGATGAAGTGAACTGTTTCTAATCTGATTTTCACTGTATCAGGCTAAGCTGTACTCTGATAATAAAGTCCATGAAATCTAAAGAAAAGTAAATAAGCAATGATCAGTGGAGTGTAAAAACTTCAGTCTGTAGGGCCAAGAGTCAAGCACTAACTTTCCATTATTAGTTGAATCCCATCTTGCCAAAAGACTTATACTTTCAAGACAAATTAGCCATCAATGAAAAAATGCCACTTTTCTTCAGCAAGAACTGTCAAGAATTACAACCCTTAGAATTTCTCAAGTGATATACACATTATTAGTTTGTTCTCATCATCAAATACTCCTTCAAAACTAGCACTTCTCATCTGTAATTAACAAGCAGAATGCAAGGTAAAGTGCCACAAGTCTCAGTGGTGCAAGTAATCATGTGAAATTGTTTCCACAGGCTCCAAGTCCTTTGAGAGGAATAAAAAAGCTTTACTATATAGCCCTCTCCAGACCATCTCAGACTTTAATCCTGATTCTCTCCTACAACACAGTCCTCTGGGGCTCTGGAAGATCATGAATTAATAACATTGATTTATTTTTGTAGTAGCCAGTTGATTCAGAAAACTGCATCAATCAAAATCTTTTATTTTTTTTTCTTATGGTCTATTAGTGGCTCCACAGACATTTCAAGCAAGCTGCTATGAAGAAAAAATAGCTTCAAGAATGCAATTACAGCATGCAGGGACTAATAAACATCTACATAATAAAAAAAGTTATGTTTGCAAGATTGGGTTAATATTTGGTCAATTTCAGCCAAGATAAAAATTTTGACTTCACTTGACCTAGTGATTTCACAAACTGAGCAACTTAGAAAGATTTTGCTTGAACTGACTACTGACCTTGACCTTTCTTGCTAATGTTGTAAAGACAAGGTAAGAGGGAATATTATAGGTACTTCCCACTCTTAATGCCTTGTCTAGTCTTAGGAACTATAGTCAGACAGTTTCTAAATTATGAAGGAAACAAAATCTTCTCTCAGTTTCCCAAGGGCTGCAGTCTATATTTTACACTAATTAATCATAATTTGTCTCCAAACTTTGCTTCTTATCTATTATGCAGCATCTTCTCCCATCAGCCTCAGAGAGGCTGATTCAGACCTTCATGTTTTAGCACTATGCTCTTTTAAATGCTGCAGCTTGTAACACTCAGTTCCAATTATTTTTATGCAAATGTATATGACAACAACCACATCTATCTTACCACTCACTAATTAGATTCTAAGTTTTTAAAGGCATTTTCTGCCTTTTTAACTTTGCACCGTTCTTGGAAAAAAATGTTATTTCTGAAACATTGCCCTTCTTCAAGCACTGCAGCCTGGTCTTTCTAATAGTTTCTAGATAATTCCTCCTTGACATATTTCTGCTATATGATATGTCTTTCCCTCTGGGCTTCTTTAAGGAAAAAATATTCTCCCCAAGAAGCTCAGGAAGACATTTACTGCATAGCTGCAACTGCCAAAAAATTACTATTCTTATCATATTGTTGCTTCTACAGACAGGGTATGGCACTTCTTTCTATAAACTCAGACATGCCAGTTAAAACTTGAATGCCCAACTTCATTTTTATTTTATTATTTCTTTTTTATTTTATTCTCTTCGGGTCCCAAGCTAAAGTTTGACCTTGTTCTACATATTTATAGATGCATACCAAAGTCTGTGCCATGAATCCTTGATGACTATGCTAAAAAAACACATTATCTTATGAACATTTCACATCAATGGCAGCAATTATTTAACCTCATATCTATTGTATCCATAGCATCAAGAATACTTAGTGAGACTTAAGAATAGTATTTGGTACATAAAAGTCAAGGAGGTGACCAAGGCAGCCAGCACAGCTTTACTAAGGGTAAATAATGCCTGACCAGTTGGGTGGCTTTATATGACAGTGACAGCAATGGCTGACAAGGCAGAACTAACAGATGTCATCTATCTTGACTTCTGTAAGGCCTTTGATACAGTCCTCATCTCTAAACTGGAGAGACATGGAGTTGATGGACTCTTCAGTGGATAAGGAATTGGCTGGACATATGTAGCCAGAGAGTTGTGGTCAATTGCTCTACATCTTGGTGGAGAGCAGTGATGAGCGGTGTCCCTGAAGGCTCTGTCTTGGGATCGGTGCCCTTCTAACCTTAACCATTGGATGATCCTGTGATTTCCAAACTATAAATTTCAAGTTAAGAGTCAATAGTCCAGCTTCAGAAAACTATTTTCTGAAATATGCCAACATATTTATGTGCCTTGGAGAGGCACTACATGTGTACTTGGACCAAAATCGTCTGAAAACAAGTCAGACATCCTTTGTGACAATTAGCTTGGGTCTTGATAGAGAAAGGGAACAAACCACTGAAGAAATGTCAGTATCAACTAGTGAAAATAAATAAAACAATTAATTACCCAAAGTTTTATTGATTTCATAAACTTAATCTATTCCGTTAAATGATGGTCAGCAGTGCAGCAATAAATTCTTCCACTTCATGAGAAGTTATATAGAAATTTCAATTTATTTCACCATTATCAACAATAAAAACTTAAGTGCAAAACGAAAAATCCATGATAGGTAAAATTGAGTTTTACTCAACAAAACAGTAAGGTTTAGCAATGAAGATAGAGCAACAACTCTGCAACATGTTATGAAATGTAATTGACAGCACTTTGCCGGGTCACAAATTTACCCAACTTTCAGCACTATTAACTCAGCATGACCATTTAGCACACTTAAGGAGAAGGAACAGATATTTGACATAACGTTTTAAAAAATACAAAGATGACAAAAGAAAGGACTTCAACATCATTAAGAAAAAAAATATTCTTTTCAGTTATACACTGAAATCCAAAGCTCTCCTTCACTTATGAGATGGAACACTTGCTAATTTTAATTTATGAACCAGAAGAGTAAGAGTCAGTAACAACACTGTTAGTGTGGTTCTGACACTCATTCTTCAGCACAAAACGAGAAACTTTCTTCAGAGCATATGGTGAAATGGGCAGGAAAGATCAGGATGTGGCTGGAGAAGGGAGCCATATGGAGGTAGGGTGGCACTTTTCTGGGACAAATGTCCTTGTTTTGGCTATTGGAGATATGCATAACAGTACAGCACAAGCACAAGAATGAGGTCAAATAGTGGGCAAGATACCACCAAAGACCCCTGAAGCCCTCTGAACCGTTTCCAGAAAGGTCTGGAAGGATGGACTGTGCATGCTAATTCAATTGCATGGAAAGTAAGAAACTTAGATGCAGGGTGGGGAAATTTATCTATAAAAAGGTACCCCTCAAAGCTCAGGTGGGACCCCCCAGGACCCTGGTGAAGAGATTTATGCTGGAACCAGGACTCATGATCTCCTTTACTCTCTTTCTCTCTATCTTCCTTCTTTTCTTTTATTCTTTTATTTCTCTTACTACTAGAAGATAAGAGACTAACTTATATCAATTCCTATGCCAAATGTGTAATTAACTAACTAAACTTTGCAAGTTTATTTTTTTTCACCATCTGATATTTGTCATTCCCTTTCAACAATGGGCATCTACGAATCTAGGGTGCTCCCCTCCTCTTAGGAGTGGAATGCCACAGGCATGTAGAGTAGAACAGTACTTAATTTCAAATCGGCTATTATCCATATTTCACACTATATGAAACAATACCTGATCACACCCACTTGATAGCTTTCTTCACATTCTACATGAAAGGCAATTAAAAATGTCAGAAAGGAGGAAAAACAACAAGGCAGATGCATTCTTTCTCAGCAGACACAAAACCTCAGCTTTCAAATGCAATGCTGAATTGTATTTACTGAAGAAAGTCTGAAAGAGGAATCAAATGTAATGTATTAATATAAGGTTAAACCCTTGACTATACTGACTGCCTTTCCTGCTCTTTCTTAGGAAAGACAGAAGTGCATTCATGAGTTCCACCGACTGCAAATATTACCAGTCAATACTTTTTTGCTGCTATAGTGGCAGAAAGCACAAATTATGTTGGAACAGTTAAAAGGACTGGAGGAAGTTTAAGGGATATGCTACAGCTAAAGCAATAATAATAATAATAATAATTAAAACCCCTAACAAAAATCTCCACCAAATCTAGCAAAAAAACCCCTAACAACAAGGGGAAGTAAATTGCTGTCCTACTTCTCTAGTCTCTGCTTTCACATACTTCGTTATCAGTCAAATTGGCTAAGAGTCTCAACCCTCCCCGGTGTCAGTACCATCCCTGTTGGAGGCAACACCACCGCAGGACAATCAGTACTACAGAATGTGTAAACATGGTTCAGTTGTTTCTCTTCACAGCTCAGTACCTTAATACAAATCCACCTGGCTCACATTAAAACACCAAACTGGGTGATGAGATGCAGGCATACATTCCTTCATCCAGCACTGAACTGGAGCAGACAACTTGTACAGGCACTGCCAGCATTATCTGTCAGAGCTTTGAATGAGTTCATCTAGAACTGGAAATTTATACTAGATAAGGGCAAGTTTATGTGACACCTTTCTTTTTGAACTCTATATGTATATCTAATTCAGAAAACAAAAATGACAGGTGCCTGAAATAGCCAAATAATATTCATACAAGTGTATTTGCTTACAGTTTGGCTTTCAAATGTTATATTATAATTTTCTGCAGGCCTTCTGCTGCTGTAAATAAATTATTTGATATGCCAGAGGATGTTTCTCTAGTCTTTCTTATTATAACTTATTGGATTTTTAAGCTATATATGATGATACAGAATTCCTCTTTGAAAATCTCCTTTAAAATTATTTTTAAACAGTGGACTTTAATGATCAGACTTGTGCCTAAAAATCAACCCTATACATACTCATTTTTATGCACTATAAACAATTTTTGCATTTCCTCTATTGATTTTAAAGTATAATTATTTTTTTTTTGTTATTGTTTTCAATAATTCTCTAATCACCAAGATATAACTTCAAAAATTAATCAGATGTTATCAAGATGCCTTGTTTCTAGTGTTTTGTATGGTGCATATGACCTACTAAGATGCTGATTCACTACATCATCAGAAGCAGTGGGAATTCTTACTAACTTCAGTGGTCTGAAAGTTACACAGTTACACCAAGCCCATTATCCACACATGCTGGACAGTCAAATAGGCAGAAAAATACTTCCAGAGAAGAATTTAGAATCATAGAATCACAGAATAGCCTGGGTTGGAAGAAACCTTAAAGTTCATTGAGTTCCAACCACCCTGCCATGGGCAGGGACACCTCTCACTAGTTCAGGTTTCTCAGATCTCCATCCAGCCTGTCTCTGAACACTTCCAGGGATGGGACATCCACAACTTCTCTGGGCAACCTGTTCCAGTGCCTCACCACTCTCACAGTAAAGATTTTTTTCGTCAGTATCTAGTCTAAACTGATTGTCCTTCAGATTAAGGCCATTTCCCCTGGTCCTATCACTACATACTGGTGTAATAAGTCTGTCTCCATCTTTCTTGTAGACTCTCTCCAGATTTATCAAGTACTAGACCATATGGCTAGGAAAGGTGATATGTTCTGCTCAAAGTGCTGCCAAGCCTGCACTGACTATGGAGGGAGCATAAACACAGCTTAGATCAGACAGCTCTCTTGCTGGGGCCTATACTGGTATGGTAAATCCCATCCTATTGCCTCACCTGAAGTTTTAAGAAAACAACTGTTATCTGAAATTCAAAATTTGACATCCTGGATAGGCTGGTAATGCTAGCTAGTCCTGTACTGATTATGAATTTCTTTTTTTTAAATTTATTCTTTACAATTTTTAAACTCAGAGATTTTAAAACTTATTGCAAAAGTTTAAAGTACAAATTCTAATGACTAAGTAGACCACCTAAGAAAGTGTGCATGTGTTGATTTAATAAATCAACTGCTACTTAATTCTGGTAAATATAGCAAATTAAATGAAGATACAGCTACAGACCAAAAAGTTAACATTTTGATAGCTTCAAATATCTTTAATAATATGACATTTGCATTTTGATAAATTATGACATATAAAATACATTATAGGACCTGTTTCATGTCTCCGTCAGAATTATAAAGTCAAAGGAAAACACTTGAAATTTGTCACATCTGTCCCTTTTTGGCTGACATCAGTAAATTCCTGATAAGAAAGGATTCTGTATATTTTAGCGATGTTCTATCCCAGACCATTAAAACTAAAAGTTTTATTGACCACCCCTAAATGTTTTAGAAGAATATAGCCTATATTCAACTGGAATGCAAGAGGATTCTTACAGGGAGCTTCCTCTCCTTGACCTTACAAGAAACTAAACCATATGTTCTGCATTGGTACTGATTGTTTCCATAGTCTGAGCCAATTCATTGCTGACATGAGCAGGTGCCACTCCACTGAAGTGAATGCTGTTCTATCAACAGTGAACATGGCTCTAGGTGTCATAATAGCCAAAATACTTCATTTAAATCCAATGGCAGAGAACAGCTATGAAATGCGATGAAAACTTTCCAGCTTCAAGACAAGGAAGTTAAGGTGTGATGTAGTCATGAGAATTGCATGGTTCCAGCACAGGTTTGGGAAAGTGGGAATTGTAATTATTAACAAGGACAATAATCAAGCGATGTAGTTGGGAAAATGACTGCATTTAGGCTACTGCAGTGGATATTGGCAGTGGGGAAAATAATAGTCCCTTGACATTTAAATACTAAAACGTGAGGTATTTAAGCATTAAAGAAGAAAAAACCAAACAGCATAAGCAGAACATAAAACCTGATGCAATTTAGGTAATTAAAAATATAGTAGAAATTCTGTTTAACTAATTTGATATCCTTTATGATAAGGTCACCTGCCCAATGTATGAAGAGAAGGTGGTGGATGTAGTTTAACTGGATTTTATTAAGGTTTTCAGTACTGTGCCTGACATCATCCTGGCTCGTGACTAGCCACCAGCAGTGCTTTTCAGAATTCAATTATAGGGCCAATCCTGTTAGATATATTTATCAATATTTTGGATGTAGTAGTTGAATGCACCATTAGCAAGCTTGCTGGTGATACCAAACTGGAAGGTGCCATTGACTTTCTTGAGGGACAAGAGGCTTTGTAGAGGGATCTAGATAGATCAGAGCATTTGGCTGTGATTAATGCCAGAATGAAATGCACTACTTGAAATGCCAGATCCTGCACTTGGGACACAGTAATGCTGTTCACAAGTATAGAGTGGGAGAAAGAGATCTGTGGGTGCTGGTCAGCAGCAGGCTCAGCATGAGTCAGTAGTGTGTGCCTGGGCAGCCAGGACGGCAAACCTGGAGTGCATTGAACACAAGATAACCAACCAGTCAGGAGAGGTGACTATCCCACCTCTCCTGTTGCATTCAGCATTCACGAAGCCTCAGCTGAAGAACTGCGTGCAGTTCTTGGCCCCACCTTTTAGGAAGGATGTGAAGGTCCTTGAACATGTCCAGAGGAGGACAACAAAGCTGGTGAAGGGCTTGAAAGGCATGTCATATGAGAAGAGGCTGAGGACTTTGGGCTTGTCTAGTTTGGAGGAAAGGAGATAACATAGGATGATAACATAGGGGCATGAACATGTAACAGTGTGTATGATGAGATACCTCAAACCACCTCAGTAGCTGTCCAAAACTCATAATGTTAGGCAGAAATTCTACAACACCATCAGCCAGACAAAGCAGTAACTAGGAAATTACAAAGAGACTTTTGAAACATAGTAGTCAGCTTGAAAAGCAGTGCAGAAGCAGAGAAATTTGTAAAAAGTGCTGGGAGAGATGGGATTAAGAGTAGTGACCATGACTGGGCACCACAATTCATAACTAGGTGATATCCCCAACCCTGCCTAGCTGAAGTCCAGCAGATCCCTGTGGGGCACAAGAGCAGTTTGCACCCATGCAAGGACCAACAGTGTGTGGGTGGCACAGGAGAACCTGTGCTCAGGATGCACTTGGGACTACGTGGGGTGTTTGCCTGGGCTGATGCCTCAGTAGGCTGCCAGCAGCAGGGGTGGACACTCAGCATCCACATCGCCACAGACGAGTGTGCATGGGGGGGAACCCACACAGTGTTTGCAAAATCCACACTACCACTGAGGGGCTGTGTGTGCACACCCTCTGTGTGTGTGTCTGTGTGTATAGATAAGTTACTGAAAGTTGCTTGGAAATTTGTAGATGTTTATCAACATTCTCCAGTGCCTGAAACTGTGGTTTATCTGTGGTGTAGCTGATATGGATCCTGAATGCTTAGTTTACCTTATTGTGACATCGTTAATAAATCAACAATTACACATCATTAATAAAACAATAAACACTTTGATCTCGATTTAAACCATATCAACTAAGCAGCTTTCCCCTGATACAAGTATCTGTAAAAAGATTCAAGATAGGAAAAGAACTGCCAGTTTGGGCTGCATATAGCTTCTTATACTACATAATTCTGAACATGCACAAACTGTCGTGTTTATGCATCTAGGAAAATCTGCAAGTCAAAATGAAAGTACCAGCTAATTTTACACATGACTTGGAGTTAGGAAGTGCTTGAAAGAAAGCAATCTGAATTACTGTCTGAGGCAACCTAAAGTTTGTCTAAATTGAGAAAATGGGTGGAGATAGAAAAAAGTTGCAAATGTGGACATCCAAACAATTATTCATATTGCACTGTGGCAAATTTGTTTCCAGCTGTATCAAACACAGATGAAAGCACTTAATGGGAGAAAATCTTTGAAGCATTCAGGTGTCTAAAACCAGAAGCAAAGGTTCACAGTAATGTTCTCTGTAGAACAAAGGAGAGCTCTGAATTAGACTCCCACTTTTCAGACAGAACTAGTTGGTTATCACTTAAGATTTTTGTTCCCTGAAAACAATCAAGCCACGTTCTTTTTTTTTTTTCCCTTGAAAAAGAATTGTAGTCAAACCAGAAAGAATCAGGTAAACATAATGCTGTTTACCAGTAGCTATGGTGACTGCTTGTAGGAAACGGTAAAATGTTTACAGAGGAAAGAAAAAAACCCTCACCATCTCTTCTGAAGAATAAAACCAAGCCAAATAAACCCAGTTAATTCATTAATATATGTTTCTTTACTCAAGCAAGGAGACTGGGAAGGGAACTAACTTCCTACAGTTCAATGCATTAATTGGAAATTTTTTCCAGGAAGAGTGTTGTAATAATTCAGGAATGTTATGTGATTTCATTGTATCATCTTTCTGTGATAAAAATTGCTGTAATAGCTTGCTTTATCATAATTATCTCCTTGCAGAAAGCTGGAAGATAGTGAGGAGGGAAAATGTTAATAATTCATGCAATAGTCAGGATTATTGACACACTATCATTATAAATAATTGAATCAAGTCTCCTCCCTGTAACATATCCTTGAGATGCTGGATTCTTGTACATATTGATGTGGTTCTGGGACAAAATATTGATTTAATCATCATTGTTAAATTATTAAGTCAGATTGGGAAAACAGGCTGGATTTATACTCCTCTGCATGTTCATTCTGAAATAGGGAGATCTGAGAGTGTTTATTTTCAACTTCTCTCTCTATTTGAACTGCACTTATTCAGAAGCCATTTTTAAGCTAGAGTGTAAAAATGCTGGACTGCTTAGTCATGAGCTAGTATGTATTCAGGTAACAGTGGGCTCTAAGGAACACATCAAAGCATTGTATTTCAGCAACATTAAATACATATTAATGCCTAAAATATTGAAAGACAAAAGTGACAGAATGACTCTATATTAGTTTACAGCTCACAGTTTATCCCTGATGTTATTCATCAGCCTGTGTGGATCCCTTAGCCACTCTGTGGTAAGGGTTGCAATGTCATCTCATGATGAAAAGATTTTTTTTCCAAAGCATGAATTCTCAGACCTCTCAGCAACACATTCATCTATGACTGCTATTGCTAGAGGTAGAACAGGTTTTACTCTTTTTTTGTTCCAGAAGTGGAAAGCAAGTGGATTTCTCTTTTCCCCAGTTTTACTTTATGCTGAAATCCACTGGTATGACATACATGCTGCTAGCAGCAAGCCACTGACACCACAGCAATTTCTGTCCTACAGAGCCATTCATCTAGCAGTCTGAAATTACTCAAACAACGTTTTATTGCTCAGTTTTCTCTCTCTTTTTATACTGCCGTATCTCTTCCCTTCTATCTGGCTACACTTCTCTGAAAAGGATAATTAAAGCAAAGTTGGACCAATTTTTAATCAACAGGACTGCAGTGGTTTTTGTGGTATACCACTCTACCTCCAGTCTTCTGTACATAGAAACCACTTAAAAAGTTCAAAACATTTTTATGCATGTTTCTACCTGAAGGTCATTCATTGATTTCTAAGGATGATCTAGCCAAGTATGACAATGAAACAAGCACCTTAAGAACTTTTATTAGGCTCCAAAATGAGACACTGTTTCTCAGATTTCCCTCCTGTGGCTTTTTGTTCGGTTCTATAATGCAGATCAATACAATCCAAACTTATTCTGGTGAACAAAAGTTGTTGAATGTATCCAGCTGTGGGCTTGATTAGATTTTCAATTCACTGTTATAAATCAGAGTAACTCCACATAAAGCAAGGAAATATCAGCACTCTAAAATGGTGTCATCTCAGATGTAAAACCAGAACCAAGCTCCATTTTCCCTCTTTTTCCACCAGCAGTGTTAAATCTGAATCTTGTATCAGAGAATGAAACTCCTTTATGTCTAAACACTGAATTGTACAATTACTAATTATTAATGATTATAGTATTCAGGCAGAGAGGAATATGCCCCTAACATCTGCTGTCAAGAAAGATAATTGGAGATGCTGCCTGAAAAAATGTGTAATTCAGCCTCTGTGACTCAGATTTCAGTGCATAATTCCTGTCTGAAGAAAGGTAAGTTTTTTTATGAAATGTTGGTTATGGGCCTAAGTTAGCTCAAACAAAAGGCAGTTCTGATGGATGGGTGAAATATGCTGATTTTATTTCTTTAATAACATAATGTGTTACTATGGTTTTTTCCTTATGCTCATTCTGCTTTCGAAAATGGAAAAAAAAAACTTCCCAAGCCTAATTTCTGTATTATAAATGCAAGAAAAAAAAAAATCTGTTTTCTGTAGTGTGAATGAAAATAAGGTAACAATGTGATGAAGGCTCTTGCCTACGTGCTTACACATTTCACTGTGCAAGGATACTTTCATGAACACAGCATTTATCCTGAAATATATAATTTGCTAGATCTCACTGGAACTACTTACATAAGAAATCCTTTAGGGAGTGAAGCAGCTTGATAGGCCCACATAGAGCACTCTTCATTGTAGCATAGACAGTGAAATGAAATCAGGAGAGCATAGGAAAAAAACACCTGATACCACAGTACTAGTGAAAAAAGAAGATACACTTCAATGGAAATAAACAACAACAATTTTCTGTCCTTCCCGTGCACACAGAGTTTGTCATGCCAATATTTACTAGGTTAAGCAGCACAGAACAATGTTTAGAAGCAAGCAACCCTGTATTTTCCTTATTGAAAAAGATACTGCAATAAAGCACAGAACAAAAAAGGTGGGAGCAGCCACAGAAAATGGCACACCACTGCTGGGCATTATTATTCCTGCTCTCCTGAGATCTTAATTTAGAGTGTGATTTTTTTGTTTTTCTTTTTAACAACTGGAGAGATAAAAATGCAGTGGGGAGGAGGGACTGAAGATATAGGCGACAACATCCTAAGCATCTTAAAATAGTTGCAATACACAAAACCACAAAACACAACAACAGAATACAATCTTCCTCTTTCTCTTTTTTTCCTTTTTTTTTTCTTTCTATTAAATCTCAGAGTGTTTTAAATGTTAGCTGACATAAGGATTGTCAGAAGCAGAGGTTTTTTCTCCTCTCTACGAAATTTATTTCTGCCAAGCTACAGCTGATAGGAAGATGCTTTTATGAGATGCAAATTTCCTGGATATACTACTTAGGGATTTTCTTTCTCTGTACCTCTAGTTTTATTTAAATCTCATAAAAAGCTGGAAAAACCCAATTACTAACAGCTCTGCAAAGTCCTCCTTTAGCTCACTTCTATGATTTTGTCCAGAGGGGCTTTAGTGCAAGGTCCATTTCTCCAGTGGCACTCCAGCTGTAGGTGGCAGCAGCCCACAGCTCTTTTGTCTCACAACTTGATGGAAGCCTAAAACCAGCCCTGGCACACAGAGCAGTGTTTCACTCAGAGGCAGCAGCAGAAGAAAATACAGATAATAATAAGGATTTTTCCGAGACAAGGATAGCAGGATTTTCCAGACAAAGAAAAGGTGTTATTTTTTGTTGTTGTTCTTTGTTTGTTTTTCTTTTTGCAGAAAGGGCTATTTTGCATACACAGGCTCTTAGACAGTGTATAATTGCAAAATCGAATGTCTCCATCTCCAGAGCAGAAAGATGAGATTTGACATAAAAACAACGTTTCTCATTTTGTATTCAATTTTATTTTTGAAAATTGGGGCAGTCTGTGGTGGGTGGCCTTGGGATGTTCTGATTTTTTTGAGGCTAAGGTTGCAGTGTTGTTGTCTAAGGAAAGCTAACTGCACATGTAGGTGGCCTCATGGTGTAAGATGATGGAATACAGATGTGATCAGTGTCAAGGATTTCAAAAATACACATATATTGTCAAAGTTACTAAAATACATCATCAAGGCTAACTTACAGAAAATGGTTGCCAATTTAAACATCCAGGAATTAGGAACTTCACAATTCATACTGAAAAAAACCACTCCAAAATATGGGCAAAACCACGTTGATTAAAAAAAAAAAATCATCCTATATTTATGTATACCAATTTGTCTATGAATATATAAAGATATACAATGAACCACTGATTTTGCTGCTACTCAGGTATTTACCCAAAGAAAATTGATCAAAACTGAAGTTTTAACTACCTTAATAGGCAGGGAAAAAAAAAAAGACATGTTCATTTCAATTATAATTTTTTACACATTCTGCAGCTGGCAAAATTAGTTCATAACCACAAATGCTGTCTTATTCATATTAAATCATAACATTTTGCCATCAAAGTACAGGACAAACATCCTCCCATTTTAAAACTAAGTATTATAGCTCCACATCTGCTCCTAAATCATCAAGCCAGCTTTAAAAACCGGCATTGAAAATAAACAAACAACTGTCCATAAATAAAAAGGGTCCTGATATTGAATCCTGCTCCATCTCAATACTGCCTTACAGTAGCTCATATGAAAACATGTTCTCCTACAGATGGAATCCACTCGTCCTTGCAATAAGTGAAACACAGCAGGACACAGAGAGCATTTGCCGAAGCTGAAAACTGACTTTAGAATAATTTAGCCTTGAATCTTGAGCTGGTATAACTATTGCCTTATAAATCTGGATCCTGAGTCTCAACACTTGTAAAGCAAATAAAATAAACTCCTCCTTGCTTTGTCTTTTTCATTGCAGTTTAAGCATACATACTAAAGGTGGATTTCAGTGTTAAAAACGTTTGTTCACTCAAACAATTCTAATGCCTAACAATTATATAGGTATCTGCAAAACAAATACAATTTGTCTACCTCATTGTTCTTCAGAGTTGGGAAATAGTAAGGCTACTCAAAGATGCACCAGTTTTCAAAATATGAATGACTACCTTTGACTTACTGTGAAACCACATGCACGTTTACATATTACATTCTCACTCTATCATTCCTGGAACAGCGTCAAAACAAGGAGCTGTTTACTGGGAGGCAGAGTAAAGCCTGTGTCTAACTTCAACTCTGCTTCCACGGCTTAAGTGAATGTTAAGTAGGTAAATTTCACCCTGGGGAAGATGAGAGTATGAGAATCCTACTGACTGAATCAGAAACTGAGAGAAAGCACCAGGAAAAGAAAATGGATTGTAACTCTTTTTCTGTGCAGTCTCCAAGCTGGGGAATGGCATTTAGACCTGCCTAGTTGACAGGTTTGGTATTAGTCACCAGGAAGATTTTTTTTTTTTTCTTTTGGATACTGTCTTTTGGATAGAAAGAGAATGAGGTTGTATCACGTGTGACCTGAGGAAAAAGAAATTTCTTCAAAGTTATCAGCTTTAAGTGTATCATATAATTTGGAGTAAAACCACCCTATGGACTGTGTGTCCAGAGGAGCAGAAAAGGAGATTCCAACCCTTTGGCAAACTTTCACCTTAATTTCTCCATGAAATCTTTTTGGGGAAAACCTAAAGAGGTAGTTTTAAAAAGGTAGCCATCTTCACAATACACAATTTATTTTTTAATGGTTCTTAACTCCAAATGGTTTTCAGTCCAATTTTCCCTAGATTTTGCTAAACAGTTTATTCTCTCCATTATGTTATTGTTTTTATCCAGGTAGTCACTCTGATCTATGTAACAATATCACGAATACTAATGAATACAAAGAAAAAAACCTGGCTTGCATAAAATGATAACATGATGAAAATAAGCTTAGCTTGAATTTTGGGATTTAAATCAATCTCTGCATACTGTGGTAAGGTGTGAAGTTTATAATTAATCCCTGAAGGTATCCAGGAAAGAGCTTAAATCTGGGTTAATGAACTACCATGCTTGGTCTCCAGCCTAGAAATATACTACATTATTTCTGAAAATGGTTTACAGAATGGAAAAGTGGGTGAATAATTGGGCAAATCTGACAACTGAAATGTAATGATGCTATACTAATATATTATATCCTACTACAAAAAATAATAATTCTTGGATATTCTTCAGGCTGCGGATAGCAGTCTTCATGTTTTGCTTCATGTGTTCAAAATGCTAACCATTTATAACTCAAAACCTCAAAATTGTTAAGAATTTGTTTAGGTTGAACATGTCTGTTATTGATGACATACCATTTTTCTAGCATATTTCTCTGTGTTCTACAGTGGCTTTTCTTTGTCTTTGCTAGATTCTTTGATATGAATAATTCAGAAGAAAAAAATTCAACTAAAGCTGTGACCATGAGCCAGCAGTGCGTCCAGGTGGCCAAGAAGGCCAAAGGCTTCCTGGCCTGTATCAAAAATAGTGTGGCCAGCAGGACCAGGGAAGTAACTGTCCCCTTGTACTCAACACTGGAGAGGCCTCACCTCAAATCCTGTGTCCAGTTCTGGGTCCCTCACTACAAGAAAGACATTGAGGTGCTGGAGCATGTCCAGAGAAGGGGAATGGAGCTGGTGAAGGGTCTAGAGAGTAAATCATAGGAAGAGTAGCTGAGGGAGATGGGATTGTTTAGCCTGGAGAAAAGGAGGCTCAAGGGAGAACTTATTTCTCTCTACAACTACTCAAAAGGAGTTTTTAGCCAAGTGGGCTCTTCTCCCAGGCAACCAGTGACAGTACAAGAGGAAAAATGGCTTTAAGCTGTATCAGGGGAGCTTCAGGCTGGACATTAGGAAGAATTTCTTCACTGAAGGTGTGGTCAGGCATTGGAACAGGCTGCCCAGGGAGGTGGTGGAATCACCATCTCCGGAGGTGTTTGAGAAATGATTGGACATGGCATGTAGTGTTATGGTCTAATTGACAAAGTGAAGATCAATCAAAGGTTTGAACTGACAATCTTGGAGGTCTTTTCCAGCCTTAATGATTCTGTTATCCTGTGATTCTAGTTGCTAAGATTGTTGTCAAGAAAAATAGAAAAAAGATGGTTTTTTACAGGACAGTATTCACATATCTTGAACCATGCTGCTCATTTATATTTCATTAATATCATTTGCTCCCAGTGTACTCCAGGTTATATGTCTTTTTGGAATTTCACCCATTTTCTCAGGTCCTCATCTTTACAACTAGGATGAGATACAAAATAAAAAAATTGCCCTTAGCACCCTCACCAACAATATACTGTAAAACTACATAGTATAACAAAGATAAGAAAATTACAAAGAAAGGAACAATACATACAGCACATCCATAGTCACCATATAATTAAATTGCTTGAATTTATTTATGTACAAGTGTGTTTGTATCTGTATTTTTGCACAGATATTTAACTCACACTTCACTAATTCCTCATGACTGTAGCAAAGATCCTGATGTGGTGACTAAATTAAGAAACTTCACATCCTATTAGTAGCCTCATGGACTCTTTGGAAACAGAAAAGAGATGTCATGACTAGAGATTCTGAAACTGAAGGCTTGCATATCCCTTTGTAATATTGAGAAAATTTGCTGGAGAATGTAGAAAGAGATCACTAATGTAAATAACTGTGCTGAACAGAGGAGCCCATATAACTGGCAGTTTCAATAACTATTTAAAAGAAAACTTCTGATGCTATGTAACTGGATTTTGTCTGGGATTTTCACCTTGGGGGATTCCTGAGGTGCTCACTCCCATTGGAGTTTTTCAGAACTTGATCCCATTTCTATCACAACTTATTCAGACATGAGAGTGAAAACCTGCTAGCACTTATGTACTTTTTTATGTACAAAGAAAAGTATCCATTAAAGTACTCTAATGTTAATATATATTAAAGTGGTCTAGGTACAGACGTTTGTAGGATGTACAAGAACTCATATGACTATTTCATTTGACCCACATCAAATATTACAACCCCATTAGAGATGATGAGAAGAACTAGCTGTGTCAGTCTTCTGTGTAGTCTCTCTTCAGAGCTATGAAATGTTTTCTTAGCCATCTGCAAAACTCTTTACTGAGGTAATGGCAAGAAACCTAGTGCACATGCTGACCTCCAAGGCAGATGCATTTCCCGAAGCATGCAATAAGGCTAAATTGATGGGCATACTCAGAAGGTGACCTGAATACAGGAGAACATGTCACCTGTTGCTGAACTCTTATGCCTTGTGAAGTAATAAAAATCATGCCTTGACTCCTCTAATCCTCTAACTCATAACTCCTAAGCATTATCAGATTTTGAAGCAGAGAAGAAGCAATATCAGAGGTACTCTTACAAGCACTCAGAGTACTTTAGCTGGCAATGGTTAATAAAGCTGGTAATAATACAAACAACTATTAAAAAGAGTAGTATGTCTCTAAAGGAAACATTAAGCCTTTTAATCATGTGCAGGAATTTTTATTTAGTAATATAGTATTCAGATAAGCAATTGAACAGTATTGATACTGAATAGTTGTTAAACGAGATAGACAATAGATAATTGTCTATTTATTATTACTGAAATTATTTCTGAAAGTAATGACATCAGTTTCAAGGTGCTGCTGTGAAATGATTTGTATTGTTTCACAACTGGTCTATGAGACAATGCTAGATGTCTCCATTAATTATGAAAGATGTCAATGGACACAGGCCTTGTGCTGACCTCTTGTACTGTGAGGTAAACTGAGGGACATGCTGGTGAAGAATAAATGGATTTTTGTGGTTCTAGGGTCCCTTTACCTTCACATTTCTGAAGATATTACAGATACCAGAGAATGCGTCTTCAAAAGCAGTTGTTTCATACATATTTTTTGTCCAAGACAGTCTTTTCTGAAGAGGGATGTACTAATTTTCTAGCAGGGCATCAGGTAATTCTTAAATCTCTGGATGCTTTAAGAATAAAATAACATATTGATCTTCTATGCTCCCGTTCACTTAGGAGTAATACACAATTTAATAGGTCTGGTAAAAGAAAAACAACAACAAAAAACTGTCCCTTCTTTACAACATGCAAGACTGATATATAATCTGAAATAACTGGAGCCAGTTGTGGAGAAGACTGTGCAAGCACCTCATATATTGACCCATGACAATGGGCAGTGAGAAAAAAGCAAGGAACTACTGAAGTTACCTTTGCCTGTGAATATTCAGCTGGGCACTTATGGATATTCTGGATACAGGTAGAGTGTCTCCTCTATTTCTGTCTTTCTGATCCCTAAAAGCTGTCTTTCAGCTAGGTTTGGCTACCTAAAAGAAGCCTAATCTAAATTCACTATATACATGCACTCACAAAGTAACTTCCCATGATTATCTGGGTACTCCTATTTGTATTTATCTGTATATATCATCACAAAGTTGGCTGATTTTATTAAATCCAAAAAACCAAGAATCTCATTTCCTACTTTTTCTGAAAGTCCAAATTTAAATAAATGCTTTCTGGGAAAGAAATAAAGCAACAAAACGAAATTTGGTGGCACAATGACCTTCTATACCAAGATGATAACACATATCCAGACATATCCAAAAAAGATAGCATACAATTAATTTTGCTCATATGTTGTATTTTAAAGATTCAAACAAGATACCACTTCTGGAATCGAAGCTATCAGAAATGCTGATTTGGTTGTGATGTAATTCTCAAAAATAATGTTACATAGTATTTCTAAACATTCAGTTAAAACATCCTGAAATGACTAGTATAATAACAGCATTTACTGGTATTTCAATACCCATACTAAAATTTTACCAATGGCAGTTTTTCTGATTTAAGTAAAATTGAATAGAAATTATATATAACATGACGTGTAATAAATTTTTTGCATAACTTGCACATTATCTACAGAGTCAGGAATTTTAAGTCCTATTTATATTTGGATCCTTGATTTTTCTGCATGCTCTGTTTTCAGTGTGTCACTTTTCACACTAATAGAATAGTAAATCTGTGGAGCTGAGGACATAAAAAATTGATTTTCCCACAGACAATTTTAACACAACCAACACTGTATGGCCTAAATTACAGTAAGAATGGTTTACACTTTGAACATCACTTTTTCTAACTTGTTTGTTTGGATTATTTTTCAATTGCCAGAACTTTTAATTACAACAATACTTCTAGGATAAAATGATATTCTGAAGGAAACAAACTTTGAAGAGTGTACCTCATATTAATCACTAGTAAAGAAGTTGTAGATTTTAAGTCCTTATTTGAAATGAACAACAGTTGAATACTACTATATCCAATAATATTTATGAGTTTGCATTTTGTCATTTCACCATACATTATTATCATCCAATTTCCTGAGGGCTTACAGATGTTTTGTTTAAAATCTATAGCATCAGCTCTTAATGCTGCCAGCTTAATTGAACACAGCTTTGATTTCTTTGTCAAATCTCTCCTCCATACTACCATAATCTGAGGAATATAATGCCTAAAAAATAAAGTATCATAAAATAGGAATCTGTTTCTGATACCAAAAGCAAGACACATGTAGTTAAATTAATTCAGACTTGAAACAGATATCCTAACAAAACCATAGATTAAAACAATTCACTGTCTAAACTTCAAGGGCTAAAAGCCGGGATTAAAGTTTTAGGTTTCTGTTCTGACTTAAGGAAAATTAAGGTTACAGAAATGTAGATTTAGTTCAAAAAAAATTGTGCAGAGTTTTTATAGGGCTCTTAAGCTGAATGCAATTCCTTCTACCAGAAAGGTCAGTCTAGGTAAATGAATTCTCTATCTGTTAATACCTAGTGTTAGGAATACTGGAGATGAAATTTTCTCTTTTGCTTACTTGACTTTCCTGTGAGAATGTGATGTAACAAACAACAGGATTTTTGGTCATTAGGAGAAGTTCGATGTAATTATCTTTCAAACTCCTCAAATATAAAAGATTTTTCTTAATAAGAATGGCATTATTTTTTCCAAAGACAATGAGGAACCTGAAAGGATGAGCAATCTCTCTTCCAGAAAAAGAAAAGAGTTTGGAAATAAATTTAAATGAATTTTTCTTCATCAAGGCCAAATTTGAAGAAAGTATTAGAAAAAACAATAGATTTCCAAATGTTAATCTCTTTCATAAGTACTAAACTCCTGCTATCATCATCATGGCTAGGCTTTGCGAATGAAGATTTGAGAAGGGCTCTACCCACGCTTGCTACAAGTGCGCTGATGGCTAAAAAGGTCAATGCGAGATAGACAAGTCCGGTTGCAGAAGGCACAGCAGAAAGACTCCCCAGGTGATATCAGACGAGACACGATTCTTTCTGCGTTGTCTTTTCTCCTTGAGAGTGATCCTGTGTGTGTTCTCAAAAGCAGCAGCAGCGTTACAGATGTTGTGTCTCCAGGCCTCTTGATTGGATGCCAGGGTAGACCAATGGTGGTGATCAATATGGCCAAGGCTGAGGGATTGTTTCAGGGAGTCCTTGTATCTCCTCTTAGGGGCTCCTCTCTTGCGGCAGCCAGTGGCAAGTTCCCCACAGAGCACGATCTTAGGGAGGCGGTAGTCCTGCATCCTGGAGATGTGCCCTGCCCAGTGCAGCTGTGTTCTCAGCAGCATGGCCTCAATGCTCGTGACTGCTGCCTGTTCAAGGACAGACGTGTTGGTCACATAGTCAGTCCAGTGGATGTTTAGGATTGTACGGAGGCAGCGCTGATGGAAGCGTTCTAAGAGACACAAGTGGTGTCGGTAAATGACCCATGATTCGGACCCATACAAAAGAGTAGACAGTACAACAGCTCTGCAAACACTGATCTTAGTGCTTTTCTTCAGGTGTTTGTTTTGCCACACTCTTTTATGGAGTTTACCAAAAGCTCTGTATGCCTTTGCTAACCTGTTGTCTATTTCTGCATCAATCTTACCGTCTGAGGAGATGATTAAACTGCTGGACTGATTTGAGCTCTGTTTCACCAGTGGTGATATGGGGATGATGGGAGACTTCCTGAGGTGCAGGTTGATATATAATCCCATTAAAAGAACAGGATCCAAAAAATGCAAGTCCTCAGACTAGTTCCAAAGCTTTTCCCTAAATAAATCCATATGTTATAAATTCTGAAAAGGTCTGAGAATGTACAATTCTCATCTGGAAATCTTCATTTGAAAATCAACTAAAATGAAATTTAATCCCTTTGTTTGGTTTATCTTTTGCAAGTCAAATATACTGGAACTTAAAATATTAGTTCTGAACTTAATACGGATCTTAGTGACGTTAACTAGGATTTAGACTTGTAAAAAACCGAACAGATGATCTAGATACTATGTTGGCCTGAGTCTCTTAGTTTATAAAAAAGATCCATAAAAAGTTTCTTGATATATGATTAATTCTGACTAGCTGGTACCTTTCTTACCCAGAAACACCTGCATCTAAAGCAGTGATAAAAAATCCATGAGTAATTCTAAAATTTTGGTCTGCAATACTGTTGTTAGTTTTCGGAGACACTTCAGTTTTCCTAAGTTTGAAAATGGACACTTACTTTTTCTTGGGTAATAATTCTATCTTTAGATCCACAATCACACAAACGAGATTTTGCAAGGTGGAAACAAACTGTAGATCTGTTTTAGAAATGTGAGAAAAGAATTAATAAAGGTATACAAGCCTATCCTTGGATTAATACCTGAAGCTGAAACCTGTCATGACACGCAGTTTTGGCTTATGGGCACAAGGAAGCACAAGAAGAATTTTTGGCATATGTCTGGGAAAGGGTCACCATGACTATTCTTTCAAATGGAAAATGACATATAAGAAAATATTGAAAAGAATATTTCAGTATCTCTAAAGTCTACAGTTTAATCTCTTTACTTTTTTTCTCTCCTAAAAAGTCATATTCATAATTACTTTTTCTACTGTTTATTTTAATTAATATTTAGGATACATACTAAAAACAGATCACCAAAAGGTTTATGAGGATTCCCCAGCAGGCAGAAAATAGTTTCTGAAATATGATTTAAAATACAGTATTTTCCTTTTTCTAGCTGAAAATGTACTGTCCAAATGAGACCTATATATCTAGGAAGGTATCTCTTACATTACCAGAGGATGAAAATTAAAAAGTTACATTCCCTGTATATTTTTAGTGATTACAGCATTCATAGCAGTTGAAATCTGAAGACAAGTGTCTCTCTATTGAAATTCATTGCTAATTGAGTTTGATTTTTCAGTCTTGGCTAATTGATTAACATTAATGGACCCATCTGCTGCATCAATACATGAGGAATAACAACAGTAAGAATAATCACTGTAAGAATAGTTTGAGACACTGGAAACATGATTGTTTGTGGGAGCAATTAACTTTGAGATTTTACTTTACACTATAAAAGCTAAGCTTGTAGGTGTTTACATTTTTTGAGTCTTTATACAATTTAAAACAAACATTAATCAACTACTACTGGTGTAGTGGCTGACATAATTGTCAAATCATTGGTGAGGTACTTTTGAGAGTTTCTTTCCCACACACAGATGTGTCTTCTTAATTAACTCTAAGCTTGGTTTGCAACATCTGCCTCATATGATCAGGATGCCACATAGAATATTAAGAGCCTTCTGGGTTAATATTTCCATGCCCTTTTCAAACACATCCAAATCCAATGAATCTTGAATTCTGTAGAACATATGTATATGACACTCAAACCCTAAATTTACTGAATAGTTGTCATTTTCCCCCCTCTAAAATTAACCAGTCTCTGAAATTCTACATTAGCATAGATATAAAGTGCAGTAAAAAAGCTAGTGAACTTGAAAAGTGCTTCTTAAAGGAGTAGAGCACTTACACAGGAGATTACTTAATTTTTAAATTTAATACAATAGTTTCTGTGTAAAGAATGAAAAATTTGGATTTGTACTGAACTGCTCATCTGATACAGTGTATGTTTAACTGCTCTTGAAACTGAATGGCCTTTGTTCTACTGTGCTGGCTTTGGCCGGGATAGAGTTAATTTTGTTCACAGTGGCTGATATGGGGCTGTGATTTGGATTTGTGCTGAATACAGTGTTGATAACACAGGGATGTTTTTGTTATTGCTGAGCACCATTTGCACAGAGACAAGGCCTTTCTGTTCCTCACCCCACCCCACTAGCAAGGAGGCTGGGATTGCACAAGGAGATGGAAGGGACATAGCCAGGACAGCTGATCCCCAGCTGACCAAAGCATATTCCAGACCGTATGACATCATGCTCAGTATATCAAGCTGGAGTAAGGAGGAGGAAGCTGGGGACATTTGGAGTTATGGTGTTTGTCTTCCCAAGTCACCATTACACATGATGAAGCTTCGCTTTCCCATCACCAGTGCCCTGCCTGGACAATCAGGGCTGGGTCTGGCCCTGGTTCCCCTCTCTGGGCTAGATCCTGATCCCCCGCCAATGGATTGATAAACCAGCCCAACCTCAGCCTGTTGCTATACCCAGGAATGTGCCCAGTGCCCAAGGGCTGGGTCTGCCCTGGTGCCCCACCTGGTGCTGGGCCCTGCCCTGATGTGATCCTGGGGAGCACCTGATGGAGCCAATGACCAGAACACAGGGAGTTGCTGGCCCCAGCTGCATTTGATATTTTGTATCTGAACACCAGATACGTGCTAATGTAGCTGCCTCTTTCTACCAAAACTACAAAGAAAACATTTCTTTTTCTTGAAAATACATTTCTTCTACATAATCATTGTAATTAATAGGATGAATACTACACAGCATTTTTGTACTCAGTTGATGAGAAACAGCAAGTAACTTTCTTTTAAGAACAACAGTAAACCAGTGTTTCTTATGAAAAACACCTGCCTATGCTCAGAAGTATATGTTGATAAGCTCCAATTTTCATTACAGAACATGGTTGAGATATTTTCCATGTAACAATTCATGGTCCTTCAGAAGCAAACCAACTAATTAGTTGCCAAGCATCTGAAAAATAATATGTACTGATTTTTTTTTTTCCCCCCACTAAGCAATGGAATTGAAACAACTGACTAAAATCTAGCTATAGCATCATATAGCTCCCTCAACACTCATGAATGAATCCTATCAGGTCCCATGGACTTATATATGTCCAGCCAATTTAAGAGTTCCCAAATCTAATTCTTGTTCCCCAGGCGCAAGCCTGCCTTCTCCAGACTTTCTCCTACAGGAGAGGAATAGGATTCCTGAAGGCCAGATATCAGTAAAGACTGAGGCAAAGAAAGCACTGAGTATTTCAGTCTATTCTGAATCCTTTGTCACCAGAACTCCTGCACCATTCAGCAGCAAGGGTACATTTTGCCAAACCTTCCTTTGGCAGCTATCCTTGTAGAAACATTTGGTTTTGCTCTGCATGCCCCCCTGCCAGATCGGTCTCCAGATGGACTTCAGATTTCCCATATCTGTGTAGCTGGATATTTTCTCTGTACTCTTCCCAAGTCACCTGGTCATGCTTCTGCTTCTTTTATGCTTCCTTTTGATATTGGAGTTCTGTCAGGAATATCTTATTCACTGATGCCTGTTATTAGAATGAGTCACTCTTGGGAATGGAGGAGGTGATCCCAGAAAATCAGTTGTTTGTTGTAGAAAATCGTGAAAATCATGATGCTACAGAGCTGCTTATCCCTGGTTTGCACATGCCCAGACTTCCTTGACTCTTCTGGACAGAAGTGACCCATTTCAAAACAAAAGTGTTTCTGAAAAGGGCCCAGGCCAACAGTTGGAAAGCAGAAAGGCAGTAAAAAACCCCAATGGTTATGAATTATTCAGGACCCAAATTTAAATGAAAAAGTATTCTATAACTGTAGTTTACAGGCCAAGCAGTCCTGTCAATTGCTTGGTTGCTGAGATATAGTATAGACATGAATATAGTGAGGACCAACAGAGGAAAAGGACTAATTACTCCCAAGTACACACTCAGTTTCACCAGACTGGGAGGCAAATTGTGTATGTTTTCACAAAGTTGCTTTGCTTTCATTTGTGCTTTAATCAAACAA
The DNA here is from genome assembly GCF_022539395.1 of Myiozetetes cayanensis. NCBI lineage: Eukaryota > Metazoa > Chordata > Aves > Passeriformes > Tyrannidae > Myiozetetes > Myiozetetes cayanensis. Next base: position 88,645,653 of record NW_026087411.1, on the reverse strand, counting down.
GATCTAGAAATCAAAACCTGTTCTGTGTTCTTTGTGTGGTCACATCAGTCAAGGGAGGCAGAGAAGCCCCTTAAAACTTTGTTCAAGGCCTCCTTAATCACAGAAACACACAACAGTCACCAAAGGAATTTTAGGCTATGTTCTGTTTCACATTGCCTTGAAGCTGAAGTACGATTTTTAAAAAAATTGGCAGCTACTTCTCAAATTCTATCAATTCTAAACACAAATGTGTTTCTAAATGCTGACCTCCTTAGACAATAATCAAGTTACTATGGCTTAAGAAGTTACTGTTCTCCAACTGAACCGCCATAAAACTGAACCATCATCCTCTGTTCTTTTAACTCATGTCTCTTTCACACTCAGACTCCATTTCCTCTTTCAGCACAATCAACCTGAACTGTCAGAGGTGGACAATACTTTTTCACACGTGTTGGAGGTGAACAAGTAGGTCACTTGTTAGTGTTTTCATAGCATGGTGACAAACATTTTGAACCCAGGAGTACACCAGGAAGATCTGTGAGGGTACAAGGCCTAGCAAAATATTGAGTTGTTAGGCTGAAGAATGAGATCTTATGTGCTTTCTGTCCAAGCTGTCTACAAAGGTTCTGATTTAGTCTTGTAGTGGAACTGATCTAGCTGGTTGCAAAGGAATTCTGGCATCAAACCAATATATATGCTGTGTGGACAACGTAATTACATTTTATATCGCTTTTCCTGTAAGCAAATAAAGCATAAAATCTCTCTGGCTGGCATGAGGATTTCACATTTTCTGTTTAAAATTATCAGGACAAAAGGTTGGTGGTTATTTCATCACAGAGAAAGTGATAACAATTTTTCGTTAAGGATGAAACTACCAACCATAGAATGCAAATGGATGACGAGTAAAGAAATAACTCTTACCTAGTGCAGGTTCCACCATTGTGACATGGATGATAATCACATATTGGAACATTGCAGTTCTCAACATTCCTCCCTCCAAGAGCCTCATCTATGATGAACAACTCTTTGTGGTTAACTTGAAAATCCCTAATGCATCCTTTATAGCCATGTATCTGCCCAGCACATCGATGAACCTCTTCATGAACAGGAACATTTCCAAGGAAGATTGATCCAAAGGTGATCTACAGAAATAAAAAGAGAATCATCAGAGAAGAATGTGATTTGTGATGTTACTGTAAACAATGACTGAATAATAATTACTGATAAAGGAGATAGTCATTACTTGAAGATGGACAAAAACTATTATGTGATTTTTTTTTTAAACATAATTCCTACAGAGAGAGTGGTTTAATGCATTTTCATATTTTCAAATATGTGTTTCCCATGAAACAAAAATTGGAATTCCCAGCCTTAATCACAACAAATATGGTAAGTTTTTCACATGGCTTCCCTCATGTGTTGTACATTCATGGTTGAGATTTGGTGCAGAAATACAGGAGAAGCTGTGGAGTTGAAGGTATTTTTTTTAGTTCCTGAGACCTACAGGACCCTAAGACCAATACAGAAAAAAGATTTTAGGGTTTTTTTCAATGAATGACAGAAAACAGACTGCTATACTGAAGCCCAGGGGGATAAAGGGAAATTTTCAATTTCCAAATGCTTAGAACGTTCTTATAAAGGCACCAGAGAAATAACCACAACTTTTTCCACACTGGGACTGACCAAATCAGATCAGTGATCACTATGGTAATTCCTGTGTTGCCTGACTTATGATTCAAACCCGTGACCATCACACATAAAGGATCTGTGACTCATTTAGCACTTATTCCACTCCTCAAGCTGATGCCTGGCTTTCTGGAATTCTGACATGGTGCTTCATCATTCCTAAGTCTCTTTGCTAAATGCTTGTCAATTCTTAGGCATTGAAAAAAATAATTACTTTTTCATAGGTGTATCACTATGATGTATTTATTTGTACAATACCATCAATCCAGAAAGAGAGTGAAACCTAGCCAATTCAAGTCAAGCAGGAGTAAACCAATGGAATAAGAAATATATCACAGCGTGTGTGAAACGTGAGGAGATAATTTATAGTGAAGGGGCTCTTCACCACTATATTCAGACATCAACTGTGAAGAACTAGGAACAGAAGGAAAACATCACATTGATTTATCTGGAATTCACACATCTGTATGATTTTTGTTTTGCTATTTCCTGTATTGCTTTTGTCAGTCCTGAAGCTATGTTGCTGACAATTCCAAGTGAAATTTGGCGTTACAGTGAATGTGAATATGCCAGATATTCCTCTACTTAGTGTCTTTCATTTTGAAAGGAAAGAGAAAAACACCTGCTTCTCTTAGAGCATGGATAAAATTAAATCAGATTTTTCATGTCAGAAGAATTCAAAGACGTTGGCTGAGCACTTGTTGAATTCACTTCATATCACTTGACTTTATCCCCTTTCAAACAAAGCTATAAACCAGTGCAGTGAAAGACAAGATTTGTAAGTAGTGTTTGCAGACATTTTCTCTCTGCTTATACATCTATTTCAAGAATTAATCAAAGTATTGTACTGCATTATAAAGTGTCTTAAGAGATAAAGAAAAATGTCTTTAATGTTCCTCTTACAACACAACTTTTTTACTATTGGACCTTTTTTACAAAAGCACTTACCTTGGAGGTAGATTTAGTGTACCACGGAACAACTTCAGTAGGCTCAGCTCAGTTTTTTGCATCAGTGGATTTTATCATAATGTATTAGATGTTCTAACTCATGCTAGTACAGCATAATACACATTCTTTCTGTAAAGGTTATGTTCCGAATTTAACTGACTTAATCAGAATATATTTTAAGGAGGCACACAGAAAGAAGTCCTGTACGTCTTGCTAATAACATAACAGCTTAATATAGCATTATATCAATAACTTATGTAATTCATGCTTAACTTTTCAAATACTAATTTGAAAATATGCTTCTTTCCTTGAAGCCTGAGTGCAAAAAACAATTAGATCAACCAGTAATGGGCAGATATTTGCTAGTCCTCTTAGAGATAAGAAATTTCTTTTTTTCTTTCTTTCTCTGACTGTGTACTTTGTAAAGAAGATAGGGGCTCTGGGAGATTAGGAGCAGTGTGATAGTCATGAGGATATGACATTCATAATAGATACCATGCAAGGGAAGAAATTCTGTTACAAACCAGCAGTGCATACTGTGAGTTGTACATCATGATTAGCATCTCTACAGGTAACTGGCCTGCCTTCTAGTGAACACAATTATAAAGCAAGCTGTCAATCAAAGTTTAAACATTTTAAATATATCATGCAGAAATAATCTTGTGACGAAAGAATGCATAACAAAGAGAGGCAATCACATGGAGACAAAGAATAACAGAAAAAAATCAAGATTTGGGAAATCTACCTATTGGCCATGTAGAATGAGTCTTCCAATATCGGTTTCAAAATGGAGATTGATATTTTTGCAATACTATTCAGAAATGAAGTCATAGCAAGGATTTTGACACCAGGTTAAATCATTAATGATTCATAACTGTCCTCCACTAGAAAGTGTGACTTGAAACTAGAAAGTAACCAGAATTACTGCTTAGCAATATCTTAATTGTTTTGAACACCATGGCCTTATATATTTTTTCCTTTCACACCATCAGTGTCCTTTCCATGGACTTTGGGCAGCTGAAATAGAAGTTTCAGAGTTAGGTAAACTTAGGAAATAAATGGAAATAGTAGGATGCTTGATGTGAAAAGACCTATTAAAGAGAAACTAAGTACATATAATGATAACTGAAGAGGAGGATTTTAGTTAGAATAACTCCTCTCATTTGAAAATAATGAAGTACATAGGTTGATGAAATGTTCAAAGCAAATAGGTATTTTTTGGTGTCTTGTAGACTGACCTGAGATGCTTGATGTGAGAAAGAGAGTCTTTGCTGTACAGGAGGATTTCCATCTGCAGCCATTTCAATCAAACAGTAACCTTCAGGACTGCTCACAGGCAACATGTAGCTGGAAGGAAACAGATCTCATTACTGTTTGTGCTGTTGATCACAGAGTATTCAAACTGCACACAGCAAAGGCAAAGTGAAAAAGATGCTTTGCCTCCATAAAGGATGACAATCTTTGGACAATATGATTCCAGTTTCATGGCTACTTGAACTACCCAGGAGAAAAAACAACGTAAATTTCTTCTACTAATGTCTCATATTTGCTTTCTTACTGTTCTTGACTCTAGTGTTTTAAATGTATACAGAGACAAAGAAGAAAGAGATCTTTAAATACATAAGTGGGTATTGACAGACTTTAAGTGCTAACTGTAGCTGACATATGATCTCCCTAGTATAGAGGATTGTTGGACAAGTAACATCAATGTTGAATGATGTTGAACAGCCTAGGTTGAAATTTCCTTTTCCTGTCCTAGAGGGGAAAGAGAAATGGAATAAGAAATGAAAGGGTGCATACCTCAGAGCAGAAAAATTACACTGTGATATAGCTATCACTACTTAGAAAGCGTGTTGTTAAGGTAAACTCTGGTACTGAGCTTCAGAGATAAAGAAGAATATAAGGTTAAGAGAATTTGTGAAGGAAATACTGGTGAACATTCAATAAAACACTGAAAATTCTTCAGCTTCTTTCCATGATGAGATCTTATAAAATGTTATTAATATTATCAGCAATAAAAATTCAACAGAAAAAGGATGATTTTTAAAAATACCGATTTCATATTTAGAAAGGAAATTTGCATAAATGTTATCACAGCAAATGTAAAATAGGACAACAGTACTCCATAGATTCTTCAACTGAGCTCTGCTATTTCTGTAGAAATGCTTTTGAACTCCACTCTGCTTCTGTGTCAATTTTCACATATTTTCAAAGAGAATGTGTTGGGCCGCTTTTTGGAAAGGATGTTAAGGTTTACTGACCACATGTACTCTGCACAGGAAACTCTGCTCAGTCAAATCCCTACAACTAGGTTTTCAGAGTAAGGTTTTTAACAAGAAAAATGTTACACTTTGGTGTCCTTACACAACAGACTTCACAAAATATTCTGAAAAAAAAAATATACACTTATGTCACCTGCTGAATTTTCTATTTTTTTGTTAGTTGAATAAATTGTAAAGGACAGCAATAGGAATCTCATAAATTACTTTGTGTTTAAATAAATGAATTTTTATGATAGGCCATAGATATATGAAAGAGTTAAAACATTTAAAAGCCCATTATGTTCCGCACACTGGAAGCATGTATTGCTAATCATAGGAATGACCTCAGAACTGGCAAGGACAAATTTACTCCTAGAGAAATCACATAAAGACATACCATACTCTCAAATGCCTACTTTTTTATGTATCACCACCTGGTTGGTTGTGTGCAGCTGCTGTAGCATGATTTATCCCAGGTTATGCCTTGAGCTTTGTTTTTCTGCTCCTGTGTCTAAAGTCTTACTGTTTTATCCTCCTGTCTGCAGATTCATTATGAAATTTGGAGTTTCAGTTTTCACTTCAGAAGTTACTGGGAACATTGTGTTGACATAAGTGGATATAGTATTAGGCCCCTAGTGAATATTTATAAATTCACTGCAGTGCAGTGATTTCTGAGTGAGCAGCACAAAATCAGTGAGTCTATAAACACAAGTCTCATAGCCAGTACATCTATATTAGCTGCTGATGCACCCATATTAGTAAATCCTACCCTTCCAATGCTTATATCACTCCTGGTTTCAGAAATAAATCAGTCAATACTAACTCATTGACTTTTTACTGTGTTCTGCTGCTTGGGGTTGTAATGTGCTAAATTATTTCATCTTTGTAAGTATGCAACACTTTTCTTATTTTTGAATCTTTCTTCTGAAAGTCTCAGATATTTGAATGGCATCTTCTATTATCCCCTTTTGAAATGTGATCTAGACCCATAGACTGTTAAAATGAGTTTGAAATATATTCATTTGTGTTTATTATTTTAAGTTAAAATTATTTCTTTTTCTAAATAACCCCTTATATCACATACTACAGTAGTCCAGCCCATAAAGAAAAAAAGCTTAAGTGATGTGGCAAAGTTAATAAAGAAGAATGTTCATCTAATGAAAAAGAGAAGAACCATATGGTCTATATCAGTTTGACAATCTTCAAGCAATTAGCCATCCAAGTCAAATTCAGCATTGTAAATTTTTGTTGCAAATGTCTGATATTCACACATTCTCACTGTTTTGCACACATAATTTCCCTTGTTTTGATCTTTTGCTAGAGGGAAAAAAATGGAAAAATTAAAACCACTAAAACACTAATATAAGCCTTAAAGATTGCTTGATGTTGACATGGTCTTCATTGATGTATCTTTATGTAGACAAGGCCAAGTATCATAAATCCATATAGATAATAACAAAGTCATCCCTACGCAGGCATAACTTTAAAGAAATATTTCAGAAAAAAAGAAAATCCACATAAAAAACTCCCAGTATCCATAAACAGCAGCTATTAAACAGTGGTTTTGGTCATTAGGTCTCGACTTCACAAGGGACATGGAGTTGCTTTTTTTTTTCTATTATGCAGCAATGAACTCTCAAAGAGCAGCACTGATTTATTTGATGTCATTCAGTAGATTAGTGACTGAGTTTTGAGAATAAAACCACAGACCACAAGCAGCAGCCTACTGCCCTGTATTCTGGAGTGCATGTTTAGGAATGCTACCTCTGTTTTCTTTGGCATTTGATCCTTTCTCTGTAAGGATTTCCAAAGAAGTAATACTTGGAATTTCTCTCTGTCTTATGTCATAGAAAGGAAAAACTCATTTGAAATAAGAACAAAATGAATATTTTTCATGCTTACATTACCACAAAATTAGGACTGTTTGAATTTGCCAGATTACTTAAATATGCTTAGAATAGCTTTAAGAAAGCAACAGAGCATGGAAAATTACTGTCCAAAAGACAGTTTTCTTAGAAAATTATGAAAATAATGAAAAATGGCAATTAAACCATAAATGCTGTCTCTGCCTTTATTATACCTCTTAAAACCACAATATACTACAAAGTAAACATATGCAAAACATAATCATATTAGTTTTTTAAAATAATGATGGAAACAGAATGCACTTGAAATATTTTGTGGCAGAAATTACCTGAATTAAAATTCCACTTATCTTGCTCTATAACCTGATTATAATCTATGTTTAAATCTGTCTTACTCATGTAACTGAATAAATGCAGTTGTATTATTTCAAGCATCTCATAAGAGATTGAAATCCATTATCCAGATTAGAAAAGAAAAAATGGAACTGATGATTTATTCTCTTGACATTTTTTCTTTATCTTTCTAATTAACCTTATATTATGAGATACTGACCTCACATTAAGAACACCTGAGATGAAAGTGGCTAATCACTGACATCTTTTAATTTTGAAGTAGTTTTAGTTCAGTTGTGTTTTTTCACTCGTTTAGATGCTGAAGGCATTTCAGTCCATCTGCCTCACATCTCAGTGGCATATTCTGGTTGTGTTCAAAGCCAGCATATTTTTCCCTCCAGAGACAGTGACAGAAGAGAATGCAATATGATTCCTATGGCAGGATAATTTTGTCGGGCACCAAAATTGTGATTCATGCGCATCACACTCATAATGATATAAAGAGGATTAACAGAGCAGTAAAGAACAGGGTGTGTGGGGAGTAGTTATTGGAAATGTGTGCGTGTAGGATATATGGCAATGTTATGCACAATAATCTAAGCAGGTCTGGAGCCATGTGGAGCCCAGCCTGTTCCTGTAGATGTCAAGGTATAGGCCTGATGTAGTCAAATATTTCAGAAAATTCGAAATCAGGTGTTCTGCCTTTTTATTTGCATTTAGCTAAGAATAACATGATTTTTTTCATAACTGCTGTGGGTTTTATATAAACTCATTAAGAACAAGAATTACAAAGGCATTACTATTTACAAAAGATTCAAGGACCTCAACAGGTGCAAACCAGAAATTATATACAGTGATTAATGTCATCACTAGTTACCTCTTGATTAATTCTGTGCATGAACACCGAATTTCTAACCAAGTGCAATGTTTATCTCACACACTCATGACACAATTTTGGACATTAAGTATTGGATCAATTTAGGTTTGGAAATTATATTCAAAGAAATCCTCTAAAGCTAGCTAAGATTGGGGCACTTCTAAATCAAATGTCACCTGGTATGATCTTGCTCAAGTAAATGTTTTAGATTAAATTATCACAGCTACTTCTCCAGGTGAAAATACATTCATTTTTTTTTCCTTACAAGCTAGTCACCAGGTGGCACTAAAGGAGCACAGTAGAAAGCATGAATGCAAAATTCATACTAATGTCTCTTCTAATAATAGGAAAGACTGACTTAAGCCCTAATTGATAGCATGATTGCTTCAGCTTCCAGTTTATATCAAGGGAAACACAGTAAAGTATCTTAAACTGATTACATATTTGACAATATGGATGAGAATAGGTCAGGAGACTGGAACTTTCATGCATTATAATTACCTAATGTAATAATGTAAAAATTGTGCATTCATGGTTATGTAAGCATACTTAAGAAAATGTAGTTTATAGCAATTATATTTTCTCTATAGTGCTGTAGGTGCAGCTGTATTTCTAACAGATTGAGGAGTGGCATAGCTGAATTAAAATGTCACATCAGCAGGTATAAAACCCCCCAAGCAATTATAAAGAGAACCTTTGTTCTTATCCAAGCTAAATTATCATAGTAAGACTGACTCTGAACAAAGATCTCACACTGCTAGCAGATCAGGGTTTCTGGTCTTCTGAAAATTTATTAGAAAGTAGTTACATTACTGTCCATTTTGTAATGTCACAAATGGAGGATTACACTTGGAACTATTTGTTATTTTTCCCCTTACAAGCTGACAAACACTAGCCTGTCTTAACAGGTCAACAAAGAAAAAATCACCACAAAATTCCCTTTGTAAGTATTGATATTAAAGACACAATATAAAATGACTGCTGCAAAACTCTGAAACAGTGGCTTCATTTACACCCTTGATTAACCAGAGCAGTTGTCAAGGGAACATCTAACCAACTGTCAAGTAATACAGGAGATTTTTCAAGAACAGCGATTTTACTTTTGGCTGAGCACATTCAATTCACGAGTGTGAAAATCTGTACAGTGCCTTACAGTTTTAATAATCTCTTGGTACTTTTTTTCTGAAATTTTTGCACTTACTACTTTTTTCCCCCTTAAAAATATATTTTTTAGAATTCCACTATTATAAAGAACATACCCTGTCTTCCCAAAATTAGCTTACTGCTTCCATGGAAATGTCTCTTTACCCTCTTTTATTTCAGTAAGGTAAAATTTTGTTATTTCTTACCAATTTCAAGTGCAATATTAAGAAGTGACAAATGTAAAAACAAATGCTCTATTTTATGTCTGACATTTTATTTGAAATCAATGAAACATCTGTCATAAGCTCCAGCCATTCAACATCAAATTTCAGTTTTTCTAATTGCTGTAAACTGACCAAACACTGAAAGCATACCAGTAGGGGAGAGAGAGAGAGAGAAAATGAAGGCAAAGTAGGGGAATAGATAAAAACAAGGAAGATGAAAAATCCCAAATGACTTTGACCCTAAAGTGTCTTGCAGCAATTCATTGATGCCCCTGTCTTCAAGAAAAATAATAATAATAATTAAAAAAAAAAAAACAACCAAAAAAAACCAAAACCCAACCAAACAAACAAAAGAAAAACAAAAAAAGAGGTGTGTAAACTTTGGGAACACATTTGTGGATGATAAACTCCCAGCTGACCCTGAACTTGTTTGAACCTTGCTGATCGAGCTTGATGTGCATAAATCTCTGGGCCCTGATGGGACTCATCCCAGAGAACTGAAAGGTCTGACCAATGTCATCACAGGAGCTCTCTTAATCATTTGTCAACGATCTTGGTAGTCTAGAGAACTCCCAGTTGACTGGAAGCTGGCAAATGTCCCAGTTTTCAAGAAGGGAAAGAAGGAAGACCTTGTTAATTACAGGTCTGTCAATCTCACTTCAGTGCCTAGTAAAATTATAGGGGAGGTAATTCTGAGAGTTATTGAAAGACACCCAAAAGACAACACAGTCATTGTTCACAGCCAGCATGGGTTCATGAGGGTCAAGTCCTGCATAACCAAATTAATTCCCTTCTATCATAGAATCATACAATCAACTGGGTTGGAAAAGACCTCTGAGATCATCAAGTCCCACCCTTGATCCAGCACTGCCGTGGTTACTAGACCATGGCACTCAGTGCCACTTCTAGTCTCATCCTAAAAACCTCCAGGGACAGTGAATCCACCACTTCCCTGGACAGTCCATTCCAATGTCTGATTACTCTCTCTGTAAAAAATGTCTTCCTAATATCCAACTCAAACCTCTCCTGGCAAATCTTAAGATCGTGCCCTCTTGTCCTACTGCTGGTTGCCTGGGAGAAGAGACCAATCCCCACCTGGCTACAACCTCCTTTCAGGGAGTTGTAGAGAGTGATGATTCTATGATTCTATTAGAGTGTGACCAGAGTAGACTGACCAAGGTGGTGAAGACCTTGAGGGCAAGACTTACAAGCAGTGCCTGAGGTCACTTGGTTTGTTCATCTTGAAGAAGAGAAAGCTGAGGAGTGACCTCATTGCAAACTACAATATCCTCAAGGGCTGGCTGTGAAAGGGAAGGTGCTGATCTCCTCTCTACTGACCAGCAATAGGACACAAGGAAGTGTAACAACAAAGCTGCATCAGAGGAAGCTCAGATTGGACATTAGGAAAAGGTTCTTCACAGAGAGAATGGTCAGTCATTGGAACAGGTCCTGAAGGAAGTAGTCATGGCACCAATGCATCAGAGTTCAAGGAGTGGATGATGGTCTTAAACATAAGGTTTAGTTTTAGGTAGTTTTGCAAGGAGAGGGCATTTGAACTCAATGATCCTTTGGGATCCCTTACAACTTGAGAAAGTCTATGGTTAGTTGTCAGAGGTCTGTGGTAGGAGAAGAAAAGAAACTGTAGCTATTATATGCTTTTCTGATGGGGCAGGAAATCTGACAGTTTTGCTGATGGTTAATTTTCAGTGTTTTCTTAATTGGGCCTTAGAGCATCTGGTATTTGTATGAGATTCAAGAGCTTTTACTCACTTTGTGAAGAAAACCAGTTAACAGTCTTTGGCAACATTACATTGAACATTACATTCCATTATTGCTGACACCTTCCCCATATCCATACATTGAAGGCTGTTCCTCCTATTGACACTAAAATATTGATGCTATTTGTAATTAAATTCCTCCCTTATTCTTCAATCGTTTTCATGAGAATATGGAGGAAAAAGAACTTGAAAATTTATGCAAATGTGAACAAATTTGGGTGAGCCCTCAAAGACAACTGATTAGCATATGTAAGATTATGCATAGTAATGCATATGAATATTTTTTTGGGTCTAGCCTGACTAGGCTAGATATATAATATATAATATAAGGAGTTGCTCTGATATATTTGTACCAAATAAAAAGGGTCTTATAGCTAGGATACAAACTATATTGCTTGTCTACCTCTATGCCCTGTACAGCTTGGTCTGTTTGTATGGCAAAATGTAAAAATGTAAAAAAAATGTAAAAATCCCTGAAACCTGACTTTTTAGACCACCAACCCAGTTACATTATGGTTGACTTTGAAAATATTCTCAAACACTGCATTTTCTCTTTCTTCATTGTGGTTCCAACCAAGGAAACATAACAAAAAGATCTATCTAGCTATTGATTGAACACAGATCCACAGTTTTATGGGAATATCAATCTTAGGCACCCCTTTCAACATGAATTTCCTTTTAAATCAGTTGTTTCATATTTGCATTTGATTATAGATTTATTCATAGGTTGTTTTATACACTGAACGCACTTGATTTTCTGCCCGAGTTTTGGATTTATCTGTGGGAAATAAGAAAACATTTCAGACAACACTTCAAAATGCATGAGGAAATTTGAACTGAACTGCACATATGATATTTACATCAGAAAACTTATGTAACACACAGGGTAATTTGGCAATTCTCCTTTTCCCACATTTCTCCACAAAAATCTTTAAAAAAATGTTCAACTAGCTTAAGTTGCTGTACAGTTGGAGGATGACATTCACTAAAATTCTGACTTTGAAAATGCCATCACAGTTTTTCCCAGACCTTCTGAAAACAGGCCAACTTCTTGCAAACCGTAACATGTGACAGTGGACTCATGTTAATAAATGAGAAAAAATATGTCTTCTGGTTATCCAGGAGGAATAACAGCAACCTTACTTGGCTGTCATTCTAAAGATGCTGAGCCTTCTCCAGTCACACAAATATCAAGCTATAGGAGATAAAGAGTCCGTAAGAGAACAACTCTTGTTGTCTTTCCCTTATTAAGATGTTATGAGAAAATATATCAAAGCAAACCCACTAAATTTCAAACCTGTTTACCACATGTTTACTTCTATACTACTCAGTTTTAAATTGAAAAAATCTCTCAGTCTGATACTGACTTTTACTCCATTATTTTGTGGGACAGAACCTTTTTTATGTTGAAAGATATTAAAAAAAAAAATCATTTATTTTACTCTTTTATTCCCATGAAATTTTCTTTGATTTAGAGATAATATAATAAAGATTTAACAGAAATTGGCTCGATGCAAATTGTCATCTTTCTCCCATTTGGCTAATCAAAATCTCCCCTGTTTCATTTTGAAGCCATTTCCACTTGTCCCCTATATGCCCATATAAAAAAATCCCTCTTTACTCTTTTTTCTGTGGGGATGCTAGTACAATTGAATAGCATAAGAAGAAGAAATGCACTTTGTCTTGCCAAATATTGCTTACTTTGCACAGAAGATGCAATTCCTTTACTTAATGTAGGTGTGCAGTCTTTCATACATTATAAAGAATCTAAAAAAAACCCCAGAAACTCATGTTTTTGTATAAGCACGTTAGTAGCTGAAATGCTAATACCTACCTTAGGTGAAACCAATACTGTTTATGCTAGGTTCTACTCAGCTTGGGTTATGCCTCACTTACTTTGGCTCTGCTAGTCCAACAGTCGAGTTTATGATCCTTTAGTAGATTGGTTAATGGGACTCTTTCTACTGCATATATTGCCAAGCATACTACAGGCAGCTTGCTCCCAAGGATCATTTACTTCAATGTAATGCTTTTCTACAACATATACATTTTATGAATCATGACTTTAAAGATATGTGTTCTCAGACTGGATCCTTAAAGGAAAGTGTAAATTCTGCTCTTAATCATAACTCTGCAGTTCCACTGACTTCACGGGGACTTCACTGGTGTAAATACAATACATCAGTGCGCTGTGACAACCAGCTGATAGACTGTGACATCTCCATTTCACACATGCAAAACTGGGAGTAAGTTAAAGATACTGAAAGAATTAGTACTAACAGTTATGCAGAGTTTTAAAGTTACAACAAAATTTAATACTTACCATAATCATTATCATAATAATTCTTATCATTGTTCATCACCACGACAGTATTGGAAGAATAGATTGTTACAAAATTGGTCCTGGCAGTAGGTACCCAGTCCTACAAAAACCTTATGTTCTAATCTAAGTTTCAGGGCAACACGCTTTTATGTAGAAGAATGCAGAGTATGTGCTGTGATTGTGTTTATGTACTGACTATTCTCTGCTGGATCATAGTAGTCTTCTTAGTGTATTTTTTTGGCTTTTCTGATTGTTTGATGAATTCATGGAACCACTAGTTTTTACTGTGGATAAAAACCCTGTGTTTTTACACTCAGTAATCCACCTTTGAGACTGAAGACAGTTGCTTTCTCCTGTTTCTGACTGCATTGCCTCAGGTTCATGTACCAGCTGGGTATTTGCTGCACCTGAACAAAGTTATTTTAATTTTCATTATGGCTACCTTTAACTTTTCTTTGAGTCTACATTATATCAAAGGGAAATACTCCTACTCTTCTATACTTTGGTGCTTCAGAGATGAGCATTCCTCAGGGAAGATGCTTGAAGTCTTTTGCACAACTCTTCCTTACCCTCTCATTACTTCTCTAATTCACTGATTTTTAATATAGACGTAATTTAATTCAAGAAATTTTATTAAAAATTATACAACAACAGAAAGGAAAGTTTTCTTCCTCTTCCAGTAAAAAGCCTCCAGTTAAAGCCCATGCAACAACTAATACAAAATATGGAAGACATGAAAATTCAACTGTAATCTCCACTGAAACAATATTCTGACGTGAAAAGAGTAAAACCCTTTCTATGAAGAGTCATTATGTAATAGGTTTTGACCTGTTCTTCCCTTAAATGGAGATGAAACCATTTTAGCAAAAAAAAATTGGCAAACAAGCTCCCTAACACTGATCTATTATGTCAAAAGTCATATGCTTTCCTCTATGAGAAATGGAAAAAAACTTTCTAGGGACAATTACGGGATACTAGGGAATTAATTTAGAAAAAGACAGAATGGTGATCAAATGTAACCATGCAATGTTATACTGATGATGGTAAGCTGGAAGACTTCTGCTAAATAGTGAATAAAATTTGATTACATGGAACAGCTGAACACTAACTTTAAAAGTATACCCTAAAAAAGTACCAAATCAGAGATCTTTTAGTCTTGAGAGAAATATGACTACCTGACCATCAGCAATCATATAATTATCTTTAACTAAAAAAACACTTGTGGGTAGAGTGATTTTGAACACACTGAAAAAGAGTCTTGGATAATGTTTCCATTTAAGAACATATTAATATCAGTAGAAGAAGAGTATAACTCCATATAAGAAATACTCAGTGTTACCTCCTGGTGAGCAAATTAACACTGTTGTAATCCTGGCAAAATATGAAAAACACCACTTGGTGAAACCTCAAATTCCATAAACCACCTGCATTTTTGCTTTGCAGACTGTGATGTCATGCCTTAAAACACTTTTTAAACCGTTTATCTACCTAGCAGGTAACTGAATCTCATGCCTAGGAATAGATGGGTGAAAATAAACAAAAATAAGAGATCAGTGTATGTACATATACAGGTAATGGAGATACGAAGTTTGAAGAAAATAACATATATATATATATATATATATTTCTGACAACAACCACAGTTTACTTAGAAAGGTTATGATAACAATCTGCCTAGAGTGGTAAGAATTTTTCTATGTATGCATAACTTGTGCTTTTTGGGATGGTTAAAACAGAACAAAGAAAAGAATAAAGGAAAAGAATAACATATCCAAAATACCATATTTTGAGGAAGCTAAATTCCACTCAAGACAATAAGGAAAAAAGGTAAATTCAAACCAATGTCGAGGGTTCAATTATCCTAACAGCCCATCAATAAAACACCACAAAAAACCCCATTGTAAATGTGCTTGCAGAGAAACATAGTGGGCAATGTCTTAAAATATGTGTCCCCTCCCCTGAGGAGGGCTATCACTCCCAGCAGCAGAGACTCTTCTGAAGTTAGCAGCAGCTTAGTATATTGCACTAGAGCACAGGAATGAATTATTATGTTTAGCCATCTTCAGATATAGTCTTCCATTTAGTGTCTCACATAAATCTGATCCTATGAATGAAAATTAGGAAGCCACCTGACACGTGAATAAAGCTGTGCCGATGCAGTGCTGTACAGATAATGCAGTACTGCAATGATCTCCAATTGAGAATCTTTTCTTACCTATTACAGACAGAAGAAATACAATAATGGGTAACATATATTACTTCTACCAGACAGCACTAATTAATTTTCCTTTGCATATTCTGGTGTTCTAAAATGAACGTCTTCCTCCCCTATACATGGGAAGACTAAGAGAAAAATAGGTTAAGCAATGTGGCTAATGAGAAAGTGACTCTTCAATTTGAATGCCAAAAGAAAGAACAATGTATTTACTAGTACAGGAAATTCTGGATAGACTCTGAAGAATAAAATCCTTCTATTGCTGACAAGTGCAAACCCTGAGGTTGAGGCTGACATGTTTGCTAATACTTATGACTGAGAGACATCATGCTGGCATTTCAGTTTTACATATGCATATAAGTATCAATTAAAGAAAAAAAAAGATATTTTGGTTTCAGACTCTTCAAGGTTCGTGTCTTCTAATCCTTCGTAACCTTAAGCCTTTGAACCTCAGAGCTCACCTCACATTTCTCTAATTGAGACTTAGGGAAACTTTATATGCCTACTTTTCATAGTGTTATTCACTAGTTTGTTGCAGTTTGCTTATGATAACACATATGCTGTGTTTTTCCCTATCATTATAAAAGTATGAGCTTTAGAATTGCTCTGTCAAAGAAATTAAGATTCTCTTAATAGTTTCATATCTACTTTGTACTTGAAACTGTCTAAATGACAGCATCACACGTGAACAGCTAAGAACATTTTGCTAAGATATAACCAAATATTTTAAAAGAGAGACTGCTTTATGGTGTTATGTTTATCCACATTTTAGCTGCAATCTTCTTTAAAGCTAGTCTTAAACATACAGGATTATAGTACTTATTCCTTATTTGAATATAGAAAGGTAAAATACAGATTATAATGTCATTTGGATGTGCTTCAAGAGAAACTACCTAAATAGCCAGATGTGTTTCATAATGTATTGTAAATGTCTCTCCTATTTTTTTCCATCACTTTTTTTAGTGATGTATATTACAGCCGAAGTATATTATTTAGAAAATAAATACTGTGTAAGATTCATGAATATTAACTTCAGAAAAAAGAAAAACAAGGTAAATATAATACATTTAGCTTTTATCTCTAAATATGTGTTCACAGGCCACCTTTTAGTAAGTTGGTTTTTTTTTTAAACAAGATAGATTACTTTAATCAGATTTTAGAAACAGAAAGTATGAGGTATTCATTTTAGAAGAAAATCTTATGTGAAATGTGTTACATGTCTTCATGGGTAGACAAAATCTCACACAGGCCTTTTAACAAGATTATATTTTATGAAT
This sequence comes from Myiozetetes cayanensis, assembly GCF_022539395.1. Taxonomy (NCBI): domain Eukaryota; kingdom Metazoa; phylum Chordata; class Aves; order Passeriformes; family Tyrannidae; genus Myiozetetes; species Myiozetetes cayanensis. Next base: position 88,628,744 of record NW_026087411.1, on the reverse strand, counting down.
GCACATCATTAATGGAATTGTGGAAGTGTAAACAAGCATCACAATGCCTGTTGCTGTGCATGTGCAATCTGGTTTTGCTTACAGATGAGGTGCTTTATTTCTTCATTTTGATGTGTGCTTTTCTATCTATTATAAATGCAAATATACACATATTGAATTTGGAAATATTAGAAAATATTTCACAACCAAAAAGCCCTCCTATGATTAGCTATTTTATTTCAAAGAGATGCTTGGTGCTATTAACTATGTAGATACTTTAGGTCAAAGTTCAAGGACTGAATATTGTACCAATTTATCAGAATTAACATTTCTAACTAACAAAAATTAACTACAGATTAAGCTGTCTCTAATTTGCAGTCATGCACAACCAGGGTTTATGAGTTCCTCAGGGAGTGTAAGATGCCTGTACTACCCTCTTCTTTATAGTGTTAGCCCTAACGAACAGCATTTTTAATTATACTTTGCAGAGTGGGAGCACCTGTAAACTGGGAGAGCTAATGTTCATTATCCCAAGAGGTAGAGAACTCCATAATGTGTTTCACATGTGTCCCATACACTGTCCTGCTCCCTACCAGCTGATACCAAATGCTGCAACTCCACACCTGCAAGTGACAAATTCTGCTGATTCCTGCCTGGGTTTGGCCGCTCCTCAGGAATCAACTCAGGTGTGAAAGGGGTGGGACAGGCTCGTTAGCTGGTGCTCCAGAGGGCTACATAAATGTCTCCAGGGAGTTCAGCAAACAGGGGTGTGGTATGTCAGTTTGCACAGGCAGGGTACAGGCACCTCCTAGGTCTTTTTTTTTTTTTTTGGGAGGGGGAGGGGCACATTTCAACTCAAGCCAGTAATGGTTTCTAAAAAAATGAAAACCATCACTACTGTTACCACTGGGAGTGCCTTGACACAGACAGAACCCTCCAAGAAGGATGCAGCCATTCAGGTCTCTGGCTGCACAGACTGACCCTGGAAGCAGTGCCAAAGGACATTGTGAGAAGCACCTGTGTGCGATGCGAGCAGGTCAGTGATTTGCTGTGCACGGTAGCAGAGCTCAAGGAAGAGGCTGGCAGCCCATGGCTTGGACAGGGGCACTCTGTGCTGGTTAAGAACTGGCTGGGGGGCCGGGCCCAGAGAGTACTGGTAAAGGGGCTGCATCCAGCTGGCAGCCGGTCACCAGTGGTGTCCCACAGGGATCAGTGCTGGGCCCAGTTCTGTTTAACATCTTTATCAATGATCTAGATGAGGGGATTGAGTCCATCATTAGCAAATTTGCAGATGACACCAAGTTGGGAGGGAGTGTCGATCTACTGGAAGGCAGGAGGGCTTTGCAGAGGGACCTGGATAGGCTGGAGAGTTGGGTTGATTCCAGTGGGATGAAATTCAACAAGGCCAAGTGCCAGGTCCTGCACTTTGGCCACAACAACCCCTGCAGCGCTACAGGCTGGGCACAGAGTGGCTGGAGAGCAGCGAGGCAGAAAAGGACCTGGGAGTGCTGATTGGCACCGTGGCCTGGATCAAGAACAGTGTGGCCAGCAGGATGAGGGAAATGATCCTTCCCCTGTACTCAGCACTGGTGAGGCCACACCTGGAGTGCTGTGTCCAGTTCTGGGCCCTTCAGTCCAGGAAGGATATTGAGGTGCTGGAGCAGGTCCAGAGAAGAGCAACCAGGCTGGTGAAGGAACTCGAGCACAAGTCCTGTGAGGACAAGCTGAGGGAGCTGGGGTTGTTTAGCCTGGAGAAGAGGAGGCTCAGGGGTGACCTCATCACTCTCTACAACTCCCTGAAAGGAGGTTGTAGCCAGGTGGGGGTCAATCTCTTCTCCCAGGCAATCAGCTGTAGGACAAGAGGGCACGGGCTTAAGCTCTGTCAGGGGAGGTTTAGGTTGAATGTTAGAAAGAAATTCTTTCTTTCATTCTTTCTCTCTCCCCCTCTTTCTTTCTCTCTCCCCCTCTTTCTTTCTCTCTCCCCCTCTTTCTTTCTCTCTCCCCCTCTTTCTTTCTCTCTCCCCCTCTTTCCTTCTCTCTCCCCCTCTTTCCTTCTCTCTCCCCCTCTTTCTTTCTCTCTCCCCCTCTTTCTTTCTCTCTCCCCTCTTTCTTTCTCTCTCCCCTCTTTCTTTCTCTCTCCCCCTCTTTCTTTCTCTCTCCCCCTCTTTCTTTCTCTCTCCCCCTCTTTCTTTCTCTCTCCCCTCTTTCTTTCTCTCTCCCCTCTTTCTTTCTCTCTCCCCTCTTTCTTTCTCTCTCCCCTCTTTCTTTCTCTCTCCCTCTTTCTTTCTCTCTCCCTCTTTCTTTCTCTCTCCCTCTTTCTTTCTCCTTTTCCTTTTTCTTTTTCTTTTCCTTTTTCCTTTTCCTTTTCCTTTTTCCTTTTCCTTTTCCTTTTTCCCTTTTCCCTTTTCCCTTTTTCCTTTTTTCCCTTTTTCCTTTTTCCCTTTTTCCCTTTTTCCCTTTTTCCCTTTTTCCCTTTTTTCCTTTTCCCTTTTCCTTTTTCCCTTTTCCTTTCCTTTTCCTTTCCTTTTTCCTTTTTCCTCTCCTTTTTCCTTTCCTTTCCTTTCCTTTTTCCTTTCCTTTTTTCCTTTTCCTCTCCCTTTCCTTTTCACTCGCCATTTCATGCCCTTTCCTTTTCCCTTTTCCTTTTCCCTTCCTTTTTGCTTTTCCTTTTCCTTTCCCCTTTTCCTTTTCCCTTTCTCCTCTTTCCTCTCTCTTTCCTCCTTTCATCCTCTTCTCCTCCTTTCCTCCTCCTTCCTCCTCGGCATCTCCTCAGCCCCCTCCTCCTTTCCCCTCGCCTCTCCTCCTCCTTTCCTCTCGCTCTCCTCGCTCCTCCTCTTTCCATCCTCCCTTCCTCCGCCTTCCTCCGCTTTCTCCTCCTCTCGCGCCCTCCTTGCCTCCTCCTTTCCGCCTCCGGCGCCATCATCGGCCGTCATCGGCGCCACCATCGGCGCCATCATCGGCGCCATCATCGCGCGCCGTCATCGCGCGCCATCATCGTACCATCATCGGCGCCATCATCGGCGCCATCATCGGCGCCATCATCGGCGCCATCATCGCCATCGCCGGCGCCATCATCGGCGCCATCATCGGCGCCATCCATCGGCGCCATCGCCGCGCACCATCGCGCGCCATCCGTCGCCATCATCGGCGCCATCATCGACGCCATCGCGGCGCCATCATCGGCGCCATCATCGCCATCATCGCCATATCGGCGCCATCATCGGCGCCATCATCGGCGCCATCGCCGGCGCCATCATCAGCACCATCATCGACGCCATCATCGGCGCGGCATGCATCGGCGCCATCATCGGCGCCATCATCGGCGCATGCGGCGCCATCATCGGCGCCATCATCGGCGCCATCATCGGCGCCATCGTCGTGCTTTCATCATCGGCGCCATCATCGGCGTCCATCACCGGCGCTCCTTCGTGCCTCGTCTCGTACATCTTCCTACTCTCCTTTTTCCTTTCCTTTTTCTTTTTATTTTTCTTTCTCTTTTTTTTTTTGTTTTTATTATAATTTTCCTTTTTTAATTATTTTTATTTTTTTCTCTTTCATTTTTTCCTTTTTATTTTTCTGTTTCATTTTTTTCTGTTTCATTTTTTTCTATTTCATTTTTTTCTGTTTCATTTTTTATCCTCTGGGTTTTTTTCTATTTTTCTTTTTCATTTTTTCATTTTTTATTTTTTCTCTTTTTCTTTTTCATTGTTTCTTTTTCATTGTTTCTTTTTCATTGTTTCTTTTTCATTGTTTCTTTTTCATTTTTCTTTTCATTTTTCATTTTTCTTTATTTTTTCATTTTTCTTTTTCATTTTTCTTTTCCATTTTTCATTTTTCATTTTTCTTTCATTTTTTCATTTTTATTTTTCATTTTTCTATTTTTCTTTTTCATTTTTCGTTTTCATTTTTCTTTTTCATTTTTCATTTTCTTTTTATTTCTTTTCATTTTTCTTTTCATTTTTCTTTTTTCATTTTTTACTTTTCATTTTTCTTTTTCATTTTTCATATTTTTCATTTTTCTTTCTCATTTTTTTTCTTTTCATTTTTCATTTTTCATTTTTCTTTTCATTTTTCATTTTCATTTTTCATTTTTCTTTTTCATTTCTTTTCATTTTTCATTTTCAATTTTTCTTTTCATTTTTCTTTTCATTTTTCTTTTTCAATTTTTCGTTTTTCTTTTTCTTCTTTCAGTTTTCTTTTCATTTTTCTTTTCATTTTTTTCATTTTTCATTTTTCATTTTTCATTTTTCATTTTTCTTTTTCATTTTTCTTTTTCATTTTCTTTTTCATTTTTCATTTTTCTTTTCATTTTTCATTTTTCATTTTTCATTTTTCTTTTCATTTTTCTTTTCATTTTTCTTTTCATTTTCTTTTTCATTTTTCTTTTTCATTTTTCTTTTCATTTTTCTTTTCATTTTTCTTTTTCATTTTTCTTTTCATTTTTCTTTTCATTTTCTTTTCATTTTTCTTTTCATTTTCTTTTTCATTTTTCTTTTTCATTTTTCTTTTCATTTTTCTTTCATTTTCTTTTTCATTTTCTTTCATTTTTCATTTTTCATTTTTCTCATTTTCTTTTCATTTTTCTTTTTCATTTTTCTTTTCATTTTTCTTTTTCATTTTTCGTTTTCATTTTTCTTTTCATTTTTCATTTTTCTTTTTCATTTTTATCTTTTCATTTTTCTTTTTCATTTTTCTTTTTCATTTTTCTTTTCATTTTTCTTTTCATTTTTCTTTTTCATTTTTCTTTTTCATTTTTCATTTTCATTTTTCTTTTTCATTTTTCATTTCTCATTTTTCATTTTTCATTTTTCTTTTCATTTTTCTTTTTCATTTTTCTTTTTCATTTTTCTTTTCATTTTTCTTTTTCATTTTTCTTTTCATTTTTCATTTTCATTTTTCTTTTCATTTTTTTCATTTTCATTTTTCATTTTTCATTTTTTTCATTTCTATTTTCTTTTTCATTTTTCATTTTCTTTTCTTTCATTTTTCATTTTTCATTTTTCTTTTTCATTTTTCTTTTTCATTTTTCTTTTCATTTTTCTTTTCATTTTTCTGTTTCATTTTTCTTTCATTTTTCTGTTTCATTTTTCTTTTTCATTTTCTCATTTTTCTTTCTCATTTTTCTGTCTCATTTTTCTGTTTCATTTTTCTGTCTCATTTTTCTGTTTCATTTTTCTTCTATTTTTCTTTCTCATTTTCTTTCATTTTTCTTTTTCATTTTTCTTTTCATTTTTCTTTCTCATTTTTCTGTTTCATTTTTCTTTTCATTTTTCATTTTCTCTTTCTTTCATTTTTCTGTCTCATTTTTCTCTTTTTCATTTTTTCTGTTTCATTTTTCTGTTTCATTTTTCTTCTATTTCTTTCATTTTTCTGTTTCATTTTTCTGTTTCATTTTTCTGTTTCATTTTTTTCTGTTTCATTTTTTTCTGTTTCATTTTTTCTGTTTCATTTTTCTGTTTCATTTTTCTGTTTCATTTTTCTGTTTCATTTTTCATCTTTGTTCTTTCATTTTCTTTTTCATTTTTCTTTTCATTTTTCATTTTTCATTTTTCTTTTTCATTTCTTTTCATTTTTCTATTTTCATTTTTCTGTTTCATTTTCTTTTTCATTTTATTCTTTTCATTTTTCATTTCATTTTTCTGTTTCATTTTTTTCTGTTTCATTCTTTTTCATTTTCTTTCATTTTTCTGTTTCATTTTTCTGTTTCATTTTTCATTTTCATTTTTCATTCTGTTTCATTTTTTTCTTTTTCATTTTTCTTTTTCATTTTTCTCTGTTTCATTTTTCTGTTTCATTTCTCTGTTTCATTTTTCTGTTTCATTTTTCTTTTTCATTTTTCTGTTTCATTTTCTTTTCATTTTTCTGTTTCATTTTTCTGTTTCATTTTTCCATTTTTCTTTTCATTTTCTCTTTTCTATTTTTTCTTTTTCATTTTCTCTGTTTCATTTTTCTATTTTCATTTTTCTTTTTCATTTTTCTGTTTCATTTTCTCATTTTCATTTTTCTTTTCATTTTTTTCATTTCTCATTTCTTTTCGTTTTTCTTTTCGTTTTTCATTTTTCTTTCGTTTTTCATTTTTCATTTTTTCTTTTCATTTTGTCGTTTCATTTTTTCTGTTTCATTTTTCTTTTCAGTTTTTCTTTTTCATTTTTCATTTTTTCTGTTTCTTTTCATTTTTCTTTTTCATTTTTCTTTGTTTCTTTTTCATTTTTTCTGTTTCATTTTTCTTTTCATTTTTCTGTTTCATTTTATCTTTTTCATTTTTTCTTTTTCATTTTTTCTTTTTCATTTTTCTGTTCATTTTTCTTTTTCATTTTTTCATTTTTTTCATTTTTTTCATTTTTTCTTTTTCATTTTTTCTTTTTCATTTTTTCTTTTTTTTCTTTTTCATTTTCTCGTTTCTTTCATTTTTTCATTTTTTCTGTTTCATTTTTCTTTTCATTTTTCTATTTCTTTTCTTTTCATTTTTCTTTCTCTTTTTTTTCTCATTTCTCTTTTTCTTTTTCTTTTTCATTTTTTATTTCATTTTTCTTTTTCATTTTTCTCTTTCATTTTTCCTTTTTCATTTTTCTCTTTCATTTTTCTCATTTTTCATTTTTCTTTTTCATTTTTCTCTTATTTTTCTTTTCTTTTTCTTTCTTTTTCCTTTCTCTTTTTCTTTTTCTTTTTTCTTTTTCATTTTCTCTTTTCATTTTTCCTTTTCATTTTTTCTCTGTTTCATTTTTCTCTGTTTCATTTTTTTCTGTTTCATTTTTTTCTGTTTCATTTTTTTCTGTTTCATTTTTTTCTGTTTCATTTTTTTCTGTTTCATTTTTTTCTGTTTCATTTTTTTCTGTTTCATTTTTTATCCTCTGGGTTTTTTTCTATTTTTCTTTTTCATTTTTTCCTTTTTCTTTTTTTCTCTTTTTCTTTTCCTTTTTTCTCTTTTCTTTTTTTCTTTTTCATTTTTTCTCTTTTTTCATTCCTTTCTCTTTTTTTCCTCCTTTCTCTTTTTTTCCTCCTTTCTCTTTTTTTCCTCCTTTCTCTTTTTTTCCTCCTTTCTCTTTTTTTCCTCCTTTCTCTTTTTTTCCTCCTTTCTCTTTCTTTTTTCCTTTTTTTCTTTTTTTTCTTTTTATTTTCTCCTTTTTTATTTATTTTTCATTTTCCTTCTCGTTTTCTTTGCCTTTTTCATTTTTTCCCCTTTTTTCTTTTTCTTTTTAAAATTTTTTTCTATTTTTTCTTTTAATCTTTTCCTTTTCTTTCATTTTCTTCTCTTTTTTCTCTTTCATTTTTTTCTTTTTCTTTTTTTATTATAATTTATTTTTTATTTTTCTATTTCCTTTTTTTTTGTTTTTAGTTTTTTTTCTGATTTTTCTCTTTTCTTTTTCTCTTGCTTTTTCCCCTTTTTTCTTTTTTGTTTTTCATTTTTATTTTTTTATTTCATTTTTTTAATTTTTCTTTTTTATCTTTTTCCTTTTTCTGTTTTTCTTTTTTCTTTTTTTTTTTTTTTCTTTCTCTTTTCCTTTTTTCTCTTTTCCTTTTTTCTCTTTTCCTTTTTTCTCTTTTCCTTTTTTCTCTTTTCCTTTTTTCTCTTTTCCTTTTTTCTCTTTTCCTTTTTTCTCTTTTCCTTTTTTCTTCTTTTTCTCTTTTCTTTTCTCTTTTCCTTTTTTTCTCTTTTCCTCCCTTTTCTTTTCCTTCCTTTTCCTTTTTCTCTTTTCCTCTCTCCTTTTTCTTTTTCTCCCTTTTTCTCTTTTCCTTTCTCTCTTTTCCTTTTTTTTCCCTTCCTTTTTCTTTTTCCTTTCTCTCCTTTTTCTTTTTCTTCCTTCCCTTTTTCTTTTTCTCTCTCTCCCTTTTTCTCTTTTCCTCTCCTTTTCCTTTTTCTTTTTCCTTTTCCCTTTTTTCCTTTTCCCTCCCTTTTTCTTTTTCCTCCTCCCTTTTCTCTTTCTTTCCCTCCCTTTTTCTTTTTCCTCCTTTTCTTTTCCCTCCCTTTTCTTTTTCTCCCTCCTTTTCTTTTCCCTCCCCTTTTCTTTTCTCCTCTCCCTTTTCTTTTCCCTCCCTTTTCTTTTCCCTCCCTTTTCTTTTCCCTCCCTTTTCTTTTCCCTCCCTTTTTTTTTTCCTCCCTTTTTCTCTTTTCCCTCCCTTTTCTTTTCCCTCCCTTTCCTTTTCCCTCCCTTTCCTTTTCCCTCCCTTTTCTTTTCCCTCCCTTTCTTTTTTTTTTTTTTCCTCCTTTTCCTCTATTTCTTTTCCTTTTAATTTTTCTTTTTACTTTTTTCTCTTTTTAGGTCAGCTAATTCTACCATTTCTTTCGTTAAACAACTATTGGATTGTTTTTTAAAATTAAAAAACTAAACAGAAAATAAACAAAATCCCCACAAAAACCCCATAAAAACCAACAACCAACCAAAAAAAAATCAACCAACGCCCCCCCAAACACAAAAAAACTCAACCAACCAATCAAAAAATGAAAGAAAACAAACCACCACAAAAAATAGGCTACTATATGGTAAGGAAGGGGAAAAACCCATACACCTGTGACCTGTGCCTTGCTTATGAATGGCTGGGTGCATCCTATGCTGCACATAATTAGATAAAGAGAATAAGCTGTGTGAGGAATCAGTTACGGAAAATCTCCTTCATGATTAATTAGTTTGGTCCCCCCCTCCCCCGTCCTTCTTTTCTCTTCCTTTTCTCATTCAGGAAGGCTGAGGTAACAAAGGAAGTTCTGTGTTTGTCCTGTGTTCTCACTGCTGAATGTTGATGTTACCGTTTGTGTAGGGAGGGAAAAAACTGACCTCTCGAATCAGGTAACAACTCTACGCTGATAGAAATAGAGAGCATGATTATTTTGAGAGGGAAAACTGCTAAGGAGAGAGCAAAAAGCGTATTAGGCAAAGTTTTCAGTTCTCCTCTTTGATCAACTGAATATTTTGGAATGATAATGACCTAAGGCACACTAATTTTATAGGAGAAGTTCTTTGGAGCCCATAGAAAACTATCCTCAACTATCTTGGATTAAAATAAGCAGGGGTAGTCTCGGGTACTGACAAGTAAAAGATTTCAAATGTTTGAATAGGCAGTTTTGGAGGAATAAAATACCTTATTTTTTTTCTACCTTTTGTTTGAAGTATGCAATGAGATTTGAAAAGTACATAATATGTCCTTAAACTTTTCCCCATTATTAGGCAATCTAATTTGTCTCATCATCTGAAGATGCAACTGCACTATGCTGTGAAAGTTGCAGGTTGCAAAATGTTAGTTCATGTTTAGTTCAAGAACTTGTGTAAGGTGAGGTGAGATATACTAGCTTCTTGCAGCACATCTTGAATTCAAACTGAACAATTCTGTGCTGCTTCATTTCCTACTTAATGTGGCAGTAAATGTTTTGGCCCTTTGGTTTTTTGTATTCGGTATGCAACCTTTGGTGTACTTAACTGTCTTCTTGCTCGTAACTGAGAAAAATGATAGCAGATTTTCAGTAGTTTAAAAAGAAAAAAAAGGTATGAAAGAAAAAGGAGAAAATATCATAGAAAGAATTGTGAGAGCAAAAATACGTGTTCAGCATTTAACCACTACTTTAGTACTACATGACCGAGTATATAAAAGCTACAAAAAAAAAAAAAAATCCCAAAATCTTGCTGCCAACCTGTCAGAAAACATGATCAGATGTAATTAAAATTGTATGGACAAATCACTTAATCACTTTGAATCACAAAGCAGTGATATGAAATGAATTAGTTCTGACAGTGTTGGATACACCGTATTTGGGTAATGCTTGTCTTCTACACATTAAGTCTTCAGAATAAGAACCACCAAATCTATTGTAAATAATGAGAGGACTTTCCAAGATCTTTTTGGGTCCAACTGCCATACTTGCTTGAGTGGTAAAATATTTCCTATTTAATCTATTGTTAATGAGGGACAGTTTTAGTCAATATGAGAGTCTGCTGCTATCAAAATGAATGGTACCCAACTGATGAAATTGTTCAGGGAGTGTGACTAGAGATCTGATCTAACTAAAACCAAAATTACTAAATCCCCCAAAAGATGATTTTTTAGTCAGATCAGCAAAAATTCTACTGAAGTTCACAGCTAATCAAACCAAGTTAATCACTCCTCTCTTCAATTGCCTACCCAGTAAGGCTGACATTATCTTCCTGAATAAAGAGAACTTTAATAAGAGATATTAATTCCAAAAACTGTAAGATGTTGATCATTCTAAAACTCAAGAGAAAATAAAACCTCACAGATGTTAGATTGGCTGAAAATATTTTATGCTGAAATTTAGTATATGCAATAATATACAGCCGTTTTCCATTCAATACAAATGAATGTTCTTATGTTGAAATGTGTGAACACCCAAATACCATAGGATTACTCTGAAAATTTTTGCAAGTTTTATTAGAGATAAAGGAAATGGTTGTGCTGACCACGTTTCTCTATTATTACATAGAGAATGTCCCAATTATTGATTATGTTCTCTGTTGTTTTGGAAAAAAAAAAAACAAAACCAAAAAAGAAACAAACAAAAAACTTCAAAACAAACCCCAAAACCTTCTGGCTTAAATTTGAAGGTTAGATAGGCTATAAGGAAACAAATGAAATTATATGGGCTTTAGAAAGCATTCATAGCCCTTGGAGCAGCAACTGGGTATTTAGCAAGACCAGCAATACCAAATCAACCTCAGCACATCACTACACTGAGTTCTAAAATTGAAAAACATGGATAATAAAGTTGGCATAGGCTGCTGCTACAATTATTGCCTGCATCAAGAAACTTGCAAACTCCACTCACTCTGTCACCATGAGCCTGTTTTTTCTTACATATCACACTGCTTATGTTTTACAAAATCAGTAAAACTGCTTTTGTACCTGCTTTACTACGTGGGAAGTGAAGAAACGTTATTTACAAAGTGGTAAAATAGAAGTGCCAGATTTACTATCTCCATGAAATACAATAAGAAATCTGGGGTAAAGGAGACTCTGCAGAAAGATTACAGGGTTAAGTATTTGATTCAAATGAATTCACTGAAACAAAGCGATATGTGCTTCTGTTGAAGGTGAAGGAAAAACTCTCAGTTTTAATAATCAGTGCCTTCCTCTTTCACAGGTTCAGGAAGGGTACTCTTCAGCCAAGGAAAGAAATGGTTAGAACATGCCTTGGCTTATGCCAGCCACAGGCTGGTGTTTAGTTTTGTATTTTTCACAACATTTGTTGTTGAGCAAAACTTATACCCTCCCCCAGAAGGCAGGCAAGTATAATCCTGTTATTTTCCAGATGGGTGAACAAAAGAGGTTGCAGAAGATTGTTTCTGACAGTGCTGGGAACAAAACCCAGGGGCCAAACCACATGTCAGATTTACATAAAATGTATTCAAATGCAAGAGAAAATGTAATTTTGAAGGTGTTTTGAACGGCTGCTGAGTAATTTAGTAGCAACACAGCATGCTGCACTGTAGCTCCCACATTTACATCTTTCTTTACTACAAGTCTGCTAGGTGCTGGCAGCTCTGACAAAGCAATGCAAACAGTAGGGGGGATAAAACAATTTCTGTGACAACATATAGATCCTAGTTCCCAGTGTTCTCACTAAAACCCATCAGTGCAGTAGGAAGTCATATCCACTGTCACTGCAAACGGCAGACTAGTACCTCAAACTTCATAGAAGCTGTAGAAGAAAAACCATAGGGACACATATCCCAAGGCACGGATTTGAATCGATGCCACATAAACACCATTCCCCCAAATAGGGAAATGCACAGCAAACATGTGACACTGAAGTTGAGCAAAGCCTCCAGAAAAGGCAGTCCACGACCCAACAAATAGTTTTATTTTAATGTACTCCAAACCTCCATGCTACATGTCTGTTTAATACAGGTCACTTGGAGTATGAGATCAAATGCAGATTTGGCATTTTATGAAGATCTTCCATTTTATAGCAAAGCACAGTGTTTCCATAGGCTCCAGTCCAGAGAACCAGTTTACAAACTATTAAAACGATTACTATATCCTGAAATACCCTGTAGTGCAGCAGATATTTTTCGCACCTCCAAAAAGACAACAGCACCAGTAGTGAGAGACATTAATTACTTTTCTATGTTCACTATATGCTAACACCTATCATGTCACTACAAGAATTGTACAATATATTCAGATTTACATTATCACATTATCAACATTTACAAACCTTATCCACACAAGTCAGTTTAAATACATTGAGGAGGTAGTATATAGGTTACAAAATTTTACCCACAGAACTACATATAGAAGGAATGGAGGAAAATCACATTCTGTATCACTTCACTGTTCCTTCTGTGGTGGGTTGACCTTGGTCATCTGCCAGCTGCCCACCCAGCCGGTTTCTCATCCCTCCCTGTCAACATGACAATTAGGGTGGGGGCATGAGATGACAAAGCTTCTGGGCCAAGATAAAGACAGGGAGATCACTTATCAATTACCATCACAGGACTGACTTATGGAAATTTTATTTTAACTTATTGGAAATTAAGTAATTCTGGGTGGTAAGAAACACAATGAAAAAATAAACCCTTTCTCCTTAACCCCCTTTTTTTTCCCAGGCTCAGCTTTGCTCCGTTCCCAACTTCTGCATCTCCCCAGCCCAAGCAGTGCAGGAGGCAGGTGGGGAATAGGGGTCAGTCCATAAATGCTTCTCTCCACTGCTCCCTTCCTCTCACACTTTTCCCCTCCTCCAGTGGGGGATCTCCATGGGTCACAGTTCTTTCATGAAATACCCACCCACCTTCTGCAGTCCCCACTGCCAGTGCTTGGCACCAGCACCCCATATATCTTCTTTCTATAAACTTAGCATACACTTTGTTTAAAGATTAAGCTATTGATGTGTGGACATAAATTTATTAAATGAAAAAAATAAGTTTTTTATTGCACAGCTTGGCTACTGTCAGTATGATAACAATGCCTTTGAAAACTAGTCCCAGATCTTTTAAAATACTTGTAGGTTTTCTAACTGCATAATGTAATACTAGCACAAATCTGTACACCTAACCTGTTTCTGATGAAGGTATCTGCCCTCTAATTTCTTCTACATTTACCCACAGCTTAAATTTCCATCCACAATCCTCCTCTACTGAAATGCACTTTCGTTTAATTGTGTATTTCCAAACACATCAAGGACAAGATCAAGTAATGACCACAAAAAGACAAAGCATCTTTGGATGAAGGTGATCACAGATGTAACAGCAGCTTCAGTAACTCCATAGAAAATAGATCAACAAACCTAAAGAACATGGGACAAAAGGTGAGTGGTACACAATGGTGAGCAAGCAGAGAAGAATGTTTCATGGACGGTTTACAGTCTAATAAAAATCAGGTCAATGTGAGCTTTAAAGAACAAGCTAATGATAATGACAGTCAGAGTGGTGGAGAGATTAATAAAATAGCTTCTTCCACCTGAATTAACTACATAACAAAATATAAATTCATCACAGAATCAATGTACTTGTGTCAAAGGAAGAGGAATACCCTCCTTTCTCTGTTGTGTTCCTTAAATTAGTTTCTTTCTGACTTTCAGAAAGATGCAGTTGGTACGTCTTTCTCTCTCTCTCCCACGACTATTAAGGAGGACTATTTAACAAATATATGTGTGAGTTTTACTCAATAATCAAGGGACTCAATTTGCAGCACCAAATTTTCTTACTTCTGGTATGCAAAACCAGACCTAAACTGGCTAGTCTTGAAACAATCAGCTGTCTGATGTCCTGTTCTGTTCTTTCTTCTCTCTATATATGAAAACCATGTATTAATTATCAACCTGAAATTATTTAGAAAGCAATGAGTTATAAAAAAAAGGTTATAGTAATTAAGATTAAATAATAACCATCACTCTTTCTTCTTTCCCTCATCCCTCATGGAAAAAGGATATCCAACGAACTGTATGAAACAAAGAACCTGAGGTTCTGTGATGATTTTTGGTCACAAAGATGGACTGAGTATGTACAGATATATGTATTTATACAGATCATGCACCAGGATCTCAATACCACATTTTTTAAATTACTGGCCTCAGAACATTTAGTCTTTTGAACATTCTTCTGAGATAAGTAAGTACTACACCCACTTCAGAGCTGTGCAAAACTAAGTAACGAGCTGAGATTAATCAAAATCTTTAAAACCATGTTGAAAGTTTGCTGCTGAGCTGGAGCTGGTCACCTAGACCAAGAGTAACTGCTTCCTTCTCCTCAGCACACAGGAGAAAATTCAGCTTACCCCCACAGAAGTCTGGGCTGCATGACTACATTGCCTGTTTTGTTGTTTATGGACACCTGCCTTCTGACTCCTCTATGATTACTAGTGCTTATGAAATGAATCAGAGAGACCCAGACTGGTTTGTTGGGAGATACATTTTCTTCACTTTCCCTCTAACACTCCTTTTTTTTGGACATTCATGCAAAGGCTGGCTGAGTACTGGTTTTTATTTTTTACTGATTTTCAATACTTACAGAGCAAATAACACTTCCTATTGCTTTCAGCTAAAGCAAACCTGTAGAGAATTGCCAACTGTTACAAGCACACTGAACCAATTTTGTTTCTGTATTGATCTTCTACACACAGAAAAACAGACCTGAGGAAGAGAATTTTAAAAAAATGTTTTTTCTTCACAGTTTTTTTTGGTGGTTGTTTAGCTCTTCAGAGCTCCCAAATACAGGAGTGTAAACTATCATCTCACTTCCTAGGAAGAGGACAACATGACACTTTCACAAACTATTTGGTAATATACTCTGGTGCTATACTTCCATGTGCTGTGCCAAACTAAAAGAAACTGAACAGCTGTCTGAAAAGTCCTCTGTGTGAATCACTGTGTGACCAGACACCGAGCTGATGATTTTTATCGAATTTTATATAAATCAGAAATAAATACTGAAATTGTAAAAATATTGAACAATATCCTTTTTTTAATATATCAGATTAAATTTTATTAGTTTATTATTCCTTCTGTAATTTAGTGACTCTTTTTTTTTTCCCCCAAGTCACAGATATCTACATTGTTTCATGCAGAATACCTAGTATCTCTTCAGTAGTACTGAAATCCCTTTGTATTAGTGTGTATGTGAAAGAACTGTTCTTCCTTCCAAGCAGATCAGAAGGGCTATGCATCCTGGTTCTTCTCTGAAACAGAGGGAGCAGCCAAGTGTTTTGGAATCTTTACTATCTGTTTCACACATTCTCACAAAACCACAAGCAGATGGAAAAGTGAATCACGTGAGGTCACTATCTGCCCAGAGAAACTTCAGTGAGTAAGCAATCACATCAATAGTACTTGGAATACAATGCTTTATGCAGCAGAGAGAGAAAAAAGGACTGTGCATACTTGAAAAGATCAGGATTAAAGCAGGGTCTCCTTTAATACAGGAAAGGAGAGCTCTAAAGAGCTTAGCAAAATTCTGGAAATTTAGGTTAAATGCAGTTTAGAATTTCCATGATATAATAAAACCCGCTTATAAGTGCTTTATATTTAACATGGCTGAAAGGCAAATAATACAATTTTCAAAGCAGATGTATCCAAAAAATGGAAATTGGGTTATATAGACTATTAGAACTTTAATCTTCCTATGTTCCTTGCAGAAACACAAAGATTCTTGGAATCCTGGAATTTTAAAATTATAACACCTAGTCAAATCTAAAAATAAAAGACAATGAAATGTGCATTCATTATACTTTATAGTGTATACCTTAATTCTGGTGAATCCATGACTCACTGTCTTTAGAAGACCTAAGGAATTGTGAGATAGAGATTCAGTAAAATCCCATAAAGAAATAACTGCTATTAGCAGAATTACTGAAATTAGCAACAGCACATTGAAACTGTTTCTTTAATGTGACTATGAATCCTAGAACTTTGGAAAATTAAATTTTCTCGTTATTATTGTTTCTGAAAACTACACTAACTATTCTTTTTTGCCACATTTGGTAAGAGTGGCTGCTAAACAAGAAGATGTTAAAATGGTCTGAGTATACAGTACTTTCGTCATGCTTTGTGAAGGTTATAGCATGAAAAACTGACAATCTATTCACATATCTAATTACCAACATATTTGTAATATGCTTAACAATGAAGTACTGAGCATACATCAGGGATTACCTTGACCATTAAACATCTGATCCTGTTTAAAGATGTGAAAATTGATATGACAATGTTTGTAAGCATTCCTCATTAGTCTTATTCATTTTACCAGTTACATTCTAGTAGGAAAAAATTCAAAGAAAATGTAATATCGTGAACCACTTGGTTCAAGTAGATTTCTTTAAAATCAGTAACTGGAATTGGTGAAATTCAAGTTATGAGGGGTATTACTGAAGTGTTTGACTTAGGGAAAAAGGACATAATGAAAATATTGTTCCAAACTGATAACATCAACACATTATTATTTTCAAGTATGATCATCTATTTTAGAGATGGGGAATGGTGGAAATGCAACAAAAATATTGGTCAGGAATGTACTTTAATGATCAGAAAGATCAAAAAAACACTTCCATTCTACCACTAGACGATACAGGCACTCCCCCTGGGACAGTCAGTATATAAAATATGAAGCTGAACTCATGTCAAAATTACCACTGACAAGACAGAAGTATTTATTTTTCAGAAGTATTTATTTTTTTGCTTACCATCATTAAACATTTTTGTATGACTTGCAAATTAGTAAAAAGTTAAATCTCCAAGTCTTTGTGGTGAATGATTAATTATTTTTCATAACTATGAGACAGTTATGCCTGAAAGCATCTTTTAGTATGAGATAGTTCATCCTACAAAGAAAAATACAATACAAAATAAACTACTGTGAAAGTTACTGTGATTTTTATGTGTTACTTGATTTTGTTTTATTATGCTAAGTTGAGTTTGCTTATAAATGCAAATACCCTCCAGCAACATTGATAATTCTAATGAAATAGGTTTCATTCTGAAAACAGTTAAGGTAGGTAAAAATAACAGCTATCCCTTTTTTTGAATAGGAAATACAATCTCCTATTTTATCAAGTAAAAAGCTTAAATTCTGGTGGATATCTTCAGGAAGAGAGGTTAAATGATACTCTCTTTTTTCTTTTTTTTTCTGGACACTGAAGGTCAGAGAAGAATTTACTGTGTCAATTTCAAGCTCGAGATCAGAGCATCTCTTTGAGCTAAAAGTCAGTATTTGCCCCCAGACAGAATTTGATTTAACAGAATGCCAGATCTGACAAAAAATTTGTTTACGTAAGGTTACTAACAAATTCCATGTTCAACAGGAGATTGGAAGATGTGTTATGCTAATGGGACTTGAGAAATCTCGTTTAAAATTCAAATAGCTTTGTCATTCTTTCCACTATCTTTTTCATGATACTAGAGACATTTATAAAATGTATTCTTTTCATCATTAAGGCTTACAACACCAGAATGTTGAATTTTAAGTAAATTTAAAGTTGCAGTAATTGCAACAGATAGAAGGGGTTATTGATGGGATGACAGATTGTGAAAAAGAAGTAAGGAGTATTTTGCAAACCCATTCTTCCATCTTTTCAGAAATGTTCACCTTTTAACACTGACCTCTCTATTTCAATGGAGGGAGGTGACTTAAAGACAAACTGTCAACTTTTAGTTGAATGTCAGAAAGGCCAAGTGAACAATAAGTGTCTGAGTACTGCATGAATTTTTAATTCTTGCCATAAATCCATATACCTATACAGAGAAACTCCTTTAGATTGAATACCTAACTTAAAAATAGGTAAGGCTAGATTGAGTGAATATGACTAATTAAAATTCTTATTAAATAAGTAATCAATAGCCTCCTATTTTTTCAAAGTTTTTTATTTGAAATATAGTAAATATACGTTACTTTCTTAAGTTGTCTCTGTGGTTTCAAGTAGGTCACAGTTCTCCATCTGTGACTCAGAGCCCAGTTCAGTGAGGTCTGGTTGCCTGCCACTTCAGGAAAGGCAGCTGACAGTGCTGTACTATGCTACTCACTATTACTGAATTGTTAATGCAGTGAACATTTTAAAACTTATATTGACATGAATGTATTTGAGAGAGACTGAAGAAAATTCACACCTAGCTTTTAATCTGTTGTTTTAGGCTTTGAAATACACTTCCTTATAGAAACTCAAATGACCTTTAATGTAACTCCCTAATTCATGAATAAGAAAACACAGTAGATATCACTTATATAGCGATACAGATTTTTTATCTGAGGTAAAAGTAGAATGATACACTATGAATGGGAACATGAAAATATTGTGACACCATATACTTTGAACTGGTCTGTGGTGAGCCACTTCAGAATAAACCGTCCAAAATCACTTAATGATGGAAATTCACTTTTATACCAGAATAAACTTAACAAGCTATAGATTATAAAAATCAAGATAAATTCATAAGTGCATTCTTAAAATCACATTAAAGGGAAAAAAAAATGGGCAAAGAACATGGCTCCTCTGACCTCCCCTTAACACTATTGCCATAAAAAGCTCAGTGAATTGCCTATGTGGAGGATAAAAAAAAAAGAAGGTGAAAGAATCACAGAATCATTTAGTTTGGAAAAGACCCCCAAGATCATTTAGTCCAGCCTTTGACCAATCTCCAACTTGTCAACTAGAGTACGGCACTAAGAGCCATATCAAGTTGTTTCTTAAACACCTCCAGAGAGGATGATTCCACCACCTTTCTGGGCAGCCTATTCCAATGCCTGACCACACTTTCAGTGAAGTCCAACCTGAAACTCCCCTGCCAGAGCTCCAGATAATTTCCTCTTGTCCTGTCACTGGTTGCCTGGGAGAAAAGACTGACCCCCAGCTTGCTACAACCTGCTTTCAGATAGCTGTAGAGGGTGATAAGGTTTCCCCTGAGTGTCCTTTTTGACAGGCTAAAAGACTCAACTCCCTCAGCTGTTCCTCATATGACTAACTCTCCTGACACTTCCCTAGCTCCATTACCCCTCTCTGGACATGCTCCAGAACCTCAATATCTTTCTTGAAGTGAGAGGCCCAGAACTGAACACAGGTTTCGAAGTGCAGCCTCATCATTGACAAGACAATCATTTTCCTGGTCCTGCTGGCCACACTGTTATTAATGCAGGCCAGGATGTCATTGGCCTTCTTGGCCACCTGGGCACACTGCTGGTTCACGTTCAGCTGCTGTCTACCAACACCTCCAGGTACTTTTCCTCTGGTCAGCTTTCCACTCACTCTGCCTCAATCCTCTAGCACTGCCTGGCATTGTTGTGACTGAAAAGTAGGACCTGGTACTTGGCCTTGTTGAACCTCATGCCTGTCCAGATCCCTTGCAAAGCCTTCCTGTCTTCCAGCAGATCAACAGGCCCAGCCAACTTAGTGTTGTCCATGAACTTACCAAGGGTATGCTCAATCCCCTTATCCAGATCATCAGTAAATATATTAAACAGGACTGGCCCCAATACTGAGCCTTGGGGAACTTCACTAGTGACAGACCACCAACTGGATGTGGCATCATTTACCACCACTCTCTGGGCGCAGAATTCCAGCTGGTTTTTATTCCAGTGAACAGTGCACCTGTCCAAGTCATGGACTGCCAGCTTTCCCAGGAAAAAGAATAGAATTCTTAAGCCAGTGTGTACTACATGGAAATAATAAAACAGTAGTCTGAAAGATTTTATCACAGAAATACTTCTAGTAGATGAGGGACAGGCTGTGGATGTTATTCACTTGAACTTTAACAAAGCCTTTGATACTGCGTTCCACTGCATTTTCCTGGAGAAGCTAGCAGCTCATGGCTTGGACAGGTAAAAAACTGACTGAGTGGGTGGACCCAGAGAGTGGTGGTGAATGGAGTTACATCCAGTTGGTGGTCAGTCAAAAGTACTGTCTGCCAAAGCTCAGTATTGGGGCCAGCCCTGTCAAATGTCTTCATCCATGATCTGGACTTCTGGGGAAGTCTCATATTTCTGCAGGTCCTTGCCATTTCAAGCTTCCATTCTTCTGCATTGTTCAGCCTCCTTTCCTGCTGCATGTGTCAACAGGGGAGATTTTGTCTGTCGGCCATGGGCTGTGGGTCCACTGCACACAGGGCTTCTAACTAGACTGCAGCTATTTAACTCCTTCTCAGTCTTCCTGATGCTACCCAACCTTCTCTGTGCCTCCTGCAGCTCAGTCACTTGCTGCAGAAAGTCCCCCACGTGGGCACACCTTTTGCAGGCAGGTCTCGTCCCTCCCAAAGAGATCCAGGCACTTTCTGCAGCTCTGCACTTCAGCCTCAGCCTTGGACAGCTCCCTCTAGGTGGAGGCATCGGTCATTTTTGGGGCAGATGATGTAGAGCCCCAGCTGAAACTGCAGCCTTTGCTCTCAAATGCGTGCCCACCATCCTGTTCTGAGGTTCAGACAGAGCTATGTGCCCTTGGCCTGCACAGAGGGTCAGAGGACGTGCCTGGTTGCTGGGTTACGTGGACTTCAAGTCTCTCCACTTGGCCAATGGCATGTTCCTCTTTAAAGAGGCATCCTCCCTGTGTACCCTTCCACATGAACTGCTATGCCACATTCTGGCTGATGTGTCACACCCTGTTTGCTTGTCCTGGTCACAGTGCTTATGCCCAGCATTCTCTAGGGTTGCCTCTATGGGGATTTCTGTCTGATCTTGCAGGGATAGGTTTATGAAAGCTATGTCTGACTTGCACTTGACTATGGTAAGTGGCATGTGGGGCAACAAGAAAGTATTTCACTTAGGAAAATGTGGTATCACTGCTAAATGGGGAAAGGGATCAGATGACAGAGGGCCTGGAAAAGGCTGGGATACCTACTGCTTTCTTTACTTCAGCCTTTACTGACAAGACTGTCCTTCAGGTCAAAAGAGGTAATTTTCTCCCTCTCTTCTGCAATAGTGAGACCACATCTGGAGTGCTGTATCCAGTTCTGAACTCCACAGTACAAGAAAGATATGACTAACAAGAATAAGTTCAACAAAAGTGCACAAAGCTGAGTAAGGGACTGGACCCTCTTTAAGATAGTCAAAACCTTACTGTGACAGGATAGTCCACCCTGAACAGACCTAAAATCCAATAATGCATACTATGCAAGCCATCACGTAGGCCATCATGCAAACTATCATGCAAGTTCAGCTGCTGGGTCAGATAACTGTCTTGGTGTTAAATTATGCTAAGACCATCCTGATTCACCAGACTTCGAATATATATCCTTTTTTGAAACAAGATTTGACAGATAAGCTAGTTTGTGAGCTTGTAAATCTGTGACTACCAGTCCATCACTTCATAACTATAAAAGCCCAGTCCAAACTTCCACATAGCAGATTCTTCCACATACTTCCTTGAAGTGTGGAGCTTCTCCCGTGAAGCAGGGATGCCTCTTCATGGTTACTCCTCGGGGTTTAAGAGAAAGATCTGCCTGCTATCTCATATGGTGAGTTATATAAATCTCTACTTAATGATTGTTTCTTTTACTAGCAACTAGTAGATTTTGGTTTTTTTACTTTTACACTGTGTAGTAAGTAATTCTTATTGGGATCTTTTGTCTGCTCACTTGTTTGTTAATTTGTCATAATAAATAATTCATTTATATAAATCTATCTGTTTTGCCATCATTAAAGCTTGTGGGACAAAGTGGTTTAATCTATAATTCCTTTAAATTTAAACCACTGACACAGTCCGAGGCTAAGATAGTATTCAGCCACACCAAAACCCTCCCCTGAGAAGGAGTTTAGAAAGCAAGGGAGTCCCTTCTGCACCTCAAGACTCGCTGGTAAGGATTTGCTTTTTAAAACTTTGTCTAAGCCTTCCACTCTCCCATGACACTTACCAGACATGGTCCTACATTCTTTATGTGTCTTTGTGTCATGGTTTAAGCCTAGCTGGCAATTAAACACCACCTCCTATCCCCCCACATTATCATTTGCTTAATAATTCAAACATAGTAGAATATAATAGTAATAGATAATGATAAAAAAAAGGAAAAATAAGTGATGTGCAAGAAAGTTGCTCACCACCTGCTAAGCAATGCCAGACTCTGTCTCCATAGCTCCATTAGCCCTCCAGTGTGGGTAAGTCCCCCAATTTTTATACACTGGGCATGACATTCTATGGTGTGGAATATCTCTTTGGCCAATTCAGGTCACCGGTCCTGGACATGTTCCCTCATAGTTTCTTTGTTTTTTATATCTCCTTACTGGCAGAGTAGGAGACACAAAAAACAATTCCTTGTTTATCCTTAGGATAAACATGAATTAGCAAAATCCAAAACTTTAATGTGTTATCAAACTTATCCTCATACTGAATGCAAAGCATAGTACTACATCAACTGCTGAGAGGAAATTAGCTCTATCCCAGCTGAACCCAGGACACCCTGCTTGAGCAGGAATGTTGGAAGGATCTCAAGAGGTCCTTTCCAACCTAAACAATCTTGTGATTCTGTCTTTTTCAATTATTGACATATTCCTGTAAAGTCAGTTAATTTAAGAAGATGTAGTGTAAATCCAGAGCATAAAGTGTACAGGAATTCAAACATCTGCACTTCAAGTCAGTAGCTAATGAGCTTGAATAGCCATAGCAGTTGGTTTGTTCACAGATGAAATATTGCATTCTGCTGCAGAATGAAAGTAAAAAAAAATGTTTCAGAAAGTGACCTATGTTTCTAAACACACTGAATGCTTGGTTCAAACACAAAATCTGAAACTGAAACAAAACCAAAAGGTAATCTTTTTTATACTCTCTATGAGAATCCATTTTCTTGAGTTATTCCAGCTAGTATGCCAGTCATAATGATTTAATTAGCTGATACTAATGTTCCAATTTTTTTGTTTTCAATTTTAATTGCATATACTAGAATTTATATGCATTACTTTGATGTAATACATCTCTTAGGGAACTATTTTGGGACTCAATAACATATGTAGTGATTTACCTATGTAAAACTGTAACAGCTGGATTGAAGGAACTGGGATTAAGGCTTACAGAGAATAAACATTATATAGGCATATACTGCAAAAACTTTCCTATCTTATAGTGGTGTGATGATAATTTTACAAAATTTTCAGTTTCTATAGAAAAGGCAGTAAACTTAAATGTATATAGTTGTATATGCAGTCCTTCTAAAAGTATTTAGAGCTTTGATTTAAAATTTATTAAATATACTTAATGTCCCACAGTATTTCCAGTTCTATGCAACACAACATCTACATGGGTATGATTCATGTATATGCTGACCTAAAAATTAAGTATAGAGTATGTAAAATATTGCTTTTTAAAACCACATCTAAATGTGTTGTGTTTAACAATCCATAAATTCATATTATAGAATAAAAATTCTTAAATGTCTCTGAGATTGCTTTCACTGTTAATCTTCAAACAATTCTAAAAAGGTGAGGTGTGATAAGGTGTTGGCGATATTGCACCAAGATGGCTCAAGTTTTCTACCAAAACACCTTATCATTCATCACACAACTGGTTATGTTGGAAGTCAGTATTGCAAGTATGAAGCCTAGGCTGCACAATGTTACCTGCTCAGATACAAAATCTGCTGCTCAGATGTTTCCAAATCGTTAAAAAAAAATCCCTGTATTCATAGGTAATTGATAATACTGGAAACAATAGCAAGGCATAAGAAAATTAGTAATTTTTTTTGTTTACTGATTTAATGCAATCAGTAATACTTGCACACTATGTAGAGCACCCAGCACCTGTAATACTAATAAAAAGATGACTTGAAAGTATACGCTAATTTGAAAACTTACATATCTCTAGAATAATAAAATGAAATGGATAAACATCATGACTCAAAATAAACCAACAGATTGTATGGATGGTGATTTACATATTCATTTAAAAACATTTTAAGGATGAACATGCATTAAAAGACTTTGTAGAATAGTTCAAACAACTGTTTTCCTCTTCTGTGGAAAAGGAGGAAGTAGGAGTGCAGGTAAAATCATGGACACTGATAATATAATCATGTAGTTTGTGATTAGTACATTACATCTTGCCAAAGTTTCCATGTGGAGGTACAAAAACATGTTGAGGACTTTCACAGTTCAGAATGTGCCATCTGCTTTTGAAGGTGAAAGACCAAATAATAAACTTCAGCAGCTTCTGTACCACTGCATGGTCTAGGCGAGAGCTGGCCAAACAACAACAACTGAATAATGTATTTAACAAATAAACTCTTTTAAAGACAGCTAAAGGTGCCCTTCTCAGCCATACTCTCATTTATTCTACTAATTAAAGTGTGACAGAAAACTGGAAACAATTACATTCAATATGTTCACTTGGAAAATACATGAAATGTTAATGTTCATAATACTATGATCTAGCTCTGTGGGGATGGGCACAATTCTGAAAATTCTGCAGGTAAATAAGATGGAAAAGAGTGATGTTATCATATACAGGCAAGATTTTAATTAATCCTTGCCTAGAATCTCCCAAACAGAAAAGGATCCAGTGTTTTCCATTACTGTGTAGAAAAGACAATATAAACTTATTAAGGAAATACAATTTAAAAAAATATCATTTAGAGAAGAAAAGTCTAAGATGTCTATAAAATATCAGTATTCCTGCTCTAAAAGCTAAAATTCACCCCACTATCAAGAAAAATCAAAATCCTGGTGACTTGATTATCTCAATCTTTGCTTGTTAAATTTACTTTCCTTCAACCACTGAACTGAAGAAACATCATTGGCTCCCATGACAGTTACATCACTTTAACCACAAAGCAGAGAAAATTTTGCATCAGCCAAATACAGTTCAGAGCCCACACATGGAATGAAATGCGTTTGAACTGATGTTTTTTAAAGAACAAATCCATAAAACTAATCCAAACTACATTTCCAGTATGTTCTCAAAGCTTTAACTGAAAAGATCAATACAACCTCAATTATGAAATCACAGAAAATTAAACTGGAAGAAATACACATTTTCAAACTAGTAATCAAATAATTCCAAAATAAATGGAAATGGAAACAATGAATGAAACTGCATTTAAACACATTTCTAATATCTTTAGGCAAGGCAAAAAAAGTAAGCAAGTTTTACTGACTTTTTTCCATAAAGGTTTCATTTCACAAGGACCATAAGACAATGACTGAACATTTATAACTCATTTAATCTTCATCAGGTTTGAAAAAAATGGCCATACCTAAGGAAACCAATCATATTGTTACGAGAAAGGAATAGCTAGTTGTAAACTATGATAATGTATTACTTTCTTGCACATGGTGAATCTAGAAAGAAATAAGTCTGACAAGACAACAATCGGTTTCTGTGGATGTTATTGGATGTGTTAATTGTGGCATTTAACCAGTGGAGTTATAGTTGCATCCAGAACTGGAATAACTGTCAAATATTATTTTAAAGACTTATTCAAAGTCAAGTATAACAGTACTATTGTCCACCAAATGGCAAGTTTTCAAACAGTAACAAAAATAGGTATTTATTCTAGTCTTTTTTTCTTTCCCTATATTACAGGGAAAAAATCCCACACAATAATTTTGCAGGTAAAACATACAGATAGAATTATCTATCTCCAACAGCTACTGAGAACACAAATTTGTTTTTGTCATGAATTCATTTGGTTTTGTCATGAATTCATATTTTATCACCTATGATACAAGATCTTGGGGGGCCACAAATGCCTTCTTAAGTTTGCTTTTTCCTTTGGCGAAGGTTAGGGATGCTTACTGAAGGATCATGATTTTATTGTTGATTGGGGAAGGATATACTGCTTTCTCTACATTTCAGAAGAGCTTGTAAGAATAATCACTCGTCGCTTTGAAGGCTAAGACCATAAACTCAATGCATGTAAATCCCTGCCAGTCACAGTCTACAATCATACCTTGCAAGTTATTTAGTATGCCACTGTTTCAAAGATAGCAGTATAAAATAGCAATAAACAAAGGTAATGTGTAAATTGAACTGACATTACTTTTTAGTGTTACAACATGGAGAATGAAGCCATAAATACACAGGTGTTAATTTTAAGGTAGAAAAAGCTGGAAATAAATTTATTTTTCAGTATGAACTTGAACTCTGTAACGAGAATCAATCTTTTCATTGCCATTAACTGCGTTTTTTGCTGAGATATTATTAGGCTTTGAAATCTGCACTGCATTTTAATGTCTTAATCTTATGAAGCAAGGGTAATGCTACCACAGCTAATACAGTGCAGGACAATCAGCTGACCAGTGTCTCACACAAGAGTAGTCTCTTCCTTAGAATAGTTTACTAGTATCAAACTGTATACTTTTATCAAGTATTTTCCCAGGGGAAAAAACTCTATATCGACCAGATCATGAGGAGAGGAAGGGATAGAATTTAATTTGTAAATTTTATGTACTTTTACAACCTGTACAAAAATCCTAAAATAAATACACTCTCAGCTAATAAGTAATTTGATTTGAATGCATGCTATGGGACTTTGCTTCATTAATACTAGACATTAACACAAAGACAGCATAAAAGGAAAAAAATTAATGTTTTAAACGGAACATAATAGTAATGTATAGACCTGTGGCTGAGAAGAAATATAAGATGGAAATGAAACAGAGTCTTAAATGGCAGATACTTCCTTATATTGAAAAGAGGATTTATATTTTAACAAGTTTGTTTCTGAAAAGAAGTGGTAAAGCTTGTGGAGTAAGGATAAACTCTAACAAACCCACTCCCAGCCACCCTGAACAGTCTCTTTTCCCCATATCAGTCTACTCTATATACTGAGATCAATAAACCTCCATCATTTTAGAATTTATCAACATTTACATCATAGAGAAACAGCTCAAAAGGCAAACATACAAAATCTTAAGATTATGCTTTTATTTTCTTGTTTCTGTAGTAAGAGGCCATTTTGATAAGTCTGATGTGCATGTTTCAAGGAAAATTTTGCAGTCTCCTTCACATACTATCTTCTAACAGCAAAAATAGTCCTAGCTAGAACTACCTTTAATTTAATAATTTGTGCAGTAAGTTCCCTCCACTCACAAATATTTCCAGTTTAGGTGCAGCAATTATATCTATACTTTAACTACGTAAGAAATAAAATATTATCCCCATCACAGTAATTTGAAATTATATGGGTGTTAGAATTATTTCTAAAATGATTTTGAAGATTGAATACCAGTTTTTAACATTGCTAATATAAATATAACACAACAATTATATTATTTCTTGTTTACTGTTTACCTAGCTTCCACATATGAAATTCCATGACTAGAAAAGAGTTAATACATTACCAAGGTATGATACCAATCATTTTTTCAAAATGATACATGAATCATTCTGGGAACTATTGTATGTACTAGGTTAAAAATGACAGTACTGTTCAGCCACCATTGAATAATGCTGACATACAGTTGCATATGTAGATAAGACAGTTTATGAAATCATAGTGTAGTTTGGAAGACTTTTCAAATCACCAAGTCCACCCAGCACTGTGAGAAGATGTTAGTATGCCCACTTTTAATTTTTCATCTTAAACAATAAATCAGTCCTATATTTAGCACTAGAATTCTGACAAGAAATTTAATTTATTCAGTGTGCAAATTAATAAGCATAAATTATGAACTCCCCATCTGTAACCTCCAATGTTGTGTTTAAATTGTTTCAGTTCTCAAAACAACTACATCTGTATCTGTAAAAATATTTGGAGATTCAAAGATTCATAAGTTCTTCAAAGGACTAAAATAACCTTAAATTTTAGAGTGAACTAAAATGTATTTTCAATCAAGGAGACTATCTTATGAAAAAGGTTTCCAAATATGAGTGAAATTTTGCTTTCCAATATGGTTTGTCTAGATTGTGGGGGAAAAAAAAAAGGTGGAATCACACTTTATTACTCAATATATATTACTAAAACTGTTTTAGTGTAAGCCAGTGGTAAATTCTTACCTTATTGTGATAGGGATAAGTATACCCTTGCTAACAGATTCGTTGATGGACACAGTCAGAATGTTCTGAGAGTTTCCACAGCTGAATCGAACGGTTGGTTTTCCTTCCACAAGATACAAGTGAAGAAACTGTTCTCCAAAATTCCTTTCACTAGCTTTGAAAGCAAAAATGGAGATAGTCACACTTCTGAAAGAATAGGACCTCAAAAAACTATTTCACAGTACTGGTACACCATCACCAACCACAATGCCTGTGTGACATTCAGGACTCTTTTATCCGTATATAGGACTCTTCTTGAGTGACTGTGAGAAAAAACCCCAAACCCTGTATCAAATGATAATAGTTAAAAGTAAAAGAAAATAACTGCAAAACAAAATTTACTTAATACCACTGTAGTTGCATAATTCTTGCAGAGATCTTTACATTCACGAAGATGAACTTTTCTGCATATACAGCAGTATCAGTAAGATGACAGAGGTGACAATAAAAAAATTAAATCACATTCATTCAGATTCTCAAATTAATTATAGAAAACAGAAATTATAGAAACCCTTTCTTAAGGGTTGGACTTGATAATCTCAGAGGTCCTTTCCAACCCATCTGATTCTATGATTCTGATCTAATTCTATTATGATATCTGTTAAGACTATGAAAAATTCACCTTTCCCAATTGATGATACACTTTAGACTTGGTGAGAACAAAGATTATCTACAAAACATCACTCACACTATGTTATTTGCACAGCTCAAACTAAGAATAAAAAGATGCTTAAGTTCACTTCTCCTAAATAGTATATTATAAATTGTAAATAAGACAGCAAAATATTTGTATTTAAACAATCAATGGCACATCTACAAAAAGAAGAATTGACACCTATAATAGCAAACTATATATTTTTTTAATTTATGAATTTGCCCTTTGAATTTATATTTATTTCTGATAGAAGGTAAGACACATTTCCTGTTTACAATTTTTACTCCCCTTTAAGACAAACTTAAAATGTTAATCTGTTTTTTCACTATGTTTAACTGAAGTTAAAACTCAATACCTTAGTCATGAAATTGAATTTACTGCATATATTTGTTTGATGTACGGCCACCTTTGAGTAGGAGGCCCCAGGTCCCAGCATGGGTATCAAATGCTGGTATTTGGAGAACCCCGACTGTGGAGTGCTGGGGGGATGGGTGTGTGTGTTGAGGGAATGTGTCCCTGAGCCAAGTGAGTAGGAGGTCTCTGTGGTGGGTCAGAAGGTCTGGGATCTGGGCTGATTTTCAGCAGCTGGGTAGGAGAGAGGCCCAGTCATGGAGCTGTTGGAGGGAGCCACAACTTAGAACATCCCTTAGCCTTTTTATTCTGAAAGGTAAAAAGAATGCAAGTGCACTTGGGACTTAGATATCCTACTAATTTGTAAAGAGAAAATTATCACCTTTAATTTGCAGGACAAAACAAAAAGGAAACAAAAATCTTTTAGCAGATAGAGAGAGGCAATGGTGTCTGCAACTGCCTGATCATTTCTTTTTATCTAGTTCATAGTATAAACAATTCACAACATCAGCTCCCTCCTCGAGAGCAGCTTTCTAGTCAACATAACATTTCTTGTCTGTTACAAATCCTAATGACCTACTGAAAGTCTTTTATGCCTAGAAATATTTTGTATTCTGAACACCTAATTAAATCCAAAGCTATTTTAATTTGACTGGATTTTATGCCTTTAGCTTTTATGATTTCCTTCTACATTAGTCCAATAATTCTCTTTCAAAATATATTACCCTATCATTTTTAAAAGAGTCACTGCTTTTTAACCCTTATGTAACTGATGTACACACATATTGAATCATTTATTTCCTTATCTTCTCCCTTTCCTGCACATGCTGTTCCTGACACTTCCAATTTCTACCAGTAAGTAAATCTCTAAGTTACGTTGAATTCAGAGAGAATAAAATGGGAGAGAGTTGTGAATGTATATACTAACAACATTCCTTGAAAAAGTCTAGTTACAGATGAACAGCTTTTTTATCTTCTCCCAGTGAGTCACTCTGTCCACTCACATTGCCCACTAGTGAAAACTTGGAAGAAGGTCCTCATTATTACCAGTTAATTAAAAAATCTCAGACAGATCCCCCAAAGGCAGAGTTATTCCTTGAAACCTCAGTGAGCATTACTGCTTGAAGTCCAGAGAGTTCTTTTAAGTCACACTTACAGGTGACTAAGAGCCTTCTTCATATTATTTGCTAGGTGGTATGAGATCCTTTGAAAGGAGAGTCCTTTAAATCTTTCTATAGTGAACATGGGAAGACAATGTGAAAGAGCATATACTAGCTAGCATATATGGTGGGAAGTTACCTTCAAAGCAAAAGCCCAAGTCCTAAACGAAACAGTTGGGTTCTGGGAACAGACAGAGGTCAGGAACCTCTGCAGAAAAAATCTTGTTGAATATCAGGGGTAACATATATTGATCTTAGCAGAAATTATGTGAGGGGATCAGGTCAAAGAAACCAGATCTCAGCAATTATCCTTCCACAGAAACTGCAAGGTGGAAGGCTATTTTTGTAGTTCAGTATGATGACAGCAAGTGGTCACTGGGTTCAAATGGCTGCCTATCTAAAAAACAGATTTAAATTCCATTATACTATGGGGTGATGCTTTCTTAAGCAAAAATATATTTTGACACAGAGGAGGAATATTGTGAAATGTTCCGCTTGAGAATGCCAGCTGAAATGAGACAAATAGACTACAACTGAAATGCCTGTAGTGCCCATCTTTAGTTTCAGAAGAGAAAGTAGAATATGGGTAGATCTGGAGAGCAGAGCTTCCGAGCACACAGGAAATAATTTAGGAGCACAACATCTAAAAGTGGAGCTGCTGTCCTTAAGGAATGCTATAAACTTGGGCTGTGATATCTAAAATCCAACTGTCAGAAGTTATAGACTACCATATATAGTAGGAGTTAAACAATCTGTCCTTGAAGGGATTGTGAGCAGCATTATGCCGACTCTGTTAAAAGTGAAAATGATGAAGTAAAACTTTACAACTGAATCAGGTTTTTATGACCACTTACAATTTATGTTGCTTTGTGACTAAATATCACAATTTGCTTTGCCATGTTGATGAAATTAAATCATGTAAACAAGTAAAATCTTTAAGGAATAGAATAAGGAGTGTATGAATGCATACTATGTTCAACAAATAAATAGTTCTCAAATTATGACTAATCTTTATTGGAACAAATGTAATAGTTGTGTATATTTTAAAACATTTTCTCCTGACGTATTGAAACAGAAACCTTCTCACATTCTACCAACAATTTAAACATAAGGTAACTACAAAAAGGTCAGACAGTTTTAGTTCATTGACTATTACCATTATTATGTTTCTTAAATACATACTGGAGTAATGAAAACATTATATTTTTCTTTATATTAAAACAGATGATGGTTTATAATCTACTAAAAATAATGTGCAAAGCCACTCCTCTTGCATTAGCTTCTTTGCCTCTGACATATAAAGTAATTTTCTATAAATCTCATACAAGATTCTATGATTCTATAGTATCTTATCTCTTTCCCCATGTTTCTAGCAGGCAATCTATTTTTGGCTGCCTCTACAAACAACAGTTAGTCCTTAGGATTCGTTACTTTCAACCAAACGTGGATAAAATCCTTGCAAATAGGATTTTATAAAGCATCATATAGGAAAATTATTTTCAGCAACAGTGTGGTGTGATTTAGTAAAAAATGTGCCTAACACATTTGCTGAATCTCATACTCTGCCCACTGGTTGGCCTATTAAGTAAGCTTCTTTTCTATATATATTTTTTCTTATATATATTTATGTATATAATACATAATTGCACTAACTGCTAAAATGTATTTCAACAACGCATTGAAATTTTAGAGCATTCACTAATTTTTATTTTATGATTCTGACTTTAATAATCTTCTTGTGCATACTTTGTCTTTCAAATCTATTTGTATATCATTAGCATCTTGTCTGAGATTTCTCAGTGTAATTAAATGTTTACTAGTTACCTACCAGAGAAACAGATGTAACCTCATCACCACCTGGTAATAACAGGTGTGTTTGTAAAATGTGTAATCTGAAGGTGGACTAATTTTAAAAAAGTAATAAAAATCTGTAAGTATTTTCTAGTAAAATACATCTCAAAGAATCAGATCACTGTGATATTTTTCCTATTAAAAAAATTATTTTGACAAAAAGGATTTTTGCTTTATGAATGTCTAAAACTTATTGTAACCTTAATTATGAAGCCATTGTTAACAGGCATATATTAACAGAATCTGAAAATTTTGGGAATATTAACGCTTTTAATTCTGCAGTTCTTGTACCTAGTGAGTGCTCAAGTTACTTTCTGCTGACAGTTCATTCCTCAGATGTTTGATGGCAACATAGCTTCAAAAAAGCAGCAGTAGAAGCATGAGTTGTACTACTATTAAAAAGAGAACAGCTGACAACAGCAGCTCCTCTTTTGAAGTTGTTAGAAGGGAAAATGAAAGAAAGAGCAAGGAGCAAAAAATGGAGATGAAAGAAGAACAGAGGGAGCATGTGAGGGAACTTGCAAAGGATATACTTATCTGACAGAAGAGCTTGGGGCCTGCATACAGAAATAATTAAAATAATTAAAAAATTCCAGATAATCTGTATAGACACATGGTGTTCATCCATAAAACACTAGAGATATTTTTATTTATGAATTTATATAATACTGTACTTTAAAGTAATTTAAACTAAATAAGAATATTGATATGGACAATAAGAACAAATATTTTTATTATTTGAAAAGGAATCCAATTACCAGAGGGATAGAGAGCAAAAAAAGAAATAGTAAAAAAAAAGAAAAGAAGCCTGATAAAGTCTAAGTAGAATTGTAAAGCTAAATAGCAATTAATGTTAAATACAGTATTAGAGTTCTACAAGATCTGCAGTCATCCATTACTTTCTGTGCCTGTGTTTCACAGCCAGCAAGAGATCCAAATTTCTTTTTTAGCTTAACAGAAATCTAAGCTTAGTAGAAA
Source organism: Myiozetetes cayanensis (assembly GCF_022539395.1). Classification (NCBI taxonomy): domain Eukaryota; kingdom Metazoa; phylum Chordata; class Aves; order Passeriformes; family Tyrannidae; genus Myiozetetes; species Myiozetetes cayanensis. The sequence continues at coordinate 88,595,891 of NW_026087411.1, read as the reverse complement.
ACCTATCGGTCACCAAAAGAGTGGAGTTTTCAAGTTAGTTAAGTCCCATTTTAGGTATAAAAAGGGGAATGGGAATGTATTGTATGTTGTATGGTGTGTTACTGGGAACCAACGAAGAAAAAGTGAATGAAACAACTGCTTGAAAAGATGTAAAAATTATTCCAAGGTCCTGTAGCTACCTCAGCTCAGTGTTACAGTGAGAACTGAACTCGTACCATTCATCCTTATCCTCCCTTCTTCCTTCTCTCTGGGTTCAGGAAAGGACAAGAAGGAAGCTGTGACACTGCCCATAGAGGTCTCACATGTGGGTAGCTGGAAAGTGAAAAACCACATGGTTTTCCACTAATGCCGTTCTGTCTTTCCAGAAAGTGGAAAGACGAATGTTCTAAAGAATGTGAAGTTCTCAAATACTGCTGTAACAAAATAACTACAAACACCTCAAAAACACCATATTCACAATTTTCCACAGGTAGTATGATGGAATAGCTGAACTGCTATAAGGTTATGTGATTTAGAAAATAAAATGGAGGTTTTGTTTGTTTTTTTGTCACAGAGATGCTTACTTAGGGCTTATGTGTCGATAGCAAGCTTTACTTTAACTTTGGCTGAAAGCCAATTACTTTGCAGTGATGAGGCAAACAGAATTACTAAATGCCAAATATATTCAAAGTACTTCCAGTGACCTTCCTTGAATTCTCCTTCAAGGGTGAATAACTCCTCTTGAAAATGAAATAACTAACAAGTATAAAACACTTCAACATAAAGAACTGCCACATAACCACTTATCCATGATTCTTAGCAAATTCTGCAGCACTGTTGCTTAGGCAGCTGCAACAAAAGCTCAACTATAACACACAAGGACTTAAGATACTATTTTGAAAAGCAGTAAACATAAATGTTCCATTTGAGAGGACAGTGTTTCACATCTAAATACAATGTAGTACAAATAATAATAAAAGGCATAACCAAATAATGCCACGAAACTTATATTACTTTTAACCCTGGCTTACAGATATGCATATATTGCAGGTAAATTTGCATATGTTACTTCTATATTAATTTAAACCCACCAAAAATAATCAAAATGATTTATAGTGTATCAAAAAGATTTCTCTGTGTAGAGAAAACCTAGGAAGCTGCGAATGAACTGAGAACGCTCCTAACGATTTTGCCTACCTGGAGTAAATTTATCAAATAAACATATTTTTCTATTTCTTCTTGGGTTCAGGAAGAAATCACCTCACTTTCCATGTTTTCTATTTGGACAGAAATTGCAAGATAAAATATACAATAAAATACTCAACTGGCAGAGAAGGCTGTTTTTTCTTGCTGACTAGTGACAATCATACTTCTGTCTAAGTAAGTTTATGCCATATATTGAGGAATGAAATATGCAGGCAAGAAGCAACTTTTTTATGTAGTATTAACAGGCATACATCCAGGTCCGGAATTAACTCTCTGGGGACCACAAAAGAATCCTCTGAAGTGTGAAATCACAGTAAATACTGTGAAATATGGCAAAATTGCAGAACTTTAGATAGCTCTGTAAATCAAGAATTCAGAACCAGGATCAAAATTTTAATAAGGAAGACTCAACCCAACTCTAGAGAAGCTGTTTCTCTGTAATAAGTTGCTCAAAACTTCTTCAACATTTGTATTTTAGAGCTGTAAAGCTTACAACTGCAGTCATATGCTTACTATGTTCTTTTCTGTCAGGAAGCAGCATTTTCAGTTGTAAGTTATGTTTTGCTCAATGAGTCATAAATTAAAGAACTTTCCAGAGGAACACAAGGAACAATGGTTAGAATTTTATAATGCATCATGCATTAGAATACCAAAAGGCTTCTACTGCATTTTAATGAACCATTTTGCTTTTGAAGAGGAAATGCCAGCTGATGTACACTGAAGTTAATAAGGACCTGAAGGAGCTAAAACTGATACTTAGCTTCAAGTATCATTGGTACTCACTGTAAAGGATTGTGCCATTTAGAGAAGTTGTTTTCACTGTCAAGTACAGAGTCGTCAGATTGCTTGTTTCCTGCCCAGATGCAGTCCTGGTCCCAGATACAGATGTCAGAGAAGGTAGCTCCAAATAAGAATTTCCAGTGAAGGATGGAAAAAACAGTGTTGTGTCTGAAATGAATAACAAAGAGATAATTTTATTAATTTATTACAAAATAAAGTAATAAAATGCAATATAATCAGTGAAGCACATTTTAAAATATCCATTCTTCTGCATACCTGTGAATAGTGTAATCAACTATTTTATTCACTGAGCATGAAGTATTCAAATCAAATATGCAGAAAATGAAAATATTCTAGCATCTGCATGTTATTAGAAGTGAAAAGACCACTATAGGAGGAACTACAACTAAAAGATGCAATAAAGTTCAAAAGATTGTCACAAATTTTTGTCTTTACAGGTGTGTCCATGCAGAACTTCTGTTCTATGATTTCCCTGTGAAGTACTTTTGGTTTATACTTCTAGATAATAAAAAAGTTTTCTTCATTTTGAAGATACTCATATGTTCTGAGCTTGAAATTATGATGAGGATGCCATTGGGCAATGTATACATTTTTCCGCTAAACTACTCCTGTCTTGGAAATGAATGTTTGCAAAAGAAAATTTTTAACTATGAAGGCTTAGCATTTGCAACATTTATTGTATTAATTACTTTAGTCATTATAGTTTGGGGTTTTTTTACCCTATAGCCATGATAATAATATCATTAAAATAAGGAAAAATAGTTTAAAGCTAATTGAGGCAGAATGTCTTCCTGATCCCTTAAGCATCCTATTTAAACAATATACCTTGAAGACTGCTCAAATTCATCACCAGGGATATGAATAAGGAATGAGCAACAAGAAAAACAGTCTGAGTTCAGGCAATATTTTTTCAAAGAAATTTTTATTTTAATGAACTGGTGATTACACATAGGCATGACTATACATGGATCTTTTTTTCAAAATTTGTCACTCTTTTATTTTTGTTTGTTTGTGAATCTGATTGGACTTCAGAAGAAAGGACAAAATGAAAGCCCAGATAAACAAGCATGTGTTGAAGAACAGTCATTAAAAATACCTCACACTCCTGATAACAAAAGAAAGTCAGGATGGAAAGCAAGAAGAAGTTGTGTTTCTAAGTCATAGCTCTGGAAAAATCAGGATTGTTGGAGAAAGTGAAAAACTATGGGATGAAAAACTGCTTGGAGTGTTAGGTAAAAGTCAAAGATATTACAAATCTTAAGTAGACCTGCACAATTATGAAAACATTTTTAGTCTAATTAAATTAATACTTTTAAGGGATACATTATTAGGAGATCTAGCCACTGTAGTGCAGGGTCACAAATATGATTAAGAGTCTGGGGCCTATGAGGAAAGGCTGAGAGATCCAGGAGTTCTAAGGCTGCAGAAGAGCAGGCTTGGGTAGATCTTGTCAGTGTCTGTAAATACCTAATCAGAGTGGATATAGGTGAAGGAGCCAAACATTTTTCAGCAGTGCCCTTGACAGGTAATGGGCACAAATCAAAATCCAGGAACTTACACCTGAACACATGAAAAGTCTTTTTCACTGTGAGGGTGGTCCAACACTGGCATAGGTTGTCCGGAGAGGTTTGTCAAGTCTCAGTCTTTGGAGATTTTCAAAACCTGACTGGGCATGGTTGTTAGAAACCTGCTCTAGGTGATCCTGCTCTGCTTGAGCTGGTGGTTGGACAAGATAGTCTCAAGAGGTCCCTTCCAACCTCAACAAATTGGTGAATCTGTTATCCTTCATGGAGAGGTTCTGTGCAGACAACCTTAATCTTTATTCTTCAGGTGCTGTGCCTTCAGAAATCTCAGTGAAATTCAATACTCATAATACAGTGCTACATTGTGCAGTTAAGGCTCTTAAAAAGTCTTTTATTAGGCAGTTTTGAAAAAAACGTACTCAACTTCAAGATTAATTGTCCACAATTTATTTTCTACATTAAAAATAATATTCTGTGAAGTTTCTTTCATCTAGGTGAAGGAGAGGGGGAGAGGAGAAAGAAGGAGAAGGGATATCTGGTCAATCTTGAAAGGAAAGACAATCTCATCAGTCCTGTCAGAGGAATAGTTTCCTTCAAAGGAGAGATCTCCCATAAAGACTTAACACTTTCCTGGGAGTCCAGCACCCTGTGTCCAGAAGTCTTTGCACTAATGGTCAGCGAAAAATACTGAGAAAAAATGTTGTTTCAACTGTAGTGTCTACACCTGCAGTGCTGTGCCCAAAGCAGCCTAGGTCTCCATCCTCAGAGTCGTGAAGTCCTCTCAGAAATCAGCAAAAGACATACAGCAAATAGAGACTGAGTCAGAGACAAATGCATACCTGGCCACCAAAGCCATCCAGAATTGCCAAGATGCAGAGCACATCCTCCTCCCTACTGAGTGCAAGCTATTAGCCTGCTGATCTTAAGCAGTCATTTTCTGCCCTAAAGCTGTACAACAGCTGCCATCTGTTGAGAGTCTACAACATCAGTAAAGAGGTCACTGAGAGCACAGGGATTAGTCCTCTCCTTGGATGAAGGGCCTAAGTAGGAGAAAACAGATTAACTCTGTGTATTAAGAGCCTAAGATCTAGGTTTGTGATGAAATACACAGATAAAATACTATGGGTAAAGCTACCATTCTGGAATAATTTTTCCACTTCCCTTGTTCTACTAAACTCTTAATTAGCAGAAGCTAAAGTTCCATGCAGCACAGAGCATGACTGCACACTGGTAGATTCCATGAATCAGAGCCAAAGAGGGCATATGCTGAACTACAGTAAGCTAATAACAGGAATACTATCAGTGCCAGCTACAACTCCATATAAGGTTCTACCACAGTATTTTTGCACTGTTTTCCAGCAATATTTACAGATCTTCATATTTTAAGATGTTTGTTGGCAATAAGTAATTTTTTATTTAATTTATTTCACATGACAGGTTAACAGAAGAAATAGTTGCTTTATCATACTCTGGGTCCACTATCTAACACTGTCCATGACCACAGAGGAGAGTTCTCCATTGGGGTGGTGGTCTCCAAAGTGGAGTGCACCCTAAGGGGTGCTCAAGACAATTCACTGGGCTGCAGAAAAAAAATAGAATTGCAGTAGTACATATAAGTAATATATAAATAAATGCTTACACATACATTGGTGGCATGTCCTCAGAAATTTTTCACTGATGGAGTGTGCAATTAAAATGGTTTAAGGTCTTTGAGCAGAATGTAACTTTTTGAGATATTACCTGTTACTGTAACTAAATAGAGACAAATGTGGCACTATGCTAATAGAGGATACTGAGAAAGCTGATACAGTACAAATTCTCAAAGTCATGCAGTTCTTTTAAACTCAGAGTGTATCCCTGCTTAATAAGCAAAATGGCTTAATGAATTTTAGTACCCAAACTGTATTTTTAGATATGTAAACTTGATAAAACTTGACCCTACCTGCATACAAGCTTCATCTTTAGATACTAAAATACGTCAGTGATCAGGAACCAATATAACATAATAGTAAAATAAGTATACATTAAAGACTCTGTAAGTACTCAGAACAAGCAAACACAAGTAGCAACAGCTTCGTAGATCTCAATCATGGTGGAAGAAATAAAAATTTTCTGACTTACACAGGAGTAAGGGGAAGAACAGAGTTTTCCACTACTAGTAAAATAGAATCAGTCTGTTTCCACTCCTATCATCTAATTTTCCATTTGCATTCTTTGATTTTTATGACAAGTTTGGCTTAGTACTGAATTCTACTGAGTTCTATTAAAAATAGTCTTTCCAATGTTGAAGATGGCAAGACTTATCAACTGCACCAGCCATCACTAAATAAATTCAAATGAGAAAGAAGAAGTAATTTTAACATCGCAAAATCTTATAAACAGAAGTAATGCATTCATATTCTGGTAGCAGAGATCAGATCAAACATCTGACTAACCTGTCTACAATCTACAAGGTAGATAACTTCATTGCATGTCCTTGGTCCTCCTTAATAATGAAAAGAAATGGGTAATCCTTGAATGTAAACATGTACACCAGCAACATCTGAAGGTAGATGAACAATTCTTACTCTTGATGTTTGTGTATCAGAACTAAATGACCTGTTGGAGGATTTTCTTCAGGCAAAACCAAATGAATACAGCAGCTCTGAGTTGAGATGTTAACTGAACAGGATGTCAGAATATTTAGTCAGGGGCTTAAACTCTGAATTTGCTGTTTGCATGTTTCAGTTACAGTGGAAAACATCCTCTTGCAGGTATCTGAAACATGGACAGATTCTCTGCTTATTCTTCTTATCCATCACTTAGAGAATAAAATAGAAGCACAGCTGCAAAAACTTTGCCGACTGCTGCGGCAAACCTTGTCCATATTATCAAGAATGGATGTGTTCCCAGCAGCCAGAAAGTCAGTTAAGCAGCAATATCAAGGGACTGATGAATACATGATTTGCTCTATCCATCTCATCCTTACAGGATATCCTGGGGAACCAAATTTAACTACCTAAGAGTAATGTATTCTTTTTTCTCATGTTCACGGTGTGAAGAAAATCAAAGTGAAATAAATATGATGCAGAAAATTCCTAGGGATTATGTCTGGGACATACAAAATCTGTCTTGGGTGTTTCATAAAGCATCATATACACCTACAATAGTAGAGAAATACAGTAACCATTTCCTATTAAATAATTGATTAGCTGAGTTCAGCTGTTTCAAGACAATAAAATATGAAACAAATCTCACTCTTTCTGCTTTCATTCGTTTCAATACACAAAAGCCTTATGCTTACTGTAACTGATTTCCTACATCAGGAGGCAAAAAATCCTTATGAAATAAAATGTATAAGTCTTCTTTTATCAAGCCAACCTAGTGTCTTATTGATAATGCTCTTTGCTATCAACTAGGAGTTCTGAATTCAGATGACTGACTTAATCTCTTTGCAGATTGCTAGAGGCTTTGAATGGTAGAAAGACTATATTTAATTGTGAAGACTCAGAAGAAGCACAGAGAGGCAATGGGTCACATAAGCAATCCTTAAGAGCAGGACATTTATTCATTTTTTCATTGAAGGAAACTGCCATACAAGTAGATCAGTATTAGATGCAAAGAGTTTAAAAAATTCTATGAAAATAAAGCAGAAGCCCAGAGAGTGCTGGTGAACGGGGTTGCATCCAGTTAGTGGCCAGTCATCAATGGTGTCCCCCGGGGATCAGTGCTGGACCCAGTTCTGTTTAATATCTATGATGATCTGGATGAAGGGATCGAGTATACAATTAATAAATTTGCAGATGACACCAAGCTGAGCGGGAGTGTTGATCTGCTGGAAGGCAAGAGGGCTCAGCAGAGGAACCTGGACAGACTGGAGAGATGGTCTGCTTCCAACAGGATGAGGTTCAACAAGGCCAAGTGTTGGGTCCTGCACTTTGGCTTCAACAACCCCCTGCAGCGCTACAGGCTGGGCACAGAGTGGCTGGAGAGCAGCCAGGTAGAAAGGGATATGTGAGTTTGGATTGACAGGAAGTTGAACATGAGCCAGCAGTGTGCCCAGGTGGACAAGAAGGCCAATGGCATCCTGGCCTGGATCAAGAAAAGTGTGGCCAGCAGGACCAGGGAAATGATTCTTCCCCTGTACTCAGCACTGGTGAGGCCACACCTGGAGTGCTGTGTCCAGTTCTGGGCCCCTCAGTTCAGGAAGGATATTGAGGTGCTGGAGCAGGTCCAGAGAAGAACAACCAGGCTGGTGAAGGGACTCGAGCACAAGTTCCTGTGAGGAAAGGCTGAGGGATCTGGGGTTGTTTAGCCTGGAGAAGAGGAGGCTCAGGGAGACCTCATCACTCTCCACAACTACCTGAAAGGAGGTTGTAGCCAGGTAAGCATCGGTCTCTTCTGCCAGGCAACCAGCAGTAGGACAAGAGGGCACGGTCTTAAGCTTTACCAGGAAAGGTTTAAGTTAGATATTAGGAAGAAATTTTTTACAGAGAAAGTGATGAGCCATTAGAATGGCCTGCCCAGGGAGGTGGAGGATTCACCATCCCTGGAGGTTTTTAAGATGAGACTGGATGTGGCACTTCGTGCCATGGTCTAGTAACCACAGTGGTGTTGGATCAAGGGTTGGACTTGATGATCTCGGAGGTCTTTTCCAATCTGGTTGATTATCTTATTCTATGATATTCTTAATGACTTTTTGCAGAATGTTTGGGGTAATTTATTGCCAAAAGATATTATGTGTGTCAAAAGTACATAAAAAAATAAATGAAAAATTAATAACAACACAGGGAAACCAATTCAACAGAGTACGATGGAACCACAGCTCAGGAAATCCTAGTCTCACAGACCGGTGGAAGCTGAAGTAATGCAGTTGGGGAAAAAATCACAGTTATCCTGTTTTACATATTCTTTTCAAAGTGTGACTGATTTTGCTCTGAGACAGGATATTGAACTAGATATCCTCCTAGCCTGATCTGGTTTGTAATTTTTGTGTGACTTGTTCTGCTCTTGGTATGACTACTAAGATTGCATGACAGAAAAAAAGAGAGAGGCAGACATTTAACATAAAGGATATGAATGATTCCATAGATATCTGAAACACAGCAATTATCATTACCTAGTGGGTAGAGTTACCCTCCTCTTTTGACAGCTGTATTATAAAAAGTAGATCAAGGCAATTAAAATATGCTCTTAGTTTTTTTTCAAGGAAAAAAATGATGTTGATAGTTTTAGCAGTCCTTAGATATTAAGAAGTTCAAGAGTTAGCTGCATATCTGACAAAAAAAAGATCACAGTAAAGCAGTTTGATGTTCGTATGTTTTGGGAAAAAGAGCCATAATAAGAAGAAAAAATATAATTTTCATATTCCTATCTTGAAGGCCTCAATATTCCTCTTCCGATCTCACATTTTAGGAGGAAAGAATTTTTCTTTTTTCACCTAGACCCTGGATTGTTGTATATCAGCCAAGTTATAAGTGCATTAGTTTACAGCAGATGAGAATTCAGAAAACTCCTGTCTGTCCGTGAAATGAAAGGAAATTACCTTTCTCACAGAATAAGAAGAAGTTTATTCAGCTAATGGGCATAAAACATGCTAAACTGTTCATATGAGAGATGCTGTGTAATTATTAAGTGCTGTTATTTTTTCTGGATATTACATAGACATGTCAAGTAAGACGAGATGTGTAAGCAAGTAGAACAGGCTGTCCTGAAAATAGAAAAAGGAAAATTATTCCATCATATTCAACTCAAGATTATGTGAAAATAGGAGTAACTAGTACCTCCACAGAAAGATAAAAAATAGTCAACATGTTAGGTATTGAAAAAATCCCAAACAATCTAGTCCAAAACCACAAACAGAATTAGCATCTTGCTGCCTGTTTTTGATAGTTTTGAAAACAACACAGTGATTTATCTTTTTTTGTTTGATTAGTTTCATCTCCAAAATTTATTACTTTACTCCTAAGTGCATTGGATTTTGAAGCGGAAAGAATGTTCCTAATTGATACTTGTACCTAATCAGATGTACTTTACCACCTGCATTCAAAATGATGAATAAGCGCTTAACTCTTTTCCTGAATTTGACATAGAGGAAATTGGGAAGCTATTATCTAATATTTTTTTCAAGCTCAACATATTTGACAGGAAATATGATCTTCCTGCAAAAACACCAGAGTTTTATCTATTTTTAAAAACCGTACCATCTAGGAGGGAAATGAAGATGTTTTATATCTTAATTTATCTATTTCTATCTTTCCCAATTACAGGAAAAATCTAAGACAGACTTTTAATATCAGTGGGAGTTGTGATAATAGACTTCTGTATGGAGTTGTCATAATGCCCTACTATATTTGATGTTGAAACCCTGGTTTGCTTTGAAGGTCACTGACACCTTCACATTTTATGGTAAATTTTAATGACTTGTAAAAATCTTTTGAAGTTCCCTCATTAATATATTTGTTCTGTAAAATATCAGAGAAGGTGCACTCGAACATGAGCTTTCTCAGTTTAGATTCACATTTAATGAACTGCCAAAAGAAGTGAATGAAGTAAAGTATTGGTTTTCAGGGGTAAAAAAGACATCTGTCATAATATGCTGGAAAACTCAGATTTTTCATAATAAGCTGATGTACTAGAGATCGTATATTACTCATTGTAATGAAAACTGTTTGTTTACACAAATGAATGGGCCCAATAGCTTAATTTTCTGTTGGTTTACAGTGTGTGTCAGCTAAATGTCAACATATTTTATTTGTTTGTTTGTAATTCTTACGGTTATCAAAATTCCAAGGCCATCTTTTGGTTTATGGGGTATCAATGAATTTTCAGTCACTTTAGTTTTATCTTTGCCATTTAAATTTAATTTTATTCTCTGCAATGGTGCTTGAACACATAAAATAGCATTCCGATTCCAAGTATCATAGAAATACTTGAAGAGTAATTGGCTATACAAGTTTAATTTGGACAAATATTCAGACTTTATCAGTGTGTGTTGTATTTAGTCAGTTGAAGAGGAATCTTCCATCTGAATAACACTACAGACTAATTTGTCATATAGTTGGCACCAGATATTAGATGATCAATATTAAAAGTGAAATGAAATCTGTAGTTTTAAGAACACTTAATTTAATGTGCTCATATAAATAACATAGTTTATGTATTGCAACATTGTGTATGTAACATATTTTTAGTAATTTCCTGGGAAATTTTGATGAGATTTTAATTAGATTTTCTTCTTATTATTTATGTATAAAGATGCATAATTGACAGAATTGTTTAAATCTAATCTGAGTTCTAGTCTGAACTTGTTTTCATAGGTTCAGGGTGCAAGCAAAATAGGAATATGAAAACAACTTCTCCATCTCTTAATTATATTAACATCTTGCTATGGCTTGTTTTGGAATTGTAGCTAACTCCAGGGTCTGGTAGAAAAAAAAACCACAATAAATAACAAGCAAAGAAGAAAACCTGAATGTTAAAATTATTGAAAAATTAAGGTAGATTAATCTTCAGTTAGTATTCTGACTAATTTAGAGCAGGAATTAGAGAACCAGACATTTCACTGTATTTACCTTTCCTTTGATGATTCAGAAAACAGTATTTTTCTGACTCCTAACAGTTTTGCTAATTTAATTTATTTTTTGGAGCTTAAATTTTCTGATAGAAGAATGCAAAAATATAAAATGGACAAGTACCTCTATAGATATTTTATCTATTCCTTTCCCTCATTTTCTAACATTTACCACTGCTACATTGCTTAGAAATTACAAAATTACAAACACCATTAACATATCAGTTTAAACATTTACACTAGATCATGTCTGGTGTTGGTCTTAGAAAAGTGTTTTTCCAATTGCTTTTAATATAAGAGTTAATGTGTTAATATTTAACAATAAAAAATCCAATAATAATAAATCTGAATTGCAGTAACTTTGGTTGTTATCTTGACAATTAAAATATAGCAACATTTGGGGAAAGCATGTTCAATTGCAAATAATCATGTTTGCTTACTCCCAACAGCAATAATTTCAAATATTTTAATTTGGCTCAACATTGTAGGCACACAACTAGTTCAGTCACATGAAATTGCAAAAGAATATTACAATAAGTAAGCAAACTTATCTGGATTAAACTAATGAGGTGGCCAATTGAAAAGGCATAATCTCATGCATAATTCTTAATTTTTTAGCAACCTTTTTCAGCCAAACTGTAAAAGCAATACTGTCTAACGTCTTAGCCTTTATCTTAGCTATAGTTTTTAGCTGTAATACCTTCATTCTCCCATTCCAAAACATAACTGGTAAAAGCACTGGATTAGATGGATGTTCAGTATTAAAGCTTTCAGTTCATCTGCTTGTTTTTTTCCACTGATTTGATGGTACAGTGTTAGTAAACCCTTACTTTGGGTGTAGGTGAAATAGAAACAGTAGCTGTTTAATTTACCTCACATTGCCTTGGTTGTGCAAACACTAGCATGGACTTTGGAACTGTAGCATTTTACAGAGCTTTGCGTGACCTGAACTACTTGAGGATGTCCCTGGTTTTTGCAGGGGGTTCAACTAGATGACTTCTAAAATTCTCCTCCAACCCAAACCACTCTATAATTCTATTACTTTTATGAAAGCAGAAGTGACTGAGCAGTAGAAAAGACATTTATTTACTGCCTTGCCATAGCTGCTGCCTCTTGGATCTTTGAAAATCCTTTCAGAGAAGGATGAAAGAGGAGTAAGACTGCCTCTCCAAGGAACAGCTAAGCAAGCTCCATTTGGAGATGAAAGAAGCCTACAGCATGGCTGTAAACACAGCATTCCCAACGCCATTTTTACTTACCCTCCATTCTGCTTAAATTGAGTCCTGAAGGTAATAAAAGGTCTATGAAGGAAGCCACCCTTCTTGAACAAATCTTTTTACAATCCGTTTTTTCTTAACTTTGCAGTGTGGATCTGACTTTTGTCTATATGGAGAGTTATTTTGTTCTAATTAAGTGGTTTATGTTCTATGCAGGATAATTTTAGACAAAGATTCCTTTCATGTTTTATGGTTCTCTCCAAAGAGCAGAACAGCACTTTAACTGTAGTTTTACTTCAGAACCTGAACAGTGTTTACTCCAGACTAAAACTAGTTTCAGAAACACTTCTGATACTCTTTTATCACCCACTGTAAAATATCACATGCTTATTGATTCAACCACATGCCATAATCTCCCTTTTGTTTAACTGTACAGAAATAGATTTTGACACTATTATTATCCCCCTTGCATTGGTACAAATAGATCTACTCAAGCCGGTTGTTGAAATTAAATGAATAGCACAGTGATCAATGAAAGAACAGAGATAATTTTATCCTACAGAAAAGTATCTGCATACAAAATATTTCCTTTTCTCCCTAGCTTACTGCAGATTTCAAACACAAGACAAGCAAAACTTCTGCTTGATAATAATTCAAGTCCAGGCAGCCAAGCTACAACATCAGAATAGTTTGGTAAATACAATAAGTGAAACAATACAAATGATGGAATGCAAAAGAGAATTTCTTAAACAGGGTAAGTAAGAAGCAACAGATCTCAAGTATATCTAGAATGATTAAGAAAAAAAAAAGACAGGAGCTATTAAAACATGGGTAGATTTTTTTTCTAATGTAAGGAACACAAAGTAGAAGATGTATGAACGTTATGTGGCAATAAAAGCATAAAAAATGTCAGTGTTACAGTTTCTCAGTGAATTGGGAAAACAAAATATAAAAAAAAAATTAATGTTTCAGTATGGAGGTTTTTTTCTGCTCACAGTTCAGAAAGTAACTGCACTTGGGCTACTGGAAGCTGATTTGTCCTAATAACAAAAGCAGACCACTAGTGTGGAAGCAAAAAGGACGCATGATTTTTAAACCATGAAACTTCAGTCTGTTCTCACACTACAAGCACCTGTGCTATCTACCCGTGCATGGAGGTACATCTCCTTGGAGACTGAACTGCACAAAGCAAAACAAATGTGGATTAGGGCATCAACAAATAGTGAAATGCAGATGTTATATTTAACAGAAAAGTTTCAGTTAGACATTTTCCAAATTAGGTTTCTTCCCACTCACTTTTACATATCTAAGGAAACGGATCCTCTTTTCATCTCAAAACTTCATACTGATACAGTCAAGCAATGAAGATCGTGTCAGTTTTTTTCAGTGCTATAGGATTCACAGCACTGTACACTACTGTGCCCACAGGATGTAGAGAAAAGCCAAAAGTCCCTGTCTGAGAAACAATATCCAGTTCTGTTAAACTGTTTTAAAAATCCTCTTTTTCTTTATTTTTGTTATTATTGTTGTTTTAGGGACAAAAGTCTAAGCAAGTGTATTGGAAAAAAACCATTAAATTGTAAAAGTATTACTTACCACATGCAGGATACATCTCACTAGTGGTATCAATGTCTCTCGAAAAGAAATAAACTTATTTTTAGTCATTTTTAGTTTTAGTAATTATTGAGCTAAGGAATTTATCTTGTGGTATCATATTTTCAATTAAATATCTACTTTTAAATAGTGCGTTGCACTCTCATAGATCTTCAAACTGTGTATTTCTTTCTTTGATGCCAATGATTTTCTCATGTGCTAGGATGACTTTCACTTTATTTTATGGGGAAAAGAGATAATTCTTGCAGTTTTTCCATTATGAGACCTGTTTAAGTGTTAGGTAGCAAAAAAACCAACAGTAGGAGGCCCTTTGTGACACAGGCAATGAGTCTAAACTGCTCCATTTAAGGACAGTCTTCCCATTAAGTTGGTGATAAAAAGATGGGAGATAAGTAATCAATTTTTTGTAAAATGTAGGAAATTATACACATTTTGGAAGTAAAGTCAAAGTAAACAAAGAGGGTGTGTGAGAAATGTATGCATTTGAAATATGGATGTCCCTTTCTGCTGCATTGCCAAAATACTCCTTCTTACATGAGTACAAATGTCTGTAGATGGTCTGAGAAAAACGTGATTCATAATACACGCACTTCCCTGTTGGTAAGTATTAACCTTAACTGGAAAAACCACGATGAGTTTCTAATGGTAGTAGTCACAAACTACTGAGTACCAACTTCTGATTTTTTTTTCCCTGCACAGCTGAAGAATGAATTTCTCTGACAAAGCTTAAAAATTATTGATGAATCACGTTGCACAAGCACTAACTTTTTTGCTTATAGTCGTCTATGTTGTTCTGGTTTATTTATTACTTTGTCACACTGCACACTTTTTTATGTGCTACTTCCAACAACCAGGAGAAGATATCTGAAATAGTCTACCTTTTTTCATTCTTGTCTTAAAAAGAAAATTTTCAGGCCAAAAGTTTAGATAAGAAATACAGGCATAAATCAACCTAGTAAATTCCAATGTTAAAGACAGAATGGAACAGACCATATGAATTTGTATAAAATATATTAATTTATTTCCCATATTTAGACAGAAATGTTTTAGCAGCTCATAGCTGTAAATTATTTCACTAAGAAATATTTCTGAATAGCAACTTCTCAAGGATATCCATGAGGTTTTTTCCACTTACTGCATTTGTGTTCTATGGGACACTTTAGAAGACAAGTGTAAAATCTGGTATCACAGCCAAGTAGATATGTTAAAAAGTTTAAATTGTGTTGAACAAACTTACTCTTCACTTCGTATCACCCTATGCAATTGCAGCTTAAAAGATATGTACAAGAATACTGTATCAAGAATCCATATCATTTCAAGGACTCAAAGAATTAATTTCTGGTTACAAGTGAGTGGACCAAGTGCTTGAACCTGTTGAAAACTACAGTCTACTTGTTCTGAGACTTTGTGTTCTGCTCTGCCACAGTATTTTGTGGTTTTCTTCTTTTCTGATTTAGATCAATACTTTGTAGATCAATACAAAAAATATTGTGGCACACCAGGACACAGAGTCTCTTATATCGTGCTTAACATTTGCAAGCCTACCAACTCATGCATGTTTTTCAGCAAGCCACAAATAATAGTTTAATGCCATTTATTACATCTGAATCAGAGGTTTAATATTTGTACTTTTCTCCCAGGAAACTCAGAAAGGTAATTTCAAAATGAAGCTGTTGTGACAGTTAGGCTGTCCCTTTCTACTAGAACCTTTCTACTAGACATCTTGGAAGACAAACTCCATTATAATGTTAGATGTTTATTTCTCTAAAGCTGAAATAAATCCACCTACATACTCCATTGGAACATTACTTCACTGGTACATGTGAAGATAGGAAATCAGTATGATTTCATGAAGTGAGCTGAGATACAAAGTTTCTCAGACTGGAGAAGTGAGCACAGCTGAGAGACAAATGATAACTTTTCATTATATTTTGAGAAACTATTAAAGCTTCAATTTAGTTCAATATTAAAATAAGAAAAAAATGAATTAAGTAATGCCTTCCTTTTAAAAGTAAGCATTTCTGATTATCTTCTCTTCCCTCCATCCATCATGATTTCAGAACATATACTCTCACCAATTCCAAGGTTGAGAGATTAATACTTCACCTTGTGTTTGATACCAATTTTAGATTTAGCTTTAACAGTCTTTTAGTCAGCAACTGCTAAAATCAAAACCATACTAAGATAGGGATCCATGAGGCAAGATGTTAGGATTACGTGACACCAGAAATCCCCAAGTATTGGAGCTACAAAGTCTGCTGCTCTCACCAATGGAAAGCTAAAAGCACTTTCGGCTTTTCAGCTGGAGTCTTTCTATTTTTTGCCTTAGAGCTGCTCAAAAAACACTATAACCAAGATGGTTGGGCAATATTTTTTTACTCAAAAAACCCTGATGTCTACACTGTAACAGCAGTTAATTAGCAAAACAGGTTTGAAACTCAAATAGTTCTGACTCTAATCTATGGCTGATATATATTAAATAGCAGATTATCTACCATTTTGCATTAACTTAATTCTATTACCCAACATATTGGACCATACAATCAAAATATAAAAAGATTGAATTTGCTTTTGTATAGCTAAAATAAACCAAAAATCTAGAATAGAATTAGTTGTTCAAGTTCTAGACTTTTACCACATTAATTAAAATGTCAAGAGCTCCTTCATGAAGTTCAGTACTTTTGCTGGTGTTGCTGATTATAAAGTTATTCTTTCTGTTTTAAACCTCAGATGTTCCCCAGTAAATTTCAATGCTGTGACTATACTGGTTTTAGCTGGGATAGAGGCATAGTTGTGTGGTGCTGTATTTTGTTCTTGTGATGAAAACAGTGTTTCTCACTTTTTATATTTCAGTTCTCTTTCCCATCCCACTGGAGGGAGGGAGGGAGCAGCTGTGTGGGATTGAGCTGCCTACTGGGGTTACTACAACACTGTTCTCAAAATAATACTTTCAGGCAATCAAAAAAGCACTGCAATGCAGTTTGTTGTCATTTTTTCAGAAACCAGCTATTAATAACACTGAAAAGCAGGTGAAGTTCCTTGCTCATCCTTGGATACTGGAAATAATACCTGGGAAGTACATATCCGCCTACAGCCCTAAGACTGATCAGAGAACTTTCAAAATAAACAGCAAGATCTTCATTGACTGGAAACTGCAAGAATTTCTAAAAAAGATCTGAAATGTCTGAAGTAACAGAATTCAGAAAAATAATTGCTAGATTGGAATAAAATGAGGTATCACTCCTTTGACAGTCCTGTTTGTATACCAACTAACTGTTCTTTTCTTTCACCAAAATCTGAAAGGTCATTTCAGAATAACAGGCTTGGTCAAATGCAATGCAAGGGATTGAAAAGGAGAAATAGAGGAGATAGATCATGTTTCCAAGAGCCACTGCAAAAGCAAAATAAATCACACCTGAATCACCGGTGCAACTGAAGAAGAATGGGTAAAGGCTGCACTGTGAATTTACTATATTCAGGTTTTAGTTCACAAGCACAACTCAAGTAACGCTTTTAATTCTTTGCCTCTAGAAAATGTGGAGGTGAACTCTGCAGAGTGGAGCCTCTCCCAAGATCTGCAGTTATATAACAGAACACAGTTACTAAAAATTCCTTTCTATTAGGACATGTTACTTTAGGATGGGAAATTTTATTTAGAGTCACTGGCAGAGGTGAATTTCATTTTGAGAACTACTGGCACTACTGTAGTATCAGTTTTCTATAATTTTTTCCAGCCTAACAAGCAATTATAAAACAACCTTACAGCATTGTCACAGCTCTACCACTAACACCACATGGTATTACAGTTCTCTGGTACATGAAAAAGAAAACACGTAAACAGTGAATAAAACAATACTGAAATCATATTTACTGCTCCTTTAAATACACATTCCCCATCTGCCTTACTAATATCTGTTGGGCTATAAATAGTCACTGCTTCTTTTTCTAATCATAGATGAAAAATGAATATGAAAGGAAAAAATAAGGCTTAAATGAATTACCATGCAGCATAGCTCAGATGCAGCCTAGAGCAGTGGCAGTGCTGATTATTCTTTTGAAAAAACACAGTCTCAAGACACACTGAAAGGGTGATAAAATCAAAATATGTTCACAAGAGCAAGTTCCAGCATAAGGAACACCTGCCCTTTTAGCTTGTGGTATCTAATTACTACCAAAAGTACCTTCTGCATTTCAGTGCTGTTTGATTTTTCCTCTTTGAACCATATTTTACTTGAAGTCATACTTCAGCTATTTTCTTCCTAACAGTCTCAGTGCTGATGGATTTCAGATTAGAAAATGTAATTGCTTTTCTGGGTTTTTACTACATTCATTTGGTAACAAACTTACTAAAAAGTACCACAATGGATGAACTGCAGGTAAATGATCCAACACAGCTTTAATACGATTCATCTGCTAAATCTTTAATTAGTTTTGGACTGTCAGCTGTTACTTCCATATTTTTAAAACAAAAAATGAATGAAATTCCTCATTGGAAAAACAAAAAAGAAAAAAAACCCCTACTCACTTTCCTCAAGCCAAATAACCTCCACAAATTAAAAACAAAACAAAACAAAAGAAATAAAGAAAAAAACCCTCATGTCATTACTATAGCACTTTTGTTTTATAACTTGGATGTAAGGTACAAAATAACTAACATCTGTCATTTTGCAAAATGCTCTTTACCTTTATTATCTAATGTCTAACAGAGTCAAAAATTGAGCAGTCTTGTTTAGACTGATTTAAATTCACATTTATTTTAATGCATGCCAATAAAATTTGAAATTTGCCATTTGGTTTGTTTTTCTACTGTGCTTATTTATGTTAGTAGTATAAAACCAAAATATAGAGTGTAAAGCAAAGTATGATAGTCACTACTACTACAAAGTGTGAGCAACTGTTATTAACAATATAAAATATCAAAAATACCCTTAATCACTTTTCATATCTTGGACCAACAGAAGGAAAACTTACTTTCCTTTTCTTTCATGCACAGCGTGTAAATAAAAAAAAAAAGTTAAAACCCTTTGTTTCTAAGAAGCAAATATTTTGAAAGTAGTTGCATGATGATTTTAAAGATAAAATTGAGAGAAATAAGTAAAATTTTTTCAAAATTATACGTATACATAAAATGAATTTTTAAACCATGTCGACATTGCTAAGAGCACACAGTACTGGTCTCAGTTACTAGGTTGGCTTTGTTAGACTTGTTTAAATCTGTAGAAAATGAACAAGATGAATAAGAGAGAAAATAATGATATGAACATAAACTAGTACCTTCCCCAAACTCCTAAGTCTTAAAAGCCGGCATATTTGCTTCTTAATCTATGGGAAGTTTTTATATATATAAAGAACTGTGTGGCCTTCTTATTCTTTGGCAAGAAATGAGTGTATCTGCTACTATGGCATACAACTCTACCATGGAACAGAAAGTGTGGTAACTAAACTGGTACTGCTACTATAAAAATGTAGTGCCTGGCCTTCAATTAGATTCACACATTTGCATGAGGTATCTGGAGCCAAAACATGTTGATTTTTCTTAGTTTATATTTATGTATCAAGAACACCAAAAAACCAAAGTCCTGATGGATCAACAAAATAAGTTAATAATTTTTTCTCATCAATTAGAGAAGTAATCCTTCTGTTTTCCTAGGGAGGCTGCGATGGGACCAGAACAGCAGCTGCTGCAGGTCATGGATTAAAAATCTGCTAAGAGAAATGGAAAAAGAAATTTCTAAATGGAGAAATATGCAAGAGGGATCTGAGATATCAAAACTTCAGATATGAGAGATCTAGGGCCAGAAACATCAAGCTGGTGAGTCTGTTCTCAAGTGCTGACCCCTCAAACTAGAAATGGCAAATACGTATGAGAGACTTTTATAAACATCAAATTTATTTTTGTGGTTATAAATAGCCAAGCCATAATACAGATGAAATTTGCATATGAGCTGAGCTGCTATACAGTTAAAATTCTGTTGTCATAAGAACAGGTACTGTAGCCACAGCCTAACCCAGAACTATTCTTATGGTAGAGGCTAAGAGTGGAAGCCACAGAAGAGGATAAGAATATGGCAAGTATATAGCAATGCTTCTGAAAAATATTGTTACAACCTTCAATGATTTGCAACTCGTGGACTTTATGAGCGAAAGACTTTTAAGGAATCTTTATCTCTTGAATTTGCTCTTTGAAACCGATGCAACTTTTAGCATCCACAATTTCCTACAAAAAAAAAAAAAGCAACAAAACCCCTCACTACTTAATTATGTTATGTGAAAAATAAAAGCAGAAGAATCCTAAATTATTTCAATTAGTTGAGAGTTTCTTTTCCCTCAGAAGACAGTGTCTTTTAAAAGGTAAACCAGCTGAAACCTGTGGGAAAATATGAATTTCATGGAACAGATCTTTGGACATTCTTCTAGCAGTTGTGCATTACACTTCACGACAGTAGTTCCACCATTTCTTTTTTTTTTTTTTTCCCCTGAAGATCTTCATCTTTATCTGCAGAATCTAAAAACTAAACAAACCTATCAAAAAAAACTAAACAAATTTTTAGCACATTTTCTGAGAATAATAAGAGAAAACAACTGGTTCTACTATTGCTGATTTTAAGTTAAAAAAAGTCTTGATGACTAAAAAGTATATAGACACAACAAAATATAACAAACTACCATTGTTAATGTGAAAAAAAAATAGAAGAGAGTATTTTCTGCTAAGAAACTGGTTACTACTAGCATAAATTTACAGAGAGAGCTCAAGAAGCCCAGAACCTTCAATTATTTCTCCACAGTGTGGAGAAATATTCTCATGTCATGGCAAAATTCCTGGTCAAAACCCTCATGCTCATCCAGACACATCTACTCATCATCTCTCTATCTGTAAAAGCAATTTAATTCATACCTCAGTTCATTGGATTTTTGTTCTTCTACCATCTAAGGAAAGAACTGAAGTTTAACTAACTCATCTGAAAAAGAACATCAAAGGGTATACAGTGAGAGAGCAAGAAGAACTTGGCAATTTGAAAATGAAAGCAGGAAAATCTTTTCCTAAATGAGCTGCAATTTTTGAAATAGCAGAAATGCTGACACTATACTCATGTTTGTTTATGAATTTTATGTAGTAGATTAAAATGTTACTGTTCTTCAGTTGCTCATTACTGTGCCCTCAGATAAGATCTAATCATGTGAACTGTGGGTGATTCCACATTTCAGTGCACAGTCAAACATGTGAACCTAAATCATCTTAAAAATGAGAGCATTACAGAATCAACTTTTATCACCTTGGATTACAATGATATCCTTTTAAATTAGGTGAAACGTTAGACATTAGACTCATAGTCTCTAAAAATATGCCTTTTGCTTCATGCATTCAGTTTCGTGCTTCCAAAAGCTAAAGAAGCATTTAGTTTTTCAGAAAACAGAAAACTTTAGAATTTTAACATTTTACATGAATCACAAAATAAGTAATGCCTTAGGGTAGGCATGTGGAAAACACATCTTTCTAAAGAACCAGAACACCCTTGATAGTTTAATTAGCCCCAACTAAGAATAATGATAATAACCCCCAACACACACTCAGCAGAAGCTTCCATGGTCTTTGTTTCCTGTTCTTACTTAATTAATACATTCTGCATTAGATTATACTTTATATTATTATAATACAATTACTATCTTTGCTAAACTTAGGTTTTTAAGAGTCATTGCTTTCTAGTGCATATGGTATTTTGGCATTATTTTTTTCTGAATGTTTCATACAAAAATAACTCTCAAGTATGATGAAGTTTGCAATGATTATATTTCAGATAATTAAAATGGTACTATATTTATGTGACTAAATTGTCACATAGAATAATAGGAATAAATTACACTTTATTCGAATTTTGTATTTCGCAAATAAATTTTAGCAGCATCACCTTGTTTTTGTCATAGCTATGGAACAGCTGATGTGGAACTCCTGCGTCTACAGTATGACATTGAATATTGATGCAAATTGACCACTATTCTGTGGTCATAAATTCTGTGTAATAAAGTTTGTAACAGAATATTTTTATTTCTTTACCTCTACTATACATAGAGTTAGGTTAGATATTGTATTGTGGTATCAACAGGGCTTTATTTCACATTTACTAAGAGCACAATATCAGTTGTTCAGCCCTTGGTTAAATGAAACAAACTGAAATTTTGGCCATGTAAAATCTGACTTGTGCAGAAGATGTTACTTGAATGTTAGAATTTAACTGTAGAGATTTAAAGGAAAACAAGAAAATTAACATGCACAGATCAAGTGTGGCCTTTATACCTCAGAAGAAGTAACCACCTTTTGCACTTAGAATCATAGAATGGCCAGGGTTGGAAGGGACCTTTAAATATTGTCTAGTTCAACACTCATTGCTTGAGTGAGAACTGTTAACAGATGTACAGACAGTTGATATTTCCATGTTGTATATGAGGCAGCTGGAAAGTAGACTGGGTAACACCACACATTCCTGGTGCAGGAAGGTAGAGCTCTACAAAAAAAAGATTTGCTGGTGTTATTGGATTGCTGATTCACTGTCAGTACCATATCATAACAAGTTGTACTATGAATAATTTTAAACTCATCAGTCAGCTTGGAGACAGATGTGTAGAGATAAATGCCCTAAGTGTTGCTGTCAGTAAATCACTGAGGATGTTAGTACTGATGGTGCACCTGTTAAAAGTACTCTGCTTGTTTGGAGAGAAGAAGCAGGGATCTTATAGTTTTGTTGCATGAAACTCTTGAATCCAGAAAAACATCCTGCTGTTGCAAAGGATAAATAAATTTTAAGGAATTTTCTGTTTCTTAAATATTGTCAAAATTTCTTTTCTCTCCATTTTAAAGAAATCCACTAAGTATACTAATTTTATAACTGATAGTGAAGCCCATATTTCTGTCACATAAGTATATAACTATTCCAAAGAAGAAGTTGTTAGAATTGGAATTAACTGTTCAGCTTGCAAACAAACACTAAAGGCTAAAGGCTAGTGAAGGTACATTTAAAACTCTGCTACAAAATTTCTGATAGATTTTCCCTTTAATTTTTTCTGCTTTTTTTTGACCAAGGTGTTTGAGTCAACTTGCATCACAGTTGTCATTAAGCTGCATTGTGTCAGCAAAATTAACTGCTTACAGACAGATATCTTTCATTCTTATCAACAGAACAAGACACACATTTGTTCCTGAAGAAATGAATATATTTTTGTATCAGTAGTCACTTCAAATTATGGACAGATCCTGTGAAGTAGAACGTAACACCTAAGTATGCAAGCAGTAGAATCTGTGTCAACAAACCGTACTTTTCTGAAGCATTTATCACTGTAATAGATAAAATACACTTTATTCCACCTAATAAATAAAACTTACATTATCAGGCAGGACTGATGATACAGCACACTGAAAACAAACGGAAATAGAATAATATGGAGAAGAAAAAGACAGAAACTAACTGTCATTTTGTTATTTTTTAAAGGTCATATTTAAGGGATATTTCATACCTAGTTACTTTTATCACTTTCTAAGTGGTTTATTGGGAAATCATAGGCAAAATACATAAATAATGAAAACAATATGGTAATTTATATATCAAATATACACAAGTGAAGACAAGAACCTCAGTGCCTTACGACAGCCGGTGGATTTTGAGATACAGTGTGTATGACGGTATTTTTCTCTTTTTCAAGTGAGATTCAAAGAACCAATCCGAAGACTTTTTCACTTATTACAGCCATTGGGGAAGCATCTCTTCTGCAAAGTGTTCATGACTAAGTAATGCTGACAGAAGGTACATCACAAAATCAGTTACAACGTATTTCATGGTACATCATTTATTGGGAGATAGGCAGTTTCCTCCTTGAGTGGCTCTATGTACCTATTTTATGGCTCATGATCTACTGCAATAGATCCACTGCAATTCTATTAAAATTTCTTTTTAATAGAAACTCCAACAAAAAATAGTCTACATTATGACCAAAGCAAAAGCGCACCAAGTTTTACATCATAAAAATGAGACATTTGGCTACAGGACATTAAAAAAGATGACTGTGTAAAATTCCCCAAATGACCCAAACTAAACAGTTACCTATGCCTAACGTTCATTTGATAGGTCTGAGTCCTAAAACAACAAGCTGCAGTTTTGTCAGAATCAGCAAGTCGTTCATCACATGATGATATAACCTGATACAGCCACATTTTCCACTGGAGATCCCTTCATTAGTGATGGACCTGTATTTTATTCTTCAACCATACATTTCTAACTGTCCAGGACATTTTCTGAAATGAGCCTGTTTATAGACTGAAAATTCTCTGCAAACATGCAGTATTATAGTCCGAGTTCTCCTTACCTAAAAGTGACTTGAAAATGCTAGTAAGAGGAGTTGTTCATTTATTAAATCGCACACAGCTAACTTTGACATATGTATAAGATGCAATTTAACAGAAACTGTATGGAAAATGGCAGAAGATTCACTTATAAATGTCTGTTATTCACTTTTTTAATGGAGATATTGCCACTGGTAATGAGAAATAAAATAGCTGCAAGTTCATATGGGATCATGAAGTTTGATATAGCCAAACACAAATATAAACTCAGTATACTACATGCACTTCATGGACATTTTTATTTAAATCCTTTGGAAGGGCTGTCATTTGCTGACAAATGTTGAAAACGCCCTGCAACAGATGATATGTGGCTAAGGTAGCAGCAAAATATGTTGTTATCAAACCCAGTGACAGGCATAGCTGCTTAAGCAAATAGTTTAGGATATCCAGAATCTGAGGTAATTGAAGTTGTTTTGAAGTAAATTACTTTTTTTTTTTTCCCCACTTTGTAGGTATCTAGGTCTCCTAGAAGTGCCTCTGTTACATTCAGACCTCTGTGGTACTTCTGAAGCAAGCACCTCATCTTGAGCAAATCATGCACCAAGTGTTCAGTGAAGACGTCTACAAGAGGAGTAGGGAGAAGGCTTAAATCCAGTAAGTTACCAGTATCTTAAAAAACCTATGTTCTGAATTAAGTGAAGTATGGGTGGCCTCAATAAGCAGCTGCTCACAAGCTATTTAATCATTATTATCTTTTAAAACAAACATAAGATAATTGCACTGCAACTACTGCTGACCACATGTAATAGCAACATACTTTGAGTATGAAAATGAAAAAAAAACTAATAAACCCCCTCTATTGGCTATGAAAAAACAAGAGAAGATATGAGTCTCATATGCCCATGGAGGGAAAAATGGTACAACCACTGGAAAGAGAACAGTGGTCCACAGGAGTTGAAAGACTTCAGTTTTGTTCAGGCTTTACTACCAAGTGACAACTGGCACTGATAACTAGTCAAAATTTCCTAGAAGTGAAAATGCAGAAGCAGCTGCATCACCATGGGATAATCTTAACCTGTTGTATTTGACAGCCTGGGCTAGAGCATCAACAAAAGAGAGAGAAGGGTAGCTAGGGAAAGAGATATTAAAAGTAAGGTGATGCTTAAGAATGTGTTTATATAAAGTGGTTATAAGGCACTTGTATGTTCTCATATTTTTTTGCTATAAATTAAAAACTTCAATGTTTACATTTAGAAATGTAAGGGTTGTCCTTATGTGACTCTCAGGCATGTTCATAATCTTCTTTGCCTTTTAATCCTTCTGTACATCTTATGCACTGATTATATCAAATTCTAACAAAATAAAGGTAATTGCAAAGTCTGTTTTCAGCAAAGTTCATGAGCAGTGTGGCATTTATACAGATGTTTTGCTTTGGGGCAAAACCAGATTCACACCCAGCTGCGTCCATGGTACAAGCTTGACTGAGGTTTTAACGGATTGCACAGATATATAACGTGTGTAATACAATCTGTTGTCAAATTAGTTAATTTTATTTGAGGAATAACAATTAGAATTCATATCAATATTTCCAGGGTTTGAGTCTATTTTTAAAATTTTTATTGGAACTTGTCTCCCATTCTCTTTCTATAGTTTCCAGTGAAGTTCTCTCACAATTGTCTTCCCTCAGGTTATTCAAAAGAAGAATGATTTTCATCTAGACTCTCGTCTAGATCTTAACAATCAAAGATTAACATCTTTTGGAGTAGTGGCCAGTGTTCTGCATTTTTACAGTTAAGTTATCTTTACAGTTTCTGTGTTTTCAGATTTGAAAAGATTATGTATAGACAGTTAGGTAAATAAATATCTTTGCTCCCACTTTTTTGAGATATAATGTCCATGAAAAATAACACTGTTATGATTTAAGACTGAGCACCTTCATATTTCCTAAATTCATTTAATGTCTTAATACTCTCAGAAAAAAATATTTCCTCTTACTTCTTTTGTAACACCTCTAGGGTACAAATATAGCAGATAAATCCTTCCTGCCAGTGGTAAGCAATGACAAGGGTATCCAAGCAGGCAAGCAAGCAAGCAAGAGGATACTAAGACAGTTACTTCAACAAAAAAATCTTGGTTTAGGAATTCAAAATTGCATTATTTCCTGGAGTTGCAATGCCTTCACAGTAGAGAATGAGGAAGAAAAAGAAATAACTGCACTACCTGCTGTCCCATTTTGGATGGGCACTGATCTGTTTAGAAAACTGGCTTTGCGTGGTGCTGTGTGAAGTGAAATCAGAACCACTAAAAGTTTACAGGGAGAATGTTTACAGAGCAAATGAGACTGCAGTTTTGGTGCTGAAGTGAAATAGAAAGGACATAATCTAAGAGATCAATCACTGAATATTCTTACTAGTAGGTAAGACAGTGATCTGACAGGCATATAATTGACTATAGCTGGCTTGGAGTTCAGTATGGCGGATAAAGTACCTATGTAGCTTATGTGGAGCTAGGTACGATGGATACACAAAAACACAATGTACATTCTTATCAATCAAAACCTGTCTTTTGGCGCTGCATGAGCAATAGGAGTAAAATCTATGCAAGTTATCACTCAGTGAGGAGAATATTTTTCATTTATCAGAGGAGCATAAAACATTGGAAGACTCAAGTCACTGTTATAAAAAGATGTCTCTTGAAAGCTGGTAAAAAGAGCTAACATAAAATGCACCACTAATTACAATTATCATGAGACTAAAAGAAAAAATAACTACTGCCTACAAGTGCAAAAAAAAAAAAAAAAAAGGCACCAAAATTAAGCTACTTAATCACAAATCAAATTGAAGGCCCCTCCAAAGTTTAGGTTAAGTCTTTTTTTTTTTAATTATATTAGCAGGTTTACAGGCTTCTGTTCACATGACTGAAGACCTACTTTCAGCTTAATATCACAAATGCAATCCTAAATATCAGGAACGCAGAGGATAGTCAAGCTTGGGAAACTAACTCCATGGGACTTCGCTGTTGTTTTGAAACTACTGTGGTAAATTTGGCAACATTGGTTAAAGCTGCTGGTAGGTTTGAGCTAAGAGAATAAAATTACCCAGTCTCTAGAGCTCACTTTCACAGCATTACACCTTTGTACAGAGGGGCTAGTTCAAGTAATGGCATACAGTTAATATTTATATATAGTCATGCCCAGAGTTATCACAGCTTGTATTCTGTGCTACCACAGCTAGCTTTCTACCTATCTTAAGGAATCATACATTTTATAGATGAACTAATTAGAACTGAAGTGTTTTAAAATATTGTTGCTATTTTCTAGACTCCTCTGTCGAGAAAGCTCAATATAATATTTTACAAAAGCCTACTTCACATGTAAAGCTTTCTGAAGAAAACAAAAGAGCATGCCCAAGAGTGATACAAGTATTTTAATGTACATTTTGTCCTATCAGAAAGTTCATGGATCTAAGCAAAAAAAAGTAAGGAATTATTGTCTGCACTTAGCACTAGTGTTTGACTAATATTGTCCATCCAGCAGTTCAGACTAAATTACACATCTGATCCAAAAGCAGGAAGAACTTTTTTTTTTTTTGCAGTTTGAAGTAAGAAGTAAGAAGCTACCAGTGATTAGGTGAAAGCATGTTCATGGGAAGAATGTATAGGAATGTATGCCCAAAGATTCACCAATAATTTGTCACATGCTTTAAAATTTCATGACATGGTTTCTGTTACTATTTACGACATCAATACAGCTATTTACAGTTTGTGTCGAAGAAAGATACAACCACTGTAACTGTTATGTTAAAAAAATTAAAGTTGATGCATACTACAGAAAAGTGACCCAATCAGTCTTTAAATGTGTTTTTTCAACTCTTGTTAATTTCCTGAATTCTTCTCACCCTGAAGTACAAAGACCTGAAATATTCTTCTTGCTAAATGAGTCTCATTAGGAATATGATTAATTTAGGAAAGAGGTTGCAGTACACTGCAAGGTTAGTTTGATCAATTAGTTGAGCAAGCACGGTCCTCTAGCCAATTTTATAGGCTAAAAGAGAGATATTTTTCTTTTAAACTTGCAGACTGCAGCCTCACTGATAAATATATCCAGCCATAAGAGATAAGTTATGTGGGAACTCATAAAATGCCTAATCTTAATTAGTAGCAAAGGCACCAGCACATATCACATATCTTCAGTGTATGTTCACTTGGTTCTCACTTAAAAACAATGTAAGTCCAAAGCCTGTAAAGACCTTTTATTTCATATGAAAACAATTTGAAAGACAAATACTTGCTTGTAAAAACCTAGGAAAATGTGTTGTCTGATTAAAAACTATTCTTCTTACACGTTGTGTTTTTTTTTTTTTTTTTAAAGAAGATAAGGTTTCCTTCCAGTTGAGGGAAAACAGATACATAGCACTGCACATCAAATAAAAGTATAATTAAAGGTGGTAGGAATGACTACTTAGTTACTTGTCCTGCTGTCAAGTTTTACTTTACTGTCTCCAAACCGTTATACTTACAAAATTGCTGGAAAAACTGTATTACTTTATCTGGTAGTAAGTAATATTTGCAGTATTTTAGTTCTTCCATAGTCATGCATCTCTTTTTACCTAGCACTTTGGTTAAAATAAAGCTCTTTTCTGGTTTTTTAATGTAACTTTCCATTTTTACTAGTCCTTTTAAAGGGCGTAATCTCTCAGGCAATGGATTTAACTGATTTACTCAATGTTAGACCAGGGGGAAGAAATCCTTGTGTCCCCCAGAGCAGAGACACTTTTAATCAAATAGAGCTCATAAATCACATTTACAACTTTCAGAGCTCAATCAATAGGACACTTTATAGTCTGTAACAAAATTATCTGGAAAGAAGTAGAAGTAAAAGAGGGATGTTACTGAGGGACCACACACATTTAGGCTCTGCACCCTCTCTGTCTTTAGGGATTAAACTGCCAATTTTAACAATGACTGATTTGCCCCAAAACTCTAATGCATTTATAAGCAATGTATAGTTGGCTGATAATGAAGGATTCTATGAGGCCATAATCAATAGCACCAAAGCATAGTAAGCTTCCTGATCTACTTTACCCTACTTTTGTGACTATTATTAATACTTTTCCCATCAAACTTTAGTTAAAGACTTTTGTTCTCTTGGGCAGAAGTTTTCATGGCTTTCCTAACTTTGCACAATTAAGTTTCTCTGAAGTAATCTCCAAGTAAGTCACA
This sequence comes from Myiozetetes cayanensis, assembly GCF_022539395.1. Lineage (NCBI taxonomy): Eukaryota > Metazoa > Chordata > Aves > Passeriformes > Tyrannidae > Myiozetetes > Myiozetetes cayanensis. The sequence continues at coordinate 88,566,449 of NW_026087411.1, read as the reverse complement.
GAATACCAAGGACTTCTCAGCGCTAATTTAGTTACATGTCTTCCTGAAGTTTAATTTACATATTTAATATAGTAAATCCTTCATCAAGTATTTAATTTGTATACATAATACTGAACAGTCTCCTTCTATAAAATGTAGCAAAAATTACCGGGTTACAACCAACTTCATGTAGGACTGATACATAAGTCAAAATCTAGTTCTATAAATTACTGCTCAAATACCTGCATAACTTCAATTATATATTACACAACTTTCTCATAATTTCTGGAGTATGTAATAGAAAATAAGAACTTAATCAGCTCACATAAGATACTTCTTCAAAATGTATTGCCTATTTGCATATTCCACAAATGACACAAACACACTGTATATTTTGTATGAAGATTTATTTGAAGGGGTTTTTTCCATGCAAAAGGCCCCAGAAAATTCTTATGCTGTGTGCTAAGAGAACAAATAACAAAAAATAATTATCTCGACCTCTTGAAGATCTCATGACAACAGCTTTCACGAAATTGTAGACAGATGCCTGCAGCTGTTGTATCAATATTCAAACTGAACACATCCTTCAGTGATACCAAAGAGTGCTGGCTAAGTGACTTCTAAGTGGTAGACTACTCAATAGCAAGTTTTCATTCAGATGAAAATGATCTTATCAGACTTTGTTCAGACAGCTTTGCCTTTCCTTCCTTTTTGAGACATCTGCAGAAAGTATTGACAAATATCAGGATGATTTCAGGTTTTAAAGACAGAAGACTAGAACACACTGAACACACTATATGAGAGCTGTTACCAGGTCTTACAGCATATAAAGGATAAAAATTAGGAACTAGTACTGTTACATTAAAACTTTGCATTAAAATTTATTTCCATTATTACTTTCAATAACTTAAATGGAAATTTCTTGTAAAGGTAGAAGACAAGAAAAGTTCAATCACAGCTAGGAATTCTTTTTTCTTGCCAAACTGTAAGTGACTTTTAGTACTACAGTTATAAGGAGTCATGTTGCCACTGATTTAAAAGAGTTCCATAGGCCAAAAATATTAAATTAAGGTTCTAGATGTGACTGTTTAAACACTTATGGGGTTAAACACTTGTAGTTTTTAATCAAAAGTGCTGATGATTTTACTTTAAAGGAGGATGGGAGGAAGTTGTTTGACACAAATAGAGAAGATGATAGCAGCCAAATAATATTTGATGAAATTTAATGCAAAATTGCTCTATTTCAGTTTTAATAACTCTCTAGGATGGAAGGTATCATAGTCTCGCTGGAATCAGAAACCTCCTGAGGTATCTCCATAAGTAATGTGAAAAGTATTCCTTATACTGCAGTCCTATGGCTTTCTGATGGAGACAAGTGAATCTGTTTGTGCTGTCTGTAAAATTGTTTGTTTATTTATAGAGCTTCTTTGTTTTGTGACCAGAGATTCAGGTGGACTAGTAGGATGTTGAGGAGGGTAGCTGAAAGGATTTGAACTCTAGAAACCAACTGCTTGAATCCTGCTTGACATCCATATTTTAGGAACTAAACAAACCCTAAATATATACACACCTAAGGCTATGTCTTAAAGGCCAAAGTCTTTAAAAGTCATATGGAGCCTTTGATTTCCCACCTATGGTATAAGGAGAGTACATCTGCTACAGTTTTCTATTATGCTGTTCTGCAGACTTGTGGATGAGTCAAGGCAAATGTCATCTGGTGTTGGGTGATCAGCTTCCAGACAAATCTTCTCTTATAGATGGAGAACATGGCATACAATAAAATTACTCTATTTATTTATATTCTATCATAGTCAGTCTTTTGGAATGTAGCCATATATGATAATATTGACAATTATATACTTCTAGTATTTCAAGAACAGTAATTGGATGGACGTACAGAGGCCTGTCTGCATGATCTTGTGCAGTAAAATACTTAATAATTCAATTTCTACTCAAAGTTGGCAAGGCATGAATCAGATCAGATCTACAAGGCATGGTGCTGCACTAATGCACACAGATGGTAGTAATTTTCCCAAATGTGTGAATTCCTATGCTAATAAAATCACATTATTTATGATTTCTTCACACACTGCTTCAAGACTTCAGTGATTTTTCAGATGAAGTTAGAGCATGACCATCTGTCACCGATCTTAAGGATATGCACAGAGTGGAGCAATCATGCAGTGTCTGGTCAAAGTACAATTCAAAGGGCTGATAAAGGATACATAATCAGGAATATGATATAAGTTATCATATTATGAGACAGAAATATAGAAATTTAAGTAACACTTCACTTAACTTGTTAAATAACACAGGGTCTGGATTTTCTTTCAATTGTAAGAGTCTGAAATCAGAGCCAAACCAGATAAACTCTGAACTGAGAGTTTTCTCAAGTGAAATCACATATCAGAGCTACTATGGGTTTATTAATATGTTGAATATATGCTGTGTGTCTAACTTGTAAGATGATGTTTTCTCTTATATCAGCCAATCACCAAGGAAATGTGTACCAAGATAAAGGTTTTTTTATTTATGTATACAACTGAATCTCGGAAAGAAAGTGTGTTTAAGTAATTACTAGACTGACAGGCATATTTTTAATTCATGACAAATAGGATTTTTTGCCAAATTATGGATACTCTATACATATTAATAGTGCTGATATAGAAAAATGCATCTGTTAAGATCTTTCAGTGCAGATGAGTCCTAAAGTTTCTTTTCTACATTAATGTCTTCAGTTTTAAAATCAAAGTAAGTTTTCCCTTGAGGAAAGAAATGAAGAATGAAGAAAAAAAGTCACTGATAACATATATGTGCCTGTTTCAGAGAAACAAAATTAAAGGTCTGTGATCTGTGAAAACATATAATGAATTGAATTGTCTGTGGTTGGTCTTAGATACTGGACAGTTGACTTAAGACTCTTGATCAGAAATAGCTGTATCTACAGCCTGATGTTTCTATTCACAATCACTACCATGAGAATTACTTTGTCTATTCTGACTGTCCTATGCTGAGTTAAGGACAGTTAGTTTGGACTATGAAAACACAATCTCCCTTTTGGTGATCTGCTGATCCTTTGCAGAAAAAATGGGTTTGGAACTAACCTTTGTGGAACATGATTGCTGTTAAATACATTTCATTTAATGTGTGAGACCTGACAGATTACAGAACCTGCTATTTTGCTGAGCCTCATGCTCCTTATGATACTTTATTAGCTTTCAAAGGCAGCTGATACGAATTATCCCATGATTAGGAAAGGATGTAAACAAGGACCTCTTTGAGGCAGCCCTAGAAATTTAAAAAAACATCTAGAAAGAGAATGAACAAGTGAATTATTAATTAGCAAGCAGAATCACATCATTATGATCCCACAAAAAAACCCCAACAACCAAACAAAAACTAGAGAAGGAAGTGCAGCAAGGGCTGTGGTGAGGGAACAGAAGTCCAAGGTCATACAGTGAGTCTGAGGCTAATTCGAGGACATAGGTGAACTTGAGTTTTAGTCTCCGATACTATTTAACAGTAACCTTTTCTCTATCAAGCACTGAACTTGTCAGACTACAATAGAAAAAAAATACGTCCATAACTGGAATATCAGCTTCTTACAGAGCATTCATTGAGCTGCTTCTAGTGTCCTGATGTTCCCTCCTTAAACTGCTTCCAGGAATAGGCTTTACTTGGAGGTGGAGGCGAGGATGCTCTTTTCACTTCCTTATCTAATTGTTCATTCTTTCCTCAAATACACCCTGTGTTGACTGAGAAACAGACACATTCTTTGATTTGTGACAGTTTATTTTACTTTCAGTATATTTGGCTTTGTTATTTCTTCCCCTACACTGAACATTGTTAGTGCAAGTAACTCTTCTAGTATTACCATCCAAAAACTGAACAGTTTCTTTCAGGAAACTAATTCTGCAAAGCTACGTGACATCATGTATCTCCAAAACATATCTCTTTCAAGTCAAACTCTTTCGCTCTATAATCCAACTTGGTGAGGGAATTTTTCTTTGAAACCTTTAATTCAGCTTTATAATCCACTACATATAGCCAAAGAAAACCATTTCTGTGGTCTCAGTAGAGTGATTCAGGCCATCTCAGAATATATTCTTCCTCCTTAAATCCTTTTCCCCTTTCCTTTATCCTTATTGTACATCTGATGTGATGTGCAGGGCACTAATCTAATTTTGGTGGTAGATTCTATTCTCTTCTGTATCATATAGGTGATGGTCCAGTGGTCACAAAAGCAATGAAAATAAGCAACAAGCTACTGCAGATTTCCAGAGAAGGGTTTATAGAGCCACCAGAAAAACAAGAATTACGGGCAATAGGTTTTGTGGTCAAAGAGAGGATGAATAAAGCATAGTGATTGTTAATGCCAAATTATAACACAAGTATTTGGATATACTTTCTGATATAATCTGGCTGATAACAGTGAAGGTATTTAGCTTTTTATTCAAATTCTCCAATTATTTCCTAGCATTTCTTTATGTGACCGATATGCTAAAAAATTTCAACCCCATATTTTCATGGAATTTTTTCATTTCATCTTCAACATATTCTATTATTTTTGAGTGTCACAGTGGCTGTCAATTCAATTGAGCCTCATGCTCTTTATGATAATATATTAGCTTTTGTAAGCAGCTGATCTGAATGATCCCACATCCCAGGATTAGAAAAGGAAGCAAATAGGACCTCATGATGCTACAAAGTAAAATATTGATTGGAAAAAATTACTGGGTTTATTCTGCAGATGCTGTTGTCCAAAACCATTAAGGGAAAAAGAAATAATGTTTACAAACATTACGAAAATATTTGAAGGTTAACCTTTTATCAGTGTTTACTTTCATTGTTATTCTTCTGAGTTGTTTCTTAATAGTTATGCTGCCATAATTTCAGTCTACTATGAAGTTTCCTATTTTCTGCCAGAATAAAAAAATTGAATTATAACATAGAAGACATAAATGGAAGCAACAAAAGAAAAGTTGAGTTGGGTTTTTTGTGTTTTGTTTGCTTGTTTGTTTTTGCCCAAATGATGAAAGAAACTTCACAGTTCAGTTTTTATTCAGTGCTGAAAATAATGAAACATTCATTCTCTTTAAAAAAAAAAAATTTAAGTAGGACTTGTACTAAATATGCTTGGCTTTCAAATCGTGCCCACATTTGCACCATGAGATATTACCAAGAAATAACTGAATTCATATTTTTTTAATAAGTATTATCTCATCTTCAAAGTCATTGTCTTCATCAGTTATAAATAACCATAGAGAAAACTACGTATGTGTAGATAGCCCTTTCCATGGCACTGCTTTCCAGCATCTCATTCCCCCGTGTGTGCAGAATCCAGCACTTTCCCTCATCAAACTTTATATGGTTGGTGATTGCCCAATCCTCTAATTTGTTGAGGTCTCTCTGCAGGACCTCCCTGCCTTTAACGGAGGCAACAGCTCCTCCCAGTTCTGTGTCATCTGCAAACTCACTTAGTATCCCTTCCAGTCCTATGTCCAAACCGTGTATCAAAATGCTGAAGAGCACAGAGCCTAAGACAGAGCCCTGTGGAACCCCACTAGTGACAGGTCAGTAGTCTGATGTTACCACATTCACTATTACCCTCTGTGCTCTGATCATGAGCCAATTGCTCACCCACCACATGATGTGTTTATCCAGCTGTCTGCTGTCTGCTTTGTCTGGAAAGAATCCTATGAGATCCAAGAAGATTACATCAAGTGGCAATTATATCTCGATCAACTAGATGGGTTATCTTGTCATCAAAGGAAATTGTGTTTGATAAGCAGGACTTTCCTCTTATGAAGCCGTGCTGGTTATGACTGATGACTGTGTTGTCTTTCAGGTGTTTTCCAATACTTCCCAGAATAATCTTCTCTGTAACTTTACCAGGCACCGAAGTGAGACTGACAGGCCTGTAGTTTCTGGGGTTCTGCTTCTTGCCTGTCTTGAAAATTGGGAAAATGTTCACCAGCATCCAGTCAGCTGGGACCTCTGAATTCCCAGGACCACTCAAAAATCATTGAGATAAGTTTTGTGATGACATCAGCCAGCTCTTTGAGGATTCTTGGATGAATCCCATCAGGTCCCATACAAGAGAAGACTGAGAGGGGATCTTGGTAATGCACATAAATATCTCAAAGGCAGGTGCCAAGGGGATAGTGCCAGACTTTTTTCAGTGGTGCCCAATCACAGGACAAGGATCAGTGGCCATAAACTAAAACACAAGAAGTTTCAGCTCTACATAGGGAAGAAGTTCTATATGTTGATGGTGGAAGAACACTGGAACAAGGTGCTCTGAGAAGTCCTGGTATCTCCTTCTCTGGAGGCATTCAAAACATCTAGGACCTCTAGGTGACCCTGTCCTGGCAGCAGCGGTTGGACTAGATGACCTCCAGATATCCCTTCCAACCATAACTATTCCACGATTCTGTGACAAAGAAGTTGTCAAATACAAGAAGCTGATAAAAATGTTTCTATCTTTACACTTGGGCTCAAAGAAAGTAGATGCAGTATCAGTCTCTTTTGTTCCTGTTCACACTGTAGTGGGGGACTGTAACAGGTACAACAAAAACAGGGAGAATAAAGGAATGATAAATGGTGGTAGGAAAAGATTTAAAACTACTATGAAGTCAAAATATGTGATACTATATGAATTTTTTTTTGTTTTGTACACATGTAAACAGTAGCATATAAATAGTCTATTTTTGTTTGGGAGAGCAAAGTCAGAAAATAAATGAGGATGTAATACCAATATTTTGTGGTCTGTAACATAACATTAAGAAAGAAAAGAAGCAACAGCATTGTTACAGGGTCAGTAAAGAGCATTTCTTTTTATAACAAAGACTCTACTTTTAATGACATTTCCCAGTATTGCAACAGATACCTTCAGCATTTTTATTTTTTTTTAGTAGTCAGATACCAATTGCATCTTCTCTTTAAGATTAATGAATCAAATGTTACAGGGGAAGACATTTTTTGTTAGGGGAGCACATTTTTAAAGCAGAAAATGAAAATAGCCATGCTATGAGCAAAAAATCCTGGCATAGATAGATGAAGATATTGCCAAAACTTATAAAAACCCTGAAAGCATGCACAGTGACTAAGCCTTATTGATTATTACAAATAAGCTTCGCTACTACTCACAGAGTCCTATATGTTTTTGGCAAGTTGTTCCTGTGAAAAATAAGATGTGGCAATATAATGGCATAGTATTAATCTACTGCTTCTGAAACTGTAAAAATGCAGCAGGATTTAAGCGTGCCACTACTGGAGCCAGAAGAAAGAATGAAGAATGTTGCTGTTCTGGAAAGGCTGAAAACTTATGATGCATTTTCATAGGTAACAGGAAATGTAGATAACTGCAGGGGTTGGTAAGGTCACATTTGAAACTTCATTTCAGCAACAAAGTAGTAGGCTTCCCCTGCACTGAGATAAGATGATTAACACCTCAAGTTGAAAGAGTTTGTACAGATGTCAAGTTTAAAACATTGATTTCCTTCCTCAGAGAGTTCTGAGTTTTTATTAGCATTCTTTGTGTCCAAGATTTTTTCTTTTTTCTTCTAAGAGACCTTCAGCTGGATTATGTATAATGCTGACGACTACTTTTCTTTATAATTGCTCATTTCATTTTGCTTTTCTAGATTTGTACTTCAAAAATATTTTCATTGTTCAGTTGCCCTATCATGCAACCTCACAAACCTGTCCTGCCTGTTAAGTGACACTTTATCTTGTCCCCCCTTCCATGTCTTAAATGTTATCAAATTTTTAGTGTACCTAACATGGACCTAAGGTTCCCTCCTTAATATACCTAAAACCCCAGGTATTTGTTGATTTAAAAATAAAACAAATCAGACTTGAATCAGACACATATTGAGCTAATATTTTGGAAAAAAAAGGTTCAGTTTTGACAAAATTTATTGTTACTCTTTATTTTAAATCTTTTGCCTCCCCAGCATCTCTGGATAAATTTTAGGCCCTGAAGCATCAGTAGCTGGATGATTCATGGGAATGTCTGGGTTTTAAATCTGGGCTGACATTCTTTCCTTTATTCTCAATTGCAGCCTAGTTAGTCTCCAGAAATGTCAAAAAATGGGAGACAGATTCTGATCATCTAGAAACGAATATTCTCAATTCCTCTCATAAGTCTCCCTGAATTCATCTTTAAAGGAAGAAATTTATGCAGCCTGATGGAATTCAAAGAGCAATGAATGAAGGGTCCCTTCATACTCAATTTTTTTAATGCATGAAAGTCCTTGATTTTCAGCACCTCTTCTGTGCATTAATATTTTTATGAGTGATTTAAAATGTCTTCATATCAAGAACAGAATTAATGTATTAGGAATTCCTGTAAAACTCCTATATAGTAATCTCCACGAGCAAAGAGGGTTGTGTACTGTTTCTACAATGCTCTTAGCTAGACATTCAATGAAGTACACATGTATTTAGTAGGAATACTTGTATCTTATGTGTTTTTTTCCTATTAAAATAACAACTCTATAATTTAAACCTCAAACCAACCCACAGTGATAAACCTTTTTCACTTTGCAACTGTGCAGCAAAGAAAACCCCAAAACCCAACCAAGAAAAAAATCCAGTAGCGTAATTCATGTTATATGAGAAAATATATGTGAAGAAACCGGTGTCCAACAAGGACTGGGCTTCTGCCATTAAACTCTAAAAGAAACTTCAAAGGCTTGTGGCTGAACTTCACCACATTGTACTTATTTTACTTATCTAAATTTTGATGGATTTATGTTCTTTATTTTACTGAAGTTCACCAGTTGCTGAAACAGATTGTACATGTGTATAAAAAGAAACTTTCATCTATGATTATTTCCATAAGATAGTATTAAGAATAATGCCATATGTTGGAAAACAGCTTTGGAAGTCAGGTGAATCTATAGTTTTCCACTTTGGTAGAAGCTAATAGGATCCTTGCCATTATTTTCTTAATTTTATTTCCCATATTTGCATATTTTCTATTGCATTCAATATGTAAATGTCTTTTATCAGTTATTTATAATACTGTGGTTTTATTTTGTCTTTTACAGGGTTAAAGAATCTATGAAGGAAAATTCTTGATAGAGGGAAATACAATTCACGTGGGAAATTATTTTCATTTGTGCAAGTTCTTGTCTAAAGTATGAATGTAACAGAAAATAGGAATCTGACAGTAATTTGAATATCTATTTGGGCAATGTCTCAACTCTCTACTCTGTTTGATCATGTATTTAATATTTTCGCTATTTACACTGAAACACAGGGAGACTCTCCATGCTCCCAAGATTTAGAACCTTTACAGAACTGATGTACACCCATGTAGAATGTAAGTATTGTGCTACTAGGAAGTTCACTTTCTGAATCCTGAATTTCCTGGGTAGCTAAAAATGCTAAATAGCCAAAATATTTTTGCTATATAATTACTTGTGTATTTTATTACCACAAATAATGATTACTAAAATGTAAAGAAACTACAATGGTGGGAAGAGAAACTGGCTTTTTATATCAAATAGGAGAAGATGACTTCCTGGGTGGAAGGGGGGGCTTGAAGCTTGAGGAGTCTCGATACAGTGACTCCTTAACATCTATATGATAAATTTTCCTCCTCTTTAAACAATAATAGTTTGAGATTTTAAGTGAATGCAAAGACCAGCATTCCATGAAGATCCATGAAAAGGAATGTCAGGCACTCTTCCTCAGAAGTAATGTGGGTTTTCATGCTTTGGGTCAGGAAACAGCAAAGCCATTTCCTCTGTAACCACATCATGTAAGTAGCCAGTGTCCTTCCAAAATGACCACTCACTCTGGGACATGACACTTTAATGAGGTTTCTAGAGAATCCTCATGTTCACTTCACTCTCTCAGTTGGCTGAGGATCCTGAGCGCAGTCTGGGATCAGACCAGCAGCTGCACACCTTGTATCCAGGGAAGAAAACCCCCCTCTGCTTTTAATCACATCTTTCTTGAAAAGAAAATGTCAAGATAGTAAAATATACTATTATCCTAACTCAGTAATACGGATGATTTCATTGGTAAGAAGCCCAACTAACTATTGTTTATTTTGTGCTATAAAAGCAAACACAATTACACAGTCCTCTATGCCTCTTTCTTACAGGTTGCATAATAAAGCTCAAAAACATTATTTAATACCTCACCTGCTTTATTACATAGTATCTCCTGTGGAAGAACTCAAATGAGTCAAGCTCAGAAAATAAGCATTGCCATATTGACAGGGGAGACACATCACATTTTTGCAGATGACTTGATTATCAGCAAATTAGCACCAACAGAACAAATGGCTGCAATTCAGGAGTTATTGAAACAAGGGTTTTCCAGAAAATGCCATAAATGGAGAATTAAAGTAAGGGAAAAAGTAAGTATTTTTCCCTTATGTGACAATTAATACCTTCAAACAAAGAATGACTTGAAGGAACTGGGAGATTAACAGCTTAAAAGGTAGCAAGCTTTAGAAACAATCAACTTTTATACTGGCATTTTCAAGCAGAAAATGAAGGGAAGAAATCTTGTTCCCTGCAAATTCTAAACTCGCCATTATTTCACTTTCTGTCACCTGTTCTTTCCCAAAGTAGTATTTGTTATAGAATTGTTACAAATCTCCTAAAGATTGCTATGACAAGAAAACTTTCATCTACATTAAAGAAATAGTGATTCAAAACGCTAATACTAGAAGTGACAAAATTTCACAGGTCTGCTCTACAAGATGAGGAGATGAAGAGTTTTCTATGGCTTTTATAAATTATTTTTTTCCCAGAAATGCTTATTCATGGAAGTCTTTATAACAAAAGGCTAGACCTATCTCATTTTTAATAAAATCCAAGTAAAAATAAAATTATAACCCCCACTTAAAACCAATACTTACTATTTTAAATGGCTCATGACTGCATGTGAATACAAGACAGAGAATGTACTAGTAAATTGACAACTATTTAAAACTTTTCTATCATTGCTATCACTCTCGAGAAGAAAAGAAAAAAAAAAAAAAGAAAAGACAACGCAGAAAGAATCGCGTCTCGTCTGTATCACCTGGGGAGTCTTTCTGCTGTGCCTTCTGCAACCGGACTTGTCTATCTCGCATTGGCCTTTTTAGCCATCAGTGTGCTTGTAGCAAGTGTGGGTAGAGCCCTTCTCAAATCTTCGTTCGCGAAGCCTAGCCATGATGATGATTGTTGCTAATTGTTTTCACCATAATCCCTCAAAACAACAAATGCCCAACAGACTCCATAATTTCAGAGAATAGACTTGTAAATATATATATTAAATCTCTGCTCAGTAAGAGAATCCTGTAACACCATATTATACCATATAGCTCTAAATTATCCATGATAGCAGTAGGCCTTATAGGTGTTCTGAAGCTGGCTGGTTGTGGGTAGATGGCAGTTGCAAACATAAATAACTATAGAGACTGGGACACAAGTTTTTAAGAGTTGGTTGGTGCTTTGAAGAGCTCTTTCTGCACGTCAACAGGCTCTTTCTTTCTTGTCATCTTCCCTCTAGGTGTAACTAAGGTGTGTCTTAAACTCTCATTTAATTACATTTTTAATCTGGTCTTAATAGTCATAGAAACTGTCACATCCCTTTGAAGTGTCATTAAGTCCTCTGGAGGTATTTGAGATGTAGGTTGTTTTTCAGTGATAAGCCATTAAATGACCAAACAAGTAACAGAATGGATGGATCCTAATTCAGGGTCTAATGTAGCAGAGTACCTGAATCCTTAACATCAAGCACATAAATCACACAGACTCCTTACACTCTTACGTTTAAATACACGTAAAGCTTACATGCTGCACTGAATCGGGGACATAATTTCTAAATTAGATGAAAATGTAATATTAATTTGTATGAAAGCTCACACTGACACTTGCTTTTGAAGCGGTAAATTTCTGCAAAACTGTTCAAGAGGGTGGAAGAAGGATTAGTCAAAAATTACTTCACCCCATCCTTGTAAATCCAGCTGCTCTTGCATCAAAATCCCACTTTCCTTTGATTTCAAAAATACTTCAGCAAATTAACCCACATTAAAATAAAACATAGTAACTGATAGAACAAGATGGTACTGGATTAGAGATATTTTAGACACTTTCAAAAACTTCTCCACAGTTTTGTGAACTATATGCTAAATCCTGGTGATTGTGCAGCTAATACAATTACTGAGAGACACAAGTTTTGCCTGATCTGATATCAAAGCCTGATCTGATATCAAAGTGTGGATATAAAGATTATATCCACAAGTGAAAGCACAAAGAAGAAAATTAGCTTGTATAATTCATTTTTGCATTGTTTACCAAAATAGTACTTCTGTTGAATTCTATTGAATGAAGTAAAATATATGGGAATGTTTAGCTATTTCCTGTGAAATTGCAACTAGTGTATCAAAGACAGCACACAAAGTTATTTAACTTCTGACTAAATCCTTGTTTGGTCTTAACTAGCCTACTGTGTTCTGGATTTTAAAAGTCATTCTCTAAAAAGAAAAATATTAAGTCTGAAGGGAAAACAATACTTTTTTGCAAAGCTAGCCCAAACACTAGAGAGTTCATGTGGAAGTTTTACACACATGAATACAATTTGTGGGACATCAATAAGTATCTCATCTGTTTAGATATTGGCTGAGGTTAATGACATGAAATTAATTACTGAAGTGTATATGTATCTCTAAACACTTTTTTTTTTTTTTCCTCACAAAGTCCTAAAAAGTATGAATCATTTTGAAGGAGGACAAAATGAGTGAAAGAACACTAGAACTCTGGAAAACCAGAGTTGGTGTAACAGCATCCTGGTTTTGATTTCTGGGCACCTCAAACTGAGACCAGAATGTGAAGATGAACGCACAACTGTCCTTCCTCACCCACAATTTTTTATGTCATTCCCACTTGCTCACTTTTCTTGTTGATGGATAGCATCACAAACTTGTTTTAAATCACACATTCACAGGATAAAGATTATTAAGAAGAGCAATAGATCTGCTGGAGGTGTGAGATTGTTCTAAATATGTCTGAAATCACAGGAATTGGACCAATTACATTTCTCTTCAAAGCCAAATATAACATCAGACATAAAGACCCCCCCAACTCGACTTGTCTGAGATGAATGATACTAGTAAATGACACAATGTTAGAAATCTTAAGTTAGGAACAATGTCTAGAAAAGCTGCTATAAAAGAAACATCTAATGTTCAGGGTGATATTATCAAGTATTACTCAACAAATCAGGAATTCAACAAGTGTGTCCCAAGGAACAAATGTAGCAAAGCCTCTAGGTGTGCCTGTTCCAACATAAATGCCTGTAACAGCCTTCCATTTTACTGCTGCTTTTACAGCTTTGTCAAAGGAGTTGACCTTTAAGTAATGTACAGAATATACACAGGCAACATATCAAATGAAACAGATTTCCTGTTTTTAACACATGACATTTAAATACTCTTTTTATTGAACAATTTATAAAACTTTTACAGAATACTAAAAATTTTGGAGACTTTTAAAATGTTAATGTTATAATTAACAGTCAGGGACCTGTCTTGCACAGGCAAGACAGTGATATTCCAAACCTATCATTATGAACATTTTAGTAATAGACAACCATCTGCTTTCAAGCTAATGGAGAAGCATTGCATTTTTTCCACTTATATAGGAATTTCGCAGTGAAGCAGATAAAATAGCTTAGCTGATAAAGAATGATACATTTCATGCTAAAGCTTATTTACACAGAAAGGAAAAAGAGAAAAGGATAGTACAGATTATACTATCTACCCTTCATTGTATTACTTATTTACAAAATACTTCCTTACTATTGTATGGCCCAGCAGTTACTACTAAGTAATGAAGTTTAATTTTACATGGGAAGCAGGTTTTCTATGCTGCATTTAAAAAAAGAGATTTTAAAACAAACCTTGTACTACCTTCTAAATTCCAAGTAACTTTGGTAATTATTAGTAAAAATAAACCAAAACAAAAAATAATGCTGTTGATAACACACCAGTGTTTCCAGACTTCTGCTGAGCAGGGTTCCCACAGCATCAGTACTGTCTCCCAACATTCCTCCCACCCCATTTGGAGGCTGGGGGTGGGCAAGATCATGGGAGGGGACACAACTAGACCAGCTGACACAAATTAACCGAAGGGATATTCCATACTATAGGACATCAGATCTAAAACCTTTCTTTTTTTCCCTTTGTTTATTTGCCTGTAAACTTTCACTTTTGTTTTAATAAACTGATAGCTGCAGTTTGAACTTTGCAAATGCACTGATTTGTATGAATACTTTTCTGTTTCCTTAGAAAAATGGAGGTAGACTTCCATATTTCAAAACTGTCATTTAGAGATATTTCAGAGGTATCTGATTGTTTAGAGTAAGTACACTGTGTATGGCTTGGCCATATAAACTGGCTTGACTCTCGTATATCCATAATGACAGCTGTGACTTGAACATTCTTCTTGTAAGGGCAGAACAACCTGCTGGAGTTTATTGGTCAAGGAACAACTGAATAGAAAAAAGAAAAATGCAATGTTGCATTTATAAAACACTATCAAGTTAAAACACTTGAGATAATGACATTCACTTGCTTTCACTCTAGAAGGTGGTCTTATAGACTGTTAGAAACATACAGCTGCTACTAAGAAACTAAGTGGTGTTTCTCACCCTGGAAACGAAACAAGCAAACGTACACATTCTAGTGAAGCCAAGATAATAGTCCCATGCTTTTAATTTGCTCTTTAGGTACTTGTAATTCTGTCATATTTTCACATATGATTTTTGAAGCAAGGTCACAGAAAGAGAGAGAAGGGGACCCCTTCATTTACACATGCAAGATAAATTTGAAAAATTTACTTGGAAACGTAGTTGGAAGTAAACTCATCCCACTGTATGAACTCAGCAGGCCTGCACTGGTTAATCTTCAAAAGATAAAATGGTTTAAAATGCTATTTTTGAATGAACAACTCAAAAGTAACTATTTCAGTAAATGAACCAGGAGGTACTTCCTCCTCTGTGGCACAAGGAGTAAGTACCCAGCCCAGATAATGATTCAAACACAGGTTATGTAAGTTTTCATTAGAAACACCAAACCATAGAAGACTCCTGGAGATTCACAGATCAACTAGAAGGTCAGAAGAAAGCAGCAATCAGACACTGGTGGAAGGAACCAGTGGAGTCCAGACAAAGTGTCACCCAGAGAGAGTGGTTGTGCACAGGTATTGATATGGCATATTACCACAGGATGTCTATCAAACTCCTATTCAAATTTAATATTGCTTATTTCTGGCATAACCCTTGGAAAAAGCAAAAACCTGCTCACATCCAAAATACCAGAGATGATGCCGATATAAAGAATGCCAAGTGCATTCTTTGGAACACAAAAGGGAATTCTGGCACATAAAAGGTATGTAAATAAATAAAACACTTTATTGAAACATTGAAAATACTTCATTGAATCACACACTGAATGGTAACTAAATCTGTTATGTTTGATGTAAACACACCTTTTTTGGTTTCATTACTTTATGTTGCAGTTTCCACAGCTGCAGTGTTTTGAAAGTAAGTGCAAAGAGTATGCCCAGAGACGAAATATGTAGAAGATACTCATAGAATTCAATGTAAAACACTGACAGTTTGAAAATACATGATTAAATTTATTTTAGACTTGGGAAAGGCTGAATGGTAAAACAGTCTCCGATATCTAAGCAACACATGACAATTTTTTTTTTTTTGAGCTGACAGTCAGTGATTGCTCTCACATATAGGGAGTGCAATGACCTATTTTTAGGCAATAATACAAGGTGATGTTAGCTCAGATATACTGGCAGTCTGGTAAGGGTATTTTTAACTCTCGTTGCTTTTACTTCATACCACGGGAAGTTCATTAGGAGGATGATATAATTATATAATCATAATCTAGACAATTTTTTTGTTCTTTTCCTGTACACCAGGAGTTCAATGCTATGAGAATTATCTATTGTAATTTATAACCCATGGTACCTTAAAAGCTAAAGCAGGTTTTGAAGCCAGCTATAGAATTTGTTCTAAAAAGAACATTCTGAAAAGCAGTAATGCAAAGCAATTACAATTGCAAAACAGAAATATTGATCAGTTTGTCTTATAGACTTGACTCTTTTTACAAAGAAACCAAAATTGTTCAAAGAATTACTTTTTATTCAAGTTCTAATTAAAATATGTTCATTTGACTAATCTGTACTTTATGAGCAGCAGTAGTAGAATAGAAGTACAAATGAGCTACAGAGTAAAAAAAGTCTTTTTGAACAAAGGACCAGGCATAGTGATGAATAAAACTCAATCCATAGAAATGCAAAACATATAATCTTTTGAGGAAATCTTCTCCTTGTTTTCATAAGTTAACTTTCTTCTGTTCCAGAAATACTACATTGAAAAACATGCATTAAAACTGTGCACAACAATTTGCACAAATAATGCATTATTTTTTTTCCTTAAGTCTGCAACTCTTGGAAGTGTGCCTGTAACTTACACTGTAAATAAGTACTATTAGAATTACCTCAATGAATCTTCTCCTCAGTTACCAACACTAACTGGGATGAAAAACAGAGAAACATGATGATCATTAGCTCTTCCCCTTTTCCACCTCCAAAGAAGCATACAACTTGCATTTCACAACTAATTGAGAAAAAATTAATCACAACTACCTTTTTCGCAGAATCGACCAGTGAAGTGCAGTGGGCAGTCACACTGAAATGAGGTGGCCCCAGTAGGCAGAGAGAGAGGATGGCAAGTTCCTCCATTGCGGCACAGTCCTTCCTGGCACACAGATGGCAATTCAGAGGAAACCTGAGAGGGTACAACAGGTTCAGGCAACTGAGGTACTTCAGAAGAAACCACAGGGAACACTGTTGAGAGATTTGTGGGCACAGGAATTCTGAAAGGAGAGACAACATATCAAAACAAAGGAAATCATGAGATCTAATTTTGCTGCTACACTTAAGCTTCAATTAATAACTCTATGTGGGATTTTTTTTAGAAATTCAGACTATAGTTAAGAAAATGTGAGTACATGAGGAGCTCCCAAATTAATTCCCCATCCTGAAATCTAGCAAAATCACAGTGAAAGTATTTTTTTCCTGTACGGGAGCAAGAAATACCTCCATGCATATGGCACTGTTTGTATGAGCTCTCATAATTCATTTTTGGTGGATATCAACAATGGATTGATAAATAAATACAGCCTTCACCTGTTTTTCAGCTCCTCTTATTACTGCTTTCTGTCTCTTCCAGAGAGCCAAACTGTGACTCACTAAAACCAAACAAATGTAAGGCTACCAATTTACCAAATAGAACAACTTATGTGCGTCACACAAATTACTATGATGAGGGTAAAGCAAAAGGAATCAAAAGTCACAAGAAGATTCATGACTACTTCGTAATTGTTTTCAGTTTAGAAAGTGTTCTCACTGCATTTTACGTAAGACATAACTGTTCTTTGATTTTCTGAAGTTCGAGAGGTTCATATTTTTTCCAGAGAGTAACTTTTAATTCTGTCCTGCTAAGGACTTGCAGATAAAAGGTTTGAAACTTAAAGAAAATAAGTGACTTCCTGGTTTTTTTCCCATTTACATGAATAGAATAAGAACATTTCCATTTATATGAATAAAATGAAAAGAAATTGCTGGTTTTATAGCAATACTTTTCTCCTAGGGGAAATAACTAACCTGATCTTCATACAGGTTATTCCATTTAGAGCAGTATTAAGAGTGCACTAACATGTGTATTATATTCTACCAGGCTAGCACAGTAAATAAAAAATGCCTAGTTACCTGCTACTGAGATTAGAACACTGATTAAAAAAAATTTAAACAAAAATATTAATTTTCTCCCCAGTCATAACCTAAATGTTATATAAAATCTGAACTAATAGTAGGTTTACATAAAGATTCAGCCATTTACAGGAGAAATTTATTGGGATCAATTAGTGGTATTTGAGGTTGATTTTTCTGTTACTCCTGGAAGAAAAATCAATAAAAACTACATGAAACTTGGGGAATAAACAGGGCATAGACTAAGCTTTTGCTACTAGCTATCAGAGAGATCATTTTCCTAATGACAGATAATCCTATACATGATCAAAGCATCAAAATTTGCTCCTCTGAACATGGTCACAGCTACTGTCAGGGCTAAAATGCTGAACAAGAGGGAGAGCTCTCTGACTGGCAGGTTGTGCATTCTTGTGTCCACTGGAAGCACTGACTTCCAGCTGTGAAAGTTTCACATCCCCTTTCTGATGGGAAACTACTGTTTTTTTCTTAAGTAGAATCACAGCAGTGTGCTTTAAATGAAATTTTATGAGGGCAAGTAATGCAGCCTTGCTTCATTTTTTGGTTGACATTCTAATCCACAGAGAAGAAAGAAAGGAAAGCTCCTTGGTAGGCTGATTTCTCCCTGGTTCATTTGCTAATTTTTCACAGGATGTCAGCCTTTGCAGTGCTGTTCTGGATGCTTTGCTTCTCGATGGTGCCTGACTGTGTACGTGCCAGCACTGCTTCCAGGCGCCCTGCAGCTTGCTGCCTTACCACAAAAGCAGGACGAGTTTGCTGGGGCTGGTTAGCTGGGCAAACATCTGCAGCTGCGCTCACAAGCCATTCAAGCTGCTGCTGTGAATAAGCAATGACCTCAGCTCAATGAATTTTAACTAAAACACTATTTGAATAAAGAGCTGGGAAGTGTTTAAAGTAAAATAGTAATTGAGGTGTTAAAAGTTTTGACAAAGTGTAACAAAAATATATCAAGCAAAACTTTATTCACTGTTACTACACAAGGCCACAATTTTATGATTGTGGAGTTTTGTTTGGTTTGTTGTTTTGTTTTTTTTTTCAATTTCCTAGCCTGTCACTGCCTCTCAGGTCAATAATGCACACAAATATATTCTAACTTGCTTCAAGCAACAGCACATCATTTTTCCTCTTAAAATGATCTCAAAAACTTGAGTTTTAAAGGCCTGCAAGCTTGTGTTTCGTAGCTATGTGCATGTAAGCTTGAAATGCTTGTCTAAACATAGACGTTAGTGCAATTTAAAGTCTTGTTTATTTTATATGACATTGCTTGCCACTCAAGCAGATGTATGATGAACTGAATGGCAGGAATCATCACTTAGGGATCACACTCAGTGCTATGTTGTTAAACCTAAAGCACACATACCCAAACCAACTGTGCTTCTCACTGCCTTACACTCTCGTCTATGAAATAAGAGCCTCAAACTATAAGGTTAGCACTGCAGCTTAAAAAGTTAACAAACCATCTGGATGCCCCAGCTGTGCACTGGCCTGGCAATGAGGGACTCAGCCTTGATGGGGACTCAGCTGGGTGACGCTGGTTTAACCCCTGCACTGGCACCAGTCACTAGGGCCAAGACAGCTGTTCTGCCCAGAGAAAGGAAGACTCTGGTGAATCTTGTCCATTTGCATAAATACCTGAGTGGGGAGGGAAATGAAAAAGATGGAACCAGACTCTTCTTGCTGGTGACCAGTGAAAGGACATGGAGCAATAAGGATGTGGTAATGGACACAAACTAAAATGCAAGGAATTCCACCTAAACATAAGAAAACAGGTTTTTTTTCCCCAGAGATATCTATCTGTATAATGGACTTCAAACTGAAATGGACTTCAAAGACAGACGACTTGTTGCTCAAGTAATTCATTATCAGGCTGATGGTAGCTGTTTCTACAGAAGCACTCTGACATTTCCCATGAAGCAGGCTGATGAGACATGCAGTGGTAAGGGAGTCCCAGTGATATGATAACATCTCCACTGCCTATATCTTCTGGTACTTATGCACTTAACATTTTATTACTGGAGTAATGGATTTAGCCTTATCTGATATGAGTGTGATAAGGAAGTTTGTATTTTTAACTTGTCAATAAAGTAGTTGGTGCTGGAAATCAACAGCTTTTATTTGCAATTTTCTTCGATGGAAAAGTGTGCATATGCCATTTTTCTTAGGTTGTGACAGAATATTATTTTAAGCAAATATTTTAGAATTTGCCAAAGGTAAGTTTTTTCAAAAGCATTAGTGGTAGAATATAATTTCAAACCTTATGAATTTGAAAACAACTGCACTTCATGACAAAGTGGGCTTAAACAGGAATAAAAACCTAGTACCTTGCATGCAATTTGGCAAGAATGAATAAAGCCTTTTACAGTCTGTTTATTTCACTGTTCACAAACATGTCAAGCAGAGTACTTTAAATAGCATCTCACTGATTTCAATGAATCCACAGAGCAGTATATCTGTGCACTTTTCCTCCTAGAGAAACCATTTACATCATTTGACACAGTAACTGTGAAAACAATTTAAGAGATTACCAGATTTGGATTATTTATATTCAGCAGTTTATATGTGAATCTGATTTCCTCATTAGTCTTCTGTTTGATTTGGAAGAATCAGGGGTCTGTTTTCCTAATAGAGATGACGTACGCTTAGGCATATCTCTTAAAAAAAATTCAGTCCTCAATGTATGTTCCAGACTGTGAGCCCAACTTTTCCCTCCTACTAGACACAACATTTGGTATCAGAACTCAGTGATACTGTAGTTGCAGCTTTTCATTTAAAAATTCACAATTGGTATAGCATTATCATTTGCCACTGCTTTTCACACACAGCATCTCATTTAATGGTGCAAACTCTTAGCAGTGTAAATAATATATTGGATCTACAATACAGCTGAGGATGTGAGAATACAATTAACAGCTATAATGAAGTTTATGAAAGCTCTGTTTACAAACACAAAGAAATAATTATAAGTTCCAGGATGTATAGCAGTGGGAAGAAATGTCAGTTATGGAAAGACAGGTGAAAGGGGAAAGAGGAAAAGAAAATACTTGTACTAAGAGACATATTTCTGTTTGCTTTGAAGTACATAGATTCCATAAACTTTGCAAGGGATAAATAAATTAATATGACACAGAATTTGCAAGAAAAATAATTTATGTTGAAAGTTTAATAGGAAAAACTTTCTAAACAAGACAATTAAGTGAGTTCCTTAGATAAAATATCCTCAGTCCCTAGGTTTAGGACATGACTAACAACAGTTTCACTAAAACTGAAGAACTGAATTTCTGTACCAAATCCCATCATATTTTTACTTGGTTTGCTTGGAGAAATAAGTAAGTATTGAATATTTGACTTCTTCACACTGATCTTTACTTAGGCGTGGTTTTGCTGTTTCATAGACTTTCCCATCCTCCTTTTTAAGGCCACCTTGACCTTCTGTCATCCAATCATTAAACTCAAAAAAAGGAAAGCAGTCAAACTACTGAACATGGAATGAACTAATGTGCAAATCTTAGTTACAAAATCTCAAATCTGTCTGAACTTCAGCTTTCTCTTTACATTTAGTTAATAATTACAGTTAGAAAACCTCTTCCTAGTTTCATCTTAGCTGCTGTTTATAAAAAGAGCACTTGAAAGGCCTGAGTATTGCATTTTTTGTTGATTTATGCAACTACTTTTGTTTCTTAAAACTAGTGGTTTTGAAAGGGAAAAATACTTTTATTTCCTGATTCCCTCCTTGAGGATTCTTTCAGCAGATGAAAATGTAATTTTTTTTTTTTCTTTTTTACATAACACTGTACTCGTCCTTCTGAAAAGACTCTGCAAGATTAGAAAATAATCATTCTGCCCCAGTCCTAAATGGCTGAGTAAATTGTACTGGGTACATTGAGTTTCTGTAACAGAGGTGCTAAGACAGTTATCTCAAAAATCACAATTCCAGAATGGATTCACTCTTGTTCACCAAAGATTCTATCTAGCTTCAAGGAGTAAAGAGATTCTTCCACCTCACTGATGCCATCCATAATTTTGACTTCAAAATGCATGATCTACTTATGCAATATTATTGTGCAACATTTCCGTGAGAGATAAAGGAGAATCACTTCTAGATACTGAATATGCAGTTGGTTTCCTAAGCAATAATTCATTCAGACAAGACTTCTACACTGTAGCTTTTGGGACTGTAGTAGCCAAACCTTTGGTCTTTGCCCACAATGGATATTCTCGAGATGGCTAGTGCCCTGCTGTGACAAAAAAAAACCAAAAAAAAACCCCAAAAAAACCCCAACCTCCCCCCAAAAAATTCACCAAACAAACAAACAAAAACCCAAAAACCAAACAAACAAACACCAACCAACCAAACAAACAAAAAACAAACCACAAAACCAAAACACCAAAACTGAAATATTTTTTGAAAAAGTGCAAATCTGTGGTCAGGTAAATATTCTAACCCAAGGAATGGGGAACTGTATGTGAACACTCCTCCTTTCTCCATTCTATCTAACAAATGCTTATTCCATGCAGGACAGAACAGAAAAATGGACTGGTTTGGGGAGTTCTTGCAACAGTTGTGGAAGCAGACTGGCATGTTTATAATTCCACCAAGCTGAAGTCAAGAATCTGGTAAATAAAAGAGTGCTCTTACTGATCTGAAGAATAAAAACAGAGAGAAGGTATGTATCACCAGTGAACGTGTCTTCCACAGTCTCATCTCAATTTCTTCTGGTAATGCTTTGGAGATTATGCCCTCTGGGAGATACATTTATGAAATAGAGGCATTCTTAGACCATAACAAGAGTGAAGGGGACTCTCAAGAGAATCAAGGCGGAATTTCAAGGCTGGAATTTCAATGCATCTTGATTATATTACAGATAAAATACAATTTTGAGAGTAAATGCTTTGCTTTTAGATGTCTCACATAAGAACCGTTTAGACATTAAAATAATTTTTACAGACAGATTACCTTATTTCTTTTAGCATTAGTTTTCCATGTGATGAAAATAGTTATTGCCTACTTAATCGAAGTAGGGGAGGCCTACATTGGTGCTGTGAAGAATTAATTTTCTTCACAGTAGCAACCACAGCCTCACTGAATATGATGAGTTGGAAGGGACCCACAAGGATCATCAAATTCACCTCCTGGCCCTGTATAGGATCATCCCCAAGAGTCACAACATGTGCCTGAGTGTATCGTTCAAACACCTCTTGAATTCTATCAGGTTTAGTGTTGTGACCACTTCCCTGGGGAGCCTGTTCCAGTGCCCAACCACCCTCTGGTTGAAGAATCTTCTTCTAATATCCAACTGAAACCTCCCCTGACACAAATCCATATCATTCCCTTGGGTCCTGTCACTGGTCACCATACAGAAGAGATCAGTGCCTGCCCCACCTCTTCCCCTCACAAGGAAGTTGTAGATTGCAACAAAGTCTCTCCTCAGTCTCCTCTTCTCCAGGATGAACAGACCAAGTGACCTCAGCTGCTCCTCATATGTCTTCTCCTCAAGGCCCTTCACCATATTCACTGCCACATTTTGGACACTCTCTAAGAGCTTAATATCTTTCTTATATTGTAGCACGCAAAACTGCACGTGATAATCAAGGTGAGGCTGCACCAGTCAGAGCAGAGTGGGACAATCACCTCCCGTGATCAGCTGATAATGCTTTGCCTGGTGCACCCCAGGACTACCAGGGAACTGCTGACATATTCAACTTGCAATTGACAGGACCCCCTTGTCCCTTTCCATGGCGCTGCTTTCCAGCATCTCATTCCCCAGTCTGTAAATACATCCAGAGTTGCCCCATCCCAGGTGCAGAATCCAGCACTTTCCCTCACTGAACTTCATATGGTTAGTGATTGCTGTAATTTGTTGAGGTCTCTCTGCAGGACCTCCCTGCCTTTAAGGGAGTCAACAGCTCCTCCCAGTCCTGTGTCATCTGCAAACTCACTTAGTATCCCTTCCAGTCCTATGTCCAAGTCATTTATGAAGATGTTGAAGAGCACAGGGCCTAAGACGGAGCCCTGTGGAACCCCACTAGTGACAGGTCAGTAGTCTGATGTTACCACATTCACTATTACCCTCTGTGCTCTGATCATGAGCCAATTGCTCACCCACCACATCATGTGTTTATCCAACTGTGTGCTGTCTGCTTTGTCTGGAAGGATCCTATGAGATCCAAGAAGATTACATCAAGTGGCAATTATATCTCGATCAACTAGATGGGTTATCTTGTCATCAAAGGAAATTGTGTTTGATAAGCAGGACTTTCCTCTTATGAAGCCGTGCTGGTTATGACCGATGACTGTGTTGTCTTTGAGGTGTTTTCCAATACTTCCCAGAATAATCTTCTCCGTAACTTTACCAGGCACCAAAGTGAGACTGACAGGCCTGTAGTTTCTGGGGTTCTGCTTCTTGCCTGTCTTGAAAACTGGGACAATGTTCACCAGCATCTAGTCAGCTGGGACCTCTGTGAATTCCCAGGACCACTCAAAAATCATTGAGATAAGTTTTGTGATGACATCAGCCAGATCTTTGAGGATTCTTGGATGAATTGCATCAGGTCCCATAGCAGACATGACGCAGCCCTGCTTTTCTGGAGATGATTGAACACCCACGTGCCCATGGGAAGTGGTGAATGAGTTCCTTGTTTTGTTTTGCATGTGTGTGTGGCTTTAGCTTTACTTATTAAATTGTCTTTATCTCCATCCACAATTTTTCTCACTTATATCCTTCTGATTCTCTCCCCCATTCCACAAGGGAGGACTGAGCCAGCAGCTGAATGGGGGTTAGTTACCTGCTGGGCTTAAACCATGATACTTTCTAAATATTAATGAAGATTGTCAGATAGAAAATATATTGCTATTCAAAGACTGTTACTGGAGAGGAATGAGAATATCAAAAGGCATTCTGTATCTATAGAAATTACTGTAAAAGCTGTCCTGCAAGCAAGGTGAGAGGGTTATGTAGAAATTATTAGTGCAGAAAGAGTTAAAAATGCAGAGTACTGTTATGTATCATCTACTCTTTCTTCCAGACTTAATTTCTAATTATATCTTAATGCTAGAGAATGGTTGGCATGCATAAACACAAACATCATTTATTCATCAGTAATTTGGCATTTAATTAAAATATTACTTCATTCTCATTGAGAGCATAAGAAAGAACATTATAAATATGACAGTTCAAAAATCCCTATATTAACTGATAGAATAAAGAATACACTACTGAAAACATTCTAAATACGATTTTACAAGGTAAAAGATAAGGAACTAAAATAATAGGCCTCATGTAAAATATTTTAGGAGGAAGAAATTATTTTATAGTCAATAAAGTGCATGACACCAATGAGAGAGTAAGTAAAAACCCATAGTCAAAGTGGATATTGGGTTTTACTTTAGAACCAAGGAGATTACCTTCTTGTTTATCTCATGCACTCCCACATGTCTTCACCCATGCCCTGTTATGTCCTTAGGTTTCCATTCTCCTTCCTAGCAGGGAGATTGCCACTGGTCTGGGAAGCTTGAGTGAAAAGTAATGTTGATTCACACTGAGCTGCTGTTTGTAGGAACTGGTCTTGACTTCTACCAGCCACAATCCCTGTGCATATCGTAGTATTCATCTCCATGCATGTCTCTCTTATCATCAGTACCTTCCCCACTTCTAGGATCTTTCTACCAGCCAGGATGTTTACCTCTCTCTTTCCTGACCCCCTTCTTTTGTCCAACACCATATCTTCTTTTCAGGAACTCCTATTTTTCAGCACTCATTTTGCTCTCCAGAATACCCAGCTCCCATTTTTCCCAATAAAAGTAAAATAATGGAATCATAGTCACAGAATAATTATTGTTGGAAAAGACCTCCAAGGTCTTTGACTCCAACTTTTGACTGAATAACACGTCAACTAAACAATAACACTAAGTACCACATCCAGTTGTTTCTCAAACACTTCGAGAGATGGTGATTTCACCGCTTTCTTGGGCAGCCCATTCCAACACTTAATAACCCTTTAAATGAAGAAATTCTTCTTTATGACCAACCTGAACCTCCCTTGGCAAAGCCTGAGGCCATTTCTTCTTGTCCTGTTGCTAGTTCCCTGGGAGAAGAGGACAACACCCACCTAGCTAAAACATCCTTTCATGTAATTGTAGACAGTGAAAGGGTCCCCCTTGAGCTTCCTTTTCTCCAGACTAAACAACCCCAGCTCCTTCATTTTCTCCTCATATGACTTACTCTCCAGCCCTGTTGCCCTTCTCTGGGCTTGTTCCAGCACCTCAAAGTCTTTCTTGCAGTGAGGGGCCCAGAACTGGACACTGCTCACAAGTACAGACAATACCTTTCCTGATCTTGCTGGTCACAGTTTCTGATACAGGTGAGGATGCCACTGGCCTTCTTGGCCACCTGGGCACACTGCTGGCTCATGTTGAGCTGCTGTCGACCAGCACCCCCAGGTACTTTTCCACTGGGCAACTTTCCAGACATTTTGCCCCAGTCCTGTAGCACTGCCCAGGGTTGTTGTGACTCACGTGTACTTGGCCTTGCTGAACCTCATGCCCTTGGCTTCAGCCCATGAATCTAACCTGTCCAGATTCCTCTGCAGAGCCCTCCTACCCTCCAGCAGATCAGCGTTCTCACTCAATCTGATGTTGTTTGCAAACTGACTTAGGATGTGCTCAATCCCCTCATTCAGATCATAGAAAAAGATATTAAACAGGATTGGCCCCAATACTCACTGGGGAACCCCATTAATGACCGACCACCAACTGGATATGGCACCATTCACCACCATGCTTTGGGCCCAACCACCCAGCCAGTTTTTAACTCCATGAAGAGTGCACCTGTCCAAGCTGTGGGCTGCCAACTTTTCAGGGATTGCCATGGAAGATAGCATTAAAGACAAAGGCTTTACTGAACTCCAGGTAAACAACATCCACAGCCTTTCCCTCATCCACTAGGTGAGTCACCTGCTCATAAAAGGAGATCAGGTTGGTCAAGCAGGACATGCCTTTCCTAAACCCTGCTGACTGGGTCTGATTCCCTGGTTGTCCTGTATGTGTTGTATGATCGCACTCAAGATGATCTGTTCCCTAACTTTTCCCAGTACCAAGGTCAGACTGACAAGCCTGTAGATCCCTGCATCTTGCTTCTGGCCCTTCTTGTAGATGGGTCTTGCATTGGCAAACCTTCAGTTACCTGGGATCTCCCCATATAACCAGGGCTGATGGTAAATGAAGGCCAGTGGCTTGGTGAGCTCTTCTGCCAGTTCCTCAGTACCCTCATGTGAATCCCATCTTGCCCCATAAACTTGTGAGTCATTTAAGTGGCACAACAGGTCACTGATTACTTCCTCCTGAATTACATTCTGCTGGATTGCTTCCTCTGGATTACATTATATTCTGCTCTCTGTCCCTGTCTACCAGCTCAGGCGTCCAGTTGCCCTGGGGGTAACTGGTCTTTCTGTTAAAGACTGAGGTAAAGAAGGCATTAATTACTTCAGCTATTTCCTCATTTTTTATGTCAGTGTTCTCCTCTGCATCCAGTAAAGGATGAAGATTTTCCTTGGCCTTCCTTTTTCTTTTAATCATAGAATCATAGAATCAACTGGGTTGGAAAGGACCACTGAGATCATCAAGTCCAAACCTTTTGATCCACTACCACCACAGTTACTAGACTATGGCACTAAATGCCACATTCTATCTCATCTTAAAAACCTCCAGGGATGGAGAATCCAACACTTCCCTGGGCAGCCCATTCCAGTGCCTGCTTACCCTCTCTGTAAAGAATTTCTTCCTAATATCCAACCTAAACCTCCCCTGGCAGAGCTTCAGACCATGCCCTCTTGTCTCTGTAATGCATCTATAAAAACATTTCTTATTATCTTTCACAGCAGCGGCCAGATTGAGTTCTAGCTGAACTTTTACCTCTCTAATTTTCTCTCTACATGACCTAATAATATCCTTCGACTCTTCTTGAGTTGCCTGCATCTTCTTCCAAAGGTCTTAAATGCTGTTTTTTCTCCTGAGGTCATGCAAAAGCACTCTGTTCAATCAGGCTGATCTTCTTCCTTGCCTTGTCATCTTTTGGCACATAGGGAAAGTCTCCTCTTGTAACTTCAGATTGTCTTTTAAAAGTACATCCAGCCTTCCTGGACCCTTGTGTTATAAGGACTGTTTCCCAAGGGACACTCTGAAGCAGTGTCCTGAACAGGCCAAAGTCTACCCTCTGTAAGTTCAAGGTAGAGGTTTTCTTGACCCCATTCCTTAAATTACTGAGAATTGAAAACTCTATCATTTTATGGCTGCTGTGCTGCAGATGGTCTCTAACCAACAAGAGTCTTTCTGTGCAGAAACACAGTGTGAGATCAGCCTCCTAAATGGTGTATTTATCTCATATCTTTTCTTAACTGGAGGCTTCAGGATGTGCTACTGTTATTTGGTCCAGACATTACCAAAATTCACAAACACTCATATTGATTGCAGCTATCAAGGAGGAGACTTCTGCTTGAGGATTAAAAAGCTCAATTTTGGATATCTGTGTGTGTGTCCTGTTATCTGTTGCCTCCCATTGTTTACAATTTAATAATTTTTTTCCCCTACAGCAATATCATATTTTAGAGTGTCCCAGTGTAAGATGATATGTGAATTTTCCTTCTTGTAATGACTGTAAGGGTCTGCTAAACAATGTTGTGGTATCTTACTAATTGGATTTTCCTAAAAGAAGATTGTTAGATGCTGGAGTAGGGAATATTTATCTTTCATACAATTGGAAAACTATTTGAATTCTGGTCCAAATGTGTTTCTGTAATGAACACTCACTTTACTTGAGAGCGAACAAATACTGAAACAATGCAATTGATATCAGCAACAAGAACCATCAATAACAAAGTAATTAAGAAATTCAGTACTTATGACCTCCTGTGCAATTCCTTTTCAATTCCTAATTCTCCAAGGCATCAAAATGCAACCCCAAGTAGTCTTTTTCCTCCTAAATATTTGAAGAAATTTCATCTGCAAATAAAACTCATGGACAGAACTCACTTTGTCAAACATTATCTGCCTAAGAGCTTCAAAACCTGCCTGAGATGATCACCTTGGTTCCCCATGTAGCTGTTCTATATGGGGAAAGAGACATCTCCAGTTCATCCCATTCTAAGAAAAGTAACCACCTTTTTCCACTGGCTAGAGATGAAGTTGAACAAAATAACTGCAATGAGTGAGGACAAATTCCTGCTTCTACTCACTATGTCACACTTAAAATCATGCATGTTTTGATTATATAATGGAAAAACATCCCAAGCAATTGTTGCATATTCAAAACATTTCCTAAAAGCAATTCCTAGGAATCACATACCTTATGTCTGACCAGTTTGTCGGTGTCCTGTAAAGGGGACCCTTCACCAAGTAGATTCAGAGGATTGGAGGGAGACTTGACTGCTCTTTTCGGGGGGGCTGAGACAACAGCATAAGGGAGACCACTCAGTGGGCCTTTCCAACATGTTATCTGCCACTGGCAACTGTTATCATCTGTAAAGGACTCTCTCTACCAGTTTACGGAATAACACTCTTTATTAATACAAATTGTGACAGGTTAATAAAGGTCGAGGTCGTTGGTGATAGTGTCTGACTGCAAAAACATGTTTAAAGCAATTGAATAATACTACAGAGCAAGTACAAACACAAGCTCTAATAGAAACAAAATCTACTAATATACTACAGAGCAAGCACAAGCTCTAATCCTATGCATTTAGCACGCATTTGTTTCTTACCCCACAGGTGTCCCTGTAGTGGGGGAGAAAGACAGATTCAGCCTATCAACTGATCCAAGCAGTTTTGGTGGAGTCTTCCTCCAATTTTCCTCTATTCTCTACTTACATCTATACTATCTCTTTAGGCTTAGATTGAACTTGAGTGACTCTAGTCAAAAGTACTTAATAGGGTAGTTGGCCTTGGCCTCTATCTCCCTTGTCTGACAAGTCTTTGAACTGCAAAGTGTCACCATGTTCCCTCCCTTCAGGGATGTCTATTGACACTATGATGTCCACTCCACTACTCTCCTCCATCCTCTGTAGCAGGTGCTTATCATTGTTTAGGGAACCTTTGTTGGGCATGTCGACCACGTTCCATCCAGGGAGCAGCAGCTGCATTTTACCCTGTAATTCTTAGTCTCCTCCAATTTTTAACCCTATCCATTGTTCCACAAGGTTGTATGGCCATATTCCTAAATTAGAGAATTTGTCTTACTCTCTTTATATTAGAAATTAATTCTTAAGGGGAAAAAATTATTTATTGTAAATAAAACTAATCTCCCTTGCCACTTAAGAGTTCTGAATGCTGGTGAATGTCCTTCATATACTTTAATTCAGCCAAAAATATTTTATATCTTCTGTTTTACAAATTGGATTTTATAATTGGTAAGTGCACTTGTGTTTATAGTGCCCAGAAAAGATTTAATCACTTCCTATAATTTCCATACAGCACTTACTCAATTTTAGAACATCAGTGAACTATGTTAGACAGTTAGTTCTAAGAAATTAATGCATTTATAATTGATCAAAATCATTTGTCCTCCAGCCTTGATCCTTACAGATGCAAATATTTCATATTACATCTTGATATTTAAATAAGGAATTTTTTTTACAGTTAAGATATGCCAAGTCACACTTTTATGCCAAGTAGGACGCTGCACGGGTACTAGTAGTGAAGCATCTTGTCCTATCTACTTCTTAATTTTAGCATGGCAGAGAGAGAAAGCCAAAAAGTCTGGTTTCCGAATACTGGCCTAGAGCACATATATCTCAACAAGTTCATACACTGCATAGCGATAGTTTTTTGAAATTCAGTTCATTTATGTTCATGTCCTCCTTTTGACATGGCTGGTAGTTTTAGTAGCTCATGGTTTTATGAGCTGAAAACATTCCTTTTCCCCATACACAGACAAATTACATTTCTACTGTTGCTAACCATTGTTTCATTGAAACTTTGGAGCTCCAAAAGAAATATCTAAAACCATAACTTAGATTGTCTCTAGAAATTTACCAATGACTTTGGAAAGATGTGAGTAGGAACTGAACAAGAGAAAACGAACCTCCAAACTTATCTTTATACTACATGTGTGATTTTGAGTAGATTGTTAAAAATATACATGAATACCTACTTTAGTTTTGCACAGCTGAAGCAGTATTTTTGTATACTTTGAACATTCTACACACTACAGAAACTGATCGTCTGAGAGCCAGACTTTGTTTCATTTTGTAACTCTTCATTTTAAAGTTTACACTTACATTCTGAATTGCTTGTGTTATGGTTTCTACTTTTCACGTGCCAGAATTTTTGAAGGTAAAAAAATGACTTCTTATTCTCACAAATATATCAAGACCTGTCTGGAATTTTATGTTATGTTTCTGAAGCATTTTCTCTTTACTCAAGAGCTGTGATTTCGCTTTTAAAGAAGGAAGGAGAAAGAAGGAAAGGATACAACAGGATTTAAAGCTGTTCTTTTTCTGAATGGCTACTTCAACAAAGATCAATAGCATGGGTTTTTTTCAACTGTTACACTAGTGTTTCAAGGCTGCAGGGGGCAGTGATGCCCTGTTTAGCTACAGTACTGCAGAGCAAGACTCAGACAGGATAAGATTAAACAGTCCTGCAGGTTATAGATTCAGAAAAAAAACTACATAAACTATCTATAATCAATTTATGTTTTGAGAAATTAGATAATTGTAAAATATTTATATGAATTTTGGACGGAAATTAATGTGTCTTTTACAGGTTAATATATTTGTTTTTCTGCTACAATCTGTTGTAAGGATAAGACTGTTTTCTTAACTTTATAACCAAGGTCCTTTGAAGGATGATATATCTTTCTAGTGTTGCATTACTTAATATTACAACCTTAAACAAACAATCTCTATCTTCTGTGGAAAATAAAATTTTGCTTAGCAGCTCTCCAGAGAAGCCCATTTATTCACTGTAGATAATAACTTCCTTATATATTTATCAGCCAATACACATTCTATCTGATTCACAGTCATTTAAGCAAGAATGTATTACAGTAAGAAATAATTATATTTCTAAAGAAATAATTACATATTATATCAGTTTGTTTAATAATTTCTATTATAGGACCTAAGATTGATGGTATCTAAGATGCAGAGATTTCCTGATAATAATACAACTTATGACTCAGCAATAGGCGGTAGATATGTGATCATATCTGCATCATGTGTTTTGTATTCAGTACTGCTTAGTTTTTCTTTAATTCCTTTCTATACATAATTACTTTCTTTTTTTAAAATGCAGCTACATCGCAGTTCCATTTTTTTCTGTTCATATCTTAGTATTTCCTGCATTTATAACTGTACTAAGTTGCAGTTTCCTAAAAAACCCTTTCTAGAAAGACTTGCAATGCAAATTTAACACAGCAACAAATG
Source organism: Myiozetetes cayanensis (assembly GCF_022539395.1). Taxonomy (NCBI): domain Eukaryota; kingdom Metazoa; phylum Chordata; class Aves; order Passeriformes; family Tyrannidae; genus Myiozetetes; species Myiozetetes cayanensis. The sequence goes on along the minus strand of NW_026087411.1, from coordinate 88,534,236 downwards.
AAGAAACCATCACTTCACTTTGTAATTTGCACTAATTATAGTCACAATTATTACTATAGCTTTTGAGGGAGTTATTACCAATTTAGACCTTCTGCTTACAGCTTTCAGCCATTGGTTCTACCATGCTGGCCTCTGTTGAGCAAAAGAAACCTCCTCTGTCATGCTTCTCCTCATTAAACATATGTGCTACATTTGTGTACATTATAATCACCTCAGTCATATGTTAGGAAAAAAACTAAGACTGAATTATTAAAGTATCTTTCTGCATACATTTTTATAAAAATATCACTAATTTCTTTGAGCTTTTTTTTTTTTTTAAATTATACCTTTCATCTTTATACTTTTTAGGTACTGCTCTGTTGTTCACCAATACACAGTGAAATACAGTACAACCAATATCACAATCAATAGTGTACACAGAAATAAATTTGTCTTTCTTGGTTCTTGTTCAAACACACAGAAATCACATTTATCATTTTGCCCCAGAAGCTTACATTGAGTTGCTTGTCTACGTTAACTAAAAACAACTCTTCAGGACATTGCTCTTGCTTTGGGGTTTGGCCAGTAATTCTAAGAGAAAGTTTTGTACAAAAATAATTTCAAAAAGTGACCAATATCTCCTTTTTTCAACCTTTCCTTTTCTTGTAAGAACTAAATCTTCAATGTTTGAGAAATTTTAGATAATTTCTATTTTAATTTAAATACCTTTTATTACATTGCATATTAATATCAGATTTGGTTTTATAGGTTCACAATACCTATAATTGTAAAGAACATGTTTTTATCTTAAAAATATAAGGCACATTTAAAAAAACTCCTGTTTTTAAAACATCCATTCTTGACTAATTTTTAGACCTGAAATGAACAATTGTTATTAAAAATACTCTGCCAAAGAGAAGCTCAAATCATCTTTTTAATTATAAAAAATATGCAAAATACTTTAAAAAATTTAAATATTATTTGTAATGGCTTTTATTTTCTATAAAATCACGCAAAGTTTAGTGATGTTCATTGTTTCACTCCTTATCTTTGTTAAATGAGATTTTCACAAATCTACAAATACTTTATAAGTCACTCAGTTCTGTTGTCAGTTCACTGGCACAGTGAAGGACACAATGGATGCCAGCAGAAAGCTGTTAGACAGAATAAAACTGAACTTCCAAACTTTTCTCTTGATATTCTGTCCATTAACAGTTGAAGGCAACTCTGAAGATTCCTTATTACTTCTGTATCAAATTCAAATGACAAAGAGAAAGTATTATAGTGTTTCAATCTTCCAGTAGGCAAATTATTCCTTTCAGTATGACTCTCATTCTTACCTATTCTCTCTAATATGCCTCTCCTCACAATGCAGTCTGGTATAATAACAGGAGCAACTACAGCTCCATTACGAGGCACTTTCTGCACATAACACGGAAGTCATGGAAACCTGCTCCAAAGCTTAATTATTTGTGAGTATATAACAAAATACTTCTCTATTTCTAGATTTCTGTAACTGGAATGGCAGCAAATGCTAGCACTAAATCTCAGTGTGACTGTAGTTCAATAAAGAAAGCATGCAAGATAACTTCTTTTACCATTCAATTGGTTTTAGATAATTCCTTCTATGATATACTTTGGCTCTTCTGAACTACTGTTCAGAAAAATGTAAGACTAGATATATAGTGAAATATTCTCAAAGCGTAATTTTGTCAAACCATTCCTGCACCCATCTGCAAGTTTTAGATGGACAGAACAAAACTGAGATTATTTTTCTCTATTCTAAGGAAGTAGAAGAGGGTTTTGTTATTCACATACTTGTCTGGTTAGAAGCCTAAGTGATTATTTCAGGAAGTTACTGAACCATACCACTTGATGCTTTGTGTCACTAAGATAATTTTTCTTAAGAATTAAGGTAAAGTTGCCAAAGTATGTTTCAATGGCTATGACACATGATATTATAAAGGCTGTGAAAAATATACTTAGTGAAGTTTTAAGAACTTTGAAAAATGATTTTATATTTAGCTTCTAGTTTGCAAATCTGCTCAAGTTTTACAGAAAAGGTGTTATATTTTCAACCCAATTATTTCTTTTTTCTTTTTTTTTTAATTCTATCAAAAATTTCTATTTTTATGTTGATAATAATACTTTGGTTTCAGGGTAACCTCTGCTAAAATCTAAGATGAAAAAGGTACCTTAATTCATGAAAAAATGAGTGTCTCTCATTAATCTTTAAGATGTGTTTTCTTATACTTTTTTATGCTTCTGTATTTCAGAAGCTAGTCATGTTTAGGAACAGTTCTTGTTTGGATGACTGAATTTCCAGAGAAGTATAAATAGTCAAAGCAGCTTGGCAGAAGGTAGTGAACACTGTTGATAATCTAGAGCAACACAAATGTTGTGGCAATCTGTAGTGTCCCTGGAATTATGATATTTGATGTAAAGCAAAAAAGGGGTCCTTCTCATTTGCTGGAGCTATAAGTAAACAGCTGAAATCCTATACCTCTCCAACCATCAAATTACTCTATAATCCACAGGTAAGAAAGGCTGAAAGATTACAAATAAGGCTTTTAAAATATCCAGGTAGTCTTCTAATTCTGATCACTCCTGATACTGAAGAAGCTGCAAGTACAGAGAATTCACTGTGTTGTCCCTTGGAATGCCTCCCAGAATTTCCCCATGTTGGTCCACTGAGCTCTGTCAAATCCTTAACTCTCTTATCTCCTATATAAGAACTTGTGGTGACCTACTGAACAGGCACCTGACAGATGATCTCTCTCATTTCCACTCTTTAAGAATGTGCTGCAGAAGGATCCAGCGACTTTATACACTAATCACAGTTTATGGGGCTTTGAATCTATCACTCAATGTAAAGAAACCACAGCACATAAAGACTCTTTTGCTGTAACAGAAGCCTTTAACACATGTTTCTCCTTCCTAGTTAGAATCAGAGTCATAGAATGATTTAGGTCAGAAGCGATCTTAAAGATCAGCTAGTTTCAGTCCTGCCCTGCCATTTACAGGGACGTCTTCCACTAGACCAGGTTGCTCAGAGCCCCATCAAACCTGGCCTTGAACACTTCCATGGATGAGACATCCACAGCTTCTGTGAGCAACCTTTTCCAGTGCCACACTACCCTCAGAGTAAAGAATTTCTTCCTATTATCTAATCTAAACTTACCCTCCTTCAGCTGAAAACCATTCCCCTTTTCTTATCATTATATGCCCTCATGAAAAGCTCCTATCCAGCTTTCCTGTAGGCTCCTTTTAGATACCAGAAGGTCCTATAAGGTCTCCCCAGAGCCTTCTTTTCTCCAGACTGAACAGCCCCAACTCTCTCAACCTGTTAATACAGGACAGGTGTTTCTAGCCCAGTGACCAACTTAGTGGCTCTCCTCTGAACTCGGTCCAATAGGTCCACGTCTTTCTTGTGTTGGGGACCCCAAAGCTGGATGTAATATAGCTGGATGTGAACAAACTCAGTTCTATAATATGAGTGTTCTACTCAATGCAACCCACTGTGGTCCCTTCCAACCTTACCCATTCTGTGATTCTGTGATGCTGTAATTCTGTGATGTATGAAGGGACCAGTTTATATACAAAAGTTAAGTATCTGAGGTGAAAAAAACTTTATGAATGCCATTAGTAAATTTAGTAATCTAGAATAAGAGCACCAGTAATTGGAGATATTAATATGTAAATGAACAAAAATAGATCCGAAGGTGTGACTCAAGTGCAAAGCAGCATTACTCCAGCACTGGAACCTTTTCTTTGGCACACGAAGTCAAAACACTATAAAATAATGAATTACACATGAACACTAATGGAAAGACAATTTCATTAAAACTAACCTGTGTGTCTTATTTAAAAATTATTTCCTTTTTGCACAACTGTGTCAGAGTGTTTTCCAAAACATATGAGTTATTATTTATTTGCAGTAATGAACTGTCTCAAACATAGGCATTGTATGCATATACATCGACATATATACTTGCAAATACCTCCTTGATAAAAATGGAAGGAAAAAATGCATGATATTCTCTAAGACCTGTCTTATTAGCTTCCATACAAGTACCTGGTAATTCCAGCAGAAATCATGATCTCATTACACTTGTTCATTACAGACACACTAACAGACAGTGACTGCCACTGAATTCTGTCGACAGAATTAGGAAACAATCTTCTGTTGGTATAATGCATATGCCTAAAGTTACAGAGGGATAAGTAAGATAAAGATAAACATTGCCAAATACTATTACTAATCATAGAAACAGAGAGCTGCCCCAAAGAAGATTAATATTAGTTTTGTAGTATGCTGATGAAAGACAACCTTTTCCAGAAACAAGCAGAGAAATGTAATGTTTACAAACATGTATTACTTCACCTGCATATATTTGACACAGATTTGTCTAATATCCATCAGAAACAATTTTCACAGAATACTTCAAAAGACTGAGCTAAAGGGCTTATACAACAATTTACAGTGATTTTAAGGATTTATATCAGTAGGAAAGATTAGATCTATCACTTCTTTTTTTTTCTTTTTCTTTTTAAACATTGACAGCTATCACTGACCAGGAATGCCAGAAGAGAAATAAAAGGTAACAGAAAAATAGTCAGAATTCATGTACAGACAGAAACAAAATTGCACAGGACAACAAAACTCACAAAGGAAAAGAAAATATTGCAAACAAACAATGTAAAAGATGAGGGAAATCAAGAAGGGTAAATCAAGTAAAGAAGATGAAAGCATATAAAAGCAACCCAGGCCCCAGAAGATGAGTAAGAGGCAATTAGAAACACACAGACAAGGTTATCAACCAGCAAAAGCAATTGATGAAAGAGAAAAAAAATAACAAAATAAATGGTTAAAGAAGAACAAATTATTGTTATCACCATGTTATAATTGCAAAGAAATGTTATTAACATAATATCAAGCATATATGTGGTGAACACAAATGAATGATATTTCTGAAGCCTTATCTTCAGTTCTGTACTTCAGAAACATTTAGTCCTATGTTCATGTTAACCGCAGAAAACTCATAAAACCTATTAAATAAATAAAACTAAGTAGTGTCAGTATTCTTTATTTAGTCATTCTCTTCTACAGTGTTGAGGAGCACTGTATATTTTTTTTCTGTTTCAGAATTAAGCATGTAACTCCAAACTGTTAATGAGAAAATAGAAACATAGCAAATGTTATAAGATGTAAGAATTGAGATGCTGAGGTGTAAGAATGCAACTTAGAGTCTCTCACATACAACAGAAGCTCAATTTTTATAGGATCCTGCATTTATTCATAGACTAAGATGTAAGTAGACAGAAGAGCTTAAGCTTGGAACTCTGTGATTTCCCTTTTGGTTTTGAGCCAGCTTGTATGTTTGTTTGACTTTTAAAATTTTCAGCTCAGGTGGATTCATATGAAGAAACTCTTTAAGCCTACCTGAGTCTTGTACAGACTCTTAGGATGAACTCTAATATACAGTATGCACCAATATAAACTTTCCTTTCTAGGTGTGGAATGGTAACTGCAGGACTTTCACAATTGGCTAAAAATTACCTTTCAGTAGATGGAACTTTCCTCCTTAAGAAAGTGTGCAGTTCATTCTAAAGACAGAAATCAAACACCTTCAGATGCCTGGTGTCAGTTGCTATGAGTTGTGATGTTTTATAATATTCTGAAAACCAGGAAGTTCCACAGATGAAAAAATCCAGAGAAATTGCACAGGAGACTGACTTCCCACAATGTATTGGTGTCTGTGGGGATGTTTGTAAAATATCACAGAAAACTACAGAATGGAAAGGGGAGTATTCACATAAAAGGAAGGAAATTTGGAGCTTGTTGGAAAGTGTATAAGTGAAAGGAAAGTGAAACTGAGGGCTTATTGAAAAAAATGTAGAACTCTCCAAAATGTATTGCACAGTTCCTGAGAAAATTGCCACGTATTAGGAAACTCATCAGTCCTCATGATGGAATGGAACTTGGGTAATGCATTTTCAAGAGCCTCTTTCCTAAATGCAAATAGCAATCAGAGTCTTTGCTGAAATGCAGCTCAGTTTGAGCCTGGAGAACACACCTTAAGATAAATTAACAGCAAAGTAAAATCTTTTAAAAAAACAGAAAATCTCTCCAGTCGGCAGTAATGAAGAACTCAGCTTATTAGTTCCTCTCTGTAAGTATAAATCACTCTTGTACATTTGCATCCATCACTGAGACTTCCCTTAAGAAAACAGAAAGCAGTATTTTTCTGTCTTCTAGTTGGGAATTTTTTTCATTTACGTGAACAAATCATGGCTTGGATAGGTATAAGTACAGATATATATGCATATGTTTATATTTTATATGTGTGTGTACATGTGTTTGGAACCTTTGAATTTAGTAAATGCAATAAGTTGTTACAGTAAGCTCTTACAGCAATATATAATAGTCATAGATCCCAGACACTAAAACAGAAGCAAACTGCAATAAACACCAGCTTTTAATACCAGGACTCAAAGCTTCATTTATATCTGTCATCTGGACTTTATCTGGAAGTGGTAGTCATTTATCTTGCAAATCTAGTCCAGCAACACTTTCTGAAACACTTAAAGATGCTTTATATTGCATAAACACATCACAAGTATCTCATTTGTCCAGAAGAGGATACAAAAAAAAGCAATTCCATTTATTAAACAATGTCATCAGAGATGTGTTATTTCCAATTGTCTTTCTACTACTACTATTGGTCATTATATAATATCTATTATATATTGCCTATATATTCATAACTGTAAGACAGGTATAGTTTAAACAGAACCTTAAAATAAACTTTGACAAGATTTATTTAAGTAAATAGTCTTGCATAATTCTAGAAAACTACATATTGGTGGCTGACCTTTACTAATTGATAAAGTTCCATTGCAACCTTTCTTGAAAGCAGAACCTGTATTGCTCAGAGTATTTTTATGGCTGCAAACCTTCACTCAGAGAGTCGAACTTTAACTCACTCTCCTGCCCATACCATTATTCTGCTGTTTCCTGCTTCACCTTGGTTACATCTCATGGCAGGAAGCTCTGAAGAGTATTGTTCAGTGCAATACAACCCTTCTACCTGTTCTCTTGCTTTGTGGTATCGTGTATTATAGTATATGAACAAGCTCCAGGCTTTAACAGTGATGCAGGTGAATAGCAGAAGGATCTGGGCCATGGCCTTAACAGAGTTAAAGCCTCATGTCTGAAACCTCAGTGCTTCTGAGCATGCACAGAAATCCTGCATTTTTCAGGATGATAAAGACGTAAATTATTGGTCTTTGATCTCTTTCAATTGCCTGATGCTACCTATATGAATTATTTTCCTGAATTCAAGTAGAATTTAGTGCCTGTTTCAAAAATGACATAAAATGTAATTTCTATGTTGCCCCCATCTCCAGATTAGTTCTAACAAGTTAAAATAATTCTCCCTTCTTTGTAGCATATAATATTTCCATTAAAACATATGAATTCTAAAGGAACAAATAACATTCTTGCCCTAATATATTTAGGGCATTTTACACACTAGACAGGTATGTATGCCAATGAAATTAATATTATGGTGTAATTTTTTACATTTCTTAATTCTGAACATTTTTTAAAAAGAAATGTAAATCTCTGAGATAAGCAACATAAAGTATATAATATCCTATGAAAGGTAGTGATATCAATAATTTTGAAAAGGTTAATGAACTCTTTCTAAAATAAGTTTTTGAAAGCTCTCTATATTCATTGCACATATTAGATCATCCTTTGGTATTTTAAAATTCAAATAGATCCAGTAAGAAAAAAAAAAATCACAGAACATATTTGAGTAAATTTCAAACCTATTAAAAAATCATAAGTTTAAAATTTACTCACAAACCTTTTCATTTTAAGAAGTGTCAGCATGTCCACAATAATACCCCATGCTGCTGGGACACTGAGAAGAACAAAACACAGCAGGGTAAATCAGTGCCACTATAGAATGGCTAAATACACAAAAGTAGGGACATTCAAAAAGATTAGAAGTCTACAAACAGGCAGAAGGTTAACTAAAGAAAAACTACCACAGTAAAAACCAGAAATAATTAGTACCACTACCTGGCAATATACAGGGATGTTCTTGCAGGAAGAAACTGGTTTGCTTTGTGTACCAAACTGTAGAGTTCTCCGCTACTATCATGTATCTCCAACTGTAGCAACGTTACATCTATAGAATATGATTTCTGCAAGCACAATAGGTTTTCTAGTATTCACTATCTACTTTTGTTGGTGCAATTTAAGCAACTTTCTTCAATCACTTTCTCCTTCTTTCTCAAAATAAATCTGTCTTCCCCAGAAGCCTGTCTTGCAAAAAGAGAATGAGAGCTGAGCTTCCTAGGTGCTTTCTGGGAAGGAGACTTTATATGTAAGGACTGGTGATGTCAGGTTAAATGTGGGTTATACCTAAAGTGAAAAGCAAAGACTGATGTTAGCTGCCATGTGTGAGCAGATATGGAAGAGGCTCCCCAGGGGAGTGGTCACAGAACCAAGCCTGACAAGAGTTCAGCAAGTGTTTGGATGACACTCTCAGACACATGGTGTGACTCTTGGGCATGCCCCTGTGCCATGCCCAAGTTGGACTTGATGGTCCTTGTTGGTCCCTTCCAACTCAGCAGATTCTGTGACTCTGTGAAATTCACCTGTCACAGGGCAGGAATAAGTATGGAGAATGCTTGTCAGACTTCTCCACAGTCCACTCCCATACACTTCCCACCAAGGGAAATTCAGACTAATTTCAATTCTCTGTTAAAATTACTGTCTCAACAGACTAATTCCAACAATTTCAACTGCTGAAATTTAGCTTTTCAGAGAGGAATAACTGTGATTCAGACCAGGATGGTGCCAGGTCTGTGTGGACTGTATGGGGCTGGACACTGTCAGGCTCACCTGCAGCACTCCGAGGAAGCTGGGAGGTAAAAAGAACATGTTGCTCAGCATAGAGGACTGAGACGACCCAACATTCTTCCAGTATCCTTTTATGCACAAGACTATTTCCACAATTCTTCTATATGAACTATTGTGTCATTTTGCTCACCTAATCAGTAGCAAATGCACAATATTTGCAAGAAACAGTCCTAGAATGTAGTCACTGTTCTGATTCAAATATAGTGATCTTTAATGTCTATATTATACCACATAAACCATATTTGTATGCTAATTGACTATGAAGGAAAGTATCAGATTCATAACCAAAGGCAATAAATTTTGTCATATAATTCTATAGATTATAATATAACAGATAATTTAGCATTCTATATTAAACTAATTTAAAAAGGAATAAAGTCAATTTTCTTACAAGCTTTCTCCTTCCCACCTTTATCCCTCTCTCTGCTGTATACACAGATTGGACAAAGCAGTTCTCATTAGTCTTTTGTTTCTTGAAGGATATTGGTTCTTAAAGGAATGGCTATATAAACTGCTCAATAGGAAAAACAGTAAAAAAAGGATGTAGTCATAAAGCCCAAGGATGTAGACATCTATCTCAGAGAAAGTATTATGGAGAATGAAAGAAAGTACAAAAGATGGTAACAGTCCTGATTTTGAAGTTATCTCCCTTTAATCTAGTAGTTTAAAAAACAGCTACATCTTACCTAGGATTTGTAATATCAAAGCTCTAATGAATATGCAAAATGGAGAAATATTTCCTAATCAAGTAATTAGAGGGGACACCTGAGATGGTTCATGATTTTTTCCCCATGATTATTATATTTCTAATCATAGATAGCCCTTAGATAAAAGTCAAGATTTTTGTCCATCTAATTTAATACCTGAATTAAAGACATGAAGTTGCTTTCCTCATTTGCTTTCTACCTTCTGAATTTTCAGTTCTGCACAGAGGCATAGTTTCACAGACAAGAGTATGTGCCCTCATTTTGAAGGAGACCATAGTTCTGACTAGGAAAAACTGCAGAAAGACAAGAGTGGAGCCATCACTTCTTTCTTAGCTGGGGTCTGTCACAACAGAGGTCAGGGTTCTCTATTTTGTGCAGGATCTAGATCCACAACCATTTGTTAAATGCACTTAGAGAACATGTTCCAAACAAAATGGAACTTAAAGGGTGCAGAGTTCAGACCTCATGGATCTTTAATTAATTATCTAGCCAGGTACCACTAGCTTTCTAGGATGCTGTTTAAACAAGCTCATGAACATTAATCAAACAATTTTAGGGAAAAGGCTTATATAATGTTCTCTGGGGGTATAAGATATGTATGTCCTGTGAGCAAAGTGATATTCTATTCTGAAAAGCCTAATTACCTACAAATGCAATTCACCTCTGTCTTCTTTTGCTTTCCACTTTTCCATGTTCAAACCTATCATATTCCAGAACAGAATTATAATGTACACCATTGCCCCGTGTAGCCTTTTATTTCAATCAATGCATGACCAATAGCAATGTGAATGTGCAAAAATGAAATCAACTGGGGATTTTAAACTTATTCAGAAACAATACTTTCCAGCATTTTTCCCAATCTCTTTTATAACAAATGCAGCAGCTCATCCAAATTTGTTACAAGATTAATGGAAATCCCAAAATCATAAGTAAAACACAACCAGCGCATTACCCTGCTTCCTATCCCTGTATTTTTTTCAGATTATTTTTCTTGCTCCACTCTCTTTCGCATTCAGTGGGTGACAACTTGCTCTAAATGTGCTGTCAAGCTTAACTGAACTACGCTGCAAAAATGCATCTTCCATAAAGAAAATGCTTCAAAAGCATAAAAGAAAGCAGGATATGTGTCTCTCTAGGTTTTCTTTTTTTTTTCTGTCTTTTTCTCTGTAACTATTGTTGTAATTATCTAAAATAGTCACCCTGTGTAAGGAAGAAAGAAAAATCAGCACAAATGGTTTCTTCCAGTTTGAAAAGGCATAGAGGGCAGTTTACCTGCAATTGTCAACATTACTTCTTTCCACAGCATTAGAGAATCTGAAAGGTCCCACATTATTGATTTCTATAACTTGTATACAGCCAGTGAAATTGTAGACAGGTCCAGAAACCTATGAAGGAAAAAATTCACACAGTTAATTTCCTTGTTGCTATTGTGATCTATTTTAAAAATAAATAAGTTTCTACAGAAAGACTTGTAGCATTATTTCATCTACTCCTGAAAGGCTGTCCTGGTCCCCATTTTTTCTACAATGAAATTCTACCAAAAAAATTTAAATGTGAAAAGATATCACAGCAAGATAAGCAGCATTGGCTTAAAAATAGACCTAATAAATAAACTTAAAAAGAGAGTTTTGGACACACAGACAGTACAACAGGTATGCTGAAACACTATCAAGAAGTGGGTTTCTCTAGCTTTAATCATATATTTATTTTTTATGGAGGAACACAGGTCATGGGGAATGGTAAACAGGGAAGCTTTGAAAATCTACTTGTGCGTTTACTACTTCCCTGCTCAAAAGATATCTAGTGCTATTAATCACGTTTCAAAGATGCCTAAGGACCTACTAAAAATGAGAATCACTTTAGGGGCACTGAAAATACACAGAACAATAAATTGTTATGCACTGCCAAGGACCCATTTCCAGCACTGAAGTCAGGTTTAGATACTTGAAGAAAGAAAAGCATAAAGATCTTGAGGAACAATTTGCTAAAAGCATAATGGCAAGCATTAAATGCTTTTTAAAACCCAACAGGAGCAGTAAGCCTGCCAGAAAGGCTTTAGGGCTAATAGACCATCTAAGTATAAAGGGGATGTTCAAAAGGACATGGTTCTAGCAGGAAATGTAAATGAACTCACCAAATCAAAATTTATTGTAGAGTAGCTCTGTGAAGCTCCCATGGTAGAACCCCTTTTTAGTAGGGGTACTTCAGAAATCTGTCTCAAATTGAATTATTACTGGAAAGTATTTTTTAAAAAACCTAAAATGTTAACAGTAGCAAATAGTGTTTGCCTGGGATTCCTATGGGGAATTACTGTGGTCATCGCTTGTGGGCACCCAAACCATTGGAATAGTAGATGTGGATTTTTTTTAGAGTTTTTTGCTTTTTATTATTAATGGAAATGGGGGCAAGACTGGGATATGCAAGGGTACACCTCAAACTGCATATCCCAATTACATTCAAGAGAAACCATTAAGAAATTAAGAATTACACCAAAGAGCAGAATTAACAGATAAATAGATGAACATAATGTATGGAGGAATTGTTCAGAATGTTTCTGAAAAGGGAAATTGTAACTCACAGGAGGAACACTGAATATGTGAAAAAGGATGTCTTGGTACATAGCTTTTGATTTCCAAAGGATTTTAACAAGCTTCTATGTTAAAAGATTCTAAAGTAACTCGGTCACCCTGGGATAACAAGGAAGGCCTTCAAAAAATTAAGAAAATGGTTAAAACAGAAGTAAAAACATTGTGGATAAATGGTGAAATCAGTATGGACAACCCTTAGAAATTCTCTCTACAATGTCTAATAGGATCTGCACTCCTCAGTGTATACAAGCGGCTTAATGTTTCCTGCATTACTCAGTATAGCGAACCCAAAATCCTGAGGACAGCATTTCACAATATGTGAAAAAGTCACAATATGCAAAAACTGTAAGTTATGTAAGTGTGATGATACATATGAGGGTTTCTGAACAGAGTGACTGTGTAGATCAGGAACCTTTAGTCAGGAAAACTCACCATCAAGGAGAGTTAGAACAGAGTAGTGCACACATGAATAAAGAGTGTTCACAGTTTCTTACAATACAGGACCAAAAGGATATGAAATTACATAAAGCAGTGTGAGGATGAAAGTAAGGTAAAATGGTTTGTTTTTCATACAACTCAAAATTAAGTTGTGGAACTCTGCTATTAGGATGTTGTGGACAGTACAAGTCCAAATGGGGTCAAAACCCAGTCAAATTAATGGGAAAGGAGAGCTCTCTGCCTCCCAGCAGAGAGATAGGCTGCACAAGTACAACACGGTTGAAGCAAGGAAAATTGATTTTCTCCTCACTGTTCAACCACTCTGAAACATAACATACCATGCCTTGCCATATACAATAAACAAAATGCACTGGCCTTTCAACTCATAGGAGAGATCAAAGAATTTCACTAGCAGTTCATTGTTTATTTCTTTAGCAGCATAGGCCTATGGGAAGTTAAGACTTAAAACAGATATATTACTACACTGCAACATTGTGAAAAGTCATGTAACCGGTTAAGGTGGCATTTAAAGTCAGCAAAGCTCAAGTGCAGCACAGGTAAAACGGTCTCTGTGTGTAACAAACACCAAAGGATTACAATGAGGCTCCCTGGAGCTTAAAAGAAACAAAAACCTTATTCAAGATTTGGATGTGAACACTCTCCCCAAAGTTGCACTTTGGATATTAAGAGAACATTATTATTTGATATACTACAAGGGCTGACAGAGATTATTGATACAGATTACTGAAAACAGAACACTCTTTCTCTTCCTCCTTTGCCAGCTATTTTGGCAGGAAATAAGTGTGATGAACTGCCAAGTGTTACACTCGGCAGTCTGGTTTTACTGCCATTATCATAACAAATTATACTAGGTAATCTTTGAAAATGTATTGTCCTACTGTTTCACATTTTTATTTTTATAAGAGATGCTTGGTATTCTTTTTTGCCTGTCTTTTATAAGTAGTAAGAAAAACAATTTTCAAATTGACAGGATGCAGAATCTGTTGCAAATTTAATATGAACACAGATAGAAATGGTTACAGGATTCTGAGCTGGAAATTACATGGTACCCATAACATTGCCCCCCAGAAATGAACAATTGAAGACTGCTACATAAATCAACCTGTTAGAGCTTGTTAGAGCTCTGCTCCTTCTTTTCTCGCTGAACATCTTACAAAGTTTAAGTAAAGCTTAGTTATGATTGTCCCAGTCATACTATACATGTATTTCAAGAAAAGTCCTTATTCTTGGGATTGTAAAAATGACCAAAGAAAGAAAGAAAGAAAGAAAGAAAGAAAGAAAGAAAAGAAACCAATAAACACAAAGGTCAGATACAATAGAGTTTTATGAATCTCTGGGATAGGGAAAAATTATTATTTCAATCTATGATCCATTTTGCCCACTGAAGCGCAGACTAGCCACTTGATTTGGAAATCGGCATTTATCTGCATTATTTCCCCATGCACTATAACAGTGAATATTTTAACAACATGTTTTTCTTCTCCCCAGTACTGTTTGTCCTCCTAATTATTTCTCTTACATTGATATGTTCACATTTGGAATGTAATGCATTCCTCTAAAGTAATTTTTTGTTTCATAATTATAACTGCATTATAAACATTTTGGTCAAAAAATTGCTTGACTTTGGTCTGCTATGCTGTATATATGGAAAATTAACATCTCAGAGATATGTAGAAATAAGAGCTATTGGTATATATAATCAAAAATAAGCAGCTTTTATTCTGCCGTTTTTGAGAACAGATATTTGCTTGTGATTAGCAGATTAAAATGTAGACTTCACATGTAGTTGAGTTCCCTTCCACTTAAAAAAATACATTAATACTCTAACAAACTGTAATACTTAAATTGCCTGAAAATGTCAGGGCCAGAGTAACACCAGAAATGTAGTTTAATAAAATTCACTATTCAGAATCTATTCAGATATGTTTGACATATACTAACCATGCTCTTTAAATGCCCTTTATACTTGACAAAAATGAGTACAGATACTTACCTTGTAGGAAAAGTTCACACATATATGCCAAACCATTTATTACCACCCTTTACTGACTAGCCCAAATTACAGTTGCTGTTCAGTAGAATTAACCTAGAATTGAGTTCCTAATGAAATGAACTTGTATGCTGTCATTCCACTACAGATGCATAAGTAATATAATGAGGTTTTGGCTTATGTTGTGAGCATTTATTTTAAAAAAAAAATATGATTAACTGGAAAGAAAACAAAGTGTAGCACAATCTTTTGTCATTTGTCTCCACTCAAGATAAATTTTATGTATATTAAAAATTCTCACTATATATATTACATTGTACCATAATACATTATATAGCACTCTCTCATGTCTTTTTGATTCCTGAAATATTTCTGATTTTGGAGTCTGATAAGTAGAACTCTCTGCAAAACAATTGCAAAATTTTTGAAATTGTGATATTTCAAACTTAAATAAAATAATGAAGGTACACATTTTTTCAATACTTGAATGACATTTTAATTTGTATTTACTGAAAACGTGAGAAACAGTTTGGAAATTAATGCATAACCCAAAAAAACCAATATCAACATTGAGACAACAGATTCTGTACTGCAGTTCAGATTTCTGCTAATTATTAGACAAGAAACTCTGAAATTGAGCAAGGAATAATCTTACCTTGTATTATCTTAATATTTGCCATACAGTAACAAATTTGACCAACCATCTCAGTTTTAACCTACTCAAAACCTACTGCAACTGAATTTCAATATCAAATCCACTAAAACCATAATCTGAAAACCAAAATTAGTATTTTTAAAAAAATACAAAACAAGAAAACAATACTCCTAAATTCTATGGGTTGTGTTCGTGATCCTTCCCCCTAAAGAAGAATTTAAAAATTATTTTAAAAATGCCATTTTACAACTTCTTTTCCTCTCTTAGACTCCGAATTACATACAGTACAAAATAGAACTATACAGACTACCAAATTAGCACCAAGGCAAACAGATTGTGTTTAATCCAACTGGACATTATTCTGTCTTTGTATTGCACTTAGCGAGCACTGAAACTTGCCTGGATTCAAGGCTAAATGCTATAGGTAGGATATATATTGTTTCCTGTCTCTTCAAGCCAAAAGGTTTTCAAGGATTTATTAAAAATCAACATTAGTGACTCAGACATCACCTTGACCATAAATTGTTAACACTTTTTTTCTTGCTGACTTAAAATTTTTAAACATTAATTAATAAAAATTAAACCTGATTCATTTTAACTCTGGTAGTTCAAGCAAAATGGACAAGGTTACTCTGGTCAATTTGTATAGCCACTAATGAGAGAGAGATGCACTTTGCTTTGAGAAGTGTTGCTGGAGTAGACAGTGGCTGTGTGATGAGAGTAGACAGTGTGTGTGATGTATTTGTGCTATTCATTACTTCATCTTCTAATATTTACCTTTAAAAACACTTTTCTTAATAAGTTTCAATTTTAATCCACAAGCAGCATTTTTATTGTTCAGTAACGTAGTATGACCCAAAAGAGTTTAATAACATTTCAAAATGTGTAGGAAAATGAAAAGAGGTATTAGCTCTGAAACAAAAATAGTAAAAGAAAACACTTAAAATATGGGAGACAGAATATTGTTTCAGCTTCTGTCCCAGTCCTAGTATGGAAATGGGAAGGCAAAATGGGAAGATATACTGGTAATATTGCCTACACGCCATCATATAAATAAAGTGCATGAAACACAAAGGAACAAATCTCTTCTATGTCCTGACTAATACCACCCATGAAATGAAATACTGTATAAACCTATGCATAGCACCAACATTTCATTTAATTCATATTTTAACATAATAGATGATTTTACACCAAAATTGTGATTCTGAGCCAAACATCCAAATATATTTTTAATTTGGTTATACTAACACAACTAAAAAAAGGTTAAGAGGTAAGTTAAATTCAGATTTTTTTTCACCTAACCAACTTTACTGAAATTTTTAACAATTTATTGTTATTATCCTGCTTATATTGTATTTGTTATGCATATTGAACCCCAGCACAAGACTTTCATGAAGCAAGAATGGTAAAGCAAAATCAAATAGACAGAAGTGGAGGGCGGGGAGTGAAGGTGAAATAAATCCCCAAACTGCCCAGGGTGTTACAGATTTACATTTCTGATCTTCATTTCTCATTTGTTCTAACCACTCACATCAGGGGTTCCAAAACTTGTGACCCCAGCAGTTTTCTCTCTATGGGAAATGGGAAAGTCAGGAGTTCTTTCAGTCTCCTGTGCTGTAGGGCAGGGTACTGGGACTATCCTCTTCCACTGGATCTGTGAGTGGACCAGTACTGGCAAATTACCTTCTGGATTCCTATGCTTCACAGTGGATACCAGACTGGTCATCTGCCTGGTCCCAGACTCTGATGAAACCAGATCACCACATAACAGACATTCACATTCCTCTTGCATCTTTTCCTTATCTAAATTGACTGGCAGTGTAAAACTTCAGGGTGTGTTTCACTGTCAGGTTTCCATGATTCTCACAGTTCTACCTTGGATTGGTTCATTAAGCCACAACGAATTAATTAAAATCAGGAGGTCTGAAAGATTCAAGAGTATTGAGAAATTACCTTACCATTTTTGTGAAAGTTTGTTTTCAGTCAGAATCCTTATCTTTTAAACTTGCACTTGCCTTGCAGTTAAGCAAGTGCAATGTTGCACGTCAGAAGTGGTATGAAGGCACTGAAGTAAGGAAGGACCTCCCTAAACTTAATGGTTAGTAATGTCTGCCCTTTTTCTAAACAATTTCAGTGTTTATCCTGATAGTCATAATGTATGATTCATTTACTGTATTTGCTATTGCAATTCTAAGTTCAATTACTGTAAGTTAACTTTTCCAATTCTTTCTCTTCAACGTGGTACAACACCTTGCCTATGAGCAAGGTAGAAGATACATCGGCCAGAGATGACTAGAAAAGGCAGAGTGAAATTTGGAAAACAGACTTATCTTTC
The DNA here is from genome assembly GCF_022539395.1 of Myiozetetes cayanensis. NCBI lineage: Eukaryota > Metazoa > Chordata > Aves > Passeriformes > Tyrannidae > Myiozetetes > Myiozetetes cayanensis. Next base: position 88,516,582 of record NW_026087411.1, on the reverse strand, counting down.
TTATACAGTACAGAGTCTGTCAACTAACTGTGTAAATCAGCTCATCTCCCTGCACTTCACCTTTTCAGAGTGATGCTGGAGTTAGACATGTTGAACACCATGACAGTGCATGACAGTACATTAGGGAAAGGTGTTTGGAATCCACCACCATGAACTACCTTTCAGTCCAAGACAGTCAACCTCTGTATTTCTGCTTCTTGTCCAACCAATAACCAATCACTCAAATCTACAAAGATATAACCCAAGAGATGTTTGTATCAAGTATATGCATTTATATACTGATGGATTTGATGATCCTCATGTGTCAGTTTCAAATCAAGATATTCTATGATATCTAAAGTAAGATTCCATGTGAAACACTTCTTAACGAACTATAAATGTTGATTTACAAAAAAGAGGAGTTAAACCAAGTGATTTTACATCTGTCTGAACTAGAAGAAATAATGCCTTATCTAAAACAAAGAGGTCTGCATATCAAAGAGTGTCTTCAGATTGAAAATATGCCTATAGAAGTGAAAATGTTCTGAAAAAATAAGCTTCTCTTTAGTGAATATAACCTGAGGTATACAGTATTCAGAAAGGCCTCATTTTATCACTTCTAAGCTGAAAAAGGGAGAGAGGAGGAAAATTTTTTCATACATTTTTATGATTTGTGCTTTCTCATATCATGCCTGTACATCTTTTAGAAACACATGGTTTGTCTCATTTTGTGCATTGTAAATATGTAATTTTATTTTTTTGTTTGTTTGTTTATTTGTGTGGTTTTTGGTGGGTTTTTTTTCTAGCCCAGTTTCTTAAGACAAGCGGTGTTGCAAGGTAGCACAATATTCCTCATACTCTGGGTAAGGAATATATCAGCTGGTACACTACATCTTTTAGTAAATGCCTTCACTTCCCCAAAATACTACAGAGAATCCTGAGTTTAACAATGAGGCATATAAAAGTATCAGGACCAAGTGAGAAATTGTGGTTTACTCTGTTAGGAATGTGGCAATAATGAGAGCTACCTGACAGATATCAAGGTTTTTAGTAGCATGCATTCCATAGTCACCAAGATGTTAGCCACATGTATTTATGTGATCAGAGATGTATCTAGAGTAGACAGACAATATAAAAATGTTAACCATGATGTGCCAAGAAGATGATGAATCCATGCACATTCAAAATCCACTTAATTATCTTACTATAGTAAGACAATACAAATTTTTGTGTTCTAAACCCAATAAACTCTGCCCATGAGTAAAAATTTAAAACCATTATTAATTTTTAATGAGACCACTGACAGGTTACTACTCACTGTTGTCTGCCCTGTGTAACGTTTAGCTGTTACTGCCCTTCAGACAAATGTAATAGAAACAGGAAAATATATCTATAATTTATCAGATTAACATAGATTGAGATTAATGGCAGTTTAACTTGGTACAACTGAGACGTGGACATATGACCTGTTTTTTCTTCTCTCCCAAGGAAACAAAAACCTTTAGTGAAGGAGTAAGGTATGCAGTTGGATTTGCTTACCAAATTATTTGTTTTAGCTTGAATTTCCATTTTGAGAGCCACAGTCCTGAGAGATTTATGATAATATGTTTCCCCAGAGATTTGAACTATTTCTGTACTGCCTACTCATTGTCAAAGGCTGATGTTGGTTTACTTGGAGTATTTTGTTTTGCTCCATCTCTAAATTTTTTTCCCCCACCTTGGCTTGTATACTACTTGTCAAAAGACACACCTAGTCCTGAGATTCTCATACTTACCCTGAGATTCATACATTTAGAGTCCGTACCTAAAGTATTTACAGATTTTATTTGGAACTGATAGTGCCCAGGAAAAACAGAGTAAACATAAGATCAAATTCACATGAAACAACATTATGAGCTAGATGATTGAGAGGAGAAATCAACCAATGTTCTAAAAACTGGAAGCTTGAAGCAAGTTCACTTAAAGGAATTCTTCACCTAAAAAACCCCTCCACATAGTAAAATAATTAAACATTCATGGCAGATTCTAAACAGCTTCCTTACTTGCTACCATCATCGAAATCCCAAAACTGAGTTCCCTCCTTTCCCTCCTTCACACTTCTTTAAGCCTCAATGCTGACCTGCTCTATTCTTCTCAAGATGAAACCTCACCTGTTTTATTTTTACCCTCAGGATACCTCAGACTGTTATGCAGGACAAACACCACTTTCTCCTTCCAGAAATTTAATGCCTATTTATAGGCTTATGTAAAAAGTCAGTATATTTCTATTATTTCAAGTTTACATTTCATCTTATGATTAACTTGTGTTACTTTTAAATGCATTCTATAAATGTACTTGTTTTTATTTTTTTCCTCTCCTTTTTTCTTTTTTTTCCCTTACTATTCTGCCTGTGCTGTAAAATAGTCCATAAATCCATGGCCTGTAACCTGAAATAAGAATCTGTATAATGAGGCAGTGACAAAACCACATAATACTTTTTTCTGTTACTATTATACAAAGAGAAAACAGCTTTCTGTGGTTGTATATATGGTTTTCAGTAATTTTTAACCACAAGCACAGTAAAATAAGTAAAAGCTAGGTAAGTAAATAGGGAGATTTAAACCACAGAAGAGAGTGACAGACACTGACAAAGTTACTTATCTTTAGTCCTTTTTGCCTTCAAAAAGCATACCATGATGATAATGAAATTGGAACTTAATGATTTTGTGCTAGTGTCCCTCACAGTTCCATTTCATTAAATGTTTCCTCCACCTCTTCTATTCTTTCATTTCCAAATTTCATTTCATTTAGATAAAAGAGCACAAAATAATACTTGTATTTCCAATGGTTTCATGTAGAACAGCTGTCAGTTCTTCTGTTCCTTTTTTTTTTTTTTTTTGATATGTTGTGCACCAGAAATCACAAATTTACAAACAACGTGATCATCATGTTCTTCTCTTAATAATGACTCTTTCTTTATATTACAGTATCTTAGTCTGCCTCTATCTATACAACAAAGTGCATTTCCTGTTGGCTTCGCGAATGTGTTATTTGACTATTTTTCAAGCTCAGATGTTCCCTGATGCCCAATAGTTACATTCAGATACTTAGTTTAGAGTGAAGTCATTAAGCAAAAAGCACTGAAGGGCTTATTTGCCAGGGATTAGGAACGGCATTCATTTACTACAGTTTTCTATAAAATCTGCCTCTGGTACATTGTTTGCTGTTGGGATAAGGAATGAAACAACACGACAAAATGTCAAAGCTGTCAAGAAACACAAAGTCAATTTATTGTTACTGAAATAATGGAAACTTGTATGTAGAAGATCAATGAGAATGGGAGATCCTGCACTGAGAGTGAATGCAGAGAAAGACTGTGAACATTAGAGAAGTAGGTTCTAGGGGAAATCACACAACTATGAGCCTAACTTAGCACACTTAGCCTAACAGGAAACCAAATGCTTTTACATTTGGTAGAGTCTCTATTCCTCCATGAAACTTTTGATGGTTTTTTATTGATCAAATACACAGCCTAAAAAAATAATAATACCTTATATTTTAGTTTGACAAATGTCAAAGACACTGCAGAAATATTAGTCACCCAGATGAACCCTGGAAAGAGCAAAGAGGAATCACCATAATTTAAAAAGAACCTAGTCAAACAAAACTACATCTTCAGTGAAGGTTTTCTCTTTTGGAAGGAAAAATCACAAAATTAAAGGGATCAGACAAAGAACTGAAAACATCAAAGATAGGAGGTGTGAAATTTCCTTAATTATAGTGGTAGGAATGTCTGGCGATTACCAGCTGGAAGAAGGTACTGGGAATAATGAACACACACACACACACACACAAAGAAAGAGCAAAGAATATATGTTCAAAGTAGAAAGCATAAAGATGAAATAAATTTGCCTAAACTCAGACTGAGTTGGACCTTAAACAAAGTATAAAGGCATAGAGAAAAGAAGAGTGACAGACTACAAGTGAGGAACAGAACCAAGTTATCAATTCTGCAGCTATGACCGACACTCTTTCCTTTATTAACACTGGAGAAGCAACTCTAGAAGTAATTCTAGAAGCAATTTCCTAGACAGTCGTCTATCACTGTGATGCTGTAATAGGCTGCATATTGCATTTACTTCTATTTCAAATTAACATTATGTTCCCTTAAGCGCAACATTTACACCTGTAGAAAGGGAAAATATGATTTATTTCCACAAGGAAAAAAAAAAAGGGCTCTGATTTAAAAAAAGGTTTCTAGGTAACAACCCAGATGGAAGGCAATAGGTATAGCAGGGGAGTAGCAGACCAGCTTAAGCAGAGTAACTGAAACTACTGTTTGGAGAACAAAGCAGAGAACCTGGGCTCAGAGATAATGGAAAAGAAAATGGGACCAAAGAAGATGCAAATCCACTAAATTTCAGAAAGGCAGTGAGAGACTAAAAACCCACCTGCAAGATCATGGTCTGTGGGAGAGGGTTGTGTCTAGCAATTTTTCTTCTATTTTGTCCAACTTCATACTAAGATTTTATTACAAAGAGGTTAAATGTTCTAGCTTTTATTCTTCTAAAACCTGGAATGTTTCTTATTTTGAAGACTTTTGACCTTATTCGGTTAAAGAAAATGGTGCAGAATATCATGCCAGATAACTTCCAGTAATTTGGGTCAGATCAGGAAGCTGTCAACTGGAAGGATATTTATGCAGCCTTGTGTTAGGATTCCACTAGAAACCCCTATATTTCAAAATTTCCTTCACTCAAAGATTAGGCAAATTATATAACCTCATATGACTATTTGCTGCTGGAGTACCTTTTAATATAGTTTCCTGCAATTTATAAACCAGGTACTTCCACTACTAGATCACAATGAGATCGTGATCACACTTCACCTAAAGAATTATTAATGTTCTTTTAATTTCAGAAATGCTGATGTTCATTGAGTATTGCCAAGTTTAAACATATCTAGCTAGCAAAGAAAACTTCCAACTGACTGTCCTAGTATTTCTTTATAAAGACATTATTAGTTCCTAGTGAAAGGGTTACTAACTAGGCAGGCAGAGCTCTCACAGCTGGAAAAGTCTACTGCAGACCCACAAATCATCAATGACTACAGAGGTATAAGAGAGAATACTGTATGTGATTCTTCATGAGCACATGATAGAAATTAGCCATAGAGGTTCATCTCTGAGGTGACAGTATAGTTGAGGGAATGTGATGGTTATATCCCAGCTGGCAGAAGACCCCTCCAGTCTCTTGCTCCCACTCCTTCATCATGATGGTAGACAGCAGAAGAGAAAAAGTCAGCAAGCTAGTGAGTTGACATTAAGGCAGTTTAATAAGTGAATAATAATAAAAAAAAAAAAGTGATGCAAAAGCAACTACCACCAGAAGATCAGGGCCCAGCAACAGTTACTTTGGAAAAACTTCATTCCATTTTACAGCTGAGGAGGATATTATATGATAGGGGATATCCTTTTGGTGACCTGGGATCAGTTGTCTCAGCTCTGTCCCCTCACAGCCTCTTGACCACCCCCAACCTATTTGCTGAGGGGTAAGAGCAAGAAACAGAGAAAGCCTTGATGCCATGTAAACAATATTCAGCAACAGCCGAAACATACCTGTGTTGCAAAACTACTTTGGTCACCAGTCTAAAACACTCCACCATACAAACATTAGTGAAAATGACGACAGAGGTAAGAAATAAACCCCCAAAATACTGTGAAAACACAACTGTGAGAGTAAAGATTACTTTTATTGTTAGCAATTCAGGAGGCACTATGCAGTTTTGAAAAATTGTATATTTTCTAACAACAGGAGCGTTTTTGACTACTGAGTTTGTATTTATCAGAAATGGTAACAATTTGCTCCACTTGCCATCCAAAGCACAGAAGTTTAATCAGTAAAAGTAATTTTCAATGGGATTTTGTGGGATTTAGCAGCAAATTGTCTTTTTTTGTTTTTTTTCCTGGGGAGAAACTTATGGATTTGCATTTTAATAGGATGAAGTTATACACCCAAAACTTCATGTTTGTGGCATAAACTTCTCTGCTGTTGAAAAATCTTTGAGAAAAATCGCACATACATAAGATGGGAACAGATGAATATTCAGTTCAGTTTTATCTACTAAAATGTGATAAGAAGTTTCATAACATGCTTTTTCTCACGTAGATTGAGTTTTGTGGATAGATTGCTACAGCTGATGCGTCACCACATACCGTTTTTAAAAAACAAGTTAACAGATGAGTAAATTGATAGCTAGAGGAGATTAGCTCTTGATTTAATTGTGTGTTGCAGGGAATTCATGAAGAAACACAAGGTAATATTTGGGCATTCTCATCAATTACATAAAGAACCAGTTTGCAAGAGATGAGCCTACAGTTCCCAAACACAAAAGTGATAAGTAAGCAACAAACCTAGGGAACTGCTGATTGGTAGGTCATTTGGGTTATCATTGCAATAGTTGCCTAACTGGTACGTATGTGCAGTTAAATATATTTCTGCCTTCTCAAATATAGTCTGGTTTCTCCTGAAGCTGAAAGGGTCCTACCTAAACTACATAGAAGTGATTGCTGATGCATGGTACCCCCTTAGGTTTACACCATCAGGTTGTATCATCACAAGAACTGCAAAGGAATACTACAGGCCATTAACTGGTATATTCTGGCACATGGTCAACACATTACCTTTTCCAAGGGATAAACTCTAGGTCTTTGTTCTTCTTTAGTGCTTATAGTAAGAGTGTAGTGGCCACCATTCATGACTTAGATATAATTCTGCCTTGAAAAAGGGACTGAAAGGCAAGGATAAGCCAGAGCAAGAAGCCATACAAATTTTCTGTGTGAAACCTTTTTTTTTTTGGAAGAAAGTGTGCCCATAGACATTTTCAATCCAAGTAGATAGTCTGCCAATAAACTTGTTACATAATAATCCCAGAGTACACTTATTCAATTAATGATTACAGCCTTCCCTCCCAAGCTTTGGAAGGCTGCTTGGAAATAGTGCAATGTTCAGTCAGTGTCTGGAAGGAACTCAAAGCTATTAGATGACAGATGTCTGGGATGCAAGCACTGAAGAGCATTGCTGCATTAAGTCACCATAGTTTAAGCTGTAAACTTTGCTGGAAGAGACTGATACCGAACACATCCTCTAAGGGCTCATGAAAGTTATCTGCTAACTGCTCAAGCTATACTTCTCCCTTATCAACAAGACCTGCTGAAATTTTCAAAAACAGGATCTCAAAGAGTCACACAGAGGAACTAGTGAAATGTCATTTTCACAGATGATGCCATCTGTTGAGGTTCATTGCTTCCAGAGAAAGGGAGCAATTATTTCTTTTTTTGTTTGTATAACACGAGGTAGTAAACCTATACCTACAACTCTCAAACCTATATTTATTATGAATTGAATTAACTTTGAAGATATCAATGTGAAGGCATAGCTTCATCAAACTCCACAGATCCTCTGTTGCAGACTGTTTAAATGTATTCTAGTGGAGCCCCTGGTGGTCTAGTGGTAAAGGCGCCGCGCTATCACCGCGGAGACCCGGGTTCGATTCCCGGTCAGGGCCACTCCCCGGGCAGGTGGAGCTCGTTAGCCCTTAAAAAGGCAACCCACCTACGTCCTAAGGACCTCGCTGCCACTGTCCAAGCTCGCTTGGCCCCGGCAGATGAACCTTAGGATTAAAGGGTGGGCTCAGTTCCGCGCACACTGTGTCTCACCTAAAAAATCCAATGCGCAGGCTGGAAGGTGTAAAGACCTTCCCCGGATCTTCGCTCGCGAAGACTGGCCATTATTATTATAAATGTATTCTCCATCCCATAATGCTGCATACTGCCACTTTCAAGGCAACAATCACTTTTCAAAAAGAGCTTCCAGCCTTATTAATGAATAATAGACAAACAAAGGTGAAGTACCTGACAAGGCACCTGAGAAGGTGTGCACATATACACTGCCACATTTCCAGGTAAGCAAGGAAATTTGGGAACATGGGAAGCTATTGGATAAAAAAGACTGAATACGCTCAGCATAAGCTGAGTCACCCCAAATGTCTGTAACTGCCCTGAATTTTGCACACTGAATAGGAAGAAGAGACAAATGGTTAATAATAAGAGAATCACAGTTGTCAAAGAATGAAAGCATCACACAAATATCCCAGGACAGTTTCTACATCAACCCATACATCAAGATAAGGTATCAAGGAAACATCTAGCTAACAAAAATGGGCTGCAGCTGTTGCCAGGATCCTGTGGTAATATCCAGGAGCTCTGGATTAATTAAGTGGCAATATCAACCACAAATTGAAGAGCTTAACAGCAGGTCAGCCTGGCAGCTATGGGAAAATAAGAGTTCTCACAGATCAAGGACAAAATGATCTTGCAGGCCTACCAATATGTCCAAAGAGAAATAATCACCTGGATTTGAACTTGCAAATTCATAAAAGCAACTTGCATGCAAGTTCAAAATGGCATCATCCCTTTCAAAATATTCTTCCTTATTTTTGAGGAAATAATCTCCACAGGAACGGTATCTTATCTGGGCACATCATCGAATGATATCTTTGCATATCACCAAAACAACATTTGTCTTCTTATAAAATTAGGGTATTTTTGTATAGGGTGCAGGTTTTGGCTAAAGAAATGACCTTTGTGAGGTGAGACTGAGGTTGCCTAGTGCCAGGGAGAGCTGGTTCCAGCCAACTCCAACAGTCCCACCACAGGGCATAGCTGAACCCAGCAGCCAAAATAGTAGCACCTTGGGAAAATGCCATAAAGGCAGAGAAGGCATGGATAAAAAAAAAAAAAAAATGAGCGGAATGTAAGTGCAAACATCAAAATCAGCATCTGCTTTGTGGTGCCAGTGCAGATATTCCCCTGTAGCCCATGAAAAGAGCTATGTTAGAGGAGGTTGAAGTTTCTTGAAGGAAATGTGGCCCATGAAGAGAGTATAGGTAGGAGTAGGGAAAAAGCATGAGGAGCAGCACAGAGGAGTGTTATGGATTGACCACAATCCTTTCCGCTGGCACCACCTGTGGTTGGAGTGGAATTGAGAATGAATCTGAGCTTGGGAAGAAGTGCATGTGCATGGGGAAGGTACTGCTTCATTTTGTCTTTGTTTTTCACCAGCCAAATTTATTTTAAATGGCAATAAATGAAATTAATTTCCCCAAGTCAAGTCTGTTTTGGAACTGGTAAGCAATTTCCCTGTCTTTATCTCAACCCACAAGTCTATTAATCTTATTTTCTCTTACTGTCAAGCTGAGGAGGGAGAGTGAGGGAGTGACTGAATGGGCATCTGGCATTTAGCCAATGCTAAACTCCCATTCCTCAAAAATTGAGACAGGTTTGGAAGTATGGTGAATTTAATCAATTTAATCAAACGACCATTTGCATCTAAAGACAAGCATCAAATAAAAGAGGACCTTCAAACAGTAGATGATACTGTTGTTGCCTGCAGCAAAAGGTAGAAAAGTAGTTTCAAGTCTTCCAACACATACTTAAGGTTGCTGACATGCAGAAACAACCTGGTGGGAATAATGCAGACAATCCAGGATGGACAAAGAGCTGCCATCTGTGAGGATGGTTAAATGACTGTCGAGGGTAACCTTAAAGAGTATCTCAACATAGGATGCACCTCAATACAGAATGACAAACCTTAATGACATCCTTGAGGTCTTCAATATCCTCGTGAGAGGGGCAGGCACTGATCTCTTCACTTTCATGATGAGTGACAGAATCTGAGGAAACAGCATGAAGCTGAGTCAAGAACAGTTTGGGTTGGATATCAGGAAAAGGTTTTTCACCCAGAGGGTGGTTGAGAACTGGAACAGGCTCTCCAGGGAAAAGTTCACAGTATTGAGCCTGTTTGAGTTCAAGAAGCATTTGGACAACACTCTCAGGCACATGGGGTGATTCTTGGAGTGCGCAGGACCAGGAGATGGACATGATCATCCTAATGGATCCTGGAGTTCCTGAAAGCTGGTTTTACAGGTAAAGACCAAAGCAAAGAAGTCATCAAGTACCTTGGCCTTCTCTATGCCATTTGTAACCAGTTCCTCCACCCCATTCCTCACTGGACCCACTGTTTCCCTAATGGATGAACAAGTGAATGCCCACAATGGACCTGTCTTGTCAGATGACTCGAATCACTGGTTCCAGTAAAAAAAAATGTAGTACATGTCATGAAATGGAGTAAAACCCCACATCTGGCACAAAGCTGGAATGGAGTAAAAGCTGAGTTTCTAAACTCCAAGAGACAAGATGACTTCAGAGGAAGAAATACCAAGTAGAAGAACACTTTGTCTCAGTGTAGTGTGAAATGGTTGCAGATATTCTTGTATTTTGTGTGTTGACTAAGAGGAGAGAAAGAGCTTGAACAGATTCCCTAGAGGTACTGCAATAAAAAAAAATCTGGTATCACACAGGAATACATGACATGTGCTTTCTTTCAGACAGATATGCATTTTTAGAGTGGTATATGTATCCATCTGAGCATGCTCATCAGTTACCTTTAGAAACTGAATGATGTCATACCATTTTCCTTTTCATTTATTTCCTGAAATGCTATTTCCCTCTATAAAAATACTAGTCAAAAAAACCTGTTTCTTCTGCACTAAACAGAAACCTGAACTCAAACCTCTAATTAAGTTCTCCAAATACAGAGATTGTTTACATTGGTCTCCCCACATTGTTTTGGTTTTTTTTAAAATAATCTCAAGAGAAAAAGACAGAGACATTTTCAGTGATGTCTTTGTATCAGTCTTCTAATTTGCTGAGGATGCTATCTGGTTACTTCAAGTATTTAGAACACAAAAATATGAGTTCAAACCCTGTACTTATGAAACAATTCAAATGTTTTTGAGAAAAATACTTCCATAAAGTCAAATTCTGAGAGGATTTCAGCAAGATAGTGGCAACTATCATCGTTCAAGATCAGCAGGAGACTTTGCAATGTTTTTTCTCCTTCTTTTCTCCCCACACTTCTTTAATTTCTGACTCAGAATCTTACGGAGTTTGATTTCTCTGGGCACAGAGAGCTCTTATTATTTCTAACTGCATAAAAGAATTTCTAGAGAACACAGATAAAGCCATGCTTATCAAGAGTCTCACATAAAAAAGAAACAGGAACAATCCATTTGGCCCAGCATCCTGATTCTGCTCAGACTTTGAGTGCAAACACATTCTGATTCAGTGTGGCAGCTCCTAGCCAAGGCCTGTTCCACAGATGGTCCGGGGCCATGAACATCTTAAAGTTCACTGGTTTCTTTTCTGCAGGAATATAGTGTAGTTGTAATATCACCAATTTGGGTGATCTGCAGCTCTGTAATAAGTATAATGATCTTGGCATTTTAACATTGTCTAATGAGAGTGAATTGCATTTTTAATCTTACAGTAATCAGTTTATACTGTAGACTGCAGACATGTTATGTGTACGGAATGCAATTTTTTTTTTAATTAGAGTTGTTGATAATAATGACATTTTTGCACTTCTGTGAAGCATAGCCTTGTCAAGACATATCACTTTATATAAACTTAAGTGTCCCCTTTAATTTGATGTAGAAAATAATCAGTGAGAAAAAGAATCTTGATATCTCACTGGCAATACTTTCTGATTTCTGTGTAGTGAAGGATATTTCTTGATTTCTGGTTTAGGATTATTTTCTTATGGTTTTAGTAAACTTTTTTGAAAAGTTTTGTAAACATTATAATAATACTAATATCAATATTTTATATAATATCAGTATTTGCACTAATGATATTGCTATTTATAGAATATAACACTTAATACATGCATATGTACATATATGTACATATAAAATTCTAACTTCTCTAAACAAAATCTAATGAAATTCAAAATAGCAGCAGTAAAAATATCATGGAATACAGCTGGAGAAATATATATTTTCAGAATAAATAAGTTTGATATTATAAATGTCAGAAACACTGCTCTTAATATCTTCCTAATAAAATATGAAGTGCTATCTGTAACTAGTAAAATCACCCAAATTAATATAAATTTTCAGTAAAGACTTATCAGGAGGCATTCAGGAAATAGTACTAGTTTTAGTGCTAGAATTACTTACATGTCTTCCATTCTACTTTCTTAATATCATAAATTTAGAATTTATTAGACATTCTAGAAAAATTTATTGTTCATTTTGATTAAGAGTCTAGGTTTAGATTTTACTATAACTAGCAAAATTCAAGACTTTGGTGATCTGTATAAGCTTTCCTTGTTTGTTTTTTTTCAGCTTTAAAGATCACACAATTCTAATATTGATGTTCAGAAAGAATTCAAACTTGTTTCAAATACATAAATCAATAATGAATTATCCAAGACACTTACATAAACATACACAGCCACAAGAAAAAGAATTAACAAATCAATAATATAACTATAAGCATACAGATTAATCTAATTAAAAAATCCCAAATGGAATGTGGCACTATTCACTACAATGCTCTCTGTGCATACCTCTTTCCTCTAAGCTTGTATTTCAAATGCTGCAATGTCCAAGATTGTCATCTGCAGCCTTTACAACACTAAACCATTATTTAGTTTCAAAAGACAAGTAAGTGCCTATGGAACAATATATGAATTCTAAAAAGGAAAAGAAGCAGTCAAACAATAAGAATATGATAAGCATCTTGATAGTAGAAAAACAAACATTAGGATATCATGATGCAAGAGTTAAAACCATGTAAGGCATAGTCTACACTGGAAAAAGGTAATATACCGAAAGTGGTCAAATAAATACATGCAAATTGGCACAAATCATTTTACACCGAAATTTCATGCAGAAAGAAAAATACATTATTAGAACTATATTATATATCACCAAAGTGATGATAGCACTTGTTAAATGCTAGAGAAGTTTAGAAGGGGCAAGGCAGAAAGCATAGTACTAAGAGAGTTTAATTACTCATAAGAAGTCTGGTAGGAAATCGTGACAAAATATACTGGAGGGAATACATTATTAGATGTTGTAAATAATGGTTTCTTGGAACCACTCAAGAAGTTACAAGAGGTATAACTCTTGGTTTTGCACTAAGCTTATAACCAGTCTACAGTCTCATTGTATACATTGATTAAAAAAAATAAATGAGAAAACTCAAGCAGGTTTTTTTTTAACTTAGAGGACTCCATGAACAGATATGACAATTTGACTGGTAATCAATATGTAAAAAATCTGCAAAATTTAAAAGGTTTTACAAAGCATAGAATTCTTAGTAATTAAATATGAGAATTTCAGATGTGCTGTGGACCAACAGGAAATTTGCAGAGTTTCAAAGACTGGCCCTTCTAAGGTTTCAAACTACCCACTCTTGCCTATACCACTATAGCAAACAGCTGCAGCCATGTAACAGTCTAATATGCCTTGCAGTCCTATGACAGATTGAATGGTCTTTCCTTTGTTGGCTTCTCCAGGAATCTCAGGTTAAACACTGCAGCCCAGGGAGCATTTACTGAGTCCGGACCACTGTAAATTGCTAACATCCAGTGACTACTGTGGTAGGGTGCTAAAGCAACATGTGCATATAATATTATTATAAATTATTATGTGAAAGTTCCTATCAGTGCCTCAGCTTTATCAGATAAGATGAATGCCAGATAATCAAGTCTAAAACACTGTGCACAGATTGTACTAAATTCTCCCACTGCTTTGTGATGCTCTGGCAAGGGAAATGGATCATAAACTGTGTCTAACTAGACAGATACAGAAGTATTACTGTTGTTTTAGTCTATGGAAACACATAAGCTGTAACATGTAGCAAATTCCTTTCACATTATTCCAAGTAAGGGTTTGATTCTGTATTTTTAACACCTGTTTTACATTGTTCAATTCTTCACTCAATGCTACTGAATTCTCTGGATGAGTTATTAAAAGAGAAAGAACACACCTTTATATTTTTTAGCAGTCAGTTATTAAAATGTATAAAACTTTTTTATCTACATATGGATATACCTGGGAATGTCTTGTGACTGGGCAGGTCTTATGATTGTGATATCACATTGTTTCATAGGAAAACTATATGTTTTCTTACATAGGTACAATGTATATATATATTAAATATTTGTATTTAAAATGCATGCCCTCTAGAGTACTGCGGGCTCGTAGTCTAACCGGGAGTCTTTGGGTGTATAACGATTTCCATCTCACCTTAGTTTCAGATTTAACACACTATGATCCTGAGCATATCACTCAATTATCTCTTGCCATTTCCCCATCAGTTACTTACTGATATCTACGTATATATTTGCATGCATTCCACTTAATCTTTTATTTTTATTTAGAAGATTGCTCTCCTGATACAGAAGCTTCCTTTCCTTCTGAAACTTCCCTGTTTTAATACTTGCAAAGTTTAATTATAGAGAACCGCTTGTGTTGAAAAGGAATATGAAAATATAATGACATTTCACTTTCTCAATACTAAAATAGTATTAAGTCTAGAAATATAAATTACTGGAGCAATTATAGCAGCAGAAATAACAGTATTACTGCAATCAACTGCTGCTGTAGGTATTTGAAAACAATCTTTAATTTCCCTTTGAGTGTACCAATCTTCTCTGCAGAGGAAAAAGCTTTTGTAAACAATTAATGATACTAAAATTAGCATGAAATTAATTATTCTGAAACAAGTCTTGAGATTTCAGAAATAATTTTTTCTTTAATTTTTGATGGAAGAAGTCTTTTTTCTGTGTGCAATTTTTGTCTATTCCTCTGTTGTTGATTTTTCAGCCTTAAAAACTGTGATCATAAGCCTAATGTTTTAAAAAGATGATGTTATTTAACTATTTAGCTGATTTTGACATTTACCTGTTTAGTAGATGTGACAAGTCTGAATATTGCCCATCATACTCTTTATCAAAAAATAGGACATGATTTAAAAATAAGTAGTAGACAAATCTGGCCCTGAACTGAAGGGGGGTGGTTTCACTGTGTAGAGACAGTAGAACAAGATGTTTGCCAGCCAGCTATTTATAGCTCCACTTTCTTCCTACTGTTCAGCTCTGCCTTCCTACACTGCCAGATGAATCCACTAGACTTTGCAAAAGACAGAGTCATAAAAACAATTTCCTGCTGTGCACGAAACAGATTGCAGTGCTTGAACTTGGATGAATTTATCCAAGGTGTTTCAGTGTTACCTTGTTTTCTACCCACACCTTCAGATACTTCAGAATTCATACCCAAGCAAATACTTTGCCCATCCTTGGCCTGCATCTAAGGTAAGAGAATTGTAGATGTATAGGAGGACGGAATGGTAGAGACAAACTATTACGGGCTGATTACAACGCCCACTCTCTGACCTCCTGCACTGCTCAGAGGAAGGAGATAGATGAGTTGTGAGTGAAGTTGAGTCTGGGAAACAAAGTAAGGATTATCCACTGCCTTCCATTGGTCCACAGAGCTGGTCAGCTCAACAGGGAAGGCAAGCATCCTGGTCAGGCAGAGTTTCCTTTGGTAAATCCACGTTGGTTGTTCCCAAGGATCTGCTTGTCCCTCATTTGTTTCTACACTTTTTCAGGAAAGAGTTGTGCCATTGACTTGACCAGATCATAGTTACCCATCTTTCTCCTTGTTTTTTCGAAGATGAACATGACATAGCATTTATCTTTTTCCTGTCCTCAGGGACCTCCTCTGAGTGCTCTAGGTTTTGAGAGATAATGGAGAGTGGCCTTGTGATAGCACCAGCCAGCACTGTGTGCTTGTAAGCATTCTATCTGCATCCATAGTACTTCATATGTCTGGTTTACTTGAATAAAGCTACCTTTAGCTTTCTCTACTGTTTCTCCTCACCAGCAACAGCCATTAGGCACTGTGATTTGGGAGGTCTGAGAACTTCTGTGTGGTGAGGAAATCTATTGGAATATTATGGCATTGCTTTGCCAGATGTCACAGGTATTCTTTTAAATACATCACTACCTTGAGGATAGGGCTCTGCTCTCCTGAACTGCTTTCCCAAGCTGTGGTAGCAACCAGGGAGATCAGTAGAGGGAGGGCACTCTGACCCTAGGGAATACCAAATAATAAACATACAGACGAGAGAGAAATATGTGGAAAAATACACAGACACTTGAGAGCTGATTAGGAAAATGCAGTATAGAAAATCCTCAGAGGACACAATATTTTACCCCCAGGACTTCACAGATCATATCAAACCTCACTCAAAATGAAAGGAAAAGGAATCTAGCCTGGAAATTAACAGTGCTGTATGAGCCAATTCCAGTAATATAGAACTTCTGTGTCAACAGTTTTTGGTACTGACAGCTAGAAGTTCCTGTTAGTCAGAAACTGAAGAAGTTAGGTCCAGAAGTCACTGTTCTCTGCAACTTCCACCATATTAGACGGTAGAAGAGGCAACATCAGAGTGAACTACTCCAGTGAGAGAAGGGACTCCAGTAAAACAAGACAATGTATTATTAGGCCAATACTATGGGTATCACAGGGGTCATTATCAAACTTGACTCCAAGAGTGATCAGAGCACTTGCCAGAAACAGCTGAGTCTCAGCTGGAGCAGAAATCTCCCTTGAAACAGGCTGCAGGATGAAGGTCAGAAACAGACCTTTTCTGTTGAAGGGATGATGAAGGTTTTACAGCAGAAACCTGACTGTCTGGGTCTAAATCGGTAAGAAAGAAACTTTCTGGAGTGGTTTCCTGCTGGGATTGAAGAGCTCATACAAAGAGTACTTGTACAGACATTTCTCCATTCCCCAACCAAAAGGGAAAAATATAGCCTTTACAGATCTTATCTGGCTTAGAGCCTCCAGAATCTGATTGGGAAATCAAGGAAAATAAAACTTGCCTAAAGCTAAAAAAATTTAAAAATAAGCAAAATGAGACACTAAGATCAAAATGAATACAAAAGTCACAAATAAACCAAGAAAATAAAGTGAAGGAAAAGCCTGAGGTGGTCTCAAACAGAAAGCAATGACCTGCAAAAAAGCTCAGTGGAAAACTAGAGAGGTGAGAGTAAAGAGTGTATTTTTGCCTTTTGGTGGAGTTATAGGAATGTATACTTTCCTCTAAACATATAATAGTGGTTAAGTATCACCAGTCTGAGCACTTGCAAAGTCCCACATCTATTACCTAATTTAGATAACAAACATGGACCACAACATCTCACCTACTAATCCAGAATTAAGAATAGAATAACCTATTGAACTGCAACACCCTTAAAGAAAGAAAGCCCATGCTGATATGACAATCCAACACATATATAGGCAATTTTTTTAGCAGTAAATTACCCTTAAACCATAGTGTTTATTGCTATTTGAACTTCCTGAAAGTGAATTTATTTTTCTGTATTTTATGTTGCCTTTAGCTAGTGAAGAGCTCTTTATCATCTCAGAATTCAGTCTCACATACATATTATTATTACAACCCTCAAACAAATTGCTTCTTTACATGCTCCTAGAATTGAACTTGTACATAGACTGAACTTCTCTAAACCTTCACTATAAATTCTTCGTGGTATCCCAAGAAAAATTTCTCTTAGCTTCTAGAAGACAAGTCATTTAAACATTGAAAATATGATTTTCCTATAACTTATTAGTATAGAATATTTATTGAAGATACATTTTTGTAGTGAACAAAATTTTGTATGCAACACAGGATAAAATTTTGCAGATGAATGCAACATCTGTTTGGGTATGAATCATTTGAATTAAGGGGAAAGTTGTATAACCAGGAATACTAGTTGATGTGTTCTTTTAATGCCAGTGTGTGATATTAGAAGAATACTTCTGGTTAAATACTTCATAGTCTTTAAAGCACCTGCTCACAAGAATTTCTAAGCTGGATTTTGACAGTCTTATCACTTCACTGATTACTGTGCAATTTATTATAGAGTAAAAGCAATCTAAAAATGCTGCATGATAGTAGCAGCATCAAAAACATGCCGGTACTTGAAATTACTCTATTTGCCTTGTGATAGGATGACCTTTACTTACTGAAGAATGGAAGAGAAATAAAAAGGTTAAATCAATTGTCACAGGGTAAAGCCTACCCAAAATATGGCTTAAAAATGAAAACTGGACTGCATATGTCCGTCTCTGACTATATGATTTTGTTGTGCACTGGGAAAACAAAACCCCACAGATTAAATTTGCTACAGTTGTGGGGTGACACCTGTCCAAACACCACTGTCTAGATAAATGAGACCCAGACCACAGTAACTCAAAGTTAAGAGTTTAGTTTATTTCACTATGTATGCAAAACATACAAACACTCACAGGTAGTCTTTGCTATGTAATGTGAACAGCTTTACATTCTGGAAATGCATTTGGGACATGAGACAAGAAGGTTAAAGAGTACGGGTAGTAACACAGTTTGTCTTTAGATAAGGGAGTCAGAGACTGACTTGAATGCACAATACCAGTTTCAAATGAATTATAGGGCCTGGGTATTTTGTCTGTGCAAGTGTGAAGAGTTTGAGTGTTGAAAAAAAAATTATATTGGAAATCACTTAAGTGATGTGCATCTGTTATTGTGACTGCTGTACCTCAAAATCATCCGTAAGAACATTTTTCACATCTTAATAGAACTAGCACCTGAGGTAACAGCTACTTCCTCTAAATTTGATCATATTTGCTCCTTAACTCTGCCTAATCAAGGCAAACAGGATTTCAGATCATAACTTCAGACCAGAATGTTGTTTCTATTCACTTATCGAAGTCCCACACGTGAGCAATACTCTGAAAGGGACCATAGTCATCGCTTAGATGTAATACTCAAAAAACTGTAAATAATTTTTATTTTTTTGCATGGTTTAAATCTCTTCAGTTACATCCTACTCAATATGCCATTCTTATAATAACAAAAATCTTAAATAAAAATAAACAATAATATTAAAAATACCTGTTTTGTTGCATGACGATGAGGCAAACCACCAACAAATATGGATCCTGTTTTAAGCCAATATGAACTGGACCAGAAATTTCTAGTTATAGTTGTATTTGAAGATAACTTCAGGATTGACATTTCTGCTTCACATGGTATCATGCTTTGCCTGCGTAAATTTAGAAATAGGCCCATTTTACCACCATATATTGTTTACATTACTGTCTATCAGACAAATTAATTAGGCCATTACTAAACCAACAAGGAAAGGAAATCAAGTACATAGCTTGTTTATATTACAGACTATAAACATAAAAGAAGCTGTAAGCTGGTATGTCTTCAGGGTTTGAACTTCCATTAAAATGAAACCATATTGTAAATCTGAGCAGAGTAATCGCTAAAATAAACCCAAATCACATGATAGTGACTGAATAAAAAAAATAGGTAATTTTTAACAACAACAAGAAGGCTTTGTAGTTTGAAAAAAAACCCACCTCTTGACCTCAAATATTTTAAAAAACCTTCTTTCTCATCACAAAACAAAAACAAAACCAAAAACAAACCTACAAAATGAATTTAAAACAAACAGCATTTTAGAAATTTCACTATTATATGTAATACTTATCATCAAAAACATCATTCCTAAAGCTGAAGGCAGTAATTTCAGGCCCTGAAATTAATATATCCATTCCCATTTCCCTCTCCCATCCAAACATCCTCTTTAAAGTGTTGCTTTTAAGAAAATACATAAATTTTCAACAATAAACAGAAGGCACTAAGCAAACAATTTGGTTTCCTTCAGTTTTTAATGATGCAAGGGTCATTTACATTCCAATAACCAACTGGCAGTTAGCACTTTATCTTCTTATAAGAAAGAACAGTGAAGAAATATCAGAACCAAACAAGTCTCTTATGTAGAAGTTTCTTTCAGCTTAATCTCTGTTTACATGAAAGAAATCAGGGTTCAATATGCTTAAATACACTCAAGTGCCTTTGTAAAATAGGTGCCATAAAAATAGTGAAAATAGCATATTCAGGAAACACTCCCAAAACCAGAAGGAAAACAACTCCAAAATTACAGCTCTATTACAGCAACAGTCCGTAATTTAAATATAATTCTATACATAAAGTATGATTCAGTTTAGCTTTGACAATGTAAAATTATCTTCTGAAACTTCTTAGTTACAAAAAGAGCGTTTGTTCCTTATTAAGTTTTCTTGCTTATTTTCTGTCAGATGATGATATATAAAGGATTTCTCACATATTATTTGATAAGGTCTTCAATAGTTTTTTGACTGAGAGGACTGAGTGAGAGGACTGAGAGTAAAAATTAATAACATTTGCAAACAGTTCTTTATGTTTTCACTGTAATTCTGTTTTGAGATACTTTTAGAAAATTATGCAATCATAGTTTTATCTCTTTAACAGAAAGGTCTGTAAATGTTTTTGTAAGAAAAATGGCCCATCCATACTATGGTAAATAACTTTGGGTGAAGAATAAAAAAAAAATTGTTTTGCTGCTAAAATAAAAATAATATAAAGAAATAAATTTGAGTTTTGATTCTTTGGACTAAAAAATAATTTTTTAATGGATTGGTTTATGGAATTTTTTTCTCCTCTCAAGTTTTTCTGATCTTGTTAATTAATAGCTACCATGAATGAGAAAAAGGAGCTAAATGTATCTAGACCTGCAATCAAGGAAAGGAATGTTTTCCTTACATATTTTGTAGATATTATGCAATGGCTGTATGTCTAAGCATACATACAAGGTTCTACATCACACTATTTTCATTATTGGATTACAAAGGAAGTTTGCTGATAATGTGTGTAACTGACACATACATTCTGTGTAGCTCTATTTGTTATGATTTGGTAGGTTTTCCTAAGGATTGAACCCAGTGTGACATCTTGGATATCTTCATTCGACAGAAGAAAGCTGAGGTGAGAGTTCTAAGGAAACAATTGAGATTTTTTTAAATATCTAAAATTTCTTCCCTTCCTGATAAAATGATATTGTAATCATGAATAAAAGTATAATTTTAAGATAGCAATATTTCTTAAACACTTTAAATCAGACTTGTTTTAATGTAACCTAATTCTTAAGATGGAGTGGAAGAAGTCAAGAATGGAACTGACAGGCTTTTTTTTAACTAATTCACAGATGTGTTAAATGAAGTAAACCTGCTCAAACATCTTCCTTTCTGTGTTTTTTGTTGTTGTTCTTTGTTGTTGTTGTCTTTTTTAATTATTATTACTTCTACATATTTTGAGATGTTAACACTGCAACTTGTTGCATGACCATGTATGTATTTCTATCACACAAACATCCTATTTACAAATGTAGTTCTTCTCACATTAGCTTTACACAGATTTGTTACCTTGTCTTTAATAGCTTATGTGATTGATATGCAGAAGTATTTTTGTGTGCCTATATAGAAAAAAGTTTGAAATTAATTCCCAGTATTTGTCAGAAAATGAGTTCATGCAATTCAAAGCATGAGCTGCCTTCACCCTAAGCTTATTATAATGTCAGCCATGCACCTCTGATTGTGTTTGATTGAATCTAGCCAGGTCTGACCAAATTAGAATAACAACTTTAAACTTATTGTTTAGCATTTGCTGATGATACAATCACTGTGTTATATATGCACTCTATGAAATTTCCATCAGTCTTTTAGAATAGTTTTTCTACAATCAGCACATTGGTGCTTTAAAGGTCAAGTAAGATGACAGAGCTTTTTGCATAATTATAAATGTGGAAATGCATATAGCAACTCTCAAGCACTTTTGCTAGGTAAGCTACCAGTAATTGTGCCTCAGTCCAAGCCAGCAGCAATAGCTCACAGTTTCCTCATTTGTAATCACATAAATGTAATGATTAAATATTGGACTATTAATTATAACCTGAAGATGAATTCTGTCCAAACAGTACTAAATCCATTGCCTAATGTCTCGCAGGTTAGAAGGATGGAAAGGTCAGGCAATAATTTGATAACTGCTGGATAACAGTACCTAAACATGACAGTGTGTGTATGAAATCCAAATCCTTTTCCATAATGTCCTTACTTTCTGACATTTTTCAGTGATAATTAAATGACATTTTTGGGATTATCATAAAATGTCAAAAAGGTAACAAAACAAATGGAGGAAGAGGAGGAGGAAAAGGGGGATGTTCAGATAAAGTATTAAGTGTCAGTCATGCTGTGTAGCCTTGCTGGAAATAAAATTCTTGAATCTGTTTTTTTTCTGATAGGAAAGGGAAATCTGTTCTAGAAATAAGACTGAAACTTTTGCTTGTCTCTAGAAATTTCACTCTGAATGTGACCTTTGAATGTTAAACAACAATAAGCCATTAACTAACAACCACTGAACTATTCAGGATGTAATATTAGAATTCAGTCAATTAAATAAAAGCGACAAGATATTTGGAAACATCTATGTCAAATATAAGTTGTGAATGCCCAGAAGCAAAGAATTTTTATTTTTTTATTGAAGGCAATTGTTTAATTAAAGCTGAGAACATTTTTCATTACATTTAATTATTATTTTACAGCTTTCGTAGCTTAAAAACCCACATTTTCTTCTGTTTTTCACTCAGTATTATTTTCTGGTTTCATACTCAAACTGTTCCTTGTAGTAGAATGTTTATTTCTGTAAAATTGCAACAAAACAATAAACCTATTGTCACTGATAGTTAACAGATACATTTTCTTAATGCACGCTTAAAAGGTGGCATCAATTTTGACTCAGTAGTGGTTTGAAATCTTCAAAGCTTTGCAAGGGTGTTTGAGGCAAGTACAGGAATGGAACATCTGGACCTCTCCAATCAGTAGGGTTGTGCAGGTTTTACCCTTGGAGATTTTCAAAACATGACTGAATAAAGCCCTGAGCAGCCTGGTCTGAGCTCTTGGCTGTTCCTGCTTTGAGCATGAGGTAGGGCTAGAGACCACTTGAATTCCCTTCTGCATTGAATTATCCTATGATTCTACAATCCTGAGACACTTTCTTCACCAAACCCCTGCAATCCCATACTACTATTTACAGAATAAGGCAGAATCTCTTATTGCCTGCAGTGCATTTATTTAGATAGAATATATACCAGTTACATTCACAGTCATTAAATTTTCACACTACAGCAAGATGCACTATTTTAGACTGCTCAAATCTATCGGTGCTGACTCTGCCCTACTGAGACACCAGGTAACACACACTTCCATATTGCTGATGAACTAATGAGCCAACAATCTATTTTTTTCTCATATGAGCAGACTCATATTTACAGGGCCCAAAGCTGATTTCTTGGTTTGGCCTTAGAACACAATTTAACTAAACAAATAACAAAAAATGAAGGAAATTATGTAAATTTCTCTCATAATATAAGATGGGGAGGAAATAAACTTTGTTTCATATTCTAAAGAATAAATAAATACAGTACCCCATTTTCTTTTCAGGGAGGTTACACTTACACTACTACACTAAATAGGTCCACAGTATAAGTTCAAATCCTGACATGTAATCATCCATATTTTTACAAAGTCATCACTGCTCCTGTTACAGTTGCCGCCGAGGTTAGCTATCACCTCCACTTATGAAACTCAAAAGGTTCCGTGTTAGTGCAATTCAGCAATCATTCCAAACTCATGTTGACAAAATATTTTGTCACAGTTATTTTTTTAGACATGACCTGGGACCTAGTTAGCCTCAGGTCCAGAGAACAGACTTCAGATTTCAGTTTTATTTACTACTATAGATTTAGCTAGAGAAAAGAAAAAAAACAAAACAAAACAAAACAAAACAAAACACCCCACAACGATCTATGCCTCTAGTCCTTTCTGTCTTTGCATTTTCCTGCTTCAGTTTTCTTGCTGCTCTCACCATACCAACCTTAAATACTACTTACAGACATTAAACTTAGAAAACAATATACACTTATTTAAACTTGATGTAGTTGTAAATGAAGTGTCATTTAGTGAAAAGCTTGGCTCAAATGAGAGTACTGTATTCAAGCATTCAGACCCTAGAAAGTTTAGAGTTGGATCTAGACTTGCAACACTAATTTATAGTGAAACTGAAAGAGGCTGTTGAATAAGAAGATAATTACATGGTGGAAATTCCTATTTACATCAACTCTGCAGGCCAACATTATTTCTGATCTCTATACCCTGTCTGTGTTCTCCTTAATATAATATCTATGCTTGTGAAATTGTGCCAAGGCAGCCAAAGAACATCGAATGCACTTTTAGTATCCATAAGTATGCTTTGATATTCCTTAGAAAATAATATAGAATAAAGTTTATGTATGTTGCCTGTTACTAGAGTCCTACTTTACTGTTTTTATGTTTTTATCTCTGCAAGAAGTTGTTTCAGAAGTAGAAAATTTTCATTCTCTTCAAGTGACACTAATGATCTCTTCTGAGATCCGATGCAAAAGAAAGTGGCTATGACAGGAATATTGTTAGTATTTATTTAGGTAAATAATCTGAACAAGTATATATCACTATACACAACAGATTTGTCTCTTTCAGGATTCTAAATTTTAATGTCTGAGTGTCTCCTTTGATTGCAGAGTTCTGAGAATATGTAGAATGTGATTTATACCCAAGATGTGGCATGACTAAGTAAGCTTTTATCTTAAAGAGACTGTAAAACAACAGTTTATATCAAACTAATTGGTGGCATTAAATCGCTATTAACTGTTATTATGATCAATTTAGTATAATTAAATCCACCACATTCAATGACATTGTTAGGAAAAGGTAGTTGCTTATTCTCTGTTGCCTCATAAAAAGTTTGTGAAAAATAGCCACTCTGTGCAGCATGCACATTAAAAAACATGCACAACATATTAAACTTCAATTTCATGATGGCTTTTTGTTTCCATTAAGGTGGATTTTTCTAACATTGCATTGATACAAAATAAAATAATGTTATTTAGCTGCAAAAATGTGCAGTAAGTTTTATACTTTTGTTTTGTTAGAAGATTTGATCAGTGCAAGTTCTTTTGTATACTGAGACAGATATGTAAGCAGAAAGTCCACTTTCCCTATTCTCAATTTCTGAAAAATAACTGCAAGATATGGAAATATTAATATCAAGATTCCCCGTCATCTTTTCTAGGTTTTGTCCATTTCCCTTATTCCTTTCTCTGTGAAATCTTAGTTCTTAAAGAATGAAGAAAGTAATTGTTGTAGTGACTTCAGAATAGCAAAAGGTATTCCTCCATGTCTGGCAGTGCAGAACTGATATCTTTAATGCATAGTGTTCAAAAGGACTGTGATCATGTATCATCAACAGTATAACACCATAGTTGTTTACTGAAGAGATCTTGTTTCTGAAAGAAAAAACAAATTGATCATTTTAAGAAGACTAGAGTCAAGCTAACATTTTAGAGAAATTCTGAAGTTAATGGAGGACTGTCAATATGTACAACAGCTATTGTGGAGCCTGGATCATCTCACTGGCATTTCTTATACATTTATAGGTGTGGTTTGACTAGCAGTTTAGGTAGAGGACTCTATATAATCTCTGGCAACATTAGTTAGTAACCAAAAAAAAGAAAGAAGGAGAATAAAGTGGTTTAAATATGGTAAAAACAACCATGTCTACTGAGGCCATGTCTCCCTTTGAAGGTATTCTGAATTGTCCCCCTTTTGTTAAAATGATTGCTCAAAAAAACCCCATAAATGAGCCCCCTCTTTAAGGACAGACTTTATTTATCACACGAGATAATCAGATTTTTAATGGGTTACTTTTTAAATAATGAAAATGTAGCAATAAGTGTGATAGATTTAATGAAAGCCTTGAAAGCAAACTTATTCTCTAACTTCACTATATACAGTTGGTCCTAAACAAAATCTCCCTCCTTCCATGTCCTTACAAGGCTCCCCTTAGAGCTTGCCACCTACAGCAGGCTGGCTGCTTTTTTTTTCCCAGGATTTTCTCAGTCTGCGCTGTTGCTGCAGACTCTGCAAGCTCCATCCTGTCCTTCAGGGAGACAAAGCTTATTTGCTTTCAGAAGAGGTGCAATCTCTCTGACTCCAGATAACTCAGATTGAAAGGGAATCATGTGGGATAAAGTAGAGAGACAGCTTCTTTCTTACTAAGTAGAAGTAACAGTATTCACACAGCACTGTCTGAATAAACAAGACAGCTGTACTGCTTGTTCTGCTCTCTGCATATCCCTCTTCCTTCAGTGGAGAAAAGGATGGCTTGCATCATCTTTCAAATACTCATGCCACCTCACGTTTGCCGCAGTACAATGACTTTAATAAAAATTTATGCCTTCAGGCTTCTGGATGCAATGTGTAGAACTGGCTAATGATTTTTGTTTCTCCATTCTCTGGGACCTGTCTCAAATAACAGAGCTTGAGTTTTGCGGTGCAAAGATATCTAGGAGGTAAAAAAATCTTTAAGGTGAGAGTGAATTACACCTCTCAGATGTCTATCATTGCTTGCTCTCACAGTCAGGGCCACATACCTGAGACATAGGGTTAGCAGGGACATAAGGGAATCTTGACCCAAATTTTATTTTCAGCTTTTCACTGAAATACTGGCTGGGGTTTGTCAGACAGAATGATCTGTACATATAAATTACCCACCATTGCTACGGGTTTGGGAAGAGGTGACCACAGTAAAGTGTATCTTAGGAAAATATTTAAGAAATAGAAGGGTTTGATTTAATTGAAGTTTATGTCTTTCTGAACAAAATATTGGTTATTTATGACATAGAAGAGGTCAAACTAGTGGTCTCTTGGTGGTCAGATGAGTGTGGCCTGAAACTCTAAACCCAAGAAATTTTAGAAATTTTGTCTTAGATAGAAATGGTAGCCTATGGTGCCTTGTGATGCTGTGTTCAAATGATGTAACATGTTCATCCATAGAGGGAAAAAGAAGTTCTATAAAATATTTTTTAATTCCTACACTGTTATTTTTCTCACTAAGCTTTCTTTGTGATAGCTGGTATATTTACTCCTTATTAATATGTATCCATTGTATAAAATATATTGTTATCACATGTGAAACCCTGAGTTCTTAAAAATCACTTTGATTAGGAAATCAAAGCTCTCAGCACATGTAAGTGTATAAAAGAAAGTACTGGATTGTGTGCATTATATATTTTAGGTCTGCTTTCCTCAAAACAAAATCCCTACAGAAATAAGATACTGTTACATTCTACTGCTTTTTATGAGGAAAAATTATTTAAAATGTATAAAAATATGTCAGCTGATGTTGTTACTACTTTGTTTTAAAAATTATCAACTCGGGTTGTTTTGATAAGAAAATTATGAATGTTCTGTGAAGTTAATCATGTGAACAACAGAGTTAAGAGATATTGCATAGATCTCATGGGATAGAACAGGATTTAAATACTCTCAAACTGAGAACCAGCTAAGGACATGTCCTGAGGAAAAGCCTCCAGCAAATACATAAATTGTTGAGACAATATCTCCAACAGATATGGTATTTAGTGAAATGCAGCAGTCAGTAAGAGAGGGCATGTTGTTTCTTTGCTTTTTCTAATGAAGACAAACAAAGAAAGGCAATTGTAAGTAAGGAAGAAAATTAACAATTTTTGAATATAGAAATAAAATATAATTTTGTTTCTCCATTCTCTAGGACCTACCTGTCTCAAATAACAGAGCTTGAGTTTTGCGGTGCAAGGATATCTAGGAGGTAAAAAAATCTTTCAAATAGTACAATACAATTCAAATAGTAGAACCTGTAATTATGATAGAGTAGTTCTGCCATTAAAGTTTAATATGTTCTCTTTTCAGAAAAAGACAATTCAACCTAGCTAGTATTTTGAAAATATCTAAGATTAATAGAAGATTACTGCAGTGATACACTGTACTTGAAACTTACTTCTGTACACAGAAATTAAACTTATTTCTGTACACAAAAATCTTCTTCAGCTACAGAAGTCCGTGCTTACTTACAAAGCAAACTGGGTAAGTATAAATTCACTGATGGCCTACCACTTTCCTTAATATTTCTTCAAAAGCAGATATCATCAATGCTTTCTCAGTATTCAATCTATTTATGGATCAGTTTGCTTATCTGTGTTTTTAGTGTTTTTATCTGTTTTGCTTATCTGTGTATCTAGCATCCACAAAGGCATTATTTCCATAGTGCTCTAACTCCTTAAAGAGGGAGGATTATCATAGAATAATAGAGTTGCTTAAGTTGGAAAAGACCTCTAAGATCATCGAGTCAAACCAAACCTACTACTGCAAAGTTCCCCATGTCCCTAAGCACCACCTCTAAACATCTTTCATCTCTATACTTCCAGTGATGCTGACTCAACCACTTCCCTGGACAGCCTCTTCCAACAATTAAAAACCATTATTGTGAAGGAAATTTTCCTAATATCCAACCTAAACTTCCCATGGTTCAACATGAGGCCATTTCCTCTTGTCCTGTTCCTGTTCCTCAGCCTCTCAGGAGGCTGAGCCCCAGCTGACCACAAACTCCTTTCAGGTAGTTGTAGAGAGTGATGAGGTCTCCCCTGAGCCTCCTTTTCTAGAGGCTAAACAACTCCAGCTGCCTCAGCCACTTCCCAAAAGATTTGTACTCCTTACCCTTCACCAACTTCT
Source organism: Myiozetetes cayanensis (assembly GCF_022539395.1). Classification (NCBI taxonomy): domain Eukaryota; kingdom Metazoa; phylum Chordata; class Aves; order Passeriformes; family Tyrannidae; genus Myiozetetes; species Myiozetetes cayanensis. The sequence goes on along the minus strand of NW_026087411.1, from coordinate 88,488,192 downwards.
TTGCCCTTCTCTGGACATGCTCCAGCACCTCAATGCCTTTCTTACAGTGAAGGGCCCAGAACCAAATAGAGGATTTGAGGTGGAGCCTCATCAGTGCTGACTACCAGGGGGACATTTGCTGCTCTGGTCCTGCTAGCCACACTATATCTGGTTCAAGCCAGGATGCCAGTTGCCTTCTTGCCCACTTGGGCACACTGTTGGCTCACTTTCAGCTGGCTGTTGACCAGCACCCCCAGCTCCTTTTCCTCTGGGCAGCTTTGCAGACATCCCAAACTGGTAGCACTGCATGGGGTTGTTGCAGTGTCCAGACTCATATTAGGTTTTTGAACAAAAATACAATATGAGCTGAAAACTGTTATTGATTGAACATTTATTCCTAAGAAGCACCATCATTTATATTAAACACTTAACTGCCAAACAGGAAGATAAAGTACATTGAAATTAAAAAGTATCTATGAGATAAAGTAAGCAATAAAATTAGTCACAGGAGGGAATATTATTGGCTTGGTTCCCTTTCAACTTATCTGTGAAAGGATTAAAATCTAATTAATTCTCTCTAAGTGTATGGTACAAGGTAGCAGAATGAACTAGAAAGCACATATATTTTACCTAGCAAGATTTCAAAACTTTTCGTCTATTTAGTGTGTTTTGATTCTTATTTGATTTCAGTCTCACAGTTCATAAATCAGAGCCTCTTTGGATTCTATTACTTCAATCCAGTATTACTGTTTCTTTGGCACTGACATGCTCTGCTAGCTGCAGTAGTAGTGTCACTGTGTAACAGGAATCTTCAACCCCTAGAAATTAGCTTTCCATTTTTGAGCTACTTGTGCCAAAAGTAAATCCTTTCTATTGCAAAGCCAGCATCTCTTCCCTTTCAGAAATATTCTGTAATACCCTTTTCAGAGGATATTCTTCACTTCTTCCTGTTTTTCTGTGTGATAGCTACCATAAGTGTTTTAGGTTAAATTTCTTTATCTCTGTCCAAAACATTCTGATAAAAGAATCCTCCTCATTTTCTTGATATTTCATGATCAACTCATTCTTATTTTCCACCTTGTAAATCTAAGTCTTGACAATATTTCCAAATTTTTCATAATTTTCATTCCATTTTAAATGAAAATACCTCTTTATCTAAACTGTATTGTCAATCATTTTTTTCACTGACTTAGCATCTCTGCAATGTATATTGTACATTAAGTAGCAGATATAACCTAATTAGGACAAGAGATACAGATGAATTTAGGAAATATAACTGTCATTTTATTATCAGTGTTAATATGTCATAAATAGATTGGACTAATCGTAATAAACTGGATTTTTTCCAAGTAAGCTCCATTGAGCTGGGAAAAGTTTCAGACCATATAAAAATTAGAAATTATGAGGTAATTCAGTACTTGTGTTGTTTCACATTAATTTTACACTAGATATTTGAGGAGGAACTGAAAAAAAGACCAGTATATCCATGGCTAACAAAGTATGTTTGTGGGACTCTGTCAGTGGCCAGTTTACAGATGCAACAACTTCTTAAATTTTTTGTACTAGTAATATAAACCAGGCTTAACTCTGCTATGTTCCAAGTATTTCAACAAACATCTTGCAGCTGATGCCAATCCATTGATAGCTTCCATGGGAACGGTCCAGAAAATAAAAAGGCCCTGAAGCTATTTTTTACCAAGAATATATTTCTTACTGTATTTTTTTTAATATATAATACACTTTTCTAATTAAGCAGCAGCCATTGCTAATAATATCTTGTGACTTACACTGTTTTTTGAGGATATGGCCCATTAAATATGTTTTCATTAAGAAAAGTAGATGACATTTACACGGTACATGACACAAGAGATGAATGACTTCTTCACCTACATGCTGTTATGTTAACAATGAAGGTCAATGTTCTGCACCTTTGTGATAAAATAAAAACAGAAATTTGCAATGAAAGTGAAATAAAAAGAGCCAAAGAAAAAAAAAAAAAACAAAACACAACAACAAAGAAAAAACCCCGACCACAAAACCAGAGAAGCATCTGCAGGTTTTGCTAACCACTTTATCTATCATCTGCTTATCTAACCTGCCTGAAAGCCCAAGGGAAAATATGAGCTTTGTAACATGTTCTGAAGGAGAATAATACAGCATATTTTGCACCATACTGATTTTCTCAGACCTTCGTAAAAAGTTGGCTCAAACAACCAACATACAAACTCCAGAGTGAGCATATGCTGCAATATGGCATGATTAGAAAGATCTTTTTCTTACTAGAGGAATCAAAAAGTTTTACATCTCTAAAGCAAGAAAATCAATCCTCAAAAGTCCTGTAGGTAACTACTACAAAGCTCAAATTACTCTTTAAAAAGCAATTGCCAGATTTTGTAGTCAGTTTTCAGACTGATGGAACACCTACACCAGATTTCTAATCCAAATGGTCTTGGTTGATTAAAAATAAATTTCAAAGTGGATAGAATCACATTAAAGAAAGAAGTTCTATTCATGACATCTACTGCATAACCAATTTAACAGTGGATAGATTTGCTAAAACAATGGGCAATTGTGATTTAAGATTAAAATTAAAATAATTTTTTTATTTAATTGAGGAAACTATTTTTATTAGTATCGAGAGAATTGCTGCTGAAATGGAGAAGAGTGGACCAAGAAAAGGCAAATTTCTAATATTGCTGCTGCTGCAGTTTGACTTGTTTCTGCAATACATGTCATTTTATGAACTTGTTTTGGTGACAAAGATTGAAAAAGGTAAATCTTAAAGCAGTTCATGAAGGTAGTTAAGGGCTGGAATCAGAAGATTGTGGTAGAACATCCCCCTTATTGCCAGTCAGATAACTGTATCTTCAGTGGAAAACCAAACATGTAACTTTCCAGTGTGTGAGTCTAAAATTTCCTACCCTTCATAATATCCTGCAGAAATCTAATTCCTGTGGTATATTGCCCATATCCATTTTTCACTGCATTTGTCACTTCCCTGGTAACATTCTTAAGAAAACCAAAATGATAGTCAGAAATATGAATGAAACAGCTGCAATGACTTTCATTAATAGACTTCATACACAACTATGGTATTTTACATCTAAAATGGAACTCTCAGGCATTTGCTGAGAGTTTGCTCTGAGTTTGCAAGGTTTACTGAGAGTTTGCAAGGTTTGCTCTGAGGTAAACCTTGGTAATGTGTTGGTTTTAGCAGCCAATGCCATAAATTAGATTAATATTTAAATTATATTAATAATTACACAAATCTGTTGCAAAATGTTATATCCTATCCCAAATTGTTCAAGTTATCTCAGATTTTGATGCCAATGCAATCCTTGTATTATATCCAAATTTAATAAAGTATTATAATTGTTGTAGTCAAAATTTTCTATCATAATGAAAATGAACTTCAGTAATGCTGTTAATTTACTTATAGCATTACTAATCTGGTGAACTATGAAAACTGCATAAAGCACAGTCTGACAGTAATATGCATGTTTATTTGCAAATATTAGAAGGTGTGACATTTCTTTTATTCCCACCAGTAATTATTTCTTTTGGATAAAGGAAGTAATAAAATGTTCCTCTGTAAGCAGAAAAGGAAGATATTATCACTATCTAATTTTCACTGTATTTCAACTTGTATTACTCAACACTCACTACTTTTAAGTCTACTTCTTTAATTTAATACAAAATTGTAAAGGTAGTATATTCTTTGAAGATGCCTTATCTTCAGTAGCTGAAATGCATTGCTTTTAGTGAATTGGAAAGACAAAAAATTTTCCATCATAGGACTACTTTAAAAGAGCTCCAAACAATTAGGACTACATTAAGTAATAGGAATTAACATTTTCTTTCAAAAAATATTACAAAATCTATTTTTTTATTATTATTATCCATGATGTCTGTTCATAATACCTAACATATGCACAACAAAAAAATTCCATGCTCTGCACATCCACTGTTAGAATATGCAGTATCTCTTATATTCCCATCTTGCCCTCACCAACTTCCCAGATACCATTGTTCAAAACTTGCTTATCTCACTGAAAATCAGTTCCTAAAAGAGTAAATGTTTCAAAGCTCTAGAAAGTTGCTGAATAAGTTACAGTAATTTCCCACCAAAGTTATTTAGTCTCACTACACTGTATTACTTTGCAGTTGATTAAATGCTAGCTTTATACAAGTAATACATATTTCCAGATTAACAATGGTGACACTGACAATCGAAGCCAATTGTCAACAATATATATGTAATTTTCAATAAAGAAAAAAACATGTAAAGCTCTTATATATACAGCATTTTTTTTTAATTAACTGAAGCACATGTGAAAATGCATGAGATGACAGTAAGAAACAATTCCAAATCTTTCTGACATCTGTATCACTAAGATTTTAAATGTTATAATCATAGAATCACAGAATTGTTTGGGTTGGGAAAGGTCTTTAAAACCATCAAGTCTGACTATTAAACCAGCACTGCCAAGTCCAATGGCCCTAACTGCCATATCTACATGACTTCTAAATCTCTCCAGGAATGGTGACTCAGCCACTTCCCTGGGCAGCCTGCTCTAATGCTTTACAGCTCTTCCTGTGAATGTTTTCTTTTCCTAATATCCAACCTAATATCCTTGGGGGAAGAGACTGACCTCCACCTCAGTACAGCCTCCTTTCAGGAGCTAAACAGCTAAACAGCTGCAACTCCCTCAGCTATTTCTTGTAAGACTCATACAATTAGCCTTGACCATCAATCCAGTCTGCCCAGATCCCTCTGCAGAGCCCTCCTACCCTCCAGCCCTCCTACCCTCCCTGATAAACACTCTCTCCCAACTTGTTTTCATCTGCAGAATGTCATCTTAAAACAGTGTCCAAAACTGTTTCCAGTCTTCTAAAGTGAATAGAAGGATTAACTATTAATTGCTCAGTAATCAATCTGAATCACAAAAATGGTATGCATTCCTCCTTTTTCAATAGCAAAAATCAGTGTGGTCCATTTCCTGAGCTGTCCTGACATGATGTATTTTCTCTGCAAAGGAAAGATAGCTCTTTCTTCCTTTCTTTTTAGGCTCAAAATAGAGTCTAATAAAAAATAGAAAAAATATAAATTAGTTTGTTTTTCTTTCCAGCTATTATCATAGGTTGATTTACAGGTTCAAGTTATTTCCTTCTCAAATGCATAAAATAAAATTGCACCAGGGTAATTAATGGATCTCGGAAGGATGACCATGACATGGCAGTTCTAATGCTCCAGCACCAGGGGAAAGGCTGATTTTCTTAAATTCTCCCACATTGCTGAGGGTTCAGGTATTCATACTTTTATTTTCTTCAGGATCTTAAATCTTTCTTAAAATGAACAAAAAAAGAATAACAACTGAATTCTAATAGATTTAAACTAGTTAACCAACTAGAAATTTTATGTTTCCAGTACTTATCCACTTTCTTTTGCACTTTGGCATTCTCCCTTAGTTGTACTTAATGGACTTACAGAGTACTTGAGTATTGAGTCACTATTCATACAGAAGCTGCTTAATGCCTTTATGATATTTATATCTCTTGTCTAAAAATAATTTAAAATCTGCCTTCTCTATTTTGATATGGAAAGGGAGTTATAATCAGGACTGCACGTGTTATTGGATTTTAGAGAATCCTACTTTTATCAGTGACGTAAGAGATAGCTGTGTTTTATTTCTTTCTGGTACGAGGGAGCTTACATTTGCTTTTAACTTCCATTAGCATGGTTTGGTTTATGGTATTTGCTTTCTGGATGACAAACACAAGTGCAGTGAATTACTGGCCTTTGTTCCTTGCATTAATTTGTGATGTTACTGTGTGGTCTGGAGCTTAAATGTGGTTTACCATGCTGGAAAAAAATGATGAAAGAGATGACAGCTGAAATGCAGCAACCAGCTGTGGTCCTTCTCACTGACTACTCTCAGCCATACCTGAGGCATCAAGGTATAATACAGTGGATACACTCACCACTAGTTTCCCATTGTTGCCCTGAAAAAGTTCTTCATTTAACTATGTTTGGACAGATATAGCTGTAGAAGACTTATTCCAGTAAAAGGCTTTTGTTCCTCCTGTACTTCTCCACAAACTTTTTAAGAAGTAATTTACTCCTGAGAGACAAGTAGACAGCTAGATTTCTTTCTTCTTGCTGGACAAGAGGACTTGTACCTATTTCAAGCTGCCTGATAGGAACCAGGCACCTGGAGAGCTCACTAGGTACCTAACTGTCTTATAAACTGAAACTAAGAATTTCTTTTCTGAGGTTGTAGATTCTATCAGCACAGATATTTGGTCATTAGACACATCTATGTACAAAGAACTTACTACCTATATAATTTTCTTTTCATTTTATTCTCCTTCAGTTGCAAGTATTGATACTTTCACAGGAATAATATATCCTATTATGAGTTGCAAGTCAGTGACAGCAATGAAAGTCGTGATGCTGCTTCTGCCTATCTATTTCATTTCCAAGATTTTTCTATTAGTGACACTCTCATTGTTGGAAATTCAGATATTTCAGGAATTGAGTAGTTTGGACATACTGCGCAGTATCTTCCCTGACTGCATGTTTATGTTTGCTATGGTACATGATTTCAATGAGAATAAATTTATTTCCACTAAACACATTAGGGATGTGATGAGCACTGTCCAAGTGTACTGTACTTTTAAAATTCTTTCCAAGGCTGCGTTGTCATCCACACTGCCATAACATGACTTTATTGCACATGTTCAGGTATCATTCATAGTTAATGAGGTTTAATATCTTTGCAATTTACTAACTACCCAACCTACAAGATTTTTGAAACAGTTATAAATATAGACAACAGTAAACTTACCTAATTTGCACATGATACAAGTGTCCATCGTCCACTCTAGCAGTGGTAGTGATGTTTTTGACTTCTGCTGCTTCATCACATGAAAACTGGTACTGTAGTGGGAAAAAGTTTTAATTACATTATTTCTAATACTTAAACAATTGAAGGCTTAGAAATGTGAATTTTAAAATAGCAGATGGTTTCATAAAAATCTGAAGGATGTCATGCGTATCAAGCAAAACTAATGTTTCATTAAAAATTCTGGATCAGGAAGCCTATCGTCCCAGAAATATACAAGTGCACATACATGCTTCCTACCCTGCATGAAAATGCTTTAATCTCTGTGTATTGTACAATCAGATATTATGGTTCTGAATTGCAAAGAAGCTGACCATCTGCAACCCATCTGAAATTAACACTGGCCACGGGTGAGTTTTACTTACCGTTTTATGGCTTCCTTACACTTCCAAACATGTAATGTAGCATGCAGGCTTGAGCATTTTGGAACACCATTTAATTTCCTATACTAATGTGAACAAGCACTTGATTTCATGGTTTGTCTGCTTGTAATTGTAACTTGATTGTGAGCTTAGAACCATTTGTTCATTGGGCTTTAAATCTACATTTAATTGACCAGCTTTGTGAATGATTAAGTGAATTCAATTAGTTTTAACATGACACACTGGGATCTCTGAATAGATTTGTGTCAATTAAAGTACTTTCATATTTTATGGTGCTTATGATATGTTAGAAAAATATTTTTCTGCATCATTACTTTACCATGAACACAAGTAAGATGAACTTAAAGCTGTCAACATTTTCTAAACCTTGGATAACTTCCTGCCCATGACTAATCTCATTTGTTCTGGATAAAGATAGTCACAATATAACAAAAGACAGTAAATCACAATATTAAAAAAAAATAAAGAAAAATACTATTTTCTTCTTTTTCTGTTTATCTTCATATATCTATTTAGTATGGTCGTGCTTTTTAAACATAAGGCAAATATAATTCAAATATACTGTTTCTAACAATCATTTCATGGTTCTTACAGAAGAAGAATATAATTACAGGTAAATTTTGGACATTTTTAGCAGGAATATCCATTGTGAGAAAATTAATTTTTCTTTTAATATCTTTTTATAGCCTCTTTAGTATCTGCCTATCTCTTCATAAAGCTCAAGCTTTAGATCTTCCTCAGAAAGGAAGGAAGAATTTTTCAAAGTCAAAGATATACCATGGTCACAATTCATTCCTTATAGTTTATAAACAAATATATTCCTAGGCTGACCATGAAAGCCAAGCAAATTTTTTTTCTGATCCTATGGAACTGTGATTTAAGTAATAAATGAAGTTAAAGGTTTCTACTCAGAGGCACACAGTAAATTTTCCTATGACACTTCACTCAGTTCTACAGCCTCCCTTATGATAATTTCAATGAAGCTGTACACGAGGTTCAGTAAGTTTAAGCTTCATATACAAAATACAATAACTCAATTTGTATCACTTTTAAAGACAAACCCCACACTCTTTATTGCTGTGTTTTAATATGTACTTTTTGTATGAGATTCCAAATATAATCAATATAGGATTTTCCTTAAGCCCCAACTCTTATGAGACATATCAATCGTATTAGTCATGAATTGGCCATAACGGATAGTAAGTTTTATAACTATCTTCCTTAAAATGCTAAAGAATGTCAAGACTCTCTGTAGCTTTATTTACTATCTTCTACAGTAAGAAAAAGAAAAATAATATTGAAATTTTTACAGATCCTAACTTTTATTTACTTCTCTTTCAGTGGGATATTTTGAGGCCTTACCTGTAAGGTACCATTATCGATGAAAAGCCGAATTAAAAAATGTTGTATTGTTTCTGGGCTCTGTTCAATATTTAAAAGGAGTCCATGAGGATTACAGGTCTTAAATTCGAGATAGATGAAGTTTTGTATGTTCAAATGTAAGCCTTGAAATTCCAGGTAAGAATTGCCATAATAGCGAGCATAACTAAAATCTGTAAATAGAATTTTGAGAGGTATAAGGTTTTTAACACATTTTTCTTCTTCACACACTGTTTTCTTATTCTGCTAGTGGTAGCAAAGATATAGGATATTTTTTTACATCTGCCAAGGAGACAGACATGAATCTCAAAATTGATGTTGGTTTTCTTCTGTCAAAGATAACACAAAATGTTAATAAAACTAGACATAATGGTTTTATCAAATTATATTAAGAAGGCATTAAGCTAGGATCAATGAATGACTATAGAATAGACTATGAAGACGATCACACTTGGTACATATCTGGTAGCTCAACATAAGTCAAGTTTTTTTCAAAGTTAGGTGTTTAATCAAAATTAGATCCAGGAATGAATGGGTTAGAAATCTTTAAAGAAACCATTCAGTTTGGGAAGGGAGGAAGACATTCTACAGTCTAACTATGAAAGTGACATCTCAAATACATCAACTATTTTGTTCTAAGACAAACAATGTAGGGCTAGGGTGAAAGCTGAAAATATCCTTTGTGACTACCTCTAGCTTGTCTGTTTGATTTATCTAGATACCTCTTAACCTTTAGCACCCTGTGCTGTAACTTGCAAGGGCATATGCAGCTCTTATTTAAATGGAAAAGGTATGTGAAATCATGGCTTCAAGCCCATCAGAGATGACAGAGAGCTACACTTAAAAGGACCTCCTTTAATTTTTATTTTCTCTCTCTCCCCCATCTTTTCTCTTCTCTTCTCCTTTTTTTTTCTTTCCTTTCCCTTTCCTCTCCTTTTTTTCTCTCTCCTTCCTTCCTTGATACCAATCAATGACCAGTGTTGCAAAAAAAACCCAAACCCAAACCCCAAAAACAACAACAACAACAAAACCCTTATAATTTTAAATGCATTTGATCTTTAAAAAGTCTGGTTTGTCTTAAATTTTATAGACAGGACAATTTCTCTAAGGAAATGTTTTAGAGAATTATCTCCAATACCTAAACCTTGTTTGGTTTCCTTCCTGAGCTAGCCACTGAGCTCTAAATCTTTCTTTCATTCCTTTTGCCTTGAACTCTCCCTGCACATAGTTTTGCTTCTTCCAAGAACCTCTCAGTTATCCCCACAGTCTTTAGATATGAATATCTAACCTCTTATATATATATCAGAGATATACTGATATCTCTTTTTCATGACTCAAGTTAGGAGATCAGCTTGACTGAAAGAAAGCAAAGTTGCACAGAATAACTCTTTCCTGCGGTCCTAACTCCTTCTGTCACTTTCTCAATTTTTTGGAGGTGGGTTGTTTTGTTGCTTTTTTCTGCATTGTTCAGCATATAATAGTAGACACGTGAGAAAAGGTCAAAACTACATCAGCTCTTCAGTGCTTTGCTAACAAAAGCCATCTGAGCCCCTAGATCTTACAAAAGAGTAAAATCGATAATTGTGAGAAGAATAAAAAGGTGGGAACAAATCCATTTATTTATGACCCCCAAAACTATAATCTAAATCTGAGGCCAGACTGCATTATCTACTAAATTTCAAGAAAACCTAAACAAGCACAAGCTAGTGGCATCTACACTGAGATTTCTATGTATAATTGCAGCAAGTACACAAAGCACTACAGATAAAAAATGGACTTTATTCTGACTGACATCCATTTCTATTTACATGTCCACAAGTGATGATGCCTTGCAAGACAACACAATGCATTATTCCATGCGTTTGAGGCTAGTTTGGCTTCTTTTGGGAAATATGTTTGTGCTCCTGAACAGAGAACTTCACAAAATAATTATCTGCAGTAAAATTGCTGCAATTGCTCTATGTCCATAAATATGGAAAGAATTAATGAGAGAAAGCACTGAAGAATATTTAGCATGCTCCAGGTTTCTTTGAAACCCACAAAAATGTGCTACTCAAATCACAAATAGGCTACATACCTTTCCACAATAGCTATTAACATAAACCACTGGTGTGGCTTTACCTATTAAGATTCTCACATTGTTTGTAACAGTACACAATCTCTTCTTATAGAACATAAGCTTTACTTATAATCCTTCTGCTATACCTACATGCAGCTTTTTCATTTGACCTCTAGAGCTGGCTTCCTAGATTGCTTTTTGTCCTAACAGAGACTGCTCATCATCCAAGCCTTTAGAACAAAAAAGGAAAAATTGAAGCTGTATTTTATCTTTCACCATGAATGTCTAATGCTTGCTTTCCTAAGACACAGGAAAGCCCTTTGGCCTATAAAATCCTTTCAGCTGTAGCTTGCTCCCCTGTGTACGTACAGCTCTCTGTGTTTTTCTGTTTACAAGAATTCATGTTAATGTCAGAATGTTAAAAGGTTTGAGATCCAGCTGTAAAGGTAAGTGGATACACAGGCAGATCTGCAACCCAGTTCATTGTCATGGTTCATTAACTCTTGCCACTGCCTACTGGGTTTCTCCATTCCAATGAGTTTCAGCTGCACCAGCTTCAGAACGGAGATCTGCAAATTTAAAACTTCTTGAGGGCTACACAGTTTAAATTCTTGGTTTTTAATGGTAGGTAGGGATCATAAAAACTTTTAATATGTCCATGAGCATGTGCTCCTGGTGATGGAACTTTTGTCTCTATATATTTCTATGTCTAACTCACACCCTGCAGTTTGTAGGCATTCAGGCACAAAGAGGATTATGATGATGCTTTTTTTCTTTATTCTGCTATTTTCTTTTGTTATGCTGCACCTGGGAACAAAACACTCTTGTTCAAGCTTTCAGTTTTCCCTTTTTCCTGAACACATCCATCACATCTTTTGCTATTCTTTTAATTAGAATTATCTTAAAAAATTCAAAAATCACTGCCTGTGGGAAGAACTCTGTCATGAAAAATCCAAACAATTAATTTTCTATTTGAAATTCTTATTTATCTTTATAAAGAAGGGACACATCTCTTACAGTATAAAACCATTTTAATACAAAAGTTGTTTCAAAACTGAGGAATGTCAAGCGAAAAAATAAAGTTTCAGAAAAGCAAAACAAAAAGTCCATTGGCTGTTAATGGCTCAGGCTTAAACAAACAGCATGCGAGGAGCAATGCTTCCCCTGGGACAGCCCATTAGTTTCCACTCTAAAAACTGCCATAGCTTCCTCAGCTGGGGTGTGCTCATGGTTCAGGGCAGGCATGGCCAAAGGCCATGTCCCCACGTGTGTGGGCTGTTGAGACAGGGAAGTCTGGAAGCTTGGGATCTCTGGTAGCAGGAGGACAGTTTGTGATGGACCAGCAGACCTGCAGCTGACCAGGGTATTGCTGAAGGCAAACAAGATTGTACAGGAGACCCCTCAAAGCCAACTCAGCCCATAGCTGGTATCTGCAGAAGAGGGCGAAGATGAGTGAGATCATTACTGAAGATTCTTTTCTGTGAGGTGTGGAGGCACCAATAAGACAGTTCAACCTGATGTCCTCAGAGGCTTGTCTGGTCGGTTGGCTGTCTGGTAGGGTCAGGATTTGGGATTCTACACAGGGACCAGCAACGTTTGCATAGCTCACACACGGTTAACCCTTGTAACTTCTCCATGTGGGCACCAATAACGATACCAGGGTAACCCAGTGCATCAGGAGTGACTGCAGAGCTCTAAATATGAATGAAAAAGGCATGGGGGGCCTCAGTCCTGCCATTAAGGAGGAATATCTTATGAAGAGGTTAGAGCCTACAGTCAGGTACTTTGTAGACAGGAATAATAGAAGAATAAGTTGAATTCCTAAATTGAAATAGGTATCTTACCACAGTAGAAGCACTTTTGCTGTCCTAACTACAAAGAATTCATGTCTCCCTGTTTTTTTTTAATGTCATAGAATATCAAAACAGGGTTAATAGATAATATTAGTAATATGATGCCTTTTTTTTTTTTACCACTTTTACCCCTATTTCATGTGGCCTATCCATGTAACATTTTCTTTTTACTCTCAATATGCTGAAAGTACCTCAGCTTTGATTTTCCTTATAATTCTGGAGGGGGAGGGTTGAGATGTCATATATAATGAGTCATGTCAATCACTGTCATTTGCATTCTAAAATAAGGTCAATCTTTCCAGCAAGTCATGAAAAACAGCCAGAGAAAAATAATCCATATGTTTTATTTTTAATTCCCTTAAATACAATAACCTACTCCATATTTGCAATCAGTATTTAAAAGGTTTCACTTTATTTTCAAATGAGTCTCATTTACTTCCATACATTTTATTTAACCTCTTCAGCTGAAATATCTCAAAGGCAGAGCAGAACAATGATCTCCAGCCATTATTTCTATTTCCAGTTGCAATTCTATTTCACTGTGCTACGCCTCACCTTTGGTTCCACATAACATACCCACAGTTACAGCGTACCTATGTTTAATGCTGTCAGAGAAGTCTGTTCTGCATGACTAGCAGGGAATTATAGTTATGTTTTTCTCTAAAAGTTGAAATATTCTCTAATGTGGCGTGTTAGACAACAATGAAATATGGTTAACATCCAGAACTGTTGCCCATGCAGCTCACAAGTAGCTTTCAAGCAAAGAAAAAAACAACAGTTACAAATAAATGCTTTTTACTGTTCCTTTTTCATGCTTACACAGAGCCACAGATTTCAGTAGACTGCAAAATTCTTCTAAAGGAAAAGTATGGCTGTTTTAGAGCTCCTGTAATTCAGAATTCTTCACCTATAGCCTAAACATACACATACACACATGCACAAACACATACATGGGATTCAGCTGCTTGAAAATTATGAAACATTAGATCCTAAATTCCAGGAAGCCCTTTCCTGTAGTTATTGTATATCTTTCTTTTCCTCATGCATGCATCAGTCATGTCTGTTGATCCAAGTTTTGATTCTTAACTCCTTCGTGTCCAACAGTCAGTCTGCAATGCTGTTGGTAGTGAGATCTGCACTTACCTTTCCTACTCATACTATAAAGGGGACAGCTGGCTACATTTTCTATTAATTTTCACTTCTCCCCTCATTCTGCTCAAGTATTACGGTTGGAAAAACCAAAAAACTATACATATAAAATTTTCTTTTTAATATTTTTTCCATTTTTTTAAAAAAATAAAAATACTGACTGCAAAAAAACTTAAAATGTGGTAAGCCTTGACCCCTTCTTGAACTCAGGGAAAACAGGGGCAGATTTTTCTTGCAACAACTCATTTAAATTATAGAAGGCACTTGGAATGTAATTAGTTCAGGAAATTGTTTTATTATTGTCAATAAAGTATTATTAATTTCTAAAGCAGGATTCTGGTTCATGCTCAAGTGTAGATTTTAAATTCAAGTCCAATGCCTGATTATGTCCATTAACTGCAATAATAGCTTAGTGAGATTAACTGATACTTGTGTAATTGTCTACCATGGGGGCTAGCTCATCAACATATAGATAATGGAGAGAGGTGTTAAGTTTATTGCAATCAGCAGGTGAATATAAGAGATTCTCTCACTGAAGACAATAATATATATATATATATATGTAAAAATCATGAAAAAAAACCAGCAGTGTGCAGTTCTGTTTCAGCTAAAGACTGTGCTGGTTTTTTCCTTTTAAAATATACTACGAGGGACACAGAGAGAATCAAGTATTGTTACGGCAGAAATCAGGAGCAGCTCTTACTTTGGGGATGGTTTGTCTTTCTTTCAGCAGAACTTCACAAGCCTTGCTAAAATCTTTTCCTCTTGCTGCTCTTTCTACAAAGTACTGGCAGCTGGCACACAGCCAGCACCTAGTCCAGAGCCACTGCTTACACATTGATAAACCCCATAGTTAGAAAGCATTAGATCCACCACTGGGTGAGAAACAGTTGTATCCATAAGAAACCAAGCTTTTTGCCCTTTACTTATAAAACAACTTCTATTTTAAGTCTCCTACAACTAGACTTTGAACAAACAGAACTGAACTAATTTTAACATATTACCAACTATTTTAAAGACTACAACCAATATCAATGATAAAAGCTTGATGTGTACATACCATGACTTTAAAATGTCCTTTATAGTACTATAGGCTACTCCAAAGGGCAGCTCTCTCCCCATTATTCAGAAAAAAAAAAAATAGATGTGAATAGGCATGATAATCAAGATCTTGCAATGTATTGCATGAATTGCACAGTGAGAGCACAAGTTTTAAAGTCTATAATATGAGAAAAAAATACATCAGTAATCATCCTTTACTCTCAAAATCAAATAATAACTTAAGTAAGATTATTTTCTGACTGGAAAACAAATAAAAAAACCCATTGTGGAATCCAGAACAAGACAATATTTCTATCTGTCCAAATCCACTGGTAGAAGGGATAGATTTTTTTTCATGGTGTTTTATCTTTCTATTGCAGTCAAAAAAAACCCACAACAAACAATTAGGAAGGTGCATGGACTATCCAACTATGGAATTTGCTTGAAAATTACACAATAATATTGTATATTCTATGCATTTATAGTTGAGGATGCATGAATGCTATCTAGTATAACAGAAGGAGAATGGAACTCTCTGTGAATAATTTCTTCTTGTTCCAGACCCAAATCTTTACAGATCCAACATTTTGATTTAGTAATTCAGTTTCAACTTGCTTAACGTTATGCAGCTATGGGAGAAGTGAAACTCACGTTGATTTGCTGAGAAACATTTTCAGGAATGGTCTTCTTCCTGTTGAAGCTTACTACCAAAATTCTTGTGGACACCTCAGATGAAAGTCATGCTCATCATGAGAACCACCTCTACCAGTCACTGATTAAATACTGTGCCAAGATGGCACTGTAAGGTTTGCATAGTAGCTATGCTTGTTCTTTAGAATTTATAGTATTGACTTTTATCTATTAATGGTGCACACATAAAAACAGTGACATTTTATCTGTTCTGTATTTATAAGTGTGTTGGATTTACCACAGTTGTGACTTTGCATAAGGCCATATTTGCCCAATAACTTGCAGTTAAATTGGCCAAATGCATGTTTTTGTCTTCATTATGACTTGTTTTGGTCACAGCTATGTATGACATCTCTCAGGGTGGTGGCAAAACTCTTACTAGGTAGGCACATCAGCTGCAGAATCTGTCTTTGTCTTGGATACGTGGAACCTGAAAACAGTCCCAGCTGAAGCTGTACCTTCAGACATGGACAGCATTCACAGTAGTAAAAGCTGTCTTTTGCACATATGAGTGACATCAATGACCCTAACAGTATATCCATGGTGCTCTGAAATAACACTTCATTGGTTCCTTCTGGTGCAGCTGTGACTCTTTCAACTAATATCTCACATATAATACTGTGTTCAGTCTGTCTGTATCTCTCTGCTTTCCTTTCCCTCAGAGAGACAGTGCAAATATGCAGTTGTCTTATGAAAGAAATATAAAGCATTCAGTTCAGAGTGTGGAGACTATTATTTCTGCTTCCTTCATCTTACATCATGTATTAGAAGCCTGCAGGCTGTCCTGTGGGCTGGTATGCAAACTCTTCTTACTTAGGAGCTGTAATGAAGACCTGCATGCCCAGGAAGCATCAACAGAAAAAACCTCAGTGAATGGTAAAAACATGCATTACTCACAGTACTAACTACTTCAGTAATGTCCAATGAATGAGGTAGAAGGTCGATGCATATGACATATCACTTTCTGTTTCACTTTCTGAACACAATGGTCTATGATCTGCTCGTGAACAAGTACTATGGAAACAAATACTGCCACGAATATTAAAGAATACAAATAAGGAATGAATCATTAATAACAGATCACACACTACAGTACATAAAACTCAATGAATTTTTTGAAGATCACAAGAAAGAAACTCCAGTTAAAAACAGGATCAGAAAATTTAGTAGGCATAATTTATGACACATAACCCAACAGAGGAAAACAAAACTCAAAATCTAAAATGGATGATTCAGAATTAATAGATATATTATGATAGGTACTACCAGCTGCTTCCCTTCCTGTTTTGTGTGTGATATAGTCCCTTGCAACATAAAAATGGAAAATTCTTATTTTGTATCCGTTTAATATGGAACTGGTAGTTCACAGGATGGAGAAGATTCAGAATGATAGTACTGTTTAGGTAATTAATTTCAAAATATGCATTTGAAGTAATTTCTATGCTGAAAAAATTAAGTTTACATTTGGAATCCTAATGTTAGCAGTGTAGAATAATTTCCTCTGTGCAGAAGAACCCACTGTGCAAAAAGAAGCCTTCACAAAAATTTTTATAGTACAAATTTGGCATGAATCATAAAGAAAAGATTAAAGTGTGCAGACAGAGGACATCTTCCAAAATAGTTATGTATATGAAATTTGTTGGTGGTAATGTAGTATCAGAAGCTTCTTTTTGCTTCAGAGCAAATATATGTATTTGTATAGTGCTTGGCTGTAGTGTCAATGGTTAAATGCAGACTGGACTCTGAACTCAACACTATAGTTGAGAGAGAAGTTTTCTAAACAAGAATTTTTGGAAAGATTCCCACTTTTGATAATGAGACCAGGTTAAATAGAAAAATAACTCCAAACCCACAGAGTCTGAAAGCTGAATGGCTTGAAAATGCTACCTGAATAGCAATCAGGTCTGGAAAAAAAAAAAAGTTACTCATACCCCTTTATTTGTGAAGGAAAAAAAAAAAGGAAACAGGTAAAGATAGATGCCTGTTATCAAGATGTCACCAACAATTAAAGTGTGAATAACAAGAATTTTTGCTTCTGAAGAAGCTATGCAAAATACATAATATTTAGCTACATTATGAAGGTATATACTCATCTATGAAATTTTCCAATAGATCTCAAAAATGAAGATGACAAAATCAAAAGCTGGAAACACTGAGGAAATTTAGAATACATGCAAAGAAAGACATGTATGGAGTAAAGAAGATGGTGGTAGTAGGTAACACACCCCACTCTTCCTCCCAGATGTATGATAGTTGAGAAGCTAGGAATATAATGAGATTCAGACAAACAAGCAACAGTGAAGAAAAGATGGCAAAGGATCCTAGGCAGTAAGTGAAAGAGACCAGAGGAGAAAAATCAGGGATGAATAATAACAGAACCAAAGTCACTACACTGAGTGGAATGTAAGTGTTAAGAGCTTCAGACTAAAGAGGAACATGGATGACATTTATGAAACTGTGACAACTAAAAGGTAGGACTGTGTGTGATCAGAACTCAGGTGGAAGCATATTCGAAGTGTTTATACTATCTATATCTGCAACAGTAAAAGAACTAACTTACTACGTAGAAGTCCTTGACAGCTTTATCCTTCTTCTTGCACTGAAGTAAGATGAGGCAAGTAGGGGTCCTCATAAGACACATGCTCCATCCCCTTAATCCTCTTCATAGTCTCTGCTTTGCTACATATTTCATCTCTTACCATAAGCAAAATGTCTTCATTATATTGAGTGAACAGACTATCTTCAAATATTAGAAATCTACAGTCATAGTTACTTTTTTGATGTACACCATTAATCTCTGCTGAATATTCTGCCTGGGGGGTCCCATTGCACCTTCTCCACTAAGTTTTTTCATATGTATTTAATTATAAAATGCAAACTAACTTAAAATATGAAAAAGCACCTGTTTCTCTGCTTAGATTTTGCACCCACTTTTGCCAGAAGTGTTGCAACACTGCTGATATCCTTATTAATAGAAGTCATTCTCTTCCTATGTTGTAGTATAGAGGTCACAGAAATCACTGTACAACTTCATGAACTGTTACAGAAATCATGCCAGCTTTATATAGTTTTTAGCTATACAAGGTATTGTTCTTCCTTTGTCATGGTTTTCCTCTGTTAAGGAGTTGCTATAGATAGAGACAATGCTCTGACAACTGCTATTTGGTAATTCACTTACCAGGCAAATCTACCGAGCTTCTCAATCTTCTGCACGATCTGGCAATATGCCAAGTATTTCCATCTAAATGTACTTGTAAACTCTCACAGAAATCTAAAATTCACCTCTGATAAGCCTGTTGCTTACCTGTCCTATATAAAATACAATTTAAGAAAAACAACATTGTCCCCAATGCCTCCAAGTAAAGATTACTCAAGAACATCAAACTACAAATACTGACTTATGCTTAAATACCACATAGTAAAAATCACTGGGAAATTTTTGGCAAACACCAGATTTTGTTTTGACTAAAACGAAAAGAAAAATATCTTCAAAAACAAATTATTATTTGAGAGTTAGAGCACACTATATTTAATTTCTTTTGAAAGTTAGGAATGGTCAGCACATGTAGATAAGGATGGAAAAAATCCTTTATTTACACCGAATAAAATTTGGAAAAAAATATTCATTGTACTCTTGGGTACAATGACATTTTATTTACCCATGTTTAAAATTCTCTCCAAAATCCTAGTTTGATTTATTAGAAATGTTAGTCACATTAGATGCAACCTATTTGAAACAAGCAATTTCAGACGTAAAAAATAAAAAAAAAACCTAAGAGTAACTACCTCTTATAGATATTTGTATGATAGATATGATTTTCCCCAAAAATATTCATATGAAAATAACTCGTTTAAAGAGAAGCACTATAGTATTTAAGATCTGTTGGTTTTCAATCCTTAATATGTCAAAAGTAACAAAATAGCTGGAGTGCATTTCAGAACAACAGGAGCATGTGCTCTGCACATCTTGGAGAACAGTTGTTAATAAAAAGCAGAAAGACACTGGAAAGCAAAGGCAGCCTTTGTCCTGAAAATTGATATTATTTCAGTGCAGAGAAATGTAGTTTAATCTATTGTATGGTAGTATGGAATGCTCGTATTATTTAGGGTGGTCTTTCCAGCATTAGAAAAATATTGATTCTAAATGTTGATGTCGTTCACTGTGTCTTCATTAACTGGTTTGCAAACGCTCTTTATTTCTTTCTCTTTATAGAGTGGGAAATTCATAGTCAATTTTATTAGCTTAAGTAAAATTTAAACCTAGCTGATAATGACTATGCTCAACATTCCCAAGTGAATTTCTTTATAAGTAATATTATAAATAAATGTTGGAGAAATACTAAAAAAATACAGAAAAAAACCCTAGAAAGACTCTCTCACAGTTATAAGGAACAAATGAAACATCTGGCTTGTGTCTTTTATAACCCTCCACCAAATTATTATTTTTCAGTTGAATACATTTAAATTATTGGATGCTATGTAAACCAAAACATCAGAAATTCATCTTATGTCTTTCAAATGTTCAAATTCAAGCTTTTACATGAAGGTAACATTGCAATGTTACCAATTGTTAGTATTAAAAACTATATTCTCAAAAAGAAAACTCTATGGCTTATCTTTTCCTCAGCTTCATTATGAAACTTTTCCTTTGGCACAGTTTCAAGCTTTATCAACTTTCTAAGGACAGAACCAAAAATGACCTGATGTTTAAAACTTCATTGCTGTAAAGGTCTAATGAGAATCATACTCCTGCTGTACAGGAAATGAGTTAACACAGCACTAAACTAATCAGCACATTAAGCATAAAGTTTGCAGCTTTAAGATCTAAGGGTTTAAAATCAGGTCCCTTATTTAAAGTACAAAGTAGGCTTTTCCATCCATAAGGGCACGGTGCTAAGCCCTCTGAAGGAATGAAAAGCATTTTGTTCTGCTGTAGGTAGCAGGCATATTTAATACACGACAACAATTTACACACACACACATTACAATCAAAGAAGAGACATAGATATTACAAAAGCCCTCTGCCTGAAGAAGTTTAATCTACAGCTGTCATTGTCCTTAGGAGTGTTATGGATCATATTCATGTCTTAATAATGCCATTCTTCAGAAGTGAATGTAAAATCCTCTGGGACAAAGAAAAGGAGGGATATGTCAAAGAAGTTTAGCTATAGCCTAGTGAACAAGGCTGTCACCTGGCTAGAAACCTCAGAGGACTTGTGTACTGCAAAAGGATTTTGAATGTATGACTTTAACTGGACCACCAACACAGAAAAGAGTAGAATTTAGGTCATCTCTTAGCACCAAGAAATTCTATGGTGTAAAAACAGTGCATCATTTTTGGATGGGGGCTGAGAAAACATTTGAAAGAATCAAGGAGAGGAGATACACTTGCAAAAGATGTCTGGGAAAGACAATGTAAATATGATGGTTTATATCAGTTGCACTAAACCTAAAAAGCAAAATAAAAAAAATCACACAGCTCTAATGGGTTACATTTCTTATTTAGTCTGGAAAAAATGTATAATCAGATATACTAGGCTTGAAATAATCAAAACCATTGTAAAAATAATTATCTAAAAATTCTAAGTTTGCTAAATAATTAATATCCTGCTTTTGTTTCTTTATATAATTCAGGGAATTACTGATTAAGGAGCATCTTCACTTGAGTGATCATGACCAAATCCCTATACTGTGCTTTTCTGTCCCTCAAAATGGGATCAAGAACTATGCAGAACCTGTGAAATTAAGAGTTTTCAAGCAATAATCCAAAATCTGAAAATGAAGCAGGAAACAATCCAATGCTAGATAACAAAAACCAGGGAAGACAGTGACTTGTACTCTAACCCCTCCTCATCTTCCATGTATCTGATTAAAGACTGCATGCAGATCTGTCTGCCTGGAGGCTGAAGGCCAGATATTTATGCTGTGCATTGGCATGTACAATTGCACTTTCAAAGAGGGATCTTTTAAACAGGGATCATTATTCTCTTTTACAGCAGTGCCACAAAGGTGATGGTAGTGGTACTGTTCATCTTTTATGCCACAAAGTAATTATTACGCTGTTCAGCCAGTGGGAGACACAGGTTAACTTTTTTTGTGTGTCTGGGACTCAATATCTGTATTTTCCATGTATTAGCAAATGTTCTAGCTACTAGACAGAAATCTAGTCCAGAGGGTATTTTGTCCCCCAGGGTGACAAAATTAATGAAAATATATAAGTGAGGAGAAGAGTATAGATTTTCTGGCCTTAGATGAGGGCACTTTTCTGAGAAAAGGGAGACACAGGATGATTTTGATTTGCTTTATGGTGGATGAGGATAGAGGAACTGCTATAACATGATTTACCTGAATAATTTTAGATGCATTCCTTGAGATGAATCTCACAGTAAAAACATCTATTTCTCTGCATAGAGACAGTCTAGTGTCAGACTCCAAATGCTGCCATAGGCAAAAGATAAAACACCATTTATATGGCAACTAGAAATCTGTGGGTTTTTTAAGGTTTCATAGCACATGCTATGCAATTAGTATGGAAATACCACATTAACATTAAAATTGTTATGCAATAAAGTCTTCCTGGTATATATCCCTTTTCTTAGTTGTTATGCTCATTCTTCCTGTGTCCTGCTGGGTCCTAAGGCTGACTCTTCAGTCTTCCTCAAGAGTTACAAGAGTAGGAGGTTGTAGGGGAGGTCACAGTGAGCTGTCAGCATTCTCAGGTCTTCACCAGAAAAAGTGTCACATTTATTTCTCCTCAGGCTTGGTCACTATTTTGGGTTCTTTTTAAATGCTTCCCTGTCACAGCCTCCTTCCTTCTCTTAGACTGCCAGCTACAGTGGCCTGCAGCACCATCACAGCCCTATGCATACAGAGGGCTGTAGTTTGTCAGGCAGTGAGAGGTGGAGGGTGTCACCCCCTCCCCAGCAGGGTCACCCCAGAGCTGAAACTGGAGCAGCTTCAGCTGCAGCAGCCACTGACAGCACTGCAGGGGTTAAACCAGCAACGCCAGCTGAGGCCAGAGTGAGTCTGAGCCCCTGAACTGCCAGGTCAGTGCATAGCCAGGGTTGACCCTTGCTGAGGGCAGAAAGCATATTTACTGGGCTGCACTGGTGACCTAGATCCCATATAGATAACATAATTAATCTCCAAGGTAAGTCATGATAATGTCTAAAGTCTTACTAAGGACTGACTATGGACTCTTAATGATCAGGTGTAAGTATCTACTGTGAATTAAGTAAGCAAAGCTGACTTTTCTAATGTTATTAATCAAACCTTATAAGTCCTTGCAAGACAGGGAGAGAAAGAAAAGAAGCAGCCTTTGAAAATGTTGGCCCTAAAGCTGCTAGTTGGTAAAAAAAACAGTACACCTGCAAAGTTCTGAGAAATATCTATTCACTTGTGTGCAGAAGCAGGAGAAGCTCTATTAATTAAATCACATCTTGACCTTCATTTTCCCTCATAGTTTCCCAGAATCCCCTAATGTCTCTAAGAAGCAAGCTTCAAATCAAGGAATGTGAGATGACTTCAAATCCACTGAATTTAAAAGTCAAGCAGTATGGTTTTCCAGATAAAATAAAGAAGTAACTTGTATTACTGCTTTTCTGGACACTGAATTAAAGAATTTAATACCCAGCTTGTCTTGTATTCAGTACATTCCTATATATTTTATCACACCAATTGCTTTACCCTTTCTTTGTTGTTTATTTAAAACTCATATGAAGTACTAAATTGAGTACTTGAAATTTGATTAGAGAAACTCCTACTCTTTCTGCTCAGCTGAAAGGACAGAAGAAGGGATATTATATCAGTATTTTATTGATCACTGAGTTGTTTCTGGTTCTAATTTCTATGTCTACATAGAAAGGAGGAAACAGTTAGCGACCTGCTGAGCCACTTGGATCCACACAAGTCCATGAAACCAGACGGATCCACCCAAGGGTGGTGAGGGAGCTGGCAGAAGAGCTTGCCAAGCCACTCTCCATCATTTGCCAACAGTCCTGGCTCACTGGGGAGGTCCCAGACGATTGGAAGTTGGCGAATGTCACACCGATCCTCAAAAAGGGCTGGAAGGAGAACCCGGGAAATTACAGGTCTGTCACCCTGACCTCAGTGCCTGGCAAGGTTATGGAGCAGATCATCCTGAGTGCAATCAGACAGCACCTACAGGATGGACAAGGGACCAGAGCCAACCAGCACGGGTTTAGGAAGGGCAGGTCCTGTCTGACCAACCTGATCTTCTTCTATGACCAGGTGACCCACCTGGTGGATGAAGGAAAGGCTGTGGATGTGTCTATCTGGACTTCAGCAAAGCCTTTGACACAGCATAGTGCTGAAAAAGCTGGCAGCCCATGGCTTGGACAGGGGCACTCTCTGCTGGGTTAAGAACTGGCTGGAGGGCTGGGCCCAGAGAGTGCTGGTGAACAGGGCTGCATCCAACTGGCAGCTGGTCACCAGTGGTGTCCCCCAGGGATCAGTGCTGGGCCCAGTTCTGTTTAACATCTTTATCGGTGATTTAGATGAGGGGATTGAGTCCACCATTAGTAAGTTTGCAGATGACACCAAGCTGAGGAGGGAGTGTCAATCAGCTGGAAGGCAGGAGGGCTCTGCAGAGGGACCTGGACAGACTGGAGAGTTGGGCTGATTCCAGTGGGATGAGGTTCAATAAGGCCAAGTGCCGAGCCCTGCACTTTGGCCACAACAACCCCTGCAGCACTACAGGATGGGGGTAGAGTGGCTGGAGAGCAGCCAGGCAGAAAGGGATCTGTGAGTTTGGATCAATAGGAAGCTGAACATGAGCCAGCAGTGTGCCCAGGTGGCCAATGGCATCCTGGCCTGTATTAGGAACAGTGTGGCCAGCAGGACCAGGGAAGTGATCCACGCCACACCTGGAGTGCTGTGTCCAGTTCTGGGCTCCTCAGTTCAGGAAGGATATTGAGGTGCTGGATCAGGTCCAGAGAAGAGCAACAAAGCTGGTGAAGGGACTTGAGCACAAGCTTTATGAGGAGAGGCTGAGGGAGCTGGGGTTGTTTACCTGGAGAAGAGGAGGCTCAGGGGAGACCTCATCACTCTCTATAACTACCGGAAAGTAGGCTGTGGGAGTTGGTCTCTTCTCCCAGGCAGCTACCAGTAAGACAAGAGGCCATGGTCTCAAGCTGTGCTAGGGGAGGTGTCATGGTTTAGTTAAGCAAGGAATTTTTCTTTCCCTTCCCCCAGGCCCTGTGTGTAAGCCATCAAGAGCTATCAGGTGGACAAAAGGGTTAGCTCGCTGGTTAATGGCTGAAAAATTAGTCTCCTAGGAAACGGGGGAGATGAAAGGCTATTGTTTACTTTTTCTCTCATCTCCTGGGCAACAGGGGAGGAGGAGTTGTGGTGGGCTGGGCTGTGGCTGGAACACAGGTCAGGAGCGAAGGCTGGTGGTTCCTGTGGCTCCACGACCTGTTTACTAGTTGCAGATCCTGCTCAGATTTCTTTTTCATCAGAGAGGAACTGTTGTGGCTTTTTTTACTTTTTTTTTTTCCTTTTTCTTTTTCCCTTTCACCATTCCTGTGTGTTTTCTTTCCCTGGCACTGGTCCAGGCACAACAGCTTGGGGGCGGGGTGTGGCTGTAACAACGTCAGAGGGGAAGCTTGCTGTTGCTCTCTGCGCAGCTGTTGCTAGCTGTGGGCCCTGCCTGAAGTGAATTCTGACCAGCTGAAGATCGTGAGGTTTTTTTCATTGGGAAAACTTTCTGTTTGTTTCTGTTTTCCTTTCCCCCCTCTCCCTCTCCCCTTTCCCGGTGTGTGGGAACGGAAGGGGAACCGAATTTTTTTGGTTTTTTTCTCCAACACACCCTGGAGGGCGCTCTTCTTTCTTCCACCCCTCCCCACGTGGTGGAAACCAGAGATCCCACAGCACCACCTGGTGGTGGGCACAGGACATTACAAGTTCTGCACCAACAGTGATCCAACAGTGCTGCCTGGTGACTGCTATAGGACATTACAAGCTCTGTGTCTCCAGTGACCCAATGGCACCCACTATTGATTGTGGTTGGAATTGCACCAAAGGACACAAAATTGAACTGTTTACTTTTCCCTTTGCCTGTTTATCGGTTTGTTTTATTTGAAGGGGATTATTTGTGGGTATAGGAGTATTGCCTGGTTGGTTTACTTGGTTTTTTTGTGTTTCTGTTAATACACACATACCTTTTAATAAAGGGCTGTTATTTTACTTTTTCCATAATTTGTTTTTCCTTCAATCGGAGCCTCTTAATTTTGGATTTATAATTGCTTAGAGGGAGGACTTTGGGTCTTTTCTCATAACTCATCCTCAGTAAAAGACCCTTGTCTCATTTAAACTGGGACAGGAGGTTTAGGTTGGATATTAGGAAGAAATTCTTTACGGAGAGGGTAATCAGGCATTGGAATTGGCTAACCAGGGATTTGGTGGATTCTCCATCCATGGAGCCTTTTAAGAAGAGACTGGATGAGGCACTTAATGCCATAGTCTAGTAACTGTGGTGGTAGTGGATCAAGGGTTGGACTTGATGACCTCAAAAGAGATCCTTTCCAACCCATCTGATTTTATGATTCTATGATTCTATGATTCTGTCAAAGTAATAATATATAGTAAAATTTTGTTCACTGGTGATTCCAAACACAAGTTTCTGATATTACTAAACCAGTAATATTCATATTTTATTTTTGATGAAAAATAATCTGTTACAGGCAAGTTCCTTGCACCCTCTCTTCTATTGAGCAAATCCTTTAAATTTTAGAAAATGAAACTAACCTTTTTTTTAAAAGCCTTGAGAGACTGTTTACTTTTCAGTCATCAGAATCAAATGGAGTGTGTCAAGAACCTTCACTCTATTAGGTCAATAAATATTAAAATTGCTAGTATTGCCAAGATAACAAAAAAGATCACTCCTGGAAGACGTTATAGTACATGTTCAGTTTTATCCGTAGATTAATAAGGAAAAAGGCTATTTTAAGGTTAATTCCAAGACAGTAGGAAACTCAAGAAACCACATATTTTATATTTTGACTGCACTGGGTTTAGTGTTGCAAACTGTTTTTTAACTGGGTCAAATCTATCATAAGAGTTACTCAATGGTGTAAGTATGATGAGTCCCAAACTTTTATCTGTGTTTTGATCTCAGATATAATTCCTAGTAGAAACCTAACCTAAATAAAAGCGTAGTGTGATTAATCAGCATCTCATTAGTTTGTGTATCTACTTTTATATTATCAAAAATAGCAACCTTCTATGGTTGCTGTCATAGTTCTGATTTTAGCAAAGAATTTTTTCTTTCCTTTCCCTCTGCTCTGTGTGTGTGTGTGTGTGTGTGTGTGTGTGTGTGTGTGTGTTCTGTATATTGCCCATTAGGTGAACAAAAGAATCGGTCTGGCCCAGTAATAGCCAAGAGATTTGTTTCCTTGACAACGAAGGGGGGAGTTTGGCTGGTGTGTGACTGGAAGGGGGTGGAGAGGGGGAGTCTCTCTCTCTGCCGGGGTGAGAGGCTGCTGCGGACTGCAGACACTGCCGGGTTCCTTTGTCTCTTTCCTGTCGGAGGGGAGTTCTGGCTGCTGCTCTTGGCTCAGCTGTGGCTGGCTGCAAGCCCTGCTTACAACGGACCCTAATCAGCTGAAGTTTGTGAGTTTTTCTTCCATTGGGAGAACTTTCTGTTTTATTGCTGTTGTTTTCCTTCCCTTTCTTCCCCCCCACCCCCACCTGGTGGCAGCCAAGGATCTCACAGCGCCGCCTGGTGACAGGCACTGGACATTACAAGTTCTACTCCTCCAGTGATCCAACAGCGCCACCTGGTGACTACAATAGGACACTACAAGTTTTTTTTTCACACCTTCAGTGACCCAACAGCGCCACCTGGTGAATGGTACAGGACATTACAAATTTTGCATCTCCAGTGACCCGACGGTGCCCCCTGCTGACTGTGGTTGGAACCGCACCAAAGGGTGCAAGAAATTGAACTATTTTCCTTTTGCCAGTTTATCGGTTTTGTTCTTGAAGGGGATTATTGGTGGGTATAGGAGTATTACTTAGTTATTTTACTTGTTGGTTTTTTTTCGTGTTCCTGTTAATACACACATACCTTTTAATAAAGGGCTGTTATTTTCCCTTTTCCATAATTTGTTTTCTTTCAATTGAAGCCTCTTAGTTTTGGATTTATAATTGCTTGGAAAGAGAAGTTTGGGTCTTTTCCTCCTAATCCATCCTCAGCAAAAGACCCTTGTCTCATTTAAACTGGGACAGTTGCTTAGTGATTGACTTTAGATATTTTACATCTTATAAGAGGAAGGGTACATACCGTATTCATTTTATGGATTTTTCTCTATTCTCATCTATTGCTGTCATGGTTTTGCCCAGCCAGCCAGCCCCTGGGGCTGAGAATGGTTTTGTCCAAGTGGATTTCCGGACAAGAAGCCAATTAAAACTCCCAGTAACGCCTTTGCTAATTACATATTTAAGAAAACGGAAGAGAAGGGGGTTATGCAGTTGAAATTAGGCAACCATGTAGGAGGGGTGGTAGCGGGCCCCGAGCGGGCCAAGGCGCCCTTCTCCCCCGGCCCTGGGCTGGGGGCAGGTGTGGCACTGAAGCCCCCTTCTCTCTTGCAAGAGAGTGGAGAAAAAAAAAGTTTAAAAGACTGACTGTTTGGACAAAGAACTGCTACAGAAGAATTCCAGCAAAGAGGTAACGGAGTGTCCAGGGTCAAAGCTGGCAGCTGCAGGAGAGAGAAGAACAGTGCAAAGGGGGGCTTGTTTCTACCCGCTTTCGCTCTCTCCCTTCAGGAGAGAAAAGACTGAAAAATAATCCCTGCTACCTGTAAGAGTTTATTGGGGTGAGGAGACCCCATGTTGCTCATGGAGGAGCCTACACTAGAGTAAGTTGCATGAGGAAGCCGAGACTCCATGAAAAGGACTGAGATAAGGCAGAGACCTGCTGAAGATTTTATGACCCTGAGGGAAACCTGCTCTGGAGTGAGATGGCCCAGGTGGGATGTTGGGATCCGTGTGTGGAATCCATGCTGCTGTTGAAAATTTGTGACCCTGAGAGACCCCTATGCCGGAGCAGAAAACAGCTTGGGTGAGACGTGGGAATCCAAGTAAGGGATCCATACTAGACCCATGCTGAAAAAGTCTATCAAGGACTGTTCTCCAATGGGAGGGACCTCCACAGGGAACAGGGATGGACTCATAAGCCATTATCCCCTGTGGAAGAAGACCCATGGTAGGCAAGTGTCCCCTTGTAGACCATGGAAGAGAAAACCTTCAGGGCCTGGGTAACCCCCCAGCCTCCGGTCTTAGCCCAGGAGGGGGGTAGGCCCAACCCTGGAGACCGACACAGAGAGAAAAAAAGAGTTCCAGCTGCGACAAGAGTGCTGAGTTATTGAGGAGACCTGGAGCTCCGAGAATGGAGAATGAGACTGCTTTTCCTCCTTGGACTGATATAAAGGGAGTAGAAGTATTTTCTGTAAATACATTGCACTTTTACTTGAGTAGAATTGTTATAGATGTAGTTCTTTAGTAGTTTTTATTTTACTAGTAATAAATATTCATACTATTTTCCCCAAATCCAGTCTCTTTTGTCTGCATAAACCTTCTCTCAACTAATAGTAATTGTGTGGGAGAAAGCAAATTGACCCAGAGCAAAACCATGACAATTGCTTAGTTCTTGATAGAAAGACAGTGTCTTAAAAATTTCTTATGTATAATACTTCAATAAAATTAAATTTTGCCATAGAAGACTGTTGTCATTTATGCCTTCTACTGCTCTTAGGACTTTTTTTACACAGCTTGGTCAGCACAGCTAATCTGTAGTGCTGAGTAGAACCATAATAAGGAACAACTACATTTAAGCTGATGAATTTTCTCACGGTTAATTTTAAGACAAGAAAAAAAAATGCAGTAGTAGTCCATATCAAATACATGTAATGAAACTGCTGTTGTTGCTTGGCAACCTGGATCAGACTTTTGGGAGAACAATAAATACATACAGTGATCTGTAGAGGTTTGCCTATAACACAAAGAGGTAGTTGATATTCCTTGGTTTACTCACAACGCGAGTTCTATCTGTGTATCTTTTCATTATTAAAAGTTTAAATTTATCTGTTTAGATGGTTGATAGAGTTATATTCACTTTATTTCTTCTCAATTTATATTGGCAAACAAGAGACCTTTGGGTGAATCTGTTGGGCAGATGACTTTGAAGGTTTCGTGGAGCACCTTCATTTGCTCATTCAAGAAGTAAGGAATTTTAAGCCTCTGCTGCTAGGGAGACTTTTTCAGAAAACTGTCCCTTAATGGCAGTGTAAAGGGTTGTGTTTGCTTCTACATTTCAGACACTGAGAGGTCAAGCACAACCAAATCCAAACCTCTCTATTTCTGCCCTGTGAGGGCAAAAGACCATAATGAGGTGCAGACTTGGAGATCTGCAGGGAGCTGTAAATAAGAAGACCTGCATCATTATTAAACTTAAACCAAGACATGAGCTCACCTTCAGTATGAATGGCTGGAGTACTTTGTGCCTGGTCTGTGTGGCACATATTTTTGTAGCTTCTGACCTCCCCTGTATGAAAAGGCCTGCAGTTTGTTTGCTGCAAAACTTAATGGGAGTGGTAGACAGTGTAAACATTTACAGCTGTTCCCCAAGAACAACAGCATGCCCTTAAACAGCTGAGTCAAGACTGTGACCTGAACCTTTTTCCTGACCTGGTATTCAACCATCAGCATAGATACAGCTTTTCTTGTAAGGTGAACAACTTCAGAGTTTTGGAAAAAGAAAAGAACTCGCTTTCAGCAAAAATTATAAAACATTTATTGGAATAACTGCTTTCTACACAGATGCTCCATTGCCTTCTGTTTCCAGATGAAGCAGTTAACGTGCTGATAAAGTATCTTCTTCCCTGAAATAGCAGTAGATCATTTCATTACAGATTAACCTTGTGTCTGTGTCTGCTATCAGTTTTGTCACATATGATGTAACGGTATTTACATTAGGGGTCTGAACTTCACTGAACATATGGAGGAATTTTCTTTAAAAAGAACTTAACTCTCTCTAGACCAAGTTCTCATCATCAGTGCAACAGAAGCTTAGCGTATAAAGGGGAAAAAAAGGAATCACAGCACAAGTTTTTCTTTTTTTTCTGGTTGAGGTTCAATTCTGTACCCTACTCAGAGTTAATGTCTATCATAAAGACTTTCACCTATTTTATAATTGGGAAGAGCTAATTATCCGGAGCCAGCATGAATGCTAAAGGAACCATGGTAGTTTTCTATGTCTAGGTACATCCTAACTTTTTTTTCCTTTGATTATAGATAAGATTGTTGTTTATATAAATGCATGTATTCTCACACAACCTTCCCTCTCAATTTTCACGTTTAAGCTACTGTCTAAGGTTCAGACTACTGTGTTTTCAAGAAAGATCCTTAAAAAGGAAAAAGAATATGACACCACAATCATGAAAAGAGAAGAATTCACTTAAAACCTCCAGCTATAAAGAATTCCTTGAAAAGAGTTTCCTCAGCAGGTTAATGTTCCCATCCTGTGGACAGGTTATCTAATGATAAAGGACAAGAGTTTAAATAACACTTTCTTTTCTCTTAGGCACTAAGACAAAACTCACTTACTTACAAGACTAAATATGCTTCAAGGGGATTAAAACCAGACACAAAAGTGTAAAACACTGCAGAATAAACCAGAGAGTGTTTTATTATCTTTTTCTTCCATCTGACTACAGCGGATGAATAAATCTAACACCATTTGATTTAACTGTCTCTAGAGAATAGTATGAAACTAAAGGAAACCATAAAACAGTAAGCAAAAATTCTAAGTGTTTCTAGTTATTCTGACACATACCTAGATACCCCACATATCATTAGTGCATGAATAAGACACTGGTGGATATGCTGCAACAAAAACCTTTCTTTTGCATTTAATACTCTTTCTGCAAAAGTGTTTTCCATTAATAAGCTCATATAGATTGTGATTTCACAGAAATTCCTTATAGCTGTTTACAAGAATGGAGCTATTGATGGGACTGTGAGGGAATTTCAAAATTAGTTTATATGTAGTAATTCCAAATAATACACTTAGTTTTCATTATCTTCCTGGAGCTCACTCTACCTTTAGTCCCTCATTTAACATGATATCACTGAGCTGTAATACTGCTTCACATATGAGAGGTTCAACATTTTAACTGTTTTAGTGGTCTTAAAGTGATGATACCTGTAATGCAGATCTAGAAAAGGCCTTTTGATGCTTAACACCTATAAACCTGTCAATGTAGATCATGGAAAATCTATTATAACCATGAACACTTTCTGCTTCAAATTGAGATAAGCAGGCAAACCTTTTATGGCAATTTGAGAGGCATTTAATGGTGTGAATTGCTATTCAGAAGCTTTTATGCATGTGTTAAGTCTAATATAATACTTGAGCTTAAGAAGGTGACAAACATTAGATAATAATTCTTTCTCGTCATAGGTTGTACCAAGTGTTAATGAAAATGGCATTGGAGGACTTAGCAGAAAACAAAAACAACACAAAATATACAACAGCTACCATATGCTGTCATTTTAAAACATCACATTTAAATGATATATTAGTTAAAACATTACTGTACATGGAAGAAAAAAAAAACAAACCAAAACCCAAACAAAAACCCCAAAGAAACAAACTAAGCCCCCAAAACAAAGAGAAAAAAAAACAAGGAAAGAAAAATCTGCAGGTGAGCCTTATTTATTATTTGTTAATGGCAGTACCTTCCACCAATAGATATATCTTTTACTTCCTCTAAAGATGATAAAGTACTGCCCACTACCTATTAATTTGTTAATTCATTCAACACCTGTCCCATTACTAGGAAAGTGTTTTCCATCCAGAACCTTTTATATAGTTTATAAAGTTGCTAGCAGATTTAAAAATATATGCCTAATCAAGTAGTGGTCCACCTCTTTGCAGGTATAAAGATTTTCTAAATACCTTTTTGGGATTTTGTGGTTTTGAGTTTAAATATCAAAATGCACAAAATTATCAGCAAGGCTAGACTTCTCTAGCTTAGATTTTACTACACTGACTCTCTAGTGCTTCCAACTTAGGCAAACATGGAGGTAAACCTTTGGTGTTCAGTTGTTTGGAAATTAAGTATTCATGTGCTCTTTAGATGGGCTGAGAGGTGCAGAAAAAAACCCCAACACATTGAAACAAATGGAAATAACCAAAATGAAACGCTTAGGAAACATCAAAGCAAAGCAGGTGTGTATTCAAAAAAAGGTGAGGAACTGCTCTAAGGGACACTGGCTAACTTTGGATTCATGAAGGTTACATCTGACCAAAGCAAAACAGATTGACTGTATCTGCTGGATCAGCCGGAAAGGGGAGGCTTACAAGGCTGTTAACCTTTTTTACTCATGGTAAGTTGATGCAAGCTCTATTTCATGTGATACATGAGATTGATACATAGCAAGCTTTAATATAATTATAGATATAAATTGCATGTCAGTAACTAAAAGCACACCTGTCAGCTTATTTCTACTCATTACCTTCAGAATTCACACTAAGATACACAAAATATATGTATTTTTAAAAAGGTGATGGTTCCCTGCATACAGTTTTTAAATGTGCAGCTAGCATAAACTAACACTTAGTTAACAGATCAGAATATCAGATATCTGTTCACAGTTCTGTAAGAGCTCTTGCTTGTCCTACATTTTCCATGGTTCTTCAAGGCATTGCAGCAGGTGGAGGTTCCACTTTTGGCTCTTACATTTGTTGGGAATGTGGGGAAACACTCTTTAAAGTGTCAGTGTTCCCTAGGGCCTGAAGGTCACCACAACTGACAGAGATTTCACAAGCTCTGAGAGTTTTTTAACAAGAGAAAAAAATATATATTAGGGATGAGATTCAGTTCAAGATGTAAATGCCTAAATGAAAGTACAGATGTTCTAAACTCTTGGTATAATCAGTGGAGCTTTGTAGTGCAGACACAGTCACCTGAACACAGATACTTGCTATCATTTTTTGTGAGATTCCATGGGATATCCTGCTTAGTGAGGGTACTAGTGATGTATATTCTAGCCCTTCAGTATCCATGTGATAATCTGGACTACTAGTATGCATAGAATAATCCAGTGTTTCATTTGACATCTCTTTAGTCAATGGAATTGAACTGTTGGTCAGCTGAATAGCTTCACTGACGGTACAAACCACATTTCAGTCATCTGAAGCAGTTAGAAACACCTAAATTTACTTTTCAAAATTGAACTCAATTTCAGTCCATGAATCTTAGTCTATGATTTTTTCCTTTTATTTCTAGACATTCCAAGAAAAATTGCAGAGGGTAGATAGTTTAGATCTTAAGTATAATTAAATATAAAACTGAAAATCCTTTAAAGAGAAACCTGCTTTTTATTTGGAATGTCTCGTCATTAGATGCTGATAGCATAAAATGTGATCTCTGTTCATATGCATAAAGCTACTCCACAAACAGATTTTTAGAATACAGAAATGAAAACCATAAGCATTTCAGTGAAGAGAGATCTACAAAAATTGCATTCAATAGCTCTTAGCCTTCCTAGATATTCCTTAGTAATTTTCAGAGCTAAAATATCTTTTCATACTGAAATAGAAAACAGACTAAATTTCAATATAGCAGGTCTACAACTCATGCAAATGGATTGGCTCTGCACAGTGCATCACAACTCTAGTAGTAAGAATGGCACTGATGTTTTAAAGCTACACAGGGCACTGAATCACTGTCTCTGCTTATGACTTGTCAGCTAAAATTACAAATCATGCAGGGGTCTTCTAAGAACACTCAGGTCTGGGTAACAGAAAATAAAGAGAAAATATTTAATTTCTGTGAGAAATTCAACCTGGTAGTCAAAGTAGAAAAGTTTCCAAAGTTTCCATTTCTGACATGCTATTTCTGAATCTTTTGAATCAGAAATGCTCTTGAGATAGAGACATAATACAAAAAGGCTGGATTCTATTTGGAAGTCTTTATTTAGTTTCCATGCTTAGCTCATCTCAGTGATGATGTACCATTAAAATTCAGCATTTGTAATAAATGACATCTAAGGCTATCAGTGTTCCCCCCTAAGTGTTTTTCAGGTTGACATCCACACCAGGTCTATCTTATTTCCATACAATTTAACCAATAACATGCTAAGAATTTTCCATTTATATCAGGGATCTCAGCAGTGTCCTAAAATGTCACAAGCTCAATATCTGGTTTTACTAGATCTCTGATAGCATTCAGGAATAAATCTGTTCAACCAATCTACTTGAGTTGTTAGGTTAAGTACTAGTTGACTACCATTTACATAAAAATACAGAACTAAATCAAACTTAAATAGAACTAAAAAATTAGGCTCCATTATACACTTAAGAAAAACTCTTTCAGATAAAAGCCCCATGAACCTAACTGAACTATTCACAACTAGACAAGAATGGTATAGAAAACTAACATTGAGCCTACTTTCCCAATTTCTTCCTGGATCATGTGGAACAGCAGTTCATAGAATTTTCTCCTTCTTTCATTTGATGGCACAAACTTGTTCTGTCTTAGTGAACAATTGACAGCCTTAGTAATTATGCAATCAATACTCAGGGGTAAATAAATGTACTTCCATGGAAGACTGTGTGCAAAACAACATCACAGAGATGAAACTACAACCCAAGATGAACATAGGCACAGAAGAAAAATTAATCTCATAAAGCTGGCATTAGTTCAAAGAATCACAGAATATTCTGAGTTGGAAGAGACTCATCGGATCATCAAGTCCAACTCTTAAGTGAGTTGACCCAACACGGATCAAACCCACAACCTTGCTTTATTCGCGCCATACTCTAACCAACTGAACTAAGTTGAGGAATTTTCTGTTCTCAGTGTTAAAAAACACAACTGATAATTACAAAGCAGGCCACATCCTATCCTTCTCATTATTGCTAATGTTGTTTCCTGGCCTCTTTTTTTTTTCTTTCCTGTTTTAGAAGGCAAATCT
The DNA here is from genome assembly GCF_022539395.1 of Myiozetetes cayanensis. Lineage (NCBI taxonomy): Eukaryota > Metazoa > Chordata > Aves > Passeriformes > Tyrannidae > Myiozetetes > Myiozetetes cayanensis. The sequence goes on along the minus strand of NW_026087411.1, from coordinate 88,452,752 downwards.
TCTTTTACTACACTGAATGATTTTGTGGAAAGCCTGCAGACAAGGCCTCTGAGATAACTAATTAATATCACCGTTATAGAATATACTGCTTCAGGAGGTGGACTGAAAGGTTGATTAAAAGAGAGTGTAACAGCAAGCTCTTAGAACTGCATCAGGATACAGTGTTGTAAACAACAGTGAAGCACTGCTGCCAGTATACAGTAGTTTACAGACCTCTCAGGTGCCATGAGGAACATGTAGGTGTAGAAGTGTCATAGCTATAAAGTGTAGTATTCCACTACTGATGCCCTACTGCTGGAGATAAAAAGAAATCCGAATTCTCCTCCATTTCTTAATCCGTGGTTTGTTTCAATAATCATATTTGTCAGTAAAGTTAAATGCTTAGGAGCAACAGATTGAATTGCTTATAACAGCAGCAACTTTCTTTTACCCATCACAGTTTGCATATTGAATGCCAATCTTTCTATAGTCACTCACGTACATGTATCAGAAGAACCAGAAAAATAAATCATAACTGGCAATTGGGCAAAGGAATAAAATATCAGGTGGGCTATCTCTCACAATGTTAAAGTCCTGAAAAGAGAATGCATGGCAAAATCATCTTCTCATGCACACAACCTTCACTTTTATTAGACAAAGGTGATTTTCCTGTGGAAGTTAAATATTGGTTTAAACATGGTCATTATGATGACAATGGATTGTGAGGAAAAGCATAGTTTTTCAAATGACAAAGGAGGAGGAAATCAAAATCTGCCATTGCTATGCACACAATTTTTTTGTTGAGCCCGAAGGATTTTTGTGCAGAATCATGCCCAAATGCACAAGAGGGGAAAAAAATCCATTTTACTTCAGTGTGAATGGGCCAGCTGAGTAGTATCTTTTTCTTGATAACAGCATGTTTTAAAGCTATATCAACAAATGTCAGGTTATTGTCATGACCAGGATACAGAGTGAGGAACCCAAAAACCATACTCATCCTTCTTGGAAATATCACTTTCCTTTCCCTGTCCTAAGTTTGCTGATCTCTTGTACACTCTGACACATTTACTGTCAGCTCTATGGGGAAATGGACCATGTTTCCACATCTCTGTAAAATGCCAATCTCACTTAAGAAACTGCACAGGTTACAGGAAAAAAAGAATGAAAAAATGTCACTTTATAATTTCAATTAATGGAGTTGTATCCTCGAAGTTTCACACTTTAAGGTGTTGCAGCTGGAACCTAAAGCAAACAGCAGCACAGCAGGTCCTTTCTCAACTTTCCTGCTCTTCATGAGCCTTACAGTTTTATAGGCAGTGCTAAAGAAACCAAAATATGTAGGAAAGTGATTTAGAAAGAGAAGAAATTGTGCCCTCTCCTGCAGTGTATCCTGTTTCAAAGTTTTTTGGTTTCACGTTTGTTGGGTTTTTCACTTTTAAAAAAACCCCACAACCCATCAAACAAAACCCAAATACCTAAACAAATAACAGAACAGGTTTCTGCAGAGAGCAGAGGTATAGTTTATCTTTTATTTATTACTTTATTATGGTATCTCTACTTCTAGTTTAACTATTTTCTCTTATCAATTTTTGTCTTCTACTTAAACATTCACCATCTCAACCTATATAAATACATTCCTCCAGCTAAATGCTGGAATTCTTGCATCTCCATCTTTCCATGGTTTACAGAAACTTGCAAATCACAGCTCTGTCCAGTCTAGCCCTCCTCCCAACTGTGCTATGACTACAACATAGTGTAAAAATCACAAAGACCAGATTGGGAATGAATCCACAACAATTCTTTTATCCAGCTCCTGGACTTCTCACCAAGCTTAGAGATTTACACATCATCTGTGAGTCTTGCAAAAGGACTGTTTTTTCCTAGTTTGAGTTTGCAAAACTTTTCCCCAGAAACTTCTATTCTTATTTTTCCCTACTAAATATTTTTTCTCCTCCTGAAACCCTACTGATTCAGGAATTTTTTGTGTGACTGTAGCTTGACATCACAGTTACAGAAGACAATAAGGCAGAAGACTTTACAGACACAAATGAATCTCATAATTGCATCCTTGAATCAAGAAACAATAGCAGCAATCAAATGAGAGTCACAACATTTTAAGTCTTAAGTTCAACAAACCCTAGGGTCGAACTAAGTGTAAGTGGTTTGAGTCTGCATTTTTGATCTAGCTTTCAACTGAAATAACTCTGAAAACAGTAGTGTGTCATGCTGTGTGGTTATAGAAGTCCCAGTAATCACTGGAACATCAAAAAACTTTGGATCCCCAAAACCATACCTTTTGCACACACAGAGGGAGTTAGGCTTACCTGTATCTTGAAAGGCTTGGGCCATTCATGGCAACAAATTTGAAATGAACTGATGTTCACCTGATGCATCTCATGTTTTACATATTATTTATGGCTCAGGGTCAGATCACTTGTTTCCTTTGTTTTTGCAATGTGACAAAGACTGGCTACTGAGACTACTATTCTGCCTCACCAGTCATTGTAAACCACTAATGCTTTTTTAGAAAGCACTGTAGAAAATCAAAAGTACATCAGAGAAATATAAGCAGTATTTATGTTAAGAATATGAAAAATCTTCAATAAGGACACCATTTCCTTTTTAACTGTGGTGGAAAAACAAATCACCATAGGTGATGCTTTTGTCAAGACAAATACACAAACAGTTTATAAGAGTTCTTGTGAAAAGTTAAGGATTTTTTTTCTTTTTAGAGTCTCTAGTTTTAAAAGGAAAATCCTCTGTGCAAGATAATATGTTGTCAAATGTATCTTACAACCTTACAAATTATTTAACCTTACAAATTATTTGACAGCACCGATGTTAGTGAAATCTATTTACATGGATGCAGAGGACCTGAGGTGCAACAGTTCTGTGTTTGTACCGAGCTGCTGACCAAAGCCCAGTACTGACACTGGCCAGAGTTGTCTTCTTCTATGCTCAATAGTGCCTGCTCGTCAGGCATCCCTCAGCAAGAGGGATGGATCTCAGTTAATAGTCTTTCTTTAGCTCCCTTACTAGATCAAACGTATAAGTGACATGCTGTATGGTGTTCCTTTCTCCTCTCCTTGTGGCAAAAGGGTTCCATGTTTTCTATCTTGTAACTGTTTTTTTTTCCCACAAAGGTGGGAGAAAAATAACTATTTACATATTAAAAACTACAAAGGAATTAAGAATGGGAGCTGATTTACCTAAATCCTCTTGGTCTTTATCACAAATAAGTTCCCACAGAGGAAGATCCATTAAGAATATGATGTTCTGACAACTACTGGACATCCTGAAAGTTAAAACCAGAAAAATGTCTCTATTCTCAACCTGGAGAAAACAAGGCTCTGGGGAGACCTTATTTTGGCTTTTCAGTACTTGAAAGGGGACTTCTAAGAAAGATGAGGACAAACTTTTTAATAAGGCTTATAACAATAAGATAAGAAGTAATGGTTTGAAACTAAAAGAGGACAGATTCAAACTAAACATAAGAAGTAATTTTTTTTACAATGATGGTGGTGGAGCTCCGGAATATGTTTCCCATGGAGGTGGTAGATGTCCCATCCCTTGAAACATTCAAGATTGGGTTGGATGGGGCTCTGAGCATCCTGATCTAGTGGAAGATGTCCCTGATCATTAAAGGGGGGTTAGACTAGAAGACCTTTAAAGGTTTCTTCAAAGACAAACTATTCTAATATTTATTCTGTGGTTCTATTCTGTTCTGAAACCAGAATTGTGACTTCAAAAATGGAACTCAATATGCATCACAGCCATCTGTACAAGACATACTGATTTCCTATACATTTTCTTTTTAAGAGTATTTGCAAGAAGAGTCACAGACTCATCAACTGCAGTGAAAAAAAAATCGGAAAGGATTTTTGTAGTGTTTTCCTTCTAAGCCCTTTTATTTGATAAAGAGATATGCAATAACGACTTATTGTATTATATATTTCTACTACCAGATCTCAAAACCTTTTTCTGGCAAGATCTAATATATTAAGCACCCATTCTAGAGATGGAGAAATGTACACATGCTGAAATTACTTTTATGAAGTCAACACATCAGAAGCATGGACTGAAAATAGAAACAAGATGGAAACAATTGATACTTTCACTGAAAAATGATTGATATGATCTTTTCTGAGAACCTTAGTAAGGCAGCTGATTTATTGCCTTGTGTGTTTTAGGATTTCGCTTGACAGTCCTCAGATATCATCATCTATATGTGGATCCATTCATCTACTCCTCTTTTTCCTATGAAACATGACATATCTAAGAGTGTATTCAATCACACCCCTACCCCAGCCAAAAATACAGCCCTTGAGACTACAACCAGAATTTTTTCAAAGGAAACAAATGAAAAAAAAAAAAATACTGCACTGCCAGACACCATGAATTTATCCTTATTTCCTGTGTAATTCTTGTGGAATAGACTGCATTGTCTAGTTTTACTCTTTTTTTTAAATACGTCTTTTTGGAAATCTAATTTTTCTGTGGGTTGTTAAAATCTCTAGGAAAAGGCTATCAATTGTTGCAATATGCAACAATAAACAAACGTTTTTCCTTTGTAGTTATAAACGTTGTACTTATAAAAAAAAATCAAAAATACCATTCTCAATTTAAATATTGAATATGCATGAAAAATCAGTAAAAGTAGAAATATTAGTATTTGTTAGTAGGAAGGCTTTTTTGGCTAGAATTAATTAAATGAATGCAAACGTGAAAAATATGCAGCTAATCCATAAATAGTACTTAAAGACAAGCCTAGTACTAAAGTAATGCACATTAATCAGGAGTTTGTGAAGAAGAATTAAGAACTGAGTGAATCATATAAGTTCTTACTAATGAAGGTGTTGATTACAGTTCAGGGATCTTAAGAAATCTTCTGAACTAGTAATGATATACAACCTGTGCTCATACTAAACAGCTAAAAACCAGAACAGATCACCAAACAAACCTTATTGTTTCTGTCTTTTAAATTTGTTCTCCATATATATTGCAGCTGAAGAAAAAATGAAATTTGTAGCACTGAACTATAATATTACCAAGAAGCAATTAAGCATTCCTAATATAGATCTGCAGTGTCACAAAATTAAAAATAATGTAAGTGTACTCACAAGTGGGATTTTCCCTGGAAAATATAATGTATAGTTTACACTTTTGAGGGGTAAATGTAGATTTTTTTAATCCTTGAAGGAAAAAGGATTAGTTAATAGTATTAAATTATTTAACACATCAACAAAGGAGCTTCCTATAGCTTATGAGCAAATGTTAGTATCTAAAATGAGAGGCGGGTTGGCCTCAAAACCAACTATTTTGATACTGAGATTCTATTATTATAAGGAAAAATACTATGCATTTCATGTTCTCCTTATCAGATATTTTTACCCATACCTTTTAATAACATGTTCTTTGGATTGTAAATGTCACGAAAGTCATAAACATTTATAGCTTCAAGTGGAAAAAAGAAAAAAGGAAAAAAAAAAGAGAGAGAGAACGTGGATAAAGTTTTTAAATATCAAATGTCTTTACTGCCAGGCTCCTTCTTTCCTGAAGGCTAGAAGGATGGAGAAATGTTAGCATGGGCTAACACCCATATAGCTTTGCAGCCTTTAAGGACTGTTACAGATAAGCATAAGAAATGAAACTTTAGAAATGTTGGCAGGATTTTACAGGCATCCTAATGTATCAAAAATTTGTCATCTGTCATCAAATTTATCAGCTGGCTACTTTAACATCTTTAGACCAGACACAAAGTATGCCATTAGTACCTACTGCTAACTTTATTCTTATGTATCTTGATGTTTCATGGAAGAAGGATTTCTAGTAACTTTTTATATGTATGAAAACACACTCAGCATTATTAATTGGTTCTGACACAAGCAATATATTTGCTGTTTATAACTGAGCAAAAAGCCTTACTCAGTGCAAAGCTTTCATCAAATTATCTACCAGTGAAAGCTGACAAGCTGATTGAAAATGTCAGGGGAAGGTGATATATAACAACACAATTTTCATTGCACAAAGCAGTATTTTTAGTCCCTACAATTTGTACTGAAATTCATTATTCTCCTCCATTATGGGTAAAGGGGAAACTCTGTAAGTGCCCAAGTCTGTGACTTCTCTAATTTTAAATCTAACTCAAATGACTGCTTTCTGCAGGGAGACGACTAAATGATATACGGCCACTCACCAGGCATTTGTCTCCTGTTCACATTCAGGGAAAGCTATCAAGAATTAAACTCTGTGCAACCATTACACTGGCAGGAATATTAAAGTTGGGACTGCGCTACATTAGATACAGCATAATGAAGACTTGCATTGCAGTTGGTCTGGAATTGATGTCACAGGACAGATGTCTGTGTCACAAACACAGAGAGCTTCAGAAATGTAATTCAGTACCTGTTCTTGGTTGAACATTTCTTGACATAACGTAATCACTTGCCATCCCTATGGCCTTCTTGTGGGAATCCAAACAGGCTGATGTTTTTTTTATCACAGCAGGAATTTATTGAACTGCCTGGACACACCTGTGCACAAAATGATCTAGTGGTACTCATTATATGTAACCAAATGAGAAAATTATACTAACAGCTGATGGAAATGCATAAAACCATGTGAAAAAGCTGTTATATGTAAGATTTATTTTTTAAAAGTTAAATTAAAGTAGCCAAGTGGTAAATTCAAACTGGTAAAATTAAATAATTTATAGAATCTTAGATTATTCTGAGTTGGAAGGGTCTCATAAGCATCATCAAAGTCCAGCTCCTGGCCCTGCATAGCATGGTGCCAAGAATCACGCCATGTGCCTGAGAGTATTGTCCAAACACTTGAACTCTGGTAGGCTTGGTACTGTGTGTACTTACTTCCCCTATTCCAGTGCCCAACTGCACTCTGGGTGAAGAATCTTTTCTAACATCCAACCTAAACCTCCCTCGACACAGCTTCATGCCTTTCCCTTGGATCCTGTCACTGGTCACCAGAGAGAAGAGATCAGTGCCTACCCCTTTGTTTCCCTGTTCTGCAGGCTGAACAAGCCAAGTAACCTGAACTGCTCTTCAAATGACTTCACCTCTAAGCCCTTCACCATTTTCATATTTCTCCTTCAGATGCTGACCATTCCCTGACCTTGTCTTAGTTTTAGGGGTTGTTTTTATTTGTTAATATTACTATTACTACTATTATTATTATTAACTATATTTATAACTAGGTGTTAGAAAAAATTCAGATCAAGGAATTTCAGCCAAGTCTCTTCTTTAAATGATATTTTGTATTGTAAAGGCAATGAATCCTCTACTTAACAAGAAATGTCTAGATACAATAGATGTTTTAAATTTAAAATAAATATTATTTTAAAAATTCTAAATATTATTTTGAAGTAATTTTAATTATTTTTTCTTTAGTTCAAAGAGTCAGTTATGTGCAGTATTTGCATTAAACTGTCATTAAACTGTCATTAAACTGCAACACTTTTCAGGGCGTAATCCAATAAAGCTACATAGCCACAGAGGATAAAGAAATATCATCCCTAGGGTCACATAGAAAACAAGTCCTGTACCTAACTTTTAGTTCAGTGAACGCTTTGGTAGGCTGTGTATGAAAAAAGTTCCCAGGCCTCACTCAGAAGAAAGAAATATTAGAGGTCACGGCACACAGTGACAAAGGCTTTCAGTCATGTACACTTCTATGTGTTCCTTTAGCAAAGCATGCATTTTTATTCTCAAGTTCCTCACTTCCAATGTAAAGTGAACTGAGATATGTCTGTTACTCAACTGCAAATAGAAAAATGTGTTTGTGTGAAACGTACCAGGGGAAAAAACAAGCTTGTTACTTTGTCTCCTCTAGTTTTTCTATATTTCAGGAAAAGCACATACAAACGAAGACTAGCAGCACACACAAAACACATTGAGTAATTATTCAAAAAAAAGTAAACTTACAAAGGTATAAATCACACTAGAAATAAACTGCAGCAAATTCTTTAGAAACCAACAAATTCCCATTAGAAACTAAAATTGTTTTAGCAAGAAACAGAACCACCTGTCTTCTCTCTCCAGGGTAAGAGACCATTAAGAACCAAAATTGTTGTTGGAAACTTGCACTTGGGTCTCCTGGTTTGTAAGTGTGAATTTAAAAATGTGTTTTCTACTGGATGATCACACAGTCTAGATAGGATATTTACAGACCCTATTCTTGACATCTCTTCAATGCTAACAGTTTTATTTGGTTATTTCCTAGGAAGACTGGCACTCAGATTTTGTCTACAGGCTCTATACCTAAATAGACCATTTATACATAAAAAAAAAAAAGCCTCTGGTAAAAACTAAGAATGTGTAACTTTTTCTCTTGCAGAGGTAGAACTGAAGAGTCTTGTATAGGTAGACATTGGTCACCTAGCAACTGAAGTCCACATGACAGGGACCAGCAAATCCATCTCAGGAACAGCAAGACATCATTTATACTCAACAGATACTCACTATGCTTAAATTCTATAGAAAAAAGCCCCAGTGAACCACAGAATTGAAAATTTGGTTTAGGTTATTGTGCAGCTCAAATGCAGAGATGAAATACTTAAAGCTATTTAGAAGTTCATGGAAATGTTATACCACATATGAAAATTCTCTAGCAGATGTCTGTGGTCAGCTGAGGCCTCTAAGTGAACTTGAGCACTATGGCATTATATTAAATATGTAGCTGAAAGATGAGCTTGGTCCATTATAATGGATGGACTTGAATGGAATCTAAGTAGAAATGAAAACTCCAGAATAGTAAAGTTCAAGTTTTTTCCAAAATCTGCAACACATTATTATAATTATTATTATTGAGATAGTTCATTTGCTCAAAGCATTTAGAAGAATGTGTCCTTTTTTTATTTTTTTACAAAATTTCTTCCTGAAAATTCTGAGGTGAACAAATATCCTTGTCTTGCCAGGATACTAGTATGAGAAGCAGCACACCAGATCCACTTGTACCTACTTCATTTTGTGTTTTGAAGTGCTTTTACAACCAAAAACAAAAAAACTTTGCAGAATGCTGAAAAACACTGGCCACAGTTTGTTTTGTTTTTCTTATGTCATAGCATACATTATTATCCTAGTTCTGTTTGAAGTGTCACACAAGTTGTACCTGTCATTTTATTGAGGTTGATTAAAAAAAAAAAAAAAAAAAAGGTCAAATTATTAAATTATATTGTAAATTCTGTGCCTGGTGGTGCATGATTATTCAAAAGTTCATAAGAAAATTATTTCTTCAGTGGAAAGAGGTCAGGATCTGAAAGTCAACTTGATACCTAATCAAGAAAAAGAACAGTATCACTAGTAATAAAGATTCTGCAGGTCAAGCATTTCCTTTGACAATTTCTATGGAAACAGGACTATTCCCCAAATAGACTTTAAACTACATCTTTACAATTCTATTATCTTTATTATGGTAGAATTTGAGGATGCAATTCGATGAGAAATCAGTTTGATAAAGGACACTGCAAATAAAACTGTCTTCTGATGACTATATACAAAATAAAATATAATCTAATTCAATTTTAGATTGGTGCTGATTGTAAAACATCAGAGACCAATTCATTAAAAGTCCGCCAGTAATTTACATAGGAATATATAAACAAATAAACATAAAAGCAAGTTCAACAACTTTTTTAATTGTAGTCATTTGAGGACTGAACTACAGATTGAAGGAAAAGAAAGGCTTCATATTTTCCTTCTCATTTGTCCTTTGCTCCAAGTACTGGGTGAAGATTGCTCAAAGATATCATTACTCATCAGGGGCAGACAGTGTGAGAGCTGTAAGGTACAGATGGGTATTCACACAGGTTGTTACAATCTGTGATAGTTTTTAATCATCAGCATATTTTAATGATAATAGAAGAAGCCAAGTGAGGAAAAAGATGAATGAAAAAACAAAACCACACAATTCTTAATGTCATTTTATGATTTCATGTAGCTGTAGAGATAGATGAACATGAAGTAAGAATTGGTAGACAAACAACGAACTAAGTCATAGTTAATTAAAAGTAGAAAAGTTAATTAAAAGGTATGCAAAAACTAAAGACTACTGACTAAAAACTGCAGACAAAATTTCTCCCAATTAACATTAAAAGAAAATGAGACCAGTGACTAGAAAAAAAAAAGGTATATTATGTGTCTGGAACAAAACGGAAGTCAGTTGAAAATATTAATAACACAATGGTAGAAAGTATCAAAGACAAACTTTCTAGGGCAAATGGTAATTCAGCAGCATTTGTTCTCTATCTTGGAATTCTCTTGCAGAAACTGTTATGTATCCTTTAAGAGACTTTTTGTGCTACCTCTGGGTTCATTGGAAAAACAATAAGTATATTGTTTGTGCTATCTCTGTCTCAGCATGTTTTTCTGTTAAGACATTCCCAATGAACTCTCAATGAAAATGATGACTTTAGAAATTGTAAAAGATAAATTAATGTTAACTTATGAATTATTTTTTCCAATTTTTGTTTACCATGGGTGTTTTTAGGGGCTTTATTGACAGTATTATTCTAAAGTTCTGAAGTTCCATTATATTTTCATATAGAACTAAAACTATATAATGAAGTAAAATCACTGTTTCTTAGTACAAATTTGCTTATTCCATCCAAGATAAAAATGTATTTTATATATATATCTGTGTGTGCGTACATATATATATATACACACACATATATACGTATCTCAAATCACATTAGTACATGGATAAAATTGATAAAGTTACTGCGTACATTCAAATTTCTAGGTTGAACAAAATAACTGCAAGGCAGACCTTGACCATAAATATATCTATAGCCTTTCTTGGTCTGTCCAAATATAAAGCATAAAAGAGAAAGCTATAGCAAACAAATCAACTAAAAATTAATTAAAAAAAAAAAAAGCAAAAAAAGAGAGTATGAGGAGACAATACTTTCAGTATTGCCCTTACTACAAATTCAAATTGGAAACACTAGTTTCTGAGGCAGTTTTACAAGTATCTTGTGTAGATCCAGTTTTGTTGATTTTGGAGCTGTAGTAAAATGGAGAAGCTATTACCAATCAGAGACCAGTAAACTGTAGGAAGCAGCAACTGCAGAGTCTATATTCTGAACATGGTGCTGTTTCTCATATAACCAGCTATTGGGATCATACCATTAAAAAGAAAGCCTTCAGCAGGTAGGTCACTATATGTTCAGAATATCCAAGTAACGGAAGCCATTACAGAGAGCTTTACAAGGGTGTTTGTGGGTTGTTTTTTAAGCACCAGTATGCATTAGGAAGTCTAAAAAGTAATGGCCAACACATTTGTTAATAACAACCACATTCTGAGAGTGCTTTTCTCTCCTAAAACAAAGAAGAAAACACACTGTGTTGTCACAAGAGGATATAAAACTGTCTATAAGCCAAACATCACAAAAACCATAGAAGTTATGTATGTTGCTTATAACTCTATCATTACCTTTTACTGTGATTGACTGCTCATCTCTTTTACCAACACATCTTCTAAAAACATTTCTATTGATCAAACTTTGTCTTCCCTTTCCTTCTTCTAATGAAATGCCAGACCTTTTTTCTCTTCTTTCAATTTCTCTCTTACCATCATTGTCTCCTGGCTCTGTCTTATTTCACCCATATGCTTCTTGCATGTTAAATAGGTTGATATTTTAAGGTGTTTATACAGTGATGATACTGCTTTACTGGTATTAAATGCTTTACTGAACCTAGTCCGTGAACAAAAGTCCATGTTTGCACTTCATTCCACAAAGTTCATGAGAGGTCAAGCATCAAAACCTGCTCTGAAAACGGATAAAATGTAATTGTTAGGATAACCAGAGTATACCGCTACTTTTGTTTTACTGCTGCTGAAAGTGGACTCCATCTACCAGATCAGAAGCTTGAATTTCTTACTGAGAAATAGAAAGAGAGTAGCCAACATTACTGAGGACTCAAATCTTACTGGTTAGTGCTAAGCTGTGAACACAAAACTAACTACACCCAAGAGAGTACTTTTCTGCTGTGTGATAAGGACTAGCCTTGCACCACAGGAAAAAAAAAAAAAAAAGGAATGAAGGAATTTAATATAGGGTTTTGATTGATTTGAAAAAGAGTACTAGTGAGAAGTGGACCAATCCGAAAAACTCTACACTGAAACACTTCTAAGGATGATCAGACATCTGATTCATGACTGGAGGACATACTCATATAAAACACAGCACAGTTCTGATTTAGTATATTCCCACTATCTTCCAGTGGCCAGGCATTGTTCAACATGAGCTGTATTTATCTTTTTTAAAGAAGATAGAAATGCTATAATTTCCTTCCCCAGCTTGTGTTCTGGTTTGAACCTTTTCTCTTAGAATGTTCACTTGAGGGGTTCTGGAAAGGGGAAAAGAGGTACAAACATTCTTTCTAATTTGTTTATCGGAGCAAGAAGTCAGTTGTCTTAACTGCAATTTCTTATCCTATATAAAGGCTGTTTTTAATTACAACTGTATACCTGCATCAATAATGACTCCATCTTTCTTTGTATTCTGAGACCTTAGATTTAAATCCCATTCTTCCTGGGACATTGTCTTGTTTTAAATAAAGAATCTCATACCTCTCCTGCCTCTAGAAAGATCTGGAACTGATGAAGAGAGTGACTGAAAATAATGGTCTGATAACGAGAGCAAAGGATCAGAAGTCTTGACAGAGAAGAGCCTGATTCTGACAATGAGTGGTTGATAAATTGCCTAATGCCTACCTATGGGAATTACATCCTATCCTTCTGAAAGCAATAAAGAAAATTGTCTACATGTGTAGATATAAAATTTACCTAGATTTATAATAGGGACAATGGTTAAGGAGAAATTCGATCATAAACAGTGACATTCCCAGCATAAAACAGTTGTTTAACTTACTTCTAAAGTGAATTGTAATTTATACAGTGCAGTAAAAGTCACTTTGACAAAAAATAACCATGCACTTCCACTTTATTCTGATTTTGAGATCAGATGCCCACTGTGACTCTTCAACCTTCCTGCTAAAAGCTGAAATTACTCCCTCAAACCACAGAGCTACATTCTGCCCTTCAGTTTTAGCAGTGGCTTAAGTCATGATGGCTTAAGTTACTGAGCTGAAGCTTATTACACCAAGTAAACTGGAAATAGTGTAGAAGGCTTTTGCAATATTACATTACAGAACAATAAAATGGTAAATGTAAGTCAATGTAGGTAAGTGTAAAGTAATGTTAGGTGCTAAGAACATAGAGATAAGGAAACAGAAAAGTCTCATTAGGCTAATTGACTGATGATGTCCCCATACAATGAATACTAAGTGGTCTGGCCACCCCATCTCATAGGTGGGCAGTGTAGAACTGGAAAAACAACGAAGAAGGATGATCACCTTCTCACTAAGCAGAGTAGGAAGGATGGAAAAATAGTATGGTGCATAAACTTTACTACAAGAGCTATTCAGCTTTCATGGGGACCTGCTCAAACACTTTATAGCTTGTTCATATTTATGATGCTGTTAGTGTTGACTGGAACATGCTTTGATCATGGACAAGTGCTGCACACTAACTGGCTAAGTTCTGTCTGTGCATTTTATTTGGTTTCCTAATGCAGAACAAAAGACAAAACCACTAGGTTGGAAAAGAGGTAAAGAAGAGGTGATACGAATGCCACTGGCATTTTCATCTCAAGAGAACTCAGCATAACAATACCACCAGGATTTGCAGGAGGATGGACATTTCAGTGACAGCAAAAGAACAAGGGAAGTATATCACAAATACACCTGTGCACACTGCTGGTTCTTGCTCAGCTTGCAGACCCCTAGGTTTTTCTCAACACAGCTGCAACCAAGGCTGCCAGTCCACCATATTTTCCTGTTAGAGGTTCTAACAATAATTCAGTTCCCATAAACCAGCACATTAAATCCATAGGCAGCACTATTTCTTCCTAAGTTTGTGCTTGTTTTGACTTCCCCACAACCTTGTACTCCAACTCCCTCCTAACTAATCTACCTCTCTCTCAAACATAGCCAGTCTATTTTACACAGCTCTGTCTCCCTCTGTAATTTCACAGTGTTTATAGCAAAAACTCCTCAAGTTTGAGTCTTAATTTTGTATTACTTGTATGGTTATGAGCTTACTTCTCACAGTTTTATTCTCTTTTCAAAGAAGAAGGACTTCCAGAAACCTCACTTCTTCTGAAGCCTTACTGGACATCTGAGACCTTCTAGAACTCAAATATGATGCAGACTGACCCCACTATTTACTACACTAATTATTCTGTCTTTTAAACTGTAACAACAGGTGTCAAAACCACATTTTCCACTCTGGTTACATATAATGCTATCACCTCACTTATGAAATGAGCAGAGCTCAACAGCCTGTTTTAATATAGCTTATGCCAGTCTTGTGCGTCATATTCCACAGATGCTTGGACAGCTTATCCTCTGAGAGGGGTACCTCAGAGGTAACTAGTTAAATCTTTAATAAATAGTCTTGACTTGCAGTCGGAATAATAGTCTTGACTGCCACAGGAGAGGGGCATAAGAAATTTTTAACAATTCGTGTACAATTTGGTTTCTACTAAGTATATTTGCAGCCAGAAAAATGTTGATTGAGATACTACAATTGCAATTTTTCAGATATAGTTCAGCATCATTATGACACATCTTTCTATATGAATATTGTTCTTCTTCTCTGTTGTAGAAAGTATAAGGTAGCTGATTGCAACAGGGAACGCAAAACATTCAGGACAGTATGTGACATTTTGTCCTCTGCCTGCATGGAACCATATCTAACTTTCCAAAAGTAATCAAAGGTGCAGATTCCTCAGACTTCCCTGTTCATCTCACCTCTTCCTGTCCTTAAGCAGTAGCCTGGCTATTCTCCAATACATTGAGCTTTAAAAATGTTTTTAAAAATATGACAGCATGTACTCAGAAAAAGAATGGTGAACAACAGTCTATCGCTTGGATTAACAGAGTTGCTTATATGCATTATATGAAGCTGATTTTTAAAAGTTTGAAAAATTCTCCTAAATACATTTCTACTTGTATTCCTTTTCTAACAATGTTAGAAAATAAATACCCTGCTGCCATCTTTTCTTTTTTTTTTTTTTTAAAAAAAAACCAAACCTATACAATTACTATTATTATCATTGCACAGAGAAAAGGATAGCATTCATTCATGGCCTGATGCTAAAGCATACTTCAAAATGAAAGTCAATTCAGCTGACTCTTGAAGGAGGATAATTTGTTTATTTGCAATAGGGGTATCATTTCATCAGTATCAAAAATTATGAGATTTTAAGACACACCACACTTTTGATTAAACAGTTGCAGCAGAAGACAAAGAGATTCAGGGAGGGAGAGAGGAGAAGGGATAGAAACACTGAGTAAACTATTGAAGGAGGGGAGTCTAATAATCCCAGACTACTTTTCCTTTCCCTGCCACTTTTTCCCCACTTTATCTGCCCCCAAAGCCCACTCATACACTAGATTTAATTAATAAGTTGAGGAGGTGACAAAGCACTCACTACATCTGGCTGACTTCAGAAATATCACTGAAGATATCCACTTGAGGAAACATTGGTTCAACTCATAGCTTGTTTTAAGTCAAAACATACATAATTTGTCATACTTTTTGCTTTGTAAGATCCCAGTAGTACTTAAAGTTCTGTATTTTGCAGTGGTTTCCCCAGTGATTGCTTACATGAATAGCTTTTTTCACTTAAGTCAATGAACATTTATCCTATTCCCTGACATTCATTTTCTCTCCTTTCCCTCTTCACCTTCAAAAGAGTTCAACCAAAGTTTACTGTGTTCAAAGATAGGCTTTTTAATGTAGAGATTAACTTAGTGATGATAGAGGCTTTATCTTGTTTGTTCATAGTTTTCCTTTAAAGGGATAACTCCCAGCAGCAAAAATGAAATACCCATTAGCTTTTCCCCTTCTACTACACCACCAGCGAGCAGAAACACTGCAAGCTGAGGATGGAGGAGAATGGTCCCTCCTCAAAAGAAAAACCTACTCCATTGGGATAAACAGAGCAAGACAAACTTCCAGAAAGGAGTTTGTAACAGGAACAAGGAATTGAGAAAAGCAGGGAACAGTAACATCCCTTTAGTGATGGCAGTAAGACTTTTTCCAAGGGACTCAGTAGAGACCATACAGAGATTTTTGATGTCAGACCTCTCCTCTAAGTTTTAAAGTACATTAGCCTTAAACAATGTAAAAATTTATAGTCCCTACATAAGTACAGAACTTAGTTTCAGAGAGACTGATATTAGAAGACCAAGTATTATACAATTATGCTTTCAAGTAGTCTGTCCTTCATTTCTCCAGCCATACTACTACTTCACATTAAAATATAACAAAGTCTTACATCCGTGTTACAGCAGCAGCATCTCTAGGTTTACTGTGTCCTGATTAAAGATAAAAGACAAATTTAACAGACAGTTACATGAGAAAGAGCACCAAAATACTTCATCAAAACCATCCAAAAAGTTCTGCTTGCATATCCTATCTTGTCTTCCTTCTTCCTGTTCAAGTAAGTCTTTCCTCTCCTGCCATTTCCCATGATTGTTGCAACTCAGGAGTATTCCTAACTCAGCACTCCACTACAAGCTCCTGCTTGTTCTTATTGCATCCTTCATCCACGTTTTAAGTCCTTGAATTTTCTTTCACCAAAAAACCAGATCACGTTTCTTCATTTTGTTCCACAATTCAGCTTTCTTATTCTCTTCTCTATCAAGATTCCTGCGTAAACTTTGTTTCCCTCTCAACATTTTCCACCTTGTCTCTACTCCTCCCCACTGAAGCCTCTAAAAGCTGAAGGGATACACAGTAGAAAAGATCACAAAACTTTGCAGTAGGTTTCATAAGTCAAAAACAAATTAAAAAAAACCAAACAAACAACACAAAACCCCTGAAAAACTAACAAAACCCCCTTTCTCAATCCAGAAGGACAAGAGCTATTGCTGAACACTTTCCTAGGGTCATGGAGACACCTTCGTGTTTTATGTTAAGACACTGCTAACTTTCCTACATAATTCTAGTTTACACATAAAAACTCTTTCTACAAATAAAGACAAACAAAAAAAGAAAAAAATGTGAAAAAAGTTTAAGAATTTGAGCATTCATGAAATATTAAAGATATGACAAATACAGAGCAAAGCAGTATTGTATACCAACACAAAGGTTCTTAAGAAGCTCTCAATAGCTTCTAGCAAAAAAAAAGAATTTCTTCTTAAAATATAATTCTATATAGCAGGTGTTCAGCACCATATAAAACTGAGATATTTGCAAAGCCTAAAGCAACATTTCTTTTTTGAAGAAAATGACCCATGATCTTAAAGGTCTTTTACAACCAAACTGATTCTATATTTCTATGATTTTAATCAAAGTATTATTTTGATGTAACATTAAATTTAAGACTAATTCAGTTGATTTTTTACCTTTGTCATAGGTATCAAACTTTAACAGTACCTTAAGAAATATGGCATAGTGTTGAACAAGATGATTAGTGTTTCCTACACTTTTCCTCAGAAACACACAGCCAATACCACAAACTACTGATACCTTCCCCTCATGGGAGAGTTAGTAACTATGCTTTGTTACTGTATGGTTCTAGAACTATTGACATTCTGAGCTTCTTCACATTCCCACCTATTTAGGTGGTGAAACAAAGCCATTATTTTAGTAGATGTCTAGGTTTCAATTGCTTATACATTCAACTAATTAGCCATTAGCTGGATTTTAGGCCATTTATTACCTTAAAGTACTGAAGCCTATGTCTTCTGATTGTTGATGATTACATTATAGGGATACTTCCCACCCATCCTATGAAAGAAGTGAAACCGTTATAACCCAGAATAGGCAATTAATTGACTCAGCTGTCAAGTTAGAAAACACTAAAAATTTCAAAAAGTAATGTTCTTCAAAAGTTTAGAAGGAAAGATTAAAGAGTGAGCCCTACAGTCTGCTGACTGAGTCTAGAGAAGGGAAGACTGAGGGGATCTCTTTAATGCATATAAACATCTCAAAGGCAGGTGCCAAGAGGATGGTGCCAGACTCTTTTTGGTGGTGCCCAGCAACGGGATGAGGACTGATGGCCATAAACTAAAACACAAGAAGTTCCACCTCAATATGGGGAAGAATTTTTTTACATTGAAGGTGGCAGAGCATTGGAATAGGTTGCCCAGGGATATCATGGAGTCTCCCTCTCTGAAGGCACTCAAAAACCCACCTGGACATGTTTCTGTGTCATCTGTTCTAAGTGACCCTGCCTTGGCAGGGGAGTTGGACGAGGTGATCTCCAGAGGTTCCTTACAGCCCTAACAATTCTGTGATTCCATGACAAGCAGTAACATATTATGAAAAAAGAACACAAAAGGCAAACTGGAAGTCATTAACTTTTCAATACAAAACACAACAAAAAACCCAGGAGTATGTCTTCTTAGGTTTGGACACTTTATTGGTTGTTTTTAAGAGGCACATTTGCTTCTCGTTTTCCAGAGTGATTTTGATAGAAACCTCCAAACCTTGAAGAACAGATTCATGTTTGACCGAGTAAGCCCTTTTCATCTACAGTTCCGTAACCACCCTGAGGGAGTTCAAAGTGCTCATAATGATTTATGTAACAAGGTTTACTCACCTCAACTGTCAAGTACAATTTCAGAACAAATAATGAAACCACCATACCTACTGTGACTTTCAAACCTGACCCTGATGATTATATCTTGTTGCTTATTTTTAAAAAAACTTAATTGGCATATTAAATTTGTGACTTTAACTGACCAAACTTGCATTGAAAATTTCCATGTGGTACAGTTGCTTCATTAGCTCTTCCTTGGTTAACTTTATGAATTCCTTTTCCACTAGAAAAACCTATTCTATATGATTTTACAGAGAGAAAGACAATATAAGCTTTTTTGACATTAACTGTTTCTCAACAGCTGTCAAGATTTGAGACAAGCAGTGCATTCTTGCTGTCAAAAGAAAGTCAAAATTTTAAGCTCTGTTTCCCTAGCAAAATCAAATTATTAGAAAAGGAAGTTAGATTAAGTCCCAGGTTTCATGACACACTCTTCAGGTTTCTTAACAGCAAGACTCGTGGAACATTTGTTCCAACTTCTGGTAAAATGTTATACCTCTAGCCTGGAAACTTCTGCTCCAGGAGCTGAGAGAGAGAAGAAATCAATATGTGAGGACAATGAAGTTCCATGCCATTCCCTGTGAAAATCCTCATTTCAGTTATCCCTAGGAACAGAATTCAACTAATTTTATGTCTTCTTTGCACTACACACGGAGGAAAAAAAGGTAGGGGAGAAGGATACTATAACCAATTGTTCAGAACACTGTTGCAAGGATTTTAAAGGAAGTGACTTAGTTTGAAAGTCATCTTTAAGGTGGAACTAAAACTATAAAAAAATAATGTTACTGTAAAAAGGAGAGACTATATTGGCATTTCAATGTCAAAATGCCAAAATAATTCAACTATTGAATTGCATTAAGATAGATTACCCAAAAATGGTTTGTTCTTTTTTTTTTTATCCTATTATTCTTCAGCTCTGATATAACTTTAATGGCTTTCACACTAATACCTTCAATCTCTGATTATTCATGTTTCTATTATATCTCTTTAAACAAAGATAGGAAGATTAAAACTGCACACAGCATTCAAGATACAAACATCTATACTGTATCTTTGATGCTCTAAAATCTTCCATTTATTTTCTTAATAATTTCTAACAATTGATTTGGTATTTTTTTATGATTATACTGAGATGAAACATACATATATCAGGCATGAACACCAAAAACCGCTCCTTAGTCTGTCACTGTGAACTGAGTCAGGACTTTTTGATCTTCCTTTTGTACCTGTATACCTTTTCACACATGTGCTCAATTTCATTATGCTATTTCATAATACAGTTCCACAGTATCATAAGACTCTTTGTTCTACAGTCTTCAACTGATTAACTTGATTTCCTGAGTGAACTGTTTTTCATTCTGCTGATTATTCCATCTTAAAGGTATTAAAGAACTTATCAGCTTGTAGTTTCAGTACTGATCTCCATCTATAATAAACATTTACTATTTTACTGTTTCCTGACCTCTAGCTGCTCACTTTTCTTAAAAATGTGTTTTATGGGACTCAGTAGTAGCCTTTTAGAAATTTAGAAAGCTTCTGTCAATCTCTTATCCACACAACAGTTAACTCTTCCAAGCCTTCCAATAAATCTTATGGTAGAATTTCTCTTAAACAAAACAAAACAAAACAAAACAAAACAAAACAAAACAAAACAAAACAAAACAGACTTATTTGGATGAAGGAGGAGAGCGTAGGAAAGCCTATCTTGCCAATGGGTGGCTAAAGGGTTGCTGCCATCAGCAGAATTTTGCTTTTTCCAAGCATGAGGCAAATTCTATGGTACCTAGACTGGTAGAACTGGATGGGCTTCATCTTTCTATCAAGTGCAAAAGGACTCTAGCCCATAAGTTGTCGGGGCTGATCAGGAGGGTTTTAAACCAAGTTTGAAGGGGAAAGGGTTGAAATCAGGCTCTCCAGAGATGAGTCTAAGGGTGCAAACCAGAGTTAGAAGTGAAATCATCAGCCCAGATGAAGTGCATGTACACCAATGCACGCAGTACGGGTAACAAACAAGAGGAGCTGGAAGCCATCGTGCAGCAGGAAAGCTACGACGTAGTTGCCATCACAGAAACGTAGTGGGATGACTCGCATAACTGGAGTGCTGCCATGGATGGCTGCAAGCCACAGCCCTGAAGGGACAGGCAAGGTAGGAGAGGTGGAGAGGTAGATCTGCATGTCAGAGAGTCTTTGACTCTGTAGAACTTGAAATCAGTAATACGGTTGAGTGCCTGTTGATCAGGATCATGGGGAAGGCCAACAAGGCTGACATTCTGGTGGGAATCTGTTATAGACCAACCAGTCAGGATGATGAAGAGCAACTGGCAGATTCTCAAAATCACCAGCCCTTGTCCTTGTAGCCAACTTTAGCATGCCGGATATCTGCTGGAAACTCAACACAGCAGAGAAGGGGAAGTCTAGGAGATTCCTGTACAGAGGATAGTTTCCTACTCCAGCTGGTAAATGAGCTACCAGTGGGGTCCTGCTAGACCTGCTGTTCACAGAGAGGGGCTGGTGGGAGATGTGGTGGTCGGAGGCCGTCTGGGGCACAGTAACCATGAAATAAGAGTTTTCAATACTCAGGGACCTGCTGAGCCACTTGGATACTCACAAATCTATGAGATCCATCCTAGGCTGATGAGGGAGCTGGCAGAAGAGCTTGCCAAGCCACTCTCCATCATTTTCCAACAGTCCTGGCTCACTGGGGAGGTCCCAGACGACTGGAAGTTGGTGAATGTCACACTGATCCACAAAAAGGGCTGCAAGGAGAACCCGGGAAACTCCAGGCCTGTCAGCCTGACCTCAGTGCCTGGCAAGGTTATGGAGCAGATTGCTGAGTGCAATCAGACAGCACCTACAGGATGGACAAGGGACCAGAGCCAACCAGCACGGGTTTAGGAAGGGCAGGTCCTGTCTGACCAACCTGATCTTCTTCTATGACCAGGTGACCCACCTGGTGGATGAGGGAAAGGCTGTGGATGTGTCTATCTGGACTTCAGCAAAGCCTTTGACACAGCATAGTGCTGAAAAAGCTGGCAGCCCATGGCTTGGACAGGGGCACTCTCTGCTGCGTTAAGAACAGGCTGGAGGGCTGGGCCCAGAGAGTGCTGGTGAATGGGGCTGCATCCAGCTGGTGCCCACTCCCTGGTGTCTCTCAGGGATCAGTGCTGGGCCCAGTTCTATTTAATATCTTTACTGATGATCTGGATGAGGGGATTGAGTCCATCATCAGTAAATTTGCAGATGACACCAAGCTGGGGAGGAATTTTGATCTGTTGGAAGGCAGGAGGGCTCTGCAGAGGGACCTGGACAGACTGGAGAGATGGTCTGATTCCAACGGGATGAGGTTCAACAAGGCCAAGTGCCGAGTCCTGCACTTTGGCCACAACAACCCCCTGCAGTGCTACAGGCTGGGCACAGAGAAAGGGACCTGTGAGTTTGGATTGACAAGAAGATGAACATGAGCCAGCAGTGTGCCCAGGTGGCCAAGAAGGCCAATGGCATTCTGGGCTGGATCAGGAACAGTGTGGCCAGCAGGAGCAGCAGCAGCAGGAGCAGTGCTGAGTGTACTCAGCACTGACAAGGCCACACCTGGAGTGCTGCATCCACTTCTGGGCCCCTCAGTTCAGGAAGGATATTGAGGCACTGGAGCAGGTCCAGAGAAGAGCAACGAGGCTGGTGAAGGGACTCAAACACAAGTCCTTTGAGGAGAGGCTGAGGACGCTGGGGTTGTTTAGCCTGGAGAAGAGGAGGCTCAGGGGAGACCTCATCACTCTCTACAACTCCCTGAAAGGAGGTTGTAGCCAAGTGGTGGTCAGTCTCTTCTCCCATGCAACCATCAGTAGGACAAGAGGGCACAAGCTTAAGTTGTGCCAGGGGAGGTTTAGGTTGGATATTAGGAAGAAATGTTTTACAGAGAGAGTGATCAGATATTGGAATGGGCTGCTCAGGGAGGTGGTGGATTCTCCATCCCTGGAGGTTTTTAAGAGAAATGGATGTGGTACTTAGTGACATGGTCTGGTAATCACAGTGGTGTTGGATCAAGGGTTAGACTTGATGATCTCGGAGGTCTTTTCCAACCTGGTTGATTCTATGGTTCTATGGTTGTTCATAACTAGGTCATATTTAGCTGCATATTCACCAATTTTATTCTTAAATGTTTCTTCTTTTACCTTTCCTAAAACAGCAGGACATTAGTCTTATGGCTTGTATCTTCCCAGAGCTCTCATAAAACCTTTTCTAGTATCACAGTTAATGTCTTGCTTAAAACTGACTTGGTATTGAAGAAACCAAAACTGTATAATGTTCATTTTCTTTTTTATTTAACTATCATTGCTGTAGTTTATTTTCCAAAAGGAATCTTTAGAAAGCTCACACTCAATGAAGGAATCCAGTCTAAATGCTTCCTCAGTTTCTTTTAAGTGAAGACAGAATAAAGTTCAAAAAGATGTAAAGATTGATTTCAGTTTCTCTGTAATGTCCCAGGCTTCTCCATTACCCTTTTTTTACCTTTATCTATCAACCTTATGGACTTGCTCACTGACATCCTGCCCTTGAAATAAAGAAGAAAAATATATTATTAGATTAGACACATTTTGCTAGTTGTTCTTCAGAGACTTTTTGATCTTTCTTATATTTTTATGTTTAGCCTGCCAGGGTTCCAGAATTTATTGTCTTTAATTTTCTTCATTTAGAGAATACTTAGCCATACCAATTTCCTCTAGCACTTTCTGTAGTCCATTTCTAAGTACTCTACCATGACAGATAATCTCTATAATCGCTGCTTTAGATTTGTAGAAAAGGGCACTAAACACTTAGAGAGGAGGGCACTCAGTTTTCTAATCCTGTGATTAGAACAGTCAGAACAGACTACTGGTTTCCATCCCCGCTTCCAGGGCTCTTTCCACAAATCATCGACATATTTTAAATGAAAATGAGAATTAGTTAAAAAACAGGGTCAGACAAGCCATAGCTGATTAGGTTCTATTCTCTTCCCTTTCCTGGCATATTCCAGCATGTTGCACTGCATGGGAGTTCCTAAATGCTTGTATGCCTTTTAGGTGTAGATTTATAACTCGACAGCCTGTGATACCTGATATGTGCTGAATAAAGTGACAGGAGATTAAATCAACACCATGAGGCATCAGAAGCATCACGGTTGTTATGCCCTATAAACAATAAAACACCAGGCTGTCTTTAGCTAATTTGGAGACTGGGCTTTGATCACATTGAGAAGAAGAAAGTTGTATGTAATGTGACAAATAAGTTACAGATCCTGGAGGTGAAAAACAGTCTTTCATTAACTCCCTTGCTTTGATAATATCTGAAAGATGTGTATTTGTTTTGTTTTAATTTCATATTTAACTGCCTTGCTTATAAAAACACCTTATTTTATGATCACTGTTTCTTAAACCATTTTTGTCTGTATTGCAAAACAGAAAGTGTGCAAAATAGAAAGCTATCCTGATGATAACTTTAATTCTCGAGGAACTGTTACTACAGTTGCAGAAGCTCTGGCTAGCTTTACACTTTGTACACGCTTATGTGCAAGTATTTTCAGATTCAGTAATAATTCAGGAACTAAGGAAAAAGGTTTTGTCTTTTATTAATGTCCCAGTTTAAATGAGACAAGGGTCTTTTGCTGAGGATGAATTAGGAGGAAAAGACCCAAACTTCTCTTTCCAAACAATTATAAATCCAAAATTAAGAGGCTTCGATTGAAGGAAAACAAATTATGGAAAAGGGAAAATAACAGCCCTTTATTAAAGGTATGTGTGTATTAACAGGAACATGAAAAAAAAACCAAGTAAAATAACTAAGCAATACTCCTATACCCACCAATAATCCCCTTTAAGAACAAAACCGATAAACCGGCAAGAAGAAAATCAAACAGTTCAATTTTTTGCACCCTTTGGTGCAGTTCCAACCACAGTCAGCAGGGGGCGCCATCGGGTCACTGGAGATGCAAAATTTGTAATGTCCGGTATCATTCACCAGGTGGTGCTGTTGGGTCACTGAAGGTGCAAAAACTTGTAGTGTCCTATTGTAGTCACCAGGTGGCGCTGTTGGATCACTGGAGGAAGCAGAACTTGTAATGTCCAGTGCCCATCACCAGGCGGCGCTATGGAATCCCTAGTCACTGCCCCGTGGGATGGGGAAAAAAACCCAAAACAGTACTCTCCAGGTACAAACCAAAACCCCAAAAAAAAACTTGGTTCCCCTTCCCTTCCCACACTGGGGAAGGAGAGAGAGAGAGAGGGACTGGGAGGGGGGAAGGGGGAAGGAAAAGAAAAGAAAAAAACCAGCAATAAAACAGAAAGTTCTCCCAATGGAAGAAAACTCACGAACTTCAGCTGATTAGGATTAGTGTTAAGCAGGGCCTGCAGCCAGCAACAGCTGAGAAGAGAACAGCAACAAACTCCACTCCGACAGGAAGAAAAGAAGCAAACCAGGCAGCTCTGCAGCTTACAGCAGGTCCTCTCCTCACTGGCACACACACACCAGCCACACCTCCCTTCCCCACCTCCTTCCAGCCCCACACACCAGCTCCCCCTCAACTCTTCCCCCTTCGTTGTCAAGGAGACTAATCTCTAGGTTATTACTGGGCCAGGCCGATTCTTTTGTTCACCTAATGGGCAATATACCGAGCGCGTGCGCGCGCGGGCACACACACACACACACACACATGGCAGGGGGAAAGGAAAGAAAAAATTCTTTGCTAAAATCAGAACTATGACAATTAATTAGAACTCTCTAATAAATTTATGAGATGGTATTTTTAAACTACGCACCTGCACTTAGATCATTGTCAGTAATTAAGTCTATACACTGCAACTGTTTGCTCCTTTTCTCCTGTTAAATTTAAGAGTTGGAACATGAACTAAGTAAAATAAGTTCAGCAATGAGGACTGGTATCATGCCTATGAAGAATAAAGTTACTCATCCTTCTTGTTAAGGCAACTTCTCTGTCTGACCCTCCAAGACCCACTGTGGGAGTCACACTGGTACAACCTGAACTGGGATCGAGGTCCCTTTGCAGCTACATCCCCACACTCACACACTCAGGTTTCCTTAGCGGCTTAGGAGTGGATATTTTGCAATCTCATCAAGTTAATGCTTTATTAGTATAACTAAAGTTATTTCACTGAAGTAAACATTGGTATTAAAATGTTTTCAATTGAAATTAACAAAGAACAAGGATTAATCATCCATTACAAATGTAGTGGATTAAGCTTTAATAGCTCTAAAACATAGGGAACAATGTTTATATTGCTGAAGTTCAGTGAAATGGGTGTTTAAACAGCTTTTACAAATTAAGTCCAAGAACATCTGTATCATTCGTATGACCCACACTTGCTTACCCTGCAAATAGGACATGATACTTTCAGCAGTTGATACAGCAATAACAGTAATGATTTTTGAGTAGCAAAAAAAGGTGCTTCAGTAAAAATCATTTGAAATATACTTATCTAACTACAACTCACTGAAACATCGACTGTTTTTGTTTTGTGATTTTTTTCAAATTTTAAAAAAATTACACTTGATGAAAACAATTTTTAGTTATCCACTCCAAGGCCTTGGAAAAAGATATATAAGATTGATATATAATAAACATAAAAAAACTATCTACATTGATAACTGAAAAACTCATAGAACCTATAAAGATTTTATAACTGGTGTAACAAAATACATAGAGCTAGCTGAAGATACAATACAATAAAGCTCATGACAGGAAACATTACACCCATTAGCAAATCCTTGTAAGATTATACAGAGAACTTGCTTTCCTGTGAAACATATACCTACACAAATATGAGTATTTGTATGTATTTATATGTAGCCTTATCATAACTTTGAAGAGTAAAAAGAGATGCCCTCCCTTTCAGATGAGTCTTCTGCTAATGGATTTGAAGTAATATTTTATTGTTAGCATTATAAGCTCCAGTGAACATTGTTTATATGTGGTGTTACAGATGTGTTCCAGAACAAAACAGGCTCAGAAAACCAAAACAAGAAACTTAAATATAAAATAAAAAAATTAATGAGTACAACAGTAACCTTAGGTGGATGCAACAATAAACCTTCTCTGATTACTACAAGGGAGACTTCCAGGAAAGAAAACTCACTCTCAGAATATTATTTATTTGCTAGATGGGAAGTGACAAGTTTAGAAGTATATTATAATTAATCACAACAATTAAAATAACTCCTGATTCTTGTATTTGTACCTTCAAGAAATGTTTTATTCATCTATTAAAAGGAAGTTACAGTTCTGCACGCAGTTGTACCACTTACATTTAAGTCAGTGAATATTTTAGTGAAATCAATGAAATTCTAAAATATAAGAGACACTTGATTACAAGACTGTTTATAGTTGGGAAACAGTAGATCATAATATGTACGTGTTTTTCTCTCATTTCTGAGCTTTTACTGATTCTCTTATTAGTGCTTATTGAATAGTTTCAAGCTGGCAGTTTCTGAGAAATGAAATGTACATTATAATAATTTTTTTCAGACGACTGCAAATATTTTTATTAGAAAATGCATCTTAATGTAAAGGTAGTTATCCTTACTACTGCTTTAATAAAGAAGGGAGGTTCTAGCTATCTTCCTTTATGAAAACATGCAAAGGGAAAGAGCTGTTGCTGCACTAAAGGTATGTCCCAGCCTACAATTATCTGCTGTATGCTTCCAGCATTCATTGTACACAGGTATATATGCAACACAAATAAGTGACACTTATTTAAGAGCCAAAAAAAGAAAAATCTCCAAAATCCAGGAGAAATGTAGAAGATACTGTACCTGTAACTATAAAAAACTGCAAGGCCAAAACCAACTCCTTTCAGAAGTTGGGAAGCTGGAGTTCATAGTGTTTTCAAGACTTCAAGACCCATAAATGTGTTAGCATGCCAGAAAGCATCTCAGAAGATGGAAAGAAACAGCATTTCACTGTTATGAAAACTCAGTATTTTCTATCAGTCCCAGGGTATCCAAACAACTTATTTTTTCAAGTGTTTCACCATGTTACTGTGTCAGGCATGTTAGTGTGCTTTTGAAGAGAATAGGAGACAGAAAGGGCATGAAGTTAAACTAGAAGGGAGGCCATTACCATTTCTTTCCTGTGGTCTCAAAGGCATCTCCATGACCCAGCAGTAACATAGGGATTTAGGTTGGAGCAGGCAGACAAACATAACCCAAACAATGATAAAACAGACATAGAGGACAGTGCGTTTCATTCTAAACCAAAATTCCATGCATATTGTTTCTATACCAGTAGTGTCAATTCCTGACCAGCCATATTAATTCATGGGAGAATAATTGAAACAAACAATCTAACTGATTATCTAATATACACTGTACCTGCAGGAGCAGCTAAAGTAAAACACAGTGACTTTATACTGAAGTGTTCTGTATTCAACATAGATACAGCTCTCACTGAATACTGTGGTAAAAGGATTCAGGTGGTTTTGTTCCTGAACCAGGAGCTGGTAATTCTAATACATAGAGCATGCTGCTATTGTGAATAAGCTAAGTCTTACAACAGACAAAAATTTAAAGGGTGAATTTATAACCAAACCATTCTTACATTCTTATTTATGTGAACTACTAAGGTTCATCACCTAGATTATTGACCATGTAGGAGTGTAAATTCTGAAATTTTGCCAAGTCCTTGACATGACATATTATTTTATGTGATTTCTGAAGCTAGTACCTTTAAGGAAAGGCAAAATAAATAACAGAGTTTAATAGTTCTTTACTTGATTTTGAGACAGTCTATTCAAGGTGGAAAAAAATTCAGTGAAGTTACAGTGAGAAGCTCCCATAACTAAGGGATTTTGGATGACTCAGTATTAAAGAACTTGGCTCTATTTTTTGGTCTTCAACAGGAAACTATCTTTCAACATGATGGTTGTCCAGTAGTCTTAAATAAAAACTGGAAGATTTAATGGTTCATCATTTTAGAGGTGGTCAGGAATATAACTCAACACCAGAGCAACACTGATAGGTGCTCTATTTCCTTTTTAGATTTGAGATTAAGAAAAAAGGAGAAATAGAAAAGGTAAATGATTACTAGAAGAAAAAAAAAACAAACATATTTTAAATAGAAGAATTAACTTAAGAAATAAGTAAAAAAATAGATCCACCTGCTTCAAAGCATGACACGAAAAAAAAATTATATCCCTTCACTTCTTAACATATTGGAGTTTTAATATAAACCAGTAAAAATAAATGTAGTAAATTAATATTTTCTAGTCCTAATAATGAAATTCTTAATTTCTCTTCTTTACTTTCAAAACTCAAGATTTTAAATTCCAAAATACTAAAATGAATTTAATAAAAATAAATCTTTTATGCCCTAAAATAAGCTCTGTTGTAACCACATTCACATAAACCTAGTAATCATGTGAAGCCTGTTTACCAAATGTCTTATGGACACAACTAAAAGCTGCAGTTAAGAGTGGCTAAAAAAGTACTATTCTCCCTCTTCCAAAAATTATGAGGATTCATGAAGAGGTGGCCTAATCAGATGCAACGCATGTTGGAATGCCAACTATATGGAAGAGTTCTGTAGTTTCAGAAGCTGACTGTCTTTCAGATTTGGAAGCCATGATATTTCTACAAAGGTCTGAAATATACTGTGCTTATATGACAAGGGTTTGCAGAAGCCACAAGCTCCACAGTAACTGAAATATCTGGTTCCGAGGTGTACAGATTTCTTCACTCTTGTGACTACTAACAGGACTCAAGGAAACAGCATGAAGCTCAGTCAGGGGAGATTTAGGTTGGATTTCAGGAGGAGGTTTTTCACCCAGAGGGTAGCTGGGCACTGGAACAGGTTCCCCAGTGAAGTGGCCACGGCACCAAGCCTGATAGAGTTCAAGAAGCATTTGGACAATGCTCTCAGGCACATGGCGTGACTCTTGGTGTGACTCTTGGGATGTCCTGCACAGGGCTAAGACTTGTACTTGATGATCCTGATGGGTCCCTTCCAACTCGGTATATTCTACTATTCTGTGATTCTATGATTCTATGAAAAATGTTCATTAAGTAAAATTCCATCACTTTACAGAAATAGATGTAATATATGCACAATATTGAAGGCAAAGATATCTCATACTTCATAATTATAACTTGAAGTACAATGATCTCTAAACTTTTTTCCAGGCCACCATCCTTCTACTGCACTAGGTAGCTGTGGACATAAAAAAATATCATTACTGAAGACACTATCTCTAAAGAGATTAGAGAAAAACAAGGATGCAAGTGACAGTTTATGTACCCAAAAGGAAGAAAAAAAGCAGGAAAACTCATTATTCAATTCCATATACTGCAATTTTTAAAATGTGATCTTCAAAACCAGACCCACAAAAGATAATTTAGAGAATTTTTTTAAACTTTCCTTTACTATATTATTCTATCTCAGTTATTTCATACTTGAAATGAGTATTCTTAGTCTACATTAAACAAACTGTTAAATGTGCTGTTTCACTGTACACATTTAACTCCCTTTTGTTTAACAGTTCTAAGATATCATTAAGAAGACTGAATAAAACTGTGACGTGAATATTGGTATTCTCTTAGGAGCACCCAGTAATATCCAACAATTAAGGTGAAATGTTAAATACTAGAATATTTTCCATTAGTTGGTGAATTCTCCAAATTTAGATAAAAAACTTCAACATTTGAATATCTAGACTGAAAATAAGGAAACCGGGAGAAACTGAGAATACTTGGTCAAAAAACTACATTCTGAATTGCCATGTGATACACACAATGACTGAATTGCCATATGATTAAATGTTTGCTATACTTTAAAAGGCAGAATTTCTTTGGTATTGAGTATATTATAGTTTGCTACAGTGCAAATAATGATATAAGAATTAACACATTTGCACCTGCCCAGCCTGGAAGTAAAAAAGAACCTTTACAATACGTTATGTCAAGAGAGACTAAACCACTTTTTTTCCCCCACAAAACAGAAGACGGTGACCCAAAAGCTGTAAGTTACAACCTTTATATAGGGAACAGCTTTTTACAACCAATAAGAAGGATAAAACGTTTTTCATCTGATATATTCTTGACCTATTTAGATGTGCAGAAAAAGCATAGCTTTTTCTTCTGCAAACAGGCATTTATCATCAACTGTTTTGTACAACTGTTTAATACTGTACTGTACATACACAGATAGTGCTAGGAAGGAGGTGTATAAAGGTATTTAAGGTACGTCTAGTTTCTGAAGCAGGTTTTAGACAGCAAAGACGAGAGAGAAATTGCTCCAGTTCCACACTGTATACTAACAGTGAAAAATGTGTTGTGCCTTTCCTTTCAAGATGAAGAAAAAAGAATAGCTATGTATGAAAAATTGCTAGGAGGTCAAGCCAAGTCACAAGGCAACTTACTGTTAATCAGGAACAATTATCTCAAGAGTATTGAGTAATCAGTTTAGTCTTTATGACAAAAGTGACCCATGTGACATTAAAGGAAAAAATAGGGTTGGCTTATGAAGTCATTTTATGTTTCCCATAACTGAAAACAAAGATTTACCAGCTACCTGAAACAAGACAAACCCCACATCAAAGGTCTGATATGCATAATCTGCCATTCATCACAACTCTACAAGCTTGTTAAAATTTGAGGTAATGAGAGGGTAAAATAGTGAGCTGACATGACAAATAGTAGGAGGACTGCTGCTTTACTCATGAGAAGCTATTTACCTCTTGCTTCCACCAGAGTAAATATGGAAATTTTAAGATTAATACATTGACATGTCGTTGTTTGTGAGGACGACCAAGTAAATAAAACTGGGCATTCTATGATGATGGCCTAAATTCAGCTTTTATGCTCTTCGTCTAGTATATTACATCTTGTTCTTCACACAGTTGCACTCACACACCGTCTCCTTCTGTAGAATCTTACATACTAACACTATTCTTAGCTCTATTATCTATATTTACCACTAGCCTTCACATATGATTGGATGTTCACCTCTTATTCTTTTCCATGCTGCCAGGCTGCACGGCCTTGCTGCATCCTCCGACATTGACAGAATTGAAGGGTGTCCAAGAAAAGTACAGGCACCCCAGTTTTGTTCAGGGTCAAGTAACCTGTTGCACCATTTCAGGTCTTGCTTCTAAATATGTTATCCTGAATATCTCACATTCTTGATCACTGTTATCTCACTGTACACACACTTTCATTTACCCTGTCCCTACACCCTACAATGTTCTCTACCCATCCATGTCAAATGTTTTTACCTTTTCACTCTCCCCATCCTATGGTTGCCTTCAATGCAAACACATACTGTAGCATTCGAGAAGATTCTTTTTTCCTTCTTTTATTTGGAAAACCATGTTAGTCTCTTTACATCTTCATAAATATGACTGTCTTGAGAACAAAACTAAGACTTATACATAATGTTTAGCCTGCACTTCCTCTATTTTACTATAATGTCCATGCAAGCAGTGATCTCAGTGAAAGGAAAATAATTATTTTTCCTTAAATATTTTTTTATTTGTCTGAGTAGGATGTAGTCTGAGAATTCATATTATTTAAAATTCAATACAGATCAGGTTTGCTCAGAATCTGAACAATATTTTTTAGTTATAGGACTAGAGGCTTAGCACTAGAATCCAAAAGTGCAACTCTCATATTTTACTCTTCTCTTTGGTCCAGTTACTATCAGAACTTATCACTGCTGGTGAGGAGTTACTCACTTGAGGGAATCATTCAGGAACCTCTTTACTTGCTTGGCTAGGCTAAAGGAACAGCTGAAGTGACAGTGTTTACACTTTCTGAGTGTTGCTAAATCATCCCTAAGGATAACTTAACTCCAGGGCATGTAACAGTATCTTTGAAGAGCAATCTGTGCATTTGGGATGCTTCTCACACTATACTAAGTAATAAGTATTTCAAGTAAATAACAGGAGAAAGTCTTAGTAGGAGGTTCTCATGACTCTAAAATTCTTTGTTGTTTTAAACCGCTGAAGTTGATCATTATGATTTATTTTGACTATATTAAAAATAAGGGTTTAAGAGCAAAACATAATTAATTCAGTAATTGCACTAACTGCTCCAAAATGTAAATGCAAAGTGTGAGCTGCATGGAATACCTCACATCTTTCAGTTGTTATTCTTTAAATGAAATTAATCCTACTCTTAGGCTCCTCAGAACCAACCGCACAAATGACACTTTAAGAATTTCAAAACTGTACTCTTGTCTATGCAGATGAATGTTAACTCAAATGCTATATAGTTCAGTTGGTTCAAAAATCTATAAATTAAAACAATATGTACACAATCTTAATATAAATTGCATTTTATCAAAATCAGAAAAATCATTTGAGTTACCGGTAAAATAATAACTTCCCTATCTGAGAAGTACTTGTACTATTCAACTTATTTTCTTGGGGGGGAGGGGTTGTTAGTTAGTTTGTTTTTCCCAATCATATGTTAACTTTGCCTGTAGGAAGTTTCCTAGAGTACTATTTTTTCAAAGACAGAAGAAGCTATCAAGAATTTCAGTCCCAGGAGTCGATGCTTCTCATAGATCCCACTGGCTTTGAAACTCTAAATGACAGGAGCTACTGACTGTCATAGATATAGTTCTCAAATGACTTCTCCATCCCTGAAACTCAAAATCTGCTATCATTGGCAGGTATGCCAAGAATTTTATTCCCAATATCACAATTCTTTCTGCTTCAAAATAACTGGGAATATCAAGTAAAATGAACCTCTGCACAGATGGACACTGCCAAGCCTAGAAAATGTTTAAACATTACTGAGACACTTTTGATGGTTAGAACACAGAAGATAGTTTTTAACATTATTTTTAAAAGTTTAACCCCATTATATGTTTGGCAAATATCTTGGAATCATAGAATGGCTTGGGTTCAAAGCAACCTTAAAGATTATGTAGTTCCAACCCCCCTGCCACGGGCAGATGTGCTTTTCACTAAACCAGGTTGCTCAGAGCTCCATCCAACCTGGTCTTGAATACTTCCAGGGATGGGGCATTCACAGCTTCTCTGGGCAACCTGAGCCAGTGTCTCATTTCCCCCACAGTAAAAAAACTTCTTCTTAATATTTAATCTAAATAAATCCTCATTCAGTTTGAATTTATTCCCCCTTGTCCTGTCACTACATGGTCGTGTTAACATTCTCTCTCCTTCTTTCTTTTAGGCTCCCTTCAGGTACTAGAGAGCTGCAATTAGGTCACCCTGAAGCCTCCTCTTTTCCAGGCTGAAAAATCCCAGTTCTTTCAGCCCTTCCTCAGAGGAGGGGTGCTTCATGCCTCTAATCATCTGCATGGTCCTCCTCTGGACTTGCTCTAATAGGCTGATGTCTTTCCTGTGCTGGGATGTCCTTCTTGTGCTGGGATATAATTATCATATTTATATCACAAGTATATACATATATGTCTCAGAAGAATATATATATAAAAATAAGTATATATAATATATTTTTATGAGTCTTTTATTTTGTCATCTATACAAATCATTTTTTACTACTGCAAATCACAATCATGACTAATAAGGCTTGCATTATAAATATATCCTTGTATGTAATCTCCTTGAAAAGTCTCCTTGTCCATTTCTATGGAAAGAAACCAGTCAGTATATTCTACAGCCAGAAATTACAAAACACAATGAATTAGTGTCTCATAGTAGTTTTTTAAATGGTTGGCAAAAATATTGCCTGAAGTCATTATGATTCTGTTACATTTTTTGAGCTTTATATTTTTTATGGTTTTTATGTCTGCTGATAACACAGAAGAAGCAAAGTCAAAAATCAAGGTAAAATATTTTTGAAATTAAAATGAGGTGACCTAATTTTAACAGACTGGCTTAATTGCTCTCAATTTCATTTGACTAATAAGGCATAATAAAATAAATGGAAATGTGAAGGAATGTCAGGAACATTAAATTAATAAAGGAGTAGACTTTCTTTAACCTCACTTTCTCTGAAGGCTCTAGTGTCAGTCACCTGATCAACACCACTGCTATGCTCTTCAGATACAGTGTAAATATTTTCAATATTGTGTATGTTACAATACTAAGAGGCTCACTAGATGTTATGTATATTAGAGTGGACTTAATCATTACAGTTGGTGAACTGTCATTCATTTATGTGTTTAAACTTTTTATATAATATGACACATAAACGACTATTTCACACTATTGACTATTGTCAATCCCATTTTCTTGTAAATAGGTCATAGATGCTGTAATACTGGGGACTTGAAACATATTAGATTGTGATACTTTTTTCAAATGAGTAAAATTCCTCCCCTCTTTTTGTTCTGAAATGTCTCTTCCATATTTCACTGTAATTAGAAATATGACCTGAGATACCGTTTTGCCTCCACTATCAACATTTTACTTATACCAAAAAAGATTCATATAAAAAACAGATTGAAAGTTAGCCACATAGGGATCCTCTCAAATCTTCAAATCATTCTGTATTTGTATACCAAACCAGATGATAGATTTGAAAGTATGACATTAACAAATTGTGATGGTTTTGATCTAGGCCTTCCTGGTGACCAGTTTGTAACCAAGGAAGTGGCCAAGTACCCAGTATTTCATACGATTTTTACATAAACCAGGGTATAAATAAGTTAGAGATTAGAGACCTCTCCCTCTTCTCTTCCCGTGAGGTTCAGGAGTAATGAGTCCTTGCGTTGGTTTCGCTTATTTAAAGCTGAGGCCTGCAGCGACCGCTGGCCTGCCATGTGGGGGTTCGGAGAGTGCTGGCTGTGTTTACCAATCCAGTTTTTCTAAGGGATGTGGTGAAATCTGTTTTGTTAGTTATTAGTATAGTTCTTGATTTTGATTGGATATACCCGTTCGGTGTCCCTTTTGTTCCCTTTTGTCCCCTTTTTCCCCTTTCCCTATCCCTTTGGGGGGTGGATTCCCTTTTTACTGTGTACATAGCATCTTAACTTTATATAACTGTAATATACGTAAATATATATATATATATTTATATAAGTAGTTTGACTTTAAGTTCTTTAATTTTTAT
The DNA here is from genome assembly GCF_022539395.1 of Myiozetetes cayanensis. Lineage (NCBI taxonomy): Eukaryota > Metazoa > Chordata > Aves > Passeriformes > Tyrannidae > Myiozetetes > Myiozetetes cayanensis. The sequence goes on along the minus strand of NW_026087411.1, from coordinate 88,417,117 downwards.
AGGTTTTTTTTTTTTTCCTTTGCCCTAAGGGAAGGTGGAAGGGGGGAGCTGCTACTGGACGTTTGGGCATTTGACAAGGAGCCAAGGTCCAAACTATCACACAAATGTTGATAGAATCTTTGTATATCCATCCAATGTTTAAACAGAAAAGCAACATAATTTTCTCCATAGATATAGCATTTTGGTGAGATGGATACTAAGGATTGTTGACCTTAGAACTAAGTATTTGATGAAGGGAAGTTAAAAGGCGGTGTTTCCTTAATGGACAAACTTTTTTTCAGTGTGACTGAACTAAGACCTGTTCATATAGGTACTGAGGAACATATTTGTCTATATCAGAAGTATGGCATGTGTATGTGTATGGATATTTCTCTGTGTGTTTATGAGTGTATTTTACAAGCCTTATAGACAACAGGGTTTGTGTATGTACAATGGATATAATTTACAAATGTAGGTTTTTACATATCACTATATTCATAGAATCATAGAATTTTTTAGGGTGGAAAAGACTTTTAAGACCATCAAATCCAATGATTAACCTAACACTGCTAAGTCCGCCATAAACTGTCTCCAGGCATCACATCTACACATCTTTTACATACCTCCAGGGATGGTGATTCAACTAACTCCCTGGTAGTCCATTCTAATCCTTGACAACCCTTTCCCTGAAGAAGTTTTTCCCAGTGTGTAATCTAAACCTCTCCTTGTGCAACTTGAGGGACAGGTCACCTGAGGAGAGTACAGGGATACAGTTCAGATGTGTAGGGCTGGGGTCAGGAAAGCCAAGGCAAAGCTGGAACAGGACTTGGCAAGGGACATGAGGAATAAAAGGAAGAGATGATTAAATGTAATACATAATACATAGAAATGAAAAATCAAGGACAGTCTACCCTCCCTGATAAGCAAGAAGGGTGAACTGGTAGCAACTGATATGGAGAAGAAACACTATCCTGCTTCCAAGGATTTGGCTTTGTCCTGTTTAACAGCCAGCTTGTAACCTGAGGGGTGGGTTGTGCATGGCCTCAGCACCTAAAGGCCACTCTGCACATCGTTAGCAAAGTACCCTGCTGACTGTTTGAGCCAAAAGCATTGACTGTCCAGTCTCTCACAGGATGGGAAGAGTGTGGGAATGAGTCTGTGGCCTGCGGCCTTCTCCCAGCCTTCTTTACTTCTCCTTAAACCTGAGATGATTAGACAATAGTTCCACCTTTATCTTATCTCAAAGGAGCCCCTGGTGGTCTAGTGGTAAGGGCGCGGCACTGTCACCGCTCCCGAAGACTGGCCATTATATTATATATTATTATCTTATCTCAAATTCCTGTCAGGAGGCTTAACTCACAGTCCAATTCCCTGAAATCCAGTAGGCATATTCAGGTAGGGAGTGGGCTTTGGTGATCTGCACAATGTTTAAGCCATTAACCATTTCAGTTTCTCAGACAGCGTCCTCAGGAAACTGATATTGTTACCAAGCCACTCATTACTGTATATGAAAAGTCATGGCAGTCAGGTGAAGTCCCTGGTGACTGGAAAAAGGAATACAATGTTCCCATTTTCAAAAATGGGAGAAAGGAAGACCTGTAGAACTGTAGATTGATGAGCCTCACCTCTATACCTGGGAAGATCATGAGCCAGATCCTTCTAGAAAATATGCTAAGGCATATATGAGACAAAGTGATCCAAGGCAGCCAGCATATCTCTACTAGGGCAAAGAGTGTCTGATAATGTGGTGGCCTTCCATGATGGAGAGATGGCAATGGTCAACAAGAGAAGAATGACAGGTGTCCTCTATATAGAGTTCTGTAAGGCCCTTGATACAGACCAGCATGATATACTTATCTCCACATTGGAGAGACAAGGGTGGTTGGACTTCTCAGTGGATAAGGAATTGCCTGAATGGATGCAGCCAGAGAGTTTTGATCAATGGCTCAATGTCCATGTGGAGAGCAGTCACAGGTGGTGTCCCCCACCACTGGAGAAGAGTGCTCTTCGGTATCTTCATCAGTGATATTGACAGTGAGAATGAGTGCACTCTCAGCAAGTTTGCAGATGACACACAGGGACCTGGACAAACTTTAGAAGTGGATCCATGGGAACCTCATGAAATTCAACAAGTCCAAGGGCAGGGTGCACTTAAAAGTTACAGACTATCAAAATGGTTTTGCCTGCAGGGCAGCCAGGTTGCACTTAAGTAACAGCACAAGCAGGACAGGATAGCATTAACACTTCTATGTCTTTACCAGAACTCTAGAGAGAATGACTGCTTGTGAAAGAGGTCTGGAAAGTTACCAAGTTCAAGCTTCTAGAAGTTACAAATATATTGCAAATAATAGAGCAGGGTTCAAAGCATTCAATTTGCATGAAATTCCATGTTAACCTACATAGCAAGTAACTTCACTGTGCTAAAAGTATTTTCCTTCTTGATGTAGCAGATATAACAAGATGTGTTTAAAAGTAGCATGTGATTACAGCAACTGAAAACAGGGAAACTAAAATGGGATGAATAATAATATGTCTGGCAGAGCTGATAAAAGACAAAGTTTAAAGGAATCGTGAGAGTGATGACAAATCTAGTGAATACAACACACAATTCAATATGATAAAGCAGAATTAGAAGGCAAAAAGTGTCATGTAATCTCAACATTCTTCAGAAACCTTGGTATACACTTTCCTATGATTAAATAGAACTTGATTAAGGCAAAAGCTGGAAAAACATTACATTATGAGGGCAAACAGTGTCAAAACAAAACTCTGAATCTTGTTTTCTGCTATGAGTGTTTAACTAATAGAAACTTAACAAAATTTGAAATTTTGCAGAGCAAAATTTTAAGCAAAATAATACTGCATATTAAGAGCTCTGTAACATGTGCCAATTTGAGTATTATTAATAATATTTTCAGAACCTTCTTCATATGTGAAGTCTTAAAGGAAATAACACAATATTGAAGACATTTTATGTAGTGGAAGTATGTGACTCAATAGAGGAATGAAAATCCACTTCAGTGAAGTATTTGTTTAATGAATACTTTTCTCTGTAAGTAATAGAAGTAAATTCAGTTAACTGCTATGTAGTAGCTTCTATTTCTCTGAGATGTGCTGTTAAAATTGATACCTGGTTCTACTGGGTTCAGTCTTTCAAATGCCTTTGTGAGCTCCAACATCCACATACATTACATGAACAGAAAAGTTGACTCTATTCAATTCTGTTGCCAAAAGTAAAAGTACAAAGAAGAATAGTGTATGTTAAGGAAAGGAGAAAAAACTTACATCTCATCCTAGAATAGATGTCTAACGTAGACGATACCATTTCTCTTCACTTACTGCAGAGTGGTATAACTTACACAGACTAACTAATGGATATCTACAAGTAAGATTAATTCTAGTCTTGGTGACTAACTAGGTATTTGCACAGAAGTAAATTCTAGGAGTCTTTATAAACAATGTCTGAAAAGCATTTATTTCATGACAATTACAGGGTATCACAGAATCACAGAGTAACTGGGGTTGGAATGGACCTCTGGAGTTCATCTGATTTAGCAGCACCTGCTCACAGCAGGCTCAGCTGCAACAGCTTGCTCAGAGTATTTCTCACTTGGTTTTTTAATAGTCCTATTTCTTCCATTAAACAAAGTATATATTTGCTTCTGCATCAAAACAAGAGCAAGTATTACTTTTGGGGATTTATTGTTCTTCCTCATCTGTTCTTTCCACTAGAAGTAGACAAAAAAAAAAATCCAGCCATAGAAAACAACACATTGAAAGATATATCGTTTAGGTTATATCTGGATCAGTTGGGAATCCACAGTGGTATGCTCAGGTAATTTGACCTCACAAGTACAGGCACGGTATCAGGAGACCCTTCTGGCAGTAAGAATTTGAATCTGTGTACTTATGCATGTATGCCAAGACTGAAACCTATGTAGACAAGCATTCACAGGAAAAAACCACATTATTCTATAACCCAGAAATATGTTTTATTTGTATTTTGGCACCTTTATACATATTTCTCATGGTCTAGACTACTTTGTTTTGTCCCTATATGTTTTAAATCAATGACATAAAGTAATTTTTTTCCAACACAAACCTCCAAGTAAAAAATGAGAAGGAGTTAAAAGTCAAAACCCTCTTGTTTGCTTGATGGGTATTCATTTTGCTTTATAAAAATACAGCATAAAAATGTAGTCCAAACCAATCAATAGTCTCCAATATTTAATTATAGAAGTTGTAAGTTTTTCTGTGTTCTTTTAATTTCCCAAATTTATTTCTGAAATGTTGTAATGGTTTTACAAAATTTAAAAAAAATGCAGCTATTATCTGTCTCATTTTGGAATGAGAAGGGGTAAATTAATTATAGTATATAGAAAAAAAATATTATCTCAAGAGTTGGAAATACATTTTTCTCTGTTCCTATTTTGCATTCAAAAAATGATAATAAATGTACTTTTATACTGTAACCATAGAGATACCTCCTGAATTTATATATAAGTATGATAAAAGCTACACCTGAAATCCTGAAAAGATTACTGCAGTGAAATGAAACTGTTCAGTTGCTGATTGCCTTGTCAGCATTATAGCAGCCTCCAACCTGCTTCTGTATTGATCTAGTAGCCTATGTGGCAGAACATGAAGAATAGCCACCTGTATCAGGTACAGCAGCAGGTGCCATATCCATTGAACAGGCTGGTGCCTGATTACCATAAATCTCTTTCAAGCTCCTGGCAACTTTGACAGACACCCCACCACCTCAAAAAGTTGTCTGAATAGAAATGAGAAACTCAACAGATAACATCAGCTGAAAAAGGCCAGAAACTGAATCTGATGTAGATGTACTATGAAGTCTAGGTAAGACAGTTTTTAGCCTCATGAGAAGTTCTTTATCACACACAACAGTCATATGTTTCAGTACGGTATTGCTAATGTATTTGTAAGGTAGAACTTGAAATAGGATAACATGTATGTAAAGATAAATTCTCTGTCATCATAATTTTACAAATTTCTGTTTGTACAGATGGGACTTGTCTCTTTAAAGGATATAGTGATGAAAATTATGATTATGAAGAGACAATCTTTGAAGGCAAAATAGTTAGACATATCAATCAAAAAATGGAAGATGAGTATGTGATTCTTGTGAAGGAAAAGACAGAACAAGCAGTTCAATCAATCAGAGATGTGTGTGCATTTCCTGTAGTGAGATACAAGGATTACTGTGAACTTTGCTGATGTTATTTTGATAGATGAAGAAAATAAATACCCAGAAATAACAACAGTAGCTCCCATTATTGTGTACCAGCTGAGCTCATCCAAAATATCTCATAAAATGGGGACCATTTGCTATGCAGAACTTGGTCCAAGAATTCATCAGTTTCAACCCTCATAGAACATGTTGCACATATTTAGCTTAACTCACTTGAGGAAGCTGTGATTTGATGTTTGTGAGTCTTTGGGTGATGAAGTAGTAAAAGCCAGATATCCACTAGGAAGAGATGTTTACATTTGAGTTTCATGATCAGTTAACAAAGGAAAGATACCTAGTTTTAGATATATATCTTAGTCGGGGAAGAAGAAATTATTAAAGGACTTTGTACAATCTCTACTGCTCTTCTGATGCCAATCAGAACACCTGCCAATTTTACAGGACACTTTCAAGGCCACCCAGAGAGAATGCAAGCTGCACTTGTAGAATCAGTTTAAACTGATTCACAAGAGAGTAGTGACTGACTATTTAATTTTGTTTCAGCCCTTGGTATGTTATTAATTACTGAACTCGTGTTTGTGGCAGATAAAGCAACAGTATGGTATTGCTCTAATGATGAGACTTGTGCAGTGAAAACAGAAAATGTCATTAAAGAAAAAATGGGAAACATGATTGTACCATAATTATGCTGGGGAAGAGGTCCTGACCTTAGACCTATAGAAGTATTAGTAGCCACATATGGTACAGGTGCGATATTACACCTTTTTCACTGACTCCTGAACACTGGAACTAAAAAAGCATGAAAAGAGAACACTGTTGAGGTTGCCATCCTGAATACTGTTGAAGAGTCTCCAGTGGCAACTAGTCCTCCTAATCCATAGCTCAGTTTAGCCAAAGGTGTGGTCAGAAGTATTCCACAGTTGAAAATATCTGCCTTTTTTAGACTTTTAAGGATAAAAACGAAGAAAAAACTGACAACCAAAATCAAGCAGAGCAAAAAACCCTAACCCTCTTATATAAGAGAAAAGAAAAAAAAATTAGTAACATTGGCCAAGGGCTAAGTCTTCAGCAAATTACATGGGCAGCAATACCAAAGTGTTATATAGAAGTTAAACCCAACACTGCAAATCATATTCTTAATAAAAGTGTAGAAGTAATTTTAGTGACATCTAGAGTTGACTAAATGCAAAATTCCCATTATTGGTTTTCTTTATGAGGGCCAGTATCAGAACAAATAGCACTGTTCAGAACAGAAGTATTAAAATTTCTCAATCAAACTGCAACTATGAAACAATATAAAATGAATGAATTAGTAGTGTTATCCATTGACAACATCAGCAAATTTTGGAAGATATGCAGATTTAACTGTATTTGTTAACTGCATTTCACTCAGTGTCATTACCCACATAAGAAGGAATATTACCTATTAAGAATGCAACAAAAGTTTAGGCATATTCTGAAAGGTTATTTTGTACCAAAATCACACATTCACTAAAGCTCATTTATCCAATTAAAAAAAAAAAAAAAAAAAAAAAACAAACCACCAAAAAAACACAAAAGCAAAACCACAAAACCACTTTTGGTTTATTTTTTTATACAACTGATCACTTTTATAGAGTATATAAGCAAAAAGTCTGAAACTGAGAGGATGCCTTATACACATGCTATCTTTATAATGCTATCTTCAATAAAATGAACAGGCCACATTGAAAGCAAAATCTTCATAATAAAATGTTGTGCTTCTATTACTCTCAATTTTTCCACAAATGTTTCTAAAATAACAGGATAGGTAATTTTTTGGCTTCCCAAAAATATCACTACAAGTAATTACAATGACAGAGAAGTTGAGAAGTTTGTCCCAGATATTTTTAGTGAAAAACATCTAGATGCACAGAAAAAGAACACTTGGTCAAGCACTCAGAAAACACGTGAACTAGCAAAGGAGAACCAAAGTCCCCATGGAACATGGTACATTATCTTTCTGCTGCTGACTATCCAAGGAAGAAGGGAAAATTGGCATTAGGGTCAGAGATTACTGAATACAATAAGAGGCTTATGAAATAGTACACTATAGTGAAGCAAACCAAACACCAAGCTAAGAGAAAGTGCAGTTTTCCTTACTGGATGTGTAAGATGCTGGAAAGAATCCTTTTGAGGGAAAAGAGCAATTTTACAATTATGTATAAATGCAATTAAGAACTGAAAGTGGATCAAATAAAAAAAAAATAGAAGGCAGTACGAGAAGTAGAAAAAATAATTTCTAAGAAGAAAATTAATAAATTTCCAGTGTTCTTACTATTTTAAAAGCATTAACAAGGAAAGAAGTTTTATATATGCATTGCTCAGAAGTTCTTTTTACTTACCTTGGGACACCTCTCCTGCATGCAAATCAGGAGAAACATTTTTAGACCAAAGTTCCATAGATACAGCCAGGGCGGATGGAAGGTCATTGTCTATAATTTCAGAAGGAAACACTCTGGCTACTTCAGTGACAGTTTTCTTGCTTTGGGGCATAGTAGGTAAACAGGTGATATTGTTTATTCCATCAACACAAATAAACCCAGTGGAGCAGGACTGTATAAGACAATCATTATAATTAAGCTCACAGCTTCGTCCCTGAAAGAGAGTTTAAAAAAAAAAGAAAAGGAGGCCATTTTTGAAAGCAATTTGCATTTCAGAGTCATGTTATTTAAAATTATTATTATCATGTGGAAAATATTCCTTATATTAGCATGTAGTTAAAGAAGATTTTCTACAGTGGACTTAGCTATCTAAAAACCTATGGTTTGCTCTGATTTACAAGCTAATTTTCTTTCTTTTTTGTACATTGTAGCTCATTGTTTGTTGTCTGTTGTTACCAAATCCTCACATTGTATTAGCACCTTGCTAATACACTACATCCACAGATAATGCTTAGAAAAGGAAAAATGTAGTGGCAGTCTCAAATTGGACCAGGCATTCATTTTCTATTTTTTATCAAGACTAACAGTTCATGGGAAGACTGAAATATCTTTCCTAGTAATAAACTAAAAATGTTCGTATTCAGTGGTCTGAAAAAAAGGCAAGAAATAATGTGTTTCTTTTGTGGCAATAATTATGTGAATTAAATGCATTCTTGAAGTGTGAAATAAATATATGCTGAAGTCAGGCCTGAGGTAATTTTATTTTCACTTCTCTGGCAATGAACTAATGGTCTATGTGAAGAGATAGAGCTAAAAGCAGTCCTGGAAGGATTCTGCATATCTGGATAACTATTTAAAATATGCACACTGCCATTCCTGAAAGACATACACCTCTGACAGCATATCATTGTGATATAATTTCCGACTGAATCTTCCCCTGCAACTTGAGCACATGTAAAAAGATCCAAGCCTTCTCTAGAGCTCAAGAAGAATGTGCTCATTACATACTTTCCCTCAGACAAGATACTTAAATAGTCTTGTTTGTCTACCTGACTAACTATTTACACAGAACTTGAGACACCTTGCATATTCCGAGGTCTCTGTCAACTCTATTAAATTAATTTATAATATTAAAAAACAATAGGAGGGGCAAGTAAGAGACAGGTAAAAATGTAGACATAAAAACTGAAATTACTTTTTTTACCAGTAATTTGTTGTTTAAAATGGAGGAGGATAAATTGAGGGGTTTTTGAGTTATTTAGATACATCCATGCTTGTTTCAACCAAGTTCTTAATTTGTTTTGGCAAGCAGATGGGCTATCTGGTATCTTCATGGCACCTTATAAAATCACTCACTGTATCGGTATTCTAAAGCAAAAAGGAACAGCAGGCCAATTTATATGTCAGTTTACACACATTTCTTCCTTTTTCTCTTCTAATTCCACACATAGAACAAAAGATCAATTTGAGCATACTCTTAATCCTATAAAACTTATGTTTCATTCTGACTTTCCTTGTGACAGATTAGTACATTTTTATGACTACTACATTTAATGGTGAAGAGCATTTGATTATGATTTTATGACTCATAGAAACAAAGCAGATGTGGATAACCTCCACTATGCATGAAGGGTACATTAAATAGTCATAGATAAATTTAATAGCATTGAAAGTGTCTGTAAATGCTTTAACAGTTTCCATTCAGGCAGATAAAATCATTTAGCTTGTGCAGATTTGTATTTAAAAGTAGGTATATATCTATAGATGTTTCCACTTAAAAAGTAAACATTTATGTCAAATACCACTGACTATGCTTTTCTTCTCAAAATTGATGAGAGATTTCACAGTCCATACTATATGATCCATACTTCAAGTAGCAGTACAGACATAGACTACAGAAGACTACAGAAGATTTATCTAACACACCGTAGCTGGAGTTCCTTGAACACTTCTCAGCAAATTTCATTGATTCCACTCCATACTTATTCACAGTTAGGGGCCTAACCTCAACGAGGCCTAATATATATATATATCTCTTGAAATGTTCAGAATGTAACTTATCTTTCACAATGAAGGTATGTTAAAATTTTTTCTGGCAGTTCCCCCATCATGTTTTCTTTCTCTACTATGGCTCTCCCAAAATGTACTGGAATTTGAGGGATCTTCAAATTCCATTTGAAAATGGAACAATGAATAGTGGAATAAAAGCAAAAGATGATGCATCTTAAATTCCAGCTACTGCACAGGTTTACTACTTTTCCTTCTGTAAGGGTTTGTTCTGCAATGTGCTGTACAGTTATTGCTCAAACTATGTGCTAATAGAAAAGCTGCCCCCATGGCTCAAATATCTATCTAGCCTCATCATCAGTGAGCTGTTAATGAATTCTTGGGGAAGAAAACAAGCAGTTTACATCTGATAATTCACCAAATACACTATTATAACTTCTGGTAATAAGTAAATCAAAGATTCCCTAAGCCAAGATAATATTCAGAAGAGTAATTTGACTAACAATGAATTTATCCTCCTTCTGGACTCCATCCTTGGAATTATTGTACTTTTGGTCTCTACAGTGTCATGTAACACTGACTTGTACAATAAATTTCAACCAATTGAAAAAATAGTTCCTATAAACAGATTTTAAGCTTCCTTTCTGATGATTTTATTTGGCATTCAGAAGGTTTGTTTTTTGTGAGACATAAATACTAAAAAAATTGTGTAACTGATCTTCTTCATTACAGTGGTTCATATAGGATACATATGAATATTTAATGAAAAAAAATAGATTTTTTTAACCTGAGGTCTGTTTTCAACATAAAACAACCATGTCCCTCCAGTGATATATCCTTCATCATCACTTGACATTGTTTTGAATGCCAATCTCTTCTTGAAGACAAAAAGAGAGCAGTTGCTATGATCTGTGGGAAGTATCAATGGTACCCACTGTACTCTGTAAGAAGCACCCTACAAAAACGGTGTTCATTCTTATGAGGTAGTCTTTTTCTTCTCAGGATAGTTTGTCAGTAAATTTAGTCAGATTATTAAAATCCATTTTTGACCCACCAAACCTTTATGACAAAATACAGACTTCACAAAATTGGGGGCAAAGAGCCACTGAAACAGGGAAAAATTCCTGGTGGCTTGAACAAAGTACACGTCAGTCCTGTGTTCAAGAAAAGCAAGGTAGATCCAGGGAACTAAAGGCCAGTCAGCCTTACTGCAGTTCCTGGGAAGCAAGTCAGTGACACCTGGAAAATATTTTTAGGTATAGGAAGGACAAGAAGGTGATCAGGAACAGTTCACATGAAGGGGAAAGTGCCTTACTGACCTGATAACCCTGTATGAAGAGATGAATGGCTTAGTGGATGAGAGGACAGGAGCGGATGTTGTCTATCATCTCAACTTTAGTGAGGCTTTCAACACTGTCTGCCATGCTCAAAGGGCTACATTTAGTGATCAGCAGCAGGAAGTCCTGCTGTATGACAATAATTAATGAGGTACCCCAAGATTTCATACTAGGTCCTGCACTATTTAAAGTCTTCAATACTGGAAGATAGGACAAAGTGCACCCTCAGCAAGTTTTCATGTGTTACAAAGTTGGGAGGAATTGTTGAAATACCAAATGAGTTTGTTAACACTTATACTGACCTCAAGAGGCTGAAGAAGTGTGCCACCAGGAACATCAGGAAATGCAGTAAAGAGAAATGCAAAGTCTTGCACCTGGAGTAAAATAACTCCTTACATCAGTACATGCTCGGGATTGACACACTAGAAAATGGCTTTGGGAGAAGCACAGAGGGGTCTTGGTGGACAACAAACTTCATGAGGCAGTAGTGTGCACTTATAGCAAAGACTAACAAAATCCTTGGCTGCAATAGGAAAATCATTCTTCTTAGGTTGATTGTGTTTATCCCTCACATCTACTCAGTATGGGTGAGGCTACATCTGGAATACTGGACCCAGTTCTGGATTTTCCAGTTCAAGAGAGATATGAATCCACTGCTATATTCAAACTGACCTTTATCTTCCCTCTAAAATTCTGCAGAGGAATTTGAGTAAGACTTGCTTTATTTAGAGAAAATCTCTACCTCCACAAAATCCTTTCTGTGTCAATTCTACAAGGATACCTTACATAGAGAACTTATTGGTCCCAGAGTTATAATTCTGCATTACAGGCAAGTAGGGTGGTATTCTACTTTTTCTTGTTTACATTAACATTGGAAATTAATCCTAGCTCAAAAAAAAAAAAAAAAAAAAAGGATGTTTTCCCTCTTCTGGATTCAGACATATTTAGTCCTCTGAGACTCATGGTGATAATGAAATTAATGAGGTTACATTGAATCCTTTCTCCACATTTTGGATTGTGGCTAATGTGGATTCAGACTTAGGAAATTCCTAACCTCTTATTCTGGAAGCAAATGTAAACTTCTTGAACATATGGCAGTTCCATTACCTATAAAGGCTTCCATTATTTAGTGCCATGTTTATACCACATAAAGACAGCCCTTTCATCATTTGCTGGTGATGAGCCACTGGCTATGAAGTTTGTTTAGTATTTGAAGTTCCACTCTGAATGTTTAAGAGGTGACGAATGCCCCAGAAATGTCCTGTGATAAAAGCATTAACACAAGTGTCTTCTGGTATTTTAGAATTGCACATGTAATTGCAAAAACCTTAATCAGCCTCATCATTTTCTGCAATCCATCTCTAAAACCTCTTCCTTCACTTGTTCCCTATGCTTGAGGTCAGCTCTGATTTGGTGCAGCTGTGTAAGCTGTGAGGCAGATGTGTGAGATCTCTCATCAGGGGGCTTCATATCTGATCTCAGAAGCTGCATTAAGCTCAGGTCCTTGCCCTTGGTCCTTCACTGAGCTTACAATGAAACTAAAGTCCACTATAATAAGCCCAGTATTCTGTTGATCCTTATCTTGCCTTGCTGCTGTGACTTCCTGGCTTAACATTAGACCTGCTTTGTGATCATGAACTTGTCCAGACATCTGAAATTACCTTTTGGCACTGGTCTTGTTTTGCTATCATTGTTTGGGTACTGGGAAACTCCATCCCTTGCTTACAAGATCATTGCCCCTGCCTATCTTGCTGTTATCCCTGTTATCCCTGCCTTTTCCTGTGAAGCAGCACCCATGACCTTTGTCCTCCTTGACATGTGCTAGTATATACTGGGGTTTTCCATGAGACAACAGACATGGAGCAGAGATTAATGTGGCACCTGAGAAGAGCTAAAGACAGAAGTATTTTTCACTTTTTCAAAAAACTTTTCCATTTTATTGCTTCAATAGTTTTTTCCCCTCACTGACAGTAAATAAGAATCTTTTACTGTAGAAAGAAGTCCTGAAACTTGCTGACATTCGAAAAGTGACTAATTTTCTTTTTTGACTTTATTGCAGTCACTCTGAAAGTAAATATGGAATCTTACTTGCAGTATTCTATTCCTTCTATTTTACAGATGTAAATACACCACATAGATGGTACATAGATAATAAAAAAGCATCACTGGAATAATTTATAAAGAAAAGATATTCAAATAAATATTTCAAGCTTAGAATTGTAAAGATAAGGATTACTGAAGTAAGAAAAAAAATTAAAAATCATACACTCCTTTCTCTTCTTGTTACTTACCCCAAACTATTAAACGGTATTGTTAAACTAAGCCTGAACTGTGATGAGGTAAAGCACAAGCTCAAATTGTAGGAACCAACTGCATGCCTTCAAGTACAGAAAGAACTGTCATAAGAAAAATGGTGGCAGTATGGAAATTTCAGCCTTAGTTAAATCCAGTCCTGGATTTAACCACTCACAAAGTATTATTTTGGTGTGTGAAACAGAGAAAATAAAACACAACCAAGCCACACAGGGTCAAGCATTCAAAGCAATTGTTTGACTTAGTTTCAGGGAACTTGTTTCCAAAATACCTGTCAAGTGTGAGTTACCTCAGTACTTAAAAATGTTAATTGTTATGTGAAATAAAAACATTAATTGTTATGCATCAAAATATTAATAAATGTTTAAAATATTAACATGAGTGACTGACAAAGACATTACACATGACACTTTTCCAATTTTTTGTTGATATTAGGTAACTATTTCTCCAAAATATCAGAGCTTCTGTAGTAAAACAAATAAAATACAACAACCACCACCAAAATACTCAGAAGGGTTGAGTTTTATCTGAGCAAGGTTAAAAAGAAAGGGATTATATTATTTTCTGTGCAACAATGAATAATCAGATTAAGGAAAGAATAAAAAGCTTTTGGCATCTCACCACAAATCCTGGCTTGCAAAAACAGGAATAACCAAAGCTGGGCTCCTTTTGGACACAGATACCATGTATGCAGGGGTTGGATATGCACTCATCAACATCCAACTCACAATGGAGACCTTCCCATCCTTTCAGAAAAAAAAAAAAAAGAAAACCAAACCCCATTAGTCATATTATTGGCAATTTTATTAATATGTATTTCTTATTAAAATATCCTCTACTACTAAGCACACCCATAACTGACAAGCCAAATACTCATCTGGGAGCTGTGGTTTAGATCACATAATTTGAGCCTGTCTTGAACTTGTTCCTTGGAAGCTATGCCGAGTTAGAAGCAGTCAATTTTCTAGGTAAATACAAACTCAGAATTGTGTAAATTATGGCTGAAGTTATTGAAGAACACAGACTTTCTGCCATGATACTCCCACTACGGATTTGTTTTTTTTCTCCAATTAAATTGTCCTATTTCTAAATGAACTAACAAACAAAGAAATAAAAGACCCATAAACTCCCTAGCAGTCCTCTGCTGATACAAATCTAGTAGCCCCCGTTCAGCCTTTGTTTCAGAGCAGGCATCAAATGGATCCACCTGCCTGCCCAGATAAAGGCTTCATCCATGAGCCTGCTATTAGTTCCAACAGCTGCTGGTGTTGCTTTTGAGCTCCCTGAGATGCTGTTAGAATAGAGTTTACATTCTCTCCATGCTGCTTCTTCACCTGAACAGCCTGAAGCTGCAGCCACAGATCCTGAATATGCATCTATTATTCTATGGGACAATAGCTGACAAAATTCATGATCCATTACAGAATGCATTTGTCAGAGCTAAATCAATTCCCCTTCCTGGTATGACATGCTGTCACCACATGCTTCACTTTGTTCTCTGGAGGTTTTCGGGAAGCTGCAATCATCTGCCTTGTTCCTATTTTCGTCTTGGTACTATCCCTGTTCCATTTCATTAAATAGCAACAGGGAATCTCTTGCAGGGTATATCAGACTATCTACCTCGTGAAAAGTTCTTTCCCTTTACAGATCAGAAAATCCTCTATCCCAGCCCCATATTTCTATAGGTCAAGCTTAGAAGAGTAATCCAAGACCCATAATATGGGAAAAGTAGTAGCCTGCAAATAAAGCAGACTTTTTTATAAGTATTTCTACTTCCTGTCTCCAGACAAGATTTTTTCCTTCAATCCCTTTCTTCAGTTGTCCAACTTTTCAAAAAGCTATTCCTCCTATTTGTCCAGGGAAGAGCAACCAGGCTGGTGAAGGGACTCGAGCACAAGCCCTGTGAGGAGAGGCTGAGGGAGCTGGGGTTGTTTAGCCTGGAGAAGAGGAGGCTCAGGGGTGACCTCATCACTCTCTACAACTCCCTGAAAGGAGGTTGTAGCCAGGTGGGGATTGGTCTCTTTTCCCAGGGAGCTATCAGTAAGACAAGAGGACATCATCTCAGGTTCTGCCAGGGGAGGTTTTGATTGGATATTAAGAAGAAATTCTTTACAGAGAGGTTAATCAGGCACTGGAATGGGCTGCCCAGGGAGGTGGTGGATTCTGGAGGTATTAAATACCTGGAGGTATTTAAGAAGAGACTGGATGTGGCATTTAGTGCCAAAGTCTAGTAAGTGTGGTGATAGCGGATCAAGGGTTGGACTTGATGATCTCAGAGGTCCTTTCCAACCCATCTGATTCTATGATTCCCAAAGGTTCCCCTGACTCTCCAAATGCATTTCTTTTCTGAGCTGAAACCTTCTCACCTTCTCAGCTGTTTCAGAGACCCAAATAACATTTGCAAATACCATATTAATTTAAAAAAACAAGATACGTAAAAATTATGTATCTTCTTAATGCATGTGGTTCCTTCACTGTGACTTTTGCTGGTGGAGAAATAATATAGAGATCTTTCACCCCTACTAATAAATGTTATTATTAAATGGAATATAAAGGAAAGGCAGCTTATGCTTGGGCTGGAAGGTGTTTAAAACCTGTTAGCTGCAAGAGTGAGTTCCAAGCCCTAGAGAAGCTTCTCCTACTTATACCAAGCACTTGCATGTAGAGTTGCATAGAGACAGCAGTGACAGTCCTTGGCTAGCAAGCAATTTTTGAGTCTCTATATACAAATATATTTAAAGTATTACTTTCATAAGCTTTAAAAAGGAGAAAAAACCTGAAATTGGCAATGTATTCTGTGTGAGGCACTGTAATGGCTAAAAAATATATCTTTTAAGTTTTTAAGTCATCTGTATTGGTGAAGGGGTATATGGCCATATGCAGTACCAGGTAGAGTGAGGGGACATACAGTTTAATCCATGTGGAATTTCCATTATGTGACAATGCTGAGAGGAAAAAGATACATCATACTGAAGATAAGTCGTGACTCTGACTTTCAAGATCAGAAGGGGTCTTTTTATCATGAATTCATCATTTTGTATGGCAAAGTCCAGAAATTTTTCACTCATTGGTTCATCAATCAGGAGTATAGTGTTTTTCTGAATCATCGAGTATCTTCTTGACATTAAAAAAGTGGCTATGAAAATATTAGGCTTTAAGCAAATTATTCCTAAACTTAATTAGGTTCCGGTAAGCCAAAGATACTTAGATTTAAGTCTTACATTATTAGAGTATCATTCTTTAGTACCAATAAACAAATGAATAAACTGCCAAATTACACACATTTACAACATTACACACAAAATACATAAATTACACACACTCCTGCTTCAACATCTTCCATACTTAAAAAAAAAAAAAATGTTTCTTACATATAATTTTGCATACTGCACTAGGGACAATTCAGAATGAAAAAAAAAAAGTAAAATAAGTTATTATTGAATTCCCTATGTGCTTTTTTAAAATATGTAGATCAAGTATGAATAGAAATTGCATGAACAGATGCTA
This sequence comes from Myiozetetes cayanensis, assembly GCF_022539395.1. Classification (NCBI taxonomy): domain Eukaryota; kingdom Metazoa; phylum Chordata; class Aves; order Passeriformes; family Tyrannidae; genus Myiozetetes; species Myiozetetes cayanensis. The sequence goes on along the minus strand of NW_026087411.1, from coordinate 88,400,360 downwards.
TAAAGTCTGCAAAATAGTGTGATATCTATATGGTCACTTGACTTCGGGAGAGTTTGGAAAGATCTTTTCACTTATAAATCCAAACCAAGAAGGTAAACATACTTCAGTACAAAGGAAGTAAGTAGATCAGATGAATGAAGATATCACAAGTTAATAGAATATTTATCATTCAGAATATGTCTACATAATCTCTAATATAACAACTAAGAAATCTTGTGTCAGTACTATCAAAGAAATTATTCAGCAGTGCTGGTCTGTACAATAGTAAATAATAGACTTAAACTGAAAATTAAAGTTTCAGAGGCAGGTACTCATAAAATAATTAGTTTAATAGTAACATAAGGAGCAGAATGCTACTTATGGATATGGACCAGAAATCCTACTTATGTTGCCAAAACGACTTTTTGTTAATAGACATGACAGGAGATTGTGAGTAGTCCAGAGCAGATTAAATTTGTGATTGTGTGACAATGTAGGTTGACTGTGACCTTTTTTTCTGTATAAATACTAAATCTCTTATACTTTCCTAAGTCACTAGACCTGTTTTAGTTGATCTACGTCACCACAAGAAAATAGCTCCCACTTTTTAAGAAAGCACCTTTTCTCATTTTATTTGTAATATTTAAAAAATATTTCTTTTAATCCCAGCCAGTGGACATAAGCAGGGATATGTCTTACAATAACAATAATAACAACAGCAAAAATATTATTATTATTATTAACAATAACAACAGCAAAAATAAGTTAGTTACAATGTTCTGAATTTCTTTTCAATTTTCTTTTTTAATCTTATTTTATAAGTAGTTAAACTATCTAGCCATTAAACAGTGACTACTTGACTGCTTGGTGAATAAGTCAGACTAGTAAAGATCATGCACAATAAACGTAGGTCTAGGTCATTCTTCTGGCTAAATCAATGAACTGGTTTTAGTTTTAAGCCCTTCTAACATGCTTATTGCAGCAGTTAATTCTCTTTAGATTTCATTCAAGAAGCTTGCCAAAGAGATAGTTAATCTTTTTGTACCTTATAGGTTAAATACGAAAAAAGAGCTTGATATGATTTACCAATTTTTCTCAGTATTAACACGGATAATTCAAAACAATCATTGTTTAAGACTGCTCTGTCATATGGCAATTACCTTGTTGACATTTACAAGTGTATCCATTGATATGATCTTCACAGGTTGAGCCATGTAGACAAGGTGATGAATTACACTCATTAACTTCTATTTCACAAAACTGTCCAGAAAATCCACCAAGACACCTGAAGCAAACAACATCCAAAGTGTTATACTGTGCATAAATGTCATATAAAATATACTGTGTGTGGAAACAATGTGTCAAAAGTATGTGCATTAACAAGACACAATCCCCTTCTGTTTTAAGGAGTATTTTACTGGAACTCTTCCAAGTTTCATGTTGCAAGTCATGCTGATCTTTTAGGGAATTTATGATGGCAAAACCCATCCACAAACTTCACATCTGGATCATAATCAAACATAACAGTCTCAATTACAGTTTACTGATTTTAGCAAGCTGAATACAAACCTTTATTAATGTACTCTTGGGAGACTACCTACTGAAATAGTTTAGCTAAGTAACTGCAGTCTATGTTTGTAAAAATTGCTTGTTGACAAATATTGCACTATGTAAACTACAGCATAAAATATAACCTTCAGGGACCATGATTTAATTATCATTCTAGTTATCAAATATTAGTCATCTTGAAAAAACTATTCTGTAGTTTTGTGGTTGTAAATTCTATGGGATAATTGATATCAAAATAGTTCTATATAATTTCAACTTATAAATATATAATACTGGTAAGTCCTGTAATGAAGTTCAGAAATTCTACTAATCTCATTATTGAAACACATCCTTGCACAGGTTTACTGATATACTCAAATATGTTCTGAAAAATAGGGTCCCATAATGGTATTTACATTTACTATTTTGAGATTTGTCATACATAGACATATTTCACATGACACAATGTATTCAAAAACTAAACTCCTGTTAGTAACTGGGTGTTGCACATCTTCTGTGTTGTCTTCGCTCTAATGAAAAGCATAAAAATTTATGTCCCACTTAGAGAAAGATGAGTACATAAACAAATTATCTTTGAGTAAAATCAAACAGCCATGTCACCTACTCCTTAAGGTATCAATACAAAACATATCATTCGAATGAGGTATCTGCAGTGTCTACCTTAAGCTTTCCAGACCCTGAAGCAAGTTTAAGAAGTTAATCAGTTATCACTACATGATTGCATAACCCAGTGGTTGAACTCTCACTGTCCCCCAAAGTCCTGAGATAACAGGTTGTCATGTTATGCCTTGATGACACAAAGACTGTTTTGCTCATAGAGCTAGTTGGCAAAAAAATTCAAAGGTTTGTACTTTTCTCTCATACTTGATGTCACGAGTGGTTGCAGATACCTGGGAAGACTCAGTCTCTTCCAACCCAGTTAATTACATGATTCTAAAAAAAACCACTGCTGCCTGGGTCCTGAACAACACCCTATGTTGGTGTGGTGTCTGCATAGTTGTTTCTCTCACATAGTCTGAACCCTCTCTCTCACTACTGTTCTGTTTGCAGCAGGCTTTTTTCCCCCATTTTAAATAGGTTTTCCAGAGGTGCAACCACCATCACTGATGGGCTTGATCCTGGGCAGCAGTGGATCCATCTTGGAGCCATCTGGTGTTGGCTCTGTCAGACACAAACCCAAAACATTTGGGAAGATTTATTTTGACAGATAAAGAGTTCTAGCATTATTAAGATGATTTTCATTACGGTTTCCCAGAAGCTGCTCTTTGTTCCTGCCTCACAGGGCCTTGTACTTTGATTCAGTAAAATAATTAAGTAGTGAAGGCCTTTTTTTTTTTTTTTTGCAAAAAGCAGCCAGGAGAGTTAAACAGAGTAAACAAGACTATGTACAGAATCAAGGAACTGGTAGGAAAGGGTCTGGAGAACAGGTCTGTAATGGTCTAAATATAAAAGCAATTTGCAAGTTTGAAGATGGCCTAACTACACAGTTCAACCTAAAAGACAGATAACTCATTCAGGATGAAGGCACAGCAGTCTAAGGGGCTGCCCATTAACGTAACAAAGTATTGACCTATAACCTATGAAAGTTATATGGGTACAGAAAGACAGTGGGTGTTACACATATGGGTTTGACCAACCTGTGTTTAGGAAGGACTAATCAAGTCCTAAGAAACATTCATAGATTTAGTAATTTTAAACCACAATTTAAGCATTTACTACTATAATATTGATAGGTTTACAGAACTACAGGAAATTGTAATGTTATTGATATTTTATCAAATAAAGGTCAAAGAATACACCATCTGCCTGATTTAAGTATCCCTGTCTCACAGTGCTGTAGACATCCTACCCCATGGCTGGATATAAAAATGAATCAGACCTGGGCTAATTGTAAGTAATGAGAAACATCCTTGCTTTATATATAACATTTAACAATCTAATGCAGCACATAGAAGAATGATTACAGGTCTGCACTCCTGCTCTTCATTATATCAAATAAAATAATTAAAATATCAAGTGAAGCAGGGAAAATTACCAAATTAAAAAAAAAGGGATACCTTAATTTTATTTTTTTTTGGAAGTTGAACATTATGATTTATCAATCAATAAAAAACACACACCTGTTGCAAAGAATTAGCAGAACTTAGACTGAGAGAATGAAGTAATTATTTTTCCATTAGTCTGGAGTTTGTCAGATCAAACCCAAGAAGAGCAGTAGAGGAATCTATTTATGAATCAGAACACATCTGAGGAAAGGTCTGAATGTCTGCTGATTTCCAGAGTTCCTCACACTTCAGCATAAACTCAACTGCTTAGACTCTTGTATCAAAGATTATAGATCGAAACATTAAATGCAGAAAAGTCTGAAACATCCTCACAATTGCTTTGATCCTGAAACTTATGTTAATTAAGAGGATAAATTATTTTAGTCTTGGAAAGAGTCGTCAGAGAAGGCGTAAGGAAACTTGACAAACTTGTTCAAGAGAGTTTTATTCTGAAATGGAGTTATTCAAGCCCAATCAGAATTTTGCAATAACAAATTTGGAGTTGCAAAAATATTTGTACTTTTTACATTTCCATATAAAGAGTGAGTAAATCAGTAAGAGACTTCAACTCCTAGATGTCCTACAGAAGATTCCTGCTAAAAAACCAGAAGTGATAACTGCTGTCAAACTTCTACTTCATGTAATTCTACATTCTAAGGGCTAGTGGCATGCAAACGTTTCTACTACACCAAATACTACATTTAAAACAATATTACATTTAAAACAATTCCCAAGTGATTAATTATAATTTATTATGAAAATTAAATGAAGGGTTTTGGTCTATGACAATTATGGCTGCAGTCACAGTAAAGTTTTTTGTATGTTAGTAAACTTTCAAACTCAGAGAAAATATGTAAGAACTTAAATGTCAGCCAAATTTCCCCTACAACTCTAATTTATATCCTATTGTAACTCACCACTTTTTGAGTCTGTTTTGTAACTCATCTTTTAAGTCTATTTTTCACCTGTACCCTTTTCCTTCTCTTTCTCTTTCTTCATCTCCCTTGTGACCTTTTAAAGCTTATGAATAATTTGTGTATCGGTGAGGTATAAGGTTCAGAAAAAACATGGTTTCTACAACATAAAAGTTTATTAGGTTTGTCTGGGAGCAAGGATTAACTGCAAGTTTACTTAGAAGAAAACATTTATACTGTAACCTTTACCTGCCTGTGTGACTTATTCAACCTGGTAAAATCAATGTACTTCATGGACCAGTCCACACAATGAAATTTGTTTGGGACATCAATTTTTCTTTGTAAGTGTGAATGACGACTGTGGTAATGTTTTGTTAATACTTCTCAGTTAGGTAATTAGGAATTTTGGCAGAATAATAGATCAATATGAAAAGTACATCTGCTGAGCAACTGTCTTGGCTAAAATAGTCTTGTAAATGTGCAATCTCTTTTGACATTATTAATGATTTTTTTTTTTCATTTTCAAATCTGCATTTTCTGTCCAAAATAAATCTAGTTAACTGCTCTACTGTAACAGGCCAGCTCTGTCACTGCAAATTTATTCTGGGATTGCTATACATTATTAACAAGCTATGAAAAGTCAGTGGCTAAATGTCATGGAACCTGAGATATAGCAGCACCTTGGGATTCATATAGCAAACAGTTTAGTTTTAATCATCTTGGACCACAAGGTGCCTTGACATTTGCAAGGCAACTTTTTCCTTTTTAACTTCCACTGGTATCAGACCTCTATTATATCAACCATAATTCTCAACTTCAAATGTGATAGGAAGTTGTACCTTCTAAATTAAAAAAGTGAAAAATTGATAAAACATGAACCTTATCATTCATTTAATCGATGCTTATATGCCAGCTTGGAAAAAAAACCAAACAGGAAGAGCAAGAAAAACCAGATAATTTAAACACCTTCAGGATTATTAGAGACATTTCCTGTGAAATACATGACCCTTATCTTAGCATTACTGAGGCATGACCTTCATGAGAAGTATTAACACTACAAACTTCTGCAGAACGTTTGTAATTTCAAAGAAAAAAATTAATAAGAGCATTGATTAATTTTAAATATATATATCAGTACAACATGATTTCTTAAAACTTTTTTTTTTTTTTTAAATTCTTCTATAGTGACAACAAAATTTTCAGTCTTTATCATACTTCATTCTCTAAGAGCTAACCTTTTGGACCAAAAGTTTCAATTGACTGGAAGCCAATGCATCACTTTTGCCCTTTTAAGTAGAATTGTTCACAGAAAAAATAAAAAAAGATAAACATTATTTCATTTCACTGAATTTATTTCTCAACATATACAACAGCAAAACCAAAATCCTGACCCCATCAACACTGATTTGAATAATGAAACCTGTCTGATTTGGAAGTTACAGTGTGATGTTCACAAAGTTTTTAATGTTTTGATCTTTTAATTCCTTTCAAACTTTGCTGCTCTAATTTCCATGTGTTCTTTTTTGCTTATATTACAAATCTGCCTACACATGATCTGTATTGCCCTAATACACACATGAAGAAAATGTTGCCTCATAAATGAATATGTATGTGAAGTACTGTCATCGGGTTATACATTGAATGACCACAAGTCCCCATTCCCCAGTACCCCTGCACCACCTGGTGGGAGGAGAAGGAGGTAGAAGAGTTGGAAACAAAGGACCGAAGTTAAGCAACCCCTACAAAAAAAACCTACCAACCAACTAATGAAAAACCTTTAAGACACAATTATAAAATAACATCTTCAGGTGACAATGGTTTTGATCTGTTTTTTCCTTCCATTTCTCACAATGCTGTTTCACTTATCAAGTTACTGAAATTTTTGATATATTTGTTTCATAAAGGTGAGAATAATAGCTATGGGAATATTACTGTGAAGCTGATAGAGAATTCAGAGAGGAAGCTTTTATAATTATTTAACAATGCCCAAGCTCCTCATTGCTTTAGAAGTAACTTCTATAGGCAAATCACTTCAACCTTTCTTCCATATATTTCATTATTCTAAGCTTTGCATCATATATTTCATCATCACAACTTTCATAGTGAGTTTTACTATGGCCTTCAAGTAACATTAATGATATGGGTGCTGGACATGAGCTTATCTTGGTGGAAACTGTCCCATGTATGTTTTACCATCTACAGATTTTGAGCTTTTACATATTAAGCTCAGATGCAGTAATTCCCTATGGAAAACTGAAAAATGAAGCTGCTGCATCAAAACAAATTATCTGCTGTATGGTCATCAATTTGGTCTGAAGATTGTCGATGCTGGTGGATGATGCTATTAAAAAAAAATAAAACATGTTATATTGCTTTTAGAGACCGAAAAATTGATAGGGGAAGAAAAGAACACTGACTTTTGTGTGCACATGTGTGTGACCTCTTAATGATTTCTGGGGCCCTTGGAACAGCATAGATCTTTGTGGTTTCACTAGTGGGTTAAACCAATTATCTTCACAAGTCAAATCACTCCAAGTTCAAAGTAATATGAGTCAGCTGCCTTATCACTAATACTACTGAAAATTCCTTCTTCAGATGTACTTTGAAGCATGTTTCTGTGGGGAGATTCTGAGAAAGTAGCCAGTAAGGAATTTACAGAAATATCCCAAGAGCTTTTCACAGATTATTTTCTCAAAAACCCTTCCTAAAGGTGATGCTGTGATTGTTAACTGTGATTCACTAACACTGAAGCTTCCCCTAAGCTACAAGTATAGCATATCATATTACTTTTTTTTATTTCTCTTCCCTTTACTGCATTCTCCTTAAACGTACTGTCTAGAATTAAGTAAATTTATTTACCTCTGAAATAAAATTTTCCACAGAATGAAGTAAAAATAAATTATAGCTCTCTGTGGTGATCAGGAAATGCTAGTTCTATTTAAAAGAATAGTGAATGTGAATAAAAAAGAAAAAAAGCAGTAATAGCACACTTGAGTGTATATTTGATTTGAGAAGACTTTCATCCATTTATTCATCTCAAATTATGTTGCCATCATATCAGCATCAGAGTCCCTACTAGAGGGGACTTTTTTCCTTCTGCTTTCTTTACAGGAAAAGTCTTTCCTTCCTTTATGGTAGAAGTCATTCAGTGATTAACATAATTTAGAGTGGTATGAAAATAGTTATAAGAGAAAAATTAAGTTGAAAAGAAGAGCCACACACATAGTCCTAGAGTTCAGATCCTGTAAATGTTCTCATTCTGATAGTCAGGAACTTCTCCATATTCATCATTAGTTTCTACAGAATATAGCTTTGCAAAGGTAAAATGAATTTGAAAAGGTAATTAATAGTGCCATTCTCTTGGAGAACTGCTTTTAGAATAGGACCTACAAATCATAAGGTTTGGACCTTATCCATATGTTTCTTTTTAAAAGCCCCAGAATTTCACTAACAATCAGAACTTACTACAGACTTAACGAGATCTCTGACTGGTTTAGAGACATCAGACATTTATAGCTGGGTTTTGGCCCCATCTCCACCACATATTATTGCCTTAGATTTATATCCACAGGGGTAAACGTAAGAATGAAACTGATACATCAACACTTTTTAAAGACTGAAGGAAACAGAAACAGCTTATTCTTCATTCTCTTAGAAAAGTGACCCTGTCAGCATGCTACGCTAGATACTCTAGTCTAAGGGATACTTCTTGCTGGAGGAGGAATGTTGCATGTAGCAGCCCAAAAAGATTCAGGTTGTTTAGACAAGATGGGAGCTGGAAGTTCTGCAACTTTTCAGCTTTCTTCTGTGCTTGAAGAAGAGTTAACAAAATAGAGGATTCATTACCTCTAAACAAAGAGCCCTCCAAAGCACAATCCCCAGAAAAACCCCAAAAAACCCCAACCATGTAATGATAAGGTAGTAAGGACCATATTTAGAGATTTAGTCCTATAATAATGTAAGTGCATTTTTTTAACTGCTCAAGACACACAGTATCACTCTGGACATTGTCCGCACTTTTTATTAATGTGAGGTAAATAAGGGTCTTTATTCTCAAAGAATGTCTCAGGACAACCTCCACACACACTAAATATTTGCTAATAAAAAGTTCCATTCTTTCTAAGGTCATTCTCATTACAGGAGACCTGAAACTTTCTCAGTCCACTTGTATTCAGTCTTTATTTTCCCTATGAGAAAAGCAGATTTTACTGCCAGTAAAACTCCCACTGTGCTTAACATGGACATTCTTATTAAGTGATAAATTATGTACTTGCTAAATCACAGTTGGTGGGGTGTGACAGTGTTAAAGGAAAGGTTAATCTGTGGAATATCAAGCTAGAATGAATACAGTAAAATAACCAGAATGGCTAAGCCTTGATGAAAATATATGACAGTTAACACACTCCTTTCTTTATTTTATTAACCTACCCAATTGGAAACTAGATGCTTTTCTTCACACTCCAGTAGTGTGGGCAGAATTAAAGGAGGAACACATATGTTGTGTGTGTGTGGATTGTCCTTGTAGAACGGATGAAAAACCACCATTCAGCTGTTTGCTAAAATAATCCATATTTGCACTCAGATTTCACATAGAGTAAAGTTATAATTTAGTCAATCCTTTCTCAAGTAGAAGTCTCTTGGAGTTTTTAACTAACAGTTCTTGTACATGAATGAATAAGTTAAGACAGGTCCTTAGCTGATGTGAATTCTCATATCAGTCTTGACACGTCTCTGCTATCCAGGCACTCATTCACAATCCTAGATATAACAAAACAGATTAATATCATACACCATTTTCTTATTCTTCATTTACTTGTCCAATTTCCTTTGTTTAAATTAGCTATTTATTTGACTGTGATGAGAACAATGCACATGAAAACAGAATTTTTAATTAGTAGATTTTATATAGATTCACTTAAAGGCATTGGTCCTGAATCTCAGTAATCTCTTTGTGCTGGAACATTTGCCAAATGCAAAGTGGTCTTCAACCTATTTCAACCAAGACAGAAAAGGAAGGAAAGCAATTTTTATTTGTACTACCTCTCACTTCCAGTCACCTAAGATTGCACCATTTTGAGTGAGGCAAGGCTGATGTTTCCAGAAAGCAATTCATACACTTTGTATATCTACCTGTAAAGGCACTGATGTGTTGGTCAACGTGACTGGATTCCTAGTGGGGAATAATCTGTGATTTTTGAATTTGGACACAGCCCCATTCCTGACTAGACGTGTAAACATGTAAACATCCAACAGACCAAGAGGATAAATCCTCTGGCCTTGCTTTAAGATGCACAAGATTCTACTCTCCCTTACTATTCTTGCTTCTCAACTTGGAGAATGAAATGAGGGAGCTTTGGGGAGTTGGCATCCTTTCTCATTGTCTCAAAAACTTGCAGAAGTCTGCACAGCTAAAAAAGCTGAAGTTCTTGGTCATTGTCTGCAAATTCTGCTTATGTAAATAGGACTACAGGTTAGCTGGCTTCCACTGACTGCCCACAGCTTCACACTGTAACTGATCTGTGTCAGCACCAGAAAAGGCTGGTGTTTGATTTGTATTCCAGGTGAGGTGCTCAGTTTTGTGGTGGAGCTTTTTTGTTGAGTTTTGTAATTATTTTTTTGTCAGACTGTTCCTATGTCTTTCTTTTGTGAACTACTACAGAATCTAACGTGACAGAGCATTGGCAAGATTTCACACTCACTCACATCGAGTGTTTGACTTAAACTCCTTTGTTTATATTAACTTTCAAAACAAGTGAAAAGCTCACAAAATGCTAAAGAAGAACAGGAGAAAAGAGATGTTACCCAGAGAGACACCTTTCTGATATAAAATGTTCTGTAATTAGTCTAATTTTTTAAGTATTATTTAAGACCTCTGTAGTTCCCAACTCTGTAATATAGTCATAATACAGAATTGGCACCACCTTGTTAGCAGGCTGCTATTTACTTTCAAGACCAACCTCCCTATTTCCCTTAGCTGATTTCTAGAACGCCCAGGGAGCATTTCACAGTGGCTGTCTCAGTTGCTTCCCAGTGTTAGTCATTTTGACTGTGAATGGTTCAAAAACAAGTGAACAGCAACGAATTTCATTTGAGAATATATTCTCAGTTTTACAAATGATATCAATACAGTTTGTCCCATGTCTCACTTTTGTAGCCCTTTAACTCAGTAAATATGGTATTGCTGAACAAGAAACCACAGGGTTTGTTCTTGCACTGCAAGGCCACTGGACTGGGTCTTATCAAGCATGATTTGTCTGGACTTGTCTTATGCTTGCCTGGAGCTTTGCTTTAGCTTTTTTAGTTGTAGCAGACTGTTATCTAATTTGAGTTTTGCTTTTGTTTGTGGAATTGTGTGGTGATATGTGTCTTCTATAATAAGTCTGATATAGCTCTGAGTAACAGATAGTGATAACAAGTACTATTCTAGTAACACATTCTATTGTGCATAGAATAAATTAGGTGGTACCATGGAAAACAAATACTGGAAAACAACTGATACTTTGAAAAATATAAACATGGGATGACAGATTAAGGCTATCAAGAAATCATCATTGACTAACCACTAATCATTGAAGAGATGATACATCTGGAGCTGAGTGAAAATGGCTTCAAGAGTAACAAAAGACAAGCTTCCAACATAAAAAAACCCACAAATTATACAAAAAATGCAGATGTAATACAGAAAAACAAAAGAAACAAGGTATAGAATGCTTAAAAGTATCCCCTGACATGATCCGCTCAAGTATGAGATAGAAAAACCCCTCACCGCATTCTGTTGGCAAAGGATTCAGGATGACAATGCACCATAACCCTTTCCCCTGAATGAAACCATTGAAAGTGTAAAGTTTGTTTGTCAGTTTTAAGAATTAAACTATTATTACTGCGATTGAACTTCAATAATCAGATAACTTGCATGGTAAGTTACTTTTGTTACTGGACTAATAATATTTCTTTGGCAAGACTGTTACGATTCCAATTAGACTTACAGTAAATTCTCAGCTTTACATGCAAAGCATGTCTGTCATGCAGTTGAGACACCAAAATTTTAATGTGACATGCTGGGAGAGGCAAACAGACTTAAAATTACATTGAACTGTTTTTTCCTCAGCTTTGTCTTATATTTCTAGTTCACTCTACACCCACAGACTCCTCTGGGTACTCCTAGAATGAAGCACTATGAAATTTGGAAGCACTGACAAAAACCAATCCCAGATTGACTCACAAAAGTGATGCAATAGTGTCACCTGGAAAGAATGCTACTTTTTTCAGAATACCAGGTTGGAAGCAACCTTGAAGATCATCTAGCCCAACCTTTCTTGGCAAAAGCATTATTTAGACAAGATGCCTCAGCACACTGTCCACCTGAATCTTTAAAATATCCAGTGTTGTCCAATCTGCCACTTCCCTGGCTGATTGTTTTAATTGCAAAAAATTTTCCTCATGTGTCCAATCAGAATCTCCTCAGGAGTAACTTGGACACATTACCCCCAACTTTTCCATGTGAATCCTTGAAAAAAGAGAGTCTCCACCTTCTCTGTAACCACTCTGAATACTGGAACACGGTGGTCTCCCTACTAAGCCTTCTTTTCTTGTTCTTCATTCAAACTCCATTCTCTTTGCCTTTCCTTACAAGGCAGACTTCCCAGTCCATGTTCATGACTAATAACTGCTATTGTTTCTTTGGCTGAAGTGAAAAACACTGAAAGTTTTCCCATGATGGTGGTCAGAGGAGAATGTGAACTACAATAGCAAGAGCAAACTACGATATATAAAAAATGCCTTTAATGGCTAGGAAAAACTCATTTAAAAAGAAACCTTTTCCTTAGATTCCCCAAAAGTATGATCAGACAATATTACAATCTGTCCAGATCCCTAGCATCCACAGCAATTTCTGCAGAGCAGACATTTTAGGAGAGCTTATAGCTTCATTTAATAGTAGTAGAGAACACTGTCAAGTCAGTTTATTTATCAAGGGACATATTTGACTGCCCTCAATGTAGTTAAAACTCTTAAAAACAGCATTTTTACAGAAAAAGTCAGAGCATCTCTTTGAAAGGTTGGACAAAGCTATAATAATTCTTGGAGAACTGAAAACACAATAAAAGTAATTAGTGGGAAAAGAGAGAATCTATTAAGTGCATCCAAGTGCAAATATTCTACCTACTGTAGCCATATTGTAATATGTATTTATTCTTTATTCCAGATGACTGTTGAAGAATTATGTAGAAGAATACTACATGCCAGTTTCTTGAAAAGATTATATAGATGTCAATGGGGATGAAACAAGAACTGATTTTTAAATAAGAGGTCCTCACACTAACTAGAACATTAGTTGATTTTCTTCTTATACTGTGTAATTGCAAGGTCCTTCATAGAGACAAATCACTAGACTTTGTTATAATACATACCTTTTATAACACCCACAAAAGGATTGATTAGCTATAGTGTTATATGTGGGATTCAGCCACCTACAGAGATATTAAGTAGCCATTTCAGCAACCTAATGCATTGCATGAGGCTTCCTGCTACTTTTCCAGAAGTGTTTAGCTTTCACAGAAGTCCCATACCATAGTTACTATCCTCTGTGTGTCTCAGATTCAGAAGGGAAATTACAGTTGCACCTCTTGTACTCCAGTAAATGAGATTTGTGCCATTAACAATAGAACGATGTGGGCCCTATATTGGCCTGAGGTTACAAGAGCTCAGAATTTGTCTCAGCTTGTTTGAACCCGAACTGGATTTGCTTTGCAGCAGCGTCTATGTTGAGCTCAGTGACTGCTGGCTCTCCTGTTCCAGCTTCAGCTCCAGGGAACGCCTCTCTGGGAACAGTGTCACATTCACCCTCCAAGTCACTGCCAGACAAAACATAGACTTTTGTGTGTGGGTGGCTACAGCACTTAAACCCAAGTGGACACAAAAAAATGAAAAGGAAGAAGCCCCAACCAGTAGCATCAAGCTCCTCCTCACAAAGAAGACATCAGCATCCTCATGGCTTGTCACAGCCTACACCATGTTTTGAAAAAGGAAGACTTTAAATGTCAGCATTTATTGCATGGAGAGATATTGGAAGTGTAAGAATAACAACAAATAAAAGGCAGCTACAAAAAAACAAAAAAACACAACAAATTCCTACAACAACTCTAAACTGTATTTGTTAATGTGTTTTTCTGTATTAACTGGGTAATTCAGAGTACCAGGATGATAAAACTAACTCATGGTTCCAGTATGTATTTTTGGTATCCCTTTCCCCATCCTAACACTGACTGCAACACTGTCTATACAACAAAATGCTTCCCATTGCATCACAGGACAGTTCCCATGCCTTCAGTCACTTCCATTGCCTTCCACATCTCAAACCACAGTATGGAATGCAGTGCTATGCCTGACTTTATCTGTTGAGGCAAAAAGCTAAAAGCTACTGTAAAATATTCTTTGCAGAAAGTGATATTGGAAGTTAAAATCTTACGATCAAGTACTCAGGAACAACAATTAGCATTTACATCCAAAGACTTGATTTAACTGATTTGCTCTTCATTTAGTCATTCTTTCCTGGCACATCACAGTGCTATCATAAATATCTATTAAGAAAGTTATCCAACACTTGGCAAGCTACTTCTTTTATTTCTTTTATAACTTCTCCAGAACTTAATCACATCAGTCAGCCATGTACCTGGGATGCAGTGCTCCACTCCATGGGTGCTCACAGAGGTGAGACTCTCCTCAGGCATGAGTCCACAGAGGGAAGAAAAACATAGAGATAACTTAGACTTCCCTGCTAGCACTCAGGAAAATGCACGTTAAAGATGCCTTGTAATAAAATTTATCTTATTCTATGAGTATAAAATTTGAACTCTGCCTTCCCTCCCATAAAATCTGCTTACAGGGGAGTGGGGGAAGAAATCAAGATTTAAAAGAAGGGAAGCCTTCCCCCTGCCTCAATTACTGGCATATCAGGAAATATCTAACAAGTAGACTCCCAGCAATCAGATAATGGCTTGCAGAAGCCTCTAGCTGTGGAAGCCCCTGGAAAATGCCAGAAGATGTGGATAGCCTCAGCTGGATCCAGGGCACAGCTAATGTAGGGCGAGGAATAACCTGCTTCAGCTGCTGTTGAGGCAAGGAAAGGCTTCTGGAAGAAATAGAAACCAACCAAATGGAAAATGGCAAAGAAACAGAAACAAAATCTGATCCCCAAACTCTACTCCAAAAACAAAAACCACAAAAAGCAGACAAGAAATAAAATTAATATAAATAACCCCCACAAACAGTTGGGGAGGAACAAATGCTATCCAAATAAAGTATTCACAAACTGCCTGAGAATGGGACCTCCATCACCAAAACTACTGTAACTGGGAGAATCCCAACATAAACTTGCTAAAAAAAGTTCACTTTCTGCCTTTCTTCTACACCTGGATGCACCACCTGGACAGTTCATGCCATGTGTTTGCACAAGAAGGGGCTGATGATGGAGAAAATGCTTTCCCATGGTGGAACTGGAGATGGGACACATGTGTGGTGAGTCCATGCTTGGGTGATCTCCAGAGGACATCTCAGACCATCCCAGATGGCAACCAGAAATGTCCTACTCTTGCCTCACCCTGTACTGAAGCTGAATTAGGTCAGTAGAGACTGAGTAAAGTTCAAACTCTGCAAAGGATCCTCTGTCACTTTTATTGAACTAGAGAAACACAAAACTACAAACACAACTGCTTTTGGGAGATGTTTTGTCAGGATTACACTAGTCCGTTCCTTCCTCCTCATAGATTTTGTCAGTGAACCAAATCACTGAAAATCATGAGCGTGCAGCTCTACACCAAAACTCTTTTTGCCATATACCAACCCCCACCACCACCAAACTTCAGTCTTCTCGAACCCTCTACAGTGCATTTTACAGCAATGTAAAAGAAGCCACAAACACTCTATGGTATTTTGTTGTTCTTACTGATTCTGACATTGTGCTGAGCATATACAGAAAGGATCAAATTGCTCCAACCCTTACAGTGTTTATGCCTCCCTTATGCTACTGTTCTCTCACTCCAGCCAATTTGGAATGCTGGGACCTTGCACAACTGAACTAAATGGCTTTCCAAGCCTGATCTGCTCATTCTTTTGCAGTCAATAACTACTCACTAGATAGAAGTTATAAGTAATATATATCTTTTTGTACCTCTTGCTGACAACAAGAAAAACATTAATTTAACTTCTTTGGCTGAATGTGAACTAAAGCCTTAAAAAGAAGATGAGTGACTCAAACTACTTTGCTGCTGTTGCCCTACAACTCTCAAAGAGAAATGAAATACTGCAGGGATTCTAGAACAGTGCAAGAGAGAATAATTTCAGTTACAATGTGCCAAGGCATACAAAATTCTAGTTCAGCTTTATGAACATTATGTCTCCTTGACCCTGTTCAATTCTTTAAAGGATACATATGTTTACGAGACTTAACAAACAATTTATTTCTAGCTGATTTCTCTGTGGCAAAGAAGCCACTACTTAAGTGTTATTTTTTTTGCCTATAGACTCAGAATCAAACAACCGATACATTTATTGTTATCACTGTTATTATCATTCATATAAATGTTACATCAAAATAGCCAGATCACAATTTGTGAGTCTGTACACATGATAAGAGGAAGTGCTAGCAGTATAAATAGACGAAGCCAGAGGGATGGAGCACAGTCAAAGAGAAGTGAGTTACTCAAGGTCATCCAAAGTACCAGGGAGAAAGAACTGGGGTTTTATGCCCATAAAAGTCCCTGAAGCATTCCATACGGTAGCCATTTTGAAAGTGACATAAATAACTTGCCAATCTAAATTTAGGCTGTTATTCTACCTAATGTAATACCCTCTAGCTTTTTTTTTTTTTTTTTTTTTTGAATGAATCTGTACTGACTTGCTAATCCTGTCTGGTGTAAATGCAGAATATTCAGAAGTAATAATCAGTAATTGATTAATTCTGATGTTGGTTATGATGATTTGTATTATATTACTCAATAGTGCCTTGTAGAACATTCAACAGCAATGCAAATGATTAATCAACATTAGGAGACACAGTTGTATAAATAAACTCCTGTGATTTTTCAAATTTTATTTTTTTTACATATATGTACATAATAATACAATTAACACTGAATTAATTCAGAACTGAGTATATTTATTAAGATATGTAATCTCTTCAGATGTTTACAACTACTTCTCTCATACTAATTAAAAGGAAAAATTTAAGCCATTCCTTGTGTTTTCAGACTGCCTTTCTTAAAAAAAAAATCCGCAGATGGCATTTTTGACTACTGCTCTGCAGTAATGATTTATAAAAGTTGCATAGAGGCTTATGAACCCCAGTTAATATTTAAAGCCTGCTTTCAGTGGCAGCAGGAAATGATCCATCTATGTCAATAGTAGAAAATAGCAGCAACAAAAGTTTCCTTGGGAGGTATGGCCTTTTGAACACAGGGCATTTCACATACCTTGTAGAGACCTGTTCAATGGGTACCCTATGTGCACACAGTGCCTCCTCTTTTGTTTAGGCTCTATTCATCACACTTTAAGCTTTCCATATATCTTCATTAAGTCTTATGTGGCTGACCTGTGTGAAACTTTGCACTCTAAAAAGAAATACCTCTAACAGCCTTAACTCCTGCTTATGTTTCTATACTTGTACACCAAGAATAGGGTTGAAAGTAGCTTAGGACTTACACAAGTTTAAATATAGAGTTTACAGATTAAGGTTTTGATTGAAGAAAAAACAGAAATTGGGGGTTTGGATCACCAAATATCTCTGCAATCACTGTTTTACATCTTTGGCTCTTCCAGGCCCTGCAATGTCTCCGCTGAGAAAAACACAAAATATATTTTTCTACATACAAGTGTCATTCTATTACTCTATCTAAACAACAAAAAAATTATACAAGAAAAATTAAACTATATATAATATGGGGATAAAATCCTTTTCTCTCTACAACAGAATACAGAATTCTATAGTCATTAATAAATGTTGATCTGTTAAAGACAGAAACTAAAATTAAATTTAAAAAGGTGCTCATTTCATACTTTTCAGTGTTCTTTTTCAGCAAATAAGAAAATCTTATCTATAAGTGTGCATGTCTACACACACACACAGATTTTTATGCCAGAATAACCTCCTGTAGATACATACGCTTCTTCAGGTAAACATTCTAAAACAGACTGTGATGAAATCTCTCAATAATACTCCCTTTTTTTAAAGAATATACAGAAACTATATCTATTCATACACATTAATAATTCTTTCATTTTGAAACACATATATGCTCTTAAATCCATATAAACACGTGCATGCATATTTAAAATGCCTCTGTAGAAGAAAACTGATTTAACATTTGTGAGAGACTGAAATGGTTAATGGCTTATACTTTGTTAAAATCACTGAAAGACTTTTGTCTACTGTAGCAAAGTGTGCAAAGAAGCAACTGTTCAATGAAGCCTGAATATGCCTACTAATTCAGACTGTGGGGGGAACTTGAGAGGTTGTACTATTGCCCAATTATCCCAGGAGAAGCATGTATCCACAAGTGTGAGTGACTAGAATGCCAGTGGCTCAAACAATCCGAGTGTAAGCCGACAATGTGCAAAGTAACCACACAGGTGCTGAGGATGTGCACACCCGAGACCTCAGTCTACCAGCTGGATGTTGATCAAGGTACAGTAGGAGGTGAATCCTGCCAGACAGAGTAGGGTTTCTTTGTCCTTACATAAGTAACTCCCCTCCCTTCCGGGGCAGTAACAAAACACTGACAGGAAGCCTCAAGGTATTTATGTCTGCTGATGGGCCATAATGGGCCATAATGGCCTTAACTGCACTAACCTAACTAACAGGCAGCTGTAACATCTTAAAAGGTGCCAAAGACTCCCGATATGTCCCGTGATGCAGTGTTACATCCACCAGTGCAACATTCACTCCCTGCCCCAGGGGAGGTACCAGGCCACAGACTCTGTTTTGCAGTCTTCCCTCACCACTCCAGGCTTCACTTGACAGATCTAGGCTGCACCCATCACCATGAAAAGAGTGGGACTCTCACCACTGAGAAGACCAGAAGGAGAAGACCAACAAAATGCCTTTGAAATCCACAGAGTGGTGATATTTTTTTTCTACCTAGTCTGTTTCTCTGTCACTTTATTTTTCCCTCTCCCCATTTTCCCTGTTTCTTTTTATCTCTCTGTACCTCACGTTTACTGTTAAATAAAAACCTGTGCTGTTGATTTCAGCATATGATCTGGTTTGTACCTTCATTCAGGTAGATGCATCTCTCTAATAATTTTGATAAGTCGATCTTAACATTACAAATTCTAACATTTGCAGATGTCCGTTACAAAATTAGCATTACCTGTCGAAAGGAGTGCATTTGAAAGAGGGTTTTTTTTTTCTGTTCTGAGTGTTGACTTCTGAATGAATTACAAGTTAACATTCTATGCAGACAGTCCAGAAAAGATTAAGAAAGCACCTCAAAAATTTTAATACTTGTACATATCCAGACATTAAATCTTGTAAATTCATGAAACCTCTTTCAAGGGCAGGCACTTGATTTATGTATGCAGATGTCTGCAACTTAAAAAGTGCATGTGCACGTTTAAGTGCATGTATTGTTGCTGTGACCAGATGCTTTAACATAAATTGAATGCTGGAGGATCATTTGCTTCTGAATGAAGAAGTTGCAGAGAACCAGACAGCAGTTTTCTTAGAAGGCCATGTAGAATGCGACTGAGATGTAAATCAGCAGAGATATCAGTCTGAAGCACCTTGGCATATACAAAGAAGAGACACTGCTGTGGTTTTATGACAAAAAGCCCCATTTTCAATAGGCAGTTGTGTTAAACCTAGCAATTGTCAATTATAAAGCTGCAGATGTTTCAGAATCTGATTAGAGCTGACTGAGTCTTTTTGGTTTTAGGCCATTGATTTCAAGCATGCTTAGAGATTTGCTAGACAGCACAGTGTGCAAATCTATATAAATAAAAGTTCTGGCAAATTGCCAGGGTATTAACTATAATCTCATAATTCAGCAGGTGCTTGCTCTGGGAAAACAAAGTGCTTGATGTGGCTCTCTATTTTTCTAAAAGGCAGACTCTAGTTGAAACCATAAAAATTCTGTAGTCTTCTTTTTCAGATGGAAAATTAAAACCTTGTATTTAAGAGAAATTATTATTCCAGTGTTATACTATGCAAGAGATCTGATTGTATGGCCAGATAGAAAATAACAAGGAGAATGGTATTATAACATAAATTTATATATATATATATATATAAAATCCAAAACAAAACAAAAAAAAACCACAACCCCCTCAACAACAACAAAAACCAAACCAACCAACCAACCAACCAAAAAACAACCAAACAATCACAAAAGAAACAAACCAGCTAACCAACCAACCACAAAAAACCCACAAAAACACAGAAAAAGAAGGTATGGTTAAACTTAGTAACTTACCAGCACTTTTTATTTTTCCATTATCAATATCATATTAAACTTTGTTAATAAATGACACTGGCAAAATATTAAGGATTGCAAGTCATTCTTTGGAAGAAAGTTGTTCCCGGTATCTTTTGTTAAAAGGAAAGGGTGGGCGAGGAAAAAAAGTATTATTTGGACCTGAAAAAATAGTGAACTTATGTGTAAGAAAAGACAAAAAACCATCACTGTGATCCAAGCATGAAATATGGATGGCAAAGGAGAAAAGTGAGTTTAGCATTCCTTAATAACACTTTGGCTGTTAAAGATATTAAAGATATTATTATTATTATTCATACTATTTCAAGAATATCTGGTTCTATATGGTAAAAGTTTTAAAAATTAATTTCAACATGAAAAAAATAAAATAATCCCTAATAACATTACAATTATATTCCTGTCTATCCAACCTTTACCATAGTCCTGCAGACTAATATATTCTAAACTCAGAGGGATTGCAACCTCTAGCTATTTAGTTTTGTGGGGAAAACAAACAAAGAAACAAACACACACACACACACACACCCGCCAAAAAAAAAAAAACACAACAAAAACACATAAACCCAAACCAAACCAAACCAAAAAAAAAAGCAAAACCACAAACAAAACAAAACAAAAAAACCCAAACCAATAAAACCAAAGTGGATCATAAAACTCCTTCCAGAAATTTATTTATTTAGCCCATCAATTCCTGTTTAAAGTATTTGTGTACACATAGCTTCATTTTTTTCAATTATCACGTGTTGGGTCCACCATTCTGCTTTCATCAGCCCTAAGAATCACTGTTTGAAGAACCTGTTCAAGCCTCACAGTTACAGACAATTATATCTGTTAGAAATTTCATTCTTCTTCCATCTGGTTTTCTCTATAACTTGCAGCATAATGTACATTTAAATATTTTTCTTCCATCTCAATATATATATTTTAAAAATTATATATATCATAATGCATTTTGTGTTAACTTGATTACTCATAGACTGTGTTCTGATCAGCTACTAATACATTCTGACCTTCTTAGGCGTTTTATTCTGCTAGTAATGAAGAATCCCAGAGGAAGAAAATCATCATTCAAGACTATATCCTCTCCTGAGCAAGGGTTAAGCCTAATTTAGTTATTTTGCAGTGCTAATAGAAGTAGGGGGTAAAGAGATTAGTGTTTAAGTATTCAGTGAGGCTATATAGTTCTATCTTCAATACTAAACTGTTTGCCACATAACCTGGGTATAGAAAATATTTCCATTTATTTTCTCTTACTTTTCTGGATGTTCAATACTGGAGCATTTAATTGACTTGTGACTGTGACTAGTAATAGAGCTGGTGATGATGAAAGACTGCAAATGAGCAATCAAAATGTACTACTATTTTTTTTCCTTCTATTTTCATTGTAAGTCAGTCCTGTAGTAAGTACCTTATGTCAGTATTCAGAAGGGGCTCACTCTGATGGCTAAAAAATGTTACTACAAAAATCATATGTGGCTATACGTATAGACATAGGAGTATATCTCTATACACACACACACATATACACACACATACACATATACTGTAAGGTGCATTTACACATGCAAACTCAAAAAACCTAACATGATAAAGAAATGTTCCATAGGTAGATTTACTTGAAAGAAATATATTAAAATTTAAGAATAATCTATTAGTAGTTAAAATATATTTCATGACCTAAAAAAAGCTTGAAAAGCAGTGTTTTCCATGTATTTTATGTTCTTCTCTTTACATTTAAAATACATCTGTAAAATAATTGCATTCATTGTATGAAATAATGAATCACATCTACAACTATGAAAGCAGGGTGTCTAGTCTCCTCTCCAGGTGACAAGCAATAGGAAGAAAGGAAATGAGTGCAACTTGTACAGAGGAGTTTTAGATGGAATATTAGAAAAAAATTCTACACTGAAAGGGTGGTCAAGCATTAGAACAGGCTGCCCAGGGAAGTGGTTGAGTCGCTGTCCTCAGAGGCATTTAAAGATGAGTAGATGTGGCACTTAGGGAGATGGTTTAATGTGGAGTTTGTGGTTGGACTCAATGAACAGGAAATGTCTACTAATTGGCTCAAGTGAGGAGAAAATTGTAAAGATTTATCTAGAATGATTTGACTAGCAAGCGTATTGTTCTAACCACTGAAATTAAAAAGCAATGAGTAGAGAAAACAGTAGCCCCTCGAGGGAACATTTTTGCAAACAAACGATGCTGCAGCGAGGGTTGAGTCTGAAATACAGAGCTTCAGGTAAAGGTAAAGCAGATAGCCAGAGCTAGGGCCAGCCAGGAGTGACTGTCCTGTTAGCCCTGCCAGGTCCGTGGTGCTAGCCACAGCCACACCAGGGGATCTGGGGCCTTGGTCAGTGTGAACATATTGGTATGAATGTGTGTGTGTGTGGGTACTGTAGAATAGGAATTGCTGTACAGTTACTCTTCCCACCTCACTAGCTAAATAAATCTTGTATTTTAAGTTACTGAGGAGTGTGGTTCTGTTCTTGCAGCCATACCAGCCTTAATTCCCCCTGTTATAATCTGTTTGGTCAATGTTACATCAACAATCAATACCAATTAAGAATGCAGTTTGCCTCTCTGATATAGCTTTAAATCAGTGTTAAATAAGGGTGCCTTGTAACAGATGGTATATGTACACTGGTAATTAACTTTGGTTTTAAAAGCACAGCCTTATTATTAAGCTGAGGAAGAAACAACAAGTCTTTTATGGGGTCCAATACAGGTCGTAGCATCGATTAAAAGATACAGAGTCTATAACTCTCAAAGCTGCTGTATAACTTTTTTTCACAAAACAGATGCTACAAAATTGTTATCTCTAAGATGTCCCCATTGCCTTCGCAAATTGAAGTATGTCTAATCCAGTAGCGAGTGTATACTTGATATTAATATACAAAGCTAGGATCTAAATTTAGCAAACAGGCGAATATGCTTGGGTACCTAAGGCTGTCATGAGTTCAAGTGGTTGAATTTTGAGTAATAGGGGGTCATAGAGATGATTTAGATTAGAAACTACTAGAAACTTTTGCTGTTCTATGAAAAAGCCAATGATAGCCATCTCCAGGATGGACTTTCTACTACTGGCCAATGGTATTTGCTTCTGTGATACCATAATTAAGAACTCAGGAAGAGAAGCCTGTGTCGTAGAAAAATTCCAGCTGCAGAGGAGAGTAAAGAGAACATGAGAGAGCAAAGTAGACTCCAAAGTCAGTGTAACAGGAGGGTGGAGGAATAGGCCTGAGAAGGCCTCCCCTCCCCATCCAGCAGGGGAAAGACTGAAAGCCGAGACCCCTGCCGCCTGTGGAAGATTATTGGGGTGAGGAGATCCCCCTGCAACTCATGGAGGAACCTACACTGGAGCAAGAGGATACATGAGAAAGCTGAGACTCCATGGGAGGCCTAAGATGAAACAGAGTCCTGCTGGAGATGTGGCCCATGGAGAGAGAAACCTATGCTGGAGCAAGTTGTCCCTGGTAGGACTTGTGGCCCTGTGGGGGAATCCACGCTGATGCAGCTCATTCATTACCCAAGGGACAGCAGATTATGGAAGAACTGTGGCCAGAGGGACGGACCTACACTGGAGAGGTCTATCGAGACTTGTCTACCATGGGGAGGAACCCCACAGGAAACAGGGGAAGGATTCAAAGCCATTACCCCCTGTAACTGTGGTGATGACCATGGTAAAGTAAGCTGTCCCCTTGCAGCCCATGGAAACCATCAGAATGCAGAGAGAAAGAGAGCTCTGCACCTGATAGAAAAGTGACCCCCCAGGACAGTGAACTGGGAAAAGTTCCTACCTAAGACATGGATTTTAACAGCAGTAGAAGCAGCTGCTGGCTGTGACTTACCACCCCCTTTCCTGGGGAAAATGGAGAGAAGATGTTATGTTTTAAGACTATTTTATTCTTTTACTCTTTAGTTCTTATTTTGTTAGAAATAAATTTAGCTTTTAGTTTAAATTTGTTAGCAATAAACTTAAGTTCTATTCACTTTGAGTCTGTTTGCCCGGTAAAAGTAATTAGTGAGTCTCCCAGTTCTTATCTCTACTCAAGAATTCTCTAACTTTTGTTTTTCCTCTCCTCCGAGAAGAGCACAGGGGGGAGGATGGGGAAAAACGGTTTTCAGTAAGTGTTTAAAATCCAGCCAGAGTCAAAACCACAACAAAGGCTCAGACTATGTTTGCAAGACACGTGATAGGAGAGGAATTGCAGGTGAAATAATTTGATTCTGAGGATCTGACATTCTTACTCTATGCATTTCATGATTTTCTTCATTTTTTTTTTTTACTTAAAAGTAGTAATAGTCTAGTTTAATCAAAATTACTCATTTACTCTGAGACCACTTCATTATATTAATCAAAGCATTGTAAATCAGGCAATCAAAAGATACTTCAAAAGTGCACTCCACATAAACTAAATTATTAATATATGCCCTTGTATCCCACAATAGTTGGTAAACACCTAGCCAGTACAATTAGTGAGCTAACTCAGAGATACATACAGCTGATTGTCCTTAGGGATCTGGGTTAGCATCCTACTCTTTTAGAGGCTGCACACTCAGATTGCTTCCAGATCCTCCACAGATCTATTAGTCTGTTGTAAAGGGTTTGGGTGTCCTAGGGCATTTGTAATGGCATTGATATGAATGCTTAGGCAACAGAGCCTGAAACAGACACTTGAGCTTCATGTCTCTAGGGAGGCTTGATTTCAGGCTGCAGTGACAGTACTGAGTGGTTTTCACTGACTACAGTAGCAGTATAGACATTTCTTATGTTTACACCTAAACATAGGGACATATGGAGACTTAGATGTATATGTTTTGTTCTGGAGGTAATCACACTAGCTGTCTCTACTGCACACAAAAAGACATATCACCTCTAAGGGTGTGTTGCCATTTTCAATACCAAACCAAGCATTATTGTAAATATAGAATGAGCTAACTTTCATTTCATACCAAAATGGCTGATCTTTAGCAAGGGGTAGAATTTTATTGTGGTGATATGCCAGATTTCATAGAATGGTTTGGATTGAAAGAGACTTTAAGGATCGTTGCGTTACAACACCCTTGCTATGGGCAGGACCACTACCCACTAGATCAGGTAACTCAGGGCCTCATTCTTGAACAGTTCTAGGGATGAGGCATCCACAGCTTCTCTAGACAACCTGTTCCAGTTCTCACCACCCTCAAAGTGAACAATTTCTTCCTAGTGCCTAATCTAACCTACCCTCCTTTGGCTTAAAGCCATTACTACCTGTCCTATCCCTGCATGCCCTTTTAAAAAGCCCCTCTCCAGCTTTCTTGCACATACAAAGAGAAGTTTGTGGCAGTATCACTCAAGTTAATGCAGTAGTGTTACCAAAGCACAGGGCTTCAAATAAGATATAAGGGGAAAGGGGGGGAAGGTTGTGCTCAGTACATTATGAGAAACACTTTAAATGGATAGATGACATAATCAGTTCACAGCACCCATGTTTAATCTCTAGGGGTCTGGGTTCAAACATAGAACATCGGTAATGGAATGAGATGTGATCCTGAACTAATCTGTAATTGAAATTCACTCACATTTGAAAGCATTATAGAAGCACTTATTAAACTTTGGTAGAAGTAAGACTTTACTAAAAAGTGCTGTACCCATTAAATAATTTTGAAATAGAGAGTTATGGAATAGTATTGAGAGTCACAAGAAATCACATAATATTAATCACCAGGATTGCTGATGTAGAACAGGTGTAGAAAAGCGTGTATATGATACAAACCCCTATTATTCTGGATGCTTATATCTAATACTGTTTTTTATATTTATATTTTATATCTCAGTTTAAATGAGACACAAGTGTTTTGCTGAGGATGAGTTATGAGGAAGACCCAAACTACTCCCTCTAAGTAATTGTAAATCCAAAATTAAAAGGCTACAAGGGAGGAAAATGTGGGAAAGGGAAAAATAACAGCCCTTTATTAAAAGATATATGTGTATTGGTAGAACAATGAAAGAACACAAAATAAATCAACCAAACAATCATCCTATACCCAAAAATAATCCCCTTCAAATCAACCAACCAACCAAATAAAAAAGGTAAACAGTTCAGTTTGTGCCCTTTGGTGCAATTCTAACCATAGTCAGCAAGGGGTGCTTTTGGATCACTGGAGATGCAGAACCTGCAGTGTTGTGAGTCAGTCAGCAGAGGGCACTGTTGGATCACTGGTGTTTGCCACATAGGGGATCCCCCAGATGGGCTGGAGAAGCCGAAAATGGACGTCTTCCCTCCCCTCACCAGAAAAAAAGAAAGGAGAAAAGAAGAGAAGGAAAAAAAAAGGGTCCTTCCCAACAGGAACTCACTCTGTCCTGCTGGCTGAGTCATGTGGTATATCTTCCCCTCTCCTTTGATGTGCACAAGAACTGCTGCCAAGAAAAAAAAAAAAAAAAAAAGGAGGAGGAGAGGCCTCCCAAACAGTTCCTCGCTGATGAAAATCCAAGTAAAATTCCCAGCTGGCAGCCAGGCTGAGAGCAAAGCCACCTCTGAGCCCCTGCCACCCAGACCTCGTCCCAGCTCAGGTAGACACAAGTTCCTCCCCCCTTACTCAGGAGAGGAGGAAAAAAAAAAAAAGTAAAAAAAAAGAACTCCTCACCCCTCCTCACAGACAAGATTTTGAGGGCCATTAACTTAGAATGTGGTTTTACCAGCCACTTTTTTTGTGTTAGTTAATGGCCCAAGCCACAGCCAACCTGCCTATTCAACATCCCTTTCATACCGTGGGTAGGGGGAACAGAAAAATTCCTGCTCAGTTTCCCAGAACAAACAAAACCATGACAGTTTTATATAAAAATAATGAGGACAATAGTAAAAAGAACACAATTTAAACAGAACTAGAAAATATCTTGCACTAGGAGAACATAGATAAACTTCCCCTTTTATTTCAGCATTGATTATTTTATGAGGTTCTGTTAAGAAAATAACTCGATGGAAGCTATCAGTGAAAGAAATAGATTTGGAGAATTATTAAGTCTTTTCCATCTTTCTGATTTTTGTAGTGAATGTTACTATTTCCCATGATCAGAAAATTTTATTGGACTGTGTTTTTAATTAATGTGATTGAATAAAATCACAAAAGTGATCTGTTGTTGTCTTTATGGAGAAGAATTTTACTTTTGTTTTCCAGTTAATTCATAAAACGAAAGTGACATATTTTACAAAGTGCTGTTGTGTATCCAAGTTATTCTGATGTTAGTATTAAAGTGGAGTGAAAATAAAGGATTTCTCTGATGAATACTGATCATATTTCATCTGTAGAACAATGATTTGAAGCAACTTATTTGTTCTTTCTGCCCTTCAAAAATATTCATAAGCATCAGGATTATATGTCTAGCTAGTTATCTGTTAACAAAGACTATACTGCTTTTGTATTCAAGTCTAAAAAAAAAAAATAGAGGTAGTCTTCTGTTTTGCAAGTTTCTTTTCACTCTTCATACAATTTTTGGATGGTCTTTTGCTGATAGTGTTTCCATTAATAAGAATAGAAGTAATATCCCTAATTTTATTAAAAACTGCCTCCATTTTAAAACTCAGTTAATGTGTTATGGAATATTATTTTCTTCATTAAAATGATATCACATCTTTGCCTCAACATATACAGATGCAAGGGGAGGCAAAGTATTATTAATAAAGAAATTTCAATTATTCCCAATAATCTTCAATACAACTGTGCAATTCTGCATATCAGTGGAACTATTCCAAGGCTATGCAACCTTAGGATTGGCATAATTTCATTATAATACTATAGGGCTGATTAACATCGTAGTGACAGAGAATTAAAGATACTCATAGTGGTTTGTTATTTTATGATCATACAATCTATGAATAATTTTAATGGCTGATTTTCTATGGTGCAGAAGTGGTCATTGGTTTGTTTGAAACAAGTATCAATGAATTAGTATACACTGATAAATCTTCAATAACAAGCATGATCCTTAAATTTCTTCTTCCTACTAGATGTAACACATATGTTCATTATATATTAACTTCTGATAATATAGCCACATTTAAATTTACTTCTTCGCTTGATAGATATATTTAACTACTTATTCAGATACTTAAAAAGCTGTGCACCTATTGAAATAAGTGAAGGGGTATTTGGAAAGAAAAAAAAAAGAACCAAAAAAGAAAAATATTTGGGTCAGAATTGGCACCATATGAAAGGTATCTATCTTTCTCCTTCATCTTGATACAGAAGGAATAAGCCATAGAGAACTTGGTGTTGGGTTGTGGTTATCTATGCTGACCACAGTAATTTTCAAAGTAGCCTAATATGTTGATGTGTCTCAAAGCTAGCAGCCTTTAAATCTATGGCAGCCAGTGGGCTGTGTCTAACTTGCCCACTTAAATTTAGCTACCTACAAAATGTCAAGTATTTTCTCCTGTACCTGAAGATACATGTACCTTTGTTGTAATGTCTGATGTAAAACAACATCTGTATGATTATGGGCCCAATGCCTCCTAAGCATCCACCTAGGAACAAATTTTGATACACTGGCATGTAAAATAGCATAAAATTGTTTTCTGATGTTTGCATTTTGCCTGTTTGATCTTTAAAGAAATGCCATGTAGTTTCCTTCTAAGCCATCCTCAGAATGGAGTAAGAGAAGATTTGGTATAACCTTGCCTAAAAGATGTAAATCATAGAAGACAGACAGAGAAAATCTTAGGCTGGAAAGGTCTTCTGGAGATGGTGTGGTCCAGCCTCCTGCTCAAAACAGGTTTACATAAAAATTGATCTAAGTTGCTTAGGGCACCCAAGTCATATTTGGCAAAAGTGCAACTCAGCCACTATGTCCTTCACCTGCACTGATGCAGGGAGTCAGTACCACAAGCAGGACTTTGCATTTGTCTCTGTTGTAACCCAGGAGGTTCCATGGCCTCATTCCTCCAGTTTGTTGAGGTCTGGCAGCAAATGCTGCCCCTCAGCTTATCAGTTGCTCTCCCCACTGTTGTTGTTATCAAGGTCAAATGTACTGAGGATGTGTTCACTCCCATCTTCCAGGTGCCTTCAATATCTGTTAAACAATATCAGCCCTGGTGCCAAATCATAAGGAACTTAATTTACAACAGTTGCCAGCAAAACTACTGCACACTACTTTCCGAGGTGATGTCAAGACAGTTTTCCAGCCATCTTTTAATGTACTCATCCATTACATGTCACCTTATTTTGGTTACAAAGATGCTAGGGAAAACTCTTTTGAATACCTTTTTTAAAGTCAAAATGAAAAATATCCCCTGGTCTCCCACAGGGATGGAGCTGGTCACAGATGACAATCAGCTTGGATAAAGATGACCTGCCTGGGAAAAGTGCAAACAACCTTTCCCAGTTACCTGACTCTTTTGTATCTGGAAATATCTTTCATGAAATCTTAGTGTAGTTGATCAGCTGGTGAGAGTTGATGAGTTATTACCTTTAGATTCCTTTTTTTCTTTCTCTCATACCTCATTTATTAAATTACATTTATTTTGATTTTTTTTCTCTATCAATTATTAGTCCAAAACTGAGACTGCACTGAGACTGATTAGAAAAAAATTTCCTCAGGCTGGACTGTGCCAACTCACATTTTAGCATCCTAGAGGCCAGTATGAGGTAGCAATTTTGAATTAAAAGAGAAAACAAACAACCCAAAACAAAAGATTAAAATCCACCAGTATAGGTAGTGACTTAAAATGGTGTAAAGAACTTAAGTAGCATAGAAGAGTAAGAGAACTCTGCTTCTGATCCCACTGTACTGCAGCCAGGTCACTATGTAGTTGCATGGTAATTTGAATTACCACGGGAAAAAAAAAAAAACCCTTCAACATCCCTGTTCATGAAGATTATTCCAACAGTCTTGACTGTACATCCTCAATATTTGAGACTAGTTTTTCCTATTGGCTAGTGGCAAGTGGCCTGGAGCCCAAGGATTGAAAAGCAATTCCCATGTAAAAGACCAAATCCTTTCTAACTTACAGGGTACATAGATCTAGCTCACTTTCTAAAGACACAGTTATTTACCTTAGTCTTTTGATAAAAATGTCTTCCTTGAGCAAAAACAACCCCACCTTACTTTTATCCTTATGAAGGAATTTTACTGAAATCTATCCTTAATTTTGTTTTAAGAAACATACCCTTGAAACCATGAGCCAGCAAAGGTATCCTTACAGCAAAGAATATTAAGGTTATCCCTTTATAGGCTGCATTAAGAGGACCTTTGCCAGCATGTCAGGGGAGGTGATCCTTGCCCTCTGCTCATCACTGGTGAGACCACACCTGACTTCTGTTTAGGGCTTCCCAGTGCAAGTGAGAAATAGAACTACTAAAAAGAGTGCAATAAATGGTCTTAAAGATGATTAAGGGACCAGAGCATTTCTACTGTGACAAAAAGCTGAAGGAGCTGGTGATGTTCAGCCTTGAGAAGAGAAGGGTCAGTGGGGGATCTTATTAACGTCTGTAAATACTTGGAGGGTGTATAGAGGACAGAACCACTCCCTTTTCAGCGGTGCCCAGCACCAGAGGCACTGGGTACAAGTTTTACACAGGTAGTTCCGTCTGACATCAGGAAATGCTTTTTTATTGTGAGGGTAACTTAGCACTGGCACAGGTTGACCAGAGAAGTTATGGAGTCTTCATCCATGAAAATATTCCAAATGTATGTGGATATGGTTCTGGCAACCAGTTCTAGTCGACATTGTTTGAGCAGGGCCATTGGACAAGATGACCTTCAGAGGTCCCTTCCAAGCTAAACCATTCTGTGATTCTGTGAAACACTATAGAGAAGAAACTGTGTTCTGTGTGGAAGAAATTACAATCCCAGCCCACAAGAAATAATACAGTTATTTTAGCTATTACAATTAAGAAACAAACAAACAAACATAAAAAAGCCCCAACAAACAAACCAACAAAATCACAAAAAAAACCCCAAACAAGTTAGTGTAGCTGCTGATGATCAAGTTATAGGTAAAATACAATTGCTACCATTTTAAAGTTAACCTAGGGAGGTAAACGCACTGTAAGAAGATGAATTTTACACTTCGAAAGCTCCATGTTTTGAAAAGTTATCACTCAGAATCCTAATCATCATGAATCCATGAAATCCCCAAATCCAGATAGAACTTTATAAATATTAAAGTGTTTTTCTTAGATAATGTGCAAGAAAAAGAGATTCAAACCAACAGAGTACTGATGTCATTCATGTTTGCCATGCAGATATGAAAGGATGAATACCAGTTTAAAGTCTGAAGCTTAAACTGATTCAGCCAAGATTAACACTGCAGAGTATGAAGCTTCACTTGAAATCTATAATTGTGCCAAACCATTTGTTGAAATTGGTTTTTTTTAATGAGAACTGAGTTATACATTCAATCATAGATTAGAAGCAGGCAAATAAAGACTAAAAACCAGATGATACTTCAGTTGGTTCAATGAGCTTCTCTATAAACTGATCATAAAAGGAATGAAAATATAGACGTTATCATTGAAATGCTTAGCCTTATCTTTGCCAAGAAACATGAAGTCATGCTGTTGAGGGAAATCAACTCAATGATCAGGAGGTTTTCAGAAATTTAATACATGAAAAAAATCTATACAAGGTATTTGTTTTATATGCACATTAGAAATGCTAGAAAAAATATTGTAAAACTTCTAGAAAGAACCACCCAAGAAGACTAAGATTTTCCAAAAGACAGCATGTACTCAAAGTTTATTCTTTCCATGTACAGCACTCACAGCATATTATAAACCTGATCAGGAACAAAAATCATCATGGGACAGACTAGCAAAAGTAAAGTGTCATACTTACACTGTCTCTTATGAAGCCAAAAGATTTATACCAAAAATCTCTTGTGGGTATTATACCACAGTACCTTGTAGATTTTTTTCTTTCTTTGGTTTTGTCTTCCCATTTGTTTCTTTCTGTTTCAGTCACAGTAAGGAAAACAGAGACTGTAACAAAATTATTAATGTTAAATAATTTTGCACTGATATCCATGTAGATTGGTAGCTGTCTGATTATTTTAAGGAAATACCATAAAGTTAAAACAATTTTCATGGGGTTTTTTAATGCCAGATCTGCCCCCCAAGTAGCAATCTGAGAGAATGACCTACCACTAGATCTAAAGTCTGGCAACTTAATCTCATCAGAGAATAATTTAGGACAGTATCTGAATACATAACAAGTTGAGAATAGCTATTACATACCTAGGGAGAGAATCAACCAGTGAGATGCTTATGGAAAGACTGAAAAACATTTTAAAATAATGAAGCTTCAAAAATGAGGCATCTCAAAAAGATGTAGCTGTTAGAAGCTATCCATTTCATAAAAGTAAAATATTAACTTTAAAAATATAATAAATCTGAGCTCTGTCTAAAGGAAAGAAAAAAAAAATAGGTGAGAACCATAGCAACTGAAAGGACAGGCTAGCAGTGAACCACTGATTTATTTCTGTATGTAAAGTAATCCTGATTGTAAAGATTATCTTACTATAAACTTCTTATACGATATATAAATAAATTTATCTCTGAAGATTACAGTGTCAGATAGGAAACTTTTTATAGTCATATTTACAATGTAAGGTCTCTTGATGATGCCCTGCTATGTGAATGGAAAAGTAGGCACTGACTTAAACAGAAGCAGGATTAAGCTGTAGTACTTGAGGCAATATGTACCATTTCTGCAGGGATAATTCAAGTTGCAGATTATTATAGCAGGGGGAAAACAAATTCTTCACTGAGCTTTGCTGTAGGCCTGCATGGTTCATTGAAATGTAGCACAACTCCAGCTTTTATAATATATGTTCCCGAAGTAAAGTAGGGCATTGGTTCAGAGTGAAGCTAAAATGTTTATCATGTGAATTGTAAACAACAAGCAACAAGAAGAAAAATATAATGGAAGCAAAAAGCACACATCTCCACACTCCAGAGCATTCTGGTCTTGCTACAAAAATTTAGTTTAAGCAGAAAAATCACTCACTTTAAACAATGGAGACTATCTAATAGAAACAGCAGACATTAATACTGTCATTGTGACAGATGGTTCTGCAGTACATAATAAAGTAAAAGACATTTTGACGAGAAAGAAGACGTATCAGATAATTTGCAAATCAGAATCCTGGCAACACAGCAAGGCGAAGATAACTGAGTGCACTTTATGCTGGTGCATCTTTAATGCTTCACATTTCAAGACAATAAAGGAATGGAGGTGAATACAAGTACTTGGAGAACTGAAAGGGATGAAAAACGACACTTATCTGCTACTAACAATATACACTATAGCAGATTTTGGTTTGAAAAAATAATTCTACATTTCTAAATAGCTCCATATTATCTATATGAGAGTATATGTACACATTGATAATATTTTAATGAGTAACTTAATTCTGAAAATCATCCTCAAAGTTGATACATTTAAAAAGTCAAAGGTTCCAGTCAAGCCACAAGTAAATCTAAAACATGCTTAATTACAAGAATTTCTGTTTCTAATACAGTTGTTTTAACTTACAACATACACTGACATGCCCAAGATTGTTAATCATTGTTTTCTCCAAGGGAAATTTCTTCCCCCGAAATATCAGACAGGTTAAATTATAAATATTGTTTTCAGAAAGCTAGGAAGTGTTACAGTTTCATAGTATATATCCAGCATATATCTTCCTTTTCCAATGCCAAATTTCAGGGTTTATTCCTCCAAAATATACATTAGACAGAGAGTGTTTTAAAGGAAAAAAAATGCCATGTACAAAATATTTTGCCTTGACTTTTGGCAAAATTTAGCTTCAAATAGATAGCTTAGTAGGAAAATGTTCATCCAAAAACTTTGGAACATAATCATCAACTGAAAACAGTTTATCATGGGACACACCCGCAGTCTTGGTAACTGGGAGTCTTACTTGTAAATTTATGTTTTCTATAAAATACTTCTATTATTTCTTCTTGTACATGTCTTACCATAAAAGTAATACTTTTTTTCTTTTTTTCTTGTTTTGACCTTTACTAATACATATGTATTACGAAATACATTTATTGTATCATTCAATTTTATTTATCTGTTGTTACTAAATATACCCTTATCTGCATTCTATTCTTCCTCTACTAACAGATTAAGAGAAAAAAAATTATGTATTTCTAAGAGAATGTATTTTTGCCTACATTTATATCATTTTGTCAGTAGAGCTATATAGGTATCTTGTTATGAATATCCACCATGGACATGAATGATGGAAAACAGTCACATCAATGAATTTGGCTTTTGTCCTGAAAAAAGAGGACACAATGTATCAGAGAAGTTCAATGTAGTTTTTAAAATATTTTTTTATTTTAAAATACATGTGTATATATGTCATCATATATGTATACTAAAAATAATAACTGCAGGTAGCTGGAGTACAACAATACAGAGGTAAAAAAATGCATAACCTCCTCAGAAGAAGATAGAAGCAGCTGTCTCAGTTTCTGAATGTTGTGTACAGCTCTCAGGAAGATTTATGTTGACATCTGAGACTGCACATTTCCATTAGAGTCGGACATAGGGACACAACTCTCATTTACTTTCCATAAAAATGTATGAGTCCTGCTAAAGGTATTTCATGTGTCATAAGGATATGCGATAACGGTGCTCTGAGAATTACTGCTCACTTGACCATTTTATGATTACAAACTAATGGCTATTGTTAAGCTGTAAACTTGTAGTTACATTTAAGTAACTTATAAGCTGAGCATTATGAAGTGCTGCTCTATCAAGCCTGACACAAAGGTAGAGATGGTGTATCTCTTTCCTTTGCAAAATATTCAAGTCAAGATTTCAAGAGACATATACTTGAAGCTAAGTTTCTTGGTTAATTTTTGGTTACTGCTAGTTGTCTCTAGCATCCAGGTCCCCATGCATATATAAACACCAGAGGTGATCCATGGATTTTTTGCAAAGACTAATAGTTTAGGTTCAACTATCTTGAAAAACATAAAGAAAAATAGATGACAGTACAGTATGTAATGTAGGTTTAGAAGGTACACACTACTTGAATTTAAGTGCCTAACTTTAGAAGTTAGCCTCCTGAGACAGGTGATGTAAAGATACAATGAAATTTAATACAATTTAAATAAAGAGTCTGCCAATCCGGGCATATGGAATCTTGGCAGAACTATATTATCATCATCATGGCTAGGCTTCGTGAATGAAGATTTGAGAAGAGCTCTACCCACACTTGCTACAAGAGCGCTGATGGATGAAAAGGCCAATGTGAGAGAGACAAGTCCGGTTGCAGAAGGCACAGCAGAAAGACTCCCCAGGTGATATCAACAAGATGCGATTCTTTCTGCATTGTCTTTTCTCCTCAAGAGTGATCCTGCGTGTGTTCTCAAAAGCAGCAGCAGCGTTATAGATGGTGTGTCTCCAGGCCTCCCAACTGGAGGCCAGGGTAGACCAATGGTGGTGATCAATATGGCCAAGGATGAGGGATTGTTTCAGGCAGTCCTTGTATCTCCTCTTAGGGGTTCCTCTCTCACTGCAGCCAGTGGCAAGTTCCCCATAGAACACGATCTTAGGAAGGTGGTAGTCCTGAATCCTGGAGATGTGCCCTGCCCAACGCAGCTGTGTTCTCAGCAGCATGGCCTCAATGCTCGTGACTGCTGCCTGTTCAAGGACAGACGTGTTGGTCACACAGTCAGTCCAGTGGATGTTTAGGATTGTACGGAGGCAGCCTTGATGGAAGCGTTCTAAGAGATGCAAGTGGTGCCAGTAAATGACCCATGATTCAGACCAAATATAAAAGAGTAGACAGTACAACGGCTCTGTAAACGCTGATCTTTGTACTTTTCTTCAGGTGTTTGTTTTGCCAAACTCTTTTATGGAGTTTACTAAAACCTCTGTATGCCTTTGCTAACCTGTTGTCTATTTCTGCATCAATCTTACCATCCGAGGAGACGATGCTTTGCAGGTAATTAAATTACTGGACTGATTTGAGTTCTGTTTCACCAATGGTGATATGGGGATAATGGGAGACTTCCTGAGGTGCAGACTGATAGAAAACTTCTGTCTTCTTCAAGCTGACTTCCAGTCCAAAATCTCAGCAGCCTCTGCAAAGCAGGATGTTAAACGCTGCAGACCTACTTCTGTGTGGGTGACGAGGGCAGCATCATCAGCGTAAAGCAGCTCACGGATAAGATAATTTAAGGTCTTAATGTGGGCCTTCAGTCGCCTTAGGTTGAATAGTCTCCCATCGGTATGATATCAAATGTAGATACCATTTTCTTCATCGAGGTCTACCGTGGCCCTTTGGAGCATCATGCTGAAGAAGATTGTGAATAAAGTTGGTGCAAGAACGCGGCCTTGCTTCACACCATTGGCTATGGGAAACGGCTCAGAAAGTGCGTCGCCATATCTGACTTGACTGCACTGGTCCTCATGAAGCGAGATGATCATTTTGACAAACTTGGGAGGACCTCCTAAACGTTCCAAAATCTGCCACAGACCTTTTCTGCTCACAGTATCAAAAGCCTTGGTGAGATCAACAAAGATTACATAGAGTCCTACACTTCTCTTGCAGTTGTCTGAGAACAAATACCATGTCTGTGGTACCTCTGTGGGCTCGGAAACCACATTGGCTTTCAGGTAGAAGATCTTCTGCTATGGCGGGTATTAATTTGTTCAAAAGAATTCTTGCAAGGATTTTACTAGCAATGGAGAGCAGAGTAATACCTCGGTAATTTGAGCAGTCTGATTTATCTCCTTTCTTCTTGTACAAGGTGATGATGACAGCATCACGCAGAACTATATAATTTTAATTAATTTCTTCAACTAATCTTTTTAACAATCTTAGCTTTAAATTTTTTTCTTGTCAACTGAAGGAAGTGTTATTACCTAGTCTCACATGACATCAGACTTTTCAGAGCAAGGAGTTAATACTCTGGTAAGTCAAAAATGCATAAAAGCTGATGGAGAGAGGAGGGAAAGGACATTTGCAGAGATGGTGTTTGTCTTCCCGTGTCACCATTCTGCAGTGATGTGTTGGAGCCACTACTTGTTGGAAATGCAGGAACCAGCTAGCTCGGTGTAGGGTCGACAGAGCTGAATCTTTATTAACAGAAAATGGAGGGTTTATATAGGGTTGGGGAAGGAAGGTTCAAGAACATGGGAGGAGAATAGGAGGAGCATGCTAATCCTCCAACTTGGATTGGGTAAAGGGTAATACATAAACATAGGGAGAACATACATATGTATGCAGGGATAACATAACAACAGGGAATAACAGGGATTGGTCGAACTGCTGTGGCTCCACGAACTGTCCAATAGTAGCTGACACCTGCTCTTGGGCTCGACGTCCATGGCAACCACTTGCTACATGGTGATACTTGCAGCTGCAGCTCGAAGGCAATGCCACCTAAAAATCACTTACAATACATGTTGTTTTTAACCACCATGATTATGCTCTTTACAGATATGAAATTGACCCCATTTATCCACGATCTCATAGACCCGGTCGCCAACATCTCCTCCTTTTTTGTTTTATAATTTGAATTGGAAGAGATGTTTTATATAGATGACAATTAATGATAATAGTGAATAGAACAAGAAATAATTACAATTCATATCGGAAGAAATACATCAGTTAAACTTAAAAGAAAAATACAGGGACTGTACAAAATGATATGTTTGGAAATTGGATATATATGTCTTTACAATTTTATAATTAAAGATTTCTACAATTAAATGATGATAGCACCTGAGAAGAATTAATCAATAAATAAGAGGGAAAATTATATGGGATAATAACAGTAATGGAAATACAGGAATAAACAGGAATTAAACCAAAAATTTTTAAATGGTATTATGACAGGGTTGATTTCAAAGGTGTTACAATTCATTTTAATTGATGTCGTTTTATAAGGGAGGATAAGTGGTAATGATGATGTTTGTGTGGTGGTGTGTATTCATCGTGATTTAGGTGTTTAATCTGGAACTTTTGGTAACTGGGGAAAACAGAAACTGGGGTAACAGAGGCAATATGGACACGTCCATATTTTGTACTCTCCTCTCTCCTATCAACAAGAGGGAGTGAAGTGTGAAATGAAAAGAGTAGTAAATTAATAAATTGAAGTAGGTATAAAGTATGAAATGGAAAAGAAATAGTGTGTTTTAAATGTAAATATAAAGAATAAAATTGGAGATGAAATCTCATACGAAAATGATGAAAACAATATACAAGAAGTAAGTAATGGAATATACGCAAATAAAAGTAATATAATTTATGTAGGTTACTATTGTTGTAGGGTGGATATTCTGTTTGATGTTAAATATCGATGTTACTTTACTCCCTGAATAGTTTAATGGAGACAACATTAATGAAATATAAATATAAGCACAGGTAAACGTAAAAACAATTGCAAGAATTAAAAGGTTTAAAAAGGTATCAATAATAAACTAACATTTTTAAAAGAGAAATTTTTAAGTGAGGTATTAATAAAGACTTCTTCTTAGAGTTGGAGGAATATAGGGAAGAGGGAGTAGGAAAGGGGAACCACCGTGCAGGGGCCTTCTCTACCCCGCGGCAGCGCATCGCTTTGAAGCGACGGCGCCGTCAGTCAGGTAGATGGGGAACCTCTGCACGGAGGCTTACTTTACCCTGCGGAAAAAATAAGGAAGGGGCACTCCATAAAGGAGGTTCATTACCCTGGGGCAATTCCATGCCTCCAGAGCAGCTTGTTATTGACGGGGTAAGGAGCTTTAGACAGGGTAGCTTATTATTTCCAGTTTAGGAATGGGGAAGTAGGGAAAGAAGTCTTTATTATACTATAAAGATTGTTAAACCAATAATAAATGTGAAATAACATTTTAAATTACATAAATATTAACATACTTTAAAAGGTAAATTACAAAAGGAAACATATTGAAAAGGTAAAGTTAAATTATAAGAGAAAACATCCGAAAGAGATAAAAGTCTCCTTTGTTGTTTTCATCCTAGAGTGTTACTGGGCAAGGATTTTGGGGTAAAGGTCTGCGAAGGTGTCTTCGTCTGCGAATAGGGTAGTGGTTAAACGGCACATAGGCGATGCGTCCATGGGGTAAAAGGATCCGGACCCGCTCGGTTACCGGGAGATGGGCAGCGCCATCTTCCCGGATGTGGTTGTCCCGAGAGGCGGAAATAGGGTTACCGCCATCTTGGAGTTGACAAAGTTTTGGGGCGGTACAGGTGACATCAGGCGTGGAGGAGGGTGAAGATGACGTGGTAGGTGATGTAATGGTGGGCGGAGACGCTGCTTCTCGCGGGTGTTGATTAACACCGCCCTTTCCTCCCTCCTTTTGCCCGCGAAAGTTTCGCGCGCTGCCTTCATTGCCGCCATTTTGTCCCTTTGCCCTTGAGGAGTCATCCCCCCCCATATTAGGTGGTAAGGAAGGAGATGGTGACGCAGATAGAAAACCAGGAGTTTGTCGCCATTTTGAGGTGGATTAGTTTTAGCCGAATTGCCGTCATAAATTCGCAAACTACTGTTAGTATCGATGTTAATACCTGGAGAACAGTCATTTTTATCCTTTTGATTCTGGAGTGTTGTTGTCATTAGTCCAGAAATTTCTTTTTCTAAAGGATTTTGTTTCAGCGTGTCTTTGAATATCATAAAGATTGTACTCCACGCTTTAAGGGTTTTGACAACTTGACTGTCCCCATTAAATATAGCGCTGGTAATCGCAGATCCTATTTTCGCCCATTCTAGGTAGGTTAATAGTTCTGGGATAGGATCGATGTTTTTATGGATCCATTTCACCAGAAGTTTCAGGGAGCTTTTATCCACAGAAGAGTTAGATTTTTTAAGCAGAGTTTTCAGATGGTAATATGTTTTGTATTCTTCCCGTGAAAGGGAGGCTCCCATAGTTGCCTTTTTCTGTTTTTATATTTTTAGTTTTTTGTAAAAATTTTTCGATTTTTATGTATTTTTTCGTTTTTTGTAGGGGGTTTGGAGACGGGGTAGGGAGGGAAGGACACTGCCCCGGATGCTCACCTCTCCTGAAGGTCGCCTGCTCCTCCAGTGAGGGGGGACGCGATGCCCAGTCTCATCCGAGGGGAGACTGCCGGTCTGCGGTGTATCAGACACTCCCGCAGTTGAATGTCCACTTGAATGCCAGTGTAGAGCTTTGAAAATAAAACGTCTACAGACTAGCCACAGAGGTGGACGCCATTGTCGCAGTCTCTGAAATGGGAAAGGATCCGATCCAGCCAGGGGGTTCGTCGAGCCCGACGTTGCTGCGCCACTTGTTGGAACCACTACTTGTTGGTGGAATGCAGGAACCAGCTAGCTCGGTGTAGGGTCGACAGGGCTGAATCTTTATTAACAGAAAATGGAGGGTTTATATAGGGTTGGGGAAGGAAGGTTCAAGAACATGGGAGGAGAATGGGAGGAGCATGCTAATCCTCCAACTTGGATTGGGTAAAGGGTAATACATAAACATAGGGAGAACATACATATGTATGCAGGGAGAACATGACAACAGGGAATAACAGGGATTGGTCGAGCTGCTGTGGCTCCACGAATTGTCCAATAGTAGCTGACATCTGCTCTTGGGCTCCACGTCCATGGCAACCACTTGCTACATGGTGATACTTGCAGCTGCAGCTCGAAGGCAATGCCACCTAAAAATCACTTATAATACATGTTGTTTTAACCACCATGATTATGCTCTTTACAGATATGAAATTATCCCTATTTATCCACGATCTCATAGACCTGGTCGCCAACAGTGATGGAGCTCTGTGTTTCCTGGAGATGGTTGAATATTTGCCTGCCCATGGGCAGTTGTGAATAAATTCCTTGTTTTACTTTGTTTGTGTGCATAGTGTTATTTTCCCCATTAAACACCTTTTTTCTCAACCCATAAGTTTTCTACCGGTTTGTTTCTCTCCCTGTCCCAACCAGGGGCAGTGAGTGAGCCACTGCATGAGGCTGAACTGTCTGCCAGGGTTAACAAGAAGTAGTTGAAAAAAAAGTATTCTTCTCTGTGAAGTATTAATTAAATTGCAATGGCCTGCTTTTTCATTTAAATTTGCTATGATACATAGAGATAAGTAAAATAAATAGCAGAAAAGCTACCCTTGAATATGAGTCCATTAGCCTTTAGTAATTTACAGCCAGTATGTGATACTAATTTATTTCTTTGCTAATGGGTAAGCAAAAGCCAGTCAGAATCAGTCACATATAAATCTAACTGGTCAGCTCACTGATTTTTTCAGTCATCAGATTTCACAGACTGTGCTGTATTAGGCAGTTCTATGACTAAACATCTGCCTATTGCTGATTACTGTTGCTAAAGAAACAGCCTGTTTCTTGCCATTTTTGGAATAGAACTATCATTTGATTATCATTTTTTATGGTATTTCAAATATAAAATTACCAAGTTACATTGCTTTTTTCATGATTTAGTACAGCTGATGCCAGTATCCTATATAATCAAGAATACAATGAACCAGAAACAATCTTACAATATATGAAATAATATTTCAAGGCACTGAGGTGTGTCAGTCAGTGGATAACAGCATTAGCACACAAAAATTCACACAAAGAGGTGAATATTTTTGCTGAAGAAAGAAATCAAACATGAAAAATAGGAAGTAAACTGAGAAAAAGGAAACATTAGAACCATAAAAATGACACATTTTCAAAGAACCAGTTGGTCTGTGTAGTGAAGCATTTTCTCTCGTAAATGGAAAAGTCAGTTTTGTATAGTCTTGTGTGACAACTTTTAAGCTATAACATCAAACACTGTAATATGTGTTTTTGAACTCTTTGCATCCTAAACTTCAATAAGGAAATAAAATTAAACTCCATGTCTAGATAAGTTCTAAAATTTGGTATTTGACATCTTTGGCAACTATACTATACTTGTGCTAAAAGAAAAACATTAAGAAACTAGCTACATGAAGAAAGCATGAATAAGTTACGTCGAGCATTGCAATTCACAAGACTTAAATTCAGAATTGTGTAGGAAAGATGTTCTCAACACTAAACATATTTCTAGACAATTTAATCTCTACTGCATCTGATTCAAATTTTTTATTGTATTTTTAAAAATACATTTAAGATAAATTTTCTGTTCTCACTGCAAAAAAAATCACATGCAAGCCACTTGCAAGTCAGCCTCCACTTTCCATCACATACACATGCATGGTTCTGGGGTAGATTCAGTGATTGTAGGATGGAACATAGCCCTCTTAAGGGTCAGGAAAGGTATTTAGATGGGCAGTTTGCAGCTAATGAACTGAAAAATTCTACAGATAATGTACAGTTCTGAGAGAAAGATACTTCAAAGATATGTTATAATGTGGCCTTAACATTAAAAGTGATGGTACTACAGAAGTGAAAGAAACAATTGATGAGAGAAAATAGAGAAAGGAAAAAAAATTAGAAAGAAAGCAGATTAAACTAGTATGATGATATTTCCAAGAATCCTGAAATACAGGAAATAAAGCAAACCTTTAACATTTGAAGAGATTTGTGTCATCGATATTGTTTTACAAAAAGTGTGGCCTTAGGATACACATCTGTGCTGAAAATCCACAGCAAAGACAACAGAATAATTATTTACCTGACTTACATTAGAGGAGAAAAGACTGTGAAAACCACTCATGTACATATAAACCTACTGAAGATCAAGCCTCTAGAAGTTCTATAGTAATGCAAGAGAAGAACTACACGGAGATATTTCTTCTATATTCAAACGCTTAAATCAATTTAAAAACAGGTCATCACTCAGTTGTAGTGTGTGTTTTATGATCTAGCCTTTTGGTTTGACTGCAGGAATATCATCCTAGTTTAACAGAGTCAACCTTAGTTAGTCAACCTTAATTACAAATAAGAAATTATGCTATTTTTTAATATTTTTGATGGAAAGTATTTATTTTTCTGTAATTAATAAAATGTGAATTTATCAGAAGTACAACTATAAGCCAGATGGTGATTAAAAAGGATTAGTTTATCTTCAAATACATGAAGATAATAAAAACATCTACTAGATTTATAAAAAGGTTAAATAAATATGAAATATAACGCTAAAATATATTGATTTTGTGCTTTATTTAGCTTTGAATATAAATTTAATATTATAAACATAAATTTGATATTTTAAACTTAGTCTTCTCCTAACAAACATCTGCTTTCAATATATTAGGACCAGAATTTCTTCACTCTTAATGTTAGATTTTTAGCTGGTCTTTCAAAAACTCCTACCTGATACAGGGAGGTATTCAGGAAATGAGAAAGTAGAAACTTAATAATTTAGTCAAGAAGAAAGAAAGACAAAACCTCAAATGAAATGCATCTGTCCCCTTCCCCATGATTCCTGTTTTCCAGAACTGTGAACTAGAAGGATGAAAGCAAACTCTAGTTTTCCTCATTGCAACTTGTATGGTTTGTTATAGTGACAAGGAGGCAGAGTCAGTAGTTCCCCATAGTATCATATTTGTCTCAACACCATCTTTGTTAGATATATGAATGCTAGAAAAATAATGCAGATACTACAACAGCTTTTCTGGCACTACAGCTTAGACCAGGAACAATACCCAGTGTTTCAAAGGTTCCTTTCTACCCATAAATATTACTGCTAATAACTAATGACTTCTCTGGCTTTTATATTCCTGCAGAAGCAAATGATTTTGAGAAGAGCTTAAGTTGGAAGGAACTGAGACTGAACCAGTGGATCTTGTTTAGTCAGTAAAACATAAGAATTAGAGTTTTCTTAATTTACACAAAAAAATCCCTCACCTGGGTTTAGGGCAATATTGTATCTCAGAGCAATTAAAAATTAATAGAAACTTTTACTGCTTAATTTTAAGAAGACATATTAACATATAGAAATATTTCTTCAGAAACTGAACAGAACATTTCTTTCTATTTCTCTCTTCTACAAATATACTGTGTTTTCTAAGAGCTGGGAAGAAACTAGAGTATAAACCTGTTCATTTGGGGGGTCATAAATAGACTTCAAGAGCTCCTGTGGAAAACCACACTGTGTCACTGTGAAATGAATTACCAGAAAACGAAGAAAACACAACCAGTTAAAGCAATGATAATGTACCTACTTATCACACCATTTTCAAACTGATCAAGAGCATGCAGAGTTAATGACACCGTGATTCATTTTCTGCTCCCATAATAAACATACTGCTATTTATGAGTAAACTTTATAGAAGTGCAACAATCTTAACTCCATAGTTGCATAAAATTTATTTTATTGCTCTTATTATTTGAAATTTTTTGCATAACTACTAATTTGCAGAGAAAATTGATGTTTTTATCAATCAAAGATAAACCTTTAGTCAAGTGGTGATCCATTTAAATAATTCATAAACAAGAAGTTTAGCTCAGGATACAGTTAGCATCAACGCAGGAGGTAAGAAGTCAGATACTATGACAGATGTATGATCAAAACTGTGGTTCACTTTTTGACTAATATTTGAACAAAGAACTGTGATGATTATTTGACCTCAGAAACTGACACAACTAAATGGTTCTCCAAAGAGTTCTTAGTGAATAGATCAGCTTCTTAAATATGAAACAGCAAAAAAATTCTGTCAAGCATTTGGTGATGCTATTCTATCTTCCAATGTGACTGTTGGGTATGGAAGCAAGACTTCAGTTTGGGGTTGCAGGTTTACTTG
This sequence comes from Myiozetetes cayanensis, assembly GCF_022539395.1. Classification (NCBI taxonomy): domain Eukaryota; kingdom Metazoa; phylum Chordata; class Aves; order Passeriformes; family Tyrannidae; genus Myiozetetes; species Myiozetetes cayanensis. The sequence continues at coordinate 88,355,715 of NW_026087411.1, read as the reverse complement.
ATCACCATATAAATTAAAAGGGAGAACAGATAAAATGTTGCTGAGAGTCCTGAGAGCAATGCTGGATAGTAGTATATCAAAAAGATGGTGATAACAATGAACATCATTTGAACTACACAATCTTTAAAAGTGGAAAAAACTTTTGTGATGAGATAAATTGCAGCTAGACAAAACTCCAGATGAGTTCACATAGATAATACAAATGATCTCATATGAATTTTAAATAAAATTGACCATACACTTTGAAGAAAATGTGAAAATCAGCAGTGCTAAAATTTCTGCAATATTTCCATGTTTTCATATTCCTTTTGCTGCTTCCATTTTCTTGAAAAAAAAATCGTTTCATACTGTTGCCAGTGGTGACCCATGTCACAGAAGATGTCATAGTGGCAGTAACAAGTGTGTATTCTAGCAGGAACATTCTTATTGCATTGATGGCTACTTCACACAGAAGGGAAGTACTTAAATGTGAATGAATAAACATAAAAGACTAATAACACAGCAGGACTTGCTCTTTGCACCACCTTATGTAGTTAAAATCAGCTATTTCGTTATGCTAATCATTTAATTCCATCTGTTGAAATCCTGCCAGCCACATGTCTAACATAATGACACAATTTGTACTTCAGAGTGTCATTCACGTGTCTACCATGCCTATGGATTGCTTCCCATCAATAATGCTATGGTTACATAAAATAAATTGTAATACATGTCAAAATGGTAGGTGAAACATGCCAACAGAAAAGATATATCTCCTTAGAAGAAGTGAGACTATATTGCAAAAAAAAAAGGCTCTTCATTTCTTATCCAGAAGACAAAATTTATAAAATAAATTCTCATTGAAAAAAGTAATATGTAGTGAAACTGGAAAAGAAATGTTAATCTATTGCATTCAATTGCATATTTTGTTCAATTGCTAGAACAGACAGATATAGAGTTTCATGAAGAGTCTTGCACATTCTCATGTATGTCTGAAATATTCACTCAGTGCATGAAAAACACTATTAAAATATAATGTGGCTGCACAAAGATGGCATTCTTGTGATGATACATATTTGCATAATGACAGATTGGGCATTTTTTATACTTTAATTACTTGAATTTTTAACCCATAGAACTGTCATTTAACATATTTTTAAAATAAATTTTCTGAGCATTTACTTCAAAAGGGAAAAAATATATACCATATGCACACGTATGACTTGAATCTTCAGTCTTCTGTATCATCTGCTGATATTTCTGCATGTTAAGTTATATATTAGGCTTCTGCAGAATGCTCATTTTGGACACAAAGATGCGCTGCTCAGATTACACCCAAGTGAGTGTTGCAGACGTCTCTTCCTCAATTATCAAGAAACTCTTTCATGGCCTGTGCCAGCTCTGCAGACTGCAGATGGTTAGAGACAGGTGTCTCCTCCCCCCAACCAGTAAAACTGCTCTGTAAACTCCCAAGCACTCCCAGTGCAAACTATGCTGCTGCAGGTGTTGCTCTGGCAGTGTGAGCAGTGTGAGCTTAGCTCTTAAAAATATTCATGTTCAGTCATCATTTTGTCAGATGGCCAACTTTCTTCCTAAGGAGAAAGACAAAATGACTGAGGCTGAACTTCAAACGTTTTGCTAAAATGGATGCAATGAATTTAGGGGGAAAAAATCACATTTGCAACCAACACAATTAGGGGGACAAAGAAATCTGCTGCTTGTGACATTCAAGAAGATGGTTTAATCATGGTGAAAAATTAGTTCCTTTTGCAAGTATATGTCTCTCCAGCAGAGGGCTTTACTAGTGTAATTGTCCTAGCAAACTTATTGTAATCTCCCTAGTCCTGAAAGTCAGCCATAATACATTGGGTTTTCATAAGACAAGAAATGACAGGAAAGTTTTGTTCCTGCTCAACTTTGAAGGCTACTTCAAGTAAATGTGTTATTAAGGTCAAAATAATCTCTAAACCCAAAAATTTTTGGTTTAAATGAAGATGTTGATTTCCATGATAACACATATATATGTATATATGTGAATATATATGCAGAGTACGCTCTTCCAGATTATCTGTACGGTAGTTCAGGTACAGCTGCCTGATGTTCTAAAGAGCACAATGTCACCTCCTGTGTATCTAAAACAAAGATTTAAAGAGGTGATTAAAATGCTAGTACATTTTAACATTTTTTTTTCTTTATAAAAAAGAGGGAGAAGGAGTTTTTTTATATGGGCAGATAGTGATAGGACAGCTTTAGTTTAGATGTTAGGAAGAAATGCTTTACTCAGAAGGTAGTGAGACACTGGAACAGGTTACCCAGAGAGAAGATGTGGATGCCCCACTCTTGGAAGTGTTCAAAGCCAGGTTTGATGGGGCTTCTCAGTACAAGAGAGATATGGAGCTGCTAGAGCCAGTACAGTGGAGGGCAACAAACATGATTAAGGGACTAGGGCATCTAACTTACAAGGACAGGCTGAGGTGGCTTGGCTTGTTGAGACTCAAGAAGAGATGGTTGAGAGGGGACCTCATCAGTGTCTGTAAGTATCTGAAGGGAGGGTGACAAGAGGATGAAGCCAGGCTCTTCTCTGTGATGCCAAACAATAAAACAAGAGGCAATGTGCAGAAACTGATGCACAGGAAGTTCACAGATCAGTTCAGAATGGATCTAACCACAGAGATGCTAAATGCTTTCAGAGAAGTACCCTATATTATGTAACGTTTATCTTGGCTGAAATTCAGTCTTTGATACCCTTTACGATAATATGATCTATAAGTGCTTATAAGCCTTCAAAAAGTATATTGAAGAAGCTCTGTCCTCTTGATTGGTGCTTTTTTCCCCTTGGTAATTCAGTATATTACATGAAAGATACAAAGTCAAACTAATAGGAACTTCTGAAAGAAACACATAGATCCCCTTTTTCTTGGAGAAACATCAATCTGAACAGTAAACAAAGAAGAATGAAAATTACAACAGAAAACAAAATTCAAAATTAGCTGAATATTGTTTAAAAACTAAATATTGAACGCATGTAATGTACCTAATGGTAATATTAAATGATAATGGTAATGGTAAATGTTAAAGATTTAACATCCTCTTTTGTACCTCATAGATCATAAAATCATAGAATGGCCTAGGTGGGAAGGGACTTCAAAGATCATTATTTTCAACCCTCCTGCCATGGGCACCTTTCACTAGACCATATTGCTCAGAACTCCATCCAACCCGACCTTAAACACTTCCAAGGATGTGGCACCTACAACTTGTCTAGGCAACCTATTCCAGTGCCTCATCACCCTCACAATAAAGACTTTTTTCCTAATATCTGATCTTACCTTACTCTCATTTTAAATCTATTCCCCCTTGTCCTTTCACTACATGCTCTAGTAAAAAGTTCCTCTCTATCTTTCTTGTAGACTCCCATCAGTTACTGGAAAGCTGCAATTAGGTCAGCCCTAAGCCTTCTCTTCTTCCATGTGAACAACCCCAACTCTCTCAGCCATCCCTCACAGCAGAGGTGCTCCATCCCTCTAATAATTCTTGGTGGCTTCCTCAGGACAGGTCAATGTCCTTCCAATGCTGGGGACCTCAGAGCTCAATGCAGTGCTCCAGATGGGGTGTCACCAGAGCAGAGTAGAGGGGCAGAATCACCATGTCACGGTATTTCAAAGTCATTACACACGTAAATAGTGACATTCAGAAACCATTGACATTTCCACTACCTCCAGTTTATACTCTTATTTTTTAATGTATTATTTTCAATGCCTACATTTTCAAAAATGAAATTCAGGAACCCTGAATTTAAGACTAGATACATTTTCTGAACATCAATAAAATCTATTGTGTCTCAGGTTTTGTGCCCACATATTCATAGCGATGTACAGAAGTCATTATTCATCATTTGTTTCAGAAACTATATTTATTTTTTCCATGTAAAAGCACATTATTTTTTTACTTCCAGTGATATGGCTTAATATAACAACATGTATCTTGAACTCAGTGTAAGCAGTATTTAGTAATGAAAATTTGGATTATTTCTCCAGATAAACTTATATTTTACAACACAGTAGTATATAAGAATATGCATATATGTATGCATGTATAAATATATATATATATACACGGTGTTTCTGGTGCCTGTTTTCATCAGAGGATTTTACTGTAGGAATCATGAGAATAGCAGATGTCTGAAATTATATACCAAAAGCAAATGCAGGATTCTTCCACTCCCTGCCAGCTATTGTTGCTCATCTATTTGAAGGATAGATGCAGCTTGGAGAGGATTTTCTTTATTGTTTTGTAGCACTTGGCTCTGAGTCTAAAGAAAATATCATGCTGAGCTACCAGGAGCTGCATTCATTCTCATTTGAAAGCAGGTCATGCATTCATCTTTGCTCTCAATTTCAGAATAATCTCAGCAACGTGCACCACACATGCTGCTTCAGGTCTCTGAAAGGACTCATACTGGTAGCATCCCTTAATACACTTATCTTATTAGTGGTGTGGGCTTGTCTTTCTTTTACTTCAGTTTCTCAGTTTGCACACTTGCCACAGTGAGGCAATTGAGAAGTCTGCCTATGTTATTAACCTGAATTATTTTATTTTTTTTTTTTTTTTTTAGGTAGAAAAACTCGGCATTCCCCTCAAAACAAAGTGAAAAATTGTATAATCACTGCAAATTCTGTCATTGCTTCTCACAAAGTATCTACAGGCTTGAAGCAAAACCAAATGAACTGTCAGAATAATACTCAGAACAGTAGATTTTACTGGGTATTGTCATCTTCAACACAAGTTCCATTACAGAGAAAGCAATCTGGAAAGCTATTTAGATCCTATCCCCAAAGGTGTCTGTTGTTCTTTAGCAGTCAGTGACATACCCAATTTACTGCCCAAAAAGCCCTCAAAATTAGGAAGCATTGATTTTTACTTTTTGGTCTTTAGTTTCTGTACTGTACATCAACCAAAGAGGAAAAAGAGAATTAGTAGCAGCAAATCATAATTTAGCTGCTTATACATGGTATATTGTATTCTTTTCACACAGCTCTAAAGAATAAATTCAGGGAGGAGAACATAAATTGGAGGCCACTAAAACATTACACAGACTATTCCATTTGTTTCAGTTTGATTGTATAATAATTACAACATTGATAATCAACTAAGGTGGTCTGATGTTATTATTTGACCTCTTCTACTGATTGGCATTTCACTGTAGGTGTGGTTACACTTGTGAACAAACTACAAGACAAAGTTCAAGTTACTGATTTTACCATTCTACCCAGATAAAGCACCTATACAGATATTTAGTGATGATCCAACTGGGTTTTATAGTGTGGGAAATTAAACCTTTCTAGGTTCTACAACATTTGTCTCATTACTCCATACTAGGTGTTGGAGACAGCCTGGAGAAGACTCAGAAAGTGGAGAAGAAGGAGACAGCAAGACTAAATAACTCCTTCTGGAAGACATGCCTCGGAGCAGTTTCATTCTGTACACACATGTTTAAATTTTCATGAAATAAGTATCAGTCAAACAAAAAAAAAATCCACCAAAAAAAAATCCACTAACAAAGCAAATCAGTCCGAACAAACAAATAAAATCACAAAACAAAACCACGTAAAACCTGGTAAAATGAGCAGTGGTTGTAAGACTTCAGAATAATAGAATGGATTCTTTTATGGGATCTTATAGGGAGTATTACCCATGAATCCAAAGAAAACAGTAACTGACCAAATACACCTTTCCATTAAGAGGGACACTACTATCATCATCAAGATTGCCTTTGTTGTTCACTAACCAATAGGACACGGGTAGATGAACTGTGCAGCTGTTATAAAAAAATTAATTACATGTTAGCATATAAGGGATATTGCTATTGTGTTTTACAAAGATTGTTGATATTTGAAGAGTGTGTACCTGAAGTTTCCTAACTGTTTCAATGTAAATGAATCAATGAAACAGGTACTTCTCTATTGTTCTCATATCAGTGGTCAGCCACCCATAGCAAATTAAAAAATTGCTAATTTGTCAGGAAAGTATAATGGCTGTTGTAGTACTTATAACAACATAGACATTAAAGGTGTCAGTGGCCTTGGGTGATTTAGTAACTAGGAAAAAGATTTATGTTATGTCTACCTTTAAGACAAAAATGTGGGAAGGAAGACTGGGGAACTACAGGCCAATCAGCTTCACCTCTGTCCCTGGAAAGGTCATGGGCATGGCCTCTTGGAACCCATTTCCAAACGAATAAAGGACAGAAAGTTAATTAGGGGCACTTAACAAGTAATTATGAAGAGTAAACATTGCTTGATCAACAGGTCTGTATTCTGTGATGAAAAGTTTAGATCTACTAATGAGAGGACAGTGAGGGGATTTAATATAGTTTGACTTCAGCGAGATTTTCGACACTATATGCCAAAACATTCTCATTTGGAATATGAGAAAATCTGAGCTAGATGATCAGGATACTAGGTGAGCTTAAAATTAGATGGTGGCTCACAGGGTAGTAACCAATGGCTTGACATCTAGCTGATGGCTGGTAGAATGGAACACCTCAGGTATTGATACTGGTCAAAATCCTTCTTGGCAATCTTGGTTACAATTCCAAGTGAATTACAATTCCGTGAATCTGCATACAGTACAAAGCTGGGTCTGGGAAGAGAGGTAACACACTGCATAGCACAGTTTTAATCCAGAGTTGATACATTTGAGGGCTGAATGTACAGAAACCTCATGAAACAGTAGGGGGAACTGCAAAACTCTGTGGTTGAGGCAGAGTGAGCACGGGTTCACTCTGCCTCAATTATGTGCAACTATGATACAAAGATAATGGAGATTATTTCTATTTGAACAATGACAGAAGGGCTAAAAATCACAGACTATGAGCAGGAAGGTTCAAGTTGGGTATTTGGAAAACAATTTCAGAGACACAACAGAGTTCCCTTCTTTGAACACTTTCAACGCTTTGTATAGACAAAGCTATGGCCTGAATCCAGCACTGATAATAGTATTACTATAAGTCAGAGGTTGGAATAGATGACTTGTAGCAGTATCTTCAAGTCCGAATTTCTATGATTCTATTATAATTTTCTCTCTTTGTTTCATAAGATTGTTAGACCTTTTATTAGCAGGGCAATGAAAAAGACTTTTTAGATCATCAAGTTCAAACACAAAGCTAACACCACCAAGTCCACCACTAAACCATGTCCCTAAGTGTCACATATATACATTTTCTAAATATCTCCAGGGATGATGACTCATCTACTTCCTCAGGGAGCCTGTTCCAGTATTTAGCAACCCTTTTCAATAAAAAAAATGTCATTACTCTAAACCTAAATGCAACTTATGGCCATTTCCTCTAGTTCTATTGCTTATTGTTTGAGAGAAGAGACCAACCCTCACCTTATTACAAGCTCCTTCAGGTATCTGTAGAGAGTGATAAGGTCCTCTGAGCCTCCTTTTCCCCAGGCTAAACAACCCCAGCTCCCCCAGCTGCTCCTCATCAGTCTTGTGCTACAGACCCTTCACCAGTTTCACTGATATTCTTTGGACACATTTCAGCACCACAATCTCTTTTATTGTCATGAAGGGCCCAAAACTGAACACAGGATTCAAGGTGCAACCTCACCAGTGCCACGTACAGGGAAACAATCCCTTTCTTAATTCTGCTGGCCACACTATTTCTGATACAAGCCAGGATGCCACTGGCCCTCTTAGCCACCTGGGCACACTGCTGGCTCATCTTCACTCAGCTGTCAATCAGCACCACCAGATCCTTTTCTACGAGGCAATTGGTTGCCCTAACAAATTACTGTTAAAGACTGAGGCAAAGAAGGCATTAAGTACCTCAACCTTGTGCTCATCCATTGTCACTATGTTTTCTCCCAACACCCCATAAAGTATGGAGATTGCCCCTCCTTTTGTTGCTAGTATATTTATAGAAACATTTCTTACTGTCTTTTACAGCAGTAGCCAGATTAAGTTCCACTTGGGCTTTTGGTGCTTCCAATTTTCTCCTTGAGTAACCTCATAAGGGGACCTTGAAGTTTACCTAGTTCCAACCCCTCTGTTGTGGGCAGGTACACCTTTAATTAGACCAGGTAGACTACATCCTTGTAGTCCTCCTGAATTGCTGTCCCCTACTTCCAAAGGTCACAAGCTCTTGTTTTTTTCCTGAGTTCCAACCACAGCTCTCTGTTCATCCAATCTGGTCTTCACCACTGGCTTGTCTTTCAGCACATTCATGGTATGAGACAGTATATTTTATTATGATTATGCATAAAAAAGGAAAGTTTTCCCTTCTTCAAAACAAGTGAAAATAAAACTAATTGCTAACTCTATTGTTGTTCATAGAAAACTGAATTTCTACCAATGCCTAATTTTTCCCACTATCTAATTTTTACTTTGTCATTCAACCAGATTGTACCAGAAAAATCCCAAACAGTGCCTAATATACCATGTCTGGTAGAACTCCCATTGGAGAGAATTTCAGGAAACAAATCTATAGATTGCTGGGATTACTCACCAATAACCTATAAATTTAATTGCTCATTTAAAACTGTTTTTGTTTGCCAAACCTGGCAAGACCTAGAGTGAAAAGCAGATGCTTCTCATTTTTTTCTCTGGTGCATGTGACGTCTCTAGAGAATGTATTTAAAATTATAAATCTAAGGCATTGCACAAGCTTCATGGCATACTGGGGTTTTTTTAAAGTTTACCATACTAGGATAACTTCAGCGCTCTTATTGCCAATGTAGTGCCTAGAGTCCTATCTTAATTTCTTAATCTAGCCAGCTGCAGATATTTAAAACTGTCGAGAGATTTACAAAATGTAATACAAAGCAAATTGAAGTTGTTACCAGTGTGCAAGTAAAAGGGAGACAGAAAATTGGTTTACACCTTACAGTGTTGTGCTATAAAAAACCACTTTAACCTTCGCTAAGTCTTGGATCAAACATCACTAAATGGAAGGAATAAAAATAGGAAACACCTGTTTGCAGTTGAAAACCAAATACAAACGTAGCCAAAGAATTGCTTTTACTTTTCCAGTAAATGTTATAGAGTATTTACTAAACTGGAAGAGGAGATTTTCAGAAGTAGAATGAATTGTAAATGGTAAAACTTTAGTATAGTCTCAGAGACTCTTGCTGATGACAGCAGTCTCTTCTATCTTTTTTTGGTTGTTTGGGTTTTTTGTCTTTTTTTTATTTGTTTGTGGGTTTTTGTTTTGTTTTGTGTGTGGGTTTTGTATTTTTTGGGGGTTGTGTTGTTGTTGTTTGGGGTTTTTTGTTTTGTTTTGTTTTTCAGCTTTTCACACTCTTTTCAAAGTAGTTTAATATTTGGAATAAAAAAGAAATATTTTTATTCCAACAGACCACTGGTAGAAAGAATTATTGTATGAAAGACATAATTTTTCTGTTCCTTGATTTCATAACTTTGTAATCAACTAAGTTCTGTTGGTCCTCTACATTTAACTGGAAAGCAGAGGTGGCCAAGTCTCTTTCTTGAGGTCTTTCTTCTCTCTGTACAGTAACTTCTTCAATAAATGCCAATAATTTCTCAGTCTATCACCCCATCAAACAAAACCTGTGGAAATTCTGTTGTTTTAAGCAATTTGCCTGAAATAGAATGTCCTTCAAATTCTTTATGCTACTAAAGTCTATGGACAAGTGGATGAAGTTTAGAAAAAGCCTTTCTTATACAGACAAGTTAAAATTCTAATACTTCTTTATTGGTCTTAATAGGTATTTAAGAAATAATAATTTCCATTGATTTTTTATAATTCTTGTAATGATTTTTTATTTTAAAAAATTGAGTACCTCCATTTAATTATTCAAAAATACCCTCAAGTATTCTAGAAAATTGTTGTCTTGCAGTTTTCATATGAAGTACAGCCTGGTTTTTTAGGGCTATCACTCAAGATACAAAGGAGTAAATTTCTTATGTTTGCAAAGTGTCAGTAGGTTTAAATTCTGCAAAACAGTAAGTAAGCGATTTTAAACAATAACATATTAAACATTTTCAACTGCCACACTATATGACTTGTCAATTTAATACAACCAAACACAGAAATTTTATTTTTAAATTATGTAAATTCTATGACAGATTTACTGCAATCACTATAAAATGCAAAGTAAGTTCACTCTTAGTAATACATGTCATTTGTGTACATGTACTCAGAACATATATTCTAGAAAGAAAAAGAAAAAAGAATGTCATAAATATCACAAGGTTTTGAAGAGAAAAAAATGGAAATCACTTGTGTACTATGCTTTAGTTTTCCATATGATATGCTGAATAAATAAGCAGCATATCATGCCTTAAAGCACTGTAAAATCTTTAAGATTTTTCCAGGTGTTGGATTTTACTTGGGCATTCATGTTTTGTGTAGGATTGAATTAAATATTCTCTGTGTATGACTTGTAAAAAATGAAATGTTCTGTTACAGGTACATTCCCACCTGTTCAGTCACTGCATCTTGTATAATGGGAATGTGAACATGATTCCCCCTAGCTATTTTTGTTTGGCTTCTGTGTCATAAAGTCAGAAAACAACTTAGCTAGAAAAACAAGCACATAACCCCAAACCAATATATACATAGGATAGAGGCATTCTGTGTATTTTCAGGCAATGAATTTTTAGAAGGTTTGCTTAAAAAATAGAATATAACAATTGACAATGGCTATTCAAATGCAAGATTTAAAATTATTTTATTCTGGGACTGGGCATATGGGTGATTTGTATTAGATTTGTGTTTTTCTTTTAGGCGTGTTTTTTTCCTACTAGATTTTAGTGCCTCATTTGCACACACTGCTGTCTGCATTTTTGGAGACTATGCTAATTCTCTAGCAGATTGCACTTTACTGTTGAATTTTAGAACTCTATAATGCTAAGGAGAGTGGGTAATTTTAACTAGATGGATTACTGTTATTGTAAATATCACTGATAAAAGGTGACAAGACAGAACATGCATTACTAAAAAAAATATAGCCATACTCAGGGTATTGTCCTGCTTTCTTAATGCCTTGCCTTTTTCCATGCTCCATTTTTACAGTTTCTGACCATTTTCAATTTTTTTCTATTTATATGTTTTTATTTACTTTACAAAATATCTCTATAGGTATTTAAAATTGTTTGATACAATGTTTGGATATAAATACATGTGTCCACTAGAGTGACAGAATGATAATTTTTCTCTATCGTTGCCCAGAAACTCTAGGAGAGAGGTATTCCATCAGGCATATTGCACACATTAAACATCTTTAGACATATTATTTGTTTGGTTTACATACTTATTCCAAATTCTGTGATCTTGACTTTCTGGTAAATTTGCTAATACAGGTACATCCTCTCTAGAATGGATGTGTTGCCTCTATGGTCATGATAGATTCCTTTACCTTTTGTGCAACATCGTACAAAAAGAATAACATATCAATTTGATATTATTCTCAAAAGCATTTCTAAAATAATGCAGAACAAAAATTCACTGGGAAAACTGCTTTTTATTTTCAATTACGTGCTGACCTTTTTATGACTACAGTTGTGTTTATAGATGAAAGTTTAGAGATATGTTAGGACTAACAGTTGGCAAATGCAGTTTATTAAATTAATCTTTTACTTTATATTAGCAGCTAGCAAATAAAGACTATAATGGACTTGTTCCTTTCTCCCTTATAAGCTTGTCATGTAAGTAAGAGAGATACAGGACATGATGTGCATTTGTATTGTACTATTTCATTTGATAGTGTTACTATTACTATTTTTCACATGGAGACTCAAGTGTTTGTCAATATAAAATGCAATAAATCATTAGAAATTGCCATTAACATAAACACCTGTTCTTATTGGCCTGACAATAAGAATGAGATTTTAATTAAATAAAAAAATGTGATGCAATGAAAAGTCACTTATAAATACTGATGTGTGTGTGTATATATATATATAAATTAATGATACATGGAGTGGTATAGGCACATGTTAGCATGCTAACTTTATATAACCTTTCTCCATGGAAACTACCATTTAGTGATCAGCCAGCTGAAGAATCAAACTGAAACACCTGTGTTTGCCTTCCTTACAGCACCGGTGAAAAGTTAGTTGCTGTTGTTATGGGAGGAATAGAGAGGGAGAAAGAAAATATGTCACAAATCACAGAGTGGTCCATAGCCTGAATAGTGTGTGTACTTCTTGTCCCATTGTGTTAGCAAAGACAAAACAGAAAATAAAAAGCCTTGAAAAAGGGCTGCAAGGGTGACCAAAAGTTTTTAATGGCTTCTGAAGGAAGGAGGACTGCGAAAGCTAGAAACCTTTTCCCTAGAAATTAAAGGGCATAGGGAAATAGGACAATGACCCATGAGAACAAGGAAAGGATGGCTTGGAATCATCTTTTCATTCTCCTTTTCCACACTAGAATTAGGTAACACAAGATAAAGCTGGCAGAAGCAGTGCTTAAAATTTAAAAAAAACGGAGTAATTTTTTCCATGCAACAGGCTAGACCTGTTGGTCTGTTTGCTATATCATATTGTCACAGAACAGCTGATATGGGCAGGGATCTCTGAAGATTGCCTTGAAAAAGCCCCCTTCTCATAGGAAAAGTTTATATATGTTCAAGGGAAGACCGTGTAAGTACTTAGAGAGTCACTGACTTCTACTGAACGAAACAAAACATGCTCAGAAAAAAACCCTGTTTGAGGGAACATGGGAGAGTACTGGAGGAAAAATATCTGTGCACTTTTCCTATCCTTTCCTGGCAATCCCCTTATAGCCACTGCTGGAAGTAGCATACAGGGTTAGATTGTTCACGTTGCTTCCTTGTCAATAGAATGAAAGAATAGATATGTAGATACCATGATAAATGATTTAAAATAATGGTACTTTATTTGGAGGAAATGTAGAACAACATATTCCTATATTAGACTTTTTTCTTACTAACATCTCTTGAACTGAAAGAAAAAAACTTGACATTTTTTGATCAGTTATGTTGTTGATCAAATATTCATTCTTACTGCCTTTAGAATACAAAAATCAAGAACATGGAATTGTCTTGTGATTATAACCTAATCTTGTAAGGATGCTGTCAGAAAAACTTCAGTTCTGAAACAAATAATGTAGTCAAATAAAATCCAAAAAGTGGATTTAAGAAGCACCGGTCCCTCTTTGTGAATCAAAGGATAGGATCAAGCATACTTGTGACCCTACACATCTCAAAGACCCACAACTTGTCTTATACCACTAAATACATTTAAATTCTGAAAAAATATTACTCAGAGTAAATTGCAAAAGGTAGAATTATATCAAATTTTCCCCTAATAAAAATATTACAAAACCTAAATTTGCTATGGTTTGCTGAAAAAAGTACAATAAAGTTATAATATTCAAGAACTTATCTAAGGCAATGTCTGTCACAAGACTGTTGACATTATTTTCACCTAATCAGACTGAAAGCACTACACAGATAACCCTTCCAAGAACCTAGTCAGCAGGAAGTATCTGAAATGAACATTTGAAAAAGAGCAATGCAAGCATTTGGTGGAAGGAATATTTTTAATTATGTGTACTTTTTGAAATCCCAAGACAAACATATCGAATGATCTGGGACCAAAAGGTGCAAAAGTGGGGATGAACCAACTGTGGACTAAATACAATGGAAAAGATCAGAGTATTTTATGTGAACAGTTTCTCTTCCTCAAAATATTTGGAAAATACATGAAAACACTTCAGAGTTCCTCTTATATATTCCCTATATCAACCATATGTTGATTGGATTGAACTGTCTTCTGAAGCCCCTCCTGAGCTCAATGTTGTCTTTATTATTAATTTGCTGATTATGTAGTGTTTATTGTTGTGGCAGACACCACCTTTAATTAAGAAAACTGAAATACAAAGGAAAGTAGGTGGGCATCCTTTCAGAATGTAATCTGTTTCCTGAAGCCCTGATTCAGTGGCAGTCTGCCCAGGATAGAACTGAATTACAACTCCCAGCATCCCTCTCATTTCCAATGAGTTGTTTTAATTTTAAACCAAGGATTTGATGACAGAAAGATATTTCAGATAACACACAATTCAAGGACTATCCCAAAGGGTATTTTTCATATTCATTTCAGGAAAAAGCCTGTAGGGTTGTTCATGTAATTGATTCACACATAATTCAAGGCAAGTTGAACCATTCATTGTACTATTGGGTAAAATACCACATAAATCATAGCTGAAGCTGGCAGTGCTGCTCATGGTTAAGGCAGCCTGACTTGCCCATTACTGGACAATTTTCATTACTTCCTATTTCCTGATTTACCAGCCACAATAATAGGAACATCCCAGGCCATATCCCCAAAACAAAGAGTCTCTAAACAATACTGGATTAATGTCCTTTTGCTGCCCATTCCACAGTGTGTAACAGGCATTAAGGCTCCTTATTAATTTGGATGTTTGTGGTGTTTTGCTAGAGTAGGAGCTATTTATTTCTTCCTTATTTTCAATTCCACTTTTTCATCCTTCATATCAGTCCTACTCTGCAGTCTGTATACGAGCATTGTTCAGATTGCTTAAAGCACATGGAAGGAATGGTACAAAAGGAGTAGAGCTCATAACATAACGCTCACAGTACTGGAGCAAATCTGAATTTATGATCTTTTTACATTTTTTACTTCCACTTGTACACACATCTTGGAATGGTAGCAGCTGCTGAAGGATAGGAAAGGGAGTTATGTCTGTCTTTTGAAGCATATCAACACAGAGGAAGAAATCAACTGAAAAAAGCCCTTTCCCCGGACCCCATCAGAAGAAGAAACTTGTATGAAGTATGGCATTTCTTTTTGCAGGATCATAACCGTATTGTACATCAACCTACCTTACTGTAGTCTTACAACACTCACAACAACCTTTGTGACCTTGGCAACACTAAAAATCCTGATTATAATTGCTTTCAAATTCCCTATCTCTGGTTCCATGAACTCCTCTTGATAGTCAATGCTGAGCTCAGAAGCAACTGCAAGGTAAATACCTTCACAATGTTTGGAATAAGCTCCTAAACAGCAGAGAGGAGAAATACAAGCAATTTCATTTGTGAAAGAAAAAGGATGTTGCAGCACCTAAATCTTGAAGAATGGAGGCCAGAGTGAATATGATCCAAGAAAGAAGAAATAGGAGAATGCATAGGATTGAATTTTCAGACTGGTGATCCAATAGTAAGGGGTTAAACAAATTATCAGAAATTACAGCCACAGAAAAGGCATTTGTGCAGGTAGTATTGTAGAAGTAAGTTAGTGAGCATTATTTTAGCATGTATTTAGAGGTTTAAGCCAAACCATAATATTTTCACGTTATCATGAGACAAACACTATCTAGTATCTTCATCAATTATATGATAGTGGGATCAAGTGCATACTCAACAAGTTTGCAGACAACACCAAGCTGATGGCTGCAGTTGATTTGCTGGAGAAAGGGGTACTATCCAGAGAGACTTTGAACACATGGTTGGATAAGAGAAGATATTTAAGCCTCACTATTAAGAATGTTCATAAAATAAGTTCTTAGTATTTCATATTTCTACAAACGTAGTAATTGAATAGGGATTTAGATAATAATTAAGAGCTGACATAAGAGAGAATGATGCCCACAGTTTATAGAGTAGTTTTAAAGCTGTATGAAAAGTATATAAGCTATACCATTACATGTATGTAGTTAAAAGTCTTCAACAGAGAATGATGACGATGGATGATGGGAAGTTGCTTTGGATATATGTCTGTACACACATAATATAAAAACTACCTGTCATCTAAATTTGATTGAAAATTAATTTTCCCTTTAAGTAAAAAACACATGTACATACACAACAATAAACATAATAATTTTAAATATTTTAGGGTCAGTTTATGTTAGAAGCTTCCTCATATAATTCCAAAAAGCATTAGAAGATAAGTTTTCAGACAAAAGGGTCTGATGTCAAATAGTAAATGATTTAAGATAACAATATTTTTAAGAACTAGACTGAACACCAAATCCACTTGAGTTCATGTACTGCATGTAGTATCGGTACTGCCCTGAAATCTTAGCAAATCAATATGTTATAATATGACAGTATTCATACTAACCTGCAATGAAAAGTTCTTCCAGGTCCATCAACACACACACCTCCATTGTAACACAGAACTGAGTTCAGTGTAGGCTCACTGCAAACATCAATATCGACTTCACAAAACCTGCCAGTGTACCCACTCAGGCAAGTACAAACAAAGGCATTGACTGCATCTTGACAAGAACCTCCGTTAATGCAGGGAGTAGATTCACATTCCTGAGGAGAGAAATAGTAATACATTGACTATACAGTTTTAAAACACAGTACTTACTCATCTCAATAGCAAGTGCAAGAGACTGAATCTAGAGATTAAAAAAAGGTATTGGACTTTTTTATTGTCTAAAAAACAGAAATCTCTAATTTGAGGCTTTTTTTTTAGAGAGAGATACTTTGATTACAACTTATACTCATTCTTCAAACTATACTTGTTCCTACTCATTTATCTTGCAGAAACACAAATATACTTTTACATAAGGAGTCTTTCAGCTGTAAGTATGTGATTTCTTTTTTAAAACTTTAAAGCATGTTTTTGACACAAAATTTATACAATTATTCTCCATAATTTTTTACAGTAGAGTCTATTACAGAGAAAAAATCCCCACATTAGTTGGGCAATTTTGGACAGAATAAAGAATTACTTATATAAACCAATGCACACAATCCTTTTATCAGTATTTCCTGATAAATGCTTTCTCACTATCAAGTAACACATAATATTGCAAATAGAAGCATTTAGAAATGTTTACATGTTCACATAATAAAATTTTCCTCTGATAACACTAGTGTAAAAATCATCACATTGAAACCATGCAAAATAGTGGCAAGTCAATATTTCTCCTGAAATACAGGGGGATTTAGTTACTGCAATTGCCAGTGCAAAAAATGTGGGTTTGCCCTTGAGCACAGAAATCTAGTTTTTACCTCTATCCCAAAGGAGTTGTATTTTGCAAATGCAACCCAAATAGTCTAGCTAAATATGGTATTTTAAATGTATTCTCACACTACTGTAACTTTAGAAGGTTTAATTCCTTAAGGATATCCAAGGGCACTCAGATTTCCTGCAGGTACTACATTGCTTTGACAGAATGTAAATTCAGATATCAATGGGGAATTGTGAGAAAACAACTTATTTTCCTATAAGCTCTCCATCTGGGTGTATATAGGATGATTTATTAGTGAGCATTACATAAACTAATTGAATTATACGTCCCACAGGAAGATGGAGATAGTCCTACAGACTGCCAAAAATCCTGTTATAGAAGTAGTCTTTTGTTATATTAATTACATCTGTTGTTGGCAGACATAAATGTCCTTTTTTTGCTTATAAAAAAATCTCAATTCACAGTTCCAACTCTCTGACTTTTTTTCTATTCTGGTAACTTGTCTAGTCTTCTTAATTTGTACTCACTTGGATCCATCTCTATGACATTTGTTTTACAGATCTGTTCATTAGCAGAATAAGTAAATATCTATCAATTAACAGATCAAATTTTTTTCTGATTATGATTCAAAAGTTAAAGTTCAAAAAATACCAAAATCATCAAAATAGCTAAATCACAGTATACCAAGTTGCAAACTTAATGCAAAACCCTTTTATTCTCCTCCACAGAATCTATTGTTCTTGTAAAATTTTACTTACTTACTAAAGCTACTCACTTTACTAAAACTGCTTACTGTAATTATTTTTTTCAGTAACATAAGCCCCAGACAATTTTTAGGAAAGAAATCACACCTATCACTTTCCAGTATATTTTGATGTGCTGCAGTTAAAAGTTAAACATTAGACTTGTAAAAAACTAAAGTACACTGTCACCAGAGAAGTGCTGGTCTGCGCTGCTTTTAACTCAGGCAAGAAAATTGTTTCAGCGAACAGAGAGAACTGTGTTAAAAATGCTACAAATAAATTTATGCCAAAGTTGATGAGCTACCACACTACCACCAAATGCTGTAGTTTGCAGTCTAAGGAACAAGAACATGAGACGACAAACTAAAGTTGCAACACAGTTTTGTTACTGAGTTCTGCCTATCTTAGGTCCTGCCAGAGACTGATTTTACAGCTTGACATCTGGGAGTAGCTGGCTTTACAGAAAATTCCCAACTACCTTGATTCTCTGAAGATAAGCTCACCTAAACACCAATGCTATTTCTGTTTTGTCTTTCTTTATATAATGGGAGATTGGATCTTAACTATGACCTCTAACTAGACAGTTGCCAAAAAAGAGCAACAATTGCAGGGACTCACAGTCCTAGAAATATTGTCTGTCTTCTCCGGTACAATAGGAGCAAAATATTTTATTGGTTACTCTGGTTCTCTGTTCCCAACCTAATGAGATATCTTTTAAACTTTTCTCACCTAGAAATGATCTGATTAGTGATTAAAAGGAAAATTGCCTTTGAATAACTAAGGAAAATGAAAATTACAAAAAATTATATTCACAAAGATGGGTCATTTTAGTTTTTCCAAAACAGAAATTTGTTGATCAATAAAAGTATCACAATTGCTGATTGGGTGGGCATCTAGCAACTAGATAAAGTGAACTCACCACACCTGGGTATTCATAGGGTGTAAAACTTTCTTTTCTGGCCTATCAGAGCAAGTACCTGTTCAAAGAGAGATGCATTCCTTGATTTTCCTATAGCCACCACTGCCCTCTCTTTTCCCTTTCTGTTTTCTACTTTGTTCCATCCAAAGGCAGCTTCAGTTAAAACAGGGCTACAGCCACCCATATACAAGGAAACAGAAGGACAGAACAATTGCTTCTAAGGCCTAATCTTGCCAGGTTCTTCTAGAGAGGCTTGTGTGTTGCCTGTCACACACACACAAAAAAAAAAAAAAAAAAAAAAGATGCCCCTTATTGAATTCAGTAGGGGTGCTCTGCTTGTTCCTTACTCATCATTACAACTGTAGATGGTGCCCAGTACTCACACTGTAGAGCATACCAGTGCTCCCCTTCCCAGCTCATCTTTAATAATGTAAACAGCTTCAATAAGCTCCCTTGTAAAGAAATTAAATGATTTAACAAAATAGAAATGAGACAATTGTAAACATTTGTATAGGGTTTTTATCAACTCTTCACCAATCTGACACAGTTTATTCTCAGACAATTATCTTTTTAATTTTCTCATGTCTCATCTCCTAACAGTAAAGCAGGATGGGTCTCTTTCAGTAGGTATTTTTTATTCTGAATTTGGTTTTCTTTCTGTGAAGCATACACTTTTCTTGATTTGAGCTAACAAGGAATCCTTAGAGCTTATGTGTTGTTAACAGACAGTGACCTTGGAAAAGATTCAAAAATTATAGTGGACAAACTCTCAACAGGAACTCCCATTGCAATGCTATGGAAAAAATTGCTAATGCAACCTTTAAGTCTTCAGAGAGGGGAACTATGACTTACACTTAGACAGGTAATTATTTCTCTTTTTATGGCTAGGGGAAAACTGAAACATTGTGCCAAGTTCTAGAATCTGTTTATTGTAAAGGATGTCAAAAAACGTAGACCATAACATGATTTAGGTACTAGCTAAAATACTTTACAGTAAGTAAAATCTAAGAAAAATAACACTTAACAGAATTTTTATGACAATTTTTTTCAGAAACACTACATCATGTATATAATTTTCACATGATACCACTGAAAACATAAATAATATATACAGGTTAAAATTATTAGACAAATTCATGAAGTACAGATCTATTTCTAGCTATTAAAAGCAATAATCAATGTGAGCTATAAGAAGTCCCATAACTCTTGATGGCTCTATGACTGTTCTTAGGTTTAGGTTATTATAAAAAAAAAAAAAATTGAGAGGGAGAGATAATGGCAGTGCACAGATATTTTCACAAGAATATTACATATTGAGTATTTAACTCTCAGAGAAATTCAGTACAAAAATGACCACTTGATTCCCCAAATCCAGATATATCCAGTGAGAGATAAGTTCCAACCTTACTACTGAGAGTCAGTCACTGTAAAACTGTCAAAAGTTTTCCAACCCCTTATATTTTAAATAAAGATTTGATGCGTCTCTAAAACATATGTTTTAGGCAAATAAATACAAGTATTAATTTCCATGGAGCTATAAATGAATGGAATATACAGACTTCTGACAGGAGAACAGAATGGTGATTTTATTACTTTATTTTTAGTAAATTATTTTTTACAGTACATATAAGCCCTTATTGTTTTCTTATCATAGCAAGGCAATTTTAAAAGCAAGGTAAAAACGTGAAAATATATTAAGATTTCTAGGTATACAGCTCTTTTAAGGGTAGTTTGCCTTAAGAATACTTAGTTCAAAAAATGCTGTAGGACATCCACTACATTTCTTAGAGCACAATATTTTATTATTTCTTCTTTGTATTTGCTGTTCTCTGAATGTCATGGTGTAGTAAATCTTGTTATTACTAGGAAGAAAATGACTGTCCATTAGAGTCCACCTGGCATGGCACAGTTCACTGGTTCTGCTAGCAGGGAATTGTTCTGAAATTCGGACTCTAGCAAGTGACCTAGAAAGGCATAGCACTTTGCTCAAGGCACGCTGCTTCCTTCTCCAAATGTGTGGGTCCATACTGACATCTGTCTTTGGAAGTGAGGTTATTCTGCCTACGAAAGGCCAACTTTCTACATGTCTCATTATATCATCTCCAAAGTCACAATCCATGGCTTGAAACAATTGTAAGGGAATATATTTTAGCAAATTAATAACAAGAGTGAAAATCCACTATTTTTCTAAATAATGCGTAAGTTCAACATTGTTTCTTAAAACAAAACCTAGAAGTGTATTTTTGAAGTTAGTGGGGTTTTTTGTCTTTTTTTACAGAAAGGACTATTTTTCATTAGTCCTCGTCAATTGGAAATCAAAAATGATTTCTAACAACACTTTGAAATTTATTTTTTTGGAAGAGATTTAAGTTTAAAAAAAAAATCAAAAATTGTAATGATAGAGATATTTTTACTTAAGTGAAGTTTTGTTTTGTCTCAAAAATGTAATTATAAAGTGGACTAATTCTCAACATAAATATCTCGTGCAAATCCACTGTGAGGAAGGGGGGGGGCAGGGAATCTGTCAGGAATATGCTTAAGCTATATACAGACCTATCTTTTAAAATACTTGTATGTGGTGCATTATACAGTCTAACTTCCTGTGAATACTGGTTGCATATAGCCCCAAGTGCCATTTGCTGTTTGATTTCTTTGTACAAAACTATGAAGTGATTAACTCTATGGGAAGACTTGAAGCAGAAAAGGTAGTGGTCTTAAACATCACTTAAGGAACAAGAAGGAAGCATCCTGATATTTGTGAGAAAACTGGATCCTAGGGTGAAATCACTGGTTTGTAGAAGGTAGAACCAAATGAAACAAAACTTGAATTTGATGGAGTTGAAAAGAAAGATATAAGAAAAGAATTCATTCATATATATATATATATATATATATATTGCACCACAAAAGAAAGATGCTTTAAAGAGTCTTGTTTCCATTCATTTAATGATAAGATTGAGAGCAACATTATTCTTAGGTCAAAAGCAGAGGTTTTTGTGATAAACTAGAGCCATGTGATTAAGGGTTTGGAAAAAATAAAAAATAAAGCAGACAGAAAGGAAATTAATGTTGTAAATAAATGCTTACAAACTAGTGTGTTAAAGCAAGGTTTTTTATGTACAGAATATGGTATGCATACAGTTTTTAATGTATTCTGAATCCTGATTTTGAAACGATTGTCTAATTTTACAGTATTGCTTCATAGAAAATGTACAATTTAATGTTTTGATATGGTTTCATAGTTATGCAAAACATCTATAATCCACTGCATTATTCAGTAACTCTGTATAGATATTTCAGTTCCTTTCGAAGATATTTTACCACAGTTTAATTTATTGAATTTATCATGAGTGCAATCACCTGATATAATTACAGTTGCTATTAAGATACCAAATGGCCCAGGTTTTCCTTGCTAAGTTTACAATAGTGTTTTAAACTGTATGATTTTCTAGCTTATGGACTTTTCCACTTCCATAGGAGTTTGAAGTGTAGTCTTACTTTGGGTTAAATCTCAATAGTATTGATGTTATATAAAAGTATGAGCTTTATATTACAAGCTTGACATGAATGCTCCAGATTATTTCCATTTTATGTTTAATAAAACTATAAATAAATTGTATTTTTCTAATGAGTAAAATTATTAGACTATTTTTCTATTTTTTAAAAATATAATCCCATATGCACATTGTTTAATTATTAACTACCCAAAGCTTTTCATGTTGGTAGATTAAATATATATACAACATCTTGAGGAATGAACTGCGAAAACTTGTGTCCATGTTTCAGAATGTTGTTTTTATCCAACAAATTTTAATTCAAAAGAAGTTCAAAATCATAAAAACATTTTGCCTTGAAATTTTATGTTATTAACACAAGTAAAGGAGAAAAATAATAAAAATAAACCTAATTTTTAGACAATGATACAGGGCAGGAACATACTGCATTAGACCAGTGTTCCATCTGGCCCAGTATTCTGTCTATAGTGGTGGTGAAGAGTAAACCACTTTAACATAATCACCTGAACTTTGCAACTTTCTGCCATCTCTGCATTATGTATCCTCCCAGTAAGCAGAACTGTCTAATCAGAACATGGTAAACTGTACTTCCCTGACAGGTTCATTTATCATTAATTTATGGACCTGTTGTCCATGATCTGCCTAATTTTTCTGAACATGCTTAGAGATCAGCTTGCCTCCCTCTTTTGGGATAGCAATTTCTAAGGGTTCTCTGCTTCCTTTGAAAGAAAATACTTTGATTTCTTCCAAATGTTTCTCTTATTTTGATCATGTCTCTCCAATTATTGTATTACAGAATTTGGGGAAGAAATTTTATATTTAAGTTTCTCTACCACTGCAATAGTTTTCTAAACCTTAATTACACTCCCTTCAGGTTTCTACTCTTAAAAGGGAATAGTTTCATCCATTTAAATCTCTCCTTACAAGGCTATTAAACTCATATAACATTTGTTACTCTCTGTAGCTTCTTTAACTCTACTACATGCTCCCTGAGATGCAAGGTCCAGAAATGTGCATAGTACCCAATATGTTGTGGCCTATACTCTTCATGATCATGCCCAGAGTTGTTTTTGTTTCCTATTCTGCACTGTGACTATATGTTGAGACAAGGACTTTAGAGAACTGTCAGTGGTTGTTCAAAGTGTTCTTTCCTGAGTTGCAATTGACGATTGAGTGCAGCTGTATGAGGCTTTTCCCCTCTAGAACATTTCTTTTCACTGAAGCTTTTCTGACATCTTTTCACTCTTCCCTTCTGTGAGATCCTCCTGGCATTCTTCAAATACAAAGGACTCACAGAGCTTCTCTTGCTACAGACTCACCCCATCTGAGCGCCCACTTAAATCATCAAACAGTGCCAAGGATTCCCTATCTGACTTTCGGGTTTTGATAGTGTGAAGAGTTTTTCGCAAGTTAGACTGGTCTTTAGAAGGCATTTTCCAGTTTTTGTTTTAGCTTTTTGAAATTCCTGCTAACATTTGAATTAATACATTTAAAGGACTTCTGTTATTTCCACATGAACAAGCTTTCCATTTGTTAAAATGACAATTTTTCCTTGTGGCAGACTTAAGTTTTCTTCTTAAACCAATAAGGGCTTTAGACCACTTTGTGTTCTTCAGTTGTAGCACACATTTTATCTGGGCTTTTAATGTTATTTGTTTAATAGCCCTTAGTATGCTTGTGAGTTTCTTGTGGTCTTCACTTTTATATAGTTCCTTTTCCTGAAATTGAATATAATAATTTCATAGTCCTGGTTTTTAGGATAGTCTCTGTTGCTAGAGCATACTATGATGTCAATTGATAGGATTTTCTAATGTAAGGGATCAGAAATATAACTGTCAGTGGAATGTTGTCAGAGAGCTTTGCACTTTGGAAGTGAAATTCCTCTGCAACATTCTCGTAGGTCTCATTCATTTATCTACTTCTCTATTTTATCTTTTTAATTACTTTCTATTTAAAATTCTCCAATTCAGTCACTCTTCCTTAAAATAAACTTATCTTAAAGCCTGGAGGTCCCTGAAGTGTTACAGACATTGAAATTTTCCCAAGGGTCTGTAATCACAGATGCTGTGCTTTGCAGAATAAAGCGGGTATGTCCCTCTCCTTCTGCTGTTAGATTTATGTATCTCTTTCTTGAGCATAAGCTACATTAATTTTTTAATTTAGTTTAGCTTTTCAAGAAACTACTTACCTTGCTCAACACTCCTTGAACTAGTTAGCAATAGGTAAAAATACTCAAGAGTGTAGAGAAATCCCACAGAGGCACAAACGAGCATCCAGCTCATCTGAGGCTCTTAATACATACACTGATGTTTGCTATACGTAGATGTGCTACATCTATACAGAGAGAATTCTGGAGAGGGGATTCCAATTTCTGACTTATTTAATGTAGTCCACGAAGACCCAGTCAGTGAAGTTTAGACTCACTAAGGAAAAGCAGATGTCCAATTCAAAATCAGGTGAACAGCTCTGCAGATCTCTCTGAACATTCACCACATTTTCATTGACTATAATAAGTGCACAGACAGCTAGCTTTCACAAAGACACCTCAAGGTAGGCAACGTGAATCCTAGTATTCTTCCCAATCAAATCACAGATAATTATATCACTATCAAGTCTCATGTCTTTTGTGCAGTCTGGACAGTTCTGATGAATAATTGCTTATTTGCTAGGAGTAGCAGCATATTGTTCTCTGCCTCTGCATAAGCTGTGATGCCTTTGTGTTGAAAATTAGTTGATTTTCCTGATTTCCCCCTTAATCTTATCTTTATTGAAAGTAGAGAAAAAAAGATCAGTAAACCCAGATAAAATAAAACAACTACTAGGATGGTCTGATTACAGCTTTCTATTAGATACAAGCAGAAGCACCAACAAGTTGAATATCCTCCTGTGTAGAGACTCAAAAATGCTTTTTGCTTCCTTTTTGACAGGTTAAGACAGCTTTAACTGAGCATGCAAGAAGCACAATTACCAATGATGCCTCATCAGTCATAGCAAAGAAAAAAAAATCAAAAAGAAATGTCTATTGCTAATCATAATTGCTATTACAGCACATATTGGTAATCTATCTGAGAGAAAAGATCAATTTTCAGTTATGTACATTCATTTTACCATTTCAAAAATATGCTAATGTCAAAGGAAATCATGTGTGTTGAAATTGATTCATATAGAGCATATATTTTCTGTTACTCTTTCTTGAGTGAATTCTATAAATGAAAAAGCAATGAAAGCTGTAGAAGATAGGAAAGTTTCAACATCCACACTCCATATTAGATATGAAAAAGTTATAGGCTGTAACTATAAAGATATAAAGTGCTTATTTTTTTCCTAAAAGTATTAGACAACCTGAGAAAGTTTTGAAGTGTATTTTCTTACAAACTATATTGCAGCATAGGTAAAGACTGAAAAAATCCAGGAGAAAAAAAATGGAAAAAAATAAATCCAAGTATGTCTAGGGAAATACATATACAGACGTAAATATATTTCATTTTTAAATTGGTTCTTTGAATCACCTTGTTTGCTGACCTTGCCTGACTCTGCAATGACCACCTAGCCATTTTCTCCCTCCTCCTATATGACAAGGAAAGAAAATAAGGTGTCAAAGCTCCTAGACTGATAAGGACAAAGAGATCACTTACCATTTACTTTCACAGGCAAAACAGACTTCACTTGGGTTAAATAATAATTTAAGTTATTGTAACTAGAAATAGATTTTGAGACAGTGAGAAAGAGAAACAAAACCTAAAACTACACCTCACTTCTTCCCAGGCTCAACCTCACATCTCTGTTTTGAAGTTTTTTGCCTCCTCATTTCACCCTGAGAAGTAAAGACAGGGTGGAAAATGGGGGTTGTTGTTTGCACCAACTCTTCTCAGCTGATCCTTTCTTCTCACAGTTTTCCCCTGCTTCAGTGTGGGTCCTCTTCCTGTGCTGTAGGGTAAGACTGCTCCTGCATAGATTCCTCTCCATGGGTCACGGTTTCTGCCTAGACTCTGCAGCTGTGCAGGCACTGAATGGGCTGCAGTTCTTTCAGGGTATGTCCACATGTTGCAGCATGGGGTCTCCCATGGGATTCAGTGCAGATGTCTGCTCTGGCATGGTCCTCTTCACGGACTACTGGCAAATACCTGTTCCACCATCATTCTCTCCAAGGGCTACAGCACCTGCAATCTCTATTGCAGTTCCAGAACACCTCTTACCTCTCCTTCAATGACCTTTGATATTGCTAAGGTCTCCTCTCTCTGCTGGGCAGTTTTATACTCTTTCTTAAATATGTTTCTACAAATGTGCCACCGTCTTGAGTGAGTGGCTCAGCTGTACCCTGCAGTAGGTTGGTTGGAGTTATGACTCAAATGGGTTGTTTTCAGCACAGGGCCACCCTTGGACCATTCTCACAAAGGCCACTCCTGCAGCCCCCCTTCTAAACAAAACCTTGACACCTACACATAATGAATTTGAATAGTCCTTATTACAAAGAAATGTACCTTGAAGTGAAGAATATATATATATATATATATATGGATTATGTTTTGACCGTATTTTAAAACAAAGGAAGTGGCTGAATTTAATCTAGAATAAAACAATTACAGATCATAAGCCTGCAAGGATTATTGCATAGTCAGAAAGCCTAGCTGATCACTGTAAGAATTGCATAGGCATGATATATGTCTGAGCAGGATGAATACAGTGTTAGAGCCTTTAAAATATGACATTTGCAGCATAGTCTAATCTGGGAATCACACTGCATGCAAATAGAATGACTATCAAAAGATGAAGCCATCACTCTTGACAGACTTATCTGTCAAAGGTATATGTATATTGTTTCATAATTCCTATGAATTTCTATCCTATGCATTTTCAAACACCTAAATATGAAATATGGTTATTTTTTGAATATAATTTTATGAAGTTGTCTACAGGTCATTTAATCTCTCATTCTCTTAAAATGGAGAAAAGTGTAAATCATGGATGTTGCTAGAGAAAATATTACCCAAGGGTATTCTATATTAGCACTGGCAACAGCTGATAATCATACAGATTTGCAATATCATATCATGATGCTCACTCTGCAGAGCTGAATTACTTATTTTCTGACTTCTTCTTTCTGTAAAGGGAGTTGGAAACTAATATTCCAGCTAGATTTACTCCCTGTGTGAGATTTCCATGCATTTTCAACAGAAGAATTATAGACCATACTTCCTTTACATAATATGAGACAGTTTTTAGTTATTTAGTACTTTAAACTGTAAATAAAAAATTATGAAAGGTATCTGAATTCATACATAACTTAAAAAGATGTTTCTATAACATTTTGGAATGTTTTTGGACAATTTAGAAGCACAATATTAGAAGCCAGATAGCCCACAGGGAGGTAGATCTCACGCCAGACTTTCTCATGAGACCAAACACATTAAAAGGATCATATCCCAAGATCGATCAAACTCTGTTTGGCAAAAAAACCTGAAAAAGTCTACATCAGTTCAATACTTTCTGCAAAGTGTGGTCAATATTGTAAGAACTGTTCAGTGTTCTGCCAGATGTAGTCACTAGTCGGTTTGCTGACCGTGGGAATCTACACAGCACAGACTTGGATATGCGGATGCCTTCTTGTTCACATGTTGACATGAAATTATTAATGACCCTCAGAGGAGAAAGTGAGCAATGTATTTAGCACACCATGGTTTTGTATCACAGAATTCTATAATTGCCTGGATTTTGAAATTTTAAGGTGAGTCGTGGAAACTTTCAGCGTAGAACATTGCACTTTGATGTTCATTATTCAAATATACAGCTAAGCTACATCAAGTGGGACTCACAGTACAACCTAGGTAATTCTCCTATCTACTCCAGACTCATGGACAAATGATTTTCAGGTAATGTTTGCTTAGCTTGCCATGGCTTTTCAGATTTATCATTCACACTGCACCTTTAAACTTCTTTAGACATTTTATCAATTATATTTTCTAATGTAGTGTCATATAAACAATCAAATAATGAGCTTTTCAGAACAGATTTTTAACAACTGAATTTCTGTCATGCATTTTCAATAAACTGACTTCAGAGGTTAACTAAATAAAAATGAGTTTCAAGTGACATATTACCCTTTCTCCTATAATTAAAAAAAATAAATAAATTAAGACATACATTAATATTTATCTCACATCTTGAGCTGGTCCATCCTGCTTCACAAGAGCATTGATACCCATCAATGAGATCTATACATCTGAAATACAAAACAGAGTTATTCAGATGAAGCTATGTAATTCCATATTCACCACTAGCAGTAACATTCCATGAATTTCAAAATAGTGGTCTGATGTAATCTACTGAAATCCATGGTAATTTAATTAGTTTTAATAATGGATTTAAAATGTGTATATTATGGATGTTGAGGCATTCTGTAAGGATAGTGATTGTTGTATTAAAAGACATCTTCCCATTTCAAACTCTTGGCTTGTAACAGCTAAAGATTCACTTTTAAGTATATTAAACTCTAATTAATCCACACATACTGAATACTGGTTTATGGTAATGAACAAAAATGAAAGAGAAACTGAGATAATGTAACAGTATATTACATTAGCTTAAGCAGGCAACATCTATCATCTTTAAGTGTGCTTGTACTCTTACTTTATGGAAGAACATAATTAAAAGTATATTTATCAACCTTCCCATATCATTAAATCTTAAATATTGCTAGTTAGGTGTATTACTTAGAGATAATAATAGTTAAATAAAAATAGGTACCTTCCATGAAGACAAGGATCTGGCCAGCATTCGTTAACATTTATCTCACAGTTTTTTCCAGTAAAACCTCTCTTACAGTGACACTTATAGGAACTGATGCCATCAATGCAACTTCCATTGTTGAGGCAAGGAGAAGACATACATTCATCTATATTTACTTCACATCTATCACCTGTTTAAAAAAAATAGAAAATGCAACTAAGCTTTTAATTCTAAACTCAAACTAACCAAATTTATTTATTAAAAATTCCAGATTAATTACTTTTATTTACATAGATTGTTCCTATAGTTCAATATATTCACCAATAAAGACTATCCAATTGGAATTACTTATAGGTTTAAATATCAAAAATTAGGGTTATATTGAAATATATAATGATAAATTATAAATATAAAATAATAACAGCTGTAATTGTGGCAAGGCAAGAAGGTTTTTAAGACCAGCTGGCAAGAAATGAAAAAATTGAAATTTCAAAATTAACTTTATTACACAGTAATTATAAAGTGAAATAGCACAGGTTTCCCCTAAAAGGAATACAAAACTAAAATGAGATGCGTCTTGGTGGTGATCTAACTGTACTACTTATTTTCTCAAAATGAAATTGAAATGCAGGGACTTTTGATAAATGATGCAAGACATAAAATTCCTTGAAATATTTTTTAAGACATTCACTATGAGAGATATGATGGTGCACTTTTATGCTTGTAAGTGCGTACCACAACTTCCATCTACATCTCTCAAAATACTAACTGACAAACAACGTGGATAGGAGAAGAGAAACAAAGGGAAAAGTGAGAAAATTCATGGGCTAAGGTGACAGTTTAATACATAAAGAAAAAGGCAAACCTGCAAGCAAAGCAAAACAAGGAATTTATTGACTGCTTCCCATGGGCAGGCAGGTGTTCAGCCATCTCCAGGAAAGCAGGGCTCCAGCATGTTTAACAGTTACTGGGAAAAATGAATCGCATCAGTGTGAATGTATGCCCACTTCCTCCTCCTTTCCCAGGTTTATATGCTGAGCATGAAGCCATATGGTATGGGCAGATCCTGTCCCTCTACTCAGCCCTAGTAAAGTCATATGGAGTACTGTATTCAGCTCTGGGCTTCTCAGTACAAGAGACACATGGATCTCCTGGAGCAGGTTCAGGAGAGGGCTATAAAGACTAATAAGGGGTTGGAACATCTCTCTTATGAAGACAGGCTGAGGCAGCTGGACCTTTTCAGCCTTGAAAAGAGATGGTTGAGAGGGCACTTCATCAATGTTTGCAAGTATCTGAAGGGAGGCTGTCAAGAGGATGCATCTAGGCTCTTCTCAATGGTGCCAAACAACAGGACAAGAGGCAATGGGCATAAACTGATGTACAGGAAGCTCCACCTCAATGTAAGGAAGAACTTCTTTTCTGTGAGAGTGAGTGTGCACCGGAACAGATTGCCCAGAGAGGGTATGTAGTCTCCCTCACTGGAGATATTCAAGAACCACCTGGGCACAATCCTATGCAATGTGCTCTAGGATAACCCTGCTTAAGCAGGGAGGTTGGATCAGATGACCCACTGTGGTCCCTTCCAAACTGACCCATTTTGTGATTCTCTGATTGCTCTTGTATCAGCTTGGATCAGCTGTCCCGGCTGTGTCTCACCCCAACTTCTTGTGCATCCCCTGGTGGGGCGGAGTGGGGAGCAGAAAAGCTCTTGATTCTGTGTAAGTTCTCTTCAGCAATAACTAAAATACTGATGTGCTATCAGCACTGTTTTCAGCACAAATCCAAGACACAGCTCATTACTAGATACTGTGGAGAAATTTAGCTTTAGCCAGCTCAAATCAGTATATTACAGATAATTCAAGAACCTTCTACTGATTTTTCGGGTGTGTGGGCCAGAGGAGGTGTGGATGAGAACAAATAAGGAATGCTGAAGACAAAAACCAGCTTTTCACACAAAGGAGTGAATAGCAAGGAAGAAGTACAGAAATACTGGAACCTTTGTCTAGTCTGTGTATAATTATAAAACCAAATATAAAATTACAGTATTTGCAATAAATCTATTAACATACTGCAGAAATAAGTACTTTAAGATAATGGGGAATATTTTTATTTAGTGGAGATCAATAGTGCAATATTCACATTAATATGAATGTTAGGTATATAAAAATATTTTGTACACTTAAGGAAATTGCTTTTGTTCACAATTTACTCTCAGCTTCCTAACTGAGCCAAAGAAAATAAAACATCCCACAACATCCTATTGTTGTGCTCTAGTGGAAAGTGTACACAGGAGATTGGACTTGGCAGGTACCCTAGAAAAATGAACTGAAAGAGGCTGCTGTGCAATTCTGTCTTTGACCAGTGCCCTGGTACTTGCACCATGCTAAGCTCTATATTGGTACAAATTAGAAGGCAGTTCTGAAATCTGTTTATCCCCTGTGACATGCAAAGATTCAGTAAAGAGCTCTGCTCTTTCACACTCCTTAAATCCACTTTCTTGTTTAGTGTCACACTCTCAGGATCACTATGGCTTACTCGGTATCACTAAAACTAAGAACTTAAAAATTTCAGAAAAAGATATTTTGTGAACAATATCTAAATTCAAGAATAGAGAAGCCAAGTTCATCTGTTGTGCTATAGCAGATCTAACTATCAAAGAGGCTATCCTCCCTGTAAGTCAGCATTAGGGCAAAAAAGGTCTCAATCTGCTCTTATCAAGAAGAGCTTCAAAAACATTGGCAGGATGGTAATACCACAGAATAATACACTTCAAATTCACTTTATTTTCAACTGTGCAAATTATTACTTTTCTTGTATCTGAATGTTGAGGGCAACTCTATAACATTGTATTCTACAGCATTATAAAAAAGGAAGGTCATGTAATTAGATCCTTCCAAGTAAGACTGAATCTGTTGGAAAGAACTGGAATGGCTTTTAATGATATCTCCATATTCTACCATTACTATGAAAGCAATATTTAGAGGAAAAATGGATTTTAAGTACAAGTTTCAGACATATGTAGAGAGTAAAACTCCTTTTTGTCATTCCTACACTAAAAAGAACTTGTGAGATTTGTGGTGAACCTAGACTATAATTATTACAGCAGTTATGATACAATAGACTAAAAGATGAAAATGAATGCATATAATACAGTAAAACTAATTAAATTTTTAAAAAAATTTAAAAAGTAATTTTTAAGTATCAGTTCTAACAAAGAAAATAACTTCCTCAATAGTAGGGTCTCAAATGTTCTTGCCAAAATGCACAAACTAAAAATAATTTTGATAATTTGTATAGAAAATAATTTACTTGAAGATGTTAAAATTTCCTCTTTAAATTCAACACCTATATTCTAATATCCACTGAAAAAATCAGGCCAAATACGTCCCTAACTTTAATGCCTTAGGGTCACTAGATTAATCCATTCTGATATGAATAAAAATTTTCATTTAAATTACTTATAAGAGCAAAATGTATTAAATTTGTAATATGATGCATTGTAGACACAAAAAGACTGGCAACTGGTTGTTACTGTAACCTAGACAGTCTGTCATTCTCTTCCAGTGTAAATGACATTTATTTTGAAAACTGTATTTTTAAATCCTTTTCCAAAGTATGAAAACTTAATTAAAATAATCTTGCTGAATAAAACCAAATATTCTGTAAAGTTGGTGTGAGAGACAGAATACAATACCACAGAACTTGCACTTTGCTTAAAATGTCACCTGTTAAGTTTTCCATAGCTCAGACTGTGCAAGATATGTTACTGGGCTGAAGACACCTCTTGGAGTTTTGCTTTACAGACTGTACTTACCTTGCTAGAAATAGTGCCTCCACACATCAAAGAAAAGAGAAAAGTACCTCACACATATCATATTTGGGGGGGTTAATGTATTAATGGCAACCTGGGGGCTCCCCTATGTGTCAGAGTGCTGTAGGAGGCAAGGAAATGCCATAGATGTAAGAGGAACTAGCATGGAGTAATAACAGAAATATAAAATGAAAAGAAGACAGTTATTCTCCTGCTTCTTCAGATCATCCATTTATTGGAACGGATTGGAATGCCTCATATCTTAATAAAGAAAACCCAACAGTCTTTTTTAATTCCCGTTTTATGTTCAACCCACTTCACCAATTGGTGATGCCTCAGTCTTTCTTGGAGCTCATTTGCACAATTCCACACCTGCATCCTAATCTGGAGATTTTCACATTTTCCACCAAGACTTTTAACAATACTTTGAATCAGTGTTAAGTTTTGGGCCCTTCAATCCAGAGAAGGGAAAGGAAGCTGGTGAAGGGTCTGGAGCACAAGTCTGGCGAGGAGTGGTTGAGGGACCTAGGGCTGTTTAGCCTATGTAAAACTGGACTCAGGTGGGACCTTATTGCTCTCTACAACTACCTGAAAGGAGGTTGTAGTGAGGGGGTGGTTGGCCTCTTCTCCTATACCACAACTACATCACACACTTCTAGAATGGGTCAGTTTATTTTGTCTGCAGACCTCTCTCAGTTATCTTAAAATCATTCCCTGTATGGAAAGACACTAGTATGATACTTAACACTTAGTTTAAAGCTTCAAAATCTTAATTTAGACAGATATGTGTATTCAAACATGTCCCATCTTGACCATGATTGAGCATGGTAAAAGATCACTCTTAGCTGACTTTTTATACAAGAAAAAACCCAAGAAAATAATACAGAGCAAAAAACATATTAGCTGAGCTATCTGAGATCAAAAGCAATGTAAAGATAAACTGGCATATGGAAAAGTAATATGATAGCACCTCATAATTAAAGAAAAACCAAGCTGGGCTGACTATTACATGAAAAATTCAGATATTTATCCTCTTACAGGAAGATGCAGAAGATACATCTTGAAAAAATATGGTATACAATAATATCTACCAGTTATCACTTTTTGAAATACTTTGATATAAATACGTTTTCTGAATACAAGCAAACAAACAGAAAAACAAATAAATAAAACATATACAAATAAAATAAATTATAAATAAATGCTTTAGTCTCCTTAGAAGACATTTTTGAGAAGAATTTGTCTTTTGTCTCCCATAAATTAGGTTTGATACACTATAGTTCAATCATCATATTCTAAAACAACCCTCTTACAATTCTAAAAACATGTTGCCTCAAAATTAGCAATTGACTGCAAAGAACAAGTACTTGTTTTGTCACGTTTACATTAATCTTTCGAGTATCATAAGGTCCTTTTAACATCATTTAAGTGTTGTCTCATTCAGCCTGTTATGAGTAAATAAGCTGTTAACAAAAGCTTTCTAAGTATACTGCACAGAAAACTAGGGCTGATAAGGTCACTGAGCTTTTTTTTTTGTATTTCATGTTAGAAAGATTTATTATAGCATAGTGACTAATACCAGAGACCTAGATTTCCCATTTCTAAAGTACTTTGTGTCAGTAATAGGTTTATTTCAGGCAATTATTTAAATTTTCTTATATTAAGTCAAGTTAAATTGGTGCTAATTGGACTGCAGAAAATTTGAAAGCTTGACACTTATTTGAAGTATTTTTTTCTGTCTTTAGACAAGGTTTGATTTCCACTCTGATTGGGAAAGCAAAGAGAACTTTACAAGATAAGATTAGACTATAGGAAACAAAGTAATTAAAACAGATTAATTTGTTTTGCCTAAAACTTTGACAACATTTGTTTTCATTAAATATCAATTTGGGATCTAAGATATGCATGTATGACTTTTGAGAACTATATCTGCCCATTTAAAGTGAATGTGAGAACCAGAGGGATAAAATACAAAAACATCACCTGCAGTTTTGCTGTTATTTAGATATTTAAACTTTAGAGAGGAGCAACAGAGACCATCAGAAGCAGAAATCTACCTAAGTAAATTAATTCTTGCTTTATTCCTGAGCTCAGTCATAGAGAGCCTCAGATCAAGCATCAAATCTTACTGGTTTTACCACTTTCTACTAAAAAGAATAGAACTTCAAAAATTCATAATCTTGTGACAGGTCAAAGGGAACATACCATACAAAAAGTCTAGAATTTAATGGCACTCTTATTAGTGTTTTAACAGTCTGATAGTCCCAATTATCAGTACTGAAAAGCATAGACATTAAAATGTTTAAAATAGTTTTATCCAAATCCCTTCCAGTTCTTGCCAGTACCTAACTCTTTCCACTGGTAGTGTTCTCATACTTCAAATGTGCTTGTGGGTCCTAAGTGTGACACTACAATTTACTACCAGAAATTGTAAATTAGGGATGGAGGGAGGGGAATTCCAAGGCTTTACCAGCATCATGACATCCTTGCTAGAAGGACTGTGATGAGCCTGGTGGAGGATTTCTTTCTTCTCTTTGAAGCAATATGATACTGATATTACCTTGTCTTGGGCTCTGCTTGGGTTTCCCTTTACACCTTTCCCTGTCACAGCCCCTTTCTTTCTCCCAGGCTGTCAGCCTGGCAGTGCCTCCCTGACACCCCATTCCCCAACACCCATGCACACAAATGGCTGTGGTTTGTCAGGCAGTGACAGCAGGAAGGTGTCACCCCCTCTACAGCAGGGTCACCCCCAGACCTGAAGCTGGAGCAGGGGAGGCAGCAGTCATTGACCCACGTGCAGGGATTAAACCAGCAACACTCTGATCAGGCCATGGCAAAGGTTGAGCCCCTGCACTGCTGGGTCAGCATATAGGCAGGGCATACCCCTGCTGAGGGCAGAAATCATACCTACTGAATTACAAAATGAAAAAATCAAGCTACACCTAAAGATATAACACTTAAGAATTACAGTTTACTTCACCGTCGAATAAACTTACAAAAAGGGATGCAAAACAAGATAAATGTGAAGACAGTGCAAGTAAAATCTAGTAATTCTCATCTGCATGTTGTAAACATCATGACAAAAACACCATAGTTGTCAATATTGTCAGAAGAAAAGGCAATGTGATATTATCACATTGTAGCTGGGCAAGTTGCAAATACCCATCACTCTAAAATAAGTATAACTTTGTACAAAAAACTATATTCATATTTAATTCCTCATCTGTCTATAACATGAATGCCTCCAGAATACTAAGATTATTATTATTATCATAGGTTTTAATTTTCTTCTCTATTAGGTATCTTTTACTTTGTCTGTAATAGCCTTATTTAAAACTGAAGCATTTATGCATTTTTACAGTCAAATGGCAATAAAAGACAAAGTGTGCTCTATAGCTAAATACTGAACTTCTCTTACTCTTTTTGGGACACAAAGAATTCCACTATTTGTAAAGCAATGTATTATTCATACTACAGTTTAAATGTCACATAAAAAATGAGAACAATACTGTGCCTGAAGGATTTTCAGACTCAGTCAAATAAAGATCTGCACAAGTTATGGAACAGATGGCATCTGTGACCAGCAACAACCACCCAAGCCTGCCCCAGTATGCCTCTGTAGACACCTGGAAGCTGAACGGTAAGTTAAGCCACCACAATGGGAACTCGAAAAAAGATAAAGGTGGTACTACTATCTGGGTGTTATCTCAGACTTAGGAGGAGGTTAACAAAACTTGGTATTTTCCCTTTCCCCCTTACAAGCCAGTTTAA
This sequence comes from Myiozetetes cayanensis, assembly GCF_022539395.1. Classification (NCBI taxonomy): domain Eukaryota; kingdom Metazoa; phylum Chordata; class Aves; order Passeriformes; family Tyrannidae; genus Myiozetetes; species Myiozetetes cayanensis. The sequence goes on along the minus strand of NW_026087411.1, from coordinate 88,319,306 downwards.
AGCTCTGTCAACAAGGCCCACTGGCTCCTGTGCTAGAATTCTTTTTCGCTTCTGAGGTGAAGATGCAGGTGATGCAGATCCCATCTCAGATACAGATGTCACATGTCAGTAGACCAGGTGTTCAGTAGATCATCCCATGGTCAAAAACCTATGATTTTTCTGATTGCATCAGTCTCGGAGCCCTTCACTGACCTGATGGATCTGCCTATTCCTATCAATACTATTCCTTGTTCCAGAAGGGTGGGGTTAGGGTTAGGGAAATCACTACCTGTGCTCCTGATCTTTCAACCAATTGTCCCAGGGCCTTGCAGTCTCTTTTGATTGTCCTTAGACTTCTCTTTGCTATTTTGTCACTGCCAGCTTGAACAACTAATAACAGATAATAATCAGAGCCCTCTACTAGATAGGAGAATTTTCCAGTGATGTCCCTTATGTGAGCCCCTGGGAGGCACTAATATATGATTCATTTAATTAGCATAGCACACCATCTTCACTATCTGGTTCAAATGAGAATTTCATAACTTATACTAGTACTTTAGTCTGGCTGTGATGATCCAAGTCACGTAATCAGTGAGCCAGAGAGTTGTCCCATAATTTTCTTTTTTCCACTACAAGTTAGGGAAAAAAACCCAGTGGAATTACTAAGAAAACTACTTGATTCTTATCATGAAATGTCAGCAGACATACTTCCAGAGAACACAATATTCCATGATGCTGCCATGGCTATGCTTTTCAGAAGTAAAAACAGTAAAAACTTTACAGTAACTGTTCTAACATATAGCATGTTATTTTCTGCAAAGTGAAAACATCTCTCAGCAGTCATTACTTTAGATATTTTTTGCTGTGACTGATTGAAATATCCACAGGTTTTAAAGTGATGAATTACTTGTTTCTATCTAACTAGTTCTCAGTCACGAATTTTTGAATGCATAGTAAAACACACCAAAGCATGAGAAATTGTTATTAATATTAATATTAATATTCTTATTTAATTTAAAATGTTTTATTTTAGAAATACTACAATACTTTAATATAAAAGATATTAAGTACATTTACAACTTGCACAAAGCTCAAAGAAATACCTCATAATCACAGAAGAATAGACTGGTCATTATGATGTATAATGTTCTTTTGTGGTGCTCTCACATCAGAGCTGCTGAAAAGTTCCTTTGTTACAGCATTTGTAGCAGAGCAATTTGTGTGGAAATTGAGATTTCAATCCCCTGGGCCTTGGTAACTCTTACTGAATAGAAGCTCCTTTAAAGCATGCACAATGACATACTTGAATATATTCAAAGATCCCTCCAAAGTTTCACTTGCTGAAAAGTACAGACTCTCCTAGCTAGCAGTAACAGCTAAGGAACACATCTAACAGTTGCATCAGGGCTTTCCCAGATTTGTTGTAGGTATAATTAATGTGAACCACTGATTTTAGCTCTAGAAGCCCTAGATGATATAAATACTCAACTAATACCTTCTTATAATAAAATCTAGATATAGAGCTATAGAACCATTAAAGTTGCAAAAGACCTCTGAGATCATCAAGTCCAACCATTAACCTGGCGCCATGTTCACAGTTAAACCATATCCCCAAGTGCCACAGCCACACACCTTTTGAACATTTCAAGGGATGGTGATTCTACCACTTCCCTGGGCAGCCTATTCCAATGCCTACTCACTCTTTCAGAGCAGAAAATTTTCCTAATATCCCATTTAATCGTCCCTAGTACAACTTGCAGCCATTTCCTCTGATCTTGTCACTTGTTACCTGGGAGAAGAGAACAACCCCCACCTCACTACAACCTCCTTTCAGGTAGTTGTAGAGAGATATAAGGTCCTTGCTCCCTCAGCCACTCATCATAGGACTTGTGCTCCAGACATTCCACCAGATTCACCACTCTTCTCTGGACACCTTCTAGAATCTCGATATCCTTCTTGTAGTGAGGGTCCAAAACAGAATACAGTATTCAAGAAGCAGCCTCACTGGAAGTGCTCACTTGATTCCCTAGTACTCAACCATAAGCTCTCAAATGTTCTCAAAGCCTCCTTTAAGTACTGGAAGTATAGTCCTATCCTCTGAATTCTTCATTCCAAGCAGCTCAAAAAATCTTCAGGGAAAGATTCTACATCTGCTTTACCCCAAAACTACTGGTCTGAGAGATGATATTGATATTATCTATTTCAGTTACTGGCCATTGTCTCAGTTTGATTAAATGTTCCTTTTCTGGTAAATAGTATGTGGGTGTCCTAAGAAAGAGATTTATGTAGTATATAGAGCCTCATGATCAAAAAGTTAAGTTAAACCACAAAACTTCACAGAAGCACTTTCATAATTAGGATACAGTGTTTAACCATGATTCTATTGCTGTAAGCCATGGTTCCTGGAGAAAGGAATTATAATTGTTGCTGTTATTATTATTACTACTATACTTATATATTGAAATTTTGTGGCAACAAGACAGAATCTACAAGAATGGTGTCAATATTCTTGAATGCTTCAGCAAAGTCCATTATTTTGAGAGAGGCAACCAGCCTTTTCATGAAAGTCAGATGCTGAAGGACTTAAGAAACTAAAAAACAGAGGAAAGAACTATCAGCATGTCTAAGTACCGTAATGCAATAGAGTGTTAGAGTCCCAAATGAAGACATTCAGACCAGAACTACTGTAGCCATATTACTATGGCTTTGTATTTGGCTTTAGTGCCACCCTTTAGAGGAACACTTACCTTGGGGCTGCATTATTCTGATGCAGCTGTTTCTTTTTTCCATTCAATACAGCTTGCAAATTTTGAACTGTGATATACAATATGCTTACTGCGGTCAGTTGTATGAGTGTAAGGGAACATTTTCCTCCATTTTCACTAATAAATTAAATAATTGTTCTCAAATGTTTCCAGATCTACTTGACATGGAGCAACATATCAAATAAACTGGTAGAATGCATAAATGGCTCACCTACTGGATATTTTATATGGAAAATATTTCTTCTGGGTTGTTTTGTTTTGAGAGCCTTTTGTTTTGTCTGTTTGTTTTTTCCTAGTTTGTATTTATTATTATTAAACTAGCCACAGAAAGAGAGAAAATGTGGGGGAGAATACATCATCATAATCTTACATTATATGCAAGAATTAGGTTCAAGGCATTGTTTCGGTCAATAGGGAGTGATGCATGCAAAAAGCAGCAGAAGTAATTTGAAATTCTTTATTCATATAGGAACCACTATGAATGTGTGGGAAACTTGGGGAAAGTGTGAGAATCAAATTGAAATTTTCTCCCAATCCATGATACCACTTTAAGCAATGGATACAATGGGAAATGGGTCTTGTTCCTAGCATGTGCATGACTGCATGAACAGTGTCCTTTTTAACAATATAAAGTGGTGTTTTCTACATTGTTGCTATTCATAAATAACACAGTTTCTTTTCAGCAGTCAAAATAAGAAGCAGCTCTAGTTCTATTCCTCTTTTACTGACAAGCTAGAAATCCAGAAAAAGAAGCTGGCCCTGTTTGAAGATAAATAGTAATTAACTGCACAACACATTGGTGAAATCACCTTAGAATCACTATATTAAATACATTTAAATTAGACAGTAATGAGCACGAAGAACAAACACTTCACATTTAGATATTCTTTGCCAAAAAACCAGGATTTTTCTCCCTAAAGACACAGATCTGTAACCCAAAACAATTATATTTCACTAAACAAGGGGAGCATACTGTCATCCAAGTTCCTAATCACCCGATTTAATTTGTATACACACTGAGAGTTGATGTTGCCAAATGCGCATTATGAATGGACCATAGCATTGCATATTTTCAACATAATCTGTACAAAAAATTAGGTAGTTATTGACTTTGTCTCCTTAAGGACCAGAGACTCAGCATGACCTATAGAGACCTTTCTTTCTTACAATTCAGCTGTTCAGTAACTTCATTTCTTTGAAATTGGAAGCCACCGCTATATGGCCTGATAACCTTTACAGACTACATAAAATAAATGTTTCCTCAAATAAAAAAGTATGTGCTGGACTATGTCTTCCTGTTTCTGAAGCTGTAAATACAATATTTGAAATCAAATTATGGAAAAGTCACATCCAAATACTGAACTTAGGTAACAAAGATTAGACGCAATAATCTAACTTGGTTTCTGTTGTGGCATACAAAACACTGGGCTAAACATAAATTTTGGTATTCAATTCTTGTATTTATTTCCTGTAATTCAGTACCCTATTGGCTGCCCCTGAAGGTGCTGAGAAAGCTGACATTTCCTTGAAAGGCTACTTGCTATTACATCTGGAAAAAAAAGGAAATTGGGGAGGGTCCTCAGTGACTAGGAAAAGGAAACATTGAATTTATCACCCCCAAAAAATGAAAGAATGATACAGGGAGCAATAGGTCAGTAAGTCCCAGTTTGGTCCTTGGGAAGACTGTGGAGAGAATCCTTTTGGAAGCCATTTCTAGGCAATAGAAGAAAGAGGTGAATGGGAAGAAACCAGTATAGGTTGAGAGCAGCCCTGTGAAGAACTTGTGGATACTCAATTGGGTATGAGCTGTCAATTTGCACTTGTAGCCCAAAATTTCAGCCATATCCTGAGCTGTATCAAAAGCATGGTGGACAGCAGGTTGAGGGAGGGGATTTTGTCCCTCTACTCTGCTCTTGTGAGACCCTACCCCTTGAGTACTGCCTCCAGCTCTGGATGGAAAGGTATGGACCTGCTGAAGAGGGTCTAGAGGAGGGTCACAAAAATGATCAGAGGGCTGGAACACCTATGAAGAAAGGCCGAGATGTTGGGGTTGTTTAGCCTGGAGAAGAGAAGGCTCTGAGGAGACTTTTATTGCAAGCTTCCAATAGTTAAAGGAGGCTTGTAAGAAAGATGGGGACAGATACTTCAACAGAGCCCATTGCAATAGGATAAGGGGCAATGGTTTTAAACTAAAAGAGGGCAGATTTGGACTATATGTAAGGAAGAAATTTTTTACAATGAGGGTGGTGAGACACTGGAACAAGTTGCCTGGAAGTGGTAAGGCCCCATCTCTGGAAACAATTCAAACCCAGTTGGATGGGGCTCTAAGCAAGCTGATTGATTTGAAAATGTCCCTGCTGATTGCAGGGGGTTTGAGTAGATGACTTCCAATGCAAGCCGTGATTCTATCCAGTTTATCAAGGGACAATCAGACCCGAGCAATCTGATTGGTGTTTATGATGAAATGACTAGGTTTGTTGGAAGAGGAGACAGCAATGGATGTCACTTGTCATGACTTTAGCATGGCTTTGACACTGTCTCCCACAACATTCCTCTACCTAACTTAGGACTGTATAGTGTGGAAGGGTGGACAACTGGTTGGTTGGGCTTAGAAGATTAGGGTTAATTGATCATACTCTATCAGGAAGTTTGTTAAAAGAGGAGTATCCTCAACTCTGCCACTAGGTTCAGAAGCCTGGAAGGCTTGAGACTGTACTTGAGTAATGAAATGCAGAAAAAGACAACTTTGAGTGCCTCACACTCTTCCATTTCTTATGTCAATATATCCCCCTTCCCACTGAGAACCAGGTCCATTTTCCTTTTGTTGCCAATGTACATATAAAAAGCTTTCTTGTGGCTTTGCACATTTTGTCTGTTCTCAATTCTAGCTGAGCTTTTCCTTTCCTACTTTCAAGCCTGTACACCTGGGCAATGGCTTAATACTCCTCCTAAGTCACCTGTTCCTGCTTCTTTCACCAAATGTGTGCTTCTTTTATGCATCTGAGCTCAGTTAGCTGTTTCCTATTCATCCTTGCTCACTCTCTGCCATATCTTCCTGAATACTTTCTTCCATGAAAAAAAGGTGCAACAATTGAAACAAAGCTGCCATCAGACTAAGATTTAATTATTTAAAATATGGCTTAAGGTTCTACTTAGTAGACAGTAAGACACTTTGAGAGGAATAAAAATATTTGTGTCCTGACCTTGGCTCTCAGGAGAGACAAGTAGCAGTGAAGGCTTGGCACTTCAAGGCAAATACTCACTGAGGTTGCACCTTACTCTTCTAGGTTTTTTTCTGGCCCAGGAAATCTTTGCTAAATAGTGTTGAAGCTCAACAAGTCCAGTAAAAGTATCCTTTCCTTACAGATCAGGCTAACTCACAGCATGAACATTATAAAACTTCTCGGGAGAACATATAAACTAAATTTGCACCTCCTAGTGGTGTGTTCACCAAACCTAAAATTCCCCAAACTTATGTGAATTCTCTAATCCTTACACTAAAGGCAGACACCACTACCTCCAAATTTAGTACAGAAATGCAGATCTGCCAGTCTTCATGTTGGATTTGTTCTTGGTGTACCAGTCTGTTTTGGCCTCTTGATATGTAAGCTGCATCTTGTTTTGACATTTCAGGAAGTGTGCCAAGAGATTCCTCCCCTCTGACTCTAAATAGGTAGTCACTTCAGTTAGTTATGTAGTTGCTCTTCTTCCTCTGGATATCAATAGCAAGGAAGGCAGACAGAGGCTTTGAGAAGTGCAAATGTAATCACTGCCACAGTTGACTAGCAGTATAAAGCTGTAGAAATAACTGGGAAGGTCAAAAAAGATAAACTTCTTTCCCTTTTCATTGATTAGATTTTGGGGGACATTTTTGTTAAGTCAGCCTGTTGTATGAAAAGCAGAAGAGAGTTTTCACTGTCACACAGACAAGATGAACATCAGGTTCCTAAGCCCGGGATAAGGAAGGCTAGGCCTAAGAGCTGACATAAAAGATAAAATACAAGCTGAGCTATTTAAGCCAACATTTTTACTTGGTTTAACATGCAACTTAATTGTACAGTTAGTCACTTCAAAATATTAGCTTGTACTCATCTCATAGAGAAAATAAGACTGAAAGGGTAGATCTGTGCTGAACAGAATAGCTACTTTAGAATTAAAGAATAATTATGGCTCTGCAGAAAAGATGACTGAAACCAGTGACTAATTGGCAGTTTGAATGAGAATTTTGAATTTGTATGCCTCAGTTTAATACACATTCTATTTTATTCACTTAAATATTACTTTTAATATTGGCTGGAGCTGTTAAAGTGTTGGTGGGGGAGCTGCAAGGCACCTTCTGTAAGGAGAGACCAGGGGTTGCCTCATGACAGATCCAGTTCCATCTCTCTCCAAAGAATCCACTGTAAGACACAACTAAGCCCCTCAGTCAAGACAGTGGTACCTCTGTGAAAACATACCTCTGTGAAAGGGCAAAATACTGCACAGACAAAGAAGGGGGGAAAACAGAAACACTACTGTGAGCACCAAGGTCAGAGAAGGAGGGAGAAATTGCTCCACGCACTGAAGCAGAAACTTCCCCAGAGCCGATGGACAAGACCACAGTGGTTCAGGTGTTGCCCTGCACTCTGTGGAGAGTACTTCCAACACAAGTAAATATCCACAATGCAGACCACGGAGAACTCCATCCAGAAGCAGGTGATTATTTCCTGAAAGAATGTGAATGGTGAAGAACCCATGCTGAAGTAGATATATATTGAAGGACTATAGCCTGGGAAAAGTACCCGTGCAGGAGCAGGGGAAAGCGTGAGAAGGAGGAACCAGCAGAGAGAAGCTGTTATGAATTGACCACAGCCTCCCATTCCCCATCTCCCTGTGATGTTCTTGCAGGGCAGTAGAGGATTTGGAAATGTGAAAGGGTGCCAAGGGAAGGGAAGAAATCGAGGAAACTGCTGTTTAATTTTGTGGGTTTTTCTCTTCCCCTCCATAAGTCCATTTTAATCAGCAATAAAATATGTTATTTTTCCCAAGTCATGTCTGTTTTGCCTGTGATAACTGGTAACTGTCAGTTTTGTGTTGGAAGGGACATTAGAGATCAGCTAGTTTCAATCCCCCTGCCGCAGGCAGGGACATATTACACTAGACCAGGTTTCTTAAAGCCCCATCCAACCTGGCCTTGAGCACTTCCAGGGATGGGGCATCCACAGCTTCTCTGGGTAAACTGTTTCAAGTGTCTCACCACCCACACAGTGAAGGATTTCTTCCTAATACACAATCTAAATCTACCCTCTTTTAGTTTAAAGCCTTTCCCCCTTACCCTAACTGAAGGTACTCAAAGACTGCTGGAAGGTCTGCTCAGAACCTTCTCTTCTGCAGGCCATCCACATGGAAGACCTTGTACTTGGCCTTGCTGAACTTCATGGCACACCTCTCAATCCTGTCAAGATCCCTCTTGATGGCATCCCTTCCCTCCAGCAGGTCAGCTGCACCACACAGCTTGATGTCATCAGCAAACTCACTGAAGGGTGCAGTGAATCCTATTTTCCATGTCACTAACCCATGAGGTTTTTTGTCTTTAATTTCTTTTCCTATTCTGTTGATGAGGGGGTTGAAAGAACAGGGTGAGCCACTGGCAGAGAGACAAGGTCAACCCAACACATTTTAAAAAAAAAAACCCTTTAGTCTTTGAAAGAGATCTTTGATTTACTTGACCTGAAGCAAAGAAAAATCAGAAAATAAAAACTTAAGAAGGACAAAAAAGGCAGTAACAACCTTATAATCCTAGAATCCTTTGAAATGAAGTAAATAGGAATTACAAACAGAATTCTACAATCAAAAAAATTATATTATTATTAATTCCATCTTGCAGTAGACTTGATGACCCAGACATTTACGGTTTATAGCTGAATATAAAATAAATTTTTCATTAACATGAAAATTATTTCACTTGAGGCATGTCTGAATCATCTCAGTTATATTTTGACATAAGGGTGTTCAGATGGCAAGATTTAGAAGTGATTAACACCTCAATCATGAAAACGCCCTTCAGGGTAAGTGATCATAACATATTATGTTTAATTACTTATTCCTTTTAAAATGTTATATGGAGCAGCTGAAGTGAAAGTAATATTAATGTTTTCCTTTATATTTTTTAATATCAAAATCAGTGGAATATGGATACATGTATATTTTTCATATTTTATTCTCTACATAATTGTGTACCAGTGCACGTTCAGAATGCAACATCAGACTGATTTGTATCAATACGATATAGCTATACTTATAGATTATATTTCCTTATTTTGCTTTTAGTTTTAATTTGCTGATTACATTTAATTTATAATTCCAAAAACAGTCGTAAGATCTTAGACATCACAAAGATACAGAGTTCCACTTGTTTGCAGTTTATTTTCAGATTCTCTAACAAATGTTTGGCTATCAAGACAAAATTAAATCTGACATAGCCTTTGATGTCCTCAGAATATGAACAAATTTCTTGTACTTAATAGTAACGTTTATGAAATAAAAGGATTCTGGAATAATACAGAGAAAAGCAGTCCCTGATTAAGATATGTTTCAAAGACCATCTTAGTGTAAAAGAAAACTATGGAAACATGGTGTTTTCTTAATCAAAATATCTACCCTCTATGCATATTAAGTCTTACATTCAGTACCTTACAAAGCAAAATGCTTCAAGATTGTTTGTTTCTTTATATTTGTAGTGAAAATTTAGCAGTTCATGTTGTAACCACCAACAATCATTACTCCAGACAATGAATGGCTGTTTAGACAAAACAGGTTTTAGATTCAGTGACTCAGGAGGCATCTGCCATTTTATGTTTTTATATCCAACACCCAGATACCACCAATGTAAAACAATAAGCAGTAACAAATGTGACCTTGAGCAAAGAGCTATTCTACTTAGGAATTTCAGTCATTGTTTTTTTCAGTTAGTTCTATAAACCAGGCCTGAGTTTCCTCATGTAAAAATGGGAGCTATGGAACAAGAATGATCAGACTGGAGAATGAGAGTGCAGAGAATTTTGCAGCTACCTGCTTACCTAGAAACTATATGTTATGCTTCTGTTAAGTTTCTTTATATTATGTAAGCATTTCTAAAAATAATAATTTTCCAGGCCTGCATCTTTCAACATAAAAAGTTAATACTATCTCAAATAGTTCAATAATTTTTGCAATGGAGCATAAAACTTGGAAAAAGTAATGATGTTTTTGTGTAATTGGAAGAGAGTGCTCAAAATATGCAAGGAGACAGTTTGTAGCTTTAGTATGTTGAAGTTATAGATCTGAAAGAACAACATATGTCTGTTTACTAAGATAATTTTGGGCAACAAGGGCGTATGCTATATATATACAGTTGCTAAAGAGCAAATAAACGTAAAATAACAGCAGCAGCTGATAGAGAAATTGAATCATTAGGTGTTGTGTCGTGAAGAATACCTAGCAGAACTAACCAGTATTGTTTCATGGGGCAACACTGGCCAAGCAAAACCAATTACAAAACTGAGAGGCACTAAGATGGGGATGGAAAGTTCATGTCATTGGGTCAGCTGCATCTGTGATGTAGCCTTTCTAGCCAGTATGATTGAGGACAACTAAACATACACACGAGACTACAGAAGAGGGGGTGCAGTAAGAACTAGAAGGTATTTTAGAAAAAAAAACACGACAAAACAAACCAGAGGAAAGAAACTGTGTACTTTTAAAAATGTTCAGTTGATTATTTGGTGTTGTTATTCTGTTACTTTTCTTCTCTTTCCAATAGAACACTCTTTTATTGTCACTTCTCATTTTTTGAAAAAAAAAAAAACCCAACAGTTTCTTGCATTCCCAGATCACATAAGTTTTATTTTCCAAAGTATCTGGGATGAGGACTTTAACCATCGTGATGTCTAAGGCTCAAGAAGACCACTGTAGCTGCCAATTAAATCCTGCCAGAAGGAATACACCTGTGTGTATGTCATCTGAACTGTGATCACCTTTTTTAAGGGTCTACGCGAGCTGCAAAGCAGTAGATTTTATCTAAGCAGTGTGGAGAAAATGCTATATTTTAATATTAATAAATTATTTTAATGTGCTTTTGTTAAACATCTATTTAAAATTAAATAAAATTATAAACAATGTAAAATAAATCCAAAATAACATAAACTTATGGAGAACCTAAAATATTAAGTGATACATTGGATGTAAAATTTCAGAGGTAACAGAGTAGAGATCAGTGTCTAAGAACTGCGTTCTCCAAGACAGTAAATTACATGATAACCAGAAAAAAATAATCAAAATGTCTGATGAATATTAATAATTTTAAAATAATTTCTATAAATGAATTGAAATATCAAATGAACATAATTTGATCTAGCCAATTTAATGTATTGTAATTTGTTTCCATTCAACTTCATAAGCTTAAAATATTTTAACAGTTGATGATTAAGATTTTCACTGTACATTTTTTTTTTTTTTAAATTCAACTGATCATTGAAAACAATTCACACTGTCACATATCTTTAAAGGTGTCTGGTCTGTGAAATAAAAGTTGTTTGTAAATTGATGAAATCACTGAAGATTAAAGTGGAATTACACCTATCTATCAAAGATTTAAATGAATGTTTCTTGTTACACTGTTATAAATTCAGTACTGTAAATATTAATATTTTGTAGTTATGTAGTATTTTCTTTCACTAGTTATAATTTCACAGCTTGGTACCCTGAAACAGTACAATTATCTTTTATGTAGTGGAGGCAGCATAAAAAAAATTGTTAAATTGAATATGTAAAATCAGCTATTAGCTACTTGAACTGTAATTTCCATAAAAAGTTTTTAAAACCTCAAATTATCAGAGAGCTGATTTAAAATTCTGTATGTTTGCCAGGGAATCATACACTTGACATGTGCTTATTGCTTCATAATCCAGAAAAGCAATGTTTTACTCTGAAAAGACCTCACTTTGAAATGAAACTACTTTCACTCCCTTCTGGGCCTCCTATCACTGTAATATAATTTTAAAACTTAAATTCAAATGTTATACTTTTTATTGCATGAATTATTCTGGACTCCATCTAGATGGTACATTGCATAGTGGTTGTCCAAACAGTGTCACTTTAAGGAAGAAAAAAAAAGTCACGGGTTATAATTAAGTGATGGACAACCTATCACTAATTTTTGAGTAATGTTTCAGTGCTTGATAGACACCTTGATATCACACTACCCTGTTAGTAAAAAATGAACACTAAATAGTAAACAAATATTCTTGTAAATATACTAACAGAATTTGTACCAAAAAAATAAGTACTTGTAATAGTAAACAACTATTACAACTAATTGAGAAAAAAAAAAAATCACAAAACCCCCTTCCAGTATCCTATCCTAGTTGGTTAAATGTGTTAGGGAAAAGAACTAAAGTCAAACTGCTTAGTCAATAATGAACAATCAAAAGGAAAGCACAGCTGCAGATTGCTTGTTCCTTTTCAAATTAAAGTCTCCTAGGTGCTTCAAGTGCAGGTGTCTCATTTTTTATGAATATAACAGGGAATTCTTACAGAAACATGTACATAAAGGTTAAGACAACTGTTTTAACATCTATTAGTTAGAAATTACATCTGCAGTGTCACTGTCTAGTGAACAGAAGTTTCTGTGACACCCAAGAAGTACTATTCAGAACACAGGCCATCTAAAGAAAATACTGCAGGGGCAGGAGGGGGAGGATTTAAAAGTTTTAGGTAAGAAAATTATATAGATTTTTTTTATTTTTCTCTGAAATGACAATAATAACTTTGAAGAACAGTGCACAAGTGATATGTGGACTAAAGTTTGTGGTGAATGGAAAAAGAATATACAGCTATATATGTATTCCCCAAACTGTACTTGTCCTTTGTTCTTTGGAGAATTACATTCCTCTCAGTTCAGTGGATGAAAAATTGCATCCTTTCTTATCTCGTAAATTATGTAGTATTCATCATGGGCTGGAATGGGTAGAAAACAACATTTTATGCAGAAAGAATGCAGAAATGATACAACTTGAGGCAACAATTGTAAACATTTCTGCAGTCCATATGTTTTCAGGTTGCTTAAGCTGAATCTTTCAAAACACTAGGTATGAACTAGTTCTGCAAGTACACAAAGCATTTAAATAACAGTCAACATAATTTAAGGAAATTTTACTACATCTCTACCCATCAATTATTTTGTCATTATCCTTTAAAAAAACAAAGATTAATACTAAAGATAACAGTGTAGGTCCAACAGGTCAGCAAAGTCAAGGTGTTGCTGTGGTTCTGTGCAAATTCAAATGACAAGGTAACATTTTATTGTGTTTGCAAAATTTACTTGCTATCTATGGTAATAGTTCTCTTCTTATCTGAATTAAAAAAAAAAGGTGATTTTCTTTGTATTATACACTAACTCTTTTAATGGGTTTTAGCTGAATGTGTGGGTGACTAGAGAAATTATAACTCAAGTCTTGGTATGAGATAAGCTTGAGATACTTCACAAGAATTGTATCAAAGTTCTATTTGAGTTAATATTAATTTATCCTCCAATAAGAAGACAATCCTGTTTACTCTTCCTTGATTTAGTTGAGGCCTTCACTATAACATTGAAACCATGTAAAACATGTGAAATAAGCCTCTTGATTGTGGTAGAGAGTGGGCCATACCTGTGAATCCAGGTAGACAGAAACACAAGTAACCTCCAAGCCTGTTGATGCAGCTTCCTCCATGCAAACAAGGCAAAGTTTCACACTCATTTACATCCATCTCACACAAAGACCCATAGTATCCAGGTGCACAGTTACAGATGAATCTTCAGAAAAGGGAAAATCATGTAAGTCAAGAGAAGAAACAATGTGATCTATTCCAATATTTTGAAGCTTTGTGTATCTCCTGATGTCAAGTTGGTGTCCCTAATCCTCATCCATATTAAAATAATGAACAGACTTTTCTAATTTCCATCTTTCTGAAGCAAACAGAGTGATTTACTCTTTGTTAAATTAGTAGAAAAATTGGGCACAGTAATTTTAATTGAAGGTATAAGGAATGACTTAAGGACTAATAGTCTTATGGCACAAGTCTTGTAAAGTGCTGTTGAAAAAAACAAAGTACAAGTTTTCCTCTTGCTTTCATTTATCTTTCAGTAAACCTTTAAATTAGAAAAAGTCACTGTTGGAAGCTGAAAAAAGATATGTAGCAATCTAACTGAAGATCAATTTTCTTCTATTTCGGTCTTTTTCCAAATAAATAAAATAAAAAAAAACCATAAAAAAAGTAAGAGAACTTTTCCCTTCTAATTTTTATTTCAGGTCACATATGGACAGAAAACTGAATCAGTAAGATTTGCCTGCTTCACTTTATCACCAAATCCTTCTTATATGCTTAAGGTTCCACCCAAATCTCAATGCAATAAGCAGAATTAACATAATAAAATCAGGTAATCACATTTAATTTTGTAGTCACTAACCTGTTAACAAGATCCAGGCAAGTTCCATTGTTTTTACAGGGTCTTGATAAGCATTCATTTATCTCCACTTCACATAGGGTCCCAGTAAAGCCATGTTGGCAGGAGCACCTAACAAAAAGGATGTCAGTACATTACTTTGTAGCTCATTCTAAAGTGTCCAGAAAAACACAGCAGACAGTGAGGAGTATAAATTATGTGGTGCCAAAATCACGTTTGCTTTTTTCTGGTCATTAAAAGGGATGATCACAGTGTTACAAATAATAGCCTTTTGTGCCCTACACCTGAAGGATAAGATGCCATCCTCCAGAATTGGGCTCATGGGAATGTCGTGAGGTTTAATAAGACCAAGTGCAAGGTGATGTACCTGGGTTGGGGAAACCCCTGGTATCGAGTATGGGCTAGGGAATGAACAGGTCAAGAGCAGCCCTGATGACAAGGACTTGGGGGTCTGGAGGATGAGAGACTGGGCATGAGCTGGAAATATGTGCTTGCAGCCCAGAAAGCCAATTGTACATCAAAGGTCAAAGTAGGTGATTCTGCCCTTCTACTCCAGTCTGGTGAAACCCCACCTGGAGTACTGAATCCTACTCTGGGGTTCCCAGCACAGAAAGGACATCAACCTGTTAGAGTGAGTCCAGAGAAGGCCATCAAGAATGGTTAGAGGAATGAAGCACCTCTCCTATGAGGAAACTCTGAGAATTGTGGTTGTTCAACCTGGAAAAGGGAAGACTTAGGGGTGACCTTAATTTTGGTCTTCTAGTACCTGAAGAGAACCTACAAGAAAGAAGGAGAGGGACTTTTTACAAAAGCATGTAGTGATAGGTCAAGGGGGAATGGATTCAAACTAAAAGAGAGTAGGTTTAGATTAGATATTAGGAGGAAGTTCTTTGGTGTGAGGGTGATGAGGCACTGGAACATGTTGACCAGAAAAGCTGTGGATGTCCCATCCCTGGCAGTGTTCAAGACCAGGCTGGGCGAAGCTCTTAACAACCTGGTTTAGTGAAAGGTATACCTTCCAGTGGCAAGGTGTTAGGAACAAGATGATCTTTAAGGTCCCTTCCAATCCAAACCATTCTGTGATTCTGTGTGAGCTGGGGGAACTGATAAAGAGCACAAAGGAAGTAAATTGTGATAAGAAAATATACAAAAAAGGCTCCAAGCAGACCTGAGACTGAAGATTGGAAAACCCCCACTGTAAGAATCACACTTCTCCTGAAAAAGACTTTCAGATGCCACTGACTTGCAGTAATAATGCCAGTTATTTTTGAAGAAAACCAAAATCACCGATCACAAGATCCAGATAGACATTGTGAGAGTAATCATAACAAATGTTACAAGAGCTACATAATTGCAATATTTCTTACATAATACCTACAACTAAATTGTTCATGAAGATTTTCTATTAATTGGAAGTCATAATATTTGCATTATTGTAACAGGACTAACAACAAATGTTTTCTGGATTTTCATTAGATTCTTAAGATTTTAATTAGCCCTACAATAGATTCTTGGGTTCACATGTGTACATGTGTGACTTTTTGCTCACAAGAAGATTTAGACTGTAATGCAGCTATCAAATACATCAAAGGTCAACAAACATTGAGCTGGTAAAGCAATAGCTAGATGATAAACATCTATCTATCATACTGTGTATCTGTCATTCAAATAATTTTCCTTACCTGTAGTGGTTGATTCCATCCACACAGAGACCTTCATTTTGGCACGGATTGGAGATACACTCATCACTGTTAACTTCACAGTAAGTACCCTCAAATCCTGAAACAGAGATTACATTAATTGTGAATGAATGAACTCTACTACACGATGTAAATATAAGGGTCACAGCTTCTCTTGGAGGTTTGGCTGTCTGAGCCCAGGAACAACTTAGACAATGCAAGTGGCAGGCCTGAGAAACCTAAGCTGCACTTGAAGTCATTCAAGAAAGAGCTGAGGGAAACATCAGCAGTGACTACCTCTTCTTTTTGAAGTATTCAAGCTGAGGCTCTTTGCTCTGGATCTCTGACTGACCGGTGTTGCAGCCATGTTCATGCCTAGCCATGTAGCTGCTAATTTGGATGCTGACTTTGGTCTTCAGACTAGCTTCCTGGTTTGATCTTGGATCTGTCCCATTCCCCATAGCCTTGACTGGTGCTCTGGCATACTGTGCTCATCCTGGATACAGCCATTGGGCCTGCCCTGCTCGCCATATTCATATACTGTCAGAGAGCAAGGTCCCTGCCCTGGCAGGCAAGGACTCACCTTACCTTTGCTCCTGGAGCAGTCACTGCTCCATGACTCAAAGATCAGGGCAACAAGTGGAAGAAAACAATCCTAAAAAAAAACTTTTTCCAATTATTTTTGGCTCTTGGCTTCAACAAAATAATTTCCAGACAGTACACAAATCTTCGGTAGGAGCATCTGTTTAAATATGCTGGGCAAATGTAACCCCTTTTAAAAGACTGAAAAGGCTTTCTTGGGGAGTGCAGAACAAAATCAGAAACTAAAAGCTAATTCAAGAATTAATATATTACAGAGCATAGTGGAAGTTAGAGAGACCACATTTATTCAAAGCAGTCAGTAGCTGAGAAAAAAAAATTAAATGGTTTTAATATTTAAATGAAGAAAAAATGTGATTAAGATCTTATCTGCATAGTACATTACTTTCATAATACATTACATTTACCTATGTAAATGTTCCAGAATATACATTAAAAAGAAATAAGTCATTTTTCAGTGATACATGAACACTATTTCTGCTCTTAGCATACTACATCTTAAAACTTCTACATAAATAAATGTTCTGCTAAATACATGTTTGTGTTAAAATTCTATACACACACTGGCTAAACTACAGCTATTTAGTTGAATTTGGCACAAATTCAATAAATATATTTTCAATTGATGTAATAATGAAACCACTATAATGAGCAAACTATTTGCATTGTAATGAGAATACACAACTCCTGATTGCAGGTTGACCAAAGAACATTTATGGTATTCACTAAAGCCTTTTTGAACATCACTTACATTAAAAAATTAAATTAAGATAACTGTAAAAACAGCCACTGAAATTCAGTATATATTACTATAAACATGATGAAGGTTTGACTGGACTTTTTGTTAAAACAACAAGCAAAAATTGTTACCTGCACTTTTTTAGATACCCAAATAAGGATAGTAATTGTTTTTATTGCTTTATAATGTATTTTTAGTTTTCAAAGTAGTTAATGAAAGTGGGGAGATCATGAAAGACCACAGTTAGAATAGTATGGCTTATTTTTATCTAGAGAACCCATTACTGGAAAAATAAATGTCTTGGTTGGAGTTGTAGGGAAAACTGTAGAAAGAAATCTCTCTTGGCACTCCAGTATATGCTCTAAACATGAGCTCTCATCAAAGCAGTTGGTATTTTCTTCTTATCAAGATTATTTCTGTTTAACAGCTTCCTGAGCTAGACCTGACTGAAATGAGTTCTTAATATTTGCTGAAGTTTTCACAGCAGTATCTGCTACAAAGATGAAAAAGTAAAGCCTGGAATGTATCTCAAACTAACCCTTCAATTATAGTCACTTATACTGTTATGATCTTATTCTTTTTTTCAGAAATGTCATGCTTCAGGAAGTGAATGGATACCCTCATTTATTTACTATTTGTATGATATTTCAGAGAAAACAAACAAACAAACAAAGAAACAACTGTAAAAGAATTGCCATAATAATGAAAAAATTATTTGTCCTAGTGTACTGCTTTGGAGTAGCTCCCTCAGCACAGGCAACCTTGTTGTATTTTGAATGTTTTAGTTTATTCTTTGCAAATGGGTCTGAACCAAAGTAAACAATATAAACATTTTTCTTAACTGTAGTATATGTAATATGCATCTTAATGCTGCAATTTGAACCTTCATCTCTATCTGCCTGTAGTTTAAGGAAAAAAGAAAAGTAAAAGAACTGTAAACTGGCACTCCACAAACCAAGTTCAGTACTAGACCTGGTCACTGACACACACACAAAATAATCAGTAGCTGTTCTTTTGATACACACCACTCCAGTGACACTGAGTAAGAGCAGAAAGGATGGTAGCATGTTTCTCTAAATCTGGTTTAATTAAGAAATTGGAGGCCATAGTGAGAGACAGGATCTACAGAACTACTTGTAGTAAACTTCAGCATCTGTGATTTCTCATTTATTTGTAATATTTGACATTTCTGAAACTAAGTTTCATTACAGAGTGGAAGGCTATGTCAATGGGTAGGGAAAATTCCGCTTCACTGAAATTAGTACAATTAAAGAGAAAACAAACCAATGTAACACTATGAATAACACAGATACATAGTTTTAGTTTTATAAAGGTAATCACAAAAGGCTTGTGAAGCTAACAAAATAAAACTTGAAAAAAAACAAACAAACACAGAACTTATACAAAATAACTTCTTACTTTTTGTGATGCTATAGAATATTTAAGCAAGCGTGTAAAAAAATGTACTGCAATTGTCAGATTAAAATGCATGAGATGCAAAATGGAGGCATTGCTTATTTTATTTTGCCTGCTGTCCCCACCGGTTATGGATGGTTTATCGTCTTTTTGAAGTAAATACTATGGAAGTGAATACACAATACACTACCTAAACACAGTTTTTGAATGCAGCAGGACACATTTTAAAGCCCGTAGCAACATATCGATACCTTGAAAAGATAAGCTGTAAAGTAAGCTTACAGTAGGCATAATGAGGGAGAACTTGCCTTAAAATATTTAACATGTCAAATATATTACTGTATATAACTATTTTGTAAATTGGCACACTACTGGCCATCCTGTCACTGAAAACTGGGAAAAAAACTGTCCAACCAGCTTGCTAGGTTAAAAGCTGTCATTACTAACAGTGTGCTGGGTGTAAGGGGATAACTCCACAAAGCTTGCACACCCAGTAACCAAACAGAACAGGTTATATTCCTGAAACTAACACACATTCATCACATTTCTATTACACGTTTATTACACTTCCTGAATGCATGCTAATTATTTCTGTGGACATATTTGGACATGACTCTGGATCTTCTGGTGAATCTTTTCTACTAAAGAGTATCTCAAATATGTGGTCAAGTCACAATGTACTTCTCTTATCATTCTTTGCCCTAAAGCACAGTCCTTGTTCTCAAAACTAAGACGTCTGCTAGTACACATTAGTCTCTGATATAGATAAATAAGGACGCAGCTGGCACAAGACACAAGATCAAAACACTTGTCCTCAAATTGAAAGAATTTTCCCACATCTTTGACCACTATTGCATAGTCCGCCTTTTAAAAGAAAATATCATTTGTTTGGTAACAATCCTGATAACAGGCTCACTGCTGTATAATGGTTTTTACTTGCTAAACATATTTTGCTGTATTTTTTCTGTAACATTAGAACAACTGAAGGTGTAAACAGAATCTCACAGACCTTACTGGCATCTATGTTGTCGTTTTTTTTTTTTAAATCAAAGGGATACAGTACTTAGTTTGAAACACTTATTATTTTTTTTGAAAATGTATAGGCATTTTTGAGGAAGTGAAACACACCTCAGAAATGTTAACACTTTTTGAAGTAACAGACAACATTTTCTAGACTTTCAGAAAATAACAGAGATGAAGAAAAATTGAGAACCATTACTGTACTTTATGTAAGAAAATCTACACTTATTTCTGTATATTTCTAATCATTCAGGTGACATGAAAGTGACTTTAATGATATCAGGTCTAGAAATATCTTGAATGCTGTTACTTAAGATGGGACATTCCTTCTGTTTCTCTAAAATATAGTAAATGAATCCTGCATGTCTCAACTCTGTCTATGAGATTTCAGAAGTGAAAGAATGTGAAGAGTATAGAAGCTAAATATCTGCTGTCATACTTATGATCATTTTCATCTCTTTATTCCATTGCAGAGAAATACTACAAAATTGACTTCTGTAGGTAACACAGAGGACTAACAGGATCCTAAAAGGTTTCTTTCACTGTAAGTTCTCTACTATTTTATTCATTAACACATTATAATGGATTATATTTATATTTGTCTCCTTACCATGAACCATTTATGAAGCAATGTTTGCAAGCAGCAGAAATATCACAGCCATCCCATAATCATTAGTTCAGGTGCTTGGGTTACTCAGGACAACAAAGGTAGGAACATATATCAAAATCAAAAGTGTGTAAAATATTAGGCTCTGTAAAAAGGCTATTTCCATCTGTGAATTATGTATGTGTGTCTGAAAAACAAACCAGCACTGAAGGGCTCAGGAATCTGACAATGGTAACCTGCAATTTGTATAACTTCTGTTCTTCAGCATCCACTTATTATTTCTGCTTGGTATTAAACAGTTTGTGCATTATGATGATTTTCACTTAGCCTTGTTTCAGACACGGACTGAAAGATATTTTGCCTCGGTTCAATCTTCTAGCTCTAACATGCTACAGATCAAATAAAAATAGTCCCTGCATGCTAGAACAAAGGGCATAAAAAACAAGGTGTCATGGGACAAAGGTATTGACAGTAGTCTGATAAGAGGTTAAAAAGTCCTGGAAAGAACTTTTTAAAAACAAGGACTCCAGAATTTAGAAGGAGTACTTGGAGGATAAAGAAAAATATTATGGCTAATACCAGTACAGACTTTTTCTGCTTAGATATAACACAGTGGTCTTCCTAGATATCTTTAACAAATTTTCCTGGAACATGACACATCATTTCCCTACACCCTAAAACTGGTGGTTGCAACGTTGAGACCCTTGCAATTCCTTTTGCATAAACCAGTTTTTTCAGGTTCTCAACTTCTAGCTTTATATCTTTAAAGTTGCAATGAGCACAAATAAGATGACAAAGCTTTTGAGTACTTATGTGCTGTAATAACATAAGTTGCTACTCTCCGTTCTTTTTACATCTCTCAAAAACTGTGCTTCCCTGAACTATATAGATTAAAAAAAAAAAAAATCCTTACAGCAATAATAATCCAGCAACAGGTAACTGGTAAAAAATTCAGCCTGTCTACTGTCTGATAGAATTGTCCTAAGCTGCCTAAATAGTCAGCAGAGTGACAAACAATTCTATAGCATTAGCCATTTGATGTTGTATGTTTGAGCAAAATGAATAACCTGCATTTGAGTGAAATTAGTAACCTCAGAAAATAATAGCTCCTTAATGTAATACTGTGGACATCTACATCTGGTCAAATTAATCCAGATATTTCTAGTGTATTTGTTTCAAAAAATACATACATTATTTCTTTGATCTAATTTCCCTTCTGAGTATCATAACTCATTAAAATGTTATTGAGTTAACACAGAGGCTGACCAAATAATCCATATTTTTGAAAAGAATGCATAAAGCTTTGGTATGAACACTCTCTCTCTATGTATGCAATGTATAATGTATAGTGTTTCCTGATAATTTTTCCATCCCAACCTAACAGGTAAACAGAAAATTGCTTCCATTGTAATAAAGAGGCTGCATAAAGATAATGAGCTTATCCTATCCATATTACTTGGACTAATGAAGGAAGATCTACATCTAATTCTAGAGAGAGATTCATTTCTGCCTTTTAAGAAACAGGAATTCTAAGAACTGCCTTAATTCAACAACCTTGCCCTTCCTTTCCTGTTTTTGTGTCGGCAACAACTATATCTGCTTTGCTACTAATCTTGCCTTGTTTTAGCTCCTAGATATATCTACTCAGTTCTTGTAGAAGAATAAATCACTGTTATAAAAGTCTTTTAATAGAAAACACTAGATATTTTCTGGCCCATAGTTTATTTCTTTATCTTGTTATTTTCTCTAATATTTATGTGCTTGTAATTCTCCAGGTTTCACACTTTGTGAAAATTGTTACCTTTTATCTCCCATTTCATCATGAATTAAGCTTGTTCTTCAACAGTCCTAGCCAGAGAGCTGATCTTGCACTGTGTAGTTGCATATCCTCTAACAGTTTTTCCTCATTCTGAATACATCTTTTTCAGTAATTTGTCTTGGTTTGGAACAAAATTGTTCTCAGAATGCTGAACTATTTTTGCCAAACTGCCCTGTCTTTCCTTTGTGTTGTCTTTACAAAACTAACACTTTTGTTCTTGACATTATCTAGAACAACATGGTCTAATGTCCATACTCTATTTACAGTCTAATTCACTTAGATATATATGTTTGGATCTTTTGCATGTAGACTTTTTGGGGAATTTATGAATAGTTGCCCAGGCTCAACTACAAATATTTCAATATTATTTAAATTCTATAGTTTTGCTCACATTTGCGACCTTGCTCTTCTGTTACACTAAAGTTCCATTTCTATTATTAATTCCAATAATGGAATTCCTTAAGAACAGAAAAACATGTTGATAAATTAAGCAGCAAGATTCCACTATTTGCCCTAAGTTTTCCATTCCCTCTCTCTATTTTTTGCATTCAATATGTAGCATTTCAGAAGACTCAGTGCTGGCTATATACATAACTCAAAACCCCATGTCATTCCAATTGCCTTGATCAAACTCTCGCTTATCTGTTACTGGCATAGGTCATAAGAAGAGATGTTTTCTGTCCACATCTTCAGAAACTTGCTCTACTAAAGTGATTCTTAAACTTTTGCAATAATGGCCTCCCCTACAACATTCTTGCAACCATCAACATAACACCCTAAAATTGTAGAGATCATAATATTTTAAACTGTTTAACTTGCTTGTGTGGACAATTTAACTTCAAGTCATGGTCTATCACTGTTCCAGAATCTATTATATGAGAGCCCAGTTTGTTACACAAATCATCTATCTCCTTGCAGGAAGAAACCCTCTATATCTAGGGCAGACAGCTCAAGAGGAAGTTTTACGTTAATGCTATTTATCAAATTCTACGAGTCTTTAAAGTAAGAACAGACAACTGTAGTTCCCTAACATACATAAAAGAACAAAGATGCACTTTTTAATTTTATACTACAACTAATCATGACTTCATTATCTTCCTGCCAGTTTTCTGTGCTAATTCTGTCCTAGGCTAACAGCTTTCATCAACTTTGATTCTGCCCAATTTATATTCTCTCAGCTTTTGTCTTCTCTGACCTAATCCAGCTCCCTTTAATCAGTGGATAGCCTTTTTTCCCTCTAAATAGGCACTACTGTCAATAGCATGACTTATAGTCCTCTTGTACCCATCTCAGGTATGGTATTCTATAGATAATCATTAGAATTTGGTAAGCATGGCTACATTTTGTGAATCCTGCTAAACCAGTTTCATACTTTCTAACTGTTAACTACTGGCAAATTGTTTAATCCACATACCATTTGCTACTAAATCAGGTGTCTTGGAGTAATCTAGCTATGTCAATGTGATTGCCCTTTGTATCAGATCTATGATCCTAACAATTTTATCAGGAGAAAAAGGGAGGTACATGGCAGACAAATATAGATAAATAATAGAAAAAAGGACGACTGAAGAATTAGATTTCCTCAAACTCCTTTCAATTAAAATTCTTTATTTTACTCTCTTTTTTTTAATAAGAGTCCTGAATAAATTGTTGTATTTTTCCTAGCATGAATGATTAACTTATTTCATGAATTATACCTTTAATCCCTTTTCAATGCTGAATTTTCCACTTTCCAAGATTTGTTAGCAATGCATGTAACTGATTCACATAACTCCCCTGCTACCTCCCTGAATATTCCTAGCTGAAAGCTTCAAGATTCTTGAAGATTCCATCAAAGCTCCTCAAGAATTTTGACTGCAAGTTTTTTTGATTCTTCAGTAACTGCACAAAAATGTTTGGAAAAGACGACTTTTCTGAAGAACGTTAAAAAAAGACCTGAACTACATGTCTCTCTACAGATCATTTCTGGAAAAGGTTTCAAAAATCAATACATTGAGTCAAAAGCTGTTTTTAAAAAGCAGGTTTTTTAAAGCTGCTTCAATAAGCAACTTGCGTACCTCCCCAGAGACTTCTTTTTTTAACTCAGCAGCTTGTGGTGGCCTTTACCTTAATAGTATAAAAACCCAAGGTATTACATACTCCTGATTCCTAGGTATTAGGTCCATATCTTTGTAGCTCAGTAAATGACATGTAACACTGCAATTAATGTATATGGTATCCTCAGTACCCAAGACACCCCTACCTTCTGTAGGCATAAAAATGATGACTTCAAAATTCTGCCTAAATTCTGAATTGTACTCCCCTACTTAAGTTTTCTAAAATTTCACTGCAGTTTTAGTTAGTTCATGTGCTCTACAATTCCTACGCAGAATCACAGTGATGTTCTGCACAGTTAGACTGTTGCTCCGTTCTATCTTAGCAATTCTTGAATATCGATGGAAAGATTGTGTCTTTTAAGCAATGGTCCAGAAAAGCTGTCAGCAACTGTTGTGTTTTCACTTGTTATGCATACGGAGAGCAATCCACTGTATCCATTAGGCAAAGAAAGATTACTTCCCTGATGTGCCAGGCCTTCCTGACAGCTCAGCAGGAAAAGAAACCATTTCCAACTTCTTCCAGTATTTTTAACAATTTGCACATTTTGTCTACTATTGCCTGTCAATTGTTTCATCAATTTAGTTTGTCAGCTCTGCTGACCAGGTGTATGTCTATCTCTGTCTCTATGCCATTGTAACAATTGACTCAGAAATAGTATCCTGAATCTAAACCACCATAGATTTAACAAGTATCGTAATATAAGAAATCAATAATAGGCAAACTGACAGCTATCTTATCAGTCTTTTAGCACAACCGATAAACCTGTTGTAATTCTTGATGGGTTTACATGCTTTGAAAAGTACATTTTGCTGCTTAAACTGTAGTGAACAATAAATTCAACACATATTTGCAACTTTTCTGCAGCACAACAGACAATGGAAGATGTTAACTATGCCAGTCCTTACCTGTTTTGCAAATGCACATTGGATTTCCATCCACTTGTGCCAAACAGGTTGAGTTGTTTATACATGGATTGTAAGGCAGTTCACAAGGACTGAAGCGCTGGTGGCAGAAATCGCCTGTATAAAATGGAGGACAAATGCACACAAACTGCCCCGGCTTCACAGACTCGTAACAGGTGGCTCCATTCAGGCATGGTTCAGATTCACATTCATTTATATCTTCATTGCAGTCTGGTCCCGTCCACCCTGTTGTACATGTGCATCTGGATGGGTGGAAAAAAAAGTGTTGACATGGTGGTAGAATGAAAATCAAAAACTTAGCCTAATCTGTTCCAACTATTTCTTTTTAAAAAATAAACAAAACTAGAAATAAAATCCATTATATTTTTCTGTGCGTAGCTTTTCTTTTCCTGGCAATTGTATCAGATTGTACTATGAATAAGTTATATTCAGCTTCTTCTCCCACCATTTATTTGAGCAACAGCAAAAAGACTTATTCTAGATCACAGTATCACTTGGAGAATCATCCGGTTTAGCAGATACTGACAGAATCATCTCTGGATCTTCTTTAAGCTGTAGCAACAGCACAAATTATTAAACATGAAATGTAAATTTCCTTAAGCTTGAGGATTAGAAGGTCATCTTTTCATATGTGTGAAACTAGTAGGTACTTCAGTGTTTGGGATGAAATGCACCAGGCAGCATATTCAGTACACTCTAAGAAAGAGGGTAGGAGGTCAAAAGCACTATGAAGTATCCTATTTTCATCATGTTCTTTCTCTTTTTGGTATTCTCTTTTAAAGATCTGTTAGTGATAAAACAAAAGAGAAAAACTGGACCAAAATCTAAATTACATCTTCTTGTAAAGAAGTTATCTTCAGGAATTAGATAAATATATCTATTTTTATTCACAACATGAATATGATAAGGTTCTATAAATCCAAATATAACAATTTGTTAATAATTTCAAAGTTTGCAGAGCAAAATTTCTTAATTTGCTTCAATAGAAGGAGTCTCATTGTACTTCAAAAGTCATATACTGCTATTACTTTCACTGAAGAGAAAAATGAATTTGACATATATTTGCAAGTAGTTTTCAGGACAAGAGGCTATAAAAGATGAACTATACTGGCTTTTATCTACTTTGATCAATATTGATTTCAGGTATTAAAACATTCAAATATATCTTCATAGTTCTAATTTGATAAAGGGAATTGTTCTTAAATAATAAACAAATCATTTAATCGAGAATCAGTAATATAATTCTGTTCTGTAAGGCACAGGTATTGTTTGCCCAACAAAAGGCAAATTTCGCCCTTTAAAACACTGTATTTACAGTGTTTTCTTTAGAATTTTTAATGTTCTATGTTATTGATTTTTGGGGTATAATTTCCATGTCTCATGAAATAAAATGGATATAATGAAGAAACTTTATCTTTTGAAAAGCCTGAGTATTTTATCAATAAGGATTCAAAAACCAGTTCACTGTATGTTTCTCATGGGAAGAAAAATAATTGTTACTATCAAAAGGCAAAACCCCAAACAGTCTTTTTCAAAATGACCACTTTTTTTTCACTATGCTACAAAAACCAAGATAATTTCTAGGATTCTCAGGGGAAAAAGAAAAAAGAAAAGCTAATATATGCTTTTAAGAGACCGTATAAAGATAAGTTAGTCAATGCTGAACTTCTTTCTGTTGTTTTACAAACAAAAACATTTTTCTCAATAACCAAATCCAAATATTCCCATTGATATTACAAAACCAAATCATGCATGGCTCTTTTCTGTAAACTATTTGTTTTAACAATATAAGTCACACACAGTGCTTTAACTGCGAAACAGGTAGAACTTCTTTAATACATATAGATCAGCTTCCACAAGTACTGTTGACTTTCCATACAGTTCCCCCAAAATTTAAGAGCTTTCTGTACAGTTACAAACAAAAGGAGAGGGTAATGAAAATACACAGTACAAATTGTATTTGTGGTTTTGTATTTTACTACCTGTTTAAACATTAGCGTCATAGTTGCAAATTGCAACCTGTAATCATGAACAGCATCCGGAAAACTAATATAAAGTTCTTCTATCTCTATATGATCAGTTAAATATTAAATTATTTGGTTCTTACCTACTTGAAAACTCCCTTTTTTACTCCTCACATTCCAGAGAAATGTATAAGTATCACCTGCCATATATTCTATGTTAAAAGTTTTAAGGAATTAAATAAGAGGAAAGAATCTTAAGATTTCCTGAATGGTTGATTTTGGATAAAAATTTCTGAGGTTCCTCTAGACTTCCCTGCCCAAAAAAGGTTCAAAAAGAGTTTTCTCATGTCTCTGTCCAATCTGGTTTTGAGTATCTCCAAAGATGGAAACATGTGCACTGTGGGCACGTTTCACCACCTGACCACCCTCACATTAAAAGGGAACACTATCTTATCTTAAAATATTTCACATATTTTGGCTTTATCCACTACATCTTGTCCTGTCATTGGATACCCCCGAGAAGAGTCTGCCTCGACCTTTTTTCACTCCCTTCCATCAATTATTTACAGACACTGGGAAGAGCTTCCCTGAGCCAAAACCAATTTTTTTCATCATGCCAAGCAGAAAAGTAGTCTACTTTGAATATTAAGAGTTCTAAAGTGGCTGTCTATCAATTAGAAAATCATATTGGTGAGCTCATTCCAACCTAGCTCAGCTAGAAGCTCTGGAAAAATGCCAAGGCTTGACAAAAGCAGTAATGTAGATGAATACACCAGAACAGAATTACAGAATACACCAGAAATTTCAGAAGGAGGCATTCTGTTTGCTTTCAGACATCTTAGACCAGAAAAATAGAAGAAACCAGTCTTTCCAGTTCACTGTTTCATAAAAAAATTTTCAGATAACATACAGGTGTTTTTGCAGAAAAAAAAGTGTAATATCTAAGATGCAGCAGAACTGCTTTTTCCTTAGTGGTTCAGTCAAAGAAAGAGGCATCCTAACTGAATCCTGAGGTACAGCATGCACATCATTCACCTATCTCCTTATTCACAGGTTCTTGATGAGAAACACTAAGACATTCAGTGACGTTTAGGTCAGCCTGATGGACATACAATATATGGAACAACCATCCATTGTACAGTAAGAATTCATGTTGCCTAGTTCATTCAATCAAGTCAACTAACAGCCTGAGAAACCACAGTGCTCAGTGACGAGTTTTTTCCTTGTAAGCTACAGGCTATTGGACCATTTGAAGTAGTGAAATGAGAGCTTGTTTTCAATACATGAACAGATTGGAATTTAGAACATAAACACATACCACAAAGCTCAGAGGACATACACTTCAAGTTACCACAGAGGCTTCAAATACTCATTTTTCTATCTCTTTTTTCCTCTTACAAATATATATTTTTTTTCTTTTATACCCAGAAATCTTAATGTGTTCTTTGTTTCACAAACATGTTCTACCAGACTCTACCTGTAAAAGCAGTTATGAGCTTACATCTGATGCTATTAGATCTCTGATGTCATATGTCACTCCTGGATGGTCTCCTTATATGTGTCTCTCCTCCTCTCCCCTAAATTCATCTAAGCCTCCCTTTACTATCACTTCAAATACTCCTTTCCTATTTTATTCCTATAAGTCTCCATTTGCAGCCAATCAAATATAACACAGATTAACTAATTAGAGAGGTCATTATTGCTGTCAGCCTGGGCTGCAATGCTTATGCAATCAAGTGCTTATGTCCTGATGGAATTAACAGTCTTGAGGGATATGGGCCACCAGATGAGTAGTCAAGACCTTGAATTTTAGGAGAGGAAACTTTCAGTTGACTGGCAGATTAGATTAGACTTTAGACCCAGTAGCAGATGAGATCCCTTAGGAAACTGCCTTTGGGGAAAAGGGATCTAAACAAAACTGGCAGCTCTTTAAGGACGTTTGTTTTAGAGTGCAGTAGCTCTTGATTTCCCCATGTAAGAAATCAGGTAAAGAAGGCAGGAGACCAGCATGGCTTAGTAAGTACCTCCTGGATAAACTGAAATGTAAGAAGCAAAGGCACAGGCAAAGAACAAGGGACATTTATCCTGGGAATAATATAGGATGCTGTCTGGAAATGTAGGGATGAGATTAGGAAAGTTAAGACATATTTGAGGCTGAATTTGGCAAGAGATGAAAAGAATAATAAGAAGGATTTTACAGGTATGCTGGCTACAAAAGTAAGACTAAAGAAAATATACTTCTTAAATAAATAAGACAGAAAAACTGGTGACAACCTACACAGAGCAGACTGAGGTATTCAACAATTTTTTTGCCTCAATTTTCAATGTTAATCTCTTTTCACCCATCTTTGAATCTCCTGTCAGGGTCTGTGGGAATTAAGTCCTTCCAATTCTAGGGGAAGGTCAGGTTTGAAATCACCTGAGGAATGTGAACATACCAAAGTCTATGTGACTCAGTTAGATGCCTGAATGAATTGGCAAATGTAGCTTTTTAGCCAGTCTCCATCTCAGCTGAAAGATGATAGCAAACAGTCAAAGTCTCCATTGATTGGAAAAAGGAAAGAGTAATGCACATTTTAAAAAAGGGTAAAAAAGAAAACTCTGGGAGCTACTGACCAGTCAGCCTCACCTCTGTGTAGGGAAGACCCTAGAACAGATCCACTTGCAAGGTATTTCAAAACATATGGAAGACAGAGAGACAATTAGAGACAGACAACATGGCTTTACTGAGGGCAGATCATGCCTGACTAACCCAGTGGCCCTCTATAGTGGAGTGACTCCATCAGTGAACAAGGGAAGAGCTATAAATATCATCTATCTGCCTTGACTTCTACAAGGCCTTCGACACAGTTCCACACAATATTCTTGCTGCTAAATTAGAAAGACAAAGGCTTGATGACTAGACTAGATGAATAAGGAACTGGCTGGATATCTATGTCCAAAGATTTAGTTTCAAGGGCTCAATGCCCAAATACAGAACAAATGGTGTCCCTCAGGGGTATATATGGGGACCAATACTATTTAGTATCTTCTTTAGCTGACATAGACAGTGGGATCGAGTGCACACAGCAAATTTGCAGATTAATTCCAAGATGAGTGGTTCAACTGATTTACTGAAGGGAAAGTGTGCCTTTCAGAGGGACCTTGACATGCTAGAGAAGTGGGCCCATGACAACCTCATGAAATTCAACAAGGTCATCTACAGGGTCTTACTCCTGGGTCAGTACAGTCACCAGCATCAGTATAAACTGGGTTATGAATGGATTGAGGGAAACCCTATGGAAAAGAAGTTGGACATACTAGAGTATAGAAAATTGGACATGAGCCAGAAATGCGGGCTTGGAGCCCAGAATGCCAGCTGTGTCCTGGGCTGCTTAAAAAGTAGCAAGATCGAGGGAGGTGATTTTACCCCTCCACAGTGTTCTTGCAAGACCCTTCCTAGAGTATTGCACTCTGGTGTCCCCAGTACAAGAAAGACATGGACCTGTCAGAGCAAGTTCAGAGGATGGTCACAAAAATACCCATAGACTGGGAGAGTTCGGGTTGTTCAGCCTAGAGAAGAGAAGGCTCTGAAGAGACTTAAATGGGCTTTTCAATAATGAAAGGGAGCTTACACAAAAGATGGAGAGACATTTTACCAGGGTATGTAGTGACAGGACAAGGGAACAGTTTTAAACTGAAACTGTAGATTCAGGTTGGACATAAGAAAAACGTTTTTTATAATGAGGGTGGTAAGACTCTGGAACAAGTTGGCCTGAGAAGCTGCGGATATCCCATTCCTGGAAGTGTTCCAAAGTCAGGTTGAACAGCGTTTTGAGCAACTTGATAAAGTGAAAGATCTCCCTGAGTCATGGCAGATGGGTTGGATTAGGTGATTTTTTTAATGGTCCCTTCCAACACAAACCATTCTATGATTCTGGGTTTCTATGGCTTTTGCCACTGTTTGTATAAGGCCCCCAGCTGTGTCCTGACCCGACAGCTCACCCTGAGCTGTGTGTCACTGTTTTAAACCCTGTGCTAAGGCCCAGTGACAGATGCATCCCCTGTTCCAGCTTCAGCTCTTGGAATAGCCCCTCTAGGAAGCGGTGACACCTCTGTTCCATGCCTGCTGCCAAACAATAGTCCTTTCTGTTGGGAGATCTGGGGGCCACAGACAGGCTACAGAAAGAGAGAAGTGGGCAGTGATAGGGAAGTGCCCAAAACTGAGGATAAAACTGGTTGCTAAATCTGTTCTGCATCACAAAAGTAATGTTAGTTTTTATTCCACTCTCTTTTTCATGCTCTTTAATTGGGACACATATAATAATCTTTATGAATAATAGAAATGGGGTAGAATTTTTAAATGATTGAGGCAAAGTCATAAAGGATAATGGCAAAGACTAAAATTCCTATTTCTTTTATTGCTGTAGTTAAGAAGGCAGGAACAATTAACTCCTGAAATAAAAATGCTGTGTTATAAACTTGCTTACTCCTTGCCCTTTTCTAGATATGCCAGAAAACTTTTGGTTAACATGAATAACAGGAAAATCTTTTCCACACCAGTGCTTTCTACTTCAAGTTCCTGAAATGTATCAAACAGTTCAGTGCAGGTGTACAAACAATCCCCAAGGTCTGCCTGACTATTGTATGGAGTGCTGGGCACTGTGAAAGTACTGCAGCATCCCAGTGTAGGGGACTATAATTTATTTTTAGGAATGGCATGTCTTGTTGCCTGAGAAACTCCTAAGTTATTAAGCTATAACTCTTAAGTTAAAATTAAAATCTTAATTAACTCTTAATTAAAAATATATGTATTTCACTGTAGTGTAGGTAAAGTCCATTAATGTGGCATGTCAGGAGGTCAGGTATGAGCCTTTCAGCTTTGCTTTTGAGGAATACTACGACATCCATTGTTATTACAGTTCATTTTGGTGAGATTCCAACTGACTGGAAGTTGGTGAACATTGTTGAAGAAGGGCAAGAAGCAGCACATCAGAAACTACAGGCCTGTCAGTCTCACTGCCTGGTAAAGTTATGGAAAAGATTATTCTGGAAGTATTGAAAAACACCTGAAAGACAACACAGTCATTGGTCACAGACAGCAGGAAAGGAAGAAAGTCCTGCTTATCAAACCTGATTTCTTTTGATGACAAGGTAACTCCTACTTGATCAAAGGAAGCCAGTTGATGTAATCTTTTCGGATTTCAGTAAAGCTTTCAATAATGTCTCTCACAGGATCTTTCTGGACAAAATGTCCAGCACACAGCTGGATAAACACATCATGTTGTAGGTGAGCAATTGGCTCATGGGTCGAGCGCAGAGGGAAATAGTGAATGGGGTAACATTAGACTTCTGACTTCTCACTAGTGGGGTTCCTCAAGGCTCCATCTTAGACCCTGCGCTCTTCAACCTCTTCATAAATGACTTGGATGCAGGACTGGAAGGGATACAATGCAAGGTTGCAGATGATACTAAACTGGGAGGAGCTATTGACTCCCTTGAAAGCAGGAGGGCCCTGCAGAGAGACCTCAAAAAATTAGAGGACTGGGCAATCACCAACCATAGGAAGTTCTAAAGGGAAAGTGATGGATTCTGCATCTGGGATGGAACAACCCTGGATGTTTTTACAGATTAGGAACAAGATGCTGGAAAGCAGTGACACAGAAAGGGACCTGGGGTTCTGGTTGATGGTAAGTTGAATATGAGTCAGCAGTGCCCTGGCAGCCAGGAGGGCCAACCATGTCCTGGGGGGCATCAGGCAAAGCATCACCAGCCGGTCGAGGGAGGGCATTGTCCCGCTCTGCTCTACACTGAGGTGGCCTCACATTGAATATTGTGTGCAGTTTTAGGCATCACAATATAAGAAAGATTCAGTTATTAGAGAGTGTCCAAAGGAGGGCAATGAAGATGGTGAAGGGCCTTGAGGGGAAGCAGTATGAGAAGTGGCTGAGGTCACTTGGTGTGTTCAGTCTGGAGAAGAGGAGACTGAGAGGAAACCTCACTGGTCTACAACTTCCTTGTGAGGGGAAGAGGAGGGGCAGGCACTGATTTCTTCTCTCTGGTGACCCAAGGGAATGTCCTGAAATTGTGTCAGTGGAGATTTAAGTTCTTCATCCAGAACATTGCTGGGCACTGGAACAGGCTCCCCTGGGAAGTGGTCAAAGCACCAAGCCTGACAGAGCTCAAGAAGTGTTTGGAGCACTCTCTTGCTCATTCTTGGAGATGGTCCTGTGCAGGGCTAAAGGTTGGACTTGTATGATCCTTGTGGGTCCCTTCCAACTCAGCATATTCTATGATTCTGTGATTCTGTGGCTTGATGGACATATAGGTCCTTTCCAACCTAAATGATGTAAGGATTACAATATCATCCTTCATTGTTACAATTACTATAAGAGTCATCACCAAATTTTGTAAATTCATTTGTTGATCTGAACACAGAGACTGAACTATCCTCTCATCTGCTCAATTTGGAGCAAGAAAGGGCTATTAAACCACTGCAGCTTTGGCTAGTCAATAAGGAAATTCAGTTCCTTGGGCTGTCAATCTGTCAATAGGAAGTTTCATTAGCAGTGAAATAAACAACAGCTTGGTTTGGTTTTGATATCAGGGTTTAGAGATGTAACAGAACTAGTAGTATTTGCAAAAAAAATATACCATAGAAAATTACTGTATAGCTAAACCAAGCAATTTAAAGAAACCAGCCAAGCAAAGTAAATAAACAATAAATAAATAAATAAAGTTACAGAAGCAGCCAAGGAAGCAATGGGGAGTTGTTGTATAACCAGTTTCATTGTCCTAGAAGGGTTCATAAAGTGATCACTTAGAACTTTGAGTTCCAAACAAACAGAGGCTCCAAACAGAAATGACCACCAGAGATCCTTGGTAAAGCCCCTCAGAGACCTTATAAGGGTATGTATATGTGCTAGTTAGCATTGGGAAATACCATGAATATGTAACAGGATTGTGGGAAACAAAAATGAATAATCATGTAATGCGAACATATAAGCTTTAGCTAAGATACCTTAATATGCTCTTTGGCAAACTGATTCCCAGCGCATCCAATGCGCTGTAGTGAAAGAATGTCTGCCTCCATAAACTCACAAACTGAGTCTCAGAGGTTTCTTTAAGAGCCGAATTTTAGGCAACGATTTCAGTCATGAAGTTCAGGGCATAAAAAGATTAAACAAAGGAAGAGATAGCTAAGAAGTTCATCCATTATCCAGTGGTTTTGATGCCTCAACACACTCGTTTCTGCCATGATAAATGAGTTTCTGCCATGATAAATAAGTTTCCGAACTGTGTAGGGCAAGATAGTGGCCACACAGGAAGAAATATCTCTTCTTCCCCTCTCACCTCTAATCCAAAGGATTAATCAGTAAGTGAACAAAGAGTAATTTATGTATGACAGAGTAAATTGATAGGTGAATATCAATTTATGAATTAAATTATGAAAGAAAGTCCATCTGCTTTTGTTGGTTGTTAGAATAAGGATGGGGATCTGAAATTAGGAAAACAAAATTATTACCTTTGTCATACATACACCTACCATTTTTTAATTTAACTGAGATGTAGATACTGGCTTATGGGAAGTATATACACCACCTGCAGTCTTCAAGTTAATCCAAAGTGGTGGCTAAGAAAACATAGATAAAGTACTTGGGGAATGGTACCAGGTAATGACAGGCATGCACAGATGAACTCTTTATCGTGTGCCTAATTATTTTAAGTGTCTAAGAAGTTTGCATCATGGAATGCAAAATACATATAGGAGTACGATGATTAATAATACATTTCTGAATGAGAAATC
This sequence comes from Myiozetetes cayanensis, assembly GCF_022539395.1. NCBI lineage: Eukaryota > Metazoa > Chordata > Aves > Passeriformes > Tyrannidae > Myiozetetes > Myiozetetes cayanensis. Next base: position 88,284,448 of record NW_026087411.1, on the reverse strand, counting down.
AGAAGGATTAACCCTTTTATATAGAAAACATGAAGTACAATACAAATCAATAAAATCTACGTATATAATATGGTGAACCTTCTTGGTTTGTTCTTGAAGTTGAAAATGTAAGTGAATATTGACCCCAAACTAGAGAAAAAATATTTGGGAAGTACATTACTGGAAAGAAAGAGAAAAATATTAAGTTTCTGCTACTATAATAGTGTCTAGGTGTACCTGTTGCATGTGTGATGCAAACAGGAAAACTTCAGAGGGCTTTTGTAGTTTTCATTCCTTCCCAGTTTAATTGCTTCAGCCTTTTATTAATTGTTTTTTTCCTCAGTTTTAGTATATATTTTCTTTATTCTGTATATTTTCCTCCCATTATCCTTTGCTCATATTCTTCCTTTTGGTAAAAGTAACTTAAATTTATTCCTAATATTCTGTGTCTTCAGTAACGGGATATACCAATTTAAAAAAAAATTAAAAAACGCCATTTGTTTGTTTTCCATATGTTTCTTCCTTAATTCTCTGTTTGAAGTAATGAGTTCACACAACCACAAGGTAATTCAGCTCAATGACAGAGCAAGCTATATTTCAGCTTTTACTTTTAAGCTCTGCTTCAGCTGCAGTGCACACATTTCTGTTTTAGGAAACAGAATTTTACATCCTACAAAGTGTATTTCAACTCTCGATTTCCAATTTCCAATTTTTTTTTAATGCAGTTGTTTTTGTTTTTCCATTTTCCTGAATCAGAATACAAGATACATCTTATGCTAGGCTGGATGCAACTTTCACACTACTGAACCAAAGAGATGAAGTACACACTCAGTTCTTTTTCCAATCAAACTATTTTCTTATTTATCTCAAGAAGGATAACACAGCAAATTATCCAATCTTACAAAGCCAGATGAAATTACATTGTTTTCTGTTTCAGCTGGTAAACATTCAAATGATTAAAAATCACCAGTAAAAATGTCTTATTAGAAGGAATTTGTGCTTTAAAAGCATAAATACTGAATACTTGGAATACTTTTAATTAAGGAAGACAACAAAGTAAGTAAAGCTGAGCATTATTACCGTCCTATGGCAAGATCTCTCAGGCCATATGGCTTGGGATCAGACAACACAATATGGTTTGGTATCAACAGTCTTGTTCATAGACCATGACCACATAGAAAACAATTGTTAAAGTTTCTTGCCATCAGTCTTGTGTACTGAAATTCCTATTTTAGATGCAGCAGAAATTAATTAAAAAAGCTACTCCTGTGTTTTGGAAGTATTTTTTTGCTTTTGTCTTTCCTGTTTTGGTTATTATCTAGGGTACTAGGAAAAGCTACTTACTATGTTCAAGATTTGTAAAACAAAGCATAAAAATATTTAAAAATACTCTCTCCCAAACTGCCAAAGTTATATAGAAAGGCTATCAGAGTCATGAGAAAATTTTGGAATGCAGATTAGCAAGTTAACACACAACACAGAGGGAAGAGTAAGAACAATATGTCTACATTTGTGTTTATTATGTAAAATTATTTTCTGAGTAGCATCATTAATTTCTTGAATTACTGCAGACCTCCTTATAGAATGTCTCCGCATTTTGGTATGTGAAGCTGTTCTTTTGAGTAGCAATCTCCATTAACTAAACCCCCTTTAAACTTCCTTTTGGTCCTGACAAAATGCAAAGGGAAAAGGATATACGTTCCTTTTCATCTTGCCATCTCTTGTCTCTAACATCAAGAGTTGCATTTCTTGCCTATATGTCCTTCATCTCTCACTGGAACAATAATCAATACAATAATACAAGGTAACTCAAGACTTCACCGAACAATCAGACAGTGAATACACAATTTGTATCCTTTTTAACAGGCAAGCAACACTTCTCCAAGACTTGTCAAGGAGAAAACCCTTAAGTTGTGGCAGCAGACCATCGGTAAATGAATTTGACAATGAACAGTAAGTAAATAATCTGCTTCCAGTTTCTTGGATGGTACTGATTCACTTTAGTAGAGAAAAAAGAAGTATTATTTCATTCTTTCAAGAATCAGAGGGAATCAGTTGTCATGTGGCCTCCAAGAGTTACATAAAGTTAATCTGTTAGTCTCAGATGTTGAATAAATCAGCTATCTGGATGACTCACCATCTTTCAAGGATTCTGAATAAAAGACTTCCATCTCCCTAGCTGCCTGTTTGCTTGTGTTCCTCCCTCTTAATTTAATGCTGGTCACCAACTGTGGTGGTACTGGGTTTATTACAGCACCTAAGGAAACTGGTATCCTCCTCCTTGGAAATCTCTTCCACTGTGCTAGATTGCAGTGTAAAGGGCCTAGCTGATATGGAAATTAGCTCAATGCCTTCTCTCACTTTGTATTACTCTGATGTTTTCTGAGAGCTACAGTTAATAAAACTCTTACAGTGACTTAGTAAACTGATTTTGAGACAAGTCCTCTTTGACCTGATAAATCTGAAAGGAAGAGGAATGCTACACTGAAAAACTAGAAGCTATTACCTGAATGCAGGTAACAGCCCCTCCAGGAGAGACATTTGTTAAATTTGGAAAGTTTAGCAATGCAACAGTAGTTCTGTCAATTGACCTCAAAGTTATTTTCCTTGTGTACAGAGATGGCACTGATTAAAGAAAAGAAAAATGAACTCTTTGGTAGAATGCTAACAGCAGAAGGTACTTTTGCTCTGGGAGAGTGAAGGAGATCTTTTCTGGTCTGTTTCTTCCACCACAGGCAACAAAAAAAGATCAAGCAAAAGTTATTAAAATTGCTAATCTTTATTAACAATAATTAGCACAGCAACGTGAAGCTGTAGATAACATGCTGCAACTCTGAAATTTTATGAAGTGTGAACAATACAAACCTAACTCTGAAGATAGATTACCTTGACATTTAGAAAATTTGACATGAAAAACAATTGAATGTAATGCACACCAGTTCAGAAGTCTGTACAAATGACCTCTGCATAATGATTTGAATGGATGAGACAAAGAAATATTTCTCTCCCTCATGTGTCAGGCTATTTCTGAACTCCGCAAACACTTTTATCATTTAAGCAAGATGTCTTCATTAGCTTCCCCCCCACCCCCCGCAATGTTCAATGGCTAATTTTTTAGTTACTGTCAGAATTGAACTGATCTTTACCTTGGGTCTACTCAAGCTCCAAGGAAGTTTAGCACAGAAGAAGCACTATCAGATCCAGGAATGGAAGCAGTGGTGTAAAAAAGCATGAATTTGATATTTGAACAATTTTTTTTTTTTTCATTCCAAACATAGAACACATTGAATACTTTATGCCTAGAACCAATTAGGTAACCATATACTATCAATGTTTATATATTTTAAGAGCTCTACTGAAGAATTTTCAAATTTCAGAAGTAGTCAATTGCACATTAAAGCTTATCTGGTTGATCACTTAGTATGAGAACAACTCTCCCAATGCCAATTTCAACATTATAAACTCAGATTTTCAAAGGAGCCTATATGAAATAAAACATTTGAAAAAGCTAGAGAGTGTCATAATTAATACTGGTAGTCTAGAAAATACTTTAGAAATAGATTAATAAGCAGGAATGCCTCTGTTCTCAATTTGTTATTAAAATAACAGAAAGAAAGGAAAAAAAATTGTGCAAACTGACCTTTGCTGATGTGCCAAATAATCTCTTACCATTCACCTAACTTCAAACAAACAACTGACACAGCAACATTTCATCCTCCATGACTAAATTTACCCAAAGACCACCTAACACAGGCCTGGCTGAGGTTTGCCTGAGAAGAATTATTTTAGTAAACCCTTGAAAAATTTTCTCAAGGAGTTTTACAATTTCCAAGTATATAAATAAGAAAAGAACAAAATAAGCATTTTTAAGTCAGACAGTATTTCTCGATATTAAAAACAAACAAAAAATATATTTGCACTGCTCAAATACTGCAGTCACACACAAGCTAGCTATTTCCCTACTAGACATTCTGTTACAAAACAAAATCTGTCTTGTCATGTCCTGGCAGCCAGCATTTCTAAAAATAGCTTTGTCCTTGTAAAGATTATTGCTCTGATATAAGCTATAAAAGCAAGCAACAAAAATTATTTTCGGTTGGTCTTCAAGAGTCAATTATGTCTTAATCTACCTTTGATACCTACTGTAATATAAGCAATCCAACTTTCTTCTATGGGTGCCTGACTGAGATATTTCAATAAAGCAAAACTATGAAAATTTTATGACTGCCCCTTCCAGACAGTGAATGAACAAGCCCAAGAGACATCCATAACAATACTTACGGATGCTCATAGAGAGATGTGACATTTATATTTGTGGGCCCTTTCCTTTATTCATGACCTTCAAAGATAAAGACTCTCTTTTTTAACTCTGATAGATTTTATTTTTTCATACATCCAAACTAGCATTTTGCAGAAGAAAATACGATGATCCTGCATTTATCTGCTTACTATAGCTGAAAAGTGAGTACTGTCTTATACAGGGACCTCTAAGAGTGTACTATCTGTAATTGCAGTCTAAATAAACGTTCCTTTAATACTTCTATTGATCTAAAAGCGCACAATAGTTTAAATCCCAAACAAACCCCAAAAGACTATTAACTAGGATTCAGTTACTCAGAGAAATTAGTGGTGGGGAAGCCAATGCTGATTTTCTAAATGTGTTGTGTATAGTTTACTTATACTAGAACCATTTAACGTAGTTTGTACATGCATACATTTATACTTCATAATGTAATGTCATATAAATAAATTATTTCAAAGATGCAACTGTTTTAGCTGAATAGGTCATACTTTTCCAAATATATTTTTATAAATATACAATAATGTTTTTCTCCAAACCCAATTTTGTAGTTGTTAGCCCGTTCTCTATTTTTTTAAAGGGAAATTGTGACTGTTGTGCTCTGCAAATTTTTTCCTACTCCAAAAAAAAAAAAAAAAAGCCTCATAATTGAAGATGAAACCTTACTTTGTGAAATCTTTTCAATACAAGATAAATGAAGGTAACAGCTAATTGTGGCATTAAAACCGACAGAATAAATTTACAAAAATTTTGACTCTTTACCACTTTAGAATTGCTATAAGAACATAGGTAAAGGAACAATACCTATGAAACCAATGAAATCTCTTCCAAGAAGTGAAACTAACTTCCAAGAAGTTTTACTAATGACCTTTCAAATTAGAAGAAAAAGTACAGTTTTTATAATAATGAGAATGGGATCTACATCCTACCCTTTTTTGTGGAACTGTTTATTACTGTTTCTCCATGGTTCAAAAGGAAATAATGTCAGCAGCAATGACCATAATCCTTTCTAAATTTTTTTCTTTTGTGCATGTATTAGACACTGCTGATGCATGAAATATCTAATCTGTAGCTAACAATGACAGATGGTTTTCCCATTCATTTCTAATGAGTAATTTTTAAAGTGTCAGCACCATTCTTTGTTTGTTTGTTTAAAATTTCTATTTTATGGAGGTTTCACAAATTAAAAAAGCGAACATTCTTTTAGGGAACAGTTAAATGAAGGGCAAAAGAAAAAGCAGGAAGGACTCTATTATGAATCATCTGCAGCAGAAACATCATATTAGGATATGAAACCTTTTCAAAGTTTTCTCTTTTTCAAGGAAAAAAATTGTTGTGCATTACCTATCTTATTTCTATTCACTTTAGTTTTAATTCTCACCACGCCACACACACACCATAGTCAATCACACCCTGCCCAAAAATACTTTGTGGTGGTAGCATTTTTATTATTGCCTAGAACTGTAGCTACAGAATTAAGCCACTGAATTTCAGTTTTATTATCATTACTACATAACATGATGAAGGGATGAATTATGTCAAAGATGGTCTTTGTGTCCAGTAAATCAGCAAGTTTTGTCTGTGAGGAGGTTATGGTAGATAGTATCTAAAATCTTGCTAAGGTTAAGAGAAACAGCATCCAAAGCTTTCCCATTATCTGTCAAGTCAGTCATATATTGAATGCTATCACTAGGAATGCTTTCCCCTTGTGAAACCATGTTCCCAATCACCTTCTTTTCCATCATGTGTGTGGAAACAGTTTCAAGGGTTGTTTGCATCATCACCTTCCCAGGACCAGGATGAGGCTGACCAGTTCACAGTCTCACAGATTTTCCTTCTTGCCTTTCTTGAAAGTAGCAGTGACATTTTTCATTTCTAGCCTTCTTTTTTTCTGCCTTTTCCCATTCCATTCTCTAGCATATTTATATTTTCTGTCCTTCTCCAATCCTTAGGAACCTCTTCTCTTCACCAAGACCTTTTAGAGACTACACAATCTCTCAAGATTCATGGTACCTCCCATCAGCAGCCTGCAGCAGAGAGTCTCCCAGTGTTTGCTGTCACTCATCCTTCCTTCTGGTGTTGCCTCATGACTCAGATTTAGCTGATTCAGATCCTTCACTGGACAGATCTGCTAGTTCCTTCTCTGCTACCAGGTCACTGAACCTACTCTTTAGTGGTAGAGTTGCAGATAGGTCAGGAGCCATCATCCTGTTGTGAATGTTACAGGCTTCTAGCCTTTATCACAACTAGAGTCTCCATTTCCAAACCTCCTATGCACAGACACTGCCTGGTCTGCCTTCACTTAAGTTCTTGTATCTGTAGGGTCTTGGAGAACATGGTGTTCTTATCTCATCTGCACAGTCTGCTCACTGCCTCCTGTACCTCGTTTACTTGGCAGCATGGATCCTCCTCCAGCACACAAGTACTTCCTTCAGGAAAGGACACTGTGTCCTCTGGCCTCAGCAAGAGACCCTGGACACCTTTGCAGCCCCAGGCCTGCAGAACTGCATTCTCCCTGAGGAGCTCAGCCTGGTTTGAGGTCTCTAATGTGTTGTAGACAGTCAGGGATAGTGCCTGTAGAACCTCATTATCTAAGTAAGCAGTGTTCTCAGTGGAATTTCTGCCCCCCTTCTACTCTGTTGGCTGTGCTCTGGGCTTGGTAGTTACAAACACTCTTTCTAGCATTTCCTGAAAGGATGTTATTGTTCTTAATGAGGAGTCATTTGGAAACAGAAAGCTCTAAGTCTCTATCAATTAAGAAAAGGTAGTAACAAAGCTTGTGCAAAACTGCTACAGCTGGTTAGCAGTCAGAGCCCTCCGTAGCTAACCCTTCCTGAGAGCACCAGGCACCCTGGAGCTCCTCAAAGAGTTCCCAGAAGTCCTCTGATAACCCCAGAAGGAGTTCCCAGAAAACTAAGCATATCTCAAGCCAGAGCACAGAAAATGCTCTGCAAACTGCTTAATATGTTAGCTGTGCTCACATATTTGTACATTATTTGCATTGAAAGGGTTTAACTGCACTAGAACAATGTTGAATTTGGATAACTTATTTTACATTTCATACACTGACAAAGCTACGCGTCAGGTACCTTATTATTATTTTAGAAACTGATTTGCACTCCTTCCTTCTGTTTAACCTGTGAGTTCATTTCACATCTCTTTGGGTGTTTGTAAACAGAAGTCATTACAAAAATTTATTTAAAATACATTACCTAGTGATTAAATATACTATAGGGAACAATGCTACCGTTTGGGAAGAAAAAATTGATGAACTGGTTTTTTTTTTTTTTTGGGGGGTGGGGGCTTGGGGGGGTGGTGGAGTATTTTTCAGGTACTTACTGTGTGTTGTTTTAAATTTTAACGTTTCATTGGGAATTTGAATAAAAATTACCTTGTCCTTTGAGAAGACTATTGAATTATGGCCAAAAGATGCCCTAAGGGGTGCAAAATGTCAGTGACTCTTTAGTAGATGCTGCTGAGATGGCACAGCAATATTTTCTTGTTTGCTTAAGGCAATGGAAATCCTAAAGCACATTTCGTACACTGCAGTACAACAAGCACACTACACATTTCCAGTTGTTGTTACCAGAGATGAACTATAAACCACTTGTTATCTTTGGAGGAAACACTTGTTTATACTTTCACAAATTTCTTTCGGTGATTAATTTGTAAATCTCCTGACTGTCTATATAAATCTTTTAAAGATGGTTTTGAGCAAGAGGTGTGTACCTAACTTGGCACTAGGATGAAGAGAAACCCTACAATTCCAAAAGAAAGATAAACCAAAAGTGCAACAGACAAATGTTTTGAGAAAAGTCTCTACAGCAGGAGAGAAAGAGTTGGCCAAAGAACCCTGAAGAAATGCCAGATAAGAAGCCAGTTGCTGCTTGCAAGAAAATGTTTCAGCATTTGGCATCTGGGACCATTAAATACCAAGGTGATCCCCATCTGTGGGAAAAGCTGTTTATTGCTTCTGGGGGAGAAAAAATAAGGAAGAGTATAACAGTAGTTAAAAGGAATGCCAGTAAAAACAGAAGGCAAACTGAACACAGTGTTCAAATTACAATCATATCACAATTTACCTTTGAATTCCATGACAGTTTAAAACTCATTCATTTAGAAATAAGCATATCTTTAAAATATACTATGTAAATAGGCATTCTTTTACTTATAGATCTTTCAGATGTTCACACATCTTTAACATAGAAATCATCTGCTTCTACAACTTGGCACAGAACAATTCTTGCATATTTCTGAGAAAATGCAGAGGCTGGTTTTGATTTCCCTTTTCCAAATAAATCATCTCTGGAAGGGGGAAAAATAAGTGTTTTTCTGTAACACTATTATAATTAAAGTTCGTGTTATGCACGACACTGAATACATCTAATGACGTAAGACTAGTCTTTTTTTAAGAACTTAGCACAGGTAGAGGACAGTTACACTGATGAAAAATTATTTTTTTTATTCTGAAAAGAAGATGTGGTTTCAGATGCTATGAAGCAAAGAGGGAAGCAACAGGACAAGACATTTGGAAATGTACTGTGAAAGTAACAAGAGGGAGTCAGGATAAGTCTAACTCTGGCTGACAGTACAGTTATCCAAATTGTCAGCTGACATAAATTATTATCTAAATTAAGACAAAGAAAGATGATCATGGCATGGTTACTAATTCAAGAAGCATTACTAAGTGCATTAGTGCAGTTTGAGATGAGTTCTGAAATTGCTCAAAATACTCTCCTCTACCAACACAATTCACTATTTCAGGTGGAGTTTAAAGGGAGGTAGGAAAATCATGGCCTCTTACAGGACAGGATAAACAACAAAAGAGTTTAAATGAAGAGCATTTAAATACAGACAACATATTTGAACATTATCAGTAATTTCTCAGAAGTGCTTAAGGAACTTGAGCTTCAAACTTTAAGGTGACATTGTGGTTTACCAGCTTTCATCCTCGCAGAACTTAGTGGGAAGATATTTCAGCACCAGGGCCGCTTCTGAAAAGAAAAAACTAGCTCCTAGAGTTAGAGGCATACAAATAACACTACAAAACTATCTATAATTTTTTTACTACCTATGTGTGATCCAGTCATAATTTGAAACAAGACCAAGATCTGTATCACATGTAGCCAAAAAAGGGAGCCTAGAAGCAAGCTAAAGGAACTCTACCTAATGTTTGTTCCAGACATATGCACTCTAAAATGGCATCACTGGAGAATATGAGTAAATATTTTGTAATACTATACCATCACTCACAACATTTTGTAACACAGGTTTATGATACTTATACAATGCAGACCTTGATATAGGTGCAAAATAGGGTGTAGAAAACATGTGCCAGAACTAAAATCTAAAGGATAAGAGGGAGCAGGCAGGAAAAATGTTCATCTCCAAAGCAAAACAAATGAAAAAAACAACCCAGGTAGGAAGGGGTCTTGATTGCAAAAGTAAGATGCCAAGGCCAGATAAGATAGAATTTTTCTTTTGGAGAAGGGAAGGAAGCATAAAACACTGGTGATAAATGAAGAGAGGAAAGACAGGGCAAAACGAAGACGGGCCACTGTGATGCCTGCTTCTCTCACTGAAGAACTGGACTTCAGTTTCCACAGAGATTATAAAGTGGTGTCTTAGTGGATGGATTCAACTGCTGAAAAAGGATAGCCTTTCCTGTACTCAACTGAAACAAACATTAAAACTGTTATAAAAAATATAAGATGCATAGATGGTGTCAGAAAATATAGTGAGGTAGGTCTAATTTCCTGTTTAGTAGGGAGAAGTCCATTGCTATGCTATAACAAGAAAAGCAGCAACAAGACACCATTTTTGTTCTTTATAAACCCCTCAACAACAGATACTTACAAAATGGTAAATAGTATGAATCTGTGGGATTCAATGTGAATATACAGAAAGAATTGAGTTCTTTGGAAAGACGTTTAATTCTCCAAGTTTTAATGTCATAATGATTACAACCAAGTTCCAAACTATTCTACATCATTAGAAACTCTGGTTCATCCATAAAGTTTTTTGCCTATTATTTTGCAAGAAGAGATGAAGAGATTTTCACTTAAAGTTTTCCTCTAAGTTGTTAACAGCAGAGGAGTCACAGGGGCTTTAATTAGGGTTTGATGCTATTAGGGCTAAACCTCAGAAGTATCAGGAGAGCTGATACAATAGAGAAGAAATAGGGAATTCATGTGGAAGTAGATGCATCTGTCTGTGTTCAGAGACATAATTTGAGAGATCATGCTATTTTGAGAATTAGGGTGAGATTCATAGGGTACTAGAAATACATCCATTACACTATTCTAAATTAATATCTTTGCTGTGCCATGTGCCAAACTGAAAAGAAGGAAGTAAAAGGTATTTCTTATTTTACCAGCTGAACATAACTCAGATGAAATGGAAGCTATGTATCAAAGTCTTCACATTTAACAATTCAAGCTTAACTATTGAATCAGTATCTTTCTTACCTGATTTTTTAAAATAAAAATATGCACTTGAGAAGGTTTAATTTTTTCTTCCTGTTAGAATGTGATTTATTTTTCTATGATGGAATCCATAAAGAAAAGCACTCTTTTCTGGCATAATTGTTTATTCTTCAGTTTTGGCAGCTAGTTTTCATATCAAGGTTCAACAAAGAATAGCCTCAGATAAAAAATTGAACTTAAAAGTTAAATTTTAAATTAGTAATTACGGTTTACGTTATTATTTTCTTATTACAGATTTGAATTTGGTATGGAAATATTTCATTTTGTCTTATATTCACACTTTTTCCTATACAAAAATATATTTGTTGCACAATAAATTATTTAGTTTTTAAAGAACTGATATTTTCAGCTGGATTTGCAAACACTTAAGAGAAAGTAAACTAATGAGGATTATCAAAGCATAAATGAAATCTCTGTTATCTATCCTTTACATTAAACTGGAAGGAATATCAAATACAGGTCGTAGCGTGACCAACTTCAAAGAAATCCAGAAAATCCTGAACATTGCTGCCAGCAGCTAAACTTACAGCAGACAAATAAACAGTGCCAGAATACGGCCACAGGCAAGGAAACTGCATTGTCTATCACTGTTGCATTCTCAGAGCAGTTGCTGGCCTGAATTTGGTCCAGACCAACTAGTGCTTGTCCAAAAAGATGCCTAGGCACAGCTCAGGAATGCAAATGATCTTTTCTATTAGGTAGTTAGAATCCAGTTATCCTGTTTTAAAGACTATGCTTAATTTTAGAGATAAGGCTGGATATCCTCAGGGTCAAGTTGTATTTACTGCCACTGCTTAGCTACCATAAGACAAACACTTTGTCTTGTTGATGTAGCTTTCAACAGAAAAGTGTTACTAAAGGTAATAGAAACCAACATATTTTTTAAATTAAGAGAAATTATAAAAAAAAAGTAGAATGTCTTTTAGCATCTGTGAGTATAAACTAGGACAGCTATAATGTTGGGGCCTGAAGGACTGAGCCAAAGCTGACTATAAGATGAACTCTCCGACCTAATATTTTATTTAGCCTAGTGCTGCATTTAGCCATATATCTGCTTATTAATGAAAATGCTATATAATTCTTAGTAATGCTTTAAGAATATACATTTATGCTGGTTAGCACAGCATATTATCAATAATTAGTAAGGTTTGTGTGTGTTATAAATATTCCTTTCTTTTCAGCCAAAGTTGCGGGAGCAGTAGGCCCTACATGGTCACAGCTGGTTCATATTTGAGATATCAAAGTAGCCATAATTCTGTATTTAGAGACTAGTCAAGGCCACCGTGCATTTGATAACAGTCAGTCCAAACTGACTCCCTCATTTTGCCTTGGGCCCTGGCCAGGCCTAAGGAGAAAACCAGGGGGAGAATAAAGCCAGATTGTTTTTCTGCACCAATCGAGTGATGTAAGCTAATTTGATAACACTATGTAAGGTGGATCCTCTGACATCAAATATGGGTTTCCCCAATGGGTGGGCACACTGCATAGGATTTCCCAGTTGTCAGGAAGAGATTCTCCAGACCTCTGCTGTCATCGGGGCCTTCTCAGCTGAAGTGCAGTCTGGATGATGATAATTACTTAGGGTAACTGGTATCTATCTCTCTCTTCATCACTATAAGACTTTCTTTGTAGTAATTATTAGCTGCACTGCCAAGTGTATCCTCTCATAAGCCACTGAACTATAGTAAACTTACACACTTATTTTTAAAGTTGGTGTCTGTGTTTCTTAAATCCATCCTCGTTACCAGGTGTGGGGGAGGGCGGGTGTGTTGGCAAAACAGATGAACAAAATGACAACTCTAATGATTGAAATGAAATTACTTTGATTATACAACTAATACATTAAGCCACACTAATTTTCCTTGTGGTTGCCAGGACTCAAACTCACAGTTTCAGCTACAGGTATCTCTAACGAATTTGGGTTTGTTTGGTGTTATTATGACCCTTGTATATGATGATTCAAGAATATGTCTAATTTTACTGTTCCATTATGTCAACTAGGACAAATAGCTCTGAGGAAAAATATGTGTGGTGCTTAAAGTTCAAACCAATTTCCTTGGAAACATTTTCTGTAACAGTTCAGTATTTCTCAAATGCAGAAAAAGTACTTTTGGAGCATTTTTTTCTCAATAAAAAATGGGGGGTCCTTGGATTGATGCATATGTAGCTGACCCAGCTTTGAATGGCAATTAGATAAAGGTAAAGATTAGGGCAGGTAAAGATTCACGGTTGCAAAATATTCATATACCTAGAATTGTCCTTGAGGATTATGAAATTGCCTACTCAGTCCATTACAACATGTAAGAATTCACATTGCCATAATTAAAGACCTAAGCCTGCATAAGCAACACGCAGTTATAACATTACTTTTGTTAGCAGACTACAAAAAATTACAAGCATCAGAAAAATAAGGACCACAAAAATAAAAATAGTTGACATAATTGGTTTTTATATCTCAACAGACTTTAAAAAGTGGAAAAAAAAAAAGAAAGCAATAGAAACGACTTTAACATATTTTCTTAACATCACTGCACTTCTTTTTCTGATATCAGACTGAAAATATTTTTCAAAAATAAGTTATTGAATAGCCAGTTCTAGGACATGTCAAAGTATTTCACTTAAGTTCTGGATGTAAATAATGTAGAAAATATTATCTATATTGTTTAAAATAGCTAAATTTATCTTTGGCTATTTGGAGAATCATTTGTCTGTTGTCAACTGGGGTAAGTTTTCTTTCTGATTATTGTCTATATTACCAGGAATATAATCACTTCACAACAACTAGACTATACACCATGCACGGTTATTACACTGTGCTCTTTATGCAGCCATAACAGTGTCTATTAAGAATTTAAAGGACTATTCTAATATTGACATCATAACATAGGCAAAACCTACCTGCAAAGAGCAAAACCTTATTACTGGATTGTTTATGAAATTCTTATCCCCATAATACTGAAACAAAATAATATTTAAACCATAAAAACTTACATGAAATAAAGATTGGGCTTTAAGGTAAAATTAATACAATTAGTGTAAAATCCTCCTGCTTTGCTTGCGTGGTTATAAATTTTAGTTAAATTACTATTTTGTTGTCATTTTAAACCACAAGGTGGCAGCAATGATATAATCTCTTCATCCAAGACTGTATAACTGTCCACTCCCACAACTTTTAAAGCATCTCTTGTGTTTACAGGGAAAACATGACAGAAATAGATACTATATTTTCTTTGACAAAGTACAGTTTCAAACTATGTTGTTTTCTAAATGTTTTGAATTCATGGGGTTCTTTTGGTTTGGTGGTTTGGTTGGTTGGTTGGTTGGTTTGGTTTGGTTTTTGTGGTTGGGGTTTTTTTTAATTTTTTAATTTTTACCTTATTTTCTATCTACAATTAATTATATGTGCTGGCTTCAAATTAATATGAATTGAAGCAGTATATCCGTGAAACAAGTTTTTTGCTCATTTGTGTAATAACCTTTCATTCCTAAGCTGAGAAATAAAATAAATCAGATGCCTAAACCTGTCATTGCTGGAACATGACCATTCAGTCACAGAGAAGATGCAATGCTTACCGATAGCTGTTGAAAAGATCCATACAAGTACCATTGTTTTTACAAGGCTCTGAGTTACATTCATTTGATTCCTTTTCACAAAATGTTCCTTCCCATCCGGGCAAGCAATCACATTGGTATCTCTGCAATATATTAGGTAAAATAAACAATATGTTGTATAATTAATACAATTACAACAGTTGTTATTACTGATGCTAGGACTACATTAACAGACAGCAAAAAAGTTTCGTTTTTTCAAAAACTGAGTACAAAAATGAACTGCCACAGCATGATGATCAAACATGTGGCATCTATACATGTTTAGAGTCTGCAAATAACTTTGCTGCATCTTAGCTGTTTTGGTACTGAAACTCGGAAACAGATAGACAGTGGTATTTCAAACATATATGGGCGCTCAACTTCATATAAACAGTAGAGAGAAATCATTTCATTTCCTAATACTGTTTAAAAATAAAAAAAGTTAAGAATCAGAACACTGAAGAAAATCCAGATTGGGCAGATGTTGTCCCAGACCTTTCTGTAATGATACTCTTACCCCCTTCTGCCAAATTAAAAGCTTAGAACATTTTATTGGAGCAAAGATAACAAAAAAAGAAAGGAAATTAACTGTTTAAAGTCAAGCTCAGTATGATTGTCCTGGGGTGTCATACAGTGTGGAACAGCACCACTTATTCCAGGACTTCAAATGAAATTGTTTACATGTATATTCTAATGCAGCTGGCCAAATCAACTTTTGCATCAATCAATTTGTATATAGTGAATCTGTGATTCATATTTTTCCCAACTGCATTCTATTTATTTAATTCTCATGTTGACAAACAGCATTGCTATGCTTACTTGGGATACACCTGTGATTTCTGTGACATGGATTTTCTGAATCCACTGAGAAAAAATTTATAAGTCAGGAAATAAAATTGAAGGGTATCTTTCTGAGTTAAGATAGGACATGGAACATGGGCAGACAGAACCAATTTGTGTGGGAAGGCTCTACAGAGGGATCTGGACAGGTTGGATCAGCATGCCAAGGGCAATGGCAAGAGATTGAATAGGGCAAAGTGCTGGGTCCTTTCCTTTCCTTCAGTCACAATAACTCCCTGAAAGTGCTACAGGCTGTCAGAAGAGGAAAGCAGCCCAGTAGAAAAGAACCTGAGGGTGCTGGTCAACAGCTGGCTGAACATGAGCCATCAGTGTGCCCAGTGACCAAGAAAGCCAAGAGCATCCTCGTCTGTATGAAGTAGTGTAGTTAGTATGAGTAGGGAAGTGATTGTCTCTCTGTGTGAGGCCACACCCTGAGCAGTGTCCAGTTCTGGGCCTCTCAGTTCAGGAAGGACATCAAGGTGCTGGACCATGTCCAGAGAAGGGAAACAGAGCTGGTGAAGGGGCTGGAGAACAAGTCATAGATGGAGTGGATGAGGGAGCTGGGGTTGTTTGTTCTGCAGAAAAGGAGGTTCAGGGGTGACCTTATCACTCTTTGCAACTACCCGAAAGGAGGTTGTAGCCAGGTGGGGGTCGACCTCTTCTGCCAGGCAACTGGTGACAGGACAAGAGGAAATGGTGTCAGATTGTACCAGAGGAGGTTCAGGTTGGACATCAGGAAGAATTTCTTCACTGACAGGGTGGTTAAGCACTGAAATGGGCTGCCCAGAGAAGTGACTGAGTCACCATCCCCATAAGTATTCAAAAAACATGTGCATGTGGCACCTGCAGACATAGTTTAATGGTGACACATGATGGTGCTAACATTAACAGTTGGACTTCATGACCCTAGAGGTTTTTTCCAATGTTAAAAATTTTATGATTCTATAGCAGACAGAAAAAATTTATTAAAACTTTTTTTTTTTTTTAAAGGTAATAATGAGATATGAACTTGGAAAGAGAAAATAATTTTCTGGGAAGTGTGCCAAGGAAAGAAAAAAGAAAATACATTTGAGACAAATTACATTACTAGTCCTCATGTTAGTGTTTCCTATTACACCACAACCACATACGATTTACTCATTTCTCTGCATATTTGTCAGTGCCAAATGGGCAAAAATAGGCACTACTTATCCAAACCCACAAGTAGCTATCAGACATCTCCTAAAAAGTGTTTTATTACCAGGTTAGGTTTTTGCATATACCAAATAAAGACTTGCTTCCAAAAAGCTCTTCCACAAATTGGTTACAAAATTCAAAGTGCAAGGAGGCCTGAAAACAGTTTTGTTGAGACTAGAAAGCAGCAGTATTTTTCTAGTCTCACTAAAAGTATTTGTCAATCAATTGCTGAAAGTCTAATTGTAGATTTCTCATTGCATGAGGATTGTCACATCAAGCACAAAACATTACTCACATGTATATATATCATGCACATGTGCAGAATAAGCAAACTAAAAAAAATCTTACACTCTGTGTAGTTTTACAGTGACTGAGAGTGACGTGTTGCAATAAACTATATACAAGTGTAAGCAGATAAAAAAGGTTTTTGATAGATATAAGTCTTTACAGAGAAGGACCTAGGAGTCCTGCTGGACATCAAGTTGGAATACGCCCCTGTGGCTAAGAAGTCTAACAGCATCCCAGGATGCATAAGGAGGAAGCTGTTAGCATGCTAAGGGAGATGATCCTTCCCCTCTACTCAGCCCTGGAGAGGCCACTCCTGAAGTGCTGTGTCAGTTCTGGGCTGCCTGGTAGAAGACAGATATGGAGCTATTGGAAAGAGTCCAGCCAATAACATTATGAAGAGATTGACACATCTCTCAGATGATGAAAGGTTCAGAGAGGTGGGATTGTCAGTCAGGGCACAGCATACACCGAACAACATAAAATGCCAGGAAGCTTTATAGTAGAAAGTATGCAGTGAATCAAACAAGACTGGAGGAAGAGAATTTGACACCTATTTATATATTTTTCCCCTTTATTTACTGTAAGTATGTATTACCATCCATTGTAGATGGTTAAAATAAATGGTACCTTTGAGTTCCTACAAATTGTCTTTTGCTTGTACTCCAAAGAACACAATAAATGTGTAAATAACTCCATAGTTATTCCTTGTACAATATATAGCACAGTCTGTGTAAGAACAGTAGGTTTTGTCAGCTAAACACAAGGTCAAACTGTAATTTTTTAAATCTCCTTCATTCATACCCACAGCCACATATGCACATTAGCTTGTATTTATCCAGCTATCTGTGTGTATGGTAAGAAATTGACATTTAAGAGTATTTGCATATTTTCTTTCATCCAACACCTTAAATGAAGAATTAATCATTTCCTCAAGACATAGTCAATGTTACTTAATTGGAAAATGGCAGCTGAACATCTGGCAAACCGAAACTACAATGAAAAAGGTTCATCACACACAACAAGGATCTGAATTATGAACAAGACAAATCTTCAGGCCTGTCTTTTGCTTGTGTAGGTAGAGTAGAATTTTTACAGTATAAATATATATGCCAGATTTTTTCACATCTACCGACAAATGGAAGCAATTTAATTTTTAAAGATACCATGGAATTGGGGCGTTTTTTGGGGGTGTTACAGGTTTTAATTTACAAAAAGAACAAAAAAAACCTTGCCTAGAAACAGAAACACTCAAAAGGAAACACAGAAATTCCCCTTTATTCTGTGTGTTCCAAGTTCTTTTGCCAGACCATATTTCTTGTGGTGCAACCCTTTTTTCATTAAGGCCAAACAGGCTGAGCACATCACAAGACCACTTAGCATTGGCACATAACGGGACATGTACTCCCGCCTCTACAGAAAACTTCCTCACAAAACTCTTTTTCTTTTAGAAGCAGAGCTTTTACTCCTTCAGAAAAGCTTCATGGAACTTCATTTTGCTAGTGCCAATAGCAGTTTATTTAACCTTGTGAAATAAATGTGAACATAAAAATGTAAGCATCTGTGAAATCATATTTGCAATTGCTCTAAACCATATTGAGATCCTAACATTATTTATGCAGCCTTTTTTGTTAATTTAAGGGTCTTTTCTGAGTTGCTACTTTCAGGTTTACTTTTAACTTATTATTGATTTGATAATTTGCATAATTATACATACTCACTAAGAAAATAAGATTCCCATTTGTCATTATGACATTGTTTTCATTATGCAACTCTGTTTGGATTTATATCCTAAATAAGCAAGCTTATTTAGAAACAAAACAAAGCAAAATAAAACATCAAAATAAAAACAGGATACCTGTTCACCTTCACTAGATTTAACACTTTTACTAAAGAAGACCAAGCTAAAACAAGATCCATGCAAAGAGAAATCCCTTTCCATCTTCTGGTAATTAATTATTTACCTGTTCTTCACAGGACATAGGAATAGTGAAAGTGAATGTATTAACAGTGATGCTCAGCAAATGAAAGAAAATTGACTCTTGACGGATGAAGAAAATCTGCAATTAGCTCTGTAGCTCCTATTCTGAAAAACATACATGGCCTGCTCCAATATTAGTTATCCAATCAGTAATGGATAGTAGGATTGCCTAACTTGTGGCAAAGAAACACCTCTTGGGAGTAAGCGTCATGAGGTTTGCAATATGATTACTAATCTTACCTGGAGGAATAATTATACATCTTATGATAGAGTAAGTTGAAAAAAAGGAGGAAACATACTTTTTCAGAAGTCATGAACAATTACAATAAAAAGTCTAATATCTAATCTATGCTGCAACAACTTACTTGTTTTGATAAAACTACTATTTAAGAATCACCAAAATGAGTTACTAAATCTTATTATTAGAATCATTAACTGCTGTATTCTTATCTATTCTTTTTATCTATATATCCTTTTCTACACAGTCAGATCCTAAAAATTCTGACCAGTGTATTTACTTGTCCTTCCAAAACTACTTATATTCTTTTGCATTGTAAGTTATTATAAATTATATATTCACTGATATAAAAGATAAAACAGGATTTATTTTATTTAAATTTTAAGCAAAGCTTACAGAAAGAACAACGAACATTTTCAATTTGATTGTGTCTCCAGCATTTTAAATAATGAATTAGTTAGATTAACTAGAAGGAGCATATTTGAAGCACATGGCACAGGCAAAGTTTGATGAGTTGTAATGAGTTTTGCCTTACACTGTAATATTTCTGTATCTGTATATATTAAATGCTATTAATAAATATATGCAAGAAAGTACAATTTTCATAATATTTAAATAGCACACCAGTACTAAATAGAAGCTTACATTTTCATTCACTGTAAGCTCCAGCTTAAAATATGGCTGATATCTAGACATGCTGTGTATTTATAACTCTAAATGAACTGTACTGTAATTTGTAACCACAAAGAAAATTATCTTAAATGGGAATATTAGTTATTTGCACTGCATGTCTCTATACAAAACTATTTCATAAAATGGTAGCTTTGCTAATAAATCATAATTATTGCTGCTTTTGATATTGATCATTTTAAAGTGACACAATTGTAAAACTATGATGTTTTGCTGAAAGTTTAATACTCTTAAAATTGAATCACGACAATTCTTGCAACAGGTTTCTCTTGAAATTATTTTAGATGTTGCACTTAACGCGCAAATAAATTCTGACCTGTGCCTCTACAATTTAATCAACTATTTCCATCAATGCTTATATATGATGGTTGTCATAGTCCAATGTAAATCTTGTTGGAGCTAAGTTTCTCTGTAGAAGTTCATCCACAACATGCTGAGGCATGCAAACATGGCTTTTACTCATATTGACACAAGTATTCCATTTGAACATGGACAACATTAAACATTATGTAAGTATTATATTTGCAGAAAAAGAAGAAATGCTTATAACAAACCCACACCTCTGTGATTTTATATCTCTTATTAATTTTAAAATGTTATTTCGTGAGATGTTACAGAAAATGTGAACATTAAAAAACCATAGCAGGTATTTAAGAACAATCATTAGTATAACCAGATTTAACAGTCAAAATGTTTTAAAAATTGTTGATACAAATCAGGAAAGATTCTTCTTAGGAAAGCTGAAGGATTTCTAGGAAAAAAAGTAAGATTTGATACAGGTTTAACCTAGTAGCAATTTTATGAAAACAAACCAAAGTCAGTTTCAGACCTCTTGCATAATTAATAATTGGTAACAGATTATTGTTTCTCTATTTCTCCACCTCTGGCATTTATTCTGTTTATACCCTCTTTTCTTTCTCTCCTAGAGAGCTTACTAAGAAAATGTGCCAATCAAATCATCTTCAGTATGACAGGTACTGAACAGCACGAGAAAACGAATGAGAAACAACAGCCTTCGGTTGTTTGTGGAAAATAAACCAAATAACTAGTCCAGCTGGTGACAGACATTTGAGTATTAGCCTTTGATTGGTGAATCTGGTTTGATCAATGACTGTTCAATGACTAGTTAAAGGTCATGAACACATTCCTGTTAAGCCAAAGTACTGATGGGAACTTGACCCACCTAAAATCTTGGCCAGAGCTTTCAGTTTTCCCCTAGATCTCAGGTAACAGGAGAGCTATGGAAGTTAACTGTGACATTCCAAAGGAATAGTCTAGGTACTGACAAACAGAAATAATATCTGGCTTTTGAATTTCAAACCTGACGTTGCTGCTGGTAACTTTTTCAATAAAGTAAGAAAAAACAGAAGAACAACTACTGGTTTCCATAAAACAAAGCTATCTCATGCCTTAACATAACAGCTCATTCAAACTTAGATCTTAAGCATACAACCACTATCACATCAGTACATTTCAAATACTGTAAAATGCCATTTTGCCAACCTCAGGCTCAAAAGTAAGGGAGAGTTAAAACAACAGACTATTCCAATAATACTTCAAACTAAATATACCTAGAAGCACACAAAAATTTAAAATATTTGATGTCAAGTTTCCTCTTTTGAACTTTCACTCATCCCTAGTTTAAATTTATAGAACATTTCAGTATAATAAAATACATTATAGGAAAGTAATTTGAAAGAAAGAGAACATGGATCCACATTCACCTGGCCCTAAATTTTCAACTCTTGGTGTTTGACTGTGCTCATTTTCAGAGCTACGTCATCATTCTTTGCCTTTTTAACTAGAACAATAGGCACAGAAGTTTAAAATGTAGTCGAAACTGCGCTATGTATTTAATTTAGCTTATATACCTAAACAGTTACTAATGCCCACGTAGCACTGTGCATGCCCTTGTGAGGAAGTTCAGTTCAGTTGACTTTTTTATCAAGAGTTTTGTCATTCTGAGCCCAGTGTCACAGCTCCTGGAAGGACAGTGGGGGCCTGGGGTCTGACAGGTTGCATTTCCCAAAAGGGGAATTCCACTTTCTCCAGATTCTGAGTAACCAAAACCAGCACAATTTTCTAGAATTTACCCCATGAAAAAAAAAAAAACAAAAAAAAACAAACAAAAAACCCCAGTCTTTCAGATGATTGTACTTGATATATTTCCTCTGTACTGAAAATCAAACCTCTGTGCTCTTTTCACTGTTTCTTCACTCACAGCCTTGCATTACAAAAATTAAGGGTATGTGACTACTTGATAATGCATACCTGAAGTCGGTTCATACACTAAAAACTTGGAACAGTCTATTTAGCGGGGTCACCTAGTGATAGCTGTACCCACAAATGAAAAATTCATAGGAGCTTCTGATTGAGAGAGAATTTCTCTATAACTTATGGTCTTAGAATGGCTTGTTATAGGAATCAATACTTTCTGGGAAAAGCACAAATTGTGTCCAACAGTCTAATTCACTTGTTGCGTAACACAATTTAGAAATAAGTCACCAAAAGTCAAATAGAAACATTCTTTTGAAATCCAAATTATTTAATTGAAAAATCAATGAGAGTTTACTTTCGAGGCTTTTTCTGAAAACTGTATGTCACTTAAAAATTAATAAAGAGGCTTTAGGAAAATTAATTAACCAAGGGTTGTAACCGTTTTAAAGACACAGTTTATTACAAGGAAGAGAGAGAGAAAAAAGGGAACTGCAAAATTGGAGACAGACTAGACAAACTGAGTGATAACAGCATTATCAGCCCTCCCCATTTTTTAGAAAATTGTTCCAGTCTTAGGTTTTTCTTCTGTGCTTTTGAATGTGTTAGTTCTACTTTGTCTTGAATATCAGAACACGTATCTTAACAGTAGTAGCTCCAGATTTTAGTAATGTGTTTCTCTTTAACCTGAAAAATGCAGGTTAATTATAGATTTTTCAGCATACTAAAGGGCTATTAAGAAGGGATTTCCATTATGAAATATTTATACAGATAAGAGAAAAGGGTAGAGTATTCTTACAATAAAATCCTAACTTAATAATTCACATTCAAATGTTAAGAACTGTCTTCTCTCTTTCTCTATTTTCCCAAAAGACAGTTAAAATGAATTTTAGTAGTACTTCAGATAAAGCAATGAAACCATCAATAAGGTAGGCTACACTGTGAGCTTAGGAAAGTAAAGGTTTAAGAAATTATGCCCTTGGATTTTATGGTTCTATCTATATTTGGTATGGTAGAGGTTAACAACTCTTTACCTGTTAGCTCATATTTCATATGAGAGAAAGAAAAGGCTTTTCTCTCTCATAGAAGGAAATTTAAAGACTTTCATTCTAATCTTGTAAGGTTGTAAAAACATTTAATCTTAGCTATAACTTTTTCTGTCTCATTTCCACTCCCCAGGAGAGCTTGATCTTATTAAGGGCAATCTTTTGCAATTTGCATGTTGCAGGCATTCCTGGAGTTTGACTCTTATTACTCTAATGAAGTTCTATTTCTGGATATTGAAGGTGCTTGCCTACAGGACTTCAGGAGGTTCCACACCTGTAATGGTATTGCAAACACAGCACCCACTAGCCATATTTATTAAATCAATTACAGTTTATGAAGCTGGTGCCTCGTTAGGGCTTTTTTTCATTCTTTAGATTTCAGTAGAGTATTGTTGAGACCTACAATCTCATCAACAAGCCACAAAACAAGATTATTTGTGACTGAATTTTGTCTACAAATGTGATAAATTATATTTCTTCTTTTCCTGTGTAATTGCATCATTAGGCAGCTGAATCTGTCTTTTTCTTTATTCTATATTCTTCCTCCTTCTCTCTGTACCACTAAAGGTGTATCCTTTTCTTCTACTCATGGAATCTTACCCAGGTCCTGGTAAGAGCTGGATGAAGGTTTGAATTTGTGCAGCCACTGCAGCTAATAGCATGATTCTGAAGGATACTCCTAAATAAACAGGAAAAACAAAAAGCAAAACCAAACCCCAAATCTGAAGTCCAAAACTGATAGGAATGTGAGGAGATAGTGGTGGACCCTAGAGGGATGCACTAAATCAAGGACATTTAAATGGGGGAAAGCATTAGAAAAGTTGGATAGCAAACTTAGATAGGGAAATGAAGATTCAGAGCAATGAGAGCATGAAAGGACATGATCTCTGACTATGCAATCTTTATTAGCACTTGTAGGTCTTTAGCAAATCTGATTTTGATCATCCTACTGTTAATGGGTTAAATTAAGAATTGAGGGATTCTGTGGAGAAATTTGTTTCCTGCAGGTTGGAAGAAAAAAGCTTGCAAGAGCATTGTGAAAACTCTGCACTTCGGAGATCACCATCATTTATTTCCCATCAGCCATCTCAGACACATAAGTTTATGACCACGGTTTGTCAAGACACAGATGCAAGGTACCTATTCTTCCTTTTTCATCTACAGTGTCGTGTTTTCTTTGTCCTGAGGAACAGTCATTGCTTATGTGAAATAACTTTAACATGATAATATCTGGAAAATAGAAATATGTACACATATGCAACTCCATTTGGTTAAATAAAGAAAAAATTAGTTCTCTCTCAATGCAGCCTCAAATAGAGGTTATCCAAAGAATACATTGCCATTAAATATTACTCTCACAAATTATTTCTTTGTCAGGAACATTTTCTTCTTCATCATTCTACTAATGTAGTAACCAATGTCAGGGTCCCCCTTTCTACAAAAGTTCAGTATGAAGTGCTTGCTGAAACTCATTCCACTTGTTTGTACTACATAGTTTCAAAATAATGTTTTAAACCAGAGGAAGAATGGGCCAGAGAGCATATTTTTGCATGTACATCGTCGCTTTTCTTAAAATATTTTATTAAGTATATTGATATACAATAGAGCAAAAACTTATGTCATCTAAAAAAAATTTCAATTTTGTTTTACTTCATATGTATCTCAATAAATTTTATGTTTGCATATTTTACTTTGATTATATGCCCAGAAGAAAGTAAAGCTGTAAGCTGATACAAGAGCATATAATTTAATTTTTGATATTAAATCAATATTGTTCAGGGTATAGTTGGTTGTTTACCTTTTTTTTTTTTCTTAGCTTTAATTGAAAACTTAAGTATATTCTTTTCAGAAGTGTAGTATCAGTGGGAAACACAGAATCATAGAATGGTTTGGGTCGGAAGGGGCCTAAGAGATCCTCTCATTCCAACCACTCTGCCATGGGCAAGGAAACCTTTAGTGCTTAGAGCCCGATCCAGCCAGGTCTTGAACATCTGTGATGGGATGTCAGCAAATTCTCTGGACAACCTGTGCCAGGGTGTCACCACCATCCCAGTAAGAATTTCTTCCTAATATCTCATCTAAATCTGCCCTCCTTCAGTTTAAGGCCATTCCCCATTTCCTATCACTCCACGTCCTTGTGAAAAAGGCCTCTCCAGCCTTCTGGTAAGTCACCTTTAGGCACTGGAAGGCTATTCTCTAACATGACTGTAACATCACACTCAAGATGAAAGCTGGGGGAAGAATCATAGAATCATAGAATCAGATGGGTTGGAAAGGACCTCTGAGATCATCAAGTCCAACCCTTGATCCACTACCACCATGGTTACTAGAACATGGCAATAAGTGCCACATCCACTCTTATCTTAAAAACCAAAAACCTACAGGGACAGTAAATCCACCACCTCCCTGGGCAGCCCATTCCAATGCCTGATTACCCTCTCTCTAAAGAATTTTTTTGCTAATATCTAACCTAAACCTTCCCTGGCAGAGCTTAAGACCATGCCCTCTTATCTTACTGATAGTTACCTGGGAGAAGAGGCCAACCCTCACCTGGCTACAACCTCCTTTCAGGGAACTTAGTGGGAAAAAGTTGGACCAGATTATTTGAATCAGATATTTTAATGAGTCATTTATCTCCAATTCAATTATTTCTGAAAAGTGTATGAAAAGCTAAAAAATATCACTACTTTAAAAGGCAGAACATCGAAAGTAATTTAAAAAAATAAAAGTTATTTCAAGGATTGCTCCTACTCTTATTTTCATTCACATAATATGTGCATAATGTTTGAAAGATAATACTGCTGAAGAAAATAAAGCAGAGCTCTATAACATTCTGTACATCAAGAAATCATGAGATAATGAAGTGCACCAGAGGATCTTTTTGTATTTTATTAAACATGCATACTCTGAACAAGAATAAAGAATATTTGTTTAGTGATATATATGGAAAAAGCCAACATAAGCATTATTCTGGATTAGTTGCCACCATTGTACTCAATAATAGGTGAGGTGGAGTTTTCAATTTTATAAGGAAAACAGGATGGTGTTTATTCAGAATATGAACCCTTAATTCATAAGGAATAATCTGTTCATCTAAAACATGAACAGAAGAAGCAAAATAGGACCTTTAACTAAAATAAAAAAAAAAGTTTTTTAAGGCAAGAAATTGTTCAGAATGGTCATTCTGTTAGTAAGAAATTACAGAATAATAAAAATTATCTTAAGGGTCTGGAGCACAAACCTCATGAGCAGCAGCTGAGGGAGCTGGGGTGGTCTAGGCTGGAGAAAAGGAGGCTGATGGGAGACCTTCTCACACCCTACAACTACCTGAAAGGAGGTTGTAGTTAGGTGGGGGTCAGTCTCGTCTCCTAAGTAACGTGACAGAACAAGAAGAAATGGCCTCAGGTTACACCAGAGGAGGTTTAGATGTGATTTTAGAGCAAAAAATTCTTCATGGAACAGTCTGTCCAGAGAAGTGGCTGAGTCACTGTCCCTGGATGTATTCAAGCTGTGTGAATGTGGCACTTAGGGACACAGTTTAGTAGTGGGTTTGGCAATGCTGGGTTAACAGCTGGACTTGATGATCTTGGAGGTGTTTTCCAGCATAGCTGATCCTGCGATTCTGACCATGGCCTGGGGACATTGGCAATATACAATTTCTCAGCTATAACCATGTAAGTATTGCTGTGACTTTTATGTTTCTGGAGAATGATGTTTCCATAGTGTCCTGGTTTGGGCTGGATAGTTATTTTCTTCTTAGTATCTGCTAAAGTGCTGTGTTTTGGATTTAGGATGAGTATAATGGTGATGACACATTGATGTTTTAGTGGTTGTTGAGCAGGGCTGACAATAAATCAAGAACTTTTCAGCTTCTTGTGCTGCCCTGCCAGTGAATAGGCTGCAGGGCACAAGAAGCTGTGAGGGTTCATAGGTGGGACAGCTGACCCCAATCGCCCAAAGGACATTTGTGATGCCATGCTCAGCACAAAAACTAGAGGGAAAAGTGATCAGGGGTCTAGTGCTTGGGAGCAATCTGGGCATCAGTTGATTAGTGGCTTGCATCGATTATCTTCCTTGGATTTCATTTCTCTCTTTCTCTCTCTAATAATTTTATTCCAATTATTAAACTCTTCTTAGCCTCTTCTCTCCCCCACCTCAACGGGGTGGGGAGTCAGCAAGTAGCTGTGTGGTGCTTAGTTGCTGTCTTGGGTTAAACCTTGGCACAGAAATTAATTCTACAGTGCATTTTTCTCTCATCTACAGGTTAGAAATAGAAAAAACATAACAAAGACACTCTGACTACCTTGCTAATTAGAGCCTGTGTTTGATGTGTGTTCTTATCTTACAGTTTAGCAACTGAAGAAAATTTTGGTATTGAAAATTACTGCACCATAAGAAAGAGAAAAAGTCATACATCTGACAGTAAGAGCGAAATAATTGGGACGATTCAAAAACATAAAAGATTTAGACAACTATTGTAAGGAGGAGATATATTCAGTAAAGATAGGGGAGAAAAGCCTAAGACCTTGTAGAAATCTGTGTTTTCTTAGGTTAACATACATGAGATTCAGCACACTTGAACTGGATCAAAACTAGCATTATATTGAGCAACTCTTGTAAATTAATTATGTACTTTTAAAATAAATTTCTGAATCTTTTTTTTCCTGGTATGAATTTATTCATATTTTCCCTTTATCTAAACCTAAATTTACTCTAAATTTTCTCATTGTATCATGCAGAACAGCTGGGTATTGAGACTCCAAAAACTACTTCCAAACTGGTAGTATTAATACACTTTTTGATTCAGTCTTCATAACGCTGAAAGCTCTGGTTATTCTTTTTTTGACAAAGGGATATTTTTTGTTGCTAAAAGATCACACTAAAAAGCTTGTTTGTTTAATACAGTTCCTTTTTTTCCCTCAGTTGTAAGTCAGTATTCCAGAGAAAAAACCCAAGAATTTCCTGGCTCTCTTAATGCAGATACTAATAAAAAATAGGGTAGATTTTTTAATCAACAAAGGTTTAGTGGAGCAAATCTGACAGTCTGGAAGGTAGGAACTGTAAATAAACTGGGAATACAGCCAAGACCAACAGAAGATATATAAAGCTAGGAACGTGGAAGCTAAAGGTATATATAATGAATGTTGAAGAGAAAGAAGAACTGAGTTTCTACACAGTAGTAGGTACTGTCTGAAGGTGTACTTAGCCTACTGTTCATAATTATAGTTATTAATGAAGCTGACATCTTTAAAGCATGTAAAAAACAGCATCTCAATTATTGTTCATTCCTCAAGCATGAAACAACTATTAAAACATGACTAAAAAGCATATGTCCACAGCCAGAGGAGACTGGGAATGTTGCCTAGGTAATAAAATGAAAATGCCAGATTCTTTGATGTGCCTTTTGTGTCTTTCCCCTGTGGGCACACATGCAGAATGTGCATTATTGTTCTCTATAGCACTGAGACCGTTCCTTGCAGACGCTTTCCAGTTTTGGACTTATTTAGAAATCATTTGGTGACAGTCATCCCAGATGGACAGCTAACCAGCAAGAGGCAACAGAGTAAACCAAAAAGTGTGTTGTGTTTTTCTATCCTGAACAAAATACAACATTTTTTCTCCTAACAAAAGGAAAACAAAACAAAACAAAATAAGAACAAAATAAAGACCAAAAAACCCTCCAATCAAAACCAGTTCAAAATTTGAAACTCAATCTCTCAAACTATATATATTTTTTAGAACTAAGCTAATTTAAAGATTAATATTTCTGATCTTATTTTCAAAAATGCAGCATATATTTTAGTAGAGTTTTCAAAAATTAAAATCAGAAATCATCATATGAATCTTATATGAGAAATTGCTAACAGTTTTGCAGATACTAAAATAGTTCTACAAAGTCTGTAAATTGTGGATACTCATTTCAAAGGGCATTTCAGATATAGCATAGCAAAAACATGCATGAGACAAGGGAATTATATAGTACCGGTAGCTATCAGAGTTATTTCTTTTAGGAAAATCTCATACGTTCGTGCTGCAGTTAAGGTGGAACATATATGCACCTATAAACTTCAAGAAGGCAGACCAACTAAAATTTTTGCAGTCCTCCACCAGTGATCTTATTCTTTCTTTTTTTTTCCTTCATTATTTATATATCTCAGTGATTGCGTTTGAGTGAAACTGGAACGACAAGGTTCTTGAACACTACTCAATGCCTGATACATCAAAGAATGTGTATCAAGAAACAAAATATCTTTGTCCTTAGTACTCAGAATCAAGGAACTGGAAATACCTCCTTACTAGGACTTTATTTTGTATCACTAACTGAACTACATCAGGACAGATGTTACACTGAGATATAAGTCAAACTTGTCACACAGTGAAGCTACCTAAAGCATCTAGTCATTCTCCTTTCAAAGAAAATGTACTCTCTGATATCTGCCAGCGCAATGCTAACAACTGGCTGGTTCCTTTATGGTTCAATTCAGTTCAATAGTACACCCCTGCCAACAGGCAGATTGTCAGTAAGAACAGTCTAAATTTATTCTCTGATGTCTTTTGGGGCTTGGGACAATATGCAGAATTTTTTCAAAGAACAAATGCTGAGTTTCATAAAGTGTTATGATATGCACTGTTATGGACTAGTAAGAGTTAAATTATTTCAATAACTTGTGCATTTTGTCTGGCTCTGCTGAATGGACCACTGATTTTCTAGTGCACACAAAACCAGACAAACATATGGACAACATTTATAGGCAGTCAGTACATTTAACATAATTTGAGTATCTCAGCTGACTAATGAGGGATAGAGAGAGATTTCCAAGCTGTTGTCCATACTGAGATCACAAACTGCTGTTTCAGAAGACTTGTCCATTTTGAATCTGATTCTGAATCTTTATGAATTAAGAGTTGTGGTCAATGGCTCATTGTCCACATGGAGACCAGTGACAAGTGGTGTCCCTCAGGGCTCAGTACTGGGGCTGATACTGTTTAACATCTTTATTGGTGACACAGACAGTGGGATCAATTGTATCCTCAGCAAGTTCACTGATAACACCAAGCTGTGTGGTGCAGTTGATACAGTGGAGGAAGGGATGGGCCATCCAGAGACACCTTGACAGGTCTGGGAGGTGGGTTGATGTAAACAGCATGAAGTTCAACAAAAGCAAGGTGCAAGGTCCTACACCTGGGTCACGTCAATCCCAGACACAGCTACAGGTTGGGCAGAGAGGTGACTGAGAGCAGCCCTGCGGAGAAAGACTTGGGGGTGACGCTCGATGAAAACTAAACATGAGCCGTCAGTGTGAGCTCACAGCCCAGAAAGCCAACTGTGTCCTGGGCTGCACCAAAAGGAGCATGGCCAACAGGTCAAAGGAGAAGATTGCCCCCTCTACTCTGCTCTCGTGAGACGCCACCTGGACTACTGTGTACAGTTCTGGTGTTTCCAAGATAAGAAGGACATGGAATTGTGAAAGCAAGTCCTGAGGAGGGCCACAAAGTTTACAAGAGGACTGGAACACCTTCCCTACAAAGGCTGAGAAAGTTGGAGCTATTCAGCCTGGAGAAGAGAAGGTGGCATGGAGACCTCATAGCAACCTGCCAGTATCTGAAAGGAGCCTGCAAGGAAGCCAGAAAGGTAATCTTCATTGGGAACTGTAGTGATAGGACAAGGAGTAATGGATACAGATTGAAAGAGGGGAAATTTAGGTTAAATATTAGGAAGAAATTCTTTACTCTGAGCATGGTGAGACACTGGAACAGGTTGCCCAGGGAGGTTGTCAATGCCCCAACCCTGGCAGTGTTCAAGGCCAGGCTGGATAAGGCCTTGAATAACCTGGTGTAGTGGGAGGTGTCCTTGCCTATGGCAGGAAGACTTGGGACTAGATGATCTTTATGGTATATCTCAACCCCATGGAATCATTCTATGATTCTATGATTCTATGATTCTATGTTAATTTATTGGCCCAAGCAACTTAAAAGCAATCATGTGTTCATTCATATGTTCTTGTGGTCCATAGTTCTTATGGTTCAGATTCATTAGACTTTTGCTTCAGCCAAGGACTATGCTTTTAACATAAATTTCTTAATGGTCCTCACTTAACTGTGCTTGGTCACACTGTGGTCTCAGTGCACACAAGTTCGACTACTTTTGAAAGAAACTGGGACAGAAGATGTGCCCACCTAATGTTCTACAAAAGTCTAAAACCAGCAAGACACTGCCCCAAAACTACTATATAGTTTGCAGCCAGGTTTCAGTGCCCCTTGTTTCACTCTGTTTAGGGTTATATATGTTGCTTGCTAATGTAATATTACCCTTAATTCAGATGCACTATAAAGTAAAAGTGAAAGACAGAATTTTTCCTTTCTTAGATTTGGAATTTGTAGTGTATTTGGATTTCTGAAGTCTTGTACTCTGATTAGCACTCACTTTATTTACATGGACTGTCCCCACAGGGACTATTACAGACCTTCAGTGAAGTACCTACATAACTAAATTTACAGATAGATTTGCAGAACATTTTTTGTTTAAGAAATCTAAAGTCATATATGTCAGTAGTAAGTAAAAGTCTGATCCTATTCTGGCAAAGTCAGTCTTAAATTATTTTTATCCTAAGATTGGGTCAGATGAACCTGAGCTTTCTATCCTTGTATATTTATTTGTACTCAGGTGAAGGTGTTGCTAAATAAACTACTACTGCATTTTTGTATGGAGACATTTTAGTGCTAATGTTGTATTCTCCACCTAAATGATTTCTATAGGTACAAGCTACCTTTTGGTCAATTCTCAATGTATAATATTCCTGCAATGCAATTATAGGACTCCCTTATTTATTTTTTTTCTATGTCTCCAATTCCCATAAAAACTTATATAACTGAAGTGAAAGGTAGATATTAAACTGCAAGTGGTTGGATCAGGTACAGGAATCAAGCTTCTGCATTGCAGAATCATAAATAAGTAGACACTCAGAAGGAACTTTGCAAATTGCCTAGTTCCCCTCACCATGCTTACAGCAGGGTCTGCTATAACAGGCTGCTCAGAACCTTATCCAATTGTGGTTTTGATATATCCAAGGATGGATACTTCTATCCAGGCAACCTATTCCAGAGTTACCTTTGCATTAAAAAAGATTCACCTTACATTTAAATGGACTTGCCATTATTTCAGTTTGTTCCTTTGACTGGGGTCCACTGAGAAGAGTCTGGTTCTGTCTTCTTTACTTGCTGGTATGCCGTTGAATGGTATAATGTACAGGTGCTTGAGAGGGGCACACAATTGGGCTCATTTCTTGGAAGAGGTGGGATAATTTTTCTCCTTATTTTTGTGTATAGACTGAGGTGGGTCCTCCACAGCCCTAGTTTGTTGACCAGGACATCTCTCTAATCTAAATGGCCTGCACGCTTTGCTTGACAACCAAGTCCATTACTTGTTCACTTGATTTTGGTTGGCCAACCTGTTGTCAAAGATAATTTTGTCCCTTTTGCTCAAATCAATACCATATCTTCTTAGCCTCATTCCTGAGAGTACCATGCTTCTGAAAGATGAAACCCTCTTTTCAATACCAGCTATATAACCAGTTGTTGACCAATAGCCGTTGATCAATTTATCCATATCCTCTCAAGCAGTTTCTCTCTTTAGTAGGATTGTGGAGAAAACCATTGGAACCCCCAAGCCTTTTTCATCAAGTCCCTGGAGACATGCCTGTGGTGTGTTCTAGGTCTGCACCGGACATATCACTGGTACCTACATGGAAGAGCAGCAAGAAATGATAGTCTCAGGACTGGACAAGCCTTGCTAGCCTCACCACAACATCCTAAATCAAAGCCCTTGGAAAACAGCAATCCTTCTTAAACAGCAGGTAGTATTGGCAGATGGAAGCCTTCATCCTTAGCATGGAATCCACAAATATTGTCACTTGCTGCTTCTTTGTAGTGCTGCTCTGAGTGCCTCAGGCTCAGCTGGTTTGGACACTTTTTTGGCATAATTCCCAGTTCCTCATATGCTACTAGGACAGTGGGTGAACCTATTTCGCATATTCATTAAATAAAAGATATGATAAAATTCATAAATTCTTTCCAAGTTTGGTTCTTGGTTTCACCTCAGTGGGATTTCAGATGAAATTCTCTTACATGTTCTTTTTAGGGTTTTCCCACTAGAGGAGGTCTTATAATTCCTGAATAAAGAAGATATTAATTGGCATTTCCTCAACTAGAACAGCCATCTGAAAAAATAAGAGAGAAAATATAGGTGGAATGTAAAGAATTACTTCATCCCCCCTGTTTTTCCCCCTTTTTCCCCCATGTGACTGGAAGAGAGATTCAGTAGCAGACATTAAGTAACTTTTCCTGATTTGCTTAAGTTATCATGGACAGAATAGAAACATCTGTATTTTTCCTATGGGATTTCTTTCTGTAGTGGAGACATCACCTGTTGGCAGAATATTACTCAGTAGATGATAAGAAATTTTGAGAGCAAATTATCCAGTTTTATATATGGAACAGTAGTGAGATAAATAAAATTTTATGTTTGCTTTTTACAAAAAACATCATAGTTATTTCAGTGAGGTAGTGCTTATCTTAAAAGATAAGGAGAAGATTCATGATGCACAGATACTGTAAGTAATAAATAACTGGAAAAATTAAAATTCAAGCCATGGATTAGAGATAAAAGAACACAAGCATTCATCAGATCATAAGAGGTCACAAAAAGAACAAGGGGATTTTTTTATGTTTGAGGACACTGAGTGAAGCTGGATGTTTTACAAACTTCTGCGACCATTTGCAGGCACAAGCTCTTTATCCAGGTGCTGACCACACTGGATTAGGGCATCATACTGTTGGTAGAACTTAATCCTCCTGTAAGACTGCAAATAGATTAAACCTATAATAATTAATACTAAAGATTTTAGGAACTGACTGCTTGGTGCTAATTCTTAACTTTTTAAATCCTGCCACTAAAATAGTATGCTTGCATACAATGGTAAATATTTTACAGAATTATTTGATTGAATAATAATAGCTTAGCAATTTAGCTGTTCAAATGTGTTACTTTTGATGTAAGATACCAATTGTAATTTGTGATGGAAACTGCAAGTGTGGAAACTTAAATGCATTTTGATAATTTTACGTCTCAGGATGAGGCAGATGCTTCTCAGCAACAAATGAAGAAGCACAGTATCCTCTTGTGCTGAGAGCTTCTACAGAAAATAATGAGACTAATGGAACAAGGAATCAAATCGTGGCTGGGCTTCGCGAATGAAGATTTGAGAAGGGCTCTACCCACGCTTGCTACAAGCACGCTGATGGCTAAAAAGGCCAATGCAAGATAGACAAGTCCGGTTGCAGAAGGCACAGCAGAAAGACTCCCCAGGTGATATCGACGAGATGCGATTCTTTCTGCGTTGTCTTTTCTCCTCGAGAGTGATCCTGCGTGTGTTCTCAAAAGCAGCAGCAGTGTTATAGATGGTGTGTCTCCAGGCCTCCCGATTGGAGGCCAGGGTAGACCAATGGTGGTGATCAATATGGTCAAGGCTGAGGGATTGAGGGATTGCTTCAGGGAGAAGGAATCAAATATTAGATAATTATATGCACATTTATTAGTGACCAGAACACAGGTACCTGTTTTGTGTGCTAAAATTGTTTAAGCAACAAGATATCGGTTGGTTGGAGCATGGTGCCAAAAACACCAAGGTCATGGGTTTGATCCCCATACAGACCATTCACTTCAGACTTGGACTCAATTATCCTTGAGGATCCCTTCCAACTCGGAATATTCTGAGACTCTCATGTCACAGGCCATTGGACCTTAAAGCTAAGAAACAAGATCTGACATTGTTCAGTTTTCTATTTTAGAAGAAATCGGTTAGTCTACATTAATTTATGGTGAAGCTTTTGCTTTGAATAATCTATTTTGCCTATAAACAGAAATATATTTCTATACAAACGAACCTCGAAAAGAGTACTAGATTGAAATATGAGGAATACAATGTCTGACTAGAACAGAATTAATCTGGGTGGAAATACAGTTCATTGAGACATTCAGGGAATTGCTGGCTGGTGTTAAAGCTGAACTGAGACACACATTTATGCAATATATCAAATCTTTGCCTTAGCATAGAAAAATAATAAATTATTAAAAATGTTACTAGAGAACTGTAAATAGGCTTTCTTTTTTAGAACAGATTCAAAAAGTGATACAGAAACCTGTTACTAGCTATTTTTCAAGTCTTGGTAACTTTCATGTCTAAAGTAAGCAAATGTATATATAATTACTGCTTCAGAAAGCTTCTGTTTAACCACAAGTTCTGATTGGGTGTATGTGCAAGTGTATCCCTGCGTAGGGCTTGAATAGCCCTTACACTGGGCTACTAAATGGTAGATAAAAAAAGTAAGAAGGTAGAATTTGAAGTAATATGGGAGAGTAATGAGGAAATAATCAAGGTCTATCATGATAATTTTGAGAGGAAATTTGGTCAAGAGTTTCAATTTTAATCAAACCCAAGTCTGATGTAATCTTGCATTTTCACAATTCCATAAGAGTCCTGCAGAAATCAACTTATATGATTACTCACTGAATGAATGAAATGTTTTTCCAGTGCTTTCAGAGTCAGTTTTTTTGTAAAAGGATCAGCTATTAGAATTAATCTTGAAAATTAATTTTTCAGGACTATATCTCAGTACATTTCAGGATTTTACATTATGCAAATAAAATAAATTATATACAGCCATATTATATCTTTAATATAGCTTTTTAATATTTTTTTTTCTCTGAAAGAGGTTAGCTAAGATATAGAAAATAAGAACTACTGACTCTTATGACAGGTAACTCAGTGCCAAGTAGTACAGCACCTGCTAAATTGTCACGGGTGTCCTTCAGCTCCTCCTTTTCCATTGTCATAAGAGAAACAGGATAAGAGTCAAAGGAGAATGAATAAATAAGTGAATAAAAAATATTGCAAGATATGGTCCATGGGCAGGATCACCTTCCTCTAGATAAGATTGCTTCCAGGGATAGGATATCCATAGCTTCTCTGTGCAGCCTCTTTCAGTGACTTATCACATTCACAGGAAAGAACTTCTTCTTAATATTTAATCTAAGTCTACCCTCTTTCATTTAAAGGCCAGTCTCTCTTGTCCTATCACTACACGCCCTTGTAAAAAGTCCCTTTCCATGTGTCTTGTACGCCCTTAGGTACTGTAAGGTTGTTTTAAAGTCTCCCCAGAGCCTTCTCTTCTCCAGGTTCCAAATCTCTCAGCCTGTCTTCACAGGAGAGGTGCTCCCGCCCTCTGGTTCTCTTTTTGACCTACTCTGAACTCACTACAACAGATCCATCCCTTTCATATATTAGAAAAATATTATTTAGAGATTCAAAGGAAATGTGTTGCAGTGTTGGTCTTGAAAACCCACCCATGGAATCTTTTTGTTCAGTCTAGCTGAGTGAAATAAATTCAGAAAAATAGAAGTAACTTCTCTATTATATGCAAGAAATCATCATTGCTGTTTTCAGGAAAAGCTTTTAGAAGAAACGGACTTCAAGAGCTAAATTTCAGATTCATGCAGCTTTTCAGCAATTCCATGGCTTAACTCCAAGCACAATTTTCAACATTTGAGGGTACATGCTGTGCATGTATGGAGTAAAACAATATTGCTAGACTGGCTGGCAATTTACTTTGTAGTAATATCAGTGGTGAAATAAATGTATTGTATATATACATATATAATAACATACATCTCCTAAAACCTCTAGAGTATGCAATTAATGTAATTTGCATACATCTAAAAGTAAATAATATGTAGTACGGGGGAAGCAGGCTGGATGAATTGTGCCGTGTTTTCTTGAAACCTCAAATTATTTTGTCTACATCTACACTACCAATCAGCAATAGCAACAAATCTCTGAAAACTGTTGTCACTGAAGCCCCAAGATGCACACTAGCTGGATTCAGAGGGTTTTACTTTAAAATGGTTTTATATAAACACACAAACTAAAAATCAGTGATAAGAATAAGTTATATCCCTTAGAAGTGGAGACTGTTTTCTGGTTTGGTTTCATTCAAGGGAAACCCCATTTGTATCATCCAAGTCTATAGAATGCAAACTATATGTAGTAGGTGGGTAAAGTCGGGAGATCTGCTTCAAAAATGTTCTTGTAATACAAACTAAAATGGTAATGTAAACATACCCTAAAAGACTCTTTAAAATAATTTAAGCTTTTATTTTTGTTCTTTTTCACCCTTGATTTACAAGATGGAAAGATGTAGAAATAACCAGTTTAAAAGAAGAATTCATCTCGTAAGACTGTGACACAGAAGGAAGAAGGAAAAAAAGGAAGTGGACAGGAAAAAAAATTGTTCCCAGAGGAATGTGGTACAAGGAAGCAGTTAAGATACCATCCAAAACTTAAGAATGAAATTCAGAACTATGAGCAAAAACTTCCCCAGTGAGGGAAACAAGCTAGATTTGCATTTGTTCTAAATTAGTGACCTAAACCAGAAAATTATTAAACAGTTTGCTCAGTGTTAGAAAAGCCATTTCAAAAACCTGCCAAGGTAATCTGAGCAGCTGCATTTCCAGAATTTCTCTGCTGATTACACCTTTTCAGGAAGAAACATTACTTGCAGCCTGAGACCTTTGAAAATTTATGTCTAATTAAAGCAATTTTCTATGCTAAAATGCGAGATACAGTTGTGTGACTTAGTGATTAGTAATTAGCGTTCGTGTGGAAAGTATTACTTATGAAAAATATTCCAGAACATTTTATTTTGATAGAAAATCCTTTTTTCATCAATCAGCATACTACGCACCTTGACATGTTTTTATCACAGTGTAGGCTTTGCAATATTAAAATAATCAGCTACCTGACTATATGTGAACCTCTCTTAGAACCCTTAAGTTACCCCATGCCTTCAGCCTCCCCCCAGATTTTAAATAGGGCACCTTTCCAAGGCCATGTGGTGCATGACCAGCTTTAGATATATTTCATCAGTTAAGGAGACTTAAAGAGCTTGAAATTGTAAGAAATAAACTTCCAGCTGGTGGCATACCTTTTTTTGTAACAAAATAGAGCCAGTGCTGAGTGGGTAGTCTGAGTGAAACTATAAGTATATGTAACAAGGAGAGAATCTAATCTGACTGGCTACCAACACTGAACTTCTCAATGTCTTTCTAGTTTGTATGCATTAATTCTGCACAAACAGACTGTGAAAATACTGGATAATTGGATTCTACAAAGTATGTTTCTTAATAAATCAGTTATTACATTTTCCACTGGATAATCAGGTTAAATATATAGGATTTTTTTTTAAAAATAATTTTTTTTTCTTTTTTGAGGAACAGATTTTATCTCATCTGGTAAAAATATCTGTTTATGACATGGTCTGGCAAAACCCTTTTTACATAATTTACATAAATTCCTTAGAATTTGTTTTTTATACTAAGAATTTTTAAACCATGTAAAATATATAATTTGTGAAGAAAAAAATATAGTAGCATCCTCCAAGATGTATAGTTCTTCCAGGTGTTCTTTCCATACACATGCTACTCTAGGTATATATTCATAAAAAGTTGCATGTCAAATCTCGTGTACAGCACTATCTGTAGTGCTCCTTCTTGCATGCCTTTAAAATCACTTTATCATGGTGAAAGGATGCCAGAAGTTTGGCTTTCCACTCATAGTTTTTCAGTCAGAATCCCTGGAACAGAATTTTAAAATCTGAAGGAGGACAGATTGCAGCACCTTAAAGTAACTAAAAGAAATGGAATAACAATTCTTTCTCTGGGTTGTTTTCCATGCCAAGCGTCGAGTAGTCTTCCTGTGCCTGAAAGTAGTTCTAAGTAGAGGTTAGCAGCTAGAGAGACCTACTACTATTCTTTGGATGACAAACATAAGTAGGTAAATTGTCAGATCTATGTATGTAATGTGAATTATTTCACATTTTATTATACAAAGAGGAAGAAGAGGATGTTCTTTATTCCTGCAGAACTTACTTTGTTATGGAAGAGACACCATAGTGTAATCTATAGTTGATAGAGTGGATGTAACATTTACACTTTCTCTAAAAAAGCAAACAATTTGAGTCAGGTGCAAAACTATACACTTTAAGTAAAAGGAAAAAACACCTCCTACTATATGGAGAAAATTATTTTGTTTTACCAATGCAGACTTTGTTTTCAGAGGCTGTAAGTCTTGCAAGACTGTGTGAAGTGAAATGTATGTAGCATCAAAGAATTTCTGA
This sequence comes from Myiozetetes cayanensis, assembly GCF_022539395.1. Classification (NCBI taxonomy): domain Eukaryota; kingdom Metazoa; phylum Chordata; class Aves; order Passeriformes; family Tyrannidae; genus Myiozetetes; species Myiozetetes cayanensis. The sequence continues at coordinate 88,245,393 of NW_026087411.1, read as the reverse complement.
CTGAAGCTTCAGGGGGAACTTTTCATATAGCATATATTTGTCCAATACCGCAACAAAGGCTTGGGTATTCTCATGATCTGAGAAGTAATATTGCTTTTTGTTTCTTATGGAAACCTTCTGAAGTTAATAGAAGCATTACTAGAAGCAGGCATTTGCAAATACAACCATCCAAACCTATGCTTATAAATACATTTTCCCTCAAATATATACTCCAAAGTAAATGCTTCTGTAAAACTCAAAGTGTTGCAGTATATAAAAGAATGCAGAAGTTTTAATGTTGTTAAAGTGAACATGCTTCTAAAATGGTGTTGTAACTCTTTGTGTAAACCTTTCTTCTTCCCAAGATCCCTCACTGTACTTTTGGAATGTCCTAAGAGATAACTGAAAGTTTACCTATTGGTTGTTAACCCTTTGTTATCATCGTTGGTTGTTTGTAAGACCTCCTGAACTCCCAGTGGTCACACTGTGATCCCCCCAAAAGGTATTTAAGCAATTACCAGAACAATGAAGTTCTCTCTCTGCCTGCTCTCCCTGCCAGCTGCTCGTCTCCTGTGGTCTCAGCTGAGGGCCGTGGAGACCTCATGGTGGAGGGGAGAGGGAGGGCACGCTCCCCCCTCTGGAGCAAGGGGTAAAAGGAAAAGCCCCTATCCACCTTCAACATTCGTCACATCAAAGGATAGCTATCAAGAATATTTTGTTTGTATTTTTAATTTATTTTACTACTGAAATGCTAGCATCTGTCTGTTTTAGTTCACTCTGTAAACAAAGCTTCATTTGCCTAGCTTATCTAAGCCAATCCTTTGGAACTAGAAAAATATCTTGCTGTACAGTTATTTTGATATTTTCCCTCTTACTACCACCTCTGTTCTTTTCTTTAGAATATAAAGTTTTCAGTAGAAAAGTTTCTATCTTGAACCAGTCTTGCACTGCAAATTGACAACTCCATGTCTAAATACCATGGTTTCTGAAAAAGTCAACAAAAGATTACAATCAAAATATCATGAGACAAGTAGTAGAAGGGTACTGAGGTTTTGATAAATCTAATAGGGTTCTTAAAACAATAGTCAGCCGCTTTCAGGGTGCTCAGATAGCAAACTCCCTGCTGATGACAGTACAGCAATTAGCACAGCTGGTAGTAAGGGATCAACTAATTATATTGCCAGGGAAGGATTTTCAAAAGACTTGCTTTTTTTCAATGTTTGATTATCAGTTTATTATAACAGCACTCAGCAGTGCCTCTAAAGTTAAGCATCAGGTGATTTTCCCTTTATGAAGTTCTTGAGAAGAGTTGGTAAGAGAATTTGTTTAAAGTGGAAACTTAGTATCCTTGAGTAAGATCTCTTATTTCATAAAAGAGAGAACACAGGTGGAGTTAATTTTCATAAATGGGAATATTTAGTGGGAAACAGATAAAGAGATAAGCAATCCTGGGATCAGAGGTATTTTAGATCCTAGATTTTTTTTCTCCTTTGATATTATACTTGTGAAAAAGATAATCTCTGAACACTATTCTGGACTTCTTTCCCCCCCTCTTTTGTTTTGGTTTGTTTGGGTTATTTGTTGTTGTTTTTGGTTTGGTTTGTTTGTTTGTTTTGGTTTTTTCTATAAAAAAGGAAAAATATTTTCTTGGCAAGGAGTAATATACAGTTGTCTACCACTACACAAAGAGTTGACTCTGGAATTAGAATATAAGTGGCTGATAGAGCTCTGAAGTCAATAAAAATTTTTCTGTCAGCTGCAGTGAGAGCAGAACAAGGCCAGGACTGACTGCTGTTCTGTAACTATTGAAGATGTATGACACATCTGCTTACTTTTGAGAGTTAAAGGTATCTGCTATATTGATGACAGAAAACGGTTTCCTTACCAAAACTCATCCATGTAATGATTCAGATTAATCACATGTATTTTATGTAAAAATGTGTACTAAAAGTAAAATGCAGGAGCTGCAAAATCATACATACTCAAAACTTAGGAAATGCCAGAATTGATTGATCATTCATTAGATTTATCTCTTCTCCAGCTAAATGGCCTAAAAGAGTCTTTACCCACCATCACTTCACTCAATGTATAAGTGAGTATGAGGAAACTGGTCTGTTCTAGAGGGGTAGTAAAGGAAAATATGTTTGTTTCTGTTCACTTGTAAAAAATAAAGAAGGAAACCAGAAAGGAAGAGTCAGTTTTATGGTTTCATTTAAATATTGCCCTCAAGAAATGAAAATAAATCATACTTTAGCTGAAGTTGGATTAGTAAGTATCTTTTTATAGGTAGAAATCAATTCTTCCTTTTCTTTCTTTCTGAATTTTTAGCTTTAAGGTGTAATTTTAAAAATTTTTCAAGTCAGCACTGCAACTGAAGCCAATAGGAGTTGTGCTTCAAATTAAAAAGTAAATATTTGAAAGATACATAGCTTCTTTGATGACAAATGTCACAAAAATATGTAATGAGGGAACGAGAAATACTTTTCTCAGAACAGGGTGTAGATGAGACTTAAAAATTCATATCCAGAATCACCCAGCTTTACTTTAGAGAGAGGAATTATTGCAGTAAAAATTGGGTGTGAAATTAGTCTGAGAGCTCCTTTTCAGTAACTGTTCTGATGCTCAGATTTATCCACCAGTACCTGGATTAGATTCTCATCCTTTTACTGAAAAATACATTTAATCTTAATTCTTGTGTGCTGTGTGGAAAGGACATATATGTGGGCAGTTTTCAAAGAGCAACTTATGACCTATAAATTTCACCATTTAACCTATTTCAGAATAATTTCCTTGTGGTCCTGTTCCTTTCCAAGACCTTCTACTCTATAAATCTGCTAAATACATACAATTTACTGTATCTACTTCTCTCCAGCTAAATACTCTTTTGTAGAATTCTCTTCCTTATGAGTCAATGAATTTTCTGTAGTCCCAAGTCTCTATAATATTACTGCCAGTCTTTTAATGCTTTCAGAGGCACAAACTCTTCCTGTCCCACCTCAAACATAATGAAAAATCAAATTTAGGGTTATGCTTTCCACAAATAGGCCACAGTTCTCAATCCTTTTCCTAATCTTGTTAAGTTCTTCACTTCTTTCCCTGCTGTCACTGATTTTCTCTGTCCAGACTCCTCTCTGTGGGCAGAACTTACAGTATACCATCTGGGACCACCTTCCTGATATTTGCTACATTGATTTGCCATCTCTTCACAAGCCTGATTGGAAAGCCAATCGTGCAATTCCTCTTAATCTCTATTTCCTCCACTTTGTCACAGTTCTATTTAATTCTGAAAAGTATGTGAAATTCAGTTTATGAAAAAGACAGAAGAAGACTTTCACTGCTGTGGTGTTTCCTGACATTGTTGGTTGAAGCTATAAATTTTCACATATGTCAGCATCTTCTTTCAAAAAAATCAAATTAAAGCATTTTAAAATAACATCATAAATAAAATAAAAAAAATTGAAATACGATACTTGTCTGACAAATGCAACTTTCAATTAGATGATTAGGGCATAAGACATCATAACCCAAACAGTGTATAATACTATAGATCAACATTAAGGACATTTTCCTAAGCTTGTAAATCAATAGTTAATTTTGTGCATTCCAATGTTTTTGACTCAACTGGACTTATTAGAGCATAAAGGAGTAAACTCAATGACTGTTTTCAGTCTTTGTACTGCTATATCCACTAGCTCTATAGTACAAAGTGGAGGAAATAAATATTTCAATAGATCCTCTAAAAAACCTCATATTAAAGGACTGTGAAGACATTGTTCCTTTTTAAAAAGCTAAATATAAGTGGATGATGAAATATTTCTAGGATGCAAGTCAAATCTTCAGAGCAGCACAGAGTTGTATTAGCAGTAATACTCTGTGGAAGTACTGCTGCAGTTGCTAGTTTTTTAGGTGAAGTCCATCAGCTGTATAGCTGTTTTCTGGGACGTGTAATTGGCAATCTGAAACTTATTTGTCCAGCAGCACATTCACAGTTGCATCACATGGATTCTCTCAATGAAGTCAACACATAAGTTTAAGTCACATACAAGTCAATTTGAATTTATGTGACCTGGGAACCATTAAGAGCCTATCATTTGTTACATTCACTTTATGCCATTCCTGGTATGTAGTCTGACCTTCGGTTAAACTGAGTGCTGTTTCAGGTAGGAGGAATATCCTCCTGAAGCTCAGTCATTTCATATTTTGAGTGTCTCTGGATATTTTAAAATAAATTACAGATTTGGAGATCATTCTTTTCCTTTTCTCTATTTAGCAGAAAGTACAGATCCACAGAAATTACTGTGGATGACCAATTTAGGAAATTATTGTAGGTTAGTCCAAAGACCTAATTTATTTTTGGGTAACATAAAATGTTGACAATTAGCTACTTCTTTTACTTTAGTTCTCAGTGTGACAGTTCCTTCCAATTAATTTTCTTTTCAAAACTTATTCAATGAGCTAACCTACCTGTGGGTTACATTCTTGAAACATGACCCATGGAATATACCTCCTGTCTGTCAACTCTGAATATTTTGTCTGTTAAACAAAATTAATAATAGTCTCTATCCTTCAGATAAGCCTTCCCTACCACTAAAAGTATAAGTTCCTAAAATACCTGAATTACTGAATTTTTCCTAGTTATTAGTCCTCCTTTTTCTGCCAATTTGAAAACAGAGGCCAAACAAAAAAATATTTCTTCTTTCAGTTTAAATCAACAGTATTGTCTATTATTGTATTTGAGAGCTCATTTCCATAACATTAAATTTTGTTGAAAGGGGAATAACTATGTTTTAAATCAAGTAGTGATAGAGAGTTAACCATAAGGAGGACATGGGATTGCAATAAAAGCACTATTATACAACTATAACTTTACTTACAGTTTAGATTTTTTATTTAAGTATGTGGTAAGTACAGAGAAATAATAGCTTCCAGAAACAAAGCTCTGAAGAAAACATCTACTGCAATTTTCTGCATGGATATCCACATACACCAAAGCTACAGGATTTGCATTATATTTTCACATACAGAACAGCACAAGGAAAAACTGAAGTCAGTACTATTGTGAAGCTACTATTACTTTTTTTTTTTTTTTAATGCAAGTATCCTAAAATAATGTTTTAAGTAATATACTATATGTACAATCTGATCTCATAAAAAATATTATAGATAACACCTCTTTGTGTGTTTTCTCTCAATAATACTTTGAATTAATAACTTTAACTTTTTTAAGAATTTTAAAATTACTCTGTGTAAACTCTGCCTTACCATAAGCACAACCAGAGGATAATATTAATTTTTTTTCATTACTCTTTACTACCTTTTTTTAGTAAAATATGTTACTGTTCATAACTTTCAGGTTTATTTTATTTTTATTCATATATTGAATGCAGGAAGCTTTCACTCCTTTTCCTCAGTTACTGATGACTGCACCTCTTTACATTGCAGTGATATTATTACAGCCATTCAAACATTCTCATACTTGTATCATTCCATTATTTTCATCTCTCTGATTGAACAATTGAAATATTTCTACATGCAAGCAAATCGGAAAGTTTGTATTGTTTTACATACTGTTTCTTACTACAGTGAAAATCAAATCACTTAGGTCTTAATGAGAAGGTTTTCATATCTTATAAAAAAAATTAATTCATGAAGTGCAACTCTTATCAGCCTAACTTTCAATCTCCATTTGCAGTATCTTAAGTCTTTTGTAGTCAGGCTACAAAACAAAATGACAATTCTGTTTGAGCAAACTGATGACTAAGAATATAATAATGACCAGTCTTCGTGAGCGAAGATCCAGGGAAGGTCTTTCCACCTTCCAGCCTGCGCATTGGATTTTTTTAGGTGAGACGCAGTGTGCGCGGAACTGAGCCCACCCTTTAATCCTAAGGTTCATCTGCCGGGGCCAAGCGAGCTTGGACGGTGGCAGCGAGGTCCTCAGGACATAGATGGGCTGCCTTACACAGCTAACGAGCTCCATCTGCCCGGGGAGTGTCCCTGACCGGGAATCGAACCCAGGTCTCGGCGGTGACAGCGCTGTGCCCTTAACCACTAGACCACCACAGGCATCTGTGCTAATAGTACTAAAAGTTTTGTCAGCTTTTACTTTTTGCTGGCCTGCGTGATCTAAGAAAGGATCTATTCCAATTAGTCCCTTATGTCTCAGAGTAGTTACAGGAGGTAAAATTACATCTTCTTCCATAATGTTTCTATAGAAAAGCACTTTATAGTTGGTTCCATATTGTTTAAGTTGATATTTTTGTAAGCGGACTTTTCTGGTTTTTAAAAATCATCTGTTAATTCTATGTTTGCTTGTCACTACGTAACACTATTTCATTAACACCATACGTGGCTTATATTTGGGAACTGAATAAAGAATAGATGTTTCAAATCTTATCTGAGGAACTCAGACATGGTCTTTTTGAGTACTCAGTTTCAAGTATTTGCCCTTACATTCTAGCATAGTCTTGGAGTGCTCTGCTGTTACAATCTTGAGAATACAATGGCTATAGGCCTTTTTCTCTCTATAGCTGGCTAAGCAAAACAATTTGGCTGCTGCTGCTTACTATGTCTTACATTAGCATTGGAAATACTTTTTGAGTGGGAATTTTATAGTACTGAGAACCTTTATCATAAAGAAACCTTAAAATTCTGAATAAGCCACTTAGAAAGAAAGACTAATCCCTTACGGTATAATATTAGAAGATTTGGTTGCATTAGGATGAAGGGAACCACATCTCTGATGGGACTGGCCAATATAAACCTCTTACTTAAACATTCTACAGACAGATTTTACAAAATAGACCTTTTAAAACATCAGGACCTGCATCACAAACCCAGCTTTTGTGATTTCCCACTATGAAGTTCAACCAACCTCATTTTGTAGAATTCTGTTCTGTAGCAGGTCTGTCCGTTACAGAGTTAATTTTCTTCATAGCAGCATATGTGGTGCTACATTTTGGATTTGCGACCAAAACATTATTGATAAGACAGCAACATTCTAATCATTGCTGACCAGGACCTTTTTTTTTGCCCACTCTGCCTGCTTAGTAAATAGGCTGAAGATGCACACGAAGCTAGGAGGTAAACGCAAACAGGACAGCTGACCCAAACTGACCAAAGAGATATTCCATGATATGTAACACCATGCTCAGTAATGAGAACTGACGGGAGCTGGGTATCAGTGTACACGTAGAAGGTGGTGAGTGATTGCCTTTGAATGACTTGATGTTTTAGTCTTTCTTCCCTTCTTTCTTCTTCCCCTCTCCTTTGTTTATTAAAGTATCTCAACCCACAAGTTTTCTCAAATTTACTCTTCCTGTTCTCTTCACTATCCTATAGAGAGAACAGCGAGTCAGTGGCTGTGGGATGGTTAGCTGGCACCTGGGTCAACTCATCATGAATGTAATCTTTTTATGCCTATTCTTTCTGATGCATTGTTAAAATAACATGGTTATCTAATTTTAAGGCTTTATATTATACAATATTGCCAACAGCAAGGAGTAAGAATATATACTGCAAGTGTAATTCTGACAATGTTAATTGTCTCACTTCGACCTAGCAAAATGCACCAAAGATATTTGAGCTGTTGTACTGCAAAATGGAGCTTTTATTAGCGTAAGGGTAGCGGATTAGTTATTCCTGAGCCACCAGAGGGTCTAATGTGGTTGACATTGACTTGTGCTGTTATAAAATAACTCAGTAGAATATAACACCTGGGTGACTGAAACTCTCGGGTGCAGTAGAAAATCAGAGCCTCCTTAAGCTGATGGAGTTGTGTGTACTTCACCTATCATGATCTTCTAAGAGGGAAGATTTAGATTGGATATTAGGAAAAATATCTGCACCAAAAGGGTTGGCAAGCACTGGAATAGGCTGCCTAGGGAAGTGGTTGAGTAACCTTCCCTGGAAGTATTTAAATAACATGTAGATGTGGCATTCAGGGACATGGCTGAGTGGTAAACTTGGCAGAATTAGGTTTGCAGTTAGAGTTGAAGATCTTAAAGCCCTTTTGCAATGTAAACTATTCTATGATTCATCCCACAGTCCAATTACTAAAAGCCACCTACTGCCTAGTGAGCCAAAGTAAAGTCTGTGAAGTATATGTTGCAATTACAGAGCATATTGGATTTCTTTCTCACATTCAGATCTTTGGTCCTTGAATTGTACAATAAGGCTACTATAATATGTCTTTGGAAGGAAATGGTATTTGATGGAGAAATTATTAAACTCTTGAGATCTCCATCTGTTTTAAATCTTCCTTGATTATGCTTCAGTTGCTCCCTAACCTCTAGTTTTTTACCTTTCAGAGGAGGAGGAAGAGACCCTTTAAACATTAAAAATTCATTTTCTAGGGGATTGCTAATTCAATATCTGTTCTTTTACAGCTGCGCTGGCTGGAGAAGAAAAACAAGAAATGGTTCTTCTTCCGTTTTTATGAATATACGTTAATTCATTAATTCTCTTTGCATCCATCACTGTGTAATCTTGGTGTATAAAACAGGATGATGTGGAAAAAACAGTACTCTTTGATACTGAATACAATAAAAAGGATACAGAATATGGAATAATATAGTAGCACATAAACTGAATAATTCCTTAGCAAGTTTTTATATCCCTTTCTGGATACAACTTAAAATATTATACACATGAAACCTATTTCAGAAATTTATATAATAAATTTTAGTTTAAGTAAATATACCACAAAGAGGAATACAAAAGGAGAAATATTGAATAGCAATGCATTATTATTGCTATAGCAAAAGAATGTTAGCAATTCCCTATTTCTTGTCAATAATACTCTGATACTAACTTTTCAATTTATAGAACCCATTCTATATTGGTTGTTTTTAGCACAAAATTATATTGCTCTCAAAAATGCCGAAGAATTGAAAAAAACATACTGAAGATTTTTTGTCTGTGCATTAGCCAACATCAAAATGAAAACTTTTGTATTAATGGGTACTGTAATGTTGACAACATAGGAGAACAATGTTGGACACTGAAGTCCAAAAAGGATCAAATGCAGAGTCTACAATGACATCTTGCAATTAAGTTTCTACAGTATTTATTTTTTGTGGATACTAACTGAATTCACATACGTTAACTCCTTTTAATGTCACGCTTCCTCTGAAACAGTGAGTTTGAGTGGACCTCACCGATTTACTGTGTCACATACAATTTCAAACAAAGTAGAATAGGTTTGTGACAAAGAAGATGAGAAATATACAGGAACTGCAGGGAAAAAAAGGGTGAAAGCCATATGAAGAAAAATCTAAAACAGTGTTAAAAGTTGCAGTGAGCTACCATTCTTTATCAAGTTAAGTTTTGCCCAAATGATTAAATCTTACTGGATCAATATTGCAACTCATTTGATGAGGCCTAGTGGATATTCTTGGGGGAATAATATGTTTACTTCATAAAAAATCCATAATGTTGTTCACTTCTCATATATTATTTTTTGGGAAGGATGTTGTTTAAACTTTTGTATATACAACTCTACTTTATCACTCTCATTTATAGCATCAGCTGCAGTTAGGAATAATACCTGCAATGTTGACATATACAGTGGAACCTCATGGAGAATAGGAGAGCACATGCCTTGCAAGCACAAAATTTATTTCTGGAATGCTCTTTAACCTAAGATGGCAGTATGTGTCCAGTATGAGAGCTTGAAATATTAATTGCAGTCTACTGGTAGAAAAAGTCTCCTTACAATTCTATCCAAAGACAATAACAAAAGTGTCAAGCTCCGTGTTCTCCATTTCAAGCACTTGATTTTGTCCAAGGTGTTTACTACTCCTTGAAACTTTAAAAAAACCCACACTATTATCCAATACATTGTGCTCTAACTGTGAAAAGAAGAAACAACTCTGGAAATCAGAGCAGAGGATTTGAGAAAATTCTTTTGAAGCACATAACTTTGGTTCAAGTTTAGGAAACAATGACAGTTGGAGGCTACCAACAGACTTGTCAGAAAGAAGTACAATTTCTTTATGTATGTACTACAAAAAAAGAAGCAAGCAAGCAAACAAACAAAAAAGGCAAACAAAAAAAACCAAACAAAACAAAACCCCAGAAGCCCACACATCCCTCACACACTTCAGGGCTTCTGGGATGGGATTCAGCTGGAATTGCAGACACAGTCCAAAGTAATGCAGCAGTCAGTGGTACTTCCAGGGTTGTTCCGTTCACCCAAAGAGGAGATCTAAAAGATGGGGATCTGAATCGTGAATTATGCTGGCACTAGCAAGGATTCTAGAATCTTTGGTTGGTGCTTAGATGTTTAGCTTATACCATATTGCAGTAGTGGGTTGACCCTGGCCAGATACGAGGCACCCATTAAAGCCCCTATCTCACATTCCCTCTGCAACTGGACAGAGAGAGAGAAAAAAAACCAGCTAAGGATTCATGAGCTGAGATAACAGCTGGGAGAGGTCACTTACTGATTACCCTCATGGGCAAAACAGACTCCCGCTACCAAAACCCAGCCACAGAAACTCACTACACATATACAGAAACCTACATTTAGACATCTTAATATTAATCTGAATTCTACATTTATCAGTTCAATATTCTTACAAGGATACTGGGAGAAACTAGAATAAGAAAGAAAAAGCTGATCTTTCTTCCACACAATTTCCCTGACAGTCTGAAAGTTTCTTGAAGGGAATATTTTTCTGTATGGTCTTTGTGTCTCTGTTGAGTACATTGAAAACCAATTGGTTCCTGACAGATTCCTGGAAGGAGTGGCACAGAACATGGTCCACCTCTGGTGCCGAAGTTTATACAATGTGAATGTCTGTCTTCTTTCCTCTCATAGAGGAATAAGCTGATAGAATGCTTTTATCTCTTAGATGAAAGAAGTATTTCATATTTCAGGAACTAATATAGCTGAAGAAATTTGAAAATAAATGCTGAAGTACCTAAAGTAAAGCCTTTTTTTTGGGTAAGATACTTTTAAAGTCCCTTTGAAGCCAATGCCATTGGTGTAAATGAGTATTCCTGTCACTTATAATGAGCCCATATAACACATGTAGTTGAAATTTTTCCACTCATTCTGAAGTCCTCCTATAACCACGTTGACTCAATAGCTGCTTTTCCTCTTTCCCACTCCCTATATAATTACAAATAAACAAAAAAAGTGGTGGCTGGACAGCATGATTATAAAGCCCTTGATAAGTTTAGAACTCCCAAAAGTATTGCTTTAGATTTCAGAAAGAAAACTTAATAATTTTAATTTAAAAATATTCTCTACTAACCAGATGTAGATCAACACATGTAGAATTGTGTTCACAAGCATTGACTATGCAGTCATCAATGTCTTGGTCGCATTTCAGTCCTGCATATCCTGGGTTGCACAAACAGTAGAAGCCATTGACAACTGCAATAGAGATAGTATGTTAGTACTAAGAGTCTTTTAGCATAACAACTGAATGTAGTAAAATTAGCAAGTTGCAGTTATGGCTACTGTCCGGAAAAGATTTGGACTGGCTTTACCTAGAAGATGTGGACACGTTAAAAAATTGAAATAAATTAATTCTGGCTTATCAAAAAACATTTATAATATGAAAGCAGATTCATCTACTGCATTTTACCTTAACGACTGAAATATTTTGATGTAAGAGTTATAAATAAATGAGCATTACTAGCTTCTGAAAAAGTGATGGTATCTTATAAGTAATTTTCTACCACAAAACTGTCACAAAGTACATAAGATTCTACGTTTGATACTATGCCTAAATGAGATGTGGCAGTTGAACAATAACTGGCTTGCTGGTTGTTCTTAATTATTTTGTGTGTGTGTGTAAGGAATGCCTCATATTGTACAACTAAATTAAAGGAAAACTTGCTTGAGTTGAATTTTTCTATGATGTATTTCCTAACAAACAAATTATAAGAATCCTGTGTTTTTTTCATCATTAATGATCCAAATGGAGAGGAATCTTTAGAGTGTTACATCCATATAAGGAGCTTATGGTAACAATAATTGCACTTCTTGCAGGTCTACATTTATTCTAACTTCAAAGACATCCCTGGATTCTTCATTATCACTGAGATTTACCATAGAATCTATTCTGCCATTGTGTCTGTGCACACAGCTGCTATTGTATTCATTAAAAGCTTTAAGTTGTTCAGCATCAGGAGCATTATTCATCTACTAAAAGCTTCCTAGCTTCCTTAGGATTCTGCTTTCTGCAGTCAGTGCACATAGGGTAGAGGAACTCAAATGTCCACGTGATACAACTCAAGCCAGAGGCACCATAAAGACAAGCTGTTCCCAAAATATTTGACATTTTGTCAGCATGAAGAACTTTAATGAATCTCATCTAAATTCCAGTTCAAAAATATTTCTAAAACAATGTAGAGTACAGAGAAAACATCTGTAAACTTACTAGGAAATAGTCTTCATAGGTAAAAGAGTAAGTCAGTCACCTTATTTCCATGAATGGAAAGGTAGACTTTTTAAGATATTTCATTTATTTTATTGCCTTTTTTTTTTTTACTAAGAGAGTTTTAGGCAATGATATATTTAGTAATTTGGAGTCAGTTCTTTAAGATCACATCTGAAACCAGTAAGTTGATTAGATCTTGTTTAAATTTTTTTTTTTAAAAAGGGGCTATTCTAGCACTGTTAATAGTCCAGATTCATGCAGGATTGACTACATGACCTCCAGATGTCTTTCTGCTTTCCAGTCAGCATTTTAAGATTCCCTGAAAATTACTACTTCAATTTTTTTTTTTTTTTAACAAGCATAGAAATTGTCTGATAGGTTGTAATAGCCCCATAAAACTTTCAAGTAAGTATTCCATACTTAGTGGTTGCTCCTAAATTTAGCCTACCAATCCAGACAGAATATAGTAGGGAAATCAAGTTGCTTCTAAAACCTTTAAGCATATCTTTCAATGAAAGATTAAGTTACACAGTTACATGATAGAAGGTGCTTTATAGTAAAGATACTCCATTTTGCATCATTTTGAAATTACATTGGATTTGTGGACTTTTAAAAATTATGACATACACTTCCTAACTGCTCCATGAACTCCTTTTCAGCACCTGAATATTCTCTCATCAAATGCACAATGTAAGATATGTTTGGCTAATTTAGGTATCAAAGGAGACAGCACAAATCTCATTAAAATTTCTCATTAGCTACAGTTCTGACCCCCTGAACACACAAACCTCAGTGCCAGGAGCTGAGGCATTTTGGCAAAAATAATCCTTCTGGTACAGGCTGTGGAGCTTCAAACAAGCTAAATTTCAGTAAATTATCCACTGTTCTCCCCAGAGTAGCTCAGCAGCTACAGACACTTCAACAGAAAGACTACTCTACATTAAAGAGAATAACCAGACTGAACTCACTGTCATAGCAGTATCCGTGGAGGCAGGGGTTAGAACTGCACTCATTGACATTGATCTCACAACGTGGACCTGCAAAGCCCTTCACACACTGGCAGTGGAATCCAAGGGGAAAAACGTCCAAATTCATTTCTTCTATGCACACAGCTCCGTTCTCACAGGGATTGCTGGCCTCACAAGCCCTAAACTCACAGTTCAAACCTGAAAAGAAAAACAGCAAAGCTGTCAGTGTTTAACTAATGAATATATCCCTGCAGCTGCTGCCTACTATGAGCTGTATTTTCTTTATAACTCTGATTTAAATCAAGTTGGAGGGTCTAACATATGTATATTATCATGAAGAAACACTTATTTCCTTTGCAGAATTGCAAAAAAAAAGTTTTATCTGTTTTGTTTATATGATGAGAATGCATTTTCAAATCTTAATCGCTATCTCATAGCTAGAGATAGATAGGTATATCTTATGGTTTTTGTTTACCCTTGTGCTATAAAATGGTTCAAAAGGTGCATTTAAAAATAATTAATTTTGATTGAAGCTTCCTGTTATTGACTCCTGATAACCTGTTGCCACAACTACCATGTGAACTGTTCATACATTAACCCATAATACTGAACATGAATTAAATGTGTGTAACCTTCTATAACTTTTTTGCTTGCAATCCATGACTGACACTAATTACTTTACTGAAATAATGTATTTATTTAGTAATGAGTGACTGCCTTCATAATTTACAAAAATTCCATACAATAGAAAATCTCACAGAGTTCCATTGTACTCTTTCCTCTATCGTACTCTCATGTATAACAAATTATGTATGTTTTTCTGGGTAATCCATGCAACTGTGTGATATTGGATCTTGGTGTGGCTGGTGTGGATCTTGGGTCCCAGATGCCCTCAATTAAAACTTTAATTTACAATAAATAGATCAAAAGACATTAAAAGGCCCTATAAAATGAGTTTTAGTTTGTTAGTAAACAAGACTGATTCATTTTTTCCAATAATGAAACTGGAAAAGAGGAGGGCAGAGACAATAGAGATCAAATGGGTTTGAGTTTGTAAAGCTGCTTTCCTTTTCACTCAGTGCTGCCGAAGGCAAGTCTGTTCTTTCAGGATTAATTTCAAACAGAGCTCAGTGGCTCTCAGTACTGCAACAAACTGCACAAGAGCCCCTATGAGCCCCTTTGAAGACCATCTGCCTTTCTGTGACTGCTGAGGCTGGGCTGTCTCCATGCTGTGCCTTCTGGTGGAGATACCCAGGGTTTGTTGTACTGCAGGCCTTCTGTACACTTCACCAGTGCCCCTGCCTCAGCTCTGGTTGCCCAGCCATTCCTTTCAGAAGCAATTTCTCCCTGTCCCAGCAATGTGTCTCTTCCTTAGACAGGCTGTAACCTTAACCTAGTGATGGGCAATGTAACACTACAAGATAAAACACCAGGGTAGTCATGTGGAAAATCAAATCCATACAGATATGCTGTGGTTGACCTTGGCTGTCTGACAGATGCTCATCCAGCTGCTCCCTCACTGTCCCTCAACAGGTGGAATAAATAAGATAGAAAAACTTGTGGATCAAGACAAAGTTAGGGACACAATTTACCAATTACTGCTATGGACAAAATAGACTCAACAAAACCTGATTGAATTAATTTTCAATTAAAAATAGTATATGATGGTGAAAAAAACCCACAAAACTAAAACCCCTTTCCCTCTCTTCTTCCCAGACTCAACTTTGCTCCTTCACTCCAGACTACTTCCTCCCAATCCCTTAATAGCACAGGCAGATGGGGAATGGGTGTTGCAGTCAGTCCATAACAGCTCCCCTCTGGCCCTTCCTCCTTACACTTTTGCCCTGCTTCAGTGCAGAGCCCCCACAGACAACAGATCCTGCCAGGAGTCTTCTTCATAATAATGAAACAAACACTGTCCAAGATGTCCACAGGATCTTAGGTGAACTTACTCTAAGACAGAGTGATCTAAGAATTCATAAGGCTTTTAATGACAAGAACACCAACTGAGAACAGAATTGAGGAAAAAATTCAACAACCCTTTGGCTCCAGTAACGATGCTGACAAAAGAGAAAAAAGACAGCACATGTTGTTACCTGTTTTTATACACCAGTGAACTTTCCAAGGCAGGATTATCCTGCAAAAGACAGCCAGCACTCAGATCTGGAATTCATGAAATTGCATAGCAAAAAGAGCCATATGGCACACTGAGATTTTGCCCTGAAGTTTTCATATTTATATCACAACAGCTTGACATGGGTGAAAACCCTGCTGATTCCTAAAGTGGAGTTCACACACACATACAAATAACACGACTCACAATCCTAAATGGAATGCTCAGATAATCCAGTATCTCAGTACTTGATTTTCCTTACCTGAAGAAATAGCTTTTACTATTGTATTGACCTTCTGTGCACTTCCTTTTCTCTTTACACACAGTCAGGAGTGTCCCCTTTACCTGTTTTTCTGCCACACCTGCTTGAGTTCCTGTGCTTTGAGGAAGACTTCCTTGAAGATAAATCAGTGGGCCCAAGATAAATCTACTTTCTCTTCAGTGTAATCTCTAATGGGAGCTTTCTAAATGGATCTCTGAGTGAATGAAAACCAAATCACTGAAGTCCGGAATCATTATCCCGCTATTTGATTTTCTCATTTCTCTTAAGACTATGAACTCCATGATCTCACTGCCATTATTGCCAAAGTTGTTTTTCACCTTTACATCCCAAACCTTTGCTTGCTTATTCACAAGCATAGAATACAGATAAATATCTCCCTCAGTTGTCTCACCCCACAATTGTTAAAAAACTTGTCAGCATGGTCAAAAAGTCTCCTCAATTATTTGTGTCTTTCCATGTTGTCTATCCAGAAAAGTCAGTGTGGTAATATCCCAATGAAAATTAGGGCCTGCCTTCCTAAGTCTTTTTCATTTGCTAAAGATGACTTCATAAACTTTTCTGGATCAAGCTGTCTGTAGCAGACAACCATCACAATATTTCTTTAAATGGTTCTCTTTCCATTCTGCCTGATCAACTTGAGCAGTGCATCAATGAAGTCTTGCCTATAACACTAATCAGATATTAACCCCCAGGATTTTTCTATTCCTAACCAGCAATACTGGGGAAAACTCAGGCTGGGCCCCCTCAGCCTTTGCCCCTACTGCCAGGGTCCACTAGTCACTTTTAAGATGCTCTGGGTCTCTGTTGGCAGTGTCATTGGTGCCTTCATGGACAAGCAGCAAAAGGTAGTATCAGGCCAGGCTCTGGCAATCTCTTTCCCACATCCTGAATCCAGACCTCTGACGTGCAAATAAACCTCCTCAGAGATCAGGTCTGGTCAACAGGTGGGTACCACTCTCCCTTACAGAAGTGAGTTTTATATATTGCCAGTGATTGCTTTACTTCAGTGGTACTGATGAGAGTGTGTGCATCAGACTCAGACAGCTTACATGCCCTTCGAGTCAAAATGCACTTTTCCCCACCTGTTGTCACAGCCCGGTACTTACTCCACAAGTAAACCTCTCATCCAAGTAGTCAGAAGGAATCATCTTCCAGCCTTCACTGTTGTAGAGTCTCTGTCTCCACATGCCTGAGTGTATCCTCTACTTAGCCTGACCCTGTCCTCTGATCCTGTTCCTGTGGGTATCAGGATTTTTCCCTTTAAGGTCTCTCTTCCCTTCAGAAAAACATCCTCATCTTCCATTTTATCATCACTGATACTGTGTAGTCTTAGATAGTTTAAGTAGTTCTTACCCGCTGGGTACTTCCCCTGGCAGCATATCAACTAAACCAGGATGCATGTCTGACTGGCAAGGAGCTCACACACCTTCCTTCCATTCTCTTTTGCAAGCAGGAATATGATTCAGCTTGGCAGAAGGGTATGAATTACAGTCAAATTTGGATTGATTTGAAATTACACCAAAATTGTTTTCCCCCCATTTTAAGGAACTAGGGAAAACAAATTACTAATTTCATTCTAACTATAATAAACCAAAACAGCACAAAGAAAGAGAAAAGAAACAAAACAAACAAACAACACACACACAAAAAAACACCAACAAAACAAAACAAAACAAAACAAAAAAACACCCACACCCCAAAACCCTCAAATTAAAATTATCTTGACATTTATAAAGAATGGTAAATTAAAATATGGCCATAATGTTGGTGACTTGGGTTAACAATTCTGTTTACCAAATGAGTATAAAACACGTTGTATAATGTTAATTGCTAACAAAGCAATATTTTTTCAGTGCCCTCTTTCAATTATTATTCACCTCTCTTTAATTAGATATTCCATATCTTTTTCTTCCCATCCAGCTTTCATGCATATTATTACATAAAAAATCATTTTTCTGCTACTGGCAGAAATGGCAAAGGTTTCATTCTCATTCTAATTGGTAGATTGGTAAAACAAAAGATAATAAAATATTAAGATTGTCTCCATTCTACTCAATCCCATTACCAGAATCAATTAATTTTTAACTGTCAGTGTAGAGAATTATTAATTTAAAAGACCATTCCCTCACTCAAAGAACCACAACTGTTTATTATTATCTATAAATATTATACTATATTTTCTATTGCAATACATTTCCAAAAATCATTCACTATTAAGCAATTGTTAATTAATGTCAATCAATACAAGGAGCAAGAAAACAAGAAAAGAAACCTGGATGATTTAAGGTAGAATTTTTAAAAAAATTCATATCCACACAAAGATTAAGGTTGGATAGTAGAAGACAGTGCTGGTTACACATTAACAAAGTGAGTGCACTAGCTGCTGTTGCTCTCATATCAGCAGTTTTTTACAAAACTGTAAAAGTATGATTAAAGTTATTTGGATAAATCAAGCAACAAACAGGTTATAGGTTGAAAATTTCTTTATAAAAGTAGCTTAATCAGAAAACAAAATTCATGTCTTCTGCCTTTTCTCTCTCTTCTAAATATTTCTTAGAGAATTTCTGTACAAATATTTTTGTACAAACATTTTACTGCAGCTGATTAATTTCAATACATCTGATTTTTACCAAACATAGGAAAGTTCTCACTTGATCTTGTAAGTTTCTGAACTAGTAAGTCCCTGATGCTTGACAGAAAGGAATGCTGTGCCAGGAAAATGGTTTATAAACTGTCTTCTCTCACTGACATACCAGAATTTTTAAACTGGCCATCACAGAGCAAAACATAATGTTCACTAAACATTGTTAACTGGTAAAAGATAAAGAGCAGGCCCAACCATCAAACATGAAAGAATCAAGGAAATTAATTAATTAATTAATTAATTAATAAGTTTAGCACATCTTTCTAATTGTGATTATTTCCATTTGACAGATCTAACCTTTTTGCTTGTTTAATTCTTGGTTATATTTTATTGATTAAAATAATAGATTGTCCTTATTTGACAATTAAAGGCTTCTCTATTAGAATAAACTTGAGAAAAACCACAAAAGTATATGCACAAATGATTAAATTAAATAGTCAGTTGAAGGGTAATTTCTTTTTCAGTTGCACAACATATTGGATTAACTATTATACTTTATATATAAGCATATACCAATAGTATGCATTCGTAGTATATAGTATGCTTCTTTATTAGTATACTATATATCAAGTAATGAATAATTTATTTGGAAAAGCCTTTGGTTTTTTTCGTTTTGTTTAGGAATGAGAAGCATATTGCATATTCAGAAATTACATTCTGCCGATATTAACGGGTTCTCTTTTTTACTGTGTTTGCTTATAATATTTCTAGAGTAGAATCTCTAAATACCATAAATGAACACCAAAAATAGACTTTATTCTGCTGATAAAGACTCCCTTGTTAAGGCTATTACTAAAAGTCAAAAGCTGAATTACATAGAAAATAAATTGCCTGAGATAAATTTTATTTTCTTTATGTGATACTATTGACATTTGTTTGTTTTATTTGCTCAGTATAAATATGTACATGAAATATTTTGATGTGCAGTACTGAATTCTCCTGTAATCAGAAGTGGTATCTCTTCAATGTTGTTATTTCTTAGGAAAATAATCTAATAAATAAAACATTTGCTACTAACATTTCAAGGAATTGAATCTGACAACAGTTTTCAAATTCAGTCATTTTGCTGTAAAAGTATGGACTTCATCAACGACAAAAGATATCTCTTTGTAAACTTCTGGTAATATAGCGAAAATAGAATATCTATGGCTAGTATCAGAACAACAAGCATGTCATTTGGATGGCAACTTAAATTATAATAAGTAGGCTAGTAATGATGTCAAATATGCACTTTTGAGGGCAAAAATTCTCAAGACAGGACAAGTGTTGTCATTGTCAAATGGTTTATGGGGGATACTTGGACAAGAGAGGAAGAACCAAGCAGGTAACAACACCAGCACTTCCGGGCCAAAGGAAGTAGCTGTGAGGTTATGTAGTGAATGTCACAGTCCCAGTTCTGCTGCCTGCTCTGACAGAAACTGCTGCTCATCTGGTCTTGGTATCTGATCTTTAGACACTAGCTAAGAACTGTATTTATTTATTTTATTTTATAGTACACCTCTAGCAACTTTATGACACTGGTGTCATTGAATTTCAGTAGCCCTTCCTAAAGTCTATTTACCATTGTTATGAAACAGTGTATAACATATGAATGAAGCTAGTAGCATTTTCTTCAGTGAAATGAGAAAATTACAACAGTTTAAAGTATGTCAGGAAGGAAATAGTAGGGAGAAAATCTACATCACACTAATTTTATATGGCTTGCATGAATACACAAAAATTTTAAAAAGTTAATGTTAATCCAGAGTTTTTTTACTTAAACTTTCATTGTTTAGCTTTTATACTCAGGTTCAAAATACAGAGATTTTTTTTTCAAAATTACCCAGAAATATTCCATATACAACTTAAAAACCAATGACCAAAGTGAATCTTTCACAATAAGTATATTTTCAGAGATATTTCCTATATTTTATGTCTTTCCATAATAAATTCTAGAATTAGCTCAGTTGGTTAAAGCGTGGTGCTAATAATGCCAGTGATGCAGGTCTGATCCCTGAATGAGCCATTCACTTCAGAGTGGAACTCAATGATCCTTGTGGGCCCCTTCTAACTCAGAATATTATGTGATTCTGTGCTCATAACATCACTGCAATAGCACTGTTTCAGGCATTATCTTTCCAAGATGAACTAAGTAAACTAAATACCATACAATAAAAATAAAAATGTGTTTAGTTATGGGAGATAATCCAGTAGATGAAGGCACTATAAGGTTAACTAACAACACCCTCCAACTTTTCCCCAAGATTCTTCTTTTGAAATCAGTGCATACAACAATTTTAATTAAAAAAATGCTTTGATCACTTCAGAGAAATATGTGTTTTGTTTTCATCACTTTATACAGCTCAGTATCTCTCACTCCTTTTCACTAAGAAAAGGCTTTCATAGACTTACCATAAAATCCCAGGAACACTAATGAGCAAGAGGTTAGATGGCTAAAATTTGAGTTCCCTGCAACTCTAAATATTAAATGTCTTAATGCTAAATATAAGATTATCTCTATTAGGAGTTCAAAACTTTGAGAAGTTTAGATGTACCTCTAAGCTTGCCACTACTTTACAAACTAACTGCTTAGTTTGATCTGTTTTGTGGTATACAAAAAGAAAATACCTCCACAGCTGAGATGATTAAATGCTAGTAAATGTAAATAAAAAAGCAGAAGTACTATGGAAGTGGACTGGATAAAAAGAAAGTAACCGAAGCATGCATATATTGATATTACTTGAAATTAAGCTGAGTATTATCATAACAGTTTAAAAACATAGCAAATGTTTTCTTAGTTCAAATGTTTCTATGGTTCAAACTTGTAGCAAATTCATTCTTTTTCTTGGAATGCAAATTGTACTTTCCATGAAAGGAATTGCTTTATGATTCTGTATATAATCAGTGAAAAGACGTTTTCTGTGAAATCCATACTAATTGAAAATCATATGTTTGTTTTGTTTTTTAAAGGAAGGATGTTTGAAAAGCAATACTTAGCACTTTCCAAGTAAAAAGCATTCTGTTAATTGTATATGGTAATAATGCAGAGCATGCAACAGTGGTGAAGCAGAGTATGAGAAAGACTCACACCACAAACTTTAAAATTAAAATCACACGGAGATGCATATATTAATGCTCCATACCTGTATAAATTTCTGTAAAAACAGAGAAAATCAGAAGTTGAATATATTATTTAAGTACATTTTTTCTTCAAAATATGTAAGTTTATAATGATTAAACAATAAAGGTATGTCTGTAACCACATCTGTGAATTTCATATTTCAACACAAAAACATGCTTCACTCTTTCTCAGAAAACAAAAGAAGAATTTTACTAAGGAAAACAATGAAAATATATTTCCTACTGAAATATATTGGGTTTCTTTTCATTCTTTATCTCATCTAAATCAACATTCAACTGAAATTAATATTATATGTGGAAAATTTACAGAAAATTTTAATCAAATTCAGGTTTTCCTTATGGCCCAGGACCTGTGTCATTCTGCATTATAGTAATGTCTACCTTTAGTTCAGGCGGCCAAACCCTCCCGTGTTTTGAGATTCCATGTTAATTGCCTTAAAATTGGACAGATATTATTTATAATAGCTGATACCAAGATTATAATTGACTACTTTTATTTGTGTATTGGTAGGTGACCCTATATCATAAATAAGCCACTCTGTAAAAAAATAAAGCCACAAACATCTGCTTCCAAAGCCAAACAAACCCTTCTGAAATTTGGTAAACTTTTCTTTAAGCAACAGCAATGGCCTCATAATTTGTAGAGCAATCAGGGAAAAGGTAACCATGTTTTAAGTCTTTGAAAACCTGTGATTTGCACATGCTTTCTGGAAAGCTAAGGGACAGATTTTTATTTTCAATGAATATAACTTGTATCACCCACATAACTTAAATCTGTTCTCTGTAATAGAGATCTTGTACACCATTTTCACAGAATGATGGATGAAATTCAAACCCCTTATCAGATATAGATGACTGGATTTACACATGCAGTATTCCCAGAGTAATCACGGCTGTAAAGGTTTAGAAATTTTTTCTTGTGAATCAAGATATGTCCCAAGGTGCAAACTAAAAACAGAGTTGAAACTACAGTACATACCTCACTGAATTTATGTTGACAGAGATAAGTAAACAGAGCTTTTAGAGATACCTTTGAGTTTTCAGTGCTGTTCTGGAAGGCCACGGACCTCCTACAGATCTTGTCATATCTGCCAGACCCTTGTGGATCTCTAACATACCCAAAAGGGTCTCCATTGACACTAGAAATGACTATGAAAAAGGCTTGCTCTCTGAATTGTTTAATTTTGGAGACAGAAGCAGCTGACTGTATGCATCTAGATGGCCACTTTTAGAAACAGTACAAAACCCAACAGAAATATCAGAGAAAATTGTCAAAGTCCTGCAGTGACTTCTTGTGTGCATCAATAGCCAGTCCCAGGTCATACTGATTCCCATTTAGGCATTGCATATCCTTCTTTACTGGCCCAAAGATGTGCATGCTTTCTAGGTAATATACCACAAACATGGCCACTCTGCTGCTTTTGACTCAAAAAGCTCCTGCAAGATGCAGAGTGCCCTTCATATATCAATGCACTTGGTTTCATTTTTCCCCTAAATAAAATTTTATTTGATTGTTCATTGTCAAGAGAGTGGAAAAAAGCAGATAAAACCTGATGTTGAACAGGAAATAGTGTTTTATGGTCTAACACAGAGATATGCTACAAAGGGCCACAGGTCTTGTAAACCAGCCTTTTTGCATGGGTCTTGGTATAGGAATGACTGAGGTTTGGTCTATGAGCACTGCAAAAGTAATAGCTCCATTATCTCTATTCTAGTGGTTTTGCCTTCATGAGCACTTACATTTCTTACTTATTATCTGTTTTGTAATTAGCTGTTCCCATAATAGAATGTCCTGTGCTGAAAACTCCATTATCACTCTTGTTTTTCAACAGACTTAAGCATTTTTTTTTCTGCTGAGTTGCCTTTCTTACTAGTTTACTTTCTTTTGCAACATGTTTAATGGTCAATTACCATTTTTGCTTTAATCTTAAATGGAACACATTTGGAGACATGAGTCACCAAGGCTGCCACAAATAAGTAGGCGTTTCCTCAGAACTGAATTTTGGTTTTCCTCTACAATTACATATATTTGATTAAAAAGGTCATACCTATTAGCAACATCTAGACCAAATACATACAGTGCATTTTTTTAAACAAGTCATGTAAGAATTTGGATCAAATGATAAAAGTCATTGCTCCATTTATCAAAAACAAGTTCCTAAATAGCTGGGGTTTTTTCCTTTTTTTTTTTTTTTTTTTTTTTTTTTTTTTAAGAAAAAAACAAACGTCAACTCTTACAGGATTACTACATATTAAATACACAGTCTCTAACTGAAATGGGCATTTTAACACTTTCTTCCTGAATTTTCTTTGGGAATAGCAGAATACTGGCTCAGTCCATGGGCCACAGAAATTTTCTTAGTTAGGTTTTCTTTGCCTTAAATACCAGTGTAGGAAATGGGGAAAAATTGCAGTTCTGGTGTGGTAGTGCAAGATTTGTCGTTAGCTGTCAGTAATAACAAAGGAGAATAAAGCAGCCTTATTCATCCCTCTTTATCTTCCATAAAAATGAGCTGACCTAGGAATTGCTGTGGGATCATTCACCTTTTGCATGCTAAGAGTGCTGAAAAGCAGTGTGCCTGACACAGGGACATACTCACTTTGCTACACTCTCAGCAAGGACTGATGCCTAATAGTTGTGACTAACTTCATTGATGTGGTTGTGTGATACATAAAAATGTTGGCACTTCAAAGCTGTGAACAATAAGGTCACATTTATTACTACATACCTGACTGTTAGAAGAATATTTGAATATGTTCAATGTCCTAACAAAACAACAAAACCACCAATAAAAACAGCATGGATATAAATATAGATATTTACTAATTGCAGTGCTCTTGAATAAGTTTGAATTTTTAATGGAACAAGACACTATTTCCTGATAGAGCCACTAGAGTTTTCATTTACCTTCCCTGAAGCTTTAGGACCTTTAAATGAGATACAGCCTCATCATACGTTTCTCACACATTCTGCTCTCTGCTGAAGCACTTAATGTCAATTCTGTAATAACTGTGATTCCATTATAGAAAGGCTACAATTGTAGAATCAATATATTAATAGAAAAGTTATCTTAATAATTGCCCAGCTAAGATACTATAATGGAATCATAGAATCATAGAATCAGATGGGTTGGAAAGGACCTCTGAGATCAAGTCCAACCCTTAATCCAACACCACCACAGTTACTAGACTATGCCACTCGGTGCCACATCTGGTCTCGTCTTAAATACATCCAGGGGTGGAGAATCTACCACCTCCCTGGGCAGTCCATTCCAATGCCCGATTACCCTCTCTGTAAAGAATTTCTTCATAATGTCTAATCTAAAGCTCCCTCGGCAGAGCTTGAGACCATGTTCTCTTGTCTAACTTATAGCTGCCTGGGAAAAGAGACCAACCCCCACCTGGGTACAACCTCCTTTCAGGTAGTTGTAGAGAGTAGTTGATAATCAAATTCATAATATTAATAATATTAAAATCTTGATTTGTCTTGCACCCAAATCAAATTTATCTTCCTTCTTTCTACCAGTTCCAACTGTTTCTTTGTCCATAGGGAATGAAACACATGATTCCTTCTTGGTTTCTGAACTTTACTTCAGAATGTCAACTGATAGAAAGTGTTTGATATACATGACTATACTTGTTGTACCTCTGTTATGATAGAAAACAGGTGGAAGAGGGAGACATTTCTAAAAAGACTAGAATATTTGCAGGTACAACCTGCAAATTTTACAACCAAGCAGAAGCTACTATACCAGAAATATACTGAGGTTAAATCCTGTATGAAAAGAACATTACACTGCAGTACATGTAAGAAGCAGTGTGGCAAGTTGCATTTCAGATTTTGTGTAAGGTGTAATAATGATTTGTAGTATGCAAGTTACTAACAGAACTTTAGTGAAAGCAGACAGAAACAGAGAATTGGACTTTTATAACTGGACTGTCATGTTTGATTAATTAGAACATGTTCACAAACACATACAGTACTTCAAGCATTGAAACTATTATAAATGACAAAAGCATATTATACAAATCTGGATTTTATTATTTTTTCTCCATTTAACCTTAGTCACAGGCTCAGAAAGGTTCAGTAACTTCTAGGATTTCTGTGTGGATTTATATAGGAATCTCATCCTGTAACCAGGTTAAGAACATAATCTGGTAGAGATTTTCTTTCGTTAATCAAATCTTGAGCTTTTCCAAAACAAGGTCAAAAGTACATGTGAGTGTAAAAGTATATGGACTTTGAAATTCTTTTTTATATCTTATCGAGACTACAGGTAAAAATCAATGATTTTGGAAAACAGAAAATCAATTTTCTCCTCCACAGGACAAGGACCTTGAAGGAAATAGGATGAAAATACTTCAGTAATCATATTTAGTAATTAGAAAATTATTAGAAGTTGACAAGGATGTTATTTCATATCTGAATTATGCCTAGATGGACTGTTGGTACACTCAAGCTGTTCATCTAAACTTTTGAGAAAAGTCAAAGTTAACAGTTTCAGTGGCAAAAATTCCAATGAAATACTAGAATATATAGAAAGACCAGTGATTTAAAGTAGCTGTGGGGAAATCTTCTCTCAGGGGAACACTAATGGAGAGGAATGCATTAATTTTGTCACTGTGTTACACCAGCAGCATCAGAAGATATACTTCTCCAGTGCTCTCCATGCATTAACTTTACCATGGAAATTGGATTTTCTAAAAAAAGTTTTGTGCCTACAAGAAAAGTAAATCCTCATTCACATATCAGACTTGTAGAGTTAATTTGCACAGACTGGACTGTGGGTATTTGAAGAAAAATATATACCACTGCCCAAGCATCATTTTTGTTAAAAGCCTTGGATGTCTTCCAGTATTCTGTGAAAGCCAATGGAATGAGTTAAAGCATTTTGTCAAAGTATAAAAATCCATGCTTTAAAAAAACCAACTAAACAAACCCACCCCACCTCCCAAGAAAAATACAAGAAACTATGAGTATACAGTAATATTTTAATTAAAGTTCTATGACTTTTCATATTTATATAGGAGTAATGTAAAAGTTTGTTAAAATTTATTAAAATAAAAAAGTAAACAATCAGGATATCAAAAAATTTGCAGCATATAAAAACAAGTAGCAGTTATAATTTAGCTCTCAATAGACTTGAAAGGTGAAGAAAGTAAAAATTTTATTTTTCCTTTTTAAAAAAAGAGGAAATCAAGGGGAAGAAAAAGGAAAATAGAAAAACCAAAACTTCCTGGTCCTAATCATCCATAGCCTCCTTGTCAAAATAAACAAATGAGAATAGTCAGGAAAATAAAGAAGAAAGCAAGACAAACACATAAAAAACCAGTTTCTACATAGAATCAATTTCTAGCTCAATCTGACATGCTACCTTTTGTATGAATGCACCTGAATGTCCAAATCATGCTCTGTATTCCTTGTTTCTCCATTCGGTATAACAGAGGTCTGTTCTACACTTCCTGATCAACTCGTAAATGTTCCTAACATATTACACATTCTTAGGAGTTAAGCATGCCCTTCACATCATATTTTGTGATCAGATGATCAAATCATTGCAATATATTATGGAAATACAACTTCAGATTGCTTTCCAAGTAAATGACAGCATTCATAATATAGCATTTATGTTTTTCCACTGAGAATATTGCAAGCAAGAAAATCTGTGAAAATACTCCGAAGTACAGCAGGTGTTCCTACATAACTTCTTCCATTAACATCATATATGTACTTTCTTAACAAAGTAATTCTGTAATCTGTAATTAGTGCACACAAAGCTATTCATTACAGTAACCTGAATATATCCACACAATTAGAAAACACAGTTTAACTAACCATTATATTGGCTTACTGTGAATCTCTTAAAGACTACATTTACAGCAGTTTAATACTAAATAAACAGATGGTGTGAGACTGAGGTAGAGTTTTCATATGACACTAAATCTATTTTTATTTATACCGACATAAATCTAGGTAACATCAGTATAAGAATTTCATGTTGGAAGGTGTTATGTAGAGCTATAAGCAAGTGAACAGACTCAGACATCCTGTACCAAGACTATTATCATAGAATGGAATATAATCATAGAATCATTTAGGTTGGAAAAGACCTCCAAGATCATCGAGACCAACCTTTGAACAATCACCATCTTGTCAACTAAACCATGGCACTAAGTCCAGTCATTTCTTCAACACCTCCAGGGAGGGCAACTCCACTGCTTCCCTTGACAGCCCATTCCAATACTTAACCACTCTTTCAGTGAAGAAATTCTCCCTCATGTCCAACCTGAACATCCCCTGGCACAGCTTGAGGCCACTTCCTCTTGTCCTGTCACTAGTTGCCTGGGAGAAAGAGGCTGACTCTCATCTTTCTACAACCTCCTTTCAGGTAGTTGCAGACAGTAATAAGGTCATCCCTGAGCCTCCTTTTCTCCTGGCTAAAAAAATCCCCAGCTCCACTGCCTTTCTCTCGACAACACTTCAGCACCTCAATTTTTGTTTGCAGTGAGGGGCCTAGAACTGGACTCAGTACTCAAGATGTGACCTCACCAGAGCTGAGTACAGAGGGGCAATCACTTCCCTAGTCCTGCTCACCACACTATTTCATACTGGCCAGGATGCCATTGGCCTTCTTGGCCACCTGGGCACACTGCTGGTTCATGTTCAGCTGGCTGCTGACCAGAACCCCCAGGTCCCTTTCTGCCTGGCTGCTCTCCAGCCACTCTGTGCCCAGCCTGTAGCGCTGCAGGGGGTTGTTGTGACTCAAGTGCAGGACCCGGCACTTGGCCTTATTGAACCACATACCATTAGCCTTGGCCCATGGATCCAGCGAGTCCAGGTCCCTCTGCAGAGCCTTCCTACTCTCCAGCAGATCAACGCTTCCACCCAACTTGGTGTCATCTGTAAACTGACTGAGGGTGCCTGCTAGCTTCTTGAAGGTTGGCTACAGAAATCTTGACTTTCTAAATTTTTAATTACTCACTTAAATATCTAAGAGAATAAAAAATCTTCCGGAAATATGGCTCTTTTGTAACAAGTACTTAAGAGACCAGTATTTCTAACCATGTACTGAAAATGATTTCACATCTTCCTTTGCAGAGGAAATTCCGATCCTGTAGTAGTCATTTACTTGTTATTGTACTAGATTTTATTCAGTAGAACATAAATTAAACTAATAAAAATGACAAATTAAATTTTGGCCATTAATTAAAATAATAAGAGCAAACATGAGTGTTTGTTCACGAGCTCACTAATAATAAATATTATTCAAACATATTCCCTAAAAGGGAAAAGTTCTCCTGTCTCAACGTACCAAGAAAATTGCCTTTTAATGATTGTTCTGGAACTTTAAGTGTGTTTCATTATATTGAACTGCTAAGGAAAAATGTGTTTACATTTAATTTATAAATCAATAGATGCTTTTAATTGACATTATCACTTGAACTAGATTTGCTCAAGAACACCAAACACTTTGTTATTTTAAATTATTTTAGCAGTGAGTACTTAAAATTTAATCCCAAAATTTCTATGAAAAAGATGACAATAAACCCTGCAATAGAAATGTATTACCTTTAAAATAATCAAAAGAAATAATCACACAGTTTCTGGATTCCAAGAGAGCTATAAATTACTTTCTAATAATGAAAAAATAATTCAGAGAATGCTATGACCAATAAAACTAGAGAGGAAAAATGTAGAGAAGAAACCAACCTTTGTGATGACAGTTTAATGGACATGAAGCTCTAATTTTGTAAGTAATCTTATTCTGTTAATAAACTGATTTTAAATTATCAGTTTTGAATAATAAATAAACACACCTAGTAGATGTATAAACAATGTTTCTTCACCGTACTTGCAACCTAAGGCATATTTGGCTGGTCACCTCAAAAGCTTTACTCAAGAAAATGAAGGACTAATAATGCTGTAGGAAGAATGAAATGAGTTCAGACAATTGACAGAAATTCTTTCTAAAGTTAATTATGTTTGCTTTCCCCTCTCCCTTGGTGTTCATTACCTTTAAACGGAGCCACACATTGGCAGAAATAATTACCAGGTTGGTCAATGCAGGTGGCTCCATTCTTGCAGGGAAATGAAGCACACTCATCTATATCTGTTTCGCATCTTGCACCTTTGAAAAGATGAAAGATTTGAACACTTACTAAGACAATCAGGTGCCAATTCTAATTTATTTGCACCACAAAAATCTCAAGCAACTTGTGAAGAGAAACTAACATACATCAGCCAAATAAAGAGCGACACTGCTAATATCAACATCCATTTAGCTTTTATCACCACAAATACATAACAGCTTATTTCTGAGTCGCTAAATGGTAACTAATCTTTCCTCTGTCTGTAAGCTTTGAAGGGCTTTTTAAATGTGGACTAATTTATCTTGTGCTATGTAGTTTACAGATGCAGTCAGAGTTCCAGTTTGTTGGAATGGAAATGAAACATTACACCAGGGCAGATAAAGAGAAATGAGAATAATACACAAGCAAATTAGTCAATAACGTCTTAAAGGATGCTTTGAGGGCTACCCCGCTGTGGAAAACAAGGTTCACCACGAAAACAACTCACCAGAAAAACCAGGTAGACAGATGCATTCATAGCCACCAATAAGGTCTGCACATGATGCGTTATGAAGACATGGAGAAGAGTGACATTCATTTATATTTGCTTCACAAGTTGTACCTATAAATATACAATCAGGCAAAGGGGAGAGAAGTTACTCCATAGCACATTTAGTTAAAAGATGAACATTTATTTCAACTGAATATAGTCACATACGAGAATGTGTTGACACCCTTTTTATATTCTTATTCGGGCATCTATGACAGATGTTCATCTTCTAAACATTTAAGTTGTTCACTAATTTTTCAAAAATATTAAATGTATCATCATCAAATAGATTCCTAAGATTTAAAGACAATTTTCTTCTATTATATGAATATAGAAGAGCAGAAAACAAATTACACTGAGTATAATACAATGCACTACAGTGACATGAGAGGAAATATTTCTTGTGTTCATGATAAGGCAACCAATGTACTCCCAGAAAACCGAAAAAGAAATCTGTCATAGACAAGACGACCATTTATTCCAATCTAGACTGTAGCTAAAACCCCCACATAACTACTCAAGTGTAAAAATACTTCATTGTTAATATTTCTCAGTGAACTTAATTTTTTATCATTTGAAGAATAAATGAAAAGTTACATCAATTGCAAGGTTTGGGAGTTAAAGCAATTTTAAGAAACAAAAATGAAAGTGATATTTTTTCCGAAATATAACCAACAGTAGAAATGTAATGTTTGGCACTTGACATTTGAATTATGGATTAAAAATCCATTATGGATTATGATTAAAAATATTATTAAAATCAAATTATAGATTATGATTTAAAATTATGATTAAAAATACAAATTATGGATTATGATTTAAAATCCATGATATTTTAAAAATGGTGCTCTAAAAAGAAAATGGGTACACATTAAATTCCTGATCTGAACTTAAAGAATAGCTGCAGATATTAATGTATCCACTTATCAAAGTGATAAAATTTTTCATATGAGCTGTAAAAATATGCCAAAACCAAAACTTTTACCACACATTGCTTTTTTTCTCAATTCTGTTATATTAAAGCTGTCAAATGTTTATAAAGAATGCAGAAAATAGTATCTCCTATTTGCAAAATTTCACTGAATCCCACAAATCTGTTTTCAACAGCCAAGCCACTAGTCAGCAGCAAACACTCAGATCCTGTCTGTCATGAAAACTAAATAGATAATTTAGTCAAGATGCAGTTTCCCTAATTGACACGTTTATAACTTCAGATGACACCCATATAAGCATATATGGATCTCGTCCAATATGTTAAAAGGTTAGTGTAAAACTCAAAGTGGATTTACTAAGTTATAGTTCTGTGGATTTTTTAATACCTTCGAATCCATCCTTACAGATGCAACTGAAGGCATTCAGATGATCAACACAAGTAGCTCCATTGTGACAAGGGCCACTAAGGCACTCATCCACTTCAATCTCGCAGTTATGACCTGGAAACAAGTGAAGGTTTCACTTCAGTAGGAACACATCACTGGTGAGTCACCAGTTCAAGCAGCAACAACAAAATAACTGAGGTTAGAGAACTTTTACCAATAAGCCATAAATTGTCTTCAGGGAATTTATTTCTTGGTGATTAAAGGCAAAAATAGAATGTATATATAGAACATAATGTTCAACTAAGGATCTGATGAAATTTTTAAAGATTAATTTATAAATGTAGCCCAAAATGTGCATATTTCATATTTTAAGGGCAATAAAGTCTTGAGTTTTCCTAAAACATCACAAAAGTCTTAAGTATGGTATCTAAGTCCAAATATCAAAATATCAGTATTTTCTCTAATATTATTTTTTCATTGATTTATTAATTTATGGGTTTGTTATGAAGATCTCTGGCGGTAGTATTGGAAAAGATTTTCATTATGGACACATATTTTCATTTTTATTAAATGAATATTTAACAAGTTAGATATTGACACGTGTTTCTAAATATATGAAGGAAAAAATGTAGATGCTGATTTCTAGTTGTAAATGTTGTATCTAATTTTTTTTTCTGGTCTTTGAGGTAGAAAGAAGCTCAGAAAGTATTTGCATTTTGTATATGAATTATCCAAACAGCTAATAATGACATCAAATTTATTATTACTTATGCCTAAAAGACAGGTAAAAACCTTCTGACTGCTTCAGAAGGGCTATGAAGGTTTTATTTGGCCACAGAAAAAGTATAGAATAAAAATACTAATCTATTCTTATTTAGATACAAGTATAAGAATTGAAACAAACATTCCAATAAAAGAAGACCTCACAAAGAATTATCACAAGTAACATTGTACAATTTTACTTTATATATAATGATAATAATAAACCAACCATAGAAACAGGCTACAACATTTCATTACATTAAAGACACAAATACTACAGCTATTAAATTACAGATTGTTTCACCCAAATGGATGCCTACATTAGGATGTAGAGCAAAAAGTTAAGAGGTATGGAGTCTACTAAAGATCTGAATTCCTCTGGTTGTCTGTGTCCTCCTTGACTATTGAGAGAGATTGTAATGTCATCTTACTCCTGTTTTAGGAGCCCTGTCCAAGTCCCTGGAGTTAGACAGGATGAATCTGGGTTGCAGGGCTGATCTACCACTCAGGGAATTCCTACTGCCCTTGATTATTTCATCACATAGCTTATCAAAAATATATGTCTCTGTAACTAGAAAGATTTTTTTTTTACATGATAGTATGCTGACATAGCCAAACTAATTTTAATCTAGTCAGATTAATGACGATCACACACAATGTATATTTAAGCATGTGTAGTTAAACCTGCCCAGGATCTTGGATGTATATTTGGCAGTTGAGGCCCTTGTTACTGTAGACTTCTTATTACAGAGAGCACAAAGCAGATAAATTAAGACCAACTTGCATATGGCTGGGAGTTCAAATCACATCAGTGTAAGACAGACACCATGTCTAAAATCATATAAATAATTATTGGAGTGGAAACAGTCCCTTGTAGTCAGAATTTTTTACAGCTGAATACTCTTACACAGCCAAGTACTTTTGTGCGTCAGGAAATAAAAGTTTTTTCTGCCTGAATCAGAGGCACACTGCTAAATTATATCTGTTGCTACTTTTGAATAACCTTCTTTTCTCTGGATTAGGACTGATTTAAACATGTTAAACAACACCACTTTGAACCCACCTATAAAGCCAGGTGCGCAGAAACAAAGATAGCCATCCAATGTGTCTTTACAGATGCTGGAGGCTCCACATGGCTGTGATAGACAGGCAGCAACATCTGCTTCACAGAATTGACCTGTAAAACCTGATGAAAAATAGAGTAACAGACAACATAAGAAATTTACTACCACATTCAGTCTGGAAAAACAGACAAGTGATAGACCAATTTACTATGTAATTTTCTCTTCTTATGTTTCAAAATCATATTTACTATAGGGTAAAATATTCCAGTTTCTTTGAAAGTTGCAATTTCATGTACAAAGCAATTCTAAATGGAACAAAGTCATAATGATAATAATAAAACCAATGGTAAGGCTTTTCTTACAACAGTAATAAAATATATTCAAGACACAATGGCTCTTCAAGAGAATTAGATAGAATTCTTCAAGTGGTTTTACACAAAATTTCTATTTTTATTGATACATCAGTGAGAACACTGTTGATAAAAGGCTTCTCATTTTTAGTGTGATGTTCTGTCACCACACTAAGAAAAGATCCTATGTTTCTAAACTGATAAAAAAAAGAAATTGTCCCAATACATTCTCTTATAAAGCAGGTATTACAAGAACAGACATGTTTGACAGCATATTGGAACTGATTTTTTGAGCCAGTTAACTTACAGTTAATAAGATACCTAATCTTGTGAAAATTAAGCATCTGTGTTTCCTATTGAGGTGTATGTATGCACAAAATTTAAAAAAATAAATTGCAAAGATAAAAAATTAAACTACATTTTACACTTTAGGTATATTTGCTGTGAAATAGTTTCTGAAGCCATCATCCAGCAAGAAAAATCATAATTTTCATTGATAACAGCATCTTTATTTTTGAACATACCCAACAAAAAATTGCAAGTATATATTTGTTTCACTGGAAAAAATCAAATCAAATAAAAATACTTAATTAATTAATATAAAACAATTGAAAAATCAATCCATGTGTGTGGAGCCAGTATCCAATTCTGAATATAAGTGTGAAGTTTCAAATTTTGGACATTTAACTTGCAGCTTTGGTCATAAACCCTCAGTGAGTTAAAGTATAATAAGTATAATTTTCTGGTCTCCTACTAACTGAGTACTTAAAAATTTTCTAAATATTTTTGGCACAACAAATGTCAAAACAGACTGGATCAGTGTATTATAATTTAACAACTACAGCATGAAAAGCCTCTAGAGACTTAAACCAGAGATTTGGTTCAGCGAGTTAAATATCGTTAATTGCAACGTCTTACAAACTTAGATACCAAGTCTGGCTGAAGATCTGAACTTCACATTTAATTTTAAAAAATATTTATAAAGTAATGTCATGTTTCAGTAGCATAGGCATTGCCAGAACAGATTTTATTGTGCCTTAGAGTTACCCCATATCTGACTTTGTATTCGTCAGTGTCTTAGAAAAAAAAGGAGAAAAAGAGTCTTTGGTCAAAGATGTTCAAACAAATCTGTATTCCTACAGTATAATGTGATAGCTTTAAAAACTAAACACAATTTTGTTTTAATAACATTCATTAAGTGTAGATTCAGAAAAAAAAAATACGCAATTTTAAAAATTCAGTCCTGCTTGGACCTAGTTTAGCATAGTCTTCAAATTAAAGGAAATGTAAACCATGTTCTTAAAGCATGACTGAAGAGCTTCTGATCTGGAAGATTTTTTAATTTTTGAACATCTTGTTACAAGATGTAAGACAGAAACTTGTGACCATCAGGGTAGGTTGCTAGAACACGATGCACTTTAGAAATTCTTCCTTGTAGAACAACCCTTTGAGGCATAAATACAAGACAATACATATTAAAATTGCCCTACACATGCAGTCACTTTGGTTTCTAAATCAGAGGATGCAGAAAGGTGTCTTCAAGCTATATTTCAATTCCACCCCAAACACCAGCTGTGCAACATTCTCACACAGCTGAAGTTTTCCTCCCTGTTGACTGCTATTAAAAATTTAAGTCTTTCATTTTTGCCTTTGCAAATAGCTGTTAACATCTGCTTACTGAAGTACCACATAAAACTAATATAAAAAATTATGGCAAAATAGTAAAATGGAAACACTGATCAATGATGGCTATAGCTATACCCAGATAGATATATGTATAGTTGTTACATGTGGTTATGTGACTGTCATCTAAGTAGAGATAACGAATATAGAAAAACCAACAGGTTTTTTCCTTTGACAAAATAAAAATGAATATTCATAAAAAAGTTCTTAACCTATGTATGCTTTTATTTCTGTGATTTGAATTAATTATCAAAGTATTGCAGCTTGGGCAATATACCTGAAGTTACTATACTAAATTCAAGAAAAAAGGGTGATGGGTCCATGGCTCAATTTTGATATTTAACATCTAGTTTTGAATAGTTTCTCATCAAAACAGATTCAGCTGCAGAATTTAAGAATGCATTATTTCTTGTAAAAAGAAATTAGCAAGTATAGGTATATTTTTCTGCTACAGATATCAATTTACTTAATAAATTTAGATAATGGAAATTTAGCAACAAACTAATTTTTTAATTTTTTTTTTCAGTAATGCCCCATTTACATTCTTGAAACATTTCTTTCTGACAAATCCAAATTACTCATGACAAAAGTGGTTTTTACTAGTCAGATTGTGACACAAGCTCTCTAGGGAGATCATTGCATTGTGATCCATTCTGACATAGTCCAGCCACACAGTGATTTATGGCAATTTCACTACATGGCTCCTTGTATTCTGGATGGCAGGTACATCTGAAGCTGTTAACTGAATCCTCACATTAAGGGTTATTGTCAGAACCAGCAGGATTTGATGTGCATTCATTCACTCTTATTGAACAAATACGACTTCTGGGAAAAAAGTTATATAGTTCCTGTTAAAATTACATCTGGGAAAAGCTTAAACAGATTGAAAGAAAGAAATGCCAGAATTTAATTAATTATCATTAAGATTCATGCATACTAATGGGTTGCCAATCTCTCCTTATTTATACTGGATGTGATAATAGTTACGTACAAGCCACTTTATTAATTTAACTTTTGGAATAGACTGATTACTATTGTTTTTCTTATTCAGCACCTATCAGAATGAAATTCTACTTTTCCTCGGGTCCTCTAGAATTTCAAATATAAAAAATGTTGTTGTTGTTGTTGCAAAAATTATACAAAATATAAAAATTTTTCATCACTTTTGCATGCATATTGTTTTTGCATGGCCAGGTTTTGGTAGCAGGGGAGCTACAGGGGTGGCTTCTGCAAGAAACGTCCAACAGAGCCAGTGCCAGCCAGCTCCAGGACGCACCCACCGCTGAGCAATGCTGAGC
The DNA here is from genome assembly GCF_022539395.1 of Myiozetetes cayanensis. NCBI lineage: Eukaryota > Metazoa > Chordata > Aves > Passeriformes > Tyrannidae > Myiozetetes > Myiozetetes cayanensis. The sequence continues at coordinate 88,208,795 of NW_026087411.1, read as the reverse complement.
CAGTCAGGGGTGGCAGTAACCCCTCTGTGATAATATTTAAGAGGAAAAAAAGTTATTGTGCAGATGTAATGGTGCTCAGAGGAGTGAGAATATGTGAGAACAGTTTTGTTGACCCCAAGGTCAGTGAAGAGGTGCTCCAGGCACTGCAGCTGAGGTTCCCTTGCAGCCTGTGGTGAAGACCATGGTGAAGCAGCTCTGCTTCCCTGAAGCCCATGAAAGTCAGCATGGGTGCAGAGATCCACCTGCAGCCTGTGGGTTTGCTCCACACCAGAGCAGGTGGATGCCCAAGTGAAGGCTGTGAACCTGTGTGAGGTCCATGCTGGAGGAGGCTCCTGGCAGGGACCTTTGGACCTATGGAAAGAGAAGCCCACACTGGGGCAGCTTTTCCTGGTAGGACTTGTGATCCTGACTTGAGCAGGGGAAGGACACCTCTCCCTGAGCAGCAGCAGAAACAACTTGTGATGAACTGACTGTAATCCTCACTCCCTGTGAGATAGGGATGGGGGGAAGGTGTTTTTAAGATTTTGTTTTTCTTCTCATTGTCCTGCTCTTATTTTGATTAGTAATAAATTCAGTTAATTGCTCCAAATTGAGTCTGTTTTTACAGTGACAATAAGTGATCTCTCCCAGTCCTTATCAGTCCTCATGAGCCTTTCCTTATACATTCTCTCAGCTGTCCATTTGAGGAGGGGAGTGATAAGAGTGGCTTTGATGGGTACCTGGTATCCAGCCAGGGTCAACCCACCACACCATGAAAGGTAAGGAAAACAAATAATGCTCTTGTCTCAGACAATACAATAGGAAAGTATTTTATAGTGACCAGCTCCTCTAATAAATAGGTATGATTGCTGTATTGAAGCAACCAGTCACAACTATAGGAGATACAGAGGAAGATACAATTTTCTCTGTTGTATCAAGATGCAATTTTCTCTGTTGTATCCTTCTTGCATATTGTTTTATTTCTCAGTCCATCTTGGGGACAACTCACAACTTGTGTTTATGTACACATAATCTATAAGAAACGTAAAGATGTTATAAGAATGCACTATCATGAGTATTTAGGGTATTTGTACATCAATTTCTTTCCTACATATTTCAGTTTTTAAATAAATAAATAATTCAAGGCAAAATAATTTATACAGATTTGCAATTCAATTTGCTGTCATTTAGGTTTTAAGTGAAGAATTTCAAGAGTTTTAAATATTTTACAAAGTTTCCTCAACTGAATGATAAGTGAAAAAAAAAAAGCTTCTAGGCCAAAAATCAGTTTCTATCCCGTCATGTCAGCATTTCCTGATGAAATAACGTTTCACTGGATATTTCTCAAAAAACTCTACTGGAAGCTGAAAAGTAATCATTACAACTCACTTTGAATTTTATATTATGATTTTCTGATAGGACTGCAAACATATTTTTTCAGCAAAAACTAGTATACATCGTTTAAGCTCAACTGAGTCTGGAGAGGAGTCTTAAATAGCAGTCAGTCCACTTTCTTACCATTTACTCAATTTGGTATCAACAAATACATATACATTTTAAAATATCCTTGATACTCCAGAAGTTCTGCCTCAGACATATTAAATTGCTTACTGTAAAAACTAATGTGATAATCATGGCAAGCTGATGCACCTGACATAGGCAACAAAGAGTGATTTCATCTAGGCTACCGATGGATTTACTCTGAGATCAGTTGTGATTCATATAGTCCCCAGTGGACAGACCTCACAGGCAGACCTTGCAGAATCAAAAGCATGCCCTTTATAGGCCTGAATCCACATCCTTTCCTGGAGCTCTTCTAAGCTTTTACTAAGCAATTACTGTTGGTCAGTTTGTCCTAGTCACCTCTGTGCCTTGGCACAGGCACATTAATTTCTCTTCACTGATATATTTGCAAGGGCTAGTCAATCCTGGAGATTCATTTTTACCTACATATGCTTCAGTTAATGCTCCAACACAGGAGAGTTAAAGGGCATTGTTATTTCCATTGCATGAATGCAGTCCATCATAGAATCACCCTGTGTACCCAAATGTAAATTGTCTGACATATTTAGAGAGTAACAAATCTTAAGATTAAACTGAGTTCTTTAATGATAAGTTGTTCTCTAACAGTTTGGTCACTAGTTACTGAATACCAGTGCTTTTCAATAATTTTCATTCAACAATTACCTGTAGCATTATAGATAACAACTTTTTTCAGTGTGTCACAATGAAAATCTGAATACCTACAGCTCCATACAGAGGCACAAATCTTTTAGAGCAATAAATATTAATAGCTTTTGTGAAATAGCTAATGGTTAGCAACACACATTCCAGTCATGTCCTGTGTTGACTCTATATGTAGAGTCTATGTCTAAATACCATATTTTAAAGTACTGTGTTCAGACAGGTTTAATTTAATATATTTCATCAACTTTTGTTATTTGTATAGGCAATATGACAGCAAGGCAGAATAGGGCAAAACCTCACTGATAAGCAGTACAGTCCCACAGCACCCAAATGAGAAAAGCTGAGCAGGTCCATTGCTGGTAACCAGGTTTGCCACAGAACAGTAACAACCAGACATCCTGGTAGGTCTGAGATGAAACCTGGAAGTCAAAGTCATCAAGGAAAGTCAGATTGGCAGGACCCTGCTGGTACACTCTTGACATATGGCAGGGAATTACAAAGCTTCTTACACAAGCAGAACTCCTGGACAAATATCTCAGCATAGAGATTTCCTTTCTACAATACCAATACATGGCTGAACCCCATTCAGTTTGAATTCTCTGAATATGTTTCTGCAAATTGCTTCCTGGTTGCTCCCAATTTATATGTATTTGTTTGTGACTGTCAAAGAGGATGTATCTTTTCTCAGCTGAATTTTTTTTTTCCAAAACACTTTAGAGTTTTTCCTGTTTCTTTCCCAGATCGGTGCCATCTGCATATTCAGCCACAATATTCCTAATTCAATCATCCAGGTCATTGATAAGGAATATTGATGAAGAGTGGACCCAAAACACTTCTAGTGATGTTCTTTCCCACACTGAATGACTATCGTCTTTTTACTATTTTTTTCCAGTGAGTTACATATTGTTCCTTGATAGTTTCATTGAGACAGTGTTCCCTGTGTTTCCCTGTAAAAATGCTGATGAACTCAAGATTTGTACAACCTACTTCTTCCTTATCCCAAAGGTTTATTACCTCTTAACAACAGAAATTATAATGGTTTCACACATTTCTTGAGAAATTCATGTTACCTAGTGAACATTATATTTTTGTTAGCTTCAGATGCTTGTAAATAGTTCATCTTCACATTTTCTCTAGTATTTTTTCAAGAATTCAAGGAAGTCCTGGCAGTTCTATACTTCACCTCTGCTCTTTTCTACCTTTCTGTTATTTGATCTATCCACAAGTCAACAACTCTGAACTGCTCTGAGTCATTTCTAAATACCACATCTGAAATTGTGTATGTGAAATTATGAAATAAACATATGAAAAGTGCATTTTCATCTAAGCATTCCAGATTCTTCTGTGACTGCTAAAATTTTGAAGAAGGTTATTCTGGGAGTTATTGAAATACATCTGAAGGACAAGACAGCCAGTATGGCTTATGAGGAGAAAGTCCTGCTTGTCAAACCTGATTTCCTTTGCTGACAAGGTAACACACCTAGTTGATCAAGGGAAGCGAACTGATTTAATATTTTTGGATTTCAGTAAAGCCTTTGATAATGCCTCTCACAGTATCCTTCTGGACAAAATGCCCATCAAACAGCTGGATAAACAAATCATGTGGAGAGTGAGCAACTGGTTTGGGCACAAAGAGTTATAGTGAATGGGGTAACATCAGACTGGCAACCTGTCACTAGTGGGGTTCCACAGGGCTCCATCTTAAGCTCTGTGCTCTTCAACATCTTCATAAATGACTTGGATGTAGGATCAAAAGAATACTAAATTTGCTGATGATACAAAATTGGAAGGAGCTGTTGACTCCCTCAAAGGCAGAGAGGCCCTACAGAGATACCTCAACAAATTAGAGGACTGGGCAATCACCAACAATATGAAAATCAACAAGGAAAAGTGCTAGATCCTGTAACTGGGATGGAACAACCTTGGATGTTTGTACAGACTGGGGAATGAGATTCTGGAAAGCAGTGCCATGGAAAGGGTCTTGGGGGTCCTGGTTGATGGCAAGTTGAATATGAGTCAGCAGTGCCCTGGCAGCCAGGAGTGCCAACCATTGTTGCAGCAGGCTTTTGGTGTATAAGAAAAAGCAGAAGTTTTAATGTTGTTAAAAGTGAACATGCTTCCAAAATGGTTTTATAACTCTCTGTGTAAACCCTTCTTCTTCCCAAGGTTACCTATACCTTTGGAATGTCTGAGAGATAACTGAGAGCTCATCTATTGGTTGTTAACCCCTTATTGTCATTGGCTGGTTGTAAGACCTCCTGAACTCCCACTGGTCACGCTGTAATCCCCCCAGGAGGTATTTAAGTCATTACCCAGAACAATAAAGTCTCTCTGCTTCTGTCCCTACCTGCTGCTCGTGTCCTGTGGTCTCTGCTAAGGCCATGGGATGCCTCGTGGTAGGGGTAGGGGGAGGGAGCACCTCTCCCCTCCAGAGCTAGAGGTAAAAGGAAAAGCCTCTTGCCTGGAGTTCCCCTCCCTATCCACCCTCAACGTTCGTCAAACCGTGTGCTGGGGAGCATTGGCAAAGCATTACCAGCTGGTTGAGAGTGCGGATTGTCCTGCTCTGCCCTGCATTGGTGCGGCCTTACCTCGAGTACTATGTTCAGTTTTGGGTGTCACAATATAACGAAGAAATAAAACTATTAGAAATTGTCCAAGGAATATCTACAAAGATGATGAAGGGTCTTGAGGGGAAGCTGTATGAGAAGCAGCTGAGGTCACTTGCTCTGTTCAGCCTGGAGAAGAGGAGACTGAGGGAAGACCTCATTGCAGTCTACAACTTCCTCATGAAGGGAAGTAGAAGCTCAGGCACTGATCTCCTATCTGGTGACCAGAGATAAGACCCAAGGGAATGGCATGAAACTCTACTAGAGTAGGTTAAGTTAGACACTAGGAAAAGGTTCTTCACCCAGAGGGCAGCTGGGCACTGGAAAAGGGTCCCCAGGGAAGTGGTCAAGCACCAACAGTTCAAGAAGCATTTGGACAGTGCTTGAAGGCACACAGTGAGATTCTTGGATCTATCATGTGAAGGGCCAGGAGCTGGACTTCTATGATTGTTGCAGGCCCCTTCAAACTAGGGATATCCTAGTGGTGCTGGAGCTGCAGATCACATCATATTGACACACAATCTTGTATTCTGTGCATCTTGAGATGAACACTGGGGGTCCCTGGTAGTCATCTGGGGAGATCTCCCCTTCTCAGTTTCAAGCAGAGACTCCTGAGGAAGCCCCATGTGGGTACAGTAACAAGTATTACATAAGGCTGAGCAAGTTAAATGATGCATTAAGTAGGTGGTAACTATGCATTAGATAGGTAGGTTTTTGCATACTTTAGTGTATAAATTCTTTTGCTTTTTACCCCCTGGTGTACTTGATTTGTAGAAAACGTCCAACTTGCACCCTGCACAGAATAAATAACGTATGTTTTTTAAACCTGACTTTTTGTCCCTGTTTAGAGAGGTCCCAAAATTTGGCAATACTGTGATTCTATGATTATTCTTTTTTTGTGTGTTTGGATCTTTCTTATAGACAGGGAAATGTAATTTTTTTTTGCTTACAGTCACACAGAAAGGATGTTGAAAACTTCTTGGCATTGTACATCAACTACTTTCTATCTTTTTAGGAAGCAGATTGACACTTTCAGTTTTTTCCTCTAGAAAGTTCTTTTAAAAGAAGCAACTGACCTTTCTGTAATTTTCTTTGTCTTCATTCTTCCCCTGTCTGGAATTTCTTTCTGACAGTGACAGGTATTAAGTGCATCATTTCTCTTTTAGCTGCTTGACTTCAATGACCATTGCTACTGTTTTGGACAAGGTGGACCTTAAGCTATACAATTTAATGAGAAGATGTAGGAGAATTATTGCTCTACAGTGTTTTTCTTTCAAAAAAACCTCTTAAACGTAAGCAAAGGACCACAACAGTCAAATACATCTTCCAATACTGCAAGAACAGTTTTGTCAGTTCCACTAAAAGATGAATTAGAACCAGAGAAAAAGGATTAAGGAAAAACAGAGGGATACTCTATAGATCTTGCAGAAATACACCATAAGACTTACAGCTATTACAGCAGAAGTCTGATTGCTGTACCACAGCAGGCAGCTTCAGAATCTCTATTATTTACACTAAGAAGACACAGAATAAGTTTTTATTCTGACTGTGCTTGCTGGCTTAGAACATGCCAGACTATCTTACCATTTTGCAGTATGATGCATCAGAACAGGACCTAATGCTGTTTTACAACTGCATAATAATGTAGACACAAAAGTAGAAAGTAAAAAAACCCCAAAACCTCAGGAAATAATAGTGATTTTCATTTTAACACGAAGACTACAAAGTGGTCAGTGTTTGCTGCTTCTTTTGGGGTGATGTCAAGACCTACCGAGAAGGAGATAGACAACATGGAACATAACTTGATTGTTATTTGGAATAGGCAATTTATCACCCTTTCCTATATAACATCTTCCTGTAATTGAGATGCAAAGCCTATGGCATTTATAAATTCCCTTATGAATAATGAAAAAGCGAGAGTAAGAAATTGCTTAATATAGTTTTGATATTTTGATATTTGTTTCCCAAAGCGGACAAAAACAGTTAGAATTTGGTAAAAACAATGCTGTTGGCAGGTCTATAGGGGAAAAACAACCAAACAATAAACCACAAAAAAACCTCACAACAAAAGCAATGACAAAAATAGGAACAGCAACAGCAATAATTAATATGAATTTCCTAACTTCTGAATTACACAAAATTTCCATTTAACGTCTTTGAAAAAAAAAAAATCAGTGAAATATGAAGATACCAGTAAAATCAGTAAAAGCAGTGTTGCTATTCTTCCTTAATCACATCTTGGAGGTATTGCCTGCCTTTCAGAATTCATGTGACAAGAACAAGTAGATAAGAGGATAACCCGCTCCCTGTAGTGTGATGTGATACTGGAACAAATAAAGAGCTGTTTAGTTTAATATTCTTATTTTAGAGATGAATTATTTTGTTAAAGAAAGTAAGTTCAATTTATTTAAAAGAGAAATCATTGTTTCTGCAGTACAAAATGAGGCTGGGCATGCCTTTCGTCAGGAGTGTAAAAGTTTTTTTAACTAGAATTTAGGAAGAAAAATATTAACATTAAAATAAACATACATTAGCTTGCTGCTCATATCATTATGGTATTAAATTGGCAACATTTTGGGTTTCAACTGTTTCTAAGAATTTGGTGATAAAAATCTATTGGATAGAGAGAAAGTACACAGCTATTCCCTGCCATTCATTGTATATTTATTAGTCTATCTTTTGTAAATTTGAAAGATGAGATCCAAATATGATCCTTCATTTCTTATCCAATTAGAACACCACATGTTACCAGAGAAACTGGGGGACGGAGGAAGGGAGGAGGTTTTTCCTAGTAACAGATAAGTAAACGAAAAAAAAGTAAAAAATGTAGGTGATTAAAACCCATAAAGCAACAGCTCTAGACTTTGCTAAAGGTCTGGTAAGGCAATTCTCTTAGCTGACAATGTCAGGAATTTGATACAATATTTTTACTCCACACTAATGCAAATAGAGCCACAAAAATTAAAACTGAACAAGTGTTAATTATTTTTCAGGACATTGCAGGACCAGAAGATTAGTTTCATAGTGAGTTGTCAAACAAGAAAGTCATTTTAGAGAAAAGTAGCATAGCACTAAGATGAAAAAAAAAGTTATTTTAGAGAAGAGTAGCATAGCATCAAGATGAAAAAAATGCATAGATGAAGAATTAAATCAGTGTATGGAAATATCAAAGGAAAAGAATAAATGTTATCCACAATAAAGAAAGTTAATATTCCTAAAAAATTGGCAGTAGAATAAAGAGTGTTTCAGTTTTGTTAATATAAATAAAATTCAGGGGTTTTTGTTTGTTTTTGTTTGTTTGTTTGTTTTTGTTTGCTTTTGTTTTGTTTTGTTTTGTTTTAAAATCAGAGATTGCCAAAACCTTTAGACCCTCTATTAGGAATTTGAATATATTTTACTATAATAATGGAAAAATCACTTATTAGTTCCCTACTTTCCAGAAATAGAAAGTTTTGACTAAACAATTTTTAAACACATAAACCAAACGTATAAAAATTACGTTTAGTAGACACATCACTCTAACATTGGAAAAAGGCTGTAGTTTGACTATCACTTTAACTGCTTTACAAATAGTATGATTTTAAGTATATTGACCAAAATTGTATGTGTCTATAGCTATTTTCTGGAACATGGTTTCTGAAAAAAATGTCATTTGCATTTCCAATATTATAAAAATACAGGGATTCAGAGATGACATCAATGTAAATCTTATTAATTTTTATTAAATTTGAATTGGCTCATTCTATCAGCAAGACGCACTTAAAAATGGCAATATATTCCATTAAGAAAAATGTAGAGATGTCAAATATAAGAGACAAAAAAATTAAAAATTATTCACAATTTGGGAACTAAATCCTTGATTAAAAGAGTATAACCTTAGTGAATTGTGAAATACTAATATGATGGTTTTATAACAGGCCTTTAAAATAAGTGTTAAATATTGAGAGAACAGATTATTCCTTTCCATCCTGTTATTGCCATTACAGTAGTCTTAGAAATTAATAGGCTCAAGCTAAAGGCTGCCACAGAGATATTTCTTCATCTGTGGGATTTGTAATGGGTTATTACAGTATTTCTCCAGACATCACTGTTTTGCTAACAGTAATTTAGTGTCTTGTTATCCACTTTGAAATAAATAGTGTTTTGTTATCAGAAAAATGTCATTTTTTAAGTCTGCTAGGGTTGAAGGACTGAATTGATATTATGAATGACCTATTAATCAAATGTTTTTTCCCTGTACTTTTAGCCTTATAAATGACGACATTTATAAGAAATGGAAAAAATTTTGGAAAAAAAAAATTTTGGAAAAAAAAATGAAAGGGTGGAAGCCAGCGAGTTTTTCTTGTTCTACTGCGGGAAAATTTCAGTTACTACCGGCCTGAAGCACTATACTGATAAAGATAGAAATACAGGAAGAAAATTAGAATTATAAAAAAGAAAGTAGTTTAGTAAAGCTATTGTATCTAATAAGTTATTATCCTTTCACAACAGTGAGAAATTTGCCATGTGCTCCCTTAACCACATGTACTTTCTCTTTCTTCATCACAGACTGCCTTGAGCAGAGTTTTTAATGAACTTTGCAAACTATATTGCTCTTTTCATTTGCCCTTTCTTGTTTCCTGTTTTCATATGATGCTTTTGGATTTCATCTTTTGTCTTCTCCTATACTTGATTACATGCTTATTTACACTGCCTGGTATGTGATGATGTATAATGAATGGCTTTCAACCTCATTAAGTGAATTTTCTTCTTCCTTCTCCATTTACTTCTTTTCAGTTGTAAAAACTAAATAAAAGATATATCTATTTCAAGAATTGGTTGAATTGGTTTTAGTCATAGAATTTTGTTTTACTTGTTCTTAATTTAGCAAAATTGTATATATTTCAATCTTTCAGTGCAGAAACTCACTAAATATTTATTTGTGTAAGAATAATATAATGAAAGCTTAGAAAAGTAGAAATTGTAGAGGTTTTTTGTTCTTAATACCTTTATGTCCACTTTTTAACAGATAATAAAGATTAGGTTTAAAAGTATAAATCTTACTATGCTTCTGGGAACATTATGATCAAAAAGGTACAGTTGACAGTGTATTACAGAAGACACAGTTGTGTGTTACATCATAGCACACACTTTGAATGTGCAGTGTTTGCACAATTACATGACCACTGGAGGAATGACTTCACGTGTACTTTTTCAGTAGCATTTTTTATTCACATAAGTCTCAAAGACTTTTATTTGCATGGAATATGTATATTAAGATTTGCATTCTCACTTAAAGCACGTATGGCAACTTAGTCTAAAAGTATGACAACTACAAGAAAGGAAACTTAAAATTTCACTGCACCATCTTTCTCTTCTACTAACGAAATTAGTAACAAAATTCTAATAACAAAAGTAAAGAAAAGAATGTATATCTTGAAATTTGATTTACATAGAGAATTGGAAAGGCAAAACTGAGAAAGCTGGTGGGCCATGATAAGGAAAATTTTGTGAGTTACAAAAAAAAAATAAAATACAGTAAGGGATGCAAAAGCAATCACTCTCCACCTCCCACCAATGCCCATGTGGTCTCTGAGCAACAGCTACTTTAGGAAAAATATCTCCAGGCTTTTCTTACTGACTATAACGTAAATGGGATAATGGGATATCGTTTTGGTCCAGTGGGGTCAGCTGTTCCAGCACTGTCTACACCCAGCTTCTTGTCCAATCCAGCCAACTCACTGGAAGGGTAAAATGAGCAACAGAGGTGGCCTCAGTAATATACAAGCACTGCACAGTAACATTCCTGTGTTGGTAACACTGCTGTAGTCACAAATCTAAAACACAGCACTGTAAGAGCTTTTGTGAAGAAAATTAGTTCCTAACCAGACCCAGTACACAGACCCAATCAATTCTTCGTTTGGGAGGAACATAGATTGAAGACTCGGGTTTTTTAGTATTTTCCAGACTTTCTCTTCTGATAATGAGAAGGTCAGAGACTCTAATCATATTTCTCTCAATTCCAAATAATGAATAATAGTAGGGGTTTTTTTCCCTTAATGAAACAGCGACAGAGAGAAAGAAATTAGATACTGAAGGTAAAAGTAGACAAATTTTTTCACATTTTTAGGATCCAAGCCTACTGGATGGTATGGGTAACATTCTTTGCAGAAAGGGTAGGTTATATGTTAGCTTTCTAGATTCTGCCCTAGGAGCTCAAATTGAGCATTTTTTGCTTAGTCTTGAGACTGTTTTCCCTCTGTCATTCTCTTAGAATGGGGCTAGGAGGACTGATCAGTAGTATTCTGTTGCATTTGATTTCTTTTTGATGTCTTGGCTGACACTCTCCTATAGTCATGTATAAGTTTCATGAGGACATAATATTTTTTTAATATGTTATTTCATACATTTTAGGAAGATAAACTAAACGTCACCTTTTCCTGTACCAGGCTTAAATAATGGCCAGTCTTCGCGAGCGAAGATCCGGGGAAGGTCTTTACACCTTCCAGCCTGCGCATTGGATTTTTTAGGTGAGACACAGTGTGCGCGGAACTGAGCCCACCCTTTAATCCTAAGGTTCATCTGCCGGGGCCAAGCGAGCTTGGACGGTGGCAGCGAGGTCCTTAGGACGTAGATGGGTTGCCTTTAAGGGCTAACGAGCCCCACCTGCCCGGGAGTGGCCCTGACCGGGAATCGAACCCGGGCCTCGGTGGTGACAGCGCCGCGCCTTTACCACTAGACCACCAGGGGCTCCACCAGGCTTAAATAGTGTGCTGTAAATGTTACTGAAGAGGAGAGAGGAAGGACAGTTTTACCATTATGTTGCAGTGTGAAAAGAAAAAGAATGGCTTTAGAAGATTATTTTTTTTACTTCCTTATGTTAAAAATATTTTAGAATACTTTTATTTTTTTCTTTATAAAAGAGAGCTTTCAACTTGTGCCAATTTTAGAATTGTTGCCTTTTTTTGCTAGGTCTTCTATGACAAAACTGTTACACATAATGTAACAAACAGTTAAAGTTTAACTAATTTTTTAAAAGGTTCAATGAAAAAAATGAAGTAAACAATCAGACCTTCAGTGGTAGCGAAGTATTGGACCTGCTCAGGAAGATTGCTATCAGAAAAATAGCTAATATACCAATAGTCCCAAAACCACAGAAGAATTATTAGAGTTAATAAAAATATATTTAACATTTCATTAAAATCAGAGAAAAAATGATGCTATGGATCAGCTATAAGTGTAAGGAGGAACTCCTGGGAAGGACCCCTAATGATTTTCTCTGTCGTTCACTGCTTCCAGATACTGCTTTTGCAGGAATCAGTTAAGTGGCAGGTCCTGGGGATGCAGCTGTGTAACCTCTGCCTCTCCAGCATCTCTAAGTGGCCTCAACCATCATCCTGGATGAAGAGTCAACACTGATATATCACAGATGTGACTGCCCACTGAAGTTTCAGTATTAAGACTTTGATAAAGAGCTAACATCAAGGGAATATATTGACCTCTATTTCCGTAAAATATTAATTCCACTAAGTACTGCTATAAGCAGTTCTGTACTCTTTTGCTACATGAATACTCAAAGTATCTTCTGTGTTAGTCCACTGAACAAACTTTCTACAACTGATTAGATGGACTTGTTTAGAAAGAATGCTATCTTAGTACAAGTTAGGATGTTAGGTATAAGAAAAACATATGACTTGGAGCAAGAAATTGATAATCGGAATTTTAAACTAGGCATTAGGCAATCTTTCTGGCTAAGTGGAGCAGGATGTAAAAAATACTACATTTTCTTATCAGGCAACTTTGAAATAAAAAAAAATCATTACAAATTCTAAGCATGATTATGCAGTGGCAGCATGAAGAACTGAATGATTTTGTAAACATTCCCATCTGTAATCTTGATTATTCACTTTATTTTTTGAGTCACAACATGAACGCTTTTTGTAAAGTCTCTTCCTGGAGTAAAAACTTTCATATATAAGTGTCTTCTTCATAATAAGGGTTGCCAGAAAGGTTTGAAAGAAAGTACAGTCTTATTTCATGGTACAGTAAACTTTAATAACAATAACGCCTTCCAAAAAGGAAGACTTTGATTTACAATTTTTCTCTGTGTGAGTTTACTCTTAATCAGAAGCACTACTCCTTTGATTCAGTGTATTAAGTTGAAGGAAAACTGATTTTAGGTTGAATCCATCAATCCAAGCATCTCAACTGATAGGATTTTCTGCTTCAAAATCAGTCTACTTTAGCAATCATGCTAATCATTCACTAATCCCACTGAAAAAAAAAATAAATTTATGTACTCAGTTAGGGTAGTAGGGATAATACATCACTGAGGAACAAACAGGGATGGGAAAGAAGCTGTGTAGTAGATGTAATGTGTTGTAAAAGACAAAAATTATGCATCCAGTCCTAGAACTGTTTGAGAGAAGAAAAAGAGAGGCAGTCCAGACTCTCATAGGAGGGGGACAGTGTGCAAATAAGTCTGTGGTCTATGGCCTCCTCCTAGCCTTGTTTACTTCACCTTAAACCTGAGATGATTAGACAATAGTACCACCTTTATCTTATCTCAAGTTCCTCTCAGGAGGCTTAACTCACAGTCAAACTCCCAGAAATCCAGGAGGCATGTTCAGCTGGGGACTGGGCTTCAGTGGTCTTCATATTTAACCCATAAACCATGTCAGTACCTTAGAACTCCTTATCCATGCCCAGGCAGAGCTCCTTGCACTCCCAACTGCTCATTGACAGAGAGTGCAAACACGGCCTCTTCATCTTCTGTGCCTATCCTTCCTAAAGAGCCTGTATCCTTCCATTACAACACTCCAGTCATAGGATTCATTCCACCACATCTCTGTGATGTCAATACTATCATAGCCATGCAGGCATGCGCACATCTCCAGCTCCTCTTGTATATTCCCCATGCTGCATGTGTTTGCATAGAGGAATCTAAGCTGGGTTCCTAATGAAGCTGACTTACTGGCTGGAATCCCTTTGTGCTGCCCTTCAGGTGTTTACTGCCTTCTTTTAATCCCTAAATGCTATCTAAATCATGAATTTTCATCCTCTGTTTTGTAGGTGGGTTAATTCTTCATAAAGACTGTATCTAACAAGTGTTCAAAAATATTAATAGAAAATGTTTGTAATCAGAGATTTCATATGTGTACTTCTTACAGCCTTTCAATATTCATTTCATGAATAGGATCTCACTTTTTAAGTATAACAGACAGATGTTTTCATACTCATTGTGTTTGTGGTTTCAGCAGGCAAAATACACAGACAAAATGAGATGTGACACTTGTTTTATCCACAATGGAAAGAGTAACGAAATATAGTCACAGCATCTGTAATTGAAAAATTTAAACTAAACACATAAGAATTCAGTCTTAAAAATTAGCCAAATTAATTAATAATAATAAAAAACCCCTTTGATATTCTGCATCCTGAAAGTCTTTTGTGAGACTCTCAGGTCTTAAAAAATTGTATGCATATGTGCATCTATGTATAATACACACATATACACACTTCTATATATAATATCTATAAGTACTTACATATATATTCAATATATTTTCAGGCCCATAAACTATTATTTGGTGACAGTGATGGCTATGAGTTTCTGTGTTTCACACATCAATAACTTTTAAGTTATTTGTATATTAGACTTGAAATAGCTTGTATACATTTTAAAATCTCTTGCATAAAAACATACATAGCTCTATAGGAACATAATAGTTTTATATCACTTCTTTTTCCTATCCATTTGAAGTAAATAATGGCCAGTCTTCGCGAGCGAAGATCCGGGGAAGGTCTTTCCACCTTCCAGCCTGCGCATTGGATTTTTTAGGGGAGACACAGTGTGCGCGGAACTGAGCCCACCCTTTAATCCTAAGGTTCATCTGCCGGGGCCAAGCGAGCTTGGACGGTGGCAGTGAGGTCCTTAGGACGTAGGTGGGTTGCCTTTAAGGGCTAACGAGCCCCACCTGCCCGGGAGTGGCCCTGACCGGGAATCGAACCCGGGTCTCCGCGGTGATAGCGCGGCGCCTTTACCACTAGACCACCAGGGGCTCCATTTGAAGTTTCTGTCTAAATAAAAGTTTGATCACTGTACTCTTACATTGCTAACTTGACGTTATAGAACAAGGTTCAATACAACGTAAGTGACCTAAGAGAAAAAGCTGCAGCTGAAAAAGTACTATCAATTCATGTTTTGCTTGCTGTTTTCCATTCGGCTCATAACCATTTGATCCACAATAAAGAAACTGGGGAGAGGGAGGAGAGGAATCAACAATTAATCATACTACACAAGTATCACATATTTAAATTTAAAGCTGCCAGAAGTTTCCCAGATGTCTGATGGAGACAATGTCAGCAAGCTCCATGATGGCCAAAGTCAAGCTTATCAGCAACAGTGGTAGCACCTCTGGGATAACAAAGTTAAGACGGGGTAAAAAAACCCAACTGAGAAGTTGCAGCCAGACAACAACATGAGACTATGTGAGAGAAACAGCTCTTTATACACCAAAGTCAGAGGAGAAGGAGGAGGTGCTGCAGGCACCAGAGAAAAGATTCTCCTGCAGCTTTTGGTAAAGACCATGGTAGAGCAGGCTGTCTCCCTACAGCCCATGGAGGTCCAGGGAGGAGCAGAGATCCCCCTGCAGACCATGGAGGACCCCATGACAAAGCAGGTGGATGCCCTAAGGAAGCTGTGACCTTGTGGGAACCCTGGACTAGACCAAGCCTCCAACAGGATCAGTGGCCCCAAGGAGAGAGGAACTCATGTTGGAGCAGGTTTCCTGGTAGGACTTGTGACCCTGTAGGGGAACCCATGCTGGAGCAGTTTGTCAAGAGCTGCAGCCCATGTGAAGGAATCACACTGGAGAAGTTCATGGAGGACTGTCTCCTGTGGGAGTGACCCCAAACTGGAGCAGGGGAAGAGTGTGAGGAGTCCTTCCCTGAGGAAGAAGGAGTGACAAGAAACAATGTGTGATAAAACTGCACCCAGCTTCCAGCCAGGGTCAATCCACCACAGCAGCCCTTATAACAATTACTGTATAACCTGTCCACAGGTTTTTTTCTGAAATTCAAAAAAAAAATTTGCTAGTAGAAAAAATGGAAACAAAATCATGATACCTCCATGGTAGGAAGTAAATTAACTTTTGCAAATATTTATAAGTTCACAATTGCTCAAAGGTTAGGGGATGAATACTACTGACAGCGTTCTTTGATTTCTAAGACTCTATTCCTCAGTTTGGAAGCCAGGACTTCTGGTATACAATTTATATTCTGGAAACAAATTCTGCTGACACTATCTGAATAGCAATTGCAGCATATCCTTAAAGCATAACTGTTCAGTCCTCTCTTTTCAAGCAAAAACATTATTACTTAGTTGTGTTCTTATGAAAAACTCTATTTCTTTCTTGAATAACACAGAACATTTCTCAAATAAATATCATGTGACTTCTTACCTGGCAAACAGCTACAGTAAAATTCACCAATCAAATTATGGCAATGGCCTCCGTTTTTGCAGGGCTTGAAGGAACATTCATCAATATCTGTAGAACAGTTTTTGTCTGACAGAAAAGAAAATTAAACATTAAAACTATAAATCATGCTGAGAAAGCAGAAAAGCTACTTCATAGTGCAAGTGACAACTGCATAATTTAAATTTTCCAGGTTGGAAACACTATTTTATTTCTATTTGACAGCCCTAAAACTAGAGATATTCATAGATCATAGCTGATAGTTTACAAATTAAATATTTTAAAGGAATAAATATGAACAGCATTTGCAAATACATGCCTTGTGTATTCTAGCATTGCATATCAACACCATAATCACTAGGGTTATATGCCACATTTAAAAAACTGTTTAAGAGATTTAATAACCTCAGTAACAATAGTAAGATAAAATATTTCTTGAGGTTTGCTTCCATGTTTAGATGAATGAAGCCATTACTCAAATCCAAAATGAAAATCACAATTCACTCAGCTGTTTCTTCATATTTCTACTTTAAAAGAGATTTAATAAAGCTGTAATTCAAATTAATTCAAATGTGAAACAACAAAACTATAGGAGAACATAAAGAAGACAGAGAGGGATATTTAGAAGACAATGTAAGAGGTGGTTTATGAAAACAATTAACTCATTGGACATACCAAAGAAAATCCAGTCCCTCATTTCTCTGCATTAATTTAGAGTAATCACTATCCTGGTATAAATAACACTGTGACCTTTCTGATCCAAAATTGATCAAAAATCAAGAAGCTGTATAGACTAAGAGCTGTATAGACTTTATAGACTATATAAACTCTACAGCTGTATAGACTAAGAGCTCCCATGAATACCTGAAGCTAAGCCAGTGACAGAGCAGGAAAACTGTAACTGTCACTGATGTGAACAAGCAGAATTATTGTTGGTATGCTACACAGAAATTGTTGGAAGGTTCCTTGTATCACTCAAATCAAATATAGCATGTAGGTAATGCCTCCCAGGAATCCCAGAAGCTGAATTAAAGAATCATGTGGGGCTTCTGGGGTCCCTCTTGGACACACAGAGCTCAGATAATCATATATTCATTGTAATAATAAATTCATGGCTGGCAGATGTTGTCCCTCTGCAGTTTGAGCTAACATGTAAAAATAAAATGTACACAAAAATCAAAACAAATAAGCAGAAGAGAAAGTGAGAAGACAGAGGAAGGAAAAAAATCAACACCCTTTGCACTGTTCCTCTAAAACACTTATTTAGAAAAGGGTTTAAGGGGATGGAAGCAGAAGCCCATAGATAGGGATAATGATAGAAACTAGGTAAGACTTACATGGGAAATACTGCACACTCACATCTAATATACTGTAGTTAATGGTTCAGTACAGATCACAAATCCAGTAAAATCAGTTTAAGGAAATCTTAGATTTTTATAGCTTGTGGGTTTTTCTGTTGTTTTGGTTTGGTTTTGTTTTTAATATTTTAAATAAATAAAAGAACTAGCAGAATCCTTACGCACACAGGACTTGGACTGATAGGGTATTTAACTACAAATCCATAATTTTTGAAAGGAATCATTAATCAGAAATTCAGGGATATTTGAATGTGCTATTGTCGATTTTTTCATGCAGTGGTGAAAAAGGTAGCTACAAACAGAGATTTTCTGGAATCTGATTCAAAGTTAAAGGGAAAAGTATTCTCTGACTATGAAGAAAGAAATGTGAAGAACTTGGGTGAGAGCTATCCATGAAAAGGGAGAGGAGAGGAGAGGAGGGTGATTTTGAAAGAAGTCTACTTCCCATTTAGTTCCACTAATTTTTTTTTCAACAATCTGGAAGGTAGACAACAAAGTAAGCTTACTGATGGCAAGACAAAAATATTAGAAGTCTTTACAAATAGATTGTGTTCGAAATAACAAATGTAATCCAATCAGAATAAGTGGAAGATACCATAAGAAAATCACAATTTAAGTAGGAACAAACCCCAGAATTTTGTTTCAAATTAAATCATGTGCTGGGATATATGAAAAGAACATATCCAGTTAGGATCATAAAGTAATCCTTCCATTCTTATCCAGCTGGAGTAAAACTGCATTTAGAGAGTTTTGCATTGTGCAGTGAGTTGCATTCAAGAAAAATGTGGACAAAATAATGGTCCATATGAGCATGACAGGCATGACAAAGAGCTTAAAGGCATGACTTCTTAGGATGAACAAAATGAATGGGGCTGTGAAGCCTAAATAAGGAAAATTTGAATAGAAATTTGATGACAATCATAAAACAAGAAAGTGCTTTTGCAAAAGTCATCTGTTCTCTGTGTTAGCAGCAGACAAGGTAAGAAGCAATGCATTTAAACTGCAGTGAAAGATTAGATGATAGGAATTCCTCCTAATGGTTAGTGTAATATCACACTGGAAAAGTTGCCTGAGAAAAATAAGGAATGTGTTGGACTTCTTTAAGATACATAGGTGGTAAACAACATAGGATATTATATGCTTTCTGCTGGGATAAGCATGGAATAGATTATAGCTAGTGTTTCATTCTAGTGTTGTGATTATATCATTTACAGGGCATACACACTGTTTATAGCACTGAAGAAGGTTCAGAGAATTATGTTTGTGTAATGAGTTGGATTGTCTGGAAATTTGCTTTACCTTATGATAGAGTAAAGGTCTTAAGTTTCTTGGAGTGTAACAACTGAGAAGACTTTGGAACCTAGTGCTTCTATCCAAATCTGTGTCTCCACTCTATTTGTCCATCAAAACAAATTTTTGCATTAGTCATATGAATGGAGTAGTCATAGAGGTGAATCCAGGCATGCAGCAGGCAAGAGAAAAAGAGGGTAAAAGTACTAACAATAGCAACCAGAGACAAACACACTCTTCAAGTACACCATAAATGCACATGGTTGAAATTACATAAGGATAAATGGAAAGTCCTACTCTTACAAAGAACGCAGTACAGCTTTTGGCACATTCAATTTGAATTCACCCCTCAAGTCCTTCTCATGAAAAAAACATAATGAAACAAATGAGTCATTTCATACTTCCCAGAGTCTCTTCTCCTGTAGGTAAATGTGAAAACCCCTTACTCTATTGTTTTAACACTGACTTTTAAACAGGCTCTTCATTTCCACTCTCACTTCCTTTCCTTATCTCCCCTCCACAGGAGAGGAAGCCTATGCACCACTGAAATCTTGTGATAACTTTTGTTTAGCTTAACTGTACATTTTTCTGTACATGTACTGCAGGTCACTTCTGATCACTTGCAGTTGCCAGATACAAGCACAGAAAAAAATGTGCAGGTTATAGCTACTGAACTGCAGCTCAACTCTATGTGAGGAAACAACAAAAGTGATCTGAAAAGAACTGCTGAAGATCTCAGCATATAAGCCTCATTACAGTGCTTAACAAAAAAATAATTCTCAGATGTATTTAAATAAAACAAAAAAGGAATATTGATGTGTAAAGTACCTCTGCATAAAACATTGATTACAATGTTCCATATTTAAAAAAAAAAAAAGTGGGAAGCATGCAGGAAAAGCTACACAATTTATTCAACAACTAAAGAAAGCATGCTGTCGGCAAAGGCTTAAAGAGCTCCATCTGTTTCATTTAGAAGAAACAAAAACAAGAAGTGACTTGATTACAGTGTGTGTAAGTATCTTTATAAAGAGAAAATACTTGGGTAGCAAGAGGATTTTTCATTTCATGTAGAAAAGGTAATGAGATGCAATAGCTCGAAGTTGAAGACAAAAATTTAAATAAAATATTTAATATAAACTTCTAAATCTGATGGTGATCAGTACTAGAATAAAATATCAGTGAAATTCTGGCTGCTTCTCGTGCATTCAAATAAGGATTGAATCCTTTTGGATTCATTGTGTGCTTTAATCAAAACTAAGTAATTAGGTTCAGTACAAGGTGGTTAATGGCCCACATTAACTGCCTTCTGGTATGCAGACATAATGTAAAGCATCTATGGATTGTTAGAAGACTTGCAGAATAAATATGCTCATCCTGTAGCCCTCTATGTGTCTTTCCTGGGAAAGCATCAAGAGAATTCTGTGAGCCAGATACATTCCTCTGACAACAATATCCCATCCTGGGGCAGCTGAGCCCTGTAGCATCATCATCATGTGACATATGTGTGTCCTGTTCTTGGAGGTTCATAAGTTTACGTGGATAACTGGGTGTAATTTACTATTCTACTGCTACCAGAGCAAACAGTCTATGCAATTCCATTTCTTGCCTGGCTACAAAAGTGACAAGGGAAAAAAATCTTCTTATAAAAGTTGTATAAACATCTTTACAAAACATCACTCTGCATTTTACACAGTTTTCCCTCCTGCCTCAAGACTCATCTGATCTGAGCAAGCAGATTGATCTGGTTGATCTACTATTTAAATGAAGAGAGTGGGCAGTGGTGTAATGTCCCCACTATCACCACTGCAGTCCTGAAGCCCAGTACATATGACATTGCCATTGCTAGCATTGAGCTACTACTTCGGTGTCAAGGTAAAAGCAGGTAGATAAGGACTTGTCTAGTGGCCAGTTGGATCTTAAACCCATAGAATCATAGAATGATTTGGGTTGGAAATGACCTTACAGACCATCTAGTTCCAACACCCATGCCATGGGCAGGGACACCTTGCGCTAGACCAGGTTGCTCAAGACCCCATCCAACATGGTCTTGAACACTACCAGGGATGGGGCATCCACAACTTCTTTGGGAAACCTGATTCTAGTGCCTCCAGTGCCTCCAGTTACCCTCATGGTAAAGAATTACTTTCATAGTAAAGAATTTCTTCTGTATCTTTCTTCATTCCTTTTAGTCTGCCTTAATTTTAGGAATTATGTTGTTATGCTTATTAATAAGAGAAGACAGGAAAAAATAGTATTCATACGGTATAGAATGAACTAATTATGACCCTAGAGTAAGGCTGCTGTATGAAGGAGTATAAGGCAGAGAGCAGAGGCCTTGAAAGTGTGTTTGTAAAGAGGTACAAGGATATTAATTGCTCACATGTGGCCAGTTATTGGTAGTGAAATAAACATAAGACCTAGGAAAAACAGTTTTAGGGATAAAAGATATGGGAAAACAACAAATGACTAACATATGTAAAATGCCTCAAATATAAAAAAATCAGTAGTTCTAGGGAATTGCAGAACTGAGAAAGATAAAGGTATGAAAAACAAACAAACAAAACAAACCAAACCAAACCAAACAAAAAACAAACAAAAAACCCCAAACATGACAAAGAGGAAGGCCAAAGAGTGAAAACAAAAAAAAGTCAACAGGTTACTAAAGAGGACACCAAATAAGGTTCCTATTTAGTGTGGTCATACTAAAACGGATAGTGTCGTATCTTTTTATAGTATCCTCTGTCAAAGCAAAGGATGTCCAAAATAATTGTTTCACTGGCTAAAAACAAAACCCAATATGTACTGGAAAATATAATTTAGTATTAAAATCTCAGATATAATGCTAGCTGGTATTGCAAAAGCAGTGTTGAAAAACAGACTTTCTAACATCAATGATTTGGTAGGTTTATTTTCAGACGAGGAAGCGTGTACTATAAAAAAAAAACACCACAACTAAATAAACCCATTCTTTCATAAGATGCCACTTCCATTACTCAAATTTGTTAACGGAATGTCTGGGAGGGATAGAAAATTTGCACTGGGGAAGTAACCTGGAGGTACATTTTTTTATGTCAGAGTTTATTCAATGATTACTTATGTCATAACAGAAAATTTAGTCCTAAGAAATTACGTGAAGCAGTTATAACAGAAATCTTGATTGAAATTCTGTCCTGATATCCATATGTTATTTTTACTAGTGCAATCAGATGTAAAAAGTAAAAACTGCACTTATTGTGCTAGCATATTACTGTTCATTGTATGATGTCATCCATGACCTTAACATAGAAAAATACGGAGTTAAGGAAAAATATGGTTGATTGCTCATGGTAACCAAGGAAAACTAAGAATTTCAGCCATGTTTTCCAGAGTCTTCTGTATGTATTTTAAGCACTGTATGAGCTTTTCTAGACATAACTTTTTTTTTATTTGATGAAATCCTCCTAACAACTGATAAAATTTTTAAAATTGAAAATCAAACCTATTCATATAAAATGATTATGTTACAATTTATCTAAAATTAATTAAACACATAGTCACACCCAGAAAAATATTAATGGATGTTCTATAATAATAATGATAATAATAATGGCCAGTCTTCGCAAGCGAAGATCCGGGGAAGGTCTTTACACCTTCCAGCCTGCACATTGGATTTTTTAGGTGAGACACAGTGTGCGCAGAACTGAGCCCACCCTTTCATCCTAAGGTTCATCTGCCAGGGCCAAGCGAGCTTGGACGGTGGCAGCAAGGTCCTTAGGATGTAGATGGGTTGCCTTTAAGGGTTAACGAGCTCCATCTGCCCAGGAGTGTCCCTGACCAGGAATCGAACCCGGGCCTCGGTGGTGACCACTAGACCACCAGGGGCTCCCATGGATGTTCTACTTACATTATATTATGCATGGCAGTTGACATCGCTATTGAAAAAAACAACCATTATATCTAAAATAAATGGGATAAAATGAAATAGAAAAATAATCTCATAACACCTTCAGTAGAGAAAAGATAAACTAAATTCCATGTAAGTTAATTAAAGTTGATTGAAGAATTAACTTATCTTTTGTCAGATGGTTACAACTGGTATTATTCACCTTCCAATTTAAACCAATCATGCTTAGTATTTGCAGATAGAAAACTATTGGAGAAATGTGCCATTTAATTTCTCACAAAAAAAAATTAAGTGACTGGAAAAAACAATTGATTTGTTTTTCTTTCATGCAATTCAGTAACTGTTATGTATTATTTTATCAGTTTCTTTATGCAATGTAATTCGCAGCATGACAGAACTTAAACAGTCTTTTCTGCACTCTACTGATCTTTTTTTTCCCTTTCAAGTGTTGAATTCCTTCCAAGGGAAGCAGGTTCTCTTACACATGAGATGGCAATAAATACTCTCTAATAACTCAGAAGTGCATAGTGAATACATTTATTTCCATGTATGCATAAATACATTTATTTTCCAGCAAGTTAAGTTTGCACACCCAGCTGCAGAAAGCCTGCCCTTGGCAGTGTTTGTGGCAACCAGCAGCCCATCTGCAGTGTTCCAGATGAGTAGAGCAAAGGTAGTCAGCCCTTCACTCTTGTGCCATCATGGTCCACTGTGATTCAGAGCTCTGGAGCTAGGAGCCAGGGAAACATCCCTCTCTCTTCAGTCTTCAGTATACAGGTTTTGGTTTGGTTTGAAAAACCTTACTACCTTGACTGGAGATCAAACACAGGCATGCTGTTTAAATGAATTTGCTCATTAGGGAACATTAGAGAAGAGAGGACCTGGATTTTGGGCTACTTCTTTATGGGCCATAAGGGACAACTGATGTGGAACAGTAACCTGATATATGGATGCAAACAAGACTGGGTTCCTGTGACTGACTCTAAAGATAAGTGAGGAACAGTAGATCACAGACTCACATAATAATAAAAATATTTAAGTTGGAATAGACCTCCAAGATCATCAAGTCCATCTTTTGACCAATCACTACCATGTCAATAAGTGACATATCCAGTCATTTCTTGAACTCCAGGGATGGTGACTCCACCACCTCACTGGTAGCCTGTTCTAATGCTTGACAACCCTTGGCATGAAGAAACTCTTCCTGCTGTCCAACCTGAACCTGCCTGGTGCAGCTTGAGGCCATGTACTTACATCCTGTCACTAGTTGACCAGGAGAAGAGGCCAACCCTCACCTTGCTACAACCTTCTTTTGTGTACAGGTAGATTTCTCAGACTGGTTTTTTTTTCCTTTGATTGTTGAAGGCAGGACTAGATATGTTTAGCACAGAATGGAGAATAGACCAAGTCAATAATTTTACACTGTGCATTTGTCCTGATATATGTGTTAGGCAGAAGATGCCTAAAACAAAATAGTTTTTGCAGGCTTACTGAAAAGAAAGATTAGAATACCATAGGAAAAGAATGGACAGAAAAAGATTTTCAAAAACACAAAGAAAGGTATCTCCTTTTGTCTTATCATTGAATGAGTTGAGCTGGAAGACACTGCACATCCTTTTATAATTTTGGTTTTTGAATGTTCAGTTTTGCACTGAGCACTTGTTTAGCCACAATAGCTACACAAAATTACTAAAGCTCAATAGTATGAAAAATCCTAGAGGAAACTATATAGATCTGATCTTCAGAAAGCATATTAAAAGGCTTGCAAATTTATTTAATCTGTTGTGTAAAGTCTAAAGACTTATTTAAGTCAACATGTGACTAATGGTAGAATCTGACTCTTGATTCATACTGTTTCATTATAATGATAAACAGGCAAAACTTAAAGGATCATTTTGCAGGTTTATAATTCATATGGACCATGATATAAGTGAAGAAGTCAGATTAAGAATGTCATGCATAAAAACTATAACAAACTTCAGTGCTAAGTGCTAAGGTAAAAACCACTTTGGAAGCATGGTTTTTTCTACCCAGTATTCATTGGTGTCACCTTACTAGCATAGGGATCACTCAGACACATATGGGCACTACTGAAATCTGTTTAATTAATAATCTCTTCTAAAATTTAAAATGGGCAAAGGGTTTACAATGAACAAAATATAATAATAATGAACATAATTTATTTAAGATTAAAAAACTATATCTTTTCATCCCAGAACAGTGACTTACAAAATTCTTTTATCCCAGTGTCTTACACTATCAGAGAAAATCCACTCAAATCAAATAAACGGTCGGTAACCAACACCTCATAAAATTGCCTTCTCTTTCTGTATCATTGATGAATTCAATACCATCCCACTTGATTGATCCTTTTCTTCAAGGTATCTTACTACTTCAGGGACTAAAGGTGTCCTATTGTTCAATATTAAAATGTCTTACTTCACCTTTCTTCAGGTTTGGTTAATGCCCAGAATTAACTAATCTGGATATGTTGAGCAAGTCTTTTTCTAATTTTTGAGGCTAGTCAGGTTTACATACCTGGACTGCCTTTACCTATCTCAACTACCAGAGTTTCTCGAAACCCCACTAACTAGCAAAATCGAACAAAGCATTGTGAGGGAGAAGGTGGCAGTGCTGCCATCTGTCTATTTGTCCAGTAGCTCTTTACTATGGGATAATTACTGTGATCCTGTGTATGCAGATTTCCACAAGAGGGCACTTGAGAGAAAGCTTTGATTGAAGAGAGAAAGTATTTTTCCTTGTCTTTCTCAGGACCTGCTTTTCTCTGTCTGCCTATCTTGCACAGAGTAAAGGAAACGCCATGCAGTAGCTATAAAGGCTTCCAGTACTCATCCTTCCAATAACACAAAAATGCACTTGGAAGCAGAAGCTGCAAGAAGATTCCCTGGCCCTCTCAGGAGTCTCTCAGCTGTTTTGGTTGTTCCTGCCCTGCTGGTTTTCATCAGCAGGAGAGTTTATCCCGCCATCCAGCCCTTCTCCCTACCATACACGCAGCATGACCTCTTTCCAGCTCTGTTCCCAGGGAAGGATCAAGCTCTGCTACCTGTGGTGCACCACAGCCAAGGCCATTCAAGCAGGCAGCTGTCTTCCTCCTGTCCAATGCTTCCCTTCCAGCAGAGCTTTAGTGCACAAAGCATGTGACACCAAACGATATTGATGCCGCCAGGCACAGAGCTAGTAAACAGCAAAAGAAACAAACGACCTGACCTAAGACAATTTATACCCAACCAGTTCAGATGCTAAAGATTAACTTTATTTGGAAATCAATTTTAACATGCTAGAAAAAGAAAAATGTGTTGGAAAGAAATAGAGAAATAAAAATCAGTCATATACATTTACTTGACGTTTTCAAATTTCACTTCCTTGATCAAGTCTCATCAGAAGAATACAAGGTATGATTGACAGGGCATTAACAGATCTGTTGGTGAACTTTCTAATTTGTTTCTCCATGTAATCAGAGCTAACTCTTCTTATGAGCTAACTGTGCTGTTAATGGCACTTTTCTACACTGCTTAAATATTAAGAGGATAAACAAGCAATTCCCATATATACACTGTGTTTCCTATTGCCCTTAAAAAGCTGAGTATATCACTACTACTATGACAGTAACCTCTTGCACCATTTATACGAACTCAGAAGGACATGGAACATTCCTGGACCACTGTTTGCTTCTCTTAGAAGGTCGGAGCTCAAATACACAGTATTTTGCATTGAAGAATCTTTCTAGGGACACTGAAGCAGTTGTTTGAAAGACTTGGAGAGAGTAGACCTAATGAGATTCACAATGACTGACTATGAATTAATTATACAAACAGCATGAGCAGGTGTCATCAGGAGGGTTGTTGTCCCTACTTCTAATTCCAGTCAGTAGAATGTTGGATTTGCTTTCTTGTAGGAGCTGTTCCATCTCACCAAAAAAAAAAAAAAAAAAAAAAAGCTAATATGAAATGAGATCAACAGTACATTTTTGATGAGAAGTCTCTCACATAGGAAATGCAGGACAAAATAGAGCTTTTTCACAATGGCCTATTATGCAGTCATGTGACATTCTATGACTTCAATATAAGCATCAAGGTATGTATTAAAGTCTACTTATAACTCATTGGTAACTTTTTAATGTTGACAGATCCTTCATCCTTTTTGTCTTGGAATTAACAGCTATATCATTAACTAACTCTGTTGGAGGTAACCTAGATGAGGAAGAGGATTTTAGAAGGTGGAAAGAAACAACTTCTGGTAATATGGGCCAGACAGCATAAAAAAAACCAGACTGTGTCTGTTAGATTGTAAACTCTCTCTCAAAGGAGAGAGCAGGTTTCTTCTGATTGGCCAATGTCCAGTCGGAGACAGTTAGCTTTTCCAATTAAGTACTAAGTAGTTATGTAAAGATTCATGTATCTCCCCTCTTTATATATGTCAATCCCAAATCCTAACCAATGCCCTGTCCAAGTTTATGCAAACCTGTCGCAGTCTTGCTTTCTTGGAAGGGAGCAGACCAGCGACGGGGGTTCTTGCAGGCTGCTTTGTGAGTGGTTGTGGTATGCAGCAGCAAGGGCTTTCAGGTTAGGTTCACACGCGCTGTGACCCGCAAGGAAGACACAGAGAGTGCGACCACCTAGGAAGCCAAGGCTGATCCATTTATTGAACAAAATGGAGGGCTTTTTATACTCTCGGGGAGAGAACACTCTGGAAAGGGGGCGGTACCTAGGCAGAGCATGAAAATCTGCTACAATCTATTGGATAAAGGGTAATACATAAACATAACTGGGTGTCAACTGGGGAGGAGAGAACTTGAGGTAACTTGATTGGATGGTACCTCATGGTACACCGACCAATGGGGTGAGTGTTGCCAAGCCTGACAGGGCTTATTGGCTAGGGGGGAGAAGAAGGGAAAATGGAGGATTGGCAACCTAACATTAGGTTTGAATGAAAAACACGAGCTACTGCATAACAGTCTATGAGGCAGATTTCAAGGTCCCATTTCCATGTTGTCTCTTTGCACTTTCCAAGCGTCAAAGTTAGCGTTGTTTTCTCTGTTCCTCTTCCATTCATCCATGCTCTCGTAGACCCCGTCGCCAACACATACCTTTCCCCTTTTTCCAGAATCTTCCTTATCTGCCTATAAAAACCTTCCATTTTGTAAAATAAACCAGATCAGCTTTTAGCCTCCAAAGCTGCTGTCTCTGTGCTGATTGTCTCCTGAGCTCGGCTGATATCTAACATCTGGATGAGACAAAATATGATCCTGCCAGACATAATAATAACAACTGCAGCTCAGCTGAGGGACCCGCTGGTCTGATGACCACAACACCCCAAACATGTGTGATATAACTCTTTGCATCAATATGAATCTAGGATTAGAGTTCATCCTAAGGAAATCATACTCTGTCCCAGGCTGCCTTGGTGACACACACACATTCATTTATAGTTCTGGCTCTGTAATGTGGATTCTATCATATCCCAAAGTAGTGTAGCTGTGTTTTCAAAGGAACAACTTTTCTTGCAAATCCTTGTTCAGATTGATTGTTAGCAACTTACTACAGAAAAGTTAGACATTTTCCATTTTGATTCTAGCAGTATAGCACAAAGTTTTCAAAACTCCTTCTTTTAAATTATTGCATTAAAACTTCTTCTCTTGTATAAACAAATACTTTGTAATCACCCGTGTTATTCTCAAAATTGATATGAAATAGACACATACTATGCAAACTCATGACAGCAAAGACAGTTATTAAAGTAAAAAGAATAAGATCTTGTAGGAAATAGGGCACATCTCAGTTTTGTAATGCTGAATAATATTAGAATATGTTTGCATGAATCAAGAAAACTCACAGATTTCTATGGAATCTGCAACTATTACTACTTTCACAGATTCTAAATCTCTGTGTATCATCTTACATTCCTTATGTTCCATTTTCCTATTTTTAACCATTAACAGAATATGTATGAAGTGCTCCTAAACTGTCACTGGTGTTACTATCAACCTGAAATATTCTACTTCTAACCTAATTTTGCCTCCTTATCCTTCACTGATTTTTTAACTTTTCTCCATAATAGATCCATTTCATTTTTTTTTCTTTCCTCTCCAATGGTCACCACAGATTTTGAACTCTTGTACATATCTGTTTTACTTTTTATTACAACATCTACTAAATGTGTATGATTTCTTAGACTGCCACTACTTGTCTTCCTGTTAGCACCTATGATTAATGATGCTCCATTTTCCCCTCTGAAATCAGCAGCTTAAAGTCAAGGTGTTCCAGCATAGTTGTTAAGATGGCATGTTTTTTGAGACAGTTTTATTGATTTCCCCATGATCCTGTTAGCTGCTTCTGGCAGAAAGTAAGGCCATGAAGACTATTCCTGATGCAAGAGATATTTTCTTAAACTTGTTAGACACACAAATAATCGTGCAATTTACAAGCTATTTGTCATGAGGATCTGATGGCAACTTTCTTGAAGAGAACAAAGTGCCTTCCTACTAAAATTGTGTTGTTCTTTCATCTCAATCAAGTATGGCTATGATAAGGTCTTCTGAAGAAAAATATCACCAGCTCTAGCTACTTGCTCATCTGTGTTTCATAGACTGGGTGTTTTTTGAACACTTTTTTTTTTCTAGGCAAAATATGGTTTTACTTTCCATTAACTAATCAAATAGCAAACATACAGTGCTTTCATTTTTTACCATATCAGGAGGGAAATTAAAGCAGATGATCAATCACACAGAAAACTGAGTTGAGTTTTTTTTTCATTAAAGTTAAAACACTGAACAAAATGCAATTAATTTCAGAAAAGAAAATAAATAATTTAGCTATTTAATGTCTTTCCAAGGTTAAAATAAATCTTACCAGTGAATCCAGGAGGGCAAGCACATACGTAGTCTGCAACTAGGTCTGAACAAGTTGAATTGCTTTTACAGAAGCCAAAAGTGCACTCATCAAAGTTGATTTCACAGTTCAGACCTTCAAATCCTTGATTTGAAAAAAAACAAAGAAGAGCTTTAAATTATTGAGCTATATTTGTGCCTCATTTTTCTAAAGCATGTCTTTGGGTTCATTGTTTTCAGTTTACTCTTGTAAAAAATAATCTTGAAGTTGTATGGCAAGATCATTCTAAAATCTTTTTCTGCTCTATCATTACTAGAAAAATGCATTTGTCCACCAAATATACTTTAAAAGGAGCTAAGAAATTAAAATTATTAACAAATTTAGGATTTTGAACTTTTATTTTAGCAGACACTTTAAAATTTATGTGTCTACTGGCATTTTGACAACACTGCAGATTAAGTGACGCTGAGATTTGGACATCTGTTCCCAAAATAAAAGTCAGCTCTTAAAATCAGGTCTCAAACAGTCACTTCTCTATTTTTTCTTTATTTATTTCACAGTATCACAGAATTATCAAGATAGAAGAGATCTTCCAGATCATCCAGTCCAACTGCCAATCCAGCACCACCATAACCCCCCCTGAACAATATCCCCAAGTCCCACATCCAGATGCCTCTTGAGTACTTCCTGAGATGATGACTTCGTCACCTCCCTGTGAAACTTATTCCAATGCTTAAGCACTCTTTCAGTGATCTTCTTTTTCAAATATCTGATCCGAATCTACCCTGGTGCAACCTGAGGCTATTTCCTCTCATTCTTTCACTTGAGACATGGTAGAAGAGTCCAACTCCCACCTCACTATAACCTCCTTTCAGGTAGCTGTAGACAGCAGTGAGGTCCCCCCTAACCCTCCTTTTCTCTAGACTAAACAACCCCAGTTTCTTGTGTCACAGTGACTTTCAGCAAACTCAGAAGTCCACCAGTGGGGTTTTTTTGTAGTTGATTGCTAGAGAATCTCCTCTCCAATCTCTGACATTTTATGCTCTTGTAAATGTATTCTAATTCATGGTCATGCTACAAAATGACTATCATTAGTGCTGTCAAAGGCCATGGCTGCAGGAAGACCATGACTAATGCTAAGCTATTGGCACCCTCAGTGCAAGGCATATTCCCATAATTTCTCAAACTGACCATGGAACCAATTTTCACTGTTCCTTAAGTCATAAAACTTTAGAATTACCCTTAATTCATTAATAATGTATGGAGTAACAGTTCTTATTTGTGTTTGGATTTTAATCAGCCTCATGTCTCACAGGTAACAAGTAAGCCACAAAATTGTCAATGTGGATGCCGAGATTTATTTTTTATAAGCTGGCCAGGCAGACTAAACAGCAGAATGATCTTTTCCAAGGTTAATTTTCAGCTACCTTCCAATATCTGTTTTGGTTTCTAATTTAAGCTAACTAATTACAGAGGTTGTACTTATTTGTGGCAATTTCATCTTTCGTGATGAGTTTCTGAAGTTATCACCACTGGAATGCTGATAATAATATACACATATCTGAAATATTGTAAGCTATGAAATAAGCTCCCATGAGCATATACTTAGAAAATAGTAGAATTCAAAGATTAAAATCAAAGAAATTTAAAACATAGAAACAACATAACAGATTTGCTTTATTTTTAACTAAAAATCTAATTAAAATAAATCTAAACCTACAAATGTTCAGAAAATTCATTTGTGAAAGTCTTTCAGAACGGAAATATAATTTTAAATGTTTTGAAGCACTTTATTTTGACTACTTTTTTTTTGCTATCACTCATTTGTTCATAGAG
The DNA here is from genome assembly GCF_022539395.1 of Myiozetetes cayanensis. NCBI lineage: Eukaryota > Metazoa > Chordata > Aves > Passeriformes > Tyrannidae > Myiozetetes > Myiozetetes cayanensis. The sequence continues at coordinate 88,177,352 of NW_026087411.1, read as the reverse complement.
TTCTGATAACACTGAGCAGTGTGCATTTTTAAAGAAACAGACTACAGGTGCTAAAAATCACATTATTTTTGTCTGTGAAAGTTTTAATAGATTTTTGTACTGGAAACCTATTAAAGTAATTACTATGGCCATTGTCATTTGCTTGCTATACTCAGAAAGCTCCACATTAGTAACTCAGGTTGAAATAGTTTTTTAATAAGTTTATTGATTACACTTTCTCTGGAATTCATGCACTTCTCATTTGTCTTTTTTCCACTCCTTCAGACTGTACTGCAATCACAAAGTTCCATCTGAAAATAAGGTAGCACTTCCAACTATATCTGTCTCCATGCTTAATGGGCATGGTTGTTTTTGTGGACACGTCAGTAAGAAAAGATGCAAATGAGACTTTGGAAAAGAATTAATAACTTCCATAGAAAGGAAATGTTAACAATGGCTTTGAAGACTGTCAAAAAGATGTTTTGCAAACTGCAGACAGTTTTGAAAATTGTCAAAGATAATAAAAATAAATTATTTTCAACAATTTACCTTCTGGGCAAAAACAATCATAGCTGTTGACATCATTCTGGCAGACAGCACCATTCAAGCAGGGAGCAGAATCACACTCATTCATTTCTGTTTCACAGTACCGACCTGAAAAACCTGCAAAGGAAGTAAGATAAGTTTTGAGTTTCTTCATCATTATGTGTGCTATTAGTATAAAACTGATAATTCAAATGTTGTTCTGTATCAAAAACCAAGAGGTGTTATGATCCATATTTCCCTGAAAAAGGAAATCTGAAGTTAGGGCTTCTATGTTTTATTTACAAAGAGTTAAATTTTACTAAATTCTTATTCAGTATTTTAAATTTATGTATTTATTGATGGAATAAAGCAATAAATGAAGCAGGAAGAGCTACCAGAAAGCAAGAACACATTCATAGCCATATGCAAACGAGATAGAAATTTTCAAGTTTTTTGCTTGTATTAGAGTTATTTTAGTACTTTTATGATAGAATCACAAAATGTTTTGGGTCAGGTTGATCCTAAAGATTAACTGGTTCCAAACTCACTGCCAGGGGCAGGGACACCTTCCACAAGAGGAGGTTGCTCAAGAGAGAGTACATCAGTTATCTCTCATCCATCTTCTAATCCTTACTGCTGTGGAGAAGAACAAAATATGGAGTACAAGTCCATTGAGGCATAGCAAAAATGTGCCATGAGAGTCAGGTCTTCAGGATATGTAAAGTGCCCGGCTCAGTTACTGTTGTGAGTGTTGCTGTTGTGTATGATGCTAAAAGGAGGAAAGTGGGTACCATTAAAACAAAAATCTGAAGACTAATTAGGCTTGCATAAGCAGAGGGAAACTCAGTTTTCTCACTTCTTATGGGCACTTTCACACACTGTGCAGAGTACTGGTGCCCCAGCACCCTCATCAGTGGTGGCTGCAGGGGGGCTCTGTGAGGGGAAGGTTGTGGTAATTTATCTTTGGTTCTCAGTATGCAAAACTTCATTAATTGGTAATAAATTAAATCAATTTTCCTCAATTTGAGCCCCCTTTACCCATGAGAGTGATCTCTCTGCCTTTTTCTCTAACCATAAGCTTTTTAATCTTTTCTCCTTCCTTCATGCTGATGAGAAGATAGGGTGAGAGAATTGCTGGATAAGGCTCTGAGAATCAGCCAAGGTCAGCCACCACACACCTATAGCTTTGTTCTGTGTTAATTTTAAATATCACCACTAATCTTTGCACAATCACTGGCACATTCTGTTTGAGTGGAAGAACAAAAACATATTCAAATCATTATAGTTCCTAAAATGTATTTAAAAAATCCTTAAATAACATAAAAGGGTCCCTACTGAATGTTTTTATTCTCTTCTGTTCCATTTCTTTCCATGTACCTTAGTGCAATTATTTAAATGGAGAAACAGCATTCTTTTTTGGATGAGGTTTCCAGGTTGTGAAAGATGTGACACTGTTAAATGGATGTTTACTTACATATTTTTTATTTTCTTAAGAAATTATTTTTAAAAGTGCTAAATACAAATAAATCAATAAATTAGAACGATTGTACATGCTGGAAAAGAAAGATGATTTTATATATTTCCTTCCTTTTTTTAATGTTACCTCAACTTTATCTCATTTAGAAAACAAATTTAAAAGCCTTCAGAATCACCATGAATTGACAATCTATGATGCATTTGTGAACACCAGAAAAAATAATTTCTATAGAGTTGATATTTATGTCAGCAAAATGACTACAAATGCAGATAAGAATGTAATGTCCCAGTGCAATCAGTGTATGAGTCCTTTCTCCTCTTTTTTGCAGAATTTATATATGAATTCTAATATAAGGGTAGGTTCTCACATAAGATACCAAGCACAACCTGCACAGAATACAAGAGGAATAAGACATCAGACATGCTTTCAAAGAATCTCCTTTTCATTCTTGTCTTAGACTGAACTTATTTGGAAGGCATCACACAACCACCAGTATTTGGATTATTCTGGATTAGTTAGTACCATACATTTCCAAGGATTTTACCTAACTATCAATGAAAAGGTAGAAAATTTGAAGTAGTTAGTACATTGATTGCAGAGGGTACAAGTAATGTAGATTATTAGGAAGTAAATTGTAATTTTGTTGCTAATTTAACAGTTGCTCTAATATATCAGCATTGCTAGCTGTGCTGTTATATTTGGAAATATGAGTAGCCATTACTTTTTGATACATTACTAAACATTGATGATAAAAGTATCATCCAGAGAATAGATTTTTGGTTAAGGACAAATTATTTTTCCAAAAAGCTTTTTTCCTGAAGTGAAACATTGTTTCCACTTGCAGATATAATAAGAGTAAAACAAGCAGTCCTGTTCAGGTGGAAGCATTGTTAAGGTCAAACCAGGGAACTCCACACTGCCCCTTCCAGGTCATTTTTTGTCATTCTTTGTGTTGTGGAACTGACCTCAGTAACCTAGGATTTCCCCCTTATCCTAAATTCCAATATGCTTTATTTTCCTATCACTTGGATATTTGATAACAGTGTTAATTTTCCATAAAATGGAAGTATTGTAAAATTCAAGTCCTGAATTAAATTTGTCTAATTTAGCTTTCATTATTAATCAAGTTTCTGCATTAATTAGTTATCTTTACTAAATCATATCTTTGTTGATTCTACTTTATGTATTTTAAGTGTAGCCTTTAAGTCTATTTTCAAGATCAAAAGTAAACCAAGATCTGAAATATTTGAATTTAACTGTACTCCCAGGAAGAATACAGCATGGAAACAAGTTAAATATGGCACTAACCCTTCATTCAGGCTTAAATACATGTCTATGTATGGTTAGTTTCAGTTGTGATTAGGTGAGCTTTCTCACACTAAATCCACCCTACATGCATTGTTTCAATACCAAAACTACCAGCCTGTTTATCTTTTTGAAAACAATAAACCTACAGCAAGGTATTATGAAATATAGACTGCAAAATTTCAGAGGATACTAGTGTAGATACTTGTAACATGACTGTTTGGACCATAAAATACTCAAGGTTCCATCAGTGAAAAGTTCTGATCACCTTTTTAATGCCCTTCTCTGACCACTGGAAAGGAAAGAAAAGGAAGATAAACTCAAACCAACCAAATATCCCGGTTCATTTGAAGCCACAGGTGATTACACAGAAAAACACTAACGTTGGTAACTCTGTGACTCCAAATCCTTTTTAGTAATGAACAATAGCTGGAAAGTAACACAACAGTCAGCAGATGGCCACTATGTCTAGTTTCTACAAAGATTGCTCAGTAGAGTTCCTCAGATCTCTTAGTATTACAGGTCATGTACGGATCATTAAGTCAACAGTAACAACTCTGAAATTATCTTTTCTTTTCTGAATATACTTTAAGGAAAAAAAAAGTTTCAATTTGAATAATTTGGCCTAAGAGCTGTAGCCTATTCAAACAGTCTGATTACACTTTGAAGTTATCTTATATGAAGTGTCCAAGATTGTAGAAAAAAGACTGAGCTTTCTGCTGTGATAACACAGTTTGCCATCTACCTGGTTTAAAGATAGCATGTGCACATTTACTTCCAAGGTTAGTCCTACCCAGTGTGACCCTCTTCCACCTGGGAATTCAGAACAGGCAATTTACCTGTTCTTATTTGGGTTCACTGATAACCTAGTGTCAAAAGAAAGTGAAAATAATAAAAGAAGAATGAGTTGAATTGATGTTGAAAAGATGTTCGAGAGTCTTACAAATTTATGTTTTACAGCAATACCCTTTAATATAACAGTTCCAGAGCATATCCAGATTCAGAACTGCATATTTACTTATTCCTTAGAATTTTTTCATAAGAACAGTACTCTGGGACCAGCTTTATAGTGAGAATGTAAATAAAACCCCTCATGATTTAAAGTGGTAGCTTATAGCAATTTTATCTGTTCAATGATAGAAATGTGTTTGAGTACTCAACCTGCATATTTTATATGCAGCTCTGTATACACAGGTTTTTTTCTGTAAAAACAAACAAACAAACAAAAAAAAAAACCACCCAGAAACAAACAAACAAACAAACACCCTGTAAAATTAGAATTCATTTAAAAATTACCAGATTGATATTTTGGTTTCAGACTTCCAATGACAGAATAAATTAGGTTTAAATCATTTTACATGACCTATGTAACTTTCTAATGAGTGAAGACATGTAAAGCAACTATTTACAAAGGTATTATGAGATTAAACATCATGAAAATGAAAAACTGAGAGGCAAAATTAACCTTTATAAATCCTTTATTATAAATTCTAGCTGACTACGTACATGACTTATCACAAGTTTGGTTTTTATTTAATTAATTTAGATGTATTTCCTTAATGTATTGTAAACTGGGAGCTTTGAAGAACATATCAGATTCCCAGAGGAGTTATTAGCCTACAAACACTGAGCTAGACATTCTGTTCAGCAGATCTATAAAACAAAAAAAACCATTCAAATTAGGTTTTTGTGGGAAAACAGGGCAGTTGTTCACTTGTTCCTAACTTACATGTGCCAGATCAAGAACACATAAATTGGTAATTTTGTAAATAGCAAGCAAAGGTGCAAGATTTAATCTGAAGAATTGTTCTAAAGGGCCTAGAGTGTGAATCAAGACCTATAATTTTTTTTTTTTTTTGGTGAAAATACTGAAGAAACTTAGGGAAATAAAAGTAAAAATATTAATACCAATGAAATTAGCTGATACTTTTTACATTTAAAAGTGAAAATTAGGAGCAAAAGAAAATAAGTATAAAAAGTGTTTTGCATATCAATGTATTAAAAAACTACAGAAAAAATTTCTTGTGCCTCTGCTTTAGAGCACAGGCATTTTGATCTTTAGGAAAACAAAGGTGGTTAGGCATAGCTACCAAACTATTTTAATGTAGTTATTACAGTCTATTTTTTTAAATTTTAAAAAGTTAGAATTGTTTTCTGGCAGCTCTGTCTTTTTTTGAAAATGTTATCTTCTGACACACTTCCCTGTAAATAAGAACTAGTTAATGAGGTGGAAACTAATTCAAATTGAAAACGTGGCTATCTTCAGTTTGGCCCAAATAAAGTTTGGTGGGTTTTTTTTGTGTGTTTGTTGTTTGTTTGTTTGTTTGTTGTTGCTTTTGTTTTGTTTTGTTTTGTTTTTCCCTAAAAGGGTAGAAAATTAATAAGCACAAAACCAGCACCTCATTCTTAAAAATGGAAAAATACTTTTCAATGCTGGTTTGTTGTTTGTTGGTTTTTTTAGCACTCCCTATTTCATAAATTATTGATTGAAAATACATTTTGTACAGAGTTTCTTAACAGAGCTACTGACAAATGTATTAGATCATTTTTGAAATAAATACTTAAAATTCTTATAAGTTTTCCTAATAGTGTTAAAATGTTTTAGGAACTACTACTGCCCTTCCAGGATCAGGGAGAAAAATCTACACAGTTTGATCCTGCCATTGGAAACAGTCTGAAATCTGAGAACAGAAGTGACTCATGAGCTTCCAATCCTCAACAAGTCTGATTGTGATGTTGCAACAACTCCCTGTGACGAGTTTTGACAGGGTCACCCTTTCTCAGGAGTCATGTAAATGCCCAGTATTTTTTCCTGACATTCTGTGGTTTTTTTGATACAGAAGGACTAATAGACAAAGGCAAACATCATAGGGACAAATACAGATTTGCAGAGAGCAGAAGTTGTTTTGTAAAGGTTTTATAGTTCACTTCATGCTGCTGCAGCTCTTCAGAGCTGCCTTTGTTATGTTATCAACTTATTGATGGGAGGGAAGAAATTAAAGCCATAAGTAGAATCTGTCTTTAATAGAGTTTAGTGTAGACAGTGAGAATTATCTACTCTGAAATATTTGAAAGGAAAACATATAGATAGAATTTTATCTATCTCTTACTTCTAACATTTTTAAGATAATTTGTCTTGAGACAGAAAACAATATAAATATAATTTGTATTTATCTTAAATTGTTTCTGCTGAAGTAAAATTATTAATTTACAACATAATACTATATAATATACTTTATGTTTATTTCTTGCTAATCAGAATGCTGACAAATTACACTTCTTTCACACACATTAATTAGGTTAATGTGCTGAAAGAACATGAGGAAGAATAAGATTCATTTGTATTATTTTTAAATCAAGAATGAGTTGAGTGGTTTTAACTACATTATAATCCATGTATTCCCACTTAATTACATTTTCTTATAATAAAATTAATTTAGATAAGAAAACAGAAAAGATTTGTCAACTAAAATATATATGCATGTTTGATATGATACAAGTTTCACCAGTTCTATACCCATGAAAATAGGAAAATAAATTTCTCTGAGTACTCCAAGCCTTTATCCTCTACATTCTTACCCTATATGATTACTTTGACAGCTCTGACACCTATGCTTTATGAACCAGGAAAAAATTCTGTTCCTTCATCCAGTTCTGCTCTCCATTAGCCAGTGATAAGCAATATCATGAGACACCTACTCCTGAATAAATGTTTCCATTCAGTCAAGTGAAAAAGCTTGTGTTCCATATGTAAATCCTTTCAAATAGTCGAGAGCACATTTATGGGAATCTTTTACATAAAAATATATTAATGTAATTTGTGGTTTAACCTATAATTCTCCCTAAAAATAATATAGTATGATATGATATACATGTAAAATACATGTATAGTATACTATAATCTTGTATCTTATTGTATCATATTGTATAGAATGTAATCTGAAGTTTATCAAAAAATAGTGGGTTTGTGTTAGTATAAAAAGTAGGTAAACAAATTATGTCTCCATAAATATTTTGACACTGCCTTCACTGAGTGGCAAATAGCTATCATCAGAGCATGTAACAAGTGATGCAGCTGCTACACAACTTTTCTCTGCGCTGGAAATGCAAGAGTAAAATGCATCTGAAAGATGCATTAAAACTATTAAGTTAGATTGTAAGGAAGAAATTAATACCCGAGAGTTTCTGGGGTTGCAGATCTGGAAAAATATAGCATAATTATTTACTAAAGATATAGTTTCGTAATTTTTTTGCCAACACACTCTTACAAGGAAGTAGTTATTTTCAGACTAAAAGCTTTATATCTCTTTATTTAAAATTGCACCTCAAGGTGAGGATGAGATCTTTTTTCTACTGGTATTAGCCATAGTCTTTTCAGCTAATGGAAAGGTAAAATAAAGCATAAATACTCAAGAAAATGAATAAGATTGACTCATAAACAATTTTGTGAGAGAAGAATTGCTTACAGGAATCTTCTACATATATGTTGTTTTAAAAATGGAGTAATTTTTATAGAGTTGTAGACATTCTGTAAAGACATATACAGTCATCTGACTCATAAACATATTTCATATGTCAAAACCTCAACATTATTTTCTTTTTCAGATCCTAGTATTAAGGAATAAGTAAAAAAACGAATAAGTAATAAAAGACACATTTTCAGTGTGTCATAAATAATCCAAGAAACTGTTGGTCAAATCCAAAAAAACACAGTTGTTTCAATAGAAATTATGAAGAAATAATAAGTTTCTGATATTTGATCACTGAGAGTTATTATTCCATCTTCTCATTCTTAGCAGATACGTCACAACCAAAGAAAAAAGAATCTGTATTATGAATATGTCAGAAAAGCAAGACACTTCCTCAGCACTATAGACATCTTACCTGGATGCTTAAATCTATTAGCTCTCTTCCTTATTCACTGAAAGCAAGACATTTTTGCTATTAAATTTTATTTTTAATGATACATGTATTTGTAAAAAGGAAACAATATATGTTTAACTTTGGTATGACTCCATTAGTTTCTGCTAAATTAGGCCAACACAAACGTGGCCTGGGATCATTTTCACAGGAGTTTGAATTCAGACACTTTACATCAAAGTAGTAGTTTTATATAGTGGTAAGACTCCTAGACATTTTTCAAGGATGAAAGCATAAAACTGAAAAATATTTTATGTTACAGCCTTTAAAGTCTCAACTCTTAAAATGTCAAGCTAAGCCAGTTACTAAAGTAGGTTATACGTGAATCTCTTGCACATAGGTTATGTACTGAAAAATAAGGTGCATTCAGGAACCGAACTGTGCACACCTCCAGTGTGTGAACTCTTCTTGTTGAGATCACGTTTTTTAATGTCTTATTTCCAAAGGAAGACCATTTATTAAAAACCTTCTCTGAGATTAAACAGCAGTTCAGTCCCCAGAACTGGTTGGATAGAAAGCCAGATGAATGGCACTGTATTTTCTATTTCAAATACATCTTAGCAAAATAAAGGAACAGTCTCATTAAAGAAAAGCACTGCTTTTTCAAGATGTAAGGAAGACATCTTATTATAGTGAGAACATTCACTGGAACAACCCTCCAGGGGACATAGCAGAGTCCCCATGAGTGGAGGTTTCCAAGATGCAATTGGACAGGGTGGTAGATGCGCTCACATAGGCTCCCTTTCCAGTCAAAAGTTGGGCAAAATGATCTCTTGAGATCCCTTTCAACCTGGGTTGTTCTATGATTCTATCACACAAAAAAAAGAAAAAAAAAAAAAAAAAGCCTGTAAAAAAGGCCAGTAGAATGACCAAGGAAAATAGAGATCCTATCCCAGAACAGAGGACTCAGAAATTTTACTTTGTCTAGTGTAGCAAAATATAGGCTGAAAGGAGATATGAGTGTTTCTCATAACTTTGTCAGTGAGGAAAATAAAAAAATAAAAAAGTGAACAACTATTTAACGAATGAGTATCACAGGTACAAAGTGATTTTTTTTGTCACAAACAAATTTAAATTGCATAGTAGAAAAACTTAATCAGCTGAGGAAGTCTATTTGTACACACTTATTCATTAGGTGTCTTCATAGGAGTACTCATGATCACTCAGGAACTTCTTAAATCTACACAAATAAATTGTGATAGTATTTAAAACTAAAGAGATGATATAAAATTCCTTACAGAACAATTTTCATATGATAACATACCAGCTTTGTATTATACATATTAAACATATAACAGTAGCCTGAATATAATAGGAAAAAATATTTTTCAAAAAATCAAGATTAAATTAAGAGTTGAACTAGAACAGCACCAAATATTGTTAATAATAAAGAGGTTTCCTCAACTGTTAGAATGCAGCAAAATTACCTCTTAATCTAAAATTTTAAATATTCTTGTCAACAGAAGACATCCTCAGTATTCTGGAGTGTAACTGACATAAGAGTACTGGAATACATGTGTAGAAACAGCACAGTGTAAGCAAAAAGAAGATATGCAACTTCAGATAGTAGTGAATTTACACAGAGGAACAGAAAGGCTACAGGAAATCACACTGGCAGCACTAATTCTGGCTTTTCAGGTATTCAGGTATTCTTTTAAAACAGTTTGTGGATATATACATACTAGATGCATTCAAGTATTAAGAAGGAAATAATAAGTTCCTTGGTTGTTCAAGGAATACAATATGGGCAAACTATTCTTCTTTTACAAAATTCCACTGACCTTCTAGATTAATCTAGAAGCATTAGAGAAAAGATATAATCTACCAGATGTTTTCATTTTCTGAATATGCATCCAGATGATGTGTTTTACATTTGACCATTCAAGGTTAAGTCATTACTCTCTCTGATGTGGTTAAGAGGGGAAGGGAGTTATCCATAGTTTACCTATCTTGTGTTCGGCAAACTACCCTGCATCTGTATAGGGTTTCATGTCATATTTTATTTTTTAGGCCCTCAGTTTTCTGAGCCTAGGATACTAAACTAGCAGAAAACTTTAGAACAAGGAGAGAACAGACGCATGAGAATTATCTTGTACAAGTGTTAGAATTATTTGTATAGGAGATAAAGCTTTCTTGACAGCCAGTTGAAGACTGTTGAACAAATTTCAATAAGAATTAAGAACAAACACATAGCAGAGAGTACATGTATTCAATTATTTAAAAACATCCCTGTATGATTTGCCCTTGCAGAGAAAAATAAAGACAGACTTGCAGGTGGGCTATGCTAGTCACACAAACCATACTCTGGGCCTGAATAGAAAACCAGGTCCCCTGACAGGATGATTTTATAAAAACTGTTCAAGCTGAGGTTTACTGATTTTACTTGTGCTACAGTAGGAGATCTTCCAGGCTTTTCTTCCGACATATTCTAATTTTTCAATGCCCCATGAAATTTTTGTTTGATGATGAAAAGCATCAGAATGTTTATTTCCATTCTTGTTAAGAGCAACTTCTCTTTTACCTCCCATTAGTATCTGTCTTTTTGAGAGGATGTCATTACTGCAGACAAATTTGTAAAGCCACATCAAAATGAAGGACACATGAACAGCACCTGTATACATCCCACAGATAAAAAATTGCAGATGAAACCACAAAGAGCTCTGTTCCAAGCAAGATGCTGAACAAACCTGTTACCACAGGTAGCACAGGCACAACTACTGTTTCATTTATGTCTCTAGGCCTGAGGAGCCTCCTTCTGCATTTGTGATTTTCAGGATTTACTGCTCGAGTGAAAAGACTAGCAGGATTTATAGCTTGAATAAAAGGAAAAAATTATGAATTTGTGGATAGAGTTGAAAGAAAATACAACACATTCATGTAGTCAAAATTGTTCCTGGTGACAATGCATTAGAAGCAATATATTTACAAGGAATTAAGAAGCTGTTTTTACTTGGCATTCTTTCATTTGAGTTTCTTCTTTCTGTTCTTATTGGTGGTGTTCTGGGTTTTTTTGGATATTTTTGGGTTTTTTTTTAGTGATGTCTTATTCCATATTTATTTTTCTAACAGATTTTAAACTTACATCAAACTAAAATATTCTTGATTAATTCACTGTAGAAGAAATAGAATGGACAAATGGTATAAGAAATAACAGGTGTACATCTGGACTCTAATAACCAGATGGGCACTTTTCTATCAAAGAGACTAAAATTCTCATACATGTACTGTGATATACTCCTTGGCCAGCAGATGCACAACATGGATGCCGTTTTCTTTCAGATAAGTATGTCAGGGGACATGGAGCATTGTTAATTTCTTCTAAATAATTCAACATACTAATAACAATTTCATAACTCCTTAGATTCATAAGTCCATTTAAATTAGCTGTCCTTATAAGTAAACTATTCAGGACACAAATTTACCCTAGGAAAAACTCAAACATAAGTTTAGAAATAGTCTCAAGACTAACCTTAAATCTAAATGACAAATAGCTCAGAGTATATAGCATTTGAACTAACTTAAATGTTAATTTTTTGCTTCTTGTTGGTAAAATCTGCTCAAATTCTACCATATAAAGAAATAATGGAAGCTCCCTAATTTCCCATAATTTATAGAGGCAAAGATTCTAAGTATAACTTCCAGGTTGAACTGACATCCTTGAAATTTGGTAACCACTCCTCACAAACAGAAATACTTAATGTGACCATCAGAGGAAGAAAAAAAAAAAAAGGGCAAAAATATAAGCTTATGTCATAACTATTAGCAGACTCTAGATAATTGTGGATGTGTGTGTGGATAAATAACTCAAGTAAAAGCCTGCAACTTATTAGCTGCAGTCATAATGTGGCCTTATCGTAAATTTTGATAACACCAAGATCAAACAAAGGTTGCATGTCTTGAATCTTGCAGTTGAGATGACATGGGAGAACCACCAATTTGATCACCTGCTGGGCTTGTGCACAGACTGTTTAGACTGAAAGCGAGAGCTGGGGGTGGTCAAGCTTTCAGACAGAAGAGCTGGTACTGAAAAACAGTAGCTCCTGAAAGCAAGAAATGATGGTGTAGAGAAAGGGGTTGGTAAAGAAGAAGTTAAAGATCTTGACTGGAAGAAAGATTCTGGAACTGTGGCAACAGCCTGGAAATCAGAGAGATGTGGGGGAAAAAAACCCCAGGGCATGCACATGGCCTGTGATTGGTAATGCTCAAGACTGATAGCTTTGGGCAGAGGCTCAGCATGAGCCAAGACATCTTTCTGCTGGAGCTTCCCACAAAATCAAACCATGCTAAATGTAGCACTGGAAGGAAGTAAGTGGGTGAGTGTGTGGGATAACCAGTTATGATAAGAGCTCTAATCTGGTTTGTTCTTAAATAAACCCCATTATCCAGATTCAATATAGACTCTCATTTATATTGTTGCCCCCAATCACGGCTGGGTTGTGTTGCCTAAATGGCTGTGGGGAAAAAAACACTCCAAGCCAAATTAGGTAGGAGATAAGATAAGGATACAAAGGGTTTAATGAGCCCCCAGGCTTTCTGGAATACCCCCAGTGCATGCTCCCGAAATACAGATGTTCACAGTTTTTATAATGATTTTCCCCCAATCCCCGTCCAGCCACCACCCAGGTTCTGCTCCCGCCATGCCTCTTGGGAATTGGGTCTGAGGGTGTTTTGGGACCCCCCCTTCTTCATCTTCATCTTCCTCAGAGCACGTATTGTCCTTGGAGGCCTTCCAGAATTCTAGGCCTGGAGGTTGTTGAGTCTACGGCTGTATCTTCTTCCGTAGGGTTAGGGTGTTCTTCTACAATGCTACCTTGAAAAAGAGACTAAACAGGCTGAGGAATTTAGGGAATTGATATGGGAATGGGTAACAGGGGTTTGAGCTGGTGTATTAAAGGTTAAAGGGATAATATGCTGATACTCTAAAATCTACATTTACTACATAACTACTTCTAAGATCTACAAAAATTAAAAAAATTAAAACATCAAAACTCCAAGGTATCAGTTGACACCAATCATGTCATTTTGAAGAGATTCAAAATATGTGACTCTCCTTGACAGAGAATGTTGCTTTACTTACAATGAAAAAGGAGCATACTAGATAGCACACTATATCTAGCATTCTGAGCTGTGCTATTGCTGTACCAAATATGTTTTGTCTGCTAAATACCCAAAGTTAGTCCGTCTCATTATCATACCTTGCTGGTACATACAGATGTTGCTTTTTAATTGCATTATTAAAATGGGAGCTTTTATTAAATAAAAAAAAGCTTGATCTTAGAGTCAAACACTTTGAGTCAGTGTAATTTTTCTCTTATAGAACCAGAAAAATAAATTTCTAGGATCTAGGATTCATCTAGGATCTCAGTGAACTGGTCAGTAGCTATGATCAGGATAAAAGCACAAAAAAATTTGAAAAATATGTATCCAGAAATCTAAAAAATCAAGTGTCCTCTGAGGGGAGTAGCTGAGCTGTATTAAGTATTATAAATATGTATTTAATATAAGGAATTAGATAACCATAAGGAAAAAAAATAGGTTTGGAGTATATTTAACATGTCTTAAAAATCAGGGCAATCTAAAGCACAAAAGAAAAATAAATACTGCTATAAAATGTTAGTACTGGGGTGGTAAAATGTTGGTATAATTATTTCAAGACAGCTAACCAAAAAAAAATGGTTAATCTCTACAATCAACTACTGAAAAATGTTTTCCCCTCCCATTCACGAATACAAGAGTAATCTGGTTTTACAGAACCACTGAGTATGGGCAGTGAAGTAGGTATTTTTCACAGCACTCGAGAAGTACCATCACCATTTCACGTAACAGGGGATTTTAACAATGATGTGACAGTTTAATGCAAGACCATGGAGACCAACCGCTTTCAGTGCTGTTATAAGGTGAGATAACCATGACAAAATGATTTCTGTATGTGTCTATAGGGAGCCCGTTATGAGTCTATCATTCTGGCATTACAGTGTGAAATTATGACAGGGAAAAAATCATTCAAATTTGTACTGCATGGCAGTGATGCTCCAGTGTGAGTTAATGATATGCAGCAACTGAAATGCAAGCCTTTTTTTTCCCTGTATACTGAATCTTTCTAATCACAAAGCTTTTATTTACAAGTAGTGCAAGAGAACTTGATATAAAGTAAAATATCAGAATTATCTTCAGGTAATCATGTATCCTTCTTTATTAAGTGTAAAAATTCTGTCTTTAGGTTAAATCAAGATGTTTATTTGCAAATTTACCCTCAACAGAAATTCACTTTATATGGATAAATACACAAACAAAATCACATATTATTATTTAATTACAAATTCAATAACCTGTCAGCAGAATCTAAAAAAATAAAGAACCTGCTCCTCATTTACTCAAATTTCTATTTGCTTTCTCCAATCCAATTATTCTTACACATCTGCCAACCTGAAGTTCTTTAGTTAAAGTAATTTTTATCTTGTTCTTTTGGGTGTCCTAACATACGTATTTATGCATCTATTTCTTAATATTTCATTATTAGCCCTTCATGATCAGTGATTTTCTTTAAAGAAGCAGTATGTCCTTACTCACTGATTAAAGGGTATTTTTTTTCTTCATAAAAGCCTCACTTACTTGAAGTATTTTTAGTCAAAATTACTGTTAATTTATTAATAGACCTATCTTTTCTAGGGCTTTCAGTTAAAAAATGCAATTCATGTTCTTTCTAAGTTGTGAGTTTTCTTGATCACTCCTCTGTCCTTTTCCATTTTCCTAGAGTTCATTTTAAATTTCATCTCTGCATAATTCATATTTAGCCAATTTTTTTCCGCTTGCTTTTGTTTAGAGAAGCACTAGCCTGAATGTCCTTTTTTACTGAACAAAGAAGAAAATGGTAAGAAGTCTGTCTATTCAAGATAAATTTACACAGCATGAAAAACTTATTCAGAATTGTTTCATATCTCTTGTACCAGGTAACAAAGTAACTCTTTGATATTGTCTGCAAGAATGTTTGTTTCCACAATTAGTATGGGAATAGTTATAGAGTGTCTCAGGCGTATGATTCCATGGCACAAAGCAATGGAGTTTGAAAAGCCAATACTTCTATATTTTCTTCATTATGTAGTTAGAATTTTTTCATTTAAAAAGTGAGCCTAGTGCTGGTAAAAATATCGGACAAGCATTGTCCTTAAATACAGGCACTTAAACAAGTACAATGACATCCCACAGGTATCCTAAACAATATGACTCATTCAGTCTGTGGAGGGACCTCCATTGAGAGTAAAAGTGAATTTCATTTTCCAATTTCTGTTATAATTTATTATTGAAACTACCTACTGGGAAAGCATGACATGGTAAATTAAGAAGGAAATCAAAAGAAATAGCTCCATGGTAATTTGAGTATCAAAGAGAAAATGTTCACTTGAATGCTAATGTAGGTTTGGGATGTGACACAGAAAACTTGGCATATTATTGTCCAAACACATCCTACAAGTAACTTTAAGTTTAGTATTCTAGGTAAATGCTCAAAAAAATATATAGTCCATAATGGAAACAAAAACATCTACAAGTTGTAACCCATTTTGGCCTTTTGAAAATGAACATGGACTTCTCTCAGTTGCTTAAAGACTTTTGAGCATATCCTATATGAGTTAATAATCTGATTGCACTAATAATATTCTTCATTTTAAAAAATAAAAGTAAGTTGAATTCAATAAAAAATCTTAGAGAGACAGAAGTTTTTTCTCCACAGAAATATTGTGTGAATCAGATCATTTTAGAAGCAGTATAAGTCAGAGAAACATATACCTGTCAGAAACTACTGAAGTAATTGAATAAGTCATCGTCTCTTTTCTCACTCCTGAAAGCTGTTGACCATGAAATAAAGAGTCCTTTCAGAAGAGTTAACATTTTCTTCACATTTCCTTCAGAAATCTTTTCAGTACAATGTTATAAAATTAGGACCCATGCCAGAAAAATCAATTGCGGAAGGCAGTGGAATTTGAAGTTCAAGAGGTTCACTCAAGTCTTAGATATGGTAACAGCAGAGAATTTGTCCTGTGCTACAGATAAGGGCTAAAAATAGTAATATTTATAAAAGAACTTGACAGGAAGAAATGTAGATATAATTAATAAACTAAGCTACTTAGAGATGTGACCACTGTTGTTACTTTCAGTAAAACTAAATTAAAGGTACCTGTGACAATTCATCCCACCCTACTTTGTGAGAGGAAATCAGCTGTTTAACTGCGATTGACAGTCAGTCGAAATCAGGCACCTATGTCCTTAAGGTGCTTTGGAAACTATCTCCTTGAAGGCAGAAAATAAGAAAGAACAGTTCTGCACTTCCTCACATTTGTGATTTCGTTAAGCATTTTTGATAAGGTAAATTCAGGTGGTTAAATGTAATATTGAGACCATGAGAAACACCAAGGATCACCTGCCCAGAATAGAGCTAATGTCTATTACCCACAGACTTCTAAAAAATTATTTTGAGAATGTTAATTACACTATGGTGTATTTTAAAATAAATAAAACATTACTAAATCAAATATAGTCTGAGGCAATGTCAGGAACTAGAATCTATCCAAACGGAAAGAAAAGAAACGCCCAGGTAGGTAATTTATATATTGTGTCTTTCACACAAGGTTTGGTCCATATTAAATTTCTCTTCTTGTCACTGTTCTTCTCAAAATCTGTTTGAGCAGAGTCAGTCTGCTATGTACACAAACCAGAAAAACACTGAGATACTGAGATCTGCTTCAGTTCCTTCATACTTCTGTAGTCTAATTGGATCTAAGAATTTAGCTCTGTTTTACAAGGACTTAAACAAATCCCTTACAAGGAGCTGATTTCCATGAGAATTTGTTTAGGCATAAAGTTTATGTTTCTGATTCTTAATTTTTTTAATCAAAGATTGTATACTTCAAACTACTTTTCTCATGTACATTTCAATAACTTTTTCTTGTGTGCGACAACGTCCCATCCTCCCCCTAATCTGACCTTTATTTCCCACAACTCTGTTCAAGTGATAACCACCAGTGGTGGCTGTAATGGGTGTGTCTAGCTGTGATGGTTGCATTGGACTTGACATGTATTTGAGAGAGGCAGATAACACAACAGCCAAGAGCTAATTTGAGCACTCTCTTGCTACCCAACAATAGAGATGGTCAAGGTCTGGCTCAAGCCAAGTTTGATAGAAATTAACTTCAGTATTCTGCATGAAAATATGGCTATAAGTCAATTATCTTCCTTTATAAAACAGTATACAGCCCAGGGCCTGTTAGCTCTCCTGTATGGGAGTGGACCACACACTAGATTTCTGTTTAAGTAGGGACACCTCTCAAGGTTACTCCTTGGGTTGGAGAGACTCCTTGCTCCAACAGATCCTTGTGTGATTCACAGCACGCTAAGCTTTGAAATCTCAGCTAAGTGTAATAAATGGTTGATTGTGTACATATAATTCCTTTAGACATAAAACATTGACGAAGTTTGGAGCTAGTAGAGGATCCAGTTGCACCTAAACTCCTCTTTGAGAAGGAGTTTAGAAAGCAAGGGGGTCCTTCCCAAATCTCATGACTCAAAGGGGAGGTCTCCCTGATAATTCTGTCTGACTTTGTTGTCTATGCAATAAATAATCAAATGTACCTCGCCACTGGCTCTTGTTAAACCACTGTCACAATTACTATCAAATTTGATTAAATTGCTTTTTTATATCAATAAACATATTGTTACTTCTCTCTTATGAGTGAAGGCACTCCATCTATAATGTTATCAGGTTTATTATAAAGGTTTCTGTGCACCTACTGCGCTACAAAACAGGAGAACCTACTATTTTTATTGAACTTTGTCTTTTCAAAAGCTGTATTTTTTCATTCAAAGACAAAATTTATTTTTAAGGAATCAAATCTAAATGTCTGTTTCCTAACACAAACTTGACAGTAGCTGTGAGTAGAAATTGCTGTTTTGTCCTTCTCAGTAATCCATTCCATCAGCTGCTTAAAAAGTAATTGACAAAGAATATAATATTAGTTTAAATTGCTCTTGAGCGAGTATTCAAAATTGTGTTTGAATAGGTGATATTTATTTACTTAGAAAAAAAACATACAGAGGCTGCCATCCACTATGTGCATCCTGTCTTTTCTACAGTGATTTAATGGTTTCTTGTGCAGAAGTAGTCCAAGACAATTAACAAGCTCATAAATAGTCACAGTGGAGGGAAAATTGCTTTTCCTGCTTTCAAGAAGCATGCATGCAGCTATAAGATAAGATGTTGTCAATCTGTTAAAATCTCAGCATAATCCTTTCTCATCAGATGTTTATAGCAGAGCATAGCATACCTTAACTTACTGTAAGTACTGAAGGTCATTTTTCCATATAGTGTCACATATTGAGAGCGTAAGCAAAAAGTATTACTTATGACACTATGAATGCAAGGAATCACTTTAAAAATCTCTTACTTTAGAATTTACTGACATATCAATTTTAGTTCATTTAGAATAAACTACAGAGATGTACAACTAAGATTAATATTAAATTAGTAGTAAGGAAAATACTTGGTGAAAATAATTAAATACCGAAAAGATAAATGTTTTAGATATGGACACCTTACAAAATTTTCATCAATGCATACAAACTTATTTTTCTCTATCACTGTTAAAGCATTTGTTAAAAATACTGTGATGCCACAGAGACACCATGAGTTTTTACTTTTAAGTAAGTAGGTCACACTTGTGGGTAAAGATTAAAATATATTTCAGAGATACCTACAAAGAGCTCATGAATAAAAAAAATGTGATGCTGTAAGATGTTAATGTATGACGTGAGAGAGGTTAAATGTAAGTAGTGAGAAAATTATGGCAATACTCCACCAGTCCTTGGGTTGGCATTTTTAAAATTATTTGGGAAGGCTTCAGGTCTTCAGAACTTTTTCTTGCAAAGACAATCTTAAGATTCTTAGTGAACGTAATTTGAACAAATATGAAATATTGTATGTAATACAAAGATGAAAAAGACAACCTCTTACAGCAAACTTCATCTCATGTTGATACCTTGGAATTTTGATTTTTTAATTTTTGTAGATCTTAGAAGTAGTTATGTAGTAAATGTAGATTTTAGAGTAGCAGCATATTATCCCTTTACCCTTTAACACACCAGCTACACATAGTAAACCCTGTTACCCATTCCCATATCAATTCCCCTAAATTCCACTAGTCTGTTTAGTCTCTTTCTCAAGGTAGAATTGTAGAGAACATCCTAACCCTACAGAAGAAGATATAGCCATAGACCCAACAACCTTCAGACCTAGGACTCTGGAAAGCCTCCAAGGACATTACGTGCTCTGAGGAAGATGAAGATGAAGAAGAGGGGGTCCCAAAACGCCCCCAGACCCAATTCCCAAGAGGCGTGGCGGGGGCAGAACCTGGGTGGTGGCCAGACGGGGATTGGGTGAAAATCATTATAAAAACTGTGAACATTCGTATTCGGGAGCGCAAGTTGGGGGTATTCCAGAAAGCCTGGAGGCTCATTAAAGCCTTTGTATCCTTATCTTATCTCCTACCTAATTTGGCTTGGAGTCTTTTTTTCCCCACAGCCATTTAGGCAACAATGTACACTTTTTTCCAGTAGTCCTAATAGCTTTTGATTATTACTTATTCTGCTTATTTTCATATATTTACTTCTAAGATGTAAATTTGTAATCATAGAATCATAGAATCAGATGGGTTGGAAAGGACCTCTGAGATCATCAAGTCCAACCCTTGATCCACTAACACCACAGTTACTAGACCATGGTACTCAGTGCCACATCCAGTCTTGTCTTAAATACCTCCAGGGATGGAGAATCCACCACTTCCCTGGGCAGCCCATTCAGGTGTCTGATTATCCTCTCCATAAAGAATTTCTTCCTAATATCCAACCTAAATCTCCCTTGGCAGAGCTTGAGACCATGCCCTCTTTCAGGTAGTTGTAGAGAGTGATGAGATCTCCCCTGAGCCTTCTCTTCTCCAGGCTAAACAATGCTGCCTTTCAGCCAGGCAGGCAGCAGTTCTTCCTTAGGCTCACAAAACTGGTAATAACACTAAACTGTATTGTTCTCTTCAGGATTAAATGAAATCTGTATAAAATTCCATTATAATTAATCTTAATTCATTCAGGACTATGCAGAAAAATATTAATTAGATATGTCCACATTTGTAATGAAAACAGGCTTTGAAAATTACTTGAAAGGAATCAATAGACACATTAAATTACACATTGTTTATTTATAATTTTTATTCATGTGATCCACCGACTCAACCTGACCTTTTAAAATGAGGATGTCTTTGAGATGTGAAAGTTTTCCAGAAATACACCTTTATTGTTACATTTCTCTGAAATACAAAAAAAACATGTTTTCTAATGACAGTGTTTTGGGCCTGAATACAAGAAAGCACTTAAGAAGGGTACAATTTAAGCCTGTGAGAAATGGTATTGATTTCAGTGGAGGCATTTATATAATTAGAATTACTAGGGTGATTAAATATTCTACTGGACTTGGAGCCCATTGCCATGGCATAAAATTCACCTTTATGAAGAAATGGGAAGTCAACAGAATGAAAAAAATCTCATAAAACTTTCAAAATAGGGACTCCATTGTGGGCTTACACTGAAACTTTTCATTTCTGAAAACAGAACACCGGTCCAGCTATAAATAAATCACATGGTCAAAGAGGGACATGTTGAGTAGCATCTCTTTTTTAAAAAAATCCCAACTGTTTCCTCCATAGTTATTTTTCAAGCAGACCACTCCCAGTGTAAAATAAATAATATCAGCCACTGAACTTGCAAAAGACACTGAACAAATGCAGGAAACTGATTTATTACATTTCAGAGTGGGAGATTTCATGGGTTGTGTTCTGGGAAGGGTCTGTCAGTGGGTAAGTAGGCATACTGCAGACTAGACACAGATGTCCACAGATGGGTGCCCTTGGGTGCACACACATATTTCTAAGATAGTCCTTGCAAGGTTTCTCTGAGATTCAGTAAGGCAGCAGCACAGTGCCTCAGACTCCTACCAAAGAGACACAGCATGCCACTCAGAAAGTCTGGAAGGGAGGATGTCCTGTAGGACTGTACATAAAAGCAAGACACAGGACTAGCAGCAGGGTGGGCTGGGGCAGGAGCTGCTTACATGAACTTTGCTAGTACTATGTGGGATTGGCTCCATTTTAGTGTTGGTCACCATAAGCAGTTCACCATTTATCCTCATCTAATATTCAAATCTAGTTGAGTATGAGAGATGAAGTTACACCATAGGTATTATTGCTGTAATTTAACATTATTAAAAACAGGTGAGAGACCAGCTGAGTCCTAGTTCTGTAAAGCTCCATGTTAAAAGTCTGTGCTTAAAACAGATCAAATATTTACATAAAAACTATTAGTGGCATTAATTTAAGAATGCTATAGCATTTTAGCACATCCCTGCTTATAGGGATTATAAGTAAATTACTTCAGTACATGTGCGTGGAGTTTACCCAACAACCTTCTTTTTAAAATTATCAGAAAATCTAAATTATTGGGCTTTTATCCAGTCTGATTCAATCTCAAATGCCTCCACCTTTTTTTCCTGTTTGTAGAAACACTTGCTGAGTGCTTTATGAACTCAAACAATTGCTGAAGCAGTTTGTTGAGGCAGACTCATTTAAAGACAAGATATGCTTTACAATTTAGAAATTAAATTGTTCTGGTTTTTTTTTATTCCCATTATTATAACTAATTTACATAACTACATAATTCATTATAAGAGAAAATTACTCAGCACTAATTCTTTAAACTAGTATTTAACACATCTATATCTTTGGAATGCAGATGTAGCTACACCAGCACTAGATTGTAATTACTCTTATCTAGTCTATAGGTATGTTTTCTTGTGTGTCTAGAACTGGTCAGTTACTACAGAATTGAAATATCTATACCTACTTTTGGAGTTTAGCCATTTCATGCCTTAATTTTTAGGTCTTTGTATTGAATATTTTGGTGTTAGAGTTTATTATTTACCTGAAATATTTTTCATGAAGTTCTATTAAAAGTAACAGTTATCACTCTAGGATTGACTACAATACATTCACTCTTACTTTTTCATTTTATTATTTTTTTAAACTTTTGTATCATGACTTGTATTTCTATTGGTTTTGTTTTATAACTGCCAAAACTGAAGAAGTCTATAAAAAATTCTTCTAGGCAGTTTTCACATACAAATAAACAATCTTGTTGATAAGAAATTTTCAAATTGTGTCCATATTTCATCTTTCTTTCTCTTACAATATTGCTTTTTCATTATTAGTTAATCATGTTGCCCATTCCAGTTTGTTCATGTGCTTAAATTCATTTGCCTAAATGTTAGTGATATATACAGAAGAGATTCTTTACTGTGACAGTGGTGAGGCATTGCAAGAAGTTGCCCAGAGAAGTTGTGGATGCCTCATCCCTGGCAGCGTTCAAGGTCAGGTTGGAGGGGGCTTTGGTCTAGTGGAAAGTTCTCTGCCCATGACGGGGTTTGGAATGAGATGACATCTAAGGTCCCTTCCAATCCAAACATTTCTATGATTCTATATGTACAGATGGCTCATACAAATATGGCAGTTCTAGTAGCTTAGAACCCCACATAGACAAGACAGACAAAGGAGGGAAATGGAAACAGGCACATAAAAAAGAAAATTAATTTCTTACATCCTGAGCAGATTTGAAAAGGCAATTCAAGTTTCTCCTACATGATTCATAGTTCCAACTGTGTTACTTCTTGTTTTTACAAATGAGAAATGAAAATAAGAAATGCAGCACAATGTCTCTGGAGAGAAAAGAGGAATCTGAAAGCTAGTAGGCTGCACTGCAGCTCATTAACCACTGATGAAAATATTGCAGCTGAATATCTCTGCAAGATGCATAAACAGAGATGAAACAGAAACAGTTTGCAATTACTGTAACCTAAAGATAAATGAGAAATAGTTCAAATAGCATTTTCCATGTCAGAGATTTTTAGACAGGCAGTATCTGATGCTTAACCATTTGCAGCTGGACCCTGAGCTCCCTGGATTGTGCCTCATAGCTTTATGCAAGTTCTGATACAAACAGTGTCCAGCAAAAATCAACATTAATCAATAGACAAAACACCTATATATATAATGTGCCACAGCTGGTTTTTATTTGAGGAAATAAGAAAGGTAGGACACGTGACATTGCATGTAAACTGTGGCTATATGATATTAAACAAGGAATGCATTCTGTACAGGACCAAATTTTTACAGATTTTACAGCATGTAAGCATTACAACAGCTGTAGTAAAGCTGAACCAAATGTATAAAACCATTGCACAGCAACAAAAAGCCTAAAAATGTAAATATTATGGAAGTAAATGCTGAAGACAGCTTTATTCAGTTCACTGACCTGTATGTAATTTTCCTCATTCCAGGATTTTCACAGCTTTATTTTACAGTTTATTTCTCTTCCAGCTACATCTACCTACATTCTTGCTTAATGCTGGTTAACTACAATACAGTTATCTTTCTTCATTTTTATTTTTTATGTTGCAAATGAGTGGCATATTTGGGTTTTCTAAAAATTTATAAGGACTTCCTTCTATGGCATATCTCTTTCTGTATATTGCTTTATAATGGAGCCTTACCGCTTCTACTAAAATATTTACACTCAACATATTTTAAATTAACGATTTTGAAAATAGCTACTGCTCTTGTCAGATCTGTCACTATGTTTACTCCCTTTCTATTTGTAAAGCAGCTTTTAGCATTCCTTCTAATATTTTGGCAAAAATTAGAGTATAGACAGAAGGAGATGTGGGCTATAGCAAAATAAAACTTTAAGTTTTAAATGCTTAAAGACCTTCAAGTCTTTATCTTGCTATGATACTGTACAGTTTGAGATAATTATTTGTACAGGATAATTTGCAATATCTACTGAGCAACTCATCCTCTGTGCTTTGTACTGTTCACACACCAATAACCCATTAATGTTTCATTTAGGGAACTTTTCCTCAGACTCGTAAATTAAGATCATTGCTATTTGATAAAATGTTTTAAAAAGGTAGAAATATTAATCTTGTCCTGATTCCAGAAACATTCACAAACATTTTCAAAACATATGTGTTACCACATATTTTACTGTGGATACCATACTTTTTTCCAGGTATTAATCTATTTTTATGTCTACGTTTAGTCTATTATTACGTCTATACATTAAGCAGTTTGAGAGGACCAGAACAATATCGCGGGGGGGGTTTATCCCCCCGGGAAGAGACCCTTACAGCACACTTTGATAGGAGATGGTCACACACGGATAACCCAAAATGGCCGTTTATTACAACAAGATGTCAGTTTATATACAGGGGAGTATGGAAGAATCGGGAACAAAAGGTGGGATTTTTGCTAGGAACATCGAATCCTGAGGGTCAGTGATAAAAGAAATGGAGGGATTGGCCGCAGGGAATATGTCCAGCCATACAGGGAAAAGGAGAGCTGGGGAGGAAAGGAAGGAGTGGTCTGGGGTACAGACAGGGGAGTTCTACAGGGGTTTGTGAGGCTGCATCCTGTAGCTGGGTCTCAGGCAATCCCTCGCAGCTGCAGCTGTTAAAGAACTTCCAGATAAACTGCTTCCTCTGAGACTTCTTCACAGCCCTTCTGCATCTTTCTCCCTTCTCTGTAGGCTTCTGTTGGTCCACCTCCGACAGAACAAGGCTCTTAAACAAGTATAAAAAGCAGTAAGGTCCATCTATCTAAAGGGTTTAGATACCTGAAAAGAGTTTCTAAACTGAGGCATAAAAAGACAACGAGCAATGCAGCAGGTTTTTATATATTTGGTTTTATTCTCTATGCAGGAAAACTGACAAAATTACCCTGTCTGACAATGCCAGTGCCAACTGGCTTGTGTAAGTAAGCTGGCTGACACTGGAGTCATTTAGGCTGCTCTCCAAAGGCTTGATCTCATGAAGTCAATAGGATTCTCTCTGTTGGTTTAAATTGGTTTTGGCTCAGATCTTAACTTCCCCAAGCCAAGGCCTTCATAGTGAGGATTTTACTTGCTGGTCTGACACAGCCAAAGCTCAGGAAGATGACACAGTTCTTCACTGAGAGGTATTTGTTAAACTTTGCATAATAAGGACTGTTTTTAATTTGAATTTCTCCACAATGTAATCAGAATAGTGATAACTGTGTACAAAATCATCTATCAGACAATCAGATATTTCCATAATTAAATGTTAGAAGATGACTTATCTAACCACATCTACTAGGCTTTTAACATTTTTCACACATTCTCATATTTAAGACACTTTTTGTGATAACTTCTAACTCAGTAGGCAGAATGTATTGAAGACTACATATGGATGATATAGGGAAGTTAGCAATTAAATTAAAAATGACATCAAAATAAAAGGATTCAGAATAGAAAGAACTGGTTCATTCTTTATTCATAAGATTTTTTGGGAAGGTTCTTTCCTGTTTCAAACAGTTTTGCTTTTATTTGAACAAGATATGCTAAAGAATACTCACACAGTTATAAATTCCTCGGTGTTTTTTAGAATATTAATTATGTGAGGAAAATGATACTTCAACACTCTTTTAATGATTATTTTTGTAAGATACATGACTTAAAAATTAAAACAGAAACTATGTAAGGTTTGTATCATGATGTATCTTATCTGATATTTTCTGTTTAAGCCAATAATTTTTTTCAGTTAAAGTGGTTAAAGTATTTTAGTCTCTTCTCTACCGGTATCAACAGAAATTCATCTTAATTCCTCCTGACAGCTCAGTAGCAGGTAAGTATCTAGAATAATCAGAGCTTTTGTGTTTTAGGGCATTGTTCTGTCTTCCCTATTCACATTCAAGTCTGTTTAGTCCCCATTGTATAATGAGAGTAAAACCAGTTAATTAAATACTTTGCCAGGAATTCTTTTTGCTCATTTCATTTTATTTCTCCACTGAATGTGCTTAATCAAGGGTGAAAAACATTTCATGAAGAGTTTTATATTAGGAAATCAAAAATATCCAGCAAATTGACTACAAAGTGGTCTGCATCAGGTGCAAGTGAGAGTATAAACCTAACAGTTAAAGTATGTGCAGGCTAAGATAAAAAATTAAAACAATGAAAAGAAAAACCTATGACTATTCTCCTTCAATGGGTGCTAGATGCATATATCTTAATTTAATTGTTTGTATGAGGAAAGAGAAGAAGTGACTGCAGTGTGGATAGCAGGGTGTCAGATTTGCCTCAAGCAAAATGCATATAATCATAATGCACTGAAGCATTATTTATGAATTTTGTTGATCTAACAGTAAATCAGGTGTTACAATACACTAAATGTTTCTAGTTTGCAGCACTTTAAAATTTGTGTGAATAATTATGTAAATCATATGACTAATGACTTCTCTACTGAAATTATTTAGCACATAAGATACAAAATTTTCAAGCTTGCAATGTTTAGGTCTGGGAATCTTTATCTCGTAGGCAATCAAAGCAAACATTATTATCAATCCACGAAAGACAAGTATTCTAAAAATCCCTCTACTGCTGAAAGTCAGTGGATGTTCTCTTTTGATAATGTTCTTCTTCCTATTTCAAAAAATATATTTTGATTTGTTTTTAATTCTAATTGCAATTAAATTTTCACCTCATGTTAATAAAACATTTAGTATGATGCAAATTACCAACATACATTTTGACACTGTTATTATAACTGAAAACTATAAAAATAGGTGTATACACCTTTCACAGATTTGAAAGAGAAAATGTGCATTTGATTAACAGACCTGATCTGAATTTAAAGTTGGCTGGGGCTTCTCATATAATGTCAAATGTCTTTGTACATCTGAGCAGGCTGTGCAACAGAACAGAATTTAACAACAGAGATCAGCCAGAAACAAATCCCAAGAGCATGTGTGTGGAATATCACTAATTTCAAAGGGCTGCTCTAGGGCAAAGGGCTGTCAAAAGTCACCACGGTGTAAATAGGAACTAATCTGCTGCTCTCAGGAAGCAATGTAATTTCACCCTTGCCAAAATCATGATAAGTAGGTACTGTAGCATAAATTAATTTGACAAATTCAAAATTATGCAAGTTAAGTTTATTAGGCAGGATTAGCAATTCACATTGGTACAGTGTCCCTCTGTCCCTGCCTTGCTGACATCAATTTGTGCCTAGGTCACAGGATGGGAACATGTCTGTGTTTCTACTGGATACACTTTCCCTACACAATCAGCTCTTGATGAGTCAAAATGGCCATTAACTTGTGATCATATAATCGGAAGAGATGGCTCCAAACATGATAGGCTGAAGAAAGACGTCTGTGCTCACTTATACTGGGATAAAATATATGGAATTTCATTGATGTCCAGGTCTGTTTGTTGCTAAATAAAGAGAATATGTATAAGGTAGAAATCAGTTCACTGTTACTGATCAGAACAAAGGGCTAGTAGGAAACCTACTGTATTGTCACTAACAGCTGTCAAGGTGGGGGCAGACAAGGCAGACCCTTCACATTCCTCATGCCTCCATTTGCTGTAGTTGCGAGAAATATGGAAAAAAAATGGAAAACAACCAGGAACTATCCAAAAATGTCATTCAGTCCTCTTTTCAACTGTTCTGTTTTTCTCAGTCCTGTTGCAGTCATTGAGGTCAGACCACACTAAAAACAATGGCTTGGGCTAAGACCCTCTCTGTGTTCAGCAATCCAAGCTGACTAAAAATGGCCATTTGAACCTTCTTCCCTGTTTTTCTTCTTCATACTGGCAGGTGAACTGAGCAGGGTGAGGAAAAACTTTCACAAAGGCAATAATATTGGACAGGCTCTAGTCCACCTACATCCTACTGATTAATTCAGCAAGTATTCTTCCTTGTCAATATGAGATTTTTTTTTTAAGGATTGTTGAAGACATGATGGGCAAGGTCTGGTATTGAGGAGGATGACGCAAAGATAAGACTCTAGAAAGGTTCAAATTAGATGCACAAGATGCTGCACAGGCACTGAGAGAGCATAGGGAACATGTCCTGGAAGTATGGGAGGAAGAAAGGAGGTTTGGGCTGGACACCACTAATGTCAGACCACTGCAGTCTTGAGAAATTGGAACATATGAAGGAAAGTAATATTTGTTGTTAACATACAGCTTGTTTGATTTTGGCCAAATTTTTATGTGGAGAGCTTTACAAAGCAGTGGCTGCTTGACCGTGGACATGACTGCTCGGATACCTTGCAGCTGCTACAGGTTGATAACGAAGGAATGCAAGAAAACAAAGCCCAGCTGTCCTGGTAAATTAAAGGAAGAACCGTCTCCAGCAGGAAGATGTTATGATTTGGACACTGATACCTTTAATTAGAATGAAACATAACAAATCTTGTTTTGAGTTCTGTTCTCTGGGAAAGTGTTCTGTTCTCTGGGAAAGTGTAGCCTTCTGATTTTTGTTTTCTAAAGATGTGTAGAAAAATAGGTTTCTGTATCTATAGCAAATCCTTGTAGAGAAAACAACCTACCACCCTCATTCTGACCAATGCGAGCATTGCATGCTGTTCGCAAAAATACCATATAAACCTTTGTAAAATCTTTAATAAACGAGACTTAAAGCAACTTTTTCTGCTCGTGTCTCCCAGCGTTTTGCGACATTTTTATAACAAAGAAGCAAGGAAATCAAAAAAACACAGTATCATGATATCATCACAGACAGTATGGGATACATCAAATCTCTTAGGTAAGTTTATTCAATTGAGCCTAAATTTTCATTTTTACCTAAATTGTAGTCTTCTGTTTACTATGAAATTAATAGAGCATATTTACATAATTTCTAAATTAGACTTTTTTATTTTCCTCCAGGATTTTTTCATGCCTCAAAACTGCACAGAATGATACTGTCTACAGAGCTGAGCAGAAAGTCCTCCATGTCATCCAAAACAGACCCATAACACTGTTGAACAAACTGTGCATCAGGCATCTTGAACAGAAACCCAGGGGAGAACAGCTGATGCCTTGAAGCCAACATCTGGTTGTTTATGTGGAATGCTTCAAAGCAGGGAGAGACTGAACATAATCAGGAGCAAGGATAAAGAGGAATCTTGGGATTTTTTTCTTTATAGGGGCATGATTCTTCTTACTGGTTTAAAATACATTAAGGAAAAAATATTATACTGAATTTGTAAGCCAAGTCAGTTTAAACTGTCCTGGTGAGGACAGAATTTGTGAATCAATTTTCTCTTGAAGTATATTCTGGCAGACAGACCAGACTTATAGAAATATTTCAATAGAGTTAGATCATTTTCAAAAGAGAGAAAATACTTACAGTCTGTTACTCTGTAAATTTACTGAATGTTCCATAAATCCATGGGTAATGTGTTCAAGGAAATTTGAGTCATCTTTGCTTACTTTACATCGAGTTCCAAGAGAAATCCACTTCATAAAATTTTTAAAATATTAAAGCAAAAAAAACCTTTCTGAAAATAAGGTCCAGGTTGCTAGGGGCTAGCCATGCCAAACTTCTTGAAACCATTCACCAAGAGATATGTGTATATAATTTTTCCACATAAATGATCACTGACAGACATAATTCTTAAGGTATGAAATCTCAGCCGTAATTAAAGACAGTTTGACATCTTTCCTAACATTTTACTCTCTGTCTAAGAGACACTCGTTCCAATAAATCAGCTATTCTTTAATCAGATTCACTTAGAATAAATATAAACTGGGTGAGGAAATGGCAAAAAGAATAAACAGAATAAGTTGTTAAAAGGATTGACTAGCATCAGATTCTCTTTATATGCTCAGAATTTTTACCTATGCCTCAAATAGGCATGGACTCATAGAATCATAGAATATGCTGAGTTGCAAGGGGTGCATCAAGATCGTCAAGTTCAGCTCCTGGCCCTGTGAAGGGCACCCCAAGAATCACACCATGTACTCTCTCCTAGAAGTTTCTGGATTGAGTCCTTCTATTGTGTTTCTCACAGAATTAAGAAGTAGCAGACACTTTCTTGAAATCATCCAGTCTTTGCTTTACCGCTGAGGAAATCAAAACTGAGAGTAAGTGCTCCAGGCCTCCAGGAATTTGCACTGCCAGAACTAAGGCAAAACTTACTGCCGTATAATCTTAACTCCGTGTAGCCATCCAAGTGGTATTTTAACAGTGAAACCCTTTGTCAAGCTCCTGCAAAGTCTTTTCCCTCTGTTTTCTGAAGAAGCTTCATATCTGACTACTCTGTAGCTTACTAGGATGATAATTCTCTTTTCCATAGACTTTGTTTTGGAAAGCAGTACTGGCCATCCTGATACAGATTACTCTGCAAGCTGGTGGGAAGAAGGAGGCCATCAAAACACCCATCCAGCCAAATCCACTAATTTCCTGATCACCTGCAAAAGGACTCATTCATGCTCTTCTATTCCTGAGCTACGATCAAAATATTGACAGAAATTTTTGTTAACTGAAAATAGATACAGTATAGGCTGGACAGCATATGGAACATAGAGAACCAAAATCCTGTGTTGCTGTACTCACCAAGGATATCCTATATACATAGTAGTGGACAGGTTGATCATTGTATTTATTTTTGAGAAGAAATTTTCCTCCAAGACAGATTACTAGGGATCTCAAATTTTGTCAACTGTGTTTTGTATTAGCTTTTTTTTTTTTTTTTACTTACACCAAACTAATAGATTCCTTTTAACCTGTTTACATCATTTCAGGAGCCTAAGACATTTTTTTTTTATTAATAAATTTCCTATTTGTAAGCAGTCCCCTACAACTGTACCAGAAGACTAATGTGTTAAATCTTACTGATTAATATAAAGAGGTGGGAGGAAGATAAGAGCCTGTAATATGAAAGTGGAAACAGATGTTTTGATGATACGTTCTGGCATTAAACTCTGTATAGCCTTTCTTGTTCATCACTTCCTCTCACAATTAGAGTAAAATAGAAAGTAGTTTATATATGATTAAGAATTTCTAGGGATTATAGACAGCAAGGCAGCATTAGGAACATTTGTCAGAAAAAAAAAATCTCTGCTTAGATCCTCATTCCCACTTGACTTAGGTCTATCTGCTGTTCTGGGTAAGCTTATTCTCATTTAAATAGTATTCTTGTAAGTGGTTTTGTGCACATCTTCGAGATTCCTTCTTGAAGCTGAAGTTACTAACACTTTTTGAGTTGCTCTGACCATATCTTTTTCTACTCCTGTAACACTTGTTTTCCTTTTATTCTTTTTTTTTTTTTTAAATCTGTCTGATATAAACATTTTGTGCTTTAACTGTCTACTACCAATGTTTTTGAGAGGAAAATAATTTTTGTTTTGCAACTGTAAAGGTCATCAAACTTAATATTGATTATCTGGCTATCATAGAATTGCTACGGTTGGAAAAGACCTCAAAGATTACTGAGACCAACCATTAACCTAACACTGCCATCTTTACCACTAAACTATGTTCTCAAGTACCACATCTAGACAGTTTTTGAACATTTCCAGGGATGGTGATTCCATCTCCATCACTTTCCTGGGCAGCCTGTCTCTATGCTTGACCAGTCTTTCAGTTAAGAAATTTTTCCTAATATACAGTCTATCCAAGCCTGATCCCTTGTGCTTTTGATGTCCCTCAAGATTATCTGCTTCATAACCTTCCCCACCACAAAGCTCAGTCTGAAAAGTTCTCTGTAGTTCTCTGGATCCTCCTTCTTGTCATTCTTGTAGATTCGCCTCACATTTGCCCACCTCCAGTCACCTGGGAGCTCCTCGTTTAAGCAGGACTTTTTGTAAATGATTGAAAGTAGTTTGGCAAGCTCTCCCTCCAACTCCCTTAGCACCTTTGAATGGAACCAATCCAGCCCCATCAACCATCTAAGTATCTAAGTGTTATCAAGTAGATCATTGACTGTTTCCACTTGGATTATGGGGGCTTCATTCTGCTTCCCCTCCCTGTAAATTTATCTTTAAAAGAATAACCGAGTTAATTTCATTCAGTTCAGCTATAATTGCAGATAACTTATCTGCATAAACATTCTTTAGAAACAGTTAAATTTGTCTTTATCAGAATTTATTTCATTTCAATGAGGATTAATCTTCATTCCACACCTCTTTGTCCTGAATTCAGAATCCTGCAAACTTGTTTGCTGCCACAGACACCAGGATTTGTAGCAATTACTATTACGAACGATCTTGCTTTTTCCTGTCACAAAGCTTAAGTGTTCCTTGTCAAGGTCTCTGCATGCAAAATTTTACTCAGCACAAAGTGAACTTGCTTATCTATTACATAAAAGCTTGTACAGTCATTTCTACCTCTGTGAAGTGTGTATGATGTCCTGAATTATTTTACATAGTTTTACAGGGACTATATTCACACAGGAAATAAGAGATTGTATCACAGATAAAATATGCTTAGCACATGCAGAAGAAAATTTGTGTTTAAGCATTAAAAAATCAAATGTAATTGCTAGAATAAGAACAAAAAAGGTGAACTGAAGAAAACAATAATCTAATAATTGATAATAATATAGTATTAACACATTACTTATCTACTGATAGTATCATGGAATCATGGAATGATTTGGTTTGGAAGGTACCTTAAAAGATCATCTAATCCAACCCCTCTGGCATGAGCAGTGACATCTTTCACTGGATTGGGTTGTTCAAAGTCCCATCCAACCTGGTCTTGAACACTTCCAGGGATGAGCATCTAAAACTTCTCTGGGCAACCAAGTTTTCTAATCTCTTACTACCTTTGCATAAAATATATATTTCTTATATGTAATCTGAACCTACCTTTTTCAGTTTAAAAATATTTTCCCTTGTGATATTCCTGCAAGCCCATGAAAAACGTCTCTACCTTTCTTTATAAGCCCTCCTTAAGTATTGAAAGACCACACTCAGGTCTCCCCAAAGCCTTTCCTTCCCAAGGCTAAACAGCTCCAACTCCCTCAGCCTTTCTTCAGCCTCTTGATCATGCTCATGACAAATTCCCAAGCTGTTTTAGCAAGTCCATGTCTGTCTTGTTCTGGGGTTCCCAGAACTGGGAGTATTCTATGGGGTACTCTACCTGGGGTCTCACAAGAGCAGAGTAGAGGGACAGAAGCACCTCCTTTGGCCTGCTGACTACACTTGTTATGCAGTCCAGGATCATAGAATCATAAATAGTTTGACTTGGAAAGAACCTTTAAAGTCCAACTTGTCTGCAATGAGCAGTGACACCTTCAACTAGACCAGGGTGCTCAGGGCCCTGTCCAACCTGATATTGAATGTTTCCAGGGATGGGGCATCTAGCAGCTCTCTGGACTACCTGTTCCAGTGTTCCACCACCCTCAAGGATACAGTTATCTTTCTGAGATTCAAGTTTCTGGGTAATGTCGATTTATTAATGCACCAACATCCTCAATTCCTTTTCTGCAAAGCTTCTCTCAATCCATTCATCACTCATACTGTACTGATATAGATTGAAGACAACCTATGTCTCTAAAGAAATCTAAATATTTGAAAAATATTTTTACTGGCACATACTTGACTTTGAACAAGCTATATTTCAATACTCACTAGTTTGTTTCTAGCACTTCTAGTGAAAATAATTTAATCTTGTTTAGAATCAAAAGTATTTTAACCTTGCCCTTGTGCAGTATAAAAATCAAAATTATGCTCTTTTACCCTTTAGATAGGTCTGCAATTGAAAGGTTACAGTGTAAACTGAAACCAGGTGAAACCTATCTTAAATCACTTAGAGATATTATCTGTGCCATTTTTGAAAAAGAAAAGTAGTTTATCCAGTGGGATTTTTTTGCTGCAATGACCCCAAGATTGATAAAATTGGAACCCTTGGTTTTTATTGAGAATTAATACTGGAAAAACAGTTTGGAAACTGGAAAATTCGAAGATCTCTTTCTTATTCTTGATACGTTGCATACTTAAACAGGATAAACGTTTGGTCATAGCTCATTGTTCCTTATATGGACAATCAAGAATACATTTTCATCTAGATATATCAATATAAGTATTTCTTTGTCAACTACACTGATTAGCTAGTGTGTCCTGAATTAATTCAAAATCCACACTCTACACTGCTACATATGCTATGAAGAATACAATACTGCATAGCTTCAAAATATCTTTACAACTAGCAAACAATTAATTAACTTTCCATATTTTAATGAGCTAGCCAAATTATGCACCAAATTGTAACAATTATAAAAATGTATACTCTAATGAAAATACTCTACATAATTTAATAGAAAAATAGAAAAAACAATAAAATTTATTAATTCTATGCAGGTTTTTACTGTAATAGAACAACGTTCTTTGCAAAGGACAGAGGAGGACCAACTTCTTACAAGGTTAATGGAATTACTGATGTTGAGCTGTACATCATAACAAATCCATTTTCTGCTTTTCCATGTGTGAAAGTATAAAGGATGCACATATATATGGATATAATTTGTATGTGTGCATACTCGCTCAAACATAGATAAACACACACTCACATGCACAAACACACACTGCACAAAGACCAGTGGAGAGATTTCTAAGAAGACTAAATTAAGCTATAAGGAAAATCATGCTGACAGTATCCATATCTCAAACTCCTCAACATGTTCATGTGATGTTCACTGTTGTATGTTGCTATATCCAAAGATCATTTCCATCTTTGTGCATAAAAGCTGAAACTTTTTCCTTATGATAGTATTTTCTTGATGAAAGATTCAAAAATAGTTCTTGAAATAATTTTGGAGATATGCAATTTAAGCCTGATTTGCTTACTCCATCTTTACTTAGGCAAAAGACCATTGATCTTTTTCTTAACAATTCCTTCTTTTTGTAATGTGTGTTTCTCCTTTTCATTGTCAAGAAGGTACATTAAATTTTCCCTTTCATTAGTTAATGTCACTTTATTTTACTTAAGTTTTATGGGACGTTGTATCAAACCTTTGGATCAAATATTATCTTAAAATTAGTTATTTCATGCAAAATAATTTTAATTTCAACAGATAATCTAATGATTTTAAAAAAATTATTGTCTATAGCTAAGAATAGAATATAGACCAAAGCAGCCATAAGGAAATAGTTTTGTATCAGGCAGGAAGATGAAAGAGAAAGCAAGAAAGAATATCAGAGTGGATATAAATACTGATATTTATTAACATCCACTTATAATGTCAGCTCTATAATAACCATTTATAATAATTTTAAAAACATCAATACTTTTATAACTATTTCCACAATAAAAAAGCTTGGTTCCTTTAAAAGTAAACACAATACCTTTATTACTTGTTGATATATGTAAACTTATTTATGTTTAGATATAAAGATATCAATAAAATAATATGACAAATTTTTAATAAAATACAAAACACACACCATGAAGAGATAAAATACTTTTTTTCTTAAAATAATCCATCTCATTAAACTAGAAAATTAACTGTGTCACTGCTGTTGCATGTATGAAGGCTATTTCTTCGTTTTTTATTTTTTCAATTTAATATGCATTAACTTATTTTGATTTTTCTAGTGGGTACTGAGTAATTTCAATTGCAAGAGCCTTCTAAAAAGACAAAAAGTTCAAGAACAGTTTTCCAATAACTTACAAGAAAAAATCTGTTTGTCATTCATGCTGAGAACAAATGTCAGCTGTCAACTTCAATAGTTACAGCCACAGGATTTGCCAAGTTAATGTTGTGAAAATTGAGCAGCACTGAAAAGTGTAAGCTGGATGCAATATTCTGGTTTCATGACATCTGTAGATTACCTAGTTTAACCTGCAATTCCTAGTTCAAAATTACAAACCTGGAGTTTCACATGAGACGGTGAACTACAGAAAGCACAATCATACAAGAGTAGGATGGGCTACAGAACCAGGCTGTGTTGAATTCAAGACATTTCTATGAAATGTTTGGCTTCTACAAACCAGAATAGAGTTCATAAACAGACTTTTGCCAGGAAATTTTCAGATTATTCTTATGGTAATTAGGCTCACAGCTTGAAAGCATTCCAATGTCTTTAACTTGAAAGAAATGCTAGAAGAAAAGTTCATCTGCCTTGGATAAAGTTCAATACACATTCTATCTAGTAGAAATAAACAGTAATCCTTGCTTTATAATAACAACTCTGGTTTTGTGTTAAATGTTTTCATCTTATGAATTGCTCTTGGGTTTACTGTATGAGTTATTAAGAAAAAAATTTAATCCAGTTTGCAAGATGCATCATTCTGAAAACTCACACAGTGCAAAATATTCCTTGCCACCACATGCTCAAAATTTTGTTTGAAATTAGCCTTCGTATTTTAAGTATATTATTAAATTTCACAGACAAGACCACCAAACTGCTGGCATTTTTTAATCTCAAAATTTAGCTGAATATTCTAAAAAAAAAAAAAGATAAACTATAATCTTGTCCATTTGCTAACTGAGATGTAAAAACACAGTTTGAGTCAGTGACAATTATTTTTTTTTATTTTGTGTTATTTTATTTTTATTTTATATTTATTATTAGTTACATTTTCTTTATTGGGATCTGTTTTAAGTCATAATTTATCCCCACGTTTATCCTGTGGGAGACAGCACAGACTACAAAGTAGCATAGATCTGATTTAGTACAACTGTCTTCAAAAGTTAAAACTACAGCAAAGCAAGAACTGAATTGGAAGTAGAAAAATTAATCAAAGTCAATATGAACATTTTAGAGATTGTATCACTGACATGAAGAGTCATTTAAATGCCCCCTGCCCAAACAAAACAAAACCAAAACCAAATTCTTTTCTCTCGTTAAATGGTACAAGCAGCTAACTATATATCAGCTTAGCTCATGTTAAGACTAACTCAATCAAGGCATATTTCTCTTAAGGAGGTTTCATTTTTTTCCCTTAGATTAATGTGAAAGTCGTTCCTTCATGAGAGGAAAATCAGGTATATATTCTGAAGCTCTGACTGCTTACCAAAGAATGTTGAATTTCAGTCACTTTTCAGGGTCAGAGGATAGTACCGAGTTACCACAGAGAAATAAGTAGCTGATACTAGTTAATATCTTTACAAAATCTATGGCTTTACTTTGAAAGACATTGGTATTTGTTCCCCCAGTGAAATAGTAGAAGCTTTATCAGGTGAGATGCATCATTTGAAAAAGAGTTTACAAAGTACCTCTGCAAACATTTTTTTTTATTAATTAAAAAAAAAGAAGAAATACAGTGATTACATTTTTACTCACATTTTGTAAGCTTCATTACACCTAAAATGAATGTTTCAAATACCACATGAAACTCAAGCGATTCTGCAGAAAATACATATGTATATGTATAAGAGCAGCAGAATTTAGCCCACTGTGTCTACAATTCCAGGTGAAATAGAAGTTGCCTCTGATTCTTATCAGGTCAGTTAGTCCTTATCAGGATATAGCTGGTCCTACATTTTTGTGCAATGCATTGCACTGAAATTTCTTTCATTACACACTTCTGTAGTAGTTTTAAGTAAATAATTAGATAGATATGGAAAGCCAAGAGAGATGTAAACAGTCCAGAAAGACCAGAGACCACCTCAAAACAGCTTCATCTCTGTAGAAAAGGCTGAGGCTCTCATAACTGAGACATGTTTTCCTAATATATATACAAGAGAATGAGAAAAAGACTACTTAGAAACTATGAACCATTTCATTTTATTCTCCCCTCTACGCTCCACATTCCACTGTAAATATAACCAGAAGATTTGAGAAACAGTAGCTACCTTTGTTTCAAAGTTAGTTTCCCTATGCGTCTTCCAGCTGCTATTTGGATTTTATATCCACTTCAGGAAAGCTCCAGGGCAACAGGCATTTTAATAGCCAAAAGAACACTTAGTCTACTAGTGGGGTGCAGTTACAAAGTCAATTCAGTTGAGATTCATTGAATCTGAATGAAGAAAACACAATAGGAAACCTTATTGGTAGCTAAAAACAGCTACACAAGAATTAAGTGTAAAACCAACAAGTCCATTTGCTTATTCTGACTTATTGTTTTCTCTTAAAAAAAAAAAAAAAAAAAAAAGAGGAAAAAAAAATTTCTATGTGATTAGACCTGAAAACAGTCCTTTCTCTCCTCATGCAAATATGAGTAGGTGGAGAGGTTGGATTTTTTTTTTATTATTATTATTTTTTTTTATTTGGTGAATACAAAGATTTAGAAAATTGGGATAGAGAGAAAGTACAAATTCTTGCGTAGAGTTTTATAAAAATAGACCCCTAAGTGTTTGGAAATTTAGCATTTTAGTACAAAAATGTACATATTTTTAAAATACATTTGTTTTCATGACATTTATATACTTGATAATGGCAGTGAGTTTCTTGAATTCTAATTGTAATGTTGACAGGCAGTTCAGGAGAACAGCTCAAAAGTTTTTTTTAAAAATGTATTTATGCTATAGATTCTGAGAAAAAGGGAAGGATCGTTAACTGCCTTCGTTATCATGAGTTGTTCATGCTGTGAACATGTGAATGAGTCTTCAAATGTGCTATTGCTTATACTGTGCAATTTGTTTTTTGGTCCGTATAATATTCTTGTAATTTTCTTTGCTTCAGAAGATCCATTTTCTAAATGTCTCTTGTTTTGCTTTGAAGATAAGAAAGATAATGAAAATGATGGAAATACTTTCCACTGTTTAATTGCAAAAAAAAAAAAAAACCAAACAAACCTTTGGACAACTACAGAAAAAAGGAAGAGTGAACAAAAATCCCACAAGAATAGTGCTGTATTCTACAAGCCCTGCTTATGAAAATTATGGATGGCTGCACACTTATATATTCCTTAACAGTTAGAATTAGTTTTGCATATATTGAATACATTGAATATGATTTAATATAAAAACATAAGCAACTTCACCAGAAACAAAGTACTAGGAATTGATAATAGACAATTTTCTTAACGGAACAAATAATGTTTTTAAAAGAAGGAATTATTTTAAGTATCAATTCTTCAGTTGTATTTGACAACAGCACCGTGTATGTCATACAGAATAATTAATACATTGGTTGGCAAGGATAGGGACGGGGCTGGAGAGACAGACAAAGCAATCAAGTATTCTTAATAGATACAATCTGTAACAATAATAAGGACACTTTGAAAGTAAAGTGTTTCTTTTTAAATGCCTTTATATATAGTTTCAGGTATTTAATTCATTCTGGAGCAATCTGTTTGGTACTTCCTTTCTCTCCTCATGCAAATATGAGTAGGTGGAGAGGTTGGATTTTTTTTGTTGATTTTCTTTTTTTTTTTTTTGTGAATACAAAGATTCAAAAAATTGGGATAGAGAGAAAGTACAAATTCTTGCGTAGAGTTTTATAAAAATAGACCCCTAAGTGTTTGGAAATTTAGCATTTTAGTACAAAAATGTACATATTTTTAAAATACATTTGTTTTCATGACATTTATATACTTGATAATGGCAGTGAGTTTCTTGAATTCTAATTGTAATGTTGACAGGCAGTTCAGGAGAACAGCTCAAAAGTTTTTTTTAAAAATGTATTTATGCTATAGATTCTGAGAAAAAGGGAAGGATCGTTAACTGCCTTCGTTATCATGAGTTGTTCATGCTGTGAACATGTGAATGAGTCTTCAAATGTGCTATTGCTTATACTGTGCAATTTGTTTTTTGGTCCGTATAATATTCTTGTAATTTTCTTTGCTTCAGAAGATCCATTTTCTAAATGTCTCTTGTTTTGCTTTGAAGATAAGAAAGATAATGAAAATGATAGAAATACTTTCCACTGTTTAATTGCAAAAAAAAAAACAACCAACAAACCAACCTTTGGACAACTACAAAAAAAAGAGTGAACAAAAATCCCACAAGAATAGTGCTGTATTCTACAAGCCCTGCTTATGAAAATTATGGATGGCTGCACACTTATATATTCCTTAACAGTTAGAATTAGTTTTGCATATATTGAATACATTGAATATGATTTAATATAAAAACATAAGCAACTTCACCAGAAACAAAGTACTAGGAATTGATAATAGACAATTTTCTTAACGGAACAAATAATGTTTTTAAAAGAAGGAATTATTTTAAGTATCAATTCTTCAGTTGTATTTGACAACAGCACCGTGTATGTCATACAGAATAATTAATACATTGGTTGGCAAGGATAGGGACGGGGCTGGAGAGACAGACAAAGCAATCAAGTATTCTTAATAGATACAATCTGTAACAATAATAAGGACACTTTGAAAGTAAAGTGTTTCTTTTTAAATGCCTTTATATATAGTTTCAGGTATTTAATTCATTCTGGAGCAATCTGTTTGGTACTGTTTTCAAAACAAAATTCTATAATAATTTTGAAAATAAATATAATTTAAAAAAAAAAAAGATAAAGGGAAGAGATGAAGCCAAGATACAATAATTTAGAAATAAATATATAATTTAAACAACACGTTCATTTTTGCAATTGATTTCCTACAACCTGAGTCTCAACAAATTGAATAAGGGTGACTTTCTTGCTGCCCTGGCTATCTAGGCATGTCTTGAGATCAAGATATGATCTGACATTGCTGACTCTTCAACATGAACTTCAACATGAAACTGCTGTTATTTTCTGAGCCCCTTCCTGAATTTCTCCTAGTCTTCTTCCAGAATAAAATGTACAAAGTTTTTGGACACTCTGTCATCTTCACCTACAAAAAGAATAGAAACTGAAAAGACACTGTGCCTTCAGACACCACAGCTTTTAGCAGCCTTTGAAGTCAAAACACCTTTTGTTGTTGTTCTGATGAGCTTCATTCTTACAACTGATATGACTTTTTAATTATTATGTCTTTTGCTTCTTTTCACCTAATAAACATTTAATGAGAAACAGTGGCACAAGACCCAAAATATCTATTAAATGTCAATCGTTGTACTATCAGTCATATTTCCATCAATCCCATTTTACTCTTCTTCCCAGAGTCAGCTGAGGTAGAGGAGGTTCCCCTTCCAGTTCTTCTGGAGGCTAGGACACGTCCTTGGAAGAAAATAGCAGAGTACAGGATGTCTAGAGTTCTGAATCTGCAGATCTTTGTTTGTTGCCTGGCTGTCTCTAGCAAGGGCTCTCCAAATCAAGGCTCAGGTTTAATTGTTGGGGCAATTTATTCCAGGAACTTCTTCCAAAAAGCAAAACTAGCAACACTGAACCTGACTTGGCTCTTTTAGCCCTACATAGGGCTAAAAGATGGCTGTGTTAATAATAGAAGACTGTCCTCTTGAATGTGGCCACATGTATTCATATCATATTCTGAGGTAAGTAACACATATTTCCAATTTCAAGTTATTGTGCTGTATTTAGGCTACAAAATTTCACTGGGTTAAAATGCAGCTCTCAAACCTTTCAGACCCTCTGAACTGAAAAACATGTCCCATACAAGGGGTTTGAGAAAATATGGTCAAGAGTTGTGGAAGCAGCCTGTCTGTTTTACATGGTTCTTCATCCTCCCAGAGTGGTTACAAGTCAGTCTGGGGTGTGCACGATACCCCAGAGTTGGAGCTGGATCAGGAGAGGCAGCAGTCACCAGCTGGGGTTAAACCAGTGCCATTCAGCTCAGGCCATGATGATGCTGAGCCCCTGTACTGCAGCCCCCCTGATGGGGGAAGAAATCATATTTACAGGGCTACAGTGCCTGTGTCCTGGCACTGACTGACAGGTGAAATTTTATGCAATTTTTCTATACTGAGAATTCTGAATATTAAAAGATGGAATTTTATTATTTTTTAATATTACATATGCTACATATAAGGTTAGGAACCTAGTTCTGGTCTTTTGTTGTGGTAGTAAAACATCAAATTAATAAAGACAGATTAGTTTTCATAGATCCTTCCTCTAAATAAATTCCTACACGTTTAAAGTATGCAGAAATGATTTTTCAATTTTTATTGAATGGAAACTCTCCTACCTCCTAAATTATTTTGTTTATATGTGGTAAATTTGTAATGAAATTTCAGCCCTTTTTTTTTTTTTTTTCCCCTGCTTTATTATAAGGCATGGATCTGGGAAGGATGAAAGAAAACTAGAAAACTAAATAAATACAGGTGAGATATATGAGACCCATAGTACACTGCTAAGCAAAAGTAATAGAAAACCAAAGCTGGTAAAAAATAATCTAAACATCCTCATGTGGATAGATTTTGAATTTAAAATATGCTCTGAGGGACAGAAATAATAATAATTAATGCTTTGCACTTACACGTGATCTATTATCTGAAGATCTTGAGTTCTGCACATCATTATCTCATTAAACCTTACAACACCCTTGTGAGGGAAGAAAGTGCCTTATTATAGATATTTTACAGATGAGCAAACTGAGGTATTTAATTAGGAAAAAACATGTAAACTCAATAGCAATATTAACCCATATTGCCGCATTAGTTAGAAAGCAAATGCTATGATTTTGCCCATTAAGAAAGAGCAGAAACAAATAAAGTGTTTAAAGATATTCTCCTAAAAAGAGTACAGGTCTTCATTTAAAGCACCAATTAGAGTTTAGTAGTTAAAAATAGCAGTTTGGAAGGACTGTTTAAGAAGGTAAAGGCAGAGAAAGTGCTGCCCAGAGAAGTTAGAGATGTTCTACTTTTAGAGATTTTCAAAAATTCACTGCACAAGATTCTGAACAACTTAAATATAGCTCTGTTTTGAGCAGAAGTTAGAAAAATGAACTCCTAAAGCTCCTTTAAAACCAAATTTTATGTGATTTGTTTATAATCA
This sequence comes from Myiozetetes cayanensis, assembly GCF_022539395.1. NCBI lineage: Eukaryota > Metazoa > Chordata > Aves > Passeriformes > Tyrannidae > Myiozetetes > Myiozetetes cayanensis. The sequence goes on along the minus strand of NW_026087411.1, from coordinate 88,134,475 downwards.
GTATTAGAATTCATATATTGAAATCTCAACTACATAACAATTTTTAATAAAAATTCATCTATCATAGACATTTGCAAACTATACAACAGTAAAGAAATAACCTATCATAAATTTCACTCAAAAAAGAAAAAATCACACATTTCCTATAGGATCATAGCCTCCTTCGGGCACATCCACCTGCTCCAGGAACAGGTCCTCTCCCCTGCATGGGCTGTAGGTGGATCTCTGCACCACAGTTAACCTCCATGGGCTGCAGAGGGACAGCTATTTCATCAATATCTTCACCACAGGCTGCAGGGCAATCTCTGCTCCAGGTCCTGGGGCACCTCCTCCCCCTCCTTCTCCACTGACCTTGGTGTCTGCATATTCTCACTGCTCTCTCCTGCTGCAATTGACCCTACACAATCACTTTCTCCCCTTCTTAAACATGTTCTCCCAGAGGTGCTACTGCTGCCACTGATGGGTTGGGCCTTGGCCAGTGGCAGGTCTATCTTGGAGTCAGCTGGCAGTGGCCCTGATGGACATAAAGGAAGCCTCCCCTACTACAGAAACCTTGCCACACAAACCCAATATGTCTTTTAATTTAAAACATTCAATTTAGGCTTAGGGTTTTTTTCAACCTTTTGAATTTTTTAGTGTTATAGTGCACACGTTTTTGTAAGACCCTTCATTTACCTGTGTTTTAAATAGCAACATTGAAATCTTCCTTTTGTTTACTACTGATATAAAACTGATATCATGTACAGTGAACAGTTGAATCATTGTTTGTTTAGAACATTTACAAGTGATGAATAAAGTATGTCATGTATAGAGAAGTATGACAGAAGGAACTGTCTCACTTAGACAAAAGGGCATTACAGTTCACTTGGTCCTTCTAGAAAGACATATAACCCTGTTTACAGAGTTAGAGAATACAGAGGTTCATTGAGGACTGAATTATCTTCACCACTAAAGAGACCACTGCTGCCCGTTTTCTACATCAGAGAAGTTTACTTATGAGCTATGACATAACCCTCCATTATTTCATCCTGATAAACAAAAGTCTTACATCTTTCACAATAAACTGTTTAATAAATTTTAGACATTTAGCATTGTCCTCTCCCATTTTTCATCAGACTTTTTAAAAGGAGCATATAGTGTGCTGTCCTGTCAATGTCTCAGGGGTAAGGGAAACTGAATGTCCATGCTAAACAGGTTTGTAACAACAGAAACAGAAAGGAGGAAAACTTCCCTTCCCCAAAATGAAGCTAAAAAGGACATTTCACATCTCTACGGCTTAGTTTCTGACAGACAAGTAAACAACAATTCTCAAATTAAAATTCTTAAAATAAAACTAGAGTATTGAAACTATAAATGTACAGCCTTCTATACTTCAGATTATCCTGACTACTAATTATCACAAATAAGTCACATTGTATATAGATATTTTTAGCTGATTATTTGTTCTTATAGGTGAGCCCAGACTTCCAGATCTAACCACCACCTCTACAAGTTAGGAGATCACTTGTGGATGAGATTAAGGTTCTTTCATAATTCTCTTTGTTCCCATTTTTGTTATTGCTCTTTCTAGGATAACACTGTTAAATTGTATAAGAGGAACGCTACAGTACTGCTACGAGAGAGCAAACAAACAAACAACAAACCACATCCAGTCAACTTTCTTCTAAATGAGTTTTGACACTGCAGGAAAGAATAGAGGACAAGGCTGCTGTGACAGGAAGGTCAGCCTCATGTGTCAGTACATATTATTTCAGACAAAGTCATTCTCTGTTTTCAATTACAAATGTTGTATATTGAAACTAGGGAATCTTTGCATTACTTTTAAAATTGAATTCTATTAAGGGCTAGGAGTTCAGCCTAGCTTGCTGTTGACTTTGAACAATCTGCTTTTTAGTAAAATAAGTTTTTGGTTAATGATAACATGAATAGAATAAGAAGTAAATGGTAATTTAATTTACCACACTTCTTTTTCATTGTTTGCTGTACAGTAGAATTTTCTTTTCTTCTTATTTTAAAATGTGTTATGGCTTGATCTAAACCCTTCTGAAAACATAGTCCTTGTTTCAGAAAAAAAAGGAAGGTAAGCTAAATTCCATTTCATTTAGTAACAATCAGAATAATAGAGGCCATTGTACTCAATTTCAGCCCCCTGTCATGACTGAACAGAGGCTTAGAGGTTTAAGATACTTTCCAGGAAATTATATAGCAAGACCAAATCTAGTATATAGATATGGCACTACAAGAGATGAAAAAGTTTAGAGATAGGTAATGTGGTCTCTTACAAATCTTGTAAGAATCTCCCTAATTCCTATGTAAGGTTAATATAGCCTTTTAGGTATTTACTGATGTTTGGCATAACAACAGTAATTTTATTGGTTTTAGCCAGAGACATTTGACTTTGTGCTAAACATCTAGATCTTAATATATAAAGATGCAGTGAGATAATGCAAGCAAACAAAATTAGCCTTATCTCAGGGGTGTCATTAATGACTCTTTACTCATATTCAAAAAATTCTTGACTATATAAAACATTCTGCCAAAAAAAAAAAAAGGCTAATTGTGGAGGTAGGTCATAACCAAGATTAATAATGACAACCGCATAATGGGTTCATATTAAAAAGAAAAAATAAATCTACTGAGCAGCAGAGTAAAAGAAACAAAGCAGTACTGCAAACAGGGATTATAATGAAAAGAGCATTTGACATTTATAAAAACTTGATAGTTTTTAATCCCAAGCAGACTTCAGTCCTTTTTCACATAATACTATGATATTTTATCTGACTAGAGCATTTTCTTTACCAGATATCTTTTATTGACTTCACTGGCATAAAAGAGAGCTAAATGAGATATATATTTCATAAATTTGTGTTTGGCATAGAATTTAAAAAAAAAAAATTCAAATTCCTAATTTTGAGGTAGTAGCAATTAAAAAACTTTTAGCTCATAATTCTTCCACAATCCATATAAAATTAGATGAGCTTACTAGTTAAAAAGAAAATAATTCTGAATTCTGGCACAAATAAAACTTTAACTTTTGTAGGTTGCTACAAATATATTTTAAAAATGTTTCATATACTTAACTTTATAAAATTCTTCCAATATTTAGAATTCAAACTAATTGCTAAGCATGCAGAATTAAATCAAAAGTTTGCTTTTGTCACTAATATTACACTCTTAACTTGTCAATTCAAGTAATACTGGATGAGGTTAAAGTGAATGGAAACCTTAGTTTTACTTCTTTTATTTCATAGAATCACAGAATCATAGAATCAGATGGGTTGGAAAGGACCTCTGAGATCATCAAGTCCAACCCTTGATCCACTACTACTACAGTTACTACTATGGCGCTAAGTGCCACATCCAGTCTCCTCCTAAATACCTTCAGGGATGGAGAATCCACCACCTCCCTGGACAGCCCATTCTAATATCTGATTACCCTCTCTGTAAAGAATTTCTTCCTAATATCCAACCTAAATCTCCCTTGGCAGAGCTTGAGACCATGCCCTCTTGTCTTACTGATAGTTGCCTGGGAAAAGAGACCAACGCCCACTTGGCTACAATCTCCTTTCAGGGAGTTGTAGAGAGTGATGAGGTCTCCCCTGAGCCTCCTCTTCTCCAGGCTAAACAACCCCAGCTCCCTCAGCCTCTCCTCACAGGACTTGTGCTCGAGTCCCTTCACCAGCCTGGTTGCTCTGCTCTGGACCTGATCCAGCACCTCAATGTCCTTCCTGAACTGAGGGGCCCAGAACTGAACACAGCACTCCAGGTGTGGCCTCCCCAGCACTGAGTACAGGGGAAGGATCACTTCCCTGCTCCTGCTGGCCACACTGTTCCTGATCCAGGCCAGGATGCCATTGGCCTTGGCCACCTGGGCACACTGCTGGCTCATGTTCAGCTTCCTGTCAATCCAAACTCCCAGGTCCCTTTCTGTCTGGTTGCTCTCCAGCCACTCTGCCCCCAGCCTGTAGCGCTGCAGGGGGTTGTTGTGGCCAAAGTGCAGGACCCGGCACTTGGCCTTGTTGAACCTTATCCTGTTGGAATCAGCCCAACTCTCCAGTCTGCCCAGGTCCCTCTGCAGAGCCCTCCTGCCTTCCAGGTGATCGACATCCCCCCCCATCTTGGTGTCATCTGCAAATTTAGTAATGGTGGACTCAATCCCCTCATCTAGATCATTGATAAAGATGTTAAACAGAACTGGGCCCAGCACTGATCCCTGGGAGACACCAGTGACTGGCCATCAGCTGGATGCAGCCCCATTCACCAGCACTCTCTGGGCCCGGCCCTCCAGCCAGTTCTTAACCCAGCCCAGAGTGCCCCTGTCCAAGCCATGGGCTGCCAGCTTTTTCAGGAGTATATTATTGAGACAGTGTCAAAGGCTTTGCTGAAGTCCAGAGAGTCCACATCCACAGCCTCCCCCTCATCCACTAGGTGGGTCAAGGAGATCAGGTTGGTCAGACAGGACCTGCCCTTCCTAAACCTGTGCTGGCTGGGTCTGATCCCTTGTCCATCCTGTAGGTGCTGTGTGATTGCACTCGGGATGATCTGCTCCATAACCTTGCCAGGCACTGAGGTCAGGCTGACAAGCCTGTAGCTTCCTGAGTCCTCCTTGCAGCCCTTTTTGTGGATTGGTGTGACATTTGCCAACTTACAATCATCTGGGACGTCCCCAGAAAGACAGGACTGTTGGTAAATGATGGAGAGCAGCTTGGCGAGCTCTTCCACCAGCTCCCTCATCACCCTTGAGTGGATCCCATCTGGTCCCATTGACTTGGGAGGATCCAAGTGGCTCAGCAGGTTGCTCACTGTTTCCTCCTGGATTACAGAGGGCTATGCAGCTTCTTATCTCTGTCTACAAGCTCCAGAAGCCAGCTGTCCTCAGGACAACCTGTCTTAGTGTTTAAGACTGAGGTAAAGAAGGTGTTAAATACCTCAGCCTTGTCCTCATCTTTGATAACTATGTTCCCACCCATGTCCAATAAAGAATGGAGGTTTTCCTTATCCCTCCTTTTGCTATTCATGTATCTATATAAAGACTTTTTGTTATACCTAACAGAAGTGGCAAGATCAAGCTCAAGTTTATCCTTTGTCTCTCTAATTTTCTTTCTACATGACCTAACTATACTCCTACACTCTTGCTGAGCAGCCGGCCCTTTTTTCCATAACTGGTAGGCTCTCTTTTTTACCCTCATTTCCTTTAAAATCTCCCTGTTCAGCCAGACCTGTCATCTTCCCTGCTGGCTTGTCTTTTGGCAGACTGGGACAGCCTTCTCTTGTGCATTTAAGACTTCCTTCTTGAAGCATGTCCATCCCTCCTGGACCTTTTTGTTTTCAAGGGTTGTTTTCCAGGGTACAATCTGAACTAGTCTTCTGAAAAGGTCGAAATTTGCCCTCTAGAAGTCCAGCGTAGAGGTTTTATTGGTGGCCCTCCTTGCATCCCTAAGTATTGAAAACTCTATTATTTCATTATAATTTCAAACTAGAAAAATGTTTTGCATATTTTTACAACTGAGTAAATGGTAGGAAAGGACAATGGTCACAATTCTAAACTTTGCAAGATACTGCATTCCCCTTGAACTGATGAATATCTCAATGCAAAAGAAGTTTATTAATATCTAGAGATACACTGACTTATAGGAAGTTAAAAAGTCAAACCAAATCAAAAGACTGGTGTATTTAATTCCAAGTTAGATTAGAATATTTCACTCTTGAGTCTGTAGCTTTTAAAAGTCATGTTCTCTACTGTAACAAAAGATAACTGTGAAAAAGAGATACTTCAAAATGTTATTGACTGCCTTTACTTGGTTCTTGATTCAGTGTGACAATTTCTGCATATCTTCAAAATGTTCATGCTTTCCTCCTAGAACAGACCTTCAGAAAGTAATCCAGTCCAATAAATAGCCTTGATGTTAAACTATAGAAGTGAAACATGAGGGTTCTCCTACCAGGATTTGAGGTGACACTGGTACTGTGAAAAGGCAATAATCATATGCCAAATGGGGAACCACCTAGAGCAGGATGATAAATATGGATGACCATACCTTGAATTCATTTCATCTCTAGCTATCTGCCTCCAACCTCTTCAAGTGTAAAGCCTGGAATCCTTTACTGAGAATCAATACCTCTACTCATCTTTCAGGGTTTTAAGTGACAAGAGATTGACAGGCATTATGTCAGAGCACTGATGGTTAACAGGCTTTTGTGACCCTGCTCAGCCTCTCTGCTGCTGCTTCCTCTCATCCTTTGCCATGGATCCAGGAACCTCAATTCATACCAATTCCTGTTGTAGTGATGCCATAGGAGAATCAGTTTCCAGTTGTGTCTCTGTGCTGTCTCCTGGATGGACTTCAGCCCTACACTGGAGATAGATTGATCCTTCAGCCCCAACCTGCAGCCTTGTCTCCAGTCTTTTCTCTGGCCCTGTTTGCTCCTGGCTGGTCTTTGTTAATGAATCCTGGACCTTGTTCATTTCTCAGTCTGTCTGTGTTGTTCTACCAGTCCCTTGCTCTGACCACAGTTTTCATCCCCTATTTGTGGAGCACTATGTGCACTGGAGTCACCTTTGCTGCTCTCTGACAGAGTATTCCTATTACTTCATAACTTTATAATTCGAATCATAACAAATTACATGAAAGAATTTGATTTAGAGAGTTCAGAGTCATCAGATCTCTTCTGAAAGATGCAACATTCACTTTTTCTCTTCCTCAGTGAAGAAAAAGTACACAAAATAAGGTAAGAAAATGTGGAGATCAAGACAAAAAATTAATGGCTTTTTAGCCTAATGACTAAAAAAAAGATTAGAGAGAGAACTCTCATGTTTTTGACAAAACCTGTGCCTTTGCAGGAAACCCATGAAAGAAGACCTCACTGATGTGAGTCATCTAACTGCAAGGCTACAAAAGCAGTCCTCACTTTGTTTCTCAGGTTATTTCTTTGAAATCACATGTTGGAGCTGATGTGCCTCTATTTTGACTGAGTCTTGCTTTACACCTGTTACAGATTATAAACCTTGAGCGGGTTCCTTATATCATCAAATCACAGAATGGTTTGAATTGGAAGAGATCTGAAAGATGATCTAGTTCCAATACCCCTGCTATACTTGCCACCTGTATCCTGCTGATACCATGAATTTTAAGCAATATGAGAATGGAATTAAAAGCAAAAGTTGTTTTGTGCACTAACTGAACACCCAAGGTGGAGCAGTTTTAATGCCAAGACAAAAGATTCTCACTTCTCTAAAGATACATTAGAAGTCTTTCTTACCAGTTTACAGCTACAGTGAGCATTCCAAACACTACATATCATAGTGTACTTCAATGTAAAAGGTTAATAAAAACATATTAGTTTGAAAATGCAGTATAAATTACCACCTTTTCTAACAAGTCATCCATTACATATGATATAACAAGTTTAAAACATCTTACAGTGCTGACTTACTTTTACAGGAAAAATTGAGGTTCTTAATACTATATTGTAATTTTGAATTGTCTTCTGTGCATTTAGGTATAAAATGTAGTGACCTGAGAACTCTGTGTCAGTAGACTCACAGAAAGTTGAAAAACATACATTACAAGGAGAGAAAGAGGGCATGAATTTTATAATGAACTTTTTTTCATAACAGCAAATGTTCTTTTACTGATACGCTGATAAGCATGAGGATCTCAAGTTTAGGAACAGAGCAAAATATATATATGTATGTAGATGCTATTCATGCATATACAGCCCTATAGGTGCAATCTTTTTCTAATGCATCAGAAAAATTAAAGATTTATGGAGAAAGGTGCTCTTTTTCTCAAAATGCCCCCTGTGAAATTATAAATCATGCAACATATATATCTGTAGATAGAAAAGTGTGGAATAAAAATTACCAAACAGACACTAGCTCCAAGCAATATCAGCTAGCAAATCATCCACCTAAGAAGCAGTGGTAAGGACATAATTTCAAGCTACACTGAATATTGCATGGTATAATACAAGCCATTTTGAAAGATAATTAGATGCATAATTTCCTATACAGACTGCATGAGAAGTCCAATCAAACTAAATTTGTTGTTCTACTGACACATTTTTGCTATCCTTAATGTCAGTTTGCTATAATTTTTTCCTCCCACTGTGTTGTTATTTTTGGTGAGGAAAAGTGCCACGGAGCCATGAGGTACCTCTTGCACAAATCAAGATATCAGAACAACAGTTATGAAACTTGTTTACAAAAAAAAAACTGCATAAAGTTTGAAGAGATGGTAGTGAGCAGACCCATAAATTCATACTTGTAAGACTGTCTCTCACTTTTCTCATTAGCCTTACATATATTTTAGTTTATAAAAAAGGCAGATATTTCATGAGTTACAGATGATTGAGACATTTATAATACCATGCTAGTGATGTCAGAACTGAAAAGGTCACAGTCTTTACGAAATATAGCAACAAAAAAGATTCTTCTATCAGACTTTCAATTTCTATGTCTTCAATATCATTTTCTGGTAGCCTTTATTATAAATTCTACCAGAATATTTAATTCTGGGATTAACTAATGTAAAAATGATGCCATTCCAATAAATCAACCAATTGTTTTAAACCAATTTCATAACCTTTCTTAGAGCTTTCAGTAACCACAGTTATAACTTTCACATGAGTAAACGGGGGGGGAAAGTTGTTTCGTTTTGTTTCTCCCCTCCTCTTCCTTCCCACACCCCCAGGTACAAAAATAAAATTACGTTATTTTTGAGTTTTACTAGGTTGGGTCTTCAGATGTCTGAGGTGCCTCATTCACACAGCTGAATCCACTGTTCAAAGCTGTGTCTCTCCCTGTAAGCAGGAATCAGACAGCCTCTAGCTATCAGAGCACCAGGCAGCAAGTTATGAAAACAAGTCAGTAGGAAAGGGAATTCATTACTCTCCAGATTTAAAGGTTCCTGTGTTTAACTGAGATGTCCATACCAGAATATTCAAGACAAGTAATGAAGTTAAACCCTCTTTTAAAGAGCAGCATATACAATGTACATTCATTATACAGTTTTGTTAGGGTAAGGGTTAGGGAAAGGGAGAGATACAGCATCATGACTCTTGTCAACTAAAGATGTTTAAGCTTGACTGTTGCTGTAGCAAGCCCTGTACAACAGGGTGTACTCTGAGATTCCTGTACTCTGCTTCCTTCTGGGAATGAGGAGCAACAAATGTAATATTTGAGAAAGAAAAATAGAAAATACAAGCTCGTGGCTGACAGTTCACACAGGGTTTTGACTATACCTGTTCTAACTAAGACCTATTTCAAGTAGAGTACAGAAACATTCTTCTGAACAAGGGCTGAAGGCAAGTTCATCCTCTCAGTGGGAGCACACCAGTGTTAGGCTGCTGAGGAGCACAAACTCTCTTGCAAGATTTTTCTCACATCTGTGAACCCTGAATTCCTCACTGTTCATGAGGGATTGTCATATGGTTGCTACAGAAAGGGTTTATACATGTAGCTCAAGTCCAGTAAGTCCAATTGTTCTCAGTAGAGGAACATGTAAGCTGATCAGAGAACAAAACCTTTGCACCCTTCTTCCTACATGATTGTTAAAGTAAATAGTGCTGTTACAGAAAACAAACAAACAAACAAACTACTGCTTTATTTTTTATTAAACAAGAATGGAACAGCCAGTTTTCTTTGTTTGATGTATGTTTTCAGTCTTCATCCATCAAACCTATATCACAGAATCACAGAATATGCTGAGTTTGAAGGGACCCACAAGGACCACCTTTGCTCTGAATGGGACCATCTTCAAGAATCACACCATGTGCCTGACAGTATCATCTAATGCTTCTTGAACTCTGTTGGGCTTGGTGCTGTGACCATTTCCCTGGGGAGCCTGTACCAGTGCTCAACCACCCTCTGGGTGAAGAACCTTTTCCTGATATCCAACCTAAACCTCCTGTCAGAGACTGGATTGGTATCTCACCAGCTTGTTTGATTGATGAGTCAAATAAACCACGTTGTTTGTGGCGGGGGGTGGTAAAAGGGTTAGGCCAGGCTGGTAGCCAACACGGCTGTGGCCATGCAGATCACATGGCAGGAAAGCCATGTGGCTGGGCTGTCAATAAGGTCTGCCTTGTAGCCCACCTACCCCACTCCCCTAGAACCTCTCGTTGGCTGTGACACCACTTTACTGTGGTGAGGGGAACAGTGAGAGGCAGCAAGACAAAATCCCACCAAACGGCGTGGCTGCAATAGCCAGAGCCTATAAACACCCATGAGGTCTCCATCCCTCTCTTGGCCTCTGCCCTCTTGACCCATCAAGATGTGACCTTAATAGTGGTAATTATATTTTCCTTTCCTCTCTTTCTTTCTTTAGTCTTCTTTTAATCTCCCTTTCCTTCTTCTTGTAGGCAACTTAAACACCTCTTTCCTGTATTTAAGTTGTGGGTGTTTCATTTAAGTTGTATGGAGTTTGTCTTTGCTAGGTGTAAAAATATTTGCTTTACTACAGCAATGCTTGCTAGTTTCTGTAATCTGTTGTAATGCTTTTGGGAAGTTGCATGTTATTTCTGTTTAACCCTTTTGGCCAAACCCCCTATTTTCTCAACAAATTAAAAAAAATCTCTTAGGGAAAACTGTGTAGTTTTAGTCCGCACATGAACTCAAGGTATCAAAGAATCAAAGACTTTGCAAGGGTTAATGTGGGTGAAATTTCTTGAAGACTAAAGTTAAAGGGTACAACTGGTAAAAGCATGGAGCTTCTAAACCAGGTTGTAACACCTCCCCTGACACAACGTCAGGCTACTCCCTTGGATCCTGTCATTGGTCACCACAGAGAAGGGATTAGTCCCTACCCCTCCTCTTCCCTTCACAAGGAAGTTGTAGACTGTGAACACAGTTACTATCGTGATACGGTCACAAACTCTGGGATTTAAACCCAGGATCTCCTGTTTACTAGGCAGGCGCTAAGCCACTGCGCCGTGCACATTCCCAATGCTACTGTTTAATTAGTAAATGAACATTAAAGCAGCTGAAATGTTAATCAGGGACTTGGCCTAGAAATCTGTGTCTTAGTCTTTCTGACAGGAACAAGAAAGTTTGGTGGTGCATATATCTGTCCAATGCCAAAATTTGTACAAGAATACTTTGCCAAGAAGAAAAATGCTCAACTGAAACATTTTTTTATTAATTTACTTCTTGCTATTAATTTCTGCATCAGTTTGCAACCAATGCCAAATACACAAACGTGTAACAATCATGAAAGGTGAAAATTTACACCACAAAAGGCTATGTTTTTATATAGTAAATACTGAGAAACACAGTGCAGTGATTCACTCAGTAAATCACTAGACATACCCTATCCCAAAACTGGCAGTAGTTGTTCTTTCGTTATTCTTTTTGCCTTTGTTTATAGAGTTTGCTTCTATGTGTGTCACTTTCCTGTCAGAGACACTTTGTACTAGAGGGAAACTACTCCTACTTCATCTGATGTACTATGCTAGTTTTCTACTACATTACGTGTTAAATTGCAATCATTCATCTAGTAATGCATTTTCAGTTTCTGTTACCAAACTACATCTTAATTATATCCAGCAAATGACCAGCTATAGAGTATGGTTCCTTATCATCAGACACACAGAAGCAGAATATCTTTGTACGAACACCCCTCACAGGTCTGATTTGAAATGGTTCTCTGCAGGGAGCCTAGAGAGATGCTAATATAATTGGTTGCAATTTGAATGTAAAGAAAATTACTAATAGTTTCATGGAGGCTGCTCATAAAATGACTGCACTTCTCATTACAGGATTCGGCATTTATGAATGTGTTCTGACCTAGTTTGATGTACTGAGTTTTCAAAGCAAGGATTGCTATGTAACAGTACCCTGACATACTGATTGAGATACTTGAGAATGAATAAAGCAATGTATAGAACTTCTGCTAGGAAAAAAACCTGGAATAATGCGGCTAACTTTCAGTAAGCTTCAAGAAATTAAATGGGTATCACATGGCTGAATAAAGTATAGGCTGAAGGCAATCAGAAAACAGAGCCACTTGCCCCATTCTGTGTCTGGGAATGTATCGCGGGTGGGGTTCGGTCCCGCGACAGACCCAGCGGCACATCTTGTATGGGAGACAGGACACACACACAAAATGTATGTGACCCACAAAATGGCGTTTATTAAAACAAGAAGACAGTTTATATACAGGGGGATACAGAAGGTTCAGGAATGGAGGTGGGTTTCTTGCTGGGGAACCTCGAATCCCGTGAGCTAGTGATAAGTGAACTTGGAGGGATAGGCTGCATAGAATATGTCTGGTCACGCCAGGGGAAGGGAGAGCTTAGGGAAGAATGGAAGGATTGTCCTGGGGGCAGAGACATGGGAATCTGCAAAGGCTGCAAGGCTGCGGCCTTGTAGCTGGGTCCCAAGCAGTTCTGCGCAGCTGCAGTTACTAGGAGACTTCGATAGAGATCTCTTCTTCTGAGCCTTCTTTGTAGTTCTTTTGCATCTCTCGCCACTCTCTGTAGGCCTCTTCTGGTCCACCCCTGACAGGAATGAATGCCGTTTGAAGAGTCAAAACAGGGAAGATACATTCTTTAAATATCTGTGGGTGTAGCTCTAAGAAATAATCTGTAGTTTGATTTTCTTCTATGCAGAATAGATACTATGAAGATGAACATTTCTTAATCTTACTGCTCTTCTGTTAAATGGCAATTGAAATAAGGACTCTATTAACTAGTTTCTACTGAAAGGAGCAGCATGTGAGGTAGCACCTGCATATTTTCTTAATGCATCTTGTCTGTCTACATTTACTTGGGCGCATAAGTGGTTGCACAGGTATGCTGTAGCATAGACAAACCCCTCTTGGTGAAATCTAAATCCAAACACCAATATTCAGTTCCTGAAAATTTGCTGTGTACAGCAAGATTAAAGCATACACAATGTTTTCTTTCTGCAGTACACCAAAATAAAAAACAATGCAGGTAATTCTTAAGGAAGAATATATGTGCATGTTAAATAACTCAAGGACATATCTGTAATACATGTTGGAACACAGTGAAGAAATTAAGAAATCCATGAGCTAGGTATGGTCTGGAATGCTTGGATTCAACAAGTCACAGAATGCAATCTCATGTATTTGCACAGTAGTACTAGTAGATTTTGTTCCAGCACTTCAGGGGAGCAGGCAGGCTGTGCCTGGCCGCAGGCAGCTTCCACCCAGGCACATGCATCAGCTACAGCCGTCTCTGATCTGGGTCTAGGGAGAGTATCCATGAGATGAATTCAAGCCTACATGACACAGCACTTCTTTCTTTTACCTAATTTCATGCATATCGTCTCACTTTCTGGTTTCCTGTTTTGGGATTATTCTTTGCTAAGATGTTTTCTGGGTTTAGCCATGCATGGACATAATGAAAATGTATTAAGACCACTGGGGCCCACTACTGATTGAAACAACAGCTATGTAGAGCTCTGAGTGCTACTAAAAAACCTGATTTGATTGTCTGATGCTAGCTGAGCAACTCATTATGTTACAATGACAATGCACCCTGTTCACCAGAATTCTGGATATGGAACATCACAAAATGTGTAATGACAATGGAAAGATACTTCTCTAGTCCTTGGATGTCAATGAAAGGAAACTGGGCAGCTATAGTGACTATTACATTATTGATAAAGATTATGATGATAATATTAGAACAACTTCAAAGGAAAACAAAGCCTAGCATTTAATTTTGTTTACAATTCCATCTGATAGGCACCTGGTGAGAATACATACAAGCCACCATTCATCTTGAGAAACAGGTTTAAAAATGAAAACTCTAAGAATTCCATACTGGGCTTTGTTCAATGTTTGGCATAAAACTGATATCCGTGTGAATTTGGTAAGAAACAAGGTTTGGGGAACTTTTAAGTGGGCTACGCATTCGCTTCAGAGCAAAAATATTGGAGTTTTATGTCTATTTTTACTAAGCCTTCTATCTGCATGTTTATTAAAATAATTTTAGGGAAAGAAAATAGAATTCCAGCAAACTAATCCAGATCAATACGTTTAATAGCAACCTACCATGGACAGGTGTTATAGACAGATATTTCCTCATTTCCTATGAGGAACATTTTCCACTAAACTTTGTTCCTCTGTACAGACTTTTTTCTCCAAGTTGTACAATCCCCTCCCCTCCCCCCACCTCTGCTCCCCTTCCCTTCCCCTCGCTTCGCCCTTGCCTGCCCCCTTCCCCTCAGTTACTCAAAGGTCTGACCTTAAGCTTTACTATATATGGGCATATCCACGATGTTGAAAATTAAACTATAATACTAAAACTATTGGAATTCTTAACCACACAGAACTGAATAGACAGACCCTTTAATGTATCCATTCTGAACACACTAAAAAGATGAATCAAAGATGGATATATTTGTGACTCCCTCCTGGGTGGATTTTTTTTCTTCTATAGAGTTATACACTTATTATGAGTGACGGTAATAATTTATTATCTCTCTCTAAATTCTGTGAATGGAAGAAGCATGTGTTTCCTGGATTTAATTTAGCACTGTCAAAATGAAAAGGTATGTGAGATTATAATAGATGCATCAGAGACTCCCTATTATGTGAATAAAACCCCAGCAAATTAATATTGGTGAGATTCATGAATATTTACATTGTACTTGAAATTGATTATGAGAAAAATAATTATTTGTGCAAAATTGATCAAAGCAGACAGGTGGAAAAAGATGATTAAATGTATTTTTATGAATATAGGTATATATTTCAATGCAATATAGCTTACAAGATACCACTTTCTTATTTTGTCTAGGAAGCCATATTTTCATTTCAGAATGTGCTGATAAACCTGGCAACAGTAAATGTCATGCTGAAATGCAAAGTCAGTGGAAACTGTAAAAGAAATTTTGGAGCACTGAACATGCAATTATTCTGACATACAGCAAAATAAATATGTTTTGAGTGCTCCAAAGTGTAACTCAGTTGTGTTTATCAGATGCAAAATAACACATTTAAAAAGTATATAAGTGGCAGCACTGTATGGAAAAAAATAGTTGCAAGGTGCACTTAACAAGTTTTTTTTTAAAGTCTGTTTTTCTTATAAAAGTCTGAAGTTGAGTATTTGATGACAAATTAGTAAAACAGGAGCTTCATGAATTAAGACACTTATTTCCTACCAAGAATTTGGTAAACTACAGAATTGTCAATGCATAAGTAGGTAATTAACAAATTAAACATATGATAAGAATATATAGTTGATGCTTAGATACGAATTCAGAGGAACTCAAATTCACTTATGGGGTTAGATTACAGAATGAATAAAAGTTTCCTAGTAAAATCACAAATGCATTAGTCTGGTATTGGCACGTGAAACTGGTCACCTTCTACAGACCTGACAAGCCCAGGACTGAGTCTGTACATTAGCAGAACAGTTGGATAGGATTTGGTCAGGATGCATAGCTATTGCTGTGGTGAGGAAAGTTGTCTTTTAAAAAAAACATTACATGTTGGGCATTTTCTTAAGAGGCATAAATCAGCACACTTCTTATTGCTTAGTCACCTATGAATTGTTATATCCTTATTCACATCCACATCACAAACAGTTCTCCTCTTCATATGAATGCCTTGTGAGTCACACAAATTTTGTATATGTAAGTATTTACTTTTTCCTGTTGTACTGAAAGAAATAATCTTTTTGTATATATGAATCATATATATGAATCTTTTTATATATATATATTAAATATGTCTATCAGTACAGCAGGACATAAAAAGTACTAATTTTTATTTCTAAACACAAGGTAGAAGCATCTATGTATTTGTATCAGAATACATACTTCCATGAAGAGAATAGTATTGGCAGAGTAATACAGTGGTATAAACTGGTTGTCATTGAAAAGAAATAAGGTTGCAAGCTATCAACGTGATTGAGGTTCCAGAATAATTTTACAAAAGTCATAGAAAAAATTTTACTACTTTTAAATGCAATTTCATTGGTGTATTGGGGTATGGCCAAGTTTTGGTAGCAGGGAGGCTACAGGGTTGGCATCTGTGAGAAACTACCAGTGCCAGCTGGCTCCAAGGTGAACCTGCCCCTGGGCAAGGCTGAGCCCGTCAGTGACAGTGGTAGCACCTCTGGGATAATGTAGTTAAGAAGATTGGAAAAAAACCTGCTTTGCAACGGCAACAGGAGAGAGGAGTGAAAATACAAGAGCAACAACTCTGCAGGCACCAGTGTCAGTGAAAGGGAGAAAGTGCTCCAGGTCTCAAAGCAGATATTCCCCATACAGCCCATGGTAAAGACCAGTGGGGCAGGCTGTCCCCATGTAGCCCATGGAGGCCCATGGTAGAGCAGAAATGCACCTGTAACCCGTGGAGGACCCCACACTGGAGCAGCTGAATGCCTGAAATAGGCTGTTACCCACGGAACACCCATGCTGGAGCAGGTTTGCTGTCAGGAGTTGTGTGACCCTGTGGGGGACCCATGCAGGAGCAGCCTGTTCCTGACAGACTACACCCCATGGTATAGACCCATACTGGAGCAGTTCATGAAGAACTACATCCCCTGGGGAGGACTTACATTAGAAAAGTCATGGGAGAGACCCCTTGCTGGAGCAGGGGAAGAGTGTGAGGAGTCCTTCCCCTGAGGAGAAGGGAGCAGCAGAGACATGTGATGAACTGACCCCAACCCTGATTCTCTGTCTCCCTGCACCGCTGTGGGGGAAGGAGACAGAGAATTCAGAAGTGAAGCTGAGCCCAGAAAAAGGGACAGGTGAGAGGTAGTCTAGTTTTAACTTAATTGGTGACCTGAACTACTCAGCATAATTTTAAGTGAAGTTGTAATTTACTCCAGTCTCTAGGATACTTGCAGAGCTCACAGTTATTTTTCTTTGCAATTTCATGCCTTGACATTTCACTTTTTCTCAGAGTTTTTTTCTCATTGTTTCTTCCATCTAGGTTGTTTTTTTGAACTACCAGTTATTTCACAGACTGAATTGGCTGACTGGTGAGTCCAACCCATTATGTTAAACCGAGCTTTGTTCAAATTTGACCTTAACATCACTACTTCAGCATGTGATCTTTGAAGAACAGCATCTTGTCAGGCTGTTACTACTGTTTGACCCTCTGTCAAATAGACTAAGTATATTCAAATTTTTAAAACAAAATTAGCATGCATGCATTTAGACAGATAAGGTGCATTTGTATTATGACTTAAAATAGCTATGTTATAAAGTTTTTGAAAATTAAGGTTTATAATGAAACTGTGGAAAGACAGTTGAACACAACCTTAGTGTATAATGACTTCTTAATATATAAAAGAAAATTTATGTTCTCTGTTAAAGTTACTAAAGCTTTATCATTACTTTTTTGCAGTATCCCTGAAGTACAGCTTCATACTGTGTGAAGTGCCATATAACAGAGGTTTCATCCTATCACTATTTGTCATCATTTAAAAAGTGTCTCAGGAAAGAACATATTAAAACACCTTCACCTCTTCTCACTTTACAGAAGCACAATTTCAGAGAAATTGTAATTCAAAAAATATATATCTGCAGTATTACAGCAGGTAAGTACTTTAGTTCAGCAGGTAGCAAATCCAAATGACTCATATTTACCTACACAAAGGTTTCACTTCAAAGATAAAATGACAAGGAGTGTTCTATTATTCTCTTAGCTCCCTTCAAAGAGCTTTTTATTCCCATTTTAAAAAATAGTATCTTTAAATGTAGCAGCAGAAAACTACTAACAAAAACATGTTCCCTGAAGAGATATCAGTGTAGGTTAATTAATTCTGTATTAGATAGATAGAAAACAACTGCTTCTTAACTCTGTCTGGAAAACTGCATGAAACTGCTGATCTTTGCACTAATTTTAAGAAGCAAATTCCATTTGCGTTATAGAAATAACATCAGAAAGAGTTCAGAAAGCTTTGTGAGAGACTCTGTGTTCATGTATTTACATTCATATTCTAAATAATTCAGTGAAGAGACTCTTTAAAATAAAGACAAAAAACTGATCACAGATAGAAATAAATCACGTAATTTCTTCCAAACTGGTTTAGTGGGTAATAGGGAGATGAAATAGCCAGTCTGTTGAATTGTGGAGTAATTTAGTTTGGAAGGAGAGGGGTCATCTATTTCAGCCTCCTGCTCAAAGTAGGCTTACCTTCAAAGGCAGATAAAGTTGTATAGAACTGTGTAAAGCTGCATTTTGAAAAACTCAAAGCATGGAGATTCCACAATCTGTCTGCAAGCTCCGCTACAATTTTGGACTAGCAGTCCCTGCACTTTTGTTGTCCATGTCAGAGAAAAGGGTGCACCATCTTTTTCACTGCCTGGAATTAAAGCCTCTCCTGCTTGACTTTTCTTCCCTGAGCCCCTTTGTATCTTCTCCCACATTATGTATTCCACCTGTCTTAACTGCCTTGGTGATCCCATGATGGATTTGCTTTCCTTTATGAACATATATCTTGTACTGGGACCCAGAAGGAGACATATGACTTCAGATGTGGGTTCCCTTGTACAATAACAGCTGCCCTCAGCTAGCTGGAAATGATCTTATTAATGTAGTGCTGGGTCTGGCTGGCATGGAGGTGACTTTCTTCACAGCATCTGGTATAGTGCTGTTTTGATTTTCTGACCAAAACAGTGTTGATAACACACCAGGAGTTACACACCTGGAGTGTCAGGAAAAGCTGGGAGAGGACACAGCCAGCACAGCTGACCCCAACTGACCAAAGCAATATTTCATACCATATGACATGCTCAGCAGTAAAAACTCAGAAAAAGAAGGTAGAAGTGGGGGTGGAGCACTTGTGGTCATGGTATTTATCTTCCCAACTCACCATTTTGTGTGCTGAGGCCCCGATTTCCTGGAAGTGGCTAAATATCTGCCTGTGATAGGATGCAGTGAATTAATTTCTTACTTTGCTTTGCTTGCACAAAACAAGTTTTGCTCACTGTTTCCCTTCTGATTCTCTCTCCCCTATTTCCTTGCAGGGGAGTCAGCCAGCACACGTGGGGGGACTTACTTCCAGCTGGGGTCAAACCACCACTGCAACCTTCTTTGTGTTTAGCCTTTATCACCACAAGACTGCAGTCCTGGCTCACGTTAATTGCTTCATCAAGACACACATCGAGAACCTTTTCTACAGCACTCTTCCCCAGCACATCAGTCCCAGCCCTGATGCAAGAGGTTGTTCTTTCTCAGGGGTTGAACTTCCTGTTTGTCTTCACTGGAGTTCATGAGGCTCCATTTGCTTGTTTCTACATCTTTGTTAGCTCACCCTGACTGGCAACACTTCCCCACATATATCCCTCCATATATCATCACCCAGTTTGTGGTCATCCAGGAACCTGTTGAGGAGTCAGATGCAGTGCTGATCCCTGAATTACTGGAACAGGTCACTCAGAGAGACTGTGACAAGTCTGCCAGTGGAGATTTTCAGCTCTTGACTGGACAAGACCCTCAGCAACCTTATCTACTTTTCAAGTTAAATGTGCTTTAAGCAGAAGTCTGACATAGATGACCTCTTGAGGTCCTTCCGCGACCTTAAATACTGGTACAAAGAGAAAATACAGGAGAAAGCCAACCTTTTCTCAATTTTTTAAAGTAATACCAGATCACCAGTTACAGAAGGAGTAACTAACTCTTTCCAAAGAGACTATTCAACTTTTTCCAATTTTGACAATGCTTTGATTACATGTCTGATAGGTTGTATTATTGTATTCATATATGAGTGATTTAAAAGAGATAAGATTTGGCAAATCTCTGTTTTTCTGAAAGTAAAAATGTGTTTTCTAACAGAAAGGTAGAACTGAGACTCCTTAATCGTTTGAGAAAGGCCAGATATTTCAAATGCTACTGGAATTCCATTATATGGTAATGATGAACATCACACTGTAAAACAAATCATTTTATTTACACAGTGCTGTCAGCAGGCTTTTATTCCCTCAGTTACTTCTTAAGTTGATCCTAAAGATTAACATGTTCTGGGTATAACTGTCACAGGTATAACAGAAATTTTTAAGCCTCTCTGTGTGTTCTCATCATGAAACAAGCATTTCAAGTTGACTTTTCCTTTACAGGATAGTTTAAAATCATACCCAAAGGCATGTGTATAAATTCTTGTTCCTCTTCCACTACTCAGAGATGCTAGAGTTATGGTTTTATTCATGAAGGAAGGGTACTTATAGCTCAAAGGATTATTCTTTGAAATTCTTTGAATGGCTCTGAGATTGAGCCCTTCTCGATCTCTGAACTAATTGCCTAAATTGCACACTCTCTTATCTTTGCAGTCCTGTTCCTGTGCAATAGAAACCCAGGGCAGTCTAAGTTGAATTATATTTCATATCTGTGCACACACACACAAACACACATGAAGCCTTAGGAGAGAGTTCAGATATAAGAAGATAAAATTATTTGCTTGCAGACAACTACATTTTCTGAGAGGAAGCTGTTCTAGAAGTTTTCAATTGGAATTGATTTACTACAAAGTAGACATTAAAAATTATTAAATGAATCATTCACTAAAAATACCTCTTTTTCCCTGCTTACTATGCAGCTATGTCATTTATCCATGACTATTTCACATAAAGGCAGTTCAAGCTGAATTATATTAATATCATCTCTAGTTAAGGACCTCATGTTAGGCACTGACAAGATGGCCATAAGAGACTCTCCACATTCTTCCAGTTTCTGATCTTATCTACCAGGGTGAAAGTTTTAGTGTGGGATTCACCTCATCTTCCTGAAGATGTCTGTAATATTATCATTACCATGTCAGGGAATTTCAGTGGCAGCTAAAACACTTGTTTCTTCTTGAGTCAATCTGGAATACAAACAATTTTGTTTCCAGTCCACTTTAAGACAAAAAAGACGCCATGGAGCTTGATACTTGCAGTTCTCACTGTGGCTTAAAAGCGTTTGCCCAGAATATGATTAAAGAAAATGAAAAGCTTTCAACTCAATGTGAAAAAACCTACCTTATTTTTTATAATGTAAAAAGTCTGAAACCGTTCATGGTTCATGCATTTAAGTCAATACGCTGATGTTAACATGACAAGTCTTTGATAACCTTCTTTTACTTCACCATAGTACTTGAAAGACTTAAGTGTCTTTCTCCAGATCAAAACAAAAATTATTTTACACTCAAGTTGCCTGAGAATGAAATTTGTAGGAATGAGTTCAAATATCGTGAGTTACCCCTGAACTGCCTCGGCATACTTAATTGCCAATAAAATTAGGAACAAGAGCTTAAGCATTCACAGATTTATGCACATAACTTTTTTTTTGTCTTGGCAAGATTAGGAAAGACATATACACTAGTATTACCATAACAACCTGTACTTTTGTTGACAGAGTGTGAGTTTGTATGCATTGGTTTCTATTTTTCTTTGCTTACAACTCCCAAGACTAGAGTCTATGGAGAGAAAAGCTTAGAAGTACAAGATTCAATGCAAAAACCCAAACACAGAAATACAAAACATACACCCCTGACCTCAAAAAAACCCCACCCTTATGTGCTATACGTTTTTTGCACATCCATGAATAATGGCAGGGGTTTGTTTTGATTTGTGGTCTTCTATTTCACTATGAAGGCTGAAAAGACCCTGCTCTTGGTCAGAAGAGGCAATGGTAAGAGTTGAGATGCTGGCATGAGAAAGACTATGCAGAGAAAACTATGAGCAGACACTGGCCTGGCTGTACCAGAACTGTTACTTGCACAGAAAATTTCTGGCAAGTGCATGATGGCTTCTTGCTGAGTGACAGTCCTGGGGCAAATGTTGCAATATAAATAGTGATAACAGATGTGACCCGTCTAGTAGACTACTGTAAAACCCAATCTTGTACGTGAAACAAATACTCACTGTTGCTGCTTTTTTTGTCAGATCAGTTGTAGCATTCCCTTCCACTTTCCTTTGTTTACCATTAAGAGAAACAAAGAATCAACTTCAGCATAACTATTGCACCTGTTCTGTTTTGCGTTTTCAATTTAGGAGTTATGTTTGGTCCTTCCTTTATTAGCACTTTGGAAAAAGAAGGCTGGGGCACAGGAAGGGAGAGAAGTGTCTTTCCTGCTGGAAGATTTAAAAAGAAAAAATGTGCAACTCAGTAATTTGTTTTTATATAGAATGTATTTTCCAACTAATGCAATGGAAAATATTTTATTCTATTGGTCTATTTATTGTGTATATTTCTTCATGAAATTTGTGCACTAACATACTTTATATAATGTACGGTCAAATTATCGGATCCTCACTAGGAAACAATTTGGTGTAGAATTCACCAAATGATTAATTCAGATCAGTGATGCTTATCCTTTATGCCTAGTACTCCTCCTCCATCTTTCATCTGTATTATTGAATTAATGTGTAATATTTGTACTGTCTTTAACATGTTATTAAAAAATCAATTAACTTAAATAAAATTAATTTTTCAAGTACAGCCTATGGGGTATTCTGTGAGAAATTACACCTTGTCTTCAGATTTTTTTGCACTGCTTGGCTAGGCAAAATGTTTAAAATTTTGTTTTCAATAAATGAATGTTTTAGTTAATAGATTAAATTTTAATAACTGACTTCCAAAAACATGGTTTTAATTTTTTATCTTCTCCAAGCAAAGGAATACTTCTTTCAAACAAGGAATGAAACTGAAGAGCTGGGTTGAGGGTTTCATTATCTTATGAGATATGAAATCTTATGCTTTCAACTTAGGTTTATTCTGTCAGACTTTAAATACAATATAATGTGATAAACCCTTGGAATTACAATTTTTAGGTCATGCATAATGATTGACTGTCATACCTACAGAGGGTTTTTGTTGTGTTTTTATTCCCTTTCTCCAACATTGTTTTTGAAGGGACTGTCTCTTTAAGGACAAACTTCACACACACACACCCCGTGCGTAGTGGGGAATGAGAAAAGCGAAAAAGAAGGCAGGGAAAAGCGGAGCTCGCTCTCTTCTTCCCAGGACCATGGGTGCTGGTGTGCCTGCGGAGTTCCATGTTGCCATTCCACTACCGAGCCGGCGGACCCAGAACCGTGCCGGGATGGAAGCATTCCGGGTCCGCCCGTCTGCTGCTGCCGCCGCCCTGAGCCGCAGCTGGGCAGAGAAGGAAAGCGGGACAGCTCCCTGCCGCCGGGAGGGACGGGACAGCCCGTGCAGGGAACCCCAGCCCTTTGCCCAGACCAGTGAATTTACTTTGTTTGTGAGTAAGCTGATTCCCTTGTACCTTTGTGGTGCTGCTGTTTCCTTGTAAGTAAACTTATTTTTTCACTTAGACTTCCTCCCATGTTGTCCTCTATATTAGTGGGGAATAAAAGGGGATGGAGTGCGTTCTATTGGAGTTCCCACTCCAATATTTGTCTTTCAACCAAGACATTGACTGAATTATAAAATTTATAGGCATAAGTGTGCAAGATGATAGTGCTGTTAGATTAATCTTGAGACTAACCTTAATAGGCAGAAGTAGCTGGCAACCTATGTATAAAAAACTTAGAACCAGCACATCCAGATGCAACTAGTGTTACAGAACAATAGAAAAGTCTAGGTCAAAAAAACCCTCTGGGGATCACCTGGTTCCTTTTTCTCTTGAGAGCAGAGCCTTAAATTGGGTTATCCAAGAGAGGATTTACTTGGCTTTAATAAGCCAAGCCTTGGATATGTCCAGCAAGGAAGGGGCTTTTCACCACTTGTTCGGACAATTTGTTCCAATGTTGAATTGTTCTCCTGATGCAATTTATTTTCTTGAATCCTGATAGAGTTTGCTTTGAAGCTCCTTATACCCATTGCCTCTTCTGTCACTGGGCATCCTTGTGAAGAGAGTACCTTGATATCCTCTTTAACTATCTTTTAGGTGTTGGAAAACTGTGACTAGATCCCTCTTGAGATGAGTCTTCTCTAAGCTGAATGGACCCAATTCCTTCAGTGTTTCTTCAAACATTCAGTTCTCCAACCGTCCGATCATTTGGGGGCCCGCTGCGGGACAGAGACCCTTCAGCTTTCCTGTTTCTCTTCTGCTGGGAGGAAATAATTGGACACAGTATTCCAGGTGTTGCTAAAAAGTGCCAAGGAGAGCTGAGTAACCACTGCCTTGATCTGCTCACCATATGCTAGATGTTGGAATCCAGTATGTGTTTTCTGGTTCAGGATGTACCTTTCTGGCTGCTTGAGGGCACATACAACTGGCTCAAGTTCAGCTTGCTATACGCTCTGATCCCAGGGCCTTCATGGCAGAGATATATCCCCGCCTCCTTGTAGGGGGAAAAAGACCCAAGTTGTTCTGCTCTTTGGGGTTATTCTAGTTACAGGACTTTATATTCAGCCTTGTTGAACTTCTGTGATTCTTGCTGACCTGGTTTTTCTAGCCTGTTGAAGTCTCTCTGTATGGCTGCTCTTTCTTCTGACTTAATCACTTCTTCAAACATTTTAGAGTCGTCCACAAACTTGGTGATGATACATTCAGTCCCATCATCCACATAATCTAGAAAGGTATTGAATAGCACTGACCCCTGAACAAACTTACTCATGAGTGGGTGCCAGTTTGACTTTATCCACACTCCTCTGAGCTCAATAGTATAGGCCACTTTCCACCGTGGTCCATCTGTGCAGTCTATTTCTTAACCAGATTGTCAAAGGGGATGTTGTAGGAGACCATGTCAAATGATCTACTACATCCACATCTCTCCCCTCAAGTAGTTTAGAACACTTGTTTATCAATCCATCTCCAAGCCTGCATCTTCCTTGGCAATTCAGCTCTTTGTTCTGATGCATATGTCCTCAGATCTTTACTTTAAAAAAATTTAATAATTAAGGGTCAGAGTACTGATCCTACAGCCCCTCTCTATGTGCCAGGCAAACAGCTCTTGGAGTTACTTTCCTTATTTTCACATAGCGGTTGAATTCTGTGGATATTAATATCTTAATAACATTCGCGAATGATGGACTAAACATGGTGGCAATTATACACGGTGATTAAGTAATCATTGCAATTCAGCTAAAAGAACAAAATTCACTAGTAGCATAAAATCCATTTTGATTAATGTCTTTAGCATTTAGAATACATGAACTGTCCTTTCAAAAATGTATGTAGCACCCAATTGTGAGGAAATACTGGATCACTACATTATTTTAACTTTTTCATCATGGCTAGTTAACAGCTTGGTTCATCTGTTGATGTGCAGGATGCCATAAAGCATATTGGAAATAAATTTATTTCAAACTGGTCTTAATAAGGTTAAGCACCAATATATACAACTAAAAATTGAAACATTTTGGGAGAGCTTTATGGTTTACCTCATTGTATTTTTATTTTTGGATATTTTATTTTTGCGTAGAGCATGTACCTATATTACAACTCATTATAATATGTTTGTTTTGTTTATTAGATATATGTATTACAAGAAACTATGTGTAACTGATGTATACTGATATAGATATGAGGAATAATCACTTGAATGGCAACAAAGCTTTTATATTTGGACTCTTGCCAAAACAACCAAAACTGGATGGCAAGACAGATCATTCAGAGGAAATCAGAAAGGATGTTCTAGGGCAACAAGACCACAGTAATAGAAACAGTTCTGTCCGCAAACTGCAAAATATGTAGGATTTAACTGATTTCAAATGTTATAAGGAGACTTACCTTTCCTGTTAATACACAGAAACTCTTGACCTGTATCTAGTTGTTGTACTCACCCACCGAGCCTGCTACATTCCCCTTAATTCAGAGCAACACTAGTACTACTACATTATCTGGCTCATAGTCTTACATTTTTTATAAAAAATATTTTGCACTCAACTTTTATTATTACTTTGTATTAAAAATTAAAGAATAAAATTTTTAAAAATAATTATGAAGGAAATAGAATAGTAGAAACCTGAGTGATGTATAGAGCTAGTTAAGGAATACAAAAGATTGCATGCTAGAGATGTTCTAAAAAAGGA
Source organism: Myiozetetes cayanensis (assembly GCF_022539395.1). Classification (NCBI taxonomy): domain Eukaryota; kingdom Metazoa; phylum Chordata; class Aves; order Passeriformes; family Tyrannidae; genus Myiozetetes; species Myiozetetes cayanensis. The sequence goes on along the minus strand of NW_026087411.1, from coordinate 88,108,571 downwards.
TTTTTGGATGTTTTTAAATGGCAGTAATTTCCTAATTGAAAAAAAGGTTTAAACTTTTAAATTAATGAGGAGATTACTGGCAGAGAGAGGGGAAAAGGACTTCAGGAAAAGAAATTCAATTAGGTGTGTTAGACTGATTGACGTAAAAACTCTCACCTAGCTGTCACATTCGTAAGTGGCTATAGAGACAATGCATTTGACAAATTGCTATTTTCCATAGTTTCAGAAATCTGAATTTTTGGCAGAGATTGTCAGAATATTATATTTCTTCTCTTGTTTTTCCTTCTCTTGAGGAGGAAGGTTATTTTATTGGTTTCTTGGGTCTAGTTCCTTCTCCAGTTGAATGTGTTTCAAGTGTTATCATGCTTTAGCTACACCACATCTATCTGCTTATTGCTGTGCACAGTCCTATCCATTCTCTGATTCAGCTCTCTGCTGTCTACAGAGCTAGCTTAACACCACTTCAATCAGATCCATACCCCCAGCTTTTATAGGTATCATTCATATTCTCTTCACTTTTCCTAGTTGTTGTTCTGTACTGTTTGTCCAGCCAATTGCTCACTCACTTTTTGACAATACAGGGCTACCACTTACTTCTGCCATTTTGTCATCATTTAAATTTTCACTGTCAATCATTATAGCAAAACAGCCTAAACTGCTGAGACAGCTTGACTTCAGATTCCAAGATGAAGCTATGAGACTCAGAAGATGCAGAATGTATGTCCCAAAACATGAAGACTACAATTTATCATAGAAATACAATCAGAGATTATGAAAGAAAGAAAATGAAGCACCATGGCAACACCACTTGTTTGTTTGTTTGTTTGTTTTAGTTTTGGATAAAAGGCATTTTTCTTCCAAAACAATTTTTTCTATTAAGTTGTTCTTTCTTTTTCCTCGTAGAAAATTACAGAGGAACTGAATGCAGTTTGAAAGCCAAGGCAACATTTAGGCATTCTGATATTTTTCCAGTGATTCCAAAGCTAGAAGTTCATAAAGTATGCTCTTTTTCAAAGCTATATTCACCTTGAAAAATGAATGATTCACTGTAAATAATCAGAAAAGTCCATATTTTTTCATCAGAGTCAAGATTTTACCTTGTTTCTCTAAGACCTTTCTAATAAGATCCCACTTCTGTAGCTGCACACGGTCATTGAACACTGTTATTGTATTTTTTTGCATATAAATACTGCAATAAAACCTGTTGCCTACAATACAAAGAAAAAAATCCCAACACTTAGAAGCACTACTGTGTTACTTGGTATTTTGTCAGCAAGAAATCTCCCTTTATATTACTAGAGATTGTGGCATTTTGGGGAGGGGAGGAGCAGGAATGAGAAGGAAAGCACGTATTGCAGAGTAATGATAATCTTCATTGTTTTCCATGGGCTATTCTTTTGGAGCAATACTTTGGAAAAGCAGACTTTTAAATAGGTTTCAAGTGTGTCAGAGTATACCAGTTTCAACTTGACAGCAGATACTTCCTCAAGCAACCTGATTAACTCAGTCTTATTCCTTCCACTGCTTTTAGGATTGTTCTTCTGGAGGCATCTCACGTGCATTTCACTGAGTAATCAAGTTTAGTTGGTAATGACTGTTCTTTTGATGATTTGAAATACATTAATTCTTTTGTAGAAAATGAATAATTAGAAGAAATTTAGTGTAACTAATTATTTCTGTGGATTTCATTAAATAGGATAAATAATTATTTAATTAATCACATGCACAGCTAGCAAGTACAATTATCTAATCAATACACTTTCATAAATGACAGTAACATAATAGACATTTGCACTATTTGCTGATATTCCTTTAGATGTTCTCAAAATCATTTGCTTTTATAAAAGGCAACAAGATAACTAGTGTATTCAACTAAAGTCATGATAGCTATCTTTTGCAATAGGTATAAATCTTCCTGAAATGTAAGATTATTCTATTTTTTTCTCTAAATTCTAATAAAGTTTTTTTTATGAAATATCGAGTCTCATTATTTCTTGAAAGTCTTGACTATTAATTTCTCCTTCTAAAGCCAGATAATATTTCATATGCAGGAATGTATACAAAAATCTATTTTTTAACCTGTTAAAAAGTTCTGCCCTAATTATAAACTTGTCAGATAATTAAAATTAGAAAATGGAGACTAAGAAATAATATCTTAAGCATTTAAACAGTTTATTATATTTATCCTGATACCTTTATCAAATAAACTTTATGTAACAATGTTCTTTATGTAGTGAAGCTTTTTGCATGTAAAAGCCCATTAAATTCAGTGACTAAATTCAAATTCAAAAAAAGCCGCAAGTCTAAAAGTGCTAGTTCTATTTATTTCATTAAAGTTTGAGTCATTAGTTCACTTCTACTGACTTTACCATTACTTTCCCTTTCTATCACAGTGGAGAATTCCACAGGTAACAGTTACTGCTGGTGCAGTAGTTACTGCTATTTCCTTTAGTTAATTGTTATTTTTTACTTATTTCTGTTTGTATTGTCACTTCATTACTGGAGGGGGCAGTGAGAGATTAAAACAAAAGGGGAAGGACTTATTTTGAGTCCTGTGTCTCAGGCTAGTTTGTCCAAAACCAACACAACCACCTTTCCCAAACAAAAAGAGTGGCAAAAGAAAGCTATTTAAAAAATACACCTTTCCAACATGTGTTCTTAAAAAAAAATCAAACACAGTTAACTCAAAGATACCAGGGAGAAGAATAAAATTTGGATAATTAACAACTAAGAATGGAATTTGTGTTAATAGCCATTAATATTTACAGCACAGCTTTACATCATACAGCTGACCTAGTTTTCCTAGTTTTTATGTTCCAGATGTGGGAGAAAAAAAAGGCATTTCTGGATTGTGTATCCTCGTTTGGTAGACACTTCCAACTCAGTATATTCTATGATTCTGTGATTCTGTAAATCCTAAAAGTTTCAGATTTTAAGCTGTGTTTTCAATATAGAGAATCTATATACTGAATCTTTGTCTATCACAGGTAAAAGAGTCAAACCAGTAGCTGTGAAGTGTCTTTCTTTTCATGCTTAACCTGGACCTGGAAATTGCAGAACTAGCTTAAAGGAACTGGATGACTAAATTTTTGGTGAATATATGTGGCTATATACCTTTACCACAGAAGTGGATAAAGCTAATCCCCTTTCAGTCTGAAGAAAACTTGGAATTCTTTAATTACAACAATGGGTGAAAGGCTGTATATTTGAAGAAAAAAAAAAAAAGATAACTAGAAAGACATAGGTGGGTGGTCAAAAGGATTATTCACTGATAACTTCCTACATATACTTGAAGAATGGAAATGACTAGTGGAATTAACTATTTGTTGTGCTACTGGAACTAACAGTGCTATTGGAATGCTACTGCAGGTCTGCACTAGCAGAGCTAAATTTATCTCAAAGCATACAAGAATATGTAACAAATCTGTTTAACTAAAATGATAATATATTAATGCTTTTAGTAATATTAATATATAATTCCATGTCATTTTAAGGAGCAAAAACAGGGAGGAAAATATATGGTAATGTGATTTGTTAATGCCAGTGGGCAGCTGAGCCCAACCCAGCTGCTCACTCACTACTCCACAGTGGGATAAGAGAGAGAAATGAAAAAGTGAGAAAAACTCATGGGTTTAGAAAAAGAGAGTTTAATGGGGAAAGCAAAGCTGCATGCAAACAAAGAAAACCAAGAAATTAATTCACTGATTCTCATCACCAGTCAGATGTTTAGCCATCTCATCCAAAGCAGAGCTCCATCATGCCTAATGGTGACTTGAGAAGACAAATGTCACCCACTTCCTTCTTCCCTCAGTTTTATATGCTAAGGATGACACCACATGGTATGGGCTGTTCCTTTGGTCACTTGGGCTCAGCTGTCCCAGGGGAGGTTGTGGCCTCTCCCAACTCCCTGTGCAGGCCCAGCCTACTTGCCAACAGGGCAGTGTGAGAAACGGAAAAGGCCTTGTTGCTGTGCAAGTACCACTTAGCAAGAAACACTGGTATGATATCAACACTGATTTGGTCACAAATCCAAAGCACTGCACCCACCATATGTCCATATGTGGTGCTATGACGAATATTAACTCCATCCCAGCTGAAACCAATACCAATTTAAAAAAAAAAAAAAAAAAAAAAGAGTAAAGGTTTGTTTTAGATTACAAGGAAGTTAATTCAATGACAAGGAAGTAAAATGAACTTGCTTGAAAAAAAGAAACTTGAATTTGTCCAAGAAGTTCAAAGAACAGCACATTTTAACTAAGTCCCAGTTAGCAAAGCTGAATAATTCTTCTGGAATTATGTGCAATCTGTACTATGCTCTGTTTCTCTCCTGGCTGATGTACAGGCTCCCCATCCAGCTGTCAAAGCGTGCTTTTTATTTTCCGAAAGTCCAGCTGACACAGCTGGCACACTCTGAGTTACAAGCTTAGGGAAAAAAGCTGGTGAATCCTCTCAGGGACTACTTGCAGATGGGCTATGTAGTGGATTCCTGCCTGGTAAGTAGAAAGGATAACCAGATAGCCAATTTCCTGTCTAACCGCAGTTTTTGCAAAATAGACTGGAGAGAATAACCGTGCCTAGTTATGATGGCAGAGTTGAAGTTCAAACAGTTCTTGCACTGTTAACCACAATGGATTAATGGATTAATTTGTCATCATGTAACAGTGCCCATCAATGATAGATTTGTCACTCAAAGTGGGTCTGCAAGGATATCTTTTATCTGCAAGATAAGGATAAAAGATAAAAGAAAGATAAAAGATGCTTATCTTTTCCCAGCTCTGTTACCAATTTCAATTCTTAAACAGTAAAGAAATAAAAAGCATTGTGTCCAGGCCTGAGGCCCTCAACATAAGGACATAGACCTGTTGGAACAAGCCCAGAGGAGGGCCACTAAGTGTGACAGAGGGCTGGAACAACTCTCCTATGAAGACAGGATGAGTGCATAGAGGCTGTTCAGCCTGGAAAAGAGAAGGCTTCAGGGAGACATTAGAGCAGCCTTTCGGTGCCTGAAGGGTGTCTACAAGAAAGCCGGAGAGGGACTTTTTACAAGCACATGTAGTGATACAACAAGGGGAAATGGATTCAAACTGAAAGAGGGTAGGTTTAGTTTAGATATTAAGAAGTAATTCTTTACTGTAGGGGGGTGAGGTACTATGACAGGTTGTCCAGAGAAGTTGTGAATACCCCATCCCTGAAAGGGTTCAAGGCCAGGTTGGATTGAAAAACCTGGTCCAGTGGAACGTGTCTTTGAAGGAGTGCTGGAACTAGATGATCTTTCCGGTTCCTTCCAATCCAAACCATTCTGTGAAGATACTATGTTTTTACAAATATCTTCACCAAAGAAAAACATTCCCAGGTACACAGTGCAGAGATGAACAGGCAGTCTAAGGTGTACAGTCTATTTAAGAAACAACAAAAAGAAGAGTAGTTGATATAGAATTCTAAAATTAAAGAAAATGAAAATATTTTGTTGAAAAATCAATTACCTTGTGAAGGGATCCCAGTTTAATCGTTAAATTTGACCATAACTAGGCTCATGGGTAAAGCTACCCTTAGCTTTTGTATCCTGTAGTAAACCCCAGTGAGATGCACAGGTGCTATTTTCTAAAGAAACAGACGTGCCAAATTGATCACTGATGGCCTTTATATTGCTAATTGCATCAGCATTGATTTATTGTCATTAAAGTGAACTGTGTGAATCTGGTCTCAAGACTTTCTGGTTGTGTTTGGACCAAATATCTGACTTGAGGACTGCCTACTGAGGTTGAATGCAACAACTGACAAATAATGTGGGCAGCCTGGACTATAATTTGGCTGCAGCAAAACCATGCTATTAATTAGTTTAAATTTTTATTTTCAGTTGTGGGAGGCATAACATATGCAGGTAGTGTGCAGTTTGCCTCAGTGTCAGTGTACTTCCACAATTCAGGCAGTAGCTTCACTATTTTGATCCTGAGTTCTTTTTTAAAAAGGACTGCCAATTCTGCTGAACTTAAAAATTGTGTGGTAGCTTTTGTGAGGTTTCATTTTATTGAACTTTTTAATGGTGCCATATTAAAGCTTATTTTCACTGTTTATACAGACTGCAATTCTGTCCTTATCATCCTGCTACACATAACGTCCTTCATGTTATTTCTCTGATGATTCACATTTAGTTATAATATTGTCATAGTTCCGATTTTAGCAAGGAATTTTTCTTTCCCTTCCCCCTGCCGTGTGTGCTCTGTGTATTAGGCCATCAGGTAGCTATCAGGTGAACAAAAGAATCAACTCGTCCACTAATGGTCGAGATTAGTCTCCTTGACAACAAAGGGGGAGGAGTTGGGGGCTGGCTGGTGTGTGCCTGGAAGGAGGTGTGGAGGAGAGGCTGGTGTGCTGGTGGGCTGAGGACCTGCTGCAAGCTGCAGAGCTGCCTTGTTTCTTCTTTCTTCCTGTCAGAGGGGAGTTTGCTGCTGCTCTCTTCTCAGCTGTTGCTGGCTGCAGGCCCTGCTTAAAGCTAATCCTAATCAGCTGAAGTTTGTGAGTTTTCTTTCACTGGGAGAACTTTCTGTTTTATTGCTGGTTTTTTTTTTTTCCTTCCCGCTTCCTCTCTCCCCCCCCTTCCTTTTTCCAGTGTGGGAAGGGAAGGGGAATCGAGGGTTTTTTTGTTTTTTCTCTGATATACCCTGGGGGTGTTGCTTTTTTCCCCTTCCCCCAACCCACCTGGTGGCAACCAAGGATCTCTCAGCGCCGCCTGGTGACGGGCACTGGACATTACAAGTTCTACTCCTTCAGTGATCCAACAGCGCCACCTGGTGACTACTATAGGACACTACAAGTTCTGCACCTCCAGTGACCCAACAGCGCCACCTGGTGAACGGTACAGAACATTACAATTTTTGCATCTCCAGTGACCCGACGGCGCCCCCTGCTGACTGTGGTTGGAACTGCACCAAAGGGTGCAAGAAATTGAACTATTTAATTTTGCTTTTGCCGGTTTATCAGTTTTGTTCTTGAAGGGGATTATTGGTGGGTATAGGAGTATTGCCTGGTTGTTTTACTTGGTTTTTTTTTTTTGTGTGTGTTCCTGTTAATACACACATACCTTTTAATAAAGGGCTGTTATTTTCCCTTTTCCATAATTTTGTTTTCCTTCAATCGGAGCCTCTTAATTTTGGATTTATAATTGCTTAGATAGAGAAGTTTGGGTCTTTTTCTCCTAATCCATCCTCAGCAAAAGACCCTTGTCTCATTTAAACTGGGACAAATATATACACATATTCCACTTGTCCTTTTCAGATCCAGACAGTGGATTAAGGCAAATAATTGTGCTTTATTAAAGTAGATAAAGCCTTTTTGGAACCTTAAAGGTATAATGAGAATATCAGAAAAGAAAACTATGTTAATAAAAAAAAAATATCCAAAATTCAGTTGTAAAGGTGGACAAATAGCATCAGAATAACACTAAGGGGACCTCTGTCCACTTTTACTGCAATGTCTCTAGTCACAGAGAAAACCTCTTCAGCTGGGATTCATCTCATCTATCTTCAGCTATCTAAAACTTCATTTTCTGAATGAAGTTTTCTGAATCTCTCTCAGTTAAAGTTCTGGTACATGAGGCTGGTACCTCTTTCTAGCAAAATGTTCATCTCACGTGTATCAACTTTGTCTCTGCAACTACAAAACAGGAAAATCAATCCTTAATATATCCAACCATTTTGTATTTCCTTTACAACAATGATAGTTGCCCTTAAAACAAACAAACAAAACCTATTGAACTCTCTCATATTAATTCTGATGCTGCCATATAATGAAAACATGTATGTAATAAATGTTACATAATTTTCCCTAATATAAATCAAGCATCATGGACACTACTATAGTACAAATAGAAAAATACTTTCTATCATGTGTTTCATCTGACCTTTTTCTATGGATGAAATAGAAATATATATCAATTGAAATAACATACAATGAAAGTGATGAGTAGCTCAGGAGTAATGCAGAAATGGGTTTCTTAAGTCCAAAAAGGGAGGTTGTCATGGAAACAGCTGGGTTAGAAATCTTATTGTTGCTACAATTTTATTCAGCTGCTGCTTATCTTTTATGTTATTTTAAAAAATTAATCTTTCTGAAGTCACTCATGATTTTATTTTTCTCAAAACAAGGTGCTATGTTTAGAACTTTTCAGATGTAAAGCAAAGTCTAATGGCATATTCATCTACACTGAAACATACAAAAATGAAATCTTCCATTTTACTCCCACTCTCATCTAGCTGAAAGACTAAAAGAAAAAGGTGAGTAAGAGTGAGTCACTCCCTCCATAAAAGGCTACCATGGCACTCCACACAACATTTTACTGAGAGTGAACTAAATGAAGAAGAAAACCTGTAAAAACCGTCTCCCCAAATTTGAAATGCTTAATTCTACATGAATAAAACAGGGGATCTGAAAAGATCAATAACAGAGCTCATCTATAAAAGTAATTAAAAAACAAAGTTGAAAATTAAAACAAAATAAATAAGTACCAGGTTAATCATAAAAGGAACACAAGTACTCAAAGTAAAGAAAAATTCTTGCTTACTAGCCTACCTGCAAGAAAGAGAAATTTAATTATTCTGTATAAACATACCTGCAACAAATAAGGGTTTCTAAATATTAGTTATCATAGAGGAAAAAAAAGTGAAATACCAAAGGGAGAAGAATGGAAAGGGCAACAAGTGGCATTTCTTCAGAAAATAACCTGAAGCAAGCACTATAAAACAGACTTTGAAGGGGAAAAAAAAATTAAAAAAAAAAGAAGAAATTAATAGTGTTTCAATTAGCAATATAAATAACCAAAATCAAAAAAATAAACAGTAGAGACTAATAAAAATTATCTGAAGATTGAGCCACATAAAAGAAGAAGAATATACAAAGAAACTATAAGGCACTAAAATATATAGGCAATGAATCTATGGGTTTTGAAAATGCATACGTTATTTCTTGAAACAAGAGCAGATCTAACCATCTCCATGGATACTTTTTTCTCTACTAAAAATGCTGATTCACTGACAGGTAAAATGTTTTGTGGACACATTAATCTTAAAAGATCTTGGAGCACAACAAAGGTTCAAATAATGTCTTTCAGGCCTTCTTCATGAGTTACCTGCCCTTCAATTTTCTTTATAGACTCTGTAAAGAATTACATTCACTCAGTATTGAGCTAAAACCATATTAGTTCCAATATCACATATTAAATCTAATATCATATACTAGCTGTATATGTATCACCACTGAAATTTTCTCTGCCTTTGGTTCCATTGATGAAGATGGGATTATGTTGCCCTTTTATTAGACTGAATTCAGAATTCAAATTAATAAATACTGATCAGTCCCTATGTTTCTAAAGAAAAAGATTACGTGGGGATGGCAAGAAACAGTGCCTGTCATGCTTTCCTTAGTATTTTTCATTCTGACTGGAGGCTTTATCTGCTCCAAGTAAAGAGGCTGTGGTTTCTTCTGATCAAATTGATGAAAAACGTCTTACCAGATGGTATTATTTAACACTGCAAGACTTCTTGCTATGTTGGAACACAGATTTCAGACTCCTTGGAATTCCTTGCTTTTCCAGTACCATCTTCCAGGCATAGCTGCTATAGGTGCAGCATTTGCATCTATCACAGTTCTGAGCAGAAGGTTTGTTTAGGACTTTTACACCCTGCTTATAGGGCTTTTGGTGCTTTCCCCATATTTCAAGAATCTTACTAAAAATTCCTTATGTTAGTTGTATCAGTTAATAACCTGAATTTAAACATTATAGAACTTCCTTGCTACAGAAGTCATCCTTTGGTGCAAGACAGACTTGAGGAGGTTAAAATAATGGAAGCTCCTCTTTTCTTTTTCTTAAATCTGCTGATTCACAACACTGGTGTTTGTGGGTGTGTGGTGGGTTCACCTTGGATGGCTTCCAGAACCCCACCCAGCTAGCTGCTTTCTTACTTCCTCTCCTCAGCAGGATGGGGGGTGAAAAAAGATGAAAAATCTCATTGCTTAAGATAAAGACAGTGAGATCACTTACTACTGAGAATCATGAGAAAAGCAAACACAACTTGGAGAAAATAGATTTAATGTATTGCCAATCAAAAATAGAGTAGGATAGTGTGAAATAAAGCAAAAACTAAAACATTTTCCACCTGAGCTCCCCTGCCCCACTTTTTCTCTGACTCAATTTCATTCTTTTATTACTGCGTTGTCTACATCCTCCCACCAAATGGCACAGGAGAAAGTGGAATGAGGGATTGAAGTCAGTCCACAACAGCTCCCCTCTGCTGTTCCTTCCCTCTCACACTTCTGCTAATTCAGTGTGGGTCTTTCACACATTCTGCAGTTCTTCAGGATAAACTTTTTCCATCATGGGGCATCTCCAGGGAAGTAGTCCTTCATGGAAAGACTACTCCTGCTTGCCATTCCTCTCCACAAAGCTACAGATTCTGTCAGGAGCTCCTGACAGAGCTGGCTCTGGCTGCAGGTGGAAATCTGCTCCACCATGGATCCCCATAGGCTGCAAGGGGACAGCCTGTCTCACCATGGTCTTCTTCACAAATTTCAGGGGCATCTCTGCTCTGGTGCTGGAATCACCTTGTCCCCCTCCTTCTTCACTGACTTTGGCGACTGCAAAGCTGTTTCTCACATACTTTTTTTCTGCACTGCTGTCTCTCACACATTTCTGTGTAGTGTTTTACCTTTCCTTAAATACATTTTCTCCAAGGTGCCCCCCCTTGGCTGTGGGCTCAGCCATGCCCTGCACTGGGTGGGTCGGAGGCGACTGGAACCGTCTGTGTCCGGCCTCCCCTCACAGACCCCCTGCAGCCCCCACTGTCAGCAGCTTGCTATGAACACCTAACACAACCAAATCCTTTAAGCCACGCTGTCACAGATATCTGAAACACAACTTGGAGGTCAATCATTTGGTTTAAGCAGGTCTTTCAGTGTAGGTTCTGATGTCATGACCCTTTCTCCATGAAGACTAGAAATTTGCCTGTGCACAAGAAACTTCTGTGTCTGGAGGTGCTGGTCATGTCGTGCCAATGTTGTCAAGTCTGTCCACAATGGTCCATATATTGAGTGGGAAGTAGAGATCACTTTTCCAGAAGCTACTCTTTTAGAAAGGTATAGGTACAGAAATATGCAGCTTTCAGAAACGTATACATATATATATATAGATAAAGGTATATAGATAAACAAATGGTGTTCAGGGAGTATGTTATATGTCCCAGAAAAGAAAAAGACCTGTAAAAGGATGCAGTCTCAACATTATTTAAAAAAATATCCCTTGAAAAAATTCACTGTTGAAAATCATTCACCATAATCAACTAACACTGTTCATCGGGTAAATGGAAATATTGTTATCTAAAATGCTAAAGTTCAAAAGTAATGTTTATAAAATCTCCTGTATAAGGTCATCAGAACATATCAGTAACTGGTCACCCAAGCTAAATTATTATAAAACAACTTTCCTGTTAAACACTTTCAAAAGATAGTTACGATGTTCACCTGAAAGGCACAAGTATCTTCTACACAGAGAAAAAAGGATTTACGTAATTATTTCATACAATATCTAAAGACATTGTCTGATTCTATTTTATCAATTTGTATATTACTCTTTCTTATCTTGAGATGCAAAAAGATGATTGTACTCTGTCACAAAAATCCACAAAAGTGGACCCAGAGTCCTTTATTTAAAGTAATATATACCTTTTTATACTTTTTGATGGATGGGCTTCTTATGCTGTGATAACAAAATTAGAGGATAGTACAGAGAAATTAAAAAGAACAAAACCAAATGTGCAAAAAAAACCCCAAACCAAACCTAACCAAACAAATAAACAAACAAACAAAACCAAAACAAATTGTTTAAAAGGAAAGAATTCACTCTAGTTATCTATTTTTATGTCATGTTTCCAGCAATGCCTGAATACATTCATGTGAATTAATGATCTGTGTGATTAAATGATCTCATTTCATCCTATTTAGTGACAATATCTTACCAACAGCAGGATGGAATACTGAAATAATATCTAAGAAATATCTTGGCTTTACTATAGAAAATTTGATGAATTATTTTTAGAGCTGTGGGAAGGAGATTTGTCATATAAAAATAATAGTTTGAGAATTAAAGTTCACCACAAGTTAAGACATTGAACTACTTAAAAGTGACTAATAAAGCACAAGGTATATTTTCATAAAATTAGCATGTAATTAAATGTGTTTATTTTAGATTTGCTAAATACATATAGTTCTGACTTAACAGGAAGAGAAATCATGCTACTCAAGGATGAAGGAACTCTACATGTAAATTTGAAAACTGAAACAACTCAAGTTAGCTGTGTTATCTTTTGAAGTGATACTCTTGTTAGAACTGAGCTAGCAGTAAAAATATCCAGTAATGTAGCAACTTGTGTTTTCAGGCAATTTACAGACATTACTTAATCATGGCAATGTATTTGTGACATGGTTACATTTGTTTATCTGCATCTTCACCCAGAGAATATGGACTGCGATATTAATTAATTTACCCAAGTGCACAAATGGGATCCATATCACATTTAGATTAAAATTCTCCTCTTTTCAGCTCATTGTTAGGTATGCACATCCCTATGCAATTTTCTCCCTCTCTAATTCAGTTTGCTATTATATTAATAATGGAACTGCAAATTGTAATACAGCAAGTCTTAACTCTTTTCAAAAATAACTGATCATTTCTTCAGATAACTCCTGGTTCACTGTGAATTTTTTTGATCATTTGACTGATGATGTAAAAGAACCAGTGCTATTCACAGCATTTTATTAGAGTCAATAGAATGAAACTCATAATTTCTACTCTATATGTGTCCATTACATAAACTTCATTGTTCCAGATAATACACACACACTGAGAATTATAATAAAAATTAATTGGATAAGGAAAAGATTACAGACTTTTTCTTTAAAGAAAGAGGCACAGACGATCTACTAAGACAATGTCACAACAATTTTCTTTCCTATCACTGGCACCCAGTGCGTGAAAGAGATCTCCTCTCACATCTGTGAAAGGAAGTGCAGAACGCTTCTGTTTAAAGTCCACTACAGGTAAATGTTTTAGCAACACCAGTAAAAGTTAAACACTTGAGAATCTCAGAACAAAGGAAATAATGTCTGTGTTAATGTTTTGCTACAGCCCTTAATCAGTGAAAGACTTGATATGCTTACATTTGTCCCAGTGAAGCAACAGACTTGAGAGAGTCACCTTACCTTTGAAGATATCACTCAAATATTGTCTTCAGTTCTCAACTCAGCAGAATACCACCCTTAAAGCATTTAAGGATCTCTTGATATTAAGTATTAAGTCCTCTCTAAATCAGATGTTCTAGTTGAAAGGGATGGTTGGAGACCTTTATTTCAGTACTTTGACATTTCCAGGTTTTACTGATCACCATCAGTATCTTTGAAACTCCACAGCATAGTATAAAATTAGTTTTTCTGACCTTATTTTCCACAGTAACAATGAACTTATAAATGCTCATGTCAAAACAAAAACCTTTTCAGAATTTATCACTATTTTCTCATCCATATTTATAAATGAACTTACAAGTTGCAAAACCTCTACACCAGGCTTTTTTGGCCACAGTGTTTAGTAAAAGTGGAGAAAGCTGCTGATCCAGATCAAAGGACTTCTGTGGTCAGGAATTCTTAGCCCAACCTCTTCTATATTTTCTTAGTCAATACACAATAACTTGCAAAATCCTGATTTAAACAGCAAAGCAAAATCTGCAACATTCTACATCTTTCTCCCTTAATTTTGATTGGTCTTCTTACATTGTTCTTATTTCATTGGTCATCTGGCCTGATCCATCTTGGATGTCCCTTATATCCTTTACCATATCTTCTAGCCTTATACAATACTTTGAATACTTGAAATGCTTAAAGTGCACATGCTCCGGTTGTCATTAAAGCAGTGTTCAGTTCTTTTAGGTATAAGTAATTTGGCCAGCAGAATAGGATTTCAAAGACCAAGATTTTGTATGTTTGCTCAATTTCTACATTTTGCTCCCTAAAACCTACACTTTTTGAAGGAATGTGTTGCTCTAAGGTGTCTATACAAATAGGCAATAAATAATTGAAATCTCCAGGTCTGTTGTATTTCTTTAGCAGGTTGTTTGAGTACTACAAGTACTTTTTAATCTATGTAACTTATTATTTATAAGAATTCATTATGACAAGTTTAAAAATAAGAGAAAAAATTTGTTTTTATTAGTCTGGATAACTAGCTCTGTACCTTTCAAAATGTAAGTAGAATGATATCACTGTATAAGGCTCTATAGCACTTGAGTAGCAGATGTGGAAATCCTATAACCACATTATTCCAAACTAGCAATTGAATAAAAAGTATAAATACTTACCAAATGGGCAGTTGCATTTGAAGCCACTTATGTCCTCTTCACAGGTTCCTCCATTCCAACAGGGTCTGTCTAAACATTCATGCACATGAACAGAACACGTTTCTCCTGAAATTTTAAATTAAAAAAAAAAAAAAAAAAAAAAAGGCTGTGGGTTGTCATAGTCTATGTGCTGACCCCAGTGGCCAAGGTACACTTACTGAGTAGACAGGACTACTGATCGACATACTGTATGTCAAGCATTTTTCTCCTTCATTGATTACAAGACAGTCCATTTTGACAGACAAAGTTGGAAATGTGACAATCAGGAAAATAGAAGGTTTTCTTATTGAGGTTATGCATATTTCTGGAACTTTTTTCCACTATGCAAAATTATTTTATTCAGGAAATTTTTGTCCAGTTTTGTGAGTAATTTTCTTTAATGTCTTTTAAAAAAGTATTGCAAAGTATCGTTGCATATGAAAATCTGGCCAACACTAATTTACACAGTTATGTGTAATAATATGGTTCAGCCCATGTTCTAAAGCAAGTTGTCAGTCCTGTAGCACTGGACATTTCTCTTTCTTTGTTTAATACAGAGAAGGAGGATGATCAAATCACCAACGAACATTTAATGAGGAGAAATACAAATGAGAGGGGATGAAATAGTTAGGAGCAAAGGTGGTATAGTGAAATGTAGATTTGTAATATACAAAACGGGTTGCTTTGATGTGTAACAGGAGAAGCTATTTCCAGGAATATAGAGACAAATCATGTTCAGTAGCTATGACAGATCAGCAGTGCACAAAGCATGCTGAGCTTTCTGTGAGCCACACAGTAGAAGATAAAAGCAAAAAAAAAAGCTGAAATTCCTCTGAATTCTTTGCACTGTGGAAACTATTTGGTCTACTATCTGCAGCACACATACATGCCCTCTAGTAGAATCATATGAACCAAGACAGTCAGCTCTCAAAATCTGTATTTGCTGAATCTATCAGATACAAAAGGCCACCAGTGAAGGAGCCCATAGCACCAAGATTCTCTTCCACACTTAAACTTATGACAGCATGGTTTCTGCTAGGATTTTTTCCTACCTTTAAACATCTCTTCATTTTCTGTAAGACTTCAAGATACGTGGATGAAAATGGTGAGACAAAAGCATAGTCCAGGGAGAGTTCAGGTAACAGTAAACTAAAAAGCTATCTGCTAGGGCAGCTGCTGAATGCTGCTTAACGTATGCCATGGCACTAGTGAGGATTACAGACGGCAAGGACTGACCAAAATATAAATTCATTTCTCAGTTCTTAAATTTTTTAAAGAATTTTCTTTGAAGTGTTGATAAGGTAGTATCACTATGTACAGTCCTTATGATCTCATTCTGATAATTTGCATTCCTTCTGCTTTCTAGTTCCGATCCCTGATTATGGTGGGTCTCTTTTGAGGAAAATAAATAAAAATGCATTGGCATCTGTTTTCTTCTGGATAGACAGGTGCAGAATTTCCTCTAAAATTAATTATCTGGCCACAAGCCATGGTTTAAGGTGAAGCATGTGCTAGAAAAACTCCTTGAAATAGATTTTTTTTGCCTCCCTTGAATTGTTAAAGGTTAAAGCAAATGCAATTTTAAGGGAAATGTTGGAATGAGATCATGCTCACTTACTGATGATATTCAAGATTTGTGAACATCTTACTGCCTTTTTGTGAAGATGTCTGCTTTCTTTCTGAATCTAAGGCAGCAAAAGTATTTTATGGAACTGAACAGTACTATAATTTTAATACATGACTATAGCAGGTATAGCTGCAATTCCTTGTGAACTCTTTTCATCTATCTTCTTTGATTTTCATTTCTTTTGGGGATAGGATATAGGGTATGGCCTTCAGCAGGAAAATGAGTCAGCTACATGCATAATTCTGACTACAGATCTATACTTTAAAACTGAGTGTTTAGGGTGAAATTCAGTTCCCTAAATGTCAGTATCTAATGCAATATAGGATGTCCTGTATTCAGTCTTGAGCAAATAGTCCTTAGGGGATGAAATGGACAATAAGCAGAGACAGTTCCAACAGTTTTATAAAAGTGCAATAGAGTAGTCATTCAGGCTGGAAATCCTGATGGGATGGTAGGAAATAAAGACAAAGGAACAAAGACACATAGAGTAGCTTTAGAATACTCTGGAGTATTCTCAATAAAGAACAAAAAATTAGCCTGTACTAGACCAGGTGAACCCTTTGAGAAAATCAAAATCAAAATGGAACCGGATCAAAAGGTTAATTCTGTGGCTATGTTTTTATTGAACGATATGAAATGTTACAAGACCTGGGGAGTCCTGAGAGGATGATGAAATAATGAAGGTTAGAGGAATCTGGGACATGAGATGAATGTTGGAGCTGTGTGAAGGAATAGTGGCAAAACCTAATTGTATGTAGAAAAGGTGAGAAAGGAGTCAAAGCCATTTCCCCATTTCAGTTTGACAGGAAGCATAATGATTCTGTCAAAATGAGAAAAGATGCAGAAAAAGATAATTTATTTCCCATCTTCATTTGGAAAAAAATAGAAATTTATTCAATAATGTGTATGTAAGAAATTCTCACTCATGGCATCAGAGTTTGAATTTAATTTCTGATATCTTGCCACTAATCCTCATTATTTTTAGAGTTCAATGAGTACTGTGTTTTGGAGTGTATTAGTCTGTATTACACCAAATCATAGATTAACAGTTTTAGTTCCAATTTAGATAGTTAGTCCAAATATCCAAAACAATGCTGTACACTAGATATATACACGCTATACTTGTTTAACAGACAATAATCTGGTTTTAGGTATTTTGGTTTTATTACCTATGGCCATGCTACATGTGTATGAATTCCATTCTCCATTTAAGAGAAAAAGAAAAAGGGGGGGAAATCCTTGTTCTGATTAAAAACGTGCTGATTTTATGTTAGACGCTGTTATTACATAGAAATTACTTCAATTGACAAAGAAGCAATTACGTGCCACTGAGCCTCGTCTGAGTTATCAAGCACTGAGAAAACCTTCCACTAATGAATATATTTGTGAAAACCACTGCCTGATTTACAAGTTGTGCTAGCTAACAGTACTCGCAGACTGATATAGAAAGATACCAAACTTTCCAAAATATTTCAGCTGAAACAGCTGTTAACACATTAAACACAGATAGTTCACTGGTTTTTTTCCTGACAAACCTGAAGTATTTTTGACACAGACAGCTAAGACTTTAGTCTCTATGTATCTCTACTACCATTCCTTCAACATCTTCTCTGTTTTATGTCTAATTTAGCTATCTAGCCACTGGAAAATGTACTATTTACAGATATGAAAAAATGGTAGTATTTTTCATCTAAAAGTTAACAGTGCAGTTTTGGTAATTCTGTACATCTCAGAAGAGGCTAGGAGAATAATATATCTTTCCTGTGAATCACGTTAAAACTTGGAGAAGCCTTCATGTTTTAGTGCAATTTCTGCCAATCAAATAAACAAGTAGTGAAAATAAAGGTAATTGCTTTTAGTGTACTGTAGACAATGACTAGCTCTTCTGGTTATGTGCCATAACTTGGAGTGCCATTAAATGGATAGTTGCTCCTGACAAAAGGCATATCCCAAAATTTCTTGTAAACAGCTGCTAGGGAAATTTAAGCATTCATGTCCTCAGAGTACAAAGGTAATACATGGGCAGTATTTTAAAAATATTTCAGAGAGAATCAAAAATCTATGAAGCTACTGTGAGACCATATTTTCTGAGTATTCAAGACATGAAAAAAGCTGGACAGATACAAAGAAGCCTTTTCTTGTTTTCAGGATGCAGGTCTTCTAAACTATGCATTTGAAATGTATGATGAGAATGTCCTGTTAACATCAGATAAAAATAATTAATTGGCTACAAATTACTTTTAAGACAAAAATATGTTAATATAAATATTTTGTGGGCTCACACTTTTAAGTTTAACAGGAATACGACACATTCAAAGATAATTACTAGTAAAATGTTATTTAATAAACCATAGCTCAAGGTCTGAGTTCTTAAACATTTTACTGGGATCATGTCACCAGATTCTGAAATACAAAAAGAGTGTAAAAATTACCATGAGCCACGTGTACTTCTATTAACTCTATAGCATGTTTTATGCTGTATAAAATTGCAGTGTTCTTAAAATATGTAACAGAAAATTACAGGAAAGTCTGTCACTCTTGAAAATTGCATTGCCTGATCTTTAGCAGCAACATTTCCTATCAACATACTGATGATAAATAACACATTTTTCTACAGGAACTCAAAAGCCTTGAGAAGAGCCTAAGGACCAGAGTAAGTGAATGCTAAAAAAATTAGCAGAGATGTTTCATCCTCCATCAGCGTTACTGATATCACTTACTCTGTTTAAATTAATCATGCTATTTGACCAAATGGAGAGATCCCAAAGTTCTCAGGTAAATATAACTGGAGATCAAGGAGAAAAAAAACCCAACAATATTGCTTTTCATAAGTCTAGTGGATGGAGTCTCATTGAATTCACTTCAAAAGTGCAATTTTGTATGATTACTACATTGAAAGTTTGCACCTTTCAGTAGTTACAACTTTGGATTATTTATTTCTGCTTAACTTAAAAACATATCATACTATTCTCAAATATAATGTTCAGACATTAGAATAAAACTGAAATAATTTGAGGTGTTAATTTCACAGTGTAACACATATTATATTTAAAGTTTCTGTTATTAAGTGCCACCACTACTATAACATCTCTGTCTGAATCACAAAACACATGCAAAAAATATCAAAATACAAAGTTTCTTTTAAATATTTTTTTATACCAACTTTTGTTTTATAGGCAAAATGGAATAAAAAGTTTGACGATGCAAAGGCAGACAGAATGACCACAATAAAGAAAAGGATTTTAAGGATATATTTTTTTAAATAAAACTCCTCACTGGAGGTTATATTCAAGACATAAAATGAATCTTTCTATTCTGAGATCAGATGAAAAGCAGATGATTTAAAATTCTACTTAATGTAAACTTAATGAGGTACTGCTGAAAAAAACCAAAACACCGAAAATTAAACCACAAGGGTTTGTAAAGTTTAACTAGTATCCAAAGCATTAACAATTTATTTGAGAATTGTCTTCACAACATTCCTACCTTATTGTCTACATTTTGTAAAATGTGTATAAATATGAAGCATTCCAATCAAGTACCTAAAAACAAATCGTGTAATTTTTTTGCTTGCTAAGCAGCATAAGTTATTCTTATAGATAAGACAGGTATCACCCTGAGTAATGTTTCTGCTTACTTTGCAGAAAATGCAGTTATGAAAAAGCAAGACAGGTGTTCCAGGTGTGGCTTTTGTGAACTTGACAGATATTTCCGTTTCTCAACTGTATTGTTCTACACACTTGGTCTTTCTTTTTTTTTTCTCCAAGGTCTTTTCTGTGTAACATATTGTAGTAGTTAAAAATCCAACTCAAATTTAATTTTTATTTACCTCATGCAGTGTAATCCTTTCTGTGAACATTTATTAAAGGTTGAAAGTGACTTATATGATGTGTGAAACAACTCCACTGGCTTAGAGTCTATGAAAGAGTTTTAACTTGGAGAAAGTGTGTGACTCTTCAGATGTAAACTGCTAAGAGTCCAACTCATCTCTCTCCGTGAGATTGCATTGTACATCTGACAGGCACACTGCACTGGCACAATGTGCCAGCAATAATCATTCTTCCCCAGAAGCAGAAGAAGCCAACCAGAACCCCTTTAGAAGCTGCACTGCCCAATGCCCTGAGCCACACACCCAGCCCAACCTTGTTGTAAAACCAATTAGTAACGTACTGAAAGTACCAACATTTAAGTACTTCCTCAGATGGACTCCAAATTTTACATGGACTTCTACATATTTGTGGAATGAAAAAGTAAAAATAAAGCACAGAAATTTAAAGAAATGGAAGGATTTCAAAAAGTCCATATGACATTTTCCTCTTTTGGAAAAAAATTGGAATACTGAAGAGCATCACATATAGCATATATTAATGTCAAACTCAAAAAGTCATTGGAAGGCCTGCATTAGTGATGAGCTTCAATACTGTTATTTGTTACTTACACATGGCTAAAGCAATGATGTATCAATATCTTGCTATGTGGGATACAGTATATATTCAGAATAAAAATATTTCCCAAATTTATCTGCGCAATCAATATTATATAGATACAGACCCTCAAGAGAAACCAATGAGGCAATATTGCCTATCTGCTTAGAGTTCTCAGTAGCTGCCTTCACATTTTGGTGGGCATCTGAACAGAAAAGAGTAGGATGTGTTTGGATAAATGCAGCTTTTTTTTTTTCCCCAAAATATTTCAAGATCTTCTTTTAAACCAGAATAAGGAAGAGTGGTATTTGTTTTGAAATACCAGTCATCATGAAAGCAGGAATTATTTGATGCTGAACATTGATGTATTGAGATCATCATCATCATGGCTAGGCTTCGCAAACGAAGATTTGAGAAGGGCTTTACCCATGCTTGCTACAAGCACGCTGATGGCTAAAAAGGCCAATGCGAGATAGACAAGTCCGGTTGCAGAAGGCACAGCAGAAAGACTCCCCAGGTGACATCGACAGAGGCGATTCTTTCTGCGTTGTCTTTTCTCCTCGAGAGTGATCCTGTGGGTGTTCTCAAAAGCAGCAGCAGCGTTATAGATGGTGTGTCTCCAGGCCTCTTGATTGGATGCCAGAGTAGACCAATGGTGGTGATCAATATGGCCAAGGATGAGGGATTGTTTCAGGCAGTCCTTGTGTCTCCTCTTCAGGGCTCCTCTCTTGCGGCAGCCAGTGGCAAGTTCCCCATAGAGCACGATCTTAGGGAGGCGGTAGTCCTGAATCCTGGAGACGTGCCCTGCCCAGCACAGCTGTGTTCTCAGCAGCATGGCCTCAATGCTCGTGACTGCTGCCTGTTCAAGGACAGACGTGTTGGTCACATAGTCAGTCCAGTGGATGTTTAGGATTGTACGGAGGCAGCGCTGACGGAAGCATTCTAAGAGATGCAAGTGGTGCTGGTAAATGACCCATGATTCAGACCCATATAAAAGAGTAGACAGTACATTGATGTATTGAGATAGAGTTAACACAAAGATACAGAAGAAAGGATAGACTGGGAATTATTCTGAAGGAGAGCAGCACTATGTTATGTTTGAAAAACTGAGCCAGAAGTAGGTGATATGCAGGGTCATCGCTTAATCAAAAGTTAAAGAAGTTATTTACTCAATTTTTAAAATTGTATTGCAAACCTTCAAGTTCGAACATGGGTGAAATTCTTTTATAGGCAGTGGAGAGGGCACCAGGCATATACCAAATGTCTCCACATTAAAATTTCCATCACAAATATCATTTACAGTTCAAAAGGAAAGACTGTGGTATATGATGTTACAAAGCATTTGTTTTTATTATGAAAATACTCGAGCCTTGGATTTTTTTATGAACTTGTTTTTAAGATAATCAAAATCATGTTTTTCATGTTGACAAATCTCATTACACTGCCTAAGGGGTCCCTAGCTAATAGAATGCAAAGTTTCTGAGGAATGTTGATAGACATCAGATTGATCAATCAACTAGACAAAGGAGACCAATATGAATTGTCTGTTTAACATTTTCTTTCTGAAATAAAAACTGATTCTAAAGTTATATCAAAGAGAACGCAGGGATTCATTTAATAGCAGGAGAGACACCAAATCACCTCCCACCTAATACGTGGGAAGTTACATGCAATATCTCTGAATCCTATTTATGAAGAAAAATTAAGTACATTTGGATATGTTAGAAAGCTGAATTACAGAGAAACAACATAAACACACATGAGTACAAATGAGATAAGAATAAATGTGGTTTTTAGTATTACACTGAGATATTAATCAATGACTCATAACATGAAATTATGACCAAACTTCAAATCAGTTTTGTGCTGGAAAATATCCCAGGATCATAAACCATCAGAGAGTATGAAAATAGAATTTTTAGGGTACTGATAATATTTTTATAAGTTTAAACAGTCTTTTATTAATTGTTATAATTAATCATACTCTGAAAAATCAGAATTCAATATATTCAGTACATGTGCTAATGATTATTTTGATAATAATTATTAATGATAATATTACTCACTTAATGAGTAATATTGTGACATTTCCTTTTTCTTTAAATTTACTTCTGTGAAAATGCTATTATATAATACCTCATTGTGTGATAAAATAAAGGTTTGGGTTTTTTAAAAAAGGTTTTTTCAGTAATATGTAATTATGTCATTTCTATGAGCAAGTTTTGCCAGGGGAGCTTTAGAGTGGATATTTGGAAAAAAATTCGTCATGAAAAGGGTGTTCAGGCACTGGAATAAGCTGCCCAGGAAAGTGAGCAAATCACCACCCCTGGAACTGTTCAAAAGGTATGTGGATTTGGGGATAAAGTCTAGCTGTGAACATGGTGGTGCTATATTAACATTTGGACCCAGTGATCTTAGAGATGTTTTCAACTTCAATGTTGTAAAATTCTATGATGCTATGATTTTTGGGTCCATCCCCTCAGGGCTCTTGGACAAATATATATTCAGTTTTCCTAAGTATTTCCTCTCCTCAGTCTCATCCATCAAGGGTGTGTCTTCCTTGCTTCAGACTTTTTCTCTTGTCTCAGTGTTGTTGGATTATTGAAGGACAGCCTCACTAGCACAGAATGAAGCAAAGGCTACATTCAGTACTCAAACTTCTCCATGTCCAGTCTCATCAAGGTCCTATCTCATTGAGCAATGGGACTACGTTCTCTCTTCTCTTCCCTTTGTCACCTACATACTTACAGAAGCCCTTCTTGGTGTATTTCACATCCTTGTCATACTCAACAGCATTTGGCCCTTGACTTTCCTAAACTTTTGCTGATGTTCAGCATCTCTATTTCCTGCCAGGTTACCTCTCCTTGCTCCTATCCTCTGTATGTTTCCTTTTTTGTGTTTGAATTTGGCCACGAGTTCCTCAATCATCCCTACAGGCCTCCTGGTATTTTAATCTGCTCTTTGAGATTAACTGCTCATGATCTTGGTATTCATAGACTTTTTTTGACCCTTCTTCCCTCTGGGGTTTTATCCTATGGGACTCTCCCAAGCAGATCTTATACCCCACTCTATTATAGAAGGTATGTGGATGGTTGAAGTTCCCTGTGAAGTCCAGCAAAGTACAAAATAAGTGTTGAAGTTTCAGCAGCAAAATGGAAATATATTATGTTAGATTTTGCACAGGTGAGCCAAGTATGTTTTCTTCACTTGCAGTCGGACATGGTTGTGCTATCTTGATGAAATTTAAGTCACTTCTGAGACACTCCTTTGTTTTGTTGCACATTTATTAATAAATGAGCATAAACTGGAAATAACATCTTTTTTAAAATGTCATTAAAATGACAAATTATATACTCAAATTGAGGGCAACAAATCTGCAACTGTATATCACATACATAAATATATGTTTATATATATGTTTATATATATGCAAAGTAATATAAACATATTCGAAATAAAAAATATTACTGGGGAAATGCTAAAAGCTAGCCAGAATCTATAATGAAAAAATAGCAGTGAAGTTATAATTATTTAATAGTTCAGCACTTTGGCAGTGACCCAGAAAGATCCAAATATATGTTGAACATCTCAGTGGTTTAACTGGGACCTACAAATCTAGTACTACACACACTGTCTGAATTGGAGCAAAAGCCCTCAGCAGCTTGGAAGAATAAGCTGTAAATTAATGATTAGTTAGTACAAACGACACTATGCATAATATACTATTTATTTTTGTCTTTATTAGTGGTAGCATACCACAGATTATCAACAGAAAAGCATTCAGCGCATTAATGATTGTACTCAATTATATAGATTAAAGGCTGGGAATGCAACACTTCAGTATTGTTGGATACAAAATTATTTTCTGCCTCTCACACGTAGTCTGAATATCATTATTATTAACATAAAACCAAAAATTAGTACAAAAAGGAATCATGTTATCAGTTTTGTAGGATTCATATGCAATGCAGAAATTTACAGCCCATCTCTCCCTAGAAAAGATGTCTAGGACAGACAGATGCCCTAGCTCCAGTGTATAGAAAGGGAGTCTGAACAACTCACTCAAATATAGCTGTTTATATCCCATACATACAGACAGGTGATACTGCTGATTTGATTCCTCCTCATGTTTAGATTTTCTTGTTCTGTACCAAAGCATTTGTTCTTATTAGCCTATATATGACTAAAGCCATGACAGCTAAGACTGCATAACTGTGAAATTAAAATACTACAATTAAAATTGTGGTTTGGAACTCGATCAATTTTTTTGCCTACAGCAGCAAAGCTCAAACTCAGAATTGTACATATAGTGAAGGGAAGGTCAGCTCAGGAACAAGCAGGAGACACAATCTAAGAATTTCAATACTAATTCAGTTAAAACTCTTGTAAATCATACAACCACTCAAATATATGCATATTCATATATATATATATGTTATTAAACAATCATATAAAGATTGTTTACCTAGAATGGGACATTCACATCTGTAATACACTGCACTTCAAACGAAAAAACTTACCTTTGAACCCAGCAGTACAACGACAAGAAAAGTGGCCACTTAAATCCATACAAGTAGCTCCATTTTTGCAAGGTGAACTTAAGCATTCATTAATTTCAACTTCACAGAAGGGACCTTCATATCCAGGCACACATTTACAGCTATAGTTATGCAAGAGGTCCTGGCAGAATCCATATTCAGAACACTGGTTTTCAATGCAATTGTCTATATCAAGTTCACAATATGTGCCAGTGTAGCCAAGGGGACATATGCACCTGTTATTGAAAAGAGAAAAGAGGAGAGGTGAGGGGAGATGAGGAGAGGGGAACAGCACCCCCAAAATCACCAGCCTAGAATATATAGGTCCATAATGGCTATAATGTTAACAATATTCACTCTTTGAATCACCCACAAATGAATCACAATTTTTTTTTCAATCTTTTTTATTTACCTTTAGTTAGTCACTAAGTAAATTCATTTCACATGGATTGCTAGCAATAATTAAACGAAGCCAAACAATAAGGAAAATCCTAACTATTTACATGGGACAGACTTGTATCTCTATAACTTTTAATATTAAGTTTCAAAAGAAAATATTAGAATACAAAACTCTTATAAATATGTGTATTATGCATTTTAATTTTTTTGTTCTGAAAAAATAATTAGTTGCTTCCTACAATATCAGTATGAAGAAGCAATATTACATCCTGTTTGCTCTGGACATAAAATCAGTATAAAACTGATGTATCATTAGCAAAAAAGTTGCAATTTCTATCTGTAACTGAAAAAAAAAAAAGAATCAATAGAATTTTATAGAAATTGTTCAGGATTGTTTTCCCCAAATGTTGGATGAGATATGAATTGTACAAGACTGGAGATGACTTTTTCGTGCTTCTCTTTCTGTCATTTTTTTTTTTATTTTAATGTATGAATGAAAACAAATCTGGACTATCTCATAGCCAATCCATATCTCGTAAAATTAGAAAATCCCATGGCAATATATTCTTTGATTGATCCTCTCCTTATCATGTACAGAGGTTTCCTCACACAGGAGGAGATAATTTTACAGTAATTTTACATCTTCTTAGTCCATAGAGATGCTATCTAGATGATGGAAAGAACTAACATGTTAAGGAAGCCTTGATTATAGTAATTTTCTCTATTGATCCATCTGGCAGAAAGATTATTTTTTCCTTTATTTTTAACAGAAGGTATTGTTCATGTGGCTGTTTGCTTCTGTCCTGGTTTATTATCTCTGTATTTTTTATAGTAGACATATGGAAAATAAATCACTAGCTGTGAGCCCTAGAGTACAGCTAACAGACACCAACTGCTAATGGGCTTTTAGTCCATCGACCAAAAGAGAGGTGGCTTGAAGTAAGCTCTCCATATTTCATTTAGTGTGATCATGAGACTGAGAGACTGAAAAAAAATTATTCAAATTATCAGTGGCTCAAAACAATTTGGAGAAGGCAGGGTAAGGGGGCAGATCAGGTTCTGCCAAGGTGGAATGGTGCTCTGCCCTCATAACCTATCTCCTTGAGAGTCTTTAGTGCAGCTGTCGGCCACTGGCACACCTGAAACCCCACACCATGCCCCCTGGAGCCCCTGACCCAGATCCAAATGGCTGGCAGACCAAAAGCCCCACCTTGGGGGGGTTGGCCCAGGAGTCCATAGTAAGTAAAACCAAAACCATAAGACCTCCTCATGGTCATGGCCCTATTGTCCTTGGATTTGTAGCAGCTGGTTCTACACTGGATCTAAGGTGGTAGCTATAATTCTTTCTCTTGCTCTCTCTTTTTGTTCACTTCTTCTTCTCCTAATTCCCTTTTCCTTTATTTAGTTAACTTAAACTTGGATGGGTTGGAATTTGCTAAGTCCATGCTTTGTGAAATATTTGCTTTAAACTTTTGCCTAGTTCCCTCACCACCTGGAAACATTGTTATGTTTTTCCTATGTGGGGCCTCAAAGTGTGAAAGAACTGAAGGCCACTTTAATAAAATCTGTTGGGCAGGTTTCAGGACCTTTTATTTTTTTGACATAAAACCCCTTTGATGAGCTTGTGAGGTGAGCCTTCGTTCTTCAGCACCACCATTTTTCCTTTACGTATCCATTGCTACTGCAGTACCTACTCAAGGAGGTATAGTTGCTGTATTCTCTCTTCCAACCTAAACTTCTTAGCAAAGGAGAAATCTTTCCCTCCTCTTGAGAGCTTCAGCCTATTGTGTTTCTCATTTTTTAAAGGAATGAAGTTCAAAAAAATCATTTCATGCATTTATTTTACTGTACACAGGAAGCTGGGAGGAGACACAGCTGGGACAGGTGACCCAAAGGGATATTTCACACCATACGTCATCCTGCTCAGTATGTAAAACCAGGAGGAAGAAGGAAGAAGTGGGGGACATCTGGAAGGATGGAGTTTGTCTTCCCAAGTAACCATTATGTATGATGGGCCCCTGCTTTCCTTGAGATTGCTAAACACCTGCCTGCCCATGGGAAGCAGTGTATTAATTCCTTGTTTTGCTTTGCTTGCAGGTATGACTTTTGCTTTGCCTGTTTAATTGTGTTTATCTCAGCCCATGATTTTTCTAGCTTTTACCCTTCTGATTCTCTCCTCCATCCTGCTGGTGGGGGAGTGAGTGAGCAGCTGTTTGGTGTTTGGCTGCTGGTGGGGGTTAAATCATGACATTTACAGTTAAATGTAAATTTCAACTTACATAAAATTTCATTATGCATAAACATTAAAAGATCGTGCACTTTAACATTTTTGCCCTTATCAGATGGCTGAGCTGGCTGTACAGTGACACCTCAGTGCAGGGGCTCAGCCCTTCCATGGCTTGGACTGGGTGTCACCGGTTTAAGTCCTGCTCTGGGGCCAAGAGCTGCTGCCTCTCCTACTCCAGCTTCAGCTCTGGATGCGGCCTCTCTACTGTGTGTGTGTAGGGCACTTCCCAGCAAAGACCAGGAGATGCTAATGACATCCCCCCATCCTCTTTCTTAAAGAGGACTAAAACATCAGCCTTACAAACTGGGAGAATGTTGAAAGGATGAGCATGGCCCCAGAGCAAAGCAAGACATGAAAAGTTTTGTGTTGACATTAATGGAAATAACAGTACTTTCTTAGCTTCACATACGTACTCTTCCATCCATAGCAAGATTTTGAGTGTAACAGATCCTAGGAGGGAAAACAAATACCTCAGTGCTTTTGCTACAAACATGAATTTTTGTAGTGGGTAGCAAACACTAGCCACAGTTACCCTGTGCTGGGCTTCCACACATATCATGCAGACAAGTGTATGTTACTACTCCACTGCGTAAATCTAGATAATGTTGCACAATAATTTGATATGCCTGTAAAATACAGGCATACACTGATATGTCAGTCATGGAATTTAGTCTAAGAAGGAATATTTTACTGAAGTGCTTATGGTTATGCCATAGCTGCAATGTGTTCCTACCAGTATGCAGTAGGATGTAGCTTTTTATCACCACAGGTCTGGAACAGTAGGTGTGCGGGTGAGCAGTTGGTACTAGATAATCCAACCAGTGCAGTTGTCACAGTGTCACCATAGACTTTCTGCACTAAAGATGTAGTGTGATTTGTGTGCTAGTGAGCAAATAACTGTGTACATCGGATGGATCTTTAAAATGACTGAAAAAAGCAAAGACCAGACTGAAGATGTGGCTTTGCTAATCTGTGCTAGGAGATGACCCAGATATTTTCTCTATCTATATAAGAGACATATAGGAGCACTGAAGCCTGAAAATAGCAAAGATATCCAGAATCCCTCTACTTAGTTTTGTAAATATTTTTTATTTAACATTTATTATTATTGGTATTATCTAAATATATTTATTATTATTAATCCAAGCAGATTAACTGCATTTACAGAGTATTAATTATTTTGCTTTCCAGTTGAAATGTGGACTGTACACACATTCATAAATGGACTAAAGCGTTATTTAGTTTCAGTTTTGGGTTTTATATGTGTATGTATTCTCTGCAGAAAAGCTGTTGTATAACTTATTGCAGAGATATTCCCTAAGAAATTGCAACATATATTCACTTACCTTCTGGAGCTGTAGCAAAGGGAAGAAGAGTATTTCTCCTCTTTCTCTAGTGGAAGAAGCTTATTATTGCTACAGAAAACAGTATATGTTACAGTTCTAAGTTTATATGACACTGCCAACTAAGTTCCGCAGTCAAATTGCATATATAGTATAGGATGAATAAACTTGAAAACAGAAAATTAGAAAATTAGATATAAAAAGTAATCTAATCAAACAACCTATTCATCCAGATGGAAGAAACTGGAAAAAATCAAGGATGAATAAAATAATAAAAGATTTAAATTTTGTGATATTCAGAAATTATCTAAATTATGTTTACTTTTACAATCTTGTTGGCATCATGCAACAAAGTGTTTCATATTCTAAATAATTTTACTCTACAATGTGTCACTTTACTCTTTCCTACTGAGATTACTTCAACTTTTAATTGTATGTGCTGACATTTATATGCTAAATACTGAAGAATGAGTTGGCAATTCCAGTTTTACCAAATCTAATTCCTTAATGGTCAGTTTTCTGGCATAAAAAGTCATGAAATGCTGACCTCAGCATTTAGTCAATAGCTGTAGCTATTGACTAAAATACATTTTTAAAATATATTAGTTCATTATGACCTTTTAAACAGTGGTAAATCCTGCCAAACAGCTGTTAGATTAATACAAGTCTAATCTAACAGTTCTCAGTCCTTCTGTCTGTGCCTTCCTGGGGTTTTAAGTGTAGGACTTCATCTGAACATACTGGACTGGAGAAGCAGGACAGGTAATGGAAACTACTCAGGGTTTTAAATTCTGTATTTTCCCTTTGTTGCTCCTTTTCGCTACATAGACTACAGTAAAATATCTATTACTATTAACTTATTTCAGTTAGAATCTTAGTTGTCCAAAATGTAATGTTGACAAGGAATAAATTTACAGTGGTGAAGAAAACAGAGTAATAAATCCCCCCCTTGGATTTCAAAAGAGGAGGACATACTCCCTGAAGATTTCTTTCACTCTAAGTATTCATTAAATGCTTGTCATTGAGCCATATTAACTCAGTTCTCTCTCTCTCTTCTCCTACACAGAAAGTAAGTAATGAAACATACAGGGTTTTTTGAAAGTAAAAGTTAAATGTTTTTGTTTTAATGTAGCAACACTGTCTATTTACTGAAGTAATGAATCTTGAATTTGTCTTTGTTTTTTCAGGTATATATGACTGAAGTTCAAGCGATTCTTTTGCATATGGGTGCAAGCAATTAGTCTATTTCATGGTATGTGCCAACTACACCATCAACCCAGTGGCAGGAGCAGTAATTCTTTGGAGAATTTATAATTTTAAATACATGGTGATTAACATACTTTACGATATCTCAAACAGCACAGACTCACCAGGAAGTGCAAAAATTCATTAGAATTAATTAGGAGTTTTGTGCCTTTGTGATTGAGGCCACTTTATTTGTAAGAGAAGTCTCACTAAACCAAAGGAGTAAAATTCCTAAGACTTCTTACTGTGATTATGTGGCTCTTAATATGTAGCCTTACTGAGAATTACAGTGTATAATAGTTTTAAAGTCCCCCTCTTTCACTCAGAGCAATTCCGCCTCCTGAACTCAAAGGAATTTCTCTGCAAATATGCATATATATATATATATATAAAAATATATATATAATATATATATATAAAATACATATATATATATATATATACACACACCTATGTGACACTACTGTCTGGAAGAATAATTTCAAAATGGGATGAGAGAAAGAATATACCAAGATAAGGACACAGGAAGGTGGAAAAATTACTTTCAAATGAGGGCTTATTTCCAATCTGGAAAAACCTGATCACTTGCAAAATGTGAGGTCTTAACAGAAGGGGATGTTCTTGAAGCTAAGCTGGATATTTTTCATGCTTTCTTCATGTTATCATTACTATATCAAGGTACTACTAGAACAATACATTATGATCGAAGTTTAGTATTTAGTTTTGAATTTAACATTTCTTAACTATGAGAAAGGTCTAGAGTCGTACACTAGTTTTGTGTTAATAATAAAAACCTAATACATAACATTTTGGCATACCCCTTTATCTTCTGCATTTATAAGTAGGTTAGGTTTTGAATGACTGTAATAATTTTTAAAATGGATCTCTGTTGGGTTCTTAATGGCACTTAAAATCTAATTCTCCATACACTCTGCTGACAGTTTTCTTATGTCTTTCTAAAAATGCTTTGCATCAAATACAGCTCCTATTTACAAAAAATGATACCATTTTAGGATGGAAATGCAAATTGCAAGTCTTTAAAAAAGGGTGGGTGACTACAGGAGTTATGTTCAGCATTTCCTCTTGTATTCTTTTGGTTTTAATGGTGTATTGCAAAGGTGAAATTATTGTTGTTTCATTTGCAAACAATGATTTGGGAAATATTTTTTTAAGGGAGGCATAGTTTAGTTCTCTAAAAGCATGGTTCACTGAAATTAAGAAACAACCATACTCTTTCATCAAAGCAGGTATTATACATGGTTTGTCTTGACAAAATAACCAATTGTGTTCTTGTGGGGTCAAGTACTCCACTAACAAAACTGACCATCTAGGATTTGGATCTTAATGGTATGTGTTCTTGTTCCTTAGATAAAAAGACTGATCTGGTAATTTAATTTGTCTTTCAAAGACTACAAAAGTAAGAATAAAGTGTTTTCATTCAGTAAACCAAACCTGGATTAACGAGCTAAAAACGAGCTGCACTAATGATCAAAAGTTCTTTTTTACCAGAAATCTTCAGACCTACTAATTTCTCAGTAAATGCTGGTGGATTTTGTAAGGTAAACATGGCTTTGTACTTCTATCAGAAGTATTTTCCTGATATAGAAAGAATAAAACAGATTTATCAGCCAAATGAAGTTTCAGAATATGGTCCAGTCTTTTGATACAAGAGTTGATTGCAAGTTGGGAAAAAGGAAGGATGTATACTTTGTAAGGATTCTGTGACAAAATATCCTTTTAACTCTGCTATACTGAGAATCATATACTTATCCATATTTGTGTGCTTATTTGGTGATTTCAGTTATTTTTACAGGAGATACTATAAAAAAAGCAGTGGAGTGGAAGGAATTTTTAATTGTTTCTATTTTAATGTTGTGTACTATTGCAATCTTTCCTAGATAGAAACATTAAACATATTAACTACAGTACTCCTAAGTCTAAGACACAGCATAGAATTAAAGCCTTTCAAAATACACTCACAAACATTATGTAGTGATTTTCATTATTCTGGATTTTTTAGGGGAAAAATAAATAATTGAAGTCTGATAAGAACAACTGAACTCTGCTTATTGAAGAAACCGCTTTCCATTTATTTTTTCACCATACTTTGTAAAATCTCATTTTCAAATATCTACAGAATGTTACAGCTCACTAAGGAAAACACATACTTTATGGTTTTGTCAATACCTAAAATTATAGTAAATTATAATTCAAATTTTAATAAGAAAAGCCACTATTATGTCCCAGTCCAGGCTCATAAAGTGTTTACCATTTTTATTTCTTTATCTGAGATTTTGCATAGTTGGTTTAACTGTTACCAGAAAAGAGGAATATCTGTAAGTCCTTCCTATGCAACACTTCAGACTACATAATGTTACTAAATGCACATCCTTATTGAAAGTTAGTATTATGGCATTTTATAATATGAAAATAATATTACTGCATTAGCAACTTCTTTTGTAATTCTTTTGAAAGGACAAATATTTTTATATTGCATAAACTTTTTTATGAAGGCATCATGTTAGTACCTGTATTTATTAATTCCATCTTCACATGTGGCTCCATGTTGGCACTGGTTTACCTCACACTCATTAATATTCTCTAGGCATGTTTTTCCTGTCCATCCGAGAACACAGACACAGTGAGATCTCTGGTTTTCTTCATCGTAGAAGCAACTACCTCCATTTGCACATACCTGAAGGCAAGAATTACAAACACATTGCATGGCCAGTTTTGATAGTGAGAGGGCTGTAGAGGAGGTTTCTCTGAGAAGCTGCCAGAAGCTTTCCCCATGTGTGACAGAGACAATGCCAGCTGGCTCCAAGATGGACCTGCTGCTGGCCAGGGTTGAGCCCATCAGTGACAGTGGTAGTGCCTCTGTGATAACATATTTAAGAAGGAAAAAGTAGTTGCAACTGAAGAGAGGAGTGAGAATATGTGAGAAATACAACTATGCAGATATCATGGTCAGGGAAGAAGGAGGGTGAAGAGGTCCTTCAGGCATCAGAGCTGAGATTCCCCTGCAGCCCATGGTGAAGGCCATAGTGAATCAAGCTGTTCCCCTGTAGACCATGGAGGTCCACGTTGGAGCACGTTGGATCCATCTGCCTGTGGAAGAGACCCATGCCAGATCAGGTGGATGCCCAAAAGAAGGCTGTAACCCTTTGGGAAGCTGGTTCTGGAGTAGGTTTACTGGCAGCACTTTTGACCCCATGGGAGAGCTACGCTGGAGCAGTCTGTTCCTGAAGGATTGCACCCTGTGGAAGGGACCTACACTGGAGGAGTTCAGGAAGAACTGCAGGCCATGGGAAGGACTCATTAGAGAAGTTTGTGAAAGACTTCTGTGGGAAGGACCCCACACTGGACCAGGGGAAGGACTCCTCTCCCTGAGGAGGAAGGAGCGGCAGAAACAACATGTGATGAACTGACTGTAACCTTGATTCCTAATATCCCTGCATCGCTCTGGGGGAGAGGTGCTAGAAAGTTAAACCCAGTCTATTGGGCCTGGCTGAAATGGAGTTAATTTCACCCCAGAACAACCCTCAAAGATGTGTTTTGCATTGGTATCTAGAAAGATGTTGATAACATACCAGTGTTTCGATTCAACCACTGCTGAGCAGGGCTGGCACAGCATCAGCACTGCCTCTCAACATTCCCCACCACCCCATCCAGGGCCTGGGGGTGGGTAAGATCCTGGGAGAGGACCCAGCTAGGACAGCTGACCCAAAGTAACCAGAGGGATATTCCACAACAAATGATGTCAGCTCAGATAGAAAAGCTAAGGGAAGGTGTGGGAAGTGGGAGTATTTGTTATTTACAATGTTTGCCTTACAGAGCAACTGCTATGTGTGCTGAAGTCCTGCTTCCTGAGAAGTGACTGAACATTGCTTGTTGATGGGAAGTAGAAATTAAGCCAATTTTTGTTTTCCTTTGATTGTGTACACACAAACTTCCACTTTTGCTCTGGTAAACTGCCTTATCTCAGCCTACAACAACATGGAGTTGTTCTACATCTTATTTTCTCTCCTCTGTCCTGCTGGGAAGGACAGTGATAGAGTGGCTTGATGGGCATCTGGTGTCCAGTCAAGGCTAACCCACCACATCCAGGAAGGAGAGAGGGATGGGAAGAAGGTGTTTTAAGTTTTGTTTTACTTCTCCTTATCCTGTTCTGATTTTGATTAGTAATAAATTCAGCTAATTTCCCTAAGTCAAGTCTGTTTTGCTTGCTCAGTAATTACTGAGTGATCTCTGTGTCCTTTTCTCAACTCGTGAGCCCTTCATTATATTTTCTCTCCCCTGTCCAAATTTGGAAAGGAGTGATAGAGCTGCTTTGATAGGTGCCTGGCATCCAGCCAGGGTCAACCCATCACATACATAAAGAGATTTTTCTTTATGTGTTGGATTTTTTTTCCGAAGAGTTTAATTGAATAAGCAGTTGATAATAAATATGGTTATTTAATCTTTTTATGTTGTAATATTAAAAAAAAAAATCTCCAAGAACCTAAAATACTGTTATTAAATCAATATATCAGTTTACCATTTAGTTGGAAAGGTGCATTTATTATTTAATTTAACAGTATCACTTTCATAACTGCCTTTAAAATCTGCTTTTTAGGATGGATGATAGTGAACTGGCCTGTTATTTTTCCACTGAAAGAGTAGCACAACTGTTCCTGTGCTTAAAATCTGCATATAACTTCATTAAATTTGTGGCTATCAGGAAAAAAAGACTGAAATTTTTTTCATGTTAATTATAATGCTGATTCACATTCTATCTTTGAATCTTTATATATATATATATATATATATATATATTACATTTATGCTCTGGGAAGCTTCTTTCTTTTTAATCTACAGATTGAAAGATTGGTAAATTTAAGACTGGAACAGCCTTTGTCCTTTTTGTTTTTAATTGCTAATATTACTTACTAAACCAGTAAGTAACATGTATTCTTCAAAAATTACAGAAAATTCTAAGTCTGAATGAATGTTCTTTTCCTCATTTTAGTTTTAGGTTCCCTTTTCATTTCTATGAAAATTTTGGCAGTGTGAAGATGGATAATAACATTTTCACTTCAAAGTGCTTAAGACCCCTCCTTATAACCAATTGGATTCTAAAGAAAATCATATCTAAAAGAGCTAATACACTAGTATTTCAGTTTGATTGAATCTGAATCTCTTTATAATGTCATTAAGATTTGTAATAATAACAGTTCTTGACAGAAATATTATAATATTCATTTGTCTTTTATTAGGTTTTAAACTGACCTTAAAATGAAAAGATTTTTGTTATGCTCTCAGTACTGAATTTTACACTTACCTTGGGATTCTTATTCAATATGACAACTTTTGGAAGAAAAGCACAGCTCAACATAAATGCAGAAACTACTTTTATATGTATGGTTTCGGAAATGTTCTCCCCATTTTCGTTTTATTTTTATGTGTTTTCTAATTTTTTTTGTTTAAACATTTTTGTTGCTTTTTGTCCTAAGGCTTACTATTTTCTCAAAACTCAAATAGGTCAAAAGGTTGAATAAGCTTATACTCAAGAAAACCATCTAGAAAAAACTTGGACAATTAAGACAAATATTTCAATATCATCACAACATTATATTTATTATATTCTTATGTTGTTTTGATACTTTATAGTCTGAAGAAAGGTGTTAACCTTTAAGATGCTATTGCAATCTAAAACACTTTTAAAATGAAATGAAAGCTGTGGAATATATTGTTAGCATCAAATCTCGTTAGCATATTTTTCTAACAGAATTAATTTTAGAGTGAAGATTAAAAATCTATCAATTAAAATTTTGAATAATTTGAGTTAGTATCTTAAAGGATTTTATAAGAGATTAAGGCTAAATACATTTATTAATCTATTACTAAAGTCAAACTGAATTTCTCTTCATTGTGGTTTTCTAAACTTCAAACTTGCATTGTGTTTTCCAAAGTGACTACAAAGATTTTTTTGTTTCTTCTTCATACAAGAAATACTTTTGAGTGGAAATAAATAGACAAATGGACTTTTGTAAAGAGCAGCATCTTCCCATCAATTAGCTTTTCCTTTTTCCCCAAGTAAATCTTCCTAAGAGTTATGATTAATACAAATCTTATGATTCAGCAGACCATAAGCAGGTCTATTATGGTCAGTCTACTCTGGTCAGTCTGACCATCATACTTCTCTCTATGGCAAGTACTTTAAAATAAATCTGCTTCAATATGTAGTCTTGATAAAATGTAAGAATCACTTCCTTCTAATATCAACCAGGAGATATTATTAGAGATAGGATAGATGTTATTAGAGACAGGATAATTAGTCCCTATATGATTATTTTATTCTTCTCCTATCTTCATTTTGCAGAAAGTGAGTGATATGTCTGTTTCTTCTCTAAATATCATCTGTTGTCCATTGCTTGAGACAAGATGTTGAGCTAGAAGGATTTCACTCAGTGCAATCATTATTTCCTAAAACTTTACATTTCATGGATTTCTCTACAGTTTGAATGAAACTGTGGTTTATATATACAAAAAACCACAGACATAAATATATTTTTCCCCAGGCATATAATTTTACTAGGTTTTATTACTTCAAAATCAATTGTACCAGAATATTGAAATTTTTCCAAAATTATAATTTTAATTAATTTGCCATATGTTTTTTTCTTGACTGGTGGTACATTAAGCAAGTAGATAAAATGTTTTCTTTAAAAATATTGAAAACAAAAATTTCCTTAATTTTTTGGATGAGGAAACTGTGTAAAGTTGCATAGCTCATAAAGACTAGAACAAACATGGAAGTGGCAGCTCCTCTAAACACTAAATATGTATTAAGCATACAGATTTCTGTTGAAAAGTTTGGAACTGTGATCCTGACTTCAAATGCAACATAGGATCTTTGGCTCATAAAAACAGAAAACTACTTCCAAGGAAAATATGAAAATGGAGCTCAATAATCCATTTCCACTAAACTTTAGTATGGTAAATCTGTAGATAGACACTGAGAGGAGTGTTCAAAGATGGTTCAGTTCCTAACTCTTGTGGAAATTATTTTTAACAATTCAAGTTGATATCTGCCAAGTGTGTCTGTTTACATTTTAAACTGAAGGAAAAATAATTGAGAAGTACTTTTTAATTCCTATGATTACTATTAAGAAATAATAACCACTGGCCAATATCTTGAATTTCTCACAGATGACTGTTACAATTTTAAATTTTTTCTCAGTATATTGCTGAAGGAAAGAGTGATTTTGTAAGCTTGCCAATAGAATTTTGGAAAATAAGTGTTTTAAGGGAAGCAATAAAACTGTTCAATGGGATGTAGCCAAGGGCACTAAAAATAATCACACATAGAATCATAGAATAATTAAGGTTGGAAAAGACCTCCAATATCATTGAGTCCAACCCTTGATCAAACACCACCATGTCAACTAATCCATAGTATTAAATGCCACATCCAGTCATTTCTTGAACACCTCCAGGGATGGTGGCTCTACCACTTCCCTGGACAGTCCATTCCAGTGTTTAACAACCCATTTCATAAAGAAATTCCTTCTAATGTCCAACCTGAACCTCCCCTGGCACAACTTGACATACCTAAGGGTATGTTCTCTTGTCCTGTCACTTGTTGCCTGGGAGAAGAGGCCATCCCCCACCTGGCTACAGCCTCCTCTCAGGCAGCAGTAGAGAGTGATAAGGTCTCCCGTGAAACTCTTTTTCTCAAGGCTAAACAACCCCATCTCCCTCAGCTGATTTTCATAGGACTTACTCTCTAGACCCTTCCTCAGCTCAGTTGCCTTTCTCTGGACACACTCCAGCACCACAATGTCTTTCTTGAAGAGTGGTCCAGAACATCTTAGAATGCTTCCACATTTGTAATTGTTTGGGTCACAGATGGACTTTTGAAGTGTATAATCTCACATAGGCTCATTTTTCCATGAAAGGTTGGACTTTTAGATCCCTTCCAACCTGGGCTGTTCTGTGGTTCTGTGATTCTGTTGTCTAGGCTTAGCATGTTGCACTCCAAGTATTTGTTATTACGAGTGCTCTTATCAGTTCTCAATGAGCTCCTGTTAAAACATTATTGGAATCTGTAGCATACATCCTATATTCAAATGGGTAAAGGATATTTTCTTTATTCCTTTTCATGGCTACCTGAGCACATTACAGTTAAAAGGTATTATAATACAAAGTGGCTAAATTTGGTCTTGCGGGATGTAATTAATTTAGAATGAACAATATTTTGATTTATTTAGAAGTTCTTCACAATTCTTGGTTCAAAGTAGGCAGGCCTTATCGTGATTACAAAGTTAAGATCAGATTTTGAAATTTAATGGAAGATACCCCCCATCTTAATGTATTTATGTCTTTCTTTTTTATTTTTTAATAAATTATAATTAAAATAACAGTAAAAACAACTGTAATGTATTAAATGTTGTATTGGGAAAGAAAAAGCCAAATCCCAATGCATTAATATCATTATGTATTTATGTATAGATAAAAGAGACCCAATTTATTAAATTAATTAAGATAATATTAAAAACAGTGGCATTCTTTTCAGTCTGTTGTGCTGAACACACGGAGGTAAAGCAGTTCAGCATATCTAAAGTATCACTGGAAATGGGAAAGAAATGAAAGGATGCAAAATACATGCTTCCTTTCCAGCCACAAAACATAAATTAAGAATTAAATGCAGAATAATTCAATATATTGAATAATAGAAATGTTTCATTTCAAATGATTGCTTCAAAAATTCTTCAAAAAAGTATTAAAATGTTTGTTTGAATATGGCCTTTACTTTTTCCAATAAGCAAATGATACTACTTTAATGATCTGTAAGATAAGAAAACAAGTAAAACTCAAGTATATAATTCCATAATTTTAGTTTCTATTCTCTTTCCCATTAGAAAATCTACTAATTATTCACATTATGCCCAAATTAAACATCTCATACAGTGAGTGTATATTGATGTATATAAAAAGTTACTTTTTTTCCCACATGACATTTATGATAGTCTATGAAATGTTTGTATGAATAAATTAACTATGTCTGAGGGCTTTTAAGCAAATACTACAGTAAAATGTTTTACTAGCTCCCATCAGCATCCTTGGCACACCATCACTTCCCATACTAACTACCCATAATGGTTATTGCATCATTATGGTGCTGTGCCATGTACAATATATTTGCACTCAGTATGACACTCTAAATCATAAAAATGTTAAAATTTACCAGATGCTGAACAATCTAAGTATAAACCTTTGAGCTAATGGGTATTTCAGTGTTATATTTCATATTCACTGATAAGTGTGTACCCATGGACTTCAAGGTGATATAAATATTGATTGTTCTTTGTAAACACATTGCCTACTCTGCATAGTATATTTTTATGGTGCATATACTTCAATAAAATAATTGATAAAGCCTTTAAAATACTCGTTATCGTGTTTGTGTAACTGTTTGAAAAGGCTATATAGCATTGTGTACATAGCTTTTAAAGTAACTATCATAATAAAAAATGCAACAGTATTTTATATCAAAGTCTCATAAACTCAAGGATCTGGGTCTGTACTGTAAGCATTGAAGAGTAACTTAAAAGGAAAATTTTTGGTTTTTTCTAACTGCATTTTCCTCTCTTTGAAATGCAATTAGTCTACCTTTTTTGGTTTGTTTGTTTGTTTGTTTTAAATGGAAATGAAACTTTTGTCACTCTTTCTGTGCATTACTGTACCATTAGCCTTCTCTCTGGTAACTTTTGAACACATCAAACATTGCAAAGAAATTTCACCTAAAGTTCCTGCCAGTTTCATAACATAGCAGCAGCAAGTAGGGGACAGAAGAGACATCAGTGAGTAAACTATAAAGAACAAGAAAGGCAGTGCTCAGACATTAAACATTTTGCTGGACAGTGGCCAGATTAGTCACAACATGCACTTTTAGATGCACAGGTTACACAGGAAAAAGGCATATTAGCATGAGAATATGTCATGAATGAGTACTGTGTTTCCATGAGGAAACCATGGGAAGTGAGGCTTCATCAGCTCACTGCCCTTAGAATAACTTGTTTAATTTCCCAAAAACTCTGGGGGGAATATATCACTTTATCTTACCTCTGTGTTTCCAATACATGGTGATAAACATGTGTAATTAAATCCATGAGATTTATCCATACACAATGCTCCGGGAGCACAGCTTATATTGTTGAAAAGGCAGGCATCAATATCGAGTTCACATCTTTCACCTTCAAAACCTGCACCACAAAGAGAATGTTTAATCACACTTCATTCGGAATATTGACATTATGTCTGTTCAGGGTGTTAGCAGTTAACACCACTGTACTAGAGAAATTTGGCAGTTTTATTTCCTAAACAAAAAGTGTAATTCTTCATAAAAATGTTCGCTGTATTCATTGAGATACATTGTCACTTTTATGTTGGTATTTCTTCACCATAAATATTAGGATGACATTTTATTTGTTCTGTTTAGAAAATACAGTAGATTTCCAATGACTCACCTACAGGGCAAGTGCACTGAAAATGATCTTCATAGGCAATACATGTTCCTCCATTTTCACATGAATTGGAACCACAGTTACCAATTTGCACCTCGCAGAATTCTCCTGAGATTGAAAAAAAAAAAAAAAAGTCCTAAAGAAGTTAATAATTAATAACACACCCTTAAAGAAACATCATAAGTTATATTGGTCCTGTCAATAGAATAACCTGCTTTAAATAAGGTCTCTGAAATATTGGTTAGAATTTAAAGATCTTGCATAATTTTCATACTCTTTTTTCTCCACTTATATATACATATATATGTAAATAAATCTCAATGTCTTAAAAAGGAGGTCAAAACAATACTTTTTCAGCATTTAAAACAATTTTAGAATTCATCCAAATAGGGATACAGAGCTGAAGAGGGAGGATTTTCACCGGAAATAATTAACTGAAAGGGAGGCAATACCTTTATATTTCCTCTGCTTTTTCCTGCTGCATGAGTCAAACCTGATCTCTACTCAATACTTTTGAATCTATTATGTACATATTTTATATTTCATTATGTCTTTTCTGAGCTCTCTTTTGGCTAGAAAAAGGCTAATCCACATTTATCTGAGGTAACTTTTAGTGTCATTCCACTGAACAATTATTTGCATACTTAGCTGAAAACTGCCTTTAGAACAGCAGGAAGAAATAACTGAACTTGTAACTGGACAGTTATAAAAAAAATATACTGAAGAGAAATACATCTCTGGCAATGTGATACCAATCAGTAAGGAAGACCATCAGCTTTACCATTATTCTCGGAAAACAAGTAGATTTGGCAAAACCAAAACACCTTAACTTTTTCTTCTTTTTGGTACTGAAAACAATTTAAAAAATTATCTGCATAGGTTTTTGAGGGTTTTTTTCTTGTTATTTGTGTGTAATTTTTTATTTCTCCCTAATTTTATTTTTTTTTTAATTTACTATTTCTACAGCCTTTAACTTTTTTTTTCAATTTTAGAAAATATAAAGAATATAGAGATGAAAAATGAAACAATCTTCACTTCTGAGAAAACTAGAAGAAGGTGCAGGAGTTTTGAGACGTTTCAAGGAGGAAAACTTCAGAAAATACAGTAAGTGTAGATTACTGATGTTTTTACTGCCAACTTGTTTGAGTTACTTCACTCCATGGTTTAATCAGAAAACATGGGAGAAATGTACAGAAAAGTCTTTGTGAGGAGTGGACAAGAAATTTGGAAAATTTCTTAAATCAGACAATGTGTTCTGTAAAATACTGAGTCAGAAGTTAGTATTTTATTTTAAATTCTTCATATGTCAAAAGAAAAAGGAAATAATTTTACTTCCCATGATGAAATTGTTTTAACATTTTTAATCAACTCTCCTTTTGTTCTAAAGCTAGAAACATCAAGACAATACAAATTGATAGTATAAAATCTGGTAAGAAAATGACTACCTCTTCTTCAGCAAAGTATTTCTGCCAATTTTATTCACTTTAGTCCATTCCTGATATAAACCACTTAAGCTTTTGAGTTACACACACTGTATCTTTTAATGTGCTAAAATGGAGTGCCAAACTAAGACCTAAGGACTGCTCTTTATGGACTTCTATAAATGTAAACAGGAATATACTGTGATTTGTTGGACAGAAATCTCTATTTTGGACCATCAAGTACTGAACCACATGTGCAGTATCATGTATTTACAGAGAGGTTGATCAGCATGCTATACAGACTACCAGTGTTTACTTTGTTCTTTTACTCCTCAGTCAAAAATAGCCCACTGATGAAATATCTCAAATTTTCAACAGCCAAAAGTATACTTTGTTGTAATTTATAAAGCTTACTCAGAATTTGTTAAAGCATATTACTATAGTAAAATGTAAATAATAGGGAAAGTGTGTAATAGTAAATTACATACTTTTTGCAGTTTATTATTATCATTATTATATAATAATACACAGGAAACTATGGGTAAATTGCCTTTACATTTATAAGACTCTCATTTGCTCTTTTTGTATTGACACTAATGGTAGCTTAAAGTATGTGTATCTCAGGGGAGACTCCATCATGACTAATACTTTTAGAAAGCCACTTTCTGTAATACTGGTTGGCAAAAAGTTATGCTAAAACATAAATAGATATTTTGATTACAAAATCAACTGAATGTATTGAGGAAGTTTCTATCTCCTAGGAAACTGTTGGGTCTTTTCCTTTTGTTTTCTTTCGGTTTTTTTTTTGTTTGTTGGGGGGTTTTTGTTTGTTTGGTTGGTTTTCCTTTCTTAATGAGGTTTGGAAGGCACAACTGGGAATAAAAAAGTCTGGGAATAAACTTTGACTCAATATGTATTTTGGATCCATTTTGCATGAGGATGAAATTGTCTTGTCCAAGAAAACCGTATGAAGAAATATTAGTGCAATCAAACAGGCTTTAAGAATTACTTTGCTATAAATCTGAAATTCTTATAAAGGCCATATCCTTTAAGCAAGCTTTACAACTTTTCCCTGCCACGAGGTCAAAAAAATCTAGTAACTCCAAACTGTTATAAAATTTATTGGAATCTGAATACTGCTGAGAAATGCATAATTTATGGTATTAAAATCTGATTAAGTGATAAATGGATATCAGGAGAGATCTCCACAGTAATCCACTTAGCTTTTAATGCCTAATTATCACTTCATAGTAAGGGCTGAGTAATTGAGAAGTGCAGTACTTAGAGAACTCAAACAAGATTTTTGTGCACAATTAAACTTGTGATTCTTCTATCAGGAATAAGTTCAGCAGGCACAAGGGACAAAGGAAAAAATAAATTAGCAACATTAAAGGGAGGGAAAATGATAGGATTTTGCTGTTGTACTGTTGATTTTTATGTGACCCTATGCATTTTATACCTAAGCATGTGCTCTTAGTTTGTTTAAATAAATAACCGTAAATTAGCCAATCCAGGTAAAATTCACCTAAGAATTCTAAAGACACTAAAATATGGCATTGCTGAAGCAACATTAATTGAGTGAGCAATCTTTTAAATGGGCTTTGGGAGCAGAAAAAGGAAAGATGACAAATGCAATACAAATTCTGAAGGGAAACATGAGGATTTTGTTCCCTGTAGCCCTGCAAAACAATACTG
This sequence comes from Myiozetetes cayanensis, assembly GCF_022539395.1. Lineage (NCBI taxonomy): Eukaryota > Metazoa > Chordata > Aves > Passeriformes > Tyrannidae > Myiozetetes > Myiozetetes cayanensis. Next base: position 88,064,670 of record NW_026087411.1, on the reverse strand, counting down.
ACACTTCTAGCAATAGACCATAAGCTTTGAATTAACTTTGCAAGAAGTGAGCCTCATCAGACTTGATCTGTCTTTCCTGCATGAGATTTTACTTGGCTTAACTGTGACAGCATTTTTTTTCTTCTGGTTTGCCTTACTTTTGTTTAACTTTGCATGGAATAACCAGTTTTATATAGACAGTAGTAACAAGTAGTCATTCTATGTAGGATGATGCTTACTACTCTAATGCAATGCTGTATAGAAATGCAGGGCTGCTACAATAATAAGAGACCTTGAGAAGTGGAGACATAGGATGTGATGTGAGGAAAACTGCATGAAATGATCAGAGATGGGGCACAGGTCTGGCATGGGAGACTCCATGACTGCAAACAACTCACCAGTGTTCAGTTAAAAAAAGCCTGGACAAAACTGGTCTTAAGGGTAAAAAAAAAAAACCAAAGAAATAGTATTTAATATGTCTTAGAGCCACCATAAAAAGTAAATTCAGATACAAAACAGAGCTTCAGTCCAATGAAGAAAAAGTATAAGCGGACATGTAGAAATGGCCCCAAGTGGGTCCTAGAGAGATGAAGAAGAAACCACTAGTCACATTCCTCCTTTGAAGGACTATAGATTCTTCTAACACTGCCCCCAACAGCACCACTGTGAAACCACTGACCTTAAGATCTGGAGGAGGAGAGAAAAGGGTGAGTATAATGTCAGAAAATGGACAGAAAGTAAAAATTCTGTTAGTCCCAATTTAAACTGCACTTTTACTCTTTTTCTCATTTCTAATCTAGTGAATAGGTTTGACTCAATAATGATTATAATTTTAATATTTCAGTAACATTATCAGTACATTTCTGGCTTTACATGTATATAAGGTGTACTTCTCCCTTGCACATAACCAAGATTTTGAGCGTAACAGAGTCATCTAGAATTGTATGTACCAGTAAGTCTGACTTTATCAAATAAGTTCCCGAAGGTTCTTATAAAGAATATAACTCACTCTTGCCTTCCATATTGCCAGTGTAGAAAAGCCAGCACTTCTAATGAGTGTTTCATTTTTAACTGGCCCAAACATATTAAGCTCTACATCAGAATTTTCATTCCTTAGGACTTCAGCTAGCACAACTCTAGCACTTGTCATTGCTACAGATAATTATAGTTTTATGTGATCTGCTTTAGTCTATTTTTGTTCTTCTATTCTCAATTTAACATTATCATCTTTTTCCCAGAAACTATTCAAGTGTGCTAATAAAAAGTATATGAATGTGATCTACACATTACTTTTCAAGCATTTAAACTGAGAAGCTATTAATTGTTTGGCAGAGTATGGTCAGTTGAAGTTCCCTTTCTGAAATGTGGGCCTTTACATCCATGGTATTGCATTTAAGGTCGTGAAAAACTCCATTTTTGTAGTATGATTTGTCTCATCCTGAACTCTATGTCCAAAAAAGTCACATGATAGGAGCCCTCTGAAATTCTCAGTTCTTTCCACATATCCTAAAGAAAGCACAGAGTGACAAACCTGTTACAGACATTGAAAGCACTTAAAAATTACCAATGTTTTATTTTGTTTCCTGGAACTTTAAATTTATTTATTTTGAAAGACACTGAATCCACTTACAGTTATACTTATTGGAACCACTAGAGGTTGGAAGATGGGTTTTCATGGATTCTGAATATTTCCTTCAATGATTAATTTCTTTCTAAACCAGGAGAAGGTAAAATTTTACCTTTGTATTTAACATTTGAGAATATCTGCCCATGTTTACCATTCATGCAGTAGCAGATAACAGGGCTAAGCCATAAGCTGACTGTGGCCAGTGGAAGTCTTTTTGATCTTTTCAAAAAGCTTTAAATTCAGCTCCATGGAAATAAATTATGCTGGCTGGTAAAATCTGAGAATAAGTTTTACTCTGAATGTGCAAAAAAGCAAAGGATAGACATTATTGGTGTAAAGCCAAAAGAGTCAGATAAGATAAAGCAAATCATCAGAGTTCTGAAAACTCCCTAAGAAGCAAATGTGGGAGTTGTATACCTTAATAAAGGCATGTCTTTCAGTTGAGAACCTTACTAATTATTTACTTAGAAATTCATACACATTGATGCATCTATGCTTCTTAATAAAAAACAGCTCTTTAAGTTAACCATGTAATATATAACTATTCTTGATGAACAAAAACTCCATCAAAATTCTTCCTTATTTATATGGACAAAATATAGGCACTGTACGCAAATTGAACTAGAAACTAAAATACTAAGAAATATGAAGCATACTTATAAATATCACCCTGAATTGGGAACATTTTGTTCCATTTTAAAAGCAGGCAGAACTTAAATACTGATATTACATTTCTCTTTGAAATACCAGGTAGAATGTTTTTATAGTCTTTTGGCTTTTCATGCAATTGCTGCATGCCAAAATAATAGAATAATTTCCAGCACTAGAATTTCAATAGTAGTATTATTTCTTCTGGAAATCAGGACCTGAGAAAAAAATTGTTGACTTGAACTAGTGTAGAGGGCAGTCTGCTTGGAGTTACTACAAGTATGGTACAACATCAGACATTAGCTCTTGTTTATTGTTCTAGAGTTTATCTACTTCAAATTAAATATTATGCCAGTATGGTTTAATGTGTTCTTCTAATATTTTTGTTGCTTAATTCTCTATCTTTTCATTACAATTACTAGAGTTGAATGCTCCATGTGGAGTGAAATTGGTGTTTTCATGTAAGTCAGCTTGCTAGCTTCTTAGGTGAGACATCCTTCTAGTCCTCCCAACACACCTTGAGAACTGTGTGCAATTTTGGGAACCACAATATGAGATGGATATAAAGCTGTATCCAAAGAAGGGCCACCAAAAGGTGAAAGGATCTAGAGGAAAAGCTGTATTAGTTGTAGCTGAGGTCATCTGGCTTGTTCACCCTGGAGGAGGCTGAGGTCTTATCACAGTCTACAGCTTCTTTGTGAGGGGAAGAGGAGGGGCAAGCACTGAGCTCTTCGCACTGGTGACCAGTAATAGGACCCAAGGGGATGGCATGAAGCTATGTCTGGGGGGTTTAGGTTGAATATTAGGAAAAGGCTCTTCACCCAAAGGGTGATTCGGTACTGGAACACTCTCCCAGGGAAGTCGTCACTGCACCACAGCACCAAGACTGACAGAGTTCAAAAAGCTTTGGGATAATGTGCTCATGAGGGTGGTCCTAAGCAGATTCTGGACTTGAACTCGATCCTTGTGGGTCCTTTCCAACTCAGAACATTCTATGATTCTAATGGAGTCAGTGTAATTCATGTTTTTTCTAAGAATTTTACTGGCGTTGACAGAGACCTGTATTGGGAGAAAAGTTAAAGAAACGTACTAGCTAAAAACGTTTGCCTTTCACTCTAACTGGTGCTATTTGGACACACCTCCTAAAAGGCATTTTAAACAGCAGGTAATGTTTCTGGGCAGCTGCTGAAGAGGATTAGAAAGAGAATTACTTTGGTTGTTATTTTTACTTTCTGTCACTTATCACTGAAAATTCTTCTTCAGTAGAAAATTGAATCCTCTGAAAAGTAGCAAGCTGTTCCTTTTTTCTTCATTTGATGAAGGTAAGTATTCTGAGTGAATTCCTGTAGCAATACTTACTAAGTGACTTCTTTTATTCCTTTATTTCAGTACACAGTCACCGATATTTGAGATCTGTGTGCACTAACAATTTCTCTTTCAGAGGTGACAATGGTAATAACACATAAAGTGCAATGAACAAAGCCTAAAATGGCAGCATCTGTTGCTGAGAAATATACTGCTGTGTAATTCCAATGACACTTCTGTGACATAGGAACCTCCCATGATGCTACAAAAATTGCTTTACCTGCTTAACTTTAGTATAAGGATTAGAGCTGTGAAAAAAAAATTCTTTTTATCTATTTGAGTTTTGAGACTTATGAGATTATCACTGTACTTCAACATGAAATGCCAACAGAAAGTACTGAATGAATTCCTTATTTTGCTTCACTTGTGTGCACAGCTTTTGCTTGACCTAATGACTTGTCTTTATCTCAAGTTTTCTTACTTTTGCCCTTCTAATTCTTTTCACCATCCCATTGGGGAAGAGTGAACAAAAAGGTGTGTGATATTTAGCTGCCACCAGAGTTAAAACGCGTCAACACTGTATTCTAGAGAACAAAAGAATTTAAAAATGTGGATTTGACCAGATAGAAGGATTTAAATTAGGCCATATAATTGTTTTGCTCACTAGTGTAAACATTGTCTTAACTAGGTTGTGAAAGATATTGGAACTTTTATATCCTATATCTTTTTCTCTGGAACATTAGCTATTATGGAATCAGAGATACTTTCTACAGAATAGTAATACAAATAACCCATGCAGTTCAACAAAGAATATTTATATTCATTTCCCATATACCTATAGATCCTAGCTGATCTGTCTCAACTCAATATAACAATGAAAGAGAAATAATAAACTATGGAGACATTGAGATTAATCCTAATGAGTCCTATAAAAGGAAAGTTTGAAGATGAGAAAAAGTATGTAATTAAGTAGTACTTAAAATTCTAGTGGGTGAGTTTTCTTGGGATTCAGTTCATTTTAGCAGCAGTAAGATTATTTTAATTAAAGGACTTTTCTACCAACTAAATGAAGTGTCTAACATGAAAAATCAATCCTTGCCAGTATGATTGCTCTACACTCAAGAAAAGATAGTAATAAATTAGAGGAAGCTTATTCAAGAACAATTGGCCTACTGTGCAAAACTTGCTGATACGTATTGTTTCAGTGTCATAAGCCATGTTACTTACTTGCACTGTTGTAGATATAAAGGTTTTTATCTACTTTCAGAGAAGAGAAAAATGAAAATAAAGACCTAACCATAGAAGGAAATTGAAAGCACAAAAATAATGACATCTATTCAACAAAAATATATTTATTGATATATATTCTATATATTACTTTTATTAGTAAATTACCCAAAATGTATTTTACAAATAAACAGAAACAAAAAAAAAGTAGTTTAAAATTGCATTTGTGTGTATATGGTAAGTTTCTACAAGGTTTTTTTAAAGAGTATGGAACCAAAATGAAATGGTTATATAACTTTCTTAATCAAAGTTCTGCTTTTCACAGCTGAGAACATTACATCATGCCATATTTTGTGTTCCCTAAGATGTCTATTCCAAACATGATTTAAATGTTAATGCAAAAGCTACAGCTGCAATGTTTATAATTTATAAACACAATTAAGAACAATTAGATGTGAAACTACAATAGCTTTTCTGGTTGCAGATGCTATTTCATTCAGAGTCAAGTAAACATGCCAAAATTGCTACTGCATTGTCCTCCCCTTCTCAAACACATAAATGAAACAATAAACAAGTATAAATGGAAATTTTTATGGATCAAGATTGAAGAACTAACTGATTATTTAAAAATAGAAAAAGTAAAAAACAAAAAATCAATTGCAATATAAAGAACCACTAACAATGAGATGCCACAAAAGAAAGAATCTTGACCTTATAGCAAGATGTCCCTGAACAACAAAGTCAATTCCACTTGAATTCAGTCATAACTCAGTGTTTAGTAAGGTTTAATTGTATTAATTGCATACATTTATTGTCATATATTGTAGGCTTTTAAACTTTTGTTTTATGATCATATTGTACACTAGAGATCTTAAATTACCTTAAATTCCTTGAAGTATTTTAGTGAAACATTATTTTTATTAACAAATCCATAATTTTAGGTGTCACATCAATTCAAAAAACCCCTCAAGTTTAGATTGAAAAAATAAAATCAAAAAGGTGATAAGGTAGAAGTGAAGAGAAAGGTTGATAGTTACTACTCTGGGGTATTATTCTATTTATTTTTCAATGGCATTATATTAAAAGTCTGTTTTCTCTGTGTAATTTCTTTAGATTAAATTAATATTCAATCTTTGAGTAATAAATATTAAGTATCTGTATTTCAGTTGGTTATTTTTTAAATTCTCTTAATGTTTTTGGTACTTATCTTTAAATTGAGGTGCATATGACTAATTTCTGTTTCCTTAACGTTACCTAAAACTGCAGTGAATCACATTCAATGCTTCTCTTTCAGTTCCCTCTCTAACCAAAGATTGGTGAAGGATTTTAGAATCCAACTTGAATGAGTTTCTATTTAAAGAGTAAGGCCGGAGGAAAACTCAGAAATTGTTTTCTTTGCCAGATAAACAACATGGTTAATATAAGCTACTTTTTAAGTCTTCTTTTCTGTCTAAGTAAAAGAGAAACAGTCCTGAAGAACTTCTGTCAATGACTAACAAGTACCTGACACAAGTGGTCTTAGTCCCCCTCTGAAAAACTTACTCAGTGATGACTCATAGAGCCTTGAACATGTGTTTACTGATCTCACATTCTTTTAGTCAAGTAAAGTGAATAAACTAATCCCACACCAAATGAAATTGCCTAAATAATTGGTGATCCACCAAGGCATTACAATAGGAAGTGGAGTTCATCTCCCAGAAACTAAACAAAGTTATCTGAGCAAATAAGGGCTGATACAAATTAACAGCCTTCTGTACTACAGTACTTTCATTAACTAGATTTCCAGGAACTACAATGAGAAAGCAGACATATAGTTCACATGCAGAACTTTTATGTGTAGACATACACATGATCTCTTAAATTGAAGCTAAGGCTTTTTCTAAGTCTATTCTTTCTGTAACCTTAATTCAAAGATTCAAAACTAAGTTGCAAATTCTGTTTAGATTTTGTAGGCATCACATCAGAGGGCAAAAAATGCAGACACTTCTCTATCCTTTACTTTTTAAAATTCAGCATTCATATACTTTCATTTTTAAAGGAAATGAAATTACAAACTTCTGCATGATTTATATATGCCTTACCTGTGAAATCACGAGGACACAGACACTGAAACAAAGGTTGTTCCCTCCGTTGGCTCATATCTATGCAAGTTGCTCCATCAGAACAACGATTTGGGTAAACTAAACATGCATTTTCAGCAAATTGGCAAAATTCTCCTGTCCATCCAGGTGCACAGAGGCACTAGATATAACAAACACACAAACAAACACAGAGGAAACACAAAATGAAAATGCAATGTGAAAGTCTGTTGAATTTTCTTCAGGCCTTGTATTTTACTACCACGTAAAGTTATTCTTCAAGCCTGTATATACAGATGGTAAAACAGTTGACAAAGGCAAAACTCATCTACCATGTCTATTGAAAAAGTATGGAAAGAGAGGACACATGAGTTGGAGGAAATTGCAAGATAATTATTGGCTGTAAGGGATAGAGCTGCCTGCAAAAACAGAAGAACTGAATGTGCAGAAAAGGTTTTAAAGGCTCGGAGAGGAGGGAGAAATCAGACAATGATGTTAACAAAGCCTGCAAGACAAAGATAGGGGCCAACCAATAATCAGAAAATGGACTATGAGGTTTCTGTTATACATCCTGACCCTATCTATTAACTATAATAAATAAAAATAATTTCTACTGAGGAAAGGAAAAGAATTGAAGCTTATATTAGCTTCTCAAAAGAGTCCTGTGATACCTATACATTAGAGGTGCCCTGATCAAATATAACTAATAGTTTGTCCTGAATCCAATTGCAAGGGCAATAAAACTGTATTGCCAACAGCAGCATAAAAGTATTTTAGAACCATGGTGGTGTAGCCAGTCACAATGAATATGCATTTTACGTGAGTATGTGTACAATGTGACCACAAAAGGGAGAGAGATGAGTTGTAGTGATTCATACAAATAACAAAAAAGTTGCAAAAGAACAAGATTACCATAATGCATAGAAAATAGGCAGAACAGATTGCTGACTACAGAAGAAGAATGACTGTCAGGACACAAAAAGCCCCAAGGCAAGTAATATTAGAAGACCATCCTTTCTTTAAGGGCAAGGTAGGGTGGTGGGAGATAAAATAGCATAAACCATCAAATGCAAAGTGGTAGAATGGAGACAAAGGAAGACAAGCTCAAGTCAGTAATGACTTCTCTCATCAAAGAGTTCATGAGACAGATTACCTTGACTTTGGGAGCTGAGAACCCTAGGGACCATAGCTGTCAGCACTAACTAGAAGGTATCATCTCCATGGTATTGTGTGATCACAGATAATTTAAAATGTGTTACAGAACAGCAGTATGTAGGTGTACTGAGAATGTCTAATAATCTGTAAAAAACTAAGTGTGCTGTTTATCAATTAACTCATTGAAGTTTGTTTTAAAGTTTAAAATTCACCTGACCTTTCTTCTAAACATTCACAAAACAGTGATCTGATATACATGTTTTATAAAAATGAACATTATTTAGGTGTCCAAGTGAAGACTTTAGGAGAACTGCAGTGATGGCAATCCCATACTGTGAATCTCTGCATTCAGCTATTGAAACAACAGATAGCTAAAGTGGACTGTCATCTCCCGAGTGACTGAGGTATAAGAGAAGCATGACAGCCAACAGAATTAGTGAACTTACCTTTCCAGGACCTGGAACAACACAATGTTCTCCAACAGTTGCGTATTCTTTAGTCCTTATTTTCCAAATTCCTATCCTTGCATTGCTCTGTTGTGCCAACATCCATTATTGTATTAGATGAAGATACTCTTTATCATGTTCTAGTTACATTAATCCACTCCCTCATCTTCCCTAGATACATCCTGTCAAGCCCTTTGGATATATATAAACCCTTTTTTTTGCCCAAGTAGTTCCTAGTTTGGCATTCCTCTATCACTGACAGTATTTCTTTCCTGTAAATTTTGCCACTAGAGTACAGGGACCTGGGAAACTTGAAAAGAGACATTAGCAAATAAAAACCAGAGCAAAGACACTGAATGTCAGCCACCTAATTCAGTAGTGGGCTTACATTATCCTTGCTCTCGATAAGTTCTTGCTCTTCAAATAAGTTCACCGAAGTTTAACCCTATTCCTAGTGAAAACTTGAAAAATTATGTTCTCAGGGATGGAGTTGGTGTTAAAACTACATTTACTTTTCATCTGGTAAAGTGATTTTTTTGCACCTGGAGTGAAACATATTGCTGGGAAGGCAGCATTCAGGAATTGAATCACTATTTCTAGAATATACCAGAATTGTTTCAAGGATAATTGAAGGACAAGTCTTAGGATGCTTAAGCCAGGACTTTCCACAAATGCTAAGCAGTATTTTAAAGATTAATTGTAATCATCTCAACAGCATACTCGTGCAATAACCTGGTTTTTTCCTTCTCAGTTTTCAGTTGCCTGGTAAGATGGCTTTCAAAATTAAGGCATGCATGTCTTTAGGCTGCTCTGCCACTTTTAAAGTACATGGAGAAAATCCCAAGTAACTAAACATTTAAGCATCAAACTGGGTACAAATTCTTTCAATTTTTGTTTTGCCTTCCATAATCTCTTATGTTGTTTTTTCTTTGCTCAGATTTCTTCTTTTCCCTGTCCCTCCCTCTGTCACCCTGTTCCCCAACTACAGTCTGACTGATGTGCATATCCTTACAGCTGTTTATTTTTTCAATTTTTCCTCTAAGTGTCTTCAAAATTAGGAACTGGAGTGACTGATTTATGACAAAAAGTTTAAAGAACCCAGAACATGCTGTTTGGCCAAATGACAAAAAAGAAATAGTATTTTAATTTTTCTGCATTGATGGAGCTGTGAGAATTGTTTAAATAAAGAAAATAAAATCCTTAGCTTAATACCTGAAAAAAATTATGCTTACATTTTTTTTGTATGTAAAGTACATTCCTAAGTAAAGTTCTAGAAGTCACTCACACTGGGAAGATAATAACTGCAAGAAACATATGGAAGTTTAGTTCATAGCTAGCAAACCTGTTCCTTCTTAGTGAACTGGAGGGAAAGACTTATTTTGGGAGAATTTTTTAATCACTTCCTTCTTCCAATTGAAATAGATGTCTTTCTATGGAAGGCAAAGTTATGGTTTTTTCTTCAAAATGTGTAAAAAAATGAAAATTAGGATAATTCTATAGCTGTCAATAAATTATGTTATGCCTATAATGGCTAAGGTCTTAAAAATTTATAATATTAAATCATTATCCTACAATACACCAGCGTACATGAGTGACTTCTAACTTAAAAACTAAATTACTATATCTGTCAAATTTGCAGATGACACCAAGCTGAGTAGTGCAGCTGACACACCTGAAGGATGGGATGGCATCATGAGGTACCTGAACAAGCTCAAGAAGTGGGCACATGGGAACCCAAGGAAGGTTCAAGTCCAAATGCAAGGTCCTGCACCCTAGCTGGGTGAATCCCTGGTATCAACATGGGATAGGGGTAAAGGAATTAAGAACAGCCCTCTAAAGACAGCTGGAGGTAGTGGTGGATGAAAAGCTGGACATGAGCCAGCAATGTGCACCTGCAGCCCAGAAGGCTGACTATATCCTGGGCTGCATCAAAACCAGTGTGGCCAGCAGGCCAAGGTGGGGGATGCTGCCCCTCTACTCCGCTCTGGTGAGACTTCACCTGGAAATTTTTCACAATGAGAATGATGAAACATTGGAATAAGTTACCCAGAGAGGTGGTAGATGCCCCATCCCTGGAAACACTGAAGGTCAGGTTGGATATGGCTCTGAGCAAGCTGATATAGTGGAAGATGCTTGCAAGGGAGTAGAATTAAATGACCTTTAAAGGTCCCTTCTGTCGTGGTTTTGCCCAATACTTCCAACCCAATACATTCTATGATATTATGATCTCTAATATGGTATGCTGATTCATGTGAAACCCTGATTTCAGGTAAACCAATTAAGGGTCTGGGCAGAAAAATGGCATAGCTTGAATTAATTATTAAATTTTACTAGATTTAGTAAATTTAGTAATTTTCTATTTTTTCATTTGTCAGGTGGATGTATGAGGTAAAACAGAAACTAAAATTCTATCTGTGCAAATGTCATATAGGGATGGGGAAGTTAAATTTTGTGTACTTTCGGCAGGTGCCACCTCTCTTTACATACAACTTTATAAAATAATGAAACTTTATTCATGTTTAATTATAACTTAGGCAAATTAAGAATGTGCATTATTGAGTTTTTGGTAGTAAACGAAGAAATGGCAAATACCAAAGGATGAAAAATAATCAGCAAGAAGCTATAACTTGTAGTAGAAAATTACTCTATAGTAGAGGAAACAGATGCTGAAGACATCATAAAATTTATGCAGCACATGGAAAATGTGTGTTTGATTTTACTGACATTAATAAATGGGCTAAAAAAATATTATAAGTTATGTCCCTCAGAAATACACAGTGCTGAGTTGGCTAAATGAATTTTTATGAAATCTTTCTACAGACATTCTCCATATCTCAAGGGTCCAGCTCCTTATTAGATAGGGAAATCAGTAAAGAAGAGATTTGGGGAATTATTGTGTCTTTGAAAAGTGGTTTAAACTTGACACAGGCTTTATTTTAACTTCTTTTCAGAAGTTTCATTTAAAAATTAAACAGAACATGCTTATTGGTTATATCTGGTGTGGTTTACTGTCTATTTATATTTAATTATATGCTATTCTAGTGTATCAATTAAGATACATTGTATAAAGGGTATTATGTGATTAGAGTTTTAAATATTTTTTATTTGAATTAATTCTTAAAAAGCAGTATATTACAGGATATTTAGTTTATTAAATGAAGATTTCTACTGTTTATTAACTTCTCTACAGCTCAGGGATAAGTAACAGCACATATAAAATGTGCCTAGGGTGCTTTGATATTGTTGGTTTCAATAGAATAAGAAAAGCAGGACAAGGTAGTTTTGACAAAGTTCAAATTAAACACTGAAGAAGTAATAACTGTATAGGACATTTTAAAATTTATGTGAACTCGTCTGTAGAATTACCTCTACTGTGTGAAAGAAAATTGACTAATTAACTACTGTAAAACTAGCCCCTAATGGAAATATCTGACTTTGAACTTCTGCTGTTTTAAACACTCAGCTGGAAGGACAAACATGAGAGAGACATCAATAGAATTAATGATAGTGGCAAAGTGGCTTCACAGAGATGAGACCATAATGCTCATCCAGTCCATGGGGAGAAACAGTAGGGGAGACTGTAGCTTTTTTAAGAAGGAAAATGACAATAATCTATTTTGTATGTTGTACATAAGTATAAAAGTTTCATCTGAGAACAGTAGATTTTGCAGTGCCAATTTTCCTCACTTCTAGCATTGGTACTAGAGCTGTTATAAATATTTATAACAATTTTATTACTCAAACCAACTGCTTGAATATATAGCATGCCAAATATATCAAATATTTGTTTCCTTATGCCTTTTTTTATACTCAGAAAACAAACGGTGATTAATACAGTGCAGAGGGCTTTAAAAAAGCCCTACTGGCTTTTTTTTTAAAGAACTGAATTTGTTTCTCTCCCCTATACTTCCTTCAAGTTCCAGATATATCATCTAGAACTTATTTCTCCTTTCATGCAATATATACAAATGGATTTTCTAAGAACAAGTTGGAGGCCTTCTTAGGGCTATGAGATCTAAGTAGTATGATGTAGCTCCATTTTGGAGATTATTGTTAATTCTGCATAGAGATGCTTAACTTCTGGGTTATAAATCCAGACAGACTTCTGGGGATTAAGTATCATCAAAAAGCATTAGGACTGAGAGTGGATCCTCAGGGCAGAAGTTACAAAGGGGAGCAAGGACAGCAGACTTTCCACAAAGGCTGGCATAAGCTGTACCGCAGGCCTGGGGGGCTTGGCACTGCTCACCACTCTTCTGAAAAGAAGCAGATTGATTCCCAGCCTGACAGCTGGCTGATGCATCTGGTTCTGCACCCACAAGGGCAAACCTCATCTGGTAGGGATAAAACTTGGAGCTCTGTCTGCCTGATTGTAATTTCTGCACAAGTTCTGTTGAATGAGGGCCACATACCAGCTTGACATGGGGAAAAATCACAGGAGAAAGACAGGTTCCCTCCACTCTCCTCCTTCCCTTCTCCCTCCAGAAGAAACATATCAACTTTGGTGAAGACAATTTTTTATGCTAGTATACAAGTCTCTTCTGCTTTACTAGAGAACACAGTAATCTTTGGGCAGAACATACTTGCTGGTTTTTTTAAACAAACTGTAGCAATATGACCCATGGTATTATTGATTATTCATTTATATTCACAATTTTATTTTATCAACCATATATCCTCTTGTTGCACACTTTGTTATTGAAATATCTTAGATTACCAGAAAACTCCAAATATAAAATCTGTGGCTTTGATATATAGATGTGAGGAAACAGATCAAAAGAGTACAATATGAACAGATACAGACCCATCTGAAGGGCAAGATTTTAGATACTTTCTCTTTTTTTTAACCTGTTATTTTTTTTATCCTGTTATAGTCAATTATACTATTTGATAAACACTATTAAATGTATATCCATATAAAAAAGCAAAAATTTGGTGACCGGAGAACAATTTTGTGAAAGGAATGCATCTGGGTACCTGTTCTCATTAATCGGTGTTCCCCAGGCAAATTACTTGTAGAATTTAAACCATTACTTCTTTTTGGTTAGCTTCACTCTCCCTTAACAGCACAATCTACTTCCATTGTACTGTATGAGCACTAATCATAAATCAGCAGCAATTCCTGCTCCTCTTTTGGAAGGCACCAGGACATCCATTGACAATGATTCCAACATAAAATTTCGCATTCACGTGTCAGCGCAGCTTCTCAAATAAATTTCAAATACTTGCTTTGAATGACCAACAGTAGGTGTAATAGCAAAACCCAGAATGATAACACAGATTATTTTCTCTTTCTTTAATACTGCTCTAGTGTATATTTGCTTGCCAACACAGCTCTGCTTTTCAGACAATATGTATAATCTGTTTAGACCTTGTCTCACGTGTAGTGCTGGCAAATGGAAATGGACCTTACAAATGACATTGCTTACACTTCATCTTTCACCTTCAGTTTTTGTGTCTATATAACTCAATTCCTTTGTTAGCTGTAAGCACATACCCTTGCACAAATCAGTCATTTTGTTTGTCAGGAGGAAGGGATAAAAACATATTGACAAAATAGACTTGGATACACTATGCAGACCATGTAAGCTGGAAGACAGTTGCTTGTACATAGTAAGGATCTTATAGGCAAAACAAATATTCCATGAATGCACGTTTTTACCCCCTGCAAGAAGTGGAAGGTATTTTTAGTCTACATGCCCTTCCATAAGAAGTGTATAGAAGAGCAGAAATAAGACAGCGTGTAGGGCTACACCTTCTTCTCCCTCAATTACACTTCTGTAGGTAATCATAACTGGCCTGTGAATTATGTAGATTTCTGCAATTCAGTGGTTTCTCCCTAGAAAGCAAGGATACCTAGTATGCCATAAAGTTGACAGGTTTCATACCCTCAACTTTAACACCATTGTGTTTTAGAAATTGTATTCCTTCCTAGGCTTCCAAAATGACAGTTCTTTTATACTCAGAATTTACAGTAACTTAGTTTAATATATTTTTTAAGTATCGTTACTTTGGTTGGTTGATTTTGGTTTTGATTTTTGGTTCTTTTTTTACTTTAATACTAATGATTCAGGAAAAAACAGGGGACCTTAGCAGAGATAATTTTTTTTAACATGATCTAATCTGCTTGTTGTGGACAAATGTATGGTTAGATACTTCATCCACCCTTGGGACCTAAAAGAAAGCTTTAGATCCCCAAGTGATTTCTTGTTTGTATGCCCTCTTTATCGAGTTTTACTGCCCAGTCTTGTGCTAGAGGCTCTGCTGGAGCCATTCTAAATCACTGGGAGAACTCTAATCAAACCATTCCCCCAGGTGGTTAGCACCACATGGCAGCAGTATGATTAGCATGAAACAAACAAAATCTCTTTCTTCTCTGTCACTTGTCCTTTGGGAATTGCTCATCTTTTCTCTGTCTTCCAGTAAAGATAAGGGCAACAGATACCTAGAGCCATAAATTGCTTAAGACAGTCAGACTAAAAGCATTGAGAAAATACTATCAACTCTAAAACAAGAATACTGATTTTTCACTGATTTTTTGTAAAATCCATTTAAGAAAAATAAGTGTCCAGGAGAATAGAAAATTCTATTGAAAAGTGTATCTGTGGGCACCTTTTTTTAAAAATACTTTTAAGAAGCAAGTTATCATACTGTCAGAATAACGTAGAGTAATATTTTTATTGAATAAACTGCTAAAACCTGAAATTGGTTCACACTTCAATGATTGTATAAGTATGGTTTTTATGTTAAACCTGTTTTAATTTAACTTTTTTCTTAAAACAGTGCCCTCTGTCTTCTATTACTGAGTAGGTGGATTTATTTATTATTAAGTTGACAAACCAGTATAGCATTAATTAAAAACTTTCCTATGGTATAAATATAAAAAAAGGAAAACACTATTTTTTCTTCAGAACTTTAACAGTGATTATATAGATTTTTAAAAGTGAGTCCAATGTTGTAGCTGCAAAACAGGAGAAATTCAATGGCAGAGTTCTTGCAATAACTGACGAATCAATAGTAAATAATAGAATTTTATATAGCAGCATTTTTTGACAGCAGAAGGTCCATTATGTTCAAACATTGTGTTTGTCACCTGTTAAAATAATATGTCCAAATGATATCCATATCCAGATTTCTTAAACTGAGTTAAAGCTGCAATCTTATCTTACTTTGCTTAGAAACTATCTAACAAAGTAAACATCATATCTTTGGCCTTCTACAGAGAGCAAATAAAGTGGAGGGTTTTTTATGTTTCCACTATTCATGGCAACTCTGAGAAATAGAATCCCTTTCTTAACCTTTTAATAACAGTGGAACAAGTCTGCTGCGTTGACTACTAGAAGCAATCCAAGAAAGGCCTTCAGCCTTCTGTGGGACTTATGGGGTTTGGATTCCACAGTAGCAGATCCTCATGAAATTTAATGTTTGATGAAGTTATTCACTAGGACAGGACAGATGTGACCTGGCATTGATCTGACGGGAAACTGCTGATACAGAGCATTACACCATATTACCTAAAATTTTTTTGAAAATGCCCCTGGTATAATCTATAGTGCACGGAAGAAGCAACTGCTGAGAACCATGCACAATATAGCTGCCTATGATGACCCTCCACTGACAGTCACAGAAGTATGACTACTTAAAAATGCTTCTCTATGTACAAGTGCTTTATTTTCTTAATTACAGGGATTGTCTTTCTGTCTTCATCAATGGTGTGGTGTCAAGTTTTAATATCCACTTTGAGCTGAAAGTTGTCTTCTTTGTCATTGATTAGCAGGAACAGTCACTACTGTGTAACGCATATTCTTTTTTCTGTGCAGACAGTATTGCATTTGCCTCTCCTAGAACACATCTCTTTTCTTAGTACTGTAGCCTACCAAGAAATACTGATCACATTGGTGTATTATTAATTACAGTACCATTTTCTGTGGTCATCTGCACACACAGAAGAAGAAGGGGGACCCTGGAAACTACAGGCCTGTCAGTCTCATTTCAGTGCCCAGTAAAATCATGAGAAAGATTAGTCTGAGAAGTATTGGAAAACACCGGGAGGACAACATAGTAATTGGTCACAGCCAGCATGGCTTCATGAGGGGAAACCTGATTTCCTTCTACGATAGGGTAATCACCCACCTAGGAAAGACAGTAGATGTAATCTTTTTGGACTTCAGCAAAGCTTTTGATACTGTTTCTCAAAGTATACTTCTGGACAAAATGTCCATTGTACAGTTAAATAACCATGTTTTGTGATAGGTGAGCAACTGGCTCACAGGTCGGGCACAAAGAGTTATAGTGAATGGGGTTACATCAGACTGGTGATCTGTCACTAGTCTGATGTTCCAGAAGGCTCCATCCTTGGCCCAGTTTACTTCAACATCTCATAAATGACTTGGACTTGGGACTCGAAGGAATACTAAGTAAGTTTGCTGATGACACAAAACTTGGAGGAGCTGTTGACTCCCTCGAGGGCAAGGAGGCCCTTCAGAGAGACCTCGACAAATTAAAGAGATGGACAATCACCAACCACATGATGTTCAACAAGGAAAAGTGCCAGATTCTACACCTGGGATGGGGCAACCTTGTTTGTGTTCATAGACTGGGGAATGAGATGCTGGAAAGTAGTGCTGTGGAAAGGGACCAGGGGGTTCTGATTGATAGCAAGTTCAATCTGAGTCAGCAGTGCCCTGGCAACCAGGAGGGCCAACTATGTCCTGGGGGGCATCAGGCAAAGCATCGCCAGCTGGTGGAGGAAGGTGATTGTCCCACTCTGCTCTGCACTGGTGCAGCCTCACCTTGAATGTTGTGGCAGTTTTGGGAACCGTAAACATAAAAAAGACATTCAGATATTAAGAGATCATCCATGCTCGTGAGGGGAAGAGGAGGGGCAAGTACTGATCTCCTTACTTTTGTGACTGGTAATCATCATCATGGCTAGGCTTCGCAAACGAAGATTTGGGAAGGGCTCTACCCACGCTTACTACAAGCGCGCTGATGGCTAAAAAGGCCAATGCGAGATAGACAAGTCCGGTTGCAGAAGACACAGCAGAAAGACTCCCCAGGTGATATCGACGAGACGCGATTCTTTCTGCGTTGTCTTTTCTCCTCGAGAGTGATCCTGCGTGTGTTCTCAAAAGCAGCAGCAGCGTTATAGATGGTGTGTCTCCAGGCCTCCCGATTGGAGGCCAGGGTAGACCAATGGTGGTGATCAATATGGCCAAGGATGAGGGATTGTTTCAGGCAGTCCTTGTATCTCCTCTTTGGGGTTCCTCTCTTGCGGCAGCCAGTGGCAAGTTCCCCATAGAGCACGATCTTAGGGAGGCGGTAGTCCTGCATCCTGGAGACGTGCCCTGCCCAGCGCAGCTGTGTTCTCAGCAGCATGGCCTCAATGCTCGTGACTGCTGCCTGTTCAAGGACAGACGTGTTGGTCACATAGTCAGTCCAGTGGATGTTTAGAATTGAATGGAGGCAACGCTGATGGAAGCATTCTAAGAGACGCAAGTGGTGCCGGTAAATGACCCATGATTTGGACCCATATAGAAGAATAGACAGTACAACAGCTCTGTAAACGCTGATCTTTGTACTTTTCTTCAGGTGTTTGTTTTGCCACACTCTTTTATGGAGTTTACCGAAAGCTCTGTATGCCTTTGCTAACCTGTTGTCTATTTCTGCATCAATCTTACCATCTGAGGAGATGATGCTACCCAGGTAACTAAACTGCTGGACTGATTTGAGTTCTGTTTCACCAATGGTGATATGGGGATGATGGGAGACTTCCTGAGGTGCAGGCTGATATAAAACTTCTGTCTTCTTCAAGCTGACTTCCAGTCCAAACAGCTCGGCAGCCTCTGCAAAGCAGGATGTTAGACGCTGCAGAGCTACTTCTGTGTGGGCAACGAGGGCGGCATCATCAGCGTAAAGCAGCTCATGGACAAGATGATTTAAGGTCTTAGTGGGAGCCTTCAGTCGCCTTAGGTTGAACAGGCTCCCATCCGTACGATATCGAATGTAGACACCGTTTTCATCATCGAGGTCTGCCGTGGCCCTTTGGAGCATCATGCTGAAGAAGATTGTGAATAAAGTTGGTACAAGAACACAGCCTTGCTTCACACCATTGGCTATTGGAAACAGCTCAGGAAGAGCATCGCCATATCTGACTTGACTGCACTGGTCCTCATGAAGCAAGATGATCATTTTGAGGAACTTGGGAGGACATCCTAAACGTTCCAAAATCTGCCACAGACCTTTTCTGCTCACAGTGTCAAAAGCCTTGGTGAGATCAACAAAGGTAACATAGAGTCCTTTGTTCTGTTCCCGACACTTCTCTTGCAGTTGTCTGAGAACAAATACCATGTCTGTGGTACCTCTGTTGGCTCGGAAACCACACTGGCTTTCAGGTAGAAGATCTGCTATGGCGGGTATTAATCTGTTCAACAAAATTCTTGCAAGGATTTTACCAGCAATGGAGAGCAGAGTAATACCTCAGTAATTTGCTCAAATTGCTCAAATTGCTCAAATGACTGGTAATAGAACTTGAAGAAATGTCAGGAAGCTGAGTTGGGGGAGGTTCAGGTTGGATATGAGGAAAAAGTTTTTCACCCAGAGGGTGGCTGAATGCTGGAACAGGCACTTTCTTAGTTCAAGAAACATTTGGACAATGCTCTCAGGTACATGGTGTGACTCTTGGTGTGTCCTGAGCAGGACCAGGAATGGGACTCAATGGGTACTTTCCAACTCAGCATATTCTATGATTATATGATTTATCTGGATCATGGCAATGCCAGACACAGCTACAGTCTGGGCAGAGAAGTGATTGAGAGCAGCCCTGCAGAGAAAGACTCTGGGTTGGTAGTTGATGAAAAACTAGACATGAGCCATCAGTGTGAGCTCACAGCCCAGAAAGCCAGCTGTGTCCTGGGCTGCAGCAAAAGAAGTGTGGCCAGCAGGTCAAAGGAGGTGATTCTCTCCCTCTACTCTGCTCTTGTGAGACTCCAGCTGGACTACTGTGTAGTCTGGTGCCCCAACTTAAGAAGGACATGAAACTGTTGGAGCAAGTCCAGAGGAGGCCACAAAGTTGATAAGCGGATGTAACACCTCCCCTGCAAAGATAGGCTGCGAAAGTTGGGACTGTTCAGCCTGGAGAAGTGAAGGTTGTGTGGAGACCTCATTAGCAACCTTCTAGTATGTGAAGGAGGCCTACAGGGAAGGCACAGAGGGACTTTTCATCAGGAGCTGTAGTGACAGGACTAGGAATAATGGACACAAAATGAAAGAGTGGAAATTTAGGTTAGATATTAGGAAGAAAGCTTTTCCTGGGAGGATGGTGAAACACTGGAACAGGTTGCCCAGGAAAGTTGTGGATTCCCCAACCCTGGTAGTGTTCAAAGCCAGGCTGGATATGGCCTCGAGCAACCTGGTCTAGTGGGAGGTGTCCCAGTCCATGGCCAGGGGTGTTGGGGTTAGATGATCTTTAAGGTCCCCTCCAACCCTTAACGTTCTATGACTGTATGATTTCAACAGAATTTTGTATTTCCTACTATGCCAGACTACTTCAAATAATTTGTCCAAAACCAAATTGCCATGGGGTTCATTAAAAGTATAGGAGACAATAATTCTTAATTTATAATTATTTTCCCATTTGACTATTCATTCATATTTTAGTTAATTTAATATGGTTTATGAAAAAACCTAAGGAAAATATTTAAATTAAAATAGCAACTACATCACAAATCTTCAATCCAATAATATAATAATATTTTAATCAGCTTGTATTTTTTCTAATTTTGGAAAAAAAATCCAAATTTTATCTTTAACAGAATTGTAAGGTCTTTTGCAACTGTCATCCTGACAGTTGGCCATAACGAACACGTCTAAATATATAAACTGTGAAATATTCTGTTTCATACAAGAAATATTCAGAGAAACTGCCAGGATCTTGAATGTATCAATAGATTCTAATTGGTCTCACCAGCCTATAATTATTTTTCTCTGCAATGCTTCCTTGGTAACCTCTTTCTCTCCTCTTGCATGTTTAAATGCAGGTGTTCAAGCTGAGCTCTGATGCGGCCCAGCATCATGGATCATCTTGGATAATCCTACTGTGAAAACAGAACTCACCTCTGAGATGTCCCCAATTTCATTCATTCATTTACTCATTTACCCATGAGCTGCATTTAAGCTCAGGTTTTTGAACTAGTTCCTTTCCAGAGCAGATTGGATCCAGCTTTGTATCTTGATGATTTTCATCTGCTGAACCAGCTACCCAGCTTGACCACAAACCTGCTTCATCACCATGTACTTGTCTGGTGATCAGTCTGATGGACTTCTGGGATTGTGCCCTTTGTTGGTGAGGTCACCATCACTTCTGGCTTTGCTGTCACCTTTGGTTACAGCTCCCTTTCCCATACAGAAAGGACCACTCTTGCTATTCCATGAGGTAAGGAATTACAGTAATCCTAATACATTTTGTCTGAACACCCAAATAGATAAGTGGATGGGACTAGATAAATGGCTTTAAGTGACCCTGCTTATGCAGGGTGTTGGACCAGGTGACCTCCAGAGATCCTTTCAAACCTCAGTCATTCTGTGATTCTATGATCATCAACTGTTATTCACAGAACAAGTGGTTGTTGAGTAACCTTGAAGTTCCCTAATACTGCTGCTGGAGAAACTATTATTTCCTGTCTTTTTACAAGCTATGGCCAGAAGAAACTTGCTACGTGATGGATTTTGCTTAACATTTTCAGGAGCTATTCTGAGAGTTAAAACAACCAGATTTTTTTTTTCCAAATTGTCAGTTTGAATGAACCTGCCACACCACAGTTTCATCATAAAACTTTTAAGATTGTATTAAGTTTAAAAGTGTTTATGTTTAGGTAACTAATTTGATTCTGGTTAAAACAATGGCAACAGATGTTCTTAATTCAAGCAATGTATATTTAAAGGCTGAAACACAGCTGAGATTATCATCTTTGTGGGTAATAGCACTGGACCACAATTAGTTATATATTCTTTTTATTATAAAAATATCCTTCAGTTACCTTACTTGATACAGTACTAAACACAGTCTCAGTAGAAAAGTAATAAAAAAAAATCTATATTACCCAAGTGAATTGTCCTTGTGTTATTGATTTAAATAAATAAAACCTATAAAGTATGCCCCTCTTGTCTCTTAGAGTAATGAATGCTTTTCAAGTTCTGCTTGTCGGAAGCTTTTATACTTTGGAACACTGAATTAGTTTAACATGTATTAAATTACTTACAGTGAATCCTCCAATTATATTAAGACACAATCCTTCATTCAGACAGTTGATGCTGAGCAGACTGCAGTAGTCAATTACTTCCTCACAGTTCTTTCCCGTGAATCCTGGCATGCAGCTGCAAATACACAAGTGTATTTTAGAGGACTTGCATTTTAAAAGTTAATTGTATTTAATTATGTTTCATAATTCTATTAAATAATATTCTTGTGGTAACAAAACAGATCTCATATGTTATTTAAAATACACAAAATATGTTTTCAAGGAATTAAAAATCAGTTGCATGAGTCTGTATAATTTTACTTTCCCATAAAATAATTAATTTCATTGACTAAAGCATTTTCATATCAATATAATCTTCCAGAAAAACAAACCAAACAGAATGAGGTAATATTTAATAAACAACTATAAACAAAGTAACAAGGTTTTGGAAACTGTTAAAAAGAATAGTTCAATTAAAACATCAAAGAGGAAAAATTAGAAATATGATGATAAGTGAATTTTAAAGAAATTAACATCAATCTTTGCTAATGATTAAATGGTAGTGAATAATGACATGCTTAGTTAAGTATGGAACAACGTAGAGAGAACAATGCATAGCTGGTTTTGTGTTTGTTTAATTGCAATTCAGTATTTTCTTTAAAGAAGAAAACTAGCTTTTTTTTTTGTGATGGGTTGCTCGTTCCATGTGATGCCAATGGAGCTGTGGGTAACTCTTCTATGGTAAAAGGAACTACAGAAGTTCTGCTTCATGTCATCACTTAGTAGTAGTAGTAATAGAAGAAAATCCTTTTCTTATGTAGCCATCCAGTGTTTAAAAAAAAATCCCATATACACAAATTAAAAGATGAGATTTAAATGGATAGTAAGCAAGTTTTATTCAAAAGTAATAATGGAACAATGTTGGAAAATATTTGAATATTTATATTCTGATAGATACAAATCCCTGTCAAACTCACTCTATATGTTCTTACCGACATATATAGCATGCTCCTGTGTCTAAAGGCTCTTTCTAGTATCACAGAAAGAAAAGATTTAAGAAAAGAAAGGAAATGGCCAGCAAGATGAAAATTTGTGTTTGTGAAGGAATCCAAAAGTAATAGATGGGATGTTTCCTCTTAGCTTTTTCCAAGGGGTACTTTGTCAAATGACTCAGTTCAGAAGCTGGAAATCATGAACATGATACAGATTTGCTTCTGTTTCTCCTATGTTCTTACTCCTAATAAATATGAGATTCACTCTTGTTGCTTATGTTTTCCTGTTTAAAAAAAACTAAATCCCATCCCTGGTTTCAAAATGTATCGAGCCTCTCAGAGTTATGCAGCATACAAAAATAAAGGATATATTTTCCATAGCAATTAACCAGGCAACAACACTAAATAGAAAGTGCCTGAGTTGACCATACTTTCTGAATCAGTTAAAGAGATCTATCAGTGGGTGTGGCTCTGCCTCTGAGGAATGCACAGACACATCTGGCATGTCCAGAGGCTTAAGTCACTAATTAACCTTAGTTAAATATTAAACAGGTTGGATTTAATCAGAAATTGCTGGAGACCATCCACACAATTCACACATAGGACCATTTGGACAGAGGTAGATAAATATGGGAAAAACTTCTCTAAACAGTTATACGTTTTGAGGCTAGTCACAACCACAGAAGGACACTCTATGCAAGAGGTTTTTTTTTTTTTTCAATAAATATACCAGTGTCAGGGAACATAAGAGTAAACTAAGAGCAAAAAAAGTTGACAGTAAAGTTCCAGAGAAAACACTAACAGAACAGATTTTCTCAGAACCCCCTTTCACAATTTTTGTGACTTTTAGTTGTCCTAAAGAACATGAAAGATAGAAGAAGACACAAAGAAAGCAATCACAGTTTATTGTGATGGATATTCTTGTTCACTGGCTATTTGAATTCAGCTTAATTTTTGACATTTAAGAAAAAATGCTACTGTTAGATTCTTAGCCCAAAGTTGTGCGTGATATCAAGATGAAAGGGTGGAATTATGTTACAAGATAGTCATACATCATAACTGAAGTGGAGAAAATTAAACTGAGTCAGTCTCGTTATATGTTTAGAGTGGAAAATAACTGTTTTTCCAAAGAAGGAAGAATGTGTAGATAAAAGCTTAGATTGTGATGGATACAAGAAGAATGAGGAAAACCACATAAGATAGGGGGAAGCAAAAAAAAACCCATAATGAAGTAAAGAGGTCAAAACAGCTATTATTTGAAGTTGTATATGCATGTATGCTAAATGCCATTACATTTATTTATAACATTAAAATGCTATAAAAGTGGATCACGTAGCAATATTACATGTAGTATTACACTGAATGTAGTAGTAGCATTGTTGTAGTAGTATTACACTGAATGAAACACATGCAGTTTATTGTGAGGTGATTGGACAGAGACATAACATATAGTATTTGACAATGATTACCAGAAATGAAACAGAATCTTCACTTAAGACTTTGAATGAGCGATGTTAATTATTCAATCTGCCTTGTACACAGGGCCAGGATAATTTTTTATTACTTTTGTTTTGTTTTTGTTAATAAAGGCAATCTACATATTGATATTAATTATTCATGATATGCATATTTTTAAATGTAAACATCAAAGCAT
Organism: Myiozetetes cayanensis; assembly: GCF_022539395.1. NCBI lineage: Eukaryota > Metazoa > Chordata > Aves > Passeriformes > Tyrannidae > Myiozetetes > Myiozetetes cayanensis. The sequence continues at coordinate 88,040,321 of NW_026087411.1, read as the reverse complement.
GATTTTCTACTTATTCATGCACCAACATACTGTGTGAAAGACATTAGTTAAGACATTAATTATTAGCTTATATCTTGGTTTAAAGAATTGGAAAATTAATGCTAACACTGTTGTTCTGTGCTATACATATCTATATGGGAAGATTTAACTTGTGTGTGTGCTTGTATATGCGTGTCTCTATGTATTTCTGTATTTAGGAGTAAGTATAAATAAAATTTTAAAAGTATTTTCTTCTTTGGGAGAATTGTAAACATAGTTCTACTTATGTTTTTATTTCTGGACTTCTCAATTTAATTTTTGCTGATGGACTGTAAATTTGTGTTCTATACATCTTTTTTTGCAGTTTCTAAGTTCATTAATAATGTGATGTCAGGTTTTTGTGTATCACAGTTTTCGATTCTCTGCCCTTATGAATATCCTAAAATTTGAATATTGTTTACTGCACCTCAGTAATGCTTAGCAGAACTTACTCAGGAAGTTAGATAAAAGCCAAGGAAGAGAGAAGAGGACAAATTGTACTCCTTAATGACGTTAAAAAGAAAAAATCTAAAAACTTATTTAAAATGAAATTACATTATACACTGGGTCACTTCTGTTATTTTCAAATGGATAATTTTTGGCATGTTTTTTCTGAATAAAACAGTTTTTCATATGCTGCTTGAAGGACCAACCTAAGGTCTGCTAATGCATGACTGTGAACTAGAAATTAAATAGGTTGTCTTATTTTTTCAGAGAAAACATAAACATCATAAACCCTGAAAGGGAGTGTAGTATAACTGTCTCACTTATCATCAATTTGTCAGGATTTATATGTTTTATCTTACAGTATTAATAATGGAACGATTTTTAGCCCTTTAAATTCTTTAAATCCTTCTGTATCACTTTAAGGGTTTTCAAGAAAACTAATGCAATAAAGCACCAAAAAAAAATTTAAATATTTTAAAAGACAAGTTTATAGTTTTCTGTGTTCTCTGTGATTGACGACGTCTTTTCTTTCTGCAATCTATGGGATATCACCAGGTGAACCAACAAAGTATACTGACATAAATTAATTTCCAGTCTTACCGGCAGTTGTAGTTCTGCTGTTGAGCTATGCAAGTTGCATTATTTAAACAAGGCAGTAATTCACATGGATTCAGTATTCTCTCACAGAACTTGCCAGTAAATATTGGCAGACAGATACATGCCACATCCTATAGGAGATAAGGAAATTAGAAATAATTGTGATACCCAAGGCAATACAAAAATTAGTGTTTACTTCCATTTTGATAGAGACTCTAACAAGGTCAGGATTTCATCATATTAAACAGTCTAGAAAGATAGAACAAAAAGCAGTTCTAGCCTCAGATAGGTTACAAACTTGATTTAGGACAAATGCAATAGGCCTTCCAGCACAGATTATACCAGACTTGGGTTTGCTAGCTGGAAATACAATAGCTCTAAAATTGGCTGGCTCTGTGATTTCATAACTGAATCAAGAAGGGGTTTTATAATACATTTAGGTTTTTCCTCATTTCTGAATTTTTTCCAACATAATGTTTACATCTATCAAACAGTAACAGTACACATAGTACATCAGATACCAAGTAGTATTCAGCAACTAAAGGAGAAAAGAAAATTATGTGTATCCTTTTTCTCCTTCATTATGAGGCACAGAGACTATTCCCCTCTATAATGGTGGAAGACATCTGTCAGTTACTGCAATTCCTAATTTGCACAGTAAGAATAACTCATTTTACAAACCAAGATATTTCTTAGAGCTGATAGTTGCACCCTTATTTTTCTCTATAAAGTTATGCTCTTTTTAGGCCTTTTGAAGTCAGAAAGTAAAGGAAAAAAATAAAGGGGTTGGTTCCCCTACAAAAATTGGAAGTGCTTGGGTGTTACTTTAGACTTGCTCCTAAAGGTATAATCAGGAAACTTCAATATCTATTGAGACATGTCTATATGTGTGAAACAAATTACTGTGTCTGTTTATTGTACAAAATACTATGTGCTAGTATATCTAATAGGCAAAATATTTAAACAAGTTGCATGACAGGAATTTATCAATTTTTTCAGCAATTTAGATGTCCTTTTTTCTCTGTGCATGAGTATGTATCACTGGTTAAGCTTTTGAATTCTTCTTTCACTATTTTGGTTCTGTACAATCACTGCTATTTGCAATAAGTCATACTAATGAAAGAATGATATATTTTGACATGTTTTATGTCAGAAGATTTTTATTAGAGAGAGGAAAAAAGAAATGAAACAACATTGGTAGCTCCTTAAGTGATCACCAAGCAACTGAACTGAAATGTGGAATTTGGGCTTTTTATCACAGAATCATACATTAGAATTAAATGTTTTGACACTTTCATGGAACAGATCCTCCTGGAAGCTTGTCAAGGCATATGGATGACAGGGAGGTGATTAGAGACAGCCACCATGGCTTCACAATGATGTCTAACTAATGGTAGCTTTCTATGATGTAGTGACTGCACTGACGGGTAAGGGAAGAGGAACTGATTCCATTTACCGTGACTTCTGTAGGGCGTTTAACATCGTCCCACACATCCTCATTGTTGCTAAACAATGACAGGGGAAGGACTGTAAATGCCCCATCCCTGGAAGTGTTCAAGGTCAGGTTCAGTGGGCCTTTCAGCAACCTAATCTAGTGTAAAGGGTCTCTGCCCACTGCAGAAAAGTTGGAAATAGATGATATTTAAAGGTCCCTTCCAACCCAAATAATTTTATGATTCCGTGCTTTTATGATTCTATGTTCAAATAGGGATCTCTAAAGTTTATACTTACATTTGGCAAATCAATACATGAGCCTCCATTCTGACATGGCCTTGAAGAACATTCATTGATATCAATTTCACAGTTATGACCAAGAAATCCAGAAGGACAAACACAAACATATTCAGACCCATTATACTGGCATATGCCTTCATTTAGGCATGGCTGAGATTCACAAGGATCACCAGGTTTCTCACAAAAAGGACCTAAAAGAAATAAACATAAAAAATTACAGTGTTTGAGTGAATGGTTCCTCTTGATGTGCTGCCCATAAACCTAACTTTTTAACTTCTTTACTATGATCTGTTATTGTGTTTTCCTATTATTTCTTTTCTTTTTTTAATACTTTTTCTAAACATTGAGAGGCTTTTATTTATTGCGTTTTTTTAAAATTGTTTACACTGCAAAGCTCTAAGACTGAGACATCTATATGATATCACCATTTAAAAAGCAAAGAATTTAATATATTCCTGTATGTTTTGTTTGTTTTGGTGAATAAATGTGGTAGAAATCTATGGGAATGACTAAATTCATCTGTAACAAAGGAAGGAGGTGAACTAGAATCAGAATCCTGGAAGACACTGAATAGTCATTCACTATTTCTCTCATGATGGTTATTATTAGGGGAAGCTGAATCCAGTGTACTCTCAGACCAGGGAGGTTGTTCTCATTTCTATTTATAGATCCAGCCAGTAGCAAAACTGAATGTGCTCTCAGTAAGCAAACACACAATCACACACACACACACAAAATGCAGACACATTGGCCATAGGGATCAACAGGAAGAACAACGTCTTTCCCTTCCATAAACACAAAGAGCAGTCACACCAACTAAACAGCAGTGATGGCTCAACCTTTTCCCTTCTCTCTCGCTGGTCAGTATTGAAGTTCAGCAGCAAACATACACACTCCCTCATTTTCTAAATACAAAAATAAACCCTCATTAATGAATCCCTCAAGAAATAAGCATAGATATTAAGTCTGTCTGCGATCCATACCAGGATCCTGAACCTCTTTCCAACTTGCTGGCTCAGAGCTTGAGTCATTCCAGATCTGGGTATCATTCTGGTTGCTGGTTAGTCCAATTTAAAGGTCCATTGCTTCCCACTAGGAAAGCTGGTAACACAGAAGTAGTAAAGAAAAGAGACTGCAGTGATCAGACACAGTCTCAGCCAGAGAAGTAGAATGGGCAGCAGCCTGCTTATATTCAGCCAGCAGCTAAGAATTTACTTCCATTTACTTCAGGAATATTATGTAGCAAATATGCTTTTTACATATTTTGTGCTTTGGTGCTCTGATTCAAAGCAACTCCCTAGCACATATTTACGGATTACATCAGATTAATTTTTCAGCGATTTGCTGTAGCAATAACATTACCTTCATAATAAATCCCTTCTGAAGAAATAATATCTATTGATTCCACATTTTGTTAGCCACTTGAGTCCACTGAATTAAAAATAGACATTCATAAAAGAATAAATTATACTTTACAAAAAGATGTATAATTTTGAAATGGTAAACAGAATACTTTTAACCCAAATTGTAAACTACAAGGTAAGCATAACTAACTAATTATAAACAAGTCAATAGATGTGAACCTCAAATAATTTAATTACCAATAGCTATATAAAGAAACTGTAAGTATGTGGAATAACATTTACCAGGAGATCAAAATTTCACACTCTGTCTCTATTATATACCAGAACAACTGATGCAACAAACACTATACATGAAAATCCCCTTAGTAGAAAAAGGATCAAAACACATTTTACGTCCCACATTTCAGTAGAAATAGTTATTCCAATAGGGCAAAGTAAATTGGATCTATCTTTTATCACAGATTGTTCACTTCTCTTTAACATCAGAGGACAGTCAAAAAATCCATCACCAATTTTTTTCTATCCCTCATAACCATAGTAACAAAATTATAGTATATTGTAACTTGCAGATGTTAGGGCTTGCTAATAGGAAAAGCTAAGAAGGCCATTTGTCAGAACAAGGCCATTGATTGGTATTAGTGCATATGTAAGAGAGCATCTGCAACATGAAGTAAGGGGGATTGGTCAATTCTCTCATAATTCAATTTACTATTTAGCTGTCATGTTCTACTTCAGTACAACATTGTACCCCAGCAGTACTCATAGATGAGGTTATATATCAATGTTCACTCTATTTTTTTCCCTTGTATTAGGCACATTTGACAAGAATGGGTGCTTCTATCCCATCCACATTACTAAATAGGGTAAGACAAACGAGAAAAACAATTGACTCACTTTGCTCTATCCAAAGGACTGATAGAAAGAGTAGTCTCACTAGCTGAACGGATTAATGAGTTTTCCCTGCCATTGTTTTCTACCCCTGAATCCATTCAATCCTCCCCATTTTTTCAGTCAGCATTACCAAGTGACCGAAGTATTTCTTAGCCTTTTGTTAAACAATGGCTCTCAATAGGATTATTAGAACAAGGAAAGACTAAATGAACAAAATAGCACAGAAAAATATAGGACAGTTGGGAAAACCAGATGAAAGAGGGCCCTTTTTGGTAATGTTATGTTCATTTGTAGCAAAATTAGAAAAAGGTAATTGTTCTGCCAAAAAAAAAAAATTAAAAAAAAAAAATAGTGCAACATCATTTTAAAGGAAGACTAAAAGTAGCTAGAAGAGGAATAGAGAAAATCCTGAGAAAATATAAGGAAATATTGTCAATCATGCCATGAGATATATATATCAAGGACAAATAAATAAATAAAAAGATATATCCTTCTTTTCTCCTTGGTAAAGACAGAAAAAAAATATTGTTAATTTGGGAAGAAACAGTTCATTTAGTGAAAACTGGTAGACTATAACCTAACCAGGTCAAAGGGGATCAATTTAAATTAAGATACTGAGGCAAAAACTTCACTCATAGTCTAAAACACAAGTCACATCAATGTCTTTTAGGAAGAATTCAGTGTTTTTTCCTGAATCATTGGTGCTAATTGTTTCTTTGACATTCCTCTACTCTGCAACTCACTGTATTCAGCATATTATGTAAAAGGCAAGAGCAGTGCTCTTTCACCTGAACATCCATGCCTGATGAGTTTGACAAATCAAGTCAATAAACAGAATTCTGAAGAATTTGTGTTTTAAGATTTTTATTCTATCACTCCCAAACCTCATGTCACAATCTATTTACTATATAAGACTGAAAGATGACTTGCTTACAGCTCTTGGATGAGGAAAATATCAAGCACTAAAGGGATCATTAATTCAGTGAAGAAGTGTGTAAGAAGAGCAAGCAACTAAAGAGAGAAGCAAAATCATATAAAGTGAGAAACAGCTCACACATTTTTACCAGTGATACTTCTGGTATCATGAAAGAATTTAATTCAACAGTTGCTAATGTCTTCACATCAATGTTCTTTAAAAGATAATTTTTTAACCATATACAAGTAAACTGAAGCCTTCATAAATAGATAAGTAATATAACAAGTTTTGGTTGGAAGAGAAGAACAACTGGTCCCCTAAATTTGAAAATCTATTTACCTACTATGACTCAAACCCTTTTAAAAAATTGTGTAAAATTATGAATTAATTCGAAATTCTCATTTTTAAATTTACACATTTTTGTCATCATCAGTGCCTCTTGGTTAGATATGTTTAAATAAATACTTAAATTCATAACCATGTTAAGATTTATTGATGTCTTGAATGTTGTTGTTAGAAATAAGGTAAAGAGGAACAGGACAAAAATAGATCTTTATAATCTGATTTCAAATTCAAGTCTCTGAACAAGGGCAATATTTAAGCAATGAACAGTGCATCAAGGATCAACACAACAGTTCAACTTGCACATGCATATTTTACAATGTTTTTACATGTTCTGGAGACCTAAGACTTAAATTAAAAATAAAAAAGAGAAAAAAGTGCAAGGCCAATTCTCTTAACTGCATAGATTCGAAAAATAACCTTCTATTTTACTTTGATATCAATAAAAACATAGTACATGTTTAGTATGATATATTTCAAATATAAAGCTACAATATTCAGTGTCTGAAAGGTGTCATTTCTAAATGGCTATAGTAAATTCAGATGTAATTGGAACTTCAGATGTAAGTGGAACTGCAGCCATTACAGTGAATAATAAGTTAATTTGTTGCTTATTTATATGACATCAGTTAATATCTTGTATTAAACCCTATATTTTGAGATTTTAAATATATTCATCTTTCTATGCCAATTTTGAAGAGTAAAGAAAAATGTGCAATGAATTCTATTCTGCTTTCTCCATCAATGGTAATTAATCCCTAGCTCAGAGAGAAAGATTAGTATACTGAACAGTGGTGTTATCAGAGCAGTGACCTTGTGACTGGAAATGCTACCCAGAGAATAAACTTCTGGTGGCATGTCATTATACAAGAAACTTAACTTTAATTCTTAAAGGAAGTTTGTATGTCAGGTGGAGAGACCTCCAAATGAAAAGTGAAGTACTTGTTGGGTCATTTTTTAACTAGATATAAAACGCCAGTATAAGTTAGTATATGTTAAATTCTTTATAAAATACATGAGTGAGCAGCATAAAATGAATGCCCTCTGTTTTAACTTTTCCTACTGCACTATGGGTTAGAAGAAAGCTACTGGAGAGAAGGAGTGAAATCACTCCTGAGTACAACTGAAGCTGCAATAATCCAGGCAGAGGTGTGAGCAACAGGATGAGCAGCATGAGCATAAACTGAACGACTTGTGAGAAACAAAGAAACTGGGGCTAAAGTACCATGGTGAAGAGCAGAAAGACATTTATCCTGCGGTCCCAGGAAGTAAAGGGTAGAAATTGTTTTAACCCAGAGAACTGCACTAACAAATGAATTGGGGAACTGATAACAAAACTGAGGAAAAGACACAAGAAAAGCTTTTTATTTTTGTTTTTAATTTTGTTATAATGTCTCTCTTTAAAAGTTAATTGTTCCCATTATGGTTTTATAAAACACAGTTTTATAAAGGACTATTCAAAGCCCTTCCACATTAAAATGAAAGTGCAGGTAGGTCCAATTCAAAGCTCTAGCTGTTTGTGTCTCTGTTGCTAACATTATTTTTCCCATTTCATAGTGGAAAAAGATACTATAGTGTTATAGAATATTATTCAAATACACTCAGCACAAGTTAGCTAGAACAAGTGTTTGGCTGTTCTACCGACAAAATGTACTAACTACCCTATTCTTGACTTGAATGGTCCAGAAAAAAACTTATAAAAAAGGAAAATTAGATATTTGAGGGTATAGAAAACAAAACCATAATTCTGATAGCACTAGGGAATGCACATATCTTCCCAAATACTTTGCTTATAGCTGTCTATTTGATTTTAAAACTGCCCAAATTTCAGAGCAGTAGTTTAGTTTAGATATTAGGAAGAAATTCCTTTCTGTGCGGGTAGTGAGGCACTGGAGCAGGCTGTCCAGAGAAGCTGTGCATCCCTGGAAGTGTTCAACACCAGGGTGGATGGGGCTTTGAGCAACCCGGTCTAGTGGAAGTTGCCCACAGCATGGATTGCTGGAGCTAGATGATCTTTAGGGTCCCTTCCAAACCAAACCCTTCTATGATTATGTGATTCAGAGTGAACAAAACCAAATGCAATGTGAGTTAATTAATTCAGCCTTATTCAATATGTAGTATTATCAGTCAGACCAGCTATGTTATTTTTTAAGGCATGAATTCTTAGGAACTAACTCTGGACTGTAAATATTAGCTAAATGAATTACCGAGTTTAAGTGCTACATGTAAATACCACTGTATCTGCTGCCGGATGGCTAGAGCTACATCTCCAAAGACACTGCTGTTGAAGATGGAACCAAAAAGTAAGAAAGCTTCTAGATACACCTTCTTGCCTTTCTTGTTGTTTAACAACCAGTGTTATACTTCTGCCGGTGTTTAGGCTGAGGATAAACTGGGATATTAAATGGTAAAGGTAGGATGGATTTAACTAGACCAAGAACTAGAGGAAGTAACAAAATGACATAGGGGACTAGAGGTATAGATTTTGACTTTTTTTATGGAACATGTTTCTTCCTCCTGTCTCAAGTCTGGGATTTCTTTGGGTGCATATTTTTTGTTTTGTTTTGTCTTGTCTTTTTTAAATATATTTTTGAAATCACAAACCACTTTCTTTTCCCAGGCTGCCAGCTGAAGCCTCATCAAGCACGCACCCAGAGGGCTATTTGCCTGGCAATGACTGCAGGATGGATGGTGTCTCCTCCTCCTTAGGGGAGGGGCCATCCCTAGAGCTGAAGCAGGAGCAGGGGAGGCAGCAGTCAGAAAACATAGTTCAGACCAAGGGGAGCCTGAGACCCTGCACTGCTAGGTCAGCCTGAAGCCTTCTACTGTTAATAGCAAAAATCACATATTCAGTGCGCTACAAAAGTATTACCCTCCCTAACAGGTGCAGGAAACTGCCAGCCAGCTAATCAGTAGCATATTTACCCTTTAACTGGCAAAAAAAAAAAAAAAGGCAATCTGGTGTATATGCACTGAAAAATTTATGGTATTCTCTTTAGAAAGCACTTCAGATTATGCATCAAACTGTTGCCTTGCTATACAAATCTGTATCTTGTTGATTTTACTCATTCTGCTACAGAAAAATGTTCAGTTGTCGTTTTGTTCAGAACACTGATTTACAAGATAAAGAACCTCATAAAACTTCATCTATCCTCAAAGACCACACAATCCAATAAGCCAAAAAACTGGGGCTTTTAATCTTTTTCCTTCATTCTACCATAATTTCAAATTTTGTTTTCTGTTCTGTTTTCATATTCTTGGTTTTTACTCAATTGTAAATATATTATTTTTGGGGTTTATTCTTATTTTGGCAGTATAGAGTTATTTTTCTTCATAATCACTTGCATATGGCTAGGACTTGTGCTGAAAACAGTGTTGATAACACATCAGGGTTATAGTTATAGTTATTTCCAAGTAGTACTCACAGCATCAAGGCCTTATCAGGTTGTCCAGGGAAGTTTTGGATGCTCCATTCCTGGAAGTGTTCAAGGCAAGGTAGGATAGGGATATGAGCAACCTGGTCTAGTGGGATGTGTCCTTGGCCATGGCAGAGGGATTGGAACTAGATGATCTTCAAATTATCTTCCAACCCAAACTGTTCTATGATTCTGTGATTCTATGATTCATGCAATGCCCCACCAGCAAAGAGGCTGGGGGTGCATGAGAAGCTGGGATGGGACAGCTGACCCCAACTGACCCAAGAGATATCCCATACCACATGACATTGTACTCAGCAAGAAGAGCTATGGGAGAGAAGGTGCAAGTCAGGGGAAATATTTGGAGTTACTTTGCTTGTCTTCTCAAATAACTGCAATGCATGATGGAGCTGTGCTTTCCTGGAAACACCTGTCTCCCAATGGCCAGTAGAGTAAGAATTAATTTTTTTCATTTGCCTGCCTACAATGCTTTTTCCTTTTTCTATTGAACTGTCATTATCTCAACCCAAAAGATTTTTTCACTTTTACCCTTCCAATTCTGTCCTCCCTTTCCACTGGGGATGCCCCATTTCTGGGCTTGATTTCTTGGCTAACTGTTCAGACATCCTAGTTCCTAGGAAGTTCTTTCCAACACCACTGACTCCTGTCTGTCTGATCCTTACTTCTCTCCAGTAGTGTTCTGCATAAACTGCTGTCTCTTTTCTTACTGCCTTTTTCTCCTCTTTGCCACACTGCCATGAGAAGGCTTCTCCCCTAAGTCTGCTCAGTTGTTTACTGTGGAAGAAACAATCTTCTTTTGCCTTCCTTTTTTTAAACTGGATGTATTAACTGAGTTTGACAAACAAGAGTGATTCTTTCTGTTACCAGCATTTTTTATGTGCTCTGATGGATGGATGCTATTATTCTATAGTACTCATTTTTGTTATTTTAAAAAGCTGCTAATGCTATCAGTAACACTTATTCATTTAAGTCTCTTCTACCTGGTCTGTGACTGTACAGCCTTATATTCTTATTTTACTGCCTTAATCCATAATATCATTAAAAACTTTGAATATTTGAATACTTTGAATGCTACAAAAATTAAGAGAGTACTGCTGATCTTACATCACAAGATATGCTTACTATTACTACTATTACTATCAATAAACATATGGAAGATGTTTTTATAAGGATATTCTCTTAATCTCTCTAAATCATTTACACCCATGAGAGATGTACATGTACATTTATGTACAGAGACTGGTTTTAGGAGATTCTCTTAAGCAAAACTGTAAAAGGGCTGTAGTTATTGATGCAGTCCCACAACCAATTATATAAACTGTTACAATGTATTTATGTATTTGTATGTATATAATTGTGATTGGAGGCTTATACATATGAATATTTAATAAATTCTGATTTTTTTTTACTGTTTTTGACTAAATAGATAAAATGTTGAAACATTTGTAATATGAGTATACTTGATACGTTTTGGTTATTTGGCTGTAAGTTCCATGCACATAAGACATATTTGTTTTTCTGTGATCATGATCAGTGTGCTGGAAGGTTTTCAAGGCATTTACATTCTCAGAACCCTGTCCTATTATGTTTATAAATAATGGTGAGTCAAAATTAAAACCAGAACTGAACTCTTTGAAATGCATCAAAATTGCCAGGGTCTCTTTCTCCCTGAAGAGTGCTAAAAGATCTCATGTGTTAATTGCTTGTTCAGAATTAGAAGAATTATTCTGAAAAGTAAACTAAATAATCAATCCTCACTATCTGCCCTACACTGAACTTTCTTCCTGTTGTGCAGGCAAGAGCATCAATGTCTGGGATGAATTCCAAATGAACCATGGGTTAAAAGCAATTTGCAAACTATTTAAACTTCTTTATTTGTAGCTCCTGCTCTGAACTACTGTATATAAAAGAAATGTAAAATCATGAATGTATAGAGCAGTAATTTTTCCACATAGTAGTGGACAAGGTATTCTAAATTGAAATGGTCTTTAATTATACAATGATTCTTTAACACCATACATTTCTAGAAATAATACATTTTATTTCTTTCAATCAAATTTATTTGCAGGAATGTTGGTCTCTCTAGATGTATATGCAATGAGCTTTTTCAACACATAAACTTTAATCAACCTTCTGTTCTTTTGAAAGAATATGAAAAGACTTTTTTAAATGATAGACTGCCTGATATAAAAAGAGACTTTGCTTTCAAATGGCACAATCCTATATTTTCATGACCTTGATTCATTACTATGTGGACGAAGTTAAAGACAAGATAGTGCTGAAAGGTGCACTATCTGTTAACTTCAGAGTGATTAATGACAAGACAAGTTATCAGGTATCTCAGAGTTGAGACCCCATTAACTTGGCAGAAAGCTGAAAAGCCAGAGGGAAGAAATAAGTCATAGTAACAAAAGGAGATGAAGAAGAAATGCAGTTCTCTTGACTATAGATTGATATGCTCCTGTAGCCATGCTTAGTGTCAGAAGGAATTTCAAATTACTACTCATGTACACTCCAGTTTTACATTCAAACAAACAAACTATCCCAAATTAACAGTAAGCAGTTGACCTAAGTGCTTAAGTAAGAGAAAAATAACAGATGCCAGCAGCAAACTTAAGAAATTATTCTCTAAAGTGAATTCATAACACCAACAAGAACAATTCAAGTATAGGAATATTTTAATATATATAGTAATTGTTCCCCAGTAACACAATTAAAAAGGAAATCTAGACTATATTGAATAGAATTGAATGTGTACAATGTATTTTAAATCAATAAAACATGTATATAATTTCTTTTCTTCAGACTCTATAGAGTGTTCCGTCTACACAATGCACTGTCTTAAACAATTACAAGTTTACCTTCTGCAAGGGTATCCATTGAATAAAATAAAAATATTTCAAATTAATTAATCTCAACAGGAAATGTATGAGATTTGCTTTCCACTTTTAATTTCTCAATGTTTACAATGATTTCAATAAATAAAAAAAAACAAACAACTTTGTTCCTCACACAGCACAGAATTTCTATACAGGGATGAACTATAGAATGAACTCCATGTATGATTTCTTGTGTTAATAGGTATTCACACAAGCTTCTGTAATGTACAATAGTTTAACACAATATATAAAGGCTTTCTGTGTTTCGAATAAAAAGGGTTTCAGGAACAGTTCTGGTTATGGTTTCTTCTAATAAAGCAATAGCAACAAAAGCCCACATGATATAAGCAAAGCATTCTTTAGTTGTCAAGTGTTGATAAAATGGTGCCTACTAAGTGATCTTTTACAAAATTAATTGAGTAGAGACAACCTGCTGGCTTTAAAGGACAATACTAACAGTAAGAAGCTGTGAAACTATAGCTTTTTGTACTGAACACTTATTGAGCTCTTTATTCCTGCAGCGAAATAGATTTCTTTTGTACAAATCAAGTGATGAGTGTGTGCTTGCATTCTGTATGAACATGCAGTGATGGAACACCGCAGGATACAGTGATCAGGTCTTTCACTGTCAAATCATAGCAGTGACAAGTCTAAGCATGGAAGACGCTGTAGGTATGGAGGGGAAGCAGAGACTGTAGCCTAGAGTTTATGAAAGCTTCTGTGTTGGTGGCAGAATTTTGGGAAATAAGTCTCTATCCAAATTGTGATAAAATACCCTCTGAACAGCCACCACCTAATCATCAAGGCACCCATAATCTATCATCATCATCATGGCTAGGCTTCGCGAACAAAGATTTGAGAGGGGCTCTACCCACGCTTGCTACAAGCGCGCTGATGGCTAAAAAGGCCAATGCGAGATAGACAAGTCCGGTTGCAGAAGGCACAGCAGAAAGACTCCCCAGGTGATATCGACAAGACGCGATTCTTTCTGCATTGTCTTTTCTCCTCGAGAGTGATCCTGCGGGTGTTCTCAAAAGCAGCAGCAGCGTTATAGATGGTGTGTCTCCAGACCTCCCGATTGGAGGTCAGGGTAAACCAATGGTGGTGATCAATATGGCCAAGGCTGAGGGATTGTTTCAGGCAGTCCTTGTATCTCCTCTTTGGGGCTCCTCTCTCACTGCAGCCAGTGGCAAGTTCCCCATAGAGCACGATCTTAGGGAGGCGGTAGTTCTGCATCCTGGAGATGTGCCCTGCCCAACGCAGCTGTGTTCTCAGCAGCATGGCCTCAATGCTCGTGACTGCTGCCTGTTCAAGGACAGACCTGTTGGCCACATAGTCAGTCCAGTGGATGTTTAGGATTGTACGGAGGCAGCGCTGATGGAAGTGTTCTAAGAGACGCAAGTGGTGCCGGTAAATGACCCATGATTCAGATCCATATAAAAGAGTAGACAGTACAACAGCTCTGTAAACGCTGATCTTAGTACTTTTCTTCAGGTGTTTGTTTTACCACATTCTTTTATGGAGTTTACCGAAAGCTCTGTATGCCTTTGCTCACCTGTTGTCTATTTCTGCATCAATCTTACCGTCTGAGGAGATGACCAAATGCTTCTCACAGATAGTTTCCATTTTGAATCGATGGTCTGAACACTTTCAGACTCTCTTCAGTACTAGCCGCATAGTTCAAGACTCAGCATTGCAGTTCATTTCACAACAGCCCGTGAAAACTGAACTGGATACTGCCCCCACCATGGGAGAAGGTGAAAATTGGCAAGGCAGCTGGGGTTGATGGAATCCCACCTGAAATCTGGAAACATGGTGGCCAAGCACTCCATGCTAAGTTTCACGAATTTGTGGTGCGCTGTTGGGAACGAGGTGAACTACCTTCAGACCTACGTGACGCTGTCATCGTCACCTTGTACAAGAGGAAAGGAGATAAATCAAGACTGCTCAAATTACCGAGGTATTACTCTGCTCTCCATTGCTGGTAAAATCCATAATCTATAGGTATAATGATTTTGGTATTCTATATTCATCTAATATACAGTTGCCATATTTGGGCTCAAGCCTCCCCAGTTTTGTGTGTTCACTGACTGTGTTCAGTGGTGTAACTGAGATAACAGAGTTAAATGACTTTTATTCACTTCCTCTTGAAGTAACATACAGTAAGAACATCAGCTTATCTATTTTTTCACACTCTAAAGCTACATACCAATGCTCAGTGAAGATACAAGAAATAGGAACTTCTCTAAATTACCACAAAAGTTTGACAAGCTATAAATGAGTAGAGGAATTCTTGTATATGATTCAGAAAGAATTCACTCCATGAGAAGCAACAGTTATGGAAAGTCACAGTTAATTTTAATAAAACTGAGCTATACCCACTTACGTGGAGAAGGTTATATTACTTTCACAAAAGCTTACTGCAGAATGCTTGTAAGTTTAGTTCAAAAAATTTTGTTTTGTGGTTAAAACACATATATCCAGAAATTATCTTCATATAGAAACATAATTCCAGTCATCTAATACTATTGGCAGACTTGAGAGAGGAGTGAGGAACTTAATTGTTTTAAGAAGACTTAATAATTACCAAATGGATATAATTATATCAAGTTTAGTTTGTTGTAAATTATGCAATCACAAAGTAAAAAACTGCATTCAAAATTTAACTACAGAAATAAATGTGGTTTGTCTAGTTTGTTGTTGGTTGTGTTTCTTTCATGAAACTAAACAAATGCTTAAACCTTTTGTTCCTCTTCTCCACTAAAACCGTGGTTATCTTGCAACTGCAATTCAGTCCATTCAAAACATATCTCTTACATTTCTAAGTGTGTATTCATTTACAGAATTCTGTTTGACTTGGTGTTTTCAAATTTTTGTAAATGATTGCTGAAATAAATTCCTAAAATTATGTTGGTCACACTGAAACATAAGTTTGACACAAATAAGAGTCTGTAATTGGAAATTATTGAAATTTGTTTGGGACAGCTTTTTGCTATGGATAGATTTCAAAATGCTACAGAAAAATAGGATGCAATCCAGTGAAAGTACAGAGTATAAAATTAGATAAGAATACTCATCTATGCCATAACCAAATAAATAACAGCATTTAGAAATTAGTTTCAAACATTTAGAGCATCAATATAAAATGCGAATCAGTAATTTTTGCAGTTGCAAAATGTACTTGTTTTAATGGAAACATTTTCTGTACAAATAAAAAAAGTACTTTCTGCAACCTGTGAAACGTTTTTTCCCCTACTTTTTTTTTTTTTATTTAGTCATAGATTCTAATTTTGTGTCATCAAATCATAGAAAGGTTAGGGTTGGAAGGGACCTTTAAAGGTCTTTTAGTCCCCTCTTCTAGTCCAACCCCCCTGCAACAAGAAGGGATATCTTTAACAAGATCAGATTGCTCAAAGCCCTGTCCAACCTGGCTTTGAATATATCTAAGATCTACCACCTCTCTTGGCAATCTGTTCCAGTGTTTCAGCAGCCTAATTGTAGAAAGTTTTTTTCTTGTATCTAGTCTGTTGTATATACCCTGGTTTAGCTTAAAATCATGACTTATCACTACAGGCCCTACTAAAGGGTCTGTCCCCATCTTTCTTATAAGCCCTCTTTAGGTACAGGAAGGCTTCTATAATGTCTCCCTGGAGCTTTCTCTTCTCCAGGCTGAACAACCTCAAGTCTCTCAGACTTTCCTCATAGTAGAGGTGCTCCATCTCTCTGATCATTTTTTGTGGCTCTCCTCTGGAGTCACTCGAACAGGCCTACTGAATAGTGGTTAGAAATTAAGGCAACAGTGACACTTTAAGTCCTACAGGCTCAGAAAGTGCCTTATCCCCATGTTGCACTTGTTGCAGTTCTGAACAATGAACACATATGACAGGTTTGAAATTACTCAGATTTGTACAGGTTTCTGCAATTTCTATCAAACACAAGAAAATTGTAGTGATTCACCACATCCAGACAAGCAATTTGCACTTTACCACCCAATTTTTTTCAAGTGGCTATATGAAGAGATAATCAAAAGCCACCAATAGGAAAATTGGAATGGAAATATGCAATTTTTTCTTACTATGATCATATCATTTCAATATAATTTCTAATGCAGTACTGCACTATTCTTTTTATTCTTGACTATACTAACTCCAGCAGTGCAGAAAAGTAGAAAAACTTATATGCCAATGACATAGTTGGAGTTTAGAAATGCTTGGCCAGCAAGTCTTACCTGGAAGACTTTGGCTTGCCAAACTGAAGGAACAAAAAGAGCAGTATTTGATTACTGTGATATGATGAATTGGTTCTGGAACTGAACCAGAACTTAAGGAACAGCTGTTGACATTACAAAAAGCCAACTGCTTATTTTACGACTATTGAGGTAATATGCTCACTATTGATGAAAGAACAAAGGAGGTCAGAAAACTGTATCTTTACAGTGACATAAAATTGATGGCATGAAATGATAAATCCTTGAGTTCCTTTTTAGAGAAAGGACCTAGATAAACATAGCTCTAGTGAAGAAAATAAAAATAATATCCTACTGAAGTTTCAGGACACTGCTCATCATTAATATAATACTTCAACCAGCTGAGAAGCAAAAATTATGTCTTCTTAAATAGTCTAGACATAGCAATTTGATAGTTAGATCACTGTGAGGCAATTTCGAATTTCCAGATGTCAAAATTACCTATATATCATGCAGTTTTCTTGCCAGATATCAACCTGTAGGGTGCTATATGTCACAAGATGCCTGAAAATTGTAATTTAAATACCAATTGTAACACATTAAAGGGTTCAGATTCAGCTACTCAGAAGAGCTGAGAAGAAATTAATGAAAGTCATTCTTAATGCTGTTTAGCTTTTTAAAAGATCAAATTGAAAAGGTCAAGTAATCAAGCTATGTGCAAACACCTGAAAGACAATGAAGATATCACCTAATAACAAAGATAACACGGAGTTGTCTCAAATCTTGTCAAACCAGCCTATGTTTATGAAGGAAAAACAATTCTTTTAATGACACTTATATTAAATTTATTAGTGCATTTGACATTGCTTTGCATGAATAGTTGAAGAAAACCTATTCTGTTTCTGTCTCAGTTAGATTACTTGTTCTGTTTAAAAAAAAGTGGGAAAAGGAAAACCAATCATTATAGAAATGCCTGCTCAAAGAACAAGAAGAATCAAAATTTTAATTAACATGATTTACAAAGACAATTTGAATGAATCTGTGTTCAGTTTAAGAAAAAAAAATCTTGGCATAAGCTGATGGCATTTTCAAGTACAAGAACAATTTCAAGATTTTCCTTCTAAGATAAAACTATAATAGCTTGAATGATTGAAAAGAATAACCCTTTCCATAGACTGAGTCAGCATTGGACTTCTACATCCTGTTTGGAGGACTATTCAATTCTGTACAGTATGGAGTTACCAGAATCTATAGGGGTATAAGATTATCTATACTATTTTATCTTTTTGTATTTTGTTGGCCCCAATAGATATAATTTTAAATTATCATTTAACATGAGACTTTACAGAGTCTCAGTGCCTTTCTTCCTGGGGTCCTAATAGACTAGCACCTGCTGGTAACAAGTACATTCATGCTAGAAAGCACTACAAAAAGTAGTGAGGGACACTGACTAGAAATCACATAGCACTTATCTTCTTGTAGCTTAACAAACAAAGATATTTTTTTCTTATTAGGAATGTTACACGTATAACTGATCCAGTACTGAAGAAAAGGGAGCAAGTATATGATACTGTGGCACAGAGCTGGAATAAAATGTAAAAACTGGCAAACAAGCAGCTGCTTACCATAAATGAAAATTTTAAAATGCTAATGAAGGAAAGTATAAATGTCAATAAAATGCAAAATGGTATCACATCAAACATCTTTTCAGTGGTTTTAAATTATATATGCCCCTATGATGGTGCTATTGTACAACATTTCAATGGATATGATCAAAATGGAAGAGAAATCCTGAATCCCTGGTGCAAAGCGAACAATTCAGTACCATTAAATCACTCATCTATCATTTCTGACAAAATGCTAAATGAAACTTAAGCCACCCATCAAGAAGCAGATAGTAGCAGAACTACCTTTGTGATACGGTTAAAGCTACTGAACAGCTGCAATGGAGTTATTCAATAGAAACTTGCAGCATTCCCACCAAAATAGAGAAATATAGGAGATGTTAGTGACTCAGAAAGACTGTGCTATTGACAAAGTTCATATAAAGAAAATGTTTTTAAATGAAAAATAATATTTATATCTTCAAATAGAAAAATTATTTTCCAGACATTATAATGATCATATTGATTCTTTCAGTGATAAAAACATTACAGGGAGAGTTATGCTTGACAGTGTTGATCCTAATAATCTTCTAGCTAATGAGTTTCTGATTTTACTGGTTTGGTCTGGGATCAAGTTAATTTTATTCATAGTAGTTAGTGTGATGCTGTGTTTTGGATTTGTGATGAAAACAGTTTTGGTAATTCGAGCATGCTTTTGTTATTACTGACCAGTACTTACACACAGCATCAAAGCCTTTTCTGCTCCTCATCCCATCCCACCAACGAGGAAGCTGGGGGTGCAAAAGGAGTTGGGAGGGGACACGGCCAGGGCAGCTGAGCCGAACTGACCAAAGTGATGTTCCACACCATATGGCATCATGCTCAGTAACAAAAAACTGAGAAGAGAAAGAGGAAGATGAGGATGTTTGGAGTGATGGTGTTTGTCTTCCCAAGTAACCATTATGTGTGATGGAGCCTTGCTTTCCTGAGGATGGCTGAATGCCAGCCTACCCATGAGAAGTGGTGAATGAATTCCTTATTTTGCTTTGCTTGTGTAGAAAGCTTTACCTATTAAACTGTCTTTGTCTCAGCCCATGATGTTTCTCACTTTTACCGTTTTGATTCTCTCCCACATCCTGCTGGTGGGGAGTGAGCGAGGCTGAGTAGTGCTTTCCTGCCTACTGGGGTTAAACCACAACACTGATCAAGCTGATATGATTTATATAACAAAGAAAATGTAACAGAAATGTTATGCAATCAATCCAAACCCTTCAGTACTATCAACCATCAAATTCTCCTAAGGCTTTAGGAAAAAATTTATTATATATTCAAATTTTCAAATAGATTTCTTTTATTTCATAATGAGTGAGGTGCAGGTTCTTGTTTAAAGCAGACTATTTAGGTATTTCAGTTATAGAGAAGTTACAATGCAATAACTTTTTGATAGTACAACCTGTAGGTTGTACTTAGTCTGCACAAAGGAATCTGTTATTTGTCAGCACATTATACAAAATTTGTATAATTGCTGTGCAGTAGCCTGTTCTTTGCTAATCATTACGTATATATTAGGATTTGTGCCATATATCATCAACTCTTTTGATCAAAAGAACAAGTGATTAAGCCTACACATCAACATCAAGGAAATTAGGGTCCTCATCCATCTTCACAGTGCTGAAGAGATAGAAGATGCTGAAAAGTCAGATCTGTGCATTGCAACTGAATAACTGAAAAATCTGGGTGAGAATTTAGCTAGGTTGACAACATAGCTGATAAAATTTACATGGATGACAAACAGAATAATTCAAGTTCTGTTTTGGGACATTAAAAACTCATCTGTGTATTAAAGAGAAAAGAAATATTATTTTGAATGCAAGTGTACTCTATTCATTTTGAAACCAGTTTTATGTAATATGCAGTCATCAGAATAAGCATCTCAATGCTTTCTATATGATTCTGTATGAATTATTTTGCTGATATAAAGTGACAGAATATAGTTTTAACTACTGAGATCAGCAGCACAGCTGGATGCTTCTTTAAGCACAAATATGCTGGTCCAGGTGTCTCTATGTCACATAATAGATTGCTCCAACCTATTTCACTGGCCAGATAATACATACATAAATGGCTGAAAAGAAGGCTGATAAAACATTACATGGGCATTCTCCAAATAAATCTTTAGTGGAGTGGCAGCGGTACCACCATAATATGTAAAGCTAAAGGCTAAGGGTAACTTGTGTGTCAGAGAATGTGTGTTAATATTGCCAAGACCTTCAAGCAAAAATTGATTCAAACTGTGTGTACAAAAGACACCATTCAAAGGGACTACAGTGAAAAGTACAAAATATTTTTATGGCATTTATCTTACTGAATGACTAAGAAATAGCACCATAACTTATAGTGACTACACATTACAATGGTTTCAAAAAACGAGATTAATTTTTCATGAAGAAACCATAAAACTGAATCTTTCTGTATTGAATTAGTAATGGCTCTGTAAAAACATTTCTGGAAATACAGGAAACAGTTTGAAATTTAGGCTATTTTGATGGAAATCTGACACTGCAGAGCTTTGGAGCAGGAGGGTGGTGGAGGGGACTGAGAAAGAAAAAGGCTTATTTTGGTCAGAATGTGTAAAATTTATGGATTTACAGGAGTGTCATGGGTTTGAGTGGCTGAATTTTTGGTAATAGGGGGCCACAGAAATAATTTTGATTAGAAACTATCAGAAGCTTTTGCTGTTCTATGAAAAAGCCAATGATAGCCAGCTCCAGGATGGACTTCCTACTACTAGCCAATGGTACTCGCTTCTCTGATAACATATTTAAGAACAGAGGAAGAGAAAGCTGGTGTCACAGAAGAAATTTCAACCAGAGAAGAGAGCAGAGGAGAACATGAGATAGCAATGTAGACTTCAAGGTCAGTGTAGCAGGAGAGGGGAGGAAGAGGACCAGAGGCCTCCCTCTCCCCCTCCAGCAGGGGAAAGACTGAAAGCCGAGCTCCCTGCCGCCTGTGGAAGACTGCTGGGGAGCAAAGACCCTCCTCTTCAGCTCATGAAGGAGGTCATGCCAGAGCAGAGGAGTGCATGAGGAGGCTGTGACCCCGTGGGAGGCCTAAGATGAAACAGAGTCTTGCTGGAGACCTGTGGCCCATGGAGAGAGAAACCTACACTGGAGCAAGTTGTCCCGGGCAGGACTTGTGGCCCTGTGGGGGATCCACGCTGATGCAGCTCATTCGTGACCCAAGGGACAGCAGATTATGGAAGAACTGTGGCCCAAGGGATGGACCCATGCCAGAGAGGTCTATCAAGGACTGTCTCCTGTGGGGAGGGATCCCACAAGAAACAGGGGAAGGACTCAAAGCCATTACCCCCTGTAACTGTGGTGATGACCATGGTAAAGAAAGTTGTCCCCTTGCGTCCCATGGAGACCATCAGAGTGCAAAGGAGAGACACCTCTGCACCCAGTGGAAAAGTGACCCCCTTGGACAGTGAATTAGGAAGAGTTCCTACCTAAGAAAAGGATTTTAACAGTGGCAGAAGCAGCCGCTGGCTGTGACTTCCCCCCCTTTCTCATCTCCCTGCACTGCTTGGGGGGAGAAGGGAGAACATGAAGGGAAGGGGGGAGTGGAGGGAAGGTGTTGTATTTTAAGACTGTTTTATTCTTTTATTCTTTAGTTCTTATTTTGCTAGCAATAAATTCAGCTTTTAGTTTAAGTTTGTTAGCAATAAATTTAAGTTCTATACATTTTGAATCTGTTTGCCCATGAAAATTAGTTAATAAGTGAGTCTCCCAGTTCTTATCTCTACTCAGGAATTCTCTAACTGTTTTTTTTCCTCTCTCCTCTGAGAAGAGCAGAAGGGGAAGGAGGGGGAGAAGCAGTTTTCAGTAAGTGTTTAAAATCCAGCCAGAGTTGAAACCACGACAAGGAGTGATGGTAAGATGTAGACCAAGCAATCCAATGTTTTTGTAACAAAGAGTTTATGGACTCATCCTGTTTTTACTTTAGAGATGTATTTTTGTAATTCTTCTGGAAAAGCCTACTAACATATATGCTGCAATTAAATTAGCTAAGAAAATATACTTATTATCATTTCCACCTGGATGTTGATGATGTGATTTAAAGTAGGGTTTTTTTAAGTCTGATCTACTGTGTGAAGAAAGACGCACAGAATTAATTTGTGAGGTTGAAACCAAATGAAATAACACATGTTCACATTAAGAAAATATTTACCTTGTTATTCTCTGTGACCACTATGTTATTTTCTATTGCATAGAAAACACATAGTTTGGTGTAAAGGCTTTTAAAGAGACAACTTACCTCATGGTAAATTTTGCAAAAAACCTGATGTATGGGCTGGATGAGTGGACAGTGAGGTGAACTGAAAACTGAATGAATGGCCAAGCCCAGAGGAAGATGATAAGTGGCATGGAATCAACTTGAAGGCCAGTAAACAATGGTGTACCCCAGGGATCAATAGTGGATCCAGTCCTTTCTAACTTCTTCATTATATGGTCTGACTGATGGGGCAGAGTGCACCCTCAGCAGGTTTGCAGAAGACTCAAAGATGGGAGGAGTAGTTGATACACTGTGAGGTTGTGCTGCCACAGAGGGACCTGCTAACAGGCTTGAATAATGGGCTGACATGAACCTCATGAAAGGGGAAGTGACAAATCCTGTACTTGGGGAGGAATAGCCCCATGCACCAACTGGAAAGCAGGAACCCAGCAGAACCTGGGGGTTCTGGTGGAAATCAAGTTGAACATGCACCAGCAGTGTACCTTTTCCACACAGATTAATGTTATGCTGGGATATATTCATTGGAGTGTTGACATCAGGTTGAGGGAAATGATCCTTCCACTCTACTTAGTACTAGTACTGAGGCCACACCTGGAGAACTGTGTCTGATTCTGTGCTATCCAATGTAAGAGAGACATGGATATACCGGAGAGAGTCCAGCAAAGCATCAGTAAAATAATTGACAATCTAGAGCACCTCTTCTCTGAGGAAAGGCTGAGAAAGCTGAACCTAGAATAGAGAAATCTCAGGGAGATTTCATAAACAAATACAAATACCTGAAGAGAGGATGCAAAGAAGACAGAAGTATCTACTGTGCCCAGTGACAGGACCAGAGGCGATCAGCACAAACTGAAACACAGGAGGTTCTGACTGAACATCAGAGAAAACTCTTACACTGTGAGGGTAATAGCACTGATGCAAGTTGCCGGAGAATTTGTGGAATTACCATCCTAGGAAATAGTCAAAAGCAATCTGGACGTGGTCCTGGAAAACTGATACTAGGTGTCCCTGCTTGAGCAGGGGCTTTTGAACTCATGACTTCCGGAGATCACTTTCTATCTAGGCCATTCTGTGGTTAATTTTACAGTTAGTCAGGTTGTTTGTTTCACAAGCTAAATTCTTGGTTCTACAGGACATTCACAGTAGCCCTATTACAGGAGTCTTTCAAACTCCACTTTGAAAATATTGTATTTCTTCTGACACTGCATTTTGCTAGACTACTAAATAAGTTCACGTAGTCTGCACTCCTTTATGCCTAACTTCATTTTTCCTACATGAGAATAGGCAGAATTTTACAGAGTATATGTCAACTGACTTTCTTACTTCATTAATTGAATATAACTTGAGTTAAATGTCACAAAATTGGAAATGTCTCTTTCGTGATAGTACTATACTGGTAGCTCTCTGGGAGTTTCTTTGGGATCAGACAAAATGCATAGGTTTTCCACTCCATCTGTTTATTTATGGTTTTAAGAATTTTTTTTTTTCAACTCTTTACAAGCAAAACTTTTAGCACTTTTATTACTCCAGTCTTCCAGGTCACCCAAATCTTCCTGTAAAACTTTTCTAATTCTCCCTTTAGTTGACAGAGCATCCTAACTGGTACATTTGGAAGTTTGTAATATTAAGAAAGATGAAAATTATGCATTTCCTATGAGAAGGTGCAGTAAAATTGTTGTGAATATAGAATAGGTCAACACTGTAACACTCATTTTTATGAACAATAAGAAGTCAGGTACTTGGATTTCAATTGTTCTATGTATTTTTTTTTCTTTTTTTGCTATTGTAGGTCCTATCAAAAAACTTCCTGGGTTTGATTATTTTATGTTGCTATGTCCTGCATATTATTCTAGGATATATCAATGTACCATGCAAGTCATTTATGCACACAAAATTCCACTGTGGTTACTGTTGTCTGGTGCACAAGCAGGGATTTGTGTAAAGCACCTGAGCAGTATTCTTGTCTCCTACAGTGTCCCGATGTGTGACTTTGGAGATTCAGACATAACTTTCTAGAATTCACCTGACATATTATTTCAGTCATAAGATCTTTAGAGAAGATATGTTTTTGCTTGCACAGTCCTCAGTACAAAAATGACTGGAATTACAGCTAGAATTAATGTAAGGGTGATATCTTCTATATTTTATTGATTTCATGGTATTCTGCCTTATTATTTTGCTCATAAACTGGGTATATGATTTCAAACTATTTTTCTTTTAAAAACTTGCTACTTGCTTAATATTGAGAATTTTAAGCACTCTGGTGTTCGGAGTGGCAGTAACTTCATTGATTGTGTCACTTCCATTATTTCCTAGAGTATTTGCCTTCTTTTTAGAATTACTATTATTTTTAATATTTGTTTTGTCAGAGTTTGTGAGACTTCAGTATGCTGTCTAAGTTTTCATATCACCTTGTGTTTTTTTTCTCTCAATAAGTGTAATTTATAACTCTGTAAGTGAAATGGCTTCACAGGCAGAACCAAAAAGAAATATTACATCTCTATGTTTTCATCAATATTAACCCAATATATTGTAATGTATGATTTGTCTTCACCAATACAATTGTGGCTGCTAAATATGAATAATGACAGTCGAATCATGAGCAATCTCTGTTTGTTGTGTTATCTACCTATCTGTCTATTCATCCATCATCCCACTATCCAATCACTTCCATAAAAATGAATAGTGATATATTTTAGGGACATAATGGAGCCTTTGACATGTCTCCCATTTCAAACCCAGCACTGTGCTGGGGTAGAGCTGTTATGTTCTTGGTATTTACCATGGTTTATGGTTAACAAAGAATGTCACATTTCAGCAACCTCTCATTTATCAGCCTTGTAGACTACCCTAGATTCCCAAACATAACTGGTATTCCTCAAACTCAATTTTGGCTTTTTATGGAGTGGGTTTGTTTTTATTTCAACCACTGTCATTCTTCTTATTTTTCATTATTTTATATATTTTTGTTTTAATTTTTTTCTTTGAATACTTATTATGAAATTTAAAATGTCTTTGATTACTCATTTTTACTCAGTTTCTTAGCTGACACCACCTTCTGAGCCTATCTTCTATGAACTCTCATAAACATTCTGCTCAGTTTTATAAAAACATATCTCACATATCTATTTTTCCTGCTTTTCTTTTCTGACTTTCCTCCAATATGTCCCCTTTTCAGTCATAAGATCTTTGGAGATGATATATTTTTTGTGGTCTGACCCTCTCTTAAGTTATACAAAAAGTTAAACCTTGGCTCTAAGTCCTTCAAGTTCTTTACTGACTATATTTATATGAAATTGAATTTGGATAATCTATCAGTACAGGTCTATAAAGAAAAGAAAATACATGCTCTCCTCTGGTTCTATGGAAGGAAGTGGGAATACTCTTGCTGCTTCCTGCTGCTTTTCATACTTCATATATATATTTTATTAAATAAAGATTATACCATAGTGTGCTTTGCAGCTGTAGGAGAATCAGCATCATGAGTAAATTTCCCTCAAAAAGTCTTTTACAGTACTAGCTACTTCATAAATATATACTATTGCTGATATTTTCTTTCATGAAGCAGATGTTGAAACAATGAACTTTGGCCCAGTCCCAGAGATTTGACATTACTGGCATAAGTGAAACCAGGTGGGATAAGACCTGTGACTGGAGTGCCCTGTTGGACAGTTACAGGCTCTTCAGGAGAGATAGGCAGGGCAGAAGAGGCAGGGGCTGGGCACTGTATGAAACAGAAGGTTTGGAATGCATGGAGCATCACACCACTGGTACAACCCAGGCAAGAAGATTCCTGAAAAAACCTAGATGACGAATTTATGGAACAGGTCCTAATGGAACCGACTCTGAAAGGTGCCCTCCTAGATCTACTTCTTGTCAGCAGAAGGGATCTCATGAGTGAAGTAGAGGTTGGTGGCCATCTTGGCCAGCAGCAACGCAAAGCGATAGAGTTTAAATTCTCTGTTGGCTCCCTCAAATCCTGGGAGGCCCTGCAGAGAGACCTCAACAAATTGGAGGACTGGGCAATCACCAACCATAGGAAGTTCAACAAGGGAAAAATGCTGGATTCTACACCTGGGATGGGACAACCCTGGATGTACATGCAGACTGGGGAATGAGATGCTGGAAAGCAGTGCTGTGAAAAGGGACCTGGGGGTCCTGGTCAATGGCAAGTTGAATCTGAGTCAGCAGTGCCCTGGCAGTCAGGAGGGTCAGCCATGTCCTGGGGAGCATCAGGCAAAGCATTGCCAGCCGGTCAAGGGAGGTGATTGTCCTACTCTACTCTGCACTGGTGCAGCCTCATCTTGAATATTGTGTGCAGTTTTGGGAACTGCAATGAAAGAAATATATTAAGCCATTAGAGAGCATCGAAAGGATGGTTACAAAGATGGTGAAGGGCCTGGAGGGGAAGCAGTATGAGGAGTGGCTGAGGTCACTTGGTCTGTTCAACCTGGAGATAGAGGAAACTGAGGGGACTGAAAACTCATCACAGTCTACAACTTCCTTATGAGGGAAGGAGAAGGGGCATGCACTGCCTCTTTTCTGAGGTGACCAGTGACAGGACTCAAGGGAATGCCATGAAGTTGTGTCAGGGGTGGTTTAGGTTGAATATTAGAAAAAGGTGCTTGACCCAGAGGGTGGCTGGACACTGGAACAGGCTCTCCAGGAAAGTCATCACAGCACCAAGCCTGACAGAGTTTAAGAAGCATTTGGACAATTTTCTCAGGCACACTGTGTGGCTCTTGGGGATGTTCCTGTGCAGGGCCAAGAGTTGGACTCGATGATCCGTATGGTTTCCCTTCCAGCTCAGTATATCCTGTGATATTCTGTGAACTAAAGCTAACAACTAGAATTTATGTCCAAACATTTTCTCATTCCCTATTTACCCATTTGTTTAAAGCTTTTGACTAAACACCATTGTTTATTAACACCAATAATACTTTGAATAATAATAATGGCCAGTCTTCGCGAGCGAAGATCCGGGGAAGGTCTTTCCACCTTCCAGCCTGCGCATTGGATTTTTTTTAGGTGAGACACAGTGTGCGCGGAACTGAGCCCACCCTTTAATCCTAAGGTTCATCTGCCGGGGCCAAGCGAGCTTGGACGGTGGCAGCGAGGTCCTTAGGACGTAGGTGGGTTGCCTTTAAGGGCTAACGAGCCCCACCTGCCCGGGAGTGGCCCTGACCGGGAATCGAACCCGGGTCTCCGCGGTGATAGCACGGCGCCTTTACCACTGGACCACCAGGGGCTCCAATACTTTGAATAAACACCAATGAAACACCATTGTTTTTCATTGTGAGCTATTACAGATTAGACAGGTATATAAAAGTGCACAATCACAGGACTGGGGCAGAGGTTCCTGACAACTCAAAGCAGAAACATATCAGACATGCACACCAATGGCCAATTATTGATAAAAAATTGTTTAACAAGATCAGGAAAATGTCCATAACCCATAACATGTCTGGAAGTGTCTTTATAGTGCATATAAAACTACATGAAAAAAACTTATTCTTCAGATGCCATGCTACAGAACTGGGTATGCAGAGCTGATCACTCTGGCATCCTACAATGTATTACTACATTTCTAGGCATTGTTCTATTGTCATTAAACAAAATTTTATTTAGTATTTGGTTTGAAGCTTTTTTGATTCACTGATCTTGTTACCCATTTTTAATGGCGTCTGTTTAAACCAGATAGAACATCTGAGTGAAGTAGACTCAAAATCATCAGCTAATTTTATCCTCTCCAAATGAAGTAGAAGCATCTGGAGATTTTTTCATCTGTCATTGTCTTCTCTCAGTATACAAAAAATATTAATACATGTGTACTCAGTGCCCTTCTGACTACTGTTGTCATCACAGTGCAACAGATACAGATAACTCCTTGGATTATTAGAAGGAACCTATATTTTATTCACAAGTAGTCTTCATATTTATGTTTTGTGCCTTCATTCCTGACAGAAAAAGGAAACAGAAATTTTTTATATGATTGGTCTTGTGTTTTAATTTGAAATAATGTTTAAGTACGTGATTTCTATTATACTGTAGCAAACGTACACTTTTGCAAAAAACACGTAATTGTATTCAGGTCCCTGCTTAGCATAGGAGCTCATTTCACTGAAATAATAGATTTAAGTATAATACCTAACTTCAGAAAGCAAAGGAAATGAAAGACAAAATAAAGAGTTATAGATGAGTCAGTTTACTGTAAGGCCCCCAAGAAAGTCTCAAACAAAGTACCTAGAAAATAGCAAAACCACTAACATATTTGAGGTAATCTAGACTAAAAAAATAAGATGGAGTAGAGTTATAACTCTCTTTAGGTACATCAAAGACTTGCAAATAGGGATAACAGTTCTGTTTGCTATGCTCAAGTTGTAGCACTAACAACTTTGCAAAAAAGGTCGAAGTTGTTGAGAAAACTCTTAATTATGTGTATAGAACAGAATTACATGGGAGATCAGAATTACATTATCTTAATCTTTGGTGATCTTTAAACTATGAGAGAAAAATGAATGATTTTAGTGATTTAAACTTAGCTAAGGGCAAATGCCCAAATCATTGCTTTTTCATTGACCCTCTTCCACAGCAGAGGGCCAGAAAACAGGAAGAATAACAGGAATGAGAACCTGTATGTTGAGATAAGGACAGATAAGCTGCTTATCAGCTACTGATGTGGACAAACCAAACTCAACTTGGGAAAAATTCATAGAATCCTACAATCATTTAGATCCAAGACTTCTAAGATCAAAATTAGTTGAATTTATTGGTAATTAAAATAGATTTAGGTGGTGAAAAACAAAGACAAATGTTAAAGTAACACCTTTCTTCCCTACTTTCCCAGGACTCACTCCACTTCAGACTGCTATACACCCTGCAGGGAAATTCCTGCTCCACCACAGTGTTCACTGCCAGCTGCAGGGGAATTTCTGCTCTGGCACCTGGAGCACCTCCTCCAAGTCCTTCACCATCTTGGCATTCACTGGGCTTTTTCTCACACATATTTGTCCTTCATTCCACTATGCCTGTGCAGCATTTTGCCCTTTCTTAAGTACATTTTGCCCAAGGCGATCCCAGCTCCGCTGTGGCCTCAGCCCTGCCCTGCAGTGGGTGGGTTGAAGCCAGCTGGAACCAGCTATGTCCAGCACAGGGCAACTCCCCCTGCCAGCAGCTTGCAGCAGATACCCCATACGATGATAAATGTGGCTAAACCCCCTGATAAAGGAGATGGAGTCTAGGTTACTTTTGTGTGTCTCAGCCTTTTATGGTTTTATGTAGTTTTGCATCCTTTTAAATAACGATGGTATCAAGTAACAGCCCCTTCTTTTGCATGTATGAAAGTTCTTTGTAAAGATGGTGTTTTATTTTCTCCTAGTTAACTTAGATTCATAGAATCATAGAATATGCTGAATTAGAAGGGACCAATCAGGATCACTGAGTCTAACTCCTGGTCCTGCACAGGACACCCCAAAAATCACACCATGTGCCAGGGAGAATTGTCCAACTGCTTCTTGAATTCTGTCAGTCTTGGTGCTGTGACGACTTCCCTGGAGAGCCTGTTCCAGTGTCCAACCACCCTCTGGGTCAAGCACCTTTTTCTAATATTCAACCTAAACCTCCCCTGACACAACTTAAGGCCATTCCCTTGAGTCCTGTTACTGGTCACCACAGAGAAGAGGTCAGTGCCTGCCCCTTCTCTTTCCCTCATAAGGAAGTTGTAGACTGTGATGAGGTCTCAGTCCCCTCAGTCTCCTCTTCTCCAGGCTGAACAGACCAAGTGACCTCAGCCACTCCTCATACGGCTTCTCCTGCAGATTCTTCACCGTCGTCGTTATTTTCCAAAGTCCAAACTTAGTACATAAAAATAAAATAAGATTTCTTTAAGGAGGTCT
Source organism: Myiozetetes cayanensis (assembly GCF_022539395.1). Lineage (NCBI taxonomy): Eukaryota > Metazoa > Chordata > Aves > Passeriformes > Tyrannidae > Myiozetetes > Myiozetetes cayanensis. The sequence continues at coordinate 88,009,715 of NW_026087411.1, read as the reverse complement.
CTTTTCTAGAAGACTGTTTTTATAAGTGTTAGTTGTATAGTCATCAAGAATATTAAGATATAAACCATGTTCTTCCACTTCTTGCTTTTGAGTACTCATGGTAATATTATATATAGTAAGGCCTTTATCAACAAGAACATCTTTTAATTACCAAGAATTACAATCATTTGTGGAAAAATATAATTTAAATATGTTGTTTAGTCCAAAGCACACTAATGTAAAATGAAATAGTTCTTTTAGCATGGCTGATTTATTTTTTCAGTTGCAAAAGACAAAGATGCTGGAACTATCAGTATACAAAAAAAGACCAAAGAAAAATGACATGATATTTTTAGATTATTTAAAGCACAAAACAGCAAATGTACCTGACCCTATTAAGTGTATTAAATCTATTTTATCTTTTCCATAAAAAAGAGACCTTTTACTCCACTCAAATGCACTTGCTATAGCGTAATTCACAAGTGAAATATAAAGACAGGAAATTAAGTAATAAGATGTATAATTCCATGAAGTCATAATTAATGAAACTATGATACTGTAGTCATAACCAGCTGATACTTGCACTGAGATTCTTCAGCCACTTCAGTGTGGGTTTTTTAGGAACAGAACTTCTTCCCACCAGTATGAAAGATAGCAAAAGGCATCTCATTGTACAAATCTCGAGATGTTACAGCATGACAAAGTGAACAATATAATGATCTGGTAAGCAGGTGGATACCATCAGCTTGCAGTCAGATTTGATGTCATAGTGAGGTCTCTGAGAAATTGCCTAATCTTCCCAACTTTCCTCCCTTTCTCTCTCCCTCCATCCCTGTCTTCCTTTCTACTATATCGCCTTCCTTTTCCTTCCTCCTTCATTTTCCATATTTCTTTCCTTCCTCTTCCTTCACCCCTCCTTTCTTTCTCTCGTTCCCTTCTTTCCTTCCTTTCCCACTTTCCCTTCATCTTATATAGCTTAAGACATATCTACTGAACTTTATCTCACAGATCTGTGGTCTATAAAAAAAGTTCCTACACGGCATGTTCATAAATGCTGGTGCCTTTTATAACATCTGTGTCACATGTCATTCATATTAGGTTACTCATGCTTTAACTGCTTTGAAAGTATGGACACCATTTGTCTATCTCAAGTGGCTCTTGCTTTTACTGTCCATAAGATAGTGTGCCCTTAAAATATCTCCTGTTGATAACAAGTGGACTTGACTTGTCTAGGCATGATTATGTCTTCCTGAAATATCAAAAGGCTGTTGAGTTGTAATTGCTTCTGTACAGTAGGGTCACAGTCATTTCATCAAGATATGTGCATCAGTGCAATTTAAGTGTTAGGACCTGTGGAACAGCAAATATTACATTAATGAGCCCATCTACTCTTTTGGACTTATTTTAATCTAAATTTCAGGAAAAGGTAAAAATCGTGTCAAATGTACTTAGCTATCAGTATAAGACTATCAGTTGCCTTATGCTGCTTACTAAGTCATAAGCATTTTAAGCCTGGTATTCCATCAAGTACAGACAAGAGTCAATGTGTCTCATTTTTTCAATCCTGACATCCATCTATGTTTTTCAAATGCTATATTTCACTTGGTTCATCCTTCCTTGGTGTGTAAGACTGAAGTATTATGGCTCTTGGATATGACTTAATGTGTGTTCTCCTGGGGATCTTCGAGATTTAGGCACACTCTGATTGTACCTTAGAGGTTCTATTATTAAGCTCATTGACACAGTGTTATGTTTATATTACATAAAGAAACCCTACTGTAGACCCCCAGACTATACAATATTGGGTTCATTTTTCTTTCTATTCAGAACAATTATGTGAAATACTTAAAGAAATTGCAGGTAGAAAATTTACCTCCATCCTAAAGAACTGTACATCCTAAAGAACTCTGTACTGATCTTAAAGCTTCTTTCAACAGAAACTTATATTCTTAATTCCTTCTTAATAATTGTATCCTACAATTATTGTTTGAAACATATAGTGAACTGCAGTTGCATTCAGATTAAAGTGAGCAGACAGATTTGTAAAGAGAAAATTGCTATGAACAGCTCTCTTAAGGATCTGAAGGCAACAAGGAGACTGAGTTTCAGTCACTATACTCTTTAATACCTTCTATAAATTATTTCTAATTCCATGCTTACTTTTATTGATATGTGTTAGCTGATGACATCTGTAAATACAGTACATCTTTTATCACTGTCTTTTGCAGGACCATGTGCATGTATTATTTTGTTTTCCTTGAAAAACTGTAAAATAAATAAAATTGAAAAAGAAATTACAGTAATAGTAATTTAAGAATTACTAGTGAACATCTAAGGAAGAACAGGCATCCAAAAAGTGAAGAGATGTTCTGTCTGTAAAGAGATGGGAAAGATTAGTCTGATTTGTTATACCGTGTTATATTTTATCATCTCATTTCTGCATAGGATGGCAATGTAGTAAGGAAACAAAGGGATTTCATACATTAGAATAAAGAATTGTATTACTTAATATAGTGTAATGTCTGTAACCTCAAAACAAATTCATTCATTTAATGTGTACAGTGTGATTGTTTCAGTTATTTAATATGTCTAAGATTTGGTGAGAATTGCATTGCTTCTCCAGCTACCAAGATCATAAAATAACTTGTGAAAAAAAAGATTTAATTTAATAGAAATAATTAAAGAAGTTATTCAGTTATAAATTCATTGAAAAATAAGATATTAATAATCTTGTAAGGAAAAAAAAATCCTTCCTTGAAGAAGAATATATTGGAAACTTATTCATTTGCAGAAAAGAAAAAACTCCAACATTATATATATACTTTATATAAGGGAATTTACTTTTTCCTGAACTAAACAGTCACATCAGTTAATATAAAAAGCATGGGTGATCTTATATCTGCCTTCATAAAATGTATCTGATGCAGTCCGATATGTTCTATACACTCTAACATATAGGCTGCATATGGTTGGATGTCAGCTTGAAATGAATTTTGAGACTAATAAAATGATAACTTTACCATTTTAATTTTCTTTAAAATAAAACATCTATTAAATGTTTTGTTCCATTGATTTGTTTTGGGGTTTTTTGGTGGTGTTTTTGTTGTTGTTGTTTTTTGTTTGTTTGTTTGTTTTGGTATTTTTGTTTGCTTGGGTTTGATTTTGGGTTTATTTTAAGGGAGTATATAGAAAATAAAGTTTCAAATCATGTCAGGTTAAAAATATTTTTACAAGTCCAGATAATTAAATACAAACTCAAAGTGATAAATCAACTTTTTTCATACAATTTTTTAAGTTGACACTCAAGTCTATATTGACAAACAATATCCTTTTGCAAATCTGAAGAGACAAGGAAGAAAACCATTTCCTGAATTGAGTCATCTTTTAGTATTCTGACCTGTATTTCATCAACCAAACTCTTCACTTCATCACAGTTCAAGTATACATCCCAAAAATATTTTATAAGCAATATACTAAAATCTGTATAGCACCCACAAATGTTTGCACATTCCCATGTATTTCCAATTTATTTAAATCTGACGGTCTTACTTCTCTTACAATAATGCAATTTCCACTTTTTACTCTGGAAATAAGTATTGTTATTCATCTCATAGAAATCTTCTGTAATATTTTTAATAATTTGTTAAAATTAATTTTTTTTAAGACTTACTAGTTGGTATATTGGATTAGAGTGACAGTGAAATGTACAATTTACTCTCAAAGATCTTGATTTACATTTAACCTTGGGAAAGGTCAACGGAATTTGTCTTGGCCCAATGTTAATAACAGGGAAACTCAAGTGCAAGTTATCTAACTTCTTTAAACGGATCACTGAACTGCTCAGCATTTCAAGCTACTCTATTTGAAGTTCCACCAGGGGAGGTTTAGATTAGATATCTGGAAATTTTTTTTCCATGTAAAGGGTTGTAAAACATTGGACCAGACTGCCCAGGGAAACTGTAGAGTCAACATCCCTGGAAGTGTTCAAAAATTGTGCGGATATGGCACTTGAGGACATGGTTTAATGGTGCTGTGTTGATGGTTGGACTTGATGATCTTAATGATATTATCCAACATTAACGATTATATGATTCTAAGATTTAGTAATTAACAAGAAACATTCATGCCTGGTCTTTTCCCAGAGTAATTACACTTGTCTATTGTAAAGAGCTATGAGAGAGATATTCACTAATTATACTAAGTATGCTTAACACTGAGTTGATATACTCAACAAATACAGTTATTTATAATTCAATTATAAATCTATTAAAAAAGGGAAAAAAAGATTGTGCGATGCAGGAAGGTTATGAAAACTTGCAGGAAGGTTATCCAATTCATAGGAAGTTTTGAAAAATAGACTATGAAATGTGTAATGAAATCATTCCAGGAGAGTACATTTGAGAATACTTACCTCTGCTAAGTCAGACAACCTAATTCATGTCATTTATTGTACTTTGACAAGACTTTTTGGTGTATATATCTTTGTCACTAGCTTAGGTTAATTGACCCGTATAGTGTTTGGAAGAATAATTACTAGAGTTATCTAGCACTCAAGTGACAATTGCCTAAACTGCTTTAGCCTCAAAAGATGTATGAAAAGTCCTGTCTCATATTCTCATCACCTAACTTAAGGACATTTACCTTTCCTCTCAAACTAGAATATTCCTTCATTGCTGAATTAGTGTCTTCAGGGTATTGGTTCCCTGAATCTGTCTCTAGAAATGCAAGCCTTACAAAACACAGTCTTAATTTCACCCTCCCCAAACATAGTGTGAATTTTCTGACACTGAGTTTAAAATAATTACCAAAGAATCATGTATAGTAGCTGGATCAGAGAACAGGGAGATGGGTTGCGAATTTTATTTTCACATCTGGATCCTGTGTGACTGATAGATATTATGGTCTCTGACACAGAATGGGCATGCAGTCTAGAGAAGAGCTGACTTTCTTGGTCAGCAGATCAGTTTGATCCGACATTGAATTGCTTTACTTGGATACACAGAAAGTAAGGACAAGAGGACAAGGACTGCCTGTGGACCATGTTGAAAGTACATTGGAACAAAGTGTCTACCAAGCAGTAGTTTACAGCAGAAGTTAGATGTGACAAAGAATGCTGAGGAAGACCAAAACTCTAACTTTGAAATTTCTGCTTTAATTTTTCAAAAAGTTAATTGACGAAGTGGTGTTCATTTAAAGGACTTGATGATCTTAAACGTCTTTTCAAACCTTCATGGTTCTATGATATTCAATTCTATGAAACAAGTATGAAATATACATGAATCGATGTGATTTAAAAAATCATCATATCTTCATTAGAACCCCAAATACAATACGTATTTTTTTTCTTAACACTTAAAGAACTATGGCTATTTCAGTATCATTCATAAAAATGGGAAAAAAGGTTGACCATACTTTCTTCATTTAAGTGACAGTGATTAGTGATAAAGGAATTATTTCACAGAATAGTTTTACAATTAAGGATCATAATCCCATAATCCACAGTTTTCTCTGAGGAAACTGACATACTTAACAAATGGTTTCATTAAAATATAGTCAGTCCCCTGTTACTATCAGCCCTACCCCCTAGAGAAACACCAAAAAACATATTCTGTAGCAGGAATATTTTTTCAGACTAATCTTTGTACTGATCTAACAGTGCACGAGGTCAGGTTTTTTCCAGTTTGTATTAATACCTATGCTTGGGCCCAATGACCGCTGTCTCCTCTCTTTCAGTTTTGTCTCTGGAGAAACATGTAAAAGAGGACTGAGATGGTCCTTTGACCAACAGCTGTGAAACTTTCAGCATGAATTTCACACTACTCTCAATGAAAACCTCAGAATGCAGATGACTTGCTGCAGTCGTTGACCCCTCTTCTTAAGGGAGATTTATGTCTTGTTTTTGGGAACAAGAGGTACACTGGCAAGCTGAGCATAATACCAAAGTAAAATATAGATATTAGGAAAGCTTTCTGTCTAATATTTTTAGAGGTATTATTAGTAAGCCTTTGGGTATTAATTTGGTGTATGAGTATTAGTATTATCCAAATTGAACTATTAGACTGTTAAAATACGAATTGTACAAACAACAAATTTCTCTCTCCAGATTTAGATATAGAGAAGTCTCTTTACAATTATGACCTTTTTTAAAGTACTATGGGTGTAATTTACTGGTTAAGTGAACAGACCACTTTAAACTAAAGCACCTGGATGATGGAAGCTTCTAGTAAAGTGGCTCCAAGCAAAACCACCTCATTCTTATAGTATCTCCTGTCACACACGTGAGGAGGGAGCTCATTATGTTCTGTAAAGAGGCCAATTGGACCATTGGGGAAGGCAGGAAATATAAGACAGGAATATATGAAAAAAACCTCAACAATCTCAAGCGCTCGATGGAGGCTTGGTGTTTAATCAGTGCCATCTTCCCACCTAACTAGTAAAAAGCCACCCAGATTCAACAAAATATACTGAAATGGAAAACTGCTGCTCTTAATCTACTAAGCGTTGTCTAGGGTAAGCACACTGAGCAGTACCAGTACAGATATAGCTAAGACATTGCTATTTCCTGTTGATTGTGAATGAGTCACATTATTTTCTATGCACCTTCGGAGAACAGGATCACAACATCCATCAAAATTTCAGAGACATTCTTCTTGTTAGAGGAGGCATAGAAGACACCACCTCTGGTTGAGGAGCCTAGCCCATTGCACCCAAAGACCTGGGAGTCCGTCTCTCCTAGACGAGTGGATCCAGCTGTGGCATTCCTGTTTGCGGGTTCAACAGCAGCTGAGTATGTATGCCAGAGACGCACATGTGAAGAGGACACTAATGCAGCCAGCTAATAGACTACCCACAGATAAGACACTGCCTTTAGCAGTACACACACATAATGATACCATAATGCAAATAAAACATGTGTACAAACAGCCAAATCCCAGTCCTCCTCTCCAGCTGATCAGGATTGAAGCTTTCTAGTAAAAGTACACATCCCCTTACTCTCTCTTTCAAAAGCACAGACACATTTGTAAACCCCTCGAATAGCAGTGGGGGACCTCAGCTCATTTAATATTGGTACCCAGATCCTGGGTCTCCTACTCACCAGACAGTCCAGCTTAAAGACTGCTAATGAAGTGCACATGCAGATTTATGCATATGCACACATACACACTAACTTAGGGGAAAATATAAAAATTCTGGTCTTCCTAGTGGCTCAGGCCAGGCACACAGGCCCTGTCGCTCTTGCTCCCCCTGCACCTGCTGATGCTGGGACTCTCACCTGCTTCAGCTGACACCAAGCACAGGAGCCACATCACCCAAGGTCTCATGCCAGTCACTGGCACTAAATTGACTCACTGCAGACACATGTTCCTATGACCTGTGTTTTCCCTTCAGCTGCTGATGCTGAGACCCTCACTCACTCCAGCTGCTGGCACCAAAGACATTAAGAGGACTATCACCAATGGCTTAACTCCAATTGCAGCCTCCAAATTCAGTCACTTTTGTATCTCCAGTTCTTTCATCTAGACCTTTCAACACACCCAGATGGGGAGAGAGTAAGATTGTATGGAAAGAGACTTAAGAAATATTTAAGAGAAAGAATGGATAAGTGGATAAACTACAGTGATTCATGGCAGGTCTCAGTCAGACGAGTACTGAACAGCAAACTGTTCACACACTACTAGCCTATTTTATACCTCCTTCCTCTTTATACCTGCCTCATCCTTGTTTCACCCAGATTCCCTTACCCTAAACATTTCTTAATAAGCCTAAGGGTGCAAATTCTGGTATGAATTGGACTACGCAGTCATAAGAATAATGGCAAGCCTAATGTTAGCTGTTTGCTATTAAGTTATGTTAAAAATGTTCTTTCAGGAAAGAGTAAAGAGAGTTTTGAGATCTCAGTGAATGAACTAAACAATTAATATATAATAAAAACACATAATTGACATAAACAATTTACATTGCTTCTCCTATAGATCCATTCTATCATGGTGAACACAACTCAAACCCAGAAACCTTTACTTATTTTGAATAAAACCTTGCAAATAATAACTGTAAATATAAATATAAAAGAATTTTATTATAATTTTATTTGCATCTCATCAATTTACAGTAACAAGAAAAATTCATATTTTCATTCAGATCATGTGAAATAGTTGCTGCCAGTGCCTTACCTCATTTTAGAAAAAAGATAGGACAAAGTTTACAAAATCTTAATCATAATGAGTATGATCTTGGTATTATGTTTTTCTGTGTAAAAGTTCAATATCAAAACAAAAGAGTGTTTTGAATTTGCTGTTAATTTCACATAATTAAAATAACAATTTCAAGTTACAAGATTCATAATTACACAACTCACCTTTTCTGAGAACATCATGCAGCCACCATGGAATAACAACAGAAAAATGTCTGTTTTCATAGAAGGATGTCTGTTTTCATGTGGGCTGTTTTTTTAGGTAACTATTCTTGAAATTTCCTTTGTGATAACAAACACCTTAACACAGTATCATAGGAAGAAATGCAGACTTTACCACATTTGGTTAGAAAATAATTGCAAAATTATACTGTATATTAATCAACCAGTCCTGTTGCAGGATGTGCTGATATACTATACACTTTTCTCTTACAGCAAGACCTGGGCAATTTATATCAGAGCAGGAAAAAGTGAGTTAAATTCCCTTAAGTCTGTCTTCTCCTTCTATGATACTTATGCTTAGGAACAAGAAAGGATTCCCCATTTTCTGTTAGCTGGGTGGAGAATAAAAAGGCAGCTAGTGCATGTTCAATAGTCTCTTTTTCTCCTTGTCAATCCTTTACAGCTACTTGGAGAGCAGATTGCAATGATTGCTGCCATCCATTAGTTCAGAGCATTGAACTGTTTTCATGTCATGATGGGTTTTGGTTTACTGTATCTGGAAGGGTATTCCTCCTGTCTCCTCCTCTCCTCTCCCTCATCAGGTCAAAATTGCAAGAATAAAACAGATTTTTGTAGGGAAAATTTCAAAAGCACTATGCCCACACAATTTGTATGAAAGGACAAGAGTAAGCCTTCTAAAAAGATATGGAAAATGAGCAGGGGAAAAACCAGCTCTAGAAAACTCTACCTACAGACTTTTCTTCTTTAAAAAAGTGCGGGTTTTTTTTTTTCAGTTTTCTCAGAATTGTGCTGACTGTGATGCTTCTACAGCAAAGGAGAGAGAGAAAAGAAGAGTAATATCAAACACATTTACTAGGAATTTAAAATTCAGCATGCCTATCCCATTTTTATAGAATATAATTCTATACAGACTTAAATGTCAACAAAGATTTTCAGTCTTTCACTATGAAAATAAAGATTGGCTTGTTAGGCTCTTGGATCCCTCTAACTCCCTTATGCCTTTCTTTTTTTTATTTTAACTCTTCATCTCAGTGCAATAATTTGTTTATATTCTATAATTGTCAGGAATAATTGATGCTTCCAAGAAGGAGACATTTTGAAAAGTTTCACTGTCTTTGGATATTCAAGAGCTAGCTTTATACTTAGCTCATTCTTAAAGAATGTTCTTCTGAGTATTGCTACTTTTCTTTTATCAACACAGTAAAATTCTTCTGTGAAGCCCAGAAATAATAATGTTTTTAAGTTTGACTACTCTTCTAACTCCCCAAAAACTGTTTACAATAGGATGGCTTTAGGTACATTTTGATCAAACTTTTCTCATGAAAACATCTTATTTGTCAAACATACCAAAAATAAAGCAAATAACTTCTTTCTTTTTAATCATGACACACTCCTAAATCATAAGATTGTTGACTGTGAATTATTTCCTTCTTATATTTATATTTATATATTTATCTATTAAGAGTATATTGAAATTATGAATACAAATGTTTTGATCATTTCAAATCATCAACTCAGAAAGAGTTCTGATTCTTACGAACTCTCTTTTTAAGAGCCGGTTAGAAAGTGATTATGAGTCTTCCTTTGTTATACCACTAATAGGTGAAAGGTATCAAATATGAAAAGCTTCTATCATTTGTATGATTTCACTTTAATGCATGAGTACTTGGGAATAGTCACATGGAAGTCAGATTTCTTTATGTTATAAAACCTACATAAAAAAAAACCCTGAGCACACGGCAAACTGTGCAACAATCATCTAAAATAACTATTTTAATAAACCAAAAGTTCATACCATTATTATAACACAGGAAACCATTTTTGTAACACAGGCAACAAAGGTGTTTCTTACCTGTAAAGCCCTTGTCACAGTTACAAAGAAAAGTATTTGGAGTAACATTGACGCAGTTGCCATTGAAACACGTAGATGGCTGGCACTGTCCAACTATTTCTGTACAATTTTTACCTATTTGAAAGGAGTAATAGGAACACTGAACTTTAGTAAATATTTAGGAGTTTTGGTGAAGTTCTTTTTAAATGTCAAATATATAGCTACAATACAGGTAGGCAGATAGATAGTTTGGTACTTGTGTTAACATTATTCATTAGTTTTCACCAAAATTACTGAAATTCTAAAGCAAGGCAGAAAGATCTTAATCTACTTTTATAGGAGCTACTGTGCTCAACCTCATCTGTCACATAGTCACAAATTCACATATGCCTTAAAATGCAGAAATGCTGTTGGAACAGTACTCTTTTTTTCTTTTTACCATGAATCTAGCTTAACGTTTCCTCCAGCACTGAGAACAAGAGATGTTCTCATGTGGAGTGGAATTTGACAGAATTTTTGTTAATATGCAGTTTTCTGGAAATTACAGTTCCACTTATAAGTTTTGAATGGTATTTCAGCATACAGGTCTAAATACCACATAATTATGTTTACCAGTTGAATTACTGCTATGACATTATTGACAATTCATCAACTTTTCACATTTCTAACAGACTTGATATTATGGGAGGCACTTTTTCTCCCTTATTCTTGTGGAGACATGTCCATAATGAGGTGGTTTATTCTACTAATTTTTCTTGTTTACATACAGCTTATTTATGGGGCCAGTACTATTAGTATAAAATTATGGCATTACCCAAAACTTTCGTATATAAGCTCATACAATATTTCAAGCATTGCTTGTTGATAACATTAATCATGATGATTGATTTTAACAGAATTGCTTGTGAATTTCTCCATTAATTTCAGTTAAATTAGTACCAGACACTCTTTGATATTATTATTTTAAAAGCATTTTATACAATCCCCAGAAACCATAACAGAAATATTAAACATACTGCATACCATCAATTTTTTCCACTACATTACTACACTTTGAGTAATTATAAAAATACTGTTCTCATAACATTGACTCATTCATACCTGCATAATCTTCTATTGGCAAATGCATTAATAACCAAATTATTACACACTTTGAAAAGCAATTGAAAATAAATTAAAGCAAACTTTATGCAACATAACCTTCATTTCTGTGTTCATCAGCTATGTTTCATAGCCTAGCATCACTACTGTGAGAGCACAGAAGTTCAGTCCAACAAAGGAACATTGCAAGAATTCTGCTCCACAAGTACAAAAAGAGCTTCAACAAACAATTTTTGATGTGAATTAATATTTTTGGTACTTTCTAAAGAGTACCCAAATTCCATTGGTTTGAATCCAGGAATAATATACTCATAATTTCCTTAATCCTCTTTCTTAAGTCCCTGAAAGGAAGAAAATGGATAAGTAAGAATTTCTTTAATCATGCTGTATGTACTCTCTGGTATTGCAAACCCAACACCAAATTCAGTTTCTCCAATGAGTTTTGAGTAAGTACTCTAATACTTCCTAGACAGAATCAGATGATTTTTTTCATTTGTGAAATATTTAATTTGATAAAAACTGTATGTTGAATGAATTCCCTTTGAAAGGAACTTTATGGTAACAATCTGGAAGAAAAGATTAAGTATTTTGCTTCACTTGTTCTTCTAATTAAATGTTTGACCTTTCAATTAAAACCAAATTTTTGATTTTAAAACTTTTCCCTAGTGTATTTTAAAGGTCCTTAAAACTGAAAAGGGAAGAGTTTTTTGGAAGGTTGAATGAAATGCTCAACAAAACTATTTTTTTTTCAGCAGTTGGGTTAAGTAATTACTTTTTGGGAGTTTACTCCAAATGATTTATGTCATTTGTTATAAGAACTTAAATTGCTGAACAACAACAAAAAAAATCAGTTACTTCTGTAAGTTCTCAAGTGCTTATTAATATCCCATACTTAAGTAGGAAAGAAACATGATAACAACTTATTCGGTTTTTCTCTACAATGCATTTATGAAGGTCAGCAAGTACAAACTGTCTTCAAATTCTTGTACAGTCTCCTATAAGTGATTACTTGTAAAAGTGACTCAGTGCAGGTGTGGTAGTGGCAGTGGAAAATCAAATTATGCAAAAGCCTTGCTAATTATGTTCTCACTGTTTTGTCATCCATTAAGGAAACTATATGATCCATGTAACATTTATTCCTAGAAGAGAAAAGAAATACCTGAAAATTTTGGAGGACATTTGCACTCATAAGAATCTCCAGAAAATTCTGATTTCTCAGTGCAGGAAGCGTTGTTGTGGCAAGGTTTGGTGGAGCACATATCAAACTTGTGGCAGAATGTTCCAGAATAGTGTGAGAAACAATGGCAATTATAGGCTTTTTCCCAAACATGGCTTAGACATTTTCCATGCCCAGAGCAGAGCGGTGCGTTTGGAGACTGTTGGCAAAACTGCTGCTTCACAGTTACATTCAGACGAAGGCCCATATTGCACAGTAGGGGGCCTCTCTTATGGAGTTCTGCAAAGTAATGAGTTCCAACACCAAGCCAGTTAGGGTCAACTTGGTGCAGTCCTCTTATCTGGCAAGCAAAAATCAACTGTTCTTGAAGAAAAACAGGTTTAGGGCAATTAATAAATTCTTCCTTGGAGACGTTTACCAAATTCATTCCATAGGACTGAAAGGACGGCTCAGAAAAGATGAAGAGACTGTCACCTAATTGAAGCTGTAAGGGGCATATCTGAGGGATACTAAGGTTTTGTCCTTCCAAGATTTCCCCAGTAATACTTTTATTCATGTTCCAGCATTCAGTGTAAAAGTCTGAGCAGATATTTGCCATTGGTGTCCATTTGATTACAGTAGGTTTTGGTTCCTCTCTCCATTCAGCTGTCATTTGCCTCTCACATATTACCTGCCCATTTACAACCCAGAGCTGAAGAAAGCACACTATCATGGGAACTGCTGATTTTGTAGTCATCATTTCACTTGGCAAAGGAAAATTGCTTTTCACACCTGCTTCATTACTGAGGATAGCTTCAGAGCACTTATTCCTTAAAGTTCTCGAGTATTTTCCATGGCAGCCTAGGAATTCAAAGAGAGGAAAATATTTCTGTTCTCACACCAAATACAATTGAATATTAAATCCTCATTACAATAACAGAAAACATACAACAAAGCAAGAGCAACGTTTAATTACTCTAATGGAAAACTAGAATAAGTCCAATTAACTGATCAGAACTATAACACTGTAACCAAAGTCAGATTTTGCCTATTTTTATTCCTGCTAAAGATTTGATTTTTTATTTAGTTCATTTTATTGTACTTGTGTGCAGAAGAGAAAGAGCTTAAAAGTATACTTTCCATATTCCCTCCCTCTGTTCCCAAAAAATAATGTTATTCAAGTTAAGAATATCTGTGGCAAAACTAGGAATTAAACCAGAACATCTAAGCTCTAGTCATGAGTTTTAACCACAAATATTTTCCTGATAATGATTTATTAGTTTATGATAAAAGTAGATATTCTGAAGATGTAGGTCTGAGAATTCTGGCTTTATGAAGAAAACATGCAAGCAATCCACAATATTTTTCTGTTCATACACACTCAGCAAAACACTTCATTAAATCCTCAGTTTTCAAAGTACATATCTGAAGACCAAATGTCCTTATTCATATGCTTGAGGTTTTTATGTATCACAGTCAAAGACAACAAACTACAGAGTCCTCCATAACTGTTTAATTTACAGATTAGCCTTTTTTTGTCCCTTGAAAATATCTAACAATTTTTTATTGCATGGAGATGAGTGATTACAGAAAGAAAACCAAAATAAGATTATGAAGCTTTTTCTTGGAGTCATACTAAAATTGATGAAAACACTGTATTATGTTTAATGCCTTAGAAATTGTCCATAGCTTTACCTTAGTAAAAGTTTTATTTGTCTTAAATATAATGGTTTTTTCTCAGTTTTAGCCTTTTTTCCCCTCACTGTAGTTATCTGACACTTTAGGATAGTGGTTTCTAAACTGACATTTACAGATGAGAAAATTATTTGAAAGAATAAAATCTACCTTCCAAGGGAAGACACAATAAAAATAAAAAGTAGTATTTATAGTTTGAAATTTGTTCACATTGTTCTCATTTTTACACAGCATGTGGAAACGCATGTGGATGTATATTTTGCTATGCCTACATGTACCTGGTCTACCGCTAAAGTGCATGTGGATTATGATACTGATTAAAGTACATGATTTCCTTAAATGTCCTTCTTCTCTCCTATGTACTTCAAAAGTATTTTGGACCATACTTTGGACTATGCTGAAAGATCAAAGTAGGATGGAAAAGATACTGTTTGAGGAAAAATTTAGATAAAGAATAATAAAAGACTCAACAAGCTGATGAAAATTATAGGATAATATCAAAGAGTAGCATTCAGTCTCTCCCATCATCACCTAAATTGAGATGAAAACATCTAAAATTTAACTAGGTCCTATTACTAAATTGCTGAGCATGTGAACCTATCCCAATGACCTTTGTGCACAAGGATGATCATCTCTGTTTAAGTCTTTGAAGATACCAGAAAAGTGTGGACTATGACTAACTAGTAGTAATAATAACAGACTCAAACTTTAGAATATTAAACTCAGAAGGAGTAGAAACTAGGGTTTGATCCTTCTCCCAGATTAGTTTCTGTTTTAGTTTAATTACTGAATCCCAATTCTGCCTTCAAAGAGTTTCAGTACTCTAACCACATAGCTCCAGAGCCAGGCAAGTATGTTAATTTCTAATTTTTTCTCTCTGTCTCTGTATTTCCACCCCTAGGAGTTAACTCCCCACAGAAAGAAAGAAAGGACATGGATCTGCAAGAGAACTACTAGCCTTGTTGCTGAATACTCATTGTCTTTCTATTTTGAGACCATTCTATTATCTTCAGAATCTCATGATGTTCAATGATACCATTAGATAATGGCCCATCAAATGTGTAGTTTGGATCATTTACCAATTTTTTTCTTTTAGGGTAGCAGTCTTGAACTATTATATTCATTATAGCTGCTATTACATCTGTCAGCATTATCAGATATAAAAGTCTATGCTCTACATTACTGCATATTTAGAAATCCTACTTTCAGGAGCCCATCTTTTCATACCTATTTCATAATGAGATTTTCTCAGTTGGTACTAAAATAGGCCTTTATAAAAGGTTATTTTTCTTTTTAGACACTTCAAAAAGAAAGCTATTGCATATTTAATGCAGAAGAGTTCTTGCCCACTTACATTTTGCCCTTCATTCATGTAATTATGCATCATTCTAGTATCACATACAGGTTTCATTTTTACTGGTAAAGAAAACGTGCTTCTTCACAATATTTGTATGGGGCAAATCTGGACCATTTTAAAATAAGTTATTGGTAGCATTTTAACAGTTCATACTCTTCATAAAAATCATTATTAATCTTCATGCAGCCAAAAATTATTATGGGAGCACTATAATTAATAATATTAAATAAACAAAAACATCCTGTAAAAACCATGGGAAAAAGCACAGGGGAAGATAGAAAATAAATATCAAGAGATTGTTTATTCAGCAATAAAATCATGAAGGAAAAAAGTTATAGAGTGAAGAGCATAAAAAGTAAAATGCTATGTATGAAATACAGTTAAAATATTAACATACATTGCATAGAAAATCAACCAAGAAATTAAATAGCTGCAAAGTGCCCATGCCGTATCATGAGACAAAAAATGTGATAAGATGAAATTTGAAGTGATTTTTGACAACTGTCATACCTTAGGTCTGCTTTAGGCAAAGAGAAAATCTTCCTATCTGTAACCCCAGCTGGTTCCATGTAATTGATGAAAACTAAGAAAAGTTCAACACTGGGATTTGTATGGACATAGAGATACTTGAAAAAAATCTAACTCTTGAAGTTACATTAAGTTGGGTGAAAAGCAACACAATGTTTTATTTTGTACTATTGGAGAACTAAAGCAGGTAGGTTTATGCAGAACTTCAGGGAAGTAATTTAATAGCAAAAATGAATACCAAGTTATTTGTATTCAATTCCAGTATCTTAAAGATTATGTGTTCTTTTTATTAATAGTACGTATGACATACTAATGACAAAAATACAGTATAATATAAGTGAGAGTGGAGAAATGCCCGCTGAAGATATCTGACTCCAATGACCTCCCAGAGGAAAAAAAAATCTGTAAAAGAAGATGATAAACCATAAAATGTTTAGGAACATTATGTTACCATGTTTTGTTTAGGAATGGACCTCCTCTTTTTACTGTCTCACATGTCACGTGCACACTGTTGAATTCCTGCCTGTGCTTGAACAGCTCTGGTAGGATGCAGGTGAAACCTTGGATCAAAGTGATGTGAAAAGAATTGAGAGGGTGCTGTCGGGGGCTTGCAGAGTGTCCCTCACCTTCCTCAGGAGCTGCATTTAAGGTCAAGTACTCACTCTTGGTCCTCATCTGGGTTATACTGCAAGTAGAGCTGGTACTTGACCTTATACCACGTTTACCCAAATGTCAGAAGTCAAGCAGGAGAGGCAGAAGGCTGTCTTGGCTGAACAGGGATCTTCTCTTGGAGATAAGGCAAAAAATGAAGGTATATGCCCAGTGGAAGCAATGTCAAGTGTCATGGGAAGAATTTAAAGAGGCTGCTTGCAGCTGCAGGGAGGAAATTTTCAGCCAAAACTCAACTGCAGTTGAAGCTGGTCAGAAATGTGGGGGTTAATAAAAAGAGTTTTTTCAAATACATTAATGACATAGTCAGTATAGAAATATTATCAGTCCATTGCAGGATGAGAATGGTCACCTCACAGACAGGGACAGAGACAAGGCAGAGGTGTTTAATGCTTTCTTTGCCTCTGTCTTCAACACAGATGACAGAACAAGGGGGTCTCAGTCCCCTGAGCTGGAGGACCATGACTATGAGTATGATCAACTCCCAGTCAACCCTGAAATTGTGCAGGACCTGCTGCTACAGCTGGATTCCTACAAATCTATGGGGCCTGATGGGATTCATCCCAGAATCCTCAAAGAGCTGGCTGCTGTCTATGCAAAACCTCTCTTGATGATTTTTGAGAGGTGTTGGGAATCTGGAGAGGTCCCAACTGAGTGGAAGCTGGGGAAAATTGACCTGATTTTCAAGAAAGGCTAGAAGGCCCATGGAAACTACAGCCTTCTCAGTCTCACTTTAATGCCTGGTGAAGTTATGAAGAAGATTTTTCTAGAAGTATTGCAAAACACCTGAAAGACAATGCAGTCGTTGGTCACAACCAGGGTGGCTTCAGGAGAGGAAAGTCCTGCTTGTCAAACCTGATTTCCTTTGAAGAAAAGGTAACCCACCTAGTTCATCAAGGGAAGCCAGTTAATGTAATCTTTTTGGATTTCAGAAAAGTTTTCAATATTATCTCTCACAATATCCTTCCAGACAAAGCAGGCAGCACACAGCTGGATAAACATATCATTTGGTGGGTGAGCAATTGGCTCATGGGTAAAGCACAGAGGGTAATAGTGAATGGGGTAACAGGTCATCAGACTGGTGACCTGTCACTAATGTGGTTTCTCAAGGCTCCATCTTGGGCCCTGTGCTTTTCAACATCTTCATAAATGACTTGGAAGCAGGACTAGAAGGGATACTAAGCAAGTTTGTAGATGACAAAACTGGGAGGAGCTGTTGACTCCCTAAAAGACAGGGAGGCCCTGCAGAGAGACCTCAACAAATTAGAGGACTGGGCAATCACCAACCATAGGAAGTTCAACAAGGGAAAGTGCTGGATTCTGCACCTGGGATGGGACAACCTTGGATGTACATGCAGACTGGGGAATGAGAAGCTAGAAAGTAGCACCATGGAAAGGGACCTAGGGGTTCTGGTTGATGGCAAGTTGAACATGAAACAGCAGTACCCTGGCAGCCAGGAGGGCCAACTTGTCCTGGGGGGCATCAGGTAAAGCATCACCAACCGGTCAAGAGAGGAGATTGTCCAGCTCTGCTCTGCACTGGTGCAGCCTCACCTTGAATATTGTGTGCAGTTTTGGGCACTGCAATAGAAGAAAGATATTAAGCTCTTAATGAGCATTCAAAGGAGGGCAATGAAGATGGTGAAGGGCTTTGAGAGGAAGCTGTATGAGGAGTGGCTGAGGTCACTTGGTTTTTTTCAGCCTGAAGAGGAGACTGAAGACAGACCTTATCACAGTCTACAACTTCTTTATGAGGGGAAGAGGAGTGGCATGCATTGATCTGGAGGTGACTAGAGACAGGACCTGAGGGAGTGGCCTGAAGTTGTGTCAGAGGAGGTTTAGGTTGGATGTTAGAAAAAGGTGCCTCACTCAGAGGGTGGTTGGGCACTGGAAAAGGATTTGTACGAAACTCTCAGGCACATGACTGACTCTTGGGGATGTTCCTGTGCAGGGCCAGGAGTTGGACTCAGTGATCCTTATGGTCCCTTCCAGATCACAGAAAATGTTTCAAGTGACATGGTTTCACCTAAATAAATGAATAAATAAATAAACATTCTTTTCACCTCTAGTCTTTCTATAAGTTCATGATGAAGCCCGTGACTACGACTGACCATGACTGTGACCTTCTGAGGTCAAAGAGATTGTGAGTACAGAAAACTAATAGGTGATGGGAGATTGCAGCTATGATGTACATTAGGCAAATAGCATAAAGCGGTTTAAATAAAGATGAACTTTCTATGTAGGATCTCTGACTGTTTCATGGAGCAGTAGGCTGGAAAACACAAAACATAAATCAACCTTTGATGTGATTATAGTTAGTTATATGTCCTGATTCAGAATTGAAGGGTGTCTCTCTAGCAGTGACCATTATGTACCCAGGTTCAAAATGCCTGCAGAAAGAATAAAAGTAAAAAAAAAAGTCAACTATTATCCTCAGTTTCTGAAAAAGAAACTATTAATGCATTTAGCTTGTTAAAAGAATGCTTAAAAGAGGGTAGTGGTACGAAATACTCATAGAAAAAGAAGAGATTATATAAGGATACTGTATTAGAGGTAGATTAAAAAATGTGTACCATTAATCAGAGCTTGAAAATAGATAAAAAGAAGCTGACACCTAAATTTAAGGGTGTGAGAAGGAAAGAAAGAAGCAGACCTTAGAATGTGCAATTTCCCATCAATCACTCAAATAAAAACATCACAGACTCTGGTAGGTTGAATGTGAAAACATATATTCATATGAAAACTAGAGGGAAGAAAAGATTTCAAAGAGGAAGTAACTATATCAAAACCAATAACAAATCTTGAAAAAGTCAGCAGTAATTGAAATCCTAACAGAGAGCCTTCATAAACAACAGACATTCTAATGATGAACTTATTGTTCAGTTTTTATGCAATGTCAGAGTGGATCATATTCACATTCAGTGCAAATTGTGCTGTAATAGAAACTAGAGAAGGAAAGGGTAACTTCACAAGTCCTGAGAACGGCATTCTGTTGAGTCTCACTGACTCCACTCTGCTGAATTTCACAAGTTTGCTATATTCACTAGTGACATTTATGGTGCCTGGGGGAAAGAACATTGCTAGAAATATTAGCAATGGAAATTGTTAAGGAACACACTGTGCTCTTGCGATAAAATTCTTCTCTAATATTTCTTAATCTACATACTAATTTATGTGTCATAGTTAATTGTGCTACAGCTGTATTAAAAGACATAAGGCAGAAATGGTTTTAAACGTGTTTTGTCCTCTAACACTGCCATACTTGACAACACAAGGTCCATAACAATGGACAAGAAAAGCCCTTATTAATTATAGCGCAATCATAGAACAAGGTCCTGAAAGTGACCATCAGGGATGATGATAAAGGGCATTGACATTCATTGAAACTTGTGGAGTGTGTACTTCAGTTACATTCCTTCAAACAGCTTCTCTGAATAGTGGTATATGAAGAATGAAATGACAACAGGTGGACATAGAACAGGATACACATTCCTCTTGTCCATCACCACACTACCTTTACTTTTGGTGATTAAACTTTGAAAATATTTAGTCATACCAGCAAAGTATGAACAAACTTTTTAAAAATGGAAACATGATTTTCAAGGGGAATGCATGAAAATTGTGATGGACAACCTAAAACTCTAAAAGGATTCTAAATACAAAAGAAATTTTACTCTGTTTTCTTATTGTATATAAAATTAATATCACAGGATCACAGAATATGCTGAATTGGAAGTGAAACTCACAGGAATCATTGAGTCCAACCCTTAACCCTGTACAGGACCATCCCCAAAAGTTACACCATGTGCCTGAGAGTATCATCCCAATGCTTCTTGAACTCTGTCAGGCTTTGTGCTGTGATCACTTCCCTGGGGAGCCTATTCCAGGGCCCAACCAACCTCTGGGTTGTTATGATCTGGTTATTAAAATTATTAGAAAGGTCTCTGGCTGAATTAAGGTGCAAACAAGACCATATGCCAAAGTCAATAGTATTTAACAGTAAATTGAGGCAGAGAGGGAGATAGAAAGAAATAGGAAAAAGGAAGGGGCAGGGGGAAGAAAGAGAGTGACAGCGAGAGATTAGATAGAAAATGTATCACCACTTTGTGGAACCCAAAAGTGTCCTGTGGATCGGATTCTTCTGGTCTTTTTGGTGGTTAGAGTCCCCCAAAGCATAGAGTCCAATGGATAAATATATGTTCGGGATATGCCAGGAATCTCTCCTGGAAGGGGGAAGCTTTACAGTCTCTTGCAATAGACTCTGGCTTTGTTGCCTCAGTTGGATCATATGCAGTCCACTGGTGGTGGAAGGCCAAGGGAATGAAACTAGGGGGCACTTGAGGGTCTTTTATAGTTTATGACCTCTTCTCAGCTGCCTCTCCTATGAATGTGCTGTGTGTATGTGGTATTCCCAGAGTGGGAGCATTTACTACTTCTGTTTTGTGCGGAGAGATTTCACCCATCACACACCCAAAACCTGTCTCATCCTTCACCCGCTGAGGCTTGTTTACTTCTCCCTACACATCATGTAAGTCAGAAAAGTAAGAGTCAGAAAAGACTTGAGTCTTATCCCAAGTTCCCATCACAGTCCAAATTCCAGTTAGGATACATATGCTGGAGGGGGTCCTTCAGAGGTCCCAGACAGGCAGTTGCTTCTTTGCAGTTTGACAAAAAGTCTTTCTATGATTTTGACAATATTTAAGACATGAACAGTGTTTCAGTCTATCACATGGGTGAAGAACCTTTTTCTGATATCCAGCATAAACCTCCCTTGACACAACTTCAGGCCATTCCCTTGGGTCCTGTCACTGGTCACCTCAGGGAAGAGATCAGTGCCTGCCTCTGTTTTCCTCTCATGAGGAAGTTGTAGACTGTCATGAGATCTGCCCTCAGTCTCCTGTTCTCCAGGTTGAACAAACCAAGTGACCTCAACTACTCCTCATACAACTTCCCCTCAAGGCTCTTCACCATCTTCGTTGCCCTCCTTTGGACACTCTCTAATAGCTATCAAGCTTTCTTACATTGCAGTGCCCAAAACTGCACACAATATTCAAGATTAGGCTACTCCAGCACAGAGCAGAGTGGGACAATCACCTTCCTCGATCAGTTGGAAATGCTGTGCCTGATGTCCCCCAGGTTGGCCCTCCTGGCTGCCAGGGCACTGCTGATTCATATTCAACTTGCCATTAACAAGGACTCCCAGATCCCTTTCCACAGCACTGCTTTCCAGCATCTTATTCCCCAGTCTGTATGAAAATCCAGGGTTGCAGAATCCAGCACTTTTCCTAGTAGAATTTCATACGGTTGGTGATTGTTCAGTCCTCTAACTTGTGAATTAAACTTGACTTGTTTCCATTTCTTTGAGGTTTTTGAGTTCCTATATCATGTATTTCATAGAGGCATTTGAAATAAACTTTTCATTAAAATAAAAAATATACTTCTGAAGCTAACTCAAAATCATCTCCTCTTAGCATACTTAAGTTCACATAATGCAGCAATCTCAAAACAAGTGAATCTTCAGATGAAATAAACCTGAAAGAAACACTTCAGGAATGTACCTAGTGCACTCCAGTGACTAATGGATGATTGATCCATATGTATAAGGCTAATCTGCAGTAAAACTCCCAAATGAAGAATAACATGAATATCAGGTAGTGATATCAGGTAGCTTCACTGCTTCACTTTAAAAATCCTCTCTTATCTCTCCACACTACTTGAAAATAAAGAAAAATCTGTGAAGTAAATGTGAACTATACCAGAACTAATTTTCAAGCATATTCAAGGAGTTAGACTCTGTTGTATTCAATAGAATTGATCTCTAATTAGAGCAAAGGAATTAAGAACATTCTGTGTGAAAACTAACATAAATCTTAAAAAGAAAATTCATTTTTGCCAATTCCAGATAATTTAGGTTCATTGAATTGGCTTCGATACTGAATTAGAGAAAGTATTAGCCTGATTTTTTAATTCTTAAGAAGCTGTATTAGTCAAGGATTTCTTGACTGTTACAGTCCATCATGATTTTAGTTCAGGATAGAAAGAAAGAGTAAAGATAATGGGACACTCCTAGGTGTCATAGAATCACAGAATGGTTCTGAATGAAAGGTACCTTAAATATCATTTATCTTCAACCCCCTCTCCCATGGGCAGGGACAACTTCAATTAGACTAAGTTGATCAAAGCCCTGTCTGACCTGGCCTTGAACACTGCCAGGGTTGGGGCATTCACAACCTCCCTGGGCAACCTGTTCCAGTACCTCATCACCCTCACAGTAAAGAATTTTTAACATCTAATCCAAACCTACTCTCTTTCATTTTGAACCTATTACTCCTTGTCCTATCACTGCGGTTCCTGGTGAAGATTCCCTCTCTGTCTTTCTTGTAGGCCCCCTTCAGATACTGGGAGGTTATTATGAGGTCCTGTACACAACCTTTGCTTCTCTACCCAGAGAGGTAGGGACACATTTTCTGGGACAAATGCCCTTGTTCTGGCTTCTGGAGAAGAACAAAATGCAGCACAGCACGAGCTGTGGTTGAGAAGCAGGCATGGACTGTCAACCAAAGACAGAACCAGTAGGGGGGGAAAAAGACCACCAAAGACCCCTAAGCCCTCTGATCCATTTCCAGAAAGGTCTAGAAGAACAAACCATGCATGATAACAAATTATAACAGAAAGCAAGAAACTTAGTCCCAGGGCAAGGGAAACTTACGTATAAAAAGGCATCCTCATGAAGCCTAGATTTTGTTGGGCGGGGGGGCTACAGGGGTGGCTTCTGTGAAAAGCTGCCAGAAGCTTCCCACATGTCTGGTAGAGCCAATGCCAGCCCACTCCAGGACAAATCCACTGCTAGGCAAGGCCAAGCAAATCAGGGATAAGAGTAAAGCCTCTGTGATAACATATTTAGGAAGGAAAAATATGAAAATTGCAGCCAGAGAAGAGCAGAGTGAGTGAATGTACATGTGAACAGCAATGTAGACACCAAGGTCAGCGGAGAAGGAGAGGGAGGACCAAAGCTGATGTTCCCCTGAAGCCCATGGTGCATATCATGGTGGGACAGGTTGTCCCCCTACAGCCCCCAGAGGACCACGAGAGTGCAGAGATCTACCTGCAGCCCATGGAAGAGACCCACACAGGAGCAGGTGGATGCCCAAAGGAGGCTGTGGCCCTGTGGGAAGTCCATGCTGAAGCAGAGTCCTGGCAGGGACCTCCTGACCTATGGAATGAGGAGCCCATACTGGAGCAAGTTTCCTGGTAGGCCTTGTGGCCCTGTGGGGGACCCACACTGGGGCAGTCTGCACCTGAAGGACTGCACCTGGTGGAAAAATGACCCACGCTGCAGCAGTTTGTGAAGAGCTGTTGCCTGTGAGATGGACTCATGCTGGAGAAGTCTGTGAAGAACTGTATCCCATGGAGCAGGGAGAAGGACTCCTCTCTCTGAGCAGCGGTGGAAACAACAACTGATTGTAACCCCTATTCCCCACCTCCCTGCACCTCTAGAGGGTAGGAAGTAGGGATTGGAAGGAGGGAGGAATGGGGAGGAGATTTTAAGATTTATTTTATTTTAAGATTTATTTTACTTCTCATTCTCCTACTCTAATTCTGTCAATAATAAATTTAATTAATATACCCACTTTGAGTCTGTTTTGTCCGTGACAGTAGTCGGTGAATGATCTCTCCTGGTCCTTATCTCAACTCATGAACTTTTAGTTATATTTTCTCTCCCCTGTCTGGAGGGAAGTGAGACAGTGGCTTTAGTGAGTATCTGGCATCCAGCCAGGGTCAATCTACTACAGTCAGACATCCCATTAAGCTTTAAGACTAGATAACAGCCTCTGGAAATATTCAGTTATTAGAAAAATGTCTTCAGGCCTTTAATGCAGGATATGATTATACTCTTTCAGGGAGTTAGGAAGCACTAGGAAAAAAACAATATTGATGTCTATCTAGAAAACTAATTGCCCAGAATATGGAACCCAGAATACAGGTCCAGATATATGAGTACTCTTTTACTAGTATTTTGAAATATATTATATATAATAGCAAAATAATTGGACCTGTGAATAGTGACAATAAATTAACTTGTATGATTCACAATATCAAAGGATCTGAATGTAATTATCTGTTCAGTAGTGCTGCATTTTACCTTATGAATTCAAATTCAATAAATAAATTTTTCTTGTAAATATTCCACAGATGACAAACATGCATTATCAGCACATGAGATACGTAACACAGAAAAATATTTAGGTTCACATAGTAATGAAATCTCATTTTTAATACAGGGTGTAAACAGAGTCATAGAATCATTTAGGTTGAAAAAGACCTTTAAGATCATCAGATCCATCCATAAACCTAACAAGGTCAAGTACAACACTAAGTGCACACACACAAAGAATGCATACTCACTATAAAAAACAATGTTTATAATGTATGTTCCTAATGGGCCTCTTGAAAATTATTAATGGAGGTGGCAGAAGCTTCTTTTAATGATAGAATTAACCAAGTCATTCCACAAGTTAATATATTTGATATTAAGTGTACAACAGTATAGCTAGGCTACATGGTTTATCATTGCTAGGATTTTACAAGTTAGTACTTTGCTAGAATTAAATCATCACTGCTCCTCCAACTACATTCTCACCTACACTGACTTGAAGGGCTTGTTTCTAATGATAGAGAATCTAGCTAAGGCTTTTTACTGAACTTCTTAGCCATATTCCTAAAGAATATAAGAATATGGAATATAAGAATATAAAGAATATAAGAATAAGAATTAAAGAATATAAGAATTCTTAAAGAATATGGCTAAGGAAAAGATAATTAATGCTGGTATGATGGTTATATACAATTTTCTTTGGTTTTAGTTTCCTCCATCATAATTTTTGTATGAATGTACAAAATAAAGAATACAGGGCATCTATATTTCAGGGATAAGAATGGAAAAGCAGAAAACTCACAATTTTCACCAAAAGTATTTTGAAAAACATGAGTAAATAGGTAGATGATTAATCCTCCTGGGTCTTTAGAAATCTCTATTAACACTGAATATCAGATAAGCCTTTATAAGTCGCTGTCAATAACCCTAGTTCTATCTATCTGAATTAAGTTGCAGCAGGTACATGTGGGAAATCTTTTTCACATATAGCATAAAAAAATAAGGTACAAACCAAAGCCAACCCTTTCACTAGTCAAGATGAGATGAACAGAACTTTAATCTAAATTTTGAAGAAAGTTTCATGTGGCTTGTATAAGAGAATTTCAGTCTTGATGTAAAAATGAAACAGCTATCAAATACAGTGTAGAAATGAACTTGTAGTTCTCGTAAAACCTCAATTAAAATGAATACTGGGATGTAACCAAGACTCTACAAATAATCCTCAAAAGAAGATTTTAGCTGATGGTGGGAAAAGAACAAACTGTGTATAGGGAAAAAAAAATCAAATCAATATTGTTCTCTAGCTTCTCATCACAAATAGTGATCAGATTGATGAGTTATATTTTACTGACATAAATGTCTTAGTGTTCCTGGAACAGTATTCAAATTCTACTCGTGAGGAAGCAGGCATCTTTTCACCTGTCTCAGTTGCAGAAACACACTACAGTGCAGAGAGTTTTATAAACCTGTGATGAGATCATGCTTGAATTTAATTGCCTGAAAAGATCTGGTTTGGATCTCATGCTGCTTTTATTCAAGTGATGATTTTATTCAGCTATACTTGTGTTAGTAGTCAAAGCAGAAATGCTTCCTGGCTCAGAGGAAATAGGTTACTGATGCAACAAAAGTAATTTGCAGTAGTATCTGAATTTGGTTGTTTTGTTTCGTTTTGTTGTGTTTTTTTTCCTAAAGCAACATTGCTCCATCAGTAGATTTTGGATGGATAAAATACATAAATTTTACTCAGAATCTCATAATAATCCCAGAAAATTGATTTCTCCAATAGCTGTGAGAAAATCCTTGCTGTTCTCCTGATAATTCATGAAAGAGGTGTAGAGCTTTTAGCTCTGAGGGAAGCATGCAGACTGCAATTGTCAGAGCAAAACAGAAACTAGTTCAATGCTTCCTGCTGAGAGCACTTCATTTTCCCAGCAGGTGTTGGTAAAACTGAGCAGAGCTCAGGGAAAATTAAAAAAATAATAATATAAATAAATAAATAAATACATAAATAAGTGAAACAAAACTCTTAGAACACCTTACAAAGGGGAAAAAAGAATCTTTCCATAAATTGTAAAACTAAAACTAATAGATGGCTGATGACCCCAAAACAAGTAGAGCTTTGAAATAGATGCACACTCTTTTTATTTTTTTCAGGAGACAAGTGATTTTGAATTTCTAGGATTGTTAGACCAAGATACTAAGATTTGATCAGACAAGAGGAGGAGGATTTTTTTAAAGCAGCATTGCTAATATCCACTGTGGAACTGAATAGTATACCGTTTCCTGTGATCCATCAATTTTCAGAGGTCTTTTGGATTGAAAAATCACACTATTGTCACTAGGTAAGTAAAAAAATCAGTCTGTATTTCCTGTAGTCTCTGAAACCTCCTCCCTATTCTGCCCAAGGTCTCCCTGGCTCTGCTTATTCTTGACAGTCCTTGCTTACTAAAGTTCTTTCTCACCACCTGCAATGTAAAAGCTCTTCAAAGCTCAAACTGAGCTACAATCAGACAAAGCACCATCTTTCCCTCTTGCTCTAGAGATATTCGTGTGCATCAGTTAGGATGGGGAATGTGTATAACTTTCTTCTGTGCTTCCCAGCTACACTTATTTTCACATATTATGTAAAATACAGCAAAACACAGGGAAACAAAATTTACATCATCTTTCAGAAGCTAAGGGAGACAGAAGTAGAGAAACTTATAAAATCTATTGTTCAAGGTGAAAACTATGTAAGTTTTAAAGGCAAACTAGATGATATACTCTCCACCTCTCGATAAGAGTGATTGAAAGAAAATATTCAATCTAAACTTGGTAATTTAAGAAGCAGAGGAAAAGTTTATGGGTTTCCAAGTCTTGTTATTCTTATTTTGGCATTGAAAATGTTGTGCAACATTTAAAATGAAGGCACTGGAAATTTTTTCCTAAATTCTACACTTTTTCAGCCTGAGTTACTAATAGCATCAGTCACAGGGGTGTCTTTAGCATAGAAAAAGTCTTTAACATTAAAAAGGCTTAAAACTAATGTTTAACATATAGTAAATTTGGAATATTGTATTAACTGTCAAGTAAAAAATATCCAAAAATTAAATAACTAACTGTAGGTAAAATGTCTTCCAAAGCTCTTCTGAATGTTGTATCAACATTATAGAAGTTGCAAAATATTTGTGTAATTTCTTTTCTTTTTCACAAATATTAAATGAAAAAGGTATTACTAAAACCTGTATTGACTAACTTGTCAGGGAATTCACCTCACATAATTGAAATTTGCAATCTAATTTTGTTTTATTCTCCCTTGTGGATCTTTTCTGGTATTTTGCCAGCTTGTTTTGTGCATAAGCATTCTTATTCAAAAAGCAGTATCTGTTTAAAATATTTTGTCTGTTGAATTCCGTAACACATTGCAATACACAAACTTGGAGATTTCAGTATCCATTTGAGGCATTTGCAATTACTTTTATTTTATGTATGATTTAATTTGTGATCTTGTATTTTGCAATAATATTACTCTACTTTTCCGTCTGTGAAATTCAATTGTCACAAGTTGTTTTCACTTCTTATGGTCCTTTATCAACAAGGCCAAGTGCCGGGTCCTGCACTTTGGCCACAACAACCCCTGCAGCGCTACAGGCTGGGGACAGAGTGGCTGGAGAGCAGCCAGGCAGAAAGGGACCTGGGAGTGCTGATTGACAGGAGGCTGAACATGAGCCAGCAGTGTGCCCAGGTGGCCAAGAAGGCCAATGGCATCCTGGCCTGCATCAGGAACAGTGTGGCCAGCAGGACCAGGGAAGTGATCCTTCCCCTGTACTCAGTGCTGGTGAGGTCACACCTTGAGTATTGTGTTCAGCTCTGGGCCCCTCAGTTCAGGAAGGATATTGAGGTGCTGGAGCGGGTCCAGAGAAGAGCAACCAGGCTGGTGAAGGGACTCGAGCACAAGTCCTATGAGGAGAGGCTGAAGGAGCTGGGGTTGTTTAGTCTGGAGAAGAGAAGGCTTAGAGGTGACCTCATCACTCTCATCAACTACCTGAAGGGAAGTTATAGCCAGGTGGGCGTTGGTCTCTTCTCCCAGGCAACCAACAATAGGACAAGGGGACATGGGCTCAAGCTCTGCCAAGGGAAGTTTAGGTTAGATGTTAGGAAGAAATTCTTTACAGAGAGGGTGATCAGGCATTGGAACGGCCTGCCCAGAGAGGTGGTGGATTCACCATCCCTGGAGGTTTTAAACAGAGATTAGATGTGGCCCATAGTGCCATGATATAGTAATTGGAGTTGGATCAGGAGTTGGACTTGATGATCTTGGAGGTCTTTTCCAACCCGATCTATTCTATGATTCTATGATTCTCTGACAAGCATCACTGGCTCTTAAAATCTGCGCATCTGAACAATATTTTTTATCTACTTTCTAGAAAAAGCTCTGATTTTGAAAGTTATTTTGTATAAAATGAAGCTGCATTTCTTTACTGTACAAGTAATGCAAACATATACACTTCTCAGATTTAGAAAATGTGACATTTAAGTATACCTAGTCTATAAGTTATCTATTATTTTTGTTAATCCTTCTTTGCATACACTATTGTGCCATGTATAAATATAGACAGAAAAATTCTGAAGTAAATTTAGATTTTCAATTATTATATAATTTCTATGAATACATTTATTTTGTGGAATGATAGCTGAATTTATATTGGCTTTTAGGTCATCTGGAAGATTAGAATGCTAGAACAGATAAATTATATAATTGCAAATCAAGACCCGTACCACCTGGACTTATCTCCTCTGGAAAAGACCTGCTTTAAAAGTGATACCTGAGATAGTATTATAGTCAAGGATGTGATACCAATGTCAACCTACAGTTGCAGGTTATTTCCAATAGAATACCCAGTTCTACATATAGACCTGTCATTTGAATTTAGGGTTCCATTTCTAGCTTTCACAGAATTTCAGATAATGGTTACAAGAAACCTCTGGAGATCATCTTGTCCAAAACTTCTGCTCATGTCCTACAGTTTGCCAAGGACTGTGCAGTCAGGAGTTCTGTGTCTGTTTCTGGGCTCCTCAGTACAAGAAGGCTATGGAAATACTGGACTGTGTCATTAGGATGTTTAAGGGACAGGAGCACCTTTCATGTTAGAATAAACTGAAGCTGGGGCTCTTCAACCTGGAAGAAAGAAGGCTCATGTGGGGTCTTATCTATAGTATAAATACCTGATGGGAGAGAATGAAGAACTGGGAGAAAGACTTCTTGCTAATCCCCTCTAACAGGACAAGAGAATTACACACAAAGTGAAACACATTAAAACAAGCCTCACTTGTATTGTTGATATTACATGAGCCTACACTGGGAAAAGCAATTTATAAATATGGTATTCCTTAAATAAATATCCAATATTCCAGGGATGAGTGTTCTGTAATAAGACCTCTTTTAATATTGGGTTTACATGTCAAGGCTTTGGTAACAGAGGGGCTGCAGCAATCACTTCTGTGAGAAGCTGCCAGAAGCTTTACCTATGTCCAGCAGAGCCAACACTAGCCAACTTCAAGACAGACCTTCTACTGGCCACTGCCAAGCTCATCAGCGACAGTGATAGTGCTTCCCCCACTAAGAAGGAGGAAAAGAAAAGGAGAAAGAATATATGAGAGAAACAACTCAGCAGACACCAATGTCAGTGAAGGAAGGGAGGAGGTGCCCCAGGCACAGCAGCAGAGATGCCCTTACAGCCTGTGGTGAACACCATGGTGAGGCTGGCTGTTCCCCTGCAGCAGATGCTGGAGAAGTTAATGAAGGATATAATATCGTCTGAGTGGGACCCCATGTTGGAGCAGGGGAGGAGTGTGAGGAGGAAGTAGCATCAGAGACAACTTGTGATGAACTGGTCAGAGCCCCCGTTTCCCAGCCCACTATGTTACTCAGGTGGAGGAGGTAGAGAAAATCATCTTTCCCTCCCCCTTCCAACACTTGGTGAGTGTCCAATCAGGGTCAATTCATCTCAGTCATCAAGGCCTCTGAAGGAGTTAGGAAGTGAAAGAAGAGAGGGGATGCTTAGTTGTATGGTTATGATATTTCTGAATTCATACTGTGCTTTCATCAAGAATAGTTGCTGGACAAAATCTACTTTTAATCCAGTTGGAACAATGCATAAGAGGAGATCTATTTCTCATAATGATCCTCTGGATCTCCATGATCTTTTTTTTAAATTTGATTCTTCAAAGGGTTCAAAGGGAAGCATAAAATACCTTAAGTTGGAAGGGACCCATAGGGATCATCAAGTCCAACACCATGCTTCTCACAGGGCTACTTAAAAAGAAACTATATGGCTAAGAGCATCACTCATCTGTTCCTCTCAGTGAGGAACCTTTCCTAACATCCAATCTGAACTTCCTTTGACAAAACTTCATTCCATGTCAACAAGAGTCGTGAACAGGTATGTTAAGAGGCAATGTTCACATTTAAAGGTCTAGTCTTTAAGGACCACAGTCTGCTGGTACCTCATGTTTATTTCAGTTTCTAAAAAATGTCCAACTATACTTAATAAATCATAAGCTAGTCTTGTTACTACTCTCATGATACTCTTGTTAAGACTGGAAGATGAAACTCCTTATGGCTAGGGTTACAGCATTTAAAATATTCAAAAGCAGTGCACACAAACCTTGAGATAACTGTCATGGGTTCACTCACTCATTTGAAAATATGATAATTTTTTTTCTCTGAGCAATGGAACCCTTATGACTCCACAACATCCAGTGTTGCTACAAGCTTTATTACAGTCAAGATTTGGGCAAGATCTGCCAAGGTTCTAACAGAATATGAACCAGAAGTTGTATGTTAAATTTATCATGATCTGTGAGAAAGCTCTTGGGTCTGTAAGACTTGTTTGTTCAGCTGTCAGGGAAGAGGTGGTTTATGAACAGCTAGTTTAGGTCAGAAACAGGGAAAGTTCAATTCATCAAACCTAATTTCTGAGGTCTAGATAGAAGGTTTAGAGAATGCAGGGTTGCAAATATTTGCCTGGAAAAGTTATAAACAAACCTTTCCAGTTTACAAATACCAAATTTAAGTCAGAGAGAGTTTTTCAAAAATCTCTGTTATCTAATGCTAAAAAAACACCCTTAAAAAGAATCATGGATAATTATTGGCCGTGGATATAAGCAACCTTAACAAGCTCAAGAAAAAGTAACAGTATGTAAATATTTATAATATTTTTTAGTATTTATGTGAAACAGTATTTTGTTCATGAGGGGAAATAGAGGGACAGGCACTGTTGTCTTCCCTCTGGTGACCAGTGACAAGGCCCAAGGGAATGGCAGGAAGCTGTGTCAGGGGAGGTTTAGGCTGGAAAAGGTTTTTCACCCAGAGAGCGGGTGGCCACTGGAACAGGCTCCCTGGGGAAGTGGTCACAGAATCACAGAATGGGTCAGGTTGGAAGGGACCACCGTGGGTCAAGTGGTCCAACCTTTCTCAGGCAGGGTTATCCTAGAGTCACAGCACTAATCCTGTCAGAGTTCAAGAAGCATTTGGTCAATGCTCTCAAGCACATGGTGTGATTCTTGGGGCTGTCCTGTGCAGGGACAGAGTTGAACTTCGCGATCCTTGTGGGTTCCCTCCAGCTCAGGATATTTTAAGATTCTATGAGTCTATGATCCCCATAAAAAGCTAGAAAAAAAAGCAAACATTGATAATCATAGGAAAAGTCTTCACATGAGTGCAGCTATGAATGAGCAATAGATCTCTAAAATGGAAGAAGGCTCAAAGGAGATGAGCAAGGGCAATGTGTCCATGAATCTACAGGGTGTGACCACAGCTGTTTCAAAGAAGCTGACTTTAGCTCAACACAAAGAGGACCAGGAGTTGGTCTTTGTTTTAGATAAGCAGCTGTGTCAGTGGAACAGATCAACTGGTTGCTTAAATATTTCTCCTTGAACTAATTAAAAGTATGAATATCTCCCTAAATTAGCCAGATCAGAATGTGCGATGTGCATACATGGCTAATCCCAATGCAGAGTATAGGAAACCAGACAGTTATCCAAAGAATTTTGAAGAAAACAAGGGGTTTGATTTGGTTTCAATTCATGTTTTCCTTGGTGATGATTTGAGCCACCCAGAGTTATGATAGTGACTATATTCTAGATGCTGGTAATGGGGATCATATTGGTATTGTAAATGAATGACGTATTGCAATTTTTGCTATATTTTGATAATGCAGAAAGAATCGCGTCTTGTCGATATCACCTGGGGAGTCTTTCTGCTGTACCTTCTGCAACCGGACTTGTCTATCTCGCATTGGCCTTTTTAGCCATCAGTGCACTTGTAGCAAGCATGGGTAGAGCCCTTCTCAAATCTTCGTTCGCGAAACCTAGCCATGATGATGATTATGATAAGTAAATTTTATAGTAAACTTTACACTTTCCTTATGTGGGCTATCTAAAAGAACTTGTGCAGAGTATTGGACTCTGGCAGTGGCTCACCCAAAGAACTACTCAGCCATATTGTTCAGTATGATTAAAATACAGACTTCTGATTTTGCTCTGTGTTATTAAAAGAATGTATGGATTTTACTGAAATGTTTGAAAATAAAGTAAGATTTTAATTTTGGTCAGCAGAACATATGTGATATAAGTATCATGCATTTTTTTCTTTTAATTCTTACATTTTTAATTGTTTTTTTTCTAACTTTGTATATGTCTTCTCTGAGTCATTACATCTGTTAATCACTACTCATTAATCGTGAGACGTATCATCCGTATAGCTGATTGTATGGCAGCACGTTGGCTTGTGCAAGTGTAGAAGAAGAAAAATACCTGCTGCTATGTGTCTTCTCAGATTCAGTCTGCAAATTAAAAAATGTTACAGAATAAAATTATAACAGGGCCAGAAAGGTACTGACTTTACTAGAAAGTCATAAGAACTGCATTTATCTGCAGAACTTTTTTAGTGCCTTTCCCCTCCCCTCCTCGCCCCCCTCCAATATTATTTCTTTATATTTTTTCATTTGGTACATCTTATTCTCAGAAGATTTTTGTATTCTCAGCATATAGTAGTTGAAATTCTCCCTAATTTCCCTACTATATCTTAAACTGATTTCCCCATTTAAACCTGTAATAGCCTTTCAGAGAGTGCGATTTTTTTGAGCCGTACATTTACTACTAATCTGTTCTAGGCCTTGCCTAAGGATGCATCTTTCACCTTTCTGGATATACTATGTCATTACAAAAGGATACATTTAAAACTCTTGAAGGTTTGACTTCTAAAGCCATGAAACCAAGACCTGACAGAATTAAGGTTGAAACTCTGGTCTGACATTGGCCTCTTAGTATAAATCCAGTCACACAAATAATCCTCTTAAATAGTTCCTTTTTCCATGATCATACTTGTAGTTCAAATAGAAAATTATTTTAATCCTTTAAGCAGTAGAAGTACATTAAATTCAATTCTTTCAAATTTATGGGGAAATTATGCAGATAGTCACAGTATGAGAGAAGCAAGAGAAACCACCTGATCATGTACTACAGAACCACCTCAATTTTTTGGTCACAGTTTGACTGCAGTATAGAATATTTAGAGCAGACTGACACTCTCTAGAATGAAATGGAAATGCATAGACTGCTTAGAGAAAACAGTCCAATGATTTTTGAGTCATGGTTAGTAACATACATTCCGATGATTTAAAAGCAGGGTTGATCAAACAATAATAGTGTTTATTTTAAGACATTTGGAGGAGAGTCTTTTTCAATAAATTTTGATAATGTGTTTGCTTTTTGCTTTAAAAAAGAAAATAAAACCTTTGGAAAAAGTATAAAAAAAATTTAAATACTCTTTTTCATATTTTTTTCCTTTTCAAATAAGTTTCTGTTTGTTAGGTTTTTTTGCATTCCTTTGCCACTTTCTCCTCTTGCCCCTTTAAAAGGGCAGAAAAGAAAAAGTATACTAAAAAAGTAATAATTGGGGTTTTTTAAAATATATTTTATTTTCAACTATTTATGAAATGACAGCAAACCCCAAAACAATTCCATTTTCTTCCTTTCAAATCATTAAATAATTTTGTCAATACACTGCATTCATTAATTTTTTACTAGTGCATTCCAAAATTTGACATTGGATTGTAATCATCATGTCAACTTCACACAACAAGTGTCAAGCTGAATTAATTGAGAAGTAATGTATTTCTATGCTTTTCTTCATCACAATGTATTTATATTTATCTTTTTTTTTGTATTGGATGTTTAACTATTTTTTATTATATGTCAAAGTTTCCTATTAGTTTTTGCTTTCTGAATATTTGAGTATATAAACAATTCATATGGCTTCCAATTTCCTTTTTGACAGAGTTTACTGTGCTCTGCTTTGTCACAATATGCTATCTCGATACATTAGAAAGCAACTATTTCAGAAGCAAATGAACTATCCTTGCTTTGAAAGGGATGTAAGGTTATTTAATATTCTAATGAAAAGAAAAACAAACACAAAACCAAAAAGTCAAACCCTCTTACCCGAAAACAGTTCCCCAGAATCTTTCAATTTATTAGTATAGTAAATACAGTCTAAATATCCTAGATCTCCTGTATCTCTCTGACTTCTGTACTACTTGTTGCATTCTCCCTTGCCCTATTGTCTTTTTTTTGCTTCTTCCACTTCAAGAGTAAAGACATATTTTGTAAAGTCTTTTGAGGGATTATAAAAAGTTTTTGAAATGGATATTTTTTAAAAGTCATGCTATTCTTCTTATATTAAGTTTTATGTCACTTTTCTTTGTAGTATTGTTCCAAGATATGACATAGAGCTTGGCATCTATGTAGCGCATTAGCTAAGCTAAGCAGTTCCTCTAAAATAAACCTTTGTTGTAGAATTATATGTGGGAATATGTTGCATTTGGATATAATCTTAAACTGATGCTAATTATTTCAGACTGAATGGTTAATGCACTCAAATAACTCTGTAACCTTTTCATTTGAGCTTACTGAACAGATGTAATACTGCATTGCCATACCAGACAGAAGGTTTAACTTGATTAATAACACTATAGAACTCTTTGTGGTAGTTCATATTTTTGACAATATAAACGTGTACAATTTACATTTTTCCTATTATTAAAAATGTATGGTGTTTTTTTTTAATTATGTTTTCTAATTAATGTAGGCAACCTTCTTCAGTGATACTGCAGGAAAAAGCAGAAATTTCTATTTCTCTCTAAATGTATAAATACTTTTAGAATTGTAATAGGCAATTAATGGAAGATTAAAAAATATAATAAAAAAAGGAAGACAACTCTATACAAACGTGTTGTTATCTAACCATCAGACTAAAAAATTTAAAATAATAATTCTTGATAAGGTAGTTAGACTTAACATCTGTTCAACTACTTGACAATAATCGCTGTTACAGAACAGGACAGTACATTATCCTCTATCTCACAGACTGTCTTTTTGACTGAAATACTCAAATATAAAATTATAACCTATTTTAAAATTCTTATTTATTTTGTATTTACTAGCATCAGACATTGCATATGCACAATCACAATAGCTGCTTAGAGGTATTTCTTATCATTCAGAATCTCTACTACTCCTGCACTTGAAATGCCAGTGGTTAGAACTCAGTGTGTGCCTAGTAACTTCCTGCAGGAATACATCAGTGATATGTTTTTCTACATTTGCTAAAGATGGCATCAAACGAACCCTGTGTGAATGGAACTCTCCCAGACTACACATAAGGATTTGCAAAAGAGGAGATTTTTATTTCAAGAGGAGAAAACTGTAATCTTAAATGTTGAATAAATAGAAAATTAACAGAAGAAAAAATGTCCTTTCAGAAAAATCTTGCTCCAGTGAATGCATTTTTTTAACATGCAGTGTTTAGGACTATGTGTTTACTGGTTAGGTCTTCCATTTGCAAATCTAGTAGCACCAGTGCATGTATGTCTGTCATCATCTCAGCACATAACTAGAAAAAGATTTATTCTCTTTTTCAAAACTGTCTGTTCTGACCTTTAACTGAGTAAACTTCTGGAGTGGCAAGAATAATCACAGAATCACAAAATGTGTTGAGTTGGAAGGGACCCACAAGGATCATCGAGTCCATCTCCTGACCCTGCACAGGAACATTCCCAAGAGCCACACAGTATGAGAGCATTGTCCAAATGCTTCTTGAACTGTCAGACTTGGTGCTGTGACCACTTCCATGGGGAGCCTGTTCTAGTGCCCAACCACCCTCTATGTGTAGTGTGTGAAGAACGTTTTTCTGATATCCAACCTAAACCTCCCCTGACACAACTTCAGGCCACTCCCTCAGGTCCTGTCACTGGTCACCTCAGGGAAGAGATCAGTGCATGCCACTCCTCTTCCCCTCACAAGGAAGTTGTAGGCTTCAGTGAGGTCTGTCCTCAGTCTCCTCTTCTCCAGG
This sequence comes from Myiozetetes cayanensis, assembly GCF_022539395.1. Lineage (NCBI taxonomy): Eukaryota > Metazoa > Chordata > Aves > Passeriformes > Tyrannidae > Myiozetetes > Myiozetetes cayanensis. The sequence goes on along the minus strand of NW_026087411.1, from coordinate 87,972,476 downwards.
TTGAACAGACCAAGTGACCTCAGTTAATTCTCATAAAGCTTCCCCTCAAGGCCCTTCACCATCTTTGTTGCCTTACTTTGAATGCTCACTAATAGCTTAATATCTTTCTTCTATTGCAGTGCCCAAAACTGCACATGATATTCAAGGTGAGGCTGCACCAGTGCAGAGCAGAGCAGGACAATCCCCTCCCTCGACCAGCTGGAGACGCTTTGCCTGCTGTCCCCCAGGACACGGTTGGCCCTCCTGGCTGCCAGGGCACTGCTGACTCAGATTCAACTTGCCATCGACCAAAATCCCAGATCCCTTTCTGTGGCACTGCTTTCCAGCATCTCATTCCCCAGTCTGCATGTACATCCAGGGTTGCCCCATCCCAGGTGCAGAATCCAGCACTTTCCCTTGTTGAACTTCCTATGGTTGGTGATTGCCCAGTCCTCTAATTTGTCAAGGTCTCTCTGCAGGGCCTCCCTGCCTTCAAGACATCAACAGCTTCTCCCAGTTTTGTGTCATCTTCAGACTCACTTATTATCCCTTCCAGTCCTGCTTCCAAGTCATTAATGAAGATGGTGAAGAGCACAGAGCCTAAGATGGACCCCTGTGGAACCCCACTAGTGACAGGTCACCAGTCTGATGTCTCCTCATTAACTATTACCCTCTGTGCTTTACCCATGAGACAGTTGCTCACCCATCGCATGATATGTTTATCCAGTGGTGTGCTGGACATTTTGTCCAGAAGGATGCTGTGAGAGACAATATCGAAAGCTTTACAGAACAAGTTACTTTCTAATGAATGTCTGAAGGAGTGTTAATGATGCCTCATACACTGAGGACATCACTGTGGAAGATGAGTTTACAGAAGTAAGGTATATGCTTTAGGAAAATGAGATTTGATCATTCAAGCATTTCATGTGATGATCATGAGAAAGTTAATGAACTTGAAAAAAGGTGTTAACTCTTCTGAGACAAGCTCCTAGTGGCTGGGAGGTAATGATACCTTATTTGCAGAAGCAATGGTGATAAGGCGTAGCAAAAGGAGAGTCAGTTAAACCAGTTATCAGAACTGTTCTTATATGTTGCTGTATTATAAGTATACAAATCTGTTAGTAAAATTTTAAGAGGAAAACAACCCAAGAAAAATAATAATAATAAAAACAAAATGGGGTTTTTATACTTTATCATCTAAAAAATAATACATATCTGCTAATAGCACAAAGGTCACAGGTTCGTCCCCACAGGGGCCATTCACCTAAGAGTTGGACTTGATGATCCTTGTGAGTTCTTTCCAATTCAGGAGATTCTCTGATTCTGTCATTCTGTAATGCCTTCCTATCCAAGCGAACAATCATTGCAGGAGGTTAATTATTTCTGTTAATAGAACAGAGTTCAACATACTGTGATTTCAGGAATAATACCAAATTCTTGGATAATCCAGATTCATTGTTAAGATGTTGCAGTAGGCTTTTAGTGTATAAGAAAAAGCAGAAGTTTTAATGTTGTTAAAGTGAACATTCTTCCAAAATGGCTCTGTAACTCTTTGTGTAAACCCACCCTTCTTCTTCCCAAGGTTCTTCAAGTCTTACCTATACCTTTGGAATGTCTGAGAGATAACTGAAAGCGTATCTATTGGTTGTTAACCCCTTATTGTAATTGGTTGGTTGTAAGACCTCCTGAACCCCCACTGGTCACCTTGCAATCCCCTCAGGAGGTATTTAAGTCGCTACCCAGAACAATAAACTCTCTCTGCCTCTCTCCTCGCTGCTGCTGTCCTGTGGTCTCTGCGGAGGCCATGGATGTGATGGTGGGGAGGGGAAGGGTTGTTTATCGAATCCTGTTAGGCATCAAATTCTCATTTTTAAAAATAAAAAAAATATACTCCAGAAGCATATTCTATGTAATGTCAGTTGCACAACCAACTGTATTTTAAAAATTAACAGCCCAGGAAACCATAACATATAATACCAAAAATTTTATTACATTTACTGTGTCATTTGTGTCATGCAGGTAAGAGCACCAAGTACAGTAGGTATCACTGGATGAAAAATTAAAATCCACTGTACCTGAAGTTCTTTAGATTTTTAGAGAATAAGAACCTTAAGAACTGTTAAAAAAACCCCTGACTATTATTGGTAAGAACCATCATCCTGATCCACAATTATTTCAGTTCTATAATTGTTAACGAGCCTTTCATCTCAACTATCATTTATCTTCAAAATTTGTAAGATATATTTGAGAAGCATGCATATCTTTATCCTTCTCAATTATATTATTAAGCATAATAAGAATTTTAAATTGTTTCATTATTAAATTACAGTCACAAATATTGCAAACTGACAACAGTGAATTCAGAGTCCCAAAACTGAAAAATGATTCACATATTATTTGGCAACATAACTTCCAAAACTCTGAAACACATTCTCATATTCTTTTGATTACTTACAGTTAATTTAGATCTAAAACTGAGGTCTGCATTTATGGAGTTAAACTGAATAAAGTAGTTCTTCAACAAACATTTTATTATTCTTCAGTCACAAACTTGCAGGTAAGGATATTGGGTTTGTTTGTAGCTTTGTTTTTCCCTTCTTTTTGTAGATAGATAAAAATGAAAATAAACAGTTTTTTTAGAACACTCCTCAAAGCCAACAATGGAAATTACTGTCCCACTTTTTTCACAAAGAGGTAAAACAGATGAAATATTTGAAATTTAGGTGTTAATAGTGTTCATTTTGACAAATAGTATAAATGAAAGAGGAATTGTTTAAAAAGGAATGACTCAAGAGACCAGAACTTGGTGTAAACTCGTTAGACACTGACTGAGATTCACTTTAACACCTACTAAGGAAACCCAGCTGCTTAGGTACCTCAAAATAGACATTTTCCTTGCTTAGTGTGACAGGTAGAACAGCTGCTCACGGACAGCAGTTTCCCTAGGAGAAATTTAATTACAGAAAAAACATATGATCCTAAATAGTCCATGACATAACCAAGACAGTCACTGAAGTGTGATAAACAAAGTATGCAAAAAAGGAACATGAAAATCTGAGCATTGTTATATAACTTTATATAGTATATTACTCAGTTATGGTAGGGGGCGGTTGGGACTAGATGAGGTCTCTCCAACATTTAAAATTCTCTGATTCTATGATTCACTGTGTTTTGTTAAGACTATTAATCTCTCTACAAACAATAGCAACTCAAAAGTAAAGCTGCACTAATAAGAGTTTAAATATGTATGTTTTTAATCAGAAAAAAAAATCAAATATACTTCATGGCCTTAACATCACACACAATAGAAGTGAAATGTATTTCACCAGATCTACTTTGAGTCATGTGATATGTTTGAAGCTGAATTTTATTTGCTTGCCTTCATGAAGTACATCTGTTGATTTGAACTTTTTCCTTGGAATTACTCCAGCTGTTTTCTCTATTCTATGTTAATTCATAAAAATTATCCAGGCAGCAACTTCGGTGTTTGTTAACCGTGATTATTCTGCATTAGTATGTGATGGGATTCAGGAGACAATGCTATAGAAACCAGATGTATATTTACTCCATACTACTAGATGTGCTGGATGGGAAAATCCTCTAAATTTGCAGGTCGTTCTCCTTCTTCCACAATGTACATAAAATAACTGATAAGCTGCAATATGATTATTACTTTAAGGTATCTCTTACCAGTCTTCGTATTGACAAAATAAAATCTACTGCATTGATAACTGGGCTAAGACTATCATATTTTTCACATCACCTATAAACTGACTCTTGCTAAAGACATCATGGACATTGGAGCTTTGGTTTATACCACCTTAAATGCTTGTTGTCATCTTACCAGCAAGGTTTCAGCCTTCTGTGTGGGTAGTGGACTGGACATGATGATGAATAACTGAGTATATGCTAAGGATGCCAACGTAATTTAATTCTTGGGATAAGCAAAGATGCAAAAAGATTATACCAATCACAAGCCAATTGTGGTAATTGAAGAAAAACAGTGGTGGATCACGAATAATAACTTCATTTTTACCACATCTTATTAGCTATGTGCTTATTTTCTTCAGAGTACAGCAATACTCAGTAGTCCTTGAATAGAACAAAGACCAGTATAGCTTGTTTCTTGACTCCTGTAGAGGCCAATTGCAAATACTTGCGAAAGTGCCCATAAATGGGGCTCTTTTTGTTATCCCACCTTTCGGAGTCATGCAGCCAAAGAATAACATAAGCCAGTAGTGATAAGCTTTGCATTCACAGCTTTCAGTGAATTCCATGATTCATTAAAGTAATTTTTATCTTCAAGGCCTTCCTAAAAAAATAGGTACATTTGGATAAACATTAATCCTTAATTTTATAATACTCCTCTGTTCTTTCTTTGCAGTTTCCAATGGAACTAGTTCTATACTAAATCTCTCAGGAAAACATCAAACAGAAGAGCATCAATGTGTAAATCAAATAGTGTTTTTTGGGGTTCAAACCATTTGCATCCCAATATAAAGAGCTGTGAAAATAAAGCTCCTTATTTACCAAGGCACAAACACACTCAGAAACTCCATACCTTTCAGATGCCCAGTTACAGCTATAAAATTCATATTCCTGAACTAAAGACAGACTCATTTCCTGAAGAAATAGCAAGACATAAATGTTTAATTTTACCTCTATACCATCTACAGGCTTCATATACTGAATTTTAAACACTTCTTTCTAAATAACTAAGCATGTAAGTTTCTGTACTGCATAAGAAATGAATTCTAAATTTAAACCTAAAGATGGGATGCACAACAGATAAAATGAGACAGTAGATGAGAAGGATGTTAACTCACTAATACTAAATGTCAGAAAAGATCTCTATCAGAAACTCTACCATCTACTATACTTAAACATCTTGTAATGTGACCACATTCACACTGGGGCTTGTAAACCAAAGCTTTACCAGCTTGTGTTTCGACAGAATCAGCACTAACTCTAGCCAGGAATGGACACCTTAGGAAAAGGAGGGGTGGTATGGATCAAGTGTGAGTAAATCACATTTGGTCATGTAATTCAGTACTGATTAGTGATTGCAGTAGTGGTTCCTGACTGACCTCTCATAAGGTTCATCTCATTCTTTTTTCTACTTCCAGAAATGTGCTATGGCAAACTCTTCCAAAATTGTTAGATACTACCTCCTTTCATTTGTTTTAACTCTATTGGTTATGAATTGTAAACTGTAGTGGCTAACAGTTCTCCATTCTTATATGATTTTAGACAAATAACTTGTGGATATTTACCTATGGTAAAAATAAACATTTGCTCAGGAAACTATTTGCCTTCAGTTAGGAAATTAAAGGCATAACTTTAGTTTGTACCTTAACTATTCAGAATACAAATTCCACCTCTTCCATTCAAAGCAGAATGACCAGACAGTTAGGCTGTAGAGTAAAGCTGGTGCATACAGAGTCCAAACCAAACAGCTAAGTTTCTCTCCTAAGCTCACAAGTACAGTTAGACTGTCTCAGTACAAAATCAGATACATAACATCTGCTGAATTTTAGACTTGACTGACTCCACAACAAATAAACCTTGGAGCTGTTGACAATGGCTTAACTAGTTGTTTGTATCAATGTCATTTGCCATTACTGGGTATACACTTCAGCTTAAGAAAGTGTGACTGAAGAGAGGAAAGAAGGCTGTCCTCTTGTCTCCCTTTCAAAATCTCACATTTACTCAGGGAATGCTTGAGGGACAGCTCCTATCCACTTGAATTTGACTCCATTTGGTCCTTGAAAAGAGTGAAACTGAACATGCACACACATACACACACGAAGTCCCCCAAAACCCAAACAAACAAACAAACAAACAAACAAAAGAAATGTATGACATCTAAACATACCATTCAGAAGTAGTACATTTGTTTTCTGCATGCAAATAAAATCAGATGTATGTGCACCGTAGAAATGTCAGACATGCACAGGAAAAAGTCCCAGTGCTGCTCACCCAAAAACATCTCTGAGGGGATTAGTTATAGTTCTATAAAACAGATCTATGGATAAAATGTCAGTACTTTTAAACTCAAAAAGTGAGGTCTGTGGTCTGTGCACAATTGCAGATGTACTACTAAGCAATGTCAAAATGTCTGCAGACCTATTTTGCCAGTTATTGTCCAGGATATTCTGAAAGAGGATGTTAGGAACTTCAAAAATATATATCTGTGATTTACTATTACCTAGAGTAGAAAAAATACATTCTCAAATCTTCAGAAGTCTGATCTTCAAATCTTTAAAATGTTTTTTTTCTCCCTTCTTTCTTTGTCATTTGGATTCATATAATTCCTTTAATGTTTGAATGGAGGCAACATTCTAGCTAGTGGTTGCATATTCTGTTCTCTCTTTTCAAGAAAAATATCTGCATCTACTGAAAAAGAAAAAGGGTCTCTGTGGAATAGAGCATGTAAAATCTGCTCTCAGAGATAGCTTTACTACCCTTGCTAAATTACTTCACGTTGTTAGATGTTGTGCCAAAAGTATACTTGCTGTATACTTATGAATAAAATAGCCTAGATTTCCTGATAATAGGAAAACATTGTGGGGGTTGGGAATGGTATTTTGGGGGTTAAAAATTAAAATAATTGTTTACAATTATTCAAATTTTAATATATCTTAATATAATAATAACTTTGTTATTATAAAAGATTTAAATAAAAATGCTTTAAAACATATTCAAAATAAAAATATATAATTAAGATATTACAGAACAATTCATTAAAGGAGTGAGAAACAACAGAAAAGAACTGAAAATTTTTTTCTTTTTTTTCCTTTTTGAAAAGTAACACAACCTACAATTCTTGAAGAACTGTCACTCACAGATTGTTCCAGTTAACAGACTGTCATATTGAACACTATATGCAGCTCAGAGAAATTGGCACTGCTCCATAATTGAGAGGTTGTTTTTTTAAACCTCTTACAATTATATAATATCCTCCCTGTCAATAATGTAAAAGCAGAAGCTTTTCTCACATGGAAGAGAACTTTTATCATGTCCTAAATTAAGTAATAAGTAAAAAGCTCTTGCATTTTAAAATCCTCAAAAGGCAAGTAACTGGATTATCTGTTCTTGCAGTGAGATTATTGTGGATCAGACCTTAAAAGTAACAAGTAGGTTCGAGTGTAATATTTGTATGAACATTTTCATGGATTATATATTTCAGATGTAAAAAGCTTACCTAGCATTATGTAGTTACTCTGTGTTTGGGACATATTCTATACTGAACCATGATGAATTTTTTGTCTGCATTCATTTCTCAACAATTTACATTCAGTCAAGAGGTACATTCAACTAATTCTATTTATATGAATTTTAGATTAAGAAATAAAGTACTATATGGGACATGATGATTCGTGTTAAAACAAACAAACAAACAAAAGCCCAATTCAAAGAATAAACTTGTATGTACATATCATTTTTGGGACCAATTCACATATACAAACTTCTCAACAATTAAGTGCTCACCCTGTAGTAGTGCTCATTTCTCTAATGTTGTTTTTCTGAGAAAAACTATAATGCACTGGTTATTTTTGTCTTAAAACATAGAGATGTGATGGAAAGTATTGAATGAAGAGCCACACAGAGAATTATTCTAAAGTTGGAGAGTAAGGGCTGCACTGTGTTTTGCTTCAGACTGAGAATAATAGTATTCAAAGGGAAACCACCAGGCTGAAAAGTAAATTCTTATCCTAAGGATCTCACTAATAAGGACAAAATGGTAGAAAAATGTTAATAACATTTGCCTAACCCAAAGATATGGAAAACATCACTCACAAGGAGAATGAGACCAGGAAGAACTCAGTCTGTAGGAACAGAAATGGAAATGGAAAATGAACTTTATTAGTACAAAGTGCATGACTGCTTATAATAAAATTCTTTATGCATGGAGATTCTGAGTGTGAAAGGGCAAAGGAGGACAAAATCCTGTCTGTATTAATTCATCACCTAGCAGTATTATGGAGACATGAAAAAGTCGTTGAGTTTTGTATTTCTGATCAGGTCATGCACTCGAAATAGGTAAGGAGTTGACCCAAAACACAGGGGAGACTTCATCTAGAATATTGGGAAGAATTGCTATGACCTAATTGTAGGTTTCTAGTTGGAAGACTGTCATTATAAGAAAAGTCTGTCTATGAAATTAAGAGAAACAAATAAGCTGCAGACTATATGAACAGTATTCTGAATTCTCATTCTGAATGGTCTGCTTTACAGTTTTATCATTGAAGAAGCTATTTTATATTCCTTATAAAAGTAATATGGGCAATATTTTGCTGTATACAATGTGAGTAATTTTTTTAATCAGATACAGAAAAAAAGTTATGATGAAATTAGCTTAATTTGGACAAAAATGCTAAACCAGACTGACTTACTTATCTTGGTGAAATAAAGGTTACATAAGTTCATAATTTCACATAAATATATTACAGATCTAAAGTGCAAAGTTAGCACAAAAACAAATAAATGCACCAGAAATAAATTTTGGAGAAAACACAGATATTTCAAATACTCAATCTGCCAGTGTTGGAGAGTATTAAGTCAGTAGAGTAAGTGGAACAAAAATATATTGTTAATTTTATTAGAAAGGCGAATCAACTTACAACATGATTGCTTACATTATCAAGGAACTGTGTTCAGTGATATGCAAAAATGCTCAAATTCTTCCAGAATTAGAGAGACTTTACCTGTAAGACTCTGAAGGGTTTTCACATTTATTTTGTTAAGAATTGTGAAGAATTATCTTTCTTAAGTTCATGTGGCAGTGTTCCCAGTATTCCATACGATTTTTACGTAAATCAGGGTATAAATAAAAAGGGAAGAGAGGCCTTCACTCTCTTCTCTTCCAGCGGGGTACGGGAACAGTGGGTCCTTGCGTTGGTCTCGCTTATCTAAGGCTGAGGCCTGCAGCGACCGCTGACCTGCCACGTGGAGGATAGCAGAGTGCTGGCCGTGTGTGCCAATCCTGCTTTTTTCTAAGGGACGTGGTGAGATTTGTTTTACTAGTTACTTTAGTAATTCTCGGGTTTGATTGCGTATATCTACTCGGTGTCCCTTCTTTGTCTCCTTTTGTTCCTTTTCCCCTTTCCCTATCCCTTCGGGGGGTGTTTGGATTCCTTTTTACTGTGTACGTAGCATCTTAACTGTAATATACATCAAATATATATTTTTTAATATAACTAGTTGGATTTTCGGGTTCTTCAATTTACATAGTTTTTTTCCTTTGCTCTGGGGGAAGAAGGGAGGGGGAAGGGGGGGAGGCTGCTACTGGAGTTTGGGCATTTGGCAGGGAGCCAAGTTGGAACCATCACAGTTCACTACATTGTTTTAGCTAATATGATTCTTATCATTCTCATTTCCAGAATTTCATGATAAATAAATTTGCACAAGGGTGATTTTTCTTTCCTAGTCATATATATGCTTCCATAATAACCTTTGCCATTCCAAGGAGGTGAAACGGAAATACTTCTTTTCAGCTAATAAATGGTTCCTTTTTAAAACTAGTTTTAGGTATTTGGATCCCTTGTTCCTCTTACTTAAAACATTAACCAGGAGAATACTCATGTCAAAACACAGTTACTAAACACTTTTAATTTACCTTTACAGCTATTGGGAGTTAATCACTACTAACCTGTTGAAACAGGCTCATTCTTTTAGTCAAAACACAAAACTATATGAAAATAAAGAACAACAAACCAAAACCAAACCAGGGCTGAACAACTTAACATCTCAGTGTTCTTACAAACATCATACGGCTCAAATTTTCTCATCCTGAGAATACTTTCTTCTATTCTTTTAAAGTGTTATGAGAAATACAGTTTGTACCTGATAATCATGATGATAGTTTGAAGTGCCAGAAAGGTTGCAAACTTCAGCTGCTCAGAAGAAAGCACTGAAGAAAGTACTGAAGGTATACTTTTAAATAAATAGATTTCTTTTACATACACTACTCTAGGAAATGTGTGCTTAGGAAAGTCTTGAAGAAATCAAAGTGAAATGAAATATTGAAAAGCTACAGATCTTATGTTATACTGGTGTAAATATACAAAATTTTAAAATTTTGAAGTATATAAAATAAAAATATAAAATAACCTTGTGACTGTGTTTCCCCATATTAATAACATTCATAAAGTCATGTGTTACTATTAACCAGGCATTACAGTATTAGTATTATTGCAGTCAGGATAGTTGAAGGAGAAAAATTTATAGGAAAGGAGAAGATGGTTTTGATGTGATTTGACATGCCTAAGCTTTCACTGTAAGCCAGGTATAAACTTTTACATAGCTGAAAACAATGCATTTTGGAGAATTAGGAAAAAAACAGAAACAAGAATAGTTTTCAAGAACTAAAAAGAGCCAGAGTGGGTATATTGCTCAGTCCTACTGCAATAAAAATATGTCAGCCTCAGCAGTCTTTGTTAATTTGCTGTATTCCACAGCTAAGTACTCATACAGTCTAATAACCCCCTGCCAAAACATGCTGCACTGCTGATTACATGTTGCCTGCCCCAGCACAGGAGTTGTGCTTGAACTACTTGAGAACTGTGTGCAGTTCCGTCATTCAATACTATTTCACTATTAAGCTCATATAGACCTTGTAAACTATTTAATTTATAGTGTGTGTGTGTGTGTGTGTGTGTGTGTGTACGTGTGTTCACTGGGGATGATTACCTAGAGCTGTTGATCTGTTATACAGGTAATTCTCACATAACTATTGAACTAAAAAATAAAGGCAGGGTTTTCAATGAGTCTCTATTTCATCTGGTCTAGTAAATGTTTAAATGTTTACATGCAATTATACCCACCAGGTTTTATCCCTCTAGGTAATACAAAATGGGTGTACAATGTACTCTTGGAAAGGAAGGTGATTTTAAAATCTCAGATTAAAAAATAACAATAATAAAAAAATAGTAGTCCTACTTTCTGGATGAGTACTTAACCAAATATATTTGAATGGCAGAGCAACCACTAATGGATTTCTGAATTTAGTCTCAATTTTTCTTTGTTTTTGTTGAGCAAGATAAAATTTCTTAGACGACTGAGTCCTTTAAAACAAATAATGGGTTTATATTTTCATTTCTATTAAAAACCAAAAACCAAATACTGTTTCTGCTCAAACTGATTTGTTACAAAAGGATACATTTACAACTTTGAGTTTTACTTGGCTTCCATTCCTTCTTTATTTGTAGTTCCTTCAGGAAAGTAACACATTGGTTGTACCTAAGATTGTATGTGTAAGAAGCACACAAGTCCATGTGCTGCATTTGTAAGTAAGCCATTCAGGCCTGTCTTATTACGATTTGTCAAAGTCTTGACTTTCAAGTAATATGTACAATCTTTCAAGCCATAAGCTTCTGTTAAGAAGAATGAGTACTATTCATTAGATTTATTACACTGTTACCAATTGTAGTCATTCATCAGTAGTATGCTGTTAATGATCCTAGGCCAATGACTACCAATCCATGCACAAACAACAGGGTATTGTAACCTACTTTTCTAATCTTTATATTGGACAAAATTTTGTATTTAACAGTATTTTGGACTTAGTATCTCATGGGTCAATTCACCCGGCTTTTAATTGACTACCTTTTCTTTCCTGAGCTCCAGTTTAAAACGTATCTCCATCTCTCTTATGGACTGAGACTTTGTTAACTTGCATCCTCTTCAGTCACCTTGATTTCAATTGAATTTAGTTTGTTGACTTCAGTAAAAAGGAATTTAGGAAAATACTTGTGGACAAGGAGGTTGCTCTTTAATCTCCTCCTCTGTTGTAAGTGACCAAGAGAATCACTTCTCTGTTCTTCTGGAAAATAACCTCAGGCTTTTAATGGACATTGTGTGAACAACTCCATTACAGCCGGCAGAACACCTGCGTATTGTGATAAGGCAGAGGTTAGTCAAAGAATAATTGTGAAATCTATCAGTTTCAATATATGAAAAAAAATAGTCTAATCTTTCTTATTAATGGTTCCCAATTAAATTTTCTTTTTGCTTGACAATTTAGTTTTCAATTTTCTTACATTTTCTTTGTCAGATGTCTACTTTTCACAAACATTTGAATTTATATTCCATTTTTTTATTTTGTTATAATGAAATATTTACATTACTTTTGTCCACTACAACTTTGTAAACTTCCTATTTTCCTCCACAGTTCATACAGATGTTATTTAATTTCAGCCCATTTCTCATTTCTGATATGTTTTTTTTGTTTTGTTTCGAAGACTGTTTGTCTAAAACCTACTAAATTTATGACAATTCCTTTCTGCATATCTTCAGAAGACAATGAAGCACCACTCAGGTTGATAATATCTGGAATGGGTGAAATGTTGCTCGTTTCTTTAGTTACTATTGAAATTAGTAGTCAAACTCCACATGGTTGCTCAGTATGTAAATAAAGATAAAATTCAGAAATAGATAATGGCAAGACATGCTAATTTCTTTCAAATTAAATTACATTAAAGTTAGGAAGGTAAACAATAATAATGTAATTGTGTACAAAACCACTATAATTATGATTCAGCCAGCAGATGGCAATTGATGTTCAGTGAAGAAAGACTATAGAGCTGAAGATCTTACTTGTACTATGTAAATATTCTATGAATTGAAGATCCAGACAAACCTTTTTTCTCACCTATCTAATTATAATCTGCTTTTGTTACTATGAGAAGAAAAAAGACAATATCTTATGCAGCCCAGCATTCTCAAAGGTAAGATATTGAATTTGTAAAATGATTCCTTTGTAGTAAACCTGAAGGGGATTTTTTTTTTATTTTTACTGAATGTTCCAATCTGAAATGGATTCATTTGCCTACATTTTGGAGTATTAATCTCTATTATTTGCCTGAGCACACTGAGGGAGACGTAATGTGGAAAGGGAAAAGCACCAACATTACTGAAAACAAATGTAAAATATTGCCTATAAAAACATTACTGCTTCAACAAGGAATTGTCAAAGACAGAAAGCATAGCTGGAGCATGAAGTAAATGCTGCAATAAAAATGACAAGTGACCAGAAACATGGTCAACAATAATGTGGAAAAAACAAAGATCAGAGACTTTTTAAATTTTTTTAATCCAATAAATTCTGTTGAATTTAATGTTGGTACTAGGGAATAGCTTTTGAACCTTACAATGCAAAAATGCTCTGAAAATACAAAATGTTTTGTAACACTGTAGTTTTATCTCTTTCAGTGCATTTATTAAGTCATAAAATCGCTTTTCAGGAAAGGATATCTTAAAATGGAGAAGTCAGAGTTTCTTCAAAAAACACCAGCAGTTTCTACTCTGTAAGTGACTAAGCACATTGTTACACATTGGTGCACCACCTAGAGAGCTTCAGAGAAAGATTTTCACAAAAAATTCCAAACGGTGTCAACCAAACATCTGAAGAAGGCATTTACATAAAAGCATGCAGCATTTTCATTAGTTCAGGTGAACATGAACGTTTTCAGATGACTTCCCCTCAGATTTGTCAACAATACTAATTAATGTTCTCTTGGCATTCTTTGTAGGATGCTTGATAGTCCTCACTCTTTTTTAAAATATGCAGTTAGTCCCAGCTTTCTAAATAGAATTCATATTAAAACTGCATAAATAATTCCCATTAAATCATATGATTAATTAGCTGAATGGAATCAAGGTAAGAGAACATTGAAAGAAGAAAATATGCAAATTCGATTCTTCTTCATCTTTAAAATAATTTGCAATTTTTCCTTTGGTAACAGTAAAACACAAATCCTGATGTAGATATAACAGTAAACTGCTTAGAGTAGAGGCAGAAGACTTAAACTTTGTAGAGACTTCATGTTAACTGGCTTAACAAACCTGCCAAAACAATTAAAGCATCAGTGGGTGGTTTGAGGGTGATGCAGATCTTTGATGCCCCATCAAAATTAGCACAATTGCAGATATATTTTGCCTGAGCGTCTCCTGAATGAACCACCCACACAGGACAGAGATTTCAAAAAGCCTCTGTTCAAAAGATTACAGTGATAAGTGAGTCACAGGAGGATAAAATGTTGCATGCTTTTTGGCTTCTAGCATTGGATATAGGATAAAAACTTGAAAACTTCCACTTTTAAATATAATTTTTAAAAAAGGAAATGAGGAACAAAGAACAAGTCTTTTTATTTATGACCAATTTTTTTTTTTAAGATTATATTTGATGGATTTTATATGTGGTTCTCTTAGATAAATAATAAAGCAAAATTAAGATTTTATTATTTATGTTTTGTGGCATGGTTTACATTTTAGTCATGTAACTTCAGATATCAAACAAAGATATCAAAGCAGAGTTATTAACACTCCAAAATCAAACCACTCTACCTGTAGCTGTAGCAAGTTTCAGAATCTATATCAACTACTTAAAGAATTTGCCAACAGTTGCAATTGCTTCAATTTTGTTATTCCCACTTTGTTTAAATAATTTAAATGAAAATGTCTTTATTTCAAACACTGAAGAGTAAATATTTCATTACAATATTTCAAAACAAAAATCTGTTTCAAATCTTGTACATTGTATTTTTATTCTTTAGTATCTTGTTTTAACCCCAAAATGTATGCCCTTTAAAATCATAAGTAGAGAAAAATGAAATTTAGAGTTTGGCTCTTGGGCCATGTTTTGTCTTTATCTCTTCCATTAGTCATCCTGTCTGAGGGTCAGATTCTCATCTACTGTAAATCAGAAGATAGTTCAAATAACTGGTTTCCTGATTCTAAGATTTTGAGAGGAGCATTATCTGGAAGTTATCTGCTCTTTCTTTTTCATGTCCCCACTGCATGCTGCATTGTAGTACTGTAGAAAATGCTTTGGACTTAGACTCAACCTTCCTTTCTAGTGAAAAATTTTAATCATATTTAAATTTTAAAATTTTTGATTTTGTTTCATTAAAATGAAAACCTCAGTCTCTTGCTTCAGAACCATAAATTCTAACAATGAAACTGTAGGCAAAAAGTTGAGACATTCTCCTTATCTAGATTTATTCCCTATGCAAAGTGTAAAGCTTAGATCATTCAGTAATAAACCCTAATTTTCCTCAATAAAATTAGAACTTTGCAACTTGTCTTTTTTGTCTATTTGAACTGAATGAAAGCAGAACTATAAGGTTAATATGTACTGGGATATTTATAACAATGAAACTAATATAAACCCTCTCACATCAGTAATTTCTTCTGTTGCTTTGTTGTTACTTTTAACTTTTTGGACAGAATTTTGCTTTTTATTATTTTTTAAATGGAATTCACCCATGAAATGTTTGGGGTTTTTTTTGTTTTCTTGTTTGGTTTTTTTTAAATCATTGCATGCCTACATTCAGTGTGCTTGTAGCAAGCGTGGGTAGAGTCCTTCTCAAATCTTCCTTCGTGAAGTTTAGCCATGATGATGATGATGATGCCTACATACATGATATATAACTTATCCTTATTTCTCATTCTTGGAGTATGAATTATGGAAACACACAGTTATAGTGAGAAAAAAATGCAATACAAAAAAATCAATAAAAGGAAAAAAACATAATTGTTCTTTGAGAAATAGTGGTAGTAGAGAAAGCTGATATATGCTGCTTAATTATAAGATCTATCTATAGCGAATGTATTGAAAATCCTTTATGTGGATATTTTCTCAAGCACTTTCTTTTTGAGGAAGTCTATTGCTCTCTCCTGTCAAGTACATTTGTTTGGTAGCTGCTTTTATAGTCGAACATGATTATTTTTTTTCTAAATAAGCTTGCAGGCCTATGAGAAAATTGCAATTCACTTTGCTGAAGCACAGTAGTTCTAAAAGTACATGGCATTGAACCAGGATTTTTTGAGAAGAACTGAAGAGTTCAGTTATGTCCACCATTAGTAAAGCTATTGCTGTATTCATATCCAAAGAATTTAGCTTTTGCTGTCAGAGCAATTTAGCTACATCTCTATTTCATGAAGCCAGGAATCCTGTAGCAATCTCTAACCATATAAACTAATAAAGTCCTACCATTTTACCTATTTAGCAGTATAAATAATGAAGTTAAATTAGACATTTGTTGAAGTCTCTTTTTATTTTTTCACTGACTATTGCATACATGTGGAAGCTTAAATTTTCATCTTTCTGCATCTCCAGACATTCTAACTCCTTTAGCTATGAAATGTGCATTGTAACAGAAACAAAAACGAACAAATGAAATATCTCTTTTCATGTTGTCTGATATTCTGGAGCAAATGATAAAATGTACTGAAAGTCATTAAGGTTACATATGTTTAACTAACCAGTTAAATTATTAAGTTTAGAAAAGTTAAATAGTATGTATATTGCTAAGATCTTAGAGACCTTTTCTATCTTCTAGAGGTTTTTCTTTGTTATGTTTGGGTGTTTTTTTCTTAAACAGATGAAACAAAACCCCCTAGATCTTTGATGCAAATGTCCTTTAGACATTACCACTTTGTACTTTGAATCTCTTTCTGGATGTGAATGACCACCTACTTTGCCCAATAGATTTTCCCTCTTTTACATAGGATATGCTGTCAAAAGCTAAAGAAGTGGGTAGTGTTTTCATGTATTTACAGTTAATCTGTACTGTTTAGTCTAACTCCTAAAGACTAGGAGTGTAGTGGTCATACAAACTGAAGTCTGGCAAACCAATGAATTTCCTTTAACTTTTCTTTTAAAAGTGTATCCCTCTATGATTCTAAAAGTGAATCCATTTTGTTAGAGTTTGGATTGAGTGACCAAAGTGAAAGCAAAGGAGCATAGTGAAAAACTCAGTTCCAAGTAACTAAGTTTCACTGATGAACGTTCCTTCTGGTTACCTGAAAAAGGAGGATTACATCACGATTTCATGGCATCTATCTAAATAGTGTGGGAAGATGACTGGGGGTAAAACAAGAGAAAACCAGGAAGTTATATTCACATTCTAACAGAAATTAGTACAGAAATTGTGGGGTGAAATTCATTTGATACTTCCTGGATGGAATGCAGTTGTCACGCCCAAAGTCTGTTTCACAATGAATGTTCATACACACAGTCTGCAACCTTAAGAACTGCTAAAGGAATATGAAATGGAGGGTAGAAAGGAGTAGAGACACTGTGGACAGGCTCTGTTGTAATCCTTCCAGGGAGGGGAACTCAATGGTACCATGTAGCCAATAAACTGCATAGGAGTTGTAAGCTAAGGGAGTTAGAAGAAAGTGATGAACCAGCAAGTGTAATTTCTCTTTTTGGATCAGCTTGGTTCATGATAATCTAATTTTGCAGTAACACACACCTCCAACCCAAAGTTACGCACCTCCAAGGTGCTACTACCTCTCAGCTGGGCATGTCTTCATTATTTTATTAACTATGTCTTTAAGAGCAAAGCATGACAATTTTACATCAATCAGTAACATAAGTATGTATGACTAGAGCCACTCAAGGTACACCTAAATGTAAAGAAATAGTATAAAAATAAGCTAAGAATGGCAGAAGTTAGGGAAGGATCCATTGTAACTTATGGGATCAGTTGATGGGCTGAACCTGTCTTGTCCCCTGCGGGGATCCCTACTGAGTAAGCTTTATGCATGCTAAATGATTATCTTGAGATAATTTTCATTGGTGATTAGAGCTTGTCTCTATATTGCTTTATATTAGTTTTTGCAGTCAGTCACTATCAAGTGCAGTCTTTTAACCTTACTCTGTCACCATTTTTTATTATTAATAAAGTTTATGATTCTGTAAGCTGTTTAGAGTCCTTCAAGGGCACTGGCAGTTGTCACTAGCAGAAAACATATTTGACACATGGGGATATTCAGGAGGGGCACTTCTTTCCACTCAGACATACTCTTTTGGTGTGTGTCCCTGACCAAGTTAGTCAAATCACTCTCCAATACAGTGGGTTGTTCAATGGAGTCCCCATAATGGGATGCTGACTGACTGGTCAGGCACAAGGGTCTAGGCTTGTTTGGGACAATGGCAGACTGATCAAATATAAAGGATCCAAGGAAGCCCCCCCTTCCACATTACAAGGAATCTTTCCCCAGGTCAATTCTTAGTGCTGCATTTTCATATATTTTTCAAACTATTATTGAGTTGTTCTATATGACTTTTTGTTGCACCACCATATACCTTTTCTGAAACTGAATAACATTATTAGTCCTGCCACTAGATGGAGAATGTTGGAGAAGTTATCCATGTTTTACTCTTTGAATCCAGCTATGGGTTCTAATCCTACACTGCGTAATCCATGGTATAATCATATGATTCTACAAAAAAGCCAGGTCTTGCTTCAGAGATGCAATCTGTATGCTATGGTTTGAATGCCAGATTACAAGATATTCACTGAATCTTGCATTTTCAAATGTTCTATGGCAGCAAAGAAAAAAAAAGTGCTTCTGTTATACTAGAAGTACACTGCAGGGGGCTTACTTGTCTATTCTTCCTTGTTTCCAACATTCAAAAGAATTTTTTTAATTAGCTATTAAAGCCTTGTTTCAGTCCAGGTGAGCTAAATCACTTGTTTGAAGTGTCTGCATTACAATTCTCAATTTCCAAATTAGACTCTACAGTCAGTGAAACAAAACTGTCCCTTCCAGAGAGTGACTTCTGAAGACTGACTGACAGATTAGTGAGGCTTGTGTAGAAGTTAAGTAAATTTGCAATTAGTGTTGTCTAGTGTTATATACAAGTAGTTCCATGACAACAGAGAGGTAATTCTTTTCCTAACATGAAGAACAGTGACAGATTTTGCTCCAAATGAACATTACCTCCTTTAACAATTGTCATTGTCCCAACTTCAGTTTTGAATGTCATCCCTTTTACAGAGCCAAAAGTAACAGTCAGATTGTTGTACAAAAGTGACCATTCAAGAATACTTAATGAATCCTTCTTTCATTCCAAGATATAAAGTTCATTTTATTACGATAATTTTTAATATGATAATTTTACCTGAATTCAATGAACCTTGGAATCCAAGAAAGACACAAGCCATTTAAGTTAGTTTAGAGATTTTCACTTTGTATAACACACCAGTTTAAAGCCCTATGAACATCTAAAAATTGTCCAAAGGAAGTCTAATTTTTATTAACCACAGATTGTCTACGAAAGAGCAGGCTCATTCTTAGAAATATTACGGAAAAGGTGTGACAGGGCCTAATTTTCACTCGCTTTCTAAGGTCATGTCATTCCCCTTATTGCATTTTTAAAAAAGATGCATTCACGGAAATATCTTGATTTTTTTTGTCCAGAGAAGAATTTAACATGATGAATAATTTCACCACTTTTCTAAAAATTGCTGTTATTTTTCCTTTTAAGAATTTTGCAGTCTCCTTCAGATTAATGCTGTGACACACTGTTTCTACTGAAACTATTACTATATCAAAAAGAAACATTTCCAGAGCTATCTTACCTTGCTTTTCGTCTTATTATCTTATGATATCTACTAGTCTTGTCTTCCCTTTTATTTGAATCATATATAACTGTCTTCTCTACAGACCTTTCTATATGTTTTAAATCTTCTTACCACAGTAGAACATGCAGCATTTTATTAGCTACTATTATTTTACCAAAATGCCTTAAAAGTTTATGTATTATTTCAGTCCATTTGGTTTGTGTAGGTAATTGTGAAAGAGATTAAATTTCATAATATAAACATATGCATCTTAGCATTTATTCCTAATTGGTTCATCTCATTGGAAATAGGAAAATTAGAACAAGATTCAATTACAGTAAAGGAGATGCTTTACAAAGACTTTGACCATGGTTGAATGTTTTGAATCAATAAATTGCTGACAGCACTCCAAATTTTTATAGTTCCTAGCTAACCTTTCAACACCAATTAGTTGCTACATTTTAGATTTTATATGGTTTTATTGGAAAGGTGGGAAATAACATCATTCCTTATTGCTGACCACAGTTTGAGAATTGATAATTAGGCTCTTGTGAATCTTTTATTCTAAGTCTGACATCAATGCTTTCTTTAGCATGAAGGCTGACATGAACATCCTAAATAACCACTATGTACACAGTGATACATATCTTTAGAAGGAGTATCATTCTGAGGCCCAGTTGTGAAGTTTAACAGAGTTATAACATAATCTCCACCTCAATCAGTACTTGAATATGAAAAATTTAAGTTTTGATTTTAAGAATACTTGATTTCAATAAGATTGTTCATTTTTTTCTCGTGGACATGAAATATGAAGTGGCTGAGATTTTTCCTTTTTCAATGACATTTTTAAAATTACAGTGTTATAAAATAGTAGTCTTACTGCAACCTTACCAAAATTCAGCCTTTTAGCTTTGTACCTTACCTTACCTTACCTTAATATGTTTTACAACAGCTAAGTTTACCTAGTTCTTGGTGTAAAAGATGCAAAATGTCACTGCAAAGAGAATTATTTATGAAATTTCAAAAGGTTTTTCCTTTGAAATGTGTATTCAAATGCACAATGCAAAAAATAGCTAAGTGATAGAGGCAATGCTGTTATTTAGAGATAACAATAGTAAAGTAAAATGTTGGGAAGTCAGAACACTGACAAATTTCTCCTTCTGCATTCGGCTGGAGCACTTAAGTGTCTTGATGTTGCCCAACAAATGGTATTAGTCACTTCATTATCATTGCTAGTAGAAGACATGTGATTATTTCCAGCCTTTTTTTTTTTTACCTTTTTTTTCTTTCTCTTTTTTTTTTTTTTAATGCACCCAGATTATGAGCTTGATGAGTAAAAACAACC
Organism: Myiozetetes cayanensis; assembly: GCF_022539395.1. Classification (NCBI taxonomy): domain Eukaryota; kingdom Metazoa; phylum Chordata; class Aves; order Passeriformes; family Tyrannidae; genus Myiozetetes; species Myiozetetes cayanensis. The sequence continues at coordinate 87,951,794 of NW_026087411.1, read as the reverse complement.
TAGACCTTTTGGATGATGGTGGAAGGTTATAGCTTCAAAAGTAAGAAAATCTATTTTGACATTGGTATCTTTGCATTCCTACAGGCTTCCTATATCTGACATGCTTCCAGCTTCTATTAAAAATTTCTATGAAATGTTCTGCATCTAGTTGAAAGACTCACCATCTCCCACTCTGTAAAATGTTATGTACATTTGTACACCATTAAGATGTAAATATTTTTTACTTTTTTGGGGGTTGTTTGTTTGTTTGTTTGTTTGTTTGTTTAACATTGCATTGCAACATGGCAATCATGCAGAGTCATGCACTATTACCTTAATAGATGCAGTATTTTAAAATACAGGACATTATTTTTAGCAATCACCCACCAGTTGCTTCTCTACTTCCTTTACTGTCCTGGAGGTGATTTTAGAAAGGTAGTTGAGCATGTGGGAACAGCTTCCTTATCTTTAATTGTAGCAGCTTATTTGATAAGTCTTGATAAGCTACAACTAAACCGCTATATTTTCCAGATGAAAATCAGAGGGAATTATAGGTAGGAAAAAAGAGATGTAGAAGACAATGGGAGCCTTCAGTGAAGCAGATGTTGGATAGATTCATGTAGAGCCTTTGAACACATTTCTTTGCAACTCCTGCTCAAGTATTTTAAGGTGATTGCATATTGTATGATGGTAATGAGGAGAATAAAATTTCTTACTTCAGCACAGGTAGTCTTCAATTGTAAGGAATGTATAGCAATCTACACAAAAGAAGTGTCTGATGTCAGCAAAGTCTAAAATTCCTGCTTCCCAAAAGAAACTGTATTAACTATGTAGGCAGTAGACAACAGTAACAATTTTTGAAGTGGAAATACAAAGCTACATCTTTTCATTTCCAAAATCCTCACAGCTTAGTCTTCTGAGCTTCATAAGATTTCTTCTTTCTTTCTACATCAGCCAGTAGGGAAGGGTTCTGATTCTACATTTTTTATTTATGCTCATATAATGAACTTTTTCCTAACCTCTACTTAAATTGTGGACAGAAGTGAAAAATAAGAACAGATAAGAGCTTGTGGAATAAATCAAAGAGAAGAAACTGACAGAACAAATGAGTTGCACAAGTCATCACTAACAGTGATCCTAATGCTGATGCTAAGGCAAATATAATGTCAATGAAGTTAAGCAAGAATGTCATTCAGATCAGCTAGTGAGACTTTTGAATAAAAAGTTAAAATAAAATCCCCCAGGAAACAGATTAGGCTTTCTTATGTCAAAATGAGTCAGGTCTCAAAGTCAAGTTAATTTTTCCCTATGTTTACACAGACTAAACTACAGGATAACAGGCTTTCTATAGCAGTGTTAACTCTATTTCTAGTTTCTCTGAAGTGCAAAGGATTCCCTGACCCAATGCTTACCATTAATCCTTAATGTAGCTAGGTCAATACATTCATTATTTTCCCTTGGGTGAAAAATTTGCTTTATCCTACAGATTACATTTAGAGAGCATTACAAATTGTAGCAATAGAGACAAAAAAAGAACCAATATCTCAGAAAAAGCTATTTAAGGTATGGGCAAACAGGATAATCCACTATCTGAAATATTTGTTGAAAAATTCATAATCCTGAAGGCTGTCAGTGTCTTCTGATTGTGGAGGTTTTACTCAGGCTTTTGGGATGATGAATAGTGTGTTGTTCAATTTTACTTAGCCTTGTGGCTCAGTGACCTCAGCTTTTAGTTTCACATTCCATATCTTCAAACTTTGAAGCCCTGTTTCTATATTTAAAGGGATTAAATTTCTGTGAACCATGATTCTGCTTCCAATATTTTATCAAGATTAGAAAATGAATTGGAAACAAGACATTCCTGAGTTCACTCCTTTGCATTCTCCTTATCCCTGGAGCAACTTCCATATTCCAACAAATGATTCATTTAAGATTTTTCTAAGAAATTCTATGATTGTGATTCAGCCTTTGTCAGTAGGGCTCCCAGTGGTTAACTTACACAGGTAACCTATTTTCCTTAATACCAAAGTATTTCAAAAGCTTGGAATGATGAAAGAAGAATAAAGTGAAATTATCTATCTATCTATCTATCTATCTGTCTATCTATCTATCTATCTATCTATCTATCAACAAAAACAAACAACAGAAGATAGTAAACATATCAGTAATTAATATTTTAAAGTCTGATTTTGTCCTGTAAGTTAATTGTAGATGTTCTGTTCTCAGTTCTATCATGTCTATCCTATGTTTGATAAATCTTTTTGTGCTAGGCAACTTAGTGGTTAACGAAGAATTTATTACTATGAATTTTTATTATAAACCAGGGTTTCTTAAAAATTAAATGTCAGAAGAGGAAGATGAAATAGCTAGATTAGCGTCTCATTGGATGTTTAAGAACCTACTATGCAATATAACTGGAAAAAAAAATCTAACTTTTGGATTTGCAGAGTAGCATGTCCAGAAGCAATGGATAAGTAATAATGTCATTGTGTAAGACCTCAGCTGGCGTATATCCTCAATAATTAAGAAATAAGTCAGGAAAAGTTAATATAGAATTCATAACTGTGATCAAAGACACAGAAAATTGAACCATGGATGGAAAATAGAGGTTAACTTGCTTAACTTAGGAAAATAAAGGCTGAAAGGGATATGATTGATGTTTATATGCATGAAGGTAAATATTAGGTCTAGATAAAGCTAATGTTGGAAATGGATATACATGTACCATGAAAATATTAGAGCCTTATCAGTACAGTAGAAGAAAATTCAATAGTTGTATGACGGGGTTGACATCTTCATTAGATTAGAAGATGAATGCATCAGCATGGAGCTGGATCAGGTTTCTCTTAGTTTTATATTTCTCAATATTTCTATCACATTTTCCAGTTGTATTAAGAATATAGAATATTTTATTCTATATTCTATGTAATATATGTAATACTCTATGTAATTCTATTAAGAATTACATGTTTTATACAAACACATTATGATGACTACGTAAGATGGAGTCAAAACTTACATTAATACGAAAAGAAAAAGATAACAAATATCAAATTTACAAATAAGCAAATGCAGCCATTAAAAGTCTTTCAGAACTTGTATATATAATAGGCCAGACTCGAAGAAAAGTAATTTTATATATTCAGATATAATACTCAAATACTCAGACACTAATAACATAATTTTTAGTTTGGAGATGTACTGGGTCTGGCTGAGATGGAGTTCATTTTTCCCACAGCAGCTCTCACAGTGCTGTGCTCTGCATTGGTATCTGGAAAAGTGTTGATAACACACCAGTGTTTTGGCTACTACTGAGCAGCCTTGGCACAGCATCAGCACTGTCTCCCCAGCATTCCAACCACTCCATCAGTAGGCTGGGGGTAGGCAAGTTCTTGGGAGAGGACACAACTAGGAGAGGTGACCGAAATTCACCAAAGGTATATTCCATACCATGAAATGTCCACTTTGATATAAAAGTTAAAGAAAGGAGGAGAATGAGAGGGAATTTGTTATTTATAAGTTTTGCCTTCCAGAGCAAAAGCTACAGTTGCTGAAGCCCTGCTTTCTGGAAAGTGGCTGGGCACTGCTTGCTGATGGGAAGTAGAGAATAAAATCTTTGGATTTTTTCTTTGCATGTATGCATTAAACCTCTCACTTTTGCTTTAGTAAACTGCCTTATCTCAAACCATGAGTGCTTTCCACTTTGTTTTCTATCCCCTGTTCAGCTGAGAAGGGGAAGTGATAGAGCAGCTTGATGGGCACCTGCTGTCCAGTCAAGGTCAACCCACTACAGAAGATTAATTTTATTTGAACCTTTTTAAATTATGTAATGTGTATTCAGAATTTATGGGAATAAGTATTGTTTCATTTCATTATGAATCAGAAAACAAACAAAAAAAAGTAGGTCATTGTCAAAGATATTTAAGGGAACATTATTTTTATGAAAACTTCCATTTTACTGTAATCAGAAACATTTTGGAGAACATCAAGCTTTTATCCTGTCATTGAAAGTGATATAGATATATTAATATTTTTTTTATACTGGCTTGAGAAGATGGAATTAGTTCTATACATTTGTTTAGGTTACTAGTATGTTTTCAGTATCTTAACATTGATTAATCTATGTTTACAATTAACTGAGAATATAAAAAACTGTAATATATCGACAGAAAAAATAATTACTAGCACAAAATGCTTGCAATGCAATAAGACACTGTATCCTTAATTGTCTAAAAGCATTTCAACTGAATTATTGAATAAATTAAATGGAGATATGTTACAGATTAGATAGTTTTTAATTGATCTTCAAGTTTCAGATAATTCCTAGGGTATTTACCATCTTAATTTTGTTCCCATTTATTTCCCATTACAAAATGACAGTCCTGGTGTTTGAAGTGCCACAACCTTTAATATTTACAAAGAGAACACAGCACTTTAAAAGAAAACACTAATAAACTCACATAAACACAAACATCAACGACACAACACTATACAAGAATAACAACATCAGCCTCTGCTCACATCAATGACCTATACATGTCTCCTTAAACATCTGAGAAAATAGATAGAATTTGTACAATGCAAAATCAATACACTATTAGTTCCTTATCCTGACCTACTGTCACACCATCAGGACTGATATACCTTGGCCATGAAGAGAAAATCCAAGCCTCTGGACTCTATTTCTAAAACAAAATAGCTTTTTTATACTTTTCTGAAACCCACTAGCATTGAATACAACAATCATTTAAACTAACATACCATCAGTGTAGTAGCATACATTATTTTTTGTCCTCAAATAAAAACTTCTTGCCACTCCAACAATGTGTTATTTTTTAAACAAAAGGGAAAAGCTGTTTTCTATTCCTGTCTACCTACTCAGCTTTATTGATGAATTATCTGCCTTCCAGATGAGATTAAGCCTGTTTTATACAGTACAGTGGGGAAGCTTCCACTTCTGCTGATGTGTGCATGTTTCAGGATAAAGCAAGTTTTTAGTATATATTCTGTGGAATATATTTAATATGTTCTCTATTTTAAATGGTAATGTTTCATAAATTGACTTCAAATATAATGGAAAATTCTGCTAATGTACATTAAATGGTGACACAATGGTGTGGAAGATGCAGCTTCTACTAAACTAGATAACAGCATGCAGCAATTAGGATACTGATCTTTAAGAAGTTTTTAATAGCATACTACTTGACTTTATATACTGTATTCTACATTGTTCAAAAGAACCTGCAACAATAAATTTCTGCCTGTGGAGACTGAAGGTTGTTCTATTTTTTCCCTTTGTTTTTCTCGAAGAGAGATTTTGGTTACATTTGGAACTAGGAACACAAAAATTCGATTCAGAATGATTTTATACAAAATTGTGTGGACAGAGAGAGAAGTGATTTTCCATTTGTAAGTTTTCATTTACTTTTTGTTACTACAACTTTTAGATAATAAAATACAAGAAAGAGTGCAAATAAAAACCCAAAACATATAAAAGCAATGAAGAAAACATATATCAAAAGACTTAAATGAATTAAACTATTTCAGTGAGAAATATTTCCAAATTAATCAAAGTTTTTAATTCCTTTCAACAAAAAACAAAATAAAACAAATCCTGAAGGACTTCCTAGTTTAGAGAAAGGTACAATAGGAATCAATTACGAGAACTAAATTCAGATATATTTACTGAAGGAAATGTATCTTTAATGGGTAACTGATTCTTTATTGAGAAAGATATGAATTCCATACACTGCTTGTCTTAATCAAAGTGAGAAACATTAGCAGAAACATGTTTGCCCTAGTAGGAAAACAAAAGTAGTGAGTCATATATAAATATAATATTAGATAGTTATCTTTTAATTACTATTCTAATAAAAATCTACAGCATGATATCAGTACGGATATAATACAGAAATACATAAAAACAAAAGGTAAAAAACTGTCTTTCAAAGATAATTTTTTCTTTTTAAAGTATTCCTGGAATTATTCTTTAATTGCTTCTGGTCTGTATCTATCAAAGAGTTCAATTTTCATCATAACTGTGATGTTTTATGATAAGGATAACAGTACTATTTCCCATGTTAAATAAATCAGTCAAGCATATAATGTTGAGAGATTTTTTTACAACTATTGTAAATTTTGGATAAAGTCAGAAGAAAATCAATTATTACACTCACTTCATAATGCGATGCAAAGGCCATTATTGACCTTGACAAAATTATGAATATATTGTTTCAGTTTAATTGTCTATCCTTCCATATGCTTATAGCAGTTTGACTTTTACAGTTAAATGGGGATGACAAGAGAAAGGAGATGAAATATTTTTGCCAGATTTGAAAGCATAATATTAAAATACGTGTAATATTAAAAGAAAGTAAGGCATTTTAGACAACTTTACCTCAAAGTATCAGAAGTTTCATTGACAATATGTAAACATGCAGCACAGGATACCTAAACACGAAAAGAACCTAACCAATGTTCCTACATTTTACATATGTGTTCTTGAAAAAGTTCCAGTGAATGGGCCAATGTTGCCTTGAATTTGAACAAGTAATTTGTGTCACTCACAACACTTACCTAGCTTGACTAGCAGATCAAGGGAGGTGATTCTGCCCCTCTACTCTGTTCTTGTAAGAACCTGCGTGTAGGTCATCCAGCTCTTGGGCCCCCAACGTAAGAATGACATGGACCTGTTGGAGGCAGTGCAGAGGAGGCCACACTGATATCAGAGGGCTGGAGCACTTACCCTATGCAAACAGGTGGAGAGAGAGTTAGGGTTGTTCAATCTGGAGCAGAGAAGACTCCGTGGAGACCTTAGAGTAGCCTTCTAGTACCTAAACGTGAGGCCTGCAAGAGAGTTGGATTGAGGGTTTTTATATGGGCATGTAGTGATGCCCATACAGACAAGGGGAGAGATCTTAAAATGAAGGAGAGTAGGTTTAGATAAGGTACCAGGAAGAAATTTTTTACTGTAAGGGCAGTGAGGCTCTGGACCAGGTTGCCCACGGAAATATGCACTACCCATCCCAGGAGGTGTTCAGATCCTGATGGATGAGGCTCTGAGAAACCTGGTCTAATGGAATGTTTCTTTCCTATGGCAGGAGGATTGGAACTAGATAATCTATAAGGTCACTTCCAACCCAAAACTTTCTATGATTCTGTGTGTGTATGACACAAGATTTTTCAGTGCTCTGATAATATTAGACAATGGTCAAATTCAAGAAGTAAAGAATTTTGTATTTGGTTGAAACTCTAGATTTCAAAAAGTCATCTTGTAATGGGGAATAAACTTAATTTGCAGTCATTCATTCTACAATCAGAATGTGCTACTTACATAAAAGTGGTATCTCATGAGTTAACAGATTTCCTGATATGTTTGAATGCAATATATTGTCAGAAAGCAATAAAGTCAAAATAGATGACACTGGATTATAGAACGGACAAAAAGTGAAATACCTATGACTAGAAACAAACTTGTAATCTAATGTCTCTTTCTTCTCACAACACATATCTGTTTTTTCAGGTGTTACCTGACCAAGAATTTTTCAGCATTTAAATAAATAAAGCTTCATACCCAAGGGAAAAAATAATCTGAAGAAATATGTCTTTTAATTCTTGAAAATTAAGTTTTTCTCCCTATAAACTGGAAGGTAATTTAAAATACTTCTCAGTAAGGATAAACTTTATATGAAGAGATCTATTAACTTAAGTTTGTTATTTAAAAATAGGATGCCCTAAGTGTTTGGTGTCACTCATAGAGTCATACAGTATCCTGAGAGAAGGGACCCAAAGTCCAGCTTCAGGCCCCGCACAGGACAGCCCCAAAAATCAAAACATGTGCCTGGGAAACACATGTACAGCCTCTTGGCTTGAATCATTTACATCTAATAATGACAGTGTTATCCTACTATGCTGTTGGTGTCATTGTCAAGAGATGTTGAAGAAAAAAGAAATAAAATGGAATGGTAGATCTAGTAGGTTAAAAGGATGGTATAGTTAATGATAGTGACAACTTCAAAAATATAGAATTGGTTTGTAGTAGAAATCATATTTTAATTATGATTACCAAATCCATTTACCACATTAATAATTTTCCAGAAACTTGAAACTTAAACTCTCATATTTTCAGTTTTTATATATAGATTATGATCAGCACTTCAAATACCACATGGATGATAATACCACAATTCACTTATGGGATACTGCTATCCAACATAAAGATAAATATGGGGTGCCAGAAATACCCACTTTTTTCACTGGAGGCTTAAATTCAAATCCTCATCAGTTCATAAATTAAATTTTATTTCTTGAGCTTGTCTTAGCCCTTGTGTGTCCATATCATTAAAACAATATGTCTCCCTGAAAACCTGGCTTTGGAGAAAGGAATTTCAAATAATGAAAGTGATAGTGTACCTGTCAAGCTACCTATTCTCTATCAAATAAGATAAAATAGAATAAAACAGAACAAAACAGAAATGTTTCAGGTAATATTTTGCATAGAAAGACAGATGGGAACTTTGATCTACATTGTCATGTAGATCCAGACATTCTCTCGTTACATCATTACTTTGGCATTACTTTTAAAGAGTTGTAACCATAGTCTTGTGGATTTTTCCTTTTATATATGTGCAGTCCTTTTTAATGTGAAAAAACCAATTAACATTTTTACCTGAAATGATGATGCCAATTCCTATTTTAGAAAGTATCCACCTGTCACAGAACACAAAATTAAGCTTAATATGACAGGTGTTTGAAAAACAGTAGTTTAGTGTAGACTAGAAAATAGACATGGGAGTGAGCAATAAGAGTTAGAATGCTAGTAGTAATGATCTACTGATAATGTAAAAATTAAATTAATAGAAGAAGATAGATTAAAATTGTGGTTAAATCTCTGATTGTTTGTAATATCTATTAAAAGATAATCACAGAATAATAGAATGAATTACAATGGAAAAAACCTCTGAGGTCATTGAGTCCAGCCTATGACCTAACACCACCATGTCACCAAGACCATGGCACTAAGTGCTATGGTTAGTCTTTCCTTAAATACCTTCAGGGATCATGACTCCACCTTTTCTCTGGGCAGCCCATTCCAATGCCCAATCACCCTTTCTATGAAGAACTTCTTCCTAATGTCCAAACTGAACCTCCCCTGGTGCAGCTTAAGACTGTGTCCTCTTGTCCTATCGCTGGTTGCCTGGAAGAAGAGACCAACACCCACCTGGCTACAACATTCATTCAGGTAGTTGTAGAGGATGATGAGGTCCCCTCAAGCTTCCTTTTCTCCAGGTTAAACAACCCAAGCTCCCTCAGCCATTCCTCATAGCATTTACTCTCTAAACCCTTCCCCAGGTTCTTTGCCCTTCTCTAGACAAGATCCAGCACCTCAATGTATTTCTTGAAGTGAAGGACCCAGAACTGGACACACAGCTCAATGTGTGGCGTCACCAGGGCTGAGTACAGAGAGAAAATCACTGCCCCTGTCCTGCTGGCCACATTATTTCTGATACCACCAGGATATTTTGGGAGGAAATCTGCAAAGTCAAGACATCCACATCACAGACTGAAAGGTAAGTACAGGAAGAAAACTTAATATTAACATTATAAGATGAAGATAAATAGATTACATTCTACAGGGAAAACATTAATGTCTGAGCCCTGAAGATACTGAAAGAAGACACCGGGACCGGAAATATCATGAATTCGAATGAGGCTTTAATTTTCAAAGTCTTGATTAAGAGATGATAATTCTCTGTCCTCCTATTTGTGTTGCAAGAACACTCTTGACGTTTGTGCTTTCTTTCAGAGATCCTGGATATGGAAGTACTGTGTCCTTTTTTAGACAGACAGAAACAAGTAATTAATGGCCAAGTAATGTGTGGAAATTTTATAGGAAACCTGTCTCAGATATAAAATATTAACATGGTTTCTCTGAAACATGATTGAACAAATTTTAATAATTAGATTATGCTGTGACAGAGTTCAGCTTTAAAATTTTTAGGAACACTTTCAGATATTGTCAAAGTCATAAGAATTCTTTTAATCCTTATAAGGATTTCTTGATAATGTGCTAATAATCAGCAAACTGTCTACCATGCTCAGAATAAATGCTCACATATTGGATCTCAAGCATTGAGTGTCAATGAAACTGTATCAGTAAAATACTTAAATAGTGATATGATTTATTTTAAATGTTGATTAGCTTTTTAGAGGAACCTTAATGTAGTTTTCATAATGTCCTACAGACTGATGAGAAATTTAACTTTTTTTCTGACCGATGCACCAAATAACAAAAATGAAAACTAATTTTACACATGATTTAGTGATTTCATGTCAGTTACCTTTATCAATTTTATTGTTATTAGTTCTTAAAATAAATAAAATTCTTAAAAGTGTAAACCTAAGGATAATAATAATTTTTCAATGTTTTTTATTCCAAGATGTTCTTGGAAATAAGAAATATTTTTTATGTACACAGATACATTGGGAAACTACACTTTCTTTAATTCGGAAAACACAAATTTTATCTACAAAATTATGAGAGTCCTAAACCGGACACGAAGTCTAGTTAGACATTAACATCACTGATCTAAAAACATATCTCTAACTGAAACATTAAAATAACCCATTTAACAATTATTTTAAGTACATTTAAGTACATTAAGTTTAAACTGAGCATCATACAAGACCAAGGTTTCTCACAGCATTTCATGATCTGAAAATTAGCTCTCTAGGTGAAGCTAGTCCTACTGAATCTCCATCATTAATGTGAATAAATAAATAAATATCCACTTCAAGAAGGTGCCTGACTTTTGTCATGGACATTTACATTAGAATTATTTGCTCATTAGAGATGCCTCCTAGCTAGACAACTTTTCCACAAGCTTACTGACTGAAAGTAGCTGAAGACAAGAAAAGCCTGAGTATACAAACTGATCATGAAATGATAATGAACTATCAGTATGAATCAGTGGAAGTAAAATAAATTCCAATGTACTTCAGCTAAAACTTTCTCCATAAAAAAACAGAGAGTCAGCTTTCATTATATTCTGAAATGCTGAATACAATTCTCTTTCTTCATGTTCAAGACTGATAACATCAAACTACATAAGATGCTGACAAGAGCAATGACAATGATAAAGTGAGTAGGGAGCTGATCTTAGAAGAGGAAATGGAAAAAACATGACTTGTTCAGTCTAGCATAGTATTTCTAATATACTGTCAGGAGTCAGAATTTCAGTGTTAGAAGCAGCTTGCAACAGATATGAACTGCATGGGCTTCCCATAAATGTTTACATTAGCCAAGGAACTGCTATTTTGCTAGAAGATAGGCAGTAAAATTACCAATTGTTTGCATTAGAAGCAATCTAGGAAGAAGACAGAGAAGGAGTATGATACCTCTTTAAAAATGCATCGAAGTTAGAAGTATCAGCAAAGAAAAAATTACTGTTTAAGCAACAAGTCAATACTGGCACAGTGGTAGGTATTATATGTTGGCTGTGGAAACATTCAAATCACAAATTAGAAAAATGTCTAATAGTCACTAAAAGTTTCCCAAGCAGTGCTCTCATATAAATAGGGTTGGCAATGACAAGAAAGAAGCAAAATAATTATATCAATATAAAAGAAAAACAACTATTTTAGATCTGCGAGGTTTTGAGGTGTGAACAATATAATCACATAGGTCTTAGTTTTAAAGCCCAGGAACTCCCTTGGAGAGCTGTGTTTCAAAATGCTTGCTGAAAATGTTGTCTTGCTGTATAAGGGTCTCTATTTTCTTGAAAACAACCAAACTAAAACCTTTTATAATTATGCTGTAAATTTTATTCTTAGACTTTGACTGCAAATTTATTCTGAATCTTCTTAGTAGCAATCTTCTACACTTGAGCTATACATGAAGACAAAAAATGAGGATAACAATTGTAGACAATAAAAGAAATAAATAGTCTTATTAATGTGGGAAACACATTTCCAGCTGCTTTAAAAGGCATTCTTAGTGCAAAAACTTGATAAGACAATGCAGCAAGAGGGTTTGTGTTTTTTTGCAAACAACTGGAGTTATATATTGTCATTTCTTAACTATCAAGTATTGTCATCCATACCAAGTAACTGTTAAGAAATCATTTTGCAACTGTAATATTAGCCCTATAGTTGCAGGTAAAAAAGTGGTCACCAAACCCCAACCCAAACCCTACACCTAACTACATGAGAAAATGACAGTGCTCTAACATCAGTCATTAGAAAGTTAAATCCCAAAAAGTTCTTCATGCAACCTTAGCTCATATCCACCAGAATACATATTAAGCTACTCATTATTTACCTAATAAGCCTTATTTTGTTTAAGCTGCTGTATTTATATTTATTAGCAAAACCATATAGTCTTACTAAGGAAGACTAACCTTTGTTGGAAAGATATAGCACCTTTAGCAGATACTACCAAAATGCTGGAAAAACAGAAAAGTTTTTAAGCATACTAGATCTATGTTATTCTCCATATTAAAATATTATTACCTACAAATTCAAATATTGCTAAAATGTGACTTCAAAAATCTACCTAAAGCAAAATAGTGTGGAAAAGTATGAATATAAGGCATTTACTTTTGTGTAATTTTTGTGTTGACCAAAACTGCAAGTTTCTTGATCAGTTGCTTAACATAACAATCAGTAAAAGGATAAAATAGTTAATTTAAATGAATGAACAGGTGAAACAGGAACTCACTTATTTACATGCAAGAGTGAACAAGAGGACGTTAGAATAATGCTATTTTCAGTATATGAAGATCAATTTGGCTATGTAAGAAGAACCATAGAGGATACAAATGGACCTGAAATATCTATAAAATTAAAAGATACATTATTTTGATATCTAAACAAATAGTTGAAATATTAATTCAAATGAAGAATAAAATATAGACAAAGCCTTTTCATCATTAATTTCAATTAGTTCTGCACAACTGATATTTAATATTTCCTTTGCATTACCAAAACTACAAATACTCAACAACACTCATTGTCTTCTGTTTTAAAAACTGTCATAACCACAGTACATCTCACTTATGTTATACATGTAAAAAACCCTATATTTGAACCCAACTCTGCGTATGTACAGCATTAATCAGAATTTTTCTGAAAAAATATGTGCTGTTAAAAAATTCTGAATGCCTGATTCTGAAACATTAGGTTGGAAACATGTTATATCTAATCCCTTTTTGGTTACTTGAAGATAGGCCTTCAAGAAGCGCAACAAAATGTAGCCCAGACAAATCGACTTTTAATTGCTGAAGTGCTTTTGGGAGCTGGAGCCCAGAACATCCAATCCTGTTAGGATTTCAATCTGTTCAGTTACCAGCTTCAGTGATGAACTCCTTTAGGGGAAAGAGTGAGCTACCATTTCTAAAATAACTTTTTCCACAGTTTTCAGGGGTTTTAAAGTGTTGTTGGTTTTGGGGTCTTTTTACATATTGTAATTTAAAATCAATGCTCTTGAGATGATATTTCAAAATAATCAAAGTCCAGTAAAAAAATTACTTCAAATCAACACTTTCCACTATGTTTCAAGGAACACAGTGACTAATTAGTATTTTATGTGTATATTATAAAACATAATTAACAAAAATAATCACGACCTTAGTGTTTCCATCTAGGTCAGCAAAATAGTTACTGACTACTGATATACTGATAATTAGGGATGCATTTGAGGTAATGAAATTCGAACTTTTCTGACGATATACAAGAATTACTTAGGAGATAACAGCTTTTTGGCAAAGAAGGCACTAACCAATACATTTTGAAAAAGAAAAGGAACATAACTTACCCTCACAAGAACTAAGTTTAAGGAAATGAGAGAATAATGGCTAAGAGTCAGACCCCAAGATATGTGGTTTAGATAGTATAAATTATTTGCTCTTGTTAATCATTTTTCCTCTCTGCATTCTACAAAACAACGTTGTACAGATAAATGCTGGACAGGCATAAGTAAAAAGGCAACAAAACAGGCCTAAAGGTATAAATATTTTCATTGTCTGCATTTAAAGGTTGGCAGAGGTTCATCATTATTTTGCACTATGTTGTAACTATTACTGTTAGAGAGAAACACCTTCGTTCAGAGCTGAACTCAGAGGGGATTACTGACATTTCTGTTTGGTAACATCTGACCCATGGTCAATGCTGTAGTAATACTGACTAAGTGATGCCTAAGACTTTGCCATGTACCTGCCATATCTAAATCCCTCTGAATATCAGATTACAAGTAGTCCTTAAATTTCTGATGGAGAAGTGGTTTTTCTTGTATCAGCACGAAATATTTCAAAAAAGAGTGAATGTTCTCTGAAAGCCTCAGAGAATTAGCCTGCTAATGAAGAATGAAGAGCACTGCCTACGCTACACTGGCTTTTAAAGGCTCACCTATGAATTCCTGCAGAAGAGATGCACCTAGAAGGGTCCTGTTTGTATTCATGAGTTCTGATCCCTGCTTAAATCTGAGAGTCCAGGGATCAAAGGAGATCCTTCTAGGAATGGTGTCAATGTGGTATTCAGACAGGATCTCTTGTGCAAGATTCTTCAAATCCAATGCATCAGATCTACTCCTCCTCTTTGCTCTAGAACAAATATAGGACTTGTATGTGTTTCACAGTAAACACTGGGTACCAAAGTCTTACACTACTATGGGCAATGGTTAAAATCACATTGATTTAACAAGTCAGTGGATATTGGTGTTAGGGGTTTTTTATTTTTTTTTCTCTTTAAGTTGGTTTGTTTTTTCTCGTTGGTTTGTGGGTTTTTTTCTTTTCCTAATGGCTAATGATTTTTCACTTGATACATCATTTTTCTTGCCTTAGTTTATCCAATACTCTAATGTCCTTTTCCTTAGAAAAGAACAATTTGCACAATAAGTCAGATATTCAGAACTTCTCAGAGATGTTCTTTTTACTGCTTAAGTAACTATTTGACAGTTCTGTAAAATCATAGAATAATTTAGGTTGAAGGACAGCCTCAGGAAGTCATTTAGTACAACACACTGGTCAGGGCAAGGCCAACCTCATAAAGCATATGACTGGATTTCATAAAACATTTTGCGACAGGGTAACGTGTGGGAACTGTTATGCAAGATCACTTTTCACGAATCTGGGGAACAAAAGAGTGTGAATAGACAAGCCTAAGCTTAAACTATGTGTATGGATGTCAATCTAGTTGTTTAAAGACTAGACAAAACAGATTTCTGTGCCATAATGATAATTAGGGCCCCATAATACAAACAAGGATAGTGATACAAATCCTGTTTAAGAGGTCAAGATAAAAGTAAAGTGATAATAGCTGTGATGATGCAAAAAGCGTGTAGCAGTTTCATAATGAAAATGTGCTGAAATTCCTATTAATTTATATCTAACTAGAATGATTTCTTACTTTTACTAGAAGAAATAAAATACATGAATAACAATGAAATAATTTTCAGATGGTTCCAGTTGTAGTCAAACTGAAGCAAACAGGTTTTTGATGAGAGAAAGGTTGTGGTGTTTCTGAAACAAATATGTTCCTTTTTTTCTCACCCATCATCCTATATGCCATTTTGTTTAAATGAAAACCAAAGCAAACAAACCACAGTAATTAGACAGGAAAAAAAATACTGAGAATTTACTATTACCCTTATATAACTTACAGTGAACTCCTATCTGCTATATAGGTAACAATTTTGAAATATACTATAAAAGTACGAATGTAAATATTTCCTGGTCTCAGATATTTCTGGTGTTAAAATAAGGCTGTAAATAGTTCTTAATTAATATTTAGCAATAGATTCTGCAAATAACCAGAGAAAATGAAAATACTGAGAAGAGTCTATTGTGTATGTTAATTCTTGTGGGGTTTAGTTTTTTTGGGGTTTCTAATTATTTATTATTTCACAGAATCAATAAACAACTCCAGGAAAAAAAAAAAAAAAGGGAAACAATATTCAGCTGAACAGAAAAGTTGAAATATTTGAAGATGCTGAACAAGTTATAGCTTATGAATTAAACAAAGGATGCCTAATTCCTTTCTCCTTTGAAGATCTCAGGAAAAGCTTTCTTAGAATATCTTATTTATTGCAGTGGAATTTATGAGTAAAAGGGTAAAAATTGTTTTTTAGTATGCATGTATAGTTTCCTCTAAATTCTATGTGAAGATCACTCTACCTTATTCTCCCCTCAAGAATAAAGAAAATATTTAAATGCATTGTATTCGTGGTCTAACTGAAAATTTTGAGCCACTGTTTTTCAGATGACAGCAATATTTTTAAACAGCATTAGAAAGTTTGTTTATTTTAGCTTTAAAATACAAACCTATAAAACCATTAATCTTTGGAAGCAACAGAAATCAGGCTAGCATTTAACATCAATTTCAATATCATCTATTTTGCAAAGGAAACCATCAATATTTTTAATGTTTTGATAATAAATAATTACATTAATATATGACCTCGTAATTCAGGCAGAGTAAGTTCCTCACCAGAAGAAGTCTACTGGGAATAATTTCTACATAATTAAGTAGTATTATCTATTGACAATGAATTAAGGAAGATGTTTCTAACTCGTATTGTAGCTTTGATAGATCATATCAATTTTCTTCAGTGATTTTATTCTTTTCACAGGTTAGTTATCCAGGTGTGCAGTGTAATCCACAACACTACTTCTGTTGATTAACAAATGGAAGCTTCTGAAGAAAAATAGCTTGTCTTATTCCTTAAAAAAGGAACCAAAATGTTAAAATATATTACATTCTACATTATTATCTTCTTTCTTTTCCCAAAGAAGAGACATTTTTTCTGGGTCATCTAAAAATACTTGACAAGTTGCTGTATTATGAGTGCTGCAAGCTATGCTAATTAAAACTGTCTCATTTTTTTGTATCTCTTGGTTGGCAACAGTGGTTTCTTCCTGTATTCTTGGAATTTGGGGCAACCAGAGTTTTGCTATTATGAAAGGCAGGTGTACTAAACCACCTAACATGAACTCTGCACAGAAACTTGGGGTCTTTTATACTCCAGAATGTGGCTTCTTGACACACTGTGCATAACGTAAACTACTAAAAATGTTTTATTTTACTAATTGTATTTAAGAATACTTAGTTTCATTGTTTTCTTGTCTGTTAACAGTATCAGAGAATAATAGTGTATGATAGTGACTGCTTATCTACTTATTTTCGATCAAAACAAAACTGTGATTTGGAATATTTTAAAACATTATGGAAATAACAAATAATTTTCCAATTTACATATTTTACATGTAGTCATACAATGGACATTTTCACTTTGAACACATAGAAAAATGTTAAGATAATGTTCCTGTTGCATAGGAAACTATTTTAAATTTTTGGTACATTTCTCAGATAATGGATTTCTCAGATAAGATTATTTAAATTATTTATCTAATTTTGGCCATCAATCATTTAAATCACCTAAGTGTTTATCTTTTATTTGAAAACATCATGAAATATGGCATAGATATTGAACAACTCAACATCTGGAAGTGGGGTCTGTGCTTTTAAATGTTTTGAAGTTTTACTTCTGCTCCCACATGAAGTTCCTCTTGAGAATAGTGTTGAATAGCATAAACTGGTAGGTAGAACCATGACACTTGACATCCCAGCTATAAAAAGATATTAAATGCCTGCTGGTATGCAAAATATCATTTTAGACATAAATGAATAAAATACCTCAGTTGCTACCCTTTCTTAATAAAAAATAAGGTGTTTACTGAAAATTGGTTTTCACTGGTAGAGCTCGCAAGAGGAAGATGCAAGTAAAACAGCTTTCCCTTAAGATGTGTAGTTCTGCTGGGAACTATTGTATAATATGAGACAAATTTTCTGTTCTTGTTTCTCTCTTCTAATTGGATTTTCTTGCTTATCAAATTACCATTGCCATAAATAAACATTTATCAAATTATCAGAGTAGTAAAAAGAGAAGGTAACAACTACCATTGTTCTTCTTCCTAGAACATCTTCAGCTTCTTTTCTTATGCATTTTACTAGTGACTTTTGAAATTTTTGTTCCTGCTTTGCTGCAATTAGAGTCAGTAGCTATATTATCCGAAGGAAAGAAAAAAACCAAACCAAAAGCAACCAACCAACACCCTCTCCCCTAAAACAACCAAAAAAACCCAAACAAGGCCAAAATGCACAGTCTTCTTGCTCTGCATAAAATGGTGATTGTTAAGTGTTCGATCATCTAAATATACAATATAAAATCTTCTTTTAGGTTTTTGGTATCTATATGATAGCAGAGGAAACCACATTTACCCCTCCTGATATAAAAACATATAAGGCCTTGTCTGATTTTCCTCCAAACACTAGGATACACTTAATTTCTTATACCATTACATTATTTTACTATGGGAATTTATATCATACTACTGAATCATAATCATCATAATCAACTTAACTGGCAAACTCAGGATTTAGTAATGTTTTGTTGTTTCCAGTAATGAATTTTCAGTTTAAAACAAAAGTTCATGTGAACTGTTATGAAGAGTATAGCCTAAAACTTTACCTTTAATCCCATTTTCCTTATTCAGGTCTTAAAATCATACAGCACTATTTTTCTGATATCTGTTTTAAACTGTCTCACTTCTGTCACTGAGTGTTTTTACTTCCTCACAACATGATACTGTTATAACTCCTTATCTGTTCAGTGGGATTTTGATTGGCATATGATAATTGCATATCCGCACAACAGTAAAATTAAAGCAACCAAAAAAAGTATTGTTCCCTTCTGCAGTATAATCAAGCATAATGTACCTGACTACTCCTGATCACCTTCTTTTCATGCATGTGGATAGAGATGGCCTCCAGAATTAGGCACTCCATCACCTCTCCAGGGATTGAGGTAAAGCAGTGGCTGGTAGTTCTCTGGATCTTTTTTTTTTTGCCGTTTTTGAAGACGAGGGTGACATTTGCTTTCTTCCAGTCATCAGGTACCTCTCCTGATCTCCATGACCTTTCAAAGATGATTGTGAGCTGCCTCACTATGGTGTCCACCAGCTCTCTCAGCACTTGTGGATGCCCATGGACTGGTCAGTGGATCTCAAGTTTGTCTAGCTGTTCTCTAACCCAACACTTCTTAATCAAGGGCAAGTCTCCCTTCTAACATTCCTTTACCCTGTTCTCCTGGGTAAGGGATTCCTGCAGGTTGGTCTTATCAATGAAGAAGGATGCAAAGAAGGTGTTCAGTAACTCTGTCTTCTCTGCATTTTCTGTTACCAGGATTCCCCCCCCTCCATTTAGTAATGAGAGTTTCCTTATGGGTGTATCCTTTGTTTGGAAAAAAACCAACCAAACAAAAGACACTGTCAATGATTTGAGAGAACTTGCCCTTCTCCTTTCTGTTTTCTCTTACTGAAAGGCAAGTAAAGCCTGTTTAGTGGAAAAAACAAATCAGTTAAAATAAATTATAGTACTATTTAAAAGTATAGATGGATAGTTATTTCCAGTCACGGTAGTTTTAGTTTATTAAAAGAGTTAAGCTATGACTTGCCTTAAAGTGTAGTCCAACAGAACCATGCCTCTGTTTTAAGCCAGCTGCAGATTTAAATTCATGTGTAATTATACATCCCCAAAGCCAAATACTAAATATGACTTTTTATAGATGAGATAAATTTAGTATTAAATTCCAAAATACAATGAGTACTTTATATCTGTTCTTATATTTCTTTGTGCCAATAACAACATGGAACTATTCTCCACTGTAGAAAGGAAAAAGTGCTATGAAAATAAAATAAGAACAGTGAAAAGTAGAGACTGAGTTTAAGAAGAAAAAATGAGTAAGTATGAATAACATATTATCCTAAGTTATGTGGGCTTTCATTATACAGCCTTAAAAACATTGATAATAACGGTTATGTCCCATTTTGCAAGTCAGCTCCCAATTGTCAGAGCAATTGGAGAAAATTTCAGAAGACAAGAAGAAAACAATATAAATATTCTAACATTTATATTTATTTATGATACTTTCTATATTCACTGCCTAAGACTGGGTGTTCAATGCATAAACAAAAAATTCATTTTACAAATAGTACAATATAATGAGACCTTCCCTATAAACTTCCCAGAACTAACTCTAATGGCAGGGGTTATCAGCTAATTAGGCTATGCTAATAGAATGCATATGCACATTTGCAGTAGCTCAGCTGGTGGGCAACAGCTTGTTAAACCATCAGCAGAGTTACTTTTGTCTATGTCAGAGACCTAGATATAAAAATATCATTTCTGAATTTGAGGCATAAGATTCTAGCACCTGAGTCTCACAGAATCATAGAGTGGTTAGGGTTGGAAGGAACCTTAAAGATCATCTGTTTCCAACCTGTCCCTTCCATGGGTTGCTCAAAACTCCACCATCCAAAATGGCCTTGAACAGTTCAGAGATGAGGCTTCAGCACTTTTGTATGTAAACTTTTCCAGTGCCTCAACATCATCATAATGAACAATTTCTTCCTTATACTTCATATAAATCTACCTTCCTTCAGTTTGAAGCTGTTACCCCTCATCCTATTATTATGTGTGCTCATAAAAAGTCTTTTTCCACCTTTCCTGTAGGCCTCCTTCAGGCACTGGAAGGCTGCTCTAAGGATTCCCTGGAGTCTTCTCCATGCTGAGCAACCACAACTCTCAGCCTGTCTGCATAGGGGATGCGTTCCAGGTCTCTGACTGTCTTTGTGCCCCTCCTCTGGACTTGCTCAAACAAGTCCACATCCTTTTATGTTTGGAACTCCAGAACAGAACTCCAGGTGGGGTCTCATGAGAGCAGAGTAGAGGGGGAGACTCACCTCCTTCAACCTGCTGGCCACACTTCTTTTTGATGCAGTCCAGGATATGGTTGACTTTCTGAACTCTGAGCACACATTGCTGAGTCACATTGAGCTTGTCATCCTCCAACGCACCCAAGTCCTTCTCCTCAGGGCTGCTCTCAATTCATTCTCCACCCAGCCAGTATTTGTGCTTGCAATTGCCCCAACCCACACGCAGGACTGTGCACTTGGCCTTGTTTACCTTCATGTGGTTTGCATGGGCCCACATCTCAAGCCTGTCAAGGTCCCTCTGGATAACATCCCTTCCCTCTGGCATGCTGATTACACCACACTTGGTGTTGTCTGCAAACTTGCTGAGGGTGCACTTGATCCCACTGATCAATTTATTAAAATATGAGTTTACTAAAACAGAAGTTTGTCATTAAATGAGCTTAAGCTTTGAACAGTGTTTGATAATAATTTGTTTCTTTTCAAAGCAGGAGTACAGATTATTTATTTAATGTAAGTCAATAATATATAAAGGCACATAGAATTTTGAAGAACCCAGGGATACTGTAAGACATGGAGAAAGGTCATGGGCTTTGCATGACAGAAAAGACTTCAAGTGGAAGGCTATATATTGCAATATGAGTAATACAGTGAATATTTTTAAAGTTAGGCTAATTAAGCTTTGATATGATGGGGATATTCCCTTACTGGTGATTTGTAAATCAAAGATTGCTTAGGAAAATTATATGATCCAGTGTGCTGGGTTGACCCTGTGTGGATACTAGGTGCCTACCAAAGCTGCTCTATCAGTCCTCGTCAGCTGGACAAGGGAGAGGATATAACTAAAGGTTCATGGGACAAGAAAAAGACAGGGAGAGATCACTCACCAATAAATGCCACAGGCAAACCAGACTCACCTTGGGGAGATATTAATTGAATTTACTACCCATCAAATTAAAGTAGGATAATGAGAAATAAAAACTAAATCTGAAAAACACCTTACACTCAACCTTTCTTTACTTGTACTTAATGGTTTGCATTGTGTTCAACATGGACATGTTAACCAGTGATTTCATAGTTCAGTGAAAGAATATCTAAAGACTAAAACATAATTCCACTGAACTCTGCTTGCCTGAAATTACGTCTGTCCTAGGAACCCAGAACACACAGACCCAAGACCAAATATTTCATTTACAATACCTGTGGACTTCTGGAAACCAGTATGAATCCAAAATTAAGACTACATGAGACTTATAAAAAGATGAACGCAATTCTGAAGCAAAAGACTTTATATTATGAAACACATAATGTTGTATAATTTGTAGGAATAAAGAAAACTGCAACCTCAAAAATTCCAGGAGGACAAGTTTCTCAGGCATCACAAAGAGAGATGATTGTTCTTTGTTTTGTTTGTTGTTGTTTTTCTTGTAAATTTATGACTTTAAAAAACAATGGCAGTCCAAGATTTGAGCTAAATTCTCTGTTGCTTAAGGAAAAAAATGAGCAGTAGGTACCATTATCACTGGCTTAGAGAACTTGGTGCTCAGGAAGGATTACAAACAGCTATTGTAGTCAGGATAACAGCAATACTGGAGGCAAAGTTTTTTCCTTAAGTATGACCATTTGGTCTACAGGCATTGTTTCAAAATCAGGTGTCATGGTCCTTACACAGACATGCCTTCACAGTCCCTGGGATTTGCAAAATGGCTTTCTGCAGGGTAATGAAAATGATAAGGCACTTATGATGGAGATAAGAAGGAGCCAGGCTTGCTACAACCTGGCATAATTAACCCAGGATAAAGTGAAAGTCTCTTAAAATAGGTCTGCTCTTCCATGTTTCAGACATAAAGAAGAAACGAAAACATTACTCAAGGAAGATTGAAACCATATTTAAAAAGACACTGCCATAGGAAAAAAAAAAAAGAAAACAAAAGAAGAGGATATGAAGATGTCACATAATCAGAACAGATCAGACCTTTCCCTTTCTACTTCTTAACATGTGAAAGAAAAGGTTGATATGCAAATTGAATATGTTAATTACAATATAAGGCAAGTCTTCTGGCCCAGTAATCTAAGGGAAGAGAAATAGGCCAAGGAAAAATGTGACAACATTTTGGTGATCTGTGAGGCATACATAGAAAGCAAGCAAACAGACTGGAAGAAAAAGCAACATTTGTTGAAGGGAAAGTCCCCAAATCTGATTATCTCAAAACAGTTTTATGCAGCTAAACAGCTTTTCAAATACCTTATCTGGATTAAAAGTGTGGGGGTTTCAGTTTGTGTGTTTGCTCTACAGGTTGTCTCCTCTTACAATCCAGTAATCCATCACATAACAGTCTAACTGGTGGAACAACAGTCTGTGATAAAGAAGTAGTTTTCAAAAATTAGTGGCAAAAGTTAGCTAGTCATGCTCCAGAAGTCACATTTCTTTGACTCAAAAATGTCCAAGATTTCTTGAAAGAAATACTTACTATAATGTTAAATACATGGGAAATAAATATAATTCTACCTATTTCCTTTGTGTAATACAACCCCCCCTTGAAAATTAATATTCAAAATACGCTACTGCTGAATTTAAAGATCTATACAACATTAATCTGTTTGCATGCAATGTTTCCTTGTCATGATAGATACACTTTCTTTGATACTACAGAGGTTATTCTTTGTTCTAACAAAAGTTTCCCACCTAGTCAGCATTATCTCTTTTTTTTAAAAAAAAACAAACCTCTTAGGCAAATCTCCATAAATTTACTTTTTCTTTATGACCATTTTAACTGAAGAGGTCCTCTGGTGACTGGTGAATGCATTTTCAGTGCAACATAGAAAAGAACTGTCCCTTCCTTTAGTTATAAAGTTGGATAATTTTAACCTCAGTCTATATGACTTTTTTCATTATTAAAAATTAAAATGTCTCTACTTAAGTACATAGGAATTATGGACAATTATTTAAACATTTATACAAAAAATAGTTTTAACATTAAAAAAACTGACAGTACATAGCTCAGTTAGCAAAAATAAGACAAGCTTGATATACAGTTAAAAAAGACATCTGTAATATGCGACATCTTTAAAATATTTAGAAACACTAGTCATTTATTTATCATTGTAAGAATATAAAAATTTTGTAACATTTCCAGCAGTAGGTAGACTTAGAAATCTAGGAAAGATTAAAAAAAAAAAAAAAAAAAAAGGTAGTCATATAGCAATGCATCTTCACATTATTCCTCTAATTCTGACTTCTTTGCAGTCAAGAACTTGCGAAAGAAGGGTCAGAGCATAGCTGTTCTGAACTGTCATTTCTAGTCCTTAAAGTCTAAGTAACTGCCAGGTAGAAATTAGCCTGAAACTTCTGTGATCTATTGTTTCAGGGAAAAGAAAATCCTGTTCTGAGCAAATTTTTTTCAAACTCAGTTATTTTACCTACCATATCTCAATTCAGTTGTTAAGAGTTTAACTCCTGTAGAGATAACTTCCTGTTAAAACCGAACCTATATGAAAGAATAAATCTTTCTGTTCTATCTCAGGTGTTAAAGGTTGTGAACTCATACAGAAAAAAGCCATGAAGATCTAACCTAAAGTCTTTGGCAGTAAGTGAAGATGGAGTTGATCTAAATGTCCTTTTAAATAACAGAGAAAGAAAATTAGGAACCCCATCTACTCTCCCTCACCTTGCTTAGGTGTAAAAATAAAATGTGTGCATGTGTAAACACTTACAAAAGTTATTACACTATTACATTAGTTAATTAAAATTTACTTGTATATATATGAATCTAAAAGTCCATTTCTTATTTTGTGTTGCTGTAAGTTATTGAAGCCCTGGATACTTAGTGGCCACTTCAATAACAGCTTCTGAAAAAGAAGTTTCTGTTGACAAGTTAAATCTTCACTACTACCGTAGAAAAACCTGAAGTAATGGATTTCAGAAACCAAGGGTGTTTCACTGTGGGTGTTAAAACACTTTTGTGACAGAATTATTTTAAAATAGTCCCTTTAGGTTTTTCTGTGTAATTGGAGCCATTTTCATTCTGTTTATCAGACTAGTTTTAAGTTCAGGTGGTCAAGTCAGGAAAAACTGTGGGCTCATAACTGGTGTAATTTCCTGGCTTTCTTACCTTTCCTCTCCAGAATTAAGATGAACTGTGCTACAGATAATTACTGACTGAAGTAAAAATAGAATATAAACTACACAGTATTGCAATTGTCCCCTGAAGTGGGCCACTGTCCCTCAGGTAGTTTTCACACCCTTTTAAGCTTTGTTTGGTTTTCACTTATAGATGAAAAATACTAATTTACCTAATTTATATAGAGGTCTGGCACTACTATTTCTTATATACCAATTAATTTGTAGCAGTATTGTATGTGAGGGTATATTTTTGAGGAACCAAACAGTTGCAAATCAAAACCAGAAAGCTTCATTTTCTTTTCTCTCTCAAATTTGAAAGACGAAAAGTGGTTTAATACAGTAGAGAGGAATTTTACTTGAAATAGTAATTATTGAACCTATCTACTCTTATGTATGTACACTGACATGATTATACTAAAGTTTTCAGGCTGAATGTGAAGTTGCAAAAGGAATTTTCTGAGCATTATTTGATGATGTTGCAGAATTTGGCATGATCTTAAATACAAAGATTTCATTTGCAACTTCAGTTCTATTTTTTTCTGGTTTTCAGATAGTTGTTGCTTGATAATTGTTTGGGCTGGTAAATCACAAATGTCCTATGAGTATAATGCTTTATATACTGCATTAGATTATATGGACACAAGTAACACTAGATTAAAAATAAGCCTTATAACTAAAAGCCTTGATCTGTTAACTACTAAGGAATCTGATATCTCAGTCAATTGGTGTTGTCTCTATTAAACTCCATATTGATTTTTTAGATCAGAGAGCTTTCTGAACTACCTTGGGAATGGTTTAAAAAATTCTCAAAGTGAATGGGTAGCCTTTGTAATTACAAAAGCAAATCTAGTTAAACCTCTTGCAACAACTTACAGACTATCGTAAAATCTTTATTTACAAAATCAATCATTACACACTAAGAATTCGGTATGACTTATAGACTTACTTGAGTACATTTAACGTATGAAACCTCTGAGATTCACATATAAAAGGTGTAATAATCTGTCTTAATACCAACAGTAATAGCAGTGGAGTTAATGCAGAAATCGTTAAAACAGAAATTGCTTTCTTCAAGCTTGTTTTTCATCATCTGGTTTTAGATTTAACAGTTAAAAGAAAGAAAATACACTTGAGTAAGAATAAACAGTAGAAAACTACTTCATGCTCACCGTTCTTGTACTAATTATCAACATAGAAGCAAGAACTATGCTGCAGAATGTGTAAAGATTATTCTGTCAAAAAACAATTGCTGTTATTTGCAAGAAACAACTTTGTTTTCTATCTATAAATAAGTTACCTGACACCTTTCTCATGAAGATTATTTTCTCTTCCATTTGAGTGTCTTTGAGTGGCAGGCGACTGGCATCTTTAGCACATTACAGGAATCTTATTCTTTAAAATGAAAAGTTACTTTAAACTTTGCTAATATCTGTACTGATTTTAAAGAAAACACTACTGAACAAAACTGATATTAGTGGATAGATTTTGGAGAACAACAGAGTTTTTGTATTTAGAAAAGTCTTTTTCTATCTCTGCTTAGAGGCATGGTAAAGAAGTGTTCAATACATATATTTAACTGCTGTTAAATCCATGAGGGAATAATGGGAAAACTGTTGACATTGGCCCCATGGTACATTTCTTGGGCATAAAGAGACTTTTTTTAGGAAATCTGGGTAAAAATCACAGCCAAAAATCAAGTAAAGTATAAATATTATTTTTGTGAAAGCATAGATTTGTATCTCTTACTTGAATACATAGGTAAGAAAAAACCCAAATGTTTTAGTCATTAATGATACACAAGAATAGAGGTTAAAACTTAATCAAATTTAATGTTTACAAGAAAGGAACGTATGGTATCTCTATTTTATATTCTATATTTTGTAATGACCAGTAAAAAGTAATGGATCAAAATATTCAGATTGTTAGTGGTCTTCTCCCCAGTGTCTACTAAAGGAATTTAATTTTCACTGTGCAGTCAGAAAAAGTAATATAACATTGCTTTTGAGAATGAAGAGTTCGTGATAGAACACTGAACAGGCAGTCAATAAAATAATGAAAAATCTATAAATATTGTGATAATGTATTATTATAAATTAGGTTATATCCAGTTCCTAGTAGAATCAGTACAACTTATAAAGAATTAATGGAAATTATTTGTCTAGTCATGGTAGATATAATACCTAATTTATAAATAAATAAGCTAAATAATCACAACATTTAAGAATAATTTACTTTTAAACTATACTCAAAGCCTTTCAATACTTGGCTTCTGGTAAGAAGACTGAAATATATTTTAACATTATCAAAAAAAAAATAAACTCAGTTAAGTTGAATTATAGTTAGACTGAAAAAAATTCGTTTCCTTGTGCTTTCTCAGGAACAGGTTGGTCATTTATACCATATAGTAATTGTTGTTTATGCAAATCTAATAAGTCTAAAAGATGATGTAATTTTATGTTTTTCCTCTAATACCCATAAAAATAAAAGTCAGTCTAGCAAACTCTTCTTTTTGCAGACACACCCATGAAAAATATTTACAAATGCAGTCACATTTGGAATTTCATCAAGAAGTTGTGTAAATTCTTTTTCATGTTGTCTCAGTCACTGTTTAATTCGTACATACTGAAAAAGGTGAAATAATATGTTACTGTGGTGGTAGGTATGGAATCAAAAAGATGGTTTATTGTCCAACATCTTTTTTTACAATAGTTCTTTGGTCCCCATTGAAGGTGCTCAACTTCCTTTTCTTTGTTGTCATAGTCCTGATTTTAGCAAGGAATTTTTCTTTCCCTTCCCCCTGCCGTGTGTGTGTGTGTGTGTGCGCGCGCGCGCATGCTCTGTATATGGGCTACCAGGTGAACAAAGGAATCGGCGCAATCCACTAATGGCCAAGATTAGTCTCCTTGACAATGAAAGGGGAGGAGTTGTGGGGGGCTAGTGTGTGGCTGGTGTGTGTGCTGGTGAGGGGAGGACCTGCTGCAAGTTGCAGAGCTGCCTGGTTTCTTCTTTTGACAGGCACTGGACATTACAAGTTCTGCTCCTCCAGTGATCCAACAGCGCCACCTGGTGACTACAATAGGACACTACAAATTCTGCACCTCCAGTGACCCAACAGCGTCACCTGGTGAATGGCACAGGACATTACAAATTTTGCATCTCCAGTGACCTGGCGGCACCCCCTGCTGATGGTGGTTGGAACTGCCTCAAAGGGTGCAAAAAATGAACTGTTTAATTTTCCTTTTGCCAGTTTATCGGTTTTGTTCTTGAAGGGGATTATTGGTGGGTATAGGAGTATTGCTTGGTTGTTTTACTTGTTTTTTGTTTTTTGTTTTTGTTTTTTTTTCTTGTTCCTGTTAATACACACATACCTTTTAATAAAGGGCTGTTATTTTCCCTTTTCCATAATTTGTTTTCCTTCAATCGGAGCCTCTTAATTTTGGATTTATAATTGTTTAGAAAGAGAAGTTTGGGTCTTTTCCTCCTAATCCATCCTCAGCAAAAGACCCTTGTCTCATTTAAACTGGGACATTTGTAGAAGTGGTATTTTCAGCTAGTGAGAGTAATAATCATAGAGAAAGTACATCTAAACTACTTTGAACATAAAAAACTCTAACAAAGAACAAAAAACATGTATTACATACAAACCAAGAAGGCCAATTTACAACAAACTGCTCAGTACTTTTACAAAGGTTGGATAAAGGGTGGAAGGATTCACATGGTAGGTAGCGGAAATCTTGAGTTTAAAGACAATGAAGAAGAGCTAACTGTGTCTCAAACTATAGAATTAAGAGTTCTTCAGAAGGAATAAAAAGGTGACTGAAGCAGACTCAGATAACATAAACTGGAGGAGAAGCACAAGTCCTCTAGTTCCTCTTATAAAACCTGACTGACATAATTAAGTAGATTATTGGAGGGCCCAGCTCCTCTTCCATTGTAATTTCTCCACTTTATATGCATCTTTCTAGACTGTAAAATATATTTGGTTATTAAGAATCCTACCAATGCTCTCAAAACTGGAGGAAGTTATTAACAAGAAAGGAGGATATTGAGACTTTTTCGTCATTGTGGGGAGATGAATGGTTTTCAGGATTTTTTTATTCCACATTATTTTTCCACATACCTTAAACTGTTTTAAATGAAGCTAGGAATTACACTGGAGACCCACAAAGAGGTCTCATCTTCCAGAATAAAACATTTTTTAATAAGATCTTTGTCTCATTTATGAGTACAGATAATCTCAACTAGCCCATAGATCTCCTTAGAAATGTTGTGCTTGTGAATGGAACATTAAGAACCGAAAAATGCAAGAAATTCCACTGTTTAAAGACTTGTAAGTATTACAATTTCTTATGCTTAAATGAACGCTGCTTCATTTATGCAATCTTTTCTAATAATATTATTTTATAATTTAAATTGGCACAGGAGAATTCAAATTTATCACAGAGATGGAAAGCTTATGTCTGTAGTAGATGTAAAGAAAATAAACACAAACAAGTATAATTTCAGAGTACCCTTGATTTATGTCAAAATTTCTTTGCTTGTAATGAGACCTTAATCAGATATTTATTATGTTGCCATGAT
The DNA here is from genome assembly GCF_022539395.1 of Myiozetetes cayanensis. Taxonomy (NCBI): domain Eukaryota; kingdom Metazoa; phylum Chordata; class Aves; order Passeriformes; family Tyrannidae; genus Myiozetetes; species Myiozetetes cayanensis. The sequence continues at coordinate 87,922,346 of NW_026087411.1, read as the reverse complement.
TTCAGTATATGTTCCATATTTTTTAGCAGTTTTATTAGATTAAATATTTAATGAGTAATACATTTGCAATAAAAATGAGTACAATCATTCATGTACTTATATAATTACTTTCAATAATCTGAAGTAAATTCTATAATCATGATTAATACTGATTAGGTACAGTTATTGGTAGGTTTGATTATATGGAAAAGTTGAAACAAATGGATATGATTTTGCAAAATACAGTCCTCCATGATTCTCAGATATTTTATTATTATTTTCTGGTCTATATATGTTATATTATTAATGAAATGACACGTTGATCTTTGCTTATTTCAGACAAATACTGAAAGCTTTTGAACACAAAATTCATACCAGATAATATAAATGTACAAAAATATTAAAAGTGGTTGTGAATTTCACATGCAATATTCCCCACATTGGTTAAGAAATGTAAGAAATTAGAATTTTTCTGAAACTTCTAAGGCTTTGGTTGCTTTTCTTCAGAGTACTTTAGGTAAATGCAAATGCTACTGGCAATATACAGATCTGTTTACCAATGCAAAACTAGTAGAAAATGTCATTTTATGTGCTAAACTTTTCTAACAGGTCCCTAGATTATTTGCAATGAGTGACTGTTTATTTCTCTGTCACTTCTAATAAGCTGCAAGCATTGGATTTGTTTTGTCTGTTGTCTACTTTCATCTTGTTTTATCTGCTTTTAAGTCCTTAAATCATATTATTTCACCGTTATAAAAATGAACAGTTTCCAAATTTCATCATTATTTGTAGAAAGAAAATAGTGATGATGACCTTCTTTGCAAAAGCTCTTTGAAACCTCAGTTCTCAAAATAACAGCAGGTGTTTTGTCTTAGTAGTATAAATATGCTTGTGTATATTGTATTTTTAAAAGCAAAATAATCGGTTGGAAACACAATTGCTTGGACAACTCCTACTTTATTTCTGCAGAATTAGTAAAATTCTACCTTTTGCAGATGATTGGAAACTATTATAAATTCCATTCTCTTATTTGATATGGAAAGCTTGACAATGTAAATGAAGGTTATTAAAGTGAAAAGCCCTGTCCCTTGTGTTTATTTTGGAGTTTTTCACGGTATAGCATCAAAATATACATAATGTAGAACACTTTCTTCAAGCACTGCCTCAGACAGTGAAGTGATTGCTAAATTTTTCTTATACAGACTACAGAACCACATTGCCCCTCATGGTCTGAATAGGTATATATGTCAGATTGAGTAGTCATATGTGTAATGCCAACAACCTCACTTGATAGCTGTGAGTTTTAAATCACAGAATTACATTAGGTTGAATCACAGAATCAATTAGGTTGGAAAAGACCTCTGAGATCATTGAGTCCAACCTATGACTGGAGCCCACCTTGTCAACTAGACCACAACACTACATGCCACATCCAGTCTTTCCTTAAACACCTACAGACAACTTTGACTTTAGTAGTATCAATATGCTATCAGTTAGTAAAACATGCCTATGCTTCTAAACTTCAGGGAATTTAAATTTAGGAAGATGAGAGGTTACTGACTATTCTAAGAGTTGAGGCTAATTTCAAAGCAAGTCATCAAAATTTTTTTGGAAATTATTATTTGTAGTGAAATCACACGCTTCTGCATGTAACATCGGAGTTATTCTTACTTGCTTCAAAGTTAAATCTTTGTGTAAATGAAAGCCATTATAGTAAAAAAATATACTAGTCACTATATAAATAAAAATCTCTGAAAAGAAACTAATAAAGGCAGAGTTGCAATCAGTTTTTTTTCTGCACTATGCCAATTAACAATAAAACAGGATGCCTGAAGTATTTGTGTGATGAAGATATTAACTATTTTATATTAAGAATCCATGGGTCTGAAAAAATGAAAAAAAAATAAAATGTGGCAGATGACTACAGACAATCATATTCCAATATCCAAGAGAAAAAGAAAAAAAAGTTGTATAAAGCTATCTTTTACCCTAAATTAAAAGTTATTAGGCTTCTTTTCCATTTCCATTTTTATGTGTATGGAATATTTTTTAATTAACAGACATTAGAATACAATATATTTAACAGATGCAGTTTCTAGAGAATCAATTTGTCTCATATTAAAAGTATATTCTACTGTCTGAGATAGAAATAGAATCATTCTGTTCCATACAGCAATTTATCTTGAGAGCTGCTGCACCTCTGTAGTCCTTGGTTGAACATCCTCAGTGTCATTGAAGCAATCATTGAACTTTCTTTTCAAATCTACCTGATCCCAGACAGATTAAAACAGAATGAGGCAGTCACTCCTTGCATAAGTGAACACAAAATGCCTGTGTTGTTGTTGCAATTTATGGACCTGGCACCAGCAATAATTGTTGTCTTCCATGATAACAGTTCAATTTGTAAGCAACAGTAGTCACACAGCAAATATTTTGGAGTTTTATGTTGTCTGAGATCTTACAGTGCTCCAGTCTGACGGAGGAAGATCACAATTCCCAGGAAAAATAATGCTTGTGTTTTGTATCACAATAGTACCATGAAGCTTCTAGTCATTAACCAAGGTCCCATCATACCAGAAAAAATGACAAAAGTACACAACCAGATAAGCCTTTCCATAAAGAGCTTGTGACCAGGGTATCATTTGAAGAAGTCACAGAAAAATGAACAAAAGTCTAACTTGACAGCTATTTTCAGCTTTATGACTACTCATTTAAAAGGAAGACAAAAAACAATTAGGAAGATGCCTTTTAGGTCTGTGTCAACTACTGACAAAGAAGGGGATATCGTGTCCTATTGCACCTCTTATACAAAAATAGTGTTAATAATTAAGACATGGGAAGGTAATAATTAAGAATTAATAATTAAGAATGCTAATTCTGCACTGAATTACACTTATCATGCACTTTCACATACTTTATGAGGAATTATTTGTATTGTCAATCTCAAAATGTAAAAATAATAAATCTGAGTTTCACTGCACAAGCTCTGATACAAATAAATCACACTGATGTGTTCTTTAGTCTGAGTTGGGACTTTCTGTCACATTTCAGTTTATAATGCATGCAAGATTAACAATATCTCTATGCTTCTTCAATCCACTTCATCCTGACATTTAAAAAAAAGTAGGAATCACACGTTTCAGTTAACTACATTCCTTTCTACTTTCCCACCTCCCACTGAAATTATTTGAAGTATTAGTAGGACTTGTGAAAGAAAACCTAAACAACAAAATGTAAACATTGGTCAATCTTTAATTTATTTCACTAATTATACTTAATTTCACCAATTATACTTTGTAAATGTTATTCCTTATGCAAATAATTATCATAAACTCTAATTTTCATGATTTTTTTTTCTGATATTCACAATGTCATTAAATCCATGCTGATTACTATAAAAAATCCCTGTTATCAGTCACAAAACCTGCATTATTTTAAAGTAGCTCTTATGTGTTGGCATTAGTAGTCACATAAATTACATTTCCTTTCCACCTCTTCTACCTTTGAGTTTTTTGTCTGACTGAAATCCAGGAATGCTTTCTCAGTTCTCTTTACCATCTGACACAGTCTGTTTCTATCGAGTCAGATTACACGGCAAAAGGGAAATCTGAGCAGGCTATAGAGAGCAATTTTTTGCAGTGCGTTTTGAGGTCAGATCCCTTGTGCTGAACTGTGCTTCACAAATTCTAGAAAAGTAGAAATTTCTCCCACTTTTACAAATGTGACTTGTGTTGGTCCTTAGTACTTTGGGGCATGAAGTCAAGATGGAAGAGCTAGGCAAGAACGTAAGAACATCAAGAAAGCTGCAACTGTGCAAGAGCTTCAAGAAGCAGAAGCTGAAAGATGAATATTTACACACATTGAGTGCTAAAATCTATGGTAAATTTTCTGATTTTATTTATTAAACCTAGTTTTGCCAAGTGGGTTATATAATTCATTGGGGTCTAACTGAGATCCTGAATGCTTGAATTTTTGTTTACTTTTAAAATATGATATGTTAACATTACTGTGACAATAGCTTAAGTACAAGAACACGTGTTCGCTCTTAAAGAAATCTAAACCAATAGACTGTTATTCAATAGCTCCAATGTTAGCATCTACATCTGCTCTACAATTGTTAGCTAATTAAAACCCATTTACACCCAGGTGTATTCGTCTTGACAATGTATCTAATGTGCAAATACATGTTCTGTACATAAACTCTCCCATTCACATATAACTCTTCTAAATGAAGACTACATTGCATTTTCTAAACAATGTTTTAAACGAGAAAGCTGCACAACTAAGTGGAAGAAATAAATTTACGTATATTAAAACATTGAGATCCCTCTCAAATATACAGTGATTCGTGTATTTGTAGCTTATTTGCCTATGTGACAACACCCTCTGTCATTAGGAGCTTTGGAAGCTTTTTAGGTCTTTCCCAGAGTCTTTATGTAACACATCAGATATCCTAACATTGCTGGAGGTTTCGCTGAAGCAACAATTCAGTACTAATAAAAAGTTGTAAGTAGATATGTAATATAATCCTATATAAATGAAATATCTCTAATATAGTCTAATAAAATAAATTATTACGTTCATACATATATTTGGTTGTTTCTAATTTTAAAAGAATGTATTTTTATTTCTAAAGAAAAGCTCCTACACAGTGTTTTAGCAGATTTATCTATATCTAAAGTACATTGCTTTAAATTAAGAGTGTGTTCCATGCATATCAGAAGAGAAGTTACCTCTTGATCTTATTGACAATGGTAATCCTGCATAGGTTTACTTCTACATTTTACTGGGGAAAGAGAATGAACTAGTCTTATTTCTGAAGTTGCTATAGTAATGGCTTATGGTTAGTCTAGCGACTTCAGCTTATTTTCATTATTTAGTTTGCAAAATAAATGAGTTTAATAAGTGCAAAATAAATGAGTCTAATGAGTTTTCTACATGATTTTCTATATATTCAGTAAAATGAACTAACATCTAAGTATCTAATATCCAAGAAGAAATTAAGAACATGAAAAAGTGACTTAGTATTGATATATTAGTATTTGGGAGAATAGATTCCTTATTTAAACACTGTTTTAAAATACTTTAAACAAAAAGACTAGAAAAAGGGAAAAACAACTCCTATAAAGGGGACGAACAACTTCTATTAGCCAGCTAAAAACATCCTGAGCCTTTTGTGGTTGAGTTTTTCCAGGAGTTCCTTGATATTAATTCAGACCTCCTGCCATTTTTTCCTGACCTCCTTGTTGTTGAAATGCATTGCTTCTGAGCTTGGAGGCCATGATCCTTGACTAATAACCATCTTTATTGGGCCCGTCTTGCCTCTGAGGCTTTATCATATGGTACTCTACTGAGCAGATCACTTAAGAGGTCAAAGTCTACTCTCCAAAATTCAAGACAGTAGTCTTGCTGTGCACTCTCCTCACTGCCCCAAAGATCTTGATTGTCATCATTTTGTGGTCACTGCAACCCAGGCTGCTCTTTAGCTTCATATTTCCAACCAGACCCTTCTTACTGGTGAGAATAAGGTCCAGCATAGTGCCTCTCCTTATTGCCTCCTCTATCACTTGGAGAAGGAAGTTATCCTCAGTGCATTCCAGGAACCTCCTGGATTGCTTATGCACTACAGTGTTGTCCCTCCAACACATATCAGGGTGGTTGAATTACCCCATGAGGCCCAGGGCTTGTGAACTTGAGACCATTCCTTTCTTTCATTTCCTTTCTCATCTGCCTCGACTTTCTGGTTGGGCAGATCGTAGCAGACCCCACTATAATGTCACCTGTCCCTACTCGCTGTGTAATCCTGATTCTCACTCGGCTCCTCCTCCATCCTCAGGAGGAGCTCTGTGCACTCCAGCTGGTCATTGACATTGAGGTTGACACTCCCTTATTGTCTCCCCTCCTTGTCCTTCTGAAAGAGTCTGTATTCTTCCACTCCGGCACTCCAGTCATAAGAACCATCCCACCGTGTCAGCATGATGCCAGTAAAATCATAACCCTGCAGATGGGTGAGTGTCTCTGACTCCTTATTTTTATCTCATGGTTGGGAGTCAGGTAGAATGCATGCCCTTGATTTGTGCAGATGGTCACAGGACATGCTCTGTTGCTGGGTTATGTGAACTTCAAGCCTTTCCACTTGGCCAGCACAATGTTCCTTCCTTGGAGAGGCACCCTCCTACATGAACTGCAGTGCAAATTTCTGTGGTCAGACCTGATGGACACACTGTGCCCCATTTGCCTGCTCTGGTGTCAGCGTTGCCAGCACTCTTGCTCTCTGGGGTGGATCTTATGTGAGTGAGAAGCAGTTGGCATTCCCCTGGCACCACCCACACCTTGTCTTGCAGGCTTCTGGTCCCTCCTGGGATTTCTCTAACTCAGGAAACCTCACTTGTACACTGTGAGGTGTACAGGTTCCCAGGTTGCTGTGGAACGTGACTCCATCAGAGCTGATTGCTCAGCATAGTGATAGGAAACAGGAAACACTGAGGGCAGTAGTGACCTCAAAATCCACGTCTCACACAAGTCACACAATGTTCAAGAATGACGCTTTCTCCCACTCAGGTTTTAATAGTCTTCTTCTTAAAGCATTAACGTAGAAAGTGCAAGAACAAAGTTCAGTATCTTATTTTTTAAAGAGTATTCAAATATATATGTTTCTAGAGATTACTTTGCAGATGATGGCTACCATGAGACTGGGAAATTCACTTTCCTTCCTTGTGAGAATAAGACCCTGTAGAGTGAGCAAAGTAGCTCCAAGTTCTAGTTCTTACTCCCAAATAGGAATTTTGTATCTGATGCCTAATTAATCAACAGGCCCTTGAGCAAGGACTCCTGTTTCATTTGCAAATCTGGTTTATTTCCGGATTAGTAGTCAAAAACAATGAAAACAGAGGGCACAAGTGGACAAGGAGTTTCCAGTATGTTAATTTAAATAATGAATTTGTTCCTCTTCTTTTAAAAATTCTTTATATGCAAAACAAACAACTAAAATCTATATCATGTAATAAAGGGAAACTCATACTCTTATATGAACTAGAACCACAGTAATACTCAACTGAAAGCTATCAAGCTCCTTGGGAAATATGTAATCTGATACTCAGGACGTAGAACACAAAAAGGAAAGCAACATGTGGAAGGCCATGTGGAGGAAGAAATCTGACAAACATTTCAGACATTCCTGTGTAACCTGTGGAAAGTTTGTGTACTGAAAGCCAATCGGAAAGGAGCTGACATACCTACAAAACCGCTAAGCACAAGTGAGGCAGATTCTCCCAAGCAAGTAGTCAGGGAAATTAAAGCATTCATGCCACCTTTTTGTGAGCATCTTTGAAAAAAACTTATGGCTTCTTACTCATGAAAGGCATTTAGAAGAGGACAGTAAGAATTTTGAAATCTTGTAAATTTTCCTTTTTAAAAGCTTACAGATGCTTTCATTGCAAAATAAGGATTTCCCTGTAGAATTCATATTAGATTTTTCTTCACTCAAATTAATAACAAAAAAAAAACAACAAACCAACCAACCAACCAAACACAAAACCAAAAAAAACACAAACCAAACCAAACCAAACCAAACCAAAGAGGTTCTTTTTCTGTTTGTTAGGAAAAATGAGACACTTTTAGAAATAAGAGACCATTTTAGTCCACATTATAGTCAATGAGAAATTACTGAGTTCCCATTCAGAGATCATATGCTGGTTCACTTCAAGCAGTAGTAAAAAAATCATCTCTCTCTATTTATCTTTCGTTTAACAGACTGATGCAAAGAATTAAGATACGATGAAGTGGAAAGAACTACATAAAGTAGAAAAGGCTCAAAGCTGTTCTTACAGCTCATTATCATTAAATAGATGATACTGCTACTATTTCAATTTTCATTTAAAATTTTCAATTGAATGATATAAAATATGTCTTTATTATACTCTGTCCTATACTGGTTAGAACTTCTTTAGTTCATCAGCTGATCAGACTTGACTTGAGAAAAGTTCCCGGTAAAGGTAGAATTCACTTTTCTGCTTATTCTTTGTATTACCATTACCTTTTAATTGCAGCCAAAACAAAAGACTCTGAAATAGAGATAAAGGTACAGACAACAATAAAGTGTTCAATAGACTTTTAAGGGCATTTATGTTTCTAAAAATGCTTGCCATGTTCCTCAAAATAATTTTGCTGCTAAACTTCTGAAGAATTCAACAGATTTTTGTCCATATTCAGGTTTTAATATACACATTTCAACTATGGTGGCTTCACCAACTTACTATGGACATCCGGGACATTATCCTACTTAACAATCACATTCAGTCTTTCCTAATACAAGAATGACAAAACTCCCATGCATGGGCAAAGAGAGTTTCATACATTTCCATTTATTTAAATTACCATGTTATTTTTCTTCTCCTTTCAGCATGTAATTTTCAAAGCAAAAATACATTCTGGTTGTAAGTCATGTAATGTCAATGATCACATAATGTTAGTATGCAGTTATTTTAGTTCAAAATCATTACTAAATATTCCATTTATGTATCTAATATGGACCATAGCTACATTATGAAGAGAAAAATAGAGGCAAAAATTAAACTCATTCAAATGTACCAGTTCAAAATTATAGTTGAATATTACAATGATTTATCACCTGAATGAATAAATATATATATATATGCAGAAGTGATTGTATGTTTTTTGAAGTACTGTCTCTGATAGTTTATTAAAGTACCACTCTATATATTTCACTAAAATGAAAAAATACTGGATTTTAATTTTGGTAATAAACAATACTTTATGACTTATTTTCACCATTTCAGTGTTTATCACATTTATGTTATACATATGTTTTTGTGTTACATATCCCTACATTTACATGTATAGGTAAAACTAGATATTTACCTAAATGACTTTTAACCTGTTTACTAATGTCCGTTGGTATTACATTTTTGCACTTTCTACTGTTCTTGCTACAAATGACATTGAGAAAAAAAAAACCTAATGTTTTGTCATCTGTCTCGTGCTTTCTGTTCTTTACCAGTACTGCATTAATAAACATCACATAGGGTCAAACTATTTAAAAAAAAAAAAAAAAGAAAAAAGAAAAAAAGTTTGAAGCCTGCAGGGCTGTGAAAGTTTTACATTTTTCTGTGAACTCAATAGGACATGAAAAATTTGGTGCCCTGCCTTCTTGACAAAGATTAACAGTAACAGAAGATGGTTTGGCACGAATCCATTTTGTGACAAAAATTGCCATGAGAATACAAAATAGCACAATATTAATTCATTTTCATGAAAATGATGGTAATGAAAATGAGAAATGGCATCAACTAAATCCATTTTCATTACTCTGTTATGATTGCAATCTTGTAGCTCTCAGCTAGTGGGTTGAGTGAAGAGATCTACATTTTAACTACATTTTTAATGTCCCCGATGAGCATTTCCTTATTATTGTACACCATTTCATTCTAAACTTTGAATTTGTGTTTTAAAAAGCTTTTAGATCAGTTTCAGGTATCTAAACTTCACAGTTTATTTATTAATGATCCTTAAAAATGGTTTGTAGAAAGCAAAGTCAGGGAGCTCTGAAGAAAATGGCATTACATGACCAAATTTGTGAAAATGCAGAAACTCCTCTCTTTGTAGAAATACAAAAGCACAGTATAAATCTGTACGAGCTCAGGTCAAACTAATTAAAAAAAAAAAAAGTCTTAAAAATATTCCACTGAAATTAAATTTATTGTTTGGATTCCAGATACTTTAGGAAACCCAAATTATTGACATTTTTAGGAACTCTAGTACTATCAGTTTTGAAAGAATTGTGTTATAAGTGAAAAGATTATTTCTCACTGTAAAATTTTCAAGTTTATTTGCATGGAATTATTTCTGCTGAGTTTTTTTCTGAGTAAGCATGGAAATATTTTCTCATTACCATAATATTTAAGTTTCTTGGTGTGGATTAGGAACAAGTCAATATACAACGTTGCTAACAATAAAATATATTGTTAATTTTTTTTGTATTAACAGAGAAATTAAAAAGATATGTGACTTAATATCTGGAAAGATCTCTTAAAAGAAATTTCTGAAGAAACACATTCTAATTTTAACTATACTAGTTATTAAACAAGTTCCTACAGTGAGATTCATTTGATTGTATGAATTGTTTTACTTAAACTTGTGTCAGCATTTGGTTTTAGAATATAATTACAATAATCATGTAATTATTATTTGTAAAAGAAAAATTATAGCAAAAAGTAATTACCAACTTGTATGTATGCCCAACTGTTTAATGTACCCACACTTAACATATTTTTAGCTTTACACTTACAGCTTACATTTTTGCAAAGTTTAAACAACTCCATTTGCTTTGAATTTCCAAGCACCGCAGAATCTGAGGCTCTGAGAATAGGATTAACTACACTCCATAAATAAACACAGCTCAGTGTTTTAACAGAAAAAACTGAGTAGCCTAACATACACAGTTAATTTGAGAATTCCAACAAGAACTTTGACATCTCTGTTCTCTGGCTTTTTGCATGAGCTTCCTTTGTGTCCACAATCTCTAAGATTTCCCCTTCTGCCACTGCAGTCTATAAATGAGACTTCCAGGATTTTCAGATTTTTTCTCTGATATTTTTTAAATAGAGGGGACAAAGTGTCTTACTGTCAAATTACCTCAGCAAATAAAAGTGTTGTGTTTATGGCTAATAAATGCCATCAAAACATGAAGCAGAGACATATGATACTCTTTTTCACAGTTTCCACCATAACGTAAAGAAATTTGGTGACCAAAATCTCTTAATGAAATTATAACAAAACCTTCTTGTCATGCTAGTGTATCACAAGTCTTCCAGGCACACAAAGGCACACTTACAGGTGACACAAAGATGAGGCAGGTCCATTACAACCTGGCCATTTCCAGCAGCTTTCTTCTGTATGACCTGTTGAATGACAACTGACCAACATGAAAATCAGCTTAACGAGCAGGACTGTACAGGTCAGCCAAAGACCTGTGTGGAAGGTTTCCTATCATACATTAAGCTCATGAAAACATTCACAATACCTTAAATCTTTAGAATAAGTGGGGTTTTTTTTTTTTTTTTCCTGGAAAAAGATACATACTGCAGTTGCAGTTTGGATCCATAATCTCTTCTAACATCTGCTTCCCTCTTTATAAATATAATGTATGCAAGCTATATTCTTAAAGGCAACAATATTATAATTCATTGCATTATATATTCATGTCTTTTCACATGTCTGAATTTAACTTTTTTTCTTTCTGATAGTTTCTGTGAGTTATGGAACACTGTATCAGTCAGACTTCTTTATTAGTCTGAGTGCTGTTTGCCTTCTCTGCAGTTGGAAGCATGGTACATTTGCATCAAAACTATATACTGTAAAACAGAAGAACACAGAACTCCACCTGATTTCAAATGATTTATTTGCTATGCAATTCTTCAGAGTCTTCATGGTAAAGACTTTAATAGAATAAAACCTGACTTGTTAATTTGTTTATTTCTGAAATACATAGTAAGAGTAAAACAAATCTGAGAATAATTACATAGTGTAATTTTGAATTATTCTTAGTCTTGCCATACAGCTTTTTCTTCAAAATCTATTCTGATTTTTGGTCCTGGAATTCTAAAAATATTCAGAACTGACCTGTTCACTTCAAAGTATAGTCATAGTTACTCTTTTTTTCCCCATTACAGTTTTGAAGTTTTAAAGTAAAAGAAAGTAGGTAAAATTTACTCATTCAGAATAGTATTAAGCAGCAGCTCTGCTCAGTTCTTTATGTCATCTGAGCAATTTCCTATTTTTTAAAGTAGAGTTATTCCATCTTCACTTGAAAAGTAGTTTACATATTCAATTGCAGTGACCGTATCAGGCAAGACTAAAATTCTACATACATTGTATAATGCCTATTTCAAACTTTTACTCAAAAAGACCCTAGAAATATTAGCTAAGTTGGCCTTTGTCTCTCTTTTCTTGCACACGGAGTCTTTGTGCCATGTCTAGCTATCTATCTGCTTAATGATGTCAGGATGCTGCCTCATAGGAGCTGCCTAATACAGTTCTAATGAACAAAACGATCTCCCCAGGCAGTGACATCAGATACTGTCTTCAAGGTGATCCAGGCTCTTATGAAGAGTTAGTGTTATAAAATTACATATATAGTTTCTTGAAAGTCATATCTAGGGCATTTTTTTGAAGAGAGGTGTGCCAGTGTAGACAGCAGGGAATCACAGCACTCAAATCTCAACGTAGTTAAAATAAAGCTACTTGAACCGAGCAAAAACTGAGTGGTCTGGAAAATCTGAAAATTGGTCCTGAACACCCAGATTCTCTGACTGAACTTCTCTGTGTAGGTTCAATGATTTTTCTGAGGACAGATGTTATATTAAGTTGTAATGCTCTTCATGTGGTTAGTGTGTCAAATACTCAACAAAGTACTATTCCTCTATATCCTCTGTGCACTTTAACACTCTGCTGGTAGCCAGGAGACATGATGGCTCCTGGCTAAAGAATTCACAGGGAACATAGAGTCTTGCAAGTGTTGTGATGATATGACTGAAAGAGAAAATTTGAAATAGTTCAGTTACTAAACACAAGACATTTAGGAATAGATGGACAGAGAAACTGGATTAACTTTTATTTCAGAACACAGACTCTCTTAATCCTCATTAGAGAAGTAGTATTCTGAATCAAAAATGAAAGGCAGAGTGTTATGTTTCACTGAAATGGAATTAAAGAGTATACTAATAACCACTCACAGCAATGTTTCTTCCTTAACAGATATTACAAAAATAATTTCTATATCACATATTTTTTTCTGAAAATGTGGGGAATTAGTATGTGCATATGTGTGATAAATGCTTTCTGATGTAATGAGTTCTTTGTGTTGTTTTCCTGTTCTCTGATCATCCACGTTTTCTTAGATCACCTGTTTTTCTATTAGAAAGAGAGGAACTGCTAGTTTTGTATCTGACTGAATCAAACTGAATAAGCTCTGCCTCAGTGGAACAATAAAACAGGTATAACACAGGCAAAGCCACAGGTCTGTAGGAAAGAGAAAGGAGAGATTGTGTGTTTACATTAAACGCCTGTAAAAAGACACGTGTCAAAAATACAAGAACAGAGAAGAAAGGACTTGCTGCTTTTGATCAAAACCAATACTTTTCATTGTTACTCTAGATGAAAGTGATGGAAATTGGTCACAGGTGTAAAAAAAAGGGATTGCTCCAAGGGAAGAGAAAGAGTTAAGTTTGTGTTCATCCGGTATTCTGAAGCAATGTAAACACTTCTGGATGTAAGGAGAAATAAGGTGATAGTGATCGACACATATACTTGACCATTTTGGTAGATCTGTAAGTTTCTTGAAGTGGCTATGAATTTCTATAGATCTGTGTCTATATCTATCTTTTTATATGTATGTATATGTTTGTGTCTACGTAATTCTGTTGCAATACATCTTTCCTGAAGACTTAAAGCAATATTCCAAGGTAACAAGAAGAATGGCAATGCATGTCTTTGCTACAGCACAATTTCAGTAATTCTTTTAACTTGGGTATATCATAGATCACTGTTTCAGAGTCTAACACACGTAAAAACTATGCTTTATGTCTGTTTAATAACTACTGAAATGAGTGTTCTTAAACAGGGCAGGAAAATGATGTCCTATTTCACTATGACAAGATCAAAGAGAATGTTAGTTGCTCTCTGCCCTGGTTTTCTTTACTGAATCTCACAATTGCTTTACCCTTAGCTGAGGAAGTGCTAGAAATAAAGCAGACCTTCTGATGATGAGAAACAGCCTTGTTTTGCAGTTTCTAGTACAATACAGTGTCTAAAGTAGTCTCTATAAGAATACGGTTTGCACAAGTAGACAATCGGCATCCTGCTGATGAGACAAGTATAAACAGTTTACACCTTGAGCTCAAGTACTACCATTCTCAGAGGGCCAGAAGTACACATATCCTCTTTGAATAGTCTTATAAAAAGATGTACAAGATGACAAAAAGAAAATTTCATAAAAGCAAGGAAACAAAAAGAAGACTACACTAAGTGGCATGATGTGAGGTTAGCACTTACACCGCTAATTCACTGTGTTGTATTTGCACCTGATATAGAAATGGATTGACATTGGCGTATTTTTTCAACTTCTCTGTCAGCATGAGATGCTGCCAGTTACACAGCATGTAAAGAATGCCATTAAAACACAGTGTGAAAAGGACTTTCTATACAAAAGAAAATCCAATAGAAGAAAAGAATGCAATTCAGTGTCCTGCCTTAATTACAGGACCTCCTTGTGCCTTTATTTTAAATAACTTTAATGTGCAATCCTTGTACTACACAGTTTTTGATTTAATGTGTGAGGGACTTTAGTATGGCATGATTGTTTTGTTACTTCAGGCAGCCCTCCAGCTGTGGGCCAGCATTTGGTCAGACTGATTTGTTCTTGGCAGGAAGCTAAGAACACATAACACATTATGACTATGTTGGATTGTTGTGGGAAATAGCCAAAAGTGTTATCTTAATCCTTTCAACAGTGTACAGTTTGATCTGCTATTCACTCACAACCTCAGCTCTTAGAAAGGGGTGGATTAAGAATCCAGAAAATGCAGTTTTCAGAAAATGCTGGTAAGTTTACAGTGGTTTGGTAGTCTCTTACACTGCATAACCACTCTGATCAATCACATACTAATTCTTATTCTTATGACAACGATTGTAATGAGAAAAGGAAACTGTAGGACATGAATCTTTTTTTGTGATAAAGATTACTGCAATGATTTGACAGGGTACAAAATTAAACCCACCTTCTTAATAATCTTGAAATTGTCATCTGCTGTATGCCTCAAATGCTATAGGGGAGGTGACTGCTTGGACATTATCAGTCACAAAAATAGAGAGTAGGTCTATTCTTCCTTCAACCCTGCGAATCATCATTCAGAGACTGTGCTGTAAGTGATAAAGGCTGCCACTTATGCAAATTAATAACGAGACAAGAAATCGAGTCTTTTAGTATAGCGAAACAAGAAATGGAGTAGGGATGAAAAGCAGAACTTGGCCAAATTAACGTTTGGCAAAAATTTCTCTTTTTTCATGTTGAGATGAAAATTTTGTAGTAGATCAAAAGGACAGATGTTCAGTCAAGCCTGCCAGTCTCATTTTTAAATAAGATTTCATTTTTCCAACCTGTTGCTGGTTTTCAACCTCTTCTCTCACTTGCTAGTAAGGCTACTACCTGTACTACATTACAAAGAAAGCTAGAAAATCATTTTTGTTTGTTTGTTTAAATATTTTGGCAATTAGGTAATAACATTTCCTCAAAATAAAAATAAAAATAATGAAAAAAATTAAAAAAAAATAAAGAATAGATTAAATTATCCCAGTGACTAACATGCAAATGACGTACTGTAGTTTTTTAACAATCTTAAGGATAAAAGCTCTGCAATTCAGAGAAATTAGTTGGCATATAAACCATCCTTTATGGTGTAGTAATGTGCTTTAAGGCTGTGTTGTATTCATCAGTGAGTATAACCATCAACTCATTTACTCATACTGCTGTACTCACTGATTAGGATGCAGTAACAGCAGTGGCCTGGATTTACAAAAGTTGCTAGTGGTGGTTCACACCTGGGTTAGCCTGACATTAGCTTGAAATGAAGGAACTGAAAATGCAGAACTGAAGAACAATATGACAAAATACACCATTTTTTATATTATCATCTAAGTATTGCTTCAAAAATGGAAACTGAATATCCTTTTAATCTTGTTTGGACAAAAATACATCCCACAGGACTATGGAAAGCTAGACTAATTTTCTATTACATCACAGCCTTTGTCTAAGTAGCATGTAAGGTCTTCATCTTTACATACAGCTAATGTTTTTATATGCAGCTCATAATACTTCAGCTAAATTAATCTGAAAAGCAATATGCTTAGGACTGTGAAATGTTGTTATAATAAGTTTGTGGTTATAGAAGGAGAGAGAAGTTAACATTTTAGAGCAAAAGGAAAAGGTAGAGTTTTACGTTTTGTTTGGGTTTTTTGTGGTTTTTTTTTTAAATAATATATTTTAAGGCTATTTAGCACAAATGAAGCAACTTAAGCACCTCAGTGTTTCAGGATCCAATTCCAGAAACATCAGTTTTATCCTAGGATAAATAGGATAGATTATCATCTATTTTACAAAACAGGAGATCAATTCAAGACTGTCACAAGGTCATAATGTCCTAACACTTTTCTCATTTAGGTTATAAACCACCATTTAATTTTCACTACATAGATCCAGCCAGCAAAGATGCAAAATCTGACAATGAATGAAAATAAATTATTTCCTAAGCCACAAGTGAGGAAAATAGGGACACATTGTAACAGAAAGTGATTCATCCATGTAGTTGTACAATGGTAAGGACATACACTTTCAAATGGTGAGTTAGCCTAAGGGTGTCTTCCTTCTGCGTTACTACTGTGCTTCCAGCAATGCATGATTTGTCTGTAAAGGAACAGAGATGTGCTGTAAAGCAGCAGGGATAGAAAAGGAATTCTGGCCAATGATATTGCATAAGAGCTACTGTATGATTTACAACACATCAGGAATGTCCAAATAGGTTTTCTCTAAAGTGAGTGTAGGGTAACACTGCTCACCACAGAGAAAGAGATGATGACAAGAACAGTGTCTCCCATTAATATTTGCCTATACAAGAAGTTTAAATCTAACAAGGGGTATTGTTTTTAGAATTAACATTTTTCTAGGAAAATATCTAGGAAATTTTGTCCTCAAAATTTGCAAAGATTTGCAGGTACGTGACTGCTACAAGTTTCATAACCATTCCCATGGAAGCTGCATTGCATAAACGCGACTGAACAGCAATGGATGAGATGACAAAAGAAGGTGTGGTAATACATTTACTCTTCCTAATTTTCATTTCTCTCTTCTCTTTCTCTTTGCAACAAACACAGGGTGAGAGTGATGTAGTAAAAACAGGGGCAAATATGTGACTTCTGTTGTTCATAGCTGTTAACTATTCCCAAGTGTGGAGAACAGGCTCAAGAAGAGGGGAGGAATAGGCTGCAGAATGTCTCCCTGTAGCTCTGCAAATGGACTTTTACAAAAAATGAATATAGATTAAACAGAAGGATGAACTACTGCTTTCCATTTTGGTTTTCTAAATATTTTATTTCAAATACAAAGTAGTGCATAAATGAATGGGAAAGGACAGGTCTAGCTGAAGGAGAAGCTGTGCTGTATAGCGTTTTCATTTGGATGAAGAACATGTTTTTTAAGTGAACATCCTGATCTTCCCTCCTCACAGGACTTCAGATCACATCACATAGCACATGAATAGGATTCCTTTCAAGTGAAATTAAACCAGAACATACAATCCCAGTGTGTAACCAATAAATCCAACTGCTAACAGGCATTCAAGTCCCCAGGTAGAAACCAGACCTAATCCAAAATAAAGATTCTGAAACACATAATGTGGATATCAAGCCTTCCACATGAATTGTTTTTGTTGTCAAGATCCACTTCTATTGGGCCACATGCTTGGTGTGTTGGACTGAGGCTTGCTGGCCAATGCTAGCAGAGACACAAAAAGGCAGAATGTCTGAGATTTTGCACACCATGCCCAGTACTCTTCCAAATTTCCTTTGAACAACTGCTGTGTTACAATCTGAAAAACAAATATTCCCTTCAGCCATCTATGTTTTCCATTTAAGGGTTGTGAGGAGGACCAGACAGAATTTGAGACATTTAGAGCTCTATGTCAATTCTACTTCTATATGTCAAGCTTTATTGTTGGCTCTTCTCCCATGAATACTATTTGTGCCTGATCAGTAATTTTAAAGTATGAAAAAGATTTTTCTATTTTACTTTGATTTGTCATCAGTTTCCACTGGAAATTACCTTACTGAGGGGATACATAGTGAGCTAAAATAATATTTTCATATTAAAAAATATACATAAAATATATAAAAATTGTGACTATATTAAAAAATAATATTGATTCTTTCCTTTCCCACCCACAGAAGCAATTCTTGTTCTTTGTGTGAAAATTTTTTCAGGAAAGTAGATATTCTTTTCTGATCTCCTGTTGTGTCACGTTCCCTTACATTTAACCATATACATAGAAATGCCGAAGTCATGCTTTGCAAAAAAAAAAAAAAAATCAGGTCTTGTGATGGGCATTAGGTACTTCAAACTCCATTGCTTCAATTGATTTTTTCCCATTTTCCATATTCTAGTTTTAGATTCTGCATATCAATTTCTATGTTATACATTAATAGTAATGTTCTAAATTATCTAAAAAACTTCACAAATGTGAAAAGTTTCTGTTAAGATATTTTAAAGTAACCTTTCAGCTTTTAATTTGAAAAGTTACATTTATGAATTCTGTCATATGCAGTTATGTTCAACAACTCCTCAAAGATTTTTGCAGTTCTTATCAGCTCCCTTTCCAATGTTCAGCATAAAGGAAATTATACCATTGGTCTCACCAGTGAGAATAATCATCCCTCTTACCTATTTTCTTTATTTTATTGTAAATTATGGAGTTATCCACTTTATTTTAAATTCCACATTGGAAAGAATTATTTTGAATTAGAAACTTAGCATTTTGAAATCTCCCAATTTTTGTATGACATTTATATGATGATCACATCTAATAATTTTGATGTATTATAAAACAATCATAAGCACTTTCAAAGACAAGACTGTGAAAATATAATCAAAATTATATATATAATATTTTGATAATAGAAGCTTTGATGTCAGGCTTACACTTCTGCTCAGTATTATATGGTAGTAGAATTTTGCACATCAACATCTAAGCATCAACATGATTGCATTGGCAGTCTGAAAAAATAAAATTACTTAAAGCTTTAAGCATTTCACAAACATTGAATTAATGAAAATTTAAAATTCCCTAGTAACATACGTAGTTTTTCTCCCAGCAAGATAATTTTGTCCTTTTTAAGACTGAATCTATAATTTCTACTTGAACATTTCCAAGGTAGATGCTATTTCATTCAGGAAGAAAAGTAGCCTTTTAACCTAAGTAGCTCAGGTATTTTCTAAATGTTCTGCATCTTTGTAAAGTTCTTTAAGTATCAGGATTTGAGGTTGAAGCTAACACAAGTTGTATAAAATACATAATTCAGTGAGCAAGAAAAGAAAAGCATAACTATATAAATTACAGGCTAAGGCCTTTCCCAAGAAATCTTAGACCTTGTAAGAAGCAGGAGACTCCTGACATGTTAATTTCTTGACTATGGAAGGAAAACAGTTCCACAGTTTCAAAATTACTACCTATCCTTCCTTTCATTTGTCAACTTAAATTCCCACTTCACAATCTGTGAACTAGCCAGTGTTCAGTGAATGAAAAAAGAGGCCATAGAGTACTACCTTGCAGCAACTTACTTGTTTGAGCAGTTTTCTCCAGCCAATGCATCAGGCTGCATGGCATATTTGCCCTATTTAAGTTTTGCAATATTGATACATAAAATAAAAGCAGCTGCTATCTTCCAAAGGAAGATTTTCAAATGAACACTCTATCTGGGAGTCATACAAAAGTAGAAAAGCTAGTGTAAGACTGGGGGATCAGAAGGGTCCTAAAATCACAGAAGCAACTTGAAAGTGTAAAGTGTGCCAAATTATTTTACAACCTTCATCAATGAATATTTTTCCAAATTAATTTAGTCTCTTTTGATTTAACAAATAATTATTATGATTTATAATTGTTGCAATGATTGGACTGATACAGAAAGTCAATGTTCAAGATATATTTATAGCTACTAACCGCTTCTTCATCATGCACTTTGGAACTCTTTATTAACCTTAAATATCTTTCACACTTTAATATGAAATTTACGCTAAATTCATTTTAGGATGAAGGTGACTTTTACTACAACTCTTGTCCGAGGCATGCTTAGCAATATACACATGGTCATCAGCACTTTGAGTGACAGATTATTATCTAATCTTACATTCCACTAGCACAGGCAGTTTTCCAGTAGATTTGACATTGATCATCTGTCCATTTGATTTGTTAACTTTATAAAAAAGTGTGCTTTTTTACAAAATGACTAAAAGCTTGCAACATAGTATAGAAATGCTGTTATTTTATATTTTACTACATCATAAATTTAGTTTCCGGAGAAATGGCTTTGATTGGTGAAACCAATGACATTATTTTTCTTTCTCTGTCAACTCTCCATACCTAAATGAGCCTCAGGAATTTGCGGTTCAAATGTGATTCATCTGACTGGCACAAGAGAATCGATGCTGGACTGACAGAATGGGGAGACAGTAAGAAAATGCATCACCATGAACATGAAACCCTCATGTTACTTCATGCATCACAGTTGCTTCCTGTCAGCATGTGGAAACAATAAGTCTAATTTTCCTATAAATTTTCTATCTACCAAATGTTTATGACAAAAAAAAAAAAAAGGAGGAAACCACAAAACAAGATAATGTATGACATTAGAAAGAAAATCAACTCTCCCAAATGGTTTTGGAAACACAAAATGTCAAGGTTCACATGTGTAGAATATCTATCTAATTTTT
The DNA here is from genome assembly GCF_022539395.1 of Myiozetetes cayanensis. Classification (NCBI taxonomy): domain Eukaryota; kingdom Metazoa; phylum Chordata; class Aves; order Passeriformes; family Tyrannidae; genus Myiozetetes; species Myiozetetes cayanensis. The sequence goes on along the minus strand of NW_026087411.1, from coordinate 87,901,816 downwards.
AATATTCATTACATAATATTTTCACAAGGAGGATGTCTCTAAAAAAAGGCAAATATTACAGACTCTATTTTTTCCCTATTCATGTTCACTGATACTATCTAGGATTGTTCATAAAGAATGGATGAACCCATGTGCAAAGAGTCAAACATTTTCTACGATATAGGTACATACAATAAATAAATAAAAATTATCTGAAAATTGGCAAATATGTTTGTGATTTCTTAAAATTTACTCACAATTTTTTTAAACTGGTTGATTCATCTATAACTTAAAGAAAATAGGTACTAAATAGTTGTTGACTACATAGTAAACATTATTATGAATATTAATGAGACACGGAAAATTAAAATCCAGGTCAAGCAGTTTACTAATGACTAAAAGAATAAATTCTACCTCCATTTAACCTTGAATAACTAATTGTGTTCCTATGAATAAAATTGTTTCTCCAGAAATACCTTTTTTTACAAGATTGATTGCTTTATATTTACAGTAAAATGATCCAAGGTCCAACTAGGCACTTATACAGCTCTAGCAATTATATTATAAAAATATCTCAAAACGTTATTATGAAAACATTGTTTATTTTATTGAAACATCACTGGTGTATTAGAAAACTGTCAGGTCCCCTTTGAAGAAATAAAAATTTTTTTAAAAAACCAAGGATTTCTTCTGAAAATTAGGAAGAGCATGGCCCGAGTTCTACAGCTGGTTCTCCTGAGACTGTTGGGTCCAGAGTGTTGTCCTACACTGTGAGAACATACAGGGATCTTTACTAATTTGGGTTACAGTTTTCATGATCAACACAGAAAATTTTTTGTACACCAAGAAATGACAATAATTCAGGTTTATTCACAAAGTATTTTTAAAAATGTATCAACATTATGGGTAAATATTACTTTCAAAAAATGAAGAGAGCACTTAAGTAAAATTCCTTAAAATAATCATCCATGTTTATAACTTCAACAACAAGATTAAAAAACTATAATGAGAATGACTGGATAATTACTAAAATGAAACTCAAAACTCCTTTGATTTGGATGGGCTTTCTAACGGTTTTAGAACAATTTTTCTGTCTTAGAAATGAAAAAAGCTAACTTCAGAAGACAATTTCTTTGCTTTTAGTGAACAGAGAACAGTTTGTATTTAGAATATGCTAGTAAGTACAAACGTTCAGTTGCTAAATCACATTTTGCAGTTTTTCTGTAAGAAAACCATGTGTGAGTTCTGGTCACAGTTTTTAATTATTATCATATATTTTGACTCAAATACAATTGTTTGTTCTGTGAACAATAACTCCTAAACCAGGGAAATTCAAAGTAACCTGAATACTGCTTGCTGTAGTCAGCCAGAGGAGGGATAGCCAGTGCGAAACTAGTAACATCAAAACTAACTTTGAACACCTTGGGAATATGTTCATCCTGTCAAATCTATAATCAAATCAAAGTAAAAGCTTTTCAAGATATCTTAAATAAGCACTAGAAGTCCTGTAACCTATTATGCATTACAAAGTAAACCCTTAAGCGGGTGTGTAGGTCTACATATAGCCCAGACTTTATCTTTCTAATCTGGTGATGAATACAGCAGGCCACCATCTGGTGTGCATATACATCAACAACTACAATACAGCCCTACAATTTAATAATCACAAACTTTAACTGCTACTTACCACTTATTTCCAGCTACAGGTCTCAGATTAAGTCTGTCAAATAAATGTAGAAAATCAGCATAAGATTAACTGTTTTTGTTCCGGATTTCAGATGCAGACAGTGAAGCTGGGAGAGCTCTGCTGTTGCTAAGGAAACCTGACGCTGAGGATTTAATGACAGCATCAGATGGTATTGTACTAGAGATTGTCTGCTTGAGGGACTAGACAGCATGCTGCTGATAAGAAATAAGAATGGATTCCAAATGTTTTCACTTTGCTTTACCAGACGAATCCTCTAGTTGCCTGAAAAATTGATAGTAGCTACAAAGAATTTATATAAATGTTAGAGAAATACATAATAGTGAAACATAATCTGCCTGGAAGCTCTCTAGGCAAGTAACTAATCTTCCTAAACCTTTACTCAATATGTAAAGTTTATAAAATTCATACTGCATTTTATTCTGAAGAAAGTATATTTTGCATCTTCAAAAAACTGTCTTTAAACTGATAGCTTATAAAAATAAAGACCTTTTAAGTTCTTGTGTTTTAAGTTCTTTAATTATTGCTAAAAAAGGATTAAAAGAGGAAAAATTTTCAACAAGTTCCAGATTTACAGAGGCCTGAAACTATTTAAATCCAGGGATTTATTTTATAGTCAGTCATTCATTAAGGTTTGTAAATATTTTTATTTTGTGATGTGAAGTTTAAAATACTATTACATCCAAACCCAGTATTTCTGAACACACTCTGCATAAACTGCAAAGTACAAATACAGACTGATATACGCCTTCGGCAGCTCAAATTTTTCCTTTAAAATCTTTTTCTACTTCACAAATCTTTCTGAATTTCATTTACCCTGATGATTAGTTTCTTGTTATCAGATTAAAAAATATCATAACAATATTTTCTGAAAAGAGAAAACACAATTCTTCTATCAAATATGTCTCTTTAGCAGTACATCTGAGCTCCAGGATATTAGTTCAGTGGGAAGTTTACATAAATACACAGAAATAATATTTTATATTCAATGCAGGGTCTTTTGTACTAAGGCATTTTAAAAATATATTGTTTCCCACTACATAACGCTGGGAAGCCTCTTGAATATAATCAAAAAAACAATTCTTCTCCTTCCCAGATAAGGCCACTTCAACTTTACTCTCCAAACAGAGCAGAAAGGACTGCCATACCAAAGATCTAAACCACACATCACATAAGACCATTTGATCAATATGACTTTGAAGGTTAAAGATTGATTTGGTCCTACTGGGATTTAAGACTGTATCTTCAGGAGGCTTATTTATTTCAAACATGAAGATAACCCCATCAACAGAACTCATCATTGATGTCAAAGGGAATTTCTGATTATACCAATGGCAGGACCATGCAACACGTCTACCTACTATCACTCAAGAAGAAAAAAAAGAGAAAAAAAGAAACAAACAAACAAACAAAACAAAAAAAAAAACAAACCAAATAAAAAAATAGAGCAAGGAGAAACCTATGAATTTCCTTATTATTAATTTCCCTATCTTAAATAATACTGGAGGAAAAGTATTAATTATTGATCCATGGTCAAATTAAAACTTCAGGAAAAACTGTTCAGGTTGAACTAATATTTCTTTCTATTGATTTTTGAGTAAGAGTTAGTGGGTTCAAGATAAAGAGTACGGTTGTCTTCAACAAAACAGAAAAACCAAGAAAACAATATTAAGTTGCAGTCAATACAGGTAGTCTTAAGTTAAATACACTCTGTGATGGTTCGGACTTGGCTCCCTGCCAAACCCCAGTAGCAGCCTCCCCCCCTTTCCCCCTCCCTTCTTCCCCCAGAGCAAAGGAAAAAAACTATGTAAATTGAAGAACCCGAAAATCAAGCTAGTTATATAAAAAAACATATATTTGATGTATATTACAGTTAAGATGCTATGTACATAGCAAAAAGAATCCAAACACCCCCCGAAGGAATAGGGAAAGGGGAAAAGGAACAAAAGGAGACAAAGAAGGGACACCGAGCAGATATACGCAATCAAACCTGAGAACTAGTAAAATAACTAGCAAAACAAATGTCACCACATCCCTTAGAAAAAAGCAGGATTGGCACACACGGCCAGCACTCTGCTATCCTCCACGTGGCAGGCCAGCGGTCACTGCAGGCCTCAGCCTTAGATAAGCGAGACCAACGCAAGGACCCACTGTTCCCGTATCCCGCTGGAAGAGAAGAGAGTGAAGGCCTCTCTTCCCTTCTTATTTATACCCCGATTTACGTAAAAATTGTATGGAATACTGGGAACACTGCCTCTTCCTTGGTTACAAACTGGTAACCAAGGAAGGCCTAGATTAAAACCACCACACAGTCATATCTTTTGAGTTAAACATTTAAAAAATACATAAAAATTTGGGTTTATTTCCAAATGAAAAAGTGTTTTTGAATGGAAAAGAACTTCTGGAATAGTCAAAATAAAATGAGTTAGTATTTCACAAATTAACAACTTTCTACCTTTTTGGAAAACTCTCCCATATTCTAGTCCAAGCTGCTCACCAATTTCAACCCAAATTTCTTGTTTTAGACAATTTCTTCCCAATTCTTTTTTTTGGCAAATATAATATTTGTCAAAGCCAATAAAATACCCCACACAGTATATGTTTGAAAACCTCCTATATGGAGCATTTCCAGAATATACCACTACAAAATATAACATGTAAAAGAATGTGTGGCATTTGAACATAAAGTACTACATTTACATTCACCTTTTTTGTCTTAGAAAGTTGAAGAGCTTTGAAGAGGTTTCAAGAGAAGTTTTTAGGAAAACATAAGGGAAAATGATTATGAATAATTTTGAAATAGGAGGTTACCCAGCAAAACAATTGGAAAAAAAATTACATGAAAAATAGCATTTAAAACTAGGTTAAAATGTAAAGAAAATAATTTTAGAGTAATTTAATCAAAAATTTAATCAAAAATATAGATCTGATTTTTTAAACATATGGACAAAACACAAATCACAGAGAGGTTGAAATTGTTTTAGATTAATTTGTGCTTTGAATCCTTGTGAACTCTGCTATCTTGAACTTCTGCTATCACCAGAAGCAATGAGGTATACTTAGAGAATGTTCTAGAGGTTACATGTTCTTTTTGGAAAAAAGAACAATGAAAGAATGCAGGTTTGAATTTTATATAGAGACTGACAAACTGCTGAGAAGAATGAGAAGCACAAAGGCCAAATAGGCCACAAATTGGCCAAAGGACAATCATGCAGATGTTACTAAAACTCAAAAAGTCACTGAGCAGTTGAAGTGAAGCTTAGGAGAGAGGAACTCCTATGGTGACATGTACAAGAGGGGGACAGTTGCTTACAAATACTTTCCATTTCTATTTTCTTTGTCTCTCTGAGTTTGTTTCTTCATTAAAAATATTCACTATATCAGAGGCTTTTGAATAATGTCTTACTCTTTTTAGTTGATAAATATTTTTTTGTTGTTCTTTTGCTGTTATGGAATTCCTAAAGGAAAGATAAACACATATAATGTTGTAAGTGAAACAAAAACTTTTTCAGTCTTGAGCAGCAAAGCCTGAATGATCCTCAAGTGGTCATTAAGTGAAATTAAGATCCTTGTACTCAAAAGTCTAGCCAGGAATTAATTACATAATGCTTTTCTGAATCTAAGACACTTGTTGTGCCCTGTTTCCATACAGTGAAGGAATGATATGTGTCCAGTCTACCACTGATGACCACACAGAAGTCTAAGTAAATGAAAACTGTCATTCCAATTTCCCACTGCAGTGTTGTATATTTCAACAAGACAGAAATAGTTTACAAAATATTAGATAACATACTATAATTGTCTCCCATCCTGGTTAATTCACACCTCTGAATAAATTAGACTGTAGTAGATACTCTGTTAATTCACATTTAAAAAAAAAAAGCTATTTTTTTTGATTCAGGGCTCATCTTTAATAGCACATCAGTGAGGAGAGGCATATCAATGTAAATATCATATGAAGAAAAGCTCAAAAATTCTCCCTGCCCATTCATATTGCAGTCCATGTTGTCAGTCCTATGGTTTGCAACAGATTGATTCTGTCTTCTCATCTCCCTTTAAGCCCCATTACTTCTCAAAAACCCCACACCTGGACTACACAGGAAATTACCTACAATTAATTCTATTCTCACTTTATCTGTGTGCTTAAGTTCTTTCCATTTCTTTGTAGGATCTGGTCTCTTTTGGGTAAGGAACATATATTTTCTCACTCCACTGTTACATACATATAATTGAAGCTACATCAAAATGTTACATAATGAACAATAGAAAGCAATTCAGAACTCTCTCTTTCCAAAACTTAAATCTGGTAAGATTTCAAGGAAACATTATTGGAAGCAAAGTGGGAACAGCCATCAGTGAACCATCTATAGATTTATGGTTGGTAGTAACTTAGAGCAGACAGCTCTTTAGCTATATAGATATTACTTCACCTCATCTCATCTCATCTCTGTCCTTCAGTATATATACATATATATGAAACCGCATAAATAAAATAAACATTTCAAGGCATCTTGGTTCATGTTGTCATATTCCATATTCTCATACCTATAACTCAAACATTGTGCAATATTTATACATCATAGTGATATGGTATTTTATATATGTGGCAAAATGATTAAAATTTTTGTACTCTGTTCAGTAAAAAGTTGCAGATCTAATAATTAGCTATCAGTTTAGTAATTTTAAAGTAAATAGAGTTGTACCCTTTCATGTAAAATCTATTGAAAAAGACTGAAAGAAAACATTATTTTGTCACTGGATAGGCTTTTCCAACTCTGGACTACAGTTTAGTTTGAGGGTTTTTTGTTTGTTTTGTTTTTTTGGGTTTTTGTTGGGGTTTTGTTTGTTTGGGGTTTTTTTTCCAAAAAAATTCCATTTCTATCATTTAAATTTTACCCTTGTTTTCCATGTCCTGCAGAGAAACTTTAACAAATTAGAGAAATGGGCAATTGCCAACCATAGGAAGCTTAGCAAGGACAAATGCCACATGCTGCACCTGGGGCAGGGCAATCCTTGTCGTCTCATAGATTAGGGAATGAGAGGCTGGAGAGAAGCAATGCAGAAAAGGACCAGGATGTCTTGGCCGACAACAAGTTAAATTTGAGTCAGTAGTCCCCAGGCAGCCAGAAGGGTCAACTGTGTCCCGGGGGGCATCAGGCAAAACATCACCAGCCGCTCGAGGGAGGTGATTGTCCTGCTCTGCTCTGCACTGGGGCGGCCTCACCTTGAATATCGTGTGCAGTTTTGGGCACTGTAATATAAGAAAGTTATAAAGCTATTGGTGGGTGTCCAAAGGAAGGCTCTAGAGAGGAAGCTGTATGAGGAGGTCACTTGGTCTGTTCAACCTGGAGAAGAGGAGACTGATGGGAGACTTCATTGCAGTCTACGGATTCCTTGTGAGAGGAAGAGAAAGAGCAGGAACCAATGTCTTCACTCTGATGACCAGTGACAGGACTCAAGGAAATGGCAGGAAGCTGAGTGGGTTATCAGGAAAAGGCTTTTCATCCAGGGAGTGGTTGGACACTGGAACAGGCTCCCCAGGGAAGTGTTCACAGCACCAAGCCTATCTCAGTCCATGAAGAATTAGAACAATGCTCTCAGGTACAGGGTGTGATTCTTGGGGTGTTGTGTGCAGGGCCAAGAGTTGGACTTTGATGATCTTGACAGGTTCCTTCCAGCTCAGCATATTCTATCATTCTATGACCTAAGTATCTCAACTCCAATAGTTATTATTTGAATGAAACTATGTAAATACAAGTTGTAAACATCATACTATCCAAACAGTTAGAGATGATGTGCAGATCAGTGGCAAATACTGGCTCATGGAGAAGCAGGTCCAGATTTTCTGATTTACATTCCCAGAGTGTCCTACAGAAATCTGATCAGCTCCCTCAATTGCACCCTGACCCTGATTCCAATGGGAAAATCTCAAACCTGAATGAAGTATAAAACAAAATGTCATGAGAGCAGACTGGGATCCTGGCTAAAACAAGAGAATGAGAAAGAAGGGAGTACATTGTGACAATGTCGAATAAAATGGGGAACATATTAAAGGGTTCTAGATACAGAATGGAAACAAAAATGGAAGCATAAGACTTTTTGTTGTGATCTCAGTTTGTAAGACCAGTGTAAGCATAAAAAAAAAAAAAAAGAATTATTCTTATTAAGACATATAGAATGGCACAAAGATGTGTTTATTGTGTTATTGCTTACACCTCTACTTGGCTATACCATCCAGACCTAGAGAAATTGAGTCTGAAATCTCGTCTCAAAAATGGTGGGGTTAACAGATTTTCACTAAAACAAGTGTTCTTTCTATGTTTAACTCCTCATATCATATTTATATTTTATTTTTATAGTCATGTTTATATTTTCCAATATACAGTCTGGATTCTGGTTTTACAGGCCAAGATATTTTAATTTTATAGATGTGGCTACATCGAGTCTAGATGTATCTCAGGAACAGAGAACAGGATCTGTTATTGATTATTTCATTATTACAGAAAAAAATCTTTCATGTCACTTATTCAAAGAAAAGCAGATGATCTCCCTGAAGTCATCTTGTGTCTTTCTGGGAAGTGGAGTACTAAAACCAATAATTATTAATATTTTTTCAGATTGTTATTAAAACATGTATGTAATTGTTTTTTTGGTTTGGTTCGGTTCAGTTTTACGTTTAGTTTTTAGTTTGTATGTGTAGAATATGTGAACCATTTGTCCACACATTGGATAAGTTTACTCATTTTGGCTTATTTGTCTTTGATATTAAGGGATCAAGAATGCTATGTCAAGGTATTAAAAGATATACCAGTGTGACTTTCCAAACCTCCTTGCATGATGTTGGAAAAATAAATTAATACTCTTTGTAGTGTTGTAGCAAGTTTGTCAGGTTGGGGGTTTTTTTCAGCTGCAAATGCTTTTTAGCAAATAAGTTCTTACCTAAATGTTGGTAGAAATTTGTATTTTTTCTTTGGCATGTTTCAATATTCCAAAAGAAAAAAAAAATCTATTGTTCTAATGGAAGGAACTATCTTTAATCTACTCCTTTATTCCACCTACAAGAGCTCAGGATAGTTTGTCTTCCCCTGTGGAATGCCAGAGCACATTTTCCAAATAAAATCACAGAAAAAAAATAAAATAAGAAGAACCTAGGCCGAGATTTCTGGGTGTTTTATGTGCCAGGTTTGAACTACAGGATATTGAATCTCAGGTGCTCTCGTTCTCCGGAACAAGGGATCGTTTGAACCACACTATGGTTTCCTCCATTCCAAGGAAACAAGGTTGCACACAAGGATGATGCATATTTAGGTTTTATCCTGACAAAGATTCAGAATGTTTTTATGGTGTAACACTGAGCACAAAGGTACACCTAAAAGTGTGGATGCCACCAATTTAACCCTGAAGACTTATGTTGTTTTTTTTTCTCTATGCCTCTTTCGTTTCTCTTTTTAGAAGTCAAAACTACCTATATCAGAAACACCAGTCACCATTTTGTGCCCTTATTACACCTAAGGTCCAACACAGTTTACAAAATGAAAGTTTTCCTACTTATCCTACCTATAAGATCCTGTCTAATGAGTGTGCTGAGAATGTATCTCATACAAAATGCAACAAGCAGACAATTATATCTCCTCTCATTCAGTAGCCAGGAGTTCAGTTCCACAGTACAAAACTACTATCTCGAAGTTGATTTCTGCTCTTCCAGCTCTCAGAATTTTTACTAAAATTTGGACTACTCTCAGACAAAAACTCTTGCTGAAAACTTGTACTTAGTATGAAATACATTATCATTATCATTTGTTCTGTTGCTTAGTGATAACTTAAAAATTTTATATTATGGCATGACACCAACAGAAAAAATTCTGTTTCCTTTTGCACTTTTCCATCATAGTCACCTAGCACTGTAGGTACTGCTGTACCCAGACTACTTATCTGTAAACTGCAGCTGTTGTGTTCAAATATTTACTTTAACAACATGTTCAATAGACTTGAGAATGGTGTGTTCAAATCTCTTTTAATTTAGGAGAATTCCCTTGTCATGTAGCAATTTTAGGAACTGCTCCTCTTTCTTTTCGAGAAAGAAAAAGTGTTGATATGTTACAGGTGATGAATAAATCCAGCTTATTCTGGGTGACATCTCTACACTCTTAGCACAGAGAAAAGATGGGAAGTCTTCTCTGGAGTTGGATAGTGTTATTCAGATGTAATTTTGTACCTTATCCAGTGCCAGTGGGCAAGTGGTTCACAGCAGAATGAATGCAGCTTTCAGACTGTTCAGCTGAACTTGGCCGAACTTAAAATTTACATTCATTTGTCACCATCTTTCATCTAAGCTCAGTTTCACTTGGGATGAATTCAGATGATTTTCCGTTCAGGTACAGTCATTTCAAAACAGAAGAGCAAGTGCTATTTTCTAAGTGGTTTCTTTATTGCTTTGCACTTTCTCTAGTTCTACACTGTAAAATACAGCCATATAATAGAACTTTCTCTGGTTAGAGCTATATTTTGTCTGTTAAGGTTTTCATATTAAGAACATTTTTCTTTTTTCTAGTTAACTTATGAGTTTGCATCTAATTAATTTATGACATTAAACAGAGTAAAAGAAAAATTGCAAATGCTATATTTACATCTGGATGGAAGACAGATGCAAAATAAAATAAATTGTGAAATATGACCATTAACATTCATAAAGTAATATATTAGCAATACAATTTCAAGCAATATATGCTTGAAAAACAGCTTGGAAATGTGAGGGTAAAAACATAATAGAATACTTTATATATATAGCATTTAAAAAGAATGGCCCTGATATCCAGGAGATTATTCTCGCTTTTCAAATCAAGCCTCTGGATCCTGTTCTAACTGTGAGGAGACATGAGTGTCTATCATTAATGATTCACTCTTAAAGAGTACCCCACTGTTTTGGAAGGACATGTAAATTTCTGACTCGTTTTCTCTTTTTCAGTTTTATCACTTGGAACCATTATTCCAGCCAATGGTATTAGACTACATGCAAAGAATGGTGAAATATAATAAAGTTTCAGAAAATTCAGGCTTATGTAATGCTCAAAAAAAGAAAATATGTAGCTTGTGCAGTGACACAAATAGTTACAGTTTTTAATTCAGCTTTTAATCCAGAGGAGAGAGTACTTGGTCTTAAGGATACTTATTTATAAAGAGATATTAGGTCATTTTAGATGCAATATCAGACTCTGGGTGGTTTTTTTGTTGTTGTTGGTTTGGCACTTTTTTTTTGAGGGGGGGTGTTTTTTGTGTGTGTATTTGTTTTTTTTTTTAATTATGTTACCTTCAAATTTGCTAGTAGAACACTGAAAAAAATGAACTAATAAGAACTTTATATGTGCTTTCCCATGTAACTAGTTGTACAAAATATATTATTTAAAATTTTTCCTGACATATTACTTCTGTCTATACTTTGATTTCTGCTATAAAAAAAGCACTTATAAAACCTTGGTCTGTATTTTTGAAAGTTCAGATTCATGAGATGTTGTCTCATGTTGCTGTCTTAATTCATCTCTGATTAGTCTTAACATTTTTAAATGCAGTGGAAACAATATGAGGCTTATATATCTTTTAACTTGACTTCAATCCCTCTCCCAATACTTCATATTTTTTCTGCTTTCATATCGGATGTTGTAAATAAAGAGTCTCTTTATATAGCCAGATTGACCCCATTAATATTACTAGTACATGCATCTATGCAACAAGCAGAGAATATAAGCTAAATCTTTTATTTCTCTCTCTAGAATATATCTCTGTAAATTCAGAGCATACAAAGATCTAGTTGATGATCCTTTCATCTGAATTTTAAGCAAACTAGTACTATAACCTGGATTTGAGACACCCATATAACTAAGTATTCAGAGACTGGAAGTATTTTCTAAGGCCTCTTGTAGCTAGTGTAAGCTACTTCCTCTCTCTTCTGATATTAGGAAAAGATTCTTCACCCAGAGGATGGCTGGGCACTGGAACAGGCTCCCCAGGGAAGTGGTCACAGCACCAAACCTGACAGAGTTCAAGAAGTGTTTGGACAATACTTCAGGTACATGGTCTGACTTTTGGGGATGGTCCTGTCCAGGGACAAGAGTTGGACTCAATGATCCTTGTGGGTCCCTTCCTACTCATTATATTCTGTGATTCTGCGATTCTGCCTGTTTTTTCTTACATTCTTACATTCCACATACAACTCCTGAAAAAGGGAGCTCTGATTTCAGCTGAACTTACAAAGTCTAGCAGAAAAAAACACAAACCACAACTAAAACCCCAAAGTATATATTTGTTATGGTTTATTAATATTCAGTAGTGAACAGGAATATATAACTAAACACAACTTGAAAAATTATTGTGGGTTTAGTGACAGATGAAGTCAAAAACGGCTATGACAGAAAAATCTAAATATGGAAGTTTAGTCATGCCATGATTCTTTTGTACATTTTCTGGAGCCATTTCTTCATCATTCTCATGTCTGGCTTTAATCACTGTGAAAGGACTTAGTATAAATGACTAGGTAGTAATGATTGCTTTATCTCTATTTTTTTTTTTGAGGAATCAGCTGAGTATTTGACCGCAGCAAATGTTATTTGCATTTTTCCTGTGGGCGTATGTGAAAAAATAAGTAACAACTCACAGGGGTATTCCTCTATAAATGCTGTTAAACCTCAAGATCTCAAAACCTTAGGAAGTTCTTCTACGCATTTTACCAGAGAAAAAATTTTGTCTAGGAAAAAGAAATGAATGTTTTGAAAATGTTCCCTCAGAACTGTGGTGGGTTTTTTTCATAGAAATATGAGTTCTTGATTAAATATTTCATAAAAGAAGAAAAAACTTTCATCACAGGAACCAGAGAAATGAAACACGAGAAAAGAAGTATTTTTGTGTGCAGTCCCTAAACATCTATTTGATACTATTGCTGTCAAACCTCAGGAGAATTCTAAATTCAGTGCCTCAGATTGTTGTTCTCCTCTATGGATGATTTTCACCAGATTTTCACTAGTTGTTAGCCTAGTGTCAACCGGATTTAAGAGAAGCAAGTTTTATTTTTCAGTAAGAAAGTTGCTTTATTTTAGTAGAGAAATTTATTTAAGTTTGTAATTCCTTCCAACTATCATAAACCCATTTGAACCCTATTTGTGTATGCATTTTATTGATAAAAACATTTTTAGATCTGCTATTTAAAATGATTGATTTACTGCCCACATAAGTTAAAGGAAATTACCTTTTTATGGAGCAAAGAAAAGTGCAATATCTTCAGACAAATATTATTTAAAAAACGGTGTTAAAGGTGAGGTTATCATTTGTTGCCATCTTGTCTTTTTCTCATTTCAAGAAGCATTATTATCTATAAAGAAAGAGTCTGCAAATTACTTGAAAAGTTCAATAACCTACCCATTTAATATGACCAGTAACAAACACAGATCAAGAGCTAGTAAACTCCAAGCCCAGATTGGATGGGGCACTGAGCAACATGGTCTAGGGTGAGGTGTCTCTGCCCATGACAGTGGGAACTAGATGGTATTTAAAGTCCCTTCCAACCCTGACCATTCTATGATTCCGTAAAACAATTTACTTAACATAAAGGATGTCTTGGCTTCTCCATCCCTCATTCCGTTTTCATCATACAGGTATTTAATCTAGTGTGAGGCAAAATATCTCCAATCAATATAGCTAACAATTTAGGGTTTGTTATTCTTATAAAAGTTCCCAGAAATCAGCCCTTACTTGATACTCTTGCACTTCAGCTGTGATGGAAGGGAATACATTAAAACAACCTTTGAAAGCATCAGTCAAAGCAAAAACATACTTGAAACAAAAGCCTTTTCTGAGCTCCATGCACATGCCTGCCTTTACCTTAAAGGAAAAGATAATAATAGGTGCAAGGGTGCAAGGGGGTTTTAGCACAAAGACATGGAATTTTGCACCTAAGCTCTTACCCTGTATCTCAGGACCTGGCCATATCTGAGTTTGACAATCTATTCCATTTTCAGGTGGGGAAATGAGATTTGATGAAACTAGTCAGCTTGCAAGCAACCTGAAAAAATTCAAAGGCAAAGACTTATTTCTAATGATATAAAGGCAAATATACTCCATAGGAATCTCACCTACCACAATCAAATGTTTAAAATCATATTAACCTTCAAAAAATTACCTTTCCAGGCATATTTTAAAATCATAATCCCAAAATGGAGAGTGTATAGAGGGTGTGATTAATGCATGCACTGGATATGCTGCAAACATTTGTTCACACAATCATAGTCTGTTATCACTCAATGCAACTCCACAGTTATCATGCTTTGTTGCTTGTTTATTTCACCATGTTCTTCCCTCACTTTCTATATGTACATCTATGTGTATCTAACCAGAAAAAGTACAGTGCCATTGGCCAAATTTTCATGTACATCCTCTTTTAGAAAAGATTTCTCTCTCTATAATTACTATTTTATTGCTCTATGCAAATACAGAATGCTTATCCAGTTAGTCTGTTTTCAGCAATACTTGCATAGTTAGTCATGACTATGATCACCAGAGCAAGCCACTTACTGCAATATTCCAAGTCAAGATGAGAAGCCACCCACAGGATATTTTCCTTCTTTTTATGCATTCATGCATAGTTAGGAAGTGGAAGAATGGAAAGAGACTGACATTAGAGATATCATTTATTGTTCAAATTATAGACTCCATTGAATGCTTATTTACTGAAGACATAAATTAGATGTCTTTGGACGGCCAAAAGAAAAGTTACAAATATATGTATGTATCAGATGACGGCTTCTATGGATTTGAAAAGGGATTGTATTAATTTTGTTGCCTAGAAATTACTATGGTCCTACATTACCTGAAAATTTAGTTAATCTGATTCTAATTTTACAGTGCTTTATAATTTGGTTTCACCTCTCCTTCTTTGCTTCTGTGCCATTGTCACTCTCACTTTGACTATAGCAGCTTTAGAAAGAGAGATCTGAGGAGGGGGGAAAGTCGGCAGAATGAGGATTCTTTACCTAATGTATTGAAAACCCCAAGGAACATTATATGTTTCTGTGTATACAAAACACAGCAGATGAAGCAGATTCCGCTTCAGTTGCTGGTTGTTTACAGTGCCATGAATTGTAAGGACAAAAACGCCCAAATGGGAACTTCTTTGGAGATAGCAAGAACAGGTTCTAATCTGAAGCTGACCAACCAATATAGAAAAACAGAAGTCTGGACTATTTTATAACTGCCTGTAATTCATTTTACCACATTATTTGAGATGGAGATAAATTCGTAACTTATTTTTCCAACAACCAGCAACCTGGTGCTCTGTAGTTTCTCACAGGCTGACTCTGAATGCAATTCAGCCTGTGCAGATGGCCTGCACAGGGATGACACATCACTTAAGTCTCAATTAGCTATTCACTGCAGAATTTAAATGGGATTATGTGCTACATGAAACCTTGCTGGTACTGTCTGAAAAACAGTGATCTACAGCCTCTGAACTTAAAGGTTAAAATGTAATGAACCCGCAATTTAAGTCCCTACAATTTTTTTTATAAATTTTTGTTTTCAAAAATGTAATGATAGTGGAATATAATCTTTTCTTTGAAATTTTATTGAGAGATAATTTAGGACATTCAGAGAGAGAGAATTCTAGTTTCAAAATCTGGCAAGTGACCAGAAGTATCACATCTTTGTTGACGTGTTTTTCATTTGTGTTGTCTGAGAAGCAGGCATTTGCTGTGCAGTTGTAGGCTGCAACACATTAGCTTCCTTTCTTTTTTATCTGTTGCAGTATTTTTAATTCACAAACAGTAAAACTGAAGCCATCAAATTTTGCTCAATTCAGATTAAAGATAAATAATGATAGTGGAAATATCTATTTCATTTTCTAATAGGGACATACATCTTGAGTCATCAAGGTAGGTAAAAGTCTTAAGGTCTTTCCAAACTGCAGTACTTAAGACACATAATAGGCAACAAAAGGCTAAGACTAATTAGTAGAAAGGGTTTTTTCATGTTACATTTAAAACATTGCAAGAGTTCTACAAAGGCACCAATGAAAAAAGAACATTTCTATTCATTAGAAGCAGGACAATTTTTAACCTACCCTCCTTTCTTACAAGGTGCTTTACAGATGTATTTTATTGACTGTCTTTTTCCTCATATAAATAACTTGTCCCTCTGTTGAAGTCTACTGAAACAGGAAGGTTTGCTCTTAAGCTCAATAAAGACAAATCTGTTAGCATGTTCTTGTGTGGTAAAAATGTTTTCTAGAGGAATTAAACTACCATTAGAATATACATATCTATTTAACCCTGTCCAACAAAACCTCTATCTCTGCTTCCTTTGAACCTGTGATGTTCTTAGTCTTCTTGTAGGTTCATTTTTGATGCAAAAAGCCCTAGTGGTAAACATGTTTCAAAGGAAGCTTCTAAAATATGAAGAGCTTGTCAAATGCCAAGTGTTAGAGCAATTCCTTATGCAGATTCTCTCAGTTGGTAAACCTCTTGAAAGCAAAAAGTTCATTAGACTCCAAAGACTTATTGAAGATTCTTGCTTCTTGTATGTGAATAAGAGTGTCATGAAACTTTGGGGAAAAAAATTCAAGTTGACCTTCTGCAACTGCTTTTCATTTTGTTATAGTCAAATGGACAGCCAAAAGACATAATTCTGGAAAAGAATTTAGAAGATCATCGTGGAAGACCAATTACAAAAAGCGTGATGCATCAACAATAAATGATTAAAGGTATCCATAAAAGTAGGAATAAAAGATTGTTAAGCAGGAACAAGAAGGAGATGTTACATGTGTACTCAGCATTAATAAGATATCTGTTGGAATTTCACAGTCAGACATTCACTTTAAAAATTGATTGACTTTGGAAATTATTTGCAAAATTAATGTGAGAACTGAGACACAGTTTCACAAAAGTTTGGATCTAGCCCATGCAAGTTGGGTTGCATTGGATACAGACATGTGCATTGACTGTCTGTAGTGTAGATGTCTACAAGTGGACTAAATGATTAAGCTTACTTTGTATTCTGTATGTATCTTAGGTTTGACTAAACTACCTATGTGTCTTGCTGTCTAGGTATCACTCTAGATGGTCGTGTCTTTCCTACATGTCCTGTGCCACATTTGCCATCCCACCATGGATATCTCAGATGCTCAAGAGTGTCTAATCTGGCATTAAATACTTAAAATTGTGCAGCTGGTCAGGGACTTTGATCAATATAATTGATGGACACAGAGATATGTTTAGTTCATTCTAAAACAGGCGCGTCTACATCAAGATTTCACTAGAAGCTTTTGACTGTGTTGATTAGATCTCCATGGACTGTAATGAAAGCTTAGACATCTATTAAATTTACACAGAGATACCTATATTACAGATAGCTAGGAGCAAATGTCCAAGTCTAGATCTGCATTTCATTCACAATCTGCCTGGGCATTTAGGAGAGAAGATGAAAGAATTATAATCTATTTAAAAACACATATAGAGGAGAATGCATCGGAGAGAGGACTTTTCAGTACAGAATATATGAGCAACAGCAAGTCATAAGGTATGCAGAATGAATATAGACAAAAAATAAACTTGAAATTAGACACATTTAAAAGGCTAAAACAATAATTCTAGAGCCAGGTATTAGCCAAGAGCAAGTCCTATCTAGCCAATCTAGTGGCCTTCTACCATGGAGTGACTACATCAGTGCACAATCCTTCTCTATGAATTGGAGGGATGGATTCAGTGGGTAGACTGTTACATGGATTAGAAATTGGTTGAATGGTCACATCCAAAGTCCCAAAGGATATTACTGACAAGTGGTGTCCCTCAGTGGTCTGTATTGGGATTTACTTGATAATATTTTACGGGTCTCAGTGCTTTTGTAAGAAATATGTAATTAGACTACTTCCAAAGATAGTGAATAACAGATTAATTGCTTGTAATCTAAAGGCAGGCATTAGAAAAAATGACGGAGTGGAATATCATAACAGGGATTTGGCCATAAAGTCTGTTTCTACATCAATACTAGTTAATAAACAGGGGCATGAGATTGAGCTCTTTGCCATGACCTACTCCTTCTTTGTTAGCATAATCTCTGCAGGGCTTTGCTTCGGGCCAAATAACAATTTTCAATGTTGAGACACAGTTGAAGAAATAACATATGTGAAACCTCTGTTTCAAAGGCACATTTGCATGTAATAAACATAAATCTAAATTTTTTTCCCTGCAGAAGCTAAATAACGATAGGGCTGTTACTTTTCAGTATTTCGCTTTATGTATCTTCCTTACTAATTTATATTTCCACATAACTATTAAACTACTTTCCTCCAAAATGCAAACTATCTTCCAGGAGAACTTGTAATACATCTTTTAGATGACATGCAGCAGAAGAAATAATAGTGTGCTATTGTTAACAAGTCAGGATCAAACACAACTCTACACTAATAGCAGTAACAAAATAAGTCCTGCTGCCCCATGACTGAGGTGATGATAGATGCAAGAAGGCTAAGCCTGAGCAATGAAATTTAATGAATTGCCACATTTCCAGTATTTCTAGTTTTTATAAGAAGAATATAGAAAGTGGTATATTTCTGTTAAATATTAATATAACACACTTTGTCTAACATCATATTTTATCTGAGAATTGTCCAGTTGGTGGATCTGTTATATTATAATGAGATGCATTTTAGTGTGCATTTTAAACTATATGTGTTGCAGTTTCTCTGTAAAATATAACTATTTCATGCTTTAACAAATGGTTTTCATTACACAGTGTGTATAACTTCTTTATGTGTATCTGCTATATAATGTGATTTATGATCTTAATGTCATCTATTTTCATGCTCTTCCTTTCATAAAATTAAATCAACTACTATCTGTTTATCTGTATCTGTTTTTTCTCATAAGCAATAATAATTGGAAGATGTCATGCAGCTCTGGCAAATCTCAGGCTGTGCTGCTCTCACACGTTGCTGCATTTGGATCTCAGCATTTTACATATCTGTATTCCTATGCTTCCCAAGTTTTGAATGGACAGGAGTAGTGTTCCTTCCTGTCACTTTTCTGCCTGTTAGCCCATCTCAGAAGAGAGACCATGATCTCTCTCTGCACTTGCCCTCAGACTAACACCTGTGTGGGAGGAGATAATGAGCTCTTGGCTCGCAGTGGTTGAAAACACCCTGTGGTGTCCTACAGCTGCAGCTGGTGAGGGAAATACACACCACCACTCCTCAGATATAATTCAGATAGGGTGCCAGGATCAGGAGTTGTGAGCTCACCTGAGGAGATATGTTGGAGCATAAGAAAGGAGAAAAAAAACTAAAGAATTGAGGAGACACAAAACAGAAATGTGAAGGGAGACTTGGGCAGAAGCACAAAAGAGGACACCAGAGGAGAACTGTGAAGAGGCAGAGTTTTGGAGAAAATGAAGGAAGGACATATGTTGGAAAGGACACTGTTGGGCACACTGCTGGACACACAATCTTAGAAGAAGATCTATGCTATGAGGGCAAATTCTTCTGAGGACTGCAGTCATGGGTGACCTACACTGCAACAGGAACACCCTGAAGGACTGTAATCATGGATGACTCATGTCAGAGCAGGGACACCCCTGAGGGGACTGTAGCCCATAAAGTAACCCACATCAGTACAGAGGAGCAGTAGAAAATAAGGAACTGTAGAGGTGTATGGGTTTTTAGTGGCAAGGTTTTGGTTGTGGGGTGAGACCACAGGAGTGGCTTCTGTGAGAAGCTACTAGAAATTTCCCCCATGTCCAGCAGAGCCAATGACAGCTGGCTCCAAGATGGGCCCACTGCTGGCCAAGACCGAGCCCATAGGAGATGGTGGTAGCACTTCCAAAGTAACATATTTAAGATTGGAAAAAACCCACTGTGACACAAAGACAGTGAGAGAGAGGAGATAGAATCCATGAAATCAACAATTCTGCAAACACCAAGACCATTGAAGAAGGAAGGTCACTATACGCTCCAGGTACCAGAGCCAAGATTCCCCTGAAGCCCATGGTGCAGAAAATGGTGAGGCAGGCTGACCCCCTGCAGCCACAGTGGACCAAATATCCACCTGCTGCCCACAGAAGGCCCCATGCTGAAGTGTGAAAGGAATAAGCATGAGGAGTGGCAGAGAAAATGTGTGATAAACTGATCCAAACATCTATTCCTCATCCCTCTGCTCTTCTGTGGTGGGAGCAGGTAGAGAATTTCAAAGTTGAACCCAGAAAGAAGGTGGGGTGGAGGGAAGGTGTTTTAAGATTTACTTTTGTTACCCTGAATTGATTTGTAGCAAATTGAATTAATTATCCCTAAGTCCCTGTTTTGTCCGTTATGGTAACTGGTGAGTGATTCTTCCTGTGGATATCTCAACCCGTGATTCCTTTGTTTTATTCTTCCTCCCCTCTCCAGGTGTGGAGGGGAGTGATAGAGCAGCTTTGGTGGGCACCCAGTCTCCAAGCAGGGCCAACTCACCACAGGAGGAAAATAAGTAGGAAGGATTGAACAGAAGGATACCACTAGTTCCAGACTTCAACCTCCTGTGTTGCCCATCACCTCACCAATCTACTGTGAAGGGCTGAGCATAATATGCTCTGACAAAAGTTTTTTATCAACTTGGGAGAAACACTTAAAAAAAACATAATAAGGAAACATAGGTAAACAGAGAAAAATACCACTTTCTGTCACCCAGTTTTGGGGAGCCAGGGGAATAAAGAAGAAGAAAAACCAGCTTTTTTTATGAAAAAGGACTTCACTTGGAATAAAGAACTGTTAAAGATCAAGAACTCTGCTACACTAATTCCTTATAGAGTGGTGAAAATTCAATTTAAAGTGGAAAATACAGAACTAGGAGTGAAAATTCTGTTTAGACTGCCGGAATTAATGAGTCCTCACTATTAAACATAATTCATAAACTGTACTTAAGACAAGTTCCCAAGAAGACCTTTAATAACTTTTTAAAATAGAACTATTCATTATATTAACACTTTATTATTTTTTTCTTAGAAAGAAAAACACAAGCCAGAGACTAAACATTTCTCTTAGTTTTCATAAATCTGTAGTAAACAAAGCCTGCAGCATTTGTTCGACTTACTCTCAATTTTTTAATCACTGCATCATACTATTTTATTTCCAACATACCACTGTGAATATAGTAAGACTTTTTCCAGAGGTTTTGATAGCAACTAGTTACCTTTCATTCTTTAGAACAGGGGAAAAACCAAGTCATCTGACTTCTTTTCCAATCAACAGTGAAGTCTTTTTCTATAGTATTGTTTTGATTGAACAATGATTAAAAAAATCTTGTGCATAACTGCAGGGCTTTAACTTAAAAAGGTGTTCTAATCAGGAAGGTGCAAGTAGTCTTTTACATTCAAAACTACTAGTAATAATAGTTTGATAACTATTGTGAAATCATATTACAACTTATTTCTTCAAAGTGATTGACTTCTATAAAAAGAAATGCTTGTCAGAAAAGAACAACATTGATGTATAATTGATTCTAGTACCATGAAAGAAAATATGAAGGAAAACAACAGCATGAAATTGCAACCAAGACTTGTGATTTCTGCCTCTTGTCTTCCCCATCAACAACCAAGTAAGGAAATGAGCCTCAGGTTATAAAGCTACACATATTGTTTAAAATTCAGCCTCCCAGCAGCTGAAGTTCTAGAGCTATTCTTGTTGTTCACCCTATAGCAAAGAACACAAAGTAAAACTTCGAGAAGAATGGGAGTGAATCTGGAGTATATTTGCAATTTTCAAAAGCAAGGTCATGCCATATTTCAAGTGTATTTTAAATGCATTTCTGTACAGTTTAAATTTGAAAGCACATTTCCCAGAAGTATAAATATCATTAGCATTCAATGAGGTTTCAGGCAGATTTTCAAGGACACACTTTAATTCCCAGGGCACTTGTTTGTTGCAATGCAAAGATCATGACATCCACATTTTTGGAACATTTAATCTCTCGTAAGCTAAGTGTCTGGCTCTTTCTTTAGTCACTAGAAAAGAGAACGTGGTTCCAGCAATTTATCCTTGATGAAAAATAAGAAGTGGGTTTCTATTTTTTCCTTTCAAAGTAGTGGAAGTCGGAACAACAGAATTATATTAGCTGCCTTGAAAAAGCTAAAATAGAGGCAATGACGAGCTAGATAAGAATAATTTAAAATAAAATCTACGTGTTAGTTTTTTCTTTTACTTTCTGACTTACATGTGTTTATAACTGCATAGACTGTAAAGTAGAGTAGAGTAACTTTTTAAAAATATCTTTTAAAGAACACTGAAAGACTTATCTAAAACATTTATTAAGAATTGATTTTTGAAGCCAAAATATCTGTATGTTTTAACAATAACAGAAGAGTTAAAAGGTGTTGTGACATTCACATGGCTTATGAAATAAATGAATAATCTTTTGAATCCCAGAAAAAACTGCGCATGCTCACATATACACATGGAAACGTTATAGCTACTTCTGTTCAACACTAGCACATAAGCTTCTGTAATGTCAGCTTCTCCATTCAGTGGAAGCTACCTTTCTATTAAAAAATTATATTCCATGACACAATATTAACATACAATCCATTTTCAATACTTTAAGCAGATTAATTTTCTCAAATACTTTACATTAGTATATTAGTTTTCTGATATATACACCACTAAAGCAGAAACAGAGAGAGGGGGGTTCCTGCCTCAGCCTAAGTATTTTTGAGTTCTGGCACAGGTAGAGGAAAGGTTCTCACTGCAGATTAATGTTTTTCATATGTTGCTTCCCAGCTCTTCTTTCCGGTATATAATGTGGTTCTTCCCTAATAAGATTTTAGGATTGTATCTTAAGACATCCTATTTACAGAGTTATCACTTCAGATCAGAATACTACAGGACTGTGGCTGTATTAGAAGTACAGCCCTGAATGGTTTGCTTGCTTCCTGTTCTCCCTAATGATTTTGCATCATATACTGATAGTGGTTCACGTTTAATAGCCTATACTTTCAATATTATGTATGCCTAATGCCAAGAAAAAAACCAGCCTTTAGTGCATCACAAAACTTTCTGAAGACCTTCTTTTTCCCTGCAAGTATAGATCATTGGTAACTACATAGCGCAGCAAACGTTATTTTGCCCTCAAAATAGAGTGAAAGCAGACTCAAACACAAAGACGTTTCAAAGATTCTCATCACCTTCTTTATATCAGACACCAAATCATGCTCCAGCCTCTACAATTTGAAGCCATTAAATAGCTAGTGGGATTTTCCGTAACAGTAGGAGCATTAACCCCAGTGTCCTGGACAAATTCCAACACAAGTAATTACACTGTGCCAGTAAATCCCCCTGCATTTTATTTGGACACTGCATTTATTTTTCTTCTAGTAAAACATTATGTGAGGTTTGCTGTGTGTTGTTAAACAGGTGCTGAGTTTTATCTAAAGTGTCTTCATCTCAAGGATGTGTGAAACTATCTCTGTAAGATGCAGTAAGGCCTTTGCATATGAATTCAGAATGCAATTTGGTACCCTCTGGATATTAAGCATTATATGATGCAACTTTTTAATGATTTTATTATTATATTTATGCAGAGGAGTGCTAAAGAAACACAAGTATCTTAAAAAACTTTAAGTAAAATGCATTAAACTGTTCTTCAGTAGCCCTTTCACTGATTTTGAGTTGCATAGGGCTCACCATTCTCTTCCTCTGCATAAATTTTCAATATCTCAGCAATATCACTGTTTCATGGTATAATAAAGATACTCCCTGCACAACTTTACTTATAGAAAATAAGAACACTTACATGCTAGGGCAGCTAGTAGCTTACAAAGATGCTCACTTCCTTCTCATTGCAGAGACTGGCATTCAACTTTCTGGGTTTTTTGAACTAGAGTAAGGGCTTAATCTCTTCTTTCACTGTATCTCTTAAGCTGCTCAGTTTGCTCAGTTATTTGAGTTCTGTGTATTAGTTGCTCAATTCTCAGTTTAAATTTCACCCCATCGCCCCCCCCAAAAAAGCCTTGATGGGGAAAAAGGTCAAGGTGTACATATTTAGGGATTATTTGTTGGGGTTTTTTGTTTGGTTTTGGTTTTTATGTAGCCAGCTTTCTCAGTATTGGAATTATTTATCTGTGCTAAATACTCTTGGATGCTTTATAACTGTTCTGCAGTGTTAACAAAAAAATGTTGAGCTTGTTCTGAGCTTGTTCTAAGGTTGTGTGGATGCAACAAATGAACTGCTCAAAATTTCTGACTCATTAGTTACTGTTTAAAATCTTTCAACTATATATAATACTTTGAAAGTGAAAGGCATTATTACACAGGAAGCAATCCTCTGCAGAGATAAGAAATTCTTTTACTGTGTGACCTGTGGTCACATGGCTTTATATTATTATGCAAGAACAAGAAAGTTTATATGATTTACAAAATTACTTCCTGAATGCATTTCACCATATCAAAAGTCTTTAAATATGTAATTTCATTCACTTAAAAAAGAAGAAGTCTAGAATAACAATTGTATAGAAATTCATCTATAAATTTTATAATCCAAGAGAACTTTGATGGAAATATTTTAAGGTGTAGATAATTTCAGATGTTTCTAGTAGATCTCTCTTTTTTGGTTATTTTTAGGCAGAAGTGACAATAAGAATTTCAGAATTCTATGAAAAATACCCATTTCAGTGAAATTCTGACAAAAACAAAACACTTCTAGTTTGTGAACTGCCAGTTTAGTTGGGCTAATAAACCAGCTCATTTGTGCCTCCCCCTGCTGTTTAGTGAACTGAAACATACTGGAGTGCTGCTCACTGGATGCCTGTAAAGGACACTGATGGGACCTGATGACAGCTACATGATAAATTCCAGGACTCCTTAGGTTAAACTAGGATAAATTCTTATGCTGTTTTGTGAAGTGGTCAGTTCATCACTCCTTGTTTCTGCTGCTTCTTCCTCCTCAGGGAGGATGCTCCTCATGATCTTACCTTGCTCCAGCATGGCATCCCTCCCATGGGAGACAGTCCTTCAGGAACAGACTGCTCAGGGTCACAAATTCTGACAGCAAACCTGCATATGTGTGGGCTCCTCTCGCTATGGGTAAACAGGTCCAGCCAGGAACCTGCTTCAACTCCAGCTTGCCACAGCATTTTTGGGGCATCCACCTGCTTCACTGTGGACTTAAGTGGGTATCAAAGGGACAGCCTGCCTTACCATGGGCTGCAGAGGAATCTCTGCTCCAGTGCCTGAAGCACCTTCTCCCGTTCCTTCTCCATTGACCATGGGGTCTGCAGAGTTATTTGTCTCACAGATTCTCACTCCTCTCTTGGCTGCAACTGCTTCTGCTTACTAAATTTCCCCCCCACTTTTTAAATATGTTATCCCATAAGTGCTGTAATCATCACTGGTGGGCAGTAGTGGGTCTGTTTTGGAGCCTGCTGGCATCAGCCCTGGTGAACAAGGTGGAAGTTTCTAGCACTTTCCCCCAAAGCTGCCCCTATAGCTCTCCCACGCCCTCCAACTACACACCCAACCCCAAACAAAAAACCCTCATCATCCAAACCAAATAAAAGTTTGAAGCTCCTTATATTCTGGCAGCAGGGGGAAGGAGATGGACAGGACAGGAGAGGTCTTAGCAGTGAAATAGTTATGGGACTATTTTTACCCCTTCCAAATGAGGCACAATTTTGCACTTTTTGATGTAAAAAGGTCTTGGTTTACTTCAAAGCTTCTTACTCATCCTGCGTTTGAATCAGTTTTGCGAGTTCATTTTGGAGTATCTCTCAGAACTGTAGTATCAAGCTTGAAGCAACTAAGATCGTTTGAATTTTATCTTAATTAAAACTAATCTTTAACAAAGAATCATTAGGAAACATTTTCAAGGAAATGGTTTTAAATAGTTGTTAACTGGTACACAGCTTCTGGGTTTTTTTCCCCTTTTCATACTCTGAAGCATGTGTAGGGGATGCTTTTGCTGCTTCCTTTTAATAGTGTGAAGTAACAGTTTTTCTGGAACACATTTGTGTGATACTCCTGAAGGCATTCTTTGCATCAACATTCTGCAGACAGAATGCCTGCAGCATATATCACATGGCCAATTTAACCTGTTTGATAAGATCGCGTAGTTAACCCCACTCCTTTCACCACATACTCAAGAAATGTGATGCTGGAAAATGGAATTTCGTCCTCAGTGTTTGACTCCTGAGGTACATTTCTTCAAGCATTTTAAAAAAATTCTGTTTTAGTAAAACTACTATTAGGAATATTGTCATTACTGTTATTATTACAGCTGATATTACACACACAAACAGAGCTGATTTAGTACAATTAGTTAAGCATTACTAAATAATTTAGTGTCACAGCATAATGTATTCTTGGAAAATGGTAGAGAGTTCCAGGTCCTCTTAATTTCTTATTTATTTTCCTTCTGCAGTATCCTAATTCACCTATGCTGTGCAAATAGACATCAGAAAAAACAGACTATCTGTATGTGTACAAGCAATTATATTTCCAAATATGAATATACAGGATTGTTTGCTATCAGCTGCAGAGGTGAACTAAAATTCAAACTTGTGAAAAGTCAAAAATTTTCTTATATGGATGTGAGTAAATCTGTAAAGCTGTCAGTCAAAACAATGTAGAAAAATAAATCTAATCTATGAAGTTATAATGCATAAAGAATAAATAACTTTGGGATTTATTTATCAATCAAGGAAAAATATGTCAAGCATAAATAATGGATGCAGCTTTTTCATTTCTTCCATAAAACATAAACCAAGTGTTCCCATTAATTAAATCTATTGTTTCATGTAATTTCCTCTTTTAAAAGGATATTCTTCCATCAAGGTGGAATTAAAGACTTTCCAAGGAAAATGCAATGGAAGGGTTAATTTCACTTCTGACAAACTTTTTCAAAGTCAAGCAGAAAGTTTGTATTGTTTTGTTGATCAGTATGGTTATGCTACCTAACTTTTTCCTCTTGGAGGAACTCCTTGCTTACACATAAAATATATAATTTACTTAGAAGGTTTTGTACATGTAGCCTGGCCACGGAAACCAAAATGGAGCAGGAGTGACTCCAGTGTGGATCTGGGTCCAAGACCCAGTTTATGAGGTTAGAGAAGTGTTGCTCATGAATTTCAAAAAGTTTATGCCAAGCTACACCAGCTGCAATTTTGAAAACCTAGGAATTTTCACAGTGAAGTTTGAAAGCATTCCAAGTAAGCAGAAATAGCAGAGTAGAATAGAAACAGTTATCTAAACATAATGATAAAATTAAGTAGCACTTTTGAAAGAACAAAGAAGCACTCAAATATAACTGAAGTATGTTCTGTACGTTTTATGCTCTTTACTACTGTTGATGTGTTCAGAGTGACTCTATATTGTGAAGGTGTTATGCTTTGACTTTATATCTGTTTTTACTGCGTACTCAAATGATATAATTTCCTTCAGTGATTTTTCTTTTTCTTCCTTTGTTCCCTTTTTAAAAAATCTTGAGTATTTTAAAAGACGTTTTATGTACCTGATAAAATATAAGCTTGAAAATATAAGTAGATAATTTTTTCTTGGTGAGAAATAACCTTTTTCATAATTTAAAACTCTCCTTAAGAATAATTACAAGTATTTTTTTTTAGAGTGGGAAAATTTTATCATTTACATTATTTTTTTTCATCTGTATTACAGATAAGTGAGTAAGAATTAGGTTCTTAGGAAAATTACTTTTCTTGGGAGTAAGGTCATTAATAGTTTAATACATTTTCTATGTTATTTTTTTAATTCATTTAAATTTTAACTTCTGATTCTGTTATTCACACCAGGCATGACAATATCAGAAGAGATGCATTCTAGGATGAATCTTAAAATACAGTGGTATATGTAATAACTTGCTCAACATACCTTGAAGTGAATTATGAATATTACCTTATGGCATGCTGCTGAATTGCATACCAGAAATTAAGAGATCAGTTAATGTATTTCTAAGCAAAACAACCTGGAAATGCTTGGGTACGATAAGAATGTTACGAATTACAAAGTTAAATACTAGACTGACTTTTCTAATAACTCTTTTTAAAAAGAGAGAGTGACAGAGTGACAGAAGTTTGGGAAGCTACTCCAGGGAATTGCTGTATCAGAAACACCAGTACAGTAATGAATCATTAGGACAGCATCATAAACAATAGCATGTTGAAGATTTGGGTGATTTACTGAAGCATTTGTTACAAATTTGAAAAATTCATAACCATGGTATACAAACAAGAAAATTCTACTTGGCAAAGCTGTTGATTTTTTTTTTTTTTTCACCATAAAGGTGGCAAACCAAAAGGAAAAGATCTTCCTGTGGAAACAAAAATGTTAATATTACCTCATAGAGACCCTAGACCATTCTCCGTGTCTTACCTGGTGCAAAAGCAATTTTACAATAAATAGCATTTTTGGTGAAAACAAATATTAGACTGTGGCAAATACTGTCTTTTAATTTTAAGACAGCCACCGCTTCTACTCTCTCCTGTCTCAGTGAGCTTCCATGTGCTTTTTGTATGGGCAGCTGCCCTGCTCTTCATCCATTTCCTTGCAGCAGTATTTGAACCCCTGTCTGTTGGGCTGAGGGGCTGCTGTCGTGGGTTAAGAAACCAAGTACCAAAGTTGGCAAGCTGTCTGGTTGCTCCAGCAGCGTGAAGAAAGGGATAGATGAGTCGTGTGGCCCTTCTGAGTAGCACACTTGGGGCTTGAAATCCTGAGAAATATGTTAAGAAGTTATGCTTTCTGCACAGGAGAACTAATGATGCTGCCCACCACTGGATCCAACAGCTGTTCAATGAACCATTCAACAACCCCCCTTTCTGAGGGAAAAAGGCAAACTATAACCCTAACGACAGATTTTTCTTGTGCCTATGGGATAGTAAACAAGGGGTCTTTAATCAAAATATATCTCAGAGAAATGCATAATACAGTAAAGATGAGAAATAAAATACAAGCATTGCCTCTTTATATCAAACCCAAATAACCCACCTTTCTCAAGATTTGCCCTACTGCCGCAAAGAAGCCTGCATGTTTGTATGACATAATTTATGAAAATAAATTTGAATAACTTTAAATACTACAGTCCAGATCACTAAAGGAGACCAAATCACTATGAGTAGTAGTCAGTAACAGATGTGTAGATTTAGATGTAGGAGTAGATGTCTATTAAAAGAAAAAGCCCTTTCAACAACTTGTTCTTTTTATCTAAAAAATATGCAGAAGTTCTAAATATGTGGGATCTTCAGTTCCCAGTGAATAAAGAGAAGGGCACAAATATTCTTTTTTTTTTTTTTTTGTTACAAAGGTACTGCAGTATCTTGACCACAGTTTTTTTTTTTCTGAGGGGAAGTTATTTCATATGGAATGAACTATGAGAAAACATGCCTACTCAGAGAAATACTTTTTTTGGAATCCCAGAAATATTATAGACAACATTTTCAAAAGCATCTAATTATTTTTGTTATTGCCATTATGTATAGTCAATGATATGTCCAATTTTCTTTTGAGAGTATTTGGGAGTTTTACTGAAAGAATTCAAAGTATATGTAGACTGAAAAATATTCCATTGGAAGTGATAGTCTCTTACAAATTCAAATTTCATAATTAAAACAATGTGGAAGCATAGTGCTCAGTTTTGTGCTACATGTGTTAGTCCACTGAAAGTCTGAGACAAGAAATACATATTTTTAAAAGTTCTATAATCATGCTCAATTCAAAAATACACAACTTTTAGAAGCATCCTTGAGTGATTTGGTGAAGATTTGGATAACTATAACCTAAAGCTTTGATTGTTAGGGTTATTATTTATAATTATTTATTAAAAATTACTTCCAGAAATATTGTTAGCAAGACTAAGTTTTCTTATGTATAGGCTACCATAATGATAACAAAAACCTACAATGGGCTTAATTTTGATATATGGGCTAGCTGTTTGTGGTACCTTTGCTTGTGAAATGCTCTTTTTAGTTAATTTTGGAGTATTTTGAAACCACATTTGCTGCTTCAAATTGGAATCCCCTGATGAAATCTGGAATGTGGTAGAGTAGGAAGATTTATGGTAGTATAACTCACTAAAGAGAGGATTACATAGACATAAATGTTGTCAAAGTAGCTGCAATTCCAGCTTGAGTAACGAGGAGCTCTCAAACTGTTGAGGATTCATAGTATTTAGGATGCAATGTTAGAAACTTTGTCTTATTAACTAATATATCTTCTTGATCTGAAAAAAAAAAATCAAAACCAAACACCAACCCAAACCCCTCTTGCTTCTCAGGGAGACTAAATAATGGTGTGATTGGCACAATTAACAAAAGACAGAAAAAAACCCTAGAACTTTCTGGTTGTTATTTTTTGCTAAAACTCCCATAAATTACAACAAACAGCTAAAAAGTTTTTCTGTGATCATTACTGACATCATCTCAGCCCGACAGCCACATGGCTCTGTCACACAGTAGGGTAGTAACAAGTTAATGAGGAGGATAAGGCCATTCAGAAATCCATGTCAATATGTAAGAAACTGAAGACCAGACACTGTAATTGATGCTGCTCTATGTCCTACTGTAAATCAGTCCTTTCTAATTGTTTTCCACTACTGTTCTAGGAAAGTGGATATGACTACCTCAGTATTTTCAGTGTTACAAAACACAAAAAATAGACCTGGAAAGGAACTTGAGGTATCATAAAATCAAATTCTCTGCCCTAGGACAGAATCAGATGTAGCCAAGGTATTCCTAACTCATTTACTTTAGCTGTGTTTAAAAAGATACCAATTATATGGATTCTAAAAGCTCCCTTGACAATGTATTACAAAGCTTAATTACCCTCACCAATAGGTAGAACTTTACCTTTTTTTACATCTAACTTAAATATCCCTCCTTGCAAATTAAGCCCATTACATTTGGGCCAATGGAACAAAGAACAGTTAATTGTCTTCCTCTTTTCAATTGCTTTTTATTTACGTGAAGGCTGTTACCTTGTCTCAAGGTCTTTAAATTTTCCTGAACGCAGAAGTAATATAAGAAGACAGAGCTATGGGGCACATTAAAAAGTAAATTGTTGAGCAAGTGGTGAAGCTATTTTGGAGTAAGAGGTAAATTTCCTGTGCATTCATTGTCCTTGACTAAACAGTATTGTGATATAAAAGGTTAGTAAATCAAAAATCACATATACACGTATATATATGTCAAGGCAGGTTCAGTTGTATTTTAATAAAACACTGAATGTATTATAAAAAGTCTGTTTTCTCTGCAGAAATCTTTTAGATTAAGGTAATTTGTGATGACGAAAGGATACACTGGTTGATTTTTTTACTATTGCATTATTAGTTGTATTTCATATAAGAGAGTTTAAGTTTATGAATGTTAATGTAGTGAGACAGGTAGAAAGGAGGGATTGCTCAGATGAGAATAATTTTAAAACACAAATAGAAATTGGTTTGAGTTTTCCGTATTATATTATCAGCAACGTTCTGTTTTTAAAAGCACTTTATCTGAGTAAAAATAATTCTCAGCTTATAAGAAACATCTTTAAATGCTTCTAATATATTTTTAAAAATAGAAATTAAACAAACAAACAAACAAAACACAACAGAAAAGCTTTACTTGTTAACTGGCTCTTCAGAAAGCAATTATTTTCAAGTGTTGTTTCATTTCAGATTTGAAATCATATGTATGTGCAATATATTGCTTACTTCCTCTTCCTATATATCCTTGAATAGCAATAGAAACCAAGAAAAAGCTTTCAAAAGTTATATCAAAGAAGCTGAGACCGCAACCTGGATCTGAACAATAAACAAACTAAACAAATCTAAGCAAAGGTAAAGAGTTGTAATAACACCTCCTTCCCCCCTTTTTTTTTTCTTAATTGTAATGAAAAATAATTAACCCATGTAGTTAGAATTAGCATTGATAGCACATGCAAATTTGTGTTTTAATCACCTAACAGAGAATGGTTTAATTTGATTTTCTTTTCTATTCTTAAAATTACAAAAAAACAGGGATTGGGACATTCACCAGGTAAATAATATGATTCAGAAAACTATTTTTTCCCCTGAAGTGATGCTTTTACCTTGCAAATGTGGAGCAACTCTCATATTCACTGTATTTTCATGAACTTTTCTTCTTTTCTTGATTTTTTTATTAATAATCAGAATGGCTATAAAATCTTTTTCCTTGAGACTTGCTTCCTTCAAGACTTTTCATATGGAGTTGATCATGCAGGTCTTACCAAAATCAATCAAACTAGGCACTCATTCCTTAACTCATTCCTACTTTTGTTGATTGCTTAAAACTAAGTTTAGTAAGTGTTTTTACTGCAAAAAGCGTACAGAGAAAACATAGATAAGAAAAACCCTTTTGTCTGATTGTAAAATAAAAAATTTAGCTCAAAGACAATAAAATATCAACATGGTGTGAATCTTCTTGGCTTACTGTTGTGTGCAGTAAGAAAGCATGACTGAATTTGATCGCAGATGGTACTTTTTGAATTGTCATCTCCCAGTTTATTTATCCTTTTGTCTGTCTGTTTAGTGCTTCAGTGCTTCCTGACATGTAGCTTCATTGACTACCTATGAGTTAAAAATCACAGATCTTCTAAGCAATCGAACTTCTGCTCTGCTAAGGATACACCACACAAGTTTCTCTTTGCCTAAATCGTATCTGAGTTTGACCCCAAGACTTTTCATCCATAAAAAACTGTTTTCATTTGATTCATAGGCTGTTACAACTCCCCATCTTAACAAAGGAGAGCTGTGTGTGAGGTACGTGCTAAGACATGAAACTGCAATTCATGGCACTATGGCAGCGCTTAAAAGCCTCTGTTCTAGAAAAGGAGAAATAAGAAGGTTTGTGCTTTTCTTTAAACCAAGGTTTAGAACAAAAAATTACCTTCTCTCAAGAGGCTTCATTCTCATATAGTTATGGGAATTGATGTTATAAAAGTCAACGAGGACAGGAAGGAGGGCCACAGCACATTCATCAGGGAAATATATACAGTGATATTTGTGTTCCTGGTGCCAATATTCAGTAAGAAGTGAAAAAAATAACACAAGCCAAGCATTTATTTATTGTGCTGTTTCCAGACTTAATGCATAATTCAGTGAGCACAGCACATCGATAAGGAATAGAAATCATTAAGGGTGTGATTGTAATCAGACAGGGTACTGTGAAAACACTACGTGGTACTTCCTACTGGCTTGTCTTCAAAGCCATCCCTATCAAACCTACTTCTGTCTGATGAATCTAACTGCTGAGCCTGTATTCCTAACTTGGAATTTTGATTATGTCAGTATTATTTAATTCATAACCTGCACAAGGTTGGCAGCTGACTGGAAGATGTATTAAAAATATACCAACTTCCTCTTTCTCACAAATCTTAGTACTGGTACTTGTCTCCTATCTTTGCTCCCTGTCTTTACCTCAATCCAGAAACTTTCTCACTTTTATTCTCCTGTTTTCTCCCCTGTCTCACCAAAGGGTAGGAGTTTTGGTGTTAGCCAAGGCTTACCCATCACAGGTACAAACTTTTTATCTGCACATAGTACCAACAAGGAACAAGGCCAAGAAAATAGCAATTTGTGCATAAATATTGATATATCTCTGCATGTTTATATATATATAGTTAAGAAAAATGAGAACGTTAATCTCAGTCTGTGTCTCTTAAATCAGTAGAACAGTTTTACAAACATGACCACAAACAGGAATCATTTATTTATGTTTATTAGAACCAATAGAAGAAAGGAGTAGCAAGTATTGTATCCAGGAAAAATAATAAATTGGGGTGGTGGTCTTTGTTTTGATTTTTTGTTGGGTTTTTTTGTTTTGTTGGTTTGGGGTTTTTTTTACAGATAGTGTAGATTAGTTGGTCTAGTATCATGGTATTAAAGACCTCATGAGAAATATTCTTTTACTTGTGTGATGATATCTTTAAAGCAAGTATTACTTCAGTTTGGATAATTCAGATGTTTGAATCTTTCCTGCTAGAAAGATGATATCATCTATTCCTGAGCCAATATATAGAACTAGGAACAAATTCAGAAAATTTATCACTTGTTTAATATAAATTGGATTTATGTTGATTGTGGTGTACTTAAGTCCAAAGTTTGTCAAAGTTCTACCTGAAAGCATACTTGCTAGTAAAGAAAAAAAAAAAAAAGTACTAGAAGCATGATAGAGATTTAAACTAAGAAACTACATATAAAAGTTACCTTTTATCAGGCATTTGACAAAATCTTTCTAGAGAGGTATAATCATATGAACAATTATAGATATCTATTCATCCTTTATCCAAGAACAAATGAATTTTAATGCATTTAAGGTCACCATACTAACATAAAAAGAAAGGGATAATCCAAATAACTGGAATACCAATCAATTTATTTATATTAATTTATATTTTCTGAATATTTAAAGTGTTGTTATTTTCTATTCTAGAAAATACAAGTTCTGTTTCCCTTATTTCACAAAAATATTTTTATCAAAGTTATACTGTCTAACAGAAAGGTAGCATAACAGTGATAATGATGATATAAGGTCAATTTTATAGCAATTATTTCTAAGAAAATAATAATATATTACCTTTTCTGTTTGAAGATTTTACTCATTTGTTAATTCTTTCAATATGGCTGTAATACTTTTAGTTTCACTTTGAATCTATGAAGAAAAGCTTGTAGGAATGGATTTGCCCTATATAGGGTGGAAGAAATCCTGCCAGAGATGGACTGGTGAAGGAAAAGAAGAAAACAGCTCAAGGGTTATAGAAACAGAAGTTTTTAATGTTGTTTAAACAGATCTTAAGATGGCTTTTCTGTATTTTGCAAGTCACTGTCTCCTTCCCAACATCCCCCTGTGAAGGACCCTTATGCAGGAATGTCCTGGGAAGATACCCTGAGGTCTTCCCATTGACCTTTGTTCACCTCTTTCTATTGGCTATTAACTCTTTACCTGATTGGGTTTTTCTGTGGTACCTTGACCTTGTAATTGGTCCCTTTCCAATCCCCCTGAAACCCATATAAACCCCCATCCCCAAATAAACTTCCTCTTTCGTCTGTCCCTCAGCTGTGGTCCTGTGTGTCCTTCATAAGGGCTCAGAGAGCCACGTGCTCGAGGGGCAGTTGGGAGAGCATTACACCTCCAGAGAATGGTTTAACCCCCAAGACCTGAAGGTACCCCCTCTCCAAATCAGCCGTCGTATGTAAGTATCTGTTCTTACTAGGATTTTTCACTTTTGTAGCTTTAATACCTCGAGGGAGATTAAGGATCTCTCCAGTGTACGTTTTCCAGTTAACTAAATCTTTTGAATATTCTGTGTGGTAAACTTCACCTTTATGACTTGAGAGTGTTGAAGAGATGTGAAAGGGTATGGACAGGGGTTTTTTTACTTTTTTATTAGTTACGTATTCTTTAAAAACCATTGTACAAGTCCCAAACATTTGACTTGACAGGAGAACTTATATTTATGCTTTTAAACTATATTTAGGCTTATTCTTCTGCCACCTATATGGATTTTCAATATTAATTTCCAGATACTGTTGTATTTTTAAAATTGTCAGGTGCATAAATATGGGACAGTCTTTATTCTGACTGAGAATTTTTTCCAGAAAATTCACACTGCATAAAGAATGTTGCTGAGAATGCCTTGGGGAAACCATTTCTACCTCATCACCATGCCAATGTTCCTTAGCCCTGAGTGGGTTACTGTGAAGGGGAGAATTTCTACTCCCAGATTTAATAAGCTAAGGGATTTTTAGAAGACTTTCTGGCCGCTCAAACTGATTTTGAATTTTGAAAATTTCCATATTATGAAGGTGACCTCTTATAACCACATTCCACTGCCAGAGGCTCCCTCAAAAACTGGTTAGTTTATTATACAGAGAGCTTTCAGGCCAGAAAAGGTTTGTTCTTTGAAGAGCTGGAAATCACTGGAAAAATACTCTGTTTGAACTACTTCCGAATTTAGCAGGGTGTACTGTTCTTATAGAGACCTTGCAAAAAAACTGTTGTTGAGGCTCTACCTTCATATTTTAAAACAAGGAGCTATTAAAAGGAACGTTACTTGAAACTTGAATATTTAGTTTAGATTCGGATCATCACAGACCCTGGGGAAATTAAGATTATCTATCTCAGCTCTCATTATAAATTATAGTGCCACAAAAGTTTAATTAATTAAACATTAAAAGTTTTTAAATTTAATCCACAATGTGTTTTTTAATACAAATTTTATGTAATGGTTATAGATTTGGATCAATGCTCTCTCAAACTATCATCCTATCATAGAAAAAGCTATTGTGTTCCATTTCCACTGACTGTCCTTTTACTTGATAATATACTCCATGAATTTATCAACATGTATCATATTAATATCTATACTTCTGTACCTTATATATGTATTTAAAGGAATTTATATTCTAAATTCTTATCTTTTATTTGGAAATTGATTTACAATAATCTCAGAATTTAAACATTTGAACTCTTTTATTTTTCTTTTTGTTAACCTTTATATGGTTTCCTATCTAAAATGAAGCACTTTGAATACATTTTTGTCCTTTAAGAGTATTTTT
The DNA here is from genome assembly GCF_022539395.1 of Myiozetetes cayanensis. Lineage (NCBI taxonomy): Eukaryota > Metazoa > Chordata > Aves > Passeriformes > Tyrannidae > Myiozetetes > Myiozetetes cayanensis. Next base: position 87,865,576 of record NW_026087411.1, on the reverse strand, counting down.
CTGCTATTTTTGGTACCAGTGCTATTTTTAAAGTATATTTTTTTATCTCCTTTTTATTTCATTGCTGTCCAGCCTTAGGTCACTCAGCATTCTAGATTCAAGGGTGGTTACAAACTAACTGTTCCCAAGAAGGGTTCTTAATGAAGGTGTATTTGCTCTTACAAGGCAATGTGCAGCATCTTGTGACTGTTTTAGAAGCAGTCACTAACCTCTTAAGTCAGAAAAAAATCATCCTACAAAAATTTTTTAGATTTTTAATTTATTTGTTTTCTTGAATAACATTATTAAGTCTTGTAATTTATATTGATTATAAAACAATCAGAAGGCCAACAGTCAATACCTATATTAAAGGGGTAACTACTTTCAATGTAGTATTAGGCAGTAAGGTTTGATACTGACCATCCATTCCCCAGGTAAGTCTCACTAACATCAGTTGGAGAAGTTTATTCCCTCATTTTTAGCCACAGACTCTTTTACCTGTCTACCATGAACAATTGCATGTTTCCATGAAATTCTGTAGTTTTCATGGTCATATTCTTTTTGTCTCATTGGAAAAGACTTCTAGACAGCTGCAATGCCATTCATTTGCACTCTTTTAAGTATGAAATGGTAAGGCATCTTCTAGTGAACTGGAAAAGGTGAATAAAGTGTATGGAGGGATTACATCTGTACAAATAAACTGAACAGAACCATGGTACAGGCTTAACAGCACAAATGGAGTTGGTCGTACTGCTAAATCATTGAGGTGGTCCCTGGCACAGATTTGATGCTGTTCAGGCAGCTCAGTCCAGATGATCTGCGCCTAGGATGGATATTAACATAAGCTGTGAGCAGCTTCCTTGACCCAACATGGAATGTCTGCACTGCTCTTGGAGGATAGAGGTAAAAGTGTGCTATGCCCCATGGGCTTCTCAGGCAAAGAAGTTGCTATCCTGTTTTACTCATTAATATAGTTACAACAAAAAGAATACTGTTAAATGCAGTTTTTCTTGTAGCTGGAATGTCATCCCAGCACAACAGTAGATTTGCTGTAGGAAAAACAATTAGCTATCTCATAGAATCATAGAATCATAGAATAGATTGGGTTGGAAAAGACCTCCAAGATCATCAAGTCCAACCCCTGATCCAACTCTAATTACTATATCATGGCACTAAGGGCCATGTCCAATCTCTTTTTAAAAACTTCCAGGGATGGTGAATCCACCACCTCTCTGGGCAGGCCGTTCCAATGCCTGATCACCCTCTCTGTAAAGAATTTCTTCCTAACATCTAACCTAAACTTCCCCTGGAAGAGCTTGAGCCCATGTCCCCTTGTCCTGTTGTTGGTTGCCTGGGAGAAGAGACCCACCCCCACCTGGCTATAACTTCCCTTCAGGTAGTTGAAGAGAGTGATGAGGTCACCTCTAAGCCTCCTCTTCTCTAGACTAAACAATCCCAGCTCCCTCAGCCTCCCCTCATAGGACTTGTGCTCAAGTCCCTTCACCAGCCTGGTTGCTCTTCTCTGGACCCGCTCCAGCACCTCAATATCCTTCCTCAACTGAGGGGCCCAGAGCTGAACACAATACTCAAGGTGTGGCCTCACCAACGCAGAGTACAGGGGAAGGATCACTGCCCTGCTCCTGCTGGCCACACTGTTCTTGATGCAGGCCAGGATGCCATTGGCCTTCTTGGCCACCTGGGCACACTGCTGGCTCATGTTCAGCTTCCTGTCAATCAGCACCCCCAGGTCCCTTTCCACCTGGCTGCTCTCCAACCACTCTGTGCCCAGCCTGTAGCGCTGCAGGGGGTTGTTGTGGCCAAAGTGCAGGACCCGGCACTTGGCCTTGTTGAACTTCATCCCATTGGAGTCAGCCCATCTCTCCAGTCTATCCAGGTCCCTCTGCAGAGCCCTCCTGCCTTCTGGTAGGTTGACACTCCCTCCCAACTTGGTGTCATCAGCAAATTTGCTGTTCTATAGCAGAACATGTTCATGTTCTATAGCAGATTCTGGTTTTAAGTTGATCTGGACTACTCAGTAAATTTTCAGTGTATTGTCTTCACAGAACTTTCATGAAGTAAATAAATACTGTTAACTGCCTTTTAGCAGACAAGAAACTAAGAAAGAATGTAATACTTTTCATAACTGAGGAAGTTACTGGAGAATAACTGATAATTGCATGAGAGCTGTCCTGTAGTTTCTAGAGTAACTACTCATGTGCAAGCTCTTGCCCAGCAGAGTTGAGATCGTTTACAAGGAAATATCACACCCTGCACTCAGAGCTTTCTCTCTGCAGCCTCTAGCAGCAGTGCTGATTGGAAAGCCAGTTTCTTCCCAGATCCTGAACTTCTTAATTGCAATTGGGAGGGTACTTAACAAACTCAGTATTAGGAATCAGTAGCAAGTAAGCATTATTGTAGCAAATTAGGTGTTTCTTCAACTGTCAGCTGTAGTTGAAGAAGTAATGATCAAGTGCAATGCAGCATCAGAGAAATTACCTACCACTGAATGGCGGTTTTGGCTAACAGCTCTGAGCTGATGGAGAACACGTTTAATGTTTAAATGTAAACTCTTAAAGGCATAGATCAGGTCAGGCCTGACTAAGTCCTGCTGCATCCTAGTCCAAAACCAAATTTTCACTCATGTTGCTTTATTTTTTCCAAAATTATGTGCCAAGATTTTCATTTGGTCTGTACTAGATTTGAATTCTGTGGGTAAATAAAAAGCCAGACTCATCTCAGAGAAACAGTAATTTTTGTCTCTAAGCATGCTTCTCCAAGCAGGCCTTTCCTCCAGCTGATGCTTCTTGACGTGAGCATCAAAGCCTCCAAACCAGGTTCATCAGTAAAACTCCACTCCTTTGCTGATGAAGTGTGTGACAGATGTGGTGCATTTGTATTTGGTGTTTGTTTTAACAGTTCTACAGTCTACAGTCACCTGAGCTTTGGTGAACAAATCAAAGAACCTCGATCAAATATAATTGTCATCTGGCTAATATATGTCTGACCATTAACACCTTTCCGAATAGGACACTCCTTCAGTATTCTTTCTGATCACATCCACTCTTTCATATCTAAAATAAATTTCACTTGCATATGATTTTTATGTGTCTTCTGATTCAGTACTTCACAGTTACTTATTCTATTGAATTTGCTTCACCTCTTATGAAAAAAAAACTTACAGAAAAATCATAATTGCTTTTGTACTGCCTAAATAATGCATGTCTTTAGAGTAATAACCTAAGCAATAACATTTTTTTTAATAACTAGAATATAAACTACTGTTCTATGTTAAAAACTGTGAAAAAACATCTACACAAAATCTCTCTCTGGATCTTACCATCTGCACTTTTTTTTAGGCAAGAAAAAATAGGATAAAATACCCAGCTTTTACGACGGCTGATTTGGAGAGGGTGTACCTTCAGGTCTTGGGGGTTAAACCATTCTCTGGAGGTGTAATGCTTTCCCAACAGCCCCTCGAGCACGTGGCTCTCTGAGCCCTTATGAAGGACACACAGGACCACGGCTGAGGGACAGACGAAAGAGGAAGTTTATTTGGGGATGGGGGTTTATATGGGTTTCAGGGGGATTGGAAAGGGACCAATTACAAGGTCAAGGTACCACAGAAAAACCCAATCAGGTAAAGAGTTAACAGCCAATAGAAAGAAGTGAACAAAGGCCAATGGAAAGACCTCAGGGTATCTTCCCAGGACATTCCTGCATAAGGGTCCTTCACAGGGGGATGTTGGGAAGGAAACAGTGACTTGCAAAATACAGAAAAGCCATCTTAAGATCTGTTTAAACAACATTAAAAACTTCTGTTTCTATAACCCTTGAGCTGTTTTCTTCTTTTCCTTCACCAGTCCATCTCTGGCAGGATTTCTTCCACCCTATATAGGGCAAACCCATTCCTACACTTGCATTTAATAAGATTTTACTAATTTTAATACTAGCTACCTTCCTTCTCCCTTGTGTTAACCTATTGATTTCTGCTAATATCCATAGTATTGTACCCCAAAACTACAAATATAAAAATTTTAATCAGATATATCAGAACTGTTCTACTGGGAAGTCTGTGGGGCATTAAGAGATTCAGGGTAAAATAAAGAATAGTCAAAAAATGCCAGTATTAATTATATCCTTCATCTCTCTGTTAATGTGGAAGAAACTGAAGAAGTTCCCATATTGGAAACCTTTACAGAGAACTCAGAAAAAGTCAGAAATAAAATGCTTCTGGAAGTGAAATGCTAAAATAGGAAGCAGAAAGCAAATTTATAAAATGAAAAACAAATCTCAAGGTCCAGAATATACATCCTCATGAATTTTGATGAAATAGAGGGAGAATCCTTTGAGGAATCAAAACTCATCTCAGCTGATGTTCTCCCATCACTAGCCTCTTCCTCTTTTATTCTTATTTATTTGTAATATTGGGAGGTACTGTCAAACTACATAAAATTGTGCTCAGGTATTTGCTGATTACCCATAAAACTTTTTTTTTTTTTAATTGACTGAATCATTTTATGTAATCATTCTCTTTCATAAGTCATTAAAACCTTCAACTCAGAATGTTTTAAATATCTGAAACAATGGCTGAAAGAGGCAAATACTAAGTTAGTTTAAAGAGTTATGTGTCAAGATCCTCACACTCTTCTGTGAAAAATTAAAGTGCTCTCTCTCTCGTTTTCCACCTTGCTACTTTTGTTTGCAGAGATTCATTGTTAATGGATGTGCTGGTTTTGACTGTGGTATAGTTATTTTTCTTCACAGTGGCTGGTATGAGGCTGTGTTTTAGATTTATGCTGAGCACAGGGCTGATAATATAGAGATGTTTTTGTTATTGCTGAGCAGTTCTTACATAGAGTCAAGGCCTTTTCTGGCAAGGAAGTTGGGGGTATATGGGAGGTTGGAAGGAGTCACAGATGGGACAGGTGACACAAAGTGACCAGAGGGATATTCTACATGACATCATGCTCTGTATATAAAGTGAGGGGAAGAAGAAGAAAGGGGGAGGTAGTGGAGTGATGGTGTTTGTCTTCTCAAGGAAATATTGCACATGATGGGGCTCTGCTCTCCTGGAGATGGGTGAGCACCAGCCCACCCATAGGAAGCAGTCAATTAATTCCATGGTTTGCACTGTGTGTGCAGCTTTTGCTTTCCCTATTAAACTGCCTTTATTTTAATCCATGAGTTTTGTAGCTTTTACCCTTCCTATTCTCTCCCTGACCTTACTGGTGAGAGAGCAAGAAACTGGCTACTTGGGGCTTGGCTGCTAACTGAGGTTAAACCAAAAAATCAGACCAGGCTGATTTTAGGAGTTAACAGATGGTACTGAAACCTATGGACTCAGGCAAAACAATCCATCTAAATTAGGTAGCTTACACCAACATGCAGTAGTTTATCCTAGAGTCCTCACAGAATTCTGGAAAGGCTCTAGAAAGTCTTTATTTGGGCACTATAGCACAGTTCAGTTCTGCTAGTTCTTTTATGATAGTTCAGCAACCTAAAGTTCTCTCACATTTCCTTTCCTTGGACACCACTTTCTTGTTCCCTATCTCCTACAATGTCAACAAAGAGAATCTCTTCATGTGTGGAGTAATGCTGGGATATATGGGCATGACCAAAAGAGAGATTATGGTTATTTTCCCCCAGAGACATGAGAGAAGAAATTAATTAAAGTGATCTTTCTGTTTTCCCTTTTGTGTACAGTTTCAGACTTTGGAAGTAATCTCTTTCCATTGACAATAATTAACAACCTTAACAAAGATCCCTGAAGAGGGCTTTTCTAATTGAAAAGACCGCATATAAGTAGAAAGAAAGAAAGAAGGTCAGTTTGGCCTTTTTTTAATTTTATTTTTATTATTATTTTTTATTTTTATGAAAGCATGCAAATATGGAATTCACTCGGTGAGTCTTTTTCCGTATTTCAGATGCAGGATCACAAATCATGGTGCTGCCTTCTAAAATGAATAAAATTATTATTTAACTTAAATTTGTAACACAACCAAATTTGCTGTATAGCATGGAGTACCTTAAGATGACGATAAATCACCAGTGCTGAAGAGAAGAAAGGGGGATAGTATGAAAGATTTGTTCTTTTTACAGATTGAGAAAAAAAGAGACCAAATAAAAAAATTTCCTGAGCATACTAAAATACAGATCTATGTGACAGGGTCTCTATAGAATGATACTGGTTTGGTTCCTAATCAGTAGAGAATGTTGGTATCTGATTGATTTATTAATCTCATTCTTGTGAAATAACTCTTAAATTGCTGAGAATCTAATTGCATTTATTGTATGATTAATTGTGTCAGGGTGCTTTGAGCCCTGGACAGACCTTTCTAATAATTTATTTCTGACTAAATGAAAAAAAAAAAAAATTAGGAACTCAAAACAATTCTTGAAATCTGGGGGGAAAATTATGTCTCTGCTCTAGGAGGGCTCCTCAGTACAAGAGAGACAGGCAGCTCCCGGAGTGGGTCCACTGGGAGGCAGCAAAGACGATTAGGGAATTGGGGTAAATTTCTTACAAGGAAAGGCTGAGAGTTGGGCCTGTTTGGCCTTGAGTAGAGAGGGCTAAGAGGAGACCTCATCAATATCTTTTAGTATCTGAAGGGAGGGTGTGAAGAGGATGGAGCCAGGCTCTTCTCAATAGTGCCAAGAAATAGGACAAGAGGCAATGGGCAGAAACTGATGCAGAGGAAGTTCCATCTAAATGTGAGAAAGAATTTCTTTACAGTGCTGGTTACCATACACTGGAACATATTGCCCAGAGAGGTTGTGGAGTCTCCTTCACTGAAGATATTCAAGAACCACCTGGACACAATCCTGTGCCATGTGCTCTAGGATAACTCCGCTTGAGCAGGGAAGCGGGACCAGATGACCCAGTGCGGTCCCATCCAATCTTACCCAGTCCATATTTCTGTGATAAACATTGTTTAAAAATCCTTGTTAAATTATTTTTTTTAGTGCAAAGACAGTAGCAAATTCTAGGTTGAAATGTTTCCTGTAGAAAAGTTATTACTATTTTGCCTTTTGATCACTGAATTTAGAGTAATGTTTTCAGGAGCCTTATGCTTACTTAGCCCACCTTCCACATATGTATTATTCCCAGTACTTTAACTTCTCTTTAAGTACGATGAATCTGCCAAACCAAACATGAATTCATAAATATATCTATTCTTCCTTGTATCAGAACTGGTTGGGATAGGGTTGACTTTGCCCACACACAGTTCTGTGCTTTGTATTTGAGGCTGAGATGATCTTGATAACACACTGGTGTTTTAGCAATTGCTGAGCAGTGCTTGTGCAGCATCTAGGCTGTCACACACACACTTGTACATACATAGACACTCCTAGGTGAGGGCAGGGGGTGGTGGCAGAAGTCTGGGAGAGGCCATAACTGGGACAGCTGAGCCAAACTGACTGAAAGGATATTCCATACCATATGATAACAATAAAAGCTAAGGGAAAACCTGAGAGAGGATGGTCACAGGCAATTTCATTACTAAGATGTTGGTCTTCTGAAGAAACTGCTACATGTACTGAGGCCCTTCTTACCAGAAAGTGGCTGATGGGAAAGAGATAATAAATCTTTTCTTCCCTTTTGCTTTGCTTCTGAGTACAGTCTTTTCTTCTTACATTAGATTGTTTTTATCTCAACCCATGAGTTTTTCTTCTTATTTTCTCACCTGCTGAGGAGAGAGAGTTAAAGAGTGGCTTGGTGAGAATTCAGCTGCCAGCCAAGATTAATCCAACATATGGGTCAAAAAACCAAACCAAATATCCCGAACCAATATTAACCTTTGCTTCCTACATGAAATCCACAGATTTTGGATTACCTATGATATAAAAAATGGAGCACTTTGAGGACATTATAAGACTAGAGGGCACAGACTGTCCACCCACATTGTTCTGTTCACTGAACATGCAAACCTTAAAGCATCAGAAGCAGCCATTTATGGAGGGGGAAATCTACAGAAAACTGCTCAAGACATGAAAATTAAACATGAGATTTTCAATCCCTGTCCTTTCCATTCTCTTATTTCATGGTTTAACCTGGCAAGCAGCTAAACACCACACAGCTGCTCACTCATTCCCCCATTCCCCTGTGGGATGGGGAGAAAAGTGGAAGGAACAAAAATTAGAACACATGAAAGTAGCAAAGCACATTCCCCACTAACTAATGCTCAGCCTGTTCTCAGGACCTGGGTCAGCTTTTGCCCTGGATCGATATGCTGAGCATGAGATCATATGGTATGAAATATACCTGTGGCCAGTTTGGGTCTGCTATCCTAGCAATGTCCCCTCCCAACTTCTTGTGTATGCCCAGCCTCCTCACTGGTGGTATGGTGGGAAGCTAAACAGTCCTCAACTTAGTGCAAGCCCTGTCAGCAACAGTAGAAATATCATTGTGTTATCAAAACTATTCTTATCCTAAATCCAAAACACAGCACTGTACCAGTTACTTGGAAGAAAATTAACTAAATCTCAGCTGAAACCAAGACATCTGATCATGCCAAAGCTGCAGTGTCTTCACAGAAACCAAATATGTTTATCAGTTGGTTTATCACCCACAGATGAGATTGATTGCATAATCTCTTCCCTTCTGTATCAAACAAACTAACCACACTTTTCAATTATTTAATCATTTCAAGTCCAATTAAATCTTATTTTCAATGAAGCTCAAGTCTGCATCAATGTATAGAAAAAATATTATAAATATTTTTTAATTATTATAAAATAAACAGTACATACTTAATTTCAGCACATAAATATACAGAAAAGCCTACATGCATTCATAGAAATTACATTAAGGAATACACTATTTTATGTTTTCACATGTAAAGTGTCTGTACTGTTTGATTTTAGGTCCAAGGTATCTACAGTTTAATCCCTTGAATGCAAGAGACTGAATGCACTCAGGACAATGAAAATATCTCAAAATTACTTATTATGCATACTCATTCACTCAATTACTCTTCTTGTAAACTTTTCATAACTTTGACTCACATTCTTTAATTTTTTAATTTTTTTTAATGGAAAATACACTGTGACATAGTGTAAGGCTGCAACTTTTGCCCAGCCTTCCTTTTGTTTATAAGAATAGCACTGTCTGACATGTCCTTCTTACAAATTACTTTGATATGGGTTACACATCACACTTGTAACTGAAATCAATCTTCCAGTGTTCTATCCTGGTGTTATAATATGTGTGGACATCATGTCAGAGCAGGAGGGTTCCAAAGACACTCCAGTGACATTTCCCCACTAAACCTTTTCAAAGAAATAATAAAAAAAAAAGCCATCAAAACAACCAACAAGCAAAAGAATCCCACAAAATTATCAAAAACATTGCATTGCAGTAAAAAGATTCTCTAAAGAAACTGTGAAGAAATTAATACAATAGAAAGTAAAGAATTCTGGGGTTTTTTTCCCAATTCAATTATCTGCTGTCTTCCATGTATTTCATTTTAAAATCAGTTTTAACATAGCTTTGTTTTGTTGAATTTTTGGTTGTGTAGGGTTTTTTGGGGTTTTTTATCTAACAAGATTTTGCCTTAAAATCTCCCTGCTTTTTAAAATGGTCGTTTCACATTGTATTATAATAAATCTTTAACTGGGTATTAGCTCAGGCTTGGGTTCTTCTCTAGCTGTTTAAAGTTAGGTGGAGTCTTTTGTGTAATTGCTCAAAGACATCTTTCCTATGGGTCAATGATCATCCAAAACATTGTTTCCACTTACCTTCTGTAAAGCCCTGGGTCAAAGACACAAGCTGCCCAGGAATTTTACTTATCTTCAAGACTCCAAAATAATTGACCTCCTAATTTTTTTAAAGCCTTTTAGTTCTTTAATACCTTGAATTTGCATAAAGAGAACATGCTACATGCCTTTCTCAAGAGACTTCTTTAAATTTAATGAGAAAATAGGTATTTTGACAAATATCTCCAGGAGTAACATACAACCAAGGAGAAGAATTATTTCACAGAGCGCCAAACACACACCAATCTACACCAGCTAAATAAAATGCAATTGCTTTTAAGTTACCCTCAAGACATTACTGAGACAGTAAAGGAAGAAAAGAGAGTAAGAAGAGAAAGAAGGAGTATAGAAAGAGGTTAGACTAAGAAAGAATTATATTGCTACCACCAAAAGGTCACCTGCTGATAACAGGTCCCAAGAAAAAGGCAAGATGGAGCTCCTGTGCACCTCTATTTATATAGTCTGGCTGGTGTGGCCACCCCTCCCAGGCAGAGTGACGGATGGTGAAGCCAATCAGAGGCTCCAGGGGGCTTGGTGTGGGTGGGCTACCAGGCAGGCCTTTTTTGGTTGGCACCCCTCAGCCCCAGGGCCGTGCCACGTGTGTTCTGTGTGGCCATTAGGCTGAAAGTCATATGGCTCCCGATACTGGAGGCCTGGCCATGAGGCCTCCAACCTGGCCCCTCCTCAACATACACTGAGTTTCTTGATTCGACTCAATAATTAATGCAGTGAGATTAATCCAGTCTCTCACACCTTCATGGAATGCAATCATGCCTTTCTGATAGCCAGCCAAAAACCTAATACAAAGCTTCTTTCCTAGTCTGTCAGTTGAGTTGTATAATTCCTCTTCTGCACTGTTCTATTGGCTGCTTTTCTGACAGAGAAATAGACTTCTTATCTTCACATTCAAGGATCTTACAGATTATATCAGCTCCTAATTGTTATTCATTATTAAGAGAATGACTCTTGTCTATGACTAGCAGTTGAGTCTAGCTTCATGAACTTAGAAAAAAAAAAGGAAATAATTATAATTATTATGAGACAGAAACTACATGAGTTCCAAGAGGAGGTGGGAAATTACTCTAACCTACTTTGCTGATGTTTTAACAAATGATTCCCATGAGCACCTGCCAACACATCACATAGACTAACACATTAATGGGTTTGGCTTTCCTTCTGACTAATTCAGTTTTCATGAAATGGGAATTAAGTCATAAGAAATATGCAAGCTCTTTGATAAGAAAAAACAGTTTAATCTTCACCTACTTTTAAATCAACTGTGTCAGTACATGACCTGTAAGATAATGTTTGCTGAAAAATACTTCATTTTTCTAAATATACTCTTTGAAATGGAAACTCTTCCTCCCTACTGCCATCTTAGAGAAAAAGAGTTTCTTGAGGGATTGCTCTAGTTTTGTTTTTTTCTTATCTATTATATCTTTTATATTAATATTATATATTTAGTCACTTATTTAAATAAATAATTCTGCTTTCTTTTTCCCTTAACATAGCTAATAGTCCACCATAAAGAGCTAATGTCCTTTATCCACACAGGCAGTGTTAGTTGTTCACCATGAACATGTACTAGAAAATATTTAGGTGCTGAAAGTATTTTCCCCTTGAGGTTAAACTTTCAACAAACTATACCACTTGTGTACTAAAAAGAAAAACCAACCGGAAGAACCCACTGCCCAAACCTAGGCCCCGCAAACTAGCCTGAAAACCTAAAATAAGCCCAGGCATCAAATTTACCACAAACACAGAATATAGGCTTTTAGATCATTTGTCATCACAGTGACTGTACAAATAAGGTAATTTTAACAAAGAGTTACTATTAGTGTAAGGGAAATAGTAATGATATTTAAATATTGAAAGATAATAGGGAAAAAAATTCTTATAATTTTGGGGTTTTTTAGAAACAGAAAGAAAAAAACAGAGTGGATTTTTCTTTATTTTGAAAATCATAGAATCCTAGAATACACAGAATATCTCAAGTTGGAAGGGAGCCATAAGGATCATCGAGTTCAACTGCCTGCTCCTGGAAGGACTATCTAAGACTAAACTACATGACTAAGACTGTTGTCCAGACTCTAACAGGCTTAGTGCCATGATTACTTCCCCTGGGGAGCCTATTCCAGTGACTGACCACCCTCTGTTTCAGTGAAGAACCTTTCCCTAATGTCCAAATACTGATAAAGTAACTAATCTCCTACTTGTATCAATGTGTACAAAATATTCTTAGATATTTTTCTTTACTTAACTAGGTATTAACTAATGAAGCAAGTTGTATAGCACACAGAATGCTTTTCAAACTACTGTTTAAAGGTTATGACCCTAGTAACTATCACAGATCTCATGACTGTCAAGTAGGCACCTGACCCATTTGCAGGAGAAAAATGTAATTTTTGTAAGTGTTGGAAAAATACAATCTTTTCTTTTTTTAATGGTTGTTTTATGAATTACACCTGAATTACTATAAATAATTATGAATTTTAATGCTTTACTGTAACTGCAACACATTTTTCTTAAAATTGAAAAATCCCTGGAAAATGAATACAATCATCTAGTGATGAAGTGTGATAATAGAGGAGGTGTAAAAAATGTATGATGGGATTGTCTTTTTCTCAATCATTAATATTTAAAATCTTTGTAGCAATTCAATATACTGTATTTATTAAGCAAATAATTATAGAATGAAAGCTGTATATTTACTTTAAAGTGAATTCAGAAATTTTCATCAGCCTTGACTTACAAATAACTTTAGCATCGAGAGTTAAAATTTCATAGTTTTTTACACTAATTATTTTTAATAATTAAGTTCTGGCTACAGTACCATAAAGGTACCTAGAGGGAGCTTTTATAACAAAAAAAGACAATGAGCACAATCCTGTATTGGAAAGTGCTGTTGAACATTTATAATCACTCTCTGAAAATAATTGTGAATCACTACATGGTTTCTATGCATGTGAAGTACTCAAATATTTGCAAAGTATCTGAGAGTGCCAAATTTTTTCTTCAGCTCTTCCATACTGCCTCAATAGTTTCCATGCTCTTAGCTATTAAAAAAGGACAATAATTTTTTATGTAATAACCAGTCGTTAGGCCAGAGCTTTTGCTGTAAACGAATATGCCTTGTATTGCATCTTAGATATGCTGTAGCATTGAGACTAAACTGTGTTTTTTAAGAAACTACCATAAACTCTGGCATAAGTATTAGGTTTGCTGACAGCATGCGTATACCATAGAGCTCTAAGATCTGGGGAAGTAACTTGAATTCTAATGTTTTGTTTTTCATTTGCTAAGTCATCAAAATTTTTTTGAACCAAAGTCAAATCCAATTCTAAAAAAAGGCCCTGATACATAAGGCACAGGAGAATCTGTTCACAGGAGAATCTGTTCACATCCACTATTTTATTTTTATTGCATCTTCTGTGTTTCCTTCCACTTTCTTTGACTTCATTGATCTCAGCTCTGTTATGCTGAGAATTGTATTAGCCAAATAGCTGGACCTGGACATTTTAGAGCTGGCATATGGCCAGCAGAGGTGAATACCATAAGATGTAGAAACATGTTCTATTTTTATTAAATAGCAAAACTGTTTGTCACTGTTTTCAACAGAAACAAGGCTTTAGTCACAGGTAGATTTGCCTTATCAGCATTATTTTTGTGTATAAAAATCACCAGTGTGACATAGCAGTATCTGTTAACAATCAGGAATACCTTACAATGACTGATTAACGTCATGACACCTTTTTCTCTCCTTTCCTATATTGCATAGCCAACCAAAAATAAGTATCTTTGAAATTAATTTGTTTGGAAAATGATCTCATTTTTTTTTAAGTGCTTTTATTATCTATTCTGGAAATTTCCTTTAGAAACCACAAAATAAATGCCTGCTGCTCCATTAAGAAATCCCCACTTGTATTCTGCAGGCATCAGTTTTGTTTTACTCTCAAATTCCTAATGGAGTTTAAAATTAAAATTAATGTTTCTGTTTACTTTCTAGTATATTCAAAAGCCTAATCAGTGATGTCAACACATCTCAGTGTTTCTCTATTAATGTCTGATATAGGCAGTAAAGGAAGCACTGGGCACTGTTCAGTAGGCCAATCACTGGAGGATATTTTTTATGTTGTCAGCTGTGAACCAACTGAACTGTAATAAATAGTACAATTACTGGAAATAAAACAGCACACTGACAAGATTGAAATGATATTAAGTAGGACACTTGGCACATACAGAATCTTTTGCCAAAATGATTAGAATATGAATTGAAAGGGGAATGCGGCAGTATACCCAGAAATTAAAGACATTCCTGGTCTCTCAATACCATTTTAGCTTTGTCTTCTAAAGCCCTTTATCTCACTAACAGTGCAGTGTTCTATTTTCCATGAGTGCCCTTGTACTCATGTATTTCTGAATGTTTGCTTTTGATATATAACAGCATTCACAAATGTTGATCAGTTATCACTTAAATCTTTTCTTAAGATAATCTTTCATATGTACTTCTCCACCTGAAGCTGTCACTCCATCATTTAATTTTGATAGCTCCATATATGGACCATTATGTCTCCTCCATTGACATTGCTTATAAAGCAGCTGTTTTATATGAATCTCTTTTGTTCTCATAGTCATTGCTGTCACTAGCACAGCTGTCTTAGTTGTATGCTGCCTTTGTTGATTTCAAGTTAGTGAGTATATTTGCATCGGTTGATAGTTTGGATCTAAACCTTTGTGTTAACATAGGACAAATATTTCCTAGGGAGAAACAAATAACAGGCACTTAAGCATAAGCCTTTCTTTTAAAATACAATATAAAACATAATTTATTGATGAATTTCATTTGGAAAACAGAACAGAAGAAGAAAATCTTCTTCCTCTTTTCTTCTAAACAGCAAGTTTAAAGCATGAAACCCTAGGGAATTTTACTATTTTATATTGTATGTATATAAAAATATTGTAAATTAAATTTTACTTCATTGTTTTATAAGATAAGCATTTACATTCCAACCATCTGTAAAACACTAGACATTGCAAGTGTATCTGCTGCTTCAAGTAGATTCCAATGTTAGTTTTAGGAGATAAGCTTTTTTTCCTATGAATCTTAAGTTTAGAGATCATTTCATTTACTGATACAAGTCTCCAAAAACTTCTGCATGAATTCTTACTGGACATCAGAATCAGTTTGTGGTATCGTTTCCTGAGACGTATGAATATTTTGCAACATTCTCATGACATTAATGGAATTTACAAGGGTAGAATGCTATTCAGCTGTCATGATGGTTGAGAAAAACAGCACCCACTGATGTACCCTTTAAAAGTAGTTAAGAGCCAAACAGAGAATTCAATTAATGCAGCATGCTTTTGATCAATATACCTGCTGGCCATTAAGCCTTTAATATTGTCACTAGTACATTCATTTTCAACCCTGTTAAGGAAGTCTTACAAAAATTATCTTAAATTTTACTTTAGTGGATTACAAATCAAAATTTTTTAAGAAGTAAAGTATAGCAGAGGACTGCCTGGTTTTTAATGCTGAAGCATACTGATATTCTAATCAAATTTAACTGAAAACTTAACCTCTCTTAAAGCATGCAACAAGAGCACAAAGAACCTCATTACTCTTATACATTAAGTAATAGATGAATATTTTATACCTTATAGTAAGAAAAACATTTATAAAGGTATATCTAAAGATTAAAATATATTCAACCAATATTAAACTAATACTAAATCATTATCTACTAAGATCAGATATTTATGCTGAAAGAACACATTGTATTACAATACAAAATAAATCACTAATTTTTTTTTTTAGAAAAGGTATTCAGTATAACTGGGTTCTTAGTATAATTCATACCCACCAGATCACATCTGATAGAAGAAAATAGCATAGTTGTCAAACCCCAGAAAAGGAAGTTAGGAAATGAATGTAAATAGGAAAATGCAGGCAGCATTATTGAGTCTTAGTGGAATTTTATAACCCCCAAAATTATATATTCCCATTTTCCATTTTGAAAATAGATGTCTCAGAATTTAAGCCAGAAATGAAACATATTAGAGGAGGAAATCGAGGTTAAGTTGTTATTGTGAATCCCTCTTTCAGGTCCAGTTTCCATCCACATATTTTTCTCATCTAGGTCACTTGTTGGATATCAATTCTAAAAAACGTGTGGTAGCAATTACTAAATCTGGTCTGGTTTTACCTGGTTTTTGCACAGAACAAGTTCAAATTCTTTCAATAAATAGAACTACTGCCTTGATTAATGTGCAGTGCCCCTGAGTTGTGACATGCTTTTCTTGGTGGCCATGTAAGCAGAATTAAACAGAACAGTTCTGATTATTGCACACAGAAATCTTGTTTCCTTGTTATGATTTGTCTTTTTACTATTTTCTGTTATCTTTACATCTGGATTAAATCTACTTCATCTGATCACAGTGATGTATCCTAGCAAAACTGGAATCAAATCAGCAGATGATGTAACCAAGAGAGAAATAATTCCTCCTATGCTTTTGTCACCCAGACATAAACCAATACAATGCTTAGCTGGGAGACAAGCCTACAGTCAACTGTGATTAGTTGCTTAATTGTGACCTTGGTCCTCCAGATTAACACTAGGATTACTTTACTTATTAACTCTTGCTGTTAAAGCAGTAACCCTAAGAAACAACCTTGAAAAAAAATCTCGTCTTGTACACACAGTGCTGTTGATTTACATTGGCAATAAGTTATGATCTTTAAAAAAAGAGTAAGTTTCTGCTATTTGCACCTAGTTTTCAGGAGGGATAATAAATACTTGCTTTTAAATATTAGTATGTGATTTAAAAATCTCAACATATTTTAAAAAATTGCTAAATTAAGTTATTTTTAAAAGTCTTTATTGAGGAAATACTGAAAACTCACTTCCCTTGTATGCATGATTGACAGAGATTTGGGGCTGAGCCAGTGGAAATTCTTTCTAATACTTATGAAAAAGATAACATTGTCTATATGGATTTTCCTTTTTTGTTCTACTTTTGTTTGTTTGTTTGTTTTCTGGGTTTTGTTGGTTTTTTGGTGGATTTTGTTTGGGTTTTGTTGGTTTTGGTTTGTTGGTTTGGTTTTTTTTTTTGAGTTTAGGATAACAGGTTAGTGATCTGGATTGAATATCTGAAAGATAAATTAGTCTTGTCATAAAAAGAATAAATTCTGTATGTCTGGATGGAGAAATTAATCATGTGAATTGCAGATTGTTTTAAATTCTGATATAGACAACTGCTGTTTGTATGATCAACTTAATTCTGCAATCATAATTCTACTCTTCACATATATTTATGCCTGCTATTTCTGAATGATGGTGCTACAAGATTTTTAGAACATTTCACTAGTCCAAGATTCTAAAATTATTTATTTTGCACTTGGGAATAGTCATCTGCATAAATGCAGGAGAAGGGCAAGTAGCAGTTTCATAGAATTTAATATGAGGAAATAATCAAGCTCCATGTAAATAAAACTTTTATTCTACCACAAAAGAAAAACAATCAAAGCGTTGGCAGATAATTTTGTAGACCAAATTGTCTACAAGGTATCAAAAGGGAATCTTCTGTTCTACCCTACATTTCTGGGCTCTATACTGAGGAATTGCATCTAGATCTGGACACTGCACTCCCCAAAAGAGCTCAGCTCGTGGATCAAATTGAGAATAATTTAAATTAGCAGTTGTATAGAAACAAAATATATGAGACCAGGTTAGTAAAGAACTTATTTAATTCCTAAAACTTAAGGCTGAGTACAGAAATGTTCATACTCTCTCAATTCATCAAAGGTTTCTGCTAGGGGCAAGGGAATGAAGTGTTCTTTATGTCCATATTTAGTGGGTTTCAAACAGAGTAAGGCAGATTCAGGTTACAGTCTAAAAACAGCTTTCTTATGGTAACAATAATGAAACACTGGAACTTGTTTTTATTAAGTTTAATATGAGTAGACTGTGAATGCTTTTGAACAAAGGTTAAGTAAACATCTATTGGGAAGTTCAGAGCTAGAGCTAATATCGCCTTAGATTTGGAAGACTGACATTCCAGTCTTCTGTCATTCTGTGCAAGCCATACAGAAACCTACATGGAAGAACAGAAGTTTGCATAAGTGTGTTTAAGACAGACTGGAGGGCTTGGTGGGGGGAACCAAAACCAACCTAGAAGATGTATTGACATATTCTATATGGCATGGCTCACATTTTGTTATCAGATTGTTATACTTCTGCCAGTGAAAACTCTGGTGATGTGTTTGAAAATGTGTGTTTATGTTTATGTAATATGCACATTATGATAAAACAAGAAAAAAATTCAACTTTATGAGCTACAAAAAAATAAACCAACTTCCATTGGCACAGGGACTTGGCACAGGTTAAATACTTATTTTTTGCTAGGTGTTTTTATGTTCCTGTAATTTTTTTAATCCTTCTATCCCATCTAGATATGAAAGAGTCTTTATTTTTCCATAGAAAATTGTTGGGAAATTGCAGTTTTTCTTTTACTTTATGCCTTTGAGGATTTGGCCCAATTTGCAAATACATATATATCTTTCCTACACAATGGTTAATACAGCCTAAGCACAAGTCAGGGCCTATGCAACAGTAACTTTCAGATGTTTTTTGAAGGGTTTCAGCACTGAGCTAGAGTTTATTTCAGATATAAAAGAGATAGAACAGGTGCTATCAAACAGTTTTATTTCCTTTATGACATAAAACCTCCATCCCATGAATGAAAGCCTAGGTCTTTCCAAACAGTAAACTTGCTGAGAAATAGTTTTAAGAGCTTTACAGTGATAACCTCAAGGCATAAAGGAGACGGTGCTACAGAGAGAAATAGGGAAAAATCTAGCCAAACTTAATGGGGAAACAAAATGGGGAAATGCCATATATTAGCTGGGCTGAAGGATAATGGAAAAAGAATACCTACATCCAAATCAATGAAAGCCAACATCTTTATCAACAAGGATGAACAGAAATGTTTCCCAAGGAAGGAAGAAAAAAAAAAAAAAAAGCTTTACTGAGATGAACAGCTACCATAATGATTTTCAGCTGTACAGGTATACAAGATCTAAGCATGCAGATTTACAGAGATGTGGAGCTATTTATCAAAGACAATTGGCCTTTAAGTAATTAGTTGGAGTATTCAAAGCTTTTTGAAGTTTTCTGGGATTTCTTTGAACTGCTTAAGATGTCTCACACCTTCATTTCTGAAGTTTGAAAATGTGGGAAAAATATGATCCCAAATAATAGTGAAAACACTTCTCAATATTTTATATTCCAAATTTATATTGGTTTATAATATAAAACTTATTCATTAATTTATATTCCTTGGAAAAAATGCAAAACCAGAACTGTGGATATTGAACCCAAAATTTAATCTTCAGCTATAAATATTTTTTAAGGGAATTGTTTATCTTTGTTTGTGGGGGTTTTTTTCTTCACATTTATTGTTGATAATGGTATTGGATCTGCTTTTGATTCTCTTCAGTTTACAACAACTCCAGCAGAGTAATTGGACTGTTCCATAGATAGCTAGGGCTACATAATTTCTTCCTCTTATTCTAGTTCTGGCAAAGATCAGAATATTTTATAGACTGTTCTACTGTCATCTAGTGTCATAAGTTCCCAAGAGAAAGTTTTCATTGTATTTCCATTT
Source organism: Myiozetetes cayanensis (assembly GCF_022539395.1). Classification (NCBI taxonomy): domain Eukaryota; kingdom Metazoa; phylum Chordata; class Aves; order Passeriformes; family Tyrannidae; genus Myiozetetes; species Myiozetetes cayanensis. The sequence continues at coordinate 87,846,175 of NW_026087411.1, read as the reverse complement.
TTTTTTCAAAAAAACCCAAAACACACACCCACACAAAAACAAAAAAAAAACAACCCCCCCAAAAAAACCAACCAAACAAGTTCTAGTTCTTAGTCTTAACTTGACACAATAGTTAACAGAGTATAGGTATATCAATTTATATTACAACTGCTTTTTTCAGTCCTCTGTCTTTTTATTTTACCTGGTTTCATAACAAAGAGGATAAGACTATTCCCAAGTATATGAAATTATGATAAATCATATCTTTCCAGTGAATTTAAGAAAATAGTTTTCTGTTTGCAGTGATTTCACTTTTTTTTAAATATACATTCCATTATGATTTACTTTTACATTGAAGTGTTTTAAACATTTCCTACCAACACGGACAACTTGACCACTGACTTTTTATGTGACTGTGTCTTATGGCTTTCAATGTAGTAAAATTTTGAAAAGATAAGAATTATTTAAAAATACTCTTACCTTTTATGAAGACAAAAATAACTCAGTATTTTATATAGATGTATAATATTTCAAATTTAATATTTCATATTACAAACAATATTTCTGACACTTCTGGCAGATGAAGAAAAAAAAATTTTAGTGGAGTATGTGATAACTTTTGGTAAATGCAGCAAGGTCAAGGAAAAGAAGAAATACACTACTACTTTGTCTTAATTGTACTGGGTTTCTGAAAAAAAATGCAACAACAAAACAAGCTAAATTTTCTTTGATGGCACTGTTGAATAAAAGAGACAGTGAACTAAACTTCATTCTTACATGAGTAAAACTGTCACCAAGAGTTCTGTTTTGTATGGAAAGGGGATATTTGGCCCTTAGTGGCAGTGAACAAAGTATTATGTGGCAGGGATGCTCAACAAGTGTGGAAATGACAGCTAGATGATGAATATAAGAATAGACTGGATGTGACAATGAGTCTGACTATACATACAACCTTTTTTGTAGAAATGAGCTAAAAGTAACATCTCAGGTATTGCCAGTCTCCTTGTCACTAACAGCTATTTTGATAAATCCAGAATAATCAGTGGTCTGTAGGTCAACTGTTTCTATGGAGAATAAAAAGAAAATTACATCCTGAAGCTGAATATGATATCCAATTTACAGTATCAATAACAAAAGAACAATTGATCTTAATGCAGAAGTTTGGGTATTGAGCTTCTCAGGAATAATACTGATTGACTATCCATCATTTCTTGCGAGCTGTGAGCAGACTCTTGATTTTGGAAAAAGAAAAAGGAAATATTGCAGCTATATATATATGTAAGTAATGAAGGAGAATCAGAATTCAAGTAGCTTTAGACTGTACCACTGACATCATTCTGTCTGGAAGTAGAAATGATTTTAATATTTGTTGTTCCTGAAAATGTCTAAAGCAAAAGTCATTATGAGTACTTTAGATATCTTTGTTACTTTGTAATTCAGGTGTTGTATAATGTTAAATTAGTACAGTTGAGCTTCAAGCAATGTATTCATAATTTTAGTCCTGTTTAAATCCACTGTATTGAGAGTCAAATTAATTTTCATTTAAGAATTTTTTTCTTTTGTGAGAAGATAATGTGACAATTTTGTAAAAAGAATTCCCACTTTGGAAGGTAAGTATAGATAGTATGCCTACAAGTTGCCCAACATACCTGATATGGATGAGCATCTGTACTCATCATATCACTTCCATTGCAGTTTGCAACTAAGCAAAACTAATTATTACCAAGAGAAACAGCAATGTAAATTTGGATGGGAATAAAAGTCTCAGACTTCCAGTTTCTAGGTCTCACGCCTCTAAGGAGATCTACGAAATTAGAATTTGCCCGGGGGCATTTTGAACGCTGGTCGTACATCTTAAAAACAAGAGGCATTACCTACTTAAGGATAACTAGGGAAGTCTGCTTTTGGAAGGTTAATATTTCAGAGAGGGCCTTTGAGAATGAGTAATTTTTATTGTTTTTCTAATTCTTGAACTGCAAATTCCTCCTTGTAAATCAGCTCTACTAAAAGTGTAGGATAGACAAAAAGCCATGTGAGACTTGAGTTCCTTGTGGGGAAGAATAGACAATAAAGAGCACTTATCTTCTTCCTTAAAGAGGATGTACTTAAAGTCCTTTCCAAGACTGACCATAAGGCTAGCACTTGATAAAGTTAATATAAGGTTAACTTGATAAATATTCCTGTATTTATGTATCTGTATTAATAAAACTGCTTTTACACCTTTTTTTTTAGCATATCCTCTTATTTCTTGTAAATGCAATAAATGCTGAGAAAAATATTTTCACATTTCAGATATACAGAACTGATGTAGGTACCTGCAAAAGTGAACAGAACTGAGACTGTTAACATCCATTACCAATACATGAGAAAGGAGACAACCCAAAACCCCCAAAACAACCAACCAACCAACAAAAAACCCTAAACAAGCAAACAAACAAAAAAAACCCTCCAAAAAAACCTACCAATAAAACAAACCTAGATACTGAGTTTCCAAATTGTTTTCAGGAAGTAATCTCAGCAGCAAAATAATTTCCTACATTAATTTTGAATGTTGAGTCTTTTTGCTTTTTTAATAAACATTGAAGAATTCTGGTAACTGTTATTGCTTTAGCTCTTTCCTAAAATACTGCAATGTGTGCTCTTTAATAAAAGAGCTCTGGAATAATATTCCACTAGGCAAATTTAATAAAGCTCTAGGGTGCATTCTGAAATCCTTCCTTCGGTATGCAAATAAATGCAAGCTGTTTCTATAAAATGCTAAAAACACAAACCTGGAGTCACACTGGATTTGAATGGCTGCTGCTGAGAACAATATTTTACTTCAAAAATTATAATTCAATTTGTACAATAGAGAACACTATGATTACTTATTAGCTGGTCACTTTGCTTTGCAATATGCCACCTCAGAAAATATATCTCTGTTTCATTGGCACAGTTTCCACAAATTCATAAAAATATGAAGTGTTTATTAATAATAAGTAAAATCACAAAATTCCAAATAAACCCCAAAAATATAATATCCTTTTTTTGATAATTTGTAAAACTCGTAGAATCAACATTAAGATTGGAAAAGACCACCAAGATCATTGAGTCCAACTTCTGACCAAACACCACCTTGTCAATGAGGCCATGCCACTAAGTGCCATGTCTAGTCATAACTTCAACACTTCTAGGGATGGTGTCTCCACCCCCTCCTGGGCAGTCTTCTTCCATACTTAACAACCCTTTTTGTGAAGAAAGTCTTCCTGATGTTCAACCTGAACCTCTCCTAGTGCAGCTTAAGACTGTGTCCTCTTTTCCTGCCTCTAGTTACCTGGGAGAAGAGGCTACAACCTCCTTTCAGGTACTTGTAGAGAGCAATAAGGTCTCCCTTGAGCCTCATTTTCTCAGGGCTAAATAACTCCAGCTCCCTCAGCTGCTCTTCATAGGACTTACCCTTTAGGCCCTTTACCAGCTTCATTGTCTTCCTCTGGACACACACCAGGACTTCAATGTCTTTCTTGTACTGAGGGGCCCAGAACTGAACACAGGACTCAAGGTGTGGCCTCACCAGTGCCGAGTACAGAGAGACAATCATTTCCTTAGTCCTACTGGCCACGCTATTGCTGATACAGGCCAGGATGCCACTGGTCTTCTTGGCCACCTGGGCACACTGCTGGCTCATATTTAGCAGGACGTTGACCAGCATTCCCAGGTCCTTTTCCACTGGGCTGCTTTCCAGCCATTCCTCCCCCAGTCTGTAGTGCTGAATGGGGCTGTTGTGACCCAAGTGCAGGACCCAGCACTTTGCCTTATTGAACCTCATCCTATTTGCCTTGACTCATTGATCCAGCCTGTCCAGATCTTTCTGAAAAACATTCCTACCCTTTACAAGATTAACTTTCCCATCCAGTTTGGTGTCATCTGCAAACTGACTTAGGGTGCAAGTGACCTCCTCATCCAGATCATCAATAACAATATTAAACCAGACTGGCCTCAATAATGAGCCTTGGGGAACCCTACTACTGACTGGTCACCAACTGGATGTGACTTCATTCACCTTCTGGGCCTGGACATCCAGCCAGTTTTTACCACAGCAAAGACTGCATTCTTCCTCCAGCTCTTAAAACTTCCTGTGTTTGGTCTGGCAATGCCCTTGCCATGTCAACCTCTCTCAGCCAGAGAGCTGCCAGGTCTCTCCACTCTTTCTTGTCTTGCCCTGACTCCAGGAATCCACTGCCTAACTCTTTCAGGTGTTTTGCCCCAGAACTTACCATAGTCACTGCTGTCACTGCTGTTGCTGTGTACTTGCTGACTTTTAATGAATGTATGCATTTAATGTATACACTAGGATGTATCTAATGCATCTTAAATTTTAAATGATTGAATCTGTAATCTTTACAGCATTTCTACCCATTTCAATTTACAAATATTTAATCATTTAAAAATATATTTACTGTAATAGCTTAGAAATATTCAAGTGAGCAGTATTTTTTTATTATACACTTAAAATACATCAATTTTCTTTTCTTTATCTAACATTGTTCTTTAGTTCATTATTAGCAGTTATTATTTATAAGCAAAAAATAGACATACTTTAAAAAATCAAATTAATCTTAATTTACAGGAAAATTAATATAAATAGGTATGAAAGTATCTATAGATGATTTGATGAAAAATAGAGGCTTTTTAAAATATCTGTTTCATAGTGCAGATTTTTATACAAAAGTTTCTAAAGAAAAAAAAATGTCTTTTAGAAATTCATACTGGCCCCTATGACAGATTTCCAACCAAAAATATAATGTCAGAAAAACAGAAACTTAATATAGATATCTACAACTGTTCTACTTGCTCAAGACTTCCTCTCTTTTAGATATAAAGATGTACTTTTAGGATGCAGTTTATCTGACCTCTTTTAGACATCTGTTTAGGGTGAAATGAATCACATCACAAAATTGCTTAGTTCTGTCTATAACTATAAAGTCAGTCTGTATGTTTAAATTCCAGCCATGGGAATATGAAACAGAGATTAGTGGTTTTATGAGCATCTACCCTTTAGCAAAGTTGGCTCCCTATTTTTTTTCTCAGAAAAGCATATTTTCAGCTTCTGAATCTAAAGTTAAAATCCCCATCCCTTTCTTTTTCCAGACAGCAAACAAGGTATTTAACACAATCTTTCTAAAATTTTGTCTAATAGAGAATTGAGTGCTTCTATCTTTATGAGATACAGAGAAGTAGGATAGCACTTTAATTGCATTCAAATGGTACAGTCTGTACACTAACAAAGCCTCTATTAACAATAGTTTTTGCTGCAGCTACAATAAAAGTATTAAGTTCACATTGTGCAATTATCTTTTTTGTTTTTAGTAGTAAAAGAAAACTAAAAGACTAAATTAGAGTCAAAATACAGCTGTTAGAAAATACTGAATGAATTAGAACATCTTCACATCACCACTTTGGAGACAAGAACAGTCAACTCATGCGTTAGGACTACTTTAAAATAAAATTATTTGAACCACTTTAATTGGTTAGGAATGCTCAGAGGGTTTCTCTGTTGGCTTTACTGTGGGAGTGCCAAACTCTAAGTAAGTGGAAGTCATCAACTGCTGTCAGGAGTAATGTCTCCCATTACAACTGCAGCATTCATAAGAAGATTTTTTTTTCTATAAAATCCTGACAAGTTACATTTATTTTCTACCATTGTTAAAAAGTTTAGTATAAGTTGCTACTCAGTAGTTCAGTAAAGAAAGTATATGTAATTCTGTGGCAAAACACAGTGATTTGACAGTGTATTTAGCTCTGTGTTAAATAGAAGTACTTTTTCATCAATGCTCTGTGAACAGTGTTTGTGCTGACAGCACACGGCATCCTTAAAAAATGTAGTATTTAAATAGATCTTAACATATGTAAGGAACATTTAATTGTTATTGCAAAATGAAGAAAAGTAGCAACTTAACTAGTCATAATTGTTAAGTATATTCTTCTTTGATGTTGAACACCTGAAGAAAAAACAAACTTTTAATAGTTGTACTAGAGCAATTAGTGATTAAGCACTAGTGATTAAATCTGATTTTGCTATGAATCTGTAAGAGCTTCAAGTTACAAACAAAGATAATTCTTATGGGAAGGTAAAGTAGAAACTATTGAAATATGCAGTGTTAGTCTTTCTAAGTGTTTTGTTCTCATTATCATTTTTAGTAATGCATCATTACCTTGAACAAGCACTTGGAAATGTATCAGAATAAAATTCCTTATAACTTCCACTGTCTGTCCCTCCCCTTGTATTTTTATGAATTTGTAAGGTTTGATAAACAGGTCAGAAGTGCAAATGATACTACTAGAACATAGCATAGATTTTGTTTGGTGAAGCAGTAAGTGCTGTCCCAGCTCTATAAGCTTTTATGCAAATATGTATGAGTAGATAAGTATGACCAGTATCTAGACACAACTGTGATGAGAAATTTCAAGCAATAAAAAATGTATTTTACTAAAATTATTAATTAATACATTATAATACTGGTTTATGTTTGCATAATAATAATCATTATTTTCAAAACTTTGTCTTTAGCACTTCTATCATAAGTAAACTCTAAGCTTACAATACTGTGGAGCTGAAACTGTTTAGTTATCATTGATATCTACAGTGCTTGGTGACTATTAGTTGCTGAGGCCCAGGAGATTGGTCTAGGGAGCTCATTGTTTAAAGATGTCAGAACTGAAGTGAGCTTGTCTTTCTTCTCTGATTCTCCTGGCTTGTACCTTTGTTACTGTACTGTTTTGCCCCTCACAAGGGATCTATGAGGGAGTTTTATCTGCTCCTGATAATGCTTTCACCATTTTTTAATGGAATATGTATTTTTAAATAAATCTTTCTTATGTATTTGAATACAGGATGTAAGCAGAATGCCTTGCCTATTTGTAATCTCTTCTTTTGCTTATCTCGTCCTTTTACTAACTTTTATTGATTGAATCCGTACTATGTGCATGACTTTCATTGCCCCTTTGGTGCTCACACAGATCATATACTTATGCAAAATGTTCATACATTGTCTTAAGCTATGCCATAACAGTTTAACAGAATGCTTATATACCGTTGCTGTTTACACTACTTTATACTGCTTTACTATGCTTCTCTTCAGTTACATCCTGGTTAATGTATTTATAAATTACAAGCCTTTATTTTGGCTCTCTCACCTAAAAAAACCATAGTAATAACAAAAATGACTGCAGCTTTTTCATGTTTACTTTTCACTAGCAAAATTGTGCCACATTTCTGCAATTATTTTGAGAGTACCATTAGCTGTCTACCATTACAAACCTGATTCACAGAACCATAGAATCATCAGCCGGGTTGGAAAGGACCTCCAAGATCATCAAATCAAACCCTTGATCCAACATCACCATGGTTACTAGACCATGGCACTAAGTGCCACATCCAGTCTCATCTTAAAAACCTCCGGGAACGGTGAATCCACCACCTCCCTGGGCAGCCCATTCCAGTGTCTGATCACTCTCTCTGTAAAAAATTTCTTCCTAATATCCAACCTAAACTTCCCCTGGAAGAGCTTAAGAAGGTGCCCTCTTGTCCTGCTGGTTTCCTGGGAGAAGAGATCAACCCCCCACCTGGCTACAACCTCCTCTCAGGTAGTTGTAGAGAGTGATGAGGTCACCCTTGAGCCTCCTCTTCTCCAGGCTAAACAACCCCAGCTCCCTCAGCCTCTCCTCATAGGTCTTGTGCTTGAGTCCCTTCACCAGCCTGGTTGCTCTTCTCTGGACCTGCTCCAGCACCTCAATATCCGTCCTGAACTGAGGGACCCAGAACTGGACACAGCACTCCAGGTGTGGCCTCACTAGTGCTGAGTACAGGGGAAGAATCACTTCCCTGCTCCTGCTGGCCACACTGTTCCCTGATGCAGGATGCCATTGGCCTTCTTGGCCACCTGGGCACACTGCTGGCTCATGTTCAGCCTCCTGTCAATCCAAACTCCCAGGTCCCTTTCCGCCTGGCTGCTCTCCAGCCACTCTGTCCCCAGCCTGTAGCGCTGCAGGGGTTGTTGTGGCCAAAGTGCAGGACCCGCCCGGCACTTGGCGTCGTGGAACCTCATCCCGTTGGAATCAGCCCAACTCTCCAGTCTGTCCAGGTCCCTCTGCAGAGCCCTCCTGCCTTCCAGCTGATTGACACTCCCTCCCAGCTTGGTGTCATATGCAAATTTACTAATGATGGACTCAATCCCCTCATCCAGATCATCAGTAAAGATATCAAACAGAACTGGGCCCAACACTGATCCCTGGGGACACCACTAGTGAATGACCACCAGCTGGATGCAGCCCCGTTCACCAGCACTCTCTGGGCCCAGCCCTCCAGCCAGTTCCTAACCTAGCACAAAGTGCCCCTGTCCAAGCCGTGGGCTGCCTCAGCTTTTTCATGAGTATGTTATGGGAGAGAGTGTCAAAGGCTTTGCTGAAGTCCAGATAGACCACATCCACATTCTTTCCCTCATCCACTCATGAACTAAAGAAGGTTAGTCAATTTTTTAAGTTGTTTAACTGTAAGCACAGCATGCAGATTAGCGAGGCTTGTTCTAAAGTTAAGCATTTGCTCAGGTACTTTGATGAATTTTGAGGCCACATCTACCCTTTGTAACAGAGCACAGTAATGGCATCTTCACACTTTTTTGTTCTGTCAGCCTCTGGGATGAGAAGTGACATATTTTTTCTGACTCAGAATGTAAGTTCTGTACTCAGTGTGAAAAATTACATCAGTGGTTACACTGCGTTTGTAAGCCCAGCTTCAATCCTTGTATAGATTTGAAACGGTTAAATGTGCCATCTGGTGTCTCAGAACTGAGATGGAGTATATTCTTTCTCTTGAAATAGTTTGATCTATCTGCTCTTTTTTTTGTTTTCAGTGGGAAAAGGTTACCTGAAACAAGTTTCACTAGAAATGTAACTCAGCTTTCTAGCACAACAAAATCCTTGGCTATGCTAGGGTAATAGGCCTTTCCCTGGCCAAGCAAGAAAAGCTTCTACAGGTGGTAACATGAAACAACAGGTCAGACATCTTAAGAATCTATCTAAACTAGCTGTATTTTACAGTCAGTTAGAACTGAGCCTTTGTTTCCCTGAGTTTTAAGTTTAACATAAGTTAGCCCTAAAAGGAGCAAGTCTAAAAATGACAATTTTTTTAATGCTATGTGTTCAGAGTATGGGAGATTGTAGCTGTATGAGTCTAACTTATTTTTCCTACAAACTACTTTCTTGAAAACAGTCATGAATGCAGTACAATTAGTCTCGTTAATTATATCAGTATAAGATGTAAGGTTCATGCTCTGCACATCAAGTATTTATATGCTGCTATAAAATCTATGTGAGAGAATCATCAATGTTAGTCTTCTGCTTGTCCATTGCACAGATTGGCAATGATCATTAAAGACAAAAGAATCAGTGAAGTATGAGAATCCCACTGAAGATGTATTTGGAATGTATAGGAATAGTCATAGATTTCTATTATTGTCTTTCTGTCTCTTTGGCAATAACTTAAGTCTTGTAAAGGACTAAAATAAACAACAAAAATAGCATCTTGATTTGTTTGTGCATTAACTTAATAGTTTACTAAAGCTGTGTGTTTACTTGGTTGAAACACTAGCTGTTTAGAGATTGTTTTTACACTGTAATACCAAACATTTGTGTGCATCTCTTCACATTCAGTTCTGATGTGGGCTAGGGCTCTAAGAATAATGAAGAATGTTGTTATTTTCTGCCAAGTTGTCGTCTATAAAAAAGCATGTTTATCACAACATGATGACATTTTCATACTATTTTACTCCTACAGTGTTATCAGTGCAAACTTTAGGCACTCGATGAGAAACATTCCTTTCTTTGCTTGTTTATTTCCACTAGAGAATAAATTACTACAGAAAAGGTTGTGCTGATATGTTTTGAAGGCAATTATATCTCTCCATGTAATTCTACCAGTTCTAGTTTGGATGTTTCAATTTCTCAGACCTGAAGTCTTGATAAAGTTCTAAGAGAGCTAGAGACATTGATTGAATATCTGCAGGGGCAAAATCTAAAAGAAGTATTACAGGATATGTAATAAAAAGCAGACTTTATTTCTATGTCGTAAGTGTCAAAGTAACTGAAGATTACAAGAATATAGATGAAAAGGAAGTTTGAGTAACACAAATTTTAAAATACAAATAATTACATTTTTAATACACCAAATGTAACTGTAAACTGATAGTGATACTTCTGTGAAATGTCTGAGATTCTACAATACTTCAACAGTTATTTTAAGATAGACGTCTTTTTACCGCTGAAGAATTTTTTGCTTGTTTATTGTCCAGCTAAACTTACTGTTGCTTGCTGTTATTTCAATGACCTATTTCTTAACCCTTCATTAATATTGTAATATATCATTAATGTTACAGGGTTTATTATTCCTAAGGCTTATTAAGTAGTTTATTATATGCTTTTAACACAGAAACATCTCAAGTATCTGTACAGCATCATGAGTCTGTGAGAAAAAAAAAATAGGAGGAATAGTACAGAAATAAGTTAAATATTCTTCAACTTAGAACTAGGAAAAGATAGTTAACAAAGGATAGTCAAAAGCTTAACAACTGTTATACAGCATGAGCTTTTGACACTGCACAAAATATGTTATGTCTATATCTTGTTTTGCGTGATAAACTTTGTATTGAGTATGTAAAACCACACTGAATATAAAAAGACATTAAAATGTGCCCACATTTTTTAATAGTCTGAGGTAGTGAGGGAGACCAACAGGAATGAAAGTAATCATAGGAGAGAAGAGAGATAATAGGAAAAGGAGAAAATATATGGTGGTATTGCAATGATGCAGAGAAGAAATAAAAAGAGGGGAAGGCAGAAACCATTAGAAAGTTGCATCCTGAATTATTCAGAGCTGTACCTTTAGCTGTACCTTACTATTATGATAGCTGGGAATAGAGGAAGTCTGAAATGGATCTGCAAATGGTTGCAATTTTAATAACTACACTAGTTGGTCACTACATCATCAAACTCATTTATCTCATGCCCAGAGTGATTACTGAATGCACAAATCTAATAACCAGTCAACAGTGAAAAAATATCACTTAGAAGAAAACCTTGAGATTTATTTTGATTTATTTATTTTTATTACATCACGTGTCTGCTGACTGTAACAAGGTGAGTTTATTAGTGAAGATACAGATTTAGAAAAGCCTTTGGTCCCCTGGAGCACCTTCAATCCTCAAATAAGTATTCTTATTCTTAATTTCATATAGTTTAAAAATTGAAGGAGGTAACTTCAGTAGGACATAAAAACGTAACAAGAGAATACTTAACAGCTACAGAATTGTATGTACAGTACCCAACATTTTGGGGGGGAAGGGAAACAACACCTAAACACAGACAAAGCATTAGAAACAGGGATATCATGTATGAACTGTTGACAGAGGGGCTCAGGTAACATATGCATATGATCTATAAGATCTTACAATATGTCCGCTTTATTAAAAGAGCTCAGACTTTTCATAGTTTCTCTATACAAGGTCTCGTGACCAGATGCACACAATTGGTTACAAGCTACTGTCCAGATGTAAACATACATTACAAATACATTTATAATTGGTTTATAACAAGTATCTAGGCAGAATAAGATAATTATTTACTTTATCAAACCCCACCTTCTTCTTGGCACAGATTTCCTTTTGTTCTAGCTAGGAAACTCGCAGCCATCTTGGCACTTACAATTTATAATATCTATAAAGCTATATTAAAGCAAAGTTTATAAAACTACAGAACACAATATAAATTGCTCATGTATCCATCATGCTCCTTCCACAATGAACCAAGAAAACATACCGGGACAAGCCAGGGCTGACCTTAGTGAGGAAAAAGAAAAGAGCAGTATAAAGTTTATAGATGGTGTGACATAATGCTAACCAGATACAATAGATGAGCAGTCTGGAGTGCTATTTTCAGCTTGTCCTAGAAGAACTCGAATGATTTTAAATAAGCTTTTTTCTGTACTTAGGTGTGCAATAATTCACATCTTTAAGAATCCCCTAGAAAGGGTAAAAAACATCTACAAATAGCTATGTACTAATAAAAAGATACAATCTATAGCAGTAGTGCAAACCCTTACTAATAATGTGAGTGAGATCCAGTACAAAGAATAAATGCATTATTGTTGTTTCAATACTTTTTAAAATATTCTGTGATACATGCACAATGTTGTCTTTTGAGTTGCCAGGACCTAAATCTCCAAGGTGTACTCATATATGATCATAAAAATTATTCATCAGCATAATTTTATCAAGTTACGTAGGAAAACTTTAATTACATTTTATTTAATACTATATTGCTTACAAAATGTGTTTTTTCTCTTTATTAGTAATTAGACTCACTTATAATTGTCTTTGGCTCTTACAAAGTGATCCACAGGAATTTCTTAGACAAAACACATAGGAATAAATAAAGAATGGCCAGAAGTTAAAGCATTAAAGTTTCAATGTTACGTTTGAAGCAAATAACTTGGGATTTTGCTATCTTCTTAATTTCTTAGTTCTGTTCTTTTTTATTAATCTCAGACTTCCTATTTCTCTAATATTATTACACTTTCTCCACCTCTGAGACACATTTTCCTTTTCAAAATGTTCAGGTTTTCAAAATTTGTAGAAATCTAATAAAAGCAACTTATAAGTTTAAGGTCCCATTGAAGTATCTTAACAAGACTGATAGTGTATCCTGCTGGGGTTGTATTTTTGTTTAATTAATAAAAAATAGACCTTCATTTTCTTACTTCTCTAATAAAAATATAATCAGGCTATCAATTACTGGGCACAATGACAGTTGTGTTTCATACTTGATTTTTCACATGCAATACAAATCATAGGTATTGCAAGTCATTACAATTATTTTGCAGAGTAAGTTTTGCTGATGAAAAACTGCCTAACTATAACAACTGCAACTACGAAGACTAGCCTTTGTCTCCTTTAAAACCAGAATTGATTTTTACTTAAATTCTACTAAATGTTCAGACCACCTATCACGTTTTAGTAGTTCCACTGGTTTTGATGATACTAATAATGTGCTCAAGAATTTCAAAGAGCTGCTTAGTGGTTTTGGAGCAACTTTTTCTCTACTGTCCCAGTTTAAATGAGACAAGGGTCTTTTGCTGAGGATGAATTAGGAGGAAAAGACCCAAACTTCTCTTTCCAAGCAATTATAAATCTAAAATTAAGAGGCTTTGATTGAAGGAAAACAAATTATGGAAAAGGGAAAATAACAGCCCTTTATTGAAAGGTATGTGTGTATTAACAGGAACACACACACACACAAAAAAAAACCAAGTAAAATAACTAAGTAATACTCCTATACCCACCAATAACCCCCTTCAAGAACAAAACCGATAAACCGGCAAAAGGAAAATAGTTCAATTTCTTGCACCCTTTGGTGCGGTTCCAACTACAGTCAGCAGGGGGCGCCGTCGGGTCACTGGAGATGCAAAATTTGTAATGTCCTGTACCATTCACCAGGTGGCGCTGTTGGGTCACTGAAGGTGTAAAAAACTTGTAGTGTCCTATTGTAGTCACCAGGTGGCGCTGTTGGATCACTGAAGAAGTAGAACTTGTAATGTCCAGTGCCCGTCACCAGGCGGCACTGTGAGATCCTTGGCTGCCGCCAGGTGGGGGGGGGGGGAGAGAAGGGGAAGGAAAACAACAGCAATAAAACAGAAAGTTCTCCCAATGGAAGAAAACTCACAAACTTCAGCTGATTAGGGTCCGTTGTAAGCAGGGCTTGCAGCCAGCCAGAGTTGAGCCAAGAGCAGCAGCCAGAACTCCCCTCCGACAGGAAAGAGACAAAGGAACCCGGCAGTGTCTGCAGCCCGCAGCAGCCTCTCCCCCCGGCAGAGAAAGAGACTCCCCTCTCCCCCCAGCCTCCACCCCTTTCCAGTCACACACCAGCCAACTCCCCCCCTTCGTTGTCAAGGAAACAAATCTCTCGGCTATTACTGGGCCAGGCCGATTCTTTTGTTCACCTAATGGGCAATATACAGAGCATACACACACGGCAGAGGGAAGGGAAAGAAAAAATTCTTTTGCTAAAATCAGAACTATGACATCTACTATATGGCAAATAATAAAACTAGGCTTTTTTCCTCTGGCATGACTCTTGACATCATTCCTTGAAGGGACAGAACACATCTCTGCTTGTAAATGCTTGGGATTTTGCTCTAGTATGTCATGGAAGCCTCAGTGTATCCAGCAGTAGCGGAAGGATGGGCCCAGACTGTGTCCTGCACTTTTAAGTTCCCTTATTTCAAACAGCTTTATGGTGACATGCCACTGTACCTGTTGACTGGTGCACCCAGAGATGATGTTGTGCACCAGCAGTAGGGCATAAAAGTTGGTGTTATTTTCAGCCCAAAGTAACTTCTTGAGAGAGAATGAGAGAGAGAATCATTGAGAATCATTTTCTGATTATGTTCAGAAAATCACTCTGACATGTATGGAAATTAACAGAAAACAATTTGTGCAAAATCACAGCACCTCATTTCTTTATTTTTAGGAAAAAAATAGATATCTAAAAGCAGTAGTAAACAAGATCTCAGAGTTTGTGTCTTTCCTATCATTCCCTTGCTTTCAAATCTCCACCACGCTCCATCACTCCAGCCCACTCTCTGCACACTCCTGATACATTTCTTCTTACAACATTTGTTGTTACCTTTATAGGTTTTCTGGGCTAGGTTATTGACAAGGGCAGAATGAGAGAATTTGTGTTTGATGAAAGGTAAAAAAGAAGGTGTGTGTGAGAGGAGTGTGCTGTTTTTTTCAAGGTCACAGACAGCTCTCAGAGGTCTTGTGCACAAACCCTGTCTGCTGATGTCAAAGACAAAGCACGGAGCTCAGGGGGAGATTTGCATCTCAGAGTTGGTATGCCATTTGCCTGAAGGTACTTTCTTCATCAGAAGATTTGCCAAGTGTCCCCGTATGATGTAGGGACAAGAAACAAAATCAAATATGTGTAGTGTATGGGACAACCTGCTGACAATCTCAAAAGAAAAAGTTGTGCCTGCCTTCATGTTCTTAAATACATACACACACTGCATTTTTTTAAACTGGAAAACTTACAAGAATTCAAAAACTAGTCACTAATGTGCAGTGATATTAGATATTAAAAATATGTACTTAAATTAAATTAAATTACTCTGGGTAGCAGAATACTTCATTATTTTGATGCAGAGAGAGAATAGATATGAATTAACAATAACTTAGGTTTAGAAATTCTGCATAGAGCAGTTTTTCCAAAACAAGGAAGGGGTAAATAGCAGTAAAATAATCTCATGGAAGCTGGAGTCTATCATAAATAATAACTGCAAGTATAATATTGCTTAGAATAAAAAAATATATTCTGGGAGATTAACAGGGAGGAAAACATACATCAGAAGCATGCTTTCATCTTGGACTATCACAGTCATGAAAGTTATAAGTATGCAATGAATACATCATAATTTATGCAGTGGTAAATACTCTTATACCTGAAACTTTAAAACCTGCCAGGTTTCAGATGAACTTTTTTACCTGAGGGCATCTACTAAATATGTATATTTCTTCCTCCAGTGAATGCAATCTACAGTGCAAATAACTGGTTAGTGCTATTGAGCTGCATTTACTTTTACCTAGTTTGATTAATTTTACATGTGGAGAAAACTCACAGCCCAGAAATTTACCTCTTAAGGAGGCATTGACAGAAGCAAGCCATGCATCATTACTACAGCAATAATGAAATTATTATATCATTCATTTAATTTTATACAGTCATCTCTGTACTGATTTGACAGGAATAGAAACTATGCAGACTGCAAAAATAGTCTAATAGAGCTTTCAAACAATAGGAATGAAGTTCTGAAGACCACTTGTTGAATGGCAACTTAAAATTTCTTAAATCAAATTAAGCTCCCATAAAACTCTGCATTTCCCACCTTTGTATTCTGGTAATATTGAAAGATTGTATTTATCTTTTTTGTTGTTGTTGATTTAGTTTTATTGAACTTCAAATGTAGTTTATCACTGACTGTAACAAAGACACTAACAAAACTAGTGTGGAATGTGGTGAAAAAAATCAGTTCTATTAGATGCTGAGAAAGTAACATGATTAATCTGAAGAATTCTCCAGATTTAACAAGGGAAAATATTGTTCATGTTAGGCTTGTACTATGCAGTCAGTGTGCTGTAACAAAATAGGTAACAAGAATGATTCTTTAATGTTGTTGAGTTTTCCTAGAAAGGTAAAATCCATCAAAATGAACCTAATTAAAAAAAAAAAAGTTCTCTATATATTGCTACACATATGCAAAAAATCTGTCACCTTTTCAGTGCTTTGTACAAATTGCTGTGTAGTGGCAGTGATAAAAGTACTTATTTCAACAGAAGAAAAACTCACTAACTTTTTAATTTTTTTTTATGATTATTATTTGAAAGTCACTACAAATCTGCCTAATACCACTTGCAAACTTTGAGCTATATTTGACTTCAAAAAGGTAAAATACTAAAAAATTTAGCACTGCAAGATGAAGTGCGAATTTCAACCAATGTATTTGATTATTAATTTGGTCAGGTCTTAATGTTTATATGTGTGATTCCAAGCACTGATTATGTACTATTACCTTTAAACCATGCCTAACACATATTCTATTTCAGCATACATAAAGGTCATTGTCCTAATATTTAAGCCTAAAAAATATGCCAGCTTCAATTTTTAAATTTTACCCTAACTTGAAATGTTATAAGCTTCTTAGCATCAAATATCAATCGTAAATGATGTGATGGAAGAGGCCAGACTAATTCTAAAACAAAGCTATTGAATTTTTCCTCAGCAATTAGGATAGTAAATTTTTAAATACTATCTAATTTCAAAACATCTGTGGAAAAGGATTTTGCAAAAAGATTTCTTCAGGCTTTGGAATTAGGCTATAGTGCAAAATATTGCTTCTCATAAAGAGATAGTTCTAATAATTTATTTATGGAAGGAATCAAAGTTGTAGTTAGAATACAGTGAATTACTAGCACTGTTGAATCTTGCTTCAGTGAGGCAGAGTATGTAATACTTCAGTGTGTTTCAATAGCAATGTTGCTTTTGACAAACAAGAAGCTTTTCTGAAACAGTGAAAAATTATTTGGGCATTTGTGGTATGGGTGTGAGAAGTTTCTTCTCTCAGCCTTGTTTATTGTAGACTAAATTTTAATACTCATAGTATACTTCATTTAAGCTGTTTTGCAATGGCCTTCACAGCCAGCAAGCAGATATCTATTTCCAAATTTCAGGAGAAATCTCCTGTGTCCTTAAGTCATCACAAAAACCTAACTGCAGAGAAATGGATATCTCATCCATATGCCATCCATATATTTTAAGCCATTCCCCTATATTGGAAACATCCTAAAGTCATGCTAGCAGGGTGCCAAGTCATTTGAAGTGCCATGTGACATAAAGAAAATGGGAAAACCTGGTGCATTTCACGCAATGACAAAACAATACTGACTTTCGCTGACATTAGTTGTTCATTGCTTGTCATGTTATTTTACTATGCTTTCATCTCCCCTATGTCATAGTTCATGATTACTAAACAACAACAACAAAAAAATCACTCAAGTGTTTAACTGTTCATTACACTATGCCATTAGAAGCAACTTTTGCCCAGGAAAAACTAAGATAAATGAAACCATTTATTAAGCAGTCTAAGTGATGCTGCTAATGATCATTCAGTTCTGCTACTTAAGACTAACTTCTGCAAGTCCAAGTGACCACAGACAAACATCAAACTCAAAAAATTACTAGTTTTTCACCAGATTAAAAGCACTGGGTAATACCAATCTTACAGTGCAATTTTGCTGTACAAAAGCACATTCTAACTGCTGCCCTCCTATGCTGTAGCTGCATTAGCCCTCTAGCAACTGACTGCAGTTGCTCACAGCAGCTGCTTTCAATTATGGGTTTCTTCCAATGGTGGTTAGGCAGGTTTCAGTTGTAATTGAATCCTTGACCAGAAATACTATATTTTGAGCATGTCCTGTTTCTTCTTCTCTTAGACTTGAAAATTCCCTCTTTGCATTGTGAAACATAAATTGCCAATATTTAATAAAAGTGATTTAATAAAGGTTAGTGATGTTCCTGCCCACAGGAAGGAGGTTGGACTAGACAAGTTTTAAAGGCTCCTTCCAAGGAAAACCATTCTATGATTCTAGGACATTACCATGCTTTGGATAGTTATGACTCTTTCTAATAACTACATATTTTTACCAGGTATTTTCATGTGGACATTTAATGCTCTTTTTAAATGGGTAGGTTCATCTTCAAAGGCAGAGGTTTTCTCCTGGGTGAGCTCAGCTTCATGCTTTTGTGCATTTTTTTCTTCTTCCTTATGCTACTCCAATTTTACAGTATCATCAGTCAGAAAGAAAACTTTAGTTACTGATGAAGTATTTTTAATAAACTCTGTACTGGAGACAGAGATATAACTTGAAAATAAGATGAAAAAATTAGCGCAAAAAAATAGTAGTGTGGTCCTTACTAACAGCAATTTTCCCATTATCAGCCTGATTGTAATGTCTTAACAGTGTTTGGAAAATGCAAAAAACCCTAGTACTCAGTAGGCAATATGCCCAATCATGTGAAGTAAATGCATTCCTAAAACTACTCACTTTACTGTTGGATTTAATGCATTATTGATTGAAGCACCATATTTTGACAAGCTCCCATGATGGTATATTTAAAGTAAAGATCTGCCAACTGCTACAGCACATTTATTTTAGGGCCAACACAAAGCAGTTTATTTTAATGTCCATAACTACAGCTGCTGAAGTGGGAGAGAAAAATTATCCAGATACTCAGGACTCTTTCTAAAGATCATATATAGAAGCTGAGGCACTTGCCCAAGACAGGCACAGTAAAATGCAAGTGCACCAGCCCTCTTCATTATTCTGCAGGGAAGCACTATGATTGCTTTAAGTTCTGGGCACTGCAAAAGGAAACGTGCACCTAACCTCATGTCCTTCTCCCACAGAGCATATAAGGCAGGTTCAACTACTATGTGATAAAAGCAAATGGCTGAAAATAATTGTTCTTTGGGCTGAACTGATGATCAAACTACTAATTGGATTAAGCTGGAGAAGGAACTAAATATAGCTCTTCAAGTCAAGAGGTCAAAAAAATCCACATGACCTCAGGAAAGTCACTTAACCTTTCTGATCCTCAGATTTTCCAATTACTTCCACTGTCATTTGTTCTCTACATTTAATATAACAGCAAAGGATGATAATAGTCCTCTGAGTACATCAGAGTTTTAAATAATTAATGTTATCAAATTTTTGAACTCATCAAGGAGGAGAAAGGTCGATCAATCAGAATGATATAGGATGATATTTCCAGCACATTGTGAAGTCTGGTTTTTTTTCCATAGAGGGAAGTTATTGAATAGTAACTTGTTATTGTAAAAATGTATTACTGTTAGAGCATCCTGCTGGAAATGCTTTCTGTGCAAACCTTGTGGCTTTTAAATGTACAGCTGAAAGTTCTACACTGAAATAATTCCAATCTTTTCACTGCATCAGCAACACCACTTTTATTCAAGTGGTAAAAAGATTGGTTAGTCTACACTACTAGTTGGTTTGTGCTTTGGCTTATTACAATGTGTTATACACAAAAAAACCCATCCCATGTAAATAGTGAGAGGAAAATTATAAAAGGGAATTAAACACTTTTGGTAATTGTGTTTGATTATAATCTTTGAATAATTACCTCACTGCATTTTGTGTGTAGAGTTTCCTATTCTGGACACTATACTTCCTCAGTTTTGTCACTCAAATGGTAAATATATGATTTAATACATTATTTAAACATAATTTTCAAGGAAAATATTTGTGTCATTTGTACTGCTTTTTCTTAATTAAGAGTGTAAACACAAAAGATATTGAATGAACCTGAATGTTTTTCCAGAAGATATTTTGAATGTATTTCAGATTCAAAAGAAAAAGGAAAAAAACTTAAGAAAAATCCAGGAAATGTAGAAATGTAAAGAAAACTAACGTATTTTTAATGATATTTTTAGATTTGTTTGACTTTTTTAAAAAGTATTTTCATTACGGTCTTTGAGAAAAACATTAAACAAAAGGTAAATAGGAATATCAAACAGAAAAAGGGGAGAAATTATTATTTTACTATTTTACCATTTTCTTTTTTTTTTTTACCTTAACAACCATGGAAGGAGTGATACCACTCCATTAAAAAAGAAAGTCTCAGTAACAACATAATCATAGTAATACTCTTTCAGTAATTACACTGTATATAATATCTCTAATGGAACTAATAATCAACAAACATACATATTCTTAAATCCTAGAGCATTATATAACATCTGATCCAAAAGAAAGAAAACTCCCCAAACTGATAACATTTGGTATTTTTGTTTTGTTTTGTTTTGTTTAGAAATGTAATCAGTGGATGGTCTGTGACTACATGCAGCAGCTCAAAGTAACATTTACTCCTATAAACATTTTTTATGTTATTTTGGAACGGATATGAGTCACCCATCATTAAGTCAGATATCTGTGTGTAGAAAATAACTCCTGTCACTATATTCCTTGAAGTTATTAAAGGAATCTGATGTTTCTGCTGTGAGAGCAAGATTATTCCTCTCTGCATTGGAAGGAGCATGAATATTAAAGCAATTTTAATAACTGTAAAACATTTTCAAAACTATTTAAAAGCTCAAATTTAATCATTAAGACTGATATTTCTTACCCACATATGTTCCCATCAAACCAAGTGGTATAGGACTCTCAAGGTTAAAAGGCAAATAGTTATGTCAAGAGCAAGCAGTCAAACACTTTTGAAATCTTAAGTGTCCATCTGGGGCCTGTTCGAGGTAAATGGAAAACTCTACTGGACACCAATGTTTCCTTAAAGCAAGTCACACATCAGTTTGCACTAATTGCATCAACTTTACATTAGTATTTTAGGAAAAAAAACAAACACACCCTCCACCCCAGTAAAAGCAAACAAATACCAATAATTGTACTACATTCTAAAAAAACCTCCGATGTTACTCAGCCATGGAAACTGTCTATAAAATATGGAATACTCTCCAAAACAGGTTATATCCTACTAAAAATAAGTTTGCTGGAATTGAACAGTTGCTCTCCAAATTAAAGAAACAGGAATAGCAGATATGCATTGGTTAACCTCTGCAGCTTTCCACAGTAGGGATAGAAAACAGGCAAAATAACTGTACATATATGCCTACACTTGTGTGTATATGACTTTCACTGGATATTCCCAAAATGTTTGTGCCTGGAAGAAAAACACTTCAGTGGTAAAGGCTGTTAGAAGGACCATTAGGACATGCAGAACAGATAGCACTGGTCTTTCTTCTCCCCAGCCTAGCAGAAGACAGCAATGTCTCTAATCTACTTACAAACACGTCAGAGACAGGAGACTGATGAATGATTTCTTACATCCACTTTTGCACCAGACTGTGGAGGTCTTCCTGTGAAGTTCAATTTCAATAATACTCTTTATTCTGGCTTTAAGGTATGAAATGGGGTAGGTGAGGGACATCAGGTGTTCATTAACAGCCAAACTAGGATTACATAACCCAGGGAGAAAGTTTTCAATTACTTACTATGTTTTAAAACAAAAGCAATAATTACTTTGTTGGGTCTGTATATACTGTATCTAATTTACCGTAGTGTAGTTGGTAGAGTAATTTGCAAACAACTATTATCTTCTATTAAAGTATATTAATTATGAATAGGTGAATAATTTTCAAGTAAAATGCTTAATGTGGGAGCTGATTTAAATCTTAAAAACCTCAAAACAAGTAATTCATTTCCCCCATATTTTTTAAAAATATGCTTTTTATCTGTGCTATCATGCCTTACTGTCCCATGAATCCCCAGAAGTGCATTATCTTCAGAACAGACACAAACAACTGGAAAGTGGCTGATAAACAAAACCATTAGCCCAATTTTTCCATTTACTTTGAGAATTCAGAAACAGGTGCTTCAAGACAAATCCTCATTAAACAGATGTTTGTTTCATTTCCAGTAGCAGTATACACCACACTCCTTCATCTCAGAGTTGAGTGTTATGCAATTTACTATAATTTAGGGAATAAATGACCATTTCCTTTGAAAAACTTCAATCTGAACTGGAACTCATATTCAATGTGAAAATGACAACTAAGAGGCTGGACAGATTCTGATGTGTTTGAACAGTGAGTTCTTTACAAATTCCAAGTAGTGTCTATTTATATTAGAGAGGTTGCTTCATCTTTTTGTTGAAACTTAGAAGTAAAGCATATTTTTAAATGTTTTTTGTTAAGCATGCTTTTTCATCCTCTGTAAGATATATTATAGCATGTATAAGAGATGTATCAGGAGATCCAGGCTACAGCATGCTCACGAAAGGTAGTCTACAACAGTTTTTAAGTTTGTTTCTCCACTTTTATTAACAATATTTTGTTGTAACAGTGCCTTTAGTGGAAAAAAAAATCTGATTTGCACAATCTCATAATAGAATTTTCACTAAAAGAATAGTTTGTAGGGCTATTCAAAAGAATTGGGAAACAAGTCCAATAGAGACTCAGTCTGGAGGAAAAAAAAATGGAAAGAACTTCCTGTTTACTATTTCAGTAAGTGATTTATAACAATTTAAAATTATTTTTAGACTGGTCTGTAGATGCAGGCAACTACCACTTTACTTGCATTTTAAGTTTTGAATCAATGTAGTTGTTTACGTTGAAATTAATTCATTAGCAAAATAAAAACCCTCAGGTTTTTGAGGTAATAAAGAAGGCTATAGAGTCATCTAACAACTTTCTCAGTAAAAATCCATAAATTTGGGGGTTTGAGCCATATAACTTACTAAAATAACCTCATCATGTAAATTTGCTTAAGTATTGTCAGATATGTCAACTCTTACTAAGACAGATAATGCCCCATTGCTACGGGTCTCCTGCCTATGGTAGACAATACTATGATATATTTGCACATGCTGGCTGCTTATAATTGTTTTTGTTTGACTAAATACTGAAAGGGAAAAAAAGAAAAGGGATAAAATCCTCAGGTAGGAAGAAAAAAAAATATTTATATATAAAATACCAATATGAAGCCCATGATGGATTAAATATTTGATCTGACCACAAATAAATATTATATTAGATAAATGATGGATAACTTTCACTCCAACATTAATCTCCTGGTAATACACTACATCTGGGGAATTTTGCTATAATAAAGAATTTTAATCATTCTTTCTCTAGAGTTTCTTATTTTCTGTAAACATATGATGACAATAGCTAGAATGATCCTGATAACATAATAATGGCAAAAGTGAAATCACACTAAGAAACTTGCTATGTGAAAAAGATAAGGTAAGATGTTTTGTTAGTCCACTTAATGTTTTAGTATTTTCACTAAAATACAGTAAATTGATTTTGAAGATCCACTCAGTGACACTAACATTCCAAATTACTGCAAAAAATGTAAGAATACATAAGTTAAAAATGTTACACCAAAACCAAACCAAACAAAATAATCCCTTGCAGCTACTGATTTGCTCAGATGTGACACTCCCCAGTACCCCAGCCCCAGACACACAAGGCTATGGTTTGTTAGCAGTGACGGTGGTGGGGAGGGGTGTCACCCCTCTGCTATCCCCAGAGATGAAGCTGGAGCAGAGGAGGCAAGAGCAGCAACCACCAGTTCAGATCATGGAGAGGCTGAGCCCCTGCACTACAGGATCAGTGCACAGCCAGAGGCCTCCTAATAGCAAAGTTACATTTGCTTAAAAAAAATTGGGACTGCACTGTTTTGTTATAAAATATGAAATTAAAAAGATAGATAAAGTCTGCCTCCCTTCTACAAGATAAAATTAGTACCTCTAATACTTATGAATTGCAATTTCATTTTCTTCTAGTCTTGCTTCTTGCCAAAGTTTCTGTCATTCAGTGATACACTAACTGTCTATTGGTACATTGATCTTCGAATTTACCTATACCCCGGGTATAAAAATAACATGAAAAACTGTAACTTTCATTAGTTGAATTCATCTGATCATTATCTAGTGTCAGTTTGTTGGCTTTTGTTCATCATATTCTCTAGCTCTAGTTAAAGACAAGTAGGAAAAAATGTTAGCTTGTTTTTAAAAACACCTGCCATATTCCCATGATATGACTAGAGAAGGTTTTTATAAAAATTTATTTCTAGGTTTCATTTTTTGGAGGACTCAACCCACAGAAGATAATGGAAACACGGAGAAAGCTGCACTATCCCCTAACTATTGGGCACAGGTCCAGGTTCACACAACCAGAAATAGAGGTTGTGGAGAAGAAGCCATAAGATCTTCTTCACGTGCCTTGATTATTAAAGATCCCCACAAAAGACTATTGGTACAAAATGTACTTCAGACAGCTTTGAGCAGTTCTGACAGTTAGGACAGGATGTATGCTTCTTCTCCCGTGCTCCTCATGGCACCAATAGCTTGTGTAAGATCTGTGGGATTGTCCCCATTAAGCACAGGTCATTGGCATTCAGCCTGTTGATGATTGCTGTGTTTTAAGAATCAGGCTTTACAGTACTGTCGTAAAAAAGAGTGCTAGTTACCTCTATACTGTTATTGAATCTGGTGTATAGACACAAAAATATAGCAAAAAAAAAAAAATTGAAATTTCTTACTTTTTTGTAAAGAAAAGACTACTCCTTTCTTAGAAATCAACTGAGGGATCCATTTTTATTTACCTGAAATACATCAGGAAACAAATTTAATAACCCCATTTCGATTTTCTAATTAAGTAAAAGCATCTTTATGCTACCAATATCCTAGAGTTTCAAACTATGTCTATTTTAGATTATTATAGTGTATCATTGATGATGATGACTAAACAGATAATCTCTATAATTCATTAATCTCAATGCCTTAAAATGAGATATACATTCAAATATCGTGAATGTCTTGGTGACTACTCTACTGCTATCCCAAAAGCCAGTAGACTCATATGTTTCCAGCAGTTGACTCAGCGCAGCTACTTCTCATTATATCTTTTTCCTGTGGTATTATGCTGAATGCAGATAAGCAATCTGTCTCTGCATTTACTGAGAAGAAGGTAGCAGTCTTCTGCAATGCAGTTCACAATTATTAGCAGCAGCATACTCATTCTGCCTAATAACAAGTGTCTCATTTATTCCCACATGGCTGGCAATGGTAGTTGACATAAATAGGAATTGCCTCTACTTTAAATGTCAGCTGAAGGGGGGCTTAGAAGAGCATAGATATCCATTACTGTACTAAGAATATCAACAAAAACCAAGTATCTGATGCTGGAAAAAAAAGGCTAATTTTTAATTAGTGCCTCATGAAAGCAATTAGAATGCCTACTGGGAAAAATGTAGAAAAGTTCAGTTTTGTTGTTTCATTTTTTTTTCATGTATTTATTCTTTGTAGAAAAATTAAGCAAAACATCTGTTGCATTGTGATACACAACAGAAAGAAAAGAATAGTATGAGAGAAGGAAATATGAAATATTTCCATTTATATATTTTTAGGTGTTATTTAATTTAAAAGTCCCTTTCAAAAAGCAGTATTCTTCCTGATACGGGATCAGTGATCCCTTTATTTGCAAATGACAATCAATCAGCAGCAAAAAGTATTGATGCAAATTTAATGAATGAAATCTCTCAGTCTTCAAATTGAAGAAGAGGAAAAAAAATCTCTTCATTCTCTTTTCCCTGGGAGAGTTTGTATTAATACCTTTTTTTCAGAATTTACAACACAACAGCTGACACTATGGGACAGATCTCTTTTAGGTAGACATCACCATTAGTTAAGGATAATTTCTGTAGTGTTTACTTGGTTGGGTAAGAGGACTATAATATTGACCTCTTCAGTTTATGTCTATGTAACACAAAACTTCTTGTTTAAAGAAGCAGGTTATTCAATTTATAGTATAAAAAAAAATGTGTGTTATCCCTCAGAAATAAATTCATACAAAAAACCCCCACAATTTTTCATGGATTCCTTGTAAAACTGCAGCATTAAGCTGCAAGCTTTACAGGTTGGGGACTTTTGGCTGTATTCTCTAGTCTATTGTACTTCCAAACATTTCAAAGAAGGGAATACTAAACAGAAAATATTACTTTATTGATTTTGAAGTCTTTTACAATTACTTTGAGCCTATGAAAATACCTTTATAAAATGAAGGAAATAATAAAAAATTAAGCTTTCTGTTTCCTGTGTTCTGTACAATTTCTAAACCAATTTTTCTTTGGAGGTGATGGGCCAAAAGCTTTTTGTGTTTTTATGAAGGAATTATAAAGAAGCAGACAAGTCATCTCAATAGTACAGAGTCATAACGTTACTTTCAGTTCTCATATCTCAGACACACTCTTTGGCACTTTTGAAAAATGTAACAGATTTAATAAAAGACTATAAAATATAAAATATGCAGCACTCAGAAAAAAAATAGTGAAAATGGTAGGAACTGGTTTCTATCTCTTAAATGCAAAAAATATAGTAAATAAATTAATCAATAGAGCACCAAATATTTATGTGTGTGTATAAAATAAACATTTGGGAAAGCCTGTTTAGAGAGCTGTTAAGATGAATTGACACTATGGGCCTGTTAAAAAGTAAATTAAAATTAAACAAAAAATTCAAACTAATAATAGCATTACGAAACATAGATTTTAGCTTTAAATATCTGAGCTCCTTTCTAGTATCTTCTTATGTTATTACATCAAGAGATTCATAGAGAAGTATTGACTTTTGAGGGCAAGAACAGGTGGCATGACTGGAATTATCCATTGAAAAATACGACTTTTTGGATTTCACTTTGACAGTTCTAATATATCTGCTCATATGAATTGCAAGATCTGCTCCTTGGAAAACTCAGAAATTTTTCTTTTATTGAAGATTCTAGGTGCGTGGTTATCTAAAACAATAACAATACAAAAAATAGTTAGACAACATTATGTTTTGATTTGCTTTCACAAAGAAATAAAGGAAAATAATTTTACAGAAAAACATAGTAAATCATAGGTCAGAATAAATAATCATCCTGAATTGACCAGAAGAGTATCTTTAAATCTCTTACATGAGAAACATTTTAAAAAAATACTACGACTTTTTATTTACCTACACATTGTGTGCTTGAAAGTGACATAATAATTCTGGACAGCTGGACATTTACTTTTAATAGCACTCGTCTTCCAAGAACTTTCTGCTGCTTGTGTTCCAACATCATTTTTAGATGGGACAGACAAATGGTTTTCCCATTTACTAGTAAAATTTGACATTAGAAACAGCTTGTTAACAACCACAGTTAAGGTAAATGCATACATATCTGTATATAATCTTGGTAAGCACATAAAAACATCTTATGTAGGGGGGAAAAAAAGGGCTTGTAGAAGCAAAATTGTATTTAGGCATTTGGACTGGAAATTTTTGGATCAAGACCTAAAGATAAACAAAGAAATATAGAAAAATTAATATTCCCTTTAAGTATAGTCATAGGGTTGGGTCATGGACTAATTCAGGTTGGATGGGACCTCAGAAAGCCTCTATTTCAATCTCCTGCTCAAAGAAAGATAAACTATGAGGTCAGACCAGATTGCTCAAGGCTTTATGCTGTTGGGTCTTGAAAACCAGGGAAGGAGACTGCACAGCCTGTAGGTGCAACCTGCTCTAGTGCTCGGCTGTCTCTATAGCGGAAAAGCTTTTCTTCGTAGCCAGTATGAACCTCTCTCTTTTTAATTTATACCCTTTGTCTGTCATCTGCCTGTCAGAGCCTGGCTCTGTCTTCCTGATGTTATATAAAAACATGTCTTTTCCAGGTTAAATGAGTCTGACATTTAGACCTCAGTAGAGTGGCTATAACAAATAACCACTTAGTTCATTACAGAGACACATATGGCAAATGTATAGGCATAAGTCCATGTGTGTATCCCTCTTGCTTCCTAATTTAAAGCTTTATTTTCTCAGTTAACAAACAGGCAACAAATGGAATTTAGCCATCCTTTCCGTAATATTTGAATGTTGCTGAAAAAAAAAAAACAAAACAACACAAAAAACCCAAAATTAAAAACAACACAAAAAACCCCCCACAAATAAAACTACCTAAATAGAAAAGTGTAAAGAAGCTTACCAGTGCTCACTGAGAGATAAAAATCTGCTGATTTTTAAAATTAGATGAGTGTCCATCTCTTTCTAGCAACAGAGCCCTGGGAAGGAATTATGGTCCATGTGACAGGATTCATACATTCTTTCATCGCATCATACCTTTGATGTCTACAGTAGGCATCTCCAAAGAGCAAGTATTTCAGTGTACTCTTTGCAAATAAATAGGTACCTCTATGGTATTATTCATTCAAGCTGTCTTAGAGATCTGCCTTACAGACGTCAGGTAAATCTCAGCTAGGGAGGGAGTATATAACATATATAGGGGTCAGTAAGACAATTCATATACATGCATAAATAGGAGCCTATGACATCATATATGCAATCAGAGGCAAATTTCAAGACCAGATATAAAGTGTACCACCTTGTTTTACATCTACTAACATAAATATGAATCTATGAAATATGACAGTGGGCAATACACAATACATCTTTTCATTCTTAAAAATTAGCTTTAAACAGGAAAAAAATTCTATTTAATTATGAATTAATTGGATAGAGATCTAGAATGTGTATCATGCAACTAAGCCAGGGGCATTTATATCATTGTATTTTCTCCCCAAACCTAACTCTTTGTAACTGTCAAATGTAAGAAGATATGTTAATAAGACAGCAAATGTAATTATGTAGTCCTTAAAAACCTGACAGCACTTCTATTTCTATAAATTAGTAGTGATTTAGATTTCCTTTTTTTCTATTGGAATCTAATATATATAATTCATAGGACTGATGCTGCATGCTCCTTTGTGTTAGATAAAACATGATTTCCGTAAATATTTGGATATTAAAAAAAAATGTCTCATTAAAAAATAATGTGTTCTTCTATGCAAGACTGGAACCACCTCACTTTCTGGTACAGAAGCTGAATCACTGACTAAACACTGAATCCGCATCCAAATGAAAATAGTTTTTTTGTTCTCTGAATGAAAAAACCTACAAAAATATTTAGATGTAACTCTGTATTAGCTTCTGAAGAATGAGATGTATGATACTGTGATAGTTTGGATCTGGTTCCCTGCCAAATGTCCGAAAGTCACAGCAGCAGCCCCCTTTCCCCTGAGTCTATTGCCTGTGATGATAATTAGAAAGTGATCTCCCTGTCTTTATCTTGGTCCAGAAGCTTTTCTATCTTATCCTTTCAAACAATCCCACTGAGGAGGGCGAACAAATAAGTCTCTGGCTGGGGACTTGCATGTAATCAAGGTCAACCTATCACACCTTAACAAGGAGACCAAGACAGCCCCCTTCTTCCTCCCAGATGAAGTCTGGCAGTGCTTCCCAGTCAGCCACCAGGCCCACAGAATATAGAATATGCTGGATTGGTCCTACCAGGACCATCCATAAGAGTCACACCATATGCCTGACAGTATCATCCAAACACTTCTTGAACTCTATCAGGTTTGGTGCTGTGAACACTTCCTTGGGGAGTCTGTTCCAGCACCCAACCACCCTCTGGGTGAAGAACTTTTCTCTAATATCCAACGTAAACCTCCCTTGACACAACTTCAGGCCATTCCCTCAGGTCCTGTCCCTGGTCACCTCAGTGCCTGCCCCTCCTCTTCCCTTCGTGAGGAAGCTGTAGAATGTGATGAGGTCTCCCCTCAGTCTCCTCTTCTCCAGGACGAACAGACCCAGTGACCTCAATCACTCCTCATACAGCTTCCCCTCCAGGCCCTTCACCATCTTTGTTGCCCTCCTTTGGACACTCTCCAATAGCTTCATGTCTTTTTTTATATTGCAGTGACCAAAACTGCACACAATATTCAAGGTGAGGCCCCACTAGTGCAGAGCAGAGCAGGACAATCACATCCCTCGACCAGCTGGAGATGCTGAACCTGATGCCCCTTAGGACACGGTTGGCCCTCCTGGCTGCCAGGGCACTGCTGACTCATATTCAACTTGCCATTAACCAGGATCCCCAGGTCCCTTTTCCTGGCACTGCTTTCCAGCGTCTCATTCCCCAGTCTGTACATACATCCAGGGTTGCCCCATCCCAGCTGCAGAATCTACCACTTTCCCTTGTTGAACTTCCCATGGTTGGTGAGTGCCCAGTCCTCCAATTTGTTGAGGTCTCTCTGCAGGGAACGTCTGCTTGCTTTCTGACCTACTTGCAAATTTTGACCCTGAGAGACCTATCCATAATAAACAGAGGAAGTTATGTCATGTTACGAAGACACTAAACACATTTTCATTTCATCATATAAGTATTTTTTCTTCATATAAATGGCTTTATGATAACTAAATGTCACCAGACATGTTATTACCCAGTTACTCAGTTGTCATGGAATCATTCTACACCTCTTCATAGCTACCTCTAGTTTTCTACACTGAACAGTTTTGTACCAGTTGCAAATTTTACATTTTCTACATAATTTTCAAAACATTTATGAGTGATAACCTTTCACCACTGTGCAACCACTTGTCTATTCAGCAATCTATATTCCTCTTAACCAACTATGAACTTATTCAATAATCATTCTTGCTGTTGTTAATCCTTCTTAATGAGGCTATTTTTCTTTCTTTTTTCTTTTAATTATTAAATATTGATTGATCCATATTATCATTTACTTCTACAAGAACACTAATAGATTTGTGAAGCATGACTTTCCTTCACAAAAGCTGTATGGATCTTCTCATTAGATCATGTTTATTCATGCACCTACTGATACTATTCTTTATTATAGCATCTATTATCTTGTCTTGTAGTAGAGTTAGATCTATTCATCTTCACTTCCTAGAATCATTGCTAGAGGCCTTTCTAAAAACTGGTGTCAGTTTACATTCTCAGCTTACATTCTTTTTGGCACTGAGACTGATTTAGCCAGAAAGTTACAAAGCATAGTCAATCTTGCAGCAATTTCATAAGTAAGTTTCTCTTCTAGTCCTGGATGAATATCATGTGTCCCTATTGATTTAGTATTTTGGCATAGCAATTTTTCCTAAAACCTCTTCTCTTGACAGTTCAACTTAAGACCATTCCACAATTTATCTACACCCCCTCAAAAAAAAAACCAACAAAAAACCAAAAACCAACCAAACCAGTGTTGGTTTGGAATTTTCCCTGTCCAAGGTAAGTGATAATGCCAAAAAAACCCCACAATTATGTTCTGAAATATCAATTTCTTAAGTGATTTACTGCACTTAAATTTTTTTAAGCTCTATAACTTCCTTCTTGGAAACTATCATTTTGTTAAGGCCAAAATATAATCTCCCATGAAAAGTGCCCTTGAAGGAGTGATTATCTTTGATAGCAAACACAGAAGCAAAAAATTATTTTAACTCCTCTTCTGTTTTACCATCAGCCCTAATTGCTCCCCTCATTCCTTATTCCAAAACATCCAGCGTCCTGTGTCTTCTGACTTTTTATGTGCTGCATAAGGTTTTAGTATTTATATTGACACAGCTACCAGTTCACTGTGAAGTGCATGCCATGGAAAAGCTGCAGAGAAGTCTTGATGTTCCTCAGCAGAACATGTGTTGTGCCTTCTCAGTGCATTGTCACCTAGATCCTTCCAGGGAGGATAAAACATTACCAAGTAATACAGATAGCATTTTGTAAACTCTGCCCCATGGATGTAAGTAACTGTGTGGAACAAAGCAGGACAAACTTTGTTGCTGAACAAAAACTTTGTGTATATAAATGTAAAAAAAAAACCCTTGACCACTAGGGATTGTTTTCTGAATGGGAGATATATGCTGCAATGTTCATTTTCCCCTAAGCCCGTGCTAGCTGACTCCTCAAGGCATCTTCTTCAAAGTGTATTCATTGGGGGCATGGTAAAACCTTCTTAATGCTTCCTTACTGATTCTTACAACGTGCCTCCTTCTTAAAGAGTGCAGCGAGGTGAAGGGAAGAGTGGAGGCTAATGAAAGATGAATGCTGAAGTAATTAATATTCAGTCCCCTCATCTTACAGTCAACACTGTGATCCCTGGACTGCTGTCTCACTACAAAACACACAGCCAGAAGAAATCTGCCTCTTCACTTGCAATGAGTCTTGATAGGCAGCACAGATGGTGGAGTCTGTAAATATGTATGTTTGTAAATATGATGTCTGCCCTTATCAGGGGGATGCCATGGCTGTGTTCCGAGTCAGCGTCCCAGGAGCCTGGCCTCAACAGCCCTGAGCTGGGTGTCACTGGTTTAAAGCCTGTGTCAGTGCCAGTGGCTGCTGCCTCCTCTACTCCAGCTTCAGCTCAGGGAGTGGCTCCACTGGGGAGGGGGTGACATCCCTGGACAAAGACACTGACTGCAAATCATAGCCCTTCGTGCACATGGAGATGGTGGAAATGGAGGCCATGGCCAGGCTGCAACTGGCAGCCTGGAAGAATGAAGGTGATTTTGACAAGGAAATGCAAACATAGGGATGAATGGGCCCTAGACAGGGGAAAACCCAGCACAGATACCTCACTCCCCTGGCTAAGGTCTCAGGATGCAGGAGCTGTTTTGTGCAACTGTTCATCCCATTTTGTAACTAAGGTTTTTCCTCCTGTGCTAGACAATTAAGAATACTCAAATATCAGAATGTTAACAGGACCAATAAACATCCGTTATCTTTGTATATCTGGTGTGTGCTCCCTTTTGCCCATAACTGGATACTGACTGTAACAAAATCCCTACCCTAATCAGCTCTGTCTTTTATTTGCTTGAATACAGGTTCTGACGATAGGGAAAAGAAGGTCTCTGCAAGTAGCAGGATGGGAAGGACCGATGATATACCTACACTTCACAGTGAGAGGCTGAGATTAGTTCCGGAAAAATATCTCTGTGAAGACTGTGGATTCAACATGGGTATAAATACCAGTGTTCGTTATGTAACATTTCCTTCCTTTATGCAGAGAAACTATATCCATTTTAAGGGAATCTACTTTTAATCTAAAAGCACTAGATACAGGATATTAATTTCTACTGGCTTCCTAGTTCTCTTTTTATATATCTCCTTCCTCGGATATTAATTACTGAGTATGAAATAAGGAACAGATAGGCTCATGGCACTGTGAAAAATTAATTTCATAGATTGCCATGAAATCCGGTTGAAGATGTGAAGTTAATTGAAGTCTGTTGACAGGTTCAAGCTATAAAGAAAATAGGAATTTTGTAAGAGAGAAAAACTGGGCAAAGACAAAGTCTTAAAGATATAATTAGGAATATACACCAGAGTGAAAATTTTTTAGATAAATCCTTTAGCTGCTTGCTTCAAAACACAGCTGGGCAAAGTTCCAAGCAGTCTGATCTAAGCTGATCCTTCTCTCAGTGTGGAATTGTACTAGCTAAGCACTAGTAGTCTCTTCTAGTCTATATAATTGTTTTGGTTTATACTGGTATGAAATTATGCTGTTATTAAAACCTCAGAAAACAGTATATTCTCTATATTCTCAGTAGAGTTGATGATATGTATTACATATATCTACCAAACTTAACATTTGATTAATATTTCCAAAGAAAAAAAGAGACCTACCAGCACAGAAAGTATCCAGCTCCAAAATACATTTGATGTAAGACTTAGTAACTACTACTCACAGCTGTATGGGTATGATACCTTAGAGTTTTTGGTTTTTTAATTTTTTGTAGATTTTAGAAGTAGTTGTGCAGTGAATGTAGATTTTAATGTAGCTGTATTATATCCCTTACCCTTAACACAGTATTTACACATACCCAGCCCTACTACCCCATTCCACATCAATCCCTCTAAATTCCGTTAGTGTGTTTAGTCCCCTTTTCAAGGTAGAATTGTAGAAAAACACCTTAAAATCTGCACCAGAAGATACAAACATAGACACAACAACCTTCAAGCCCAGAGCTTTGTAAGGGCTTCAAGGACTGCATGTGCTGTGAAGAAGATGAAGAAGACTCAGTTCCTGAAGGGGCATGTCGGGGGGCAGAATGGGGCAGAACCAGGGGGTGAATGAACAAGGATTGGATGGAAATCATTATAAAATTGTAACACCTTAGTTGAAAGGTGCACATGTGGGTTTGTATTCCTGGAACCTCATTAAAACTTTTGCTCCTTTATCTTATCTCCTACTCAATTTGGCCTGGAGTCTTTTTTCCTTCTCGGGCTTTTAGGTAACAGAACATACATTCCCTTTGGAAACAAGATAGAGAAAGTGCCACAAAAATTGCATTACTATACAGAGCTAATTATTTTTGTGTCATTGGGGTCATTGTAGTAGCAGTACTAGTCAGAATTCATTGTATTACTAGTAGTGACATAAAAAAATGTAGGAAAATTAGTCCTGCTGGATGGGAAGTCCAAGATTAAAGTGGAAAAAGTGTAAGTGCTGCATTAAACAGGATTCAGTAATGTTGCTTCCACAATCAAAAGGAGTTTTTCCACAACAATGTTGAGTAATCCACTGAGTGTGATAAACCTTAAGAGAGGTGGAAAAGTCTATTTAAATTTACATCCATCTGTAAAGAAAAAAAATCAGAAGAGTAAATTGTCTTGTATTAGACCTCTCTAAGGTCTAATAGAAGCATCTCTAAGACTGTGTATCTGAGTATGGAGTATACACAAGCACGTGCACTTCAGAAGACAAAAGCACTGAGTATAATATTAGCTCACTATACTTGTGTCAAACATTTACCTCTAGATCTTGCCCAGACATTTTCAGACTACAGCAAAATGTTATGCCTAAACTATTGTAGATCCAGTTTCTTGAGATTTATATATATTCTGGCAAACACTCATAGTAGTGCTTGTGGGGGCTATTTCAATACATATTTTAAAACAAAGTTTAAATATCCCTTTGGGTAAAATGAAAGACATAGATTAAAGCAAAATCATTGAACTCATTGCCCTTAACTTATCCTTTTATGTAAAAAAGAGGAATATAAAGGTCTATATTGAATGTAAATGTGAAAAAAATCACATTTTAAAACCTTTGCCTACTAAACTTTAAGTCCCTAATGTCTAACTTTTCTAATCACAGTTTCATCAAGTCAGTTATCTGTGGGTAAGATAAAAAGGCATTCAGTTTCTCTCTTGTATCATCTTTTCCAGCCTGCTATTTCAAGAGTTACAGAATTTAGACAGATGACAGCATTTATTATTACAAGTCTGATATATTCCTCCCAAATTATATGTATATAAATGTTAATTAGCATCTATTCTGCTCAGTGCAATACTGGCCCTTATCAAGATGACAACAAATTGTGACTATGGAGTATATAAGTTTATTTTTATAATGTATTTAGAATGTAAATAAACCCTGAGACAGATAGTTTTCCTCATGTTTAATATATTTTAAGCAATAGAATCTTTCTTTAAACAGTTAAAAAAACCCACAACAAATAAAGTCAAATTTTATAAAATATCAGTTATTATTCTTCATTTAATATCCTTTCACACTCTTCTGTTGGTGGGGTACTGCTGGGGCAAAACAGATCCTGTAGAACTTTTTCTACTAAAATAATAGTGTGCACAATGCAGAACAGCACATTCTTACTTCAGTGATGGTAGCATATTCACCATGAAAACCTTCTTACATTTGAGGAAGTTCTATAGAGTTTAAGCAGAAAGTGCATCTGCTAAATGTCCTGAATGGAATTAGGAATGGAGCTCATTAAAACTAATCAAAAATAATGTTAGGGTTTTTTCCTGTCAATCACTGAATATGTTATTTTTAAAATATATTTTCCTAATTAATTGAATACTTCTGAGATGAAAATATTTGATGTTTTTGCCGATGCATTGTGGCTTAAGGCATTTAGAAATCTTTGGTAAGCACATTCTGTGAGAAGTTTTTTCAACCCCTTTTTAATGTTTTTCTGCATAAAACTGTAATATACTCTGAGTTGCTAGTTTAACTACAATTTGTAGAGAGAAAGTAAAATTTGATGCTAGACTTCAGAATTACGATGCATTCTAATTAGCTGGAAAATTAATACCATTCTTCACAGTGGAAAAATAGAAAGGCAGTA
The DNA here is from genome assembly GCF_022539395.1 of Myiozetetes cayanensis. NCBI lineage: Eukaryota > Metazoa > Chordata > Aves > Passeriformes > Tyrannidae > Myiozetetes > Myiozetetes cayanensis. The sequence goes on along the minus strand of NW_026087411.1, from coordinate 87,810,058 downwards.
ACATTTAGTGAGAAATATAGCTGATTTGTTTCAAGTTTGATTAATACAGTTAGATGGGTGCTTTATACGGATTTCATCTAATTACTCTACAGTAAGATTGAGTAATAAAACTATAACAGCATGGATTTTTGTAAACTTGGTAAAACACAACTAATTTGGTTTCTTGTGTCATGATTTACATGAAATGAATGTTCTCTCATTCTCTACTGTGCATTGTTTGATATCAAGAAGTTCTGCAAGTAAAAATGAAGACATACACGTGCCTTTTTCTTATTCAGAGGGACAAATAGAAAGCTTTAAAAATAAATAATAAATTAAAACCAAAATCAATAATTCAGTTCTGCCAAAAAGGGAAAAATATCAGTGGTTCAGCAGGGTTCCATGTAGGGACTTTTTCTGTTTACCTTATTTATGAATGGTCTGGGAAAAGAAGTAAACCATCAGGTCTTGGTACAAACTTATTTTAAAAAAATATGTCCAAGGCCATACTTCAAAGAACAGCAAAAACACTTAACAAAATTTGGGGACGCAAGAGGAATGAAGGGACAACAATTAAAACCACCACCATCACCAAAACCAATAAAGAAATTCCAAACTAATAGATGAAATTAAAAATAGATAAATGTAAGTAACTAAGACAGGTAAATAAAACCCTTGTTTCACCACTGTCATTCTGATTAAAATTTTAATTTATGATACATCTATAAAAACACCAAGCTTAGGGTTTGGTGCAAGTCAAAATAGAGATTAAATCCTGATCCTCATGGATGATTGCAGTCACCCAGACATTTTGTGGGAAAAAAACATAGCAGTGCACAAGTCATCCATCAGGTTTCTAAAATGCTTTGAGGGTTATTTCCTCTTGCAGATGCGTGTGACTAGGAACATTACTGGACTTACTGCTCACAAACTGAGAAGTCTTACTTGACAACATAACTACCAGTGGTATCCTTGGTTACAGAGAGGATACTGAATTTATAATCTGTCTGGAAGGCTGTATCCAGTGAGTTACAGTCAACGCGTTAATTTCCAAATGGAAATCAGTCAACAAGTGCTTTCTCTTAAGGGTCCATACTGGGACCAATAATATATAACATCTTCATCAATGACATAATAGGATTAAATGCACCATCAGAAATCATGCAGATGACACCAAGCTGAGTGCTGTAGTTAGAACCATAAAGTGATAGAATATCCTGAGGCTGAAAGGACTCAAAAGGGTCATTGAGTTCAGTTCTTATCTCTGCACAGGACAAACCCAAGAATTGCACCATTTGCCTGAGAGCATTTTCCAAATGCTTCTTGAATTCTGGAAGGCTTGGTGCCATAACCATTTCCGTGGGGAGCTGTGGAAGTTTCAGTGGGAGTTTCAGTGCTCAGCCACCCTCTGTGTGAAGAAACTTTTCCTAATATCTGACCTAAACATCTCCTGCCACAGCTTCATGCCATTCCCTCAGGTCCTATTGCTGGCAACCAGAGAGAAGAGATCAGTGCCTGCCCTTCTGCTTCCCCTCATGAGGAAGCTGTGAACTGCAGTGAGGCCTCCCCTCAGTCTCCTCTTCTCCAGGCTGAACAAATCAATTGACCTCAGCTGCTCCTCATGTGCTTCCTCTCTAGATCCTTCACCATCTGCACAGCTCCCTTTTGGACACTCTTTTGTAGAATGATATTCTTCTTATATTGTGACACCCAAAATTGTACACAGGACTCAAAGACCATGCCAGTGCAGTTTTTGAGCCACCTTATGGAGAGACCAGCAGAGGTGGCAAGAATGAGCTAGAAAGAACTGCCATTTGGGGTTAACTCTCTCGGTTGCACCCCCTCCCAACTTCTTGAACACTCACAGTGCACCATTTGGGGTGGGGCAGTGGGGTGGAAAGGTGAGGGAGAAAAATAGAAATCCTTAATGATAAGCAAGGACTGTTCAGGAATAGCCAAAATATTGATGTATTACCAAATTCAGTTTAATGACAAATCCAGAACATAGAACTATACAGGCTGCTATGAAGAATGTAAACTCCATTCTAGCCAGACCAAGCGCATTAACAAAGCCGTTTGCTTCATGGTTCCCTTCAAGACTATGTAAGTTTTAAGCATCTGCCCACACTTTTTACTGCTCCCAGGCAGGAGGGTCAGCTGCAGTACCAGATGAATTTGCCAAGCTAATGTCAGTTATCCATATTATGAGAGTGTAGCTGATGGGTGTTCCTAAGCTTCTTTCTTTGTGACTTCAGTGCACCACAGTTCTATGAATTACGATGTACTGTGGTTTTTTCACTGAAAGAGTTTTAACGCCTGAGCTATCACTACCATGAGGGAAAAGGGGAAAAACATGAGGCACATGGGGAATGCCTTCACTGCATATTCTTTAGAACACAGTCAAGTAAAGGCATGGTCTTGATTTAATTAATTTCCTAATGACATACAAATACTTTAAAGAATCAAAAGCTAAAGCATAAGCAGACAATTCAGTTCTTCCACAGTCCAAATAGGGTTGCAGAAGAGATAGATATATATCTGGTAAATCTTTTGGTCCTGATGTTCTTTTCATATAAAATATGAAATATAAAATATGAAAAGTGATGATAAATGTCTACTCGTGAACTCAAATATTGAAATACTACCTATAACTGGAAGATTTGAGTTCAGTTTCTTTCTCTGTTTGTTTGGAAATCAAAATTGCTTTTTTTTCCTTGCAGGAGAATGTATAAACCACAAAATTGCTATATAGGTATATTCTTAATCTGTCTTATTGATACTGTTTACTTTAAATAGAAACACAGACACTCAGTGAACTGTCTGATGTCATCATAGAAGGTAAATGACTGAAACTGTAGTCTAGTGTATCATCCTTTTGATGTTTTTGACAATGACTTTAAATATTACATACAAAATAAAACAGCTTCTGTTTTAGAGGTAGAGAGAGATATTTGTCACACTCTAGTGCATGTTCTAAATCTTATGATACCCACTTGCACAAAGAGGTTTAAATATCTCTTAGGATGGTGGTTGAGACTTAAATTTGGGTCTTCTCTTATATAGAAGAAGACAACCAGATACAGAGAAGTATAAAAAAGTCCTCAAGTCTTTATAACAAAAAAAAAAAATCAGTTATTAAATACTGAACAAAACACTGAGAGAAACAGAGATTGCTTGTTGTGGTTTGGACTTCTGACTAGTAGGCAGGACATAGGGTTTCTGCTTCTTTTGCTGCCAATTTTTAATTGTTTATACAAAACAGAACAATATCAACAAGAAAGCATGAAAGCCAGCTTTCACAAGTACATAAGAAATGTATTTCAATAATTTCAGGGAGATAAAAGCATACAATTACCTGGATTACCCTGACAATCCTCTTACAGTAGGAAAAGAGACAGACACACTGAAAATCAGTCTATTAACTCTTCTTTTTCTTGAGTCAGTTGACAAGGTACATGTGGATGTCAGTGACAGCAGTAGTGACTACAGTAAGTACTTGGGTAAAACACCCAAATCAGCTAGGTGGGGTTTTCCCTGAGTCAGGGAAAACCGAAAAAGGATACAGAAATCCAACAGGAGCCAGCAGCTCCTGAAAGCAGTGCTGACTGGCGAGGGCATTACCAGAGCAACTATGTAAGATTTAAATGCCTCCACAGGACACTGTGACCAGGAGGGCAGCTAACTGGGTGGGTAAAACAGGATGTTACACATAAGATAGATTTGTTGCAGCAGTTTGCATGATAGCTTACATTGGCAGGGCATGTAGGAGGGCGTAGCCATCCTCCCAGCTTTGGAGGTGAGCTAACCTGGTGTTTTTTGCCTGCCCACCTACAGCAGACCTAATGATGGTTTCCGCACAGTCAAAAGCTGTCACTAGAAGGAGCGTGATGAACCAGGGTGACAGAGCTCCCTCCAATATGATGCCCAGTCGGAAGGAGGATCTGGGTAGCTGCAGGCCTGTCAGCCTCATCTCAGTGCTGGGGAAGGTTATGGGACAGATCATCTTGAGTGTGATCACATGGTATGTACAGGAAAGGCAGGGAGTCAGCCCCAGTCAGCATGCATTTAGGAAAGGCAAGTCCTACTTGACCAACTTGATCTCCTTTTAACATCAGGTGATCCACCTAATGTATGAGGAAAGGCTGTGGGTGTAGTCTACCTGGACTTCAGTAAAGCCGTTGATACTACTTCCTAGGGTAGTCTCCTGGTGAAGCTGGCAGGCCACAGCTTGGACAGGTACTCTTCACTGAGTTAAAAACTGTCTGGATGGCCAGGCCCAGTGATGAAATGGAATCATATTTTGCATTTTCATTTTGATGTAGAAAAGGTGAAAACCAGTTCGTTTCTGGGGTATGTTTGGGTTTTCTTTTTTCCTGTTGAGTTTGGGGGTTTTTGTTTGTCATTTTTGGGATTTTGTTGAATTTTTTTGTTTGTTTGGTTTTGGTTGTCCCGGTTTGTTTGGTTGTTTTTGTTTTTTTTTTTTGTTTCAGTTTGGGGCATTTTCTTAGTTTAATAGCTGAATCAAAAAAACCTTATGTGTTCATAACTCTTATATTTACACTGTCCTCTCCAGCTATTCATGAGACTTCCACCTAATCCGTTCCATAATGTGAAGGGTGTGAGATCCTTGATCTGAATCTCACTGAATTCTTGATATGAGTTGGAACCAACTTACTCTGTGTGTGTGGATGTGGGGAAGGGCTGAGCCTGGACCTGCAGGTACATGGTAAGACCTGCACACAAGGCCTCTGTTGAGGGTACAGGGCAGAGCCATCACGGCTGTGCCCGTGCAGAGCACATGGTATCACTGAAGGCCTGGTAGCCGGGCTGTCAGTCAAAACAGACCTGCCTGGTAACCCACCCACACCACACCCATGGAGGCTGGGACTGGCTACAGCACAACTCACTCAGGCCTGGAAGGCACTGACCAGATATCCTGCCTGGGAGGGAAAACTGAACTCCATAAATAGACGAGATGCCATCTGAGCATATCTCTCTCTTCTCCCTCTCCAGCTGGCACCATCTTAATCATCGATTCTTGTTGGTAACTCTTCTTCTCTCCTTTCTCTCTCTCCCTCTTTCTTTACCCCTTTTAATCTGTTTTCTTCTGTTACTCTTTTCCTTCTCTTGTGGGTAACAACACCAATGAATTGTGTTTTACTAAAGCTAATATACTGATTGTTTTTAGTGGGTGTTTTCTGTGGAATGTATTTTTTGTGCTGAATGTTTTAGTGAAACATCTTTTCTTGGTTGTATTTTAATCTTGTAAAACACTTTCACCAAAATATCTTATTTTTCTCACCAAATTAAAGGAATTTCTCTTAGAGAAGAATGTGTGACTCTTTCTCTGGACACCAGTTAGAGGTTAAAACAAACTAAAAGGCTTTTAAAAAGTCTTAAATAGAATGTGACCACTCTGGGAAGCACACGGTTTACATCCAGAGTGTAACAAAGGGCTATGGCTGGCCTAATTGTCTCTGGTTTGTTGAAATGGTTTAAACATGCCACTCATTATAAAAGTCAGTAATGATATAGAAATCAGGAAAAAAAATATATCCACAGGCCACTGTTTAAATCAAATGATAGATCAAGTCACCTCTTTTTTCTCTTTTGCTGTTTGTTTCTAACTCAATTTGAACTTCATTTACTGAAATGAAGTACTATATTACTATATTACTGTGAAAATTGCAACCTTCTAAATGTTTTGCATCAATCATTCTGTAGTCAGCTATTCAGAATAATGTATGTGCTTTGATATTTCTGCTTTTGATACAACAATTTAGAACTGGTAACATTGTTTCCTTAATTCTTTAAGTGAAAAACAATGTTGTATTGCTTTTCACTGATGTAATATTCCTATTGTCAATTGAAGAAAACATAATTTTGAGTTTGATATCCAAAATAAGATACTGCTGGATGAATAATCACAGCTGGAAATGCTGCAGTGACCTCTCACCAGATGTCCATGACATTTCCATTTGAGAAAGTCTTCTTAAGTCCCCAGATCTTGGTTTTTAATCTTCTCCATATATACACTTATCTGTGCAATCTTGCTGTTCCTTAATATAGTTTTCTTCCCTCAGAGTGGTATGTCTCTGGCTTTTAGGGATTATATTGCCATCTGAATACTACCCAGTTTATCCAAAATAATTCCTCAAGTCTAAATTTCATCATTATTTCTGACTTGAATGTAAATAAATCAGATATTCCTTTGGTCTCATTACTTAATATCATTTGAATTGTCATATAAAGTCCCTAAACTTGCATATTAACCAATAAAAGCAGTCTCTTCTCCCAAGTGGGTCCCCATTTACTTCAGTGGAGCTCTGCAAAGACTAAAGCATTAGTTAATGAGGAACCGCTTGCTAGACTGTTCTCAATTGACACATAATTAAAATTTGATTAGACAAGATTTGATTCCAAAAGAAACCCTGCAAGATAATGATAATCTTGAGTTTTCACTGAATGGCAAGCACTGAATATCTGAAGTATTGGCTCTAAAAACATAATTTAGGAACCTGAAGTAAAACTTATAGTTTTAAATTTTTACCCCATTCCTCAAAATTTATCAGAAGAAATATCTAAATATTTAGGATGACTCATTTCGCTTAAGTAACTTCCCCAAATAGATAAAGTTTAACTTTTGTTTATGATCAAAACCTCCTATTATTGGCAGTATTGAAAGTTTAACAGTGCTTTGGAATCAAGGCATTTTTTTACTGAAGGAGAATGTATCATTACATTTTTAAGAGAATGTCCAATGATAGAAGACAAATTAGTTGGGAAGTCTTAAAAAATGAAGAAAGATGTCAGCTGAGGAAACCTGTAGTGCTTACTTTACTGCTGAAGATTAAATGACTTAGGAAATGGATGAACTGGGTTTAAATCCTGTCTGGGGAAGACTTAAAGTCTTATGTCCTCACTTTCAAATAAATACTTTTGGCAGAAGTTGATACACTAGATTGAAAAGTTTAGGAATATAGTTAGTAGAGTTCCTCTTGAAGCTATTTTAATTGACAAAAAAAGAAACTACACATTTGATAAAACAGCAGATATGCAAATATAAATGTCTGTCTAATCTGGAATGAGAGCACCTGAATGAGGTTGATGAGAATAAGTGTTCATTCTGCAGGCTGTGTATTGTGAGTTGCATACAGTAAAAAACCCACCAAATCAAGTGGATTGCTTGGGTACACTACGAGATATGATGTCTGAGAATTTTAGCCCCATCTGACTGGAAAGGCAATTGCAATTCCCTGTTTGATATCAAGAGTAAATGCTTAAACTACAAAACTGTTCAACATAGTAGATCAGGAGAGGAGATTGATACTTCTGCTTTGATTTAGAAGAAACAATTCCAGTATGATGTGCTTAAAATAAAAAGAAAGAGTATAGTTGTTTAACTATAAAAAAATTGGGAATTGAATTTGAAAGGAGACATGAATATTTTCAGATGCTGACACAATGGTTACCACTTAGAGTTAAAAATTTTTAGAATAAGAATAATAGTCATATTACAATATTACAATAGTCATAATCAAAAAGGATATCTAACAGTCTCCTTCTCATGGGCAATGATTATACTGCCATTCTTATTTTTGAGTATTAGTCTCTAGATTACAGTTAGGTAATAAGTAAAATAATTTCTTTTATACTTGCAAAGCATTTCATTTTCTTTGCCACCATTTCTTTACCTCAAGTATATACAATTTACGTATTTTAATGCAGTTATTAAAAATACATTAATTTGTTTCACTCATGAACTGTAGAAAGAATCTGAAGTAACCTACCACACAAAGGAAGAATGCTGTCATTTAGACCTTTAGTTCTGAATCAATGAAATTAATTCTGCGAGGTCTTATTCAATATCAATTCATTTACTATAACAGAATTTTTTGGAAAACAAATGAGAATGTCACTGGCCTTTTCCTATTTCTACAGATTTCAACAAGGATAGTTCATTAGTGTTTGGAATCTAAGTAATTTTTAAGATCCAATTTATTTTCTCTTAAAAGTAAAATCACAGTAGGAATATTGCTTTCTGATATCTGATGTCTCCATTTATCGTTTTGGTCAAAGAAATTAAGATGTTAAAGAATGATGTATTTTTTCTTCAAATCTCTCATATTTTTAGATAGAAAAGGAAGTTATGCTTCTGCTACTGAATAGCATTAACTTGTCCCATTGAAAAATATTAATTTGAAGCAATTTGCATTCAAGGTTATACTCCCTAACTGGTCACACATACATAGATGTATTGAGCCATAATACAACTATTTTTGGTTAATAATACACAATTACAGATTTTAAAATCAATTTACACTTTTCTTGACTTATTTATAGGCCAAGCTCTACCACAGTCGTGACCTGATGTTAAAGTTTACTTCTAAAAACATTTTATCCTTGATTAAAAAATGTTCCCTGGTAGCAAGACAAGCTAAGATGATTCTGCTTTTTAATCCTCATTATATTTTAAAAATCTAATTAAAAAAATAGTATGTAGCATTTGAGTACAAACACTTTTAGACCAAAATGAAGCTTTAAAAGTGACTTTTCTAGGTCTATGGAGGTAGCTGTTGTAAAGGAAGGTTTCTGAGAGTATTCATCATTTGGCAACATTGCAAATTAAGACTTTAATTAACACAGGAGAATGCAACCACAATTTAGCTCTAGAGTTTCCTCAGTTCTATACAGTAAAGTGAACACCTTCTGCTATTAAGTATATGCAGAAATTGTCATAGTTTTTATGGCTAAACTGAGTATTTAGTTCCCTTTTTGCCTCACGTACCTTCAGTATAGATGTTGCTTGTTTTCTTTCCTAACTTCTAAACAGATGTCAGTGGAAGGCGTTCCTGTACAGAAACCGTATCTCAATGTGGGAACTCTGCTTTAAATCTTTCTTTTTGCTTAACTGAAAATAGCAAATAGGAATAGGATGTGTCCTGCTCTTCAGAACTGAGATTTCTCTGCTGGATTTTCCCTAGCTTCTTTTGCTGGTCCTGCTGTGAAAAAGCATAATTCTCTTTTCATGCTATGTCTAGACCAGCAAACAGCACAGAAATGCGGAAACAAGTGCTAGCAATCAATTGTCTACACTGGTTGCATCTGCATTATACAGATCTGTAAAATAAAAGAAATGGTCCTGAAGACACAATGGTCACACTGTTTGGCAGCGCTGTGTCCTTCACCCTTATGTTTTGTTTCATGAGGCAAATTCATATTCTGGTTTTGTTTCCAGGGGGCAGTGAATTAATTTTATGGAATGAATCAACTTCTGTAGGAGTCACTTAGAGAGTCTTCCTTACACTGGAGAGTGCAAGCCAGTGAAGTTATCTTAGGTAAGTTCTCTGAGTAATACTGGGCTGTGGTGAGACCACCTTCCTCTGAGAAAAGGGGTGGTCTGCCTTTGGTGGAAATACCTACCTTCTTCTGCCAGAAATCTTTAGTGGAGGTGAATTTTTCCATTTAGATCAGCAGCCACTACTTTGTGTTTGTAAAAGAAAGCATCTTTTTCCCCACTGGCTGCTGGGAATCTGCCTGCTTTTTGTGCTCAGGAAGGCTATTGTCATGCTGAAATGAAGTAATCACTCCCATTGGAGCTGTAATTTATAAAAATGGCAAGGAAATATGCACTGAGTTATACATAAAGTAGGAAAACTGACAGCAGTGTTTGCATTTTAAAATTTATTACTTTCAATTTTTAAAATATTTTTATATAGGTCATTCATGAACTAACAGTATTCTACATAGATTTCTTAGGTCTGAGAATACAAACCTCCAAGAGTTTACTGATTATCCTCTTAATTTTATAATATTTATCACACTATTTAAATATTACCTTCTTTATTAAAACTGTGGTTGCATTTGAGCACTTTTCCCAACTTCTTGAGTGTTTAAAAACCTAAGTCCATGGTAAGGAACCTAAAGAGCTTGCAAAGAATAACTGAGATGCCCCACAAACCCAAGGTTTTAAAACATTTCCAGTTTTCTCTCGTCATTTTTTTTTTTACATAATGTTTATCTTAGCTCAATAGCATTTAGCATTAACCTAAAATGTTTTTAGTTTCTAAAGCTAAATTCCTAATTATGTCTGAGGGAAATTAGAGTTTTAAATTGCTGACAATATCTTCATCATCTATTCCTGCTTACAGTAGCAACCACCAGTTTCTTCCAGTATTCTGTTCTTTAATTCCTTTTAAACTACATAGTAATCTTCTTTAAAGGCGCTTTTTTTTTTTTTTCTTGTAATTTATCATAAAAGCCCTCTAATTTTACTAGCAAATACTGCTAGGGTATTTTTTCTTGGTTTTCCTTCATTTAGCAATTTTTTTCTGGGCTGGAAGCAGCAAAATAATTTTATAATTTACACTGAACTTAGATCTACACGAGTAGAATAAAATTCCTTCTTTTCTGTTCTTGCATTTTCCTTTTCTCCATGCTTTGGCTATAGTTTGATAATTTTAGACAAAATGAAATATTGAGTGATACCTGTAGAAAATTGCAATAATACACTGGTATTTCTTTTTAAGATGAACATTTTCCTTTTCAAAGGGCTAAGATGTGGTTATAAGAAATAATTTTAAACCCACAGATTAGTTTGTACTTTTATCACATGTGCAGAAAAGACAAGCAAGTTGGTTTATACTTAGACAGTTGAAAATCCTATTCAATACTTGACATGGACAGAAATAATTAGTGTTTAAAATTGGCCAACATAAGGATGTTGTGAATAACAAGGCAGTGAACTAAGAGAATAAGGATATTGTTCAGAATAAGGATATGTCATTGCTCAGACCTAACAAAGATGCTGTAGAAATATTAGTTTTATTCCATTTTTTTGTAAATATTCTGTCAGTTTATTACTGATTTCGACAGTCCAGTGTTTCCTCTCCTTCTCAATTAAGTGGTTTATATACTGATTAAGTGTTTACAGGGATGTTTATGATAAGTACCCATAAAAAATATTTCAGAGAATTGTCTGATGATGGTCATTAAGTTTTAATGTAATCTGAAGATGTTTTAATCTGTCCCTTGGTAGCTGATCATCAAGCAGCAGGGTTAAAAAGACATCATTACTTGTTTTGTAGAAAGGAATATATCTCCTGAAGATAGTAAGGAACATTATGTGCACATAAGAATATCTTCTAAGAAGATATTGAGGGCATTCATCTCTCTGCTTATCAGCCACTCAGTAATCCAGGCATGTAGATCCAGGCATGAGTCAGACAAATGGAACCAATGCACTGTACATGGGTTTGCCTTTATTTCACTAAACCACAGAGCATGTGAGTGGTTGCATAGTGAATAAGGGTAAGACTATGCTACAGAAATTGGAAAAGGATAAGAAAGGAGAAACAATGAGGTACAGGAAAAACTGTAGTAAATCGTTGGAAACTACTAGGAAAATATTGTTGATGTGAATAGGACCATAAGTAGAGATGACCTCTGGCAACTTTCAGAGTGATCCTTACCAAGAAAAAAAGGAATTGACTATTTGAACTCTTAGTAATCTGGATGACATAATAATGCCATAGCATATTCCTTATCTGTGATGACTTTAATCTTGTCTGTTGCTAAAGTAAAAACAGAGAATACATTTAATTTCATAAAACTAAGGAAATTGGTGTTTTATTTCAGTAAAGATATAAAAGTTCCATTTCTTCTCATCATTTTAATGGAATACTTAACTTACTGATTTTCTGATAAATTACTTTCTCCTTTCACTAAGCGACAAAAGTGGAAAAGACAAGAAAGGTTGTTTTGGTTTTTTTTTTTTTACATGAAGTAAAGGAGACTATTTTGAGCCCAAACAATTTAAAATAATGAATATTTATCATAGGATATTTTTTTCTTATTTTTAGTAATGCTAACAAAATTTAGAACCTGACCTTTGTCTGGAAATACAAAACAAGTTCACTAACAAGCAAAATTGAATTTTAGGGTCCATAAAACTATGGTCAAAACTTTTCCATTGATTCAATAAGTTTTCTAAATGTCAATGCTAATCTCAATTCTTGTACATTTTGAAACAGAAGTACAGAAGTGACAGGAAGCTACATTCAACATATGCTCATTTTTCAAACAGCATGGCATCATAAAAATGTTCTACTACCTTTTATAAATTCTGAGTGTAATTTTAGCAATTTAGTACAGAATAGGAATTTTATTATTATCTTCAGAATACAGATGAAACACAGATGTAAGAGAAGTCAGTATCTAGTTTACATATCTCCTTCCACCTCAGTCTGCAAAACAGCGTGTATTTTGTTATGGTAATTACAAAATTCTTTCTTACAAAAGAATTTGTGTGGTGAAGACAGAAAAAATAGTTCATCTTTTACTTCTAATTTCTGCCCCTGTTTTTATGATCAAAGCACTTGGTTTTACCCTGTAATTGCTGCTATTTGTAGTCAACAGTTAATGTTTCTTCCCTTGTAAAACCAACCAACTTAGGTCTACAAAGCATAGGAATGCAAAATACATTTGTCTCTAATGGGAATCATTAAGCTCCCTTCTGCTGTTACCATTGACAAATAACATATCAAAGAAAGTAATTGTTATTATATTGATCTGTCTTTAGTGGATTTGCATTAAATAGTAATACAGGTAGGAGTTCTAACCAAGTCTGGCACATAATCATAGCATACTTTTTTTTATGAATATTTATTTCATAAACTTATATTTTGGACAGAATATAAAAAAAAATCAACAAACAAACACCAAGAAAAGCTATCATCACTATTATTAACACAATTCAATAGCATTGGCATAGAATGAATTAAGAAAACCCAAACCCCATCAGACAAATTATCATGAGTGGGGTTTAGCATTAAGTCTGTATAAAAGATATAAACATTATTATTCATATTTCTACCTTATAGCCAAAATTTATTGCTATTTTAGTTGTCTTACAAACATCTTAAACTGGTTTTCAAGTTCAGGGGTTTATTCTCTTTAAACAAGAGTAAACTAAATTTACCTGACTATAAAAATGCATTTTACAAAAGTAAGAAGAAAATTCTGAAGTCTAACCTGGAATGAGTACATGAAAAAAAAAAACCTGCATATTTTCCTAGAAAGCAAATCTCTGTTTTAAATACAAATACTGATGCACCCATAGTTGAGTGAAGGCATATGTTATTATTTCCATTTCCATATTAGCCCATGCTTCTCCTTCTTATTATCCTGACTTCATTTTGTCCTTAAACCTGCAGTCAAGAAGTGTCTTTATTCTACAGACAGGTAGTAGTAGTGATCAAAAAGAAATATGCATATATTTATCAGATGTACAAGCTTCACTACTTTTTAATGGGAAATCTAATGAAGTAGGCTAAATTTTATAATAGCCCTTGCTTGGAATATAACAATTTTCTTCTTCATTTAACCGTCTTACCTACAATTATTTTTAAAACTTGTTCAGCTGGTCACTTTCTTTTACAAGTTTGAAAGCAAACCATTTAATCACAATTTCATGTTCTAATTATATGAAAGTAAGTATTTCTCAGGTTGTTTTTTGTTTGTTTGGGTATTTCTGGAGGGCGTTTTGTTGTTATTTTCTTCCTACACTCAAATCTTACAGCTATGTTTGATTGCTCAGGGCCTTAAAATAGGCCACCTAAAAGGTCTGTTGAACTATGTATCCTGGTGTCAATAACACACAAGAATAAGGCAAGCAGGTAGTTATACTTACCATGAATATTATCCCAAGAAGACACAAAGGTGTCTGACAGATAATATCACTTTCTACCTAAAGTACTTCTCTTGGTCGTGCCATGTCCATGTTCCTTGGGACCTACAACATCATCACTACAGAAATTGTGTAATTTCAGATCAAACTTAACTGCTATGGAGTAAGTGACAGAACATTCACTTATGTCTAAGGGTCTAATAGAGTGGATCATTATCTAATAAAGGAAACCAAAATGTGTCTTATGATACGGAAACTCATATATTTTGTGAGCTTAGTTTTTCCAGGCACAGCTCTGCAAGCTGATGCAGACCCAAGTCATGTCTAACCAGTTTTAGAATCTGTCTGCACCTCGCTGTATAGAAATTTTTTTTTATTCAGACAGAAAATGTGTCTATGTGTCCTTCAGACACGTCCAATATTTTGTCCTTCCTTAAATATCTCATGCATTCATTGTAAATATAAAATTTAGATAGTGTATGTTTGTGCATCTAATTTCAATAGCATTGTTAAAGGATGACTCTTTTTTCAAGATAACTAAGTGTTTTTTTTAAAAAAAACCAGCAAATAACAACAAAAAATACAACTTTCCTTAGGGTTAGTGTTTACATATACTCTTCAAAAGGTACACAGATCATAAGAACTAGAGTATGAAGATATTTTCCACTTCTCATTTGCTATCAATATTCTGGAGAGGTGAAATGGGAGTAATAGAAATATCTCTTGGATGTTGAGACTGCAGAAGAAAGTTTAAAAAGTGCTTTATAAGAGTGTTAAAATCCTGTCAAATATATATTTGACTTTAAGAGTTATGCCTTTGCATTGCATCAGTTTTTACACTGACTGAAATTCTTCCTAGCCCTATTAAATTTGGACTAGGTTTAGCAATTTTTACAAGTATTTTCTATGGGTAGAGTGATATAACATAGTTGAGGATTTCAGATCAAAGATATGATATGATCTTCTCTGTCACTCAGGTATTAAACATGAAGTATAGAAGGTGATTACACCTGTCACCCTGCCTGAATCAATGATACTAAGGTTTTACAGAGCTATCAAAAACCTGCTGTGTCAGAGATTAGCATGATATCAAATTATTATCAAGCATGGGAAAATAACACTGGGAGTCAAATCATATTTGAAGGAACATGGGAAATGTAAAGAAGCTTCCATACTGTCAGAAGGTCTTCTTAAATGATAACTGTTACAAAAAATGGTGGGTTTATTTTCATTCTTTTTTTTTTTATACATATGTAACTTTATTTTTCACTAGCATAGGAAATTTTAAGAAAAGTTTTAAATCAACCAAGTCTATCGAAAAGCAATATTTTCTGAGGTAGGTGTAAAGCAAATTGCTGTCACTTAGTATAGTAACAGGGAAGATGAAGAAATATTGTGTTTGTTGCCACAGTAATTTCCAAGACCAAACTCTTTGATTAAGACTAGGTAGGTTTTTTTGCCTTTTTTTTTTTTTTCTCTTATCAGCTTCTATTACTGTGGCATATTCAGCTTGAAAACCAAAATTTTCATCAGAGTGGTGGTAACAAAACTTTTTAATTAACCTAAACTAAAATAGGAAGGTTGTATAAGACAATCATAAATGAGACATTAGTAAAACTGGGCATCTATTCACTGAAGAGGTATAATAGCTTTCCACTTATAATGACACACAGACATAGTCATTATTTGACCTTCTTTGTTACATTTTCTTGAGCAATCTGTTAAGGAACAGGTAGATAAAACTGAAGTAACTATGATAACACAGCAACACACTTTTTCAGCTTTCTATTGATAAAATATACCAGTATCTGAGGTCCAAATACATCTACAGGCTAACTCGTCTATTCCACTGCATTGGTGAAAGCAGCTAAACATACTCAAAGACTTTTCAGAAGTTGGATGTCTTCAATTTCTAAGTGTCGTTGTAGATCAGAGTCACCATGCTTATTTTACAAACTGAAAAGAGAACGTGATTCTTTTCAGCTAAAACTACCTACCTGAAAGCTGTCTGCTTAGACTAAGTTAGATCCATAATTTTCTTCAAGCTACTTGGGAATGACAGAGGATAAAAGAGAAGAGAGTCTCATTCTCTGTGTAAAAGACCAATGTAAGCATATAGAGGTTGACTCTGAAAAATTGGACAGGTCTGTTGCATACCCCAGGACAAAATCAGAGGAATCACCATCAAGGGGGGCCTTGTGATAGTGGTCTGCTACAAACCACACAGTGAGGAAGAAATGATGGGCAAAACCTTCCTCAAACAATTCAAAGAAGCGTTAGGTCTGCACACTCTAGCTGCCATGAAGGACTTCAGTTATACTGTAATTTGCTCAGAAAACAACAGAGCAGCACATAAGCAATCCCAGTGATCTCTGAAATATATCAAGGACAACTTCCGTACCTAGTTGTTGAATATGTCAGCTAGGTGGTGCTCTTCTGAACTTACATATAAAGAAGAGTTGTTTCAGAACATGACCATTAATGGCAGTCTTGGTTGCACTGACCATCAGATCACAGAGTTTTAAGATCTTAAAGACTCTAAGGAAGACAAGTGGATTAAACCCCTGGATTTCAGAATGACAGATTTGAACTTGTTCAGGGAGTGACCCCTGGGAGTCTGTCTTGAAGGGCAAATGAACTAAGGAATACTGGGAGATTTTCAGAAACAGCTTTCTGAAAGGATCCATCCACCCACTCAGCCAAAAAGGAACAAGCATAACATAAAAACCAGTCTGGTTAGAGTTAGTAAAAAATTTAAAAACCAAACCAAACTAAACAAGCAAACAACAACAAAAAGAAGCAAAACCAAATCAAGCAGAAAAAAACAAAACAAACCAAAACAAACCCCTAAAACCAAAATAACTGAAACCCCTACCAAAATAAAAGAAAACATAAAGAAATAAACATGTGAGAATGGAATGGAGAGGCTTGAAAAGAATTATATAGAAATAATGCTTGAGCATTTAGAGGTGACACTAGGAGGCCAAAATCTCAGCTGGAGATCAAATTGGTAAGAGATACATGAAAAAGGGTTCTGTCCCTATGTGAATAGAAAGCAGAAAGACATGCAATGAATATGTAGGTAAATTTCTGAATGGGACTAGTTACTGATAAATAGCATAAAAAGGCTGAGATACTTAATGCCATCTTTGCCTCAGTCTTTACAGGTAAGGTCAGTACCAAACTCTCTTTGCCAAGAGGCAATGATGAAACAAAGAGCAAAGAATGATCAAGGGAACATCTGAACAAATTGGACATATATACAGCTGTGGGGCCTGACAGGATACACGTC
The DNA here is from genome assembly GCF_022539395.1 of Myiozetetes cayanensis. Lineage (NCBI taxonomy): Eukaryota > Metazoa > Chordata > Aves > Passeriformes > Tyrannidae > Myiozetetes > Myiozetetes cayanensis. Next base: position 87,793,100 of record NW_026087411.1, on the reverse strand, counting down.
AGAGTGCTGAGAGAGTTGTCTGACATCCTTGCAAATTCATTCTCTGTCATCTCTGAAAGGGTCAGAGAGTCCAAGGGGAGTCCTAAATGATTGTGAAAGAGAAAATAATACATCCATCTATACAAAAGGCAAAAAAGAAGATCTAGAAAACTTCAGACCAATTAGCCTCACATCAGTCACTGGGAAAATTAAGGAATAGGCCCTCATGCAAGATATTTCTCAGCACATGAAAGACAAAGCAAACAGTTAAAAATGATGAGGAAAGGCAATACAGGTTTACCAAAGGTAAATTGTGCTTGACAAACCCCAGTCTTCTGCGATGCTCAGTGGATGAAGGTGGGGTGTGGATGTTGTGTATCTTGATTTCATGAAAGCGTTTGAAATGTCCTCCCCCAGTGTTCTTGTTGGTGAACTGGTCAGGATATGGATTGGACAGGAAGGCCACAGAATGGATGGCAAACAACTTAAATTTCCGGGCTTAAAGGGTGGTAGTTAATATTCCAAATGATCACCTGTTTGTGAGTGGAGTTGCTCAGAAGTTGATACTGCATCTGTCAGTATTCAGTATCTCTGTAAGTGGTCAGGATAATATGATTAAATGCACCCTCTAAGAGGGACTCTTCTAATACCTAAAAACAATTAGAGAGGAAGTGAAGATTCCTTCTTCACAAGGATACATGGTGGGAGGGTAAGAGGTAATAGGCACAAGCTAATTCAGGTAAAATTCTGTCTGAACATAAGAAGAAATTATTTATCATAAAAACAACTAAACATTGGATTAGGTCACTCAGAGAACTGGGAAAATCATTCTTCCTGGAAATATTCCAGAATTGGTTTGACACTGCATAACCTAATCCAAGGCTTTGCTTTCAAACAAAGTTTGGATCAGATGATTTGCAGATGTCACTTCCAGCCTAAATTTTTTTATGATTTTGTGATATCTGCAAGAAATAGCTCTTACAATTAAAGATGACAGGAATGTGAAAGAATGTAACTGATTCAAGGGTGGCCCTTGGACATAAATCCATCTGAAATCTGGGATATGCTTGCTCAGATTTAGTAGCACATTAATCAACTTTGTGTGTAATTACATATGGGATACAAAGGTAGGCAAAGCTGTTGGGGTTTTTTTATGCACTTGTAAATCACTATGATAACACTGCTACATAAAGCATCCTTGTTGTAGTAACAGGGTGGATAATCTGGCTTCAGCTTTCAAAATGTAGAGATCTAATCTAAACTAGCCATCCAGGATCTCATCATAATTAGTGTGTAGAGACAGATGTCTCTGGAAAGAAAGATCATAGACAACCATTGCAAGCCAGATACCTATCATTTAGGAATGGCTAAAATTAAGTGAGATGAACTGGTTTTTAAGTGACATGCCAAGGAGAAGTAGTAAGTTTGAAAAGGGATGTACCATGTACAGATTCATGTTCTGACTGTGAGAAAACAAATGAGTTCAGGTATTTAGGTGGGTTTTTTTGAGGTGTCCAACACAATGTTACTAAGACCATTATGGGGCTGTATAGAATCTGCCAGTAATGGAAATAGAGAGATAGAAAGATAGTAAATTTGAGTCTTTGACATGAGAAATGTATTGGGACTAGGAAAAAGAACACATAATTGTTCTGTGTTGAATACCGTGGCTATTCATGCTATTCCAGACTTCTATGTCCTTTTTGTAGGTTTTTTAGTACCTAGTATACCAGAATTTATCACTGGTTTATAGTATAATAATTTTGGTTAGTTCTAAGGAGATATTATTTTTTTAATGATCTCTGAATCCTTTAAAAATAGAATAAACACTAACACAGAATAGTCCTTGCCTTGAGAACTTCTTGATTTATTCCTTGCCAGCAGCTCTGCACCTAAAGTCTTATTTAAAATATGTTGGCAACTGTTGCTGCCTTAACTCCTTCAGTGTTTTAATGTTATTTCAAGGGGAACCAGAATTGTTTGCCTTGGGCTCTCCACATGATTGTGGTTCTCTGCTTTTCAGATCAGTTCCTGAGGCAACAGATATAACCACTGCAAATCTTTAGAAACAATACTTTATTGGCTCCAGACGTATTTGCTTTATTTTCAGGGACAAGTATAAGGCAAAACCCGTAGAATCTGTGGCTGCATAGATCAGTTGGGCTTAAAAGACTGTTATTGCTTCTCCTGATTTTTGGGAGGGGATGTAGAACATGGACAAAATGACAAAATGAGATCTCTAAGTGCAGGACAATTTTGTACATAATATGCATCTCTGTTATCCAAATGATAATTCTAAGACTTATTTTTAAGTTATACCTCGTTTGTGGATTCTAAACTCTTGAAAACATAGTTCTGTGTTACTTGTGATCCACAAGCAAAGCGATGCTTAAAATACATCCATTCTGTAGTTCTCATAGATATATGGCTATTCTTATCCTTGTTTTTTTTCAGTCAAAACAAATTAAACTAAAGAAATAAGAATTATAAATGTAAGAGACAAAGAAAGAACAGTACATTTAGATTATTCAGTTTCTAAGCCTTTCTTATCTCACTTTTTAGCTGAGCAAATTAGCTTGACAGTAAACATTTTCTTAATTAATTTATTCTTATAAAAAATCTTAGCAAGCATAAAAAGAGGCAGAATGTGGGGCCCCACCCATAGCATACAGTTGTTCATGAACTTCTCCAGTGTTGGTCCTTCCCATAGGCTGCAGTTCCTCATGAACTGCTCCAGCATGGGCTCCTCTCCTCTTGCCAAAGGTTCTGCCAGAAGCCTGCTCCAGTGCAGGCTCTTCCCAAGGTCAAACTTTCCTTTGGGCACATCCCTCTGCTCCAGCATGAGGTCCTCCCTGGGCTGCAGGTGGCTATCTGCTCCACTGTGGACCTCCACAAGCTGCAGAGGGACAATCAGTTTCCAGTGTCTTCTCCCAGAACCGACATCTGCAGCACCCTATACTATCAAACTTTGCTGCAAAAAACCAAGTACACACACACACTGCATAAGGACTGTGAGGGCTCTTTAGACTGTAAGAGAGTATAATCATAAGTCTATAAACTAAAACTGACATTTCAGATATAAATCTAATTTGTCTAATACCTATTCAGCCAATGCCATATCTGCTCATTTTTTGCAGCAATACAACAATAAATCAAAGTGGTTCTACAAAGCAGCACCTCTCAGTTAAGAATCTCCATTATTAAATAGCCAATTTACAAGAAACAAAATATATGGGTTCCACATCTCTTAGAGTCCTGTATCACCTCCTTTCTTTACTATCACATGATATTCACAGAAAATTATTCCCGCTTACAGTGGTCAATGCTTGGCAGAGTAAAAGGATATTCTATAAAAGTGGTGACTATTCCAGCACTATTGTAGAATAGCTTTCTACTTTGTTTTCCATATTTTCTTACATGTATTATGTTCAATGCATTGCTGAAAATTTCATGGTGTTTTTTATTATGAAACCAGAGTACCATTCATTATAACAAACAGAACTGGAAAGTAGAAAGCATTCTTTTTGTTTGCATATATTACAGAGTAAACTCAGAAACACAGATGTGGACCCTTATTAGCAACAGATCACAGTATTTTTATGGACAAATCTAAACCTAATGATCAGCCTAAATATGACTGTGTTTGTTTTCTCTGTTGGCAGCATCTGGTACTTGTAAAGATTTTATTCTCAAGTGTTAATTTACATCAACAGAATAATTCACAATTTCTGTTGTGAGTTATGTGATAATATGTATCATTGTATTTGAATTTTGACACAGCCACACAGCCCTGGACGAAACTAAATATCTTGCATCTGTGACTCCAATTTACGCAAATTGTTATAGACTGCTAAAATTAGCTGTCTCTAGGCCACTTTATTGGACTACATGTGTTGTCTCTTTCGTGTGTGTGTGTTTGCAGAAGTGAATGACAATGCATCTTTGCTTTCCTTTTCTCACTCGAATTGCCAGAAAATTGAGAAATACTGTGTTCTCCCATATATAAACTGATACATACAATTAAATACCTGTAGCTTTCCTGTTCTAAGTGCTAACAGCTGAGTGCTAATATGATATAAAAGCTATTATAATAATAGTTATGTATTGACCTGTTTATGCTATCTTTTATATTAAAAATCTATACATACATGTTTTTTCAATTTTATCTGAGTGGAAAATGTGATCAAAAATGTGTTATTCTTTTTGATAAACTCCTATATATTTTACTTCCTGCTGCTGCACATATTGATGGCAATTTAAAATTGCCTCATTTTATGATCAAACCTTCAGTGAATGAGTTTGTTATGAAGTTCAGAATTCAAAAAACTGAAAACAATTCAAAGGTCTTTATCGCAAAATTTAGGCCCCAAAACACCTTGTTTGTTTCTTTGTTTTGCTATTAAATCCATCATAGAATGCATTGTGGAAGACTGAAAGTTTCATAAGTTTGCAAAGGTTTTCACACATGTGCATAAGACAGCCTACACCACAACTGCATTTATGAGTGCTGACGTCACAGTGGTGTAGAGAAGAAAATATATAGAAAAGGATGAACTATGGAAAAAAATTTATTTCATGGAATGACTAAACATTCGGCACCTAGTGTGGGAGGAACATGATGAATACGTGAGCAATTTATATTGTGTTTTGTAGTTTTATAAAATTTGCTTTAATATAGTTTTATAGATATTATAAGTTGTAAGTGCCAAAATGGCTGCGAGTTTCCTAGCTAGAACAAAAGGAAATCTGTGCCAAGAAGAAGATGGGATTTATTAAAGTAAATAACTATCTTATTCTGCTGGATACCTGTCATAAGCCAATTATATGTGTATTTGTCATGTATGTTTACATCTGGACAGTGGCTTGTAACCAATTATGTGTGTCTGGTCACAAGACCTTGTATAGAGAAACTATAAAAAGTCTGAGCTCTTCTAATATAATGGACATATTGAAGATCTTATAGATCGTATTCATATGTTACCAGAGCCCCTCCGCCAACAACCGAGATGGTTACAAGATAGAATTAGATTTTATGAATGAGAAATAATAGCATTCCCACTGACTTATGAGCGGTAGGATGCTATCCAGTGTTTGGGGACAGTAAAATTCCTATATAACACAGGAGGATAGAAACAGTGCTAAATTGTCTTCAGGCTTAGAAAGATAAAGAAGATGCAGAGTACAGTGAAAGACAAAAAAAGCTTTTGCAATTTAGAGAGGTAAAAGGCATTCTAGGTGGAAGAATATGCACTCATTTTTGTTGATAATTTATTGAACTTGCTTCTTTGGCAGTTCATCTGTTTTTAAATTCTGTTGTGTTGGCTGATAGTTTCAAATCCTTCTACTCTGTTATTCAACCTTCTGTCAGGTATTTATTCTGTATGTGCATACTATAGCTATGAACTAGGTTGATTTCCCTTTGTATTTTGTGATGCCTTCTGAGACACTGAGGCAAAAAGAGTGATGAATATGATCCAGCAAAGGCGATAAACATTCTTTTTTCCTCTCTCAACCTCTTTCCATTCTGAAATTCAGTAGAAACTATTTAGTTAAATATTCTTTCAAACAAAATCCTTATGATCTAAATTTAAAATGTCTTTGATGGAAAGCTAAATAAAACTCCAGTGTAGAGGGTGTAGCAAGCTGCTGGCAGGAGGGTCTGGGCCTGCCCGATGCTGGACACAGATGGTTCAAGCTGACTCCAACTCATCCCCCTTAGGACACAGCTGAGCCCATAGACAAGGAGGTGTATTAATAGCATAAAGGGCTTGTAAAGGATACTTTATCAACTTTAAGAACAGAGTAAGTTACTTTAAAGAAAAATACCCTTTTTTTTTTTTTTAATTTCAAATATTCAGCAATTTCTTTATGGAAAGTCTATAATAGGTTATAACTTGCATTTGATAGCACCAAAAAAAACTTAGTATGTTTTGTGCATTCTCTCTAGGCTCCTTTCTATTTTATTTTTCATTGTAGCTCACAGAGGAGTAACTCAGAGACAATACATAGTAAGGTGGCAGAACCACCAGACAAATTAGGTATGTGGAAAAGGTATCATGCCTGTTTATCCTTTAGCACAAAGTTGTGCCTTGAAGGAATGTCCAAGCCTTTAAAAAGGTTTTCTGTTACCTTCAGTGAGGGTATGTCTGAAGGCAAAGGCCTGCTCTCAGCAGGTGATTGGCACCTTGCAGGATGAAAGTTTACTGAATATTTCATCAATGAAAGGAGCTCTCCTTCATATGGTACAAGATTTAATACCTGTTTCTAACAATCCCTCAGTCCATCTATCTGACCATAGAATTTCTGTAGTTATGGCTATGGATTGTGATTACTTTTTTTTGTGGTCATAAGACCTCTTACCATAAATCACAGTATGACAATTAAAGTGTCCTTTTCTGAGTCTCTTCATGGCGTCACACTTTAATATATATTATTTTTGGTCAATAAGTGACCACATCTTCTAGTATTTTGTTTGAAAGACAGAAAATATTTTGACTCCTACGTTTTTACTTCATTAGGAAAAGGTTACATATGTAAATAGAGATTCCTAATTGTGTCATTATACAAGGAATGGGGAAGCTGACATGGTAAAATAAAAGCAAGGACTGTTGATGCCATAAACAATTACATGTAAATGGTGTTAATTCTACCTTTCAGGACATTTAAAGAATCTGTGGTTCATTCTGTTAAATTCAGACTCTTGCTGCTGAAAATAGAAAAATATTTTTTCTATTTCCACACAGTCAGAAATATTGATTATTAGAGCCTACGGAATCCTGCCTCAAGCTTTAACTGCTTGAAAGCCCTGTTCATTTTGTTAAGCTCTCCTAGGAAGGTACTATTCTTTAAAGAAAAGTTACCTTTGAACTGCATTTCACCTTTAAATTTTGTGCAGAACTCTCACTGACTTGCAAGGGAGTTCTGCATGCAGCTGAATGTAGCTCACAAACGTGTCAGGAGACAGTTAGCTGGGGCTTCGTAGCAAAGTTTCCACAAATCACATAACTGGGGATTTACATAGGGAAGCAGAGCTGGATGGCAAGCAAAACATTATTCAAATGGTTCTGTTTTGGTTTGGTTTTAAATGAAAAATAGAATTTTCAAAAAAAAAACTATTGCTCAAAAATAGGGTTATATCATACTTTTCATAGGGTGCAGTTAACCATTTTTACCTTTACTGAGTTTCTTTGTGACCAATACAAATGGAATTGTCACAGAAAGTCACAGTTTTATTGCAATTAAAAACAAGTAATGATACTGAGTTTCAATTTTGTAAAAATCAAGATTATTAACTTATCTAAATTTAGCATGACAAAAATCGATATGGCATGATGTCCCAAAAATATGAGCTTGTGAACCCTAAAAATACATATCCCCAGACATGTACTTCATTTTATTGTATTGGCATTATTTATTAATTTTTAATATTTTTTACCTTATTATCACAAGATTTATATTAAAGATCAGGAGAAATTCTTACATTAGGTAATATTTTTACATATTATATAATTCTTACATGCATTTCTTTGTGGTTTCAAATTCATATCATAACATACTGTGTAATAACAACTGTAGTATTACTGCAGTTTTATTTTCTATTTTCTTATGAATATAGTAGAGAGAAGTCCTAAGGAAAAAAGAAATCTTTATTTTCCTTTTTAATCAGCAATCAAGGTCACTACATCTCTAAAGACAGATTCTATGTATCAGCATACCTGCATTACAATTCTTTTATCTCAGACTTATAAGTTCAGAATTTTACTTTCATATCTGCAATGTTAATGTAACTCAGCAGTTACCTGTGCAACTCCAATCTATTTAGTGGGGGAGTAGAGTGAAAAACAGAGGCCTTGATACAAGCATTGTCCAGCCATGGCTAAAAGGTTACTATGTTCATCACACATTCCTTACTGCGATAGATTCTTGTTAAGTGATTAATAGCCTACTAAAAATCAAAACCTTACCTAAGTGTATAAAGAACTGATTGTGCACATACAATCCTTTAGATATAGATCAATGGTCAAGTCTTGGACTAAGTTTTGATCCAGCTGCACCTAAACTCCCCCTGACAGGGAATTTAGAACACAAGGGGGTCCTCTCAGAACTTTATGTCTTAACAGGAGGGTCTCTCTAGCAATTTTGTCTGAAACTGTCCTCTATGAAGTAAATAATCAAGTATACCTTGCCACTGAATCATGTTAAATCACTATCTCATTTTCTATCAAACTTGGTTAAACTGGTTGATATCAATAAATACGTTGCTACTTCTCTCTGAGTGAATCGTGTCTCTCAAACAGTGACAGCCAGTTTTGAACACTGCAATTTGTATTTGCTAATAGGAATTCTAGATTTTGTAACTGGCCTGCCAAAGATTTTATTTTCACCAGTCATTATCAAACTTCTCACAAATCAGACTATGTCTATACTTTCTATCAGAGTGAGAGATCACTGTGTGTTCCTTCATGTCATCAATCACTAATGTGAGGAGTGACAGTGATATTTTCTCAGGACAAAATTGTGCTCAGACCACTCTAACAATTTCTTAAAAACTTGAGATGCTGTCAAATCTGTTTCTAGGTGCTGAAAGTTACAGGATGACCTCAAGGTTTACTTCTTGTATGTTCTTAATTATGAGTCTCCATGTAGGAAAGGAAGGCAGTTGAAAGTCATAAAAAAAGAAATAAAGTCATAAGTCATAAAAATAAATAAAGATTGGACAGAAGGTTTGAAGTTAAATAAGAAGGAAGTTAGACAAGGATGGGTTCATGATGCAGGGGAATGGAGGAGTGAGAAGGGAAAAGAGAGAGCATGGGTTGGTTGGAAAGCTCCATCAGAGAAAATGTGTTTAATCAATGGCAAAAAGAGGAAAGGTATAATATTCCTAATAAGCACTGTTATGAAATATGTATAATGGAAGTCAAGATTCTAAGGCCATATAACAGAAAGCTGCATAGTGAACTCAGACTTTTAGCCTTGCTGAAATATTATGTGGATGTAAATACAATGACACTTGTGCTTTCTATTTTCTCTCTGTTGCTAAAACCTTGGAAAGTACATATGCAAAATATCAGTAGAAGACAGTTTTTACCCTCAAGCCCTAAACTTTTAGAATATATAGGACAAATTTACAATCTTTTTTTTTAGCCAAAGTCTGTTCTAAGGATCATGAACAACATATATGACTGGAATAGAGCACTGAGTCTAGTTTTCTGAACTTGAAATCAAGAGGCTTATTCTCCTTTATGCACAAGTAGAAAGCTTCCACATTAAAGTAGTTTTGGCAGAAGTTTTTTAATTGCTAGTTTTAGAGGGCTACTAGAGAAAAGCTTAAGAAAGTTCAAATCAGTATAAAGTGACAGAGGGGCACTGAGCAAGCTCTTTCAGTCAGCTATTCAGGATCTCCTTTTCTCTTGCTAAAATGATAATCCTAGTCCTACCTTTCACTCTTATGGACTGGAATTATTTCTTTTGAGAGTGGTTGAGATGTTCCAGAAATTGTCTTACCATGGCTGTGTAAATGGCATAGGCACTCCTCCAATTCCTTACCTTACACATCTTGAAATATCTGGTTTAATGCTCTGTTCATTCTGTGTCATATCTTTTTCTGTGTAGAGGATATACTGGCATCACTTATTATGGAGAAGGATAATTCTATATTAAAAAGATGACCTGGTAAGTAGATTTGGCTTCTGAAATACCTCTTGCCAAAATATTTACAGCTAGTGAGTTGGCATTTCCTTGCAGAAAAATGTTATACTACTGTGAATTTATTTGCTTTTGCTCCTCAGCCTCTCTGTGATAGAAACCCAAGATGTTCCACAAAGGTTTCACAAGAGCTGTTTGCATCCCTCCTTTTTAGGTTTCTCAACCAGAGTCCTTGCATGGTGAATAACTGATTCTTAGTACAGTCATAAATCCTCTTAAATTCAGAGAAAACTCTGCTTTAATATAAGAAATCCTAAAATACACTAGCATACTTGGAGAAATCTGGCCAAAAAGAGTATTTTATACCCAACAAACTAGATACCCAAATAATATACTTTTACCTTTAATATATTACTTAGGGCCTACTTATTCTGTAAAATAAGGATGATACTTCCCTTGATTTGCAGTTTATGACAATAAATGAAGCACTTGAACTATAAGGAAGAATGTTCCAAGAGAAGAAAAGTGATTAATTCTGTGTATATGCTAACATCTCTTGCTTAGGCACCAAATTTCCCTGAAGTTTTAGAGGCCAAGTGAAATTGTTCTCCTCAATTGAGTGTTCATGTTCCTTATAACATTGGTAGAAGAAACTTGACTGAGCAGAACAGTGGAGAGAGAAACAGACTAATCCCAGTTTTTTATTTTCTGCCTCATTTTTCAGTTGTTTTGTTGGTTGTTCTTTTTTTTAAGTTATTTTATGGCTTTTTGTGGTATGCAGGAGCCCAGTATACAAAACACATATATTAAATAAATGTGGCCCTGTCTTCCATTTTACTATTCAATTTTATTACAGAGGCACAGCTGGGTTTTGAATGACTGAAATTGCAAAGGATTTTAATATAATGCATTGCTCTGTACAATAATTTAATTTACCAAACATGACTTATTTTTTAATTTAGCTTTTCTGTAAAGAACATCTTTGTAATCGAGTGGTAAAACCAAATTATATTGTGTTATCATTCATAACCATACTTTCTTTTCATGCCTAATTAAATATGAAGTGTCACTAGAGTAATGTGAAAAGGTTATTTCTTGCTACTTATAAACTTTCTCCCTTTCAGTTATTATCAAAATATTTTATTTTTTCGAGAAGATTACAACATAAAGTTTTGAACATAATCTGTTTACTAATTTTTTTTGTGCACCTGTTGCATAACTGGATCAAAATTTTCAGCTTGGAGACTGGTTTCTCTCGACTGGTTTCTCTCAACTCTTTAAGTATTCCTATTTCTTTTTTTCTTTAATTTTTTTTTTTAATATTTTCTTTAATTGCAAATGTACAGTACAGAAAAAAGCCCAGATGTAATTAAAGCTCTGCATGCGTGTTTGTTCAGAGATTTCGTCCTACTGGGAACAGAGAGAAATGGTAAGGTAGATTGCTAACAAATGTGTTGAAGTGGATGTATTCAAACTTTTGAGAATTTACAGAAAGAGAAGATGAGGAGTTGTTATATACCATGCACAGGTACAGCTTCAATGCACTTTTCATTTCCAGAGGGTGCTACAGTCAATTGAGAATAAACACTAATAGTTGCCTGTCTCATTTTGAAACTACTTACGTTTCAAAGTAGTAATTTAGATGAGAAATTAGGAAAAAATTAGAAAAAATTCTTTATTGTGCAAGTAGTGAGGTACTGGAACAGCTTGCCCAGAGAAGTTGTTGATGTCCCATCCTTGGAAATATTTGAGGCCAGGTTGGATGGGGCTTTGAGCAACCTGGTCTAGTGGAATGCTTCCCTGGCCATGGCAGAAGGTTGGAATTAGATGATCTTTAAGGTCCCTTCCAACACAAAGCATTCCATGATTCTATTGGGGTTCTGCATAGCCCACCCATGGCAAATAACCTGGGCGACAACCACTGAAAAGAATGAGATCAAATTTTAGGTCTGTACACTGAATACACAAAAATGTCTGGAGGGTGTTTGCCCAAAACCAGACAGGTTACAGAGGAAGATGACCATTGGCTGGTTTCAACAGTAACAACCCAGAGAAAAGTAGGCTAATTTAGAGAACTTACATTTGTAAAATGACATAGAACAAAATAAGCACATTTTGCAGGATATTACACCTGAAAAACTCAAATTTTCTTTACTCCATACATTTTACTGTAATAACAATTTCTAAACAAATGTAAAAATTTGATTCTGATCAAACCACTTGAAACAGTTTTATAAGTATTGCTTTCTTAAGCAAGTATTAACAATTTACTGTATGTCCTTTCATCAGAAATTCTGTCAGATCTATTAAAAAAATCCAACCAAAATTTTTTACTCAACCTAATAAGTTTTCAGACTAATGTAATGCATTTTACAGAAACTTTTAGGTCATTTACAGTGAGAGTCGTGGACATGGAGTCACATTGTAAAAAACAATTGCTATCAAATAACAGCTGGATTGCTTCAATAGAGGGAGGGAGAACTCTGTTTTGATGCTCTTCACGTCTTGTAATGGTTTGATGGAGACACCTGTTCACTTTCAGCTACTGTGGACAGATAAAGCCCCATAACTCATTCTTCAAGAACAATAACACAGAACGCCTATCAGATGGTAATGACTTTCAGTCACAACTAACATGGAATTAATTTAAACCAGAAATCTAGTAGTAAAATCAAGCACATTGACAACCAGGAAGCTGGTTAAACTAGACTAAGGTCATAGAAGAAGACAGTGGCAGATTCAAGCATAGAGGCTCCTTTAGAAATTAAACTGCATTCCTTGACACTGAAAAAAAAGGATTAAACACCAGCAAATATCTTGTTTTTCCACAGAAAAAAGTCAAAATTTTATACTTCAGTGCCCTTAATTTGGTGAAGTTAGGAACAATATATTCATGACAGAAAATAAAAACAGAGAAATCAGAGAAGAGATGACTTCCCATCACTCTGCATAAAATCTTCTATCTTGAGAAATGAGTAAAAGTGCTTTAAAGGTGTGAATTATAGGATATTATGTTAGATATTAAGTCTGTAAAATATGGAGGCATCTTCAGTTGATGGAGCAATCTGTAACCCTCCTACTAATGCTGGATCCACATCCACAGGCTGGGTAGGTGGGCTGTCAGTCAAGGCAGACCTGCCTGGCAGCCTGACCACACCACACCCCTGCAGCCTGTGACTGCTGCAGCACAGCTCACTCTGGCCTGGAAGGCACTGACTGGATGTCCTGCTTAGGAAGGAAAACCAAACTGTATAAATACATGAGACTCTATCTGAGCTCCCTCTCTCTTTTCTCCTTCTGCCTGCACCATGGGAATCATCAAATCTTGTTGGTAACCATTTTTCCTTTCCTCTCTCTCCTTCTTTCTTTACTCTTTTAACTTGTTTTGTTTTTTTACTCTTTTTCTTCTCTTATGGTAACTTAAAACTATGAGTTGGGTTTTTCTAAAGCTGGTATATTGATTCTGTGGAATGGGTCTTTGTGCTGAGTGTTTTAGTGAAATATTTTTTCTTGGTTGTATTTTTCTCCCGTAAAACCTTTTGCCAAAAATATGTTATATTTCCCACTAAATTAAAAGAATTTCTCTTAGAGAAGAATGTGTGACTCTTTCTCTGGTTGTGAATTCAAGATTATAACAAACCAAAAGGCTTTTAAAAAGTCTTAAATAAAATGTAACCACGCTGGGCAGCTTATGGCTTAAAATCTGGAGTACAACAGGAAGTAAATCCAAATATTTCTGAACTAAATAAGTATCACTACTCAGAAATAATAATGAAAGAAAAGGTAAGAGACTCATTTGGGCAACTAAGAAAGTATTAGAAGATATCAGGAGGGGAAAAAACTAAAATCAAATGACATGAAGTATCAAGAACACTAAGAAGATTATGAAATAAAGACGAGCAATTTATGAAAGCAAAAAGTGGCATGAGAGGATTGCCTAGGAAAACAAACAAATAATAAAAGATTTTTCGTAGATAATGTTTTCAACAGGGAAATATAGTCAGCATACAAATACAGGAATCCTAATCATGATGCCTGGAAAGACCTGAGAATTGTGTCCAAAACAGACACTTATTCTCAGAGAAGTCCACTCTTTCACAGAGAATTTTTTTGTACTTCTAATTGGACTTCCTTTTCCCAATGCATTAAATATCTCTTGGAATTGTTATTTCTCATTTTAGTCTTCATACACTAGTACATTAAAATATCTTCAATGCACAGGGAAATTAATAAACAGAAACAAGTCATGTTATCTCCTTAAAATAAAAATAAAATTAAACAGAATGTGGGTGTCTAGATTATTCTTTCATAATGGATTTATGATGAAGATGATACTACATTTTCAAGAGTTCAGAGGCAAAAAATTGGTACTGTAAACAATAATAAAATTGAGAACATAAGTATGAGATATTCCTACTATAATCACAATAAAAAGCTACAGTAAAAAAACAAGAGTTGTGATCATAATCAAAATGTAGACGTGCTATTATTACTAGATAAATAATGATATATTTATGTCCATTTATATTTAAGGCATGTAATTTCTTATTTGCTTTATTATTCTGACTTAAATTTAGAGAATCAAAATATTATCTTTTTCACAAATTTGTAGAAACAATATCAAATCCCAGCCCAATCCAAAAGCTGTAATAAAAATGATAGGATATGTAAGAGACAGAAAAGCATAGCTAAATCACGTATAAATATTTATACTGACACTTGTTATCTTGATATTATTAGCATTGCAGGTATTTCTTGACCTTACGAATCAGTGGGGTTGACACAGAGGTACGAAGCAGTTTCAGGGACCAGTTTAGGAAAGTTATTTCATGAAAAAGGGAAGTGCTTTTAGAAAATGCTATGATGATTGTAGGTGATGAAAACAGGAATGGGCAAGTGACAGTCAAATATGGCTTTGTTGGCATAACAATGCTGGAATAGCGTAATGTAAAAATAATGAAGGACCTTTACAGTAGGAGCACTTTAATTAAACTTTAAACTTGAAGTAAGGTGACCTTGTCAGAATGAGCTCATTAACATCGTTGTTTTGCTGCAGAGTGTGAGCATGTGTGCACATGCAGGAGTGTATTTGTTTTGGTTAACAATTTTCTCTGGCATGGCACAAAGGCATAATGCAGTAGGAAAAGACATCACAAGGATTCCTTGAAGAACTTAGATTTTATTGCCACTGTTCCATTTTGCAAGAACTTACCAGTTCTCTGGTAAAAGACTTTGATACATATGATCAGTTGAAGGGGATTTCACAACTAAAATAAAACTAAATTCTATTAGCAATAATGGGAACACAGGAGTAAGGATGAAGGAAAAAGTATATTTTATACCTTTATAACTATCTGGGAATTCTAGTTGTTTAAAAATGCTCAGTATTAGTCCTAAATCTGAGGACTAATTCCTCCCCTGTGATCTGTTGTGAAGATTATTTAATCCGTTAGTCTACTGACACTACCTTTTATAATTTCTCTTCGTCTGTGGTGTACAAGATGTCTGTAACAATCGTGCTAGTTCATTCAATAGCAAGAGAATATTATTATAAATAAATTAGATTTTTAACTGCAGTATCTTGCCACAAAACTGTGATTGGATAAAATAAAAATAATTTTGTTTTGAAGCTGTGAAACATTATGATTTTATAAGGCTAGAGCATGGCATTAGACACACAGACAGGTATGACACATCACATATCATCAGCCTTGCAGACACTTTCACAGAGGTGGAAAACATATTTAAATGATCCTTAAAACTGGAACCAGCTTATGTCTGCTAAGATGTGAGTTAGCATGTGTCTGTGCACTATTTTATTATTCTTTGGAAAGTGTGTAAGATTAGATATGCAGGAGTTGGTTTTTTCCATATAATTCAGGCTTATCCCTTATCTTTTGAAAAAAACAATAGCTCTTAATTCTGTTATGTTCCTAACTTGTAAGAGTATGTATGGTATACATATCTCACCATGTCCCATTAGGATTTCTTTTTCTTTTTTTCTCTTGACACATATTATATTGAAGGCAAATTGAAAATTCTTTTAATGAAGCTTGAAAAACAAAGTCCTCTTGTTCTGGAACATCTGATCTTCCTAAATTATGTGATTTTTGGTATTTATACTGCGCCTTCCCTTTCTTCTTGTTCCCCAACCTATTACCTCTCCTTCCTCCCCTATGCTCTTTCCTGATAATGTACTGGTTGTGGACCTGCAAGAATGTAAGAGACAAGTCTTGCTTTAGAAGTATTAAGATGCAATATGCAAAGTGAAGCTGGTATTCTTGGAGCATAAGTTACTTTGTGTAAGGGGTTCCATCTACCACCATGACATATCTGTTTAGAAACCCCTTTGTGTCAGTGTGATCTAATCTTTTTCAGAAATATAACACCTGTGTCTCTTTCACTCTGGTGAGTGATATATAGCAGATAAAATGACAATTAAAACTGAGTCATGAGTTGAATTTTTGTTCTTTTTAAGTAATTTCAACCTTTAGTACTAGGTACCTCTAAAACACTACTAGAAGGCATTATTGTAGGGGTTTTTTTAATACTGTTCCCCCTTTCTAAATAAGTACAGCTCGATTTCTTACATTTCATTAACTGGAGTCTTCCCATACTGTTTTGGTCCACATACATTCACATAAAATTGTCATTCCAGAAAAAAAAATATGGTAACAAGGCAGTTCAACAGATAGCTACCATTAACAGAATATCTAATGCTTTACTGGATTAATTGCTCATTCTAAAAGTCTGTACAATTGTCCTCCTATGGCCTCTGCACAGTTGAGTAATTCATCCGAGAACGCTTGCAGGGTGAGAAATACTGAATGGAACAACAAAACCCTCTCAAACTCACATTGTAGATCTTCATGGCTCAGGACTTGCATGTTTCTTCTACATGTTGAGTGGCATTAGGGAATGAAACTTGCTGCTTAATTTATTTAGGTAAAATTGCAATTTACATCAGAGAAAGATAAAATTTAAAGTTGATAAGAACATGTATGCATACATACATATCTGTATCTATATGCATATATATACATCTGTATAGAGATCTAAAGAACATACTTTGTATCCAAAATTTTTCCATGTGTCTGGGAGGAAAACTAAAACACTGAATAAGTCTAAAGTCCTAAACTAATTTGTTCCAGTGATTTTTCCAGTAAAGCTAAGATAGAATTATTTGATTTTTATCATGCAATATGATCTTGAAATGGGGACAATATATGGCAATCAAGTTAACTACTTTAGAGAATGGTCTGGAAAGATGTTCCAAAAAGAAAATGCAAGAATGGAAATCTGCTTCTCTCTCTCTTTTTTTTTTTTTTTTTTTTTTTTTTTTTTTTTAAACTGTGTTTTGGTTTAGATAGCACGTGAAATTGCTTGATACAGTGAAATTGGAGAAGGAAAGCATTTGGAGTAAAAATAAAAAATAAATAAAAGACACGATCCTTGTACTTTTTTGATGTTATAGAGATACATTTTTCTAATAGAAAATCTACTATGTTTAACAATTAATATAAATATATATTATATAAAAGGTATCATAGGCTAAATTTTATTTGGCAAAACTTTCAGTAGTATTCTGAGATGGTATTGATTTAATTCACTTCTGATGTTAGTAGCATTATGCATGACAATAAGATTAATGTGATCTGACCTCTGTAAGATGGAAAACTAGGAGAAACTTAATTTAGAGGGAATATTGGAAGAGGTCATTACAAATATCACTCATTATTTTCCTTCTAGTTTTCACAGAGGCTGTAGGAAAAAAAATGAACTTTTATTTACAGTATCAAAATCTGCAGATATATAAGCAGCATCAATGCTCTGTTTTCTGCTGCAGCAGTAAATTTAGCCATATATTCTCCACCAGTGCCTCATTATTTCTTATTTTTGAAGGAAAAAATGTATATCACACCCTAATGCAGTCCTTAGCAGAGATGACTAACGCAGGACCCTGAGCAAGACTCAGGTGTTGTTCATAAATTGGATATGGGGTTGCTGTTGCTTTGGATTAGAAAGTGAATAATTTATAATAACTAATTTGAGACATGCTGACAGCCAATTTCAGTATTGTTGGATTTGTTTTTCTAAAGTAATTTACAAATCATATTCATCTTCTGTTGCTGGTTTGGAAGTGGTTGATTACAGTTTTTCAATATTTGAGTTTTGAGTTCAGTTGGTTATTTATTATTAAATAGATTGGCAGCATAGTTATTTCTGAGTCCTCACTGAAAGGCGCAAATAGTTTGGAAGCGAAAGTGAAGGAAGGCAGTGCTGGGACAGTGAAGGGTTTAAGATTTTTGAGAAAAACATTACAGAGGTGAGAATTCAGAAAAGGGCCCAGGTGAAAAGTATAATGCTTTTCTATTGCTGCCCTTTCCTTATTAAAATTTCTCTTAAAAGATTCACTGTTCCCGTGATAGACGCAAAAATAGATTTTTATATTGATGAAATACGAAACCTGCAGGCTTTAATGCATATTGTCTACATTTTCTGCATCCACTAATTATTTTTCAAGCTCTTTGGAAAAGATTTTTTTGTGTCTTTTGCAAGATGATCAAAAATAGAAACAAAACATTTGATATACACAGTACAAGATTAAAGATTTCCTTCCAATTATAATCGCACTATATAAAATGGAAGGTACCAGTGGACTACAGTTTGCTTAAATACTGTAGCTCCTAGTTTTCAACTGTTCTTTTTGCCACTGTAGTTAATGGCTGGAAACTAGTGACAAGTTGCCATCAAGGAGATAGGTAAGTATCTAAAATACCATTTCACAACCCTGCTGGCTGCCTCAGTCAAAGAGCAGAAAATTAAAAGGAGCAGATAGGGCATATGTTCCACCCCTTTTTATTCCCCAGCATCTAAATCTAAGCCAGCTGGAGATTTCTTCCTTCGCTCAGCTGTAAGACATCTCAACTGTAACACACATAAAATGAGTATACAAGCCTAAGTTTTTAATGTCCCACATAGGTTTTAATTGAAGAGAGTTTGACAAATGCATAAAAATGTAATTGTATGTGGCCCTGTCCTCAGCTGACTTTGTATGAGGCTCAGTCGAGGCATGGACTTAGAAGGCAGGCTGTAGACAGTGTACTGGAAGTGAAATATCTGCTAGAGGTACCTTGAACAAAGGCTTTTAATAGTGTAAGGGCGGGTGGGTGGGAGACTGGATCTATCTCCTTTATAACAAAAGATAGAAAGAGGACAAAGCACAGAAATATAGTTTTCATTCTTGTAATAATTTTAAGAAAGGCTGTTGAATCACATGGCACTACCAGTGAGACTAGAATCATCTCAGTGAAACTGCAAAAGGAGATTCAGGACTGTCAGAAACTTAGGTGGCTAAAATAATAAAGCAACTACATCAAGAAACTATAAAGTCACTGCATATTCAAGGAGTTCTGAGCATTCTGGTATCATGTACATTTAAGTCCTTCTATCTATTAGCTTTGCAGTATCATTTTTTGTTAGGAAAGTATATAATGGCCTAGAATGACAGTATATAGCACATATAGCTATCCTGTGAAATGCTTGTCTCTTCCGCTTATTTTCTTCTTAAAGCATTGTAACAGGATTCCCAGTAAGGTGGCTGAGTCACCTTCACTGGGGATATTTAAAAGATGTGTAGATATGAACCACAGCAGCATGGTTTAGCAGTGGACTTTGCATTGCTGGATTAATGGTTGGACTCAGTCTTAACCCTTAACCCTTTTCTTACCTAAACAGTTCTATGATTCTTTTCTTCTCTGGATATTTCTTCCTCATGCACACTATAGACTGGCTGTCTACTGTTTTATGGAAAATGGAAAATACACAGATGAAGCACTAATGGAAGATTTATAGATGAAACACTATGATGTGATCCCCTTTATTCAGAACCTTATATTTCTTTCAATTGCTGAGTTATGTTTTGGTTATTACAACCCAAGATCACGGATGTTTATGTGCAGGCACTTCATTTGAACACAATAAACACTTCACCATTACAGCAGAAAGCAATCACTGTTCTAGGTTGCATTTCCAATAGTCTCTCGTCTTTTTGTAAGCCACCACACATTTTTCACTCCCATGCTTTTGAAAACAAAAGGGAATATATTTCTAATTCTATACATGATCTTCATTTTTTAAAAACACTACCTGATGAATCTACATGTCTAAAAAATGAGAGTGTATTGGTACCATAACCTTTTGCCTTGCCCCTTCATTCCTTGTTACTGCTGTATCTTCTTTTGTCTATATCAGTCAAAACTAATTATCACTTCTAGCCAGATTTTGGATTATCTTCATTGTACTCTACATTTATCTTGTTCTTTTGATGGATAAATTCCACTGCACTGTAACACTTGAAAGCTACACTGTCCACTTGCCAAATATACAGCAAGCAACTGGGGTTTTAGTGCATGTCATATTTGTGAATGAGGGGAAAAAAATCCAGCAGACCTTGGCCTTAATACCTGCACCAAAAAAGTGTATCTAAATATTCAACTGCATTTAACATCTACTTATAGTAGTAGTAATCACTTATTACTTTCTCTAATAATAATGATTGATTTTTTTATATATTTCTAGTATCAGCCTCTTGTGTTGCAAAATAGACATTAATATTTTCTCATTTTGCAATCTGTGTGAGAACAGGACTTCCCATTACAGTTACACATTAATGTATTCTATTCCTTTTAATGTCCAGTGGTGCTGAAAGCAGGAGAATACATTAGGCAGAAGAGAGAAAGGGCTATGGATCACATTTTTTGTAGTAATGAGGCCTTAGATCTGATTATATCTGGGTTTGAAGTGGTATTTCTTTAGTCTACCTTTGTTCTCCCCTTGGACTTCATATCACTTGCAGATGTATGTTGTGTTATAACCCAAACCATTTCTTTTTTCTAAGTTATAGTCTCCTAAAATTCTGCCATTAGGAATTATGGAACATATTGCATCCTAAGACAACTGAAGGAAGCATAATTTTGTTCTGAGAATGCTTGTAAATCTTTGTGTTTCCACACATATTGTGATTTACCTGCGATTGTAGCTGATCAGAGGGCCAGATGTATCTTTCTCAATCATCTGAGCAATGTGTAATTAAGTGCTGAAGTAATCTGAATGTTACGTTCTAATAACAAGAACTTATACATGCAAAGAAAGAAGCTGAACATAAATTTAGGTTCAGAATAAGAACAAATATGTCCAGCTGGCATTGGAGTTTGGTGGAGTTTGATAAAGAGAGAATAAACTGCAATATTTCTCTTTTTTTTTTTTTTATTCCTTTTTGAGAACTTTGCCTTACTGGAGAGAGTATTTGTCAGCAGGCAATTTCTGTTTTTACTTCAGTTTGATTGTGAGGCATATCTGATTCCACACACCTTCTCCAGGACAATATGATTAAAGTAGGCCCTAGCAAAATGATTTTTTAAACTGTTTTCAGATTTAAATTCTGGTTGCAACATAATGACTGTAAATTTCAAAGATATCCGCAATAGGTGTTAATTAGGTCATTTGCAATAAGGTAATGTCTTTTCCTATGTTCAGCATAGGATAAAATATATTAAATTGTCCACTTTTTGAGAATATTTTGTGGAGTCAATTTAAAAACAGGATCAGACCTAAGGTTGGGAGTTTGTTTTACTTTTTACTTCATTAGCAGATTGACTGCAATTTCTTAAATTAGTTTGTAGCTTATCACTGTCTTTCGTGTACCAGGATCTGGAAATATTTCCTGCATCCTCACTGGCTTCCTATATATTTTATTATTTATTAGTGAATGTCCTTTTTGATTCTTAAGTTGCTCTCTGGATGTACTCAGTTTGACGACTGAATGGGCAGGGTATGAAAACTCATCAGTAAAACTTTTGTTTTTTCTCTTTTTGCTCTTCATACCATTGTGTTTTGAGAAATGTCAAAGTTTGTTTTCCATGTCATTTTTTCCAATATATTTGAGTAAGAAGATTGAGAACTCAGACAATTCTACTAAGCTTAATTCTCTTGCCAGTGAATGTTAAACAAAACATTTCTTATGTGGTATGCTGTAGTTTTAGGAAGAGATTATCACAACAACTTTCAACAGATAAATGAATGTTTTGAAAATAAAAAAAACTTCAAGAAAAATATTAAAATCAGATTCATAGCACTGTATGTAATACACTCATTCCTAAAGTATGTACTTGCAATATGTCCATTGTAAACACAACGGAACAGAGTATAACACCGCATGTTAAACTGCTCAGAATTGCCTCTATCCTTGTATGCTGAAGAAGCTTCTCAAATTCCCTTTGTGCCCTTCCAACACTCCTTTTCATCATGATGCTGTTGATATAACTATTTGATGAAGTGCTTTGAATTCTGAATGAGCAGATGTTAGCTCTATAGAAGTTATGTTATCCTCCTTGGTGGTTGGACACATAACTTCTAAGGGGAGAGATTGTTCAATAAATAATTAATAACAAGAAGCTTTCCTAGGTAGATGAGAGACAGATCCTATTTAAAGTGATTTTGTCTCAGTGGTTGATCTGTCTAACTCCAGGGTTATTTTATCTCAAACTTGTATTAGCTCTGCTTCAATTAGCATTTTAGTCCCCAGTGGGACACTGCTGATTAATTAGTTATTGTTCAGTAACTTCGTCTTCTGGCCCTGACTCCAGCCACTCAGTCTAGTGTGTATTGATCAGTCTCTGGATCTGTGGCATGTTCTTTTTAAGGTTGCTAAATGACTGATTGGTCTGCATGAACCAGATATTGACCTTGACTTCAGTTCAGTAACATGCCTAGGTCTAAGAAGGAGAATAATGCAATAAGTTCAACTAAATTATTTCTTTCTGCTTTAAGTTAGGCAAATACTTAAAATACTACATTGCAGTTGGAGCTTTGACTCATTGTCTTGTTGGTGAAGTATCCCAGGAGGTTAAAAGTGTAAAAACACTGAAACTTGAACCAATTTTTTATATCCATTTTACCTATCTCATATTCTGTGTCATATCAGATACCTCCTAAGTATATAAGAGCATAACAAAATCTTTGCCATGGACAAATTACTCATAGGAGATGGTTCTTTCTAAAAATCTGACTTCTAATACTTTATGAAGACCTCAACATAAAATGGTTTCAAAACACCTTGGATGTTCTCTGCATTCACGAAAGAGAATTTTTCAAAATGTTTGATGATGGTGTAACAGGTTTCAACATGGAAGGTTCTTTGACCACTTTTCAGCCTTTATCTGTGATAAATGTTCCCAAGGTTTCTTGTAAAGAAAGGAATGTGTGTGTGTGTGTATATATGTGTGTATATATAGCATCACCAGTATGCTATATATATTTTCTGTTTCCAGGGAATGATGAGTCAGTGTCAGTAACTTCTACTGTCCTCATATAAAAAGTGTCACTATGGATGGAACTTTCTATGCAAATTTAGGATGCTACAGAAAAATGAACTTGTAATTTCATAAACAGTCCTTCTTAATGTTTGACGTTTTCTTGTTTTTATGTGCTGAACAGATATCATAAACTAACTTTCACTGCATTTTTGCTCAAATTGCATGATAACCGTCCCAGTTTTATAGCTAAAGGGCATTATAATAAGAATAATATATTAAGAAAGAGTGTGGAATACAAAGATAAGAGATATTTAGGAAATGTCAAAGTATTGTTTTGACTATGCTCATAATCTTTAATATATTTTTATCAAAAGCTAGTTAAAAATATTTTTCTTTGATTCCTTGTTGTTGTAACACAAATTTTAAACCTTGGTCGTGATTTGAGATAGAGAAGAAACAAAGTTTTGATCTCAGGCAGATTAGACCTCATGTAATTTGTTTTTGGTTGAGGCATCTCAGGAATCAGAGTGGTTCTGGTGCCTTTTAAGAATGATGCATTTATACAACAAAATTAATAAGTTCCCTGTGACAGCTTGGTAGAATTTCAAGGGAACCTGATTTCTCTATAAGTGTCCCTTCCTCAATCCACTGTCTTTGATAGTCATAAATGCCTCTTTATGTGCTTTTGTGTAAGTGGCTACTACAGCTTTTCCATTGCTTTGGAGAGGGAAATTCTTGACAATGCCCAGAAGACCCAAATGCAGAAACCTACGTGCTGAGAAAGCAGTGTCTGAAAGCTTCCATAGATTTTATCAGCTCAGAAGAGTTGCCAGTTCTGCAGGAATGGATAGTTTTGGGAGATCACAAGGCTTCTTCCACAGAGTGGCTGCGTGGTTGTGCAACTTAGGCTGCATCTAAGAGGTCACGGACTGCTGGAATTCAGATGAAGACTGTAGGGTTATAACTATGCACGGTGAAACAGACTTCTGGTGGACTTTACAAACACCTGTAATAGAAGATGCTGGTGCACCAGTGACTTTGTTCTTGAGTCTAGTGCTGGAAATGGAGTCCAAACTGAGACCTGGACAGAAAACTATGAAGGAATTTCTGTGTGAATTAAGTATGTGTGAATAAATAAGTATGTGGTTTTTTTTAATAAATGTGTTTTGTTAATAATAATGTTATTAATAATTCTATTGATAATAACAACTTAGTGTTTAAATGCTTTCATAAGAAATATTGATTGTGATCCATGTGTGCCATTGATTGTGATCCATGTGTGCCCTATGACTCAAAGAAAAGAAGATGTACCTTACAGGAGTTTTCCCAGCTTAAGTATCGTAGTTATATATCTACATTTAGATGTCATCCACATCTTTCTGTCTTTATACCCCCTATCAATTTAAGGAAATACCTTGAAGTAGTGGAATAAAAAGAAGGATACTATTTTCTTAATTGGGCTGGTGTTTAACACTGGGCATCTGTGCTACCAATCTGTAAGTATAATTTAACTTGAGTTTTCTATAGCAGAATGTATTGTTTATAAAAGAAATCAAATTAAACAGTGCTCTTCAAAGAAATTTTAATTACTTGTTTATCAAAATAGGTCTTTTATAATCAACAATATTCGAGAATTGAGCCTAAAAAGAATGTGCTAAGTTAATTTTTTACCCATGAAGTGGAAAATCTAGCAGGATAGAAAATGAGAAAGCAAGTATCATTTTAATAACCTGTGAAAAATGTTTAAAACACTTGAAATACTGTTATTTTTGGAATTGCCTTCACTGATTTATTTCAAGATGTCTTGAGTTACAGATGGGGAATGAAAACCTTGTTCCAATGCAGTCCAATCCTGGTCTAAGTTTTGGTGAGTCCTTTGACTCAGTGACTTCCTGAAGGGTTACTTTCGGAACCCAGTCCTGTACTTGTACCTTGAACATTCTCCATTCTAGTTTCTTCACCTTACCTTTTGTTTACATACACCATATCAATCTTTGCTAAAAAGACAAAAAAAGTCCTCCCCCACCTTCCTAGAAAAAGATTTACTTAAAAGAATCATAAGGCATTATTAGAGGACCATGTAAACAGACAGAATCTTATTTTTTGCATCCTATTGGGTTATTTTAAGCAATTGAAATATCCAGTACCTGACTATTATAGAGCAATAATTTAAATAATTTTATTAGGCAGATATTTGATTTTCTCATTGTCAATACAGAATCAGTTATATGAGGAACACACACACCACAGTAAAAAAAAAAAAAAATTAAATGTAGGGAGTTACAACATTTAGTTTCACAGTTTAAGTTGTAATACTGTACTGCACAGAATAGTTTTCTCTATTACAGACAAGTGTAAATATTCTATGTTTTCTTCATATTACTGTGGTTTTTTTTTTTCTGTTAGGCAATCATAGTTGAAAACTTGACCAGCAATAGAGTGTTAAGTGAATGTTTATGGTTGCTGTGAGGAAAGCCAAGAAACAGCATGATAAATAAATATCATGTTGATGTAAATCAGTGACACTTAACCTGGAACTGCTGCAAGGCACTCTGGCTTAAAGCAGAACCACTAGGACCCACAATATATGTTTTACTAGTCTACTATACAAAAAATGCATGTAAAAATTTATTATAAAATAAAGGTTAAGACATTCATCCATTAAATTACATATAATTTGTTGCACTAACAGGATTATTTATGATGAGTTCAAAGTGGTTTCTTATATCATAAATCAGAAGTGAAACTCTACAGTGTTGTTAGATGAGAGTGGTTATTAGTACAGGCAGTTGTTTGGTATCTTCCATCTGTAGAAGTGTCTGCAGATAGAAATACAAAAATATATAAAGATATATAAAAAATATATAAAATAAATATGAAATACAAGTTCTTTACAGAGAGAGTATTCAGGCATTGGAATGACCTGCCCAGAGAGGTAGTGGATTCACCATCCCTGGGGGTTTTTAAGATGAGGCTGGATGTGGCACTGAGTGCCATGATCTAGTAATCACAGTGGGGTTGGATCAAGGGTTGGACTTGATGATCTCAAAAGTCTCTTCCAACCCAGTTAATTCTATGATTCTATGAAAAATTGGCATTTGGAGACTTCCTTATATTGAGAAGCAGGTTCCTTCAATCTTGATGATCAGATTATTTAATGTTATAAACATTATTTAATATTATAAATATTAAAAAATTATATAATGGTTTAAAATGTTATAAATGCATTTTGGTGGGAATTGCACGTGAGAAAGTTAAGGCGTGGTCTTGTAGGGCTTATCATTAGCATTATGCACACTGCTAAGATTTCTAATAATTGTTACATTGTTCTGCCTTGTGATTACTTTCTGGAAAGCAACAACAAGCCCCAAAAAATCCGCATCTTAAAGCACATGAGTTCTTGACACTGTATTGACTTAGAATCTCTCCAAAAGTTACCAAGGAAACATTTCTGACCATCTTTGCTTATCTTGCAGATAAAAAAGTCTACTAGATTGAAAAAATATTCAGAGGAATTACACAAATTTCTTCTTTCATTGTAAAATTTCTACCTATGTTGGTGAATCTCCCAGCAGCTGCAATTGCTCTGATAAAATAATAGATAGGTTTTCTGGCTTTAGTTGCTCTCTCATTCACCAAAAAGCTAATGACATCACAATTATATGTCAGCATCTACTGATGCTGCAGGAAACACTGAGATGTTAGGAATGATAAGAAGGAAGAAAAGTTAGCCCTATAATAAATAATACCCTGAATTAATAATGGCATAAATGGCAAGCAGAAAAATGACTGCTGGCCATGCTCTCCCCATGCTCTGAATCTTACACTGAATTCACTATTTACTTCTGCTCCTGTCCCACTGGTACATCTGCTCCTCACCATAAAGTGAGATCCAATAAAGAGATCCACTCCAGTGAACACAGTGTCAAGCAATTACATTTTCAGAGATCAATGTCATCTGAGAATTAATTTTTTTCTGGGATCATTGGTGTTCATAGAGAAAACTTAAAGAAGTGAGTAATCAAAAATGACCATGACAAATGCAACTTGTGTTTGTGCTATTTCACTTTCAGTTTTTCTTATTTTTAGTACCTATTAAGATAATAGTGACCCATGCTTCATTTTCTTGCCCTTCAGCAAAAGACTTTATATAAGCTGAATGTATATCAAATTTAGCAAGAGAGTTTGAATTTTTTTCATTGTTAGCCCATTACAAAGTAATGCAGTTTCTGCACTTCCAGTTATTTCTTATGTATTATTTGGTGAATTTTTCTTTATTAAACAATGCATATTACAGTGTTAGTAATGCTTTGGGAAATGCACATGCCCATGAATATTTTAAAGTAGCCCTTGGAAGTAATATTTTTATGTCCTTAATTCAGAGAATCAGTTTGTTAATTATTTTTAAAATTTGCTATGAAGCCAATAATCTGTATCTGACCTACCAAACACTTTTGTGAAACAGCTAATTAAAAAAATCAATATGCCTGATAGAACCTAATGTCAACATTTTTTCTCTTATTAAAATTAGCTATGTTTTGCTTTGCCATTTGAGTATTAAACTACAGACTTGGCTCTTCCTTCCTTTGCAGACTGCTATCTCTATGCAGATCTGGAAAGGCAAAACAGGTGTATGTGAAGAAGTTATACACACACAAAAATGTAGCTATGGAAAGTGAACTGGGGTTGGAGTAGGTCACTCAAGTGAGAAACATAACATTTCAAATTCCTGTGAAACCACTTTAAGTAAATGTAAGTATATCTCCAATAAGACACTGAGATATTGTCCCTAAGTTTCTTTTACAGTCAAGAAAAGAGCAGGTGCTACTGGATTGAGAACTGAGAAGTAAAGGTGCTTCTAGATTGAAGACTGCATTAACTAAATTAGATGCATACCTGAGGATGAAATGAATAGTGTTTTAAATATGTTTATTTCCTTCTACCGAATATAAAAGGAGTCTACATACAAGTGTTATTAATTCAGCTATATGAATCTCCACAACAGATTTCTGAAGACAAATGAGGGTAAATAATGCTTTTTGTGGATACTTTTTGATTATTTGCTTTAGTTGTTGGTTATTGGTTTTTGGTGTTGGTTTTTTTTTACTTTAGAGGTAGCTAAAAGTCCATTTATGGAAACACAAAGAGTGGCTCTGTAAAACTTGCTTAGCTCTTGTTCATCGCAAGATCGTTTTTAAATTCATACTTTAGGTATTTCTGAACTTAACTTTTGCTGTATCTTATGATCATGTTTTCAAGTTTAGATACTACACCCTGCCACATTTCTGCAAAATATGAATTTGAACCAAAAGAAAGTGGGTGGGGGTTTTTTGCTTTGGTTTTGCTTTGGGTTTTTTCCACTCAAAAAACGGTATAACTCTGATGAGATCCAATGCCTGGGAACAGGATTCCTTTTTCTTGAGGAAGTTCAAAGTTGTATCATTACAGACATCATCTTAATCACAAGATTATAGGGGAAGGAAAGTGGCATAATAAAAACTTCAGCTGCCGTGCAAGCAAAGAATTGAGATCTACCAGAAATGGGAGAAAACAATATATGATTTTATGTATAACCTTTATGTCTAAGGGAACCCTTTATGAGGGTGGGCTGAAATATTTATGAATTTTATTCCTGAAGTTTATAATGTAAAATTAAACTACTGTTATTGCCTGGAGAAATAACAGAACCTCAAAATTTTTCCTTCCTAAGTGGATGCTCTTACCTCTAGTCATATTCAATTGCTTTAACCATGTTCTCATTCTCCTTCAGGTAATTTTTTTCTTTTTCTAAAGAGAACAGTCATAATGGGTACACTGAGGATAACTGTGCCCCACAGTATTTTAGAAAACATTGCCTGCAATTGTTTTGAAGGAGACTGAAGAATCTGCATCAATGTCAAAAAGAAAGATATTGATGCTTGGTCTTTGTGCTAGTTGTAGTTGACAGTCATGACTACATTATTTTTGGTTTACACACTTTTCCAAGAAAGGCCAAGCCCAATTTTCCCCCGAAATTTGCTAAATTTTTCAATCTACCTAGTGGGTGGAGACTAAAAGGCCACATTTATTGGCTCTGATATTCTGAAGTAATCCAAATTTTAAAACCAGTATTGGAAGGAAAATCAAATGTGTACAGGACCCAATGAAACAGATCTTCTAGGTCTGCATTGACTGCATTGTTTGGGGTAAAACAGCAAGAGGTGTCAGTGTTCAGAACATCACTGTTATACTGATGGTTGCAGATAGAATAAACATGCCTAGATATAATCAGTATTAACATATCTCATTCATGAAGGTTAATAAAATGCTTTACTGAAGGGTGCATAGCTCTTGATACAAGATTCGAGCAACAGGCAAATTAAACATGAGGCTACCTCATTTCTCCCACTGACTCTACAAACCATGACAATACACTCTGAACTTCTAGTATGTACATTATTTACAGATGTACTTATTTCCTTTCTGATGGACGTAGTATTCTTGAGGTCATACTAAAATTCTCTGCAATTGCTAGCATGGTCTACGTAGAAGAAGTAAAATTCATTAACACCTAACTATTTAATGGCATACTGTGCCATTTGACTTCATACATTTGACTTCAAATGCTGTTTATTGAATTGAATAGTTGTTGATTCAGTGGTTTTATTTCACAGCCCAGGTTAGATAAGCTAAATGCATTTTCTGACACTTTCCTTTTTAAAAAGTTCTCTTTAACATTAGAAGTAACATTTAACATAAGTAAGTACTTCACAGAAGTGGTGGTAAGGAGAGAATTATTTCTGTAGAACACAAACTTAAGCCAAAAATCTCTAATAATTTTTTTTTCTTGCTGAGTTGTTCAAAGAAGCAGAGCTCAAAGACATTACAAATAAGCAATAGCACTAAATCTACTAAGATTCTTTCTCTAAAGCAGAAAGAACTCGTGTGTATCAGTATCTCTACAAATGGATAAGGGAGATAACAAGGAAAAAAGTTACATAAGATAAAAAGGAAATTAAAATTTTATTGAACTATATTAGTCTTAAAAAAAACCAAAAAAACAAAAAAAAAACAAAACAAAAAACAAACATAAAACAACAAACAAAAAAAAAACCAAACCAAACCCCAAAACTAACAAACAAAAACCCAAAAACTAAGAGAAATCCAAAACAAATGAGAAAACCAATACACTTTATGTGTATGTCATGAAGTTAACTGAAAATTCTTACTGTCTCTTCAGTAATACCTGTGTATTGATATAAGAAAAATATTTTACTCTGAAATAAAACTGAGTAAAATTGAATGTACAGTATATTGGTAAAATCAGATCAAAATTCCTGTTATTAAACAATTTCTTTAGATGAGATTTCCATAAATATCCTGAAGAAATTTAGCAGAGATGCAATTCAGCTGCACTGGTGGACAACACACAAGAAACTGGCCTAGTGTTTGCTTTGGGGACCTTGCTGTTTGTGAAATACATCTGGTTTCTTCAATGATGATATGCTCTGCTTTCCTCTTACACTGCTGACGATGTGAATTCTTCCTACCCATTTTGTACATGGCATCTAAAACATTTTAAGCACCACAAAGTATAAGGTCACACCTCAGCTGAACTGTTGTTTAACAGCTTTGAGACAAAACGTGGGTTATTGTACCTAAATGCACCATTTGAGGCAAAGCAAATATGTTGTCAGATAGCCTTTTTTTTCCCATCGAGAGCTGAGTCAAATTCTACTACATACTGTCCAATGATAACCTATCTACATGTTCCAGACTGTTGGTGCTCTCTAATGGATGTTGTGATTTATCCACATGTACGCCTAAATGAGAATGACCCATAGAGTCACTTTAATTAAAACTCTCATTGCCCACTTGTTTGCCTCTCTGATTCATACCTCTTTACTAGTCTACTGACAAGATAAGTTAGATACATGTGTGAATGCAGATTTTACAATTCAAATTTAATTGAGAGAAGATTTGCAAAAAAACCCCTCTTTACTAAATTCATGCTATTTCCAACCCTAAAAAACAATGTGATTTGCTCAAAATTGGAGACTGTCAGCACTGGTTATTTTACTGTTCCTTTGAAAATATTTATCTTCTTTTTTTTGTTTCTTTTAAATTTTCATAAATAGAGTACCTTAATCAACCCTTTCATCCTGACTGATAAAAAGATCACTCCATTTTAAGTACCAGCTTCTTTATTCAAACAATTTTCAAAGGGGTAAGATATGTACCCTAAAGATTGAAGTAAAATTAGTAACACCTGGTTCAAAAGTATTTCTACATGTAGAAACAAGCAGCAGACCATAATTCAGCTCTTTCAAAAACTCTTTTAGAAGATAAACTCTTTTAGAAGAATCAATGTATCTTCTACCTGAGCAAACAAAATTCGGAGTGTATATAAATTAATTAAAAATATTTTAAATAGAAGCTCAGATACAGGTTAAAAAGAGACTTCTAGTAGTTATTGAGGTTTTTATAACACCTGAAATAGTGTGTTTGCAAAATACTCATCTGCAATGCAAAACTCTTGTGTATACCTCCAGTTGATGCTTAAAAAATGGAATAAACAACTATATGAAAATAAATTAGAAGAAAATTTTAATTCAATGTCCACAAACAGACAGTGGATGTTCTGCCTTACTGTGAAAAAACTCATATAATTGGTCTTGTTCAAAATCACTCAATAGATCTCTTGGCTCATATGCTAATAAGCCAGAACCACTGATTAAGACTTTCCTTTAGAAAGAATGGAGTATTGTAAACAATGTCAAACATAATGCTGTGGATCACACACAGAGCGACACTGCTGGAGCAGGAGAACAAGAGGACCTCCAGAAAGACCCCTCCAACCTCCACTTTCTGTAATTCTATGATTCTATATGGGTTGAGGCATTTGACTTTTATGACCATGGAACTCTTTCTCAGAATCTCCTAGGAAAAGATGGAATCTACCTGATCAAGTAGGGCATGAGTATTTTTGCCTACAGGCTAGGCAAACTATTGGGAAGAGCTTTAAAGAAAGAGACAAGGAAACAGTGAACAAGGGAAGGACTGGGCAATGAAGGGACTGAAGGCAGCCTTGCAAGAAGGACTTGGGGGCACTGATGGATGACAAGCTGGACATGAGATGACAATGCGTGCTCACAACCCAGAAAGCCAACCACATTCTAGCCTGCATCAAAAGAAGCATGGCCAGCAGGACACCCTTCTACTCTGCCCTCATGAGACCCCACCTGTAGTACTGCATCCAGTTCTGGGATACTCAACACAGGAAATACATGGACCTGTTGGAGCCAAGCCAGAGGGCCATGTGTGAAGTGACAGTGTGCTGGAGCATATCTCTTATGAGGAATGGTTGAGAGCTGGGATTGTGTTGGAGATGAGCTGGAGGATGAGGGGAGTTTGACCAGTGGAAGGAGTCAGCATCTGACATCATGGACCAGACAGCCACGAATGTCCCTGTGCCAGACGGCTTGCTCGAGAGACTTTGATATGTCATTGTAACAAGGTCAAACCTGTAGATAGGTTGGGACCTCCATTTTATGCTCATGTTCTTATTCTGTTAGGTTGTAGGTTTTCTCTCATAGGAGAAAGGAGACAGCTTCTGACTGGGCAGCTGTACCGAGAGGGCAGCTGCCCTCGCCAATCATATTCCCCTTGTTACTTAAAAGTTGTATGACAAGTTATGTGCCTTCCCCTTTTTCTGTCAAACCCTGATGCCCATCCAACCCCTTATACAAGTTTTACATACTCGACCAATTTTACACCCTATTCCTGAACCTTCCTTATCTACCCTTTAAAAACCCACCATTTGGTTGAATAAAGTTAGATCAGCTCATGCTGTGAACAGCTTCGGCTGGGATCAGCTGCGGCTGTTGTTCTGTTCCCCTAGTCTCTTGTCCTGTGTTTTGGGTGCGGTTGGAATTTCCCCTTAGGGTGAGACTAACCGCTTTCCTATGTGGCTTAGCTACAAGGACTGCAAGTCAGTCACAAGGACCCGCTGGTCTGGGCTTTTCCTGATTCCCTGCAAACCGTGACAGGATTGTCCAGCCTGGAGACGACAAGACTCTGGAGAGACCTTTTTGCAGCCTTTCACTGCTTAAAGGGGGCTTATTATATAAGGACAGACTTTTTAGTAGGGATAAGGGTTAATGCTTTTATGCTAAAGGAGGGTAGATTTAGACTAGATGCTAGGAAGAAAATCTTTACTGTGAGGGTGGAGAACACTGGAACAGAGAGGAGGCAGATTCCCCATCCCTGGGAACATTCAAAGTCAGGTAAGACGGGGCTCTGAGCAACCTGA
This sequence comes from Myiozetetes cayanensis, assembly GCF_022539395.1. NCBI lineage: Eukaryota > Metazoa > Chordata > Aves > Passeriformes > Tyrannidae > Myiozetetes > Myiozetetes cayanensis. Next base: position 87,759,869 of record NW_026087411.1, on the reverse strand, counting down.
TCAGGTTGCAAATCCTTGCAGGAAGGTTGGAGTAGCTGACTTTTAAAAGTCACTGCCAACTTAGGTGATTGTATGATTCTATATGATTCTATAAATGACAGAGGAAAGAGGGAGGTGGTGGTCCACAGTCAAGTAGGAAGTAGTAGACTAGGCTAGCCAACAAAGGATGCAAATTGATATGGATGAGAGAGTCTTCATGATCAACAAAGCATGTTTTCACTCTTAAAAAAACAACTGCATCTTACAGGAGAAAAAACCCAATAAGCCTCTATGAAGGCTTTCTAGAAGTTTGCTTTTGAGTGACATGGAAAGAAATCAAAACCTTATGGGTTCTATTTGCTTCCAAAATAAACCATGATTATATAACCAAAGGGCTGAAGCCAGTGGAAAAAGTTCTTATAATGATAGCCAAACTCAACAAGAATTAGGCCTTTTATATCCTACTACAAATATTAAGAAAAAAAAATTGTATATGGAGCACCACGCAACTTGCCTTGTGCTGGGGAAGATTTACCAGGAGTGTCCAATCATCTATTTTTCTACATATATTATACTGATGTAGACTTTTTCATCTACCAACGCCCATTAAAGAACATAAATTAATACTTATAGTCTACAAAATTTGTATTAATCTTTCACAGGCAACGCATGTCACTTTCCTGACATGTAGCTTACCTAATGAAAAATCATAGTGTTTTATTTGTACTGAAATGAAACTAGTTTGTACACATCAGTTCAGTATTAAGAATTCATGTTCAAAGGAAGCTTGCCCTTTGAGTGCTACACAATGCATTCTTACCAACAGAAATTTATTAGACAGTAAGTTGGAGAACTTTCAGTATTACTGAAAATATTTTCATTACCCGAAAGGAACAGCAAACATTGTTCTGTAACAGAATGCAAAGCATTTTCACATCACTTACTGATAATAAGACCTATCAAAGTGGTCTTCTGTAGCTTGTTTCTTAATGTAAGGCATTGGTAGTTTTGGTCCTGCATTGCCAGTGAAGATGAAGATGCTTTAAAGATTCGATCTGATTAATATTTCAGTATCTCACTGAAGTCATATATGGAACTACAGAGACAGGAATTGTCTGAGTGGGAATGCAAGACCCTCAGTGTAACCACTTCCAAGAAAATCTATTAATGTTATGCCACCACCGAGAAGACTTTTCTAGAAACATAGCTTCTAGATAGGATTACAGACTAAAGTATTTTAAAATTTGACTGTAGATGAAAAGGGAAAAAAATTACACTGGAAAAAACCCCGAGTTACTGAATATTTGTATCTTTACAATCTTGGCTTTTTGTTCTCTGAAATTCCTTGTGTTTTGAGTGTCTTCTCTTTTATTCCACCCCTGTTCTGCATGCCCCTTCAGTCTTTCTCAAAGTAATATCACAATATAAATTTATTTTGAGAATGTTCCCTCAGTTGTTTAATGTTTTCTATTTAAATTTCAAATTTGTTGCATTCAGAAAGTGAGCAAAAAATAAACAACCAAAAAAAAACAAAACCAAAAACAAAACAAAAAAAAAAACCACCACCAGACTCTCCCTGTGCATATAAGATTTAGTATTATCCAATGAAAACTAATTATAACATTCTTTTACACTTCTCTTAGAAGCTTGATCAACCAAGGACTCTAAAAGAGACTTTCTATACCCAGAATTTGCAGATGTTCTTCCAGAACACTGAGTGTCAAACAAAGGTTCAACAACAGTTCAAAGATTCAGAAGTTTGTTCTTGCAGTTGTGAACTATTATTTCTGCTTAATCATGGGTTTTTGCAATAGTGCATAAGACTTCATTATAATAAAACTTATTTTAGGCAGCTAATGAAGCATTTACATTTAAAGAGTATCATCTGAAAAGAAAAATACCTTCTATCCTCTTCCTGTCATGCAAAGGGCAAGTAGTGAAATTAAATTTCAAAATTAATTTTTTTTTTTGACATTTTTTTCCCAGTATGCTTGACTGGAAATAGAGACCCAACATAACAAAGTAACAAATCAAACCTTCCAATAATTATACTTTTCACCCCTTCAAGCCCCTAACAAATACTGGTGCATAGATAAAATTCTAAAAGAAATTTTAAAATTATTCTGCATAACATAACTCATGATTTTCCTTTCCTGAACTTTATTTTTCATTTCTACTCAAGACATGCTCTTCAGATCATTGTAGACCTCACTTTAGCAAGGATTAGTATGTACAACTGCAGACATATTTTGTTTAATCCTTGATCAAAGTAGAACTCTTACAAGCCCTCCTGAAGAGATAGATTCTTCTAAGTGGAGAGAGTGATAGCAGATAATTGCTCTTGGAAAATACGAGTCAAAAAGAAAAGAAAGGGAGAAGTATAGGCTTACTTAGTGGTAAATATGGTAATGTAAAAGGTGAGGATGGAGTGTAAACACTTAAGCGAAGAGGCTAATATTAAATAATATGTTCTTATTTTGAACAGTGTGGAAAAGGAAAGTAATTCCTTCTCTGCTAGAGCTTAAACGTGTTAGTGCCATGCCTTGCACACAATAAAATTGTACTTGTCAGAGCCTGTGGTCATTTCTTGTGAAAGAACTGGAATCTTTGGAAAGCAAGTTTACTGGATTAGAAGCAATCTGTTCTACAACACTGACAGAAGGAATTCCAAACCCCAGAGAGACAATGGCCAATAACAGAGTCCAGGGAGTACAAGTCACAAATAAGCATTAGAGCTCTGTTCTTAAAAAATAAAACAAAAAATCCCACATCATTGTAAAAAAATTCCTGTGTCCTAACCTTACAGTAAAACCATTACTTCTAGTATATGGAAGTTGCTGTTAAGTACAACAAAGCGAGATACCCTTTTAATATGCATGCAGAAATATAGATAGATTGTCCTTTCCCCACAGAGTATCACAATTTTTATCCCTGAGGATTCACATAATGTTTATTTCATCAGAAGCAGAACTACTAAAAGGTAGTTTTCTTATAATAAACAGAGCTCAAAAAACTTCACCAAAATTCTTCCAAGCTTTTTAGACCTGCTTCTCTATTGGTCCATATTTTATATAGCTCACATCTAAACAAAGAAAATGAAAAGTGAATGTAATAAGACACCAAAATTAGACTTTTCATATTCCTTTGCCAAAATGACAGAGTAAACAACAAAGCAAACCTGGATGCAAAGTAGAATTTTTAATATTCCAGCTCTGGTTCAAATGAATTATAAATGTGTATTTCTAGGTCCCAGCTCAAGCTTTCAAGAATTGTAATCTTGGTTTTTTTTTACCTAGGAAATAATCTAGTAGGAAAAAGTGAACCTCTTTTTTCCTTCCTGATTTCTGATAATGCTTTGATTAGAGTACCAACTGACTCAGGCAAGAGTCCAATTTTTCAACCCTGTTCACAGCAAAAAATTTTTAAGCAGCTGCTCTGTTTTTCTTGCAGTTCAATGCTTCTTCAGGTGAACCTGTGAAGCTTGCTGGGAGACTCATATGGGACTATAACTCCAATTCAGATCAGTAGATCAGTGGAATGATAACTTAAAAACCCCACTATCCACACACTTTTTTTTTTTTTTTTGGTCATAGGAACAATGTTCTAAATATATTTTCTTCAGAGTCAAAGCTATTTTAGAAGATACACTTCCCCAGTCATTTAACCTCACACTGTGGATCACCCTACCAGCTTAGAATCTATGTTGAAATGAAACCTTTTCTTGTTGTAGATTTTATTTTAATTTTACCCAGGCTGCCGGTTTATATTGCATTATTATAAATAAATTCTACCTGTGTAGGAGAACAAGTGGAACAAGAGATACATGCAGTTGTTAAGCTGCTGCTGCCAACAGGAAAAAAAAAAAACCAACCAAACTAGATTTTGATGCTACTAGCTTAATCTCAGAAATATAATGTACAAGTATAGGACTTCAGTAAGTGAAGTCATTCATTTAAATATTTAAATATTTAGGTTTAAATTTAAATTTTTAAATATAAATATTTCAAATCTGGCCACTTTTGTCACTGATTTTTTGTGTCTTCCTCTAATTGTTGGTCTGATGAAGTTATAAAGGATTTGATGTGATGGTGTGCTAAATTATATTAAGTACAAATACTTTGTCACTAATAAATAGCTTATATTGAAATCCTCAGTTAAAAATCATCATGGATATTGAAAGAGCTCTCCAAGTGTCTCCTGAGAAAAACTTGGTTTTATGTTTTACCAGGATTTCAGTGCAGAGTTACCAATGTAACAATCTGAACTCAAGACAATTCTATTTCAGTTAGAATTTGTAATAATTGTAACTGGAATAAAATACCAAATTCTTAACTAGGAGTAGTAGACACAATGTGTGATGAACTGTCCACAACTCACATTCACAGTCCCCATACACTGCTGGGGTAAGGAGGTTAGAGAAAATCAGGAATGTTATTGAGTTGGAGAAGGAAGACATGGCAGGAAGGTGTTTTTATGATTGTTTTATTTCTCATTATCCTACTCTGATTTGATCAGTAATAAATTCAGTTAATTTTCCTGAATTGAGTTTGTTTTGCCTATGACAGTAACAAGCAAGTGATGTCTCCCTTTTCTTATCTCAATCCATGAGCCTTTTGCTATATTTTCTCCCTCCTCTCCAGCTGAGAAGAGCTTTGGTGGGCACCTGGTGCCCAGCCAGGGTCAACCCACCACATCTGATCTAGAAGAAATATTTATCAAGGGTAGATGGAAAAGCCAATCTTTCTTTCCCTATAACCAACATCACAGTCTTACTGTGATCATAGCATAAAAGGCTAAGTTTTCTCATTCTTATTCCTCTATCTAGCTTAATGGTGGAATAAACTCAGCTAACCTTCTAAAATGCTGGACTAAGTAATTAAACTACTTACTTTGATATAAGATGACCACCATCTTTGACTTTTGACAAAAATTAAAGAAGTAAACATTGTGTTTCTTTCTGTAAACAGGTAAATTATTTCAAAAGCTTCAGGTAATCATTACACAGTATATGCAACTGTGTTAGTATTACATTGTAGTATGGAAAGATGACGCTATGTATATATAATTCTAAATTGTTATTTAAGGTTTAAAAGCAACTGCATATTTGATGGAAGTAAGGAATTTAGAGATTAGAATGTTACCTATTTTGTCTCAAGTGTTTCTACATTTTGATGCCTAGACTTATCAAACAGAAGGAAAATGTCAGCTCCATCTTCAGAGAGAATATGTTAAAACTGGATGGGCAGAACTGGTTTTATAATTTAATAACTAAATTTTACTGTTGTGCAAAGTTTCAAATTATTTCAGCTTTGAAAGACAATAGATACTGAGAATATTTCTGACAATATCAAACACTTTTTAAAATGTATTATAATTACTATTTCTATATAATTCAAAGAAAAAAAAAAACAAGGATCAGTTTAATTAAACAGTAGTAAACTGATTGTGTATTCAGTCCATAGAAATTTTTATAAGAAAGTAGGAGAACATCAATAGGAAAAATACTTAATCACATGAAAAAAGGATGCCAATATGACTGGTATACAGTAATAGTAATTGCCTTGCTAGTGCTGTTTTGTTCTCCCCTTTGAACAAAACATTTTGTCCTGTGTTCTCTACCTTACATTATGTTATTAGAAATTTAAAAAGAACCTGGGGAAACACATATTTGGGCTAGTACAGCTGCTTTCAAAAATGTTTAATCAGAATTTCCTAATGAAGTGTTAAAGGAAGATCAGATTTCCTGTAGCTGAAATGCATTAGAATTTTTTAAATGTGGAGTTTATTTACAAATTAATTACATAGTAATTAATTAATTTAAAAATTAATTACATAAAAATTAATTTACAATTTATTTTGCAACAATAAATTTATTTATTTTTATTTGAAGATTTTGGTTTTATAATTCAAGCAACAAGTGAGTGGTCTAGGCATTCACTTAGAAACTGAAATTACATTAATATTACTTCATCTAAAATGAATTTTTATTTAATGTATCAGTCAGAATCTAGAAATAAAATTTTATTGATTTCTTGTAGCAACTGTACATGGAAAACGTCACCGAGTCAGCAAGTAATAGTAAAGTCGATACAGGTAAACCTAAAAAAATCTCTATAGTAAGACACATTTTAAAACAAATCTCTATTCCAATTTGTCAAAATCAATTTGAAGTCCAACTCTGTCTCCTATGTACTTGAAGCTTGTACTCATTTTCTGCTATCTGGAAATTTAATATTCCTTCTCATTCAAGTCATTAGTTCAACTATTGAGTCAAATCTTTAAAGGGAATATTTTCTTCCGTTTTGACAGCTCATGTCTGTATGTGAGGCAAGATTCTTAACTCCTAACAGTGTAGCTTGAATTTGCTTGTCATATTAAATGGTCCTAATGCAAAAGGACAAGAATTACGTGATCTCAAGTAACTCTTAGCAGGATAAAAACTTTTTCATAGAGTACTAACTTGTTTTTTGAAAAAAGGTATTGCTTTCATAGGACGATTTTGTATTCCTGTACTTTTTGTACTGGAGGTCAGCTGGAAGAAAACAGAAGTTTTATATCAACCTGCACCTCAGGAAGTCTCCCATCATCCCCATATCACCATTGGTGAAACAGAGCTTAAATCAGTCCAGCAGTTTAATTACCTGGGTAGCATCATCTCCTCAGATGGTAAGATTGATGCAGAAATAGACAACATGTTAGCAAAGGCATACAGAGCTTTCGGTAAACTCCATAAAAGAGTGTGGCAAAACAAACACCTGAAGAAAACTACTAAGGTCAGTGTTTACAGAGCCATTGTACTGTCTACTCTTTTAAATGGATGCACGCCATCACTTGCGTCTCTTAGAACGCTTCCATCAGCACTGCCTCTGTACAATCCTAAACATCCACTGCCTTGAACAGGCAGCAGTCACTCACACTGAGGCCATGCTGCTGAGAACACAGCTGCGCTGGGCAGGGCACGTCTCCAGGATGCAGGACTACCGCCTCCCTAAGATCGTGCTATATGGGGAACTTGCCACTGGCTGCCGCAAGAGAGGAGCCCCAAAGAGGAGATACAAGGACTGCCTGAAACAATCCCTCAGCCTTGGCCATATTGATCACCACCATTGGTCTACCCTGGCCTCCAATCGGGAGGTCTGGAGACACACCATCTATAACGCTGCTGCTGCTTTGGAGAACACACGCAGGATCACTCTCGAGGAGAAAAGACAACACAGAAAGAATCGCGTCTTGTCGATGTCACCTGGGGAGTCTTTCTGCTGTGCCTTCTGCAACCGGACTTGTCTATATAGCAAGCGTGGGTAGAGCCCTTCTCAAATCTTCATTCGCAAAGCTTAGCCATGAAAAAAAAATGAACTTTGAATATCTAAAAAAATGTCACAGTTCAAATATATCGTGGGGAATATTTTGTGTTTAACAGTACAAAATGAAGAAGAACTTAAATTCGATCATTTACCATTTAGATATTTGCCTTTATTTATTTATTTGTTTTTAATTTCTAGCCCAAAGAAAGGGCTTCATTTCTGGCTATGTTTTAAAAGAAAATGGTGACTAAAGGATAAAGAAATCCTATAAGAAGGAAACAGAGAGAAAAGGAGTCATAGAACACAAAAATATGAAAAATGCTGAGACTGGTTGATGGTGGATGGAAGGGTTATAGATTCAATGGTATGTGATCAAGTAGCTCTCACAATACTAAATATCAGAATTGAGGTTTGGTTTTGCACCTTTCCACTCCTCAAAATAACATCCATTCCCCATTGATTTAATTAAGTTTGGTCTATATTTTATAGATTAAAAATTCAAGTGAAGACTAAACATACTTGTTAAAATGGTTTTGCTCAGCTCCTCGTAGAGTGTGGAAGGAATATTTAAATTAATAGTGGATCTGTACTGCTAACAGTACTTTTAGATTACAGCTGGCAACTTCAAAGAAAAACTTCTTAAAACAACAACAACAAAAAAACCCTACAAAAACAAAACCAAAAAAAAACCCATCAAACTGTTTTTTCAGGAAGAAAATACTTCCTGAAGAAAACATCCATCCTGAAATCACTGATTACCTTGTAAATACATGATAAAAACAGTATCCCTGTAAGGACAACATTATTTATAATATGGATACTGAGAAACAGAACAACTGAATAAAGTGGCAAAAGTTATAAATAAGATATTACCACAAAGTAAAAGTGATTTAAATGGATATGTAAAGTGAAACAGTTGGTGCTAAGTACCAGGAATCCAACACTGAGTCCACATTATACATATTTCAGAAGTTCCTTTAGATCAATTCTAGCTTAGTTCCTGCACAGAATACTAATCAGTAGTAAGAGTTCACAAGCTACACTCCTGGGGAGTTTCTTACAGTTTATTTTTATGTGTGAGGAAAGTGATTCTCTCTGACAGGACTCTAGAATGTGTTGAGTTGGAGGTGTAAGGTGTATGCATGGAATTTTTTTTCCAAAGCACACCATCTAAAATACAAATATAGCTGCATAATTTTTGAGTGCAGAGCGCAAGTAAGAGCTTAAAGTAAAATTTGACTGCCAGCAATTTATTCTTCTCTTTTCTTGAGAGAAAGGTTCTTCTGATTAAAAATGTTAATGCTTACTTCATGGAATTCTTCCTGCCTTAATCTCAGTGTTCATACTTTGAAGATTCACTTTTTGCTATCTATTAAACTCCATTTCATTGACTCGCTGTAAGGAATATCTGGAGTGCTTTTCTGGGGTATCCCATTATACTCCAAATTTTAAGCCATAAGCTGCCTGGAGCGGTTACATTTAAGACTTTTTAAAAGTTTTTTTGTTTGTTATGACCTCAAGTTCACATCTGGAAAAAACACTACTACGCTTTCTCTAAGAGAATTTCTTTTAATTTGCTGAGAAAGTAAGACATTTTGGCAAAAGATTTTACAAGGGTAAAATACAACCAAGAAAAGCATTTCACTAAAACCCAGCACAGATTCCCAGAAAACACATACTACAATCAATCAATATATTAGCTTTAGTAAAACACAATTAATCGGTTATAAATTACCCATTAAAGAAGAAAAAGGAGAAAACAGATTAAAAGAGTAAAGAAAGAGAGGAGGAGAGAAAAATAGTTACCAACAAGACTGGACGGTTCACATGGTGCAGGCTGGAACAGAGGAGAGGAAAGAGAAAGCTCACACAGAGCCTCATATATTTATATACTTTGGTTTACCCTTCCAGGCAGGATATCAGGTCATTGACCACTCACGGCCTTTCACTCCTGAGTGAGTTGTACTGTAGCCAGTCAAGGCTCCAGGGGTGTGGTGTGGGTGGACCACCAGGCAGGTCTGCCCTGACTGACAGCCCGATTACAGGGCCTTCAGTGATACCATGTGCTCTACACGGGCACAGCAGACCTTAACCCAGCCCTTCCCCACCTCCCCTCCACACCCACACTCACAGTGATTTGGCTCCAACCCAGATTAGTATATAATTCAGTGAGATTTAAGTCCAGTACCTCACAACTCCCCCAGAGCTCACACAAGTGTCAAGGTCAGCTGCACGTCAGACTGTGCTGCAATTTACTTTTCAATCACAGACCTAAGTTATTGCTCTCTGGAAGCTACTATATGGGAATTTATTGATATATGCCCAAACCAGGCATGGAATTGAGTGTCAGGGCTGAGTGCATTGCTCCAGACAGGGGGGAGCAATCCGGGTTTGGCTGCAGAGGTCAGCTCAGAGCCCATGTTACAGAAAGGACTTGCACTGTCATGCTATTACTGTGGCTGTTCTGTGCATGGGAGTGGTGAACTTAGTGTAGAACTTAGATGTGTACATCAACAACAACAAATAATCCATAAGATAAAGGAAAGCATATATTGTCCTTTTCAGCATCTTCCTTGGGAAGCAAGTTTCTCTTCATTGTTTTTTATTTCTTCAGTTTGCTTTGGGGTTTTATGGAGAGTTTTAGTGATTTGCTTTGCTTTGGGGGTTTTCGTTGTTTGTTTTAGTTTGTTTGTTTGTTTGTGGTAGTATTTTTTGATCCCATGTATTTCCTTATAGTTCTAAGTACAATCAGCTTTTATATATTTTGGAGGACATTTTGTGATTCTTCATAAACTTTTCTTCAGAAGAATAAATTCAATAAATCAACAGCTCACCTAACTTGTCTTAAATACTGTAAATTTATTGATTCATTTCTTCAATAAAAATTATGGAATTAATTAAACCTTCAAAATCAAAAGAGGAATACTATTTTGCCTTTAACTAATTACTATCCTATTATTATCTATTATTCCTACCCGCACTTGTGCAAAATATCCTTGTCTCTAAACTGGAATAAAGTGGATTTGACTGATGGACAACTCCATGGATAAGGAATTGTCTGGTTGATAGCACTCAAAGTGTTGTGGTCAATGGCTTAATGTCCAAGTGGAGACCAGTGCTGAGTGATGTTCCTCAGGAGTCAGTATTGGGGCTGACACTGTTTAATACTACTGTCAGTGACATGGACAGTGGGATTGAGTGCACGTTTCACAATGACACCAAGCTGTGTGTGCAGTTGACAAGCCGAAGGGAAACGGATGCCATCCAGAGGGACCTGGACAGGACTGGGAGGTGAGCCCATACAAACATTACAAAGTTCAGCAAGGCCAAGTGCAAGGTCCTGTTCATGGATTGGGGCAATCCCATGCTCAAATGCAGGTTGGGTGGATGATGGATCTAGAGCAGCCCTCAGGAGAAAGACTTGAGGGTGTTGGTATATGAGAAGCTCACTATGACCAAGTGAGCAAAGTGTGTTTGCAGTTCAAAAAGTAAACCACGTCCTGAGCTGCATCAAAAGAAGCATGGCCAGCAGATGAATGGAGGTGATTCTGCCCCTCTGTTCCACTCTTGCGAGATCCCACCTGGAGTGCTGTACCCATCTCTGGGGCTCCCAACTGTTTATTTTCTGTGTCACAGTTAGGGGATAAATTAAGGAAGGTGCAAGAAGGTGCTCTTCTTTCTCTTTCAGAGAAATAATCTTTCTCTTCGGAGTCATTACATCCTCATTGACTTTGGTCACACCTGAACTGTTTCTAGAGTTATAAGCTTAAATTTCTCATTTGTTATAAACCTGATAGTTTCTCTTTAACACTATCAGATACTATACTATTGGAAAAAAATTTGATACTATGTATATAAGGATCTAAAAGTTTAATCTACACATGCTCAAAATGAACCTGTTACCATTTTTCTGTAGTACACACCCTTACAGTTTGTTTGATGCTTCATGTACACTTTAGAAACGTAAGGTCTTTATTTTGGGTTGCATTTCATTTGGTCACTGGGATCGCGAGTTGTTTTTGAAAAATAAGTCAAATATATTAGTTGTATTGTCATGCATTTAGGTCTGCGTACCTTGTCCTATTTCTCTCAATCTATCAATTAGTTAATGATAGGCAAGTCAGTGACTGTCTCCAGCTTGCCAGTGTGTTTTTTATCGTCTATAATTTTCTCCTTCCATGTAGAAATAGATGGTGAATATTTTCTGTCATATTCAGACTGATATTTGGCTCTTGAACTCATCTAAAGTTAACAGTTCAATCTATCTTTTATTATCTATTAAAAAAACCCTGGAAATTTCTTTTTACTATAATAGAGTAAAATAAAAAAAAAATAGGAGAAATAAGTTGTCAACCAAATAATGGATATTTAACATAGACAAGAAGAAAGAAATGCACAGTACAAATCAAATAATTTTTCAAGCTCTCACTTATTTAGTTGATTTTCCCCTTTAAACCTTCATGGGCAGGGGAGAAATGATAAAGATAATAAATCAGTAGGGTGGTAAATTATCCATGATATTTTCACTAAACTGTAAAATCTTAAGTCTGTAGTGAAGAAATTCTGTTTACATACTTTTGTCAAACACAGATAAATAACTATATTTAGACTTTTAATTATTTCACAATATCAATCTCAGGCATTAGTAAATTATCCAAAATTAAACTGGCACTCATATACAATGTATTATTCCCATTCACACACAGTGTTACATAATTTACAATTATTTCTTTTAATTACACAGTGATTTGTGTCATCTACTCAATATATATATATATTTCCTATTCTTCAAAATATTGATCAAATCTCTGTGATAATTATCGGATCATCTCTTTGTGAAACAGGTCTAGGACAGTACAACTTCATCTTTGGTTTCACTAGTAGTCTTCTATCTGGGCTTACCTTACAATGTTTCTGCTTCTGTAGTTTTTTTGGAACCTTTTTAAGCTTCTCTGTTCTCCACTTAGCATCTTATTTGCGTCCTTATGTCACTACTCAGAAACCTTTATCTTGAACAACATATGTTGGTCTCTTCTTTAATTTTTCCTCTCTGATTTTTTTTTGTTTGGTCAGGGGGATTTTGTTTGTTTTATTTGGTGGGGGTTGGTTGTTTGTTTTGTAAACATCAACTGGACTATTTGAGACATAACACGTTAGAAGTTGGAGAAATTCTGGATAAAAATATATTGATGTGATGGCAGAAATCCAATATTCCTTCTGTCTGAAAAATCTTATTTCTCTTTTGGAATAGAAAACGAGAAATAGAAAACTAATTTCCTTTGGTGTTGATGTGAAAAGGAACCCAAGACAATCACCTTCCAACCCAGGAGAGAAACTAGGCAGTTAAATGCTTAACATATCATCACCTCTTTTTTGACAGAAATGGCAACAGAAATGGCAAATTGTCTTCAGCTTAATCTAAACCTGAAGACTATGATTTCATGAGAAGTTATTTTGAAAAAATAGGAAAAAATGTAAGTCAACCTATGTATATACCTTTACTGTTTTTTAATGAAATAAAATGAAATTGAAATGAATGGCTGAAATTTTCTTGGCACAGGTCTTGGCACTTGATTATATTCTGGAGTCTGTTTTTCCTTTTCAGTAGTTATGTCTTACTCGTCATCTTTAGTTCAACTGAAGATCAAAAATCTTTTTTATCTCATATGCATGTCAATTATTTACTTCAGAAAACTCATTTAATATTATCCAGCAACAGATCCATTATAAAATCTGCCCATGGTTTGCTTTTACAGAAGAAAATATGAAAATCAGTTATTGGCAGATTTAAATTGTTAATGCCTTGTGGGTTAAGTTCCTGAATAATTCACAGATCCAGCTAAATTTTGAAATACAAAGTTCTAGCTGAGCACCATGGACATGAAAACATGACATAAGAACAAAGATGTAAACATGGCTTGGAAATGAGCTGTGAAGAAAGCAGCCCTTTCTCATTCCTGAAGGAGTTCAGCATTCACCAGAGGAATGTTCTTTTCTGTACTTTCTTGCAGTCACTTTTAGTTGAGGGTAAATGAAGGAGTGTGAAAACTCCAATAAGCTGACTAATGGCAACAGTGATGAGGCCCATAGCCCAGTTCATCAGGGCTACTCATCTGTGTTACACTGAGCCCCCATTGTGAAAAGCTTTGAGTGATGCCAGACAAGGCCCAGAAAGAAAAAAAGTAATTCTCTAGAGCTGGGTTACTATAGGCTGTTGTGCCACAGGAGAAGAGACCAGTTGTAGATATTGCCAAAAAACTTGTAGAAAGGCCATTGCAAATCTGCCTTTATTGTTACCTTTCTTTGGAGAAATAAAAAGAAACTGGGGAGATTTCAGACTTTTAGTGATTCAGAATTGTAATAAATACTGTCTCCAAAAGTACCTGCCATCTTTGTTTGACACCTCTGTCGCTGTTTGTATGCCCATGACTCATTCTTTCTTATTTTACTTTTTTTTCCATCAGTTTGCTTGATTGGGCGTTTTTTGTTTGTTTGTTTTGTTGTGGGGTTTGAGTTTTGTGTTTCTTTTGTTTTGCTTTTGGGATTGGTTTGTTTGTTTATTTTGCTTTCTTGGTTTTCTGGCTTTTTTTGTTCCTAATTGGGAACGTTCTGACTTGAGGTGTAAGTCATACCCTTAAAGTTCTTAAAGCTTCTAATACTCTATATACTTTCAGATTATAGTATACTTACAGTAAAAGAGTTCACATGTTCTCCTCTACAATTGTACATAAGATAGTACCCAATACAGAAAAGGCATCACCTGGAACTGCAAAATTGCCTTTAACTTTCTCTTTGGTTCTTTCTTCAACTTTCTAATTGAAAACAAACTGCTGCTCATGAAGAACCGCTGTCCCCACAACCAGTGAGGGTACCATTCCCATAAATTGCCCCTCCCTTCCTAGTTCTTAGATAATCAGTTGTAGGATTGGTTGATAATCACTTGTTGCTCATATTCCCCTTTTCCAGTAGTATCCTTCACATGAAGACTGTGAGTGTTTTTCAGCTAAGACTGCTCTTTCCTAATGAAATCTATGAATTCTTAGTCTGGGGACTATGAAATTCATAGGATGTGTACCTTTTTCTATTGTCAACATTATACAACTGCAAATACGTTGTTCATAACTACTTATATCTTACTTGTATTCTAAGTGCGTTAGCATGCTAGTAAATAGAGATTGTACTATCTAAATAATCGAAAGGGTTTTTTAATTAGTAATATCTTATTCTAATGATAAACATCTGCAAGAGGGTCCTAGGGAAAGGAGCACCGTTTGTGCTTTATATCCAGTGGAGAAAAAGTATTCTTCTAGTAGTATTCTGCTAAGCATATACTGGGGTGGGAGGCATGGTGCAATATAAACTATAGCACATAAATGTGCTGTGACCTCTCTTCTTCAACCAAGATTGCTTTTCAACTTTTTCTGGGTTTATCTCTGCAATGTATTTTGAATATCAACTAGGAAATAGAGAGATAATGCAGTGTTAATATACATTATAAAACAGTTAATACACTGTTATAATTACATAATGAAACCATGCTATCCCAGTGGCCTGAATAACCCATTTTCTGGGGAAAAAAAGCTAACCTTGTCCATGTGCATTAAAATTATTTGGAAAAAAAAACAACCCACAAAAACTTTAGCAGTAGGATAGAATACTTTTGTTTTTTTCTGAATTGGAAAATGTAATGCAAATGCTAGAGATTAAACTGTTGAACTTGCCAGTTCTGAAACACACTGCCAAGAGGAAAATTCTGCTCTAGGCAGAGAAATATATCTCATGGGAAGAAGGTACTGTATGCCTTGCCTCAATTTCTAAAACATGCGTTTTTAATATGCTGCTGAAGGGTAAAATATGTCTCCCAGTAGAACATGACATGATTCTGCTCACTTTATTTTATGCTCCCAATCTATTGCTTCATAGACTGTTCAGAATGAAGCCATGTTGAAATTTATGGTTTCACTCACCTGTAATTTTAATAAACTAGCTGGGTGAAGAGGTTCATCCAAGCATGAATAAATATGAAATATAGAAGAATCTTTGTAAGAAATAAATGATATAAACATATAGTTGTTGACTTCACAATATTATGGGAATATATGTGTAATAAATGTATTGAGTGTTCTATAAAGACCCCATAATATCACACTATTTCTCTTATCATAATTTGGCAGGGTTTTTTATAGAATAAAAATACTTGTAGCACAGTGCTATATTTTTATCTCCAAGTTAAGAAGTCATTAATAAAGCATCTATTGTGAATTAATATTTCTGTAGGGAATAACTAGGAAGGATAAATGCTAAGAGCAAAACAACTTGATGTCTCTGGACCTCTGATTAGGGAAACATAATCATACTGGTGAGCTTCACAGAATCCTGATTAAAACAAAGCATAATGTGAAAACATTCTTAGTGTCTTTGGTGACTCTTGTTTTAATATAACAGAAAATACAGTTAAAATTGAATTGCACATAAACAGCTTGATAAACCAACAAGACTGTGAGGCTGTAATTTCATAATAGTGCTGCATATTAAAAACACAAGAAAAACTAAGACTTAAAAAATTGCTATATCCAATATTGTGTAAAGGTAAAGGCAGTACAGGAATAAAGCTTACTTCCATAATACCAGTATCTTGGTGAATATTAGTGAATCATATTATTTGTTCAGATGACATTTATTTATCACAGGATATCTCTTAACAGCTAAATCAAACAAGCATTCCTGAGACCATATCTGGGAGTATACTCACCCTCTGTATTCTCTATATTTATACATTTTCTGAGGAAAGCATTGGTAGGATTGAGAATTGTGTTCTGGTAGCCAAGTTCTTCATTTTGAAGTAATAAGTTTTATTATACTAGCTGTAGCATAATTGCAAAAACAGAGTGGTTTCTCCTTAGGTGAGTCCTTGGCGCTATAGGTTTGAAACAGAAGCAGCCAGCTTCAAAATGAAGCATGATTTAAGAGCAGTTGTTCCAAGTTTAACCAGATTAAATGATCTAGCTAACCAATGAGAGAAGAAAATCCAAATTGTAGGAGCAAACAGGGATTCATAGCTTCACTATTATTAACATTCTCTGTAATGTTAATGAACACAGTTTGGGTCTGGTTTAGTCTGTACAGAGACAGAACACATAGTTTTGCTTCTTCCAGGAATTGAACTTTGCTGGAGATATCTGTCTGAACACTGTGTTAACATATTCTAAATCTTAATAATATTTCTGGCATCTACTCAAGTTTTGATTTTGCCTGAAATATTTTTTTGCATTAAAAAATTCCCTTTAAGGTGGTTCCCATGAGATAAAGTTTTGGCTCCAGTGCCCTGATTTATATTCGATATTATGTTTAATGCTTTAAATGTCAAGTATGGTTGGATATAAGATATTTGTGTTGAATAAAGAAAGCAAAGATCACATGTCAACAAAGCCTTTTCCTGACACACTGCAGCAGCAAGCATTTATAAGTCATAGATTGTTTGCTTTGAGGGGTAGAGAAGACTTCCATAAAACATTCTAATCGTTTCTCTGCCTAAAATGATTTAAAGTGACTTCTCAGTGATAAGGATTTAAGAAAAGATTAATTCATCTTATTTTATGTATGACAAAAATATCTGTATTTTATTTCTTAATGCTTTCTTCCCAGGTACATTTTTCATGGTTACTATAGAGAGAAAATACAAATCCATTCCAATGCTTTCAAAATATATAATATTTTATGAGTTTCTTCTCCCAGAAGAATGATTTTTTGAATAAATATTTAAAATGTATCTTTTCTGAAATGACATGTATTAATCAATGGCCTCAAAAGAATCAGAAGACAAGGTGATCATTTTATGTTCACTAAATTCCTTAAAAAAAGACAAGGGAAAAATTGATGGTGATTCTGACTAATGAGGAATAACTAGTAGTCATAAGTAGATAGTTAAAGTGCTAAGATGTTTAGTTATCTCTGATATAACTAGAAAAAATAAAAGTCATACTGGAACATCTTCAGAATATTTATATTAAAGGTGTTTATGACTTTAGTATTTAGATGCTCTATGAAACTCAAATCTTACCTAAGAGTTTATCTATAGAAAAATGGACAAATCATTTCACTGCTGAAATAGCCTGGAAATACAGTTATAAATCAAGACACGTCAGTTTGAAAGCCATAAACATATTAGTTTAAGAAAAAGAACACACCCCCTCCGAAAAAAAAAAACAACCTGTCATGACTAATATAAAAAGAATGTGCTTGTATCTGGAAAATGCAATAGGTGGTTCAAGAGTTATTATCTCTGTGAAAAAAACAGCTTTTGCATTGTTGCCGTGGTCACTGTTAGTGTGAAGTAGCAGTTCCATGGAGGCCAGCTGAGTTATGTGTTGGACTTTTAGAGAAATGTTTTCTGTATATAAAAATTGCTGTGTGAGCAATCTGAGTCTTGTGTGTCTGACCATTACACCTGCCGAGTTTTGATGCTACCATCTGAGTCTCTAATTCTGGTAGGATTCCAAATGTCGAGTAACTTGGCAGAGACCTGGGTCTATGAATGAGCATCTTTAGGAACAAAAAGCTGAAATCTACCGTGAAATTAATGTTTTAATACTGAAGGTACAGAGTCCTAAAAAGAAGCATGTTTTCAGTTCATGGGGTCAGTATTAGCTTGTATTAGTTCTTAACAGCATCATATTCAACAGTTATGAAGAATTGCCTCATTCTATGTAGTTGTTGAATAATCAGAACTATATAGGATATTGGATTAATTAATACATTTTATAAGGGATAAATTATTCCTCAGTGTTGAATGAGTACTTGTGGCATAAGAATGCAAAATAAAGTCTATAAAAAGCCCAGGTCATTGCAAAAATAAAAAAAAATTCCAATTCATGTCCAAGGAGAACAGAGAAGACAGGGACTAGTTCAGCACTTCTGGGATGAGTCTTCTACCTGTTCATTTGTGTAGCCCTATTAATTCAGCTAAGGATCTTAAAATTTTTTTTGTATAGAATCACAGAATATACTGAGTTGGAAGGGATCCATAGCGATCATTGAGTCCAACTCCTGGCACTGCACCAATTCCCAAGAGTCACACCATGTGCCTGAGAATTTCGTCCAAATGCTTCTTGGACTCTGGCAAGCTTGGTGCTGTGACCACTTCCCTGGGGAGCTTATTCCAGCATCCAGCCACCCTCTGAGTGAAGAACCTTTTTCTAATACCCAACCTAAACCTCCCTTGACACAACTTCAGGCCATTCCCTCGGGTCCTGCCATTGGTCACCCCAGAAAAGAGATCAGTGTCTGCCCCTCCTCTTCCCCTCACTGAGGAAGCTGTGGATGACTATGTCTTCCCTCAGTCTCCTCCACTCTGAACAGACCAAGTGACCTCAGCCACTCCTCATATGGCAGATACAGACTGAAATGAGACCTTCCCTCAGTCTCCTCTTCTCCAAACTGAAGAGACCAAGCGACCTCAGACATTCCTCCTTCCCCTCAAGGCCTTTCACACTTCACCATCTTCATTGCTCTCCTTTGAACTCCCTCTAATAGCTTAGTATCTTTCTTGCATTGCAGTGCCCAAAACTGAATACAGTATTCAAGGTGAGGCCACAGCAGTGCAGAGCAGAATGGGACAATCGCCTCCCTCGACCATCTGGTGAAGTTTTGCCTGATGCCCCCCAGGACATGGTTGGCCCTCCTGGCTGCCAGGGCACTGCTGACTCAGATTCAACTTCTCATCAACCAGGACCCCCAGGTCCCTTTCTGTGGCACTGCTTTCCAACATCTCATTCCCCAGTCTGTACATACATCCAGGGTTGCCCCATCCCAGGTGCAGAATCCAGCACTTTCCCTTGTTTAACTTCCTATGGTTGGTGATTTCCCAGTCCTTTAATTTGTTGAGGTCTCTCTGCAGGGCCTCCCTGCCTTCAAGGGAGTCAACAGCTCCTCCCAGTTTTGTGTCATCTGCAAACTTGCTTAGTATCCCTTCCAGTTCTGTGTTCAAGTCATTAATGAAGACGTTGAAGAGCACAGTGCCTAAGATGGAGCCCCGTGGAACCCCACTAGTGACAGGTCACCACTCTGATGTTACCCCATTCTCTATCACCTTCTGTGCTCAACCTGTCAGCCAATTGCTCACCTATCACATGATGTGTTTATCCAGCTGTGTGCTGGACATTTTGTCCAGAAGGATCCTGTGAGAGATAGTATTGAAAGCTTTGTTGAAATCCAAGAAGATTGCATCAACTGGCTTCCCTCGATCAGCTTGTCGTAAAAGGAGATCAGGTTTGATAAGCAGGACTTTCCTCTCCTGAAGCCATGCTGGCTGTGACTGATGACAGGGTTGTCTTTCAGATGTTTTTCAATAACTCCCAGAATAACCTTCTGCATAACTTTACCAGCCACTGAAGTGAGACTGACTGGCCTGTAGTTTGCAGGGTTCTCCTTCTTGTCTTTCTTGGAAATTGCAACAACGTTTGCCAGTTTTCAGTCATCTGGGACCTCTCTGGATTCCCAAGACCACTCAAAAATCATCGAGAGAGGTTTTGTCATGACATCAGCCAGCAATTTGAGGATTCTTGGATGAATCCCACCAGGCCTCATAGACTTGTAGGATCCAACTGATATTTATGTGACTTTGTCACCAAGCCTGGAAGAAGCTGTAAGCAGTAATCAACACTGTATATTAATAACCATTAATTTCAGTACCTAAAAATGTATATTTTTAACTCTTGTAATATTTAGACACACAGGTTTTGTCCACTCTAATTAATGAAAGGTTTCATGCACTGAGACTCCCTGGCACAGATTAGCTTGTGTTTGCACACCTTAATTCTCTTCACAACCAAAAGGGGGTGACTGTATCTAAATTGCCTTTGGGAATTATATCTGTCCTGTCATGAGCCCTGTCTGGATGCTGGCTGGGAGACTGCTTGAGAGCCCGGGCCAAAATACAGCACAGAACACGCTAACAGTTGACCAGTTTTCATTACAGGAATCTACTGTATTCATATCCAGAAATTAATCCTGACTCTGTTTCTAGTTGTTCTGCCTCAATCTGTGAATCTGGTTTTAGTGAAAAGAATAAGGAATTAACAAGCAACTTCTGTCGTGAAACAGAAGGGAAAATTATTCTTCTTAAAGAACAATTTTATAAAAAAGAAGGTCTGAAAAAAACCCATGAATAAATCTGAAAATTAGGACTGAAAACAAGAGAAAAATGGCTGAATTTTGGAATTAAATTTGCAGACTTAAGAGGCCTTCAAAGAAAAGGGTAAAAATGTTCTCTGTAACTGGGAAAGTAAAAAATAAAACATCACTGATCAATCCTGGCAAAAATCTTCTTAAACTTACAGTGTCCTAATATAGAGAATAATAGATTATAGACATTATAGAGTTTATAGATTATAGACTTTATGGATTACAGAGAATAATAGATTGAATTTTATAAATAATGAATAAGTTTGGTGGATATAATAGAATTGTCCAAAGAAAATGTGCTTGTTTGAAAATGTGGTGTGTAATCGTAAACAAATCATTTAAAACAGAGTTATTTTTACCATTTTTCTAACCATATAATACCTTATAATTTCACTTTTAGTGTTGCTATAACATTAAATTCTTTCCCTTATTCTCTGTCAACACTGGAATGCAATTATGTAATGTTAACCATGACAGAACCCTTTTCCATTCCATCTACAGCCTTTTCTCATTTGCCAGCAGCAGCACTACTGCCTTTGGATGATGCTTAGGTTTACCTAAAGTAGGGAGTCATCATGCACAATTTATAAATGCATTGTGCTGAACTGAATAATGGTTTATTTATGATTCCAAGGCAACATTCAAACATGGAAAAGTTTTATGCTTCTAGTTTTAAAAGTGAAAATATTACTAAAATGTAAGGCTATATTCTATAATGAGATGAGGAAACATGAAGGAAATAATACCCAAAGAGACTCACATCTATCAAGTTTCCAGTGGCATGAAAATCAGAAAAATAATCTGAGTCATATTGTTTTGTTATTTAATAATTGGTTGAGAAGAGGGCTGTTTCTAGTCTTTTTCCTGTCTTCAGGAAATTAGGTTATAACATACTTCTTCAGGATTTATATAAAACTTTTAAATGTTCCATAGTAATTTTTTGAGAATATTATGTTCCCTACAACTTTAATAGAGATTGAGAAGTTGTATTGAGAACTAATACTTAAAATATTCAATGCACTTCTAGCTTCTCATATGTTCTTCACTGAACATTATCATCAAATGTTTAATAATTTATATAACCAGTGCCTTGCTAAGTGTTCTGTCAACTTTATTTATTGTCTGAGAGATTAGAAAGTTGACCAGTGGAATTCAGTATTACAAATTTATGGGGAAAATCCCAATTTTTTTCTTATGTAAAAGGCTTCCACTAAAACATTAATAGAGGTTCTATCTACTGATTGGACTTACTGCCCTTCAGGGACTATCACATCACTTATGTTTTTTTATCCCCCATTTCTTGTCTTCATCTATTAATGTATCAACTCAACCTTAGAGTTGCACCTGGTTTGGAGTTTTCCCAGAATTTTCCACAATACATTGCTTGTCAAGGTCTAGGGAGAGTCATATCCAAGTGGCCTGTGCAGAAACTTTTTGTGAACACTGCTCACTTTATCTTAACTAAAATAAAATATTTTGTTTAAGATAACTTTGGATTCTTGCTGATCATGTTATAAAAATGGTAAGTGAACTGATTTTGAGACAGAGCTACAGATGGACAAATACTGCCTGGCTGATAAAACTAAGAACATATTTTGTGATACAGAACTCATCTTCCTTTACTTTTTTCCAAGACAGTATTTATGAGAAGAGAGGGGAAACTTTTTGATACATGAAACTTTCATGATAATATTTTAATTTTTTACTGATTGTCCAGTACTTAGAAATATTAGAATAGATTTTCCATAAAATTTAGATTTTTTTTAAAAATATTCACAGTTGTATTGTAATTACGAGTTTTATAGCAGAATGTTCCTTCTTTTATAACTGTGTAAAGACCTCTGGGGATTACTTGTGTTGAAGGCCATTTTTAACACATGAGCAACACATAAGCTAAAATTTATTGTAAATTAATATTTTCTCCTTTTTTTTTTTAGCAAGCTCTTTTTTCTTTATATGCTCTTGGAAATTCATCATATGCATCAGTAAAAGGATCTTGTGCTCATCACATCAAATGGGTTTTCTATTGCTTTAATATTTTACTATCCAATCATAAGATATTTTTTATATTCTTCACTAATATTTTCCTTTCTTTTCCTCCTGGCATCAGGATTTTGTTTCCTTTTCCATTTGCTTTTCTCCACTTCATACATTAAGACAGTTGCATTCACACTGACCAGATTGTCTTCCATTCTCTATTTCTGAGCACTCCAGCCTACTGCATCCTAATTATAGTGTCTTTCAGAATTCCCCAGCTGGGGCATTAGTTCAGTACTAACTCACATAGGAGAGTCTTCCACTGAGTCAGTAGCACTAAAAAACTTGCTGCAACACTGAAATGTTCCTTAGAGGTCTCCAACTCTACCATTAATTTAACCTGAATCTGCTTAGCTTGTTAGGTCTGACAGGATTACAATCCATGCTGGCTTGACTGCCTGGATTCATAGAAGACTGTTGGAGATCTGACACTTTTTTTAAGAGAATAATCTTCTAGTGAAATAATGGTCAGTCCAACAAGGATCAGCTGAAAATACCAAATACAAATAAATTACTTCATAAAAAATGTTTAGAGTAATAATTTTTTTTTAAGATGCAGAACTGTATTAAAAATATTGGTTACAATGTATTTAATGTGCAAATATTGATGCAACTGAAACTCCATAAGAAAAATTATTAATTTCTTAGACAATGCATACTTAAGTATATAGATTTCAGAAAACAAGGAGTGAAGAAAATATCTTTTAAAACAGAGGATTCATATTACATCTATAACCTCTGAAGTCATGTACATTCTTTTAAATATGTCCTAATATTTACTGATGATGATGATGAATATTTACTAATATACCTGAATTAAATAGTCATTCTGAAGAATGGCAGGAATTGCTACAAATTAGGTCTGAATAATCCTGATAATCTAGTGCTAAATTTACTCAGGCTAAACCCTAGGTATTACCCTATCATTTTACTAAACTGAGTACTTTAAGCACTCTTTAAGAATAGGGATAGTCTTAATGATTTCTGTACATCTAAAGACTGTTGAAAAAATGTTGTAGAAAACCTTAATAGTTTTTGAGAAAGCCTTAAAGATTATTTAGCATAGAAAAATAGTGGCAGTAGTAGTAGTCTTAACTGTTAGGTCTTGCTGGAACTTGAAAGGTAAACGCTTTTCATTCAATGAGCTAAACTGTGTTAATTGTATTTGTTAATGGTTATAAGCCGTTCATAGTTACAGTAACAGCAAGGGGCCACAGTTCTGGAGAAGGATTCTTTCTCTGTTAAAGCTGCTAAACATGGTCGAAACAGAATTTACCATTATTTTGCAGAACTTACTCCCAGAACTCAAGCTTTTTGGGTATTTTGAGCTTTATGGTAACTTTTCTCAAGTATATGACAAAAATAGTTGAACTACCTTTGGAGCTTCAGTTGCCATTTATAACCTGGCATATGAGTTCACGTACCTTAGAAAACCTTGAAATCCAGTAATTCTTCTGATCTGTAGTTGTAAATTTACAATGCTTAGCTCTTATAAGAGTAGTTTTTATCAGCACATCTCAAGATGTATAACAGAGGAAGCCAGTTTTAGTTCTTTAAATAATTGTTGTACAAAACACACTCCTGAATTTATGAGTAAATGAAAGCTGCCTTTCTGTCCACTTTTTCTCACACGGTAAAGGTGATAGTTACTGCTTTGCAACGTTGACACCTTGGTTATAGGTTCTGTACAGTCTCTTTCTGTTGTTTTCTCCTTCTATGAGTTTGAATATCCATCAAGAAACTCCAGGTAATACCATACATTTGATGAAGATACTCTCTTACTAGTTGCTCTGACTGCAGCTGCTTTCTAGAAATGGCATACCGTAAACCTTAATTTATCTGCTATTATGGCAGCCTCATACTCCTTGATTTCACTGTAATGAATAAAAGTACTATACATCTAGGGTCTTCAAGTCATTATTTCTGCGCTAAAAGAGAATATGTTATTATTCCACTCCTTCATTTCTATTTTCTGCTTAGTTAATATGTTAAAGATTTAAGAACCAAAAGTGCCATGTGGTGCAGACAAACACTATAAAGTGGTCTTTCTTCTATATAGAGCTAAAAAGTAAATTTTTTAATTGTTTATCCTCTTTTTTTTTTTTTCATATTAAATTTCACTTCTCTAAAGATCCAAAATAATTTCTGTGCATGTCTAAAAAAATGTACTGGTCAAAAGATTTTACTTCATGTTTACTCAAGTTTTATATTACATATTTTTCCACAAGTACAATTTTTAAAATATTTTGGTGGTGTTATATTTTAACCCCAGCCAGTGATCACATACCACACAGCTGCTTCCTTACTCCCTTTTCAGTCGGTTGGGGGAGAGAATTGGAAGGATAAAAGCTAGAAAACTCTTGGGTTGAGATGAAGACAGTTTAATAGGGGAAGCAAAAGCTGTACATGCAAGCAAATTCATTCACTGCTTCCCATGGGCAGGCAGGTGTTCAGCCACTTCCAGGAGAGCAGAGCCCCAGTATGCGTAATGGTGACTTGGGAAATCAAAACCACTCCAGAAATCCCCTCCTTCTTCCTTCTTACCTCCAGCTTTATGTACTAAGCAAGATGTCATATCGTGTGGAATATTACTTTGCAAAGTTGGTGTCAGCTGTCCTGGCTGTGTCTCTTCCCAAGTTCCCAGGCACCCCCAATTTCCTTGGCAGTATGGCAACACAAAAAGTAGAAAAGGCCTTGGCTCTGTGTAAGCACTGCTTAGCAATAACAAAAACTCCTCTATATTATCACCCCTGTGTTCAGCACAAATCCAAAACGCAGTCCCATACTAGCCACTGTGAAGAAAATCAACTTCTCCAGCCAAAACCAGCACAAATGGTTTGACCTTCTTCCTACTTCTGTATTTGGAAATGTGTTTGGGGATGTCATGACCTAAACAAAGCTTTAGTGCTAAAGGAAGATAAGACTAATGAAGTTGGTTTTGAAAGTCTGGTATATATATGTATGTCTGTTCTCTTTTAGAAAGTTTCTTATTGCTTTGATAATATTCTAGCAAGTTACCTGAAAATAAAAGGAGTTAAAAGTTTTTTTACTGCTGTTGTTCAGCTGTATCACTGTTCTGATGGAGGGAGAACTGAGGGAAAAGACATGTTTTAGAAGAAAGCATGAAGTTTTTTCAAAATATGCACAACAGTATATTTAACAAGAACCTCATGGAGTTAGGAAGTTATGTTTCTATAGCAATTATTATATAAAATTATAAGTACACAGATATGGAAAGGATTAGCTCTCTATTGTATAAAAATGTTAACATTAAAGCCAGCTTCCAATTTATCCCTGTCTGTGATAAATTTTCCTTGCAAACCAAATGACCAGCCTACACAGCCTTCAGAAAAAAGGTCAGAACTCAGAATGTTCTTATGTGATGTTGGGCTCTCTAACATAAATCTATAGAGTTTAAATCCCATAGTCAGGGAGAATAATTTTTCTCTGGTACTATATGTTTGAGTAGTTGTCTGAACAATGTGCTTCCATACTGTTTATATTAGAGTCAAATGTGCTAAAGAATAAGCTTTTTTTTTTTTTTTTTACATTAACCTAAAGCAAAACAACAGAGGATAGAAGTAAGATGTGTTTTTCTAAGCCTGAACATTCAAAATGAAATTTCCATATTATCCTTAATGTGACATCCATTTTTGAGGGTAGATTTAATGTCATTTGCATGTTAATTAACTGACTGTGGGTGTTGCTAAGGATTTACATTTCTACATTCTTAGCTACAGCAGCAAATAACTGCCAGCTATTTGGAACTCCACTGAAAATAATTGGCAGGACCATTGCTTGAAAAAATCTAGCCCTTGGAGTAAAGGCCAACGAAACAAAGAAAAATAAACTCATGAAAATATTAGAAACTTGTAACAAAACACTGCTTAGCTAACACCAATAAGCTTTTAGAATCTAGAAGAAGAGCAATCAATATCCTCACAGGCTTACTCTTCTGTATGCCCACAACTCCTTAATAAGTCCTAACAGCTGCAGTTTGACCTCATAGCTCCAAAGCAGGGGCATTAATCATCGATTTAGGTTTTTTTAATTATTTTTTATGCTTATCTCTGCCATTAGTACTACAGCTCAAACAAGGTTGCTAGAAGCTGTCTGTTGGGTACCAGCTCATTGTAAAGGAAGCTAGAGGCTGAAACGAGCACTTCCACATAAAAAGGCATGACACCATGAGGTTTCCAGAACAAGTTTACAACAATGCAGAAAAAAATGTGGAAAGTTACTCGTTTGCCCAACAAGTAGTATTGACTTAAGAATCAATGCTACCTGTTGTTTTGAAAAGTAACTCAGAGTATCAGGATGCCACGACTTAAGACTCACATCTTGAACAGCTGTTTCAAATTAAGCTTCATTACTTAAAAGCTAGAAAACCTAGTTGCAAATTTTAAAACGTTATTCTCAAAAGAGGACTGTTTTCCTCCTCTTTTTATAGAATTACACAATGGTTGTAGAACTGAGAGAAAAGAAAAGCCTTAGGAGCAAAACTTATCTACTTAATAATTTCCAAAGGTTTTTCACTCATTAAGAAATGTTCTTTGGAAAACCCCATTCTCTCTGGATTTCAGTGTGCTAATCTCTAACACTGGAATCACATACTAGCACAGTCCCAGTAAGGGCATTTAATGGAAAAACGTAAATGTAAACACATTTTCTTCATTGTTCGCTTTCCTTTGGTATTAAGTTTTACTGAGAAACTGGGTCTTTGTCTTCTATAAAAGTTCCTTTAGTATTAATAGATAATTCTTCAGAAAAAATGTTTTCTTTGGCTATGAGTCTGTGTCCATGATAAATGAAAGCTGAATTCTAGTGATGCATTTTGAAAGTGCATACTGGATTTGATTGCATATGATTTTCATTTTCTTATTTTTATTGTTTTGCACAGTATGCTGTTGTAGGGGTTTTTTGTTATTTTTAGGTACTTCGTTCAGCATCATTTTTTGTTCTTTCCTCTTTACATGAGATTTTTTACTGTGTCTTGAGAATTTCAACATTTGTTCAGCAATGAAGCTACTTTGTAGTGACTAAAAAAAGTGCAAAACAAATGTAAAATGAAGCTCTGAGTACAAGATAGGAATGTACATGAGCTGCATGCTGATGTGATTAGATGTAAATAATGCTGCCATGTGGATACATAGAGTGTGATAGTAAATTATGCCAATCTGACACTCATGGTATGGTCAGTCTGAAACTGATCAATGCCCATGGGGTCAAACTGTCAGTCAAGGCAAACAGGTGTCAAAGGAGGAGAGAACACTGGATAAACCACCAAGACAAGATGGTCTCTCTGTGGCATGTGTACATCAAGGCAAATACAGGCATCCTTTCCTTGGAGTGGTGTGAGGATATAAGAAATACTGGCATAGGATAAAACTATGAGTGTGTTTAGGACTGATGAACATTAATGTTGCAGCAAAATTGGAGGAAAGCAAATAAAAAGTAGATTACATATGTGGTGAGTATTGGTACATGCCATAATGTCTGCTGATGATGTCCTGCCCATCTTCCACTAGGTTAATTCTACCTACTATTGCCTACGTGTATTTTTTTTTTGTAAATGATCCTTCCAATTTTTGTATTTTTTACATTTTCTTAACTTCTACACTGCAGAGCTTGGGCAATATATTTTTATTAAAAACATTAACCATGGGTTCATGCTTTGTTAGTTATAACAGTTGCTGCCATCTGTGAATCTTGAAGAGGTGTTCTTTCACCTTTGATCTTACCAAGGTGGTTTAAGATATTTACTAGAACATGACCCCTGTAGCACAAATTCTTAAGTTGTACTAGGACCCAAGTATGGCTGGATCCATAACATTGCAAACTTGTTATGCTACGGCCATTTTCTATGTCATTTAAAGCAGGTGATATGGCCTGAGCTATTGCGATGGTCACCACTATGTTAGCTCTTCATTAAAGTTAGTTTAACAATCAAAACTAAATCCTAGCTCCTGATTGCACTTTTGGTATTCCAAGTCTTAGAAGATAACACTGAAATTTTTAAAACTTACATGTCCTACAATGGCTATCTCTGCTGTCAGAGAATAATTTTTTACAGAAAAGTCTTTGCCACCTTCCACAAAATACTGAGGATATTCAAACAGAAAAAAAACCAAACCCAACATTATTTGTCATAGATTCTTACCTGCAGAAGCCAGTTTCAACTTTGTATTCACATTTCCCACTGTCAGAAGGTATTCTACACAAGGTTTTAATGTTTTAATATTAATTATATTTATTTGGATTTTGATTTATCAACACAGAAATGCACTGAAATAACAATACAGCAATTTCAAAACATAACTGGATCACAATACACACTTGATTCTCATTACTGGCTTCTATGTTTGTTGTCATGATTCTGGGCGACCCAGTCATTGGGAAGGAACACATGGGCTGAAGCCAGCTCAAACCTGCTGTCCTCTTGAAAGTTCATTCTCTTGGTTGTTCAGTTTTTATGCTCTGTGTTGGGCTGAGCCACTTCCCCAGTGCTGGTCTGGCTTACTCAGGAAACTGTCACACTCTCTGATTAAGTCCGGGAAGCTGATACATAGCCAGCCGATCCACTCAACTCATCCAGCCTTTTATTCAGAGATCACCCTCTGGTCCTCCAGTCAACTTTAATCACATTATTAATAAGGCTTTTACATGTTAACCAGATAAGTTAGGCTAGTAGCTTGTTAAAACTCTAACCAGAATAACAATAATTTTATAGCTCAGAATATGTGTAGTTTTCCTTTTTTGACCATAACAAGATTTTGGATGTAACAGATTCCTGTAGACTTTCATTATTTGACATATAGGTCATTATTGTGTTAACTGGTAGGACAGTGCATTTAGTGTAATAGCAATCACAAAATTTTAAATTCTGCATTTCTTTTTTTCATACTAAAGATTAAATGAAGCAAAACAGTCTGAATACTAAATCTTCTCACAGCCTTTCCATCTAAGCTGTATGCCTGAGGAAGTAAAGCATAGGCTTTTTTCCAAAAGCAATCTTATCTGAAATTATTCCAGAGGAGTTCTGAAAACAATTTCTTGGTCCTCTTGTAAAGTAGTGCATTATTAACCATTGATCAGATAATATAGGTTATTCTTCATTATTTTGCATCAAGACGAGGATTTGAACCCCAGATTTCATAAGCAGTCTTTGCACATTCGTAGTACGTATTTCCCTAATGCACGTATCAATGACAAAACAGTCAAAAAATGACAGATGTAAATTAGAAAAATAAAGATTAAACCTGTTTGACCTCAAAGGCATTTTGAGGCATTTTGAGGTCAAATACACCTAAGAGTGCATTTTCTAATTCACAAACTTAAGCATATGTAGACAGTTGGAAAACAGATTGCTTTACCTGTTAAGAGCAGGCAGTTATTTTTATATAATAGGAATAAGGACCGAGTTTTCATCAAGGACAAATATTAATATTTCTAAATTGTGTTAGGTGAAAGTAAAAGAAATTCCCCCAAAACATGCATTTAGGCTTTATTTCAGTTTATAGAGGAGCTTACATAGGTAAATACCAATATTGATAGAAGTAATTTGGAAGTGTTGTGTTTATCAGCATGGTGTAGCACTGTGTACAGCTTATTTCATTACAGCTCTTCTGAAGTCAAAGAAGCTATTTTGTACTACCTCTTATTATATGATTTATTAACCATGTTTTGCTTGATTGGACAAAAAGGAATTTTATGTATGTTCTTGAAATCAACTTTTAGCATGATGCCACAATAAGGTAGTGCAGTCAGCAAGAATCTTGAACTTCTAACCCATCCCTTTGCTTTTTTCCATCAACTTAACTGTATCCAATAATTCAATCTGTCAGAAACTGCAGAACAGCATATATCTGTGTCCTGTGTGACTAGTAAGTTAAGCTGTCATCTTTCTATATAATCATTTATTAATTAGTTGGAGAAACAAATAGATGAAAATAAATGTACTCAGGTTTTCTGCAGCCAAAGGCAGATGGTAATTTGATTCTTCTTTCCTTATTTTAGAAACTATTTTGTTGAAAATTGAGGAGAAAAATCAGGGAAAATCTTCATACTCTGTGTAACTACGCTACAGCAATCAGTGAAGGCTTTACTAGCCCCTGAAGCAAGAGAGTGTCAGGGTGGGTGTCTGGCATGACAGCTTTGAAAATTAGTGCCTGCTACCCTGGATTTGATGGTGCATTTATACACTGAGAAACTTCAACTTGTGTAACTTCAAGTATAGGGAAGGAAGATAACAAAAGGTAGCTTCTAATAAGTTTTAGCATTAATATACAGAAATATTTGGGATCCTAAAAAAGTGCCAAGGACTTTCCAGATACTTTTGAGAGTTAGATAAATAAAGATTATGTCAGTTTTCATAGCAACATTATATAGGTAATTAAATGAAAAAAATCTTAAATAGTTTTACTCTAGTAACCTGATCCAACTCAACTAAGTTCACAGAAGTACTGCTGATTTCAGGATGTTTTGAAACACATTTGGTGTCTATTTCAAAGAGTCAAATTATGCTGTTATTTAACAAGTAGTTCCCTCAGTCTACAGAAACACTCAAACTGTTTTCATTTAAATCAAAATTAATTTGACCAGTCCTGGGTACACGTAACAATTTACTATTCAGAATCTGCTTAGGAAAACTACTGAGTGTCATGTTCTAAGCAATGCATAACTTTTTCAAAACACAGTAGCCAACAGAACTGTGTGATCAGAATGAAATTAGTTATTTGTATCCTTTTATTATTTTTGAAAAATCAAATGCTGTGATTGCATGCAGTTTTAAACAAAGGACATTGATTTCTATGGCTTAAATAATGGGAAAAAAAAAAGTTGATGTGAGAGAAAGGGTAAAGTAGTTGATATTCAGAAACGAGAACCTTGTCAGTGCTAATGGGTTGCTATGACATTTACTTAGTGCAGAAATAAGACAAGTATTTGCTTTTCTCAGTAGCCCAGCTACCAAGTAGAACATGAAGTGAGAACAGCTGTGATGGTGATAGTGAGATGCCATCCTGATTTTTCCAACTTTCTTCACACTGAATAGTTGGCTCTGGTTCAATAAGACTACTTCCATACAAGTCACTCTGAGCAAGGGTAAGAGACTAACACCTTACCCTGAAATGAACATTAGTATACTATTAATGACTGTGCCAATAAAATGGTCATCCTTCTCACACCATCTTGTGTTCACTTCCACATCTACAATAACACAGATTTCACAAACAGTGAAATGCTAATTTTACTGATTTGGAGGTCTGGTAGAATGGAAACATTAAAAAATAAAAAACCGTTAAGTATTAGGAGGAATGGGAAATAACATTTTTGCATCAGAAGAATGAGAAAGTATCATAAGGAGAGAGAAGGGCTTGTGTGCATTGGGACCCAAATCATCTCAGTGATTGAATTACAGACACAATCCTTCCAATACCTGCCCTATCAACTTCTGCTGTCATATGGATGTTCAGTTTCATTAGCTAAAGTGTGTTCCAGGGTGTGCAAGACAAAAGGGAAAATCCAACACCGGCATTTGATCTTGCACCTTCCCACTTTCTACTTTTAATAAAGAAAAACACAGTGAGGAAATCAAACTATTGGTCTGAAAACATGCAGAGTTTTGCTCCACTTTCAGGAAGCTAGACAAGTTAGTAGTAGTTTCTATCCCATTCCATGGATACAGAATGGATAAGAAACTGGAATTAAAAATAGTAGTAATAATACAAAAGTTCTGCTTGCATAACTTCTTCCCCAGATATGTTTATAGACATCTGGAGAAAATGTGTGATGTCTGTATTTGTAAGACCTCAGCCCCAAAGCGACAAGCTCAACTGGGATTATTACTTTTAAAAACTGTACTAGAAAGAGATTAAGAGAAGATAATAGTTACTTCCAGACAGTCCTGCAGGAGTTCAGCTTTCACATAATGGAGGTTAGTCCCAAGAGCAAAACAGAACCCCTGTGTTACTGATTTTGTGTGCTCTGGCCCTCTGTGGCCACTCCTCCCAGGTGGGACTTCCAGCCCGCTGGCCATGCTGGGGTTCCAGGCCGGAGCGAGGGGTGGTGTTGCCCATCAGAGGCTGGGTTAGGGCATCCAGGGGCTGTGGTGTCTCCCAGGCTGCCTTTAACTGACAGGGCTCTGGGGTCACCCAGTGAGGCTGCAGGGCCTGACATGGGGGCTTCATGAGCCCTTCCTACACACACTTGTGTGGTTCCAACCCAGTAATATTATAATCCAGTGTTTCACAATATTCCATCAAGAAACCAAACAGGAAAAAAAAACAAAACCAAAACCAAAACCAAAAAATAATTAAAACCCCCACAAAAATATACAAAGAATCTGTGGTAAACAACCTTGTGATGCACATAGAAACTAAGTTAAATAAGCAAATAAACTTTCAGGATATCCAGAAAAATTGTATGAACAAGAAATACCTTTACATAGTTGTGAATTTATTAAAAATTACACTTATTGATGGAACAAGGAAATCTTTAATGAGAAGAAGATTAGACTTTTGAAATTTTTCTAGGAAATTTTCAGTCTGTTACTCTCTGACCAGTCTCTTTTATATATTCCACATGTGGAAAGTCTAATATTTAACATCAAATTTAGTTATTTGAATTGTTGATATTGCATGGGATTTCTGACTTATCATAATGGTAGAAAATACACTGCATAAACAAATACAAATGTAAATTTAATTTAGCAAAATAAAACAATATCAATACACAGCTGGATTAAAATACCAACATGATCCCCACTATCTTTCTTTATAATATATTCACTGTCAGGATCCTGGGAGTCCCCAGCTGCTGGGAAGGAAAATGTGTGTTGAAGTCAGGTCAAACTTATTGCTGTCTTTTAAATTCTTTTGACAGTTGTCTTGTTTTATATCCTATGTTTAGCTGAGCCACATATTCACTACCCCCATGCTGGTTTGGCTAACTCAGGGAAACATTCAAACTTCAGTGAACTTGGGAGAAACATTTACACACCACTGGATCCACTCAATTGTTGATAGCTGTTCATCTGAAAAAAATGCCACCCTCTGGTTCTCTTTGTGATGAGATAAAGTGAGCTTTTCTGCAAGATCTCTGGTCAGCCACACTCTGCATAATTTTTTGACCTTCATGGACGTATCAGACTTGCTTACCACTTCTGAGACTTCTTCTATTTTAGGGTTTTGTTGCTCAGTCACAGAAATATAATGCCAAAAGCCTCAAGAAGAGAATGAATATGCTGTCTCACACAGTAGCAGATGAAGTCAATGACATCTAGAATCAGACAAATATTTAAAACCCAACATAATACTCATCACGAAAATAATAAAGAATAAATTGCAAAATATTTCTTGCAGATTTTCTAATCTAAATTGTGAATATTATTAATCTTTAACATGTTTTTAGGAAATTAATCATCCTAGAACTTTCATCTGGAGGTGACTGAACCTTCTTCAAGTAAGCAGAGTAGAAATATCTAAAAGGGAACACTCTGCATTCTACTGTGCCAAAAAGGCACAGGAGATCTCTTCTAAAATTTTGTATTATAGGTAGTTGATGGCTATGTAGCACTGCTCATATCCTAGTTACTCTATCCATTAGATTTTTTTTTCCCCTCTTTTTACTGCATGATATCAAGTAAAAATGCCAAGATTTCTTTTTAAACATGACACTGTAGGTTCAGCTATAGTGAGAGTGAGATGCTTACAATGTAAGACACTGAAAAATCCAACAGTCAGTATAGGTCTCATGTCGACTGGTTAAAGTATTTACTTGGGGAGAGAAAGGTCTATGTTGCTCCATGAGCTATTTATACATGTTATCCACTGTCTGTCTCATGTAAAATGTATAGTCTTTGCAGTACAGAACAGAATCCAGGTTTCTTTTCTCAAGTGAGATTTTGAACCAGAAGGCTACTACTGAGTTATTGTTATGCTTGCTCTCTTTCTGATACTATAAATTTTTATTATTTTCTACACAGTGAAACAGCTTCAAAAAGAAGAGGAAAAAATATTCTTAACCTCAGTATAGCCTACAGCCCAGGTATCAAGTTGAGGGGCTTGGGTGCAATGTTGAACCTTCTTCTTACTGCTTATTATGTCTGTCAGTACGTGTAAATGAGGACATATTCCAGGTAAGTGCGTGTGAATTTTTTTTTCCAGCTGTGCTCCAGAAAGGGAATAGCATTTTGTGAGCTGTATGTACATCACAGGATATTGAACAACCATGGTAACTGGAGAAATTACCAATTTTTTCATTCTCACTGTACTTAGGTGTTGTGTGTTTCATGAGTTCTGAAAATTTATCAAGATCAGGATATGTGTGTATACACAAATACAGAATGTTAAATTATAGGGGTACATAATTGTTAAAAATTGAGTCACATATTGACTTTCACTTTATGACTAACAGGCTGAATTATATCTGCAGTTTACATGCATCCCTTATGTCTTGTACATCTCAGGTGAAAGTCTTAACCTCCTGAGTGATTAGCTTAGAGTTAAACTTTCTCTGCTTGCTCTTTTTTTTCTTTTTTAATAGAGAAAAATTGGCTAGGTATTTTTTTCAACCAATAGGGTTTTTTTTAATTTTTGGATAGCTCTACAGCTAACCAATAGGAGATGTACATTAACCTGAGTGCCTACAATTTTTCGTTATAGTACTTTAAGGTAGAAAGAAGTTCTTTACAGAGAAAATGATCAGGCATTGGAATGGGCTGCCCACAGAGGTGGTGGATTCACCGTCCCTGGAGGTTTTTAAGATGAGACTGGATGTGGCACTGAGTGCCATGGTCTAATAATCACAGTGGGGTTGGATCAAGGGTTGGACTTGATGATCTCGGAGGTCTCTTCCAACCCAGTTAATTCTATGATTCTATGATTCTATGATATAGTGAGAGTGAATGCAAAATTCAAAATTTTATTCATGCATTTTTACCAAATTTCTTTATCTATGGACACATGTATCTGTCCCTATGAACTAGATATTATATGATCATATCCACTGTTTTTAAAAAATATACAATTAAAAATATGCAAACTTTCCTTTAAACTAATCAGGGTTTGGTTTTGGGTTTTTTTCAAATTCAAGATGTTGGGAAATAAAATATTAGTTGAATACTCAAATTTTAAAGTCATGAAGTTCCATGGAATTACCTGGGCACAGGGATATTCTAACATTATAGCTACAATTGTATTCTCCATATTCTAAATTCTAATGAAGTCAAAGCTCTATTTAATAATTTACTTGCCCCATGTACTACTATTATGCTTGTCTTATAACGATGTGTTTTTATTTTATCTCCTCACCAAGACATTTGTTTAATTATGTGGGCAAAGAAGAAAACAAAGACAAAACCCACTGAAGAGAAAGAGGATAAGTGTGCCTGCTTTAGGATTCATTGGTTACTTACTACCAAGCTTACAGGAAGCCACTTCTTTTTGTCATTCATTAGGTCAAAAAGCAGAGGAAATTAAATTTCTCAGACTGAAGGCTCTCAGTGCTGCATTAATTGTTACAACAGTGCAGTGGACCCACTGGAATGAACATGTAAATGAACAGCTTTTACATAATATCTCTGTGCTGCAAAAGTTAGCATTGAAAAAAGGCCATTTTTTGCAGTTCAGTCTGAAACACCAAAATTTATCAGTGGACCTCTTAAACACTATAAAATCATAGAATAATTCATGTTGAAATGAACCTCAGGATGTCATTAAACCAGCCTCCTGCTCAAAACAAGGTCCACTACAGGTCCAGGTCAGGTTGGTCAAAGTTTTGTTGAGATGAGTTTTGAAAACATTCAAGGATAGAGATAGCACAACCTCTCTCAGAAACCTGCTCTTCTGCTAGAAATATTGTTTTTTATTTATATCTGGTTCGATACTGGATCCAACCATACAATCACTGGCCATTTCAGCAACAGACAAACAAATAAATATGAAAAAGGTGATATTACCTGTAACTAAGGTTACAGGATAGAGACATAGAATAATTGAGTTTTGGAGGGAGTTTTGAATGGATTCAGTCAGAGAATCAGACCAGGTTTCTCAGGGCTTTTCCTAGTTGAGCCATTTTCTAAACTGGCAGGCATTTACTTTCAGTAAATATCACAGACTTCTAAAGAAAATCCACAATGATTTTCTTCTAAAGAAAATCCACATTGAACTACCTCTTGTGTATTTTATCCTGGGAATTTATCCCTATGATCCCATACCCTTTATGCTAAGTAGCTGAGTTCATGATTAAGTTGAAAAGGCAGAATGTGTTGCTCAGTTAACAATCAACTTTCATCTCCTCATTTAAATATCTGCTTGCAGCTGATGTCCCTAATGTCATTTAAGTATTAGTTTTCATATATTCTTCTACGATTCTATTTTTTAAATGGAAGTGACAAGTATTAGGTATAAATAGTAAAGAATGAACTTACGGAGGGGCACAGATTTGCAGAAACAGTAGCAGTGTTATTGGCACTTCTTGGTGCTCGTTTTGTGCAATTACTAAAGAGATCAGACTGTAGTAGTTGAAATGATCTTCTGAAGCAGAATTTGAAAAATTCCTTGATGCCCCTTTTAACATATCTTGGGTATGGGTATATCTTCAATTCATTTTCTCTTTCACAAAAAGAAAGAAACAACAACTCTGTAACCCTCTCTGTCTTTGGGATTTCAAATACTGGAAGTTCTGAGGTCTTTTCAAATATTTATGTCCCGTATGGAAGAACAGAATACTGCTACCATGTCAACCAGCAAGCTAACATCTATTTTAGACAGACAGAATGTATAACTCCCCTACTGATTTTGCCCAAAGCCTTTTTCATTCTTTTGATTTTTCAACCTGTGGTAGCTGATAATTAGAAAGCAAGAGAGCAATTATTAGATTTTTTAACTACAAAAAATCCTAAAATATTAAGATAAATAAAAATAAATTATTTTTCTTTCTCTTCTGTCTGGATATTTATAATTTAAGACATTTTACTATTTTGTAATTATTCCTGTGAGGTGCAGTGTACAAGCTGTTTGCATGAGATGAATGGAAGTATGAAAAGTACATGCTCCATTACACTCATAGTGTATTGCTTCTTAATTTATATCTTGCTTAGGGCAATGCAGGAGATTATTTTGGCAATTCTGTATGACTGTTTCAAATTTCATAGATTTATCTTCCAAGACTGCTTTTATTTCTGATTTGAAAAGCATTTGGTAGACAGAAATTTCACCATGTATTTGTCAGATGAATTTCCTACTTATCTTATTTTGCTTATGGCAACTTAGCGGTTTAAGGGAGGAGTGAAGCATAATGACCATGACTTTCTCTAATGGGACAGGAAAATGTAGTGCTTGAAGACAATGAATATAATAATATTTTTATGAACAATCATATAAATATATTGTTAAATGTTTTCTCTTCAGCAACATACTCAAAATTAGAATAAAAATTACTAGAATCAGCCAGAATAGGTATTTCTGAGAGTATTCCTTCTGCTTAATATAAACCAAGTACCATTAGAAACCATTAGTTTAATGAACCTTAATCACACTAGGCAAATAGTTTTGTATACAAAGCTGTTTTCTCAGCATGAGTGACTGCTAACATGTGAAAAGCCGTTTTGACAAGAAATAACAGCCTGACACAGAAAAGTGAGCTGTTTTTAAGATTCACTTTCTCCATTTGAAGCAGAATATGTAGTATACCTCTAGCATTCATATAAGTAATTTTTTATCATGAGGAATTACTCTTTCCTCAGCCCACTGAAAGACTATGTTGAAATAGAAAACCCCAGCACTCTATGACATGCATAAAAATTCAATGGCTGCTTGTGCTGGGTTTGGGTGGGATAGAGTTAAATTTCTTCATAATAGTTTGTGTGGGGTTATTTTTTGGATTTGTGATGAAAATGGTGTTTATAACACACTGAGGTTCTATTTTTTGCTTAGCCATGTTTAAGGATCATCAAGGTATTTTCTGCTTCTCACACCGCCCTGTGGCAGCAAGAAGGGTGGAGATGCACAGGAAGCTGGGAGGGGACACAGCTGGGACAGCTGGCCCCAACTGACCAAAGGAATATTTTGTACCATATGGCATCATGCTCAATGATAAAAATTGCAGGAAAGAAGGAGAAAGGAGGGACATTTGGAATTACAGCATTTGTCTTCCCAGATCACCATTATGTGTGATGAAGCCCTTCTCTCCTGGAGATGGCTGAATATCTGCCTGCTAACAAGAAGTAGAAAATTAATTCCTTGGTTTTCTTTGGTTTTGCTTTACCTTTAAGTTGTCTTTATCTCAACCCATGAGTTTTCTTACTTTTACACTTAACAATTCTCTTCCCCATTTCACCGGGGGCTTGTAACCAAGAGGCTGTGTGGGGCTTGATATGTGTTGACTGGGGTTAAATCATGACTATCCTCTGTGACTATGAATATATGAAGAAGAAGAAAGTAAATGTTAGAAAACCATGGTTACATTATGAAAACCAGTCTTTCAATTTGACTGCCATTCAAGAAAAATTCTCTTTCATAATAGTTTACATAAAACCAAACACAATGGACACAGATCTTCAAGTTACAAACATGGTATTTTGGTACTGATCTGTTTGAGCTGACTTAAGATCTCTGAATAAAATTACTAAGTTAGGAGCTCAACTAAACCTGAATTATTTTCTGGGAGAGCCTGTCATGTTCCATCAGCCACTGAGTAAGACAATGACAAGTGTCGAAACTACACAGTTATTTGTATAATGTCAGATGGGATGAAACTGGCCCTTTATTAAAATCCTCAGCATTAATGAAGCTGAAATAGATATAGCCTATAAAATCTGATTAACTGTTTTAAAGATATATTTTTTTTTAAAACGAAAAAGTTTTTTTTAGCAGTGATTCACTGTATTTCTACTTATGCAGCTCAGAATGTTTAAACTATTCCTCATTTCAAAAACCTACATATAATATTTATCTGGTTTGCCTTCATATTTCCCAAGTGTCTGTTCCCATGAGAAGCAAAGGAGAATTTTATGATACTGCAAAGAAAAAGCTAGAAGATGAACAACACTGCATTCAAAATCGAGAAATTAAGGTTTAAAATTCAAGGAACTGTTTGTGCTAGAACTTTTAAAACTAATTTGGAGAAATTATAAAATATTTAGAATTGAATCATACTTTGAAGTTGGATTCACAGGTCATTTAAACCATATATTTTTGCTATTCTCTCACTCTGTGTCACCTGTGACACCTTAGCTACTACATACAGGTATGTGCTTATTCTATCTCCATCTGAGGAAACAATCTGCTCAATCTATTATATTGTGTTGTAGGGTGAAGCTGCTCAATGTGTGGCTCTTAAGCTACCTGTAGCTCAGAAAGAGCTTGGTGTAATCCCATTATGGAACAACTCCTGCGACCTGACCTGGTACTGTAGTTCCTCCATCAGCTGTACTTGACTGGGGTTAGGAGGCAAGTATGAGAGACTAGAAATGTCAGCACCATAGGAGTTTCTGAACTGAGGTGCCTGCATGGTCCGCTTCTTAAAGGAAACAAGGGTTGGAGACAAACTTTTAAACTTCTTTAAAAGCAAAAGTATTTTGAGTGTTTCTCCACACTGTAACTGTACCAAACATGGGGTTATAAATGTACAAAACATTTAGTGGCTTTCAAGGTTATAGGATCTGATTTGGAATCTCAGAAAATCTGGACACTATTGACTTAGATAAAATATCTACTCATTTTTAATAGCTATTAATAACACTATGAACATCACACAATTTCTATAACTCACACTCTTGCAGGAAAATATTAACAGCTGGCAAGTAACTATTTTAAAGTTTTTATGTGCATATCTTGGTAGAAAGTGTAACATGTAATATATTCCATATCTGGATTCTCTACCAGATTGAGGCATCATTTTTAATAATCCTAGAATGTTTTCTGAATTTGTTTCAAATGTTAACTGCTTTCACCATAACTAATACTGATATAAATGGAAACAGAATGGATAATGTTCTTTTATGTAGTAGGTTACTTACCAGAGTCCTTATAGTCATTTAGGGAGGTTTCAAAAACTCTTTACAGCTAATTTAATATCAAAACATAATCAAACCTACCAAAATACTCTGTCCTCATAACATCTTTCAGTCTTTCAGACTGTCTTACTGTTTCATACCTATCAGAATTAACATGCAAACTAGAACTTTTACAATGTAAACCTAAAGAAATAGTTACTAAAGTGCTCAGAAGTTACAACATTACAAGTA
The DNA here is from genome assembly GCF_022539395.1 of Myiozetetes cayanensis. NCBI lineage: Eukaryota > Metazoa > Chordata > Aves > Passeriformes > Tyrannidae > Myiozetetes > Myiozetetes cayanensis. The sequence continues at coordinate 87,719,120 of NW_026087411.1, read as the reverse complement.
AGGACTGATTCAAGTGCTTGTGCCAAATCAGAATAAAAGGTGCAATGAGGACAAGTTTCTAACATCATAGATAAATGCTTCAGCTACTATGCATTTTGATGCAAATCTTTCCAGCACTAAATGTAACGCTATATATAACAGAGAGCGAGTCCATTTTTAAAGGCAAAACCCCAGACAACTGGATGCTATGATATTTCAGAATGAATGCTCTCTGCATCAGTGTGCCTTCATGTTATACTACACTGAGGCAATTGAGATATCTTCGACATGACAGCAGTAAAGACACATAAGTTACGTATACTTGAATGTGTAAATAAAGCTTGATTTTTCAAATTAACAATGAGGTCAAATTTTATCCCAAAACAAATACGATGACATTACGAATTGTCTCTTGCTGCACATAGCTGGACACTCAAACCTGTAAAGCATAACTGGAAAGATGCATAATATACATGCAAATGTATGTGAATATAAAACAAATATTACTTAAAATAATTTTGAATTATACTGTTTTGCTATATCTTTGCCAATGCTATACATTTGAACTTATTAACTTGAAAACCTTGGATTTAAGTTTTCTAAAATTATTTTATTTCTTGCTATAAGAAAATAAAGCAATGAGATGCCACTTTAAACAGCAGTGTCCTACTTTCTCCTAAAACATTTAAGTATTAAGTTACAATATGCTCAAACCACTCAGGAAAAAACATTGTTCATGAAACTGAAAATGCCTGTGTCTCTTCGTAAGCAAGTCTCATTCCTTTTTCTTCCAACTGTTATTGCGAGGAAGATATAAACTCATCTGTCAAGAAAATGTAAGTTGAAGATGGGATTATTCGATTTAATTTTTTATTACTCAAGTGCTTAAAAAGCATTTTTAATTTAAACTTTAATATATCAGCTATTATTTTTGTTTCAACTTTAAATTATGTCTTCAGGCAAAGAAATTGGACATCAGTTTTGTATTTTGGCTTAGAAGCTGCCCGATTTTCTAAGTGTTAAGTATAGCATAGAAGTAACACTCAACACTGCTCCTCAATTATAATTTAACTCTGAAAGGGCAATTTTTTGCTTGAATATATTTCTAATGCTGCTGTAATACTTATAGTAGAATACAAAATTATGAAAAAAAAAAAAAGGAATTTTAACAATAGTTTTTGAAATTCTACAGTAAGATCACCAGAAAATAAGCTTATGAAATAGGCTTGAAATTGTGCTTTTGGGGATTGACACACCTAACCTGATCTCCTGTTAGTGTTAACTGAAATTGTACCAATGGCACATGTAATTGATTCAATTTTTAAGGATGAGGACAGTCATCCATTTCATTTCCAGAACTTTATTAGGAGTGTAAAGCAGTACTGACCATTGAAAATGAGTCTTATTGAAGGAGCATAATATAGGAGGACCACACAACAGAAGTAGAAAGTAATAGAGACCCCAGAACTGGTTGTGATATTCCAGGTGGGGTCTCAGGAGAGCAGATGAGAGGCATAGAATGCCCTCACTCAACCTGCTAGCCACACTGCTTTTTGTGTAGCCCAGGATCCTGGGCTACCAACAGATATTTCTGACTCATACCCAATTTTTTCATCCACTACCACAGGCAAACAATTTGAAGAATTTGCAAACCAATTGTAGTTTTCAATTCTCAATTAGTAATGAAATTTCTGATCAAATTAACATGTACTCCTAACTTCTTTACTGGTGATGAGCTTGTTTAGTAGGAAAAAAAAAAAAAAAAAAAAAAAAAGGGTGAGAGAGAGAAGAGTATTTCTAGCATTTCCATCTGGCTAGAAAATTCTGGCATATGATGAGCTTGGCCTTGGTTATTCATATTTTCATCAGTCTCTTGGCCAGATTACAGAAATGTGATATACCTGGGCAAGAAGCCTGGATTGTTAAGGAAACTCCAACCAAATACAGAAGTATAGACCACCAGAAACATATCAAAGCTATTTTATACTTTCTATACTAGCTAAAATTATGTTCAAGATGTATTGTGGCTTGATTCCAAGGTATCTGAAATACCTGTGGAAGTTCCAAGTTAAAGACTGACAGTTTAGCTCTTCTACCACAAGAATCAACATTTTTTAAGAGGCTGATTTTAATTAGGAACTTGTAGTCTATGGAATAAATTCTAGAAATAAGAGGTTATCACTGCCTATTAACTAAGCACCACAGCTATCACACTTTTGTAAGACCCCAGGCTTGCTCTACGAGCTCATTGAAGGGTTTACGTTAAAAATGTATAAGGCTCCAAAAATCCACCCACCGGATTTGTTAAAAGGGCCTTCAGTTCACCTTGAGAGAGTGCACAGAAGAAGACACTGCACATGTTTCTCAGGAGGTCAAATAACACACTTCTACAGGCAAACTTTAGAAAATAAGGGAACTTGGAAAAGGTTAAAGGGCAACATTGAACCAAAATAAAGCATCTCACAAAGCATTGACTTAGCACATGCTAACCTGTAAAACTTAGCAAAATCCAACCCATCCAGCTTTAAGTTACCCAAATATCAAGAAAGCAGATTAGGAGAAGAAGAGGAAGTAAAGAAAGAGAGCTAAAAAGAGAGAATTATAGCTACTGCCTTGAGTCATGTGCAATTTCAGATTCCACATGTCCAGACGGGCCACAACAATGTGGACAGATCACGGTGTTGGATTTATTTGCTCTGGCCCCCTGTGGCCACTCCCACCAGGTGGAACTTCTGGCCCACTGGCCATGCTGGGGCTGGATTTGAGCGCCGGGTCCGGGTGAAGGGCAGTGCTGCCAGTGTGACAATTACTGATGACTGCTCTGGGGCTGGACAAGGAAGCTCCAAGGGGTTGGAGTATGGAGCAGGGCACCATTTTACCTCTGTGAAATTCACCCTGTACCTTCCCTCCCACACACGTACTTGAATTGGTCCAAGCCAATAATTAATATAATTATCCAGTGTCTCACAATTTTTAGGTGCTTATAGACTACCAACAGTACTTTTCCCCAGGGCAATATTAAACTATTTGTAGTGATAGAAAAATTTTCTACAGAAACTATTGAGATTCCCTTATCTGTTGTTTTAGCTTATTAATTCTTCTCACACTACTGTCTCAATTTTTATAGATATGTCTGCATATTTGAAGTCTCTTGTGCTACCTCTTTTCCCTTTTCTTTAGTTCCTTCCATTCCACTTCCTTCCCTTACCCCACTTTCAGCCTTTTCTGGAAGATCATATATTCTGATCATTCTTGTCCTTGGTTTGTCTCCTTACAGTTTGTTCACAGCCCTCTTAAGCTGTGATGTTTAAAGCCAAACACTGTAACCCCTCTCTCTGTGGCACCTGCTGTTATTTTCTTCCCTAAAGGATTTAGCTGCCTTTGTAGAGGGGTCCAGCTTTGATACACTCCAGCTGTGGAACCTTGACTCAGATGGCAGAGACAGAGCCGTGAGACAGCCTGTACAGTAATATAAAGGTCAAAATTACAGAATGAGAGGACTGCTGTTCTGTGATCATTATTATATCAAGGATTCAGGGGAGAAAACATCAACATGGAAAGATAAAATCTTTTAAAAAGTAAGGTGGAGAGGTTAGTTGGAGGATGGCTGACCCCTGGATAGTCAGGATCTGCCATGCTGGGGTCGAGTCATCAGAGCTGTCAGTGTTGATGGAGCTGGAGAAAGGTGGTAGCTCCACACCCATGATGATGGTCCCCAAGAGCCATGACCACTGACCATTTCTGAGAGACTGAAGTGCTAATAATTAATGACTCAAACAGTGAGCCATTTGCAAAATATCAGGTGCTTTGCTGAGGGCAGGTTTGCACCCCCCACAAAAGAAGGGGAGGAAGAAAGATTTTGGGCGTGGAGTGGTAAAACATCTGATCTGCATAAGAACTGCCCAGGTGCAGAAGGGTGTGATCACTAGAGGATCACTAGATCACCCATCACCCATCACTAGAGAATGACCATGACAAACCAACCTTTGTTTAGCAATAAGCTGGGTTTTGAGCCAGATAAGGGAAGAGGCCAATAAGAAGGAGATCCTGCTAGTTGGGATAATGCTTTTTATTGTGCCAATGTCCTCCATTACACAACTGACTCAGGTATAAAACTCCCCTCTTCCCCAGGAAAGTACTGGTACACTCACATGTAGGCCTGAAGGTATTCTTTGTCTTCTGATGGGGTGTAACCAGCTCAACCATGCTGGTATGAGAGGCAACTGTCATGTCTTAGAAATGTCATAAACCATCAAAGACTGCTGAAGTGCCTCCAGACTCATTTCTGGGACCTTCCACCAGAGGACTGCACAAGATCCACTGTGTTTGCAACAGACAGTATAAAAGTCTCCCCCAGGAAGTACCTGAGTATTACCACATAAACCTGAATGTATGTAAATTAACCTATTGAACTCTGTGTTTCGTGGCCTTCCCCCTCATGGATCAAGACGGTGACCATTTTGCTAATAGTATCTGATTTTTATGTGCATTGGCTACTAAATAATTGGTTTATACTTATGAGTTATTCATACTCTGCATTAAATCTTTTTGTATGCAACTAAAGATGCCTGAAAACCCAAATGAGTGCAACAATGGTGTCCACAAATAGACACCTTGCAGTGTCTATTTGGAGACTTGAGATGGCTAATTACAAGACACTGCATCTTTCACTTGCCTGTCTTTGTCTACTTAAATAATTTAAAACAAAGATAAACTACAATACAAAATATTCCCAATATAATGCACACGTTATTTTAGAAATTTAGACCCTAGATAATAGTAAAATGAGAGCATGATACATATTAATCATACTGCTAAATGCACTCTTTGAAGAAAAAAATAGCTTGTTATAAACATTAAACTTTAGACAAACTAGATTTGAATTATTTTAAAGGAAGAGATATATTTGGCTTTATGATAAAGCGAGTACCAAGAATGGATACAAACCATAATGCATGGGGTTTGAAATGAATAGCCAGCTTTAGATCCTTATTTTAAGTTACTATCAACAAAGGTTGCTTTTTAGGTCTCAGAATTAGGTTTTACTCATTTCTCTTTTAATCTCAATGTGTCAGGGAAGCTTCTAATCACTAAGGAAGTGTCTATCTTCTGTAAGGGCAGTTTCTCCTACTTCTATTGACAGTAATGGAAGGTTTTGGCCATTTTGGTAAAGGGCATTTATAAAAGCAACTGGCAGTTTCTGTAACCTCACTGCCTTGAAAAAAAAAGATATAAAATATTTCTAAAAGAGTGTTCTTGGTGGAATTAATTTAATCTTAGTCCCTTGATGGTAAAGAAAATAGAATACTTGTAAAGATACTTGTAGATATTGAAGAGGAAATACCGACTCACAAATGTTCGTTGTTTATACAGATTAATTTATTCTCTTCCCGGTCAGGGACACTCCCCGGGCAGGTGGAGCTCGTTAACCCTGTAAAAGGCAATCCATCTACCTCCTGAGGACCTCGCTGCCACCGTCCAAGCTCGCTTGGCCCCGGCAGATGAACCTTAGGATTAAAGGGTGGGCTCAGTTCCGCGCACACTGTGTCTCACCTAAAAAATCCAATGCGCAGGCTGGAAGGTGGAAAGACCTTCCCCGGATCTTCGCTCGCGAAGACTGGCCATTACATTACATATTCTCTTTTACTATATTAGGATTTTAGGTGTTTATAGACATTAATTGCATCTGAAACAAAAATAATAATGTATTTCAGACAATGTTTGTGTGTTTTTACTGATATATTTCTACTAATTTTAGTTAAAAATAGTTGGTTTGCTTATTACATTTCAGCCAATTTTTCCCAAAGACTAAAGGGAGGATTCATAATATTTTATATTCTTTTGGTCATTATGTCAACATTGAAGGACCTCTCATCAGTCTCTAAGGCATCAGCACTCCTTGAATTCCCTGTTTCAGCTGTTAGAATCATGCTGAGATACATAGATATATAAATATAGATACAGATGATATAGATAAATGTGCTTAACAAAAATGGTAGATTTATACGAGTTAGTTTTGGGATGATCCATGATCTGCTGCAGCATAACTCCAGACCACTTTGAATCCCTTTGTTGTTTAAGACTTCTCTGGGGAAAACACCAACTAGCTGAACACCTTTCTGATGCTTTAATAGTGTTTGGGCAAGTTTGTATTTACTCTTAAACAACGAACTGCCAAATGTATGGTTTTCTTTTATTATTTTTAGGGTATCATAATAAATTGAGATTTTATTATTCTAATCCAAAATGAACACCTTGCTCTGAAAAAATTAAAAACCTATCATTTTTATTTTCTATTCTCCTGTACCTTGTGACAACTTAGACAATTGCTGTTTTAGTCTTGTATATTTTCATTCCCCTTTTAAATAACATTTCAAAAGTAATCATTAAAGGATCTTTTTAGTGTCAACTTATACTAGGGCAAAATTACCATATTGAAAAACTACACTCCATATTAAATGATATTGTCATGGACTAAAAAACTATTTGCAAGCACCCCATAAAACATGTCACTTTAGTCAGTTGACTTTGAATTGTCTTACAGCGAACATAATTATTCAAATAGAGCAAACGGTTTCTGTTACTGAATATTAAACAGATGCTAGATAATTCAAATAAAAAAATATGAATTTTCCATAAATCTCATCTTTTCAAGTAAACCTTAAAAAATAATATAGTGGGCTCTCAACTGTTTTATCTGTCAAAGAGTGAGGTGACTGCAGGTGTTTGCTCAAGAATTACTAGAACCATATTAACCTTTTTTTGACATGAATATTTGGTTTAGAACTCTTCCTAGGTCTAGTTTCCAACTTGATCACATGTTCAGAACTCTACAAATCTGATATCTCACCCTACAATGACAACTCCCCAAACCCATGATTTACTAACTGAGTCATATCCAAAGTCTAGGATACTTTCTAAGTATCTATTAGTCTGTTAGCAACATGATTCCTTCTTCTACAAGACATATAAATACCTAAATTTATGGAAATAAGTAGCACAGTCTTTTCATCCTTCTTTTAAACAATGGAGACACTTACTTAAGGCAAAAGTTCCCTAATAGAGCTGAAATCTCTCAGAGATTAAAGTTATTGTAACAATAACTGCTTCTGTCATCCTTTTTTTTTCTTGTCAGACAGCCACAGTTACAGCTTTTACACTTACCTGTGAAAAATTTCCAGTTTATTTACTCTCAGGCTCTTATCTTTGAAAATGGTCCATTGAAAATAGCCAGTAGATGCAACACTATCTTCAACTGAGTCCTTTATTTGAACAAAAATGTTCATCCCAACAGTAGGAAATTCAGGCCTTTATTGTTATCCTTGGTGTTCTGTAATTCTGAACACTTCCCCAGATGTGTTTTCTGATATTTTTCTTCATTGCAATGATATAGTGTGTTACTTTTCCTTTTTCTCTAGGTATCTATTAGAACTCTTATAAATTCAGTGCTGTATACTATCATTTTCACTTGGAGAAAAATAAGAAAAAAAGAAAAGTATGAATTTTCCAAATGTCTGTGATCATTCCTGTTACCAATTGAGACAGACTGTGCTGATTTTGTAGTATCTACCCACATGCAACCTCTGAATTCTTTTTGATATTTGTGATAATATGAGCCCTCACCTAGGATCCATCATCTAGGTAGTGACTGGAACTCTGATGGTATTCTGAAAAATATCAAAGTGTACAGAACTGATCTTTTTCTGAACAACTTTGTTGAGACCTAGTGTTTGTTCCTTAATTCCAAATGTTTATAGAGTTGGAAAACAAAGGTAGAATGACTCAGTCCTGGAATGATGATTTTGTTTGTCAGCTCCCTGTGAATATACCTTATATTTGGAAGGCTATGAAGCCACACATTGATGGGAAATGTACTGACATGAAATGAAGAGTAAAGGTAAAGTGGCACGTGTATATGGAAAGTAAGACCAGTTTAGCCACAATATTTATTGTAGAAAGTGGAATTAGTTTAGCTGTAAGTCAGCCTGGAGAAGAGATAGAAAGGTTTAGTAAGCAAGGTCAGAATTCTGGATGTGCCAGAGGAGTATGAGGACAGTGCATATTTTAAGTTGATGATAAGAATGATGAAGACAGAATAACTCAGAGTTTCCTACTTTATGATTGTGAATTTTTTCTGCTTCTTAAGTTAAAAGTATTTTATTTTAGACTCATGGTAAGCCTGTGTGCATTATATATCATAACTGTTATGTATCTTTGAGAAACTAAATTATACACACAGAGTACAATTACAGACAGATTTCAAGGCAGGACTAAGCACAGTGTTTAAGAAAGTTTTATTGTAGAAGTATGGACACACAGATTGTAGGTCTCATTTCTTCACTGGGTATCCAGGGGCTACAGTAAAGTAAACAAGGAAAAAATTGGAATTTAAAAGAAATTTAAAAGAATATAAGTCTAACATTTATGTATCCTTCACTGAGAATAAACAGCAGATGTAATAGCTACTTTCTTAAACCAATGATCTCCACTTTCACATTAAAAAGAAGTAAATTCAAAAGTTTCAGTCAGTACACTGTGAATTTAATTTGTGAGGCATAGGTAACTGAATAATGTATCAATCCAGTAAGATCTACTATATATATATATATATTTTATACTATAGACTATCATGTCTTCTTTTTGATCCCCTAAACTCACATTCTACAACTGTCACATGTAGGTTTGTATTATTTTTTACTGTTTAGTACTATTTATCTTTTATTCGTTCATATAGATTTATTTTGCTGGAGTAAGAAGCAATGAAGACATATACTTGTGTACTATGCCATATCAGAGTCTTCAAAAGAGTTAGGTTGTGAATTATATGATTTGTTACACGTGGGTGGGTAATGACCTACCTCTGAGGCAGGATAAATGAGATTTCTCTTAATAAATCCCTTGGGGTGAATCATAGTGAAACGATGCTGAATGACTGGTGTATTAGCAACATGATATGAGGCAGAGTTATCTTAAAACTATTTAATTGCAGCCTAAAGGAGATATGAGGCTATTTTGGTTATTTTCTAGAAAAGTATAAAATTATCACAAAGAAAATGTATAAGGAAAAGAAAGAAGGAGAAGAAAAGGATAAAAGTAGATAATGGAGAGGAAAGATATCACCACCCATGGATTCAGTGATGAGACTTGATTGTTGTAATTTCAGTGCCTGGGGTCAGATTAATGGTTGCAGTCTGGATCTACTGGGGGTGGGGGCCTGAGAAACAAAAAGTTTGCTATTTATATGCATTCAAGTCTGCATGGGAACACTTAGATCGCTCCCCAGAGAGGGGGTTCTTTGTGTAGGATGTAACACCATGGGGCATGCACAGTCTTCTGATGGAGAGTTTCCAAAGAGTTAAGGGGTTCTTTGGGGTCCTTGGTGGTCCATGGCCCTGTCTAGGGATATGACTGCTGTTTGACACAGCTCCTTGTGACTGTGCAGTGTGTCTTATTATGAAAAGGGGGAAGCTGGCATTGAAAAACATTACCCCACCTGCACAGGATCTTCTTATTGGCTGTTTCCCTTAGTTCATTTGAAGCAGCTTGTTTAATATATCACATTCCCAGCTGTTCTGAATGCCATCAGCCCTGGAGCAACCTAGACAATTGTTAGGAAATCAGTTATTTTAAGAGTTACATGGAAGGAACACTCATGTACTCAAACTTGTACATACATATGTGTATATATATATATGTATATAACATTGAGTGTAATCTGTTCAGCACACTTCAAATAAGTAAAAAGCCTGAGGAAAATAATTTATTTGCATATGTTCCTATTACACTAACAAAAATAATAGGAAAACTAGAATACTGTCACTTGCTGTTAGTTTGGAGCTACTTTGCTTTGTGCTGGCTGCCTCTGTCCCCCTTTGGTTTATTTGGGCAACAGGATATCAAGCAGATGTGGATGCCTCTTGCCTAGTTTTCCCTGGCTTAATCTTGAGAGTATGACAAGATACACAGTTCTGTACAAACTACTACACTAGTTATAAACTACTCAGACACTACCTTACATGGCCTGATATTAGAGCTGACCTTCTCTGAGCTGAAGGTTCAACCTTCTGAGGTCCCTTGTAACTCAATATGTATGATTCTATGATGATACATGACTATCATCTTAAAATTTGTTTTTTGACATAAAAGTTCTGTCAAGAAGACTTGATGGGTTACTGAATCTGCCAAATCATGAGCACATACTAAGGATGTAGACACCCTTGAACAAATATGGCCATTTAATGTTATCATGTATTATGTGAAGCTCATTTTTTACATTATTTTCCCAATGGGGAATTTTTCTCAAAATGGATGTTGCGGTTTAGCCCATGGCAAGGACAGATTTAACATTTCAGCATACGTTCCTTCATATTATAGCAATTTTGCCATGACTGTCAGAATTTATCATCACTTGAAGAGGTGTAATATAAAAATGCAGGAATCTATATTAAGATTATTCTCCTAACCAAAGTCTATGGGGAGTGTTATGAAAAATGTAGTATGAAAATATCTCTTTTCCTTTGCAAGGTCACTTCTTTTTCCATGCTGTCCCTGGGATAAAATTTAGAATTACAAAACTGTTATTTTTAAACATTGTTTTTCAGTCTGGTAAGATTTTGTCCTAAGGGTATGAGAGTAGATTTTGGTGACATATGGCAGTAGGGGTTGCTATGGGAATTACTCATTGTTACTGAACTGTAGGGTGATCACTCAAAGCAAATTTCAGTGAACAGCTTTAATTCATGTGCTTCTTTTCTTTGAGTTTAATCAGACTTTTTTTTAATATGTGTGGTAGAACCACAAAATCAGAAAAGTACTTTGAATCTATCTGTTCACTGAGTAGTTCTGATTGCTCTTCTGTTCAGTTACCTTTCATTTGTGCAGTCTGGGTTCAGAATTAAAGTAACAAAGGCAGTGAATGTGTCCAAATACAGTATGGTGTTGATAAAGACAGCACTAGAGCTTCGAGGAGATTTGACAACTTGGAGAAGTGTGACTAGCACCCAAAAGATACAAAGATACTGTAAGCTCAGAATCATCCTACAGGAAAGTTCTTTTTTTAGGATAGTGCCTACTTCTAATCAGTACTTACAGAGACAGTGTTGTTTAAAGCTGTTCACAGCAAATACAATAGAATTAAAATTGGTTTTATTTCCAAATAGTTAAATCATGTACTCATTCTGAGAGTGTGAAATTCTATTTCTCTATGACAGACAACTGGTGGTGGGGAAGGGAGAGAGGAAGCTTTTAAAAAGTCGATTTTATTTTAATCAAAATTTGCCCATTATTTTCATGAAAATTCATGTACGGCACTGATATGTATCCTTTGCATCATGCACCTGACTCAGATATTTGTGAAAACAGTGATACACACAAATTCCTGTCTCCAGCAGCTTCAGGAAAAAAAAAATGACCATATGAATTGCATTGCTTTAGTTATTATAATGTAAACTGTGGAAACCTTCTCTTGGGTTATTATTCCATTATTCTCCTAAATGTAGAGTTCTAAAATTGTATAAATGAGTTGAGAGATACAAACCTTGTATTCTCCCATGAATTTAAAGGGCTCTGTGGAATGCTATTTCTCCTGTGTGCATAAGTTTTAAAATTTGATCAAGTAGATTATTCTAGGTTTAGAACTGACACTGATAGCATAAAGAGGAAAGAAGTGAAATGATTATGGAAGTTTATAATCAATGAATAATGAATAGTAATTACTTATTGGACGCTAAATCCATGAAAGAAGATTGTGCCCATTTTCATGTTGTCAAAACCACAATAGATAACTAGGCATAATCAATATAAAACTAATTTCTAGGCACCATATGAAACAATTGATTTTATGAATATTTATATGTTCAATACATCAAAGTGGTATGAACTGTTCCTAAGCAAGTTAAATTTTTTTAAATTGTTTATGCTTATTATTACTTCAGTCATAGTCCCTGCATTATAAAATCAAATATAAACATTTTAAAAAGAAATTCTTAAGTGTTTTGTACTTTTTTTTTCAATTGCTAGGCAAGTAACAAAAAATCTAACAGCTTCCAGTTAAACCTAGGCTTTTGCTTTTGTCCTCATATTCTTTTGCAAAGAGATGTTCCAATCAATATAAAAGTTTGACTCATTTCTTTAATGAAGTGTTCAAAAATTATTTTGGAAAACTTTATTAATCAGTAGGTAACTATGTGGATGTCAGTAAAAGGAAGTCATAAGATGCTCACATAAAGAGCAGTATGATAAATAATCTTATAATGTAGTCAGCAATTGTCGGGGGTGGACCAGAAGAGGCCTACAGAGAGTGGAGAGAGATGCAAAAAAGCTACAAAGAAGGCTCAGAAGAAGAGATCTCTACCAAAGTCTTCTAGCAACTGCAGCTGCGCAGAACTGCTTGGGACCCAGATGCAAGGCTGCAGCCTTGCAGCCTCTGCAGATTCCCCTGTCTCTGCCCCCAGGTCACTCCTTCCATTCCTCCCTAAGCTCTCCCTTCCCCCTGTGTGACCAGACATATTCCATGCAGCCTATCTCTCCAAGTTCACTTATCACTGACTCGCAGGATTCGATGTTTCCTAGCAAGAAACCCACCTCTGTTCCTGAACCTTCTGTATCCCCCTGTATATAAACTGTCATCTTGTTTTAATAAATGCCATTTTGTGGGTCACACTCGTGTGTGTCTCGTCTCCCATACAAGATGTGCCACTGGGACAAACCCCAACCCGCGATAAGCAATGATGCCGTAAATTATCTTGTCTTTTTTCTTCTCCCATCCCATTATGAGGGACATGAAAATTCAAATAGAACTTGTTTGGTTTTTTTTTTTTAAATGCTATGAGAATACATATTTTCTCTCATTATCCTTTTTTTCTTTTTTAATTAAGAGATATATGGAGGGTGTTACACAGTAAGAAATGCAGTTTATATAGCAATATATGATTGAAAATCCCTATACCGTTCTGATCCTGCTGGTGTATATTGATATTACTGTGTATATTTCACCAGACTGCCAACAGTGTGATTTTTTTTAGGTGTTCTCTGGATCTGATCAAGTCAGAACATTATCCAGCTGTGATATGGACAGGACAATATGGTAGGGTGTTCCTGCATTATTACATATCTTCTGATGATTGGACACAGAATTCAGTCTCATTTCTGGCTGTATGAAGTATGACATTATGGTACTAATTCATGACTTTTGTCTAAGGAAGTTCAACGGGTAATTTCACTTTTTTTTGTAATGGTCGATATTCACTGATGAATAGGTGAAGTGTGTGTGTGATTATACATTTAATTCTGCAAGCTAAAAGAATTCATGTGCCTGATCCACAAAAGAAGACAAAGGTCAGCGAGATGGATTACCAGACCATGCTTTGCCTTAATATGATTGAGAAAATAAAGTGCACTATATCAAACTGGTTAGAGACATAAAATGATTTGTATACCATGCTTACATCACTCTTTCAAATTATTTGAATGTGTTAGGCAGTAGGTCATACCTAAATTGTAATGACTTACTTTGCATTAACATCTATCTAGCCTGCTAGCTAGGAGTCATCACTATTATATTTCAAGGGCTCTCAAATACAGTGATTAAGAGGAGAACATTTTTATGTGCAAGCAGTGATGTAGCTTTGCAATAAAAAGAGTAGAATGAGAATTATCTGTAACACATTTTCCACTTGCCACAAGTAAAAGCTCCAATCCATCAATGACTCATTGCAGATATACACTCGTGACTGGGCAAAATCCTACTACCAGCAGCTGGAACTCTGCAGTTTCTTCCGAAATTGGTGGCAAAGGGAATATTCCTCCCTGTCAAAGTGATATAACTAAATTCTATTCATGTTTTGTTTTCAGCTGTTAATTTACCTGAACATAATTCTACAGTGGTGTTTGGCTATTACTGGGACTGCTTCACCCTCTAATGTTGAAAATACACTGTCTCTTTACATGTGCCAGATGTACAGCACACTACTAGGATATGATTTCATCAGGACAGTACAAAAAAAATAAGAGTATTTTGTATTCCTAAAGTAGATATGATTTCCTGCTCCTTTTTGAGATGGACACAAGAAGAGAGGATATCATTTTCATCTAATAACAAGGCAATTCTAGAAATTTCTTACCCTTTCACTCTGTATCACTAGTTGAAATTGGAACCTGGATCTTCATACTTATTTCTATTAGAACATTAATGACAAATAAATAAAAAGTACCTACTCCTTTTTTTTTTTTTTCAGAGAGAAGTGGGTGGTCCTTAATTTAGTATTTTAATTTCAGTGTTGTCCCTCAGAGCATCCTAGCCCTCAATAGATGTAGCAGTGTACAGAAACATGAAGAAAGGAAGCAGAAAGCAACAAAGGAGGGAATTAATTATAACCTATTTTTTCACTACTGAAGGTCTTCATGTAGCTTTATTGTAAATTGCCAAAACATTTTAAACACAACTTGATCTTAGTCAGTGATATATATAGCAAAAAAAGGTACAAGGTTATGCACTCAGACCTAGAAGTTACAGTGGTTTTTTTGTTAGCTCACACATCTTTATGCACCCACTTCTTTGCCCCCCTTGTCCCCAAAAAACCAACACAGTATGATATTTTTAAAGAATAAAGAAATATGGGTTTAGATTCAAAATAATTAATTTTAAATTAAAAAAATCCCTTTTCGCTACATAAAATGCAAAAGATATCCATATATAGACAAAGGGTTGCCTTTGAGTTTCCACTGACTGATACCTAATCACTCATACAAGAAAGTGAAGCAACATTTTTCAACTGCAGATGGTTCTTCTAAAAGAATAAGTCAGTTGCACACAGGATATTATTATTCCATATAATAACATTGCTGCTCAATTTTACTGTTTAACTCTACAACTACTCATGACATAGTAGAAAAACTAAACAAGGGAGATTGCACTTAATAATATTTTGGTTTTCTTGATGATTTCTGGAGGCTTAAGAAGTATTCTTCATAAATTTTAGGGAACATATTTCTAAAAGGAATACACAGTGCAAGTTTTAAGACATTTCCACACCCTGAAAAGCTTATTCAAGGAATTTTTAGATAAGCCAACTGCACCTGTATACTTCAAAAACAATACTTACAATATAAAATACTTGGCTGGCTGACACCCACCAAACAGCTCTCTCTCACTCCTCTTCTGTAGATAAACATCTAAGCACTACACAATGGCTTACTCACTCCCTCCCAGTAGGATGGATGAGAGGACAGGACAGGGTAAGAAAATAAGATGGAAAAGCTCATTGGCTGAGATAGAGACAGGGAGTTTGCTCAGCAATTATCATCATGGGCAAGACAAATTCAACAATAATTTAATTTCTTGCCAAATAAAAATAAAGTACGATGGTGAAAAAGAGAGTCAAAACTAAAAACATTTTCTCCCTACATTTCTTTTCATCCAAGATTCAAATTGACTATTCCATTCCTGCTCTTCTACCACCTCCCCCACCAGCAAGCAATGCAGGGGGATGGAGACATGAGAGTTATGGTGTGTCCACAACACTTCCTTTCTGCCACTCCTTCCTCCTCACACTTTTCCATTGTCTCACCACGGTCTTCTCCACAGACTGCAGGGGAATCTCTGCTCCAGCAGCTGGACCATCTCCTCCCCCCCTTCTTCACTGCTATTTATGTCTACATGGCTGTTTCTAACATGTATTTCTCATTTATCTCTCACTGTTGCTGCACAGTATTTATTTTATCCTTTCTTAAAAATGTTATCATTGGGGTGGCACCAGCATCACTGCTGGTCTCAGGTTTGGACATCAATGGGTTCATTTTGGAGTCATCTCAAACTGTTCAACAAGGGGACAACTCATCTTTTCTCACACCTGAAGCCACACCTAAGGCCATTCCTTGCCTTGTCACATTTACTAAATATAGCCATTTTAACAAGTTAGTAATCCAGGTATTTATTTTGAGAAACTCAAAGTCTGAATTTGAATTGTTTTGGTATTAGAAATGACAAAACTCTGAATTTCCGTGGTCAAAGCGCAGTTTTAAAAATGGAAAAGCTAACTGCTAAGAGGCAAGTTGCTACTGACAGTGACACTAAGAATTTGAAGGATAATTATGAGAAAATTACTGAAAGGAGCTACTAAGAAAGTTGGAAAGACTGACTGTAGATCAAATACACATGAGAAATTCAATATTTGCATACCTTTGCATAACAGCTCACCAGCATTAGCATGGTAATTGGAGCAAAGGATTCAGATGTGTACAATACATAATGCTGTGTTATCGCTCAAATATTTATATTATTATTGCAAACTTTGTTGAATTTGTAACTAATAACATTAAATATAGGAAATAGAAGAGATGGGAATGGTAGGGGATGGTAGGACCCAAAAGCCTGCATGATTGGTTTCAGGGATTTCTCGCCAGGCTGTCTCAGTGAAATATTCAGTTAATATTCATTAAAGACACTTAGACTCTCCATTACACACTTTTTATATTGAAGCATATTGTTAGTAAACTTGTAAATTAAAACAGGAAATGCTTTATTTTTCTATTGAAAAATAATGTTGACAAATGGACTTAATACTTTTTGTGTCCAGCATTTTTATGCCAAAGTTCTAGTTCTGTTTAGGCTAAATTTCCTGTTCTGACTGTGTTATGGAGGAGGAGGATTTTGGCATGTGGCTCCCTCCCATATGTAAATATTCACATAATTGTCTGCATGTGAAAAAGTTTCCAAGAATCATGGTGAATAATGAGGGCACTTTGCAGTTACTAAAGTAACAGGGGAACAATGATATATTATTCCATTCCTTGGTTTGAATTACCTCTAACCTTCAAGTGGCAGGAATTCCCTTATGACAATATATTTTAATCTGGCACTTTATGAAAATGAACATAATGAAAAGACTGCACATTAAAACATTAAAGTTTTGCATAACACCTTTGCATCTGTGCCACAGAGGAAACACAGTGTTTTTAGACTTGATGTTACTGGGAAAATCTTTTCATATTAGATATTTAGACATAAAGAAAGAAAAATCCTGCCTCTTCCTTTAGTGTTTTGTGAATTTCTTTCATGTCTGAGAGACGGTTCATTTTTCTCCTATTTAAAAAAAACAGTAATGAGAAGCTGAGAATGTTGTGTGATCAGAGACTAACCAGACCACAGGTGGATATATGATCATTCAAGCTCTTTTCCATAATGACACAGTTACTCGGTTGCACCAGAAAGTATCCTCCATCTAATATTCTCCCCAAGTAGAAGGATTTCATTAAAATGCAGCTAGATGTGAAACTAAAAGTAAACAATTTACATATTAAAAAAGTCTGTTTTTTTTTTTTTAATAATTTAGATTGCTTTCAAAGTATCCTTCATAGATTAGCAGATTTAATTACCTACAGCTGATGATACTGGTAAACATTTTTGGAGACAAAGTGGAAAACGACAACCTTAATCTGTATTTTGGGATGCCTGCTACCAGCGTTGAAAGTAATTACTCTGCCTTAATTCCCAGATTGTGTCATGTAATTCAGTTTACACAGCTGCTGAGGTTCCTATGAGGTGATATGGTTCAAATAAAAGACCAGACTTATCTCTAATGCAATTGAACCTATGATACTAGAACTCATATAAAATATGTCAAACACTAAATCAAACTAATTCTATAACTACTATGTAATGGATTTAAATTTTCCTTTATGATGAAAAGCATCCTAAAACATATACAACTACTACACTTGCTGCATGTATAACAAATCATTCATCAACAAAACACAGTAGTCTAAGTCTACTGTTACTGTCTGTGTGTTATCACATATGTATCGTGGTAAGTACCAGGCAAAGGCAACCAAACAATAATGAGGATAATAGTTTATCTAACTCAAGCATCGTCAAGGTAATATTGACCTATGCTCTGCAAAAAAACCGATTCCATAAAGAAAAAAGATGGGTCATTGTCATAAAAGACAGTGAGAGATCCTGAGGGGAAGAGAAAGACAACATGAAGACTGGAACCACTTCTTAGGGAAGCCTGATGCCTCCCTGGGGCCCAGGATAAAGATGCAAAGAGAAAGCTTCCTAGTCTGGTATGGCCGTCGATTATTATCCATTATTTTTTTCTCAGGTAGGCAGCAATGAAGTTGCAACAAGAAGTCTGAGAGCAATTAAGAGAGGCTTCAGGGCCTTGACATTAAGGGTCTTGATTAAGACATCCTGAGCACAAACATTCTCCACCTCCATCCTTCCAGGTGCAGGGAATCATGAGGGAAGAAACAGGAAGAAAAATTTTGTGGTTTTTGGGTTACCATCTTAAAGGAGGTAGGGGATGCAGATGCATGTAGCAGGAAAGATGCAAGGCTTATTGATGTGTTAGAAACCATGGAAGGGCCTGAGAATAGTCACATAGGAATTAGGTCTTTTCCCCCTCAAAAGGTGGTGGGGTCAATAGACCAACTGAAGTGCATCTACACCAATGCACACAGCATGAACAACAGACAGGAGGAGCTGGGAGTGATTGAACAGCAGGAAAATATGAACTGCAGTCACAGAAACACAGTGGGATGACTCGCACAACTAGTGTTCCATAATGAATGGCTACAAAATTTTCAAAAGGGATAGGCAAGGGAGAGGTGGTAAGGTAGCCCTGTATGTTAAGGAGTGGTTTTGTTGTCTAGAGCTTAATGATGTTGATGACAGGGTTGATTTTTTTATGAGTAAGAATCAGAGAGAAGGCCAACAAGGCAGATATCCCGGTGGGAGTCTGTTATAGACCACCCAACCAGAATGAAGACACAGATAAAATATTTTATAAGGAGCTGGGAGAAGTCTCATGATCACTAGCCCTTGTTCTCATGGAGGACTCAATTGACCAGATGACTTCTGGAAATACAACACAGCAGAAACAAAACCCCTAGGAGGCTTCTGGTATGTGTGGAAAATAACTTTTTGACACAACTACTGAGTGAGCCAAGTAGGGAAGGCATCCCACTGGACCTGTGGTTTGCAAACAGAGAACGACTTGTGGGCAATGTGAAGATTGGAGTCCATCTGGCCAGACAGGTCACAAGAAATAAGGAGCAGGGTCAGTGGAACTGACACCTTGAGCTTCTGGAGGGCAGACTTTGGATTTTTTTAGGAGACTGTTTGACAGAATGTTCTTCAAGAAGAAAATTGTAAAGGCACAGGAGCAAGCTGTAAATACATGCCCTACAATGAACTATTGACCATCTTGGATGAACAGAGAGCTTTGGGTTGATCTCAGGGGAAAAAAGAAAGTATATCACCTTTGGAAGAAGAGGCAAGGCAACTCAGGAGGACTACAGGGATGTTGTGAGGTTACACAGGAACAAAATTAGAAGCACCAAAGCCCAAATAGAACTTCTATAAATGTATCAGCAACAATAGGAGAGCTAAGGAAATCTCCATCCTTTATGGAATGTGGGCTAAACATAATAATAAAGGATGAGGAAAGGCTGAGGAATTTAATGCCTTGTTTGCCTCACTCTTTAATAGTAAGACCAGTTGTTCTTCAGGTACCAGCCCAGTGGAAGACAGGGTGAAGGAAGAAGGGAAAAGAAGGAAGCCCCCATAATCCAAGGAGAAATGTTCAGTGATCTGATACACCACCAAGTCATTTTGGGCCCCTTGCTACAGGAAAGATGTTGACATGCTGGAGTGTGTCCAGACAATGGCAATGGAGATTGTGAAGAGTCTGGAGCACAAGTCCTGTGAGGAGTGCCTGTGGAAGTTGGGGATGTTTAACCTGGAGGAAGGAGACTCAGGGGGGACCTTACTGCTCTCTACAACTACCTGACAGGAGGTTGCAGCATGGTGGGAGTTGGTGTCTTCTTCCAGGTAACAAGTGATAGGACTGCCTCATATAGCACCCAGGGAGGTTTAGGACACTGAATGTGTTGTCAAACATTGGAAGAGGCTTCCCAGGGAAATGACTGAGTCACCATTCCTGAATACATTTAAAAGATGTGTAGATGTGACACTTAGGGACATGGTTTATTGGTGGACTTGGCAGTGTTAGGTTTACAGTTGGATTTAATGATCTTAAAGGTCTTTCCCAAACTAAATGATTCTATAATTTTGTGATTACATTGTAACGTGGTAGTTTTAAGAAGACATAATTTCTTGCCATTAATTTATTTTACCTTGTGTTTTGGGAAAATCAAACAATATTGCATTTTTCCAAATTTGGTTTGGAGTATATTTAATAGCTCCATAGTATTACAGTCATTAGTCTGATTTTAATAGCAATAGATTAATTTTACTTGGATCACTGTTATTGATGAGTGGTACAAATCAATAGGGCTAGAAATTCTTTTAATTCAAATGGCATAAAAAATTACATGATTCAGTAAGTATTATTTACTTCAATTAAAGAGTAAATACCACTGTCAGGGAGGATTTTCTAGTGTTTATGTTGGGAGGAAGAACAAGGGAAATTAAATGATCCCTGATCAAGAAACTTAGAGTTTAGCAGGGCTCAAAAGTATTTCTTCTGTTACTTGATTTTTGGTAGCCAAATTGATGGATTGCCTAGAATATATTTTTTCCTTAGTGTATTTTTGCTTTATAAGCTACTTTTATAGATGGTTTTCTTACCACAGTTACTGTGTTATTTCACAATGGTGAAACATTTTCTGTGGGGGATAAATTTCTAAAAAAAGGGTTTTTTGCTACTCCTGTCAAGAATAAAATCTATTTACGGTCTATTTATATAATGATCTCTTACTTCAATTACATTTCCATCATCTACAATTTCAATTATTACTGTTATTATAGTACGTTATAGTTTTTAATACTCCTGTTTCTGAGTTTGTACATTAGAAATACTTTTCACTTTTGGTTTCTCATTAGTCATAAATGAGTACTGTCAAAATACACAACAGGTAAAACTACTCTTTTTTTAGTATGATTTTGAAGTATCTAAGGCAAAGTTTCTTCAGACTACTCAACAGTTCCCAAAGGGAATCTGTGACAATCTGCACTACTTTAACATTTAATCTTCGTGTTTACAGTTTTTCTCTGGAGAGTTTTTTTTCTTGTTTCTTTGTCAGCTGTTTCTTCTATGGTCAAATTATTTTATGACTAAGATCATGAGACAGCACAGTTGTGATTTTCTATGGTGCATCATTCTTTTCATAAGCCCTAAAGTAGTTATTAATTTTAATTTTTTTACTTTATTTTATTTACTTACTTTATCTATTGTTTCTGTTCTCACCATTTTGGTTAACCAGTGAACTAAAGAAAACTTGGTAAAAATGAATAGATTTCACATCATCAGTTTCTCCTGCATAGCACCAGGGTTTTCAGATATTATGCATCATAGTCCTAATGTTGTAATTTTGAACCCTCCAAATTTTTCTCTGCATTCAATAACTCAAAAAACTTTCAAAACATATTATCCTTATACAAAGAACATAATACTCTATAAATGTTTTGAAAACTTTACTTCAATTTTTAATTGGTTTTTTTCAGCTATTTAAGTTAACCTTCTTTAATTACATTATGTATACTGACTCATCCTTGAAGATGAGTCTTCAATCTTACTTAGGTATTATTATTAGGTTATTATTATTATTAGGCATTATTAGGTATATTATTATTATGTACACACACACATACATAAATATATATATATAAATATATAAATATATATTCTGGTAACATCTCTGATCAACAAAGGTAAATTGCTCTGCTTCTTTAACTGTTATTTTTTAGATACAATTTGTTATAATTACTTGATGAAAATCATATTTTTAATAGCGTTTAAATCTACTAGTCTTTAAAGATAATAAGACTACTACCTCTAGAGTTCATTAACTTTAGGATCAGAGAGAAATCTGATTCAGAATTTTCAAATATGCTTTATACAGCATATTTTTATTACTCAAAAAAAGTAATATGATTAATTTTAAATACTTTAAAGTTTATCTGAATCTGTATTTCTTTACAGATAATTCACCTCTGTGCAATTTTCCACTGCATGTTTAATTGTATTAGCAGATATTGCTGCCAGCTTCTGAGATGCCAGCTGAAGACATAATTTTTACAAGCAAAGGATCTGAACTTGCACCAGCTTAACAAGCTGTTTTTTCAGGTAGGCAATGGTTGTAAAGGTTTCCAAATGGCCACTTAAATGTGATATTGATGTTCATAGTGCACCTTAATTATCAAGCTTCTCCTAGTTTTAATTAAATTTCTACAGTTCTATGATACATGTTCCTTGTTTTCACAATGCTTGTGCATTCCAAATCTAAAAATCACTGGATTTATGAGGGTGTAACAGCTCCTAGAAAGCTTTTATAATTCTGATGAACTATATAACAACAGGCAGATAGATGTAATGTATGATTCATATTTAATTTTTAATGATTAACATAAAGTTCAGGAATGTGGCTCCAGGAATCCACCCTGGGTCTCTGACAAGACTCAGAAATTGTATGGAGATGGGGTAAAACATAAAAATTGAAGGAAATTGATGCAAATATAAGAAGATTTCAGATGTACTTATGTTTTCCCTGGCCTAGAAAATTAGCTAGCACGTAGCTCTTTAGCTCCACTGGCCATAATGAATTTAGAAATTATGGAGACAGAAAAATGTACAATGCAATAATCTCTAAATTATCATGAATAGATACTGAAAGGTCAGATATGACTAAGGTAACATATCTTTAAAACTTGGAGGTGACATCTGAGACACAGAAACTGTGTTTTCTCTTAGTTCCTGAATCCTCTACGAGATCTGAATGCCTGTCCTGCCTATAATGATTCTTACAAATTTTACCTAAAGTCTGCTATAAGTAGAATAAATTTTCTCTCCCTACTGTGCGAACAGGATTTAGAACCTAGGTATGTTTTCATTCTCCCATTGATGAACAACAGATTACAAAATCAGACTTTCTTCATCTCCTTCAGGACTTATAAACCTTATTGGATTTGGTCAGTTTGAAAAGCTGTATTGTCTCCTTTCTCACTCTTAGTTTCGTCAAAGCACTTTTACACATTCCTGAGGGAGGACTAGTGAGCTCAAACCTCCATATGGCAAGGGTTGCCCAGCATTAGGGGTTTCAGGCTTCTATGAAAAGTGGTATCTTCAAACTATCTCCATTGCAGTATCACGAATGACAGTGCTGGGTTTGAATCAGTCCAAATAAATTAGACATAATATAAGCACAGTAATAAGTAGGCTTTTTCTGGAACACGACTCCACTCTTCTGTTTTTGTGACATAATTGTGACAGAATCTGCTAGGACCAAGCATCTCAAGTTTCTAAAAATTCACAAGAACATATCTTTAAAACTGATGAAGTAAAATTGGAAAAAATAAATAGTAAAATATTTTCTGAGAATAGCCATTCTGAAACGTTCACTTAAAGTTAACCATTTAGCTATACTGGAATTTAGGTGGAATTTAGCTAGTCTGAATATAACCATGAACATTTCATTAATGCATTTATTACATTTTAAAAATAACTTTCTGATTTGTATCTGGTGACATGTTGGAGAGAATGGTTTGATTTGGTTTGATTTAGTCTGGCTTTTCCAACTCACAGATGCAATAGCATGGAAATGTTAGTTATATCAGTCTATTTTATTTACTGTAGTAGTAAGTCTATTACTATGTATATACCCTACACAGATTAGTCACCACCTCGTCAGTGTATGAAGAAGCATAACATCATGAAAACTCACTTTCCATAATTTGTTGCTATTGTTTCCTCAAATTGCTTATTAAATACGGGTCTCTATTCTTCCCTGATGCTGCTATGATGTTCATTGTAAAATTTGTATTTTTACTGCATACACACTCAGTTATGGAGATACTATTTTTATTAAAGCTTCTACTATTGCTGCAAAATTTGTATCTTGTTTCTAGAAAACTTTGTTTATAGTTCAAAAAAGTAACATTTTTTTGCACTAACAAAATCATTCACTTTCTCCTAGATACTGTTTCTGTGCTTTATAGTGGCAGTATTTTGCTTGAAGTGAATAATGCTCCTCTTCAGTGAAAAGCCTCTTACCAATAAAGGTATTTGCTAGTATTATATGAAGTTTTTATGAGCAAAAGAAGAGTCAAAAGCTCATTGACCAAAAAAAAAAAAAAAATTAATGCTATTGCAAAAATGAACGGCTATTAACAAACCTTGCAAATCTTTATCCTGATACTTAGAGGAGGTTCTAATCACCT
The DNA here is from genome assembly GCF_022539395.1 of Myiozetetes cayanensis. NCBI lineage: Eukaryota > Metazoa > Chordata > Aves > Passeriformes > Tyrannidae > Myiozetetes > Myiozetetes cayanensis. The sequence goes on along the minus strand of NW_026087411.1, from coordinate 87,694,963 downwards.
AAGAGCATTGTGGAACAATCTCCAAATATGTACAAAAGGGCAAAAAAGCATCTAAGTTTGACATGGCATTTTCTAGATGGAAGGAGATTTCATGTTTTGGAGCCCTCTTAGTGTTTTATTCCCATGCTTCAGGGTGCTTAAAACATGTTTTTCTATTTAAAATTTACATCTACTATATAGTTTTGCAGAGCCAAATTATATGTAGGGATATTATACTCATTTAGTTCTGGAGATGACAAATACATTTCCATTTTTTAATGAAATATCTTTCTATATACCATAAAAATCAAACACTATTTGAAAAATACTGAATAAACATTAAAAATTTTTGTAATAATCTTCCAAAATAAAATTCCAATAAAGTTATGCTAGTTTTTAGTATTGTACATCTAAAAGATGTGTCGTTTACTCCTTTATCTACTTGTATTAGTTGTTCATTGCTGTAAACGGCAAAAACCCACAAGGCAGCCACCTTATTTCTGCTGAATATTTATATGGCAAAAGGAAAAGAATTAAGCTCCTGTGTACAAACACTAATAATAACTAATAATAATCATAATAAAAATCATCAATAATTAATAAATTAAAAACTCATTTATTTCAGCAATAGTGGATCTTGTTTCTACACTGCAAAAGGTGAAACGTGAAAACTTAGATAATGTCTGAGACTGAAATCAGTGAAACCTGAAGGGTCTTAGCCCCTTAGCTTTCAACACCTTTAAGTCCTGAAGACTAAATTAGTAAGTCTTTAAAGGATTTCTATTTTGTCCCAAAAATTTTTCTTCTGCTTAGATGTTTACTTGTAACTGCATTTGTCAGAATATTAGTTTTATTACTGTAATTTCTCAGAACAAAAAATATGAAGACATTTCTTATTGCCTTTGAAATAAGGCTTCACAGACATTGGTATTCAGTTTAGGTTTGTAATCCAAAATCAATTGTGGCACAATCAACATTTCTAACAACAAAGCCTTTGTTTGGCAATGGACTTGGGCAATAAACAATGAAGGAAGATTCATTAGAATGACAATTTTTATTGTGAACACCGATGGCAGTATTAAATCAAGGTTTTGCACACTTAGATAGCATTTCAAAAGTTCAGAAATAATTCTTCATAAGTCTTCAGCAACTTCCTATTACAAAGTCATAGCATCATACAAGCAATGACAAACCATATCCCCGAGTTTCTTGCATATAGAGAGATATCTCCTTCTCTTAAAAAATGCAGGCAAATCTATTAATTAATTAATCTATTAATTAATCTTACTCTATTGTGCTCTGCAAAGATTTCCTTCCTGTTATGACTATATGGTATTTTTGAAAATTGTGGAAAGTCAGGGAGGAAATTAGGAAAACCTTTACAGTGTTATCATGCCAAAAGTTACTCCTTTTGACCCAAATCTGTATCATTTATGATTACTAAATTTTTTTTTTTTTTGAGGGAAAAAAGAGGGAAAGAGCAAGTTACTGTTTTGACTATAAGGAAATATACATACAGATAAAACCCTTGAGAACGTATTTAGGAAGATACAATCTACAAAAAACAACTAAAAACATGGCAAGAGATATAGAGAGAGAGGAAGAAAGAAAGGAAGAAAGGAAGGAAGGAAGAAAGAAAGAAAAGAAAGAAAGAAAGAAAGGAAGAAAGAAAGAAAAAGAAAGAAAGAAAGAAAGAAAGAAAGAAAGAAAGAAAGAAAGAAAGAAAGAAAGAAAGAAAGAAAGAAAGAAAGAAAGAAAAAGAAAGAAAGAAAGAAAGAAGAAAAGAAAGAGAGAAAGAAACAAAGAAAAAGAAAGAAAGAGAGAAAGAGAGACAAAGATGGAAAGAAAGAAAGAATTAGAAAAGAAATAGTAGAAAGAGATAAAAATAGAGAAAGAAAGAAGAAAAGAAAGAAAGAAAGAGAGAAAGAGAGACAAAGATGGAAAGAAAGAAAGAATTAGAAAAGAAATAGTAGAAAGAGATAAAAATAGAGAAAGAAAGAAAGAAAGAAAGAAAGAAAGAAAGAAAGAAAGAAAGAAAGAAAGAAAGAAAGAAAGAAAGAAAAGAAAGAAAGAAAAAAGAAAGAAAGAAAGAGAATTTTATAAAATATTGGGGGAAAAATCTGATTTTATTAGAAGTTACATAATTTCTTCCTAAAACTGAAATATCTAAACATGCACTTGCTATGTTTAAGACAGATAAGACAGTCATTGCATCAATGAACCTCAATGATAAGAAGATATAAATTTTTTACATCTTTTCTTCATTGAGGAGTTAATGTTAGTGATAAGAATATAAAGATATTTCTTTATTTAAATAGAAATCAAAAAACCCTCACAATTCTGCTTCTGATCACATGAACTGGCTTACAGTCCCAGGAAAGTTTAAGGCATGTAAAGATACCTTTGCATCAGTCATGCACTTACACTGTCGTAGGTGAAACTTGACCAGAAATGTTTGCATCCTGGAATGAAATAACAGCATCAGACATTAGACTAACTCTAAATAAAAATGAGAAATCTCAGAGGAAATGTTTGGGGCTTTTTAAGAAAAGCTTTTACTAAGCAATGTGAAAATGTTTATCATCAATGTGATTAAAATACATTTATAGCAGAAATCTGTATTTAAAATATACGGTTATAAAACCTAATAAAATTGGAGTTGTATTAAATAGTACAAAGTATTTAAATAAAAAAAGTTAAAAGTAAAACCAAAAAAATCTTCTCTTTCTACATTTAAAGGTGACTGAAATTAAGTAAGAAAACCAATACAATTCAACCTGTGCTTGTCAGAGATTTGCTTTAAATGAAACTATGCTTAGTGAAGAAAAATTCTTCAACTTTTTCCTACCAGTTTTGGATGTAGTGCATTGGTTATTTTGACAAATGCATCAGGACATGACAAACATCTAAAACTTCTGAAGAATGTGACAATTTCAATACGCAAAAATCAAGTGTCAGAGAATAACACCCTGAGAAAATTGTTCTGAATGTGCTCCTGCCCTGGGGAGATACAGTTGTTATATGCAAAAGCAATGTCAGGAGCAAGAAGAGAAGAAAAAGGAAAGAAAGCAGAAGATGACATTAGCCCAAAGGGTTACCTGAAGCAGGCGGATGCAAGAACCACACACACGGGACTCCTTGTTTACTCTGAATGAATCACTTACAAACACTAAAGACAACTGTAGCTCCCAAAGCAGAACATTTTGATTTTCTTATAAGAATAAAACAGGAGAGGAGGGAAGAGAAAGTGAACTTTCTAATGTTAGTATTTAAAGGCAGACCATCTATTGAATGCCAGTTTTAGCAATAAAGGATGCCAAAATTATCCTTCATCAGTTTTTGTTTTCTTGATATAGAGACTAATTTCTGGCACTAGGTGAACACAGAAAAAAAACCACACTGGACTTACTTTTAACTCCAGCAAAAATCTATTACCTACTTTCTGGAGTTTGAAGGCCATTAATGATCAGATCCTCCTCTTCCTTCTCATTAAAAACAATGGGAAGCTGAGATGGTGTGGATATTCACTGAGTTTCATTGATCAGTATTCACTGATCCACTTGATTAGCTATTTGAATAAACAAAGTCTAGAAGGTAAAGATCTCTCAGATAATATAAAATCTTTGTTTATTAAATCAGTATTTTTGTTCATTTTCCTCTCTTTTACTCTAGCACTTGTTTATCAAGGTAGATGATATATTAATTTTAACATTACTGCCTAGAGTAGGAAAAGATAATTATTGAATGCCCTCTGACCTCCTCCAGAAGGAATGTCACATCTTAAAACATCCAATATAGGTAAAGCAGACTTTATAATTCTACTGTCTGTGCATATTCACTTTGTATTCTTTGAAAAAACATGATTATGTGTTTCCCCTTTACTTCACAATGCATTTAGAAAGTTTCATTTTGTGTCTTTTTGTTAAGTAGAATCTCATCTGGGAGTGAGGTCCTAACTTCTCACTTGCTCTGTGACTAAAATAGGAAATACAATTCTATGAGCATGTTCTTGCTGCTATAATGTCAAGTAGTGTTTTCTTTGACTACTTGCTAAATTTCAGCATATGAGATAGGCCCCATCACTCAGCATAATTCATTAGACCAGATGTGGTTTCACGGTAGGCAGAATTTGTTTTGTATCAAGTCTGAATTTTGCATCCTTAAAATTGAGTGTCCCTTATGTAACAACCTGAAGTATTTTTGTATCAAAGTTTGAAAAAAATTAGAAATGTATATGAATAATTATATTCTGCCTTATGTTTCACCTTGATTGCCTGAGTATGGCTCTTAAGATAAACTGGTACTCCATTTCTACTCTATGAGGACAATTTATTCATAAATGGACCTTTCATAAATGGACCTTTGTCTTATCTCTAAAATCATTATAACAGGGTGTCTCATATTTAAAGACATGTATATTTTGTATATTTATAATATCAAGTGAAAACATATGTTTACTGTATTGATAGGAATTAATATATTTTGTTTGTTTCTTTATTTCTTTAAAAGTTATGAAATACTGGTTTTTTATAAAGGTTGCAGGAAATTTTATCATGCATCATTAAAAAAAAAATTTACTGTTTTGTACACACTCCCTGGTCAAAATGACAGTTTCCTACTTTTTTATTCTTTTTGTTTACAGTGCCTGTTTAAGGACAGGCGTTCTCTTCTTCACAATGTTTGCTAATGAGTCATTAGTGGTTTCACAACAGATAAGCTTTCAGCTTTAAACATTCTCTTTTGATGCACAATTTCCCTCCTCAAGGGTTTGACAGCCACCATTGCTCCAGTCCCAATCCCCTCCCTCATGGCCCTGCTCCAGTATGTCCTGTACACTCAAAGCTACAGGCAGAATAACACTTGAAAACAGCTGTATAATGCTACTATATTTATTTCTAAATCTTACAAAAGACATTTTGATGTTCAGGGGATCTTTGGACCTGAGTAACCTTCTGACACCTAGTGGGGAGGATGAGAGAACAAGATATTTGGCAGGCACCAGTCATTTATTGCATAGGTCATAAAAGTATAGATTTAATGATTAGTTGAATGACAACTTATTTGGACTATTGAGGCACATTCAGACAATCAGAAAGGAAATTCAATTATAACTGTAATTATAGTAGATCAGTGTTATAATAGATTCAATTACAATAGGACAGAATTTAGCTTTAAAACTGTTCTTATAAATGTTCAGACCCTGGGAAAGAAGCTAGGCCATTTACTCTGCTGGATTGATTTTATATATTCACATAAAAAAGCTGACTCTCATTTTGAATGATATATTACAAGACAGTAAAAAAACATCATTTCTTGTTGAGATGACATATTTGATCTTAGCTATGATTCAGCTGCCTAAAAAATACCTATTGTCATTTGCTCTGTCCCTCAGTCTTTAACTTACCTTGATAGTCATGACACAAGGTTGAAAGAGATGTGTGCCCTTCTGGAGCAGTAATTCAGAGCCAGGAGGGATACTCCAGGGCATCTCAACTATCCCTACCTGCCTAGCAAATCAGACTGAACTGTACTGCTAGTTTTGCCTATCAACATTTCAATGTGGATGCTTAACTTATTTTAGTATTTGTTGGTTTCAAACATCTGGGTAAAAATCTTGATGCTGTTAAATTAATGAGAACTTTTGCAATTTTAATGCCTGATGTAAAAAACCCACTGTTCTGAATAGTTGATTCGGAAATACTAACTATTTGTGACAGACTCACAAAGTAACTATGGTTTAACAACATGAATAAAAAAGAAATATTCTAACTTCATATGTAAAATCAGGAACTCTGCTTACCTTTATCACTCAGAAATAAGAACTTGAAGAATGGTAGAAAATTCATGAAGATGTCAAGTCACTGCTTAGCAACAATCAAAAAAGCAAAGCAAATATTTATGTAGTAACAGAAACAAATAAATCAGAGAACAAAACAAAGAACATTTTTATTCTACTTTAGAAATCCACAGTTTTCCCATTTCTGTACTGTTTTACAGTAGGGGTTTTTTTCCACCTCAGGAAGGATGGAATTCAAATGCACAAGTTTCAAAACAGTTTACAAGTATGACTAAAGGCATATAATGGCTTATACATTAAGGAATGGCTAAGTAACCTGGGACTGTTTGGTCTAGGAAAAGGATAGATGATAGAAGAGAACAACAACAAAAAAAAAAAACAAAGGAGTGTTGTGGAGAGATGATAGAGACAATTGTTTGCTGTCTTTTACAATATAAACATTATATCCTCACCTCTCCTCCTCCTGGTTGCTACTGCTGCATAACAGAGATAGCGTGGATGGACCGTAGCATGACCCAGCAGAGATCCTGGGGTTTTTTTGTATCTCAATGCCTTGGTTTGTCCTTGCATTCTTTCTCTACAAGCCTTGGTGAAAATGCAATTATTTTAGAATGAATATGGAAAAATCAATGATCATGTGCTCACCAAGAACTTCTTGGGGATTTACATTCCAGACATTTCACAATAAAGCAAAATTTAATTGCTCCTTCCCAATATCCTAATTTGAGGTTATAACAAACCAAGAGATTTTTAAAAAATCTTAAATCGAAATGTAACCACTCTGGGTAGCTTATAGATTAAATCTAGAGTGTAACACAGGGTATTTCCAGTTTTCCACTGACAGAAACATTTGATGGCAAAACAATCAAAGGTGTATTTCCAGTCAGATTTTGGTACAGTTTCTTTCAAGAAATTATTTGCTTTGGAGTCCTTTTTATGCATCTGTTGGTGGAATTTGAAGTTGCTTTCAATTTATTTTTCTATAAACTTTACAACTGTATGTTGGATGGTTACAGGCCCTTCAGAGGGATAGGCAGGGCAGAAGAGGCCGAGGGGTGACACTGTATGTAATAGAAGGGTTAGAATGTATGGAGCTCTCAGTTGGCAATGGCACAGGTCAGAACCTCTGGGTAAGAATCAAGGGGCAAACAAATAATGCAGAGGTCACAGTGGGAGTCTGATATAGACCTCCCAGCCAGGACAATGATGCTGATGAATTTTTTTTTTTGAGAAACTAAGGGACACTTCCATGTCAACTGCCCTTGTGCTTACGGGGGACTTCAACTTGCCAAAAATTAACTGGGATCATCTCACAGTTGGTACAACATGGACCAGAAGATTCCTAAAAGACCTGGATGATGACTTTATGGAAAAGTACTAGGGGAGCAGAAAGATGCCCTCCTTGATCTGCTGCTTGTCACCAGAGTGGATTTCACGACTGAAGTGGAGATTGGTGGCCATCTTGACCACAGCAGCCAAGAAGCGATAGAGTTTAAAATCTCTATTGACAGAAGGAAAACTGCTAGCAAAACCTCAGTTCTGGACCTGAGGAGAGTAGACTTCAGGCTGCTCAGGGAATTAGTAAGGTCCCTTCAGAAAATGTTTTTGCAGGTGCTGTTGTCCATCAGTGATGGTCACTTTTTAAACATTACCTCCTAAGGGCGCAGGAGCAGGCAATTCCTAGATGTTGGACATCAAGCTGATGAGGCAGAAACTGGCTTGCCCGAACAGGAATTTTTTCCTTGGAAAAAAGGCTAAAAAGGAAGGTGTATGTCCAGTGGAAGCAAGATCAGGTGGCAGGGGAAGAATACAGAGATGCTGCTTGCAACTGTAAGGAGAAAATTTGTGCAGCCAAAGCTTAACTGGAATTGAAGCTGGCCAGAAATGTGGGAGACAATAAAACAGTTTTTTCAAACACGTTTATGGCCCAACAGACAGTACAGAAATAACATTTGACTGTTACAGGGTGAGGATGGTCACCTCACAATCAGGGACAGATACAAGGCACAGGTGTTTAATGCTTTCTTTGCCTCTTTCTTTAACACAGATGATGGACCAACGGGGTTTCAGTGCCCTGAGCTGGAAGACCATGACTGCAAGAATGACCAGCTCCCAGTTGACCCTGAAAGTATGTGGCATCTGCTGCTTCAGCTTTATCCCTACAAAACTATGGAGCCTGATGGGATTCCTCCCAGAATCCTCAAAGAGATGGCTGATGTCATTGCAAAACCTCTTCCAATGATTTTTGAGTGGTCTTGGGAATCCGCAGAGGTCCAAGCTGACTGAAAGCTTGTGCATGTTGTCCCAGTTTTCACAAAGGGGAAGAAGGAGGACACTGGAAACTCCGGCCTTAAACCTTACTTCAGTGTCTGGTAAAATAATGGAAAAGATTATTCTGGGAGGTATTGAAAAACACCTGGAGAACAACTCAGTCATCGGTTACAACGATCACAGCTTCAGGAAGAGAAAGTCCCATTTGTCAAATCTCATTTCCTTCTATGACAGGATAACTCACTGTCATGGTTTTGCTGGTTCTTAGAAACTAAGCAGGAATTTTTCCCTTCCCGCTGCCCACTGTGTGAAGGGGATGTGGAATGGGTAGATTGACTGTGGCTTAGGCAGTTCGGTAACACAAAAGAAGTGGCTGGTAAGACCACATTTCTAGTTGATGGCCCTCAGGATCTTGTCTTTGGGGAGGGGTAAGGAGTTCTTTTTTTTATCTTTTTTTTCCTCTCGTCTCCTGGGAAACAGAGGGGGGAGGACATTCAGGTTGCTACAGGAGCTGGAACAAGGTCAGAGTAGGAGTTTGGAGGTGGTTTTGTTCTCAACCTGGCTGCCAGCTCTAAATTCTGCTTGGATTTTCATTGGAGAAGAACTGTTTCGGGAGGTTTTCCCATCCTCTTTTCCCCCTTTTCTTTCTTGGCAGCAGTTCTAGTGCACATCAAAGGGAGAGTGAAAAACTACCTCATGATTTGGCTAGCAGGATAGAGTGAGTTCCCATTGGGAAGGACCTTTTTTTTCCTCTCCCTCCTCTTTCTCCTCTTTCCCCCTTTCCCAGCAGGGGGGAGGGAAGACCTCCATTTTCAGTTTCTCCATGTACCCAGGAGGGTGTCTCCCCACATGGCAATGACCAGTGATCCAACAACGCCGCCTGCTGACAGGCACAAAACAACTGCAGGCTCTGCATCTCCAGTGATCCAACAGCACCCCCTGCTGACTGTAGTTAGAATTGCACCAAAGGGCAAAAACTGTTCACCTTTTTTTGTTTGCTTATTTGTTTGTTTTGAAGGGGATTATTCTCTGGGGTATAGGAGTATTTTTTGGTTGTTTTACTTGTTTTCTTTCCTTCTTTCTGCCAATACACATATATCTTTAAATAAAGTGCTGTTATTCTTCCTTTTTCCACACTTTTTTTCCCCTCAATTGGAACCTCTTAATTTCAGATTTACAATTGCTTAGAGGGAGGAGTTTGGGACTTCCCCATAACTTATTCTCAGTAAAACACTTGTGTCTCATTTAAACTGAGACACCGACCTAGTTTCCCATCTAGGAAAGCCAGTAGATGTTATCCTTCTGGACTTTAGCAAAGACTTTGATACTGTCTTTCAGAGTTTCCTTCTGGACAAAACGTCCAGCACATACCTGAATAACTGTGTTACACAATGGATGAGCAACTGGCTCACAGGTCAGACACAGAGAGTTATAGTGAATGGGGTAACATCAGACAGATGACCTATAACTAGAGGAGTTCCACAGGGCTCTATCCTCAACTCAGTTCTCTTCAGTATCTTTGTAAATGACTTGGACGTGGAACTCAAAGGAATTGTAAGTTTACCAATGATACTAAATAGGGAGAAGCTGTCAACTCCCTCAAAAACAGACAGACTCTGAGAAATTAGAGAGATAGGCAAACATCAACATATGAAGTTCAATAAGGGCAAGTACTGGATTCTGCACCTGGGACAGGACAGCCCTGCTTGTTTGCAGGGACTGGGGAATGAGGCTGGAGAGCAGCACTGTGGAAAGGGATTTGGGGCTCCTGGTCAGTGGTAAGTTGAATATGAGTCAGCAGTGCCCTGGCAGCCAGGAGGGCCAACCATGTTGGGGGCATCAGGCAAAGCATCCCCAAAGCTGGTCAAGGGAGGTGATTGTCTCTCTCTGCTCTGCACTGGGGCACTCTCACCTTGAGTACTGTGTGCAGTTTTGGACACCACTATATAAAAAAGATTTTAAGGTATTAGAGAGTCTCCAAAGGAGGGCCACAAGGATGTTGAAGAGTCTGGAGGGGAAGTCTTATGAGGAAGAGTGGCCACTTAGTTTATTTAGCATGAAGAAGAAGAGACTGAAGGGAGACCTCATTGCACTCTTCAACATCCTCATCAGGGGAAGCAGAGGGACAGGTACTGATGTCTTTACTCTTGTGACCAGTGACAGCATTCAAGGAAATGTCATGAAGCTGAGTTGGGGAATGCTTAGGTTAGATATCAGGAAAAGGTTTTTCACCTAGAAGGTGCTTGAGCACTGGAACAGGCCTCCCAGGAAAGTGGTCACAGCACCAAGCCTGACCGAGTTCAAGACACATTTGAACAGTGCTCTCAGGCATATGATGTGATTCTTGGGGTGTTCTGTGCAGGGCCAGGAGTTGGACTCAGTGATCCTTATGGATCCCTTCCAACTCTGTTCTATGATTCTATGTGTATTTTCAAAAAAAATACACATTTTTTTACTAACAAAGAGATAGATTAGACAACCTAAAGGAACCTTTTCAATCTGTCTTTTGTGATTTTCTTCTTGTCTGTGTTTTAATGAACTCTTATTTATCACCCCAACACTAAGTTAGAAGGTGTTAAATAATTACAGTACAATTGATAAAGCAAATAGAAATCAAATTAGAAAAAAAAAAAGATTATTGAATCATGAAGAAAGGTCCTTTTAAATGTATGGCTGTATAAAAAGAAACATAATCTCATTTCTATCTTTAAAAATTTACATCTTTTATATCCATATTACTTGCTATCCTCTTATTTATATTATAAGTTTAGGTCAAATAACTTGACTGAACACATATAGTGCCATCTAAGATGTTATACGATACTTTATTTGATTTCCAGTTGCCACCAGAAGACCAGGATCTTCTTTAAAACCTGGTCATGTACCAGTCATATGTAAATGTCTTGCATACTTTACGATATCTCAAATGACCCTAAATATTTGTATTCACATGACTGAATAAAACACTTTATGTCATATTTGAAAGTGCATATCTAACATAATACAACTTTTTTATAGCAATAAAGTATTTTTCCATTAAACATGGGCTTTTCTCATACACAGATTACTAATGTGAATATCCTTCACTAATGGAACTTCTGTTTTTCTCTACTGACTAGACAGAGACAAATCATTTGGATGAGATGCATAGCTTTTAGATAATTAAATTGAATCTGCTAGAATTGCATATTAGACTCTGTTAAGTAGTTGAAACAGCAGCGAAGATGCAACATGTGCTAAAACTAAGATATATGTTGTTCTTTTTTTTTCTGATGCTTGCGCCAACTTTGCGTGAGGACAGATATGTTCAAGCGCTAGATTTATTCTCCTACTCAATGTCTCAGGAATAGTGTGGTTATAAACCTACCAAGGCATAGTAATGGTACAATTTATAGTCTTTTGAAATCTCCAGCAGTGAGTAGATAGGCCTGACTTGAAAGAAGACAGGTTCATACTCGCAAAATGAATTCTGAAATTTCACAGACTTCACTAGGTCTGCAAATAAAAAATAAGGGGGAAATGTCGCTATTACTTTTTAAGAATAAAATTAGGAAGGAAAAGAAAAAAATGCATGCAGAAATAAGGGTAAAATCATGTAGGAATCTACTATACACCTGAAGACCCTTCCAAAGTCTCTGGTGAGCGAGACTTTCTGAAAATTGTATTTGAAGTACACTGGAAGTTTGCATTTTATTTGCAAAAGAAGACTTTCTAAAAATATCTTTTGAGAGGAAGACATTATGAAACTGAGAATTGCTAAGGAAATAACAGAACACAGGAGCTTGAAGTCTTCCTTCCTCTATAAATTTCAAATATTGAATTCCCAAAACAGATATAATGAAAAGGAATTATAAACCAGGCCAATCTCATTAATCCATGAAAATCATCTGCTCTTTGATTTTAGTATTCAGAGAAGTAATTGAAAAAAGGTTTGGTTAAAAGTGAATTCCACAGAATTCAAATGTAATTCAGATGCTTGAAGATGAAATAGTTATATTACTTTGGTTCCTTCACTAAGTGACTGTTGGTTTCTCATGAAATGTCTATGGTATTTCATAAAACATCATTCTACTTTTTTTTTCTATGTATAACAAGGCTATAAATTCACTACTTATACACAAACAGCCTTTTGCAGTATCAGTGTTCAGCTAAAATTGTTATTTCTTTCAACTAATGGCTATATATAAATATTTTCCCCAACATCACTTGCCAGCTACTAAATGTTTATAACAGTATACTATTTTATTACAATTGTTCAAATTTTATTTATTTTTCATATTGAAATATTATATTAAAACCCAATAAATAACTATATCTAATCTATCACAACCGAATATAAAGCAAAATAGTTTGTTTTGTAGTATTTTTCTTTTTAAAAATACTACATCATGATAATTATCTATCTTTATAGTTGTTTATACTGTTTATGAGGAAATAATTTCTTATTTTTTTAAACTTTGTATGAAGACCATAGACTCTTAACAGAGAGCTCACTATCACAAAATGTAACCTGTTTATTTTAATTGAAGAAACTTGAACTGATCTTCTTTTTAGTCATTTAAAAGGTGGTAAAATGGGACACAAAATGGAAAACATTATGAATTTTCACAGTCCTAAGTAGCTCAATTATCCTTAGCCTACTACAATGAAAGTAAGTATGCCCACCAGGTCAGTTTTTTAAGCAGCTCCATGGTTTTGGACTGATTTGGGATCCCTGAGTACAATTTATCAATGACACAAGGAAATTATACTGTAACAGGATTTATTTCAAACTATAGTTTCTGAATGGTACACTTTTTTAGATAAAATGTCTAGTTTCAGTAACCAGGGAGATTATTAGGCAAACCAGCAAATTAGATTATCGGGCAAATTTTAAAGTTTCTAGGTCCCTCCAAGGATGGCTTTCTAGATTTCTGTTCTGAACACAAGCCCCTAAATTCTGTCTATATCTCAGTTTAGAAAGTTTGGTTCACAGGAAGAACATTGGCCTTCTGGAATGAGTCCAGAGGAGGCCACCAAGATGATTAGAGGGATGAAGCACCTCTCCTACGAGGAAAGGCTGAGAGAACTGGGATTGTTCAGCCTGGAGAAGAGAAGGCTTTGCAGTGATCTAATTGCAGTCTTCCAATACCTGAAGGGAGCCTTCAAAAAAGATGGACAGAGACTTTTTGCAAGAGCATTTAGTGATAGGACAAGGGATAATTGCTTCAAACATAAAGAGAGTAGGTTTGGATTAGACATTAGGAAGAAATTCTTTACTGTGAGGGTGGTGAGGCCCAGAGAAGTTGTGGATGCCCCATCCCTGGAAGTGCTCAAGGCCAGGCTGGATGAGGCACCAAAAAACTTGGTCTAGTGGAAAGTGTCCCTGCCCATGACAGCAGGGTTGGAAACAAATGATCATGAAGATCCCTTCCAACCCAAGCCATTCTATGATTCTATGATTCTTAAAAGGCAGGATTTGTAGGTATTTCCCTTTAGTTTGTGGGAACTATATAACATATAGATGGCATAGCAATCCATTTTTCTCCCACTCAACAAAACCACCATATTTTCAAGAGAATCTCAAAATCTTTAAAATAAGGTTACTTTTTTGTCTGAAACATAAAAAACAATAGGAGCCATGGGTTTGTGGGTGTTTGGTTTTTGTTGGGTTTGTTTTTTTTTTTTTGTTTGTTTTTTTTTGTTTTTTTTTTTGTTTTGTTTTGTTTTGTTTTTTGGTTTTTTTTTGTGTGGTTTTTTTTTTTTTTTTTTTTTTTTTTTCATGGCAAGACCAGAATAGTCTGTCCATTTCTGGAGCTTGAGTTAATTTCCAGAGGACTTTAACACATCAGTGAGGGTGTAGCAATTCCTGTAGATTAAACAAAATAACTAAACTCTAGATCTTCAGATAAGTATAGCTTTCTTTAGAATTTTTGTTATGTATGGAAGATGAGTCTTGATGCACAGCCTTGTTCCAGCATGAAACCTCTAGGTGCTGTGATAATATCAACTGCAATCAACTAACAAATACCGACAGTGATGAGATTGTTATTACCTATCACATTGTTGTTGTCTTGACATGGAAAAGATTCACACAATTAATAATCACATACTTACATCAAATTCCATTAGATGCATCTAAGACATATATCATACACCTATACTAGATTTTCACTTCTAATAGCTAGCTGTAGAAATGTCTTTCAAAATGTAAAAAATTAATTGAGCCTCACTCATATTAAAAAAGGTCAAAGAATTAGTTATTTATTCAGATGATTTTTAGTCTGTGAAGGATGTTAGCTAAAACTAGAATTGCATCTGAATATCTGATTTATTTTGATTTGTATTTCTACTTTCACATGAAAATGCCTTTCAAGTATTTTCAACACTCCTCTTGCTAATCCTTAGTAAATTAATATGGAGTTGGTTACTATCCCTTATCTCCAAACTGAATTAGCGAAATTGACATTTACAGACACCGTTAAATTTGATTATAAATAAGTATACTTTACAGATAATAATTTCAAATAAAACTGTCTTTGTCTTATTTAGCATTTACTAATTGTCACTTTATAAAACCAGTATTTGTAAAATAAATAGTTCTGCTCAATTAAACTTCATTAACTGTGCACTGCATAATTATTCCTTTCTCCCTTGAAAGAAGCAAGAGGTAGAAAGGAGTCACAAGTCTTTCTGTGTCAAGAAAGGAACCAAGAATGAGGCTACCTAATAGCAGTGATGAGTTAACCATTCACAGATTTTTAAAATTATTTCTATTAAAAAAAAAAGCATTTACTTCATTTCCATTTTGTTTGACCTACAGCAATTTTCTTCATGAAGACATTAGCATTTTGAGTCTATGTTTAAAAATATCTTCCAGCAAGCAAAAAGTGTCATTTGAATTTGTTGGCTTTAAGCTTTCTGGTCACCATGCATATGCATTTAAATAATTTTTATATTAATTATAAAATACAATATGGTGAAAAATTATTCTGTTAATTATTTGCAGATATAAACATATAAAATTTTGAGTAGTTTGAAAGTGTATTATGAAGATGTTTTTCAGATGAAGGGTAGTGAATCCATCTAATACATTTCTCAGTGATGCCTTCTTTTGAAATGTGTATAAATTGCAAGGATTATATAATTTAAGTGAAAATCTCATTAACTACCCTAGGTCTTGAGATATTATTTTGACCGATGTTAAGGAAAGACATATCACATTTAATAGTTCTATGTACTACTATATGAGCATGTTTTTTCTTCCTTTCTATATATAAGATATTGATGAAATGATAGCGTCTTAGAAAGACTTAGATAACTATTCAGCAAGTAATAAATAGAATAACTTTTCCTTTCTTGATTTGCCAAAACTTGTCAAAAGTTTCTGAACTGTGAGTGTTCAGATGAGTTTGTTGTCACATAACCTAATATGAAATCATGAAAGTCATATATGAAAAAAATTATGTAGATCATTAAAGTCAACAGAAGTTTTACACTTTAAGCTTTACTGGAAGTTTTTTCCTGTATGCTGTATGCTGAGATTAAACCATATGTAATATAAATTTTAAAATGGATAAAAAAGTTATTGGCATATGAAATTATCCTTTATACCTATAATTACTTAGATTTTTTTTTTTTTTAATTTGGAGTGCAAAACAGAAGTATAATGGTAAAATTAATTAGTTTTCAATTTGGGGGGATAATTTATTGCAAAACTTGAATGGCTATTAAGGAACAGTTCATTTAATCTCAGAGTAGTGTGCTTATTAGGACATTTAATTGCTGCTTTTATTAAAATTTGTAGAGGATGCTATGAGAGATATATGAACAAATTACCATTTTCCTTTTGATCATCTTTACATCACATAGAAAAAATTACTTTCTTCCAAGTGAGAAAAGGCAATAAATGATACACACAGGAAAAAAAATTGTAGTGGTGGGACCTAAATTCAGTTCCAGAATATTAGGGACTTCCTTTCTAACTGACTGGTGGTTGGTTGTGTTCCATAACACAGGGTTTTTTCTGCAGGTTAATGCATAATCCCAGAAATTGCAAAGTGTGAAAAAATGTGATAGGTAGCATTGTAGGACAAGAGGGAGAAATATGTGGCCTAACTTAATAATTTTGCTTGCTTATTTCTTGTACAATGAAATTCACTAGGTGGTCAGGAATTCATTTTCTAGCCCTTAGTCACAGGACACAAGTAATTAGAATTAAATTGCTACAGTATTTTGCAATGTGAATAAGAATTAAGAGTATGGGGACATTCAAGTCTTTGTCCTGAGTTCATATAAATGACACTTTCAGCAACTGACTGGGACAGCCTAAATTCCTTAACGGGTGTATCCTCTGGACAGCACAACATTACAGGTTGGTGCTCTGTTCTTTCTTTATGGTTGAGCAATTAAGCTCAAAAAGAATAAGCTATTTCTAGCTTAGAGTAGAGAAGTGCTGATTTACCATACTTTCTGGAGCACCTGTAGTATGAGATAATTTAGTACAATTCTGTCTCAGAAGGTCCCCTTTGAGGAATAAGGATTAAGGTTTTCCATCTGACCCTGAGGATCAGTGTCATGACACAACCCACAACCACATGGTGCTTTTCTTCCTCAAAGCAAGTAAGTTTTATTTACAGGGCATTTTCCCCAACCTTTAATGATTTAATACTCTGTTCAGGCACTATCTGGCAGGATGCTTCCTGTCTGAGTCAAAATCATCCCTGGTGGTGGCCTAGAAATTAAACACTGTAGGCAATCCTGTGTCAGTGCATGGGTCCATTTTCTGGTCTCGGTATATTGTGCTAAATTAATTTTGTAAATAAAGCAAAGAAAGGTTTAGTGATCATTTTTATGTGTGAACTAATCAATGTTACTGAGACATAGATATTTCTATGACACATTCTTCTGTTGGATGTGTTGCATCCATTCTGATATTGGCACCATCATCTGGGTTGCTGTTTTATAAACAGAACATTACACATGCGTAAATGACTTTAATTTTAACAGTTAAGCTTAAAATGTACTCACTTAGGCAAAAAGACTGTATTTCTTAAATGTGTTTACATATTATTAGACTCATACAGGACCTCAGAATTGTTCCAGATCTAGATTTTGGAAAATGTTTGTATGCTCTTTTGAACTAAGACGATCTTCTGAACTAACTTTCTAATTTCAAACCATCAGAACACAAACAGAATTGTGCTTTTTCTGTTACTTTTCTCACTTTTTAAGGTCCTTGATATCATTAAGGTAGGACAAACACCAGACTATGAGTTTGATGGGGGTTTTTGTCAGTATTATTAAGTGTCTTAAACATAACTTGGCACCAGGTGATATTTCTGTTCTTCATCTGTGCAATTAGTTTTCAATGTAATCATTCTTGTGTTTCCCTTATGATTTCTAGCCATGGTCAGATACAAAAGCTCCAGGAAAAAGTTATATTTCAGTTTCCTGTTGTTGTAGTTAGTTTTAGGTGTTTAACTCCTGTACATATGGTGCCATCGATTTCAACTGCAATTTAATCAATACCAAAAAACCCAATAAATTCAGGATAAAGGCTAAATTCTTTGATTCCTTCTCACCAGTGGTTATATTTGATTTGTCTGGTCCTCAGAATGTAACCCTTCAGGCGTTGCCAATAGACACAAGATAAAAATTTTGTTGATGTACAGTTAGACATGTCTAAAGTATGTCTAAGATTATGTTTCACATGTAGTACCAGTTGAATAAATGCAGCCTTTCTTGTGTTTAAATTCATACATGTATTGAAATATCCTACGGAATTAGGGTGTCCAAACTTGTCGATGTAGTCTTTAAAGCACCTTAAAAATGTTTTGGTGAGGAATTTATAATAAAAATTGTGTGTGATCGTTCTTAGTCTAGTCTTTTCATTCCTAATGTTTTGTTTCAGGATTTATAATTTTAAAACAGTATGAATACTTTTTCCATCATAAACCCAAAACACAGCCCCACACTAGCTACTGTTAAGAAAATTCATTCTATCCCAGCACAGATAAAAAGCACTGGATACACTTCAATGTATTATTCCTGTTTATTGTTCTCTATGAACCTAAAAATACACTGTCTCACACAAACAAAAAATGAAAGACCTCGCAGACTTAAGTTGCTCACAAGTTCAAAGAAAAGGACACAAAGATAGCATGAAATTCAGGGTCTATACTTTCCTCTTCAAATGAGAAATGACCTTAAACAACAAATGTAGTCTGTAATTATGGAGGTAAAAGCTCACATTATTATATAAGTGTTGTGAAAATCAGACCTCTTACAAGTCTTTTTCAAAATTCTTTTCTGTCCCTGACTGTTCAAGGTGTCTAGTAAGATATGCAGTTCATCACCTAACATATTCTTCTCATTTTATTTTCTACTTTCTTCTTATAAATATTGTATTTTTAAATGCATGCACCATGACGGAATGTACTTTATTGCACCATATTATTTTAACCTTAATATTGTAGCAAGACTGTATGGAGTTATCATTTACATTAAGCTCACTAAACTGAATGGAAAGCTGAAAAACATGCTCCATACCATTTTATTCTTCAAGGAAAGAAAAGGAAACAGGTATGTAGCCATTTTGGTTGTTATTATCTATAGCAACATAGCAATATAAAACCATAAAAATAACACAAGATAATGTATAAGGAAAGAAAGTGAAAGAAAAGATAAAAGCAAAAAGATAATATCATCAACGTTGGATTCAGCTATGAGACTCGACAGTTGCAATTACTATGTCTGTTGGTTGAAGTGATGGTCACAGTCCTGTCAAAGTGGTGGCTTTGATCCACAGGAAATGGGAGAAGTCCCATGACAATGAGGGAAGAACCTTGTGTGGTGAGGGAAGAAGCCCGTGTGGGTTGAAGGAAGCCCCAGGGGGTTTCATTATGCTTAGACTAGACAGAAATTCCCCTGCTACCTCCCCTGGGGCAAGGAGTTTTACGCTGGATGTTGTCATTCTGTGAGCCATGGGATACTTCAGGAGTCTTTTATGGTCTAAGTCTTTAGAGCTGCCCCAGGTGTCAGTGCAGTTGAGACTATCATAGCCCATTATGGCCCATCAGCAGAGATGAATACCTCCAGGACACATGGGAAAGTCTCAGTGCTCAGGTGGTTGTCCCGTTCTACTCTGCTCTCATGAGACCCCACCTGGAATACTGCACACAGTTCTGGTGTCCCCAACATAAGAACATGGAACTGTTGGAGCAAGTCCAAAGGAGGGCCATTAAGTTGATAAGAGGACTGGAGCAGACTGGAGCACCTTCCCTATGAAAACAAATGGAGATAGGTGGGGTTGCATGGAGACCTCAAAGTAGTCTTCCAGTATCTGAAGGGGACAGACAAGGAAGCCAGAAGGGGAATCATCATTGGGAACTCTAGTGATATGACAAGGAGAAATTAGTTCAGACTGAAAGAGGGGAAATTTAGGTTAGATATAAGGAAGAATTTCTGTGCTGTGAGGGTAGGGATATACTGGAGCAGGTTGCCCAGGGAGGTTGTGGATGTTCCAGCTCCGGCAGTGTTCAAGGTCAGACTGGATGGGGCATTGAGCAACCTGGATTAGTGAAAGGCATCCCTACTCATGGTAGGGTGGTAAGAAGTAGATGGTTCTTTATGGTTCCTTTCAACTCAAGACATTCTATGATTCTACAATTCTATGATGTCATGCCCCCAACTTGTATATATGATAAATTTTATCATATCAATTAGCAGTCTTAGTATGTTTAATCCTGAACTGAATGTAGTTTATATTACTAGTAATAGCTAGGTAAAAAAATTACACTTCAACTTGGCTTCAGATTCAATATATTTTTTCTATTGAAATGTTTCAATAAAATTTAGCTATCCAAGATAATCACTTCAGAGTTTACAAGGTATCTGGTCCTGTAAGTTGCAGCAGAATCCATATACTGCTATTCCAGTAAAGACTGTAGGACATAGGAGTTTTGCAGTAGGCTCAGAAAACTTTAGAATATAAATGGAATATCCTTTATTAATCAGTCTTAACAAATGAGATTGGATCTTGCTTTAAAAACAGGTAAAATAATTTTTTTAAATTTCACATGTTCCTGTTGCACTAGGACATAAAATAATCTTAGGTAAAGCACATTTATTCTTTCCTTAATTAAAAAAACATATGTCCACAGAAGCAATATAGTATCTATCCCAAGGCTAGGTTGGGTGGTACCCTGAGTAACCTGGTCTCATGGATCTCATCCCTTCCCATGTCCTGAGGTTGGAGACTGTGTGGATAATCTTTAAGATCCCTTTCAACCAAATCCTTTCTAAGCTTTATGATACTATCACAATGTATCGATTCTAACAGAATGTCTGGCCATTCTATCAGACAGAGAAAACTACAGCATAGGAGTCATATTGGTACTCTAGGACTCCACTGAGTTGGAGTGCTTAACTAATCCCAAATTCATCAAAAGGCAGTGTCACAACAAATAAAACTTAATGAGCGCTGGTAATTACTAAGGTAGACCTTTTATTAAAAGATGTTTCAAACATGATTGGAACGTACACAATTTAGAAGATGGTTTCAAAGATTTCCAGAGTTATAAATTTCAAAGTGTTCAGCAAGTTCATCAATCACACAAATTTACAGTTGCCTGCTGCAAGTAGAAGTGCTAGTAGCACTACAGCCTCTCCAACTAAAGGCTCATTTGACAGCTAATCAGCTCTCTGATGAACTATGTCCGCAATGGTGTAGAGCACACAATACCTAATACAAGACAAAACATTCTGTGTAATTCATAACATATTCGTTGCTTGAAGTTTTGAGTTACTGTATTCCTAAAACTATTTAACATTCTGATAGTTTATAATAAAATTTGTTACACAGTACTATTTGAATAATACACTCTAACAGTCTGTTTTGACTATGGGTTGGTGATAGTAACTTGGTTTTGACTACAGTCAGATAATGCAAGGTAAACATTCAGGCCTGGAATCCAGCAAAGAAGTCCAGTCAGCAAGTTAGGAAAGCAGAAGACAAACAAATCTGGATTTGGGACAGGGCCAGAGGCAGGGCAGAGACTTTGTAGCATGAGCAGTGATTAGGTGCTTCCTGAGCTGAAATGGCCCCCTGGGCAGGGACTATGATTACAGGGCAGTCAGAACCTAGTAGTGTCCTCAGAATCCTTCCTGTTCTTGTTGTCTTCCAGGAAGGTTTGCTCATTGTTCTGTTAGTCCCTGGAACCTCTTTTTTGGCTGAGGATGGGGGCTATATTTTCCTTTTTCCAGTCCTTGGGAATTTCTTCAGATCACCAGTTCCTTCAGGTCAGCCCATGATGTAGACGATAGTGAAGCAGACTGTCCCCCTGCAGCCTGTGGAGGTTTGGTGGAGCAGAAATCCACCTGCAGCCCAGGAAGGCCCCACACTGGAGCAGGTGGATGCCCAAAGGGTGCTGTGACCCCATGGAAAGACCATGAAGGAAGAGACTCCTACCAGGACCTGTAGACCCATGGAGAGAGGAGCCCACACTGGAGCAGGTTTACTGTCAAGATTTGGGATCACGCAGGGGAGCTACACTGGAGTAGTCTGTTCCTGAAGAACTGCATCCTGTAAAAGGGACCCATGCTGGAGCAGATTTGTGACCCTGTAGGGGACCCCCACTGGAGCAGTCTGTTCCCGAAGGACTGCATCTGATTTCTGTACCTTTCTGTGAGGGCTTATTTGTAGACAAAAACCCCCACTACCTCCTGCTACCAGAAGTCATCATGATGTGAGTCTTCATTGTCTGCCCATTTGAATGTAACCTATATTTTTTCCCGCTCTGAACTCTGAGGACAAACTGACAGTCTTTTGTTCTTCCTTCCATGTGCCATGCAGGTTATCAACAAAATGGCAAGACATAATTGTTTGAAAATGTTTCTTTGTTGTTCAATTTCTTCTTTCCTCAAAAGCTGCTTACTGTGAAAAATACCTGGGGAAACAACCAGAATTACAATAGCTGTGCCTTCTTCATCAGATGATTCACCTGATTTCCACTTCCCCCAAAATTATCATCAGCCCAAAGATCCATAAAGAACAGACTAAATCCACAATTATAGTTTTAGGGAATTTAGTTACCTCATAATATTTCTGTTTGGCAAAATCTATTTGACAAAATAACGTGTCTCGTTAACATAGACTTAAGCCATCAATTTTTGGATCATTCCTTATTCACTATTATTTACTTTATCATAACTTAGAATCAAGTATACATATTATTTTTCTTTTTTATGATATTGCTACTATTTGCAGCAACGTATTGCCTAATGTCCTAGTCAAGGACCAGTTCTCCATTGTCTTACATATTATAAAAACATGTAGGAAAAATATCTAAACAGAAATTTAAATGTGTAACAAAGGAAAATAGAAAGAGTACACGGAGAGAAGTAAATAATAATGGATGGGATGGTTCACTTGGAAACTCTGGGAGCTTATTTTAAAACTTCAATTATGGAACATGTTGAATGCTTAATGTACACATTTTATATTGTATACTTTCATAAATAAATAGACAACAGGTTAGCTAAGGCATACAGAGCTTTCGGTAAACTCCATAAAAGAGTGTGGCAAAACAAACACCTGAAGAAAAGTACTAAGATCAGCGTTTACAGAGCCGTTGTACTGTCTACTCTTTTATATGGGTCTGAATCATGGGTCATTTACCGGCACCACTTGCGTCTCTTAGAACACTTCCATCAGTGTTGCCTCTGTACAATCCTAAACATCCACTGGACTGACTATGTGACCAACACGTCTGTCCTTGAACAGGCAGCAGTCACGAGCATTGAGGCCATGCTGCTGAGAACACAGCTGCGCTGGGCAGGGCACATCTCCAGGATGCAGGACTACCGCCTCCCTAAGATCGTGCTCTATGGGGAACTTGCCAATGGCTACTGCAAGAGAGGAGCCCTGAAGAGGAGATACAAGGACTGCCTGAAACAATCCCTCAGCCTTGACCATATTGATCACCACCATTGGTCTACCCTGACCTCCAATCGGGAGGCCTGGAGACACACCATCTATAACACTGCTGCTGCTTTTGAGAACACACGCAGGATCACTCTCGAGGAGAAAAGACAACACAGAAAGAATCGTGTCTCGTCGATATCACCTGGGGAGTCTTTCTGCTGTGCCTTCTGCAACCGGACTTGTCTATCTCGCATTGGCCTTTTTAGCCATCAGCGCGCTTGTAGCAAGCGTGGGTAGAGCCCTTCTCAAATCTTCATTCGCGAAGCCCAGCCATGATGATGCACATATATTTTTCAAACTTTTACAAGTAGAAATGTTAAAGCATATGGATAGATAGTTCCTATATTTAACACTGTATCTCCAGTCTTCTAAGACTTTCTCAGTAGTATTTCAAGTAGTACTTATGAATGATAGCACAAAGACAAAAACATAAAATAAAAGTAATTTGGCATCTCCTTAATTTCAAATCCCAGAGAAGAAAAATTTTCTTTGCCTAGAAAAAATACAGCATAGCTGCAGCTGAGTTTTATTGAATTGGAAGTATTCTTTTGGGCTTGTTTGGATTTTTCAAAATGATAAATATGTTTACTTGTTCTAACATTCATTATGAGATCATTAAATTCCTACACTTATCAAGAAACGAAAACAAAATAACTGTCAATATATGTTTGTGCTTTTACAGGTTAATTAATATGAAAACACTATTGATACAATCATGAAGAACTCACAGGTTTAAAATAATGTGGGATTTTTTTTTAACAAAATAGAATAAAGAGGAAATGAATGCATGAGAGAAATGGATTTTTTTTTTTCACCAATTCATGAGGTACATTGGTAAATAAATATTTTGGAATAATGTTTTCTCTGTTTAATCTTTATTTGCAGGTTTTTTTTTTTTTTCTGTATGTCAGGTACACTGGAGAAACAAATTTCAAAGGGTTATATGATGTGCTTTGTTTTTTAACACTTTTCCAGAAAGATCATGGTCTAATACATTCAATTTGCAGTATGTTATATGAGTACCTACCTCACCTAAACATTCTCATTTTAGACCTAAATGACCTCTGCGAAAGATGGGGAAAAAAAATTAACAGAAAATGAAGCAACTGCACTCATTCTTCCACTGAGAGCTGGAATTAATTGCTTGAGGGGAAACAAGGCTTCATCTGTCTCCTGTAACCTTTCTGGGTTGTCCTATGTCTAAAGTACTTAAGTGAAGTCTCTTTAGAGACTACAGTACAGAGGAGACAATGAAGGATAAATAATACAACTAGCCCTATTTTTCTTGCACTTTTCCAACCATTCAAATGAATGTAAGAAGTGTTGCCAGCTTCAGAAGTAGAGACCAAATCCTCTATTAGTCACATCATAAAGTGACTTTATTCCTTTTTCTTGCAGAAGATGAAGTTCACAGAAGGAAATCACACTCTGTGCAACACATATCTTTTTTGTAACACAGTATCACAGAGTCTGGGGAGGCCTTAAAGCCATACTTTTTATAATGTCTATCAATTAAATAATATATATGTTATGAATCACCTTCATATCTGTCAGCAATATACATGTGATATACACTTATTCAAAATATTCATCTCCCTCACTGGTGACAGCCACACTTCATCAAATTTTTAAGCTTTCTCTAATTTCTACTTTAAACATGCCCTATTTTATGGTTGTTTAGACAGAGATACTCAAAAGCCTAAACATGTCTAGAGTTACTAGTAGAAAAAAACCACATAACAACATAGTACATTACTGTACTTTCAAGATGAATGTGTTACAGATACAGAAATGTTATCTAACCTCTTTTCAATTCCATTCTCACCTGCTCACAGAAGTCTGCCATGTATCAACCTCTGGATAGTTGCAACACCCTAGAGCTTAAGGATCCCATTTTCTTTTGGGAAGTAAAAATTATCTTTTTGACCTGTAACTTTCTATCACTTTTTCTTTCTCTATTCCATAGAGAAGGAAGTTTCCCTGCAATGAAGTTTCTCAAAGTAAATCCTGTCTTTCTTTACACAATTCAGCTGAATCTTTTCTCATGCAGTGTGAGTTTTAGGTGAGCCAATGGGGATAAATCTGATATATTACAATAGTTATTTCAGTGTTAACTAATTATTAGCAATCCAGTAGTTTCCCAAATTCAATTTAAAAAGCTAGGGGCTTTTAGCAAGTTTTATCAATATTCTTTACCAGTGAACTTTTGTCTTATGCCCAGTGTATAGGAATTTTATGTTTATTATACATATAGATATATGCAGTAAACCCCCAGATTTTCTTAAGCAAACTTACTTTCTACATAGCTGCAGAAATAGTACTGCATCCTTAAGCAATCTCTGAGGATGTTATTTCATTTTCTGCCTCCTTCTACCCATCCCACCTCTTTCCCCCAGCTATTAACAACAGAGTGATTAGGAAAAAAAGAGTAAAAAGAAAACCCTAAAACTTTTAATTTTAATATTATTTAATAAAACTTCCTTAGTTAAAACAAACAAACAAACAAACAACCCCCAAGAAACCCAACAACAAAATTACTTCTGAATTATAAATTTTGCAAATGATGTTTTCAAACATTTTTAAATGAAGTAAAATATTCAGACACAAAATGTAGCAACATACAGCTCTTTTATATTTTTTACACGTTATCTTTTCTTCAGGTGTTGGAACTTTTTAGTGACTTGAACACTGGAGTAGTTCATTTCCTTTAAGATACCAAATAAATAAACCTGGACATGTTATTGATTCAATCTACCCTATTTCATGTACAATTTCTTGTACCTGAGATTGAAAAAATTGAACTTAGGTGCAAAAGTAGCACTCCTCTCAAGTTCCCTCAAATAGTGGTGGAGATCCTACTCTAAAAGACCCAAACACTTCAACTTCTTTTTGAGTACGACTCTGTACCCACCTCACTAATTGCATGTGTATGTTAAATATCTCAATCTTTTCTTAAATGGTTCCACCAAATAGATCAGGTAAGATTTAAAATCATACCTTCTCTAAGAGAAAATAGTAATTTTCTGGAAGCTTAGTAACATATTTCAAAAAAGCCTATGGAATTCTGTGTTGAATACTGTCAGTGCTCTTTTGACATGATGATGTCTCACAGTTTGAGCCACACAGTGATACTGTCTCATAAAGGACATGACTAAACTAACTGCTGCCATTACATGAAGACAAGGAGGCCATATTCATTGCTCTTCTAAGATTTCTTTAATTGAAAAAATATATGAAAATATAGGAGTTATATACATGAGTTATACTAACTCCATACAGGACTGATAAAATTATTTTCTACTTTTAAAAGATTTAAAATTATTTGAAGTGTTTTTTTCTTTTCACTACAAAACAATCTCTTATTCTTTCATAAATATTCTCAACCAAATGATACACTTTCCTGCCACTCTTCCCCCAGTCTGTAGCGCTGCATGGGGTGATTGTGATAAAAATGCAGGGCCCACAACCCGACCATGAGGTTCAATAAGACCAAATGCGGGGTCCTACATTTTGGTCATAAAAACCCCATATAGTGCTACAGGGTGGGGAAGAGTTGCTGGAAAGCCATCCAGCAGAAAAGGACGTGGTGAGAGTGCTCATCAACAGCCAGATGAACATGAGCCAGCAGTGTGGCCAAGAAGGTCAGTGGCATCCAGGCCTGTATCAGGAATAGTGTGGGCAGGAGGGCCAGGGAAGGGATTCTTCCTCTGTACTCCTCACTGGTGAGGCTGCACCTCAAGTCCTGTGTTCAGTTTTGGGCTCCTCAATTCAGGAAGGACATTAAGGTTCTGGAGCGGGTCCAGAGAAGAGTCACCAGGCTGGTGAAGGGTCTGGAGAACATGTCCTGTAAGGCGCAGCTGAGGCAGTTGGGGTTGTTTAGTCCGGTGAAGAGGAGGCTCAGGAGAGACATTGCTCTCTACAACTACCTGACAGGAGGTTGTAGCCAGGTGGGGGTCAGCCTCTTCTCCTAGGCAACTAGGAGATGGTCTCAAGCCCCAGGGGAGAAGAAATTCTTCATAGAATGGGTGATTAGATATTAGAATAGGTTGATCAGGGAAGTGGTGGAGTCACAGTCCCTGGAGGTCTTTAAGGAAATACTGGAAGCCATAATACTGGTACCTTTAGTGCCATGGCCTAGTTGACAAGGTGGTGACAAAGGCTGGACTTGATCTCAGAGGTCTTTTCCAACCTAATTAATTCTGTGATTTTGTGTTATTGGGTCACACCATGAGGAACTTCAGTTCAGCAGCAAGTATCTCAGCTCTCATTCAGCTGGTTTACTGAACTTGTCTGTAAGGGCAAATATTTGGAGAATGGGAGATCTTTTTAGTACTACACTGAGTGTCATAGGGCATTTTCCAAAAATTAAAATGGAATATCTGCCTACTACCATCAGCACAGGTCAAAATGAAGGTCATATGGGGACTTGCAAAAGAATATCACTCTATTTTTTGTGTTTTCCAGTGAGAAATACAACTGCTGTCACTAAGTCATAGCTTTGCATTACTTTTTTTTCCACTCATTTAACTACATTTTATTAAATATATGTAAATTACTTCACATGTATAAGATAGCTTGTTCAATAGCATGTGAATGTTTGGCAAAGTACTTTGGAGATACTTTGGTTTAATGTTCTTCTGTCTTGAATTTACATTTAATTATTTTGAAAAAGTAGCAGGTCTTTAAATGCTATTAAATGGAGTTTTTACTTGTAGGCTTTGAGGTATCTCTCAGACAAACTGCTTCATACCTTTCAATAAAATGCTACAACCATACAAATTCTAATTCAGTTAAACAAGAAGTAAGTTGTATCATTCTTCCCACAACCCCTTTAAAGAATCATAGAATCATAGAATAATCTGAGTTGGAAGGGACCCACAAGAATCATCAAAGTCCAACTCCTGGTCCTGCATAGGATAACCTAAGAAGTGCATCATGTGCCTGAGAGCACTATCCAAACGCTTCTTGGACTGTGTCAGGCTTGATGCTGTGACCACTTCCCTGAGGAGCCTGTTCCAGTGACCAACCACCCTCTGGGTGAAGAACCTTTCTCTAATATCCAACCTAAACCTCCCCTGACACAACTTCAGGTCCTTCTCTCAAGTCCTGTCACTGGTCACCACAGAGAAGAGAGCAGTGTCTGCCCCTCCCCTTCCCCTCATGAGGGAGTTGTAGATGGCTATGCCTTCCCTTAATCTCCTCCTGAGGCTGAACAGACCAAGTGACCTCAGCCACTCCTCATATGGGTTCCCCTCAAGGCCCTTCACCATCTTTGCTGCCCTCTTTTGGACACTATCTAAGAGTTTAACATCTTCCCTATATTGTGATGACCAAAACCTCACACAACATTCAAGGTGAGAGTGCCCCAGTGCAGAGCAGAGCAGGACAATCACCTCCCTGGTGCCCCTAGGACATGCTTGGCCCTCCTGGCTGCCAGGGAGCTGCGGACTCATATTCAACTTGCTGTCGATCAGGATCCCCAGATCCCTTTCCATGGTACTCCTCTCCTGCATCTCATTCAATCAGTCTTTATGTACATCCAGGATTACCCCATCCCAGGTGCAGAATCCACCACTTTTCTTTGTTAAACCTCATACAGCTGGTGATTGCCCAACCCTCTAATATGTCTAAGTCTCTCTGTAGGGCTTTTCTGCCTTTTAGTAAGCCAACAGCTACTCCCAATTCAGTATCACTGGCAAACATAGTATACTTTTGAGTCCTGTGTCCAGATTATTTATGAAGATGTTGAAGAGAACTGGCCCTAAGATGGAACACTGCAGAACCCCTCCCTGAACATAAAGGGCCCCCTATTGAAGAAAAAAGATATAATTCTCTGTTTATGAAACCTCAGCTCTGAGCCTTCCTTTCCTGATGAAAGGAGGCAAACCAAGACAAATCATTAGATGTGTTCCATATGTGATGTAAATCCTGTGCTAAGCACTGAGCAGATATCATCAAATTTAATTAGGGTCAGTAAGCAAGGCTGTCAAATTGAAAAGGTGTAAGTGTGCTTGAAGTGCCTGAGCAAGCAGGTTACCCTGCTTCTGAAAGATCAAAATGTTGTTGCCTTTCCGTAGCCCATTAATAGTGACAGTAGAAGATGAAGGGGCAGGAAGAGGATGTCACAAAACTCCTGATTAGAGAATGCTAATCCTCGCTTTCTTTGTGCATGTTTAAAGAGTGCATTTTCTTTATTGGGTGATTAAGTAGATGACACTAAACAGATAATAATATGTAATTTCATTTAACAGTAAAAATCCAGATTTTTCATAGTGCAACAGATTGTATTTATCTCTATGGTCTAATTAAAAAGTTAAACATTAGCATTTTGTTGCTACCTCAACCACAAAATTATGCAGCTTGAAAAACAATAGTTAAGGGGTATCCTAGTGGTTGATATTTCCAAGTGTGACATGAAACATATGCTCCCAGGAATTCAGTCTCCTTGAACCATCACTGTCTGCAGTATGAGCAAATACAGAAAAATACCTATATATTCCGTAATGCTTGAAGGTCCTTGTGTTCAGTAAACAGTTGGTAAAATACAGACTTGTCAAGAACCATCTTGACAAC
Source organism: Myiozetetes cayanensis (assembly GCF_022539395.1). NCBI lineage: Eukaryota > Metazoa > Chordata > Aves > Passeriformes > Tyrannidae > Myiozetetes > Myiozetetes cayanensis. The sequence continues at coordinate 87,665,378 of NW_026087411.1, read as the reverse complement.
TTAGACAGTTCCGTTCAGTGTGGAGTCTCCTTTACTGCTGCCAAGTCAAGACCCGCATAGTAGCTTCAAGTTTCTTCTCTGTTACTGTTCCCTCTAACAAAGACAATAATTTTATAGCTTTTCCTTTATATTTTCCCCCTGATTTCTTAGTGTTTATATATGAACATGTACACTTGTACTGAGGGAAATTTCACTTTTACAGAGTATATTTCTATAATCAATTTACAATATGTTGTTGGGATGAGCTTTCCTGAACACATATATCATATAAAATCTTAATTTTACATTTTAAGAACACAGTAGAGGACAACTAAAGTGAACTGACTTGGAAAGTCAAGGGTGCAGAATGGCTCAGAATTGCCATATTGCATTGCCCAGCTAATTCAATACACTGTCTCTGATGATGGCCCAACTGGCGTAATCAGAGAGAGATGCAGAAAATGCTGAAACAAACAAGGAATTACCTGTCCAAGGAAAAAAAATATTTTTATCTGCTGTCATATTGTGGTTAATTTCTATCTTAGATCTTATGGGCATATAATAATTTTAAATTGTTTTATCCTCTAACACATAACTATGAATTTTCTTACATTCTATGTAAAATTCTTATATGCAACAGTATTCCTCTTGATGCCTTATTATTGTCTGGCAATGAATCACATGAGTCAATATTGTGTCAAGTAAAATTAAATTATCTTTTTTCAGTTTTAAATTTATTGCCCTTGACTTCCATTGATTGATTGGTTCCCAGTTTACCTTGTCAGCAATATTATTATATAATGTGACATAAAAATAACAGCTTTTTCTTGCTGTATCACCTTAATATATAGACCCCACACTCTTATTTTCTTTTTTTTCCTGTTCTCTAGTAGAGTTCTTGGTGATTACATCTGGTATCAATGTTGTGGTCCTACTATGAAAAAATGCCTTAAATAGTCCAAAATGACTACAAGTCTGCCAAATATAGGCAAGAGACACAGTAAGAATATCTAATCCATTTTTCATTGTCAAGTGAGGTGCTCCATTTAAATGTAAATTTGTCTTGTTTTTCCTCAAAATTCTAATTGTGAAGACAGTAGTTTCATCTTCGATCAAGTAACTTTTCTCTGAGACATTCTGAAATTCAAAGGTTATAGACCTTGAGGTAATGTGTCCAAAGAAGGTCTACATTTAGAATAAGGTAGAACATAATTACTAAGGATTTAAGAGTACAATAAGATTTCCTGCAGAAAATGGCAACCTAGCTACAATTTATTCTCTTATCTATGCTTCTTCCCTGCTGTTTCAATAGCATGACAACAACGGAATTACAGTTCATATTTATGGAGCAAAAGTTTCATTTAGTTTCTTTATTATTCCTATCTTATTTTAGGATGCTATATATAGTTCTTGGAACAGAGATAAAACTCAAATTCTGACACCTCTTTTTTTTCTTTTCTTTTTTTTTTTTTAACAGACAAATAGAGTTCTAAATAAACACAGTCTAGAAGGGTCTTTTCTAGAAATATAATAGAAGTTGTGTTGGTGATTTCTAGGGTGAGAAAGTCAGGATAGTTAGATTTGTATATTTAAGATAGGTGGAATCTATTTTCTACCTGATTATTCTCATGGAACTTTCATGGTTAGGTTTCGCAAATGAAGATTTGAGAAGGGCTCTACCCATGCTTGCTACAAGCACGCTGATGGCTAAAAAGGCCAATGCGAGATAGACAAGTCCGGTTGCAGAAGGCACAGCAGAAAGACTCCCCAGGTGATACAGATGAGATGCGATTCTTTCTGCGTTGTCTTTTCTCCTTGAGAGTGATCCTGCGTGTATTCTCAAAAGCAGACACACCGTTACAGATGTTGTGTCTCCAGGCCTCCCGATTGGAGGTCAGGGTAGACCAGTGGTGGTGATCAATATGGCCAAGGCTGAGGGATTGTTTCAGGCAGTTCTTGTATCTCCTCTTCGGGGCTCCTCTCTTGCGGCAGCCAGTGGCAAGTTCCCCATAGAGCACGATCTTAGGGAGGCGGTAGTCCTGCATCCTGGAGACGTGCCCTGCCCAGCGCAGCTGTGTTCTCAGCAGCATGGCCTCAATGCTCGTGACTGCTGCCTGTTCAAGGACAGACGTGTTGGTCACATAGTCAGTCCAGTGAGATGTTTAGGATTGTACAGAGGCAGTGCTGATGGAAGCGTTCTAAGAGACGCAAGTGGTGCCGGTAAATGACCCATGATTCAGACCCCTATAAAAGAGTAGACAGTACAATGGCTCTATAAACACTGATCTTAGTACTTTTCTTCAGGTGTTTGTTTTGCCACACTCTTTTATGGAGTTTACCGAAAGCTCTATATGGTTTGATGAAAACAATCATGAGATCCAGGAATTGTTGAGTAAGAAGAGAACTGCTCACCAAGCCCACCTTGCTCAGCCATCTTGTCATATAAGAAAAGCAGCCTTTCGTCTTGCATGCAGCAAGCTACAACAGAAACTTCATGACATCCAGAACAAGTGGTGGACCAATCTAGCGGAAAAAATCCAATTATGCGCAGATACAGGTGACTACAGGGGATTCTATGAGGCTCTGAAAACAGCCTATGGTCCTACACACCAGGTTCAAAGCCCTTTACTCAATGCAGATGGCCAAATGCTTTTCACAGATAAAGTTTCCATTTTGAATCGATGGTCTGAACACTTTCAGACTCTCTTCAGTACTAACCGTGTAGTTAAAGACTCAGCAATGCAGTTCATTTCACAACAGCCCGTGAAAACTGAACTGGATACTGCCCCCACCATGGGAGAAACTCTTAAAGCAATACAGCAGGTGAAAATTGGCAAGGCAGCTGGGGTTGACGGAATCCCACCTGAAATCTGGAAGCACAGTGGCCAAGTACTCCATGCTAAGTTTCATGAATTTGTGGTGCGCTGTTGGGAATGAGGTGAACTACCTTCAGACCTTCGTGACGCTGTCATCGTCACCTTGTACAAGAGGAAAGGAGATAAATCGGACTGCTCAAATTACCGAGGTATTACTCTGCTCTCCATTGCTGGTAAAATCCTTGCAAGAATTCTTTTGAACAAATTAATACCTGCTATAGCAGGAGATCTCTACCTGAAAGCCAGTGTGGTTTCCGAGCCAACAGAGGTACCACAGACATGGTATTTGTTCTCAGACAACTGCAAGAGAAGTGTTGGGAACAGAACAAAGGACTCTATGTTACCTTTGTTGATCTCACCAAGGCTTTCGACATTGTGAGCAGAAAAGGTCTGTGGCAGATTTTGGAATGTTTAGGATGTCCTCCCAAGTTCCTCAAAATGATCATCTCGCTTCATGAGGACCAGTGTGGTCAAGTCAGATATGGCGACGCACTTTCTGAGCCATTTCCAACAGCCAATGGTGTGCAGCAAGGCTGTGTTCTTGCACCAACTTTATTCACAGTCTTCTTCAGCATGATGCTCCAAAGGGCCACGGCAGACCTCGATGATGAAAACAGTGTCTACATTCGTTATTGTACCGATGGGAGCCTATTCAACCTAAGGCGACTGAAGCCCCACACTAAGACCTTAAATCATCTCGTCCGTGAGCTGCTTTACGCTGATGATGCTGCCCTCGTCGCCCACACAGAAGTAGCTCTGCAGCGTTTAACATCCTGCTTTGCAGAGGCTGCCTAGTTTTTTGGACTGGAAGTCAGCTTGAAGAAAACAGAAGTTTTATATCAGCCTGCACCTCAGGAAGTCTCCCATCATCCCCATATCACCATTGGTGAAACAGAGCTCAAATCAGTCAAGTAGTTTAATTACCTGGGAAGCATCATCTCCACAGATGGTAAGATTGATGCAGAATTAGACAACAGGTTAGCAAAGGCATACAGAGCTTTTGGTAAACTCATGGAACTACTTATTGCTGAAAAGTAAAAACCTGTGGATGTTATCAAAAGAATTAATGGCTTTTTTAGGAGACCATGATATATTTTGATTAGAATATACTGTTAAACATGTGGTTTGAATGAAGGAAAATAATGTTGTTCATACTATTTATTAATCCAAAGAAACAAAAAAGGATCAAAATATTAAGAACAGATTATAACAATAACTGAATTCACAACAGAATCACAAAGTCATTGTTTGTTTCCCAGACATACACATGAATTTCAGAATACTTAATACAGACATTGATTACAGCACTCTCCAGGGAGTGAACAGAAAAATCATTCTATTGTTGAAGACACATTTAAAAATCTATTTGACTGCATCTCTTCTTTTATTTTCATTCCTTTCAGCAAAGTTTCTCATAGTGCAAAATTAATATCTTCAATGGCTTAGTAATAGCAACAAAGGCATATAGTTCTGAAAAGAAGGGTGTATGTAATCAATTACTCATGAAATATATTTTCTACATAGTAGATTTTAGTTTTAACATAGTCTAGTCACACAAAAATGGAAATAATATTGTCAAGATGGCTCTATTTCTGTCTACAGATCGAAATCTTCAATATCTATTGCTTTTTCTTTTGTATATAAAATACGCTGCATTCAAAGGCAGAAGGCAATGGGACAATTATTTTTGTTTTAAAATACATGTGATACTCAACATCTGAGCACACTCTTTCTTTCCTTCTCCTATTTTTTTCTTGTTCTTTTGAACATCAAATGATTCTTTTACACATCGAGATGGATTTCCTCAATCTCCACTCTGACTGATAGGTCCCTGGTAATTTTCAGATATAACATACTTTCTTATTAAAAAATATAAATTCTCATATGTAAAACTAATGTCTTGACAATAGTGACCTCCTAAACATAATAATTTGTGGTCTAAAAGAAACAATTGAGCTATGAGAGAACTCATTTAGGATTGAAAGACAACTTCAGAGTTTGTTCCTCCTTCTAGTCAAGCATTTGAGTATCAAATTTCCACACTTCCAGATAATAGCCTGGTTTTCTAGCAGTTGTTATTACATGAGAACCTTTGGTATCACTGTCTCCCTGTAGAAGTGTTTCATTTTATAAAAAAATAAATAAGAAAGAAAATTCTGATTCTTTCCCTCTTGGACTTTATAAAAACATGCAAATTTTTGTGGAGACATTTTTCAGATGTGAAAGGAACATATAAACAAATTCAAACAAATTGCTATACAGTAGGAAAGACTCATATAGACACATACTTTTAACCCATTGCAAAAAAAAAGAGCTTACTTTTTCTTTCAGTGAAAGGAAACAACAACCTCTCATTTTTCTTATTTACAGAGGCACATGGTAATTACTATGGAGTAGCTGAAACAGTGTAAATTGGCACCCTTATTCAGTGTGAGTTAATCATTTAGTGTGCCCTGAAACTAAGACTGGGCAGGTGGCTACAAAAATGTCAACACAGTGTTGTGTTTCATAAATATTGTTTAAATCAGAACATTTCAAAATTGGATACTATTATTACTGCAAGATTAGATGTTACTAAAACTAAAACACCCTGACTCTTGAATGAGAAATCTAAAGAAACTGCAAAATTGATATGCTGCAAGATATGGTGTTAACTAAAGTAAAAATAAAACTGATGACTGCTAATTTGGTGCTCTTTGTAATAGGCAGTTTCTTACCAGCTACCAAAACCATAGGGAATACTAAAGAAGCTTGAGAAGGTTCAGACTGCATTCTGAACTGTAAAGAAAACTAGGAAGTACTTATTTATTTAGAGACCACATGCTGTCTGAAAAGAACTGTACTGCCTGTGTTGTTTTTGAGTTAAAAGAACACATGTGGTTAGAAATATTGCTATAATATAGATCAGACTGACTTTCAGAGACATGGGGCAGAAAGACATCACTCTTGTGAGGAACTCAGGACTATATGATGGGCTTCTGAGTTTACCTTGTTGATGTTTATCACAGCGGCTTCCAAGACCCTTGCACCTAGGATGACCGTCCTTGGAATCCTCTCATCTCTCAAAGGTAATAAAACAAATAGACTGGATTTATCTCAGTTTTATGCATATTTTATTTAGATTTCTACTTATAACTTAGTGATCCCTCCTCGTTAACTGAAATAAATGAGTATTTCATGAAATTCACCTGACAATTGTCATCCTGCAATGGGCACTCATTTTATGGTGTCACACCCTGGTTCAGAAGCTCCATGCTTTTATCGGTTGTAAAACTTTAGTTTTAGACTCCAAAAGATTTCATCCACATGAACACTTACAAAGTCTTTGATCCTTTGATACCTTGAGTTCACATCTGGAGAAAAGCTACACATTTTTCTCTAAGAGATTTCTTTTAATTTGGTGAGCAAATACGTGTTTAGCAAAAAGGGCTGTAACAGTCAGTACAAAGAACCTAATGCACAAAAGTATTGCACTTAATAGCGAGTGACTTGGCAAATATTAACCCAAAACTAAGTGAAATACAGAAAATAGGTGTTTGCATTGCCCACAAGATGAAGGAAAGAGATTAAGAGAAGAAAGAGTAAAGAGAGAAAGAGAGGAGAGAGACATATTTACAGTCTGGAGGTTACATGTTGACAGGTCAGGAGGGGAGAGGCCAAGGGAGGATGGAGACCACATGTGTGTCCATTAACAGACTCTGGCTATTGTGGCCACTCCCTCTAGGTGGGACTTTTGGTTCACTGCCACTCACTGTCCCCCTGGCCAAAGCAAGGGGTTCCAGAGCCAATTAGAGGCTCCAGGGAGTGTGGTGTGGGTGTGCCACCAGACGGACCTTACTGACAGCCCAGTCACGTGGCTTTCCTTGCCGTGTGCTCTGTGTGGGTGCAGCCATGTCGGCTACAGTCTTAGGCCTAGCCCTTTCCTCTCCCGTCGCCCCCAGACAACATGGTTTATTAGACCGGTCAGTCAAACAATACAGTGAGATACAAATCTGGTCTCTGCCATATGGACCACATATCTGAACTGAAGGGCAGGGGTATTCATGATGACTAATCAAATTCAGTGCCTTAAAGTATCCTAATTATCTGCTTTCTAAAATACTGAAAGGGCAAAAAGTCTAGATCTGCAGTAAAGTCATACTCTTTTTCTTTATTTATTAGTAGATTAGAAAGAGCACTCATAAAAACTAAAGGCCAACTCCCATCATATTTTTTCTTCTGATTTGCTGAATTACAATCCTGATGTATACTGTCAATGATTATTCATCAAAAGTTTTCAAATTACATTTGATAGGATATTTGCATTTGACACTAGAAACAGGATTCCCACTGATTTCTTCTTTAAAAATAAAAATAGTGAAACCCTGATTTATCAATTTACTTATGTCTTCATTTCAATAGTTAAAACAACCTGCAAATGAAGGCGTATAACTAACCATGAGTTCAGAGTCATAGAATCATAGAATCATAGAATCATAGAATAGATTGGGTTGGAAAAGACCTCCAAGATCATCAAGTCCAACCCCTGATCCAACTCTAATTACTATATCATGGCACTAAGGGCCATGTCCAATCTCTTTTAAAAACTTCCAGGGATGGTGAATCCACCACCTCTCTGGGCAGGCCGTTCCAATGCCTGATCACCCTCTCTGTAAAGAATTTCTTCCTAACATCTAACCTAAACTTCCCCTGGCAGAGCTTGAGCCCATGTCCCCTTGTCCTGTTGTTGGTTGCCTGGGAGAAGAGACCAACCCCCACCTGGCTATAACTTCCCTTCAGGTAGTCCTTCTTTTTTAAAATATTCAGGAAGTGTGTTTCTAGATCTATCATCTACTGTTGTCTCTTAGTCTGTAAACTTCCAGTATAAATCCTGTAGCAGAAGTCAGAAGACCACATTTCAATGTTAATATAATGTTTTAAAAAAGCCCCGACAGAACATGAAGTGGAAGTCAAAGCTGCAATAAATAAATAAAATCGAATAAATAAATTAAAATCGAAGACATATCAGTCACTGAGACCAATACACTCCCATGACCCTCTTATAGCATGTTTACTGAACATGGTATTTGTTGTAACCTGTTCCAAACTAGCCTTCACAGACCAAAGAGACCTTTATTACTCTGCTTGACTGCATTTTAAGAGTCAGAACAGAAGTGTTATGAGTGGGAAAAGGAACTTAATTAAACCAGTTGATTCTCTAAGGGGAAAGCTGTATAGACAACGCCGCTGAGACTTGTATTGTTTTCTCTTTCTAGAACAATACTGGGAATGATGCCAGCACACCTTCACTAGAAATCAATTTTACCATGAAACGAGGCTTATCCCTCTCGTAGAAGTAATCATTGCCTGTTGGAGGTTCCCCACAAGATGCATATTCATGGTGGAGAAAAACCTCCGAAGAAGAGGAGAACTGAAGAAAAGACAGCTTTGGAGTGCAGCAAAACTACTGGACAACAGATAACTTCCTACATCAGAGACTGCTTTTCATGTTATAAAAGTGTTATGTTTATTCAATTTAGTGACAGTGTTGTTAAAAAAAATCCTGCTTTGTATGTAACCTGCAGTTTCAATTATTGTTAGCCCTGTCCCTATTTGCTGATTGTAACCCCTATGCTTAATGGCCCCTGTTAGTTAAAATTTATAGCTTCTCCTCTTCTTTTCCATCTTCCCTCACCCATATTTGGATGTGTTTAGCTTAATTTCTCCCTTGCATGAAACTCCCTAAAATCCTCCCTAATTCCACACATTTCATGCTCTACCACATATAAGCTAGCTCACCCCCTGAAATAAACTCTTGCCCATTCTGTCTTCACTCTGTGTGATTTCTGTGCAAAGTGGATTTTTCACAGTCTAGTATTAAGAGGTGTTACAGCTCTCACCTCCAATAATTGCCAGTATGAACAGCATTTGGCTCACAGATACACAAGCCTGAAACCGCACTTCTTCCACAAGGTGGAAAGCCTCACTTCTTTTATTTGTGCTATTCAATATGGTAACCATAAACAATTCTTCTCAGTTTGGGGTGAAATTAATAATAATAATGGCCAGTCTTCGCGAGCGAAGATCCGGGGAAGGTCTTTACACCTTCCAGCCTGCGCATTGGATTTTTTTAGGTGAGACACAGTGTGCGCGGAACTGAGCCCACCCTTTAATCCTAAGGTTCATCTGCCGGGGCCAAGCGAGCTTGGACGGTGGCAGCAAGGTCCTTAGGACGTGTGGTGAAATTACTGTGCCAGCAATTATAAGGTAAGGACATGAGGGCACTCAACTTACTATTTGTCTCTTCTAAGTGTTTTCCTGTTGTTCTAATAATCCATAAAATCTTCATGCCAATTGCAGAGTTCTATTTCCATCTCACATTAAAAACTCTTCACCTGCATAGGTGCTAGTTTTGCCAAACATTATTCTTAGATGAGTTCCTACAAGAAATAAAGGATTTGTTTACAGTAGTAGGACTTATTGAATTTCTCAATGCCATTTAGTCTTAGTATAGAAAAGCTAAGTAGTACTAGGGAATGATCTTGGGAAGCTGAGCTGTGCCAGGTTTGATGCTAAATTAGTAGTGTTTGGAATGCTTTTGTCTAGTGTTGGTCACTAATCTACCAGTTTACGAGTTTTGCTTGGCTGTTATCGTAGTGCTATTTTGATTAAGTGGTTTCAATGCATCTGTTCCATTTTAGATGAGAACAGAGTTTAATAGCATGATTTTTGCTGTGCTGGTTGGCTTCAGTGCAAGTTGGCTTCAGTGTAAGAACATGATTGAGCTCATTTGATTAAGTAGCATAGACATACACTGTGCATCTATGAAAGGAGTGAGTTAAAGCTGTCTATTCTCCTTGACCCTTCTCCCTGTGTCCATACTACAGAATTCTTATTTTTCATTAAGTATTTTAGAAGGTAGCCTGAGTTCAGGCTGTTTACAAATTATGGGAAGATATGCTGTCACATCTGAAAGAGACTTTTCAGAACAAGGCACTAGTCTTCCTGACAATGTCCAGGCAACGTAGTTTTTTAATCAATACAATGTTGAATAAAGGTAAGTGTTATTGCATTTAATTACTATTGATGGCTAGACAACATTTATGGTAGTAAGATATTCATCTAGATTTTTTTGCCCAAGAGGGGAATGCAATGCACATTGATATGTGGGTAGGTTTCCCACAAAATTCTTGAAGAAGTAATCTTATAATAGCAACTCTAGAAGCATGATGTCAAGGAAGAACTACCTTGGCTAATCAAATAAAATGCAATTGAATTAAATTTAGGTAGGTTTAAAATACCATCCCTCTTCAAAACCTTAATGTCTAACTCTAGGTTTCTTTACTTGACTCAGATTTTGGTCCTGATCTTCTGATCTTGAGTTCTCTGGCAACCTTTCTTCACAATACATAGCTATGGAAAAGGAAGGAAAGTCTGGTGCTTTGGTTTTTTTCCATATGTATTTTTATCCTGTAAATCACTCATTTTGAAACTTTTTCTGGATGTGGATATTTTGATGCTATATTTTTGACATAGCACACTGTGTCTGGAAGCAAGAGCGAGCCTCCTTTTCTATGAAACCCAACCCTGTACTTTTAAATTTCTCCCAAATAATTTTATAGTGAGCTTTCCTATTATATTTTCAGTGCTCCAATATTGCCATCCATATTCATGTTTGTTTTACTCAAAGTGTAGTCTCACCTAGGAAGACCTAAATTCTTTGTCATCCCAGCCAAAGCTATGAAAACAAAACAATGAATCTCTCTTCACATTTTATGGAAAAAAAAAAAATTCTACTAGAAATCCCTTGTTCTTGTAACATCCAAGCCTTTAATCTTCATGACAAAAACAGTGCAAATTTTTTATTTGCTAGACTGGAAGAAAAAAATGAAATCTTCAAAGGCAACAGACTCGAGGGTTTGTTTGTTTGTTAACATACAGATTATGTTTTTTGAGTGCAGTTTATCTGAAGCCCTGTTTAACTTTTTTCTTCCTTGTAGGTTCTCATCCAAGTAAATAAACATAATAACGTAAATAATGAAGCTTTCACACAATACTGAATCATTAAGCCTCCATTTGAGTCACACACAGAATTAAGGAAAATGAGGTGGAATATATATAATCTCCTATGGAAAGAACTTGATGTGATGAGAGGCGTATGAATGTTGTTAATATTGATTGCTAAGAAACTATGGACATTCCAACAGAGATTAATTCTTTTTTAATATAAACACAGAAGCTGAATTCACAGGTAGACTACAACAGGACAAAAAGTTTCCATGAATTTGTGGCCAGCAAAGGGTGATTGCATCTAGCAGCTACTCATAGACTGAAAGTGAGATAATTGGCCCTAACTGTGCTGAATTACTGTGAATAAGCACCTGGACAAAGCTGCCAGCTGGGTAGAAAAAGCAGTCCTGTGGAAATACTAATGTTGAACTGAAACTTGTGTAAAGTATGTAAGGTTGTTTTTATCTTTAAACTGGATTGTTTAATAGAGATCAGGGCACAGGAATAAATGCTGAGAATATATTGATTTTTAGTTCTAACTTTTCATGTGGTTTTGCCATGATGAATATTCTTTATGTCCTCCCCTGGTGTTATGGAAGAATAGTCTTTTTCTTTTCAATATGGTTCAAAATTACTTTTATGTTCTTCTTTGTATTGTTAACTTAAGGACCTCGTATTTCTTCACAGATTGCTGTTACCCAAATTTTTGCCATCTGATGTTGAAATCCACAAGCATAGGTGGAAAAAACTGAAGTGCAGTTTCTTATTACTGTGAAATTTGTAAGGGTGTCTAGTACCAAAAGAAGTTTATATCTTTTATGCATAAAAATGTTTAGAATATTAACCCATAATGTATATTATGATAACAGAACTCATACACTGAAATCTACTGGAACAATGTTATGTTCCAGCAGAAATATAGCCTAAGTGGACCAGATATACTAACTGAGGAAAACCAGTGGCTGTGGTGTATATCCCAAGTATGGCATGGAAAAAAAGTGATTATTTTTTGTGTTTCTCAGAATGTATGTAATTTGATATATATTTTGTAAACTAATTTGATGTTGATTATTGGTGGGTTTCAGTTAGAATAAAATCAGTGGCCAATGGTGAAACCCAGCAATATATCCAGTTGGAGGCCTGTGACTAGTGGTGTCCCCCAAGGTTCAATACTGGGCCCAGTATTCTTTAACTTATTCATCAATTACTTGGATGAAGGGGTAGCTGCCTCCTCAGCTGGTTTGCTGATGACACAAAGCTGGGGGGAATGGCCAATACCCCAGAGGGTTGTGCAGCCCTTCAGAAGGACCTCAACAGTTTGGAGAGATGGGCAGAGAAGAATCACCTGATATTCAACAAAGGCAACTGCAGGGTCCTCCACCTGGGGAAGAATAATCCCATACACCAGTACAGTCTAGGGGATGACTTGCTGGAAAGAAGCTCTGTTGAGAAGGACCTGGGAGTCCTGGTGGACAACAAGCTGTCCCTGATCCAGCAGTGTGTCCTTGTGGACAAGAAAGCCAATAGTATCCTGGAGTGCATTAGGATACAGCATTGTCAGCAGATTGAGGGAGGTGATCCTGTGGCTCTCCTCAGCCCTAGTGAGGCCAATCTGGAGTGCTGTGCCCAGTTCTGGGCTCCTCAGTACAACAGCTCCTAGAGTGGGTCCAGTGGAGGGCAAGAGGATGGAGCCAGACTCTTCTTGGTGCTTGCAATTTCAGGTTTTATTTAGGTGTCCTTATTTATTTTTATATGTGCTGAACAAAAGATTTCTTTTTTATGTCACATGTTTTCCTCTCTATTCCAGACAATGAAAAAAACCCTAACAGGTAATGCAGAGTATATCTATAACTAAATCACAGGTTGATGTGCATTTATGTTCTGGCAGTACTTAAAACATTTCACAATCTCAGCAGTAATTACATGAAGATTTGTCAGGCCAAAGAAGGGACATGAATATTTGAAAACTAGTATATGATCATCACACAAAGACGCGTGACTTAATCAGAGCCATTATCAGCTAGGCCTACCAATATGTGGTATTACCTTTATGCCTCTCTGCTTCCATATGATAATGATTTCTCATTTCTAGATTTTGAACGGATTATTTTACTTTTCCAGTCTTCCATTTAGTTCTTATGAATACTGTTCTTCAGCAGCAAGTTTGAGAGATCTATTATCTTTTGCATGAATAATTTTTTTTTCAAACCAAGTTTTTGAAACCTAACTCTAGTTATTTGCATCTGGCATCCCTGACTTTTTATGGGTGAAAATTAAGGAACACTGATCTCTGTTCTGTTTTTCTGGTCTCCTTTTGATTTTGTATCTCTGTCATACTTCCCTCTCAGTAGTCACCATGCTGAACAGACTTGGGCTATATATCTGGTTTACTGTGCAAAAACTGTTTCTATAATTCTGAACACTGTTTTTCTCTGAGACTCTTCTCTTCCTACTCTATCTTTTTTGTGATGGGTAGAACAGGATTGCCATGTATTCAAATTAAGAATCTATGCACTGAATTATTTCTTTTTTGTTCTCTGTTCCTTTCCTGATATTCCCAGTATTTGATGAGATTTTTCACTGTCACTGAGAACTGAGATAACCTGCCTAATCTTGACTCGGAGATTTTGTTCCTGAGCAGTAAATCAGCTCTAACACCATAATTTTATATGTAAAAATAAGATTGTTCCTCCTTGTGTTCATTTTTTTGCTTATATTTATTGAATATCACATCTACTTTGATTCCTCAGTCCCTTAAATTTATGTAGTGTTTCTGCACATCTTCACAATCTGTCCTTATCCTTACCGTTATTAATAATTTGAGATCAACTTTCTACTCACTTCCCTTTCCAGGTCACTTGTGAATATGCTAAACAACATAGATCCCACCACAAATCTCCAATGTATTCCACTGGTGATCTTCCTTTAGTAGAAGAACATGACCATTTACTCCTACTTTTGATATCCACAGTTTTCATCAGCCAGTAAATCCTCCATGTATTATTTGATTTTTCTATGGTGTGTTTAAGGTTGAACTGAGAAAAGATAGAGAACAAAAGTATAGGCATATGCCACACATCTACAAAAAAAACCCCAACACCCTCCATTCTTCAACAAGAAAAAAAAACTATTAAGAGCAACCAAAAACCCTTCAACAATATGTGTGAGCACACACACAACTCACTTAAAATCCATGGAGCTCCATACACAAATGGCAGAAAATTGGACCACTTGGTATGAAAATAAAAAGGTTGCAGAAGATATTAATATAGGGTTTTTTTGCTTTTTTTTCCAGTTAGGAAAATTTTCAACAATGGAGAACTTCAGATCAATTTTAGGACAACAGTTAACGAAATTCTTCTTCCCAGAGTTCACTGTGGAGAATGGAAAATAAAAAATAAAGACAAAAATGGAGATAGAAATATTTATATATACAATACTTAGCTAAAGCAAATGCAATGAAAAATCTTTATTCTGGTCCTTTGGAAATAATTAATTCTTTCTTAATGGCCAAAAATAACTTCTAAGAGAGAACAGATTAACTTACCAGGCCAAGAATTCAGAAGCCAAAGATGAAAGCTTAAAATTGTCCCTCTAGTTGAAATCACACAGATGTTCATATTAAAAAAAAATATGACTGTTCCTACTTTTTCATCCACAGCAGCTATTTTTATAAGACCATTTTGCTGGACAAAAAGTTTAGAACCCCTCTAAATTCCAGGGTATTTTTAGTTTTTTATCTTGGTTGGACCTTCAAATATACATAAACTGGCTGCAATAAGAATTTTTCTAACTGATTATTTCTTGCTGATATTTCATTCCTTATATATTTAACTTGTAAGACATTTGTATTCAAACATCTTGTGGTGCTGTGGCATGGAGGGTAAATCTAAATGCACTCTACTACTACTAAGGTTGGATCATAAGTGCTATAAGTGGCTTTAGCAGCTGTCAGTATCATACAAAGTATCAAAGACATGGAGGATGACAGACATGAGGTTCTTCATAAAATCATCCCCAAATGAATATGTAAATCTTTACACATATAGCTTTCTATTGCTAGCAAGCTCATATGTATGACCTGTACATGTTTTGCTTTGTCCACAAACAGGTTCAGTTGGAGACTGGGAAGTCAGCATGAAGGAAATTGGTGGTGTTCTGCACAATTGCTTTAAATGCTCTTCCTTTACGCAGATTTCAGAAGAGCTGGGTGGGGATGTCAGACAGAGATTTTATGTCTTGTGGCCTGACTAATAATTGAAAAAAAAAAAAAAGGAACCTTGTTTTCAAAGCTGATGTTCCATGTTTCCATGGTAACCAGAACATTCACTGACATCAAGGTTTCTATTTTGTTATCTTTTAAAACTCATTTTTATTGTTACTATATTTTCCATGTTTTGACTTAAAAGTGGTAAGTTGTAACATTTACTAAATTATATGATGAGTGTCTCAAGGGACCACCTTGTAAAGAACATTTATTTAATTTCATGGGCATTGTTTAGTCAAATAACAAGGAGCGGGGGCGGGTGGGGGCGGGTGGGAAAGAAAGGTTGATTTCTGAAACAAACCACAGTTCTACAATAATTGCAATCTAGTTAGGCCATTCATACCGGTAGTCCTATGTTTGCAGTGTCTCAGGGTTAAAGCATGTGATCAAAAGGCCAAACACATTATCATGCTATTACTGGTAACAGGGTCATGGAGCAAAATAAAGCTCCCAATCTTCATTATGTGCAAAGAATCTGCCATTGTTGCCCTCCATTGTTAGTACGAACACAGAACTGTCACCACTTAGGAATGTAGTACAAATTTTATTTTTCTTTCTGTTTCTTAGTATGTTTTAAGATGTCTAATATTTAATTTTGAAGGTCTGGGTTACTAAAGGAATGCCTTTTTTATCCTTATCTTTGCAACTGCTGAAATTTGAGAATAATGCTGATGAATTTTTTTTTAATACTCTATCTTTTTTAGAAGATACATTGACATCAATCACATAAGGGGGATTGTGTGACAGAAGGCTATTATGACTTTCAGGACTAATTCAGAGACAATGGCAATAAATCTCTGAAGAGACAGAGGCTTCCTTTGTTCTGAAATTACTACACCAGTTCCTATAAAGCATAACTCCCATCTTTCATATCTCCTGGTCTTCCTTTCTCTACATAATACCTTTTATGAATGTTTTACTCAGGTATGTTCCCTCTCATTCTGCAGGGAGTCAAGATGTTTAAAGGTATTTTGACATCCTGTGACACTGGACATTCCAGCTGGATATTGCATTGATAAATTTTAATTAATTTTTGACTCTAGCTTGGAGTTTCTTTATATATTTACTACTGGCTTATTCAGCAATAGAAAAAAATATCAGAAACATGAAGAAAGTATTTATTAGAAAAATATAAATCCCCTTGATATACAGTGGAACCAGGGATAACCCGGCTTTGATTGTATTTTTTTACTTCATGATAGGTTGTTCCTATGTCACTTAAAACCTACTTTATTCCTCTTCCACATTGTCTTCAAATACAACTTCTTTCTAAGGATGCCAGACATGGGTGATTACTATGTGTGAGTTGTGCAATCAATTAAGCCAATCATGTTCCTTTTCTACACAGAATATGTGCTATGATAGCTGCTGTTCCTATTAGCACTTAATGAACCAGTGTCTATCTGTTTTCACTCATGCTTCTTTATTGAGAAACTTTTTTTTTAAATGGCTGTGTCAGTGTTTACACTAAAAAACCTGAAACTAATATACATTAACTCAAAATGAACATGTCAGAGTACAAAGCATTATTATTATAATTATTACTATTATTGTCATTACTGTTATTGTCTATTAATAGGCCAGATGTTACCATCAGATCATGTCTGTCACAATGTTGTGATTGCTGAGGAGACCTTCAACTTAGAAACATGCAATTTGCTTGAAAGTTGGGCTGGCAGATTTTTATATTTGTCCTATCAGATCCTAGTCCAGGAAACTTGCTGCAGCCACCACAGAATACTCTCTCTCTCCATATGCATATGTACTCAGTGATGTCTATAACAACATATGTATGAATATATTTATGTGGTAGTTGTAAAGCCTTTTTGCTGTTTAATAAATAAAAACAATCTTCCTTCTAAAGTTCAGAGATGACATCCATCTCACAGTCAATCAGAAAGGAAAATTGTTAAAAAAATGGTTGAGAATAAGGAAATTTAAAAGGGTTACAAATGCAATATCATGTAGAAACAGGGACCTTGCAGTTCTACTTGTGTTTATGTTCCAGTTTCTCTGCCCAAACCCTTGCAGAGAATTTATCACTAAAATTACAGAAAACCAGATTGGCATCTTTTTCTCTATCAGTTGCCAGCTTCTTTTTGAACTAATCATCAGTTTAACTTTTCCTATATCAGGTTGCACAGCGTTTCATGGGCTGAAAGTCATATGGTTGGTGTCAATTTGAACCAGTACAAGGCTTCAAACTTTTCCTTTGGGGAAAATTGATGACAATAAAATTGAGTGACTTTCTTGACACACTATAATAATGCATTATCTGTTGGCTTCTGAAGTTTAAATGAATCAATCACATTTAAGCTTTTTACTGGGTTTGGTCTTTCAACATCAGGTGTTCCTATAAATATATTACCTTATTTTGCTAACCAAGACTTTTACAATTGGTTTGTAACTTTTAGCATTAATTGCAGAGTGAGGACGATTCCTAATGTTCTGATAGCAATATAAGTCATAGGAGGGAATTCTTTTTGAGATCTAGTCATCACCCTTTAAGTATAATGCTTAAAGAAAAAAACCCAAATTTATGATTGAAAGAAAAGAGGAGAAAGAGTAGAAGAAGGAGAAGTATAGGAGATAAAGAGCATAATGACAGGGTAAGTGATGAAAGAGAAAGGGATAGCTGAACTGAACACATGAATGAATACAAACCCTGGGGTAAGGTCAGAAATAGAAAGCAAAACAAATAAAAAACTCTAAACTGCTACCTTGAAATGTTGAACGTTTTTTCACATCAGAATCTGCCTTCCACTTGGTACGCATATTTTGAAAACATTACTACAGTTATATATGATATACCGTCAGATGAAAATCTAAAGGGTATTCCTTGTAGGCAGCATTCCCTGTTGGATTCGAACGATGATTAATCAACCTTGTAGAAGTTATCACAATAAGGAGCAGTGAATGGGGTGAAAAAACAGTGAAGTGTCCTTGAATAGCTTTAAGTATTTTAAGTGAAAAATCAGATAATTAGGAAAGGTTTTACTCCTCATAAATTTCATTAAGAGCTAGTGGCTTGAATGGTTATTGGACTGAAATGTAAAGCAATCATAGTCGCCTCTGGTGACTGTGGTAAAGAAGGTTAGGATGGGTTAAGTTTTGCTTTCTTAAAAAGTGAGTAATGTAACATAGGAGAATTGAAGGAGGAATTACGTTTCAAGGTTCTTACTAAAGGCATAGAGGACAGCTCTGCATTCACAAACAACTGAATTAAATAGGACATAAACAGGTCTCAGAATGCTAGGTTCAAAAAATATTCAGTTTCAGGAGGGTGAAGGTAAATAGTTTTTTAATTTCAGCCAAATAATTAGCACAGCTGTTACATTTACACTAAAAGAAAAAAACAAAACCAAAACAAATCACCAACCAAACCCAGAAAATTGAATTGGTCTAAGACAGATAAAGAGAAATGAAAAAAAACTCATATCTAAAACTCTGAACCAGACCTAAGCTATTTCCTGTATATATACTGTAGAATTTTTTTAAAAGTGAAATGTTTTACATGATAAAATAAAAATATTAACAAAGTGTTTGTTCAGTGGAAGTCTACATATGACAGGTAGAAAGAAATATTGAGTACTAACAAAATAAGTATACATACCAAATGAATATTTGTGTGTTGTGTTTAAATTAACCTAATAAATGTGAATAATACTTGAAACAAATTAGGCAATATTCTTGCGTTCTTAAATTATAAAGAAGAGAAAATTGTGATAGAAAACCAAAGTGACTTCTGTCAGAAAAGATGAGAAGATGGTTTTACTTATTGTTGCAGAAAATGCTGTTCCTGCTATGAAACTTTGGGTCAACTAACAAGAGGATGGGTTAAGATACACTGCATGTAGTCTGCTTTTGTGACTTCATTCCAATAGATCATACATAATCGAGTAGGTTTTTGTAGGAATTCTTTATCGACTGGATACTGTTGTTGTTCAGCAAAGATAGGGCAGAATTAAAAGTTCAGTTGCTTTTATAGTCTATTGAGAAAGCTTTCCTTCATCTAATGTTTTCTCTTGGCTGCCTATTAAAGTCTGGAATAAAGTGAGCTCAGAAATTTTTCATGTAGAGAAGTTATTTTGCAGTGTGCCTTTTTCTGATTAAAGCATTGCTGATCCCATTCTTTCTTTTCCTTCTCTTTCTGTTTCTTCCATTCTTTTTCCTTTTTTCTTTGACAATCTTATTACTCTTCATTTTATAAAGCCTGCTTCTTATTAGAAATCTTTGGTATTTAGCACCTAAAAGCTGGGCAGTGAAAATGCACTACATTTTTTTTTGTTCTAATTAAATAGCACTTTTTTAACAAAGAAAATGATGTTTTGGGGAGGGGGGGTATTATTTTTTTCTGCTTTTCTTACATTTCAGGAAGACAAACATTGCACCAGTGAGTCTGCCAACAAGTTGTTTAAGAGACAAGATTCCTTTGACTGCTTGTCATGAACAGTGTTGACATCAATCAATACCTATGACAGGTTGTGATTTTTTGCTGACTTATGTTTTGTTGCAGAGCTGAAATGAACTGTATTTTATTGTGCAAGTACAATACATCAACTTTCATCACTTATTCCACCTTTTTATCTTTGGTTAAGTGCAAGTAGATTGACAGAAATGGAACTCAACAGGATTTTTTACATCTCCCTCTGATAAGACTATATTACCGCATAATATGTGTCTGTGTTTTCCTAATTAAGGCATAACTTCACAACAAAATAATTTGAATTTATGTAAGGGTGTATATTCACATATAATTATTACATAAAATAATTATGTACACAATGTTTTTGTTTAATCTTGTCAAAATAACCTCTAGTGTCAGCTCATTTCAGTTGATTAGGCATACATATAACTTCATTTAGTTTGGAGCTATCAAATTTCTTCTTGCTGTCAATATGACTCATCATTTAATAATTATTACATGATCCTAAAGAAAAATTGGGAGTAGTGGTGTTACTCTGTTTTTAAGAGAAGGATGCAATTTTGGCTTATATAGATATGTTCTGTTAGGAAGCAAATGAATTCTAGTCTGTGTAGCAGTAATGTGGTAACTGCACAGCTGGGAGCAAAACAGATTGTTCTATCTCTGACCCATCTGAATGTGCAACGTTATGGAGTATCACTGTTGTCAAGTCCCGTTGAAGTCAATGAGGCAAGTCCCTTTTTCAAGTCAAGGGAATTTTGCATCATATAAATAATAGGTAATAGAACAACTGCCCAAGCTGCTCAGTGAACAACATACTGATCCTGAAATGCACAAGAGTAGAAAATGTATTATTTTTGCATAGCAAGTACTATACCAAGTCATACAATTTAATTTTACACAGAAACTTAATTACAGGAATATTATCAGAATGTTGTTGATACTTGCTCACTGATCCTCTTTTTTGGAAAATGCTTGAGAGTAATTGATCTGAGGTGGATACCAAATGGGTAAATTTTAATAATTCCGAATTGTTAAAATTTAGAAAATACATAAGAAACTAAAATAAGTCTTATCATGAAAATATCAAGTAAGCTTTTTAATGGAAAAACCTGTTGACCTGCCTATAAGACTGTGATGGATATAAGTGATCTCGCTAAAGTGCAGTTATCCAGATAATTGATATTTATCCTTTACTTTCCCAGCCTAGTATAATTCCATTTATAGTTGTATTCAGTGATATTATTTTTATCTTAAAAGCATTAACTTCTCTTTTCTTCCATTTGGTCTATCCAGAATACAAGCTGTGCAAAGCATATTGTTCATGCCACCTGCAAATAATATCACTAAAACTCATGGTATCAACAGTTGATTTTATGACCCTTCACTGCAATTTAATTGCTTTATTTGACTACATAAATCCTTAACTGAAATTCAAAGCTTCAAGAGCGTTCCATTTTTCCAAGGGCGCTTATTTCCTAGGTATCAATCAAGATACGTTATAATGTTTTATCATCAGAGAGATGGATCTAACTGCCTGGATAACACAAATTGCATCATCAAAGCAGATATATTTGGATCCACAGTACAAGTTATATTTCCTATGGCAAGCAGTGAAAAATAGGTGAATAAAAAAAATCTACCAGTGGTGTCTGAACAGCATCCAGAAAGAAAATCTGTACAAAAAAAGATCAATATTACCTCAAACTAATCTGTTATCTCTTCTTTTCATGATCTTTTGATAAACCACTGGGTATATAGTTTTTAATGGATTGATTTTAAGGGTGGAAGGGACCCCTAGAGATGGTGTCTCTTCAGTTTCTGTACTTTTTGTGAATGTAGACTTGACTAAGTAGTGAGATAATGCTGCATAAAATCCCTGTGTTTAGAATCATTATTATGATGTTACAAAACAATTATCATCTTTTAATTTAAACCTTCAAATTCCAATATGATGATGTTGGCATCATGTGAGTGTCTGTGCCCTTCACATAGATTTTGAATCCAGAAATGTTTATGCGCTCCTTTTCTTCTTTTACCTCTTGGTATTATTGAGACCCCAGTATCTGCCCTTCTTCTCCTGTCCCTGTTTTTGTCTTCTAAGTAGAAGGGAGAAGAACCTTGTATTTTCTTGAATCCTTTGATTTTTTTCACAGAATCCCTATATTACTTAATTCTACTGTGTTAAATTGCACCTGCCAAAATGCTCAGTGGAAGAAATTGCTTTGCCTCTGTGCTCTGAAGCATGGGAAATGACTGATTCCTCTAATCTCCCCATATCAGTGCTAAGTCTGTGGGCATGTTGCCAAAGAAGCCCCATCTTTTTCCTCTCTCATGAGCTTCACCCTTGAGGAGGGTAACGTCATGGTTCCTATGAAACAAGGATGATGGGTCAAGTTTCCATCCTGCAGAAGCTAGGACAGGCAGTGTATTGTGGGGTCACATAAACCAGGTCCATAAAGGCACAGAAAATGATGGTCAGCATTGTCCTTGAGTCAACATAGGGAAGAAATGGCATTTTTCTGAAATAAAGAAAAATATCTGTACAGACTTCTAGCCACATTGAATGAAATAATCTAAAGTTGATACCACGTACATATAGATTTGCTCTTGCCCCTTTTTGCAGCCTCGTAGCCTGTTAGGTATGGAAGACCCATACTCCCTGGTTTAGCTAACATGAACTAGCCCTCTTTAATGGCAACAGCAAAACCAGTAATTTTGTTTCTAAAATATTTCTTTTATATAGAAAGACATATTAAAAGGCTAATTTTAAGCAGAAGTCAAAGCAGAGTTTCCACAGTACTCCTCCTCCAAAAAAAAAACCTCAGTCTGTGACACAGCCTCGTAAGGATGAAAGGTAAAAGTATGTCAAAAGTGGGTAATACTTGCCTTACATTATCTGTTCTGTATTCAGCTGACAGTTTTAATAAAGTACTAGTGGTCCTGAGAGACCAAGTATTCTATCTTGAGATAACTTCACACAATTATGTTTTAAAATATTATTTTAAAATATATATTATATATTTTATATATTTTAATATATATTTTTATTATATTTATATATAATAATATATATTATTTAAAATATTATTTTTACATTGGAACAACAAGAAAAACATCAAATGCATCTGAGGATCAGTTTTGTAAGAATATCCATTTTCAAGGTGAAAATATTGCCTTTTAAATTCAATTTCTTCTGGTCTGTCTCTGTTGCCTTTGGATTCTTGTTTTGTACTCTCTTGAGAAATCCTAGGCTATTGACAGTTTTCATCCCATCCTAAGTAGCTTAACAGCTTTAGTGACTATGTGGCAGCAGAAAAAAACTGTTTCTCCAAAACTCTTTGCCTTGCCCCAAAGAACATTCATGCTACTTTCTAATATAGAGAAAATCTGGCAGTAAAAAAAGAGCCTGGCTGAGGTTTCATATAAAATATGAAAAATATGCAAACAACTCTAGTAGTTCAACAGCATGGGGCCCAATTTCAATCTTCGAGGAAGATGGTCTATCTGAGTAAAAAACATTGATCATCACCCTCTAACTGAAGCCTGTTAACTTCCAATTTCCTACCTATAAAATCTGTAAATTGATAATTTCTTTGGCTTTTAATTAAGTTAGCCTGTTAAGTATCTAAAAAAAATTATTTTTTGGTCTAGGAATATGTCAGAGTACCTTGCCTGAGAGGTGCCTATAAACAAAGAAAACTATATGATTATTTCATTTACTGGTAAGAATGGTCCTTGAAGGTTTACACAACCCTAGAGCTTAACCCATAAAAGCTACTAGAAAGTTACTGTGTAGTAAATTCTTACAAATTAATGGAAAGCAAAAGGCAAATTTCAAAATATTAATATGAAAAAATTTGCAAAGGCAAATGCATGTTTTCATGTTTCATTATTAGATAAAAATATTTTCACTATGTTAAAACTATTTAATTTTGTGTAAATTATATTTGAAGTAAACAAGTAATTTAGCATTAGATAGGTTCCAGAGTCTAAGCATATGCATGTACTATGTAGTCTTTCCCTAAGAGCTGATGAGAATGTATGTGAAGTACTCCTGTTAGGTACTAAAACTAATATCTACATGATATGAAGATGTTCAAAAATGTGCTAAACAAAACATGAGTGTTCAGGACTATGCAAGTAAAAGTTTTGCAATGATGTAAAAGCCCTTTCACCTACAGCTGTTGGAAAATAATTTACAGCACTACCAGTAAAATTAAATTTATAGAAGAGGAACTAGACAAAAAAAAAAATCTATAAATAATATTTTGGCTTTCATTGAAAACAGAATTAGAAAGAATAAAATAACCCAAACATTTTCCTAAAAAAGAAAAATAGTAAACACAAAAGGATACTAAGGAAGAAAATTTATTTTGTGTATAATTTTGGTTGTTTACTTTGTTTTATTTCTCCTTTCCATAGAAGATTATTTAATTTTGAATAAGTTTAACATGTCTTAACAAGCTTATTTTAATGAAAGTGCTTAGAGGTTTTGAAATTCCCAAGTGTTTTAATATTTATATATTAATAAATTGTATTTAAAGCTTTCAACTTTTATCGTGATTGCAGTTCACTACAGTAAGATCAAAATCTTGCCCACCCTGTTCCTGCTTGTACATAAAAAATAAAGAGTTGTCATGGTTTAACCCCAGCTGACAACTAAGCCCCACTCAGCTGCTTGCTCACTACCCTCTGGTGGGATGGGGGAGAGAATAAGAACAGTAAAAATGATAAAACTCATGGGCTGACATAAAGAGAGTTTAATAGGAAAAGTAAAAGCTGTACACACCAGCAGAGTAAAACAAGGAATTCATTCACTGTTTCCCATGGGCAGCCACCCTCAGAAAAGCAGGGCTCCCTCACACATAACACTGGCCTCAGAAGACAAATGCAATCACACAAAACACACCCCACTTTCTTCTTCTTCCTCCCACTTTATATTCTGAGTATGATGCCATATGGTATGGAATCCTAATCCCTAATCCCTTTGATTAGGGGTCAGTTGTCCTGGCTGTGTCCCCTCCCAACTCCTTGTGCAACCCCAGCCTCCTGGCAGGTAGGGTGGGGTGAGGAGCAGAAATGGCCTCGGCACTGTGTAAGGGCTGCTCAGCAGTAACCAAAACATCCCTGTGTTATTAACAGTTTCCAGCACAAATACAGAAATAGCCCCATGTTAGCTACTGTGAAGAAAATGAACTCTATCCCAGCCAAAACCAGAACAGAGTTATTAGGTTAGAACAATAAACCAATGTTTTTTTAAGATTTGCTGGATAAAAAGACCTGTATGAAGACACACGGTTACATATATAAACACATATGGATTGTTGTTTACAATAAAATTGGCTTCATAGAAATGAAAAAAAGAGCAGAAACAAAAGAAACTCTTTTGACACTGTTTCAAAACAGAAAGAAAACTTTCTCAAGGAATTTCCAATTCTACAATGCAGTGCATGCCAAGTAATACCAGGAAGATGACATCTTTTGTCATCTTGAATCAACTGTCACTTAAATCAATTTCTCTTATTAATAGATTATACACTTGGAAAGCTGTTGCTATGCCTTTATTTTTAGCTATGGTTTTGTGCTTTAACTATCAAGCTGCTTTTTTGTATTATTATTAAAAATCTTTGTAATGGAGAGATTGTCTCAGCAACCTCTACAACATTTATAGACAGGTTGGACTGTTTCTCTCACTTCAGAACCCTTAAAATTGCTGTAGCAACAGCAGTGATTGCTTACAAGGGAAAATAATGTTAGAGAAGTATTTAATGTATTTTTATCTGTCTTTAGTGCATTATAGCAGCTGGAAACAAGGAGGAAAGCTGCCATCCTGTAACGAAACAGCTCTCCATGGGACAACATCAAGTGATCCATGGTTCACTGGCAGTCCATAGACTCCAGTTTGCCTTAGTAAATGAATGACTGGTCTCATTATCATGGTAAGTGCCTCAGGGCAATGAAGAGGCAAAGAGTCGTTCTCTTCAAGCAATGCATTTTGGGGAAACTAACTGGAGTACCTTAGAGTCCTGAGAAAGTCCTTTCCTCAAGAGGCTACCTCATTACCTTTGTGACTGCACTGACACTGAATTCCAGAGAGCAGCCTGAGCTGGAGAATCCATGAGAAGTAGAGAGGAGTCAGGACCCTACCCCTTTGAAATTCATAGCTTTCATATGAGTAAAATGGCCCATAAGTAGTGAATTTCAGGCTTATTGTAAAATTATACTTGCAAAACTACAGAAAAAGCACACATGTAAAATGGGCTAGATTGTAAAGGATACAAAATGGTTTGAAGAAAATAATTTGTCTGCTCCTGTGTGTAGGAAGTTTGTAATTTTTCTTCCAGGGAGAAAAGTATGTGGAATAACAGTACTGCTACAACTTTAATTTTACTAAAAATATACTATCTATATCTGTAAATGAAAGCTTTCACATTTAAAGTCTGAGTTTGGTCAGTTTTATGGGGAAAAAAAGAAGAAACTTAAGAAATTTATATTAAAACTTGTATCAAAAATTCACTTACTTTGGAGGGTGAAGGCTTTGACTTAAATATGAATAGCTATCCACATTTAGAATTAAAGACATCAGGATTCTCTTTAGTTGCATTTCTGAGATCTTCTTTCTAGGACTCCCCTTATCAATTTCCCACTAAGCAAGAGTAAGACCATTACGGGAAATGCAAGCTCTTACCGTATCTGTATACAAATAACCAAACAAATATATTCCAATACAGATATGAAAGAATATTTTTTATGCAAACCAGTGATTTATATCTTTATCTTCATTCTGAAACAGAGCTTCATGATTACTTTCCAAATTTTCAAATCTTAGGCATGGAAATAACCCTATTGATTGAAAGAAGGAATATGTTGATGAGAATGGACGTGTGGGTAACCTGTTAGCTATCTGTAGTGATCCTTTGTTGCAAGTTTCTCACACAGTTTCCATAGCATATTTTTGGACATTGTGTGATGCTTATTCATGATATAGTAATCTGTAGTTAAGAGTCACTTGGGTTTGGGTTTTTTGTTTGGTTTGTTGAGTTAGGTTTGGGGGGGGGGGGGGAGGGCTTGTTTTGGATTTTTTTTTTTTTTTTGGTTTCATATTCTTTTTCTTGTATTTTTTCTTAGCTAATTGTCCAGGCATCTAGAAAGCAAACTTCAACCATTCTTTGTAATACTGCTGCTCCCTTCTCACATACCCTCAGCCCTGCTAAGCTGCCCTGGGTAAATTGGCAACTAAGATTTCAGGCAGAATCTTTCCAACTATAATCCCTGCTGCCACTGTGAAATAACTTCCTAGGATCTATCTCTTAAGAGCATTTGTCCTCCCATACTGGAGAGCACTTGCCAATGTTGTTGTTGAAGCAAACTGTAAGCTACTTCAGTGTAAGAGTTTGACTCACAAACCTGAATAATTTCTGAAATACCAGACATGTTTCCAAACTACTAAATTATAGAACAAGCAAAACATTTCTGTTCTCCACTCCATTGCAGATTGTTATAAAAGAGGATTGAAAGACTGTTCTGTCCAAACTCTGTCCTAGTAATTACTTAACTGAGGTGTAAATTAGTAATCACATACTAAAAGCATACCAGACACTAAGATGATTCACTGTTGTTTCAAAACTTAGATATTTGACTGAAGTATTGGAGCATGATAAGTTGATAAGTGAGGGGGTTTTTTCTTCTTCTTTTTTTTTGTTTTTTTTTTTAGTGGACTAATTAAATACTTCTAAGTTTAGGAGCCTAACTAATTTGTGTAGCATTTGGATTAGAATCTAAAATTCTCATTTCACAGTAGCACCTACTGAGATAGTCCTTTGAGGCCACAGTGAAATTTCAGCTATCTTTTGCCTGACTCAGATGTCCCTCCCACACAGGACACTGTGCTACACTCTGGATTTTAAACTATAAGCTGCCCAGAGTGGTTACATTTTATTTAAAACTTTCTTAAAGCTATTTGGTTTGTTATAACCTCAAATTAGAGTCTGGAGAAAGAGTCACACACTCTTCTCTAAGAGAAGTTCTTTTAATATACTGGGGAATATATGATATTTTGGCAAAAGGTTTTACAGGAGTAAAATACAACAAAGAAAAAGCATTTCACTAAAACACCCAGTACAAAAACCCATTCCACAGGAAACACCCACTACAAGCAATCACAACTCACTGGTTTTAAGCAAGAGAAGGAAAAAAGAAGAAAACAGATTAAAAGGGTAGAGAAAGAGGGAAGTAAAGAGGGAAAGAAAAAGCCATTAACATACAAGATCTGATGGTTCACATGGTTCAGGTCGCAGGAGATAGACTTAACATGGTCTCATGTATTTATACAGTTCAGTTTTCCTTCCCAGGTAGGATCTCCAGTCAGTGCCTTCCAGGCCAGAGTGAGTTGTGCTATAGCCAACCAGAGACTGAAAGGGCTTGGTGTGGGCGGGCTACCAGGCAGATCTGTCTTCACTGACAGCCTTCAGTGATGCCATGTGCTTTGCCATGGGAGCAGCTATGTTGGCTCTGCCGTGTGCTCTCAGCAGGCCTTATGTGATAAGGCAGACCTTACCATGGAGCTGCAGGTTATAAGCCCTCTTCTTCAGCACACACACTCACAGTGAGTTGGTTCCAACCCATATCAATAATTCAGTGAGATTTGGATCCTGTATCTTACACACTGATAGCAGCATTTCTCCCTATGGGAGCAGATCTAGTATTATGACTACAGTAACACTGGGGCATCTAAGTCAACATTATGTGCTTCATTTTGGGAGGTTGATTTTTCATTTTTAGGCGCTACATTTCTAAGTATCATAATGTTTAATCTCTTTGCATTTCAAGGAATTCAGAGCTAATGTCATTATATATAGATGGAGAAATATATGCAGAGTAACATCTCTAAAGTCTGAGACCATAGAGAAGAAAAATGCTCTCGTTTGGACTACAGAAGTGTCTCTCATTAGGAGAAAGGAGAACTAAATGCTCTGGTGTTCAGTGATACCATTCTGCTATATGAGAGATCGTACTCAGTTTGAAATCTGTAAAAATTCCAATTGAGTAACAACCATCATTGTAAGGACAAGAAATAACCTGAGAAATTTGAGACTTTGTTCTCTACCTCTGGTTTCAGGAAAGCTTTTTATGACTTTGTCCCTCTAGGAATCTGTGGGGGCCATGAGTGTATACATGCGTCTTTGTGAGAAAATAATGTCTTTCATAATTCTCTAAAAGTTAAACACCCAAGCCTTTCATCTGTATTAATGGGTCCATCGTAGTCTTAAAATATCTTATGGAGTTTCTGTTGTTTTGTTTATTAATAAACTTTGAGTAAAATCTTTTTAAATTCTATACCAGTGTGTATGAAGTAGAGGAGATTAGAAAGAGCAGAAGAATAACTGTATGACAGCAAGAAGACTATTAAATGGTTCTTGTGTCCATAATTTCTATATGCTAATCCAGATAAGTTCACAGTCTGCCTCAGGCTATCTTGTTCAAAGAGCAAAGACCCAAATGGACATCGTGTCCTTCAGTCAAAGGACTGCAACTATATTGATTGCTAAAGGTTATCTAAGTTTAAGAATAATATAAAACATTTAAATTATTTAGAAAACTTGGATACTTCTGTCTAATTTTGAACATTAGGGGTCATCATCAGAAAATATTAAGATACATTTTACTTTATTTTAAATTAATTGAATAGGATTCCTTCAATAAGAACAAGAACACAAAACCCAGAACAGTACTTTTCCAACCTGCATTAATTGCTGCAGCCAAAAAATTTGCACAAACTGCCAGCACCAGATTTGCAAACCTTAAATGTCTGTATTTTAGAAAAAGAGTTCATATGTGTGGAAACCCAGACTTGTTAAAAATTATTGTGATCTTTTGAATTGAAAAATTGTGATGACTAGAAAATAGTTTTTAGGTGTCTCCTAGGAGCAGGAAAGAAATCAGATCAAACCTAGACTGATTTTGTGGCTGCCACATACTTGATTCTTATTTGGTATAAAGAAAAAACATCTGAATAATATGGACTCGTGCTGGTTTAAAAGTAAACAGTGGGAGAAATGAATCCAACTAGAGAGATTACAAGTCAGAGTTACAATTTACTAAAAAAATTATAATAAATATAGTGATACAGAGAGAAAATTGGTTTTAATCCACAAAAACCGACATATAACCCAGCACCCAGGGATAAAGACAGAATGTTGTTCCTTAGCCATTATGCTGAGCACCACGTGGTCCCCCTAGGGGCAAGGTAAAAGGAAAAGAAAACCTCTTGGTCTGGATAATGGTTGCAGTTCTGTCGAAGAAATGATTGCAATCTTGTCAAGAGTGGCAATCACAGTCCTGCTGAAGCTGTGGTCCTCCTCTGGATCTGACAAGTGGTACCAGAAGTCCCAAAACCCGAAGATTATATATGCTCAGGTTCAGGTGGGAATGCCTACTACCTTCCCCACGGCAAAGAATTTTACAATGGGTGATTTAAGTCTATGAGTCATGGGATATTTTTGGAATCTTTCATGGTCTAGATCGTTTTGGCTGCCTATTATGCCAGTCAAAGGTGGTCCATTAGCAGCGATGACCCCTCAGGCTGGATGTGAAGGTGCTAATGCCTTCCTGGAGGGGCATTATCTCAACTGAGTCATTGGTGTGAAGACAAAGAAACACTTCCCTGCCCAGCTTGTAGCCAGATGTGTCAGGTGTGCCCTGGGCAGATGCTTCAAACAATCCATTTATTAACAGTGATCCATTTATTAACAGTCCATTGGAAATTACACAGAGAGTGTAACAAATAGTTTTGGTTATACTCACATAGTGATTAACTGGTCCTAGAAGTATATCTTATATATCCTAGAAATGGATAAGAGTTTCACAAGGGCCACATAAGTTTTCAAGTAATTCACTAATCTTGTTCCATTTTCCAAAGCTCTTTTATTAGATCTATTTAGATCTATTTAATTTGAAAAGATAGTCAAAGAATCAATATAATACAGAATGCAACCCTTCCTCTTCCATAAACGTAGGAAGTGCCATATATGTCGAGTTATTCTAAGAAAGATTTATTGGAAGAGTTTTTCACAGAAGACTTCTGAAATCTTGGCTTTCTCACAGTGGACAACAAAAAAGTTTTTAAAATCTATTCACAGAAAGAGAAAAATATCTCCTGCTCAGCTTTACTAATAACTAATACATTTGTTGCCTATAATTTCTTAAAGTGAACTTGGGTACTGTTTGGGTTGAGAGTATGATCACAGTTCCTTAATTTGTATAAATTTACAAGTGTCAAATACCTAGCCAATAGTTCTGTAGCTCACAATTAAATTACTATCCTTTGTCCAAAAAATGACAAGAAGCCAATAATTAAATCAGAATTTCTTTGCCTCCCAACTCTCTAGTGATTTGCAGAATGCACATTTTTAATATAAGCAATATGTTTTGATGTCAAAACAATTCCAGTGTCACTCAGACAGGTATTATCTTATTTGTGAGTATATTAAGATAGAATCAAAAGAGTTATTGTGTTCAGAAATTTTATGACATATTTTTCTATTCACTATCTTTGGATTAACTGCTTCCTTGAAATATTGCAATTACCATTCATGAAAATGTGAACAAATTATTGAAGCATTTTCTTAATATTGAAGTCTACAATGATTCCACTCTGACAAGTACAAGATTAATGAAGGATAATACATAGTGGTTTTAGGTTCCAGGTGTCTTGATCCACTTAGGATTGTAATGCCATTTAGAGAAAATAAACATTTACAGAAACATTCACAAACTACTGATAGAAACTGAAGATTGCATCTTTGCAAGTTTTGAATAGAATAGAATAGGATAGTATAAAATGGAATAATTTAGTTGGAAGGGACCTACAACAATCACCTAGTTCAACTAACTGCCTGACCACACCAGGTCTGACCACATCAGGTCTGACCAAAGGTTAAAGCATATTATTAAGGGCATTGTCCTAATGCCTTTTAAACACTGACAAGCTTGGGGCATCAACCCCTTCTCCAGGAAGCCTATTCCAGTGTTCAGCCATCCTCTTGGGAAAGGAATGCTTCCTGTTGTCCAGTCTGAATGTCCCTTGATGCAGCTTGGAAGCATCCCCACATGTCTTGTCACATGTCCTGTCACCAGCTTCATTGAACTCTCCATTTCCCCTCCTCCAAAAGCTATAGAGAACAATGAGCTAAATTTAGTTGTCCATGCAAGTAAGATAGAGCATAATAGGATCCAAGAGATTGTAAGTAACTGTAGTAGTTCTGACATATAACACAGTATGTATCATTAGATGTATGCCAGGAGAAGAAAAAATGTCCCCTTCCTTTCCCTCAGACGTACCCTGAAGGATGGGAATGGGGGAATCTATTTTCTCTGCTTGTATGATGCTCTTCATGAAGATATATTACAATATTTGGAAAAGCAAATTATTTATGTAAAAGGAACTATGTACCAGCAAAGTATTTCAAAAGACAAAAGTTGAAAGGGGAATGTGTACATCATAATTTTCTCTGTCTTCTGTTCAGCTATCTAAGGCACACTGGAGTTAATTAGACTGTTTTCATGAGCAAGTTGAGAAAGGTGGATCACAGGGAGTATGGGTTTAGAAATGTTATTAAGTTTGGATTCATGCTGGCTTTCTTGGTTATTATATGTCTTTCTATAGCTTTAGTTTCTAACAAAATTGAAACTGCAGCCACAGCAATCGCAGGAACAGATTTCTAAGTGCAAAACAGAGTCTTGCCCTTTCCAGCTCACAGCTGTGTGTTTGCTGGCTCTAGTATTGTATAGCTGTGAACAGAGATGCAGGGAAATAAAAAAAAAGGTCCAGCAGCACAGGCTTTGAGCAACTGATTGGGAAATGAGAGTGTCTATGGAAAACCTGGAAATCCATGGCTTTATTCCTTAAAAATTACTAATATGACTTTAAAAGGGAGTTGTCAACACAGATCCACTGCAGAGGACAAAAGTGGGTCAAAAGGCTTCACAGCAAGTAAGGATTTGTGGAGAAACTGACAGGTCCCCATCTCCCTGATAGGTTGCTGGCATTTCTCACACGTAGCATTTCACTGGAGAATCTCGGATTCCTCAGGGAATGTGCTGTGCACATATGCTGACCACACACTGACCACTGACTTCCTGTCTGTATCAGGAAGATCAGGAGTCCCACAGCAGTCTGAAGCACTGTAAGACAGAGACCTATTTCCCAAGGTGATGACTCCTGTCCAATGATTCCAATGGGGATTATTTTGGCTCCTGTTCCTGTCAAGGATACTATGGCTGCACAGATTGCTGTTATACTTCTGCCATTCTCTCCTCCAAATAAACCTGTCTCTGCTTACTGACTCCTGAAGGAAATACCAGTTGTGACTGAAACATTTAGATGGCTATGGAGAACACATTCACTAAAGTCTAAAACAGAAAAGAGAAAAATAGAACTGAAAAGTCATTCAATACACTAATACATCACTGAACTAGAATGAGCAAGACAGATGCTTGCTGAAATTTCTCTGCAACTCAACCTGACTACTTGCCTCCTGTGCTGACATAGCAAATAGTCACAGTCAGGCCAGAGTTGGCTGGGTCTGAAGCAACTTTGGCCAGGAAGCCATACTACTGTATTACCTCAAGCTCACGTATCTTGTCTCCTCTACAAGGCTGATTAACTTGGTCTCAGCATCTGATGCTCACCTTAGCCAGGACAGTGAGACTTCAGGGCATGCACAGTAGCAAAATTTCCAGTGTTTAGATGAGTTTTCATGTAAATGCTTCTGCATCCTGATGCTGCTTACCATTTTTGGAAAGTTTTTCTTGATTTCTCTGTTGGAAATATGCTCCTAAATCCACCTAATTTGTACTTTTATTGCTCAGTGCTGCTTGGCTCTTATCTACAGCCTTTAACTACACTGTATGTCATCTAGAACATGAGAATATAGTTTTGGAATTGTAAAGTAAGTATATAGCACACAATGCAACCCACGAATTACTCCTTAACCTTGCTTTAAACAAACTACATCTGAAACTTGAATCACTGAGTCAGTAGCAGCAGTTAGAGTACTCAACTGGGCTATCTATTTCCTCCTAAGTGTTCCCACATAACATGGTTAACTAAAGTTAATTGAAATTAACCATATTAACTTCATGCTGTGATTTTGGGTCCAAATGATGACTATGGTTCATTCCACTGCTATGGCATCTTTAAACAACCAGAGTTGATACTAGAAAACCAGATTAATTCATTTGGTTTAGGCTCAATTATTTAGAGTAGTTATGAGCTTTTCTGAGTGACTAATGTCCCACAAACATTAATGACTGATATTTTTAAGCAATTACAAAGAATCAGAATAACTTCTCAAAGTGGAAACTTTAGGGAAATTTCAATATGTTGTGAAAAAAATATTTACTAAAGCAAAGATCAGAAAATGGCAGTTGCTTGGTGTAGCTAAGTGCAACTTCATACCTGACACAGGTTATGGATTTTCCTTGGTAAGAAGACTTCACTCCCTCTTTGTCACCTAATGACTGTGGTAATTTAGGATGCAGTTATACTATGAATTTGGGGATGGAAAGAACAAACTTTGGCAGTTTGTTGAAACAACTAGCAGAAGTTTTCCCCACTCATGCACTGTTCCTTTAGAAAGTCTTATTATTCATTCCAAATGGCACTTTTTCTTATGTTTTACTTAATTTTTGTATCTTCCAGAATATATATTCAATTTAATACTTTTAAATAATGTAATATTTTTAAGGTGACCTAAGATACATAGATACATACTGTATGACAAAACCACATAATATACCTTTATCCATTTTCATGTAACTCCGTGGTTTGGGGATGTTTTGCAATCCTTATTTTCCTAAAGTTAGGAAACATAAATATTCCAGTGTTTTAAAATCCAATATTAAAAAAAGGTGTTATTCTCATAGCTGATTTTTTTTATTTTAAAAATCGATTAAATAAAGCTATTTTTAAAAACATGTAATAAAAAAATTTCTAATATTCCCAAAGACAATAAAATTACTTTGCATACTGTACCTATATTTTCAGCTGTCATGGTGGACAAATGTAATAGACACATGGAGTTACTGCTCTTTTGCTGGATTTCCTTTGTAATCCTACTAATTGTCCCTATTAAGGAAAAAAATATTAAATTTAATGCTTAAAATGAAGCAGATACATTTTTACCAGAGGTGCAAAGATGTTGTTTATACTCTGCTGTTCACATGTACCTATTTCAAATTAAGTATAGCTCATGAGAAGAAAGAAAACAAAAAATAAAAGGTCCGAACAGCTGACAAACTTCTTGGGGAAGTTTTTTATCCTATGTGACCTTAACAAAATCATTCATGTCTTTCATATCTCTTTCCCTTACTGCAAAAACAGGATAACTGTATATGTGGGCTTGAATGGAACATACACATATTTAATTTGCTATTTTGATGAAGAGGGTAGAGAGGGCAAAAATCTATATGGGCATAGGCAGTAAACAAATGCGGTATGTTTAAACATTACCTTAAAAATTACAATAAGTGAACCTACTGCTGGTATTGCTCCCAATATTATAACCTGACTGAAATTTAGACTGAATTTCTTACATATAAATCACCATGAAATATAAAATATTAATATTGATGGAACACCTTCTGCTTGACCTTAACTATAGCTGGTGCACTAGAACAAGGGAAGAGAACTATGCAAATTACCTAAGAAGCAAGGAGAGAAGGAAATGGACAGTTTGGGTGGCAGCTGTAATGAACAACTTCCACCTGGAAGCACTGACAGTACTGCAAAGTGGAACTTCACTAGCCAGAAGTTTCTGAGACACAGTGTATGCAAACCTGAGCTTGTGGAGCAGATTATATTTACAACGCTGAAAAACTTGATGAGACCAGTAAATAAGATTTGATCTTCACAGTCTAGAAACGTAGCAGCAGATTTTGCAGGTGTCTTGGAGGGGAGGCATTACAGTTCTTTGTGGAAGAGATGAGGAAGACTAGGAATGTAAAAAAGAACAAAACTGACCAAATAAACAGTCTAAAATATTGATAAATACTTTACAATGGCAGTACTATGTCAGGGTTTTGAAAATCTATGAAGCTTAGTTGAAAAATACAACCCACTGCAGTGATAAGGCTACAGAGCTAGCTTTTACACTGGTTATAAAGGAAGAAAAATAAAATGTGTGTCATGTGAAATATATGATATGTATAATAAAAGGTACCTAAGCACTTTTCCTAAAATACTTATTTTTAACATTAATATCAATAATGTCAGGTGGCCAATTTTAGCCTTTTCAACTATAGTATCACTGCAAAAATGATGTGAGAATTACATAAGGTAAATGAGACTGGAGGTCAAAAAGAATTTAAATATGAAACAAACTGAAGCAGGTTGACATGTTTGACATAAAATTACACATTCTTTTGTCTCTCCTTTCGACTGAGAAATCCAATCAGTATGTTAGACCTAGAGGTCATTTCAGTATCTACCAAGGAAATATGCTACAATTTACATCAATTTATGAATTATTCATACACTGTTTATAAAGATGTATAAGAGATATGGTCAAACAGTGAAAATAATAAAATGAAAATTTTAAATGAAGCTGTTACATTGTCAGACATCAGAAAGCCTGATTTGTAGAAATACCTGAAGTTCCAAATTTTTATTGAATCTTTGATATTGAATTCACTTTTGGTTGATCCAAATATTTCTTGTAAGTGCAGTTGTTGTTTTAATTTAGGAATATATAACATAAAATAAACTTAAAAATGAAATGCTGGTTTTTACGTGTTACCCAGAGATACGTTTTACAACATAAAATATACCAACAAAATTACCACCTTCCATGGAAATATGGTCTCATGGGTTATATTCCATAGAATTTTTTTCAACTAAATTTTATATCTTTTATAATGGCAATGCAATAGATAATAAATTAGAGAACTAAATCCATATCTATTCATCTATTAGTTGCCTTTGGAAAATAAACTATCCAATTACTCAAACAAAAAGAAACAGACAGTATTCCTGAGAGCAAAATCTTTTCAAGAAAGTACCAGAAAATGAACAATTAAATTGTACATCACAAACTTGATCAATATCTAGTGTTCAGTAATCTGTACTTTCTATAAGTCAGGGAAATTCTTGTATATATTCAGATGAGCAAATGAATATGAAGTCTTGTCAAACCACACAGAAAAGAAGACAATGAAAAAATAAGTTATGAAATATCTTCTTTTTCACAGTATCTCCAGGTAATATTTATGTCATCTTCCTGTTAGTTGTTACAAAGATATTTGTTCCAGTGTCTCTGCTGGAGTACTTAACTGTTTCAACATATAAACTGAACACCTAGCCAGCATCCATAGATGTGAAGGAAGAAATGCATTTTCACATGAAAGAAAATATATATGAAATCTACATATTTATAGTTATTCACTAGTTAGGAAGTACCATAATTATATTTAAGAATTTGAGAAAAGGTGTCTCAAAGAAGAAGGAATTAAGTCTAAGAAGATAAAATGGGATATAATTTGACTTAAAAATCCTTATTCTTGATTTTACAAATAAAGATACTGATTAGCACTGCTTCAAATGAAGTTACTTGGAAGAAGTTTTACACCTCCTCGAGAAAATTACATTTTTGACTGTTTCTCAAAATGTCATATATAAATTTTTACCTTGTGTCAGCAAATGTTTGCTAAGGCAGTTGATCAAAAAGTCTTAACAAGAAACAGGAGAGAAAAAAATCTGGCTTTCTCCCTCGAGGTCCCACATAGTGCTATACTGCTCAGTTGTGAAAAAGAAGGAACTAAGGTTTTTACAAGTAAAGCAGATCACCACACTCTGGTTCAGAATCACCCTGAAACAGGACTTAATATTTGTTGAACACACTTCAAAATAATAAAGTTAACACATGAACTATTCACCACTCAAACCAACCCTTAAATCTGTAGTACCAGAGTACTGGTAATGCCCCGTTCTGAATTTAATAACTCTGAATAATGGAAAGATTGCAGGATACACCCTTACAGGACCTGCTCCTTGTGATCCAACTCTTGCCATTGAGGGAAGCAGAGGAGGAACATGTACTGTCTGGTAACCATCAGAAATTAAGACAGAGTTGTTTTTTTCATGACAGTAAAGTAGGACATGGCGTACTTGAACACAAGGATTCCCTGGGAATGTTTTTTTAAAATAATAATAATGAGGAACTTTGACTTCATCTGGGATATTGAAAACGGGATTTTTTTTTTCTTTTGCTTTAGTTTTTAGACTGAGGAAGATGCTCTTAGATCTCTTTCTAATTCTACTTGGTATAATTCTGTGTTGTGTATGGCACAGATCTGAAATCAAGAAGTAAGCTAGTGGTCACCTTCAAAATTCAAAAAATAACACTGTGAGAAAATTGAAGCATTATCTATAAATTTGATATCTGGATGGTGACTCATAAAAATCAAAATCTTGGCTATAGTCTAATCCTAAAAAGAAGTTTAGAACATTTTTAATGGACCTCTATGAATTAATAGCTAAATGGATCCAAAGGAAAATTGGTCCCCCATAAAATGGAGCCCTAAACATTTGGGTGTGACACAAGCAAACAAAAGAATCATATGAGATAATTTGCCTCAACTGTTTACTTTCATCATGAGTAATAGGCAAATATTAGAGGTAACAGCAGACTATTCCCTAAATTAAAAATAATCTTTGGGAACTTCAAGTAAGTCTAGATTTAGGAATGTAATTCTGTGATTTAAAGCAAAATGGCTTTACTGGGACCTAAATTTTAATATTCCTCAGTGTGGGTTACAAAAAGGACACCTATGGAGAATAAGAGAATTCATTTTAACATGTTAAGCTGAAACCTAAACTAGAAAATTGAAACTGATACAGTGTAAGAATTCAAGAACCTTTGGGAATGATCTCAGCATAAATTTCAGGGACTGTTAACTATCCAGATTTTAGGATTAACTGATATATATCCAATTATTCAGCACCACAGCATTAAAACTTAGGGAAAAAGTTGATGAATTTGCTTTGCTGGCAAACTCAAAAAAAAAAAAAAGCAAAATCACTATACACATAAAAACTGTTAAACCAGTAACACACCAGGTTTTTTGACAATACTGGGGTCAGTTAAATATTTGTCAACTAAATCCTTTCTTGTCAGGAAAACACAGTTTTTAATGAATGAAAAAATAAAGTCAAAGTGAAAAATGTTTATTTTAGTGATTTTGGTTTTCCATTCAAGTGCTATAATATTAGAAAGAGTAGTTTTCATAAGCTCTCATAAGCTCTCATCTGGCTTTCATTCCCTTATCATGTATAGTATTAGTTATTTTTGTTTACTTCTGTGGTCCCACTTATTACCCATGATCTGTCACAAAATGATGAACTTCTACATCTGTATAGTAATGATATCAGCATTTATCACTCACTGGTTAAATTTATGAACAAACTTGTCTTCAGCTGCTCCCACAACTACCCACAAAGCTACCTCACTGTTGTCATAGAGAAAAACTGTTCAACTTACTTCACAACTTACAGTTCAAATCAGATCAGGATCAGAGAGGTAATAAACGACACATTACTGGCAATCAGACAGCTATACATACAGGATTAACAGTAACAATGCTAACAGTAAAACACAATCCCAGAGAGTAAGAAAATGTTAATGTACACTGACAAATTTCCAAATACATTTCTGAAACTATCACCTCACTAAGGCACCAGCATGGAAATATGGCCCCACATGACCCCATGTGAATCTGGAGGATGTGTCCCCCAGCACTGTGCTGTGGAGCCTGGCTGGGTGCAGACTGCTCCCAAGTCTCATGGATCTGGCCCAGGCAAGCTGGCAATGCTGTCAGGGATGGGGATGCTTGGCAGTACCCAGTCAGAGTCCATTCTCCTTCTCTTGTTCCAACAGGTCGTCCCCACTTCTATTAAAGACTTCCATGCATCTTTGACACTGCTTGCCATCAGACAGACCAGTTTCCTTGTTTCCTTCCAATGTTTACAAAAGTCCTTTTTTACTCTTGTGCTATGCTGGGTGATTCTGAACAATAAGGGATACCTCATCATTCACATGTATAACACCTACCTCAAAAGTAGTGTCACTGCCTACAAAAAACTAACTACCACAATGTATAATAAATATTTAGTTTTTAATTTATTTTTTATTATTATGTGTTAGTTTTTCTCGCTGTGTGCTTTGCTTTTCAACTCAGAAGTTTGCATTTATGGGCTAGGATTACGCTTTACTTCTGGCTCTTTAACCTCCTTTAAACTTGAAATAATCTCTAGTGAAGGTCAGAATGCAAATTAGTCCCCTTCAGTACATACTAAATGTCTCTCAGTAGGTCCTTACCAGGTAGCTGGCTATGCTGCCCTCTTCTGTGGACACACTTCTCCCTGCTGTTCATCTGAAATGAGATCTGGACGTTCCTACGTCTTGCCTTAGATTGTGTCAGAACGCCAATAATGGCAGTGATATTCTACGTGCATTTAATAAGGACTGCAGATATATGAAAATACAAGAATCAGCATTAGAGTAGTTAAATTTATTAAATTTTAAATGTTGTATGATTTTGAATATAATTTTGCACTGAAACATGTAACTCCTTTTCTAAAACGTAGGTACCTCTGCTGACTTTTGGCTGCCTCAGCTCAGTAACATCTGTACACAAAGGGAAGCCATGTTTGCATGGGGCTAAGGATTTCTGTCTAGTAGAATATGGAAATTAAATGGGTAAGACAATTCTTCTAAGAAAAGAGAAAGAATTAAAACTGGGCCTTTACATTCAGTGTGTAGGTTTTAACTCCCAAGCTGCTGGATAAAAGTCCAGGCTTTTCTTTTATGATAATTTTATTCAACTTTATCCTGACTGACTGTTTTCTTTTCTTTCTTTTCTTTTAAAACAGATTTTTTTTTCTGTGAATGTAACAGTGGCAAGATAAATCTGAAATAAACTAGAACTTTTCTGCCTGGAAAAAAATTAGCATAACTAACTTGGAGTTGTAGTTCACCTTGTTATTGCTCTTTGTTCAAGGGCGAGTTTAGGCTGGGGTGACAGTCAGTGTTTACTGCACAGCTAAAGAAAATATGAACAAAGAAAGAAAGGAGAGGTTTTCAATGGCACACTTACTTTACATTACTTTATTGCCCCTTCTGTCCAACCTAAAATGTTATGCTTTTATATAAAGCTTCAGCTAGACAATGTAAGTTCCCCATTCATATGATTCTTTTTAATCTTTTTCCTTGTAAAATGTTATCACACATACATGTAGATAAGTTAGTACGTTTTTAAATGTTTGCTTTTTACAGGTAGTTCAGTCTTTTAATTTTATTATTATTTCTGGCAACTACAAACCAAAGTAGAGATTACACATTGAATTTGTAGTATACCATTTCTAAGGAACAAAAAATTACAGTAGCTTACTAATTAAAAATTAAAGGTGAAATATATATTTGCTTCAAAGGATTCACACTGGTGGTAATAATGAATATAAAATATTTTTATATGCTATATTTGCAAGTACTTACATTATTACAAGAAAAGAATCTAAAGAATAAAACCCAATTGTTCTACAGCGTAGAAATTTTGCTTTCTACAATAATCTACCCATTAAACAGTGCATGTTTCTGGGCATTAATCCAGCTAGCAACCCTTCCATTCCTATTTTATATTCTACTGAATACTGTAAAAATGGACCAGGGTTTTTCTTGTGTGGCTTTAGAATTTCTCTTTTCTTTCAGGAGATAACTCTGCAAGGTAACTGATTCCAAACTGCAATGTAAAATGGGCACCACTGTTAGGACTCCAGGACTGCACTAATGTTTCTGGACCAGACTTAGATTGTTTCAGGTGAGTTTGTTCTCCAAATCAGATAGCCATTCAGTTCAGGAAATACTCCTGCTTTTGACAATACAGACGAGAATTAGTCTGCATTCTTTACACTGAAGGCACTGGAGTCATACTTTTAAGTTACTGATACAGCAAAATATAAATAAATTCATCTTACACTGGTAACAATGGTGACAAGTAAAACAGCTTGCTATGTACATCAAAGACCCTCACAGAAAACAAGAGTCATGAAACCAGTAAAAACAGGTTAATTTTGTAGTAGGGCTTATCATCAGAAAAAGTTACCACAAAAGGTTCTGACTTTTAAGAGGATCACAGTGAACATAGAATCATCCATTTTTACAGAGAAAAGGTAAAAAAAAAAGCAAAAGCAGAAAAACAAAAAGAGAAAGAAGAAAAGAAAAAGTCAGTTTGGGGATGGATTGAACTCGGCCTTGAAAGACAGATCAGCATGTAAAAACTCTACTCAAAGTGTACAAAAGAAGCTCCTGACTAAAGAAAACTTGCAATCCAAAATGCTGCTGAAATTGCAGTATCTGTGGAAACTGTGACTTAAGATACAGAGATCTTTATTCAGGGGACAAGCAAGAGGGCAATGTCAGTAAAACATGTACCACATCATAAGCCAAACAGTAAACTGGAAACAGCAAACAGCTTAGGATTTTGACATTTGCCACTACTGTGGAAGAGGGTCAGACATCCATTCCACTAATGTAGAAACTGCAATATAAAGGAAATATCTGAAGGGGAAATGATCCAACAAAGATTATGATAAAGAATAAAACCAATTTTTGCTATTGATACAGGGATAATATCACATTAGCTAAGAGGCAGATAAACCAAAAAGCTCAGTAAGTAAAAATAGCTTAGTAAGTAAAATACCAGTACAATTAATGATTAAAATAGTAAACTAACCATCACAGTAGCAAAATGTTCAGGTTTGCCAAATAAATAGGTGAATCTCATTTTGTCAGGAACAACCATAGACTTAGGGTTTACTCAGAATACACTGAGAAGCACATATTTGATTTTCAGCTGTCTCCCATCATCACAAAAACTTTGTATCTGATTCAGAAGACAGGGAATAGCATGTTGCTCTGCATAGGTGCAAGAAATTGCACCTGGCTGATTCAAGTTCTCAGTAAGACTCTCCTCAGTGAGAGAGAGAGATAACACAACTTTAGAATAACTAATTCCCTACTATGTCTTTCAAATTTTTTGCACGAAGAATTTACATTAAATTTACGATCATATTTGCTTGAAGAACATATAGAGTACAAACAAAGATTGCTATGCCAGACACAAAAGGAAGGTGGGGAGGAAATAAAAAATAAAAATGTTATGCAACTGGATTATATAGAGGCAGGAAGCTATTTTCTTGTCATGTCACACTGACATAATTTTTACTTTCATCAGATCCACTCTCCAAAATTTATTCTTCCCATTCAAAGACAGATAGTTAAGGTAATTTATTTTGTAGGTTTTAAAGAATTGCATTTTTAACAGAAACATGCAGAGATATGCATAATAACAAAATATTGAACATAAATCATATTTCCATTATTCCGTGAAATGGTGTAACTCCAAATTCTACTTTTGTAGAATAGCTAATTGTCCTAGCTTTTCTGTTATCCTTGAAAAACATTTCAGTTTCATAAACCAAAAGTTCACTTGTAAAATTCCTTCATTCATAAAATGTTTAAATTTCATCTAGTCCAACCCCAACCCCATCACCATCATCACAGGACATCTTTCCCTAGATGTCCATGTTGCTCAAAGCCCTCATCCAGCCTGTCCTTGAGCACTTCCAACAATATTATACATGCTGCTAAATGGTGTTGCAATTGACATGTGTCCCCTAATTTTAATAGTGTTTTATGTGATTAAAAGACTGCTCAAAACTGT
This sequence comes from Myiozetetes cayanensis, assembly GCF_022539395.1. Classification (NCBI taxonomy): domain Eukaryota; kingdom Metazoa; phylum Chordata; class Aves; order Passeriformes; family Tyrannidae; genus Myiozetetes; species Myiozetetes cayanensis. The sequence goes on along the minus strand of NW_026087411.1, from coordinate 87,622,063 downwards.
TTAAAGCTATAGAAATATTTTTTTAACTCTGCTTTTCTGGTTTCCTATTTCAGGGGATAAGACACTTCGCAATCAACACCATTTATTGAAAATGGAAAATATGTAAAATTGCAAATACATGAAAATAGACAGAAAATAAATAGAGAACATCTGCCCATTTTGGTTAATAAATTGAGTTCTGTCAATCACTAAGTTGTCTGATGGTTGCACTGGGTGTAGGATGTAATAACATAGAGTGAAGTGCTCTTGGCAGTGCAGCTGGGCTGATTAGGGCTTTTGACCTGTGGTCACCGTGAAGAGAAGCTCCTACTGCTGCTGTCTTTCCTTTATATTTTCTCCCAGATCTGCCTTAACTATCAACAGAGGACATCTTCCTTCCTGATATTTTGGACGTGTGCAGTGAGAGTGTACAGTAATTTACATACTGTATAGATTTAAATTTGCTGTTTTCCTAGATTAAACTTCAAGGCATTTTGAAATAATCTTTTTCTCAACAAAACACCAACTGTAATTTTCTTCTTTGAGTAAAATACTCTGGAAATTATTTTTCAGGTGATAAGAAAAGAGAAGAAAAGAAAGGAAAATAAAAGCATATGATAATATATGTTCTTGAATTAATAACTTTTGAATTAACAACTTTTTAAATTTAAATTTGATAATAATTAAAGTAATTTTAATCTAGTGTTGTAACATTGTGAAATAATATTATAAGTTTTTGTTATTCTCTTTAGGGGTTTTTTTGCCATGATGAGTACTTTGTAAGAAGTACTCACAGTTAGAACTCTGAATCTGTAATTCACTTTATATTATATAAATTTTTTCCCAAAACCTTTATAATTGTTAAAATGGTCCCAAAGGTTCTTCTTTTATTGCTACCTGGGCTCCTAAATCAGGAAGGTTACTTTGCCATTTCTATAATTTCTGGTAATGTGGTGAATGTGTAAACACATGCTTTATTTTTTATTACTTATTGAGTGTAGTAATTGCAATGTATTGGAATGTTTTTAAAAAGTTATTGGATTTTTTAATTTTTGCCAAATCTTCATAAAAGAGATCATATTTAATTCTATAGAAATATGGATATTTAATGAATAAATTTTTTTCCATGACCAAAGGAATATATTTATACTCTTATACCACATATGAATAAGAAATTGCTTTAATTCAGATGTACATAATTTCAAAACCTAAACCACAACACACCAGACAGAAAAAGAAAATATACACAGATTAAAAAATAGGTTAGACTACTATGGACCAATAAACCTTTATTGTTAATTTGATTTATATCATAGCACCTTAAAAATTCCCCAGAGTTAATCCTTGACAAATTGCATAAATATTCTAAAACTGATGCATGCAAAACTGTGTTCAGAAAGTGTTATCAATGGTTCACTTTAAACTGGAAGCACATACTGAGATTCTCTTCCCCTGGGCTCTGCCCAGTACTGTTCAATGCTATTCAGTACTCTTGAGAGTAAGTTGGATGTTGGAACAGAAATTTCATATGTCATATTTATTGGATTCATATACGTTACCATACTGGAGGAAGCTTCAGTTGCAGGAGGACTGGATTGGAATTCCAATCATTTTGAGAAACTGGAAAACTGTTACGAGAAAAAAAGAAAGAGTGTTTAATGAAGTCAAAGGCATAATTCTACAGTTAGATGGGAAAAAATGATTTCACAAACTGGGAGAACAGTGTGAGAGTAGATTACAATTCCCCAGAGCAGGATTTGGGGATTATGATACAAAGTAAACTATAGTGAACTACTGTTGAACAAGACTGCTGTTCTGAAAAAAAGGTGAAGATTATGTTGAGGTGTACAGTTATGTGGTATCTGTAAAGCTAATGGCTCTTCTCTACCTGAACATGTTAAATTATAGAGCATCCTCTGTCTCTAGTGTGTGGATCAGCTGGGAAGAGCCAGGGCTATAAAAATGTAATTTAAAAGAATAGTCTGAAAACATTTGGACTTGTGGTGGGAGGTTATAGCCTTCTTCAAATACACAAAAATATGGTTGCAAAGACCAAAGATAAAAAATAAACTGTTTTGCATACCCACAGTCAAGGGAACTGGAAGTAATGGATGTAAATTACGTCAAATGAGACTTTAGTTACAGATTAGGAAAAACATAAGCTATTTTTAAAACCTGTGATAGATTGCCTACATGCATTATGGATTTTTCCTCGCTAGACATTTTAAGGACATGTGATCCATCAAAAATCATTCAAATGGATGAAGAGGTATAGATATTACATGTCCTAAAAAACATTTGTCATATTTTGTCAGTCCTTTGGTTTTAAACAGTTTTTATTACAAACATACCAAATATGTAAGGGTCTTCACTATTAAAATGACAACTAATAGGATGCACCAAGCTATACAGGTTGAGAATGAAGTTGATTGATAATGATTTTCAAGAATTTGAAGCTTTAAGGTGCTGTTAGCTTTGTTTTTGAGTGAAATGATTAAGATTCAAAATGGATGATTTAAATGACTGGGTTTCTTAAAGTATATGGAGAGTAAAAGGAAATGCAAAGTTGCACAGCTGTGCTGTGGGATGGAAGATAAAAATTCACATTCCTAACAGAAAACTCTATCAAAGACCCTTGGTTCAAAAATTTAACTTTCCAAATTAGGAAAAATGCATTTCCCAATAATTTTACAATAATGAAAAATCAGTATTTTAAACAGATCATGGAATAACAAGTTTTTCAATTCAGAACCTCTGCTTTTTTTTTGGTGTTAAATTCACTTCTGTGCAGGTTGTAGGGAGAATGGGAGAGTATCTCCCCCTCAAATGCTGGTATTTCCTTTCTTATTGGGAAAGCAGTGCAGGGGACATCTAAGAAGATAAGTGAAATATAAGCCAAAGTACTCAGGAATGAATGATAATACTATCTTTCTTCATTTTGTTAAATAAAAGGAAGTTTAAAATCTTGTTATTTTAATATAAGCAACAAAAGGTTATTGTTCAATTCTGTTTTAAAAAGGTATAGGTATACCTTTTCAATACTTTTTTTTTTGTGGATGAAAAAGCACCACATTTGGCCTCTGAGATTGTGACATTATTCCTGTACTTGAGAAACACACTAAAAACTTAAACTTGTCTAGGCAAAGGAAAGCCTTGACCTTTTTTCAGATGAAGTACCTCTGTAATATGGTGATGAGGACCACATAAAGAACCATAACACCAATCTTCACTTTCCCTAAGGGGAGAAGCTGATCTCTCAGGTTACTTGTTCCAGATCAGAAGACAAAGTAAGATAAAATCTTTTCTCATTCTACTGTGTATTTAGCTCTCTCCTCTGTAGTTTATGCTGTTAAATATAAGTTTTTAACCTGAACCTTTGGCTTGGGACTTTAGTTACTATTTAAGATCCCATGCATCAGAATTTTTAATAGAAGTGTTACATTAAAATTTTAACCCTTTTTTGAAACCTCATTGTTCATGGAAATTGTTTAGTGAATTTAGTCCATATTTTACATAGATATGCAATGAAAGAATCTGTATTTAATAAATGTTTCCTAACTGCTGATATTATACTTTGGATGTATATAAATGTATTACATTCATGGAATCATGCACTAGAGGTGAATTGAAATAAATTTTATGCATTTAGTCCTTTACGTGATTAGAAGAAAACAGTATATTAATATGGAAATATTTTTATTTTACTTTTCAATAGTGCTTTCAAAAACAATTAGATTGTTGATTATCTGGTCACCTGTGCATAATAGAGGATTTTACTACTGAGACTAAAATTAAGACACAGATATATAAAATCAGTGAATTTCTGGTCACTAGGTTTAGAGTTAAATTTGCAACATCTTTACAGTTTCACTTTCTAAAATTTTTTAGATGACTACAGTGCTTATTGATTTTCTACTTTCTAAATTTCATTTATACCCTGTAAAATATAATATAATAATGGCCAGTCTTCACGAGTGAAGATCCGGGGAAGGTCTTTACACCTTCCAGCCTGCGCATTGGATTTTTTAGGTGAGACACAGTGTGTGCGGAACTGAGCCCACCCTTTAATCCTAAGGTTCATCTGCCGGGGCCAAGCGAGCTTGGACGGTGGCAGCGAGCTCCTTAGGATGTAGGTGGGTTGCCTTTAAGGGCTAACGAGCCCCACCTGCCCGGGAGTGGCCCTGACCGGGAATCGAACCCGGGTCTCGGCGGTGATAGCGCCGCGCCTTTACCACTAGACCACCAGGGGCTCCACATAACCTGTACTGCATTTCTATTTTATGTAGCTTATGATAATAGAATGAATTATTAGTAGGAAGGTTTTCAGCATCAAGGGGCAGAAATGGCTCCAGACTCTAGAAAAAATTGTGCGGTGTTTACAGGCAATGATCAGAACCCTATCACTATGTTTTGGGATCTGTGACACTCTCCTGCTACAGATCTGAGAGTAAATCACATATTAGCTATTTGCTATTTATCAGCTAGATCTGAATATGCCATTAATATAATCCTGGACAATCTGTAAAATATTTTATTACTTAGTATTAACTAGTCTTCCCCAGTTTCCAGAAATGTGGTTCTTAGGGTCTTATCTTCCATATAATCTATGGTGAAATTAATTTCAGGGGCTCTGAAGCAATGCATGGCAGCATTTGCTGTGGTGTCAGGCACTACTGTGGTTCATAGTGCCAGCTGGCTGGTCTCACCGTGGCACTTTATTCCTGTTGAATAAGCATCCTATGACCCAAGGAGGCCTCATACACTGCTCTCAGTGATTCAGCAACCTCTAAGTGACAACTAATACACAAAGTAGTTAAAGTTCTTTTACCACTCTGCTCATGGAAGGGAGATCTGAGTCATTAAAAGTAGTAATATCAATACCACTGGTATGTCTGAATTTTGTTCAGGGTCATTTTGAAGTCCTATGGGCTTTGTTAGCTCATAGCATAAGATAAAGATGAAAATTCAAAAGAAAGTGAAATGATATTTAAGTTAAACTTTGATTTCACCTGTTTTACCTGAAAGTAAACTACTCACAATTAAAGTAAAGGGTTTATTTTCAGAGAGAGACATATAGAAAATCATTGTTTGCACCAGGCATTCTTCAGGCTTCTTTCTGCATTTTTTAGTCCAACATGATCAAAGTTTAGGCTTTCTTTTTTTTTTTATTTTTCAGATCGTTCACTAATAGGCCATGGGAGCTTTATAAATAAATAAAATAGTAAGTAATTAAGTAGAATATAATATTTATAAGCATTACAAATACATGTTTTAGAATAAATAGATCTACCTTTCTGAAGTCATAGATGACTGCAAACAAAATTAACAAAAGCTTTTGCTTCATGTGCTAACTTATATTTTAAATGTTGTAGAAAACAAAGTTTCTGGCTCATCTGAAGAGCAGCAAAAAAGATCTACAGTATGTGATGGGCTAAAAAAAAATTACAAGACAAGCATATATTCAGTTGTCATAGTTGAGAGATGACTGCATCACTAAAGTAAGTGAACTATCAAAAATCAAGCCCAGTACTTTAAAAGATTATTAAATTCTTCGTCCTGTACATATGTGGAGTTCAGATGTAGCCCAAGTGCAAGGACCCTGTTACTTCTTAACTTGGTGTATTGTTGTAGTGTAATTGAACAGTGAAGTGGAAAACAGAGATCACAAAGACTTCTTGTAGTAACTTTTCTCTTTACACTTTCCTGGAACAATTTATCATGACTGAGTTATAAAGGGAACTGGTTATAACATTGTCTTGCAAAAATCCATTGACCTTGGTAGAATGCCTTGTGAAAGACAACTCAGCTTAGTGGAAAACATAAAAGTGGGGGCACTAAATGAGTTTCCTGCACAGAAAGAAGGGGTCATAAGGTGGAAGGTTTTTTTTTCCTACAAAAGAGAAATCGATTAATAATTTCAAGTAATTTAACTATTCTGAATTTGATTTTAAAAAATTGTATTAAGAAAATAACTCCTTTCTGGTCTTATGCAGACAAATATGATATTTGCTCATTGGAAATCTATCTATCAGATAAGTAAAAATATGAGTCTTGTATTCCAGAACCAGTTACTTATGCAGATTTTGCTCTCAATGAGCATACTTCCAATACCAATCATAAAGCAGGAAAAGAAAATAAAAGTCTTTACTCAGAACATTAGTTGTGATTAATAAGTATGTAAATCCTCATCTTCAATCAGTCATTTCAAAATTAACCTAAAGCAAAGCAACCCAAACTCTGCCCTGCAAATCTCTCATTACAGTGCCATTTAGAAATGAGATTTCCAGCTGAACTCCAATTGTGTTTAGTTAAACAAGCTGTCAGATTGCAATTGGTATGTGCAATATGAAAGTTATTCAAGGGTAACATTCTGAACATATGCAATAATTATCAGAAGAAAAGATATGTGATGCATTAATTTGGTTTCCATTACAGAAAAACCAAACATGAGCTGCAGTAAACAACAGAATTTGACTTGTCTGTATTTGGGAATTCTTGTCTGAGGAAATGAACAGAATACACTGTGTACTCTTGATCTTTCTTTGAAGTCGCCAGTCATCAGTGTAAAGGGCTGCTTGTGTTAGGAATCTGCTGCAGGAGAAGGTCAAACTACGTACTATGATTCTCACTGGAAAAAGTACCTCTTTTACTTCAACAGTAGCTATTTCACAGCTGGAATTTCTATTTTCTCTTAGGTGTACAAAAACATTGGAATTTTTAATATGCTATTTCTTTTATTCTGATCAGAACTGTAGACCATCTCTAGAATATCCCCTAAATAATTTACACTACATTTACATCACATTTACAGTAACATTTCAGTTATCTAAAGGCCAGTATTTTGAAAGGTTGACCAACTCAACTGCTGGAAAAAAACCTAAACAAAAAACCCACAGAACCAAACCTAAAACCACAAACAAAAAAAAAAATCCAAACTTTCAACAAATAGGAATGTGAATCCAATCTTTTTCTTAGTGTTAAAGCTCAAAAGTGGAATTAATGGTCTTGGTAAAATTTTTATTTATATAATTACAGAAAAGGAAAAGTTTGTCTGATTTGTATTCATTTTCCCTGTGCGATACAAGTGGTTTCAGTTTCTAGGTGAAATGAATAAGAGATTAAATGTATAGTTGAAATTAGTGTAGTTTTATAGTTGTTAGGCTGTGATTTACCTGAAGGAGACTCAAAAATTTTGTCTATTTTTAAGAAACACATAAAAACATTTCCTGATTTTTTAGAAATATTCTTAATCTTTTGCATAACAGCTTCTTAGAAACTGTCCCTAAATCACTGAAACAACTATCAGTTGGGCTTCAGTGTTTTTAACTCTCTTCATATTTTCTTTTTATTTCCTTTCTACCTATATTTTTCCATAAGATTATACTGTTTACACTACATTATATTATATATAGTAGTATTGTATCACAGTCTTTCTAATTAAAAAAACTAAGATCTTCAGTATTAAGGACTTTTTGAAACATAATACCTAAAGCTTAGTGCTTTCCTCTATTTGGTTTGAACATTCCAGGTGGCAAAGTAAAATTTTTAAGACCACAGATATTTCTCATATATAGTATAAATATATAAAAATAAATTATCAATGGCACTACTAAGGAATCTATGGGTAATAATGAGAATATAAGGTTGTTACAAGGTTGACATCTAAGGAGAAATGAGGAATATTCAGAGTGAGGACATTTGTCTTCCCACATAGCCATTTTGTGTGCTGGAACCCTGCTTTCTTGAGAATGGCTGAACACCTGCCTGCTGACAGGAAGCACTGAGTGAATTCCTTGTTTTTCTTGCATGTGTGCCTTTTACTTTACTTATTAAATCGTCTTTATCTCAACCCATGAGTTTTCTCCCTTTACCCCTCCAGTTCTCTCCCCCATCTCACTGTGTGGGGCTCAGTTACCAGCAGGGGTTCAGCCACGATGGCTTAGAATAGTTCACTACACGTTTGCCCAAAGTTAATATATCAAGTATTAGGAAGATACCAATTATGATCAGAGGAACACAAAGCTGTAGAAGATAAGTGAAAGTTTTAAGGGCAAACATTGAACTTGGGTATCTGTGGCGTCTTTCCATTCCTTTAAAAGTAAATCCCATTTGCTTCTCTTTTCACAACTTCTGGTTTCTATATAAGTCAACATATTTTCTGCATCAGCTCATGTTAATAAGAAGGTTTTATAGGGTTGAAGAACTGAATAGTTCAGTTCCTTGCTCAATTTGAAACTGATAATGTATTTAACTTTGAGGAAACCATATTCAGTAAATATATTTTATCTTGGAGGGTTTGTGGTTGTGATTTTTTTTTTCTAGGAAACATAACAATTTTTAAAATGTTTTGGTACTCCTTTTTCAAAAAGAAATGTTTGAATTACTGATTCAATTCAATTCAGAATATCTTACTTTAAAATGTAACCTGGAAGAAATATCAACAATATATTCAAAAGTAATTTTCCTATATCTCAATAATCAAAATTCATAGAATCATCACAAATCATAGAATGGCCTGGGTTGGAAGGGACCTTAAAGATCTCATTCTAACTCCACTGCTGTAGACAGGGACACCTTCTACTAGACCAGGTTGATCAGAACCCATCCAAACTGGCCTTAAATATTTGCTTCCCTGGGCAATGTGCTCCAGCACCTCAGCACTCTCACTGTAAAGTATTTCTTGCTAAAAGAAGAAATATATCTAATCTATCTAATCTATATATCTAATATATCTAATCTCTTCTATATCTAATCTAAACATATTCTCTTTCAGTTTAAAGACATTTCCTCTTCTCCTGTCACAACATGCACTTCTAAATAGTCCCTCTCCATCTTTCTTCTAGGCTCCCTTCAAGTACTGGAAGATCACAATCACAATTAGGTCACCCTGCAACCTTCTCCAGAGCAATTCTCTCAACCTTTCCTCATAGGAGAGTTGTTTCATCCCTCTAATCATCTTGGTGGCCTCCTCTGGACTCTCTCCAGCAGATCCAATTGTTTCTTGTGCTGGGGACCCCAGAGCTAGACACAGTATTTGAGGTGGGGTTCACTAGAGCAGAGTGGAGGGGCAGAATCACCTCCTTAACCTGCTGGCCACACTTCTTTTGATGCAGCCCAGGATACAATTGGTTTTCTGGGCTGCAAGTCCACATTACTGGGTCATGTCCAGCTTTTCATCTATCAGCACCTCCAAATGCTTCCCAGTAGAACTGCTCTCACTCTGTTCATCCACAGCCTCTATTTATACTGGGGCTTGCCCTGACCCAGGTGCAGCACTTTGCACGTGATTTTGTTAAACCTCATGAGATTTCCATGGGCCGATTTCTTGAGCTTGTCCAGGTCCCTCTGGATGGTATCCCATCCTGCAGACCTTGTTCATCTTGGTGTTTCATTTTTCAGGGAGTTATACAATCAGTCTGGGTTTTGTTTGTTTGTTTGTCTGTTTTAATGACACCATTATAGAACAAAACCTGGGTTTATTTATGTATGAGAAGGACAAGGGGAATGTAAAAAAAAAAAAAATGAAGGCACTTATTTTGTTTAATTATAAGAAATAAATTTTTGTTTCCAATTATCTTCTGGTATCTAAATATTTCCTGTCTGAATCTAAGTATTTATAAATTGTGATGACCAGAACTAATATTATAACAATATAAGCCTTTTGTCCACAGTCCTGAAGTATCTGAGAGTTTGCCATTTAAATTCAACATTTCAGTTCTGAATTCTGTGTAAATTCCTACTTAAATGGGAGAGTGCTTGCATAAGCATTATTGGTTGTTCAAAAAATGTTTCTAAAATTTCCTGAAAGAGGATGAATTGATTGTGTAATTACAGGAAGGCACCAGTAAACAAACAAACAAAAACCTTACACAAACATTTAAAATATAATAAACACTGAAATACCTTGATTGCATTATATAATTTATAAATAGTTTATGAACAGGAAATAAGGATGTTTTCAAATTGTATCCTTTGTCCAGTATCTTATGCAAAGTAATAGCCCTAATAATAAATTTGTTTAATATAATATGTCCTTATAATTTGCATATGATCATTTTATAGCATGAAGTCCTGCATTTTCTCTTTGTGGAGAAAATAATTATTTACAATGTTGCTGTGTCCTTGCTATGGGAGACCAAATTTACTTTTAGGATTCTTATTTTATTAGCATGTCTTTTGTAACAAAAAATACAGGCTTAGAATATTCCACCTCTGTTTTCCTGTTGTACAAACAGTGTTGTTAACTTTTTATGTGATTAATGACTACAATACTTTATATGTGCTTACATTTGAGTCGATTTTATTTCATTTAGACTTTAACAATTAGTATTGTCTATTTTCTGTAATTTTTTCTGCACCAGTAATTAGTTGCACAAGTTATTAAATTCTTGTGAAGAAAGGGAAGGAGGTAATTTGTTCTGCTTTTCTTTATTTTGTTACTGTTTAATGTTTTATATATTTTCATCAAATTTCCAAAATAAATGAGTCATAATTCCATCAGATATACCTACCAGATGGAAGTCTTTCTTTTAGGGAAAATCTCCTTTGTGTCTGAGTATGCATGTATGCATGGAGTGTGGAATATAGATTTTTTTATGGAAGGTTTTTTACCTCTTATTATAGTCTCTGATGCATTGCCTGAATTTCTAAGCTTGGAAGCAAGTGAACTACACACAGTGGGGTACTGAGCTTTCTGAAGGAAGGATATCTATGCTGTCACATAGCTGTGTGGAAAAGCATAACAGCTTGTAAAAGCACACATTTCATGAATAAAAAATAAAGCCAATTCCAAAAGGTGTTTGTCCCTTAGACTAAAAATTTCAAGTTACTATCTATAAGATATGACATAATTTTTCTTAACTTTTAATATTTTGTGATGCTAATTCCCCTCTATAATACTTTTTTGTTTAGTATTATTCCAATACCTCATATTTTTATTGAATGCAAATGATTAATTCAAGAAAATGGTAAAATTTAATAATGAAACATAGCAGCATATTAATGAAACAAAGTGGCAGAGATTGAAGTTATTGAAAATTAAGAATATCAAGACCATAATATACACAGCTGTTACTCGTCCCAGTAATCATGACATTAAAAAATAGTTGTCTGCTTAACCTATTTTAAACAGATGGATGACCATCAGAGACTATTTCCTTGGACTTAAAATCCAGTGTGCTACTACACATATTTACACCTTTAAAAAAATCTTAGAAGGAAGAAAATACCTCTTTTTTTTATCAGTAGAAGGAAACACTATCATTTAGGGTAATGATTAATCTGGAAAGATGAGATGAGGACCCTAATTTTAATGTGTGTTCTTGCACAAAATCTCACAGGACTCATCAATCCTGACAGCTTTAGTAGGCCTCATTAAGCACTAGTTAAATTAGCCATAACTTCTTAACATTAGTGGCTAATTGCTTTGTGAATCTCAGGTAACTCCAGAGTATACTAAAGCTCCATATCAATACAATAAACTTTCACTTCTCAGTATGATATCACTCTATTTAAAACTTGATTGATGGCTGATTTTCAAAAACTGGAATGGACTTTATTAAATTTGTAAATAGGAAGAACAGAAAAGTAGAGTGAAGATTTTATTGCCTAGTGCAAATATAGTTTTTCATATATTGAAAATATTGATGAAGATGGCCAGCTGAAATTTACAGCAGAGAAAATAAAAACACATGTCCTATCCATACATTTCCTGGGAAAATGTCTCTCCTTATTTTCCTTATAAGCCCCCTTTAGATATCAATAAGGGCTTTCCAGAGTCTTCTCTTCCCCAGGCTAAGCAATCTCTCTCAACCTTTACAGAAGAGGTATTCCAGCCCTCTGACCATTTTTGTAGTCCTCCTGTGGAACCACTCTTGCAGGTCCATGTCTTTCTTGTGCTAAGGACCCCAGAGTTGTATGTAGAACTCAGTGCAGGGTCTCACGAGTGGAGCACGCTTCCCTCAGTCTTCTGGTTACATGTCTTTTTATGCAGCCCAGGATACAGTTGACTTTTAGGGCTGTGAGTGCATATTGCCAGCTCTTATCTAAATTTTTAACCACCAGTACACCCAAGTCCTTCTCTGTAGGGCTCCGCTCAATCTAAGAAATATGAAGTACCTGTTTGGTTTTTTGGTGCCTCTTTGTCTTTTATGAAAATGACTCATGACTGCAAAATTCATACCAGTCTAAATGCTCATCTTTTTCTGAAAACAGGCACCTATCACTGCTTCTAAACAGTAATAGTTCCAGTTCAGGAACATGAGGTTCAAATTGACAGCTCGAAATCTAGCCCTCTGAGAAGAATTCATGAATCACTAAACTGTGGAAATACCTTCCTACTTCCCTGTTGGAACTATGTCATGATGCAGCAGAGAATTAAAGCTTCATGGCCTGTGTCTGAAAACAAAAGCAAAAACCCATCTGTTGTTGCTTAGCATTGAGCAATGTGCAGTTGGGAAGTAACAAAATTTTTATTCCAGTCCTTTACCCTAGAGTACTAACTTATGGTATGATATTTTTATCAGGATGTGACTGTTACTGAAACACCCAAGGACATTGTATTGCTTGCTGCACTTTTGCTAAGGGACAGAAAACCCTGACTGTTACTGCTTCAGCACTGCAGTCACTACAGAACTGCAAGTGCTGAGGGACAAATCCAAGGAAGGTATGGCACAAAAAAAAAGGTGTACCTCCTGTATCTTCTGCTGAATTAAAATATGACTTAGGTGTCCTCTGGTACATGAATTCCTCCATTCTTTAAACAAAGCTGACAGTGTTGTGTGGACAATGCTTAAGCCAAAGGGTTTTCCACATCATTTTGGAGTTGTCCAAATTCTCATCCCCATCATTGTGTCTGGATAGCAAAAAGATTTCAGATAGCTAAACACTCCTGCCAGCACTCTGGGCTATGGCAACAGCTTCTCACAAGGGGCCAGAGAGTTTATCTTGACTGCTCATGCCTCAGGAATGAGAGAGCAAAGGAATAGGAATGTCTCTGCTTTGGTGACTAGCTTTGTAGTCAAGGAGCTCAAGAAGACAGAAGGTCTCACACTAATATAAGTGCTCTCCTGGAGATAAAGGCAGTGGCTAATTTCCTTGCTGTGCAAATAAATGTGGACAGAGGAGAGTGACAAAAAGAAGGCTGAAAAATTTCTCTACTATTTTTTTTTTTAATCTATAGAATGGCACCTCATAGCACAAGTGGAGTTTTAAGAACTAACCAGTGAGGATACTCAAGTGGCAGAACTAAGTGAATGAGAGAAGAGCACTGGAACACTGAAATGAAAACAAAGGAAATCAAAGCTAGTTATATTTCTGCAATAGTTATGGTGAACCATATGTTTTGCTTAATCACCCATCACATTAAATCAGGGTAAGATTATGCAATTTGATTAGAGAAATCTGAATCAAGAATTGTTAAATACTACAGGAAACCAACCAACCAACCAACCCATTGCCCTAGGACCACCAGGCTTCAGGGGTAAAATACATGCAATAAAGCCTTGGAGCAAAAATTCTTACAGTTTTATGTGATGCATAGGGAGATTTTGTAGTTTAGGAAAAAAATTGTGGAGATTTCCAAGTGTGACAAATAGTTGTTAATCTATTTGGTACAACAGCACTGGGCTATTTCACACATGAAATGCATTTTCCTGTAATGAGAAGTACATGTGAAACTGCACCCTGTTATTTTAGCACCATCCTAAATTTTGACATCCTACAAAATGATAAATATATGATTGTATGTTGGGTTGACCCTGTCTGGCTGCCAGACCCCCACCCGACTCCTCCTCTTTTACAGAATAGGGGGAGAAAGTAGGATGAAAAAACTTGTGACAAAAACTTTATGATAAAAACTGGGAGATCATTTACCAATTAGCATCCTGGGAAAAATAAACTTAACTTGGACAATATTAATTTAATCTATTAATGAAATACAACAAGATGGTGATCTATTAGGACAAAACTAAATAAACTTTGCTCTGCACCACCCCTCTTCTTCTCACTCTTTCTGTGACATTAAATGTTTTGTTGGCATTATGCAAGAAGGCAAAGCTATCTAGGTGATATCTTGTTAGCTGTAGTATAGAAATGACATAAACTGATTTCATTCTTAAAATTCATTACAAAGTCAAGATTAAAATAGTAGCAAGAATCTAAACCTGTGACACTGAGAAGCAATTGGGCAGATGTCTGGACATTGTTGTAAATGAAAGACCTGATATCAGTGGGAGATATATATTAAGGTCCAATTCACTTTCACAGTGAAATAATTATGTTTGAATGGTGTACTGTCAGAGAGAGAAAATAAGAGTTGACAAGCCCTCCTATGTCTGCAGGTAGCTCAAATTTGTGTTATCCTTTTTCAGGATTTCACTATCAGAATTAATGTAGGCAGAGGGAGCTCAGGTCAGTTTGTCTCGTGATGGTGTCACAGGCAGAGTACCTTACGTTTCTCTGTGAATCCAGCCCTGAACCATTGCAGCTGTTTCTTCTTTGAAGTAATAATGAAAAATAGATTTGACATTATTATTGCCAACACACCTTTTTCATTGTTTTCTTTAGGTGTGAATGCAGAATGAATGCAATACATAGTTTGAATACATGTTGCAGCATTCGAAAGGGAAGAGTTTATTTTTTTCCCCCTAGAGGGCCAATAATTCATCAGAATTATCTGGGTCAGCAAGTGTGCATTGTGTCAGTAAATATACCTAATAAGTTGACACAGAAAAGGTTACATATGTAACCAATCATACACATAATTCCACTTCTTGTTACAAGCTATTGTTCACAGATTTCACAGAATATTCTGAGTTGGAAGGCATGCACAGGGATCATCGAGTCCAACTCTGGAGTGAATGGCTCATACAGGGATATAACCCACAACCTTGCTGTTATTAGCACCATGCTCTAACCAACTGAGCTGATCTTAGGGTCCACAGAGCTTTTTCTATTAATATGTTTTCTGACTGTTATTCTTATGTATACACATTCTCTATTCTAAGTGAAAATGCACATAAGTACAATGTGTAGAATCTTAGAAGTATAACGGAGGTTTTTATATGCTTCACTATGTCACTACAACTCATATTAGCTACTTCTGGAAACAGGCAGTTCTGAAGAATGCTTCAAGCTAGTGTTGATGTTAAAGAGGCCCATTTATAGACAAAGATAAGTGATATGTTTATTAGCAAAGGTCAAAGAAACAGAAGAACATATGGCATTTTCTTATGCATTTTCTAGTACTGACCTGAGTGGGCCACAGATATTTATCCATTTAAAATGAAAAGAAGTGAAAGCTGGGGACAATCGGACTTGTAAATAAATACAAAGGGCCTATCACTATTGTTGACACAAGCCAGGGTGTACTGGCCTTCTTGGCCACCTGGGCAAGATCTGGCTCATGCTCAGCTTCTGTCAACCAGCACACCCATGTCGTTTTCCAATGGGCAGTTTCCCAGCCACTCTTTCCCCAGGCTGTATTACTGCATGGGATTTTTGTGACCCAGGTGCAGGACCTGGCACTTGGCTTTGTTGAACCTCATAAAATTGTTCTTGGCCCATCGATCCAGCCTGTCCAGATCCCTCTATAGAGCCTTCTAAATGATGTAGCAGGTCACTGACTGTTACCCTTTGGATTATGTGGGCTTCGTTCTCCTCCCTGTACTTTTCTCCCTGCTCAGGGGCCTGGTACTCACAAAACAACTGGTCTTACTATTAAAAACTGACAAAGAAGGCTTTTCCTCACCCTTTGTCACTATGTTTCCTCCAGCAATATGTCACTATCTGGGCTTCCCTGAGGTCACAGTCTTTTTCAATAGATCTTCAGTCTGAGCTTGTAGATAATAGACTTTCAATAATTTGTGAGACTGGGAGGATTAGTGGATTAGTGCAAAAGTCTTTGGACACCGAAGAACTGGGTTAAGAGATCTGCTTTGGGTCAAAAGAGAAATGAGTTTGATAATCTCTGCTTAGTTCCCAGGAAACATTAGTACAAATCACAAAACGACCTTCAAACATTTCCTACTATTAAAATTCTTTACTTACAAAGGTCAAAGCTGGTGTTACATGCAGAGAAAATCATCTAGTGAGGCCATGTCTTTCTTATTGAAACTGAGCTTCAAAGCTAAGACATACTGAGATGTTCAAGCTGTACTCAGATGGATTATAACAACTTAAACAATTCCAACATTTCTGGTTAAATATTCACATCCATTTTTCTTTTTTGAACCATCCGTTTCACACTTGTCATTTTTAAGTTCACATAGTGAGGTATCCAGCTGAGCTCACTCAAGCTGTAATCCCATTTAGAACACGGAAGTTTCTATTTTTCAGTGTAGACTAAAACAAACCCAATGAAAACACCTCCAGCTCTCTGCATGGAGTGCTTGTGCAGGAGCACTGACAGCAGCAGATGACGCAGGGGGGCTCTGTGAGGAGAGGCCGGGGCTGCCCCATGTCGGACACAGCTGGTTCCAGCCGGCTCTGACCACCCACCACAGGGCACAGCTGAGCCCCATGAGCTGAGGTAAGGGATCCTCTGGGGAAAGGTATTTGAGAAAGGGAAAAATACCACACAAGCAGCACGAGGAGTGAAGTGGGAGGAAAGATGAACACTCTTGTGAGCATCAAGAGCAGAGAACAAGAAAGGAAGCTGATGCTCCAGGCACCAGAGCAGAGATTCCCCTGCTGCCCGTGGAGGACCACGGTTTCCACCTGCTGGAATGGACAGCTGTTTCCTGAAGGATCTCTAGCTCATTAAGGCCCTCAGAGGAGCAGGGCTGCAGGACTACAGCCTGTGGAGAGGATCCATGCAGGAGCAGGGAGAAGAGTGAGGAGGGCTGCGCAGCAAAGATGAAATGTTATAGACTGACCACAACCTCTGGGCTGCTTGAAGTGAGGAGACAGAGGATTCTGGAGGGAAGAACTGAAGTTGATGCTGGGAAGAAGAGGGAACAGGTGTTTTTACTTTTACTTTTGTCTTCATTTATCACCATGTCCCACTATTTTAATTAGCAATAAATTAAATTAATGTTCCTCAAGTCAAGCCTATTTTATCCATGATGAAAATAAGTGATCTCCCCGTCTTTATCTCACCCATGAGGTTTTTCGAGTGCAGCCAAGGTCAGCCAATCACAATCTATTTCTGAACCTAGTAAGTCCTGCTAAAAACATTTTTAGACGACAATTAGACCACATAATCCCTATCCCAGGAGTTGTCCTCAGACCACTGCAAAATTATTCAAATGCTCTTTTATGATAGAATCCTGTATTACAGATGAAGGAGATCAATCAAACTAAATTGGAACCTGCCTAGATTCAGAAATCTTCTAGATCTGAATGTGGAATTTATTTCAAAGTAAATGATGAAATATTAATTTTTGAATAAATATTGTTATGTCAATAAATTTAACAGCTCTAGAAAAGTCCTTACAGGTTCACCTTTACAAAAGACAATATTTCTATGGAAGGACTTCTTTAATCGGTAATGAAAAAGTGAATAGATTCAATAGAACAGGAAAACAGGACCACTTACACCAAAATAGCATTAATGGCAAAACTTCAGTTTTCATCTGGGCTTCAAGCTTAGTAATGTACTTAGAGGATGTATGAAATACAACAAATGCATCAGGTCATAATCTCAACCCTTTCTGAAGGCATTGCCTTGTTACTGATTTCCCTGGGCACTGGAAAACAAGTGATTTTTGACTACTATAACTAATTATTGCAGAGGGTGGCATACATTAACACTAGAAAAAGTTAAAACCTGCTTTATGCTAACAGTGAAGTATTAGGTATCCTATTATCATAATACCAGTCCAGAAAATGGTCCATTTTTCTTTAGGAGTGATTTGTATTCTAGATGTGTTTATATTTGCAATTCAGTAAGAACTTAAATACAAACGCTGTTAGGCAAGGCCTAACAAAAATATTCTGTTTCTCTGAAGTCACTGTTGCATCATTGTGGGCCAGACGACAGCTTCAGTTTTGAGTCCAAATAGGTATTAGAACTACTACAGAAATGTAACTTTCAATAAAATATAAAAATAGGAAATTTTACTTTTGAAGAAAACCCAACATTTACTTCTTAGAAAGACTTGTGTATAACATGGTTATAAGGCCAGATTTGATTGTATATAAAAAAAGACTTTTTGGATGTGACTAATAAATTGGTCAATCTACTGTTAAATCTTTTCAACACTTGAGATACTTGGTGAAGGAACCAAAACTTCAGAATAAAATTCTACATTATGTTAAAATCAGTCCCACTCTCAATGTTACCAAGTAACTTATATTTATATAACTTATATTTATATATTACTATAATGAATACAGAACTTTAATTATCTTGAGAAAGACAGAAGTATTGAAGTAAATTATGGTACTTATGAAAGATCAACATTAGTTACAATCACAGATTGTACTACAGCATACAGTAGATTTATTCATGTTTTCAGGTAAGAATATACTCAAGAATTATCAGGATACATTTTACTTATGTGGAATAATACTAAATTAGTATGTAACACCTATCATACGAAAAGATTTTGCTCTTTAAAAAGTCAGACTCAGCAAAATCACGTTTTTCATGTTCTAAAAACAAATTTTTAATTATTTCAGGAGACAAAAAAGTAATTTTTTGTACTGTAACTTTTGTGTCTGATATTTTTGCTGTACAATTTTGTCACTACGCTGTTAGCTTAATTAAGCTCTTCACAGTTTTCTATTTTCCCCTAAAAATAACTTTGTAAACATTTTTGTTTACCAAATCACAATGGGCAATCAGCCACTTAAAATCAATTAAGCATAAATATTAATGTGTGGCAATGGATTACCCTATGTAGGATGGAAGAAGTCCTGTCAGAGATGGACTGGTGAAGGAAAAGAAGAAAACAGCTCAAATGTTATAGAAACAGAAGTTTTTAATGTTGTTTAAACAGACCTTAAAATGGCTTTTCTGTATTTTGCAAAGGCACTGCTTCTCCTTCCCGACAACCCCTGTGAAGGACCCTTACACAGGAATGTCCTGGAAAGATATCCTGAGGTCTTCTCATTGGCCTTTGTTAACCCGTTTCTATTGGCTATTAACTCTTTACCTGACTGGGTTTTTCTGTAGTACCCTGAGACTGTAATTGGCTCTTTTCTAATCCCCTGAATGCCATATAAGCCCCCAGTCCCACAATAAACTTCCTCTTTCGTCCGTCCCTCAGCGTGGTTTGTGTGAGCTTCTTACGGGCTCATAGAGCCACAGCTAGGGGGCAGTTGGGAGAGCATTACACCTCCAGAGAATGGTTTAACACCCAAGACCTGAAGGTGCCCCCTCCAAATCAGTTGTCGTATTAATGCAGTTGGTTTTAAACAATATTAAAATTTGCAAATATTACTGGTTCAAATATGTAGCAAAGCAATATTACTGTAGAGAATTTCTTCAAAGAAACAAAAGAACATAATTGACTTTTCAGCATCAGAGTGGGATGTGCTGAAATCGAACTGTGCTGGTCAAAAAGCTAGAAAACAATAGATACAGTAGCAATACGTCAAAGAAATTGTGATATCTTCCATAGAAACATAAAAATTAAAGTGGTGTTTTATACTGGTCCCTGGTTGTGGCAAATCTGTTGGATAGATTAAAACACTACCTTTGTAGTTTCCAGATCTGTTCCAAGATCATTCTTATCCTTCTAAAAAGTCTTATCCTAATAAGCTCTATTTCCCAAACAGAATTAATTCATGCTTATGTTATAGGCATTTCCTGGGCTTAACAGTCCAGGGTTTTTTTAGACAGATTTCCTAACAGTCTTCTTCTTTTCTACATTTTAGTGCTGTCACAGACTTGTAAAATGGCATGGTACTTCTGCTTTTCTTTGGTTTAGTAACATCCTAAGATTATTTGCATTTTTCACAACTATGACATACTCAGGGCATTAGTAATTGATAACATGCCCAGAAATCTGTTTTCTTTGTTTTGTTTTGTTTTGGTTTGTTTGTTTTGTATGTGTGTAACTGTACTGGGTCTAGCTGAAGTGGAGTACATTTTCTCCATAGCAGCCCTCACAGTGTTGTGCTTTACATTGGTATCTAAAAAGGTAATGATAACACACCAGTGTTTTGGCTATTGCTGAGCAGCGCTGGCACAGCATCAGCACTCTCTCCAACACTCTGCCCTCTCATCAGTAGGCTGGGGATGGGCAAGATGTTGGGAGGAGACACAACTAGGACAGCTGACCACAACTGACCAAAGGGATATTCCATATAGTAGGATGTGGGCTTAGATATTAAAGCTAAGAAAAGGAGGAGGAAAAGGCAAGGCATTTGTTATTTACAACATTTGCTTTCCAGAGCACTGTTACATGTGCTGAAGCCCTGCTTCCTGGGAAGTGGCTGGACACTACTTACTGATGGAAGGATTAGAGAATAAAAGCTTTGGGTTTTAATTTTGCTTGTGTGTGCGCACACAATCTTTTGCTTTGGTAAACTGCCTTATCTCAACCTCTGAGTTGTTTTCCATCTGATTTTCTCTCCTCTGTCCAGCTGAGAAGGGGGAGTGATAGAGCATCTGGTGGATGTCTGGAGTCCAGCCAAGGTCAACCTACTACAGTAACTCAAGGAGTGAATCCCCCATTCATTTAAACCACAGTGCTTGAAGCCACATTTTACTTTTCAGTCTCATTTCCTTGCCCAAGTATGATACAGTCTCCTGAGTGCAACATTACTCCATAGTTTTCAGCAATTCTTGAACTTCATTACACAACTGCAAATTTTGTGCAAAGTGAGTCAATGAAAATATTAAGTTAAAGAACTGCTCCATAGGGAAAGAAGAATCTCTTTACTAGGAAGGCAAGCATTTGTAAATTATTGTCATATCTTGGTTTAAGTTAATTATACTTATCCTTGCTTCTCTAGGGAACTGTAATTTCTAATCCTTACTGTATATGAAGTGCAGCTGAGGTATAATATACTAGTCATATCTAGTCACGAGGAAAAGATTTTAAATTTATCAGACACAAAATACCAAATATACTAAACTTCACATTTTCCCCTGTTCTATTTTCATGTCAGTTTACAATGTGAAACTGCAAGTGACTCATAATATGTCTTGTTTGAAATGTACTGCTGGAGAAAATATCCAAACTCTTTTAAACATAGAAATGCTGATTTCTTACATAGAGTTATTACCAATAGAGATGTTTGATAACTCAACAGTGTACCGTACTAAAATTCGGATTATAAACATAAGAAAAAATGTTGGTATCAATGAGTAAGATCTCAATCTCCAAAATTTTTTGAATTATGCTTCCCTAAATAACTTTGTTTGAACTTCAGTCTTTGTTCACATTCCTAAATCTTCAGGACACTTAATACGTACCTAATTTCAAGCACACATTAGCCTCACTAAAATTAATAAGATTGTATCAATTTAAAATTAAGCATATATGCTAAACATCTTTCTGGAATGTAGTTCCTTCTATTGTTCTGGAGTTTTTGACCAAGGTATTCAGGAAAATTTTCAAACCTGTAAGTTCAATAGTTCTTAAAATGTAGTGCCCAATACCGCTTTGATGTTTTGACTTGATGCTCATCTGCTAGGATTTTTTAATAATTTCTGGCTTGCTTTTCTCTTCCCAATGTATGGAGTCCTTTTACTGGCTGTCTGGAAAGCGAATGGATGTAATCCATTTCAGTGGAATTTTTATTGCTGCTGAGATTATAAGAATGTAATGAAATTCAGAAAAGGCAAAACCAATATCTTGCAATGAGGACAGAATAAGTCTATCTACCAGCACAGATTAGGCTTGTAGATAAGGCCCTGCAGGTCAGCAACTTCAGCATGAACCAACAATATGCTCCTGAATCAATCAAGGACGAGGGCATCCTTTTCTTCACTGGAAAGAGCTTTGCCACTATCTTGAGTTAGATTTTCCTTTCCCTCTCTTCAGCACCAGTGAGACACATCTGCAATGCTGGGTCCAGTGCTGAGCTCTCCAGTAAAAAACAGGCTGTCAAATTGAAGCAAACCCTTTAGAAAACCACCATGATCATTAGATATCTGAAGCTTGTGATGTATCAAGAGAGACTGAGACAGCTGGGATTGTCCAGGGTAAAGAACAGAAAGCTGAGGCAATGTAACTTGTCTTGAATTATGTTGTGGGAGGATACAGAGGAGACAGAGTCAAACTTTTCACAGTGCTGTACAGCAAAGGTTGAGAGAGTATGAACATTAGTTGTGAGAAGGAAAACAACAATTCAGAATGAGTAAACAATGTTTTACAATAAGGTTGGTTAAGCACTGGAGTAGGATGATCAGATAGCATGTCAAATGTCCATCTAGACCATATCTTCACCTTCTTCAAAATACTATCCTTTAGCAGCTTAATTAGATATATTTGTTACCAGTACTTCCACAGAGACATCTGTGAAAAACTAGATTTGATTTGATTCTGAAGGTGACATCTGAGTTTCACTGTTGGGAAAAAACTCCTATGTAGTTGGGTTATTTGATGTGAGTTGCTAATAACTTCAGCTTTATGTAATCTAATGTATCAATTAAGCCCCTTATAGAGGGGGAGAAATGGTCAATTTTCAAGATACAAATCAGCCAAAATATGACATTATGTAAGTAATTTTTTCAAAGTCTGCATGAATGTCTCATTTACTTCTAGATTCAATTCACAGTTCAGAAACTATTTCAAAATATTAATAGGATTTATCAGTTAATTCAAAATACCTTCTGCAATACAACAGCAAATTTTGACTGATCTGCTTGTTTGACACTTTGAGTCCAGTCCAAAATGAAAAGAAGCCTTGGCTCATTGACTTTAGGAGGTTTTGGATAAGTTTTATTAAAACAAATAGGACTTGGATACAAACAGACAGAGGCAAGAGAAGCTTTCTTGATATCTGGCTTTACACAAAGGAATAATGATTAAAACTGAAACCAAAGTGTGCAATGAATCACACACTTGGACAGGCATATTTTTCTACATGGTGCCAACATAGGTCTCAGTTAAACAGTACCCTTTTACAGTCCTCATTGCCTTTTTTAACTGTTGTTCAGAGGATGAGAAGAAAGGGCTTTTTGGCAATAAACAGTCCCATGGAAAAAGGACCATAGAATCATAGAATGGCATGGGTTGGAAGGGACCTTAAAGATCATCTAGTTCTAAGCTCCCTGTAATAGGCAGGGACAACTTCCACTGGACCAGCTTGCTCAGACCCCACCCACCCTAGCCTTAAACACTTCTAGGGATGGAGCATCCATAAACTTCTCTGGGCAACCTGTTCCAGTGCTTCACCACTCATTGAAAAATATGTCTTCCTAATATCTAATCTAAACCTACTCTCTTTCTGTTTGAAGCCATTTCCCCTTCTCCTGTCACTACTTGCTTCAGTAAATAGTCCATCTTCATCTTTATTCTAGGCTCCCTTCAGGTACTGGAAGATCACAATTAAGTCACCCTGAAGCCTTCTCTTCTCCAGGCTGAATGATTGCAATTCTCTCAACCTTTCCTCATAGGAGAGTTGTTTCATCCCTGTAATCATCTTGGTGGCCTCCTCTGGACTCTCTCCAAAGGATCCATTTGTTTCTTGTGCTGAGGACCCCAGAGCTAGACCCCTTGAGGTGGGGATCACGACAGCAAAGTGGAGGGGCAGAATCACATCCCTTGACCTACTGGCCACACTTGATGCAGCCCAGGATACAATTGGTTTTCTGGGCTGCAAGTGCACGTCGGTGACTAAGGTCCAGTCCCACATCCATCAGCACACCCAAGTCCTTCTCAGCAGGGCTGCTCTCACTCTGTTCAACCCCAAGCCTGTATTTATACTGGGGCTTGCCCTGACTCAGGTGCAGCACTTGTTAGACCTTATTAGATTCCCCTGGATTCACTTCTTGAACTTGTCTAGGATGAAAATATTGGATTCATCTTCTCTGCTGAATGCCTTTACAACTAAGATGTGCTGTATTTTGGTAGGGGTTTTTTTGGTGGGTTTTTGTATGTGTGTGTGTTGGGGGTTTTTTAATTTATTTTATTTATTTTTTTATTCTACTCTCAGTTATCTGTCAATAATTAATTGTTTTGCAATGACCAGTCTTACTTTGACAGGGATTAAATGATGAGGAAAGTAGAGGATAACCACATATTCACTAAACCCTCTAGCTTTCAATTAATGTATATGGTTTCAGTTCTAACCTAGCAAGAAGGTATCAAATCTCAAGCATCCTTAATTTTTGGAGGTGTTGGTATGCTTTTATGGTCTGTCACAAGAGTTTTCATGAAGATTTTTTAGTTTCCTATCTGTTCTCTTCATTGACTAGGAAGTCCGTGTGATAAAATGTGAGTCTTAGAATCTATGGGGAATAAAAGTTCTAACTTAGGGATGCCAAATGTTCTTTATTGGATGAGATTGTCGGAGTTGAATTATTGAATTCAAATTGCAACTGGGACAGAAGGGCAGGATACTAAACAAGTTATACTGTGCAATTTCCTGTGTTGGAACGTTGAAAACAAAAAATTTCTTGTTAGCTGTTAGCTTAATTTTAATGTAGCCACAATGATACTAATACTGTATATTACAGAAGTATATTAAGCAGAAGTATATTATTATTAAAGAAAAAGCCTCACTAGTAATGCAGTTAGCATTGTTATACGAATGTGTTATCCTCAATCTCCCACTGCCCTCCTGGGTCTTTGGGTCAATAGGAACAATTTTTTTAAAACAAGATGAGACTGGAAGAAGGCTACAGTAACTTGTCAGCACCACCAGTTCTTCACTGAGAGGATCTGATTATTTCCTCACCTTGCATATTCATGCATTTTTTTCAATGATTCACCTAATCAATCTTTCTTCATAGGTCTCCAAATTCTATGTTATTTTTAAGTTTTACTGTAACTCATATGTGCTTTATATATTCTATACTTTTTCTTTTTTTCTGTTTGAAATGCCTAAAACCTTTTCTACCTAGCTCCCAAAACAACATTCTCTCATAGAGAGCTAAGCTAATTACAATAGTAACCTTGTAGTTAAACAATTGCTGTTATGAGTTGAAACATCTATTTAGGCAAGTCAGACCAAGTCCAAAAAAAGCAAGACTGACAAGTTATATTTCTGAGTCCTTGCAGGTTTCTTACAAAGCCTATGGTTTGTTATTAATAACATTGTTGTGTTTTCTGAGCTACAATGCTAGAGAAAATATAAATTAGGTTAAAATTATTCTTACATATGTCACAATAATCATCAAAGTTACACATTGTCAAAGTACTGTCTGTCTCTATAGAAACTCCATGATGATAGCTATCTGTTATATACAGACTGATTACAGAGGTCATCATCACAGAGCAAAGTCTGTCTTCAGCCTTCAGTGAACCCAACTTGAACCACTTTACTCCAGCAAAAATCCCTTGGCTCCCTTGATTCACTTCCATGTCCTGAATTCCCACAGAGTCATCTATGCTGCAGGTATATTACTTCACTCCCAGCTCTCTTTTGTGGTCAGCCAAATAGGTTGATCTGCAAAGACGGTACAAGTATGCAAGCACAGTTCTCAGATTTTTGTTTTAATTCAGTGACCTCTCTGTTTATATCTCCGAATCAGCTGTGCCAGTCTTGGCTGCTTTAGCTTTCTAATCTACCAAAGCTTTCTCAGAAGTACTTTCTCCTCCAAATATTTCCATGTGTAACTTCTCCATAACCTGTGACACATATCCCTAGCAAAATATCAAAATATTGCAAAAATACCATAATAGAAAGCTATAATATAGCTCAGACACTATTTAAAGTCTATTTGACTGAAAAATATAGACGAAAAATATCTCAGTCATGTACTTATCACAAGGGTTGGAGAAAAGGTAGGTTAAAAGTTGTCATCAGTATTTAGAGATTCACACTGAGACTATGAACCTGAGACCCTGTGCAGTTCTAGCTCGAGAACTGGAGCTAGAGTTACTCTTTTAAATTTTGATGCTGTAACCTCCTTGTGTTAGAATGCTCATGCATTTCATTATATCCACATTTAACTCCAATCTGGGCAAATGAAAATTATAACTTGTATTTGTCAAGCATGAATATATTTCTGTGTTTGGTGGCCTGCAAGTAACAGTATTATTATTTTCATTATTCACAACAGATTATAATGTATAATTAGCAGAACAATACAATATAGCACATTATAATTTTATGGGAATAGTCATCGTTCAAGATGTGTAACTCTGCACAAAATATTTAAATAAAATTTAGCTTTAGACTTTTTCCCTTAACTGTATTCCCATGTAGAAGAAAACAGAAGATTGAATTATTTAAATATTATAGAATGGGATTAATTTTTATTTTATTCTTTGGATTTATTACCAAAGTTTTAAGAAAACAAAAAAGGCCAGAAAAGGGAACTTGAATTCTACAGAAGCTTTTAAAAATATCACTCTTCTATACTAGATGCCATTAATTTATTCAGAAATAAGGCCATCCAAATTAATAACTGGACCTAGAAATACAGTGCAATCGTAAATTAAATCTACAACTTTGACCCACTTGTATGAAACTTTTTCTCATCAAATCAGCATTCTCAAAGGAAAAATATTTTACCACAAAAATTTCTATTAGCTCTATTAGAAATATGTGCTCCTTTATAAGTGATTTTATGTGGTATGAATTAAATAATGTTCCAGAGGCAGATGTAATAATAGCAAATTTTTAGATCAAAAATAAAACTATCACCAGAGTAGGTATGTATATATATATAAAAATATATGGAGTGGGACTTCCAAAATTTGTTCCTCCAATGAAAATATAAACAATTCATTTTAAAAAGCTACACTTATCTTAATGTGATAAAATATTAAGTGACCGGAAATCTGCCTTACAGGTAATTTAGAACTCCTTTAAAAATCCATAAGAATTACTTTGTCTTATTTTCAGATGTGGAGGCATGTGTTGTAGGATATATCATGTATTTCTTAAATAAAGCATCTGTTTTGGATTGGATATTTTTATTTTATTAATTTACAGAGCCTTCAGATTAGTCCAACTAGATTACCGCATATGACAATTTTATCACCAGTAAAATACTCATTTTGTCCTCACATTTCCATACCCTGGTGTCTAAAGTTCTGATGAAGTGAGTCCATTGCATATAATGTGTTAAATTCTTTATTTTCCTGTGTGCACTCTGTGTTCACTGTGAATCTCAAACTGATGTTCAAGTATACCATAATCTGTTCAGAATATATGCCAAGTATGTCGGGGGACCAGGAAGAAGTATTTTAGGTTTATAAACTTGTACCATAGCAAAGGTTAGGCTGTCTCTAGTCTTAGAAAGACTATTTCAGTTTTGCATTCAGGATTAAAAACTTCCTGGAAAAGGTCTTGATTCTGCATAGTGTTATTGGAAGAATGCACTGCTCTACTAATGAGCAGACAAGTGGACTAGTGATGATCTATCAGAATTTGATGTGGTATTCCATTATTAATTGATAAAAATTACAAAACACAGATATAACTGAGTAGGCTCACATAATGATTAACTTTTTTCCTGTTTGATAACTGAGGAATAAGCATCTAGGGGCTTTTTTTTAATCTTCCCTTTACTCTTGGATAATATATATATGAATGGCTTTCTTTAGGACTAGATTTCCATGCTTTCCCAACATTCTATTATTTTCTTACTTCTACTCTCTGGGCAGTTAAAACATTGTTGCTATTCAGACTGAAAATCTATCACTGTTGTCAAACAATCTGATTTCCTGGGATTGGAAAGCTATGGAGATGGAGGAAATGATTTGAACTGGTCTGAATCAAATGAAACCTAAGCACTGCCTTTTGGGTTGTGAAAAAAAAATAAAATTCCAGAGGCTTCCCAGGAAAAAAAAAGGATTTGTAACTTTACACAGGTCTGCCAGACTGGTGAGGTTTTGTGACTGTGTGCATTAAAAGGTTTAATAAGCCCATCAAATAAACACAAAATTTGCTGCACAGGTAGGATATTGCCACTCAAAATCAATATAATATAAAAACCTGAGAGTAAAAGGATGCAGGAAAAAATTCAAAGTTTTCTGGATCATATCTTTTCTGAATGGGGAACAAGTCCTTTTGAGAACAAAATATTAAGGATTTAATTTAACTTGTGTAACTCAGGACATTAGTCTGAAATGCTCAGTGTTCAGTATCCAAAAATAAATAATCCTTTAAAAAATCTGTGGCATACACTGTTCAAGTTCCTTCTTGTTAAACGTAGCTCATATATACTTATTTCAGATTGTTCTTATTTGACTGATTATTTAGCATATACACTATGTAAGTTTTCTTTCTTGTATTGGTTTTGGCTGGGGTGGAGTTACTTTTCTTCACAATAGCTAGTATGGGGTTATGTTTTGGCTTTGTGCTGAACAAAGCGTGCATAACAAAGAGATGGTTTCCTTGCTGAGCAGCGCTTGCATGGGATCAAGGTCTTTTCTGCTCCTTGTACTGCCATGCTGGAGAGGTGTCTGTGGGTGCACGGGAAGTTGGGAGGAAACATACTGAGACAGCTCAGTATACAACGCAGAGAGTAAAAAGGAAGAAGAGGATCTTTGGAGTGATGGTATTTTTCTTCCCAAGTAACTGTTACATGTGACAGGCCCTGCTTCCCTGGAGATGACTGAACACCTGCCTGCCCGTGTGTTGTGGTTTAATCCCAGCCAGCAAGCAGGCACCACTCAGCCACTCGCTCACTCCCACAGGTAAGATCAGGGAGAGAATCGGAAGGGCAAAAGCTACAAAACTCAAGGGTTGAGACAAAAACAGTTTAATAGGAAAACAAAAGCCACACACACAAACAAAGCAAACCAAGGAATTGATTGACTGCTTCCAATGGGCAGGCAAGTGTTCAGCCATCTCCAGGAGACCAGGGTCCCACCACACATAATGGTTACTTGGGAAGACAAACACCATTACTCCAAACGTCCTCTTGCTTCCTCTTTCTTCCCCTCACTTTATATATTGACCATGATGTCATATGGTATGGGATATCCCTTTGGTCAGTTTGGGTCACCTGTCCTGGATGTGT
This sequence comes from Myiozetetes cayanensis, assembly GCF_022539395.1. Taxonomy (NCBI): domain Eukaryota; kingdom Metazoa; phylum Chordata; class Aves; order Passeriformes; family Tyrannidae; genus Myiozetetes; species Myiozetetes cayanensis. Next base: position 87,593,046 of record NW_026087411.1, on the reverse strand, counting down.
CTTCTCCCAGCCTCCCATATACCCTCAACTTCCTTGCCAGTATCGAAGTATGAAAAGCAAAAAAGGTCTTGTCACTGTGTAAATATTGCTCAGCAATAACAAAAACACCTCCATATTATCAACCCTGTGTTCAGCACAAATCCAAAACACAGTCACATACCAGTCACTGTGAGGAAAATTGATTCTAGCCCAGTTGAAACCAGCACACCATGGAAAGCAGTGATCGAGTTCCTTGTTTTGGTTTGCTTTTGTGCATGGATTTTGATTTACCTGTCTTTATGTCAAACCATGGGATTTTTCAACTGTTTTACTTTTCTGATTCCTTCTCCCATCCTGCTGGTGGCAGAACAAGTGAGTGGCTGTGTGGTGCTTAGCTGATAGCTAGGGCTAAATCACAAAACAATATTTTCATGTGTACTGGAATATGATATATATTAAATACTTAGCAGATTTTTTTTCTATAGCAATGTTCATTGCCAAAATATTTTTCAAACATCTCCAGGTTGCCTAATTGTTATGATGCAGTTATTAAAATTATTAGAAATGCCTCTGCCTGACTTAAGGCATAAACGAGATGTTTATGACCCCTTCTCAACTGCCTCTCACATGAATGTCCTGTGTGCACTGGTCTTCCTGGAGCAGAGTGGGGGGGAGGAGGGAGGAAAGACAGTGGGGGTGTTTACTCCTTTGATTTGATGTGGAGAGATTTCACCATCACATACTCAAAACCCCTTCCCTCCACCATCCCCTGAGCCCAGTTAGAGCTGATTCTTAACACAGATACATTCTTCTTTTCTGAGGCTTGTTTACTTCTCCTCAGACTTGAGATAATTAGTCAGTGGTCTTATTTCAAGTCCCCAGTCACAGTCCAAATTCCAGTCAGGTTTTGGTGGTCCCAGACAGGCAGTTGCTTCCTTGAAGTTTGACAAAAAACCTTTCTGTGATTTTGACAATGTTTAAGACATTGTTTAAGTATATTTTAGAGCTTTCATATTACACTAATCTGCATAACACAGCAGCCTTATTTGTTTTTGGCACAGTGGTATCATTACCTGAAAACACACCAGCTACAGCATTGGAGATAACATCTAGTGGCTATGGTTTTCTTCGAACCAAACTGGAGCATAGCTAGAATGGTGGCCACTGCAGCATCACTCAGTTGCGTTCTCTTTCTTTTGACTTCTGCACAAAGAAGAACAGCCTAAAATGATTATAAAATATATGCCTCCATTTGCTTTCTTGAAATTGCACATGATTTACTGAATGATTTAGCAGTCCTAAAATCATGGCAAAAGTATATATCGCAGTCATTCTTTTTGGAAGAAGTTCGGTGCTTTCAGCTGAACAGCACAAATAAATTGATTGTTTTGTGTTATTAGTGTGAAATTTTATTGACTGTTAATGTTAACGTCACTGAAATATTGATATTTAATTGAAAATTAAGCAAGCTTATTAATATTTTGCTGTTTGTAGTATCTATGTTTTTACTATGATAGCAAAACTTGTACAACTTTGGTATCGGATAGTTTGTTTTCTTTTCACAAACTTAGGTGTTGGTTAAAGTTATTTGCTTATCGCTTTTTTTAAAATGCCTGCTAGATAATTCATTCTGTTACTTGTTTGAAAACATCCTCTAGTGAATGGCAGAGGTAACACTAAATGGAATGAATATCCAGTCAGCTTCTCTTTCCCTCCAGTAGAACAGAAATTAAAACAATCCGGTGGGAAAGGCAAAAACAAACAAATAAAAATAAAACAACAAAAACAAAACAACAAAAACAATCAAACAACAAAACACATGAAAAAGAAGAATGAGACCCAGCAATCTCAACTGAACTCAGGAGTGCACATCCTTTGTCGGTTCTGCTGTTTGTTTTGTGTGAATGGCTTATACTATCTTCCTCAGTTAACTGTAAAATAAGGCTAATTCTACAAAGCTTTGCACACATAAGGTTTTTGCTTCATATTTTGGGACATTACAGGACAGGGAATGAAGCACAGATTCCAAATTTATTATAGACATATTTCTTCATGGCAGAGTCCACAGCTTCAGTTCTTTAGAAAAGACTATAACCCATCAAATTCTATTCCTACAGTGATTTATATCTGTGTTTATCTTTGTTCCTGGGGAGTGATTTTCTGAAACTGATACTAAGATTGGAACCTCAAATAATATTTTTCTCATGGTGTTATCCTTTTTTTCTTCCCTAAACTCTTTGGAGATTAAAACAATGTACACTGTATCTTGAGCTAACCCATAAAAGGAAGATTTTCTCATTTTTAAACAATATGCAGTACTGTACATATGTTGGGTAAGCAAAATTTAAAAGGTTTATTGGACTTGGGAGATCAATATATGCTATTTCTTTGTATCTACTCTACTCTGTAATAGAGGAATTCCATCAAGAGTATCATAGCATCTATCACCGCGCTATCACCGCCGAGACCCGGGTTCGATTCCCGGTCAGGGCCACTCCCGGGCAGGTGGGGCTCGTTAGCCCTTAAAGGCAACCCATCTACGTCCTAAGGACCTCGCTGCCACCGTCCAAGCTCGCTTGGCCCCGGCAGATGAACCTTAGGATTAAAGGGTGGGCTCAGTTCCGCGCACACTGTGTCTCACCTAAAAAATCCAATGCGCAGGCTGGAAGGTGTAAAGACCTTCCCCGGATCTTCGCTCGCGAAGACTGGCCATTATTATCATAGCATACAGATTAACAATCAGTTGCATAGGAGTAACCAGCTTCGATGTCTTTCTTCATCTGAAATCTATAATTGAATAATTTCACAGAAAAAAAAAAGGGATAGGAATTAGAATAGTCTAAAGTCTGCAAGGAAGGAAGAGGCGGAACTAATACAAGAACAGAATGGAATGTGCTCTACAGAGCAGGATAATTAGTGCAAAGATTACCACCAGCTAGTAGAAGAGCCAGGGCAAGGAAAGTTCAGTAACATCAAGTTTCAAATAAAGTTTTGAGCTATTTAAACATGTCAGGTGACGTTATCAAAGACAATTGTCTTTTTTGCCATTAGATTTTCTAGTGTTAAATTTTATCTGAGTAATAATGAAAGTACCGGACTTGTCTATCTCGCATTGGCCTTTTTAGCCATCAGCGTGCTTGTAGCAAGCATGGGTAGAGCCCTTCTCAAATCTTCGTTCGCGAAGCCTAGCCATGATGATGAATAATGAAAGTATCAAAAATAACTTGCTTGATTTGTACATAAATTAATATTAAAAAGAAAACCACCTTTTTTTTAATTTTTATTTGCTCATTTGCAGAAATTGGTTCCCCAGGTAGAAGATGACAATAGAAGATGACAAAAGAAATAGAAGACAGAGTGAGAATTATTTCCTCATGTTCCACCAACATTTTGTGCTTTTGAATAGCTGTAGGTCTTCCATGAGCTATTTTTCATTCATTCATTTCATAGTGAGAGGCAAACTGTAAAGCCCTCTGGAAAAGATGACCCACTTCTGCAAAGCAGCAAATGGTGTAGATGTTATGTAATTTGTACGCTCCTGTTACGTACTCTCACATGTGATGTCATCTCAAGGGTCTAATAATTTAGACAATAAAAGATTAGATTTATTCCAATATTCTTTTTCAAAGTCACTTAAGAGTCATATGTTATGGTTTAATTAATTACTCAACAACTCAGTGGAAAGATATCATATTTATTTTGGAGAATATACATTCACTTAGTAATAGGATGTTTGGGTTTTTTATTTGGGGATAAAAAAGTTTAACACTGTGATGCGCTTATGTTATTTCTAATAACAAAGAATCTAGTTTTGATGCACAAGTAGAAGGTAATGAGAGAATGGACTTGTCATGTTTTCAACAAATTCTTCTCCCCCAAAACAAGTTTTTAGTTTAGTTACTTGCTATCTACTGAGCAGCTAAATTTAAAATGATGTTTACAATTTCTTTTGAACAAGAAAGAAATTCTTGAATACCTTTAATACGTTGATATGCAGTAAGTAGTAAGATAATGTTGATACTCAGTTTCCAACAAATCATTGTCCATTCCTCTATTATTGAGCACGAAAATGGTAGGATGACAAAAGCTCTTCTCTAGGCATTTGAATTCTGGAATGAAAATATCTTCTTACCTTCAGTGTGTTTCTGAGAATATGGCTATATCCCAAACTGCCAGTAAACAACATTTGGGAAAATTTGGGGAAATCTTCATTGTTCATATGCATCAATCTTTACAAAATCTTCTCATAAGGCCACATAGAGAAGCTGAAGGACTTGCAGGGAGAATCCCAAAAGCAAACATCTAATATGCACATGCTTCACCTAAAAGTATGAAACTATGTGAAAATCATGTCTCTGATAAAATTGCAAAGCTCTTTTCATGTAATGAAGAAGCAAAACAAGACAGTTTCTAAAGAATAAAATTGCAATGAAGGTTATATTTAAATAGAGGAAAAAGTACTATATCAGACAAAAGGAAATTATTATTTCTTAGTTAGTTGATACTACCTTTACTGACTACAGAGTAAAGTTTTATTGTATTTATTAATTTCTTCCTTTTAAGGTTTTTTTGCTATTCGTTTGGTTTGTTTTTTTTTCCTTCATGGCCAGAGTGTGAATTCAAGAACACAAAATAAAATTACTTCTGACATTAATAATCAAAATTTCATAGATGAAAATATTAAAAGAAGAATAGTCTTAAGGAATAACTAATATGGATGTTATCTTTTTTATTGTTTCTTTAACAAAATAAAACAGTGAATGGAACATTGCTTCTTTTTCTCAAAGTGTGCTCCTTTTAATCACAGCAGCCCATGCAGTTGCATATTTTGATACCACTGTGCATCCTGAGTAAATATCAAGAAGCACTTTTCTGCCACATGGAACCTTGCCATGTATTCCTTATTTCAGCAAATGTTTCTTCATGTTCCAGGAGGTTAAGACATGTCACTGGAGCAGTCTGTTTCAAAATACTGAAAAGCTAGTAGTTCAGTTAGTTTCTGAAGACCCTTCAGCAAAGCTAACAGCTACAACACAGTTAAATTCACAAAACTGTCAAGATGTATTGGTTTCAGTAAAAGCTTTGTGTTTTCTTTTTTCCATTACTTGTTTTTTACTTTCACTGATGATGTTACGGTAAATCTAAAATGAATGTTCTCTAGGGAGAAGATAGTGACTTTATTTTAGGTTTCAGGCACATCTTAAGGAATACTGAGAACAAAAAGAAATTATTCAAATATATGTGCATAAGAACAGAAAAGATCAACCTTTGAACTGTCAAATCTCATTCGAAGTAAAGCTGAACTAGCACTGCAAGATTTCCAAGGACTTACACGTTTATTAAGAGGCTCCCTTACCTTCTACGATTTAGAAAAAAAGTTTTTGTCTGAATTAATCTCAGTTCAGTGATAAGAACTATTTGAGAAACTCCAAATCCTCCCTGTAGTGCAGTTGTTAAGTTCTACCTTCACCACTCTCTCAAGGAATTAGGCTTCTGAGCATAGGACTCAAAGTCAAATCTATGTGATATCACAAAGTGCTTCTATAGTGGCAGTAAACCAACATGAAGTCTTCAGTATTTTAGTGATAAGAAAATTGAAATAAGTTTCCTCTAATACCTTTCAAATTTTTGCTGTGAAAACTGAAAACTGGTATATGACTAATGCTATGTAAGTATCACAGACAGAAATCTGAATGGAACTGAGAAAATAATCTACAGGTTTATATGCATACAGGCCTAAATTTGCAAGATTTTGTATAGTCTGTACAAACCAAATTTTCATGTGAGCTAAGAATAACTGGATTGATAACATCCAGTTGAAACAGAATGTTCTATGTGCTCTTGCTGAAATCCACATTAACAACATTTGACAAAATTTAACACAGTAAAATGCTGGCAATTTGTTGGGATATTTTGGTTAACAAAAATGCCTTTTCATAATAAGCAAAGTAAATCCAGTGCATTTCAATTAAAAAGTATTTTAAACACTTTTATATTAACAATCTCTATAAAACAATTTAAATTTGTTTTATATATACTCATGTTGAAAAAAAAAAGGACTTTATTAACAGAAATATAAGCATTTCAAAGAAATTTAAAGTCTTAAGAAAGTAAGTCTTGGAATGTCACCCAAAGATACATTAAAGCTATGTTCTCTTTAATAGGACAGCTAAAAAAACCTAAATCTTAGTACCTTCCCCAGAACTTAGTGCAACTAAACTCCATAATGAAAGACTACAGGAGAAATGAAGAGAAAATAAAATATGGGATAATAGGATAAGTATTAAAATGTCAAAGTTTCAGATGTGCATTTTTATCTCTGATGTGCATAGTTCAATGATAGCCTGATGTATAATTCAGCATTGTTCCTAATTTAAAGCATTATAAAATAAATCAGTCAATAAGGATGTGATCATTAGCCTGCTTTTCTGAACCTCTTGACCTTTTTGTCTTTTACTTCTGCTGACTTCTATCCAAGGACCTGGCACTGATTTGACAAAAAAATTCACTAGGAAACCTAATGTTGATCTTATTTGACTTTAAGCTTCTTCTGTGGAAGTTGGAAAGAGTTGTGGCATATTTGATGTTTATATTTAGAATAATATTGTTGTTTTAAATTTAAACTATCATGGCTCAAGAATTTCATGAGTTAAAATGATGGAACTCTGGGGAAGTATCACTACATGCATAGCTTGTTATAATATTAGCCTAAACTACCCCTGTCTAGAACGAGGAGAAAATGTTGTGATTGCAGGTCTGTGAGTGATATAAGCTAAAACTGCAGAGGGAAAGGACTTAGGATAAAGGAATTGTTGAATGTGGATGCACATGATGGTGGACAAAGGTCTAGAGAAAGAGGAGCATGAGAAAAAGAGATCTATAAGAGAGCAAGAAAAGATAGGAAGCAAGTTTGGAATGAGGACAAAACTGACTGGAAAAGAAGTGAAGTCATTTGGAATATGAACTTTAATAGGACTAGAAAACAACTGAAAGATGAATATGTCTCAGGAAGAATACCTAGAATATATAGGTAATAGACTATTAGATAGGACACCCCAGAAGGGGCAAGAGGGGAAGAAAAAATGGGTAAGAATACATAACTAAGATCTGAGAATGGTTAAAGACTGAAGACCATAAAGTTTACCCCAGGAGAAGCTACTGTAAAGTTTAGTATGAGATGCTAAAGGGCAGAGAAAGTCAAGAGGACTTCTTTCTTCAAGAAAAAGCACACCTTAAGCTTAAAATGAAACATTTCTGATTAGCCTGTTACTTTTTCTCCCATAAACACCTGTGAATTCAAAATTGTTCTGTCTTCATCTAAAACAATTCCATACACTTCCTTACTAGAATTACTTGTTCTCTTCAGTTCAGTGGTGTTGGTCTGTGTGGCAAATCCCAAGTTTTCAACCTTATTGATGAAACCTAACTGGAACTAAGAAGACCTGGATCCAGAGCTCAGTTTTGTCTCAGTGACTTCATATACTGGAAGCTAAAACTACTCTCGAATCTATTGTCATACTTTGTATAAATTAACTAATTAGTCTAAGATAAAAATAAATTAACAAAAAGATTTGGACTGATTACTCCATCCATGTGAAGTGCTCTATAACTTGCAAAATAAGACTCCTTAACTAGAATAAAGGCTTGAATCAAGATTTCAGACATTCTCAAGTAGATAGGAAAACTATAAAAAGTTTTTTTACTTCTTATGTCCTACTTTTAATGAACAAGTAGCAGAACCACTGCTTTACTCACTATACATTTAAATAAAATGGTTAATGATCTTGGGATTTTAAAAAACATGAAGGATCTATTTGGAAGAAATTTGTGTCTGCAGGAGTGCTGAGGTAATAATAGAGAAATTATACTTCTATGTAGCTGAAAAAAATTATTCTGAAATGCACTTTTTCCTAATTCCTGTTCACACAGTAGTTTTGTGAATCATATTTTGAAATACATATTTTTCCAAATAGTTCAGATAGAAAACATGTATTTACCTTATTATAGCAAACTCCAGTATAAGGACCATATTCTTTTTCTGGTCTTCTTCTTTTTCTTACTTCAAAGACTTTTTCTTTGAAGTAACACCACCAGAGACAAAATCCATTGTGAATCTGAACTACTGCTAAATTTTCCACAGTTTTCTTGTTTTAAGGGTGCTTGATTTGAGGAATTTGGTCCTACTTTGTTAGAAAAACTTGTACTCAACAATAACTTATAAAAACAAGCCCTGAGATTTTCATAAACATATCTTTAAAAAACCTCCAAAACACATAGAGTTTCTAGACTGAAAACTGAACACTTCTAAATATTCTTTTAATGATAAAATTTTGCTGCTTTATTATAACTAAATTATGCATTTGTAAAAGGCTTATAAGATCTTTCATACTGAAGAAAATAAGAATGGCAATTTGGTCACTAAATATGAGCTCATACACATTAAACACACTGAACTAGTCATCCCCAGAACCCTACAAGCATGTTGCAGTTCACAGGACACAGAAACAAAACAGCACAAAAGCTTTCTGAAGAGATCAAAAGCTCAAGCAGTGCTTTAAAACCCAGAAAAGGAGTGAAATATGCCCAGATGATCCTTGGAAGCAAAACATTCTTCACAGTACAGATAAAGGAACAAAAATCCTAGTAATTCTGCTAGTTTCAAGTGGAAGAAAATTTTTTTCTTCCCCAGTCTCTTGTGATCATTTTAACAAAGTGCTGAGAATAACATATTGTGTCTTGGGATGGTTAATCTTTGATCTGACAGTCTTAATTTCTGAAAAATAGAAGCTTTGTTTTCTGTCACTATGATGCAACTTCAGTGACTTTTAAGAACAAGATTAACTAATTCATAGAAAATATATATGAATCAACAAGTTACTGCAAACTCAGAAGTGGAGAAGTTTCAATATTTATAAAATACAGACCAAATGTCTATAAACTAGGTAATGAAAAGATTTTAAAAATCTGATTCTATATCAAATAATATTTATAAAGTAAGACCCTATGTTACATTTTGAATAATACCCCATCCATGGAAGTGTTGAAGGCCAGGTTGGGTGAGGCCCTGGGCAATCTGGTGTAGTGGAAGTTTCCCTGACCATGGCAGGGATGTTGGAACTAGATGATCTCTAAGGTCCCTTCCAACACAAACCATTCTATGATCCTATGATTAATACACAAAACCAAAAAGGATAAATATTCAAGTGGTGTACTGATGACTTTTAAATCTGCAGTAATATTTTTAATGTTTGTATGGTACTATATTTATACCCCTAGACAGATTTGAATTTATTAGGCAAGAAAATATCAGATATGTCAAGATAGATGAGTGTTGGCCCAATCTAATATGTAATATTTTGTACCTTACATTACTGTGTACTGAAATGTAGAGATCATCATACACTTTATGTAAGTATATATGTAAGAATATTCAGAATGGAGGTTTTGTCATAGTCTTCGAAGAGACTCAAATGGCAGTTTCTACTGTTCATTTCTGGGGGTATAAGTGTTGAAGTATTTTCTATACAGTTAAAGGATCTATTGATTATTTTTTTGATAACCGAATTAGTTAAAATGTTTGAAGTACATGAAAAGATGGATTTTCCTCCATGAAGTCATTTTTGTTTAAACTGCATGAAAAGATGAATTTTCTTCCATTAGGTCATTTCCTTGATCTAATGCAAATCTATATATCCTCTGATATGGCAACCTTCCAGAGAGGGACCTAGGGCTCCTGGCAGACACAGACTTGAATATGAACCAACAATGTGCCCTTGTGGCAAAGAAGAAAAATGGTATCCTGGGATGCATTAGGAGTATTGCCAGCAGGTTGAGGGAAGTGATCCTTGTCTTCTACTCAGCACTAGTGGCACAATATCTGAAGGATTGTGTCCAGCTTTGGGCTCCCTAGTACAAGAGAGTCATGGACATACAGAAGACGTTCCAGCAAAGGACCATCGAGATAACTAAGGGTCTGGAGCATCTGTCCTGTGACAAAAGGCTGAGGCTGCTCAGCCTAGACATGAGAAGGCTCAATGGGGATCTTGTCAAAGTATATAAATACCTGAAATGTAGGTGCAAAGAAGATGTGGGCAGGCTCTTTCCAAAGATATCCAGTGACGGGACCAGAGGCTGCAGGTTATCCTGTTTGAAAAGGGAAGTTGAATCAAGTGACATCCATAGGTCCCTTTGGACCATTCTGTTATTCCAAAATTCTGTCATTCTAGAAATACAATTTTCAGAATTTTCAAGGTTTTTAATTTTTCTGATTATTAGTTTGATTAGTGATTATAGTAAGGTTTGGTCATGAAAACTGATTTGAAGAGATTGGAATTAACTACTTCATAGTTAAGAGTAAATTGAAACCACCAACATCAAGTTAACTAGACACATTATAGAAAACATGTATAGTTCATCATCTGACTTAGGCATCCATAGTGGTTTAGGTTGTCTCTACTCACACCCTGCTGCTTATTTTCCCTCCGCAGTGGGAGAAAACAGAATGTGACAACTCAGGGGTCTAAGTTAAGACAGTAAGATCCCTTGTAATTTACTGCTGTGGGCAAAAGAGACTAAACTTGGGGAAAATAATCAAATTTATTGCCAATTAAAATAGATTCAAGTAGTGAGAAACAGACATTAAAATAACCCCTTCTCTCCTGCCTCTCCAGAGTTCAACTTCACTCCTTAACTCCCGACTCCTCTGTCTCTGACTTACCACTGTAGGGTGTAGGGGGCATGGCTAGTGCACAGCTGTTTCTCTGTTGCTGCTTTTCTCTGGCATCTTTCCTCTGTTCCAGTGTTGGCACTCTCCACTAGCTGCAGTGTCTTCAGCTATTTGAGTGTGGGCTCAGCATGGGCTGCAATTCTTTTAAAAAATACAAACCTGCCCTGGCATGGTCCTCCATTCCCTGCAGTGCAGATATCTGCTCTGATCCAGAGGGCTCCTCCTCTTCCTGCTCTGACCTTGGTGTTCCCTCTAATGTTTCTCGCTCCTTTCTAGCCTCTCTCTGTTGCTCCTGTGTTTCATTAGTTCTACCATTAAGAAATTTTACTTTAGATTTTAGCATTAAGGCATGCACTAAACATGTTATTAACAGTTCTTTCCAGGATTTAGTTTATTTGCTGATGTTATAAAAATGTTTTCTTTCTTTATATTTTACTTTGTCCAAACCAAAGCCTAAAATATAAAATTATGTAATCTGTTGGAAAAAGAATCTCATTATAAGCTTTATTACTGGACTAAGAAGTTGAAAGGATCATTTAATTTAGGTTTCTTCATCCACCTGGACCTTTGTTTCAATCTATTTTACTAAAGTGTGGAGTTTATTTTGTAGAAAATTAAGAAGACATGGGCTAATCACTGAGAGAAAAAAAAAAATCTTCTCTAATAATAACAGAACTTCATTTTGGCAACTTCAGATTCAAACTATAATTATATTCTGGCACTCACAGATTTGGGTAATATTTCTGGGGGAGTTAGAATGGTTTGCATGTTCTTTTGTAAAGTTCTGACCTGGCAGGGATTAAAAAAAATAAAGCCTCTCTGACTCAGATTTTACTCTCTGCATGTATTTGAACAAGAGTCTGGGTTTTTGAGCCAAGACGTTATTCCAGAGACCATTGGTAGTCCTACTGGCACACTCACAGTAAGATCAAGTAACACAACAATTTTGAAGAAGAAGCGTAATGTGTCATAAGGTATGTTTCACATTAAGCTGAGCTAAAATCTTTTGAACTCAGGGCTAACCAATGCTGGCTTTAGCCAAAAAAAGCCAGGTAAACACTCAGCTACTCTCTTGGGCTCTCAGAGCAAGAACTGTAATTTACTTGTAATAAATGATCACTTGCTCATTTTACTTTATCTAAAAGTTTAAATTATTACACTCATCTTCTGGTTTGGTCTTAGTCGCTGTTCAGTTGAATGACTAAATATATAGTCTTTAAAATATAGTCTTTACAGGTATGTTCTTAGTATTAACGAAATTATGAAACCATCAGATAAAAGAGGCTGAGATAAAACCACCAACTTAGTAGCAACCTAATCAAGCATAGGCAGATGCTTAGAAAAGTGATTGTCATATTTTGTATAAAAAGCTTAACAGCGAGAAATTAAATTTCCTTTCTTCACTAGCTTGTTTCCAGACTAGCGATTTCTACAACAACAAAGAATGAGGAGGATTTGTAGCTAGCCCCAGAGAGCCAAATTAAACAATGCCTCTTACAGCAAGGTCCATTTTTCTCTTGTCTAGTTTGTTTCTTTTTGTTGAATATTATCCTTCAGTCAAAAAGAGACTGCAAGTCTAGGAAGACCTGGCAATAAGTGGTCCAAAATAAAGGAGATATTCCTTCTTGGTAAATAAAAGGAATTCAGGATATTTAAAAACAAACAAACAAACAAAAAAAAAAACCAAGGAAAATGAGTGCTCAGAATCTTAACTGCTATTGTCAGCAGTCCTCCCATATTCCTAGGGACAGTAAAAGCTTTTTGAATAAAAGGAGTTAATAATGAAAACATTGGTGTCTTATCAAGAGGAGATGGATAACAGAGGATTAGTCTAAAGACATTCCTCATGTGAAAAAATATCCTAAGCAGCTTGACAGAAGAGAAAGCTCAAAAGATGTATTTATTTGAAAAATATTCATGTCAGGAAGCTTTTGACAAGAAGTATCAAAAGAACTAAGGAAAGAAAAGGTGCCAAAACAAAGAGAATTGTTGATTTAGTGTGGTACATGCTTAATATACAGCATCTGATCTTGCCAATCAGCACAGTCGTTTCATAAAAGAAAGCATCAAAAAGGTACTCTTTTTCTTACTGTCATGAGTCTTCCTTCAGATCTTAATTAACAATAATGTTTTCAAGTTTTCAGTTTATTAACAAAAGATCTAAAAAGATCAAGGGAATGCACCAGGGTTTCAACTCCATTATATCAGTAACCTTGTAATTCCCCTGACAGATGTGTTTGAATATTCTAATGGACTCCACCTGATCACAGGCACATCAACAGTTCAAAGATAACACTTTCATCATACATTGATTGTGGACCTATTCTATCTCACCTTATCATGTATAATATTCAGGTTATTTAGAGATAAATCTGCAACATGAGAGTATTGAAGTACATGTACTTACATAAAACTAAAATCTTATGCCCTCCATTATGTGCTGCTTTTGACTGGGGTAGAGTTAATTTTCTTCACAGTAGCTGTTATGGGGCTGTATTTTGGATTTGTGCTCAAAACAGTGTTGATAACACAGAGGTGTTTTAATTATTGCTGAGAGGGGCTTTGCACATCATCAAGGCCTTTTCTACTTCTTACACTACTCCACCAGTGAGGAGGTTGGGGGTGTTCAGAGAGCTGGGAGGGCACACAGCTGGGACATTTGACACCAACTGACCAAAAGAACATTCCATACCATATGGCATCATGCTCAGAATATAAAACTGGGTGAAGAAGAAGGAAGGAAGGGGAAGGATGTTCAGTGTGATGGTGTTCGTCTTCCCCAGTAACTGCTGACATGTGATGGAACCCTTCTTCCCTGCATGGCTAAAAACCTGCCTGCTCACGGGAGGTGGTGAATGAATTCCTAGTTTTTCTTTGCTTGCGTGTGCGGCTTATGCGAACCCATGAGTTTTCCCACTTTTACTCTTCTGATTCTCTCCCCCATCCCACTGTGGGAGGAAATGTGCAACAGCTGCCACCTGTGCTTAAACTACAACAGTGTATTTTGTCACACCTTCCCAATGTAATTACGATTTTCATTGCTTTTTACAAAACTACTGAATATATCTAATGTAATCGCTATGTAATAATAAAGCAAGGAATAAACTTACGTTTCTTCCCTCAAACATCAGCATAGCCTTGTTTCCATAAGTAATCTGAATTTTTCCAGCCCCTCTCCCCCCAAAAATCCAATTTTTTCCTGTGATATTGTCATAAGGAAATACTCAAAGCACATTTACTTTCTCTCTCCCCTTTAAAATATGTGAAATATTAATGGAATAAATGAAATAACACATTTTTTCAAAAACAAATTCTGTTTAATAATAATTAAATAATGATGTGATTACTCTCTAAATGAATATGAATTACTTCTTGCTAACTACTTTTTCTGTAATGCCAAGTTTAATTATGTGGTTTACAGAACATAAATAACAAAGTATGGGAACAAAGGAAAGGCAGGGCTGATGTTGCACTAACATATGGCCTGCAAATATTATAAAATTACAGTCTTAAGTATATGATATAAATATTTAAAAGAGGAAAAGAAAAAAAAATACCTTCAAAAATGCTTTGGATTATTACTCCCATTTTCACAGATCATTTCTTCTTTTTGAAAAGTCTTTGATACACATGTAAAATGCTATGATAAAAAGCCTGAGTTCTTCTGTATAACTGAGAAACTCACAGTGGGTCCTGAAGCAGAATCATAAATCTCAGTTTTGCATTGGCAAGAATTCTCTTTTTTTAAGTAAGAACAATATTCTTTGTTCATTTAAGGGGAAACATCATGGACCTGCATAGCAATTTGCAATTTATTTTTTTTTTTAGGGATGCTTTTCTTCTATAAGTAAGATTTTTGGGTATTACATAATTTTACATAGAAATGCACAAAGTACTGTCTTTCATTCATTAGCAATCAGGAATGTTTTATCTACTGACCTAATTATATTTCCACTTAACATTTTCATCCTCCATTCTGCAAAATAATTCCTCCTGAGCTGTTTCTTCATGCACAGTTTTAGTGAAAAAAAAATTTATATGAGTTCAGCTCTACTTACTATCCCTCTCTTACCCCTATTTATCTATCTTATTAGTAGTTGGCTTTTGTGTATGAGGGACACTTGTGGGTGTAAACTGATGATTTCATAATAATTATAATGTGCAATTTTGTGCTATGGACATTGCCTTTCTAAAGACCATGTAGTTACCATTTTTTCTGTTGGCCAAACATCAAAAGCTAGAACAAATTAACTCTTTCTTCAGCTGAAATGTAGTCCCTTTAGTGAACGAGTGGCTACAGCCAGATTAATTTCAATTGCATGCAAACTGTTTCTGTTCTGTGAAGACCAAAAAGAATACAAAATCTAACTTACTTCAGTCAATTAAAGTAAAATGAAACTCTTGCAATATTAAAATGTTTTAAAGAAATAAAAACAAACAAACAAAAAAACAAAACCAAAAACACAGCACCAAAACCCTAGGCCCTTCTTTAAATTTATTTAATTTGGCACCTATTGATGTCTTTCATTTCCTTCACTGTTTTTTATTAAGATATTAAGTAAATTCTAAAATACAGCTTAAAAAGTGCAATGTAGTATATAAATACATATTTTCTTCTGAAAGGATAAAAGCCATATGCAAAGGATGAACAAAGGAATAAAATACATCACAACGCAGACTGAACACTGTATATTTACTTTCACCATCAAGTGGAGAGACTACAGTGGTAGGTTTAGAAGAAATGAAAAATTGTTGCAATCCTTGAAATAATTTCCCATTCTCAGCATAAAGATTCAATGATTATGATTTTTTCCACAGCTAAAAAGTCAAATCAGTCAGTTACTGGCTGTAAAAAATAAAAACATAGTAGGCAGACAGTAAGACAAAAACAAACTAGAAGATATGTATAGAATAGAAAATTAAAACTGGTTTCTTACAGTTTTGTCTGTGATTGACTGACTTGAGTGACTAAGACAGCACAGGTTTTCCTAGAAAGCTTTCCAGCATTACCACTGGGACACTTACAAGAGCCCTCTCTCTTCTCTACCAAAATAGTTATGTCTATGAAATTTTTGAGACTTGGGACTTCTTTTCTTTGTAACCATGTAATTGGTCAGGATATTGTCATAAGCCTTGTCTTGAACTCACAAGGCCTCAGGGCAGAGGCTCCTCAGGCTTGTTCTACCAGAGCTGTTCTTGACCTGCCCATAGCTTGAGAATTCTCCAGAGCAAACCATGAAGTGAATGGGATCAGGTTAGTTCTCCAGGTAGACAGTATTAAATAGGATTGACTACTCTTATACCTTTTTTCTTAAGTATTATTTTGGGGATATTTGTTACACTACATGCTATATAGGGTTGTCATTTTACCTTGATTCCTGTTGTCTTGATTGTTGAACTCACAACCCACCCATTCTACCCACCTATCTAGCAGGCTGCAGTAATTCCCAGAGAAGGACTTTGAAAAACAAACAAACAAATAAGTGAAAATAAACAAAAAGCCTCTCCAAACATGACTAATAGTTGCATCCATGTTTTCAGAAGCCAGGAAATTCAAGAAAGGTAAAGAGAAATCTGAAAAATATCAAGCTGAAGGATCTTATAAAGAATATAAAGTGCAGTTAAATGGTTTCTAGACCCGGAAATGAAAGGAGAATAGCAATACCTCATCAGAAGGGATTGAATAAATGTGAGAGATAGCTTCAGGTTTTCAGAAAGAATGATAGCTATAACTGGGCACTAATGGAACAGAGTACATGGAAGCATAGCTTGCTACATATCATGAGGAAAGTATTAACACAGATTAGGTAAGCAACAAACTGTGCCCCACCTTAATAACTTGATTTTCAAAAATGAAGGAAACAATTTTATAGGTAACGTTCTGTTGGAGTATGCATGGAGTGATGAGAAAATATGTTGCACTTTTTTTATGAAGGACAAAACTGTGATCTCGGTAAATATGACCATGTTTAGTACAGTATTAATAATATATTAAGCTTTAAAACAATTTTGAAGGAAAAACAAATATAGAAAAATTTAATTGGTGCTGCTTAAAAATGTAGCATCACATTTAAATTAATTTTAACTATACACTGTTAAGCATTTCTGAGGTGAAAAAAAGCTAGATGGCAATCCATACAATAGGACTGTATACACAATCTAAGAATTCTGAAAATATCCTGAGAACATTTCATAATGTATCTGACTATTCACATATATTTAGGCAGAGATATAATAATATATCTCTTGGTATATCTACTTACCATTTTAATATATGTGGTAAAATAACCTACACCTGTCCACTCATAGCCAAATTCATAATTTGTCTGTTTTAAACTCAAAGTATGGTGCAGTCAATGCACTGCAAACTATCAGCAATAAAAAAAAAAAGAGCATGCATAAAGGCACAAATCAAAGTAAGGTTATCCTCAGGGTAGAAATGGCTCTACTCAGGATCTTTTCTCCTTACACTCTTAGCGATTTATTATAATCATCTTGTATGGGAGCACCCAGCAGAGTTTCTATGCTGTACTTAAAACTGACTTTCTGTTTTCACCATAGCACTTTTCTTTTTTATTGATTTTAGCTTCACTGTTATATTCATCTTTTTCTAAAATTAGGCCCATATATTTTCAGCTTTATACTTTTCATCCTACATCTCATCTTTCCCACACTTCCTTCTAAATCACTTTACTAGTGCTTAGCAGTAAAATGGATGTTTATCATAAATTGGCTTACTGTTGTTGGAGTTGTATATGGAGAGAGAGGAGGTGAAGTAGTTTTCAGCAGGGCTATTATTGAGTTAAAAAGGTACACTAAAAAGTATTCAAATATGCAATATTTTCAGTTCTCTTCCTTTTGAACACATAAATATAATTGAGTCAAAGCCCTCTTATGCTTAACACAATTCTGTTTATATGAAGATGTACCTATTTCCTCTCTAGGGAAATCTGCAAGAATCAATTAAAGATATATTTTTATTAATTCCACTAGGATGATTAAAGATGAATAGAATAAAAATGAATAGAAGGTTATGCACCATAAAATAAGAGCTTTTTCTCAGTCCAGTAGTCATTCCAGGAGTGTTTGCCTAACCATGAGGCTAAATGATATGCAAGATTTGACTGCTTCCATTCCTGCTGATCAAATTAAGCCCATCTGTAAACAGGAATGCCCAAATATTGGAAGTAAAGGGAGTCATATAAGTGGAAAAGTGACTTTAACATATTAGACAGGTGGAAGTACAGGAACAGGTAGGTTCTGAGTGAAAGAACAGTAAAAAATCAAGGTAAAGTAATAATCCAATATAGCTACAACTATGCCCAAAAGAAAACTTAGAAATAAAGCCAAACAGCAGCCCTATTTAATACCATATATACAGAGAACTAAAACCCCTGGGAACATCCCATTCTGTTTTGTTCTGCATACTTTGCAAGATGTCACCTAAAGGTTTATGCCTGAAACCAACGTCTCAGGTTCCTGTAAGAGGTTTTGTGAGAAACCTGGTGCTATTCAAAGTTACAGTGAATTTAGATCCACCAGGAGTGCAACTCAGGCCACTTGCAGCTCATGATTCAGGAGCCCTGAAGTGCTTGTCACAATGCTACTCCATTCAGGTTATTAAACCCCTGCTCTGGGTTGCCAGACAATTAAATTTCTGAGGTTGGTCACAATCAGGACTGACGCCTGACTTGTTTATCTCCTATCTCTTTAAGACTTGTAGGTATCCTAATTAAAAACAGTCTGAACATACTTTTACAGTGTTGTTTAACACCAGCTTGCAACTAAGCATCACACAGCTGCTCCCTGACTCCCCCACCCTAGCAGGATAGGTGGAAGAGAACTGGAAGGGTAAAAGTGAGAAAAATTGTGAATTGATATAAGAAAGGTTTAATGATTGAAATATATAAATAATAATTTTAATTAAAAGAAAAATTAAAAAGAGAGAGAAATAAATCCCCAGAAAGACAAGCAATGCACATGAAAACAGCTGGTTACCACCAGCTGACTGATACCCAACCAATTCACAAGCAGTAACCCCCCTGGCCAACTTTCCCCCCAGCTTTATAAGCTGAACATGATTCCATATGGTATGGAATATCTGTTTGGTCAGTCGGGATCAGTTGTCCAATATGTGTCCCCTCCCAACTCTGCACATGCTCATCCTGCTCCCTGGTGGGATGGGGAGAACAACAGAAAAGGCCTTAATGTTGTGTAAGCCCTGCCCAGAAATAAGGAAAACATCCTTAAATTACTAACAGTTTCCAGCATAAATCCAAAACACTGTGGAGAAAATTAACCCTATCCAACCAAAATCATCACAGTTTAAAAGATTCACAAAAGACACACCAGGAAAATAAAACACTCTGGATTTTGTGTGACATACTGTGTGATGCCAGGAGAGCTTACCCTTTTTTGCAAGTTTACTCTTCTGTATGGCTCATCTATTTAAATTGCAGTTTCTGTGGGTATACCAGTAAATTTAACTAAAGTTCGTGTTGCCAGATATGCCGAGGACTATAGGGAATTTTTTTTTTTTACAACTTTTAATAGTATTACACTTAAAAAGCAGTAACATGTTGAAGCAATAATTTCTTGATTTAATGAATATCCTCAAGTGCTTCACTTCCAGCTAAATGTGTCAGACATCTGTTGAGCATTTTTGCCCATGTTTTCCCTGCAGTACCTAATCTTTACAGACACTAAGTGTTTATGGCTAAACATCCTCTAACGTGATGCTTAGACAATTTGTTACAATCTGTGAATATTTATGCATTAGATCTTTTAGACTAAGAAGACTGTGACTGAGCAGTAAACCTCTACAATGGAATAAGACTCAGTGGAGATTGGGCAGGGAAAGGTACCCATGAATGTCAGGGAATACGCAGTGTGTGACTGACCAGAACTGTTGTAATGAAAGCTCATTTTATCACAACACAGAAAGTACCAGAATGTGACTTTTGTTTTAGATAAAAAGCTATGTCAGTTGAGTAGATCATCTAGTGGGGTAAATGTTTCTTTTAATGTTTGTTAAGAATGGAAATGTGTCCCTGAGTCGCTTGACCAGCACTGTGGAGAGAGTACGTGGGGTTGAGCCTAACACTTAGTATAAAATCTGAAAACCAAAATAATTTTAAAGACGGCAAGCCGATGTCCATCCATGTTCTTCACAGCAGATGAGGACACTCAGTGATGTGACGGGGGGTATATTGTAAAGACAAGTAACAGGGATTACACTGGTTTTGTGATTGAACTGTGTATTGCCATTATTATATTTTGTTGAGTGTATCTTATACTTTTGCTGTGTTTTCAGTACATTTTGTATCATTCTGAATAAAACAGAAATCCTGTGTACCATCAACTCTCTTAAAATAAGTAAATTTAAAGTTAAACATTGCACCTTCCAAGCATGGAATATCTAAAAGAGTCAGATCAGAGACTATTAGACTGACAAAGATCTAGAAACCATATTTCCCATTATCCAACTGAATATTGGATACTATGTAACATTAAAACTGTTAATATGGTATTCTTTTCTAACTTCAGTGGCCTTTTTCCTCATTGCCTCAATCTTTTTTTCTGAGTGACAGTATTCTGCAAACAGAAGTAATCACATCTGCAAATTCTCTCTGTTTTAGCCTGAACTCTGTGCTCAGTGTGTGGGGTGAGATATTAGCAAATCCAGAGAATCAATCTCTTATGGGAGTTATTTCTAACACTTTCTAGCACTATTTCTAAACTGCCTGTAAGAGGTGTGTGATGGTTTGGACTTGGCTCCCTGCCAAATGCCCAAACTCCCAGTAGCAGCCTTTGCCCCTTCTCCCTTCCTTCTTCCCCCAGGGCAAAGGAAAAAAACTGTGCAAATTGAAGAATCCGAAAATCAAGCTAGTTATATTAAAAAATATATATATTTGATGTATATTATAGTTAAGATGCTATGTACACAGCAAAAAGGAATCCAAACAGCCTCTGAAGGGATAGGGAAAGTGAAAAAGGAACAAAAGGAGACAAAAAAGGGACACCGAGTAGATATACGCAATTAAACCCAAGAATTAGTAAAATAACTAGTAAAACAAATCTCACCACGTCCTTTAGAAAAGCAGGATTGGCAGACACCGCCAGGACTCTCCAATCCTCCACGTGGCAGGCCAGCGGTCGCTGCAGGCCTCAGCCTTAGATAAGCGAGACCAACGCAAGGACCCACTGTTCCTGAACCTCACCGGAAGAGAAGAGAGTGAAGGCCTCTCCTCCCTTCTTATTTATACCCCAATTTACGTAAAAATCGTATGGAATACTGAGAACACTGCCTCTTCCTTGTTTACAAACTGGTAACCAAGGAAGGCCTAGATTAAAACCACCACAAGGTGATAGGTGTAAGTATAAAAAAGCTGCAAGTTAGCATGGAAGGCTGTAAAATTTTAGATGGATCAAAAGGCTTTTTCTAGAAATATTAAATGATTTAGACAAAGAGTTTGGAAAGTAAGGTTTCTTGCCTTAGTCTTCTGATTTAAAAAACTTTCACTTTGCCTGAAGTGTTTTTTTACGTATCACCATGCTATTTAGTACTTCCCTACAATGTTCCAGGAACTTCTTTTCAAAGTTCTTCTAACTGCCACTTCTTATGTTTGCTTTAGTTGTTGGGTTGGTTTTTTGTTGTTGTTTTTTTTTCCCCCAACTATTATTCAGATCCTACACGAATGAATGAGACTTTTCTTCTTCCTAAATTTACTACAATCTACTTAACTGCCAGTTTAATTCAAGAAAAAGAATCGACTCTTACTTATTTGTTCTATTAATGATAGCATTATTAGAATTAGAATAAATGTTCTAGAATAAAAATGTTAATTATTATCCTATTTTGCTAGCAGAAAACTTAAACAGGCATATACTGTGGCTTTTTACAATTCTTAGATAATAACATGACCAGCATATCTGCATGTCTCTATTTTATAAAGTTTAGACATGTTAAAAGGAAATGATTTTGAAAGTCCTTAAAAACTACTTTTAAAAAATCATTTTAACTGTCTTATTTTCAATAGGAAGAAAAAAAAAAAGCATTTCAAGTTATTAAATATGTTGTGCCATATGTTTAAAGTCGTGTTATATTTAGAAATATGTACTTATACTTGCCGAGGTTTTAAATGATGTTTAACAAATAAGCCCAAGACAAGAACAGAAACCAATGTTAAAACTTTTCAACTAGTAGGTCTTCTGGCTTCTGGTGTGAAAAGAACATGGCAATTTAACAGTTGAAGAAAACAGATATAGTTTGGTGGTTTCTGACTTTGAGTTTTGATGATGAACATTCACTTATCAGGAATTTTAATTATTTAAAAACCAGTCTATAACCTTAGGAGTTCCTATACTTTAGCTATTGGGAAAAAAACCTTTGAAAGGAATACATTTATTGGTTAAAATTTCTTAAGCCTTCATTCTTTTATGTTTAGACTTTATCCACGCCTCTGATGCCAGCATCTTTATCCACATGTCTGATGCTATTTTAAATTCCTTCTATTCAATAAATAAATAAATAAGCAAGAATCTATGTTACCTATAGATAAATATCATCAGCAGCTCAAAAATATTTTTTTTAGATAAATACAAGTATTCAAACTCAGAGACATCTTAATTTCGTTTGAGATTAAGCTTTAAAAAATCTGTGCTGGTTTTGTGTGCCTAAGTTATGAGTACCAGGTTGGACACCTGGGAATCTTTTCATTTTCATGTGATAAGTATTAAAAAAATAGGTCACCTGGAATACCTATTTCTGATGTTCACTAAAATAGCATGAAGGATGAAGGGAACACTGAACACCTATTTCAGTGAACTTCTACATACAAAAATGTTCAATTTTTTAATATATATAGTATATTAAAATATTTATATCTATTGGATATTGATAATATCTATTATATATATTACATATTTTTATATACCAGGTTTGGGGGAGGGGCAAAAACAGATCCAAAACTGAACCTACAGATGAGATCTTAACAACTCATATCTGTATAACTTAGCTGGGTTTGGGGATGGAAATTGAGTTCTGACTGTACTGAGAATCAGAAGTCTGATTTTACTTATTAAGTAGTTTCTTAGCAAAAGGGAGGACTGAGCACTTCACATATAAACCCCTGGATAGTCAAACCACTAAGTCAAGAAAATATTTTATATTTTTTTGGTATATTACTCTCCCTTGCCCCTCTAGGAAGAAGATACTTCAAGTCCTGACCCTTGAGTACCAAGGTACTGAGGCCTTGGAAAGACAGTATTGGAGTTTAATGCACATTTTTTTCCCTATCGAGTAGTTACAGATTGTTTCTCACTGGTGAATTTTTTAGATCATCTTTTTAGGGCAGCTATTTCTTTCAGTGCATAGTAGTGTGATTCCAGTCACTGAATTACAGGTTCCAAATTGTGTTTTTGGGATCAGTCACTTCACTGATAACTTCAGGGCATGTAGTTTTGGTTACAACATCTGGAAGTGTCAATAATCTTAATAGTTATATATTGAAAAACTGGGAATGAGCAATACAATAAACACGATGTAATGAAAAGGTCTCTGCTATACACAATTTTGGCAAAAAAAAGAAAAAGAGCAATTAAGGACAAATGTAGAGGAAATACTGGAAATTCAGTTGTGGTTGGCTAATAAATGCTTTCTCCATTAGAGTTTAACAAATGTTTAATTAATTAAATGTTCTTGCATACAGAGATCAAATTACATATTAGAATTTAGAGATATCTCAGTTTAACCAAACTGTGTCAAAGAACCCAGTTTCAAATAATAGCAGTAATTTTCAGTTCGTTGATGAGTACTTTGCTTTCAGAACTGCTGTACTTCTACAATAATATACTATAATATACTATAGACAAAGGCCGAAGTAAACTGAAGAGGGATATAATTAAATTTAGTAATTCATTCCAGTGTGTAGAAATGATCTTTTAATTATTCTGGACGTTTTCAAGACTGTGTGCAGTCCCCATCTCTCTGTGCAAAGACCTGAACTAGCTGGATTCATCATCATGGCTAGGCTTCCTGCATATTCTTCTACAGCTATAGAAATCAAATTCACTCTCTTAACTACATTTGAAATTCCCTTTTCCTTTCTGGATGATACAGAATAATTTATATTTCATAGTGTCTTTTGTTATATGCAGACTTATTTTGCCTGGTCTGAAGTCCCATCACGTGGTAACCTCTTGAGAAAGCTCAGACCATGCTTACATAACTAGAATACAATAAAGGTTATTATTCCAGTCCTGTGGGTTATTTGGCTGCTGATGTATGAAAACACAGTTTTTTAACTCTGGAATGTGTTTGTGCTAGGAACTTGGCCTGTCTTTAGCTGACCAAGGTGACAAGAGTTGATATTTGTTCATTTCCTGCCAACTCTGTGTTCAGCAGTGGAGACAGTTCCTAAAATTATAGTGGATTTGTTAGTTTTGTTTAGAGAATCTGGAACATCAATCCAGAAGAATAAGCTTATAATTGTTTCATTGGGCTAGATACAATAAATGATTTAAGAACTTAATTAGAGATTTAGGCAGAAACTAGATCTGTTAGACGCGACAAGTCTAGATCTGAAATTGTGAACTGCCCTGCAACAACTCTGGTGGGAACAAAACTGCTTTAGCCTGCTAAGGGCATATTAGCAGTAACTGCACTCCCTCTCCCCCTCTCCACACACACACAATATGGTATGACATTAAGGGGTTGCGCATAAGAAATACAGCATTGTGTCCATGTTACAGAATAGCTGAGAGCCCTAGAGCAAATTTCATTATTCAACCAAGGAAGGATTTCATTACTCAACCATTTTCAGGCTAGTGTCATGAATGGGTGATTTAGATTGCTTGAAGAACGATTGTCAAAGGTATTAGAAAAAGTTATTTTAAGATAATGGTGTAAAAGTGCATTTCAAGAAAGTTTGATAGCAAGGTTCCCTCTACTACTGCATGGCACAATCATTTGAACAATGATTCAAAGTTATCAAGGCACAAATGGAAGTAACCACACTACAAGGTGTGATTACAAAGTGATACTGGAGGCTTACCAAAGGTCTGTCACCTCTGTCCCAGCTCAAGGGGAGATCACTGCCATGTAGCAACACTGCCTAGCAGTGAGAGCTTGAAAAAGGCTCACTCAGGCATTCATGTTTATGGGATAAAGTCATTCAGTTATAGTAAAACTACCTGCTATGGGAAAGGTAGGCATGTGACCCCTTTCATCCACAACTTGCTTTTTTCCCAGATAAACAAATCTTAGAAAAGCCACATGCTATTCATGTGCTAATCACATGATCAGTTTTCAAGCTCATACAGATCCATGCTCACTGTATCACTCAGATCCTTTGGGGGTTTTCAGAGAACAGATTGAAACTAGAGGAGTTCTTGGTTCAGCTATGGCTCAGGTCTTTACGTCCTTTGGACCCTGTACCAAATTGTTGCCTGGTTAAGGAGTTCAGTGCATCTGTCACAGATAACAGTGTAACCAACTGAACTATGTAAGATATATGAACTGATTCTACAAATTATAAAAGTTCAAAAATCATCAGTGTGTTGTACAGTTACTTGAATTACCACTTGACATTAAAATTAAAGGACATAGTTAATTTCTATCTGACCTATACCACTGGAAAACTTAGAAGTACAACTACAAAAAGGAAAACAGTAATTTAGATTTGATTTTACTGAATGGGTGTGGTTTGTCTGAAAAGGAATATTTAGGACATTAAAATATTCAATCGTGTTCTCTAAGATTAAAATTAAACTTCATGCATTACACTTGTCAGGTATTCTGAGAAGCAGTCAAGAGGAATCTTAGGTCCTCTCATTTATAGAGACAAATGAGAGGAAGAGGCCCATCTGTAGTGCTCTCTCCAACTGTATATTTTCAGATGTTCTATGTCATGTTATTGATGGATACCACTCAAAAGTTATCAATAAAATGAATAAAATACCGTTTGAAAAGGCATTTGGAATTTTCAAAATGAAACTGCAAGTGTTTAAAGCTCTGGGGTTTCCATTATATTTCATGGTAACTTTTTAAACAATTGCATGATTTTACAGAGGAAAAAAGCATCCTAATTTCATTGAATCAGCCTTTGACTGGTGAAACAGTCTATTTGAAATTTAGTGCAATAAATTCTGTTATATGCACATATATCACCAGGTCGCAACTCATGTTCACGCCTGACAGATACACCTCCCAGGTTTGTCCACTTCAGTCTCCTCAGGTATGAAGTATGCCAACGTGTGCCTGCGTTAGTAATTCAGTGTATGACTGTTCTTTTCCAGTGCAAGTTTATACTCAGTCTATAATCAGTGTTCTGAAGCGCACACTTGGAAGCATTCCTGATGATACAGACAAAACAGGTTTGCTCCCAGGGGATGCAGTAACGAATCTAGACACCTGAGTACCACCTACAGTGACACCTTCTGTATAGACAGGAGGTCCTCCAGAAAGTCTTCCACTTCTATGCTTGCCTGATGGAAGTGGACATCACTGGTACGGATGTAATTTAGACTGGCAGTGGTGGATTCAAAGTTTTCTTAACTAGAAACTACTTTCTCAACCTTGTATCCTCTCATCACTGCCCTAGTGTCTCAGTGCCATCTACTGTACTTAGGGGCACTTTTTTGTGTCTCTCCATAGTTACTATTGGCTTCTGATTTAGTTGCAGTTTTATTGTAAGCCCAAAACTTATTTATTGTAAGTTTTATTGTAAGCTGTTGCACAATCATCATCATCATGGCTAGGCTTCGCGAACGAAGATTTGAAAGGGCTCTACCCACACTTGCTACAAGCGCGCTGATGGCTAAAAAGGCCAATGCGAGATAGACAAGTCCGGCCGCAGAAGGCACAGCAGAAAGTCTCCCCAGGTGATACAGACGAGACGCGATTCTTTCTGCGTTGTCTTTTCTCCTCGAGAGTGATCCTGCGTGTGTTCTCACACAATAAGAGAACAATTAACATTTTGTCCCTCTCTCTCTCTGTCAGTCCCTTGTGTATGGAAAATTTCTGATAGCAAATGGTCTAAGACAGTTGGACTTATGTCCATGTAACCTAAACCTCTTTTGCAAAGACTTCAGGTTCTTTTGGGCTTGGAAATAATGTGGTAACCTTCACCTACCCTTTCCATTAAGTACAAATTAGTTGTTGTGACATTACATGATTTTATGTGAATTCTCCAGGAAAAAAATGTAGCTTAAGACACCCTATAGGATGCATCTGTCTTCAGCAGACATTGTCAGGACACAGCTGAGGCTGATGGCTGCACGAGGTTGAGAGCTGGGTGTGATGGGGGCTCCCCAGGGGCCTGGCAGGGCAGGGTCTGCCAGCCAGGGCCTCTTCCACCACCCCAGCCAGAAGCAGGGCAGCCAGATGGCACTGGGTCAGTCAGTATATATCATCATCAAATATATACCTGGAAACAGGAATGGGCCAAGGATGGGCCAGGAAGTGAACCCATGGGTGGGATTCAGGATCATGCCTAATGTGTGGAACCAGGGTTAGACACAGCCCCATTATATCTGGGCAGGGTCATGGGGAACAGGATGAGCCAAAGCCATTCAAGGATGTCAGCCCACAGGTCAGAGTCAAGGTCAGAAAGAGTTCAGTTTCTTCTAAGTTGCATAATTTAAGATATTTTCAGCTGAAGCTGAAATAGGTATCTGCTGTTTCATACACTAATTTTTGGATCATTGATCTGTTCCGTAAAATATGTTTGCCATATAAAGTAATCACAGGTCTCTGAATAATAGTCAGTGAATGTGAAAACTTAATTAGCCATCTGTAAGTATCCATATACATCCTAAAATTTGTCTGTGTTGTTTATTTTTAACCTCAGTTTGCTATAGAGTGTCCATCTCCATGAAATAAGTCACATGTTCCAGACTCATGGTAACTGTTACTTACTCTCCAAATACTTATGCTCCAAATTCTACTTCAATCAACTCTGTGGACTGAAAAAATCTGGTAGGCAGCAGAGCTTGGTGTGTCTTTCTGTCAACTGTTGGAAACACTAAGTATCCAGGCTTCTGTAATATTGTTAGTAGGATGGGTTTTTTCTTGCATTCTTTAAGATACTTTAGTCCCAGGTTATCTAATATTTTTGTAAATCAGTGTTGTTAGGATTACTCATAGCTGGCTTTAAAGACAAACTGAAAGCAAGCAGTCACTGATCTGTTGTTTGCAAATTGTAGATTGGTTGCAGATACAGGTCCTAATTGGCTGGAAGCTGCCTTCTTCAAAGTATATTTGCTTAACTATGGGACTGGCTTGAAGCACCATGATATTCATATTCAGTATTTGAAATATTTCTATCCTCATGCCATGAATATGCTTTTTTCTTTTTTTTTTCTTTTTTTTTTTTTTCCAGAACCCTGACACTTATGTCCATTTACTGGGGAGTTTTGTATCTGACTTCAGTGCTGTTTTCCCAAGCACTAGTTTGTGAGGCACTGGATGCAGCTTAAGCAGTTTTGTGTTGTTGCCTTTTTTTGCATTAGTTTCAGCTTGCGTATGCATTCTGTAGTACTTGCTCTTTTCATGCTTTCCCATGATAATTCATTGCTTTGGGCATGTTTGGGGTTTTGTGTGTTTTTTGTGGTGTAAGACAGGCATCTCAAATTGCGCATATTAGAATATCTTCAAAATTTTGAATGTTACATATGGTTGTGAGCAGTGTAACATAAGTATCCGTTTTCTCTTCTAATCTTCTCTTCTAGTGTCTTTGATGCCATATTTAAAAACATACCAAAACCCCCACAGATTTTTATGACTGTAGTATCTTTCTACCATGACTCATTTATTTATGTAAATAATTTCATCAACAATTTCATTGTCTGAAGGATGATTTTTTGGTAGGTGCACCATGTAGGAGTTTCTCTATTTCAGTCGCAAATCTTACAGCCTGCAATAAACTACATAACATTACTTTTCTTCCCCTGAATATACTTTGAATGTGGGATGCAGCACTTGAGCCTGATTGATAGTTCTTTGAGTGTAAAGAACGTCCAATTATGAAGCCTTTATGAATCTGGAATACAAGCTGTTCCACATTTCTAACCTTAAGAAGCTGTCAACCCTCCCCGGAAACAGCTTTTTTCAGTTTTGTTCTCCTTTTCCCTCTTTCTTTCTCCCCTTCTCCTCTTTCTTTTTCCTCTCCTTTTCCTGGTGTAAATAGTAATAAAGTTTTACTTTTTTTTCTCCCATATGTTAGTTCTGTAAAACTCAGTTTTTCCTGATAATGCTTCAAAGCTTTCAGAAGTCTTTTTGTTTGTGGGTTTTTGTAGGGTTTTTTTTTTTTTTTTTTTTTTTTTTTTTTTATGATAATGCAGTATATATTTGACAGGATTTTTTTTCTGTTTGTAGAAGAGGCTTTGTTTGCCTAGTGTACTGTCTTGCACTGGGATTACCTATGCTGGCAATTTCTACCTTACTTTACATAATGTTTACTGAGTAATAAGATAAAAATTTTCTGGGTCCTAAAATTAAACAGGTTCTTTATTAATTGTTTTCATTACACATATTATACAACAACTGACTCTTTCAGGACACATAGAAACTTACTGACTTGCTATTAACCACTGCAAATTGTTCTTTTTTGTAGCCTAAAGGCTTTCTTCCAGCTTCCACAGAGATTGCTGCAGATGAACCTTTAAACAACCTACCCTGAGCTTCCTAAATCAGTGAGTCAGTAAATTGTGATTCACTGCATCTCAGCAGCTCACCTATCTAGAGTGATCTTTCCACTTATGAGCAGTTCTCAGTTTCTACACTCCTATGAGGATTGGAGGCTGAACCCTTGTGAGACAACACAGGTTGCCTAGGGCAAAGTTCTCACTGAGAGCAATTTTCCATTGGGTGACTATAGGACACGTAGTAAAAGGTCACAGGAGACAATTCTTCACAGTAAGCTCCTTGGCCTGATTACCATCAACATCACTTAGAACTGGAATAAGAAGCTGGTGAAAATTATGACAATAAAAATGATATATCAGCCTTCTGTCATGAGTGTTTGCTTCTTCCTGACCCCTTTTTAGTCTCTTGAACTACACAGTTTCTGAGTTGGATGATAATTACAGTATCTTACTATTTAATACCGCTTGTAAATGTCATTAATTCTTCAGCCGTTAGACATGCTTGGAGAGAGACACAACTTTCTGAGCTACTGACCACTACTGAACCACAATTCAGTGTGAAAAGATAGTGACTGTAAAACTGCTTGCAATCCTCCTTTTAAATCTTATAGTATATTTTCCTTTTGATTATAATTAAGGAAATAAGAAAGTCAGTTCATTTTATGTAGCAATAATTACAGAAGAGTCTGAGAAACTGCAATATGCATGTGAAGTCAACCTTAAACTACTAGGAGGATTGTAAATCACTTGTCAGAGCAGCAGCCAAGTACTCAGAGTGGTTCAGAAGGATACCTCAAGGCTTCACCAAAACCAAGTTCCTCGAAATTTTATCTTCAAAACAAACAAAAAAACCCACACTTATGAATCTTCTCACACTTCTCACCTTTGGAACGAGGAATCAGTCACAAGGTTTGGGAAGCCATAAAAGTTCCACAGGTTCTTTGAAATCTTGTAGATAGATGCATGCATGCTGCTTTTCCATCTGCTAAATGTTTGCCAGGAAAACTTTAGCCCAGTTCACCCCATGAACACATATAGCTGAAGTCAGAGAGTGCATGGTTGAAGATTATGCTGCTAGACATAAGAGGAGCCCTGCCTCCTCTTACTTTGCCTTGCTTTACCATTTTGTTGTTGTAGGTTTAGAAAATTATTTTGGTGATAGAAGAGATTGTTGCCATGACACCCTTTATTAGTTGCACTGCAGAGGAATTAGCAGAAAATAACATCCCTGCAACTACTCTTACTGTAATGTAGTAATCCTCCAACTGCCCTTTCTCCTGGCAGAAATGTGGGCAGGGTCTTAGGTTCATTCATTCCAGACTTCAGACCCATATTATACTTTATACTGTGTGTTTGGCATTTCTAATTTAGCTCTGTGCTAGTGATAACAGCTGAGCCTCCACTCCCTATGCATATTTGAGCATCAATGTATTTTATACTTTATGCTGCTACTGACTACAGCTCACATCCCTTTTCCCTCCCAGCTGTGTGTTCAGTGCTCAAAGAGCTTTCCACAATGCTTTACTTGAGCAGAGGAATAATAGACCACATTTTTCAACCTTTTCTCAAATGCTTCGTGCTTGCTGCCAACTACCTGCAGTTTTTACATTGTGACTAATATCTTATTAAGAAAGCCTTTGTCACACAGAAATTAAAAACAAAAATACCAAAACCACAACTCTGCAATGCAAAATGATTCAGGTGTGGTGAGGAGGTGGTAATAAATATCTGGCATTCTCTGTAGTTATCTCCTCCACATTATTGGGTGGCACTTTTTCCCACTATATTTTATGATCTTTATCTACATTAGTCAGTGCAGGTGCAGCAACATTAAGGTCTGGCTAAATAAAGTGCTAGATAAAGGTGATGTACAGGTGGGCTTCTGAAGCTGGGAAAATACAAGGAAAATCCAGACCCCTTGTCTTTTGGCATGTGAAAAACTACAGGAGCTTGACCCCTGCAAATGGAGGTACCTTAATAATACACACTCAAGAGAGCTGTTAAGTGAGCTGGCTGATGTCGTTTTGAGGCCATTCTCTGTTATCTTTGAGAAGTCACTGGAAGAAGGCTAATCTAAGAAGGGTTTACAGGATTTTCCAGGAAATTATAGGATCATCAATCATACTTCCCTGGCAAAGTCATGGAATGAATCCCCCTGGGGGGTAACACAAGTCAAATAGAGCATGTGTTTGAGAAAAGCCAGCATGGATTCACGGAGAGTAAAACTGTTCTTGACAAATCTGATTGCCTTCTATGAGAAAATAGCCTGCTCGGTTGATGTGACGTGAGTGCAGGTCCTTGTCTTCTTGGATTTCTCCAAGGCTTCTGACATGGTCTCCCACAGCCTCCTCCTAGAGAAACTGATGGTTTCCGACCTAAACAAGTGGTTCAAGAACTTACTAAGAAGCACAGACAAGACAGACATAAAGGTTTTTGTGTGCAACAAATAATTCTGAATGTTTTACTTTGGTTTTTGTTTTGTTTTGTTTTGTTTTTTTTCTTTGCAAAATTATTCAGGTCTTTTCACTATCTGGAGGACACACGTGCCTTCTTCAAAATATCTAATATACTGCTTATTAAAGAATGAGAGAAATACAGGTAGAAGTATCTGTTTGGTTTACTTGGATATGATGAAACTGATGAAAGTGTGCCTATTTGATATAGTTTCTAATCTTCAGCCTAGTGTAGAACTAGATGGAATTATGCCTGTCTTTACTGATGTTCTGGGCTCACTAGGTATGAATAGTTAATCACCCAGTGCTTGCCAAAAAATAGATTCAAGAGCCTGGAAGTTAGAACAGTTAATGAAAATTGAGGTTAACATTCTTGTTTCAAAAAAATACAACCATTTGCTGGAGAAAACCCAACTCAAATACAAGAGAGTGAGATTAATCATTTAGAGCTGGCTCATGTTCACTGGTTATTAGAGGCTAAGCCAGAATAACATCAAATATAAGATGAGAACATCGGGCTTCTATATCCTGTATGAGGATATAGACATCTGAATGTTTCTAAAATGAATGAGGGCATGTTTCTCTGAGCTTTTGATTAGAAATTTCATTTTGGGGTTGGGAAAAAAATTCCTAATAAAAAACATTACAGTATCTCTTAGCAAAAATATTTAGGAGGCCATCATCTTAAATTCAATATCACTAAAAATGTCTGGTTATGATGATAATATTTCATGTCAATATCTATGCACCATCTACCACTTGTAAACTTTTTTGGAGGACATCAAAGTAACAGATTAGCAATAACTTTGTCTTCACTCAAGAATCTGGCAAATAAAAAAGGAAAAAGAACATACTGAAACAATGACAACTAACAAACCAGTTTATTAAAAAGTTTTGAAAAGATGGGGCAGGAGGGTTCATTTGGTTAGTTTTTGGGGTGTTTTTTGGAGGAAGGGAGTTGTTTTTTGTTGTGTGTTTGTGGCCACAAAGGCCAGTGTATAACAACTTGAGAGCTTGTTTGCCTTTTCAGGAAAGAAATGAACACTGGTAGATGAAGAAGCTCTTTACCATAAGGACTTTGGTAGGGTGTCCTAGCTCCCAGAGTTTTTGAGAAGGTTCTGACATATGTTCCGATAGAGATTTTGAGTTTGATTAATTTCATTATTTATAAATTTATTTATAAAAAAACTCTGAAATATTCTGAACTTTACTAACAGGAGTTCAATCACAGGATGTTTGTTTGTCAAGAGTGATAGGTTTTTTACTTTAAAGGAGTTTTAAGAAAAAAAATTGAAAGAAATCACATGCACCATTATTCTGTAATGAGAATGATAAAAATAAAGACAGGAACATATAAGAAAGCTTTGCCTTTATAAAGCATGAAGGCCAGCTCTGAGTTCAGGTGAATGAGACAGTTGCCTTGGGAACAGACTGCTGGGGCAGCAAAATTGTTGCCTGCTCTGTCCTAACAGACACCAAGAAAGGATTTCTCTCTGTGTATTCCAAGCTTTGTGAGCTTGGGGTGGATAAACTGTCATCTCCTGATAAAGGAAGGGGAGAGAGGTGTGATCCTTCCCTAAAACAGCAGTCATTGCCCAATTCCCATAACTTCTGTGTAATGACCACAAAGCAAGTCTAGTCTCCAGAGAATTTTCTCCTGTCTTTGACCTTCTTCCCCTTTTCCTGGTTAGAGAATGCTGGTTCTTCAACTCCAGAATAACAATGATAATTCTTTGAAAACTTCTGAGGAGCCTTGAGCTAGTTTTCTGGAATAGTTATTATAGAAGAACAAAAAGAAAAAGGAATTCCAATAGTTAATATTATATGTTATTATTATGACCCTATATTTAAAAATAGGCAGTAATCTAAGCCAAGAAACTGTAAGAGTACACTGAATATCTCTACACATGAAAAGTTTCAATTAACAGGCCCCACCTTCATGGATTTTATTACATTTTCCTAAACTGTTCAAAATAAAATCAAGTCTGCCAGTTACTATTTATTTTAGCACTTAGAGATATATAGAGAGAGATATGTCATAGTCTGGCAGAAGCAACTCTGTCTTGAGAAGTCATAGCCAAATTCCAAAAGTTAGCATTCTGTAGGATTGGGTGAAATTAGGCAACATTTCTACCAATTGTGTACTTTTTCCTAAAGGTGAACTCAAAAGGGTCAGCTATGACATCTACAGCAATGGAGCCTGTAAATTTCTCTTGGAATTCACCTTTTTTGAGCAGGAGGAAGATGAAATGATATTTCTGTATTTGTATTTTCCTGTGTAAAAATACTACAATCCTGACACCTACACAGTTCAAGAATTGCATTTCTTTACTGACAGGTTCTTGAATTAGTACCAAAATGTTTTAATCTAAAAGAAACCCAACCAAAACAGTTAAATGACAGTGCAGCTTATTTAATTTGTATTAAATTGTTCTATCGGATTCTGGTTCCACACTGATTACTTTATATCACAAAATCATAGAATCATATTCCCAGTTGGAAGGGATCCACAAGGATCATTGAATTGACAAAAGGTAACTGAATTTTCCAGGTGAGTGTAATCTCTTGCATTGCCCGAATGTTGTACTAATTCTTTACTTTTTACAATATTTGAAGAAAATGACATCCGAATCAAGTGTGGAATACTAGTATTTAGTATTATAAGTAAGCTAAGCAAGATAGAAAGGTATGCACACAGGCATAAATTAAGTATGCATGATTGATAAGAATGACTTGGCACCTGGATAACAGAAATTGTTCCACAATATGATTGTTGCAGTTCAGTTACCTTATTTTATTTCATGAAAAATTGGAAACGGATCTTATTTTCGTAAATATATTGCCCATGAATTGTGTCACCAAAAATTTTGGTAGCTATTTAAACATATTTTTATATGTATTCTGATATATACATTGTCTAAACCAATAATATAGCTAGGGATTGCATTCACTAATATCTTCAGAAAACAATGACATTTTACCTGAGAGATATTTTGCCTTAATTTTCTCCTTATGTTTTGTTCTGACAAAGTTTATTTGTTTTGTTTTCAAGCTTGGATAAGACCCTGTCAGTTTTAAATCATAAACAATTCAAGATATCTATCTGGGCTACATCTGACAGTGATGTAAGCAACCTTGTATGTGTGCTAGAGGAAATGGATTAACCCAAAAATAGTTGGTGGTGACAAAGAGTGTATTGTAAATCATCTAGGCCTCCCTGGATTGCATACAGTTGAGGTAGTTTCTTTGTGACTGGAGGCAAAATCTAAAAATAAGGTGCAGCAGAAAAGACACTAATTTTCCAGATAGAAAATTATAGATAACAGTATGTCAATTATCACAGAATTGAAGCTATGTCTCTTGTATTTTCAGGAAAGGGCCAGACCAGCACTTTGTTAAAGAGAAATATCCCCAAGCCTAATAACCTAGGAAATTTGAGAATTAAGGTTGCTATTCAACACTGCATGTCCTTGTAACTTTGCAGCTATATAAAAATTGTACAATTGCTTCCTTTCCTTCTGGCCACCTCCTCTTCCCCCAGGACTATCTCATGAAGTGTGTAAAATGGATGATCCTCGTGGGGAAAAAAAAGAAAAGGGATTCAATATTTTGTCTTTTATTTTCCCTCTACAGATGTATATTTCATTTATTAGACTGTACTGAAGCCATATCCTCAGGGCAGAGTTACTCCTTTTCTTGTAGCTTTTTCTATCACAGTCATCACTATAGCAACAGAGTATTTCACAAGCATGGAGAAACTTATTTCACAAATTTCTGCAGAAGTGAGGTTTGTAGATGAAGTTCTATATTTAAAAAGGGAAAAATTATAAATTAAATGAACTTCTAAATTACGTTAGCTGTACTGAAAATCTTGATCAAATAAAGAAGGTTTTGCATTTTTCAATTTTTTTTTTTTTAAGAGAAAAATAAAGTAGAAACCATTTGAATACTTGTAGTAATATAAATACAGAGGGAAAGCTACTATGTATGAAGTTAGTAAAGGTTAAAATGACAGGAAAAGATTACTGGCCATAGGATAGCATAGCAGAATAGGAAAGAGAGGTGAAAATGTCAAGTATCATCACTTAGTAAAGCTTAGAAGTGTAGTAAACTTAGAATGGCAATGCCCCATCATATCCACTGCTGAATTCTGTGTAGGAAGAAATCAGAATGGAAGGAACTTATTACAGGGGTTCTTCCAAGATGGTCTAGGAACAAATTTCATTTGGTATTTTTGCTTATTAAATATAAAAAGTAGGAATGACTGACTGAAATGTAAAGACAGAGTGTGATCAGTGCCAAATGTAACACTGTTGCAATGTTAAAAAAAAAAAAAAGTGATCACTTTAGGGCTAAAATATTAGAAATAGGTTAAAATGTTATCATATGAAGTCATCATGGCTAGACTTCGTGAATGAAGATTTGAGAAGGGCTCTACCCACGCTTGCTACAAACGCGTTGATGGCTAAAAAGGCCAATGCGAGATAGACAAGTCCGGTTGCAGAAGGCACAGCAGAAAGACTCCCCAGGTGATATCAGACAAGACGCGATTCTTTCTGCATTGTCTTTTCTCCTCGAGAGTGATCCTGCATGTGTTCTCAAAAGCAGCAGCAGCGTTATAGATGGTGTGTCTCCAGGCCTCCCAATTGGAGGCCAGGGTAGACCAATGGTGGTGATCAATATGGTCAAGGCTGAGGGATTGTTTCAGGCAGTCCTTGTATCTCCTCTTCAGGGCTCCTCTCTTGTGGCAGCCAGTGGCAAGTTCCCCATAGAGCACGATCTTAGGGAGGCGGTAGTCCTGCATCCTGGAGATGTGCCCTGCCCAGCGCAGCTGTGTTCTCAGTAGCATGGCCTCAGTGTGAGTGACTGCTGCCTGTTCAAGGACAGATGTGTTGGTCACATAGTCAGTCCAGTGGATGTTTAGGATTGTACAGAGGCAGCGCTGATGGAAGCGTTCTAAGAGACGCAAGTGGTGCCGGTAAATGACCCAGTGATTCGGATCCATATAGAAGAGTAGACAGTACAACGGCTCTGTAAACGCTGATCTTTGTACTTTTCTTCAGGTGTTTGTTTTGCCACACTCTTTTATGGAGTTTACCGAAAGCTCTGTATGCCTTAGCTAACCTGTTGTCTATTTCTGCATCAATCTTACCATCTGAGGAGATGATGCTTCCCAGGTAATTAAACTGCTGGACTGACTTGAGCTCTGTTTCACCAATGGTGATATGGGGATGATGGGAGACTTCCTGAGGTGCAGGCTGATATAAAACTTCTGTTTTCTTCAAGCTGACTTCCAGTCCAAAAAGCTCAGCAGCCTCTGCAAAGCAGGATGTTAAACGCTGCAGAGCTACTTCTGTGCGGGCAACGAGGGCGGCATCATCAGTGTAAAGCAGCTCACGGACAAGATGATTTAAGGTCTTGGTGTGGGCCTTCAGTTGCCTTAGGCTGAACAGGCTCCCATCGGTACAATATCGAATGTAGACACTGTTTTCATTATCGAGGTCTGCCGTGGCCCTTTGGAGCATCATGCTGAAGAAGACTGTGAATAAAGTTGGTGCAAGAACACAGCCTTGCTTCACACCATTGGCTATGGGAAAGGGCTCAGAAGGACAACTCTAATTTCAAACCCAGGCAGATGGAGCTCGCTTAGCCCTATAAGGCCATCCATCCAAGAGAAGGATACTCATATGAAGTAAAATGTCATAAAATTAGGCATTCATAAAAAGAATTTGAAAAGTTTTCTTGGAAATAATTAAGGAGAAGCAGACATGGAGGTTGATGTGACTTACAAACAATGAAGAAAGTTATAAAAAAAACCCCAAAAAACCAAAAAACCCGTAAAATTTCATACCATGTATTTGTTTCAGAAGAAATAAGTTCTATTTCAAGAAAATGAGGTGTATTTTCAGTAGATTGAAATCTTTTCATTTAATTTCTCTTACTTAGCAGTTCTGAGTCTTCCCTGGGGAGAGTGGAAATTACCTATCTGCAGATATTAGACTGTATTCTAAAAAAAACTTGCCTAGGAATTTGGAAATTATTCAGTATCTTTTGGTATGCTCACTTTCAGGAAACTAGAACTTTCCACTCTGAGGATTAGTCTGATACCTGCTTATATGCAGGATAGGAAAAAGTTTGTCTTTAAAGTAGAAACTGGCAGATCTATGAATTGTTTATTTTGAATAGAAACCTCCACAACCATGGGATTAAGCTAGCGGATCCTTCCAGTTCTTTCTGCTATGCCACAGACAAGTATTAAAGAGCAATATTAACTCTATTTTGAAAAAGTTGTCCCACGTACTCTGCATGTTTATGTTTGATAAGTCAATCTACTGAACTTGGGAGTCTGAATTCAAGAAGAGAATTCTGAAGTTCAAAAGCATAGTCTGCTATTGATTTAATGATCAACTTTGGTTCAGAATTGAACATCTGTGCTGTTTTGGGGATCCGAGCATTAAAGAGTTATTAAACCTCAACCCAATTTAAAGCATAAATGGAGCTTTATCTCACTGAGGTCAAAATGAAACATTATAAATATCTGAAATGATGACAGATTTAATTATTAAAATTATGATGGAAGATGTATTTCACAGATATATATGTTAAAGACAATTAGATTGATTGTGTAACCTATAACATGAAAAACCACTACAAGAAATAGATTCAGAAGAACTATAGGATTAATTGTGAAAACAGAAAATATGAGGTTTAGTCTAGTCTACTTATTTTTATTGAAGATAAGAATAGTTTCTTGGTTCTGATTTTACTTTGAAGGGGCATTGTTTGTTTCTGTTTATTAGAATAGTTGAATTAGAATAGTAAATATGATACTCGGGTTTTATGAATGCCAGAAAGCTTTTGCTTTTACAACTCTTTCAGAAAATCTCTTTTCCTGATACTATTTGCTTTATATAGGGAAAATATATTTATATTGGTATAAGATATATATATATATTCATCATTAAATTATTACATCAGAAGGATTTGATAAAATAGCACCTCTGGGAAGTCACAGTTTACCTTAGGTAATTTGTGATTGTGATTCTTTTCACAAATTGAAAATAAAAAAAGAAGTTGTGGGCTTTTTTTTAATTATTATTATATGTATGCATAAAAAACCTTGATTCCCCCTTCACTTTAGTTTCATATTGAGTCAACATCAAACACAATGGTAGCTTGTGCCAACAAGGGACTAGGTATCTTCCTCCCTCTCCTAGATTAGCTGATTTGATAGAAAATTCCTGAGCTTTATTCAATTTTTTGGCTTCTTAGAGACCATTGTCTCATTACCTTTCTTGACCCATTGCTAGCAAAAAGAGCCCTTAAGCTATCCTTTCACTGGAGTTATACAACTTTTCTGCTTTTTATAATCTACTTTTTTACAATACTGTCTATTTTGTCATTTACTGGAACTGTTCTTAATAGCGCTTTCATTCCTCGTAAATAAAGGTATCCATAGACATTATGACTGCAAGTTTGATTTATCCTCAAATGTAGACTGTCTACTTGAATGATCATTCACTGTCTTTAACTCAAAGAAAATAACTGGTTCGTGGAACAGTTTCCTGGAATAGGGCAAGTAAGTTCTGAACCTTGTTCACAAGAGCCATTCACATGTTTTATTCACTGTTAACATAAGGTAAACCTTAAGCACTTAATGGAACCATGGTCTCCTCTCTCTTGAGGGAATACTTTGTATCTTCTTATTTTATCTAACTGACCTCAGAGTTTTTTTATTTTTATCTCGCCCTAGGAAAAGGCTTTAGACAGAGAATTTGAAATATCATTCTCAAAATCAGAACAGCATATAATTTAATTCTGTTAGTCTCCTAAGAGATTAAGGTTGAAGGCATGAAATTCAAAAGACTGATGAAGGTTTCAGTACTTGATCTTCACATGTTGACCACATCCTTCAATCACTTGTGCTTTAGATTACAGCTCTAGTTATGCTATTTATTAGGCCTGTTTTGAATCTAGGCTTGAGACACTGGAGTTAAAAGACTTGAGTGTGTCTGAACGTTGCGGTTATGATACCTCTTGAGAAGAAAATGTAGACCAAAATCTCATTAGAATCAGTGCTAATCTTTTACTGCTTTTAAACTGCCTCTAATACTTTTCAAAGCAACCAGTGAAACTTGATAAGTATAACATGTTTTTGTGTCAGAATATCAATGATGGTATATGTTCTGGTAGTTTAGAAGAATAAAAAGGGTACATTTGGAAATACAGGGTAACATGGAAAACATAGAAAAAACACTGGATGAGCAAACCCAGGAGATATTTTTGTAATGCCATGAATAACCTGCATTTACTTGATCACTGGAGCCCACTTAGGAAAAAAAGTAGAAAATCCTTGATTGCACTACTGCAGAAAAACATGTCCAAACATCAGCTAATGCAGGGAATACTAATGCATTGAAAAATCTACTTATTACATGCTTGAGTGACCTTGGAAGTAAAGGAAAACATCAAGGACACAGAAAAATACAAGATAGGCAAGACTGACTGTACTGACTTCTGCTCTCTTTAATTTGCTTGACATTTTGATTGTCTCTTCTATTGTTATGGCCATTTAAGAAATCAATTCAGTTATGTATGCTTATGCTAGGTCTTAGCAGACTCTTCCAGACATACTTTTACTTGGCGAAACACAGACCTTATCTCAAAAGGAAGAAGATTCTTAACCAGTAGCTTCAGTGGGCAAAAAAAACAGAGAGAAGAAAAAAGGAAATACTCTATATATTTATGGGATTGTGAATAATTTTAATCCAATTATCTACTGGGATTATTTCTAAATTCAGGTTTAAACATTAAAATTAAAACTACATCTCAATAGGAAACAGTTTTCAAATCACTTCTGTCAAAGAAATAATACAGACCAGAACATATTTTTCCAACTCCTCATTCACAGACAATAGATTAATTCATTTCAGGCAGGAATTTCTTGATGCAGAACATGAAAGTTACACAGAAAATGAATTGTATATGTTAAAAATGCAGAGTGGTTTTACAGCTGTATTGATTTCTAAGGAAAGGTGGTGAAAAAAGTGATGGTCACTTTTATTAGATAAACAGAAAGGGCTAATCTCCCACTTTGAATGTGTAGGTGCTTACTTTCCCAGACAGCACTATCATATAGGAAATCTTTAGTTGTTCTGTTCTATTCTGAAAGGTTATCATTTGCTATTAAATTTTATAAGTGGCTTAGAACAGGTTTTACACAGAAAAAAATGGAATTTATTATATCCAGCACGATGAGTTTCCAGCCACATTTCAAAATGTGGTTGCTTTTTGCAAAATGCCATTAGGAGTTAGATTCTTTAGGAAAAAAAACCCAACCAACCAAGCGAAAAAAAAAAAAGAATGAATCTAACTTGCAGCTGTTGAGCCTGTTTGAGTATTTGGTATACTGCATGGACTATTCCATAGACATGAAAAAAGGCTGCAGGATC
This sequence comes from Myiozetetes cayanensis, assembly GCF_022539395.1. Taxonomy (NCBI): domain Eukaryota; kingdom Metazoa; phylum Chordata; class Aves; order Passeriformes; family Tyrannidae; genus Myiozetetes; species Myiozetetes cayanensis. The sequence continues at coordinate 87,551,791 of NW_026087411.1, read as the reverse complement.
ATATCAGCTAAATTAGGAATTCATGGAAAAAGAGCAAGTTACATCTATTAGTTTGCTAGACTGCAGGAATGTGAAGGCTCACTATAAAAACTTCCTATTTTGGCTTCATAATTAATATCTCTTACAAATGACCCTAATATTTTCAATGCAATTCATCTAATTTCATGTCTTGAAATTTGTAATGCAACTGTTTAGGCTCTGCTTGCCCTTTTATTTCATTTTAAATAGTTTAAAAGTATATTCAACACAACTCTTCCATTGTTTTCACCACTGTTCCTTTCCTCTAATTGAAGTAAAATAATAAAATTATATCTGTCAGTCAAGGGTGGATTTTTCATTTAATTCAAAGAGATGAAACAAATATAATTGCCAATAATTCCTTCAAATTTAAATTTCATGTATTTGTTCTGAAATAGCTAATACATTGATATTCTCAGGCTTAAATGTTGTAGAAACTGTTATTTAAGAGCTTTTTCAAATATATTAATGCCAATAGGTAGTGTAGAAACATCATCAGACCGTTACAGGATGAGGATGGTCACCTCACAATCAGAGACAGAGACAAGGCAGAGGTGTTTAATCCTTTCTTTGCCTCTGTCTTCAACATAGATGACCGAACAAGGGGGTCTCAGTCCCCTGAGCTGGAGGACCATGACTGAGAGAATGATTGTTGTGGTTTTAGCTAGCTCTCATAAGCCAAGTGAAGAATTTTCTCCCTTCCCCCCTGGTTATCAAGATAAGCACTTCAAAAGACCTAACCCCCATGGCTGATGGCCGGACATTAGTCTCTTAGGAGACAAGGCAGATAAGGACTTGCACTTTACTTTTTTCTCTTGTCTCCTGGGTAACGAAGTGGGAGGAGTTGAGGGGGGGCTATGTACGGTGTGGCTGGGGCTAGGGTGTGTGTGTACCGGGGTGTGGCTGGGGCTGGGGACGGCAGGACACGTCATCAGAGGAAAAGCTCGCTGCTGTCTCTTTTTGCCCTGAGCCATTACCAGCTGCAGTTTTTGCCTAAGGTGGATTCTAACTAGTTGAAGATCGTGAGTTTTCTTCCATTGGGAGAACTTTCTGGTTTATTGCTGTTTTTTTTAAATTTTATTTCCTTTCCCTTCGCCCCCCCCTTTCCCAGTGTGGGAAGGGAAGGGGAATCGAGTTTTTTTTGTTTTGTTTTGTTTTTTTCTCTGATGTACCCTGGGGGGTGTTGCTTTTTCCCCTTCCCCCAACCCACGTGGCGGCAACCAGGGATCTCACAGCGCCACCTGGTGACGGGCACTGGAGATTACAAGTTCTGCTCCTCCAGTGATCCAACAGCGCCACCTGGTGACTACAACAGGACACTACAAGTTCTGCATCTCCAGTGACCCGACGGCACCCCCTGCTGGCTGTGGTTGGAACTGCACCAAAGGGTGTAAAAAAAATGAACTGTTTAATTTTCCTTTTGCCCGTTTATCGGTTTTGTTCTTGAAGGGGATTATTGGTGGGTATAGGAGTATTGCTTGGTTGTTTTACTTGTTTTTTTTTTTCCTTGTTTTTGTTAACACACACATACCTTTTAATAAAGCGTTGCTATTTTCCCTTTTCCATAATTTGTTTTCCTTCAATTGGAGCCTCTTATTGGATTTATAATTACTTAGAAAGAGAAGTTTGGGTCTTTTCTCCTAACCCATCCTCAGCAAAAAACCCTTGTCTCATTTAAACTGGGACAATTATCAACTCCCAGTCAATCCTGAAATTTTGTGGGAACTGCTGGTCCAGCTGGATCCTTACAAAACTATGGGTCCTGATGGGATTCATTGGAGAATCCTAAAAGAGTTGGCTGATGGTATTGCAAAACCTCTTTTGATGATTTTTAAATGTCTCAGGATTCCAGAGAGGTCCCACATGACTGAAAGCTGGCAAACGTTTTCCTGATTTTCAAGAAGAACAAAAAGGAGGACCCTGGAAACTACAGGTCTATCAGTTTTTGGTGAAGTTATGGAGAAGATTATTCTGGAAAATACTGAAAAACACCTGAAAGACAATGTATTCATTGGTCACAGACAGCATGGCATCATGAGAGGAAAGTCCTGCTTATCAAACCTGATTTCATTTGATGACAAGGTAACCTAGTTGATCACCTAGTTGATCAAGGGAAACCAGTTGATGTCATCTTCTTGGATTTCACTAAAACTTTCAATACCGTCTCTCACAGGATCCAGCACACAGATGGTGGGTGAGCAATTGGCTCACAGGTCGAGCACAGAGGGTAATAGTGAATGGGGTAACACCAGAGCGGTGACCTGTCACTAGTGGGATTCTACAGGGCTCCCTCTTGGGCCCTGTGTTCTTCAACATCTTCATTAATGACTTGAATGCAGGACTGGAAGGGATACTAAGCAAGTCTGCAGATGACACAAAACTGGGAGGAGCTGTTGACTCCCTCAAAGGCAGGGAGGCCCTGTAGAGAGACCTCAACAAATTAAAGGAGTGGGCAATCACCAACCAGAAGAAGTTCAATGAGGGGAAATGCCAGAGTCTACACCTGGGATGGGGCAACCCCAGATGTTCCAATACAGACTGGGGAATGAGATGCTGGAAAACACTGCCATAAAAAGGGATCTGGGGGTCCTGGTTGATGGCAAGTTGAATCTGAGTCAGCAGTGCCCTGGCACCCAGAAGGGTCAACTGTGTCCTGAGGGGCATCAGGCACAGCATCGGCAGCCAGTCAAGAGAGGCGACTGTCCTGCTCTGGTCTGCACTGGGGCAGCCTCACCTTGACTACTGAGTGTAGTTTTGGTCACCACAATATAGGAAAGGTATTAAGGTATTAGAGAGTGTCCAAAGGAGGGCAATGAAGATAATGAAGGACCTTGAGGGGAAGCCGTATGAGGAGCAGCTGAGGTCACTTGATGTGTTCATTTGGAGGAGACTGAGGGGAGAACTCATTGCAGTCTATAACTTCTCATAAGGGAAAGAGGAGAGGCAGGCACTGATCTCTTCTCTGTGGTGATCACTGACAGGACCCGAGGGAATGGCCTGAAGTTGTGTCAAGGAAGGTTTAGATTGGATATTAGAAAAAGTTTCTTCACCCAGAGGGTGGTTGGATGCTGAAATATGCTCCTCAGAGAAATGGTCACAGCACTATGTACATAATTAATAATATTCCAGTGTCCCAATGTATTTTTTCCTGTTTAATTCAGATTTTATTTATATATTTTTTCCCTCTGATAAGATTCTTACAAAATTTTCCTGTCTCATGATTTTCTTCTGAAGTGTCTCAAGGGGAAAAAAGTTTTGAGACTATAAATCACATGTGTTTAGTGGTTTTCTCACTGCAAACTCCTACTGAGTAGATGTCTGTCATCGCAGAGCCTACCCTTTGTTCTACTAGATCCCTTATGACTGACTATGCTGGAATTGATTTTAGACACAATAAACTTCACACATTTATTTACCATTTTTGAGTGCTCTCATACTGTAAAACAATAAAAAGGAAACATACATTAATTACTTTATTAAAAATATACTATGGTTTTTAAAATAGTGGTTTATTATAATTAGTGTTGTGGACCATTTCACTTCTTTCTTTAGGGATGAAATAATGAACTCAAAATCTTTCAAGTGAAGCTGAAACTTGAACAAAGCAACAGCATTTCCATATGAAGAGTTATAAACCATTTTTTGTTATACAGATAAGGCACTGTGAATGATACACAATCTTAACAAGATTCAGTGCTATCTGTTTTGATTTGAAAATTGTCACAATGTTTTGTATGTATAACTATCACCTATACTTATATATCAGTTTAAAAAGCTACATCTGATAGTTGTTTATTTCACTATAAATTGGTTCTGAAACTATCAGATTCAAGTGTTTAGGTTATAGTATGGACTAGAGTTTATTTCTACTATGAATTACATTTTTAATTCAATTTTTTAAAACTGTTGATAAAAACTTGTTACAAGTTGATTTGTATTGGGTTCACAACAATTTCTTGTGATAAGTGCTTCTTTTTAAGACATGAAGTAGACACCATTGAGGATTCATGAAGAATTAACAGACAATTAGTTTTCCATGGACTGCTTAAGACAGCAATGAAATATTTTGAAGTTAATGCAATTTCTGTACACCTCATGCTGTAGGAATGTTTTCATTTTATTAACATTTCACTAATTGAAGAAGAACAATAGTGAATGAGATTTTTATGATGGGAGACTTGTTTTCTTCCAAGTTTGAGTTGTTTCACATAGAAATTGTAAAAGGACCAGCCAGTCTGCTGGCCTTTCAAACATAAGTGGTTTAATTGTCTCTTCTGGCCATGTTGGCATAGGGGATGGAAAACCTGCTGCTCTGGGAAAGAAGCCTGTAGCAGGGCAGGATACTGCTCCACTGAATTGTTTTTTGTTTACTCCTGCCTGACTCTCTTAGCTCTTCTGTTCAGATACTGTGAAAAGATATGGAGGGGAAGAAGGCAAACAAAGAAAAGACAAATAGAAAGTTCTCTGTAAAAATGTCCCAAGGCTTCAGAGCTTGATGGATCATCTACATCTGACTTTATCTGGCAGTTTTGCCTTTATCATTGGATGTAATGGCAAGGTTATCAAGACAGTTATGTGTCAGATACTGGTATTTTTTTCTGCCATATTAGTTCTGCATGGTATTTTACTAGGAATTTTAACTGTGCAGAAAATGTCAAATATGATTACATCCAAGACTCACAAAAATGGGTCTCTGCTACACTGAAGTAGGCTGTGCTAGATAGTATGGTTTGATGACTATAGGTAACATGTAGTATGAGTTGAACCTTCTGCAGAAGACAAGTGATGTCCTACTTTTCTCAGAATAAATAGTCTGGAAACAGGTTGGAGGAGAGCATACAAAAGGACTCACATGAAAAAGGTATTTAAAATTAAGTGCATTTCTGTCAGAAATGTATTTATTCCCTTAAACATAAATTATTTAAGACACGCCTTTCAAAGGCATGAAAAACTCAAGGTTGCTTCTCAAAAAAACAAATGAAAACAGAAAGTTGTTACTGTAAACTGTTATTTCTAGAACAAAAAGAACACTGCACATTCAAAGTAAGTGTCATTGTTAAATGTTTTAGGGTTTTCTGTTTTGCTTTGGTTTTTTAGTGCATTCGTTTCTTTAAGAGATATAGGGAAAAGAATCTTATTTTAATAAGAAAACATTTTCTACTTTTTACTCTTCTTATCTGAAAGTAAATACAACATAGAGATAGATGTGCAATTACAAGATAAAAGGGGATTTTTCAGGAAAATTAATTTGAAAATATTGGCAGCACATCTCTATTGTTTGGTATACTACTTTACTTTTTCTTCTAGGAAAGAAAGATAAAAATGATATTGAGAAACACAGATAAAAAAAAGAATGTCATGTTACTAATTATTTCTGTTAATTCTTTCTACCTGATGTAAAAGTTGTGATAATTTACTCATATGAGTAAAAGTAAAACTCATGGGAGACAAGTTGTTTGAAAAGAGAACAGACTTTAAACTTTGAATATGAATTTCACAAATTAAATCAGAAGAACAGTTCTGAGTATTTGTTGCTCCTAAAGTATGAATTCCCTCACAACTATCTTAAAAAAGAACTTATTTTGTAGAAACACTGAAATCTATAAAGCCAAGTGAAATATTCTGGAGCATTGAACAGCTACATGATAGTCAGTGTGCTGCCTACCCTGTAATTAATTGTTACTGAGAAATCTATTCTACTTAAATACTTTCTCTCCAAAGGGGAACATTGCAGCCAACAGACTTTATGTTTGCCACAAAATGGCCTATTTTCAAGCACTTTTTTTGAATAACTGGAGATATATACCAAAGCAAAGTGGTAATGAACACTCTAATGATAAATAGATACTGGAATACTATAGTTCACAGAACTAGCTTGGAGATTAAATAAATAAAACCACATTGAACATACTAAAACCATTATATGGTATTAATTTTTAATACTAGAAAGTATAACTGAGATCACATGCTCTTACCTTCTGCATGACACAAATAAATCATTACAGATAAACACTAGTTGCCACATCACATTTTCGTACATTATCTTCCAGATTTCTCCCATAGTTCACTTTAAATTGTATTTATGTCATCTAAGGACACCAGAGACTGTGTAATGATGCCAGAAAGGAACATGTAAGTCACGGAGCACAGCAAATATTAAGGTCTTGTGGAAAAGGTGTTCAAGTACATTCTTGTCTTTCTCAGAAACAGCATTACATGCAGGTCAAGGAAAGTGATTATTCCCTGCTCCTTGGTGGCTGTGAGTCTGCTTTTGGAGTATCGTACCTAGTTTTTATTCCCTGATGCATGAAAGATATTGATGTGCTGGAGTAAGTACATCAGAGAACCATCAAAATGATTAGGAGTGTGGATCACAAAATGTTTAAGAAGCTGAGAAACCTGAGTTTGTTCAGTGTTAAGAAGATCGGGTTTAGTGGGGATATTAATGAAGTTTTATGCCATGAACAGGCTCTTCTTGAAAAAGTGTACAGTGATACATGAAAAGCTCTGGACAGAAATTGCAATGACAGAAACTCTTGTTATTAGGAAAAATAAATTAGATGTCAGGATAAAGTTTCTCACCACTAAAATAATCCAAAACTGGGACAGTTTCCCAGAGAGTCTGAGGATGGACTATCCATTCCTGAAAAGGAGAGATTTTAAACTCTACTGGTCAATCTTCTTAACAACTTGATCTATTTTGTGCTGCTTGGAGTGAGGTCTTGGATTAAATGACTTCTAGAAATTCTTTTTAAGTTATTATATGATTATGAGATACATTTGCCCAGGTGTCTAAATTAGGAACATATCTTCCCTGTATAGTTTCCTGAATCTCATAAGGGGTTAAGAGAAATGGAATTTAGATGCTTCAAATGGCTTTCTAGAGAATTAAGTGTCTTTCCTGGAAAAATAAATGAAAACTGGAAAATGCATTGCACTAAGCTGGGAGCAGAATTTTTTCTGTGCTTACTAAGGCAAGTACAGTGTGAAAAGGATTTTTTTAGACTATATTCCAACTCTCAGTCTTTGCGTGTGTCCATTATTTAAGAGTTTCAGTTGGCATGAATATAGCTACTGCATCAGTGAGTGAGACGATGAATGGAATATGGAAGGCATATAAGGTATACAATATATGATACAGAGTAGATGAAGCAGTCTATAAGGGGGATGCTTTGATTTTAGAATGTCCTTTTCTCTGTCTGCATAAGGCTTGGTATGGAACTTGTCACATTCACAAAAAAAAAAAAAATCATAGACTGTACACATTTTTTTCTCTTACTGTGTGGTTAAATCATCAAAAGAAAATAGTACCATATTTTTGATTTTTCCAATCCACAACACTGTTCTGCATCACAGATTATTGGATCTTCATTTTGTTTTGTAATTCAGGAAGAATATTCTATTGAGATAGAAAATAAATTTTAAAACATGCAGAATCACAAAAGTGTAACAAATGTATAGTTTAAAATCTGTCTATATTCTGAGATAAAAAATCCTACACATACTTTTCAATAGTATTTGAAGTACAATACCATTACAGGGAGTGTTATATATACACAGTCTAATCAGCAGATTAAACTTCCTGACACAAAATTAGTTTAACCATAACAAGTGATGTAAAGGTTTAAGGAATGAGAGACCATAAAAAGAAAGAAGACTACATAAAATCTCACAGAACCCTAAAAAATATCTTCTTGGGTTTTGTTTCCTTATGTATATTGCAATTAAGGACAGAGTTGCTATATTCTTCTGTAGAATGTAACTATAGAAGTTACTGCTGCCTGATGTAGTGAGAGAAAAAATTGCTGACCCCACATAGGCCAAGAGCTGAAATTTCAACAACTGAACTCATATCATCATTTCTTCCTTTGGACTCCAGCATTCCGAACACCTTCCTTTTCTTTGCACTTTCCTATTTCCCAGAATCAAACAGGATCATTTTTTTAAATTGAACTGAAGAAGTGTTGGGATTTCAAATGTTTAGTATGCTTTGAGCTCTATAACTGTATTGGGTCTGGCTGGGACTCCAAATGGAGTTCATTTTCCCATAGTGGCTCTCACAGTGCTGTGTTTTGCATAGGTAGCTAGAGAAGTGATGATAACACACCAATGTTTTGGCTATTGCTAGCAGCACTGGCACAGCATCAGCACTGTCTCTCTGACGCTCCTCCCCACCCCATTCAAGAGTAACATCCTGAGAGGGGACACAACCAGGTCAGCTGACCCAGATTAACCAAGGGATATTCCATACCATATGATACCAGCTCAGATATAAAAGCTTAGGAAAGGAGGAGGAAGATAGGGGTCATTTGTTGTTTACAGTGTTTGTCTTCTGAACAACTGCTACACGTGCTGAAGCCCTGCCTCCCAGAAAGTTCGCTAATGGGAAGTACAGAACAAAGCTTGTTATTTTCCTCTTCACTTGTGGGCATGAAAGTTTCACTTTTGCTTTAGTAAACTACCTTATCCTATGAGTCATTTTACATCTTATTCTCTCTCCCCTGTCCAGCTGGAAAGGGGAGTGATAAAGCGGCTTGGTGGGCATTTGGCATCCAGCCAAGGTCGACCTATCACAACAGCACATCTTATGGAGCAAAATCTCAGTAAGGGTCTGTTTTCAAGAAACTTGGGTCATATCACAGTAGGCAGTAACATTTGCAAGCTAAAAAAGGTAAAATGAGATGAACAAAGTAAACTAAAATTAGTAACAGCATGTTTCTTGCCTTTGGCAGTATGTATAATAAGTAATGGATGATGACAGATGACTCCTAATTTTTCCTCTTGCTAATAAAGCAAATAAAAACATTTTATCGGTAACTATGAACCTCTACCTGTATCTGTGGGCCAGGAAACAGAACACTTTAACCCACAGATTTTTTTTTTTTCTTTTTCTCCAAGATGCAGACAAAGTGGCATTAGTGACAGAGAGGTACTGTTCCCTTGTAGAGCTTCATCAAATGTGCAATAAAATGTGCAGAGTGCTGGAAACAGGCAACTGACTCAATGGAGACAAGGATATACTATATGCAATTCTCCCAGGAAAAGCTTTACTACAGGCACCAGACACTTTTCGTCCAAAGGAAGATGTCACGGTTTGCGGGGTCAGGGAAAACCAAGACCAGCAGATTCTCAAAGCTGAGTCCTAACTGTCCCTGCCAAGCCTGGCAGGGGAGCGACCAATCTCTCCCTGGGGGCAAATTCCAGCCGCACTCAAACACAGGACAAGAGACAAGGTGAGCAGGACAACAGCTGTGGCTGATCCCAGCTGCAGCTGGTCACAGCAGGAGCTGATCTAACTTTATTGTACAAAATGGAGGGTTTTTATAGGGTAGATATGGAAGGTTCGGGAATAGGGGTAAGGTATGCAAAACTTGGTTAAAGTATTGGATAGTTATCAGGGATTGACAGAGAAAAGGGAAGGTATATAACTTTTCAGATAACTTTTAAGTAACAATGGGGGATACAATTGGTGTTGGCAATTGCCTTCACGGGACGTTCCCCAGTCAGAAACTGTCTGCTTTCTCCTATGGGAGAAAACTTACAACCTAACGGAATAAGAACATGGACATAAAATGGAGGTCTCAGCCTATCTGTCTGATGCAGGGACATTCATGACTCTCTGGTCCCTGCTGTCAGATGCTGATTCCATCCACCGGTTAAACTCCTCTTCATCCTCCAGCCCATCTCCAACAGGAAGAAGCCACCCTAGAACCTCACCTATTTCATGACCTTTAGCTCCATTGACCCATTCATGACCTCAATGAAAACACTATCAATTTGGTAAAAATCAGAAGTTATTGATAAAAGGCTTTTACATACAATTAATGATTTGAACTAAATATAAAACAATATAGTTTTTACTTCTTCTTACTGGCAAAAGAGGAAAGTAAATCAGGAATTACTCCATATTATTTTGTAGGGAAGAAAGTAGAATCAGATTCCACCTAATTTGTATATACCTTATCTTAGTATATTTGTATGCTCTAAAATAGAATTCTGTAAATCCACTGAGACTATACTTGAGAAGCTGTAAGTTTTACTTAATATCTTGCTGTAATATTTACCTGTTCTTTTCCATATTTTGTTAAAATTATGATGGATGCAATAACTGAGATTATAATTAGCCATATATTTTATTTGTTGATATCTGCCAGCAATAAAATTGAAAACAAAAATATGCACTTTAACAAGATAAGCTTTCACTGTGATAGACGAAAATTTAGTATGGTACATTTTCCTATCATTAACATTTAATTTTTTGCTGTTTAATAACTTCTGACTATCCTAAGTATTCTACCATGGAACTCCTACCATTTTTTTCCAATCATTTTCCACCATAACTTCAGTGACACCCTTAAAGAAAGAAGTGAGACTATTAAATTAAGAGATTAACAAGAAAATTAGTATGATTACCTACTTAGAATTAGCTGAGACACGATGCCATGCTTCCTGGATGGCTGTATGGCAGCAGCTGAAACCCAGGTGTTTAATGCAACCAACCATTCTATTCTTTGATTTCTTTAAATGTGTGCTATTAATGGACTAGTGAAAATTGAATACTTTTTTTATTTGTGATGGAAGTTTCTTGGATTATTTATTTATCTCTAAATTAGGTCTTCAGCCATAACCTTCTGCTCAAGTATACCTCAGACTTAAAGTTTTTTGTTTGTGGTCTAAGATATGTTTCTTGTCTTTTTACTGTTTTATCACATAGCTTTTCATAAATCTGAAAGAACTGTAAAGGCAAAACAGGATGAAGAGCTAACTATAAGAATGCAGTGTTTCAGAAAAATCTCCACAACTATGGCATGATCACCAGAGTAAGAAGGGAAATACTGCTGTTTGGTAGCATATATATGTAGTTCCCTCATCTAGTAAAAGCTGGCTATCTGATTCTCATGTAGTTTAGGTGTTACAAAGCCATATTACTCTTACCGATTATAATAGATACATCTATAGTCTTAAAAGGAGCAAAATACAGACTTGAATGCTAATACAAAATTATCCATATAGTTTGATTGTAAAGACAACCCTTTGGCTGTGGCCTAAATTAGCTGCACTGTGTCAAAAAATGCAGAGTTTTAATCTGAGTAGAGCATCAGTGGTGAAAACCCACTTCTTACAGTCAGTTTGGATGTGATCACACAGTATTTTTCTGGATAATTCAGGGAAAAAAGTGAGCTCTATGAACAAAAGTTGTTACTATTTTGGTAAAGGCACAAACCCTAGTCTTTGACCGAATTTATTTGTTTAGTAATGGACATCGCCTTCAGACAGATGAATAGAAAGTCTCTCACATAAAACAAACCAAACCAAACCAAACCAAAACAAAAAACCCAAAAAAATCCCACAAACAAACAAACAAACAAACAAACAAACAAAAAATCCCAATTCCTTACAAGATTTTCTCATATTTATGTACATTGACTAACAAAGTCAAAAAATGTCATTGATATGCCATTCATCTGGTCTTTGGTTAGGGGAAATTTTATTCATGTTTCTTCACAGAAAATGAAGACATTGAAGTGATATGCATTATTACAATATTATTTTTCAGCTGTTTCTGTAGCACTTCACTGTCACTTTCTTCCATTTTCTAATCCTGTTCTTATACCCTAGAAATTAGTACAGGACATTATTCTGTCTCCAGGATTAAAACATTTCCTTTTGGCACTCTAAAACTCCCCTTCAGGCCAAGGAGGGAGTTAAATGTGAATCTCTTTCTGACTGGATGATTTAGCCACTAATCTGCTTTATTTAAAGTAGTGCACAATAGTGCCCACAGCTGTTTTCTCAAAAGCAAGAAAATGCATACTATGATTTCATTAGGCATGCTTTAAGCACACATACAAAAACACAGCACTTCAAAGTCCTTTGTACTGCAACCTCAGCCACAGCTAATTATAAGGTAGGTGCTAGACTGGAAGAAATTTGGGTGGCCTTAAAGTGTGCAAAAAACACAATATAAATAAATCTAACTTCACCTAAAATTAAGGCAAGCAGTCTTAAACAAAAATCATCTAGACTTCCTTTAGAGTCTTATATATCTGTCTTAGAAGAAGTTCCCTTGGTGATTAACTTAGAAAAATGTGTAACTATTAGAGGGTCAAAATGAAACTCTGTCAATCCCATTCCTAGAAAAAAAAACAAACTCACAGAAGTATCTAGTAGCTCCAGATGTACCAGGTTGTTCTTGAATTATGGTTTTGCACTCAAGGTTTCTGTTCTGTCCAAGACCTGCTTTGTTTGCTTAATACCACTTGCAGTAAAGCATACACAAGTATATAGAGATGCTTGCAGAATTAGATATTTGAAGGTTCCTCACCCTTTTTGTACAAAACCTAGTTGTTAGTACAGCAAGTCACGTTTGACCTAACAGTATTCAAAGGTACAGTTACCATGATTAAAGACTTAAGCTACTTCATGTGATCTAACGCTCTGTACAGAAGAAATGGAATTCTAAGAGCAAGGCAGAAGCCAAGACAGAAATTTTGTCAATGGTTAGAAAATACCATCTTCAGGTCTCTAATAATTTCTAATTTTTCTTTGGTGACTGATTAGTAGAATCATAGAATCACAGAATCAACTGGGTTGGAAAGGACCTCTGAGATCATCAAGTCCAACCCTTGATCCACTACCACCATGGTTACTAGACCATGGCAATAAGTGCCACATCCAGTCTCATCTTAAAAACCTCCAGGGATGGAGAATTCACCACTTCCCCAGGCAGCCCATTCCAATGCCTGATTACTCTCTGTAAAAAATGAAAAAGGACTGCCCTTCAACTACCAATATACAATATTAAGAATTATGTACAATTGTATTTTAAGATGTTATGTGATCACCCAGAAAGAATTTTTAATTTTTGAATGCATCAGATCAATTTTAAGCTTGGAAATGGCTGAAATATTCTCACTCAGAGTTGCAGTCAATGACTTGATGTCCAAGTGGCATTCCTTGGGGGATAGATGGGACTGGTGCTGTTAAATATCTTTATTGGTAACATGGATAGTGGGATCAATTGCATCCCCAGCAAGTTTGCAAGATGACACCAAGCTGTGTGGTACAGTTGATATGCTGGAGGGAAGGGATGCCATCCAGAGGGACCTTGACAGGCTTAAGAGGTCAGCCCATGCATATTTCATGAAGTTAAACAGACAAAACACAGACAGGACAGAAAAAAGATTGAGATCCTCCCTGAGGAGAAGGACTTGGGGTAGTTGCTGAATGAGAAGCTCAACAGGAGCTGGCAATGGCAAGCCATCCAGAAAGATAACAGTGTTTTGGGTTGCATCAAGAGAAGGATGGTCAGCAGGTCCAGGGAGGTGATTCTGCCCCTCTGCTTCACTCTCATGAAGGCCCCAACGTAAGAAAGAATTGGACTCATTGGAGTGAGTCCGGAAGAGGGCCAAAGGTGATCAGAGGGCTGGTGCTCCTCTCCTAAGAAGAAAGGATGAGAGAGCTGCAGTTGTTCAGTGTGAAGAGAAGGCTCCATGGTGACCCTACAACAACTTTCCAGTATCTGAAGAGGGGCTACAAGAAAACTGGAGAGGGACTTTTTACAAGGGCATGTAGCTATAAGACAGGGAGTAATGACTTCAGACTGAAAGACAGTAAATTTAAATTAGATATTAGGAAGAAATTCTTTGCTATGAAGTTGGGGAGGCGTTGGAACAGGTTGCCCAGAGAAGTTGTGGATGGCCCATCCCTGAAAGTGTTCAAGACCAGGTTGGATAGGGCCTTAAGCAACCTGGCCCAGTGGGAGTTGTCCCTGTCCCTGACAGGGAGATGGAACTGGAGGATCTTTAATGTCCCTTCCCACCCAAATTATTCTACAATTGATCCCTGTTTGTGCCCATTTCAGCAATGACCAATCTTCAGAAGTATCTCTTCATTTTACCTTGCACTAGAGGCAGAAGGTGAGGGGTTTTACATCACCAGCACATTTGTAACATTGATAAATATTAAAAAATAATAATAATAATGGCCAGTCTTCGCGAGCGAAAATCCGGGAAAGGTCTTTACACCTTCCAGCCTGTGCACTGGATTTTTTTAGGTGAGACACAGTGTGCGCGGAACTGAGCCCACCCTTTAATCCTAAGGTTCATCTGCCGGGGCCAAGTGAGCTTGGACAGTGGCAGTGAGGTCCTTAGGACGTAGATGGGTTGCCTTTTTAAGGGCTAACGAGCTCCATCTGCCCGGGAGTGTCCCTGACCGGGAATCGAACCCGGGCCTTGGCGGTGACAGCGCCGCGCCCTTACCACTAGACCACCAGGGGCTCCATTGATAAATATTAATGGGGTAATATTAGATATACACTATATTAGAACACTAATTCTTCAAATCAATATTGAGTTCCAGGCTAGTATTCTTATATAACTCATTTATTAAAATATTTTCAATTTTTTTTCAGGTGACTTCTATGAGACTGTTGAAAACTGTGGAGGAGGCAAGTTAAGACAATTAAATGAAATTATATGAAGTGAAATAGCAGCAGAATACTTATCAAGTGAGATTACACAACCTTTTTATAAGAATCCCCTTACAGAATATTGTGTTGCAATCTGTTACTAGAATTTTTTTTTTTTTTCACTTATTTCAGCACTTGAAATATCATGGAGAAGTTCAAGAGAGTATATACCACAGGTATAAAACATGAACTGTGCTTTGAATGAACTGTGTATCCTAGAGGAAGACAAATCATAAGAAGCTTAAAAAATTCTTATTATTTTTTAAAATTTTATTAATCTTAATAATTTTTAAAATGTTCAGACAATGAAATTATACTACCTGTAACTATTTTAAAATTCCAAAATGAAGGAAAAGATGATATAATTCAATTCTTATGAAAATAATTTTCTAAACCAGATGTCTTTATCTATGTGGATATAGGAGTAGTCCAAATAAACAACTAAATTATTAATTATTCCTGTTGCAGAAGGTATTCTTACTATGATGTGAAGATTTCCTCCAATGTACTCACTAGAATTATGCTTTGTTTCTTTTCCTATGGCACAGAATCATAGACTCAGAATTGATCAGGTTGGAAGGGACCACAGTGAGTCATCTGGGCCAACCTCCCTGCTCAAACAGTAGCTCATGCTAGAGCACATGGCAAAGGATTTCATCCAGATGGTTCTTGAATATCTCCACTGAGGGAGACTCCACAGCCTCTCTGGGTAATCTGTTCCAGTGCTCATCAAAAAGTTCTTCCTCATAGTGGAACCTTCTGTGCCTCAATTTCTGCCTGTTGCCTCTTGTTCTATTACTTGGCACCACGCTCTTGACACCCTCCCTTCAGATACTCATAGGCATGGATGAGGTCTCCTCTCAGATACCCCTTCTTGAGGCAGAATAGGCCCAGCTTCCTCACCTGTTCCTTGTAAAAGAGATTCCCTAGACCCTTGATCAGTTTAGCAGCTCTCCTCTGGATTTAATCCAAGAGATCCACATCTCTTTGTGGAGCCTTAAACTGCACATAGTACTCCAAATGGGTCCTTACCAGGGCTGAGTACCTCCCCTGATCTGCTTGGCACTGCTCTTTCTGATGCACCCCAGGATATCATTGGCCTTCTTGGCTAGAGGGTCGCACTGCTGGCTCATGGACAGTTTGTTGTCCACTGGGATCCCCAGGTCCTTCTCCACAGAGCTGCTTTCCAGCAGGTTGGCTCTCAGCCTCTACCAGTGCCTGGGGTTGTTCCTCCCCAGGTGCAGGACGCTGCATTTGCCCTTGTTGAATTTAAGAACATTCTTCTTTGCCCATCTCTCCAACCTATTGAGGTCCTTCTGAAGGGCTGCAGGGCTGCACAACCCTCTGGAGTATTGGCCACTCCTCTCAGTTTCATATCATTGGCAAACTTGCTGAGCAGGTGCTCTAAACCCTCACCCAAGTCATTGATGAACAATTTCAATACCACTGGGACCGGTATGGAACACTGGGAGACACTGCTAGTGACTGGTCTCCAATTAGACTCTATACTCTTGATCACGATCCTCTGGGATCAGCCACTTAGCCAGTTCTCAATCAATCCCACTGTCTACTAATCCAACCCACCCTTCTTGAGTGTACCTATGAGGATTTCATTAAAGAATATATCTCTCTCTGTGCCTTTTTTTTTATTAAATAACTGAATGCTTTAAAGTTTGAATTAAATTTATAGCATATACATAAGGTGATTTGATAGAGCAGAAAAAATTGTGAAAAGTTACAATTATCATGACATTATTCTACGGTCCCCTGGGACAAAGGAAAAATGTTAACTAAGGAATGTCTCCTATGCTAAGAATACAAGTTCTTTTGAAATTAAACAAAGCAGCATTTGTCATACCTTTCATATTCAGTGTTTCAATGTATATCAGAATCATTCATAGTAAAACCACCTGTCTTCTATTATGTCATAAGGTCCCTGCCTTTTGCCACTGTGCTTTGAGAGCACTAGAATGTACCTGCAATCAACATCTCATGGTCTCACAGATTTTTATGTCCTTTTCTTTTTAGAATAAAGAAAATTAAATTCTAACAGTTCATTTAGACTTACCTCATGTTCATCCACTTAGCTTGTTCATGTGAAATTCAGGGATTCATAAAGTGAATGAGACAGACTACAATACTAAAAAACCCTTCTGCCTTTGCCAGCCAAGTGAGTAGAAGATTCTTCAACTCATGGATAGTCAAAATCCATTGTTAAAGAGATTTCAGTCTCGTAAGATTTATAGACACACATACACACACAAATGAGACAAGGTAAAAAACTTAACAATTACTCAGCTTTGCAGAGGTAATGTACAAAGTTAACCTGCTCTATATCCAATCTTGCTCTATTTGCAAACTTACGAAGCTCTTATAGGAGTCTTCATATTTCAGAACTGAAGGTTCAAAACAAAATGCAGAATGCTGTAATAAGGAAAATGCATTAGTAATGTAATGTAATGGCCAGTCTTCGCGAGCGAAGATCCGGGGAAGGTCTTTACACCTTCCAGCCTGCGCATTGGATTTTTTTAGGTTCCTTTTATCAGGATAAAAAAAACCCTAGAGAGCTGATTGAAATTTGCAGTGATAATGCAACAAGATTAATGTGTTCTTCAGTATTTTAAAAGAAAACTCTGAGAAGCATAATAGATTAAATTGGTTTTTATTCCAATACTGTGATGTGACTGGAAGCTAAAGTATTTTTAACTGTATTATTGTCTTGAACACTTGTATGCTAGTGTAAAATTTTCCTAACTTGATGTTTTCTATCTTAGGCCCAAAAGCACTTCTCTGTTTTATAGCTACAGAGCTTTCATGGATAATGGTTCCAATATAAGAGAGAGGATTCTAAAAGAATTCCCCACTGCTTTTGAGGAAAAAGAAGATCATAACTGTTTTGGGATGAGTGATCATACAAAAACCCTGAGGCTTTTCAGATGGGAATATGTGAAAATAGAGTAATTATTCAAGATGACTAGTTGATATTATGGATTTCTTTACTTATCTTGCACATATGATTATTTTCTTCGGGGCTTGGATTCAGTTCAAGACTGATATCTGAATTAAAGTATGTATATGGGGGCAAAGTATTTAAGATCACATTATGGTCAATGGCAATGTAGTCAATAAAGTCATTGGACCCTGGAGAAACTCAGATCACATGAAGTACACACCTTGGTGGCTTCCCTGCAACCTTAACATTTTCTTCATAAGGAGAATTTGCTTTGATTAGAGTCTTTTCTACTACCATGGCTAGAAAGAGCCCTTTGCAGTTTAAATATCTGTCTACTCCTGAAGTGCATCTTTCAGTGTACTTTCATCCAAAAGGAATCAACTCTGTGAGACCTCCAAGACCATGCTAGCATGCAAAATAAATTACAGTTTATAGATACGGCTGGGAGATTTGTTGCTCTGTACTCAACAACGTTAATGTAATTAACTTGTGGTGTCCATCATTGCAGCCGTGATACTGTTTTAATTTACTAGCCTATGGATATCTCTGTGCATAATCATTGAAACAGCTTCCTGCAATTAGCTGTGTTGACCAAAATCAGGATTCAGTCATCTAAACAAAACCTCTTAAAGATATTCAAGACCCTCTACTGTTCCTTGTACAATCTCTAGTTGGTTCAAAATAGTGTTGCTTCTCTGTGAAGGTTTTTGTGCCATATTTACTTATTCCAGAACTGGTTCCAATGTGTCTTACTACAGCCTAATCAATACAGGTACAATGATAAAAGTCTCCTTGTTTTATCATGTTTATGAAGAAATTTAGCATCTATTATATGAATCATAACTGCTTATTTATATTAGGAACTTGAAAACAAGAAAAAAAGAAAATATTCTGTGTCTCTTGGCTTCATTTTTTCTAATGAGAATGAGACATGCCATTGGTTTGTCAGTGATCAATCCACCAATTAGAGGGTCTTTATTGCTTTGCTTACTAACTTTATTCATGTAATGTAAACAGAAGATGTAACAATGGTTTGAAATTTTGTACAGGTTTGTGGGGGGAAAAAGAAAGCAATGGTAACATAACGAAAAATTACAATCTTCTTACAAGGACGTCTTAGTACACAGTTTTCCACTAAAACCGCTTCAAAATGTGGCTTATTTTGTGGCTCTGTAGTGGCATTTCAGACCCTCAAAAATGTCAGGAACTTCAAGATTGAGTTCAGATGGGTTTTGTACTCAAGAGAAACAGGTTCCTCACAGCTTGTGATCATTAATTTGCAAGCTATTTGTCAGTTGCATGGTAAACAGATGGAATGCACTCATCAGGGTGCAACTTAAATGTGAAACAAATTAAAAAGAAAGAAAATTTAATATTATGTCACCAAGCTGGGAGGACATCCAAATACTTTTAGCCATGAGAATTAATGGGATCTGAAGTTGGTCAAAAAAGAAAACAAAACAAAGAAAACAAAACAAACCAATAAAGGCAATATACATATTGAAGTAACTGTTTTTTCCTAATCCAGCTTCTAGCTTTATTTTGTGAGTTTTTCCAAAGAAAATTCAAGTTCTAGCTACTGGTTTAGTTTCAGGACAAGAAAAGGGTCTCAGTAGTGAAAAATAACTTAAAAGATATAATCCTTTAAGAAAAAACACATATTCTAACTTTTTTTCTTATTATGATGAATTTTTTAATTCTTGGTATTTTAAATCTGAGTCAACAGCACAGCCTTCAATTCATTTTCTATACTAGACAAAGGATGAACTAGTTTTATAAAATTAATTTAAACATATGGGATTATGAAACTACTGACCTCCCTAGGAAAGCACTTTTCCAGTTCTTTTCTGAATTGTTCTAAGATACAAACCAGCATCATGATCCTACACTCCTATGCAAACTGAATTATAATAAAATCATGATCATTAATCCTTTCAGTTTTCAAGCCTTTTTCATTAGAATTTAGTACCCCTCAGGACTGATGTGTGGAAGCTGAAGTATTTATGGTGGCCACGCCTTTCTGCAATTTTCTTACAACTTTTTGTCTCAAATAAAAATAGGAGAAGGTACAATAAAATATTAGAATACTAATAAAGTTGCAATTAGGTGCATGTAAGGATTTCTCTGTTCAATTTTTTTGGAGCAATATGAAAGTTTATATATATTCTGTATATTCCTCTGTATGTAAGTATATGTATATACAACAATGTATCCGTCTCTGTGGTTTTAGGTGGGTAATTTATGCAGCCCTGAGGACAGATTAGCCTTCAGTTCTTCTGCTATTTGACTTGCAATTCTTTTTTTTTTTTTTTCTACAATAGAATGTATATATGTGTATATATATATTAGACCTAACTTACAGTGTGCTTTATCTCCTAAATTAAAAGTTTTAGTCATATGACTTGAAGAAAAAAATCCTAAAAATAAAATAAGGTTGGTTTGTGTTTGTTGGTTACATTTTCTTTTAGTTTTCAAATTTGTATTTCTATTTGTAATTCTAGACATCTGGTTGAAGTGTACAATGATGGCAATTTTTCATTTCAGTATGTCATTAAGATATTATACCTGAATTTAGTCACTTGTCACAAGTATAAAATGTAATTTTCATTAAAGTCAAAATCAGCTTTGGGATTTAATCTTTCTTGATTGGTTGGAAATTTTACAAAGTTTATAGGAGTGATGAAATTAGAACTAATTTATCCAGTTCAATATATCTCCCCAATCACATTTACGAAGATGGAACTATGTTAAATGAGTTACATAGATGAAGAAAAGAGAAGTCCCTTAAGAAATTCCCCTTGATGTATATAATTAAGTGTCTTGTTAGAGACAACTCTAGTGATTTTCTTCTGCTAAAACAATATTTTCTTCTAATTTATTCTAATTAAGCAGATTATCATGAGGTCACTTATTTGGCTGTTCATCATTCTTTGAAGTTCGTTCTATGAACCAAACACAAAGCGGTACAATTACTCCTGTCAAAGCCAAGGTTTTCTAGTTCAATATTGAATATATTGAAACTCTTCTTTTCTATTTCCATTATTTCAGCAGAAAAATCACTGAACTAGTCATGTCAAGTGCTGACTAATTTAGAAATTAAACTGCGTGACGCACACTGCAGAGGAAGGAACATCATGTGTAGCACACAAAAGCCTCAGTAACAAAACAGAAAGAATTGTTGTACAAAACACCCCCTCCCAGGACAGGACCCTTCTCTGAATTATCCTTATGCCTCCATCATATTCAGCTCCCAGCCCTAGGCAAACAAAAGGAGATGGTTTTTCAGGCAGTATTTGCAGGAGGGGAACCACCCACAGAGCTGGAACCAAAGCAGGGGGGCAGCAGTGACTGGTCCTAGGTCAGGGCTTAAACCAGCAACACCCAGCTCAGTCTATGGGAGGGAGGAGCCTGGGGGGTCAGCTCACAGCCAGGGCATCCCACTAATAAGGACAGAAATCATAGTTACTGTGAAACAAGAGATGTGTTGTAGATATCCCTGAAGACCTCAGGATGCAAATTATGTGCACTTGAAGGAAGAAACTTAAATTTAGGATTATCACAATTAGATAGACTGGTTTCCTACAAAACTTTTGCTTGACCTGTAACTGAACTGAACTGAAATGCAAGCAAAAGGAATAGGAAAGAAAAATCAATTGAAAAAATTCCCACATTATATTGCCTGATAATTCAAAAATATTGAGAGTCTTCAATCTAGTTGCATTGTTACTAACTCAGATTAATAATTTTCCTCTATGTGAGTAATTTCCAAGTAGAATAATTAATCTGAGAAAAAATAAAATACAAATAATGAAGAAATGTGAATAAAAACATTCCTGAAACTGTGCATGATTTAGCAATAGTGTTGCCATGTGTGGGTCTTTTTTATGCAGCATTAACATCCTTGTTTTTGCTAAGGAAGGAAATTGGTAAAAGAAATATCAAATGTCCACATTATGAATAAAATTATATACTTTACATTGAAATTAAGGTGACAGTGACATATGATAGCAGAAGAGTGGACTAAATTTTTTTAATGTCAAATGTTTTGTAATCAGCTTTTGAAACAAAAAAGCTAGTGCTTTAACTACTGCTGCTAGAGCAAAATCATCATCAGTTTCCAAGATTCCTTCTTGCTAATCTAATCAGATTGTTTAAATATTATTGGATAGCAACATAATCAAGTAGATTACACCACTGTCCAAGAATTATTTGCTAGCAGAAGATTTTTCATGATGAATCATACCAAAGGTTCATCATGCTCATCTATTGACTCCTACAGTGATCAAAACTAGATATACACAGAACACTATTAGAAAAAGGCAAGCCTTACTTCTGTGGGTTTAGTTCAACCTTCAATCATCTGTAGATCTGGAGTTTGTGATCCAGATGTAGAATCTGTGTGTTCTCAGTCACAAAATAGATGTCTTTTCTATGAACCTCTCTGCCATCTCTGGATCCCATGTATATTTTGGCCATCCACAATATTCTATAACATTGAATTCTTTAGCTTATCTAGACATTACGTGATATTCCTCTGCCTTGTTTTTAGGTTTCTCTCTACTTCAGTCTCCTTAGTGTTAGGTAAGGTAGCCAATCCCTCCACTCTAGTGACTCTATATTTACTTGATGTCCTTAGTACTGATGAAGGTTACAAAGATATTAAATCTGAGTTTCTCCTTGATTTTTAATAATACTTGTTAGCCCCACTGATTTTCTCTGAAGAGTTGGAATATCTCACAGAAACACAGAATTGCAGGATATGCGGAGATGAAAGTGAACCAGAAGAGAGTCATCATAGAGTCCAACCTTTAGCCCTGCACAGGACCATCCCCAAGAGTCATACCATGTTCCTGAGAGTACCATCTAAATGCTTCTTGAATCTAAATGCTGTGACACTTCCCTGGGGAGACTGTTCCAGCACCCAACCACCCTTTGGGTGAAGAAGCTTTTTTCCAACCTAAACCTCCCCTGACACAACTTCAGACCATTTCCTTGGGTCCTGTCACTGGTCACCACAGAGAAGAGATCAGTGCCTGCCCCTCCTCTCCCCTTCATGAGGAAGGGGACTGTGGACTTCAGTGAGGTCTCCCCTCAGTCTCCTCTTCCCAGGTTGAACAGACCAAGTCACCTCAGCCACTTGTCATATGGAAGGGGATCTCCTTCCCCTCAAGGCCCTTCACCATCTTCATAACACTCCTTTGGACACTCTCTAATAGCTTAATATCTTTCTTATATTGTGGTGACCAAAACTGCACACAATATTCAAGGTGAGGCCACTCCAGTGCAGAGCAGAGCAGGACTATCCCCTCCCTCGACCAGCTGGTGATGCTTTACCTGATACCCCAGCCAGATACAGTTGGCCCTCCTGACTGCCGGGGCCCAGCTGACTCAGATTCAATGTACCATAACCAAGACCCCCAGGTCCCTTTCCTTGGCACTGCTTTCCAGCCTCTCATTCCCCAGTCTGTATTGGAACATCCGGAGTTGCCCCATCCCAGGTGCGTAATCCAGCACTTTCCCTTGCTGAACTTCCTATGATTGGTGATTGTGGGCAAGTCCTCCAATTTGTCGATGTCTCTCTGCAGGGTCTCCCTGTTTTGTGTCATCTGCAAAATTGCTTAACATCCCTTCCAGTCCTGCATCCAAGACATTATGAAGATGTTGAAGAGCACAGGGCCTAAGATGGAGCCCTGTAGAACCCTACTAGTGACAGGTCACCAGTCTGATGTTACTATTTGACAGGGCTTGGAAAGGTCATTCTTAAAAAGGAATACCCAATTTTTAAAATGTCATTATCTATTGTTTTAAGGACATGAAGTAAAGTTTTGAAATAATTAGCTGCTAAAGTGTCAATGATATTGTTAATTTCTCATCTTATTATCTTCTAATGTAAACATTTTAACCAATACCATATTCTTTTTGTTTCTGTGCTTGTATTTTTTTCCTTGATTCAGTGACATTCATTATAAAATTATTTGTGGAGTGGAGGTGAGTTAAAAGAATATTTTTACTCTATAGCTGTAAACTTGTAACTTTTCTGTGTCTGGTTTTTCTTGGTTCATAGGAAAAAAGTCTTTCAAAATTTTGTCAGTGATGATATTTTTTAAAATTTATTTGGTCTATTCTCTTATTTCTAACTAAAGAGATAAAACTGGTATTCCTTTGTGTTTCCAGTACATCTTTTCTAAAAGACATTAAAGGTTCAAGGAGAGCTGAACTGTCACAAAATCAGTGTTAGGGGCTATAGATGGAGAGACAGCAGTTTGTGTAGAGCTTCAAAATAAGAAAAAAAGCTATTTTTGAAGTCAGTCCATTCAAGGCTACTGGCTGCAATTTAGTAGTTCTTTCTAGATAGCTCTGCTGATCTGGGACCTGACCTAATACTCATAAAGGTTATTTGTAGTTTGTCAGTGTAGACATTAGATGGATTCTGAGATCTTTTGCTGTGGAAGAAAGCCTTCAGATTTAAACTGGGCATCTCTGATAAACTGCTAAGCAAATACCGGGTACATTATAAAGTAGGTGAAAAGAGAAAGATATGATCAAAGACAGTCATAAAGAAAGTCTGGGTAGAAAGATAACCTGAGAAAATCATGGAGGTATGCTGTAGGGCATAGGTGAATTGAGTCTATTGATTTTTATTTTTGCACTATAACTTCTGTTCACAGCTACATGGTGTTTCCCAGGGCAGAGTGAACTTTTTGGTCTCATACAGTAGAGTGCTATTTCTTACTCATTAATGCCTGTTGTGTTCTATTGAGCGAATGGGAACCAAGATCGTCGTTGCTTAAGTTGTAACAAAATGCTCTGTGAACTTTCTTAATTAAATGACATTCTACTATCATCAGGAAACTGTATTGACTGAGGCTCAGAACACAAAGGAGTTTTAGAGCACAGACTCGTAGAATTCATACTTTAGCAATTTAAAATAGCTTTGCTAAGGTCACTATAATTTTACTTTAGGCTACAAGTTCAAGGTGTGAAATTCTCGAACAGATAGGAATGTCGTACACTGATGATTTTGATAGGATCCAGCTCACAGGTTCTGTAAAGTATACACCCTAATTCCATGATTGCCCAGAGAGGTTGTGGAGTCTCCCTCACTGGAAATGTTCAAGAACCAGCTGGATGCAATTCGGTACAATGTGCTCTAGGATGACTCTGAGCAGAGAGGTTGGGCCAGATGACTAACTGTGGTCCCTTCCAACCTTACCTATTCTGTGATTATTCAGATTTAAAGGGGAGGACAACCTATTTCAGATAAATCAATTCTACTTAACATGTATGAATTAATGACTCAGAGAATGATGTTAGTAATGTGCTCTTGCTCTCTAAAATGCTTCAAATGTAGACATCAAGCAGATTCAAATCTTTAAGAGCTGCGTAAGTCCTGCAGCATCCTACATCTTCTTAAGAAAGGTGAATGAGTAATCCTCAGATTCCTACATAATGAACTGTGAGATGCTCAACTCCTTGATGTCTTAGACGTTTTTGACTGATAAGTAATCAAAAATTAATTCTTTAGAAAAGTGATGAGCAAGAAAGTGGAGGTCTCTCTTTTGGGATGCATGTTCTTTGTTTCTGTTTTGTTTGGTTTTGGTTGTTTGTTGTTGTTTTTTGTCGGTTTTGTTTGGTTTGGGGGTTTTTGTTTGTTTTGGTTTTTGTGGTCTTTTTGTGTGTAGTTGGTTTTCTTTGGTTGGGTCTTTTTTTTTGTGGGAGGGGTAGTTTTTCTTGTTTTGTTTTTATTTTAATTGTGTTTTTATTTAAGCTTTGGGGTTTTTTTATATTCATTTTACTATCTGGGCCAGAGCAGCCAGGAAAAGGTTATCTAACTTGTTTGTCAACTAAAAGCTTATCTACATAATAAGAATTTTCATACAGTATCAGGGCTTCCAGAAAATTGCTTCCTGTGCAAGCAGTAACCAATAGGACACCTTTTCTTACCCTGACTTCCTTGCAGATTGTTACAGATTAATACATTTATCCTGTTATGGAAATTAGAGGAACTTCTGTATGATACATCTGATTGAGTTTACTAGTGCTAACGTTCTGCATTACCCATGCTCTACTTGGATCAGGTAGAGCTACTCTGGTTAGACTTCTGATATCTGCTTTTTCAAAATTAACCTACTTACCTCTAGAGAAGATTTCATTGTGCCATTAAGACAGGATTTAATTCCTCAAAGGTGTTGGTATGCACAGAACCAGTAGAAAGTAGATAATATTATGGAGGGTGAAGACTCATCTCTTTAACAGAGGTGAAGCTTTGCTTCCCACACAGGATCCTTGGCAGGATATCTGGATATGGCAGCACAGGTGAAATGATATCCCACTACCAGAAGAGTGAGAGTTCAGGACAACCAATTCCTGATTCTTAAAGTAAAATTAAATTCTCTTGTAGTGAGACTTATCTGTTACAAATAGTCTTTCCTTCAAATAAGAATGAATTTTGCCAACATTTATTACTTTTTTGATTTAGTTGAACATATTGATTTTACCAACTCTTAAAAATAATTAAGATTATGTAATAAACCTTACTAGACAGTTTCTGCTTTGGGTTAGTCTCCAAGGTATTTCATTCTTTCTTGAGATAAAATTTTGGATATCCTCAGGTAATCAATTTATATATGATTTTTAAATTGTTTTGCTTTTTTGTTTCGGTTTTCTGTTTGTTTGGTCTTGGGGTTTTTGTTTGCTTTTTTTTTTTTTTTTTTTAACATATTACATCATCTTTGTTTCAGCATTTGCTGTGGTTACATAGTTGGAATGCTGTAATAGAAAAAAATTACTGCTTCCTACTTTGTATGTCATCACATTTGAGTAACTAAAACAACAGGTGCAATGAAAGGTTTCTAAAAGTTGCCTTTTTAAAAAAGGCTTCATTGCATAATAATTCAATATAGTTATTATTGTTATTTTTATGGTATTATATATTTTTCACAACTGAAGAAAATTTTGACATGTTAGTAAGAAAGGATAGAGAAACTTCAGCAACTAAAGGTGAATCACCAGGAGATGTTGATTCTCTGGAGTATTACAATTTATAACAGTGTGTCACCACCAAATGAGAGTAAGTGATGTCTAATGGCATACAAAGAAGTCATTATTACCACCCATTGTTGGCTCTAATGTACCACAGAGGTATTTATAAAATAGCTTTCTTAACCTTATGTCATTTGCATTAAAATGTACAATGACTATTACAATTCAAACACTTGCCTATGGTAATGAAGAAAAGACAAGAGAATAGGCCCCATGAGGGATTTACTGAAATGCAAAAAAGGACTTACTTCTGTTAAAACAGGAAAAGATTAATTCAAGTGTAAGATTCTTATTTTCTAAGGAACTGAACAGAAAAATGTACTGCGAAATAGATGGAATTTCTGCTATTAATATTATTATTATATTTATCTGTAGAATACAAAATAAATCTTCAATATTAGGTACTTATATAAATATTACAATTAAATGCATACAGATATTATTAATACATGTACACAATTTCTGAAAACATGGCTGCTAGTGACAAGGTCTCTGTCAAGAGGAACTACTTGAGAGGCCTATGGACTGGCTATTGCACTGTACACTGAAGCGTATCGTGATATATGGTGAAGGTTCCTCAGGATGGTGAACACACTGAAATGATAGGTTTCTGGGTGAAGAGTTGGCATCTATTTAGAAGCTTTGCAACATGTATCCTTTTAAAATAACAACATTTGCCCTCTTCAATTACATCAACAGAAAAAATGTAGCTATGTTCTTGTCCAAAATGAGGACAGAGAAAGATGTTTGGGCACAGAGGAGTTTTAAAATATTACAATGCTTAAACAGACTTCTCTCTCCATTAGTGTTTGTACTCTGATCCTGTTGTTCTCCATTTAGTTTTTGTAAGGCCTCTCTTTCTGTACTAAAACCTTAGGCAAGGTTAGATTATTTCTAAAGGATCAGGTACCAAAAAGTTACTGCAATGCCTAGGCTTAGTATCTCAGCTTTTTACCACATTTAACATAATTTTATATAATAATTTCACTTTATGTTTTAGCCCAGTATCTACAGATATGAGAACTGCCTTATTAGTCTGTTCATAACTGAATACTGATATTATTTGCAATTAAAAATACTTTAAAATACGATGGCATTGATTTTAAATTGTCAAAACTTGAAACACTTAGATCTTTTAACTTGAAATGGTTCTAACTGTTCTGCAACCTTGTAGGGGTGATGGTTATGACATATGTTGGTGAGTCCCCTTCCCTTCTATTGGCTATTAACTCTTTACCTGATTGGGTTTTTCTGTAGTACCCTGAGACTGTAATTGGTTCTTTTTTAATCCCCCAAAAAGCCTTATAAGCCCCCATCCCCACAACAAACCTCCTCTTTCATCCGACCCTCTGCTGTGGTTTGTGTGAGCTCCTTACGGGCTCATAGAGCCACGTGCTAAGGGGGCAGGCTGGGAGAGCATTACACCTCCAGAGAGTGACTTAACACCCAGGACCTGAAGATGCCCCCTCCAATTCAGCCATCATAAGCCTTAATTTTGGCATTTTCCAACTTTAACTGTTGACTTCTTGACCTCAGTACTGTTTTCCTGTATTCATTCTTATGTTGATTATATGGGTTTATGGGTCAGAGAGCTTTAATTGTTATGAATTGAGACTTTCCAGAACATTAAAGCCAAACAGAACAGTAGAATAATCCATTTCATAAATTACAAATACATAAATAATCATTTTAAACTAATTCTCCAATTTAATCAAGAGGGTTTCCTTGACATGTCCATACAGTAATCTTTACTGCATGACATTTTAAATTCACAGCATTTAAATGAAAAATAAATGCCATTGAAATAGTTCTGTTCATATTCATGCCTATTACCATTTCTTTGTTTTTATCAACACTACAAGCTTTCTCATTTTTCATGGCTTCAGTTTCTTCATGGTACAATGAATAGATGTTCCATGAAAATTATGTTAAAATAACAGAGAAATGTCCATGAATATTCATAGAGATAATTATTATTCTTGCTTCTTGATAGTGAAAAAATACGGAGAAAATTGTGCATGCAGAAAAAGAATATAAAAATGTAGTTTGAAGAAGAAGTTTGTGTATTTTATGTGTAGTTTTCAACATTTGAATTGCTCCTCAGGATTAACTTTTCACAAAAATTCAGTTACTTTGAAGGGTGGGGGAAGAACAAAAAGCCCATCAACAGAAACTCCTGATACATCAGGTGATAAAATGAAAGAATCATAGGAATATAATAACTCTTTAGAAACTAGAAGTTAATATAGTAATAATGTTCTTGAATGGCTTTGGTCTTCCTTCCCCATCAGATGTGCTACAGTGACCTCCACAAAGTTCTGTGGTCAGCTAAGAGGCTACAAAAAAACCCACAGAAACAAAAAAAGTCAGTCAAGTGCTAAATTAACATGAGGAAAAGGGATCTGCTCAGCCTCACAAGCCATCATGCAACATCTTCCCCATTTCAACAATTTCCATATACAGGGCAGGTCCAACTTTCAGTCCCATCTGGTGAGTATGCAACCAGGCTGTCTCCTTGCTGCCATTCAGGATGGGACCCAGCTGCATACTATAGTTTCACATTTATTAACTTCTCTTGGAAGGCAAACAAAACACTCTGGCAGGGTGAATGCTTATAAATGTTTTTTAAATAATGGGAGGAAAAAGACAGTGAGACTATGCACATTGTATAGCATACTTTCCCCTGCAAACAGTTATGTTGTGCAGGAGAGGGGTAGTGAAGGTGTCAAAGCTTCTTTGTTCCTTTGTGTAGCAAAATACCAGATACTTGTAAGAGCCATTGCAAAAAAAGAATAACATTCCCTACATTAGCCCATTCAGGTGTGTGAAACTGTGTGCATGCAAAAGCAGGGCTGTGCTTATGTACATATTGCTAATCTGCTTCCTGTGTGGATTCTTACTGGCCATGGGTTAAAATATTTCCAGTAAAATCACCTCTAAACAAAAAAAAAAAAGGAGTGTTTATAAAGAAATATTTGATGAAAATATAAAATGAAGAAGATCCATTGCCTATAAAAGACTACAATTTTCAGTGCGGAAAAAAACCCAAAAAGCAAAAACAAACCTCTTCGCCTCAAGATATGTCAGCGATCAGCAGCCTTTGCTACATGCATTGCTCAAGTGCTTGTGTTTCATTGTGGCTGTTGCTAGACTAGAGTTCCCAGTCATTTTATCTCTGTAGTAATCTCATAACAAGAGATTTCCTTACCTTGGTCATCTAATAGAGAGTGGAATGATTTTTTAAGATACCTTTTTTTGTTATTGTGCTGGGACAGGTGTTTGCTTATGATCCTGTAAAATGTCATCACACAATGTGTCATCCACTACCACATTCTTTAGCTCTACTGTAATGTAGTACCAGCATAATTTTCTGTTTTCTTGCACCTTCTGTACCACTGATATCACACAAATGGAGTCCAAAATGCTAATGTATCAGAATTCTTGTGTATGGTTTGTCTAATGTAGTGAATGATGATGTGTCTGCATCAGAGATCATCATTGTAAGGCTCCCTTTAGAGCCAGTGAAAGAAACAAGTATTAGAAAAAGGAAATTATTCTTGTTTAGAATTAGGCTTCTGTATTTTTTCACATTATTTTTCTTAAAACTACACTTCCACTGACTGTGCAGAGATGCACAGACTGTGTTAGGATGGATACCAACACAGAAAATTACTACAGTTAGGTGAGACTCCCTTTATAGAAAGGCATGACATTTCAAGGGAATGGTTCACAGCAGGTGAATAGATGAAGCACACTTCTGTTTTTCTATATGGCTTTATTTCACTGAATTCTAAAAATATCCCTTAGGTGGAAATTGTTAGCTGAATTTCCCATGTGGCTAAGTAGTGGTTAAAGAGCAGATTTAAGAAAACAGTATATACATATACATACATATATATATAACCAGTTCTTTATTAGTTTCTCCATTTTAATTGTATTTAATTATATTCAATATATTTTTATTTATATGTAAAAATATTTACATATATTATGTATTAGGGTTTTATTCACGCATGCAGTCATAGCTCTTTGAAGATACTAGTAGAATCTTTCTTAATTATGTATTAACTAATGATCTGTTACTCAACACTACTCTTAAGTTACACCAGTTAGCAGTAATATTGACTACAATTTGAAGTACAATGAAACATAGACATTATTTTACTAGTAAAAGAATGTGTGGACATTAATATTCAATTTCAAGAGTCAAAGAAGACCTTGACTTGCATTCTACTATGGTTCATAACGACAATTGTTGTTATTTATTTGTAATGTTAAATATCAACTTTGTAAAAAATAGTCAATATTCAGGGGAGGTAGGAGAGGTTCTATACATTAGAGAGTCTCTTGACTGTAGAACTGGAGGTCATTGATGATAAGGTTCAGTGCTTATGGGTCAGAATCAAGGGAAGGCCAATGAGGCTGACACCTTGTGACAGTCTGTTATGGACCACCCAGCCAGGATTAAGAGGGTGATGAATTATTCTACAACCAGCTAGTAAAGGTTACAAAATCACCAGCCCTTGTTCTTGTGGGTGACTTTAACCTGTCAGATGTCTGCTGGAAACTCAGTGTAGCAGAGAAGAGGCAGTCTAGGAGATTCCTAGAGTGTATAGAGGATAATTTCTTGTTGCAGCTGATAAATGACCCTACCACTGCTGGGGCCTCGCTAGACCTGTTGTTCACAAACAGAGAGGGGCTGGTGAGAGTTGTGGTGGTTGGAGGCCTTCTGGGGTACAACGACCACGAAATTATAGAGTTCTCAGTACTCAGTGACGTAAGGAAGGGTGTCAACAAAACCTCTACCCTGGACTTCTGGAGGGCAGACTTTGGCCTATTCAGGAGTCTGGCTTCAGAGAGTACCTTGGGAAACAGTCCTTAAAAACAGAGGGGTCCAGGAAGGATGGACATACAAGAGAGGCACAGGAGGAGGCTATCCCTATGTACTGAAAGGCAAGTTGGAAGGGAAGATGACTGGCCTGGTTTAACAAGGAGATTTTGCAGGAAATTAGGGAAAAACAGAGATTTTATCACCTTTAGAAAAAAAGGGCAGGCAACTCATGAAGTGCTTAGAGATGTAGTTAGGTCACGTAGAAAGAAAATTAGAAAGGTAAAAACAATTTAAAAAATTAGAAAAAAAAATAGATAAGGCAAAACCTTTTTTTTCAAAACCAGTTTGAACTTAATCTGGCCACTTCTGTTAAGGACAACAAAAAGTGTTTTTATAAATACATCAGTAGCAAAAAGAGGGGCAAGGAAACCCTCCATTCTTTTTTGGACACAGAGGGGAGTATAGTTACCAAAGACAAGGAAAAGGCTGAGGTACTTAACACCTTCTTTGTCTCAGTTTTCAACAATAAGGCAGATTATCTTCAGGACAACTGGCCTCCTGGGCTGGTAGACAGGGAGAGGGAGCCAAATAGCCCCCCTTTAACACAGGACAAAGTAGTTACTGACCTGCTGAGCCACCTGGATCCTCTATGGGACCAGATGGGATCCATCCTAGGATGATGAGAGAGGTGGTGGAAGAGCTTGCCAGCATTTATCAATGAGTCCTGGCTCACCAGGGAGGTCCCAAATGACTGGAATTTGGCTAATGTGATGCCCATCCACAAGAAGGGCTGGAAGGAAGACTTGGGAAACTGCTGGCCTGTTAGCCTGACCTCAGTGTCTGGCAAGGCTACTGGAACAGATCATCCTAAGTGCAATCACACAACACCTACAGACCCAGCCAGCACGGGTTTAGAAGGGGCAGGTCATGCATAAGTTGCAGAAAAGTCTGTTTCATTTACATGGTTGTTTTTCTATTGCTGTTAACGGCCACCAGATTAACAAGGGAAAAGTGATAGGAATTCAGAATTTTGTGACTTCTTCATAGGAAGTGAAGTCACAGCTTTTCGAGAAGGCCACAAATGAGGTTACTGATTCCAAGGACTTTTAAAGTGAATAAAGTGGTGTAATTTATACCTTATCTTGCCTTAAATCATATATGTATTTTGATAGTATAGTTTATCACCTGCATGGTAATGTAGCTTGATTCTGATTTTTTGGATATATTTTACAGTGAGGAGTATAAACAAAACCACTCCTTAAACATTTCACCAAGAAATATAACCCTTAATTTTCAAGGCCTCACTGTGGATCTATCCCATATACAATATAGTATATGTTTAAACCTTATAAATTTGATTTTTTAAAGAAAAACAATGTAACTCTCTTCCCATTGTAAGATGTAGCATTGACACAAACCCCATGTTTTGTGTTGGAATTCTTTCTTCCAAATTCCTAAGATCAACTGAAAATTGCCATTGAGTTTGCTTGTCAGAGAAAGCTGTTTACAGCAGATGTGATGTTAAGCAAAGTTTACATTGTTTTGCTTAGAGGTGTAAGAGTGTTGCTCAATTCACATGCCCAAAATCCATGAACATGACTAAATGATAAAATGGTTAGGAATCACGTTAGATTATTGTTAAGCATTACTAGATGATTTTAGCCATGGTTCATGCAATAACGTTTGCAGTTTTTTCTGCTGTAGAAATATTTACACTAAGAGCTAAGATGTTTTACCTGTGGGTAGTAGTACACAGATGCATAGATGACTAGATGACAGAAACCAAGCATTTAATAATACCTAAGCTATTTTGACAGAAAAGCTGCAATACCAAAGACAACAGAACACTGAATTAAACATTAATTTAAGAGAGTGAGAAAAACACAACAACAACAAACAAAAACATCAACATAAACACAAAATTCAACAATCTGATTGAATAATTAAGCTTAAAGAAATGGGCAACACAAAAATAAAATGATGGCATGGTTCAATTAGCAAAGTGATCTCTTATGGAACTTCAGGAAAAATGAGATTATTCTAAGGACCTACTTCTGCTTTGAAATTAATGGCAAAAGTCCAGCTGAAATCACTGTGAGCAGAAACAAGCCCTAAACAATGAAAGGAAGAGTCTGGCAATATTTCAGGACTCCATTAGTTTTAGTGATTCATGTAGTGCCAAGTGTTTAGGTATGTGAGACTGAAAAATAAACAGTTTCTCTTCTTACATGTTACTGCTACAGGTATAGACATTTAGGAGGGATTGCAACACATATACATGGAGTAAACATGATTATGCAAGTTTTCCTGTTTGGAATATAGGCTAATTAGACTAGAAATACACTAAAGTAGAAAAAATATCTGGACATAAAACCAAACCAAAATTGTAGAATGAATATTCTACTACAATTTATTGAGAAAAGGTCATTTTTTTTTTTTTTAATTTCCTCACCTGTGTTACACAGTAATTTGCAAAGCTACAACTTAAAGAAAACAAAGTTTCTTTTTTTCTTTTGTAAACCAACAGTTTCCATAAACAGGAAGCTCTTGAGAAGGTTAGTAATATTTCTTCTGACATGAGGAATGAAAAATAATCTGATTCTATGATTATGATAACTGATAACATGTTGAGGTGTTGATGGGAAAAGTTCCAGGCTTATTGAACCAGGTTTTAACATTTTGTATGTGTTTGATAATTACTATATATTTTATATAATTTTATACTATAATTATGTATTTTATACTATAATGTAATTTTTATATAATTTTATACTATTTTATATATAGAGAGAATCATTACATATATTAGATAATCAATATATGTCAAAAATTAGTATCTATCAGTTAGAGATAAAATATCTCTCAGACAGGTAATTTTTCCAAAAAGTATAGCTGTTTTAATTAAACCTCCCTACAAAATATTTTGGTCTTCTAAAGAGGAAAGATGGTCAGGGTCATTATTACTAGCCTGTTAAAATATTAATGAGAAATAATTTTAGAAAACTTTTTCTTTAAAAAAGGTATCAAAGTTTTATTGACTTAAGTTAAAGCTCTCTGTTGCAAAAATAAATAATATCTACCAAAAAATTGCATTACCATTCTTTTTTGATAACTCACACACCCAAAAAGGAAAAATTGTGATCCTGGAACTAGGTGAATGAGATTCCTACTTGGTCAAAATAAAGGCAGAGTAGTTAACAGGAAATGGGCAATATTGGGTTTGATAAATCTCTGATCTGATTTTATGTAGAAATCCTGAGGGAGGATTATAGAAATACTTTTTATGGATTGCATTGTTCACCCAGGAAATATCTTGTTTTATTAGTTCATCTCTTTTTTTTCCCAATATTACAATTGATTGATTGTTTGCCTCATCCCTTATTACTACATCCTGATTATAAGTTTGCTGAGATGCATTTCCATAAACATGGAAAGTCAGACAAACTGACATTTTCCTGTTAATGAATTTAATTGATATCTGCCAATTATTTTGGCTAATCAACAATAATTCATTTTAAGAACATTACTACTTTTACTTAAAAATTAATAAAGGGTATTCCTTCATACATAGTAATACTGTGTTAGTATTTCTGTACTTATGTTGGGTGGCAATTTATTTCTGAGTCTTTTATCATCAGACTAAAAATTTGGCTTGATAGATGGAAACACCATAGCTTGGCAAATTCTGGATGGTAAGGTAAACTGAAACCAGTGTCAGTATATGTTACATTGTGTGACAGTTCATATGCCAGGTCACAACTCAGCTATCCATGTACCAGGAAACCAGTGATGTAAGTGAGAAATAGGGAATCAATCAGACAAATCAAGCCAAGACATTTCTTGTCATAAATCCAAGGGTCCAAGAGTAGGAAGAAGGAGTAAAAGAAATCCCAGAGGATGGAATTAAGGGAATTCTCAAGGCCCTGCTCATAATTAACATTGAGGGAGCTTTCTTTTCAAAACTGAAGTTATCAGGTTTTTTCTTGTTGTGGTGAGATTGCCTTCTCTCTTGTCTCCATAGTCCGAGCTGTTGAGAGCAACAACCTCAAGGAAAAGCCTTGGGCCATATTCAAGAAGTTATATAGCTACACCAAGAAGAAACTCCTTTGCATAGAGAAGAAATTACTGTAACATCAAAGGAAAATTTCTGCAGGGGTAACTGACACAAGGTTACATTTTCTATTCTCACTTTTTCCCTTGAGATAATTGGTATTCTCTTGGAATAGGTTGTCTATGGTCTCAATCTCAACAAAAGGAAGAAGCTGGATTTCTAAGCAGATTACACAAAATTGTCAAGCTCTTCAGTGATATTAAGCAGAAGTATGAGTATGAAACTTTCCAGTATGATAAATTATGTTGTATTTTATTTCATTTGGAAAGATTGCCATAGCACTGGCATATAATATGACATCAGAATACACTTTAAAAAAATAAAAGAAAGAAAAGAATTTAAAAACTTGTAACTTACTTTGATAGAAAAAATTACTCTTCTTGTTGAAAGAACTCTTATGAAAGATACTTAACCATGAAAGTTGTGGTAGTACCTGTGATAATTTTTTTTTTATAAAAGTAAAAAGTATTTCTTCTGTTTCTTCTTTCTGTGGATAACTACTGGTTATGTGTAGAAACTGCCCCAGGTAGAATTTCAGTTCTATTCAGGCATACACCTGAAAACAGAATGATGAACTTAAAAGAATGTACAAAATAAAGGCCCTGACATAAAAATAATGAAAATGCTATTTTATCTAGTAAATATCTTGTGATCGGAAGTCATCACTCTTTTAACACATCTTCATAACTTGAGCAAAATTATTTTTCTTGAAAACTGATATGTGTATTGATGCTACTACTTAATTTTTCATCAGGAGCATGTTTATTTCCCACTCCAAAATTCACATTAGTGGACAGCCAGGCAAAGGGGAAAAGCTTCAGAGTTCCTGACATCAGAGAAGTCTTGGTCAGCATTTGAAATTGATATCACCTTGTTTTCAGCTATAAAAGCATGAAAATGACCGATTTAGGTATCAGTCAAATGGAAGAAAGTACCTAGATATAATTTTCTGTATGGTACACAGATACTTATATATTAGAACATCAAAATTGGATAAACTAATTTTATAAATACACTTTTTCCTTTTCTACATCTTTTCAGCTGGTTGTCTGAAAAGCAACTTACATATCAGCAAGAAGCCTGGCTTTTCTTACATTTGGTGTATAGTTTTTTTAAAACTATGTATAAGTCAGGACATAGTAGTTTTATACCAAGATTCCCCTTTCAGGTAGTACTGCTCCATGATCTATATTTTAGAAGTAAGCCTAGGCTGATTCAATGGGCCTGACTTTTTTTTTGTCAGAGTTTGGGGAAGCATGTTTGAGTTTGGATCCATGTATGGGGATATATATTTTTTGACACATAACATAGAGTTTCATCTGCTGTCGCAGTCTGTGAATTTCTACCTGCTATTTATTGCTTAAGTGTTTTGCAAGCATGAAAATAAGAAAGCTTAAAATAAAGCTTTATATGCCTTTTCACCTTATGTATCTAGTGAAAATTCTGGATTTTTCTTCTAGAGATTTTAAAAATTGGGGAAAAAAAGTGGCAGGGAGAGAAAATGGAAAATAGAAAAAAGAATATAAAGGGCTTTATCCTAAATTTTCTGGATTTATTTTCCTTTTTTTTTCAACAGCAAGAAATGTTCAGACATATTCCCTTAATTATAATAATTTTCTTAGAATTTTAGCTATGTCTATATTAAAATTCCCTTCAACTGGCTTCTTTACAGACAAAATATGTATTTTCTGAGTAATTTGAAAAAAAATACCCCAGCTCATGAATGTTGAAAGTCTTTTCTATTCTGCAACTTTCCTCTCACGCTCAACTAACAAGGCTGACTATATCAATGAATAGGGTCGTCAACTACCAAATGTGGTTTTCTTTTTTTTTTCCTCAGGACACTAAAGCCTGTTTATATCTTTGGCTTTGGTAGCTATAGAGTCTGCAGCATTATGTATGTGAGGCCTGAGTAGAATCTTAATGGTATTAAGTATTTTAGAGTAAATTACATCACAAAAGCACAGCACAAGTTTCTGACAAACCATGGTTGCACTGCCTGCTTTTAATACACATCTATCAAATATGTATTAAAGAATGTAAATGACAAAGGCATAGTCCTTCTGTTTGTAATCATACACAAACCATGCACAGTAAATAAGTGTCTTTGATTTCTTTGATTTGTTCCACAAAATGCAAATATATGCACAGACAGAAAGGTTAAACTGGGAGGAGGCAGGAAGAAAGAAAAAAAGTAAAAGAAAGAAGAAATCTGCTTTTTTGAAAGCTTGAAACCCCCACCCCCAAGAATTTAAATATGGTTTAAAGCATGATTGCTTATGGGGATGTTTTTATAAAATATTCTTTCCCAAAGAATAACAATATTCTGATGTCTTTTTAGTGATACAAATTCTGCAATCCCTGATTTCATGATATAATTTCAATCAGATCCGTTTAGGCTTTCTATCATGGATGGCAGCTTTCAATCATACTAATGAATAGAGCACCTTGGTGAGTAGGTGGTACTGTAGGTGAATTCACACTTACCCTTAATTATCCTTTCCTGTACACTCTTTATGGATTTAGAGACTGTTCTTTAGCATTTCTAAATTCAATATTTTATTTTTCTCTCATCAGAACAATGAGAGTTTGACCATGCTGAAAATCATGCTATAAACAATGACAGGAGTAATGACTAAGATCCATAGACAAGTCACAACAACACAGCACACTCTTGCAGCCTTCTGATCATGTTAATGTTCAGAGTACAAATTAGAGGAACTAAATACATAGTGGTCAAGGCAGGAACCTGTATACATTGTAACGTAATTTAACACAAGATTTTACACAATATGTAACACATTTCACTGTGAGGGAAACATAAGATATGTTGGTCTACTCATAAAATTTCAAAAAATGTGCTTACAAATCACAAAGCAAACATTATTTATTTCTGATGAAATTAAAAAAGCTATAAAACACATAAAAAATCAAACCAAACTAAACAAACAACCCTGATTACCTTGTGATCTATAGCTATTTTAGGTAGTTGACAGAAATTTATGACATATTTCCATGGCAACAATGGGTTATCTCAATAGGAGTATTGCTTGTGAAGAGAATAAATTCTTATGACGCATTATAATGCTTATATTATTGCTCAAATTTCTACATGTTCTGTAGAAATTGAAAGCTGTCTTTTTCTTTTTCTTTCCCCCCCTTCTTCTCATTTGTTTCAATAAAGTTCTTTTTTTCTTGACATTTAAGAGGATTCTACCTGTGATAAGTTTTAACCGTGCTCAGTTAGTCCACTAGATGGAGCATCTAGCATTTACAGGAAAAAGGAAAAAGGAAAAAAAAACTATTGAGGAAATTAATTTTCACAAGTATGCGTTAAAGCCACTGTAAGTTCAGGGGAAAGGGAGGAAGCAAATTACAATCTATTTAAACGTCTGCTTACAAGGCAGTCTTTTGATTCAGCCTCATTTACCAGAATAACTCTATCTGAAGAATGATTTATAGAAACAAAACAAAACATCTGAAGAATGATTTATAGAAACAACACAAAGAAAGTGTGAGGAGCAGGGAAGAAGAACAGAAATGTTTTCCAGATTATCCAGTAAGATTTCAGTGTTTTCCTTAGTTGTCTATGAATCCCTATATTTTGATTTATACATGCAGCCTGCAGAAATCTTCAGAGGACTGTTTGCTTCAAAAGAATGATTCCTGTGGAAAAGGAAACTATAATGAAGCCTGTGTAGACTAGTGAGTGAGAAAAGGCAGGACATATGAAAGATACACTTCAGTGAAAGGGAAACAGCGGTGGACATTGTACTGCCATAGGATGGCTGTGAAAATCAGGCAGGAGCTCCAAAGCGTTCTTTCAGTTCAGTGAGCACTGAGAAAGTAAAGCTGAGCAGCTGTGAGTTCGGAGGTGGTGGGTCAGTGCTGATCTGCTCACTCCACAGACTTGGGCAAACCAATGATGTGCATCATTTGTGAGGTTCAAATCAATAGGATGCTAAGTAAGACTTCCCTTACTGCCCCTACCTTCTTCCCCTTGCCCCTGGAGACCAGGCATTAATTTTCAGCAGTTAAATAAGAATGGATTTCCTGAAAGCTGGCTCTTGGCCAGGTTAATTTATGCATATGCAAACTTATGCTTCACCAATTTACTAAACCCCATCATTTAAGCCTGTTCAAATGTGCAGCTGTTTAAATGAGGTTGGAAGCAATTTTACCACACGATGCTGATGTCAGTTAAAAGCTGAGTATTAGCAAAATGGGAAGGCATCAACGGAGTGTGTCTGCTACAATGATCTG
Organism: Myiozetetes cayanensis; assembly: GCF_022539395.1. NCBI lineage: Eukaryota > Metazoa > Chordata > Aves > Passeriformes > Tyrannidae > Myiozetetes > Myiozetetes cayanensis. Next base: position 87,512,103 of record NW_026087411.1, on the reverse strand, counting down.
TGTCCCCCAGTGTCTAATGGATCAGGGAAACAAATATGCCTAGCTCATCGTTCTGTAAAGTTAAATTCAGATCTATTACCTATTACACACATGCACGTACACAAGGGCAAGCATTTTAAGTAGAATGAGAATTGTTTTGGTTCTGGCGAACATCCAGGGTGAGTCTGAATGAAGACTTTCAGGAAAAACAGGATGCGAAACTGCCAAATGAAAATGGCTACAAACGATAGTTTATGTGGGGGTAAAAAAAAGCACTTAGAAATCTAGACAAACCAATCAGGCAATGTGACTAAATAATGCATTTCCCAGGGTTGTGATCCCATGAAAAGAAAATGCCATGCTGTATAAAAGCTGTGGGTAAGATCTACATCAGTTCTGGATACTAATTATCAGCTTCATGAGCTGATGAAAATGCAAATTTCTCTTAGATGAAACAAAGTGCTCAGAAATCACTGTAATCAGCTTTGCATTATGCAGATAAATGGTTATTCCTGGTTTCTAAGAAAACAGCAAAAGCCTGTTGATCTGCAAATGGGCCTGCCTCCCTCTGAACCATTTAAGAAAATCTTCTTTTTCTGGGTTGGTTGTATCTATGGAAGATTTTGATTCCCATTTTATATGTTTTAAATGTGAGGAGTCAGATATAAAGCTACAGGATTTTCTTAAAAAAAAAAAAAAAAAGAAAGAAAGAAAGAAAGAAAAAAACACCAGGAAGGACCTGTGTTTAATTGTCATTTTGACCAAATAGCAGACTAAAAGAGAACTGAAAATATATAAATAAATATTGACCAAAGGCTGTTTATTTCGTACTTGAGAATTTATGACAAAGGTTGAAATTTGCATTCGACTATTAAATTGATTGTCTGATAACATTATGTAGGTTCTTACTGCTGTCTTTGACATATGAATAATGATTTTAATTTTTGAAGTTTTAGCTGCTGTCTCTTATGATCTTAAAATAATTAAGATGAAAAAAGATTGAAAGTTAGAGGATTTACAAGAGAATGTAGTGACAGGACAAGGGGGAATGGCTTCAAAGAGAAAGAAAGTAGGTTTAAAATAAATATTAGGAAGAAATTATTTACTGTAAGGGTGATGAAGCACTGGAACAGGTTGCCCAGAGAAGTTGCAGATGGCCCCATACTCAGAAGTGTTTGAGGCCATGTTAGATGGAGCTCTGAGCAACCTGGCTTAGTGAAAGGTGTCCCTGTCCATGGCAGGGGGCTGGAACTAGATGATCCTTAAGTCTCTTCCAATCCAAATCATTCTATGATTCTATATTTTGTCAGCATTCTTGCTGAAGTAGTACTTTTCAGTTCTTGCTTTACAGCACAGAACTCCTATCTATGCAATTGTCAGAATTTTTAAGTGTACCTGATCCAAGATGTAGTGTTCTTGATATCTTTCTGTTCTCCAGCTTCCTTTGGGGTGAATTAAAAAATGAGTAAAAACTTCTAATTCTGATTGTCTTTGGTTTATATTTTGGGATTTTTCTCCCCAGAAATTTATATTTTTCGTATTGTGTTCAGTTTTGATAAAATTTAGTGACAATATGTTTGTTATCTTCAGCTGCAGTTGGGATGAAGCCCCTTGATTCTCACATGATGTTGTACTAATTCAGAGACAGATTAGTTTAAAATGCTTGTTAGATGAGAATAAAATTAGTTATTTCATCAAAACAGAGAATCTGAGTTAATTGAGAAGAATGTAAAAAATTCTGGACTTTTTAAGCATGGGCTGTAGACTTCCTTGTTCATAATTCCTTCTTTGGAGCTATTATGCTCTCATGTAAATACATATTTAGAGGCATTTCAGAAATGAGATCATTGACCTAGTAGACCATGACTGTGCCAAAGGATTTACAGTACATACTGCAATAAAGCTGACAAAAGTCATGTATAAAGTATTATAAGCCACTCTGAATGTCTTAACTGCTTAACTTCTTCCATACGGCAATAGGCACAGAATGCACTGTGACTTCGAACAAAATCATGTTCATATTAATCATATAAACAGTTTTGTAAGCTTTAAATTCTGTCATTGCCACATATTCGTATGGACAGTAGATAATTCTGAAAGGTACTTCACATCAGAAAATGTATGCTGAATGGAAGTAATACAGCAGAACCAATCTCAACAGCTTTCTCATCTTTTGGGTATTTACTCTACAAGATAGTATTTAGAAATGTAGGAATAAAATCAGACAAATGGCCAGAGTCTTAATAGGACCAGTTTATCAGCAGAGAAGGGGGCTGAGTTCACATTTGAGGCACTGTATGGGTTTCTTGGTAAACAATAAATCTTAATATTTTGTGTATCTCAGAACCATATTATTACTCAATAGCATAACATAACACTGGTGATTTTACACTTGATTTTACTTTATTTTTCAATGGAAATCATAGTAAGACTTTGTAAAATAGTGTACTGTATTGATCCTGACACAACTTACCAAATTAGAACATGGGATTTGACTCAGCTGCCTAATGGTCTTTTTCATTCATGAACATTTGTTTGATTAAATGTGTTTCATATGAGCATTCAAGTGAGGTCTCTTCTTTTTGATGACTAGGATATATAGTTGAATCACAAAGCAAAACTATTTTTGAAAGAAAATAAAGGCAATCTATGAGATCATCCTTTCATCGAGCATATGAACCAGGATTGCATGACTTGTATAAAAATCCAAAAACTGACCTAATAAATTCTAAATAGCAAAACCTATTTATTTAAAGGAAGTTTAGTTTTAAAAAAGGTTAATAAATAAAACAAAGGGTCATAATCTGACTTCAGTTTGCAATGCACTTACAAGGAATTATCTATAATTTGTCTTGGTCATTGTTTTTAACAAATTCCTTGTCTAATCAGAATCATAATTATAAATATGTTTAAATCCATCATATTTACCAAAGAATATAAAGATTACTACAATGTGGTGGACAAGCAACTTTTTGAGTACTACCTGATGAAACAGGTGTTTCAGGCTTACTGAAAGTTAGCTGCACACTATGTGCTGCATACTTGGATGATCTCCTATAATACAAGTTGTATAGAACTGCATAATATGTTAAAAAGGACAAGGTAGACTGACAGATGTAGAGAGTGATCCTTCACTAAAATTGGTTAGCCAGTTTGGCTGGCCTTCTTTATCTATCTCTGATTCCTGTGAATATGGTATTGAGCAAAACTAAGTTTCTCATATTCTTTTTTTTTTTTTGGAAACCAGAAATCATGATGATGTAGGCTAACCAGAAATTTTTTTGATTTTTATGAACAGCTGAGTTCTTATAAAATCTGGAAAGATTTTAAGTCAAATTTTTCAAGTAACAAGAAAACTACACTCTGATTTCTATTGTTGCCTAAATGGCTGTGGGAAAAAAAAGACTCCAAGCCAAATTAGGTAGGAGATAAGATAAGGATACTAAGGCTTTAATGAGCTCTCCAGGCTTTCCAGAATACCCCCAACGTGCGCTCTCGAATACAGGTGTTCACAGTTTTTATAATGATTTTCACCCAATCCCCGTCCGGCCACCACCCAGGTTCTACCCCTGCCATAACTCTTGGGAATTGGATCTGGGGGCGTTTTGGGATCCCCTCTTCCTCATCTTCATCTTCCCCAGAGTACGTAATGTCCTTGGAGGCCTTCCAGAGTCCTAGGCCTGAAGGTTGTTGCGTCTATGGCTATATCTTCTTCTGTAGGGTTAGGATGTTCTGTACAATTCTACCTTGAAAAAGAGACTAAACAGACTAGTGGAATTTAGGGGAATTGATATGGGAATGGGTAACAGGGTTTACTATGTGTAGCTGGTGTGTTAAAGGGTAAAGGGATAATATGCTGCTACTCTAGAATCTACATTTACTCCATAACTACTTCTAAGATCTACAAAAATTAAAAAATCAAAACTCCAAGGTATCACTGTATTGTTTAATTTCAGTTACCAAACTAATTAAAGAAGGTATCTTCTTTAAACTTCTCTTACAGGCCATGCAAAACAAACCTAAATACAATTAACTATGCTTCTGATGTATATGTGGGTGGACTGCCAGGTGGGGACTGTGGGAGCAAAGTCCCCCTCTGTAAGAGAAGAATCTGAACATACATAAGTCTATGGGACCCAATGAGAAGCAGCCTAAAGCCTGGAAGGAATTGACTGATATAGTTCCCAAGCCACTGTTCATGATATCTGAAAAGTCATGGGAGTCAGGTTAAGTGCCAGGTAATATTCTTGTATGCATTGCCCTAAATAATGTACACCAACAAAGGATGAGTAATCAGTCCAGGAGCTGCTTTAGTACTGCTACAACCATGGGGTGATGAGGTTTGGACTGCAGAAGGGATGTGATCCTTCTCCATAGAAGATTGATTTTTCATCTGAGCAACACAACTACCAGTGTAATATTTTAGTAATATTTATTTGTATTATTTATTTTCTACATTCTCAGAGAATTAATTCTCTATATAGTCCCTTTTAAATACAGATAAATTAAGTTTTCAGGACTGAAATATGTCCTATTTTTTTAATCTTTATGTATTCTTAGACTTAAAATATTTTTCTATTGCTGCCAATTTTCCCTTTAATATCTCACTTTGAATATTTAAATTCTTCCCATTGCAATTTAGTGAAAAAGATTTTCAAAAATTACCTTCGGGACTAATATACATTCAGCTATCCTGCTATGGGGCAAGGAAGTAGACTACAAGGTCTTTTAAAAACTCATTTCTATTTCATGATTAGGTGATTTTCTTTAAAAATTGGATAATTTTCTAGCTGTATTTGAATTATTAAAAAAATATTCAAAAAGTTGCAGTAATTTAAAATGAGTTTCCATTTCATTAAATATGTAAATTTTCCAATGACTTTTTATTGCAAGTCTTGCAATATTTTGAATTTTCTTCCCAAGTGATATTTTTATGTCACTATATTTTTAGTTTCAAAACTAATTTTAGAAATGGTATTTTATTTCAAAATTAGTTTAAAGAAATATTTTAACCTAATTAAGAAATCATAATATTTCTCAAAATCATATGTTTCCCATGGAAAAATGTGAATTTCAACAGAAAAAGAAGTTTTGCTTCCCCCTGCTCCCCCATGAAATCTGGTTATTGAAAGAAAGGTAATGGATATACCGATTAGTGACTGTGCTGTTCTTACTAAGTTTTCATTTAATATTCCATCCTTTTGACCTAGAAATGTGAGATCACAGCATAGCATATAGTAAGACTGTAGGTTCATCATATATACATACCAGATATGTATAAAGTAATTAAAGGGGGAAATGGCTTTAATTACTTAAAAAAAAACAAAAACAACTTGGTAATGCTAGTGCATTTTATAGCTGGACAAAATGCCCATTTATTTATAGGAAAATTAAGCTTCAAGCTGAAAACTGCAAAGCACCCTTTTAAACAGTACTAGACAATGAAAACTAAAAAAACAAAACAAACCAAAACAAAACAAAAAACCCCAAAACAAACAAACAAACAAAACCGAACCAACCAAACAAAAAAACACCCACAAAACCAACACCCAACCAAAAAAATAACACCACTTAAACCCAAGCCCAAGGACATGAGGAGAAAGCCGTGAGGAAAAGAAGAGGTAATTTTGTGAGTGCCCAGCTAATGAATCCTGGTTTCCATGGATTTGATCCCTATGCCCATGCCTAAGAGGACTCCAGTCTAAAGCTTCCCCTTTATCTGAAGTGTTCATAATTCTTTTCTGTGTGGATTATATGACATGGAATAAAGGTTGTGTTTGTGCTGCAGCTTTTCTCTCAAGAACAGATCAGCTGGGAGTATATCCTATATTTGGCTGTCATCTTTCACAAAAAGTACAGAAACTTAATAACCTTTTGAAGACTTGGAGTTTGCCAAATTTGACTGAGAATGTAATTGAAATTGTCTAGTTGTCCAGCAGTTGTTTGAGGTGCAAACAGTCAGACCACTAAGCAAACACACATCAGACTGTGATTATACAGAACTCATAGAAAAACAGGTTATAAAGAACAAAATGGAAGGGATGGTGAGATAAGGAAAGAGTGAGCTTTGGCAAACCACAGCCAAGAATAGCTTGAATAGCTTCTTCAGTACTAGAAACAGTGAAGTCCAGGGAACCAGTTCTAGCCAGTTTGCAAGGCTTGAATCTGTGAGCTCAAGTACACACTGTGAAGTCCTACCTTCACATAAAATTGCTGTCAAGGACAAGAGGAAATACTTTATCTTTTCAATATAAAACAGAATATATCTAATTCTGTCAAGACTGTATTTCTTGCATCCAAAGAGTGCGTGGTAGCAGTGTGAGATGATTGTTATTAAGTGATCTTTACTAAGTAATCATTGGTTAGCAAGACATTTCACGCTGAAGCGCTTCCATGAGTAGTATAAGTGAGAAAGTTTATTCTGAAACTAGAATGAATCTATTTTTGACCAGGGTTACTTTGACTTTTAACAAATAAAGCTTTGATTTAATTTAGTTCTATGAGGATTTTTTTTTACCATTGTTGGTGGTGGACTAGAACAAGAATATTCACAATTAATTGAAAAGCCGAGCAACCACTCAGCAGGAGCAGTGAAAGTGTTCAGTTAAGAATATTGTCACACAACTTCTTTCCCCATCCATGTCCACTACTAAAACAAGAGGCATCACAATGCTACGAAAGTAGTCTGACAATGAAGTAACTAAACTGAGGTGTTTCAGAACATTTCCATAGGTGGCAATATGCCTATTTGTTTTGCTATATTGCTCATTCAGATACTGAAAACTTCATAAAAATTCAGTTATTATTTTCTTTGGAGAAAAAAAGATATTTTGCAAGTATTAGACTTTTTTTTTTTTAAAGTTCACCCACAGTCAGTTCAATTTAAGCTCTCAGTCTTGCTTCAGTTTGCACCATAACATAATACTTCATTTTGTAGCATTGAGAATGCACCAGTCTGCCTCTTCTATTTATCTGTTAAGCATCTGCAAAGCTATGAAAAATCGTGTAAATTGTTTGCCCATGCGTCTGTTGTGTAATAAGGCAGGCATTTCCAGAAGGCAAATTACCCTTAAGGTTGTTATCTAAGAGGGGCTGTCCTCTGGGCATGAATGTCTCTCTGAATTGATATTGAATAAGCCTGGATGACTAGCTTAGTTCACATAATTTTAAGGCAGCTAAAACTGCATGGTTGAATCTCATCTCTAGAGTCTATCCTTGGCATGTACATAAAGGAAAAGATGGATTTGAGGAGAGGATGTCTAGACCCTACAACCTCCACATATAATTAGATTAATGAGAACTCTCCAGAGACTCCATCACAGGAGGAAATTGTCTAATCCAAATCTCACAGACAGCAACTGTAAGATTCTCAGTGCCTTCTGCAGAATTTATATTATGCCACAGTTTACAATGTTTTTTCTTTTGCTCATTTCTATGAACATGTTTACACCAAAAACTAAAGTAAACAAATAAAAAAGGCATTACAGATAGGATTAATCTTGCCTAAGTTTAGACACCAAACAATTAGTTATTTAAGGCTAAAATAATAATCCTAGGCACTTTTTGAAGCTTAGTGAAGATAAATAGATACATGAAAAGGACAATCCATCTCACTCAGTTTAGACAATGATCCTGAGCCAAGACGAATCTCTCCTGTAAGTGCCTATCTTTCTCCACTGAATAAAATGGAAGCAGGTGGTGATTAGTTCACAATTTGACAATTTTTTGTTAAGAATCTAATCCAGGCAAATTCAATCCCCATGTAAACTGGATAATTTTTCTGGATAGTTTTTCCCTTAGCAGTCTCATCACTGACCATCCAGTAAAATACCTATGTCTAGAGCAGACTTTGTCAACTAAAGTATCATATTTCATAATAAGCTTCACAGGGAAAGCAAAAAAATAGACATCGTATCCTGTAAAAAGGTATTACATGAATGCTTCCCCCAACTTCCAGGGACTGAGATTTTTCTTATATAGGACAGTTTAAACCAAAGCAAAGTCTTTTCCTTGAGGTCTGTATAGCACAGATGACCTCACCTCTATTCTATTGAACAGACTTGTAAGCTAAATTTAATGAAAAACTTTAATAAGTCACAACAACATAACACAAAACCACAATCTTGCAAAAATATGAAGTATTTATTTGAATCCAACATTTAGGATTGCACAATTCTTGTATTTTGTTAACACAGATAACATTCTTAAAAAAATTCAGAGTTATAAGGCTGCATATCAGTCAGTCTTTGTAAAGTCTTAGGTACTATGAAGAGGTAACTTCTTCAGTCAACGTCTTTACCACATTCATTGCAGACAGCTGTTTTCATTCCTCCCATTTACTTTAATTCAGTTTTCATTTCTCATACTTACTGTGATTTTTAATTTTGTTTCTATTTAATGTTGTTATTAAAATGCCACCTTATTTGGCCACATGGTTCTTGGTGCACTTCAATACTGTATGTACATGAATAACTGTGCCTCTAGCTGATAAAACCAAATGCTTTTGTAACATCCATTGTGTTGCAAATATATTAGGAATTTTCATTAGCAGAGACAAAAGCAATAAAAGGGTCTTTGCTTTTTTACGAAATTCTTTTGAACTAGGAGTTCACCAGGTTCCTTCTGAATCTTGTGTTCAACTTCTCTTATGAATTTGATAAGCAAACTGATAGATTGCAATGCTTTCTTCTCTGTGTATTCTAATTTACCTCAAAGTATCTCTAAGTAAGCTGCTAGAATATTCGTTTGGAGGCCTCACAATACTTATCTGTACTCTTTATGGTTTTCCTCTTCCAGTGCAGCACAGTAGCTCCTTCTAATTTATAAATTACATTCATTATAATTCTTCTCAAAAAGAAGCTAGCTTTTGAAAGTCTTCATAAAGTTCTAAACTCTAACAGAAATCCTGATCCTTATCCAAGTGCTGCCTACACACTTTCTGATAATTTTTTTAATCTATTCTCCACTTTTCTACCTCTTTTAATATTGTTCTTTCACTTATTTTCACTAGTCAGTACATGGAAATCTTTTCTCCTTAATATTTGCCAATTCCTTTCTCACTGATACATGATACATGGAGATACATGAAAAAATCGGGTCTTATACCAGTAAGACTACATAGATAGCTGAACATCTCTGGGAGCCTCATCAGCATTCCTTTTTCACTATTGTGTATGTAGGAAATGGTAGACTGCTTCATTAAGCATGTAATACTTACACATGCATATGCATATGACTGAATCAGTGGAAGTGCAAAATGCATAAAGCAAAATTTTCCATTAATTGTATTAATTTGAAGATGAAACAGAAATATATGGTTTGGTGAGGTTTTATTTGGTTTGGTTTGGTTAGTTCCAGAAAGCTTCGTAAGTAATTGAAAGTTGATTGACTAGAAATTTAAGAAGTCAGATAAGTTTAGACATTTGCATTTCAGTACATTGTCTTGTAGAACTGCTGAATGCTGCAAAACAGATGCCATTTGTGCTTGTTCTTTCTCCTCACATTCAGTTCCCATCTCCAGCCAACCCAAGTGTATTTGTTCCTGCTGCTACTGTTGCTTCCCTCCCCCTTGATAGTTGGTGTGCCCCTAAATGACATTACAACACAGATGTCAGGAACTGTCCACTGTTCTTCCCATTAAAAAACACTATGCAGCAAATGATTCAAATGGCCCAGCATACATTTACTGGAAAGAAGCACAGAAGAGCTGCCAGATTGCTGACCTTTTGGCTTTATGCAACATGATATGAATGACAGGTTGGTAAAACACTGATTACACAGAAAATAATTTGATTTTTTACTGATGGTTTGCCCATTGACTTAGTTTGTTTGTTCCTTTATCAAAACTATATTGGTAGCATCACATTTCACAGGCTATTCCACAACAGACCTAGATTTCTTATCAGTTCAATCAGTTCAAGAAATAGAAGGTACTTAGTATCTTTACTTCTATACAAGTCTTCTATGCTGTCCCTTAATCTAAAAGATGGATATACTTTTTCATTTTAATTAAATGACTTTAAGACAATGCAGAAACTTTGATTTATGGAATAATTCAGGTTTGAAATTACCTCAGCACATCTTGAATTCATCCTCTTGCTCAAAGATGTCATATATAGGTCAGACCACACTGCTTAGGTCTTTAACCTCTTGGGTCTTCAACAACATGAAGGAGAGAGACTGCACAACCTTTCTGCGTAACTGGTACCAGTGCTGGACTGTCTGTATGGTTGTGAGAGACTGAAATATTTAATGGTTTAAACATTGTCTAGATCACCAAAGCCCTCTCTCTACCCGAATGTGCCTCTTGGATTTCAGGGAATTGGACTGTGAGCTAAGCTTCCTGATGGAAACTTTAGATAAGATAAAGGTGATATTATTGTCTATTCATCTCAGGTTTAAGGAGAAGTAAACAAGGCTGAGAGGAGGCAATAGCCCACAGGCTCATTCGCTCACTCTCCCCCTGCTTGGAGAGACTGGACAGTTAATGCTGATGGCTGGAACAGTCAGCAGGGTGCTTTGTTAACAATGTGCAGAGTGGCCAGCCAGGTGCTGAGGGTGCGCATACCCCACACCTCAGGGTGTTAAACAACACCAGAGGCCAATCCTGCAAGGCAGGATAGTGTTTCTTTTTCCTTACTCAAGTGACCCTCCGGGAAGCACCAAGACATTCACACAGGACCTGGAGGTATTAATCTCTGCTGATGGACTGTGATGGACCATAATGGGCTCAACTGCACTGATGTAATAGGCAGCTGTAGTGACTTAGACCATCAAAAATTCCCAGAGTATCCCACGACTCACAGTAATACATCATCCAGTATAAACCCCACCTCGGGTATCAGGTACCAGGGAGGTAGGAGGTGTTCCCACCTAAATATGAACACATATAACTCATTAAATCTTTGAGTTTTGTGGACTTGCCCTGTCCCTGGCAGATCAAGATCATCACTTCTACAAGACCGTGACCATTACTTCGACCAACAGGCATTGAAATTGCAGCTATCAAGTCTCATCGCTGGATGATGGTGATTGTATATCTTTCTACTTTTATCCTTTCTTTCTTTTCTTTGTACATTTTCCTGAGTGTTATTTTTAATGCTTTTATATTGCTATATTACTATTATTATAGATAATAACAATCAAAACAGCTACATACCTGTTTTCCTTTGCAACCAAATTGTTCTAAAATAAAACCAACATATATATATTTAAAAACACCAATCATTCAGGTTCTTTTCACTTTAATCCGCTACAGGGGATCTATTAAGAAGAACTTAGGTTACCCTTGCCTTCTGTGTTGGGTCATAACAATGAATAAATAAGACTTCCCTATATCCAGTCTGAAACTCTTCTTTTTTCAATTTATGCTTATTGTCACTTACCAACCCACCATGCACAGCTGTGTAAAAACTGGATCTGTTTTTCAATAACATTCATATAGGTGCTTGTAGATTTCTATTTTTTCCCTCTAAAAGCCATGTTTTTCCAGGCTGAAAAAGCTCAGCTCTCTCAGCCTTTCTTCACAGATCATAGGATTTTGGGTTAGAGCAAGGGTGGCTAAAATAGCATTCTAGATGAGGTCTAACAGGTGTTGACCAGAACACGACAATCTATTCCTCAGCCTACTGACTGCACCTGCTGAGACAGATATGTATGCTGTTGACTGCCTCTGCTACCAGGGCCACTGCTGACTCATGTTCAGCTTGCTGCTCATCAGCACCTCCAGGTCCATTCCTGCAGAGCTGTTCACCAGTCCAGTGGTTCCCAGCCTGTATTGTTGCCAGGGGTGCTTCCTTTCACGATTCAGGACTCACAAAAAAGGTGAGTTTTCTGGAATTATTGAGTTTTGCTGGAGGACACAGAAAATGAAGTAGACACTTATGGTGCTACCTATACTTTGTTGATTTGGAATCACATCACAGAAATCCTAGTCAAGATTGTACCATGGCTTTCTGCATAATAGAACTAATACCTACTTACCAAATGTATTTTAAAGAATAATGTATTCCAGTTTTGAAAAACATCCTCAGATTCTACAATAACCAAAATTGTAAAGGTACCTTAGAAAGAGATTATATAAGGCAAGTGTCATTATATGCATGTTTAGCAGGCTGGAGAAATGGATCTTTTGGAGGCTTTTTTTAAAGGCTCAAAGACGAAATACATCTTCAAAATGTGTTTGAATAAGGAAAGAGAAGTAAGTTTATCACAAATGCCAAATAGATATGTGGAACGAGAAACAAGAAAAAGGAAGTCTACTGGGTGATACTGATGAATGCCCACTTACAAACTTGCATCACAAAAAAATGACAGGTGTAGCAAAAGTTTTTGAACAGATAGCAGTATTTTTTCTTAAGAGATTAATATTTCAACCATTTTTTTCATTGTTATTATACTTTTTCTTTTTGTTTTAAGAAATTTTAATTGGTGTTGGAAAATGTTCAAATTAATTACTTTGAGTGGTGGTTTGGTTTTTTGCTTGTTTGTTTTTTTGTTGTTGTTGTTTTTTGGTTTGGTTTGGTTTGGTTGGTTTTTGGTTTTGTTTGTTTGTTTGTGGGGTTTTGTGCTTTTTTTTGTTGTGTCTTTTGTGTGTGTGTTTTTTTGTGGTTTTGGTTTGGTTTGGTTTTGGTTTTTTGTTTGCTTTTTGTTTGGGATTTTTGTTTGTTTGTTTGTTTTTAACTGATAAATGTCTCCACTAGCCTTTCACTTTCAAAGGTACTGTCGTGGTTTTGAGTCCAGGCCTTCCTTGGCAAGCAGGTTGTAACCAAGGAACCAAAGCCATGTTCCCACTATTCCATACGATTTTTATGTGAGCAAGGGTCTAAATAAGAAGGGAGAGGAAACTCTCACTCTTTTTCTTCGGGCAGACTGAAAGTGAAGGTTCTCTGCTATCATTCTGACCTTGCGAAGGAGTGACGCCTGGTGCACCTGGTTGGCCTTGGGAAGCGGATAGTGCCGGTGGTTCTTGATGCAGTTCTCTGCTATCTCGTGGAAAGTATCTGGTTTTGTCCCTTTTTCCCTTTTCCTTTCCCTTTCTTTTTCCGTTTTGGGGGTTCCCTGTAAATAATATCTTAACTGAATATAATACCAAAAAATGTATAAATATATATTACTTGGAATTCAGTTGGTTTGTGTTCTTTTAGTTTTATATCGTCTTTTTGGTCTGTCCAAAGAGAAGGAGAGGGAAGGGGAAGGTTTTTTCACTATGGTCCAGGCACTTGGCTGGGAGCCAAGTCCAACCTGAGACAGTTATCAGTTATTAGGGTGGTCTTGGTGCCTTGGCTTCCCTTTAATTTCTTTTTCTTCAGCCCTGGGTAGAGCAAGATATTTATTGGTTTATCAGTGTACATCTTCTTATGATCAAATACATAATAGTACTGATAACTAATTCTTCAGACATTTTCATTACAATTTCATCTGAGAAGAGAAAGTACTCTGCAGTGTGAACCAGTACACAGTAAATGGGGTTGATGGCAAGATTCACTTCAAAAGCAGGCTGCTCAGAGTATTTTATTTTTATTTTAAATCTTTCTCCAACTGAGGGAAACTGGAAGAAAAATTCCACATCCATATGGCATCATTTTTACAATGTGGGTATTCCTCCACAGATAGTAATGGATTTTCCTTCTCTAATGAGTTCAGGAATTCCTGACACTGAAAATAAATCCCTAAGTCTACTCATGTCTGTAACACATTTGACCATATCTTCACTAAAGACAGCATTTCTTTAAGTGTGAGAAACCTTTAACTTAGTTCCTAAGTCAGATATTTTTTCTTTACTTATCACAGAATAATGGAATATTCTGAGTTGGAAGGGACCTACAAAGAACATCGAGTTCAGCTTCTGGCCCTGCACAGGACCATCCCCAAGAATCACATCATGTATCATCCCAAGAGTATCATCCAAATACTTCTTGAATTCTGTCAGGCTTGGTGTTGTGGCCACTTTCCTGAGGAACCTGTTCCAGTGCCCAACCACCCTTTGGGTGAAGAACCTTTTTCTAATATCCAACCTAAACCTCCCTTGACACAACTTCAGACCATTCCCTTGGTTCCTGTCACTGGTCACCACAGAGAAGAGATCAGTTCCTGCCCTTCCTCTTTCTCTCACAAGGAAGTTGTAGACTGTGTGAGACCCTCAGTCTCCTCTTCTCTAGGCTGAATAGACCAAGTGACTTCAACCAGTCCTCATATGGCTTCCTCTCAAGGCCTTTCACCATCTTCATTGCCCTCCTTTGGACATTCTCTAATGGCTTAATATCTTTCTTATATTGCAGTGACCAAAACTGCACACAATATTCAAGGTGAGGCTGCACCAGTGCAGAGCAGAGAGGGACAATCCCCTCCCTCGACTGTCTGGCGATGCTTTGCCTGATGCCCCCCAGGACACGGTTGACCCTCCTGGCTGCCAGGGCACTGCTGACTCAAATACAACTTGCCGTCAACCAGGATCCCCTGGTCCCTTTCCGTGGCACTGCTTTCCAGCCTCTCATTCCCCAGTCTATACTGGAACATCTGGGGTTGCTCCATCCCAGGTGTAGACTACGGCACTTTCCCTTGCTGAACTTCCTATGGTTAATGATGGCCCGGTCCTCTAACTTGTCAAGGTTTCTCTGCAGGGCTACCTTGGCTTCCAGAGAGTCAGAAGCTTCTCCCAGTTTATTATCTTCTGCAAGCTTGCTCAGTATCCCTTCCAGTCCTGCATCCAAGTCATTTATGAAGGTGTTGAAGAGCACAGGGCCTAAGATGGAGCCCTGTGGAACCCCACTAGTGACAGATCACCAGACTGATGTTACCTCATCATCTATTACCCTTGAGCCAATGGCTCACCCACCATATGATGTCTTAAGTGTATCTATGTTTGTCCTTTATGGAGGATGGGTGCACTTCTGGAGTTAATCTCCCAGCATTCCCCTCAGGCTGTACTGTGGTTCACATAGCTGTTCTTGTTCAGTGTGTCAAATGTTTCTTTTTCGAATGATGATAAACTGGAAGATGCCTTGTACAATGTCTAACATGTTCTGTTTATGGTCATTGGTCCGCAGGAGCAGGCTACAGCTAAACTGAAGTAAAGAGGTTCAGAAATGTAGTGTGGATGCCTTGGTCTCTGAAATAACTATTTCACTCTATGGATATTATGTCACGCTATTTGTTACTATAGACAGAATGATATGTGATTAAAGTGGGATACTGCTTAATTTCAATGGTCAAAACTCACAGACGGTGATCTAAATCAATCATTTGATTTAGACAGGGAAAGCTAAAGGTTTTAATGACATCCATTTTTACTGTATCTAAATACTTCCAGTATGGAATAAACTTCAAACAGTGGATTCTCTACTGATTTCAAGGAGTTCCCAGTCCTTATCAGGTTATAGAAATACCTTATGCACTTAATTATAAATAAATGCCCGCTCAATGAAGATTTTTTTTTCTTTACATGCAGATTGAAATGGGCAGGAGAACTCTTTGGTTTGGTTGGTTGTTTTGTTATTTCTACTTGTATTTCTTGGTAGTTTTCTCTGAAATAAACTTTAGTAGCCTAAGCTATTTTTCACTCTCTTCTATGATTGAAAAACTGAGTAAGGAATGTGAGAATTTTATTATTTTCTAGTGTTGACCAGAAAATGGCTTTTCAGTTTCATTAAAAAAAAAGCGTGTAGTTTTAATTTTTTTTTTTTTTTAATGTAGAATCAAAATCATACTTTTGGAGAATGTATTTATGAGAAGGCTATGATAGATACTCTCTCAGCCTACCCAGTGCCCAGACAATAACCCACTGGCTAGAACATTAAACTTGTGTGTAACCGATCCTCTAGCTTATGACAGATTAGGCTCCCACAGATTCCATCCCACATACCAGACAAGAGCCTTGTTCATCTAATTATAGTATCAGCCTCTTTTGAAATGTCAAGTTCTTCTTTTGCATATCTTCCCTTCTATGTAAACAGGTAAATGAAAGATAAATTCCACAGTATGGTGATTATGGCTGATTTTTAAGATGAAGAATCATATTCCAATGCCTGTTCTATCTGATTCAAAGCAGAGATTAGATTTTAGCCTCTTTATGCTCCTTAAGTATTTTATGACCTTTTTACCCCTGAAAATGTAATTGCTCTTACTTTATTTATTTTACCTCTTTTTTAAATGTTGATTATTGTAAAGCTGCCTCCTCCATTTGGTGGGCCACTGCAATAACCGAACTCATCTCATCGCCTCTAAAATGGAATCCATGGCCATTATTCCTGCATTACTTTGTAATGTTTCAGCAATGGTAAGCTTATGCATGTAAATATACCAGTGCCATTCTCTCCGGAAAATAAGGTAGATCTGAGCTAATATGGGAGACTAGAAGCTTTCTGAAAATAAGTGATTATCCCAAACTTCATTAACTGGTATGTATACCACAACAAGTTTTATGTCCTGGAATGTATATTAAGAAATGGAAATGTGATTAAAATATGGTTTTTATACTAAATATAACTATATATTTTAGCAAAGGGGCATTCTATTGCAAAATATAGACAGGAAAGCATGTAGGAAGGTTCTTTAAAACAGACACTGAACAAAAATCTTCAAAACCAAAACTTCTGTCTTTGAAAAGACCGTGAGTCAATAAAAATATATTTGTATAAAATATTGTGTCAGCACCAGTCAGAAAACAGAACAGAAAGTCAAGGAAATATCTTACAAATGCATAAATAAACACTGTTAAATAAGCCAATGCCTAGGATACGACAGTATGGTTAAATGCACTGAGGATATGGAGAAGGTATGGAAGAAAGACAAATTACTCAGTCCTATAATTGTCATTTCTAGTTTCAGCACAGTGGTAATTGGCAGAAGAAAAATAAAAATTAATATGGAGTATGATTAAGGCAAATTAAACTAATATTAAAGAATAATGAAACTATGTGCAATTCTGTCCAAAGTATCCATTTTATTGCTTGAAATGGCCTTGAGACAGCTAGCTGAGGTGTGCTTCAAATACAGTTATAGAATGAAAAATGTAGTGATAAATTGCCATCAGTTTGAGTTCAGAAAAGCATAAGGGAAACTAGTTTCCAAACTCAGTTAAACGGTAAAGGAAAAGAAGATAAAAGAAGTAACTGGTATGTTTCTCAGATACTCTTTTCTCCTGTTTTCAACCTATTTTCACACTGACTTTATGTAAGTCTCAAAAACAGCAGACTAGTTGGGCTTCCCTTCTTAGGAAGTACATCAAATTTGACCAAAGGGCTAAAGTTACAAAACAGTGATGCCTTTACGTGAGATATCTTGACTAACATAGAAGGCTATTTTCAGGAATGACTGGGGTGCTGGACACATTGGGAAAGTACATGCCAGGATGTCTGTGATAACAATTTACATTTATATTATAAATATCCCTTAATCACGCAATTTAGTTCCCTGCTGTAAATACAGCAATTATTTTCTCTTAAAAAAAACAACAACAAAACCCATCAGTGTGAGGCCTGAGTTCTTCAAAACACAAGGACTTGTGGCAATTTAATATTTAATTCATGTAGGGAGCAACTGACTATCTACTTCAAAATATTTAATTTACTCTTAAGTTTTTTTCCGTAGACGTTTTTAAAACAGAAAATGTTTTTTCATGAACAAAATGTCTATTGGAAATTTTCAGAGACGAAAAATTTGTCATATCATTACCATCCCTTTTATACCCAGCTAGGAGAAATACACTGACATCTTTTTGGCTATCCTCCTGGAATGGTCTTGTCACTTTCATTCTCTGCTTGCAGAGAAAAAAACAAAATGAGCATAAGCCTCCAAGGCAGGAGGCCACACAACCACAACGCACTTCGAGCAAAGGAAGCTGGACGGAAGCCCTGCACTGGCAGTCAGGCCTCTGGTTTGGCACAGCGGCAGGGAGCCTGTGTGCTAGTCCTTCCACTGACTGCCTTGGGGGTCCTGCTCAGTTGCAGCCTCCCCCTGTCAGACTACAGAGGCACTCACTTGAGTCTTCCAGCATGCATCTTGTCAAACCTGTAATTCATTTCGGTTTACCCAGTAATAAAACTTTTGGGAAAACCCAGCTTTGAGAAGAGTAATTTTTTTTTTCCTTGTCTTTTTGCTGGTTTGTTTGTGGTGGGTTTTTTTATTTGTTTGTTACACAGAATCAAAGAATATGCTGAGTTGGAATGGACCCACCAGGATCACTGAGTCCAACTCTTAGCCCTGCACAGGACCATCACCATGTTCCTGGGAATATCATCCAAAAGCTTCCTGAATTCTGTCAGGCTTGGTGCTGTGACCACTTCCCTGGGGAGCCTGTTCCGATGTCCAAGCACTCCCTGGGTGAAGAACCTTTTTCTAATACCAAAACTAAACCTCCCTTGACACAACCTCAGGCCCTTTTCTGTTAGATTTTAAGTTTTAATCTGAATTAGGTATATACTTTTTCTTTTTTCTTTTTTTTTTTTAAATTGCACTCCTAATATGTAAGAGGCCTTAAATTGGATAATTTCTTATTTGTGTGGATCATACATGTACATATACTGTGCACATATTAAAATATATGCATGTATTTAATATATAGAGTGTATAAATATATATATTTATTTATAAAAATAAACTTGTGCATTATGTCCATACACAATATCATACACTATCTACATAGATCTAGCGGTGCAATGTTTAGTCTGCTACATTTAGTAGAATTTTTGCTATTGTTTTAATTGAGAGAAAGCTTGAAGAATTTTATACTAGATCTGAAGAAATAAAACTATAGTTTAGTAAGATTAAAATTTAGGGAGGGGGGATTTGATTTGTTTATATTGAACAGAAGCAGAATACCTCCCTCATTACTTGACACAATTCAAAACAGAAGAATATGATGAGAAAATTTTCTCCTGAAAAGAATTGGCTGACTCCAAATATTCCAGGGAGGCTCAGGTTGGACATCAGGAAGAACTTTTTCACAGAAAGGGTTGTTAAACATTGGAATGGAATGACCAGGGAGGGGTAGAGTCACCATCCCTAGGAGTGTTCAAGAAAAGACTTGACGTGGAACTTAGTGCCTGTGAGACACTGGTTTAGTAAAATATTACTGTATTATTGTGTTGGAACCAATTGTGTGTGTGGGGAAGAGCAAATGAAACTCACATGGCAGGCCTACAGCCTCATGGAGCCCACATGGCAGCCCCAGAACTCCCCAGAACTCATGGAGCCCATAGGGACCATCTATCAGTCAAAAGGGCAGCCTGGAGGGCCACCCACACCATACCCCCTGGAGTCCCTACCTCAGCCTCTGCTCACTCCTGCCTGGAAGCAATGAGTGGTCAGTGCTGGACATCTCACCTGGGAGGGGTGGCCTGAAGCACATAAATACACATGGGCAGCTGGGCTCATTTTCCTCTTGCTCTCCTGGGATGTGCCATAACTGTGTGAAGCTGGACTTCCATAGGACTCTTCAGTGGTAGCTGTTTAATCTAGTTTTCTCTTATGCTCCTCTCTTCTTTCTCTTCTCTTGTTCTCTTTCTTTACTCCTGTTTCTTCTCTTAATCTCTCTTTTTCTTTACTCCTTTCTTTTCTTAGTATTTTGGGTAACTTTAAACCAGTGGGTTGGATTCTGCTAAATTGTGTGGGTCGGCATGTGCTGTGTCAGTGCTTTGTGGAATGCTCTGCCTTGGTTGTATTTTACCCTTTTAAACTTTTGCCAAGATTCCTTATTTTCTCTGTAAGTTAAAAGTATCTCCTAGGAAAAATGTGTCAGCATTTTGTCTTTATGCAATTTCAAGGTATAGAAGAACAAAAGGGTCTGCAAAATTTCAGTGGACAAAACTTTTGAGTCTAACATACATTTTTAGAAGTAAAATGCCTGGGTGAGCATGTGGCTTGGACACGGGCTCTTACCATGCCGTGGTCTGGTTGACAAGGTAGTGATTGGTCAAAGGTTGGACTCAATGATCTTAGAGGTCTTCTCCCACTTGAATGGTTCTGTGATTCTGTGATTAAAAATTACTTTCAAAAATCAAATGCTTAAGTATTGCTCACATGAAACATTTAGAATGTGAGAAAATGGAAGAGTTTCAGATAAAAGTTTTTGCTGAGTGGAGCATAATTACCTCCAAACTCTCAGTGATAAAACTGAGATTGACTGGAGAGGAAAGTTAGATTCAAACTGTGTCTTTTGAAGGCATGTTCATATTTAGCTGTTTACTGTACTGAATATTTATGCTTTATAGAGAAGAAGATAGCTGTCATCATTATTTTTAGTTCCATTTTCTGTATTGTTGACTTGGGCTTTTCATGTGGGCAGTTCATTTTGATTAGGAGTAATTTTATTCACATACATTTTGTGAGTAATTTCAGCTTATTTTTGTCTGGATAAGCTAGAAGTGTTTCCGTACTTTACATGAAGTGTTAACATCTGAGGATACTGTCCTTTTGTTATCTATAGCTTGGCAGTGGTTAACAAATATCTATAATCATCAAAGTAATAAAAATATATTTATTCTTACAAAATTCTGTCATTTTGGAAGTGATGGGACTGCTATTTCTGCAGTTATGCAGAAGCTATATTTTGTGCAACTAGGCTTCAATATTTAATCTATTCAGAGAAGGAGTGGTATTAGATAAATTATAAAGTATTATAAATAAAGTTTACAGTATACGGATTAGCTGTTTCATACTGCAAAGTAGGGCAAAAAAGGTATATTTTTCTGCCCACCTGTGTTATATTGTGTGTTGCTTAGTGTACTAAGAGACTAAGATGGAAAAAAGGAAACTAAGTATGTACTATATGTTGAATACAAACTCAGCTCTTTGTTTCCAAATTACCTCTCCTCTGGAATGTGCAGATGGAAGTCTGCACTTCTTGAGATTGACATAATTTAACAGGTTCATTATTGAAAATGTTATACTATTTGGAAGTAGCTAAGTGTTTGCTTAATGTAAATAGCTAGAAATGTTAGGCCACAAGTTGAAATTTATTTGAACTATATGGATCATAGTGAAACCTGGAGCTAACAATCTGATCATACAAAGCTGAAGCTTAAATACAGCTTTAAAATTAATAGCTAGAGTGAACAGCCCATGGATTGAGGTGTATGAACTGTAACAACTGTATTATAACATGCACTACAGACCTGATGGAAAGCCCCACTGAAACAAACCTAAGAGGATGTGAAGATGACCATGTGGCAACCAGGTAACAAAACAGCAAACCAATGAAGAGCAAGAAGACCCCAGACCCTAATATTGCCATTGGTCCAGGCTGTCACATGAGGGATGGGGATTTTAAATTGAAAGACTATAATTACCTAGGAATTTTTTTGGCCACGGTCCTCCTTTTAAGGCAGCTAGCCCAAGCTACCTGATATAATTGATCTGCTCCAATAAATCTATCTGGTGGAGGTGAGATCCTAGTGTCAAAATTTCTATAATAGTCATAATGGTGAGTACGAGAAACTATGGACATGCTGGGCACACACTGACTAACTTGATTACCATTTTATCATATCCCACTTGCATTTACAGTGATGCCCAAGAAGGTATTGTGTCATTGCTAGAAGAATACATGTGTTTCTCCATCTGCAGGCATTCTATAACAGCAGTACTAGCATTGGAGATTTACAGCGTTCCTCCAGCAATCTGATTAGACCATGCTAAAGTGTCAGGTAATGACAAACAATTGATTACTCAGGTCCTACATTTCAGCACCGGTTGTTGGTGATTAAAAGCATCAGAATAAAGTGGGCTTTGGGATAGTTTCCAGCTCTCCCTGGATTCCAGAAGTCCTCGGGTGTGATGTTACCTTTGTGAGTTGAATGTGAAACACACTGTAAAATCTTACTTTTTAATATACATTATACTTTTACAGTTATCATCATAACACAGTAAAACAAGGAAAGCTAAAGCAAGATTTTACAATAAGGTTGTCTTTCTTTATTCATTCATGAAGCAGACACACAGGCAGTAATATCCAGAAAAAAACAGGTGAATTTGAGCCGTTTGAGACTTCTTCAGATAGCATAATGTGTGGTTAAAGTACTTAGTCTTTTTGCTTTTATTATTATTTTGCAAAGTGCAAAAATTTGACAGGTGCTTCACTATGGACTTGTGCAAGCCCATAGTGAAGCACCTGTCAAATTTTTACAAGTGTAAAAATTTTTTACACTTGTGCAAGCCCATACTGAACCATTTCTTCAGTATTTTTTGTTAAAAAAATCTTTTTTCTCTCAAGTAAGTTGAGGTACTTCAAATTCTTGGAAGCAATTTTGCTCAGAGAAGTATCACATAAGGAAGAAAAAGTCAGAAAGCTGAACAGTAGAAATAAAGTCTATCAAGCAAGATTAAAAAAAGAAGACACTTTTACCTTTGCAAATTAGAAAGTATTGACCTAAACCATGGCATTATCTATGTGTGTATTCATGATCTATAAGGAAAATGTTTTTAACCTGGAAAAAGACCCAGAAAAATATTAGTGGAATTGATTCTTTGGGAAAACATTTACATTTTCAACATTCAAACAGTACTAGAAATGCAAATGAATAAGCTATTTTGTTATCAAATATTAGTAGCAATATAAGAAAATAAATGAATGCTAGCCTGTATAGATCATAAGGCAAGAATGCCCATCTTCATTAACAGTCTGACCAAGGACTAAAAGGAACACAAGAACAAATTTCAAAGTGACATACCCAAAATCAAAACTAATGATTTTACTTGTACTTTAAAGAAAAACAGATAGGAACACTTGTACTTTTGTACAGTTTTAGATGGTTGCATTCTTCTTTGAAAAACTCTCCTAAGAAGCAAATATTTCTCCCCTTACCTAAAATAATCCCTTCTTGCTGACTAACCTTGCAACATCAGAAAACAGAAGGCAGTTCTAAACAAAAGAAACCAGAGCAAAAAAGTACTGAGCCTTAGTTGCTGGAGAAGAATCAGAATTGAAAACCAAGTTACAGTCCAATTGAGACAGACTGTAGTTTAGAAGCTCTGGAAAACTCCATATGGACTCTCTGCAAGGCTTGTATGTGTGTGTAGAATGCTAGATTATATTTTCCCAAACAGTAAAAAAAGCAAGATATTATTTAAGAGGTTGTTCTAAAGATTACATTGTTACATGTCACTTAGTAGTGAATTGTAAAGTTACTGACTTTATAGCATTTAAATTTATTTTCAGAATCACGTTATTCACATTTTCACATTTCAGAATGGTTGAATTTGGAAGGAGCCTCTGGATATGGTCTGGTTCAACCCCCCTGTTCAAGTAGGGTCACCTAGAGTAGGTTAAACAGGACCACGTTGAGATGGCTCTTGAATATCTCTAGTGAGACTCCACAACCTCCCTGGCCAACCTGTGCCAGTTCTTGGCTATCCTCACAGTGTTTTCTGATAATCAGATTTAATCTCCTGTGTTTTACTCTGAGCCCATTGCCTCTGGTACTGTCACTGGGCGGCACTGTCTTTTTTGCACCCTCCTTCCAAGTATCTGTATACTTTGATGAGTCCCCTTTGAGCCTTCTTTTTTTCTGGGATGAACAGTCCCATCTACCTCATCCCCTCTTCATAGGAGAGATGCTACAGACTCTTAAAAATTTTCATGGTCCTTCACCAGACTGTCTTCTATGTTTTGCTTTTTTTTTTTTTTTTTTTTTTACTGAGGAGCCAAGGACACAGCATTTCATGTTTGGCCTAATCAGTGCAGAGTAAAGGTGAAGGATCACTCCCTTTACATGCTGACAGTCATCTGCCTTTGACAAAAAGGCACATTGGTGACTCAACTTTGTGTCCATCAACATCCGCAGGTCTTTTACAATGTTTTCAGCTGTGCAGCCTCCAGCATATACTGGTACCTGGGATTGTTCCTCAGGTGCAGGACTTTGCAATTCCCTTTTTTGAACTTCATGATGTTCCCATCAACCCAGTTCTCCAGTCTGTATTTCTTTTTCTGATGTATATGTTTTATTATATATTGACCAAAAAAGAAAAAAACCCAAACCCAACAAAAACCCCTGATCCAGTCTTCTTATTTCAAGTTATTCAAAAAGTTAGTGTACACAGTTCCTTTTTCATGTGATATGTGGAAAAAAATGAAGTGAAAGTATGTTTAAAACATATTTCAGTCTTCAAAGTATAAAATTCAAAACTAGCATGTGTTATTGTTTCAAGATATTCACAGTGAATATCTTGACAGTGATATATTTAATCAAACAGATTTTAAGAAAATTACATAGCTAGAGTATAGAGGTCTTAAAATGGATTGTGCATAAAAGTGCCTGTATTCTAACTTCTGTTATCCTTACTGCCACAGCAGAACTTTCAATATATTATGCTAAAGTCTGGGAAAGCTACCCCAATGATAAGTAAACAAAAACACATGACAAAAAAATATCAATTATTATACTATTTAATGCAGTCTGCTGCTTTGTTGGAGAAACAGATCTTAAATTATTTATGATAATACTTCACGAGATATTAATAAATGCAAGAAGGTATACTTTAGGCAAATGATGAAGCCATAATCATATGCAGCCTCTTCCTAGCACCATGCAATTAAATTATTCCAGAGGATGATATTGTGTAGTGATGGTAGGGAATCATAGAGGATGATATTGTGCAAGAATTATGCTTATAGGTAAAAGAAAGAGAAAAAGAGATGCTGTTTAAAATTTAATTTTCGAAGACTTAGATCAAACATTCTTTACTACTTTATGGGCTAAATAGAAATTCCAAGAAATCACAACATATACAAATAAAGATCATATATTTTAAGTAATGTCTTTAAAACTTGGTTTTAATATGAATTGCATATCATATGTTTGAGCAGTTTCAGTCAAGAAGATTTTTTCTTTAATAATGTTGATGTAATTTTAAACTTTTCTAACTTTAGTAAAATATTTTGGCTTATCTTAAAAACATCATCGCTGATAGCACTGCAGTTCAGGCACTAAAGCACGGTTACCTCTAAAAGACACAGTTACGGTAATGAAGGCTGGTAACTTTTTAATATGCTCATTCTTCTATAAACATAAACATAAAACATAAAAACATATAAACATAAAAATTTTAGTGCTGAAATAATTTATTCAGTTTTAAAAGATCCATTTATGTTCACAAATGCACAGTTTAAAGGTAGTTACCTTGAAGGAAGTGACATAGTTTGCAATTTTTCAGATCTTCCCTCTGAAAAGAGTCATCTCTTGTCCTTAAATGTCTATATAGGTTTTCAGTAAATATCCACCCACTATTTATTATGATGGGAACACTCAGAATATGAAATATTTTAGACAGAGTTTCAGATGTGTACACAACATACATTCATCCAATAAACTTAAAACTGAGTTGAAAACCCTTTGAACTCACTTCAATCTTTATACATTAGCATTTGAACCCGTTATTAAATTAGAAACTATGTGACTGAGAAATAAAAAATGAATTACAAAACCCTGAACCTTAATACTTGGTAGAACCAATTTGCAATTTTTTTTTAAAGATATATGTAGACAAATGAAAGGCAAAAAATAATAATTTTAAAAAAAAAAGAAAAAAGAAACCAGAAAGGAACAGTATGAAGAACTCATATATAAAGATCTCATAGCCTAAGGAATAAGAGTAATTGAAGGAATAAGAATAACTGTTTCATTTAGTTGTGTCGAAGTTCAGATGTGGGAGTTTAAAATAATTGTTAAGGTACGGTGGGAACAAAATGAGGACTAGACAGGTGCTGTGTTAAGATGAACTTGGAAGCCATGGAAAATGGGTCTTGGAACAAAAGTATTTAGTCAAGACATGGCTTAAAGATGCATAATCTTCCCCAAAGGTACACACATCCATGCGTGTGATCAGCCATCACCGGGCTGCAGTCATTCAACCCAGCTGCAGCCATAGATTTTTAGTCTGTGTAAGGCTCATGCAATGTTCACATCAGAAGATGAATAAGACAAATGCTTCAAAATCTAGTACTAACTTCTCATCCCCAGTTTTCCATTGAAATAGGGAATGTTAAGTATGAGGAGGAAAAAAGTCATTTTGAGAAATGAATTATGTGAGTGTAAAGCAGAGTTAAGAAAATATGTTCCAGCATAAAGTCAATGCCAATTAAATGAATCCTTGACTTCTTAAGATGTTTGATCCTTTTTCTATTCCATGAAGCTGAGGGCTTTTCCTTCTCTCAGACACTAAGATGAATACCTCTGAAGTTTTGAAGTTTCTTCATATTTTCAATTGATTTTTTTTGTTTTCTTCCAAACTTCACTTTAGCAGAAGAAAAGAAATATTATGTTTCATAAGCTCTGTACAAAATGATGGTTGCATTTATTTGGTCTTCCAGTTAGATGCTTTAGATGCCTAATCATTTTACTACACCTGTAAAGATAAATGACATGTTTAGAAATCAAGCTGCAGATGTATTTATGTGAATGCCACATCATTCATTTTCCTTGGAGGACTATCAGTCACTGAGGTAAACTGAAGCTGAAAAATTCTACAGTGCACTAGGTATGCTTCCATGAGAACTTACAGAAAATGTCATAATGCCTTACCCAGTGTAGTTAGAAATAACAAATAGCAAAGAAGTTAGCATTCTGTTTTCTGCACAGAATATATGATTCAACACAATACTATTCTAAAATCTAAGCAGAATTTAACTGTCAGAAAATTATATAAAAATAACATTCTCTGTACCAGAGAAGTAAGGAGAATAAATGTATTTCCTTAACGAATGGAAAATTCATTATCTTCTTGTTTTATCCTTAGGAATTTATTTTAAATTCTTCATGAATTAACTGTTTTTAATACAGATGTTGTATTCTTCTAACTTCCATCTGCACAGGATGTTCAAACAGACACATTTCTGTCCACATACAAAAATTAAGATGGACATTAGGGAAGAAAACAGTTTTGACTTGAAATCAATTTGCTACTGACTTTTTTAAGTTACCAAAAAGCAGTTAGACTATTGTTACCAGTGACTTCTTGGCCCACAACAAATGCAAAATACTATATACTCAATTTAATTGTCTTTCCTTCAGAAACCAAAAATCCATGAGAAGCCTCTGGAGTTAAACATCAAATGTAATATCAAATATAATCCTGTCTTTAAAATATCACCATTATTTTTAGGAAATGAAAACTTAAAATGGAGAGAAAGATTTGGATATTAGTGGGAAAGCTTTCCTTGCTTGTAATGAATATTGAACCCTGATTTTTTAAAAAATAAGGAAATTTAGATGAGAATCATTGCAGACCTTTGTGTGTCATTCCTAAGCAGAGGAAAAGCCATAGACTACCTGACCGTCCTAAGAGAGTTTATTCCCATCAGATTTTTTTCCCCTCAGTAGATTTATATAAAGTAGGATTGTTGGAAAGACTGTGTAACAGAATAGATATTTATATGTAGAGCTGTGATCTTCAGTTCAACCTGGTTAAATTAGTGGTTGTTTTTCCCACATAACAATTATGCTTCCAGGATGCTGACACTCTTCATTTTAAATATGATTTTATATAACAGCTGTTATACCTAACTGCCAAAGTGCACACTGACACACACTTGGATGTCAAGTCAAGATGGTTACCATTTAAGTTAGGAAACACCAACTGATAACAGCAAGCAAATCTATTTTCTTATTATAACATTATAACTTGCAACTTTTTACAGCCCTGTACTTCACAGCATAATATAACAATATGCAACAACTGTACATATCATTACAGGATTTTCACACTTTGAAGTCAAGCTCTTTAAAATACATCAAAATATTCCTTTATGTCTTTAAATTCCCCAAAATAACATTTTATAACTACTTTTTTTTCCCCAATAAAATTAAATTGCACAGAATAACAAGGGAGTGCAGCAAGAAATATAGTATATATATTAAAATACTGAAAGCAATTTGAAAGATTTGAATTCTGTGAAAGTTTGGCTTTGTACTTTGGTAATATGTCAAAATGAAAAATTACATTGCTATCTTATGTTTCCATTGCTTAGGCTATGCTCTTTTTGTCTATGACAGCAGAATAAAAATGATAAAAACCAGATTTTCATGGGTCTTGATTTTGTTTTGTATTTTGGCATGTAAGAGATACATTTTTACCTTTGCAGTGTGTATTTTATTTTATGGATCCCTCTGAGATACATGCTTAAAGTAATCAATCCTGCTTAAGTGCAGATATTAAAAGTGGCTTGAATTTTTCAGACTGGTGAACTGATATCAGGCTTGCATAAATGTCTCATTATACAGGCTTGTGAGTGGGAAGTTAACTTTCAGCAATGCAGCCGAGATCAAGCTTAACAAGTAAAGCCACCAGCTACTTACAGATGATATCACAAGTGGAATGTTCACTGAATGATTTGCACTATTTCATTCCTTTTACACACTCTATATTTTCAGTCACTACTGAGTGTGAACAATTTTATCATGAAGATAGGACAGTACAATGTGTAACAATTAAGATCTTTACAGTAACAATATTAATTATAATGATAATACAAAAAATATTTCTGAAGACAAGGAAAACCATTCTATAAATTCATGGTGAATAAGATCTAATATTATATCATTTGAGAAAAGAGGACACGGATTATTTTAAAATTTATATTTTTTTTTATCCTGGTTTAAGTACATTGCCCTAGAACAAACAAAACCTACTCAAGAAATACTGCTATATATTTTTTAGCACTTCTGATTTTATTCAAAAGATTTATGTTATTCCTATCAAATATAGGACTAACAATTATCATTACTGGGGTTTGTTTAATTTTTTTATTGGGTTTTACAGGAGATTTTTTCATCCTGAAACCCTACAGGACTTTGTGATTCACACTAAAATATGAATGTCATGATCAGATACCAAAATCTACTTTACAGCATTAGCATTTAATGGACTATAATAAGATGGCTACTACTAGCATTGCTAGTACTACTACTACTTCTGCTACCACCACCAGTTCTAGCAGTGCTAATACCAATACTACCATATTGCATAGC
Source organism: Myiozetetes cayanensis (assembly GCF_022539395.1). Taxonomy (NCBI): domain Eukaryota; kingdom Metazoa; phylum Chordata; class Aves; order Passeriformes; family Tyrannidae; genus Myiozetetes; species Myiozetetes cayanensis. The sequence goes on along the minus strand of NW_026087411.1, from coordinate 87,483,163 downwards.
ACAGCAAGTGTGATTTCTGCAAGGGAAATCCTGTTGGCAGCCCAAGGGAAGGATGAGGCTGTGGTTAAAAGAGTATGAAAAAAAGGCCACATGGACTCTGTGTGATGAAAAGGAGAAAGAAATCATGACCATGGGCAGGCCCCTCCTCCCTTGGGGTGAAGTCTGGGGCTGTTGAGGGCTTTACCTAACCCTGCTCTCACCACCCTCCTGGACTGGAGCTTGCCAGGGGTAGTTTAATCTGCAAAGACCAAGGCAGGCTGAGGCCCTCATTGGGGAAAGGTTTGGGCACCAGCAAGGGTGTATATGTGTTTTTGCATAAAAATGGGAAATGTACAGTTCTTGAAATCTGTTTTGGTATGTAATTTGAACTACTCAACTGTTAAAATAGTAATTGGACAAGCCGTAATTCCTTAATTCCCTGGGTTTGGCACATTCACTTTTTACAGATTACAAGCTTTTGAGTTGTGTTCCCAGAGCTGAAGGTAAAGGAGGTGAGGAAAAAAATCACTCAGACACCAGCAAAGTATTAAAGCAACCTGAAACCTGCTCAGGTCACAGCACATCTGTCCCAGTTTAAATGAGACAAGGGTCTTTTGCTGAAGATGGATTAGGAGGAAAAGACCCAAACTTCTGTTTCCAAGCAACTATAAATCCAAAATTAAGAGGCTTCGATTGAAGGAAAACAAATTATGGAAAAGGGAAAATAACAGCCCTTTATTAAAGGTATGTGTGTATTAACAGGAACATGGAAAAAAAAAAAAGCAAAATAACTAAGCAATACTCCTATACCCACCAATAATCCCCTTTAAGAACAAAACCGATAAACCAGCAAGAAGAAAATCAAACAGTTCAATTTTTTTTGCACCCTTTGATGCAGTTCCAACCACAGTCAGCAGGGGGCGCCATCGGGTCACTGGAGATGCAAAATTTGTAATGTCCTGTATCATTCACCAGGTGGCGCTGTTGGGTCACTGAAGGTGCAAAAACTTGTAGTGTCCTATTGTAGTCACCAGGTGGCGCTGTTGGATCACTGGAGGAAGCAGAACTTGTACTGTCCAGTGCCCATCACCAGGCGGCGCTATGGAATCCCTAGTCACCACCCTGTGGGATGGGGAAAAAAACCCAAAACAGTACTCTCCAGGTACAAACCAAAAACCAAAAAAAAAACAACTCGGTTCCCCTTCCCTTCCCACACTGGGGAAGGAGAGAGAGAGAGAGGGACTGGGGGGGAAGGGGGAAGGAAAAGAAAAAAAACCAGCAATAAAACAGAAAGTTCTCTCAATGGAAGAAACCTCACAAACTTCAGCTGATTAGGATTAGTGTTAAGCAGGGCCTGCAGCCAGCAACAGCTGAGAAGAGAGCAGCAACAAACTCCACTCCGACAGGAAGAAAAGAAGCAAACCAGGCAGCTCTGCAGCTTACAGCAGGTCCTCTCCTCACTGGCCCACACACACCAGCCACACCTCCCTTCCCCACCTCCTTCCAGCCCCACACACCAGCTCCCCCTCAACTCTTCGCCCTTTGTTGTCAAGGAGACTAATCTCTCGGCTATTACTGGGCCAGGCTGGTTCTTTTGTTCACCTAATGGGCAATATACAGAGCACACACACACACGGCAGGGGGAAGGGGAAGAAAAAAATTCTTTGCTAAAATCAGAACTATGACAACATCCTAAGAACCTGCGTGACCAATGCAGAGCTTTCTACCTTCTACTAGCAATAACAAAAATAAGAACTGCTTAACTAAAGAAAAAACAAAAGATATTCTCTGCCTCAAAGAATTCATTGTCTAAGAAAAGAAGAAATGACAAACAGATGAGAAACAAGCAGGTAAATGGTCAAACTGTTCCTTTCGGCAGAGTATATGAGATCTCAGTGTGCCATTTGTCTGACTGTTGTCTACTTGGTTTGGTTGGGTTTGCTTTGTCTTATTATCTGTGTGGAGTGGGATATGGGCCACAACAAACATATATTTTGAAGGGACATATGAAAAAGAACTTAGAGTGAGTAATTTTTCAGCCTCAGGTGCTGCAGGGGACAAAGCACCATCATGCTTTCTTGAAAATTTAATGGGTGGATAAGAGAGGCTAGCATCACTAAAGGATTGGGGGCAAGAGGTGACATATTAAAGGTCAATGTATTTAAAGAGTGTAGGTTTATGAAGGGAAGATAAGTGTTGAAGGACCTTGAGAGAGAACAGAATCTATTTGTTAAATGTGACAGAAAATGGTGAATGAAAAGAGGAAGGTGATATTATCTAAATGGGCTACTCTTACAACAGACGTCTGATTACTAACAGGCTCAAATTGTATTTTTCAAGGGATGGAATAAATTAAAGTATGTAACAAAGTCTGATGCTTAATGATGCCTATTCATTAGTTTTATCAAAAATCACATACTGTAGAGCCTGCTTTTCTTCCTATTTTCATGGAGAAACAAATACCAGAGATAGTTACATAAACCTAAATAACCTGGATAGGAAAATGAACAGAGAGGTTCAAATGGAATAATTAGGTAGGAGTCTTGCTGACAGTACATCCACTTTGCCATAGTGAGGAGAGTAGGAGAGAAGCATTCTTGAGAGAAAGTATGGCATCTCTTATTATGTCAGACCAGACGTGATGCCAAAACATCTACTCAGAGGTGTCAGAAAAGCAGGAGAGATTCCAGTTTGGATGAACCAGGTTTTCAGAAAGCAATTCTGAAATAGAGACACAGACATAAATATGCACATCTGATGCTGACGTTAGTTGTAAGAAGCTACAAAGAAGGGAAAGAATGAAACAGTTGGGACTTTGGGAGAGGGTTTGCTTAGTTTTGGTGGTGGGTTGCTTGTTTGTTTTTTTGAAAGAGATACTGGAAGAAGCAATGAGAAGAGAGAACCAGGAGAAAAGAGTGCTTACACGAAGGTTTTGCAAGATTTTTAATTCCATATATGTCTATAGAGTAGCAGTCTGAAAAATGAGATGCACAAGTCAGTTCCTGAGAGAATCTGAATTATTTCCAGCTCCAGACTGTGGAAGACAGTTCTCACCCTTTGCATGCTGATGCCCTCATCTGTACAATGCTTAAGGAAGGAGTACATTTCTGTTTATTGTTAAAGCCAGGTCACAGTATCAAGAACTACAAATTCCTTTTTCTTAGTTCATCCTCTATTGTGTTGAACTGATGTACACTGAAGACTAAACTTTGTATTTCCACTCAAAAGATTAAAAATGCACATTAAATTCATAATGCACATACATATGAAATGCTTTTCCTTTAGTAAGTTATCTTTTGGTAAGTAGACCAAACATATGATGTCTCATTTTTCCATGTGTGATGGCAGAAATATTTTTCTCGCTTTTAACTTCAAAGAAAAGGAAATATGTACATGTTATAATAATACACAAAAAAGTGAAATAAATGTCTGGATAAACTGCTTTAGCTATTTGAATATACAGAGTGTAGAATATAGAGAATAACTAATTAATATAGTATTAAAATAGCATTTGTACTTATTCACTATATTTTCACTCCACATAGTTGCTTGAAAATTACTCTTAATGTTAGGAATAGTTAGTATTTTTATCTCTAATATTCTTTTGCCTGGTACATTATGATGATTTCTCACTGGTACCTAGTACTTTCAGTTCTACATGCAATATGAAACTAATTCTCAGTAGGGAGTATGTATTTATGAGAATATTAAGATGTAAGGCTGGCTGGATTATTTGTTGCAAACTACTTTCCTGACCAGTGATTCTGATCCTATTAATGCAGTTGTTACAAACAGATTTTGCCAAATTGGTTTTTTTTTTTTAAAGGGTGCCAGCTGGTATATAGTTTAAGAATTATTCCTTCTACTGTTTTCTAATAAATACAAAACAAAGTACATTAAACCAATGAAATGAAACAATTTTTTTTCTGATATCACTGTGATTTGGATTACCCTACATCCTCATTAATTCAGCTTACCAAATACTTTCACCTGTTGAATTGTCTTTCAGACTTTTTCTCAAAGATCCTGTTCCAATGAAAAAAATAAGACAAAACCAGGACTAGTTTCAGTACCCATAGCCCCATTTTTATTGAATTGTTTTATTGGACAGAATTCTTTTCTACCATTACTTCACTGTATAGTAGGAGCTGATGCCATCATGTAAGTATTTAAAGGTGAGATAATGTCAGTTTTACACTGATTAAATGCTTATGATTTCAAAAGTAACCCTAAAATTTGTATATGTAACTGCACAGATCCTTCAGTATGATTTGAAAAGATCAAATAAATTCTCACTGAATATTTAATCTGGGCATTGTTCCAGTGAGCTTAATGATTCCTACATTTATTCCCACATAAAGAATCATGTGTCAACAGCTCAGCCTGACTGCAGAGTCCTTCTTCTTCCTTGCAGTTTTGAACTCTGGTATCCTTACGGTATCACTGTCTATTTTTAAGCTGAACGGAAAAAGTTGTCTGGAGTTTGTAAGATGGCTTTCACCTTCAGAGAATAGATTCTGAAACAGTGTGGTTGACTGTCGTCGTTTTGTCCTGGGTCAATTTGCTTTCACACTTCCCACACAATTACCAATCAGTTGAGAGAAGGTTTATGCAGATAAAAGAGATTGGATTGGGGAAAAAAGTATGAACATTTATTATTAGTAAAATAAAAACTACTAAAGAATTATATCTACAAGAATTCTACTTAAGTATAAGTGTTATGTATTTACAGAAAATTACTTCTTCCCCCCCCTTTATATCAGTTCAAGGAGAAGTAGTCCTTTTCCTCATTCTCGGAGTTCCAGGTCTCTTCAGCAATTCTGCAGCACTCTCATTGCAGCTGGAACTCTTTCTCGCTCTGTGTCGGCCTTCAGGGCTGGGCTTAGCCCCCTCCTGGGCTAAGACCGGAGGCTGGAGGGTTACGCAGGCTCTGAAGGTCTTCTCTTCCATAGGCTTGCAAGGGGACACTTGCTTACTATGGATCTTTTTCCACAGGGTTACAGGGGATAATGGTTTTTGAGTCCACCTCTGTTTCCCTATGGAGGTCCCTCTCCACGGGAGAACAGTTTTCTCTGGTATGAGTTTAGTATGGATCCCACGCATGGATCCCAACATCCTTACCCGAGCCATTTCTGCTCCAGCATAAGTCTTTCTCTCTCTCTCAAAGTCACAAATCTTCAGTAGCAGCATGGGTCTTTCACACAGATCCCAACATCCCACCTGGGCTGTCTCGCTCCAATGTGAGGTTTGGTCACAAATTTTCAGTAGCAGTATGGATCCCACACACAGATCCCAGTATCTCACCCGAGCCATCTCGTTTCAGCGTGAGTCTCATCCCCTTCAGGGTCATATTTAGAGTCACAAATCTTTGACAGGTCTCTGCCTTATTTTCAGTCCTTCTCATGAAGTCTCGGCTTCCTGGTGCATCATCTACAAGCTCCTCTGTGAGCTGCATACCCCAACAAACTTTCACAGGTAGCAGGGATTTTATTTTTCAGTCTTTTCCCTGCTAAAGGGAGAAAGTGAAAGGGGGATGAAGCAGCTCTCTCCCCTTCGAACTTTCTTCTCTCTCCTGTTGCAGCTTCAGCTGCCAGTTTTGACCTTGGACGTCCCTTATCTCTCTGCTGGAATTTCTCAGCAACAGTTTCTGTTCAAGTAGTTAGTCTTTTAAACTTTTTTTTTCTTCACTCTCTTACAGAAGAGAAGGGGGGTTTTCAGTGCTACACCTGCCCCCCCCCCCCAGCCCAAGTCGGGGGAGGAAGGGGCCTGGCCCTCTTTGGGTCTGCTGGTCTTTTACATGGCTGCTACCCCTAATTTCAGCTGCGCAATAAATCTTCTCTTCCATTTTCTTAAAGATGTAATTAGTAAAGGCATTACTGAGCTTTTTCTGACTGGCTTTTTGTCCGGAAATTACCTGGACAAAACCATCCTCAGCCCCAGGGATGGGCTGTTGGGCAAAACCACGACATTGACTTTGCTCAGGTGCCAGGTGCCCACCAAGCCATTCTAGCACTCCTCCATCAGCTGGACAGGGGGAGAAAATAGAATGAAAAGCCAATGGATCAAGTTAAGAACAGGGAGATCACTTACCAATTACTATCACAGGCAAAGCAAATTTAGATTAATTAATCTAACTTGTTGCCAAAGTAAATACCCCAAGCCTGTCAGTGTTCAAGAGGCATTGAGACAATACCCTTAATAACATGCTTTAACTTTTGATCAGCCAGGAGCTGGCCAAGCTGTTGGACTGGATGATACGGTAGGTCCCTTCCAACTGAAAAGCCCTCCTTCCTCCTTCTCCTTACCCTCCTCTCCTCTTAAAACTCAAAAAATGTAATATCTATAAGAGTTATTCGTTCACATTTAGTTGTAAATGACCATGTGATTTAAAAATTATCTGAAAGATCATAAAGATGTGATAGGTTGAACCATGGGATTCAACAGTTAACAAGGAAGCTTGTTCTTTGCAGTTTTGGGTTGTTTCAGTACAAAAAAGACATTGACCTATTGTAAAAACATCAGCAGAAGCCACCAAGAAAGTTGGAGGCTGGAGCACTTGCACTGTGAAGAGAGGCTTATGGAGCAAGTCTTACTCAGACTGCAGAAGACACAGCTTTGAGAGGGAATTGTAAACCTGTCTGACAATACAAGATGGTGCCAGACTCTCTCAGAGGTGTGTAACAACTAGATGAGAAAGAAGAGACACAAGTGGCAAAACTGGAAATTTATAGTATCTAAGTGGACTTTTTGTCACTCTAACAGTAATCAGACACTGGCAGCTTGCTGGTAAAGGCTCTGGAATTCCCTTCTCCAACACTGAACTGTACAAGACCTTGAACGTCTTGCTCTGGGTTGCTCCTGCTTCCAGAGAGTGACTGAACTACACAACTTCTAAAGGTCCCCTCCTATCTAAGTCACTGTGGTTTTAATATAATCCTTTTACCATCAGGAAATAGCTTAAATATATATTTTTTTTTTATTGATTTAGTTTTGCTATCTGTAACTCTGCATTACTTAACACCCACAGAAGCACTTTCAAGTACCAGTGTTGGCACCAGAGTTATGAAGATAGTTGCAACTGCTTTAGTATCTGTTATGGCATCTGTGGATTTATAGAACATCTAGAAAAATACATTATCTCTGTTGCTATGTAGGAAGATATGTGAGTAAGGTATAATGATATTTCTTTGGAAACTAAACCTAATTTGTTAGGAGAAAAAGTACCAGTCTTTCAGCACCTTATTTTCATTCTGAAGTGGTTTTCTCCACCACTTAGTTCAACAGGAATGCGATAAAGGAAGACTAAATCATAGGAAACCTTGACCTATAAACTTGGAGGAATTTTAATATACTTAATCTTTTAAGTGCTCCTCCTCCAGAGACAGTATTCTTTCTTAAGTGACACGTGGTACAAAGTTCAATTTAATTATATAGACTTTCATTGGTATTTTTGCGTTTGAGCTTTGAAAATTAATTTATGGTTATTTTGTAAAAAAAAAAAAAATCCAAAAATAACTCCCATTACTGTCATGTGTTACATTTGTGCTCTCTACTGAGAAAAAAAAAAACTGCAAAAATTATGATTAATTTTACATTCTCTTAAATAAAATGTTTTAGCACTTATTTTCTTTCTTTTTTTTTTTTTGCTGTTGAGGAAGATCCTTATCAGTCTTTTTTTTTTTTTCAGTGCACTGTAGTGTACATACAGGGAGAATCTTAGTGATTAAGCACATAAATATATTTTTTCTTGTAAAATATAAATAAATATTTTAAAGATGAGGTAGCTAAAGAGGCTAACAGCTTTAACTGAAAGTCTAAAAAACCAGTGTAGCTGTTGCACCTGAAATTATGGCTTGACAAATGAGAACATCCTATTCCTTTAAATCTTTAATTTTTCAGTGTTTCAAGATTTCTAAGGGATTTTGCTAATGCTAACATAATTATAATTATGAATGTTGATATTATAAACATTTTGATTTCAGATAGTCAGTAGTGTGATTCTTGGAGTGATCCTCTGCAGGGTCAGGAGTGGGACTTTGGTGATCCTTGTGAGTCCCTCCCAACTCAGGTTATTCTGTGATTCTATGAATATCCCCAGTCTTCCTCTGTGGCTAACAAGGAGGAATAGGTGTATTCCCACTTATCAGATATGAATATGTACTTTAGGATGACATTGATCAAAAATGGTAGTATTTCTTTCTACCGTTGTCTGCAAAGTACTAGTTAAAATGTAAATATCTACGGAATAAGCTCAGATGTCATGTTTAGATTTGTTTGGGGCTTGGGGATTTTTGTTAGTTTGTTTTTCTTGGAGTTTTTTTTTGTGTTATTCCCGGAGGTGTTAAAACTGAAGGGAGCAGTAGATGCTATGTCTGAATAAAAATTTAATTTCCAGGGAATTCTGGTAAAAGATCTCTTTCCTTGATGGATCAGAAAAAATAGCTTATGAATCACCTCAACCCAAGAGCCCAAATCAAACCACTTCTTAGTTTTGAACTTATTTATTATAAAAACTACAGATGAGGTTTTTAGGTAATGTTAACCAGAACCTTTTCACATCTTCATCTCTTGTCAGGTATTCCCTGATTCAAAACTTACGTTTTAGGTTGAGCTGAATGGCTCTCTACACCCTGCTAATTATATGGAATTCTCAACTGACTAAGGAGAGCTTAGTTAACTAGCTTTTTGGGTAGACACCTTATTATGCAAAATAGATCCCACCCATAAGCCTTTACTCAGTAAATGCATTTGCAAAAGTATAAGGTCCATAAGTTCCTTATGTGTTACCATTGTAAAAGAGAGTGGGAAAAAGAGGTAAAAAAGTAAAAAGCTTTGAGGAATTTGTCATGGTTGAATGTAGCATATTCAAACAATCTTTTACATTAGTTGTTCCTGTGTCCATTTATCAGCTTTATCTTGTCTTGATTTTATGAATAGATAAGTTCTACTTAATTTTTCTCCTTTATGTCTATGGTTAGACAAACTTTTAAATTATATCTTTTTCAGGTCTTCCATGATAATTCTTTATTTAAGTTTTTCTTTTTATCTTAGAATTTTCTTTTTATCTTAGAATGGTTATCTCTTACAGTATACCCTAAAAATTTGGCAAGTATACATATCTAGGTTTAGCTCTTTCTTATCTTCAGCATTTGATTTTAACTTTACTCATGGTCAGAGAGCAGAATCTTTGAGTTGATGGCAATCTTGTTCACCTTAACCCTACACATCACTGTTAAGTGGAAAAAAGAGAAAAAACAGGAATCTGACTTTACTGTGCCTCTGACTACCTAATAAATAAACTGATGTTAGTGGAATTCTTGCACAGCTGGTTAATTCTTTCTTTGCAGGAGTTTCTGGGTTCCCAAGTATTCTCAGATCCAATACTGATGTTTCTGGTCCAATTTTCTAAATAATTGTTTCATTTTTACCTTAACCTCAGAATTTATTTCTACCACTTTCTTGCTTACATTCCTCTTTTGTTTGCATATTTAGAAACATGTTCCCAGTTTGGATGTTTGGGGGTCAAGGTCCCCTCTTAACTGAGTCACTCCTTTTAGATTGATAGCATATCACCTCTTGTGTGCTATCTGTTAGTGTTTTGGTAAGATGTTTAAAGAAGGGTTTTATACACTAAAGCAGACAAAGTTGGGAAGGAGTCTAATTTCTTAAATAAGAAGGAAACATCATCCATTAAAAGGAAAGTCTTACTGAGCTGGGAGACTAATTGAAAGATTCGGTGAGGAGATGTGACGTGTTCTTTGCAGCAGAGATGCAATTAATACATAAATCCTTTACTTGCTCCTAAGCAAATGTTTTAGTGCAACACCAGTCTCTCTTTCTTTAATTGGCTTCTCAGCAATTCTCTTTCATTTAAAGAAATGTATCAGATATTTTCTGTGTCACCTCTGGGTTTTGACCTACATACATTCTAAGGGAAGCTCTTAAAATTTAGACTAGAACATCTACTAATGTTGCTATTGGAATGGTGCCCAGGACAACTCATGACTGGCAATTCTGGGCGCTAAAATAGCAGTAAGTTTTTCTTCTGCAAAATACCTTCTACCTGATACTCTGTTCATTACACATTATTGCATTATCTGAGGCTGTTGAATTGTATTTAATTAAATCCTTTAGTAGACTCTGGATTTGATGATGTGTGTAAACAAAATCTTATGTTGAACAGTCCTCCCAAATACATTTTGTTCATTGATCTTGGAACATTGTGCTCCCAATGTTTTTGTTTGGGTTTTGTTTGGGTTTGGGGATTTTTATTTGTTTGCTTGTTTTGTTTTGTTTTTCTTATTCCCAGAGGTATTAAAACTGAAGGGAGCAGTAGATGCAATGTCTCTTGGTTCACCTTACGGTGTGGCAAGAGGAAACTCCCTTAGTAAAGATTTTCATGTGTAACTGGCTGTTAAGCAGTTTTATTTTGGATAAATCCCTACATTTTCTTTGACAATCTAACAGCAGCCAATAATAAAGTACTCTTTCTACACTTTGCATCACTTCATAAAATTGTCCTACAGACTCTTCACTATAGCCTCTGCTATTAAAGGCTGGGCCTCTCTTATGTGGTGTTTTTGCTAAGACAAACTTGTCATAACTTGTATTAAGAAAAGCATTTTAAACAGTACAAGTGTCAAAGGATAAATACCTGTCTAGACACCATTCTGGAGAAGGTATGGGGATTTTGGCTATATCAAATGCTGAACAGAGATTCCTCTGGTTTTCATGGGTTCGTTCATCTTCTATAAAGACTTACACCTGATTGTTTTCAACTTTTCCTCAGTTAATGTTTAAGGACAATACAGAAGGTAAGTGCATAGTGTGAAAAAGGAATCTTTTCTCTGCTCTCCTGTTATAGATTCAGTCAGGCATTCATACTTATACTCACTGAAAGAAAACCAAATAAATTCCTTATTCAGAGTCTTGAAGCCGAGTGACTCAGAATATTTGTCTGTCAGTACTTCTGATTCTGGCTTGCAAAGTAATCATGGAACTGTCTTTACCATTTGGTGTTTGAAATTATCCCTACTTCCCTTAAAATGCTAATATGCTAGAGTTTACTACTGCAAATACAGTTTCAATTTCAGAGGCAAGGGGAGAAACAAAATGTAGAAAATACTGTAGGTAACCTTAAATATGATATGTTGAGGTTTGATAATTTGTTGTCTAATTTCTTTTCCAACACTGTTATATACAATCTAGCAATACAGGTCCAAAACACCGTTCTTTTACTGATAGTCTATTGTGGGGTTTGAGGTTGTTTTGTATTTTTTTTTTGAAACACTTTTTTCACCCAGAGATTTATAGAACTACTACTGATGGTAGTGTTTTTGATTAAAATTTAGATATCCGTGCAGACAATACTTTGAGGAATGTCATAATCAAATGCAATTTTTCTTGAAACAACTATATAAATTAGATACAGTCTCAGTGTATTTCAAATTCTTTTCAACTCATCTCCCTTTTATTTAACATTATTAATTCTTCCAATGTGATGAGAACTAGCCATATCTTTAAAGTAATTTGATTATTTTATGCTTAAAACAGTCCTATTCCTTATTAGTACTTTTAAACTCTTTCTTGAACCTAGAATAGAGAGGTTAAATCATTGCATCATTAATATTTAAGGCAGACTAAATGGAAAGAGGTGCTTCTAAAGTCCAGACATCTTTGTCACCGATATAATAGTACAAAGAGACAATTTTCTTCATAAGAACAGGAAGATAGTTCTGTCTGTTCCATGTTGGATCATTTATCTCTGTTACATTGATGAATTCCTTTTAGTGACAATACTTTTTCTGAATAATGGAAAGCTGCATAAGATAGCCTGATGTTCAAGATGGAATACTTAAATTTTCTCCCAATTACAGGAAAGCTTATTTTTAAGATTCATTATTCGGGTAATCCATCTCATTTTTCTCTCTGTTTCTTTCTTTTTCTCTGTACATTCTGGCTCTTTCACCATTTTGTTCAACAGTGGCTCTCCTCACCCTCATTAATTAATATTTTTACCTATGTTATCAGAAATTCTTGAGGTAGTGGTATTCTTCTATAGTTTTGGTACACATCATTTTGTCAGTGATACCAAGTTTATCAGTACAGTACAGAGCAGAATTTGATGACTTTTTTTTTCTTGAAGAAGTTAACACTTCAGCAGAAGTGCTAACCATTTGATTTAATGGGATGGTAAATAGATTTATATAGTCAACGAGTGTTTAATTCTAGAAGACACAATTGGGTTACCTAATTTGACTTGCTAATTAACATAAAGTGTAGAATTGGACACTTTTAGTCCTGTATTAAACACACTGTATTTTTTATGCATAACTGAAGCATTTCCAAAGAAGGATGTATATTCATAAATTAAAGGTGTCAAGAGATATATAATTGGCCAAAGTTGAGGAAATGCTAAATTAACAGCTCAATTAAACCTGTGCTTCTAAGTGAATTTGCCTTACTTTTACTTTGTTATGTTTTACTTTCATGGACTACAGACCCTTTCAGTACTCATATTTGTCCCACTGTGGAGGTTTTTAGTACTACTGAAGTTATTTTTATACCCAGCTTTGTAAACCTTGTAGCATTTTTCTGTGTAGATTTACACACTCTTAATCTACTCAGTAATGACAGTAAGAGACTGCCTTCTCTGGTATGGCAGTTCTACTACTGCCTTTGACTAAATTTTCCGTAATTTTAATTAAAATAATTAATCATCAAAAAGAAAAATCTGTTAATGCATATAAAGGGTACAACCATAACCAAAGAGCTGCATATGAAAGAGAAAGGTACTCACACAGAGAGAGAAAGAAGATGGAAGAAAGGGTGATTTACAGATGTTTATATTCTTCCTGCAGTGTTGAAACAACAGTGTTGCTAGTGGGATTGAAATGTCCAAACTGAAACATTTCACAAATCTTAGACTGAATCACAGTCAGCAGCAACTGCCTAACTAAATTAAATCATTTGTAGAAAACCAGTCACAAGGTTGATTTTGGAAATAAAAAAAATATAATCAGTCAACCCAACCATCTTAAACTGAATATAGTTTATATAGGATGGCCACCATGTTTTCCGTTGTAAATTGAAATAATTCTTCAATATAACATACAACTTTTCCTGAATATATTTTATCAAATACATAGGGATTACAAGCCTCTGTTTACTGCAACCAGTTGATTTTGTCTTGTTTCTGCAATAAAAAATGTATGTAGTTCATATAGAATTGATTTATTAATAGAATGACATTCTCAAACAAAGATGAACTGAACAATATTCTGTTAAAACCTGGATTTAGCAAACTATAGCTAAAATATGACTTTAACTCTATGCTATTACAGAATACTCATGGGGTCAACAGGACAATTCAGCTTCTGAGAGGCATGTGCTCTACCAAATGTGATCCTAAGAGCTTTTTTGCGTTGAGTAATTTTGTTTTCATGTAACTGACAGTCTTTCTCACTGCTGATACTTAATGAGAAAGAAATCTGAACATGCGATTGACTGTATGCAGCCTGCTGAGCAACCTTTAACCAAACTGACTGAGTAGTGTCAGTTTAAGCTTGATACACTTCCTAGGGTATACTAACCTCTAGGAAACTGAGCATCAGAGGCATTTTAGATAACATACCAACTAAATTCTATGTCTTCTCTGTTTAGGAAGATAAATATGTTCCTGATATTTGTCAATCATCATTGCACAAAGATAAAATTTTCTCTTGTGGAATGGTTGCATGAATTGCTTTGAAGAGTAATTTTTTTCTTAAGCAGTTAATAAAAGGTTCAGATTAACACCTAGAAAGCTGTCATTACAGTTTCAGTGTAATTACAGATAGATGTTCAAAATTCTTTGCTAGCTTCATCTTTCCTTCTCATCTCTGGATAAAATCCACTTACAACCTGAGACTTTAAAACCAGTATTTTTCTTCTCCTTCAGCCTAATTTATTTAGAAGAATCGGTACTCTGAGAATTGTTTTTTAACTTGGAGTGTTCTAAAAGCCTATTCAGGGCATAGTATAAGATAATCTCTACACTTTTTCTAGTGTGTAAAATTGCTGGTGGTTTATGCAATTTAGGGGAAAGTAAGATATATGATGACACAGTGGTGGTCTTATCCTCTTAATTTTTAAAAATAGTTCAAAAATTTTACTCACGTTAAATTATGTACAAACCCAGTGATGGCTAAAACAATCTTATGAGAGTATTCAGAGTGTAACTCAGGCAAGGGCAAACTGGAGGTAGAAAACCAAGACTTGGATATTTTACCCTGTGAACAAGTGAACAACTTATTCTGCAGCAAATCAATGTATATTGATTTTGATAAGGCTTGTGCATGGCATAGCCCATACATACAGTAGCACTGTACCCTGATTCCTGAATTGGTCACACCTTTATGCTCATTTGTATGAAGAGTCTACTGTACTGTTGTCACATACTTAATTTTCCTGTTCATGCACTCTACAGCAAATAGTCACCTCATTCCTTTCTCAGACAGTCTGAATTGAGTGCAGGAGAATTAGAGTTGATTTAGCTTTTTAAGCTGGAAAATGCTACTCTTTTCACCAGAAAGGGAATTATACATATAATAATCTTTTTTCTTCACTTGTCCTTTTTTCCTGGGTGAGGACTTTGACTACATATATATATATATGATTCAATTTGCTTGAGTAGCATGAGAACAAAGAGCTGTACTTGGATAGTATGAATTTTATGTGCAGGTCATGCTAGTTACATACATGCACAGAGGTTATAAATGATTTCATAGCATTAATAAGCCACATGCTATATATAGTGTATGCATAAATCATAAAAAAATGCACTTCCTCCATCCAGAAAAAACTCACCTGTTTGTAAGAATTATGTTCTAAATCCTGACAGAAAACAAATGCAAAGTGTTTTTTGTTGTTGATGTTGTTGTTGTTTTGGATGTTTTTTCTGGATTTTTTTTCTAATTCCTTTCCTGTTGAACCATCATTCAACAGCTCTGACATCACTGACAGGCATTTTACTTGTCAGTCTCAACAAATTAAATACACTGTCTCTGTTTGCCAATGCACATTTGCAAAAGGCCAGTATAGAAAACTATATCAATTCCTTAGATATTCCTTCTAGGATTGTCATAATTAAAAAAAAAAAAATCAACTCACTGATATCTTCTGCTCAGTAATCATATTTTAAAATAATTTTAAGATATGCCTCATCAAACTGCTGCTTCAGTTCTTACTGCATAATTTTGACAGAACCATTTGGAAAATCAATGCCTCAGAGCTGTGTTTGGATTTACTGCTGAATCCAATTACAGTGTATTATCATAAAAAGCATCAAAGTGAAGTTTATTGATGGTGCTTGTTTAGTGAACATGCAACTGTTAACTCTAAATATAAATATTTTAGTGGTGTTATTTCTCACCATAACAAAAGAGCAAAGAGACATAAACTCTGTAATCTGGCACAACAACATCTTACTTTCAGATATAAACAAAGATCTTAGAAGGAAGCACTTAACTATACGTAGATCTACTCTTACCTGACTACATTCCCAGGCAGAAGTACAAGTCTTAAAATGTTATGAGTGGTTTTTCTTTTATTAGTGTTTTTGATGTTTCTTAAAAAAGATACATCCAATATATGCAATTAAGTATACAACTGAAATTTTATTATTTATTTATAGATTCAAGAGCACTTAAAGCAATGCAATTTGCCTGTCCAACATCCAGATAAGACTGACATGTTTCTCCCTCAGACAGCCATCAACTTAATTGCTCTTCCAAATTAAAAACTGGCATGTAAAAATCAGGCATTTTGTACATTAAGAAATTCGTCTCTGAATTTTTAATATGTTAAAATTTTAACATTATAAAATAAATGTTTATACATATCATTTTAATTAGTACACATTTTCAGTGATCTCTATCACTTTGCATGGTGTAAAGATCGAAATACAAAGCACTTACTGTATGAGGTGTAGAATATCAGAGACAGTACAGAAACAGGAATCTCACATGTCAGGATAGTTACACACCTTGGGTTCCGTCTATTTTTAGCACATAGAAATGAGATGCGAAGCTGAAGATTCCTTGCATTATGAGAAACCTGTGCTTCAGGAATTTGTGTCATTAGCATTTTAGCCAAAGAACAACAATGGAAGTTTTCACAATATATCAGTGCGAAGGTTTTAGTCTAGGCCTTCCTAGTAACCAGCTTGTAACCAAAGAATCGTAGAATCATAGAATCATAGAATAGATTGGGTTGGAAAAGACCTCCAAGATCATCAAGTCCAACCCCTGATCCAACTCTAATTACTATATCATGGCACTAAGGGCCATGTCCAATCTCTTTTTAAAAACTTCCAGGGATGGTGAATCCACCACCTCTCTGGGCAGGCCGTTCCAATGCCTGATCACCCTCTCTGTAAAGAATTTCTTCCTAACATCTAACCTAAACTTCCCTTGGCAGAGCTTGAGCCCATGTCCCCTTGTCCTGTTGTTGGTTGCCTGGGAGAAGAGACCAACCCCCACTTGGCTATAATTTCCCTTCAGGTAGTTGAAGAGAGTGATGAGGTCACCTCTAAGCCTTCTCTTCTCTAGACTAAACAACCCCAGCTCCCTCAGCCTCTCCTCATAGGACTTGTGGCCATGTTCCCAGTATTCCGTATGGTTTCTACATAAACCAGGGTATAAATAAGATGGAGATTAGAGACCTCACTCTCTTCTCTTCCAGTAAGGTTCAGGAGCAGTGGGTCCTTGAGTTGGTCTCTTATCTAGAGGCTGAGGCCTGCAGTGACCGCTGCTCTGCCACATGGGAGGTTGGAGAGTGCTGGCCGTGTCTACCGATCTTGTTTTTTCTGAGGGACATGGTGAGATTTTGTTTTGCTAGTTATTTTGCTAGTTCTTGGGTTTGATCATATCCATTCTGGTTTTGTCCCTTTTTGTCCCTTTTTTCCCCTTTCCCTTTGGGGGTGTTTGGGAGCCCCTTTGTTGTGTACATACTATTTCAATTGTATATAACTGTAATACATGTAAAAAAATATATTTTTATATAATTAGATTGATTTCAGGTTCTTCAATTTTAATAGTTTTTTCTCTTTTGCCCTAAGGGAAGAAGAGAGGAGGAAGGAGTTGTTACTGTGAGTTTGGGCATTTGGCAGGGAGCCAGGTCCGAACCATCAAAATCAGTCAATGGGTAGAAATTCAGGTACCCAAAAAACTGTAGTTGTGACTGATTTCACAAGTGACTAAATGACAATTTTGATAAATTCAGCAGTGCCTTAGTAATGCCCAAAACATGATGATGTGAGCTTTAGAACCAATTTTGTCTGAGTTACAATAATGAAGACAGACATCCTCCCAATGGCTTGTACATTAGCATTGTTAGGGACATTGTGGTAACAAAGTCTCAGGGAGGACATATTGAGCTTAAAACGCAGATGTTAACTGTTAGTGCTACTTCAGTAACAAGTATATTTACTATTCTTCTTTGCTGAAGCATTTTCAGAACTTAAAATGCCAATCATAAATTCCACAGAGCAGAAATACACAGATATCATATGGTCCTGGATCAAACCTTACCACATCACATCATAAGAAGTCATATCTGACCTATCTGTCTACAAGCACCAGTTTCAAAAAGAGTTTTGGCTTTCTACAGTGGCTTAAAAAAAACCTATGCCTGGCAATGATTTTTTGCAAATCAAACACCACAAGAGTGTTTCAATAAAAAACTTCCCCATCCCCAGAAGTGTTCAAGGATGAGTTGGATGTGGCTTTGAGCAACCTGGTGTAGTGGAAAGTGTACCTGCCCATGGCAGTGGGGTTGCAGTTGAAATATTTTCTTTTGAAGTGAGCACTGTACCTTTAACTAATCCACCTAATAGATGTACGCAGGTTGTAGTACACTCAAATTTAAAATAGAAATTAATAACTACAATCCTGCATCCTCTTCACTGCCAAACACATAAAAAATTGCTACATATAAAAAAGTATCCCATCCCATACATTCTTTCAGACTGCTCAGATACAGAACTTCTACAGGACTGGAGTTTGAGCAAGAAGTATGCACAGAAGAAGGTAGCATTGAAGGCATAGGTCAGAGATAGATGCTGACCAGTAAAATCCATTTCAAATTAGTGAACTGTTTCCCTAGTCAGAGGGAGTTTAGAAAAAGGTCATCCAAAATGTTCCAAGACAACTGTTCACACAATAATACACCTACAAAAAGAGGGAACTTACATAAGGAGAAAAGGCAAACATGTCCTGAAATAGCCACTTACGCTACACTACTTATTTGTGAAGTTTCAGAGTTCAGTGATATTCTCAGGACCACTCTAGTCAAGCCCTTTCTTTACTTTGCATTAGTATTACTTTGTAAAGCCTATTCCACAGAATAGAGTCCAAACAGAAGGAAAAAGGTTATGGTTCATTCCCAACTATTGTCAATGATACATTTTCCTTCTTTGTATTTCTGAGTGCTCTCAAAACCATGGTCACATTTCCATCCAAGGGTGGTTCTACAATTTTCACAATAGATATTGTGAAATCGATCTTTAAGATTTCTTCCAACCCAAACCTATGCTGCTCTATGATTCTATGTTCTATGAACTTGAGTTGGGTAAAAAGAAAGTAAGGGGAAAATTTATATATTCTCTGAAAGATCCTTTTTTTCTTTAGCTTGATGAATCTATGAATTGATTTTATTTTGAATAAACTGTAATTTATTTTGAATCATACACAAGAACTGATGCATTGTAGAATAGAAGAGTTAAAACATATTCTGAAAACAATGGCAAATGAAAAGTACCCTAGTGATACACCAAAAAAAGGGACGTAAATGGTTAACTGTTTATGATATATTTCTCAGTTTTAAAAAAAAAATTAATTTAATCCCACAACACTTTGTGCATAATACTATACTTTTATCTATTTATGTTTTTCTTATCTATTAAAAACCAAGCTTGATTGTTTTTTTAAAAAGGAAACCTGTAAATTTACAGGAGTCCTTACTTGAGAAAAATGTATTCAAGTCTCATTTGAACACATATTCAGACATAGTTAACAATACATTTAAACAAATAAACTGGCAGTTTTATAAAGTATGACAATAAAATATGCCAATAAAACATTAATTTATAAATCTTATTTATGATACAACAAAAACTTCCTCAGTATCTAAACCATCATTTCAATTATTTTAGGTACTGCTATCTTGGTATACGTATGACAAAACATATACCAAGAAATACAAATTTAGAAAAGAAATACAAATTATTCAGGGTATGTGAAGCTAAGACAAAGACCAAGGCTCTGAGCTAACAAAGTGTCATTAGCAGTTTTTAGTCCAAGGTCTGTTTATGTCTCATTTTTTCTGTGTTTGAATTTAGGAATTATGAGCATGCAGCATAAACTCTTGATGTAGTTCAAATGATGAGCTTTGGTGATGGAGACACATATACAGGCAAAAAGTAGTGTGGAATGAAATTGAAAAGTAAGGCAGCTGATGCAACTAGCAAAATTTTCAATGACCCTTGGTTTGTAAAACCTTAATTCCCAATGCTATTCTTAAGGCAAGATGAAGCTAATATTCAGAGGTCTCCTAACATTGTTTTAAAGCTCCAAAGATACCATGATTTTACACAACTTGAGTAATCTATCAACAGTTTTTTGAAGTGATATATTTTCAAGGTTTATGAATGATATTCCCCAGTTTAGTGTTCTCAGAGAAACACTCCAAACCATGTTCCATTTGCTGAATCCCCTCTCCTCCTCACCCTCTCTCTGCAGAGGGCTGGGGAGGAGAATTGGAGGCACAAAAGGTAAAGATCACAGTTGAGAAAAGAACAGTTTACTAGAAACAGCAATGAGATTAGAAAATGAACATTAACAGCAACAATAATGAGTGTACAATAAATGAACAATTCATACACAAGTGATCACCCCTGACAATGCCTGACTACTCCCTCTGCCACACTGTGATCCAGAAGGGACCCCTTCCTCCAACGTTGGAAAATAATGTGACGTTGTATAGAATAACCTCTGGGTCCTGGCCATACCTCCTCTCAGCTACTGTAAAAATTAACCCCGTCCTGGTAAGAACCGGGACATATATGAATATTGGAAAGAATTAACTAACAGCTGTCCAAGGGAAACTGAGAAGCACAGGAATGGAAAGTATTGCTTATGAATGGGAAGCAAAAGCAAAAGAAGTCACTGAAACAGCAGCTTAGGTTAGCATATTCCAGTTGTAAAATAAAGAGCTTTACCCAAATTTGCCAAGTCTAGCATGTTCCTCACTCTGAAGAAGCAGAAAGTTTTGAAATCCATCATTGTGACTACGATTGAAGTCCTAGACTTTGAGCAGAGTATACATAGCTCTAATGGGATGAAACTGACTATGGGGACTGCTTCCTTGAATATGTTTACACTGTACTTTCCTATTTTCTTGCCTAAATGAATGAAAAAACCTGGCAGGAGAGTCTACACACTGCTAGCTAGCTGTGAAGGAGATAGAAATGACTGAGGAACAACAACAGGTATGCATGTTAAACCTTTTATTAGGTAAAATATATTTTCTATTTAAATATCAATTTTTTAAATATTACCTTTTGTTCTTCACAACTATGGCAGGTAGATCAAAAGATCCTAATCCTGTGATAAAATCCATATTTATTTATTAATTTATATTACACTAAGTCAAACAGTTGTAAAACAGCTGAGATGCTTTGCATGCTTTTCCTTCATATGTACATTATTGTAAAGCCTGTGTTTTAAAATACACCGATGGATAGAGAAATATCTGGATTCTGAAAACAGAAAATCTATGTGTGGGCAGACCTTCATGAGTGTGAAACTTTGTGCCTGTCGTGGTTTAATCCCAGCTGTCACACAGCCACTTGCTCACTCCCTCATCAGTGGGGTGACAGAGGGAATCAGAAGGGTAAAAGTGAGAAAACTCATTGGTTGAGATGAAGACAGTTTAATAGCTAAAACAAAAGCCACACATACCAGCAAAGCCAAACAAGGAAGTAATTTGGTACATCCAATTGTCAGGCAGGTGTTCAGCCATCTCCAGGAAAACAAGGTTCCATCATGCATAACAGTGACTTGGAAAGACAAACACTGTCACTCCATGCATATCCCCTTCCTTCTTCTTCCCCCAGCTTTATACACTGAGCATAATACCATGTAGAGTGAACAATAGTAAGGAGTGAATAATGTGCCAGTTTTGGCTGGGGTAGAGTTAATTTTCTTCACAGTAGCTGCTATAGGCTTTTTTAGATTTGTGCTGAAAACATTGCTGAAAATCTAGAGATATTTTTGTTATTATTGAACAACGTTTACATAGATAAACCCCATACTTTATGGGGTCATGATCACTACATAAAGCTGGGGGAAGATTGAAGGGGGAGACACTTGAAATTAGGGCATTTGACTCCAAAAAACCCTGTTATATGTGATGGAGCCCTGTTTTCCTGAAGTTGGCTGAACACCTGCCTGTCCCTGGGAAAACAACGAATGAATTCCTTGTTCTACTTTGCATGCACAGCTTTTGCTTTACCTATTAAGCTGTCTTTATCTCAACTCACCAGTTTTCCCATTTTTGGTCTTCCAATTCTCTCCCCATCCCACTTGTGTGGGAATGAGTGAGTAGCTACATGGTGTTAGTTGTCAGCTGAGATTAAACCATGACAGTGCCTAAATAAAAAGCTAGTTCAAGAAGACTTTTATGGATTTGTTGTATTTTTTCTTTATATTTTTATTTTATCCTTTTTTTTAATGTATCCTGCCTACATAGCTGTCCTCCAAAAATGTGTAAAGGCACACACAACCACACAGTAACAGATGCCATATGTGTTAAATCACCACTGTCTGATTTGACAAGAGCTGAACAAGTAATAGAACTTGTAAGCAGAATGAAGAACATTAGGTGATATACATTTTTTTTTGTTAGTCCAAATTTGTATATCCACTAACTCAAATATTTTTGGCCACAATGATCATGAGATTCAAGACCAGTAAAATATAGAAGAGTTGGCAATTAGGAAGGGCAGCAGAGATGAACTTGAGGGCATCATCAGAGCCTGGACATCCATATTTTGGCTCTTCTCTTTGTTTTAGCTATTTCTTGAAATGTTACCTGTTTCCCCACAGCATTATTCTCACTAATAAAGAATTAAAGTAAAAGAAAAAGATAAACCCTGCCTGAGGGAAGGTTAATACAGTGTACTGTTCTTAGGGCTGCAGACCAATTAAGTATATTCTAATATAATGTTAGTCTTGCAATGAATCATTTACCTGAGATAGTAGTGTAACATCAGGTTCTCTACAAGATAAGGGCCATAAATGTTAAATCTTTAAAACCACATTAATACACTTTAAATATATAATACCAGTTTTATTTTAGTCTATACTTTGTGTAACACCAGAGAAAAAACTCCTACAGAAAAAGAAATTGTTTTTAAGTGAATATCATCAAATTAATAATTTGTCATTTCATGCATTTTCACAATCTTGACTTTCTGAGTTATGTTGTTTGGATCACTTTTACTGTGACCCAAAAGGCTTTACAAGCAGGACATATGCAATTTTAAAGACCAAAACAATTATTCATTGACTGACATGCACAATAGATTATGAGACTTAACAGGTTAAGCATTAATATGCTCACCATTCATGGAATGACACCTAATAAGTCTCTGTTGTCCACTCACTCACCCGCAGATGAATAAAGGTTGACTGCTGTTACTTTTAGAACTGTGCTGTTCCTTTTACTTTGCCAAGCTGCTATTTTCCAATTCCCTGTTTCTTTTTTCCCTTAGGATTTTATACCTTTTCATATCAATGTTTTTGCTCCTGAATCCTTGACCTGCTAACTACCCAGTCTCAATGATTTTCTCTTTGCCTGAAATTTTACCTTTCTTGCCTTGAATGGTTTATGGTTTATGTACTTTCTGATGGCTACTTCCCACTGCTTAGCAGTTTTCTCAGAACCCTAAGCCAAGCTTGCACATCTGTTCTCTATCAAAACCAGGCCTTGTACCACAGCCAGCTGAAGAGCCTGGGAGGAGAATTATATACAGGTTACACCTATCCTGGTTTACTTGACTGGGTCAGGGATCATCACAAGGTTCTGGAATACAGCTAACTCTGTTATTAAATTGTTGCCACATTTAGTACAGTTTATTCAGGGCCAACAAGCTCTCCCCAGATAGTGCCTGGGCATGATTTGAGGGGTAGTATTGCACAGTTACTGTTAACACCACATAGTTTTCATGTGGTTTCCCAATAGTGGGCTGTGAGAGATTTTAATAATGCAAGGTCCAACACCAGAGAGCAAATACAGGCATGTATAATTTATTAATGCAGATTTAACCTATCATACTACCAGTCTGGCATCAGTAACAACGTGAAAAAGAAAAGGGGCATACAAACTAAAATGAGAAATAATATATTATCCTTTATGTCAGCTATAGTAAATGTGTTTATATTATAATGAGACACTTTGGGGAGATTTGGGTAGTGAGAATACTTGATTGTCTGAAATAACTAGTCTCATTACAATTCAATACCAGAATCCACAAAGCTTTGAAAAAACCCAATGAATTTGCCAAATGAGGACAAGTTTATTTTAAATCACATATGATTTTTTTTCCTGAACAAATATGCAAGAACATGCATACATGAACGCATGAAACTCAGTATGTTCCGGTGAAGGTTGCTAACACATTCCTCTCAAAATAACTTCGAAGAATTAACATAATGAATGTGTAAATTAAAGCAGAAACATGTTACGTTTTTACCACTCTACAAGCTGAAAGCAGTTTGGCTGATTCTCTTTGAACTTTCAAAATATTCCTCTTTTGTAGTTTCAAACTAGACAAAAGAATTTGGAGGACAGACAGTATAGCTTTAGATAATGACAGAGGTGCTGAAAAGTAGGCCAACAAGTGGAATATTGCTTGAATCTTTAACTAATCTCATTTTGTCAAGTTCTGTAGATTCACTCCGTAATCTATAGAAACAAGGAATATTTAAGCTTCTTATGCAGGTTTGCTTAGCATCGACACAAAGCAAAATTGCAACATTCCTCTTGATTTGCAATGTATTATACTATTATACACACACACACACCACCCACTCACACCTCCCTACCCCCCAGAATAATCTGCACTGTTTAAGTTGCAAGAGTTTGGGAAAAAAAAAGGAAAAAAAAATGGAAAAGAAAAAAAACAAAGGGAAACCAGGTAATGCATGTCACTATGCAGTTTACAGAGAAGGGAACAGAAATAAGTTAAAGCCAAAGAGTAGAAATTCCATATGCCACAGATCGATGAACACCTGTTTTTCTCCAACATTGTGGAATCTAATGGGAGAGCAATGTTAGAGTTGCGGTGGGGGAGCTCGTGATGTTAAAACCGTAAACTATATTTCATAAAAAATTAGTTTGTAAGGCTAGGACTGGCACATCATCCTATTATGAGACAAAAGAGTAGAATTGTTGAAGTTGCACAGCTTCATGAAGGCTGGTTGCTTATTATTGTTGTTGGTCTTATTGTTGCTATTGTTGT
Source organism: Myiozetetes cayanensis (assembly GCF_022539395.1). Taxonomy (NCBI): domain Eukaryota; kingdom Metazoa; phylum Chordata; class Aves; order Passeriformes; family Tyrannidae; genus Myiozetetes; species Myiozetetes cayanensis. Next base: position 87,458,622 of record NW_026087411.1, on the reverse strand, counting down.
TGCTGTTTTATGCATTTCATTATTTTGATTCCAGGTGGTTTTTCCACTGGTTTCTTTATTGTGTTTTTGTACATAGCAATCAATGATCTTGTTTCCTTATCTAGCCCTACAGGAGAGCTATGTTCTCTCACTCCATCTGCTATCAGCCTCTCAGGTAATAAATGAGAGAGATGATGAGCACCCTGCTTGCCTCCCTCAGGTGCTCTGACTCACCCTCCTGGAAGCACTTATTGCATGAGGGATCCTGGCTTTTAGTACTTTCCTCTTTTTTTCTCTCTCCTGCACCAATGAATAGCCAAAAGCAGACCATAGGACCATAACTGCTAGCCATCTGCTTTCTCTGCAAACTAGAAAAAGCATCAAAAAGATTAGAAATTATTCACTTTGATTGTGTCTTGATTTGTTAAAAGCATTAACTCTGTGAACAAAGAAAGGGAAGCAGGGGAGAAATAGAAAACCAGTTATTACTTATCACTGTAATTTTCAACCACAAAAGAATCAGAAAACAGAATGAAAAATTAAGTAATCTAAGCCAATTCTTTATGAGTTTTGCAAACTGCTGCTCTCTGTCTAACTGTCAGCTACTCTGATCAGTGATATTATTAACATTATTTTACACATATATGTATGTATATGTATGTATCTTTACATGTATGCATGTATCTTTAAAAGGTACAAAAGGTACCTATGAAAGGTACTAGCAGAGGATTTTGTTTTATTGTCATGGACACTTCATGTCCAGAAAGTTTTACATTATCATGAACAATAAAGAGATGCATTAGAAGGTGAATATTTTGCTCATAAGATGTCACTGAAATACATTACTGGCTAACCTTCATGAGGGACAGACAATGCATTCTTGGTTGATACCTTAGCCACATCTGAACCACTTATTTAGCTGCATTAGCAGTTAAAATTGGTCAAAGAACCTTCTCTGCACTCAAAACCAATTTCAAACTATTAAAAATTATATCTGGGGAAAAAAAAATTTAAAAAACTCCCAATGAACTAAACAAGGTAGAATTTCTCAGGCAAATTTAAAACTATGGTAGTATTTTGATTCAGATTTATAAACTGGGAATTTAAATGGAAATTTCAAGTATATTTTCTAAAAAAATGATGTAGCTGTAGACATGTTTTCTGATTTGAAAAATTTTTTCAAAGGCAGAAAGCTGAACAAAGTGACAATTGAGAAACAGACTTAGAAGGAGATTTAACTTGACCTTCTTTTATACAGAGAAACAAAACCAAATGCTTCAAGGAAGACTGGAAGGGTTTTTTGTTTTCAATAGAAACAATTTTCTCTCTAAAATTGAAGACACTCCCAAAAGTGTATGTTAGCAGGTATATACAATGGTTTGAACTGATTTGTCAGTGTCTTGGAGTGTTCTAAAAGTATTTCAGAAAAACTTACTTTCTTTGGTCTTCTACCAGTCCTCCCACCACATAGCTAACTTCATACTTGCTGTTAACCCAGGAAATAGCTGGAAGCTGGACTATAAAAGCTGAGAAGGGGATAGAATTTGAAGTATTTACAGAAAGCTATCCAACCAAAATTTATCAATTCAGTGCTGCTAAATCTATAATCTTTTCTATATTTTTCATGCTATGAAAAAAAAAAAAAGTCTTGTTCAGTTGCTCATAGCTTTTGAACTCTTCCAGTTAAGGTTTGCAACTGCAAAACAATTTATCTTTAGTTCATTATATTATTTCTTTCTTCATCAACTTTCTCTGCTGGCATTACTTCCAAAACACAGAAATAATGTTAAAAAAATTTGAAAAAAATGTAAGAACTGTTAATGTTTCACTATTACAGGATAAGATGTTAAGAAAGAACTACAAAAAAAGCAAATTTAGTCACAGGTGTCAAAAAGGAAGAAATCCCACAAAATCAGATAATGAAATGTGTTAGAAAGTAAAATATATTGTGGCTTCAAATGTCTTAGTCAAAACATTTTCAATGAAAAAATAAAGCTTCTGAGTAAAATTGTTTAAATATGATGTCAAATTATTATGATTATTATAATTATTCTCAAATTATTATGATTATTCTCAAGAAAACTGGTCACTTCAACATTTGCTTCAGTTTTAGCTAAGCAAAACCAATTTTTTTTTTCAACATTTCCCCTCCTCCAATCTTTTGCCACTTAGAGCAAATTGCGTGTTTGGGCTCAAAAGTAAATTTGGTCTTTCAGCAAAGAATATGAAATATTTCTATTTTTTCCTACCTAAAATCGTAATTTGTATTATATATTGTTTGTTTAGTGCAAATAAACATTATTTCACTTCACCAGATGCTCTTATAGGAAAAGCTGCTGCTCACAATGGTAAGATCACAAATGGGTGTCTGGAAAATTTGCAAAGATTCCTCAGTTTTCAACAGATCTCAGGCCAGAGAAAGTTTGTACTTATGATATGGTGGTGTTTTTTAAAACAAACGGCCTAGGCATTTGGGAGGCAGGACTAAGAGAGGGTGATTAGCAGCTACTTATGGAAGATCAGAGCAGTATATTGATGGATGAGCATTTACCTCCAAAATTCTTCTTGATATTCCATTGGAAAAAATGGTGCTGATCTACACCTTTGGCCTCTGGAGGAGCAACAGCCCAGTAACACCTTATCTGTCAGAGTGGGAGTCCCTCCTTGAGGTAATTGCAATGACATGAAGCAAAAACCCAGAATGCTATGTCTCTCATCAGCAGGAAAAAAAGTTTAATTATTTTTTTCCAATTTCTAGTTTCATTGATTATACAAAGATTAAAACAAATATGTTCAAAAATGCCTTATACTCTGGAACAAAACAACACTGGTTTTGCATATTGATCATCAAATCACTGTTAACAGTACTTGAAATAAGAAGGATTTTATCTCCCACTCTTTTGAGGAAATACTGAAAGTTAAGATGTCTGGTATGACAAGAGGAATGACAAGAGGAACATACAAAACATGCTGCAGTGTAATGACCAACTAAGCTGAACATGTTTGCTTGTTTTAATATAAAGGTCTGAAATTAGTATTGTTGCTATGTTACTAAACTGATTTTGTAATATTCCACACTTCAGAAGTTTAATTTCTCTTTATCCTATTCTGCATTCTCCAAATTGCAAGTAATGCTTTTGGAGCATAAATAGTTTCTCAAACATTTTAGGCTTCTCAGTTTTGAATGATTTGTACTACTCAATGAATTTACTCATTTCCAAAAATGCACAAATACACATACAAACCTCCACACACCTTTCAATACAGTGTTATAGTAATAGACAGAGGAGACAATAAACTGGAAAGAAAAATAAATTAGATAATTATTTTAATGATATAAAATATGGTCTATGCAGTAACAATACACTTGGTATTAAAGACACAAACTTGAGAAAAATGCAACTTGCAGAGAATGTTGAAATGAGAGAGTTTACTATTAATTTATCAAGTATTTATTTTAGTCATTGATTTGTCAAATAATAGAGTCTAGGGTCACAATAAACTATTAGATCATCCAGTTTGCCCAGCACATCACAAGTCATTACATTTTGCTTCACTAATTCTATATCAAACCCACTAATTTTTCTGAACTATATTTTCTAGAAGAGTAGCTTGCCTAGAATATCTGAAGTGCTCAAGTATCTCAAGTATCTTGTTATGTTTCATTTTTTCATCTGTCCAGTTTAAGCCTTCAGCCATCTTGTTTCCTTCATTCTAGTAGAATATGGATTATCCTTTTATCTTTATTTCTCTGCTTATGAAACATTACATCAAAAGCCAGTGTCTGGATTCAAAATGTACATCCCTCTGAGTAAAACAATATCAGGGCACAAATCTGACAACAGGTGTGTGCTTATCCATTCTGTTGTTATTAGAATAGCCTCTGGAAGGCTTTCAATGAGTGTACCTAATATTGTCCTGATACAATGCCTGAGTATAGTCCAAGGGTTTAAGACCATCGGGCAGAGGGTCAGTTCTAGGTCTCAGTCTGTATGCAGCTACCCTGTTCCTGAAGGGATAGTGGAATTGTATGATTGATGCTTTGCCAAGTTGTATGGACTATCAATAACCTCCTGGAAATGCACTTCTGTGGGTGTGATGTCAGATTGTAGAAATAATGAAGAAAGATTAGAACTGGATTTAAAACAGATAGGAAATTAATTTGAAATGTTTTTATCAAAATCAATCACATTTTTCACTTGAGTTGCACTCAGCATATATAAAATATTTTGTGGTTAATTTCTCTTCCATTTGAAATGTGATTTACAAGTATATCTGCAAACTATAGCATTTAAATGTTACTGATGGCCCAGCAGGACACCACTGTTTAGAAGACAAGACAACAATATTAGTAGTAAAGTATTCAGGAGAGAGAATGCTTTTGACTGAAGTCATGTTTAATGAGGCTATTAGTATACACAAAAGGGGCTCCAGACATAGCATACAGGAGGATTATACACAAATTCAAGTTAGAAAGTGTGAAAAAAAAGGACATAAAAGAAAAGGTATGACTACATGAAAATAACTTCTGTCAAAGAATAAAGGGGTGAATTTTCAGCCACATAAATGCTGGCTCCAAACACAGGGCTAAATCTAAAAAGATTCGTACATCCACTCAATCTTGGCTTAAGCATCAGGATTGACTATAGAAAATGAAAAAGTGCAGTAATAGAATTTCATGAAAATTCAGGAGCTTTCATGTCTCAGTAAGTCTTCACTAACCACACGATGCTACAAAAAAACACGTCAAAGCTGAAACAGTGAAAACAGACATAAAATGAAAGTTTTCAAAGACTGGAGGTTATGGCACAGCTCAGTGGGGGTTTGTTTCCTGGACATGGTTGATAATAGAAGCCAGTTCCATTCTGCTTCAGCTATCTACTGTTTTTTAGCTGGAAGAAGTCCCTGCATAGTTGCCCCACAAAAAATTTCCATTGCACAAGGGAAGTCCTTAATTTTTAAGTTATTAGAAATAAGTCTGTGATGGGGCATAGGAGGAGGAAAAAACTCTGTTCTGCTCTCATAAAGACAGAAACAATCCCTTTTATTTCTTTCTAAAGCTATGCAGGATATTGGGATAAACATGTGTGTGAACACTGTAGAGAAAATTCTCAGCAACTAAATCCTGTAAACCCATTCAGCTATCTGCATGTTTTGGTACAAAGTTGCTAGGAACAAGGAAGATGGTCTGAATCATAAAATCATTGACAAGTATGGGTTGGAAGAGAGCTTTGAAGATCATCTAATTTTAGATCCTCTGTCATGGACAGGAATATCTTCCACTTAGATCACTATGATCAAAACCCCATCCAAACTGGCCTCTTGAACACTTCCAGGGATGGGGCATCCACAGCTTCTCTGGGTAACATGTTCCAGTATCTCATCACCCACATAATAAAAAATTTCCTTCTAATATTTAATTTAAATCTACTCTTTTTTTCAGTTTAAAACCATTGCCCCTTGTCCTTTTTTTATAGGCTTTAGCAAAATCTCTATCTTTCCAGTAAGCCCCCTTCAAGTACTGATACACCACAATAAGGTCCCCAAGGAATGCTTCAAAAGTGGAGTACAGCCCTAAGTGCTTAACCTTGATTATCACCATGTAAAGTAACTTGTTTCAACATTTTTGACTGAACAACATGATTCACCAACTTGATATGGTTTTTTCCTTAAAAATGGCAATTTTTTTTTTTTGTTTAATAACTTGAGTTCACATTAAACAACTCTATAAGTCAAAATTTCACCAGTATTCCATTAAAAGTGCTGTATATAACCCAGTTTTTTGAAAAAAATGGTGTTGACCAGCATGACCATCTCAAAATATCTAAAAAATCCACTATGGTTAAATGAGAGAGGAAAAAAATGTGGTTGCAGAGGCAAAAAAGGTGTCTTTGGTACTGAATATAGTATTTTCACACACATCTTTACAATTCTAAAATATAAATTTAATGGAAAATTTCAGACTTCACAAAAGGAAAAATTTTTGTGCTTTAATATCAAGTCAAATATTTTGCAAAGCTTGATGAGAATTTCACCTCTTTAATGTTAAACCAAGGATGGGAAATAGAGTAAATTTAAAAGGTAAAGGCTTACTAGGCCAAATTACCTTTTCTTGTTCAAAAATTTTAAAATAGATTTTTTTTGTTTATACAATTTCAGCAAAAACCACACTGGAAGACTTTCTGAAATTACAGCATAGGTGACATTTCCATGAGAACAGCTGGCAGGTTTGATAGTTAAATGATGTAACCAGCAAGAAAATGTAGACTCTTACTGAAAAAATTATTTTTCTTCATTTTGAGTCTATGAGACCTAAAAATAACCAGATGTAAGTTTCCTATCAAGCATGTTAACAGGACTGACAGTAAAAGAAATATATACATGAAATCTTTGAACAAAAAATGGAACAGAAAATACAATTTAATTCACTTTAAAAACATGAACAAACATGTGTTTAAATTTATTCATATGTGTATATTTGAGTAAGAGAAAATATCTTTCAGAAATCTCTTTGATAATGTTCCTCATCATTAGCCATTGAAATGTGGTAGATTTCCATTATGATCTAAACATTTTTCCATCAATTTTCCACACAGAACTCTGAAAATATACCAACTCCTGCTGTTTATAATCCATCCAGATTGTATGTAACTAACTAATTTGAAATAAATATGTATATGTATAAAATACAAAATGAAAAAAAAAAAATAAACCTCCCCAAAAAACAACCAACCAAACATAAAAACAAATAAAACCAAAACAAAAAAATCCCACAACTCGCTAGATATTAGGGTTTTCTTTAATGCATACTTTTTTCAAACAATTGATTCATTTTGCATGTTGGGGTTTTTTTTAAGAAATCTCTAAACCAAAATTAAAGTCACACATGTTATTAATTACTGTGTGCAATCAGGTTTTTAAGAATTGTTCTTATAAACATTTAGGAAGAAAAAATATCTCACATTACTGAATATTTTTTCTGTATTGTTTTCTTTTGTGGATTTCTTTGGTTAAAATTTAGGTCAATAGTCAATCTGACAGCAATTGCATAGAATGTTTTGAAATACTAAACATTCTTTGGAATAATTTCTTCTATTAAATTTCTAAAAAATATTTACAAAATATTTTTTATTTTCCTTAAGAGAAACAGCATTCAGTCTTGAGGCTTGATATAGTTAAGATATGTAAAAGCAGTGTTCATTTGAAGTTTATTACAGTGATCATGAAGAGCAGAATATGAATAATGACACTCAGCCAAAAGTTTCTATTTCCTGCTCTGTGAGTTGTAATGATTTGAGAGTCATTATTGGGTCATATTTTGGACAAACTCTTCCAGAACCCTATTTAAATGTATCTTCATAAATGCTTTAAATTATCAAGAGATCTAGGAAATGGAATTTTTGATATTGTGAAAAAGCGAGTTTCATGCATTGAGTTTGACAACAATGTTATGTTTTAAATTATGTATCTGCACAAGTCAAGTACATTACTATAGCCATAAATGACCTCTCTGTAAAAGTGGAAAATGAATTTAATTTGCAAATATAATTCATTTATTATCCTATAATTTCAGACCTCAATGCCGTTCATAGGAATACATTGTTATTTCATTGCCCCCTGCAAAGCTGAACAAATATTGTAACTTAGTTGATGTTATTATTCTTATGAATATAATACTATTTCCTTTTAGGAAAATCAGCTCTTCAAAAGAAAAATTGTATCCTGAAGAGTAGGAAAAAATTTCACCACCCTGAGTTTTATATATTAACATTTTGTCCTCTGAGGAATTTTTTATAGAAGCTAGTTTACAGGTGAATGCCATCTAAAAACCATATAGTTTCAAAATGTAAGTTGCTATTAATGGTGGATAGCAAAGGGGAATGGAGCATGGTTTCATCCAAAACCTAGAGACAGGGAAGCAAAATATGCTTGATTTCTTATGAGAGAACGACCTTGCTTTATGACTCTATTTGTTCTCTTTCATCTATTTTTTTTTCCTTATGTGAGATCATAGATACCATTTCATGTACAGGAGTATGATCATTATTCTTCCTTGTAGTCAACGCTTCAGCATTTCCACATTTTTTTATACTTTTTGTACTCACCCACCTCATTCTCCTTCCTGCCTCCTCCATGTGGGATCTCAATACTAAAAAGTGTACAAGAAGGAATAGACTATGAATTAAAGTTCAAAAGATTTCTTGGTCATAACTTTCAAATGATGAATAGTGATATCTTTCCCAGACTCAGGATGCATCAGTTAAAAACAATACAGAAATTACGATTAAGATGGCTTGGTGGAGATTCTTGTTAGTAAAAGGAATGACTTGAAGAGATGGATTCATCAGTTTTATCTGGATTAGGAAAATATTAGTCCATGAGAAAGTCTATAAGAATAGCACAGAGACTTCATGAGCACCAATGAAACATGGCTAACTTGCCATGTCAATCTACTTATCTTTAGTATAGGGTGGTTTACTATATGTAATCATCACTGTAGAACAACATGTCATTTTACCTTTATATTATTTTGTTTTCTGGTATATGCCTGCCAGGGTCCCAAGGGCACTGTCAGTCTTATGAGGGCCAGCCTCCAGGCTTTTTTAATAGATAGGCATGAGACATGTTACAGGTAAGTTCTCTGATACTTGCCTCCTCCTACCCCTGTCTGGACATCCTGACTCCTGACTTATCCCTCCTGGAGCAGTCCCACTCTTGCTGCTCCCTGGAAAGGCCTATCTCAATATCACCATTTTATTACAGTATCTAGATGATGATTAAAAGTATTCTACATTTTTATGGTCTTTTGCAAATAAACTGTTGACAAGGAAAAATAGCTGACACTCCCTAAAGAAGTCTGTTCTGACTTATTTGTTATTTTTTATCTTATTTATTATTTTTCTTCATTTTGTTTGTGTCCCATCAACATACATAGTTGCAACAAAAATTTGTGCAAAACATGGTTGAATTTAATTTGTTATAAGCCTTAAGCTGGTATTCTACTTTTAAAATAATTCTTTCATATACTTTGGTGAAAGTTGAAACCTTTTGGGTAAACTTTGATCTAGTTTCTAAGTTTTTGCAAGATTGTGCAAGAAGGTTTTTATTAACTTCTAATTTTATTCAGGTATTTTTTATGGTTTTGTATCATTAGACCATGCAGATTTTATAAAAAATTACTGGTTTACTGACTCCAGTGCAGGGCCCTTAGGGTTACAGATTTCTTTATTCTGTTATTTTAGGTCTTTTGAGTATTTATGACATGGTATCTGTTAATTTGAAATCTAAGGGATTTCAAACATCAGCAAAGGCATTTTATGGAGTGTTTGAGTCTATATACCGTACGAAATTTGTAGTTGTTGAGTGATTCTGGAATAAAAATCCCATTTGAGACATTATCTGAAACTTCCAACACTACTGTCTGAAAAACTGTTGTCTACAAATACACCCTTTGTGATAGATCAGCATGAGAAAATCTCAGTGTGTCTTGCTTGCAAAGTTCTCCTTATGTATCCATTAGTAACAAATATCAGCCTTTTAGCCATGGATCACTGGCAGTTATGAGAAATCAGATGTGAAACTTTTGAGGTAGCAGAGCATTTTCTGCATACTTTTGCTACCGCATCATTTTTTTTTTTTGGTCCATGTCATATTGACGGCCTCATGATATTTGGGTGAAATTTCATGGGATATGGATATGGTAGTTAACATGAAACAAATGTTCAAAACTCAATGGAAGATATTTTAACTATCAAAAGGCCATATAAATTCTCTTCTACATCATCAGTTGCTTGCTGCAAAAAAATAAACAGACATCACTGACAAATGGTGGTCCTGAAAGGTTAGTACTGGGACCAGTGTTATTTAATATCTTCGTTAATGACACAGATGAAGAGATGAAGTGATCAGGTGCACCTCAGCAAATTTGCAGATGACACAAACCCGTGGTATCAATGCAAGCTGGGGAATGAACAGTGAACTCTTTAAAAGAAAATTCCTTCTTTTTAGTCAATATTCCCCCTGAAAAATAAAGACGGTATGTTACTTTTAATAAAATAAAGTGGTTCTTTTGGAGAATGCCAAGAGGTTTTTAATAGTAACACTAATGGAGGGAGTTGATTCAATTTCCTTCTTATTAAACCAGACTACTAGTCTCGGACTGAAATCTTATAAGTACAATTTTAAGAAGCTATAAGAAATTCTCTGTGTACATTAGCAGAACTACAAAATGGATATATTACTTTTACTCATTTTTTTGCAATGATCCCACCCTGTCCCACCAGTCCTTTCCAAAAAAAGATTAAGAATAATAGTTGTATTATAGTGTGCTACACAGCGTTAAGATGGGGGAAAATGGAAGGATTCAAAAAAGCAGTAAGGACAACCTTGGCTCTGACCATGTACCTTCACAGACAGAGAAAAATTCTGTAGGATTCATGTGGGATTCAGTAACAATCCAGAAGGACTGTTCCCTTTATTCAGGGAGAGTAAGTTTATTAGCAGAGAGTTTAGTATGTCCTGAAAACACATTTTACATGGTCTGAAAATCTGTGTCTGACCATATTTTCCTATTGATACAAGCTCGTTTTTGGTGTTGCTTTTCCACAGAATCACAAAATATACTCAGTTGAAGGAACCCACAGGGATCATTGAGTCCAACCCTTAGCCCTGTGCACGACCATCCCCAAGATCACATCATGTGCCCAAGAGTATCATTCAGACATATTTTGAACTTTGTTAGACTTGGTGCCTTCTCTGGGGAGCCTGTTCCAGTGCCCACCCTCTGAGTGAAGAACCTTTTTCTAATATCCACCCTAAACCTCCCCTGACACAACTTCAGGCCATTCCCTCAGTTTCTGTCACTGGTCACCACAGAGGAGAGATCAGTGCCTACCCCTCCTTTTGATTTAATCCCAGTGGAACCAAAATTAATTTAAATATTTCTTTTGTATAACATAAAAAGAGAAGTGAATTGAAGTCAAAGTATTAATTTGTGAGAAACTATTCACTGGGTACATAATATTCTCATTTTTAGGAAAGTATCTGTTAGAGTACCTGGCCAAGACTAGATTAAGAAATTAATTTAAATCGTATCATGTTGACTAAAGCCTATAAACAATGATAGAGACAGAGAATACTTAACCAGGAACCAGTGGACTATACGTTATATTTAACAAACTAAGAATTTTCCACATGAGAATTACTGAATCCTTGCCTTTAAGGAAGGTTTTGCTGCAAGGTCTTCTATCTTAGTGTTCCATGGGGTTGTGTAGAGCTACTTACGGGAAGGTCATAAGGACCCTTTGTACATGGATCTAATTTCCTTGAAGCTAAGAAAACTAACACCATAAGATATAAAGATTCCTTCAGCTCTTCATCCTGAATATGCTTTTTATAATATGTTAAGTAATACTTCACTTCCCCCACTCTGTTGCTATGTTATTGAATAGCTGAGAATTTATTTTCCAAGTTTGAGTGCAAAACACATTTTAACAGTTTTCTTATTTTATGGAAAGAAGAATCAAAGTGAATGAACAGCAGACTTGTGATTGTGGGGAGGAAAAAATCACCTTTATATAGCCTAGGTTAGTTAGGAATGTAAAGAATGAGAGAAGATGAGCTGGTAAAATGCGAATATAGATGTTTGATAATGCACACAACATCCCAGTTTTCATTTTTCTATTAGAACCAAAGACATAATGAAATACACTATTTATGTTAACTGGAATTTGTTGAGTAATTTAATGTTGAGGTTTTTAACTATATTTTCCTTCATGTAAATTTATTCTAAAGTTTAAATCATTAATTTACATATCAGGGCTTGAATTTCATTGAAGCATAGCCAGTGCTAAAATTGCTTTAGTTATTTCTCACTGTATCGAGTCTTTTCCTCTCTCATTGAATATTACCATGTTTATTGATTTTATTGTCTCATATTCTTACATATATATAGATATTCAGTTCCTTCAATTGTTTCTGTTTCTGTTTTTTTATTACTTTGTTTTCTTTATCTTAATGTTTTACCATGGCAAATTGCATTTTGTCTTTTTGTTTGTGTGTTTGGTTTTTTTCTGCATAGCTCTGTTTTTCTAAATATTTCCAGGAAGAATTGTTGAGCATTTTAAAAGTAATAGCAGAAGATTTTTTGTGTCTGGATGTTTTTTGGAGGAGTACTATTTTCCAAGTTAAAAAACAAGGTTTTATATTAAAAATAACTTCTCTGTTAACTCTCATAATACAAGGTGAATTTTTTCCCCTCAGACTTTTCTTTTAAATTGTATTGCTTTTATTTTTTTAATCTGTTTCAAATTCTCTAATGGGCTTCCATTTGTAGCCATCTCAGTTAGACCTGCTTTTATTTGATTTGCACTACAATATATCATTGTACTACTAGACCCGAAGATTTTCTGTAATGAATCTTTCTCTAGTCCAATACCTGAACATGTAACATGGAAACATAGTGACAAAGCATAACGAAAAGGCTGAAGTACTTATTGCCCTGCCTCAGTCCTTAATAGTAAAACCAGTTATTCTCCAGGCACCCATCCCACTGAGCTGGAAGACAGGGACAGTAAGCAGAATGAAGCCCCAATAATCCAAGGGGAAATGGTCAGTGACCTGCTACACCACTTAGATCCACGTCTCTGGGGCCATATGGGATCCATCCAAGGAAGGATGGATCCAACTAAGGAAGCTGGTGGAAGTGTTCACTTAGACATTTGCCATTATTTATCAAGTGGTTCCAGCTACCTGGAGAGATTCTAGTTTACTGGAGGTGAGCAAATGTGATGCTTTTCTACAGGACAGGCCAGAAGGAGGATCCAAGCACCTACAGGCCTGGCAGCCTGACCTTGGTGGTGAAAGGTTATGGAGAAGATCATCCTGAGTGTCATCACCCAGCATGTGTAAGACAACAGGGCAATTAGGCCCAAACAGCATGGTTTTATGAAAGGCAGGTCCTGCTTGGCTAGTCTAATCTCTTTCTATGACAAGATGATGCTCTTAGCGAATGATGGAAAGGCTGTGGATACTGTTTGGCTAGAATTTAGAAAAGCCTTTGGCACAGTTTCCCACAGCACTCTCCTAGAGGAAACTGGCTGCTCACAGCTTGGAGTTTGGTTGTTGAGGTTCAGCAATGTCAAGTGCTGGATCTGGCACCTGGGTCATGACAACCCCGTGCAACACTACAGAGTGAGGGAAGAGTGACTGGAAAGTTCCCTGGTGGAAAAGGACCTGGAGGTGCTGGTCAACAGCCAGCTGAACATGAGCCTGCAGTGGCCCAGGTGGTCAAGCAGGCCAAGGACATTCTGGCCCAGAAATAATGTGGGCAGCAGGACTAGGAAAGTGATTGCCCCTCTTAACTTGGCACTGGTGAGGCTGCACCTCGAATCCTGTATTCAGTTCTGGGCCTCTCACTACAAGAACGACATTGAGGTGCCAGATTCTGCTCAGAGAAGGGCAACAGAGCTGGTGAAAGTTATGGAGCATAAGTTCTAAGAGGTGCAGCTGAGGGAGCTGGGGTTCTTTAGTTTCGAGAAAAGGAGGCTCAGAGAAGACTGTATCACCCTCTACAGCTACCTGAAAGAGGTTTTAGCGGTATGGGCGTTGGTCTTTGTAAAACTGCAGTCCTGAAGCCTCAAGCTTTACCAGGTGTTTTACTTATGTTTAGACTCCAAGAGTTCACCTGCTGAACTTTTACAGAGACTTTAAGTTTTTTGATAGCTAGAATGGTGTAAAGAGAAAAAGCTTTGGATTTTCCCCCAAGAGAACTTCTTTTAATTTAGAGAGAAAAAAGTATTTTGGCAAAAGGATTTTATGGGAGTAACAAACAACCACTCAGAAGCATTCCACGAAGCACCCATCAAACACCAACCTCGTACAACTTAGAGAAATGCAACATGCCTATTTAAGTTACCCAACAGAGACTAAGGTATGAGGAAAGAAAGGGAGATTAAGAGAAGAAAGAAGTAAAGATAGGAAGAAGTTACGATAAAACTTGTATAGTTACCACCAGAGGTCACATGATGGCAGGTTCCAGGAGAGAAGGTGGGATTAAGATGGAGGCCCTGTCTGCCTCCATTTATATGCCCTGGCAACTGTGGCTGCACCTTCCAGCATGACATCTGGTTAATTGACCAGTCAATACTCAACTAGCTGAAGTGAGGGGTGAGTCAGCTAATCAGAGACTTCAGGTGGCGTGGTGTGGGTGGAGAACTAGGCAGGCTTTATTTGATTGACAGCTCAGCCACATGGATCCTGAGCCATGTGTGCTCCATGAATTCAAGCCACGTTGGCTGCAGGCCTTACCATGTGCCTTCCAATACTGAAGGTCTGGCCCTCTACCCCTCCCCCTCCCAACAAAGTCACGATGGTTCATTTGACCCAACAGTCAAGCAACCGAGTGAGACACAAATCAGGACTCTCAGTCTTTTCCCCCAAGTATCAAGCAACAGGACAAGAGGAAACGGCCTCAAGTTATACCAGGTTTTTGGATATTGGGAAAAAATTCTTCACTGAAAAGGTTGTCAAACATTAGAACAGGTTGCCCAGGGAAGTGGTTGAGTCACTCTCTCTGGAAGCATTTAAAAAAAATATAGACATGGTACTTAGGAATGTTGTTTAGTGGCGGACCTGGTAGTGCTTGGTTAATGGTTGGACTCAATGATCTCAAAGGTCTTTTCTAACCTGAGTGATTCATGATTTTTAACATTTGTTAGTATAATAGTTATAAATATTACTAGCCTAGAGTGAGTAATGGGTAAATCTTTTTCTAGATTGATGTTATATGTTATTAAAAAAAATGAACAGGAGAAATATTCTGACTTTTGAGAAAAGATTAAAAGAGCTGGATTTAACAGATGATGACAAAGTAGGTTATAATATTCTACAAATATTTGAAGGCTGTAATGAGGTATAGGGAGTGATTGTTTAGTGTGATACATAGTAGAATAACTAATAAAAAATAAAAGAACCTCTGTAGTTAATATCAGGGAACATTTGCCAGTAGGGAGATAGAGATGCCTATTAAGACCTTTAAAGACAGATTTTGCACAGAATTAGAAAATATGCAGTAGGGAAAAATCTGACAAGCTAGTCTGTAAACCTTTTCCATATCTCTCTCATAATTCCTTCCAATTTTTATTTGATTAATAGGGTAAGGTCTGGAACATCTTTCTAAAGTGAATAGTTAGGATCACTATATGCCAATATTTGAAAATGCTTGGGTAGGTGTTAGAAGGTTCTGGTATGTCTGATGACATTCTGATGAATCTGTGTAATTGAATCCTCATCACCCTTTCCTGCTTCACTCAGTGTGTCCCAAAAGAATTCTTTAAGCTGTCAGCCAGATATGTGCATAATTTACTTGGGATTTGAAAGATAACCAAGGGCTGAAGCAGTACAAATTCAAAAGGAATACTCATGTGAATCAGTAATTGTTCAGTTCTCATGTGGATAATAAAACAATGTAACTAGAAAGACCAACACAACATGTGTATAAAATCCGGGTCTTCGGCAAAGCTGGTGTGAAAAGCACCACTAATTAATTGTCTGTGATGTAGTAATCTCTTATTTATTTTATTCTAATTGTTTATTGATATATCTCTTCTCTCCTGGTTACAGTGACAAAAGGATCCATTGCAGCAGTAAGGAAAGCCATAAACAGAGAAAAAGCATTTTCTTAAATTCAAATTGTAATTCAGGGAAGAAATGAAAATTTGAAAGGGGCTTAGTAGATCTCCAATATCATAAAAGCATAATATACATGAACCAGAACCATTGCCTTATCTGGGGAAAAGGTGAGTTTGTCCTATTATGGTAATTTCTAATTCAACTGTCAGCTTCCTCTGTATAAAAACAACTACTGCTAACGAGATCTTCAAGAATTTGATACCAATGTATTCTGATAAATTTTCATCCCTTCTCTTCTCTGTAGTTTCTAAAACTCTTATTCCTACTATTTAAATCTAGTCTATGCTATCTTTTTAATATTTGTATTCACCAGAGTTGTTTGTTTTGTTTTTAAAAAACTCATAATATTTTTTAGTATGTTTTATTTACATTTCTTCTTAAAATAAAGTTGTGTGGGTTTTTTTCAGTCTTGTTTGGTTGTTTGTTTTCACTATATTCTTTTTCCTATGGGGTTGTCAAAGAGACCAGAGAATAAAATATGTCTTCTTTAAAATGCAGTTTCAAAAATTATCCTTACCCTTCCTGAAGAAGCTCACTTTATTGTCGGGCAACTTCCAAAAATGTTTTCCTCTGTTGGCCAATTTTAAACTACTAAAGTTTCCATGCATTTAAATGATTGTACTAAAAGTCATCCAATAGGTTACAAAATCCCCATACTCAGAAGTTGTGAAAGGGTGCCTGAATAAGCCCCTGAGCAAGATGATATAACATTGAAGTCAGCGTTCTTTGAGCAGGAAGTTGTACTAAGTGAACTTCAGAGCTCCTTTCCAGCATTTTGTATGATTCTGTGAGAAAAGTTCTCATGAGATTATAGGTTTTTGTTTTCCCTTTGAAACTCAAATAGGTGTTTTGGGGGCCCAGACAATGTCAGAGCTCACAGACAAGGCCAGGGTCCTGGGTTCTGAAGGCTAAGAACAACCAGACACAGGCATGGTGTGTGTAGGAAGTGGTGACTCACCAACATCAAAAGTGTTATTCTGAGGTGTCTTTATATATAGTAGGTGATGAATATCTGGCCCTCCAACATTCCAGAGTGATAGAAAACATTAGTTTTCACCAATGTTGAGTGAGAGCTCAGCCAGAAGCTTCAGCACATCTTGTAACTGTGGCCAGTACTTATCAGCTTTGGATACAAATTTAGCCAGCTGTTAAAAAACTGCATCATTATGGTAAGCCTGATAAACTGAAATTGGAAGTGATCCATGCACCATTTGGAAAGGGTTTTCTGTGTAGTTTTACTACTAGTACACATCATTGTTTCAGTTTTTGGATTGGGTGTTTATGAATGTCCAAGTTTCTTTATTGTGCTTACATGAAGCAGATCTTCCATTTTGTCAGAGATTATAATTTTTCTTTTTTTTTTTCTTTATTAAATATGTTAGAAGAATAAGAGCATTCTATGTCAGACCTTTGAACTTCTTGCTATTTGGGCTTCCACCTCCAGATTTCTTGATTTTTTTTTTGAATAATTGCTAATTAGATTCAAACAGAGGGACACTATGGCACAACTCATTTTACCAGTTTGTTTTGTTACTAATGCACATAGAACTTTTATTAAAAAAAAAAAAAAGACAAATTGTTCCTATAACGTAGCAAACTCTCAAACTTCTCTGTTGCAAAATGCATGTAGAATTTTGCAGAAAGACATAAGCACAGTCAGACAGAAAAGGCAATTCAGGATGGTTTTAGGTTAACTAGCCTTATTCTTTAACCATAGGCATGGATATGTAGCCAAACACAAAACCATACTCATGGACACAAACTATATTGTGTCTTGTTCTGTGTAAGCCAGTTCTCCGATAGTTTATTTATATTCCTGGTGGTCTGTAACATGTTACTGAAATAGTCATAGGAGTTAAGAATACTAAATCACCTGCTTCGTAGGGTAAAATACCTGCAATGTTAAAGGTCTGACTGACATGAAATAATGACTAGGTGCTGATAAATAATGCCAACTAAAGATCTTCCAGACAAGTTAATGCCTAAGAAAGCTTCTTCTTCCCCTTACCCTAAACCCTCTACCTCTTTATTATAATAGAATTTTCTGAAGGAAAAATGTCAACTATTGCAGTACACATCGTGGGAGTTCTTGTGAGTAGAAAGTAATCTAGAAAGTTACTGTTGAAAGCTTCCCTGAAGATTTATTTTGTCATTCATTTAAACTAATTTTCAAAATCTTATGAACTTTTCAGTTGCTTTATTTCTGTTCTCAATCCCTATGTAAGGCCTAAAAATCTATAAAACATGCTAATTTTTAGATATATTATGAAGAAAAAAATATTGAATACTTTTGATACAGTCTTTTGTGAGAGCATGCAGTCTATCCCTAGATATTCCTTTCAATCAAAACAGACGCAAACAAAATATTTTTGTTTCCTGATTTTTTTTCCTTTCATGTCTTTCAAGAATTCACAAATCTGTCTCATTAGTTTGTGCCTTGGTTTCACACTATGATCTTGAAACAGTTTTTAAATGAAGGTAAAAACTTTACACTCAAAATTGAAATGTAACAGTTTTGAAGCAAAACATTCTGTGTAAACACCATTTATATACAGTTTTTACTAAGATTTTAGGGCTAAATCTACCTTCTATTAAATTATGTGGGGATAATACCAGTGAAGTTGATAGGAGTTAAATCAGGTTGCCTACGACTCACTGCAGACAACACTTTTAGACAATTTAGTAGAAGATTTTTCATGAACTTCAAGACCTTGAAGTTGTAAGTACTGTATTACAATTCCATTTTAGTTACACTATTTTTTGTTCACCATATTCTTAGATCTGATACTAAAAATGGAGTCTTTATAACTGGAACTACCCAATTAGTTCTGATGTATAACTGATGGATCTTATTTCTTCTTCTTAAGATGTACATTATTTTATTTACATATAATTAATTCATTTCAGCTGTGAATCTATCTTGAGCTAAATATCTCCTATGCTGTTCTGGACACAGACTTCAGTGACCATTCTGTAACCTTTTTGACATTCAATCCTACTAATTTGTAACCTTAGTTTGTCTTGTCTGTCTTATCCTTCATTGTATAATGAACTCACATATAAAGTCTGCATAGAGTTACAAAGACAATTTATTTGCTGAGGCTAGTGTCATTAAGTATATTAAACATATTTTATTCTGGGACGCAGTCAGCATGTATTTACAGAGACAGAGTTCCATTATGTCATATGAAGAGCTTTTAATGAAAATTCCAAACAAAACCCTTCACAGAAGTGTATGCTAACATTTGGCTTGTATCCCAGTAAAACAAAAATCATAGCCTTGATA
Organism: Myiozetetes cayanensis; assembly: GCF_022539395.1. Taxonomy (NCBI): domain Eukaryota; kingdom Metazoa; phylum Chordata; class Aves; order Passeriformes; family Tyrannidae; genus Myiozetetes; species Myiozetetes cayanensis. The sequence goes on along the minus strand of NW_026087411.1, from coordinate 87,439,667 downwards.
GGGAAAATATAGAGCTGGATACAACAACTGCTTTTATATTTGTGATCCCATTGTGAGCTGTTAACTGTTTGCTTTATCTCAATACAGAGATAGTATTAATTGAAAGGAGATGGGTCATTTGCTTACCAGTATGTCCTGCCCTCCCCCCCCCAATTTATTTTCTTTGTCTAAAGCTACTCAACAGTTACTGCTGAGAACTGTCAAATATAAAATATTTTTTTAAAAAAACCCTGTTAATATTTGAGTAAAATATCAACACTTAAACGTATCAATAACAATTTCTTCCCAGAATTACCCAAGAACCATTGAAATGCCTAATTGAAATGGGGATTTTTTTGGTCACAAAGCATGACTTACAGGTCAACCTAACTTTGAAAATTAATAAATTTCTCCACTTGGTTAATATAATTTTGGTTAGCATATTTTCCTAGATAAGCTTGTCTAGGTCTGGTGTTTTGTATTTTTTAGCAACAATGAATTCTATATTTTATAATAATTTTCATTAAATATGCATGCATATATATATGTACTATATGTACATTTGATTATGAATAGGAGTCTTAACTTGATACACCCACCTCTTTCAGTTTGTCACTTAATGATTGGTAAGTGTGGCTGTCTAAGTTGGCCACTTTAAAAGTCTTTGCTAAGTTAAGGATGTACTTTTTTGATGCTCTTCTGCTAGGCTGAAGAATGAGATTTCATATTGATGCATTTTACTGTTACAAAGGTTGAGCTGGGCCTATGTTGAAGAGAGACTTTGGTCTTTAGCCATAGAGAAATACTGTGCTCATTTCTCCAATCACCAATTTGTAATATTTTTTTTAATGTTAATTCTCTAACTGAGTAATGCAAAGAAGACATTATGGTCTCCAGAGAAATGAGTTTCATAAGAAGATGGATTTCTTCCTTATTTCCTCTCTCCTGGACAGAAAGAAAACTACCAAAAAACAATACTAAACTGAATTTGCATAAAGTGAGGATCCCCTTTTTATGTTCTCTAACCAGTGAATGAACAAATATCATATATCTACTCCTTTACTTGTAATTTAGGTTAAATTATGAATCATAACATTTTATTCTGATATCTTTCATAACTGTGTTGAAGCTGTTCCTTCCTGACTGGACTTTCAGTCAGGATGATGCATGTTCTGCTGATACCAATAATCATTTAATTTGTTTCTATTGTTTTACTACTGTTTCTTTGGATTTTGGACAAGCTATTCTAGATTCCTTTTTCTTGTTCTTATTATGAATTTGCAGGACAGTATTGTCTCTTTTCACACTTGGAACATTCAGATTAACATTTATTCATTAATTCTGGGATTAATTCCATTATGAATTCATGCAGCTATATTTTATTGATTTTTTTAATACTTAAAGTAAATGACATTATAAACATTTTAGAAATGCTACCATTTTAAATATGAGTATACTGTTTAAAGTTTTGCAAGTGGTAGAAGCAGAGATCAAAAAACAGGAGACTGTGAAGTACCACTGTAGTGCAAGAATCTCAAAATTATTGTTCCTCTGTGGGATTTCTGTATTAATGAACAAATATTGGCCCATGATAATGCAAAGTCACTCTGTGTTATTGTGACTGTTATCTAAATCTTGCACTAGCAAAACTGGTGGTGATTTTGTGTACAGTGGTGGAAAACAAGCTGTCCAGTGAGCCAGCAGTGTGCCCTTGTGGACAAGAAGGCCAACGGTATCCTGGGGTGCCTTAAGAAAAGCATTGGCAGCAGGTTGAGAGAGGTGATCCTGTACCTCTCTTCAGGCCTAGTGAGGTCACATCTGGAGTGCTGTGCCCAGTGCTGAGCTCCTCAGTACAAGACATATATGGGGCTCCTAGAGCAGGTCCAGTGGAGGGCAACAAATATGATTATATGATTAAAGGACTGTCGTGGTTTTGCACACCAGCCCATCCCTGGGGCTGAGGATGGTTTTGTCCAGGTGATTTCTGGACAAAAAGCTAATTAAAACTTTCAGTGACACCTTTGCTAATTACATCTTTAAGAAAACGGAAGACAAAGGTTGTGTCGCAGTTGAAATTAAGCAGCTATGTAGGAAAGGCGGTGGTAGGCCCTGAAGTGGGCCAAAGCCTCCTCCAGGTGCAGTGCTGAAGCCTCCCTTCTCTCTTATAAGAGAGTGAAGAAAAAAAAAACTTTAGAGGACTGCTTGCTTGGACGAGAAACCGCTGCAAAGAAATTCCAGTGAAGAGATAAGGGACCTCCAAGGTCAAAGTTAGCAGTCGGAGGAGAGAGAAGTAAGTTCAAAGGGGGGAGAGCTGTTTTTTCTCCCTTTCACTCTCTCTCTCTTCAGCAGGGAAAAGACTGAAAAATATAATCCCTGCCACTTGTAAAAGTTTGTTGGGGTGAAGAGACCCCCCCATGTTGCTCACAAAAGAGTTTGTGGATGTACCAGAGATTTGTGACTTTAACAGAGAGAGAAAGCCTTACGCTGGAACAGAAGCGGCTTGGGTAAGGCAGAGTCCTGTTGAAGACTTTGTGACCCTTGAAGGGGACGATGCTTATGCAGGAGCAAGAATGGCTCAGATAAGCTTGGGATCTCAGTGAGAGATCCATGTTGCTAGTGCTGAAGATTTGTGACCCTGAGAGAACCTACACTGGAGCAAAAAACGGCTCGGGTAGGGATGTTGGGATCCATGTGTGGGATCCATGCTAGACCATGTTAGAAGGGTCTATCAAGAACTGTTTTCCCGTGCAGAGGGACCTCCATAGAGAAACAGGGGTGGACTCTTAAACCATTATCCCCTGTAACCCTGTGGAAGAAGATCCATAATAAGCAAGTGTCCCCTTGCAAGCCTATGGAAGGAGACCCTTCAGCACCTGGGTAACCCCCAGCCTTCGGTTTTAACCCAGGAGGAGGGTAGGCCCAGCCCTGAAGGCCTACACTGAGGAGAAGGAGAGAGAAGGAGAGAAGGAGAAAGAATTCCAGCTGCAACGAGAGTGCTGCAGAGTTACTGGAGAGAGAGCTGGAACTCCGAGAATGGAGACAGAAACTGCTTCTCCTCCTTGGACTGATATAAAGGGGGGGGGAGAAGTATTTTTCTGTAAATACATAGCACCTTTTACTTAAGTAAAATTATTGTAGATATAGTTCTTTAGTAGTTTTTCCCTAGTAAGTCTATGGAGGGTGTGAAAGCAAATTGAGCCAAGGCAAAACCACAACAGGGACTAAAACATCTCTCTTATTAGGATAGGCTGAGGGAGCCAGGCCTGTTTAGCCTCAAAAAGAGATAGATGAGAGGGGACCTCATCAATAGCTGTGAGTAACTAATGGGAGTGTGCCAAGAGGATGGATCCAGGCTCTTCTTGGTGGTGCAGAGCAATAGGACAAAAGGCAATGGGCAAAAACTGATGTATAGGAAGTTCTACCTAAATAGGAGGAAGAACTTCTCTACAGTGCTGGTGACCATGCACTAGAACAGGTTACCCAGAGAGGTTGTGGAGTTTCCCTCAGTGGAGATATTTAAGAACCATCTGAACATAGCACTGTACAGTGTGCTCCAGGATGACCCTACCCGAGCAGGGAGGTTGAACCAGATGACCCGCTGTGGTCCCTTCCAACCTTCTCTATTTAGTCTGAAAGTTGGACAGTAGTTCTACATCAAGCAATCAGAATTAAATTTTATTCTTCCAAAGTGTCAAGGAATATGCCTATATCCACTCCTTGATGAAGTCACTGCAAAGATTTTCATTGACATAATCACTCAACAGATTAGGCTTTGCTTTCTTTTTAACTAGAAACATTGTTTACTATCTTGATTTGCCGTGGAGCTATCCCTTAAACCAGAAATAAATAGCCATATGACTGAACTTTAATAAATTTTAAAAAAGCGCAATACATGTATCTTCTTCTTATTCTACCAAACAAATTGGTTTAAGACAAATCTCAGAGGTGTTATTGAAGAAATTAATTAAATATATTTAAAGAACTGTATTTTAAAGCAGCTTAATCAAGTTCTGTTTCTTTAGTATTTTCATGTATTTCTGCTTTTAAAGCTCTCCTACTGAAAGGCAAGACAAACTTTAATATATATGCAAGTATGTTTAAGCATGTGGGGGTGCATGACTATGCACAATATCTTTTGATTTCACAGTAAGTGCCAACTGCAGACACCTTGCGGCTTTTTGTACAAGATTTTACCTTTCCATTTTTATTTAAATTTTCAGAAATATGTTTTCCTTTTCTTGCCTTTTTCTCCAGGCTATTGTTTATCCCAATGGAAAAATTCCTTATAACCAGGATTTGTATCTTTTACATAATTACTGACAACTTGCCTATAGCTATATTGCCTATAGAAGCAATTACAAAATGACTGGATTGCACATAAGCAGTCCAAAATCAACTTTTTACTGCAAATTTCTTTTAAATAGAAATACATTACCATTAAAACAATGTTAGTTTTGGCTGCAAAGTTAAAGACAGAACATCAACAAATCTAAAATGCTTTCAGCCCTGAGGGTAGAGAATATTCCATTTCATGAAATAAGAGTGGGGAAACTTAAAGAAGCAGCTAGTAAAAATCACTGACTTTTTTTGTTTTCCCATATCTGGCACCCTCCTTCCTCTGAACAGAAACAATGCTTTCTATCTATTTTTTCTATTTTGAGTAATCACTTCCTTAACCCACTGCAGTTTTTACCTTTAAAATTGTTCGATACTGTGCTAGTTTTCTTCAAAATTGTTTAGAACAAAAGCTTATTTCTACTGTACCTTTTTAGAATCCCTTTGTGCCAAAGCTTCCCCTTATGCCTCTGTAAGATAAAAACCAATAAGGTGACAGAAGCTTACTTTCATCCTACTACAAGCACAGCAGCGATTAATATTATAGAAAAATTGCTTCAAAGTACAAATCTTTTTTAGAAGATACTGCAAAGCAAGATCTCTCATCTTTCAAAGAATTTCCCCTACCTTCTGACCTTTAAGATGTTATTCAGGCTTGTGGAAAGTTGCAACTAAAGAAATTAAATTTAAAAATTATTAAATTTTATTAAAAATGTGTATTTATTAATTTTTGGCAGTTTCATTATTTTTTTGAGAAAGATTTTTATCTTGAAATTTGTTGTCAAGAAATGTGGCTCAATTATATATACCTAATTTAAGTTAACTTAATAGTTCTGTTTAGGACAGATAACTTACCCTCATAATTTTAGATGCATATATTATTTTTAATGTCTATTTTATTTTAAATTAACTTTATGGGACTCTGCCAAAATAGACAACCTTGTTTATACACAGCCTGAAAAATTTCAATTCACTACTGTGCAGAAATTGCTGAAATAGGCAAAAATTGTTGTAACATCAGGACCTTTGAAGTAGATTTAACTGGCAAACAAATACCTCTTCCATTTAAGTAATTTCTACTTTCTCTACTTGATTTCTCATATGAGCACCTGTATATGTTCCACTATGTGCATCTGTTTGTGGTTAGATGAACAAGGAGAGAAAGAGAATTTATAAATTACTTCAGGGAAGATATCATAACATAAAAGCATTAGATTCAATGATCTGTTTCATCTATACTTGAGTGGCTAGGAAATATTAATTTATTAATAATAAAGACAGCAAATGTTTGATAGTTGAGATTTTACTTTTCAACATTACTTTAGATAAATTCCCCAAATCAAGTATAAACCCATAATTAAAATAACAATCCATGAAGATTAGATTAGATCTTGTCAGTCAGCTCGGAACAGAAGAGTCACATGCCTGCATTTTAAAGAACATTCCCATGAGTCCAAGAATTCAGCTTTCCAAAATGAAATGAGAAACAGAATCCTTTAAAAGAAAGATGAAATCCTAAAGGGCTTCCTGCCTTTTCAATTATTTGTAGCTTTTTAAACATTCATGCCCTTCAGTTCAGATCTGTGTCTCTAATTTATAATTAATACATATAACAGATCTAAAAAACCCCAAAACAAATAAAACACCCTGTGCTTTTTTTTTTCCTGTATTTCACTTAGTCCACTGTCAATGACTCATTTTACAGAGAGAAGACAGTGTTCTTTAAGTTTCCCTCTACTAGTGGCACTTTCAATTCTATGCTGAATTATTTAAATGTAGAGAGCTTCATTTGTGGTTACTTTGGATACTATTTAAAACTCCCTAAAAAGACTGTTTACATGATATTTAAAATATTCAATACTCGCCATTGAATTAAACTCTTGGGTTTATTACAGAAAGTATAACTCAAAGATCAAATGGAGATCAAACTGTCACTTTAAGCAGCACTGGATTTGACCATGCTTGTTAGTCATATGAACTAAAGATGAAAGAAAAGAAAATTTCCTGGTCTAAATAGTAAGGACTGCAAACTTAAAAACAATTGCATATACAAGAATCTGATACTACTCATAGAAATTAAAATTCTATCCTTTTCATAATTAATTGCCTTTTTATACAGCATTCAGTGCAGCAGAATATCATCTTTTTGCTGGTTTCCTCATATACTTTCAAATAATAAAAATAGAAGAGGTTGGCATCAATATTCTGAGCATCACAATATTTCAGCAATTTTTGCCAGAGAAATAATTTATTTCCCTATGGTAAATACATTTTTAGTGTTATATCTGCTAGGGTATCCCTGTCTGGAACCTAGTATGGCATTGAAAGGAAAAAAAACCACCGTGTCATCAAAACAAACTGTCCAGTAGTAAATATGACACCTGGAGGTGTGTTTTAATTACTTTTAATTAACTAATTAGAATGAATGGTTTAAAGTAATAACTTAATTACATTTTACTCAGAAATTTTGAGAGGCCCACAACATAGAGCCAGTTTCCAGAATATATCTTGCTATCATCTCAGAACACTCTCTTAAAAAAATTCCTTTTCCCCTCACTACAGCATTTCAAAGACATGGAGTTTTTAGAAATTATATTTAACTCCAGTGTATTAGGAGATAGAATGTTGTCATACACAGATGATAGATAAGGGCTTGTATCTCTTCAGACAGTAGATAAAATTAAACTTTGGTCTGAACTATCTTTAATATAGTTGAATTAATCATATCCTGACAATTACAACTAGTGAGATGTTATTTAAAGGGGACATCATATATACCTTGTGTTTAACTGCAAAGTTTAAGTATAAACAACACCATGGACTGTCTAATGTTGTAAAGACTAAAATCTTTCTAACATATCAAGATACAAAGTTTTGTAAAAAGGAAATGACATCTATTTATCTCAGGAGCTATCAGGAGTAGGCGGCAACTTAGTTGTGGTCATGAGGATCTACAGTTTGAATTTAGTTATCAAAGTTGAGGCAGTCTATTGTGGTTAAAGCTCTGTCACTTGATAAGGGGTAGTGGTACCCTGCTTATTATTATTCCTTATTTTGTATTACCCAGTTACTGATAATTTCCCAGATACTCATGTAATATGTTCCTTTGGCACTGTCAAGTATCTCCTTAGAAGACTAAAACTGGTTACAGTGGAATTCCCTTTGCATCATACCATACTTAATTGAAAACATACCTTGCTTAATTGGTACGTTTCTTTCTAGTGAAATCCCAATTTTCAGGTACTATTCAGGTACTGAATTTTAACATCCAAATTATTTATAAGTATTCTTTAGATGTTTCATTGAGGTGATGGAGCTTGTCCAGAGAAAAACAATAGAGTTGGTGAAAAATCTGGAGCATAAATCTAATTTTGAGATTGTTTAGCCTGGAGAAAAGGAGGTTCAGAGAAGACCTTATCACTCTCTACAGCTAACCTGAAAGGAGGCTGTAGAGGCAGCAGTCAGTCTTTTCTGAAGCAGGACAAAAGGAAATGGTCTCAAGTTATACCAGGCTTTAGATTAGATATCAGGAAACATTTCTTCACTGAAAGAGTTGTCAAACAGTGGGACAGGCTGCCCAGGGAAGTGGTTGAGTCACCATCCCTGGAGGTATTTGAAAGATGAAGCTGTAACACTTAGGGACATGAGTAGTTGGTGGACTTGGTAGTGCTGGGTTAGTGGTTGGACTCAATGATCTTATAGGTTTCTTCCAACCTAAATAATTCTATGAATCTAGGAATTAGGATTTTTTTTAAAACTTACCCATCCTAAGTTTCAAAGCAAGATGAAGAAACAGCATGCTTATTTCTTTTTTATTATTATTTTTAAAGAAGAAAGAAAGAAAATATTGTGTATTTTTTTCTGAGTCAAAGATACCATTTTCTTTTCTTCCATATTACAAAACATCTCAAAGGAAAAAAAGCACAAAAAATTAATCCTGAAAGTCAAACAATTTAATGGCATTAGAAGACACTGTAAACAGCAATCTAAAATTCAGACCTGCTGTTTTTTAATGTGCTACATACTATTTCAAAAATTATGCAATATTAATTTAATTAATTTGCTGTGTTGCTTGTACAGAAAGCTGACAGCTATTTTATAAAACTTGTAAGAGTATAGCTCACTCCTGTGATTTTTCTAATTGAATACCATCATACTACAATTGTACATGAGTAATTATATGCATCACTAATCCCCGTTTTGCTCTCAATAAGTCTGTTCATATGAATAATGTTTACACATTTTGCTTCTAAATAGGAAACCAGACAATAAAAAAAAGCAATGCAATAAAAATTTAATAATAAGAGAAAACAAAATAAAAGCCACCATAAAGAGCAGAAAACCCACAAAAAACCCCTGGGCCACGATTTCAATTCATATTTTTAAATAGCTGGTTTTCCACTCTTGACTATTTTGCCTTTTATCTTCACTACATGTAAAAAATTTATTAGTTACCTTTTATTAAGCCTTTTTTTTAAAGATTTACTTACAATAACCTTAAAAATCACCTGATACTTGTAAAATAAATACTTGTAAAACTCTTTAATAATAACCCCACCCATGCTGTAGTAAAAGCACTTGATTTGTCCCCAAAATTATAGTTTTAGGAAAGTTAAAATAATAGGCAATTCTCTGTTCAAGAACCACATATTAGAGCTGTGTGATAGGTCATATTTCTGTTTAAAAACTTAGTAATTGCATTTGCCATAACACAAATTTTAAGATGTTCAGTCTCAAGGATAAAAAAAATACTATTTTTCAATACTAAAAATTACATTAAACTCTTTCCACACTATATAATGGAAGGAGGATTTGAATGAAAGCAACATAAGCCTCACAAATTAGGAGAAAGGTATTTTTTTTAGAAATCACCAAATCTATATTTTTAATTTAAAAAAAAAAATTAACTGGAAAAATTATCTCAGCTCCTTAAGATGTCTGTATTCAACTAGATTATGTATTTGCCTGTTATCAATATATTATTTCAACTTAGTGCATCCAAACTTCATAGCAGAATATCTTTATAGCTGAAGAAATATTTTTATTCAGGAAAAGTGACAAAAATTAAATACAGTTGTTAAACTAAATACAGTTGGGGCAAAAAAAGAAGAGCCCAGTTTCATAATAGCTATCTAGATCTTCTGTAAGATTTGAGAACCTGAAGATGCAAGTGCAATCCCTTCCTCTTTCTTCTCTTCCTCGCTCCCCCCTGTATAGGTTACTAACATATTTAGTACCTTTCACAAATTACATTCTATTTGAACTACAAAACAATAAACAGAATTCAAGATCAGTTTCAGATGTAAAAATCCCCAAACAATATCCCAAAAAAGTATACAGTGTAGAGTAAAGAAAACCAAACAAATCCCATATGTATTCTATTCATATCTAGGCTTTAACTGTTCAAAGTTTAGCAGGTTCCAGTCATCCTAGTTATTGATATTTCCTGGAGAAAACAAAAAAGAGAAACAGATTATACTTCTGTGATATGCTTTCTGTGTTTGTCTGCTTGAGATTCAGATCCACCTCTTGTTATCAACCTGAGCAAAATCTTTTCCTTTTGAAGAAACCTGCAGTGGTTTTCGCATTACTTTCTTGCCCAGAAGTGCGACTTTCAAATAAAGAGATTATCTTCTCTGATAAGTTTCTTTGTCTTTAGGCATTATTATTTCTGCCTTCTTCTATTTTGTCTAATCACATTGTTTTATTTATGTGTATACAGCCAGTCCCATAATCATCATCATCATCATCATCATCATCAGGTAAACTGTAGGTGATGTGTGTATTGAAAGAGAATGCCTCCTTCCCTTTGTTTTTATATAGTCTTTCTTAGATTAGGGTTAAATAGCAATTTCAATAATTAGAAAAGTTTTTTACTGTAAGATATAGTAGTGACATGTGAAGAAGTCCTTAAACTGTTACTGCTAAAGATATAAAGCACACATAAATATTCTAACCTGCAAGGTTCCAACTTCAGGAATAGCTGAAATTAGCAGGTAAAGGATGCCCAGGGCAACATGTTGCAGACTAAGCAGTGATAATATCCCTTTTTGTGGCCCTTTAGCAAAAGAGTGGCAATATCTATAAAACTAAAATATTTTCTTTTATTATTGTTCCCTGTTTTCTCAAGTTCCAAGTATTCTTCCCCTTCTAGAGCAGCCACACTAAGGTACTTCAGCAGGTAACTATGTATAAGTACTTGAGTTACCCCTCTGAAGAGTACTGTTGTATTTAAAATTAGACTCCTGATGAAGAAACCTGTTGAATTAGGACCTGAGTGATTGCACATGTAAATTGTAATTGATATCAACTGGTAATGATAGGAATCTGTCTTGGCAACCAGCTGGACTGTCCATGCCTGAAAGCTCCTTCTGACTATTATGCACATTTTATAAATATAGACAAGGACAGTTACATGTTTTGGACATGATACCAAAACTTTGACTAAGAAACATTGACTCCAGGATTTTTGTGCCCTAAATTTCTATTTTGAAAAATATGTCAATTAGTACAACTGTTGATTATAAAGATAAGTTACAAATATTTCCTGGGTTTCAGCAAATGACTGTGCATTAAAATAAACTATAATATGCATAAACTGAAATGTTATTACCAAAAACCAAAGGGTCTAAACTCAAAGGATTCTAAACAGATTTCAACGACTGAGTTGAAGCAGAAAAAAAACATAGGGAAGCATCCGAACTGCCAGAGAAAATGCTTGCAATTAAGTAATTTTAGAAGAAAGAACCTGAAAAACTCATCTCAACTTCTATAAAATTACATATTTCATGTTATTACCTTGCTGAGATGAGGAATGTTTGGATGGTGCATAGAGGTAGGAGGTATGGAACAATTTACAAACACATGCTGCCTTCAAATTATAACACTCTCCTTCTCAGTAATTATTTGCACATTGTCTCTGCCAGTATTGATTACACTAAATATATTATTAAAAGACTAATTTTTGGGAAGGAGAAGAACATGACAGTAGATAAGATTTTCAATATGAAAAAAAGTCAGTTTTGAAGACCCTTATTTTGGTTGTAGGGATCAATTACTCTGCGTTGGTGAGGCCGCACCTTGAGTATTGTGTTCAGCTCTGGGCCCCTCAGTTCAGGAAGGACATTGAGGTGCTGGAGCGGGTCCAGAGAAGAGCAACCAGGCTGGTGAAGGGACTTGAGCACAAGTCCTATGAGGAGAGGCTGAGGGAGCTGGGGTTGTTTAGTCTAGAGAAGAGAAGGCTTAGAGGTGACCTCATCACTCTCTTCAACTACCTGAAGGGAAGTTATAGCCAGGTGGGGGTTGGTCTCTTCTCCCAGGCAACCAACAACAGGACAAGGGGACATGGGCTCAAGCTCTGCCAGGGAAAGTTTAGGTTAGATGTTAGGAAGAAATTCTTTACAGAGAGGGTGATCAGGTATTGGAATGGCCTGCCCAGAGAGGTGGTGGATTCACCATCCCTGGAAGTTTTTAAAAAGAGATTGGACATGGCCCTTAGTGCCATGATATAGTAATTAGAGTTGGATCAGGGGTTGGACTTGATGATCTTGGAGGTCTTTTCCAACCCAATCTATTCTATGATTCTATGATTCTATGATTCTATAATTGCCTACAGAGCTCCTGAATCAATGAAAATTTGGTACCAATCTTGTGCATTGCCAATAGGTAGTATATCACATCACATTACATTTAGGTGGTACATCAGATAAAAAGTGTATGCACACATTGTTTCCTATAAATAACATCCCTCCAATGTTGAGAAAAGTAGTCCATACCCTTAGAAACATGTTGTTTTTAAAAAGATCAGTGATCTGAACTCAAACTTCACTCCTCTACAAGGTATTAATTTTTTTATTAACCTTTGTGATACTACAAGTACATACTAGCAAAAATTGATACTTGTGGGTGCTTATACTCTCTGGTGCATTTGGTTTTCTGAATGCTAAGTACAAATTCTGTCCCTGTGCATAAACCCTTGTCCATGCTGACACCTGAATCGAACATACCCACATTCGTGCCTGTTACCTCTGAAGAAGGTTCCTGATTATACCAGGGAACTTCCATGGATTGCTCAACTGTTAGACTGTTTTAGGTTTTAGATTGTTAAGCAGATATACCCTAAGATGTAGATAGTGCCATGAAATTCAGAGATTCTTGAAATTCCTATATGTGCAGCTTAGCTTTTGTGAAAGACGTTTACTATTAATGGAACCAGGTTGTTTGTCCTCAAAAAAGTGCACTTTGGGAGAGGCAAAGAACATAAATCCACTTCAACCACTGCTTCATTTGGGCTTCCAACTCATTTAAGTGACTAGTTCCAAGTTATTTTCCTATCTACTTCAGAGAGAATAAGTCCTTCAAACTGTCCTCTAAGACTGAACAATTGCAACACAGTAATACTGTAACAGCAGAGTTGATCAGGCAAACTCCAAGGAATATCAGAAAGAGACAAATATTTGGAAGAGAACTCTTTACCAGAAACATGCTGTTAGATGCTTTTAAAAACTAAACACTGTACAGTGTGATAGAGCTCATCTGTTTGTTGATTTTAAATTGTATGCTTTTATATCACGTAGAAGTTGAAATTCAAATTATTTGTTCAACTTCTTGGGAATTTGTTATTTGAATCAACAATTATTTTAAGGTACATTTTACATGAAATTTTCACTTTTATTCAGTTCTTTTTCTGTGCTAGCACTAAAGAAAAGGATAAAATAGTTGCTGACCAGATGTTATGAATAAGCATCATATTTTATACAGAGAAACAAAGATAAAAGGAGGCACCATGCTTACCATTTTAGAAGACTACTTGGAAGACGGAAATATTGTATCTCTCTATGGTCATCTCAATTCACATTATTTGTTGTTAACTCTCAGTACAATTATTAGCAAGTTAGAATTTAATGATAAATAATTATTTACAACTGAACATTTGTTAAATGAAACACCATTTCTTAGTAATTTCCAAATACATTTTTAAGATTTATTGTTCATCAATATTTGCTAAGTAATTAAATTTTCTTAATTAATATGGCTCTTATTAAACAAGAGGAACTAACATACACATGATAGAATAAAACAAATCTCTTTTAAAGTTGTTCTCTAATGATAATTAATAAGTAAGTTATTAAATTACTCCTTCACATATGTTTTCTTTAGATGAAGAAAATGGATTGCAGTGAACGACAAGGGAAGTTATCTGATTCTGAGCTGATTAATAATTTAATCACATATATATTGTCTGGACTTGGTTATAAAACAGGTAATGGTCAAAATAACTAACTTTAGCCCCTACCTGTTCTTGACTAGAAATACCAGATCTATCCCAAGATCTGGGTATCTGACTGTTACAGAAACAAATACTGTAGGAGAATGTACTTGATCAAAACTCAAATCTCACCTAAAGACATGTCAACTGCTTCTGAACTGATTAAAACTGATTTGTAACATTTCCTCAAGAGATCTCTACACTACCTTATTGTTCTTGACTAAATCTCTGGAGAATGCAACACAGTTTTTCAGTTAAGGTACATATTCATATACATATTCTCCTGGAATAATACTTTGTAGCATTTCCAAATGCCACCAAAATGTGTCAAAATTTCCATTATGCACACACAAAGCCTGGTCTTCCTAATATTTCTTTATAAATGCTTCAAGTTTTCATCAGTTTCTGTGAAGAATGCACTTTTCCTTCCCTATTTTGATTAAAAATATTGAGATTCTAACTCTTCACAGTTGTTTCATCATTGTTCATCTTCAAAAGCCTCTATATCAATCAAGCACAGCTGAAAAAACCCTCATCGTTTTAATGCCTCACTGATATGACTACTCTGTTCTTGTGACCTACCACCAGGAATGACTATCATAGTGTTTATCTCTATAAAAACTAACTGCTTAAATGTCTTACTTTAACAGAATGCAGGGCTAATTCTGTCCACACTACATGTAATTCAAAATCACTTTGATAATCTGTTTCAGAGAAGATTTGAAGGCTAAAAAGGAATAAATCTACATTATTACATCTGAATTAATAAGATATGTATTGTTGTCCATGTCAGTTATGATGACTTTTCCAGTATGCTAGAAATCAAGGGATAGTGTGTGATAAAAATATAAGATATAAAAAATAAAATATCATGCAGTATAAAAAGTCTGTTTACCCTGATATACTTGAATCTGACAGTAGCCAGTAACGTTAAACGAAGATTATATGCACATCACAAGTGCAGTAACCTGCTTTGGGCTTTTTATATTTGCTCTTTCAGTTTAAATAAATTTGGAGTTTAGAGATTTTTTTTTTGGACTCGTGAATTATAATGTTTTACAACTGTCATTAAACTTGTATTTTCTAAAACTACCAGTAATTTTTTGAATGCAAGACTGCTTCTGGGAACCATAACATCCTGCAATGATGTTATATATTATTTAGTTATACGCAGTGTTCTATTTGATTTATTTAAATTTGTTACCATTTTTTAAAGTAGTCCTAAGTAATCCTCTCATTACATGTTAACTTGCTTGAATTCTTGACTGTTCTTTTTTATTGCTAAGATTTTCAGTTAAATCTCCTTAGTAATTCTAAGATCTCTTTCCGGGAAAGTAATGGATAATTTCAAGGGCTACATTTTATGCAGATTTTTTTAGGGTTGCTTTCTCACTTTTGAATTACTTTACAGCTATTAATATTGATTTTTTTTTTTTGCCAGCTTACTGCTCATCATGAGATGCTCCTGTAGCTTTTCATAATCTGTTTTCTTTTTCACTATCCTGTAATACCTAGTATACATGTCAAAGTCTATCACCTCATTAATTTTGCCTTTTTCTAAGTAACTTATGGATATGTTGAACGTCAGTTCTGTTAGCATATCCTACATTTTCATCAGTTTTTGAAACTCCTTATAATGTGCTTACAGGCCTTATGGTAGACAAGAATGGTGTTTGTTAAGCATTTCATTTGGAACGTCAATTTATCTGCAGCAACAACAACAAAAAAAATTCTTCAGGAAATACATATACTATGCTTTTAGTTAAAATGTTGGCTCTACATACCTTACTTACATATTGAAAGTGTAGTTCAGTGTTTAAAATACCTATTTTCTAAGCTTCAAAAATAATCCCATAAAGGTATCAAATACCTTAACTTAAAAAGTATGCTATTTGTCAATATGTGTCAATAAATTACAAAAATGATTTCTTAATGTCTAACTGTAGAAAACTTTTATAGTCATTGGAATATGATAAGTTGCTTTTTTTTTTTGTGCCATCTATCCTCTCCTAGACATCTGTCTTAAAAAAAAGTGAAACTCCTGCTTGATTGGCTAGTTCTCATTAGTTATATTGAGAATACACGTTCTCCAGCTTGGAAAAGTGTGTAGCTTGCAGATGACTGGACAGAATTCTGTCATTTTTATTTCAGTTAAAATCAATGCCGAAGCCTTCTTACTCAATGAATTGTTTACCAGTGTTGTGAAGAACATATACCCACAAACCAGAGAATAAAAACTCTTTTGGTCTACAAGGCACAAAAAAATTACACGCATGAAACAAGCAAAGTAAGGTGGGGTTTTTTTGTGATGTACAGCAGCCTGCACATAAATCCAGTGGGAGAACTCTCATGTAAGTGTGTTTTAATGCTGAAGTGTACAAATTTCTTACAGTGACTTTGTATCATTAACTTCCACTAATAGGTAATTTAGAGAATCAGTTGCAACTCCTGTGGATGCAAAATATATGGGAAATATAGAAAAAGAAAATTGCTTTCAAAATATATAGTACAAAGAATATAAAATACAAAAGTTAAATTAACTGTTGAAAAGGTGATTGTACCTAGACAATATTTACACTGTCTCGGTTTTCGAATGTCTGTAGAATAATTATGTTACATTTAGATAGAATAGGAAGTAGAAAAGTTTTACTATTTACAAGTCTCTCCTGCTTTTCATATTTATGTTAATCTTTGTGACAGATAAGGTCTTAGAACTACAAACACCTCAACTTTTATATTTGATATTCACACAGAAAATCAAATGTTTGATATCCTGACCATAGGTCACTTCAACAGTCATGACTGCAGAAGGAAATTTTTAAAAGCAAACTACATTGAAAATGCTCTATGCTGCTATTAATTATTATTTTTTTACCTAATTCTGATTATGGTGTGTGGAAATTGTGAGAAATTGGCACTTGTAATGTCTTTCCTGCAATCAAGAAGAGTTAATGCGTCACTTTTTTTAGAAAGGTTCCAGAATGGAAAAAATAATTTAGTCACACTGCTATATAACTTGGAGTACAGCTAGTGGAAATGTAGATCTGAAGAGTATGACTTCTGGATATGTATTTTCTTCTGTTTGTGTCCTATATGGAGATAAGGGTTTTTTTGACTACATGTATGTCCATACAGTGACATCCTTGCCTGTCTGGCAAGTAAAATAAGAGTTGGAGTCAAGTATCAAAGTCAGCCATAAATTCTTGGCTACTGGAGAGACTAGCATGTCCAAGCCAGCTACTAAGGAGATCAGCATGTCTAGCATGCTAACTGGAAGACCCATTTGCATATATCCATCCGGGCATTAGGCAATTGGACTCCAGACAATGCAGAGGTTTAACTATTGGATAGACTAAGTGTATAAGACCAACTGCAGGAGAGATCCATCTCAAACACATACATATTTTCCATTAATGAGTGTTCATCCTGAGCACCCTAAAAAAGTGAACAAAGTCAGACCATTACTGCTGTTTGTCTAAATGCTGTGTGTTCCATCAGTGTTGGTCTGTGTGGTCAGACATGTATATGCATACACTTATTGTGAGTGTACGTGCATGTGTGTCTGCTAGGGTTGCATGTTCAGCTTCATTAATCATTAATAACAGCACCTCAGGACATGGGGCTGCTTCAGGCTCGTGTGTATTGAGCTACTGCATTCTGCAACTCCTAGTAGTAGGCATGACAGGAAAAAAAATTATAAATTTGATTATGTGCACCATTTAAATGTTAAATAAATGCATACAAAATAGTAATAGATTCCAACTAAAATTTCTGTTCCAAGACTTTTTATAGTCTGTTGCTGTGACTGTGTATCAGTAAGTGCGACATATTCTTCCTCTTATCTGACTATAGCCTTCTGCAGGGTAATTTGTGCTATTGCAGAGTGAAATTATGCAACTTGAAGTACACTATTAACACTGTACAAGGTTTTCCAGATGTCCAAGTATCAAAATGATTTGTGCATAGTCCGTGGACATTAGAAGCTAAATGTTATTAATAGGCTGTAAAGAAGATAGAGATGAAGAGACCATGACCAGGTTCTCTGGAAATATTTGTTCTTCTTTGTGAGAATGTAAGTCCATCCTGTCTATGACAGATGTAAATTGCAGTTATAACTGACTAAATTTATAGTTTCCTGAAGCAAATGCCTGATTAATTCATGTTTCTAACACAGATGGAAGATGTACACTTATTAGATGGAACAAAGACGCTTGCCTGGTAACAGCAAGATTCCGTGTTTGGCATATAGCAATGTTTTTTCTGTTTCAGCTATTTATATTCATATATTACAGAAGGTAAAAATAGTGCCTGTGAGCATAAGATGAAGTAGGAACTTGCAGAGAACAAGGAAGAGAAACCAAATACCAGTGTGCCCCACATTGTGAAATAGAAAACATCATGTTAGCAGCAGACAAACAACAGCCGAAGAGTAGATATTTGAATAGATATGGTAACAAATGTCAGCAAGAGATGACGGGTGAGTTGTCATGTCTTTTAGACTAGAAAAACATGCCAAATATTACCCAGATGCTATGATTAGGAATAATGAGAGTGAAAAGTACTCATATTAAATGCTAGCATTAGGAACTAAAAAAAAAAAAGAGGAGTGGGCTTTGACCTCCAAAATAGTTAAGGAGAAAACACAGTGTTATTTAGCAAGGTGATTCAACTCACCTGAGATCTAAGCCATTCTTCAAAGATGTCTGTCAGCGTGCATTAACAATACAAGCATTCTAATGTGATTATGTTCTGATCTGGAAGACTCTTTTGATCCCATATTTAGATGAGGTGCATCCTCAACTCTTCACTCAATTCTTCTCTAGAGGGTGCTGATGACAAAGCTCTTACTGTCTTTTCTGATGACAGAGCTATTACTGTTTTCATCCTAGGATCTTCAGGTATATCCTACTCATTTTCTGCAGTCTGCACTTGTAGTGCTGTAATTGAGATGTCATCTTTGAAATATATGAAATCTCACTTGTTCTGTGGAACACAGTGTACACACCCTGTCTTGTCCTTTACTACTTCATGATTTTAGTTGAAAGTGCTAAATGGAATAAGGTGTTTTGGATTGATAATTTTGCACATATTAATTGCAAAGAACATAGTAAGATTAAATGTTGTATAAAACACCTTCATTTGAGACAATAAATGATTAAATTTATAAATAATGATGACCTATCACAATAAAGTGGAAAAAGTAATAGTTTGAGAAAAGAGGAAAAAATTCAAACTAACTTCTTTCTAAAATAAATCAGTAGGGAAGAAAATAATTGTTACATTATTCTGAGTGTCAGACCCACTGAATGTATTGCTCATATGAAAAAGAACTATTTATGAATATTGCCTGGGAGCAGATTTTCAAAGTGTCACATGCCAATTAACACAGTACATGTGAACAGAAGCATAATGAATTTCAGAGGATAATATTCCCACATGCAGAAAATGTCAACAAGAACATAATCGGCAGCTATAGCATATGGTATATTGAGCTCAAAAACTTGTTTATACCATCTTGAATCTCCCACTAATAAGATTTCTCTTCATTAACAAAATATAAAGGAATATAGCTGCAGTATCATTCAGAAGTGTCACTTCCTTTTTGAGATTCAGGCATGAAAATTGATTGATGTGCTTTCTAATGTCAAGCTTGATCTTATGTAATCCAGTGGGGGTTTGTATAGCACTAATACTCCATTTTTGATTCACATTTACTGAAGTTGCATAACACCATTTGCTAGCTAATACAGATGCTGACCAAGGCATTTGTGTGTGTTCATATTTCTGAACTGTGCATGTGAATTCATATTTCTGAACTTTTAGTATGTGGAATCACAATAACCAGTATTTTCAAAAATAAATACGCAGGTCTCATTTCATAACTCTTGCAGACTGTACTCTGATCATAGTTTGTTCACACTAAATATAAATGACCAAAAGAGTATTTCTGTAATGTTCTAGGCAGGAAGTGTCAGCTAGTAAAGCAGGTTCTTAATTTACATCTGGCTGGCAAGGGGATATAGATCTTGAGGGATTTAAATATCAGTGTTACACTGGATGATCTGTCTTTGGTCTTTCTGATACTTTCAGGATGTTTCATTTCAAGGGGCAAATGAGCATATCTAGACTGTCTAAAAATCTCCCAAACCCATAGACAAAGAAAATCAGTAGGCATTAGATGGACATGAGATCTGAACCCTAAGGTAGACTGTTGATAATTCCTTCTGCATTTCTGAGTCTTTACTTTCATAAATTCTTAGGACACATAGCTTAAATTCAAGTAATTTCATTAATTATAATAATTTTCAGTTTTTACAATGCTGAGATTAAAAAAGCTTTAATCAAAATCCTGGAATGTTTCCCTCTAATTTTCCCAGAAAGTTTCATCAAACCTTTCTCTCTCATATTCTGGTCCTCCTCTTCCAACTATTAATAGTATTAGTGACATGTAGCTATTGGTTTTTACTAAACATGCAAGCATCATGTAGGTCACTTGATTTCTCTCCTAAGTTTCCTCTTCTTGATAGTATCAGCCAAGCTGTATTTGCATATAATCCAAGAAATACTATCTATGAAAGTGGATCCAGCATAGGTTCAGATGCATCTTATAAGGATTGAAACACTGCTACTCTGGTACCCTGCCTCTCAAATTTGATATTTAAAGGTAGACCCTTCCAGAAGATAACGTAGACTCATTCATTTACCTCTGATGCTTAACTATGGTGTTTTTTTTTTCTTTTGAGTTTGAAAGGGCTGTCCAGAAGGCAATCAGATCTTAGAGGTTCTCAAATTTTCCTCTAGAAATGTTTTGAACATTTTTAAATACAGTCATTTAACAGTGAAATTAAATACTGATTCTATTTGAGAGGTTTTATGCTTTTTGTAACGTTATGGCTACGCAATCCTAGGTATTGGAGAACCTCTTTATTTATTTAGAACACAAAGGAAATAAAGAAACACAAACTAGCTCTTATGTCTAAAACTGATTTTAAATTTACAGCAAACAAACCTGATGGTAATCACAATGATTTTGCAAAGATAGTTATAAAGGAAATAGAAAATAGTCCAATATCCATCTGAAATTGCAGAAGAATAGGTAATTTGAATTTGCCTTTTTGAATTCCTGATGGGGATGGCACTGGCATAAAGAGGGTCTGAATTTTTTAAAACCCAAAATGCTTACACCTGTCAGTTTTACAGGTCATGTGATTATTCTCACAACGTCCTAACCGTGTTTCATAGGCTATTTAAGAGCTGTTTAAGAAAAGAGTACACTTAATTACTGTCATTGTTCCCAATAGCTCTTCCCAGTTATTTTTAGCAGTCTTGCATCCATTTAGTATCTTCATCATAATCTAATTTGTAACTACCAAAAAAATATATGAAAATATGTTGAACCAGAAATTACTATTTTCAATAGTGGCTTTAGTCTTACATGAGCCAAGAAGTACTTTGGTGGCTTTGATCTGATGCTTAGCTCCACTAAGATGCACAAATGCTTACTTTTCTCTATATATCCCTCACTGCAATGGGGACAATCTAATGTATAGTTACGAAGTTTTAATTACAGGTCAGGTGCTTCTTAAAGGAAGTAATCCTTTGAAGCAATAGCTAGATGCTTAAAGAATTCAGACTACAGATGATTAAAACCTGTATTTCCCCTGAAAGACAATAGCTGACAACCCTCGTGAGTTTTGGTGAGACTATTCTCTGGTGAGACTTTGCATTTAAAAACCTCAGAGTTAACTGGACCAGGAAAATAATCACACAAAGAGTAAAGCTCCACAAAGAATATGGCAGGCACTACTGAAGTACCTAATTGTTTCATCTTCTGTTTTCAATGTCACAGGAAATTCAATCCCTACCCCAGAGGGTTGTCTCAGGTAAGTTAACTTTTCTTTTCTTTCTATGGTCCAGTATACCACAGAAAATCATCTTTGTGGTTATCACACATGAAAAGAAAAAAAACACCACCTCTTAGTAATTAAGGATTTATTACTAGAGTTTGAACAGCAATAAAATCTTTACACATAAATAACCAGTTTTGAATGATAAATTATTAACATCTGTTAGAGTTGCTTTCCAAGGGTTTTCAACTTTTCAGTTTCCTATGGTTCTCTCAAAGTGTTATCATTGTTCTTTTTTTTTATTATTTGTTTACCAAATAAATACTTTCTACAGATTTCATAATTATATTCAACATTATTATTTCTCTTAACTGTCTTCATTTTTTCAATTTTTTCTTTTTTTTCCAAGCTTTCAAGCCCTGGCAGTATGATTTCTGTAGTTGTCCTGGAGACTAAGTCAAGTTTTTACTGTTCTTACTGATTGTATAAATTTTTGTCCTTGAAGCGTTTATGTGATGGTTGGATTCAGGCCTCTGTTCCTATTTAGTGTCCTCCCTTGACAATAATTTGTAATGCATAATGCATGAACAGAACCTCCCAGAATTTCTGAGTGGCTATGCTTGCTTAGATTCTTCTGAGGACTACAGTGCTCGTCAGGAAGGTGGACTCTCACTGTTGTGCTTAGCCCTATGCAATAGATCAGATTACTGTTGCATAAATGATAACACCAAAATCCACTATATATATTCCTTACTATACAATAATATAGTCATATACTTACAAGCAGGTAAGTCCCAACTTTTCCACTCAGGAAGAAATTTTTATGTAAGATAATGAGAAAACCTGTGTGAAAATAAAGCCTCAGAGCAACCTGTCACTTACGACACTCTTATGTGAGATATGAGTTTCTTTCTTCCTAAAGAAAAATGGATCTGAGCCCTGAATTTTCATATTAGGTAATTTTTTTAAGCACTGTCCAAACAGGAAAGATATTTTGAAAAAAGTCTGGACCTTTTCCAAAAGATCTGATGCTCCAATTTTGCAATAAATAAACAATTTTAAAAGACAATTATAATTCCATAAAGATTATGATCCCTTGACTTGAGGAAGGTTCTTCCTTGAGTCTGAAGAGGAAAGCATCTTAGCCCTGGAAGGTGTTAAAATAATCCGTGCCTCAGCATATGCAAGGGATTAACATAAAGAGCTTTCTGCTAACCGTTGTGAAGACTATTTGGAAATTCTTGAATTTTTCCAGGTTGCTAATTTAGGGCTAATCTAGTACAGTTGTACTTTAGCTCTGAATGACACAGTGAAGCTACGTCTGACTGTTCAAATCAGGACAAACAATACAGAACTAAATAACATGCTCTAGCTATTTTTAAAGCCTATGATTCTTGTTGATCATTGGCAAACATATCCTCACAAATTTTTATTGATTCTACTTTGGGATGTTACCTTTAAATGGATTAATAGTATATGCTTATTGTCCTGTTTTTCAAGTTGATTTTTGATTTTGATTTTGAAAATATTTCACATTTTTACTATTCTCATATACTGTTTGATAGGAAATATTTTTTTGCCATGGTTGCCTGTGAGATCTTTCTTCTTAGGGAGGTAGTTTTCTTGTACAAATGCCATATAGTTCTCTAGAGGATTGTACATATTGGCAAACTGGCTGTTTGCACTGTAAATATTTTGCTCTTAGCTAAATTATTGCTTCAATTTGTTTTCAAAATTTAAACAAACACAAGAGCAAAATACATGATGCCAAAACAGACATGAAGAAAATGGGTTTTAATAGGGGGGATGTTAATAGCTTTGTTCTCTCACAGATGTTTGTAAGTCTCTGTGTTTCAGAACACAACTGAGATTAATATTAAAATAAAAAATAAAATATCACTGGAACTGGAAAGTAACTTTCGTGGCTGACATCTGCTGTCTTATTCTCATCATGTTAACACTGGCAACATCCGGTCCCTGTTGTTCCTAGAGGCTCATCCCTAGTCTTTGCTGGACACTGAAAGCATATATACTAAGCCTCAAAGTTTGAAAGAGACTTTGCTTATTTTCTGTGCTATGAAGATTGATGAGTTTCCAGGATGTGGTAGAATTAACAAACACTTATTAACATAATTAACATAGTACCGAGTTCTTATGATTTCAACATTAAATATACTTTAGTACTATATGTTATACTTGAGTCCATGCCCAGATTTGGTTTAAAAGATAAAGAATTATGCAACAAATATCCATGTTTCAGAAAAATGAGTCATTTACAGACAGAAAAAAAATTAGAAAGGAAGAAGAAAAAAGCGACCTAAAACCTTTAATTCTAGCCATATGAACACATTATAATGACATGGTCAATGTATTTCAAATTTAAATGTGTTTTCGAGAGGGTTGTCCTTCACTTTTGAGAAACGAAAGTAATTTCAGTGCATTTTTCATCAATATGTCCTGAACCTGGTTTTATTGGGGAACAGAATTATCTAAGTGATCAGCTGCACTAGATATCTGAATGCTTTTAGTGAATGTTTGCCCACAGTACTTTTTGACAGTAAATTTCCCTCCTACTTAAGGCTTAAAGTAAGAAGTAAAATTCCCCTGTTTTGTAAATTACAATTGTCAATGTCCCTTTTTAGTATAATGGCCAGTAATACTCAACTATTTTTCTTAGTCGCTCTCTGACTTTTTCTTGTACTTTGATGTTTAGCGTATACATAAAGCGACATATTTGGATCTGTCAAAGAAAATTCAATTTTCTCATTTTGCAAGATATTGTTACAATTTGCTATAGGTAAAAGAAATAAAGAAAAAGTTGCACCACAGATCCATTATCACAGAAATTACTTTCTGCTGTTACAGATACTATTTAGACCTGTGTTCAAGGAAAGGAAAAGCAACGTAATACATGTTACAAAGGAAAAGTAAGGTAATGCATATTACCAAAACCCAGCTATCAGTTGATGGGCATAGTCATGATGATATAGAAGGTACAATTTAACCAGTATCAATGAACCAGTTCTTTATATGCCCTAAGGAATAATCTCTGTGCATATCTTATTCAACTATTTGTCTCTTACTATTGTCCATTTCTCTAAGGAGAAATTAATTGAGCCCAGTCATGTAAAACATTGCTATCTGCAATCTCTTGAAGAAAAATAATCTAAGCAATAGGCAAAAATATGAAGATAGTCTAAATCTCAGCAATACCAAAAAGCCTTTTCAAAAACTATTTGTGTGCAGTACAGACTAGACAAATTATCATTAGGAGTATGAATAGGGTCAAGGATGATCTTATTCTACTATTAGGCCAAATTATTGAATAATTTTATTCTCAAGAAAAAAAAAAAAACACCACCACAAAACAACAAAACCCCAAACAACTTGGATACAACTTGTTGGTATGCTTTAGACATATATACAGTCTATCTAAGTCATTGGAGTGACACTTAAAGGATCATTTGTTCTGATAGTAATTACCTTAAATAATATTACCCAGCTACAGGATTCGCAAACATGCTTGCATGGGCACTGCGTTTGAAAAAATGGCTCCATCAGTAATATTGATACGCACAAGAAAACTACATTAGAGTAAAAGAAAAACAGGTTGCAACTTGTGACCAATTTGTAGATTAACAGCATTCTTTTCACAGAGCTGTTGTTTTAGAACAGCCTTAGAAAGAATAAAATCTAAGGAATGTCCAAAAGGGAAATAAGAACACCAGGTACGGTATGAAGATCATAATAAAAGTCAAAAGACTATGCAAATGTAGATAAAATGGACTAAAATCCCACTCCCAAAGTAAAAGTATTGATGATGGTTCCCCTAACTGATAAAAAGAGTAGGTTACTGTGAATAACTTCTCCACTAGTTCTAAATATCCATATATCAGAATCTTCACACAACTGGATAAGACTTAAAATTTAGTGGAAAATACAATTGTGAGATATTATTTGTTAAAATGGGGATCAAGGGAAAAGTAAAATCATGGAAATAATGCCCTTCACTGCACTGAGACCAGTGGAGCCAAAGCAGTCTTCCCAGAGGTCAGAAGCAGTGAGTTTACAGAAAAGTAGAAAATTGCACATACTATGATATGACCCCATGACACTAAAAATGTTAGCTTTATAAAATGAAATCCAGATATCTTTCTGATTCAGATGGCTCCAGGAACATATCCTTTTAAACATCACAACTATGGATATTAATCACATATGACTGATCACCCTGTTTTTATATTTTAACTTGTACTTTAAAAAAGTGCATTTTATGCATTTCATTGAAATGATATTTTTAAAAAAACATATATTCATATTGGTTTTGTTTACTTTTAGCATATTTAACTAACACAGGTATGTATTCCTGATAAATAAGAAAATATAGAAAATTTGAAAGAAATATTAACCTTATTATGTGCTCTCACAGACTCTATATTAGTAATAAAAAATACACCAGAAGAATTGTGTAGAAAAAAAATTATCACCTGATCGTTATCATTGACAATAATTAAGACAATAATATTCGATAGCAATATCAACCAGTATAGAATGACCATAGATTATTTTTAGATTGATTTTTAAATGCAATTTTTTTTGTTGTGTAAAATAAAGAGGACATCTACATCTATGATCTCTCACACTGGATATGAAGTTTTTCTGAATTTTAATAATACAGATAAGTGGAATTTGGGAAGATATGATGAGGAAAATATTATATTGGATGCCTCTCTTATTCTTATATACTTTACATATATTTATTTCTGAGAGTGATCAGAAATAGAATAGGAGGCTAAAGTGACCTTTACTCGTATCCCATAAAAATGTTCTTATCTGCCTATATCAATTCCATAATATATTTTACACCAAAATAAAAATATCAAAGAAATTTGGCTCAAATTTTTTAGTTACTTTTGAGCTCCTCTCACACGTATTTCTATGAATCTTCATAGAAATAAAACTTTCTGATAATCTTAAAAAAATATTATGTACTGTTTCTCTATCGGTTTTTTGATAGATTCATGGCTATCAGCTAACTTTGTTTCCATTTTGTTATTTGCATGCATGCCTGTGTATGCGCATCTATTTGTGTAAATGTCTACCTCAAACAACCCAAGCCAACCCCCTTCTATTTCCTAATTTAAAGCATTGAAAATTTTTTGACATCTTTGTAAGACAGTAATTTGATTTTTTATGTGAACTTCATGAATATATGTAAGTAATGTGCTAAAAATTTGTCAAAACTTACAGAACAAAAATAAACTGACTTCTTTCATCACTAAGGTTTTGTTCACCTAGTATGTGTTAAAAGATTTACTATTGTGCAATATTTTCATCTAATAAACATCTGCACCAGCTGTATAAAAATAAATAAAACTGTGAAATTAGTATAAGGATAAATATGCTAATAGTTAAGATAAAGATTTCTTAATACCTGAAGTAATTTTTCAGTATCAAATACAAAAATGTATATAATGGTGTTGGAAAAAAGTTATAATGTGATCTTTTAAAGTGTTGAACATCATGGAGTAGGGTCCTTTACTAAATTTGTAGTGATCCCCACTTTTTGCTATTTTTTTTTTTTGTGAATCAGTGAATTCACCCAAAATATTTAGTTCATTGTTGAAGAGCTCTGAGCACTGTCATAATAAAGTTAAGACAGCTTTGATGGTGACTTGGATGAGAAATCATTCCATACAAAACTCCCCACCGATTAACATACACAATTTGTATTTCACCGAGGCATATTACATTTTAAATATTTTACTTTTTTTACTGCTTTCAAATATTTTCTGTGATGTTAAATTTTGAACAGTTGCTACCACTATCACAAAAGATCAGCATGGCTGGGATATTTGACATATAAAAGCATCAGCACTTATTAGTGATAAACACCATTCTCTCTCCTCTCCTGATGGATTGTATGTTCTTTCATTAAGTGTAAAGAGAGGATGACAGGGATGAGCAATATTCTAGATTTTTCTGTTAAAATGTTGCTGGGATTTGAGGGTGTTTTTTCATATTTTTGTAAAAGAAACAGGTGTCTTTGGTAATTGATTCTGTAGGGAAACATATGATAAAAAAACATCTCTACTCCCACAGCTTAGGAGACTGTCAAATCATAACTCCATCACTTCTCTTGTAGACTCGCTAGTGCTATCAAGCAAATGCTAAATAACTCAAACCTTTTAAACTGATGTTTAGGGAAAGGAAGGTTGTAAATGTCAGCACTAATCATACCAATAAACTTGAAATGGACATTTTGTGATTTCAAGATTTTAAGAACTCGGAACAATCAAGTAATTTTATGTCATGAACCTGAAATGGAATTACAACTGTGTGTTGGATAAAGCAGTTATAATTGTGACTTTATAAAATTTGCAACCTTGCTTTTATCTTATTTATTACTCTTTCTGTCCCATATTATCCTTGTTTGTCCTGGGAAAAAGTTAGAAGTTTTGGAGAGAGAGACCTAGCTTACCTATATTTCTCTCTAGATGAAACATCTCAGCCAACTTCATTAAGATAAAGCTTGCACATTCTGAATTCCAAAATTGTGCATAACTAAAAATATCTAATTCTTTATGCCGTTTTGGCAGCTATTCCACACTCTGGTACAAAGTAGGCCATCTACAATTTTTTTCGTGTAATGGATATTCTGTTGTACAACAGCATCGTTTACCTCTCCATTTACTCTAATTGAGGGCAGTTTAATTTGAATTAAATTTACATTTATGGCTGAAGAACCATGGTAACAGAAAAGTCAAGGTGAACACAGTCTTTTTTTTTTGTTTACTTGATTAAAGTGCACTCTTATGTACTTCCAACTAATGAATAGAAATACTATATATAGCACCTACCAAAGGCAATATTAATAAAGCAGAGGCCATTGAAATGGATTTCCATTGAAGAAAGGAGACCTAAAGGAATATTTTTTCACAGTGAGGTATTTCTCTGACAGAATGTCACTGTCTCAAGTGGAGATGATTATAAAGAATAAATAATAATCATTGGTCTATATATTAACAGATAGAAATAAAGAATTGAGGCTGCTGCTTATGCAAATCTATTTGCATTTAAGGATAACATAATTATTTGTATCATTAAATGCCTGTATTAATTAGACAAATATTATTCTGATTGACAATCTTCTACCTCTGCTGTCACTTCTTTCTTTCTGCCCTCTCTTGCTGCTATTAGATCATATGCTACATCTACATTTATCCCCCTCCTTGCTTTTAAGAAAAACTAAGAATAAATTGGCCACTGCAGATTCCCTGTGAGGAAGCTTCAGGTTCCCTCTGATTCAGGGTAAGGAGATGACACGTTAGAGTACCAAGCTGAGGTCTGGAAGCAAAGCTTTGTGACTATGCCACAGAAAGTAGAACATATGAGAATTCCATCCAGTTTTAAAGGTCTTAAATTGACTTATTCAAGAAGTCATATGTCTGTGTCCTTTTTGGCTGATTTCTCTTGTTCTAAAACTGTCCTCCTTTAAGTTTCCCCAGGCCTTAATTCTCCATTATAATTTAACCTATATGCTTTGCACTTCTGCCTTTTCCTGTCCTTATTATCAATATTTTTATCGTATTTTTCAGCATGTATTCCTGGTTGATCCTTTACTAATGTTGTTTCAAGCTCCCTCTGCTTTTTCCTTGCACCCTATTTCCAGTTTCCTTTTGTCTCTGTGATATCACATTTCACTACTTTTCTGATGTTTCCACTTACAAGCTCTTCGTTTCATCTCTCTCTCTCTTGCAAACTTCATTACAGCAGGTACCATGAAGCAGTTGCCTTTAGTGTTTCCTATGCAACCTAATGGAAACTAAATACGGTGTACAGTGAGCATTTATTCATGGATTTTTTTTCTGCCCTTATTACCAGTAGAGCCCAACTTTTGTTAGGTTTTTCATCACATTTAAAGTAAATTTGTAAAATGCTAGCTTTTAAAAATTAGTTTCCCAAGGCATCTCCACTAGGAAGAAGTCCCCTAACATCATGAAGTGATTTGTCAGATACCCTTTAGCAAAATAATTTTACAGCAGATATATGCTTAGAGGAGGTCTCCTCATGGTACAGTGGAGAGATTGATGAGCTGTGAGAGCCTCAATACAAGAGACCATAGTTGAAGGTCATGCTACAAGGAAAATTACTGCTTGTGTAAAGAAACTGAAATATTCTGTGAACTAAACAACTAGTTCAAAAGGATTTTTTTTTTCATATTCACTTTAGAAGTGTATTTAGCTCACTAATTCACACACTTGGGGGATAAATTTGATATACACACCAATAAAGTTGTACATGGAAACCAAACCTGTTTAAGTTTTTCTTTTGGCTTTAGGGGGATTTAATGCAATCTTCATGAGGGATTGATATGAGGATTAGGCTTCTAAAATAAGATAACTTGTTGCCCTGTATCATGGTAGGGAGTACATAGCACAATAAAATATGTTAATTAGGAAGAAAATAATCCTAAACTTTTTAACTCCCTTTAGCTATGCCTGGCTTCAGACCTGCAAGTTCCCAACTTACAGAAAAATCTTTTGTATTGAAACATCAAAGTTATAATCGCGAAGGTTATTTGTCAATGGTCCTTCTCTTGCCCTTGAAATCAAGAATTGTGCCAAATAAGCACTTCTTTATCAGATCACTGGAAGGTGACTATAATATGTACAATGTTTTATTTATTTATTTATTTTTAACATGCTGATTTATTTTCTGCGAGAGCATGCATGCAGATTCTCTGATAAGTGATCATGGTCAGCATAATATAAGATTCAACTTCAGCAAGGCCTACTCTAGATTTGTTTTGAAAGTGCTTTAAATTCTAAAAATTAGATAGGGATACTCATTTGCAGGTATTCAGCAGTAGACATTGTCAATCTAGGAATGACAGAAATAATTTGTTTTTCACTGTTGAAAACAGAAGATTTCCACAAAAAGGAAGATTAAGAAGGAGCATATCGGCTCTTTTAAAAAAAAGGTTTTTGCCAAGTACATCTTTCAGGACTCCTTTACAGTTACCTCTTTGATATCGGACTCCAGGATGCCAACAGATCTTCAGTTTACTCTGTAACTATTTTTTAAATTTATGATGTAAAGATTAAAAATATCTTGTGGTCCAGTATCACTGAAATGACAATTGTATTTGTCCTATGCCTGACAATTACACTTCTTATAAAAATACTGCTATTATTTTTAGCAGCAGTTGCTACTTTGGGAATATTGCTGAAACAACATGGTGAAAATGAGCCACTGGGAGGATTTAAAGGGATATATGACTTTGGCTTTGTGGGTTCATTTTGGAACAAAGTACTGGGGAGCTAATGACATAATTTACACTGAGACTATAAAAAATGCAGCATAAGGAAGGTATAGATAAAGTCTGTTGTAACTTGGAAATCATAGCAACTATACAAAGCCTTCAGACTTCTGTTGTGAAAAGATGGTAAATACACTAAATACTAGTGTTTGATTAAAACATGTATTTTTGAATATTTGTAAATTCTCCACTATTAAAACTTTTCTTCACTTCATGCTGTTACATGCCTTCTAAGCTTTAATTTGTCTTCCATCTTTCTACTCCCTCCTGCTTGTCAGGCTCTACTTTCATTTCCCCTCTCTCTCTCTGTTATTCTTCTGGCATCTTTTTGTGTCTTTTCTCCCTTGGTTTTATTTTTCTCTCCCCAGACAGACTCCCAGATCACTTTAGAGATGTAGGTTGGACTTCTGATGTCATTTCTCGAGAAACAAAAAGAAATTAGAACCTTAGTGTTCAAGGCTATATAGAAAATCTTCTTATATATCTCTGTAACAATGCTTTTTCAGGATCTTGAGATGCTTGAATATGTATTTGTGGGTAGAGAAGAATAAAACCTTTAGAAAGTTATATCTTTACAGTGTCTGACAATTAGACACAGTTGCTTGTCTGACTATAGATGTTGTTGTGCTAGCCATCAGGTACATGGTGTGACTCTCGGGGATAGTCCTATACAGGGCTAAAAGCTGGACTGAATGATCCTTGAGGGTCCCTTCCATCTTGGCATATTCTGTGATTCTGTGAAATTTCACAAATGTCACTTTAAAATAAATGAATACACTGAGTTTGGGATTTGAAATGCATTTATTTCCTCAGCTCTTCCTGGTTTAGGCAATGCTCTGTGGTATGAATCCCATAACAAGATGCTTCAATTCCTGCAGTTACTACAGTGAATGTAGGTGTCTGACTCAGTTTCATAGATTGTGCTGCAGAGCCTGAAGGAATGAAATGTAGGGCAGTCAGACTCCTTCTCTGTCAGACATCTTTCTAAATAGAAATAGTCTGAGTTGTACAGGTGGTTTTGTCATGTCAGGATCAAATCATAATGTTAAATGATGCAATATATTGTATATTACTATATTTCTATAACATATGTTCCATATACAGAAAAAGCAGTCCCTTGTATGTTAACACAATTCTTTCCAAAACCAAAGATCTCAGATGTAAGCTGTTATTCTTTTGTAATGTTAGTAAATATGCATCACTGATATGGTTGTTGCATGGTTTTAAAGTGTCAAAATATATTGAAAATCATTCTCTGAACAACAGAATGCAAAACTTTTTTTCCCTACACCTTTTTTTAATTGCCAAACCCAGATTTATAAGAATAGAGTGTTTGTGTCTAGCAATTAACCTGCTAGACAGAAGATGTTATGTTGTTGTAGAAAACAATTAGGTTAGTCTGACTAACTAAGTGATTTGCTTTTGGTAAATCAGTGTTGTCTTTTTCAAGGACCTTCTTCATCTGTTTTATATGCTGTCTCAGGAGTTTAAAATGGGAAAGCTGTACACCTCAGGCATGTGTGTGACTACGCAGAGATTTAGGGTTTTTTAAATGTTGTTCAGTTTAAGCACACATAATTTTGCCTAAAATTTATCACAGTCACCTCTGTGCTATTTCAGATTGTGTGTTTTGTATCTAATCCTCTTCCCTGGGTATTCTGTTCATTCATGTCTAGTCAGTGGGGTAGCTCTTTTTGTAATCAAGTACTGTTCCAGTAAATCTATAAGCTGCATTTCCCATTTTCCCCTCAGTAGTAAATTTGGATGCACAGGCACAGCTGTAGTTTGCTCCAGTATTCGGTCTGCTTTGAACAATCAAGCAACAGAATATTTTACCAACCCCTATCAATCTCACTAATATGCACCACAAAACACAAGAGCAATTGGAATGACAAATTCAACAGGTTTTTAAAAAAACTGTTCCTAATTACCATAGGCATTTTTATTATTTGGCTCTATTATTGGAAGCCCTTGTAATCTTACACGTATGTGCAAAATCCCATGTGATAGAGTAATGCTTTTTTAAATTTGTTCTCTCAAAGATACAGTCATAAGAAGAGTATGGTCACACTGAAAGCCTCTGAAGGAGCTGTGAAGTTGTCCTTTTTTCAGGAGGCCTTCACAAGGGTGACTTGTGAATCATTTCTTAGTAAGCTAAACTAAATGAAATATGGAAAGGAATACACAAGAATCTGCTCATATTTTTTTCCCACACTAACTTGATTATAATACATAATATTGCTTCTGAAGTTAATATAATAAAAATTACACACAATGTCTTTTAAAGTGCTCTGTAGTAGACAATAATTTTATCTAATAAAATGGGATACAATTATTTAACTGTCTGAAAAAAAGACAAAATGTCATTAATATTCTGTTGGTGATATTTTATCTAATACACATTATGTTGGTTTTGCTGCAACAGCTTGCTTCATCCTAGTTTGAGTGAACTGATTGATAAATTGGTCACCTAAGCTCACTTATGTTCTTGTTCAGTTCTTGTACTAGGGTAGAATTTCCAAATGTCAACCAAAAATTTCTCTTAAACATGAGAAAAGATGTGGGTGGTTATTATATACAGTATTTTTGTATGAAGCGTTAGATAATTGCACACTATATTCACAAACTGGGGAAATCATAAATATTAAGATAATTGGACTGATCAGCTGTAGTTTTTCACTGCTCATGTCTTGAGTTTTTTCACTATATTGCTTCCATAATAAAAAATATATTTGATTTAAACAGCAAGAAACAGTAGGAGAATTGTATGAGTATTGTTTCATGCACTTATGTAAGTAGTTTCCAAGAGAAAGGTGAGCAGAAAATGAGTTATGGTTGTATATGCAGTAGCTGGATTTCTACAGCAATCTTAATCTATAGTTGAAACAAGATATAGTTTGAGAAAATCAAGCTTACCACGCTATCCCTTGTCCTCAAGCAAAGATATTTCTAGGTTGCAACAGAACATACCAAAACAACACATATATTCAGAGATGTTTTCAAACTAAGGAATTTAGTTCATATTCCCTGTGTAGCTGTTTTGATTGCCTGGTAAATTTAATTTTATGTATGACTGATATTAACATTGGATAGAAAATTTACACATTTGAGGTAGTAAGTCACAAAAATTACCTTGAGTGGGTAGTTTTACAAAGTTCAGCATTAAGATGTTAACGGGGCGGGGGGGAGGAGGAGGAATTAACTATTTCTTTTTATATATAAGGAACTTGGAGATATTTTAATTTTTCCCTTAATATAACCTCTATATAACTCTATGAACTGGAAGCAGAGAAACACAAGGGAAGAGGTAGCCTTATGAAAAGGGGATACAATCAAGTCTGGAAACTGATGGACTAAAAATTATTTAATTCTTCCATGCTAAGAAAATAATATCTATCTACAGTTAGCTGGCAAAAAACTTCTAAAGTGTTGATTTGTTCTAGTTGTCAATCAGGTTTTAAGTTCATATTTTAACACTAACAATCTGAACAGTTGTTTTAGTATATATCAGAAGAAGAATAAATATATTTATTTTAATAAAATAGTTATCAAGATTTTTTTTTTTAATAGTAAGACTGTTTTCAGGAAAGGGACACTCAAAGTTTTGCTTGATACTCCTGTAGTTGAAGAACCAACCTCCTACTGGACAGACAATGTAGGATGGAAACCTGAGGAGACTTTTATTGATTTTGTGGATTTTTTGTATTTCTCTAGTTCCATATAATTCCATATAATGCTTTGATGCGAACTCAGTCTTGCAAACTTGAAATTTAAGATTTTCATTGCTTTAAGATTTTCAAAACTTTCATTTATGAAGCTTTTAAATCAGTCTTTCACATTTATGTTGTTGAAAGTTCTATGTGTAGACTTCCATATTTCTTTGGGTGTTATAAAGATGAGCTAAATACATTTGTATTCAAGGTTCCATATTTGAGGGAAAAAAATTAACTCAGTTGACATCAGGCAGAGAAAGAGAAATCTTGTTCGGAGATAGCTATAGGTTTTAGAAATCTACATTAGCACTTAACCTCTCACGGTAAATTCATCCCTAATTGTCAGAAAGGCTTCAGTAAGTCTTAATGAGTTTAGGTTTCTTTTTCCTTTTTCATCTGCCTGTATATATTAAAAAAAAAATTGTTAAATTATTTTTTCTAAGAAAATCAACTTTAGCTTTTTTTTTTAAATAGAACACCATATTTTTCATCTTGATTTGAAGTATTTTGACAAGTCAGTTTATACCTGTAATATTCCTGTAATTAAGCAATCAGAGTTCTGCTACTCCCGTTCTATCTCCTGTGTGAAACAAATGTGACTAATTTCTTTATATAGTTTTTTTTCATTTCTCTGTACTTGACTGGAAAAAAAAAAGAAGACATAAAAAGACTGTGCAATTTACTATTTTGTGCTTACCTTGTTTGGTGAGAAACATGTAAGTGCTACTAAGTAGTTATTTTACATCAATAATGCTTTATAAAATGTCTACCATTTCATTAATAAAAAGTTTTAAATTACATTAGTTATTGCATCTTTCTATGGTAGCATTACTAAGTCTCTTTTTTTTTTGCCTTCAATATGAAATGTTTCATGAACTAACAAACATCTCTTCAAATGTCTCTTTTGCAAAGAAGCCTTGAGTTGTCTTCACAAAAGAGTTGCTAGGTATTTTGGATTTCTACTTGCTCGTCAATCCCAACAACATCATTGACGAATACAAGATATTACCTACTGCCCAATCCTTACTATGGAAAAAGAATAGGTGTTAACATTTCCATAAAACCATTACTTCAGAGCAGCTTCAGCTTTGGGGTAAGCAGTTAATGCAATTTAATGAAAGTACACTGATAACACAGTTATAACGGTCATAACAAAAGTGCTATAAAACACAGTGAAAAACTGTCTTAATTTAATGCTCCAAGTTATGACTTTAGAGGACCTATGAGACCAACTGTTCCTGGTGGCCACCTGTCTGGAAAATCCCATTTTATATAGGGATTGTTTTGACAGCAGCCAGGCATGAAGATGAAAAAGTAGCAGCAGCTGATTCAGTTTAACAGAATCAGAGATTCACAGAATCGACCAGGTTGGAAAAGACCTACTAGATCATCAAGTCCAACCCTTGTTCCAACACTGCCGTGGTTACTAGACCGTGGCACTAAGTGTCACATCCACTTGGCATCTTCCAGGAGAGGTTCTAAGGCTCAGTAAGTTGTGACACCTTAACAGCTATAAACTGTGAAGTCCAGAAGGAGGTTTCCAATGATCAGACTGCAATCTTAATCTGAATTTATCAGGTCTTATTATATTAATGACTCTAATAAAATGCTTTAGAGGAAAATGTAAATTCCAGCTAGCTTTGTAGTGAAAAGACCAGCCTGTGCAGCACTTGAATTTAAGATGAGAAAGAGATTTGGTTCAATTAAGTTTATTGAAATTCAATGTATAATGCTGCAGAGTATCAATTTAAAAATACATTGTTTTCTTTTCAAATATGGAAAGTTTGAATTGTTTGAAAATGCTGGAATTCACTCAAATGGGCTTTAAGTGAAGGTATGAAGCAATGCTTCAATGGAGAATAAACCTAAATAATAATTTTGGATTACTGCATAGAACACGGGTTTGAGTTTCTATATCATCTGCTAATTTTTATCAGCATTCCTTTTTTATAACAAGCTACAAAATGATGATATAGAACTCATTATTTGGTATTTTATTTTTTTATTATGATATATATTATGTGGAAGTGATGCATTTATAATATTTTTATGTGTTAACTTTCTAGACACTTAAAAAAATCAAAATACTGTATCTTGGAACAGTTTGGAAAAGTGGGTGACACTTTTGTGAGCGTGGGTCAAGCTAACACTGGAAAGGTGATTCAGCCAAGAAGAGATGTAGAACAATTTAAAAAAATTAATCTCTTCACTTTGTGAGTAATTTCACGTTGTGAGGGTGTATGGGATGCAGGTGTCCAGCCATCACCAGCAGTGGGGACTGCCAGGAGGTCCCTGTGAGGAGAGGCCAGGACTACCACATGCCAGACAATTCCACAAAGAGAAGTAAGAGAAAGAGGAGGAGGAGGAGAAGGGGGAGGAGAAGAAGAAGAAGGAGGGAGAGGAGTCCGTGGCTTTAGCAGATATTCCCCAGCAACCCCTGAAGGACACTGTTGGAGCAGGGAAAAGCATGAGGAGAAAGAAGTGAGGAAAAAGCAGCAGCAGACCCCAGCTGTTATGGCCCAAGAGCAAACCCTGTTTGAGAGGGTGATAAAGGAGTCTGGACTGAAGAGGTAAACTGAAGCCTATTAAAAGGGGGAGGAAGAATGCTGTTTCAATTGGATTTTTTTGTTTGTTTCCCACTACCTGAACTAGTAATTATGTTTTTGTTTTAAATAGACATATATTTTCACCGAGTTGTGCTGCCAATAACATCTGCTGGCAACTGATCTTTTTCTTTAACTCAACCCATAAGTTCTTTTCTTCTTGGTCTGTTTTCTCCCCATCCCATCCTGCTGAAGGAGTGGAGAAAAACAGTGGCTAGGTGGGAGTTTGGATGTTAGTCAAGGCTTACTCACCCCAGAGGGCCAAGGGTTGTGTTCCTAAACATGCAACATAACAAACAGCATTATTAGTTTGACAGTAGTTCTCAAACAATGAAATGATAACCCATAGTAAGACAACATAGTAGAGTGTTTTATGTGTGGAGGGTGTGTGGGTGTGCACAGGCACCCCACTGGAGAATGAAAATTCAGGTTCATCCAGACCATTACATGTGCTTAGAAATGTAATTTTGATTGCCATTGTAAATATGTCAGCACAGTATTGGGATATTTGTTGCACTTCTGCCACACTACCTATACACTGTTTATGTTTCTAATAGTTTTATTTCAATCCTAATAAAATATATTTTAAAAATATATGAACTATTTTAATACACAAAAGGTGAACACTAAAAATGGTTAACCATGGTTAACAACCTAGGAAAAAAATACATAGAACTGATAATCCCAGTTCTCCAGTATAGTGGTATGGCTTTTGGAATGCTCTTCCACTAACAAAAAACCAAATCTCTTTTTGCAAATAAAAGTGTATAAAGTCCATATCTCTGTGATGAAATTTTCATTAGAATAATACAGGATCTCCCCTTTCTAAACAAGTCAGCAATTCACTGACCTTAAAATTCAAATGAAAATTCTAATGTGCTTGGTAAAACACATTATTTGTAGCATCTAATCCTTGTTGTAGTGATTCACTGCAGTGTTCCTTCAGTTCTATGGTGTTAGATGAAAATCCAAAAACTAGATGTCCTCTAACTTATTTCAAAAGATTTAATGCTGAAAGAAGAGCAGATTTTTTTTTTCTGAATATGATGTGATATTTGAAATGAAATTTCCTTTTCCTGCCATCTGTGGAATTGCGTACTGCATGATGTCTTTAACCTGGGTAGTATACATGAAGAATTATATTGAAAATGAAATTGCAAACATAGTAGAAACTAAAGGATTTTCACCAAGAAGTAGAGCTGTGTATCTACAAAGGTAAAAAATAATTTTAGCATATGCCAAAAAAGAGCAAATAGAAGTAAACTGGTGTTGCAGTTCAGTTGATCACCAGCAGGCTTTATTAAGCAGAGGAATGGTGGATGAATTTCAAATGACACTAACTAGATTGTGCTCTGACCTGGAATATACAGTACTTGAAATTTCATGGCACTGTCCCAGACTATTAGTAATGGCAGCTTGAATGCAGCAAACTCAGCATGTAGCAAATGATAGATAAGCTAAAATCTGGGCACCTGTCCATAGTTGAATTGTAAATACAATCCTCCTTCTGCCTTTGGGAAAGTAGCGTCTGTCTTACACTTTTGAGCATACAATTAAGAGATGACTTCTAATTAATATCTCCCATGGTCTACTGTGTCCCATCTCTTTGTTGATAAAATGATACTATAATTGCAGAATTTATAATATACTATGAGTAAATATTAAGAATGTTTACTATGAATATAGTTTATTTTGAAATGTTTGAAAATGCTTTACAATTCACATTGATTTGGAAATTGTGTTCTTTTACTTCAGAAGTAAAATTTGAAGTTTTTCTTTTAGTGAGATTTCTCATAATATTTATTTTAATAGTTGAACTAATAAGTGGTAAATTGAAGGTCGTATTCTTAACTTCAAAGGAGCTTAGTTTATTCTGAGATTTGCTTTCTTTGGTGCTTGCTTGTTGTTCATGGGTTTATTTTCTCCTGAGATAAAAGAATCCCTCTCTGAATTTGCAAATAGAAATGTCTGTCTTTAATTTGCATGCAATTTTTTTTTCTCACTCTATTAAATTTGACTTTAATATTCTTTTTTTTCACTTTTGGCTTCCATCTCTGGTTGCATAATGTTAACATTGGAGGAGTGGAGGGGAAATAAAAAAAACAAGAATGTTCTGTTCCAGCTTAGATTAAAATTTTTCTTTTATGATTGCAATATACTGAAGTCATATAGAATTTAACAAATTCCACAAATTCGTTTATGCTTTTTTCCAATTTCATAATATCATGCAGAAGATACTGCTAAGGTAGTACTAACAGTTGCTTAATTGATTAGAATTTGTCAAGACCAAATTTTTCATCTGCATACAGCATAAGCCAGCAGTCTGATAACCTTGAAATTCAGACAATTGTTTCATCTGTTTGCAGAGCCCAAATTTAATTCAGTTACAGTAGAGCTGAAACATCCTCTTCCTTTTCTGGAAAAAAAAAAAAGTAGATGCAGATCGAATTCAGATAAGATTCACCAAATCTGCATTTCTTTGAGTGGATATTTTTATTTCAGTAACATTTCTGGCATGAAAATCAATTCCAGTGTAATAAAGGTTTTCAACAACAACCCTTGCTGAATGGGTTCTTCACTTCTAATTAAATTTTGCAGTACTTTGTCCAAGTGATAAGGGTGACATTTAAATAGGATGATATGTAGGATGATAGGATGGATGATATGAACACTGACATGCTGTTCAAAGTCCAAACACCACGATATAACTCTTGAGAATAAAGAAGGAATGATAGGGATCAGTAGCAACAGAGCTAAACCAAAGCTTACATTCTTGACAATCCCATCTGAAACCATTCTATAAATATTCCAAGTTAAGGTTTCTACTAATATGTAGTTAGAATGTTTTCATTTTTAGATCTCTAAAATACCATTGACAGGGGAAAAAAAAATCCCTTGTATTCAATGAGGTGAGAAATCTTGATGAGTTCCTGCAGAGCTGTGGAACAACCAAGGACTCTTACATCAGCCAAGAAGGCATTTTCAGCTAGAGAGAGCTCCATTTTAAAGCAGTGAAGATGAGAAAAGCTTCATGTGCTGAAGAAAAGGAACTAATTATTCTACTTGACTGCAAAAGAAATTACACATTAAAGAAAAAGTTACAGTATATAGTCTTGGTATAACAGCAAGGCAGTTAAACATATTTTCTCATGTAGAGGAATAAAAAGTTGAAGGGAATAACATGCAGTCTGAGTAATTGCTGTAGAAACAAGAAAAAAAACTAACTGAGAAGGTAATACAATTGTAAACTGGAGTGATTGAGCCATACTCTTTTTCCAGGTGTTTAACTAAAGTTCAGATACTGAACCACACAGCAATATTTCCATTTGTATTGGCTAAATTTTATTTTTGCATTTATTTTAAAGCAGACAGAACTTTTCTTGTGATTGTCAGCAACCTACTTTCTAGGTAGCATATATAATTACTGAGGGATAGTTAAACAAAAGATTGACTGATCAGATAAAGACAGAGAAAGTAAGAATTCTGAAGAAAAAGATTACAGTATTAGGATCCCAAGTGAGAACTGCAAGCAAAATGAAATGACCTATCAGCTATGCAGAATTATCCAATATATTTTCTGTCTGTTCATCAGAGAAAATTGTACTCCTTCAGAGCTTTGTGTGATGTGTCCAAATCTACATAAAACTCTGTCCTGTGTTTAACAGAATGTTAGATGAGATGATTTCAATAGATGATTTCAATAGTTCATTTGTCATTGTTATTTAAAAATCTTTAAGGGAAATTTCTTAGAGTAAATCATATGGGAAATTATCTCACTCCCTCATAGCCAGCATATTCCGTATCCAAAATGCCTGTGTGCATTTGCCCTTGTGCAGACTCCTGAGCCATGCACAGGATATGCCTCAGAAGGTGCTAAGTGCCTTAGACCAGGTCCAGGCCCACTCTAACCATTGATCAGAGCAGACATGGAGCTCCAGTGGACAGGAGCAATCCTGCCAATTGCCTGGCAATACTTTATTTGCTACAACAGGTGTAATCTGAACACCCTACTCTAACTGGGATTCTTCCTGAAACATCAGTATTACGGGAAGGGATTGATCACTGG
Source organism: Myiozetetes cayanensis (assembly GCF_022539395.1). NCBI lineage: Eukaryota > Metazoa > Chordata > Aves > Passeriformes > Tyrannidae > Myiozetetes > Myiozetetes cayanensis. Next base: position 87,398,534 of record NW_026087411.1, on the reverse strand, counting down.
CCCAGGATCCAATGATCAAAATGTCATTTTGTTTTCTTAAAGATGTTCTGTAGTTTAATTGCATTGAATAAAAGGAATTTTGATGCTACAGTTTATTTCCACATTTTTTAATCATTATTTCTTTTTATTTAACCATATTTGCTTCTCTAAGATAATAAAGTTTATTAATGATTGAAGTTCAAACCAAAAAAAACATTGTCCAATGACTGTACATCACTATGTCAAACAAGTAAAGGTTTTTTCATTTTTAAAAAGATAGACTTTAAAATTGAGAGGTACCAGTTTGTATTTTAACTCTTACAAAGTTTTGGAAAGAGGTAAAAAAAAAAAAAAAAGACAAGTGGTATATAAATTTATTTTTCTTTTTTTTTTTTTCAGTTACTGGAGATTAAAAAAAAGAGATTAAATTAAAAAAGAGACCATTGTTTTCCACCGTACTCTCCCAAATGTTCTTTTTTATGCGACTGATATGTTAATGCACATATTCTGTTTATTATATATTTAATATAAATTTAATATATATTTCAATATATATATATTCTGTTTTATACATTTTTCTCAGCAGTTGCAATCTTATCCTCTTTGAAAATTACTTCTTTTATGAGGCTATAGGAGTCACAGCTCTGTGGTAAAATTTTAATTTCTTTCTCCTAGGTTTCACTTTTTGCACAAGGTCTGACAATCACAGTTCACATCAAATCCAATCCCAACAGATCTCCCTTACTGCACTAATATGTACAGTGTACAGGTCAGTATTTCAGATGATATATATATATACTTCACCCACCAAAAAACCAAAAACAAACTACAAACAAACAAACAAACAAAATGCAGTTCTTATATGTACGAATTAGAACCAAAAACTCCATATTCATTAAGCATATTTGTAGTCAGTTTTTGCTTGCTTCTATTGTAACTTACTTGAGTAATTTCTTTCAGTTTTTGCAAATGTATATTAAAAATGTAAGCCTTTCTCTGTTTAACAGCTCTGTTGAATACTTTCCTTGGTTTGAAGATTCACTCAGATTTTCCATACAGAAGAAACTCGTTACTTCTTTCTGTCTTTCAGAAAGCAGGTAGTTTTGACTGCCTTCCCCACGTCAGTGTGTTAACTTCTCCCCACAGCCAGTTTTAGTCCTTTTATACCATTTCACACTAGAGTTTATCTTGAATGCAGTTTTTTCTCAAATCACTTAAAAAAAATTCCCTGTTTTCTTTTGTGTGTGTGTGTGTCACAAACAAACAACAGTTTTTGCCAGTAAAAATATCCACAAATCTGAGTGCAATTTATATAATCCAAAAAGTAGTTTTATTTAAGTATCCTAAGTGCAGGCATATTTCTGAGAATATCTTCTCTTGAGTCTGTATGCAATTGAATGTCTTAATATTTCCATCTTTTACCCAAAATCCTCTTCTTGTTCTGTGCTACATGGAGTCAGAAACATACTTGTCCAACTTTTAATGTTTGTTTTAAGGTAGAATAAATTTAATAAATGTAAAAGGCTAAAGTCTTGCACTGTGCTGAAAACGTTCATGTCTTCTTCATTCTGCCAGGTCCCTTGATTGTCTAAACCACTTTTTCTTAATGAAGGATTGACACACACATGCTCTCCTAGTGAAACTTTTATCTTCTCTCTCTTCCATTAATTGCTAATATTGTTCTAGTACAATTGTTTCAAACACCACATCAATTTATGCATCTGCGCCCAACTTTGAAACAAACAAATATTCCCTTTTATTTCAGGCTGCTACTCCTCTTATGCAAAAATGCTCAGTATGGTTGCTGTGAATCACTCTTCTGAACTAATGATCTTAAACAGATCTTCTCTGTCCTGTTTACTACACTCTTATGACATTTGGTAGTGCGTATCCCCACTGCCATCACCACCCCTAGGCCACCACACTAGGAATGCTTGTTAGCCCTCACCCTTGATTACTGGCACCTCTGCAGTTCAGGTGCCCTTAAGCTTAGCAGAAACACTTCTGTCTGCTCCCAGAACTTCTGCTTTTGCTGATACCTTGCTGGTGATTCTTTAAGTGACCAAAACCACTCGTGACATGTCACTTGCAAATTCTTGAAAAAATCCCCCAAATCACAGCAGTTCTCACTACCTTTCCTTCTGGGCATGACATTATCTTGGGTTGCACATTTCCATCACCATACAGTGACATACACTTTTGGTTGGTTGGATAATTGTAGTTTGAATCTCTACATACGTTTCTCATTCAAAGTTGTTTTCTATTTAGAATTTGAAGTAATATTCCCTGTTTAAGAACACAGTCCGTATTTCAAAAGCAAACGAGTGGTCTCTTATGTTTAATACAAATTAGCTGGGGTTTGCCACTTTGAATTGGCTTTTTCACCCTGTGTTAGTAAAAAGCTAGTTTAACCATGAACTCTTGGGTTTTCTCTTTCTTTTCATTATGTATTTAAAAACATATTGTTCATGTGTCCTACTTCAGAATAAGTGAAATTATCTTCATCTGTATTTTAGTTTTCCTGACTTGATGAAAGCTACTGAAAACATCAAACACTTTGGAATAAACTAGTCAGCTCAGTATTTTTTAATATTTTGTAAAAAGTTGCTTAAATAATTTCCAAGCTCCTTAATTCTTTTTTATGCAGTTCCTTAAGAGATGGATCTCTTTTCTTTCTCTCTCATCCAAATGATGTATTTTTAGTTTCTGTGTTTTACACCTGATTTATCTTTTCTCAGTAGGGTCAGAAGTCACTCAAAAATAGTCTGTTCTGGAATCATGTATTAGCAGATTAACATTGTTTAAAACAAGCTTCAATGTAATTCAACAGTTAGTTCCAAGTGACTCTCACTGTAGCCTCTTAAACATTAAAATTTCCACAACAACTTACTAAGGAAAATTTATCTTTTAGACTCTCATGTCTGTCCACTCTCTTAAACAGTGATTTTTCACCGTTGACAATATATTTACCTACCCACATTTCTGCATACTCAAAAGAGAAAACTTTTGCTATCTACCTATATTTAAAATTTATTTTTAAAACTTGCAGATACCTTTTTAATATCCTATATAAATGTATAATAAAAATAATTTTGTTGCTGCTTTGCATATGATTGATTTAGTAAGCATAGAATTTTTTGTCAAAATCAGAGAGGTGAAGTGGAAGATTTTTACAGAGAATTCCATGGGACAAGAGACAAGGTACTCTATGCCCTACCTTGATTCCAGCCAATAACTTCAATTACTGCATTAAATTTCAGTAATAATATATATCTCATATCTAAATTGTGGTGTATGAGATCTGTGGAAATAACTTGATCTCCTCATAATACTATGTAAATATATTCTGTATTTTCTTTAAGATATTTGTGGCTTAGTATTACCTGTGTTTTATATTTCTCAAATTTCCAGGAAAGCACAAATCATACCACGTTTCCAAGTAAGTATTTTTAATATACTTTAGTGGGACTATGTTGTTACCAAAAATTGCTGCTAACAGAAATCATTCCCTTCCTGCTACCGTAGGTCTCTGTAAAAGTATAATTGCAACAACTCTACCAGTTTATCTTAGGGTAAGTAATCAAGATGGCAGATTGTGATAGGCAAAAATCAGCCCATTATAGGTATTCAGCAACACCTCACTGCATGGCCAAAATAACAGAAAACAGAATGGCACAGCTGATAAGTGATTATATGTAAAAGTAGAAATAGCAAGAAAAACAGATTTGGTAAGTGCTGTTAAACTTTATTGGGAAATAGAAATTATTCCAGAATTAATATTAAAGATTTTATATAGTTTTGAACTGGCAAGTTGAAACATATAACCCAATAAGAAACAGCTTGCATTTGATATAGTTTTGCTTCAGATATCACTGCTTACATATTAATTTATTTCAAAACTGAAAGTTTGAGTAAAAAAAAATTTGAAAAAAGGCTTAAGCGTTTCCTTTGTGACTGCAAAAATGAAAGAATAATGTTTGAATTTCCTTTACTGTTGGATCCCAAAATATGATATCAGCAGAAAGGGATTTGAGTGGACTTTGCAGAAAGCCTTGAGCTACAAGAGTTGGGGAAAAAAACTCAGTTTGAGGAGCAAACAAGATATCATCAGATGTTGATTACCCTGCGCCAGCCCAGAGAGCCCACACCTTGATTTCATCAAACCTCTGCAGAAATCCTATTGTATCTTATTTCTCCCTTTGTGTTCCCTGAATCCCTGCATCTCACAGAAGCAAATACTTGGTTCTACAGGAACTTGGTATCCCACTGTAAAATCCCCTAAGATAAAGTGGGTTTTTCCCCATGAGGTAACTGCTAAGATCCCAAATTTGTTAACCTGGGTTTTCACCTTATGTCATCCCCAAAACCCCTCTTTGTAATAAATTACAATAATTCCAAACCCCAGTTGAATATGTAAACCCTAAACCCTTTAAAAATGAACTTGTAAGTCCAATAAACTGTTCCAATTTCTTTCCTCCCCTGGGATCGTCTTAGTTTCATTGACCTCCTCACTTTACAACACTAGACTATGACTTTTTTTTCAACGTATTTGTACACATACATATGCTACAAGATAGTACAGAACTAAGGTCAAATTTACGGACTTCTTACAGAATCCCAAAATGGTTGAGGTTAGAAGGGACCTCTGGAGGTGATTTGATCCAATTGCCTTGCTCAAGCAGGGGTACCTAGAGCCTGTTGACAGGGACAGTGTACAGATGGCTTTTGAATGTCTCCAAAGATGAAAACTCCACAATCTCCCTTTACAAACTGTGCCAGTTCTCAGTCACCCTTACAGTAAGAAATGGTGACAAGCAAACAGGATGACCTCTTCTTCAGTTTGTGCCCATTCCCTCTGGTCCTGTCACTGCAAATACCCAATTCATGCTGGCAATACTTTAATGAAGCCCAGGTGTACACCAGCACCCTCAGTTCCCTTTTTGCCAAGTTCCTCCTTAGCTGAGTAGCCCCCAGCATATATTGGCACCTGAGACTTTTCCTTCCTAGGTTCAGAACTTTGCAATTCCCATTGTTGATTTTCATGAAATTTTGGTCAGCCCGTTTCTCCAGTCTAACCAGATTCCTCTGGATGGCAGTATGACCCTCTGGCATACCAACCAACTCAGAAAGAGACATACTAAGACAACAAAATAGAGTCCAGAACATCATTTGACACTTTATTCTGTCCCGTTGCAAAATCCATATGGTCAAATGGATTAACTGGAAAAAGAAAGGAAAGGAAATAGAAAAGAGGTAGAAATAGTAAAGAGTAATGCTATATGGAGCAAACACATAAATAAGGTTTTTTATTAGATATGAGAAAAGAAGTGGAAGAAAATAGGCACTCTCAAAATGTTGAAGAAAAACATTCCTTTGAGACAAGACTGAAGAAAAAAAAGAAGACTGAGGACAGAAACCAGGGTTCTTAGTGCTTACAATGATGAAGACTAAAATAATAAATGGATTAAAATGTTATAATTACAATACCAGCTGGAAGGTAGAAAAGGAGTCAGGTGAACTATTGAAGGACAAGAGTGAGATGTTAATGACAAATGAGGTTCATATTGCCAAGAGGCTGAATGAATTCTTTGCTAGTGTATGCATGAAAGAATTTGAAGGTCATATTCCACAGCCTGGGATAAATTTTCCTGGTGAAGCAAGTGAAATGCTAAAAGGCTTAATGGTCACAATGAAGCCGGGAGTTAGGAAATTAGACCTATTAAAAGTGACATAGTACCAGGTCAGGATAAATAACATCCTGGACATCTCCATGAAACTCTATAACAAGTAGCAGGAACATCTCTGGATTATGTATTTGGCTGTGTATGAAAAAAGAAAAGACGAAGTGATTCACTGTAAGCAGCTAAGATAATTTATCATTTAAGTAGAGGATCTAAATGTTACATGAGCACTACCAATCAAAACTAAGCATTAATTGTATCTAATGTTCTGGAAACACTGATATGAGAAATACTCCATCATAAAAAATTGCAACTTACAGAAATTGCTAAGTACGATAATAAATATGTGAAATCACATAGGCATGGCTTCTCTTTGATAGCAATTTTCATTCATTTCATCTGTGTTATGCCCTGTAATGTGTTTTATCTTGAGTTCATGAATGATTATCTCCATATATTGTTTCAACCAGTGTTATTTTGAAGGATTATTGGATGAATGTTATTTTCCACATTTTCAGAACTGGAATTTATGGTTTGGTCTGTTCAGAGGAAAAGACCACTTTAATGAGTCTAGGAAGGAAGGAGGTTATTCAAATCCAGATGTAATGTTAAGATGCTAATCAAATACAAAAACCAGAAATTTGGGTAAAGGTTAGGATTTGGACTACCTTTTATGTTACTGAGGTGACATGGATCGATTGTGAGGAAGGTTTAAGTCTACCTGCTAAAATAGCATTTGTGACAAAACGTTACCATAATTATTTAAAGGTATTTTAGGCATTGGAATGTTGAGATTATGATTTTCTTGATTCTAGACCTGCCAGAAGTCACGATAAAGAAAAGTCTGTAGGATGCAGCGCTAGGAACACCAATGGGTGCTGAACAGGCATGGTGTCCAACAAGATGTTCAGCCATATATCGGAGAAATAGATAGCAATGCAATCAGGAAAAGATCTACAGAAAAATCAGTGAAGGTTCCACTTTAATTTCATTTCTGTAGATAATTTGCAGCCCAAATAATTAAAGTGAAACACATAAAATCTCCATTTATTGGTCAGTTCAACCTATTAAGACTGCTGCAATCTCAAACCAGTTCTGGAGATTTTGGACCTGTAAAATTTGTTCATCAATAAACATCTTCATATTCAGTTGATGAAAGATTCTTCAGCTGTAAACAGTGATGTCTACTTTAAAGATGAAGCAAATATCAGGCTCATTTTAGAAACTGGAAGTGAGCTGGATTCTTAGCCTTGGGCTAGTGTAGACAGAGGACTAGAAATGAGAAATAAATGGATGTTTAAAATCTAACCTGCCTAAGAGAAAGAGGCTAACCTTTAAAAAGATCTCATTCTCATTCACTTCACATTAAACAACCTGGAGATGCGTGCTACATGCCCTTGGTAACTTTTCCATTTTATACTCAATTAGCTAGAAGTGCTTGCTTTTCCTCAAATTAAAAAAAAAAAAAAAAAAAAAAAAGCAAGCACTAAAAACCCCACACCAAAACAACCTGTTACTGTAACAGAAAAAAAAGAGAAAAAGACGTTTAAACTTCTAATATCAAAACAAAAGCACAAAACCACAATATAACACATATACTGCAATTTCTGATTTTCTATGTTGTGAAAAGATGAGTAATGGACTATTTGTCTTGTATTGTGTGTTGAGAATGTTCTTGGGTTATTATTGTAGAGTTATGTTTCTTAATTCTCTTTATTCACTAGTACACCTGTCCTGGTTATATGAATGCAAGTTCAAGTCAACAACATATATTCATATTAAAACTCACAATAAACCTGAGGAGTTTTGTAAATGTTGTAACATCCTTTTCATTATCAAACAAATTTATGTGATTCAAATAGCTATAAAAATATATTTCTCATATATTTAGATTTAGTTCTGAAAAACAATCACTAAATCCATATTTTTCATAATATTTAAGGGAGGGTGCCTAATTATGTCTCCTATTGACTAAAGTTTGAAGATTCTTATTTTGAAATTACTATTATTAAAAGAACAATACTATTAAAAACAAATTTATATGCATATAAATGCATATAAATTTGCATTTATATGTGCACAATCACAATGCATTTATATGCGTTGTGATTGTGCACTGAAACAAAGACGAAAAGTGAAAGAAGATATTTCCTCAACCTGAAGTAACAAAGTTTCATTCTAAAAATTAGTGGAAAGGTACCTTGAAAACCTCATTTAAAACTAATTAGACAGAAATTGAAACAGACTATCTTTTCATGTTTATGCCATTACAACATTATTTTCTCCTTCTCAGTGTAAATTTTGACATACTCTAGAAACTACCTTTTCTAATCAGGGGGGTCTTGAGTTGTAACTCAACTGAATTTTCATTATAGATAAGGTTTTGAATTAGTGACCAGTTGAATATTACCACATATCTGATAGGAATTTAATTTCAAAATATGTGCATAATGTGTTAGGTTGAAAACTGAAGACTTCTAATAAAATGTTGATTTACTTAGAGAGATTCTGAATGAAAGAACTAGTGCTTAGTCATATCTGTTTGCATTTAAAGACCTGTTCAGCTTTACAGAGTATTCTGTAGCTACAATATGAAGAGCTCTAAATTACCTATAAAATGAGTTTATGAGACAAAGGAAATGTACACATATGTATGTAGAATTTTGATGACAATGTTTAAATAAAACCAGGGCATATATCTTTCAATTTTTTTTTCCCTGTAGCTTTTTCTTACAGTAGCAGAAGACAGAAAAACCTCAACATAGAGAAGATTAAAAATAAAAAATAAACTACTGTATTTCTTGAGAAAATTCAGAGGGGTTTTTGCTGGTATTCAAGGGTATGTGAAGATTTGGGGCAGTTCTCATCCAATGCAAATCAGTTCATTACCCATTATAGAAATACCAGTCTCAAACAGTTAAAAGTTGATAGTTGCTTCAGCAACTAGCACTGCAAGAACCCTTTTTATCAAACATATTAGTCAGTAAAATAAAACTGGATAATTAATTTCATTACATTAAAATATGTTTCTGTTCTGCTCAATTTTCAGGCTTTATTTGTATCCTCTTCAATTCTCTGTATTGTCTAATACATTTTCTGAAAATTCCCTTATTTGCAGCTCATTTTTCATTAAAACCCTGTGTACAGTGTCTTAGTCCATACTGATTCACAGCTACCATACAACTTTCATTTTAATTCTGTTTTAGTGTGATGGACCTATTTTTGTTGTGTTTACATTGTCATTTTTCTGAAGTCTGATTGTTTTAATTCTGTGTGGAAAAAATGTTCATAGTGATATATCAGGATGATACATTGTTTGTTATGTATGAGTCTAAAACACACTTTTGTCCCCTTCTGTTCTGAAAAAAAAAAAAAAAATCCTTCAAAACCCTAATGGATTTGAAGGACTGGAGGGCTAATTCTTACAGTAAAGTCTGCTCCTTAAATTGTAGGTACAGTCTCCTATATATATTCATTATCCTTGCCATCTTCACAAGGGAAAAGGTGCTACAGGTGTTGCAGAACCAAAAAGGAAAAGCTTATTCCTCTATGAAAGCAAGTCTCTTCCAGTACAATCTGAAAAATGTCCACCAGTGAATTATGCAGAAGTAGCAGACACTTCCAATACACTTTAAAAATGTAGACACTGTTTATGATTTGAAATGGGCAGGAAGTCAATGAATCACAGATTCCACCTCCAAAATAGTTTGTCTCAGATCCCTTCTTTCTCAGCATGGGTCTTAATCTTCTCTAGAGTTGTGCAGTCCTCTCCTTAGTGGCAGCAGTCATGTCCTCTTCTGACTAGGGACAACTTTGCAGGGTGAAGCCCCGTTCAGCCTGCAGCTTTGTGGCAATTCAGAATATGGAAGGTTTAGCTCTTTGGCAATGTTCTGTGTCATTTTCTTTTCTGTTTCAATTATTTATTGTGCTACTTTAGAAGAGGACTTGAAAGAGACTGCTCTCTATCCTGCTTTGTGATTGATGATGGAGGAGGCAGAAAAAGATATCTGCTCTCAAGAAACAGTGGATGTTTTGAAGCACTGGAACAGAAACAGCAGAAAGAAACGATGTTACCTGTTACTGGGCCTGGGATGTTCTGCTGCTTGTCAGTGCTTACTGTGCATAAATCAATGTGCAACTTGATGTTTTTATTCTGCAAAGGGTTATGGACCCCTTTCTGTCAAGCCTTTTGTTCTCGGATATTCATATCAACTCTGATATTAATTTTATGTTCAGCAGAAAATGAAACGAAAAAGTGCATTTCAGGTAAAATAAATATATTTTACATGGTCTTGTATTAAAACTGGGAGGTTCAGGTTGCTTTAGAAAAAAAAAATCAAAAGGCTGCGCTATTGAAGAAACAACACATGGATAATCTTGGGCAGTGTGAATCACTGAAGAAATTTAGACTCCACTAGATAGTGTTTGAAAAAGGAAGCAAGTGTGAGCAAAAAGCTGAAAGGATTTAAATATATATAATTAAATAGTTAGTAAAAATAGCACAGAAGACTAGAATAATTTATTTAAAAATCTTATAAAGATTCACAAGTTGAGATAGGGCCTGAGAGATCACTCACTGAATACTGTCACGGGCAAAATTGACTCAAATTGGAGAAATTAACTGAATTTGTGACTAATCAAAATCAGAGTAGGATAATGAGAAGTAAAATAAATTTTACACACACCTTCTCCCCAATCCCTCCCTCCTTCCTGGGCTCTATCCCCACATTCCCAGCAGCACAGGTAGACAGGGAATGGGGGTTATGGTAAATTCTTCACAGATTGTTTTGCCTCTGTATCCTCCTTTCTCCATTCTAGGTCTTATAGTTGTGGCAAATGCATAATTTCTAACATATGGTTGGTTACAGAGGCTAATTTCAGATTGCATAATCTGTTTTTTAACAATACTGAAACAGCTGGAGACATTCAATGCTAATATTTTATACTTTTTTCTTCTAAGACACATTTTAAGAATCGTTTTTAGGTTAAACTAAACGAAAATCCAAATATCAATACATACAAATACTTTATATCTTGTCAGAAGGGTCATTCCAAAAAAGTGGATCACTGCAACATAAAAGAAAGAATTAGACATCCATCAGTGCATAAGAAAATGTTTTCCTACTTGATGGCACCAGGCAAGTTCTCCTTTTGGAGGAAGTTTATAGTAATGCATATACACATTTCAACATTTCTTTATATTCCAGAGGGGAAAAAAAAAAGTGAGAAACGTGAGCCTAAGAGGACTGTACTGATGTTATCTTTTCTGCTATATGTTCAAAAATACTTTTCCTCTCCTTCTTTAACACTGTTCTGCACTTATAGATTTAGTTCCTATTATTTACATATACTGACAAAAAGTCCACAGTGTGTGGGTTTTTTTAGCCTTTATAATAACCTTGAAAAGAAACAAACTGAAAGAATGGGAGAGAAGAGAAATGCATTGTCTGTTAAAATATTTGAATGTAATCTCTTATGAAGGTGGAAGAGATCTGATATTCACTAGTACTGTTCAAACACAGTATTCATGCCATGTGCCATCAGAATTAAAAGGAATTCAGCTTTTACAGTGAAAGAAAGATTTTTTTTACCAAGGTTGTTTGGGATTAATTTATTTAATTTTGGGATTAATTTATTTTCATAAGTGTCAATGCACTGAAACCACTCATTCTGGTTTATACATCAGATAGACTACCTTTACAGAAAGTGTGATTCAAGCAGTCTACATGACCAGCAGCCTTCCTGTCTGCATGTGGCATGTATCTATCTCTTCATATCTCCTAAGACATCCCCCTTGTCTCCGTCTTTTCAATAGCATTAGAAGTTAACCTTGTTATTGTTCGTCATTACTGCTAGTGATGAAGTTATTGGTTTGTTGAGTGTTCCACTGATTGGTCAAGTATTCATTTGAAAGGGGTCAGGAATTCTCATTAGTATGTCAACTATTTGTGTTTTTCTGTAAGACTGTGGTCAATTGATTGAAAGAAGATCAATAAAGGTCTGTGGAATTGAAAAGAGTTTGCAAGGAAGTAAACAAATTGTATAGAACTGCTATTATATCAAGACTATCCCTGAGTGATAGCATAAGCCTCTTTCTAGGCACAACTCATCAAGATAAAGGAATTCCTACGATATCAATAGCAAATGAATACCGCAAAAGTAACCTGTTATTGTACAATGCAATCAACAGATACATCTATTTTAAACTTGGTCTTTTTCTGTACTGTTTGTGTTCAGTCAATGCTCTGCACAAATCTTTTTTAAAAAAAAAGAATAGGAGTGATATTTTTGTTATTCTTTCCTCTTTCCTATTTGAATTCTTTCCTCTTTTACCACAAAAGAGCATTACTTATTATTTCACTCATTTGAAGTATTTGTCCTGGAAGTACTATAAAAGATTTCACTGAAAACAGTTTCTTAGGGCTGTAAGCAAATGTAATGCCATTTTTGCCTGAAAATCTTAGAACAGACAAAGGCATGGAGAAGAGAGGCAAAGTCATGCGAAGGGAATCTGATCCCCCTCAGTTCATTTAAAGAAACTGAAGCAGAAACCTGCAGTTGTCTACTAATGCTTTTTGCCTTGAGCCTCACTGGGGAAAAACAAACAGGTCTACCTGAATTCAGAATCTTATCTGGATCCACCTATCTAGAAAAGGAAGGAGAATCTTTCCTGGCAGATTGCCTGCTGATTCAGTGATTCACACTTTAAACTAACGAATTTGGGAGGTGGGTCCAAAGCTGTAACTCTTGTGTACTGACAAGTAACAGAGTGGATGTTACCAAAGTAATGACGAACATCCTGCACACCTCCAAAAGGTTCCCCTGAAATGAGTGAGGTAGTAAATAATGCAGCTGAAGGGTCTCTATACCAATGCACACACACATGGGTAGCAAACACGGTGCAGTTGGAAAGCTACAATAGTTCACTACCACTGAAACTTAGTGGAATGAATCATGTGAGTGGAGCACTGCAGTGACTATGAAGTGTTTAGGGGACAGGCAGTGAAGGAGGGTGGAAAGGAAAGGGTTTGTCCACCGTGTAAAAAAAAAAAAAAAAAAAAAAGGACTGACTGCACGGATCTATCTTTGAAAAACAATGATGAATAGATTGAGAACCTATGGGCAAGAAAATAAAGGCCAAGACAACAAAGGAAACATCGTGGTTGTTTACTACAGCACAACTGATCAAGGGGAGGTTTTTGACAAAGTGTTCATGCTTCAACTGAGAAAAAAGTATGCTTGCATACTCTGAGCCCACTGGGGAACAGCAACCCCCTGGCATCTGAAAAAGCAGCACAGCAAGCTGTAAGCAGTGCAGGAGACCCTTAGAGTGCCTTGACCATAATTTCTTAATTCATGTGATATAGCCTGACCAGCAGATAAATGTTGTTAGACCCATGCTTACTGATTCAGAAGAAATAATTACAGAGTTTAAGATTGGTGGCAGCCTGGCCCGCAGTCATCATTCCCTAACCATGAAAATGGTCAAAGGGCCGGAACATCTCTCCTAAGAAAAGCCAAGAAAGTTGAGGTTTATAGGTCAGAAGAAGAGAAGGATGTTTTTGCAGCCTTATTACAGCCTTTCAGTATATAAAAGTAGCCTAAAAAAAAAAAAAAAAAAAAAAGATGGAGAGAGAGACTTTATACCAAGGCTTGTAGTGACAGGAGAATAGTATTAATCTGAAAGAGGGTAGATTTAGCTTGGGCATAAGGAAAACGTGTTTTACTTAGAGGGTGGTGAGGACTGGAACACATTGCTCAGAGAAGTTGTGGATGTTCCATCATGTGATTTATCCCACCAAGTTTCAGTGACCTTGATCAGATCATAACTTTGCAGCTGCACAGTGGCTTCCAGCTCCTTGTGTTAGCAGCAACCACATGTTTAAAAGAGTGACTACACATAAATGTAATTGTCCATACATAGTCGTGGAACAAGAGATTAATGTTTTCACTAATCCAATCTACTCTGTCAAAGTTCAGCCTGAGAGGGCACAATTTAGTATCTCCAAATTTCATATGACCATCTAGCTGAGACCATCCTACAATGAGACAACTGTTTTTCATACTTCCTTTTGAAAGTGTTATTTTTCTTTCTGATAAAGAAACTAATTCAAATTATTTTGGGATTGAAAGAGAAGAAATAGATAATACAGTTTAACCTATTAATTTAAATCCTTGTTCTTGTTTCCAAGTCCATTTTGTAGAGTCATAAAATCATAGAATCATTTGGATTGGAAGGGACCTTCAAGATAATTTAGTTCCAAACCCCCCTTTCCATTGATAGGGACACCTTCCAATTAGAACAGGCTGCTCAAAGCCCCATCCAACCTGGCTCTGAATACTTCAAGGGAAGGGGCATCCACAACTTTTCTGGGCAACCTGTTTCATTTGTATGTGTTACATAAAAAACAACACTCATAACATGAGAAAAATAATGCAAGTCTCCAACAGTTTGAGCTATACATTTTATAGAATTCTTGTTTCCTTCCTCTGGTCTAATTAATTTTGATTTTCTCCTGCTTTGTCATATCTCACTTAAAAAGGATTGAGTGCAGATTGTCTGACTGATCCTTTGATATCATCATATTATATAGCTTGGTGGTTAGGACATCATCTAGGAAAGAAACACTTTACAAAAAAATTACATGCACAATTATGGCTAAATATTCAAAAGAATTTTGTTTTCTGGGAACATTCTGAAGAAACAAAAATCACCCCTAAAGTGCTCCAAGGAGTAATAAAAAGTAATTACAAACAGTAACAAGGTAAATTTCTGTGGGTTTTTTTAACTAAAAAAAAAAAAAATTTAATGTATTTTACAGGGTCTTCAAACTCTCCTCATCACTCTGAGAACATTACTTGTGCTGAAAATCCCTTATGTAGTTCATTTTTCTGTCATAACATGTAATATTTTATAAAATTGTGAAGATATATTGTCTGTGTTTCTGTATGGTGCGTTTTCCAAAATGCAAAGTATGTCATTGTACCATATAGCTGAATTGAAGAATTCAGATTAGAATCAGATAAAATGCACTTACTTGAACAAGCCAGTAATTACACTGAATCATGTAATGTGTCTCTAGAGCTACTCTATTCTAGTTTGCTTAAAGAGCAGCTGACTCTGACAGCATACTGTTTACAAGCCATTCTGTTTCTATATTATGTATTTTTCAATATTTATCTTCCATTGTTCTTTACTACGAGGAACATTTGCGTGAAAATGGGATCTTTGTTTTTCAGGAGTCCATCTGCTACTGCTGCTTATTCTCAGCCCGAAGTCATAATCCAGTGTTTAAGACATCATCCTAACATTTAGAGGAACCAGATGAATTATTGTTATAAACAAAAGTAAAAACACCCTCAGATTCTGTCTTAGGTTTGGTTTAAAAGGATAAACCAATGAACTCTCGACTGCAGAGCCTCTTTTTCTTACAAGTGCACATAATAATGCAGAGCTAGGAAATCAGTGAGAAGAATCAGCGACTCTTAAAGTATGAAAGGTGCTCCAGGGAGCTAGGGAACTAGATTACAGAAAGTGGGTTTTGCTATGGTAACACCACCTACACCTCTTAAATTCTCTAATACCTTCAAAACCTATGCTGATTTTACTTAATTGCATGAATTTCTTACTCAGACCAATTCTCACTTATCAAGTAGGATGCCAGGAGAGATATTGTCACAGCTTTGAGGGAACCAGAAAATTTGCACTCCAGACAAGGTCCTCTCAAAATAAATCATATTTTTATACTTGGCTTTGACAGAACAGAGATTTATATTTGGATTCAGAGTGTGTCTGATTTTGGCTAATGAACTAGAATTTTCATTCCAGATGCTGATAGAAACATTTGAAAAAAAATACTTATTTTTTTTTCAATATCCAAAAAAAAAAGAAAAGAAAGGAAAAAAAGGAGAAGAAGATTTGTAAGTAGTTATCTTAACTCTTTCTCCACATAGTACAGCAGGCTGGTACCTTCTGAGGACAATTGTCCATTACCACAGCCTATTTCTTTCTCTCAACTACCATAGAAACACAGATAACTAGCTTAGGGAATTCAACTTTTATTTAACTGATGTCTGGTGAGGGAAGTCACATCCCAAGTAATAAAAACAAAATGCAGCTTGGGAAATTGAACTGTTTTTCACCATTCCCATGATGCCAGTAAAACAGCTGTGTGTACATATATTGTGGGCCAAGGGATTACAGATGTACATAAGTCTAGAGAGCATGCAAGTTTGTGGGTAAATACATAAATAATGTTAGGCAGAAGGCTAGCACATTGGTGATTTCTTTGTCATGGCTGCTTTCCATGTATTTATATTGATGATATTTTCATGTATTTATATTGATAATATATTGATATTGTGTTTATATTGATTTATATTTAGAACCCTGAAATATTTAGTATGAAAATATTTAAATATTCAAATGACAGGGTGCCTCAAACAATAGCAATTTGACTGCCTCCAGTCCATGTTCTTTGGTTTTCATTCTCCAGTTAGATTAAATTTTCAGATGGATTAAGAGAATGAAACATGTCCAAGGACTCCCATAATAAATGCAGTTACCTACTTGTCCACATCACAGCAAATGTAGTCCAGCTAGCAAGTGTGCAGGGAAAAGCAACCTGCTAGAAAGATAGCTCGAGGTTTTAAGTCTGCAAACCATACTGGGTATTCATGAAACATTTCTAAAACTTAATTCTGTGATTTAGAACAAATTATAATTCTACTGAGATTTTCCATCAATCATGGTTCACTTTATCAAACTAAAATTTATCTGTATTCAGATAGTGTGTGTATGTGTTCTTAAATACATATAATTTCACTGCTGTTGACCAGCCTGAATAAGGATCATAAAAAGCAACTTGAAGTTGCTTTCATCTGTGTTCATTTCACCCTTTATCTTTTGTCTTTTCAGCTGTCTTTACTTTCTCCTTCCCTGTTCCTCCTTTCTTCATCTCTTGTAACTTGGTCTGCCTTAGTTCTCAGCAATGTAATGTTACTTGAAATTTGGGGATGCAGTTTCAAGGGATTTTGCTGCTAGCATTTCAGAGGGCAACATGAAAGGAATGGCTGAAGTGCACAAAAACCTGAGGGGAACCTTGGTGTCTTGTAGAGAAGTTAGGAGCATTTTCTATAATTGTGTGATTACATGAAATGTTTGACATGTATTTATTTGCAACAAAAAAAATCTAATAGCCTTTGCAACATATCAGAAGCCTTTATCAAACATCAGTTTTACCATCTACAACATATGGTCTACCAATGCCCTGTAACTTCATTTAAGAAAGAAACAAGTTCTAGGTTTAAGTATAAGTATTTCTACACCAGTCCTTCATGTAAATGTTAGACATGGATTTCTATCAGTGTTCTAAGTACCTAAATATATATATTAATGTATATCCATGAAAACAAGGAAAAAACAGCTCCCTCAGTTCTTAGTTTATTATTGTTTATGTGTGTGTTTTGTCTCCTCCAAAAACTTGCTTAGCACATTGCTTTTTCTTCAGTTTTTTTTCTTCATCACATGACCTAATAAGCTTTCTCTTTCATTTCAGTTTTAGAACTGACAGCTCCATCAAAAAGACTTTCTAAGAGAGATTATTGACTTTCATGAATTCACAGTGGGTACCTGAACTGCTTTAGTAGTCCTCTTTTTATTCATCTAAAGTAATGGATATTTTCTTTCACATGTTAATTAAAAATGATTTTTTAGCCACTGTGTACCAGTTTCTAAGCATTCCCAGTTTTGATCTTGTATTAAAGATAACTTTTTTTGTGTTATATAAGGTCCTTGTCAATTAATACTTTGCCTTCTAGATCAAGTTCCTTATGAGCCAGCACTGAACACACTCTTATTATAGAGAGACAATAGTTTCCTTCTTACATGTAAGCTGTAGATAGGTTCAGTTATCATCTCTGGGTTTGGCTCATAAAGTTTAGACTTTCAGTTCATTTACAGCATTTTTGCAGCACTCACTTTACACGAAGTGTTTATAAACAGTCTGCAAATGTTTCAATTAAATTTTCAAGGATGGTTTTGATTTTCAGGAAATTTCTGTTTCCTGAATTTCAAATGAAGCATTTCAAAATGTCTAATGAAATAATGCATAACTTACTTTCAGATTTATTTTATGTAATACAACAGTATGACTTTTATATAATATAATTCTATACTTACATATGTTGACATAATCAGAATTTATATGTTTCAAAATAAATACTATGAAATTGTGTATTATTTAATAGAAAATATATTTAATAGATTTTATTAAATATTTTATTTTTGTTCAATGAATTTTGTAATGAGAGACACGTTCCATGAGCTTTTTTAAAACAATTCTCTAATTTTCCTCCAAACTCTTTCATCACACATTTTTCCTCATCCTATTTCTATGCTCCCGCTTCTCTACTCTCCTAATAATCGTACAATCCATTTTAGCTTCTGTAGTACTGTGCTGGAGTTATCTCACTTCAAACATCAGAGTTCACATTTCTTTCCTAAAACTCTTAATTTCTAATACTCTTCAAATATATTGGAGACAGAATAAAAAGATGTTTGCATGATCAAAATGAAACTGTAATTTAAATTTAAGTGAGATATAACTAATATAGGGCATACTTCAAACGTGTTTGGTGGATAACAATACTAGCTGGCAATGTGAAGAGGAACGTGCTAATTTAGCACACATTATGTGGCAGTGCCCTTTTATTTAAAATGTTAGAAAGAGTGTGGTATCTTAGTCACATGACCTATCTATCTTTGCTTTATTTTATCTAAATGCATGTGAATGTAATATTCTATTAAATAGATTATGATTGCCCTTAGCTGTGCAAAGCATTGAGTCCTTGGAATATAAGAAAGTGTGATTGTGTTTCTCTAAAAGAACTGAATATTGACATATTTTATAACATCTAATTTATAAAATTTAATTTAAAAGTAGAGGATATGGAGAAAATTGGTTGCTTTTTTTCATACTCATTTTTTGCTTATTCAGGTTCAGATTTAAAAGCAATATTTTTGAAACAGATCTTGAATATACATTGCACACAGACTTGTTAATGCAGTGCTGCAGGAGTAGGAAACCTTGTTTGCTTGAATTTTTGTAGTTTCTCTGAATTTTAACCTGTTGCTATACACATTTTATATAGCTGTTTGTCAAAGGCTTTTTAAATAGGGCTTAAACCAGGGTTGTGATACCGTCAGTCACACTGAATAGCACATTGTGGCATAGTTGGTCTCACTTAAATATATTTAAATAAATTAACTGTGTAGTATGGCAACAGAACTTAGTCCTACATGAGCTGTCAATGTTCATATTTATCTTTTCCCTTCAATCATTAATCTTAGTAATAGCAAGTTCCAAACAAAAAAACAAAAAACAGAGAGAAAACAAAACCAAAACAAAAACAAAACAATGAAAAAAGATGAAAAATAAAAAACTTGCAGTCCTGTCCTTTCCTTTTGTTTCCACTCTGCTTTTCATTGCTTTGTTTGCTTTTCCTAAAAATGTTTATTATTGAATTAAAAGTCTTATAAATTTAGGTTTTTTGGTGAGCCAGTGAACATGAGGAAGCAACTATCCTTAGCTTTCCAAGCCGATCATGAAAATTCACCACAAATGGCTCTTCTTCCAGTCTTTACTTTGCTGTTATTCTCAAAGTCTCTGTTGATTACCAGAGCTCTGTTCTGTTTGATATTCTGACTTCCAAAAGTGAAGCTTCCTCACTTCCACTGCACTTAGATCCAATCTTTCAAAGTGACATCTGAGCAGACTTTGATGCTTGGAGGTGCAAAACCCAAACTAACAGCAAAACAAGGAACCCTACTATGTGTTTGCCTGCAGCACAATTTACTGTAATGCAAATGCTTCCTATTCCATAGCAATATGAATTCATAAGATGACCTTTAGCTCCACTACTTGCAATACATTTCTATCAAAAATGAAAGGTTCAAAACAATGTAATAAAAGAATACAATGTATATCCTTTCATATATCCTTGTACAGATTTCAGTTTTCACTTCCTCAGAATTTTTAATTTCAATGCTTTGGAGTTTTTTAAGCAAAAAACCAAATTTGTTTATGAAGCCACAATTTTATATCTAAGATTTATATGATTAAGTTTTAGATTTATACTAGATATATTTTCCTTATTATTTTGATTGCAGCTAGGAAATCTTCCATATTCACATAAAACCTTTATGAAATGAATCTTTGATATTGACCTACATAGATATTGTACTAGATTTCTGGTTTTTGTTTCTGTTGGTTTGGTTTGGGTTTTTCTTAGGAAGGCTGTGCTTCCAGAACAAGATGGCAAGTTTTAATTTATGAGAATTTCTGGATTCTAGCTTATTGTTTCCTACCCATATTTTTACTTGAACAGCATTTTGGTAGCATCAGTGTTGAATGGCTAGTCCTTCCCAAAATATGTAGATATTTTATTATGCCAGCTGGGAAAATCTTTATCCAAACATTTGTCATCTTGCATCTGGGCTCCTGTAAACATCTCTTGGCCAGCCTTCCTACCTCATCTAGTTCCCATTTATATTCCATTTAAAACATACCCACATGTTTGATATTTTTCATAGTGTTCCAAGAAGTGATCATGATGTTTTAACTCTTGAAGCAAATTTCAATCCCAGTTTGGATTGTATTGCATCAGATGGCTTACTGCAGTTAATGGATTATCATCCCTATGTCCTAAAGTTTAAAAAAGCTCTCAGAGTTTTCAGATATGACTGAGCAGGCAACATACATATATATACACCCACATTTTTTATATGTACACACATTAATATATACATATACACATTTATAGATATACATTTATATATTTATATATACACATACACATATATATAGTAAGAAGAATACAACTGATTATGCTTTTTTTCTTTTCTTTAGATGTCAAAAATGGTGCCTTTTCTCAATTTTGTGAAGATCAAAGTGTAAAAGCTAATAAAGATTTATCATCTCAGACTGTGATCAGGTTTTCTAGAGAATCAGCTCCACTTTAGGTCTCAAATTAACTGACCGGTTTGCCAAACGAGATTACATTAGAAAAGTGGGTTGTAAGCTGCTGAGCTACAGAGCTAATGAGTATTACCCTTCACTTTTTGCCTGTAGAAGAAAAATATTTATTTTAAAATAATTGTTTCCAGTTGCAGAGGAAGAGTACTTACAAATCTGACCTTGAGATCTTCTCAAAATCTGGCTGTAATTGTGAAGCTGAAACAACACTCTCAAATCATAGCTACTCAGAGTGTCAGGAACATTCTGAATCTGACTGAGGTTTATAACTTTGTCAGTCAAGCCTATCACTAAATAAAATGTCAGATGTTGAGCTTGTCTATTTATTGCCAATAAATTTTGAATTATAACTTGGACAATGTGCTTGTAAAATTATAATTTTATATCTTCCTGCTAACTCTTCCAAGAAGACTTATAGTCATGGTTTGCACTTGGAATAAAGTAATTTTCTCTTTTTAAAATGAGGTGGTATTTCTGAATATTACAGAAATTAAGAACAGTGAACAGCTGTCCTTGAAACTACAGTATCGTGCATCATGGCAGAAAAAAAAGGATGAAGATAAAAACAATTTTTAAAAAGATCCCAAGCAAGCAAAAATAACAATAATTGTAATATTTATCATTTAAAATATGTGGTGTTTTTTAAATTTTTCATTAGATTCATGTAAATATTTCAGGAATTTCATGCAAATATTTGAATATTCCTGTATTTTTTTCACAGTTCTTCAATATTTCAAATTAAATGTGAGCTCATATGGGAGTGCAATGGTTCTGTGGTTCAGGATCTCATTTAACATATAGGAGAGGTACATCTGTCTTGTTCTTCTCTATACCATGTCTGAAAATCCTATTCTTCAGCAAAGATGATCAAAGCGATGGATATGATTATAAATTATATCTCATGAATCCTATACACAATGGTATGATTAGACTTTCCATATCTACAGATGGTACATCTTCCTACAGGATACTAGCTTACAGAGACATCCTTATTATAACAGAAAGCATAAAGTTCATGACATTATATTTCAGACCATTTTATTTTGTCTCATCTCAGTTGTCTCAATATTGCACATGATTAATTCTTCCTATAAGGTATTCTGACCCTCTTTTGTTCTCTCTAAAGTCCTTCATCATTTGATATTATGGTGACTATTACCCATTTTTTCTTTCAAAATTTGGACTTTTTGTTTAAAGTATAAAATTGTACTTCAATAACAGTTTCGTTACTTGCTGTGATTGATATTGGGATTTTAATTCATCCACTTTGTTGAAAATTTACCCAAATCTGTCAATTTTTGAGTGTACATTGAATGATGCTTAGGGCAATTAATTTCTTATTTAGCTGTTCAAGGTGTAGAAGTTTGGCCTTTCATCTGAGTTGGTTAAGTAATAGATAATCTGCTGCCCAAATTACTTGTCGAACATTTTTTATATCTCTATTGTACATAAGATTTTATTTATCTGTACTTGGGAACAGAAAAGGAAGATGCACTCATTAAAGCATTTTTCTTCATTTCATTTTTCTTCGTTTCATTTTTCTTCAGTTAGTTGGGGAAAAAAAAAGGAAAAATTACATATCCACTAAAAGAAAGGTATTATACGAATTCCTGTAGTAAGTATACTAGCACGTGTCTTTGCCTTTATTTTTGTTCCATGTTCTCACTGATATATTCAATTGGATTCCTAAAGAAGGATGATATGGAAAAGCATTTTTGTATGTTGCCTTACAGCTCCAAATAGGTAGCTAAGCTATCTCTGACCCTCTTGGTGAATCTACAAGGCACAGTGTGAAGCAGTGCTTCAGTCTGTCAACAGTGGTTCAGACTCTCACACATGTAACACAAAACTAATTAAAAATATAAATATTACCAAGATAATATAATTGTAATTATTGTACTGTAACCTTACCACAAAATTTCCTTTTATTCCCACATCTCTCCTACCAATAACCTCTCCCCATAATCTCTATCGCTTTTATCTTCCTTAAAATAATATGATTCCACTCTGGTTTTGCTTCTGAGTAGGTGTAACTATCAAAGGGTGCCAGACTTTTCATTCCCAGTGCTTTTCAAAGAGCGTAGGCTATGTGAGGTACAACATATATATATATCTCATCCAAGTGGGTTGGAGGCAATGTTTTCCTGATTTGGCAATACTATTTCCTGAGAGGAACTATCATATACTACACCTGTAGAGAGATTACATATGTTTTATATAATCTGTAAGTCTTTATGACATATTCCAAACTTTAAGACAGGCATCCTCTGTGGCCATATAGGAACAGCGTGGTAACTTACATAACTCTAATTTGGGTGAAATATCAGGAAGAAGAGAGGAACAAATATGGATCAGGAAAATCAATATCTACCAAACTTTCTATATGCAAACTCTAAGTGCATGTCTGGATGCTGAGAAGAAAAGAAGCACCATCTGAGGTAAATAGAGAATGGGAGAGAATGAAAAAAACAAGTGTGATTACACAAAGAACACTCCATGGAGCATGTGCAAGAAGTTCCTCCGAAACCTCTCCTGGGGTAGTTGGACTCTGCCCTATTCATGTACTTAGCTGGTGGCTGATATCTTTCAGGAGAGGCATTTAATTTCAGAACACAGCCTTCTCATTGTGGCTGTGATTTTAAACTTACTGTGTAATGGAGTGTATTACCATTTACCATATGATGAGATGGCCTTGTCTGTCAGCCAGGGAGCTGCTTGATGTTATATATGGGTCAAATGAGCCAAAAAAAGAGAGGAGAAATTAAAGAACCTTGAGCCCTCTAACAGAAGGGGAAACTTCCCCTATGGCAAGCAGCCAGTTCATTTTTTTAAAGAACCATTTTCTCTTGAAAAGTGATTGAGCAGCACTAAATAACTGAAGATAACGGAATTCCAAGGGCAAGGGGCATTTCTGCTGAATCAGCCACTGAAGTCATCACAGTAGCTGGTGTTGTCCTTTTGGTAGAAATAATTTTTTAATGTTTGTGAATGCATTTATCTAGATTCCAACATATCAGGGCTCTAAAACATTTCCTTGTGAATATTTGCACACAATAAACGAGAGAGCATTATAAAATCCAAATCAATCAGATGTTCAGAATTTGTACTGGTTGTTCCCAAACATAGTTTTGCTGAATTGAGCTATTTGAAGGTGTAATGCTGTTTGCAAAAGCTTACATGACAGCTGGTTATGTAAAAGAGAAATACCCAAGCTAAACATGAAGATATTTATTGAACTAATCTTATGTCTCAACTTGATTCAATGAAGGTGTTTAATTTTCAGCAACTTTGATCAGAAAAGCAAAATAAGTTCAGCTCCAGTCCTTGAAGAGAGCACTACAATAACCATGAAATGTACTGCATAGACAAAATAGCAGTTGTTCTCACTGTTCCTAACATTGATCTT
This sequence comes from Myiozetetes cayanensis, assembly GCF_022539395.1. NCBI lineage: Eukaryota > Metazoa > Chordata > Aves > Passeriformes > Tyrannidae > Myiozetetes > Myiozetetes cayanensis. Next base: position 87,374,433 of record NW_026087411.1, on the reverse strand, counting down.
CTAAATGATAATTGTTAAATCCTATAAACCTCTTTTTGAGCCAATATTGAGCAGAATGCGCTTTGAAAGGCTTGAATATCTGAAAAATTCCAGAGCATGATTACTCATGTACTGTGCTCCATAGACTTCAAAGGATTCTGAGTGGGTGAAATTAAATGTAGACGGTCTTTCTGTCTCTTAAATGAATTGACATTAATTTCACCCTAACTATACAAACATATGAAAGCAGTGAAGTTTGATTAAAAATAAAAAAAAGTGTGAAGACCTTTTCAATCAGTCAGATGGTCAGTCTCCTCTTAGTCAGTAGTCTTACCCTTGCACACTACTATATACTCCTAGATGAGTGCAGTACATGTGGAAATTATCCCTCAGGATCTGGCTAGTACCTCCCTTTAAGTAAATCTGAGAGTCATAGGGCTTAAATTCATGCCTAGTGCTTCTACAGCTTAACTGGCAGACCTACATTTAAGATGAATTTGATCTTAAATGTATTGTTTTGTATATACTACTTTTAAAAGAATATATATGATTAGTTGCAAGATCTGCAAGAAGAAGTTGACTGAAGGTCTGTATGTGTCAGTGAAAGGTGCCTTCTTATGTTATCATATCTTATTTTCTTGATGGAACCTGCATAATCTTATAATTTTTTTCTCATGTACAGTTTTGTTGTGGGTAAAAAGAAGCTTTCTAAAACTATGTTGAAGTAGATCTGAAAATAACTGTATGCCAGAAAGAGGCCCTTAAGAAATCTGAAACAGATAGGAAATAGGAACAAAGTAAATGGCACTTACTGTTTCTCCCTGGATGCTTAAAAAAAGACAGCAGCTGCCATTTTCATCACCCAGATCTTCTTTAATCAAATCAATATTAGAACTGTTCTGGGGTTCACAGTAACCATAATGCTGTGAATCCCCCCATTTTAATTCTTAATCTTAAGATTTTCTTACTAAAGCCAAAGTATGCCTCAAGAGAGAAATTTCTGTAATGTGTCTATAGACAATGGTGAATTTTCAATATCAAAGATGAACCAGAAGTTCAGGCCTTAAAATCCACCCCACTGCTCCGAAATCCACATCTATAAGTGACCTGAGGTGTTACATTTTCTCGTTAGTCTCCTATTTTCTTGACAGCTGCTGTGATTTGCTTTCAGTGGGAATATGTTAGCATTTAACAAGTAATTTGGTGTCATCTGAGGACTCTCTGATAGGAAAAAGATCTTTCCTTTTATATTACACTAACATAATGGGAAAAATTGCCCAGGAAAATGCCCAGGTTCTAACCCACAAACGATGGTGTTCTGTATTTCTTCCATAGTGTAAGGTAGCTTTCTGTACTGTCAGATATATAGGCTATCTTTGGTTTGTTTTTTTTCATTTATTTCTTGGGGGTTTTTATTTCTTTCTTTTTTTTTTTTTCCCCACCCTCCCTTTCTTATGTTTTATGTTTGAAATATCAGGAATCCCACGTTTTCATATGCTCTTTTTGTTAGAGAAACGTGTTCAGATTAGACAACTAAAACCAGTTCTGACACACAAACCAATAACTTGTGCTACTACACTTTCCTCTGTTCAGCAAAATCAGGAGTTGGTGTTACGTGGTCTCCCTCTCCCTGTAAGTGTACCTTTGATGGTAAGAACAGAGTTACAGCTCATGTTACTGTCCTTTGTAAACATCAAACTTGGGTTCTCTGAAGAGTAGGGGTAACCATAAAGAGACCAGGATGACAGTTTGATACAGTGGTAGTTCAGCTGGTGTTCAGTTGGACAGTCTCATCTGACCTGGCTTCACAGAAGAACCCATAATTTGGTGATCATAATACAGAAAATAAACAATACTACTGCTAATTAAAACAAAACAAAAAACTCAGCTCCACAAAGAAAACTTGAGACATTCACATATATTGTAAAGAACTAGAAAACTGTAAAACCTATCTTCAATGCTTTGTCTTAGTGTTCATTGTGAAATGTAAATTTATGGACCTCTGGAATGGTTTATTGAAGATTCTACACAATCATGCAAAAAATATAATTGTGGGAATGGCTCAGTTGTTTGGAATCCCAGATTAATAGTGGGGAAATAATTAGTTCTGGTCATAAACTAGAAAAGAAAGTATAAACATAAAATCTACTCTTTTGAACTTAATAAATTATTTCAAATTAAGAAAGATGCCCAGTATGACAAAATGCAAGTTCAAGGGATGCTATCATTCACCTGAGATATACTGCTCCTATTTAATGTTTTACAAGCCATCTTTATTATCCCTTCATATAACATCAGAACCAATCTGCATCTGTTAAGGTGAATTTTATTTGTCATTCTTGATTCTAACTATTCCCTAGTTCTTTTCTTATACTGAAAAAATGATTCATTACAGAACACATGGCAAATATTTGTTCAGATCTATTTTATTTTTTATTGCCTTTGCAACATTTGCTTTTAAGGTCTGGTTATAAAACCTCAAATATTCTTTAGTTTGGAATCTGATATCTACAAATAAAAGGACAACATGAAATACAAGCTACCAAGGAATAAGGTTTATGTTAGCTTATGTTTTCTGAAAAACCACAAAACAGCAAATCTTCAAGGCACCACTGAATTTCCAGGCCCTATAATTTGCCATTCACTTAAGAGTTAGACTTGATGGTCCTTGAGGGCCCCTTCTAACAGAATATTCTGTGAAGTCTGTGAATAATTCAATTGTAATCACTCTGAAGCGATAGAACAGACTGATCCATATGTATGCCAGAATATATGGTACCTTTTGAAGGAAAGAATGTACAGAGAAATAAACATTCTAATTGTAAGCAGACAGTGTGTATGTTAATCTACATTCACGAACACTTCAAAACTTTAATACCTTTCATTTTTGGAACTAATTGCTTCAACTGTAGTCTATGGTAGATGTGGAAATTATCTAATCTGCCCCAGAGAAGTATTGATACAGTATGGATGTTCATATATACTGGTGTGTGCTAGTTTTGTATGTTCTTTTTGGGAAAAAAAATAATCACTTCAGCAGTATAAATTCCTTTTATAGTCAATATAGAGAGATTGGCATCTGAAAATAGCCAGATAAAATCATTTGTTTCTAAAGAGAATTATTTAAATTGAAGCTGCCAAAAGTAGAAATTACTATAAACCTGTATACTTCTCATTTTATAACACCGGTTTAATTTCTTATTTTTTGTTACAAGGTTCACAGAGGTGTTTGGTTGGTGGGTTTTTTTCCCAAGTATTTGGCATTTACGCTTCACACTTAGGACTGCTGGAAATAATCCATTGTGTTGACTGTAGTGTTGACTTTGTTAATATTGCAATGAGCAAACCAGATAATAATGTACCTGACTCATTATGGCTGCAAATTATTATGAGTAAAAAACTGAAACTGTTTCCCAAAATTAAGCTGTAAGGAAAAAAATGGAGTATAGAATTTTCATAACAACTTATCAGTATTGTATATGTTTGTTCTTTTGCTAGTCAACAATGGTCAGAAAGTTACCTAGGAGAACCAGAATACTCACATAGAACTTACACACTTCCACAGTGTCTCAAAAACTGAAGTTACTCAAAACAATGCCCTGAATGAAGAAAGAACTATCATTCTACTAGAAACTGCAGAATATGTTAAGTGCTAGAAACTGAAAGAATTAGAATTCTGTCATCAGAACCATCCTCTTTTAGGTAGAATATAATGAGAACAGGAAATAGCACAACATTAATCCATTCTTGTGACAAACCTTGAAACATAAATGGCAACTGGTACAAACTGACCTGTCCCAGTTATTTGTAATGCCACAATCCTTTGTAGCTACCCGAGTGTAGTCATACAAACTACTAGTTTTCAAATAAAATTGTACAGTTGGCAGTGGGTCTGGTTAACTGAAACTGCAGTTTCTATTTCACTAAAAAGAGGCAAATAATGAGATACAATGTACTGAACCATTTGAATTCAGTCAACAGTAAGGGATAGTTCATAGATAAGTAATGGGCTGACTTTAACTCCTGGATATCTTTTGATTTCAGTGTTGATTTTTCCACAGAGGTTATGTTCATGTCACATATATCTGGAAGCTTTGGCTTAATTAGATGCTTTTGTATTTGAGTACAAAGAAATTCTGAATGACACTCTTTATGCTAATTCAGAAGTGTGGGAGGTAGTGAACATTTAAAAATAGACTACATGACTATGTATCACAGGATTGGAGTTTCAAGGTTATTTCAATACACAATCAGATTTTTTTCTGTTTAAACACCACAGAGAGATTGTGCTGATCAGGTAAAAACATGCCTGAAGTATCCCAGATGACCAGATCTGGTCAGGACTACTTTTTCACCTACAGCAGTTTCTAAGGGCTTTGTATTATTATGGAAAAAGGTTAAATATTCACCTTTAACTCTTTGACTCCTCTGAAGCAACAGAAATCCCATTTTTCAAAACTACCTTATTTATGAAAAGGTAAGATTACTAAGAAATATTACTCAAGACTTTAATTTTAACCTTCTCAATGAATATAGAAGAAAAATACTATATTTTGAAAAAATATTTTCAGAAATATTTAGTACAGCATTCGGACAATGTTATAATATTGACTGACCTAGAAAAGAGAAATATACTGGTGAAAAATGAAATATCAAGTATACCTCAACAATTTCTTGATTCCTTCATTTGTCAAAAGTGGCCAATGTGCAGTTTTTAATTTGAAAAGTGTTAAAAACATTTCTTCTTTTTTTTAAAGATATATATCAATTTATTTTTTCATCTGTTATTAACCCACATGTGATATACCTCCAACATTGAGATATACCACACCAATGGGCAGATTTGCAAAAAGCTGTTGATTTAACAAAGTGATTAAAATTTAAGTGAGATTAAATATGATAAACTAGATAAAATGTCTGAAAGAGTAGAATTAAGAGGAAAACCAGAAAACAATATGATCTATTGCAAACAGTTATAGAGTATACTCTAATGCAAATTACAAATTTGTCAAGTCGATTCTCAGAAACTTATGAGACAGCTGACATAGGTTTCAGTCAATAAAGCATGTTAAAAAGTGTAAAATAATTTAAACCACTCTCCTTTCTGTAAGGATAACAGCTAGTTAGCTTTATTTAGTGCTTAAGTACCTGGGCAGTATTATTTGGAGAGATTATGAATTTCGTCAATGAAAGTAATTATGTTGATCTGAATTCTTTAACTCAATGAGAAATTCAGTTTGAAAAAAAAATAAAACTTTACTATCTTAAAATTGAAATGCTTATTTAAAAATGGGAAGGCCAGTTCTTACTGACTACATTTGCATTGCTGAATCTAACAGCACTTTCCTGCTTTTGCTTCAGGTCTATGACTTGGTATTATCACAGTAATTCAAGGTGTATTCCCCACTTCACTGGCCATCACAGCCTCCTCCCCCATGCTCCCTTGCCCCCATCAATTAGAAATGGCAATGTAGAGGCTGAAAAGGTGTTAATTTTGAAAATCAGATCCCTCTACTGATATTGAACTTTTATGCTAATAAACAAAGCACTTCATTAAACAATTTTTTTATTAAAGTTCAAAGACAGACTTTTCATCAGGTATCTTAGGACTGTCATCATGTCTTGGTAAGGTACCTCTTCACATGTACCAAATATTCTCTGTTAAGAAGAATCCCCTTGACATTTTCCTGACTTTCCATGATCCACAGAACTGGAGTATTTGAGTTAAACCTACATATTTTAAGATCCACATCTTGAGGATCTTCCTATTTTCAGTTCTTGTATGCTTTGTCATCTTTCATAAAGTGATGGTAAATTAATTGGAAATTATGCATAGCTGGAGATTTTTAGTGACTCCCTGATAAATCATTTAATTTGCTTTTCATATTTTAGCTTAACATTGCTGTCCTGTTTCAAAAAAGAATGCACTTGACTACATCATTTTTTCTTCGAGGCTGGGTTTTGTCCCTCAAATTTGTAATTCCCCTCCAGCTAAGCTCCAAATGCACTCTTGATCTGAAACATAAATAAAATTGTCTACACTTTTCCAAACACATTAATCCTACTGTAGTAATTATGTGTATGTGAATTGTTAGAGAGGCACTCACAGTCTCATGGACAAAGTGTTTGTTAAAAGGCAAAACTAATTTATCGGGATTTTGGCAAAGGATAACGCTCATATGGGAAATCAAACCTCTTGAACAGCATGATCAGTTGTTGTTTGATGGCAATGAGGATCTCCACTGCAATAATCATTGCAGTGGCATCTTCAGCTGGATTGGATAAAATTCAAGGTGCTCCATGGTCCTATGTGACCACACCAGCATATGAATAACCCACTGCTATCAGTGCTGCCTTAACTACATACAAAACATTTCTCAAATATCTCGACAATACACCAAATGTCTGTCCTGCATGAATTTACATGAGCAGTTCTTTATAGGCTTTTTACAAACATTTCTTCTATGTGCATTTTGATCAGTTCTGCAACTGGAACTGCCTGGGTGTCTTTGGGATACTTCAAATGGGATATTAATCAACAAATTTAAGGACAACATGATTTTTGAGTGGTCTTGGGAATCTGGAGAGGTCTCAGCTGACTGGAAGCTGGTTAATGTTGTCCCAGTCTTCAAGAAGGGAAAGAAGGAGGACCCCAGAAACTACAGGCCTGTCAGTCTCACTTCAGTGCCTGGTAAAATCATGGAAAAGATTATTCTGTGAAGTACTGACAAACACCTGGAGGACAACACAGTCATCAGTCACAGCCAACACAACTTCATGAGGGGGAAGTCCTGCTTGTTGAGCCTGATTTCCTTGTACAAACTTAATTGCTCTAGGAAAGCCAGCAGATGTAATCTTTTTGGACTTCAGCAAAGTTTTTGACACTGTCTCTCATGGAATACTTCTGTACAAAATGTCCATTGTACATCTGATTAACTGTGTTACACGGTGGGTGAGCAAGTGGCTCACAGGTCAGGCACAAATAGTTATAGTTGATAGGGTTACATCAGACTGGCATCCAGTCTCTAGGGGGGTTCCACAGGACTCCCTTCTTGGCCTAGTTCTCTTCAACATCTTCATAAATGGCTTGGGCTTGGGACTTGAAGGAATAGTAAGTTTGTCAACAACACTCAGTTAGGAGGAGTTGTTGACTCCCTCAAGGGCAGAGAGACTTTGAGAAATTAGAGAGATGGGCAATCTCCAATCATCACCAATTACCACCACCACCACCACCTGTATGAAGTTTAACAAGGGCAAGTGCTGGATCCTGCACCTGAGGCAGGGTAACCCTTGTTGTTTGTATAGACTGAGGAACGATAGGCTGGGAAGATGTGCTGCAGGAAGGGACATGGGGTCCTGGTCGATGGAAGTTGAATATGAGTCAGCAGTGCCCTGGCAGTCAGGAGGGCCTGTACAGCATCACAGCCAATTGAGGGATATGATTGTCCCTCTCTGATCTGCACTTTTACAGCCTCACCTTGAATATTGTGTGTAGTTTTGGCACCACAATATAAAAAAGATATTAAACTGTTAGAAATTGTCCAAAAGAGGGCAGTGAGCATGGTGAAGGGTCTGGAGAGGAAACCTTATGAGGAGTGGCTGAGGTCACTTGGTCTGTTCAGCCTGGAGAAGAGGAGACTGAGGAGAGACCTGATATCATTGCAGTCTACATCTTCTTCATGAGGGGAAGCAAAAGGGCATGTACTGATTCACTCTCATGACCAGGGACAAGACTCAAGGAAATGGCATGAAGCTGAGTTGGGGAAGGTTTAGGTTGAAAATCAGGATAAAGTTTTTCAACCAGAGGGTGGTTGGACACTGGAACAGGCCTCCCAGGGGAGTGATCACAGCACCAAGCCTGTCTGAGTTCAAGAAGGGTTTGGACAATGCTCTCAGGCACATGATGTGATTTTTGCGGTGTCCTATGCAGGGCCAGGAGTTGGACTTGATTATCCTGGTGGGTCCCTTCCAACGCAGCATATTCTATGATTCTGTGATTCTAAGATTTGGACAATGCATATCATGACCTACTTGGGGGAACTACTAGAACTGTCCAAACTTCCCATCCGGAGAACTTCTGTAAAATCAGGTAGCTACCCTATGGTGCAGGTGGCCAATCAACTGTTTAAAAGGAAGTTCTTTGTCTCCAATCAGTTATCTCATGTATGCAGATGGTTGGCTGGGGTGTTCCTGGACCACCTAGGAATTAACATCACCACTCTGATGTCCAACCACATCGCAGTTATGACTAAAGGGTAGGCTGGAATTTCAGCTTGTAACTCACTAAGATTACCACACAATAGAGCAATGAAAATGCTTTGGCATATATAAGGTTAAAAAACAAATGTACAAATCCAAGGAAAATATGATTAAAGTAAGAATAGACCATGATTATGTTGGGGATTTTTTTTATTCTATAGAAGACAGGATTTCCTTATCACTGGCAAGCAGGGTCGGTATATATACATAAGAGTAGAAAATCTCCAAACATGCATGCAGATTTGAACAGTACTTCCAGTTCTCTCTATCTTGTATTATAAATCCACACTCCCAGAAAATCTGTTGTGTAGGCTAACATTTGTCTTCACCCTTGTCACGATGAATTTTTTTTGTTGTTGCTCATGCTTTTTGGCATCCAGGCACAAAATGCAGCATACATCATGTGTTGCTAAAGACAGTCTTTGGGAGGATGGAATGGACAACTAAGCATTTCTTAGCAGTAAGAAACTTTTTTCTTGTTTTTTGACTGTCTATTCTACCGAGATTTATTTTTGCTGACATATTTTCATATTAATTTCCTCTGTAACAGAAAAGAGAAGGCTACAGAAACCGTATATTATTGCATTTATTTATAACATTCTTATGCATGCAATACAGTGAGTACTTAATAATTACTTGTTTGAGATCTAATACAACTGAGCCCTGTTACATTAGTTCAGTCAAATTTGTTGACTTTTTTTATTCATTCCTTAATTTGTTTTGTTTCTGGCTTTTATTTATTTCCTTACCATACATCCTTGTCTGCTTAGAGATTTGTAGATAAAATAAAAACCTACTTTGTTGTTATCGGTTTACTCTCATTCCATCTTGACAAGAATTGTGTAAAATCCAGCTAGAAGGCCAGGGGTTTTAAGCATACAGTGCCTCTTTCCCTTAGTCACCACCAACTATGTAAATAAATAAAAACAAAACAAAACAAAAAAACCAAGAACTTCAATTATTTATCAACTTCATGTCTGTTTTCCTAATTTCTAAAATTTTATCAAGTATTTCTTTCTTTCATCTTCACAATAATTTTATAAATAATTTGGGTATGTATCTGCAGTATATAGCTCTCTGCAGCTGTGTGTTTCCCCTGGGCCTGTTCACCTCACGGCATCTCTGTAATTCTGTTCTCTTAATTATATTTTAAAAAGCAAAAACAATAGGAGATAAATTCTCCTCAGATGTTAGATAAAACCTACCACAGATCTTACTAAAATTTCCTGCCAATAATGATTTTGCTGATAAGCCTCATAATTACAAAGACAATAGGCTGTTTTATAACATGTGTAGAAAATTATAACAACCTGATTAAGATACTGACAATGCTACAATTCTACTTGCACTCATTATGGAGGCTGGACAAGCCACCTAAGTGACTGATGAGTAAGTTGGTTATCAGGAGACTTCATGCTTTTTTCAAAGGCAAAATTATATGCCACTTGAAAATGATTCCTTTCAGGGTGGAATTCCATGCACTTTTGTACCTATGAATCCTACACACCAGAGCAGCTCAGTTACAATTTCCTTATTTGGGAAAACACTTAATCTCTTCACCAGAGAAGTTCTGCTTGTTATTCTAGAGAAGCACAAGGATCATAGCTCAATTGATCCTGTTATGTCCACCTCAGAGCACCCAAATGGTTTAAACATGATTCAGCCTACTCATTTCTACATTAAGTACCAAATGTCTTGGAGAGTGATTGCACTGCAGAAGGCAGAGGACTGCCACTGTGATTGTTTTTGTAATTAATCCCTATGGAAACAAAATCTTGCAATTTAAAATTTTGACCAGTCTAAGAAATAAATTAACTTTAAAAAGGAAAACTTTTCTTATTAATAAAATGTAGGCATGCAACATGATATGTAATGCAATTGGTATAAGTTTATGCATAGTGAATATGAAAAGATACATCTTCAATAAGTGTAGTTCCACACTCAGATATGTAATAGAAAAAAGACTGTCCTTGACTTGCTTAATCAAGAAGCTGCATAATCATAGAATTATAGAAATGTTTGGGTAAGAAAGGACCTTAATGATCATCTGTTCTAACCCTTCCCACTCCCTGACATGGGCAGGGACACCTTTCACTTGACCAGATTGCTCAGGGCCCCATCCAACTTGCCCTTGAACACTTCCTGGAATAGGGCATCCACAACTTCTCTCAGCAAATTGTTCTAGTGCCTCACTGCTCTCTGAGCAAAGGATGTCTTCCTAAGACATCTTCCTAGAGATCTAATCTAGATCTCTAATTTTTCAATCTAAAACCATTCCCCTTTGTTCTATCACTGTCTGTCTATGTAACAAGTCACTCATTCTCTTTTTTTGAGCCCCCTTTAAGTACTGGAAGGCTTCAATAAAGTCTCCCTAGAGCCTTCTCTTCTCCAGACTGAATAACCCCAGCTGTCTCAGCCTTTGTAGGGGAGGTGCTCCAGCCCTCGTATCATCTTCTTGGCTCTCCTCTGGAGCCACTCTGACAGGTTCATGTCTTTCCTATGCTGAGGACTCCCTACCTGGACACAGTACTCCAGGTGGTGTCTCACATAATGTCTGTGATTAGGACATGTGAGTTCAAATCTGATCTGTTAAAAACCTCCATTTACTTGATTTCCGTATCAAGAAGCGTAAGGGCTGATCAAGGCCATTTTCCCTACAAAACAGAAATGCTTTCTTTTTTACAGTTAGTATATGAAGAGAGTTTGGCAATTGAGGAAGGATGTGCATGTATGACTCCTTGTTTTACAGCACACCTGAGGATACGTTATGGTTTAATGCCAGCGAATAAGCAAGTACTATGCGGCAGCTTGCTCACTCCTCCACCAGCAGGATCAGGGATACAGTTGGAATTGGAAAGGCAAAAGGCAGAAAACTCACGAGTTGAGGTGAAAAGAGTTCAATAGGGAAAACAAAAGCCACATGCGCAAGCAAAGCAAAACAAGGAATTCACAGCTTCCCATGGGCAGGCAGGTTCAGCCATCTCCAGGAAAGCAGGGTCCCATCACACGTGAACAGTTATATGGGAAGACATATGCCTTCACTCCAAATGTCCCCCGCTTCCTCCTTCTTTCTCGCACTTCATATACTGAGCATGATGTCATGTAGTACGGAATATTCCTTTGCTCAGTTGGAGTCAGCTTCCCTGGCTGTGTCTCCTCCCAGCCTCCCATATACCCCCAACTTCTTTGTCAGTAGGACAGTATGAAAAGCAGAAAAGACCTGTGTAAGGCCTCTAAGCAGAAAAGGTTCTTTGTAAGCACTGCTCAGCAATAACAAAACCATCTCTTTATTATCACAACCGTGTTTATCTCAAATCCAGAACATGGCCCTATACTAGCAACTCTGAAGAAAATTAACTCTACCCCAGCCAAAACCATCACAGGATATCTGAATCTGCAGCTTAGGCATTCCTCAGCCTAAAATGTCTTGTACCGAAGGACTTTCTGGATGAGTAGAATTAGTTGCTTTCAAACAGTTAGGGGCACAACACTTTCAGAGCAGCCAGGTGAGAGGGCTTTTCATTACTCCCCATCAAAGTTAAGAAAGGCAGCAAACCCATGTAAAAAGACATTTGCCAGACAGGAGAACAGCACCTTTTTGGAACAAATCTAGCAAAGACTGATATTGCTCCGTAATTATAACTATATACTAAGTTATTTTTAGTGGTGGTTGGAGGCCTAAATTTAGGTTTCTGAATCAAGCTTCCAGGTGACCACTGGCCAGGGCTTGAACCACATGTAACTCAAAGCCCAGCTCTTTGTAGAACGGCTGTACAAAATTCACTCAGTTTTATCACAAACGTTGCGGCTGACAGACTACAGAAGGGCAAAACCAGGCAATTTGAGTAGACTGAAAACACAGAAACAGAAGTGTTGAGATGGTAATAGCAACCCAGGGATCTGGAAAAGAAACACTAATACAATGCATAAAAAACTAAGTAAAAAAAGAGTAGGGAGATGGGAGATCTCAACTTGGCAATATCAAGGGTTATGATATTCCAAAAAGCGATGGAAACCAGCTCTTTCTCTGATGACTGATAAGACTCAAGTGAGCACTAGGCTAGAATAGAGAGAATATTAATGCTTAGCCCAGTATCTTGCAAGTCCTAGTTCTCAGCTGTATCTATCAGACAGTAAACACTTTGTGGGTGCTTAAGGGAATGGACATCTTTTTCTCAGAGTCTCTTTGTGCACAGCAAAATATGCCTGGAAAAAACTGTGGTTCATTGAAGGAAGGTTGGACCAGGAGATTACTTCAGAATAAGTTCAATCACTCTCCAGTGGCTTACTTTCAGACAGGTAAGGAGTTAGATTCCTCTGATGTTTAGAGCAGCCTTAGCACTGCTGTGAACAGATAAATCAATCAATACAACCAGCCAGTGTAATGTGAGATCTTTTGTTCTTTGATATCCGCATCTTCTAGTCTGTAGAGGTGCTTAAAAAATTGCTTTACCCCAGTTTATATCTTTGTGAGAGAGATTTTTAGTCTGGTTGCCTGCTCAGGGAAACATTCCTTTATTACTTGTTAGACCATATTGTCAATTTATTTTTTCAGAAAGCTGAGTTGTGGATATATTTATACTTTTAGGGGTTTTGCAAAGGGAAAGATGAGACTCTTATTTTCCTGAGTTGCACCAGAAAGACAGGACTAAACAGGCAACACAGTGCTTATGCTTTTATGCAATCCTGTTACTACCTTCCCAATTAACTTGCCATGGATCTGTAGGGTTTTAAGCCAGCAATTGCTTAAAACTGCACAAAATTGGGATTTATTCAATCTCACTTTAGTTTTCAAACTGGGATATTTTTGTTAGGAGTGTAGCTACTCAAAGCTCCCTCTATACTTATTGGAGAGAAGTAGGCTCTCCGCAGGATGATTCAAATCTTATCTCATTTGAATTTCTCTCTTGAGGTGTCTTTCTGTTAAGTACAGAAATAGCTCATGCCATTTTTGTGCCTAGGTTAGACTCTTCAGGAAGGTACCAGAAGCTAAGTGGAATGAATCTAGATTAAATTTTCTGACAAACAGTTTAGTTTAAAAGATAAAGTCCATCCAGTGATATACATTATATCTGAAAGCTGCTAACTTACTGAGAAGGAGAATAAACATTAGACTTCCTTTCAAGTTTACTCCCTAATTTCTAGGAGCATATGGCCTGTTAACTCACCTAGCTGCAATTGCATTCTACAGTAACTCCTGTGCCTGTGTTACCCTGTCAACCAACAGATTAGTACTTTGCTGCTTGAAAGTTACACACTGATGAGCTATCGGTGTTCAGGTGACACTGTGTACAATTTTGCTTACTTCTTTTGCTATGAGTTGCAAAGTCATGCAGGGACCTTAGCTTTGATTGTCCTCCCCTGAGGTCCAAGCTGCTGACACTCTCAGCCATCTAATTCCATGAACGGAAGGAATGCAATCAGAATGCAAACTGCCTGAATAATGGGATATTTCATCTGACTTATAAGATATGTGTTTCTACAGGTATTATTGCAACACTTCCTCACACTGCTACAGTTAAAGTTTCAGAATGCAACACACCTCCAGACAGCAGAGAGTTGTAAAATAAAGTGAAAAAAAATTAAATTACAAAATTAAATGGAAGTTCTTTCAACTATAGTTTCTATATGTGCCTAGAGATCTTTTGATCTAGAAATTATATAATTCTTTGTCAAAATTGGGGCAGAAATTCTACTTTGTTCAGATCTAGGACACAGAGCTCATACTGCGTAGTATCCACAAGAACTAGATGAATTATTGATGAGTAAAAACAGGATATTAATTCACAGAGGAGTAAGATATTTTTGTTTTTAACTTCTTTTCATGATGATTATAAAATATCCTATATCATTTGGTATGAGCCTCATCAAATATATACATCCCATGCTTTGAAAACTCAAGCTTTAATGTTTACCAGCCTCTATTTCAGCTTTAAATACTGGCAGCGAAATCAAGATACATGAATTATTAAGAGCAAAGATTTTGCTAAAATGACAGAGCATTCAGTCCATCTGTCTCACATTTGTAAGTCCTTTTATTCACACATTCTCCAAACTTAGAAAAACAATTGACAGAGAGATTTCAAATAAACTTTTTGTTTTGTCTTCTTGTATATTTTGGTTTTGTTATTTTAATTGTAGGCTCTTGTATGGAGCGCGGAAAAAAAATACAGAGAGAATAAGTATTTTGCATATTGTTTCTCTAGACCATAGTAAATCAAGGTCTTCTATTTATAAGAGTTGATACTCATATTGCCCAGTTAGCTGGAAAATTCCTTAGTTACCAGACTTAAAAAATTCCCTCATTTTTTTCTTCCCTCTCCAGCCTTCCTCCTAGATTTGCATTAGAAAATGAAAGAAATAATTATCAGGCAAGAAAAAAATCCACAAGAGTTTGATTCTGCAACCTAGTAAGATATTATTGTCAATAAGATGGTAAAGTTCTGGATTTTGCTTCAATGCTGCTTACTCACTACATTTGATTAACCTTAAATGAAAATTCAGCAACCACTATTAAGTATGTGTTTTCTAACCCATACTTTATAGTAGTGAATTTTTGTCTAAAGTTAGACTTACTTGCTGTCTAAAGAGAATCTGTTATTACTGTCTAGAGTTGTTAAAATTAATGAAGTCCAGATAGGCTAGTTGGGGAAATAGACTTGAATTTCCTTGCCACTGAGAATATTTCAGTCAAAATAATGAAACAACTATCATTTTCAACAAGCAATAAAAGAATATAGTGGAATCACATAACTGAAAAATATTCAGACCAGAAGGGACCTCCTGGAATTTATTTGAACATCCTGCTCAAAGCAGGACTAATTAGGTCAGGCTGTGACCACAAGGCTTAAATACCCCTAGGGCTCAACACTCTCTCCACTCTTCTCTGGACAATGAGATTTGGGCATCCACACAGTAAAAGCAAAACACTATATGCAATCAGAATTTCCCATCTTCTGGGTACTGTCCTTTACCTCTTACTATTTTACTGGGCATGCCCATAAGGTTGCTCCAGGTACTTTTTATCCTCAGGTCAAGTAGCTGCAGCCAGTAAAAAGGTCTCCTGAGCCTTCTTTTCTCCATGCTCGATCAACCCAGTTTGCTCAGCTTCCCCTTGTCTGTCATGTGCACCAGCCCCAAGACAGTCATGGTGCTCTGTGCTGGACTAACAGCATGTCCCTGTCTTTTTGTAAGGAGTAGCCCAGGTTCTGTGAAAACACAACACTGCTGTCATGGTCTCACCAGTGTTGAATTGAGGACAAGGATGACTTCTCTCAGTCTGCTGGCTAGAGTCCTGTTCGTGCAGCCCAAAAGGCAACTGTGAGCTCATCGTCTGCTTAGAGACTACCAGCTTTAGCAGAGTTGCTTGGTCAACCCCCACCATGCACTAGTACTTGTGTCTATTCCTCTCCAGGTGAAGACTTTTGCATTCACTTGTATTGAACTTCCTTAGGTACCTGTTTTACCTAAAATAGAAGTAAAAAAAATTTCTGGACAATATTAATATTGTGGAGACCAGTATTTAACTAAAGCACTTTAAGGCACACTATATACAGAAGTGTGTAATAGTGTATAATACAGAATTGGGCTTCTAAAATTTTATAGCTCTAATTAATTATCATATCTATTGGATAAATCCAAACCAAAATTTGCTCACCCCCTAGAACTTCCCTCAGGTCCACCCCTCGACACACCTTCCTGGAATTGAGTCAGAGATCTCAAGACCACTTTCTGTATCACCATCATCTCCCTTAAGTCACATCCCCTCTTTGGAGCTTCTCCAAGGTCTCCAGGCCTTCTAGGTTGCTTTGTCTACAAAGATATCTTTCTAGGTACATGTCCCACCCACCCAGGTCTTTTCCTTGAAAAAGGAAAGAAAACTGGAATAATTTTGGGAATTTGACATGAAGCATTAGAAAGGAGTTGTAGTAGACTGCTGTTCTAAAGTGTTAGAAATTATACAGCTATATTAAAAATCTATATGCTACAAAATCTTAAGATTACTAAGGCATCACCTGTTAGCCCATTTCTCCCACCTATCCAGGTCCCTCTCAATAACAGTTGTGCCCTCTAAGTACTGTTCACTCTTTAGGGTTGTTTGCAAATTTACTGAGAGCACATTCAGTCCCACCATGTAGGTTGTTACAAAGATATTAAGATGCATTCGTTCCAGTACTGATTTATGAAAGACACCACTAGCTGCTGTCCAGTATCTGCACTTTCCAGCACTAGCCACCAGTCTTTGATTCCAGCAGTCCAGTCATTTTTCTATGCACACTTCTGTCTACATGTTTACCCCATATCTCAAAATTTCAGTTCTAAGTAAACCATGATGGACTGTGTTAAAGGTCTTCCTAATATCAAAGTGAGCAGCATCCACTGCATTCAGCAATAATCACTTTGTCACAGAAAGCAGTGAGGTTGGCCAGGTATGAGTTCTGCTTGGTACACACATGCTAGCTGCTTCCAGTTACCTTATTGTCTATCATGTGTTTAGAAATAGCTTCTCATAGGATTTGCCCCATAACAAGTGACGTGAGACCTTTACCTGAATTCTTCTTCCAGAAGAAGGAAGTGGTGTTTGCCTTTTTCCAGTCATCAGAAAACGTTAGAAATTTCCATTACCCTTTGAAAACTATAAGGTTGGCCCCTCAGCTACATCAGCCATCTCATCTGGTAAGCTTGGATACATCCCATTTGGACATACAGGCTTATGTCTAATTGTCTAATATGTAGAAACTAGAAATTACAAATATACATTTGAAACATCTCCGGAGATGCGTGAAGGCATAAATAAATAAATATAAATGAAAGCATTTGTTTTCTCAATCTAAGCTTGTCTAATTTTGTTATAAAGATGTCCTAAACATTATTTTGTTTGAACGGCCTATAACTGATCTTTCTGCAGATACCTTTTAGTCCTCCCAAATAGAAAGGGAAGTTCTGTCTAAATGAGAATTTCCTACCTGTCAAAATTTTGATGATGACAGAAAATATATTTTTCAGTTAAGCTTTAAACCATTCCCAAGCCTTTAAACAGCTCTAGCTTTTATACCATGTCATGCTACTATTCCATTTCTTCTTCTATATTTTTTTTCTTATGACATTCCCAAGTATATCAACTGTTCAGCACACTTTTTTTGACTTTGCAGTGTACTGATTTGAAAACTCTGGTTTTAAATCTTTTTCTTTTACGTCTTTTAGTCATTTGTAGAAATTTCTGCATGGTTGCACTAGGTCTTAGATTAATCAAACATACTTTCTTAACTTTTATATGCAAACCAAATCAACAATAAACTCTGCAATAAATTACTATTTGAAGCAATAACAGGTTGTACTAGAATTATTTTTATATTGCATCAAGAGATGTTTAAAATGTCTTTTTAACTCATGTCATTGTTATCAAAAACATTCCAAGAAAGTGACTTAATTCTATTATTCCAGTTTTGTGGTCAGATTTGGTTTATTCAGTCAGGGAAAACTAAACCTGTTTGTAATGCTGATTTATTTTGCACAAACCACTTTAATTAAAGTGGTGTAATCTTTGGAAAGTAAAGACCTATTAGGTGGCATGCAAGGAAAGGAAAGGTAAAGAATATTTTGCTCTCTAATCAGATATTGGGAAAGGACATAAATTTTGGCTTTGAATTATCAGGTAGAAGTTTGTAATTAAGTGTGAAGGAAGAGAGAAACAACAGTTTATTTACAGCTAATTGCGTTGTTTATTTTCTATAAGAACATAGTTGTGAATTATTATCTAGATGAGAGAAAAACAAGGATTAGCAGTATGTAGACACATGTATGCATTTAACATGATTAAATTCCCATATCTTTTTTCTGTAACCTAGTAAATATGCTGACTGCTCTTAGCAGGAGACCATCCAACTGTGTGTTAAGCTGGCAGTGCAGGAGCCCACCCTTGCCCTAGGCCTGATCTGGGTGTTGTTGATTTAAATCCCTGTGCTGGGGCCAGTGACTGCTGCCCATGCTGCTCCAGCTTCAGCCCTGGGGTGACCCCAATGAGTAAGGGGTGATACCACCCCGCCTCCATCACTGCCTGAAAAAACGTAGTCCTTTGTGTGCCTAGAGCTGGAGGGACTTCAGCTAGAAGACCAGGTGAAGGATGCAAAATAATGAGAAAATTTGCAACAATAAACCTAATCATAACCAAGGCCAGGGAGAGAGGTTCCACCCATCATCATTCCCCTCCCATGTACTTAATTATTGCATATAATAAGGTTTGGAGCATAACATGTCATACCTAGTCACACAGAAGGAAGTGCTTTTAAGCAATATCATTTGCAGTTATATTTCATACATTTCATCATCCCATGAGCAATCTTCAAATTCCTATTTCACAATTCATTCTCTGTTCTTTTTTGAGACTAAGAGGCCAAGGTCTACCTGCAAAATAGAAGTAAGATTCAGGGATAGGTTTATATGAATATCTACATGAGTACCTCCTGAGTTAATTCTGGGTTTTTTATGCATTGGTACATGAAGTGAAATGAAGACATTTTTTGGTATGGTCAGACCATGTCTCTTTGTCCCTACTTTTGGCTTGTTGACATTAAGACTTGAGTAATAATTTACCGACATTGTTAAAAGAGAATTTAAATTATCTCAATAATTCTTGATGATTTCGTATTTGTCTAAGAAGCAGGGTTTTTTTGGCTTTCTTTTTAGAGATTCTACTTAGAGTCATTGGGGAATATTTAGCTGTAAGAAAAATGTTACACAGATTACACCAAGCACTGAGATGTTGGTTTTAATAGATTTCTGTGGCTTCTTTTTGTATTCACATACAAATTTTGGTCCAAAGAAAACCCGGAGTCCTCACAAAGGAAAGAATGTGCCTACATTTATTATTTTGACTTCACAGAATCATTTAGGATGGCAAAGACCTCTTGAGGTCATTTTGTATAACCTCCAACTCAGGTAGGATCATCTGAAGCAGAATATCCAGTTGGATTTTTTAATAACTCCACAGACGGAGAACCCCACAACCTGTCTGGACAGCCTGTTCCAGTGTTTAAACACCCTAACAGCATGATTTAAAAAAACCAAACAAACCAAAACAAACAAACAAACAAATGAAAACACCAAAAAGAAAAACAATAACACAAAGAACCCCAAACAAAAACTCTTTTCCCATGTTCAGATGGAGTTTGTGTTTTAATTTTTACCTACTGCCTCTTGTTCTGTCAGTGATTATAAATAAGAAGAAGCTGGTTCCCTCTTCATCATTTGCTCCCAAGTAGATGTTCATACACATTGACAAGATCCCACTCAAGCCTTTTCTTCTCTAGTCTGAGAAATCCCTTCTGTCTCAGCTTCTCATATGACAGATGCACATGTACCTTCGTCGTTGACTCTGGGAAATTAATAAAATTAATTAAATATGAAGAAAAGTGACACAAACCCATTTCAGTGGTGACTAAAAGTAGTAAAAGCATTTTTATAGTATTTTCTTGTTTGAAATTGAAGGAATACTGAATAACCCATTTCTCAGTATTAACAAGAGCATATGCACAAGAATAAATACAAGTTAATTAATATATAAGTCCTTCTTTTAGACAGAGACACAACAAACCACCAGATGATAGACAGGCAGTTGAAAATGAATCACTGGAATCATGGATTGATCAGGAAAAATTATTAGTTCAATCTGAAAATCACTATCTTTATATATATGTAGCAAGGTCCCCAAAGTGTCATTAATGATAGTGTACTTTTGTTGAAGAATGAAGAGTACTCTGTTATTGACAACTGTAATATCATTATATTTGCTTTTTTAAATAATTAGTATGACATTCAATTATTGCTTGTTTTTTATAATCTTATATGGTGATTGCTGTATAGGTACACATAAAGGAATTCCCCCTTTCTTCATTGTCACCAGAATTTCTGTCATTGTAATGTTTTGTGATAGCTGGAAATCCTGGCTATACTTAGGTATACATTTGTGAAAAAGAAAACTGATGGCAATAGAGAACATGAGTTAAATAGACTTTTCAAATAAATATCAAATAGAAGTTTAAGTTTGATCTGAACTTTTAGAGAATTCTGCTGAAGACCAAACATTAGTATTCAGCAGAATTGAAGAAAAACAATCTATGCAAAGATCATTTCTCACTTACTTTAAAAAAAAAAAACATAGTCTTCTTTAAATGTTTTGTTTGCATTGTTAGACTAAACGATTTTCTTATCCTCTCTCTTTTATGTTTTTCTTTTTCAGCTGCATGAGTTTGAAAGGTATAAAGAAATTGTAAATTTACAACAAAAGAGTGGTATTTCAGTCCTATTTGGTTATATGTAATTTCAAAATACTTGTATTTCTCTGCCATTTCTCTTATTAACATGGGCTTTTTCCCCTGCAAAGGGACAAAATGGTTCCATAGGTGTTTTTGATTTTAAACAATTTTCATTCTACCGTATTCCTAGTTTTTAATTGGAAAATCAACAGCAGGCATGCTTTCAGTAGGGTGGATGTATTGATGTATATGATGTTATTGGTATTTATTTTTATCTTACTAAACAGAATTTTAAATTACAAAATAAATGTATGCTTAAGGCATCTGAATATCATTCATATTTGTATATTTCAAGTGTACTCAAATTAAATAGGTGCACTTATTTAAAGAAAAGTGCTTTGTATGGGGCATGTTAGGTTTGCCAAAACCCATGTGCTGCATCCATACCTTGTAAAACAACTACCAGTAAACTGTGATTAATGTGAATGTACAACCTACTTCTAAAGCTCAGTCTATATGGTTTCAATATGAATAGGTAAATTACTAATGGATACAATACCAAAGAACTGATGGCACTAGTATTTAAAATGTATCTATAGTCAAAAATAATCTTTTTTTTAGTTTATGGTAACAATGTTTTCTAAGGAAGAATTGCCTACCTGGAATGCAGTGATATTACAAAACAGATAACCATGTTTTCTATTGTTTAGTCAGTAGCAAATGTTCTGAGTTGTGCCAATAATTCTGTGGTTGAATAATTTTAATTATGGAATGTCAAACAAGATTCAAATACTGCTGCCATGATATTTTTAGATGTTAAATAACACCCAAAGGAAAAAGAAAGAGGAAAAGAATGATGAGTTGGTTAACGATTTCAAAGAGGTGAGCTGTTTCAGAGTAATACTTTTGTTTGTTATCAAAGTAGAGCATTCTGTGGATTCTAGACATTAACGTGTTTAAAGTGCAGACTGGCAATTAAGGCTCTGATCCACGTAACTGCTTGCATCTAGCACAGATACAGCTTTATTCCCCACAGTCTATACCAGGGATGCCATTAATTTTTTTTGTCTATATGTTGTAGTAATCTTTGAGACTGCTATATAATTTTTCTTTGTATTTCAAAATAATAAATCCACCCCACAACCAGTTCACAGAGTCCATGTGAGGAAAGGTGTTCTATCCTGTAAATGTAACCTATTTTCTGGTTGTTTCTGTTTTCTTCCATGTGTTTGTATGAAGTAAGTATGCCATCTAAAAGCACACACTGTCCCTCAGGTTATTCATGTAATTGTGTATCAGAAACATCCAGTTCCAAATTATCACTCTTCCAAGATTATAGCAATGTTCTTATACATATTTGCATGTTTACTTTCAGATTACTCCACCAAAATGCTTTCCTGATAACTGTAATATAGCTAATATTTATTTTCATTATGTTATACCTAGTTACACAAGGATAATCCTCGTGACTTGGATGCAAAAAAAGGAAAAATCTGATTTTACTATATTCTTCAAATTATTTGCAAAAATTTGCAAAATTAAAAATTGCATAGAAAGATAATACAGAATCAAATGATCAGAGAATCATTCAGGTTGGAAGAAAAATTACTCAGGTTGCTCAAAGCAGGACTAATTTGGTCAGGTTGTGCAGGGCTGTGTGGTTTGGTACCTAGTGCAGTCTCTCCACACAGTTCTTCCAGGTTCCCCTTGTCTGTCACTTGCACCAGCCCAGTGACAGTCGTGGTGTCCTGTGCTGGACTACCTCCAGGATACCCGTGTCTTTCTGTAAGGCGTAGGCCAGGTTCTGTGAAAACACAACACCACAGTCGTGGTCTCACCACTGTTGAATTGAGGATAAGGTTCACTTTCTTTAATCTGTTTGCAGATCTCCTCCTAATGTAGTATGCAATGCACCAGTGCACACTGGTGGCTTTTGGTCAACCTGGTGTCCACCAGGACCTCCAGGTTCTGTTGTACAAAACGGCCTTCCAGATGCTCAGCCTCTACATGAGTTTATTCCTTCTCAGGTGCAATTTTTTTGCACTTGCTTTAGTTAGACTTCTGAGGTTTCTGTCAGTCCATTTCTTCTGAAAGTCCTGGTCTCTCTCGATAGCAGCTGTGCCCTCAAAAGCACTGCCAACCCCCTCCATGAACACATTTGGTGTTGTCTGAAAACTTGTTGAATTAACCACCTGTCTGGACATCCAAGTTGTTGTTTATTTTTCCTATTTCCTAATCAGTAGTCTTTTTTCCTCTAGAAACTTGATGGTGTTTTCAGACATATTGACTAAAGTGACCCAAAATTTTCCTTTAATAGAACTTCTGCACTTCTGTTGTCTTTGATATTTAAAGCTCTACCATTTCCCTCTAGTAAAAGACCAATGAATATTTTGAGACTGTTCTTCTTTTCGATATGTATTAAATTCTACTTTTGTTGTTTCACTGGCTCTGGCTAGGATGGAGTTAATTTCTTCCTAGCAGACCATATGCTACTGGTTTTGGATTTGTGACTAAAACAGTGTTGATAACACACCAGTGTTTTGGCTATTCCTGAGCAGTATTTGCATAGTGCCAAGGTTTTATGTGTTTCCGACACGACCTCTCCAGCGAAGTAGGCTGGGAGTCAGTAAGACAATGGGAGGGCACATAGAACAGCTGATCTGAGTTGACCAAAGGGATATTTCAAGACATATAACATCACGTTCAGCAATAAAAACTGAGTGGAAGTTTTCTGGGGACCATAACCATTTCTTGGGGGTTGGCAGGGTGTTGATCCTCTTTGGGAGGGTTGTGAGTGATTACCCTTTCATCACTTGGGCATTTTTATTTCATTTTTCTTCCTCTTTTCTTCACTTAAAAAACTATCCTTATCAATGACTAGGCTGAACTGATGTTTATAAAAAGTTTTTGTTTATTTATTCTTGCTGAACACCTTAGATCAATAAATAATTAAATAAATTATATAATACGCATCCTAATTAATTTTGATATCTTGATTTTGTGTCAAATTCCTTTAATCCTGTTTTTCACTTCTCCTTGTTCAAGTCAGCTCATCTACCATAAAGATTTGTTCTGTGTCTGTGTAGAAGCCCATCTGAAGTGGGTTGTTTTTCTGGAGAAGCTGGAACTGATTTCTTCAGGAAGGAAAAAACAAACCAACCAAACAAATACACATGAAAACAAAGCCCAAACAACACCCCCTTTTTATCTCTGTTATCCAACCCCCAAAAAATTCATAATAGTATGAAAAAACCCTAACAACAAAGTAGGTACAGACTGTTGTAATCTAAAAACACGAAAATGCTTTTTAAAAATTTCAGTTCCATAACTTTTGTGACTAAGTACACCTGTAGTATACATAAAGCCCTAAAACCAACTCAGGCTGACAGCATGCTAGATTTTTTACATCTTATAACTTAATGGAATGTCGATAGTTACCTGAGAATATTGAGGAACTAGTAAATCAAGTTATTTTAAAAAAACAGTGTAGTGCACTGAAAACTCAAACTGTTGGGGGTGTTGTTTTTGGTTTTTTTTCCAAATAGAAGAACAAATTTTTAAGCATTTCTCAAGCTCTGTGTTTTAGAATTCATATTGTAAGTTCTTTGCAAAATACCAGTTTGTCTTACATAGTGTCAGTAATATTTTGTATCAGACTCATGAAGCCCAAGTTAATATGTCACTGATAACAATTAAAGGCTTGTTGAATTCAATGGAAAATTTTGAGCTGATACAATGCTTCATAAAATATACCTGTAATATGTAGGACTATCCCTCATGATTTGCTGTTGTATTTGGTTTTGTGGTTTTTTTTTTAAATAAGACTTAAGTCATTAAAAAGTCAGTATTTTCTTACCTGTTGTTCATTGGAAGCTGACAGTAAAAACTGTGTACTGTTTTGATATGGTTGTCTACAGTCCTCAGAATATGCTTGAAAAATCAAACATATACCTCTCCCATGGCTTTTTTTCTTGTTCTTGTTTCAGTTCTCAGTCTGTAAGAGACTTCAGACTTTGGTTTTAAACATTTCCAAGGTTTAGAACTTTATTAACTCTTTTTGGTTTGTTTTCTTGTTTGTTCTCAAAAAAACCCCATCATAAGCAACTTCAATCTTTTCAAAAAGAAAAAGGATGAAATTTTGTTAGCTGTTTTACAGCAGAGCCATTATTCGGTACATGTTATTGTACTGCCTCCAGCTGAGCTGGAATACCCAATCTTGTTTTACCTAGTGAAAATATAAAAGTGCATAGAGATTTCCCCAATATACTGAACAAGTGGGCCTATACTGTATGGACAGTATCACATGCTCAGGATAGTTCCCAATGATTCCCTCCACAGATAGACTAGAAACCTAAACTTCTTTAATATTCCAGTTTCATTATTCTCATTTTCTATAATTTAACAACATCTCTAATATTATACTTAATGGAAAAGTCATGCAATATTGAGCAGTAACTGCTGTTAATTTCCTGCTGTATATAATTTACATTTTTTGTTGCTAGTGGAGAGTAATTAACATGCTCTGATTATCATACTGATTGTCTTCGTTAGCTTATGAGAACATAGTCATCTCAACCCTCGTTGATCTTACAATAGTACATTTTCTTGCTTTCAATAATAGTATCCAGGGACAAACAAGGCTTAGGTTTTTTTACTGAAAAAATAGTGTGGTCTAGCAGTAACAGGTTCCCTAAATGTTTCAATTTTTTAACAGAATAACATAAGTTTTTATAATGCCTATCAAAAAACATAGAGCCCTGACTCTGTGGTAATACAATGTTATTTCTTTAATGAACAGAACTGTGGTTGTATTACCATTATCAAATATATATAAAAAAAATGTTTACTTGTGTTCCACTGAGATTGTCTTTTACTCCTCTGTCTGAACAGTTAAGACAGAAAACACATTCAGCTTGGAATATGCTTCCAAGCAATAGTGAGTGGGGCTTTTTTCTTAAACGGGTGATTTTTAGGAGAATAGACATTTATCTGTAGGAAAAATACTTCCCTTAATCTAGAATTTCTACCTAATCAAATTCCTTAGTCAATTTTATGTTTATCTACAACTATCATATAAAATAGCACTGCAGATAGGAATATCTAAGTGAAATCAAGTTATTTGTTGTAATACTGTGTACGAGAACACCAAGGCTTTCGAGTTTTGAAAACAAAAGAAACATCAAATACAATGAGTTACAATTGTACATGCACATAGATCAAGTCAAACAACTGGTGAAATTCAAATGGGACATTTTGTATGAGTCTATTCTGTATTTATTTAAGCATAACCATTTGGGCTGAGAGACACAGAATTCAGCAGTCTGTATTATGTCTTATGGCTTCCTAGGAATCAGAATTTCATTTGCAACAGATTCTTCCAGGAGATCAATACCTACTGTGAAGATTTATGACTTCTTCATAAAAGTTCTCCATAAATGCTGAAATGAATATTGTCTCTCTGGAAAGAGTGCCATATTTGGATTTTTTTTTTCCTCTTCTCAGGACTATCCATGGTATTCACAACTTTTAGAATGCCTGTTTGAAACTGCAGATGTATATGGACTGGGAATGTTAGTGTAGGAGTAAGACAAGCTGTGTTCCTTTTTTTATTTGTGTGTGGTAAAGTCTGTTTTGTGTTATACATTCCTTTTTTTCTATGCAATCTCAGGATAACTGTGCTCAGAAGTGACTAAAATACTGGTTTTGAATTATACTAAAGACTGAGAGCTGTTAACAGAGAAACAAAGTAAAGCAATCCCTAAATTCCAAAGCAGAAAGTTACTTCGAGTTTTTCATACTCATGGCATGTAATTATATAGCTTAGAAAAAGGACCTGGGATGATGTTAAGAGCACAAGAAGCTGAAGTAATTTGCAGCAAAATCAGAGAAGGCATGTATCATATTTCATCAGTGGCAGAAGTGGGACTGAGATCATGCACATCTAGAAAACATCTGACAATAAGTACGTCTTTTTTTTTTTAAATTTATTGTAACATTACATATAGGGGTAAAATAATACTCAACCACAATGCTCTGAATGCTATCAAAATATATAGAAACACTTGGTACCTGCTAATTGATCAAATGCAAAATGAACAACTAACTAGGCTAGCTAATTTACTGACAACCTAATTGCTTCAATGAATGGAAAATTCAGAGAATGAATAGAAAACAGTAGTGTTTATTAATATTTAGAATTCTAAAAGCAAGGTATAATCTTTACTTGATTTCTTTCTTTCTTTTTTCCTTTTTCTTTTTCTTTCTTTCTTTCTTCATCTCCCTAAAGTCCTGTTTTCTCCTGCAATATTATATTTGGGGTTAAGGAAGAAGCAGTGATTCATTCAATGTAGGCATCTGCTCCAGGACTCCATCAAAACTCTCAATATGGTCTTTCTACTTCTGATGATTCATAGAAGTATTTACTTTTTGAGATTTTCCTTTTGGATTCTAAATACAGATTAGTAAAGTAAAGAGAAGGTGCAATGTTCTTTAGAAGAATAGGAAAGAGGTGACATCCAAAAATAACCCCAGACATTAATTCAGAGACAAATTTTTTTAATTCTGAGCTGAAAGCACTGTGTTTGGGTTTTTATTCTGAATCAGAATCTTTAGTTAATAGCTGGCATATCAAAGCAGAATATCACTCACTCCTAAGCAGGCTTATTAGTCAGTGTACTATCTTATCACTCACTCCTTGCACTGAGGTTAACATTTTTAAATAATGTTACAAAATAAAATTGTACTGTAAAATAATAAAACGTTATTTAATTCCTGTCTTTGTTTTATTAGAGGCAAAATAGATTTTAGTTTAGATAAATTAGGGTTGGTGTATGTGTTGAAACTTTATTCTCAAAAGCTGTATCTTTAGTTCTTTAGTCCTGACTAAGTTAAAAACTGACTGGATGGCCTGGCCCAGGGAGTGGTGGCAAATGGAGTTAAACCCACTTGGAGGTCAGTCACTAGTGGTCTTCCCCAGGGCTCAGTACTGGGTCCAGTCCTGTTAATATCTTTATTGATGATCTCGATGAGGGATTTGAGTACATCCTCAGTAAATCCATGGATGACCACAACAACCCCATGCCTTGCCACAAGCCTGGAGAAGAGTGCCTAGAATGTGGTCCAGCAGAAGAGGACCTCAGAGTGCTGGTCAACAGCTGGCCAAACATCAGGCAGTAGTGTACCCAGATGGCAAAGTGCATCCTGGTTTGTATTGAGAATAGGGAGGGTGACAGAACCAGGGACATAATTATTCCTCTGTACTCAGCACTGGTGTGGCCACACCTTGAGTCCTGTGTCCACTTCTGGGCCCCTCACTGCAAGAAAGACATTGAGATGCTGCAGAAATAAAGATAGTGAAGGGTCTGAAGAGTAAGTCTTATGAGGATAGACTAAGGGAGCTGGGGTTGTTTAGCCTGGAGAAAAGGAGGCTCAGGGGAGACCTTACTGCTCTCTACAATTACCTGAAAGGAGTAGCAGGGTGGGTTGGCCTCTTCTGACAGGCAACTAGTGACAAGATAAGAGAAGGTAGCCCCAAACTGCACCAAGGAAGGCTCAGGCTAGACATCAGGAGGAATTTCTTCATAGAAAGGGTTGTAAACACCGGAATGGGCTGCCCAGGGAGGTGGTGGAGTCACCGTCTTGAAAGTGTTCAGGAGATGACTGGACATGGCATTTAGTGCCATGGTCTAATTGACAAGATTGGTGATCAGTCAAAGGTTGGACTCGATGATCTGGGAATTCTTCTCCAACATTAATGATTCTGTAATTCTGCAAAACATCTTTGATTTTGGACCTTCTGCAAAACTCACTACATGAGTGAGTATTATGGGACTCTTACATAGGTATTTATTTCCCCCTGCCAAGTTACTGATCTTAAAACAAGCAAAAAAACCCCAACAAAACAAAACCGAACCCCACAAACAAAAAAACCCCAAAACTTGTAAATTGCCTCAATAGTAGACATGAAATACTATGGCCATCCAGCTTCTCTATGAGCATATTTAACATTAGTGGTAAGATTTACCTTCCTTGAATTTATGTGGTTGAAAGTTTATCATTTGAGCTGAATTAGTTAGTTTAAATTAACTGTACAGTTAATAGAGACAGTTATTTCCAAAGCTTGACTATTCTAGAAATTGACTCATCTCCTATCTTGTAACTGGTTTAGTTTTTTTGTTTGTTTTTAAGATGATTAATGAAATTTCCATTTAGTCCATAATTTATTTTTTTTAAATGATTGCTCATTGTGCTTTACTTATGGTTAACCTCAGCAATTTTGTGTGTCAGTGCTTCCTTCCCCAAATTCCAGTGAAAGGAGTAGTAGCCATCCTAAAATTTCTTACTGAGAACTGAATAGCTAAAAAGCAGTGTAGCCAACAGTAGCTATAGGAACTGAGCTAGAAGGCCTGAACTAACATTCTATGGGCTCCTATACAGCTCTTCCTGATTCCAGAGGAGGCTAGAACTTTTCCACAGGTCTCAAGAACTGTAGCTGCATATAGCTATTTCTCATATGAATAGGGAAAGGCATCAATTTCTCTTTTCTTATCCATCAGGGTCCAGTAAGAGCAATGTGGAGCAGAAGATCCTGTGGTAGTAGGTCAGAGGCCATGAATTAGCTGCAAATGTTGTCCTTCACCCTCTATTGCCTTGTGACCCACTTAGTGACTTTTCAAGGACTGATTTAATTACATACATTTAGATAGCTATCTAAGTCCAATGTCTCTAATTTCTATTGCACTCCAAATGTTTTGTGAATAATACTATAATTGCTATTTCTAGTCTATAAAAGAATTTTCAGGATGCTGAATTTTGTATGAAAGCCTGTCTCAATAGCATAGGATGTTTTACAGTTAATATCCTTTAAGATTATAAAACAGGTCTCTGGTATAGACTACAGGCCAAATTAATTTCCTAGAGGACTACAGATTAAACACAAATCATGCTTTTGAACGTGAAAGGTCATGTTGTTCAAAGCTACAGTTCAAAAAGTGACTTTAGGATTCTACCACTTCTTTCCATTCTGAATTATTCATCAAGTTAATATTTTACTATCATAAGCTTTCTTACCCTTTAAATTTAGAAAACAAAGTTTGGGTCCTTATGTTAATAAAAGTGATTTCAAAGACTAATATAATAAACCTAGCTTAACCAAGACACCAGAGAAAATAAAATATTAAGTTTTAGGCTGAGTACAAATTCTTTCAATCCAAATATTTTTGAAAGTTAATAAAACTTCAAAACTTCAGAATTATTTCCCTGAGTTTCACAAAATCATGGCATAAATGACATTCAAGGGACCTAGGGAATTGTCCAACCACCTGCTCAAGCAAAGTCAGCTAGAGCAAGTTGCTGAGGGTTGAGTCCAGTCAAGTTCTACATCTCTTCAGGGATACAAATACCATGACCTCTCTGGATGGCACAGCCTGTTCCACTGTTGCAGCACCCTCACAGTAAAAAAAAAAAACACCCACAAAAAAACCCACAAACAAACAAACAAAAAAAACAAAAACAAAAACCCACAAAAAAAACAAACAAACAAACAAAAAAACACAACCAAGGATTTCTTATACAGGAAATGTGTTCAAGAGGTGATCTGGTTTAGTGGTTTAGGGGTTACAATGACACTTGGACTGAATGGTCTTGAAGGTGTCTTGATAATTCCAACCTTGATGATTCTACGATTCTATGATGTGGTTTTCCCATGGGAAATCCTATTCAATCCTGGAGAAAAGGAGGCTCAGGAAGCACCTTATTGATTCTACAACAACCTGAAAGGAACTTATATCAGGGTGGGGATCGGCCTATTCTCCCAGGTAACTAGCAAAAAGACAAGAGGAAATGGCCACTAACAATGCAGGGGAAGATTCAGGGGAAGATTCAGGTTCAACATCAGAAGGAATTTCTTCACTGAAAGGGTGGTTAAGTATTGGAATGGGCTGATCAGCAAAGTGGTACAGTCATCAGCCCTGCAAGTATTCCAGAAAAAACCGGACGTGGCACTTAGTCCTACGGTTTAGTTGACAAGGTATGTTTGGTCAAAGGTGATGTCATCAAAAAAGACTTGATGATCTTGGAGGTCTTTTCCAACCTTAATGAATCTATGATTCTGTATTTCAGGCTGTGCACATTGCTTCTTGCTCTTTTACTGAGGAACCCTAAGAAGAGTCTGGCTTCATATTGTGTGCTCTCACCCCTAGTCGGGTATTTGTATAGACTGATTTAAACTGCACACATACATATATACTAAGGTATACATGTTGTAATATTAGCAAACAAAATAATTTGTTTAGCAATTTAACATTTTACTTCCTACAAGTTACTGGAGAAATTTTGAAATCTCTAACATTAATTAACTTTATAGAATAACAGGACTTAAACTACAGTAGAAATGCACAGATTAAATAAACTGGTTTGGGGCTTTTTTATTTCTTGCTGGACTTGATCCTCTTAAAAGTCTTTTCTAATCTAAATGTTCTGTGATTTTGTGATTATTCTTCCTAAAGAGTGTGTTTCCTTAAGAAACTGTGGGGAAAAATAATTAATTATGGTTTTCAAAATTGCTATAATAGGTTAAACACAACAAATGAAATGGTTTCTTTGAATATAAAACTATTAGAAGTAAGAAGCAGTGATGCAATCATTAACAATTTTAAACCCTGTTAACCAGAAGGAAAGTAATTTTAATAGATATTACAACAAAACTTACCACTGTAGGCAAGAAAGAAATTATTTGGAAAAACTGAAAACATAGACAAGTAAACTTAAGTTTATATGTCCAACATAAGATATGTCCAGGATTCTTGAAAGCATTAGATAATTAATTCACTGTAAAAATGACCATCATTTTAAAAATGAACATTTAATAAGTGTATCCAGTACACTTCTATTAATACTGCTGTTGAAGCTTTTAAGTGACCTTCCAACAGTGATGAAGCCAATGTCCAATTACTATTGATGACCATAGGATGAAAATTTCACCTCTAAACTTTTCTAACTACTAAATGAGTTATAAATAGAAGTCTTATTAAGTGAGCAGACCAATATTCAATTAACGGTTAATGATGCATAGGGAAATAGTTTCAAACACTCTAAAACAAAAGTTTCAAACACTCTAAAATGGACTTGAGATGATCTGCAAATTTCACATGAGATTTCTGAATACTGAATTGTGACTAATGCCTAGTGATAATACTTTTATACTTTTTTCATCATGTACTCTATTATATACAAAATCAACTCTGGAAAGAATCAGTTAAGTGACTACTTGGATCAACCTAGAATCCTCTGAAATATTAAAATAAAGAAGTGACCCAAGTGTTTGGATTGCTTATGGAGTTCTTTATTATCTTAGAATGATAAGTTCTCTTAAAGCTTTTTACTACATTTCCTGCTAAGTCATTCAATTCCTGAAGCCTATTCTGATTACTTAAAAAACATTTTTGTGATGACTATTTGAATGTATATTTAATGAAGTATTGTTTTTAGGTGGAAAGTCATATAGAAATCATAGAATTATAAGAAAGGAGATTGAGAGGTCATTTTTCCCCCTTCCTAATCCATTCCTGAAAGATATTTGCTTGGATTTTGCAAAGCAGTAAGTGATGGACACATCACAACTTCTCTAAACCAGTTCAGTGTTTCATTACCACTAGGATTACACAAAATGTATAAAACATTTTTATAAAGTTGTTTTTTTTTCCCCAATTTCTTAACTAGGTGGAATCTGATACAAATTGAACCCATTATTCTTCATCTTCCTTATCACAAACATAACTGTTTTTATAGTACATTTTATATATTTGAAGGCTTTATTTTGTCTTCTGACAGTCTTCTGTTTCATTAACTAGGTTAATCTTTTCTTCTGGATCTTTTATTATTCTTGATGTTCTTAGACTGTCTGGATGGTTTACCCAGCTCTTCTACAAGAGAATCCAATTGCGACATTGCTAATACTAACAAGAGTGGAAAAGTGAATTCACCTAAGACATATTCTTGTTTACTCATACTGGTATTGTGACTACCCTTTTGAAATGTGACAATATTGCTCAAGTTCAGCTTAGGATGTGAAGTAATAACCCTAAGAATATTTTTGACAGAACTTATGTCTAGTTTTTTGTTTCTCCTTTTCTAATTCAGACTATGAAAAAACTTATAATTTTTGTAACCATATTGAGTCTCTTTTTTTTCACACCATCCTACAGGTTTTGGGCACTGTGAAAATGTTTAATCCTACTACTGATTGATATATTCAATAATAATATTTTCTATGTGATCATCAAAGCCCTGTGAAATATTCAGTATTCTTATAACCAGACACATCTTAAACAGGAATGGCCAGCAGGTCAAGGGAGGTGATTCTTCCCCTCTACTCTGGCCCTGTGAGTCCCCACTGGGAGTACTGCATCCAGGTCTGGAATCCTTAGCACAAAAAAGATGTGAACCTGTTAGAATGGGTCCAGGGGAGGTCCAAAAGATGATCAGAGGGCTGGAGCACCTCTCTTATGAAGACGGTCTGAGAGAGCTTGAATTGTTCAGCATGGAGGAGAGGAGACTCCATGGAGATCTCACTGTGACCTTCCAGTACCTAAATATCAGAGGCAAAACTGTCACACCTCCTGTGTTGGACCGTGGAAAGATCCACTTTGCACAGAAATCACACAGAGTGAAGACAAAATGGATCATTATTGAAGGGTAAGCTAGCTTTTATGTGGTAGAGCACGGAGTGTGTGGAATTTGGGAGGAATTAAAGGAGGTTCTTTCAAGGGAATGTCTATAAATGGAGAAAATGAGCTAAACGCATCTAAAATATGGGTAAGAAGAGATACAAAACTAGGGAAAAGCTACAAATTTTAACTATCAGGAACCAGTAGGCAGAGGGGTTGCAATCAATGAATAGGAAAAAAGCTAACAATAATTGAAACTGCAGATTACATATAAAGTAAGACTTTTTTCTAGCAATGTTGTTAATAAGTTGAATAAACATAACACTTTTATAACATGAAAAGCAGTCTCTGAGGTAGGAAGTTATCTGTTGTCCAGTAGTTTAGCTGCATTCCAAAGCTGTCTTTTCTTCAGTTCTCCTTTTCTTCAGAAGTTTTTCTTCACCATAAATAGGTGTCTTGTGGGGAACTTCCAACACCTAAAGGGGCCTAAACAGGAAGAGAGACTCTATACATGGGCAGATAGTTATAGGACAAGAAGGAATGGTTTTAAACTAAAAGAGAGATATATGTTACATGTCAGGTAACAATTTTTTACTGTAAGAGTGCTGAGGCACTGGAACAGGTTACCCAGAGATCTTGTGGATTCCCCACCCCTTGAAGTGTTCAAGGTGAGGTTGGATGTGGCTCTGAGCAACCTGATCTAGTGGAAAGTGCCCCTGCCCATGGCAGGAGGCTTGGCACTGGATGATCTCTAATTGGTCTCTAGATGATTAGTTGATCTCTTTCAACTCAAACCTTTTTATGATTCTATGATCTACCATAAGACCATCACAAGTGACACTCTTCTCTTTCTATAGGAGATCATTTATGACAGTTTTATTTGTTTCCGAGTTTGAATACAAGAACGACAGAAGGGAAGAAATAAATAAATTTAAAACAAAACCCAAATATAAAATGAAGGAAACACAATATAATAATGGAGAGAAGAAACAAAAAACCCATCCAATGACCTTAGCAGTGAAGAATGGTCTCTCTTTACCTACCATTCTTCCATCTGCTGTAATATGTGAATTTTATGTCTAATTCTAGACTACCAATGGCTCAATAGTTGTTGTGGTTTTGCCCAGTCGGTCAGCCCATGGGGCTGAGAATGGTTGTGTCTAGGTGAATTTCCAGACAAAAAGGCAATTAAAACTCTCAGTGCCGCCTTTGCTAATTACATATTTAAGAAAACAGAAGAGAAGGTTTGGTTGTACAGTCGAAATTAGGAGCGGCAGCCATGTAGAAGAGCAGCGGGCCCAAGGAGGGTCAGGCCCCCTCCTCCCCCGGCCCTGGGCCGGGAGGGTCAGGTGTAGTACTGAAATTCCTCTCTTATAGGAGAGTGAAGAAAAAAAAACTCTAAAAGACTGACTGCTTGGATGAAGAACTGCTACAGAAGAATTCCAGCGAAGAGATGAGGGACTTCCAAGGTCAAAGCTAGCAGCCGGAGGAGAAAGAAGAACTGTGCAAAGGAGGGTTTGTTGTTTCCCTTTTTTTGCTCTCTCTTTTCCCTTCAGCAGGGAAAAGACTGAAAAATAAATCCCTGCCACCTATGAAAGTTTGTTCGGGTGAGGAGACTCCTAATGCGGCTCACAGAGGAGCTTGTGAATCTACCAGAGAATTGAGACTTCATGAGAAGGACTGAGGTGAGGCAGAGTCCTGTTGGAGATGTGTGACTCTGAGAAAATCTCATGCTAGAGCAAGAACGGCTCAGGTAGAGATGTTGGGATCCATGGGTGTGTGGGATCCGTGTTGCTGTTGAAGATTTGAAGATTTATAACCTTGAGAAAGAACCTTACGCTGGAGCAAGGATGGCCCGTAAGATGTGGGGATTCAAGTAAAGAATCCATACTAGACCATGCTGGAGAGGTCTATCAAGGACTGTTCTCCCATGGGAAGGGACCTCCATAGGGAGACAGGGGTGGACTCATAAGCCATTATCCCCTGTAACCCTGTGGAAGAAGATCCATAGTAAGCAAGCGTCCCCTTGCAAGCCTATGGAAGGAAAACCTTCAAGGCCTAGGTAACCCCCCAGCCTCCAGTCTTAGTCCAGGAGGGGGGTAGGCCCAGCCCTGGAGACCGACACAGAAGAAAAGAAAGAGTTCCAGCTGCGATGAGAGTACTGCAGAGTTACTGGAGAGAGAGCTGGAACTCCGAGAATGGAGACGGAAACTGCTTCTCCTCCTTGGACTGATATAAAAAGGGGGGGGGGAAGGAGTATTTTCTGTAAATACATGGCACTTTTTACTTAAGTAAGATTATTGTAGATATAGTTCCTTAATAGTTTTTATTGTGTTAGTAATAAATACTCATACTTTTTTCCCCAATCCAGTCTCTTTTGTCTGCATAAACCTTCTCTCAACTGATTAGTAATTGTGTGGAGAGTGTAAAAACAAATTGACCCAGAACAAAACCACAACAAGAGTACATGTGTTTTTGGAGGTAGTAAAGATGATAGAAGAGTTTCAGTCACTGTACAAACAATTAGTAGAAATTAATACATACCAATATATGGTTTTAACAAGTATTAACGCTTTATGAGTTGAATAAAAGGTCATCATTATTAGAAAATAGATCT
This sequence comes from Myiozetetes cayanensis, assembly GCF_022539395.1. Lineage (NCBI taxonomy): Eukaryota > Metazoa > Chordata > Aves > Passeriformes > Tyrannidae > Myiozetetes > Myiozetetes cayanensis. The sequence goes on along the minus strand of NW_026087411.1, from coordinate 87,338,659 downwards.
ATCCTTAAGCATAACTTCTATTGTCCAATTAGGTTACAGATTAAAGATAATTACTCTGGAAGACCTTTAAGATCCTGAATCCATTAATCTAATGTTTCATATTTAATGAAATTGTCAGCAATTTTTGGGTTAAAAATGTAAGATCATTTAAGAGCATATGAGTCATCACTTCCCTGCTACCGACTTTTAATATTCCTTCCCTTCATCAGCAAGTCTGCAATTTTCTTTTTAAATTTTACTCGCCATACTGTCAAGAAATTCTTATTTAGAAAGAAATCAAATTAAAACCAGTGAAATAAGTATTAGCCAGGAAAAAATGTGTAGTATTTACTCCCTAAAACTTCTATGTTTATTATCAAAGGTTAAACCCTTTTACAACCTTGTTATAATGGTTGATTTGGCAGAACGCTTTGAATGTTTGTGGTAGTTTTAATCTAGGCCTTCCTTGGTGGTCAGTTTGTAACCAAGGAAAGGGCAGTGTTCCCAGTATTATAATCAGGGTATAAATAAGAAGGGAGGAGAGGCGAGGTTCGGGAACAGTGGGTCCTTGCGTTGGTCTCGCTTATCTAAGGCTGAGGCCTGCAGAGTCCACTGATCTGCCAAGTGGAGGATTGGAGAGTGCTGGCTATGTCTGCCAATCTTGCTTTTCTAAGGAACGTGGTGAGATTTGTTTTACCAGTTATTTCGCTAGTTCTCGGGTTTGATTGCGTATATCTGTTCGGTGTCCCTTTTTGTCCCCTTTTGTCCCTTTTTCCCCTTTCCTATCCCTTCGGGGGGTGTTTGGATTCCCTTTTGCTGTGTACATAGCATCTTAATTGCACATAACTGTAATATACGTAAATATATATATTTTTATATAAGTAGCTTGATTTGGGGTTCTTTAATTTTTTATAATTTTTTTTTCCTTTGCTCTAAGGGAAGAAGGATTGGGGGAAGGGAATTGATGCTGTGGGTTCAGGCATTTGGCAGGGAGCCAGGTCCAAGCCATCACAATGTTATATCTAGGACTAGGAATTAATTTAAAAAAAAACTTTCTAAGAATATCACCATATGCCAAAAAAATTTTGACTTCCTTTAACAGGTAAATGAATGTGTCTGTGCCCAAGAACGTCATGGATTTTGGCTAATATATTCTTAAAAGGGGAAATACACAACTTTTGGTATTTTTTGTTGAACAACTATACAATTTGCTGATACACATCACCCACTGTAACTTGGATTCCTTGTTCCTGCCTTGGAGTCAACAATGAGTTTAGAAGTAGTTATTGGATTATTCTCAGAAAAATATTCAGATTATTGGTTTGGTGTCATGTAATGAGGTTAGGATTCTTTGGTTTCCTTTTTTATGTCAGTTGTGTTCTGCCGATATAGCCTAAATATAATATGTCTGTCAGTGTTACACTTTATGTGTAAATAACCTATGTCAGCAGATCTTCCTGTTTCTGTTCTTCAGATCTCCATTATTTTACACACTTCACAGGTTTCACAGAGAATCTCTCTGGAGCGCAGTTCACAATCATCTGTCAGTCATAGTCTCAATTACTGTTGTGAAATGTTTCATAAAAATGTGAAATTATTGTGGTGCTGTTTTCTCTCAAAACGTGATCCAGAGCCATGTGTTTTCCCAAATCACATAAGACCAGAGCAGAGCAGTACAGCTGCACAACCTCTGAAACTTGGCATACAAAAGTGCCTTGATCTAAAAGGTAAAAAACATCCCAAATTTGTCGGGGTGGACCAGAAGAGGCCTACAGAGAGTGGAGAGAGATGCAAAAGAGCTACAAGGAAGGCTCAGAAGAAGAGATCTCTATCAAAGTCTCCTAGCAACTGCAGCTGCGCAGAACTGCTTGGGACCCAGCTGCAAGACCGCAGCCTTGCAGCCTCTGCAGATTCCCATGTCTCTGCCCCCAGGTCACTCCTTCCATTCTTCCCTAAGCTCTCCCTTCCCCCTGCGTGACCAGACATATTCCATGCAGCCTATCCCTCCTCCCTCCAAGTTCACTTATCACTGACTCACAGGATTCGATGTTCCCTAGCAAGAAACCCACCTCTGTTCCTGAACCTTCTGTATCCCCCTGTATATAAACTGTCATCTTGTTTTAATAAACACCATTTTGTGGGTCACACTCGTGTGTCTCATTTCCCATACAAGATGTGCCACTGGATCTGTTGCGGGACGAAACCCCACCAGTGATACAAATTAACAAGAATTTTAAAGGAACTGCTATCTCCAGAGTATCAAAACATATAAGTAGTTGACTAGCTGAAAAATTCTGATATAAATACTAGACCAGAGGGCTACATCTAAAGTTGCAGTGCAGTGACTTCATAAAAAGCAGAAAAAATGGGCCACTGTTTGTAGAGGTAACTGATGGATACTATGAAGTAAGATAACACACAGGTAATCCCAAAAAGGCAGGCAGTGAAAGGATTGTAGGAAAATTTGTTTCCAGTGTCATAATACTAGACTCAAAAGACCATTCATCCTAAAAGCTCTTCAAACACCAGGCCTGAGAAAGGCATGCCCCCTGCTCTGCCTTCTACATGTCTCCAGGACTTATCTTTTTCTCATACTAGGGAGCTGTTTCTCTGGAATGCAGGAAGAGAAAACATCTAAAACTGTCTCTGGGGAAAGATGCCTCTTCTAGGCAGGAAAGCTTTCCTAAGCAAAATAAGTTCTGGTCTCCTCGCCGTAATTCTACAGAAAGGCCTTCTACCCTTACAGAGGGGTAACAAAGCTTCAGGCCTAAGCGTTCCTCAGAGGTGTTCTATTCATGGCTGTGTTCCCAGCCTTCAGCAATGGCAAAAGTTTCTCCAAGTACTATCTTTGCAGAGAGCCAGGACAGAACAGTCCATTCAGCTTAGCAAACGATATGGATGCCCCACTGCTTAATTTCATTGAATTGTGTAATTCCAAGTGCACAAAAGCAGCCCTGAACAGCTGAGAAGGAAGGGAAAGAACTGGAAGAAAGTAATGTTCTCTTTGACAGCTCCATATAGCTTTGCATGCCATGGGGCTGCATATTGCATTTTGCTATAGCAAGTTGAAGAAAGCACCCAGCAAGCCACTACAGCTCATTTGCAGGGCTGGTGAGTTCACCTGATCTCTGTTCCCTGAGCTGCTGAGGGAGGGCTGCACCTGGGGAAAACAGCATTTGGCTACTCAAGGATGAAGATAAAAGAAACACAACAAATCTGTATTTGTCTGGCTTGTGAGAGGCTTTGAGTTAGTCTTTTTGCCAAGTTGATGGATGACTGAAGTTGTTACTGAAAAGAAGTCAGATTTTCATAACTGAATTTCTTAGGCTTCCCCTAAAATACCACAGACTGAAATAGGTAGCTTATCTTTTACAAACCTGGGAACATTGAGAGATTTCTCTAGAATCAAATTTCAAGTTGATTACAGACAACTGTTTTGAAAATCTCGGCTTAAGATTCTGTAAAATCCAGTCCTTACTTTTAGCTGAGGAACTGAAATCAAGCACTACAGTTGCAGAAGTTTTAGCCGCAGACATTTATGGAATGTGGCTCATCTAACACTCAATGGTAGACAGTGAAATAGGTCAGATAGGTCTGTATAATGATTGCCATCTGCATAATCAGCAATCTATTAAGATTGATGAGGCTTTCATAGAATATTCTGTACTTCATCTAGCACACATTAAAATCATATTAATCAGAAAGGTCTATATATCTTCTTTCATATTTTAAGTTATGAAGTTCAATCCTAATTTATTAAACTAATAAGTTAAATAATTATAATGATAATGCAGATCTGTTTTTATTTTTGTTGACCATAGATTATGATAGGCTGAAAGAGAATCACAGAAATGGAAAAGTCAATTCTGAAAAAGTAATCCTAATTCACATTACGTATGCCAAAATTCTCCATACAGTATTTCTGAATATGACCTTATACAGTGTCACCCAAGCTTATTCATGGTGTGATGATTCAGATATAAGAGTTTTTTTAGAAAATTTATCTTACCATTAGCTTTTTGCCTCACTTCTTTGTGCTGTTATATTTAGGAGCACTGGTAGTAAATGAAGAAGATAACATAGGCTAAATTTCTGTTAGTATATAGAAGACTAAACACTAGAAACTGTTGATTTGATCTACAAAGTTTTTGCCAAAAGCTGAATCAAGATTTTAATTTCAAACTGCAAAGATCAGTTTAAGGTTCTGTCAGCTGATATTCCTAGATACTAAGCAGAGTGCATAAATGGAAATACAGTGTTGCCAGGGTGCTGCCACAGGTTACTCTCAAATCCCAATAAATAATTATAAACAAATAGCCTGGTGTTTCTTAGATGCTTATTTTCAAATACAATCAGATATTAAAAAAAAAAAAATTGTCTCATAACAGGAACTTTGCTTTGTAGAAGAAACTAACATTAAAACATCTGGGGTTACAAACGATGAAATAGAGTCTATGCTAGGGTTGCATTCAGAGAGGGAATTCAGCTCTGAACTATCATTATCCAGAGCCCAGTGTCTCATTATTTTATTGATTATGGTTTAGAATAATCCATTTAATATAGTTCTTACTCTTCTATGGTAACTTAACTTTTAATAACATACTTTCCATATCAATGTTACTTGCCCTAAGTAATCTTCATTTCATCCTGAGATATGATCCTTGCAGATTGATGTACAGACTTGCATTCAAAAACCCTTTACTTTTCACTTATCCTAAAATGTAGTAGTTAGTGGAGAGGGTATCCAAACTACAGATAAAACTAATTTTTGTCATGTTTGATTAGGTCACTGAGAAGAAAATATTTATGTATAGAGGGAGTCCTTATTTACAATGGACTATAATTGTCTTTTTTATTTTTTTACTTTAGCTGCTTCAGGTCATATTTTACTACATATGATTTTTTTTTCCTCCTCTCTCTTAGTTTTACTGAGTAATCAGAGAAATAATTTTACCAGTCATCTCCTACATTGTTCAAGGACTGTCTGACTAGAAGAATCACTCACTACCTTTTATCAGGAAAAAAAGTCTAAAAGGAAATTTTTCTCCCCTTTCAGTGTTGGTCTTCCTGGCAAAGTTCATACAGACCATCTGACAACTGTTTCTCTTAACTTCCACTCTATTCACCAGATGCAGGAAATACAAAACTGCCCATGATCTCTCAACTCCAGTTCCCTGTGCCATGTAATGTTATTGATCTGCTTTGATTCACCCTTTTAATCAGAGGAGTGACCCCTACCCATCACTTGCTCCCTCTTCTTTAGAAGAAAAAGTAAGCCTGCAGTTGCACCAGCACATCTAAAGCAGGACAGCTCCTTGTGATGGAGATGAATAGAAAGAACTCAAGGATCTTCCTTAAAGAGTGTTAAAGGTCGATGGAACACTGAGGAAATAATATAATTGTGCTGGGGTCCCACCAGCATGCACAGACCTGACTGTGTATTGGAAATATAATACTAAATACTAAAAAAAACTTGTGGTAGTGTTAGGTGAATGAAGGGAACAGTAATTGTTTACATACTGGACAATGTTCACATGTTTATTGAGAATTCACTCAAGAAGAACTGCTCCTGTGAATTTTCACTTACATATCTGCTCCTCTTTACCCTTTTCATGATCTGAAGAGACTTAAACACATTATTGTTTTATGTCTGATTGTAAGATTTATTTTTATTAATTAATGTCTAATATGATATCCAACATACTGATAAACTACTGTTTTTCATAGAAAATTAAATAAATAACCTTTTTTTCTGTAAGAGTATCTAAGTTGCACTAAACAAGTTGACTTGGGCACTGATTATGTTTAGGCTATTAATTAATAAACATTCAACCTGCTACAACGTTTCATTGCATTCATTGCTCGTGTCCACTATTTGTCATATGAGGTGGATGACTAAACAAATTGTGTTTATAGTTCATATAACCAAAAACAGTTAATAAAAAATAATATTACTTGTGGATGCAAATTGAAAGAGGGGAAATTTAGGGTAGATATTAGGAAGAAATTCTTTACTGTGAGGGTGGTGAGACACTGAAATAGGTTGCCCAGGGAGGTTGTGGATGCCCTGACCATGGTAGTGTTCAAAGCCAGGTTGAATAATGCCTTGAGCAACCTGATGTAGTGGAAGGTGTCCCTGACAATGACAGGAGGAGTTGGGACTAGGTAATCTTTCAGGTCCCTTCCTACCCTTAACATTTCATGGTTCTATGATTCTATGATATTTGTTTTTGAAAAAGTGGCTAGAAGTTGTGAAACAGACTCCATAAATGTGTAAATCAGTACCACTTCATTTATTTCAACAAAAGCATATCATTATTATTTAAGAAGGTCATATCCATGTCAGAAACAGGGGTATTTTATTTAAAATATGTGTATACTTTTTACTACTACTGATTTTTTTTGTTTCTTTTTCTATGAAGAAGGAACTTGTTATCTCTGAAGTATACTATGAAGTGAGAAATTATTACTGTATATTTTTGTTTGATTTCTGAGGAAAGATTTGAATGTAAATGTAATGGCTTCTACAACATCAGAGGAGTTTTTCTTCATTTTGCTTTTACTCTCACATTTCTCTTCCTTGATAAACCTTCAAGCAGGGAGGCTTTGTGAAACAGGAGCATCTCTTTCACACTGTTGCTTACTTTCCAAGTCTTTTCCCACAATCCCTTCTGTGTTTGTCTTAAAGAAGTCCTCATCCTCTCCCAAATTCTCATCCTTCCCCGAGCTTCCCTACTCTCCTCATTTAAAAAGGCATTTTTCCTAATGTTAGCAGTTTGCCCCAGGACTCAGAAAATAATAGAATTGTTTAGTTTGAAATATTTAAGTTTGTACATCCAAACATAAATTAATTTTTCTGGACTCTGAGCCAACAAGACATTACATCTTTGTAATTTTGTTTCAATGAGTATCTTTAGTAACTTTGAGTTTATATCATGAATAATAATTTGTTAGGCCAATGTTCTGCATGATAAGTTAGTATTATTTAAATTAAAAAATAGATTAAAAATATTTACTTCCTTTGTTTGGACTTCTTTACCCATTTTTCCCCCTGTACTGGCCTGAAACTATGGAACATATTTCAGGAAGCTACACCATAATTTTCTTTTTTATATGTGCAGAGTTTGTGGTCTTGGAGGGTGAGTTTCTCTAAGATCCAGTTCAGCAATTGCAAAGCTTGCACAATTTTATATTTTACACTTCTACCTATTGCTGACACAAACCATAATTCAAATGCATAGCCAAGTCCATCCATAAACAATAAATGAAGGATATTAAAAATAAAGCCACTGCACCTTTTACCCAAAAAAAAAAATCTTGAAAAAGGCAGAAAACCTGATAAGGATATCTAATGGGGTCATTCTGTACTTATAGAAAAGCAAGTGACACAATTTGTTTAGTGATGTTTTATATTCAATGAAGATATCTTTAAAGGCTTAACCCAGGTCCCTAAAATACTCTCTGCTATTTTTAGCTTTTATTCATCATGCTGATAAGCTTTAAAATTCTGTAGCATAAATTAAGCTCTTTTTTACTTTGCTGGTCACCCAACTCTGAATGGCACGATATGCTTCCAGTCCTACTTCAGTTAGGGACTACTTCAGTTATGCTGGATAAAAATAATGCTGAGCATTATAGTTTCAGGGAATTTGTGGGCCATATGTAAAGATTGAAATTGTATTTTGACATATTTTTCTAGGAGAGAGAAGTTGTATAAATGGAACAGAGGCAGCAAATACTGATCTCAAAGATAGCTTTAAGCCACCTCTCTCCTAATCTCCAACACCAATTTAACTTAGGTAACGGGGGAAACTGTTTTCATTTTTATTTTTAGTATTTCTGTATATTCTCATGTGTAAAATCCAGACTCTCTACAGCATTCTAGATATGCTCCCATGTGTCTTTGATGTTTATCTTTTGCTGGTTGGTCATTGTCATTCTCTCTATACCAATGTTAGCAGAGCATTAATGTAATATGACAGTCTGCAGAGACTATCCCACAGGAATTATCTTTTTTTCAGCCCTTTGTACCAACATATGTCATGGCGTAGATAGATCACAAACTATATTATTCCAGTGTTGCTTGTCCATTGAGTATGTGTGTGTGAAACAGTGAAAATCTGCTGGAATTGGAAACACCTGGAGGACCATGGTGTAAGGATGCACCAGTACATATAGGATCACAATGTAAGATGACACTAGAACGACACCAAATAGATTTCTCTTTCTTTTTCATTAGTTGATCATTGAAACGCAGTTTTAATTTCTAAAGGAATTCTGTATGACAGACACCTTTAGCACCAGATTTTTTCTTTTTTGTCAAGATTAAAATTGGATGTAAGATGTCTTCAAAATCATCCAGCAAGTGAGCAACATCAAACTTTGAAAACCCTAGTATGCTGTCTTCAACAATACAGCTACATAAGGTGAAATAAAAACAACATCTATAAAGTCACTTAAAATGTATCCTTTCTTAGAGAATGCATTTTCTTATTTGTTTCTTGTGTTTTTTTTCTTGGGAGGGGGATAAGCTGCATTTTTTATACTTTGTGTTTTAAAAGTCTAAATGAGAGTTTGAGCTTTACTGAAGTTGCTGCAGTCTAGTGATAGTACACGTGTAAAAATCTGTTCAAGGTTTTCAACCATTTCCAAAAGAGGGTTTGCTCAGAAAATGAGCACAGTTACCATGTGACTGCCTTCACCTGACTGAGGAGCCTTGTTCTCAACCTACTCTGTTGAATGTCTCCTTTGGGCTGCTCAGTAACCGAAAAATATCAATAAACTGAAGGAAATCTATTGAAGGGCCACTAGAATGGACAGGGTCTGGAGCACTTGCCTTGTGAGGAAAGCTTGGAGAAGAGACACCTCTGGGAGGACCTGACAGGAGCCACTGCTGCTTACAGGAAAGATGTTGAAGAGATGGACCAAGGTGTTCATAGTGGTGCTTGCATATTTCATTCATGTCATGAACCTGAATGGTATATTTAGTAGAGTACATTGTGTCCAGCTGGCATACACAACAAAGTCAATATGTGTAAGAGTGCTTTTAATAATAATATCAGGAAAATAATAACATCTTCTGAAATGTAATTTTGAAAATGTATTATTAAATTTCTTGGCCAAGTCCGGTCCTATTATTACTGGAAACACATGGTAAAACTTATATGTATGTATAAATATGATTACAAGATTAATGTTCCAAAAGCATACTGCTAGTTCTATGCCTGTCCATGCTGATCAAAAAGGTATAATTTTCTCCCAATGACTAGTTATTATTTAGCTTCTTGAATGATTCTCTTCCTTGCTGTTTCTTTCAATTTATTTTATTTTAGCTAGTGTCACAGAATTAATACTCAACTCTATTTAATAAATAAATTACAGTTTAATAAGTAAGTTTCTCATTTACTGTGAAAAGTATTTAGACAGAACTGGCTACTAACGTATTCAAACTCAGAAATTACTAGTCTGGAAAAAGAAATTAGATGCAAAGTTTCTTCAGAGGTTTTTAATTATATGTGAATATTATCTACATAGGTAAAAGAGAGGAAGAAAAAGCTGTCACTTAAAACCTCTGTGACACAAAATATGGCAAGCATTCAAATATTCTGACAGGTGCCAGGAAAGGATTGACAATTTTAAGTGCAAGCCTTATGACCTTTACAAAAGATAAAACAACAAAAAAAAACCCCAAACCAACATCACAACCTCATGCTTCTCCTTTGTCATTAAGTAAAAACACACAAAAAATAATCTGGTGAATTCAGACCTTTCAACTTTTTTGTTTACTATGGACTGCTTCCTACAAATGATTCTGAAGACACATTTTTATCACCATGTTACTGTATATTGTTGGAGGGAAATTATAATTAGGTACTTAACATCTCTGGCAGATGTGTATGAGAACATTTTAAATGACTATATAAAATTTTCAGCATTAAAACCATATTCTGTCTCAAATATAATTTGTTTCATTTTTCTGTTTAATGACGTGTAAAACAATGATAAATTGCAGAATTCTTTGTAAAGAATGCTCATATTATTTGTATAACGCAGTCAGTGAACTAACTGTGTTTCTAAAAGCAAATAAGTTGATGGGATGGAAATGTAATTTGCAGCTTAAAGATCAAAAAGTAAAGCAATAACATGACACCACTGATATTTAATTAAATTAGTGTGCATTTTACTTAAAAAGGCAGCTTCAGTGCTTCAGTATGATTAACCCTCCTAGCAAGCCCAGTATACTGAGGCACTTAAAAAATGGAGATGGCAAACTCATCTTCACAGGGAACTACTGGGGCACACAAAGAGCTCCACTCCCATTAACAGCGTCTAGAACTCAAAAAGACAAAAAATGGCAAAGTCAGTTAAAGGATTATGACTTGTTTTCTTCAAATTGATTGCTATTTTAACAGAGATAAATGCAGTATATGAGAAAGAAGGCACATCATCTGGACTTTGGGAGACAAATTGTGAGGCTGAAGTATTATAGCAAATAAAAAGTAATTGCTGAAACTGCATAAATTCTGCTTGATTTTAATGAACAGTTGTCTCCTCGTGTACATTCACTTATTATGATTGTCTCAGGTAAGCTTACAGGTTTCATTAACAACATACAACAACAACAATTTAGAATTTGTTACTAAAAGGGTCCCCACTTGGTGTAACAAAATAAATTTAATACAGGAGACAATATTTTTTTCTCTGTGTGCTAGAGATGGGATTGGAGACACAGAAATTCCCTAGCATGAAGTGCAAATGAATTAGAAACTGATATTAAAATGGAGCTTCTCATTGGTATGAAGCATTTTTGACAGCTGAAACAACTGAAAGATGCTTATTGTAGCCATCAGGAGAAGAGAAGAATGAGCAATGAATATCAAAACAGGAAGACAAACTGGATTCCTTGAAAGCAGCTGTCACATGGCATGTAGAAGAACAAATAGAGATATTATGTAACAAGTTAGTATTTGTTTCTCAGATGAACGAGAATTTTATTTTTTAACTACAGCAACAAAAATGCTTTCACTTATTCTAAATACCTATTTTAATAAATAAGCTATTTCCAAAAAAGAAATTATTTTGTTCTCTAGGCATCATAGAAGGTGTATTAATAAGAAGTATCTAAAACTGAGTAAACATTCAGGCAAGATGATAGCAACCTGACTTTGTTATGAACAGACCAATAACTTTCTAAGTAAACATTTTAGCTATAACTGCACTTTCATGACCTTTAACTGCCTTTCTTTTTGAGTTTCTGGAAAAAAAAAAAAACACAACAACTCCTGATCCCATGAGTGGACTTTGATGTTTTAGTGCTATTACAACCCTGCTAAAAGTTTAACTGTTTTGAGTGCTTATAATGCTAATTCTTTGGGGTAATGTTTCAGCTTGCCTGCTTAGGAGGATAGCTTTAATGCATGGGATAATGTTTTCAGTGATGGCCTGCAGAATGTGTCTGTGATACAGTGTTCTAGATACAATGTTTCTAAGCCTTTGAGAGTGGCTGCTGAAAAGCATTCAGTCTCTCAGACATGTAACTAAATGTGAGGAGACCATTTTCTTTTAAAGCTCTTCCTTCCCCAGAAATCATTACGGCAACACACAGTATTAACGTCACTTATCCACCACATATCCACTATCTCCACTCCCAAGGGCGAATTAGAATCAAATGTATTTAAATTAGACACAGAACATTATCAATTTAGAAATGCATTTTCTCCCGGGCTTTATTAGAGAAAGATGCAAAGATACTCCTTATGCCTTTTAAAATGCTGTTAGTATTAACAACATGACTAGATAAAAGTGTCATAAAAATGTAACAACAGTCTCATTTCCAATATATAGAACAAATAAGCTTAGTTATTAAGGACAAAATATATGCCCCAGAGGAAAGCTATATGGAAATGGTAAAGTAATTTAATAATTGTAAAAAGGCCGAACATTGATTCCTTGAGAGTTCATGCTTTGTGTGCTGCTGCACAGATGATAGCAACAGATTTCTTCATTCTCAGCCAGTAAACAAAAAGGCCAATCTATCAGCTTACGTGTATTTAACTCAGAGGTTTATCCCAGTTTGTCCTTTTCTCTCTGTTGCTGGTAAGTTAAGACTGATCCTCCATAACAGAGGAAAATGCTACTGTGTCTTCAAGGCAAATGATTACAGAATGGCTATTAACCTCTGGACTTTGATCCAAATTTATAAAATAACATGAAAAAAAATTAAAACTGTTTTAATGCAGCCTGCTCAGTTTTCTTCTGTGAAACACAGAATCCACACAAAGCCCACTTTGAAGTCATACTGTCTGTTCCATGACACTCCCTCTACTTGCTAAAAAACAGTCTCTGCTCTGTGCTGCAGGAATAACATGTGAATAAAGAGATAACATGTCCATTTTTATTAGTAGAAAATCATTAATTTGAACAAGAAACATTTGAATTAGTATTTTGTCACTATTAGCCTTGCATATTTTTTCACACTTTATCTTATATAGTTTTTAATTACTTGGAGTATATGAATTATGTTTAATTTAGTCTATAAGTTCCTATAGTTAAAACCACTTGGTTTTTGAGAGATACAACATATCTCTTGTCACAGTAAGTGTAGAAACAAAGCAGTAGTAATAATAGAACTCAAATACCAACAGTCTAAATACTTACACTGTATAAGGCAAAAAATACCATTTCTATTGCTCACACATTCCTCCTTTGCTAAAGAAAAAGGAGACCATCTGCTGAAGAAGTAATAGCAGAGTAACATTAGGAACTTCTTGAAGTATAGCAGAGTTATAATGTCAGCCTTCTTTATGCTAATGTGCAGGACCCATTTCACATAAGTTTCCCCTAGCTTTGCCTTATCTTATAGTGCATTCAGTGTATACTCAGTTCCTACTGTCTCCTAACCACTCCTGGATCCTTCTTTTCCCACTTGGAATTACAAAGAGCCACGATACCAGGTCTGGAAAGAGACAGATTGAATAGGAATAAAAAGTAAATGGACATCTGTAGTGTTTTGACAAAGTGAATTCTAACTTGCAAAAGCAGTGTTATAATTGTTGTATGATCTGAATTAACATGACAGACTTAAGTGTCTATTTATGGCTAGCTTTATTCAGAAAGTTTGCATTATATTCTTTGAATACCAATCTCTACAGTATATTTCTGACTTCTGTGAATGCTCTTTGTTTAGCAAATAACATTAATAAGTTTAGAATTATATAAATGAGAACACTAATATGATGAAAATAATTTCCATACTAATAAATCTTGTTGATTAGGAGACTAAGTGAAGGATGAAAATTACATATCTGCATGAAAGATGATACCTATTCCTCTTTTCTGTTCAACAAATTAAAAATCTTCATCTGATTTCAAAAGCTCTACCTTTTAGGATGGCTGCTTTCAGGAACTGCTAATGGTCTATAGAGCCTTTTTGCAGAACATTAGCACTATCCATTGACCTCTTCATTAGCAGCCATGAAATTATGTGGAATTCCAGTTCCCGCTGTGAAGTTGTCCACATTACAATGTTCGTGTCTATGGCAGTCTTAGCAGCCAGATCAGGTACTAAATGGGTCATAAAATATACTAATATATCTTAGAGAAGCCTTTTGCAGAAAAAGAGAAATGAAAACAAGAAGCCAAGGCACTTTCAAGATTATTAATGATGAAACAATGAAGTTTTGTCCATCCTATATTATTCCAAAGCCTTTACTACACATAAACGTTTTGGGTTTAATTTTACCAATAAAAACTTTTTACCAACAATATGGAATTTAGTCTCTTAGTAGCTAATAAAATAAAAGCTTCCTATTGAAAACTAGGAAAGTGGCATGGCCTCGATCATTTAAATTAAAAAATCTTGATGTGTTTTATAAAAATGTGGGTTTGGACTGGAACAACCAGCTGTGCTTAGACTCATTAATTAGGTCTTGTGGTCAATATGTTTAAGGAATACTTTTATCCCATAATTCTTTGTGTTTTTACTTTGTCTAGTATTTATATTCTTGTGGGGTTTTTTGGGTTTTGGGGGGTTTTTTGTGGGTTTAGTTTTTATTGATGTCAGCATTACCTTCTTCTGGAGTTATTTATTTTTTTAGCTTTACAAAATGTGTATCAGATACAATTTTAGAAAAAAAGTATTGTTATACATTCTAATAATTCCTAAAATTGCATCAGAAATTCAAAACATGACAGAGTTATAACATTAAAATTAAAAATTAAAAGTTAGAATTTTTTTAATGAATTTAATTACTTTGCACAAGGCTAATTGCTTCAAATAAGCAAGTTTTTATATAACATATCAGAATTAATGAAGCACACAAAGTGTTAGTTGCCATTAAGTGTACTTGTCGCCCCTTGGAGGTAGAGAAACAGAAGTTATAATGTTCAATTATTGCAGTTCTACAAGAAAAATGTCCTGTAGTTTATTCCTTTTCGTAAGCCTACATGAGACCCAGATGATGCTCAAAATGACAAGAAGCTCTCTAGCCTAGAATGCGAGTAGTTAACTAAACATTTTTGACAGAACCTTAAAGGTAAACACAGTTATGAAGTAGCAAATTTTTTTTCACTGAATTCATCGGAATTGCAGCTTTCCTAATCATTTCTTGCAAGGTCTCCAATCTTGGTTTCAGAAAGACAGATACACTGAAACAACTCCTGCTGGTATTTGAATATAGTAAGGAGTTTTAGGCTTCAAAAAAAACTTTCAAGAACATTAGTTTTCACTTTTGAGGATGTAAAAGTTGTGACAAAAATCTATGAATGGCTAACACTTTTTGCAAAAATACCTTTTTTCCCTCAGAGTCTGAAATGACAGCTGTACAAATGGGGCTACAGCAACATTATGTATTTTTCACAGGTAACCATCTTCCTCTAGTAATTAACTCAGAAGAAATGAGCTGTAATTCATAACTTTATTAACCACAATAGAAATTTAACTATTGAAGCTATGCTGCAAGGATGCTTATAGTCAAGACATTACACTAATAAAGAGGTAGCTAATGTCATCTCATGCATTCTGAAAAGCTTTAGAATCAGGTAAGAAAACACACCTTTTTTGATTAGTCAGGTGTCTCCTAGCCCATTAGTTTTTCTAGAGTCTCTTTCCTTGTATTCATGTAACACTGTAGCACTTGGCAAAATATAGTCATGACATTGCTTGGTTCTCCTAGATAGTGTTGTGATAATGAAAATAGACTTAGAAATAAAGATGATAATATGTTCTCCAAAGCCTACAACCTCTGTATTTTTTTCTTTTTCTTTCTTTAATGATTGTTTTGTAGCATATTTTGTATTTTAACTCCCATATCAAAAATGCATAGTTCTGATTTTATATCTGAGAATTAATTTGTTGGAGAAAAAAAACTGCTGAAATGCATGAGAATATTTAATGTGGATAGAGCTGTCAGAGCCTTCACTAAAAAAAGGAACACTACTGTTAAGAGAAATTAAAATTTACCGATAACTACCAATTGTATCAGGTGTTAAAATAAATATATTTCTTTGATAGCAGTTGTTGGAAAAGTCATAAAGTTTTTGTCACAGATATTACTGCAAAAATGAAAGTTAAAAAAACATTAACAAAAGAGAAAACAAAACAAAAAGTTGTGAATGGCATGCTTTGGATCACATGATGGCAAATTTATATGCACAGACATAGAGAAGGGTGACTCTCTCAAAGTAACCTGCCAAATTCAGTTTCATTTGCACTTGCTTAATGTCCAAGTTTGATTCAGACATCCTCTGTTTAAAGTCAAGTGTCTGGGCTAAACTGCACAGTGGAACATAAATAGTCTGGGTTGCTTCATTCATTCAGCATGCAGATAAATAGATCCCCTACGGTTATATGTGCAGTGAAAGCTAGGGATGGACAGATCTGTTTGGTTTTGGTTGCCAGCCTTATAAAGAACCCAGAAAGGTGGTATTACAGCCTCTCCATCATTCAACATCTTTCTTTAAAAAAAGAACAGATATAATATTGTTTTAAGAGAAGTAAACTAAAATACATTAGACAAAAAAGTTAGTATTTGATAAAAGCTCATATGCATTCTCCTCATTCTGAGTTCAGCTCTAATGCTGCTCTGGGTAAAGAATATCCCTGTTCTGAGCAGGAGGTAAGCTTAAACATTACAGTCCCACTAGTCTGAAAATTTAGGAGAGCAAGAATTACATTGACCTAGAGACCAACCAAATCTTAAATAGTGAATTGCAAATATTATACTAGTGACTGAATATTCTGCTGAAGTTCATAAAAAAATCCCAAGGCTCAAATATATTTGCAGAAACTAGTGGAGCAGTCCTGAGAAAAAAATGTATACAAATTTCCATCTGTTCAGAGAGACAGAATAAAAGGCTACAGTCAGCAAATACATGCCTTGTGATGAATACTTCAATCAGCTAAGAATAATAATGCAGCTTCAAAATGTCTCATAATCTTTCCTGCAGACTTCTCTCTCCACAAGATGTGACTCTTACATGATCTGAGATTTCTAAGACCAGGCTGGCTTTATTTGGGTACATGCCTCCGAACACAACTGAGTAATTACACAACTGCATGCACAAAGACAGTCCAAATTACTCAAGGTAGGTTTTAAAAGACGTGGAGGTATTTCAGGAAGTGGAGTATAAAAATGGCGAACCACTGCAAATCAAATTTACCTGACTTCTGTTTGACACTAGAGTCTCCATAATGAAAAATTTGTGTACAGGATCTTTAAGGGAAGATTAAATAATTAAAAAATAAAGATATCCAAACTGGTGCTCTAAATATTTCCTGTGAAGACTGAGCATAACTGCAAAGCATATTTGCAGTCATAAAAGGTGCAAAATTCTAGGAATTTTTGAGCACTAAAAGATATACTTACACATTGTAGTCCATTTCAAAAAGCTTATTTTAACTGACCCATAAGATTAGATTGTTACAGAGTAACATCTCGTCACTTTTATGCCGTAGGCACAATAGAAATAGTGTAATAATAATTAACAATCTTTTGAAGTAGTTTTGGTGAGTGAATAAAGTCCTGTTTTCACTATCTTACATAACTTCCTGGTGGCTGTCAGTATGTGAGAAGCTATTATTACTTCATTACATTACTGGCGTGACATACGCTTTAAAATTACTCTGAACAGACACAAAGCAGAAAGGAGGGCACATGTAAGTAGCAAGATTCACTTGTAATCATATTTTATGGAGAGAATCATTATACCTCTGTGTGAAAACACTAAGCTGTTTGTGACAGTTCAAAACCATGGCTCTTGCATTGTTTTAAGTTATTTGAAACAAGTACTGAGGGTGTCCTTGCACTGAGAACCACAAAGTAGCTGTGTGAAAGTGAGTGGAGATATTCCTACATATACATACCTTGAATTTTCCTTCTAAAGTTTTGGTAGACTTGACACCAGTATCCTTAAAAAGTATTAATACTTTTTGATTTATTTTTCTAAAAATATTAGCAGGATTGAGGAATCTCAGTCTTCTTTTTCAAAGATTTTTTTTTCCCCCAACAAGGAGTGATAACTTAAGGTGAAGTTCATCTGATCTAATTTTCTGTGGTTAAATTTGACATCTGATGCAATTTAGACCTTTGGTATTACAGGAGAGGTTAGTGCTCTAGAACCCACAGATAAGTCTTCACAGTCTCTCCCTATCAAATGGCTACAGAAAAGCACCTGCAGAGAGAGATTTATTCTTGGTGTCTCAAACCCTGGTGCAGATAGAGTGAATCATCACTGCAGGCATCTGTTTCTCATCAGACTGCGGAGAAAATGAGAGACACAAGTGTGGCCTGACATTTTTCTGTTAGATGTCCAGAGGTACATGAAATAAGTACCACCCTGATTGCGGAGCTCTTTGATGATGTCACTTCTGAGTTACTTTCCTGCAGATAAATGTGCTCAAGGGTTTTTTGGATGCTTTTTGTTTGTTTCTTTTTTCTTTTTTTTTTTTCCCCTTTTATGAAATGAAAATTCAAATGCAGCTGTGCTAAAGACAAAGAACAACAGTGCTCTGGAAACCTATTTTTCCACCTTCATAAAAATCTATGAGGGATTGTGTTATTGAAACAAATGGAGTAAAAAACAGGAGATTTTGAGAAATTCTAATTTTACCCCTTTTATTATTGTTTTGTTGGGGTGATCTTTTCTAGGAATGAAATATGGAACACCTCTCTAAACAAGTACTCTAGGAGTGCTTGTCACATTGGTCACATTGCTTTAGGTATTAGCTATTCAAACTGGCAATTTTATCTGCCAACAAAGAATTATGTAAGTGTGTGTCGCAGGCCTTATGCCTGTTACAAAAATTGTATTTGACAACATCATGAAACATACTCACTTCCAGGAGAGGCCTCATATGATTTCTTCATAAAATTTTCCTTCTTTCTCTAATTTATTATTAATTTATATTATCTATTTTAGGACAAAAACATTTATACATACTAGTTTAAATATAAGTAAACATTTTTCTTACTTTAAAACCTGTTATTGTTTGCTTGAGTTAATACATTTGTCTCACTTATTATAATATCAAATTCCAACTAAAATACTTAGAAGATGTTAATAATACATAGTTCCTAATTGAAAGTGACAATAATTTATGTCCACAGTGGGTATCTAAAGTTTAAACACTTTTATGACAAGTAAATTCAATGTCAACAGTGTATTTTCACATATTCAGAATTTCTATTACCTTTGTTTTACTCTATATTCTAAATGCAGTAAAAGTGGATAACAAACAATCGTGAACATGGAAGTTGTAATATAATTTGAAATTAGAGTGTGCAGAAAAGAATCTACCAGTATATCTAACAAGATATTATTCATGCTCCAAGTGAATGAGCAATTTTAATTTTATTCTTATTTTGTAGTTCTAGTTTAAACCAAAATAAGGTGAGGGCTGCACTGATTCCAGAGTTTTAAAATAAAATAAAAATATATGTAATCAAAAATATATGATGACTCAAATTAACTGTATAGTTAAATTGCTGAAGTCTGAATGATTTATTAGAGGTAAGAACATACAGAAATGATTACTGGACTTTACACCTATGAAGAAAGGGACATTGTATCTTACAGTGTCAAGAAAGTTTGATTTCAAAATAATGTGTGTTTATGTTTAGGAAACCTGTACATAGAGACAATGGTGAGCCCATAGAAAGGAAATAACATTAAAGGGAGGTAGTACCAACTGATTTCAAGGTCACGTCTGCATAAGAAGTATATATGGCTGTATATTACACTTTTTTCCCACAATTGGAATCTACAACATGTGGTCACGATCTATTTATTTATGTCCAAAAGAGTTTTTTTCCAAAATTGCTTTTTTTTTTTTTCCGTAAGATCTTTACTTTATGATCTTAAACTGTCCTTTCACAGGTTTTCAGAGGTTAACATAGCCCTCAGGTGATCTTATTTACTAAATCCTCAAATTCTGTTTAAAGCAAATATGTAGGCCTTTTCCATGGAAAAAAAGCCCAACAAACTAAAACAAAGTCAAAACCAAAACAAACTAAACCAAAGAAACAACCCCCATTAAAAGCAAACAAACAAAACAACAACAACAAAACCACCAAACAACGCAAGAAAAGAATCTCCACATATTCAAAGCAGATTTTACATAATATTTGGTCAGTGTTCTAATACACTTTTACGTGATGGATGTTGAAGGCTAGATTCACTCCAGGTCCTTAGCTTAGATATTAGCATGTGGCTGGTGCTTCTTCCACAGCCAAAGGCAAAGAAGAATAACTTCTGAGGGAGATTTTAAATGATTCGAACAACTCTCTGGAGATAACAGAAAGATACCTGCTTGTATCTCCTCTCGGCTTGTTCTTTGCCAGATTCTCATAGTTATCAATACAGCACTGTAAAGTGTATTTCCCCCTCTTTTTCAAAGATATGGGATGATTTCTGCTGAGACAAAACTCCTACCTTAATCAAGAACTAAATATGACAGATCTGTCTCATACATTCCTATTAATCTGATAAATATATCTCCAGTACCTGAGTCCTTTAATCCGTCCCCTGTTTTTTTCGCAACTTGCTGCCTGCAAATTGTGGCTTAAACAATCAGAAACATTATATTTGTCTTGCACATATTCTCAAAATCAGATTAAATTATGTGTTCTATTGAAAAAGTGTGTTATCAATGGAAAAATGTGTGTTTACTTACGTACACTGAAAAAGTGAAATTATCAAGAATAGGATTTTGAGTGAGGAAATATAATACTATAGCCACTTTTCCTGGTGAAATGTGAAATATTTATGACCTCACAAAATTAAATGGTCATCATCAGCTAGACTCAGAACACTCAAAATCTAAAAACTAGGTATTATATCCTGAAGCTAAACTCTGAACAAGAAATGTATACCAATTTGCCCAAAAATTTTGTATAATTTTGCTATAATTTTGAAAAATTAATATCATTAATTTTTGTTAAAATAGCAGCCAGTAATTCCTGGTTTTTGTTAGATCCTCTAGTAAGATGAATACCCTTACTACAGTGGTTGGATTGCAGTCTCCAAAGGCCAATCTCCACATTTCTTGTCACTGTGAATTTATTTTCTGCAGAAGTGCTTGGAGGGCCCATAATTATGCCAATCCCCACTTGACATTTTAGACCCTTCTGCCACTATCTCAAGCCATCCTAAGTTTCAGCATCACACTCTATCATCAAAACACTGTCAGACAGCTATCAAGTAGCATCATGAGGTTTAAAGATGTGCAATACCCAGCTATAAATGACTATTACAGCTCTTACATGTTGTGCTTTGGACCATAGACCTGAAAGCAAATCTACTGAATCTGGGTTATAAAAACTCAGATTCAGAACTCACATTTTCCTCCCTTTTCAGTTTTCTTGCTGTTCATAAGCTAAGGTATAATTTTGCTGCTTATTAAGCATATATACATTCTGTTATATCAATGAATTTGTTTGACATGTTTAGTTGAATGTTTCACTTCAGTGTTCAACAAAAACAGTCCAACAGATATAATTTTAATTCTACGTGGAAAAACAGTATTTGTGTGTATATTGCCAAAGCTATTTACTACTGTATGTAATATATGAGCTGCAATAAATATAAGCAAATACCTACAGGCATAAATTCTGATCTTTGTGTATGTACTTTATTGGTAGCAAGCTTGTGACAGACATGTCAAAGTATTAAGAATGATGTGTTCAGGTTTTACCATCTGTATATCTATATATAGGTAAGTCATTTCACTAGCAGTCACTTGTGTGGATATATAAATCCTAAACACACAAAATCATTGTAGGTGTCAAATTTCAGCAGCAAAACCTGAAGAGTATGGAATTATTGTTATATTCTAATCCCAAAACTGTCAGTTAAGAAAAACTCGTTTTTTAGATTTGCTTGAGACATGAGCAACTGACAAAGCTTAACTTTCAAAGTTCCCTTTTTATTTCGCCTTCCAACAGAAACAGAAGTGCCAATCAGAAATATTTTTAGACTTTTTTAGTCTAGAAAATAAATTTTATAAAAGCAAGGCGGTATTCAAGCAGAAACTGCACATGCTCCTAAACCTTTCATATAGTTGATTTTGGTAAATGAAATACTTCAAAAATTCCTGATATAGATATATATATATATATATATATATATATAAAAGTCATCCTGACTTTGATGAGAACTGGATCGGGTCCAATGGGAAGAAGTATTGATGCAGTTCTAGGACTCTTAGAATCCAGTAGAACAAAAACTAATGCACAAAATATGACTCAACACAATGTGAGAGAGGTAAAATCAGCCATATCCTTTGTGTTTTCTCCCATGTGACCTACCGGTGTTTCTTTGTGCACTGTTAGCTTCATAGTATGTCAAATTAGGTAAAGTCAAGGTTTCAACTTTATTACTTTTTTTTTTTTTTTTTAACTTTTCTTGCCCATAAGTGAAGTGAAGGTGAAGTTTCTGGGACCTCTGGGATAATGTACTTGAAACAGCTTCATTTTTTTCTGCCACTCTCTAACATAAATAACAAGTATCAGATACACTTTGTAATGAACATAAAGAAATGCTGGAGAGAAGAACCGGAAAACTTGTCTTTTATATGTTAGTTCAACCTAGTCTTACTGCTTTGTCACTGTCTTTAATTTCCCCTCTAGCTCTATAAAAACTTCTAGCTGTCTCTTAAATTCATTTATAGTATGTGCTTCAGTGGGCTTACCTGACAACTTATTCCTCACGTTTATTACTTTTAGAATGAAATAGTTGTGCTTGAATACTGCTACTGTTTCCACTTAAAGGGATATTGTCTACTTATCAGGCTTTGTTTTGGTTTAAATTTACTAATTTTTAAAAGGGACTCTTTTTTTACTGACATATCCCTCTTTAAACCTTATATCCAGATCTCGGTATCTGTAATTGTATCTCTGCTCCACCAGTGAGGTATAGTACCATCCTATGGATAGGTTAGAAAGATTCAGCTACCTCTCCTGAGTTAGTGCAGTAGGTACTCTTACAGTAATGAAATCTTACAGGCCCCCCTATAATTATATCTCATCCTTCAAAGAGCAAGTCAAAGAGATGACTGCACTTTTACTGTTATACTGTCAGTGTGACTACACATCAGCAGAACAGCAGTGTTGTACAATCATCTAACTATCTAAAAGAAACTGACATACTAACCCTCCAAGTCTTTCAGCACTGGAAATGTTCATGGGTATTTGCAGTGCTCACTGAATTTCTTCCTGGTCACCTTTTTCTAAACCAATAGCAGCAATTGGGGTTTCTTTTATAAAACAATCCCTACACAGGGATTAAAATGTCAAATTCTGTGGCAAAAGAGTCTTAGAGAAAATCTTAGCTAGCAGTTCTTACAAAAATTTTCAAGTGTCTTTGAGAAATCAGGAAGTTATTTGTTAGTTTATTTGTTCATGTTGAAAACAACAATGAAAAAAACTTTCTCAGTTGAATGCAAGATGGGAACCCTCATGCTGCCAAAAAGTTCTCAATTAGTCAGGTGCATTTTGAAATCATGAAACCCATGTATACATTTTTATAATGCTGACAGGAAACTGGGGATGCACATAGTAAAACTATCCTTTTTAGTATTTTTAATTAATTTATTGAAAATAAATGGAAGAACTCCATGGAGACTCAATTTGATATTCCTAATATTTGGTATTCCTAGTATTTGATATTCCTAATAGTTTTTATGAAGAACTGTAACTTCATCAAAATCCATCATTAGGAATAGCAATTGCATGTCATGCAACCAACTGACATAACAGAAAGGGGTAAAAGTGAATCATTACTGGATAACAATATCATCAAAAAGTATTCCTTCTAGGTTCACGAGGATGACTAATATGGCCAAACATCGCAATAATTTTAAGGTTGTTTAAGAGGTCTGCCTCATAAATGGACATTAGTAGAGAGTATCATACTCATGTTTAATGCTCTCTGGTCCTTGAGCGAGAATACAATCAGCCTCTCACTTCCAGAGTTTGTTACTGCCCATGTTTTCACTTACTGCATGTAAGGCAATGACATGGAGATAGCTTAACCTTGTTGATGTAAGCTGGTTTCTCATTTGAGAAGTGGTTTATGTCTGGCATTCTACACATATGCATGCGATTAGCTTTCTGGTACATCTTCCAAATTCTTTTTTTTTTCTTAAATAGTACTTTCAAGTCCAGCTCATGTAATAAACGCATCATGTGGTGGGTGAGTGATTGGCTCATAGGTCAAGCACAGGGGGTAATAATGAATGAGATAACATCAGAATGGTGACTTGTCACTAGTGGGGTTCCATCTTAGGCCCTGTATCGCGAGTTGGGGTCCCCAGTATCAGACCCTCGGGCACATTTTGTATAGGAAACAGGCCACACACACAGATAGGTATGTGACCCACAAAATGGTGTTTATTAAAACAAGATGTCAGTTTATATAGAGGGGAACATAGAAGGGTCTCGAACAAAGGTGGGATTCTTGCCAGGGGCACCGAATCCTGAGGGTCAGAGATAAGGGAAAATGGAGGGATTGGCCGCAGGGATATGTCCAACCATATAGGGAGATTTGGGAGTTAGGGAAGGAAGGGAAGGAGTGGTGAGGGGCACAGATAGGGGTGTTATGCAGGGGTCTGCGAAGTGGTGTCTTGTCACTGGATCTCAGGCACTTCCTGCAGCTGCAGCTGTGAAAGCACTTCTAGATAGATTTCTTCCTCTGGAGTTTCTTCGCAGTCCCTCTGCATCTCTCTCCATTCTCTGTAGGCCTCCATTGCTCCACCCCTGACAGCCCTGTGCTCTTCAACATCTTCATTAATGACTTGGATGCAGGACTGGAAGGGATACTAAGTAAGTTTGCAGATGACACAAAATGGTGAGGAGCTGTTGACGCCCTCAAAGGCAGGGAGGCCCTGCAGAGAGACCTCGACAAATTAGAGGATTGGGCAATCACCCAAGTGCAACAAGGGAAAGTGCTGGATTCTGCACCTGGGATGGAGCAGCTCCGAACGTATGTACAGACTGGGAAATGAGTTGCTGGAAAGTAGTGCCATGGAAAGGGACCTGGGGGTCCTGGTAAACAGCAAGTTGAGTATGAGTCAGCAGTGCCCTGGCAGCCAGAAAGGACAACCGTGTCCTAGGGGGAATCAGGCAATGCATCACCAGCTCCACCCCAGTCAAGGAAGGGGATTGTCCTGCTCTATTCTGCACTGGTGTGGCCTCACCTTGAATATTGTGTGCAGTTTTGGGCACCACAATATAAGAAAGATATTAATCCATTAGAGACCGTCCAAAGGAGGGTAATGAAGATACTGAAGGGCCTTGAGGGGAAGCTGTATGAGGAGAGGTTGAGGTCACTTGGTCTGTTCAGCCTGGAGGAGACTGAGAGGGGACGTCATTGCAGTCTATAGCTTCCTTGTGAGGGGGAAGGCACTGACCTCTTCTCTGTGGTGACCAAGGACAGGATCTGAGGGAATGGCCTGAAGCTGTGTCAGAGGAAGTTCAGATTAGATATTAGAAAAAGGTTTTATACTCAGAGTGGTTGGGTACTGGAACAGGCTGCCCAGGGAAGTGACCACAGTACCAAGCCTGACAGAGTTCAAGAAGTTGGACTCAGTGATCCTTGTGGGTCCCTTCCAACTCAGAATATTCTGTGACTATGATTCTGTGATCACATCAGAGAGGACCTGCACTGGTGGACAGATACACTGCTGCTGGTACATACAGATGCGCTACAATATTCAAAGAATAGAAGGAGGTATTTAATTCTTCCTACTATGCCCCCTCATTATTATCTTTTCAAGCTAAAGCAGATATGCATGGTGAGAAAAAGGCAATTTATTCTTATTCAGGTCTTGTTTTTCTGTACAAGCTGCAGCATGTTTTAGGTCAAGACAAATACAAGCAATTCACTGACGTAGCTCTACATAAGAATACCTTTCAAATCACCACCATTTGAATGTCTAGCATTCACCAGAAAGATATGAGCCTTTGTGAACGGACACCAAAGTAAGGTAAAACAAATAAAATAATAAGATAATAAAAAAAGATGTTCTGACCTAAAATGGACAATGTCTTATTTTGTTATGTAGAAAAACTGATAAAACTTTCCATCAGATTTTACAGAACAGTAGTATGAAATTTCACTGACTTTTTTCTAATCTTTATAAGCTCTACTTTATAATAAAAAGAAAAAAAAAGATATTTTGAGCAATATAGGCTCCTGGTTTATTAAGATACTTTACATGTATGCATAGTCTCAGTAATCAAGTAGTGATGACATTAACCTATTAATAATAAAAGGTAAGGAAAGAGAACACATCTCTTGTGTTTAACAGAATTGCTGAAAATATGTCCAAATTACTCTTTATAACCTACATAGTTCACAGAAAGAGGGAGAGGCTTTTCCAAAAGGGCACTGTATGTACATGTTCTGCATCTCCCTGGTATCGCTATATCTCTTCATGGAATTCAACTCCTCTCTTGATCTGAAGTGTCTGGGATGAACAGAATGAATAAACCCACTACAGTTCCTGCACAAAATTCTTCCTGGTTACTACAAAGAACTGACACCTTTCCATGGTAACTATCTTTGAAATTTATTCTGTGATATTTGAATTCAAGAAGTAAAAAACATAATACACAATAATTGTTTATTTTAAAAGATTATTATTAAAAAATAACTGTTTTTCAAGGAAACAGATTTGTCAGTTCTCAGCACACTACTGTAAAATTCTAGGACTCCTATTTTCCAATTATATTTATATTATTCCAACCTTTCTGAAAGATGAGAAAACACTTTTTATGCTCAGACAGCTGTAAAAGGAACAGTCTTTCACCACTGGGAAATGCATCTTTTAAAACTATACTTTCTGGGGAAAGTGTGAGGAAACAAATTTCTCAAATTATTAAATGGGAGTTATCCATTCATCCCAGATAATGAGCTCTGGGCTAGACCCTAAATTTTTCTGACATTAGACTGCACAAGAAGCCATATTTCCATCTACTGATGAGAGTTAAGCATGTTATAATCTTAAAATGGATGTCCTCAGGCACCAACACTACAGTGTGGGTTTCACCATCTTTTAGATGTTGTTGCCATGGAAAACTTTTATATTGCTCTAAGGACTCTTTCAAATATTTTTATGCTGTATGTCATTCTGTCTTCGAGCATATGGAGGGAAAACAGCACTTTTTGGCTAAATATGAAATTTATCCAAATTTGAATATCTAATATAAACCTCAAATGTTCAGTTGTTACAAAATAATAGGAATATTTAGTTTTGGAATAAATTATTAATGCTGGATCTCAAGGTGAAATGTTTCCAATATGACCATGTTGTATATGCTATTACCTGATAAAATATGTGATCCTAAACCTGTTCATTTTACATGTCTGTGTGTTAGGCTTGAATATAGCATTTTTTGTGTTCATAAGACATAATTATTTTAATTTCCTATTTTCAATCTAGCTGTGTTATATATTTGCGGGTTTTCTTTTTTTTTTTTTTCCCCCCACTGGGGTTTTTGTTTCTTTTTTTTTTTAATAGCTCAAATAGCTCAAGAACTGGTAATGTCATACAAGTAAGGAAGTTCAGTTAGGCTGTAATGAAAATTAACCCTGATTATTTTTTCCTTCTCTGATACTTTTTTCTGAAGCAAAAGAGAAACTTAATGTTTACTTAAGTCTTTTATGTTGGTTTTTTACTATTTGCACAATTTTATGAGGTAATTGTAATCTAAAAATAATTATGTGAAGGACTGTGAAATCACTTTTTTATTTAACTATCAATTCAAAAGAGCATTTTGCCACAGAATCAACAGCATTAAATCCAGTAAATATAATCTTTCCTCACTGAGTTTTCCTTAATGTTTGAAGGACCTATAAAAGATAAATACAGCACCATGCTATTTCAGCTTATGAATCTACAAAGAGAATTTAGCTATGATGAGCAACATACTTTTGATCATAAATACTATGTAATTCATATTTTGAATCATCTTTATTCTCAAATGTTTCATTAACATTGGTGCTGACATTAGTGATTTGCTGTGCTGCTAGGACTCATTTCAGTAAAGTGCTCGAGAAGTGCTTGTTTGAAACGGGAGGATATCAATCAAGTTACCTATATCTTTAGAATTTAAGTACAGTGAAATGCTTTCAGGAATCCCAATTCAAAAGAAAGAGTTAAGGTCAAATGTCCCTTCACATTCTTTGTAATTCACCTGTATATATATGTTGTGTTTATAACTTTGTAACTGATTGGTAAAGTTTTATTATTATTTTTCCCCCACATAAGACTGCAGACATATAGGAATACAGTTTGAAAAGAAGGGGTTTTTTTATTTTTAATACTTTTAAAAGATGTCTATTTTGGCAACCAAAACATGCAAGATTATCACACTAGAAAGAGGAATTCAGAAAGAAATTCAAAAGGCTTCCTTTAAATTCAGAAGCCTTCCTTATATTTAAACAAATATGACTTGATTGTCTTCTCTACAGTATTATCTTCTACTAGTAATATATGCAGTGAAGACAGAATTGGGAAGCTGAGGTAACAGAAAAAAAAGTGCATTTTAGTTTTTTGTTATCTTTTAAGGATGATTCCTTATCAACGTTTCTGTAGTAATATGTTTTCCATACAAGTAAATGAACATTCAAAAATGGCTAAGAAGCTTTTACAAGATTAGTTTTGATCCTGACAGTTTCTAACAATGCAGCCACATCTCATTCAGGAAATTGCAGCTACCATAGGCATTGAGCATCCACTCATTCTAAGAATTATCTTTTGAGATAAATAAGGAAACATCCTGGTGGGGCAATACTATGATCCTTACAACCACAATCAAACTGTTCATATTTGGTGAATAATGGAGGAAAATTAATCTCCAGACACAATGCAGGCATTATTAAAAGAGATAAAACCAAAATTAATTTTACCACTGTCATGGTTTCTAGCATTTCTAAAATTTCAAATCTTAACTTCCCATAGCAAAATAGATCACTATTGTTCTACCCATCATTTAAGGTAAGATGGCAGGTATCTTTTACATTGATTGCATTTCCCAATCCACTCATCCACTCTCATGTTGCAACAACATAAGAAGGATGCATTGTTGTGAAGTTGTGAGCTTCTGGTACCACCCATCTCTTTGCTGGTCTTTGCTAGTTAAACATACTGCAGTGAATCTCTGGATTATTTTCAACCCTGCTCT
This sequence comes from Myiozetetes cayanensis, assembly GCF_022539395.1. Taxonomy (NCBI): domain Eukaryota; kingdom Metazoa; phylum Chordata; class Aves; order Passeriformes; family Tyrannidae; genus Myiozetetes; species Myiozetetes cayanensis. The sequence goes on along the minus strand of NW_026087411.1, from coordinate 87,309,998 downwards.
TTGCAGCATGTCTTTAAAAAAAAAACAACAACCAAAACCACCAAAAAAGAAAACAGCAGCAACAACCATCAATCAAACAAACAAACAAAAAACCCTCAACAACAGAAAAAAAACACACTCATGTAATGTTACTGTTAGATGGACAGTTTTAGAAGTCAGTGTGAGAGACTGAAATGGTTAATGGCTTAAACATCATTAAAATCACTGAGAGACTTTTGTCCACTGTAGGAAACTGTGCCAAGAAACAACTGATCACTAAAGCCCACCCCTCTCCAAATATACCTACTAATTTGGACTGTGAAGGGAACTTGAGATAAGACAAAGGTAGTACTATTGTCCGATTATCCCATGTCTAAGGAGAAGAGTGTATCCAAAAGTGTGAGAGACTAGAATGCTAATGGCTCAAACAATCAGGCTACAAGCTGGGTGTTAAACAAGGCAAGGAAAGAGGCAAATCCTGGGAGGTGGGGCAGTATTTCTTTGTCCTTATGCATGTGACTCAGCTGTGATAACTCCCCTACCCTCTGAGGAAGTACCAGGACACTCCTGGGTAGCCTGGAGGTTATTCATGTGTGCTGATGTGCCATAGTGGACCATAATTTACTCAACTGTGCTGATATAACAGTCAGCTGTAATACTCTGGAAGGTAACAAAAACCCCTAAAGTGTCCCGTGACACAGTATTACATCATCCAGTATACAACTCCCTGCCCTAGGGGAGGTACCTGGGCATTTCCACTTAGCCTAACCATAATACAATTGGCTCTGCGTTTTGTGGGGTTTCCCCCACCCCTAATGGAACAAGGCAGTGACTCTCACCACCAAGAAGATCAGAAGAGGACCAAAGGGTTTCCAGCAGAATCCATGGTGTAGGTATACTTTTTTCTACTTAATTTGTCTCTCACCGTCTTTCTCTCCCCCCTTCTCTCTTTTCCGTTTCTTTATATCCCTCTCTACCTCACATTTACTGTTAAAAAAAACTCCTCTGTTCTATTGACTTTAGTATATGGTTTTGCTTGAACAATGAATCAGGCAGAGGCATCTCTCTAATAATTTTAAGAACTGGATCGTAACAGTCAAAGCCTGTAGTCATTCCAAAACGAGAGAATACTGCTATATCATTTATCAGACAATAATGAGCTGTAAACGCTTCTACTGAAGTACTTGATACAAGTTTGCTTATTAGTCTGTAAATCTGTAAATCATCAGGAAATACACAGTTCAGTGGGTGAAACACTATACTGAAAGAAAAACTTCCAATAAAAGGGAAAATATTGAATCAATTTCAGCCAGATAATTTTTTTTTTTACAATTGTGACTTATGCTGTTCCAAAGAAGTGAGAAAATGCTTAATTTAAATATCTAAGTTATTCATCTAACTTGAATTAATATGAGGAAAATACAGTTTTACCTTTTTTTTTTTTTTTTTTTTTTTTTTTTATATGAGGATAGAGGGAGAAGATTTAATCTGCATTGACTTCCCGGAGAAATCCAAAGTGAGAAGCAATCATAACCTTTCCATACGAGGCAGTTATCTTTACATAGTTAAGCTTGAAACATGCAGAAACACACGACTAGATAGTTGCTGTTGGTAGATTTCAACTGGAACTATTCTGTCTCAGAAGGAAAATGTTCCTGAAAAGGTCACATCAAAAAAATATTGACAATACGTAACTGTTTTTAAAATAAAGATTTTCAGGCTGATTTTTCTTATGAAGAAACCTAGAAATTCTTTCATTTCTTCTTGAGTATGAATAACAGGTTGAATTTGCATTTTTTCCTAATTTTCCATAAATTTAAGGATGATTTCAACTTGACAATAAAGCATTTACCATCTCTAGGTACACCAAATCTGTAGAATGAAGAGCTGGGCCTCTTCATCATGGGAATATATCTAAACAGCAGAATTGCATGCTACAACAAATGTTGAACAAGCTATCTTGAAAGACAGTATAAAGGACAATAAAGAGGATTTTGCAGTGACCATGGTTAAATAAAGAAGTTCCACAGCATGCAGCAAGACAGAGAGGAGGATATCTGCAACTGAGAGGTCCTCAGAAAATTTGATATAGGGTAAACATAAATTAATAAAGAAAAAAAATCAAGGTACATACATTAAAAAAACAGCCTGATGTGCATTTTTTCCTCATTATAAACTATTGCTTTCAAATTGACTTAATTAAGAAGTTTCATCATTTAGTCAGCTCCATAATGCACAAGAACTTTGCTACAAGATGAATGTCTATGTAACTAAATTTGTTCCTGTAGGTTGAATAGTTAATGCCTTCAGGAAATATTTTTTTAATAATTTATGCTTACACATAACGTGTGATACTATAAAGTAAATTAATACATTAATATCATGATAGCTAACATACTCAATCCACTAGTTCCAAAACTCCACACTATTATGCAATTTTCTGTCCAGACATGTTGACACTGATCAAAAGAATCCAGAATGTTTGCTCTGAATTGAGCACTGATTTCATTCAATACTGTCTCACCTCCTTGTTTTCTTTTCTGTGTTGATCCTAACAAGGTCCTAATATTATTTTTCCACAGCTTTTATTGTAGCAGAGAGTCAGAGAACTTGCATTTGTTTAGCTTTACTCAGATGGCTTTATGAAAGTATTAAATCTCATTAAATTATTTTTTATCAGAATTTAATTTAGAATTATTTTATTTTATAGATTAATAATTCTCAGGATTTTCCTTTTACAAATTATTTAACCATAAAATCATAGAATGGCCTGGGTTGGAAGGGACTTTAAAGATCATCTAGTTCTAAACCCCCCACTATAGACAGGAACACCTTTCAGTAGGTCGGGTTGCTCAGAACTTTATCCAGCCTGGCCTTGAACACATACAAGGATGGGGTATTCACGGCTTCTCTGGGAAACCTGTTCCAGTGCCTCATCATCCTCACAGTAAAGAATATCCAACCTCTCATCCACCAGCATCCTCAAGTCCTTCTCAGAAGGGTTGCTCTTGATCTGTTGATCCCCCAGTCTGTATTGATACCAGGGATTACCCTGACTCTGGTGCAACACCTTGCACTTGGTCTTGTTAAAACTCACAATATTCCCGTGGACCCACTACTTGAGTTTGACCAGGTCCCTCAGCTGTGTCAACCACACCAATCAGCTTGGTGTCATCTGCAAATTTTCTGAGAGTACACTTGTTCCCTTCATCTCTATCATTAATGCAGGTATTAGGTAACACTGATCCTAATAAGGACCTAAGGGACACCACTGGTTTATACTATTCCCATCTTTCCAGAAAAATGCACACTGTTCATAAATCTGAAGGTAGTCGTCCAAGTCCCCATGAGTCACTCATTACCCAGCTGAAATTAAGTGTATTGAATACTATCAGAATAATGTGATCAATTTTATTTTTTAAAATGTAATACTGATGAATAAATTTGCTAGTGTTCATCCTGAATCTGATGTGATTGGTTAAAAAGGATCTAAGGAGGAAACATTTTCTTGTAACATCATTGGCCTTTATACTTTGGGCTCCAAGTGTAATCTGAAAGTTTTGAATTGCTCAACAATGAAGCAGACTAAAGAAGAAATAAAACATTATTTGCAAATTCACAAATAGCTTTTGAGATCACCCACAATATCTGCTTTCTCATCCCTTATGGGCATCCATTTCAGTGTATGAGCTTGGTATTTGGAAAGCAAACCAACATGATTAAACTTCTTTCATTGTATTGCATGGTGAACTTGAATAAATAAGGAAGTGCAGGAAATCTCTAACAGAGGGCAACTCCCTTGATGAGTAAATGCCCAGGTGATGTATCTTAGAGAAGGATGTAAGATCTAATAGGCCTTCATCTTCTCTACTGAATTTCTTCTTTCTTTCCTTCTCTGTCTCCCATCACATGCCCCAAAGAGAATCTCTTCTCCCTGGCAGCCACGTGGGAAAGAAGAGAGCATGGCTGGAGTTTCTCCATTAACGTCACTGGTGTAGTAACTCTGAGCAGCCTCTCTGCTCCACATTAGGCAATACTCTCTCACTCATGCTTATGATCCAAGACACTTCTCTGCAGATGTATCTAAGTTCTTTCTGGTCTTAGAGAAAATGTTACCATGGCAGTGCTGTACTTGGGTTTATATGCTGAAGTTAATTCAGACAAGCCTTAATGGGACTGAATTATATTATACAAACATATCCTTACTTTCAGATCCAAAATCACATGTTACAGGGCTTTTAAGTTTTCTGACACCGGAATCCTGTGCTTGGGAAAGAGTTATGCACTGACAAAAAGAACATTGACAAAGAGAGCATTGACAAAAAGCAACATCTTAATTAGTGAATGACTTTTGCTTAGACAATGGCCTTGTTGGATTCTTCAGGCCAGATGAAGAAATACTGAAATATCATAGGGAAAAACTTACATTCCTAGACTTTCCATTAAAACATCATCAGGAAGAAAAAAAAGAAAAGAAAAAAAAAAAAGAAAAAAAAGGAAGAAAAAAATAATCTTTGGCATTAGAAATAGCCTGTCTTCCAGCTGTCTCTCCTTCCAGGCTTCCAAATTCTAGTAGGAAATGAAAAAAAATATATTAATGAAAATCAATTCTTTGATCTGTGAGTGAAAGAAAAGTTCTCCCACCACTTAATGCTGAGGGTGGTTGAGAATTTAATCCTTTAATTTCTAGGATAGTATCTGGTATACTTAAAGAAGTGAGAAACCAATACTTGAGACCTGGTTGAATCTCAACACTTTCCCTTTTAAGGTTAAAGAAAAACAAATTCATGGTTTTGAACCACATTTTGAACCACATACAGCCACCAGCTGCTGCCCTGTGATGGAGGTGTCCAAGTGATATTTTTCAAATTTACTCATTTTTATGGAAGCATGTCTCAGTTTAAATGAGACAAGGGTCTTTTGCTGAGGGTGAGTTAGGAGAAAAGACCTAAACTTTTCTCTCTAAGCAATTATAAATCCAAAATTAAAAGGTTCTGATTGAAGGAAAAGAACAAATTATGGAAAAGGAAAAATAACAGCCCTTTATTAAAAGTATGTGTGTATTAATTGAAACACACAAAAAAATCAAGTAAAACAATGAAACAATACTCATAGCTACAAATAATCCCCTTCAAGAACAAACCGATAAACCGGCAAAAGGAGAAGTTAACAGTTCGATTTTTGTGCCCTTTGGTGCAATTCCAACCACAGTCAGCAGGGGGCACTGTCAGGTCACTGGAGATGCAAAACTTGTAATGTCCTGTACCATTCACCAGGTGGTGCTGTTGGGTCACTGGAGATGCAGGATTTGTAGTGTCCTATAGTAGTCACCAGGTGGCGCCGTTGGATCACTGGAGGAGCAAAACTTGTAATGCCCGATGCCCGTTACTAGACGGCACTGTGAGATCCCTGGTCACCACCACGTGGGATGGGGGGGGGGGCTAAAAAATAACACCCTCCAGAGTGTGTCAAAGAAAAAACAAACAAAAAAAATTCGATTCTCCTTCCTTTCCCACACTGGGAAAGGGAGTGGAGGAGGGCTTCAGCTCCAGAATCCAAGTGGGTGGCTTTGGGTCTCACCAAGCACCTTCTGCCAGAGGCTCCAGGAGAGGCCCTTATCCCCAGAGGCAGAGTAGAGCACATTCTTCACATCTGGTCCTGTCCTGACTTGCCCAAGGGCTACAGCATGGCCAATCTCTTGTTTAATCTGCTCAAATATTTGCTGTTGTTCAGGACCTCACTGGAATTTATTTTTCTTGAGGGTTACCAGATAGAGAGGGCTTATGATCCGGCACGTCCGGGGATGTGCATTCTCCAAAAACTTATGGTACTCAGGAAAGCTTGGATTTTCTTCTTGCTAGTTGGTGGGGCCATTGCTATGATTTTATCGATGACTTCAGTCAGGTTTTGACGACGTCCATCTTACCACTTTATTTCCAGGAACTGGATCTCTCAGGTAGGTCCCTTAACTTTACTCTTTTTGATGGCAAACACACCTTCCAGGAGAATCTGTATGATTTTGGGAGGGGGTAAAAAATAACACCCTCCAGGGTATGTTCGAAAAAAAACCAAAAAACCCTCAATTCTCCTTCCCTTCCCACACTGGGAAAGGAGAGAGAAAGTGGGAGGGGGGGGAAGGAAAAAAAAATTAACAACAATAAACCAGAAAGTTCTCCTAATGGAAGAAAACTCACAATCTTCAGCTGGTTAGAATTCACTTCAGGCAAAAGCTGCAGCTGGCAACGGCTCAGAGCAAAGAGAGACAACTGCAAGCTTCTCTTCCGACAATGTGTCCTGCCATCCCCAGCCGCAGTCCACCAGCACCCCCTGCCTCAGCCACACCCCCAACCCACCAAAATTCCTCCTCCCCCTGTTGCCCAGGAGATGAGAGAAAAGAGTAAACATTAGCTCCTTCATCTGCCCGTTTTGTAGGAGACTGATTTCTGAGCAATTAGTGGAGGGGGACGATTCTTTTGTTCACCTGATAGCTACCTGATGGCCTATACACAGGGCACATACAGCAAGGAGAAGAGAAAGAAAAAAATTCCTTGCTTAAGCTGAACTAAGACAAAGCATCACATGAATGAAATTTTTGCACTGATGATTTACAGATATAGATTGGAAAAAAACCCCACAAATAATAGCTTTGAAGCTCAATAAAATTCTAACTGAGATTATTGGACACATCTACCTATTATGTAAAGGTCTAGATGTAGATCTCTGTATTAGAAAAGATTTCAGTAGGATTTCAGCAGGATTTCAGTATTTCAGTAAACATTTCAAAAAACAATAAAAAGTCATTATATCTGTTTACACATTGCCAGCATTAATGGAACACCAATAATTCCTCTTTTTGAAATCTTTGTCAGTGTCAAGTCATATCTGACTTTGAAACACTTCAACTTCTTTCTATAGTCAACAATATCTACCAAACCTGAGCAGGGGAGGAGAGGTACAGGTGTGATTTCCTGATCCAAGGTTTCCCTTATTCCAGTTACTGTTTATTTAGGGAAAATGAAGGTGGTCAGGTGTACAAGGTGAAGGTGCCCTGGTGCTGACCACAGTGGAGGATGCAGGGGGGGCTCTGTGAGGAGAGGCTGAGGCTGTCCCATGCTGGACACAGCCGCTTCCAGCTGGCTCCAACCCACCCAGCGCAGGGCAAGGCTGAGGTAGGGACACTTCAGGGAAAACGTATATCAGAAGAGGGAAAAATGGAGTTGTGAGAGGAATGAGAATCTGTGACAGTAACAGCTCTGCAGGGATCAAGGTCATTTTAAAGGAGGGAGAGGGACGTGCTCCAGGTACCAGAGCAGAGATTCCCTGCAACCTGTGGGGAAAACCATGGTGAGGCAGGTTGCCCTCCTGTAGCCCAAGCAGGTCCATGGTGGAACAGAGATCCATCTGCAGCCCATGGAGGACCCCACGCTGGAGCAGGTGGATGTGCCCTGATGGCAGCTGAAGCCCATGAAGAGAAGCCCATGCTGGAGCAGGGGAAAGGTGTGAGAGGGGGACTGGTAGAGAGCAGCTGTCATGGACTGAACACAATTCCCCCTTCCCCATGCCCCTCCACAACCTGGGGCAAGGGAGGTAGAGGAGACAGGAATGAAAAAATAAAGTTAAGATTGGTATGTTTCTCACCATTCTATTGCACTTTTAACTGGCAATAGATTAAAATAATCTTCCCATAGTCAAGTATATTTTGCCTGTGGTGGTAACTAGTGAGTGATCTTCCTGTCATTACCTTGACCCATGAACTTTTCCACCTTATTTTTTTCTCCATCTTGATGAGAAGCTGTTATGGTTTTGCTTTGGGTGTGTTTGCTCTCGTGCCCCCCACACGCTTACTATAATTGAGAGAAGGTTTATACAGACAAAAGAGACTTGATTGGGGAAAAATAATATGAACATTTATTACTAGCAAAATAAAAACTACTAAAGAACTATATCTACAACAATTCTACTTCAGTAATGCATTAATTTTTCTAGAAAAAAAGAAGTAATTTTGAAAAATCCCTGTTTATTTCAATTAGGTAAAAAAAAAATATTATCCTGACTAATAATTATTCCTGTACTCTCCTCTGTTATGTAATATTGAATGTAAATTTTGTCAAGGACTTAAAACATGGCTTCTTTCATAAGGTGAATGCTTGCAAGAGTTACTCCTTCTCTTTTTTAGTCTCATTTTTTAGAGTAACTCTACCTTGCATTGTACTATGAAATTTTAATTAGACCAGTGGACAATATCACATGAACTGACTGTAATTTAGTAAGACTCTAGCGCTTGCTAGAGTTACATGAGACACTGGATTATTATATTAATTATTGGCTCAGACCAACTCAAGTGTGCGTGCGGTGGTGGTGGGGAGGGACACGTGAAATTTCACGAAGGTGAGGTGGGCCCTGTTCCTTACCCCAGCCACCTGGAATCTCCTTGGGTAGTCTAGGGGCAGCTGTCAGTCAAAAGCAGCCTGGGAGCACTGCCCACCCCACACACCAGAGCTCTTAACCCACCCTCAGCTTGGCTGGCATACTGCAAGTCCCACCTTGTGGGGGGGTGGGGCCATAGGGGGGCCAAAGCAAATAAAAGCAGCAACATGTGCTCTCCATGTTGTTTGGACCCTACCTTCTGGATGTGTAGAAGCAGAACTTGCACAAGTCTCCAGGTGGTAGCTATAATTCTCTCTTTCTCTCTCTCTCTCTTTACTTCTTCTCCTAAAATCCTTTCTTAATATTTTGTGTAACTTAATACTGGATGGGTTGGATTTTATGGAGTTGTATGGGTTAGCATGTACTAAATCAACACTTTGTGAAATGCTTTATTTTGGTTTAATGTTACCCTTTAAACTTTCACCAAGTTCCCTTATTTTCTAAAGTTTACCAGTAAAAGTGTGTTAATTTTGACCTGAGAAATGGATACAGTATCTTCTCCTTTGCGTTCTCTCTTATAGTATTAAAAGAACTGAAGACCCCTCTAAAAAAATTTGGGGGGCAAATTTTTGGAGTGTTGTATATTTTTAAAGTAAAACCCCTCCAATGAGCTTGTAGCTCAGAGCCTGTAGTCTTAAAAAATGTTAAAGATAAGGGGCCAACATGCCCCATCTATATGTTCTGTAACCTCAGACAAAGGACTGAACATGTTCCAACTATAGTATCATTAGAGAAATAATGAAGTCTTAGCATGTTTTGGCTGATAGGTTACTTGTCTGAATCAAACAGCAAGGAGAATTGAATGTGATACTTTCACATATTAAACGAGTCCTTACACAGTGTTTCTGGACAAACAGGTGGCTGTGATTGCAGTAATTCCATCTGTGCCCTGAACTGTGTGCGTGAAGGCTAGATTTTTGATGAGTCAGCCTAATAAGAATTGGAAAAAAAAATACAATACCGTGAAATACTGATGAGAAATATAGGCCAAAAAGAATTAACTTGATTTCATAAGGTAATTAATTATCTAAAAGTGCAGTCAAGCATTCAGTGGCATTTTTATTATACCACTGGCTTTTCATTAGCATCACTGTTCTTGAAATGAAGGCTAAGGGTTCCTGAAAATCCAACTTATTTGCCCATTTAGGCAACTAAGTATCTAGGTCTGGGTCAGAGACTATAACTGTAAAACCAGCATAAACTCTAGTTGGATATCATTAGTAAATAGACTTTGCACAGTAGTAAACTAAGTTAGAGTTAGTCTTTAAGACTTATCTGGGAATGATAGTGGAAATCATAGAACCTACGATGTATATGAGAAGTGAACATGTTAATCAGGCTCCTTAGTTGTAAATAGTATAGTTACATCCAAAAAAACCACACCTCTATATCATCTCTACAAAGTCTGTTAACTCTTGTGGAAGAACAAAAAGGAGGTGAAAGGAAGTGTTGAAAAATACAATCTGTTCATTAATCCAAAATATTGTGATTTTGTATTAAACACATTTTTCATTATGTTGAAATGTGTCCAGTTTTGAATTTATGAACTTGGTAATGTAGTTTTGATTATCAAGCTTAAGAAAATGAGTAATAGGGGCAAAAAAAGAAAAAGCAAAAAGTGCAAATGTTTTGAATGCAGCTCTATAATCTGCTAAAGATATATATTCTATTCATGTGTTAAATTTTTGAAAATTCATCAACCACAGAGTTTATCTATACTTACGAGCTGTATAAAAAAAAAAAAAAGGCAACAGAAAGACAGAAAATGAACTTCCAAAAGTTCCAGACCGTGCTATGTGGGACGTTATGGTAAATACCTTAAAGACCTTATTCTTCTGTTAGTGCCAAAGATATCAGATATTGGTAATTTATAACACTGGAAAGTTTATGAACTAGATAAGTAATGACTATCAGTGAAGATTTACTCTTTCTGCAAACCAAAAGCATCACTTTGATCAAAAACACATAAAAATTCAATGAAAGATTTTTAACACATATCTCATTATTTTATTTGTGTAATAAAGAATCTTCATTAATATTAAATGCTCTGTGATTATTTTATAGTCTGTAACAAATACCAGACAACTGTTAAAAAAAAAGCTGTCAGACATTTAATATCAGAAGTAGTTCATGGCTACTAATCACCTGATGCCCTGAAAGTTCTTCAGATACTTATCTCATTTTCCTCCTAGTTTATGATTTCTTGTAACAGGTGGTGCACTCAAGAATCCAATGCCTTCCATAGAAACTGGTTCTCAGTAGAACTGAGAACAATTAAAACACTCTTACTACAATGCTTGATATTTAAAAATTTAAAACTAACACTGATGAATTCAGTTCAACATAGTGTTTAGTTTTTGTGACTCCAGTGCAGAGAAAGACAGTCCATTTTCTCTATTACAATTTGAAGTTGCCACAAATAGAGCATTCTGTCCATAATATTGCATCTTTTCTCTGGAGATAATTATAATTTTGATGTTGTTTATGGACTTTACTGAAATCAGTATATATTTACTATCACAGCAGTGCTTGTATTTTGTGATCTTATCTAGCCAGTTCATGCTGCAAGGGAATGAAAACAGTTAATGCAGTTTCCTTTTTTTTTTTCTTTCCCCAACAGGAAATCTTAGATTTTCAACTGCATTTTGTTTGGTAGCAGAAGATTTAAAAAGTGATGAACAGTAGGTTTTCCAAGGTGCTTACTGTCATAGCTGAAATGACTTTGTCAGAGTAGCAGCATACACTTATAGTATTCTTTTTCATGGGCCATGTTTTGACAGATATTATTCTACAATACAATAAAGAAACCCAACCTCTGTCAAATTCAGATTTACTTCTTACACTTTAAGAACTCATGGTGTCTATACAAGTAGAACACATAGGAATGTCTAGCATCAGCTTTTTTATGTGTTATTTTGCTTTTTTCATAATGTTGGACGTGGTGAGACTGATGATGACCGTTAATAGCCAACCATATTCTTAGGAGAGTAAAACTTCAGTGACATATAAAATATGCAACAAGTACATAGAAACTTGAAATGAACCTGGCAGTATGGTAGATTATCCCCAAGTTATTTTATTACCTCTAACCAAAGGCAGAAGATACACAACATATCTGCAGAAAACTTTCAAAACAAAGAAGATTCTTCTTCTCTGTCACAAACTTTAACTGAAAAGCCCCTCACATAATTTAAAATATTTGAGATGACTTGTTACAGATTATTTCATGACTTAAAAACTGCAGCATAGTTTGAACAGATTTCTTCTTTATACCCAAATGCATATTTCTTTCCCTTTTTCTGTGTGATGTACCAACACTTCTAATGAAATGTAGAATTAGGATTTAAAATTAAGTAGAGGCTTGTACGCACTATGTGTATGACCTTTAATTATAAATATCAGTTAATTATTTCCTATAAAGGGAGTGAGGTACTTTATTTAGTAAAAAAACCCGAACAGTATTCTGAAGGCAAGCTATTCAAAGGATACTCAGCAAACTGGAGAAATGGATAGAAAGAAACACCATAAAGTTAGGAAGAGGAAGGTATAAGTTTTGCACCTGGGATAGAATAAGGCAACAACAGAGGATGGTAGGAATTGAAAAGAGCAGAAAGCAGCTTTGCAGCAAAAGACTCAGATTCCTGGTGGGCGTCATGTTCAACATGAGTGTCATAGTTCCAATTTTAGCAAGGAATTTTTCTTTCCCTTCCCTCTGCTGTGTGTGCTCTGTGTATAAGCCATCAGGTAGCTATCAGGTGAACAAAAGAATCGGCTTGTCCACTAGTGGCCGAGAGATCAGTCTCCTAGGAAACAGGCAGATGAAGGATCTAAAGTCTACTTTTTTTCTCTTGTCTCCGAGGCAATGGGGGAGGAGGAATTTTAGTGGGATGGACGTGTGGCTGGTACACAGGTTGGGAGGAGAGGCTGGTGTGCCGGTGGGCTCAGGACCTGCTGCAAGCTACAGATGCTGCCTGGTTTTTTCTCTTCCTGTCAGAGGGGAGTTTGCTGCTGCTCTCTTCTCAGCTGTTGCTGGCTGCAGGCCCTGCTTAAAGCTAGTCCTAACCAGATGAAGTTTGTGAGTTTTCTTCCATTGGGAGAACTTTCTGGTTTATTGCTGTTTTTTTTTCTTCCTCCTTCCCCCCCTGCCTTTTTCCAGTGTGGGAAGGGAAGGGGAATCGAATTTTTTTTGTTTTTTTCTCCAATATACCCTGGGGAGTATTGTTTTTTCCCCTTCCCCCAATCCATCTGGCGGCAACCAAGGATCTCACAGCGCCGCCTGGTGACGGGCACTGGATATTACAAGTTCTGCTCCTCCAGTGATTCAACAGCGCCACCTGGTGACTACTGCAGGGTACTACAAGTTCTGCACCTCCAGTGACCCAACAGCGCCACCTGGTGAATGGTACAGGACATTACAAGTTTTGCATCTCCAGTGACCCGACGGCGCCCCCTGCTGACTGTGGTTGAAACTGCACCAAAGGGTGCAAAAAATTGAACTATTAAATTTTCCTTTTGCCAGTTTATCGGTTTTGTTCTTGAAGGAGATTATTGGTGGGTATAGGAGTATTTTTTGCTTGGTTTACTTGTTTTTTTTCTGTGTTCCTGTTAATACACACATACCTTTTAATAAAGGGCTGTTATTTTCCCTTTTCCATAATTTGTTTTCCTTCAATCGGAGCCTCTTAATTTTGGATTTATAATTGCTTAGAAAGAGAAGTTTGGGTCTTTTCTCCTAACCCATCCTCAGCAAAAGACCCTTGTCTCATTTAAACTGGGACAATGAGCCATCAGTGCACTCATGCAGGGGTGAAGATAAAACACATATATTTGCATTAATAAAAACAAAGCTGACTCAAATCTGTCCAGTGGGTACAAGATCAAGTCTACAGTTCTGTGTCTACTTTGGGGTTTTGCAGTGCAAGAAGGGTATTGGAAGTCTGGAGAAAGCTCCAAGGTTTGCTGCCAAGGTGATCAAGGGGCTGGAGCTCAGAGGAATGAAGTGAGGCTTCAGAACAGAGTTTGTTCAGCCTGAAAAAAAGATGATGTTCAGAGGGGAAACAATTTACATGTTCACTCCTAGAATGGCCTGGCTTGGAAGGGACCTTAAAGATCATCTCCTTACGATCCCCCTACTGTGGGCATCTATACCTTTCATTAGGTCAAGTGGTTAGAACTCCATCCAACCTGGCCTTAAACGTTTATGGGGCATTAAAAACTTCTCTGGGAAACCTGTTTCAGTGTCTCACCACCTCCATAGCAAAACCTTTTTTCCTTGTATGTAGTCTAAACACACTCTATTTCAGTTTGAAACCTTTCCCTCTTATTCTGTCACTACATAACCTTGTTAGAAGTCCCTCTCCATCTTTCTTGTAGGCTCTCTTCAGGTACTGGAAGGTTGCAATTAGATGATCCCAAAGCATTCTCTTCCCTAGGCTGAAAATCCCAATTATTTCAGCCTTTCCTCATAGGAGATTGCTCCATCCCTCTAATCATCTTCATGGTCCTTCTCTGGACTCACTCCAACAGGTGAGTCCTTACCTGTTCTGGGGACCCCAGAGCTGGATGCAGCACTCAAGGTGGGGTCTCGGCAGAGCATGGCTAGGTATGGAGAAAACAGACCTCAGCTTTTTTTAAAGATGAACAACATGAGGAGTAGAGACAGTGGAGAGAAGTTTCAGTGAGGGAAAATCTAATTAGATTTAGAGAAAAAAAATATTTTCAACAGGGTTGTGAGCAAACATGGGACCAGTTTTCAGAGAGAAGCAGTGATTTTTCTGTCTCTAGAGATGTATAAAACTAAACTGGCCTTGAGCAAAATTGCATAACTTCAAATTTGACCTTGCTTTATTCAAGATATTGCACTAGGTGACTTCCAGAGACTCTTCTAACTTGGATCCTTCTATAAGTCTATGATATCTAGACAGGACTATCAAGATTTGGTAAGGGAATTAGTCTTTGCTGAAACATTCATGCACTGATATTTGTTAAATGGGCTTTTCTAGCTTCTTTAAAATAGAGTTGGAGGTCTTTTTACAGGTATATGGGGATGTAAACACACTTTGATGTATATGGACAAGATGTATGCTTAAGCAACATATAGCATGAAACTAAACCTGGGATAAATATTGCAATGATATCATAAACTGGAAAATATTTTTATTTTACCTTATGATCTGTACTCAGTATTCTATCAATCCAGACTGTATTCAAGCATCTGACATCCATCGATCTTTAAACACACAGAAGAAAGGAAAATAATCAATTTACAGTAGATGTTTCACCTGCTAAACTGTCAGTGGTGGTCACAGATTTCTGGAGTTTAGGACTCCCTAATGCATAAGGCAACTGGCACTTTTCATTGTAACCAGGAATGTTTGGGGGTTTTGTTTGTCACTTACCTATTAACAACATGAAAAACTGCATGTAAAAAAGCCCCACAATTTTTTAGTGATAGTACTGGAAGTGATCCAGAAAAGGATTTTCAGTTTTGAAGTGTTATTGCTGCTTGATTTAATTTAAATATTTATGATCTGGGGAAGATATGTAGTAGTTGAAATTATTTGAAGTCTTGTTGTTACACTCAAAGTCATGTTAGAAGCCATAGTCTCATTAATAATGCAGTTAAATTGGGGGGGGTGTTTTAAAGTCTTCCTTGTATCTGTGCATTTTCTCTGATGTTATGATTATCTGGGTCCTAAAGGTTGATGCTTCAGCCCTTCTCAAGAAACATGGGAGACAGGGGGTCACAGTGACTTGTCAGTGTCTGCAGGTGTCTGCTGTGAGAAGTGTGACATTGATGTTTTCTTTCTGCTTGGGCTCTGTTGGGAGCAATATTTATAGGTTTCCCTGTCACATTCCAGTTACTTCTCCTGTGCTACCAGCTGCAGCCTGGCAGTGGCCCCTATCATCCCAAAGGGACTCCAGGCCCACAAAGACTATGGTTTGTCAGGCAGTGACTGCAGTGGAGAGAGGTGTCGCCTCTCCGTTAACCCCAGAAATGAAACAGGGAAAGCTGCAGCATCTGGCCTTGGCACAGGGGTTAAAACAGAGACACCAAGCTCAATCTGGGTATTTTCAACTTCTGTGCCAACTGAGAGGATGCATGAAGTCAATGTGTCTTGGATACTCTAGGAACCATATTGTTGGATCCAATACCATACAAAAATATGACCTGAGAGATAAAATAAAGAATTTCTTATATTTGAGAGCTAGGCAAATTAGTAAGAACTCTGGAATATAGGATTATAAATACACAATGCTGTTGACAAGGTAAAGGAATAATTGAAAATAAACTGAAAATAAACTGAAATAAACTGAAAAAGAGGGAAGTACAAAATATTTCAGCTGGGTAGGAATACTCATCTGTGTATATATTCAGAATGGTAAATAGTAGGCTAGATCGAATTTCACTGCAGAATGTGACTGAAGAGTTGCAGTGGATCACAAAAGAAAAGTATGTTATCCTAAAGAATAAAGTGGCAATAGCCTTTGGTGGCTGGCTATTCTATCTCTGATTTATCCAATATTTAAAGAATATTCTGTGTCATCCTTGACCAGTGTTTGTCTAGTTTTCTCTCAAAGACCTTCAGCAATAAATGCTGTCTAGGGTCTCCTGAGAATCTGCTCTCATGCCTTTCTCTCCTGCTTTTTATGACAGTTTATCTAATATGTGGACTTCCTATCTTTTAATCTCATTTTCTATTATATGCATAGAGAACATAATTTTCTTTCTTTATTTAGTGACCTTTTTTGAACATAAAGACACTTAACATGCCTTTCCTCTCTAGGAATGAGGCCTACAGCCATGAGATCTGCCATGAGATGTGGGGTGAAGGGATTACTGCTAATGGGTGTGATAGGTTATCAAGCAGAGGATAACCCTTATAGCTGCAATCAGACCTGTGGTAAAGGGAGTGGTACTGAGTTGCCAGGGTGCAAGACCCACAGTCTTTGTGATCCTGCTCTTTAGTTTCAAAGAGAGATATTACCTCAGTACCGTCATTTACGCATAAAGTGACCACCTCCACCCCTTCCCTCTTTATGATGGCAACAATAGGTCATTTGACTACAGTCTTACCTCCACTTTTCCCACAAGTCTAATTTTGGCATGTGAAAATCCTCCATGGCAGAGGATGGGAATTCAGTCACCTTACAGATAAGTCAATGGGCTTGGTCCTCTCTTTTCCCCAAAGCAGGGACACATCTTTGGTAAGATATGCTCCTCAAGCTGCACTGGATGACACCCAGGTGAAATTAAGCTTGACTGATGGTAAAACTGGGCTGAATTAATTACCAATTGGTTGTTGTTCTTTTTTTTTTAATATTTAGTGCTAGTACAGTAAGCACATTCATGAATGTCATTTCTGAATTTCTATTTCATGTAATTTCAATAAACCATGAGTGTGTGATCCTAAAAGTTCTTATGGAATATGTCCAGTCTTATCATGCTGAACTGGCTACAATCAGAAATTAAGCCCAGCAGCACCTGGTACCTCAAGAGTCAGAGACAGTAATATACCCAGAGAGTTACAAAGAAAGGTGAACTGGGTTGTGAAACGTGCTCTTGCCTTATCAGCAAATTGAAAAACAGGTGTCACAGCCTCAAAGGCAGAGGAACAATGTATTGTTTTCCTTAGTTTGTTAAGGTGTACAGTTTTAGGGCAGAGGTTGGGAAAAAGGATATGCTACTGGTGGCAGACAGACCTCAAAGACATTTGGCATAAGATAGGAAACTAACAAAGACAACTAAACAACTGTGCTAAAATCAGTCCCAGCTAGGTAAAAGGCAATTCTGGTAGGAAAGGATTGAAATAACTGACGCATAACCCACTGACTCAAGAAATTCTCCAACTTTAAATGGGAGAAGGACTGAGCATGTGGACTAATCAACAGGAGAAGTGAGAGGTGGGCTTATTGTAGAATGGATGGTGAATCTTACCTTTAGGAACTACACACCCAGTCCCTCTGATCTCTGAGGACTAGTTAGAAACAAGGGTGTTTATTTTCTAGCAATTTTCTATATTCTATAGTTGCAAGTTGTTTTTGTTTTTTTTTTTTTCTGCAAGATAGCAAGTGAGTTTTTCTGGTCTTTCTGGACTACTGAAGATGTGGCTTTTGTGCTATATGCTGCTGTCTATCAGCTCAGGCTGCTTAGATAATCCTTACCAAAGCAGTGTTGGTCTTGAGATAACTGGAATGTTTCTCCAAGGAAGCTAGAGGCTAATAAAATTAGCATTAATCAGGTTATGCTAGGACTTGGTTATTGAAACATCCAAAGCTGGTACTGCAATTGACTCCTGTAGAGACTTTGCCAACAATCATCTGCTAGCTCCCAAGTGCACTCCTGTTCATGGTTTTGCAAGGGTAAATGGTACATTTCTTGCCACATTTTACTGAGAAAGGTATGATATGTAGCTGACTGGAGGAAAACCAATGTGATATTCTGGGAATAGCCCAAAAACTCAGACTGCTCTGTCAGTTGATCAGGTCATATATCTGATCACTAGAACTCAATAACCTCTAATGTTAGATTACTACCATAGTCCATAGCTTTCTTTGAGGTGGTTCAAATAGTCTCATTAAGGAAATTTCCAGACACAGTTTCATGGCTAGCATGGGCCAGGTACCATTCCCATTAGACAATCTGAATATAACATCACTGTTATGAAACCTTAGGGAATTAAATAGTGAGGGTATGTAGACTGTTGCTCATTCACCTCAGGTTTATGGAATAATTCTACTTATCTGAACACTGGTATATTCATAATGCAATTCTACCTTTTTACCCTGCCCACTTCTGGGCACCGCACTTCAAAAAGCATGTTGGATTAGAGCAGAAGATTATGTTCTAGAAAATATATCCTACACAAAATCTTGAAAGAGCTAATATTATTTGACAGTAAACAGAAACAAATGTAAAAGCATACAATAATAGGATTCATACATATGGAATATTGTGGCAAAAAAGCAAATAAAAAGAAGTGAACTCTCTTCACTTTGAACAACATAAGAAATAATGGGTCTATTTTGCATCAAATATTAAGCCTGAGTATAAAGAAAGGCTTCCTGATGGGGAGATAGCTAAGCACCCAAGTGAGTTACTCAGGCAGTCTGCAGAAACAGGACAGCTAAAGATTTTTAGATATACTTTAAGAAAAGAAACACATTTATCTTGTTCGATTTCAGTAGAATTCAAATTATAGAATATCAATATGGAGGGGAATCACAAGGATCATCAAGTCCAACTGATGACTCCTCACAGAGGAACCGAAAAGTCCAACCATATGTATAAGAACATTGTCTTAATGTTTCTTGAACAGAGAGGGACCAAAATCACTACTCTGGAGAACTTGTTCCAGTACTTGATCACCCACTCAGTAAAACACTTTTCCCTGATATCCAATCAGAACTTCCCCTGGGGCAGCTTCAGGCCATTTTCCTTGTGTTCGATGATCAGAAACTAGAGAGAAAGGTTTGACACAGCATCACAGAATATTCTGATTTGGAAGGGACCCACAAGGATCATTGAGTTCAACTCTTCAGTGAATGGCCCATATGAGGATAAAACCTGCAACCTTGGTATTATTCGCATCATGCTGATCTCATGGACACATATCAAGGAACTCTTGAGCTTTTATTGTATAGTTACCTCAATTCCAGCAGCCAGCCCACTGTTTGGACTCAAAGGGTGTTGACTAACAAGCCCTTAACTTTTACAATACACTTCTCAAAAGTAGTAACTAACAAGCTCTTAATGTCTTACAGTACACTTCAAAAAGCTCTCAACTCCTACAATATACTTCTCAAAGGTGCTGACTCACAACACACCACTCCTCAGGTTCAACACTCCCACAACGAACTTCTTTACAGAATATAGGGTAGAATATGATAGCAGTGCTTTGCCCAGACAAAGCAAGGCAAGAGAAAAATAAAGGCAGAAAAAAGAGAAAGGACAAAGAAAAGCAGTAGTCCTTAGATCCCATGCTGGTCCTGCTCTGTGGATGGTCAGGATCTGGGGTAATGAGACAAAGAAAATGAAAGAGAGGAAAAGAAAATTGAAGGGGACCAACCCATTTCCTTTTATAGTTAAGATAGTGCACTCCTCTTATGTAAACTAGATTTTTTGGACTGTTTTGTTCACCCATGCACAGCCTGCACTTTTGAACCCTCCTCTAGGAAGCGAGTCAGGGGAGAGTCAGGGGACACACACACAACTGAGAACGAGTGTCAAGATGGAGCAGGAAGTTGGCTCAGAACAGGGTTGCCCCACCTTCGCGAGACTCTGTCTTTGAATCACAACTGTCCTGTCGCAACAGTTAGAACGTGTGAGACAAAATGTGCTTACACCCAGTGTTTCCCCCGGACACCAACCCCCCTGCTGAGCCTAAGCATTGCATGAGAGATTGCTGGTTGGATGGAATTAAAATAGTACTGGGAATCATGCTATCAACTCAGCACTATGCCATTCCAATAGTCCAGCTTGTGCTCTGGATCTGAGAGTATTCCTAGTGCAGATTTAAGCCTGCATGGGATGATCAGGTTGTATCTGTTCTGGTTAACCAGTCTTACAGTAGAATTTAAAAGACAAAAACAAAGTGATTGTTTAAATAATAACTGGGAAAATTTTTAACAAACGTATAGAAACAAGAGAGGCGATATGGAGTACTGACAAACCTATAATTAATGTTGCTGAGACTGGAATAGGGAGACACAGGGTAATTCAGCATGATAAGGTTCAAGTCAGGAAAGAACTTGAAAACCTGGAACAGAAACTTAAAATAAATGCAAGTCAAAGATTAATTTTGGCAAAATTTCAAGTTTTTTTGAGAGAAAATTATTTCTTAGGTTGCTATGTAGGTGGCAGTGTAGACTAGTTCTTAAAATTGCAAAGAGTAGCTTGTTTTCATATGGGTCTACTTTAAATCATTCCTCCATACCTCTTTTTTTTCTCCATGGAGAACAGCCTGTCACTACACTAAAAAAAAATATTGGGAAAGTGATTTTTTCCCAGCTTCCTGAAAAACTAAATATACACCCACATTTTAAGGCTATGACTAATCCCGAGGCAAGCAAGGCTGCATTAACCTATTTAAGGTTTTCATCTGAAAACCAGGGATTTTAATGAAAATTTTAAATTAAAAATAAAGTGAAGGTTTTGACATTCAGAACAAAGATATACATTGTCTAAAAGGTTTTTACTGACTTGATAAAGTCTCTGAAACTAGTTATAAATGATGTATGAAATCAACGTTCACTGTCCAATGCATGGAGAGAATATAGACACTACTTTTCAATCACTGCTTTCATACACTTTACAATTTACTATACTATTGGGGGTTTAGTTTTTGTTTGTTTGTTTTCTCTGTTCTGAGAAGGAGCCATAAAGTACCACTGAGAAAAGTCAGAAAAAAAAGATACAAGGAAAGCTAATTTTTAAAGACTGCTCAAATTAGGTTCCTTACATATTTTTTCCATTATTTTTCTGAGGAGCTAGGTTTGTTTAAAATATTTTCTTATTTTGATTTTACTTGAAGAAGTTACACATAATCATATATGTATTTTTTATGTATTATTTTAGAATAACACCTATCAGTTGACTCTTATAAAAATATTAGAAAATGGACGCTCTACAGGATAGCATGAAATAACATTTTAAATCCATTTTTCACAATAAAATGCATTATTTTAAATACAAGGGATATGACAGAAGTCTTTATCGGAGATTTTGCCTTGGGGGTAATAGAAATTCACCCTTTTTGGTCAAGATTAATGCGAAACTCTCATTTTTAATATTGTAAGAACATAAGTGCTAATAAAGTTCATATTGCACAAGTCTTTACACATGTTGTTAAAGTATGGTTATAGTCCACATTCAGAAAACGTTATCGATATCATCCAACTATATACAACAGTGTTTGAAGGTGACAATACTTCATAGAGTTTTTTATGATTTCTTTTCACTGATTGCCATATGTTGTGATTTAACTCCAGCCAGCAACCAAGTCCCACGCAACCACTCCCTCCCTCCCTCAGCAGTAAGACTGGAGAGAGAATCAGAAGGGTAAAGGCTACAAAACTCCTGTGTTTAGATAAAAACAGTTTAACAGGGAAGCAAAACCCACACATGCAAACAAAGCGGAAAAAAGAATTAATTCACTCTTTCCCATGGGCAGGCAGATGTTCAGCTATTTCCAGGAGAGCAGGCCCCACTATGCATTACAGTTACTTAAGAAGACAATCACCATCACTCCAAATTCAAAACACAACCCTATAATAGCCACTGTCACGAAAATGAACTCTACCCCAGCCAAACCCAGCACACTATACTACTTTGGGTAGTTGTATATATTGATAGAAAGACTATGTATTCAGGTAAAGTAAGGCTGGACCATGTCAAAATAGTGACTTTCATGTACCCTTTGCAAGGTTGAAATGTTTGCACAAAAGTCAGTCGGAGGTCAGTTAAGATCTTTATTTTCTTTCTCATCCAAGATTAATTACAGTATGTGTACCAATATGAAATATTAAAATAATGTCTGTTTAGAAAACTGATGCCTTACAAATGTATTGTTATATGAAAATATTTAAGATAAAATACTTGTGGTCTTTGTTTTGTGTAGAAGACAAATCCTGTTATGCTGTGCTGTTGGATTTTCTCAGTTAGACAAGAGTAAATCCAAAGTAAATCCACTCAAATTGAGAAGTTTGTAGCGGGTATTGGACTGTTGTATGGCATTTTTTGCAGCTAAATAAAATCCTAACAAGAGTTAAGCTAAGAATCACATATAGTTTAAATTCTAACACTGGATTATTTTAGCACTTGGTTCCCTTTAATTTAATTTATGCTTACTTCATAAAAAAAAAGAGTTGAGAATATTCAGGAAGCAGAAATAAAGTGTTTTCTTCCACCTCTCTTTTGAATGCATTAGTTAAAAAGCATGATGTGATTGCTTTGTCACAGTGAAATAGATTAATTCTTATTTATAGTGTAAATTGCTTTCTCATCTCAGGATGATTAAAATATGTGTATATATTATATATAATGCTCACATTAGTGGTTTAGACATCATGTTAAAATGAATTCCACAAGGAAGTTCCTCAACATGATACCAAGTAGGAACTTGAAAAAAGCGGAAAAATACATCTAAGACTCCTGAATCTGTATCTTATCCTGTACCACTATAGTCAGTACTAAATTCCAAATGTGAAGCGGTGTTATGAAAAAAGAAACCCAGTGAAACAAAAAATTTTAGTTGTAGGAAGATTTCTAGAACTGCCTCTTTGTCTCTACTACACAAGGAAAGCTATATGTGAACTTCAGAATCTCAGTGAGGTTGTCTAAGTATAGGTAGAATCGATACAGATCTTGCTTGAAATTTTGGATGACAAGTGACTTTAAGAACTATTGTGTCTTTTATAATATATAAAATTAGGTTCTTTGTGTAAACAAGGTTTTCTGCAGATCTGTTTGGTCTGTGAGGAATCTATCTTTCTACCTACTATATATGGCAGACAGTTCTTTAAAGTTAAGTCTTTCCCATCTCATTTAGTGTTTATAACACATCTAGAATATTAAGGAAACTAATATTAAGCAATGATCTGTGTGATAAATACTGAAACCTAAGATGATCAGAAATCCAGTTGTCCATATTTCTCCTTTCACCATCCAACTGATAAGGAATGTATCTTTCTGGTGAAAGTGGTCAAAAGACAAAATAATAAAACACTTGATGTCCATGGTTTAAATACACATTGACAAAGATGAGCTTGGATAAAAAAAAATCAGTAACGTTTGTCACATACATGGAGTCAGGAATGTTAGACCCCTTATTAGTAAGAAAAAAGAGAAATTGCAAAAAGAGCTACAAGAGTAGCCTGTTTCACCAATATGGATATGACATTTAGAAGAGCTATAGTGTTTGAATGGAAATTAGTCAAGGATAATGAAAAGACATGTGAGACAGACTAATAAAAGGACATTTTTTTCTCTTTTAAACCTGGATTTTAACAGGCTTTGTGTTCATCAGTGAACCTCATCATGCATGAGTGGAGAGAAAAAGACAATGGACTACTAGAAAAGGGAGAGACTAACAAAGGTTTTAAACAAATATTATGAAAGCCAGAAGGCAACAAACAGCCTACACAGCTGCCTACCTGCCAAAAAAGTACAAATAATTGGGATGCTCCTATCTAAATTGAGTGCCTGGTTCAGTTGTTGAATGTTCCTTTATTAGCTGTTAGGAAATTATATCACTAAACAACCAAAGAATTGCTACACAACAGCTGAGCATTCTGTAAAAAGTGCAAATGTAATTGAGTGTTTTACATAACAAAAACACTCCTGAAAGGAGATAAAATGTACTCAGTAATTAATTTTTTGTTTATGATACTTGTGCTGCATTCCAATGCTTGATTAACAAATGCAAAATAAAACACTTCCAGAGCAGCCTTTATGGAACTAACAGAAGATACCAAAAGAAGAAAAGAAAAATAAACAAGGGGTACAGTATAATATTGGTCATCCTATTTTTATTTTAAAATGTGAACCTCCTAAGAAAGACAGAAAGATTTCATTGTTAAACATCAGGAGGGCAATACAAAGTCAAAATACAGCCAAGTGCTTCAAGGTTCAGTGTAAAAGCTATTCATTTATTCCAAGAATTAAATTTGTCAGAGCAATGAATGATAGCCATTGTCTGGCACATCTCCCTCTTTTATTCCTTCAAACCATTAAATGAAAATCTGACATGAATCAAATCAAGGATCTTCAACATGGAAAGAATCAAACCAAGGGACTCATTTGGCTTTCAGGTTGATTAATTTCAGAAGTTTTGTGGATTTGGTTTGAGGAACTGAACACTGCACTGTTTAATATTGGTGGAGAATGTATTTCTATAAATTCCCAAGACAGACAATCATACATTTACAAAACTTTGATTATGTTTTAGTTTATATAGACTGTTTGAATGAACAGTTACATGATATTATTTGTAGAATATGCAAGGGCACAGGAGGGAAGAGCATGTGGTCAGTCATTCTCTGTGTTACTGGACTCATGTGACTGTTAAGCTGTTAGAAGGCTGCTGCTTTTTGTTAGCTACTCAATCATACTGTGTTTAATTATTTTAAGGTATAGCAGACACTCAGAATTAAACTGTTAACTGAAAAATAGGTATTACCATGTATTACTGTCAACGTTCATGTGCATTTTTAATTTATTTACATACACCTGAATGTAGGCATATGCTCCCTAAAAAAAAACCCTAAAATTAAAGGTTCCAATATTTTGTTATAATTTATCTAGAAAGTATGATACAGATATTTGTTCACTTTAAACTACTTTAGTGATGGGGCAGTTAAAGTGGAATGTTTACCGTGTTTTCTTTAAAGCCAGTCTGCCTTCTAATGGTGAGATACAGCTGAGCGCATCTTGAATGGACCACTACTACGCATTGTGTATCCTCTGTTTACAATAATTCACAACATTCCCATTGATCACAATAGATACATTATTTTTCAGATGACTGATCTCCATATATCAGCATCCAGTACTGTCTGTAGTCAGTATCAACTCAGTACAGAAGAGCAGTTGAATTGTAGCTGCTTTATCATAAACTTTCAAATGAATAATTCATTCTGCTTATTGCCTCTTCTAGTTTCAGTCACTCCACAATAAATTATCTAGTAACTCTTTACAACTTACAAAGTTAAATAGCAAAATATAAATGGGCTGGATTTGCAGCATTTTTTTCTTCAGATTAATTTCCATGGCTAGAGTTAAGACTCAGTATTTTATTAGTGACCTGTACAAAACTGGGAGAAAGAAATCTGATTAAAAAATCAGGAAACCACGTTAGTTAGATTAGTTCTTTCTGAAGTGTTTCTTTATAAATCAGGTTGAGTATTTGGGGACTAAAGTGTTCTAATGAATAAAGCTCCATTAACTACACAATGTTGAAAGAAATTCCATCGAAAAATAAAGATCAGAATTTATGAAAAAGGAAAAAAAATAGCCCATAATTCTGCTGTATCATACATGTAGGGTTTATTCCAATAATTTTGACATTTAACAAAATCTTTGATATTTCTAAAGTCCAAATTCTTTTGATGAGCTATTTTTGTGTAGCTTTTTGGACATTTTCTGACAGACATTGACTTGATGCTGAGAGAAACAGTAAGAAGAGCCTTAAAATCACATCATCCCTACTTATAGCTAATTTCATTTAAGTATTTTATTTTCCTTTGTTTCTCTATATATGCTTTAGTAACTCTAACATCCAATACCTTTCCTGTTAAATTAATACAAAACTGACAACAGGGATTTTTTCTTCGCATTTTTTTGGGGAAATTGTATCTAAGTTAAATCAGATTTAAACAGTGAAGATGTCTATTTACTTTAGCTTGGAATTATTATATCCACAGTTTTCCATTGCAAATACTGGGTCAATTCAACTTGTTTGAAATGGGTGGTTGTCTACATACCCAGTTTAAAGGGATTTAAATCAGATTCAGAATCACTAACATATTCTTGTACATCAGACTAACAGAGAATCAATCACAGAATCATAGAATTAACTGGGTTGGAAGAGACCTCCAAGATCATCAAGTCCAACCCTTGATCCAACCCCACTGTGATTACTAGATCATGGCACTCAGTGCCACATCCAGCCTCGTCTTTAAAACCTCCAGGGACGGTGAATCCACCACCTCTCTGGGCAGGCCATTCCAATGCCTGATCACTCTCTCTGTCAAGAACTTCTTTCTAATATCCAAACTAAACCTCCCCTGACAGAGTTTAAGCCTGTGCCCTATTGTCCTATTACTAATTGCCTGGGAGAAGAGACCGACACGCAATAGATTTTTTTCTTTCCTAATCCTTCAACAGTGAAGGATAATTAAAATAACAAAATGACAACTACATTTCACCACACAAAATTTTCAAATATCAATTGTATTATGCTACCTTTTTCACCTAAAAAGAAGTAATGGAACCTCTTGGAAGAAAATTGTCAAGTATGAGAAGATATATAAAGTTTAAGGTCAATAGTTGTTCAGTATACATGGTATTGGAAGAGGAGTCAGTATATAATAATAATAATGGGATATATTGCAAATTATGAATATCATGTTCTTTAATATGGCTCCAATAAATCTAGAGATTAATGAGAGTCTTCAAATCCAGG
Source organism: Myiozetetes cayanensis (assembly GCF_022539395.1). Taxonomy (NCBI): domain Eukaryota; kingdom Metazoa; phylum Chordata; class Aves; order Passeriformes; family Tyrannidae; genus Myiozetetes; species Myiozetetes cayanensis. Next base: position 87,283,410 of record NW_026087411.1, on the reverse strand, counting down.
TAAATTTCTTGACAAGAAACTATCGCCTAAATTAGTATTTTATACATTTGAAGATGGGAATAAAATGTATTATTTTACTTTAATTTCCTTGTATTAATTTTAACATAATTTCATACCCATTATGTAATATCTTCACCAGAGTATATTAGAGTGGTACAACTACAGATGTCTGTCTTGAAGTGGTGCACACTTATTTTATTCAGGTATGAAGGTGTCCAGTCCAATTCTATTTTAACTGTATTTTCCAGCAAAGGATTGCAGAAATGAAGGGAAGTGGTGTGAACAGGAGAAACATAAACACCTTATCATGCAAAAAACAAAAACAAAAACAAAAACAAACAAACAAACAAAACCATAAAAGATCAATTTTAAATTAAATAAAATATATGAGTTCAAATGCATTTGGTAGACTTCTAATAGTCATTTATGGAGTTTTTCAAGAAACAAACTAAACAAAACATGTAAAGAACACATGTCTCCTTCATTCTCTTCTCTTTAAAGGCAATCTGCCAGTCTGCTAGAAGGCTCACTTTGCACGTCTATGTGAGTGATTTTGAATATGCGAAACCAGTATTTCTTCCCTTTGTGAGTGAGAATTTGTGACTTTAAAGGCATAGGCTTCTTCCATCAAAAGAGTACATTTTATTTCCAGAACTAAAAGTATTTTCTCTCATAAGCAGTACTTATGATGCAAAAGTGATCACTTTTCTTCTGAAGTTGTTAAAAATTATTCTGATCAAATTTAAATCTTTTAGCTGGAAAAAAAGCCCAGAAAATTAAATTTTCAGATTTTAATTACACCTGATTCATTGGAAAAAATGTAAGGTTGTGAGCCCTGGCAACTGTTATTTTCCATGGAGCATGAGACAGATGTGAAATTTTCTTCAATTTACTAGCCTGTTTTCAAATCCGATGTGGCCCGCCTAGAGCGAGTCAATGATCATTGCATCATGAAAATTATCAGTCCTAAGCAGTAAAAATTACTGTGTGCAAAGATGATTTGCAAATACCTATGCTTTACAACCTGTATCATAGCTCCCACTATGTAAACTACAAGTGTGGGCTCCTGTTGTCAGTTTGCAGTCTAAACTTAGACTGAACCTAAAATTATCTCCTGAAATTGAAAACAGCCCTCAGACCTATTTCAGCTGATACTATAAAATTCTTACGATCCTTTTTTTCTTTTTTTTTCTTTTTTTTTTTTTTTTTTTTACATTGAAGAACTGTAAAATTTCTTGGAACCATAGTAGCTGGCTTTCTCATTTTGGATATCTGAATTTATCTTCAAAAACCCAGTCGGACTGGGTTTTGCCTTTCTTCTTACCACTAAGAGAATTTTTTATACAATATTCATATGAATTCTTTTAGACACAATGACGATACCACCCATATCAAGTAACACACTTTGCTACTGGCTTATTACACCTTTCTTCAAGTGCTCCGTGTTTACCATACAGTCAAGTTTCCATACAGTCTCTTTATATAGGTAGCTTAGATAGCGAGGAGTATGATGCTTTGTGCAGTGTATAATTTAAAAAAAAAATCTTCCAAAGTAATCCAAAAGTTACCATGAATCATAAGAATTTTCACAACAATGGCCTTGCAGCACACTTCTTGTTCATTCTGTTCAACTGTCATATACACATTCCACGAGAAATAAATACACATTAGTAAGCAGTTTATAGTTGCATTATGATGGACCTAAATTTAATTTTGCTTGCATAAATATTAAAATTTAAATTAAAAATATTGTTCTTTGAAAGTTTCAGTAATAAGAATTAAAACATAACTAGAATCAGTAGCTCAGCAAGAGCACATAATACCCGTGAAGTGGTAAAACATTTGAGGAAATTTTTCATCCATGTGTTTTTGGGATAGAACTCTATCTGTGACTTTAACCCGTGATATCTCTTTTTTCATAGCTCTTTGTCATTCAGACCATATGCTTTCTATCTCCAGGAAACCCTATAATGGCACCTGCAAAGTCTTGCTGGCAGAGGAACCATCCTTGCCTGAATATAGATGTTTCAACAAGAAATTTAGAAATATAAAACAGAAATAGTAAGCATATTATTTTCTTGAAAAGTAGCAAAGACTATGTGTATACTAGCCAGATGAGTAATTTTATTATGTTACATTATTTATTTATTTTGGAGCAGAGCTGTAATTTACCTTGTTTTTAGATATCAGTAAGAAGTCATAAACTGATTATTAAGTTAATAGAGTTAAGGTTATCAGGAAGAAATGGGAACCTTACCTATTTTATTTTCCTGGTCTGAAACATAGGATTTATTCAAAACCTTTCATTGAATGCCTCTTCTTTCCCCCTTTCACCCCTCCCCCATTTAAAGAAGAACACTTTTTTATATGATCTCATAGTCCTCTGCAACGGTGCTCTGCTGAGTTACATTTCGTTTGTCTACCTGGAATCTGGCTTCTTTCCTGCGAAGCTTCTTTTTATCTGGTGGTTCCCCAGCTTTTCTTCTTGCATGGTGCTATTGTGTCCCAGCAGCAAGATCTTACATTTGCTTTTGTTGAACTGTATCTTTCTTTCTGCACATTTATCCAGCTCATTCAATACCTTTGAACACCAGATGTTCTCTCCACTGTATTAGCTATTTACTCCAACTTAGTATCGTCTGCAGACTCACTGATGGCATCTTTGGTCTTATCTCCCAGACCATTAATACCAGTGTTAACAGTCTGAACAATGTCACTACTAACTTACCACCAACTGGATAATAAATCTTTGAGCCCTGTGGTCCAGTCAGTTTTCTACCTACTTTGCAGCCCACATTTCACAGGTCTGGATAAAAGAACACAATGGAAGACCATGCCTTGTTTAAAACAGAATAAAGATTATCCACTGCTCTTCTTTTGCACTGAGCCAGTCATTTCATCATATGAAGGTACCACATAGCTTCAGATTTTGCTTGGCCTAGGTAAATCCATATTGGCTTTTCCAAGTCACCTTCATGTTCTTCATTACCTCAAAAAGGATTTACAGGAGGATTTTTCTGGGATTAATCTTCCCAAAGACAGAAGTTACTTCTGTAATTCCTCTAATCCTTTTAATTGCCCTTCCTGAAGAAGGGGGTGATATTTTCCTTTTTTGAATCTTAAGGAATGTGTCCATTTATGATGACCCTTCAGAAAGGCTAAACAAGGGCCTTGCAATGCTGAAGGTCAGCTCCCTCAGATACATCCATCTGGTCTCAAAGCCAGTTATTAAGTGTTTTCTAAATGTGTCTTCCTCTGCACTGGGGTAATGCTTCCTTCCTGGAGACTCTGACAACGACTCAGGGACTTGAAAGATTTGAGGGTGCCCTTACAGACCTTACAATGTCCTGACTAGAACAAAATACATTGATGTAAGTCAGAAGCCAAATAATAACATTATCTGAAACCATTTCAGCAACGGGTTCTATTAAGGCCTTCCTTATCATTAGGTGTCTCACAGGAGATGTACTGACACAAACCATTCTTTGCCTCTGTTGTTTTTCAAGATGGGGTAGGGCTGACAGGTGAGATAAACATCTCTGAAACACAGTATTAACCTGAATACCTACATCATTGTTATCCCGGAGAGTTTGTCTCACACATAGAAAAAAATACTTGGGAATCATCAGATCAGTAGTATTTTGACTCAGAGTCAGTCTCTGCAAGCTCATGTTGACTTGGTGTGTTTAAATTCTTATTGAGGAGAGAAAAATACAGGTTGGTGTACCATCTGGGAAAGACAGGTGACACCTGCTCTGAGGGGTGGACACATAAAAAGAAGGAAGGCTGCAGAATAATATGGTCACATTTTATACCTGTCTCAGAGAGCTATAAGCTGTCTGGAGGAAATAGTCATTTTGATACATTTCATCTGTCTTTTTCAGGTAGGAAAGGCAGTTTGTCAGATGACAGCCTTTCCTTGCTGATGTAGTTGTATTCACCCTCCTTAAATGCACGGTAAGGAGTTGGAGGTTTGTCAGTTAAATATAAGACATTGTTATGACTCTTGATGACATGTGCAATAACACAGCTTAACTAGGGTGTTAAAAGTCATCTCTCTGCCAAGGATGTGAAGTGACACAGTACTCATTCCACTGCTGGTTTTGCCTCTCTTGTAATTGATATTTTTGCAGCAGCCGTACCGGTGATACTATTTTGCACCTTTTATACAGCTTTCATCCAGGTCATGTGACAACTTTGAGAGGCACTATCGTATTTATCCTGCAGGAGAAAAAAATAAAAAAAGAAATTACTCCACTAAATATTCGTCTCAAAAATGCCAATCTTATCTGGTTGGTATTTAGTTGAACAGTATTCTCAGACACGGCAAGGACAGACTTTTACCTTCAATGCCAATGTTTTAACATTTAAATCCTAGCAGAAAAATCTTGGCTGAGATCTGAAAGTGTCTGTAAATACTGAGTTTGTTGCAGCTGTTCGTGTCCCAGAGATATTTTTGAGAATGTAAAAAATGTTCTGTTTTGAAAATGGTACCTTAAGTGTTGAGAGAAAACCTTAACCTGAAGAATGAACATTCTTCCCCTAAAAAAAAAAAAAATATTTGATATGATTATAGCCATGAGAAATCAAAAGATCTTTTCTTGGTTAATGCTGTCTGATAGATACATCCTTGTTCACTACCATTAAAGTAATTGGAAAACTTCAGCTGATTCCCATAGGAGTGAAAGTAACTTTTGTACAATAATGGAAAAATGGTCAAGGGAGAATGGAAATAACTTCCTAGAAAGAGGAAAATCATACTTGGAATAAATCTGCATGTTTACTGAGAATGGCCTGACTTTGAACATGTATCTCTAACTTCTAATTAGGCATTAAAGGAAAAAGTTGCAGAATCTACTTTCTCTATAAGAAGTAAATGGCAAATGAATTCCCAAGAGAAAGAGGAAACCTGAGCTTTAGGGATCTGAATGCTCATCTTCTTTTAGAGGAAAATCACATCTTTTTGCTGTCTAAGCTGAGCCATTATGTGAAACAGGAAGAACAACAGCTCAGAAACACTGTGCAGTGCAGTCAGCTGCAAGCATGACTTTTGCTGCCTGAGTTATTTTTACTTTCTACGTTAAATATCTTTCAGATATAACATGAAACACCTAAACTTCTTAGAGGCATTTTGAACTTACACTGAGTATCATTTGTTATTAAATTTAGTTGTTTGATTTTTTTTTGCTCTTTCAAAACCACTAAGATCATTTAAATTGATAAAAAAACCCTCTGTCTTTAATGCAATATTTTCTTTATGAAATTTGAGTATATTGGAGAGGTAAAGTACAAATTTTAAGGGTAACAAAGATGAAAGCTTGGAAATTGCAGATGAAATATTGTGACGAAAGCCATTAGACTTATATGACAAGCAGAATTAAGAACCTCTGCTTGAAATGGGTACTTTCTGCTCATTCTGCTTGGGCTTCCTTTGCTCCGCAATGTTTTGGGGAAGTTGTCAAAGACAATAGCAACCCTACTGATTTCACAGATTGACATTAACTCATGTTTTGCTATTGAGTTTAATTTCACTTCTCTTTAAAATGAGGAAAGAGAAAGGTTAGAGGCAAGATAGGTACACTGAATTAGCCATTTGAATTTTGATATCAGAATTTTTTGAAACATTTTATAAATGTTGTAACTCTTTTCTGATGCAAACATTTGTCAAATGTAAAAGACCACAGTGTACCACACTAAATGACACAATAAACATACAACATCCTGTCTAGTGTAATTTCATTTGAATGGTGCCCCTTAGCAACACTTGGGAACAGCTACATAAAAGGTAGACAAAAATATCAAAACTCCTTTCTGAGTGATAAAACAGCTTTCCATTAAGAAAAATACAACACTTTATTCTGAGTATGGATCAATCTACTCAGAGTTAAAGTGGTTTCTTGAAATGTAAAAGAAAGTAAAAGCCTATTTTACTATTGGACTGTTTCTGTTTATGCCAAAGCAAATGCCAAAGACAATATGAGGGGGAGTCATTTTGACAGTTAAACAATCTCTGATAATAATAAGAAGAACAATAGTGTTGAAATTGTTATTCAGATATGAGTACTGTTGGTTTGAAGAAAAAATATGCCCCAGATATACCAGGAAAGAGGTACACAATGTACTAGAGCACAGGGACCTCGTATAAACTGAGAAACAGAAGCAGTTTGGTATAAGGTTGAGAGAGCAAGTAATTTGTTTTTCAAAATTATTTTCTAGTAGATACGGTTCATCTTTCAAGATCTAGTTAACCATCAGTTTAGTAAACTCTATTTTGTTTTTATTTTTCCTCAAATTAGACCTATAAGACCATGTGTTTCACTATTGCTTATATTATTTATCACATGGACAAGTATTCCAGGATTTTTCACAGTTTTTCCTGTGTGGGCTGTCTTCCCAAATTTGCAAATTAATCCATGAAAATTGATCCTCAGATTATTTACCTTTACAGTCACAAGGTAATTCAACTACATATAGTACTTAGTGCCAGTTTTTACTGTACTTCTAATATAGTTCTGGATAGATGGATATAACTTTATTTCCAGGCGTATGGAATCAATATCAAAAACTTTGATAAATTGTGAAAATGCCTTTCAATTTCAAGCTTAATGATACTTACATGCTAAAAACTGCAGTAAAAGACTATTGTAGTTACAAAGCTAAGTACTCAAAAGTTAGAATAGGTTAGAATGATGTAATCTGTGGAATCTTAAATTGTGTTCTTTTGCATGGGCAGTATAATACAGGTTTTAATTAGATGATCATGTACTGTTCTGTCCATGAGAGCCTTGCATCATTCAGTACTCATGATTTAGAGTGTTCAGTAAACAGGTGGCTATTCAATATTTTGTTTCCTAGTTATTATTTATTGTGTAGCCTTAGGCCACTATTGAAATGCTGCTGGGGAGACAGAATTATTAGTTTCCTCATGTTTTATTTGATGGCAGTGATCATTATAACATTTAACACTTTAAAAATAGTAATTAATTTGCTTTCATGGAACTCTTACGAAGTGAGGGTAGACTTTCTTTTATTCAAAACATAAATCTCATTTATTTCAGGTGCAGTGGAAGGTGTGCATTGCTGCAAAAGCGGGGTCTAGGGCTAAGGATCAAGTGGTGAAGTACAGATGCCTACACTGCAGAAAATGATAGTTGAATTAATCACCCTTGACTCCTTTTACAATCAGTGGAGAGACTTTCAAGGTTTAATTCATCTCTAGATAAATAAGTCCAATGCTACAAATGCCTATTTTTCTCTATCTCTTGTAGTCTCTGATAGTTCAAGGGTCAGTACAGCCTCACCTCCTCATCATAACCCACCTCCTCATCATAACCCACCTCCTCGTCTTAATGCTCACTCCTATTAACTTTCTTATTCTAAGACATTGTATTATGGTTTTATATTACAACTCTGTACATTCACTTCCTTTTGTGGAGAGAGAGAAGGAAAGCTGATAGACCACATATGTTCTGTACTCTCAGATTCTCATCTTATACAGTACTTGTTGGTATTCAATACTAACAAGAAGGAAGGTAGTTCATTCACAATGCTGACTTGGAGCATAATTTCTGTGAATGGAAGGAGTGAAGTAGTTCTCTAAAAGGATTTAGTGAATTTGCTGCTCATGATGAAAAATGAACATTATGACTGGACTAACACATGCTTTCTCATAACTTAAACAAAGGAGTTAACTTTTCATGGTAAGAAACACTTCCTTGATAGCATGATGCACAGACTGAAGCTAGGTCTGTATAAAAGCTGCATAAAATTATTCAAAATAATCTAAACCCATTATTTAAATTTAACATAAATTTTATTTCAATAAAACCTTTAACTCTATAGGATCATAATTTCTCAGTTTGCCTATTTCTAGGAAATAAATATCTAATTTAGTGGTTTATATTTGATTAAGCCGGTTGCAATGTTTAGTTCTATAAGCCTCTTGTTATATCAGGTATTTGAAACCCAGAGTGCGGTCTTAAATGTTACAGAACCTAGTTTCAAAATCCAATCATTGTTTGAAATTCACTGTTACATTTACCACATGGTTAGTTTTCTGCCTGTCTACTATGACTTGCCAATTGGTGGAGCTAATGGAACAATCAAAAATTACCTTTTTTATGTTAAACAGCAGTTTTTAGGGTAACCATGAATGATAGATGTGATTTATTCCAGACCAATGCATCCCATCCTTTTTTTTAATTTACAGTTGGAGAAAATACCTCTCACATGATAAAAATTGGAACACATCTGCTGAAGACTGAGTGGCAGAGATCCCTTGATGAACAAACATGCAAAGCATATCATCACTCAATAGTGCAGAAAAGTGAGGAAATACGGGGTCTTACCATGAAACAAATAGTGTGATCTGTGAATAAGCAAATGGAAATGTTTTTCTTTGTTCTGGATTTTTTGTCTTGATAACTTTCACAAGACACATTCATCTCTTTTATTAGATTCCAATTTTTATTCTAACATAAATACTGGAAAATGAAAATTTAACAAAGCATAGAGCCTTCAGATACTTAGTGGCTTATATAAATACAGATAAATGACACATAAGTTCAGCCCAAATATTCTTTGTGAATGCTTTATTGAAATAAATATTTAACTCTTCAAAACAGGAGAGATTCTAAGTTCAAATATTTAGGTTAGAAAATAGTTTAATGAAACCATAAACAATCTCAGTGCATTCAAGTAAAAAAAAAACCCGAACAACCGAACAAAAACAACCAAACAAAAGCCCAACAACCTCCTCCAAAATATCATATAAAAGTGTAAAAAATATTCACCCTAAAGAAGGAAAAGAAAAAAGATCTTGTACATTAAAGTATTTAGATTATCCTGTGATCTGGGGTTAAATATAATTAAGACTGCTCCCTAGATATGCAGAAACATTTTATCTGAATTAATTCCCCTATGCTTCAGTATTTCATTGACCCACCTTGCCCCCAGTTAAATAAAAGACTGGTAGAGTGTATACTTTAAGAACACAAAGAGGCAACTCACCTTTCTGCAGTAGAAATTAATATGTAGGTGCTGATAAAAAGCTGGTGAAAGATTATCAGAAGTTCAAAGTATATCTTCAACTTGAAAGGGAGTGGTTTCCCTGCTGGAGCTGGAGAACACCATGAGCATTTCTCCCCAGACTTCAGAGAATATCAAGCTTATTTTGCTTTGATGATTTTCATACTTTTATTCATGCATTAATAACAAAATTAATTTGGGAGACTAAGTGGATTTAGTATCCATTTATACTTTAGCTGTAAGAGAGCTTGATTAGCCAATGACAACCTATTTATATTTCGAACTCACACTTTGGTTGAGACACAATTTGATCTTAATACAATATCTTAATTATAATATGAGTTCTCTGAAGATAAAACTATGTCTACTATGCTTGTATATGATCACAACAAATAAAGCCAAACTTCATCCTAATTCTTATATGAGTAAAGGAATCTATAATTTTCTTAAACTATATTTTTAATTCTATTCACATGAACAATAATTTTATTGTTCACCAACAAAAATAAACAGCTGTTAAATCAATAACACATAAGAGTTATATGAATGCTGTGGTGAACATTGGAAATAGCGTTCTGGTGTGTCTAATCAGTTACTGAAGGGCAAAGCAGTATGGAATTACACTAAAGAAGTAATTATAGTCTGTTACAGTTGTAACAGAATTTAGAGCACATAATTTTTGGACTATAGGGCTGTACAGTTGTGAATAATCAGAAAGACCATAGTGATCCTATGGATGAGAGTGGAAATTTCAAAGAACCATTTAAAGTGCTTTCACATTAATATGACATATTACATGGCTAAATCTTAAAAATGTACCCCAAAGTACTGAGAGACACAAAAGGATTATCTGCTCTATCTGTAACAGAAAATCAAAATTCCAACTGCAGTTGAGCATGTATACTATCTCTTCATGTTGCATCAACAGACATATGAACTGTACTATTTTCAGAAAATTATGTAGAAAGTTCTTCTCCAAAGATAATTTCTAGTACATAGCATGTGTTGATCATGAGAGGCTATGTTTAAGATAACAACAGCAATAACAGAAGTTTCTCCATGTAGTGAGAATATTCAGCAATAATTTACATTAGAACTGTTCGGATAAATCCCTTAAATTTTGAATAGGTTTAAGTAGATCGATCTTACTGATTCAGACTATATACTCTGAATGTTTTAATATTAATTTGGGTACATCCAACAGTCATGAGTGGGTGGTTTATACACTAGGTGACTTATATAGGAATTCATGACAGGGACTAGGAATAAAGGGAAGGTCATCTCACTACTACTCCTATTTTGAAGGTAGGATGGTAAAATGAATGGGCAGAAAATATGATAATGCCTCAAATCACAGTCATTTGCTGTAAACCATTCCAAAATTTAAGGTAGCAGTTTGAAAACTTCTTTTTCATAAATATGAAAACAAAGTGCCTACAAATATCCATGACAATTACTTCTGAGCATAACATAGATTTTGGTGTTACAGTTTTGGTGCTACATGTATTGACTTGTCAAGGGACTTAGTAGTACTGAGTCTTAACTGATAATCAGATATGTCATGCATAGGGTTGGTTTCTAACTTAGAGTAGCTATGTTGCCTAGAATCTCTGACTAAACAGAAAAAATTACCCTTTAGTCTGCAACATTACAGCTAAAGGAACATTTTCATTGGTATAGATATAATATAATATATATAGATATAATATAGTAATAATGCTATAGATCATTTTCGTGGGGGAGATAATATATATTTCAGTTATTAAATACTTTTATGTCTGTATTACAACATTTACACCAGATTTTGTATTGATTGTGGCTCATTTGATTTCACAGCATTGTTTGTGTATGCATATATCTCTTCTATTATAATTAAACAAACTTTGGGGGAGACAAGAAATCCTTATCTCCATTTGTCTCCAAGTAGGCTGCCATAAGCGTTATGAAGACTGTGGATCCAGGACTTTCATGGGAAACAAAAAGAAAAGGCTTATTTCAAACTGTTATGCAGGCTTAGGCGCAACAGATGCATTTCTTTGGGGTGTTCATGAATTCCTAACTTGAAGAAGGACTGAATTCAAATAAACAGTGTGGTTCATCAGTAGAATAAACTATAAATATTTCTCATCCAAAAGAAGTTTGAGACTAGTATTTAAAAATGTTAATTACCTTCAGTTAATTGGCAATCCAAAGCTGAACTTCAATGGCACAGTGTTGATTTACTTCCATAGAGCATCTGGTTTATAACACAGCAGTTTACACAACAATACATATATGCAAAGCCTGTTTCCTGAAGACCTTACCCTGGAAAAATACATCAAAAAGCAATAAGCATCATAGGAAAAAAACCCCAAACCAACCAACCAAAAAACCCCTACCAACATAACAAAACAAACAGTGTCTTTTTCTTCAGAAGTCTGTTCCTGTTTGAGGTAAAAATCAATAATTTAGCGGCACTTTCAATTAAAATACTGTGTTCAGGCAATTCTGGTCTGTTAGAGATTTATCAGACCTCTTCCCATCAAGATGATATTTGTAAGGCAGTTATAGATGTGGTATGTTGCCACACAAAAGGGGCAGATTTCCTTGAACCTTTTGTATTTGATCAGTCTATCAGTACCCTCAGGAAAGATAGGATTCTTGTGCCCTACCAGTCTGTCAGTGACCTGTTATGGGGACCCCACTGAACACCCCATTGTATAGGAGGGTTGTTCACCTAACCTTCTCAGGATTACAAGCTGACAGCACCCTTAGTCTTTGTCAAGTATGTTATCCACTGCTAGCAGCTGCTAGCGTCCTTTAAGGACTCACATTAAAAGTTTACTAATAACACACTTTATTAACAAATACAGAAGATATTAGTGACAAGTCAAGTTTCAGAGATTGCTGCTGATTGTCACCAACCACAGGCAAGCTCTAATGACCAGTAAAAGCTAAGTTGAGATGATCATTCAGCACACATGGAGTATGGTTCTTACGCACTGGGAGTCCCTATGGGGGAGGAGGCAGGTTCAACCCATTAACTGAATCCAGAAGTTACAATGGAATCTTCTCTGACCTTCATTCCCAACTAATTTATGTTATTTTCTTTTGAAGGAGGGGAAATGGTAAAGTTACAGTTGATGTCATTTCGTTTTTAGGTGGAGTCTGAGTGACTTTAGTCATTAGCATATGCAGGCCATGAAAAGTAGTATGTATTTTTAAGTTAACCAAGCAAAGTTCAGCTTTCTATTATTGCTTGGATCATTTGATCCTTTGACTTAGACTGCATTAACTGCATTGTTTTCGATGGAGCATAAGCACAACACTTCTGTGTCACTCCATCTTTTGTTTCATGTCTGCGTTGATTTCAGTGGAGCACTACACCTTTGTGCCACTCCATTCTTTGTTTCATCCCTCCCTTAGAACAGTTCGCCAGGCTTCTTCAGTGTTCCTACTCCTAAGGTGTGCAGTTTGTCCCTGGTGTACTATAGCCAACACATGCAATCCTTATTGCTGAATTTTGTTTTTTGGTCCCAGGCATGCATTAAATTTCTGCCATGTTCTTGATGGTTTTTAACATCTCTAGTTTTGTTCTATATAAAATTCTTTGTAGGGATTACTAAATTTTGTTGTTATTTTTCCCACTGAAGGTGGGTGCTTTGACCAAAGAAATGTTGGTAAATTAGACATTTACTTTAAAGCTTTAAAGCTTCCCACCAAGAAGGTGCAGAAGTATTGGTCCTTACCCTCTTTAAATTCTATTCCTCCACAGGGAGCACTTTAATGATTATTCAATGCCTTTCCTTTGTATTTTTCCAGCCCAGTTGAATTGAAAACCATTATGTAACACTAACATACTTAGAATTCTCTACATGAAGAAATGGTCCTTGATATTTGTTCATAATTTGTTTTTTCTTTCTTATTTTATGACTTTGTCCTATAATCTGTAAATCTCAAGCACACATCATTTCTTTTCTTTTGAGCCTTTGTTGTTCAATATACTTTCAAATGTCCCATTATAAAGCATTTTCACATGTTCAGAAAGGCTGACTTACACCAAGGAAATCAACATATTTTCCTACATTTTGCACAAAATTTTCTTTAAAAAATTGGTAAAACTGGTAGCATATAAAAATTTAAAGTTGGGAAATACCAGTTTGTGTTGTGGTTTTTTTTGGTTTTTTTTTTTTTTTTTTTTTTTGTTTGGTTTTTTTTTGTTTGTTTGTTTTTTTTTTTTTTTTTTGCTCTAATGTGCAAGTAAGTATTAACTACACTCCTGTACCTTACAGTCTTTCTACCATCCACTTTTTTTTTTTAACTGTTTGTGTAGACAGTAAAAAGAAGGGTCTAGAATGGTTTTAAAGGAAAAAAATCAACAATGTTTTACTTACAAGTTGAGATCAAATTGTGCCGGTACTATGAGATCCAGGTATACAGGAAAGGTATATAAAATAAGAATAGCCAGTCATTACTCATATATTTAAACAAAACCCCCCAAAACTACAGGTTTGAAAATAAAAAGTTTCCACAGAACTACCAACCAATCACCTGATCGTCCTCTTTTGATTCTATAATGAACTTAATTGAGCTCAAAAAACCCTATAATTATTTAAAAATCTCTTTCTTCTTAATTCTGAACAGCTTGTGGTGATGATTTTGAAAGAATATTACTAATTAGTAATTCTAGTTATCTAATAGAAGGAAATTCCTGCATAATTTTAAATTTGAAGAGAACTTTGAAGACTTTCTGGTTGGTTGGGTTTTTTTTTTCTTCCAGTTTATTGTAGGAGGTAAGAAAAAGAGATCTAAATTTTCAGTATGGTGGATTGACCTTGGCTCGCTTCAAGGTGTTCACTAAGCTGCTCTATGACTACCCCTCCTCAACGGGACAGAGGAAGAAAATACAGCAAAAAGCTTGCGGGTCAAAGTAAGGACAGGGAAATTGGCTACCAGTTGCCACCATGGTGTAAACAGACTTGACTTGGAGAAATTAATTTATTGCAAATTAAAGGGAGTTGAATAATGAGGAATGTGAACAAATGCAAAAATATCTCCCTCCCTGTCCCTCTCTTCCTTCCAGGCTCAACTTCACTCAAGACTTGTCTGCCTCCTTCCCCTGACTGGCACAGTAAGATAGGGATGGGGGTTGCAGTCAGTCCACAAAGCATTGTCTCTACCACTCCTTCTTCCTCACACTCTTCCTGTGTTCTAGCATGGAGTCCCAGCCTCAAGGGACAGTTTTTCATTAATTTCTCCAACGTCATTAATTTCTCCATGGGCAGCAGTTCTTCGAGGACTGTTCTAGCATGGTCCTTCCAAGAGGATACAGTCCTTCAGGAATTAACTGCTCTAGTGTGAGTCCTCCATGGGGCCACAGGTCCTACCAGGAGCTTACTTTGCATGGGCTCTCTATGGGCTAGGGTGTCCTTCAGGGCACATCCACCTTCTCCAGTGTGGGGTCCTCCACAGGCTGCTGGTGGATCACTTCTCCACCATGGACCACCACTAGCTGTGGAGGGACAGCCTGAATCACTGTGGTCTGTACCATGGGCTGCAGGGGAATCTTTGCTCTGGCACCTGGAGCACCTTTCTCCCCTCTTTCACTGACCTTAGAGTCTGCATAGTTGTTACTCTCACATATTCTCACTCCTCCATGCCACAACTCCAGCATTTTTTCCACTTCTTAAATATGTTATTTCTGAGATGCCACCAGAATCACTGATAGGTTTAACTTTGACCAGTGACAGGTCCTTAGATCTGGCTGGAACTGTGTCCCACACTGGGACAGCTCCTGGCTTCACACAAACAAACCCTGCAGCTCTGCCTCTGCTACCAAAACCTTGTTGTGTAAACCCAATACATTAAAGCTAAAATAAAACAAAAGAAAAACACAGAAAAAGCGTAAATCCCCCACCAACCAACCAACCAAAACCAAAACAAAGTAAAAACAAACAAGCAAAACAAAGATTAAAACCCAAGACAAAACAAAACCCAATCAAAATAAACTTCCCACAAACCAAACCACAAGGAACTGAAATAATTGAAATTTTGAATCAGACTTATAAGAAGAAAAAACTTTGTTCCCTTCTTGCTTAAAGAAGAACTGTTCTAATGTGAGTCAGTCTTGCTATCTGACTCACAATTTTCTGAATCACTATCAAAGGTTCAGAACCATCAACAAAAAAAAAAAAAAAAAAAAAAAGAATGAGTCTTTAAGATATTTTGTTGGCCTCAATAAGTTTACTTACAGAATCAAATTGGAATCAAATTATCCATAGATGACTTGCAACAGATGAGGATCTGAGGATCTGACAGATAAATTCTGAAGAACTGTGTGAAGGTGGGTGTTTCACCAGTTCTTCAGATAAAACAAAACAAAACAAAACATAAAACCTTGAGGTTAAATTTGTGGTAAAGCATGCAATTCAAATTTATTTGTTTTGTACACCTTTATATGGTTGACATTCATAGTCATTAGCCCCTTTTTGAAGGTAATTCCAAATGTTCCTCAGGACTAAGTCAATTAAACTCTTGTAACCTGACAGATATCAAGCTACCACTTCTTACAAAGATTCGCTATGAATCCATATGTTAGTGTAAAACCTTATCCACTATGAAAGAACAAGAACAAAAGAATACAGCTGCTGGTCAGTGTCCTCAGACGGCAGAAGAGTGCTCTGGACTTTAGTAATTTCTTGTGAGTAAATCATCATTCTACTAAAGCATACTTTGCTGAATATTCCGTGAAAAAGTTACCTTTAGGACTTAGCAGTCTAGACAATGACACCACTGAATTCAGATCTCTTTACTCCTAAACAAGTCCATTAATTCTTTTATAACACAAGTTCTTTACAACCTTCTGATTACATCCTTAAACTTAAAAATAAAATGCAATAGAAAAATCTAGCAGTACTTTCTCCTCAAGGCAGGCCTTTTCTTGCTCTGTATGTACTAGGATTGTGCTATGAGCAGCTCCCGAGCTGAGCATTTCAGGGGAGCTAGATTTCCCTGATAATTGTCTCTCTTAGCCTTTCTTTAATTCTAGTCAAATCCTAATAAAAACATACACAAAACATTCAGGCCAGGAGTTCTGGGTCTGTACCTATTCAGAAGAGGGGCTGCAATGTCTGGCAAAGAGATAGAAACCTATTTAGAATGGCTGAGCAGCTGGTCAGTAAGGAGATCTGTCACTATGGCATTGGAACTGTGTTACTTTCTTCTGACCACATAAAATTTAGGCAATAACTTGTTGAAATAGTGTCTTTCTCTTAATTTTCTGGGTCATGCAGAGATCATGGGATTGCATTGCCTACATAAGCAGTGAATTGATAACAGTGGAACATGGTCAACAATCAGCATATAATGCTGCATTCTCTTCTACAATAAGCCCGTTTTATCTTTTACAGAACTGTAGAAGAAATTACACAAAGCACACTAGATATATTGGATTTGGGATGGGGAATGATGTTCTTTTTTTTAATTTCAATATTCAATATAATGTCCAAAGAAATTTTACAAATTTAGTGCAGGTCAAAATAAGCGTGAAGTCCTGTGGATGAAGATTGACTGAGGCAGTGCAAAGAAAACCATGAACAACATTTCAAGATGAAATGAAGTGTCACACACTGCCACAGGGGTCAGAATCATCTCTTGTCCTATTAGACATCTTCATTAACAATCTGAAAGTGAGAGTAAAGAGCATACTAATGAAACCTGAAAGTGCAATGAGTGTTTATGAGAAATAATACAAATGTAACTAGAAAGTACAGAAACATTTAAAGAATAAAACTTGGAAAACACACCATTTAATTGGAAAAAATCAAAACTAGGTATTATATAGGAAGATAGCACATGGATAATTACGTCAAATAGAGCAAAAATTGAAAAAAAATTTTCAGAATTAAAAGAAAGTGGTCAGAACATTTGCACTGAGTCTGTTATTTTTTTAGATGCGTCAAATTGTTTATTCTGTGAATATCCTGGGGAAAAGTGATTTTCTGCATCTCATTACATATTAAATGTTTCAGAATTATTAAAATATCTTATTTTGACCTTTTACACATATAAAAAAAAAAGATTAGTTTCTGTGTAAAAATGTTAGCTAATTATAGGTGGCTTGTCATTTAGAAAGATAGGATTGCAACATTTGGAAAATGTCAAAATGAAATATTCCAACTGACTTAAACTAATGTAAGGGTATTATTGGTTCTTTTTTTTTTTCAACTACTTGCCTCAATTCTTAAAAAAAAGAGAACATTTAACTTTTGAAAATTTTCTGGCAATATGACATTTTGCTTCTAGCTCTAAATGTGATATTTCAAGGGGGAAAATAATCCAAGGTCAATGACGATTTTGGCATCATGTGCCAAAACATTAAGTAATCAATCCTTTGAAAGTATTAGTCACTGTCTATCAGGTCCGTTAAGACTGTGCCTGGAATACTTTATACATGTCTCAACATCTTGGTACCTGATTGGAAAGGGAAAAGGAGCAAACTGAATGAAGATCAGAGAAGAACAACAACTAACTTGATTAGATTGCTTGAGAAATTCATTTAAAAGAAAGGTCAAAAACACCTAAATATTCACTGCTTGACTAACAACATTCATAGCTATGCAACAAATTGAAAAAATATAAATAGAAACACTTATTTATACAGTACCTAATTAACCTGTGAGTTATATTGCAATGAAATATAATTGATGCTAGATGCCTGAAAAAGTAAAAAGAAAAAGCCTAATATTTCTTGGACAGTATTCACACCAACACCACAGAAAGCATATTAAAAGCAAAATATGAGGGAAAACTGTAGAACTTCTTTATTTAAGATGTAAGTCATCTTCTGGGGAAAAAAATATTCTCTGTAGGGGAAAAAAATCACTCATGTGGACTTCATCTCATGAAGCCTCACTCCAAAGCACAGAACTTCCCTAACTATCTGGTCCTCGCTAGTGGCAGGACAAGGGTGCTGGATGAGATGTGTCCTTGATATGAAATGTCCCTTTGTTGTACAACCAGAGAGGAGAGACACTACATAGAGTATGAATAGACACTGTAATGAATATAGTGATTGGGGAAGATGTAGACACCTAAAAGAAAAATACAGGCTGAATGTCAGTCAACAGGAATTCCTTAGGCTCAGAGTCTCTGAGTGAGAGTTGACCTCTTTATACAGTGTAAGAGGTGTGCAAAAGATTCCAAACTTTGTTTACTTCATGACTTGCTTTCAGTTACATAGAGAAGTATTATTCCTCCTGATATTAATAACCATAAAGCCTCTTTTGAAGGTAAGTCCATTATCCTGATCAGTCCTTTCATCAAAACACAACTACCTTTCAGACATGAAGTTAACTTACCACTTCCATGTGGCTACACTGATCTAGAATGAAACTTGTGAACCAGGAAACTTCCCATTTCTTCTTTACCAACTATTTACTTCTAGTTAAATATGTTTGTTTCTTTGTGGTTTTTTTTTCTTTTGTTGTTTGGTTTTGGGGTTTGTTTGTTTTGTTTAGTTGTGGGTTTTGTTGGTGTTTTTGGGGTTGTTTTGTTTCTTTTCTTTCACCCACAATCCAACTTAACTTTGGAAAAACTAAGTTCCACACAAGTCCAGTCCATTATTTCAGTTCATTTTAAGATTTGGCCCCTTGCTCCCAGGGAATGAAAGATTTACTATATGTGTGGCTGTGATGATTCTTACTCACCTAAAAAACAGTCCCAAAGAAAGAAATGTTAGGCATAAAATGCTAAGTTTAAGTTTACATCTGATTTTTTCTCCACCAGAAAACTGTCCTTTTATTTAACTTCCTTCTTCTTATACTTCTGCCTATATTTTCTAAACAGAAATGTTTCCAGACATACAGTGTTTTATATATGCAGTGTGAAATGAATTCAAGTCTGATACATGCACCCTGCACAGATGCTCTTCATTTGCAAAATTAATTGGTCACATTTGAAACACATTGGATTCATGCTGAGAGGCGTTGGTGGGATTTTGGCCTGAAGGAACTGGAAAATACCAGACCTATTTATTGATGCTTGAATAGTAATAAATACAAACAGAAGGAGTGTATTTAGAATTGTTGGTTCATAAATGCTAAGCAGTTGTTTACATTTCCCATCTACTAATCATTGAGTATACGTAAGATTCATAGAGAAAAGATCCCACTTACTAAATAGTTCCAGTGAAAAAGGGGTGAAGGGAAAATCTATTTAGTAGTATAAGGGATTTCTGGGAAGATAAGGTACTATATACATGTTCTTGAAAACAATTAGAAAGGAATATTTACACTCTACATAGCTATTATTGGCCTAGTTTTTTACTTGTCTTATGAGTACTTTACCTACTTGATTACCTGACTGGTAGTAGTCATCTTACTGTAACACAATTTTTTTTGGTGTCACTTTCCTCCTACAGTTACTCACAATTTCAAATTCTTTCTTTGACTGTCCTGGTTTCACCTGTGACAGAGTTAATTGTCTTCTTAGCTGTTGCAGTGCTGTGTTTTGGATTTGGTATGAGAATAATGTTGACTAAACACTGATGTTTTAGTTCTAAATCAAGGCCTTTTCAGCTTCCCATGTTCTACCAATGAGCAAGTACACAAGAAGTTGGAAAGGAGCACAACTGGGACAGCTGACCCAGACTGGTCAAAGAGATTTCTGCACCGTAGAATGTCATGCTCAGTATATAAACTGGAGGGACATAGATGGAAGGGGTCAGTTGCTATTTGGAGATGAGCTGGGCATCAGTCAGTGGATAGTGACCACATTCAGCATATGTCATTATTTGCTCTCTGCTTTTGTATAATTGCCTAACAAATAATCCTGGAGTTCCCCCTACTGTGCATGCATCATTAACTCAGAGAAGTAGAATTTTTCCCTTTTCCTATTGGTTTTGTCTCCCATAAATAACTTGCAGCAGTCATGACGAGGAAATCGCTTTTCCTTTCCGCTTTCTGTCCAGTCCTGTACAATGCATAGTGCATGTACAATAAACTGTGAAAAAAGAGTCTCAACAGGTAGGTAATTTGTGACAAATCTGTGATTTTTTCTTGAACCCTATGCACCACTCAGCACACAGAAATGCTACTTGTAGTATTGGAACACTACAGCACACAGAAATAAAGGAGGGGCTTTGTATATATAACTTTTTTTTTTTTTTAAAGTATGTGAGCATAAGTAATCTAAAAGACTACCTGATAGAAACAGAAGCTAATTTATATTTTTCCTATTTTTCTATAAAATCTTATAGGACTGTTTGTTGGTTTTAATTTGAACAGGGTACATACTAAAATCTCAAATATCATACTTCCTTCAATTCCATTAGGAGTGTATGCACTCCTTACTAGGTGCTAGTCCATAACCCAAAAGAAATTAACTTCATGCAAAAAGTCAACACACATTCTAGCTCTCAATTACACATTATCTCAAGGGCTTAGGGAAGATTCAAGTAATATATAGGCTCTCTGTTTGAAGAGGATATTTTAATTCCAGATGAGAAAACGAAATAAATGTTAATGATGACAAGTGTTTCTCAATTTTTGTTAGTTTTGAGATGTATAAATCAGAGAATAACATCTATTAAGTAACAGCCTCAAAAATTTGTAAGAAGAATATAGTAGCTTTGAAAGGGCCAGAAAGCAACCGCTTATTAAGGCATTAGAGAAATTACTGGAAAAAAACCCTGAAATTCTCTCCCATTACTATAAATCATTTTCTCTGAATAAGTTTTTGCTTTCTCTTGCAAATAAATACAGTCCTTTCTTGGTTAGAAGTGAATAGAAATATAATTTTCTAATTTGTAATGAAAACCTGGCTCTCCAGCTTGATTTATATGAAACTACATTGTAACTAATTTCTTCATTAAACAATATAAATAAATTTAATTTCATTTTAAAGTCATATAAAATAATAAAAATTGGAAAAAAGTTGGAAGATGCTTAAAATGGTTAAAATCAAACCCAATATTAAATATTTATTGTGAACAAAAGATTCTGAAGGGCTTGAATTGTTTTATCTTTTTTAAAAAGCATCCAGAAAATAACCACATTTAAAAGGTTTAGAAAATTTTAATTTTTTTTTTTTTTAGGAGAAAAATTAAACGTCAACTTGCACAAATCTCATATAAATTTGTATGTTTTTGTATACAAGTTATGTTCTGTAGTCTATAATCCTGAATTGCATGACGAAAATGTAAACATTTCCTCATAAAATAATTTTACATTTTAAGAATATTTCAGAGCTTGCATCTTTTATATCCTTTGTCTCTTTAAGTTAATAAGTTATTAGTAATTATTTTTGTTGATTATTTTTTTCCTTTCTTAAAGTCTTGGTATTTCAGTATCATATTCATGAAAATGCAATGGAGTTTCCGTGAAAGCTATTATCTTTAATGTATTTTAAATATAGAATTTCATGTCATTCTGTCCAGAATTCCTGAAAGACCCCTATCTGATAATTATTCAAAATGCCATTTAACATTAAAGAAAACAAAACAAAACAAAACAAACAAACAAAACAACCAAACAAAAAAGAAGTAGACTTTTTCTTTGTGTTGTTTATGAGCATCTGGTATTTTCATTGTGTTCATTAATTAATGTAAATAATTGCATTCAATAAATATTATTTTGACAGAATAAAACTTAGATGAAGTGGGATATGTGAGATTTTGACTATTTTGCATGATAGCTTAAAGGCCTGTTTAAGGTAGCTCTACAGAGCAAAAATATTGAACAAAGATACCTGTGAAAAATATATTAAAATATATGTTACTGGGTAATGACTTGTATGTCATCAGGAACAAATACAGACTTTTAATAAAGTTTAGTGAAAAATGAACCTAAACCTGTAAGCTGTAACACTAAAGATTTTTCCAAAACATGTCTTCCATAAAATTTCATGAGACAAAGAATCAATTTTATTTAAACACTGATAAAGCATCTTTGCAAATAAACTGAATCTATCCTAAAAGTAGAATAAAATAAGCATTCATAAATTATTACAGATTCCACTACTTTACTTTTTTTAAAAATAAAACTTGGTGTAACTTGGAGGCCATAATAACACTGTTGAAACCTTAGTAGTAATGTACTAGAAATTACATGTAGACAAAGAAAAAGGTGTAATTCTGGTCTCTAGAAGCTCCTTTTTTTTGGGAAAAGTAAAAAGGTATGATTTCTAAACTTGTGGTAGCTTGGAAAAAAGAATGAAATAATTGTCATGCAGTGATAAGTAAATGATTCATAGAGAAATGGTGTGAAAGTTCTCTATTTTTTCCTTTTTCTAAAAGTATCAAATCAGGAAGGCAGCCAAGAGTATCCATATTTCTCTTCTCTGTCTCCTATCCCTGCATAAGAAGGACAGACTGCAGTTAATGAACCACAGTATTTTTAAAACCTGACAGATTTAGCTATAGGGTTTTTTTCTCGCTTTAAAAATTCTACAATTTTAAAGAAACTTTTCCCGTCTTAATTATTTAAGTATTCAGAGGAAATTATTTCTCCAAAATGTTTCCCTCTAAGTATAGATATCTTGTAACTTTGCTAAGTAGTTAGTGTGTATTTACCAATATAATAACATTGGTTGTTATTGTTGAAGTAATTGATCCCACTGTAGCATACTTAATCTAATAGGAGAATTATTTATATACCTGAAAATCAAAAAACTTGCTTTGTCCCAGAAAGGTCCTGAGAGTGATCCATCACTTTGATCATGTATGGTTCATTTGGAAATGAAGCAGGAAGAGGTCCAAACTAGCAGGGTATACAGAAACAGTGTGATCTGCACATTCTTACTTTATTATGTGTAATGGTTTTAAGATAACAAAGTGATGGATTAAATATACCAAAAGACATAGCAATACTCTAATTATCTACATGAAAAATCTTAAAGACAATAAGAATTATCTGTGAAGAGTTTCAACAGGTGTACAAATTATTGGCTGAGAATTTTGTCTGCTATTTCAATTATAGGCAAACAAAGTATTTCTAAGACTATATTAGAGATTAATAACTATTTCAAGTGACACTGTTAAAAAATTATCTATCATTAAAAGTACTTTTATCAGTTTTCCTCACACTTTGTCAAAGACATTCTTTTTCATCTCAATGTTTAGTTCTAATTTCAGGTAAATTTTTAAACCAACCATGCAAAAAAGGTAAGTCTATAATGATATCTACTTGCTATGTGGCTGAGCTTTAAGTAAATAATTATTATTATGATTTCTGACACATGAAATTCCTTTATAAGAAAAGAATTCATTTTTCTGTAATACAGTCCTTGCACATAAGTTTCTGAAAACAAAAAGGAGAGTACTTACAAGTCAAGAAACCTTTGTAGAATATAATACCTTTATCTACCTGTGCCATTATAACAACATCACTCAAACATTTATATAAATATGAAATTAGAGCCTAGGACAACCAAGATAAGACAGAAAAACTTCAGTGTCAGTGAACCAGACTTCTTTTCTTTCAAATGAACAGAAGAATTTGGGATGATGTTGCTCTGTCAGTGAGTCAGATTCACCTCCTTCTAGAGGTACAAAGAACAAGAACACCCAGGGAGTGTGAATACCTTTTTCCTGGCTTTATTGGTATGGAAATACTTCTCAGTATCTCCATCTTTGAGTTTCTTTTATTCTTTATTGTAAAGAAAAATTTCAAACCTGATTTCTTAAAACTGGTCCTATTTCACTGGATATGGAAATTGAGCTTAAAAATGGTTCTTTTTATGCTTCTTTCTATTTTAAATAATGTGATTTTGTTCTTCTCTCCTCTTTTTTCTCTCCTTCACTTTCCCTTTTCTCCTGAAAGGTGAAAGGTGGTTGGGAATACCCAGGATAGATTCATTAAGGTAAATCATGCTTGACCATGCTTGACTGTCTAGAATGTTATGTCCAGTTTTTCAACACAAATAAAAGAAAAATATTATAAACCAGAATTAGGTCAGCCATCTGATTTGGTCAGGGAGTACTTCACAAGGACCTAATTGTAACCTTCCAATACTTACAAGAAGATTACCAAGAAGTCACAGCCAGGCCATATACGCACAGCCATAGTAGGTGGGTTAGTGTCAAAAATCATAAATTGTAATGGGAAATTTAGATTTAAGACAGGACTTATAAATGGTTAATATTCATCCTGATTGTGGTTCAACAACAAGGCTGTAAGATGGCAACAGAAAGGCTATGATAAGACCTTTGTTACAGGTAAAGGGCTGAGCACAGTAAAACAAAGCACAATCTTGCAGTACCAGGAATACAGCTAACATCAGGGAAGCAGTCATGGACAAGGTATTTTCCAATACTCTGTGAAAACAACTGAGTTATTGATCTCATGAGCCTTGCAAGTACAAGAAGGGAAGTGATTATCCTCATACCTCATCATTTTCTCAAATATTTTGCCCACTTTCAGGCCTCCCAATGTCATGAAAGATGTTGCTGTAACAAGTTCAGCAGAGGGCTACTGAAGTGGCCGAAGACCTGGAGCACACCTTCAATAGGAAGTGGAGCTTGTTTAGTCTTTAGAATAGCAGGCTTGCAGTGCCTATAAGCAGGTTCAGGAGAAGATGTAACCTGGCTCTTTAATAACATGGTGGAAGGATGAGAACAAAGGGTATAAAATGAAACAAGAGGGGTTATAAGAGGGTATGAGGAGGAACATTTTCCTAATGAGAACAGAGAACAAGTGGAAAGGGATTGTCTATGGAGGTTATGCAGTCTATTTTTGGAAGTTTTCAACACCCAAATGGATAAAGCCCCGAGCACACTCAATTGACCTCTTAACTGGCCCTGCTTTGAGCAGAAAAGTGGACTAGAGATTTTCTGAAATCCCTTACTTTTTCATGCTGCTGGAACCAGCATCATATCTCCATGCTGAAGACCTACAGACAAAAGCAGTGGCCTTCTAAGATCCTGGCAGATTCAGAAATTTTGTCAGACTTTACAAGTATGGCTTGAATAGTTGCTTACCCATGGTCAATCACGTGTACTGGGATCACTTACTCATCCACACTATCACAAGAGATTAAAGTCTCAACAAAAACTTGCCCACGAGTACATCCTAGTTCTCATCCACATAAAGTTTCCCAGTCTACAGCTTCAAGGAAGAGATTTTTTTGCAGTTACTAGGGTACTTGATCTCTTATTCCTTGGATGAAGAGAAATTACATCAGGATGATCATCTTGACAGCATATAAAGCTTAAAAAGTTCCTTAAAACATGTAGGAAATATCACTAACAGATCATACCAGAGGAGGATATAGTTACATAAAACATAGTGTGGATACATCACAAATAAGACAGATGTACCCCCAACATAGCAATATAAATAAAGGGTTTACAAAGTGTATTCTGTAAAGGGTCAAAACATTTTATTATTTTTTATCTAACTGGGAAAGAGCTAAACAGTTCCAGAATTCTCATTCTGACTTCTAAATTCACATGTAGTGTACAATATATAGTCTACAATTCCAACATTCAATTTTATTTACCTGTTTTTTCCTCCATCCAAGGAGGAACTTTCCATGTTTTCCTGAAAAACAAAACAAAAAACACACAGCCTGATAATATCTTTTTAAAAATGTATGATTTGGTTTTATTCTATTTTATCAAACTTCAGAACTTTCTAAACCATTCTGAAAGTGTTTCAGAGTTTAACCTTAAGATCAGCTGACTATGAGAATTTATTTAACTTTTAGCTTGTATTTTCTACATTGTTTTATATTTTTTCTTTCTAAATAATATTCTGCACTCTAATTGGATCTGTGAGTAACAACACATTAATTGTTCTTATCAGTCATATTTCAAGTAAACTCTCTTTGATTCTGTTGGCTGCTAAGTTTCTCTGTCTACCATCTGTTTTTTACTGAGGTATGTCAGCTATAATTAGCAGATAAAAATCTCAACTTAAAAGTGGGTCCAGTGTTCAAAGATCAACTTTAAATTCACTACCCAGGCATGTTTTCTCAGATAGCTGAACACTTTGAGGTCAGAAGAAAATATGGAGATCTTTTTTTGTGTGCATACATTTGTTGCATGGTAAGTAATTCTCCAGGAAAAATTCCAAGAAAAAGTGGAGAGAAACCTTGATGTTTTACTGAAATATTGGAAATAGCATACAAGAAAAACCAACAGGACTGTTTTCAAAACCTTAACTTCTTCAAAACTGTTCATAATTCTTAAATTGGATATGTAATTATGTACATGATGAGGCAGGTTCAAAAAGTATTGCAAAATGCAAATCAAAGGGCAGAAATAAATAGCCATTTATAAAACCACAACTCTGAAAAGTTTGATTAAATGTATTTTTTAAGTGCCAAAATTGAATGAATACAGGTACACAGGGTACAATTTGACCTTTATGTCTGTTACAACTGTCAGAAATACTGAATGAATTTGTATGCCACAAGTTAGAGGAACTGCTTTAATTATGCCCGTAGGAAGATAATCCTGGTTTAATTTCTTCACAGAACATGCAATACTGCATTCAGAGCTTTAGGGAAAGTTATATGACAAAACTGAACAATGATTTATGATAAGTTAATTGCTTTCATATTTCAATAAAATTCTTCTAGCATTTGTGAAATGTTTTGGAGACTTCACTTGGAAATTTTTCAGTGAAGAATTCAACCTGTGGGTAAGATTTCTTTGAAAGCATATTTATTAAGTATATGGCTCTTTTAGTACCAGTATGTGAGTATTGAAATATTAGTAGCTGAAGGAGAGCTTTAGCTGGATGAATCAAACTATACTGAAGTGCAAATTTACATGTTTAGGAAAAATAAATGCATTTATTAACTCTAAAACATAGCTGCTGTACAAAGGGTTAGGAATGTTTGAAGTTACATGTATTTTTTACAATGTAATGGAATTTTTCTTCCTCATCTCCATATTTCTTTTAATACTAGATATGTACTTAACCTACAGTTAAACCTAAATCTAAAAGGACTCAAAAACATTGTCTCCGTAAGGATCCTGAAGCATGCCTGCATGATTTAAGTTCAGAGTGTAATGATTTTTTGTAGTAATACTATTTCTTTCAACATTCTGATAAATGTAATAGGTGCAACTCAATGAAATATGAATGGAAAGAGAGATACATAAAGTGTGCACTGAACTAATTGTTACATTGCACCCAGAATTTCAATGGAATTAGAAGTTTACAGTAGAAAATATTCCAGTGAAATACTTGACCAGGATGGGCATAATAATGAGTGTTTAGATGAAGAGAGAGAGAGAGTGAAATAGATATGTTAGATTAAAATGTCCATGTGGATTAATGTGCAGCTGTCATACAAACAGCACTAAATAATAAATATATTTCACTACATTAACTTTTTTGTTTCAAAATCTGAATTAAAGTTCATGAGATCCTGAAACTCTTTGTTTCCTTCAAAATTTGGTTTGCTGCTCAAAATTAGAACACAAGGGAAACTTAATATCAAAGAATATATAACGTTTTACCTTGGTACAACTGAAGAGGCATTTTAGCAAATTTCTTTTAATGCTCATCTGATGTTTCAAAATATATGTCAACTAGTTTGCTAATAACTTCAAAGTTAGTAATGGAATTTCTTAAACTGTTATTCCATCCTTTCAGTGTGAAAATATTTTTCTCATGAGTCCTTCTTCACCCATGTTTCTGTGATACTTCAATTTCCTCCTGATCCTCTTTTGGCTTCCAGTGCCTAGATCCTACAGTCTTCCACCACAGCATGATTCTTTCAGCCTGTATCTCAGAATACACTCTTTTAATCTTAAAATGGAATAACACAAAAGTATTCTTTTATTTTCTGTGTCACAAGTAAATGAGTATGCATATCCTCTTTTTTTTTTTTTTTTTTTTTCTACTCCAATAAGCTTTAAGCTCAACTTCAGGAACAAACTGATTTTTTAAAGTGAAACAGTGTTGCAAAAAACAGGTGCACAGTGCACTCATATTTATTCTGATATATGGGTACTTGAGGGATCAGGATTTTAATGGGTGCACTTATTCACAAGAAGCATCCTTCAGCAACATTGTTTCTTCTCTAAACATTGTTCCCTATCAGAAAAGAGGCATGTCTATCTGAACTGAAATCCTGTACTTCCATTTACAAAGGCTAGATAACCATCTTGCAGTAACAGTTTCTGTTACAGGCCTCAAACACAGCAATTCAATCTCAGCAGGGTCTTCCTTGATTCACAAACTAATCAGAAGCAATTGGTAGCTCTTTTCATAGGGTCTCACCATGTCAAGCCACCTCTAGTTTTTGTACAAAATTCAGATAACTGTTCTTTTATTAATGATAATTTCAGTTGAGATGATGGATACCTATCTATCTCCTATTCAAAATTCTTCCCATGAAAAAGTTAGTTATGAGCTGAAAATGCTACCTCTCTTCAAAATATGAAACACATAGAGCCTACATGACACAGGATTATTGCCTTTAGATTCTGTGAATATGTATTTATTGTAGGACATAAGTATTTTTTTCATCATATTATTACCATAATGAGAATGCCCTTTTCTCTAACTATATGTATTTGGATCTCCTACTTTTCTTTTCAGTAGACAAACATTTGTTTTGCATTTCTCTAAATCAAGGTCTCAGCCAGAAATAATGTATGAAAAATGGAATAAAAATATGGCCTTGATAATATCCTTCATTTATGAGCAAATATAATTTATCATTTCTCTGAACGGGTTAGCAAACATCTAAAAAACAATATGATCATTCTATTGCTATGAGAATTTGATAGACTCTTGAGCATAAAAACGTTGCTATTGACCATAAGCCCAGAAGGAAGCAAAATAATCAATTACTTAATTACCACATGGTAGAGGAAAAAGCTGCATTTTCAGAACACTTCAGTCAGAGGGACACATACCAAGGTGTCCAAATGTCAATTCAAAAAGTTCTTGAGATTTTTATCTAGGCCTACCAACCAACCTTACAATTCAGGTGTTAGATTAAAATAACACGAGATCTTCTTGAGTCCTCCATTTTCCAGGTTCCTATGTTTTATAAATTTGCATATCAAAGGGAAAATAATAGCTAGGAGGAATGAAGAGTGCTAATTTCCATCAGAAAAGGAACTCTGTATTATTTATAATACATTTAAAAACAGTCCCCAACAATCAAAAGTAATCATAGACATTGTCTCCAATTTGAAATGGGTTTGCTTAGAAGAAGTATTTAATAATGTGTACTGTTCCTAGAGCAATCTGAAATACAGATGATTAGCTTGTTTCCTGGATAAGCACTCTGTACAGTTGCTGTGAAACCAGCTTCTTCCTACTCTTTCTCTGTCCATCATGAATTCTTTCCTACATAAAGTGCTACCACTTTATCCATCTGGGGAAATGTGGCATACTCTTCATCATTTTGCAGTTCAGAGTCTCTTGTCTGCTAATCTGTTTGAAACTCCTGAAGTACAGGAAGGCACCATATTTTCATTTCCCATATGTGAAAGAGTTCTCTAGTTGCATGGTTATGATGTTATGTCCTTATTCATCTGTGTTCTAAAAAAAGTAAGACCTTTTATAGCATGTTGTGAAACTATTAATCCTCTTTTTTTTGTCTTTTGTTTTTATTTTTGTTGTGTTTGTTTGTTTGTTTGTTTGTTTTCTTCTAATGGTATTATCAGAAATCCTGCTTATAGAATTTAGGAAGAAAAATCTTCAGATACTAAAAAAGCATCTAGAGTGCATTGCATCTTGAAAAAAATGTTTCAATATTAAGAAAACAACCAAAAAAGGGTTGCATTTAAATATCTCCCTGCCCATGGCAAGGGCACTGGAACTAGGTGAACTTTAAGGTCCCTTCCAACCCAAACCATTCTGTGATTCTATGATTCCATACTGAAGTAATAGAAAATTTACTAGTTTCACATCATTATTCACCTCAGAAGGTATGCACAGAAATAAATCATGCCTGTTCCAAATGGCTAAGCTATAAAGATATCCTCAATATGCCTGGAGACCACACAACTTTACACACCTCCTTCACTCCACACTTCTCACTGCCTTATACACAGCTTTACTTTGAAAACTGTGTGGGTTTAAGCATCATCTTCTGACAGAGTATCAGCGATGCTATTCTGCATCCAGTCTGCACGATTGTCCCAGATGAGGGGACGAGGTCATACCTAAGGATTCATGTCTCTCTCTTTCTGAGAATCACTCCAGAAGATTTCTCCAGGGTAAACATAAAACCACAGTGACTTTCATACAATACTTTTCTGGAGAGGCTTTCAACGTATTCTTATCCTAGTCTTAATTGATAATGGAAGATATTTTCCCATGTACAGCACCCTTCAACTGAGTGAGAACGTAAATGAGAACTATTTCCCACCATTTTAATTCTAATAGCTTATTTTCTGTGACAGGTAAATGGAAATCATCAATCCCTAACATAATGTTTTACTACTATGATACCAAGTTTAACATAAGAGATTTAGGCTTTATATAAATATTATACATATGGGGTTAATTTGGGTCTGATGCTTTAAAGTAGTCCCTAGAAGTAAAGCCCTTAGCCAAAGAAGTTCTTCCATGTAATGTGATAAAAACTGAATTTCACTCCTTTCCAAAGACAAAAGTGACACACTGTTTTTGCAATATACTGTATTAAAGGTTCTTTGTATTATGTTTCACTGGTGAAAAAGTCCAAGCTGTCTGTTAGATTCAGCCTTGTGAAAGCCGAAAAAAACTAGAAAAACTTGTATCATTGTATTTCAATATACTATTAAATTGAATCAACATTATATTTAAATATAATATTGAAAATACATATTGCAACAAAAAAAAGATTCATTTCCTGAGAAGCAGCTATCAGAAACTTTCAGGCAACAAAGAATTATGCTTATCAAATGTACATTCTCTTTTGAGATTTATTTATTTGTATTAAAAAAAATGAAAAGGATTTTTAAATATATACTTATTAATAGACTTTGAAATCTAAGTTGTTTTTACCAGAGGTTAAACATCTTCAGAACTGGACTCTGTGTAGTTTTAATTATCTGAGTGCATGAAGACAGATTCAATATTACAGAGGAAATATAATTCTTTATAAACTGATGCAGCTGTAGTATAGCAACATGAGGTTTTTAACTTCTGCTTCCATTAATCAGTCACGTAGTGTTCTGAAAATGCAAACTAATGAAAATTTCTCATAGCAAAAAAACCAAAAAAAGCATTCCATAGAAGCACTTCTTTTCATGGTCCGTTTCAGTGATTTTGGTTAGTATATACTCCGAGCAAGTTTAAAAGCTTTTAATATTTCATAACATGGAAACTAGATTTGTTATAGATGAAAAAAAGTTAAGTATTTTGAGCAAAAACATGTTTTATTTTTGTAGTCAATGAGTTGTCTTTGTCTATCAAGTAGTTAAGTCAGAAAGTAAACAAAGAACGATAAAAGTAATAGTTACCTTGCTCTATATATCAAAACTAAAATGACATTAGTCCATGATTGATCACTGTTTAGTGCTCTAAACAACTTGTAGCTTAAGTTTTGTCCAAAACTGTAAATGTGATCTTGTAAATGCCAATCTGGTGGAGTAGGAGATTTGGACATTGAAGCAAGTTTGGAATTGAAGATTTCTGTTCTTCTATTAACAGACCTTTATGCACATCTCATATTGTTCTTCTAACAATCACAACATCAGTAAAAAAATCATATATTTGGAGTTCCTAAATTATGTACTGTACAGTAAAACACGCAAAGGAAATATGATATTTGCATTCCTTGAAGCTGTAATTCCAAGAAGCTCAGTGTCAGAAGTGAAGGTGTATTCAAGGTAACTGTGAATTTTTTGTAACAAATGATTACTGTTTGTTAAACCTGCCATGCAATACTATCTCATTAACTAATGCAGAGATATCAGCATGTCTCTTCTGACCACTCTTTCTGCCAACTTTCAAGATAACAAGAACCTTTGGTTGGCCTTCGTGTTCATTTTTCAGCAAAACTCATTCAGTTCCAGATATTCTATCCTGTTAAATGTCATTCTTTAGTTATCAGACTCAATACCCATGTATGTCACTGACAGCATCAGCCATCAAACTGTAATTTACTGCATGCAGAATTGCACAGTGAAGTTGTATTTATTAGTAGAGAAAAAAAAAAAAAACACATACTGAAACAGCCAAATCAAATACAGATGGTTGGCCAACCGTACAATTAAAAGTCATAAGCATGGCAGACTTTAGTGTTTACCCTTCACTTCTGTCCACTTTGAATTTAAGAGAGTATATTAGCTAAGTAGTTGGTACAAGGTGTCTGATCTGAAAACCATTACACTTGCACATCAATATGTTCCTTCCAGACTAATTCAATACAAAATGTTACAATAATGTAATGTCAAGCATTAGGCATTTTGCAACAGAATTTATTCTGGGTACATTCTGTGATTGTACATAGACAACATATGATCCAAATATTTGGCAGGTGGAAGTAAATCTTGTGAATTATTCATGAATGGTCTGAATCCTTGAACCATTTATTATCTGCTTAGTACAACTCTGTTTAAGCACCATATATAATCATTTTTTTTTCCCGAAGAAGGCATCAAATGAAGTTTTGTGACTATAAGCAGGGGCTTGGTTACATGTCTCTTGTGTGTATAAACTTTGCATCTATAGTAAGAATATACAATCACAGTCTCATTTTTTTAAGGTAATTTCTTTTATTTTTACTGTACTGAGAGAATTTTACCTCTAAAATTATCATATTCAATGTATTAATTTTTTGTAAATAATTTTTGGGAAATTTTACAGTGAAATAGCACTGAGAAAGAAAAAGAAAAATACAAGGATGAGGTTTTGTATGTCCTTTTTATTTAGTTTATATTTTAAACAGCTTGCGTTGGTCACTGGACTAGCCTGAGACAGATCAGTGACACAAGTAACATAAAGTATTGAAGAAGTGTATTAAGTTATCTCCTAGTTACAATATTTCTCATATAAACATGTCATACATGTCATACATATCATACTTTGAGTTATAAATATCAGTGTTTCCATTTAGAATGTAGTGATTTTCTTATTGAAAATCCAGCATATATGTATGATCTGTCTATGGAATTGCATTGAGTTTATTGACAGTAAGTCAGTGTTAACATTACCATTGTCCCCAGTGATGCCAAGTTATTAAAAATGTCAGTAAAGCCCTCATTTTCTGTTTTAATATAATCAATGACCTAAATCTAGTAAGTTTCTGCACTGTATATATAATTTTATGTATATGTGTTGTAGTCATACCTCTGTTAAAGTCAGTGGCAGGTCTATTGATGACTTCAAGGGGTGTCTGAGAGACTCCATATGCATTTCAAGTAGATTAATCTTATTACTTCGATTACTTAATGTAGAGAGAACATACTGTGTTCCTCTAGATCCATTTTTTAGACACCATAGTATTATGGTAGTAATCTGGCTAAACACAGCTTAAGTGTCTGCAGAAAGCTGAAGCTGCAGAAGAGAGATGAATTTGGGAGTTTCCCAAAAGAAAAAAAAAACCAAAAACAAACTCAAAGCTATCAGATATCAAAAAACAGGGACAAAAATTATCTCAGTGACCTTACATCAAGGTCTTTGTTTATCATATTGAATGGGAAAACATCTTTGTCTCAGGGTTTTATTTCTAGGGACTATTTTAAAGCATCAGACACAAATGAACTGTTTCAATTAAGGTTAAGTTTCAGAATATTGGTGAAAAATCAAGTACCGTTTTCCTTTATGCTTTTTGGTTACCTTCTAATTTGAGAATATTGAAACAACTCTGCAGTGTGATATAAAACATGTTCTAATATCTACATTTAGTTATGATGAGCAGTAAATTGATAAATGTAGTCTACAATTAGTAAAAAGATGAATTAACATTCAACTGAGAGGCTGTCAACTTTGCAGTCTAAGGATAGAAGTAATTTTTGCCATAAGAAATAATTCTTTTGTTTGAAAAAGAGATAATGCAGTTTTTGCTTTCAAAAATATCCTAAAAACTTTTTGAAAACACATTTTAAGGTTTATTTGGAAAGTTCCTAAACAAATAAGAGCAACAAATTTGATCAAGTATTTAAATAGTGAAATAGTGAAAATCTTTGTGATTTTTACTTCCTTTCAACATTCAACAAAAATTGTCTGGCGCTCTGAACACATGAATATTAGCACTCATGCTCTAACTGATAATATCTACAATCCTATCTATATCAATGGGAAAATGTTAAACCTTTGTTAGATATGTGTAAAACTGACAGCTAAAATTCAAAAGTGGAATCATAAAGCTTACTTCTCAGACACCCTTCCCAAGCAAAATTCTCTCCATATTTTTTCATTATTCTTTTCTGCTAATATATGTGAATACACCCATATGAAATGAATACACCACCTATCACATGCATGCAATGAGTGAGACCATCCATGAAGGAAAGTTCTTATCCTTTCCTGTTCCAACTCATAAGCTGTTTTTCAGCGATGTTAAAATTCATTTTCAGTGAGACAAAATAAATAATATGTACAGATCTTATCTACATTAGTATTTTATCCAGAATAATGTGCTTTCTTAGTGAATCCTCCAATAGTTCCTACTTAGAGTACATTTGCTCACTCTGCAGTTTTATCCAAACTGGATACTTTTATGAGTAACATATCAGATATATACAAAATGCTTTATAATCTGTGACAAGGTCCAAAACAATGATTAGTCTTTCAGTTGGTATCAAATACACATTAAAAGGAAAACAAATAATTCAAGGATCATATTAAATTTAGTTTAATTTAATCAACATCTATTTCAATCCGATCCTGTTGTGCCAAATACTTTTAAGACAATAAGATTCTTTCACTCACAGAAACATGCTGACATAAAGGGCATTTGGAGAAGCAGTCTTTGACTACTGGTTTGAAAAGGCCTTTAGTGCAACCAAACTAGTACTAGAGTTTAGAGCAGGAGAGTGAACTAAGACAGAATAAAGAGCCATAAGGAAACCAGTTAGTGGTATATTACTACCTGTATCTTCACCATTTGGGAAGAAATATATGAAGGAATGGCCAAAAGTAAGTTGTTCTTTCTACTCCAAAGAAAAACAAAGGTGTGAGTTTACGAGATGTTTGTTATACATAAGAATGCATTGAATCTGTGAGGTGCTCATTTTCAGCAACATTTTCTAAGACAGGCTTCTTCAGAATACGTTTTTTTCCTTTTTTCTTTCTCCCACTATGATTTTGGAAGCAACATTCAGAAAGTAGTCAGTAAACTGAAACATCTGTCTGCACTTACAGAATATTTGCTTCACAGCTTGAAGTTTAGACTCCAGACATCTTTTCCTTTATGTGTCAACAGCATAACAAAAATTATACCTACCAATTTACATCTCTTTAACAAATAGATATACTCCTGTTGTCTACGGGAATATTCTTGGAACTATTTTAGTATTCTTGTCAAAGAAATGGATCTTCTTATAGTTTTTTCAGTGTGGAGAAAATTTTCTATAGCTTGTCTTGAAACATTGCCACTTGTTTATTATTTTCTGCTTGCTATCCTTGAGCAAACCATTAGTTTTGTAAGCCAACACAGATGTGTTGCTCTTTTGTCAGAAATGTAGACACCAAGAACAGTATAGATGGCCTTCAGAACTGGTATAGGTTGTCATAACTCAGCTAAAACACTGCACAGTTCTCACTTCACCAGTTGGGAAAAGTCTGTGGCATATATCACAGATACCTTCATTTTCAGGTTTATAAGGAAAACTGTTCTTCTAACATAAAATATGACATCATACAAATAAAGATTATACATTAATAATTGATGTGTCCATTCATGTTAGCATACTTCCCAGGCTAGTGTGGGTAGTTTTCAGAAATCCAGTGAGTGTTTTCTGATTTGATTAGGGGTTTTTGGTAAGCAACTGAAATCTTCAAAATACATACTAAAATGTTGCATAAACTCTACTGAAATTTACAGCAAATGGATATCTTTAAAAACACTGAAGAATTGATCCTACTTGAATGGGATATTTTTTTTTTTTACTTTTCTGGGATACCCAAGGCCATGGGGTGGCTGGCTATAGCACTTCAGGGAGAATACAATTAAGGCTAATTGAATAATTACAAATGCTTAATTGGGTCATTAAAAAAAAAAAAAGACTTTTAATTCTAAGCCATTCAGCACAGGTTTGCTGAATATCAGTAGAGAAATATCTACTTCTAAAACTACTTTTATAGGTTGCTAAATCTCCTTCTAAAATATATGCTTGTGATAGATCAGGTGAGTTATCCTTTAGAAGTGTCATTTTCCTCTCATTGATTATTTAAGCAACTAGGTACCATGCAGGCATCTGAAAAGGGATATATCAAGACTGTATATATAAAAAGTATATAAATATATCTTTTATCTATATAAAGATATATCTATATATATAGATACAAAAGAAAGCTTTTGCTTTCTTTTTTGAAAACTAAATATCTTTAATGCAAGCCAGTCTCTAGATTTCAAAGGTAAAACATGCTTAAGACAATACCGAAGTACTTTGTATAATGAATATATTCTTAAGAAACATTAAAATAAACATACACATAGCATTAATATAAAAATGTTAATATTAACATACAATAAACACTACCATAAAAATATTAAGAACATTAAAAAATGTTTAAACAACCATGAGGAGGCTGATGAACATCAGTGAAGAGTCTCAAGGTACTATTCTAGTAGATTCTCTGTATATCACCAATTGATTTGAGCGTATGGGTTCTCTCATGATAACTATGTTGCTTCTGGCATGTCCAGTGTAAAACTTCTGTCTACAACTGCTCGTATTTTAAATTAATTGTAATGCAATGAATAGCATTAGATTTTATTGTCAAAATTATTTACATTGAAAGCATAAACCTCGTTTCATAAACTGATGTAAGCGATTCTTTATAGGACTTTTCAGCACATGGGAGGCTGCTGTCTGTTTCTGATGAACACATTCCACACTCTGGTTGTCTCTTCGGATATTGTAGAGCAATAGAAGTTGAAACACTTACATTTTAAGAAAAGTGTTTTTCTAGCACTTAGAAATGTTAACTGTATTCTCTACTGACTTATTCTTCCTGAAAGTTTTTTGTAGCTAATAGGAAGCTGTGATTAGCAAAGATGAGATCTAAAATGTACTTTTTCTGACTTAACAGACAACACTGTTTGCTTTTCAGGTTGGTTTAGATAAGACTTAGCATATCTACCCTTTGTGCTAAATTATTTCAAAGAATAATAATTATTCACATCAGGAAGGAGGAGACTGAAAATATTTAACAATATTTATGTATGTTAAGCTTTTGAAGCAGAGATGGCCTAGATTCATTGCATAAAGATTAAAAAAGATAGGTCACCCTGCAAGATTTTGAGAGCCAGATCATCACAATTGTACTTAGAACATACAGTTACTATGCCCCCAGATCAGATGCTGTAATAAAATACTAAATATGGTGCACTCAATAAAGATATTAAATCAATCTAAGCCTAAGTAGAGAAGTTCAAGATTTGTATCTTTGAAAACTCTTGTTCTATTTTTTAAAAAGGGTACGAATTTCTAAACTGCATGCCTCTACAGTGAAGTGTGCCTTTCTGAAAGTCATGCCAACCATATATACAACATTTCTAGATGAAAAATTTCTATTACTTATTAAAGGTCCTTTATCTAAATTTAATCCTTTCTCTATTGTTTTAAATTTGAGAATGTTTTAGAGTATAGACATCATTGGAGGAACAATAAATAAATACAAACTGTGCCTAAGGCTTGTTTGCCTGAATATTTACAGGCAATTCTGATTCAATGAAAGGATTTCTATTTATACCAGCAACAGCTGAATTAGGCCATAATATGAAACAAAAATAACAGTCTCATGTGAAATGCTAAGTGGTATGGCTTTTTTTACATGAGACTGTTATTTTTGCCAATACTT
The DNA here is from genome assembly GCF_022539395.1 of Myiozetetes cayanensis. Taxonomy (NCBI): domain Eukaryota; kingdom Metazoa; phylum Chordata; class Aves; order Passeriformes; family Tyrannidae; genus Myiozetetes; species Myiozetetes cayanensis. The sequence goes on along the minus strand of NW_026087411.1, from coordinate 87,245,473 downwards.
TCAAATTCTTTGATTAAAGGAAATGAATTTACCTGAATAAAAGTCACTAAGTTTTGATCTTTTATGAACACATTTATGTGAAATATCCCTAATAGCAAGTAAATGAGATTAAATATAGTTACATGTGCTTATGAGTGGATTTACATAAAAATGCAAATCTACAAGCACAGAAAAATTTCCACTTTAATAAAGATATTAGATTAATTGCTATATCCTTTATAGAAGCGTTTTTGTTACTTTGATGCTGCTAAACCCTCGAGAAAACCTTTTAATTTATGGAACTAGTAATTTTTTAAAGGATCTACTTGAATCATGGCCTAGATTGAATTCACAGTAACTAAGATCATTAAAACCTTTCTGTTTTCCTATTCATTTTTAATTGAAAAATTATTTAATATTTTTTGAAAGTGCAAATTAATAGCAGGTTATTTCCATATTAATTTCAATATTAATGAAAGAGCAAAAATTAATTATACTTCTTTGTATGAAAACAAAAATTTCAAAAAATCTAAAATATAAACTAAGTTTAGTAGCTTACCTTGAGATAAACAAATGTGCACAAACCTAATCATGTACAAAAACCCATATCCACAAGTTAAAAACAAAACCAAAAGAAAACACATAAACAAAACAAAACAAAAAAGTGAGAGTTCCCAAAGCAATTCAATTACCCAGAGAAACCATGATTTTGGTGTCACAGGATCAGAATTGGAGAGGAAGATAAGACTTGTTTATTGTGTAGATGACGATTGACAGCAGAACCATTTATTTTCAGTAACATGGGAAATTAAAAACTTACCTGCAATTGACTCAGTTAATTGTTATTGTTATTAGATTATTTTTCCTAAATATAGAATAATTAATATTGGCATCAGCAGTTTATGTTTACCACTTTTAACTAATCGCTGTGGAATGTATAGTTCCCCAGTCTCCTACACAAATTTGAGTGTGGGAAGACTCAAGCAGAATTAAGGAGCTGAAGTAAAAAACCTGATCTATAACCTACCTAGATGTATATATATATATCATAGATGTATGTTTATTTGCCAAAACATGCATACATGACCGTTTATTTGCCAAAACATGCATACATGACAACTCACATGCATACATTTTGTATGAGTCTGAGTGAAGAGATGGAAAGCCATTTTGTTGTTAAATGCAGCTGTACAGGCAAAGCATGTAATCTAAACATTATTTTTCACACTATTTCTAATATTTTTGGTATTATACCGTGTCATTAAACTTTCTGGTTCTGATTCATAATTGTTTCATGCGGGTGCAACCTGATTACATATCAGAGAATGGCATTGGGGCATTATTGTATACACGTGTTGGTAATTGTATTCAACACTTTTCTTCCCTCTTAGCTCTGATATACATACATATTTATATTTTTATAATTCATGTTCATGTCCTTCCATTGTGAAGAGGTTTTCTTTGCAGTTGCAGAAGAAAAGTAGGATATCAGACCTTCAGCTCATCCTGTCGGTTATACGAATGAAGGAAGATCTTGCTACAGATCCCAAAGTTCAGATGAAGTGGATATTTTAATTTTGACAGTTGTTTTCCACTTTTGGAAAACTCTTTCCATAGAAAATCCCTCAGAATTTGAAGTGTGGGGAAAATATATTAAGGGAACATATTATTATTTTCAATCTATATTCTTCACTCAGTGCAAAACATTTTCTTGTAACTTTTCATTACCTCTGGTCTTTTCTTTTGCATCAGTGTATTCTCCTGTCCACTATTCAATATTCATAGTAACAGAACTCCCCTCTGCACCAACTTTATTATTCTTGGTGGCTTTCTGTGAGAGAGATGCTACTTCCAAGTTTAAGCTGTTACAATCAGCTAAAAGAAAGAAACCAGAGTTCTTTATTGTGATACAGAACTCTGAGACCAGCTCCTCATTTTTAACTACCAAATACTGACCAACAGAAACTACATACTTAAGTAAGAAGCAGCTTACTTCGTAAAATGAGTAGTAGCCAGCTGAGGAACACAGTGGGGCCCATGCAGATACAACAGAAGAACATTTCCCTGTGTATTTTCAGATAGAACAAATTCTGAGTTCTGCCTAGAACTGAGAATGTAAAAGGTAATTTTTGTGAGTTCTTAACCTATGACAAAATGAAAGTTACAGGGGGTATAAACTTGTATGTCAGAAACTGAAATGACTGGAAAAAAAGTTATTTGTAAACTGAGAGATTAAAAACAGTACATGGATCTAATATGTAGATTATTTATGCCAACTGGCTCTAAATACTTGATATGGTACAAATGAACTTAAAAATAAGAGGAAAAAACCTTATTTTACAGTAAGCATCTACAAGCAAAAATTAAAGAATTCCTGTTCTGGACTGATTAAGCTATTTAAAACCAGTTTTAATCTGTTGTATTTTGATTTTATTTGTTTAATCCATACTGTAAACAGATAATTTTTAATACCCATACAGTTCATCATGCTGTGCAAATGGATTTAGTAAATAGATACCCACCTCAGTGCTCAGAAGATGTAATAGGTTTTTATGTAGATGATTTGACACTATAAAATAGTACAGAATTGGATTCACATACCTATAAATCTTCAGTAACAATCAAACATGGGGTATCAGTTTTAAGTTGTGTACCTCAGAGTCGAAAAATAAGAGGGAAAAAAGAACAGTCAAGACTTCAACATAAGAGGATGTGAGAGACATAATTATTTTTTTATTTCCTCTGATGAAAATAGTTGTTCTAAAAAAACCAAGAAAAAATCTAAAGGAAAAAGAAGGAAGGGGTTGCCCAGGGAGGTGGTGGATTCTCTGCCCTTGGAGGTTTTTAAGAAGAGACTGGATGTGTCACTTAGTGCCATGGTGTAGTAACTGTGCTGGTAGTGAATCAAGGGTTGGACTTGATGATCTCAGAGGTCCTTTCCAACTCATCTGATTCTATGATTCTGTGAAGTAGTCTAATGTATAAAGAGAGACGGAAGACCTTTTGAGGAAGGACTTCAAAACAGGCTGTTCGTGTCAGAGGACAAGAATCATCCATTTTACAGAGAGCTGCAGGATCAGTAAGCTATAAATGATGACATGGACAAAGATCATAATTAACATAATGTAAAGATGTCTTATATTGTGCTTATTAAACATGTGCTGTCTCCTTAAGAATGAGAGCTGAGATATCTAAAATAGCAGTCAAGCCACTTCCAGTAGTACTTCACAGCTCCTGGACAGTGGGCCAGCAGGCAATTCCCCCGTGTTCCCACATCCAAGGATGTGGTCAGAATGGGAAATTCCATGATGCAGCTCCACAGATAACTCCCAACAGTACACATGCTATGCATAAGTCAGAGGGAATTAACTATTTGGAAATGTTTGACTTTTAGCTTCGAAGTCATACTGGGAAAGAATGAGCAGTGGTGGCAGCAATTCAAATATCAAAACTGTTCCAAAAGGCAGAACATACATGAGAGAATTAACAAGTTATAGAAGCATCTCAGTGATTCCCTGTATCCATACCATATGAAGTAACTAATTCCTATACAGAGAGAAATAGCTCAGGTCATAAAAGTAGCAGTGGTTCATGTTAGTCAGTGCTGACCATTTATCAAAGGGTGATACAAATAAATCTTTCTAAACAGGAATCAGATTTTAATTTCTTCTGTATGAATGTTCCTCTATAGATATAATACTCTTTTGAGTTATAAAGCTACAAGATAGATGGCTGTCTTAACATTATCAAAGCCTGTACAGAATTATTGCAACTCCAGATAAGGACATGTAATATAAAGACATATATCAAAATGTTCGTGTCTACTTTTGAATGAACAAGTCTAGTCAATATAGTCAACATATTCCTCTAATTAGCCAGAACTATTTAACTAATCACCCACCAGATCAGGACTGGTTGCCCAAACACAGGGACCTAGTGCCAGTAGAGACACTGAGTGGGCAATAGGTCTTCTGGAATGGTAGCTGATGGTCAGGTGGGATACCCTAGCATATTTCAGGTGACTCCAAATGCCAAAGTCTCAAGGATTGATTCAGGCGTTAGAGGAGCATTTTTGGAAACTGAATTGCTTCCCAAGTTACACAGACTGTACTGAGATGTGCAACAATTGTAATGGAGTTTAGATATCACAAAGAAGTTTCAGACAGTTAGAAATATAAATGTGAGTAATTTAATCTTGAACTGTATTCAAAGTAGATGTGATTCACCTGTCTAAAAACAAACTTGCAGTGCCATTTCAGTATCCTGTCTACCTTCCAGTTGCTTCTTCAGAGAGAAATTTATTTGATTAGGACTTATGTCACATCTGTCATTGTCTCATGGCTCTCAGATACCTATAAGTGTATTGAAGTGTACCAGATATTTAGGAAACAGATGCCAGCGTACCTCTGTATCTTTAACCCCATATATGAATATAGAAGAAAAAAACAAATACAAGGAAACACAAGTTACTCTAGAGTAAACTCTGGTAACAAATATATATAAATAAGAAATGTAAAATAGTGTAAAATAGTGGTTTGGGTACCACTATGTTAGGTATCCTAGTAGTTTCAGGAGGTTCTCTAGAAGGATTTGCAAAGTTCCTGGTGTGTTTCCTGCTCTCAAATAAAAGGAGATGTTCTGCTGTAAATCATAATATTTAAACAGTATATATATATTTTTAAATGTTACAGAATAAAGAATCTGATATTAATAATAGAGGTTGGTATAAAACTGGATATGTTATTTCATTTAGAATGTCACTGTTTTGAGATTTTTGTGTTTAAAGTTCTTGCAAACTGTTAGGATTACAATCAATGATGTATAAAAGCACACAGTGAAAGGCAGTGTTATGAGCTCCTAAAAAATACAGACACTATTGTTAGTAGATAAATTATGCATGCTCAATGATACTCTACATCTGTTGATTTGCCAAATAGCTAATTAAAATGCTTTAAAGCCATTATGCTGTTTTAGGCACATTTTGTGATTTCATAAAATGTCATTTATCTGGTGAGAACTATCCTTGTTTGAAAATTCATTTCACAAAGCGACAAGGACATAGTTTCTGCATGCAAATGAATCTCTCAGGAAAGGTACCTCAATCTAGTTTGACCAATACTGAACAAGAGACAACATTTTACCTCTACCTACAGTAAATACTATTACAACAAGGAAAATTCCAATGATATATTCAATGTGGTCTAAGAAAAAAAATAAAAGAAAAAAAGCAAACAAAAAAGGCATTTGTTTATCTTCACCTAGGACCCTGTATTTTTCAGATGATGGGAAATTCAGTTATGTTGTGCAACATTATCTACACTCAGAAAAAAAAAAAAGAAAGAAGAAAAAACCCCACAAACAATAAACTTAAACAAGTTTAAAAAAAAAAAAAAGAATTTAAAGGAAAGCATTCACAATCATCTAACAAAATATAGTTTATGTTTTCAGGGAGAACAATTATATGATAATACTTTCCTTCTTGTAGTATTTTAATCTTAAAAGGTTTGCAACAACAATAACTAATTAATCTTCTAAGCAATCTTGGGAATTAAAAATTGATTTCTCCATTTCAGATATACAGAAAGAAGACTTGGAGTCAAGTAGCTTAATTTGCTGAAACCGCAGCAAACCACACAAAGATGATTTTGGCCTGAAAATATGAAGAGTCAGACTGCCAAAGGTTGTAGAAACTATGACAAAGAAGATTGCAGTACGTAAAAAATAAGCATCTAGTTCTGATAGGGCATTTAACTATACAGAAGTAGAAACCTGTAGAGAAAAGTTGGAATGAGATTCAAAAAATGAAAAGCGAGAAGCTGCAAATAGGAACAGTCAGACGCAAACAGTCAGGAAAAAGGGAATGTCTGACATTGACTGCCTGAATCCTATTCCTGCAAAGAGCAGCTGCCTCATTTTTCAAAACAGCCTCTTGATTACAGAATTTGGCAGAGAAGTGGAAACCTGAGTAAACCTTTGTCTGAAGAGATTTGAACTGATGGCCAGCACTGGTGGTCTAATGTAAGAGAAAACTAGAATAAAATTCAGCTTCCTCTTAGCTGATATACAGTGCTCTGCAACCAGAAATGCAAAATTCATAGGAGTTGAAAGTGAATAATAATAGACATTATGATACTGTAGTCCAATGAGGATGATTTTTTTGTTGTCAGGGTAGCTTAACTAGCTTCTATGAAGTTGAAATTGTGGTACTCGAAATAGTCCTAACCTGGAGAGCTCTGATTACAAAATTCATGTTTAGAAGTAGATTGAAGACAAAACTTTCACTTATATGTGACTGATTTACAAATTACAAAATTGCCCTTGGCTGAGAGAGCTGTTCAGTGTTTGACCCATAGGGTTTTAGTTACAAATGAAAATATCTAATTTTAGAATTTTGTATATATATATATATATATGTACCTATGCATGTCCTAAATATCCAGGCTTCTAAGAAATTAGTAGATGCTTAGTTAACAAAAACAATTAGGTCACTCCCAAATCAACTCCTATACCTCCACTCAGCTCCTGAAAGGCATACATCTATTCCCAAATACAGCTCAGTAACAGCTCAGTTAAGGTATTAATACAGTTCTGGTAGGAATCACACAGAACGTATGTAAGAATATAGGAGAACAAGCGGAATGACAGCTGTAAGACAGTTGAGATACCAAAAGTCACCTCAAATGCTATTAGTAGGCCCACATAATCAAGTCTCTGATGATTAGTGAGATTAATGGTTATTTTTAGAAAGTTGGACCTTGTTGACTATACTGATTAGATTCTACTGGCTAACAGAAGCATAGTCACGTAGAATGACATCAAAGCCTGCTGGGAAACATTTTTTTAGGCAATAAAATTCCACCCTAATGGTCACATTAACTAAAAAAACTGAGTGTGTAAAGAAATTTTGGGCAAAATATACTTAACAATTCAGTTTAGTTTCTGTGACTACAGTTTGTCACCTGCACTGCCTTATGGATCTGAACATTAGCTTTATCAAAAGACCAGTAGCAAATTGTTGCTAGGGAAAACTGCTGAGCAGTTTGGTTTCAACTCATTTCATGGAGTTTAAATCCAATCAGGATTGATTCACCCATTTATTAATGTCATGTAATTAACTGGCAATCAATGAACTATATATTAAGAATCAATTTCATTAATACAGTGGGTAATCAGCAGTACTTTCACTTACAAAATGCTAATAAACACCTATTGTTTGCTAAACACACTTCTACAACTAATCCCAGAAGATTACAGTCTAACACAGACACACATTTGTATGCGATCCCTACCAATGTGGGTTACACATACCCCCACCCCAGAGTGTGGATGCAGGTTTCCCACGTGCAGACCCTCCTGTGGAGGTGTGGGTGCTCCAGCGGAGTGTGCGTCCTTGCGACTGCCTGTGCCCAGCTAAAGGAAAGCCGTGGGCAGGAACAAAACACGGCTCCACGTGCGTCCTGAGAAGTGTGCATCATGCTGCTCCTGTGCTGTGGGTCAATGCCTGGGTGAAGCCTGTTCCTGCATCCAACCAGGAGGTGCTGGGCCTGGCCCAGGAAGAATACAAATGCCACAAGGTGACACCTGGCAGGGTCACTGCTTCTAGTCCCACTCCAAGGTTTCCCACCCCACCGTTTCAAAATTTTCAGGTTTGCTTTCAGATTTGCTCTCTAATTCCCTAGTTAACATTTATTATGACTGGGTTGGATTGAGTTTGACAGTCTGCCAAGTGTCCAGCCTCACTTCTTCAGCAAAGGGAGAAAATAAAGTGGAAAAGCTCCTGGATTGAGATAAAGACAGAGAGATGACTTACCAAATTACTGTCATACATGACAGACATGGTTTGAGGAAAAATTAAAATTGACTTGGATGTTGAGAAGCAAAGACAAAATTACAACAATGCCTTCCTCCATTCTCATGTTCTCCAGGCTCAAACTGACTCCTTCATTCCTTACTTCTCTATCTCCTTCCCACTCCCCAAGTAGCACAGGGGGGTGGGGGAATGACTGGAATATGGTTAGCCCATAAATTTCTCTCTTCCACCTCCCTTTTTTCCCTGCTCAATTATGGGCTCTTCATGGGCTGCAGTTTCCTTCCAGGAATATCCATCCACCTCCTTAAGTGTCAGGTTCTCAGTGCGTGCCAGTGTAGATGCCTGCTGAGGCACCTGGGGCACCTTCTCTCTTTTCTCATTCTCCTGGTTCAAGGGCTGTTTCTTTCAGCTGTGTTTCATGATATGGGGATGTTTTGGTTTTTTGTTTCTCACTCCTCTGCTCCTCACTCCTCTGCTCTCTGATATTTCCTGTGCTTTCTTAAGTGCTGCTGGCACTTGGATACAGACAACACAGACAAGAGAAACAAAAGCTGATGGTCACTTTTTTATGTTAAAAATGATAAATTGAGGTGATCAGGGTAATTTTTCACTCTTAAGACAACCAGTTTGGGACAAACAGCCCAAAAAAAGAGTGTTTTGGATATACATAAACCATTTACCTCCGCAACATAACAGTTATTGCCATCCGTGAAATTTTTCAAGGGTGGACCATGCAAGCAGTCTCATATTAAGTCAGTGACAAAAACCATGACAGAACTTCTGAAGGTTCAGTCTTGGCTACTCGGTATCACTAAAGCTGTATCAATTTGCTTGTGTTGGTAAGATGATATAATCAGCTATATCCTGCTGTTGCACTGCAAGGACAGGTTGTAAGCTAAAAACACATTTTAATGTTTTCACAGTATGTCTGAGTTAATGCAATGGAAACTTACCCTTAGGTCATTTCAATTAGAAATGGCAGTGAATACGTAGCAAACACAAGATGAAAAAACTGCCTTAATGTGATTTAAAAATATATAATTCCAAAATACAGAATTAGAACTACAAAAATAGAAAGTACAGGAATTCACACTTTTATACTCATTGAATCACACAAAAGTTTATCTGTCAAATTAAACCTATAAACCCAAAAATTCAAAATACATCTCTAAGCAGAATCATATTTACCATCTGTTTCTTACTTATTTTCCTTAATTTTGAAAATTCTTCTCTTGAGGTCAATCTGGTAATTTTAATCAAGCATTCATACTGGCTTCTTATAAAAACAGGTCTGAAAAGGTCCTTAAGAAGTCTTATGTTTTATTCCTCTGACCCAAGGAGATATAATTCCTGACTTATATTTGTTTAATATGTTTTTAAAGACTCCTCCATTGATGGATTCCACAATCTTTCCCCAGGCAGTCTATGCCAGCACTTCATTATCATTACTGTTGCAATTTTTTTCTCAGTGTCTAACTGGAAACTTTCTTGCTGAATTTAATTTTTAGCACTTCTCTATAAAATCATAGAATAATTTGGATTGGAAGAGACCTTAAAAATCATCTAGTTCCAACCCCCTGCCATGGGCAGACATGCCACCCACTGGAGCACATTGCCCAAAGCTCCCTCTAGCATATTACTCAATAGCAGCAATATTCTGATGTATCAGCCATAATATTTGTTTAAAATATTCACAATATTTATTTAAAATATAAGACTTAATCATCCCAGGAACATTTATATATAAGTCAAATTCTAGTATTTTTTATCTGCTTGTGTCCCATCTTCTATCATCCAGTTCCTGTGTCCCTCTACACCAAATCCTGACTCTCCATTTCTTGAGACTGCCATGATTTTACCAGGTCTGTATTTCTCTACACTGTGTCACTGCATTAGAATCGTAGAATCATAGAGTCACAAAATCATAGAGTCACAGAACGGCCTGGGTTGGAAGGGACCTTAAACATCGCCTGGTTCTAATTGTCCCTGCCATGAACAGGGACACCATTCACTAGACCAGGTTGCTCAGAGCCCCATCCGACCTGGCCTTGAACACTGACAGGGATGGGACATCCACAGTTTCTCAACACCTCAACACCCTCACAGTAAAGAATCTAAAAAGCTAAACCTGTGTTCAATTTGAAGCCTGTCACTACATGACCTTGTAAAAAGTCCCTCTGCATCCTTCTTGTAAGCTTTTCTTAAGGTACTGAAAGGCTGCAATTAGGTCACCCTGAAGCCTTCTCTTCCCTAGGCTGAACGAACCCAGTTCTCTCAGCCTTTCCCCATAGAAGAGGTGTTCCATCCCTCTAATAATTTTTTGGCCCTCCTCTGCTCCAACAGGTTCATGTCCTTGTTATGTGGGGGGCTGCAGAACTGAACTCTACTATAGGCATGATAAACAGGTTGTCCTCATTTTTGCACCAGTCATTTATCTTATGATGATTATTGTATGCTCTTACTCTGAAGGTCTTCAGACTAAAATCCTAAAATCATTTCAGTCATGGACCTGTATGATCACCATTTCATTGTTTCATGACAGGTTCATTTTAATGATGCAAGATCACAGATGCCCAGGATAACTCCTGATTCTTTTATGGACAAAGCTATCAAGCTAATTTTCCCTGTCCCTGTCTTTATGGAAGCAATTATCCCAAACTGTACTACACTATTTAAATTGAATTCAACCGATCTTTACATACATTTATTCAATTTTTAAAATTGTGTTGCATTCCAGTGATATTCCTATATGGTGTCAGCCCACTCCAGTACTGACAGGTCAGAGACTGATTCTACATTCCAGGACAAACTCCCCATGTATTCTGTGTTCACCTTTCAAATAAAGAAGAACAACAAATTGTTTTGAAATCTCATTTCAGTATATGCCAGAAAGTATTAGCTACCAAAAGTCGTACACTTATTATCACATAAGACAAGTTTTAGTGATAGTCCTCTATTAATTCCAAATCACTTGTGTTAAAGACCTGAGAATTAATGTCAGTATTTAACAGGTATAGGAAGCAAATGAAAAATATATAAATCTCATACTAAGTGAAACCCTCTGACTATGTTTTTACTGTCGCCTAAATGACTGTGGAGAAAAAAAGACTCCAAGTCAAAGTAGGTAGGAGATAAGATAAGGATACAAAGGCTTTAATGAGCCCCCAGGCTTTCTGGAATACCCCCAACATGCGCTCCCGAATACAGATATCCACAGTTTTTATAATGATTTTCACCCAATCCCCATCCAGCCACCACCCAGGTTCTGCCCCCGCCACGCCTCTTGGGAATTGGATCTGGGGGCGTTTTGGGACCCCCTCTTCCTGATCTTCATCTTCCTCAGAGCACGTAATGTCCTTGGAGGCCTTCCAGAATTCTAGGCCTGAAGGTTGTTGCATCTATGGCTATATCTTCTTCCATAGGGTTAGGATGTTCCCTATAATTCTACCTTGAGAAAGAGACTAAACAGACTAATGGAATTTAGGGGAATTGATATGGGAATGGGTAACAGGGGTTTGAGCTGGTGTGTTAAGGGTAAAGGGATAATATGCTGCTACTCTAAAATCTACATTTACTACATAACTACTTCTAAGATCTACAAAAATTAAAAAAAAAAATCAAAACATCAAAACTCCAAGGTATCATTACCAATAACATTATTTTAGTCTATTTTCATTTATTAAAAAGAATGAAAAGAGGAATATAGCAAACTATAGGCAAAGTTGGTTAATGAAGATTTCCTTTTTTGATAAAAATTCCATGATGTTGCCCTGTTTTTCCCAGAAATAAAAAAAAAAAAGCCTAAACCCTATCAATGATGTCAAAACAGTTTCAGTTGCGGTTCCTTTTTAACTATACATTTTTAGATGACATAGTACAATCCTGAGTTTTCTGTATTGAGCAGAATGTAACTTGCATTAGTTTTAATGAGAATGAAAGCAATTACTTGTACTGCTGGAACAGCTCATTAAACTTCTTTTTCCCTTTTTTTTTTTTTCCCTTTTTTTAACCACAGAATTGAATGGTGTACCATTGGAACAATTAAGGCATGGGTGAATTATAGGCATTTATCTGAAACCTCCTTGTACAGACAGATATAACAGGTCATTCTCTCATTTTTCTTTTCTGTCCATGCTAATACCTCCTACATCTGTTCAAGCACTGACTTGATTAACTTAACTAACTGAAACTTTTTTAAGGCCTCAGTAGTTTCTGTATAACAGATATGACACAATATATTTGATCTGTTATTCTTATATTCATTCTAATTATGTACTTATTCCTTTTTTATCTCTGCATAAGTCCTACTAGAGTTATACTGGCATGCCACACAGACAGAGGTTTGATGACTTACAACTTAAAAAAGCTGTTCAAGTGTGTTTTCAGTGTGTCAGATATGTCATGAGTTTAGTTTGCCCACTGTGAATAACAAAACATTAAAAAAATTATGGCATCAAGCAGGCTCATAATACTTACAGTTCCACTTATTTGGTATAAATAGATGATAATATTTGTATGTTGATTTCTCCTGGATGTATATGGGTTCCAGGAATGGAAGACAGTTACATTAAAATGCTAATGGTATTCTTGACATGGAGGAGATCTTTAAATTAATAGTATCTGCATTTTAATAGTAGACATCAGTCAGTTCTTCCCATGAATGTGGAAAGTTTTCTGCCAAACTACTTTGTTGTCAATAAGGCAGGGAATTTATTATGTACTATAATCTCACCCTACAATTCTTGCTTAGAAAACTCAAAAGTTGTTCAGAGCTGCCTACACTAGCATGATAATCAGTCTCACCTCAGGCTTATACATCACCTGTCTGTATAGACATAAACATTCTGTTCACACATGCTGGTAGTATTTTACTTTATCTTGTATACCCACAAAACATGATTGTGTAAATTTGCTAGTGCCATTATCTGTGCAAATTAATCCAGTAATAGGCAAAATTCCAAAATCTAAGCTAGAATCACAGAATTGCAGTGATTAGAGCTTCATACTTCTCCAGAAAGAGTATACTATTGCTAATAGAGTGCTTTCCACCACTTCAGAAAAAAAAAGGTTTCTTTTAGGTCCTACATCATGTTAATATTTTCATTAAAGACACAGACAGTGGGATTGAGGGCACTCTCAGCAAATCTGCAGAAGACACCAAGCTGAGTTGTATGGTTGACACTTTGGAGGGAAGGGACCTTGACAGCATTGAGAGGAGGGTCTGTGCAAACCTCATGAAGTTCAACAAGGTCAAGTGTAAGGTCGTACATGTAAGTCTGTGCAATCCCAAGCATAAATACAGGCTGGGGAGAGAATGGATTGAGGGAAGCTCTGAGAAGGACTTGGGGATGCTGCTTGACAGGAAACAAAACATGATTCGGCAATGCACGTTTGCAGCTTGGAAAGCCAACCACGACCTGGGCTGGATCAAAAGAAGCATGGCCAGCAGGTTGAAGAGAGTGATTCTTCACCTCTACTCTGCTCTGGTGAGACTCCACCTTGATTACTGTGTCCAGTTCTGGAGTGCTCAGTGCAAGAAAGACATGGACCAGTTGGAGTAGGTCTAGAGGAGAGCCACAAAAATGATCAGAGGGCTGGAGCACCTCTCCTACAAGGAAAGGCTGAGAGAGTTGGGGTTATTCAGACTGGGGAAGAGAAGACTAGTAACTCTCATGGTAGTCCTGACAAAACTAACTTGACTTAGTGCAAGATCTATCAGATGTTTGTGAACTCCAAAGTGCAGTTAACAGAAGTTTATTGTCTTCTCATTTAACCTTATCTGATGATGAATCATCCTTTTTTAGGAAATATATTGCAAGCTTAAATTTCTTTGACTTTAAATTCAGACTTTTCCGATCTTTTGTGAACAGATACAAAATTACCAGAGGAATTTTCTAAGGCCTATTAAGTAGGGTAAATAGGTCACACTGTTAAAGTATCACATAATACATAATCCCATTGTGCATACTGGACTGTATTTAGAGGTTTCTATACTGTTTCTATTTAGAGGTTTTCCAGGATTTTCCCATTCATTTCAATGAACTAGCACAAGAAGCAGGGGCAGGCCCCTGTAGGCTGTCAATTCAAGTACTGCAGAAGGAAAAGTAAGGCCTATTTCTCTGCCCAGCACTTTTTTCTCTTTTTATAAGTATTTAATTAGTGTTTGATACCACAGCACTTTACTCAGTATGAGGAAGATATCTCTAAAGAGTATTAAACTTCTGAGCTACTATTTTTCAAGGCAGACTTCCCCTAAAAGTTCTTATATAGACAGCTTTGCATGTGGCTGCATTAAAATAATTATCTTAGATTGTAACCAGATGATTCAAACCATACTTTTAATGATAATGTATTCTATTTGATGTTTAGTATCCCACTTGTTTAGCATTAAAAGAAATATTTTCTATCATCACCTATAATTTTTATTACAATTACATTTAACTGTTCTAAAGAAGATTTCTCCCTAGAGTACTGCTACTTCTAACAATAATTGATTTTTTGTTTAGGTAATTGATGTTTTCCCAGTTAACAATTGGACTTTGTGATTTTTCCTGTGTGTTTGGAGAGGCATAACTGTGCTTTTACCTCTATACACTCAAACCAATATTATCACCAGGTCAGACGCAAAGTACTAATGATTTTAAGTGAGATTACAGAAGATTTACAGGGTATAAAATAGAATATCAAAATTAAATACAATTTTTCAGGAGCTATTGAAAAGTTTACAATTATAAAGGCACTTACTAAGAAGCTACATCTCTAAAATATAGGATGACTGCTAGGGCCCTGAGGGCACTGCTAGGACTTAATGCTCCTGCTCACTGTCCTGAGGCTCCCTCCCCCTGCCTACAACCCAGAATCCCATGTCAGCCGCCCCAAGCCATCAGTCATTGCCACATTGACACCACAGCAGAGCTGATTTCCAGTCTCCCACAGCCCTGCCCTGCTTGGCTATAGGCCATGCTGAGCCGGGTACATTTATGGTCCCACTTCCTGGCCCAGCCTTGGCTTATCCCCATCTCTGGGAAAGCACAAGTGACCCTGGCTGCCCTGGTCCTGCCTATATAACTATAATACAAGTTCTAGTTAGAAATTATGCCTGCAAGATTCCATATCTTAAAGCTCCAGGCACAGACATTTCTTTATGAAAGGAGGAAGCCTTTTGCCATTCAATACTTGGTTAACTATTGTCAGCAGCAGAGTGATAGACAGTGACAAGCAGGAGGCATCAGTATCATCAATGAAGAATGGGAAGGGAAAAAAACAACAATTTACTGAAACCAGCCTCAGATGGTAGCTAAGCCCCACATAGTCAATGGTTCGCTTCCCTGCAGTGGGATGGGGGAAAGACTCTGAAGTGTAAAAGAGAGAAAATTTTTGGGGTGACATTAAGACAGTTTAATAGGTAAAGCAAAAGCTGTGCATGCAAGCAAATCAAAACAAGGAGTTAATTCACCACTCCTCATGGGTGGGCAGGTGTTCAGCCATCCTCAGGAAAGCAAGGCTGTTTTAGGTGCAGTGGTTCCTTGGGAAAACAAACACCATAATACTGAACAAGTCCCTTCCTCATTCTTATCCACAGCTTTTCTTACTGAGTTGGATATCACAGAGTATGGGATACCCTTTTGGTCAGCTGAGGTCAGCTTTCCCAGCTGTGTCCCCTCCCAAATTCTTGCCCACCCCCATCCTAATTGCGGGCAGGGCAGCATGAGAAACAGAAAAGGCCTTGATGTTCTGCAAGTACTGCTCAGCAAAACCTTAAAAATCCCTACTCTGTACACACTGTTTTCACCACAGATCCAAAATATAGCATTGCAAAAGCTACTATGAAGAAAAATAGTTATCCTAGCCAAAACCAGTAAACTGTTTAAAAAGCAATGGATCTCAATTACTTTTCAAATAAAATGAAAACCCTACATCTGCCCAATAGATATATCTTTATTTAGTTAATATGCAGGTCAGAACAATCTACTACAAAGTCTCACAGAAATCATAAATAAAAGCTACTTTATTCTCACTGAAATTATATACTGATTTATTAATAGCAACTGTACCTGAACTTGTGTTCTTTAACAAAAGGGAAAAACTTACTCTATTCATCTCTTGGAATATCAAGAGAATGAAACATAGATGCAGGAACTGACAACTGCTGAAAACTACAGCTTTAAATTTTTTCTGCCTTTGGTTTAGAATAAGGAGAAAAACCACCATTCCTCCCTACCATTAGCTGGAATCTAATCAGTGTGGTATTTAACTGATTTATATTCAGGTTTCTTCTTTAGGGCCAAGTATTCTCCCAACGTGTGAATTGTCTTTTCCAGTTTTGGTCGGGGGAGATGGGCATTAGGATGTACAAACATGCCCTTACTACTTCCAAACTCAAAGAATCAAATAGTTATATCTTCTTTGAAATGAAGAGCCATCAGTGGCAATATCATTAGTAAAATAACCCTTGCACAGTTTCATTTAAGAAAAC
This sequence comes from Myiozetetes cayanensis, assembly GCF_022539395.1. NCBI lineage: Eukaryota > Metazoa > Chordata > Aves > Passeriformes > Tyrannidae > Myiozetetes > Myiozetetes cayanensis. The sequence goes on along the minus strand of NW_026087411.1, from coordinate 87,229,208 downwards.
TCTTCCACTTTAGTCCCCTTGAAAACCGTACCAAGTTCAAAAGACATGCCTATGTAGGCAATATAGCCATGTCTTTGGCATGTTTTAATATATAAAATCCACTCAGATTCACAGAAGATAAATAAAATATGGAACACTGTGAGTATTACTGTGTGTAGGCACAGTTCCACTCAGATTTCTAACAGAAAACAAACTGGGTGGGTAAAATGCCCTGCATTCTTTCAGTGCCTGCACGTAAGTTATCTATTTGATATAATAAAAAAAAAAATAATTCTTTAATTGGTGACTCAGAAAAGCTCTTCAAAATTCTTATTATAGTTAGGTAAATCCTCATTATATTTGTTTCCCAGATATATCCAAATATTAACATTTCTGGCATGTTTACATTTAAAGAGACCTTGAAAATGGACTTCCTACAGGCAAACATATCATTCTCTAAACATCACTATTTTGATGCTTTTGTGTCCTCATATAAGTTTTTAAGCATAAACGTTTAGGAAAAAGTCAAATGAGTGCATGCTCAGAATTCTATGGAGGAGACTAGTGATCAGATTCATCATAAGTAGTGCATCACTTGCAATAGCTCAAAAAAAGGTGTGAGATATAAATATGTATCGCTACCAAGAAATGCACTTGTAAAGCATAATGGGACAGGAACATTTCACAGTTTTGACTGTGTATTTGGGAAATGAAAATGAGAAAGTTTAAAAAAAAAAAAAAAGAAAAAGTAGAAGAGAAACAGAGTGGTGACAGAATCAAATACAGATTTGACACTGAATAAGCTCCAGGTGTGTAGACTTAAGAAGAAGATTTTGGGTTTATGGAACTGTTCCTCATAATGAAACAAAGAATCATTGTGTTTTTTCTTAAGAACAATGCAGAACACTGTAGATTTAACTAGGTGCATTCATACCTTAGAGGTATGGTCCTGAAGTCCAGGTGAAGTCTTCCTGTGGAAAAATTCCCTCAGCTAATCATGAAATAAGACTTGGTAAACTGCAATCAGGAATCATCAGGTTTCAGTTCATGACCCAAAATATGCAGAAGCCCTCCTCTTACTACCTGGCTGCAGTAAACAGAGTGTCAAGGTGCAAACTGGTTTTGAAAATATCAGATACCTGTAGACTAAGAAGATTGGTCAGGGGAGTTTCCTGGAGAAAAACTGAGGTATTTACATCTAGGTATTTAAACTCTGGTAGAATGATCTCAGCCCAGAAATAAAATTAAGACGGTATACTGTAGTAAGATTAATTTTGAATTATCTGAATAAATCCTCACAGAAATTAGTAATAGGATTTGTCAATAATTATATATCCATGAAAAATATATTTCAACTCCTCTGCTGAGATACAATGTTATTGTTTACTGTGCACTGTAATTAAGTTAAATGCAGCTGTGTTCTGTCCATGTTCCCAAATAAAATTTAATAAAAACTAGATTGAAATATGCTTTTTAGCCACAGTGATTTATGTCACATTCATTGAGTTCAGCTTATCTACAAGTAAAAACTACCAAGAGTAAATCCCTAGCTAGTTCCTATAGAATTGCCTTATTAAAATAACATGATGTCAGCTACAAAAGCATTCTTCTGTATACTTCCTTTCTAGCTGCATCTGTTGGACACAAAGTTTTCAAGTAGAATGAAATCAGAGATTTACAGACAGCCAGTAAAACTCCAATATTTAGTGTGCAATGCAAATTCCTGCAATTTAAAAACCAAATTTATTTTTCTGAAAGGCTGGGAGAGTAAGGCTATTTTTAGTTTTGTGGCTTCAGATGCCGAAGCCTGAAGTTTGATGCAGCTTTACAGCTTCTAACCCAAAATACTTATTTGTACATTGGTCATATACGTCAACTACTTAAAGTGAACTAAAGTATCTAACATAAGAACATCTTTCTAATAAATAAAATAATCTCTCACACTCAAAGACAAAGCAGAACAAAACATAATGTATAACAAAAATCAGCAATAATAATCAACTCAGTGTATCACAGACTTCACAAAATTTTCAATTCAATATAAACCAGCTCCTTTTGTCAACAAACTAGATAAGATTATTTTACAGCAGCACAAAATGTTATACTTATTTCCACTTTGAATGGCATGCTTGGTTATGTAAATAATTATTTATTAACAACAATTAATATTAAGTAGAAATAAGACACTAGTATTAACTGTCTGTATGATATAGGGAGTTTATTGTTAGAATATTATGTTTTGTTCTAGTGCCTTTATCTTGTAATGGAAGTTAACAAATTGGATAGAGATCTGTGAGCAATAAAAATAAAAATTTAAGATTTTTACTTTTAGTTTTTCCAAGAGATGGAGGCAATTGCAATTTTATAATATCATTTTTTGCTGCTGAGTAGGTTTTTCTTAGCATAAAAAGACAAACTATAGCCAAAAAGCTGTATGCTTCTGTTTAAAAAAAAAATTCTGGACTGGAAATTGGGAAATTTTAAACAGCTGTTTAAAATGAGTCAGGAGGTCATGCAAGATTATCATAACAGCTTTCTCTGACAGTAAGACCTGCCACCCAGTGTATGAATTATCAGAGGACACATGTAGAAAATTAAACTGAAATTTAGTTTTCAACTGCTTTCAAAGACTTCAGGAAGATAAATTACTCCACGTATTCAGGGCTAAGCTTATATAAACAACATGTCCTGAGTGATAAGAATGGTATATTCACACAGTCTGGTAAATGAACCTGCTTTGCATCAAAGTAGGAATAGAGGATTTTAATTTGGTCTTGGGAGTTTAAAAACATGATTAGTTAGAGTAACAGCTAAAATTCCCAAATAGGCTTTCCTTGTTAGCCAAAGGCAAGAAGAGTTATTCAGTAAAACTGTTTATCTGTTATATTACCTATAACTGCAAAAGGGCACACATTCAGTGCTACTTTGGATGAATTTTTAGAAGACTGTGAATGTAAAGTTTCTTTCAAATAACTACTTGATGGTGATGAATTATGCCTATGATCACAGTAAAGAAACCTGATTTGTTTAGAGAATCTGAATTAAATTTTGAACACTACATTTGATACCTGCTCAATATTTCATATTATAATTTGTAGATTATTGATAGACTTTGGTCATCTTTATCTTGTACAGACTGCAAACAGCTCATTCAGATTTTCATTTTCATTGGGCCAGATCACTGGAGAAATTTATTTATGTGTCTGTGAGCATATGTAAACTCAATTTTCTCATGCTTTCACTAGAAAGGTGGTACTAACACATTGTACCAAGATGCAACATTTTTTACCATCTTTCCACTTGCTCGTATTGGGAAACGCTAAGTACCTTAGGAAAGACAGACTTATACACTGGTAAGAAACACTCTTAGGATACATTTAACCTATTTAATGATATTTAAAGCTGGATTAAAAATATTTAAAGCTGAATTAAAAAGAAATCTATTATAGATAGTTACATTTTAACATGTATTAAAATAGTCAAAGAATATAAAATACTGCCCTGGCTTGGAGGACATGTGATCTCACTATATTTGCTGGAGTTCCGTATGACATGTAAAATACTACAATATTGTACAGAATTATGAGTTTTAGTAAATGTATGTCTAAAATTCCTGCCCTTGAACTTATTGTGTCAGTCACAGTAAGTAAAGTGCATACGAAACTCGAGGGTGAGTTACAGTTTCAAATTGGGCCACACCAAGGGACTGCTGTAGCTTCACAGAGTTTTGTTTAGGTCTTTTTTTTCTTCCTCTGAGCTTACAAAAAGTATAGAAGTCACATGCAAAATTTGGAGTTAATGACAGTTTGTGACAATAAGTTTCAAAATGGAAGATATCAGCATCTGAAGATTTGATTTGTATGCACCTCTGCTAAGACACTGTGTTATAGAATAATAGAATCATTTAGGTTGAAAAAGGCCTTTGTGATCACAGAGTTCAACCTTTGACTGATCACCACCTTGTCAACTATATAGCACTAAGTGCCATGTCCAGTCATTTCTTAAATACCTCCAGAGATGGTGACTTAACCACTCTTCCTATGAAGAAATTCTTTCTGATGTCCAACCTGAACCTCCCTTGCTGCAGCTTGAGGCTGTGTCCTCTTGTTTTGTCCCTAGCTCCCTGGGAGAAAAGACCAACCCCCACCTGGCTACAACCTCCTTTCAGATATCACTTTCTCCTTGTAGAAAGTGATAAGTCTCCTCCCCTGAGCCTCTTTTTCTCCAGGCTAAACAACCCCAGCTCCTGCAGCCACTCCTCACATGATTTACTCTCTAGACCTTTCATCAGCTTCATTGCTGGACTTCAGCAAAGCCTTTGACACTGTCTCCCACAGGATACTCCTGGAAAAGCTGGCAGCCCATGGTTTGGGCAGGGGCATTCTCTGCTGGGTTAAGAAGTGACTTAACCCAGGCCTTAAGTGACTTAACCCAGGAGGGCCAGGCCCAGAGAGTGCTGGTGAATGGGGCTGCATCCAGCTGGCGGCCGGTCACCAGTGGTGTCCTCCAGGTGTCAGTCTGTTCACTGGGCCCAGTCCTGTTTAACATCTTTATTGATGATTTGGATGAGGGGATTGAGTCCACCATTAGTAAATTTTCAGATGATACCAAGCTGGGGGGGAGTGTCGATCAGCTGGAAGGCAGGAGGACTCTCCAGAGAGACCTGGATAAGCTGGAGAGTTGGGCTCTCTCTCCAACAGGATGAGTGAGGTTCAACAAGGCCAAGTGCCGGGTCCTGCACTTTGGCCACAACAACCCCCTGCAGCAGTGTGGCCAGGTGGGTAAGAAGGTCAGTGGCATCCTGACTTGTATGAGGAATGCTGTGGCCAGCAGGAGCAGGGAAGTGATTCTTGTCCTGTGCTCAGTGCTGGGGAGGCCACCCCTGGAGTGCTGTGTCCAGTTCTGGACCCCTCAGTTCAGGAAGGACATTGAGGGGCTGGAGCAGGTCCAGAGAAGAGCAACCAGGCTGGGGAAGGGACTCGAGCACAAGTCCTGTGAGGAGAGGCTGAGGGAGCTGGGGTTGTTTAGCCTGGAGAAGAGAAGGCTCAGGGGAGATGTCATCACTCTCTACAACTCCCTGAGAGGAGGTTGTAGCCAGGTGGGGGTTGGTCTCTTTTCCCAGGCAGCTATCAGTAAGACAAGAGGACATGGTCTCTAGCTATGCCAGGGGAGGTTTAAGTTGGATATTAGGAAGAAGTTCTTTACAGAAAGAGTAACCAAGCATTGGAATGGGCTGCCCAGGGAGGTGGTGGATTCTCCGTCCCTGTAGGTATTTAAGAAGAGACTGGATGAGGCACTTAGTGCCATAGTCTAGTAACTGTGGTGGTAGTGGATCAAGGGTTGGACTTGATGATCTCAGAAATCCTTTCCAACACATCTGATTCTATGATTCTATGATTGCCCTTCTCTGGACCTGCTCCAGCACCTCAATGTCTTTCTTGTAGTGAGGGACCCAGAACTGGACATAGGATTTGAGGTGGAGCCTCACTAATATCAATTACACTTCCCTAGTCCTGCAGACCACACTGTTTCTGATACAGCCCAGGATGGTGTTGGCCTGCACACACTGCTGGCTCATGTTCAGTCACTGCTGACCAGCACCCCTGGGCCCTTTTCTGCTGCACAGCTTTCCAGCCCCTTTGCTCCCAGCCTGTCGTGCTGCCTGTCGTGTGGCCAAAGGGACCAAAGTATGACTATAACAGGAAGGAAAATAATAGGATTTTTTACATTAAGAATTACTGGGTACTCCTGAACATTTTGGTAATATTGTTTTGTTTATATGACAGTTTATCTCACAGGATGAACTAGTTTAAAATTCTAATCAATAGCTGAAAAATTTTAGTTTGCTTCCTCAGTGAAAATTTGCAACTACAATACATACAGCAGGATTCTTCAAGAAAGGATTAAAAAAAAATTTCCTGACAGAAGTCTTGATACTGGTTTGGGTTTCTCTTGATTAAAATAATGAAATACTTGATTTAAATATTTAAGTTAATTAAAACTGGATTAGGTTCAGTACTGAAGTAGTGAAATTAAGATTAAAGTTATATAAATTCTGGCATTGTTGTGCCACTGTTAAATCTTACAAACAGTTGTGAATATACACAAGTGCATACATGTTTGTAATTCAGTTTGTAATCTCCGACATTTACTTTTACAAGATATTTGGAAATAATTTAGAGAACAGCCTTTAGGCCCAGCAGTATCATACATTTGCACAATAAGCAAGACACATTCTAGGTTAATTTCAGTTATTTTCTAGGTTGAGACTTAGAGGGATTTTTTAATTAAACATTTATGGGAGCTAAAAAACAAACAAAACCACAAAAAACCAACCAACAAAACAAACAAACAAGCAAAACAAACAAACAAAACCAAAACCAAACAAACAAAAAAAAAAAAAAGGAAATTATCACTGGTTCTGATTTAATCTGTGATAGTTTACTATATATGCTTCCAGCAAGGAATGTCCTGAAATGTAAATTTCAAATCTTTTCCTCAAATAGTGTTTCAAAATGCCTTAGCTCAACAGTAAGATTTTACTTCCTGCTGACATAGAAACAGAGTCCACAATATTTCAGAACTATTCAGATATTGTTTCCAAGAGAAATTTTTCATCACAAATAAAAATGGTTCATTTATTTTAATAAATATGAGAAAGCTCTTTCATTAAGCAAATACAAAAATCTAAGAAATCTGGTTAATTTGTGAACAAGTTTATCTGGATGGAGTTTCTCCTTAAAAATTAGAAATAAATATCTTGTTCTCCATCATTATAAGTGACTTCCTTATCCATTTAGCTAAATATTACTATATTTTATCTTTTTTCATTTGAACTAACCACCTCTTCCCTTTCTGTCCCTTGTTTTTCTGTCCCTTTTATGTTTCCTTGTTTTTCTCTTATCATAATCATTCTTTTCACATTTCCTTCTGGACTGAAAATACTTGTTAAAAATGATAAATACTGACAAACAGTTCTAAGTTCATAAAAAGTAATATTTTCTTTAACATCCCAATCATCAAAGTGTTCTTAAAATAAGAACTCCTTTTATTGAATTTCCTATGCAGAATCTTGGTTTTATAAGTTTACATTATCACTAAGTAATACCTCATCCACTTGAACAAATTTTTGTTCCATAGAAATTCTGGAATCCTAAGAGTGAATCTGAAATTGTCAATCTTGAAAACCCTGTAGAGTATATGCAGAACTTTGGAAGTCAGTCAAATATCATATAAATGTTTTCATCATTCTCCATCCAATTATTCTACTTAGGATTAGCTGTCAGGACTAGAGTTTCAGAAAAAATATTGATTATTTGTCAGATTATGCTAATATGGTCAATGTTATGGCAGATAAATATTTGTACGGCCAAATAATACTTGACAGCAAATACGTGTGTATTGTTAAAGACATAAATGTCAACAAATCCATTTTGATGATCAGCATGGAATTTTACAGATCATTAAGATCCACCTTTCCCTAATGGTCACTGGAACATAAAATACAGAACATGACCAAATTATCATTTTCTTATTTGGGCTGATATGAAGCCAAAAAAATCATCCATAGCTCAAAGATGAGGAAGCACAATATTTAAAAGGGAAAGTGAGTGAACACTGTGGGGTTTTTTTTGTTTTGGTTTGGTTTTGGTTTGGTTTGGTTTGGTTTGGTTGGTTTGTTTGTTTGTTTGTTTTGGCAGACCTTCAAGGAACTACATTAACAATTATATATTTAAAAATATTAAAATATATATTTATAAATATATATATAAATATATATTAAAATATCTATTTAAAAATATTAAAACAATCCTTCCTTCCTATTTTTTCCATGGGTTCCCTATTAAGGCTATTATTTTAAAAATATTTCTTTAAGAGCACTGTACAATATTGTTTCTCTTTCATACCTTACAGTAAACATACCTTTCTTCCTGTGTGTTTTGTACACAGTGAGGCAAGAACCAGTGCCACAAGTATATATTGACTACCATGTAAGTATTTATTCATTATCAGTTACTGTAAAAGAGCATTATGTAGACTTAATGATGTATGATTGATAACATAGACTATACCTATTTTTGCAATAGGAAATATAGCTTTTTACATATGAAGATATGAAACCAGCCAAATTCACAGGAGTGGACTAAAAACCCTATGTGTCCTAGGCTTCAAAAGTCCCAGCAAACAAAAATATTAAAAATTAAAATATTACCTGTGTAGTCTTTGATATTTGACCCAGGACTCTTAAATAGTTCTATTAATGATCCAAAATACAAGATAAAGAGTTAATTATTCAGGAAGTATATTATAGCACAAAAGTAGAAAGTGCAGAACTGTGACCTTGGTGAAAACTGTGAGAAAAAATTGTCACTTTTTCTGAATAATGTGATAAATGTGAATCAACTTCTACAGCAAAGTTTGGCCCAAAAAAGATAAGGTGATCCTTGGATGTACAAACTGTAAAATGTTACCAAGACTGTCCATGTTAAATTATCTTTGGTTTTGGTAATACAATAACCATTATCAAAACACTGTGTTCTGTGCTGGTGTTCATAGTTCAGTAAGGTGGTAATATGAACAATTTCAGAGAAGAATGCAAGAACATTTAATGACTGAAAAGCATATTCAATGCTGAAAGACAATGAGCCAAATTATTTTATTCACTACGAACAGTGTATAGAGTTTGTTTTGTTCAATATCCTGCAAAGAGTTTTTAAAATACTTCTGATCATTTGCAGAAATAGAGAGAGAGATGATAGCAAAGGAAAACATTCTGAGTCCTCTATAAAGTATAGGAAATGTTGAGAAATACACAGAATCACCAATTTTTGCCCAAGAGGGTACTTTAAGGACCAATCTCTTTCAATATAATAATCATTCTTGAACTTCTAGACTTATAACAGTATTTTAACATTTATTTTTCTCTTTGTTGTTCAAAGTACTTAGGTTCTATACTCAAATAAAATGAGAAAAAGACAATGTCAGAGAACGAGATTTCCCAAAACTTATGATCTTAGCATCCTGGTCTGTTAGAAGCAAGCAGAAGCCTTAAACTTTCGTAGTTCACTTCTAGCAGAGAATGTTACTATTATATGCATCAAACCAAGTGAGGCCTTTCTCACAAATAAGTAAGGAGGTAATGGCTATCCTGCCAAAGTAATTGAAATTAAAAGCACTTCCCTTGAGCTGTTTAAAGTCCCGTGTTGTCTTCAGGACAGCTATAGTTAAGCACAACAATCTATTTTATGTGATTATATTCCTTATGGTGCAGAGGAGTTTAATAGACAGAAAAAATAACCCTCCTATTTGCTTGACCTGACCATCATGCACACAAATGAAGTATACACTTTAGATGCCCAGGTAGCATAGCCAGTTTCTCTGTGCCCTGACCTGAATGGCTTCAGCGTAGAAAGTCTAGAAGTCCCAGAATAGAGGCAAAAACATGAACTACAATCAAACTCTTTTACTAATGAGTTGTGCATTAGTATAATCTGGCCCCGGTTGTTGTCAGAAAAAAAAGTATTAAATATTTACTTTACTAATCAAATCGATTTCATCTGCCAACAGGGAAGGAAGAGTGGCAATATTTGAAAAGAAAATACAAAAGCGTATTCATCAGCATTTGCTCAAATACTCATTAGAGTTCCTGTAAGACAGTAAAAAGCTAAAAATTAAAGAAGATGAATGAAGATGCTGCTCATTAATATTCTATTAATAAAAAAATTAAAAGGGAATTTAATGAATGCAATGGTAAAAAGACCACAAAACCATGTCTCATGTTGCATTCCACTGAAAAAGAAATGCAGATAAGGTATTTAGCTATCAGCCCTAGTTGGTAATCCAGTCCAGCTTTTATGGTGTATGTGTATTGTACTTATTAATTAGAGCTGTTGAGCATGCTATACTTCCTTTGGAGAACCACACGATGATTTTCCTAACGCATGGAATATAATCGGCAGATTGCATGTAAATAGAAAAACTGCTGAAGCTCAGTATATAGGCAGTTATTTCTGGAATTTTGACCCACTCTTTCTCATGAGATAAAAATATTATAACTTTCTTCCACCTGTTCAGTGGTCAGCATTTTCTGAGGAATGGATTTATAAATGGAACTTAGTAGGCATTTTTCAGGTATGCTACTTTATACACAAAGAGAGTGAATATGGCGACAAAGCCATGATGTGGTCAGGCCATAAGACTAAGCAAAAGATGATCCCAACTGATAGATAAGGAAGATGAGAAACAGAGCAGGTGGTTTCATGAGGATTCTACCTTATACCTTGAATGAAGCCCAAAGTGATCTTCAATGAAAATGCTGGTGAAACTGAGACTGTAATAAATGCCTCTGGAATATCTAAGTGAATAGAGGTGGACACAATTATCACAACAAGATTGTCTAACAATGACATCAACTTCAAAATTATATAAAAAACCAAGCTAAAACCTTCATTACCAATTCAAAAGAATAAATATATTTTGAAAAGTATTTTTACTTTACTTCAGTCTGCTCTTTAACTTTCTTCTCAATAATATTCCTTAAAAATTGAGACACATTGGCAATATATAGATGTGTTGATCTCAAATTGATCATTATAAGTCAGGTGACTATAATACTGAATAAATAGAAACAAAAATCAGGGCAGATAAAGAGCACTATTTTTTTTCCCAGCAACTTCTGGAAGTATATAATTTCATTTTATTCACTTATGGCAATATAAACCCAGGTTAGTTATGCTTCGAAAGAAAAGCAAAATACAAATATGAAACAGCTTATTATGGAAATGTGTCTATATTTATCTAAAACCTTCAGGCTATTATAAAAGATATTATGACCTTTTGCAAATTTAACAGTTCTTCTAATAACATTTTGATTTATATGTAGTCTCACAGACCACGTTTTTCTCTTTTTTTTTCTACTTTGAAATTAAAATCACTTCTATATATTATCATCATTGAATCAACTAATAATGCTGCATATAGCCAGCTTCCTTAACCAGGTGTATATTCATTCTAGAACAACCCTACTAGGCTAGCTTTTATATTCATGACAGTATTTTCCCACAGATTTCTCTACCACTGCCACTGACCTTTTACATCTTATTCAGAGATGTCCAGTAAAAAGAATCCCAAAACCAGATAAGATAAGGAGACCTGTGACAAAAGCAACAAGCAGTATAGTCTCTTCTTTACGAATTTTACTGTCCTCATTTAATCACTATGAATATGTTTATTTGTTGAAGTTAGAAAGTAATTATAAAAAAAAGATGCTCTGTGTCAGTGTGAGTGTTTAGGAGTTCAGCTCTTGGCTCTTTTAAGATGCCTCACTGAAAACTTTAACTGACAAAAATTTGATCTTAAAAGTAAATATTTTTTACAAGATCTGTTTTTTACTAGGCCTTTTTCCTATACCTCTGCACTTTACCAGACAAAGGAAAAAAAAAAAAGTCTGACAAAATTGAGCATGAAAAAATATTAATACAGATGCCTCTCAAAATTTCTGAGGAGTAGGAGCTCACCTGAAAAAGTACAGAGATGCCTATAATTCTGACAAAACCAGAATGGGTCATATTGCTCCCTTGAAGGAAGCATAAACTTTCCCTTGTGATAAACTTTTCAACTGAGGATCTCAGAACAGATTATGAACAGAAATTATTTTAGTTTCTGCTGTTGATATTTCGACAGTCGGTGTCTGCTTCTAGAGCATAAAGCAGAGGAAAGAGCTCCTCTTTGTGCAGCAGGGTAAGCAATTTGTGTAAATAGTATCACTTGGATAACACAGGTATCTGGGTACTGGAAGGGAGATATTTAGAGCTGACCTTAAGTTACAAAATACTATAACGTTGGGAAATACTAGAATTCACAAAATCTTATATGATCATCGTCAGAGAACATTACAGTTCTGAATTTAGGTGAGGGAAAATTCAGCAGATCAGATTCAGCAAGTGTCTTAGATTTTGTCATACTGAGAACAGAAGCACCTAAATATCAAACTCCTTTGGACAGACCAAAAACCATATTCTCTTTTAAGGATTTACTAATTACAGTTTGGAATAAATTAGCTCTTCTGTAGAATTTTCCAGCTTTTGCCTTTGTAAGACATATAGATTTGACATAGAGTTCTGAGATCTAAAGGTGGTTTCTCCATGGTTGAGATTCACACACTACACAATTGTGAGTACCTACTCTGAGCATTATACATTTGGGATTCATAAAGAGAAAACTTCAGACTGTAGGAGGTGCCACATTGACAGCTTTCAAGCATCACATTCTCCAATTAAAAATAAAAGCCAGTGCTGCTGCAACTAAAAGGTATCCAAAGAATAACTTTCCTACATATTTTAGTTTCTGTGACCCATTTTATGGGAAGACAATAACACTATGTGAAGTAGATCTTTAGTACTTCTGTCATGCTGATTACTGTAATTGGAGAAATATGGCTGAGCCTTCCCTGAGGAAGAACAAGTACAACCTTAATGAGTTTCCTTAATACTGCAACTTGCTTAAATAAAATAAGAATACAATTAACTTATTCAAATAAGACTAAATCAGGATGCTATTAACTATTGTTCAGTTCACTGAAGTGTGAAATATATGCTTTTATGTTTGCTGCAAAAAACATGCACTTTTAAGGCATAGGATGGAGTAATACAACAAAGAGAGGAAAAGATAAATAATAGATAAAAATAGCTACAATCTGAGACTTACATGCATAATATAAGACATGAATGCACACGAGCAAGTGAAAAAAACCAACAGCTTTGCAATACCAAAGATAAAAAACAGGACAGAAATCCTAAGCAAGTTATTTGGTCAGCAAAGCCTCTGATACTGCCTGAAAATTAAATTGTAGACCCCTTCAAACAGAATGACATACAATTGAGTAGAAACAATCCAGTCCTACCATCCTATCCTTATGTTCACCAACATTTACCCAGATTAAGTTTAGACTTCTTTAGCAGCTGTGGTCAAGATCAGGCTCACATTCTCAGAACTAAATGATGCTGTGGTCATGGGTTTGTTATAAACAAAATGGCACAAACCACATACATATAGCTACGAGTTTATTATTAGCTCAATTAATGTTTAAACTGTCTAATAGCCCAAAGTGTTAGTTCAGTTACACTAATACTAATAATCCAAATTAACTCAAAGAAACCTCAGTAATACAACTAACAGGTTGTATTGTGGGAAAACGGAAAAAAAAAAAAACAAAGCCACTTGCTCCTGGTGCTGTGCACTCCCTTCCCTATCCCTGGCATTCTAACATTAGCCGTCTAGAAGAAGGAAGAATGAGGGCAGGCTGCAATGAGCTGTGAGCACCCTGATGGCTTTGGTGGGAAGAGGATTTGCCTCTAGGGGCTTCATCCTGCTCTTTGCCAGGACAAATACGGGGATGATAATTCCTTCCAGTTCAGGCTTGTGGTTTGTTTGAGTTTGGTTTTGTATGTTTCTGTGTCACAGTTCGCTTGCTTCTCCCACACTGGCAGCCGTAGCCTGGCACTCTGCCCCTGTGCCACCTGCCCCACCCTGCCCCAAGGGCTGTGGTTTGTCAGGCAGTGACAGACTGAGGGGTGTCCCCAATGGGGCCACTCCCAGAGCTCAAGCTAGAGAAGGAGAGGCAGTAGTCACTGGCACCAGCACAGGGGTTAAACCTGCAACACCCAGCCCAGACCATGTCAAGGTGGAGTCCTTGCACTGTCAGTGTACAGCTGGGGACCTTATGCATACAGTGGCAAAAGTCTTATTTTCTGGGCTACAGTGGCTCAGACCACTCACATTCAGCTTATTGGCAAAGCTCGAGTTTGAACTGTTTGCCTTAATTTCTCAGCCTAATTTTACTTTCTATAAAAAGAGTTGTCCACCTCCATCCTGCCACCTGAATGAGAATTGGCACAGAAACAATACCAAGAAGTCTTAGCTGGAGGACAAGCTTGACTTTTAAGCTATCATGACATTATAAACACATAGTTAGAAACCCATCATCCAAAGGACACAAAAAAACATTAGGTACTGGTTAAAGAAAAAATGGTGATGCACCTGTGAGGACACCTGTGGCATGTAACCTGAAACTGGATACATTTTTCAAATAACTCATGGTGGATTACAGTCATAATAATTACAAGTATATAGCCTATGACAAATCAGAAAATTGTAGTTTTAAACAGATAAGTTTTAACATAAGTGTTATGAAGTTTTTGGTTGAATTTTAAAAGGACCTGTCGTAAAGCTGAAGAGTCATGAAGTTCTAATAGAAAGTACTTAAAAAAGGATTTTTACTAGAGGACATCTAGTAATTATTTCTCTAACAAGAGTGAGAAGCCACTGTGTGGTGTTTAACATCCTTTTTTCCTTTTTTTTTTCCTCATCTGACTGATCAGAACTATCAGATGCTCAAGAGATACAAATTTTTTATAAACAAAGTGCTTTACTGCTATAATCAAATATGCAAGAGATGAATCTATAGATTGAAGGATTATAAACTACAAATCAATAAAGACTGTAAACCAGTGATGTGATTGGTGTGTAAACCATATATTTTTTTAAGGTATGTGGATGGAGGCCTGATTAGTAAATAATGGGTTCTACTGTGAACCAGTCTCCAAGTGGAAAAAAGAATATTTGCATGGAAGTTAGCAGGGAGATTTAAACTAGTTTTGAAGGGAGAAGGGACTAAAATCAGGCTTGCTACAGATAAGCCTGGTGGCAGCACATCAGTGTTTGAGAGAGAGCGTTCTAGCAAGGTCCTTTGGTCTGCTGTCTCAGTGGAGGTAGGGGATGTAGATCCATGCAGCAGTAAAGATGCAAGGGTTATTAGTGTGGTAGGAAAGCACAAGAGTGCTTGAGAATGATCACATAGGAATTAGGGCTTGTCCCCCTCCAAAGTGGGGATGGTGGGGTCACTAGCCCAACTGAAGTGCATCTACACCAATGCCATCTACACACAGCATAGCCAACAAACATGAGGAGCTGGAAGCCACCGAACAGCAGGAAAACTATGACATAATTGGCATCATGACAACATGGTGGGATGACTCACAACTGGAGCACTGCAACGGATAGCTATAAACAACCTTTCAGAAATAGGCAAGGAGGAAGAGGAGGAGGGGTAGCCCTGTATGTTAAGTAGTGCTGTATGTTAGTGATTGTCTGGGGTTGAGTGATGGTGATGACAAGACTGAGTGTTTATGGGTAAGAATCAGGGGATAAAGCCAATAAGGAAAATATGGTGGGAGTATGTTATAGACCACCCAACCAGGAAAATAAATTCCTGACACAGCTGGTGAGTAAAGGGAAGGTGCCCTATTGGACATAGTTTGCGAAGAGAGGACTGGTGGTTGGAGCCTGTCTTGGGTATACTGATCATGACATGATAGACTAGGGTCAGCAGGACTGTCACTTTAGACTTCTGAAGGGCAGGCTTTGGCCTGTTTAGGAGACTGGTAGACAGAGTTCTTTGGGAGGAAGTCCTGAGGGGCAAAGAAGTCTGGATATTTTTCAAGAAAACAATCTTAAAGGCAGGCCATCCCTGTATGCAGAAACTCAAGCTGGTGGCGAAGAAGACTGGCTTGGCTGAACAGAGAACTTTTGCTGGAACTCCAGGGAAAAAAGGAGAGTTTATGATATTTTGAAGAAGGGACAGGTAACTCAGGAGGACTAGAAGGGTATTGTGAGGTTATGCAGGAAAAAATTAGAAGCAGCAAAGCCCAACTAGACATTTTATGTGGCTACTGCAATAAAAGACAATAAAAAAATGTTTCTATAAGTACATCAACAACAAAAGAAGGGCTAAGGAGAATCTCCATCCTTTACAGGATGCAGGCAGAGACATAGTGTCAAAGGTATAAAGAGACAGTGATGAACGGAAGGGTGAGGTACTTAATGCCCTCTTTGCTTTAGTCTATAATAGCCAGACCAGTTCTCCAGGCACCCAGCTCCCTGAGCTGGAAGACAGGGAGGGGAATGAAGCCCCCATAATGCAAACAGAAATGTCAGTGACCTGCTATACCTCTCAGACACACACAAGTGTCTGGGGTAGGTGATGCCCAAACATTTCTGGGAAGTAGGGCATTGTTACATGTAGCAGTTGCTTTCAAAGACAAGTGCCTTAATAATGAAAGCACCATCACATCCTCCTTTCTCCCTCTTTGGACAATTTGGGTCCTGGCTACTAACCTCTTGCCTGACCCCACTTCTCTGTCTGTAGAAACCTGTAGTGGGAAAGCTGGAGAGGCACTTTCCATGCTTATGGGGCACTGCTCAGCAACACCAACACGTTGGTGTGTTATCAACTTGACCCTAGCTATGAATACAAAGCACAGCACTACATGGTCTGCAACAGGGAAAGTTAACTCTATCCCAAAAAGATCTGATACAGTGGACACAGTAATTATTTGCTTCTTCCTTGCTATAGGAATCACTCTGTAACCCAAGAAATCAGAGAAATCCAGCAAGTCGAACACTGCTTTTGCAATTCATTCTGAATTCCTGGCACTTTGATTCATTTGAGTATTTTTTAAAGAAGTCTAACTAAAGTCCTTTTAAAATCAAAAAGGACACATCCAAATTAGATGTGATTATATTATACAAGGATTGTATAACTTCTAATAAACTAAGTTCATAAAGTCACAGGAAGTAAATTATGTTGCATTAATTTCTACTTACGCTTTTGTTTGATTTGGGGCTAGAAGAAAGATATGCATTCTAACTATCCTTCAGAGCTGTGGATTGCAATGCCAATTGTGTTATATGTGCATCTTTTTTTTTCTGAAGTGTGCATAGTTGCAAACATTTCAGTAATATGATTTGATTATTTTATAAAATTTCTAAGTATTTAGGGTATGTGGCATGTGGGGCAGAAGGGGGTAGCACATATCTTCAATGATCCAGACCACCTAAAGATCACAAAGATGTCTGCTGCTATCTTTCACCACCATTCCATCTTCCTGAAGTTTCACTATTTATCTTCTACCTTTTGCCAGCTTTTCAACTGAATTTGATTTTGAAATTATTCATGCTGTTATCTCACAGCTCTCTCTTCCCAAAATATGGGCTAGCTATCTGCCTGATCCATTCCCACAACCACCCTGAGGACACCCTTTCTGTCTGATTCTCCTGCTGGGCTTCATTCTGCTGTAGTCCCTCTCGCACCCCACATTCCAGGTGATTCATGGACCTCAAGAGAACAATGACTTAGTGGGCTTACAGCTACTCACAGAAAAGATGTGAGGAAACTCTAGTTACTCAGCAGAACCCTAAAGAGAGCACAGCATTTCCAGTCTGCTCTGTGGATGCTGATGAATTAATGCATTTCACAGAGAATTAGGCCAGGAAGGACCCTGGGAATTATGTCTTCTGATCTAATTCCTACCTTAAACCTGTATAAAAATCAGTGTATTACAGCATATTTATCCCCAGCGCTATCCTCTTTTTTTTTTTTTTTTTTAACCTACAGCAGCAGAGGTCTACTTGTACTTCTCATTCCAGCAGCATTTTTTTCTGTGCTTTTATAAATCTCTTGCTTTCCTGAAATGATTTCTTTTTGGTCTCTTAAACAGCAGATTTCCTTGCTGCTCTTTCTCTGAGAGAAAGGAAAGTAAGAAAAATCACATATAGAAACAGTACAGAAATTTTTTTCTGGGATTTTATCTTTGACACAAATTAATTACATCAAACCAAGTATCTCTTTGTGTTCTACTTTGTTGATGTTGATGTTACTGATGCACACAAATGCTGTAGACCTGAGGAAACTTTCTTCTTCAATCTACTATTTCAGTCTGAAACCTGTTCTTGGTGCCTGAAACTTTTCTTTGCAATTGTTTTTGTTTGGCTATGGCATCTGCCAGAACAACCTTCACTAGGTCCACTAGTAGATAATGCTAATTTATCAATATCAATGAGCATGGGAAATTAAGAGGAACTTTCACTACAGCAAGAGAAATTAATTAAAGAGAAGCTCAAGAGTTTCCGTCTCCATAGTTAGCTTTCCTGCAAGTTTGTTGTATAACTTTGGTGAGACACACAATGTGCTTGACTTTCTTTCTTTGTTAAAAAAACAAAAACAAAAACAACTTTATATTCACAGGGGATTTTGAATGACGATTTATTTCCCTGTTTCCAATGTGGAGCAGCATAGGACATATCACTGTGATGGCTACTTGTTATAATGCATGTATAGAATTAACCTCTTTGCAACAACAACATTAATATCTCATCTAGCAAAAGAGTGGATGTATTAAAATGTATTAATCAGTAAATTATATAATGACATTTTTCATTTTAATAACTTCATTAAAAATAAAAAAGTTTATAACTTTTAAAAGCCTTCTAAAATGTTTTCCATGTTTAATCTTTACTCAAAGGCACAAAATACTAGTAAGACACCAAGTCAAAAATGTCAGCAAGCTGAGAGACTAAAGAAATCAGAAAAAGAATTTGTCTAAAAATACTCTTAGAGGTTGAAAAAATAGAAATAAAGACAGACTTGGCAAGAATGGAAATAAGTCTTTGCACAAAAAAATAATAACTGCTTTTTTTTTTGGTCATTTATTCTCCTAAGAAAACAAGGATAAAAAGAATTGGGTTTGCTATATAATGGGGGTGGAAAGTTATGAGGATAAGCCAGGTAGTAATGATAATATGCCTCTAAGCTGCCTGAAGATATCCCCAAAAACTTTGTATCAGATTTTAATAAGGAGAAACACATAGCAAAAACAAGTGGGTGATTGAATTCATATACATTCATATTTTTAAAAATATATTTCAGTAAAGGAACCTGAAAATCTCCATCCTGGAGCACTGTAAGAATTGAGACACAGAATCACAGGTTTAGCAAGCAATGATCTTTAATGTGTCTGCTGAACCAGGCCTAGTGCTGTGTGATTTAGAATAGGATACATGCCGCTTACATTTAAGAAACATCAGACAATTAAGTTTGCCTTTAGTAATAAAACAGACTAGATATGGCCTGAAGTCCACTGCTTTTAACAAAAAGGGTTGAGGGATGGCATTTGCTGATTGGTCAGGGCAATGTGTTTTCCAGTTGTGTATGGCAGGAATACGGAGTCCACCCTTGGCAGCAGTTTTTGAGATAGAAATGTCAGTGCAAGAGTGTATATGTAAATCAAACTGAGATGAGGTTTGGCCTAAATTGATGGAATCAAAAAGGAAGTTGACCAGCAGCCATGTAAAATATTAAAAAAGGAATTAGAAAGAGGTACAAAATATTCAACACAAAAACAAATATGAAAGGAACAAATTTGTAAAAGGTGGGAGAGGAGGCCTTGGAGTAGGATGAGGATCATCCTGGTCGGGTACTACAGGGCATCACCTGTGGTGTCCCCAGCCCTACTTGGACCAGACTCAGCATTTTCTTTGGAACACAGAACAGCTTGCAACTTGACAGTGACCTACAGCACAGGAACAGTGCGGGGTCACCTCTCCTTTGAGTTTGTGTGGGTCTACATGGGGGTCCTGCCAACAGCTGGTGCCTTACTGGGGTGCCAGGAGTGGCAGGATGTAGTGAACCCACATCTCCACAGAAGGATCTGCATGTGGTGTACCCTCACATACAGACTACAGGGGTTATATTTCAGCCAGTATGTGTGTGCAGCTGTGTGGATGTGATTGTAATTTTCAGGGATGAGTTGTAGAAGTATTGTTATAAAGCTGTAGGCAACTGTTAACATTCTGTGTCAAGTATTGTGGTGTATCTTTTGTACTGCTATTATTGGGTTTTAACATATAATTCACTTATTGACAGTTTATTGCATGTCATTAATATATAAACAAATTCCTTCTATGTTGATTGGATTAAACTACATGAACTGAGCAGTCTTCACATTAAAGAAGCAAATTTAGGAAAAAAAAGATCATAGAATCATAGCTGTTTTTAATCACAGCTCACTTGCCTCTCCCACTACAGCCTGGCAGTGGCCCACAGCCCCTTGCCCACAAAGGGCTATTGTTTGGCAGGCAATGGCTGGTGATGGGGTGGAGAGGAGTTTTTGTCCCCAGTGGGGCTATCCCCAGAGTTGAAGATGGAGCAGGGTAGGCAGCAGTCTCTGGCCTTGGCACAGTGTTTAAACCACTGACACAGAGCTCCAGCCACGGTGAGGCTGAAACCTAGAACTACCAGGTCAAGGTCATGATTTTTTAATTGGTAATGGCAAAAACATAGGTCCTAGCTATGGATCCCCTGAAAAAATGGCCATGGAGTGATGCAATACAGCTTTCTTTTTTATTTTCTTGGCATAAAATTTCAGTATGTATTGAAAAAAAATTCTGATATGTTACATTTGGGGGAAGAATTTGGTTTAGCTGAGAAAAGCAACAATAAAAATGGAATAGAAGTAAACATTGGACACTACAATGTCTTTCATTTAGGAATAATGAGAAGAAATTCTTCAAGAAGTTGTAGTCTCATTAGCTGAAAACTGCTGAGAAATAGAAAAGTTTGCATATATTAGTCATTGAAAGCCTACAGGATGCCAGTGTGACATAATAAAAGTAGAAAAATGATCCTACAGTTTCCCAGACTATGTTTTTCTTACTGAATTAAGGAATTATTAATTTCACAGTATGTAGCATGGATCAGGAGCCCCTGGTGGTCTAATGGAAAGGCGCTGCGCTGTCACCGCGGAGACCCGGGTTCGATTCCCGGTCAGGGCCACTCCCGGGTAGGTGGGGCTCGTTAGCCCTTAAAGGCAACCCACCTACGTCCTAAGGACCTCACTGCCACCGTCCAAGCTCGCTTGGCCCCGGCAGATGAACCTTAGGATTAAAGGGTGGGCTCAGTTCCGCGCACACTGTGTCTCACCTAAAAAATCCAATGCGCAGGCTGGAAGGTGGAAAGACCTTCCCCGGATCTTCGCTCGCGAAGACTGGCCATTATTATTATTAGCATGGATCTTTTCTGTAATACTATTCACATTTTTTGACCCATCAAGTAGCTTGTGAAGATTTCTGCAGATTGGAAAGGGG
This sequence comes from Myiozetetes cayanensis, assembly GCF_022539395.1. Classification (NCBI taxonomy): domain Eukaryota; kingdom Metazoa; phylum Chordata; class Aves; order Passeriformes; family Tyrannidae; genus Myiozetetes; species Myiozetetes cayanensis. Next base: position 87,208,250 of record NW_026087411.1, on the reverse strand, counting down.
GCAAGAACATCTCACAGCTGCAGTGATCAAGAAATGAGCCCAAGATGTTGACTCCATAAAGTTCCTTTAAAATTGCCTTTGAATGTAAATGAAAACAATTGAATACCCATGTGTGCAGGGAGGTGGCTGTTGCAAAACTCCCTAAAAGGTAGCGGACTCTTTCATCCCCAATCAGATGGGCTAACTCCAGGGAAGAAACACTCAATGACAAACACAAGACTAAGAGCCTCTCATCTCCCACCTGAAAGCAATAATCACTACTGCTTACTTCCAATGAATACCTGAGAGAGTAGGTTTTTTGCTCTAGTCTGTGTGCAATTAAAGGCCACCTGTGGGTGTGCAGGAGTTGTTTGCAGCTGTTTTCTTCAGCTGAAACCACTGCTTATTACCTTCCAGTTGATAGATATTGTTGCAGCCAGCCATCAACATTAAATTCCACGTGGCTGTAGCAAGGCTGATTATATTAGTGGTCAGCAATCACGAACTGAAAGAAAAGATTAATAAAACCTTCTAAAATAAGATACCACGGGATTGTTTGTCTTATCCTCTACACTTGGTATGGAGCAATGAATCATAGAATAGTTTAGGTTTGGAAGGGACCTTAAAGATCTTCTATTTCTAGTCCACTCCCACGGTCAGGGACACATTACATTTAAACATTGCTTCAAGCCCCATCCCACCTGAATGCTTCAGGAATGAGATATTCACAACTTCTCTCAGCAACCTACACCTTACCACTCTCGTAATAAAAGAATTTCTTCCTAATATCTAGTCTAAACCTACCATCTTTCAGTTTGAGGGCATTCCTCCTTGTCCAAGCGCTACATGCCATCCCTCTCCAGCTTTCTTGTAGGCCCCCTTTAGGTACTGGAACTCTGCTAAAGGTCTCCCTGGAGCCTTCTCCTCTCCACACTGAACAATTCCAACTGTCTCTGCCAGTGTTCAAAGAAGAGGTGCTCCAGCCCTCTGATAATTTTTGTGGCCCTCCTCTGGATTTGCTCCCACAGGTCTGTGTCCTTCTTATATTGGGGCTGGATGCAGCACTGCAGATGGGGATCTCACAATAGTGGAGTAGAGGGGAGAATCACCTCCATTCAACCTGCTGGCCATGCTTCTTTTAACACAGTCCAGGATACATTTGACTTTCTGGGCTGCAAATGCACATCGGCTGGTCATGTTGCGTTTGTCATCAACCAACACCCTCAGGTCCTTCTCCTCAGGGCTGCTCTCCATTCTCTGCCCAGCCTGTCTGTGCTTGGGATTGCCCCCACACAACTTGGTATCATCATCAAACTTGCTGAGGGTGCACTCAATCCCACTGTCCATGTTACTAACAAAGATGTTAAACAGTGCTGGTCCCAGTAAGGACCCTGAACAATACTGCCTTCTCATTGATATTTTGTAGACCATGAATGGCATGGTATTGTGTTAATTAACAGCTGCGTAAACAGATGGTTAAAGAACAACAGTTCTTTAAACAGTCCTTAATCATAGCTTTTGTAATTATTCACCATTCTGTCTGTGGTGTTGGTGTTTATAAACACAATTCCCAGCTTGGCACAGAGGAGTCTACCACACAGCACAGCATAATCAGCACCTCAGACATATCAGGATTTCTTGTTAGCAAGTGGAAGTATAGGAAAAGCTCTTGAGCTCAGACCTCAGTCAAATATACATTCTAGGAACACTTTTTGTTGAAAAGAAGTAAAAAAAGCTAAGATAAGATTACTATTTGCAAATGCACAAGGACACCAAGGAGTAAATTCATGCTGGCAAATTAACAAGTAGGTATAAACTCACCAAGAGGAAACTTATACAGGAAATCAAACGAAGGCTTCTAATCACCAGCAAGTGAGGTCTGAAGAAGTCGTAGGCATAAAATAAGCTTATTTAAAGTGATGTTTATATATCACATAACTGACTATGACAGGAGAAATCTGGATTTCATAATTTAAGAAATTATTTCAAATTATATGTTGACTATACATGGGATTTTTAGATATGATCTTTATGGTGTCAAAAGCTACAGTATGTCTTGTTATTTCTCTATGAGATCTAGGGGTCAGTTTCTGTTATTGCTGCAATGCTCAGTCACCTGCTTGGGGTTTAGGCACTTTGGGCCCTGCCAGCAAGCCTTTAACCATGTAGGTAACTTTAAGTTTTATGTGCATCAGCATCTATGGGTTAGACAGCACCTCAGTGGGAAATCTTCCTGAAATGGTAAGGTATGATTTGGGTGATAAAGTCCTTCGGTGGCTTTAATCCAAAATCCTTTTGCAATTTGCTCTGAGTTATGAGAGTGGGGAAAAAATTCAATTCATGTTGCAAAAGTGATCCAAGGGCTGTCATGCTTCTGAGAACAAAGCCAGAGTAAAACCACCCTCAGTTCAAAAACTTGACATGGGAAAAATCCTAGCTGATAATTTTTTGAGTGGATTAGAGAGGATTAAAGAAGAGAGAGCAGTAGAATAAAAATAAGAAGATAAGAAATTTTTCTCCAGTCACTTCTGAGCATGGTAAATTGGTACCTCTAAGATTCTCACAATGCCAAATGAAACACTTTCCTTTTTGACACTTCACAATCCAAATGTCCAGACTGAGCAGCACTTGCAAACTATTCTTGTTCTGCACTTAGGGCTCAAAAGAAGCAACAGAAAGTAAGCTCAGTACTGACATTTAAAGATTTTTTTAAATGACTGCTAGTCCGCTTTTTCTGGTATTGTGGTTTACTTATCTTCTTGGGGTTTTTTTCTGTGTATAATTTAACTAATAAAATCTTTATATGGTGTTGATGCCATATGATTTTATTTCAACTGTAGAGAATTTTCTGTCATTTTAAAATCATTTATCAAAACCATTAAGAAATGTTGCCCTTGCATTCACCATAACTTGGTAACTGATGGAAAATTCAGCTCGTGATCTTACTGATATTCTTTATTTTTCTTTCTTTGTGTATATGTGTCAAGCTACTTAGTATCTTTGAATCATTTTTCTCACTTTTTGTGTATGTGTGAGTTGTGTGTTTGTTTGTATTAACTGACACATATATCTCCAACAAAAAACATATTGACTACTCTTTTTTTTTTTTTTTTTTTTTTTTTTTTTTTTGGCTATGTAAACATTTTTTTTCCATTCTGGATCTGGGTATTATTTTCTTACACTAAAACTAGTGGAGACCTGGGCTTTGCATTAGATGAGAGAAAAAAAATAAGGATGTATAAAAAAAGGATGTGGAAGTTAGGTAACATATATGAAGTTTAATATTGGTTGGAAGATGTAAAGAAATGTTTTTTATTTGTCTGTGGGGATGCATATTGGTAGTTACTGCAAATTTTCTCTATTCAGTTACCCAAGAAAAAGCTTTGGCTTCTTAATCAGCCAACAGTACTTATCTTGAAATGAAAGTAAGACTTCAGTCTTTTTTGCACGAAGCCTGTATAGATATGTCACATGAGGGATATTAAATGGGAACACTGTTCAACTGCTTCTGTTTCTACACAGGTTCCAAACTCAACTTTGTCAGATCTTGTCTCTTCCTATAGACTGGCAAATTGTTTTGCATCATTGTTAGATAGTAGGTTCTCACAGCTGACTCAAAATCAATATAGTAGATCACTCTCTGGTGAAGGTAGATTTGCACTAATTGAAGGGGAAGCCCAGATATTGCTCTGCTGACTCTGCTGTCATCAGAGTAACCTCTGACAGAGGAGCCATAGTAAGTAAAAGTAAAAGAGAAAATACAGCTTCCAGTTATTTATTGAGGATAAAAGTAATCAGACTCCCTTGATAGCTAGGAGTATGTTCAGAAATTTTTATTGTGCTCTTTGAGGCAAAGTAAACACACATTTCTGCTTAAATACATATTTTAAAAAAATTAATAAAGAATATTTCAGATGAAATCTTAGTACCATAAGCAGTTCTCTAAGGTGTCTGCAAAATTATGTCACAAGCCAATTCCTTATGTAGTCTTACACCAGCATCAATCCTGTGACTGTTAACATAGGGTGCCTCAGCTGGGCATTGTTCCATCTGCCATCACCACACCTGCTGCCTAGAAGTGGTCCCCAGGTGACTGCATTCCAGGATGGTTATAAGACAATGTTGTGACCATTTCTTTTCACCGAGAGAAACTTCACGCCCTTATAGGAAGCTGTGTTGTCTCTGGCTTTCGTGCTTCCAGCCAGATGTTTTCTTGGCCACAAGTCACCTGTGCTGAGTAGTTATGATTTTAATTTCCCTTTCAGGTAGCTGAAGGCACTCCCCCTCAGCTGCTTCTGTTTTTAAAATGAGGATGACTCTAAATCTAGATAGTGTCTGATATTAGCCTCATCTGATAATCAGTAGGGACTGCACACAGGTGGAATGGATGAAACTCATTTTGTGTCATGAAGAACATAATTGCACACAGGCAACCTGATTCTGAATTGGGGCTTTATTTGTGGTAGAGCAGGTCCCTTGCTGTGGTATATTGCAAATCAGTCATTGACAATGGCCAGGAGCAGAAACCTAGGCAGAGCTTATAAGAGGTAGGAAAGTAAATTGTGATATTTCCTGAAATAACTGTTTTAAAACTGCAGTTAGATTCCCCCTATTATAGGTAGGCAACTTAGAGGTGCCTTAATGAAGGGTGTCCTATATCCTTATTCTTTCTGTTTCTATTAGAAAGGACTTTGAAAACACTCAGTGTTATATTGCAGTACTCTGTCTTTAAACCCGATGCAATTCTATTAAGAGCAGCAATGAGCGTTTGTGAGCATTTCCTATGGAAAACAAACAAACAAACAAAAAACACCTATGACCCAATACCAAAACAAAACAAATAGGAAACACACTATAGGAAATCAGAAGAGCAAAATCTGAAAACTTGGAGCAGTTAAGTGAAGCATTAGGTTCAGGTTTTGTATTCATAAGAAAATAGAATTATTAGGATTTAAATAAAATTTTCAAATGTGCTTTTGTAACATACGCACATTTATATTGTGCCTACTTTGCAGTGGTATCATTATACTAGAAGGAACAGAAACAGATTTTAAATAGGAAAATAAGCCTTTTGTTTTCTTTTTTTCTGCTTGGTTGAGAACTTATATTTTGCTAAAATTCACCCAGTGAATTCACATACATTTTAACTTTAATCTTAATCACAATAAGGTATGTTTCAGACAGGGATAAATAACAGGGTTCTATCTAACAATCCATCCGTCTGAGTTTGTATCCTAAAGTCCTTAAAAAAGTATCTGAAAGCCATCTTTTTCCATACTCACTTCAGTGCAATATCAGTAATATCTGTAATTTTGATTCATTTTGCTAGATGGTTGGGAATAAAGACCTTATTAGATACTCTACTCATAAAACTGTTGAATACTGTTTGTACTTAGGCAGCTGACAGATAATGCATAAGTATTTTTCATCATCCATCTACATAGGTTCACACATTGGCAGTCTTCACCACAGTATTTGAGTGCCTCCATAATGTCTGATCACTATTTACTATATTAGATTACTAATTGTGAGTGACTGTAGATTGGATTCCAACCTCTCTCCTTTTTTGGATTTTTTTTATTTTTGCAGCTCTAATTGTTCTTAACTTACCTTCACTGTAATATGCTCCTGCTATTGGACTGATGAAAGTTTTGATTACTCCCATGCATTTCTAACAAAGTGCTAAAAATGTTGTTTTGCATAAATAGAATCTCTGGAGACATACTGTCCTATAAGGACAGTAGATAGTTAAAATTAAAATTAAAAAAAGGCAAGAAGAAAAAAGTACATTTTAAAAATTAGTTTTATATTTTAAAAAATAGTTTATTAATAAAATACATTATTAGGACAGAATTATCCTTTCTTCAGAAGATGGCAGCTATATTTATTAAAACATTATATATGACAGTATTAACACAATATTTCAAAAGTCTTTTCAGGTTTTAATTGGATATTTTTTACATTTTGTAACAAAATTTTGTAACGAAGGACTGAAATTAAATGAAAAATATATTAAACATTCAACCTGAAGTACCCCACCTTAGTCTTCACCTTCCATACTAAGTTTCATTGTGCCAATCTATTTATATAGCAACAGGAAGTAGTAAAAGAGATTTCTGCCTTTAAATGAAGATATCCTTTGGGAGGGAAATGATACTTCAAACTATTGCTTTAGTGTAAGAGTACTGCATACTGCTGCAGCAAGTTGAGAGAAGAAAGTATGACAATGAGGAAATAATAATGCAGTTTTGCCACAGTGTTTGTCAAGGGAAATGTAAAACAAATAAGCATATACAATCAACATCCATCAAATAATGAGACTGTCATATGAGTTTTGGGTCTGGGTTGAAATATCTTGAGCAGAAGGTTAAGGTTTTATTCACAAAAGGGAACATTCACTGTTGTTTGGGGTTTTTTAAATAATATGCAGAGTTACTCCTGTAACTCTGTAATACTCCTATTGGTATTTACCCGAGTAAATCCTCCTCTCAGAAAAATAGTGCTACTTTCATGGGTAGGCTTTGGATAGTGTATGAGTTTAATTACCAGACTCTTTATATTTTATTGCTATATTTGCCAATAGTTCCACAGTAACTTGCTTGAGCAGGAAGATTGGACCAAATGATCCACTGTGGTCCCATCCAGCCTTACCCATTCTGGGACTCTGTGATTTTACTGACATAAATTTTAATAAAAATTCCTCTAAAATGCCTTCTTGGTCATTTAATTATGTAAAAGGCCTATGATTTCATGAGTTTAGTGATTATTTATTTTCTGTGTTCCTGGATTGTTCCAATACTAATCTTCTTTTCTTCTTCCTCCCCCCTCCTCCTCCCTTCTCTTATCATCCATTACAAAATCCACCTTGTGATACAATAATGAAAGTAAGCTCTAAATAGCAGAACAACCATCCCATACCCCAAAACCTGAACTCTTTCTTACAGACTTTTTTTCCTTAGCTTAACATCTGGTTCTAAAATTCAAGTGAGATTCACCAGACAATCTTTCTTTCCATTTCACCAGCACTAACTCTGACTGACCCTCCAGAATTAGAATGAACTTGCCACTACAGGAGTGATACATTCATTCATGCACAGTCTTTCTCTCCCTTGTTATTGGTTATGTGTCCCGAGACCAACTCCCAGTTATCCAAGTAGCTTTTCAGCTTTAAAAACCACTAGCTACTCCGCTCTCATAATTCAAGATATTCTTTCCCCACCCATATCCAGTTGCAACTCATACCCCCGCCCCTGACAGTATTTCTCACCACTGGTTTCCCCAGCATGATGCTTTGCCTAATCTTCTACTTAAGAATGAGTAGAGTCAGCATCTTACTTTGGGACTGGTCCTCAGAAGAGTGTATACCTCATTCTTGTGTCCATCATGCCATACAAGAGCCAACAGCTCACTAGGCATTGCTTTGGTGATGCAACTGTTTTTTCAAATGTATTATAGCAGTCCAATGACTTGTGTATTTTCCTAAATCCTTCTCAAAAAAAACCCTATCCTGGCTATATAGTGGGAAAAGGTGAAGAAGTTGAGTAGTAGAGACTTGCCCCTTGGTGAGAATAGCCTTATGAATGAATAATTACATAGGGTTATTTTAGATATTAATAAAATTGAATATTAAGATTTATGAATGCATCATCAATAGCATTGGTACTTTAAAAGTGACTGAGTAACCCTTGAAAATAACTTCTTTTCAAAAGTCAAAGACTGAAATATTTACAACGTATACAAACTTTACTTTGCTTGTTTTAAATACTATAAGCAATTTTGAATCCTTATTTTAATAATGGTATCATCAGTAACATGGACTGGTGCTTTCATTCAGAAAAAAAACAACAAACCAACACAGTGTTCTCCAGTAATTATTTCCCTATGCATTACCTGAGCGAGATGTCTGTTATACACTTTCTGCAGGGTACATTCTGTACTCACTTTACAGCAATTCTGCTTGAGACTGATAATTCAGAGTCTCTGCAACATGATTCCTAAATAGTACACTTGAAGAGAGAAGCTGATAAGCATGTCAAAGTTTTCTAAGAGCATGATAGTTATAGCATCCGTTAGTTGTCCTGAGATTATTTTTGATCATTACGCATGTACAAAAAATACTGTACTTTTGGAAGGCAGTTAGAATGGGAGTAGTTTATAATGTCACCCAAAATAGAAAAGCATTACATAGCTCTACAATCACACACACAAAAAAGACCATTTTAAGCTTTCAACTGAAGACGCGTTTTCCCAGGTGGTCAATTGCACTTGTCATCTGTTATTTTGGAAAATGCACAGAATTTAATAGATGAGGTATATCAAACTAACTACATTAGGAATGTACCAGCTGTCAATATGGCTTCAGCCCAACAACATCTTTTGGGAAAAGCAAATTCCAAAATGAAGACAGTATACTATTAGTCTGATAGAATGATTATAAGTTTTGCCATCTGTTGCATATTTCACTATTAATTATGATTTGTATCAACATATATTTTCTAAAGTCCACATTTTCTTTTATATACAAGCAACAGCAAAGCAGAATGGCAACACATTGTCTCAAATAATGAAGTACCAATACTGGAGCTAAATCAGATAAACTTCACCCTGGTTTAATAAGGCAGGTATCTATGGTACTAATTACAGTAAACGGATCTACAAATATCAGCGACAGTACAGAAAAACAAACCAGAATTATACATCTTTGCTTGAAAAACTTACTGATTTTGCTTTTCAAAGCTATCCAATTGTGCACTTGTATACTATTTATGTTTAACATTTCAAAGTCCATCAGTCGAATTCAGGAACCTATTTAATCAAACATAAATGTAAAAGCTCCAACAATTTCAAAATGTTCCACAGCTAAATCCAAACTAGAGAGGAATTTCTTGCATGTAAAATTAAATGCCTAGTCAATGCATGAAGCATCATACAGTGTTTAAAGTTATATCAGAAAAAAAAAAAAAAAGAAAAATTTAATTAGGTTTGTGTCTTGTGGGTTGTTTGATTTTGACTGTGTTTGTTTTTTCTGTTGTTGTTGGGGTTTTTTGTGGGTTTTCTTGTTTTGGTTTTGGTTTGGGTTTTGTGGGGTTTTTTTTATTTACATTTTTTTCTGTACCCCATAACCGTAGGGGTTTTTACTTGTTCTTTTGTTTCATTCTTTCTTCCTTTAATTCTTTCAACATGATCACCATCCGTTTCCAAGTGAAAGACCTGATTCTAGTCCGAACCACTATTCTTTAATTTTGACTTTTTGCCTATAACATTAATAGGCAAATTAAGAGGGTTGTGGGTCCATCGCATTTATTTAGAAATGAGATGAGACTCATGGATACAACTTCATGGTCAGACTAGTGATTGATAACATTTTTTACACTGAAAGCATAAGTCCAAGATTTTTGAAAGTCCTACAAATATGGTGTTATTTAAATTGTTTCATTCTTCTCACCTTAAACTAACATTTTGCTTTACCTGACACTAAGCCATCACTCATGTCAGCTTCAAGCAAAGTGACCAAGCAGGGTTTACAGGAAAAGGAAAAACTATAAAAAACAGATACTTGGTATTACTGCCTAAGCCGTAAGCTGCACTCAGACAGTATTTCATTTTTCAAAAGCTTCTTGTACTTTGTCTTCCTTGTATTGAAGAAAATGCTATAATTTTCGTTTCTTCCCCTGCTATTCCTGTAACTTCATTAACTGATTAACAAAGGGAAAATAAAACAGAACTCTGCAAAGCCTAATATGAGACTGCCTTCACTATGAGCAGGAAATTACTATAGTCATTTTCACTATAGGAAATGACTGTCCAGTATTCAGAAGTCTCTGGAAAACCCGAGAAATAAGGATTTCTCCTTATGAGAAGAAGCCACCTTATTGTAGTAAGTTCATTCTTTCTCAACCTGGAAGCCATATCAATACTTTACTGCTCAGATCATTCAAGATATTTGATGATACCTACATTAGTATAGAGATTTTTTGTTGGACTTTTTTGATAGATTTTTTTTGTTTGTTTTGTGTTTTCTTTTTTCATTGTTTGACAGTCAGCACAACAAGTGTTATCTTTTAGGACAAGAGTTATTAATCTAACAACTAATGCTTGCCAAACTAGGAGCCAGATGAAAAACTGGCTTTCAATGCACTGAAGAAAAAACAATGTCCTTTTCAACTCATATGATGAACAGTGAATATACTGACACTAATAGCTCTTTGAGCATTTGCTGTTACAAGAACTCTTCAGAAGTTGGTATCTTATCCATTAATAGCACAGCTAACTTTCCCAACTGGTCTTTATGATACTTAAGAAATTCCATAAGAAGTATAAAATTCTATAGGAAGTATATTTATATATAATTTCCTTCATGTTTATAAAGAATTTGATTGACAGAGCAAATTTACAGGAGTGTGTTTTTTCTTGATTTTGTTTAAGGATCTGTTTCTGGACTGTCATTAAGAAAGATCATGTTTTATAATTACAGATTAGGCTACCACTGTGTCTGAATGGATGTGGAGAGAGACAATTATGAATGCACAGCAGATTTTTGTCAAGCAAAGTTACCTAGACATAATTCAAATGAATTGCCAAGGTTATGGCATTGCTGGCAAACAACCAAAAACCCCTGCCTTTGCTCAGTACTATAAAACTATGTTATAGCATTAATTATTAAACTACAGCATTAGGCAAAAGCCCATATATGGATATTTTTATTTTAGAGAAGACACATTTACAACAGATCTTAAATAATTCTGCATTCTGGTAACAATTCAAACATTCTAGACAATATTCTACATGAGCTGGACAACTACTAATATGCTTGGCTTTTCTAGGACATTTTGTGTTTCCCATTGATTAGTGAAACATCATATTTTTCTTTTTAATTATCAAGGCCTTTATATTAATGTTTCAATTCTTGGTCATTATTGGAACTACCAATCAACTGAGATTCATATTCTGGCAAAAGCCTTCTTTTCCCTTTCTTCTCACAAGCTCTGGAGTTCAAAGAGCTAGATCAATCATATTTTCAAGCCAATTACATTACTCTGGTTCTTTTGGATGACCTTAACATATTTCTGAAAATGAAAATATGTCAGCTGCTAGGAACTGAATCCATATTCCAAGCTTAATGACAGCACCTACCTCTATCTCACTTTTTATCCTTTGGTCCAATAGCAGCTCTGGTAATGTTTATTGTCTTCCGCTTTTTGTAAAGCAGCTCCTCCTATTTGTGTTTATTGAAGTTAGCGAAAAGTCCATTTATCTGTTTAATATTTTCGATCTCTCTCTTCAGTCTTGAAGTAAGGTACAGGTCCCTTTTCTTACAGGACATACTAGGTTATGAAGGATATGGGAATGGAACATTGTTTCACAACCACAGATTTTGGCACAAGATGGTATGCTTAATATCCACTACAAAATACCTGACTTAGATCTGTCACTTTTCAGATTTTCAGTTAATTCATCATCTTTTCCTCCATTTCTACTGTATAAGCAAAAGTTCTATTTCTAGCTCATCAATATTTTTTTGCAGGCTATTTTCTATAGGAAATGATAAAATTAATCCATCTGATTTTGTACTGTTGATATTTCTGTATAGCAGTGCCTTCAGCAGTCATTGACATTCTTTTTTGCTATGTGTAGGCAAAGAAGCACTACAGGAGCACGGATATCACCACTACCTGTAAAAGACTTTTGTAGTGCTGATTAGGAGAGTTGCCTCCCTAATCAGTCTAGAAGGCTACCATCCAAATAGGAGCATTGAGACTTGTAACATTTCTTTGTCTGTTCATGTAAGAAATTTACTTCATTTTTATTTTTAAACTGTCCTTTGCCTTAGAATCATAGAATACTTTGTGTTGGAAAGGACCTTTAAAGGTCACCTAGTCCAATCCCCTCTGAAATAAGCACAGGCATCTTCAACTCAGTCAGATTGCTCCATCCAATTTAACCTTGAATATTTCTATGGATAAGGCATCTACTCCCTCTCTGGGCAACATGTTCCAGTGTTTCACCACCCTCACTGTAAAAAGTTGTCATCTTTATACCTAGTCTAAATCTGCCCTTCTTCAGTTTAAAACCATTAACCCTTCTTCTGTTGAAACAGGCCTTTGTAAAACATCTGTCCTCATCTTTCTTATAAGCCCCCTTAAATACTGAAAGGCTTCAGTAACTTCTTCCTGAAGCCTCCTCTTCTCCAGACTGAACAACGCACAGCTCTCTCAGCTTTTCCTCATAGGAGAGGTGCTCCAACCCTCTGATCATCTTGGTGGCCCTTCTCTGGACTTACTCTGTAAGTCTTGTCCTTCTTATGTAGGGGCCCTAAGACCTGGAAGCTATACTCCAGGTGGGATGTCACAAGAACAGAATAGAGAGGGATAATCCCCTCTCTTGACATACTGGGCATTCCTCTTTTGATGTAGCCCAGGATGTGGTTGTCCTTCAGGGCTGCAAGTGCACACAGTGGCTCACATCTAGTTTTTCATCCACCAGAACCCCCACGTCCCTCTCCACAGTGCTGCTCCCAATGAATTCTTCTCCCATTTTCTACTCGTGTCTGGGTTTTCCTGACCCCTGTGCACAACCTTGCACTTGGCCTTATTGAACCTTATTAGGTGCTTGTGGGCCCACTTCTCAAGCCTGTACAGGTCCCTCTGGATGGATCCCATCCCTCAGGTGTGTCAACTGTGCCTTTCCCTGCTTCCACTGCCTGTGCATTTGCTTCTTACCCTTTAGTTTGACCAGCAGTTCCCTACTCAGCATGCTTTCCTTTCCTGATTTCTTACACATGGGATCTAAGAGCTCTTGTGTTCTATGGAAAGATCTACAAGCTCTGTTCTGCTCCCCTGTCCTTGAGGACAGTTTTCCAGAGGGTCCTACTGACTAACTCTTCAGAAGAGTTGAAATGTTGCTTTCTTAAAATTCAGGGTACTTTTTTCTTTGCCTGACCCATATCCCTCAGGACTGCAAACTCCACTGCATCACAGCCTGTCTTCAGTCTTGACGCCACTGATGAGCACACTCGCCCTGGTGACCAGTAAGTCCAGCAACTCATTTCCTCTGGTAGGTCTCTTGAGCCTTAAACCTTAGTTTAAGAAGTTATCCTCAGTGCATTGCAGGAATTTCCTGGATTTCCTACAATTCACCGTGCTACTTTCCCAGCAAATGTCAGGGTGGTTGAAGTCCCCGAATAGGACAAGAGCCTGCAATTATGACATCTCCTGTAGTCAGAGTAAGAAGGCCTCGTCAGTAGGCTCCCTTCAATCAGATGTCCTGTAGTAGATGCTAATCACAAGGTTCCCTTTGTTGCCTCAGTCTCCAGTTCTTACCCACAGGCTTTTGACCTGCTTTTGGCTGTTCTTTAGAAACAACTCTTCACACTCCACCCAGTTCTTGATGTAGAGAGCAACACCTCTGCCTTCCTTTACTGTGTCTTATTTAGATATTTTTATTTCATCCCTGTAATGAAGTGAATTCTGTAATATTATGTCATCTATAAGATTTTAGGGAAGGCTTGAAAACAAAACCCAAGCAAATGTGTAAATGTAAGATAGATTAGTAATTTAGTTCTTTGAAATATTAATAATAAATACGTTTATACTGCATGTTCTTGTAATAATTATCTTGCATTTTCTTCCATTTTTCAAATTCATTGTGAGAAGCTGATAGAGAATATCCCATGAGAAAAATAAAACACATTTCTGCACCAGTCCACAAAAGACATCCTAGTGTACATACCGACGCTCCTCCCACTAATGACTTTATTCTCCCCCAGTTTGCTGGGAGATCCAGAGAACTTCACACCAGCAAACCCACTAGTTACACTCTCTGATATTATACCTGAATGATATTCCCTATTCACATATGCCATCCTATGCTCTATCCCAACAAACTAGGAGTAGTACTGGCCTAGCCGTCTCTGTACTAGTTCTACTCATAAGCCCCTTCCTGCACAAATGCAAACAATGCACAATAGCCTTCTGCCCTCTCTCCCAACTCCTGCTTGGAATCCTAGTCAGTCTTCTTATGCTAACATGAGTGGTCAGCCAGACAATAGAAGATCCTTTAATCATTATCAGCCAACTAGCCTCTCTTGCTTTCTTCACCAGCCTCCTAATACTCTTCTCCATTACTGAAGTCCTAGAAAACAAAATACTCAATTACCAAAAAGACTCTAATGATTTATAAAAAACCACTGATCTTGTAAAGTGAAGAGTAAAGACTACACCTCTTAGAGTTTCAGAAAACATTACAAAGACACCTCAGAAAAAAAAGAGACTGAAACCTCTATCTGTAACACTCCAGCCCCAGAGCAACAAGCTCAGCCAGGAGTATTACTTTTAAAAATATAGGGTTCTTTAATACCTTGAGATAAAGAGAAAAAACACACACTTTTCCTCATGAGGTACTTTTACTGATAATTTAGGGGAGAAAATAAGAGAACTTGGCAAAATTTCAAAAATATACCATACAATCAAAACAAAGAATTCTACCAAAGCACTAACCCAGCACATGAAAACCCTCACAGCTTAGCAAGATCTAATCCTGACAGCTTTAGGATCCCCAAAAATCAAGAAAAGAGTAAAGCAAGAGAAGAGCAAAAAGCAAGATGAGAGAAGAAGGAGAAGGAGACAGACTATTATAAAGCTTCCATCAGATCCTTGCAGAAGCCCAGCTCTCGCATGTCGAGATGGCAGGGCCGTGACCACATGGAGAGCATATGCCATTGGTTCTATCCACCCTGGTCCTTGTGGCCTCACCCAAGCCAGAACATGGGGGTTACTGGTCATTCTGGGGCTCCAGGTAGGGAACAGTTCTCACTGTCCCTGCCAATCTGAAGCTGGGGCTCCAGGAGGTGTGGTGTATTGAAGAATTCCTAGGCTGCCTTTGACTGGCAGCTACTCTGGGGCTTCCCCATGTAGGCTCCAGGGGCCTGCCATGTGGGATACAACACCACCTCATTCCCATAAGGTTCAACCCATCCTTTCCCCCTCCACACACACCCACATCCAAACTGGTTCTGACCCACCAATAGTTTTACTGATCCAATGTCTCACATCAGCTCCAAAAGCTGGTATTTTGCATTAAAGTATTCTCTGATCTTCCCACTAAACTTCCCAAATTGCCCCATGAGATAGTCCCTGTACAAACTCTAAGACAATAATAATGTCAGCAACAGCCCCCACCCCACCCAAAGCATCCCAACCCCATAGGAATAAAACATAGCTACACCACAAAATCTAACCAAACCTGCCCGCTCCATCAACAGTAGCTGCTCCAAACTTCCAACAATCAGCAAAATCCCAAATATTCGCCCCACACGCACTAAAACAAGACCTTTACCATACCCTACAACATGTAGCCTAGCCTCTAGAAAAGAATCAGCCACTAAAGAGACAGAATAAACAAAAATTAAGAATATTCCACCCAAAAAGCCCATAAACAGCATTAACAACACAAAGGAAAGCCCCAAACTTAACAACCACTTACATCCAGCAACAGATGCCATCACCAAGCCAACTACCTCATAATACAATGAAGGATTAGACAGAATTGCTAACCTCCCCAAACAAAGCACAACCCTAAAAAAAAATACAAATTGAATGATAGTGCTTCTCTTTTGGCTTTTATTCAAGGTCTATGTCCTGAAAAAACATTGTGAAAAAGTCTAACTTGAATGAACTGTCAGAATTAACTTCCCTACAATTCATTTCCTGCCTCCCACAGTTCTATCCAGCCAAAAGGTATATCCAGTAGCAGGCACAGCCATGCTACTTTTAAATGCATGACTCCCAAAAGGGAAAGAATTTTATGCATGGCTGCCACTGTATTTGGCTGTGAATCAGGGGCCTGGGTTCCCTGGATTGAACTAGGGAAGATTTATGTGTCTCAGAGTAGGGTCAAAAACAGTCAGCATGATGAACAAGCATCTGGTAAAGTAACTCCAAAAACAAACTGTTGCAGAACTTCCATTCTAATCCAGAATTTGGGCTGAAGTTTGGGCAGCTACCTCTTCTATTTCAGGATCTGCTTTTAAAACATAGTGCTGGTGCAGTTTTACATTTTCATACAATAGATGGCAGAAGTTTTTCTGCAGGGATTGTTTACCTGGGCTCAAAGATATTTTCAAGATGTGAATACCTGGCTACCGAGGAAGAAGCCTGAGCTGAATGCTGCCAGTGC
The DNA here is from genome assembly GCF_022539395.1 of Myiozetetes cayanensis. Classification (NCBI taxonomy): domain Eukaryota; kingdom Metazoa; phylum Chordata; class Aves; order Passeriformes; family Tyrannidae; genus Myiozetetes; species Myiozetetes cayanensis. The sequence continues at coordinate 87,192,098 of NW_026087411.1, read as the reverse complement.
ACAGGAAACACAACTTCTTAGTCAAAAACCAGAAGGCTGCAAGACAAATGCAGAATCTGGAAATAAGGCATCTTTCAACTGAGCTAGTTCCTGAGCTAATCAGCTTATATTAAGATGCTTCTTAGGATTACTGTCCTTGCCCTGAGGATTTGAGCTGATCACTGTGTAGTGACTCACCTTAAACAAAGACAGAGACAGAGATTGATCTCTCCCATCTCCCCTCTTCAAGCAACAGCCTTAGAGTTAATAAACCTGTATGGAAAATATGAACTTGAATGCTTTACATGAAAGCTACAGGAAAATATACACCCAGACTTTCTGAATGAACATTTTCTCCCACAATAGAAATTTACATGTTCTTTATTTGAGGTACAAAGCAAGCTGTATACTAAGTACTGCACCATAATATAATATAGTTCCTCAGAAAATTGCAAGTTCCTCAGAAAATCTTCCTAGATAAATATATTTTCACACCAGTTTCAGCCCTTTCCTAAGTTCCTCAGGGACAAATTCAGATGGAGTCAACATTTCACCAAAACCATACCATGTGGCTTTAACTAGTGATCCAGAGTAATGAAAAAGTGAAAATGAAAGGGCCCACCTACCCCAATCACTCTATCAGCCTTAGTGTGCTGTGTAGTTCTTTATTTTTTTGTCCATACCCCTGTCATGCTTTAACCCCAACCAGCAACCAAGCATTACATAGCCATTTGCTCAAGCTCTCGCAAGCAGAATGGGGGAGAGAATACGAAGAGTAAAAGCTAGAAAACCTGTACATTGAGATAAAGATTGTTTTTAGAGAAAGGAAAAGGTGTGCATGCAAACAAAGCAAAACAAGGAATTAGCTCACTGCTTCCCATGGACGGGTAGGAGTTCAGCCATCTCCAGGAGAGCAGAGCCCCTTCACACATAATGGTTACTTGCGAAGACAAACACCATCACTCCAAAAGTCCCCTCTTCCTCTTTCTTCCCTCCGCTTTATATACTGAGCAGGATGACCTAGGGTGTGGAATATTTCTTTAATCACTTTAGGTCACCTGTCCCGGCTGTGTCTTCTCCCAGTCTCCCATGCAGCTCCAACTTCCTTACCAGCCCCATACTGTTATGAAAATTAACTCTACCCCAGTCAAAACCAGCACACTCCCCCATGAAGGACAATACAGCTTCATATACTGGCTGCAATCCTTTACCATCACCATGGCCTTATGACTCCACACCATTGTTCCCTCCCTGCCTTTGCTAAGCAAGAGGTCAGTGAAAGTCCTTTCAACCAGGCTCTCTCCTCTTAGAGACACCTGCCTCTGGGATTTAACTTCAGAAATGATAAATATGCTGTTGAACCAGAGGCTGGGACAAAGCCTGCTATTTAATGTCTAAATAGTATTTTGATGTCCTGATATTTATCTCCATGCTGTCTGTCTTTAAAACAGAATGACTCCATACTATTTCCTCTCTGATTTCTAAAACACAGGCTGTTATCCAAATTGAATGCTAAAAAGCTAACCAGCCCAATGGATCCTGAATCTTCTAACGGAAATTTTATGTAATTTCAGTAGTTTCTACATATTTGCCTAAATATGTTTAGAAATAAATTTTGCAAATGAATATAAAAGCCACTAATTGTGGCTATTTGCAGAAGCTTCTATTTGTAGAATTTGCTATTTCTAGAACTCCCGCTATATGCAACCTTCTGATCAGGAGTTAAAATTGCCAAGCTACTTTAAATGTGAAGTCACATATTACTCATTTAAATAATGACAATGCCTACAAGATAATTACAATATTCTTAGCCTTTTCTTGAAATAGATATGTACAACTACTTAAAATTCTGTCTTTAGCAAAAGATTTTTATTTTAAGCTTGTTTACACTTTTAACAAATTGCTGTGGCATTATTTACATGTTTTCTTTGTATATGATGTGATTTATCAATTCCTGGAAACTTCTGTGTGATAAAGATCTTACAGATATCATCAGTATATCAGATATTGAAATTATAAAGGTGTTCACCATACCTAAATAAAGTCTCTGGTGTAGATGATAGGAGCTGGAATAGAACTGTCAGAGCCAAATTTATGAAAGTTCTTCATGGGGAAGTGAATATACGCTTTAAATATATAATAAACCTTCCTTACAGATGGAGAAAAAAGAAAAAGCTGCTGCTGCTGCTGCAGTGACTGAGCAAAAAAGTTGCTGCTTTTGTCATCTCTTAGAACCAGCAGTTGTGATGGGAATGGCATCACCAGTACTGTCACAATCAGCAGTACTGATAAATCTGTGGAACTGGAAGGAGGCATGAGAATTTTCAGAGGGAAAAAGCTTATTTAAAAATTAATAAGCCTTTCCACTGCTGAAAAAAGAAGTTTAATGCCTACGATGCTGCATGAAGGAGGCTATTATGAAACACAAAGGTTAAATTTAGTTTAAACTTGCTTGAGTTTAAAAGACGAGAAGCATGTGATTTTCCAGATGAAATAAAATAGCCTAATTTAAATGTTCCTTTCTTGTACTTCTTTGGCTATAACTGTAATGGTTTAGGGATATAACAACAAAGAGTTTGAAGGAACAGAAACACATTTTACTAAACCAGTGCTTGTTTGAAAACAACAAAAAAACAACTGTCAACCACACAAGCCTTTCAGGTCTGATCTTTTAGGACAAGTTAAGAAACAAGGACAATATTATGGGCATGAACAGCCCACATAAAATGGAAAATTAAATATAGTCTATGGAATTAATTACTAAATGTTTTTTCACGTTTTTTATGAGATCCTTCTTTATACTGACATGTATCTTTACATACAGAAAAAAATGCAAGAATAATGTGAATATAAGTATCTAATATTTATGTACAGATGTCCTTCAGAAATGAAATTATTGCAGAACTGGCAAAAGAAATGTTAGTGGTTTTTTAATGTGAAATAAGACAAAGTTCTATCATTTTTCTCTTGAATGTTTTGTTAAAGTCAGATAATTATTTATTAAGCTTGTCATCTGCTTAATTTTTCTTGTCAAGTGAGCCATCAGCAGCAGTTGTCACTGCAGAGCAGTTGCAAGTAGTGATATCAGTTATTCAGAAGTAAGAGCAGCTCTCAGTTTTGCAGGACTTTTGAAGTCTTACTTTCCCCATTAGTGCATGCACTGCAGTTTGGGATTCTTTGTCCTAACCCATGCAATCCTAGTTTTGCCTATAATATCCCTCATTAACCAGCATGTGATACCTTTCTAGAATTATGTTTGGTACTATACATGGACTTGATATACGAGTAGTGCTATTCATACTTTTTCTACCTTTTTGTCAAGGTCAAGCTTCCTTTTAGCATTCCAGATACTTTTTGAACTCATAATCCATCTGTCTAGTCATTTAGCTGCCTTTCCAAGATTTTTTTCTTGCTGCTTACCAGCGCACTGTTTGAATGCATCATGAGGGTATTTATAAATGATGCATAAATCCCAGTTTTTTCCTTAGCAATATGAGGGCAAATTTACATTTAAATGCACATAGGTGCAATTACAGCTATGAAAAAAAAAAGGGCTGTGACTTAAATAATGTTCCAATGAGGAGGAAGATTTGCATTTAATTGCTTCAATTTTGCACCTATTTGGGCAATTTTACAGATATTGACAATTACAGAAACCCAGAAATTTATCTGCCTAAACAAATATAATGGAAATTGTGTGTTTTATTAGGTTTGGGGGTTTTTTGTTTGTTTATTTTTGGTGGTAGTGGTTGTTGTTGTTGTTGTCCTGGCACTGAATTTACATTTACAGATATTGCAAAATTATTTTTATTTTCATCATTTGCAAATGTAGGGCCAGAGGACACTAGTAGGTTTTTACCACCCTGAGCAGTCTTACGAGGGAACATATCCCTGAGCTACATCATAGGCGTGACTGTGCTCAACCTTGTTATGGCTACTCTCATACACACACACACACATACTAAAAAAAAATAAAATTCAAGAAATGTCACACTGATTTGTTAATTAGTCACTTATTGGAAAGTAAAAAACAAACAAGCAAAGAGATTTCAGCGTCTTTTCAATCAAGTCACTCATAGTATTAATTTTAAAATAAATGCTGAGACAAAAGGGTGTCTTTTTTCTTATTCACATTTCCAGGAAGTTAATGTTATACCAGATGATATAAACCACAACAAAAATATGATGGTATCACTAAGTAACACAAAATTAAGTTACTTATTCATGATTACAAAGAACTGGCAGGTCACAGAAATATTCTGGCACACAGAGATTGATCAAAGCAAAGGAAATTTGACATAGACTATTGCCAGTGCAAATACAATGATGTACCTTACAATCGTTTCAAGGTCTTGTGCAAGCTGTTCTAGTTGATATTGCTGTGTACAGGAGGTTGCACTAGGTAGTTTCCAGAGGTCCTTCCAAATTCCTTCTTTCTGTGATTCGAAAGTTTTATAAATAAATTCCTCATCCTTTTGACTCTTCCAAAAATGCTAGCCTTTGGCTACCCTAGTTTCACTTTCACCTCTGCACGTACCATGATGGAAAAGCACATGTACATCTCTATGTTTCAGTTTCTCATACCAAACATATCTAAAGATCTCTCCCCACATCACAGCCTCATATTCATGTTAGCTCCCTACAGCTGATGTGCTGCTTGCTTGTTTTGTGGCCCCATCCCTCACATATTATCTCACATTCAGGACCCAAACATGCAATCTTATTTTTACTCAAAAAGTAGTGTTGAATAAAACCCCAAAAAACTAATGTATGAAATGAATACAAAAATGTTTGGCACATAATCTCAGTAGAGATTTTTATCTCAAGATCCAACATTTTTATTTATTTCTTACTTGAATCATAGGTAGAGTGAGTTTTGTATTTCTTCAATGCAAATTCACAGAAAAAGAACAGAAACCAAAGATACAACTTCTGTCTCAGGATTTCCCTGAGCTACACATCACTAGTAGCTCAAATTCCATACTAGAAATGGGTCACAAAAAGTCTTCCTTGTTCTTGTAAATCTGTGAAGTTTTGTGGGTTTTTTGCTAATGTATATATTTATATCTCACTGTGTTTATATATGTACATCCCTCTTTATATGGATGTAATAATATAGATTCTACTGTTAACACAATGCTGCCAGGGGCTTACCCTAGTAGCATTAAAAGGAAACACCTACAGGAACGTACAGTCAGAGACAATAAAAAAATCTGCTCCCTAAATTCCCAATTTCTTATATCTATTTTCATTCATTTTTTTTTAATAATTTCCCCAACATCATTTTATTTCTTCTAAAGTGGTGAAGATTTTGTCACCCTTGTGAAGTGCTTTTATATTTACAAATCACGATATCAACTATTATAAAAAAAAGTAAACTATGCATGTCTGTAGGTTAGATACCAGGGAAAGGTTTTTCACCCAGAGGTTGTTGAGCACCAAGCCTGTCTGAGTTCAAGAGGCATTTGGGCAAAGCTCTCAGGCACATGGTGGAACTCTTGGCATGTCCGGTGCAGGAACAGGAGCTGGACTCAATGATCCTGGTAGGTCCCTTCCAACTTGGCATATTATATGATTCTACAATTCTATGAAAATCTTATGTCTAGAGATAGCACAATTGTTTATGGGATCATACTCACTTGATCCATCACTTTAGATACCCCAGTTAAAATGGAAGCATGCAGTAAATTTGTCCCATTCATGGAATATATGGTTAGAAGATTTTTTGCAAATAATAGATTCAACCTCTGAGTATAGGACTAATTTTACTCAACTTCTTCTGAGTCAAATGCTTGTATTCTTAGTGCAGAGAAGAGAAGGCAGCTCTTTCAAATGCATAATCCACCTGATTTTAAACATTTGCTCTTGGATGGGAAGAATAACATGGCAAAAGTACCAGCTTTTCTCTCTTGAGTGTGAAGAGTCTGGCCAACTAATTGAAATGTAGGTGTGTACCTTGTAGGTTTTTTTCATCTGTTCAGGTAATAATTTAAATACCAAAGTAGAAACAGAAGTGAAATTAGATAAAAAATATTTTGTAGGTATTTGCTATTTATTATTGTACCCTCTGCTCTTCCTTAAAGGCTGTAGAACTCACTGATTCCCAGTAGAGATGATTATACCACCCTAGTACTACCTAATACCGAATACTCCTATGGAATTACATGAGATACTGCAGGTGAATAATATAAGTAAAGATCCATTCAGTTTTTACAGGAACAAGGTTTGCGGTACAAATGTGAGTGACTGATTCATGGGACTGTCTGTGTCTCAGTTTTATGTGACCTCCCAAATTCACCAGTAAAGAATGCCTTAAGGATGAGATTTGGACTCTCTAATGAAAAGAATTTCTGATAGGAAAACATCATTAGTAATTTGTACACACTAGAAAAATAAAACATGCTTCTAGCTGGAATAACCAGTGTTTCTTTATGACTGAAAGCAGCAAAAATGTTTAAGCATCTCAATACTTACTCATATAGTTAAACCTGAAAATGTAGGAGACCCAAGACTGTGATTAGACATCTTAGGTTCCTATATTTGTATGATTCTAAATATGCCTTAGATAGCTCATCTTGACTTCACAATATTTAAATAAGCAGCTGTTAAGAATGGTTTTGTACATCCTATACACAAAGGATCGTGATTTATTCCTGTTAAAGCCTTATTTCAAATTGTTGAAGTCACAATGATCTGATGTCTCAGGATTGTTCATTTTCATATTCTGTTGTTAGCATATAATAAGATTTTAACAACTTCCTTAGTTTAATTTTAAATTTGAATATTCATGGCCTGTATTATAAATTCTAATCAGAATGATGACTATTGATACTTGTTCACATCCTCACATGACAATTTTCAGTGTTTGCTTTCATACTGCTTGTGGGACTGAGTGTCCTCTCATTTCATGCTCTAGCTCCACATGTTCTATCATTAAACACCTGACACTTTCCATTTATGGTACAGAGAAAGAAGGTACCAGACCTGTGACTGTGAATTTCATGTGTTCTCAGAGTCAAGTGTCCAAGTTCTACGTTCATCAACTTTCAGATGCCGAAGTAATACACCATACATTTATGGCACATGAAAAGAGTCATTCTTTGAAACATTCACCATGCTAAGGGTGAATGTTTCAAATATAGAGGACAGGCAAAGTAGACAACTGTTAATCTCTGTATTCATGGTGGCTACACCAAGAGTCCATTTGACCCTTTTGGGTCCTTGAAGTACTCTTTCTTTAGGTACTTGGTTGGTTAACACCAGAGGAATTGCTAACTGTCCTGGTCCTGCCCAAATAGAGCATACTGTTGGAGGAGATAAGGCTCCTGTAGTGCAAACAAGGAAGAGACTGAGAAAGGCAGTGTTGGTTGTTCCTCATGAAAGGGCACACACAGTTGTGGGATGGTCTTTGCTCAAGCACCTGGGTGTACTTGGTGGGTAATGCAGAAGAATGAGAGATCCAGTGTCTACTTCCTGGAGACTTTCTTTCCTTGGGATGAAATAACCAATGATGTGAGTTGTATGTTGTAGGAAGTGATGTAGTAGAAACTACCTGAACTGATGGAAAGTGAGCTTTGCAAGGAATTGGGTGAGTGCAGTGATGATCCAAATCAAGCTGGTGCTGGTACACAACAATCAAACGTTGTTTCCCTTGTTGATACATGTACTGAGGCTCTACTTCCCAGGAAGTGGCTGTACATAACCTGCTGATGGGAAGTAATGAATAAATTGCATTTTGTTTTGGTTTGTTTTGTTTATGTGTATAACCTTTGCTTTCTTTGCTTAAACTGCCTTTATTTTAGCCCACAAGTTTTTTGTCTTATTTCTCCCCCTGTCTGTGATAAAGCAGCCCAGTGGACACACGGCAGCCAGCCAAGATCAGTGCACCACATTTACTTAAAAACAAGAAAAACACAATGAAACTGAACATAGACACAGAATGAAACTAAGATTTGATGGTATTTTTAATTATAAAATTCAGTTTAAATTTATTCTTAATATAAAAGTCAAAGATATTTTAGGTGGTGGAGGAATATCTAGATGTGCAATGGCTAACATGAAAGAGGATGAGTAAGACTAAAGTTATCCTTGCACTGACTGCAGCGATAAAATTTGCACTGACTCCTGTGGGATAAGAATTTTGTGCTGGTTTGTTTTTTTAAGTTGCCCCCAAATAAGTATTGGTTTCTCCAGAAATCACCATTTCTGAATACTTTTGTATATTCATAAAATAGATTGATATTTAATCTTTGGGGGAAAAGCATCTGTTAACATTTTCTGCAAAGCATTAGTGAAAAGTATGCCCCAATTAAAGTCAGAAGTTTTTTAGAGGATGCACTGGAGTCGCCACAGATATTTTCAAGAGATGAGAAATCTCAGCAGGTGGAAAATGTTTGTTTTGTAATTAACATTAGGTAGTTATCATTAAGGGAGTGATTTTTTATTTTTAAAGCTGACAATTGTGCTTCTATATTTCCATTTAAATTTTCTACTGGGAAAAAAAAAATTGAAGGCCAAAAATGGATGGTTAGATAAATAAAGATTGGTTTCTCATCAAGTGATACTGTATGTCTGAAATGTCCTCTTTTTTTTTTATACCATGGCCCATCCTATGTTGCTTCTTGTTCTCATTCCCCTCCATTATTTGTTCTCTACACAAGGACTTGCTCCATTTCTACCAGTCTGTTACCAAACATTAAAATAAGCTTATTCTAGTAGAGTGTGAAAAAACATCCAAAGATAGCATATCAAAATTCCCAAACACTGTTACACGTTAACAGAAGATGAAATTTAAAAAATCATTTCTCCCTCAGCAGCTCCAGGCAACCAAAAATACTGTAACACGTTTCTGTATCTTCATTAGCATCAAGTATGGTTGCATTTTCTGAGATTCAGATAATTCCTCAAGACATTGTTTAAGCAATTATGAGAATTTTTTTGAGTTTTGACAGATATTCATGGACATGAGTTTTTTTTTTTTTCTTTTCTTTTTAGCCAGTGTATTACTCAACGGTGGTGTTATTCTGCTATATCAACAGTAATATTTGTTTAAAATATTTACAATATTTAGTTTAAATGTAAGAATTAATCCTTTGAGGAACAGAGTCATAGAATATTCTTAACTGGAAGGGAACCACAAGGGTTATCGAGTCCAGCTCTAAAATGATTGGCCCATAGAGGGATGGAACCCACAGCCTTGGCATTATTAGCAGCAGGGTCTAACCAACTGAGCTAATTTCAGGGTCCAGCATTTATATATATTTATGTAAAATTGTATTGTTATTTCAAAGAATCAATTTCTACCAGATCTGTATTTCTCTACACTATGTCATTGCATTAGAGTCATGAATCATAGAAGTACAGAATGGCTTGGGTTGGAAGAGACATTAAAGATCACCTAGTTCCAAACCCCCTGCTGTAAACAGGGACACCTTTCACTGGAACAGGTTGCTCAGACCTCCATCCAACCTGTCCTTGAAAAATTCCAGGGACAGGGTACTCTCAGCTTCTCTGGGAAAACTCTGTCAGTGCCTTACCACTCTCATATAAAAAAATTTCTTCCTAATGTCTAACCTAAACCTACTCTCTTTCAGTTTGAAACCATTTCCGCTTGTGCTATCTTACACAACCTTATGAAAAGTCTTTCTCCATCATTCTTGTAGACTCTCTTCATGTACTGGAAGGCTGCAATTAGGTCACCCTGAAGCCTTCTCCTCTCCAAGCTTAACAAACACAATTCTGTCAGCCTTTCCTCATAGGAGAGTTGCTCCATCCCTCTAATCGTCTTGGTGCTCCTCCTCTGGACTCACTCCCAACAGGTCGATGTCATTCCTGTGCTGAGGACTCCAGAGCTGGATGCAGCATTCCAGGTGGGATCTCACCAGAGCGGAGTAAAAGGGGCATAATCACCTCCCTTGACTTGCTGGCCACACTTTTTGTTTTTATGCAGCCCAGGATACAGTTGGCTTTTTGGACTGTAAGTGCACCTTGCCAGCTCAGGTCCAGCCTCTCATCCACCAGCACACCCAAGTCCTTTACAGCAGAGCTGCTCTCAGTCTCTTCATCCTTCGCCCTGTATTGATATCAGGGCTTTCCCTGACCCAGGTGCAACACCTTGCACTTTGTCTTGTAAATCCTCATGAGATTCTCATGGGCCCATATCCCAAGCTATCTCATTTTACATAGGATAACTGCTTGTTATTACTACCTATAAAAAATTGTGGTTGGTCCACAAAAATACAAGAAAAGTAATTCAAACGAGCCACAGACAATTGGCATCTGGTCAATTGGAGAAACTGTTAAATTAAGTCATGGATAAATCAAATAAAGCTTGTTTTTAGGTGTTTTTAGAGTTTGCTTTTAAAGTATTCTCACAAAAATACCATCCTTGAAGGACTTTCACCTGGTTTCACAACCAGATAATGTAAATGTGCTAAAGATTGCAGTCATGACTTCTAAGACAGACCAATTTTCCTTTTATGGATGATGGGAGCAAAACAGGGAATCCTGAGTGGATTAGGGAAAGTAGTTGTGCCTTTAAAGGGACAACTCATATGATCTACAAAGTTGACTAAAATGAACAGAAATTTATATAGAAAATACAAAACAGTTATCATTCAATTTACATAGAAAATGTGCATCTAAATTAGGACAAAACTGCTCGTGTTTATCAAACTCAGCTATGAATAATTCTGTACCTGGTTTTTGTGAGGTGGTGGGTTTTTTTACACTCTGTCTCTACAGTCCTTTCTGGATTGGAGTTTTAACATCATGTCCAAGATGTTCTTACACTGATCATCTCTCAACTATGTATTAGTAAATAGGTCCTCATTCAAGTTTTTTTTAAATTAAAGTTATGCATCTAGCCTCCCTTTTGTTAGTATTAATATAAATATCCCAGGAAGCTCAAATAAGATTTGGCTAAAAGAGGGTTTATATCTTTGGGTGACAGTATAGCAGAAGATTATTAAATATCTGCTTTCCCTTTTCACTCTGCTTTTTTCCCTATCTTTTCTTGCTTAAGATATCTATCCCAACCCATAAAGTAACTACTTAAAATGGTAATGTCCAAAAAAAAAAATCATTGTTTGAAATAAAAAAGTTCCTCTAAGACTGTTTCTTTAACTAAACTTAATTTTTTTTATGCATAACTTTTTCAGGTCCTGAGACTTTTTACTGGGAAAACAGCCCAACCTGATTTGCAGCATGCTCAGTTTTTTTCTAGCACCTCAGCCTTTCAAGAGACTGATAATTTTTGATCTCATATCTCAGCATTTGCAGAACAATGCTGTTAGCGGATTGGAGCTAGAAGGATTCTTTTCATAGCCAGAAGCTACATGACCCATCACTTCATATTTTTCTTTTACTTTGTGATAGTTTTTGTTTTTCTTGTTTTAAACACATATGGGGCTTCCTTTGACTTAATTTTATGCTTTCAGACAGGCAGAAATATAAAACTGAGCAAAAAAGGTCACAGATAATATTCATTAAAATTTAATAGAGGCATTTTCTCAACTCTTCACAGGAGATTTTTATAACCATAAACAAGGCAATCTTCAATAAGAAGTCTTCCACTCTCCTTGAATTTCTTCCCATGGTAATATATGAAATTATAGAATGTTTAATAATTATCTGGTAGTGGAAAAGATATGCTTTGGGATTTTTTGGGGGTTTTTTTGCTGGTTTTGTATATGTTAAGATGCAGGTTGCAGCTAATTAAGCTTGTTAGTCACTCCTCCCTTATAGCATTACAATATTTTTATATAAAAACTCTGAGGAATGTTTTTCAAAATTAAAATGAAACAGAGAAATTAAACATGTAGATTTGCCAAATGTAATTAAAATAACAAAAGATTCAGAAACCAAATAATGAAAGACAGCTTTTAACACTGTGGTTTTAACAAGTTAACACCATCAAGTCATTTGGGTAATATTTTATTTAAATAAATGTACTTTACATCTTAAAATAGTAACAGTTTTTTATATGAGAGTTTATAATGAAATATAAACCAAATTTTTTTCAATTTGCAATTACTGCATGTTAGTTGAATAAATAGTACTAAACAGAGAAGCATAAAGTTGGACCATATAGTATCACATATCACTATAGAAGTTAAAATGAAAATTTTAAAAGAAATCACCTTAGTATTTTCTGTATGCATATAAAAATGCAAAAGGAATGAGTAGAACAAGGGGAGATGGCAAAGTTAAGAATTTATCCACTCTGTAAAGGGAGGGACATGTATTCTTTGACGAAATCAAAATGAATATCTGTTTACTTTATTTAATCTACCTTTTTCCCAGACAGTCATTTGCACCTTATTGCTGAGTAAGGCATATACATGACTAGTTCTTGAAAAGTTAAAAGATGCTAACTTTCATCTTATATTTCTGATTGAATCTAAGCTGCAAGTTTAGAAGAAAAACTTCTGGAGACTGCTGCAGGCCTGGTGGAGATAAAGAAAGAAGAACTGCATCATCTATGTAAAATAAGAAAATAATACAAGTCATTAAACAGCTGTGATAGAAATAAAACAAGAAATACCTCATAACACTTCTACTTATATGTTGTTCAGCTTCAATTTCTATGTAAATTATAAGAAACCTACATCAGGTAGTTACAGATGTGGAAACATGCATCATTGAAGAGCCTGTGAGGAATGAAAATTATAATATACCTGATGAGTTTCAACCTCCAAAGCCTTCATTTATTGGACCTTAAAACTTACCATAGACAAAGCCCAGTCTGTATGACCATCTTAAATTAAATATTTTGTATGATGTGGTGAGCTGACACTGGCTGGACAGCAGGTGCCCATCAAAACTACTCCATTGCTGCCCTCCTCAGCTGGTCAGGGGAGAGAAAATAAAACAAAAGAGATAAATGCAGGGAGAGATCACTCACCAGTTACCACCATAGGCAAAACAGACTTAACTTGGGGAAGTTAATTTATTACCAAGCAAATCAAAGTAGGATTATGAGAAATAAAATAAATGTTTAAAACATTTCTTCTCCCCTTGCACACCTTCTTCCTGGGCTTAACTTCACTCCTTAATTCTCTACCCCTTTGTCACCAGCTACACAGGGAAAGAGGGGATGTGGGTTGAGGGCAGTTCAGCATACATTGTCTCTACCACTTCTTCTTCCTCAGGCGGAGGGCTCCTCATACTCTTTCCCTGTTCCAGTGTGGAATATCTTCTGTGGGAAACAGTTCTCCATGACCTTCTCCAAAGTGAGTCCTTGCCACAGACTCGAATTCCTCATGAACTGCTCCAGTATGGGTCCCCCATGGGGTCACAGGTCCTGCCAGCAAACCTTCTCCAGTGTGGGCTCCTCTCTGCATAGATCTACAGGTCCTGCCAGAATCCTGCTCCAACATGGAGCACGGAATGTCTGCTTTGACATCTGGAGGACCTCCTCCCCTCCTTCTTTACTGGCCTTGGTGTCTGCAGAGTTGTTCACTCCACAAATTCTCTCCTCTCTTCTATTGCTGCAATTGGTCCTGTGAAACATTTTTTCCGCTTCTAAATTATGTTATCCTGGAGGCATTACTGCCATCACTGGTGAGCTCAGCCTTGGCCAGAGGTGGATCTCTATTGGAGCTGTCTGGCACTGGCTCCATTGGATGTGGGGAAAACTTCTAGAATCTTTTCACGGAGGCCATCCCTGCATACCCCTACTACCAAAACTTTGCCAGGCCAACTCAATACATATAATCTCAGTATTACCAGGTGTACTAAAACAGTCTTTTCAGACAATAGACACACTGTTTATTTTTGAATGCTGTTGCTCATGAACCAGTCATTGCTCCATTGGCTTCCAAAAGAACTGACAAACAGATCTTAGCTCAGTTATCAATTTTTTTTTCAGGGATTTCATTCTTCAACATATGTATTCTTTAAAATATTTTGTATGTGTGACATTTATCCAAATTCTTAATGAAACTACCCATCTAAATTTTTGTTACATGGACTTTGATCCTTTATCTGGAGGCTTTGATGAAATTCCTGATTGACTGCTTTTGAATTAAGTTATCTGAGTTGTATAAATAAAAGTACATTAAAAAATAGAAATTCTCTAGATGTTTTGAGGACATAAGTGAGAAATTAATCTTTACTATCTTGTGAAATATTTTGACTGAAAGTGTAGAAACTCCAGACTGAGATATTCCCCATTTAGTACTGAAAAGAGAATGAAAATAATTTCAAAATGGGAAAAGAAGGCATAAAAATTAAGCAGGTATGATTTGTAATGCGACTTGTAATCAATGGAACTATCCAAAACTAAAGATAACCATGAATAAAAGGTTAAGACAAGTCAGCAGTGCAAAGTAAGATAGTAACAGTAATTAGGAACACAGTGCTCCAAAGAAAATGCATCAGAAATCAGTTCTGCTAGAGCTGTTTTTAGGATTTTGTGTTACATTTAGAATTGCTTTTATTTTTATTGTGATCTCTGTGATTCAAAACTGCAGATTTTCCATCTTAACTTCCATACCATTTTCCTCATTGCCATCACTGTAGCCTTTGCCACAACCAAACTGTGAACTGTCATGCTTTGTTCTTCCAGCAATGATAACAGTTTCAGAGAGGCTTGAATTATGTTTTACTCAACTGGCAGATAAAAATTTAGTATTTCTTCCTTTAACAACTCTTAAATTATTCATTGTGGCCTTCACAATGGTAGCAAGAAGTCTTTTCTTCTGCTGTTTTATTTGGATAGAATACCTTCAGTTTAAGCTTAAGGGTGAAGTCCTGTTTTTGTGTAGCCTAGAAGTTGCCAGAAAAAAAGTTACCATTATTGTCCTAGCTATCAGTAAAAAGCTCTCTTTTATTTTTTTTGTTTTGTGGGTTTTGTTGTTGTTGTTGTTGTTGTGTTGGTTTGTTGTTGTTGTTTTTGTTTGTTTGTTTGTTTGCTTGCTTTTTGTTGTTGTTATTTTGGTTTGGTTTGTTGTTTTGTTTTGTTTTGTTTTAATAAACATGAGCTTCTTTACTGATAAGCCTAAAAATCAGAACAGGTTCTTAGCTGGAGTGGGTTGGCCTTGGCTAGCCACCAAGTGCTTGCTAAACTCACTGCTCCATCACTCACCCTCTCCATCATGCTACAGAGAAAAAATATAACAAAAAAATTCTGTGTTGAGATAAGGACAGGGTGATCACTCAGAAATTACCATCACAGGCTTAGTAGACACAACTTCGGAAAATTAATTTAATTTATTGACAATTAAACAGAGTAGGATGATGAGAAATAACAAATCCCCAAAGCCCTTTCCTCCTACCCCTCCCTTCTTCCTGGGAAGAACTCAAGAACTGGTCTGGCAAAGGTCCTTTCCGTGGTGTACCATCTTTCAGGAATAAACTGCCTCAGTGTCATTCCCCCATGTGTTCAGAGGTCCTGCAGAAAACCTGCTCCTGCATGGGCTGAAGCTCCCTGCAGGGCACATCCACCTACTCCAGCAGGGGCTGCTACATGGCCTGCAGGATGGATATCTGCTCCATCACAGAGGGAACAACCTGCATCACTGTGTCCTCTCCACAGACTGTAGTGCCTGGAACACCTTCTCCCCTCTTTTTTCACTGACCATGTGTCTCAGTTTTGCAAGAGTATAACTTTGAAATTTCTTCAAGCAAAAAGTGTGAGGAAAAAAAACAAAAGCCAAAAAACCCAAACCAAAACAACAACAAAAAAACCCCCAGTCCTTTATTAATAAACCCAAATAAACAACAAATGGTACAACCAAAGCTTCCAAAAGAAACAAAACAAAATCCCAATTCCCCAGTGAGGAAGAAGCCCATTTCAAACCAGGGGAATTTGTTAAAACCAGTTCAGTCCAAAACTAAAATTCTTTTCCTTGCAATTAGCTCATTCAAAGATACAGACTACAATTACACAGATGTTACAAATATATTATAGTAAACAATTATTTGAGCTTCAGCAGAGAAAAAAAATTAACCAAATAAATCTGATATAATTTGAAGTAAATGTGGATTTGATTTTATCTACTTTTTTAAAGTTTATTTGAATAAATTATTTTATTACACTGTGGTGTTTCTAAATCATGAAAAAAATACCCAAAACTTGAAAAAATACTCAAATAAAAGTGGTACCAAGGTATAATTGCTCTATTGTCTCATATTTCATAGCAATTTTTTCTTAAAACCATAAGTAAGCATAGTTTAGCACCTTTTTTTTAACCATATATACACATGTACATACACACACACATTCTTTTATATACTGTGTCTTTAACATATGGATCTCTAGAATATATTTTTTCCCTAATAAAAGATTTGGGCCATGATTCTCAAATAAATGTTGATAACTTTGTGAAATAAAAAAAATAAATAATATATTATACAGTATTTACAGAATGCATATAGTGATTATCTTTTATTTTTGAAGCTATTGTTTAAAAAATAAAATTATTAGATGCTGAATATTCCTATTTTCATTTCAAAATGCATTGATTACCTCAGTGCATTTTGGAATCACTGATATTTTTTAGTAATAATGATTTCTAGTTGGTCCTTAGAACATTCTTTTCATGTGCAAAACAATTTAGTAACAGCCTAATGTACTTCCTCCTTGCAAAATAATATAACAGTGGTAGTACTTAACTTTGAAAGTGTAAAACAGAATGTTATTTCATTGCATCTCTGAAGTGTAGATTATTGGAGTGAATTACAAGATTCTTCTTAGAGTTTATGTGTAAAGAGTGACATGTCTATTAAACTTTCAATGTTATATCTAATCTTACCCCAATACTGATAAATTTGACCATAATGAAGGTTGTTATTTCCATGCACCTTTAAAAAATTAGCTTTAAATTTGAAAATATGCTTTCTTCATGGATCTAAATATAGATTTTGAAACATTTCTGTGCAGACACTGGTATTTTACTTCTACCTATGAAATGAATAAAAACCATCAGGTTCTTAAAAATGCTTGAATTCCTAAAATGTGACTACACTCTTTTATAAGTCATCCCTACTCTAAAAATCTGAGAACACTAGTGGCCACAACTATGGCTAAACAGATTCAAGTTTACATAAATTTTTTCTTTAATTGATGCTAAAACACAACTATTAAAACTCTGAAAATTTTAGAATTATAGAATATTTTAGGTTAGAGCAGATTTTCAAAGGTCATTTTTTCCAAACCTTTGCTCAAAGCTTACCCAATTAAAGCATACTGCTAAATGCTGTGTCCAGTTGAGTTATTGAATAAGTCCAAGAATGGAGACTCCTTTTGTGGGCAACCTGCTTCAGCATTTGACCACTGTCATTGTGAAAAACATTTTCCTAATATCTATCTGTAACTGTCTGTGTTTCAATTGGTCTTTGTCTCAGTCTTCTGTTTTCCAAGTTAAACAGACACGGTTCCTTCAGCCTCCTTGAACATCATTGTTTGATTATGCAGAGTTTCATAAAAACAGTTCTAAAAATATATGGGAAAAATTGTATGTAATGTTCAATATTTTTTAATCAAAATTCACATGCCTTTTATTGCATGTTGTTTTCAATTAAGTTTAAAATTATGTCTCTATTTTCAGAGCGATTCTCTAATTAATGTTCATGTTCAGAATTGTACTATCACTACCACATTACTTAATGAGGAAAAGATTTGGTATAGCACTTCATATCTTCAATGGAATGACAAAATAAGACAGTAAATGATAATTAGTTAATGTAGGTTGTTCAATCTTTTAGTAAATTTTTCTAATGAATTTTGTTATTTGGGTTTTGTGAAATCTCTTTTAATAATTCTGATACAGAATGATCCTATAATATAAGATGCGTAGAGTGAATTTTTATTAATGTTCTTAAAGCTTCTGATAATTGGTTATACATTTGAGAATAGCCTATATTGTTTGCATGCAGGAAATGCTGATTAGGACACTTACAAAACATCATTTTTCTATTGCATTGTAGAATTTGCATCACAAACTTTGTTTCATACCTACATATGTATATGAACGACTGTTTGAACTGACTACACTGAAGTCTCAAGTAAGTTTGAGAGAATAGTTCTCTGACATTTATTTTTTAAAATTTAAAGACCTCATGTTATATACTGGACATTAACATAATGCTGTTGTCTACAGAATAGAAAAAAAAATAGTCAGTCACCTGCTCATCTACTGGGCCTCACATTGTTTGGCAGTCTTTATCTCTCAATCCAAACATTAATGCTATTATTTTGACAACTTTCAGACATGAACAGCTCAGATGATACAGTTTAGTAGAAGGCCATCAACAACAAAAAAAAGAATTCTTACAGAAACAGTGTATTTTAAATGAGCTTTTGTAAATACAATTTACAATAAGATTGCCTTGCTTACTGAATGTATTTCAGCACTTTTTTTCTGTCTAAGGATCTGCTAGTTCCTCTGAAACAAAGGCACAGCCCTGCCTGAGCTATAAAAATAGGAGAAGAAACTTAACCATCATTAATACAATTTTGTAGTTGTCCCCCTACCAGGAAATCCAATGGTTTCCTGTGCTGCCTAAAAGCAGATACTCTGTAAAAACTCAGTAAAATGTTACCAATGAAAAATGCAACCAATGATATAATCCAAGTTTTATCACATTAAACCTGTTTATCAGAAGCAAATTTATAATTTTTTTTTAAAGTGTAAGAGTCGCATCATTGAATTTGGAAACTTGTTTTCCTTATTTACTTTTAATTGAAATAGTTCAGCGAGCTCATGGAAATGGCCTGGAGGATCAATAAGGTTTGCACATCTGTTAGTGTTTTTCTGTCAGTTTTTGAGAAAATCATTTTATTAAACTAATAAAGAGGCATCTAGGCTAAGTTTATCATTCAAGTTCCACCTGTACCTAATGGACATGGATGAACGGCCCTCTGGTAGAACCTATCACTTTCTAAGATGACAGAGCAAAGCCAGACAGGCTTTTTTGTGTACTCCACCATTTGCTTTCATAGGGCCAAATTCAAGGGATGTGATGATTGGATTCAGGTTTTGTTCCTAAAAGAAAAAAAAAAAAAAGGACTAGAAGTTATTGACCTTTGAAAACAACTTATAAAACACGTTTTATAAGAACTAGGTGTATCAAATTATTTAGGTTGAACCAAATATTCATTTAAGTAAAAAATTTCACTCATCTTGATGTTTTATTTTGATGACCAAGCGGAGTCATGTACACAGGTTCCATAAGCAGGATGGCATGAAGAAGTTTCTATCAGCTGTAATATCCTTTATTTCTGAAAACCTCTACACCAGATACTTTGAATATGACTTTATGATGTTATATAACAACATAAAACAAGAGATCGCAACTGCCCAAGTACAACAATTATTGGACACCAAAAGGATATGGAAAGCATTTCTAATGAGTTCATGTAGACTAGCTGGTATGAACAGCTTTTCTGTTTTCATTTGTTTCCCAGAACATTTAGTTTATTTGTGAAGAGTGTTGACTAACATTGAAATACATGGCCCAGTCTAAACTGCAGCCCCACCACCTCCTAGTGAGTCCACAGGCCAGCATCCCAACCTGTCCTTGTATTCAGAGATGTGACCAGTGTCCCAGAGCTAGGTCTGCCCTGGTGCCCCGGCAACAACATTGACAGCAACAATACCAATAATAACAGTGTAAAAAGAGAATGATTAAAAGCAAAATGGTCACTAAGCCTGACCCGGTGCTATGCAACTGCACCGGCATCACAGGACAAGAAACAAAATGGTCCCCGAACCCTTCATACACACATTTTTCCCCAAGCCCCAGACAAAGAAAAACAAAGGTGGACAAACTCTCCAGTGTAGACGAGCATTACGCAATTACTCCATTTGCTTCTTGCTACACCAGAAAAGGACAAAATGGCTGTGGGCCCTCCACACGCCACCTTTTTCCTCCACTCAAAGCCACTCCCTCTCCTTCTCGGAAGTGAGAATCCCTTACTTCCGTCCCCCAGTAGTGATGTGAGTGATACAGAATAACAATACGAAAATGCCCACACAGATCCAGGCTCTGCCCCCTCACATGCTTGACCAAAACTAGGAAAAGAAGTTAAAGATTACTTACTTGCACATGTTCTTAAATAAGCAATAATTATTTTCATCAGTAGAAGTCTTTTGTCTTCATTAATTTAACACTAAATCTTGAGTCTCCAGAGAGAATCAAATGTATTTCTAACCACAAATTCTAAAACTAGCAGAGTCAAAGAACCCCATTAATTAAAAATAGTCACCTTGACAATTTCAAAAGTAAGCATAAAACATCCTTGGAGAGTGCAAAAAAGAAGAGAACAGGATCAGTAAGCTTTGACTATTCACAAAGAGCTCCAAACCACATCAATCTGAATAATGCTTTTTACTAAACTTGAGGAGGGAAAAAAGTGCAACCAATAAGCTGGAGGGCTTCTATCATTTTATCTTTCCATTCCTGTGACCCTATAGTCTTATAAGAAGCATTCCAAATTTGGACTAAAAACAAACCCATGCAATAAAAGTACATATAATACACAGGTACAGTGAATCCAAAGACCCTATCATAAATGTATTTAAATAATTGGAGTAACTCTTGCTAAGCAGCATAGTCCTTACATTAAACTCAGTGCTGAAAGAAAAGCCATGGTTTTTATGGAACTTCAAGAAAAATCACTGACATAAATATTAGTTAATTAAAACTGTTTCCAAATCTATAAGTTTGTTTAACAAAGGGCATACAAATTCAGGAATATATCCAGTTTTACCTTTGTGTAACATGTTTTAACAATATACACCAAGACAAAGTTTGGATCAGGGTTATAAAGATGAGTTATCCAAAAAGTTGATTACTATAACACAAAGAGAAGACTACTAAGACAAGCCATTTGTACACAAAATATGCTTTAAGGAGGGGTTGCGGGGTGAGGACATTATTGTCATTGTATTTTTAGATAAATATGTTTCTGACTTAGTGCTTAGTGAAATTTTTAGCATAGCTCTGGGTCAAAAGAAGAAAGAATGCCAGCAGTCTCATAAGCAATATCTTATTAGGTAAAGATCTTACCTGAGGTTATGTAGTGTTCCAAATGACAATGTTCAACATTGATATAGGTACTTACATTTCCTACATATCATGTCTGTAAGACTCCAAGGCTTGCCTTCCTAGTGTATTGAAGGGGTTTCCCATCCAAAAGATGTAAGGCCCCAAATATCTGCCCAATGGATTTATTAAAAAGACCTTAGGTTCTTTTATTCCTTGAGGACACACAAGGGAAAATTGCTACAATGCTTTCCAGGAGGTCAAAATAGCACACTTTTACTGGCAAATTTTGGAAAATAAAGGAATTTGGCAAAAGTTTAACGAGAACATTCAATCAATATAAAGCATTTCACAAAGCACTGCTCAGCAAATTCCAACCCATCCAGTTTTAAGTTACTCAAATATCAAGAAAAGGAAATCAGGAGAAGAAGAAGTAAAGAAAGAGAGCGAGAGAAAGAGAGAATTACTACTGCCTTAAATGCCACAAAGAATCAGTTAACACAAATCCAAGAACAATAGGGCCACAACCGTGTGGAGCCCTCATGACGTTGGTTTTACTTGCTCAGGACTCCTGTGGCCAACACCCCACAGGTGGGGCTTTTGATCTGATAGCCATTTGGGATCTGGGTTAGAGGCTCCAGAGGGTGTGATGTGGGGCAGTGGTCCCACTGTACCAGGGACTAACAGCTGCACTGGAGGCTCTCAAGGAAGCAGGATACTGGGGCTGGGGCAGAGCACCATTCCACCTGGCAGAGCCTGATCTGCCCCCTTCCCCCACACACGGAGTTGTTTCAAGCCATTGAATTTCTTTCAGTCCCTCCCATGCTACATTCAAAATTATACTGTAGATAAAAAAGGACAGCCTTACATGAGTATCCATGAACTTACTGTAAAACTAATGCTTGAATTATACAATTAATGAACTAATGTCCCTTTCAGCAAAATTTACCACTGCCATACACAAGAAACCCTTTTTCCTTTATCTACCCATTTTTCTCTGATGCTATTTTCAATCTTACTCTGCCTGTCTAAGTCCTGAGGCTGATGGTACCCACCTTACTCCAAAGGGCTATAGGGGATTCCAAAGAGTAGGCAATAACAGATGTCCTTCACTGGGAGAAAACAGGTTTGATGGAGAGAGATTTCTTCCTTCTCTGGTTTTGATCTGCTTAGTGTGACTGGCATGTTTGCTAATGCAGGCTACATAGATGCTCTTTCTTCTGTGATGCACTACACAGATTTGTTAAATATTTACCATATATGGTATTCATGAAGAATACTTAACCCCCAAGATACTCAATCATTACCTAACCATTAAGCAATTATTATGACTGCTTAAACAACCTAAACTTAGCTCAGGCCAAGACAAGTCTAAACAATCCTTCAGACTTCAATGGTGGCAAAAGTCTGTACCTTTTATTAGTTATAGAGGTTATATATTTCTTGGGATACAGGACTACAATTTCAAATATTAATTAATCCTTTATTATGCTCTTTTTTGTTCATCAGAAAGCATTATGGGAAAAATGAAATACAATACTAGGTAGCCCACATCCACAGAGCATTGCTCTGAGAATTTTGTGAGATACTTTTTCATACAGATAACAGATCTTTGAAGTAGCCTTGTTTATAGCATTATTTGAGTTGATTTGGTGAATTAGGGCCATATGAAGTACTTTGAACTGAAAGTTTATCAAACTTGACCTTCCCATCAACTGTCCTTAAATTTTCAGGTTTCTGATAGCAGATACCTATGTGAACCAAAATTGAAGCTTTTGTCATAGTCTTACAGTGATGGGATCATATTTTTAGATATGCAAATACACATGAAATTTTTACTAACCAGACAGAATGATTTATCCATCCCATCTCATCTACCATGTCTTTTAATCTGTAGAATACAGTCGGAAATTAATCATTAGGGATAATAGTCTATCTTATACTGTGAACAGAAAATTTATTGGGGAAGACAGAAGTTTTGTGTTGGCATCTAGGGAATAGTCCTTTAGAACTTAATTACACTTTATTTTCCATCTCTTCCTTTTACCATTACAGTTTCAGTGCTATGATTGTAATTAGTCTTCTTTTTACTCTTGACAAATTATAGACCATATGAAATCTAATCTCCAGATCCCCACAAAAAAAATCCTATATCACTTGAAGTAAAACTTTTTCTCCTACAATTATATATAATTACATTTAAATGATTGACCTCAAAAATTTAACTCAGTCACAGAATAAAGCTGTCCTCAGAATATGAGGAATTCAAGAATAAGGAGTTTTGTGTGTTTAAAAACTTTAGATTTTTTTTTTTAATAATCTCTGGATTTTTGACCTTAATGTTTCCTGCTTTGTAAGTTACATAACCATGAGTAAATAATTTTTTTCATACTTTTATTTATCTGAATAACTAAGAGTGCTAATTTCTCTTAGGAGTTACGAAGTAACACCAATTCAAAGTCTTATTAAGGAATATCTCCTTTGCTGTGGTGTGATATTACCTTGGGAAAATTTTAAGTTTGCTTTTATAAATATATGAATGTAAAGAGAACATATAGTGATAAGCACTTGTCTTAACTCATTCATAGCCTTTTATACATCTCCCATTTCAAATCTTTTCATAGATGACAAATTTCCATATTGCAGCTGGGGATCTGTGTAAGTTCACTCTGCCATCAATAAGATGTGAAACTAGAATATGGATTTTCAGTTTCTGTACTTGCTCAACTATCCTTTTTATCTTTAGGATTGGAAAACATAGTTGGCAGAGGTCTTAAGAAAACATATTATTAATTTTATTTTTTTTTGCTAGTAGGATAGCATATCAAGAATTTTTATTCAATGAATACAAAAGTCAAACCAGGAGCTGAAAGCTAAATGTTTGGAAAGAAGCTGAGCAGAGTACTGTAAAGATAGAGTAGATATATTTAGGACTTTATTTATTAATAAAAGACATAAGCTATTTGGCTTAAAATGATGTATCAGTTATGCAAGGCATAAAGACTGCTGCGTGTCAGATATTACATCCACAGGGACCAATATAAAATGTCTGACGATGACCCCTGAGATCACTTTTAGAATTATATAAAAGACAGAAATGTGATGGTACTTCACTGGAAAGTTTTTCACCTCACCACTTTGTGATCATGAACACCAAGGGCATCTTTTTCTACCTGGAAATGATAAAAGGTTTTTCTTCTGTTTATTTGTCCAACAGTCTTTTCAAAATTCCCTGAAACTGCTTGACATCTTTAGGGATACTTTTTTTCTGGTGGTGTTTTTTTTAGGATGTAAAAAAACCCCATGAATAAGAAATGTAATTTTTGACTATCTGATGTTGTTGCAGTAGACTCTCTGTTAAAACATTCTGTGACATTTTATGATGCTTGTTATAGGCAGCACAATTGATACTCCTTTGTTTCCTTTAATAAACTCATGATAGAATAAAGCTACTGAAAGAATGATACCTAAAGTGGAAAAAAAGAAATTCAGTGGTGTACAAAACCAGTTCAATTAGTATTCCATTAATGAACATATAAAGTTACACTGAGGAGTTCCTGGCATCAGTGGATGGTTTTGTGACTATAATTTCCCATATTTTCTTCATGTAGATTAGTTGTACATTGGTCATGTAAATGGTTTAAGTGGAAATAATGAATGCTTTATAAAATCTCTCCCTAAATCCTTCAGTGAAATCTTCTATGTCTGTCTTCCATAAAGACCGTATAATTTCTCCTTATGGAGAAAGAGAGCAAAAATTCACATCATCAAAGAATAGTAGAAACTCAAAGGGGTCTATGGATACTCTCTAGTTCAACCCCTCATGCTAAAAGTAGAGTGAGCCACAGCAGCTTGCTCAAGAGCATGTTCAACCAGGTTTTGAGTATCTCCAACGACATGTTCCTGAGAAACCCCTTCAAGTGTTCAACCAATCTCACAGTAAAAAAGTACCCTCTTAATTTAAATGGACTTATGTTTCAGTTTGTGCCTATTGCCTCCTGTCCTGTCACTGGATATCACTCAGAAGAGTCTGTCTCCATTTTCTTTACCCTCCAATCAGGTATTTATACACATATCTCCATGCTTTTCTAAATCCCTACCTAATCTTAAATAAAATTTAGGAATCCTGTTGCTTGGTGTTTTTATAGGAATACCATATGGTTTATTTAAACAACTCTCTCCTACTGAGCTCAGGTAGTATTTAGAAGTGCCATGAGAAAATTATACTGGTCACAGGATTAAATACTATAGACTCTGACCCTTCATTGAAACTCTATATACTCACTGTGTATTTATGTATAATTATTTATTTTTAATTGGTAAATATTTGCTATAAGAATAATAATATATAAATATTAAGAGAAAGGGCAATTTCTGTGGAATACCTCTACCACGTAATGCTGAAAACCCCACATTCCAGGTCAAAACAACCACATTTTTTCATTCATTTTGAAAGAATTTTAATATTGAATTTTTTCTATTAAACAGATCAGCTTTAAGGAACAGTAAAGAGAAGATGATTGACAGCTTATTAAAATCCATGGGCTTTAAAAAATTTATATAATTAATTTCTGTGTTTGAGAAAGTTCAAGAATGCATAACGTTGACTATAGCCATTTGAAGGTGCCATTTCGAAAGCTTTCGTTTTGCAATACTTAGCATTTCATTTGTCTGAAGTGCAATAGACTGCTGCTGTTGAGATGCATGATGGGTTAATTTATTTAAATGTATTAGCAAGTGTATGCAAGTTTACTATATACATAAGCAGATTCTTACCTATCACCCTCTCTCCACTGAAGTTACTGCCTATTTGCATTTTAGGAATAGGAGCAGAAGGCACTCTAAGAGATGTTAAACAAACATGCTTACATTTAACCATATGCAATATCATTTTCTGTTTATTACAGAAAAATATGAGCAATATCTAATTGTTGTTCCTTCATCTTAAAACAAATAAACTATGTATTTTTCACACAAGTGCTAATTTTTTTACAGACCCTCCTCTGTCTGGCACAATCTCATGAATTAAAATGTACAGCAAGGTGTGCTAGAAATGGCTGTTTACCCTGCATTACATGCCAGATAGTCGCTAGCAAATATTTTAATTTTTTTTTTAAAGGGCATGTGGGGGAAGGGTTACCCTTTCTAGTATTCACAGAAGGTAAAGTAGGCTTTAATGAGTCACAGTAAGGAATGAATCCAACAGATTACATCCTGTCAGTAATTGCCTCCCACTTAAAAAAAGAAACACCAGCTCAGAATTTGCCACTGGCATCGTCTGCAACATTATGTTCATGAGAGAGAGAGAGCAAAACAGAGGAGCTGAGACATAATACATATATTATAGGTTAATACAAAGACCCTGCATAGCCTGCAGAAGCTTTTTGAAAGCCATTAGTTTTCAGAAAGTGGTGTGATGTAGTCACAACATGAAACTGCAGTTAACAAGCATGACCCACACATTATATTGCTTGATTCTCTGAGTAGCCTCAAGGTGGGGACCAATGTATATTTCATTACACCTGTATAATAAAGGAATAACAAAGGTATGGGAACATTAAACTAGGTCTCAAATTAACATGATACGGTCTCATTGTAAACAGATTAAAATTTTGGCTTGGCTATAATTATTTGAGCATGAAGGGGAAGTCCTGAGTACATTCAACGGGACTACATCATGATCTTCTTAAGCCAAAATAAGGTTGTATTTTTTTGAAAATAACACTGACTTTTCTCAACTACAGTTTTTGCTGCCTCCTTTCAGCCCTATCATTGGGCCCTACAGCAAGTCAAGATTAGCTATGATTGAAAACTAATCATGGGGAAAAAAATAACCAACACCAAAGATAAATGTTCTTATTCATCTGATTCCAAGTGTTGATAAAAGAATGAGAATGTGAAAGAGTCCCTTTCAGCAGAAGGCAGAGTTAATTTAGGTTAAGCCAATTGTAAACCATTAAGTAGCTTTTATACATTATTAAAAATCTAACAACTCTTCTACCTGTTTTTCCACAATACCCCGTTATTCCAGAAGAGATTTATAGGTCTCTAAGAAGTTCATAGAGGTTCAGGAAAGAGTTCGTAGATACCTGGACTAAGTTGAATGCAGAATTATCAAAGATGTCTAGATATAAATACTGAAGAGTACACCTAAAAGAAAAGGAGAAGCCTAACTCCTTAACAGGAAAAGAGATAAACCCATGTCAACATCAGACATATAAACTTTGGTAGTTATATGTCAGGAATAAAAGAAAGAAAACAAAATGGAAATATGTGTTCCCCTATTTGTCCAGTGATATAGTGATTATGATGGTTACAGAATAAAAGTAGACAACTATTTTAAAATCACCATTTGTAGAACACACATAAATTTAAGTCTCCCACATTCTAGAAAATTGCTCTACACATCAATGTTTTGGACCTACATTGTTATCAATCTTTTCTGAGGAAACTATTTTACCTGAAACATGTATTTAAAAAACTTGAGTATATGCGCTTGGTATTCTCACCCATATCTATTGGTGACAATCTTGAACACTGAGTTGTGCAGGTGGTAAGTCAATCCTCTCTCTTACTCATTCTTTTTTCCAAACAGTGAACAGAAGTGTAAACTCTGCTGGTACCAAGACCTAAGCAGTTTTTCCTTGAGGACTGTGGTCCTCAAATCCGACATGCAGATGTACTCTGCCATCTGACACTAGACAGCAAAGAATTGAACTCAGATGAATTTCTAGTCAGGGCCAACCTGTGCATAGTCAAAACAAATCCATCAATATCCATTTTTATCTGAACAGCAAATTGGTATAATTTACATAAGCAAGTATAGCGTTCACAACCATAATAAATTAACTATGCAAATTATTACATTATGTACACATAAACAACTTCATAAACAACCAACCTGTCATACAAATCTTGAGTTCCTTAGCTTTAATTGACCTGTCACAAGCCATTAAATTTGACACATAGACAGTTGCAAAATGTCATGAACTGATCAGGTCAAGAATGTCACTCTTTGCATGCCACTAATTCTCAGTGGGGTCTCAAACATGGCACTAAGGTCAGAAGGTAGAGCTTCTAAACAAAATTAAATCCATAAACAAGAATCTAAATGACCTTACAAACTTTTCCAAGAAATTCCAGAGATTCTACAAGCTTGACTAAATTTGTTTTGAGTTTTTCGTGTAACTGTCAATAACTGGAATTTCTATGTATTTAAAAAGTTGCAAAAATAAGGCTGTTTTATGGTATTATATGGATATTAAGACCTGAAATAAATATTTGCAACAATACTGATCTTATTTTTAAATCAGTATATTTACATTCTACAGACATCAAAGATAGCTTCTAAATGGCCTATTTATGTTTCCTAAGTGTATTTATTTTGTCAGTATCTCATCTGTATTTCATTTATGCATTTTTTATCCATGTTTAATTTATTTTATCTGTATTTCTGAGGAACTTGTACACGTTGAATTCCACTAGACATGATGAGGTGTATCCCAAGGTCTTAAGGGAACTGGGTGATGTACTTGCTATGTTGGTCTCCATTGTGTTCAAAAAATCGTAGCAGTCAGGCAAAGCAACCAGTGACTGGAAAAAGGGAAACATCACACCTATTTCTAAAAAGGAGGACTGCTACAGACCAGTCAGGCTCACCTCTATGCCTGGTGAGAACATGGAAAAGATCCTCCTTGAAGTTATGTCAAGGTATGTGTACGACATGAAAGTGATTAGAAACAACCAACATGGCTTCACTAAAGGTAAATCGTGCCTGACAAATCTGATCATCTTTCTGTGATGTAGTGACTGCATTGGTCATTATGCAACTGATGTCATCTACCTTGATTTCTGTAAGGCCTTTGACATGATTCCTACACAACATTCAAGTTGCCATATTGGAAGGATATGTGTTTGATGGATGGATTATTCACTGGATAAAGAAGTATCTGGATAACTGTGTCCAAAGAGTTGCAGTCTATGGCTCAAAGTCCAAATGGAGAATGTTAAAAATGGTGTTCCTCAGAGTACTGGGACTGGTACAATTTAATTGCTTAGAACTGAAGGCCTCACTTATGCAGTGAGCAGCTGGATTTACGTGAAATTTTTTTTTTTTCAAGAGTTTCCTATATGATACTTTTCTGCAAAAGTATTTGCCTGTATTAGGAGCCCCTGGTGGTCCAGTGGTAAAGGCGCCGCGCTATCACTGCCGAGACCCGGGTTCGATTCCCGGTCAGGGCCACTCCCGGGCAGGTGGGGCTCGTTAGCCCTTAAAGGCAACCCACCTACGTCCTAAGGACCTCGCTGCCACCGTCCAAGCTCGCTTGGCCCCGGCAGATGAACCTTAGGATTAAAGGGTGGGCTCAGTTCCGCGCACACTGTGTCTCACCTAAAAAATCCAATGCGCAGGCTGGAAGGTGGAAAGACCTTCCCCAGATCTTCGCTCGCGAAGACTGGCCATTATTTATTTGCCTGTATTAAATGGATTTTTTTTTTATTTCTTTACCTGCAAATTTAGATTTGAAAGATTTTTGCTTTCATGAGAGACATAAGCTGCACAATTTAGGGTGTTAAATCACCATCACATCTCATTGAAATACATATTCCTTAGGGTCTGAAAATCTTTTGTACATTTTGGGTATGTGACACTATGAAAGTCTTTAAACTACACAAAGATTATTTATCAAAGTTCTTTGTAGAGAGAGAAAACTATGTCATGAAGAAATAAGTGGCTCAGTGGAGGGAAATTCCAAATCACACAGCTGCCAGCTCTCTTCAAATGTTGCCTTGGTGCTAGCATCATTCATCAACTTCATTAATGATCAGAAGAAGACAGTGTGCAACACAATCTCAATAGATACAATATGGTTTTTTCCAGAATTCACACTTTATATTGATGACAAGATAAATGCACAGGACCTAATAAAAAAGAATAAACAAATGAAAAGGTAGCAAATCTGTTTTCAGGAATTTCAGATGTAAGATAGGAGAAAATAATCTAAGCCATACTTTCATGATGCTGAAGTTGAAACTAGTAGTTGAAACTCAAGAAAAAGAACTTAGGAACACTCTTGACAGGTCTCTGAAAACATTCCTTCAGAACACCACCACCAAAAAGTGAAATGAAAATTGTATTTCATTGAAAAATATATGAAAATAGAAACAAGGTCCACTTTTACTGCATATAAAAACTTTGAAAAGTGAGCACTATGTGCATCTCTTAGGATTTTAAGGAAGACAGAGCACATTTAGAAGAAGTACCACTACCATAGTTAGAGAGATGCAACAGATACCTTACAAGGAAAGACTAAAATGGTTGGAACTTCTCAATTTTTATAGGAGAAGGCTGAGGAATATGACAGAGTTTTGGAAAATTGTGAAATGATGGATAGGATTAAAACAAAACTGTTAATCTCTAAATCCTGCCATATTTAAACTAAATGGAATTCTCTGAAACTGGTAAAAAAATAAATAATCAATTTAAAACAGAGAAAAGAAAATTCTTCTTTCCCTGGTGAATTTATGAAATGTGGTACCACTAGGATTAAAGGAAAAAAAAAAAGAAAATAAACCCAACAGATTATTGGACAGCTATAAGGAGAAGCAGCAGGAATATCCTCAAAAAACAACTGTGCGCATTAGAGGAATACCTGGGCAAAGGAGTACATAAAGCATCTGTGCTCACATGATCTTCACCTGTAGAATATAGGCTAGTGCCAGTGTTGGAAACTATACTTTGATAAATAAGAGACACCTAGCCAAACCCAGATGGACATTTGAAGGCTAGATATCAAAATGGGTTGAAAGAGACGAAGGTGAAAGTCTCTTCTTGCTTCTCCTCCTATGACAGCCTTCAATACTTAGTTTCTTTTTTCATAGAGCCTTCAATATCAGATTATCCCCATGATATTTAAATATATTTTATATGCAGCCAAGACCATTTCTTGCAATACTTTTTATTCTTTTCTTATGCTTTTAATTTCCACCCTGCCTCCATCTTTTCACTCAGGGATAAATCAGAGAAAGGTAACAAAAAAGAAACTTATATAATAATAATAGCATAAAAGTTACCTATGTTAGTTTTCTGTTAATGACTTTCTTATGAATCAGGATGTGATTTGCTGTTGAAATCCCAACATATATATTTACATCAATCAACTCTAAAACCTCAAAATTTATTTTATGTTAGCACACACTTGAATCTGAGTTACAGCTGCTCTTTCAGATATCAGTGTGTGTTTGTTAACTTTTGTCAGATTTTGACTTTTTAGTGGAAACATCATATATTTCAGAAAATTAGTAAGGCCTAAAAATTAAAAATTTGAATTCTGTTTTTCATTTCACATAATATGGAAAGCTTAAAATGCAAACTATGACTTTGGTAGATTACAAGGATGGTGTTCAAGTAGATTACGACAAGTAATTAATAAACTTAATAACTGGTGTTGGAACATATTAGAAAAATACGGAGTGATTCCCGTTGATTTATACCTTTTGCTGACTACTGTATTGCACAATATTTTTAAGTAACTGTGTATTGTAGGACATTAAATGAATTGTGCAAAATAAAAGTCCTATAGGAACTATCCCTTGTTGAGACTGGAGGTAATGGTTTTCAGATTGTTGTTGGGTTTTGATTCTGTTATTTTTTTTGTTTTGGGTTGGGTTTTGCTCCTTGGGTTTTTTTGTTATCATTCATTATGAATCTCTTGAAAAAAAAAATTAAATTCAAACTAATCCAAAGTTTACCAGTCCTGTTCATACCAGAGCAAGTAATGCCTTTTACTTCAGAGATCATTAACATAATTTCACTGCTGGCCATAGGACTGGACTTCTCATGTCCCTTTTCAGACATATTAAAAGCCATGATACTTATATGTTAAGTATGAAATCACTCAAATCTTGTTAATAAAAACATCATTTTGCAATACCTCTTTGTATTATTCTTCAGATACAGTTTTAAGTTGATGACCAAACAGTATCCTTTATCTAGGTTACTGGGAATGCCAAGAGAGAAAGGAGTTTCAAAATTGTGTTTTAACTACTATATAAAGACTAAATAGACAGCATTTGCCAACTAATAAGCAAACTATTCCTACAGCTTTCTCCAATGTGGTGTCCAGTGTCTGGGGTTGTAGCTATTTCCTGCAGATTCTTGCTCATAAAACTTAAGAGAAGATATTTTAGGAAGTAAATGTATTGGGCTCTTTATTCAACTTCTGCAGTCATCTGTTTCTCAGTTTGTTTAAAGTACATACAGAAAAATTTAAGACATAGAGCCATTGAGCACAACTCTCTGTCTGAGTCTCTCTGCCCATCCAGCCAATTCTTTATCCACTGATGAGTCCACCCTTCAAATCCAGGTCTCTTCAATCTGAAAATGATGTGATGTGGGACCATGTCAAAGGCCTTACAGAAGACTAAGTAGATGACATCAGCCATGGTTGTCTTGTCAAATGTTGCAGTCAATCTGTCATAGAAGATCACCAGGTAGGTCAGGCATGATCTGCCCTTAGTGAAGCCACACTGGCTGTCTTGGATTACTTCTTTGTCTTGTATATACCTTATCATTACTTATATGAGGATGAGTTCCAGGACCTTCCCAGGAATTGAAGTCAGAACTTTTTTGTTTTGGCTTGGGTTTTTATCATTATTTTAAAAAACCTTTATCATTGAAGCCAGGTGAAGAACACTTTTATATAAGTAAAGGAACTCGTTGAAGTCAAACTTTCCTGAAACTTTTTGTAAAAGAGCTTTCCTATGAACTTCTTGATTTGCTGGAGTTTCACTGGGAAGGACAGTTTGCATTTCATACTCTTCTGCCTCTCCAATACTGCATTCTATCCTTTCTTTTAGCGAGGTCATGTGTCATCTTGTATATTTTACCCTTTGTGATCTTCCTCCAAAATTTTGTCACCAGAGCCTGTAAGCTCAATAGCTTCAGACTGACTTGTAGGAACAGTAGAGCACCACTCATGTTCCTTTTCACTGTAAGAGTAATTTCTTCTTGCTTTCTGAAAGACACATTGGCTCTAATCAAATTTCCTCTGGAAGCATTTATTTTTGTATAGCCTTTCATGATCTCAGTCTCTGGTATCCTTAGAATCACAGGTGGTTTTAACCACCCCAGTGGTCTTGATCAGAGTTATAAGAAAGGATTATTCTTCCACTGCCAGTCCTACAGCCACTAATTGCATGGATGCTACCATTCTCCTGAGGTTACCATTGCCTCCATCTCTGATGATATAAATGTTTTACCCGCAAATACTTTTTTTTTTAGTAATTATAGTCAAAAGTCTGTAAACAAATTTTTACCTTTTTTTTTTTTTTTAAATTCTGGTATTTTACTAAAAAAAGCATTACTGCAAATGTACAATAATTGAACAAATTTTTATTCCCTCCACTCACCTCTACAGAATATCCTGCTATAACTTAGCCCATCATTAAAATCAAGTGTGTGTACAACAGGAGAGATTGTTTTATAACATTTTATATACAAAATGAAATACCACAATACTACAAAGAATTTGTTTGATACAACTGCCAATGTAATCTTCTACTCCACAGAAACATTTTTTTGTATACAATTATTAATCAATCCTTGTTGTAATGAGTTGGTAATAAATAGGGAAATTTATGTTTATGCATCTTTAAAGTAAAACAAGTCTTCATTTCCTAGTAGATTTTATATATATATATATTTTATATATATATATATATATATTCATTTAGTCAACTCTCTAGGGTGCTAAGTACATAGACAGTCAAGACCACATCAAAATATAGATTATATCCTTCATTCATAACTCAATGGAGCATCAACATAAGTGCCAAAATCTGTGCAAGCAGGCCTCGTTGAAAGATCTAAGCCAAATTGATACTAGCTGATAGTATTGATCTGATAACTCAGCAATGACAGGTGCTCTACTGCTAAGGCTGGACATATAAATAAGGCATTGACTCATGTATATATTTTATGCAGCTATCAGCTACTGGTAATATAAATATCTAAGTTTAATTTCTTTCTAGCAGTAAATACCTGCAATTTTCAAATTCAAGTCCCTGGATAATATAGATATACATTTATCCCCCAAGAGAATCTTTCTTACTAAGTCATCTAGAAGAATCTGTAAAGAAAATGGCAAAATTTGCTCAGAAGGCACCTCCTATGTCCATTGTAATCATATGGAATCCCCTTTGCAATAATTCCATTAACATTATTAGCCCATATTATATTGGAGTAGGGAAATTGCCCTTTTCACAGTGTTATCACCAGAATCATTAGTGACTGCTTAACTTCTTTTGTCTTTTTTAGAGGAAAAAACTGTCAGAGTACATATGTATGAATATAATCACAGTTTCTATGGAATGTATTTTCTATGGCACAGCACTAAACCTTGCTACAGAACTGGTCATTTAATATGGCATTTTTTTTCTGCAAGAGGTGTTGGAGGAGGTGGAGTATTACGGAATTTCTAATATGCTTATTCCTTAGAAAAAAGGGCAAATTCTTCAGATCTGTGAAACACAATCTGAATCAACCCTTTACTGACATTAAGGAAAATAAATTTACCAAAGTTTTAAACAACATACAATATGCATCACCCTGCTTGCATCACCTACAAGAAATATATCTACAATTGTAGTTGTATCTGTAGGAAGTAATTGATTGAAAAAACTCAAAATCATCTTGGAATGAAAACAGACAAGAATAAAATAACATTAAAAAATAAAATCAATATGCAAATTAAAATCCCTGCATTTATTACAAGCTTATCCTTCCTACTTAGG
Organism: Myiozetetes cayanensis; assembly: GCF_022539395.1. Lineage (NCBI taxonomy): Eukaryota > Metazoa > Chordata > Aves > Passeriformes > Tyrannidae > Myiozetetes > Myiozetetes cayanensis. The sequence goes on along the minus strand of NW_026087411.1, from coordinate 87,157,337 downwards.
GTCACAGTTTTTCTGAGAATACTGAATGACTGGTCTGCTGAACATGCTAAGGCCACAATAAGCATTAAATAAAAGTTTAGATAAAAGTAAAATTTTATTTATTCATTCATTTATTTGTTTTACTATGACATGAAGTTTAAGGACACAGAAGCTGTATTGATTAGTTCCTATCTCCTGTACGCTGTTTGATTGTGATAGTCCAACTGCTTATGAATGTCTTGGTTCTGGTCAGGACAGGGTTAATTTTTCCAGTAGCCAAGAGGGGCAGTGGTTAGGACCTGGAGGTTATCCTATACCACTTCCTGTCATTTTATGGGGATGGGAGTGGGGGTCTCTTTCAGGTCATGTAGTGTGGGGCGCAGCGGGGTAAGCACTCGCATGTGAATTGTTTGCTTCCTGTACACCCCATTATTAGTATTGTTGCTGTTATTATTAGTTTTCTTATTTCATTGCTGTTTCCAGTAAATTGTTCTTATCTCAACCCATGATCTTTCCCTTTTGTGCCTTCACATCTCTCCAGCCCTCTGCAGTGGGAAGGGGGAGGGGGGAGTAAATGAGCAGCTCATAGTTTGGAGTGTTTCAGTGGGAGTACTATAAAGGGGAACACCATTCCTAAACCATGACAGTGAACTGTGCTGAGAAAAGGAGCATGGAATAAAAGTGGTCCCAAGATGTTTTTCCCCTATTCTAGCAGCTTGTGGGTGTACTTTGTAAGTTAAATACTGCACTCTTGGGTTGAATGTTTGAGTCTATAGATGGAAGATAGGCAATATGTATATAAGAGAAGCCATTTCAGCTTTTTGAGTTTCAATGAACACTGTCAGCTGTTGATATAATTTTTGATGCTGTGAAGGTCTCCAGAGGGGTGAAGCTTCAGACCTTCAGCTCTCAGATGATGTTTCCTACAGGCTGTCTACCATGGGAAACCCCATCCTCCCCTCATTTTCCTTCTACTAAGTACGTGAAGGGGGCCTAAAAGAAAGTTGGAGACGGACTTTTTACAAGGGCATGTAGTGACAGGTCACAGGAGAATGGCTTTAAATTTGGTTTAGATTAGTTATTAGGAAGAAAATTTTTACTGTGGGGTTGGTGAGGCACTGGAACAGATTGCTCAGAGACACTGTGGATGCCCTGTCCTTGGAAGTGTTCAAGGCCAGGCTGGATGGGGCTTTGGGCAATCTGGTCTCATGGAAGGTTCCCTGCCCATGGCAGAGGGATTATGACTAGATGATTTTTACAGTCCCTTCCAACACAAATCTTTCCACATTTCTATGAATTTACTCCTGTTGGAAAAATCCATGTAAGTACTCACGCTCTCAGATTTAGGTGCCAAAGTCAGCACCAGTTTTTAGTGATGGAGCTGAAAGATTTATTTGTAGGTATTCCAGAGCTCAGTGTCACAACATTTTTTAATACATTCTTTTGTATTATGTGCCTATTTAATACTTGTTTAACAGGCTCTAGCTCCTGACATCAAATGAAAAGATAGAAGTATTGAAGTTTCATCCTGCTCCCTGTGAAATAAAATAGAAAAATGGGATGAGACACTTTGCCTTAAGGAAAAAGCCATAGAAACCCTCCCTGCGAGCTTACAGATAAAACTGTGCCTTGCACAGATCTTCCCCAGCACAGATCACTGTAGACAGTGAACTCACACGTTGTACACTTTCAATTTTCAGCTGCTTCATTTTAAAGTACCAGTTTACTCAATATCCATCTCGACATATAAGATATAATTCTGCTAAAAGGATGAAATTCTTCCTTGAGGTACTCATGTCTTGGTCACCTGTAAAAGATTGTTTACACAGCTAGTTAAAGTATCAGACTGACCTCTCTGATACTTTAAACAAATTTGTTCCATGTCCTCCCTGTAGCTTTCAGTTATTGCATTTTTTTTCTGCTCTGTATTAGTTGTTGTCTCTTCTTTGGCAGAATACACTATGATTTTGCTTCCATGACTCTATGTGTCTAAACACTGTACAGTAATTTACGTAACTTACATTTCTTTGGGTTAACATTTCAGTTTCAAGGTCATTTAACTACTAGGAACTTTCTTAATGTCAGCAACAGCCTCTACTGACAGTGCAAGTAGTATTGGCTTTTTCAACATCTTCTTAACAGTAGAAATAGCAGTGAACTTTTCTTGCCATCAGATCAAGCAAACAGACAAAGAAATACTGCCAAAGGAACCTGGACTTGTCAGTTGTCCCACTTCCCAACAGATAAATCTGTTACTTTAGTGTCCAAGCTCCAGCTGAAATTTTGTCTTGAGCCTGTCAACAGAGCAAGTCCAAAGTTCCCCTAAGATTTGTAAAGCAAATTTTCTCTCAGGAGAATCACACTTTTTTCTACCTCATCACTATTAGCTGAGAGTTTGTGGCATCAGTATAAAATGTCATTTTAGTCCAAATTCCAACCCGCACAGAAGAATTACAATTAGAACTCAAGCTTCAGACACAGAAGCTTAATTTCCCAGAACAAAATTATATGTAACTCTGGATATTAAAACGCTAAAATTTATTCAACTAAGTGATAGATTGTTTAAAACCTCAGTTTTGCAGCTACCCTTAATAAAAGCATATATGCACCTGACATCTTAGAATGTACTATCATAGTGCAGAGTCTTACAGAACAGCAGGATGTACAGTTTGGTTTAATTTAGCCTCCATAAATTTTCCCAATAATGTGAAAGAGAGAAATTCTAGCAATATAAAATACATTAAGAAAGAAATTATAATTTAATTTTGGCTGAGAAAAAAAGCAAAGAATGAAGAACACTTATAGTGAGACTTCCTTATGGATTTTAACTCTAAGATTGACAAAAGTTTTTAATCAAGAATGATCAATGCTAAAATGACTGCAGATGAACATTTATATTATACAAAACACTTAACCAAAACAGACTTTCATGATCATTTTAACTGCTTCTGGAGTACTGTAAAGACATACCCTAAGGATATAACTTCTTAGCTAGAGAAACAGAAAAACACCTGTGAATAATTGATTTTATACTTACCTTACCCATAAATGCTCTATATATCAGTATATATCAGTATATATCAGTATTTTATAACAGTATATATGTATCTGATATGACTGTGAGTGCAAAATAAATCTTTTGTTTATGCTAGATCAATTAGGACAGTATTAGAAATTATAAAACAAACAGGAATATATTTCCATCAGATAAGTATTGAGTGATGTTTTCCCCCAGCTGTTTCCTAATGAAAACAAGCTTGTTTTCATCTAAGAAAGGTAATATGTTATACTGAGGTATGCTTACTCTTCAATGTTATTCTCTCAGTCATGCAGGGGACAAAAGCAGTCATAAAAAAAGAGGACTAAATGTCCTTATTATGCATATGATTCAAAGCTATCAGAATATAGGTTGTCCAGCACATCTGATTCCACACCTGCAAGTCTGTGAACACCATTGGAAAGGATGTCCAGATGACTATACTGCATTACTGTTTTACCACCATCCTTTATGCAAGAAGATAAAACAATATTCCTATTTATTTCCTGAACCACTCCTAATTCTGAGCTGGTCAACATCCATATGAAGAAGCCATTGTTAGGGGAATGGTTGCTTCCTGGAGAATACCCCAGTTGAACTCATTCTGTTTATCTTAAACTGACTTTTGTATGAGGACAAAAATAGACAATTACTTTATGGAAATTCCTACTTCTGTGACAGCTTTGCTGATGGTAAAAAGGGGTTCTGGATATAGGATTTCAAATTCTGATGCTAAGATTGCATCAGAGCAAGAGAGGCTGCTGTCAGCACCAAGCAGTTGGGACCCTTCTGTAGCATTGTTGGTTTTTTTCTCACTCCATCTTGAACCCTACACAGGATCTTTGTGAAGCAAAAACCATGAATTAGTCACTGAGTGGACAAGACAGAAATCTCTTTCAGGTCTGAGCCAACCTTGTTCTATATCTTGTTCTGGCTTCCATATATAGGGACCAGCAGCAGTTGCCTGGAAGCATAGTTGGCAGCTCAAACACACAGACAGTTGTCAATAGTTCACATGCGTGTTTTGTATCCAATGAAAAACTTCATTTTGCTATGAATTGTTCACTTTTTCAGACTAAATCTAATGGTACATTTCATGCAAAATTGAAAGAATCTAGTTTTGTGCATCAGAACTTCTCCGTGAATCAAGACGTGTCTCTGAAAATATTGCAACTGGGATAGCCATTTGTTAACAGCTTCAAAACAAAACATAGATATAGATGCACAATGAATGCTTTGAGTGAGTGGCTTTTTCCCTTTTTCTTAGTTTTGTTTGTTTGTTTTTGATGGGTTTTGTTGGTTTTTATTTTCCTCTAAAGCTGGAGTATTTATCTTCAGTTATAAAGATGTATACAATAATAGGCTATTGTGTAAAGTTCTGTTAAACAGTTCTGGTAAATTGAGAATAAAATGTGTTAGAATGGTATATATAATTTAAAAATTTGGGAAAATACAAGAAAAAGCTAGAGCTTTTTAGAATTGCACTGTCTAGTATTTCCAGTCAAAATGAATGAAAATAATAAGTAACCACGTTCTATCTTTATTTTCTTCTTCCTTCTGTCGTTTTTTGGTATTCCTTATTATTTCTGGTTTGTGTAATAATTTCAGCACTGTCTGCTAAAGTACGTTGCTCTACATCTGTCTGAATTTCAAGTTTAATGACTATTTCTGTGCTGTCTTGATAATTTTGTGGTTTAGATAACTTTGCAGTGAAGCCTGCAAAATAGCTTAGGATTTGTGTTCAGTTGCATAAACATACTGAAAGAAATATTTTAATCAAAATAAATATCAAGACTGCCAAACCAAATAAATATCACCAACCCTACGAATAATTGCCTTTTTAATTTGTTTGTGCGGTTTCAAGAAACTCTAATCCCAGATTTACCCTTATTAAAGACCCTTCAAAAGATTGCTCTCCCTCTGACAAGACAGCTGATCAGCTCATCATAGAAAACAATCTAGTTGGTTAGGCACAATTTCCTTTGTTTTCCTTGTCCCATGCTGGCTGCCCTCATTCCAGCGTAGACAATTAATGTATTTTGGGAATACCATCCCTTCCTGGATAGTCCCTTCCAGGACTCCTTCCTGGACCTACACTACTCTCTAGTTTAATGCTTATCAGTGTCTCATTCCCCTTTCAGAAGCACAAATGTATTTGCTATACCTTATTCTAAATTCCTGCTGAAGGATGCCACGCAAGTGGTGTAATTTGAATACAGAAGAGTTGCTTCAACAGCCTGGAGTATCACAATCCAGGCACAGTTACAAGGAAAACTAGAGTTTCAAGACAGATTGATCAGGAGACACAGTGAAAAATAAATTTGTTTTGAGATGATCAAAATCATATAAAAAGAAAGATAAGACGTTAAAGTGAGTTTTGTATCACTGCACGATTTACAATATTCATGGAGGTAGCATAACCTCCAAACAGTTTTAATATTGTGCTTATGTCAAATGATAACAACTGGACCCTTAGCTTTAAGTTTCAGTCACTTAACTGAAGCATGCCCTCTACAGTTAAAGAAATATGGCTGTCTCAGATATAGAGTAGACTAATCATATTAAAGGTATTGGCAAAGTTATGTAACATGATTTCACTTAAACAGTCTATGGGACTACACAGTTTATCTGGGAGGAAGACTTTGTAAGGATATGGAAGCTTGTGAAAATACTTCTGTGAACATATGTCGACTTCAAAGCAGTCCTTTATCTGAAGACATGCTATTTTTTCTCATATCTCCTTTTCCAATCTAAATTTGCTACCTTCCAGTTCAGCAACAATTTAACTTCTATAGCAATATATATTTGAAGAGAGAAGGAAGAGAGAAAGAGAAACTTACATGTTGGAACAAGAACAGGAATTGTTAGTACGTTTATAAATCATAAAAATGATGTTATCTTAGTATTTTTTTCACCCCTATATATTCATAGTTTGAGCAAAATATCTACCCTGATCTACCTGTAAAGTTACTATTATAATAACTGACACTGGGCTGCCCTTCCATAGTTACTGCTTTTGGGGCAGGCCTCTGTTGAATAGGCAGGCAGTTATATATATTTTTCAAAATTAAAGCAGAAGTAAAAAAATCTACACACACACAAAATTGAAGAGGAAAATGTCTTAACCAGCTATTGCGAGTTAAATAAATTAGGACTAAAAATTTAATAAGGAGTTGGAGATAAGATATGAGGAGAAACTGAACTCCAGGATTCTTTCAACCACTTAGAAATATAAACAACACCAAAAAAAGCAGCTGCAGTACAAGTATAGTAACACAGAGAAGCAGAAATCATCAGGAACTTGGTTTTGTCCTCTCTTAGAAAGGACATCAAACAATTCATCATCACACTGCAGCACTAGCGAAGTTCTTGTGGAAGATTTGGGAGTGCTGACTCATGTATTCTGCTTCCAGGGGCTCCTTGGAGGACTCTGGTGTAAATACTGGTCACACCAGCTTATGTACCTCATGGTTCTCCCTTGTAAAACTTGTCAGATACAAACTGAACCAAATTCTGTTCCAGCTAACGTATTGTCAATACTTTTAGGATGTCGCATAAGTCTTGTATAAAGACATTGAAGTTTGTGACGCTCATTTTGATTTTATCTCTTTTTGTTGGTGGTTAGGTTATTGAATGTCAGCAGGAGATCTGATATATACATTACCAGAAAATAATAGCCTTTGAAAAAGATGAGAGCTTGCAGCTCTACATTTTGACAGTTTGCAACATATTCAGGAACTTCTTAACAGAACTCAGTAAGCATTGTGTGAAACCTTGAATTTTTAAAAAATTATAAAATCTTTCACAAGTTCCTCCTTCAATAAAAGAAAAAAAAAAAAAAGAAATGTCTTCTGACAAATAGATATTTCTTTCAGTCCATGCTATATGTACCATATATATAGGGACTTTTTATTTGTCTTCCTAGGCAAACTTCACAGTTTAGTGATATCACTGTTTATTTTGCTTTGAGAATTATTTCCTCCCTAGAATAAATATTGAGGTATAAAATGCTGATGTCACGATAAAGGATGAAAGAGATACAGCAGATCTGGGAAAAAATCCAGAGTGCTTCAGACTGACTTTTCTGCCAACCTCAGGCTTTTTTACCTAAAGCTCTCAGTCCTCAAAAACACAGAGTCATCTTTAGATATAATACAGATGTAATCTGCAAATATTAGACTTGGGTGATTGGAATGCCAGATGTCAGCTCCTTTCATCACGATAGAAAAAAACCCCAAATCTATCCAAAATCCATTTCTAAATGATTATGTAGCTATTTATTATCTAGAAGCACAATTTTGTAGTTGTTTGAGTTGGTCCCCCCTGGGCCCCAATACTAGATATTTGAAAGTCTTTCCCAATACTATACATATTTCAAGGAATGCATGTATGGGAAGGGAGCAGGAATACATTTTTGCAAGAACATTTTACGAAAGTGTTTTTAAGTGCAATCAGCAAAGCTACATGCAGAAAGCAGTCAGACATTTAAATTCTGCAATTAGCAACAAAAGGGATGTCAGGCAGGTGTCTCCTGAGAGAAAGAATGATTTGCTGGATTTAGTACTTTCATTGTAAGTCATGTAGCCAGAGAAAACTTTGTATTTTAAGCTAACCTAACTGACACAGAAAATAAGAAAAAGGTTGGATTGATTCGAAAGCAAGGAGTTATTTTTCTACCTTTATTGGAAAATTTAAGAGAAAAAAAGAAATCCCTACTTAACTGAAATTACGAAAATGCCCAACAAATAGAAAAAATAAATTGAGGTTCCATGAGGGGAAAAAACAAAAAAAAAAGCTGAGACAAATATGTTTCTACAGAGCACAGTTTTCTACTTTTGATTTATATCAATTTAGAGGTATTTATAGTTGTCACTACCTTTCTTCTAATGTCTTCTGCTCAGAGATTTCTAAAATCCTACCAGGAGCTCATGGAAGCACTGCTGAAATCTGTCCCAGGTTGGCTTTAGTAGTCACTCCTTGAAGTAGTAGCACTTTTTTTGTGTGCACCCAAGAACAAGACCCTTTTAGGAAGACGTTTGTTTCTTCTGGAAGATGAAAATGAATTTGTAGTCATAAAGGATTTCCTTTCTCATCCAATAGCAGATCAGGTCAGGACATTATTTTAATGCAAAACACACAGTAGCTCATAGACAGGGAACAGGGAGGAACTCAGGGTATCCTCTGCCAATGGAGGTGCCCCCATCACTCTAGTTTTTGTGTTCAGAGGGATTTCATCCATATTTGGGAGGCACCTTCTGCTGGCACAAGACTGCATGTTCTAAAATCCCATGTATGTAGTGAGTACCTGCAAGATTCAAATATATCTGTGTTCCTTGCATTTTGTGTTGACTGATTTAAGTAGCTTTAAGCATAGGCTGTTGAGACAGTTTGCAGAGAGAGTTCAGAGTTTTGCTTATCCTGAGCTGATCTACCAAAGCCACTACAATAAGCTCAGTATACAACAAACCAGTAAACAAATGTAAGAACCTAGATCAGGTTGTCTGATTGGGACAGGTATTTACTTTCTGGCATTGCTAAACCTGATATCTAGTTCATTTGGCCTCTGAATCCTTCAACCATAAAATCAAAAAATGTTTCCATCTTCCTTGCTTCAGTCACTGGTGGAAAAAACTAGTAATGGGCACATTTTAAAAGGTTTAGAGGTCTGGTTTAGTTCCACAATCAAAAATGTGCATCTTTCTTTGTACAGTGAACCTGAACATAGTAAATAAGTATTTGGAAGATGATATCTGAAGGGAAAAGATTAGATTTGTTCTTTTCTAGCTTCTTTATGAACAATAACAGAAAAATATAGGAATTTTCTTATCTTTTATTTAACTTTCAAATTAGAAAATCATGTCTTTCATAGTTAGGCAACTAGCAAACCAATGAAGCAGCAATATCATAACAGCAAGAGAGTAAAATTTGAATTGCAAAATGAAAAAGCTTCAGTCATGAAGTTAAAATGCAGATTTTTTGTTTGTTTTCATCTGCTCTTAAACAAATTTTGGAGATAAAAAACTTCAAGAAAATGTTTAGTACTCGAACTATTTATTGAAATGGATGAAACTTTAAATTTATTTTTCTGAAGTTCCTAAGAACTTCCAAGAAGAGAAGGGAATAGAAGAGATGATTTTTACTCCTGATATGTTTTAAGAATTAAAAGCTAAAAAAATTAATATCTTCTTTTAAAAGTATCAAGTTTTCCAAGTATAATACAAAGAACTTTCAAAGGAAAAGGATCTATTTACAGCTACAAACCTTTGTAATTCAATTTCCACATGCTTTATCTGCAAAATCAGATTGGAAAACTTCCCTTAACAGATTGTCATAGGACAGACTGCAGTGATCAGACAGGCCAGACAAGTATACTAGCCAGCAGCCTGGTTATACCTACCTAGCCCTTTTTACACCCCAGCCCACCTCCCATTCTTTCTCCCACCCACTGCATCCCTGCCTTTCTCCACCCTTGGCTTTCCTGAATATAAAAGTCATCCCTATTTACTTGTTTGCCACTGGTCTCAGTTTTGGTACAAGAGTACCTGACTTTGGTGTTTCTGTTGTGATTACCTAGATAATATTCTCCTTTTGGGGTATTGCTAATAATAATTCTAGTGTTATCAGATTCCCCTTCCAAAATGTTCCTACTATTCTGTTTAATTGTCTGTCAAATTTTGTCATCCCTCATAACCCCCCTGAACCATCTGTGAAATTGGCCATACCTCATGGCACTATCAGCAACTTCTGTGAGCTTCTCACCCTGCTATGCCCACCAGTTTCTTATGCCAAATACAGCAGTTTCTTTTGGTCTTTTCACTTATCTGAACCTCCAACATGAAGATATCTAAATTAGGGACCTCACCCCTAACAGCTGATGTCTGAATTGTCCATTGACTGTTTCGGTATGATAGTCTGCACTGATTATAAAAGAAATAAAATATAGACAACTCCATTTGGACACTTTCTCTGAAATTGAACTTTACCCTTTGCAACATTATCTGAAGGTCTCTAGCACACTTACCACATAGAAATTCTGAGGGAGTGAACAAAACCAAAGCCCTGTAAGGCTCCATTTGCCATATAGGTACAAAAGACCTCAAACAGATCCAATTCTGAATCAGACTATATTTATATGAACCTCAGTCCTTAGAGCCAAATTTCCATCAACCCATCTCAACCCACACTGTTCAGCTCTATATATAGAGAGTATTTTTTTTCACTTTCCTTTCTCTAACCTCTGTCTCTTGCGATCAGTTTTCTCATAATCTACTTTTTCAAATCTTAAGGTAGAACAACTCCCTGACTAAAATCTCCTTTCCTCAAGTGGGTCACAGACTTCCTTCACAGTAGTAACCTACATGTTCCTTGCTATGCCCCAGGGCACTTGAGTGCAGCTGGTAAAAAGCAGCCTGTGTTATATATATGTTATGTTATGTTATGTTATGTTACGTTATGTTACGTTATGTTACGTTAGTAAAATATTTTAGCTTCCAGAGGAGCATGGATGCACGCTAAATGCATCGGAAATGGCCTATAGTCTTGTAGCTCCAAAACTACATCCAGATATTTTTGAGACCTTCAGTTTGCACAGACTGAAAACATGAGACCTCTTTAGCAGCTTAGCAGCAGAGATGATTGAATTTCAGCACCCAGGAGTATTTCAGGTGGTGTTTAATCTACAAGTAGAACAACAGCCATATGGTCTCCAACAAGAAGTGCCTCGTCATTCTGTCTTGTTAAACTGACATGTAAAACTGCTTACACTGACCAGGAAAACCTGGAGCTTGTTACCCTCTTGTTTCAGAGTAGTCTCTAGAAGAGTAGGATGTTCAGCACCTGAACAAATCTAGAGAGACCTAAAATGACAATATAAATGTAACACAAGAAAAACACAAAAGGGAATGGGAAATTTTCTCCACATATGACAAAAATTCAAGCAATGTTCTGAAACTAATCTCCTGAAACAACAAAGAGAACCTCTGAAGATATTTTTCCCTTTCCTTGTTTAGCTGAGGTTTGTATTTCACTTAGCTCATTAGCGGAATACAAAAATGCCTTGAGCTCTAAACTTTACCAGCAATTTTTTTAGCTTTAATGCACACATTCAAAACAACGTATTGAAAATGAAAGGTGTTTCCTATTTTTCAAAGGAAGGCACAAGTATCTATGCTTAGTCAAAGGGTGTAACTGCTTAATCTAAGCAGTTACATACCTGTAACATAATTCACTTCAAATAAACAGTATAATTTAGGTTGTAAGAAATAAACAGTACAATTATCAACATCATAAGTTTGCTAACTGAAAGCCCCATACTGATGTGGTATTGGCTCCCAGTACCTAATTGAGCTTATTTTACTTTAAGCATGTGCTACATCTGTACAATAACTTGGCTTCTTGGGTCACCCCATGGCCTCTGACGTCTGAAGTGCATGTGTTTTCATGTACAAAAGGAAGACTTTTATCATTATTTAATTAGGTCCTCACACTCTGAAAACATTGTATGGTATTGGGACAGTTAACCACTACCAACAGAAGTACATAATCCTGCCAAATGTATCTCTCTCTGCTCTAATCTTTCAGCAAAGGGGATGCAACATGTATGTCTTTTTAAGCTACGTAAATACTACACTTTTGAACAGTCATCTATTTCCACATTTATTATGTAAGCTGCCATGCAAAATAAGCAATTACATCTTTGGGAACAGCACATAGACTCCAGAATAAATCTGAATCAAGTGTTCTGCAGAGTCTCTTATAGAATGCTAGACACTAGCCACATTTTAAGATATAGAGCAAGGAACCTTAGGATATGAATACCTAAAATATAAGGGTAGCCACAATACTGCGGAGTAAAACATAGATGCTTTACCTTCAGCAGTGATGACAGAAATTGTTTCTAATTATTTGTCAAATTGGCATTCGTGGTCTAGTAAAGTATTAGAATTAGTTAGTTAGTTAGTAAGTTAGTTGGAACAAGATGTACACTTCAAATAACTGGTTCTAGTCTGCTTCTGTATCAAAACCCTTTATCTAAATATATATCAGACTTTTAATTTAACAAAAAACCCCACAAATGCCTCTTAAAAATTCTATCTTAACATTTGTATCTTAAAAAGTTTAAGTACAAACCTGACAAATTTAAAAGCAATTTTTTTGTTAGACTGTACATTTACTGAAACTCATTTTCACCATCCATTTACAAAACAATCACTACATCATTTTTTTGAAATGCTGTACAATTCAGAAAAGCAATAATCCTTTTTTTAATGCAACACATAATTTTTCTGAAACACTGAAACCCATTTTTTTTCTTTAAGACTGTATGATTGACGTGGTTTAGCTTTATTTTTCGACATTTTATGGATTTTTATGTGTTATTCATATTATGTAAAATTAACATACACAGTAACAATGCTAGTCACTGAAAAAGTCTATAATCCTACATGTAGGAAAAAATATGTTGCACACGAGGTCACTACTGACAGAAAAGGCAGTGTTTACTTTTCTGCTGCATCAACAATCCAAATAAATAAGAGTAAACAGACTTCCAAAAATCTTGCACTTTTAATAGTGATAGTGTTACAAAGCTCTTTTGTGTTTGTTAGATATTTTTCCTTCCAAAATCAAGCCTATCAAAGCTCAGCTCTCTTAATACGTTTTTAATTGAAAGGGGAGAGGTAAACCCTTAACATTCTTGTTCTCGTTAAATACAAGTGATTTGCTCTGATAGTTCATTGGAAGCAGGAGGGAGAAGGCTGCCATTGTTAGCATTTTAAGGAAACTTAGAAAGTCTTTCCACTTTCCTAAATGTAGGGACTTCAGATGTGCTTCACCTTGGGAAGAATACGGAGAATTGAACTCTTTCTCTCCTATATGCTCAGGCCATACACAACATTTTAGCCTTAACCCATTTATCCTACTAATCCATCTTGCAGCTGAGCAATACTTTTTACTTCATTTTTTTTTCTGATACTATTTTCAGTGAGAAAACATTCCTTAGGTTTTAGAACTTTCATACTTATATAAATGTTATTTATTTACTTTTAAGTAGCATACATCACCCATCTAAATGTTTTGGGCAACAAAACTCAGAGTTTGTTTAGGCATATTTCTTAAGCTTTAGGTGGATGACTCAGACTCATAAGACTGATCTTAAAAGAATAGCAGAAATCTGTCAGACATTATCTAGACCTAAAGGCACTGTAGAATCTGCTGCCTGTTTCAAGTGAGAAATTCCAAAGACATCATGGCATAGAATCCAAAATATGAATGTGGATATGGATATGAAACTATATTTGTATAGACTTCAGCTTATATTCTTTATTTATATCAGAATATGTGAGATATGAAGTTGACTCGCAGGGGTTTTTTTAATAGATGAGTATAGATGAATTCTTGCAACAAGTGAAAGCAAAGCCATACAAATGCCTATTGTAATTTCTCAGATTGTAAAGAACAGATATGCCAAAATGTAGAAATAAATACTCCTAATTCAAAATTCTTCTTAATATTCAAAGCCTATCTCACCTTGTTTATTAAGCAGAAATGATTCCATGTATTCTCAGTAATTTATTGCAGTGAAGTACAGCCTGACAATACATGGGGGCACTCCTCACATAGATATTCTCTTTAAAAGCTATGTGAGTGCCTCAGTGCAGCCTATTAAGGACTTATTGTACTGCACTTTTCCCTGCAGCTGTATACCCCGTATAGTGTAAAGAAGTCTGTGAGAAGGGAACAATTTCACCATGGATGAGGTACTTAATGCCTTCTTTGCTTCAGTCTTTAACAGAAGGTCTGGTTATCCTCAGGGCAACCAGACTCTGAGCTGGTAGACAGGGATGGGAAGTAGAAGAGACCCCTTGTAATCAGGAGGTGGTAGTAGTGGCTTGCTGTGACACTCAGACATTCACAAGTCTATGGAGCTTGATGGGATTCACCCAAGGGCACTGAGACAGCTGGTGGAAGAGTTCACCAAGTCATTCTCCATCATTTATCATCACTGCTGGCTAACCAGGGAGGTCCTAGATGTGACACCCATCTACATGAATTTTCAGAAGGAGAATCTGGGGGACTACGGGCATGTCAGCCTGACCTTGGTGCTAGGGAAAGTTGTGGAACAGATCATCTTCAGTTCAATAATGTGGCACATACAGGGCAGCCAGGGTATCAGGCCCAGTCCACATGGATTTAGGAAAGGCAGGTCCAGCTTGACCAACATGATCTGCTTTTATGACCAGGTGACCCACCTAGTGGATGAGGGACAGGTTGTGGGTTTAGTCTATCTGGACTTCAGTAGAGCCTTTGATACTGTCTTCCATGGCATTCTCCTGGAGAAACTAGCAGCCCATGGCTTGGATGAATGCATTCTTTGCAGGGTTAAAAACTGACTGGATGGCCAGGCCCAGAGAATGGTGATAAATGGTGCCACATCCAGCTGGCAGATGGTCACTAGTGCAGATCCTCAGGGCTCAAAACTGAGACCAGTTCTGTTTAATATCTGTTTTGATTATCTGGATGAGGGGATTGAAACCACCTTCAGTCAGTTTGCAGGTGACACTAAGTTAGGCAGAAGTGTTGATCTGCTGGAGGGTAGGAAGGGATCTGGACAGGCTGGATCAATGGCTTGTAGGCCAACAGTATGAGGTTCAACAATGACAAGTATCACATTCTGTACTTGGGTCACAACAACCCCATGCAGTGCTAAAGGCTGGGGGAAAAGTGGACAGAAAGTGGTCCAATGGAAAAGGACCTGAGGGTGCTGGTCAACAACTAGATGAATGTGAGCCAGCAGTGTGCCTAGGTGGCCAAGAAAGCCAGTGTCATATTAGCCTCTATCAGAAATCATGGACAGCAGGACCAGGGAAGTCCCCCCTATATTTGACACTGATGAGGCCACACTTTGTGTTCTCTGTCCAGTTCTGGCCCCCTCATGACAAGAAAAACATTTAGGTGCTGGAGAAGGGCAACAAAGCTGATGAGGGATCTAGAGAATAAGTCTTATGAGAAGTGGTTAAGGGGTTAAGGGAGTTGAGGTTGTTCAGCCTGGAGAAAAGGACACTCAGGGGAGACCTTATCGCTCTCTACAACTACCTGAAAGGAGGTTGTAGCCAGGTGGGGGGTCTGTCTCTTCTCTCAGGCAACTAGTGACAGGACAAGAGGAAATGGCCACGAACTGCACCAGGGGAGGTTCAGGTTGGACACCAGGAAGAATTTCTTCACTGAAAGGGTGGTTAAGAATTGCAGTGGGCTGCCCAGGGAAGTGATAGAGTCACCATCCCTGGAAGTGTAGAAGAAACGACCAGATGTGGCACTTAGCGCTGTGGTTTATTTGGTGTGGTGGTGTTTGGTCAAAGGTTGGACTCAATGACCTTGGAGGTCTTTTCTAACCTAATGATTGTATGATTTGTTAGGTTCTTTTTCTCTGAGTTACTAAAACTTTAATTTTGTTTTGGAAAGTGTTGTGGTTTTTTGTTTGTTTTTTGTTTTTTTTTTTTTTTTTTGCGGGTGCTAAACAATGTTGGTTTTAACAGATTCTTGTATATCATGCCTTCAGCCTAATTTGGAAATTTTAACTACACAATGAAAAGTATTAAATGACTTTATAATACTCTCTTGTATATATACCATACTTAATATTCCTGGTACTTTGAAACACATTTCATTTGTCAGTCTCCTTTTCTTCCTGGCAAATATTTTCACCTAATATTTTAATGTAGTATGGATTTGATTGTCTCATATTCTTCAAAATAAGAAACAGTAACAAGATAATAATCAGGAAAATAGATGGTAAGTATAAGAGATCAGATTTATAATTTAAAAAGCATTTTAATAATGAATTTACAAAGATTAATAATTTTTTCTCTGACAGACATCACTGGGTTTGAAAGCAGCCCTTATACCATCTTCATAACTATATATAAGTGATAGAATCCTTTACCAATGCATCTCAATAGAGATAGCAAAGAGTAGACATGGCAGTCATGCTGACATCAGCACAACATCTGGGATAAATCTGTTGGTACCTGTGAAATTATACAGTTAACAATGTGAAGAGGCAACTCTCTCTAGGTAGTCCTGAGAGGAAAATATGCAAGTTGAATCTCTGGGTATTTTCCTAATTCACTCATTACTGTGTTGTAACACTGGGGACATAAAATATGCCCAATAATTTGGCATTATACATCATCCAGACGGTGTATAGCTGGGAATGACATAGATTTGGTGTCCAAAAGCACTGTCTGACTAGAAGAGAACCTGGTTTCCATTCATCAAATTCTTGAAGCATTATCTCCCACTTATGGAGTAGGTGGGTAAAGTATAAAAAAACCATGGCACAATTCCTGTGGTAGTTGTATTTTTTGTTTTATTATAAATCCATATAAATCACTTTCATCTCTCAGTGTGTCAGGAACAGGTGATAGCAAGATAGATTGCCAGCACAGCTATTTGAACTTAAAATCCAACTTTACTACAATTCAATAGGCACTATGGGAGTCACAAAAAAAAAAAAACCAAAAGTGGGAGAACAGGTATAGGAAGCTGCAACATCTTATGAATATTTGTCTACAAAATAGCATAAAATTATTAGCACACTTTTTGTTGATAAGTTATCCAAAACCATAATTTACCAACAGCATTTAATCTCTTCTTGGTTTGGAATACCTAAGATGAAGGTTATTTTGAGCTGAAATATTTTGTTTGTAGAGACATTTGTTTGTAGAAACTCATACTTGTGGGAGATTTGGGGTTTTGGTTTGTTTTTTCCCCTGTCTGGATAATAGCGTTTCAACTCCAACTGCTTGTTTATATTCTGTAAGACTGTAACTTCCATAAGCCAAGTGGTTTCAGAAACACTTCAGTCATTATTACATGTCCATAGAATAACAGAAAGACAGACCAGTTGAGGTCAGAAGCAGCCTCTGGAGATCATCTAGTCCAACTAGAGTTGCTAGTACGGGGGTACTCAAGCAGGGCCAGCTACAGCAGGTTGCTTAGGACCATGTCCAGCTGGGTTTTGAACAGCTTCAAGAATGCATGTACTACAATCTCTCTGGACAAGCTATGGTGGTTCTGTGCTCTCTAGAGAGGGAACCTTGCTTTCCCATTACTTCCACTGTATAGAGAAGATGTAATTGCAGGGATTTCAGTAGAGATATTTCTGATTTATCTTGCCACCAATTAGTGTTATTAAGTGTCCTGGTTCCAGCCCAGATTAGCAGGAGGGGTCATGACCAAGACATTATGGTATTTGATATCACATTACATCATTGCCAGGGGTGGAGATAAGGAAAAGAGCGGCATCCCTTTCCAGTGGAACTAAATGTGGTGGGGTGTGGAACCTTTTGGCCATTGTTTATTGTCTCAGGGGTCTGTGGTGAGCATTTTTGAATGTAAATATTTCTCTCTTTTATACTTTTGCTATTATTATTGTTGTTACTATTCATTTTCTTATCTCAGTGCTGTTTCCAGTAAATTGATCTCATCTCAACCTGTGATCTTATCCTTTTGTGCCTCCAATTCTCCTCTCCAGCCACCTGTGGGGAGGGTGGAAGAGGTGGGAGGAGGAGGGAGCAAGCAGCAGTGTGGTTTGAAATCTCAGTAGAAGAACTAAATTGGGGGGTACCATTCCTAAACCATGACATTAAGCCATAAATGTCCTTTACAAGTAAACAATTGCCAAGAGTTTTTTATCTACTAAATCAGAGTACCTCAAGCTAAAAAGTAAATTACTCTAAATAAAAGGGGTAGAGAGACTTCTTAAATTATTGTTCCTCCTTTTTTGTTTCCAGAAATGTCATAGGTTAAAATAGTTGTTATTTTAGTGGGGAAATAGCAAGTAGGAGAATATAGGGTAAACACAATTTCCAACATAAAAATGCCATGATTATTTTTTCTTAGTGTAATTCTAACATAATAAATGTTTGTATTTTTGTCACTTAAGTATGTAAAACAATGGCACATTAGTTTATAAATTCTCCAAAAGTTTTACAGTTTTGTGCCTTATAGTCATGATTTGCTATTTGCATTTTGAATTGTAGAATACAATTTACATATCTAGCAATACCATACGTATCTGCTGGCACTTAATGCTATTAGGGAAGCTGGCACATAGAGAGCCAATTAATATTATTAATAATTTGCTGATAATTTAACAGAGCTTGCTCACAATAACTTTTAACAAGAGTCTATCTTTGAGTAATCTGATAAATCATATGCTTAATATTAAGCATATATATGAGAGCATTTCTGTAGGTGGGTGCCACAATACCTCTGTAGTCAAACCCTGAAAGTAATTATAACTACTTTTTCCTTTTTTGTTTCAGTCTAGAAAAACAAAACCAAAACACAACTGTTTCCATTCAATATTTTTAAATGTTTTCTTTTAAACCATTTTTGTAAACTCTAGGTTCTAAGAATCATAAGGTAATGTTATTCCTTTCTGGAGAATGACTTTTTACAATTAAAATTTTTTTTCTAGTGAAAAAAGAATGTATTCTGTGAAATAACAAGTACTCAAATTACATCTGTGCATATTTAATATGGTGGATCTCAAAAAAAAAAAAAATCTCTTTAGAGAAGTTTGCACTGGTCATAGTGACCTAGGAATTTGAAAGGTATTAGATACACCTAGAAATATTAGAAGTAAATATAGAAAAGTCTGTCTCTGTTATGCTTCTGATTATATATAATTTTTGTAACTTATGTATCTAAAGAATTCAATTAGCGTAAGTTGAATTTAAAAAATCATAGATGTATTTCTTTAAAAATTTATTGTCAATTATAATGTTTTACAACCTAGGTTTTGCCCTGCAGCATGTCCTAGACATCAAAGGGTGAACTGACAATGTGAAGTGTAAGAAATCAAACCACCATTCCCGTTACCAGCAATGGCAGTTGCACTTTTAATTCCTCATTCACCACACTGAAAATTTCCCCCTCAAGAGTCATGAAAGCCGAGAAACTTACCGTGGGGGTGAGACCCTTGTAATGAACTACTTAACTAGATTTTGATACCTGGAGAGAAAAGAAAATGAATTTTCAGGAGCTGTATTTAACTGATAACATACTACTTTCCAAAAAAGGCTATACAAGGATAAGCAGCAATGTTAGAAAAATGGTGCTAGAAGCAGTGGTTGTACAGAAAGATAAAATATAAGAGATAAAAGGAACAGGTTGTTACCCTTGGGACTGGAAAGGAACATTAAATTGCTGATGGCTAAACATAAGAGCACTTATTCTTGGATCCATACTCATAGCAGGAGGGTCTCCTAAAGGAGCTTATTTGTAACAAGCCAAGAAAAAGATAGAAAACTAGGCATGTACAGCAGCCTTTAATGATGATCCACAAAGATAAGAAAGATAAAATGATTCTGCCAGTCTATTATAGGTATTTATAGGAAGGATAGGGGTAAGTGGCATTGAAGGACCTTACCTGCAAGAAAATGCATTAGGATGGCTAATAGGTACTCTGCTTTTGCAATCAAAGAGTTTGAATGGAATGCTAGTCCTATATAAGTGAAAATGCACTTTTGTTGGCAGAATTTCATCTCATAATTTCACCTCTTTCTTTTCTGTACATGCTCACTACATATTCATCCTGCACATTCTCATCTATATCAGCACAAGAACCTCTCCCTTGCAGTCACGTTTTAATGCAACACTTCTTCCTTATCACAACATTTCACTGAGTTTTACTCATTTAAAATGGTACTAGAAATATTTTTCCTTAGTCATTGATTGTCTCTTTTATTTATATTGGTTTACACAAACTATTGAGACTTATTTGTTTAAAGTTTTTTATGTACAGTCATATTAAAGTGACTATAAAAATAAGTACAGATGTTCACATGTACACATAGACTTAATTTATTAAAATATCAAAATAAATTTAAGGACCAAGACCCATGTTTAACCTAATAAAGTATGTTCTTACTTTAAATCTTGCAGATCTTGGAGTCAACGGTGAGATTTATTAAAGATCCCAGTAACCAGATTAAAGGTCATTTAAAATAAAGACTGCCTGAAATTGAAATTATGTATTCCATTAAAAAAAAATGTCAGTTTGTGAGTGTAGAAACTTCTCATTAGCTCTTGGCTCATTTTGAAGGTAGAGAAATGACTAGTACTGTACTAATTTTATTTTAAAGTTTCCTCTATAATGTACAGATTTTAGTTTTTGGAATGCTATATCTAGTGTACAATCATGATCAATAAAAAATACAGAGGTATGCCTCCCTGTTGTTTCTCATAAGGCAAGGTAGTCACATCATGTAATTTAAGACACTAATTTAGCTGTTTGGAGTCACCTACTGTCTCTATAAGAAACAAGGATTTCTTATTTTAGATACTCTTCATCACACTGTAATGAAATGCCTGAAGTGGATGATAAGAATAACCTCACTCTTTGCTTGATTCAGCCAATTTTAAAAAGTCAATGACAAAAGCATTCAATAAGATAACTATTTTGTTTCAACTACACCTGCCTTTTCTGTAACAAAGCTTACTTTCTGAATTATCCTAATTGTGTAAATATATGAAAGTATCTGTGTTGTGGTTTGGTTTGTTTGGTTTTGGGTTTTTTTTCAGTTTTTTTTTTTTCTTTTTGAAGCTCTTTTGGGTTTCTAAAGGGTAAAACCCAGCAAAACAGCATTATATGCAAGTAAACAACATCTTCTTTAAGGCTTGTTTAACAGTGACAAGATTATTTTTCCCTAAGAGTGCTCAGTTCTCCCAAGTTTCTCCAAAGATTGGTGTCTGACTTGAAGACAGAATGGATTGGTTATTTCTGGTTTTAGGTGAAGATTTCTTTTTTGTTTTGTTTTGTGTTTTTGTCGTTTTGGTTTTTCTTTGGGTTTTGTTTTTGTTTGTTTGTTTTGTGTGGTTTTGTTTGGGGTTTTGTTTGGTTTGTTTTTGGAGTTTTTTGGGGGGTTTTATTGTTTGGTTTTTTTGGGTTTTTAGTAAAATTGTGTTTCCACTGAAGTCTCATGATTTTGATCATTGATTTCACCTTCTGTGTTTCAAACGTGTTGAGCTTTACTCTCAGCTCAAGAGTCAATACTTCCAGTTGATTCCTCTGGGATCAAGATGAAGCTCAATATCTAATTCTTTCTCTGATAGCAAAATACATTACTCATACAATGGAGTTCTCATCATCAAACCGTAAAGAATTCAGCTGAGCCAAATGGGAACAAAAATGTTATTTTTTATTTTGGCACATGCTGTACAGTCAGTTCCACTATTTTTGCCACAGATACAGGAAAGAATCCCTATATGGATACAAAATAAATCATCTCTATTAGGTAATCAAGATGGGGAGCTGATGCTGTTCTTGTTTTAATCAATCCATGAAATGAAAGCGATTATAAACCACACCAGAACAATATATCCCCATGAGCCTCTTGTAATTGGGATGATCATTTAATTGGCACATTCTGCTTCCACTGGGATGTGCTATTTAAGAGGGATCTAGTTCACTCTGCAGTAACAGGACTTATTATATGATTTCCTCAGCTAATAGTACTTGTGAAGAAATATAAAAAAGAAGTATAGACTTTTCATCTTTATTTTGTCAAATACTCAAACTACAGGAGATTTACTTCTCATACTGAACTGAGAAAAAACACCCCACAACACAATTATGCGGTTGGGAAGGAATGTACATTTTTCCACTGTGTTAAAAGAATCAAAGGAAAATTCCACAGTAGCTGCACTCTTACACATTACAATCAACATAGCTGTATGGCAGAGAGATGAACAGTGAGAAACACAAAGAAAGAGTAATATAAGAGGAAAAAGGACTGAGAAATAAGTAATTTAGGATAAGTAGTGATTCTTGTGAACAGGTTTGGATTTAACTATTTATTAAGAATATAAATTTAAATTTATGGAAATAACAGGAACTATTTTAAGTATATTCCAATAATTATATCAAAGACATAATATTAGATTACTTGTTCTTGTTCTCCTATCAAGGTGGGTAAGGAGGTATTAGTATAAACAAACTCATCTGCCCATTGCAGGGGGACTAGATGACCCTTACAGGTGTCTTCCAACTCATCAGCTCCCAATTCCCAGCACAGAGATAGGTTCTTCTGTAGCTGCTGTAACTACAGGTATTCAGACTGTCTTGCAAGAAGCCTCCACCTAACAAATTAAAGAAGTAGCATACATGCATTTTTCTTCTCTCTAGCTCACAGAGTCTTTCCAGAATAAATTTAAAAAAACATAAATAAAAACCCCAAACCGTGACAACAAAAACAAAAAACAAAATTCTATTTGTGATGAAAATAAATTACAACTCATAAGGGCTGGCATTTGGCTTATACAGAAAGTAGTTTACAAATAAATGAAATAATGAAAGAGCTGTCTATATGTCCGTTATGATAACTTTTCATATTCCTTCTACTGTTTCGTTTTCAAATAGTGTTTTGTACACTTTTATTTTGACAATTTAAGAGACAACTTTATCCAGAGTTTCATGGTGAATTGAAAGAACTCCATACAGTTTATCACTGCAATCTGGAAAACCTGTTTTGAGAAGTACTACGAAAAATAGCTTAGAGGAATATTTGGTACAAAAAAGAATTTTAAAATATTCTTATTTGATTGAGTAGAAAAGTTCAAATCAACTCTGGAAGGAATAGAAACTCAGTAGAACTAATATGGTATTGTCAAAGAGAGTTGATACTTTTTTTCTAACAATTTTCTGTTCCTAATTGTCCTTAAAGCCTATTACCAGGGTATTGCCAGAGCAACACCATGTCATTTGTGGCCACTGCGTTTCAACGGCTCCTCATAAGCCAGACTGCTTGTTTCTTCCACTCTAAGGATATGCTGATAAAGAATTTCTCACACTTCTGGTAGCATCCTCTTCCCTGCCCACATTTCTAAGTCAAGGGAAAAATCCTTCACTTCTCACTTCACTTCTCATTTGTGGCTTCTACATACATACCAGTCACCCAGAGGCCTTCCACATTCCTTCTCTAACAGATGTAAAACCCATTATATGGATTTTGTATTATAGCAGTCTGGGGCTTTAGATGTCATATTATGTGGAGGTGGGTGATATCTTAGCACCTGTCTTTGTTGGATGTTATTCACATGATTTTCACCTTCTTTGTCTAATTCAGACTTAACTGCAGGGTGCACCACAAGTCTCTTTATTGCCTTGACTGTCGTTTTCACCTTTCCTCATTTCAGCTTCTCACTGCCATTTCCTTTTTGGATACATTCACTCTTGGTTTCTTTCACTTAATTTGTTCCACTACACATATGCTTTCCCAATTATCAGTCACTTTACCTGTTCCTGACATTCATTAGTAGAGAAAACATATCTATGAAGGTCAGGCTTGCAGAATCTATGCAATCTAAAATTTCCAGTAATTTAACAAGAATGCCATTTCAGAAATTTTTAAGAGCAACACAGAAGTAAATAGCATCTATGCCTAGTCAGTAGCTAAAAATCAAGCATTGGAAGCAGATTTATGAGAATAACTCTGTGTGTATGACCTTGTAAACAAAGAAATGAACAGGACCAGAAAAATATAAGATGAAGGCACAGAAACCCATCATTGTTCTGTCATGTTTGTGTTCTCAACGTTATGCTACATTTTTGTTTTCTAAATGTTTTCTTTGTCTTTCATTTAATCTTAATTTTTTTCCAGGATAATGATGACATCAGTTGCTCTTTGCAGCAAGGTAGTTTGCTTCTAGATTAATATCAGTGGCAGTATTATGAAAGAGGAGAGAAGAGGAGGGGAGAGGAGGACAGGAGAACAAAAGAGAAAAAACTGAATTGCTCATATGATTCTATAATTGGTCATATGAAATGCTGGGTTTTTCAGAGATAGTGAGTACAAAATATTTTCTTAGTTTAATAATATTAAAACTAATAATAGCTTCTATTACTTAAATCTGGTATGCCAATATTTTATTAAATAATTAAAAAATATCTTTTAAACTTAACTACTATTTCAGTTATGGTTAGTTCAGATTGACAGTAACTAAGTGGAACCACGATGCTAAATACATAGAGCTACTGATTTAGCAATGAAGTTCATGCTGATACTGGGAGGACCAATATTTTCTTTGTGTGTTTGCACCTGTTCCAAGGTATGTTGTCTTCTAGAATGCAAGTATTTTACAAGTGGAACCATGTGATGTTTGCCATTTATAAAGTCATTAATACAGATGAATACATTTACATATGTATAATAATATTTCTATACCTAGACTTTATTTAAATCCTAAATATTAAATCTATATTCTATTTTATTAGATATCTGTTATGAAGTGTTATTAACTTTAACTGAACCTCATTATTTCCTCAAAAATTGTCCACTGGGTTTATTCACTCAAACTCACTCTTCAACTATTCATGAAATTTAATTTATTTACTTATATTCTTAGCCAAAAAGTTAGCTAGATTACAGAATGTCTTAAACGTCAATCCAAAATATCTACATTTTTCAGTCAATAACTCATGTTTTTTTAAGATATGACAGAGTAACTCTCTCAGGATATACAGATTTTCTCTTTCAGATCTCTGGTGAACAGATAAACACAAAGTAACATCTTCAAAATCAGTTCCAGCCTGGCTCATTTTTAGATGCTTCCTTCATTTCTAGTTCAACCAGGCCTGAAAAAGAAATGAGTGGCCAAGAAGAAGGGTTAATGTGGCTTATTGTTTTAATAGTAAAATATCATAGTGCTGGAAGTTCTGCACATAAAAAAAAAAAAAAAGTACCTCTGTTATTAGTAACCCTTGAACATTAATTTTATAGTTGTTTTTGGGTTATAAGTAGGTTAGCAATTGAAGAATTGTATTCAATAATTGGAATCTGCCATCCCACATTATACACAAATGTACCAGTTGCGTTGCTTTTGACTGCAGATATTTCCAGAAGGGATTTAGTAGTTTTATTACATCAGAGTACTTAGGGTTCAAGTAGACACCAGCTCTCAAGCTGAAATGCATACAAGTGTGATAATTATTTGCTTCTTGATACATCTCTCCTAACCACCCTTTTGCTTCTGAAAATTGAGTGGTAGCTGAGAACTATCCTTGACTACCAAAAAAAAATCATTCCTAACTTTAAAAAAATCATGAAGAAAGATTAGGGAAGCTGTAAGTTAGGATCAGTATTGTTAAATAATAGCTGGAGTAATAAAGCCTGGTAAAAGATATATCTATATTTTAAATAAATATTGTCCTGCTAGAAGTCATGGTTTAGTATCCCTCAAATGTGAGCAAATAACAATGTTTAATTTGCTTCTCCATTGGGCCTAAGTAAGTTGAAATGACATTCCTTTAAAACAACCACCAGAGATAGAGGCCCACTTACATTCTTATCATCTCTCTCTCTCTCTCTCTATATATATATATATATACATTTGTGTACATATTTATGCTAGGTTAAAATTCAGAGTTTCATTAGGCTTTCACACCATGGAATAACAGTAAGACAGGGTCTGAATTTAATGGTCACTGAAGAACTTTGTATATGTCATTAGATATTAATTCAGAGACGTATCACTTTCACCTTCACCAACTACTGTCTCTTTCTTGCTCTTTGGCCTTGTCCCTACTATTTTTCTATCTGTAGTTCTTTTAATTACTCTTCAATGGGAAAGGACACTTCTATCCATGGCAGCTTTGGCTGAGGTCAATACACAGAGGGGAAAAGGAAGAATTAGCAATCAGAAACTCATCTCTTTTCAACACCTCTAATTTATTAAGTTCTACAAGTAAATGGTTTTTCTCACAACTCCAAAGCATGTGCTCAGAGAAAAGGGGAGAGAGAAAGTGGCACTACACTTTTTTTTTTTTTAATATTGATGTATTCACCTGACATAAATAACTAATTTCTAGAAAGGTTATTCACAGAACTGTGGACCCCTTTATCCCTTACAGAGTGCTTGTTACTAGTTTGTTAGCTAAAGCTTGTCAATGTGTGGTATTTAAAATTACTCATCTCCAACTACCTTGATGTTTTCTATCAGTTAATAAATATAAAACTGTGAGGAGTGGCTGACACACCAGAGAGCTGTGCCACTATCAAGAGGGACTTGACAGGCTGGAGAAATGGGTTGATAGGAACTACCAGAAGTTCAACAAGGGCAGATTGCATAGTCTTACAACTGAGGAGGAACAACCCCAGGCAAAAATATATGTTG
Source organism: Myiozetetes cayanensis (assembly GCF_022539395.1). Classification (NCBI taxonomy): domain Eukaryota; kingdom Metazoa; phylum Chordata; class Aves; order Passeriformes; family Tyrannidae; genus Myiozetetes; species Myiozetetes cayanensis. Next base: position 87,131,143 of record NW_026087411.1, on the reverse strand, counting down.
GGGGCCAACTGGCTGAAAGAGCTTTTCAAAAACAGATCAAGGGATCCACAATGTGCTTTCATGCAAAAAAGGCCAGTGGTATCTTGGGGTGCATTAGGAGGATTTTTACTGGTGGTTATTAGGAGGTTGAGAGAGGTGATCCTTCCCTTCTACTCAGAACTGGTGAGGCCACACCTGGAGTGCTTTGTCCAGTTCTGGACTCCACAGCACAAGACAGATATAATAGACATACTGGACAGAATCCAACAAAGGACCATTTAGAAGACAAAGGGACTGGAACATCTCTTTATGACAAAAGGCTGAGAGAGCTGGGAGTGTTTAACCTGGAAGAAAGAAGGCTCAGAGGAAATCTTATCAATGAATATAAATACCTGAAGGAAGGATGTAAAGAAGACAGAGCCAGGTTCTTCACAATAGCACCCAGTGATAGAGGCAATGGACATGAACTGAAACAGAGAAGGTCCTGTCTGAACATCAAGCAACACTTTTTTCACTGTGAAAGTGACTGAGCACTGAAACAAATCACAGAGGGAGGATGTACAGTGTCCGTCCTTGGAGATATTCAAAATCCCATGATCCTGGGCAGCCAGCTCGAGGTGAGCCTGTTTGAGCAGGAAGGTTGGATCAGATGATTTCCAGTCGTTCCTTCCAGCCTCAACCATTCTGTGGTTTTGTGATTCTATCACTACAAGGTTCCCTGATAAATTTACTGGATTCAATATTGCTACAGTAGGGACTCAACTCTTTCCATGCATTGTATATGGAATTTCAAATATATATTTTTACCATGGTGGAAAATATGAAAGGAAGATCTGGTTTTCCATGAGTTACCATCTTCTACTTACTTATTATGGTTTTAGAAACTCATGCTTTTTTATCAGATTGACCATCTCAGAGGCAGTGGACTGGTTATGTTCTAACAAAATACATATTCAAGAGCTAAATACAAACATTTGCACTGAGGAGAACCAAATACCAACATGAAAGACTATTTTGGAAGGAGTGACTAAGAGACTTAAAAATCTCAGCATAAGCTTCTACTTTAATGTTATGAGGATTAATGAGATTCCCAGATATAGAAAAGCAGGAGTAAAATGGAAATGCTCTTACTCTGGTCATTTCGTAGCCAAGCTATTTTGCCCATTGGAAATACCATGCTGTGTTTAATTTTTATGCTCATTTTTTAAAGGAAATATGGAATATCAGAATTATTTATAAATAGTATGAAAGAAAAGATCATTGGACTGAAAAATAAACCTTATATGTCTTAAAATGTTTGACCTTACCAAAGAGAAGTTCAAGACATGACTCAATCACTAAACAAAGGGACACATGGCAAAAAAATTTTAGTGAACAGAGGTTTTTCATGGCAGATGGCAAACACATAACAAGATCCAGGGGCTGAAAACTAAAATTAGACAAATTCAACCTTGAAATAAGATGTAATTTCCTATCTGTGAGGTAATTAGATACTAAATAGAGTGCTCAGAACTTCCAGTTAAAATCTTCCTAGGAGAGATTACATTTCTTTATTGAAGAGTATTTATTCAGTTTGGGAAATAAAATGTTTGAAGTTTTATTCAGTTTGGGAAATAAAATGTTTAAATATTAAAAGGATTTGGGTCCATGGTTGTGATCACTCCCTGGTCTTCAGTTGTGTACGTTTGTACTGATGAATCAGATATTCACTGATTTGCATAAATGTAATTACTGTAAATAAATTTCCTGTTTAAAGGTTTCCACTGTCTGTAAGTTTGAGAAATAATTTTTCTCTTGATGAAAAGTTGGTCAAATAGGTCTTATTTAATGTTATTTTCTCCATACTCTTTCATATCAGAGAGAAAATATTTGCCACAGATAACTAACATATGATATTATATAGACAACCCTGTTTCTCAGAAACTAAATCTTGCTTACATACTAAGGCTAACAGTAATCAGTTGGTTAATGGATACAAAGGGATCATTTAGTCATGATCAAGAAGTCACCTGCAACAGAGAATGTGTTCATTTTGACATGTCTTGTATAAATAAAACCCTACCATAGAAAGATTCTGGGGGATTGGTGGAACCTTGATCTTTCATTTGGTTGATGTACAGCATACTGCTGATATTTTTGTTTTCTGAAAAGGAATATAAAGTAATGTGGTTGGACAAATGTGAGCACATTAGAGACCTTGGTATATAGGAGGTCACTGGGATTTGGATCAGCTTAGCTGATGCTTTGTAATGAAGTTTTATGAACTATGAACACACAGCTCAAAATTTAGACTCAGTTTGATTTACAAATTATACTGCTTGAATGGATTAAAGGTGCAAAATATAAATTAACTGAAGATTCAACATTAGGACAATGATTATATAAGTTGTGCATTGAAAGAATAAAAATACATATATTTTTGATAGAAAAATTATGCAGAAGCTACCAAAAAAAGTCTAAAGAAATGTCTAATTACACTGATTAAAATATTATTGTATTTTACTTTGTATAATATTAAAGGACAGAAACAATAATTGGGAAAAAAAAATTATAAGATAACTGCTCTAGATTAAAGGCAGGATTTTTTGAATTTGCTAAGAATTTCTTTTGAAATTAACTTTCGACTCTTTAAAAGAATTATGCCAGAAATATTTTACTCGGTTTGATCCAAAATGTAGTGATGCCTTTACAAATGTCTTATGTATTGACATTGACTTTTAATGGGTAACTATTGGTTCACCATAGTTCTAAATGATGGCAAGCATGCACTTCACAGTGTGCTAATTTTAGTTCACAAGCTTGCTGCCACTAGGCCCTCAGGCTTACTCTTCATCTGGAGTTTGAAGTGTTCTGTTAGCACTGTTACAAACAATCTGAAAAATGTAAAAAACATCAAAGCAGTCAAGTGGCTGAAAATAGAGCTGCATAAAATATCTGCTCATCTATATTATCAATGAGAGCTTTTTTTAAATGAGGGGTTTTTTCATTATATATATATAGTATTGATTTGGGGCTATTGAGGCAAAGTTGAATATTATTGTATAGGAAACAATGCAAAAGAAGAGGAAATGGTGCACATGAATTGGTACAGAACTGTATCGCTTCACAGAGTTGTGAGGTAGAAAATCTGGAATTATTCATTACAAAAAATATAGGGATTACTTCAGGTACAGGATTTAAACACAGTTAGTTCTCTAAACCGTAATTTACATACCATTTCTGTATTGCAAAAGTGAAGAGGTTAGTGGATTGTTTTATCAAGAGCTGTAAACTCCTTTTGTTCAGATCCTCTAAAGTGAGAGCAGAAGGAAATAAAAGAGTTGAAACTGAGAACTATCTAACAAATAGATTAAAAATTATGTTGAATTTAAAAGCATGGAGAAGTAGAAAAAATGTTAATTTTAACCTGGAAGCATTCAACAATATTACAATATCCTCAAGTGATGAAGATACTGTATCTCAAATGAGATATTTTCATTTTTGAGAAATAAAGAAGGAAGGAAAGTGGGTATCAAAGAATTTGTTGAAGTCCTAGATTCTCACTGACAGGTAAGTATACTATAGACAGCAGAAGGAGATTTGGCCTTGTCTTCAATTCCTCAAAAGCATTAGAAGATCAGAAATATTCTGAATTCTAAACACAAATTTTATAGCATATCTCCCAGGGTTTAAGCGTTTAGGAACTCCCACTCCTTCCTTCTCTGTCCCCATCAGAATGAGATCTTCAGTATAGTGCATTGGCAGTAATGGTTACAGAAGAGTAAAAGTTACCTCATGAAAATCAACAAGGGAGAAATGTATCTGACCTATGTGATAGACAGCCAAGAGAATGTATAAATTCTAGATATAAAAAAAAGACAACAACAACCTGTGAATGCAGGTGATAAAACCCACATCCACAGAAAGGAATGAAGAAAGGAGTGGCAAACATATCCCACTTCTGATGGAAAACAGCCAGGGAGGGGGAACACAAAGGGGTGTCACTCAGAGATGCTCAGCCTTACAGATACTTAATTCTTCCTTTCACTTTGGAAATCCCTGGTCCAGTCCTACTGAAACAAACTGCCCCTTATCTGCAGGTAAGTGTGTGAAGAAGTTTACAAGCTTCCCCACATTTATGGGATGTATCCAGGACTGACCAGTAAGGGAAGCCCTTTCAAACAAGCCAGTCACTAAGGATGAGGTTATTTCACAGTCAAGGTATAGGTTCAGCTCAAAGAGATACCACCTAACAGCTGAGCACTCAGCTGAGCTGTGTGACCTTAGGAATATAAGGAAAGGTTGTGCTTCTCCAAAGAGAAATGGTAATAGAGTTGCTCCCAGGAGAGAGCTGATAAAAGTGTGTTAGAGAACTAATAAAGCAGCGCTATGCAGAGACTTTCTGTGGTAGAAATCATCCTTAAAAAAATCCTTTTTTTGGAAGCCTGAAGTGAATCCAGTAGTGTATTCTCATTGCAATAATTTCATGAAAGCAAAATGTAGGGTGGGTCTCAAGGGCTATTCAATCATGACTTTTTTTTATGTGCACTGAAATTGTCACACTTGGTGTAAGCTCATAAAATAATGTATGCGTTTGGGAATGATGGTGTATTGTATTTGGGATATAGGTTATTTGCCTGGATCTCAGAGGGATCAGGTGGTGATTAAGGAATCCCTTGAGCACCAAAACATCTCTGACAGCTTGGAGCTTTCTCTTAAATTTTCTTTATATGCAGTGAGCAGTTTGAGCATGAATTATTCACACTGGATAAGGGAAACAACAGGAAGGATATACAAGAAAGGAGTCTTTTTATACACATGGGTTCTTGAACTGCAGAGGGAGAACTTAACCGGGAATATTATATTCATCCAGAGAGAGTTCATTATCATGAAGATGACAGATGATGGACTAAACAGGTGTGCATCCTCTTACAAAAGCAAGATGGTGTATCTGAGGTCAAATAGCTGCTGATGCTAAGCTCTACACAAAGCTCTGAGAAATTAAATTGGGCAGTGACTATACACTGCTGCAATGAGGCCTCATTTTAGCTGACTGTTTAAATTGTGTCTTCAAAAATGAGTCTTCCCAAGACAAATGCCTACTCACCCTAAGGAGTCAGTCTTATCAATGGTAGGACATATACACTTTGTCTTTCCCAATAACTGATGTCTACATTGACGTCCCTAAGGAAAACTTAACTGCTAAATACCTTTATGGACTGGGGCCCTGGAGAGTTAGCATCGTGCTTTAAATCTAAAACCCTTCTTCCTGTTTGTATGTGCATTTTGGCCAGCTATAAATTTCTTCAAGGTCTCTGATGTAATTATTTACAAAAGAGGTTTTCTGGTTAAGCAAAGATTTTTCAGCATCCTTGTAAAACCAATTTGCAAGAAATTCTTGTGTTTTTTCTTGGAAGGAAGGTAATAACATTTAAATTGTATGTTTGTCCCAGGGGTCTTAACTGTTAGAGGTTGCTGAATCTGGTACTACAAGAGAGGCAAGGTTTCCACCCCCACTATGTCTAGTTAGGAGTAGTGTGTCTAGTTAGCTGTGTGTGTGTTCCCAGTACATATACACCTGTTTGGCTGCACAGATCAACACAAAAAACACAGCACTTGCTCAAATGCAGACACCACCAACAGCCTCATGCTGTTCCCTTCTCTCAGCATAAAATCGCATTAGCAGAATATGTATACATATATATAAATATACAGAATGTGGATGCCTTCAGTAACTGGCCTTAAAGTCTCAGCAGCTGACTCCTGGGTCCACTGGTCTCCTAGCTGCACATGCAAACAGGTCCAAACAGTTTCCAGTACCTGGCTCGGACCTATGGCCACAACAGGAGCTGAACTCCAGATCCCAGGGACTCCACAGACATTGGATTGAATATCCTGGTCCCTCCAGTAGCCAGCAAGCATACCTTCTGGGCTCTCCAGCACCCTCAACAGACTTAGGGCACTTCCAATACCTATCAAGTCTCTTTTCCTGCTTGATGGGTACTCTAGTCTCCACTTTCTCTGTTATTGGTACTCCAGTTTCCCAGTGCTGATATATGGAAAAAACCACCACATCATGCATATGCCCCATGCTCTCTCCATTTGCTGGCCCCCAGACACATAACCCTTCTGACCCACAGTCCTTAGATGGCCTTGAGTCCCACCCACTCACACAGTGACACAGAAGATAAAGTCCCTCATCAAGGAAATTACTTCGAAATTGAATTTAATAAGAAGAGAGGACAGAATATGTTGCTCAGGTTCAAGGTACAGCCAGACACATGTACTGACCAGAAACTGTTAACAAATGTCCAGCCCCTTTTATTCCTTTACTTTAGTGGGCCTGTTCCTTCCAAAATGACCTTGATCCCTCCCTCTCTCCACCTGCATTTTCTCTCCTAAAGATCCCATGACTAGTCTTGTTCAATACCTCAGTGCTGTTCCCTGAACCCCTAGGCAGTGACCCACACCACCACCTCTCTCCCTGACCCCACTGCCAGTGAGGTCCCTTTGAAATCTATCTCTGCTGACTTGGCATGTGGGGTGTCCCCAGGACCCCAGGGCTGAGGTTCCCCTAGGAAAGCCCTGCAGGTCCAGGGCAGGTATTTGTATCTCTGAGTATGACACTGGGATGCCCCTGCCCACCATTGGGATCATGTTCTCCTTCATGAGTGTAAAGACAAGCCTTTTCTCAAATAACCTAATATTAACCATGATTATGGGAGCAGTGACTCATTTTTTAAGGTCCCTAATATAATGGTTCAGGAAAAAAAAAACCACTTTTTACTCTTATGGTATCTGTACTTGCTCTGGATTCAGGATAGATTATTAACTGGCATATTATAATCACCATTCCTTTGCCTGCTACATATATTTTTTTCCTAATAAGTATAGTTAATTAATTTATTACCATTCTATCTGTGGGTAGTTTTTTGAATTCCATACAGGATTTCAGAGTCCTGCAATAGAGATTTTATTTCTTTGCAACATTGAAATCCTTGAGAAACTCACTTCTGAAATTTTTCAGAACAAAATCTTCTTTTTTTCCTTCTATTATAAAGCTAAAATTGTATTTCTAGTATGGGTTTTTATTACATTATTTCTTACATTTGTTTTTCAACATTCTAGAGACTACAGCACAGACCAGAATCCAGCAAGAACTAAGATCACAAAACTAAGACTAAAAAAGGATCTTCTTAAAGCTTTTGGGAGGGTGAAATCAAATCTGAATACTCTTATTAACTGCAGAAATATATTTTTGTACAAGATGATATTTTTACACAGTCTATTCCTTCTCAATGAGGCGGATATACTTCAGCTTCAGAAATGCCTATACATATGAAAGACTGGGAATGGCACCAACTATGTCTCTGCAAAGACTCTAATGTTCCCAGAATAGAGGCTTCACTTCTGGCTGAAAGAGGATTATTGATTTATAATTTCTGAACATGGTATATACAAAGAAAAAAGTTGTATATCTTTCAGAGATTATTTAGCATTTCCATAAATTGATCTATAATATGCCCACTGGAAGACAACACTGCCATTAACTATCTCAGGAGAGCCCAACACACTGACAAAGATCACTTGAAAGCTGTGTATCAGATATAGAAAGCTCTTTCTTCCCATACGTAGGGTATGGAAAAAGTTGTGCAACATTCTCAGTACAACACTTAATTAACATTCACCTGATAAATATGTAACTCTATCAATACAGGAACTGAGAGAATAGATCAGGTTGAAGGTTCATAAACAAACATTTTGTTGAACAACAGAATAGAATCATAGTATCACTAAGGTTGAAAAAACCTTCCAAGGTCATTTAGTATAACTTTGACCAAAAGTCACCACAGCAACTGAACCATAGCATTACGTGCCATGTTCAGTCATATCTTGAACACTTCCAGGGATTATGACTTCACCACTCCCTGGGCAGCCTATTCCTATGCTTAACCAGCCTTTCAGTTTCCTCCTGATGTCCAACCTGAACCTCCTGTGGCAAAGCTTGAGGCCATTTCCTCTTGTCTTTTCACAATTTGCCTGGGAGAAGGGGCTGACCCTCCTTTTGCTACAACCTCCTTTCAGGTAGTTGTAGAGAGCAATAAGGTCTCCCCTGATTGTCCTTTTCTCAACTCCAACTCCCTCAGCATCTCCTAATAGGACTTACTCCTTAAACCCTTCAACAGGTTTATTGCCCTTTTCTGGACACACTCCAGCACCTCAATGTCTTTCTTGCAGTGAGGGTCACAGAACTGGACACAGGACTCGAGGTGTGGCCTCACCAGTGCAGAGTAGAGAGGAACAATCACTTGCCCGGTCCTGCTGGCCACACTATTGTTGATACAGGCCAGGATGCCATTGGCCTGCTTGGCCAACTGTGCACACTGCTGGCTTACGTTCAGCTGGCTGTTGATTAGCACCCCCAGGTCCTTTTCCACTGGATCACTTTCCACTTCCCCTGCTTCTAGCACTGCCTCAGGTAATTGTGGCTGAAGTGTAGGATGCAGCACTTGGTCTTGTTGAACCTCACACTCTTGGTCTCAGCTCAGCAATCTTGTCCTGTCCAGATCCCTCTGCAGAGCCTTTCTACCCTCCAGCAGGTCAGTGTTCCCACCCAACTTGGTGTCATTTGAGAAGTTACTGATGGTGCACTTGGTGTCCTTGTCCATAAAGATATTAAACAGGACTGGCCTCAATATTGAGCCTTGGGGAACTCCAGTAGTGACTGTCTGCCAGCTGGATGTGGCACCATTCACCACCACTCTCTGGACCCAGCCAGCCTGCCAGTTTTTTAAACCAGTGAATAGTGCACCTGTCCAAACAATGAGCTGCCAGCTTCTCCAGGGGAATGCTGCAGGAGACAGTATCAAAAGCTTTACTAAAGGCCAGGTAGACTACATCCCCAGTTTTTCCCTCATCCACTAGAGGCAGTATGTGTTGAGTTTCCCTGCAGATGTCTGGCAAGTTAAACTCTCCCACAAGAACAGTGACTTGCAATCATGGCAGCTGCTTATAGAATACCTCACCTGCTTCTTCATCTTCATCGGTGATTGGGTGGTCTATAACAGACTTCCATATGTATGTTGGCCTTGTAAGCCTCCAACCTGATTTTTACCTATAGGCACTGAACCTTATCATCACCATTGTCCTGGAGCTCTGAACAGTCAAAACACTCCTTCATGAATAGAGCTAGCCCCCACCTCTCTTTCCTCACCTGTCCCCTCTGAAGAGATTAGAGCCATTCATTGCAGCACTCCACTTTCTGTGATGGTGACTATGTCACAGCTTTCATGCTGAACAGCAGCTGTGAGCTCCGCCTATTTGTTACCCATAGTGCACGCATTGGTTGAAGATGCACTTCAGCTGGGCTATGGCTTTCATCCCCAACACTAGCATGCCATCCTCAGGCTCATCTCTAAAGAGCCTTGACTTATCCCCTTCCCACTCCAAACCTAGTTTAAAGCCCTCTCAATCATCCCTGCCAATTCATGGGCAGTAGTCCTTTTCCCCTGTCCTAATTTCAGCCAGAACACAGTTTAGTTTGTTTGGGGTTTTTTGCAGTAATTTAGGGGATGTGGCTGTGGGTGTGTCTAGGAGGTTATTTGATACAACCTCCCTTGCTGGAGGCAGGGGAATGTGACTCACTCTGGTTTCTGAAGAGAAGGGTATTCCTTCCAGGGAGAAAGCTTGAAGAGCAAAAATCAAGTATTATTTTATTTCACGTGTAAATGGTTTCTTTGTCTTATACTTTTTCTCATTAATATTTTTGCTGGTACTGCTTTTTCTTATCTAATTGCTATTTCCAGTAAATTGTTCTTATCCCAGCCTGTGATCCTTGCCTTTTATGCCTGCAATTCTCCTCTCTGGCCACCCCAAGGCAGAAGAGGGGATGAGGGGCTGCGAGTGAGATGTGGTTTTAGAGTCTGGGGGTGCAGGAGGCACTTATTCCTAAAAGAGGCTATTTTAGACAGATAAACCCCATCTGTCTCTGGAAGGACTGCTGCCATATAAACCACCCCATACTTGAAAAAAACTAAAATATCACTGATAACACCAGCCTTTAAGCTACATGTTGATCAGGTGGGTTCTCCTGTGCCTTTCAGCATTGTTCTGTGCTACCTAAGGCATTAAGGAAAACAGTTATGGTCACTAGTACAAACTACTTCATAGGAAGATGCAAGGAACTAAATATTAGTTATGGAATAATGTTTTACCAGGGAAGTTTAATGTAATCACCTATGAACTTGAGGTATAAAATATGAGCAAAACATTCAACATTACTCAGTTGTTTTTTTTAAAAACAAAATCAATACTCCAATTAAAAATGAATTATAATCAGGTTTATTAATTTATTTCATTGACAAGTTTAAATGGTATCTTTGTTTGTCTATCACTGGGAGAGGGTAGAGTGGAAGACCGAGTCCAGTGCAGGAATATTAATATAGATGCCTATTTCTGAGAATCCAGCAAGGGCAAGTTATACCTCCTCATCTATTAAGATCAGCAAAATCTTTGCATACAATACACTGAAATGCATTTTTTCAGATCTTAGCTATATAAAATAATGATCTGTGCAGATCTTATTAAAGATGCATCATTTCCACCAGCTGAGAGGATAAAAAGGGAGAATCATAAAAAATACTTCAGGATAAGACTTTACTCTTTTTGTAGGACCACAGAGAATCTGAACAATGCCATTACCATTTACCATTTAAGCTTTCCCTTAAATCACTCCTACTTTTCTCTCCAACATTAAAAGTGCAGTATCAATTAACAATAGATTGAATTAGAAATTGTTCTTTGTCTTCATTATCAAGCTGAGGCAACTGTTAATTTAGTTTCTATTTCTCTGTTGCCAGGCAAAGACTTTTAAAAGGCTCACAGTAAACTCTTTAAGATAATGAACCTGCAGTAGTGAAGGACCTCTTGCCTGCAGTCATGTTCATGATACTTGGAGACATAAATTCCTAAAAACTGCTTGGATTTCTTATTTTGATTGTCCCTTAGTATAACACATTCAGGATTCACCAATAAGACATTTTTATTATTTAGTAGTTGTTGCTATGGAATTACTATAGCTACTTTTTGTTCATGAACTAGTACAGGAATAGTAAAAAAAGTCCCTCGGAAAGACTCCCCCAAATAACCCAGCGACAGAGACAACTTCCATGTTGCAGGAACTAATGTGAGGAAATGTTGACTTTGTAACAGTGCTGGTAATAGATTGTCTTTTTGAATAGTATTTAATAGCTACCACCACTCTATGTTGTATCAGACTCCATGAGTTGTGCTGTGTGGGGGCACTCTGAGGAGCGCCTGTGAGTCACCTTCCTCCTGACACTTACCAAAAAAGTAGTAAGAACTAAAAAGCAGGTGTTTTCTGTTCACTACCACTTACCAATATTCATCTAATAAGCACAGACAATTGATATCCTCTTTTTTGTTAGATGTAATTCACTTGTCTTAAAAATCAACAGCACAAAGTCATCAACCAAATTAATTTTCTTACTGTATAATGATTAAGTAATAATTGCTACTTTGTGGGTTTTGAACTACTTTTTTTACTCATTACCTTTTTTTTTTTTCTTTCATTGTCAATTTGGTTCTGCTTTACAAGATGCACAAAAAATTATTCTTCTTCCAGGCTCCATCCTGTTTGTGGACAACTAGCTACTCCTGGTGAGGATTCTGGCTGGGCATGGGACTCTCAGCTAGAAGAGGAAGTGATGCATCAGCCATTTTCCTTATCACTGACAATGCAGTGAGTGGACTGTGCCATTGAATTAATCAATACATATTTAATGCTGTGTACACTTCACAGAGGGCTATTGGCAGTCTGAGCCTGAGGTGCAAGACGATGACTTGGCAGATTTCTCTTTTGCTCCCATGTTAGTCTGTCAGTCCTCTTATTCAAGAAGAGATACTAATAAATTATACTACTACTGACAGCTGCTTCTGCCTACTGCTAGGCATGTCAGACTCTGTTATATCACTGACAAATAAAAGAACTCTACAGTTTTCCAAATAGTTTCCTCCAAATAGAAACCAACCACCACCACCCACTCATCCTTCCTGAGTTCTCATCACCCTCCCCTTTGCAAATGAGGGAAGTGGGCAGAAATGCAAGGCAGTGCAATGACAGCTATGTTGAAGCAAGCCTTTTCTGAGTAATTTAGTGCTGTGGGGAAAGAGAAAATGTATCGTTCTTATAAAATGGTGGATTTTGGAACAAGACTGGCTGTCATTTAAGCCTCTGGAAGAGCATGCAGAAGTGCACATGTGCATATATGGGCATATGGCTTTGTGTATGTATGAGTCAGAGAAGAAAAGAGGGCACAACACAAACACAAGAGGAACAACACCACATTTTACAAAATGTCATTCCTCAGGAGGAAAAATACATTTAGTAAATAATTACCTCAGTGCAAAAAGAAGAAAAATCATATTTCTCTTTATGAACCTTCTCAAAGACATAATAATACATCACAAAACTGACAACTGCTTTTCTTTATTCTTTGGGCGCTTCAAACATTTTCTTCTATCCAAAAAAAAGTGAGTGGAGCAGCTAATATTTAAAGTGTCTGTTTTTTCTTGAAAACCAGCCCATATAATCCTAGCCAGGAATTCCTCAAATGCAAACATTTGTCACTGGAAAATATAGATTTGCAAACAAAAATGTGTTGTGAGAATGCTCTGGAGTCCATTAACTTCTACAAAATCAAAAAATATAATGTATCCTGCTTTACTCAATATTTCCCAAGCAGCTTTCTTGGGATGTTAGGCCTTGAGAATCAGTTTCTTCATCTCCTCTCTACAAGTGCTTTCCAGGTCCACTGTCTTTTCACAAGTCATCCTGAGAATTTTCTAGCCCAACACAAATGTGAGTGGACAGGAGGGCTGCAATTGCAGGAGATACAAGTGCAGCTGTCTGATGCTAAGGAACAGACCTACAGCAGCTGAACTGTTCTGAGGTTTTAAGATTCCTGCTGCTTCAGTGGTACTACCACATGGTGGTACTTAACTCGTAGTGCTAATTATGGTTTGATAAATACTATCTTTAATTATTAATTCCTTTTGTTTTATGAAGAAGTCTTCCCACCCCGCTTCCCTCCTCCCCCCCCCGCGCCTTCTTCCTCTTGAATTTCCTTCTGTCCTGGTATTCTTTCATTCAATAAGATGCAAAACAGATGGTTGGATTAATTTTTCTTTCCTTTCCATGACTATGTTGCTTTCACGTTCCAGATTCCTGGATTTGCTTGAGAGGAAGGTAGATATTTAAAACAGTAACATCTAGTCAATAAATTTTGTCTTGATTTTTAGTTTCACATACCCTAAAGACAATGTGATCCATCTCCTAGGAGACAGTGAGCACTAGCAAGGAAACAAAGTGTACCTGTTTGAAAGCTGGTACTAAAAAAACTATTGTACATTTTATTTATATATTAGCAGTAGCTGCAAAGATCTACCTTATTTTGTTTTCATCACCTAAAAAGAAAGGATGCCACTTCCTCTGAGAAATGATAATATCAAATGTTAGTAAATTGAATAATTTTCTTTTTTTTCCTGAATGAACATTTTGTGTTATCGAATACTCTACTGTTGTTAGTGAACAGTAATTTCCACTAAACATAAAATTCTCACATAATTTGATATTTTTAACTAAAAGCACAAAAATATATATAAAATGCAGAAAATAAAAATCAGATAGCACAGACTTTTGGGAAAAAATCTGAAATAGACATTTTTTATTAAGATGCTTTATTAAAAATGCATAGAATTGCTAATGATATTAATGCATTTTTTTTTCATTTCTTTAAAATTCTAATAGGAATCCTAAAATTATATGAGTTATACCTCATTGCTTATCTCTCTTTCTCTTTCTGTATCTGACCAGCAGATATTGGCCACAACCCTCATTGACAAGGATTTTTAAAAATCACCTATCAGGACAATATTTTGGTCTTATGATTAGGAATTAAACTAAGCTTCTATACATAAGAAATAAAGGTTTCGCTGCTTGTGAAGGAATTAACAATTGAAAAAATGCTCCCAAGTTTTATCACTGCAAAACTTAATTTAACTTTGTGGGTCATTGTTCAGTGATTTTTGTTAACTTAACAGCAGGGCAATGAATAAATATTAGAGAAAGTTATGTTTCAGACTGGGGGAAAAAAACACATTCCTTTAGTAATCAGGGAACATGCTTGGTGTGAGACAATGTGGTAGCGTTCTGTCTTGGATGGAATCAGATACGCTATGAGCAGTTAAATATTTTAGGGGGGACATTTTAATCAGAAAACACAAGCTACCTACAGAGGTTTACGCAGAGGAGATTTATTGCTATATGTATAAATTATATAATTATGTGATATGGCATCCTGTGAGGACTATGGGATGATTTCTACGCTGGTTTCCATCTACAATGCCTCATGACCTCAGAGTAAGCATTGACTAGCAATAAGCACAGTAGTCTATAGCTTTCAGAATGAACTTATCTAAATGGTTATAGAAAATGCAAAAGCACTTACAGGGGGAGTGTTAAGATTTTGCCAGTGCTTACAAGAACTAGTGACAATAGCAAAACATGAGACAGCATACATAAAAAATCTATCATAATCATTAACTTTTTAAATAGTTTGATATTTTGATTATGTAATTTTACAGTTCTGCGTAATACATTTTGAAGAATATAAAATATTTTTTTTCCTTCAACTATATAAAAGAATCTCAGACCTTGATTTAGAAATTTAGAAATAGGAAGAATAACCTATAATCATATTTTACTGGTCTGTTGTACTCATAATTTAAAATATTACTCTATTTTTAGTCTGAGATGATGTAGTTGGTACTTGTAAATCTTAAACCTTGATGCAATGCACTGTATGACTTCTCATCTAAATGCTGTATAATTTCTTTAGCACTGGTAACAATCAGAACAGGTGCCAGGTTGTGCCCAGTCTGTAGGGAGTGAATGAGCCTGTTTAGCAGGGAAATGCTTCCAGATTGCACCACGCTTCTGAGAGGTCATTAGAGAGAGAGAATCACAGCAAGAAGATGAGAGTCTGTAGCTCACATGAAGCTGAGATGCAGCTAGCAGCCAGCTAGGTTTCTTCCTAAGGACCAGAGGAAGCTGCAGAGATTTTTCTGAAACCTGCAAGGTTCCTTATTTGACTGAGGAAAGGACTTACAAGAAGAGCTGTTTACAGACTGTTTCCCTATCTGCCATTATTTAAAAATTGAAAATTCAAATATTTTTTAAAAAATAATTTTGGTGGTTTAGACGTATTTATGCATATTAGAACTTCCCTCGATATAAGTGCCAGGAAAAACTCACTCTATAGGTCTGGACAGCAGATTGTACACTAGAAAATCTTCCTTATAAGAGGCTTGTGGCAAATAAAAACCCTAATGGGATGAGCAACATATTTCTCTTTTCCAGGTTAAGATCCTTTTATCACCAAAGCATATTTTCTAATTTCTCAGTGATCTCTTGTCTATATTTGAACCTACTCCATTTTATCAACATATTACACACATAATGGACAGAAAATTGTCATGCTTATGGAAGTACAGAAGTAATTTTATTTTCCTACTGCAACTAATAGCTTCTATAAGGATTAAACTACAGTTAAAGTTTGGTTTAATTTGCTTTGCTTTTATGGTTGCAAAATAAAGTTTGATACAATTTCCAGTATGTTTCTCCAGGTATGCTAACACATTATCATCTATATAATATTAAAATAAAGAATATCCTGCAAAATTTGAAAAACCATCAAATTATTCACCAACACACTTGTAATGCATAAATCTTCTCACCAGATTCTTAAATTTCTATTACACCCTCTTACATGTATCTTCATAGAAAGTGTAATACTCATGTAGCTGAGCTCTTTCTAACCCTAAAACCCTATAAATAAAATAAACTATATAAAACTTATTTTCTTCAAAAAATCCACTATGGATGAAAGCTGGTGTTGGGTCCAAGCAGTCATGTGGCATAACTTCAAAATTCAGTAGAATTATTTGGTGTGTACTGTTCAATCTGACACCTGCTTTTCTGAACTACAAAGTACCTTTGTGAAATAAAAAAGAAAAACAAATACCAAGCCATATAACAAAGTCAATTTAGTAATTTCAAATTAGCTTTTGACATCTTTAAAAAATGGTTTCTATATCCTTCAGCAGGAGAAAAAGCTCTTTTAAGAGTGGGATGTGGCTAAAATGTACAGGTTTTTCCAGGAAGGGAAAATTTCACTTCTACCCTTTTAAACCACCTCATGGACTTCAATGCCAGATTTCACAATTAGCTCACAATGAGTCTATTATCTACTTAGCGAAAACGGTAGAGTCAAGATTTTAAGTGTTTTGTTGTGAAATAGCATTTCAAATATACAGCTTCAATTTCTCAGAGAAATATATTCTCATTTATTCAACCGCTATAAAGAGAAAAGACTTAAATGAGTCTGAAGATTTTTGGAAATGTTTTTGTATATGTTCAGAAATTTTCTTATGGTTTATATTTAGAAAAATGTAGCTCCACCTGATATTATTACAATACTTATTCTGTGCCAAACACAAATTAAAAAAAAATCCAATTGATTTTAACAGCCTAGAATCTGTTAAAACCAGGGATATTTTCTCTGTGTTTTGTTTAAGAATTCCTTTCTTGGAGTTTTAAATGCCATGATCCTTTAGACCTGTTTTCTAGGTTTTTTTTTTTAAAGTGGAATAATTTTGGATTCCGATGTTCTCAGTTATCCAAATGAATTCTTCACTTTTATAAAAGGTTTTCAGGAGAAAACTGATGCTATAAATAGGTAACCAACCAAGAGTCAATTATTTCATATATTCCATGTAGTTTTAGATTTAGCAGTACCACCAAGTGAGATCTCAATGGTGTTTGTAATGACTTGGCACCACATGCTGGGTTTGTTACTCATGCAGTCTTGATTCTTTTGCTCTCTTACTGCATAGACTTCCATGAGGCACTGAAGACAATTTAGCCTTGTTCTTTTTTAAAAAATTCTCTCCAAATGCACCTAGAATGAATAATATTTTTACTATATATTTTAATTGTGAAGCTAAGTGTGATGTTCTTGATTTTCTGCTCTCTGCAGTAGTGTATAGTAAAAAATATTTCTTTCAAACACAGAAATCCAGTTTATACAGCCATGTGTTGTTGTTTCAAATTGTTTCTTTTATGAACAAAATTCTGTTGTTTAATATTATGTGCGCTGGGAGTTATCCTAAATCATACATGATACCTTAATAAATTATCATTTTCCAACTTCCTTTTTCTCACAATAATACTGTTTATAAGTGCAAACTTCTATCTGTATTAAAACTTTTCTGTTCACAGTTTTGTCATTTCTCCATAGTTTTCAAGAGGTATGTGTATTTTTCTCCTATTGTGATGCAGATGAAGTCAGTTAAGTAAAATACAGCCCTAGAACATGTACAAGATTTATTACTTAATATTCTCTGTAGCAGCTAACCTTAGTCAGCATGAAGTATTTCCTGTTTCTAAGACAGTGAAAAAGCTTGATATAAAAAATTAGATAAAAGATAAAATAATCTCCTCTTCCTTGTTGAATACCTCTCCAGTTGTGTTATTATTGATAATTGCAGTTACTGCAGCTATCCGCTGGATGTGGAAACGGACAATACTTAAGGTCTCTTGATATCCAGCCAAAAGCCTGACTTCAGATTTGTCCTAAGGCCTACTGTCAAAAGACATAAAGAGAAATCCAAAATATCATTTACATATCTCTAATTTATTTATATTATTTACCATTTTATGTTAAGCCTTATGTTTTAGTCTTACTATATTTATCGACACAACAAGAGATTTCTTCAGGCCATTTTCTGGTTTTAGTATCCTTTTTTTCCCCCTCTGGAAAAAAAAAGTTTCTGCCTTTTTCTGACACACATCAATCATGGAACCTTGGGACTTAATTATTACGACCACTTTTGAATTTGAATTTCATTACAATATGTAAATTATTCTTGAAACTATTTTTAAATGCTAGCCTGACTGCTATATGATACAAGTTCTTGACTGTCAGATCTGAATTCAATGTGGCTTATTTACCTTACCTAACTCTCATATGCAATACGGAACTGGTCCCATCAGGGAGCATACAGTCTTTTGTGAAATAAGTTGTCCTAAAAGAAACAATGACATTTTCCACAAAGCAGACGGAATCCAGAATGCACTGGGACTCCGTGGAACTCCTCAGTGACAAGTTTACCTGCATGAGTGGCTGTATCTCACCTGTGACTGTACGGGCAAGCATAAATATTGCACAAAAGACCCTGCAATTGCTTATCTTAATATTAAATGAGCAGATCAAGTGACAACTATTTAAACATTACAGTAAATTGTAGTGAAAGCATATATCAAACAATTATGGGGCAATGTCCAGTGAGTGTGTATTGGGTCTGTGTTGCTGGGGTTTTGTAGTGGGGGAGCTACAGGAGTGAATTCTGTGACAAGCTGCTGGAAGCTTCCCCCATGTCTGGCAGAGCCAATGCCAGCCGGCTTCAGGACAGAACCACTACTGGGCAAGGCTGGGCCAATCAGATATGGTGAAACATCTCTGTGATAACATATTTAAGAAAAAAAAAAAGTTATTGGGCAGATGTAATTGATGCCAGAGAAGAGCAGAATGCAAATATGTGAGGAACAATTATGCAGACACCAGGGTCAGTGAAGGAGGGGAGGAGGTGCTCCAGGCACTAGAGCTGAGCTTCCTCTGCAGCCCATGGCACAGACCATGGCGAAGCAGGTTGTCCCCCTGCAGCCCATGGAGGAGCACAGGAGTGCAGAAATGCACCTGCAGCCTATAGAGAAGACCCACCCTGCAGAAGATGGATGCCCAAGAGAGTGGTGTGAACCTATGGGAAACCCATGCTGGAGCAGGCTCCTGACAGGGACTTGAAGACCCATGGAGAGAGGAGCCCATGCTGGAGCAGGTTTCCTGGTAGGCCTTGTGACCTGTGGGGATCTACACTGGAGCAACCTGTGCTTAAAGGACTGCATCCCACACCCCATGGAGGAGTGACCCACGTTGTAGTAATTTGTGGAGAGCTGTTGCCCATGGGATGGACTCAAACTGGAGAAGCTGGAGGAGAACTGTCTCCCACTGGAGGGATCCCACACTGAAGCAGGGGAGGGACTCATCTCCCTGAGCAGTAGCAGAAACAACCTGTGATGAACTGACCGTAACGCCCCCTCATCTCTCTGCACTGCTTTCAGGGAAGAGGCAGAGCTGGGAAGGAGGAAGGGGTGGGGGGTGGTGTTTTTAAGGTCTGTTTTCTCTTCTCATAATCCTGCTCTTATTTTTTTAGGAATAAATTCAATTAATATTCCCAATCTTAGTCTCTTTTGCCCATGACAGTATTTGGTGGGCGATCTCTCCAGTCCTTATCTAAGTCCTAATCTAAGAGATTCTCATGAATCTCTTGCTATATTTTCTCTCTCCTGTCCAGTTGTAAAAGGGAGTGATAGAGTGGCTTTGGCACGGTGCCGGGCATCCCTACTATAATCATTTTTATGCCATGATTCAGATCATGAAGAGTTTGAGGTAAGGATAGTAATTGGGAGAGGTAACAGACAAAACAAGTACTGAACAATGTAAGAGGGTGAAATGATCACGGGGAATATTTGTTATAACTGTTGTGGAGAGGCAAGGGGAGAATTTTGTGTAAATTGTGCACATTCATTTTGTGTTGTGATGATGTTATTTTGATTTTTGTGGGGGGATTTTTGTTTTGGTTTTGTTCATTGTTTTTGTTGATGTGAATGAAGGTTTTGTGATAAATGTGGATTTCCCCTCCCATGGGAAAAGGCAAACCCATTCTTTGGATTGTCTTTGCTCAAGGACCAGGGTGTACTTAGTAGGTAGTGAAGAAGGATGGGGAGACCCAGTGTGTGCCTCAAGGAGATTTAACCTTGAGGGAAAAGTGGTGTAAGTTGTATGTTGCAGGACGTAAAGTAGCAGGAATGACATGAACCAATGCAGAATGAATTTTGCAAGGAACAAGAACAATGTGACGATGACTCAAGCCAGGCCACTGTTGGTGTCCACTGATGGCTGTGCTGCTTCTCCTATTCTGAGTACCTATCCTGATGGAATGGAGCCCAAGATCTGGAGGGGTGAAAGAAGCCCATGAAAATAGGAAAATATCTATCTGTAAAAGGGAGGGGGATAGAAGTTAATGAAAATGTGTAAATCTGTATGTTAGATGGTTTAAGGATGCAGTTTAAGTTGAACATGTTGGTAAGAAGGGATTCCAGTAATGAAAAAGAAATGCAATAGAACAGTTACAATAGATATAAATTATGTAAGATCTGAATATGACACAAATGGTATGGAATAAGAGGTGGAGAGTACATTGGGTCTGGCTGAGATGGAGTTCATTTTGCCTGTAACAGCCCTCATAATGCCACTCTTTGCATGGGTAGCTAGAAGGGTGTTGATAACACACTACTTTGGCTACTGCTGAGCAGGGCTGGCACAGCATCAACACTGCATCTCAACATTTACCCCCCCTATATCAAGGGGCAGCAAGGGATGGTCAAGCGCCTGGGATGGGACACAGTTAGGACAGCTGACCGAAATTAACCAAAGGGAGATTCCATACCATATGATGTCAGCTCAGATATTAAAGGTAAGGAAAGGAGGAGGAAGGGGGGCATTCATTATTGTTTGTCTTCTGGAGCAACCACTATTGTATGCTGAAGCCCTGCTTCCCAGGAAGTCACTGAATATCCCTTGTTGATGGAAAGTAGAGAATAAACTTTTTCTTTAATCTTTGCTTATGCATCCACAAACTTTCTCTTTTACTTAAGTAAACTGCTTTATCTCAACCTACAAGCTGTTTTCCATCTTATTTTCTCTCCCATGTCCAGCTGTGAAGGGGAGTGATAGAGTGGCTTGATGGGCACCTGGGGTCTAGACAAAGTCAACCCAGCACAGAATGTTATTGATTTATTATGCAAAATCAACATAATATCAAGTAAATCAATTATAATTAGCTAATAATAAAGGAGTGAAAAACATTAAAATAATTAATATAATTTATATAATAAGCTAGTGCAAGAAAAATATTCAGAAACATATCACAATAATATAACTACAGGTAAAAGCAATTCAACTGATTTTCTTTATTTTCTGTGCAACCATCAACACAGAAGATTTTTTCCCAGATATACTGAGTGTGAAGTAATCACTACACTTACTGTTTTATCTAATGGACTTCTTATGAACTTGTTCAAGGCTTACATTGTTCTGTATCCCCACCTTGCAACTAATCTCCACATAGCCTCGCACTCCCCACTACCCTCCCACCCCAGTGGGCTGGGGAGGAGAATTCAAAAGGTAAAAGTGGGAAAACTCATGTGTTGATATAAAGCCAATTTAATAGGCAAAGCAAAAGCTTAGCACAAAAGTAAAGTAAACCCGGGAATTATTTCACCACTTTCCGTGGGTACGCAGTGTTCAGCCACCTCCAGGAAAGCAGAGCTCCATCATGCACTAACAGGGAATGAGGAAGACAAAACACCATCACTCTGAATGTCCCCTTCTTCCTTCTTCTTCCCCCACCTTTACGTGCTAAGCATGATGCCATAGGATATGTGATATGCCGTTGATCAGTTGGGATCAACTGTCCCACTGTGTCACTTCCCAGATCCTTGTGCATCCCCAGCCTACTTTCTCGCTAGGTGAGAAAAAGAAAAGATCTTGACTCTTTGAGAGCCCTATTCAGTAGTAATTAAAACATCCCTGCGTTATCAACACTGTTACCAGGAAAATTTCAAAACACAGCCCCGTGCTGGCTACCGTGGAAGAATTTACCTCGATCCCAGTCAAAAGAAGCACAGCTTACCAGAGTTAAGAGTGTTCTATTATCCATAATTCTCCTAAAAATAAATAGTATTACTAATTTGGCTAGTTGCAAATTGTAAATAAATTACTTAAAGTCCAGTTTAATGTTTATCGATATCATCAAGTTTGAACAAAATATTTCCATTTCCCTAGAAAGTTATATTTACAAGTAATTGGTAGTGTAGGATTTCTATTTTATATTCTGTTGACTTTATTGTGTTTAAGAAATAGCCGAGCACTGCAAAGACAAATCTGTTTGTGTCTCTAAGTTTGCATGTAAACTTCCAAGCAATAATTGATTTCTGTGACAGTCCATTGTTGTATGACACATTGTCTTGAAGTTCTGTTCTCTAAACTCAGACTTCTTTTGTTTGGAAATTAAATCTAAAGATTCAAGGTTTTTCTTTGTCTATTTTTTCCCCCCTGTATTAGGGCACTGTAACGATTTCACATATTGGGATTACACCCAATAGCACTGTTTTATAGCTCTGCCTGTAAGGTAATCTGGAAAGTACAACAAAAAAAAATAGTAAGAGAAATCTTTTCTTCTGAAAGTAGTTGATTTCTGTGGAGTTGCACAGAGTAAATAGTTATGAAGGTTAACCTATTCTCATGATTAAATCAAGTAATGTGGATTGACTGTAGTAATTAGAATACTCTAGATTCATTCCTGATATTACAGAGGGAATGATATGTGGAATGACAAGTATTGAGAGGCTGGAGAAGAGTGTGATGCTTTTCTCAGTACACTGTTAGTAGAATCCAGAAATATATACTTTATGAAAAACTTAACTACACACCAATGGATGCTGATGATAAAGTTGGAGTCACTCAAGCAAGCTACATCAGAAAAAAGCCATAAAATAATTTTGCTTATCAGATAGATGAAAATCTGAATACAGTAAAGAAATAAAATACATCACTACCGTGAAAGAATAGAGACTTATAGAGACTTAAATATAATATAATGGCAGATTAAAGACTAGCAGAGAAGTTTTAATAGAATGTAGTATCATTCAAACTGACAGGCACAGGGGACTTCTGATGAGTTTCTGAAGTGAGTATAAGCTTAACTTTAAACACAGGTGAGCAACATAGCAATTTCCATTCATATTTTGATGATGTGAATAAAATATGATGATCATATCTTCAGACTTCAACTGGGAAAAAGTCTTCCGTGGTCCTTTCAAACTGAGTACTTTGTCTTCCTAATCCACTTCATTCTTAATCTATATAGATGTGAATTGATTTTATATAAGTTATCCAAATAATTCATTGTACATTTCTCCAGTTTACCTATGCAGGGAAAGTTAAAACAAAATAAAAAACCAAACCACCAAACCTAACCAAAACAGGAGAGTAGTGTTATAGAAAGAATTTTAAGAGTTTCTCAAAGTTTCCTAGACCTACCTTGGCAATTCAGTACTGCTGAAGCTGCAGTACGATCTGCTGGAGAGCCTCTTCTTTGGAAGGTACTGAAAATTTGTTCATGTAGGGCTGCTTAATAAGTGAGACATAAGAGAGCTCCAGAACACTTTTTTTTTCCTAATTAAATAAGTTATGTAGCTAACAAGAAATAAATCTAATTTGTGACACGAACAGAAATTCTGTCTATGATTTGTATCTGACTTCAAAAATCCCAGTAGCCAGGATTCACTTAACACAGAGAAATGCATCCTATCAATTATGACAAATCTACCTCTCAGTGAAACTCACTACTCATCTACAAAAGTAGACATATTCTAAATTATACATACTTTTTCTTGACTAATACCATGTGAATTTTGGTTCTGACATAAATTTATTTTTTCACATGTTATTGCTAATATACTAAATGTAAAATGGTTATTTGAATCTATATGACTTTAAAGTTTCTACATTTTAGTGACATATTGCAGACAACTCTCTACTAACTCTGATTTATTTTTTGACCAGAAAAAAAATTGAAATTAACTTACTGAAGTTCTAAACTACCTTTTTTAAAAAAAAAAATTAATATGTAGTATAGATGAAAAAAAGGGACTAAATTTTATTAAGAATTATGAACTCAGCTAAAAGAAAAGGAAATTAAACATATCAAGAAGTAGCTGTCCACTTATACTTGAACCTCTTTTTTCATACAATGAATTTTTTATTATCCTTCATAAGAAAAGAAAAAGCCAACACCATAGCTTACTGAAGAAATGTGTGTATGAAATAAATTCAATTATTCTTCCATCTAAAAATATTCAAGGTAGACTTGAATGAAACTTCTTTCACATGCAATTCCCTTCAGCCAACAAATGGACAGTTAGACAGGAGGGGATTTTTTTGTTTTTGTTTTTTTGTTTTTGTTTTTGTTTTGTTTTCCTTGTTCTGCTATCCTAGGAATTCTGAGTTGAGAAAAAAAATTAAGAGAGAATTCATGCTCTATAGACAGTTCTATAGTTGAGAAATTCCTTTTAAAAATCACATTCACAAGAGTAAACATAATCCATTACAGTTCTTTTGTCAGAATGGGGTCTGAATTCTACCTTTTCTGGGAAACAGACAGGACTGCATACCTCTCTGAAGTGTGTGTACACTGAGGTATGCAGCACATTTGCACCCATGGCAAATTTGAGGAAGCAGGGGTCAGAGTGCTGTGGTAGGGCTACCATTTCTTGTGGCCACAAAGATGGGGTAGTACAGCTCACATTGTTGAAGTGCTACCATGGATGGGTATGAGTTTTGAAGGAAAGAGAGGCCAGGAGGGCAAGGAAGGAAGTTACCCTTTATGTGAGAGACCAATAAGAATGCATGGACCTTTGACCAAAACCACCTGAGGCTTAGGAGTGGGGAATAAAGGGCAAACCAGGGTCTGGGTGCCTGCTATGGACTGCCTGGGCAGAAAGAAGTGGATGAGAACTCCTTCAGACAATTGGAAGAAGTCTCACATTTGTAGGCTTTGATCCTCATGGGGCAGTAAGATCACTCTAATACCTCCTCAAAGGACAGCACACTAGGGCACAAGCAATTCAGGTTTCTAGTGTACACTAATGGCAAGTTCCTAATACAGGTGATGACAAGGGAAGATTTGCTGCTGACCCTCATGCTTACAAATGAGAAAAAACTGTTCAGGGATGTGAAGGTGAGAGGTGGTGTACATGGCAGTGACCATGAGATAGTGGAGCTGAGGATTCTGAGAGGAGGGAACATGGCAAAAAAAAGAATACAAGCCTAAATGTAAGGAGATGAACTTTGGCCTGTTCAGAGATCTGCTTGGAAGGATCTCAGTAAGAAGAATTGTTTCTCTGACTGGGTTATTGGTGTTCCCCTGCCTGCCATCATGCTTCTTGATACCAGGCGCTTGTGGAGAGCAGTCTTTAATCACATAACCTCACTCTATTTCCTTTATCATACGAAAAGTGATGCTTTTGGAAGTATATATTAACTGGCAAGAAGATGACAAACAAAAAAAGACATTAAAAGTGTCATTTTCCATGGTTCTATTAAAGAAAATTATTAATTCCTACCTCACCTAACTTCACTGCTAATCAGGTAGCCACTGCCAATATGATAACTGGTGAGATAATTTGAGTAGTGCTACCCACAATGCTCTACACCTATTTATTGTGGTAGAGACAGAAGAAATTAAAACAGATTCTTCTCTTTGCCTATCTCAGTTTTGTCTTTTTCCTCCCATCATTCTCTTACAACTGTATAATAAGAAAGGATATTTCCCTCTTATATTTCAAGCCTTTGAAAATCAGCATGACATCTTACTGCTGACATTAATATTTGTTCTAGGTTTCTGATGTTCTTATTTCCACAAGTCTTATCCAGCTGTCATGGTTTAGCTAGTTCTTGGAAGCCAGGCAGGAATTTTTTCCCTTCCCCCTGCCCCTGTGTGCAGAGCTATCAAGTAGCTATCAAGTGAGCACTTGAGAGATACAAAAAACTAGCCGGGCTGGCTGATGGCTGAAAAATTAGTCTCCTAGGAAACGGGGCAGATAAGGAGCTGCACTTTACTTTTTTCTCCCGTCTCCTGGGAAACAGGAGGAGGAGTTTTGGGGGCTGGCTGGGGCTGTAACAAGGTCGGAGGGGAAGCATGGTGCTGCTCTCTGCCCTCAGCCATTTGCTAGCTGCTTGCCCTACCTGAATTCTTCATTGGATAGGAGCTGTTGTTTTTTTTCCCTGGGAGTTTTTCCCCTCTTTTCCGTTTGTTTTTTTTCCCTGGAGGTGGTCCTTGTGCACATCAGGAGGAGAGAGAGGACTGGGTTGGGCGAATTCTGACCAGATGAAGAAACATCTCTGCATCTCCTGTGACCTAATAGCACCACCTAGTGACTGGCACAGGACATTACAGCTTCTGCATCTCCAGTGATCCAATGGCACCCCCTGTTGACTGTGGTTGGAATTGCACCAAAGGGCACAAACAGAACTGTTTACTTTTTTCCCTTTTGCCTGTTTATTGGTTTGTTTTTGAAGGGGATTATTTGTGGGTATAGGAGTATTGTTTGATTGTTTTACTTGTTTCTTTTCATTTTTTCTGCTAATACACACATAGCTATTAATAAAGGGCTGTTATTTTTTCCTTTTTCATAATTTGTTTTCCCTCAATCAGAGCCTCTTAATTTCGGATTTATAATTGTTTAGAGGGAGGATTTTGGGTCTTTTCTCATAACTCATCCTCAGCAAAGGATCCGTGTCTCATTTAAACTGGGACACCAGCCAAAGAATACATAAAGACAAATATTTGCCCTACTGAAAGGCATTTTCCATCTTCGATTTTGTCTCACTATCACTGTCTTCCCCAAGATGACAGTATAACTACTATCTGCCCTATCTTTTTCATAAACCCTGTAGAAAATCAGTGTCAGCACTTCTATGTTGTCTCCACTGTACCAGCAGTGATCACACCTATTGCATGATGCTATGGCAGATGAAGTCATTTATTGGGAGCATTGACTGCAGAACTTCTTCAATTACTGCTTCAGATGTTCGTCCGCTTCACCAGTAAAAGTGGTCTGCAGGCATCTGAAAACAAAGTGGTGTTTGCTCTCTATCAGGGTCAAGGTCAGTCCTGTTCATTTGCTGTTCTCTGCAGAACAAAGGGGAGCAGATGGTAGAAAGCTGGGAGCAGAAACTTGCTCTGAAACAAC
Organism: Myiozetetes cayanensis; assembly: GCF_022539395.1. Classification (NCBI taxonomy): domain Eukaryota; kingdom Metazoa; phylum Chordata; class Aves; order Passeriformes; family Tyrannidae; genus Myiozetetes; species Myiozetetes cayanensis. The sequence continues at coordinate 87,104,172 of NW_026087411.1, read as the reverse complement.
AGCCTCAACTAGGCCCTGTTGGCACATGTTCTTGTGCTCAGGAGAACCACCAGGGCCACATTGTACTTAAGGCTCTGGCAGACTATTCCATTCAAGATCCATGATTATTGCCATGTACTTTGTTGAGTTGTGTGGGGAAAAATATGTTTGAGAAATCTTGATTTTTTACTTCTTTCTGGACTGTTCCCAGGTCTTTTTTAGCTTAGCTCTGCAGATCTGTATTTTCTACTTTCCTGCCCATATAGACCTCTTTCCTACAAAACAGATCAGCCCTGTATTCCTCCCATTCACTTAGACATGCTAAAGGAAATTTATCTACTAGACAAAAGAAAAGTGTTTATTAGGAAAAAAAAAAAAAAAAAAAAAAAGAAGGCACTGCCAAGAAAACCCATATCTCATCTTCAAGGAACACTTTATTTAGAGATATTTGCATATACTTATAAATGTGCAGTGAATTAAAAATCCCCAAGGGCTGTGTAGCAAGCTGTTTAAATTCAAACTTTGTAGGAACATGTAGAGTTTGCCCATCACCTGTTATCATCTACAGTAACTCTTGTATGTTTTTCTTCTTATGCTGAATTCAAGAATACATTAATTCCACTATCTGAGGAATTTTACTTTTTTTCTAATTTGCTTTGACCTACTCTTCTCATTCTTTGATTGCATGTGTGCACTGGATAGGCAGGAATAGCCAGCAAACCTATGGCAGAGTACTGGTTGCACTGTCAACAAGAAAACTACACTGGAAAATAAAACACACATGTTTTACTTGGAGTAAGCCAAAGTTATGAGAAGGAATTCAGAATTCAACTTTGGAGGGTGGTCAGAATTTTTGAGGTCCCATTCAGTTGTTTTTCAAATCTCATCTGGTGCCATCTACATGCCTTGAGTATTTCACCTGGTGTCTGTTGCAAGTGAAGGCCTCTTAAGATTCACCATCAAAGTTATTAGCAAAAAGCTGGTTTTAATATGAATTTGTGAAGGTGTGAATTTAACGGAGTTCAGTGACAAGGTTCACTCTGTTACTACATAGGTGAAGCATAAAATAAAAATCAGAGAAGAATTTCATACTATATTTCTGGTTATTCTCTAAATGAATTACAGTACTAATATAGTTCATAAAGTAATTTTAAAATCTTTTCTTCTAAAATGCTATTTTTGTTTTGTAAATAATTCCTCAAACTCTGTTCCTGGCTCAGGTCAGGGGGTCAGCACTAGACCAGATTGCTCAAAGTTCCATCAAACCTGGCCTTGAACACTTCCACAACTTCTCTGGGCAACTTGTTCCAGTGCTGACAATAAAGAATTTCTCCTTAACATCTAATCTAAACCTACTCTCTCTCAGTTTAGTCATTCTCCCTTGTCCTGTCACTACATGTACTGGTAAAAAGTCCCTTTCCATCTTTCTTGTAGGCTCCTTTCACATGTTGGAAGGCAGAAATTAGGTCCCCCTAGAACCTTCTCTTTTCCAGGCTGAAAAAACCCAATTCTCCCAGCCTTTCTTCATAGGAGAGGTGCTCCATCAATCAATTTGGTGTCCCTCTTCTGGCCCTGAGAGCTGGACACTGTACTCCAGGTGGGATTACACCAGAGAGGAGTTGAGCAGCAGAATCCCCTCCCTTTATCTGCTGGCCATGCTTCTTTTTATGCAGCCCAGGACAATGTTGACTTTCTTGGCTGCAAGCATACATTGCCAGGTCATGTCCAGCCTTTCATCCACCAGCACACCCAAGTACTTTTTAGCAGGGTTGCTCTTGATCTCTTCATAGTAGCTGTTCAGATTTATCATATCTGTATTCTAATAACAGTGTATAGATGTAGCATAATATATTTTCCCATTCCTCATATTTCAGAAGTTGTTCTCTTTAAGGAGGTTTTCTTTCAGTACTTGAGAAAAATCTAAAACTTGACTCTAGCTGATATTATAAGATTGTACAAATTATTAAGTGGGCAATTTCTGTTCTGGATGATTCTGGTTGTTCATACTGGCATATCAAAAGTAGTATTATGTCTTTGGCTTATAGAAACATATATGTCTGGCCATTGAGTTCTGAAGAAACAACTTCAGGAAGAAAAATCTTTCCACAACAAAAAGAACCAAACCTAAGTGAATGAATGTACAGAAGGGATACGTTCTCCGAAATGAGGGCAGCAACACCCTGCTGACATTAGAGGACTAGATTTTTGACCCAAAAAAAAGGAAGTTATGATGCAAAAGGCCTGTGACGTGCTGGGTTCTAGCTACAAATTAACATAAATGTATAATGAAAATGGTGTTGAGCAAGTCAGGCCTTCAAAAAGATTAGATCAGTTTCAACTGATAGAACAGCTTTGCCCATGTTGCTTTTGCATCAGTGCTTTGATCAAATAGCCTGGTGTCACGACAGAATAAATTTTTAAATTAACTTAAAAACAGATAGAACAGCAACAATTTTTGCAAATAATACTAAAGCCCCTCATTTTTGCATCTTCCTCTAATATTGATTTCTGATCAGTTAATACCTTCATTTAATTTCCAATAACCTATTAAATCACATTGTATGCTGCATAGGTTTTATGACACATAGTTTAGCTTCATATTTATTTTTTCCTTATATACTTTTAAGAAAATAATATAACTAACACAGTATGATTTCTTTAGACTCACATTATTGTATGTGTGTAGATTGTGTAGATTTAAAATACCACTTTTATTTTAGTTTTCACTTATCAGTACTGAACTGTAGACTAGGTCAAATAAAGTTATAATGCAATTTAATTGGAAAAAAGCTTCCCTCACACCTCCTGTGACCTCAGATTAAGTTGATTTTGTTACACTCATTAAAACCTGAGTACAAATTCAGTTAAGATTATGAAGCTCTTGAAAATCCTGGATGAACATGGATGCAGTTAAACCCGTGTTTTTGTATGGGAGGAAAGGCAAATTAGTTTCTGAGTTTTTTCCTTTCATTTTTTCACCTTTGCTTTCCTTCTGTATAACGATCAAAACATGCATTTGTCCTACATTATACATGTTGGAACACAGCCCTTCTGAAAACCCCAGTTGAGATTTATAGACCGAAAACACTGAGAACCACTTCCTTCTCAGCCTTAGTAACCTCAGCAGCCCTCCCCTTGCTAAGACTTCTTAGCAAGACTTCAAAATTTTCTAGTACTTACTGAGGGCATAAGCCAGGTTCTGTGTAAAAGCCTGTAATCTCATCACAGTAACACAACTATAAACTGCTTTAAATGTTTTTTGGATTTGTTTCTGTCACACATTAATGTATCCTCAAATTCTCTTTAATTACCTGTGACTTGCCCCTGACATCCACAGAGCAGGCCCTTGATCTAGCCTTTATCTGTCACTCTAAGAAAGACTAGGGATCCACCCTCCTATCCTGAAAAGCCTACTAAAGCAGCAACCTGAAGGAAGCAGTTCCTTTCATCTCCTGCTTAAACAAGCCAAAAATTAAATAAAAAACCTACTTAAATACAGAAAATCCGACAATAGGAAAAGACTCACAAGGAAAGCAAAGGGACCAGGAAGGAGCGGTCTATAAAAAGCTTCAGGCAGACCTAGAAAACTGGCTAAGCTCCAATCCTCTGAAATAGAAAAATCAATTAGATACACCAAGCAGAGATACGATGCATCAGGGGAAAAGGGAAAAAAATCCTGTTCTACACAGAGACAGAGACAGAGACAGAGACAGAGACAGAGAGAAATAAATATGCACCCACATCTTCCTCATCAGAAGCAGGTTAAGGCAAATCCACACTAATCGCTCCAAAAACCACAATCAGATAGTTGTGGTGTCTGCATGAGTCTCAATAAAATCATGGTTCAATTTTTCAAACCCTGAAATGAAGATATTCTGGGCAGCCATCAAATGCCTGCATTCTCAAATCCACAAAAAGACAAGGTGAACTCTTTATTTGCAGAGGAGGTGGTAATAAAGATAATTAGATCAGGCACGCTAAAAAATCACCCAGCTGGATAACTTGTATATCATGCAGAATTCTGTCTAACATTTTTCCCTACTCAGAAGCTGTATAGAGCCATGTTAGAGCCATCATTGCCTGAAACTTAGACAATAAGAAAAACTTGGACAGAAACTCAGACAATAACAAAACTGTTACTGACAATATTTCCATCAGATATCAGAAAGAACTGAATGAAGAATTTGATATTAATAATTGACCCAGTGAATTTAACCCCTTTCTAAATATTTAGAAGATATGCAAAGAATAGTTCTAACAAAATATTGAATAAAGGCACGGGAAATGGAATTAAAATGTGTAACCTTAGGAGGAGCTGAGAAATAGGTCGTGTCTGCTTATGGCTGTGGTTAGTAAATTATCACAAGCTTGAGACATCTAATGCATCCCAAAACTCCTTGGGGTATAGTGAGAATCCATCTTTCAGCCAGTATAAAGTTCTGTGTAGAGATGCCACTAGTTCTTTACCAGGACCCTTTGTGGAAGATACAAATGCAGAGATTAATATGCAAACACAGCAGCTAACCTTGCTGGGCAGAACATAGTTACCTACAATCTCCCATGGTGCTAAGCAGGTCAGATGTTCCTAAGAAGCAATCTTGCTAGGTGTCAAAGCTCTGCATCAGCAAAAAACATACTGCACCAGTTGATGCAACTGTCTTCTTCACAGAGCTGTTAGAGTTTCCTGGTTTAGGCATTGTTAGTGCTATGCTCCCTCGTGGGCCCCATTGACTAGGTATGCTTCTAGCAAAGCTAAAATACACTGACAACACTGAGTTCAGCAGAAAATGCAAGTCACATTCCATTTTATTCAAAAGTAGGGAAACACATCCTTGTGGCATAGGTCTTCCTGCCTTGTGAGCAGAAGCACTTTCTGAAACAGGTTTAATAGGAGGGCAAGTCACAGTAAACAACAGTACAATTCTGCGGTATAAGCACTTTTTTTGAGAAAGAGATAGTGCATCTCACTCCCATGTAATGGATTCTGGTTTTATCTAATATTTGCCTAACTTGTAATATATGAAAAACATCTTTGGCATACAAAGAACATTCACAATTTTTAACTAGATACCCTAACATTCAGGTTTCTTTATCAAGCTTCCTCTTTCTGTCTGTGGGGGTTAACCTTGGTTGGCCATCCAGTGCCCACCAAGATGCTCTATCACTTCCCTCCATGACTGTAAAGGGGGACAAACAATATGACGAAAGACTCATAAGTCAAGATGAGACAGGCACTCAACAAACATTGTCACAGGTAAAACAGTCTCAACTTGGGAAAATTAATTTAATTTACAATAATTTAATTTATTGTCAATTAAACAGACTACAATATCAAGAAATAAAACCAAATCTTAAAAACACCTTCCCCCAGTTCTTCTTTTTCCCCAGGCTCAATTTCCCTTCCAATTTCTCTACCTTCTCCCTTGAGTGGCGGAAGTGGGCTCATGGTAATACATTGTCTCAGCAGCTCCTTGCTCCTAACATTCCTCCCCTGCTCCACACCCTCCCCAGTCCTCCATGAACTTTTCCAATGAGAGTTCTTCCTACAGGCTGCTGTTCTCCATGAACTGCTCCAGCGTGGGTTCCCTCTATGGAGTACAGTCCTACAGGAGCAGATTCCAGCATGTGTCCTCCGTGAGGTCACCGGTCTTGCCAGGAGCCTGCTCCAGCATGGGCTCTCTGCAGGATCATAACCTCCTTCAGGGTGCAACCATCTGCTTCAGCATGGTATCCTCCATGGGCTGCAGGGGCACAGCCTGTCTCGCCATGGTCTGCACCACGGGCTGCAGGGGAATCTCTGCATCTTAATATCTTCACATAAAATTAAATGGCAGCAGGAACGTGCTTTGCACTCAGTAGTGTGCAGCAAGAAAAATCAGGAAATATTTCAAGTAACACTCTACTCGACCTAACATTTCCAGTCCTCCTCATTTTCTGTTTGCACATTAATATCATACACGAGATGTACAAAAATACATATTTTTTCCAGCTTCCTGCTATTGACTTCTGTTTAAGTGGTTCTAGTGGTAACAAATGTATGATTCTCAACCATGATGATAATTTTTATCATTTACTGTATGTATCGCATAATATCTTGCAACACTTTGCAAACGATAATTACTTAAGATTAAATTCGTTGTCCTGGAAAATGCAATACTGAGTCAATTTCCTGTTTATTTTTCTTTGTTTTGCCTATATGGAGTCAAGACTCATTTATTGTATTTATAACTGAATACCTACACAACTATATGTGCAGTACTTGAATTCACTTAATTGAAATGAAAATTTTAAACCAAATATCAGTCAACTAACTCACTAAATACCTTTCAGGATAAGGCCTGACTGGGGTATAATCCACTAAAATTTTTGTCTTTGCACTTTTATTTTTTCTCAGCATCATACATTGTTTCTTTGTGGGTTTTTTTGTTTGTTTGTGCATTTTTTGTTTGGTTGGTTTGGTTTTTTCCTTTCTTTTTTTCCCCCACCCAAGCAATGGGCTTGAGTGAACTTTTTGCAGTTAATTTGAGCTAACCTGCTAGCTGTGAATAAATATTTACTGTCTGTTGTACAGAAATAGGTATACCTATGCCTGCCTATCTGTAGTTTTGTAGAATAAGACCTCACTCATAAATTTGCATCTGGCTAGAATAGTTAAAGTATGATTTTTTTTTATGACTTGCTAAGCAAGACAGAATATAAAACTTCCGCATAAGGCACCAGGATATTAGTTACTTCAGCTTCAGGCTGCAGCAACTGATGTTACTACCTTTTGTCAAATCTCTCCACCTTCCCCTCTTTCCCACACACATACACACTTCATATGGGAAAGAAAACACCCATTTTTGGTGTCTTCCAATCTTAAGCGTTAAATTTGAACAATGAATACATGATTTATCTGAGTGTTGAAGACAACTGTTTTGTGCACTCTGATCAAAATATGGGTGTAACGAGTCAAAATTTAGATCTTGTTCAAAAATGATTTACCAAAAACTCAATGCTTACAAAGATACAGGGGCACTGCACATGGGAGAACCTCCCAGTCTGCCAGCTATAGTCTCTCACTTCAATTAAGACAAATTATATATGTCAAAATGCAAATTATTTGTCAAAATACATTTGCCTTTGCCATAAAAAGAAATACACAAAGCCATAATGCCATGTTATCAGTATAAACATCCACTTAAATTAAGGATACTACTTGCCCTTTAATAACCAGTCAAAAGAAAAGTTTAGGGTAATAGAAGGTGTGTTAAGTAACAATTTGGAATTACACTGTTGAATTATTATCAGAAGTGAAGTTTTCTTTCACCAAGATTAGACTAGTAATTTTTCCTTGGTTGCTTCAGATTGAATGCTGAAGAGAGTGGAAAATTATTTTTATTTCACTGCTACCTAGTTCCACTTAGTTCCATCTCACACTCTAATTTCAACTGCTCCCTACACAAGTTTAAAAGTTTGTTTGTAATGAACAATAAAATATTCTAGAGATCTTTTTTCTACCTGCTGTATGATATAGAATGCTAATACATGACAGTATTTTAAATAAAGTCATTGGAATTTATTCATAAGCATATTTCCTGTGTATATGTAGGAGGAACTACACAGATCCATATAGCATTTCACAAATCAGACATTAGGGCACTTATCTTTGTCATAAGCATTTGTTTGGGGTTTTGTTCATCTTGTTCTCTTTTTGCACCCTTTTACATCTTCCCTCCAACTTTATGATTATTGTCCTCTTCATTGCATTACTTCTAAATAAAGTCACATCTTTCCCCAACATTTAATTTCTAAGGTCTTGTGGTCACCTTTAAAAGTAATACAGCCCAAAATAAATGCCATACTTCTCTCTAGCATTTTTATTCATTAGCAAACTTCTGCCATTATGACAGGACTGGATCTCCTTTTTGCTGTTAAGAAGGGTCTTTCAGCTGATTGGTCCAAATTCAGTTTTTCTCCTCTCTCACCTTTCCCTTTGCACAGATAGTTTGTCTAAGAGGTCACTCAACATTTTTCTGTGCCCTGCTTTGATTTGTTTAAGCTCTTTTCAGGCTCCATGTCTACTGCAGATGAACCTACTTCCTTCCTGTCTTTATTCAAATCCTTTGTATATTATCTTTATGCACTGGGAGAAATTGTCCTATATAAATCACTCTAAATAAACCAGCATATTGTTTAAATCCATTGACTGACTTCTCCTTCACTGCAATCTGTAATTTAAAGATTCCATTGATTAGTTTCCAATGTGTAACCCTATCTCCTTCTGTCCCAGACACTTTGCCCTTTTATCTTGCCTATTGCATGTTATTTGCTCTTTAGGGAACATAGTGTTAATATTCTGGTAACTCTTTTCTTCTCCATGAATGCTAAAATTGCAGTCAGTATGGAATGAAGATCTTTCATGCTGAACTCTAATGGGTTGCTGATCATCTAGGCCAGGTACGATGGGCTGATATTCTGCACTTACATTTCCCCATCTCTCCCCAGAGGAGCTATTTATTTGTTTTTCAGTTTGTCATCTACAAAAGACAGATTAGATTTGTCCTCTGTATCAAGAAACATATACAGAATAAATATATATAGATCTATATGTGCACAGTATAAATAAACTAAAATCTATAGACATCGTAAAAGAAGCCTTGTGGATATATTAAAATTCAGTTAAAATCTTTCCTTAACACCACATCTGACCCATTTTTTGGTCGGTGTCATGGCAACAAAAAGATTAAATTCTATATTGCTGTATTTCGAAGTAGAAAATAGCAGCATGTCATCCATTAATCTTCAGTTCTATAGAGAAGGATGAGATGTGTAAAATAAAAGAACTCCACTTGAGATTTCACCTCATTTCCCCCTATTTCCTGTTTGGAAAAAAAAATATTTACTAACTCCTGTCTCTTTATGAAAATATAGCAATTAAACATTTATCAAGAATGCATTTTAGAAAGAGAAACTCATCAACAAACTGGTAAACAGCCTTTTAGAGATCATTTGGATCACCTTGGATTAACCAATAGTTTATTATTAATCTAGAGATGAAATCTCAGTGTCTCATATCCTAATGAACTGCTCTAACAGATCTGTTGGACTGAATTGGGTTAAAGGGACAAAAAACCAGAAGGCATCTGTTAATTGTTTTGGAATTCTATTCTATCTTTGTAGTGGAGTTCCTGTCTTCTCACCTTTACCAAGGAACTTCTCAGCACTTTTTCTTTTGTACTTCAATATAATATTTCTCCAAAGGTACCTGGAAGGTACCTTTCTTCAGGGAAATGCCTGAAGAAGTTAATTTCCTCTAGAATTTTCATGTCAGTATTTAATACAATTATTCTGAAATCTGGCCTTTACAACCTGGCTGCATAAAAGGACTGAAGTACAAATTTCTACTTCCTCCTGTCTTAGTCACCATTAAAGATGAATGAGTTTAGTCACTGTATTCAAAAATTTAGATAATTAGTTATAATATCCTACTAAGTCTGTAAGGAAAAACAATAAAATATATCCAGCATGCTATTGGGTCAGGGAAAGCATTCCTGGAGTTACCAGCATATCACTTAACTCTTGACACTCTCACTGCTTTTCAGTACTAGTACCTCCATATAAATCACACAAGCACCAACAGCTTCAAGAAGAAACTTGAATTGCATTAGGAAAAAAGGAGGTCTTGGATTTCCTAGGGGTATTATTTTAATTTTAAAATATCATCTGTTTTATAAGGAAAAAAAAAAAAGAAAAAGAAAACGTGTCTCTATATTTTCCTTTCTGCAATAACCAACTTCAAAGAATTAAAAATGCTCCTTTTCCATTCATTGCTAGGCCAACAAGCAGTAATTTTTACTTCTTCTATTACCACTCTCCAACATTTCCCCTTATAACTCACTTAAGACTCTCTAGAGCTCAGAAGTGCCTGTTTTCCAAGCAGTGTTCAAAAAAGCAGGAAGAAAACAAACAAGAGAAAGAAAGAGAGAGAGAGAGAGAGAGAGAGAATGAGATTTATAATAGTCCCTGAGACCGAATCTAGAGTGAAACTACAATCATGTCCACCTGAGTGATTGCGGTTCAACAAAGAGCTGGTGGAAATGTTTTCTTAAATTGATTTATTTGAAGAATTGTAGTGTATCATTAGACCACTCTAGTAGTCTGTTTTGTTCAGGTTTTTGGACTGTGACTGTCTTCAGTGAGGCTTTATGTATATATCTTTATCATGCAAAATGCAGAGCATGTTTTCAGTCCTCAAAGACTTAAAACTGAAAGAGTTTTTTAACCCTTCAGTTCTGTCATCAAGATTTTTCATCTAAAATCCACTCCTGATACCTATATAAATGATGAATATGTCTTAAGAACCCAAGAAACAAGTGAAAATAGCCACTTTTCATAGGTCTTCATTTCGGTCAAACTATCAAGGGCTGTGGTATTTTAATAACTGAATGACATTTAGAGCGCAAGTTTACTTTTGCAGTGATATATGGTTATGTAATGTCTTCTCAGCTGAACCACAGTAGCCTATGGCTTCAGAACCCTTATCAAAAATCTGTCTATGAGGGTTACTACAATGTGTGTTGAGCACCAGGATGCTAAGCTTTTAAAAACATTTTATTCCCTAGGTGGAGAAAAAGAAGAAAAAAGGATAACACTTATGTTATGTGCAGAAAGATTTGTGCTTTTGTAACTGAAAGAAAAAGAAAGCAAAAGAACTCCATAAGTGAGTACATGTTAAGATGTGGTTTTAAATTCACTTTGGTAAATCTATGCCTTTTATTAAGTAATGCCGCAGGACAAAACTGAATTTATTTTACTTAATCTCTATTGGTTTACGGCCAGGGGGTTTGGGGAGTGGGGTGTTTTTGTTTCCCCCCCACTCTATTCTTCACCTTCACTCTTGTCCATCAGAGGGTGTCAGAATCTATTCTGATGACCTGTTTCCAGATGGTCCTCTGCCTGGCAGATTTGATATGCCATGTCACATAACAAGCTCATAAAACTGAAGTGGCATTCACTCCATACAATGCTTTGATTATCAACATACAAACAGGGAATGGCACAGCATCTCACTGCCAAGCACTTAGTGCACACTGGTTCTATCATCCAAGCCGAGCACAGCACAGTTTAACATTTTCAGTCTTTTTATCACATTTGTATCTGCTTGGCTTTTTTTGAGCCTAAGAACAGACATGCAAATAAATGTTTGGTATAGGAAAAAAAAAAGGAAATAGTATATTCAAAATGATGCTTCTTAAAACATGGAAACTGAGAAATTTCAAATGTTATTTCCAGTTTGATTTTCTTTTAATTTTTATTGTCTTATTTGATTATATCTACATACTCTAGTTTGAGCAGAACAGTACTATGCAATCTTTGGTAGACAGAGTTACTTTCTAAAAAAATTATTATTTTTCCAGCTGAAATTTGAATTAATATTTCAACAAACAGTATCAATAAGACAGTTCATTTTGTTGACTTTAGTTAAGCACTATCAGTAGTAGGGTGGCTACAGCAGTCTAGAATTGTTTAAGTAGTATAATTCAGTACAGATACTTTTAAAAAATGTAAGCCCATTCATTATACAAAGAAGTTATATTCTGAATTACATTCTGCTGCTGAGACAACAGCAGTTTTACACTTTTGTAGTTTTAACACAGTCAATGCTATCTTTAATGGCCTTGTCAAAGCAAGCAAGAATTAAAACAACAATGAAGAGCTGGCTTTCCCAGTAAGTATAATGCATACATAAGTTTTAATATATCTGGCCTATTGCTTTTTTTTTCCTTTGTGTGTGTGTATGTGTTGTATAGGTTTGACTTCTAAAGCAAGAAGTTCAAATGACATAGGAGTGTCCCTTTCAAGAAACACATAGATTAGTAACCTTAAAAACTTGGGTATCTGCCTACTTCTTTCTCTTTCCACCTATCTCTTTAGGCCATGAGCAATAGCTCTAAAAATAACATCTCGGTTTAGTGACTTTTTAGTGTTTCTGTCATTTTACCTTAGAAACAGACATAAATGCCTAATCTGAGGAAACGATCTACAGTTCCCATGGAATCAACAGAGAAAGAGTACTCTTGAATATTATTCAGCTCCTAGAAGGTCACCCACATCTTTCTGCCTGTGCTATGAACACAGCCACTGGGCTTCTACACTGACACATTTCAAGACAAATGCCTGAAGTTAGGGGCAATAAATCCAAGACATGAAATGTGAAAGTATAAGTGGAATTTATCCTTCTTAATCCTGTTGTAATGTGAAACACCTGAAGATGAAAAAAAAAATTCAATGTCATTGAAATTATCCCAGGTCCATGTTTATGTAACTAAGAAGATCTAATATTTATTTATTCTATCTATTTTAAGAGGAGCTTACAAGGGATGACTTCAGAGGTCAAAATTAATTAGTTGAGAATTAGGTAGAATATGAAAGAGAAAAATTTAGATTCTTGGATTCCTGCCTACTATGAATATTTTTATACTCACTTTTCTAGTTCCAGGTTCTAAATTAATTTGTTTTCTCATCTATGAAAATATGAAGGTTAATCAGAGTAATTCAATTCATATTTAAAGAATAGAAAAATAATAATTTTATGTATATACAATCCATTTTTAGGCAGATGAATCCCAAAACACTAATCATACAATTATTAATTATTTTATTTATGTTATTAGTGTTGTTATGATCACTGTTTCTTTCTCCTTCAGCACCCCTTGCTATAGCATTCAAAAATGCCATCAATGAAATTAAGACATATGGCTTTTATAGGAAGAGATCCACCAATCATTGCTTCTATAGCTCAATTAGCAGTTTGTGTATCAAGGGGATTCTCACAGAATCACAGCGAAACAACTTACAAATAAACACTTTATTTTTTTCAGGTGTAATAATGAGTGGGACAATAGGAAAAAAGAAAAAGTAGTGTATTTAATAAACTGAGAAATAATATTTAAGCAAGAAGTCAAATATTAGACTAAAACTCCAATTTCTCAGTTAAATACAAATTCTTTGGAAAAAAAAGAGAAATTTCTACTTCAGTTATTGCACAGAACAAGGTGAAAGAGCTTTGTTTGGTTAAAGTGGAAGGATTATGGTTTTCATTTAAAAATTAAGAATGGGTAGCTACACAAGAAGTGTTGTCAGCAACGTTAAGAGATTTATGCACAATGAAATCATCAAGTAAATTCAAGATCAATGTCTCATCCTAACACCTGTGTTGCTGTTATTACCATTTGAATTACTTTAATTCCAAATTTCTGAAATCTATGTTGACGTAACAAATTACATAATAAATTACTGTAATTAAAAATTAACTACCTATTTTTCCTCCTCTTCCTCTTACATAATTGGATGGACTTAAAAAGACTCATGTTTGTTACATGGCCAAAAAAGAAAAATAAAACAATACATAGCTAGCATTGCCATCTGTGTCCACCAATTTATGAGGTAATCCAGTCTTTTCCCTAAAAGTCTCCATTTGTGGATGATAGAAGGCAATCTGATGGTAACTCATTTATAAGCCAAATAAGAGCTGTGGCCTTGGCTTGAGTGCTTAGGTTCTTATTGGGAAGAAACACTATAGCTACTGCCTACAACCATGACTTACTCTATTTCTATCTACATCAGCTCTCACTTGAAAATTCAGCTGTGTAAAAAAACTGAAACAGCTTTATATCCATAAAGCACAGCTGTATGTGTGCCAATGCTGATCCACCTCTAGATTGTTCCTATTGCCAATAGCTTTTCCTAAGCTGGGTTTGGGATCAAGAGACATACTAGAAATATTGTAATGAACAATTAACACTTTGTGTTAATTCTTCTTTGTTCATCCTTAAGTTCTTACTTTAAAAGTGAATAGTTTGGGCTGACTGATATACCTACACTCCCTGTGCTGATAACTCCAGATGCAAGAACTAACTGTGGTTATTAATAAATCATTATGCATTGGGAATTTTCCCTTCACCCTATCTTTTTCTCCTCATTTCCTACAGGAACCATTTTGAACTAATGATGGTTGGTCTCAGAATTTCTCCAAAGAACACCCCACTTTATCAACTGTGTATATAAGAGGAACATTTTGTTCCTGCCAAAGATAACCATCAGCAAAATAAAAGGCTTAAGCAGGTCTACAGTAGTTTATTTGGTTGTTAGTAGGCAGGCAGCCATGCTTTAACTCTGGTTTATTATAGTTCCCACTTGACATTACCTGTCTTTAGTATGCCCCTTGTCTTGCATCAGTAATGACTGCCTTCAGATGCCTCAGGCTTTTCTTAGACTGCTTTCAACTACATTTTTTTTCCACTTCATTTTTATTTCTCTCTTTTCTAAATTTTTCATGACTTTCAAATTATCTATTGACTTTAATTACATGACTTCAGGCCTTTCAGTCTGTTTTACCTGGAAAGACTTTGTGCCTGTGTACAACTACTTTATTATAAATTATAATGTAGTGTCAGATATACCTGTCAACACAACAGTTTTTATTAACTTCACAAACAGAAAAAAGAAGTGCAGTGAGATCTAAGGCCCTGTATATAATGAGTGACTTCTACATATGGAACAAGAAATGTGAAAACCAGATACCCAAAATTTAAAAAGTCTCAAAACCTAAAGGAAGGATTTCACAATAGGATGTTCCTGTCTACAGAATATTTCACCTATGAATGTGAAATGAAAGGTAAATTACATAAAAATACTTCTGTGTTTGTAATACCTATCTAAAGAATAATAAAGTGCGATTGTGTCAAGAGGCAACCAGTAATATTTGAAAACCACATCCAACACTTTTCTTCCAAAAAAACAGGTGTGTGCATATATACATCATATATACATATACACACACAAAAAAAGCTGTGTATATAATAAAAAGAATGAATGAAAAGACCAGAGAAAGTACAGAATCATAGAATCATAGAATCAGCTGGGTTGGAAAAGACCTCTGAGATTATCCAGTCCAACCCTTGATCCAACACCACCGTTGTTACTAGGCCATGGCACTAAGTGTCACATCCAGTCTCATCTTAAAAACCTTCAGGGATAGTGAATCCACCACCTCCCTGGGCAGCCCATTCCAATGCCTGATTATTCTCCCTGTAAAAAATTTCTTCCTTATATCCAACCTAAACCTTACCTGGCACAGCTTAAGACCATGCTCTCTTGTCCTACTGCTGATTGCCTGGGAAAAGAGACCGACCCCCACCTGGCTACAACCTCATTTCAGGGAGTTGTAGAGAGTGATGTGGTCTCCCCTGAGCCTCCTCTTCTCCAGGCTAAACAACCCCAGCTCCCTCAGCCTCTCATCATAGGACTTGTGTTCAGGTCCCTTCACCAGCCTGGTTGCTCTTCTCTGGACCTGCTCCAGCATCTCAATATCCTTCCTGAACTGAGGGGCCCAGAACTGGACACAGCACTCCAGGCAGGGCCTCCCCAGCACTGAGCACAGGACAAGAATCACTTCCCTGGTCCTGCTGGCCACACCATTCCTGATACAATATATAGGTATAGAATCATACCTCTGAAGTGTACTGCTTTTAAAAAGCCCATTCTAACAACAGCGACTTTAATCAAGTGTTATAATTCAACTGCTGGGACACAATCATCACTGGATGACATCTATGTTACATATTGTCACAGATATCCTTTTGATTTTTTACATCTGTGGAGATTATATTTTTTTGTTTTGCTCAGTATCTGTGGAGAACACTTCAGATTTTGAAGTGATGAAGTCTTTGTCTGATTAGTGTTATTAGCTAATATTATGGAAAGAATGAAAATATATATAGCAAGACATTTAAGCATGTTTGTTCTACACGCTGTATTTCTTTGTTAGTAAAATACATCCCTTGCCTCAAAAGGTTATGAGCCTAAACTGTAAAACTGGATGGATACAAAGAACAGATGAGGAGAGCATAAGGTAAAAGTATGACAAATATGAGAAGCATAAGTAGCAGAGATCAGAAAACTCCAGCTGCCTAGACATAGTTACACATCATCTTTCCCCACATTTATTTGACTCTTAATTAAAAATAAGTGGCCTGATTTTCAAAAATCTTGAACACTCAGAACCTGCACTGATTTCACAGGCAGCTGTGGGTGTCAGTACATTAGGAAATTAGGCCATAAGTATTTTTATCTTTGGAAACTTCACAAGATTTATCCCTTAAATGTGAGTGACTAATGGAAAATGTTGATAGCTGTAACTTAAAGGAGTGGAATAGGGCAGGCTTCTAAAAACCGTGATGACTTTAGCATGCTATAGCTGTCTTTTGTCTCAGACCTCTCTGTTTCCTAATGTTGCATTTCTTGCCCAACACCCTTCTTACCCATTTTGATTGTGGAAAGGGTCTAATGATCCTGGGCAAAGTTCATATGGTCCTTTTCAGGGAGGTGTGGTGCTAGGCTTGGAAATTTACTTCCAAGTTGGGAATTTCAAGTAAATATCAGGTGAACTACCCAGAAATATATGAAATATCCTTAGATTTCTTTTCTTGTTTATAGCACACTTCAATAATAATAAGATATATATTACTATGGTCACACTTACTTTTATCAGTTAAAGTCTAACAAGAACTAAGGATACCAGGTTTTTGACAAAAGCTATGTGAAATGCCTATTTTCTTCTTATTATTTATTTATTTTAGGAAAGAGTTTTATAGGGTGTTAAAAATCCATTGTCATTTAACTGCAGGGAAAACTACTTACACTAGTGATAAAAATGGATATTCAGAGAGATCTGTAAAGGTGGGTAAAAATAAAGTATCTGCACTCTGGTTATCGACACACACCTGATACTGCCAAGTAAACCTTTTTATTTGAACTGAAATTATTTGTCTTCACAAAAAGATTAAGTTAATGTAGCATTTCCTAGACTCTTATAAGATTCTTGCATACCTTCAGTATGCACTTCCAGTTCACACCTTAAGTTCTGGTTACTTTTAACAAATATCTTTAGAGATGTTTAGTCAATTCCATCAAAAAAATCTTTCAAAAATGACCAATGTTGTGATTTTTTTGTGTCTGACACTTCAGATTGTGGGACCAGCTGAATTTGACTGTTTCACAATCTCATTTCAGTATTATTTATGTCCTGTATGTATTTATTTTTGGTCAAGGAGAGGCTTAATTTTTTGCAGTAACCAGGAGTGGGGCATGGCTGCAGGGACATGACCAGGACCAAGATGGTGGGAAAACTAAATTGGGAAGTACCATTCCTGAACCATGGCATTTTGTCAGGTGAGGGGGAAGAGCCATCACTGTGACAGATTAATTTGTTTTACTTCTCTCTGTTTCCTAATATTTTGTACTTAGGTATGTATGATTTCTGGAACCTCCATTTCTTAACTTACTTTTGATACTCATAATGATATGAGTGTCAAAATGAGTGGTATTGACACTCATAGTGATAATACACTTCATTCATATCACACTGTATGAGCTCAGTGATCTTCATAGATTTTTAGGCTAGGGCACCCCAGTATCAGTACAAACTGTGGGATGAAGAGACCAAGAACAGCCCCGCCAAAAAGGACTTGGGTGAGCTGGTGGATGAGAGAACTACCAAAATCCAGCCCATCCAGTCCTAAATTAACCAAAATATTAAGAAAGGAAATTAGGAGAAGATGAAGTAGTAAAGAAAGAGAGAGGAAAACCAGAAATTTAGCTACCATACCTACCAGATCCAGCATAGGTCCAACTACAGAAGTCTAGAAGATGAAGGGTTCAAAGAAGCACAGAGAGCACGTGTTGCTGTTTTTATGTGCTTTGGCTGCCCTGTGACCACAACCACTTCCCCCAGGCGGGACTTCCAGTGTGCCAGCCAATTTGAGGCTGGGTTGGGACTACAAGGTGTGGTATAGGCAGTGCTCCCCAGCTGCCTCTGACTGACAGCTGTTCCAGGGTCACCCGGTAAGGCTGCAGGGGCTGGTGTGTGTGACAGTATTACTTCACCTCCTTGAAACTCAACCTGTCCCTCCACCCCGCCCACCCACTCCCCTACACACACACTTGAGTAGGTCCAAGCCAATAATTAATATAAAAATCCAGTGTCTCACAGCCCCATCCATAGAAGTGTCGAATGCCAGGTTGAATGGGGATTGAAGAAGTTTGCAGGAGATGTGGATGATCTTTATTGTCCCTTCCAACACAGGCCATTCCATGATTTGACATTTCTATGACTTGCAAGCTTCAAATTCCTATGACTCATCTTGAAGCAACTAATCTGATGTCTGCATTACAAACAAAGCTTCTCAAGGATCCTTCATATATACTTTTTTATTTAGTAGAATTCATTGAACACTGTCAATGTTTCTGAATACTCATGCAAGTAAAACAAATAAATTAATTTCAGCTGCCCTTGAGTCCTTCTCATGTTCACTTTCCCCAAATATATGTCTTGTCATCAATTAATTTTTTTTGAAAAGAATTACGGATAACCTGTTTAAAAGTAGAAAGAGATGCATATTTAAATTTCAGCATAATGCCATGTATTTTTTATGTTTTCATGTGCATTGATTATGAAGTATCTATTTTGCCTTATTTCAGATACATAACAGTTAATTAAGCACTTTAAATAAATAATTGTTTGTTTATTGTCCTGGGAAATACAAGTGTCTTATTTCTTTGATGTTTGTAATTAAGAAAGGAGCAGGTATTTCCCAGAACTGAAAATGACAAGCACAAATTTCTGACTACAAAGTCTAATTCTGTGATGTTATTCAAAGATATAAATATGATTATGTTTAATATGAATTCTCTTGGTCTAATGGGAAATATGTTTTGCAAAGAATTTTTAACATTGACTTCAAAAGCCATTGAACTCAGGCAAATGAACAAAACTTTGGCTTTAATTATCATCAAACTTTTTACATTGTTATCTATTCAGTTATTAAACATCATAATATGCCAGTTCTCATTACATACTTGAATTTTTCCTTTTTCATCTTAATTCCAAACAGGATATGTTGAAAGGTCATGGAAACCAGCTGATCAGTATTACCAAAGGCCAATTTAATTCCTTTTACAGTCAAATGAACTTAGAAGAGGATGGTATTTAAAGCAAAAATTTGTGGTTCTCTGTCCATCCAAAATAAGTATTGACTGCTTTCCAATCAAAACATACAGAAGTCTAAACCATAATTTAAAGAATCTTTGTATAAGAGGTTATAAAATGCTTTGAACAAAATATCAGAAAACTAGAAAAAGTTACAAACATATTGATATATTTCTGTGTCATGACTTTTGAAAATAGGAATACAAGGGTCAGAAACTTTATTTTGATTCATAAATCCTCTAGACTGACTTACTATTGGAATGTCAAAGGCGGGTGGTGTGTTCATGACATTACTATAGAATTAACACTGGGTTTGCTGAATTAGAACTTTTTTGACATTTTGGTTTTCTTTGCCTCTTAATCCTTGCTCTGCCTGGGGAATTAAATGCAGATTAAAAAACTGGAGCTACTGATGGCTATTATATTACCTGGTACTTTGACCATGTTCTCAGAGCAAAATGTTAATTTAATTTAATCAAAATGAAAAAAAATATCATAGAATCGTAGAATATGGTGAGTTGGAAGGAACCCACAGGGACCATCTAGTCCAACTCCTGGAGTGTGCAGGACTGCCCAAAGAATCGTGCCATGTAGCATGACAGTGTTGTCCAAACGGTGCTTCAACTCTGGCATACTTGAAGCTGTGACCACTTCCCTGGGGAGCCTATTCCAGTGCCCAACCACACTCTGAGCGAAGAAGGTTTTTCTCATATCCAGCCTAAACCTCCTGTGACACAACTTGATGCAGTTCCCTCAGGTCCTATCACTGGTCACCAGAGAGGAGAGATCCCCTGTGCTTCCCTGCGTAAGAAAGCTGTAGACCACGATAAGGTGTCCCCTCAGTCTCCTCCCGTTTAGTCTGAACAAGCCAAGGGACCTCAGATACTCTTTGCTTCCCCTCTAGGACCTCCACTATCTTCATTGCCTTTCTTGGATGCTTTCTAATAGCTATATATCCTTCTTATATTGTGGTGCCCAGATCTGCACACAGGACTTTTAGCCATAGATGCAATATTCCTGAAAGAATGGGATTGTTCACATAAATATTAATAATTAACACTGCTGTGTATAATCAATTGTCTATGTCAGTGATTTACAGTCAAGCTGGGTGATTGAAATAACGATCTTCACTGACCATGGTTTCTCTAAATATATGATTCCTCAGTGGATATGATTGTCAGAACTCATTCTAGGTAGGTGTATTAGGTTAGGCATTAAATGTGCATTCTAGTAAAACATATATTTTTTCAAGAGTAGCTGAAATTCAACTTACAGATGTTTAGACCTACCTCAAAACAAGTTCAGGAATAGTACTTAAACTGACAGAAACTTGGACATTATGGGCCCACAGTAAACTGTGTTTTCTCCTTAAAAATTAAAATAAACAAGCAAACTAAAACCCCTAAACCAAAAAACTATATTTCATGTATTATAAAAAATATTTAGAATATTAGACTGCACTACAAAGCAGTCAGATAATGTTATCAGAGATAATTCACATATTTTTCTAGAAAGTTCCTCCAGAGACCAATTTAATTTGTCAAATTCGAGCATTACTTTTCACTGCAACAGGAAATAATCTTAGAGTTCTTGAGAATGGAGTTTTCATTTCACATTAAGATGAAAAGAAAACTGCAATAAGAAAAAGTAAAAAAAAAAAAAAGATTCTGCACATATCTTCTTTTCATTAACTAATGCTCACATAGCATTTATTTCAGACACATATAGAATTTAAGTAGATTCCAATGTGTATTTTCAAATCCACTGTTATGTTTTTCAGGAAAACTATTAGCAAAAGTTCCACACAGCCACATTCGTAAAATTCAAGTTTTATTGTTTCAACATTAGGGTAGTTTGATTGCACTCAAAGTCCAGGATTAATCCTGCCTCATTGTTTGCACTGAACTGAGTAATTTTGAAATAAAGAAAGGACCATTAAGGAAGAGAAGAATCCTTTTTTCCTGTCTCAAGCACCTTTGTAAATTGCTTGAAGGGAAGTAGGATATGTTGTCATGAGGTGTCTTGTAGTACCTGAAATTCCTCCTCTTTAAGTCTGAGTGCTATTATTTTAAAGTTCTGTTTTAAAGCCCTGCTTTGATTTATCAGCCATTATATGTTGTCATTCTTAAATATATCTTTCTAATATCATTTGCTCTATCACAGTTACACCAGTATATCTTCTCATATTCATTCACACATGTATTTCTTGAATACTGTGATTGCAGAAAGAGATAAGCAGTAGATCTACTAATTGTAGTAAGACATTTATTGAATTCTGAATATAACACAGGATATTATAAGAATAAATGCAGTGATCTGCAGTCTCCACAGTGCTTTTCTTTTATGCCACAGGCTTGCACAAGTCATTATATATTTGAATAAAAGTTAGACAATACAGGAATTGTCTATTCTATGTCTGTTTTTATTCTCCTAGTAAGAGATCAGTGAAAAGTTACTGAACAGCACCTATATGCCAGTGAGAGACAGAAAATGAAAAAGGAACATCGTAAACTATCATAATTTGGATTAATATATGGATGCAAAAAAGTGTGATACAGCATTCAAAATACTCTGGAAACATATAAGGGGATCACTTTAATATTATTTCTTTTGGTTAGATTTTCCCCCCCCTTTTCTGTTTCACTGAACTAAATGACATTGTTCTGATATTTTGTCTCATTAGTGTCACCATCAATATCCAGATCACTTTCTCAAGAAGAATAATTCTCAGTGCTACCTTTTAAATCAATGCAGGACTTCCAGAACACACTTGAATGGTGTGTATGGCATCAGCAATTGACACCTTTGGACTTCTATATCTTTAACTATGAGAATCAGAATAATATTAAAAATGTCATGGTTATTTATTCATGTTGCTCGATTAACTTTCTCCCATCATACTTGTGACAACTAGAAAATGTTTCAACTTTGATGGAAATGATGAATCATTACAAGGTGGAGAGGATCCAACAAACATGATACTATGAGTTTATATTGATTTTCTTGCATTTACTGGCTTGTGTTGCTCTACTTACTAATTTCTGTACTTTGGTCTGTATCAGACTTTCACATTTTTATTTCTTGCCATGTCCCTATTCTGCCCAGAAAATATTTTTGTGAACTATTATTCTTATATAATTCAGTGGCATTCAGATTCTTGCAGTAATTAGGGTTCCTGGTTCTTTGTTGGTGCTTGTCACATCTCTTATTACTTAAACTCTGCTTGTATTTCTCTGTAAGGCCTACAGTCAGAAAGTGAGATATTTGGCAACAAATACCATAGCCTTATTTCACAGCAGACAATAGTAGTAATCTGGCCAGCACAATCAAGAAATGTTGAGGTATTTCATGCATTCAGACCCTTTACTATCACGTCTTTAATGCTGGCTTCCCTACCACATCATATAATGAATGGCCTCCTCAGGGCTTGCTGCTTTATTTGCAAAATGTTTTCAACTGTTGAAACTTCTTTGGATTTCTATGGTTTCCATGATAACAGTCTTATTTAAAATAAGTACGATAAGAGCAATCATTATCATGCAGAACGAAGAAAAAAACCAGAATGATGGTTTAATACTCCTTGTGTTTCTTGAAGTGTTAATTCAATATGATGAAATAATTTTTGCACAACTTTTAAAATATCCAGATATGTGTATTATTGAGTCATAGAGCTAAAATACTTTACACAATTTTCCTGTATGAAAAATATTCAAGTGTTTGTTTATCAATTGTCTCATTTTCTTTTCGGATTACAAACCCTCCAGTAACTGGTTTTGTCATTTCATGGAGAATTAATATGAGGATGTTGAAAATCCTAATCAACTCAAAAGTACATTAGGGATTTTGGATTTTTCTGGCATTAATGCATACTGTAAGATACATGTAAATGTTCTAAACCACATATTGCCAGTGAACAATTGTTTTCATAGATCTGGTTACAGTAATTATTAGAGTGATTCCCACTAGTGTTGTTATAAAAGGTCAGTATTCTAGTCCCGCTAGGATGACAGTTTTTCTTTATTTTATGACCTGGCTTTTTCCCCCTGGTTTCACACATAATGTCAGCTCCTTTCACAACTAGGTGATGATCAGTGAAAAAATTCCTTAGGCAAAAAATACTAAAAAAGCTTTTCTATTGGTTTAAAATGTCTACAAAAAAAGATCATTTTCATATTTCTGTCATTTTTTCTGAATCTCCAATTTTTATAGATAAAAAGAATTAAGACAGTTGCTATTTACTGTGGAAAAATAGCTCTTGGGTATACCAAGCAGATACCTTTATTATGCTTTAACTTCTGCTTTAATGGCTATAATAAATCAGAATGGAACTGAAATAATTCTATTGACATTTGATTATCCTAAAATCGCCCCTCATTCTAAATCTCAATGGAAAAAGTATATTTTCACTTTAAATTGCCATTATACAAGTACATGTTCAAGAAATAATTGCACTGGCTCATCAATTATTCTGACAAAAAGGAACATCATATTGACTTTTTGTTGAAGGGGGGTGATTATAATAACAGAAAGAGAAAGTAGTTTTTGAATTGACATGTGAGCGCTATCACTTCAAAAGCTTTATTCTGAGACAGTCTCCTTCTCTGTGTGTTTCATGCTTTGGTATCATTAAGACATAAGAAATACTAAATGTTACTGTGTAAAGTGGGATTGAGCATGATTTAGAGTGAAACAAAGAAAACCATTCAGCATAAAACTCTTCACTTACTTTGTATGTGATGCTTTCTTGCCCACACCATACCTGTTCTCATGGTGACTGACTACTGGCAAAAAAACAATTCTGAAATAGTTTAATGTATTATTCAAGATGGGAGGTGATAAGGTGGGGGTGTAATTTTTTTCAGTGTTTTCCCACAGGTCTTTTCTGTCAATTGGAAATAAAAGAAAAACCATATGCTTTTTTTGGGGATAAGCCATATACTATTCTCAGCTCATTATAGCTGCTTATTTTGCAGCAAAGATGTCAAACTGTGCAGATATTTTTACCTCAGCAAGTGCTTTTGGCTCCCTGGAAGAATTGTAAAGCATCTGGGCTGGCAGCTTTGGTGTTGTCACTTGTATTGTCATGTAGATATACTTCTGATTAGTTCCTCTTGCTGCTGTATTTACTTTACTGTCATTTTTCTTGTTGATACCATTTTTTGTTTTACTATGACTTCTGCTCCTCCATTTTTTGATGGGGCCTTCCTTACAAATAACCCCTCAGAAAATCTGTGTGTGAAATGTTTACCTGAGCTTTTTTAATAGCCTCATGGGAACAAAACACAGGTGAAAGGATCATTTGCTTACCCAGTTTTCTTGAGAGTCATTAAGGCTGCCTTCCACTGTGCAGTGTAATGCCTCTGTGGTCACGTACTGTGCAAGAAAAATACTGGTCAATCACACTGGAAAGAAGCTCTGCCTCATATTCAGGTGGAACTTCCTGTGCATCAGTGTCTGCCTGTTGCCTCTTGTCGTATTACTAGGAACCACTGAGAAGAGCCCGTCTTCATCCCTCCTGACACCCTCCCTTTAGATACTTATTTACATTGATTAGGTCCCCTCTCAGTCCTGTCTTCTTGACTCTGAACAGACCCAGCTCCCTCTGCCTTTCCTCATAAGGGAGATGCTCCAGTCCCTTAATCATCTTTGCAACCCTCCGCTGGACACACTCCAGGACCTCCATATCATTTTGTACTGAGGAGCCCAGAACTGTATTGGATTCAGTCTACATTTCAGACTCTTTAATAAAATTATTCTCCTGAATTTTTCAAAATGACAAAAACTTTTGTGAGATAAGAAAAAAATTTCTCTGCCAGGTTAGTACCTCAGTATTTTAATAGGTAGAAAGCACTAAAGCTTTTATTAATGAAACAGAAAAATGTAATAAGAACCAAGGGCTGGAAACTGAACCCAGACAAATTCAAATGCATGAGAAAAAACAGGTTATAACAGTGAGAATAATTAACAGTTGAAATAAACAACCAACAGAAGCAGGAGATTCTCCATCACTAAATATTTTTAAAAAATTGTAATTGAGGGCCCAGTTCAGATTACGTAGGGAGGAAGGGGTTGAAAACAGAAGAATGGTGAGAAGATATTTTTAGTTATTTTTGGTTGGTTTTGCTCAAAGTGACTCTGAAACTGGGAAGTGTTAAAGTGTGGGGAAAAAGATAACTTATTGTGTTTTCCTTTGGGTTATTTTATGCCTGTTGAAAGAAGTGGAATTCTCTTCAAGAAGGTAACAGAATGCTATTAAAGACTTAAAAACATTCTTTCCCCCAGGCTTGCAGGGGAAGGGAGATAAGAGAGTTTAGAATTGTAAAAACAGAGCCTGGGGTGAATTTGTGCATATGTCAGGTCCTTGATACTAAGGCAAAGTCCAGACTGGGCTGGCCTCTTTGCCCCTGCTAAGTTTGGATCTGATAGTGTATGCAGTGATGGAACAAATCTGTTCTTCACACTTCAGCTGGTAGTCGTGGCCATCTAGTTGTTACGTGAGTATAATCGACTTGCACAGACTGCCTCCTTTTAGGCTGGTGAAGATGCCTGCCTCATGCACCCTTTCAGAACACTCAACTGATTGTTCTTTCTATAAAAAACATCAGGGCAGAAATATTACAGCTCTAGCTATGATTTCATGGAGTTGACACAAGCCTTCACGTGCTATCCTCATGAACCAATGTGATATTTAACATGAATGTGTTGCATGTTGTGTGACTTAGTTAAAACAGTACTGATGTGAAAGGTTAGTTTCACAATGCTGAGAGGAACTACTTGAACAAAATCAACAAAACTGCATGATATTCCATCCAGTTCTGATTCAGAAGACCAAAACCTGTCCCAAAGGTGGCCACTTAAACAATCGTTATTCAGTTACAGAGGGTACTGCTGGGCATGTGCGCTAATACACCAACAAGACCAGTACCCCAGAATGTGGGGAAACTTGTGCTGAACATGTGCTCTGCTTTCTGGTTTTGTTGTTGCTTTTTTTATTGCATATTTAAATTGCAAATGTCTTATATGGTGTGCATAAATAACTCCGGGACACAGAGACCAGAACTAGAGATACCTTTCTGAGTGTTTTTAGAATGAAAACAGTGTTTCCTCTTGGCCTCCTGCCTAAACACATCTCCCTCTTGCTTGAAGTAATTGGTAGGCCACCTACTGAACAACCTTTAAGTCTAACTCTGTTTTGACATGATTTCCTCTTGAGGCTTCCATTTTGCCTGGGAATTTATTCACTGTCCTCATCACACCTTGATGTATCTGAGGCCAAGTCAGCCTTCAGCATCCCTTAAACTACCTGAGCACTGCACTGTAAATCATTGTCAGCTAAGTATAGTAAGCTAGTATAGGAAGCCCCAGTAAAGAAGAGATGGTTGAATATTGCTTTTCTTTTTTGATAAATAATTACTGTTTAAAAAAACAAAACAAAGCCATGCTGAAAAGTAGAGGTGTTTAAATCATTGAAGTGAACCCCTTCAGCACCCAAAAGCTCAGAAACAGTTCAAAATCTATAAAATGAAAACTACCTTCAACAAAAGGGATGGCTCAGAGGCCCATACCTGACCTGCACTGTGCATTCCTTTAATTTTTCAAACATAGCTTGTCTTTGTTCTTCCTAATGAACATGATTACTGTAGGATGGTAGCACCCAAAGGCCCCAGTGGAAATAGTGCTGCGTGCTGTATAAACACAGATAAATGGCACGCCCAGCAGAGCTTATGATCTGAAAGGCACAAAGCGTATGAGGTGTGGCAATGGAGATATAGCTTATGAGCTAATCAAAACAGTGATGATTACAAGAGTTTTGGTAACCAAATCCTTCCTTGTTCATTTACCTTTTCTCATAGAAGTAGAGGTCAAATAGAGGAAATGCCTAGACTATGGAAGTAAATGAAAAGAGTACAAATATGAAACGGCAGTTAAAATCAACTTGCTGTCTCTGGTTCTGTTTTATCTACAGGGGCAGGTAGGCATGATACTAGAGGGAGTTTTAAGAGATTTAAAAAATAATTTAGCAACCTGCTTTTCAGATGTGAGCAGCTTCTTTCCTTAAAGTTGTGAAGGAGATGTGGGAACAGGATATCCTGAGCCTCTGAGACTGTATGTAAATATTTTCTTAAATATATAACCTATAAAACAAGAGGGTAAAAAAAATGCATCTAACCAAACCCTCAAATTCTTGGTAGGAATTTGCCACACAATTGAATAATACACACTTCTTCTATTCAAAAATTCATATACTCCAACCCAGTCTATAACTAAAATCAAAAATAAGAATTAGAACAAATGTAATATTTAATATAGAAACCTCTAGATGCCAGGAGAGATTGCCATCTCTTCTGTCTTACCATCTGGGGTCTATTATAATTCCCTTAAAGACTCCCCTTCCAGCAAATTTGTAAAACAAGTACAGCAGAAATAGGAGGGCATGGTGCACTACAATCCACCTGGCACTAAGAGGAGAAAGCTGCTTAGAGGTTGCCAGCAGAAAAAGCTTAAAGAACACTTCTTTTCAGTAGATAGGTTCCTCTGTCTATTCAAGTGGCAGAAATAATCTTGTTCTTGGTAAAAATTATAATCCCCTAGGTGGAGTTTATAATTTTTCTAAACGTATCTACACCTATCTTTTTAGTATGATAATGGTCACAATACCCTGTTCTCCCAGTGGTTGGAGTGCCTGTGCATTCAGTGCACAAGTGTTCAAGCCACTGCTGTCTCTGAAGGGATTCAAACTCACCACCTTTTTTTCCTCTAATGGAAATACTTTAAATTGTAATAAAATTGGTTACACGAGTGTGATAAAGAGACAATCTCAGTACTTACTGCCAAACCTTTTTTGCCATGCAGAGAATGCAAAGACAACATCACTATTTAGTGGGAGTGAAACTAGAACCTGGCACAGCATTTCAGGTGTCATTTCAATAGGTCATCATCCTGGCTAGGCTTTGCAAATGAAAATTTGGGAAGGACTCTACCCACACTTGCTACAAGTGCACTGATGGCTAAAAAGGCCAATGCGAGATAGACAAGTCCGGTTGCAGAAGGCACAGCAGAAAGACTCCCCAGGTGATATCGACAAGACGCGATTCTTTCTGCGTTGTCTTTTCTCCTCGAGAGTGATCCTGCGTGTGTTCTCAAAAGCAGCAGCACCGTTATAGATGGTGTGTCTCCAGGCCTCCCGATTGGAGGCCAGGGTAGACCAATGGTGGTGACCAATATGGCCAAGGCTGAGGGATTGTTTCAGGCAGTCCTTGTATCTCCTCTTTAGGGCTCCTCTCTTGAGGAAACCAGTGGCAAGTTCCCCATAGAGCACGATCTCAGGGAGTCCTGCATGCTGGAGACGTGCCCTGCCCAGCGCAGCTGTGTTCTCAGCAGCATGGCCTCAATGCTCGTGACTGCTGCCTGTTCAAGGACAGACGTGTTGGTCACACAGTCAGTCCAGTGGATGTTTAGGATTGTACGGAGGCAGCACTGATGGAAGCGTTCTAAGAGACGCAAGTGGTGGCAGTAAATGACCCATGATTCAGATCCATATAAAAGAGTAGACAGTACAATGACTTTGAGTCTCCTCCTTGGAATACCACCCCTTTTAGGTTTGAGCTTGAAGTGGAGGTTAAGTTTACAACGCACAAGTTGTAAACTTAAGTTTACAACGCACAAGATCTCTTTGGCATTCTGTACTAGGCATCACACCATATTTCAATAGGTATACTATTAAGAAATGGATGATGTAGGTTTTGAAAAATTCCCCATATCTTTCTTATACCTCAATATAAATTATGAGAACAAGATTTATTATACTAAATAGCAATAATAGCATATTAGCTATCTTGCCTAAGGTTCTGACTTTATTTGTTATTAAAAAAATATGCAGTATACTAAAGTATGTCAGTGTCTGAAGAGTAAGAAGTTGCTAAATCACACTTGCAGAGTTGGAGTAAATAAATTCCTAATCAATTTGAAAAAAAAACCCTTCAAAAATATCACATTTAAGCCTGAGGTAACATGTATTTGTCTATTTTTCAGCTTCAGTACATGAAGCTTCAGTAGTAGCAGTTCCAACCTATAATTAAATTGTCTTTAAAAGGGGTCTATTTACAGAAAAAAATAAATAAAGGAAGAATTCTACTTTCTTTTATACAAACTCCTGTGAAAATATATAGCCTATTCTGATACTTTTGAAACCTTTGTTATCATAAGTGGGCATCTAAGGTATTTCCTTCGAATCTTCCTCTCTCCATAGATACCACAGGCAGCTAACCATACGTAGGTCAACCATTAAAAATTATGTTACAGATGCAGTGAACAAGGGTTGGAGACAATAAAGAAGTTAAGGAACTTGAACATATATCATGTTAAGTGCTGGAAAGTCTGGAAGTTAGACATCCAGCTTAGGAAGTAAAATCCATAAACCTGAATTAAGAGCCTAAGGGTGGTGTTCATCAATACTTTCCTCTAGTGGCAAAACCTGCAAGAACTTTCTGCTCCCCCTTCTCTCGCTGTTATTTATTCTTAGCCTACACATCAATATGCTGTTTTGTCAGTCTCTTCTGATGCATCTGGGCAGGGTTTATTGTAAATGGGTTCACTGGATTTGGAAAAAAAAAAAAAAAAAAAAAAGAGCTTTACAACAGCAAAAACAGTAAAGAGGATTTTTATTTTTTTATCCTAATCCAGGTCACTTCAATGTTCCCATTTATAATATATCCCACAAACATTACTTCATCTGACAGGACAGTGAACTATGGTGTCAAGGAGCATGGTATTTTTACTTTCTGACCTATCAGAGAAAATATGCTCCTGAACCCACATCTGAGAATATGATTTAAAAGAGGCAGATCTATGAAGGTGTGGTCCAGTAGTCATCTGTGCTATGCCATTAAATAATAATTTCAAACTACATCTATTGCTGGATCACAAAGCACTGCAGATCATCTCGGAGCAGAGGACTTTATTTCTGTCCAGGTAATCAGAGCAGATGATATGAATTTTATGCTGACTTCATGCTGTTAACCGAGGTTTATGCTTGCTGTAAGTTGGTAGATGGCACCTGAAGCAGCATAAAAACAGAGTGGTACAGACAGGTGATATTTTATCCAGCATAAGGGCAGCAAAAAAAAAATAGTCATGTGGCTGAAGTCTTTTGATCCAGTAGTAGGTACTCTAAAACCACATTTATTATTGCATCAAAACACAACCTGTACTGGCTTGACTCAGCACTTAG
The DNA here is from genome assembly GCF_022539395.1 of Myiozetetes cayanensis. NCBI lineage: Eukaryota > Metazoa > Chordata > Aves > Passeriformes > Tyrannidae > Myiozetetes > Myiozetetes cayanensis. The sequence continues at coordinate 87,073,933 of NW_026087411.1, read as the reverse complement.
CACATCCAGTCCAAAGTGTTAAACAGGGATCTGGTGACTTTTCCATGCATAGCCTGACCTAACTGTGAAGAACTTTCTTACTGTTTTCTTTATAAAAATACACATTGATGACATGCTGTCTCTCTGCTTTGCATATTAGCCTAACTGTTAAATTATTTGATTAGCAACTTGACACTGTGTGCTCCAGTTTATGCTGGCACTAAAATACTAAAACTCTTCAGCTGCATGTTTACCTGTGGCCCTAACCAAGATGCTACTGAAGATTATTTTCACAGTGGAACAATGGGTTACCAGAAACGATTCGTTTACCAGAGAGGAAAACAGATGAGATAAGATGCATCCATAGTTTAAAGATTAAAAATCTCTTAGGGGTCACTTGGGAGTTCTTGTTCTTATTCCTAACAGGCTTTGCGACTTTTAATCCAGTGATTTTTAGGAGCATAAAATAGTCTCTGAATTCCCATCTTTCCTTTTCTGTAGTGTGTGAACTGTTAGTATGCTGGTATGCAGGAGTCAGGTACTCATACTGTGCTTGTTCATTCCAGAAAAAAAAAGAAAACAAAACCCCTCTCCACCTCCTCAAGCAAAAAACCCAACCAAACAAAAAGGTACAAAACATAAAGTAAACTAAACAAACAAATTGAAAATTATAACCTAACACTATTTTATTATTATTATTATTATTATTATTATTATTGATGTGGTCCCTGAAGGACAAATGATTTACCACAGGGCAAACAGAAACAAAAAATGATCTTTTCTTAGTACAAAGAAAACTGCTTTCCCAAATTGTATTCAGGGTTCCTCTAAACACAGTAAGGGTGAATATAAACCCACATACTTCTTTTTACTGCCTAATTTCTTTCACAAAACTACAGACTAGCAGAGATAATTTAGCTAGAGCCAGAGGTAACTTCTTCCAGACCTCATTAGTATTGTTCATATTTTGAACAGCGATCATGAACAGCAATACATAGTGGTTGTTTCTCAGACAGATGATGCAAAGATAACCCTTTTCTTCAAAAGGTAATTTATGACTGCCTAGAGTCACTATGTTAGACAGCCCCACCAAGGCATTTGTAATATGATATGAAAGGTCTTTATTGACAAGATATTATAAACTTTGTTCTACCTAAAGTACTTACACTGCAAAAGTACATGGGTCTCCCTCAATGTCACAAAATGTTTACCTACCCAGTTTCTGGTACAGGGAATCACAATTAGTCCAGTTCACAGTTGAGGAATGCATATTCATATCTGTTCCTAGGACACTGAAATCCACAGCCATGAGTCAAGCACTTAAGCTCTGTGTTGTAATAATTGGGTACTCAAGAATAAATTTAAACATTAATTTTGCACTTTGAACAGTAAACAGGAAGATATGATGGAGGAGGATGGGTGGGACAGGTGATGCATATTTGGCTTTAGCATTAAGGTGAACCCCAATAACATGATAATCCTAGTAAATTCATTTATTAGCAAATAAAAGGGAAGAAAATAGAAAGGAAACTAATTTGTTTGCATGTTTGGTTTTGTTTGCAGGTTTGGGGTTTTTGTAACTTTAGGAGGTTTTTCGTAATTTGTGAATGTATGTGTAACATGATGGTAACTGCCCATCCTAGTACCTTATGCTTGTTCTAAATTGACTTGCCAAATCATTTAGTCCCCTTTATGCAAGAGAATATCAAAAGGGTTGTGAGTTGTAAGACATATAATAATATTTAGGGTTATATAGAGTTCCTAAACCCTGGACCCTCTTGTCAGAGTTTCACAATAGCTATTTCTAGTCTTCACCAGTAGGCAAACACATTACTATCTGCTGTGGGTCACAGTCTGCCATCCAAAGACCAAATGCTGCAACTGAGTCCAAAATACAATTTATCAGTAAGTTTTTAGGACTGCAGTTAGAGTTTTTTCAGTAAAAGATACCATATAGAGGCAGAATTAGTGAAAAGAGATGTAAAATCTCTTGGTTGATGTTAAGTGCAAGGAATAGCTCTGGTAAAGAAAACCTAATCCACAGTTTCTTACTTATATGGATGACTTACTAGTCACTTCTGGAGGAGCAACGTCAGGCATGGGACGTATATTAGAGTTTCATATTCTTTCAAAAAGTTTTCCAAAATGAAATCATTATGTTCTTTGTTTAATGATTTAATGTTTAAATCTTCTTGCAAGCAGAATGTTCTGACAAGGTTTTTTTCTGATAGAAAAATATCCCTTCAGGGTATGCTCACATGAAAGAGTGTATGTTCCATGTCTAGTGTTAAATTTCCTATACTGTAAAATTTATTGCATTATGTTTAGGTTTTGTAAATTAAACATACACACTGGGTAAAAATGGTATTTAATTTTCATTGATTCTCTTGTTAATTATTTGTTTGGTTTATAGTTTTTCAGTGGATAGATGGTAACTTAACCTTGTTGACATAAAACTGTCAAACTGGTTCTTAGGGCATCCATGCTCCAGATAATCTTTCCTTAATGCTTTGTTTAGGAATCATTGAGAATCATACAAAGAGTACAGGTAACCTTCCTCTTATGAAAAAGATACATTATTTCAGATGTAAAACTACAGCAGTTTAGAGTGCCTGAATTCATCTACACAGGCTAAAGACCAGTAAATTCCATGTCATAAGGATTTCTTTATATTTGGGAATGGAATAATCTGGTTTCTGCTGCCCTGTCTAGCTTAGTCTCATGTTTAATTCTAAAGGATGCTATAGTTGTATTTTCCATCTAATTTTCTAATTCTCAAATGTAATAGTCCAAATTTTTTTTTCAAGGTCTGTCATGAAACTTAGACAGCCTGTATGACACTGAGTTAATAAGTTGGACATCAAAACACATTTGTGTTCTCATATGTGCATGAAATACGTAAATACATTAGTTTTAGATTCTGTTCTCAATATGACTTCTCTGTTGCAATGAGAAGAATGGTTAAATAACAGAATTTAGTATTTTTGTGATATCAATAATTAGGGCTTATTATCACTGTAGTTTCCTGATGCTAATTTTATTGATGCATGTATTTGTTGATTCCTATAAAAGGAAAGTATAATCTAAAGCAAAAACTGAAATAAAAACTAAGACAACATCTGACATGAAGATATCAAAAGCCACAGAATGTGAAATTTTTCTGGGCAAAAATAGATTCCGATGTTTGAGGTACTCACCTTAAGATTCTACTTGTAGGCAGTGAGAAGAAATTAGTACTTTCAAGTAATTTTCATCTTATAATTACCACAGATATGTAAAGTACCTGAGGTGATTCAACTGTTTTCTGTGAGTCAAGGGTGAATGGATCAGCTGTAGATGTCATAACTGTAGACATTTAAATTTAGCTGATATGAATCACACACAAAATTAATTGAAAAAGAACCATATCTTCTATTATCTCTAGTATAAATGAGATTATGTTCACACAACAGGCTCTGAATAGATTTGCTATTCATTTAGACTACCAGGGAGAAAAAATACTAAGGAAAACATAGGAGCTCTAGAGAGAAGTTGGTACTGGAAAAAATTAATACCAGGGATTACTTTTCACAGGTGAAAAAAATGTGGGCACTGCTAAATACTGAATCAGCAAAAAAATATTTGCTTTGAGACATTTTCATTCATTTCTAATCATGATGTTGATGCAATTAATGAATCAGTCAGCACTACTGATGTTGATAAATGACCTCCTTGGCTAACAATCATCCTTTTAAGTGCCTATGGGTTGCTGACTTGGCAGAATCCCAGTGCAGAATAAGTCTTGACAACTTTTATAGAAAAGTTCCAAGAAAGTTTATGTGCCTGAGGAATATGAACATAGATAATTTTCTGTCTGTCACAAAAATGTTTTCACAAAACTCTGGAAAAAAAATCCCCAAGCTGGAATTTGATTACATAATCACAAAATCACGGATTTACACTAGCAAGCTGAAAAAAACCAGAAGACAGTAAGGAGTTGAAGACTTATCACATAGTTCTTCTAGATAGTTTCCAGAGTCTGAGCATTTCTCACCACTTGGATTTCATAGAGTAGAGCCACCTCTCACAAGTAGATGCTTTTGACATTTCCTTCAAATGAAAACCAAACAGTATTTGCTGTTGAAGTAGAATGGTAGGTGAAGCTGACATTTTTCCCACACAGCAACTGAAAGAGTAATGTTTTATTTTAGCCCATGCAAATGCTGACTTAATATCTACCCTTATCTTACTGGATTCAAACCAAATAACTCTAAAGTACTTTAGTCACCAGCTTTGACTGGTGCACTTCTTTGCACTTCCTTTGAAATTTATCTAAATCAGTTTCAAAGGAAGTAGCTTACTTTCTGAGGCTGACTTTAAGGGTTGCTTATACATTTTACCTCATAAAAGCCCTGATAAAATACCAAACACATGCAGTGAAGTGGAACCCATCAGTTCTCAGATGAACATACTGAACAACCATTAGACTTGACATCTGGGCTCATATACATCACCTCTGCTTTCAGTGCTCTCTTCTTTGTCATATACAAAGCAGAACATATTTAGGTTTTTTAATGTTGACTTAGTAGTACTACCACCTTAGAATAAGACATTTGGAGACACGGAACATGAAGGTTTGAACTCCTATCCAAAGACATAAGTTTAGCTCATGTTTCTTATCTGATCACAGGACCATAGTAAAAAAGGAAATCTCTGTGTCTTTTCTTTGAAAAGGTAGGTTTACACTTCAATCAGAAGGAAAAATATTTGCTTATCCTTCGAGAAAGAAAGAGAAATGCTTAGTTTAAAAGAGTCTGGCAGAACTTACTTTTGATACAGGCAAGTTGATCTCTAGTGTCAAGACCAAGGTATTTATATATGTACAAGCAGTATTTTTGGAACCTAAGCGACTTCAATGTGAAATTGTAAGAGCTTAGGTACCTGCTCTATCTCTAGCCTTCTACATAAATACTCTTAACATGGTTTGAAATGCTTTGACACCTTGAAATAAGTAAATTTAAATTTGAGTGACCGTATGTGGTTGTCTCTTGTTTCACTGGATGTCTGAGTGTTTATTGCTGCTCTCTTCCCATAACTTCCACTCTTCTCCTGGACCAGTTTGCTTGGGCATCTTTAGGCAGGTATGAACACACTCTGCAAGTAGAATATATACAGTCTATGATTAGAAAGCAATGAGAGCTCTTGGTGAACACACATAAATATAAATAAGATCTAATAAACTATGATTCCCCACTCTGGCATGATGCTCAGTGAGCTTTCACCTGCTGGACAGGCATCAGTGAGGAGGGAAGTGGCCACAGTTCCTAGGGATATGGAGCTGCCACCTCCATCTCATCAATGACTTCAATGGTTTGAGATCAACCCAGTAACTCCTGACTGCCTGATTCAGTGAGCCACTTCAGCTACTGCCAGGTAATGGTAAAAAAACCCAGGGCTAGGGACTAGCAGCCAAAGTTTTCAAGTTGTACTTGGTAACTGCACTTAAACAAAATATCACTTAGCAGGTATAAACACAGCAGTGCTTATTATATTGCAAGAGTTTGTATGTCCGGAGCTCAGAAGTGGCTCACTGATAAGGCATGAAAAGAACAGAAATAAAAACTGGATAGTCAGACAGTAATTTCAGTACTAGATGTTGAGGCCAAAAGAGACAGAGATCAAAAATACCATTTTTGTGATGAGCCACCACTGTGACTCTGTTTGCAAATGTGTGATTAATGTAACTTCTTGCTCCACTGGGAATTTTACTTATGAGCTTTTTTTAAAGAGAAATGCTGGTGTAGCAGTGTCATTGCTCAAAAAGGTGAGAGATCATCACCCTGTGTGTCCAGCACAGTTTGTGAAGTCATACGTCATATCTCAGGACACAACAATGAATCTCTCTTGACCTTGCAAGGGATTTGTTAACAGACTAGAACAGTTCCCAGCTGAAATGCTCTCAAATTGTGTTTGCTAACAGAGTGTGAAGAAGGTCCAATAAAGTAGTCCTCACACTCATTCCCTCTTGTTTACACGATTCTTTTTCTCTTCAAACATTCACAGTTCACTTCAAAGACGACAGTGGGGTAGACTGAGGATGTGGGTGCTCCTCCACTCCTTCTGCAAGGAAGGTATAGCCACAATCTACAAAACTTCTTATTTTTACCCACCTAATTTAATTCGTATGGTGCTCCATTAATTTTCCCACACCACAAACACTTCAGTGAGTCACTTAGACCCAGTGTATTTCTATCCCCAAAGCTGTTCATTTAATGGGAAATAATTCATTTCATTCCAGACAGCCACACCAAATGGAACTAAACTACCCAACATACTTGCTAGTGTGTCTTTCATCTCAGTGTATTGATTTTAAGGCTTGTACTGATTTCTCCCAAATTAACTTTTTATTTTTTTCGAGCTATATAAATAAATAATGTGAAGGAAAGCAAATGAAATTTTTGAGGGAAAAATCAACAGTGCAGATATGAGATCCTGAGCAAACCACTCTGCACTTTCTTCAAGGAAAAATATTTCTCTCATCTCACTTTGCTATTAGACGTGTCACTTTTACTGATTCCAATAATATTAACCTGATCAAAATTTAACAAAGACAAATAGAGAGAAATCATATACATAATACATAAAATAAAAATACATGCACTGCTCTCTGCTGGAAATCTTTTATTTTTATATGATTCTTTGATATTCTTTGAGAGGCTCTTTGCAAATGCAAAATAGATAAAGAATTTATGATCAAAACTCTAACCCTCGCCTCATGCATCTTCTGAGTTGCCCTTAAAGAACTTATTAGCAAGATTTTATCTTGAAATAGTCACTAAAATGTAAACAAACTACTCAGTATTTTGTCCAGACAGTGCTGTAAATTCCAGCTAGAAAAGAAAGGAAGAGTAAAATCAGAAATGTTCTGTGTCATGGTAGGAAAAAAATTGTCAAATGCTCTGGCAAATTTAGTCTAACCCCTTACATTTAACTCAGTGGTGGATCCAAAGTTTCTGCCATCTTATAGAACTCCAAGGTCCCTTATCTTGCCTTTTCTCATAAAAGAACCACAGTGTAAGCTGTCAGCATCCTTTTTCTCCTTCTTTGAAGTGAGTTTTGTTACTGCAGGGCAGTATGGTGCCTGACCTGAGATGGCCTGCATTGCCCTATGAAAACAAGGCTCAGTAGAGAAGTGGGTAGGCAGTTTAATAACTGTAAGTGTATCAGCAGAAGACACTGGACTGTTTGAAAGGCAAGCTCCCTCCCAACCCATCCAACCTTGTTTTTCTTCACAAAGGTATGGAGAAAAGCTGCAACCTGAGAGGGCAGGGAGAGAAGAACATTTGAAAACTTGAAGTACTTAGTGACAATTTTTGAGGGAGCAAGAGTTCAAGAAGAAAGTGGAGATAAGGAAAAAAAGGACTTGACTTCACTTGGCCAAGAATCTCTCACTTTTTATTATTTTTGTTCTCCAAATTACCTCCTTTTTTACTATCTGTTTGTATTATCTCTCAGTTCTGTCTTGTTCTGATAATTATTTCCCTGTAAAGTCTAGAGCACTTTGCAAAATAGGGTTGGATACATATTACTTTACCCTTTGGCTAACGTTCTAAAAACTTTTCTGCTTCTGGCTCCTCTTCAGGGCTAACAATCTCCATTTCCATTCTCATTTATGGGGTCATTTTCAGACTTGCAACCACATTTCTGTTTACATGGTAATACCCATTACCCTAAGTGGGATCACGACTCCTGGAGTTTGATAATTCCTATTCTAGAAACTACTGCAATTTAAAGGATAAATAATAATGAGGTGGAAAAAGGGAATGATAAAAATCTACTTGAGAAATGCAAGGTCATATCAGAACAGAGAGAAGAAAATGACCAAAGTAACAGAAAATGCAAGAAAGATGAACAAAAAAGAAAATTGAGATAGGAATTATATGGAGGAAGCTATGCAACATATTTAAGATAACGCTTTGAAAATGTGTCTTATAGAGTAAAATACTTTCTAATTAGTTTTCAAAGCAAAGAATTGCATATTCACATCTATTAATATAAAACTCCTTTCATAAAACTAAACAGCATAACCTTGAATAATTTTGATTGTTGCTCTGGAAATTGCCCCGTTCCATAAATAAAATGTCTGTCATCCAGCTTATCACACCACTTTTAAGGAAAAAATTTTTGAGTTTTATTCATCTTTTATTAACTGACACATATTTTATAAGCATGATTGCAGTATGTTGCTGAATCTGATCAATATCAAACCCCTCCCAAAATTTGAACTCCTACTGAATGCCTCCCAGTTTTTAGTCACCTTTAAGTACTGTTTAATGATAACTACAATGGAAGAAAACAAGTTATATCACCTTTCACAACTTTTATTTGTTATGATGCAGAGTTAAATTATCACGTAAGCCCCCAAAATATCTGAAATACTTCCAAAGCAAAAAGATTACTTCAGGTACGTCAGAATTGAATTTGGTAGTAAAAATCACGTTAGAATGATCAGAAAAAAAGAAACCCACATGTTAATTATTTGTGCTATTACAAGATTTAATTGGCTTCTTAGCAACACACATACTAATTCAAACTAGTAGATAGTGGATGTTTAGAGAAAAGTAGTAACAAGTAATAATAATAAGTAAGAAGTAATAATAATAAAAAAAGATCGCTTGCTCTGATCAGTTCTGGTGACATAATAATAACTGAATGAGATCTTTAAAATATTGCCTATGCAATCACTTCCTGAAAGAGAAAAGTTTTTAATTTCCTTATATATCCTGAAAGAAATAGACCTTCAGCATCTTAATCTGCACCCTTTAATTCCTTTGTCTCCTTCATATGCATTTCACGCTGGGCAGTGTGTTAGTTCTAAATGTTGATATTCAGTATCTTAGATTGACGTTCTCTGAGAACATGAATCTTCAAAGACTGTGAAAAAGACAAAAAGGATCCCATCAATGTTGTATAGCAGAATTACTAAGTGAACTACTGTGACAGTTGTCCTGGCAGTAATAAATAATTCTCCAAAAGTGCATATGGGTGAGATCTTAAACCTATGCTTTTTGCAAAGGAACAGCTAGCTAAAGCATTGTAAGGAAATGCTAACTGAAGGAAATCTTGCTACACCCTCTGAAGTTAGTTGAGTCTGTGTGATACCACTAAGTAGCCCTATGCTTATTTAAGCACAGCACAAGCAAAACAGCAGGGGAGCAGAAGCTGATACTATGAATAAATCCATCATTCCTGCAAAAAGTTATGAGAAAGTGATATTCCATCCTCTGCTAATTCTATCAACAGCTACCAGCCTCACGAGTCAGGACCCATCCTCTATTTAACAGTGTTGGAAGGGAAGTCTGCCTGCCCCTATTGTGCACTAACCCACAGAGTTGGATACCAGAGTGGAAGCAAAAGACTGAGATAATACACAAAGATAACAAATTTTGTTTATGCTCAGAAAAGCTGGTTCTATTATACATCCTGTTTCAGTTAGCAAAGCAACTGAAATCATGGTAAAAGTTCTGTCCATCCTACAAGTGACATGTCTCAGATTAAGAGATGAAAAATACCTTGCCCAAGACAAAAATGATAATTAACAATTCTAGTCAAAATATTGCAATAAGCGTTACTTACAACATTATGTGCAGGTCACTCCACCTTCAGGTATTCAGATACTAAGTAATTAATTCTTATGTCAGTCCTTCGAGCTAGGCAAATATCTCCATGCTACGTATAGGGAAAATGGTAGACAAAGAAATAGGGTATGATAAGGTAGGCATAAGAAAAAGACTGAGTTTTTTTAGTTAAAAAAGTTCCTGTCCACCTCATCTCAGAAGAGTTGATTTTCTTCAAGCACATTCATCTTTCATTACAAGTCATATGATTTAGGACTAATTCTCATGAAACTAAGATACGGAAAATGGTGGATTATTTACAAAGCCAGTGAGCACATCTGAAGTGCACAGTAATCATTTCCATTTTAGGTTAATTGAGCTCCTGAAATAGTTTTAACACAAATTAATTGTGTACAATCTATATCAGATCTTAGTGGTAAAAAAAAAGAATTAATTTCTGCTGTCTCTCCCTTTCATTATTAGACCATTTAAACCACAAATGTAGTAATGTGTTTTTTATAACGAATATGAGTATATATGTAAGCATACATAAATAAAATCATAATCATAAACAAAACACTATAAACACACATACACACACATAATCTGAATAAAAAACAAACCAATTCAGAGCTAAAAGCTGTTCATTTGCATGCATATCATACACTAGGAAATTTTCCAGAAAAGCTTGGATATTATGAGTTATGCAAGGGTATGGAGTATACAGTATGAAATTAAAAATCACACTTAATTTATATCGCACAGTTTGTTCCTCCATTATTTACCAAAGGTTATTGTGCTTTGAAGCCAAGCATATACAAAGCCAACTATTTAATTCAGGGTTAACCTGAATGATTTGATTTGAAACCTGTTGATTTGAAACTAAGAATGTATTAAAGTACAGAGTTGAAATACAACGTCTTTGTTATGTCAGCCTACAAGTGCAAAATCTCATGGGTTATTTTGTTATACCTTTCAAAACAAATTCCCAGAGTGGTTCAGTGGCTGTAGAAAGCAAAGACACTTTGGGTATCACTTTGGGAAGTGGTGTTAATACACAAAAATTACATGTACCTATGCTTTGATCTGAATCAATACTAACCTGTATAATATCTCAGCATTGTGCTATTGGTGATTATTCCCCTGCAGATAATTTATTTTGGAATAATCACAAAGAGAAACTTCTTATTCCTTGGTGTTTTGCCTAAGATATAACATATTGCTCATCTGTTGTAAGAATACTCTCGATCAGAATAACACCAAATTTATTCTTAATAATGTATCCTCTGATTCACCTGAGCAGAAGAAATCTGACACATTTATCCTACACTTGGCTAGACTTCAACTGAAAGTGAAGTGAAACTTAGGTACTCTTTATCCAACCCACAGGGGTACATTAAGTCTCAGTTAACAGATGCTAATATGTGACTTTGAGAACATTAGAAACTATTGCCCTACAGATGAAGAAATAATGACTAATTTTGCATAACAACTTTAAATACAAAGCAATAATAAATTAAATGCATAGTTTTGATTCTTATATCAAGATGCTTGCAAGTAATTTATGTAAAGATACAAATAAAGTTCACTTATATTTTTTAGTTGTATATTAAAAACAGAACCAACAAAAAAACCCCAAACTCAAAAATCTGCAGTTGCTTAGACAAAGTAAAGATTGCATTAATGAGTGCAGAATATGCAAAATTTTATTTCCACTATAATATAAGAACGTTTTATACTAGCGAACCGATGCCTTCTAATATGTTTTTCTTTGAGGAAAGAATGCCTTGTTCTCAGTGTTATAGGAATGAGAGACCAGTGTTCTGAAAGAAATTTAAGACTGTCTAGGTCTAACCATGGAAAAAATCATGTTGACTGCACTTGACTATATAGATTTGCAGAGAATGGGTGCTCAAGAGCATTACTGAGTGAGAAGATGAATGATCTGCCTACTTGCTTTAGATACATCCATGATCCATCACCGTTTTATCTGAGCACCTCACAAAACTAACAAATTTTGGTGTACAATCAGATTTGAGATACTCCAGCCACATTCATTTAACGCTGTGAAAAGGGCATATTGGTGTAGGGTCTGCAGTGGGGATATATTGTTCCAAAATTCAGAGCTGTTGCTGTTGGACTGATTTCAGTATTTGTCAGTTGTCATCACCAGCAAATGGCAATCACTTGGCATGAGTGAGTTCCATTTAACTTGTCACTAGTGGTTTTGCCACCCAATAACAGAAAAAAGAAAAAAGCAGATTCTGTCTGTGTACTGTCTTTGATACATTTTCTACTGCCAAAGTCCTGTGATCTCTTCCTATCTACCTGTAGACTTAAATCTCTTTAAGAAATATCACTACAGTGCTTTTTGGTACTTTAATTAATACTACCTATTAGGTTCTGTGACCCACAGATGTGATTTGCTGTCTACTTGATGGACAAATGTTACCTAAGGAAGCTAGCATAAATTTTTCTAATGTTGCCCTGTATCAGCACTATTTCATTAATTAAAAGTATTTGAAGGGGATGTCAATGTCCTGAAGCCTAGACAGCTACAATATTTGCTTTAAAATTTTTCTGCTATGAATAGGTGAAATGAAAGACTCATTAAACTGAAAATCTGCCAAATGACACCCAACACATTCCAGACACTGGCAAATATAAAAAGTTTCATGGAATAAGTATAGATTCTTCAGCCTTTCTAACAGTAGATTCTGATTCTCTTTGTCACTTGTGCTGATGTATTTAAGAAACAGTTAGTTTTAAGAGAATTTAATTAAGCAGTAACAAAACCAGAGGAGACTCCAGCATAAGGTTTTCAGTTCCTTCTCTAGCATACATACTTTCCCATTGACTTTAAGACATACAATAGAGGTTACAATGTACTGATTCCTAAGACCTAAGGGTATCCGAAAACCAGGTATTTAATTTCTTGACTTATTCTGTAGTTTGCTTTCATTCCAACTCAGAACAAAGTGAAGACCTATTCTAATTTCCCAAAAAGAAGACACAAAGAGTGTGAAATGGATATGCAATACCGAAGCTTAGCCAACATAGTATTCTGAGACAATAAGGAGCCTTTCACCGAAAACATGTCTTCTGAAGCAAGCAGTATGGGTTAATATTATCAGTTTGTTGAACAAGTCTTTATGTCTCCATGAACATTTTAATTATGTACGTGGTTTTGTTTCATTGTCATTTGCCAGCATGTTTGTCAAAGAAGCCACCACTTTTAAACTCCTCTGAAGAGTTTTTAAACTCTTCCAACTCCCTTCATAGTTAAAAGAATTTAATCACTTTTAAAAGCCCTTTGGTAAGTATAATGATAGCTTGCTCCTTAAATAATTGGTGTCTATATAGAAGTATGAGAACATAATGGTTTATTTTGAATTATATTTTCATATTATAGTGTCAGATTTATATTCACAGCATTCACAACATTTTTATGTGCTTTTTGCTTTTTTCTTTTTTTTTTTTGCTATTCTACATAAAAATCCTCAGATATTTTGCTGTACTTCACTCTGCTTTCTTCTGCAAATATATTCTTTGGTTGTTTTGAAACATTTTGCTAAAGCAAAATAATACTCTTATTTCACTTCATGAATCAGTGATATTAGAAGGCCTGAAAACTAATTTCATGGTGGAAAAGTATGCTATTCAGAATTGTCTCCTTTATAAAAGCTTTGTAGCTAAGCACACCTAGCAGAGCTCTCTCTTTTACTAGGAGTCGATGTAAAGCCACCATGAAGTGTTTACATGTGCTGCTCTGGCTCTCAAGCAATAGCCTTGGACAGGTTTGTTGTATACAGCCAAAGGATGCCCCAGGACAGAAAAACAAAATTCAGAAAACACGTAATCACTGTGCATTAGCTTGGCCATTTCAGAACTGTAGAAATCAAGCACAAAAGTATTTAAAAAACCATACCAAATTCATTTCAGAATATAATTTAATTTAGTTCATTGAAGTCAACACCTTAAGAAAATATTTTGAAGGCTCTTTTTATGGCTACACAAGAGAAGGTCTCCATACAGGGAGGAAGGTACAGTATATCACAGTTAACAGTGACTCAGCAGCCATTTATTTCCTATAAAAAGATGTTTTTATATATATCAATAGCATGTAAGTTATATAGATTATGATAAGGTTCATTGATTCCCTTCCCTGCATGATTATTGTTAATATGTGAAGTGGTTAACTTTTTATATGATAAATACAAAACATTTTTAAGGATGTACTTGTATTTGTAACTAATTAAGTGATAAAGAATTAATTACCTATTTTTATGATTTGTTTTTTTCTGAATGAACACACCAGCTTTGCCTATGAATGTTTCAGAAATTTACTAAGAAAAAAAATCTCATCTTAATGTATAGAGCTTTCATTTTTGAGTCTTATTTACCATCTGTTGCAGTAAGACCAGAAAAGGAGAACACAAAGAAAATAGAAAGAGATGTATTGTTTCAATGTTTCTGTTACACTTTTTAATTCACACTTAAGTGAAAGTGCCTCAGGGCTCCAAAAAGATACTATTACTATTCATTATGGTAGAAAAAAAGCATTATGTTGTCATTTTAAAGACAGATGAATGCCTAAACTGGAAGATTTATATGTCTGAGCCTTAATGATAGAGAAAAAAATGGCCCAAAGGTAGATCCACTCCCACTCCAAGTCGTATAATCTGAATAGTACATGTTGTAGCTCACAGACTCAGGATGCAGGGCCTTAAGAGGTGTAATATAAATACAGCTTTTAAAACCTGAACCTGAGGTGCATGAAAGGGAGGGGGATGGGAGAGTGTAGTTTAAACTTGCCTACACTGAGGTGTAGTCTTGTTTAGGGTAAATTCAGTGATTCAGTTATTCAGTGAGAGTAAAGCATCTAGAAAAGTACCAGTCAAACCTACAATTCTACTTATGAAAAAGCAAGTGAAGAGAAAGAATGAAAAGAGAAGATATCTACCTGCATGATGATATGAATCTAATTAAAAAAATTCCCAGAAAATATGAATGTTTGTTTTTCAGTATTCCATTTTATATACATCTTTATTCATATTTCAACAGTAACTTACAAGCCACAAGATTACCCAACTCTTGCCCCACAATCAACTTTAAGTCAAACACTGTGATCAGAAAATGTTTTAAAAATCCTATATACTCTTTTATTGGTGTTTATAGATTTATCAGCTAGCTTAGACATAAAATCTTATGTCTGAGCAATGTTTTGTTTAGGAAATGTTCATAATATTTGGAGGGGAAGAATGAGTGTTGGCCATCTTATTTAAAGAGCAGAACTTATATGTTTTATCAAACCCATAATTGATCACTTTTACATAAAGTGTTAGGATGCCTCTCAATCTTTCAATCTAGAATGGTTTTCCAGGAAAATATGGAAACATAAACACATCTACTGAAGTAATTCTATTGAATAAAAAAAAAATACCTGTAATAGCAGAGAGTCTAAAAGGCAATGAAATCAAAGGAAAAAACCTCCTGATAGATTCCTGGTAACTTTGATTAGTTTGGGGAGTAAATTATTTAAGGATATTTTAAGCTTTATAAGCAAGCAAACAACCTCTTTCTGTTCCATTGACTTAGAAACAAAACCAACCAAACAAGCACAACAAACAAGCAAACAAACAAGCTAATACAAGTATGTAAATAAGAATCCTGGTGTTGAAGTTTGAGATTTACCAAAGTAATTCTTGTTTCCCATGTTCCAACTGTAGAGACAACAATTTTTGTGTGTTCTGTGTATCTCCATGGCTTCTCTTTGACACCTCAAATGGACATGGAAGAGTTAGGTGATCTCCTTTCCAACCACCTGCATCCACAACCATGTGCACTTCTGGAAGAGGATAGAGATGCTTCTCCATCATGTGACACAATCATGGTGATGATTACATCCATTAATCTCCTCTTTTGCATTTTTGTTGCATCTGTTTATCAGTATGGCACACTCCGAGATTGGCACTAGGCCATCAAACAGAGAACGACTCTGTATGAACTGAAAGCTTTCTGCCAACATGTTTGTACACACATTTAATATTAATTGTTGTCAGTGATCCTACAGACAACTCTTGGCATTGTGGTAAATATTGAGCATCTCACTACTGAGTATATTCATCTGGGTTGATCCATACCTCTGTTCTCAGAGTTCACAAATCATTAAATAAAGTGCAATCAAGATAGCCAGTAGATGATCTTACACTTCAAAATCTGTCTCATATTTAAATAAATATATGGCAAATATTAAGCTATACTTGCCTATACCAATTTTCTTTTATTGCTTATAATTCCAATGGAAGTCACTGGCAGAAGAACCTAAAAGAACTACACTAGATCAAGACCTTTTAAAATTATACTTCTGTAATGACAAAATTCCCTAAACGAATATTTATCATGTGTGGTTATTGGGAACACAAACAAAATAACAAATGGAAAAAAAAATTTGCACAAGTGTGTAAGTTATTTTAGCAGAATAACACCTTTGGCATTATAAGTTATGTCTTCATAAAGGGCAAAGATTCTTAATTTAATTGCAAAATAATATCTGTGCAAGCAATTTTTTTCTTATATAAACCTAAATTTATGATTCAGCCTTGAAAATATGCCCCCTCCCAAGATACTTTATTCCAGTGTTCATACTGCTGAACTTTGTATGATTGATCATGTTTATATATCTTTGTTCCTGAGTTAAAATTTTGTTATAATCAATCTTCAGTGTTTTTTCTTAATTATATCAGTATCCTAACTTGGGGAGAAGGGTGAAAAGTAAAGTAAATTCTAATATGCAATTTTGTTACAGGCACAAGTTATATTTTTCAGTAAAAAGTATCCTCAGGTATAAACCAAAGAAACAAAACAGAACTAGATGAAAAAACAGGCACATGTGTTTCTACGTTTAATACTTAGGTATTTTAAATAAATGACCTACGTATTATTCCTGAGCCCTTGAGGTTGTCTTAGGCAGTATCTGAGCCCCAGAGTGATAACACGAATGATTCTGCCCTACTAAAATTTTGAAGACTGGAATCTAATGACTGTAATTATAACCAAGCAGTATTTTTCATACCCTTTAGCCAACTAGTATACTGTGATATAACAACAATGGGGAAATTAGAAAAGGCAAAAATTTTCATATTTCTATTAACAAACACAAAGAAGAGCAATAACAATGTTTTTACAGTCTGAATGTGTCCATTTTCTCTCTTATTACTGTTACATATTTACTAATGGGGGAAATGAGATAATCATTTTATCTTATTGAGAATAAATTTTTCATGGATGGAAAGTGGACTTCTTTCATCTTTTACTTTGCATAGGAACCTATTTCTTGATTAATAATTTTACCAGTTTGTCATAGTTGATCTTTGTTTTCACTTTATTTTAATGAAGACCTCAACAATGTAGATCCTAATTTGCATTGCTTCATATATAGTTAATATTTCAAAGCTGTGAAGTGCATTGACTAGTAACAGGATGTTACTTATTAAGTGACAATTTGAGAATACTGTTATCACAAATATGATTAGAAAAATATACTTTATAATGTCACTGTGTTCAATATAAACCCGTAAAATAGTCCTAGGAAAGCTGGAATTACTATTGTCCTTTGCTCATCCTCTTTGTTGCTTAGTAATGCAGAAGCTTCCTGATTCTTTTAATAAATGAACATGCCAGCTGTACTACTGTATGCAAATATAGCAGAAAAAAAGGGGAAGAAAAACAGTCAATATGCATGAATGTGTAGGAGGAGGGAATGATAATACTATGGAAATTGGCTGCATGTTCATATCAAGTGACATGGAACAAAGACCAGAAACCCTAACCTCTTTAACCTCTGGTGCTTGGAGATTAATGTGAAACAAGTGCTACATTTCTGTAGATCTGGGGACATCTGCTCTTTACATACCCTATTTGTCTCCCTCAGTCTCTGAAAGGGCAGCTGGATCTGGCTACAGTGTGCTTTTCAGTCCATATGATACTCAACAGCAGGCAAGAGTTCAAAATCATCTCATTTGATTGCATTTGTATTGCATTGCCGTGGCGCAGGAACCACAGGCACAACAGAAATGTTTGGGAGTTCTAGGTTAACTGAGGTATTTCTAAGGAGGAAAAAAAAAAAAGCTAAAAAAAATTAATTAAAATGTGGAAATATATTGCATTTTATTATTCAGGAAAAAAAGTGTATGTAGTACTAAAACCAAAGTGCATCAGTTCATCAGTGTTATCCAACACGAATGGGTCAGAAAATTGCCTCAAATTGTTTTTACTTTTCATTGATTTAAAGTGCTGAACTGACATTTCAAGTTTCTAGTGTCTTTGGGATTTAAGCACAGAAAAGCCACAGATATTAGCATATCAGTTGGGTATGTGTTTAGGTGTTTTATTGGATCAAAACCTCATGTTCTGTGGCTCAGTAGAGAAATTTCATCAGTTGCCTTTTTAAGCGTATTCAACAGTGTTATCCAGTGACAGACCTTTTTGGTGTAAGACCTATCAAAATCTTTCTTTTTGAATTACCATAAAGATGAGTTATTTTCTGTCTGTGTAAGTGTTCAGTTACTCACTGCACAGTTACGCTTCCCAGGCAGAGCAGATGGGGAACAGGTAGCATCTTGATCTTTTCATAAGGATCCCTTTCAGAATGCAAACATTTAAATTGATGGTAATTTTTTTCATACAGGGCCTCTTCTTCAAATGCTATTTTCATTTACTAGAATACTCCAGACCCCCGTCTCTGAAGAGTGTTCACAAAAGCAAACACTAATCTCTTAAGGTTAATTTTCCTGGATTTCTTCAATAAGCAAGGTAAAAAGATACATTTTCCAGACAATTCATAGTGGTTGATTTAGAGACCTCCTCTGAATCACACTTCCAAGGACCTATCCTTGTCCATGGATTACCGAGGAAGTCACGGGAAATTAGCCTCATGAGGCCAGTTAGTCTTTATGATTACTGCCTGTAGCCTTATATTTTATCTATATATCATGAATCACAGCTGAGCCAGTGTTGCCAGGTGATAAGGCTTGGACCATTAGTTCAGAAGACAGTAAAATACTTCTACTTCAGATCACTTTCTTTGTATCATTTTATGAATGAGAGCCAAAGAAACAAATACACGTCCTTTATTAAAATAAATATATACTGTGCTGCAGTTTACTCTGAAATTATAGTAATATACATTCTAATTCATATACTCACAGTCCTGCACACCCACTCAAATTATGCTAATAACGTACCAAAAGCATACAATTTTAGATCACAGCCACAATCATGAAGGCAGTAGTCTTTGCTATTACTTAAAAGGCATGAAGATTTGGATTAGAATCAAAATCTCCAAGAGGCTTATCATCTTCAGAATATGAGAAGAAAAAGTCTGAAATAATGACAAATAAAATTGTGGATCTGGAATAAGGAATACTATAGCAGGATCATAGCAGTTATTCTGTTGTTTTAAACCTAGAGAGTGTATCAAAATTATACCTATATTAAAAATGTAGCATTTTCCCACAGCTTCATCCTTAAACAGATGTAAAAAAATAACTCATTTCAAAGCTGCAATTCACAGTTGTTAAACCAAACATCCTATCTGAAATCTTCCCCCCCCAAATTATTACTGAAGAAGTTTCTGGATGGTGATTACATATGTATTATAAGAGCAGCACTTCTGTTTTCAGGAAGGTGTTCCATACGATCCAATGAAAAAGACCTCTCTGCACATAGTTTTGAATATAACTAATTAGACTACATTTTCCAAAACAAAAGCAATGTACGAATATATGAACTATAATTTATATACAGAAGAATCTACTTCTCTTAGTTAGAAAAAATAACAATGGAAAATTCCATTCTTATGTGTATAAGAGCATGATTCAACAACACATTTCTAATGTCAAGGTGCAGAGCAACCATCAGAATTTTTATTGACTGTTTTATCTTACCCTGTATTGACAGGTCTTCACTTTGAAATGCAACAAAGCAGAACCAATCACAAGAAAACAAAACACAATAAACACAGCACTTTTTTCCTCAGTCTATGTGCACCTGTATTACAGTTAGCAGTATAAATTCGTTGTCCAAACACATAACAAGTTTTATCTACCTAGTTTAATATACTTAGTTTTAATTATTGTCTTGGTCATGGGATCTTGCATTCCATCATGGGTCAGAAAAGTGATTAGCAATCTTTGACCTATGCACTAAACTTCATACTACCATGTTTGTCTTAAGGGTTTCCAAAAAAGATAGTTTCATATGAAATTAAAAAATATCCTGTCCTTAAACTTATATGTGTTGAGAACCTCAAAGCAGTTGATAAATATATGAAATGTACATTCAACCAGAATATCTATGTTTCATAGCAGTTTCAATCTAGGTATATAAACATTATATAAAAAAGCCTGACAAAAATAAACAAACAACCTTACTAGATTTGTTCCAATGTACAGGACTAATGAGAGGAAAACCAAAAAAAAGCAAAACTAAACTACCAAACAAACCTCCCTTTGGTTCTAACAAATTTTTGGAAAATACAGATTTTGGTGCCATGACACTGATAGAATATTTTTAGATGTGTTGCAGCAACAAGGCATAAATGTGAAAAGTATTTCTGATTTTTGGATACCTGCAGGTTTAATTCAGATAGCTACTGACTACAGTTAGGCAACGCTGTCAATCAGTCATGGTGCTCAGTCAGCTGATCTCTTTCTTACCCATGTAAACTCAAGAAATAAGAACCAATACACACCCTACTGTATGGTGCTGGAAATAATTTCTAATGAATTGTGCTTACAAGACACCGAAGAAATATGTACATCAGTCACCACTAGAAATAAAGTCCTTTCTTTTTTTTTTGCACAAAGCAAACAGTATCCTTTAATAAGAATGGCTACATTCACCTTGATCTTGCTGTACTCCATATATCACACAGCTACAATATCAATTTGATACCAGAAAGTATCAGCATATTAAAAAATGGTGTCTTAAAATGAATGGAGAAAATCACATTATCTGCAGGAAATGTCACAGCTCATCCTTTGTATGAGACGTTTGTGAAAAGAAAGACTGTTGTTTCTTATTTTTATGCAAAGCAAATACAAAAAAAAAAATCATGTTCTGTACAAATTGAACTAATGTGAGCAAAGTGGTTAGAAGTACATTTGCAAAGCATCCAGCTTTGTCACATTGATTAATATCCAACACCTGTGCCAAGCAGGCTGTAAAACTGTCTTTTGTTCCAGTCCAGTTGATAAGCTGATGTTAAGGATAAGAAAATAGGTGCCATCTTATTCCCTAAAAAATAGCTTTATCCATGGTCACTTGGATTGGAGTTTATTGCCTCATAGAGTGTAAAAGTTGATGTTAATGTTCCATATTATAATTCCACATGCAACTTCACAAGTGGGAGTAGTAAAAACACTTTTTCTTCATCATAATCTAACATCTTGACCTTTATTTAAGATGAAATTTACATGAATGACCTTAGAATTTTGGGATTTCTTTCTTTTCCCCACAGTTTGTGTACATATTTCAAACTAATTCATTTTCTGTTTCAAGTTATTTTGTCATAGCTGGAAACTTGATAGGAAAATTGATTTACTTAACCATAAGCAAAAGGTAAACAAATTCTTTGAAGGAATTACAATAACAAGAATTTTAAATCACAGACTATAAATATTGTAATTAAATTTAATGGTCAGTTGTGTTCATTACATCACACAATTTTGTTATAAGATTCAGAAGTTTATAAGTGATTTAAAACTAAATGAACTAGAATAAATAATTAGCTCTACAATTGGTAATGGTAATACAAACACTAATATGCTTTGCAATTAATGCAAGTATAACATTACTTTAGCTTTTAAATTATCAGAGGTATTGTCTGGTTACATGATTAACCATTTCATATTAAATTACCAATACTTCAGAAATATAGAAATTCCACCGGTGCATACAAAGAAAAGCACTGACTGCAAGAGAAAATTTAATTAAAAATAAGAGAAGGATTTTGCTTTTAATTCCTCTTTTGCAAATAAAGACTGAATGTTCCTAGGATCTGCCAAGTACTTGTAGATCTAGTTTATTTGCATTTGAATCTTTTTTTAATACCAATGAGAGAAACCTGCTGAGTCATCTCCTCTTCTGTTTGCATTTGGATTTCTGCAGAATTGAATTCTGACCCTGTAAAAAATTTCTAAGTTTAACAGAAGCAGTCACACTGATGTCAGTGGAACCCTTCATTTAGAAAGCCAAGCATCTGCATAAACATCTGTAGATTCAGAGCCGTAAAAGGTCAAAATCAATCCCTCTCTAATTTGTCAGCATTTTGCCTAGAAGGCCATCAAATACCAAGGCAAAACAACACACAAAGTGTGATGCTGAAAAAAATACAAACCAGAAAGGGGTGATTGCAGAATGTTTTAAAATCCCATACCTAAATAAATTTATATTCAGAGCAACAGAAAATTATTTTAGAATAAAGAATGTAGGCAGTAATATGCTTTACAAGTCAAACAATATTTATTTAGGCTTTATTTTAGGCATCATCATGAATTTTACAGGAGTACTGAAGCTTTTTTTCTTGATCATATGAAGTTCTTCTGTGCTGGATGATGTGAGTTTACCTGTTAGTTGCTAAAAAAACTGCATCAAAGGAAAATACTTCTGAAGATCACACCTTTTTTTTCTCCTTTGCGCTATATTGCACAGGAGTGAGACATTCTTATAAAGCACAGTGTGCTCTGATTTATGCAACTTCAGTATCAGGATATATTAAGAGTGTGTGTGAAATAGCTCTGAGTAATAAAATTTGAAATATTCTGTAAATGGTCTTAATAGCACATAAACAAACCCAATCTTTTATTTGTAAAAGGGCAACATTCATTTCAGTCTTATAACCCTTGTTTGCCTAAATTTGCATCAATAATATACAAAAGTATTACCAAATATTATATTTTATTTCTTTATTATATTTATGACACTCTGTGCTGCATTTTCAATTCAGTAAAACCTCAAGGGTGGAACTTTAAACCAAAGACAGACATTAAAGTTATTTTCCATTAATGATAATTAAATACAAAACATTGGAGGATATCAGGGTCATTAATTTCACATGACCAGTGATGGAACAGTTACCACTGTACAATTAATTAGTAATGTTGTTTTCTTAAATAGCTGTCAGCTATTGGCAGCTTCACTTGGTTGCTACATCATTTTACATCAAGTACTGACCACTTGTATGTATAGTCCTGACACCTCTGGCACCATCCTGTGCCTGTGTACTTGCAAAGCCTCTGCTATTTTACCTGCTGGCTCCTCCACTACAGTCTTGAGATGGTCCACTTTCACACACATTCTTGTTTTGGAGTCTGACTCAAGTTTCATTCTAGATACTACGGATTTCTAAACTTACTTGCATATACAGATGTAGCCCTTTCTCAATTAGTTATTATAGATATCTAATTACAGCAATATTAATGGTGATCATCAAAGCTGTTCACTTAAATTCATTTGATTCTCTTCAAGTAGCAACAGCCTTTATTAAAATACTGAATTCACAGTACCAATGAAAGAATTTATAATAATCCTGTAAGCATGAGCATTATACAATGAATACTGAAGCAAGCTGGCATTTGTAATGTTAAACAACTAATGTCCAAAAGCTGCTATTGCTCCATTCTCAAATGATTATACTGATGCTCATATCAAGCTGAAGAAATAAAAAGTATGTGACAAGCTAGTGACACTTATGCTTCACCTTATAGTCGTATAAAAAAAGTATCTCTGGGGAAAAGGGAAAAAAAAAAGGAAAATAATTTTTTTTAAAAAAGGAAAATAAACAGTAGGTTGATTTTATTTCACTTTTGCTATAGGACTACTCCAAAACATCCAGGTTAGGCATTTGTGTTATCTGACCAATCTAAAATATATTTTAAGAAATATGTGCAATAAAATCACCCAACTAAACTCAGTTTTTGTCCCTTTTTTGCATGTCCATATCACCTGTTTTGTGAAATAAGTGATCATAAACTGCATGAGCCATTAACTATTCAAAAATGTGATCCTGTCCCTCCAAGGTTAGAAAAACCCATAGATATTTACTGCAAAATTCTTGCTCTCTACAAGATGAAGCAACCTTAAGGTCAACTAGTTTCTGACTTTTGTTTTATAGGACCACTATACAGTGTATATTAGAAAATACAACCTGCTTATCATAGTTCTAGTACTACTCCCACTGAAGTAGCTGGGCATTTACCCATCAACTCCAGTGGGAGTTCAATGAGACTCTGAAAATAAATTCTATTCTATTTTCTTAATATTTCTGTCCTTAGATCAGATCATCCTCCCTGCATAATGAGAAACTGAAATACTTACAAAAGTGTAGGAGAGACACTATTGATATTGATATAGTCCTCTAATTTTCCATTAAAACTTCAACAATGTCAAGTACTTCTTGAAAAGAAGGAATTTTAACTCTTGTTTGTTTGAAGGCATTAAGCTGACTAACCAAAGATTTTATCATGTCTTTTTGCTGCTTTTCTGTTCTGTAAACAGCCGTTCTTTTTATGAGTTTGAAATTAGCTTAAAATTAAGGTACTTGCAGTATACCCTGTTAACATTAATAATTTTTAATTACAATACTGATGTAGAGAATACATTGGTTTTCATTATCCTTAGTTCATTTACTCTGATTCTGATCTCAAAGAAAACCTGGAAAGCAGTGGCCTTTCCATCTTTCCTGTCTACCAGCTTTTTATCCAGCACACCTCATTCTTTTTCTAGTTCTGCAAAAGTAGCCAGTGCAATTTTCTTCTGTTTGCACAGTTACATAAAAACAGGTTTTTACATTGTCCTCCAGCTACAAAACAGAGAATTGCCTGAGAAACAACCTGGGACCAACTGCCATTCCTCCAGGCTAACCTAGACATAGAGAGAGTGGTGCTTAGTACAGGCCCAAGTGGTGAACTGGATGCAGCTGCGCTCTTTTGAAGTATTGGCTGCAAGTAGTGTTTTTTCACTTGGTCTCACCATCAGTGAGCAGTACTGAACCCATTTTCACAGAATCACAGAATTGATAAAGGTGGAAGGGACCATGGGGGGGTCACCTAGTCCATTTTCCCGTCTTAAGCTGCGTCATCCTAGAACAAGTTGTACAGGATTGTGTCCAGGGGTTTCTTGAATATCTCCAGAGAAGGGGACTACACAACTTCTCCGGGCAACCTCTTCCAATGCTCAGACATCTACACAGTAAAAAAGTTATTCCTGATGTTCAGAGGAATCTTTCTGTATTCCATCTTCTGCCAGTTGCCTCTTGTCCTATTACTTGGAACCACCAAGAAGAGCTTGTCCTTCTGCCCTCTGCTGGACCCACTCCAGGAGCTCCATGTCTGTGTTGTACTGAGGAGACCAGAACTGGACACAGCACTCCAGATTTGCCTCACCAGGGCTGAGCAGAGGGGCAGAATCACCTGCCTTGACGTGTTGGCAATGCTATTCCTGATGCACCCCAAGATACCACGGGAGACACTGTCAAAATCCTTGCTGAAGTTGAAGTAGAAAATATCTACTGCTCTCCCCTAATCTATACGACTTTTGTCCCATTGTAGAAGGCAATGAGATTGGTTAAGCATGATTTCACTTTAATGAATCCATGTTGATTACCCTGAAATGTATTTTTTAGCACAATCTTCAAACAAGAGACAAAAAATAACCCAAAAAGAAGGAAAAAATTCCCAAAAGTATTCCAAAAAATACTTATGATTTTTATACATGGAAAGATGTCTCCAAGTGTCAAATCTGGTTCACTAAGTTTTCTGACAATACCTCTGAAGTAAGTTGTCATGCTCACTGAAGACATCATGTATCAGATACATCATCTCCAGAGTGTTAGTGAGTTTTTTAGCTGAATTAAGAAGTTCTTGTTTGGACAAGTTTCCAGAAATTCTTGGAAAATTCTATTGAAAATTCTGTCTCTTTAGTGAGAGGGACACCTTATGACATGGGACATTCGGATGTGCTGAATTGTACCCTAGCAGTTCTGCTTTAGCCTCACCAGTTATAAATGGCATGTAGGTTATCAGCTCAGGTATAAGTATCTACATCAACTGTAGTTTAATATTTTGATGCTAAGAACATATGTTCTAAATTTTACATGCCTTTGGGTACTTGTCAACTTTGGTCTCCAGAGCTGAAAAGAATCAACAAGGTCATTCACAGCCCTTGACTATGATTATGCCCATGAGGGGTAAGCTGTGAAAAAATTAATGGATTTCTAGAACTCGAAAGCATTTGCCATTTAAATTGAAAAATCTCCTTAGGAACTGAATTAGAATATTGGCATATTGAAACTTCATTGAAAATGAGAATACAGAATTTATATGTTTCATATCCTGTCAAAAACAGAACAAAATCATTTTGAAGAAAGTGATAAATGACATTACATTCTTTGCCAAAGGAGGAGGAGAAGAATCTATCTTGTGAATATAAATGTTTTAAATAAACTTTCCTGTTGGAAGTATAAGCTGGTTTTAGTCAGAGGAGTAAGATTTAATCTTGGTATTTGTGTGACAATTTACTTACAACAGTAACAAGAAAACTTACACTCCTGATATTTCAATTATGGGTGCTCTTTCCACTGAATCAATCATAGTATAATTCAGTGGTTTCAACTGTTTGGAGCAGCATTTTAATTTTTCAGATAATTGTGTTTTGCACTGCACAGGTTATCTCCCTTTTGAAAGATCTGTTTCTGAGAACTAAAGGTGCTCATAAAGCCAATATCCATAAAGCACTGTTGCCAGTCCTTCTATTTTCTTTCAGAAGAATACTTTCTTTACAAAGCATAAGAAAAAGAGGAAACATTCCATTGCATTATTTTTACTTAGCAATCTCCAGAAGAATTATGTGAGCAGTCTCCAGACAAGTTTGTGGAGAGTCATCACCTCTTTCCCTTTATGTTGCAGTTTTCACACATAACGTAATTCATTGACGTGTAGCATACATCATCATCTTTGTTTCTTTTTAATGAGATTAACATAAATGGATTTGTTCACAACTTATCAATCTCCTGTCTCTTGTCCATCATCCAAATGGAAACTAAACCTTTGCATATTTTTATATTTTGGTTGAAGCAACAACATTATTGAGACTTCAGATTTTTACCTTTAATCCTCAGTAAGTTACTTGTTTTTTTGAAAGACTGATAATCAGCCTATAAAGTCTCATTAAACCACCTCACTGTTTCCAGAAGATTGGAGATTTACTGTTGCTTTCATTAATGAACATTTTTGAGGTAGGCAAATGTATACAGCAATGTTCAGTTATGAGGAAAACTATGAAGTAAAGAGAATCTTTTGCTCATTCAAGAAATTCCCAGACAAGCTGGAGCCATATTCTAAAAATATGTTCAATGAGACAAAACTGGGGAAGACATACAGAGTAGCACATGTTTACAAGAAGAATAGAAAGAGGAATTTTCAAAATTTCATTTTGGAAACAGCAATGCTTTGGATGTGTTTTCAGGTGTAATCACTCAGCCTTCTGCAGCTGTCATCCTATGGAAAGGTGATAGTCTTAAATATAGACAATAGTGATTTAATATAATTTTTATTTCCATTGCCCTACCTCTGTCTGCTGGGCTGAGTTGAAAGCAAAAATTTTGTCCTTCCCAGTCCCAGATCCTGTTTAAATACTGTCTGTATATTTATGCTGCATATGAAAATCCAGAGGGAAAAAAGGTATCTACATAAGGAAAATGCCAATACAGTAGAACTACAGCAACATCAATACAGTAAATGATGCTATTAATAACACATTAAAAACAGTTGTTATCTTTGCTTATAAACTTTTTCAGTTAACTCACTTTTTTATGGGTCATACGTTTTGCCAACAATATCTTACCTAAAAACTGTTGTCTTATAGTGGTGTGGCATTTAATAGTTCTAACCTCATGCTTGTCACATGTTACTTTGGTAGCTGACTTGATGTCAGTCAGAGATAAATCTAAAAATAGCTTTCTCTAAACCTCAATGTCTTTTTAAAGATTGTAGTCTCTCCTTGATGCATACATATATCTGCTAAAAATGTTAATGGTGTATTATGCAATCACTGATACAGAACATAATTTGAGGACACTAAATATTGCCATATTTTATGGATAATAATAATGTCTCAAAGTGCTTAATTCTAACTTTATTTACAGGGCAGCTCTGCACTTAAGGTAGTTTGATATTATGATTCATTATTCAACTACCAAGGGAAAAATACCAGCTAACATGCTAGACTATCTACAGAAATTATCAGCCGGCTTGATTATCGTCACCTCCATCACAACCGTCCTTTAGCTATATTCTTAATTTCATAAAACTGGGTCAGGTCCTTAGCTTAAGTAAGTCTCTTACAACATAACACATTTCTCATGAGAATACAAAGGAGAGAAAAGGGAATCCAAAATATGGTTGTCATGGGTTCAAATGCCTGAATTTTTGGCAGTAGGGGGCCACAGAGATAATTTCAATTAGAAGCTACTAGAAGCTTTTGCTGTTCTATAAAAAAACCAATGATAGCCAGTTCCAGAATAGACTTCCTACTACTAGCCAATAATATTCACTTCTGTGAGAACATATTCAAGAACAGATGAAGAGAAGCCTGGTCGCAGAAGAAATTTCATCTCAGAGGAGAGCAGAGGAGAACATGAGATAGCAACGCAGACTCCAAGGTCATTGTAGCAGGAGTGGGGAGGAAGAGGCCCAGAGTCCTTCCTCCCTCTCCCCCTCCAGCAGGGGAAAGACTGAAAGCCGAGCCCCCTGCCGCCTGTGGAAGACTGCTGGGGAGCAGAGTTCCCCTTCTGCAACTCATGAAGGAACCCATGCTGGAGCACGGGAGTGCATGAGGAGGCTGTGACCCCATGGGAGGCCTAAGATGAAACAGAGTCTTCCTGGACACCTGTGGCCCATGGAGAGAGAAACCTACACTGGAGCAAGTTGTCCCCAGTAGGACTTGTGGCCCTGTGGGAGAATCCACGCTGATGCAGCTCATTCGTGACCCAAGGGACAGCAGATTATGGAATGGACCCATGCTGGAGAGGTCTATCAAGGACTGTCTCCTGTGGGGAGGGACCCCACAGGAAACAGGGGAAGGACTCAAAGTCATTACCCCCTGTAACCGTGGTGATGACCATGGTGAAGCAAGCTGTCCCCTTGCAGCCCATGGAGGAGTAATCCACAGGACAGCAGATTAGCAAGAGCTGCTGCCAAAAATGGACTTAAACACTAAACAACTATCCCCCCTTCTCTGTCCGCCTCACTGGTAGGGGAAAGAGGAAGAACATGGAGGGAAGGGGGAGTGGAAAGTAGGTGGTGTGTTTTAAGACTATTTTATTCCTTTACTCTTTAGTTCTTATTCTGTTAGCAATAATTTAGCTTTTAGTTTAAGCTTGTTAGCAATAAATTTAAGTTCTATCCATTTTGAGTCTATTTGCCTGTGAGAATTAGTTAGCAAGTGAGTCTCTCAGTTCTTATCTCTACGTAAGAATTCTCTGACTGTTTTTTTTCCCTCAGCTCAGAGAAGAACAGAAGGGGGGAGGAGGGGGGAAAGCAATTATCAGTAAGTGTTCAAAATCCAGCCAGGGTCGAAACCACGGCAACTGTAGTGTCTTATGTTGTTTCCAATCCTTCTCAAACTGCTTCTAATCTCAAAAGTTTGATTTTATGTTCAGGAATATTAGCTATGTTGAAGTCAGTGAGTCATATCTCTGCTTATATAACTGTATTGATATCAATGGAATTAAATCAGAAAAAAAAAAAAAAAAGGAATGAATAGAAGCTTCAGTATCAGTCTTGGAGCAGAATATTCATCTCCTAGTGAATCACTGTTTTTGAATTTGACCCAAGCAGTTATTTCATAAATGTACATATGCATGAAAATTTTGGAATTGCAATCATAATTCATTTTGTATTGAAATGAGTGATTCAGCAGGTGCTGTGTGTTTATTTTGCTAGGTAGAGATACATGTGTATCAATAAGTAACATAAAAATCAGAGGAAGTGCTTATAATCAATGATTTATATGACTGTCAAGGCTAAGTCCTCAATGGTATACTTAATCTCCACATACCCTGAGGAACTCCCTGTGCTTACTGTATTGTTTTCACTTCTCCAAGTTTTTTTCTTTGTATAACTGGGTCTTTCTCATGCTTTTGACAATATTCCTTTTCTTATTCATTAAACAGAAATTCCACTTAAATATTGTTTTTAAAACACATATACTGCAGGTAGCTTAGGAGAATTCCTTTGGAGGATCCATAATGTTCCTGTACATGGCTGTTTATGTCTGTGGTTGAGAGGAGTCTGAAACTGGAGAGGAATGGTGGGCCTTGTGGCCTTGTGATACACACGAGTGAGAACTAGGGAGTCCTGGCATCCAGAGCTCAGTTACTGGGCAGTAGGAAGGGATTCAAATTGCAAATGCAGATATGTATTTCCCACAAAGGGACCTTCATTCTGACCAGCTAGAAAGGGCAACAGGACTGAGGGCATTAGTGCTGTTTGTGTCTGTGTGAGTGCTGAATGTGTCACCTGTGTTTATCTGTGTATGAGCACTGTGCATATATGTGCTTGTGTGTCTATAGGGAACACTGTCCCACTACCAGCTTGACTGAGGGCATGGAGCAGTGGCAGCCTCAGCTCTATCAGACTACTGGATTCAGCTCCTGATGCTTTTATTACTGATCTTGTGCTATTTCTGTATAAGCACCTGTAACTCACATATTCCAATTCTAATTTTTTATGCATTCATCTTCAAAAGAAGTGCTGCAATTTTTGCACCTTATACCAAGTACTTTTCAGAAATAGCCATAAAGTATATCAAGAAAATTGCTTTTCATTAAATTATTTTTCCTTTAAGTAACAGTTTTAAATTGATCTCATAATTCTGAACCTCCTGTAGTTATTTACATCAATAAAATCCGAATGTGATGTGGATAATACATGGTGCTAGATCAGAATAGCAGCAGCCTTCACTTACTTTGCACAGCAGAAAACCAAAAAATATTATCTATGTATTCATAATTTGTTCAATAATTGTTAATCAAATTTACTACTTATTTTAATAGGAGCAAGGAGTTTATTTAGCTATTATAGTCTAATAGTTTTTACAAAAGAGACCTCTAGCAGCATCTGTAAATATTTATGCATCGAGTATGCACTATGGTTCAATATCAACAGGAATATGTCAAGCTTGTGTGGATATTTACTTCTGAAATATCATATTATTTTGTTAAGTTTATAGCAGTCTTGCAGTGAAAGCTGGAGTTCTTCTGAAGATACATTAAGTCAACATTAAATCATTAATATTTCCACTGATGAAGGGTATGGCCACTCCCTACATAAACTTTTCAGTGTGGTGAATTCAGTGGAATTCTCTAGGGATGGCTGCAGGGAAAAAAACAAAAAGCCAAACTCCCAAACAAATATTGATGTTGGGAGAAGAGCATACTTTTCCTTTGAATCACTCAATACAGCTCTCTGGGAAAGCAAGAAAAAGGTAAAAAACACATTCTTGAAATCTAATGTATTCAACATGTATAATAGTCCAAGTATCAATACATTTGTAATTCTAGTGCAATCTTGTTGATATAAAGAGTTTATATAGTTCCATTACGGTATAACAGAAAAAGAAAACCATGCTGTCATAACTTCTTAAGCTATACATTTGCTTTCCAATAGTCTTTCTAGCATCTGTACTCATGTCTGTAGAGCACCAACTTGTACACCTAGCACGTAAGAAATTGTGAGCAACCACTCGATCTTCTCACAGTGTTCCAGAAAGATGAAAAAGCGTAAAGTCTCTCCACCGCAATGAGGGTGTACTAAGCAAGGAGAGCTTAAAAACATAAACTGTAGTTTCTCGTGGCCAGTTAGTTCTGTGCTGATAGCAAGAACATATAAACACCTCAGGTTCATACTGCTTGCTTTTCAAAAGAACAATAGGAAAATATATTCAGCTTGTTGCGACTTAAGACAGCTCAGGAAAAATCTGATTTCTTCCCAGTCCTGGAAAGCATTTGATTAGAAGACTATATACCTGGACAACCTTACTTATTGTGAAAAATTCTGACAGAGAAAATCAGTTTCTATCGGTTCCAGAAAAATACCAAACCTTTAGGAAGAACCATTTATTTTAATCAAAAGTCTTGAAATGAAATCAACTATCTCCTCAATTATCTGTTTGTATGTTTGTTTGTTTCAGTGAAAGACATGTTTTTTTCTGAGAGACTGGCAGAGCCCTAGGCTCATAAGTCTGTCCTCTGTGCTCTTACATGTTATTAAGGTGTCTAGAAGTCTCTATCTACTTGAATAACAGAATTGCAAAAAGACAGAACTACATCCCCCCTGTGCTACTCCAGGAGGTGGGAAGAGGTAGAAGAATGGATGAAGGAATGAAGTTGAGCCTGGAAAAAGGAGGGCTGGGAAAAGCACAAGGGAAGTTCTATGGTGAATCAGGCACAGCCCTTTCCCCTTGAAGGCTCTGCAGCCCGTGGAGAATCTCCACCAGAGAAGAACAGGGTATGAGGAATGGAGCCTCAGAGAGAAATCTGTATGTCCTGACTGCAACCACCCACCACACCACCTGTTGTCTGACTGAAAGCACTGACAGTAACTTGTGGCAATAACAAGAAGGGAGAGGGGGTTGTCTTGACTGAAGCTGAGCCTGAGAAAGAAGGAGGAAAAGCTATTTCCCCTAAGTGTGTAAATGTTTGCTTCTGTTTTTTTCATTTTGCTTTGTTTGCCACTTACTTGAATCAGTAATTAAATATTTATTTTAATTGGCAATAACTTAAATAAATTGTTCCAAGTCAAATCTGGTTTGCCTGCAACAGTAACTGCAATCTCCTCCTTCATCTCACTCCCATTCTTCCTATTTTCTCCCTCTGTCCTGATTATGGGGAAGTAAGTGAGGAGCTGGATGGGCCCTTGGACGCCAGTCAATGTTAACCCACCACAGAGTAAAAGGTTTTTTAGAGGAGCTATAATTTAAAAAGCAGATGTGAAAAACTTTCTTTTTCATCCTTGCTGAAACAAATTTAGCTATAAAACACAAAGCAAATGGGAGTCTCTGCCCAAAAACATTTATGAAGCCCTCGTGGTTTTTGGATAGACTATGAGAAAGCCTTCAGGTTCAGTGAGATACTAGTGGGATACAAGAAATAATGAGAACAAAAAGCACCACAAATACATCATCAATTACTACTTTAATTATGAGCACCTGGAAGACAGACTTTACCATAAGCAGCCACAACATAAACATTGCATACATTTACCAGTGACCCAGAGCCAGTGCAGCACTTTGCTGCCCAGCTTAAGCCTCCTGTCAATCTTCACTGCGTCAAATAAAAGAAACCTGGGTTTAATTATGAAGAATATTGTCCAAATCTCCTTCATGAATAATTCTTGTCATAAATAAGTCTGCCATGTTGTATCACTCTCTGAGGACCTGGCTGAATCAAGCTACAAGAGGAAAGATTGTCATCAGAAAGACCAAATGAACAGCTCAAAAGATCAGTGAGGATGGCACTTCCCTTAGGATGCTGACATTTTGCATTTTCTTTAAGTATTCAGAGCTGAGCTTCTTGATTCCTGTTAGAACACTAGGATATCTGAGTTTTGAAGCTAAATGTGTAGTTTTCTATTCTCATTATACCTTCACTAGATAGTCTACCCCTTTCCTTTTTCCTTTTTTATTTATAGTCAATTATCTTGACAGCAACCCCCCAAAAATTATTATGTCCCATAAGACTACTCAATGACTGCTGTTGGTGCCTCATAGCTCTATTTTACCTATAAATAAAAAAAAAAAAAAGTTTATTGCAAACCTAAAATTTATTGCATTAAATAATTGTATCAATGAAACTAACTCTTTAAATCAATTCTAAGACATAGACATTTTCCTAACACTTTACTTCAGAAGTATGCTGTCTGCCTTTCTTTTTTCCAAAACACACTGTTAGAAAAATGAGTATTTTTTTCATGATTTGATAATGAAACAATGGACAAGAGAAGACCTACAGTTGTCATCTACCTGGACTTCTGAAAGGCCTCTTACACGGTCTCTCTGAATACCCTTCTGTAGATTGGAGAGATATGGATTTAATGGATGGAATATTTGTTGGATAAGGAATTGGCTGGATGGTCTCATCCAGAGGGTAGTGGTCCATGACTCTAGAAGGACACCAGTGACAAATGGCATCCCTCAGGGGTCTGTATTGGCACCAGTGTTATTTAATATCTTCATTAGTGGCATATATGAAGGGACCCTCAGCAGTTCGCAGCTGACACCAAGCTGAGTGGTGCAGCTGACACACCTGAAGGACAGGATGCCATTCAGAGGGACCTGGCCAAGTTCGAGAAGTGAGTCCCTGGGCCTCATGAGTTTCAGCAAGGCCAAGTGTAATGTGCTGCACCTGGGTTGATGCAATCCCCAGTATTGATACAGCTCATGGATAAAGGGATTGAGAGCAGTTCTGCTGAGAAGGGCTTGGGAATTATGAGGGATGAAAAGCTGGCAATGAGCAGGCAATTTGTCCTCCCAGTCCAGAAGCCAACCACATCCTAGATTTCACCACAAGAAGAGTGGCCAGCAGATAAATGGAAGTGATTCTGTCCCTCTATTCCACTCTTGTGAGACCCCACCTGGAATGTTTGTCCATTGCTGGAGCTCTTAGTACAAGAAAGACATGGACCTGTTGGAGTGGGTCCACAGAAGAGCCACAAAAATGATCAGAGTGATGGAGTACCTCACTGAGAGGCTGGGAGAGTTGTTCAACCTGGAAAAGAGAAAGCTCTAGGGAGACCTTATTTTGTCCTTTCAGTACTTAGAAGTGGCTTATAAGAAAGATAGGGACAGACTTTTTAGTAGGATGTGTAGCAATAGGACAAGAGTAATGGTTATAAACCAAAAGAGTGTAGATTTAGGCTGGATGTAAGGAAGACATTTTTTACAATGAGAATGATGAAACACTGGAACAGGTTTCCTAGAGAGGTGGTAGATGGAACATCCATTGGAAATATTCAAGATCAGATTGGATAGGGCTCTGAGCAACCTGATCTAGTTGAAGATGTCCCTGCTCATTGCAGGGGTAGTAGGACCGGATGAACTTTAAAAGTCCCTTCTAACCCAAACCATTTTATGACTCTATGAAGCAGCTCAGGAAATCCTCACCTTCCCTCAGTGTATGGTGCCTCTTACTGTACATTCACTACTCTACTCCCTGTATTACTGCTCACGTTCACAATCTTAGGAGACAGACTGAAATGAGAACTACTTGTCCAGGCTACAAGCATATATAACCACCTGTGATTGGAAGATAGCCTTCATACATTGAGATTCTGAGGACAAAGGCAGAGCACACAGATGATCTTGTCAAAAAGTATGCATTTCTAGTTTGCAAAGCAGAAATTATTTCCATTGTCTGTTATCCAAGATCCAAACCAGCAAGCTATGAATGCTAGGAAAATATGAAATATATGCCCAGACCCTGATCCTGCCAGCAGTTCTGTATCAACCTAATGCTAAAATCATGCATATTCCTATTTATTGATGGATACATTTTTTAACAGAACCAAGACCTTATGTTCCACTGCCTACATTATTTTCACACAGTGCTTTACCTCCAATAAATATTCCAATTTTAAATATTTACCATCTCCCATTTGTCTATACTAAGAATTAGTCTGATTGCATTTTTACATTACATCTATTTACAGCAATAGGCCTAATGCCAGCAGCTAAAGTGATCTGTAAAGATAAGGTTTATGGAAGAAAAAGTCTTTAAGGTTATTCCTTTTTCTCAGTACAGAAATCAAATTGTCCTCCCACTTAATATTCTTTTTAATACCCCAATGAGAGAATTACTATTAATTATGGGGTGCAGTGACAGAAACAATGTAAAATGTAAATGTGTAATACAAATCATTATTATCCATAGATCAAACTGTTAGTCGAGATTTATGTTAATCAATAGATGTGCTTTATATAGTACTTCCCAATGTAAAATTGAGCATATTGCAATATATCACAGTCTTTGCTAATTACAGGGTTTTAAAGTTTTCTTCTAATGAATTCATCTCCACAGAATGCTATCTTTATCAGTTTGGTATCCATTAGTGATGCCATTTCCCATGTGTCATGATGCTGTCCTAAGCCAAAATTTTTTGCAGTGTCTATGAGTCAGATAGACAAAATCAGTTCAAGTTAAAACCTGTCACCAGTCATTTGCCTGATAGGTTATCTATTTTTCTTGTTGATTTTTGCTCAAATTGGCTTAAAATATAAAATTCAGGATCAATCCTGAATGCATCTATCTTATCGTTGTATGTAAGTTTCAACCTACATTTTAAAACATTGGAAGTAATTAATTTTTATGTTTTTCAAATGTGAAAATGACAGACACAAAGCATGGTATATTCTTGGACTTTTTTATAACATCAGCAAAATCAGGCTGTTATTTGGGGAATTTTTCCTTTTTGTCTTCTGTAAGACTGGATTTTAGTGGTAAAAAGAAAATACCTGTCATTAGGAGCTTGTAAAACAGACTAAACAGTCTGTATAAAGAACTAAAAGGAGGTGGTATAGAAGGGATATAGTAAAAGTCTACAAACTTGTGAGTGGCACAGCAGGCATAGAAGAACTGTTTAGGTGTTCACCCTCTGTTCCACTGTCCAAGCTTGTGACCTTCACTTCAAGCTACTAGAATCCAGATTCAGACTAATCAAGTGCAACTGATTCTCCACATCACAGCAAGCAGATGTGCAGTACTCCCTGACAAAGAATGCTGTGGGTAAAAAAAAAATGCAAGTTTAAGGGGAGACTGAAAAAGTGTTTGAAATAAACTGAAGGAAAATTTAGTATGGCAAAGTGTCACCTGTCCCATTACAACTGTACCTTTTCCAAATTTATGAGGCAAGCACAATGCAAAGTCAATTGTCTTGATTTAAGTGCATTTCAAATAAATGTTCTTTATTACATCAGAACGTCACTAGCATTATGTTGTTATATAATTTAAACATGGTATTTACTAGTTCTTTTTACTCTGAAATATAGTAATTAGATACATATCACCTTCAAAAACATAAACGCTCTCAGGCTGTGACAGATGGCTTATCTTTAAAAAGTTATAATTTGCATGTTTAGCATACTGATCGTAATTTGTAGTTGACTACTTCTTTCCCTTTGAAACCTTTGACTAATTTACTATCTAATAGTTCTAAAGGAAACTCTTAGCAAAGGTTAAAAAAAGTAACCTTTCAAATCTGTAATTTTAAGGTTTTATTTCCAAATGTGAATCACCCATTTCTGCATCATCACCTTTTGAATCACTTCCAGCTGTAACAATTTTCACGTGGGTGCCTTAACTGATTTGGAGGTCAAATTTGTTTTCCCTTTTTACCTTCCACTTTTCTGTTATCCATTATTAACTGGAAGTATTTTTCCATCATTGTGTTTTCTGAAATGCATGAATATAACACTCAGATTTTTATTGATTTTAATTTGGTAGTATGTGCTTGAAACTCTTATGTTAATTAATTCAGATTCGTTGCTCAGGTTCCCTAAATTGTTTATTTCTGGTTGTTTAATTCCCTTTGCTCTACTTCCTTGTCACCAGTACTGGTCCTGCCTTTCATCAGTAGTATTCTATAGAATGGCCAGATAAAGAATTTTTGTACTGTTGAACAAAGACCTCTTTTTACAAAATCTGACCTTGTTTGACTCAGAATGGAGCTAGCCCATGTAATCATATACACAGTACAAAATGAGGGAACTCTGTAGCCTCACCCAAAATCAGTTTTACTTTCCTCTTTATATATCTGTGACCCAGTTCATATCATTCCTATTACCTCTTGGCTATAAGATTATGCTTTGTCCCATATCCAGATTCATACACTACCAATTTCCTTCTGTTTCTTAGTATGTAAAATATTGTGTTCTGGGTTTTTTTTCCTCTAGATTCCATAAACTATTTGTCTTTGTAAAATTCTTAACAAAACCATGAAAAAGCAGGCGTGGCAAAGGTCATAGTAATATTTTTCCTGAAACTTTTTATTCATGATTAGTGAGGCATAATTAGCACAGTGTCATGAAATTATCAAGATAGCTATGATCAGAATGAGTTGGGTATTTAATACATACTAAATATAATCCTCAGGTGAAACAGCAAGAGCTAGGGCTTTTGTTAACCATACCATCAGCCAAGGAACAGATTTCCTGCTATTATCCACAAATCCTAGCCTGTATTAGAATATGAAAATGGACTAAACTAGTATACACTTACTATTCACTGAAGTATTCTTGATCACAAGCAATTTATACTATACTGTTCTCCAAATCATTTTAGGAGTGGCACTTTCTGAGCTCAGAGTTGTTATTATTGTATTTCATGACCAGATTGTGATTGGTAGAAAAATGTAGCCCATCAAACAATGTCAGATGTGTCAAAAATTGATTTCCTGGAATTTTAGAAGAGTAGAGAGGCCTACTTGTGTTCTGTTAAATTCTGCAACTTCTGTCTGGGAGGCTGGAAAAGATGAAAATTACATGAGATATAGGAAAAGTCACTAATTAGAAGCAATAGACAATTCACAAGAAGATTATTCAGTAAAGGGGGAAAAGTTGTAGCATATGTGGTTGTTGGCTTCAGATTAAGTTAAAAAATGGGTGACACTCATAAGGAAAGAATCAATAGAGATGCAGATATGAATCCTAGGTTCTGGCTCACTCAAGGTATTGAACCAAAATTAATAAGCCTTGTGTAAAAAATGGTTTCTATACATTCTACAATATTATATTTGACATTGTTGCAATACATTGGGAATATATTTTGACAGCTAAGCTAGTTCAGGGTAACTATGGATGGAAAACTAAATACAATCCCCAAAACAATACTTGCTCAATAAGTGGAAACGTCTTTTACTGAGAGGAAACAAATCTACCATTCAATTTATTTATTTACTTATTTATTTACCATTTTACTTATACACTTTCACAATTCCTTCTGATAGACAATATCTAAACTCTGTCTTTAGTGACAACTTATAAGCGATTATATAAATCACACCAAAATTTTCCACTTTGTGAAATATTGATAATGATATTTCGGTCTTCTGGGAATTGTCACCTCTTCTTTTCCTAGTAAAATGTCAATCCATAGACTACTTCCAAAGAGATAGAGGCACTGTGTCCTGTCCCCAACAAAACTCACATTTATCTTGTGTCAATGCCTTTTGCTAGTGTTCAGAATAAGTCATTTACTGGTTGATCCATTCCCACTGACTACTTCCATACAGCTCCAAATATCTTCTGAGCACTTTCAACTACTGTGTTTGTGCTGAGAATAAAAGGATGAAAAATAGAATCTAGTCACATTTAATGGACAGGTTATTTATCTGAATAATAATTTTTAGCTGCCAACATTTTCTGAGCAATGGGAGGGATCACACTTGCAGACACTGATAAAGATTATCCCTTTTCATTTTCTGCTCTTTCTAAGCAGTACCTTTTCTTCCATAAGTGTTAAGGGCAAATCTCAAAACAATCCAACCAAAAGGTTTATACATCATACAACTCTGCATGATACACTCGCCTCTCTCTTTCTTTATTTATGTAGTGAATAGACTGTAAACTATCAGAATTTCTACAGCAGCCCTAAGGATGTCCTTCTGGTTAGCCAGTTTTAAGAGGATGATAAGCAGTTTACATATTCTGGACATGATTCTGAGTTTTTTACCTCCAACAATATATTCTGCAGTAATATAAGACAGAGAGGAACATAAATTGAAGTAAGAATCAGCACAACTGGTAATATCTTTTTTTCTAAGAGTATGCATACAATGCAGTGAAGCAAACAATTAACACAAAGTAGTACAGGTAGACATCTGAGCTTTAACTAGCAGAAAGCTTCATGATTAAAAATGAACCATGTTACTTAGTTTCAGATATAAGAAATGGATTTGTTAAATGAAACTTTGTTCCAATGAAGCATATGGCTTCAAGTGTACATACATATAGTCACACAAAACACGTGTGTCCAAAAGAGTCAACAATAGGTCAGCTAGTTCACCCAGCATGGAAAGATTAGCTCGTCTATTCCTATTTTCTTCAAAAATTGTTGTAGTGGATGGAGTTACTCACTTCCCTCATAGGAGACAAGTAACAATATGTTTATTGACATAAAGCAGTGATTTAAGAAATTTTAATAGTAAATGAAACAGTGGTTTAACAAGATTTGATGCCAAGGTACACTTGATTATGTACCACATAGAGGACAGCAATACAAAACTGTCAGAGAGGCTCCCCACACACTCTAAGTCATGAGATTCAGAAATATCCCTTTGCATTCTAAATTCCATTCTCAGAGAAAGGTCTATATGCAGCTTAGTCCCAGACTTGGTCAACATTTATTTTTAAAAAAACACATTCACAATTAGTCCCCCACATCACTTATCTAAGACTTTGAAGTTTAACATGCTTTTAACCTCTTAGTGTTGCAAAAATGAATCTCTCAGGCTCAAGGAGTCACCTTGAGAGGTGTCTCTGCTCAAGGGGAGATCCTGCAATGTAACCTGCTGCTGTGCAGGAGAGCCCAAGGGGACCTATTTCCACTATTTATAAAGGAAGATGGTGCCTTTACCTAGGCAGTGGAACAGCTTGCCCAGAGCAGTTGTGGATGCTCCATCAGTGGAAGTGTTCAATGCAAGGCTGGATGGGGCATTGAGCAATCTTGTCTAGTGGGAGGTGTCCCTGCCCATGACAGATGGTTTGGAACTAAATGATCTTTAAGGTTCTTTGCAATGCAAACCATTCTATGATACTATGAATGACTTATACTCATATTAACCTACCAGCAAGATGTCTGGGTCCCATTCCACACAGCTCTTGGCTACCACGTTGCCCTTCATTTCCCAAAGTCCAGAGTAACCTGGATGGAGCATCACAACTCCCATTGGTGGTGTGGCTTAAGTGAGGAGGGGGGCACGGGGATGCACAATTACACAATGTTTGCAGTGATAAAGGCTCACGCAGTTTCTCTAAGAAATGTGTTCTGATGTAAAAAAAAAAAAATCCTGACATAAATAGTGCTCACTTTTTAACCTATTTACAGGTGATGTGGAGAAAACAACTTATTACCTTTCTCTTGTCAGGAATAGTCGATATAGAAAGGCTGTTATTTTATCTTTCTTTTTTCTTCTTCTCTAGATAAAATGACCCAATTTCTTCAATAACCTAGCCAATTATTCTCCATCCTCATTTCATGAATCTGATTATTTCCACCTTGCAAATGTCCTTGTAGAATTGTATCTCTTTTTCTGCTGGTTTTCTCCATTTTGTCAAAATTACTCTGAATTGTACTTCAGTGTGCTTACAGATTCTAGAATGTTGATGTCATCTGTAAATTTAATCAGTGTACTTGCCATTCCATCAGCCAGGTTGTTAATAAAACTGCTGAACATTACTAGAGCCATCAAAGGCACCCTTAGAATTCTGCTCAGTCCATTTCTCAAGTTTCACAGTAAACCTTTAATAATTCTTCTTTTAGTACAGATTTACAATCAAGTCTTTGCTCACCTGATAGGAATCCTATGGGGAAAATATTATAGGCAGTATCAAAAGAATTGCAAAAATCAAGCTATATGGTGTCTGACCTCTCATCTGCAATTGCTACTTTTTTATTCCTTGGAAGAAAATAGCCAGAGTGTGAATAGTTGTTGACTAAGGAAAGTTGGTGACTGCCCATTTACCTGGTCATCCCTGGAATGATTAAAGATTGTGATTATTTTGGTTTTTTGCAGTCATAGGCACAATACAATGAACCAAAATATTCTTATGCTAGACATATTCTTATATCTTAACATTGTAATTTATAACACCTTTCTAACTGAATATACAGCTTCCAAGTATATACTTCAATAAATTTTTTCCAATAAGATAGGTCTCCCAATTAAAAAAAATATTTCCTTTTAATGATTTGCATTATAAATGCCTTTTCCAGTTTCTGCAACCTTACTAATCTTCCACATTTCCATAGGCAAACATTAAGTATCATCTTGTGAAGTAGCCTGTCAACATGATATGTCATATTTGACTCTTAATAGCATGTTGCTATAATTCTATAATTAGAATTTATATTGCCAGAATTATAAATGCAGCAAATTCACTTAGTTTACATATTATGTCATTATATGTCATTATCTTTGTTGGTCTGTGTATAAACCAAAGAAATAATTTTAAAAAATAAACTCTTTCAAATAATCAATATAACATACATTTCATGTACACAGACTATTCAGTTGTTCTTTTCAAAACACACTTTAGCAAAACTGAAACCTCTTTTGGAAAATCACAAGATTTTTTAAGTGCATGCTACCACAGACAACGTTAAGGTGGTTTTTAGTCCTTTAAAAACATGTTCATTTTTTTAAAAAGCAGATACATTTAGATTTATTTATGTATAATTTCTGGAGAATCAGTGTAAAAATTACATAAAAATACATTACAATGTAATTATTAGACAAAACCATTGGAACAAAGGTAATTGCTGAAAGTTGTTGATGCATTGTTTACAAGGCTAAGAGTAGCTGCGTTTCTTTAGGAATTGCTTTTCTAACAACTGTTTTTCACTTCAATAATGCAGCTTCTTTAAACTGGACTGAAGTTGTAAATCAAATTGATTAAGTCTTTCATTTGGAATGGGATAGGGAGGAGAAGGGTAAGACTAATATGGGAATTCTTTACATTATGCTTTAATAAGTCTATTTTGAGCAATAAGTGACTAAGCAAGCTAATGGTAGCCGAATAAATGGGGATTAATTTAATATACTTTACAAGAAAGGAGATAATTAAAATATTCTCTTCAGATTTATACCAAACAGCCATGCTGCATAAAACAATAAATTTCAGTATTTGATAAGAAAAATGTCATTCATCAAGTTGTTAAAGCTTTTTCAACAGATTTCACCCCTATAGAGAGAAAATTTGTGTAGCCAGAGCTCAATTGGAGTTCAAGCCGGTCAGCACTGTGAAGGACAACAGAAAGGGCTTTTTAAAAATACGTGAACAGCAAAGGAAAGATCAGAGATAACATTGATCTGTTATTTGATGAGGTCAGTTACCTTACAAGTAAGGACACAGACAAAGTAAAGAAGTTTAATGCCTTCTTCACCTCTGCCTGTGGGCCCTGGGACCCTGGAAACTCTGTGTTGGAAGACCATGACCGAGGGCATGAAAAACTCCCAGTCAGCTCCAAAATTGTTTGAGACTTGCTGCTCCAGCTCACTGCATATAAGTCTATGGAGCTGGATGGGATTCATTCCAGGGTACCGAAAGAGCAGGTTGATGTCATCGTGGGACCTCTTGTCATTATTTTTCAGTAGTCTTGGGACTCTGGAGAGCTCCCAGTTCACTGGAACTTGCTAAATGTTGTCCCAGTTTTAAGAAGTAAGACCATGGCAATTACAGGCCTATCAGTCTCTTTCAGTGGCTGGTAAAATTATGGAGAAGGTTATTCTGAGAATTCTTGAAAACCACTTGAGAAACAATACAGTCATTAGTCACAGACAGCACTGATTCATGAGGGGAAAATCCTACTTAACATACTTAATTCATTTTATAACAAAGTCACCTATTTAGCTGACCAAGGGAAGCCAGTAGGTGTGGGATTTTTCACTTTTTTACTTCAGTGAAGCTTTTGGTCCTGTCTCTCACAGTATGTTTCTGGGCAAAACGTCCAGCACACAACAAGACAAGACCATAGTATAATGGGTAAGCAGATAACTGATGGGTCAGGCTCAAAGCCACTGTAAAGAAAATTAACTCCATGCTAACCAAAACCAGTACAAATCATCAACCTCATTCAGGGAAAGCGTAAAAAAAAAAAACCCAAAAACAACAACAACAACAACAAACCACAAAAAAAAAAAAGACCAAAAAAACACTATTAGATACCCTACTATTTAGTACAAATTGAACATTTATTTGTTAAACCCTTCAGAGCACCTCACTGTAGCTTTGAGAGCAGAACCAGACCTTGAATTAAGGTCATCCAGGCACAGGGCAAAGGATTAACTAAAGACATAAAAACCTCTGCACTGGTCTGTGGCAAGTGACAGAATGTCTCAAAATTTGTAGTGGGCATGAGTCATACTGGATAGTATCCCTTAAAGTTTTCTGCATGAGATCAACTTTGAATAATAACCTAACTTAGGTTACAATAAGAAAGTTGGATTATGGCAAATTATTGGTCACTGCATTCCTCATTAAGAAAACAGCTAGTCACATCATCATCCTCAGTAAAGCTTGATTTTTTGATCAGTGTAATTCTTTCTGGTTTATTTGTATTGAGAATTTTAATGAACAAGATCTTTGTGAAACATTTTTTATTGTTCAAGCAGGTTATAAATCCATTCTAAGTAATATGAAAGTTGTCCTCTAGACTAACACAGAAACAAAAGTTCAAAGTCTCACTTTCTCATTTTCTTGAATAAGACTAGTGCAGTCTTGTTAACATAAATCATGTCCATCAACTGATTCTTCAAGATTTTCTTCCTTCTTCCTAACATTTTTTAGCCACCAGTCCCTTTCAACAATATATTTCTTATAATACCAACACAAAGACTTACAAAGAAAAATAACTAAAATCCATGTAAGTCTGAGGCATTAAGTGCCTGAGATTTCCAATACATGCTAAACTCTTTAAAAACAGCAGACATTAATAGGAG
Organism: Myiozetetes cayanensis; assembly: GCF_022539395.1. Classification (NCBI taxonomy): domain Eukaryota; kingdom Metazoa; phylum Chordata; class Aves; order Passeriformes; family Tyrannidae; genus Myiozetetes; species Myiozetetes cayanensis. Next base: position 87,029,589 of record NW_026087411.1, on the reverse strand, counting down.
TGTTAAATCTACTGAACCTCGTCATGCATTCTGACATGCTCTAAAATTAAAGACAGGGAGAAGATAAAGAAAGACTGAGGACTATAATGACTGGAATAGACTGTGATGAAAAGCATTTTGCAAATGAGCTGACTCAGTCAGACAACTCTCATTACACAGGTTTTATTCATTGTGAGCCAAAGTATCACAATGTGTTCAAAAAATAATGCACTGGTTTAAAAAGTAACATTTCAAGCACTTTATAACTAAATATAGAGAATAGCTTGTTGATACTAAATCGTAAAGGACCAATTTTGTCATGTCTCACAGGGTATCTCTTTGAGGCATTAAATACACTCTTTAACATGCTCTTCAGAAGCCACTACAAAAAAAAAAAAAAAAATTAAAAGTCTGGAGTCACAAGAAATCTTACTCACTCCCTTCCCACTTATCAAAATATGTCATTGTCTGAGCATTACTTCGACTATTTCTATGCACCTGACAGAACAACCACCTGAAAATTAAAGTGTGTACTTAACTAGATACAGATATTTGATATTTCCAAAACTGAATATTCCTGTTCTGGTCAATAACTCCTAACTTCAAAAAAATTAATAAAAAATAAAAAATTATTAAAATTGTAAAAAAATAATAATTTGCCTGCTGTCATTTTTTCCAGATAACTAGTATTTTAATGTATGTATTTATATTTGTTGTTGTCTAATGCTTAGATTGCAGTTTTGATATAACTTTATAACATAAAAAAATATTGCATAAAATTTATTTCATACCCTTGCAGAATCACTGAATCTCTGAGATTCCAAGGTAGTTCTGGAGATTCTGTAGGCCAAAACCACCGCTTAAACAGTCAGCTGTAGCAGGTTACCTAGGGCTGTGTCCAGTTGTGATTTTAGTATCTTGTAAGTGTACAGGCTCCACAACCTTTCTGGGATGTTTGTACCAGAGTTTGACCACTGCTGCAGTAAAAAAAGTGTTTTCTTCTTGTCCTCATTCCAGCCCAGAGCAGCAGGAATGGGTTTGGCCAAGGCCTTGTGTTATTCGATACCATCTTATGTCATGGCTGGGGCAGAGGAAAGGGATTCTCTTTTTCTTGGAAGGAAGGCTTCCCTTTCTGGTGGAGCAAGCATGGCAGATGGAGCAGTGTGGTAATGCTGGTCCTGACTGGAGGAAGTGCCTGAGGTGGCATGGCTGTGGTCAAGTCAGGCTTCCACACTCTCTTTTTGTACACTCTTTGTTATCAATATTGTTATTGTTACTATTTGTTATCTCATTGCTATTTCCAGTAAATTCTTCTTATCTCAATCTGTAATTTTTTCTTTTTGTACCTCCATTTCTCAACTGCATCCTCGGAGTGGGAAGGGGAGGGGGAAAGGGGGAGGAGCATGTTAGCAGCAACTGGTTTAGGAGAGTCCCAAGGGCAGGGGGACTGCTAAGAGGGGAGTGCCGTTCCTCAACCGTGACACTTGTGTTCAGACTGAATTCCATGTGTTTCAATTTGTGCCCGTTGATGAGATCCCAGCAAACCTTCTCCAGGCTAAGCAGTTCCTCCTTTCTTTGCCTCTCTTCAATTTGAAGATGCATCAGTCCCTTATCATTTTAGCAGCCATTTGATGGGCTTACTCCAGTCCATTCACGTATCTCTTGCACTGGGGAGTCCAGACCTGGCCCAAAACCCACAGATGTGTCTCAGCAGTGCTGAGCAGAGGAGGAGGACCACATCACTCTAACTTCAGGCACAGATTACCCTTATGCAACCCAGACTGCTGCTGACCTTCTTTGCCATGACAGGCACACTGCCAGCTCATGATCAGTTTGTTGTTTACCAGGACCCCCAAGGCCTTTCCTGCACAGCTGCTTTCTAGCCAGTTGGTGTCTAATCTGTACTAGTGCCTGGGGTTATTCTCTGCAGAATTAGGACTTTGCATTTTCCTTTGTGGAATTTTGTGAGATTGCTGTTGGCCCAATTGCCCAGCCTGTTGAGGTAGATCTGCTACTCATACTTTTTTTTTTCCAATTCAGTCTCTTTTTATCTGCATAAACCTTCTCTCAACTAATAGTAATTGTATAAGAAGTGTAAAAACAAATTGATCCAGGGCAAAACCACGACATTCATATATCAATCATACCTCCCAGTTTTGTATCATCAGTTGTTTGTTATTTATTTGTTTGTTTGTTTGAGATAAACAAAATTAGATTATACTGTAGTTCTTGGATATATGAAAACCGGTGATTATAAAGATAATTGTCCTAGGCTATCATGTCATCCAAAGTCATCCTGAAAAGGACAAAAACCCTATAAAGATATGTTTAAACCAGCTTTAAATAGCATATTTGACAAACTCCTTAAAAGTAATTATCAAAAAAAGATTATATTAAGCTAAATTATGTCACATTTACATGAGTTAAAAGTGACTGATAAGCACTGGTACTCACTAGGCAGTGATAATCACTCATCTGAGCTTATCTTACAACCTGTGTGATAAAGTCTTCTAATATCTCAGTCAAAACAAAAATGTTCTATGATGTATTCCTTTTAAAAATCAGATTTAGAGAGCATTTCTAATGTACATGTCTGGAGAAACATTTGCACCCAATATTTCATTTTATTACCAAATCAGATTTTGTTATAGATCTTGTTTAAATTCTGAAAAGGTATGCCCTCATTTCAGTGTGCCAGAAGTAGAAAAAATGCATTGAAATTAATCTTTGGGGCACGTTCACTTCTCAGACACCATCTGTTAGTGAAGCTATTTGTTCAGTGTGAAAGTTTTGGGGGTTCTTGGAGGTTGTTTTGTTTTCTTTTGTTATTGTTGTGGTTCCAGTATACCTTGAATTAAATAGTTCATTTTAAACCAAATGTTTGGCTCACCTGAATTTTTTACAAGCCACATATCATGAAATACACAGACTTTTTGAATCAACATTACTTCTGTTTTAGTAATCTCTATTAGTTTGGGGTTATACTTTCAGCAGTTTTTTTAAAACAATTACTTCCAAAATTTTTGAGCAGGGAGGCATTGAAACACCATATCTTGCTAAATAATTAAGTATTTTAGTGGAAAAAAAGCATTAGGCAAAGAGAACTTTAGACACAATCTGCATAACTTCTGCTGATTTAAATATTTAGTCTTATAGAATGATCAGGCACTTTTTAATGTATTTATATATATAAATATACACAAAAATTAATAGGTTGTGTAAGTATACATTGGGTTTGGTATCTGTTGTGAACCAAACCCAGTAGGCAGGTAAGTACCAGACAGCCACTCTCTCACAGCCACTCAGTGGGATAGGGTAGAGAATCATAAGGGTAACAGTAAGAAAACTCTTGGGTTGAGGTAAAGACAGTTTAATAGGAAAAACAAAAGTCACACATACAAGAAAAGCCAAATAAGGAATTTATTCAGCACTTCCCATGGGCAGGGAGGTGTTCAGCCATTCCCTGGAAAGCAGAACTCCATCCCATGTGACGGTGACTTGGGAAGACAAATGCCATCACTCCAAATGTCCCCCCACTTCCTCCTTCCTTTCACCAGCCTTTATTGCAGCACATGACAGTTTATGACAGGGAATATCCCTTTGGTCAGTTGAGATGACCAGTCCAGGGACTCTTGCTCCCCAGATTCTTGTGTAGCCCCAGTCTGCTTGCATTTGAGTTCATGTGAGGAACAGAATAGACCTTGATGCTGTGCAAGTACTGTTCAACAACTGCTAAAACAAACATCACTATGTTTTATCAAACAACACTGTTTGATCACAAATATAAAACACAATTATAAAAGCTTTTATGAAGAAAATGAACTCTATTCCACCAAAACCAGTATAGCATTCTGAATTACATTTGTTTTGTAACCCATTATTTTCTTTCTATATTTACTATTTAATAATTACTGCAGATCAGAGTACTTTGAATTTGTAGTAATAGTGACATGGGAGCATACATTACCTAAATCCTTCAATTTCTAAAAGTAGAAATGCTTCCTGACATTCTACGTGCAGTGTTAATCTGATAATTTTAATCCTTATTAATAATTATAGGGCAATCTACTGCAACAAATATTTATGAGACAAATATCTTCCCCTTCAAGAAGAAGAAGAATTGAAATATCCTCAAAATATCAACACAGTCCTCTTCAGAGACAGCTTACTGAAATCATTATTTCTCTATGTGCAGAGGAGCCCACATAAGGGCAGATTTTCTGGTAGGAACTGTGTTGCACAGGAAGGATGAACATTGGAACTGTTCATGAAGGACAGCATCCAGTGGGAGGAACCTGATGATGCAACAGTGGAAGAATATGAACAGGGAGGAGTTCCAGAGAGGAAATGTTATGAACTGACTAACCCCATTTTCCATCCCCTTGAGTTACTTGTTTGGGTGGAGGTAGAATAGTTAGGAGTGAAGTTGAACCTGGAAAAAGCAGGGGCGGGGGTTCAGGTGAATGGTGTTTTTATTTCTCACCATCTTACTCTGTTACAAATAGCTGTCAGTAGATTAAACTTTTTTCCCTGAGTCCATTTTGACAATAGCTGGTGAATCATCTCCCTAACCTGATCCCAATTCATGAGCTTTTCCATCTTTTTTTCCCCTGTGTCTTGTTGAAAGCAGCTTGGTGGGCCCCTAGCAGCCAGCCAACCCACCACACAATCTATCTAGCTCTTAGATTTGGTGAGCAATATAGACACTTCCTAATTTCAGATCTAGAGATGAAAACAAAAGAATATTGTTAATCTGTGCTAAATAAAAGGTCTTCCCAAGTATAACTAGTAGGATGAACAGCAAGGATGCCTGTAGACCAGTCTGTCATAAGTTACCTCGTTTAGACAGGTGTTCTGAATTTGAATAATCACCGTGAATGTAACCTCCACTAACTGTATTGAGGGTTTTCTTAAATATAATTTACAGAAACTCTGATAGATAACAGTAAGATGGAACCCTTTTCCATGTTGGTATATGCTGCCTCCCAAATATATGTAGCAGTGTTTAATACACCATCTTCTATTAACACAGATGGTGTCTCCACTAATGATAAACAGAAAACTGTATTTATGTCAGACACCATATTAAATCTAATTTAGTTTAATTCAGTACTGTCTTCCCACTGCTCACTGTGAATCCATGTCATGGTTTTCTTTTGTTTATTTTTCTTCCAAAATTTATCTCATGTTTTCTTCAAGATCTACCAGAAGGAATATTTAATGAAGAAACTCTGGAGCTGCTAAAAGAATTTTATTCTTCTGGTTCAGAATAAAAGTCCTCCCTTTTTCCCATTTTTGGTTGTGATCAGCTATCCAGAAAGATTGTTCCTTCAGTTATGTGCAACTGTTTTGGTCATGCTCCAAGAATTATGCAAAAAATAAACATGAATGAAAGTGATACTTTTAATTATGTATTTAAGTGGAAAACACTGAATCAAGCCAATTTTACCTCTTCAGGTCTCAGGAATCTCAGTAATGCCCTTAGTCATCAGAAGTGTAAGCAAAATAAAATTTGTTATTTGTAGGTATTATCAATGACACTGACAATTTAACTCAAAAAGATAAGAGAAGAAAAAAAGCAAACCAAAACACAAACAACAAAAATTGAAAGAAATCAGAAAGTCAACACTTTTAGACTTGTGCAAAAGTAGGCATAACACAAAAAAAAAAAAGTCAAGATGGAAAAGACCTACCAGATTTATATAGGTATATATATATATATATATACCATGACTTTTCCTAGATTTTTCTTCTAGGTATAAATTATTATCTTTAATGGGAAAGCCTACTTTTGTCTTTGAAGACAGGTGCCCTGTCTTCATCACTGATGGTTTACTGTCAGCCTATAATTTCTGAAAAATGTCGTTAATTCTAAGAATATAATTTCTTCTCCTTTTGGTTCATTTGAAAGCTAAATCAACCCAAAGAGCACCATAACTGAGCAAAAGCAGAGACATATGAGAAGTCAGATGATGAACTTCAGTAGTAAAACTAGTAATAAAATGAAAGCAAAATCCATACTGCTTGTGGGTCTTAACAAATGGTCAATCTTTTCTGATTTTTTATTTTCACTTGAGGAAATAGGACATATTGGACAAATGCCTGTCATTATTGGTTTTGTCAGCTTCTCATCTGGTACCTCACTCTGGTGTCAAAGCTCTGCTCCACTGAGTATCCGGGATAGCACACTGGAGTCACTTTCTACAGCTAGCAGATAGGCAGGTAGCCATCAGATGCTCTCTCTGCTCAAATGGCCATCTGGCTTCTCTGTTTCCAGATTCTGGAAAACACTTAACCTTATACTTTCCTGCAGTAAACAGAAACAGTGGAACTGAGAAGCCACTGGGAATTGGGAGCTATATGTCTCAAAAAAAAGATGGTGTGGAGAAAACATAAGGACAGATATAGAGATACTAGATGAGAGGGGGCAAATATGAAAGACAAAATGACTATCCAAACAGGTAGGGGGTCCAAGATCCCATGGGAACAGTAACATAATATTTCTCTATGTATTGTTTCTTCATGTATTGTTTCTTTCCTGCTACAGAACAATTATAATGCAGATATTAGTCAAGATTTCAGATGTAAAAGTCCTTAAAGTTTTTGATATAATGCATGTAGAACATTTGAAAAACAACAATGCCCACAGGCAGAGCAGGCAACAGAAAGGATGAAAATAAAAAAAAAAAAAAATCACAGTTTTGCTATCCAATACTGGGCTCTTTGTTCCTGTATGAGCTACACTGATTCACTGCTCTCTCTGCCCAATTTCATGGTTCATTGTCCTTGCTAAAAGAAGACTGGTTCCAACTTCATTGTCCTATGCAAAAGAACAGTCCATCCTTCCAAAGATAACAAATGGCCATTAGGCCTTACTGTGAGTACAAACACTACAGACACTGGCAGGTGCACTGTTGTGGAGCAATTCAAATCTGTTACAGTTGTCCTCTAACAGGGTAGTTGTTAAATGTATATTTACTATCACTGTCAATCTCAGCTTTCTTCAGCAGATGATGAACAGACAACCTGAAAGCAAGACAACATTATTTTATAGTTTCTCCTCTATCTGTTTCTATTCTACCATTACATCTGCTACACAGTACATATTTTGGGAGAGATAATGGTTGGTGAAGAGATAAACGCTTGGTTGTTTGAGACTGCATCACCAAGACATAATCGTTATTATCGTCATAAAACAGAACAGTGTCAAGGACAGAGTGTTTGAAAGAGTTCCAGATATAACAGGAAGAATTGAAGATCTTGGATTATTTTAGGAAATACAAGAAAATAGAGAGACTACTGTTGCCTGGAAAATCCCTTTTCCTCTCTCATTCATGAAAAAACCCAGATAGACATATTGCAGGATTGAAGCATGAAAAGAAGAAATTAGAGCAGTACCTCTACTCTGTGAGAGTAAACCTGGATAAGAGGTACAGGAACTTGTCTCCACACACATGTATTCTTTCAAGGAACAATCTGTTCCTCTCCGTGCAATTTGCATAGGACTTTCCAGCATGACTAATCCCCTTTTGAAAGATACTCTGGTAGCTTCCTGTATCCTAAAACAGTTCTCAGGCAGTAGAGGATAGTATCATGTCCCCCACCTTCTCATCTGTCATCTAATATAATTAAATACATTTAAATGAAATAAGTATCATATTATTCCATGAAAAATAGAAAAATAAAAAGAAAACAGAACAATAATGTCAGGGTTGATTTTCTGTGGAGAGAGCAAAAATAAAATTCTTATCAGTAAAAATGGAACAGTTTTTCAATACCAGATTCTTACACTGAAGTATCATTTTTTATTGGCTTGAAATCTTTGGTATGCTATGATTACACAAAGTTAGTGTTATTATGTAGAAAATATAGAATAATAAAGACACTGTTTCTTCTTGACTTGAAAAGAAAATAATAGTGTTTTTAAACTCAGTGATGTTTAGATATTATCACTTGGCAACAGCTCTACACAGAAAGTGCAGTGGGTTTAATAGAATCTTCAGTAAAAAAAAAAGTTCCTGATCCTCAGCTCTGGGCAGGTATTTTTTCTGTAAAATGATCTAGTCTACGGTACATGAAAGTTGAATCTCTGGTTTCAAAAAAAAAAAAAAAAAGAACCCTAATTTATTGTGTAAATTAAGGAGAGCTAATAACCAGCTAGTTGGATTTGAGGTGGAACTTCTTGGACACGGGAATTCTTTTGCTTAGGAAATGGAATGATCTTATATGTGACCTCAGGCAAATGTTCTCCTGATAAGTTAGTGAAAGGACTTGACCTGGGATAGAGAAAGAATCACATTCATTACCCCTGTATTGTGTGTGATTAGGTAGGTTGTTACAAGACTTCAGAGGTAAAATAGAAGAAGAAAGTGTACATACCTTTCAGAGGAATATAGTTGTCCCTGGAACAATAGGGGTAGTTTTTTTAGGAAGCATCTTTGAGATGTATGCATAGTTTGAGGGGGGTGGGAATGGATGGGACAAAAATCTACACTCATAAACAGTGCCAAGACTATATTCTGACCCACAAGCCTAGAAACAGCTTACAACCATAGTGTTAAACTTCCTTACCCTCCAGATCCAGATGGCCACATGCAAATTACCTTTTGAGAATGATTCATGGACATAGCCTACTCGCAAACCATGCTCAGAATCCTTTGGGAGAATGCAAGTCACCTAAGGCGGAAACTGCACAAGAAACCAGCCTAAAAACTTATTAAGTTGCAACCCTATCCCAAGTCTTTGCACTGCTTAATTAATATAGATGAGGACTAAGCACCTACTTACCCCTCATCAATATTACACCTTTTTAAAATGTGTATGTGTAACACCTGAGACAGATTAGTTGAATAAAAAAAAAAAAAAACAATGTATCAGTGAGATTACTTTTAAAATTTTATTTTAAGTAAGAGAAATACTTTCAGTAGGAAGATATGAATAAGAAAGACCATAAAGAGAAAAGATAGATGAACCACAGCACAGAGGAAAAGTCTCAAACTTAGTGTTTCCATTAACCTTAAAAAACCCCTACACAGTAGTTCTAAAAATGAAATATTTCATGGGGTTTTTTCTCATCTCTAAGGATCAGAGAAATTATCCTAAATAGTGAGGTGTGTAATACATTGACTTGCTTTTGCATAGTGTTACAACCTAATATATTCCCTCTAAAATCAAGACCTGCACCTAAACAAAAGAAAGAGAGTAAAAATAATCCAACTCACACGAGGTAGTTTCAGACCCTGAACAGATTCAGCCCTTATCTAACAATAGAAATGAAGACTGTAAGGTAATATACAGTATGAGGAAAAGGAGCAAGTGACAGCAGTTGACAAAGTACTGAAAAAAGCTGGGAAAATGCTGCAATGTGATAGTCATTTTGAATTCGTAATTAAACTACTTATTCTGACATTTTCCTCTTTTAATTCTTTTGCAAAAAGAAGACATAATTTTCTCCATGTACTTAGATAAACAGTTCTCTAATATTAAATTTAAACTACTCTTTATTAGAGTGTACCAACTGCTTGCCTTAGAATCATTAATATATTATTATACCATCAATAAAATAACACCTAAAATATCAACTATTTTCAGCTTTGGATTCCATTTTGTGGTCTAAAAAAAGCAAAGAGACATTCCAATGCATAAACTGGAGTGGTCAAACATGAAAGTATAAGAATATAGTTATATATAGTATATATATAGTATATATATATATAGTATACTATTTTCATAGTGTATGTAATGCATACATCCCTACTGAAATAATTATATCATTAAAAGACATGCACTGTAAGTATTTCTTAAATCTATTAATATTTTGACTTGATGTATCAAGTAGAGGGACCATTGTTCAAATATAGGATCAATTAATAAAGAAATAAAAATTTCTCTAGGTTTAAAGTTTCTGTAGCGTGTGTTAACTGCTGAACGACTAAGGTAGTGGCACAAGCTCGCAAGCAGGCATAAATTACACTGACCTGCACAAGAGGAAGAAATTATTCACTTATCTGTGGATAAGGTAAAGGATAATTTAATCTACTTTATAGACAGTTTTAACTTTCTATAACAGGGGACATAGCAAACCACAGAACTTCCTGTCACCAAGTGGAAGGACTAGTAACCTATTGAGAAGACTGGGATGGGATACTTTTTAAGAATGTTTAAGAACAGATTAGATAAGTATCAGGAGGGAGTTTATATCCAGTGCTTTTGAATGAAGAAAAATAATTATTAAAACCACTCAAAGATTAAATGATCAAACAGCTCTTACTGGAAATATTTTGCACATATTTGGTAGCCTAGATTTATGGAACATGCATGAAAAATTTCTGCTGGGAAGATGTAGTGAATAGACTATTTCTTTGAAGAGGAGACATTAAAATATCTCTGCTTTTTTATCACAAAAAAGAAATGCTCAGATGGGACAAATCATCACTACAAAGTCTAGTCAGGTATATTTATTTCTCACTGGAGAAAGAGGGGATCCTATCAATGCATATAAATACATTATATTTATATTATATTATAGGAGTAAGAAGGTGAAGGCAGGTTCTTTTTCCATGGAGCTCAATGACAGAACAAGAGGCAATGGGCTTGAAGTGAAACATGAAAGGTGCTGTCTGAACATAAGGAAATATTTTTTGACTGTAATGATGATTAAAGACTGGAACGGGTTGATGAGAGAGGTTGAGTTTTCCCCCTTGGAAATATTAAAAAACTACCTGGGCATGGCCCTGGGTAAACTGCTCTAGGTGGCCCTACTGGAGCAGAAGGGTTGGATAAGATGGACCGCAGAGGTTGCTTCCAACCTCAACCATTTTGTGATTCTGTGATGTATTTCTAGGATGAAAAGCAAAAAATGTCTATAAGAAAATGAAGAATGAAAATGGTTCTCTATCAAAAAAAAAAAGTAAAAGTAAGTTTGGAATGATCTTCTATACTGGTAAGTACAAGCAAGCTACATATTAATTTAAAATAGAGTTTAACAAACTTGGGAAAGAAACCAAATATATATAAAAATAAATATAAATATAAATATATATATATTATATATATATATATAAAGGCAGTGTTCTTTGGTTTAGGAATTAAGATATCTAATATAGCAGCATCATCAAAGTAATCTTTTGGGTTTAGTCATACTTAAACTATGTTAAACCATGATTTGAGATTATAAAAGAGCAGTCATTGGTCATAGCTAGTATAGGTTCAGAAGGGGAAAGTCCTGCTTGAAAAATCTCAATTTCCTTTTATAACCAGGTCAAGGAAATACAATAGAAGAAGACCAAGCATCATTAGGTAGCATGCTGTAGAAGCAAAATAACAACAGTAATTTAAAACAGAGTTAAACAAGCTAAGGAAAGAAACTATACATATAAAAAAGAAGCATTCTTATCTTTAGAAATGAAGATATCCAATATAGCACTACAGTGTGCTGCTTTGTGCTCTTCTCTCATATTTCCTTGACCTTTAAAGACCCAGAACAATCTGTCATTATTTCTGAAAAACATACGTAATACACTAAATATACATATGTCTTACACTAAATGAGATATGTTCATTAAAAAAGAAGTATCTGTGTCCACTCTTGAAACTCAAACATGTTTCTGTTGCACCATAGCCTACTGATATTACACCATCCACACTTTTTTTTTTTTCCTGCTCAAGATTAAGACACAAAATACAGTTCTGTCTGGGTAAGTAAATTATTGAGCAATCAACATTAAAATGGTGCAAATAGTCTTATGGTTGTATACATTTCACTGGGTTTCAGTAACACAAAATTTACTCTGTGTCTATGATGTAGCAAAGCACAACTAGGCTCAATTTTAAATGGGAACTATGTCATACAGTCTTTAAGTATAAGCCATTAATGTTATTCAGCAAGTATCACAGTTTAGTGCTCAACACAATGTCTGTGAAATGCTATTATCTAATGCATATAAAGCCAATATTGACTTACAGCTCATTGAGTTCATTGATATTTGTCCATGGGTCATTAATGGCAAACATTTTACATCTACTATGATTGTGTTTAGATACATATTTATATCCAACAGTTTATTGTTGCAATTATATGAAAGATTTAAAATTACACTTACTTCAAAGAAGTCATGTTAAGGAAATTCAGTTTAAAGGTAAAGTGATACCCTCATCAACATCTTACAGCAGGAACCTGTTATTATCCAATTACTGCATCACTTCACAAAATACGAAATCCATCTTTTAATCAATACTTTGTTTATTGACTAAACAAAACTTAAAACTAACTGGACTGCTATTGAAACCCCTGGATGATGGAACATATCTTATTGGACCAGACTTTCGCATTTGTTAAAGTAACTCCACAAAAGGCTAAAGTCTACTGGTTCTCATTGGTTTCTCAAAGCCCTTTTATAAGGCAAATCAATACCCTACCATATTAGGACTTGTATGTGCATTGGTGCTATATTCCTAGTTGCAACAGACAACTCTGTAAGGAAAGCTTTAAATATTCATTTATTTATTTGATAGCATTCTGTATCACTACATCAGGAAAAGCTATTCATTACCATACAGTTACATACAAAACATAGCCCAATCTTCAACAAGGTATAAAACAGACAAAGACTATCTCCAAAGACTAATTCAGAGAAAGTGTAATGGTCCTAGGAATTGAAAACCACTTAGATATGTAGAAAGAAATAATGAAGTTATCTCAACAGTGATTTTTTTTTTTTCAGTTTCATTATCTATTTTATGAATCAACACTACTCTGCTTTACAAAGAGAGGTAAATCTAGCCTACCAACTGCCAAATCACAGCATGAAAAATATTTTATCTCAAAAGCTGTGTTTTCAAACTTTTCAAATTTTGGAAGGGTATCAATAGGTAAAGCTTTAGCAGTGAAAGGCCTCACTTTGTTACAGCAAAGAGACTAACTTAGTACAAATGGAATTGGAAGGAGAAACTTGGCCAATCCATTCATCTCCACACACAAACAAACAAAAAAAATCCAAACCAAAACAAACAAACAAAAATATATATATATATATGCTGTTGTCTATGGAACAGCCTCACAATTCTTACCATAGAGTTAATACAGGAAAGTTTGTTGCTTGAAATAAAGAAAAATTTTCTTGCCCTTTCTCTAGGTTAATAATGTTATTCTGAAAGTTTTATATTCTTGTAATTAAAAAATATGGGACCTAAATTAAATTCTCCTAAATTTTATTGCTCTACTTAGACATTTAAGCAAAATCCCTAATCTTAGCTGTACTGAATCTAACTTAGGTATACATCCTTGTGTATCTCATTCCTTTTCCTGAGGTTTATAGATAAAAATAACATTGACATTCTTCCCAGAAGAATAACAAAAATAACGAAAGTAACCCTAAGCTAAAACTTGGCTTAAAGGTTTCCAGTTCAGACAGGAGATTATTCTTTACAATCTAAACTATCATTAATATCACTCTGTTGAGTCTAGAGAAGAAAAGACGGGGAGGGGATCTTATCAATACGTATAAATATCTCAAAGGAGAGTTCCAAGAGGGTGGTGCCAGACTTTTTCCAGTGGTGCCCAGTAAAAGAATAAGGAGTAATGACCATAAACTAAAACACAAGAAGTTCCACCTCAATAGAAGGAAGAACTTCTTTACATTGATGGTGGTTGAGCAATGGAACAGGGTGCCCAGAGAGGTAATGAAATCTCCCTCTCTGGAGGTGTCCCTGTGTAACCTGCTCTAGGTGTCCCTGCCTTGGCAGGAAGCTTGGTTTAGATGACTTTCAGGGGTCCTTTTCAACCCTAACTGTGAATACATTTAAGAAGTGAATTGCTGCACTTTTTTTCATGTTTGATAACCGCATAACAGAAAGAAATAGTTATTTCAATAAGCTCTTTATATGCAAGGCCTCTTTCTATACTCTTGCATTTTCAGTGTTATAAAATCAATTACAATAATAATAAGCTAAAGTTGTCATAGTGGCCAGTAAGTACAAACACAGATCATCAGTTAAGCATTTTTTTCCTCTTGTCTATTTTTAAATGCAATTGTATTTGCTTTGAAAGCAGATAATGAGTACAATTAAACACTCAAATGAAAGTTGAAATTGAACAAAACAATTTTGAGATTGTTTAAATTTGACTCAATAGTGGTTTTTATATCTCTAGTCTAAAAGTTTTTATCATTTCTTCTCTATTGTAGATTAGATTATATATACAAAGAAAATTGTGATGATTTGTAAATATTCAAATTTATAGAGTGATATTAGCCTCTTTTTGATCACAAATTTCAAAATCTAGAACTAGATGACACAATCCTGACTAGCAAAAGAGTGAGTTAAGAAGGAACATTTTTACTTTTTTTGTCCTTATAATTAATTTGCAACAAGAGATGTGACTATATGATAATAATATAGAATAATAACCTCCAAAGTAACCATTTCCTCTTTGTGAAATAACTGATGATCTTCTTGCTAAATTGTTGAATGGTATAATTTGCCAATTATTTGTCATTTTGATTTGTCTGGTTTGTAACAGGCAGAAGCAGCTTTATTCAAATAAAGGATTTTTAATTATTAAAATAAAATAAAGATTTCATTGAATTTTTCCTTTTTCTTTTGTTCATGTAAATGAAAAGAAGAATTTTGTCATATTATCTAAAAAATGTAATACTTTTTAGGTAACAGGATAGATAATAAAGACTTCTCATACTTTGACCTCCCCAAAAGCAGGCAAAATCCAAATGTTATTTTATAAATTTTGTGTCACAAAGTGAAGTGACTCATATAGAAAATGCACTCTAAAAATAGAATGCACACTCCCACTCCTACTTACTCTATCCCAGGGGACTTGTACTAAATAATATCAAAATATCCAGTCAGCAGGATTGTTTTAACATGATTGAAATGGTAATGAGAAATATATTTAAATGATGATGGGCAGCTAACCTTAAAATCAAAAGTCAGATCACTGAAATCAACAGAGAAGTGCTAGCATGTTCTGCTGTTCCAGCATCTCAGGAAGGACACAAGACAGGTAAAACCAGTGAGGGCTTGGTTTTGTTTGTTTTGGGTGAGGATTTTTTCTTTCTTTTTTTTTTTTTTTCACATTGTCTCACTGCAATCAAATTTATGGAAAGTGCTAAAATATGGAATTGTGGTGAAATGACTGAAATCAAGACTTTCTGATTTTTTTTTTTTCCTCAGGACATGGTTTTGCACAGGTATAGTAACTACTGACACGACAACCTAGCACTTGGGGTTCCTGTCTCCCATGTGTTCTTTTTTATTGTACTCTCTCAGGAAGGAGAGTTTTCATTTACAATATATCAGGATTGGAACTAACCATGTTCTGTTTTCTGACTTCTTATTGACTTCTCCACCTTTCTGCTATTACTGGTTTCTTTAAAGTGTGTGTTAAGAATGTTTTGCTCAAGTTAGCTTTTAAAAGCTCAAATATAGAGTAGGTGCCACATGTCTAGACAGGCTATTTTCCATTGTGAAAAGATGTTGTGTGTTCTGGAATGTTTCCCTATAATCAGTCTAAACTTTCCTTTGTTCGAGATTATCCAATTTTTACGAAAACAATCTCTTCTCTTTCCTACTGTCATGTTTCTACCCTTCAATTACATGCCAGTCTTGTTTCATCGATTATACAGAGGTTCCACAGTGCAGATATTGTGTTATTATAATGTCAGAACATGTATGTACCATTCCAAACATATCTGAGATTTCTAAACTTGAGGATGTTAAAGGGGGTTGTTTGTGGGATTTTTTCCTTCTTTTGTTCTTATATATTCTCACTGCATTACAGAAAGAATAACAAATATAACTAATTATCTCTGGATAGCCTGAAATATTTTATGAACTGACTCAAAGCAAGTAAAGAGTTTAAGTAGCAAGATAAGATCTACATGATCCATTTATTTGCTTTTATTATGTTTTTGGTCAAGGTTCTGGCGACAAGCACTTTTCCCTTGAAGAACAAATATGTGCTGGAAGGAGGTAAAAAAGATGGATTCAGACTCTCCCCAGGGTTGTTCAGTGACAGGACAATACACAGTGATCAGATACTGAATTCCATTTAAGCATTAGAGAAAGAAAATACTGTGAGGGTGATCAAATACAGGAACAAATTGCCCAAACAGGTTGTGGAGGCTTCATCTGTGGAGACATGGAACAACTTATGACAGCTGACCATGATTGAGGAAGGATGTTAAACTAGATAATATCCAGGGATTCCTTCCAACCTCAGAGGTTCTGTGATTTTTCTTCCATTAATTGTCAGACTCTGCCAAACTTGTTAAACTTTAACAGTTTCATAGACTGAAGACAGCTTGATAACCCATTGTTTGAAGCATCATGTTCCCGTGTTTCAGCCTTTCTCCTCCTGACTTCACCTAATGTCTCTTCAATCATGTGTTGATAAAAACAACAGAAAATCAATCCATATCGTCCTTGCCCCCTTGCCCATATTTTTCATGCCCCTCTTGATCCTATAAACCTCTGTCAAGTTCTCCTTTACTCATATTTTGCTTATAATAAAGAGTCAAAGTTTATTTAGCTGTGGCTTAGTCATTCCTCACACAGATTGATTTCATGTGTTTCCTTTATTTCCCTTTTTCTGAAGCTTTCCATTGCAATATACTTTTCTGACATTTAGAAATCCAGCATATGCATTCATATAGTGACCCAATTCTTTATAGTCTACTATAATAGTTCTCTATTACTTCCAAATAATCCTTGACATTATGATGGTTTGCTTGTTTTCTACTGCTAATAAATACTGAACAAACGTTCATATGGAACAATTTATCTTAAAGCCCAGATTTCAGGTTGAATCACAGTGGTCAGCTCAGAGCACATAATTCTTTATGCAACGTGATAAGCTTCTTTATTCATATATTTTGTTTTAATGAATCTATTGCCCACCAATATTGTAAGGACTTTCGACGAATTCACAGACAGTCCTTGTACTTGCTATAATGAATAACACAGTAATATCAGAAAATTTGTCATTTCACTGTTGTCAAAGGTCACATCAGTATATCTTGCACAGCTTGATGTGGATCTCCCATGTGAACTCTCTCCACTATGAAAATTGATCACTTACCTATGCATACTATTTTCTATTTCTTAACCATGCAAGGACTTTCATTCTCATCTAAAGTTTTTCTGAGATTATTTCTCTGTCAAAAGTCTTTTGGCAATCTAACAATACATTTAAATGGGATTGACCCTATTAACAAACTTGTGGACTTCTTTGCAAGGTATGTAAGGCAAGAATTAATTTTCCAAAAGCCATGCTGATTTCTTCCCCTATTCTATATTCATGCACATAGCAACTGCTTCTCTTCTTCATCTACAAAATTGCCTAGTATGCATTAGTTTTGCATTTCACCTGTACATCATTGCATGTCTCATCAAACCTGTTCTCAGAGGAGCTGCATTTGTATTTGTGTAGTACATTTCCTGCCTATAACAAAAAAATTATTCTTAACTCCATAAGTGGAGCAAGCAAGCTGTAAAAGAACGACAATTAAAGTTTAATACATAACATGACATTATTAGGTGAAGTGAAACCTTAATGGAACCTTCAGGAGCCTCAATGCAGAGACATAAATGTAACTTTGATTCTGTCTAGTCAGAGATTCAAATTAAGATTTTATTACACATTCTGGTGGAGAGTTGTTTCACAAATATCTTATTGGGTTTCAGATTTCTAATAGCTTGCAATATGCAAGGTATTATTAATCTAAAGGTACATGAATCATCACCAGTATATTTGCAAACGAACATTTTCCTCTCTGATGTTAATCACAGACCATCTCTCTGGATCAATTTTGCTCCAGTCTTTTAAAGAGAAAAGCCAAGTTAATCTATACTCTACAAGGCAGAAGAAGGACAAAAGAGACACCAGCTTTGACACACAGGGTAGCATATGCTAAGTGTCCTCTGACTCATTAGAAAGGTGTTAAGCTATACATGTAATTAAATCTTGGCAGGTTCAATTTCTTACAAAATGAGAAAACAAGAATTAAGCTGTCTGGTACATTGTTGAATTTCTTATTAATAAAAACTTGCATTTTGAACATTCATTTTATGGTGGGCTATTTGGTAATCAAACCTAAGCTTTGTTAACATTCATTTACTTTTGGTTAATCAATCTTTGAACTGTTGTGCACCAAGGTCTTTATCAAGACTGAGTTCTGATTCTTTCATGTACCGTGTTAATATGCAATAAAATGAACTTTGTCTTGAATAGATGGTAATATGAAGACAAAAGACAGTATAGAGATGGAAAACTGGAGCTTAAATAAGTGAAGAGGAGAATAAACTTCTTGTGTCTTGAGCTAGCTACAAACCAAGCATCTACATGTAACACATCCCACTTAGCTTTAGTCCCACTGAAGTCATCTAAAGCAATTGTCCAGAATCCATGTAGTGCCAGTGAAGAAAGGTAAACTTACTATCTACACTACTGGTTTTCTCTGAATAGTACTTGTGGTCATTTATTTTGGGGGATAAGCTGGATGTAATAGAACTGACTTTCTGTCAGACTTTTCCTTTCACAGGAACCTAGGTTTGCCCATGCAGAAAGAAGATGAAATGGAGTCTTTGCATTTTAGACAGAGGATCGGGACACAGTTAAGGAACACTTTTAGATTTAGCTTGATAATAATCTAGATTTCAACAGTTTATATACAATCACTTGCCTGTCCATAGCTTCCTAAAGTTATTATTTCCAACCAGACTAATTCTTAACACAAATTTTCTGATTATTATATGCTCATTTGGGTTTTGGGTTTTAGTTCTTTTTCTTGTTTGTTGTGGGGGGGTGTGAGGGATTTTAAATCTTCCTGAAGAGCTTAAGGATAAGATTTACTTCCTGTTAGTTTGCATATTAGCCATTCAAAGTACCAATTGAGCACTGGAAACAGCTACCATAGTAGACATTTTAAGTTTAATACTAAAACGCACTAATGGGAAGTTACGCACTAATGGGAAGTTACTCACTTATGGCAAGTGAGTAACTTAATTACACCAAGTTACTCACTTATGGAAAGAAAAATAGTAAAAGAGTATTACAGTTAAATGTAAACTTTTTAATAATCAGGAAAAACCTCATTTAATTTGGAAAGTATTTAAAATATATCTTTTTTCTAAGTTAGACCATTTAAAAAAGAAAATGTAAAATTAATTCAAAGCTATCTAAATGTTTTGGCACTGCTTGAATGAGGCCCTGTTTTGACTTCAAGAAAAAACAACCAGGTAAGTGCTCATTAAATAAGCCTATCTTTAGAAATAATGTTTTGCACATCACAACAGAGCTATTGACTAGAATTGTCATGTGTGAAGAAAGTCAAACATTTAAATTTCTAAATGTCTGAGGAAAAATGCACATTTTAGTTCACTATGAAGCCAGAGCAATTCAATTGACTGTATATCAGAATTTGGCACTTAGTTTGGGCTTTTTCAACCCCAGTGGCACTTTTTATTTTTCATTACAATTCTGATGATAAATATAATTTAGGAAAGTAATTAATTTGCTTGTTCCCTTGCCATCTGAATCTGTCATCTGACAATGGCTCAGCATATTCATCACAAGGGGTCAAGCATGGGTAATGAAGCAGTTACAATCTCACTGGCAACTACTATGCCAGCATTGTTACTGAAATGTAATCCAATCCTCTGATTACAGTTGTCTATATTAGGGCACTAAATTTGTTCACAGCCTCTGTCTTAGCTGCATCATCATCATCATTCTCAATCCTACTACAAAGATTTTTCCTCAAATCGAGCTATGAAACTTTACTTTGTTTACATGTTGATAGAAGGTCCTTGCCTCAAAAAGCATAGAGACAATGGATAGAATGAAAAATGCTTAATCTACTCAGAGGATACTGACGCATATTCAGCTTCAACTTTCTGTCATTTCGGAACCACTCCATCTCTTAAAAATCAAAAGTATTTGCTTCTCATTTACACTTCCTGAATAAATCAGTCAGCGTTTCATTCTGCAGAAATATTAAACAGAGAAAGATAAAAGCAGGAGATATTTTTCTTTTAGTATGAGATGGTCTCATAAGATATAGATTCAGCAATGGTTTCCTCTTAGCTGAGAGCAGTGCATAAAGGTAACCTTTTTATACCCTAACCCTAATACTCTTCTGAACGCTGTTTTTTGTTGAAGCAGTTTTGAGGGATGTGCTACATTTACAGAGACTTTGTAACCTAATGGTTATAAATCTTATGTATGTACTTATATAAGAGGATTTATTAAGATTCATTTTTAAATTTAAACTTCTACCCTCCACAAATTGTGAAATTTTAAAATTAAATTCTTACACCTTCCTGTATTATTATCTTTGAGGGGAAAAGACCATTTGAAAAACAGAGACCATGTTTAGTGCCTCATCTGATATGGCATCCAACTCAACAGTTTTACTTATCCTTTTGTGAATAGTGAAATATTCATTCTCTAATATAATGTGAAAATTCTACATTACTGATGCTTCAAATAATAATTATTTTATTTTATATAATTATTTGTTTATCAGAGAAAAAGTGTATTTTATTACATATATATATGTTAAGGCATCCTAATTTGTTTACAACTAGTATATACAGATGACCAAGAGGCTCAGAGTGGCTTTTTTTGTGGTTTCAGTATCTCTTTACCTTTGCATAATATAAATAAAATATGCATCATGGAAAATAAAAAAAAAAATTACCTAATTTAGTTTCTCACTGAGTTCAGTGATGAGCTATCATTTATTTCAATGAAGGCAAAAAAGATATAAAAGAATTGTCTTTTATTAGAAGTTTATACATGTCCTGCTTCAAAATCTTACGTACTATAATCCACTACCCTCCAAAAAGCAGCATTAGGAGTTCTGGTTACCAGGCATGGCAGTGTGGTATTTCCCTGTTCTTGATGAATACGAGCCATTATTCTTTTTTTTCATGATCCTTCGACTACACTATTAGCTTCCTCAGAGAACTGAAATAACTAGTCTCCTTCAATGAAGGATTCCTAAAGGAGACAGAGTGTGAGTTTCTCTTCTTCTGGGAAACTGATTTTATAATGGTGAAGGTGTCAGACATAATTAAGATGAATGATTGTGTACCCAACTAAATGAATCTTACCGTTGTAAATTTGACATTTTTCCTATACTGTTCATGAGTCTAATAGGAAGAAATCAAATGCACATCTTCTTAGCAGGAGTCAGAAGCAGGATAAAGTACACAACACTGTTAAATAACTGCTGAAATGGAAGAAGTCTGAAGACCTCCTTCAGACATAATCCTTTCGGTCTTTTCAACAAAATTCTCGAAGGAGTAAATATTATGTTTGATGACTTAAATGTGATTCATATGACAAATTTTGGCAGATTTCCTCATTCAGTAAAGATGGAAAAAAGGTACATAGACTCTCAATCATGCTAGTAACTCATTAAAAAGTCAAAAAAGCATAATCTCATATTTGGTTCATTTTCAAGATAAGTGAATAAGACAGAAATAATGCCCACTACTATTCTTTATTTAATCTTTCTACCACCTCATCCCAGTAACCTTTAAAGTCTTTTCATAGTGATTTTTTTTTTTTTTTGGTTAAGAATTAGCAGTTAATTCAGCCAATTACAACAACTTTCTCAGTAAGCAAGTTTCCAAATGAATTTCAGATTCAAATGAAGATGATCACATACTTATTCTTTCAGGGAAAAAAAATCACTTTACCATATGACATCAATTAGCTTACAATCAATTATTTATAAGCAGTAATAATAATCTATGTGTCTCAGTGTATCGTAAAGAGGGAAGTCATCCATCTATTATAAACCACTGCCAAATTTACTGGTAAAATCTTTATTTATATTATGTATGGCTATGACAAGTCATTTCATATTAAGAAATGAGCAGCAACTATCAGTCCACAACATGTAATGGTCCAAGACAAGATAGTGTTCTCTTTTGATAATCTGATTTTTAGCAATCAAATAAAGCCTGTTACAGAAATAAGAAAGAAAACAAAGAACAAATATTATGTATTTAAAACAGAACATATGTAGTAAATTCAGATATGATAACAAATTGCAAGACAATAAAGAAAATAAAAGATAAGCAGATTCTACTATCAAAAAAAAGTATAAAAGTGATCTTAACATGATCCAAATGAAGAAGTAGAAGTCTTTACCTTAAACGTAAGATTCCTCCTGGCAAAGAGTTTGGGATGCTAATTTGATATAAAGTGTGCTTTCTTACTGCAGAAAATAGATTTCATCAATCCTAGAGCCCAAGGAGATACCATATGTCACCAGTATTCCCCTGCTTCCCACCCCTGGTAATGTGGTTAGCATAACTTATATTATTATATAAAGCAAACAGCCATTCTCTGTGGCTGAGTGGGTGATGCATTTCTTTCGTGTGAGCCAACTAGAAAAATAAAAAGTATTTCTTCTTCTACTCTGTACTGGTCTCAAGATTCCTGAGTGCCAGTCCAATTAAACCCTTCCTTACCAGCCTTGAAGGTCCTAGGCACTTTGCCAAGCAGGTGTTGTTGATGACCACAGCAAAGAACAAAGAAGCTTAACACCACACAGAATGCCATCTATGAAATCAAGCACTTGTTAGTTACTCCTAAGTGGTGATCTTGGTTAGTTAGAGGATGTCTTGGGCATACCATTAATAAAATGATAGAATTTTCAGCTGTCGGAGAAGTGAGGCCAGGAGTGAACAGAACTACCACCTTGGTTTTCTGAAGGGTAGACTCCTTGTTTAAGAGCCTGGTCAACAGAGTACCTGGGAGGCAGTCTGGAAGGTCCAGGAAAGCTGGAAATTCTTCAAGAAGAAAATCTTAAAGGTGCAGGAACAGGTCATCTCTATATTCCAAAAGATGAGCTGGTGGGATAGACTGACCTGCCGGATCAGAGAGCTTTGTCTGGAACTCGGGGAAAAAAGGAGTGTTTATGACACTTGGAAGAAGAGACAGGCAGCTCAGGAGGACTACAAGGATGCTGTGTCATTATCCAGGGAGAAAATTAGAGGGAACATAGCCCAACTAGAATTTAATCTGGCTCTGCTGTGAAAGACAATGAAAATGTTTCTATTAGCCACATCAGCAACAAAAGAAGGGTAATGAATCTCCATCCTTTTTTGGTTGCGGAGGGGGTAACATAGTGACAAAGGGTGAGGAAAAGGCAGAGGTATTTAACGCCTTCTTTGCCTCAGTCTGTGAGACCAGTTGTTCTCCAGGTATGCAGCCCCCTGAGCTGGAAAACAGGGATGGGGAACAGAAGGAATCCCCCATCATCCAAGGACAAATGGTCAGTGACTTGATACACCACTTAGACACACATAAGTTTATGGGGTCAGCTGGGATCCACCCAAGGGTATTGAAGGAGCTGGTGGAAGTGCTCACCAAGCCACTTCCAGATATTTACCAGCAGTCTTGGACTGGATGTTAGCAAATACGATGTCCATCTACAAGAAGGGTCAGAAGGAGGATCTGGGGAACTACAGACCTGTCAGCCTGACCTCAGTGCCAGGGACACTTATGGAACAGATTATCTTGAGTGCAATCACATGGTGTGTGTGACCATATAAATTTCTTGGTATGTTCGGGTTGATACACTTGCCTTTGAGACCCACCTGTTAAAATTTTAATGTAACAAATGACAATATGGTTAGTACTCTGTGAACTCTAATAGGGCTTTTTCCTGAAATTATTTTTCTTCAAGTACACAACTCATTTCCAGCATATAATTGGGAAGCATAACAATGACTTAGGCCTCAATTTGCAATGCAGTGTAATACAAACGTGAGTTATACAGACTTACATGACTCAAGTTGCAATTGGAACAAGGTAAGACAAAAGAGCATGCTGCTGTGGTCTTCTCCTCCAGGATTCAACATAGCAAAAGACATGAAAAAGTTAAAAAAAAGTAAGGTAAAAACTTTTTAAGAAATACTTTTATCAGCTGTCATCAACAAAAAAGGAAAGAGAAGAATTTGGGTCATGTTTTTAGTATATATAATTCAATATAACTTCCTCTCCCTACCTTAACACAGGGTCATTATGCTTTGCCTGCTCAGTAACCATTAGTATCTTTAGTGTTAGAGACAGAGGCAGATTTTATAAAGGTGTCTTTAGAAAGTGTGGAATTCCAGGGTACCTATTCTGATATTAAAAATTGTCTTTAAATGGTCACAGAATGACTAACACACTCAAAAGAAGTGGGTCACCACAGTCAGTACTCAGATCCCACTCTTTAAATTTTAAATGCCAAAATCTTCATTGAGCCTAATGAAACTCAAGCATCAGTTCTTAAAAAATAAACACAAAGATTAGAACAGAATAATGAGTCAGCATTCTCCAGATGACCTGTTGTACCTGCAAAGGTGTTCAGTCTCAGCCTGTAGTTCAGGGAAGTAACTGAAGTGAACCTTTTTCTCAGTGTGAGAGTCCATGACTGACACTCCACAGAGGATCATTATTTGGTATAGAATACTATATGATACTAACTTTTTCTGGATCATAGAGTTGCATTGCTTTGTGTTTTTTTAAAATATCTACCATTAGGTTGAAGCAGTCATGTCAACATCATTTTGGGCTTTGTCCAGTGATAAGGAAGAGAAGATGCATAGAGAGATTTCCTAATATAATAATTCTTTCAAGTGGATAAAGCTAAGAATGTGACTCAGATAGTAACAGCCTTTTCTGTTAAATTCAAAGGCTCTAGCTTCACTTCCTGCATGTGATCCAGCTAGGATCAGTGTTGCATTCATAAAAGTACCTCAGAATTAGCATACTGTTCAATATTGAAAGCTTTTACAGCTAAAAAACGTTGGTAGATGACAATATAAAATATTTATAATCAGCTGTCATCTTGATTTCTGTGGGACAACTCACATCAAATAGATCTTGTAAGTGTTTAGGATCAGCCCCAGGCTCTGTCTCTAAACTTTTGTTAGGCATAATCAGTGTCTCACACACAGAAACATTAAGAGGTTTTTCAACTGCTGTAATGTGTGCAGTAGCATACATTATTTTTTAATATTTTTTTCTAAAAATTATATAAAACATTACGGTGAGGTTGAAAACCTAAAGTTTAAATAAACATTGAACAGACTGCTCAAGGTTGTTATGGGATCTCCATAACTGAAGGTTATTAAGAGTAGAAAACACAATTTTACTCTGGCACCAGAGGACAGGCTACATAACTTCTTGAGGTCCTTCCAGGAGCTAATTGTGATGATTCTGACATGCCTATGCAGAGAAACAAAAAAATATGAAAGTACTTCTTGCTTCCTTGACAAGGCTGCAAACCTGCAGACTGCAGGTCTTTGAGGAGAACAATGCCCTGGGTCAGCAAGTTGTCATGAAGAAGCAAATAACTATCAGCTGTAATTCATTTGCGGGCTGCTTCCTCCTTAGAGCAGGAAATAAACAGAAAATTAATTGAAAATCTGAATTAAAACTAATTCTCTAGCCCAGTCCTGAGCTCTGGACACATACTCACTGTTAAAAGAAACTTTCGTGTTGCAACCTATCCCCTAGAAGGGGTGTTAAGGGGATTGGGGATACACTATATAATGGTTATATATGGCCTTATAAAGGATTAGAGTAGGTATTTGACTACATCTGAAATCATATTTATGGAGATGGATGATTAGGAATTAGGATATGGACAGAATGTGTCAGTATGGTTATTATATGGTGAAATGGTTTCTAAAAATGATTGGGCCATGACCAAACAGCATATGCCTAAAAGGGTTAAGGAAATAAGGACAGAAATTGAAGATGCTTTGGCAGATGTTTTTATGTACTTCTGCTCTTCAAAATAGATCAAGTGAAATCTTAGATGACTGGAGAGTAGCCAACATAATGCCATTATTTTAAAATGGTCTAAGGAGAGACAAGGAAGGTAAAGACTTACCTAACTCATTGGAATTCTCAGAGGATATGGCTGTCAACCTAGACAAAGGAGATATGCACATCATACAAACATTCAGAAAACGTTCAGCTACTGTCTTGCTTGCAAAGTCAAGAAATGAATTAAAAGCAGGCATATTAAGCAGAATGGAGTAAATCAGGTATAATAAATGCATGCTGAAAATAGAAAATAAACTTAATGAGGATGTTTTTGACCAAGTTGGCTGCTTCAAAAAAATGTATAACGAGAAGTGACACAGCTAGACTGCTAACTGCACTCCTCCTTTCAGAAAGTCTTCCCAAAGGAGGTTACTTGCTTGAGATTGACTTGTTAATGTAGCTTCTTTCAAGTCTGACATGTTTGTAATGCTGTTGTTCTACCCTCTGCTGCCAGAGCTCCCTCCAACATACTGCCCTTCTTCACTTTAAAACAGGTGAATTTTCATGTCCATGGAAACATTTTCCTGTCATTCACAGAAAATAATTACACTCTATTTGCACCATGGGGAGCTGCAGCATAAGGTTCCCACACTGTCCTGTGAGACTGAGAGGAAAAAAAATCAGTTCTGTATCTATACCCTTTCAGTCCATGACAACTTTATTGATAGTACTATGGAACAATTTTATAGGTGAGGGCTGTGCCATAGGCTGAGATCACAAATAAGTTTAACAAATAAGCATATTTAATTAAATGGTTATCTAGTAACAACCTTTTCTAGTAAGTCAAGAAAGATTTGTCTTAGTAGGAAAGCAAGAAAGGTCTCTGACGCTGATTACTCATTCCCTGAGCCATCCAATCCTATGATTATTTTAAAGATAGATGAGTAAAAAACTCCAGAGGGATATATCAAATGCTTTTGTACCTTGAGTTGGTATCATCAGCCTTCCGTAGCAAATATACTAGCAACAAAGCAAGGAATGTTATTTATTCAACATCTTCCATAACAATAATGAAGGATTGTATTAAATATTCTTAATCAGATTTGAAATTAACATGTGAATTAGTTTGGGATATTTTCTGAGGTTACTACAGTAGAAAAATGATAAGAAATATTCTTAAATAATTAAGAATAAGTAAATTTTTTTTTATTCAGTAAGTGGAGGACATCTTAAGCAATGTCTTCTTTCCCACAGATACTTTATATTTTTTAAGTTATTTCAAATATTTTATCTGACTGAGTTCTGAGAAGGTTTTATACTGGAAACATCCTTCTTGAGGATGTGCAGAAACTAGTTAGATAAACATGTTTTTATGCAGGTCTTTAACAGGCAACAGGTTATACCATAATTTGCATGTACTAGTCAACAACTGTGAATTTTAATATTTTATTTATATCAGAAACTCTAAAGAGGTCAAACTACTATATAACATATATTAATTATATTTCTGACAATAACTTGTGTGTTTTTCCATTCCATTTGAAGAAACTGTATTAGTGGCACCAGCTTTGCTAATCTGTAGAGATCATAGAATCATGGAATCATAAGATGGTTTGAGTTGAAAGGGACTTTAAGATCAGAGGAAATGTTCTCAACTTGCTATAGGGGAGGTTCAGGTTAGCTATTATGAAAAAAAATGTTCAAAAGATGTGTGGCTGGGGCAGGTGGGGATATGGTTTAGCAGTGAACACAGCGGTGTTAGGTTAACGGTTAGACTTGATGATCTTAAAGGTCTTTTCTAGCCTTAATGATTGTACGATATTATGACCTACTTCCAACCTCCCTGCCATCAGCAGGTACACCTTTCATTAGACCCAGTTGCTCAGAGCTTCATCCAACCTGGCCTTGATCACTTCTACAACTTCTCTGGGTAACCTGTTCCAGTGTCACGTCACCCTCAAAGTAAAGAATTTCTTCCTAATATCTTTAACATTTCAGTTATTCATTTGACATCCAAATAAATCAAGTCTCTGCACTAAAATTTTTTTAAGGTCTGTATTCTGAACGTTAAAAACTGACTTCTGAACTCCTGAAATAGACTGTTAAAACAATCCAAGGACAATTAATTTAAGAAAAAAAAATAAATTAATAAATAATATTTTTTTAAAAAAGAAAATACACATCTAAACTGAATATGAACAATCAGCTGCATGCAAAATAAATGTATTGGCCAAAACTTTTAAACTGGGTTGGATAAGTGTCTTGTGGGGCTATGTATGTGCTATACACGTGTAAGTACACTTGAAAGTCCCCTCCACAAAATCAGCCCATCTCCTACTTTTTTAAGGATTGCATCTCTCAGAAATTTTTTCCTGTTACCTATCTTAAACCAACAAGATATTGTGTTGTTCTGGGCATAGTTGGCAAGATGCAGACAGCAGGGGCTGCAGGGGGACTCTGTGAGGACAGGCTGGGGCTGCCCTGTGCCAGACACAGCTGGTTCCAGCCAGCTCCAACCCACCCACAGCAGGACATGGCTCAGGTGGGGGCACCTTGGGAGAAAAGGGTATATAATTAAGGGTATAAAACATCTGACAGAGGGAGGACAGAACAAGAAGTGTGAGAAGCAACCCTGTAGACACCAAGGACAGCAAAGAAAGAGCAGAAGGAGGTATCTGCAGCCTGTAGGGAAGACCATGGTGGAGCAGATATGCATACACATGGAGTACCCCACCCCAGAGAAGTTAGATATTCCTGAAGGACTGCAGACAATGGAGAGCTCAGGCTACAGTGGGGGAAAAGCCTGACGATGAAGAAGTGGTAGAGAGGAGATGTTATGGGTGGCTTGCTGTGTGTCAGTGTGGGAAAGGAAATAAAGGAGTTAGGAATGAAGGAGTGAAGTTGATCATGAGAAAAATAAAGTGTGGGGGATAATGCTGTTCTTTACTTCTCGTTATCCAAATCTATTTTTACTGACAACAAATTAAATTAAATTTCTTAAATTTGAGTCTACTTTGCGCTTGACATTAACTGATAAGTGATCTCTCCATCCTTATCCCAACTTTTTGCATCTTGTTTTCTTCCATTCCTCTTTAAGACAGTAGTTGGGTGTAGCTGGTAGCCAGTCAAGGTTGACAAACCACATACTTATGTAGATTAAAGGGATCTTCCTCTACTGATGAGAGAGAAGCAACTCTAACTACAAGAATAGGTAGAAGAAATTACTCTCTAAAGCATTTCTATCTCTTTTCATTGTCTCTAGATGGAGCTAAGATTAAAGAATCAATTTAAAAAGTCTAAGGTTAGGTGAGATGAATTCTGCTGTGGTTGGCCCAATGAGAGTCAGAAAGAAAAAGAAATTAGTAAAAACAAAAAGTGTTTAAGATTTACATGGTTAGATATGGTGTGTTTTTCCTATATCTGACAAATGTAATCAGATTAAATTAATTATGAAAAGTGTGACAGGTATTGCACTGAGAAGTGTTAAAAGAAGTAATAAATCATCAGATAAGACATCCTCAGTCAGAGAACATATGTTATAGAAAGACTTTCAGTACTTTCAGAGGTAAGAGGCCTCAGCCCCAAGCAACTGTGTTGAAATAAGAGCAGCTTGTACTGTTTCCAATGGAGTCAAATACTGGAGTTCATGTGCCAGTAAAACAGAAGATTCAGTTAAAAATAAAAAAATGCAACTACACTTCTATTTCAGTCTCTCTTTGTGATTAATTTCTCTCACTAAACACAGGTATTTTAGGAGTCTCATAGTACCACTCATGTAGTTATTTATGTATTGTCCGTCAGTGTTCCAATAGCCAAATCTAAATAAGAAAGGCCATAAGAAAAGTTATGTGGTTTTATTTTTTCCCCTTCATCCACTTAAAAGGTTTTCTCAAGGGATAGTTTTTAATACTTCCAGACCTATAGTTATGTTTGCCTGTTTCCTTCTAATGAACAGAGGTAGCCCTGTGGTTTTGTACCCAGTTTTGCCCTAAACATCAATTCCCCAGCCATGAACTTTACTAATAGGAAATCTTAACACAATAATGTTACAATACAAAAATGAATACAGTAGAACAAGTAAAAATGACTTGGTAAAGAAGCCTATGTTTCCATAGTGTAATTCATACTATTTTCAATGAAGGTCTGACTATTAAAAAAAAAAAAAAAAAAAACCTGGTCTCTTAAAAGGTTGTATTTTGGGTATTTAGCCACAAAGAGCTAAAATAAGAGCAATTTACCTTTTTTCAGCTTTTCTTCAGTGTATTAATGATATCTGTTTAAAACTTATTCCTAAACAGAAACTGTGTATACACAATACAGAAAAAAAAAGCAAAGAAAATCTTCTCTTGAGCCATAAATATATATATTGCAAATCATTAATTCCCAAATGGTAATCTTTCACTGTTGCATGCTTAAAAATGTGTCTGAACTTCAGACATGCAGTCTATAGAATTATAGCCCTTAGGAAAATATACTGACTTTTCATTTTGATAAGATATTGAATATTATAATTAAAGTAATGGCATAACCATATCATCTTTAGTGAAATGGACAGACTGGACTGAAAAAAAAAGAAATTAGAAGTCAGTAATTACCACAGAGATTTGTGTCAGGTGTTCCTTTTGTTTTGCTTTCAACTGTGAAAGAAAAAAATATATAAATACTTTTGTTGTTGAAATGCTTAAGAAGAACCAGTAACAGGACAGGATATAACATAAAAGAAGCTCTGCAAATATTTAATAGCTTATAAATTACAATGAGATATATGCTAAATAAAAGCACTTTAAAGTGTTGCTTTCATCAATTCAACATGTTGAGATTCTTTTGTTTTGAACTGTAGTAATTCTTAATACGTAGTAATCTTAGAATTTAAAGGAAGAAGTAGATGCCTAGATTCAGGGTTGTTTCTTATTTGTATATTTTCCCATCACCTTGTTCAAGTAGAATTTGAAATCTACCCTTCCAAGTTATTACTAACTTAGCTTTTTCATATTCCTGATATGAAAATTGGAAGAATTTTAGTGTTCCCATTTATTTTCTTTGAAGAATACGTATGAATTCTGGCACAGAATTGCCAAAAATTCTCCAGACAGAATGATTAGAAAGGATCCTGAATAATGATAATCTATTAACAGTGTCTGTCATCCACCCCCTTCTCAGTCCTAAAGTACAGACTTCGTATGGTGTGACTGTGTCCCTGAATGTTTTCAGTTGGAGTTTTAACTTCTTTGCTTTTTGAATGGCAGGTATAAGTGTTATTCTGCAACAAAGTAAAAGGTCCATGTGTGCCATAAAGTAATTCTGTATCCTAATAATCCATGAAGTATTAGAAGACAACATACAAGACCCCATAAGGCAATTAGGGGATCAAGGTAAGTAAGTAGCCAGCTGAGCATTATGAGTTTGGGTTTGGTTTTTTTCCCCCACCAATTATAGTAAAATAAATTGATTGAATTGATCTAATCCTTGTTTCAGGAAGCAAATAAAGCTCTATGGCAGTCACATTGAAAACAGAACTTGAGAAAGCCTGTAAGCTGTTTTGTGAGCCACTAAATATTTTTACTAATCTTGCCTCTAAAGACGTGAACCAATTCTTGTAAAGAAGTGAACCAATTCTTCCCTTATTTATACACTGAATATTTAGACTTTAAAAATTTCCTTTGAAAGCTCAAAAAGCTCACTACAGAAGCCTGCATTAAAGAAAGACTATACTTTAGGTGAAAAAACACATAGAAATCAATTTCTGTATAGACCCATTATTTCATTTGTCTAAAACGTTTAATAAGACTAGTAATGACCAACATTAAAAGTATGCTTTTATTCCTAATATTCATACCAAATAAGTACTTCTTTCATAGCTGTAAAGTACAAAACCCAAACAAGCAACCAACAAAAAACCTAACCAACCCCCTTAAACCCCAAACAGGCATAAGTATTTCTATAAGACTTAATTTTGTTCCTGAGCTTGCTTAGTCTCTAATAGCTGAGTTTCAGACAATTAAAAATGTTCATGCAGTCATTTCACTAAGGTAAGATTTTTTTCCAAAATGTATTTGATTTTCAACTTATTGCTTTTATCGCTTTCATATTTGTCTGTGCTTACCATAACATTTTTGTAAAAAGTGAGTCATTTATAGTTCGTTGTAAGTGGCTGTGCCAGTATTTTCTACAGATTGTCCTACAGATAAGATTGATCTGACTAGTAAAAAAGAAAAAAAAAAAAAAGAAATTTCACAATAATGTGGTTGCTCCGAAGAGGAGAAACGTGCAGAAACAAAGTACATAATAGTACAGAAGAGAGAGAAATCCATCTGGAGAGCTGAGAGGTTTCCCCATTAAGCCTAATAAGTTGCTTTTAAATTTAATCATAATTTTAATTAAGCTTCAAATTGAGAAATATTTTCAATAATTGCCCATATATTCAAAGAGAAAAGAGTCTACACGTTTCTTCAGCAAACCAAAGGAATCAAACCCAACTCTTTATTTTAGGGACAGTACAGAGTTGAAAGGCTAATAAGTGAAAACAAACATTAAGAACACTGGAACAAATTAAAATAAAGCCAAACCTGAAGTTTTTAACTTTAAAAGAGAAAGAGATAATTAAAATCTTTGAGAGTGTGGAGTAACAGCTCTTGATTTTGCAAGGATGTTTGGAGTTTCTTAAAGATAAATGTAATAATATTATCAAGGATCTGTATTGCAGAGAACTGGATTTTTCTTTTCCTTTTTTATCAGTTTCTATGTTCTATGTTTTTAAAAGTGGAAGGTACTAGACTAAAATTCTTCAGAGGCAAGGGGAGATTGATTGTGCTGGAAAAAAAAAATGTCCTGGGGGAAAAAGTACCGGAACTAACAAGATTTTGCCAAGTGAGAGGATCACAGCAATAGCAAGAGCAAGTCACTTGCAAACACAGGGTTTGCTGAGAGGATCAGAGAAAAGGCACTTAAGTCATAAAGGTGATAGAAAATGGGAATTTCAGTCTTGATAGCAGATGATTTTTGTAATTTCATGATGTCAGGAAGGCATTATTGAATGGAGAAACTAAAAACTTATGATCTGAGCCATTCTATGTCTGTAAATTTGATCTCGGTAAGACTTAAGCTCCTGGACTATAGAGAAAACTTTGAGGAAGATGATACATACAGGAGTACAGAAACTGGCAGAATGTGTAGCACAGGTTTGGAAAAGTAAATTAAGGAAATATTCTATTGAATATATTCATCAGGGTACAGTATTGGTCAATTAGATTTGAGAAAAAAGAAGTCAAAGAGAATCAAGCAGAAGAAAGAGAGAATTTAACCATCTAGAGAACTTAAGCAGAAGACTAGAAATATACAGGCTTTTGACAACTCTCTACAATGAATTCCAATCAAATCAGGTGCATTAAATAAGCTTCAATTGAAAGAGCCTTTTAAGAATGCATTCTGTCAACACCTCAAAATTTTTCACTGATGAAAACACCTTTTTCATTTACTTAATCTTGTTTTATATTTACTACGAAAAGAAAGGTGGAGAGGTATGTCAACAAGATAAGTAATGCATTTATGAGCAGAGCCATAAAGAAGGTCTGTAGGGGAAACTGTTGTCTCAAGTAAGTTTATAGTGCTAAAATGATTCCTTTGCTAAAATTATTCAAAATGCTAAGCAATGCATTATTAACTGTATTCTGCTGGGTGCTACATAAAAACATTCTTTTAGTAGAAATAATGTTACCCACAACACACCAGTCCATAAATTTCGACCAGCTTTGTGAATGTTTATATGATTTGGGAAACATGAATCCATGTTGCAGTGAGCGAGTAATTTTTTTCTTTTTATGGGTTTGCTAAAAAATTACTGCATGAAAAATAAATTGAATTGTGATGGCTTGATCTGATGGGATCATCAAGACACCCAAAAAAGCTATGGGAGGAGAACAAGGCCAGATTTCAGTATTTTGCAAAATCTTCTAAACATTAGAAAAAGTGAGGAAATCTCAGTCTAGGTTTTATTGGAATACCAAATACATTCAAGTTATTTGTATGATAGTTTCTTGGCTGAAAGTATGGAGCACATCTAGTTCCTTTAGGTGCTGTTTTTTTCTCCTTAGATCCTTAAAACAGAGGAAAAACTGCTGAGAGAATAAGGTATCCTTGTGGGAAATTTATTTCCTATTTGTTCTGATCCTGTCAAAATAGCTTTTTCTATCAGGACTCTTGATTTATTCTTCTGGTCTAAACAGAACAGATATGTCTAAGAGGCTCTATCCTGAAAGACAGTATTGGACAATGGATTCAAGCTAAAGCTGAATGTATTCATTATATTCCTTATATTGTAATTTTAAAGGACATAGTCCAGAATTGGAAAAAATAAAGGTATGATAGACTTGTCTTGTAGATGTTCCCAGGTAGATATGTTACCAATGAGAATTTTGAACCCACATGTTAAAATAAAACAAAACAAACAAACAAAGAAAACACACCAAAAAAAAAAAAAAAAAAAACAAACAAACAACCAGGAAGAGGAAGACTGTGCACATGATTCTATTGATTTAACCCTTTGCTTTATGTGTTCTCTATCTCTTGAGTTAAATAACAGGCATAGATTTGTTTTGAAAATACTGCTACACATTTAACATGTAGCAGCAGAGAAGAACAATACTTTGACCAATTAATGTCAGCTAGCCTGGGGGAAGATCAGTGTAAGGTGAGATCTGGGACAAGGAATTTCCTCTGCTGGGGACTTCTGATACTGAGCTTGAGTTGTTCCAGGAGTGGAAGAAAAAAGGAGAAGGAATAAGCATGTTAGATTTTTTTTTTTTAACAATCAGTCTTACTGTCCAAGGTGAAACCACCTCCAGTAGCTATGATCCTGCACCTATATATTATAACGTAAGTATTTTAAACATGTTCTGATTGAAAGCACAGGGTTCATCTCTGAAATAGTCAGGATAATCTCCTTATATATAGTGATACTCCTACTTGAAAATGGAGATAGAAATCTTAAAGCCAGTTATTTTACTCCACTAGAAAAAGACTATAGAGTGATGGACACCAATATAAGTATTTATATTTAATCATAACAGTCCCACTGCTGCGTACCTTCGAGTTCAGACAATGAAAATGTCAATTCAAACCTTTATTCAATCATATTTCTCAGTTAATACTGTGAAGAGTTATGCTCTTAATTCTAAAAATCCCTGCCTCAGCTCTTTATATAAAACAGTGTGACTTTTTTTTAGCAATTCCAGTGTGACAATTAAAAAAGAATAACTAGTAATATTTCTAATGTCTGTCAATACTGGAATGGAGTTAACAATGCAGTTGTTATAACCTTGGAATAAGCATATGCATACTGTTCCACTTAACGTACTCATATGAATATTAATAGAAGTAGTAACAAAGCTTACATATTTTTATGATATGTTGAAGTTTAATGTATTTAAAACACTACTGAAACTTGAAAAATACTTCTGTGTGTTCTTCCTTTTTCAGTTCTCTCAGTATGATACACACTGGCTTTTCTTGTAGTAGCATTTAGTTAAAACAACTCATGGTATTGTTTTTTATCCTTTTGCTTGTTCACCTGAAACACTGCTGGTGCCAGTATTGCTTCAAGCTCTTTAAAAGTAATGGTTATGGGCCAGAAGAGCAAAGACAAGGACAAAACACCATTGCTTCAGGGCTCTATTCATTTCTCTTTAATCAGGCAGAGCTGCCATTGAAATCAGTGACAGCTTTGCTTGAATAAGAAGGGCCGGATAGGGATTTCAGCACTTTGAGTGCGTTAACTTAACAATCTGCCCTACATGGCAGGAAAGGACTAGCAAAGGAAGAACAAACAGTTTCTCTCAGTTAAAAAATACTCTTTGTATCCCTTTTCTGTGGAACTGAAATTATGTAAATTTTTTTGTAGAACATGTTC
This sequence comes from Myiozetetes cayanensis, assembly GCF_022539395.1. Classification (NCBI taxonomy): domain Eukaryota; kingdom Metazoa; phylum Chordata; class Aves; order Passeriformes; family Tyrannidae; genus Myiozetetes; species Myiozetetes cayanensis. The sequence continues at coordinate 86,993,911 of NW_026087411.1, read as the reverse complement.
TTTTCTCTCTTACTCCTCTGTAAACACATAAACGTCTCATTTAGTTGCCCATGCACTGCAACTCAGCCAAAATCCCTCCTCCCTATCCCTGTACATCTCTTTCCCCATGTCACACCAGCTTCTGTACAGGTGAGGTTTTTTTCTCATCTAAGAAAAATTCCTATCGTGGCCAAAAGAGAGCCCAAGTGCATTAACAACATGCAGCCTAAGTACTCTGATAATGTACTCCATATTTAAAAATCTTTCTTCTTAACATAAAAGTAAAAAAAAAAAAAAAAGAAATTCTAGAATATATTTTGAAGTCTGAGAATATTCCCCAGCAGACTGCTTTGAGAGCCACTGAGTCATGATATTTGAGTCACTTCTTTAGAACACTCTTAACTAGTACCCTGGGAATAAAATGCCAATGATCTATTGTCAGAAAATAAAGATAAATAGCAACTTGGTGCTCTGCTGTCTTTAATATATACACTGCTGGTATCCTTTTATTTATTCAGACATAACTGGTTTTGGTGAAAAATACAGTAACTGTAAAACACCAAGAAAGAGTCTCAAGTGTGAATTTCCATGCTGCTAAATATGTTTTCCTCATTTACTGACACAGAGTCACTTGGCGCTCCCTGGTGCAATAGCATTATAGATTATGCAATTCTTAATCAGCTGTGTAATGCACAAGCCTTTCTCACCCAATTGTATCAGTTCAATTTAGGTCATTAAAACTGCCACAAGGCAGCTTTCCTCCTCTGGCATTGACTGTCTGGAAAGACATGATTTTCTAGCAGTACAAGTCAGCAGTCACCTACTGAGAGAGCTGGTGTGGCTTTTAAAAGCTGGTTCAGCACAAGAAGAAAAAGAGAGCTGACACTAACTATAATTGTCAGAAACTCAAGTACTGTGCTTTTACACATTTGAGAAAAAAGCTGGAAAGGAGAAGGAAAAAAATATGAGAATGAGAAAAATGGAAAAAAAAAAAGTCTAACAGACACAACAGAAGAAACAAAAATAAAAAGAAAACAAATTAAAAAGAAAGTTCAAACCCTAACTCCTGATATGAAAGTATTGAAAAATAAGGCATCAAAAGACATAAGTCTGTCCATACTTTAAAGACAGTTACAAAGCTTAAAGCAATGGGCAATACTTCTCAAACAAAATGGATGTTTTAAGTTTAACACTCTATGGAATTGATCTCTGTCTATTAAAGTCATATGAATTTCTCTGCTGACCTCAGTCTATATCAGTTGCAGTCTCCAGCAGGCACAAAAGCACAGAACCAGAACAATTTGGAAAAAAAAAAAAAAAAAAGTCAGAAAGACAGATCAATAGATCAATAAATGTATGTGAAAATTGATTATTTATATACACACATACATAAATTTTCCAAGAATGCATCTGCTCTATTCACTTGCCTTTTCACTATCTTGTTTAACCAATGTATGGTGGCAAAAAGTAATTTAATGCTGTACAAATAGATAGAACCTATTTTACCAAAGAACCTACACACGATATGCTAGTGTTGTGCTTGAACGTACATCTAAAGAAACAAAGCACATGATAACATCCATGAGCGCTGGGCATGAATTCAAGCTGACATTTATTTGCCTAGGCAAGATAAAAATATTGGTAAACACAAACAGCTTATTTGGGAGGAAAAGAAAAAGGAAGAAGTGGTTACCATGGAGAGGGGAGAGGAAGAAAGATTTATGTTTGAAAATTCAGCCTCTGAAGTTAAAGTAAAAATCCTACATATCAAAGGTAGTGGATGAGTCCATAATTGGTCTGGTATTCTGGTTTTACTAACTGTACCATAATAAGCATAATAGAAAAAAAAATCTTGCAAATCAATCCACTAAAATTACTTTTTAAAACAGGAACTAGGTAAAATGAATGGTTTGTGTGATAATTGCTGTCAGTAGGCAAGTTGCCCTGCCTCAAGGCCAATAAGTAGTTTTCCAAGATGGAAAAAAGTATGAAGGTCTTGAGATTCCCTCTGAAACACAACAAACTAGAATAATGTTAATTACTAAATGCAAAATGGATCTGAAGAAAGAATGGAATTTTTTAATCTGATGCTGAGGATGTGTAATAAACAGAAATAGGAATTAAATTTTCAAATGAAAATTGAAATCAGCAGCTGTAGTGATAGGTGTTTTAGAGGAAGACCAGAAAAGGTGAAAGGTTGATTTTCAGTTTCTGGGTCATTCTCGTGTACAGGCTTGAATATATAAATATTAGCTTATTCAATACTCTGACTTTAGCACAAGGGCTTTCAGAAGAAATATGGTATGGGTATAGAGTAAAATATCTGAGAAGAAATCATTGCATTTGCAAGTGTTCTATTGTAAGCTTACATTCAAAGTTGGAAATATAGTGAAAGAGTTATATCTCAAGGAGGAAAGACACTAAAGATAAATTGATGATGGCATAATTTCTGCTGGCAAGAGAAAGATGACAATAAGAAGAATTTTCCAGTTTTCCACACTTCCAAATGTGCCATATTCTCAGTATTGTTACATGGTTTTATTTTTCTTCCATTCTAGATAATTTGGATTTTTGGTTTGGATGAGAAAAGAGAAGCAGTTCTAGCACCAAGAAGCAATTTATCTCTTTCAAATGGTGAAAGTTTCTGCCTCCATTGACCTATTTCCAAACTGTGTTTCACACTGCGCACACATCTCGTTCCAGCAAAGAACTTCAGAGGATGGTGGCTTGTTACATCAAAATGTTTATTTTCCAGAGTCAAGTTTCATTATCCAAAGGGAGACTCTGACTAGAACAGTCATACTGTGTCAGAACAAAGACACTTCTTGACTCTGTCTTATGCACTGACTCATACAAATGGTCACACTAGCAATGGTCTATTTGGTGCCGCACTTCGGTTTTCCTATATATGCCATCTTCAGCAGTGCTACACTCACTCTCTTTCCTTTTTTTACAGTTACTGTATTTGGTTTCTCCCAAGTCTCTTTTTATGCTCGTCATTTGGGACCAGAAAATATTTTAATTTTTTTTTTGTGAGATGATCTTTTGTGTGTTGCTGATTGACATGAGTAAGTACCCTGGTCACTGGCAGTCAGACTGTCACAAGTGCCCTGCTAGTCCTTCATATGTTATCTTTTTTGGTAGGGGGAGGGTAGATCATCTTTGTCCTCTTGTGCTCATTGTTTGCTCAGACCTAAGAGGAAAATCAGCAGAAACAATGATAGATGAAGGTGTCTAGGTGAATAAAACAGCACTATAACTAGGAAGATTAATCTGGTCCTGTTCTCCCTTTTTCCACATTTTGTGGCCCACCACTATGATATCCACAATTCATGTGTAATATCTTTTATCAAACTTCTATCACCTTCCAAAAGTGTTAGATCTAGGGGGTGTTTGCATCCAACTTCTATAGGAGAAAACTTCTCAAAATCTACAGTAGCTTTTTCATTCAAGAATACTGAAAGCCAACATGCAAGCAAAACTTTAAAGTTACAATTCCCTAATCCTCCAGCAGACTTGGAAACGTACAGCACCTCTTTGATGTTTGCAGACAATGTGCTTTGCTGAAGAGAATGGACTGGGGAATCCAAAGGAATTCAGTGTATTTATAAACTGTTCTCTTTGCTCTCCTATTTGTAATTCATCCTGCTTCATCTAGGGAATCAGTGAACATAGATTTCCTGCAATGGGCTAAAGAGAAAAGAAGCTTCCCAAAGATGAGATCTTTCTTTTAGAATAAAGTGCAATTGTGAGATCTGTGTACTGCGGAATCTCACAGAATCACCACGATAGCATTTTGATTGCAATAGAAAAAACAAAACAAAACAAAACAAAACAAAACAAAACAAATCAAAACAAAAAAAACCAACTAATCACAATGTAGAAACTTTTAAACCCAAACTTCAATAAGCAACTGTGTTTAATGCAAGGAGATTCTCAGGTGATGCCATTTCTCAAAGCATTCAACTACTTCAAGTCTATAAAATGACCAAGAATGTTTGTTTACAATTAGATATTTGCAATACATACATACAGAAAAATTTATCCAAAGAATGCAGTAGTATTTTGTGTAACTGATAGACTGCATTAAAATCTATGTTTCAACTTGTGCTTCTGAAAAGAACAATTAACATTTATTGTAATCAAATTTGTTGTTTCACAAAATAGCCTGAAGTTTACTTACTAAAAATCATTTCATTAGCAGGAGTTTAACAGGTGAATTCTTCACCAGTTATAGGTTGAAACATAATCAAGGAGAAATTTGGAGTGAAAGGAATTTGCTGGGATTCTAAACAGCAATAAATTTACATTATTCAGGAGGTAAAAATATTTAACCAGATGTTGTGGTTTAATCCAGTAGGCAGCTAAGCACCAGAGCTGCTCATTCACTCTCCCACAGAGTGACGGGGAAGAGAATCCAAAAGGTAAAAGTGAGAACACTCATGGGTTGAGATAAAGACAGTTTAGTAGGGAAGGTAAAAGCTGTATGCCCCAGCACAGCAAAATAAGGAAGTCATTCACCACTTCCCATGGGCAGGCAGGTGTTCAGCCATCTCCATGAAAGCAGGGCTCCATCACATGCAACTGTGAATTGGTAAGACAAATGCCATCGCTCCAAGTGTTCCCCTCCTCCTCCCTCTTCTAAGCATGACTCCACATGGTGTGGGATATCCTTTCGGTCAGTTGGGTTCAGTTGTCCTCTCTGTGTCCCTTCCAACTTCTTGTGTATCCCCAGTCTGCTCACTGGCAAGGCAGTATGAGAAGCAGAAAATACTCTGTCACTGGGTAAAACATTATTGTGTTATCAACACTGCTTTGATCACAAATCAAAAACATAGCACTCTGCAAACTACTATGAAGAAAATTAACTCTTTCCCAGCCAAAACCAGTAGAGTGGACTACAGCTTCAGCCCTTGTAGGACAATACAAAAAGGAACAGTTTAGTAGTTTTTTGCAGAAATCAATAAATAGTTTCAAGTTTCTGAAGTTTGAGTTATAAAGCAACTAATTCTATCAGATTTTGACTCATGAATAAAAGTTTTATAAAATAAATAAAAAAATACCTCTGAGACTGTATAGGAACTCTTAAAAACAAACAAGAGAAAAACCCAACCCACTAAAAATACCTCAATATGTTGTTAGAGAAAATTTAATGTTGGCCTAAATAAATAAACAAACAAACAAATAAATAAATAAATGACATGCCTTTAAAAAACTAACCTGTCTCATACTTAATGAAGAAAATCAGAACCTTATCCTGGATAAACCAGGTACCCTACGGAGCTGACCAATTTGTGACTCTCTCTCACATCTCAGTTCAGCACTGTATGAAAGAGTCAGCCATGAAAACAGTCTAAGAAAGTGCCAGATGGATGTAGCACCAACTTCTGAATTTGATCTTGAATGTTCTGAAAATTGGCCTATTTCCTATTCTGATTATAATGGATGGATATAGACCACACAGTAACTGACATTTCTAGAAGCTTATTAAATTTTTCTCTTAGTCTTTGAAATCAGGTTAGGAGACTTTGCATTGAAGAAGCAATCGTGATGATAACCTACAGAATATATAATCTATTTGGGGACTACAGGCACTTTTTTGGGGGCCGTAAGGTATGACACCCTACACAACACATGATTAAGCCAAACTGGAAAAGGCAGGTTTCTCCACAAACTCATTGTAAGCCATACAGTTCTGAATGATTATATGTAAGAGCACTAAAATAAAAAGCAAACAGCAAGCCAAGAGAAGCAATCATGTCTGCAGTACTGACAAAAAGAAGAAGTGACAGAGCTCCTTGGTAAATTTTCTGGTAAAGTATGTTTGGAAATCATTAGGTAGGAATAGTTTTGATCTTTGTTCATGCTTTATCCAAGAGGTGAAAACCTCTGGTGCAATACTGATCTTTCACAAAAAAGGTGCAACAAAGAAGTGCCCAGCTCAAACAACTTCTTTTACTAATAGAAAAATGGCAGTGATTCAAATTAAGCTAATAACTTTGGCCATGAGGAACACTTGTCTTGTTTTAATTACTCAAAAAATGTTTAACTTAAACTTTTTAAAGTTCAGAGCAGACATACAAATTTATATATGCAATATATAACCATAAAAGTTGCTGACAGTGGCATGTGCTCATTACAAATTGTAAGTCAGCAGCACTACTTTCAAAAACAGAAAACTGTGTTAATATGCAGACTTCAGCTGAAGGAATAAATCAAATAAATCAAATATTTAGCTTGATACATTTAGACATTTTTCTATCTATGCAATGTACTTTCAGATCACAGCTTCTTTGTGTTTATTAATTATTCCAATATATTCCCCAAATACCTTATGAAATAATACATTATATAAAATACAAATAAAGAATCAGAAACCAGGCATATCTGGTTCATGGTTACTCTACACATAAGAAATCTTTTGTCGAGAAAGTTGCCCCAACTGATTAATTCAATAAGAGGTTAATGGGGAAACCAGCATCAATAAGCCAGGAAAATCCCTTTTACACTTTTCTAGAATGACCAACACTTCTGAACAATGTAATTCATTGTGGACAAAGATTGTCAGCCTACTGATATTAAAGGCTAGGCTAAGAAATGAAAAAATCCACAAAACAACCAATGGATTAGAAACTGATTAAATTAATATCTGGGCACATAGAGATAATCCAGTGAAATAGATTTAATGCTTTGTATTTAAATTATCCTTCTGAAAATAATATAATTTAAAATAATATTAGAAGCATGGCAGCTGGGAAGGTAACAAAGTTAGAACTCCTATCTGTGTAATTTACTTGCATTTACAAAGCTCTCAGTCTGCACTTTACTTATAATTGGTCACTCACATTTGCTATCTAGGACATGTTAGTTCCACAGGCTTCCTGTAAAATTATCTACTGATAAGTCAAGCATTCAGAAGCTTAATGCTGTGACAGCCAGGCTTGTAATTTCAGTTTAGCATAAGGCATTGCAGACTTCTGTGTTCAGACATTTCTTGCTTTTAAGGAGACCAAAATTCAAAGCAAAGGGAAGTAATTTAAAACTGTAGATAAGAACATATGGGTAAATTTAACCTTGTGCAAACTAACCTGAAGCATCAAGAAACAGGAGATTGTCCCATCATGATACACAGTTTGAAGCAGGGTTATTTTTAAATTATTTCATTGGGATGAAAAAAATAAGCAGTGCCGAGCATTCAAGGTGGACTCAGTATGGAAGTTCAAGATTGCAACATGAAGTGTTTATAATGTAATTCCACTATTTCCATGTAAAATAACTAATGTTAATGAACTAATGAATGTCCTGCAGTCTCCTTTCTGCACCTTGCTCCTCTCCATGTAACTAAAGTATGATGAGTTAAACCTCTTTAGCAAGATTAGGTTTCATGACAGACCAAGGTCTTTCACAGAAATCAGATTCTTAAACTGTAAAGATTCTGTTATTCAATCACTGTGCCCCCCAAGAATATTTCCAGCGTATCACCTTCTACATAAGCTGATATATTTTGACTGCCTTTTCTTATTCTTATTCTAGTAATCTACATTTGTGTTTTCTCAACACCTGGAAAAATGTAAATTACCCTGTAAAAAGGGATAACAGACATTGGAAACAGGGTGGATTACAAACAAAGGATCTCTCCAATTTACATAGCTTTGATAAATGGTTTGTACTTAAAGCTATTAGTTTAATCTTTAATAATCTCCTGTTTTCTTTTACTAAAGAAAAATTTAATTTTACTGTCTCTGTGTCTTATCTACTAGTCAAATGCAGACTTAGTGTTCTCTAATAATTAAGAGGATGTAAGAGAGTGTTGAAAAATTACATATGATTCCTAATTTCATAATGCTAATTTCCTACAAGAACATTATTCTTACCAGACCTTAGTACAAATATAAAGATGCTTTTAAGCTACATTAAAATTTTAAGTGTTTATCTATTTCACTGGTAAGAGAGAAAGCTGTTTATGAGCAGACCACATTTCACTAATTAAAGCACTTGTGGATAATACAGAAAATACTTCCTTTTTGGTAAAAAGAAGTCATCTTCCTAAAAAGTTGGCTCTATTTACTGGAAAAAACCCTCAAAATATTATTGAAAAGGAAGAAAGCCAACAGTTCTGTCTGCAGACATTGTAAGGTACTAAGCATAAATCATAACAAAAGTATGTTTTGTACAGATGTTCCTGTTGGTGCACTGAAACAAATCAAAAAGAGATCTAAATAATAGTTTTCACATGGAAACAGATAATTTTTGTGTAAAGAAGCAATTAAAATACAGATTAACCAAAAGAAATTAGTTGTGACACTTTCAAAATGTTCCCCAGGTGAATGTTCTTCAGGACAAAACCTATAGCCATCATATCTTCTGAGGAGGACCCTTGATTCAGAGAAATTACTTTGAAAATGGAGGGATGAGACAGGGATGAGACATCTCTAATGAGACTTCAAGGTCTACATTTTTAATACCTTTCAAGTTTCATTTAACTGCAACTGTGACTGGCTGTCTTGGAGTAAAAAATACAGATCTAGAATCAAAGACCCCCTTTCGAGCACCATGACAGACTGAAATTGAAGATCAGCTATGAATTACACAGCCTACCTGTGACTCACAAGCTCTTTGAGAACATCCTGTGGCAAGCACTTCTGGAATTACTTCAGGAGGAAATACTAATCTCTTCTTTACACATGGACATGTTCGAGTCATCCTACATATATTTTGTGATACATCACAAACTGTATTTTGTGAGAACAGTAAGTTTGAAAACATGCCTGAAAGAGGAATGTCTTTCCCAGACCACAACCACGAGCTCTAACTGCTTTGGTTTTGTTTTCTGACTGCATGACTTTGAACCTGCAACAACATTTCTGTTACACTCTTCAGAAGATTCACCAGAAGGGTTGAAAAGGGTAGATCCACGAGTAGATAGACTTCCATGCTTAAATCAGGTATCTGTATATGGTTGCTATGTTGTCAGAATTGGTCAGTGGGTAAACAAACACACACAAAAATAATGAATTATACTTGATTCTGCAAATAATTGTGCCTGACTCCTACTCTGCTCTTTCATCTAAATTAGATCCTCCTGGTTTTTGATTTTCAAATTGAAATGCATATCTGTGTTTAAATAACAAAGTTAACATTTAAAGAGATTTACCAACATTAAATTACAAATGTGCACAACACTGCAATGCAGCAAGTTTGAGCAAGTAAAAAAAAAGGATGATTCTGGATTAAAATATATTTATGTAATAATTTGAAACTGCAACATCCTTCAGGAAGAAATACTGCTTCCTGGTACCTTAGGTTTTTTTGTGGTTTTTGTTTTTGTTTTTTTTAAAAAGGTATTTTATAGAGTATAAATCTCAAGTTTTAGACTTAAAAAATAATTTAACATTTCAGCCTTTTTTTGATTTTTAAAAAACTCTGCAGAACAGTTATAGTAATAGAGCTTTACAAGCAGTTCTTCTTCAGTTCCTATTAAAAATATATGTGAGATCAGGAACCCTCAGATATTATCAGCTTTACAGCCTGGAATAAAATAAGCCTCCACTAATCTTTTATGAAGGATCCTCTTCCATCATGCCAAGTCCCTCATGATTTCAGGAGCTTCTGAAACACATGCTACTAGTCCAAAAGGCATCACAGGCACAATGTTAAAAACAGGACCTTAAGACCTCCCTTGGGAGTCTCAGCCTTACTGGCTGTACTATATGGATCAAGAGGCTGCTCTAGTACCACGAATTTCCCTGGTGGTTTTGTGCTGCCTTAATCCAAAACTTTTTAACTGATTCTTTTCCACTTAACAATTACAAAGGTTTGACAAGCAAAAACCCCCACAATTTTTGGAAATTTTGAGAGAAAAACCCCACCCTTCTGTTCCTTGTGTGTTGGATTAGACCCAAACTAAGTCAAACAGCAGTTAAATAGACAAATCAGTTTTTATTAAAAGCAGTAACAGAGCCACTAAAAGCATTAAACGTGTACTCATGAAGTTTTTCATTGTATGTAATACTCAACCTTATTGTCAAGAGTTTTAAAAGACTTTTAACCACAAATATGCTTGTTTAAGAAACAATTCAGGACTGTAAGCTTGGAAGCAATGCATAAATTTGTTCATTTAGTTTGTTTATTTTGCAGAATCTTCTCTTTTTTTCCAAGGATTATAAGAGGGCTTATTCTTATAATGATAGCTTCAAGCATGTTGCCAGCATGTAATCCAATAGCAACTCCTTACTTGCTTAAATTTAATTAATTGAAGAAATGAAGAACCAGTAGTCCAACAATGTTTTTACCTGTACGATCCTTTTTCTTGTCTATTCTTCCATTTCATTCATTGTATTGTGTATTTTATTCTATATTTGTTTCCTGTGACTTGTGAAAGTCATACTAATCTTTTCAAGATGCAAACTGATTGACGAATGCCAAGTAACTTCTTTGACTCTTGCCTGTAAGTTGAGATGTGCCAATAACTGGAGGTTACTGCCTGTGTCAGAAGCACCGTATACTTCATTAATGCCCTCAGTATGTTGTTCTGAAAGAATCTGGGACTTCATTTTTACTTCATGTCTAGATCCCTTGATCAAAGTAGTATATTACAAACATTTTTGCTGTATGTAGCAACAGTCCATGCTTGTGACTGGACAATGGGCATAAAGGCCTGTGCAGCTGGAAGTGGAATGAAACCTCTGCATAGTAATGGAGTAACAACACTCAGGGTGCTGTTGCAAACTGAACAGTCTGAAGAAAGCTGAAAAAGTGAGCCTCCTGGTTATGAATTCATCAAGCCATTCTCTTGCCATGCCTGTGTGTCTCATATTTTTGCCTTTTATGCAGTTAAGATGCAATCTCTTCTATTCTTTGCCTCAGTCCTTTGGCACAAGTAATTACTTCTGTAGATTAAAAACTTAAGAATTGCATTTTTTCAAGGGTAAAAATCACAACCAAAACAAGAAAATAAAGCTTTGCAAACTCATTGCTCCCTAGAGTAATAACTGCAATGACACATGTACATCAAAAGAACAACTCAGTGCTGGGAATAAAGGCTTCCCTTTTCCTCTTAGTAATTTCTGCTTATGTTAACAGTAACTTACATAAAGCCTTAAGATGGAAAATACATAGTAAAAAACTGAAAGGATATTTATAAAAACTGCAACATATTAATAACACTTGCCACCATGTGAACTTGTTCACCAACGCATTCTACAAGCAACAACTGTTTGATTAAAAGAAATACAAAAGTTTCAGACAAGAATCATAAAAACTTGGAACTGTAAAAATGTGTACTTAAACACTTGTGTGGATCTGAGTCTTAATATTTATCCAGCACTCTATATGTTTAAAAAGCGCCTCAGAATTTTTTACCTAATTAATCCTCGAAACACATGTATAATTCCCACTTGATACACGGATAAACTATAGCACAAAAAAATTTTCTTTCAATATACACAGGTAGGTAGCAGGTGTAGAATTGTGACTCAAGACCTCTTTATGCTTCACCAAGTCCATATCCTCCCATGCCAACCAAATTTCTTGTAACTGAAAGATAAACTTTTAAAAGTTACAAACAACATTATGACATCTTCCCTGCTTCAGCCAATATCTAAGCACAGCAGACTTCCATGTATTTCATAATGTGTTTAATGACATGAGTTAGAAGACATATGGAGTGTTTCATTCATAACTGGGTTACCTTGGGTTTGGTTTTTGTTTTGCATTGCTTTTCTAGCACTCAACTTAAAAGCCTCCGTGTCTCTTTTTTTTTTTTTTTTTCCTCCTTTTTTTTTTTTTTTGGTGTGTGTGAACATAATTACAGCCAGGTTTTGTTATCTGGAACTTTATATTTCATATTCTGTATTACAGTCCAATTTATAGTTTCTAACAGCAAGGGGTGAGGTTTCTCAGTGACTAAATAAAGAGGTTGATAGATATGATTACTTCAGAAGACAAGAAGGAAAAGAGAGAAGTGTTTCTGGGAGTGCAATTCTGTTTGTTTCTAAACAAGGGAAATTATGAACAATAAAGCTCATCAAATGAAATATAGTTATGAATAAAATAGTTTTGATCATGTTTATGAAGAGTTTTCTCTAAGATTTAGAGCACCAGCAGAGAGAATCTCATAGCAGGAAATCAAGTTAAGTGCAGCAAAGAGAATAAGTCTTCCTTGAACAACAAATGCTAGAAACTGGAAGAGGCATTTCCAGACACCAGATTTGCCTGTACTGCAGTTCGAAGCAGAAAGCGAGACTGCGTAACACAGATATGAGGGTTACTACAGCTGTAACTAAACTGAGGTCAGTACAGGCTGCAAACTCCTACTGAATAGTAAGTAAATCATTCCCAGTGCCCTAATGTTGTATGTACGTTTTTAAAGGTCACCAAGATACGTGGCTTCAGTTCAGTACTGTTAAGTTGGTGTTACGCTGATTTTATTGCTATGACTGTAGTATGGGTATGTATATTCTGTTTGATTTTTCATGACCATATCAGCAATACTGATTTAAAGAAAGATAAGGGGTGGTCTATGTGTGACACAGCTGTGCTGACAGAAATTTTAGCAAAGATAAAGCAGTATCATCAAATTGCATTTCAGAAAGAGATCTTATTTTATTTGAAGTGGCAGAATTAACAATTATTGAGCAAAGTGCAGATTTTCTGATAGAGTTTTATCTATTTATATTAAAAGATTCCTTTGCTTGTGTCATACATTAGTGTCTTACCATGTATTTCTAGTGTAGGACTGTCCAGCAACAGCAGAGATCCTGAAGGATGAACTGAACGCAAGGAGAAAGTACCAAAACAGGGGAAAAAAGGAGTTTTGCAGTCCACTATTTCAGTCTAGACAAACTATAATCCTTGAGCAGTAACTATGAGCTTATTTAGAAGGTTATAAATGCAATCCAATAGTTATCTTAAATGGGATTAATGGTATTTCAAAACCTAATCTATGCTTAAGAAGAGTATGTTTATCCAAAGTCTCCTCTCTGACACTGACCAGTAACAAATGCCATGGGGAAGAAAAATTATATAGTACAAGTGTAAATCCCTAGTTCCCTTGTATTTACAAGTGTAAATACATAGTTCCCTCAATTTTTATTTTACAATATGGAAATCATAAAAGCCTGTGGTTAGAAACACCATTAACTAATTAAATTTTAAACTGCAAAGCTCTCTGAGCTATTAGTCTATGTATGTAACAACCTTACTTTGTAGGACTCGTCATCTAGTGCTTGCCTAACTTCTGTTATAGGTCAGATATAACATTGTGAAACACCCAAAGCACCCCAGTCTCAATGGCAGACAATCTGATACATACTCTTAGATCATATCAAACACATTCCAATAGGACAGAGCACCTCACAGAAGAAATTGTTGCTTGGCATTTCTTTAGAAAGCACACTGCCTCTGAAACCAGTAAGACTTTTGGAACATAGGACAAATTTTGCAATATTTATGTCGTGTATTTTGAAGTTGTAAGAGATTGAAGTGCTGTAGAATTGTACTTTTCCTCGTCACATATACACACACACAGGTTTGGAGTTTTTTCTTTAACTTGGCAACTCAGTAAACCAAACAAGTCAAAGAGGATACCTATTGCATTTCAGTAATAGGAATGTGGGGTTTTTTCTAAGTTAATTACACTTCATACAAACATTGATGTTAGAATATTGATCTGCATGTGCCTGTGAGTACTTTAAATTCATAGCTTATAATTTTAACAAATGTGTTAATTGGCACTTCATAACTCTAAAAGCACAAGATGTTAAATACCCGTGTAAAACAATGTTTTTCTCACCATCTGCAATCCACAAGTGAAGAGAAAAACTCTATCTTATGTCATAAGACTCTGTAAAATATTTATTAAATTAGGGACTACCTGTCTTTTTGTCAATGTTTGAGGCTACTTAAAAAAATAAAGTCTTTAGAGCTAATTTTTGATATTTTATTCAAAAATAACATAAAATATTATGTGCTCATACAAGCTGCATATTGTAAATCGTCTATCTTGTAACATACTCATACAGGAATGATTAGTTCATAGAAGCAAAAATGGTTAGATAAGGTGACCTTTCAGTTATTTATATGACTGTCCTTCTGCCACAAAAGCTAGGATTTCTTGCACTGGAAATTAACGGGGGAAACAGACCCACCTCTATTCATGTGTACTGCAGTTCAAAAAGAACTCGGTGTTCCCTGGGGCAATTTGTTGTTGTTGGCAATACGAGCTACTGCTGTTGGTACAAAGAGCAAGGTAATACAGTAACATTTTACTAGAGTCAGATAGTGTTGTGCAGTAAGAGGCTAGGGCAATTTAATGCAATGCCATTTATTCATCATGGAAGCCTGAATCTCCATCCACTGAGCTATAAACTTGCATTTTGTTGAACATAGTCTATTTCCCTACATCACTGAAGATATTAAAATCTGAAGACTAAGTTATTGATATGGAAACCTGTGGCTGAGCTCTTTACATCTATCTAGTTTTCTAGCACATATGCTTTGGAGGTCTTGGATGTTTGTTTCTTTTTCAGGCTTTATGGTATACTTAAGCCAGTCACATAGTCACTATTTATCTTATTGATGATGTAATAGAAAATATGGCTTCAATAGCCAAATGGGAGAGAAGTTTGTACATGGTATAAACTGATTTATCTTCAAAATCAGCATATTGTCACTGACCCTTCATACTTTAAGAAAATGGTCAGATATAATTTCATAAGTAAAATCTTCCCTCTCAGACTCATACTTGTATTCTACAGTGGACATATAATTGACATCACTGAATTGAAAAGTGTCATATAAATTTGTATCTAGAAACAACGAAGACAGACAGTAAAAATTTGTTCTTATACTTTATAGTAATTTAAGCTATGCAACACATGTATTGTAGTGTTATCTTTCTCTTCAACATACACTGTTACAGAGCATTATCCAAGTACTACAGAGGAAAAAAGATTAACTCAGATTTCTGCTTTTGATAGGTCTAATATACTCATGGCCACTCTATGATAAACTATAGTTACAATAAATCATATCCTGATATGGTTGACTTATAGAGCTCTTTTGTGTCTCACCAGCATTTTAGCAATACCTACTGCTTGTATAATTTTCATTGCCAATGGTACTTCTCCCTCAGGTCAACTTTTTAGCCTTTTTTTTTAAATTTACAGTAGGGAACACTTATTTAAAAACTGCCTACACAAAACAGAATCCATATCATGGTGTCTAATAGGTAATGCTTTTTACTGAAGTGGGTTTAATTCACAAAGATACCAAGGATACCAAGCTTCAGAGAATTGAAGCAGTAACACATGAATGTATGATGGAAGAACAAAATAATCCAAGATGCTTTTCCTAAGGAAAGAAGAAAGATTGTTCCCACAGTCCCAGATATGTCACAGACAATGCCATTTTGATTGTTCTCCCACTATTTCTGCTAACAGCTAGATATGATTCATTCAAAATCTGCCCACAATCTTAAATTTTAAAAATCTGGCTCAAATTCCATCTTGACAAGATCAGAGAATATACTGAAAACTAAGCCAAAACTATCATTATGACTATCTCAGATGACGCATGTGGAAGAGAGTCCTCAGATCCTAGTGGAGTCTACATTAGTTTTCTTCATGGAGAAAGTGTAGATAAGAAGAGTAGAAAAATACATACAGTGTATATCCACACTCTTTTTTTCTCCAGTTACAATTTTTTTTTTTTTATTGAAGACATTAAACTTGTTGGGTTAAATTAATTTTTGGTCTAGGACCATTAAAATCAATATGACAAAAAAAATTAATCTGATGAAAGTTTGGAAGCCTCTCTGTGTTATGCCTAAGGCTGAATCACAGTCACTTATTACAAGAGAAAACAGAGCTCCTGCATTCATCATCAGGAGTTCTTAGTTTTCATCCAACATTAAACAGAACTGTCTGTTCCCCCAAATATTGGTTAATGGGCTTTTGTTTTCACCAGGTCTTGCACGTCTGCATATCACGAGTTGATAGTTACAGCACATTGCCTAGAAGAAAGCAACATATATTCCTAAGTAATATGAGCCTTCAGAACTTATGGAAAAGAGCATTACAAAATACAAAATATATCAGCGGAACTACATCTGTTTATAAGACACAGTCTAATGTGCAGTGATATTTTCAAGGTTGACTACCAGCTGTGAGTTAAGAATGCATATTCCCTTCCTGCAACACTTTATTTGTGCAACCAGAATTCGGGGTAACTATGCTTTAAATACCTTTTTAATTGTTTATGGCAATTACAGTAATAGTGGTATTGACAAAAAGAAAAGCAAATGGAAATGTTATTATAACCAACAGGGAAGTAAAAGGGCTAGGGAGACTTTTCCTGTGCTAGTTAGTAACAATCAATTTAATATTAGTGGTCTCTGAAAAGTATTGTGACTGTACTCACCAAGTTTCTCAGCTTTCCTCTTCTTTTCTCATATATAATATACCTTCATAGGCCCTATTATAAATAATAAAAATCAAAAGTCACAGTGGTACCACCTATTGAGAGCACAGACTTCAATCCAATAACATCCAAGCTGTGAATTGGACTGCACAGTCAGCATGCCCTGCACTTTTCCTATACTAACAAAGCTTAAAGACTTTCTATTGTTAGCCTTACAGTTTCCCTGGTGTCTGAAGTTAAACACAATTCTCCAAAATTGATAATGGTGAAACTCCTGTGTTTTGTATTTGATTAGCTGAAGAAAAAATACCTGACATGTCCCTATCAATGGAATTGACACACTTTGACAGAAGGAAGAAGTATCACCAAGGGTCTCTTAAAATGAAGCGGTTGCAACTACTTTGATTAAGTTAGGCCATAAGGTGGTCATATATGCAGAGAGCATAGGGCAGGATGGAGAAAAGGCACAAAGGAGCAGGGACTCATCCCTGGGAGTTAACTCCTTCAGATGAATGAGGAAGGCTTCAGTTATGAGAAGAATGAACAGACTTGTGATTTCGAGTGGGTTTTTCAGTGGTCATGGACAAATATCCAGGATTATTGGCTCTTAGGCCTCTAGACATACTGAAATATATGACTTAATATAAATATTATAACACATGGGGTAGACTTGCTTTGTTTTCAGACCTCTAAAAATCAAAGGAGCTCTATCCCTGCAATGTATACTATAGGGTAAGACATTAATGAGTAATAAGCTAGTAAGAATTATTCAGCATTACATATTCATTCAGAAAAATAAAAATCCCAGTCATGTTCAGACATGTTTATTTGAGGCATTTCTATAGATGAAGACCTTTGGGTAGCATATTCACACATGATCAAGAAGTTAAAGCCATCTTTTCATGCTTAACTGAAAATGAATCAGTGCATGAATTCTTAATTTTACTAGTAGAATGTAATAACTCTGTAATCTTAAAATTTACAACACATAATAATGCCAACTATTTCATAATAAACATCTCAATTGGTATTATACTTTTAAAGACCAGAGAGAGATGTATTTTATAAAATTTCCTTCAGTATACAAAGAAAGATATTAATAAAGAGGGAACAAAAAAAAAAACAGTTTAAAATCAATGCCTGTCTAATTTTGTGAAACCATTGAGATCTCTCTGTACTTTGCTACCTTATGCATTAAGTCACTCTAAAAGATTGCAATGTTCTTTGAGGAGTTTCAAAGACACAGCAAAGAAGAATTAAATTATTGAGTAATGTTACTGCTTGTTCTTGTATTTATATTTATCCTCAGTGAAGTTAATTTATTGGGGGGGGTGGCAAAAAGAACCATACATCACACTAACACAAAGTCCATGAAAAATTTGTCCATCATGCTGTCACTGGACACGGTCAAGCAAGGTTTGCAACCTTTTTATCTGAATCTAACTAAAGCTGTAGGATTCAGTTACGTCAGTTTTCACCAGTTACAATATTTTTCCCTGATTATATTTATAAAAAAAAGGAAGGGGAAAAAATCATTTGTTAAAAGAAATAACCTCTTAAGCAAAACCTCCAGAATCTGATGTACTGATTCTCTTATGTTTCCCCAGATGGCAGAGTGGTGAAACAGAATGAAGAACACCCAGAGGCAGTTGCTGTGGCTTCTCTGTATAGGACTTTAGGAAGATGAAGCTTATGGTTTCATTGTCCCTAATATTGCTTTGGTTCCTTCTACATTACATGCATACAAATTCCCATGTGAAATCTGTGAAAATGAAATTTAACATAGACTGCAGTCATGACATAAGAGCTGTCAATGAAACCCCGGGTCTTAATGCAATGTGTAAAGTAAGTAGATACTCAGAATGAGATTGAAATCTCACTGCTATAGAACAGAACAGCACTGTAGAACAGACTACTGGACAATAAGATTATAACAAATCCATGATGTTTTATTTTTGCAACAAGGAGTTAATTTAAATTCAATTTCAAGTTAATTTAATTCAATTTCAACTGAATTTCCTGTGCGAAAACTGAACCTTATTTTCAGTGATGTTCTACCTATCATAGAAAAGCCCTAGAGTAGAAGCTTTGCTCCAGAGAATTTGAATTGTATTCTAAATCACGTGAATAATCACCATTATTTGTCTTCTTGGAATTACAGAGGTATTTTAAACTCCAATATTCAAAGTTGTGAAAAGAACCAAATTAAAATGAAACCAAGGGGGAAAAAAAACAACAAACAAAATGAAACCTTTGCAAAAATAGTAAAGCATACAGTTCACTCTGCCTGTAGACACACACTATTTCCTACTTTTTTTTTCCAGCAGTATTTCCATCTCTGTCATTTCATCTCAATTTGCTGTTTGTTTCAAAGACAGGGATGCTGTTCTATTCCTGCTGCAACACAAAACTCGTAGCCATATGGATTGTCCCACAGAGACCCCTACGGGCTTCTAGAAAGGCTTTGCAGCCCACACATGGTCCTTTAAAAGTATTCTGTTCCTTTCTAGACCCATAAGCCTCATAAGTAATATGAGGAGAAGACAAAAAAGTCCCAGTGCTGCTACAGATCTTACATGAATATAAACAGACTGACTTCATGAACAACCTGTTTATTAAGAGATACAGAGTCCGTAGGATCACTGCATCTGCTAATGAGTCTGAAAGCTTTCTTTTTTGCCCTCTAGTAGGGCAAAGAGGATTGTAGCAATAGTGAAAACATTTAGACGTGATGCACAAGATAATCTAGTCTGGCTGGAATTATTACATGGCACTAAGCAAAAACTATTAAAATGTGGGAAAAGGACCAACAATATACAATATATCTTGTGAAAACACTCTAGAGAATTTATACTTTTAAAAGGTTTTTTCATTAAGATAGGGTCAACTTCTATTGAAGTATTGATGTTTAGTGCATTTTTCTATCTAAGTTTTATTATGGAACATAAATTTCAAAATGCAGCATGTAAATGCAAGTGAATATTGAAATGGGTAATACAGGGAACTGCTCAGAAAGTTGGTAACTAGCTTTAGAACTTGACAGAACCTGGTACCTCTGAAGTTTAGTTGTTTCTTCCTTACCTGTGCTGTCTTACTGGTGAGATAGAATTGCTATCATCTTTTCCAGGGATTGCATACTTCTCTTACTAATTCTTTTCAGCTTTCTTCTTAAGTCAGCATTTGGCTTCTGATGTATGCAATACATTTTATCACTCTTTAATAAACTTTGGTAACAGACTGTATATGTTCTGTGTGCAATTATGCTTTTCAAAACCAACACAAATTGAATAGTGCAAAGGCTTTCACAAGTATTTCAGTAAATTATACAAAATAATACAATATTGATCTTTTATCAGTTCAAATAATAATCTACCTTTAGATTACAATTAACTTAGCTATAAAAGTCAAAGTAACAATTTTATTGTCCCAAACTGATATATAGAAGACATGTGTAAGAGATGTTGGATCAATTCTGTGGGAAGCAACAATAATCATCCATTGCCCTTCTGGACAGACACAGCACAACCATGTAAATACATATCACAGCCTCATGGTCTTTCTCGTCCTGCAGCAGTAGAAAAACCATGGGAATATTATAGGAGTACAGACTTCTCAAGGAACAGCCACTGCCTGATTCTTCCTTGACCAAATTTCTTAGTCTAAGAGAGTTTTACATCAGCACTGGCATCAAGAAATTCTGTTGCTCTAAAAGTAAATTCACCAGACCTTGAAATCCTTTTATGGATTTAGACCTACTATAAATTCAGAACATTCCGTCCAAGTTCTACATTTACTTTTAATCTAACTGTAGCACTGAAATTTTAGCTTGATACTTTTGCTGTCAAACACCTTCCAACAAAGTCCTGATTTTTTCTGCCTCACTTTATGCAGAGCACCATTCTTTTACAGCCTATGTGCAGAATTACATTAATGGGCTGTACTCACTATTATTAAGAGAATGTCCCCTTGTAGAAGTGAATGGTTAAAGAGTTTTGTCATCAAAATACTGGATAAATCACACAACAGTGTATTGTAATACTGCAAACGCTATGTATTGGGTAAACAACGTTTTATATACTTAGCTGTCATAAAATTTGCATGTCTACATGTAATTTTCTTATTGACTTGGATTTTAAACTTACACTCTTCTGTGGTCTTCTTAAGACACATGTTGAGAAGGGAATAGATAGGTAGATCTTATTATTCCACACCAGTAAACAGTTCTAAACCTAAACCAAGGCACATCTTTTAGTTTTCAATTCTGTAACACCAAATTATTCTTCATCTCTGCAATTTGAAGTCTCAGATTTCAAGTAGCACCTGCACCAAATTATTAGCTGAAAAATTGTCTCTGAATCTCACTTTGTGGCTTGAATTGTTCTCTAATTACCCTTCAGAAAGGGGTATATTCAGATTACATTTCGATTTTTTAAAAGATTGTTTTGGTCTTGTTAACAATATAAGAATGGTCTCTGAAATGCAGATATAAATGATAATTACATTGCAATATAATAGTAAAAAGCCTGTAAATATACTGCTTTGTTTCCAGAGTATAATGAGGAGATCATATAGGGATATAACATAAGATTTCAGACACTGGATCAGTAACTGAAAAAAAAAAGGATTTTTTTTTCTCATAAACATATGGTGGAATCCCATCTGGTACATCTAACCAGTCTGAGAATTATAACATGTCTGAACTGTTTTGTTACATCTTTACTAGTAGTATTGGTAAAATTTCTCTATTCTCAGTATAGCAGGTAAGTCTGAACTTATATGTGAATCATGTGAAGAATCATGCAAAATAATTTTTTCAGAGGTATGTAGGTAATGGTTTCAAAACATAATTTATACTTCTCTGTAAAAAATAAAAGATAGATGCCTGATGATACAAATCCATATGTAATTATACCAGCGAATTCTTACTACATAAGGTGAATTCTTATGCATTGATGTAAAATGCGAAAACAATTGCTGAAATTTTTTTTCTTGTTCATTCTTTATGGAGAATGGTTAACTGCAGCCAGCAGAATATCAGTTCTTCAGTTTGGCACATTATGCATTTCCATCAGAAATGAGGAAATGCGTTAGTACAGGTTTCAGGGCAGCATTACTGGGTCTTTCACCAATGAATGATAAATTGTCCCACCCATATCTCTCCTCCCTTCTAAATTTAAACACTTTAAATCCCTTCTGATATACTTTTTCTCATTAAATTGTTTAGATACAGAGATTTCTGTATTTCCACCAGCCGTACTGACACTAATACTAGCAGAGCAACAACTAATAATTTTGGATGTGTTTATGCTGTGCAAAAGGCCACCTGTAGCGAGGTCGCACTAATTGGATCAGGTAAAGGGAACAAAACGTCAGAACTGCCAGCTTGACCTCATCTCTTCTTGTTACAATTTAGTTACAACTGGGGGACACGACTGAATTCCAGCAATGAATATTCATCTCATTAGGTCATCTGAAGTATGGTAGGGGCTGCCTCCTCCCCCCGCCTGAGCCAGATTGGGGAAATGCTTTTCCAGGGTCTTTGGGATCCGCCGGAAAGGGGGTCCTTGGAGAGGAGCATTCTGGAAGCTGGGGGACAGGAGGTAGAAGTCCGAGCATGGGACGGAACTCTCTTTACCTGGCTTTGGCTGCCAGAGCACTGCAGACTCTCCGAGTCTTCGCTGGGTCCCCCAGCCGTCCCCTCGCTGGCCGGCTGAGCCCAGGCACACCATCGGACAGTCGTTTCGGTGTTTATCCCATACCGAAGTCAGGGAAACCACCGCGGTGCCGGTGGTTTTCCCGGCCCCCCACGGCGCCGTCGGCCAAAAATGAGAGCAGAACTCGTCAGCTCTCCACCACCCGCGCACCATCCCCGCCCTGCTGCTGCTGCTGCTGATGCAGGGAGCGAAGCTGCCGCGCCGCCCCAGCCTCCCGGAGCTCACACCCTGGCGAGGCTGTGCCGAGGTTGCAGGAGCTGCATCCCCTGCACCAGGCACCCACCGCCCGCTGCCCAGCCCCGGGGGCGGCAGGGAGCAAAGAGCCCTCTGCACCCACGCCGGCAGAAAACCTTTTCAGATGAAATAGCCTTCCAGATTTTGCGTTTTCCCCTTTTTGTTCCCGAGGCGTGGAGGTGCCACTTGTTTTTGGTGGATCTTTGGTTTTGTGGGTAAACCACGTTTTTTCTCCTTTTATTTTTGTAGTTACTGCTATTAGCTGCTACTAAATATTTTTTTAGCTGCTACTATGTATTTTTTTTCCACTTTTTTTCACTAGCTTCCCTAGTCATTGGATATTCACATGTAGACATCTGAATGATGCCCAAGGTGTTTGCAATGCCTGGAAAAGTTTCTCTACTAATAAGTTGCATTATACATACACTGATTTTAAAATTTGAAAAATTTCTGTGCAATTGCCTGAAATGTGTCTTTACAGGTTATAGGCATCATTACACAAATAAACTTATTCCACCACTCCTGTAGGTAAATATTTGCCACCTTTGTTTACTTTTGTAGCAGTTTGACTAATTAAAGTGAATGCTAGATTTGAAAAGCTAGACAAGCCAAAATTTCTCACTGAAAATAAAAAACAGGACAGAGGTTTTATGGGAGTTCTGCTTCACATAATTTCCTTGATGTTTCCACAGCAATGTAATTATTATTTTTGTGCGCAGTGTACACAGAACCTGGATGTATTTCATCTCTGCTATGGAAGAAAGCAATTCTTAACACACTCCATTTGTCTTGCCGACCCTAAACCACTTAAATATAAAATATTTTGTCAAATATTTAGTATTTACACTCCAGTTTGGTATCTATACTTTAATTTTATTCAGAATGTGATACCTTTTGAAAGGTACTAACTAGGAAAAAAAAAAAAGTTACCTCCTAGTTTCAACCTGAAATATTTTTTTTAGCTCTCCTAACGGTACACAGACTCATTCTGAACCTTATGCCTTTTAATTTCTTTGAGGGGGAAGGGGGTGAAGTCTGAGAGCTGAGAATTAATGGTGAATCTTCTAGCCAAGTTCCAAGTCTAGTTATTGCATTTATGTTAGATATTTTTAATCATTGAACTCATTATGAAGACCTATATAAAACTGTCTCACTGGATATATAAGGACTGAATTTTCTTTCTCTATTATCTTAGTGTTTTCGGTAAAGAAAGAAATTACATTTATTTGCCATGGTGTACCCTGTTAAATTTATGTTCATTATTACATGTATCTTAATTCATATACAATTATTAGGCAACATTTTCTGTTTCTCCAGCATAAATTGAGTTTAACTCCTCTTTGCTTCAATAGAATACTGTGATGACACAAAGAACACCATTTTGCTCAGTGACACTCTGCAGATGCTTTCAAATTTCTTCCTGTGTGAAACCAGGACATAGGCAGAACCTGCAGCCTGCATTAGAGGTGGAAAGCTTTTGTGGTTTCTCCAGGAGATAAAACTTGAGAGGTCCAGTTGAACCCATACTCCTGACTTGCTTTGAGAGTGGCACAGAGCTTAGAAGTAAGGAGACTTGACACACTAAAAATACCCAAAATATTACATGGAATATGATATGTACAAAGACTAACCTTTGGAGAGTTCTTTAGAAAAGTAGCAGGCATGTGTTTTTTTTCCAAAAGAGGTGTAATTTTTCTATTGGCCATTTTTAGTGATATAAAATGAAATTCAAATCTAATAGAAATATCAAAGCTTATTCCAAAATTGAAAAGAAGCAAGTTATAAGAAGAGAGTAAAAGGCCTTTGAATAATTGAAAAACAGCTACCTGCTCCATAGGGACCTGCCCTCTTGAGGTTTTAAAAGGGTTGTGAAAAGTGCAGCTCACGCCAACCAAAGGGAAAGACTACAAATTTGAATTGAAATATTAATTTTCTAGTAGAATATATATTATTAAATGTAAAATAAATACAAAAATAACTTACTTATTGCAAACTTCTACATTACCTTTAGGATCATCCTGGTTTTGTTGCTTATTCTGCTTATGCTGCTTGTACTCACGGGATGGTGAGAAACAAGACAAAAACTATAACACCTTAAACCCACCTTCCTTCTCCCTACCTTCCTTCTCCCCAGCCTTGTCTTCACTCATTTTACATCTCCTCTCTACCCCTGAGCAGTGCAGGGAGAATTCTACTCCTTCTTCACTAATTTTCCATTGAGATACCCCTGCCTTAGCTGTGGGTTCGGCTGTGTCCTGCAGTGGGTGGGTTGGAGCTGTCCAGAACCAGCTGTGTCCAGCACCAGGGAACCTGCACCCAGCACAGCCCTCAAAAACTTCCTCAGTTTCCTCTAATATAAAGGAGAGTGGTTTTTTCAATAGTCTCCTACTTAATAAGAACCATCTTTAGATCTGTACCTACCATCAGTGGATCTGCCAGCAATCTCACTGATTTAAGGAGGACCTAAACCTAGATATAAAGCTGTTTCATAAAAACTACTTAGGTTTTGACTAGCGTAACAAAATATTATATCCATTACAGTCACCAAAGAAATTGCATAAAACCATGCTTGTTTCCTGCAAGTGTCTCAATGGACACCTAATTTATTAAGGTCCTTTGTCCTATCAGCCAAGTCATAACTGTGATTGAGAAGATGGAGT
Source organism: Myiozetetes cayanensis (assembly GCF_022539395.1). Taxonomy (NCBI): domain Eukaryota; kingdom Metazoa; phylum Chordata; class Aves; order Passeriformes; family Tyrannidae; genus Myiozetetes; species Myiozetetes cayanensis. The sequence continues at coordinate 86,968,905 of NW_026087411.1, read as the reverse complement.
TAGGGAGTGGTGTGAATCCCTTAGATACCTGGACTAATTGGAAAGTTCTTGTGTTTGCTGATTAATCCTAGAAATGGATCATTACATGCCAGTTTTTTATTACAACCATAAAGTATAATGTTGACCTGTCATCAGAGATGAAGAAATATTTTAAGTACAACTGGACAATCCTACTCTCCCTAGAAGTATCTTGTTCTTCTGACAAGTCTTCATTATGCTTTATGGCCTTAATTAGAGACACAATATAGAAAAATATTTCAACTGTCTCAGATACTAGACAAAAGTAATATACTCTTCCCACCAATGTGAGCTAACCTCTATATTGAAAGTGTCACTGGAGTGTATGAGAGAATACTCCTTGGACTGTCTATACGTCTATCTATTTAAACAATATAGTAAGGATTGTCACTATTTTCCTAGATGGATGCCCTGTATTGTGGAGCAATAACCAACAATATTTTTTTATGGTACATTACAAAAGAATTGCCTTAGGTGAAGCTCGTGTCTTTTATAACAGAAATCTCAAAACACTTATTAACAATAATTTGAGTACTTTGAGCCCTAAGTTTTCTTAGGGAAATACCTCCAGCTCGTGGAGACAGGTAGCTTTCAGTCAGAACAAGAAGGTGTACCATTACCAAGGTGAGCTAATCAAACCTTCCGATACAATACTCTTTCCCTTTAAAAAATAATTGGTCATTAACTGTGAATCACATTTTTGATTGTCTGGCAGTTAAGGTGAAAGTGTCCACAGGGCCAAAGAACTCTCTGCAATGAACACTTTAGCCTTTCACAGCTCTCCCTAGGCCGTACCTGCAGAATAATGGCCAGTCTTCGCGAGCGAAGATCCGGGGAAGGTCTTTACACCTTCCAGCCTGCGCATTGGATTTTTTAGGTGAGACACAGTGTGCGCGGAACTGAGCCCACCCTTTAATCCTAAGGTTCATCTGCCGGGGCCAAGCGAGCTTGGACGGTGGCAGCGAGGTCCTTAGGACGTAGGTGGGTTGCCTTTAAGGGCTAACGAGCCCCACCTGCCCGGGAGTGGCCCTGACCGGGAATCGAACCCGGGTCTCGGCGGTGATAGCGCGGCGCCTTTACCACTAGACCACCAGGGGCTCCTCCTGCAGAATAACACAACAAACTACTACAGTCCAAGTGACTTTGATGCTGGATAGGCTCAGCCAGCCGTAATTGCTCTTTTGCAGCTGTAAGGCTTGGCTCGTTTTTTCGCTAGGAAACATTTAGTTATTTGTGTGGCAGATTTTATGTGGAAATTAGCCATCAGATGATCTGGACTATGTGGCATAGACATATAGAGACACAGTATTTTTTAAAAAACCCTAATTTTTGTGATCTTGGCACTGGGAAACTTTTTCATGGAGAATGAGAGTCACAAACAGGACAGTCAGTTGCTCTACAGATGGAAACAGGAATCTCTGTTGCATGCATCCTTGCAATAGTGTCTTCAGCTGGATTGTCTAAGCCTTCTAAAATTCCTGTTCTGCTCAGTTTGTAAATTCCAGCTGGTCTGTGGTCCTACATGACTGCTCTAGTTATTGGCCATCTTAACTACACATAAAATCTCTCTGAACTGTTTTCCCTATGTACAAAAGGCTGGCCTACACAACTATTTCTACATCTGCTGAAACTGTCTCTATTTAGAAATGCCTTATGTAGGTACAATTTTGATACTTCTGCAGCAGGAAACACACAAGGGAATGTCTGGAAGGGCCAGATATTCCACTTGGGATTTTAAGCAACATATTTGAGAAGATGAAATTAGTACACCCAGAGCAGAAGATGCCTGGGGGAAATATACTGAAAACCTTTTGAAGCCACCTGGAAACCTTCTGCAACAATTGCTCAAATACTTTGTTGTGAAGGATGTGGGATTTCAATCAATCAGTGTGCCTCATGTTCAGTGTGTTGTCTCTGCAGAAGAAAGGTTGGGAAATTTCTCACTCCTCAAGGAATTAACAATCCAGGTTAACTGGATGTGTAAGAGATACCACTCTGATACCCAGCTATGCAACAATTATAACACATAAACTGTATTTAATACTTTTATCTTAAATTCCATAGTGTTTGCCATATTTGCAATACCTCATAAAATAGACTTGAGGTACCACATGTATTTTAAGTTGGTTTATAAACTAGATTGTAACTACTTCTCAAGCAGAACTAGACAGAAGGATGCTCTGAATTATTTCTCTATTCCACCTCCTAGAAGCATTTAGCTTCGGGTTGTTGCGAATTTCTAAAGCACCCCAATCCAGTACCTCCACAGAGGCTACACACAGACTCTCTGCATAAAAATAGACATGTAGGAAACTTTTCAGAAGACAATGGATGTGAAAGCAGTTTTTGCTCATACTTTACTCCCAGCAAACTCAGTACATGCACGTATTTCTACAGAAACATGGTCTCAACTCTGCAGGTCTTTTACTTCATGCCTTTTACATTAGGTTAGTTCTTTGATCTAACAGAATTGCTGTATGTTGACAAAAATTTTGAGAAATTTTAGTCCCAGTGTTAGTCAGATACATAAATAACTGTATAAAGTAATGAACAAGCAATTTCCATGAGCAGCTCTTAGATTATGTCTAAGAAATTCTTTTCTGTTGGTTTTTTTTTCCTTAGCCTGGAAGTAGTTTGCAATCCTAAAACCAAATGCTTTGCCTCTCCACACAGTGATCTCTGTTGTCTACCTCCACAAAGAAGGTAGAAGCAATCTGACTATTGAGAACAATCTTTCACATACAGTATCTCTAGTGGGAATTAATACAACAGAACAGTCCCAGAGACCACTTAGCAGCTGAACAAATGCAGAAGGAACAATTAAAGAAAGTGAGTTTTTAGAAGACTGATTAATTAGTCCAGTTTTAAACTTTCCTGAGCTAGAATCATTAATAACACCCTTCCTGCTAATGGCTAGTTCTTATTATCAGTCCTTATAATTATCACTGTGTATTCAAAGTAGTCAGTCCTTAGTAGTCACAGATGACACTGGCTACCATAATGCAACACCAAGGATTTTATGCCACCTAATTATCACTGATGGTTTCAGTCCTGGATGTTCTTAGTCTCCGCCGTGAAGGTAAGATGGGTCTTCAGTGGATGTCTTCTCCCCACCCACCAAATTTTAGAAGGTTAGTTAATTCCCACCCCTCAGCCTCAACTCCAGGCTGTATCCTGCCTGATTCTGGGGGGCGTACAAGCTGTGGTGTGTGCCTTATGGCACCTTATTCTGTTGTTCATGTGCTGCTGCTGTTTTTCCTAAAGCAAAAGAAGTATTTTCCCAGTTCACTAAGCTGCATTTTTTTGACAAGCACTGACTGTCCATTGGTGTGTTGTTAATAGCTCTGGGAATGCTTCCCTCAACCAGTCTTCATCTTTTCAAGGTCTTTGCTATTAACCCACACTTAAACTGTGCACCATAACAAGAGACACCTGGCATCAAGCTGAGTTCACATCACAATTTCTCATAATTTGATAACCAGCCTAACAGGCCAGAACCAGAACTTCACACTGTTTGCATGAGGCACAATAAGCATAAGGCCCGTGGCAGGCAATGGCAATACTATTTTTACTGGATTATTAGGTAAAAAAATATTTGGGCAGTTATTCTATTAATCTGTTCCTGTTTGGGTTCAAAAGAAGCTACAATTAAAGTCTGTTTCATGTGCTTCTGTATTTATAGGGGTGATATGCATGTGCTTTAGCTACAACTGTTTTATTAACTAGTATAACTGCAGCATCAGGGACTGAAAACTGTATAGGGCAAGGCAGTTTTGTTCAATTTATTGCTAGATAAGCTTCCTCAGGATAAGGAGCAGCTTCTCAGGCTGTGTTTACCAGCAGGGAATCCCTTACACATATTGATGGTGTATTCTTAGTGTTGACTAGGTCAGCCTGGGAAATAAAGCTGGTCTAGTTTGATATGTCTATAGAAAATCCTTCAAAAATCAAGTTTTGATCCAAAAACCAACACTCTCCTCTAGGTCCCGCTACACCTTTATTAAGCAGCTACAACTGCTTTCTGCCTCTCCTGTTACTCCCTATTAGGCAGAGGAGCCATCACAATCATCTTTTTACCCATTAGTTGGCTTCAAGGGACATTCCCGACTCCTCTGCCACATTTCAGTGCCATACCCAGAGTTCATACTATACATACACTTTTGTGACTGAAATTGTCAATAGCTATTGAAGAAGAGCGTAACAAGCTGCTATTCTTCGGTTTTGAGCTACACATACTGCATGACAGTTATATCACTTAATTTTTAAGCATTCACTGGCTGTATCCAAGCTTTTCTCAGCCTCATATATTTGAAACTCGGTGGAATGGCTTAACAGTGTGCAGCTGCTTAGGACAAAATCCAAAACATCTATTTAGAGTTCTAAAAATAGGCATTTAAATTTACCTAATTACAAAGTACTGAAACCCCACAGCACTACAGATACGTAACCCTGAAGGCAACAGAAATTCCCCTCTGCAGGTTAATTCAGGTTCCCTCATCAGATCAACCAGTCACAATTTATGAAGAGGAGTCGAGTCCAGGATCTTGAACTCTTTCCTCTTGATTATTCGCAGACTCTCTCTCTCTCACCTGATTTCTACATTCCAAGAAAATGACGACCTGTCTTTCATACCCAAGTTTGAGATCATTTCTACACAAAGATTCTTCTATTGCCTCATTACTGAATTACTATATATAAGACAATACTCCTGAGCACACAGTGCGACTCTTGGGGATAGTCCTGTGCAGGGCTAAAAGCTGGACTCAATGATCCTTGTGGTCTTTTCCAGTTTGGCATATTCTGTGATTCTGTGACATAGAAGTTTATCTAGTTAAGGATTTGTCCTCAGGAGGCCTCCCCCATGCTAATTTCCCAATAGACAAAAGTTATCTCCTGAGAGTTTTCAAGTCCAGGGTTCAGGATCTGGAGTTCAGTTTCTCTGAAATTCAATCATACCCTGCTCTTAGTGGTCTTGACTCTCCTGGGGAGCTTACATATTAAGAGGAACAATTAATCTCTTAGAAGTATCTAATTGTCTCCAACCACTATACCAGGAACTCAGCCACCTTATTTCATCGTTTTACCTGGCCAAGCTGGTGGGTTAACGTTACAATATTAAATAAAGAATTAAGGGGTATTCATTTTATGAGTTATATCATTAAACAAGATACATAATTCCAATAAAGGCAAGAACAGCTGTGAGAAGGAACATGCTGCAAGCAGTCTTCCCGTTAATCAAAGAATGGTGTGTTGAATATTTTCCTTTGCTGATCAATGCATAGTCCATCATTATTGCCTCCTAATGTGTGCTAATAGGGATATCTTACTTGCTATCTTATCTGTACTCTCCATTAAATAATACACCTTGGAAAACAATTAGTTCTTAATCTCATGTATATAAAAATTATCTTGATTTATTGTTGCAGTCCAGGAGAGATATCAGAAGTTTAAGAGGAAGAATGATAATGCTCAGCAAAGGTAATCCTTCTATGCTGGTATCCCACTGGCATTAAATTCCTTGTAATCAGGATTGTATCAGAATCCTTTTCATCTGGTTTTGTTATGGCTCATCTTAATCATGCACTCTTTTTAGTATTCACAGAGATCTAGTGTCAATGTTTAGTTCACAACAAATGAAAATAAATGGGTTAGCTTCTCAGATGACAATCTCATTAAACACTTAAAGTTGAAAATATAAGTGACACGTAGCAAAGCATAGAGGTGCTTATGCAGTTTATGTAGCAGTTTCAGGTATAAAACATGCATGATTAAAGCACTACATTTTTGCTTTACTCATTATAAAGCAACTGGGCTCAGTTTTATGCAAAGTGAAGGCATACTTTCTTTTTAAATTACCCTTATGGGAGTTAGGCATCACTCAATAATGACAGTAAGGAAAAAAACAGCTAAGATAATCCAGCTGCAAATTAAACAATTCAATTATCTATTACAATAGCTGGGGCAAGACCAAGTCTAATAGGCACTAAATGAGAAGGTGACTTTCCATTGGCTTTGTTGGTCATATTCTGTTTGCCTTGCACATTGTCACTATTAAGGGAGACTGAGGTTGATTGATAGAAAGTAGTTAAGAGTTTAGAGTCTCAGACTTAGGTCATAAGCAGCCTGTCACATCAAGTGGCCTGGGATGATCTAGCCATTACTGGTTGTATTTGAGTTGGACTATGCACAGAGCCAACAAATCTGGGCTCTGAAACCCTGCATTCACAGATGGTTTTCTCCATTGCCTGGTGAGTCTAGCTTATTACTTTCTCCAGACCACCTTCAGGTTGACTAATAAATGTATTAAATACAGAACAATCAAGAATAAATTTTCCACACATTTCTATTTACGAAGTCTTTTACCATAGACTGCCTAGCATAGCTCAGACTTACCTTCTTTTAGTATAAAACAGATTTTTTTTTTGTTCCTCTGTTCCTCAGCATAAATTTAATACAGTCTCTATTCTCTTGAAGCACTTCTTCCATATGTTTAAGATGTTTCTGGTGCTAGATACAGGTGAATCACTAAAATAAGCAGCTGTATAGCCTTAATGTCTCTGCATAGAATATTCATTAGTCAGTGAAACAATGTTGAAGTGCCTTGTAATCCAAATGTGAGCATAGTAAGTAAATAGTGCCTAACTCTCCAAATTTCAAATGCTGCATTAATTTTAAACTTGAAAGAAAGGAACCTACAAATAATCTACCTCTAAACTCTAAGTGCAGATTCTCCAATCTATTCAGCTGTCTATGTAACTTGGACATTATATTTGAGGATTGCTTCATTATCATAGTACATTTATATGTAAGCTATGTTCTTTTTTCTCCTTTATTTTAACACAACTGTCTCATACTTCAGTGCTCCATACCTCTCCAGGTTTTCATAGTGTTTAAGTTTCTTTCTTGATATGGTATGACATCATGTTAGATCAGCAAATTCTTCAAAACAACTTCTGATTCTTCAGGAATCTTTCCTATGTTTTTTGAGCTATGACTTTTTACTCCCTGCTCTTCAAAATGCTGTTGTACCTGATACAGGTATAGACTCTAACTATTAGTTAGACCTCCTTTGTGACTTCTACTACACTCTACAGTCTGCTGGAGCTTTCATTTCTGGAGCACAGACACACAGAAGAAGCAAAGAATTAATACCTTTCTCCTTCCAAAAGGCTACACCTAGCCCTGTCATTGTTAAGGAACACAGTCTACTGGTAAAACAAGTGCTCTATACTACTGATGGGCATTGAACATAAATGTTTGTTCTACTCATCTACCCGTAGTTTCCAAATTTTTCTGTAATCCTTTTTTTTTTTTTTAATTATACAAAATGGATTTGACATTTATTGATAAGTTCAAATAATGAAAAATTGGAGCATGCTTACACCTATTATTATATATAAAAGCCAGAAGTAGATTCTGCTTATGTAAGTTGATCCTGTGTTCAGGATCCTGAAAAGATTCAGTGATTTTGATTTACTTTTCTATATATGTTTTTGCTTGAAGAAAAACTAGATTATCTTTATGGAGTTTTGCAAGAGAAGGAGGCTCTAAATGGGGTGAGGGGTGTAGGTTCCCAACATGGCTACACCACAGAAGTTTTCCATCTGCTTACTTAGAGCATTCTCTGGTCCTCCAACCCAGTTAAGACTCCTCAACCTATTAGTGACTTATGTCTTTCATAGGATACCCTTTTGACTATCAAATAATACAGCTCATTCAAGCTCATTTTTAGCCATATTTGCTACAGATTATATTCTATTTTCATACTGCAGTAGCAAGTCTGTCTGGAACTACTGAGAGAAGAACAATGGAATGTTTTCCTCTCCGGGGCTGCTTTTGGTGTTAAAAAATAATTTTAAAAAATGTATCAGTGCAAGTATGTGGTGGATGATGAAATCTTACATTTGAAGCAGTTTCCTTTTTTCCTTGTGTATTGCAAACAAAGAAGTGTATGTCCTCCTGCAGAGATTGTTTCCTTATATTTTTTTTTTATGTTACCATTGTGATGATTCTACATTAAATCACTCTACTTGTAGAACAGATTTCTGTTTTATAGCCTATAGCCCCAGTTTTTTTATCTATTTTATTCATGTTATGAATATTTGGACTTTCATCATTTTGAACTGTCATAGTTTGAAGTGAATAATCTTCATCTTAAACTCATTCTGCTTGTCATATCTGATTCCACAGAAATTCTACTTCTAATTTTTTTACCTTAAAAGGTTTTTATTTATGTCCTTACCCCTGTATCTTATGCTTTCCCAGTTGTTCCCATATTCCCTCAAAAGATCCTGCTTTAATTTGATTTGAGCTTTATTTCAGTCACTGTACAAAGACAATTTCTCTACTAAAGGCAGGAAAATAATGTCCTAAAAAGCAAGTCCTATGGGAGATCTGTAAATGACAATCATCTGCTTAAAATATCACAGACTTATTATGCTAAGTATTTCAGTAGTGAATAATGTACTCCAATCTTTAAGCTTGCAACCTAATTTCTTATTTCTCTCCTGTTTTAAGTCATTCACAGGAATCCATTGGCTGAATTATATTTTTGCTAACTTGCCATTCAGTTTTAAGAGAGAAATGTCATTATGGTGTTTGTGCAAACCAATTTCTTCCTTGGTTGCACAATATAACCTTTCATTTTTTTAAATAAAAATATAATTCGCTACATACAGTTGGAGCAAATAAACTGTGATAAAAATTAGATGCTCCATTATTGCGGCGTTATCATTGCTACTGAATATTCAAAGGAAATACTCTAGGGACTCAGTTTTGATTTAAAGGGTGACTTCTTATGAAAAAGTGACATACTAATATTATATAGATGGGCTACTAAAAAGCAAAGCTGATCAGGTACATGTGTGTAGTCTGGCTTTCTGATGGTGCCCACAACATAATTAAAGAATTGTGATGGTGTCTGGTTACTGAGAGCTGCCTTCTCTTCTCTTTGTTTTCTCCTTTGTTCTCTCTGACTTACCCCAGGGCTGTACAATTACTGATCTATTATTGCGTCGCCTATCATTTGGCTGTTCTTATTAACAACTTTTTGCCCATTATGATACTGTAGATGTCAGAGTGTTACACAATCCTCGTTGCTGCATTTCTCCCTGCAGATTCCTTAGACTGAAATGGGCATTGAAGTAATTTAGACTAAGGCAGTAACAAAGTGGAAGAGGCAATTGTGAAAAGGTGAGTAACTTAAGGTCAGACTTACTAAATCTTAACTAAATATCTAAATAGCAAAGAACTTTAGGCACAACTCAACTTGTTTTAGTGTTATTTCTTAATTATCCTTGTATTGAATGTTGACATTTTCATAACATATAACCTGAAAAGAACTGAATTAAATATACATACACACTTATACATCTTTATTTGTTTGTGTGTATTGCTAAGGAAATCTATGTGCTTCAAAATATATGATTTTTCTCCATCAAATATAATTCCTCTTGTCTTGAGTGAGATGTCATTCAATATTCTTATAAATAATCTGGTTAAGCAAGGGCAGTCTGTTCTTATTAACCCTTCTACAAAGTTTAAGCCAGCGGGGTAGCCAATACCCCTCTGGATTAAAACAAAATTCAAAATAATTTTGAGAATTTGAAGAAGCAATTGCATAAAAGTCAACGCAAGCAAGTTCCAAGTGATTAATCATCTGCATAAGATTGTTTCAAAGGCAGCTGGTTAGCTAACAGTTCTGTATAAAAGCATGTAGAGGTTTTAATAGATCATGAACAGAACATGAGTCAAAATGCTGCCAAAGAAACTCCAATCAAAATAAACCACAAAAAAAAACCCACAAAAAAAAACAAAACAAAAAACCCACAAAAACAAACAAACAAACAAAAACAGAGATTATCATGAAATATAGCGAGAGCAGCATTGCCTGTAAGATGTATTTTGTAATTTTTTATGTCTCCTTGTTACTTTTATGGCCTTAAGGCTGAAACTTTGGGTCCAGAGGGTACAGAGAGAACAATGAGAATGATTAGAGGTCTAGAAAATATGACCTATGAGAAAAAAATGAAAAAAATGGAATTGTTTAGCTTAAGGAAGATTGAGGTGGATTGAGATTGTCTTTGAACAAATAAAAGGCTGACGTTGGAAAGAAAGGAATACTCTATTTATGACCACAGTGGATGGAAAAAATAATAATGGGCTTCAGTCTCAAAAAAAGTATAAATTTACATGTAGGAAAAAAATGTTTCATGCTAATATTAGTGAAGTTTCTTGTGAGACTGTGGCATGTCATCACCTTTAGTTTTTTTTCTTGTGAGCTTAACTAACACCTGTTAGAAACAACTGAGGGAAAGTTGCTGCTGTCTGGGATATTTAAAATATTGTGACCTACTGAAGTTCCTACCAGCACCAGGAGTACATGATTCTAAGATGATTATTTTTCTTTTTACATATTGATTATTTTATTTCTGATAATAGAGTAAATATAACATACAGAAATGTTTTTAGTAGGGGAGTAGGGCCTTTAAAAAGTAGTGTTGTAAAGTAAATGACAGCAGTATCTAAATGTTTTTGCCAGATCCTTACATGAGGGATTTACTTTGTGTCATACCTGCTAAAAGTCAAAAACATCAGGTTGCATCCAGAAGGCTGGATAGTTCACAGAATGATATACAGGACTAGAGCATGTCAAACTTTAAACAAAATACAATTTAAAGGAAAGAAGCATCAACTCAATCCTTCCCTATCTTACGAATTCTCAAGCTTTTTTTTGAGCTTCTTGAAAACTCCACAGGCCTTTGAGCCAGGCTTACATGGCTCCAGTTAAGTCCCTGCTGTGTTCAGTATGTCAAAATCCATTGAACTGTTGACTGCAACTTACTTGATAAACTGAGCTGTTCATTTCTGGGAATTTTATGCATTTGACCAGTTTTGCATTTTTAATGAAATGCCTATGGCTCAACACAGGAGAAAACAATGAAGTTAATGGTGCTGATTCTCATACTGCTTACATTAGTTTGTGTTTGAATTAACTTCACAAATATCAGTGAAATTTCTTCTAGATTACACTAATGAAACCAACTCAGAATCAGGCATACTTTTTATAACAAAATAAATCTATGTTTACTTTTTAAAAACTCTTCATCTCCAAATGCATTAAATACATAGTTAAACACCAAGTTAATAGCACACAGCATTGTTCTCCCAAGCCATGGCTCAATTTTCTCACTCTGATTAGCTAGCAATTTGTACAATTACACCTAAATGGATGCAATGCTGATTCCACTGCTTATTTTATTATAGCACTAAAGCAGGTACAGAACTATCTGCAATGCTTGTTTACAGTATTACTCATAAACAATTTTTTTACACACTCTATTAAAATTTCCCAGCTTGATTAGCTACCAATCTGCACTAAAACACTCAAGTTAAAATGAAAAGCTAATTGCTCTGAGTTTTTCAGATCATTTACACACAACAGGATTTATTGGTGCTAATGAAGCTCCAGAATGAGATGGCTTCTACCTCACATCCTTCTTCTGCCTTTCTACTCAATAACAAAATACCAAAAGAAAAAAAAAAAAAGTTAATATGAGAAAGTGCTTTTAGATCTGTAGGTTAACCAATAATCTGATGATACCCTTAAGTCTGTGAAAAAAACACTAAAATCAGTGGAACTCTAGGAACTCTAGCTGAAAATTATATTTCAGGACTAATTATTTAAAGAAAAATATGCAGTTACAAAAAGGAATTCTCCCAATTCCAGCATATGAAGTTGTTCATCCTAGCAAAATTAATTAATTTAATCTTTATGCAAATCACACTTATTAATGCAGGAGCTTCCTGAATGAATGGGTCATGAGTAATTTTTACAGTAATATCAGGAAGTTTGGGGGGTACATTGTTTTTTCCTTTTTTTTCTCTGTCTTTTTTTTTTTTTTCTAATACAAGAGCAGGCAAATTTGGGAATTCTAGAACAAGAGTTCATGAATATAATTTCTAAATAATATAGTTGCCATATTTTGAAATAACCCCTGATAATAGTTTGTTCACTTCAACATGTGCTTATTTTCACCACCTAATGGTTCTTTCTTTTCTCTGCCTTGCCTGATGCACAATATCCTGCAATGTACAACACATTTCCCCTGCTGTGCAGTTTCAGATTGGTTCAAGAGAAGGGACATAAGTCTCTCATCAACTACAGAGTGCACCTTATGGCTTGAAAAGTCAAGGCTTCTGAGCCTGGAAAGGCAGAGGCTGGGGAAAACCACAGAAATCAGGTCTTGAACAAATAGCCCTAATCACAAAGAAACTGTGCTAAAACCTTGTACTAGTCAGTCTTGAAACACTCAAGTCTATTTGTGAATACACAGCCTAAAACCCACATAAAATCAAGTCAGTTTCCTAAATGTTTCCACTTACCAGAGCAATGCACATCCCAGATGTTCAGTCAAGATGTAATATGAGAAGAAAACAAGAACAAAGTACAAACACATGAGAGTCCTTATCTGCCCCTGAGGTGCCCCACAAGGGAATGATGTCACCATTTAACCTGGTACAGCACTTGCCTGAGAAGTGTGAGACCTGAAACCTAAAATCATCTTGGGCTGGTGGGGCTAAATGTCATAACTGCTTAAAAACTGTCTCAGATGTTATTTGACCATGGTTGAGCAACTGCACAGCATCAAGGCTGATTTTGCTTCTCACACTACCTCACCTATTGAGGTTATTGTAAGAGAAAACCCATTGAGATTATTGTGAGACTTAAAGATCACAATTACTTTAAACACTGTCAAAACCACAGAAGGATGTTGCCTACTATGCCAAACTGCATAAAGAATCAACTGCTCATCTGCAACCACTGAACATTCACCCCCACCCTCTGAATATTCCTCCATGAATTCTTAGAAATTTGGACAGTAAGTTAAGCCACCTGACTGGAACTTGAGATAAAATAAAGGTGGTACTATTGTCTAATCATCTCAGGTCTAAGGAGAAGTAAACAAGGCTGAGGGAGAAGTAAAAAGGCTGGGAGAGAGTTGCTTTTCCTTGTGGAAAAAGGAAAGCCAACTCAGCAGCTCTGCTGAAAATCACCTCTGGCTGGGTCTGGTGGGGGGAGGCCATAATCTACAGACACATTTCTGAGACCTTCCAGCAGAGAACTGCACGTGATCCGTAGTTTTGCAAAAGAGTGTAAAACATCTCACTGCAGGAGGATGCTTGGGTGTTCATTGAACTCTGTGTTTCATGGGACCCCCACTACTGAGAAGACCAGAAGAAGAGGACCAACAGGTAGCGGTCTGGATTCATGGAGTGGTGATATCTTTCTACTTAATCTGTCTCTCTCTCACTCTCTTTTTCTCTCCCCCTTATCTCTCCCCACCTCTCTCTTTCCTATTTCTTTCTATCTCTCTCTGCCTCACATTTACTGTTAAGTAAAATCCATACTACTGACTTTGGCATATGATCTCATTTGAACCTTCATACGGGTGAGGCATCTCCCTCTAATAATCAGATCATAAGAGTTATCTTTTCTCTTCCTTCTTCCCACTCTGCTTCCTGAGGTAGGTGACTGAGGAAGAGGGACTAGGAGATTATGGGTGGAGACAGATGGGACAGGTGACCTCAGCTGATCAAAGGTATATCCCATACCGTATGATAACATGCTCAGCAATAAAAGCTGGGGAAAGAAGGAGGTGGTGTTTCAAGTGATGGCATTTGTCTTTGCAAGCAAGTGTTATGTCTGATGAAGCCCTGCTTTTCTGGAGATGGCTGAACACATGCCTGCCCATGGCAACTATTGAATGAATTCTTTATTTTGCTTTGCTTGCACATGCAGCTTTTCCTTTCCCTATTGAACTGTCTTTATCTCAACACACAAGGTTTTTCTCACTTTCGCTCCTCTGATTCTGTTGCCTATCCTGGTGGGGCAGAGGTGCATGGACAACTGTGTGGAGGCTTAGCTGCAACATGCCACAACTTTATAGCCAATTCATGAGGGCTAAGATGAATATAAGAAGCATAAAATACTCCTCCATACTGATGTGAAACAGATAAATTCCGTAAGGATCAAACAGATTACTGATGGTGTTTGAAGTCCAAGAAAAAAGAAAACAAGATAGTTTTAACAAAAAATTTTAAGAGTGTTAGGCTATTGGCCAGATACCAACTGGCTCTTTAAAAAACTTGCACTCAGCAAGGAAATGTTTTTCTTCAAATAGAGATGCTAGAGGGTTTTTTTCACTGATTTATTCATAACTACAATATGTCCCTGACATGTCAAAGTCACCAGAGAACAGCAAATAGAAATTCACAAGAGAAGGTTTTCAGAATAAGAATTCAAAAGTTATCCTCTTAAACTTGACAAAGATAATTCTTAGCAAATGTATGAGATGAAATGCATGTATGAGAAAAGAAACATCCTTTGATAAGTAGGTGATAACAAATGATCATTAGGAGTTCATTGAATTCAGTAATGTTACTTTTACATTGGCAGGAATAATACTATCAGTAACTGAATATATGCTATGGTAACTGAATCCTAGGAAAAAATAGCACAGATGAAACCACTGCCAGTTTACAGTTTATTTTGAATTCAGAAATATCTCACTTCACTCAGATAGAGCAAATGTCAGTGTTTTCCAAAGTGTTAAAGCTTTTCAAAAGAAATATTGTGATGACATTAGAAATTAATGTGATAAGCAAGTTTCAGTAAATATCATCTTGTTAAAATGTCAATAGCTAGGCAAGAAAGACAAGCTATTAATGTTCTAATATGAATTTGTACCCAGAAGAAAGCTTTACAATGTAAAGATATTGCAGAATAAATATTTTCAAGCAAATTAAATTAAATTCCATTTGAAGCTTTTACTTTTTCTTCTTGCATGCTTTTTTTGGTTATGTAACAAGATGGTTACCCTTTTAAAACTTCAAAGTCAAATTAAACAATGATAAATAAGCAAAAACTAGTTACAAATGTTGTGATAAAGAATATTACAAGAAATGGGCTACAACCTCTATTAAGGAGGACATAAAACCAAATATTCTAATTGTCCCTCCAACTTTAAAAAAACTCATGATTTTATAAATCCTGAAGAAAGTGTAAAAGAAGCTTAAAGATCCCACATGTGATGTAGGTGAGGTTGTTTCAGGAAGCACACAAGAAAACAATGGAAGCCGATACTCTTTGTCAAGTAATTCATCACAGATCATGCAAAGCAACAAACCTGATCTGCCAGTTTTATGAAAAGTTGAGTCAGAGATGTAAGCACAATACAACAATACTAAGACTTTAAGTACCATTAAGAAAAGCTGAAGAGAAGAAAAGAATACAAATAGAAAACTTGACTCTGTGATACTACCTAATGTTAGTCATATAGGGATTTGAACACCTTGAAATTTGAGCTTTGTTCACTAAATGTTGAATTAGGACTTGGAAAATAAATGGATGAAACATCTCCCTCTACACCTTAAAACTAAGGAATTTTTCCATGAAAAAAAAAAAAACAAAAATAAAATTGCAGATTTTTTAATTTTTCATTTCCAAATAGAAAGTGATTCTGTGAAAATACATCTATAACAAGAGAATTAAAAGTATAAGAGGGAATATTAGCAAAAGTCCTCTGTATCAAAAGCAAGCTCTGTCAAATGACAGACATTCAAAAGCAGGATTTTATTTGAGAACATGCTTCTTTATTGTGGGATATTCCACAAACTAAGTAAGGGTTTGTAAATACTAATTAAAGAAATAAATAAAGAAATAATATAATTTTTCCCATTAATAACCCAAGTACAAATATTGTAGAAGACTGTATGCATGCTGTTGGGCTATTTCAGCACTTCAGGACAGAAACAGTTTGATTCTAGAATCTTCAGGACCTTTGTTTCAAGATCCAATTTATTCTTCAAACAGAACAAATCCAGAAGGAATACAAATCAATGCAGTTTCCTTATTAAAAAACCAAAAAAACCCAAACTGTAGTTTCTGCAAGGCTTTTTCCATTTGTTTGGTTTTCATATGTCCTCTCAGAATCATGCCTCTTGCTTTAATAGTTTAGAGCATATTTGGAGACAGGGAGTGCTAATCTTCTTTTGGACTATTTCACCCTGCCTGAGAGGGAGTCCACACAGCAAACAAAGGAAAAGCTGTGGTTTTAACTTTCAGTGTCTTTTCTGCATTACATACTTTAAGCTAAATTAGGGAAGAACTATAACTTCAAGCTTATGGTATCCTTAAGTGTTAATGAAAGAATCTAAATATAGAAAAGATATTTTAAATTAACTCAAGCCCTCAACTCCAGCAGATCACTCCTTAGGGAACATTTCTCATTGTTTGTCCATTTTAATTCAAACAATTCAAAACAAAATGGATTTTCAATATAAAAGAGATACTATAAAAATGTAGAGTTGTCTTCATTTCTTACTATGTACTACTGCATGGTAAAATACATCTCAATTTCTGAGGCAGTTGTCTACGAAACAGTAATGTGGTGATTAGGATTATTTCAAAATAAAAGGAATAATGTGGAAAAGCATATCCATGTACAGAATCTGATACCACTGAGAGGCCCAGTTGATCACAGTGGCTCTTATGCTGCTTGATTCTCTTACCTTTATTTGAACTTAAATGCTAACTTTTCCCAACTCTACAAAGATTTTCTGTCATTTTTTGTTGGAACCTGTCCACCATTTATTTAGTACAAAATCAGTGGAATTTATTCATTTGTACCTAGACAATGATGTGGAGCTATGTTATACTCTGACTGAAGTGCATCTTTTTGGGAAATGATGTGCCAATTCATAAAATTATAGTGTAGAGTAGGTTTTTGAAAACTTTGTTTAGCAACAGGTCACTGAAAAATAGCATAAACTTCAGTGTATTTGGCAATGAACTGTCTGAGACTTCTTAGGATGATTCAGTGTACTGCAGACATGGAACATAGGTCTGTTAAGAGCCTTGTGGTGCTTGTCTGGTATTAGATGTCATTGAATATGACTGATGTTGGAACCTTAAAAACGGCTTTGGAAATGAACCCTTGTGGAAGATGTTTTTGAATTCACAAACTCACACAATCACAGAATGGATTGGAAGGGACCACAGTGCGTCATCTGGTCAAGTGGGTCATCCTGCTCAAGCAGGATCATTCTAGAGCACATTGCACAGGATGTCTGGATGCTTCTTGAATGTCTCCAGTGAGGGAGACTTCACAACCTCTCTGAGAAATCTGTTTCAGTGCACGGTCACCTGCACAGTAAAGAAGTTCTTCCTCATATTCAGGTGGAACTTCTTATGCATCAGTTTCTGCCCAATGTCTCTCTCATCCTGTGTTGCTTGGCATCACCAAGAAGAGCCTGGCTTCATCCTTTTGACACCATCCCTTCAGATACTTGTAGATATCGATGAGGTCCCCTCTCAGTCACCTCTTCTCAAGGCTGAACAGGTCCAGCTCCCTCAGCCTTTCCTTGTAAGAGAGATGCTCCAGACCCTTAACCATCTTTTTTGCCCTCCACTGCACCTGCTCCAGGATCTCCATGTCTCTCTTGTGGAGAGACTGAGGAGCCCAGAACTGCACACAGCACTCCAGATTTGCCTCACTAGGGCTGAGCTGAGAGGCAGGATCACCTCCCTCAACCTGCTGATAATGTTTTTCCTAATGCACCCCAGGATACCATTGGCCTTCTTGGCCACAAGGACACACTACTGGATCGTGGACAAGGATCATCCACCAGGACTCTCAGATCCCTCTCTGCAGAGCAGCTTTTCCAGCAGGTCAGCCCCAAGCCTGTACCAGTGCATGGGTTTATTCCTTCCCCAGATGAAGGACCCTGAATTTGCCTTTGTTGAGTATCAGACAGTTCTTCTCTTCCCATCTCTCCAACCTATTAAGGTCCTTCTGAAGGGCTACACAGCACTCTGGGCTATCAGCCACTCCTCCTAGTTTTGTGTCATCGCAGACTTGATGAAGAGGCAGCTACCCATTCATCCAAGTAACTGATAAATAAGTTAAACAATACTGGGCCCAGTATTGAACCTTGGGGGACACCACTAGTGACAGACCCTGTACCACTGATTATGACCCTCTAGGATCTGCCATTCAGCCAGCTCTCAATCCACCTCACTGTCCACTCATCCAGTCCACATTTCCTGAGTTTGCCTATACGAGGATGTTGTGGGAGGAAGTGTCAAAAGCCTTGCTGAAATCGAGGTAGGCAATATCCATGGCTTTCCCCTTATCCATCCAGGTAGCTGTTTTGTCACAGAAGACAATCAGATTGGTCAAGCATAATTCCCCTTTAGTGAATCCTTACTGACTACTCCTGATCAACTTTTTGTCACCCGTGTGGATAGAGAAGACCTTCAGAATAACACGCTCCATCAGCTTTCCAGGGATTGAGGTAAAGCAACTGGCCAATAGTTCCCTGGGTCCTCCTTCTTGCCCTTTTTTAAGTCTGGGGTCACATTTTCTTTCCTCCAATCCTCAGGCACCTCTCCTGATGCTGAGTGGCCTCACTGTGATGTCCTCCAGCTCTCTCAGCACTCATGGATGCCCATGCGCTGGTAAGGGCCCATGGACTTGGCGATGTCACATTTGTCTAGACAAGGAAATCTTCCTTGGTCTAGACAACATTCCTTTACCCTGGTCTCCTGGGTCAGAGATTTCTGAGTGCTGGTCTTATTAGTGAAGACCAATGGAAAGAATATGTTCAGTAACTCTGCCTTCTCTGTATTCTCTGTTAGCAGAGTCCACCCTCCATTTAGTAAAAGGCCCACACTATTAATTGTTTTCTTTTTGTTACTGATGTATTTGAAAAAACCCTTCTTGTTGTTCTTTACATCCTTGGCCAGATCTAATTCCAGGTGGGCCTTGGACTTCCTTGTTTCGTTTCTACCTACCTCTGACAACCTCTCTATATTCATTCCAAGTGGCCTGACCTTGCTTCCATCTCCCATGTGTTTCCTGCTTATACTTGAGTAATGACAGGGATTCTTTATTCATCCACACGGGTCTCTTGCCACCTTTGCCCCATTTCTTACTCTTTGGGATGCATCATTCTTGACCTTGGAGAAAGTGATCGTTGAATTTCAACCAAAATCTGGGACTCTTCTTCCATGCAGGACTTGTTCCCATGGGATTCTTCCAAGAACATTCCTGAAGAAGCTAACATGAGCTCTCCTGAAGTCCATGGTTGTAATGTTACTTGCTGACCTGCTTTCTCCTCTCCCAGTCCTGAACTCCACAGTCTCACTGTCACTGTGCAGCCAAGGCTGCCCCCAGCAGTCTCATCTCCAATGCAGCCTTCCCTGTTTGTTAATGTGAGGTCAAGCAGAACACCATTTCATATGGGATCTTCCACTTCTTGTGACAGGAAACTGTCATTCATGCTTTCCAGGAACTTCCTGGGCTATTTGTACTTCTCTGTGTTGCTTCTCCAGCAGATGTCAGGGTAGGTAAGGTGCCCCAGAGAACCAGTGCCTGCGACTTCAAGGCTGCTTCAAGCTGCCTGTAGAAGGCCTGATACACTTCCTCCTGCTGGTCAGGCAGCCTGTAGCAATCATCCACAACTGTGTCACCCTTAGTAGTCTGCCCTTTTGTTCTAACCCATAAGCTCTCAACTCGCTCATCATCCACACCAAGACGTAGCTCAACACATTTCGAATGTTACCTCACATGGAGGGCAATTTCATCCCCATTCATTGATACTCGATCTCTTAGCTTACTGGTAACAAAGTATCTGAAGAGGGAAAAAGACACAGAACAGCTATGCAGAAGTTATATTAAATTCTTTGCACATTTAATTGGGAAAAAAAAGTTTCAGGGTGCAATGAATATTATGTTACAGAAACAGGGCAGTTGTTCAACAGAAACATAACAAATTTCTTTTTTGATCTTTGTCACTGAGTGAAGAAGGCGTAGCAAAGGAGTTTGAAGTTTTCAGTTGTTTAAAAATAATTGCTTTTAATCATATTCAAAAATACTGAAATTCTAAATGATGTTGAAAGATAATGATCCAGGAAAGAGACACAATGTACACAGGGACATAACTCTAAAGGAAATTTCGACTGTTTTGTCAAGAAAATCAGACAAGCCAACATAGTCAAGAGAGTAATAGAAGCTACAAGAACTATAAGGCTATGGTAATCAATTTTTTTTTGTCCATTAAGATGTGAAATTTAAGCTTTGCATCCTCTGGAGCAAGCTGGACCTGCATTGTTTGGCCTAATCATCACCTCTTTTCTAAAAAAAAATGAACACTCTGGTATTATAAAGAACAATTTGGTGGCAATTTACCATTCCCAGATCTCAAATTCGTATGAATTTTCTACCTTCCTAAAGGTGTTACCCTCTGTCTCTCCTCAGGGACATTATGAATGGGATTTCTCTCACCTCACTGTAGATGTTTATATGTTACAGTCATATTTCAGAAGTAGCCATGTTAGAATTTCTCCACAGTTAGTAGACAAAAAAATAGTTGTGACAAAATACTTTAATCTCTGCTTTTGAATAACATTAATTTTTCCTTGATTTTTTTTTGTTTGTTTGTTGATTCTCTCCATTGACAGAACAGGAGTTTTCTGTGACTAATTCAAATGCAGAAATGTCTGCATTTGGTCAGAATAGTATAGTCCTCCCTTGATCCAATGGAACTGTAGTTTCTACATACCTAGATCCAATAGTGCTTTCAGAAATCATTTGAAAATATGTGACCATCCTTCCTCTTCAGGTGCAACAGGCCATTCTCCCTCATCCTATTATATGGTCCTAGATGTAGCCTTCTACAGCAGTGTGCTGCTGATCTCTATGTGGAGGATATGGGACACATTGAGAAAGACCCTCAAAAGCAGTTCATATGGTCTGTGAGAAACGAGGATGGAACCTGAGTAGATGGAAGAGAAAAAGAATGGTTATGTTGTTCATAATTTTAAATATGTTTGAGAACAGGAAAAAAGTAGATTATCTTTGTTTCAAAAAATAGTTTAAATTACTGATTTTGGACATTTTTTTACAGCTATTTGTGGTATTTCTTCTTAGCAAATTTTCTGGAAACTCTGAGCAATTCTTAACGAAAATAATAAGTTATATACAATAACTTTAGTAATTGCAATATGATAGTATCATAGACTGGTTTAAGTTGGAAGGGACTTTCAAAGATATCTAGTCCCACCCCTCTGTCATGGACAGGGACATTTTGCACTAGAATGGGTTGCTCAAAGCCCCATCCAGCCAGACCTTGAACACTTGAACAACTTGGGCAATCTGTTCTAGTACCTCACCATCTCATAAAAAATTTCTTCCTTTTGTCCAATATAAATATATATAAATATATCCTCCCTCAATTTAAAACCATTGCCCCTTGTCCTGTCACTAAATTCCTTGGTAAAAAGTCTCTCTCTTTCTTATATAATCTTCTGTTATATATTGAAATATTGCAGTACGGTCTCCACAGGACCTTCTCTTCTGGAGGATGAGCAACCCCAACTGTTGTACTTTCCTCATAGGATATGTCTGCCAATCTTCTGACCATTTTTGTGGCCTTTGGACCCACTCTCACAGGCCCATGTCTTTCTTCTACTGGGGACTCCCCAGCGGAGTAGTGAGGAAGAATCCTCTCCCTCAATCTGCTAGGCACACTTCCTTTGATGCAGCCCAGGTTGGCTTTCTGGGCTGCATTACATCTTGTCAGTTCATGGTCAAATTTTCAACCACCAGTATTCCCAAGTCCTCTGCAGGGCTGCTCTCAATCTGTTCAGTACCTGGTCTGTATTTGATTATGGAGGTTGTCCCAGGCCAGATGTAGGTCTCTGCCGTGTCAAAATTCATGAGGTTTACATGGGCCCACTCCTCAATCCTATAGAGGCCCCTTAAAATTTCAGCCTTCAAATTTTAAGAAACCATGAGACAAATTTTGAACATAACAATAAATGACTAAATGATTATAACTTTCAAATACATTTAATTGCCATCTGATATTATCTTCATATTTTCATATTTTCTCTGTATCCATGAGGCCAAGAAAGTGTTTTCTATTTGTTTTTACATAAAGCTCAGCTTTTAAATAATTTGCATTCTGGAATGGCTGCAACTACCAACAAAAAATACATTTAACAATATGATAAATTATGAGCAGTAGCAACATCAATTAGACATTCTGGAGAATGAGCAATGCAAACCATTTTGTTAAATAGTTGCATGATCCAGTAATGACTGATGGTTTGGAAGGAAGAAAAATCTAGACGGAAAATCATCCAGAAGCTTCTTAATGACAAAGGTTTCAATTTCCCAGTCACTTGCATATCCGACTAAGTCAGCTCACTCAGGTAGTTTAAACAAAGTTAATGGTAATGTTAGTGGAAGATAGAGCTGTCTAAAAGACTGGGGCCATAGAGGGCAATTCTATTTTCTTTAACAGACAAGGAGAGAACTCTTTTATTACACAAGCAGAAACTAGTTCAGAAAATAAATGTGGCAAACTAATCTTCAGTTGCCACCAATTAACATATTCTAAAACATGCAGTAAGACTGGTTTATTTCCCTCTTTGCTTTTTGCAAATTCTTTAGTTATTGTTTAAGTTATTTAAAGGCCAAACTCAGAAATTTCAGTCATGATAATTGTTGTAGAAAGGGCATAAGGAAATTCAGCTCAAAGAGCATACAGTCCTATAAATCAGAGAACGAAACAGAAGGATAAAAATGTACAAACATATGGGCTGATATAAAATTTCTGCAGTCTGCACTTAATAAAATAAAAACAGTAAGTGACTAAATGAGTCTGACTGAACAAAATATTTCTACTGGAATAAATATTTATTAACAATATTCAAAATTTTGGAATTGATGCTGGAAATGGTTTGTTGAAGAATAAGCTGTAGGAACATTTGATTCATTTACAGAAAATACTTTTTTTTCCAGAATATTTATGAAGGAAAACATTATAATAGCCTTTATAAATAGTTTTCTTACTGGTAAATAAAGTTGAATTAACTCTACCAGTATCTCCTGGTTTCACTTTCCAAAGGGAAAACTGAATGCATCTCATTTAACTCATTCATTTTAAATGATGAACCTCAAAACCTAAGGCTTGGAGGTGGAAAGCCAAGCCATGAGTAGCTATAGTGCCCTCTTTTACCTCTGCTTTCTAGAATGTCAGCAGCACAACCGTGTTAATGTCCAACAACTTTGCTGGGAGGAGCAAAATATTTTTCTAAATTAAGACTCATAGAAAGGGTGGGTGTTGTACTTAGTGCTGTCCTGGTGAAAGTGATTCTGCTGCAGAAAGGGTAACAAACTTCCTGGGAAGTTCCTGGGCCTGCTCCTTCTGAGTCTGAAGCCTGGAAAACTAAAAAGCTGTATAAATTGTGCAGAGTGCATAACTTCACCAGTGCTGGGATACAGCACGAGTACACATTGCTGCTGCTTAAGTGCTCTGCAATTTACTGCTGTGAGTGTGTTTTGTGGGAGCTCAGCAGTGCTTCTCACTGCAGGGTATTCACCAAGCATACACAGGTGTCCAAGATGAGCACCCCTCTGGGAGTTACTCCCTGGAGTTACTCTCTGACACTGCAGCAACAGTGTTTCTATACTTGCCCAGCAAACTCATAATTTGTCTGCAGACCCAGAAGCACTTTGGAATAGTTCCTGTAGGATAGATGGGCACAACCCTTAGAGCCAAGTTCCAAAATCAGAAGATACACCAGCAGGAAAATTGAATTTCTGAGATTTTTTGAAAGTAAAGATCCCCTAGAGAAAATCTTGACTCACGTCTTTTTTTTCTGTGAATCCCAGGAAGCAGTATCCTGGGCTTTAACACACTTAAACTCTCTCTAATGCTCCCTGACTTGCAGGGTGTCTCTTGGCCTTTCCAGCTGTTCACTGATTATTCTCAACGCTTGACTGCATCTCTCAACTACTCACCCTCATCCTTTGTGACAGACCCTCTATCTTTGATGCTGTGATTTTCTGCCATGTCTTTTTTTCACCTTTGTGCCTTTCTCACCACTCACAGACTCAAGGACTAAACTTCTCTCTCAGATTCTATCAGCAGGGATTTAAGACTCAGCTTCAAAGAAAATTATGCTCAGATGAATCTGATGCATCACTTACGCTCTTAACACAGACTAAAGCCTACATATGTGTAAAAAGTCTTTCCCCGACACCATCAGATGATGTTTTTAGTAAGCATTGAAATGGGTAAGTTTAATAGGTAATATAAGTAAAGCAGCAGAAATTATATGCATTTGTTTCAAAGCAATGACAGGCTAATCTTTAATGCATTATCCAAAAAGAGTCAACATCATAGAAGATGTATCTTCAATTGGTTGCAAAATTCTTTTGTTTCATTTTTTGGAAAACTTTTGCAAGCCAGGAAAGGAATCAATATCCCTCTCTCTTTATCCAGTCTTTCCAAATTCTCTACATTGTCATGATCAGGTTATTTCCTCTGCTGCAGCCTGCAAATATTGATATGTGAAGGCTGCCCCACCAAGTGTTTATTACCATGGAACAGACTGGGCCTAAGGTTATCTTAAAAATACTATAGGGGATTTGGTTTGCTTTTTCAAGAAAACATAAGGAATTGTAGCATTGTTTACTGTGCAAAGTGTCATGTCCTATCAGCATTAAAAGTTATTTTAGGGTTGCTACCAGAAAGAAGGGTTGCTTTCACTTATAAGTCCTTATAGCTTCTAGCTGCAAGTTCAGTTTGTTTCCCTTGTACATAAATACTGTACCTGTGCCTGAAATTTCTTTAGAAAAGATGCAGAAAGTGTGTGGGTTTTTTTCTCTTGACCTACTTTAGCTCTTGGAAAAATTAGTAACTTCTCTAAACACTCTATTGCCTGTATCCTGACAAACAGTTCTTCCATTCGCTAAACTTCATTCAAGCTTTGTTTGTTGTGGGGGTTTTTTTGTTTGTTTGTTTGTTTTTTATGTGTCCTGGATGGCATCTAAAGTTTGTGTTTATGAGATCAAATGAAGTCCTCCACAGCATTACTTTCCTTCTTTTTTTTTTATTTGGGAGATGTTTGTAATACTGTATTATATAGGTAACTTATTGTGTATACAGGAACAAAAAGGGTAACAGTGTCTCTCTTTTAGTCAGTCTTTTACACCTAACTACTTCTTCTTAAACAGCAGTGCTATTGAGAGGCATTTTTAGGGTTTGAACTTGACATCAAAGTGCTGTGGATTCATTATCCCTGTGTCCAAAATTTCCTGTGGCTGCCATGGGAATTGTTAATGTACCATGTAAACCAATGTCAGCAGTAGTAAAGAAAGGACCACACAGACTCAAAATTTAGTTTTAAATCTGCAGTCTCTAGAGATTCAAGCTCTACCAGATATCTCAGGAAAATAAACTATCCCTGGGCATGGCTAGCAGGCAACAGGTTCTTCTCATCTTCTCACGTTGGACCTTCTGTGGCACCCGAGCCATTACCATCAGAGACTTACTCTTTACAGCAATGGCAGTGGATTTTTTCTCCTTTACTGTTTGCTTCTTTAATTTTTTAAGCTTCATTTATCCAGCAATACATAACTAGACTTCAATTATAGACATGTCAATTAGCTTGCGGTTCCTTTTTACTGCGGTTTGTAATATTTTAAGATCTCTATGGTTAAGGGCTACACTTATTTTCGAAAAAATGAAACAAAAGAATTTTTCAACCAACGGAAGATACATCTTCTATGATGTTGACTCTTTTTGGATATGCATTAAAGATTAGCCTGTCATTGCTGTGTGAAACTTTGAAACAAGAGCCCAGATTAGCTCCTCTATAAAGTATATCTTGCTCTTTTAAATTAAAATGGTCAAGTTAATATATGGTTATACATTGCTTTATTCTATAAGTATTTTTGGTCACAAGATTACTAAAGGAACACAGATTAAGCCATGAATGTTATCCCAGGTACATCAAGAAAAAGTATAATTAGCATAATGGTAGAGGACCATGTTATTTTTGAAATGGAAAAGTTCTGTAATTACTAAAAGAGTAGATAAGATGCTAAGTGCAAAAACATTACAGATTTTCTGATCCAGAATAATTTAGTTCACTTTATCTCACTGCCTTGGGCCTATAAAATAACATCACACACTGTTCAAATTGGCCATTTTAAGATAGTTACATGTAGGGAGAACTCTTTGCAAAGCAAAGACTGTATAAATAACAGTCCTCAGGAAAGTCCACAAAACTAATGAAGATATGACTTTTTCCTGACCTCCAGTTTCTGTCTTTGATGCCCACAGAAGAGATTTAGTCTTCAGGTTCAGTTTTCTTTCTCAACTTCTCCACAATATTTGTCTCAGAAATTTATCTTGAATGAGCTACCCTCAAAAATCATTCTTGTTTTTTCTGTCTTTTGTCAACTTCCATCTGTCCACAAATGCTAGTATAGTTCTGGACCTTTGTATCTTTCCTAATTCATGCACTTGAAATTTCTCCTCTGTTCTCAAATCCTGTCTCTGTCTAAAGAGATATTTTCAATTTCCTTTCATAATTTGATTCTGTCTTCTTGTGTGTACTGAAAATAATTTATTTCTCTCAGATTTTCCTCTGTGATATCCTTCCTCCGTTACTTGGCTATGTTGTAAGCCTTGAATCTAATTATGAAACAATATTTGTCTCTTCATCCAATCTATGTTATAATCCATATTTATGCAGAGATTCCACTCATTATTCTAAGCATTCAAACCTAACAGGGTAAAAAAACCCAAAATCAAACCCAAAGAAAAGTCCAGAGTTTATGACCTTTACTTGAAGTATAAATAAACATCAAGTGTCTTCAACAGTAATTTTTTTATTTAATTGCATAAGAGAATCTGAATGAAGAAACAAACAACGTATAAACAAAGTAGGAAAGCAGAACTATTTCTAATTCTGATGGCTAAGGAAAAGGAAACCAAAATTTATGTCAGTTTCTTCAGATAACTGTGAACTGTTACCTTGTTATGGATGAAGGAAGGAGACTGAGTGCAGATGGAATTTATTTCTACACCCATGGGCTTGAATAAAGCATAACAGGTTTGTGTACAGCTTTTATAAGAAATGAGTATGTAATCAGAAGTTAAATGGGAAGCAGGCAAGTCTCCAGTCCTCTGTTTCATGTGCCTTTCTTACCATAAGTTCATATCTTCAGACATTGCCATTGCTGAGCCCCTACATTGCAATAGGCTACAGATCCTGTGGTGAAGGTGAAGACCCCACTGACTATGGGAATTCTTTACAGAAATCCAGTTATAAGATAGTGCTTTGGTTTCATCTTGAAAATACAAGAGAAAAAAAATAGACAGTTCTTCAGAAAGATTTAAGCACATATATCAAATTATTTCAAAATTAAGAATAAGTACTATTATTAATTGTGACTTGTAAAAGTTGTGTATGTGCTATTGTGATGTCAGCACAATAACCTAGTGGTGCTAACATAGCTCACGCTGTTATCAAAGTTCAGTTCCTCAGATGTAAGAGTTTACTGCAGAGTTTGAAGTACTTGAAATCACATATACATGTTCCCACACAGTCACAAACACGCACACGGATGCGTATACCCATTCCTTTCACTTACCTGTCTATTCCTGTTTTCTGAAGAAACACTGACTTACATTTTTTAACAGAACGAAGAAAACAACACTTTTAGAGGCAGACGTGAGTCTTAAGTGACTTATCAACAGTGAGAGCAGTTTGTATAAAGGAGACTCTAATGTGAGCCTGAGAACAAGACAAGTGTGGGTTTAGCTGTTGGCTGAGTAAAAAGGAAACAGAGAAGCTGTGGCTCAGTGGGCTGCCAAATACAAGGCACGTGTACGAGTAGGAAAAGAGAGCCAAGTG
Source organism: Myiozetetes cayanensis (assembly GCF_022539395.1). Classification (NCBI taxonomy): domain Eukaryota; kingdom Metazoa; phylum Chordata; class Aves; order Passeriformes; family Tyrannidae; genus Myiozetetes; species Myiozetetes cayanensis. The sequence goes on along the minus strand of NW_026087411.1, from coordinate 86,941,106 downwards.
TGGTTGACCTACTTATATCTGATCTGCTTTAATGCTCTCATATATCCAGTTCATGAAAACGTTAGATGTTTTCAGGGCCCTGAATGCCTTCCCTGCAGCCCCCAGGGTTCAGTTGCTTGGGGTCAGGGATAACTTTGAAGATGCTCCTCTCTATGAGAAGCCCCAGTAGTGACTTTTTCCCCTGCACCTGGGAGATTCTTTTAAGCTCAGGCTCTCTCCCTTGTCTCTGAAAAATTCTGCAGGTATTCCAGTCCTATGCCTCCCTGACTCCAACCCAGAGCCTAAATTGCAGGTATGACTATGAGATTCTAGCTTGTCATTGGACCTGCCTCATTACTATTGACCTACCTGATGTTTTGAACTCTTGGCTGAACTAAGTGACCACTGCCAGAGCTGCTTGCCTGTGTCCATCCCATGCGGCCCCTGCACTGCTGCAACTGCCTGCATCCCTGTCACCTGCCCTTGCAGAAGCTACCTGCTCTTGCTGCTTCCTGGCAGCTGTAAGAACTGATTAGCAAGTGCAACCACTTATAGAGCATAAATGTCCTATAAATGCCAGGTGGAAGGTTAATAATAAATAAACACAATAAAAATAACCCTGTCGAATATAGGGAGAGCACCAGATGACATGAACTCCTCTGTGCCTACTCTGTAATGGGTGGCTACCTGGTCAGTAGGAAAGGCATTGGCTTGGTTTTGCCTGATTTTGCTTCATTTTCTACTTGTCACACTGCCTAAATAAAGGAGCCTGAGTGATGAGGTCAGCACGGAAGTGATCTGGTGACTGGATACTTTGGGGTTCCTGAAAAAGATAGCAGGACCCTAGAGCCATTTGCCATTGCCTGGTTTGTGAACAGCTGTGCTCTGAAGTAGTCAGCAAACAGAGGTCCCTGCAAGATGCTGAAAGGAGCAGCAACAGCTTTCATATTAGAAAGGCCATATGTTTCTATGCATAGCACATTCTGCATCATGCACTTATATCACATTTAGAAAAAAATCTGAGATTGTGGAAGCCCCAACATTTGCGGTATTGAAGAGTTTATGAATAGAAAATTTCAATGAAAACAGAAAAAGAATTTTTTTTTTTTTTTTTTTTTGAGGGGAAAAAAAGATTGTGTAAGTGTGGAGCACTCAGTGGCTGAATTGTCTCATTATGGTTGTGTCCTTGATCCAGCTGTATAACACTATTTGATTCTCAGGGAATTCCCTGCAGTTCTCTGCAGGCTCAAAGGCTTTCAACTCGTAGGTCTTCTGCCAGCATACTGACCTGAGTTGTCTTGCCTGAATCTGGGCATTAGTCTTCATTTAGCTGAGATCACTGGCTGTGATCTCTGCTGCTGCACAGCCACAGCAATGAGTTCAGTGAGAGTGACAATCAGCACTGTGTTCAGACTCAAAAAGAGAAAATATGAAAGAATTATAATAATGGGAAAAGAGTAGAGAAATGAAGGTAGGTGAAGCCTAAAGGGAAGGCTTTTTAGTTTCTATATTTCATTCAAGGCTATTGTTTGTGAGAGATTTTTTTTACTACCTTTGGACAATGTTACAGTGCTGCCTTATTAAAAAGAAAATGTAATCATTCTCATGGTAGTGATTCTGCCTAGCAGGCTGACAGGTTGAGCACACACATATAATAGAGTGTCTGAAAAACAATCCGTCTGATATCAAGTCACATGAATGAGTCATGAGTATTTATCAGTGTGTCTGAATATTTATAGTAGAAAAACAAGATTTGTTTTATATGGTACTGTGCTCTGTGTCAAATAAACTTACGAACCTAGTAGACAGACTAATACTGCCATTGCTGTAGAGACCTAATTTTACACACCATGTACATACTATATGTTATACATTAAAAATAGCATTCTATTGCCTTGATTTAGTTCTGCTGTAGCCTGTAACAGATCTGTAGGAAATCTGAATGTCACTTTCTTTACAGCTGCAGTAATCATAAATTACTTCATGTCAAGTGTCTTGAGAGTCCTCTATGGGTTTCATTTCATTATTTGGCTGTGTATATACCTGCTGCACAAGCAGTGTTCAGTTACCTGGGGTCATTTTCATTCATAGGTATTCTGTAGACCTGTCATTTATAAATACCTAGGGTCCTTGTACACTCAAGCATAAACTGTTCATTACAGCTTCAATCATTTCACACTTACTGAAGTCAATAAAATACTGTCTAAATGATATTTTCTAAGAAAAATGTATACCAGTGAACTACTTAAACTTATTTATAACCTCTTTTTTAAACATTCAAATAAGCACTCAGTGCCTGAATTCAACACAGCTCTTGTAAAGGCTTCAGAGACTTTAAAACATCTTTATGTGAAAACCAAAAAACTCATAATTCAAATTTATTTATGCAGGAGTTCTCTAAGCTTGCCTTTGAGACTTAAAATCATAATCTACTAAATTATGTTCAGAAAGCTCCACTCAAAGACAAGACTAAAGAAGTCAGCTCTAACAAAAATTCCGTAAGACCTTGTCATTTTTTGAATGCTAAAAGAAAATAAATCTGAAAATCAAATAGCTGACAGAAATAATTTAATAGAATTAGGGGAGAGATGTTCAGTTCTTGTTTGTGAACACTACCCAAAACTCTCATATTTTATAACACTGTTTCAGCTTTTATTATTTGCCTTAAAAAATAAGCAAAGTAGCATATAAGTAGAAAAATGTCTGAACAGCTTTATTTATTAAGTTTTAGACATATTGACTGCAAGATATCTTAAAACACACAATCTTTCAGAGTTTCCACAAATTTCTACACAAATAATTTAAAAAAAAAAAAGGGCCCATTTCACACTACAAAGGTTTTATCCATGACCAACTTCTGATAACAGCCTATTCAACCTCCCCCTGTATTTATTCTTACCCTTTTTCTTACATAAAAAGATATCTGACACATAAAAAATCAGGGTTTCTGTTTTGGTCTTAGTTTTCACCTTTTGTTTTATAGAAAATGACCATAATAAAGACACACAGATCACTTATGACTGCAAAGTTTCACCTGGTAAATAATAATCTAGTTGTTATAAGGACTATTTTAGGACATCTCATTTCTTCCACAGTAACAGAATTTTCTTATCTTGCTAACTGCTGCTTTCTTACTAGTATAAACAAAATACTTATCTTCTTCAAATATCAAACTTAATGCTGCCTCAAAACATTTGTCCAAACCCTGTGTTTGGATGGGAAATGATAAATAAAAGCCTGGATTTCTAAACATCACTTTTAGCATAATGTTGTTCCATCTGCAAAAGCCCTGTTACAACTCTTGGCACTTCATTTTATTTTCTTGGGTTTGGGGGATTTTGTGGGTCTATTTATTATGTCTGTCCTAAAAGAGAAAATGTGTGTGTAAAATGGAGCATATTTTTATATTATCATAGTAATCATAAGGAAGACCTTATATCTTAACTTCTTCTGTGGTGCTGGTCAGTTACAGGCTACCTTAATCCTTCTTGTTCCGTGGCCCATCAGATGTCACATACTGATTTTCTTTCAATTAAAGTGATATTTTCCTGGATGTTTAGTTTACCATTGGCTCTACAGAATTACCAGTCAGATTCTCTTTTTTTTTTTTTTTTTTTTTCCCAGAACTTCATGGAATGCAATAATAACAAAAGAGATTGTTGCAAAGTCACCTATTGCAAAAATATATAATATTATCTTCTAGGTTCTTAGAAATCTGTGTAGAGTTATTGATAAAGGAAAGAAATTGAGAGGAGTCAAAAATTCTGTTTAGAGACAACTCATAAGAAAACAAATAAATCTGTAAACCACAGAAACAGCATCTACTATGTGTCTAGAAGCAACTGCTAAACAGTGAAGAATTTGTTTATGTTCTTAGCCAAGATATCAGATGTTTGTCTGACAAAATGTGCATGTTCCACTTTCGGGCTTGATCTCCCTCACTGATGTGAAATAAAATGAAATATTGTTGCTGTTTGTCGAGAAGGTCTCAAGGCATTTCTTAACACACTATATTATAATTTGAAGAATCTTGCCATGGTTTCTTATTTTTGCTCTATTATTTTTCCTCTGCCTACATCTCTTCTGATGTTATGCATCTCATTCTGTCCACATTTTAATTGTAAAAATAGCGGTCATCATCAGTTTAAGGGTGCAAGACAAAATACAGTAAAATCTGTAATGATAAAATACTGGGAATAATATCTGTGATATGAACAACAAAGGCTGAGCATAAATAATAACTACTGCATTTTCCTCTAGCACCGAATACTATGAAACAATAGAATTGTATATGTGGTATATGTGCAGGCCAGAGAATAGGTCACTGAGGCTGGAAATTATTAAATTCTCTTCCAGTGACACATAAAGTGAACACATAAAGGAAATGAGTATGTTTAAATACCTGTAAGCTCTCACACACAACATACAGGTGCCTTCCAAAATGTACTCATCTCCGGTCACAGCCTTATCTTTGACTTCTGAATCGGAATTTGTCTTCTAGGACCATGTTAATCCTTCTTTTTTGTCCCTCCTAGTCAGAAGCATAAATTGTTTTGCCCAAGAAGGACCTTTACAGTCCAATTTCACTATATAACAATGTTTTTTTTAGGTGAGTCCCATCACTGTCAAAAACAACTCAGCTGTTGCAAGTACAAGGACTGAAACTGCTTTCAGAAACTCCTCTGAAGGGAAGTAAACAGCAAGAGGAAGAAATCTTCTGAGTCTTACAGAGATGTCTCTGTAATACTGGGGAGTCCCAAAAGAAAATTAGGTAGGAAAATGGATTAGTTCTGTTTATCTGTCTCTCAAAGGCAGTGCTTTCTCCAACTTCTCCTTTGACTGTAAGCAACAATTAATAAAAAGTTCTTGTGTGTTTTGTTGTTCATCTTACATATTTATACCGGTACAGAAAGAAGCTTCAGGGATCTTGTGACATCCTATCACGAGCAGTAAACTGGATTGAAATTTACCAAGAAAATAGCATTTTTTCTTTCCTAATTAGAATTGTGTGAAATTGAAATTCCAATTACTTCTGTTCTCCAGTGTTCTGGATCTCAGCTGAGAGCTTGCCTCTGGCTATTCCTTGCTCCTTGACTAGTAATCTTCACTAGACATTGTTTGCACCAGAGGAACAACAATCCCTCAGAGTGCAGCATTGGGTCAAGTTCAAGTTATACCAAGCATATGAGGATTATAATGGTTTTCCTGACTGCATCACTACTATTAGAGTCTTCCAGATTTGTTACTGTGCATGCATTGTCAAACAAAGTAAAAGAGAATAAGATATCAGACAGAGACCTAAACCATCAATAATTTTTGGTGGTAGGAAGGTTAGTCTGTGTTTATTATTGTTGCTGCTGTTGTAGGAGGGGTGGTTGTGGTTGTTGTTGTTGTTGTTATTATTATTATTATCATGCTTTTAAAATTTATTATATTTCATATTGTGATTTTAAGTATGTCAGTAAAGAAGAAGCCTGAAGAAACAAAAACCATGGCAAAGGCATCTGTTAGATGCTGGTGGTCATACTGGGTTCAGAATTTGTATAATATTCATGTAAGATCTAGGCACTGCAACTTAACTTTCCACTTGAAACATCTAAAACACCAGACTGAAGGAGCAGATATTTCTGAATTTCTATGCTACTGGGAGGATCATTCCATTCCCTGTCACTTCTTGATACTTTTTGTGTTGCTACAACAATGTGGAACCTGGTTTAGAAAACGTTCAATACCCTTCAGAAAAACTTCTAATTGGAAGACAGAGTGAATTGACAAAGTCTTAGCTTGTATCCATAACAGCACCTGATTAACAGCTATTTACCAACTGATCTTCAAAAAACATCTCTGTTCTTTCTATGCTCCTAGTCATGCTTCCTATATGCTTCTAGTCATGCTCTTCTGTAACAGTTTGTTTCTAAGTATAATCGTTTAGGAGTTAATTTTACACCTGTTCCTGAAGGCTGTTTTCAGAAAGAGAACTCTGCACTTTCTCTTCCTATAGTTTCTTAGCCATACAAGGAAATTCCTATTTTCAGGAAATGTTTACAATTTGTCTTTCAACTGACTGCAGAATAGTTACCTTGCGTTTCGGTAAATCTTTTTTAACTATGACTGCAGTTATTTATTTTGATATTATCCCTCCTGTTTTGCTAAATATATGACTATTTATCACAAATTCCTGTTAATATTTTCCTTGTGGAAAGTAACCTGCATATATAAATATATTTTCTTTCTTTGATGCTTGAAACTGGGTTTTATACATGTTGAAACTGGTGAGATTACTGGCTGTCTATCACTGAGGCTAAAAGCAGAGGGGAAAGCTTATAGAAATGGTGGTTAGCTTCAAAATGCCGAATGTTATCTGCTGGAACTGTCCCTGTTTGTAAAAATGACATAAGCACAAAGGACACACATGGATAGACGTGCTGGATATGAACACATGCAGATTTGAATAATGTCCTGAGAAAAGACCTTTGAAATAAGTGCTGGTTAGAACATTTCTTGGAATCTGAGCAAAGAAATGTTCTCCAGCTGTTTGATTCTTCTCATGTAGAAAGAAACAGGATTTTGTTGATATTTTTTGTAAATATAGTAAGCATCAAAGACCTACCTACTTTTAGTCATCTCTTCCCAAAACAGGAGCAATGGGAAAACCAAACACAGGGGAAGGTTACCCCTTGAATACAAACAAGAATTCTTGAGGATACATGCCATGTGTTCTTGTTCAGAGGTTTTTTGTTGTTGTTTTGTTTTGGGTGTTATGTTTTGGTGTGTTGTTTTATTTTTTGTTTTTACTTGGATTACTTTAAACTGTATTTGATAGCTAATTACATTTACCAAAGCCAAATTGAAGTACTGATTAAACACAACTATACAGCAAATACAGTGATGACAGACTGCCTATGTCCTCATGATCTCCACAGAATATAGGAACGGCAAGTGAAAGGGCTCTATTCATTTTTAGTGTACCTTTAACTGATCGTTTGTCCAAGATCAGAATAGTAAACAAGGAACAAAGCTACAATCAAAATTCAGGAACTCCTGTTATTTTTATTCTTGAGCAAGATACAATAGGCACGGGGATAAAACTAACAATCTAGACTACATTCCAGATTGTAAAGCTTTACAGGGAAATGCTGAAATCTTATTTTTGCTTATGCAAACAGATTGACAGCTTTGTATGACACAGAAATAATTTTAGAAAGTGTATCTTATGTATGTTTGACTCTTCTGGACATCTGGTATCTGTTGGTCTGATCTGAGCTGCAAATCTGACACTTTTAAATTGTTTACAACTGGCATAGAATTTATGGATGCCTCTCAGATGCTTTGTTGTTGCTCTTCAGGTGGTCTAACTTCATAGATTTTTTTTGCTGCCTCAGAAAAAGGCAGGGAATTATAGGGATTTTTAAGCAAGTGCTCAGAAGTTAGTAGAATATTTTAGACCAGGGAAAAAATATTTCCTGTTAGAAAAATGTATTAGGTCAGATAGTGGAACAACAGACTAGATTACTGATTTCTTTGGGTATACAATTCATCTCTGTGTTATTATAAGGTCATCATGGCTAGGCTTCACGAATGAAGATTTGAGAAGGGCTCTACCCACGCTTGCTACAAGCACGCTGATGGCTAAAAAGGCCAATGCGAGATTTAAGAACACCATGGTGTATCACAGACTTGAAACAAAAAAATCTGCGGAGTTTGCTCTAGTAAATCTTTCTGGAATAATATTTCTGAATTTTAACCATGCATTGTGAAACATAGGCCACATCTGATATGAAAGGAAAAAAGCAGTATTTAAATAGAATTATTGTGTCATATTGTATTATCAAACTACTTTCACCACAGTTTTCTGTCAAGACTATGATGAATGGACAGTAAGGGAGACATTAAGGAAATTAAAGGAGCAAGGTTGCGTTTTGAAAGGCAAAAGTTTCAGTCTGACATATCAGAAATGGGACTAGTAATCGCATATCTTTTTTAATATATGATATCAGAACAGGAGAGTTCAACTAGATGTATTAAGAAATATTTAGTAGCTGATGTGTTAAAATGTGTATAATAGAAGAGAAAAACTGAGAAATATGGACATTAAGTTTGTGAATCTTAAATAATATTACTGCCTGTGTTTCAATTTGCCAGCTAACTCCTGTGTACCTTTCAGCTCTGCAACCAATATTAACTTTTAGGAAAATCTGTAAAGCATGGTTCAACAGAATAAAGGAAAGTGCTTTGATGCCTTTTGTTGTTCTTTTTTTCCCTTAGCTTTTTCAGTGCTTCCTCTCTGCCCTTTGTATCAAGCTCAGTTTTTTCTCCCCTTCATTCAGATCACCCCACCAGGCTACCTTAGGCTATCTGTCTGATGTGTTTCATTGTGTTCTTCTCCTCCTTCTTTTCCCATGAAGCCAGGCTTGACTTCTCCTCTATTTCTTTTATGTTAATAAGTTCATTGTGGTTTTTAGGTCATGGTTATAGTTTTTTGGCTCATAGTTCCTAAGTTTTAGTTCCTTCAGCCAGTATATTTTCTTGATAAAAACGCATCCTAAAAATATCTTTCTAAATACTTTTCCAGTTAAGTAACCATAAAATAATATAATTAATTTTAATTGTATGATCAAGATGTGTGTATATTATAAGTGTGAAATTGTGCTGTTTTATGGATGCTGCTTGTTCTTTTCCTGTGGTTCCAAAACCCATGAAAAGCCCTGATTCTTCCTCTGGACAGACTGGCATCTTCCTACATGTGGTGATGATACTATTAGCATCTTCTTCCTTTAAATCTATTTAAATTTCAGCAATGCATATGTTCATATGTTTTCTAATAAAACAAAATTTGATCTGAAAGTAATAATTAATTTATTGCTATATTACAGCGAGAATACCTCAAACCCAGAAACTATCCCCACCTTAATTTCAAAGTTTAGTATAACAGATGAGAATAACTCAAAATGGAGATCTCTCTCACCTCCTCAGCTAAACACATATTTTCAGCTGGTTAAATTTCACTTTCCTCAGCTCATGAGGATATACTGTATCAAATTATGTGCTGAGAAAGCAGTTAGAGTACTAGATGATGTAGCACAACTGGAGAGCCACATGGGGTTACATGATAATAGAGATTTTTAAAAGACACATGGCAAACAAATAATATGTCCTCTACAGCGATCTTTTCAGCATAAACCCTTCCCTGAAAAGCACTACCCCAGCTGACATGCAAAGCCCTGGTTTCTTGTCCATTGCTTGACCCATGTGCATGGAGCAGCTGGTTACCAGACTAACAAACCACCAACTAACTGTCTGGCATGTGAAGTCATGAAGAAGGAGAAAGGCCAAGATACGATACTAGAAATACATGAGGCAATTATGAGAAGGGAGTCAACACTGTGCATCTTACAATCAGTGCATGCAGTTTGACAGGTTTTGCATTTTTGCCAGTATCACAGCTCAGAGCTCATTTCTCTGAGCAGCTGCAAAGTTTGGGAAGCTTCCAGCTCACAGGAAATTCTAAATTTTTTTTGTTTGTTTGTTCATTTTGGGCTGATTCAGAACAAAAAACCTTTTTTCTTTAAAGACATTTTCTGGAAACCATAATACCGTTTTTTAGCCAGCTCTGCTCCATGAACTACTACATGGCAGCATGGTACACCAATTACTGACACTCTCAGTTTGGCTTGAAAGTGGAATCTAAGTGCTGATGGCTATAAATGTCACTCTAGGGAAACACTGCCCAAACAAACTTAACAAAACCTGAACTATCTATGTTGTCCATTCAGTGTTCATAATTTTAACATGTTTTTCTCTTGCTGACTAAAAAAAAGAATAGTCAAGTGCAAAAATGAAAAAAAAAAAAAACACTTATATTTGAAATAATGCTCCTAATCTCTTTATGAAAGAAAGACTTCCTAGTGTATGTCCTACAAGTGAGAAGGTGAATCAGAGAATAGTGATCATATAATCCAACCCTTCTGAGTAAGTATGGTCCCATACAGAAGGCTGCCCAGACTATGTCTGGTTGTGTTTTGAGAATGTGCACAGAGAGTGACTCAGCCTCTCAGGACAACCTGTTCCAGTGTTTAGCCACACTCATGGACAAGACATTTTTCTTATGTTTAAACAGAATTGCCTCTTGTCCTATCCCTGGCCACCTGCGAGCAGAGTTCATCTTCTTTACTCTTCTCATCAGTTATTTTTACAGATTGACAAGGTTCCCCTGAGCCCTCTTTTCCCCAGAATGAATAGTCCCATCTCTACCCTCCTGCATCAGGTACTCCAGTCCTTCAATGTCTTAGTGCCCGTTTGCTGGACTCATTCTACTCTCTTGGAATCTCCACTGTTCATACCTCCCTTGTATCAGCGAGCTCAGAACTGGACACAGCACTCCAGATATGTCTCATCAGCGCTGAGCAGAGGTAAAGGATCACCTCCTTAAATCTGAAGGCAACACTTTTTCAATAGGTGTCAACAGTAGCATATGTACCTCAGTATGGAAACCTCTACTTTGTTGTAAAGCTGTCCCTATAGCAGCAGTTTCCAGCATCAGCTGATATTTTTTTCATTAACTGTAAAGATAATTCAATGCCTATGAAAAGTAGGACTAAATATATTGCAAATAAACATGATATTGTTGGAGTCTGGACTGAGACCGAGAAAACTCAGGTCTCTGAGCGCACCCTTCCAATCCCCTGAACTTTGCCTGCTTTATTTTATCTTTAAAAAAATAGAAGTTAGCTTTGAGCTTGCTTAAGTCTAGAAAATTTGAATCATACTGTTAAGTTATAATTTCATCATTTTCTTCTCTTCAACTGAAGCTATTCCTTCCACAGTCCTTGAGGCATTTGAAATCTGCTCAGTTCCTCTGGTTCTACTAGATAGTGACCTCAGACTGTTCACATCACTATGAAATAAACCATCAAGTATCTGTGAGTCACACTACAGCCATAATATCAAGGCCACTACTCACTCTTGATAATATCCTATTACCAGTCCCAAGCGTGCACACCATCTCAGAAATCTCCTGACTTGCTGTTGCTAAATTCAAATTGCTACATCACCAAGCATACATCCCAGGTGCAAGGCAAAGCTAACAGGAGAGTAAAGGTGAGATGTGGTTTTTATTAAACTACCAGTCAGTCATCCTGCCTTAAACTTGCCTGAGTGTATTAGAAATGCTTGCAATGCTAGACACAGGTTTGCATAGCCCAGCATTAAATAGCAGATAAAGGGTGGGATGCTGAACCCATCTGCCAAATCAAGCAGGTTGAAGCTTTTGCTTCTTTTACATTCAAAATATTACATATTTCCTCTTAGAATAATAGAATCATAAAATGTCCAAGTTAGGAAGGGACCACAAAGATCACCTTGTTCAAAACCCCCTGCCATGGAAAGGGACACCTTCCACTAGACCCGGTTGCACTGAGTCCCATACAACCTGGTCTTGAATACTTCCAGGGATGGGGCAACCTGTTCCAGTTCCTCACCAACCTCACAATAAAGAATTTCTTCTAATATCTAATTTAAATCTACCTTTCTTCAGCTCAAGGCCATTCTCTCTTGTTCTATTACTATATACCCTCATGAAAAGTCTCTCTCCAGCCTTCTTGTAAGCCTCCTTTAGGTACTGGAAGGCTGATACAAGGCCTCCTTAAAGACTCCTATAGGCTGAAAAACCTCAACTCTCTCCGCCTGTCTTCATAGGAGAGGTGGTCCTAAGCCTGTGATTAACTTAGTGGCTCTCCTCTGGACTCATTCCAAGAGGTCAACATCTTTCCTATGTTGGGAGCCCACAGCTGGATGCAGTACTCCAGGTGAGGTCTAACAAGAGCAGAGTAGAGGGGCAGAATCACCTCCCTCAGTCTGCTGGCCTCACTTCAGTTGATGCAGCCAAGGATGCAGTTGACCTGGTCAGGAAAAAGACCTGAATTATTATATGAAATTATCAGCTTTGTGATCAGTAGCAGTTAAGGCAGCAAACACAAAATACTAAGATTTTTAGGAGAAAGAAAAACAAAATCTTTTCTGTAGTCCTCTTCTTTCTATCCCAAAAGTAAACTAAAGAAGGTACAGAGAAAGATTACATAGATGATCAACATTTTAATTAAGTTTTTAATTAAATAAATTAAGATGCACTGTTCTGTAAAAAAAATTATTGGAATATATTTATGAAAAGTATGCATAACATCATGGACACAACTGAAAAAAAATGAAAAGGGAGTAAGTATTTATTCTCTAGGGATATCCTAATGTAGTGGGACATTTTAAAGGTAAAAAAGGAGAGCCTTTTTTGTACTGGACACACCTGACTGATGAAAGTTATCACCATAGAATATAAAGGATTAAAATACATATATAAATATTACTTTAATGGAATTAGATGTAGCAACAAAAAATCGTTTAAAGATCATCATTTAATGCTACATCCAAACACCAGCCCAGAAACTGCCTATACCTATAAGTTGATGGGTAATGTGAGAATTATCAATGTTCCTGTAGCCATTTCACAAACTTCAAGAACACAAGCCACTGTCAGACAGAGGATATATGAAAATAATATGTCTATTCTTAAGTCCCTGTGATTATAACCCTTCCTCCAGATGAACCCACCAACAGCCATTGTAAAACCAAAACAGACAAGTGAATCTTTTATGTGATACAAACTGTCTGTGATTTGCAGGGACCAAATAAAAAAAATCACCTTAAAATATCTCATCAAGCTTCTGCAAGATTTCAGGTATTTCCAATTGCTGTTTTTCCCCTTCTCTCAAAATAATTTTTCTTAAGTATAAACAAAATATCTCAGTCTTTATAAAACCTTTCTTTTATTTTTTTTCTCCTAACAGCTAAAGGTTTAGTACGGAATTTCACCATTTAAAATACTGGCTTACCAACTGCATGCGATAGGATGTATCTGGCAACTCGTTGATGTCATCCATGAAAATTAGGGCAAAAATTCTGTGGCCAGATCAAAGGTAATGAGATGAAAATATATGGGTTCTGCCACTGTTGCTTGCCCTCTGACAAGCAGGCACTGGAGAATAACTGTAAGAAAACATTTCTTCCTTTTTTTCTGGCATGTGTTACTATCAACCTCTGATCTAAATTGCCGCTTTGTGGAATACTTGAAAACCAAATATTCAAATCTGTTGTTACCGAAAGATTTGCCTTCAAACCTAATTTATTTGGGTAGATTATTACAGTGAAATAAATTATGATTTCTAAAGCATGGGCTAATTGGTAATGCTAAAAAATTTAAAATGCAAACAACATGTTTTACTTTATCAAAGCACAGAATTTGGGTTTCGATTATGTAATTGAAAGCAGAAATTGCACTCAAAGAGTAGAAATTAAGAAAGTAGCTACTATATATATATATATCTATCTCAGATCAAGCTGATGTGCAAAGGTCTCTGAGGTTTTTATTAGCTATGGAAGCCAAGGAACCAGCTGAATAGTATTTAACTGCCAAAGCACTGCCTTTCAGAGTGGAACATGTTTGGGATATAATATCTAAGGCAATTTAGTAGCACTTCAGACTTTACATATAAAACCATCTGTGAGCCTAGCTAAGATCACTACTCCAAAACCCACTAGAATAGTTTGCCTGAAAAAGCCATGACTCTCCATGAGGAAAGCTTGCCATGACCATATGATAAGAAAAATTATCTATACCTGACATTATGATAAGGGGAGGGGCTGTATAGAAGCTTAGAATCCGTTCTAAACCTATTTTCCTGAGAACTAGACTTATATCTGTGCTTTGGTGACATCCATGAGTAGCCTTTTGTGACACCCAGCCAAGGAAAAATGAAATCGTTCCCCACATTTACAACTTTTATCACCAGAAATGGATAAGATATTAGTGATTGCTCTGAAATATCTAAGAAATTATTGCGACATAAAAAGTACAGTAGAAAATAATTTCTTCACTGAAATTTTAAAAATTCCTGCCATGATTGTAGTACATTCTTTGTGTGTCAGTGTGACTTGCACACAATGAAAAGCCAAATCACACTAATTATGTCCGATAAACTTGGCATATAAATCATATTGTTGAATATTCCTCTTTGTATTCTTCTGATTAATATTTCAGAATAATTACAAAATCTACAAAGTGAAACAAAATATAAATTATAAACAAATTATAAATCTGGATTATTTACTCAGGATTAAAATTTTTACAGTAAAGTGCAGAAATAGGCCCTTTTTATTAGTTGGCTTTGTTTCTCTAATGAATATGTAGATTTTCTTTTTCCCAACATATATTTCATTACTAAAATATCAGGCAATTGGAAAGGTTAGTTTTATTTAGGGGAAGGAAGGAAGCCATTTTGATTTAGTTTAATTGCATACCCACTGACTCTAAATTGTTTCAATAAACTTTTGTGTTGCTTTCTGGAAGCTAAATGTTAAAGAGAAAAGGAAAATGAGATTTTTTTATAAGACCATAAGAAAAAATATATTAGTCAAGAACAATAGCCAACTAATCTAATTGTCTGTTTATACACTATATAAAAAAACCTAGTACCTTAAACCCTAAAAGTCACTCCCCCTCAAAAAACCCAAAACTAGGAATTTCTCAATGTAGTGCAAAATGACTACTTATTTATCTCATGATAGAAGCTGCAGTACTGTTATCAACATTCACTTAAAAAAAAAAAGTTGATATTGATAGTAGTTTGATCTAGTGACTTGCAAAGTCTGATAGACATTTTGTGAAAAACAAGAAACAAGCAAAAATCCTGTTTTATTTCATAAATTTTACATTTATTGCTTTTCATTTCCTGTGAGAGTACTCCTTTGTTCATACTCTGCAAGAATAAATATCCAATTTGCCTCTCTGTATTTTTATTGTTTGGAGCAGCAGCACTGTCATCTCCCATTGTATACATAAAATAAACAATCTCATTTTTTTATGAGTTGTAGAGTAATAACATTAAATTATTATTTGTTTTTATTTTAAAATACCACAGAAGTACTTCTATACACTGGTTTAGGACAACTTAGATTGGTTTTAGTACAAGATCACAATTTTTTCATTTCCTTGTTCTTAAAGAAGCTTTCCATAATCATATGGTGTTAAAACTCAAAATGCAGTAAATTGGGTAAAGAGACAGAATAAAATAGTCTGCTCTGAAACTGAGTATTTAAAACAATGAACCTAATTGTTGGAGTTTAACTGAAGCTGTATTCTTGGTTTTGGTTGGCAGCAGGATTTTCTTTAGAACTCTGCTAGTATTCAATTTGCTAGAATTTAAACATCTGGATGAACAAGCATGATTGCATCAGACATGATTTTACCTAGTGGGCAAAGCAGCCCCCCTTTGCCTTTAAATAGAGAGATTTGTTCTATCATATGTTTGTCCTGAAAAAAAAAAAAAAAAGGGTACCACAAATACTGATAAAAGCCCTCAAGCATTCACATTTTCAGTGCACTATAATTAAGTGCCCAAGTTCTCTTTTTTCATTTGTAAAATAAAAACGTATTTTGGCGGTTTTTGTGCTTGCAGTAAAACAATAATTGAACACCTGAAGGGCTTTCTGGGGTATATTATGTATTTGACAAAGTCTAAGTAAGCAGCAGAAGAAACCACAAAGGATATTGATTTTCTATGGAAGGGCAAGACTGATACTTCTTCATTTGAAGGTTTTGCTTTTACACTGAATACCACAAAGGAAATCTAGTTTATAAGAAAAGAACTTAAGAAAACAGTATATTTAAAAATTTTTAATCCATTCTCCTCTGTTGCATATCCTTTCTCTGCTGTGTTTGGGCTGAGAACCAAGAAGTTGCTCCCGAAGGGTCCAGAAGTGTTTGTTTGCCTTAATGAACCAAACATCAGAATTCACCAGAACATCTGTGTTGAATAGCAACTTTAACATCTCTACTGTATTTCCCAAAGATGCACTTTTTCATGGTAAAGTTTTCACAACCAAGTTACAGTGATAGTGGAAAAAGAGAACAAGACTCTCATGTCTGATGACTAAGGTACAAACACATGGAAGGCTGAGGATCAAGTTCTTATCTCGCTCAATTCAAAACAATCCAAAACCCCTCAGACACAAGGGGACAAGAGCGTTCACCCCACACTGAAAGCCCTGGATTTGCCCTGAATATCAACGTCATGTTGTGCTCTACAAAGACTTCTGTTTTCCTTCCAGCAGAGAACAAAAGCAAATGTCAGAATCTCAGAAGTCATGTAACAGAATAGTCACCCTGCCATCAGCTGCATAGGGACCAGATTTTCAAAAAGTCAAAAAGTGGGACACCTTATGCCATCCCCTTTTACAGTCATGAAACACTTATGTGCTTGGTCTTCTGGCTCTGTTCTTTGAGTTGGTTTAGGAAATCTCCTTCAGAGCAGTAAAGCCATCAAAGAAAGTCTTAGTGCTACTACTTTTCTGTTATGGGAATATTCCTTTATAAAAACATACAAGGTATTTCTATATTATAGCACAAGAGTTTAGGAAACCAGTTTGCAAGCTAAACTTTGTCCTCCACCTGTTGCTCTGTCATGATTCCTGTGGAACAGCATTTGTTGTATCATTTTGTCATATCACTTTTTTACTAAACCACAAACATTATTTTAAACTTTATTATAGTGGAATTTCTGCATAATTTCATTTTTAATAAATTTAAGAAAGTTACAATCTGTATAAACCTGTATATTTACATGAAAATAGAAAAAAAACCCACAAAACAAGCAAATATAAAAAGGAAAAAAAAATCATTGAAATGCCATGCTCTAACATGTTTTCAGAACTGGAGAACATACTGTAATTCATGCTGATATGCTTACAGACTTTCCTGTAAAACTCAGTAGCATCTACTGAGTGCTTGTAAGGATTTTGAAATCTACATTCAGCAATATAAATTAAATATCCCCGGTTTTATCTTTAATAGCACCTTTTTCACAGAGGTTCTCTATATACCTCTATCATGTATACATACAGTTTCACATACATATAGAACATTAATTACTCAAAATAGTATTATTTTTTACTAGGCATTTTGAAAAAGTCCATAATTTCAGTTGCAAATGTAATTACAAAGCAATGAGGTATCTATTCCATCTCAGGGATTATATAATTTGAGAGAAAAAGAAAGTTTGGAAAAATTATGAGCATTTTCCTGCCTTTTCTGTATAAGTACTAAAGGTTAACTACATTTTTAAAAAGCATTTTGTATTTCAGACTTCTCTTGGACTGTTTTGAATATGAATTCATTTTTTACTTAAAATTTAATGCGCTACATATGTAGAAGGCAAATTCATGACCTTTCACTGCTGTAACAGCTAGCTTCAGTACTTCATTCTCATAATTGTTTATTAATATTACACTCATTTAACCTGAGTGCACATCTCACTGCTCATGCCATATGCACACAAGTGAGATCAGGTGCTTTGAGTAACCATCCCTGGAGGTATTTAAAGGGTGTGTAGAATGGCACTTAGGGATATGGTTTAGTGGTGGAGTTGGCAATGTTAGTATAATGATTGGACTTGATGATCTTAAAGGGTGTCTTTCAGCCTTAATGATTCTATAATTCTGTGATTCTATGAGCAAAGTCACCTCATAAAAAGAAAGAAGGGGAAGGAAATATTTGTGAAATCTTCAAGATTTCTACAACTATAGCCCTACTTCCTTTAAGAATGCAGAGATTTGATGAGCTTTTTAAGTTTCTGCAGAAGACCCAGAAAAGTCTAAGGCTATGGTACCTCACTTACTGTGTAAACTTATTTTGATGCTGTTGATATCACACTTATTTGTCCCTATTATGCAGAGTTATACTGCTAGGTAACCACGTACATATATAGTGAAGTAATTGTGCCAATCCTCAACAAACCTCTTAAGGCTGCTTCTACCTATGGAAAGGACAAAGATATCATTGCCTACAGAACTTGGAGAAATCTTACGACAAGCAGAAAAATTCCCATTAATAAAATTTAAGTGAAACAGAACTCCAGATCAGGAGTTATTCACACTCACAGAAATTCTATACCAACATCCAGAAATGCACTGACTTGTGCTTACCTGACTCTAAAACACATAAAATTCAGCTAAGTATGTAATAGATGGACTAAAAAGAAACTCAATTAAAGTAGGAAAAACTAAGCAAAATTTCACAGAAGTCTAGTATAGACACCAGGAAAAGAAATGCACCTGAAAATCTATTTCCTCTACAGAAATGACAAGAGGTTCTCAGAGAACTGTAGAAATGAATACTATTGAATTTTAGGTTAGGTAGTGTATATCTCACAAGAAACTGAGATATTTGATTTCAGAACCTTCAAAATAATAAACAAATCTGTGAGTACTCAAAACCCAAGACTGGATATATAGTACATAGAGTGAGTGAATAGTAAGATTCACAAGTCTAACAGCTAAACTTGTGCAAAGCAGAGGCATTCATTTGAACTCACTGGGTTTATGACAACTTGCATCAGATGTTATCTTTGCTATATTTGGTTGGTATTGTTTAGACTGAGATTTTTTTTTTCAATACAGAATGATGATAAATTAGGGCAGAGAACACATATCTTCTACTTTTCCTCAGTTTAATGCATCATTTCCATCACTCTTAATGGATAGATGCTTGATATATAAATTTCTTTCATAGATAGTCGAGATGGGTGGGTGGATGGATTGGTGGATGTATATTTCAGCCCTCAGATGTGTTTTCATAGAGTAAAACCTAATCCATGTATTGCAATAGGCAGATCTACTTAGCCTTTTACATGTGAAAGTTACATACAAAAGTGGGTATTATCTAAGAATTTTATTCAACTCATGAAATGGTTCTCTGAAAAAAAATGTCTGTCCTTTTAAAATTTTTCCCCTTGTCATGGGTTATTTTTATTTTTCAGTCAACTCTGAAAATGTGTGATCATATCTGAAAACACCTTTTTCCCTTAGATTTTAAGTAGCACATGAAATTTCAGTGGATTTTTTCATACTTTGTAAAAAACTAATAACTTTTAAGAATAAATAATTCATAATAATGAGTATCTCTCAAATCCAAATGTAGAGAACTTCTTTATTTTGGGAGAATGCCAGTGTTTGGTATTATGTGTTTTTATAAATATGCTCAATTTTTTTTTTTTACCAAGTCATATCTGAATTAAAAAATACTTAGGTCTGAAGATACTACAATATGTTGATCTTACTTTTCCCTTTTTTATGTATTATGAATATAAAATCCAACATCATAGCTGATGGAAGTTCATTTTTAGTTAAGCACTTCATTGAAACTGTCTGAAACTGTCAACCTTTTCAGGAATAAGTAATAGTTTAGTTTGCCTCCAGAGTCAAGTAAACAGACATCAGACAATGTATGAGTTGGAATAATTTTTATGTTCCTCTCAGTTCTCTGTGTGTACCACCTCCACATGCAACTTCTGGAGCTTTAAGAGAGATAAAGAAAATAAGTATATTTCTAAGGAATTATGAACTGCTACTCTCTGTACTGCAGCTCCATATGTTGGTTTTTAAGTTAATGACTCTGGTTTTGTTTGGTTTGGTTTTGTTTAGGATTTTTTTTGTTGTTTTTTTAATTTGAAACATTAGAAGTAGAAAAATACTAGGAGAGTGCCATTTACTCTTCCATAACTGTAGTGCTCAGCTGGTAATTTTTTTCTGCTTAATAATTATCATGCTGCATCCTAAGAATTTATCATTTTCCTTTTTCAATTTCTATCTGTTCGTTGTCCTCCAAGCATTTCTAAAATCATAGACTAGTGAAACAATTTTGGTTTGACGGGACCTCCAGAGATCGTCTACTGCAACCCTAAGACTCAAAGTTCATCCTGAGCTTAAGGACCTCATTTTGAAATTATTACTATTTCCAAGTATTAGTATTTCAATATGTTTATGTACATATTGTGTATCCTGATGTTTTCTTGTATAAAATTATTATTATTATTAGGTCAGAAAATTTATGAGGAGTGCCTGAGGGAGCTGGAGTTCTTTAGTCTCGAGAAGAGGAGGCTTAGGGGTGACCTCACCACTCTCTACAACTGCCTGAGAGGAGTTTGTAGTGAGGTGGGGGCCAGTCTCTTCTACTGTGCCTGCAGTGAGAGGACAAGAGGAAATGACCTTAGGCTGAGACAGAGGAGATTCAGATTAGAGAGTAGATAACTTTTTTCGCTGTTTGGGTGGTCAGAGATTGTCCAGGGATGTGGTGAAATCAGTATCCCTGGAGGTGTTTAGGAGGCATCTGGATCTGGCACTGGGTGATGTGGCTTAGTGGTTTAGGGGTTACAATGGTTTAGGGGTGGACAGTTGGACTTCATAACCTTAAAGGTCTCTTCCAACCTTGTTGATTCTATTATTTTAATCAAGTATTTATAGGAACAACATGTTTTCTGATGATTATTATGTAATGTTTTGCTCCTAAATATATATATACAGTTCTTTACACTATACAGATCCCCCTGGACAAACAGTAAACTCAGACCTTAAATGCATTGTGTCATTTTATAATAACAGTGTTAATAATTTGGACTATTAGACAGTTAAAAAACTAGGCACTTCAGGTATTTTAGGTGTAACATCTATATTTGATCAAGTAAAATTAGGCATTTAGTCTAGATTAGTCACCCTCTCACCTCTAGATAATAGGAATTCCATTTGCAGGTTAAATATTTTTCACAAAAATTGGCATCCTTTGAGATTGTTACTATTGAGTCAATGAACTCTTAATAATGAACAGTGATATCATACCTGCTTAGCTTTTTAGAAAATTCCTAGCATGTCATGCCATTAAAACAAAGATGAAGACAGATTCATTACCAAAAAAGTAAGTCTATTATTATCCATTTACATGGAGTATATTGACTTCCTAGGGATTATCCACAGCATTGTTTTCAATAAGTTCTAAATAAAAATGTCTGCCTCATCTTTATGTATAAAAGACATTTTTAGATAATTTTTTTCTGCACTGAATTGCTGTTTAAAGAAGTAGTTAATAAATCCTCTTTTTCAAACAAGGAGCAAAAGTACTGGGTAAAATACATAACTAGTCCAGAGCTGCTTTCATGTCTGTGCTTCACCTGGGTATGAAAACTCATTTTCTTAGAGTCACTAGTAAATGTATATAATAGTTTTCGCTGGGACAGAGTTAATTTTCTTCACTGTAGCTTGTGTGGTGCTGTGTTTTGAATTTGTGCTGGAAACAACGTTAATAGCGTGGGGATGCTTTTGCTACTGCTGAGCAGGGTTAAGGCTTTTTCTGCTCCTCAACCCACTCCACAAGAGAGGAGGTTTGGGGTGCACAAGGAGTTTGGAAGGAAAAGAGCCAGGACAGCTGACCCCAACTGATCAGGGATTGTCCCACACAATATGGTGTCATGCTCTGCATAGAAAGCTGGGGAAGAAGAAGGAAGTGGGAGGTGGCAATTGGAGTGATGTTGTTTGTCTTCCCAACTCAGCATTATGTGTGATGAAGCCCTGCTTTCCTGGAGATGGCTGAACACCTGCCTGTCCATGGTAAGTGGGAAGTGAATTCCTTGTTTCATTTTTGCTTCTGTCCACAGTTTTTCCATTACCTGTTAAACTGTCAACCCATTGAGCTTTCTCACTTTTATCCTTTTAATTCTCTTCCTCACCCCACTGGGGAGAATGAGTGAGCAGTTGTGTGGGGTTAGTTGCAGGCTGGGGTTCAACCATGACAATATATTGATTTGCAGAATGTTCCACTCTTCTTCCCAGGACTTGAAAATACCATTGCCAGTAATATCAAAGCAGAATAAAATTTTTTTCATTTTCAGTCCTTCAAATACTTCAGAAGAGAGAGAACTACAAGGACGAGGCAGAAGATGGGTGTATTACCTTTGAGTAAAGGAGGAAATTTCCGTGTGGATCAGTAGAGCATAGGACAGTTTGTTTGTTTATTTTTTAACATGTTAGAAGGTATTGGTTTCAAATTGAGTAAATCTTTCTTTGTTCATGGATCATTGACTGGGTAGATTGTAACAGCTCCATTGGAGCCATTATGCTATGTCATTTCAATCCAACCATTGAAAGTGTGTATTCACCCTCTCTGTTCCAACTCCACCAAAAATGTCATTGAAATCATTGCCTATTTGCCTATGTGCTCAGCATATTGTTTTTAAACTTTCACCTAATTGTTATTTATTTTTTAAAATATCTTAAGCAGTTAGGCCATGCTGTAAATGAACTGTTAAAAAGGTATGTTTTAAAAGATAAAGTAATAGTTTAAGAAAAAAAAAAATCCCTCTAAAAGTAAAAAAAAAAAATCTAGAAACCTTTTTAAAATGCTATTTAATATTAAAGAAATATATTACCAAAGTATAAACATGTTCTCAGACTAGGGCACTTTGCCAGGGTAGGTGGGTATGGAGCTGGCTGTCATTAGCATGCTGAGCATGCCATAGCTCTGTACTGTTTGCTACTCCTGCAAATAAAGTCACGATCAGATTCAACAGAGGAAGCTCGAAGTACTTGAGAGAGGCCTTAGAGTTCATCAGCACTTGGAAAACCTTAAAAAGGAAACTGAACAGTATTTCAGGCAAAAATAATGCCCCACATGCAAGCAGTGAAGGCTGTCCTCCAAAGAGGATATGTGTGGATATATTGCACAAAATGATAATTTCCGATTTCAGATTTCTCTTCTAAAACAATCTACCTGGGGAAATTTTCTGTGGTCCAAGCTATATCACAGTATAGAAAAATTTTCTGTTATGGCAGAAAAATCTATTACAGTCCAGAATGTAAATTAATATTTCCATGGTTTAGCATATGTTATTTTAGGATCCTTTCACAGCAAAGGGGTTCAAATCCTTTTCCCCTCTCCCAATAAAAAGGAAATGAAGGAAAGAGCATTAAACACCAGGAAATATGTGATAATTATGTCCTGTCCCTGCATGTGTTGATTCTTCAGACGCAGGTAGATTCTGGTTTCTAACTAATAATTAATACTGTAATAATTAATACTAATAATTAATACTGTATCCAGTACCAAAAGAAAGTATGAAATTATGTTTTATAATATGAATGAATGTTTTCTCATAGTATCTCCCAGCAAATCATGGAATCACAGAATGGCTTGGGTTGGATGGAGTGTTACTTCCAAACCTCCTGCCCTGGACAGGGACACCTTCCACTAGACCAGATTGCTCAAACCCTTATCCAACCTGGCCTTAAACACTTCCAGTGATGGGACATCTACAGCTTCTCTTGTCAACCTGTGCCAGTGTCTTACCACACTCATAGTAAGGAATTTCTTCCTAATATCTAACCTAAACCTACCTTCTTTCACTTTAAAGCCATTCTCCTTTTCCTATCACTACATGCCCTTGTAAAAAGTCCCTCTTCAGCTTTCTTGTAGACCCCTTTTAGGTACTGAAAAGCTGCAATTTAGTCACCCTGAAGTCTTCTCTTCCCCAGGCTGAACAACCCCAACTGTCTCAGCCTGCTTTCATAGGAGAGGCACTCTAACCCTCTCATCATCTTTGTTGCCCTGATCTGGAGTTGCTCCAAAAGGCCCAAGACCTTCTTATGTTGGGGGCCCCAGAGCTGGACAGAGTATTGCAGGTGGGGTCTCACTAGAGTGGAGCAGACAGACAGAATCACCACCTATTCATCACAGTTCTTTAGATGCAGTCCAGGATACAGTTTGTTTTCTGGACAGCAAGCACACATTTCCCAGCTCATGTTGAGATTCTCATCAACCAACATCCCCAAGTCCTTCTCCTCAGGGCTGCTCCGAATTCATTCTCTGCCCAGCTTGCAGTGATGTTTGGAACTTCCCCAGTCCACATTCAGGACCTTGCCCTTGGCTTTGTTGAACTTCATGAGGTTCACACAGGTCTACCTCTCAAGGCTGTCACAGTCCTCCTTTCCTCCAGCGTGTCAACCACACCATTCAGCTTACTGTTATTTGGCAAACTTGTAGAGGGTGAACTCAATCTCACTGTCTGTGCCACCAACAAAGGTGTTAAAAAGTGCCAATCCCAAAGCCAACCTCTGAAGAACAGTACTTTTCATTGCTCTCCACTCAGACATCAGGCAATTGACCACAACTCTTTGAGCGCAACTATCCAGCCAATTCCTTATGACAGAATGTATTCAGTAAGGCTGAAATAAAGAGATTTAGGGGGGAAAGCCACCTATTTAGAATTTCACAGATATTAAAAAACAAATGACCTCACCCAAATCACAATTCAAATTCAACTTTGAA
Source organism: Myiozetetes cayanensis (assembly GCF_022539395.1). NCBI lineage: Eukaryota > Metazoa > Chordata > Aves > Passeriformes > Tyrannidae > Myiozetetes > Myiozetetes cayanensis. The sequence goes on along the minus strand of NW_026087411.1, from coordinate 86,916,934 downwards.
ATATTTCATAATTTCCGTTAGCTGTCTCCTCTTTTTAAAACCCGTAATAATTGACTTTGTGGTGGGATTCTAAGCTGTGTATTTACAAAAAGAATTATGTATTTTTATACTGATTAGAGAAAAATTTCATAATGGAACACAATCAGGGAACAAACCATCAATTGGCATAACTGGTGTATGACCTGTATGCTTCCTCTCTTCCTCCTGAACTTCCAGGCCCTGAAGTCATTCATTGAACAAAGACAATCCCATTAGATTCATATCCAAAAGGGTTAACAGTATACAAAATGTTATGTTCTCAGGAAAAAAACAAAACAAAACTAAACAAAACAAAAACCCAACAAAAACCCCAAGCAAACAAACAAACAAAACCCCCACAAACCAAGAGAAAAACTCAGGGCTTTTACTTGTCTAGAATTTAGAACAACATTATAAATCTGGCTGCTTTCTGAAGCTGTTACAGATAAAACTTCCAATATTCCTTTGAGACTACTGCATTGTTTCTGCTATGTCGTAGAGCAGAAGCCCAGAGTCATTCATCATCTCTCAATATGACATCTCGCTGACCAGCAAGTCACTTAGCAAAATCTCCCAGCTGGTTGGCAGTATTATATGCAAAGAGAGCAGAAAATCTCAGGGGGGAAACAGATCATTTCCTCCCCCCTTTCTCTTGTCTAAGGTGCACAGATTGCCTGGAAAACAGTTTTTAGGCATCTGTAATTGAATGTGAGATGAACTTCCACAAATTTTATTGAGAAGTAATATTACTACCCAGGCAGCAGAAGTTAGTGCTCTGCTCCATGTCCGAAATTATTTCATTAATATTAACCAAGGTTTCCGTCTCTCCCCAGGCAACAATGCTGTAGTAGGGAAGAAAGATGCAAATAACTCTCACAGTCACTCAACTAATCACTGAAACGTGCAGGAATAACAAGTATAAGGAAATTATGTTTGTCAGGTGAGGGAAACATGTCTTTTCCCCTGGGAAAAAGATTATTTTACCATAGTTACATATAAAATCCTTTTGTACAGTACTTTTGCAGTAAAAGTGTGCTTTTTTTTTTGTTGCCTTTCACATTTTTAAGGAAAAAAATAATTTTAAATAGAAAGAAAGCATTGATATTGCAAACTTTGCATTACAGAGTGTAAGCAATAATAAAATCCTTTGTCATGGCCTGTGAAAGTAAATCCTTTGTCATGGCCTGTGAAAGTATTCTGTTCAATGATAGACTATAACCATTACAAAATTAAATTTGAATGTAAATATAAATACATACAAAGAAGACAGAAGTGTCATGAAGACTGTTTTGAAGAGCAGGCAAGTGAGCTTTCAAGGGCAGCAAAAGACCCTAATTTCCAGGTAGATATGCAAGTTGTTCAGCATGGAGCTGAGACATCCTTAAGCTTGTCAGGGCACAAACATACACTTGTACCTTATATGATCCTTGCCATCCTTTCAATAGCTCCATTCTAATCTTTGTATGGATGGATCGAAGTGGACCTAGAGACCCCCATAAGAGTATAACTTTATGTGCGTACTTCTTTAAATTCCTCTCTTATTTTTACCATATCACCTAAAAAAGGTGTTTGTTTTTAGTGAAAACACTTTATAGATTACAATTTAGAACCAACATATTTGACACTATGTGTCAGCAGCCATCATATACTTGCAATGAAAAGACCCAGCATGACAGCCGACATGTATCTGTCATAGCATTTGGCTATACATAAAGTATATATTATTTGTATGTTGAATGTATGTATCCATTATCAAAATCTGAGTCTAGCAGACTAATGTTTCTTTCATACTAGTCATAGAGGGCTTACTGTCTTTGAAATTGTTACCTAACAACTTACACTATTCCAGAAGATTTCAAAAGGCTCTCTGGAGTCCCATATGTAAGGATTTTTAAAATGATTTTATTTTACCTAGTTTACCTTGGAGGAAGAAAGTGATGACCCTGCTGTACTGATTCATAGAATGTTTCCAAACATGGGATCTTATTATTTATTGTGAAGATTGGCAATACTTACACACTCCTACCCACAATTCCCATCTTCCAGGAGAAGAGACTGTGTTCTTCAAAATGGATTATCAGATATGTTAGATATGCTGCCAGTAACTGTGAAGCCAGAGTATAAAACTTGATCACTGCAATGCTGTTGTAATGCCTAACCATTTGAATCTTCCCTCAGAGTATGACTCACCATCCTTGAGTCAGGTGTGGAGACATGAAGCCTGTAAAGCACCTAGAAAAAAACACTGCTATGCTGGAAGTCAAGAGTAAGTAAAAGTGTAAAGGAAAATCCTCTCCTTTCTGTGCCATAGGGGAACATTCTTTCAGTGACAAGCTCCCATCTTCCCCCATGGTACTTCTTTCTCCCTCACCTATATTTTTAACAGAGAACCAAATAAATGAGTTGTCTGGATTATTCTTTTAAAGAGCCTCCCACCTGGGGAGGGAACTGGAGGGTTGGGACACTATCACTCTTCTGCATACAAAGCTCTGCACAAGGCTCAGTATGATAAAACTCGCTCAGGCTATACTCTCTTTCTGCAAGACAAAACAGCTCAGCTTGCAGAAGGCCTGAAAATGGTCCCAGTTCCTGAGTAGGCTGTTATCTGGTGGTTGAACTACTCTCCAGAGAGTAAAGAAATATAGATTCATTTGCATATAAGACTTCAGCCAGGAAAATTCTTTTTTTTTTTTTATCTTGTACTTTCATTCAGATTTTGGGTTTAGTATTTCTTCCTCTATGATTAAACTGGCATCCTTACCCTGTTTCATCCCATAAAATCTTTGCTCCATTCTGAACATAAGATGAAACTGTTTCTCCAACACCCTTAGCAACTTTTAATCTATTATTTATTATTAAACCACATAATTTTATTATTTATAGCTTTTCTTATAAAGTATCTTGGGATGCATTTGTATGAAGTGCTATTCAAAATAAAATTGTATTGCACTGAAGAACAGTTCTCATTTATTTTTTAATAATTATTTGATCTTGCCTTGATTTACTGAGTCACTAAGGCATCTTATTCCTGGTGATTTAAGGGATGCTGTGAAGTTAAAACTCATATAAACTCAGAACCTTAGCTAATGTAATCGGCAAAGTTCCAATGCAACCAATGGAGGCCTGCCAATTCACACTAGTTCTGTCCTACTGTAGTCTTTAAAAATCTTTCCTCCTTTATGTTTTAAATGACACTTTAGATGCCAAATAATTCTTCTAATCTACATTGCTTGCCACTATATAGAGTTTATTTTTTCCATTTCATCTTACTTAGACAGGTAAATGAGACTGGTTTATTTCTAAAAGCCTTTTAGTTCTTCCTCTGATATAATACTACAATTTTGAAATGTTTTCACTGCTAACTCTGCAGGGAAATATAATAAAATTGAAGCTATATGTTTTGCAAATTTTATGGATGTACTTTTGTCAAATCATAGTCACTGGGAACTTCCTTATTAATATAACGTTATAGTGATCATTCTCAAACTCTATAAGAAGAATATAAAATAATATACTCATAAGATAACCCAAATTTTTGAGTGAATGAATGATTTTAGGTGCCTCCATTTGCAGATACACAAACTGAGGAATTATGGGGACACCTAATTCACCAAGATTCTGAAAAGTGGCATAAACTGTGCATGTAAAGAGGAACTCTCAGGGTGAGAAAAAAAGTGAGAAAGCACTTTTTCCATATATGAAAAACAAAGTAAGTACTATTTTATATTTATCCAACTAACCTGTTTCTACAGTTTTTTATTAATATTGGCAGGAAATTGTTACCAGTAGACATGGTAGAACAGAAATCCTAACTATCTAGTGATGTGAAATATAGTTCTGCATCTTGATAAGCTACATAACTACTTCGGTAACATTCTTCATATCTCTAACTTTAGTATTAGGCTTTCACCTTCAATAGCATCCCTAATTTTATCGTCTCTCTTTAACATGACTGCCTACTTATAATATTAAATTATATTATTTTAATAGTTCCCTTGAATCACAAACACAAATTTAGTTTAGGTACAGAATGGTGGGTTTACCCTAGCTGGATACCAGTGCCCACCAAAGCAGCTCTATCTCTACCCTCTTCAACTGGACAGAAGAGACAAACTATGATGAAAGGCTCACAAGTCGAAAGAAGGGAAGGGAGAGATCACTCAGTAGTTACCATCAAGGGTAAAACAGGTACAACTTGAGAAAATTAATTTATATAGCCATCAAATCAGAGCACAGCAATGAGAAATAAACCCAAATCTTAGAAAAACCTTCCCCTACCCCTCCCTTCTTCTTGGACTTAAGTTTACTCCCGATTTACTCTGCCTCCTCACCCCCCATCAGCATGAGGGGACAGCGTAGAAGCCCAAAGGGGCTAATACATGTGTCTCAAACACCAGCATCTGGATATCTGTGGAGCCAACCAAGGACTCTTGGTAAGAACAAGCTGTGAGAAGGAACTGGATGTGGCTGGAGAAAGGGGCCATACAGAGGATAGACAGCACTTTTCTGAGACAAATGTCCTTGTTCTGCCTTCTGGAGACAAGCATAACACAGTACAGCTCAAGCACAGGAATGAGATTGAGAAGCAGACATGGACTGTCAAGTAAAAATAGACCCAGGTGGGGTGGGGGGATCAAGACCACCAAAGATCTCCAGATTCCTCCAACCCGTTTCCAGAAAGTCTAGAAGAATAAACCTGAGCATGAAAACTAATTTGCATAGAAAACAAGAAACTTAGCTTTAGGAGAAGAACTTTATCTATCTATCTATCTATCTATCTATCTATCTATCTATCTATCTATCCATCCATCCCCCCATGAAGCCCAGGCAGCATCCCCAGGAGCCTGGACACCCAATCAACTAGATCGATGATGGAGCCATCGTGACGATCTTTCCTTCTTTCTTCCTTTCTTTCTTTCTCTCTCCCTCCCTTTGATCTCTCTCTCTTTTCGCTTTTACCCTAACCCTTATTCAAAACCCACCACTGTGTATTTATGTTATGAAATAAGGAACTAACACAGCAATTTAACATTCTATGTCAAGTGTATAATTTACTAATAAAACTTTTTCAGTTTTTTGCAGACCTTCAGACTCTTGTCCTTCCTTTTTGAATACAAGCATCTACAAATCCTGGGAGCTCCCTTGCCCTTAAGCGTAAGATGCCACAGAGAGGGAATGGGGATTACAGACAGTTCATCACATGTCTCTGTCATTCCTTCCTCCTCAGGGGGAGGACTATCATACTCTTCCTCTGTTCCAGTGCAGAGTGTCTCCAATGGGAGACAGTTCTCCACAAACTTCTCCAACATGAGTCCTTCCCACAGGCTCCAGTTCTTCACAAACTGCTCCACCATGGGTCTCTTCCACTTGGTGCAGTCCTTCAGGAGCAGACTGCTCAGGCATCGGTTCCCCACAGGATTGCATGTTCTGCGACAAACCTACTCCAACACAGACTTCCCACAGGGTCACAGCGTCCTTTGGGCATCCACCTGCTCCAGTGGTATGCCTCACCATGATCTTCATCGTGGGCTGCAGAGTAATGTCTGCTCTTGTGCCTGGAGCACCTCCTCCCTTTTTTTCACTGACCTCAGTGTCTGCAGAGCTGTTTTCCTCATATATTCTTACTCATTACTCCCATCAGGATTGTACAGGTGGTTTTCGCCCTTCCTACATTATCCCAGATCTGTTTCGACTGTCACTGGTGAACTTGGCCTTGGCCAGCAGTGGGTCTGTCTTGGACCCAGCTGGCATCAGTTCTATCAGACATAGGGAAAGTCCTGAGCAGTTTTTCATGCAAGCCAACCCTGTAGCCCCTCCAAATACCAAAAACTTGACATACAAATGTGAGTAAAAACTCCTTATTAATTAATTTGCTTTTTGACTAGGATTATTTTCAGACTTTTTTACTACACTGAATCAGTACCACAGTCAAGTATAATGGAAGTGAGGGGGTGGGGAGGAAGAAGCAGCCCCCTCCTTTGATCTCTCTCCTCCGGCTGCCAGCTTTGACCTTGGATGCTCCATTATCTCTCTGCTGCAATTTTTTCCTGCAGCATGTCTTGTCTAAGTTCTTTTCTAAAGTTTTTTTTCCTCTACTCTGTTACAGAAGAGAAGGGGCCCTGGCCACCCTCACCTGGGCCAGACTTGGCCCGGGTTGGGGGCAGATGCCTGGGCCCAACAGGGCTGGCTGCTACTCTGGCTCTCTCATTTTCTTCTGTGCCAACAAGCCTTCTCTTCCGGTTTTTAAATATGTAATTGGCAGAAGCATTACTAAAATTTTTGATTGGCTTTTTCTCCAGAAATCTACCTGGAAAAAACTATTTTCAGCCCCGGGGTGGCTGGGTTGATAAACCCCAGTCAGTGGGTGGTGAGCAATTGTATCATGCATCACTTGTTTTTCATGGGGTTTATTTCTCTCTTTTTTTTTCCCAAATTGTTCTTAGCTTAGGTCACAAATTTTACTTATTTCTTATTCTCCTCCCCATCCCACTAGGGAGGTAAGAGGAGTGAGCAAGTGGTTGCGTGGTACTTAGTTGCTGGGTGAGGTTAAGCCATGACAGTATTTTACTTTATAGCAAACTAATGCATTTGAGAATAATTAAATTTAAAACTGTGAGCAGTCCTAATCATAAAGAAACTGAGTGAACCATTCCCATGGTAAATTTCAGGAACTAGTGGATATTAACAGCCAAGCTAATCACAGGATTCACAGTAAAAGAAGAGAAATAGGTACTGCTGGCATGCACTTCATCGAATCAAAAGCAGAACTCTGAAATGGATTTAAAATTTCCATTCACTATAAAAAATTCTTGGGTGACTAACTCAGCTATTAACATATCTAGAGCAGGACACTAAAACATTTATATTTAGGTTTGTACATTTAAGTGTCTACAGACATATGAGCTGTCAAGTCTTACATTGTAGATAATGGAGATCTAGTAAATGCCGTTGATGGATTTAAGAGAGTGAGCTAATCAGTTATATGGTGTTTTCTTTAGGATGACTTATTTTGAGCCACACTGCTCTCCACACTCTATTGGCTAAGCCATTTCTATCTGAGAGTTTAGTCAACTAACATATGACTACCCACTGCCACACAGGTAGTTACATACTCATGTATGTAACTGAGTTACATGAGTAACAGTCATGAGTATGCAAGATCGTATCTTGCACCTTGGAATAAGGTTTGGTTACCTGAAGATAGCTGTTTCATGTCATTAAAGCCCCACCACATCTACATGTTGGTGCTGCTGCTGGGTTGCAAGATGTAACACAGGACCTGTGAGGGCCTATATCCTTTGGGAGCAGCAGCTGGAAGCCAGGAAGGTACCCACTGGCATCTCATATGACACTAGAAATTTATGTTTAGGTAAAGTCTTTTGGTCTTTCACTTAACCATATGATAAATCTCTGATCGTTATTGATACCCATACACTGTTCGATAAGGATTGTAGTAAAGGATGACAATCCCACTTCTGAAATAGTATGGCTTCCCTGATGAGAAATCTGAGTCTCAGTGAGTCTAGCCTAGGCTATGGAAAGGGTTAAGCTGTATATCTCACAAACCACCTTTCAGTATTATAAGAATGGTTTTATATACATACATATATACATTTTATTTTTTTACTTTAAATTTAAATTTTTTAGTTAACTGTGGCTAAGCTTCTGCTATCTGTATACAGAAGACTGAAAAAAAATGAGTAACTAAATTAGAGCTGTGTGAGGCTGCCACACACACAAACCCCAACATATTAAGATGGTTTTTTTCTTCATATATATCATGGCATATTATGCCCATATTTGAAATGAGTTTATATCTCATCAACCAAGTCAAATATATTTTAGCTTTTCTGCCTCTAGAGATGCAGCTAATTATCATTTCTAGAGGAGCTCAATAATGGAAAATCAAATAAAAGCTTGTGCTGCTAGTATATCACAGAATGTCATATACAACATTCATAGTGGACTAGCACAGTCAGTTATTGGGCTGCATAAGCAAATTTCATGTTCCACTGGGTACCAGACAGAAACTTTTCTCTCTAGGCTCTGTTTTTGCTTTTTCCTAAAGTGTTGAAGAAAGATTAAACAGATTTACAAGGATTTTAAGTGGTTTCTGTACAGTAACATAACTTCCAGAGTAATCTTGAAGCATGTGTACATATATATATATATATAAACATAGCCAAAGTTACTTAGAAGTTTACAGCTGAGTTGTTATCAGCTTACAGCTAAGCACACTCTATGATGGCATTTAAAACTGTGATCTATAAAAATGAATTTCCCGATTATAGAGTTGTGACTCTGCAGAAAATATGGATGAAAAAGAGTGTTTCTTGTCAAGTTTTGCCTCTACCTGTTCTGATTTCCATGGATCAAATAATTCTGTTTCAGTATTCTCTACAAAAAAAGCTGCTAGATCGAGCCCTTGCAGACACACCTGATAACTTTCAATTAGCTAATCCTGGTATCAATTAGTATAAATATAGCACAGGAAAATTACAAACTTTTATAAGACTCATTTGTTTTTCAGGTAACTATTTCATGGTGAATTCTTTGCTACTATACAAGACTATAACTAACATATGGACCAATAAAAAAACTAGCTCAAGGTATATACACAAGATTCAGTCACAAATTTGTCTGGACCATAAAATCATAGAATAGTTTGGGTTTGAAGGGACCTGTAAAGGTCATCTAGTCCATCAACATACTTTAATTTTGACCTCTGAATATGCTCCATTTTGCATGAAGTAAATAAATAATCTTTCACCCACAGAAAGAGAGCAAGTGTGAATTTTTCTCATTTGTTTAGAACAAGCTGGCAGGCAGAGACATGGATCCCAGGCCCTGCAGCACAGACAGGCTAGGGCAACGGGAAGGCTGCTTTGTGGACAGGAGAGAGGTAAACACCCCGGTGCTTAAAATTTAGCATCTAGTTATTCAGTTTGGCATAAGCTTAGGAGCATATAGTTAAGGCCCATAAAAACTCCCCAGGGAAAAGAGACTAGCATATAACCTGTTTAGATAGAGAAAGTACCTCAGTGATGACTTTAAAGCTCTAAATTTTGGACTTAAAAGTCCAGTCTGCACCACATAGATACAACCACCTTTCTTTCTTCTTTCACCCTTTATCTTTCTATAATATTTAAAAAGTAAAATCTCTGATTTAGTCAGTCTTCATCACATTGATAGACATTACCACAGTAGCTAATAACAGTAAGAGTAGCATTTATCTCTGGTAAAGCTCTAAGCATAAACACATAAATTTGGCCCAAAGTGACCCCCAAGGATGTGTGCCGACTGAAACACTGAAACAATGTTGTTAAAAACTCCTGACTAGCCTTTGATTAAAGCAGAAGATCTAAAGAGGTACATGTGGGAGCAGCATTAATACAAAATTAATTCAATCAGATCAAGTCCTTTACTATGCATATAAAATAATTTCATCATAATGGGACACTTGTTATCAAAATATTTCTGAAAATGACTAAACATAACAAGTAAAAAAACATGTCACCTGTAAGGAGTAATTTAAAATTTATCACTTACAGAAAAAAATGTAAAGAGCAAAGGGCCGTGGTCTGCATTTAGTGATATCCAAATAAAGACACAGTAATTATGCCAACATTCTTGTTTCTATATCTTTCTTGTGCTAATAAATACATTCTTCATTTTCTTATTCCAGAAATGCAAGCAACAATTTAATGTATACTACTTGGAGCACTGAAACACTGCCACTCCCTCAGAGACCTTTCCAGGAATACTCCTTTCCAACCTGAAAGACTGAGCTACTTCAAGAGAATAGGTGATAGGATGAAGGACATTAAAGTATAGCTCCCAGTCCTATAGGCAAGACATGATGTCTTTTGTCCCTCACAAAAAAGAAACAACATATGCTCCAACAATAATTTTTTCAGCTATTTTCCAAGGTTTTAATAAGAAGGGGACACTGTCTTTCCCACTTACTCTCTTGAAAAAGGCATTTTTTCAGGGAAAAATCTAAAATTTCTTTTTCTAATTCATTTGTACATCAAATGGGTTGGTACAGTTTTATTTATTTACTTGAGGAGAAAATTGTTTATGAATCAAAAGAAAACTTGTTCAGAAATTTCTCAGTGTTCATTGCAGAGTTATAATCCTCTGATAACAAGGAATAACAAAGCTAACTTAGACAAAAGTTTAATTATAACAACACTGCAACCCCCCACACACACATATTTCACTAATGATAGTAATTGAAACAGTGTTTACTTTGCTCTCACTATGATTGCACTTCTAAATCCCAAGGAGCCACAGTAATTTGGTTTGTGAAGATGTGCTTTAATACCAAGAGAATGTAACATCAGAAAATGGAATAATAAATTTGACTTTAGGTAAATAAGCTATGCTCAAAGACCTTCCCAAGCCAAGTTTATCCTGGGTACTACCAGTAAAAATATGTTGACACAAAGAGAAGTATATTTTTCTCAGTGCTCTTATTGTAATGCAACCGACTCCATCAACAACATATTGTAAGGACGTTATGTACCTTAGTATGACAGTAGAGCATATCCTTTGCTATTTTGCCATAAGGTCTTATGTTAGTAATATATTTCACACAATTCTGTACCCCTAAAAACCTCCTCATATTCAAATACCACTATAAATTTCAAGACATTTGTAGATAAAGACAATGCCATTTGCCAACGTGAATTCAAGGGCTTTGCTGTTAAGGTGTTCATTAAAAATATTTGTAGACAACATTTATTATTTTAAAAATCATGTCCTATTTGCAGAGGCTTTGAGAAGGTAGTATATAAGTACACACATTCAAAATTCTGAAGGGTTTTGGCTCCTGAGTCTATTATACATGTGATGATTTGGGATCAAATTGGTGCTTCAGTCTGTAATTCAGCAAGACATGATGGAAACAGCTTTATACCCAAAAGTTCATTGCAACTTTCCTAAACACTAAAGTGTATCTTCAAGTCTGGCTTTTGAAAAATGAGACAGCTAGTGATGAAATGTTAACTACCAAACACTGATGACCATAATACTCAATGGAAAGCTGGTATTTAGACCTCTCAATCATGATTACCACAGGATTGCAGACCTAGTCCTGCTCTCATCTGAAGTGTCAAAATTTTGTTGACAGGTAATGGGGATCTAATCAAGTCCTAAATCTGCTGCTTAGGAGATTGGCTGGGTCCAAGGAACACCTTTATGGAAGAGATAACAGAGCAAAGGGATTTTCAGAAACTTTAGAAAATGTTGCCTTTCAACATGGCACATTTAGTGCTGGTTTGTGAAGGGGACCAGATATCTAGTAAATAAAATAGATAGTTCTGAAAACCAAACAAAAGTAACACATTCACACGTGGATGAAACTTAAAAGGGAGGGAACTAGAGTTCTTTGCTCTGTAGCTTGGGGACTATCTCCCATATGGTTCTCTTCATGCTCATTCCTTTTTTCTTTCTTTTCAATCCTGCTAGAAGATAAACTCTCAAACAAAAATCCTTCTGTTCAGATTTTCTAGTCATTTTCAACTCCCAATTTTTTCTGTTTTAACAAAAAATATTATATTACAGGCATTCTGGCCTTTGAAGAAGCCAAAATATCATTGAACATATGTTATGCAGTACATTTAAGTCAGTGTTTCCTAAAATAAGTTGAAGTTTCTGCTTTTTCTTCTGTAGAAGATCTTTCAAATGTTCAGTGTTTCCAGCTTTTTGACTGTACAAAAAGCAAATCATGTACTTTACCACATTATTCTTGCAGAAGTGGTTCGATCTTTACACTTAAAGGGAACCTTCAAGAAAAAAAGAAGCAAAGATTAAAAAAAGACAGAGCTGGAATATCTTGCTCTTTGTTTGCATTTCCTCATGACAAATTAAAAAAAGAGATCTGTGTAAATTGAAATAATACATATTCATATTGCTGATGTGCTACCAAAATAAGTAATGTATCCTATATTCTTTAATTCTTGTACCATTTATTCATTCATCACTCCTTGAATTTCCTACAATTACTGGTTAAGAAATGTAGATATTAAGTTTAAAGAGAAAGAAGAAAAGCACAACCTGGCAATCAGCTAGTATTTTTAGATGTTACTCTCCACTAAATAAATACTATTTGAGATGCTATTTTTATTGTTTTCCCTCTGTGTCTGTTACACAGATACAAGCATATATGTACTCACAAAGTTCAGTTAATCAGGTTATAGGTTTTACATTTCCTGTATGTATTAAGAGGAGTTAGGGGTGTTAAAAGCATAAGAGTTTTGTGTTTAGAGGTGAGGAAAACTCTATTAAAAAATTGAAGAGAAGGGGAGAGGATGGGATGGGAGGGGAGGGGAGATAGATGCCCCATTCATGGAAACATTCAAGCTCAGGTTGATGGGGCTCTGAGCAACTTGATCTCATTGAAGATGTCCCTGCTTATTGAATGGGAGTTGGACTGCATGATCTTTAAGGGTCCCTTCCAATCCAAACTATTCTATGATGGTTCTATAATTCTATGATTGCATATTCTATATTAGCACTGAAAATGGGCTGGTTTTTTAATAGTTATAAGAAGTTGTTCACCTTGCTATGTTCTTATACCAATTTGTTTGTTTTGTGTAACTACTACCAAGTATATTGCCATACTTGGTTCACACTCCTCCTTGAAAGTCAGTTCAATTTTTTCCTTTCTTGTCCATACCTATCAGGGCCCAGACTCCTAGGTACAATAAAAAGTGGCAATGAAAGAGAGACCCACTACTGGCCAAACCCACTAGCAATAGTGGTAGTGCCTCTGGGATATTAAGAAGGGAGAAAATAAAAACAAATGGGCAACTGCACCAGGAATGGGGAGTGAAAATATGAGACAAATAGCCCTGCAGTCCACAAGGTCAGTGAAGAAGGAGGGAGAAAATGTGGACCAGTCACTGGAACAGAGATTCCCTGTGAAGGTCCATGAAGGAGCTGATATCCACCTGCAGCCCAGGAAGGACCCTGCACTGGAGGTGGCAGATGGACCCAGAGGAGGCTGTTATCCCACGTAAAGCCCATGCTGGAGCAGGTTCCTGTAAGGCCCTGTGGCCCAGTGGAGAGAGGAGCCCATGCTGGAGCAGGTTTGCTGTCAGAACTTGTGGCCCTGTGGGGGACCATGCTGGAGCAGTCTGTTCTTGAAGGACTGCACCCCATGGAAGACGCCTACTCTGGAACAGCTGGTGAAAAACTGAAATATGGAATGGACTTAAGTTGGTGAAGTTCATGGAGGACTGTCTCCCATTGTGGAGAGCATAGGAGCAGAGGAAGAGTGTGAGGAGTCCTTCCCATGAGGAGAAAGGAGCAGCAGAGACAATGTATGATGAATTTACTGCAACCTCAGTTCTCTACCCCTCTCTGCCATAGGTGGGGACAGGAGATAAAGAAAATCAGTAGTAAAATTGAGCTCGGGAAGAAGAGAGGAGTGGGGAGAAGGTGTTTTTAAGATTTAGGTCTATTTCTCATAATCGTACTCTGGTCTGATTTGTAATCAATTCAATTAATTTATTTTTCCCAAGCTGTGTCTGTTTTGCCCATGATGTTAACTGGTGAGTTATCTTTCCCTCCCCTTATCTGGATCTGTGAGCCTTTCATAATATTTTCTCTCCCCTGAGCAGCTGAGAGGGTGAATGACAGAGCAGTTTTGTTGGGCACCTGACATCCAGCCAGAGTGAACCCAGCACACAGGTACCTCATCAACTGATATCAAGTCTTTATTAGCAGTGGTTCAGAATTTGCATAAATTTGATTCCTTATGCTCAATGACAATAAAATACTTCCTGAATACAAGTTTCAGATTGCAGTATTTTTCATTCCTAATTCATTGACATTTAATTAAGTCCGTAATGGAATGGAATGTGAACTATGTCACCGAATCAAAGTGAAAAAGGACAGAAATCAAAAAAAAATATGAAGATGGAAGACTGACAGGAAGATACTGCTTGCAATACCTCCCAGAAATAATACAAAATAGTACTCAAAACAGGAAGTGAAAATAGTATAGATCAGTGTAAATTTTCTGGTTTCACTACGTTATCCTGTACTTCAGGAACTGTGCTAGGGAAATGAATGGAACTATTTGCTTAATCAAAGAAGTGTAGCTTAGCTCATAATACACACTCTTCCAGCAGTCTGAGTTCTCAAGCAGCTTTAAAAAGAAAAAAGCTGAGGAAAAAAGAACAAGTATAACTTATTAATATGTTCTATATATCAAATACACCATTACCCAGAAAGCTATCACAAAGCACTTTGAAATGGTTGTTCTCTACAAAAAAACAGTCCAAGGGTTTATAAAAAATATTAAGTGTTATTTCAGCAGTATTAATTTCGTTCAGTTTTCCCTGACCTTGAGAGAAGTGTTCAAATTCTTGTCTAATAGGGTCATAATTCTACATCCTTGTGCAACATTAAAAAATTAGATTACAAAAGTAGTGTTGCATTATAGACAAGGAGATAGTAAAAAATCTCAGTAAATTCTGGGGTTTAGTTAAAAATGTTGTGTTTTACAAACATTTTTCATTTCTACACTTCCATCTGACATGTAACACAGAACCGACTGTTCACTCTCTACAACTACACGTGGGAAGACTATTAGGCTGCAAGAGAAACATCAATAATTGTTATTTAACCTCATAACTCATATTTCAAAATAATTTTCAGAGTTGAAGTTGGCCATATAGGTGCAATGCAGCTTGAAGGGTGCAAATTAAGAAAGTATATATGAAAGTAAGCAGCTACTTTATCACTGCTTCAAGCCCATTGTCTCTGCCATATCAGTGAGAAATATTGTGTTTTCCAAACAAATCTTTGCTGAGAAGTTGCATAAGATGAGCTCACCACCACTGCAATGCTCCTGACTGTACCATGCTTAACAGACATATCTGAGAAGGGAGAATACAGAGAGTATAGGACAAATATGGGTTTAGGAAGAGCAGGTCCTGTCTGACCAACATGATCTCCTTTTATGATCAGCTGACCTGCCTGGTGGATGAGGGAAAGGCTGTGGATGTGTCTATCTGGACTTCAGCAAAGCCTTTGACACTGTCTCCCACAGGATACTCCTGGAAAAGCTGGCAGCCCACGGCTTGGACAGGGGCACTCTGTGCTGGGTTAAGAACTGGCTGGAGGGCCGGGCCCAGAGAGTGCTGGTGAACGGGGCTGCATCCAGCTGGCAGCCGGTCACCAGTGGTGTCCTCAGGGATCAGTGCTGGGCCCAGTCCTGTTTAATATCTTTATTGGTGATCTGGATGAGGGGATAGGGTACCACTAGCAAATTTGCAGATGGCACCAAGTTCAGGGGCAGTGTTGGTCTACTGGAAGGCAGGAGGGCTCTGCGGAGGGACCCAGACAGACTGGAGAGTTGGGCTGAATCCAATGGGATGAAGTTCAACAAGGCCAAGTGCCGGGTCCTGCACTTTGGCTTCAACAACCCCCTGCAGCGCTACAGGCTGGGCACAGAGTGGCTGGAGAGCAGCCAGGTGGAAAGGGACCTGGGAGTTTGAATTGACAGGAGGCTGAACATGAGCCAGCAGTGTGCCCAGGTGGCCAAGAAGGCCAATGGCATCCTGGCCTGGATCAAGAACAGTGTGGCCAGCAGGACCAGGGAAGGGATTCTTCCCCTGTACTCAGCACTGGTGAGGCCACACCTGGAGTGCTGTGTCCAGTTCTGGGCCCCTCAGTTCAGGAGGGATATTGAGAGGCTGGAGCAGGTCCAGAGAAGAGCAGCCAGGTTGGTGAAGGGACTCAAGCACAAGTCCTATGAGGAGAGGCTGAGGGAGCTGCGGTTGTTTAGCCTGGAGAAGAGAAGGCTCAGGGGAGATGTCATCACTCTCTACAGCTACCTGAAATGAGGTTGTAGCCAGATGGGGGTTGGTCTCTTCTCCCAGGCAACCAGCAGCAGGACAAGAGGGCATGATCTTAAGCTGTGTCAGGGGAGGTTTAGGTTGAATATTAGGAAGGAATTTTTAATGGAGAAAGTAATCAGACATTAGTATGGGCTTCCCAGGGAGGTGGTGGATTCACTGTCCCTGGAGGTTTTTAAGATGAGACTAGATGTGGCACTTAGTGCCATGGTCTAGTGACCATGGCGGTGTTGCACCAACGGTTGGACTGGATGATCTCGGAGGTCTTTCCCAACACAGCTGACTCTATGATTCTATGAAATATGGTTTTAAAAATACCCATAATGATGGCCACTGAAATCTTATGTTGTTTAGAAGAGTGTTGAGAGATGGTGAGGCTAAATATAGAGACTGTTCTCACTCCTTCCCTAGCAACTTCCCCTGCTCATGCCTCTTCAGTAAAGGACTTGTGAAATCAAGCAATAACAATACAGGGAGAGCTTTGTAGGAACATAAATGGCTAATGAAGTAAAGTGTTTTTTCAGTTGAGCATTTAGAATGAGAAATTGATACACTAATACAGAGAAAAAGGAGGAAAAGCTTTTGTTCTCTCAGAAGTTAGAAGCTGTTTACTATAGAGATTTGTTTGCTTAACCTGCTAAGTGACTCACTGCAGTAGAGAGTTGAGCCCTTCACCTTAAATCATCTGCAGTGTAATAGAGTGTAAGAATTAATAGCTGGGTGCTGTGATCCAAAGTGATACTTTTTGCTATAGTGAGTATATATATAGGAAAGGTTTTTTTGTGAGAACAGGTTTTAAAATAGCTGAAATCTTCACCAAGTCTCTCTATAAATTTACTGAGTACCCTAAACAAAAAAAAATAAAGGATATTCAAGTATTGTTTGACTAACAGCTCTTGCCAAAGGAAAGAATATAAAGAAAGGTAAGGTAAAACCAACACAGTGCCAATCTATGTTCTAAAGAAGCCATCAAGAAATTTCCTTTTTTAAAGACTGTGTCTATTTACCAAAACAACAAATGAGTCAGAAGGAAAGCTTTATTTTAAGCTTAATTTTTAATTTCTCTGATGTTTCCAGGAATTATACACTTCATATACAAAATACAATAAAAATGATAAACATTACAGGGAAAATTATACACATTAAAAAAATATACACTTTACAGGGAAAAACTAAATTCCATGTAATTTTATGGGAAGTCAATAGAGTTATTCATGATTTATGGACACATCTCTAAGGATAATATACTTCCTCATATGGACATGAATGTATTTGTCTGTATGGACAGTAGACAAAAATATAGATGCTAATAATTCCATTGAAATCATTAAATCATCTACAATATCTAAGTTTTTAGAAAATAGTGTGCTTATCATGAAAACCTGACACAGATCTTATAGGGATATCACAATCAGAAATTGAACTGTCCTGGCAAAAAATCCAAAATCTATTTCTTTAGATATGAGACATCTTCTTAAATTTCCATACCTGTTGAACAGAAAATAACCTTTGTTTTCATTATCTGTTATTGTCTAAAATAGATCAATAATTTTAGAAGTTTATCTGATTATCTGACTTTATCTGACGGAGATAAGCTTTTCTGCTGGAGGACATAGGTTTACTGACAGCCCTTGGAAAACTGGACATATATGCAATGAGAACAAACGTATTTAGTAGACTAACAAAAAGGAAGATTCTAGTGTATATTAATTAACTATTTAGAGAGACAGCAACAAAACCTACAGAGATGTACCTGTACAGTCGTAATTTGCAGTCCCTATCTCACACCCAAAATCGATCAACTCCTGTTCCTCTCCAGGAGGCAGTGTAATTTGGCCTTTATTATTGGGTTGGCAGACATTACTGATGACCTATACCTATACTGCTCCTAAGATACAACAAAACTGCTAGTTATTACAGTTCAGGACTGTCTTGTCTACTATACTGGCAGACATACAATGTCGAAGTGCTGGCAGTAGTGGGGTGGAGAGCCTGTGCTGGAGCAGGAGAAAAGCATGCAGAAGTGGTGGAGAGTAGATATTATGAAATGACCACAACTCCAAACCCCAGTCCTACTGTGCTGCTTGTTGGAAGGAGGATCTAGAGTAGCCAGAATTGAGAGTGAAGTTGAGCCTGGGAAGAGGAATGGAGAGAAGGCGTTGAGATTTTTGTCTGTTCAGATTTTTGTTGTTTTCTCATAATTTATATATATGTGTACAAGTAATAAATGAATTTTTTTTTCCCCAAGTCATGTATGCTTTGCCCATGACTATAATTGATAAGTAATCTCTTTGCCCTTCAGTTGACCCAGGAACTTTTCCATCTCATTTTCTCCATCTTGTCCTGTTGGAGTAGGGGTAGAGAGCTAGCATCTGGGTGGGTATCTAACAGTCACAGTCAACCCACCAAAACTGCACAGATATAAGAAGCTGTGAAGAGTTGATGTAGATGCCAAATCAGCTGGATGATGCTATGGCTATCACAGGAACTTTCTGGAATTACACTGTGATGACAGAGACACATCACAGACCCACAGGATGCTTGATGAATACTCATGCTCCAAGGAAAATGCTTTCATTTTCTGTGATGCGTGACTTCTCCACTAGGATTGAAGATCCACTATCCCACTTCTGACTCCTGTCTCTTAGCACTGAGACTATACAAAGCTCCCTAGGTAGTCATCAAGATACTTGACAAGTTCATGCTAATACTAAAAAAATAGTTAAATCATTTTTTTTGCAAAATAAATGTTCTACTGTTAGTAGGCACAAAGTATACTTAATCACCTTCTTATTTCCTCTCCATTTCATTTTCCAAGCCCAACATCATGGTGCTGCCTCAGTTTTTTTTTCCCTTGATGCTTTTATTTCACATTCCTAACAATTTGTATTCCTGTCCTCTAAAGTCTCTCCTATTAGTCCTTTTTTTTTAAGTCCACTGCCCAGTCCTAGAGGCATTATGCCAGATGTCTCCCATGCCAAACAAAGCATCATAATTACCTTCTATGTCTTACATGCATTATTCCACTTAATGAAGCAGAGGTTGTAGGGAAAGGTAAGATGTTTTATTAGCCCCATGAATGTAATTTAGATTATCACAGCTGCAATAGTACCATAATGCACTTTTGTAATGCAATGCAGCGTTTTCCTCCATAAAGGAATTATTCCTGATTTATTTGTGCAGAGCATAAATAATACTGCTAATTTACAGTAAGCTTGCAGTCCATTGAAACACACAGTTCTTTTCTGCCATAATACCATCTGCCTATTTACTCCTCACTTTTTATTTTACCATTGTATTGTGCATTTTTCCCTTTCATTGCTTTTTATGTCTTTGGCTTTTGTATGTCTTTTTAGTCTTCCCCCCTCATCCCTACCTGCATTACTTTTTCATACTAATCCTTACCTTCTCTTTATTTACAGATCATTAAGAGGTCCTAATGTACCATTTAGTTTCTCATTATCCTTCTTCCATGTCAACATAGTTTTGTAAATTTTCAAGTTTCCAAAACTTTTTATTTCATTAATCTGTAACATTTGCTGATGTATTTCTTCTAGATCACTTCCAGGCAAAATATCTTCAGATTATAGTTTAATCTGTTCTGCCTTTCATGTCAGGTAATTGTTCTACTTTCTGAAGCAAAGATCTCACATATAGTATAAGAACTCATTGGACAAGCTTTTATTATTCATATTATCAAATTTTAGGAAATCAGCATAGGTCCTTCAGTTGCCTTCTATAGCCAAAACAGGGAGTTCAACTGACATTATGCCTTCTGATTCATCTCTATGGTGCATAACCATAGTGAACTAAAATATGTTCAATTCCATTTCTTTTGGGCTATATTACTTTCCTAACAAATATCCATAAAAAGCAGATCCCGTACTTTGAAGCTTAAATTAAAAAGAAAAAAAGAATGATTGCAACCATTTTAGAATATCAACTCCTGCATAGTTTTGTACCCAGAAGCATTTTGGAACTGTCAGGTTTGAGGATTTAGGAGAGAATGTGGAAGAAAGAATGAAAAGCAAGCTTTAAATGAAAATTCAGACAGAACCTTGGCTGTGCAACCATCGTGCCCTCTTCCACAAAGGAAGAGTCATTACTGTTTATATTGTATCCTAATTATGCTAACCCATTATATCCCTTTTATTTTACGATTCTATTGCCATCTATTCGAATATAAATGATGGGGGAAAAGAAATCTTTTCCCAGCAGTCTGAATATAGATGGATTCCATTGTGACTTTAGTATGGCCCCAAGATCACAGCAATCATTTTTGGTAGTTTTGAAACTATCAGTGAAATTTCGCAGAGCTATTTTCAGAGATTTCTACTCTACACAGTCAAAGACTTCTTTGGCTTTGTTATTCAAGTGCCAAAGGAAGATATTTGCCTTTCTCATTGAATCTGGTATTTACAAAACAGTATTTCTGTGATCTCTTACAATCACTTTCACTCATCTAGCCTCTGTTGGAATGTCTTTCAATATTTGTATATCCGTACTGAATTAAAAGCTCAGTAGGTATGACAAGCTTTCCAGGAACAGGCAAGATATTGAACACTTCATCAAAATGACAATAGCTGTTTATCTTTTTCCAACTTAGAAATAGATGTCTTTGTTTCCTACTAGAGATACAGATAGTCACAATCAATTTATTGATTATTTGGAAATTACTTTCCTTCAGTAAAACATGAGTGTTCACAAGCATGATTTTATTACTATTTTCAATTCCAGCAGGAACCACAACTCCACACAGTTGTATTGCTCCATCAACGTGAAGCACAGCATTTTCAGGTTAAAGAACACTAATTCTGAAAGTTATCTCTGAATGTCTTACCAAACCTTAAGTCTGTTCAAAGCTGTTTATATTTCTTGGGTGCAGATACTGTTTTGCACTGCAGATACATAAAGCATCTAGATCTGAAACTTAAAGTTTTAGTGGTTTTGCTCTGGAAGCACACTGTAAATTTTTGTAGTTGGAGAAAGTAATAAAATATCTTCCCAAATTTTTTTAATTACTCACAATGTGGACTTTTTTCCTGTTGGAATAACTTAGCTTTAACTGTACAGCAACCAAGCTACTTTCATCTTTCTGCTTTTTCAGTACGTATCTCAGAGTTCCTTAGATTATATCTGTAAGATAATTAGTGTTGTGCATTTGCAATTTTTTTTTAGAATGTTCAATCTGTTATGGATTATTCCCAGTCTAAGAACTGTTTGTCCTACTTGAAGCTTCTGTTAGAGTCTCATTTTTAAATTGAATTTTTTCTTTAATAAAATTATGTTTTCAGAGATGCTTTCATATAAGTACCTCTTACTACATTGACTGTATTGACATCATATTAGACAATACACAGTTCAAGTAATATACAAGTAATATCCTCTCCTTTGACCAGCTGGCAATGCTGTACCTGATGCCCCCAGGACACGGTTGGCCCTCCTGGCTGCCAGGGCACTACTGACTCATATTGCCATTAACCAGGACCCTCAGGTCTCTTTCTGTGGCACTGCTTTCCACAATCTCATTCTCCAGTCTGGATGTACATCCAGGGTTGTCCCATCCCAGGTGCAGAATCCAGCACTTTCCCTTGTTTAACTTCATATGATTGGTGATTGCCCAGTTCTCTAATTTGTTGAGGTCTCTCTGCAGGGCATCCCTGCCTTCAAGTGAGTCAACATCTCCTCCCAATTTTGTGTAGTCTGCAAACTTGTTTAGTATCCCTTCCAATCCTGTGTCCAAGTAATTTATGAAGATGTTGAAGAGCACAGGGCCCAAGATGGAGCCCTGTGGA
Source organism: Myiozetetes cayanensis (assembly GCF_022539395.1). Classification (NCBI taxonomy): domain Eukaryota; kingdom Metazoa; phylum Chordata; class Aves; order Passeriformes; family Tyrannidae; genus Myiozetetes; species Myiozetetes cayanensis. The sequence goes on along the minus strand of NW_026087411.1, from coordinate 86,895,249 downwards.
ACCCCACTAGTGACAGGTCACCACTCTGGTGTTATCCCATTCACTATTACCCTCTGTGCTCGACCTGTGAGCCAATTGCTCACCCACCACATGATGTGTTTATCCAGCTGTGTGCTGGACATTTTGTCCAGAAGGACCCTGTGAGAGGCAGCATTGAAAGCTTAACAGAAATCCAAAAAGACTATATCAACTGGGTGGGTTACCTTGTCATAAAAGGAATTCACATTTGATAAACAGGATTTTCCCCTCCTCAAGATGTCCTGGTTGTGACCAATGACAGTGTTGTCTTTCAGGTGTTATTCAATACTTCTCAGAATAACCTTCTCCATAACTTTACCAAGCACTAAAGCGAGACTGACAGGCCTGTAGTTTCTGGGGTACTCCTTCTTGCCCTTCTTGACAATGTTCACCAGTTTCCAGTCAGCTGGGACCTTTCCAGATTTCCAAGACTGTTCAAAAATCATCAAGAGAGGTTTTGTGATGACATCAGTCAGCTCTTTGAGGACTCTGGGATGAATCCCATCAGGCCCTGTAGATTTGTAGGGATCCAGCTGGAGCAGCAGATCCTCCATCATTTCAGGGTCACAGTCATGATCCTCCAGCTCAGGGCACTAAGACCCCCTTGGTCCCTCATCCATGTTGAAGACAGAAGTAAAGAAAGCATTAAACACCTCTGCCTTGTCTGTGTCCCTGTGTATGATGTGAGCAACCTCATCCTGTAACGGGACAATGTTATTTCTATACTGACTATTGCCATTAATATATTTGAAATAAACATTTTTTACTATCCCCCACATTTCTGGTCAGCTTCAACTCCAGCTGAGTTTTGGCCTCACAAATTTTCTCCCTACAGTATCAAGCAGCATCTCTTAATTCTTCCATGTCACATTACCTTGCTTCTACTGGGCATACAATTGAAACTTTCAGTCCTCATCCTTCTACACATAAACGAGGATATGTAACATGTCAGTTGCTTTTTAGCAATTGCAACATATTTACCTTAGAAAACTCTTTTTCCTCTTCCTTTTTTATTTTTTCTTTTTTTTTTTTAAATTTCAGTACACAGAAAGCTCACCTGATCATGTCATCCACGTCTAGACCCTTCTCAAATTTATTTTTTAAGGAAACTTCTTATATTACAAAATTATCCTAATTATTATGCTAAGTCAACATACCTCAGTGTCCTATCCCTTTAATAAAGAATTAAGTTCATCTGTTTTGATTATCTGTTTTTACATTAGCATATATTATTTTATTGAGGCCAGCAGAGGCATGCCTATTCACTACATTTATTTCAAACACTCATTTCATGTTCAAAAAATTATTTCCATAAAATAGTTCCTTATACAGGTAGGGCTTCAAACCATTTTTCCTTTATTTGGTATCTTGCCCTCCTACTCTTATTGAAGAATTCTGTTCCGTACTTCTCTCATTTTATTTATTTGTTTGTTTATTTGGTTCCAGTTTCCGAAGACATTTGTTGGACCTGGAATATTTATCTCTGCCTGTAGGGGGTGGACCAACGGGAGCCTACAGAGAATGGAGGAAAATGCAGGAGGGTTGCGAAGGAGCCTCAGAGGAAGAAATCTATCTAGAAGTGCTTTGACAGCTGCAGCTGCAGGAAGTACCTGAGATCCAGCGATAAGACACCGCTTCACAGACCCCTGCAGAACCACTCTATCTGTGCCCCTCACCACTCCTTCCCTTCCTTCCCTAACTCCCAACTCTCCCTATATGGCTGGACATATCCCTACGACCAATCCCTCCAGTTTCCCTTATCACTGACCTCTTAGGATTCGTTGTTCCTAGCAGAATTCCACCCTTGTTCTCGACCCTTCCATGTTCCCCTCTATATAAACTGACATCTTGTTTTAATAAAGGCCATTTTGTGGGTCACATACCTACCTGTGTGTGCCCGTTTCCTATACAAAGTGTGCCTGCGGGTCTGTTCCCGGGGGGACTTAAAACCCCCCGCGATATCTGCCCACCACTTTGTGGTTTGGCTATTTTCTCCCAAATATGAGTAACAGTAGGTTAGGAGCTCTTAATGACACAAACATATCTATTCTCTGCTAAAAATTCTGAATTATAGCACTCTCTGAAAGACTTCAAATTAACAAAGTACCTTGATAAAGGGCTAGTTTACAGCAATTGTAGTCTGAATCTTATCTGACCAGAAACTGAAATTTAATCCTGAATTTCACCTTGCTCCAAGTTAGAGAACAATAAGAACTGGGAATTTACCCGGCAGAAGTTGTTTTCCTACCTGTTCTGGTGTCTGAGCTGTCTGGTGGCACTTACAGTAGAGTGAAAACAAAGGCTATCTATCCTCATTTCTTCATCTGCAAAAGAAGAGGAGCCCCACCATCACAGGAGCTGTAACTCACTGCAAAGTTAACAATAGGGGCTGTGCTGAGAGCACCACAACACTTCAGCATCTCTTGCACGCATCATTCATTCAAGGAGCGCTTCTTACACAATCTTTCTGGTAACACATACAGTCCTTCTGCAATGACATGTAAACACTGCTAAGTAATATATTTGTAAATTCAGAATGATGCCAGTAGAATGAGGATAATAATTCCATTTTCACAGAATTTCTAACATTTCTAGCATGATCTGTCTCTATTTAAACAAAATTGTATTAACCTTAGTCAAAGCAGGATTATGCTAAACATCAGCAGCTGAAAATTTGCATTGGCAAAGGACAAGAAAAGACTTTACCTAGAAAGTTTGACATAAAGAAAAATAGATTTTAAATAAACAATATATCTATGTTTTGACACAGCAGTTCTGTCATTAATAAATCCTGAAGTGAAAAAATTCAAAAGTTTTACTTTTTCATAACATATTTGGAATCCATAAAATTTTGGACATCTGAGAAATAGGACATAAATATATAGTCATGTCCAGGAACATAAATTTATATACATAATTACAATGAGAACACAATCAGAATTAAAGTTGTAACTGTAACCCACTAAACTTAGACTGATCCATGACACAGAGACTTTTCTATTGAGGCTAATTTTTTTAAAAAGGAAACAAAATAAAATATTGATAAAAGCTGCTATAAATATTCAGTCATAGTTTTCTGGTCTTCTTACTTTAGAGATCTCATATTGCCTAAACCCAGAGATTACATCCTTTTTCCAGATAACAGATTTTGTAAGTCCTCTTACCTAGTTACTGAAAACAAATTCTGGCCTCCTATACAATTGTCACAATACTGTACTTCCATATTTCACCAAAATAACAAAACAAAACCTCCAAATCCCACACTAAATATGTAACACAAATCAACTGTAAAACACCACCACTGGGTTTTCTTCCACTGAATAACTCAGATAGTATGCCTATATCTTATATAAACACCACATTATCTGCAAAGAGAGCAGACCACCTAGCATGCACACCTGAGCTTCAGTAGACCCAAATACATACTTTCACCTTTTGCAAGAGTACTTTTCAGCCACAGGATAATTCCATGTTTTCTGTTTCTCCTTTGGGACATCAGTTTTCTCCCTCTTGCTCAGCTGCCAAACTACTTAGCTGACAATATAAATCTCTAGTTTGACAGGACTTCTCATTACTGTCATGGGTTTTCTCTGGGCCAATTTCTCTCACCCCCACACAATTGCTATAAGTTGAGAGAAGGTTTATGCAGACAAAAGAGATCTGATTGGGGAGAATAATATTATAATTTATTACTAGCAAGATAAAAACTAAAGAACTATATATACTACAATTCTAATTAGGTAAAAATGCTATGTATTTACAGAAATAACCCTCCCCCCTTCTATCAGTTCAGGAGGAGAAGCAATCTCTTTTCCATTCCTGGAGCTACATGTCTTTTAAATAATTTTGTAGCACTCAAAAGTTCTTCTTCTATTATCTCAAGGATGACAACTCTGATTCGTTGCAGCTGGAACTGTTTCTCTTCCTTTCTCTCCTTTTATGTCAGACCTCAGGGCTGGGCCTACCACCCTCCCGGGCTAAGACCGGAGGCTGGGAGATTACCCAGGCCCTGTAGGTTCTTTTACGGACTGCAAGAAGACACTTGCCTACCACGGATCTTCACCACAGGGTCACAAGGGACAACGGCTTTTGAGTCCATCCCTTGAGGGTCTCACCTCATGAGAGAAGTCTTTGATGGACCTCTCTAACATGAGTTTACCTTCAGGCAGCAGTTCTTCCATTCTCTGTTGTCCCTCAGGGTCACAGATTCAGCTGCACTAGCATGGATCCCTCATTGAGATCACAACATCCTACAAGGACCGTCTCACTCCTGCATAGGTCTCTCTCTCCATGGGCCACAGGTCTCCAGCAGGACTCTGTTTTATCTAGGCCTCCCATGGAGTCACATCTTCATGTACTCTGCTTCGGCATGGGTTCCTTCATGAGCTGTAGAGTGGGGGTTCTGCTCCCCAACAATCTTCCACAGATGGCAGGGATTTTTAGTTTTCAGTCTCTTCCCTGCTAAAGGGAGAGAGATAGGGAGAGGGGGAGAGAAGGAGTTCCCCAGGCCTTCACGGCTTCTCTCTTCTCTGGCTGCCAGCTTTGACGTTGGAGGCTTTGTTCTCTCTCTTTCTGCTTGGAATTCCTTCTGCAGTATTTCTTGTCCAGGCAGTCCTTCTCTAAAGTTTTTTTCCTCTACTCTGTTACAGGAGAGAAGGGGGAGCCTGGCCCCTCCTGCCTGGGCCAGGCTCAGCCCGGGGTGGGGGCGCATGCCCAGGCCCAACTGGGCCGGCTGCTACGCTGGCTCTTCCATTTTCTTCAGCACAACAACCTTCTCTTCCATTTTCTTAAACATGTAATTGGCAGAGGCATTACTAAAACTTTTGATTGGCTTTTTCTCTGGAAATCTGCCTGGAAAAAACTATTTTCAGCCCCGGGGGGCGGAGCTGGGTCAGTAAACCCATGACAATTACACAGCAAATTTTCCCAGTAATAGTTGGAGGACAAGAGGTAAGAACTTTCACTGGACTATAGTGTCAGGTTCAACATTGCTATTACTTTCTCACTCCTAAAGTACTTCTCAGAGTACAAAATTATTGAACCATGGAAAGATAATCTTCAAATATCAGAGTGACATTGTCCTTTCTGTCCAAAACTGGTACGACCTAACTGGTAGTCTACAAATTTTTCTCTTTTGTCCTTTCTGTTTGTTCTCTGACCAAAGTTATTTGCATTTCCTGCTCCATATTGACGTAGTTTCATATTCAGTAGGAATAAATGGAGTTTATTTATAAAGAAGCTCCATTTATTCCACATTATATGTGTAAAAAGTACAGTAATTAGGAGAGGGTGTTTTGGGCATGAAATATATTAGTTTTGTTGCTTTTCAATAAGAGAAGTAAAGATTTTAACAAACAGATCATAATATAAAAACTCATATTCGTGCAGCAATTTTGTTATTAATAAAAAATTACAGTACCACTGTAGTAGTAAACCTAATTTTATCAATGTATGTGAGACTGATGGTGTAATGGATTTGTCCAGTTAACAATTAATGCTTTGCACACTGTGCTATGTGATGAATATGTGCAGCATATTAAAGATTGTTCAAATTACACATATTTGTATCTTAAAGGAGAAAGAAAACTGTATATCAGGTGTAAACTAAACAGCAGTGATAGTCTTACTGGAATGAGAGAGCACACAGGCACTTGGAAAACGCTTCAAGTAGCACAGTATGGGCTCTGGATCTCTTCTTCAGTAGTTGTACTGCAGAAAATGAATCAACCGCAACATAGTTACAAAATTCTGGAATATGAATTCACACCATGAGTCTTTTGCCATGCAGAGCTGACCTGGTGTGTTGAGTCTGGCTGAACTGGAGTTCATTTCCCCATAATAACGCTCACAGTGCTGTGCTTTGCACTGGTATACCTGGAAGGGTGTTGATATCACATTGGTGTTTTGGCTACTGCTGAGCACAGCACCAACACTGTAGCATTCCTTCTTCAGTCAAGGGACCTGTGAGAGGACCCAAGTAAGCCAGCTGACCCAAACTGACCAAAGGAGTATTCCATACCACATGATGTCAGCTCAGATATAAAAGCTAAGGCAAGGAGCAAGAAGGGGGGCATTCATTGTCTCCTATGGCTGCCTGTGGAGAAATCGTCACAAGTACTGACGCCCTGCTTCTCAGAGGTGGCCGACCATCGCTGCTCATGGGAAGTAGAGAATAAACAGTGTTGTCTTTTGCTTCGCTTTTGCGTGCACAAGCTTTCGCTTTGCTTTTGCTTTAAATAAACTGCCTTATCCCAACCCATGAATTGCTTTCCACCTTACTCTCTCCCCTGTCCAGCTGGGAAGGGCAGTGATAGAGTAGCTGGGTGGCCACCTGGTGTTCAGCCAAGGTCAAGCCACCACAGCTGGGAGTACTGGGATTTCTCTGATATAAAAGAAATAACTACAGAATCCTAAGTGCCTCAGGGATGCATCTAGAACACCTGTTGGAGCATTTTGTTCACCAGTTTCACCCCTCCCATCTTCCTCCAGCCACTGAAATTAAACTCACTCTCTCTTTAAATGATAACAGGAATGCAGAAAGAGGAAAATGCAAGAGGAACTAAAAAATCAAATAGTTAAGACCTACTAAACACAAGCATACATGTGCCTGGACATTACCTCTGTGCAGCACTTGACAGAGCTTGTGAGCAATGCAGATTTTTAAATATTTCTCTTAAATTTACCATCTCTTTTCTCATTTTCTTCCTGTATAGTCACTGACAGCTGCATGTGTACCCTGATTTAAGGACTGAACTCAGCTTGCTCATACATAGATGTCTCATGCTCTCAGACACTTTAGGGTAATCCATCTGGTCTCCAGCTGCTACTCCAGTATAGCACAGGTTTCACAGAGGTGTCCTGTTTGCCAACACCACTTGAATGCTTGAGGTACCCTAGGGCATCTCAGACAGCACTTACTTATTTTCACTGAAAAGAGAAAATGTGAGCAACTGAGCATTAAGTGACTTACTTTAGTGGGGAGACAAATATTTTGGATCCAGTTCTGATGATTATAATTAGGACCAGCCAGCCGAAAGTTAGGCCTAGTAACATATAGTAGTTAGTTTCCTATATCCATAGCAATAAATACAACATTCATAATTTATAAACTTATATAGGATTATCAACTTAACCATGCTAACTATAAACCACAAACATGTCTTCGACTGTAGCTTAAATTATGAGAAGAAATTACCAGTGAAAATAATTTCTTCCTCTAAACCCCTTTGACTGACAGTGTTTACCTCCAGCTTTCATATTATTCATCTGGAACATTTTCTAGGGGAAACTTAAATCTTTAGAAAATTGCAAAGAAGGAAGTTATGTTCAAAGACTTTGAAAAATCAGGACTTTGGGTAGGCCTAGAAATTAAAAGAAGTTAATAAATTATGGTAACAAAGTATAGAAGATATTTAACAACATGGCTTTGGTCTCAATAAGGATAAACAACAGCTGAGCCTAATTTTCCTGTCTATACAACAGAAACCAAGCAGCAAAGGAAAAAAATGGATATTGGGAAGCAAATACAATATGTTGAATTTATTACAGTTTTATGTTTAGATGTATGTGTGTTATATCTTCAAAAAGAAATGTAAAGTGTGTGATCATGCAGCATTACTGTTTTCTGGCATGTTTATAGTCTTATACAGAATATTGTTTTTAGAACAGTATCACTTAATTGTTGCGCAGGTACTTCTGTACATTTAAAGAAACACTAAACTATGCTAAAAAACTCTGTATAATACTATTTATATCCTGATTGTGTGGAAAAATATCAGTATTTTTCTGTAGAAGACTTGGTTTATCAAGAGTATATTAATTGCTCTTTTCAGAAAATGGGACCATTTGCATATCTATGGCAAGGTGTCAGTTTAAGACATATCAAGTCAGGCTATGTGAGTCATAGCATGTCAGAATACAAAGCACAAAGTAACTTTAATTAAATACTGCAACCTGACGTTCTATGTCAGAAGCAGATACATCATTACCAAGGTAATCCAATCTATGACAACTTCATTATCTAAAATTTTCAGTGCTGAAAAGCCATGTTAGCTGTGGATTGCAAAGGTCTCTTCTAGTCTGGAAGCCTCTGTTTCTTTAGTTCAATATTGTAAGTAATTTACATGTCATGCTCAGAACCACCCTTGTGTGGACAGAGTAGAATTTTCACAAAGAAACCAGCTACAACAAAACAGTGAGATATAACATTGAGATATCATAACATTTGTCATACATGAAAAATCCTCAAGATCAACATTGCAACAGTGGGAAAGATGTATTTAAAAAGAAAAAAAAAAGTGGAACAATTGTGCATAGTCAAATATAGCCTTGCATTATTAACCAAGAAAAGATTCAACCAGCTTTGCTTGGGACATTTAACTTTGGCTATTTTAGGTACCTACAGCCTGTTTAAAGAGTCCCTAAGGCACCCCAAATTTATTCAGAAATCTAAAATCTTAGCAACTTACTGTCTTTCTTAGGCCTCATTGCCTTTATAGGTAAAAAAAAAAAGTCCCCTAATTCAACCACCTAGATAGATGTTTAAGCATTTCCTAATATCTCTTAAGGTGATTTTTTTTTAGTCCTGAGGGAAGATATTTGTCTTTCTAGTAGCAAAGTTATTAGACTTACTAAAGTGAAATACTGTAGTATATAAGAACAATCTTATTCAAACACATTGCATATGGCATGCTTCCAACAAAAATGCCTTTTTGTATGACTTTAAAGACCTTATTTTGAGACAGTGGGTGCAGAGTACTCAGTTTATGGTTGGTTAGATGGATGAGGTTGGATGGTCACAACCAGAGGGCAGTGGTCAACTTCTCAGAGTCCCAGTGAACAGCAGGGACAAGTAGTGTACCTCAGGTAATCCATATTGGGATGATTGCTATTTAATATCTTAATTAACGACATAGACAAGGGGATCAAGTGCACCCTCATAAGGTTTGCAGATGACACCAAGCTGAGTGGTGCAGTTGACACACCTGTAGGATGGGATGCCATCCAGAGGAATCTGGCAAAACTTGAGAATTGGGCCCATAGGAAACACATGAGGTTTAACAAGACCAAGTACAATGTGAGGCACCTGGGTTGGGGTAATCCCTGATTTCATGATAGGCTAGGGGATGAACAGATCTAGAGGACCCCTGAGGAGGAGGTTTTGGGTGTGCTGGTGAACAAGAGGCTGGACATGAGCCAGCAATGTGCACTTGCATACTGCTTTTGATGCAGCCCAGAATACATTTAGCTTTCTGGGCTGCATAAGAAGTGGTGTGGCCAGCAGGTCAAGGGAGGTGATTCTGCCCCTCTACTTTACTCTAGTGAGACCCCACCTGGAGTGCTACATTCAGCTCAGGGATTCCAGCACAGGAAAGACATGGACCTGTTGGAGTGAGTCCAGAGGAGAGCCACCAAGACAATTAGAGTGATGGAAGACCTCCTATGAGGAATGGCTGAGAGAACTGGGATTGTTCTGCCTGGAAAAGAGAAGGCTTCAGGGAGACCTGATTGCTCCTGAGGGAACTGTTCAAGAAAGATGGAGAGAGACTATTTACAAGAGCATGTAATGACAGGACAAAGGGGTAAGGCTTCAAACCGAAAGAGAGTAGGTTTGGATTAGATATTAGGAAGAAAATCTTTACTGTGAGGGTGGTGAGAGAAATTGTGGATAACCCACCCCTGGAAGACTTGAAGACCAGGTTGGATGAGGCTTTGAGCAACCTTGTCTAGTGGAAGGTATGCCTGCCCATGTCAGGGAGGTTGGAAATAGATGATCTTTAACATCCCCTCCAACCCAAACCATTCTATGACTCTATGATGATCCTATGACAATATCTGATCACAGTTTTTATCATCTTGCTTTGGACAATGCTTACAACTTTATTCATTTCTGAAGGAAAACTCCTGGGAAACTTTCCCAAAGTCTCTTTTATGAAGTAAAATTTGAAGACAATTTTTCTCATAGAATAAGCTTGAGATAGAAAAAGGGACAAAAGTCTTCCCAAACTTTGTTTGCTTGCTTGCTTGTGTTTAAGTTGATTCCACAGATTATGTGGATTATATATGTTTTGTTATTTTGCCCATTTTAGTGTAGGTTGCCAGAAATTTAGTTTTGTGAGAGTGCTTCTTGAAGACCTGCATGAATCCAACAATACAAATCAGTCTAAAGGACAGTCCACATAGTTAAGTATGTGCCTTGGGAAATTTCCAGTCCATGAGTAAAAAAGTTTAGAAATTGCAGCATGGACATAATCCTTGAAAGTTACGCTGTTTAATTGTAGTGCTTCCCAAGACTGTGGAAATTAGCATTAGGCAGAGAAATGCAGCAATCAAGGTACTGCTCTGAAGATCAGCAGTGTCTCATTTAACAATGCTGGCGTTCGGGGGGGCGGGGGGGAAGGGAAAGAATCGTAATCTGCTGAAGATGTTTGTTTGTGTATTTTTGTTGGGTTTGTGTTTGTTTGTTTGTTTTAAATAAGACATACTTAGAGGTGACAATTATGATTGATTTATCTTGTTCATTGTTTAGGTTGTCCTCAGGTTCTTGATCCCCCTTATTATGACTACAAATTCATATGCCTCATATACCATGGCAGACTGCACTGTTGTATTCCTGTTTCTTTTTAGCAGTTTAAAAATTAACTGACTCTTCTATCTGGGTACATTTGGTACATGCGCCTATATCTTGTACAAACTGGTTGTCCTGTTGAGTGATGCTTACTCCCACTGACGTCTGCTGTGATAAGATGGAATGAGTCACACTAGGTGTTTGTAAAGGTTAACAAGTAATATATTCAGAGCTGCAGATAAATCACGATGCCCTTCTACGTGGCAGATGCTGCAGAGCAAATTGCTGAGAAATGCCTAAAAGTAGGTGAATAAATAGGTAGAATCAACAGCTTTAAAATAAATTTAAAGGTGCACAGATGAGCATTATCTCTGCACGAAATAGTGACACTGAATGACCACTGAACATTATTTCATTGTTAAGAATCTGGATACACCATAGATAAAAACACTTTTTTAGCATCTTGTCACTGTGCATTTCCAGTGTTAAATACAGTTCACATCCTGATTTTGCAGCTTTTACACTGTGCCAGATCTGCACCTTCCCTAGAGGATTTGCTAGCCAAGACAAAACAGCATAATGGTTCTGCTCTAGCTCCCTCCACTCTCTCCACTATGAGAGTCAAAGAGACAGTCAAAATGCACTGCGGGTTTTTCCTTTCTTTTTTTTTCTTCTACCTCTATTTCTTTCTGTATCAAAGGAGCCAAGGAAATCATTGATCATTCCATTAAGGATTTGATAACTGAATATTTTTCCTCTGAAACACCACTGCTAAAAGGTTTTAGCACAATCTGGATATGTTTACTCAGGCCAGTTTTCACAATCCATGGAAATGTAATGGTCTTGATGCAGTCACTACAGATGACTACACAGAATCAAACAAGATATTATGAAGCTAAATTCTAGTTTTTACAATTTTATTCTGGCAACAAAATGTTTTCCTCAGGTTTTTAAAAATATGTTGCCCATTCTCCTTCCTACAAGAAATCATATAATTCTGCCACTATAGTAGAAGTTGGTTTGTTCTGTCCTTATGTTGGCTGTACTCATTAATGAAGCACTAGCTCTAACTCTCCTCCATCCTTTCTTGACATGGGAGTAAAAGATATATAGTCAAGGCTCTGGATTTTCTATGCTGATGTAATGGCCCATAGAAAATTATTGCTAACTACTAGGCATCTGTTCTGCAAAGCAAGGTCATCAGTAAATTCTGAAGGAGGAATATTTACTCCATATTCCCATATGTTAATTCTAATATGCTCAATACCTTGTACTTCATATTTGCTGGTCTAGACAAGTCCCTGTGCAGCCTATGAAAGTATTATATCATTCTATGGCTGTTTCTATCACTGAGACTGTCTAAAATTGTTTTTCAGAGTCACCCGTTTTCTCTGCTGATTGGACAGGCAGTCCATCTGTTTAGTTAAGGTGCTATGAATCAGGATGCCAAGCCAGCAGTCCATTCATCAACCACTGTAGTATTTGCTTCAGGTGAAAATTCTACATTTCAAAATGCTGAATACTGATATTGAATGTAAAAGCTTTTACCCACGCAGTTACAGTATTGTTTATTGTAACAAAGCATTCTAGCTCAAGTAGTCATTATAAATCTGTACATAAACTCCACTGAACCTTCTGATAAATATATTCGTGAGACTGTTGAAGCCATAAATGGGAATCAGTGTTTAACTTGAAATGAGTTTCAGGTTATCAGGATAAAAGCCTGCAGGTATGATAGTCATCCTTTGGACAGTTATGTCACCAGATACTCTTGATGCTTGGTGTTGTTGCTTCTGTTCAGTCTGTCTTTGTAACTTTAACTAGCTTATGTTTTGCTTTAGTTCCTCATCATTGACTTATTAACAATGTGATGTTTTTCTTAATAGCACACAAGTGAATTGATATAATAAAAGGTATAAAAGCAACAAGGATATTTCTAAATTCAAAACCTTTGTCTTTTTGTAACTGTTTTGTAACTGTTTATTACATAATTTTATATAATATTACAGAATGCAACTGAGCTAAAATTGTAATAGTAGTTCAATATAACTACTGTGTTGTTTTATATGGTTCTTAGAGAACACAAATAATGTTTCCACAAATGTATCTATGTTTAATATTTTGATATTCAGAAGAGATATTTAAGAAATTTTATCCTGAAATGGAACTGAGTCATCTACAGCAAGTATAAACTAAATAAATAATTTTGTAATGATTCTTAATAAGACAAATGTAATTGGATTACTGCCCCATTGTAAAGTACTGGAGTGATATAACATTTATAATCTCTTTAAGTCACTGGCATAGTCCCTTCTCCTTCCAACTGGACAATTGGAATTGTCCTATCTTCTCCATTTTCAAGCACGTTGTTACTATGAAATGCACCTTGTACTGTTCCCCAGAGCTCTGATTCTGAGAAGATGAATTTTTCTACGTGACTTGAATTGTTCCAGTACAGTTAAAAATGTCATCTTTTTATGTACTATTCCATGAGATACAGGTTACTGAAACCTTGCAGAATACATCAGAAAAGTATCTTTGAAGGCCTATCCCAGTCATACTCTTCCTGACTCATCACTGACAAAATACTTGAATACATGGTTCTTTCTTGTTCTAAAAGTAAACCCTTCAAACTTGCCTCGTTTCAAGAGACCTTGGTTTTGCACATTTATTTAACATTTTCAGAAGTAGCAAAGGTCTACTTTCAAATGTATACATATTAATCTGTAGCAGTATGCAGCTATCTAGGTGTTTCAACATAAGGTAAACATTTTAGATTTTTGAGAAAACCAGAATCTTAAAAAAATGTTTCAAACGCTGTCCATGAGTAGAAATGTACCAAGTAGGGAAAAATTAGCAAAGGGAAGGAAATTTTCTATAATTGACTAATATTTCATTAGAAAAGCAATAGGCTGTAAAAGGGGTTAATTTTCTTGCTTTTCTTACAAGAGGAAAAAAAAGAGCAAGCTTAGTTACATATGTAGTGTTTAAAAGAAAAAGGAAAAAGAAAACGAAAAAGAAGGAAGAAAGAAAAGGAAGAAAGAAAAGGAAGAAAGAAAAGGAAGAAAGAAAAGGAAGAAAGAAACGGAAGAAAGAAACGGAAGAAAGAAACGGAAGAAAGAAACGGAAGAAAGAAAAGGAAGAAAGAAAAGGAAGAAAGAAAAGGAAGAAAGAAAAGGAAGAAAGAAAAGGAAGAAAGAAAGAAAAAATGAAAAAAGGGAAAAGGGAAAAAGGAAAAAAAGGGAAAGCGAAAAAGGGAAATGGAAAAGGAAAAGAGAAAAAGGAAAAAAGGAAAAAGGAAAAGGAAAAAGGAAAAAAGGAAAAAAGGAAAAAAGGAAAAAGAAAAAAGGAAAAAAGGAAAAAAGGAAAAAGGAAAAAAGGAAAAAGGAAAAAAGGAAAAAAGGAAAAGAGGAAAAAGGAAAAAGGAAAAGAAGGAAAAAGGGAAAAAGGAAAAAAGGAAAAAGAAAAAGGGAAAAGGAAAAAGAAAAAGAGAAAAAGGAAAAAGGAAAAAGGAAAAAGGAAAAGAAAAAGGAAAAGGAAAAGAAAAGAGAAAAGGAAAAAGGAAAAAGGAAAAAGGAAAAAGGAAAAGGAAAAAGGAAAAAGGAAAAGGAAAAGGAAAAAGGAAAAAGGAAAAAGGAAAAAAGGAAAAAGGAAAAAAGGAAAAAGGAAAAAAAGGAAAAAGGAAAAGGAAAAGGGAAAAAGGAAAAAAGGAAAAAAAGGGAAAGGGAAAAAGGAAAAGGAAAAGAGAAAAAGGAAAAAAGAAAAAAAGGAAAAAGGAAGAAAGGAAAAAAGGAAAAAAGGAAAAAGAAAAAGGAAAAGGAAGAAAGGAAAAAGGAAAAAGGAAAAGGAAAGAGGAAAGGGAAAAGGAAAAGGAAAAGGAAAGGGAAAAAGGAAAAGGAAAAAGGAAAAAGGAAAAGGAAAAGGAAAAGGAAAAGGAAAAGGAAAAAAGGAAAAGGAAAAAGGAAAAGAAAAAGGAAAAAGGAAAAGGAAAAAGGAAAAGGAAAAAGGAAAAAGGAAAAAAAGAAAAGGAAAAGGAAAGGAAAAGGAAAAGGAAAAAGGAAAAAGGAAAAAGGAAAAAGGAAAAGGAAAAAGGAAAAGGAAAAAGGAAAAAAAAAGGGAAAAAGGAAAAAAGGAAAAAGAAAAAAAGGGAAAAAAAAAGGAAAAAGGGAAAAGGGAAAAAAGGGAAAAGGAAAAAATAAAAGGAAAAAATAAAAGGAAAAAAGGAAAAAAGGAAAAAGGAAAAAAGGAAAAAAGGAAAAAAGGAAAAAGGAAAAAAGGAAAAAAGGAAAAAGGAAAAAAGGAAAAAGGAAAAAAGGAAAAAAGGAAAAAAGAAAAAAGGAAAAAAGGAAAAAGAAAAAAGGAAAAAAGGAAAAAGGAAAAAGGAAAAGGAAAAGGAAAAAGGAAAAAGGGAAAAGGAAAAAGGAAAAAAGGAAAAAGAAAAAAAGGAAAAAAGGAAAAAAGGAAAAAGGAAAAAATAAAAGGAAAAAGGAAAAAGAAAAAAGGGAAAAAGGAAAAAAGGAAAAAGAAAAAAAGGGAAAAAAAAAGGAAAAAAGGAAAAAGGAAAAAATAAAAGGAAAAAATAAAAGGAAAAATGAAAAAGGAAAAGGAAAAAGAAAAAGGGAAAAGGAAAAAGAAAAAGGGAAAAGGAAAAAGAGAAAAAGAAAAAGAAAAAAAATTGACACTTTGCAAATCAAGTCTGGGATAAGAGAACTGAAAGAAATTATCTATATTTTAGGTGATAGATTGGACTACACAAAAGGAGAAAAATACTCATACTGGTTTCCTGGAAGACTTGAGTTTCTGGAGGACTAAATGAAGAAAGGAGTGATATTGAGATAATACAACCTTTTTTGCAAACATCTTACCAGACAGGGTATGCAGGAAAACAACCCTTGGGCCTATGTCACTTGTCTATCACCCCAAATAGTGTATTGACTACAACCTCTCAAACTTCCTAAGAAAAAAGTATAAAAAGAGATTGGACATAACCAAAAACAGGGGAGAAGTTCTATGAACACCAGGAGAGACAGCTAACGAGTTGGTCTTTCTTCCTCCACTTCTAGGAACGCCTTGAAGATGAGACCTATCTTATGCATGCTAGTTAAACTTGTTTCTAAATAACTAGAGTTTACTTTTGCTTCATAGTATTCTTAGTAAGTTGCTTTGCTTTAAAGTTTTTGCTTATGTTTTGTTTTATTATTATTATTACATGGTTTAAATGTGTTTTTGCAGTTAGGCCCTATTCCAGACGACATGAATCCCACAAATTGTCACAAATTTGTAATAATAAACATGTTATTTCATGAACTGTTAAAGTGAGTCCATTTCTAGGTGCTGACAGTTTCATCAATGGTGAAATAACTCAGAAGAAACTTACTAAGTGGTTTTCCTATCGCTATTAAGTGCAGTCCCTATATAAATGATATCAAATGTCCTGTTCAACTCAACAAACCTGTTAAGCAATAGGGTCTCACTTAATGAGATGCTAACAGACTGTTTTGGACATTGGAAGGCTTTGATCACCTGTGGGGACAATTATAGACAAAAAATAAATTAATATATTTTGGAGAGAAAATTCTTTTCTGCCCCTTTTAACATAACACTACATTAAAAAATAACACTGTCTCTTTCTCATCCCCATCACAGTTGCTTTGACCAGATCATTTTAGGCAGTACTTTACTCTTTCTGACCCACGATGTTTTTGGTGTTTCATAGTTTTTTGTCGTTCTTGAGCTTGTGCCCTGAAACTACTCTCCACAGAGCTTAATCCTTTACCTTGATCCCCCAGATAAATGAACAGGACAAAACAAAACAAAACAAGATAATTTTGTAAATTAAATAACTCCA
Organism: Myiozetetes cayanensis; assembly: GCF_022539395.1. NCBI lineage: Eukaryota > Metazoa > Chordata > Aves > Passeriformes > Tyrannidae > Myiozetetes > Myiozetetes cayanensis. Next base: position 86,878,816 of record NW_026087411.1, on the reverse strand, counting down.
TCATCATCAGTTCATCACCTTTTGTCCTATTGTAATTTTTGTTCCTGGATTTTTCTGTGCCTGTATTTCAAGGCTCAACTCTCAATAAATAACACTACCAGTATTGCTAATTTTGACATTATCATCTGCTCCTCTCTCTGTTTTGTTTTTCTTCAGTCCCTATACATACATCTCTAGAAGATGGGGCAACAAAATGCCTCACTGCTTTGCCTCCAGGTTCTGAGCAGACATAAAAGCTAAATCAAATAGAGATTTCTAATTTGCAACTGTTAGCTGCAAAGAAGAGTAGCTATGAATGTAGCTATTTCTAAAAATATACAGTTTTTATATAAGCTTTCGGTAAGGCAATCTTTCTCTTTACTTAAAAATAACAAATACATTTTTAATTCATAATACTATTAATTCTATGTACTTCTAATACTAATATAAAAATAAATTCTACCAAAAATCATAGTCTTTCATTTACCTGATGTACCTTGTGGGAAGGAAAGCATTTGTATTACATTAATGTGTATTAATATTAAAATAAAAAAATAATTAAAAGCCACATAACTTTCAAAAATTATCATCAGGAAGGCTTTAGCCTTCCTTTTATGTAAGGCAGTGACTGTACTTCCACATAATTTAATTACTCCATTTTAAAACCTTTCTAAAAAATATATTCTCTGCTTTGAGTAATGGTGTACAAAAGCAATCCACCTCAGCAGTTTAACATTTTAAGTGAAACAATCAATTTGAATGACAATCTGTTATTCATCCATAAAATATATTAACTTGTGAAAAATGGACATTTCTCCACAATATTACAGTCACACATTCCAGTGGAAGACTTAAAACAACTGGGACCTCAAAACCTTTAGATACAATTAAATATGTGTATGGCTAAATCAGCAGTAAGTGAATGTTTGAAGTGTATCAGGGTTGAGTGAAATAGCTCCATAACTAGAAGCTATGAATAAAATGAAAGAAGACAAAGACTTAATCACTAGTCAATTTCTTTGTGGGTAGAGAGAAAAGAATCCAGTTATTTGACAGCTTTTATTTATCCAAAGGCCAGAATTAAGAAATATACATTTTATAGAAACATTCTTTCAATAGATCAGAGAACCTATTCCTTCATATATATGTATCACAAAGCAATATTCATAAAACATGGCCCATGATAAGGAAAATGGAAAAAAAATATTTTGTGTAAAAGCAGATTCAGAGTCAGTTTCCTGTTTTAGGAAACAATTTTACTGTATTTGATTTAGAACTAGATAAACAAATTCCATCCCCACTGCACCAGGGAGTCTACATGGATATTTTAAAAGTTACAAAATCCCTACATTAAGACTTTAAGAATGTTGCAGTAAAAAGAAAAATATCCAGATATAATTTATGTAATAAAAAGCTTTCAGCCTCACAATGTTCTAAAGACCCTATTTTAAGACACTTTATAGAGTTTTGTTCATTATCCTGACAGACAAGTCAAGTATTAAAGGGAGGAACAAGTAGCATGAACCTGCATGAAATAGGATATCACGCCCATAAAAGATGCAGCACAGTAAAACAACACACCTGTAAAAGCATTTGTGCACCAAACAGCTTAGCTACCAATGCAGTGATGGACCATTACTCTTCATAGAAAAAACTCCTGTGAAGACTGATTCTGCTTTAGAAAAGGGAGCAACAGCCAAGAAACAGGATGAGGCATTTGCTGCAGACTGGAAAATAAATTTTCCCCAGGTTTGGGGAGGGAAAAATTAGCTCAGGGGGGAGCTAAGGGCTGGGAAACACCTTGAAAATTAACTACCTCATAAAAGGAACTTTCATTCTGAACTTGGTGATGGGTAAGAGTGAGGAGATGTTTACTTCAACTCTGGGTCTTTTTATTGAAGAGCTCTTGGACCTGGTCGTCTGCACTCTGGCGACTGAGGACATGAAAGACTGTTGCCATCACTGCTAATTACACAGGTGAACTCTATGTGGTTGAGTACTCACAGCTAATGTTGAGTATGATTGCTAAGTAGGTGATGGCTTTCAGTATGTAATGATAATGGTTGATAATGAGAACTAACCATTTGCATGAAATGTGTTGTTAATTACTACCAGTCTGGAAAAGCTTTGTTTTTCCATTACAGGTATATAATTTTTTAAAACATACCTATTTACAGTGAAATCCGGTTTCTCACTCTTAATTTTTTGTTTACAGCTCATGTATTTATGTGTGTATATGTATGCACACATACTCAGGTACAACAAATGGTTTCATCCCTAAAAGTAAGAGGTACTAACATGGAAATGAAGGAAAGCTGATCCATGTTGTGTTCCTAGACAGTAATTAGTGAGTGAGCTCTAAGAAAAACTAATTTGCTGTATGTGAAAGAACAGTTCTTGTAATCCTTATGGTAGTCTTTGATTTCAGAAGCACTTGGATCAGTCATGAAATCAGTTGTGCAACTCTTCTGTAGAACAAGACTCTTGTTTCAAAGTTTTTCTAAGTGGGTCTCTTCTAAGAAGCCATGAGCTTGTCAATATTTGAAGGATACTGTGCATGTGAACTGTATCTATCATGAAGGAACAGAATCATTATTGGACAGACTTCAGCTATGATAAATCTGTGCATGTTCACTGATTTCAGAGCAGCTATGCCTGTTTACCATGTTTATGGATAAAGTCTAATGATTATAGGACTAAGCCTATACCAAGAATTTGGCAAGGAGTTTGAGGGAAAAAAAATATTTACCTGTAAACGTAAATGGTATAATAAAATTAAAATGTTTATCTTTTGCACTACAACTTCTAGTGCATTTTGTCTGAAGTTTTATGATTATCATTTGTAACTGACCATACCTAAGAAGTACTTCCTCCTCATTCTCCTAATATTTTCCTGAACAAACTATACTGATGACTTACAGATCAGAAATGGTTTTATGTTTATAAGTAAAGAATTTAGCACAGTCATAAAATATAAAAATCATATACAACATATAAATGATAACAGACATAAGACCTCTTCCCCTTAGTTAGCTTCTTATCAACATGAAAATTATTTGACTGATTCTATATCATTGACATTCTAATATTTTCCTGTACTTAATCACTTCCAATATTTCATAGAAGGATAAATCTTCCTCTTCTCTCATATCCAGAAAATCAATTACTCTCTCAAATAAAGACAACAAGTTACCTATTAAAAAAAAAAAAAAAAAGTTATGGTTTTGATTTTCCATTAATTTCTATTGCCATAACTAATTTCTTCCCAATGTATTCCAAAGGTTTCTACTCTATTGAAATTAAGACAGAGGTTTCTCTTTCACTTGGTTATGTTTTTCTTTCTATTGATTCCAGTACAATATTTATTATTTTACAGGTATATTCCAAATTTGGCAAATCAGCTACTCATCAAAATTTAAAAGTGTGCCAGTTTTCATTATTCTGCAATGACAATCATTAACTGTCTTGATCTGAGCACATTAAACTCTGAGTACTGTTTCCTCCTCGGATGTGGTAATTTCCATTTCTATTCTGTCATTGTCATTAACCCTGCTTATCTCTGCCCATGAATAAAGGTTGGTCTTACTGAAACTGATGCAAAATATTAATAATTTTGATTATTAATAACTTGAGTCATTTTAATCACCTTCCAAAATTCTTTTGTTCTCAAGTTTGTGTCTTCCCCTTTGATATCTATGTCTAAAAGAACTTCAAGACTAAGTAGAGATCAACAGCTTCTCTCAAGAATAATTCACCCCTGCTGAGATCATCAGTGCCCAGTGCCTTTGGAGAAACTTACCTTTGTCTATTAATTATTCAGACAACACGACTGCTGCTTAATTTAACTGCTAATTGACATAGATTTGTCTATAAGGATTGAAAGTTGAATAAAGAAATAAGAACATGGAGAATAACTGTTTACTTATAAATTTCCCGTGGCTGTTACTAGAGTTTCAGTCCCAGATGCCATGTGCTCCATCCAGTCACCACCTGGATTCAGTGACAAATTTTTTTAATTAACTTCACTAGATGGGATCAAAAATAAGTGTAAATTTCCCAGTATTTTAAGTAGACTGCTACACATTCAAGGAGCTAAAAGGCAGAAGAAATCCATTCAGAGTGGGATATAATTCATCACTTAAAACAACAACTCCCTGCTGAATTTCACTATGTAGGTACTTAGAAGATTGAATCATACATTTTGAGCAAAGAATATTAATTTCTCTATTGTCATTCATGTAGTATACAACAGCTTAGTGGCTGACTGAAAAGAAAAGGGGTTTGGGGAGTAGTATAGGAACAATAGGAACAGTAAATGGATTTACAGTTATTAGCCACATGAATTGTATTTCTAGTGTTTCAACTAAATGTTGGCAGTGAAAGTGGTACTAAGAAAATTTTACTTTTCACAGAAAATATTGATCACAATATACAATGATGGAAGTATTTGAGTAGAAGTTGAGATTGCTTATGCTATGGTTTGATTGGTATTTGAAACCAAGTCAGAAGGGTTCAGACTGAGAGAAAGAATCAATATTATGGAAATTACTACAGCATTTCTTCTAACATTTTGACCTAAAATCGCAGGAGGCAAATGAGGTAAGTTCTGGTCAGCACATCGTGATTCTGACAAATTGAGGTCTTATAAAATTAACTTCCTCAAAAAATAACCACCACTGTAGGCCAAAATTTTATCATCTGATCATTGTGATCTATTGGATAGATATATTATGGGTTCATTAATGAATATTTGTATACGTTGCACTTGGAGCACAGCTCAAGGAAAACAATGATCATAACTAAAGGAGCTTAACACATCATCTTTTCAACTGCTAAAGTAACACTTGCACAAGCCTCAGTTTTCAGCTCAGCTAATTACACTACAGAGGTGGGTAACACGATAAATGGAAGATAGGTCAACTGCACTAAACCAGCCCATTGTTATGTTCCTTCTTATCTACCCAGATGGAAAGTGTGGAGTTTAAACAGATTCCCAACTAGTGGAGAAACCCTTTAAGTGCTATATCTACCAGATCCATATCCCACTGTTAGAGGTACAATGCATTCATCCTACTTACCCTTAAGGAAAATGGAGTGACATTGGAATAAAGGAATGCAAACAGGACATTTTTAATACTACTGTTATTTTCAGCACATTTACACGTATAGATAAGATGTCTCATTCATTAATGTTCCTTTTTTTTTATTATTTTCCTTAATATTTTCAACTCTCTCTTGAAAAATCTTGTTCATTGATAGATATCCTCATAGATTTATGCAAAATTTTTGATTGAAACATCTGGATCTAAGGTAACTACTGTTTGAAAACAACAATTAAGTATGTAAACAGGTAGTGGTAAAAATAATAAATTGACTAGAGAGTAATATGTACCTCCCACTCTGTGCACCATGAATATTCTTCTGTGTATGCTTTAATTGAAAAACTTATGAGAATCTAAACCATGAAAATTGAAAAGCACTGTTAGATAAAATTTACAGTTGGATAAATAACTTAGTAGGAGATAATCCTACAGTTAATGTTATAAAGGGAAGATAAGATATCAAAATGTTGACTACAGCAAATAGATCTTAAAATTCATTTTACTTTATTATTTTCATTTTAAAGTTATTTTACTTGTGCTGATGTAAAAAACATTGTGTTGTAGTAATGACTATACAAACTAAAACTGTAATCAAACTAAATCAAGAATAGAAAATCAAAAAGAAAACACAAACAAAACCCCGTAATATTATAAGACTGTCTCTTATTAAGAATATGTCCTATATATGCAAGCAGTCACTGCAACAAACACCCTACACTTAAGTCTATATACTTATAAATGTTTAGAACTATCCAAATAACAATACAACTAATATTCTTCTTCAAAACTTCTTAAGCAAATATATCACCTCAACAAAAAACACAAGGATAAAATCAATTTTTTTTTTTTGCTTCAGAAGAGCCAGAGCTTCATGTAAGAGCAAATAAATTAGTTATATTTTCCTTAATAATAATTGTTACACATTTCACACACACTGCAGCAGGCAGACTCATTATTTTTCTTGACTTCTCATGTCTAGTGAGAGACCAAAATTACAGGAAATAAAGGAAAAAAAGTAATCCTATCACCTGGGAAGTAAGACACAGATTATGACTGTATTAAAGTCAGGCTGAGTTATTCTACTGTCCAGTAAGGACCAGAAAACATTCAAAGTTTTCTGACAGGTCTGTGCTAAAGAGATGAGCATCTCTTGTCCCATGCAGTATATTTCAATGACTTATTTATTCTAGAAAATATTGGTCTTTGTACAATTTATTCAGATATTGCAGAGTTAAATAAATTCCAATTTCTATATAGAGTACATAGTCACTCTCCTGGAATCAGTTAAAACACCAGCATTGTAGACACTGGTCTTCAAGAATGAACAAAATTGGTTTTTTTCTTATATATACATATATCTCTCTATATATAAAAATAAATATATATGTTTTAAAGTATACCATTGGGCATAATTTAAAGCACACATTCACATACAGACACACACAAATACCTTGGCACATTTTGCTTGCCAAAAATGAATCTTGCAAGCAAATTCTGGTGAATCCATGTTATGCAACTAATTGAGGTAATCAAGGTACTCAACATCACACAAATGTGCCTCTTGCTTCCAGAAATAATCTTCTGATTTCATTAGCTTTTAGAATTAGGACTCTTCTTTGACTTTAAATATACTACAAGCTCTGTACCTTGCATATAAATGTTCAGTCTGTCTGTTTAATCATTCAGTTTCAGTATTTTGCATGATACCATATGTTCCTGTGACTAAACAATCTGCAGTTGCTATTCAGCTGGCTTTTATTTTTGAGATCTCTGGGATTTAAAATTTCTCTACCAGAAGTGCCATTCCCTTCATACTCTGATCTGCCTCTCAGCTTTACAATCAACAATCCATTTTTATACTCCCTAAAAGAGAACATGGATGGTGTCATTTCTTCACATGATAATGTTAATTACTGTCACCCCATCACACTCATTTTTTTAATAACAGAAACTGCAGGGATACAACAAATTAACTTCTTCCTCTTCTGTATACCTAGTCCAAAACCAAGAAGCTTAATTTCTAAATGATCTCATATTTGTGTAAATATATTTATATATGTGTTTGTAAATATACTCTGAAATTTAGAGTATTTCACAAAGAATAATTGAAATTTAGAATGTCCTTCTTGTTCTCATAAAATTTACATCTATCTAGCTTTATCATGTTTTGTGGGTTTTTTTAATCAAAGTTATATGATGTGTTGGGTAGACCCTGGCTGGATGCTATGTGCCCACCAAAGCAACTCTATCACTACCCTCATCAGTTGGAAAGGAGAGAGAAAATATAACCCAAAGAAGGTTCATGGGTCAAGATAAGGACAGGGAGAGATCATTTACCAGCTACCATCACCAGCAAAACAGACTCAACTTAGGGAAATTAGTTCAATTTATTGCAAATCTAATCAGACTAGGGTAATTAAAAACAAAAAGCAAATCTTAAAGCACCTTCCACCTACTCTCCTCTTCTTCCCAGGCTCAACTTCCCTCCTGAATTCACTGTTTCATTTCCCCAGAAGCACAGGGGGACAGAGAATGGAGGCTGTGGTCAGTTCATCACAAATTGTCTCGTTGCTCCATCATCTCAGTGGGAGGACTCTGCCCACTCTTCTCCCATTCTAGTGCAAGTCACAGGAAACATTCACAGGAGACAGTCCTCCACAAACTTCCCAGCATGAGTCCTTCCCACAGGCTACAGTTCTTCACCAGGTGCTCCAGCATAGGTCCTTCCCATGGGTGCATTCCTTCTGGAGCAAACTACTCCAGCATGGGCCCTTCACAGGGCCACGACTTCTCACCAGTGTGAACTCCTCTCTCCACAAGTTCTGCAAGGAAGCCACTCTAGCATGGACTTCACATGGCATCACAGTGTCCTTCAGGCATCCACCTGCTCTGGTGTGGGATTTCCAGGGGCTGTAGGCAGATACCTGCTCCACTATGGGCATCCATGGGCTGCAGCCTGCCTCCCCATGGTCCTCACCATGGGCTGCAGGGGAATCTCTGCTCCAACATCTGAAACATCTCCTTCCCTCCTTCATTGGCCTTGGGGTCTACAGAGCTGTTTTTTCATATATTCCAACTCCTCTCTTTGCCTGCAGTTGCCCAGTTGGGTTTTTTTCTCCTCCTTCTCAACTATGTTACCCCAGAGGTGCTACCACCATCACTGGTGGACTTAACCTTGGTCAGTAGTGGGTCCATCTAGTAGCCAGCTGTCACTGTCCCCATCACACATAGGGGACACTTCTGGCAGCTTCTCACAGCAGCCACCCATGTAACCCCCTCACTACCTAAACCTCGCCATGCAAACCCAATACATATGAACACTTTACAGAATTACTGAGTCATTCAACTGTAGACAGGTTACAATCAAGTATTAATAATGTCAGAAATACAGCTGCCATCACTTTAAAAATCATAGAAAATAACCCATTAACAATAAATATGTACAACTGCAATTGAGATGGCAGTTCATGCTATGCTTGAAATGAAATTTCAATTGAATGAAATTGAACACCACTGTCTTACTGATGTTAAAGATATCATTGCTAATTCAAGGCATCCATAGGTTAATGACAGATTATAGAAGTTTTCACCTACTCAAATCTTGATTCAGGTAGGAAATCAGAAAAAGAGAGAGGCAGGAAAGAGATATGTAAAGGAGCAACCAGCCTTGCACCATTTTAGTTAGCATTCCAGGAGCAAAATGAACTGTACCTGAACCATGGTTTATGCTATAGCACACTTAAGGTAGCAACTGTTGCCAGTTGTCACTATCATGACAACTAATAAGTACCTACACTTCTTAAAATAAAATGTGTCTTAGTGAGGAAGTCACTAAGGTGATAAGCTTAGTTTTGTTGAGGCAATAAGCTCTGCTTCAGGAGCATTCCACAGTGAAGTGGGGGATTGCAGCATATAGGGTGGGGTTCTGAGCTGGGAAAGCCCTGGGGAAGTGCAAAGACCTGCCAGGAGCTGATAGCTCATGCAAAAGGCGATGAATGATAGCAGTAGGCAGCTTTCTTCCAAGAGGTATGGAGGCACACATTTGTGGGCCTGACACACTCTCTAGAGGGATGTGCTGCTTACTGGGGCTCGTATCAGGGATGTCACTGAGAGAATATGAAGCCTCATACAGTCCACTGACTATGACCTGGTACTAGTTTTTTTATGTGGGCACTGGTAATACAGCCAGGAACAGTCTGAAGAGGATCAAGAGAGTCCTTGGAAAGGTGGGAAGAGACCCTGGAGCACAGGTAGCTTTTTTCATCAGTTCTGCTGTACAAAGGGAAGTTGTTTGAAAGGGACGGCAAAATATGGTTGTCCCAGTTAAAATGAGACAAGGGTCTTTTGCTGAGGATGAGTTAGGAGAAAAGACCCAGAATTCTCTTTCTAAGCAATTATAAATCCAAAATTAAGAGGCTCTGATTGAAGGAAAACAAATTATGGAAAAGGGAAAATAACAGCCCCTTATTAAAAGGTATGTGTGTATTAACAGAAACACGAGGAAAAAACAAGTAAAAAAACCAAGCAATACTCCTATACCCACCAATAATCCTCTTCAAGAACAAACTGAAAACCAGCAAAAGGAAGAGTAAACAGTTCAATTTTTTGTGCTCCTTGGTGCAATTTCAACCACAGTCAATAGGAGGCACTGTTGGGTCACTAGAGATGTAAAACTTGTATGTGAATGTCCTGTACCATTCACCATGTGGTGCTGTTGGATCACTGAAGGTGCAGAACTTGTAATGTCCAGTAAAAAACAACAACAAAACAACAACAAAAACACCCCTCGGTTCCCCTTCCCTTCCCACACTGGGACGGGGGGGTGGGGGGGGGAAGGGAAAGGAAGGGAAAAAACAGCAATCAAACAGAAAGTTCTCCCAATGGAAGAAAACTCACAATCTTCAACTGGTTAGAGTTCTCTTTAAGCAGGGCCTGCAGCCAGCAACAGCTGAGAAGAGAACAGCAGCAAACTCCCCTCCAACAGGGAAAAAAACTAGGCAGCATCTGCAGCTTGCAGCAGGTCCCGAGCCCACTGGCACACCAGCCTCTCCTCCCAACCTGCGTGCCAGCCACACCCCCAGCCCACCAAAATTCCTCCTCCCCCGTTGCCCCGGAGACGAGAGAAAAAAGTAGACTTTAGATCCTTCATCTGCCTGTTTCCTAGGAGACTGATCTCTCTACCATTGGTGGACCGGCCGATTCTTTTGTTCACCTGATAGCTGCCTGATGGCCTATACACAGAGCACACACGGCAGGGGAAGGGAAAGAAAAATTCCTTGCTAAAATCGGAACTATGACAATGGTGAATCAACAAATTGTTACAAATGTGACAAAGTCAAGCATTCAGCTAGTTAGACTGTGGGACTTGCTTTGAGAAACCTGATCTGGTCTGATGGGGTCCATCTGTCAGAGAAGGAGAAGGAGAAGAGCATCTTCAGTCAAGGCTTGCCAAGTTGGTGAAGAGTGATTTAAATAAAAGTTTCTGCAGGAGGGGAACCTCATCTGATCCCACTTCTACAAGTTTGATGACAGTGCCATCAATAGATGCCCATAGCCTGGAGAGGGATCACAGGTCAGCAAGGGAGCATCTGATAAGCAGTTCAGAGGAATTCCAGACACTCCAGTCTGTAAGTCCAGTTCTTTGGGGGCCCAACTTAAATGTGTAGAAGCCCAGAAGATAGGGTGCTAATGTGTATGTCTCCAACACCAATAGCTGGATAGCTATGGAGACAACCAAGGATTGTTGTTAAAAACATGCTGTGAGAAAGAACAAAATGTGGCTGGAGAACGGGGCCATACAGAAGTAGGGCAGCACTTTTCTGGACAAACATCCTTGTTCTGGTTTCTGGAGACAAGCACAACAAAGTACAGCACAAGTACAGGAATGAGATCAAGAAGTGGGTATGGACTGCCAATCAAAGATTAATCCAGTAGGGGGGGATCAAGACCACCAAAGACCCCAAGGCCCTCCAACCCATTTCCTTCCTTCCTTCCTTCCTTCCTTCCTTCCTTCCTTCCTTCCTTCCTTCCTTCCTTCCTTCCTTCCTTCCTTCCTCCTCCCTCCCTCCCTCCCTCATCTTGGAGGAACTCCCCCAAGTTCAGGAGCCATGCTTCCCAACAAAGAGGAGGTCAGGAAAAAATTTTAGGAGACTTGTATGGATGAAGACCTCCTGAACAAACTCACACATACAAAGGAAGCTTACAGAGGGTGAAAACAGACAGGTGAGCCTGGGAAGAATACAGAAAGATTGTCCAAGCAGCTAGTGATCATGTTTGAAAAGGAAAGTCCTGATATAATTAAACCTGGACAGAGACTTCAAAAGCAAAAAGAAAAGCTTCTATAGGTATATTGATGATAGGAGGAAGACTAGGGAAAATAGGGACCCTCTCTGGAAGGAAATAGGAAATCTGATTAGCTGGGATATGGAGAAGGCTGAGGTACTCAACATGTTTGTGGCCTTGATCTTCACTGGTATGTACTCCAACCACACCACCAAGATCACAGGAAACAAAGGAAGGGACTGGAAGAATGAAAAACTGCCCACTGTAGCAGAAGATCAGTTTCAAGAACATATAAGGAACCTGAAGGTGCAAAAGTCCATGGGACCTGATGAGATTTATCTGTGGGTGCTGAGTTTGGATAAAGTGACTTAGCCCTATCCATCATATTTGAGAGATCATGGCAGACTGGTGGAGTTCCTAGTGATTGAAAGAGGGGAAACATAGTCCCCATTTTTAAATAGGGGAAAAAAGGAAGTCTGGTGCAACTAAAAGTCAATCAGTCTTACCTTGATGCCAGGCACGATCGTGGAGCAAATCCTCTTGGAAATTATGTTAAAGCATTTGGAAAATAAGGAGAAGGTTGGTGACAGCCAACATGGTTTCAATAAGAGTAAATTGTATCTGGCAAATCTGGTGACCTTCTACAATAGGGTTATAGCGTTGGTGGACAAGGGAAGAGCGACACCATCTACCTGGACTTGTGCAAAGCATTTGACACTGTCCCACATGACATGATTGTCTCTTAACTGGAAAGACATGGATTTAACAGTTGGACCACTTGCTGGATAAGGAATTGGCTGGATGGTTGCACTCAGAGAGTTTTGGTCAACAGCTCAATGTCCAAGTGGAAAGCAATGATGAATGATGTTCCACAGGGGTCAGTATTGGGACTGGTGTTGTTTAATGTCTTTGTTAGTGATAGGCAGTGGGATTGAGTGCACTTTCAGCAAGTTTGACAATGACACCAAACTGAATGGTGCAGTCATGCTGGAGGGATGGGATGTCATCCAAAGGGACCTTGACAAACTTGAAAACTGCAAACTTCAGGAAGTTCAAAAAAGTGCAAGGACTTGAACATGGGTCAGGGCAATCCCAAGGACAAGTATGGGCTGGGCATAGAATGGATTGAGAGCAGCCCTGAGGAGATGGACTTGGGGGTGTTGGTTGATGAGAAGCTCAACATGAGCTGGCAATATGAGCTTGTGGCCAAGACAGCCAACCATATCCTGGGCTGCATCCAAAAAATTGTGACGGGTAGGTCAACAGAAGTGATTCTACCCCTCTACTCTGCTCTCATGAGTACACACCTGGAGTACTGCATCCAGTTCTGGGGCCCACCAGCATAAGGGCATTGACTTGTTGGACTGAGTCTGGAGGAGGGCCACAAAGATGACCAGAGGGCTGGAATACCTCAAGGAGAGCTCCCACTTCTGACTGCTTCAGAGCAAGGTACCTGTCCCAGCACTGGTGCTGCATATCAGAGCATCTCCTTCCAACAGTCACCCTGGCCCCCTGCAGCCCACCCAGCAGCACCAGGAACAGTTAGCAAGGGACTGAGGCTGACCCCCCTACAGTGGTGCCAGGCAGGGAAAGCTCCTTCTCAAGGGTTGAACAGGAGAACAAAGCCGTGGCTGCCGGCAGGAAGACAAACAACAAAGGCCCCGATGTGTGGCACCAGCCATTTTCTTGAAAAACCCTCCCCACTCTCATGCCCCTCTGCATGATACCCTCCTCTCTGCTGCCTCCCCCAATGTGGGAAAATTGGGGGGGGGGAAGTGGGGGAATTGCCCTTTCATTGTCATGACCACTACCCAATAATTGGTATTGGGAAAATTCTGACAGCTCTGTTCAAACCTATAACATTGGAACTAGACGACTGTCATGGTTAAAGTAGATTTTTGTGTTGTATTCCCCTTTTTCAACATTGTTTTGGAGGGACTGTTTCTTTAGGAATGAATCCCATGCCCTCCCTTGCCAGGGCAAGGTGGAAGGAGAAGAACAAAATGCACTGCATGGAAAACAGAACTCTTTCTCTTCCCTGGACCACAGGTTTCTGTGATTGGCAGAGTCCAGGAGCCACCATTTCCCATAGGAGCTGAGTGGATCTGAGCCATACCAGGATCAGAGCATCTCAGGATCACCATCACCCCTATTCATTCCACTGTCATTCACTGGAGCCCTCCCCGCAGCTTGCTCACTGCCCAGAACTCCACTGCTGCCACTGCCAGATCATCGTGCAGACTGCCCCTAGAGTCAGTGCTTTCTTTTGCAGAACAACCTTTTCAGGACAAGATATTTTTCCGGGTTCTGCTTTGCCTCCTCTTTCCTGTGGTTTTGGTTTTTGTTCTTTGTTTTCCCAGGGGAAAAGGGAGGAAGGGAAGCATGTGTTGATCATTCTTTCTGACTGTATACAAAAGGGAGTTCAAGTGGATGGGAGGGGAGAGACCAGAAGTGATTTCTCTCCCTGTTGTTGGTTTGAACCATTCTGTTGGTATTGTTGTTTTTACTGCTATATTTCTTGTCAGTAAACTGTAATTTTTCTTTTCACTTATACCTCCTCACACTTTGCTACTTTGTATTGGTGGTAAATAAAAGGGGAGGGAGATCATTTTATTGAAGTTCCTGCCCCAATATTTGTCTTTAAACCTTAAAGACAATCTTTAAGGTGCCTTCCAATTCAAGCTATTCTATGGTTCCCTAATTATTGAAAACACTTCCAAAAATATCCCCACCACCACCAAATTGGGCTTTTTATGATTTACAGTTTTATGCAGATAGAATTAGTGCCAGGTTTATGGGCCCTAAAAGAAAATAGTCACTTTATGTTCAAAGGCAGTTTACTCACCAAAGGCAAAATTTACACATTTTGTTTTATGATAGAAATCAAGAACACATACTGGCAGTTTCTAAGGCTCATTAGACCAACTAATCTGATGCTTTTCTAAATTAATTTAACACTGATTATTTCTTAATACCTTTTTTAACTGACTTTAAGATGTTTTTCAGTTTCCATTGTCCTATGAAATCAGCTTCTGGTTTCTAGCAGTGCTTAATTCAGCAACAGTGTTTTCTGAAGTGTATCTTTAGTCCTGGTGTCAGATTTAACAGCTTCACTTAGTGTTTTAGTTAACTTCTACACTCAGCTACTTTGCTGTTTATAGTTTCATCTGCTTCCATCTGCTCTGAATAAAGTTGCCGTAAATCTGGCCTCTTGCCTTTTCTGTCAATTTTTAAGCAGAAAGAAAGTCTAGAGGGCAGCAGCCCCAGACTTGGATGACTTAGTGGAAATCCTCACTCCCTCACAGACCCGTTTGTGTTGAATAAAACACAAACAGTCCATGAAGGATTTAGGATCCTTAAGCTTTATGATATCTGCTGAGGACCTGGGGGAGGAAAGAAAAGAACTTGTAAAGGAAATTCTATGAGAATAGTAAATTATTTTCTGCCTATGATTATAAAATTATTCAATCATTTTAGAAACCTTTTCTCTAGTTGACTTCAGTTATAGGAACAGGTGTTTCTCTTTTTGATTCATCACATACTAAAAGTTTTGTCCTGGCTGCTAGAATTAGTTTCTCAAAAATTCAATTGAATTTTTCTGAAAATTCAAATTTAAAAAAAAATTAAGGAAATCTTTACTATTGATTTCTCTAAGAACGTAAATAAAACACTTCTCTTGAGCTGACCTACAGAGAGAATGATGAAAGTAAATAAGTGTTCATTTAATTAAAACATTCATTTATTTAATCAAGAATGGGAATCACTAAGAACTCAGGATGAAAGAGAGAAAGAGGAAAAGGTAATTGTCTGCCTTCAGCTGTGAAACTTGTTTTTAATGGATGTTTGTACTAGTTCTCATTCTTTCCTGTACTGCACTAAGGGGGGTGTGATGAAGCAGCTGTATGATGCTTTTCTGCCTAACCACAGCAACATCAGGGAAAAACAGGGTCCACAGACTGAACAGATCTATGCTACAGAGTAAATACCAGTAAACAGACAATTAAAAAGTCACCTCTTATGTTTTCTTGGTGCGGTATGGTTTGGTAACAGGACACAAAGAATAATCATGCATTTGTTTTGCTAATTATTAAGTGGCACAAGGTTGGGCAGCACTAATACTAACTTTGACTTTCATTTAGTTACAACCTCTTGAATTTCCCTTCATCCAGTAGAGATCAGTTGCAACCCAGAATTAGTTTTATATTAGAAAGCTGGATGAGTCACTAAAGTGACAGTATGAAAGGCTGAACTGTGCCTTGAAAGTATTATGTGGCCTCTTTAAGGAGGCTGTTTAAGCAGTTAACAAACAAGATAACTATTTACAAGTAGAGAACTCATCCAGCATTTACTAATAGAGCGATGGCTTCCATTTGTGAAAGCTGGCAAGAGGAACAGAATATGAGATGCTGTGATTTGAGTGAGCATCAGAAAATTTTGTTCACTTCCCGTTTCCAAAGTTCCTTTGTGTCAGGCAGAGCACTCCACATCTGAACCTTCTATTTTGATCTTAACATCACATATATAAAGTAGCCATGCTGCATATTGGGCAATGTAAGACCCACTTTCCCTTGAAATAATCCTGACGAAAAAAAGGGAGAAAGAAATAATAATCCTGTGAAATAAGCCTAAGAAAGGAACTCCTGTTTAGTTTCATAGATCCCCAAGGGTGAACAATAAACACACAGAGTGCCTCCTTCTCACAGTATATACATGTGTATTCTCTGAGCAGCTTTATTTTTCCACTTTTTAATCAATGTCTTCCTTATATAGAAAACCGAGGTAATTATACTTAAGCCCTCCTGAAAGGACATTCCCTTTTACATTAGGAAAACATAACATGAAAGTACAAAGTATTCCAATGCAAGAGAGAGAAGAGAATGAAAAACAATACAAAGGTCTGGATGAACAAAAAGAAAAAGAAATCACAGAGAATGACTATTAACAGAAAATTATATACGGAAAATAGGCTTAAAAATTCAAATACTAAACTCCTTATATGTAGTATTGAAGAAACTTAAAAAAAAATAAATAAATTTGGAGGTAACACTATAGACCACTAGAAAAAAATTGTAATAGAAACCTGAACCCTGCTGGAAAGACATTTCATCTATTAGACTTGGAGTAGGTAGAGAAAGAATATACCCATGGAAGTGGGATATACTTTTCTCTCCTATGCATCCAAAAGATGGGATCTGTGAGAATAAAACTCACATTATAATGAGAATAAAGCTCCATTATGAAGTAATGAAGCAACCTGTGCAACTGAAATAGAGGAAATAACTCATAGCACATTTCTTACACGGAAGCAAATGTACTGAAGGTTATATAGAATTATTTTTAAGAAATGAATGGAAGACCTTAAATTATACAACCATATTATTAAATGTCAGTCACTAGTCCAATTTTTAAGGAGTCTTCCATACTGCAAACTACAGAACAGAGCAGAGCGACTTTTGCGTCCCCTGGATGCCCCATCTGGACCCTGGAGAAATCGTTCAAAGATGCAAAAGGAAAACACTGCTGTCTGACCAAGAAGTTGAGTGCTCTGAACAGGTGGACAAATATGTTTCCCAAGTCTTAGCATTCTAAGACTTCTAATGGAAACATAACGCAAACTAGTGTATAGAAACTTTTCTGCAAAGTTTCAGCCTCCAGGGACACTTTCAGCCACACTGAATCTCTGCTAGCACCACTTTGATGAATCTGCACTAGCAGTGCTTTGGGGCTTTTTTTCACAGCTGAAGACACTGGTGCTCTGTGTATACCTCATCTGTGTGAGGTTTGAATAAGAGTTCAGCACCCTGCAAACAAAACGTTTCGATAAACCTTCAAGGAGACCACTTTTAATGATGATTTTCTTCTCAGACCCGTCATTTAGTTTTTTTCCATGATCTTACTCACAGATTGCACAAGATAAGTACAAGAAATTGGCTAAATGTTTATTCATAGAACTAGTGTGGGATTATTTTTATCTCAGTAGGCACATCATAAGCTCAGAAGTAAAGTATCTACTTTAAATTGGATAACACTAAGGAAATAAAGTTCAGGGAGCATGAAGATACCAAAGAACAAAGATTTTTTTAAATGTTGAATTTCTTCTTTTAAAAAAATAGTAGCTAGTGGGAGAAAAAAAAATCACAAAAGCAAACTTCGTAGATAATAGTTACACTGAGTCAGTTTTCTTAAGGAAAGGCATACGTTTTTATTGAAAAAATAGGTTGAGATAAAGAGTGGTAGTAAGCAAGGTCAGATCTCTGCATGGTCAGATCTCTGCATATAATAAAAGGTAAATTGGTTTACCTGTTATAAGCACAACTCCAAGAAGGTGACAAACATATGTAATCTTCAGTTAGCCATAACATTTTACATGTTTTCACATGTAGTGGTGGTTGTCCAGAAAAGATGGTGACATTATACTACAACTGCTCCATTTTGACACCTATCTGCATCACTGGCTCCAGGCTACTACTAGCCTCTAAATGACCCAAGACTGAGAGGTGTTGTCAGTCAGTATTTATTCATTATTTTTAATTTGATAAATTTCTGGGTATAGTCTGTTTTTTGCTGTTGAATATCAAACGTGAAATTTAAGTCATGATTCTTAGCTGTAACCATCCACAGAAATTAAATTCAAAGCAAAAATGCACAGGGCCTGAACTAATTATCACTTACAGTGAATGGAACATTACTGGATCTTTTTCTCATTTGATTTATTTGGTTTTCTGTAGACATCACTAAATAAGCTTTAGCCATAGTGAAAGACAAAGCTCATGATCCAAAAATAAATTTCACAAGCTTTGACATGCTTTTTAAAGTGAAATGTACACACCTGATGAAAAATATTCATACTGACAGCTGAATAGTTGAAACTGCAGAAAATGAATTCAGGTATCTTGAAGGATCACTGAGAAGAAATGCACAGATTTGTTTTGACAGGAAAGAATATGTTGCAGAATACTGAACAAATTGCGGGAGATATAGTCTCCATTCAACATATATGTAGATACAGCTATGTGTGAGTTGTGTTAGATGCTTAGTCACAGTGAAGAAGAAGAAAGGGGGAAAGAAAAAAAATCAGAAATTTTTATAACACATTTCTACAGATAAAGCACAATGAAATCTCAGAGGAGGCAAGGTTGAAGATAAGGTATAAAAAGTAGAAAATTATTCAATGTCTTATGATAGAAAAGGAAGAATTTCAGAGAAATGGGACAGTAGAACTGAAAAGGTGATACTGATGAGTAAGATGCCAACAGTGCATAAACAAGGTAAGTAGTTATGGGACAAAGTTTATTATGTAAGATCAGAAAAATAAGCAATTCTGGAAAGAAAAAATATACTCTTTCTTGAGAGGTTAGAAAGGATAAGAACCTTGAAACAAATGGGCAGAAAACAGCAGTTTCAGCCTTTAAGTGGTCAATCCGTTTGGACTTGGTGTAAGAGACTGACAAGTTTTATGTTTTAAACCTTTTTATGATCACCAAAGTCCACTCTCCATGCAAATATGCCTCCTGGATTTCAGGGAATTGGCCTGTATATTAAGCCTTCTGATGGGAACCTGAGATAAGATAAAAGTGGTACTATTGTCTAATCATCTTAGGTTTAAGGAGAGGTGATCAAGGCTGAGAGGAGGCAGTATCCCACAGACTCATTCACATACCCTGCCCTTCCCATGAGAGACTGGATTGTTAATGCTAATGGCTCAAACAATCAGTAGGGTGCTTTGCTAACAATGTGTGGAGTGGCCCCTCAGGTGCTGAAGGTGTGTATACCCCACACCTCAGGGTGTTAAACAAGACAAGAGGTAAATCCTAGGAGGCAAGGTAGCATTTCTTTTCCCTTACACAAATGACCTAGCTGTGATAACTCCCCTCTGGGGAAGCACCAAGAGTTCCACAAATAGACTGAAGGTGTTAATCTCTGGTGATGGGCCATGATGGGCCATAATATGCCATAATAGACTCATCTGCACTGACATAATTGGCATATCTGGTGTCTTAGAACATGTCAAAGACTCATGACTGTTACACCCCAGTCCAGAAGCTCCATGCTTTTACGGGGTGTTACACTTTAATTTCAAGCTTCAAGAGATTTTGCCTACATAAACTCTTGTAAAGTTTTTGATTCTTTGATACCTCGAGTTCACGTCCAAACAAAAGACTACAGACCTTTTCTCTAAATGATTTCTTTTAATTTGTTGAGAAAATAGGCATTTTGTCAGAAAGGGTTTTACAGAAATTGCATGAAAACCAAGGAAAAGCATTTTAGTGCTACACCCAGTACAAAGAACTCAATTTACAGAAGCGTTGCACTTAATAACAAGTGACTAGGCAAACACAAACCCAAACTTACATGAAATACGGACAGTAAGTGTTAAAGTTGCCCAAAGAGGAAGGAAAGAGAGATTAGAAGAAAGAATAAAGAGAGAAAGAGAAGGGGGAAACATAGTTACCACTCTGAAGGTTTCATGTTGACAGTTCAGCAGGGCAGAGACCAAGGCACGATGGACACTATGTGTGTGTCTGTTTATAGGATCTGGCAATTGTGGCCACTCCCTCTAGGCAGGACCTTTGGCTCACTGCCACTCACTGTCCCCCTCTCCAAAGTGAGAGGCATCATAGCCAACCAGAGGCTCTGGGGGAGTGTTGTTGTCAGGCCACCAGACACTGAAATTGCAACTACTAAATCCCATCACTGGATCCAACAGGTGGCGACTATTTATCTTTCTACTTTTATGCTGTCTTTCTCTTTCTTTTCCTTAGACATTTTCTGGCATTTTATTTTTACGCTTTTATATTGCTATATTGCTATAGATAATAGCAACCAAAAATGGTAACAAACCCGTTTTTCTTTGAAACCAAGTTGTTTTAAAATAAACCCTACAGATATATATTTACAAACACCAATCATTCAGTGTCATTTCACTCTAATCCACCTTAAGGGATCTATTAACAAGATCCTGGGTTATCCTCACCTTCTGGGATGGGTTGTAACAGTCAGAAACCTAGATTTGGTGAAATTTCTTTAAAAGTGTGTTTCAGAAAAAGTTACATTGATACATTCAGGAAGAAGGACTATAGTGAAGGATGCACTGGAAATTAAATATCAGAGAAATATGTACACAAATATCTTAAAAATGAAGGCAGAAGAGTGGGAAATATGTACTAGATAATGATCTAACTTCAAGGTTGCACTGAAACTACTCATCCTCATCTACAAGCTAAAGTAGTCTGTGTTTTTACAGACAGAGACAAGGTTAGTGCTGCTGGAGAATAAAAGAAAATAATGACACTGAGCAGCAATAATGAATGAAGGAATAGAGACAGAGTTTGACGCCATGTATATTACTTTGCAACAGCGTTGGCTGTTAGAAACACTATTAGAAGGGAAAAATAAATGCAACATTTTAGAGACATAGAGACGTCTCTACAGTTGTGACCTTCAAACTGTGTTGTTTGCCACTTGGTGCTATTTTGCTTTAAAAATTAATTGAAGGACTGGTCATTGTTTAATTCAATATTTCTTTAGTTTAACTGTTCTTCTCTTCAAAGTAATATTATTTTAGCATAATATCCATACAAGCACACATATAGAAGCAAACATGCATACAAATAGCCTGTAATTTTCTGATGTTATTTGTATCATAACAGCCATTGTCAAGACTCCTCTTAACACAGGTACCCCACCTGATTGTCCTGTTAAATTTTTGAAGAATTTTTTGACACAGTGTTTCAAAGCCACTATTTCTGGTTTCAGCACGAAAGAGTTTTAAGTCTAATTTCATACTATTCCTTCTTCTGTACTGCTTGTAATGTTTGTTAATTCTTTTCTGTATGACTAAAATACTGAACGAGTGACTAAAAAACTGTATGTGAGCAGGAAAGAAGTATTTTAAAATAAGTGTATTTAGATAAATATATTGGCCAATCAAATTTGAAATTAAAAGTTTCTTTACTGAGGTATGGTTACAGTTTTGGACATTACTACACAACGTAATAATTTCAACAGAAATAGAATTAGCTAAAGTTACATTCTAGAGTTGCAGGAACAGCTAAATTCTTTTTTCTTTTTCTTGATATGGACAAGAAACATGAATCTTTTATATTCAAAGTGAGTATTCCAAGAAGTGGATATTTTGTGGATATTCTGTGTTATGATGTGGTTTCCCCCACAGAAACAAAGGCATTACAATTAATTCAAGAAGGAAAAAAAGTAATTCATGTCAGGGCATATAAAACATTTTGCACCATCTGTCAGATCCCACAGATTGTTTATTACAGTTTTGTGGTTATTGTTGACCAAAGTCTACCTACCTGACTGGCATTTTTCCTTGTCTGAAATGAAGGTCGATTTCCTCTGTGTATTAGCTTACACTTTCTCTTTCATGTACAAAGCAAAATAGTCTGTGAAACCTTTTTTATCATAAATTCAAATAAAATTAAACTCTGCCACTATACATCAACCAAGGATGCTGGTAAGGCCTTTAGGCTGTCATTTTGGGTATTCAAACCTCAAAAAATGTATTTTTTAGGAAACTCTCCTGTTAGTTTTGTAATCTTGTTGGTTTCCCAAATGCTTATATGAGTGGGTAAACAGCTCAACATCTATACAAAGATGAAAAGCCACCCGTGCCTCACAAACAATGTAAATTTGATGTTTTTTAGGAGGTTTGTTTTTCTTTTTTTAAATTTTAGTAGAAAAATTAGGAATTAGAATTCAAGTTATCCCAAATATGGCTTGGACATACTTTTAAATACGCCTTCTATGGAAATGTTTCTCTGGAGATACTCATTGTGAAACATAAAGTCGAATCAGGGACTTTTTTTCCACAGAGGCTACACCTACACCAGCAGGTTGCGTAGCCTGGCAAAAGTGGATCGGCAGAGTGGAAAGAGTGGTACCAAAAACCATATGGGCTTTGAGGAGCTAACTTCTGATGAACCATGCTGTGTTCCCTTGCATACAACTCCAGGGATGCACAACGTGTGGAAGATGTGTCACTGGTTTTTTTACTTCAGCTAAACCTTTTAAAAAAATATTTGCCAATTTTTAATTATATAAAATATGACTCAGAGGAACCTCATGGGGTTATTTAGTCAAACAATTCTGCCCCAAGTCAGGATCAGATGACATTTTAGCTCATGGCTTTCTTTTTTTCATGTTTTTTTTTTCTTTTTTCTGCAGTAGACTCAGAGAATTTATTACCTTTCAGGTTTTTGGCAGAATGAGCAAAAAAAGAATCAGCACCAAACAACTTTTTGCTAATGACTTTTTGAAACTACTAAAATTATTATGTTGCCACAAAAAATGAGAGATCATTTTTTCTTTGTGTCTTCCATTGACTCTTGCACATTCTTTGAAATTCTTTAACAAGATGCTTAATTTAAATGAACAATCAAAGAGTTCTGATTTATGTAAAATTTCTTGCTGTTTTGTTCTTAATAATTTTTTGTTAATAATAGGTAATATTACCATGAACTCATACAGTAAATGCTAAACAAGGCAAAGCTATTCCTTTCTTTATCTCCTTGTCTCTTCCTTTTAATTTTTTTTTTCCAGTTTTACATATCATGGTTTATTATGAAAAACAAAGTATTGTATTTTGGCATATTTTTTCAAGTACTTAGGTGCATTATGGTATTATGTGATGCCTTTGAAGCATGTAGATTTTAGACCACCCTTTGTCCAAGAAATCAACCTACCTGATCACAGAGTATTTTTATGCATAAAACAACAGAGGTATTCAGTGAACATTACTTCAGTATTTTTAAACTCAATAATTACTCAAGCATTGTATCTCAAAAAGATGCATTTGTCCTGAACTTTTATAGACTGATTTACTATTTATTTCATAAAACATCGTGTCCTTTCTGTAACTTTCTATAACTTGACACCAAATGATTTTCCTGGAGAAAGGAGAGACAGTAAGAGTTAACACTTTATTGCATAATCTGAAATCTTAAAGTACTTGTAGTAATTTAGATTATAACAAAGCATTAAATGATAATGTCTAGGAAGTTGAACTGAAACTTTATTAATTGATTCTCTACAGTCTGTTAAAATTTCTAGGGAGAACATTCAGTGACAGTCTCTGTTAAGAACACTAGCACAAATGAGAGATCTCTTGCTGATTATAACAACCTTTATGAAATTCATAACCATTTTCAAGACTACATAAAAATCCACAACTATGTTGGTACTTGTTATGTTATTTGAAGTGGATCAGTACAAATCTCAAACCATTGGAACAGATTTCAGAAAGACAATAAAAAGCAATTTGCCTCTAGCAAAATTAAAGCACTTAACAGTGCACACCATCAGACGATCTCAAAGTACTACATAAAAATTAAATAATTTTGCTATATACCAACACTTATAAATATTAATATATTTGCATCACATATGAGGAATTTGAAGCAAATGCTTTAATGTGATTCATCTGCAGCATTCAGAAATTACATCAATGATCTCAGAGGATTCCAAGGTTTCATCTCGAACTGCTAGGTCATCCTCAAACCATAAATATTTCTGTTTCATATGCATCAAAATTATGTAACGATTAAAATTCCAAACAAGTATTACATCTAACCAAAGTAAGGACAAGTTACACGAAAGATTATTCTCTTCTTATAATTGTACATAATGCAAAATATTATGCAAAAGTGTAATGAAAAAAAAAATTCTTAACCAGGCTATCATTTCCACTTTCATTAGGAAAAAAACATTATTCTATGAATGGCTAGCACTGATAGGGATATTGCTCTCAGCATTTTTAGGGGTTATCTGGTGTCTTCTGTTAATGTTGACTACTTAATGCATATTTTGCTTGTCCTAGCAAAAGACTGAATGACCTAATGAGAGTTATTTCCATGGATTTCTTTCCATGGTGTTGAAAAATGTAGGATTTGGGCAAATTGTTATTACTATGAACAGACTATTAACTGGATAAGTATTGTTTACATAAACAGAAATTTTACAAATAACTGTCTGTTCAATGAGCTGAAAAGTAGCACTAAGCTATAGAAGAAAACTTAATGTGCTGACATTAGTAACTACAAGGGTTTGAAAGGTTTCCCTGTAGCATGTAACCTGAAAGAATCTTGAAAGTCTAGGGATTAATTCTGTTGAAATTCATTAAAGCTCTACAAAATTATTTAACATGTAAAAGAGTTAGTGCCACCAAATTTTTTTCTTCTTTCAGTTGATTGCTGGTCCGTTGTTCATATTCAGGAAGAATCCCATACATTTTACTGTTTAATGTAGTTAGGCTTTGCTTTCAACTGGAGAATTCCTGTGGCCACCTGCTCTTTACTATTCTGGAAAAGTGTTCACCAGTGTGAGGCATGTCTTGAGACTGTTGTGAATGACATAACCATCTCCTGAAACTGAAAAAAAAAAAAAAAAAAAAAAAACCACACAAGAAAAACCAATCAAACAAACGAACAAAAAACAACAACAACAAAACACACACACACAAAATAAAATAAAAAAAAAATCCAGGCTAGTCATTCAGAAACTATTCAATCAAAGAAGGCATTATGGTCTCTAGTCCAGTTACTAGAACCCAGGCACATGCACTTTTGACCACACATGTTGCTGGCATTCAGACCCCCTCAGACAGGGGCCCTTTTTATCTCTTCCCCTGTATCCCATAACATGTTTCATGCTCCAGCATTGACTCATTCTGATGGGTGTCACATGTCAACTGATCACAAGGAGTCAATGCTGGAGCACCTTTTGGACTCAGTGAGGTGAATGCCTAGGGGTATGGGACTCATTACGGGGAAGAGATTTGGAGGATTGTTCAAGTCTCATTATGGGGTGTTTAGGGAATAACCAAAAGGGTTGAAGGGAATCTAGACAATCTGAGGAGGAGGAAGTTTGGGAAAGCATAGGGATAAGGAGATAAAAAGGCCTGGTTGCTTGTAAATAGCTTGCTGGCCAGAATTCTTTGTCTGGCCATACCCTACATTTGATCAGTACAATTTCTAACCATTTCTCTGGGTGAGGGACTTCCTCTTTTGTGTGCATGCCTCTGGGAGCGTGCCTGCTGGATCTCTGGTCTGAGTGCCAGCAACAGGTGCAGGACCACAGATTGGAGGGTGCATGTGCCTGGGTGCCAGCAACAGGACTGGAGAGACCAGAGTGAGTGAAACCAAAGTGCCAGCTGCGGGGTGGAACCAGGGTCAGAAGCCCATGTGTCCATGGTGCAGCACCTGAAGTGACTCTTGGTGTGGGAAGGTGTATAATCATTAGTGAAGACCCAGCCAGATGAGCCAGTGAGCAGGTGACATAGTCATCTGGGATCTGGAGGAGAGAGGTATCTCAAAGGGTGAGAACACAGGAGATGCTCTTTTTGGGAAACCAGGGGAGTGTCAGCAGTTGCTGGACAGACTGTCTGGAGTCTCTAGGGGCAAGACCTGCTTATGAGTGTGTCTATAGTGGTGAGAACCTAGGGAGCTTGACTACTGGGCACCAGGGGAGTCCCAGCCAGTTCTGAGTGTTCATGTGTGACTCTGTGCATGAGCAAGATGGTCTGCAACTGGAAAGCAGATGCAGCTCCAAGGGCCTCTATGTATGCCCAGTTGCTAGAAATACTGGGATCCAGGCACAGTTACTGGGCAAAAAGGGTATCTGAGCCCAGCTTCTGAGGAAGTTATGTGTATGCAGATAAATATTTATACGTGTGTAGATACATATAGTCATATATATGTGTGTGTATATATACATAAAACATATTTTCATTCTCACTAGCAAACCCTCACTCTGTTCAGTTAGGGGGATAAGGCTGTTGATGCTGTCTGTGTTTGTGGGAGTGCTCCATGTGTCTGTGGTCTGTGTGACAAATGTGTGTGCCTATGTGGTGTATAGATGCGCCCTGTGTCTGTGCGCCTGCTGGATCACAAACTTTGCTTCGAGACTGGTTGCACTTAGGGCATGAAGCTGTAAGAGCCTCAGCAGTCTCTTGGGCTGTTGCACCCAGCAGCAAAATGCATTTTCTTGTAACAATAACCTTTTTCAGAAAGAGAATTGTTTTGCATATTCTCCATAGTATCCTTTTCACTAAATTTGTTCAGTTCTTCCTTTTAAATCATGTTTTCTGGATCTCCAAACTGAACCTGGGATTGGATTAATTCAACATTCCTCTCTTTGACAGACATAATTTTTGATGGTGACCTGCCCAGATAGTACTCTACCTGTTGCCCCACTAATGAGTAAAGTAAATAGGCTGAACACATATTGCAGACTTACATTCTTGACTATACTTTGAATATGATGTTTGACTTTTTTCACAAAAAGATGATTTTACAGATTCAAGTTCAGTTTATGATCCACTATAATCTGTGGAAAGGTAGGGAATTAATTTCTTCACAACCATTTGTTTTTCTTCTCACTTATGCTGTTAATTATATCTGTCTAAATGTAGTTCCTTGCACTCGTCTCTGTTGAACTGCATCTGGTTTTTTTTCCAGACCATTTCTTCAATTTTTCAAGATCATTTTGGATTCTCAACCTACCTGCCAGTATACCTACAGTTCCTCCCAGCTATGTGTTGTCTGAAAATTTAATCATATGCTCTTGATTCCATCATCCCAGTTGCTAATGAAAAAACGAATGAAGCTCTACTCTGTACATCTTTTCATTCTGGCAGTGAAACACAAATAATTCTCTGGGCACAGTTTTCAAAACACTGTTTAAGGTCTCTGTAGAAGAGTCAACAAAAATCTATTTCTTTACCTGGATTATTAAAGAAAACCCCAAAACCCAACAACAACAACAAAACACCCAAATAACACAATCCCCTAACAGAAAAAGTTAAAAGCATACTAAATTCCCAGGGCACCTGATGATGTAAAAAAATTAGGTGAGTTGGGCCAGATTTTGGGGTTTTTTCAAACTCAAGTAATTCATCTGTCCTTTACGCTTCAGAAGCTTGACATAGTATATCAATTCAGAATTTTTTCATTGTCTGTATAATTTTATATCCCTCTCCTCCAAACACATCTTCCCCAGAAATTCTGTGACCACTACTACACTGTCTTTCCTGGTACTTCAGGGTGGGATATATGTCAAACATATATATATTTAATTTATAAGGTTGTAGTAGCATACCTTCGTATCTACATATAAACTTCCACAAGTTTTGAAGGTGTTTAAGCCCTCAATAAAGAGAAAATAGACACCCCAGTTTGGTTAAACTACACACACAAATGTCTAGCATCATTTCAGGTCCTTCAGGGTCTCCAAAACAGCCACTGGTGATATAATACCAGATCAGTGTGAGACCCACGTCCTCATTACATAGCCTGAACATCACAAGAGGTACTAGAGGACTAAATCTGAGCAACTGAAATGCATTCTAGGTTCCACTGACTGCAGTGGGAATTTAGGACTAGAAACATCTATTGCTATTTGAGATCTATTCTCACTCTGCAGTATACTCTCAGAATACTCTGCAGGGTATTCTCACTCTGACTCAAGTCCCTGTTTCAAAAGGACACTTGGTGTGGGCACACGTGAGTATTTTAATCAAGTAACTGGCACACCTTCAAGCACTTACATAAAAAATCTGAATTTAAGGGTTCTAATCTTAAATTGAATCCTACACGTAGTCATAGATATGCCTTAATATGTCCTTGATATGACAATAAATTGCTCTGAGATGTTTTCAAAACCTTTGAGTTATGTAAACCATCACTAGTCTAAATTTCCTACTGTAGGCCCATGCCTTGGCCTAGATTCAGTTCAAAGACATAGTCTTTGCTCAGACTAAGCACAGAGTATCTACTGCTGCTAAGATACTTCTAGGTGTGCAGACTGACCTCCAGTCATTTCTGCAAGAGGACTTGTGTCATAACTACTAGGTTCATGAAGGTATTGTGGATATCCTAATGCTTATCAAAAAACCATCGTATTCTGTATTTGGGTAGTGGAACTGATTCTCTTATTCTACCTTCACTGGCATTGACTACTCTAGTCAGTAGCTCAAGTTGTGTAGATCCACAGTTTCATACTAATCTACTTACAAAGTTATGACTACCATTTTTGATGTCTCATACTACTTGCTTCTTGGTTTTTGTCTTAGCCCCTCTAACCCAAATCCCTACATGTTTCTGCTACATTTTTATAAACCTCATGGATACTTGCAATCAATTTCTACTTCCTGTAAGATTTCTTATGAGTTTAATGAAGAAATCATGACTTAATCACATTGTTCTCTTACCTGTGCTTCCTTGCTTTCTCCATTTTGGAACAGTTAGTGCTTGTGCCTTTTGATATTCCTTAACTTTTTACCCTTAAAAATTCATTTATCGAGAAAATTCTATCTAACAGTTTCTTTTACAGATTTGTTAAACTATGCCTTTTTAAAACCATTTCTTTCCTACAAACTAGGTCAAACTAAATCAAGGAATTTGAAGCAGTGTTAACAGTTTATTATATTATTAAAAACTTCTCATTCACTTCATTCATTCACATTTTTCTAACACTTCCAGGAATGGTGACTCCAACATTTCCCTGGCCAAAGGGAAGCAGTGTTCAAAATGTAGATATGGGTTAAGAAATTAATTACAAGCTCTTCTAACAAATAATACTCTGCAATGACTGAAAGCCAGAACTCCTTCAGTGAACAGGAAACAAATATTGTCTTGAATGATTGGTCTCATGACAACTCAAAGAGGGCTTCCTCTGTCCCAGTGAAAAGATAGATACAAAGTGTTGTGGTGTCTTGTCACACTGATCAACAGTTATGTCACCAAAACGTTATTAAAGTGCCTAAGGGGCACAAGTTCAATCCTACTTTATTTGCCTAAATTCTATCACAAAGTGAATTATTTTTACATATTTCCTTTCAGTTATAACTTTGTCTTCTAGGAAGCTAATCCAAAATCATCAGTCAAAGTGTGGTTCAATATGAGATTAATAAACCTAAATACCCCAGTTACAGAGGTATCTACATGCACATTGTACCCAAGCTCTCACTATAGTCAACTGAGATACAGAGCTTAATTTATTCTCTACAGGTAGGTCTCTACTGTAGTTATAGATACTATAGGGTATGCTGCCTGGTATTCATCTATTATATCAGTAAGATCTTTTATCCATAACCTTTCATATGCATGTTTTCTGAACTGCCAACATGTGCAGTTACTGGGATCCTTTTGGTCATCTAAAGTGGCAATATTTAGGCAACTGAACTGATCCCCTACTGGCTGTAACCTGGATAAAGAACAGCTCAAGCAAGTGTATGAAATAAGTGTAATTTTGGGGTCAAAAAGAACATTAGGATTTTTTCACAAGACAGCATACTCCCATTTCTTCAAAGTTTCAAATTCAAGAGACAAGCTATTAAATTTATTCCTTCTACATCACTTTTAGAACACTTTAGGCCAGGTATAAGTTTAACTTGAGAAACTATAAGGTTTCTCTTCCAGATATTTTTTAAAAACTCTATTGTTTTCCAAGACCTCTCAGCTCTTATGCTGCATTGATCTGTTGACTATATCCTTTTTCATATACAACATTTCCCTATTATCTTCTCTTAAAATGAACTACTAAATAACAGAGCATCCTACAGCTTCCCATCAAGAAAGTATCTCTCAATGACATCTGGTCAAGCTGAATTAAATGTATTTCTAGACTCAATGAATTACAAGTATTTTGGGTACCATTTAAGAGGTTCTGTTCATAGAAATGCATCAAATATCAATGAACACAAATAACTTTAGCACTGGACAATAGAATGCATTATAGCAGGTACAAAATAAGCATAACAAAACATCTTCTTGATGCATTGGGAAGAATGAGCATTTATTTATCTGAGTGCATGTACGTGTTTATATTTAGTAATTAGCCAGGAAACATAAGTCATTAGTTTTTTTGCAAGGCTTGTTTTCTGGTTGCTCATAAAATCCAAACACTTTTATTTCTCATTCTTACCACTGAAAAATCTCTGTTGGCTTATCAGCCAGTATGGTATTTTTGCCCTTTGAGGTTTTGTGCTCAGAATGGCTTGTATAATATGAGATGATATTCAGTTAAGATATCCTTCATCAAGTCATGTGCTACATATCCTTTCTGATATTTCTTCTTTCAATTTTGTTTCAGAACAGTGTTAACCTTTCACTGCTTGTATGGGGCTTTTTTCTGAGTATCTCATACCACTTCTTCATTTGGGCAAAAAGCATCTTCACTGACTTTTTATCATTTTTGTTGTTTCATCATCTACAGCAAGAATGTTCCAGTAATCCATTTCTATAAGAGAAATCTCTAATCTCAAACTGCATGACAACTAGATAACATTGAAATTTTGATGAACAATCCTGGAAATCTGTAAATTAGTGAGCCTTATTCAAATGAACCCACTTTAATTTGCTAGCTCCTATAATATTACTCCTATTATTAATAGGAATCCATATGAATGTAATCTAAATTAGTCTCTGGTTAAATTTGTAACTCCCCCATTTTAAATTAATTTGGAAGATTTAAAATGCATCTTCATAGTAAGAATGCCTCCCAAATATATCTCATGAATACTTATTTTGAGTTTTGGTGCCACTCTTGCTTGAATCTAGGACATTTGATAGTGATTATGGATATTTTAGAACATATTTAGGAATATTTAAATTCTTATAAATAAATTTTTAAGCTTGGTTTGAATTCATTTGACTGGTTGATGGAGCCAAGATG
The DNA here is from genome assembly GCF_022539395.1 of Myiozetetes cayanensis. NCBI lineage: Eukaryota > Metazoa > Chordata > Aves > Passeriformes > Tyrannidae > Myiozetetes > Myiozetetes cayanensis. Next base: position 86,847,764 of record NW_026087411.1, on the reverse strand, counting down.
CAAAAATGATCCTTTGGGGAAACTATTGTTTCCTGACAAGGAGAAACATAAATTTGTACACCTAAACCAACAAAATTATATCTCCCTGTTGTCCTTTGCAAAGACAAGGTCTCAGCACCCTCTTCTCATCCCTCTCAAACTGAACTTCCCTCCCTTAGCCTTTCTGCACCATTACCAGCTCTCTCACACACTAAAACACTGACAACCATGATTTTTCTCCCTTTCATCTCCTACCTACAAGTCCACCAGTGAGAATCATCACTCTCTTCACTTTGTACAGTTTACTCATCAGATTCTCTCCCAAAACACCTCAGGGCAAACACTAACCTCTGCTCTCTGAATAGTCCTGACACCTTACTGCAGCACATAGTTAGGTGACAGAAACTGAAAGGAAACTGAAAGCACCTGAGGTACAATTCAGGCACCCAAATACAAGCTTCAATCTCTAGGGCCCCTTCAAAAACCCTAGGGTGTCTGAGGTATCTGCAAAGGACTTCATCATGTGAAGTGTGACCTGCAGGAGACATCTTTGAACAATGGGAGGCTAGGGGGAATTTTACAGGAAAAAAAAAAAGCTCCTAAAAGTCTATATTTAAGCCACTAAATCTCCTGATTTCCAAAATGTTTCTACCTGTACATCAACTAACCTCAGCCAGGCATATCTAAATTCTTACCTACTTCCCTCAGGATATCCTCTGTGACACTGCACTCCTGCCCATCCCCCTTGAGAATTGCTCACATTTGCAGTAGTAAGTAAATCTTAGAAGAGGCTTTGACTTATTATTACTCAGTTTGTTGCCAGACAGAACTTTACAAGTAGATAAAATAAATGCTGTAGGAAAGAGGAGAAGTAGGTGGCAAAACAATTAAAAATATTCAGCAAAGAAATGAAAGCTTAAATTTGCCATTTATAAAACCAGTACTAGATAATAGTGATCTGTTGACATTCCAATCTTCTTACATGTAAAATATATATAGCTATACTGCCCATAATGCAACAAAATGCCTGATTGTTTGAAAATACAGGGAAGTTTTGCTTCTTACAATCACTCAATGTCTACCTGATCCTAGAACAGCTCAGTACAAAAAAAACATAGGGTGTAATTCTGCATAACATGATTCAGTGTCACACAGATAGTACCTAAGCTAAAGCTCCAGGCTAAGTAACCTAGTTCCTACTGAAAGATGGATAGCCTTTTTTTCCTGAGTGGGGTGTAATCCTAGTGAGGCAACGCATCTATAACAGATATTGTACAGGCACACTAGTAAAGCGGCAGAGTATGTTTTGTTTATGCTATTGGGCTAGAAGTCTGAAGTGCTCAACTTAATTGTTTAGTTTAATATTTGTGTGATTTCCAATAAGTTATTCAGTGATTTTTCTGTCACCGCTGTTTATATATAAAATTGTAAACTAGCTATTTGTAGCTATAGTTATCTCTAATTATAGACAATGTTTTTCTTCCATACACTCTATAACTGTACTTTCTGATTTTCCTACAAATGTATGAAATCTCTAGAACAAATACTGCTTCAGCTTTACCTAAGTACCCCTTACAAAAGAATGAGCGGGGACACAGGGCTTGTGGTCAATCCATAACAGCTCTTCTGCTGTTATTCAGCTTTTGTTGTTCTTTCCCCCTTTCTTTCCCCCTTCCCCAGCTGGGCTCTCCATGGGACACAGTTCCCTCAGTAGCTAGCCACATGCTGCAGTGTGGGGTCCTCCACAGGCTGCAGTGTGGGGTCCTCCACAGGCTGCAGTGTGGGTATCAGCTCACCATGAGCTCTCCAGGGGCTGCAGGGCAGTCTCTTCTCCAGCACCTGGAGCACCTACTCCTCTCCTTCTTCTCTCACCTTGGGATGCCTGCTACTGTTTCTCACTCTTTGTTCCCTCCTTCTTCCTCCGTAGTATTTTCTCCCCTTTCTTCAATACACTTTCCCCAAGGCTTCCCAATCTTGATGGCAGGGCTCAGCTGTGCCCTGCAGTGGGTGGTTGAAACTGGGTGGAAACCAGCTGTGTGGGGTATCTGCTGAAAGAACTGTGGCCCGTGGAGAGTCCACGCTGGAGAAGGGGGAAAGCATGAAAAGAAGTAGTATCAGAGATAACCTGACAATGCCCTATTCCTCCTCCCCTGCACTGCTTGGGGTTGGAGGAGAGTCATTAATGAAGGAGTGAAGTTGAGCCAGGGAAAAGGGGTGCTGGGGGGAGAGTGCCTTAGATTTTGTCTTTATTTCTCACCATGTAACTCTATTTTAATTGACAATAAATTAGATCAGTTTTCTCAGAGTCTCTTTTGGCCCATGATGGTACTTGATAAGTGATGTCCCTGTCTTTATCTCAAGTCATAATCTATTTCATCCTATTTCTTATTTTCTTCACCTGTCCTGTTGAGGAGGGTATGTGAGAGAGTGGCTGGGTGGGGATCTGACATCCAGTGAAATTTATCCAGTTAAATTTCTACCCACAAGAAAGAAAAATAACATTAAAAAAGAATTCTGTTTTACAGAAAAGTTATAAATATCAATAGCAACATATTTAACCTAGTTTTTACACCCATTTCCTGGGTTTTACCTTTCCTGTTGTTTTGCATTTTTTAAATCACCCTTCACTTCTCTCTGGAGTCATAACATTGATGTCTTTCATCTGTTGGCATAGGGGCCAGTGAGTCATCAGTGTCCTTTGTCCTTCACAAGGATGACTATTATGCTGGTGTTTTTTTCTCTTCCTTTCCAGGATCTGGTTCATTTTAACATTTACTAACCTGCTTTTACATGTTGGTCTTTTTTTGCTGGTCAGCAAGTTCACATTATACCCAAATTTGCTAGATATGGTGCATTTTACATAGATTAACTATTTCCTTTTTTTCCTCCTTGTTACCACTCAAACTGTTTTTGTCCAGTTTCAGGTCTGAACTTCTTTAATTGACCACTGGAGAATTGTTTATAAGGATGGGGTTATGACCAATACCAAACCTATGCCCCATATATTACCATCCCACTCCTGAACTCCCTTATGCTGCATCCTGTATTCCCACTTCTCCAGGCCTTTGCTTTTGTAAGAGACATATATTTCTCCACCATACATTATTAAATTACAGTTATAAATTCTTCATTTTTCACAGAATAATGGCTTCTGTATACAAAACTGTGATACTACCACACAAAGATAGGCAGATGTCGCGGTCGAGGCAGGAGGCAACATGGGTTTCAGGATACCAGCTTTTTTTTTGCAACAGTACAACTACCTTTATACAGTCCTGGGTGACACATGTACACACAGCATTGGTTTACCACTATCATAACAACTTATGATTGGACATACAGCCACATGTCTTAACACAATAGGTTAGCATTCCTAACAGGAAACCTACTCTGTGTTACAGTTCTACTGTCCCTGGTTAACCCTCTACCAGGTGTAAGAAGTTCCATCTTTGGTATCTCAGCTTACTGAGAGCCCAGAACCAGCTAGGCTCCCCCACAGGCAGATGTTAAACCACGTAGACATAGACTTCTGATCACAAAAGAAGTTGCTGTTACAGCAAAACCAAGTAAAATAAAAACTCTAGACACATCAAGACAAGTCTAGAGTGAGACTGAGAAGTCTCATTCATAAAATCTTCAAAGTCAGTACAAAACATGGTTTAACTTCACTCCCAAACTCTACCTTCTCCACCACAGCAACACAGGAGATGGGGAATGGGAGCTGTGTCAGTTCTTCACACAGTGCCTCTGCCTCTCCTTCCTGTGCAAGGGGAGGACTCTTCACACTCTTCCCCTGCTTCAGTGTGGGGTCCCTCCCACAGGATGCAGTCCTCCACAAACTTCTCCAACATAACTCTTTCCCATAGGCTGCAGCTCTTCACAGATTGCTCCAGTACGGACCCCTTCCATGGGGTGTAGTACTTCAGGAACAGACTGCTCCAGCATGAGTCCCTAGTGGGGTTGCAAGTCTTGCCAGCAAACCTGCTCTAGCATGGGCTTCACATGGGGTCACAAACTCCTTCAGGTATCCACCTGCTCTGGCATGGAGTCCTCCAGGGGCTACAGGTGGATCTCTGCTCCATTGTGGACTTCCATGGGCTGCAGAGGGGACAGCCTGCTCTACCATGGTCTGCATCATGGGCTGTAGGGGAATTTCTGCTCTGGGACCTGAACCACCTTTGCCCCCTCCTTTTTCACTGATCTAGATGTCTGCAGAGTTGTTTCTCTCACATATTCTCATTCCTCTCCTCTGACTTCTGCAGGTGTTGCAACAGGGTTTTTTCCCCCCTTCTTAACTATGTTATCCCAGAGGTGTTACCACTGTCACTGATGGTCTTGGCATCAGCCAGCAGCAGGTTCGTCTTGGAGGTGACTGGCATTGGCTCTGCTGGACATAGCAGAAGCTTCTTGCTGCTTTCCACGCTTTCCACCCTTATAGCTCCCTCACTATCAAAAATGTGTCATGAAAACCCTATACAAGTTATTAGCAATGGCAATACAGATTTATGTGTCTGCAGGACTACATTCCAGAGAGATATCATGACAGAACTTTGAACAGAAAACAAATTTTTTCTATGATTCTGAAGTTATTTATATTCATTCAGGTTTTTATATTATGTAGACTAGTTCTTTATTTACTAAATAAGTAATTACAAGATACTTGCAGTCTATACTCATCCCCTCCCCTCAACTGAGCCATTCTCACACGTGATTATGGAATAGACATAACTGGTTCTAGTTTTAGCTACTTTGCCCCAACAGGCAATTTCTTACCCAGACAGGAAATTTCATTGATTAAATATGTTCCAGGTGCTAATCTGTGTGAGAAAAGAACAGATTCTCAGAGACACTAGTCTAAACTCAAGAAGCATGTATACTGCCTCATGATCAGGACCTATGGCCCAGATGGTGATAAGCTTCTCATTGTCCAAACTGAACACAAGGTATTGATCTGTAAGGACTTAAAGAGCACAGTTGCCAGTCTCAAACTCTTTTAAGGTCAGAGAAAGACTTTGCCATGAGATAAGCACAGAATGGAGGAACAAGATGGCACTAACTCCAGGCCTGGAGGAGGTGAGATTTGGTCAGCACAGCCTGGATAACCTCCAGACAAAAATTCCCATTGTGGTAAACTGTGTAAAGAAGAAACTGCTTGTGTGCATGTCACCAGTCAAACAAAAATTACCCCAAGTTAAGTAAACCTACTGCCCATACATATATATAAACACTGGTCATTCGGTGTTGTTTCACTCTAATCTGTCCAAAGGGATCTATTAACAGAAACCTCAGTTGCCTGGGACAGTGGGTTACAGTGTAGGAAAACAGATTACACTATTTTCACCAAGGCAAAATTACATGAAAAGAAGCAAAACAAAGATAATCTGCACAACTAAAAGAATTCTTCTTATATCATTAGAATAATTTTTGTCAGACAATGGATGTTTATCCCTCTGGTATACGTGACACCTGATTACTCTAAAAAATCCCATGTAACTATAAAAAGGAACATACTTATTTCTCAAAAAAATAACTCTTCTTTTTTGTTCCAAAGAAACTTTACCTAGGCTTTCTTGGCTTTTGATTGATTGCTCACGTATTTATACAAGCCAAGAAAATGGCTATGCTTTTTATCTTATTAATGAGAGAGGACACGAGTGGAGAAAATAAAGTTTTTATTACCAAATGAATAGCACAGCAGGGTATGATTTGATAAATAGAACATTTCATTTTACCACATGGGCCTTCCTACTGCAGTCCACATCTCCTGAGTAATTTAATGAACTATGATGGTTGAACCAATGCCAGTTTTAATATTCAACATTTTAATCAACTACCAAAATAACTTATAACTGAGCACACTTCAGTGTGTAAAGGAATATGTTGCAGAAAAGGATGCTTGTGACTCTGGATGAATTAGAGAAATTGCTACCTCTGCTGGATGTAACTAGGTGGACATTTGGGGTTGTTACTATTTCCCCTGCACTGAACATTTGAATTTTGCTCTTCACAATATAACCAGGTCTACTCTTCTGCTAACCTGGTCTTCCTTTGTCCCGATTCTCTTCCCATTATTTTCTGACCACTGGCTGTATTGCTGGCATCCAGTGTAGGTCTGGAATTGCAAGCATCACATTCATACATAGATGTGTAAATTTGTCCATTGGTGTGCATGTTCATTACTTGCAATAATCCAGGCTTGTAACTGCCACAATAGCAGAAGCAAAAGCATAATCCAAGAATGCCTCCACAGTAGGAAATGTTCTTCTGAAGGAATGGGGTTTTTCTGTTATATTTTGCTCTTATTCTCAGTTTCCTACAACTTGAGCTCACAGTGTCCTCCATCCTTTCATTGGGAAAATTATGTTGTAGAATTACATTGAGAAAAGCATATCTTGTGTCCTGGAGATGTACTCTTTGTTTTCCTAAAGTGCCAGTATGGCTGTTCTCTTTTGAAAAGCAATGAAAAAGGTTGATATTAGAAATATAGAAGATGCATTAATTTTCTCTGACAATGATGAATACAGATTTTTAGGCAGGATCTCTGCTTCTACTCATATTTCAGTTTAGATCAAACAACTAATATTCACGTATTTTCATAGCTGGCGCTTTTTTTTTCTTTTCTTTTTGTTTTCTTCTCAGTACTGTTGAGCCAGGCTCCCACTTGAACTGGCCTTTTTGTTGTTGTTAGAGTAGTTTCAAAGAGGTTCATGATATATCTTGGTCATTTCTGAAAGTCACTTCAGGGATTTTTATCTAAGAATGAACATCCTTAATGTTAGTGTTATGTCTTAAAGGTAAGGCTCTCCCATCACCTCCATTATGTCTGGGTTGAAGAAAGGTGGTTTCATTTTTTTCTATTGAACATCTCTAGTTCCCACAGTGAATCAAGCTGCAGGATGGAGGCAATATAGAGAAGTTGGGCAGTGTGTGTGAGGCTAGGGGTGGTAGATCTCTTCCTAATTACAAGAAGTGGAAAGAGCAACAGAACTGAGATGCTGAAACCAGTGAGTTTCCAGAAAATTAGACAGTTGATTTTGGCTTTCTGCTATCATCCATTCATTCTGTGAAATAATAGAAATTGTCATCAAAGTGGCCTGGAGCCTGTTTAATTTGGCATAAGCATTTTACAAAAGACTGTCCTACTTTTCCTCCTGCTTGTTTTAGAGAATAATATGAAAGGGAAAAAAAAAAAAAAAAAGAACGTTGAGAAATTCTTTTTCTCTGTGCCTCCAAGTACAAAATGTACAGAATCCATTTACACAGCTGTTTTCTACATTATAGAATCATAGAATCAACCAGGTTGGAAAAGACCTTCGAGATCATCAAGTCCAACCCTTGATCCGACACCGCCATGGTCACTAGACCATGGCTCTAAGTGCCACATCTAGTCTCATCTTAAAAACCTCCAGGGACGGTGAATCCACCACCTTCCTGGGCAGCCCATTCCAATGCCTGATTACTCCCTCTGTAAAAAATTTCCTTCTAATATCCAATCTAAACCTACCCTGGCACATCTTAAGACCATACCCTCTTGTACTACTGCTGGTTGCCTGGGAGGAGAGACCGACCCCCACCTGGCTAAAACCTCATTTCAGGGAGTTGTAGAGAGTGATGAGGTCACCCCTGTGTGGGAGGAACATGATGTATGTGTGAGCAATTTATATTGTGTGTTGTAGTTTTATAAACTTTTATAAGCTTTTATATAGTTTTATAGGTACTATAAGTTATAAGTGCCAAGATGGCTGCAGGTCTCTTTGCTAGAACAAAAGGAAATCAGTGCCAAGAAGAAGGTGGAGTTTGATAAAGTAAATAATTGTCTTGTTACCTGTTAATAACCAATTATAAATGTATTTGTAATGCATGTTTACATCTGGACAGTAACTTGTATCCAATTATGTGCTTCTTGTCACAAGACTCTGTATAGGGATACTATAAAAAGTCTGAGCTCTCCTGAATAAACCAGACATATTGTGGACCTCATAGGTCGTGTATGTATGTCTCAGAGCCTCTCCACCAACACCCCTGAACCTCCCCTTCTCCAGGCTAAACAACCCCAGCTCCCTCAGCCTCTCCTCATAGGACTTGTGCTTGAGTCCCTTCACCAGCCTCGTTGCTCTTCTCTGGACCTGCTCCAGCACCTCGATATCCTTCCTGAACTGAGGGGCCCAGAACTGGACACAGCACTCCAGGTCTGGCCTCACCAGTGTTGAGTATTGGGGAAGAATCCCTTCCCTACTCCTGCTGGCCACACTGTTCCTGATCCAGGCCAGGATGCCATTGGCCTTCTTGGCCACCTGGGCACACTGCTGGCTCATGTTCAGCTCCCTGTCAACCCAAACTCCCAGGTCCCTTTCTGCCTGGCTGCTCTCCAGCCACTCTGTGCCCAGCCTGTAGCGCTGCAGGGGTTGTTGTGGCCAAAGTGCAGGACCCGGCACTTGGCCTTGTTGAACCTCATCCCATTGGAATCAGCCCAGCTCTCCAGTCTGTCCAGGTCCCTCTGCAGAGCCCTCCTGCCTTCCAGCTGATTGACATCCCCCCCAACTTGGTGTCATCAGCAAATTTGCTAATGATGGACTCAATCCCCTCGTCTAACTCATCAATAAAGATATTAAACAGGACTGGGCCCAGCACTGATCCCTGGGGGACACCACTGGTGACCGGCTGCCAGCTGGATGCAGCCCCGTTCACCAGCACTCTCTGGGCCCGGCCCTCCAACCAGTTCCTAACCCAGCACAGAGTGCCCCTGTCCAAGCCATGGGCTGCCAGCTTTTCCAGGAGTATATTATGGGAGACAGTGTCAAAGGCTTTGCTGAAGTCCAGATAGACACATCCACAGCCTTCCCCTCATCCACCAGGTGGGTCACCTGATCATAAAAGGAGATCATGTTGGTCAGACAGGACATGCCCTTCCTAAACCCATGCTGGCTGCATTGATCAAATACTATTCAATCAATAATTTCTGTGATTTATTTCATAGCTACTTTTAATAATAATTTCTTATGCATTACAAAATTGCTGGAACTGCAATTTTCGGACACCTTCCTCACACCTGTAATGCCATGTTACATGTATTTCCTTTGTAAAAGGGTATACAACCTTAGTAATTTTAGAGATGTATTAAGAAAAATTTAAAATGTAGCTGATATTCACAAGAGGTCTTTCACAAACAGCCTTTTGGTGTAATATTGAAACATTCACACCCATAGTAATTGTGCTGACTATTGTACTGCCATAATCTATTGTATATCTATTCTGAATTTTCTCCTCCACTGCTTCCTCCCACCCTATTATTTGTCGCATTATTTAATTTCTATGTTTGATACAGAGCCTATTGTTCTAATGGAAGGTTTCTAAAAGCCTTCAATGGGTGTTGCACTCTGAGCCTTTGTTTCTGAACATATGACAAGTTGATCTGCAAATCAGTTACTTCAGAAAAAATATTTTAAAATCTTAAATTAGAACACTTGTTATAGATGTATAAATGATCCTTCCCTCCTTCTCCAGTTGTTCATATATTATTCAAATAAAATATCTATTTTTGGAGTGTTTGCTTTGTAATTTTTGATAAAATTTATTTTCTATTTTTTGTCAGTGATTCTAAAGATGTATTTAGTAGGAATTCTACTGTTGATTCAACTGGACTGAAATACTTAAAAGTCAATTTCTTCAAGACATTTTATTATAGGTAGTTAATCTACTGTGATGAAACCTCTGCTTCTCATGGTTTGATTATGTTTAATATCCCAGAATCTATTATTAGCTCATGTATATTATAGATTATACAATTGCTTCAGTTTTTCTTCTGCAAATCTGTTTAGTTAAAGTATATGTCTTGGAAAACTCCATTTTCATAGAGAGACAACCCACGACTTTGAAAACTTCTGCATGCTTTCCATCGTTGTTAAAAATGTACCTACATTCTTATTTTGTTTCAGGGAGCTTCCCATTCTTAGACTGTTCTTTGTCATTCTCCAAAAAAAAAAAGGAAATTAATGAGTCCTTTTGCACCTACATCTACTTTTATCCTTGTGAAGATACTGATCATTGCAATTAACTTTGTCTTGGATAGACAGCAAGAATCCATGCCAGGAATACATGCAATACTCCAAAATAAGCCCCATCGAGGGACAAATATAGCAACAAAACCACATCTGCGATTGTCTTGCTCATCATTAACAGAATTCCTAAACATATTGCTAGTATCTGATCAATTTTATGATTTCATAAGATTTGCTTGACAAAATTTTTTCTGCAAAGACCTATTGACTCACTTTAACACAATGCCTGTTGCCTGGCTCCTCATCAACCCAGTCCCACGTTTAGCATATATTTTTGGTTTTGTTGTTGTTTATTTGTTTGTTCTGAACTGCTATCTAGAATACTGGACTGTGTTTGAGCTGACCATCTGGCTTGTTCTTTCTTGGTACTTACCAAAGTTACTTTTTGGCTATCTTATCAAAGATTAGGAGCTTTCCAGTGTTGTAGATGCATTTTTCAAGATGTATTAAAAACTGATCTTGACAAACAGATGTTTGTGTAAATTACCAGGACCTGTCAATGTATAACTGTAATGCTTTTTCCCAAGTTACTAATTGTCTTGAAAGTACATCATTTATGGTTTAGATATTATGAGCAAACAAACCAATAATAGATAATTGCTTTCTTGTGATCCCCTTTCTGCTTTAATGTTATCACTGCTGCCGTATTTTTAAGTTTTATTGCAAACAATTTTTTTACTGGAAATAAATTTTGTTCGGTGAGTGCCTAACTTAAAGCTTAATTAGAGAATACAAATTTCACCACAATATAAATATTAAATTATTACAGAGCAATCAGACAAATAGAACTCAATTTCAAAGGAGAGGTTTCTGTAATGTGATTTGTAGACATCTATCTCCCTAAACTTTTATATGCCTTTTGTGATAGTGTTCACATAGCCACTCAGGTAAATAACTTAATATTAATAGTTCATTTCTAACACATTTATTTAAAGGAATATGAAACGCTATATAAAAGAATGTTCCAAATATATTCCAAAAAGATGCTGGTGTGTTCTAAGAAATAACAGTTTTCAAGGGTTACCTCTGAGGTAAATATCTCCTGCTTGTCTATCTAACATGAGCACAAAAATGATTGTGAACAGTTAATATAGACAGATAATCTCTTCCTTCAGACATAACACCTTATGCTAATTGTAACTATTTTTAAAAAAAGAAAGAAAAAGAAAAAAATGTTGATAGCGTAATCTTCTTCAAAAGAAATCATATTTTTTCTCCAACATTTTAAAAACTTGGCAGAGTAAAATGCAGGTAAATAACATTTTTTGAAGTGAGAAAACATTGTGGCAAGCACTGTAAGTGATGTATCCTGAGAGAGATAGCATGGAAGACAGATTAACAGAGAGTATATTGTAAAATTCCTTGCAGATTCTTTGTCTGATATAATTTATAAGCTGTTTACTAAAATATTAAACCTTTTTATCTTGGAAGATTAAAGACACCCAAATTAGATTCTGGCACATAGACTTGTAGAAGAATTAGATAGCTTTGTTATTGTAATGAGGTCAGAGATAATTTTTCTTGGGTTTTGTGAATTGCTAATTTAATTCTTGAGAGCTATTTACATTCAAGGATATCCTGCAGTTCCAATTTTTGTTGAAAAAAAAATCAATATTTTATTCTCTTTTCTTAAAATATTGCTTGCAAAATATACAACTTGTTGACTTGCAAACAACAGCCTTCACTGGGGTTACCTACCAGCTGTCAGGTTTGGATGAGAAAAGTTGATTAGTAATTTAGAAATGAAACACCACAATGTTGTTCTGAGAACTTATCATTAAGCCTAATTTTGAAAGCTTTTTTGACTATAAAATTGACCAAACTTGCTAGACAAGTAAAACATAACCCAGTCATTGAAACATGATCTCTGCATTATTTCTTCTATGATGCAAGCAATGTTTACTTTGCTACTAAAATTTGCTTTTGAAATGAACATATATCCACTTGTTCCAGATATTTTCTTCAGATGCATGTAAGTGGAAAATTTCTTGGCTGTCTCCTCCTGTAAGACCCCAGCATCAGTGCTACAAGTTCAACAGGGAGTTTTACTTTAAAAACATACAAGGCACCAAAAAAGTCACCCTTCAAATTTATAAATGGGCCTTCTGTTCTCCAATACCTTGAGGCAGCATAAGGAGAAGACATGTCACAGGTTTTTTCAGGAGGTACCTTTACTGATAAACTTTAGAAAATAAGGGAGAAAATAAGAGATCTTGGCAAAGGTTTAAAGGGTAACATACAATCAAAACAAAGCACTACACAAAGCTATGACTTAGCACATGCTAACATATACAACTTAGCAAAATCCAACCCATTCAGTTCCGAGTTACCCAAAATATTAAGAAAGGAGATTAAGACAAGAAAAAGAAAGAGAGAGAAAAGAGATTAAGAGAAGATCATAGCTACCACCAGAGTCCGTGAGAGTTCAGCTTCCACATGTCCAGGTGTTAGGTCTCAAGCAAAGATGGAGCCCAGGTGCTGCTGTTTGTACATGGTTTGGCCCTCTGTGGCTACCCCTCTCAGGCAGGACTTCAGGCCCACTGGCTACTCTGGTGTTCCAGACCAGGGTGAGGAGTGGTGTTGCCACTGTACCTGCCAATCTGAGGCTGGGTTAGGGGCTCCAGGGAGTGTGTTCTGAAGGTATCCCTGACTGCTTTTGACTGACAGCTGCCCTGAGGTTGCTTAGGCAGATTCCAAGAGGCTGAGACATAAACATACTCCCAGTGTCCAGTGACTGACAACTTTTCCAGGGATGTCACAGGAGGCTCACAGGGGCTGGGATTCAGGATAGGGCATTACCTTACCTCCATGAAATTCAACCTATTCCTTCCCTTCCCCTCTCCCCCTTCCCCCCTCCATACACTTGAGTTGTTTTGACCCAATAATTAATTTAATAATCCAGTGTCTCAAACCTCCCAAAAACCTTAGAGCTAGTAACCATCACAAAAATAGGAACTAAGATATTCAAAATATTCATCCATAATGACAAAATGCATGCTACCTTTTGCAGCTAAAGCCTAAGATATTTTAGACTGTGTTTTATGGCATAAAACACTTGAGTGTAGATAATCAGACTTTTCAGGCACTAAATCCTGAGAAATTATTGAGAATAAGGATGATAACAAATAACCATTACTTTTCCTCTCTATATATACATGTGTATGTACGTTGAAGAATTAATTGAAGTCAGTATGGCCTAAATTGACAGATGACAACAGAAAATATCATATCAAAGATACAATAATACTTAAAGCAAATAAGATTTTCTATACCATAATGAATGGAGTCTCAAGTTATATGGATATAGACAACCTGAAGATCACTTTTTTTTTTAAATAAAAAGTAAATAAAACATCAGGTCCATGAATCACAAGTGAGAAAGTCACTTTCAGTTGCTTATTTTACTGGCAGTACAGTCTTTTTCTCTAAATTATGTCTCCCAGGCAGAGATTCAGCTAGGTAAATACCTACTAACAAGTACTTAGCAGGCACTGATGCATCTGAAACATTCATGTATTTTATTCCTGAAGGGGCTGGAAGGTGTGACACAAGTTCTACAGGAAGACCCCTGCTGTTCTGGGGTGGCAGCTGGGGGTCAGTCAGGGTACAGTGAGTATTTATACACCCAAACTTTTCCTCTAGTGTTTTGCTCCTTCTTATCTTAGCGTCGTAGATGATGGTTTCTCAGCTTGTGTTATCAGATAATGTAGAACTGCTGCAAATCAGTCTAATTTTACAAGCTCTGTGTTATTGTTCTTTTTCTATGTTCTTACATCTTATCTTTTTAGAATAAGTTTGATCCTATTGTCTGCCTTAGACTGGAATAGATGCAAAAGTCTATAAGCAACTGATCAGATCTTTCATAACAGCTCAAGGAGCCAGACAAAGTCTGGAAAATATAAGTATTCCTTAGCCACACTAGCCCCTGCACCTTACAGGGAGAATTTTAGCTTCCTGCTCTCAGCATGTTTTCACATTGTTATTTGTCTTGTATAGCCTGTGTCACAGCCTCATTCTGATGAAATCTATTTTAACCTTCTCCTTCAGGCATGCATCATCAAGGCGATAATATTCTCTCTGACCTCAGATTTTAGTTAGCAAACAATGTACCTAACCAGGTCAACTGGGATTATGCTGAGATATTTCCCTCAATTAGTCATTTCACCTTTCTTTCCTCAAAAGACTTTTGATATGTTTTAACACAGCTATTCTTTCTCTTATTTTGTTTTCTTCTTCTATCCACCTTATAGTGCATTTTCATTTAATTCAGAGCGTTCAAACAAGTTCTCACACAGAAAACCTAAGCAGCTTGTGGCATTTACCTAATTTCTACTGAACGATTCTTCATTTTTGCTGTATTTTAACTAAATTGTTGTTTCCATAATGCTACCTCAGTAACTGTACATATATTGTCCAATAAAATGTCTTTACTGCCCATCTTTAGTGCATCCAATATGCTGTCTTTCTACAGTTACAAGAATTATCTTGAGTTTGTGCAATTTTTTTTAGGACCAATAAATATATACAAGGAATGGGAGATGTAGCTCTAAAGAAAAACAAATAAACAAACAAACGACAACCCAACCACAAAACATGTTCTATTCTGGGTTTTGCTGGGATGGAACTAATTTTCTTCATATCAGCTTTTATGGTGCTATGTTTTGAATTTGTGATAAAAACCATGTTGATAATACAGCGATGTTTTACCTACTGCTGAGCACCGTTCACACAGCATCAAGGCCTTTTCTGCTTCTCACACCACCCTGCCAGTGAGGAGGCTAGGGGTGCACAAGATTTTGTGAGGGGACACTACTGGGACAGCTGAACTCAACTGAATAGAAGAATATCCCGTACCATATGGCATTATGCTCAGCCTATAAAGATGTGGAAAGGAAAGGAAGAGGGGGACATTCAGACTGATGGCATTCATCCTGCCAAGTAGCTGTTAATGTGTGATAAAATCCTACTTTCCTTAAAAATGGCTGAACACCTGCCTGCTGATGGGAAGCATCAAAATAATTTCTTATTTTGCTATGCTTAAGCACACAGATTTTGCTTTAAATTGTCTTCATCTTTTTAAATTGTCTTCATCTTGATTCATGAGTTTTCTCACTTTTTTATCTCACTGTGAGGGAGTGAGTGAGCAGCTGTGTGGGTCTTAGTTGCCTGCTGAAGTTAACCCACAACATGATCTCAAGAAGATAGTGTGGAGTTCAGGTAAAGCCAGTACTTCTGGTTTATCTGTCAAGGGCTTTGACTAGAGTTTTACAGAGAGTGAGAATAGGATGAATAAACAGTTTCAGAATATCTCTATGATGGATTTACTCCTATATTCCCTGGTGCCAGTGGGTGAGGAAAAAACCATCTCAAGGGAGAAATCTAGAAGAAATCTGCTCTTTACTGGAAGATACAACTCCTCTATTTAATTTCTGAGAAAAGTCAAAAAAGTTTATGAAGGAAAAAAAGTACAGTTTATCTGCATTGCCTCTTTCAGAGAAACTCACCATGACTCTGCTCTAAGTTGTGTAGAAGAAGTGGAGTGAATGGTCCCATAAGTCTATCACAGTAATTTCCAGACTATTGAATGCAAGGCTTCAAGGATAAGTTCCTGGATCATAGGCCAAATGGCTTATACTAGATACCATTAGTGATGTTTAGGATTAGTGTGCAAACTAGGCTACAGCACAGCAATTGGCCTCTTCTGGTACCTTATCACAGAATCATTTTGGTTTGAAAAAACCTCAAAGGTTGTTGAGTCCAACTGTTGACTTAACACTGTCAAATCCACTACTAAACCACGTCCCCATGGTGCCACATCTATACATCTTTAAAATACCTCCAGGGATGCTGACTCAAGTACTTCCCTGGCCAGCCTCTTCTACTGCTTGACAAGGTGTTCTGTGAAGAAATTTTTTCTGAAATCAAATCTAAACCACCCCTGGTGCAACTTGAAGCTGTTTTTGCTTCTCCTATCACTTGTTAATTGGGAGAAGAAGCCAACCTCCACTTGCCTACAAACTCCTTTCAGGTAATTTTACAGAGTGATTAAGGGCTCCCCTGAGCCTCCTTTTCTCCAGGCTAAACAACTCCAGCTCCCTCAGCTGCTCCTTATAAGACTCATGATCTGAACCTTTCCCCAGCTTTGTTACTCTTCTCTGGATTTGCTCCAGCACCTTCATGTTTTTCTGGCAGTGTGGAGCCCAAAAGTAAACACAGGATTCAAGGTGCAGCCTCATCAGTGCCGAGTACAGGGGGATGATCACTGCCCTGATCCTGCTGGCCACACTATTTCTGACACAAGCCAGGCTTCCATTGACCTTCTTGGCCACCTGGGCACATGGCTTATGGTGACTCCTACAGTTTATTTTTTTTCCTGTGTCTTTTTCAGTTCAAAATCCTTGAAGCAACATGAAAAGAGTATATAAAACAACTGTCCCTAAGCTTCAAGCTTTACTGGGAGTTTTACTTTTATTTAAGACTCTGAGAGACTTTGTTCAATCAAACTCTTCGAGAGCCTTTGGTTCTTTGATACCTTAAATTGTGTAAAGAGAGCACACTAAAAGTGCTTCCCAAGGGAACTTCTTTTAATTTACTGAAAAAATTAATGTTTTGGCAAAAGGGTTTTAAGGGAGTAACAAACAACTAAGGAGATGCAGTCCATAAAGCACCCAGCACACAACAACCCACAAATTAGTGAAATACAATCCACTGGTTTTAAGTTACCCACAAGAGAAAGAAGAGAGTAAGGAAGAAAAGAGAGATTAAGAGAAGGAATAAGTAAAGAAAGAGAGGAAGAGAGAAGAGGAAAATAGTTACCTCTGAGAATCATATGATAGCAGCTTCCAGGAGAGAAGGCAGGACAAGATGGGCCCTTCTGCACCTCTGTTTATATGGTTTGGTTACTGTGGCCACCCTTCCACGCAGGACATTTGGTTCACTGATCACGCAGTGCCTTCCTAGCTGAAGTAAGGGGTTCCATAGCTAGCCAGGGGCTCCAGGGAGCATGGTGTGAGCGGGCTACCAGGCAGGCCCTATCTGATTGACAGCCCAGCCACAGGGCTCCTGATGCTGCCACGTGTGCTCTGGGCTGCCGTGTTGGCTGCAGACCATGTGCCTTCCGATCCTGCCAGGAGGCTGTAGATGGGACCATGGGCCCTCGCCGGACACACACACAGACAAGATGGTTGATCTGACACAATAATTGAGAAGTCTAGAGAGATATGAATCTAGGCTCTCACAGTGTGTTGCAGGCCTCCAGAGCTATGCTTTTGAAGCACAATGCAATGCACATGCTGGGTGCTCTAGCATATGTTACAGGGGTAGTACAGCAGTGCGATGGCAAGAAGGAACAACCAAAAGTAGTGCAGACTTTTCTGTGCTAGATTTTCCTTTTTTTCTTTTTCTTCTTCTTTAAAAAAAAAAAATACAGAAACATCACTAGCTCTTGTCTGACAGAAAGTTAATGTTGGTGACCTGGATGACAGCTCGGAAGCAAACTGACAATTAAGCAGTCTGGACAAATAAGGGTTCAGTGCCTGAGTTTGTTCCTGGTGAAGGTAATTGTCACTGTAGACATCTACATCTATCTCTAGATGATCTCTGTAACAATCTACCTCTATCAAAATCAGCTATATAGCATCTGCCACCTAAATGGAACATACCTGTGAGTGGGGAGTATGCAGGCACCATTTCAAAAGTACATTTCCTATACTAAAACTCTCTTCATAAAGTCTGAAACTGGAAGAATGTTGTAATTTAATCTGTGTGCACTGTACCTGTCATTCTTCAATTATTTTATACCTTTTGATGTAAGTTATGCTGAATTTAATCATCTGGAACTACTGGTGCCAAGGTATACTTTGTTTTCATGTGATTTCTGAAAGTCAGAAACCTTTCCATATGGCTATCACTTAGGAACTTGTTTTGAATTCCTTTGTCCTCTTCCCATTAACCAGGAGGACATTAGTGCTAGGAAATATTTTGGGAGTTTCATCTTTTTTTTCAGGTGGCTCTCAGTGACAGCTTTAGATGGAAGAAACATTCCTGGGAAAGTTTCTTCATTCGAAAGCTCAACATTTATTTGTTCTTTACTTAATAAAAAATGCACTCTGCAAGCTGTGGGCAATGTTTATTTATGCTATAGCACCGCCAGGTTAAACAGGGGTCAAATTTATGCCACACAAGTAAGCTCCCATGAGGATCTTTGCTGACATTGTAATAAGAAAATTTCACTCTGAATGGCAAGCATGATTAAAATGTGTACTACACTTTTCACTGTTAGCCACCCATCTGTCATCAACTTTCACACAAAAGGGTGAGAGAATCAGAGAAACAGACTTAAGCAGATTTGATCACACAGACTTTTCAAGAAAGGAATTTAATCTGTAGCAAGCTTAAAGTGGTGAGGAAAACAGTTCAGTTTTGTTAAAGTGAAATTCAAATGCTTCTCTGTGATGGTGAAGGTATAATAAGCAATATTATGTGGATTTTTTACTTGCCAGAAGGACAAAACATCTTTTTAAAAATCTGTTAATAATTATTCAACTGTGATTTTTAAAGTGTTAAATTAAGTAACCCTACAAGTGTAGTGCTTATTCAGTGAAGTTTTCTCTACTTACTGAAGAAGTTTTGCTGCCTACATTTGGTAAATATGGGTATGATCATACAATTAAATGCACTTGTATTTCCATGGCTTAACAAGCTATTGCCTAATGACTGAGGTAGTTGACCATATTCATGATCCTAATCACATATATTGGCCTCCACTGTATTTCATTATTTAAGGTAAGGACAAAAGAAGTTCGGATATTGTAAATGCTCATACAATAAAATTAAGAAAAAAAGCCTTATCTTATGAAACAGGCAGAACCATTTACTTGGCTAAGCTTAATTTCTAGCTTAAAAATCCACATTTTACATCTAATGGTAGCTTTTGTTTATTTAAACAGTTAAAAATATTTAATCAACATGTCTTTCAAAAGCTTGGTAAAGCAGTGAGGTTTGTTATTAGGTAAGATTCATATATGAAAGTGGGTCTAAATTTTGAAAAGTGTTTATTTCACTTCCATGAACTATCAGTAATAATTTTTAATAAGATTGTATACCTCCATGAATATAAGAAGAATTAGGGAAAGGCAAAAGTAGTATGTGATTGTTCTATTATTTTCCTTGAGGCAACAAAACAATATAATGTAATGAGTGATAATGACAAAAAAACTTTCTCTTATATTTAAGCTTTAAAATTATTCTATGGTAACATACACCAAAAAATAAGAAAAAGAATGCATATGAAAGCATATTTTGAGTATTCTTTATGTTTAACTGAAGCCAGTGAAACCCCCTGCCTGCCAGCTTCAAACATCTACTTAAAGAGATATGATTTTCTCCAGTAAGTGGTGAATAACTACCAGAATTTTAAAAGGCAATATCTAAGGCAAATCTGTAGTTGTATATATTATTTATGAAAACATTTTATCTGACATTTAGGAATCTGTTAGTACAATGATTGTAGAGCATAGGAGGTAACTAATCATTTCTCCTGGAGGTTTTTCTATGAGGAACACTAAAACTTTAAACACAATTTCAAAGATCTTCACTTTGCAGAAATGATTCTCAACTATTTTAATTAAAAGGACCTTAGCCATAAAGATTTTATACCACTTAGAGGATTATTCCATCTGGAACTTGCATGGAAAGCTTATTTTTTATTTTTGACTTAAAATTATCATTGATCAACAGTATTTTCGGTATGCTGTAGCACATTTAACCCAAAGCCAGAGGCAAGAATGAGGTGAAGCAACAGGGCTTATGTATTCTAAAGGAAAAGTTATCTGTGTAAAAGGAAGTTCTTGTCAAACCAGAAGGCTAAGGTCTCATTGAACCTACACTATCCCTTTCAGCTTCTGACATGCATCTTCAAATCATACTCATTTTTCTTCAAATGGTGTAACATGTAGGTTTCATTTTTGCATTCAGTTGCATCAGAATATCAGTCATCCTTTCTTTATTCTTTTAACACAGCTTTTAAAATTATTCATTTAACATGGCCTTCTTTCTAATATAATTTCCTCCACAGTTCAAAATTATTTTCCTTCTGTACTGATGTCTTCTATTTTTTTTTCTGTGCAGGGACACCACATGTATCTTCTTGCTATTTTGGTATTATTCTTGTTTTCTGTTCATTCTCTTGAGATACTTGACAATTTGTCTGCCTTCAATTTTGAAAGTTCTCCTGTGCCAAAACCAAGTTTCCAAAAATATCCTTTGAGAGGAATTTCTGTAGTATATACACAGGATCTCCACCGTGTTCTCTGGTGCTCCCTCTGCAGCCTGGTGCTGACTGCTTTTCAGGAATTCATAAGAATTTGTAAAGTCAGCCTACATCACCTCATTTCTGTCTCTTTATGTTGTAGTATGGAGATGAAAGTAGCAAAATAAAGGCAGTAATTTGTGCTATAAATTGTGGCATCCAGATCATTGGGGCTTTGGCAGGTCTTTCACTTTCTATCTTAAAGGCAGTTTAAAGGCTTTAAACATATATTTTTTAAAAGATTACATAGTGCTGAAGGAATTTTAGTAATATATTTTGGCCAACCAAAGAAAATCAATGGTTTAAATATTCACTAACAAAATTAACTAATCAACTTTTCACATTCCCAGTAACCACCAATTACAATAAACTTATCAACAAACAGTTACCCTTTGCTGCTCCTGATTACATAACAATCCATCTATACAATAAATTTTCAGAAGAAACACAGGCAGTTTTCATGAACAAATCTGTTAAAGATATTCTTAGAGAACTCTGATTTATTTAAGTAAAGTTCATGAATGCTTTTAAATTAAGTATTCTGATATTTGAAAATTATTCTCTAGGCCATAGGTACTTTCTTGCCAGTTCAAACAAGACAAAATTCTACTAAGTAAATATAATGGCATAATCTATGAGTTCTTTGTTTAAAAGAGAATGATCATTTTTTTCTCTGCTTTTTGGAGGATAAAATTTTGATATAGTTTATGATTTCTACCATAAAATTATTCAGTGCTAATGTAGATATACCTGTAAGCTACTTTGTAGGGATCTGCAACTAATATTTAAGGGACTTTTCCTCTTAAGCAGTTTTAAAAGTACATTTCTTTGTATCTGTAATTTTGTTCTTTTTTTTTCTTTGGGAAGTCACAAAGAACAGATGTCAATGGGATTCTAAACACTATGGATGCTCTGTTTCTGCATTTCCTTTATGGAATTCCCTTGGCAAGGTTCATCATCAGAGAAGGTGAAAGAAAGATAGGCAGCATCTTCTCTGAGACTCAACAACTTGAAGAACCCTCACCATCATGGTAAATGCAACCTCTGGAGAAAGTGAAGGATGGAAGCTGATGACTTCTGGTTCCAAAAAGAAGGCTCCTGCCTCCTCTAAAGGTTTACAGATGTAAAACTTGTTCACTCCCCTCAAAGTTGAAGACAAGGGAAACACAGTAGGATGGCACCCATGACTAGAGTGTTGAAATGGAGAAATTCAGTCTCTTTAGGAAGGATAATGCCTGATCCTCAAGGGGAAATTTTGACCACCCTGACATCTGCTGAAGGGACAACACAGCTGGACACAAACAATCCAGGAGGTTCCTGAAGTGCATCAATAGTAACTTCCTCCTCCAAAAGACAGTTGAGTCAATGAGGACAGATGGTCTGCGGGACCTCATATTCACCACCAAGGAGGAACTTGTTGGTGGTGTGAAAATCAAAGGGTTCCACAGTGATCCATCTTAGAGGCTCTGTGCTCTTTAACATCTTCATAAATGATTTGGATGCAGAACTGGAAGGGATACTAAGCAAATTTGCAGATGACACAAAACTCAGAGGAGCTGACTCCGTCAAAGGCAGGAAGGCCCTGCAGAGAGACCTCAACAAATCAGAGAACTGGGCAATCACCAAACATATCAAGTTCAACAAGGGAAAGTGCCAGATTCTGACATCTATCATTTGGTAAGTTAAAGCAGCACACAGTCTTCCTTCTGAAATACCTCACCAAGTCTTAACAATAACACTTAAAAATTACACTTTTGTATACAAAGATGCTCTTGGCAGGTCAAATTTGTATCTACCCACCAAGTACATGGTGATCCAGTGGCTCACCTGAGCTTCTCCAGCCAGTTTGTCTTTAATCTATCAATCGAAAAAGTAAGATTGCTCTTAATGGAGGAACAACCATTTCTTCTTAACAAAACAACACATCTCTCATTTATTCAAATTATAGTTTCACCATAAAGTAGACCAATTAAGGGACCTGTTTCCTTCCTTTTTCTTTTTTTTTTTTTTTTTAAAGCAGAAGGATTTCTGCTATAATGACTTGCAACAGGGATTTTTTATTTTTTCTTTCTTTTCACTTCCTTGGTACTCCTCCTGGGAACTGTTTCATCCTGTAGCACTTCTGGAAACAATATAGCAAAAAGGTAGAATATGCAGTCCCACAGGGCACCAGAGATTATGAAGAATTCCTGCTTTATACTACAACATAGGAAGCCAGTTTTGTACTGGGAAGAACCCATGAGATGGTTTTACAGCTGTGGAAGTATAAAGATATACTTGATATAAAGATATACTTGACAGTCACTTGGTTCTATCACTAAGATAAAAAAAAAAAAAAAATTAATGCAGCAATGGCAATGTACTACTGTTTTTACATCTACCTTTTCTAGTACTTCTTAGTATGTACCTTTGCAAATATTCTGGGAGTTGAGCCTTACAACATCCTCATAAATCACGTAAATATCTCATGTCAAAGGTGAACAACCTTAGGCAAAAAGCTCTGAAATGATTTGCCCAAAGTCACATGATAAGTAAGCACCAGAGAATAAAATTTAGGAATATTGATTCTCAGTTCTGTATTCTAGGCACTAAACTCACTCTTTTATTTTGTTGCACCCAAACTCATACACTAAGACTCTTGACCTGATTAAATTTGAAAACACTCATGGTAGATTTATTTTCTTCTTTATGTGTAACTTTGTTCTTTCTGTGTGCACGCAAAACATTTAATACATTGCTGTTTATTAGCAATGTATTTATGTCCTAATATGCTACTTTTGCAGAACATTAATGTGACATGAAAGTTGTTGTCAGGAGTGTCCTGTTGTGAAACGTGTTCCATTAAGCATGAAAGAAACAGTGTGTTCAATTTTTGGAAGCAAATAATTTAGCCACAGCTATAGCTTAGTTTTTGAGGGCCATTTGCCCACTACAAAAACCTACCATATTTAATACTTCTATTGTGTGCTGTGTGAAGAACCATTCCATACTTGTCCCATAGTAATAGTGCATCACTGTGGATATTCAAATAGTTATTATTCTTGAGGAATTAATTTTCTTCCTAGATATTTGGAAGCTATGTTCTTTGTCTTCCAACATTACCTTTAGTATAGGAGGCTTTATTTTTACCAGTCATTACTGATCCTTGAGCCAAGAGCTTTTAGGACTAAACTAACCAGAGACAGAACATTTTAGAGACCTTTAGCAAACTCCAAGTTTATTGGCATACCTGAATAGATAGAGAGACAGTCTCACCCTTTTTTCTACTGAGTTGAAGCCTAGTTGAAGCCTTAAGTTTGAACAAGATTTTCTGAGCCTTTACTTTTTTTTTGCTTGCTAGGCAGCTATAACACAAAGTGACTCGTTCACATTGTGCATGTCTGAGTTAGCAGTGTTTTATTTTCTACACTGTCTCACCCCTAGAAACATCTAGGTTTCACATTGACTACAGCAGAAGGAATTGGTTGCTCTGTAAAGCAGTAAAGATTATAGAAGTAACTAAATCACACCTTTTTTTTTTTTTTTCTGGTGATTTTCAAATCAGATCATGAGTGACTCAGCCCTGTGTAGTTTCTAGTTCCTCACTACTGTGGCACAATAATAAATTAAATGTGTCATTTTTATTCACATTAAAAATCTGAGAGTTTTCTGACTATAAAAACAATACACTGTGAACTAGAGTAATACGTTGTGTCAAGTTTTTTTAGTTTCTCATTATATTGCTTTTCATCATTTTCCATTTAATCTATTCCCATATGGGTGAAAAGCAGGGAAGAGGAAGGTAACCATCTGCAAAACAAAAGACATTTTTTGCAGAAATAATACTTTCTTTAACTTACTTTTTCTTAGAATTTTACATAAATGCTAACTAGTTTGTTCTTTGGCGTTTTTTTGCCATAAAAAAAGCACACATTTTATACCTCCATAGTAGTTTTAATTATCTCTCTCCCTCTAATTTTTTGCTTCCAGGCATTTGTGACTTATCACTTATGACCTCAGGAGAGTATTGCTCTTTCTTGATTCCAAGGGTATTGTTATCACAGAAAACATGTCGGGGAACATGGTTCCTGTACTTAGGAAACAGTGATCTTTAAAC
The DNA here is from genome assembly GCF_022539395.1 of Myiozetetes cayanensis. NCBI lineage: Eukaryota > Metazoa > Chordata > Aves > Passeriformes > Tyrannidae > Myiozetetes > Myiozetetes cayanensis. Next base: position 86,823,322 of record NW_026087411.1, on the reverse strand, counting down.
TCTTAATTTAACAGTCATTTCACAGGTAAACCATCTTTCCAGACTTGCAAAGCTTTTGCACTCATCAGTAGAACTCAAGAATAGAAAACTTTTTTTTCTTTTTTTTTTTTTTAATTTGACCTGGGATTAACTTTGATTAGGTGGGAGAAACCTGCTACATTTTCATTGTTCCTACAACTGTGTGGGTAAAAAGTGCTGTTATCTTTCTGACTCTCATACAAATAGTACAGCCATTGACACATTTAGGGACAAATTCTGAGAAAGCAGGAGTTGCAATCATGTATGCCAGCAGACACATTCTTGGTTTCACTGATGTTGCCAATCACAGTAGAATTCCACCAAAGGGAACCTGGGGAATTTACACTGAGTAATTTAACCGTACCACTGATTATTCCTTATGTGTATAACTCAGCATATGAGGTCTTTGGGTAAGGGATTGTGAGATATGGCCCATTGTTAGAAACCAGAGTCATTATCCCTTAGGCACTATAGAAAGAGATTCACAGTACTTTAACAAGATAAACCTTCGTTTCTATTTAAACTCTCTTCCCAACACACTTAAGAGAGGATTTGTGGTTTTGTTTAGGGTTGTTATTTTGTCCTTTGCTTATGTAAAAATCCTATTGCATCCAGATAGAAATATAATATTAAATGTTTTGAATAAGATATCCTGGTGTAAACTTCTCTTATTGCCCAGTGCAGCAGAAACATGTATGTCTGCGTAGATTAAATTGTCTAGTATCTTCTCCTTTCTTTCCTGGGTGAAGAGAACATTGAAATTTAAGCCTCTGAAACCAAGGGAATAAAGTCTGAAGGAAATCACAGAATCACTCAATCTGTCGGGTTGCAAGAAGCTCCCTGCTCAAAAAGGGTCAACCTAGAGCACATAGCACAGGAGCGTTATTGAATATCTCCAGTGATGGAGACTCCACAATCTCTCTGGACAATCTGTTCCAGCGTACGGTTACATGCAGAGTAAAGAACTTCCTGTGCATCAGTTTCTGCCTGCTGCCTCTTGTTCTATTTGTTGTCATCACAGAGAAGAGCCTGGATCCATCCTCACGACACTCTTCCTTTACATATTTATACACATTAGTGAGGTAACATTAATGGAGGTAGCTGGAATATAAATGGTGCATTTTCCATAGTACCACCACAAGAGACCATTCTCAGTCATGCCTACGTCTTCTTGCTAAATCTCACTAAGATATGCCCAATTCTCTCGACTTAGGTTTAGTTGCTGCAGATGGCTGGTACTTGCAGTATCCTCTCATAAGGGCTTTAAGCAAGATGAAAAACACGTTGCCAGGACTATTTTATGTAGTGGTCAGAGTAAACAATCACACTAGTTTTTTTGACCATAAAAACTGTGAGACTTTCAGCTCTTCCTTAACATTTCCCAGCAACTTTCTTCTTCCTTTTCCCAACATTTCTCCACAGCATTGGGAGTGTTTATAATGTTATGAACTCCCTGAGAAACATCATAGTCTAATCATCAAAGAAGGACAAAATCAGAGGAAAATGTTAGAAACCATATGAAGAGTGTGAAAATGATCTAAGAAGTACAAAATATTTAAAAGATTCCACTGCACTAGCATTCCTGTAATTTCCATCTTTTACTCTGTTGAAAAGCTATATTTCTGTGATCTGCCATAGGGAGCCATGGAGACATTACCAGAAGGTCTTTGCCTTCCTACCTCCTCAGTGATAAATGCAATGGGTTTCTCTCATTGTTTTTCTGTGAAGTTATCTATACAAGATTGATGTCATATTCCACAGGTAAATAACAAATTTCTAAATAATACTGGCAAGATCAGCATTACAGGAGCAACAGTGCTAATCAACACATAGACACATAATAAGTAAATAAAAAAAAATCCAACCCAATGAATTTTCCTACAGAAGAGACCTCAAAACACAGAAAAAATGGCAAAGATATAGTTGTATAATCGCTATTATGTCTTCTATATTTTCTCCTTCTATCTATGGAACATTCAAATAAGGCTCAAAATCTAGTCTGATTAGATTTCTGCCATTCTGTGAGACTAAAATGAACTGACTAAGGATTTAAAACTCCCAGCTAACAAAAAATTGAAGTACCATCTCATGATAACCATAACAGTTATTTGAAGTCTTATTAAAGGCGCATGTTTTCCACAACACTTTCCATAACACTTTACAGAAGGTAGAAGAGAATCTATGTGCTATAGTGAATGTAGAATTAAAATAAGGATCCTAATACAGCATGAATATAACTTTTGTTACTGCTTTCCATTTGTCTAGAGAATAATAACCACAGATGTCTTTCCTGATTGCTTTCTATCTATTCCATTTCACTGTTTCCTTATTGACAACGCTATTCCCCCACGCTGCTGCTCTGGTTGCCTCCTTAGCTTGTCAGAGGGTTAGATCTAATTACTGGCTAAAACATTTACCAGTCAGGTGCCAGAATACCATCCATGGTGGAATGGAATCTGAACTCAAGAATTAGACACCCAGACTGTTCTATGATGCATGTCCTGTTGGAAGCTCTGCCCTTGAGCAGAGTCTAAGGTGTCTGGAGCAGAGAGAGAGTGCACGGAGGAGTCATCCTACTCTCTTTGTGAAGCACCAAAAGGTTTTCACATTTTTCAAAAACAGAACCAATGTATTTTATGAAAAAAAAATCCAGAGAAAACACACATCTTCTGAAAATCATTTATGTAGAAAACCTTCATCAATTTACTATGCGGGATTTTCTAAGAGAAGAATTTCTATTTCTCCTTGTTACGACATTACTATAAAAAGGCAGCCTTTAAAAAAAGACAACAAAACCTAAAAAAATGTAGGTTATATGGCATTTGATTTGTTACAATAGCCTTATCAAGAAGTTTTTGCACTAAAAAAAAAAGAAAAATTTAGAGAAACTGTATGCATAATTAAGTCTATTTGAAGCATTCTGGACACTACCCCTTTGAAAAACAACTCATCGTAAAAGGAGGCTGTTGCTAGGATACTATAGCTACAATCATCAGGATAATGTGGTGGGATTTTTAGATATATACAGATAGATAGATAGATATACATATATTTAGCAAGAAATCTTGATAGATGAACACCGTAGATTATAAGCACCATTATAATATAAGCTACCTGGTATATTAAAGATTGAATGGAACACTCAATTTCATGATGAAAAGCCAAAATGAAGTTAGCCTTCAAAGTGAAGCCCATCAAAGAGTGTCACAAGAAATGAACAACCACAACAACCACAACCAGTGAGCTGCTTAAATAGAAGATCACAGACTCATAGCTCAGAAGTGAGCTGAGAGCATTAGCCTGAGAGACTAAAGAGTGAACAGATGTTGCTGCTGAGGTAAGGGAAGTGTTTAGCCATTTCGTTCTGCTGGAATCAAAGATGATTAAAACCATAAGGACCAAAAGTGACCATATATGGGTGCTGAATTAGTCTTCTGATCAGGAATGGCTTGCTAATTGAAACGATAAAAAGAGAAGATAAAAGGAATATATGGAAACTATACAGACTTGAGGTCAAATTAGGTCTATGGGCATAATTATGGCTCTGTTAAGACACCAGTAAAACTCCCCTTAACTAGAAGAGACTGTTGGATAGTCTTCTATACATTTTCATGTCAAAGAAAGTGTCCAAGATTCTCCACGTTGTTCAGATATATATGCTATCTATCTCAGTGCAGTTTTGCCTTGGAGAGTCTGGGCCTGCAGTCAGAGCAGAACAGTTCCCAAAGAAAATCATTTTGCATGACAAATTTCCTACTCTGCCTGAGGAGGAGTGCAAAGGTATTCTCTCCTAATTAAAATATGAATGCTGTCATCTGATAATCTTCCTTGTGAGAAATAACAAGCTTACTAATTAAATGTGCAATTTCTTGACATTTAAACAGGTCAATTCTTTTTTCCATGTGTCTGATCATTTATTTGAGGTGTTTCTTCCAGGCATGTTTGTGATACTAACCATAATTAATAACGAGCATAGCAGACCCTTCTAAAACAGAAGGGTGAATAATGTAGTTTTGTCCTTTTGCTCAACTGAAGTTATTTTAAAATAGACAATAGCTATAATTAAATAGAGGATAGAGGTTTCATATTTGTTAAGTCCTCATCATCTTACCGGGCTTCCCATGTCTGTCTTCTGACATCTGTCCTTCATAAGGACACCTCTTTATTCCATTTGGCTTTAATGAAAGAAATTTTATTGCATAAAATCCAAAAACATGGAAAGGTAGTCCAGCTTAAATTTAGTGATATTATATATGAAAAGGGTGCTGTTATAGATAAATTGTAAGTTCTGGTATGGATAGAGTAGAAGACCTGTGGGCACAGACTTTTAAGAACTTATGTGTTTTCCACCACTGTAATAACTGAAAACAGGAATTGATTTTTAGCAAAATTGTGAGAAATTTAAATATACTGACTGTCCATTTAAAATGTGTGTTTCAATAAGTCAGTCCAAAATTTAATTTTCTGTGAAACAGAAAATTCAAATCTTCTTGAAATTTCCCTTAGTCTGCATGGGATTGAAGAGTAAATATTTCCAAACATTCAGTGAATCAAAATTTTAAAGTATCCTCTTTTGAAAAAAACAAGTCCTGTTCCTGTGAATGCATCATATTAATGAAATATAAACTTCTTATTTCATAAAGTTATTAGGATGATAAAGTTGTGTAAGTCACAGATTTAAATTTTTTGAACTGGGGAATGGTCTTTCTCACCAGATTTCTAAAGACAATCTGGCATTTATTACCATCTGCTCTGTTCTTTTGCAATATGTGATCCTTCTGATGAAAAAATTGCATGCCCTTCATTGTTTTGCTATGGCTTGGATTTCTTTGGTTGTTTTTTTTTCTTCCCTAAATGAGGTGTCTACCTGTTATCTTTATATTTATGCTGTGATTTATGAAGAGTTTACAATAGTCAACTGTTTGTTACTCTACTGCAGGGACACAGAGCAGGCAACATGTCTATTATGTAGCGTTGCAGTTCTCAGACGAGGATGGTAATTGCAATCAGCGATTGTTTGAGTTCATATACCATGTTATTAACTGCAGCAGTGAGAAACAGATAAACTGCCTGCTTAGGACAGAGAGCTAGGGCAATAACCTCATACACTGCAGCAGTGGGAAACGGCAAAACATGTCAGAGCTCTCAGGAATTATAATTTTCTGTGTGTAGCAAAGGTTAAGAGTTGACTTTAGTATAATGAAGAATGAATTGCTCAGAACAAAAATAATGCTTTCTCTTGATTTTTGATCCCTCTTATTTTAATGTGTGAAAAGAGACTAAACACTTTAGCACCTGTGATACATTTTATCTTTTTATCTTATCCAAAACTTGAGTATTTTGTTTTAAACTCTCAAACTTACCATAAATTTTTAAGATTGAGAGAGGTCTTAATTTCATAGGCTTTCTCCATAGCTTGTTGACTCCAGAAAGAATTAATGACAGCCTAAAGCAGATAAAAAAATTGGGCAGAATTAACCCAATAGGTAAATGAGCATTGACATGTGCAGAATTGCACATTCTTATCAACTAGTCTTCAGTAAGAATCTTGGCAACTGAATTGATGAATCCAGTTGCCAAAATGACACCTAGGGCCATTTGGAGATTTCCTAAATTGTCTGAGATATCTGCACAGGAATGATATATATATGCCACATGACAGAGATAGAGACCTAATTTAGGCATCAACATTGAATTGAATCCTTCCCTTATCTTTCTGATGGCTGAAGTTAAGTGTTACAAAATCTATCTGAAAAAGACAATACAGCTGACTAAACACAGCTCCTAATGCCACTCGCAATATCCTAGGGTCTCCAAGATATCTGAATCGGTCTGTCAGGTATGTGCAGGCCCTGTAGGAGACCAACTCAAATTTTTGGGCCGGTAGCTGAAAAACTCAAAAGAAATCTTTCCCAAAGAAATCTTAAGCATAATCTTGAACCACCCTAAGCCATCTCAGATGACACTGCCTCCAAACTACCACATCAAAAAAAAGTATAAATGTTGGTAAAAGGAAAAATGAAAACTGTGTGGTTTTTATGTTGCAATGATTAAAATATTAAATTTACTTTATTTTGTATCAATAAGATGTAAGCCTGGAAGAACTGAAGATTCTGTAAAAAATTATTTCTTGCATACCATGTAGAGTTTCAAATTTCCCTTTTTAACCTGTTTACCTTAGAATAAGAATTTATTGATATCTAAGTTTTTTGATAGATTACAAGTGTTCTCTATGTTGTTATTCATTGGAAATCATGGCAAGACAAGGTTTTCTATTTCCTTACATCCAAATTCATGTATTTCAAAATTCACAAAATGGAAAGGATGTTGTTAATCTATACACATCAATTTACTATCCTTTATAGCTAGGAAATCTAATCTTGTACAAGGTAAAAAAAAAATTATGTTTTATGAGTGTTTCATCACGTATTGTTGGTCGCTCATTCTACTATTCAATTTAATTTGTTAATAATAATATTGTTATTCTCTTCACTGAAGAAAATTACCAGAAAAGGAAGAGGCATAGAATCTGACTGAAACATATGGGTTATTATTAGCTAAGAAGATATAGTATTAAAGCAGTTAATAAGCCAGGGAATGCATGGGAATGCATTCTTCCTGGACTTTGCTGGTTACACTGTTGCTATAGAGTACAGCCAGTTTGACAGGTAATGAAGGAAAATGTGGTCTTTAAGATAACTATGATTCAGCACGCTGAATATTTGAAAAATAAATTGGATACAGAATTGACATGATTGCAACATACTTTGGTCATTTGTTGGAATATGTGAAGGAACTGTATTAAAATCTAAAACAAAACCAGAAATATTATCAAAATTAGAGATAGATTTTATATATATAGAATCATAGAATAGCTTGAGTTGGAAGGAACCTTTTAAAGGTAACCTAGTCCAACCTCCTACAATGAGCAGGGACATCTTCAGTTAGATCAGGTTGCTCAGAGCCCTGTCCAACCTTGCCTTGAATGTGTTCAGGGATGGGGCATCCACAACTTTTCTTGGCAACTTGTTCCAGTGTTTTACCACCCTCACTGAAAAAACCCTTCTTCCTTATATCTAATTTAAATCTATCCTCTCTTAGTTTAAAATCATTACCCCCTGTCCTGTTGCAACAGGCCCTGATAAAAAGCTTATCCCCATCTTCCTTATAAGCTTCCTTTAAGTACTGAAAAGCTATAATAAGGTCTCTACAGAACCTTCTCTTCGCTGAACAACCCCAATTCTTTTAGCTATTCCTCATAGGGGAGATGCTCCATTCCTCTACTCATCTTCATGGTCCTCTCTCTGGACTAGTTCCAATAGGTCCATGCCCTTCCTGAGATCCCTAGAGCTGGATACGATGCTGCAGGTGAGGTCTCACCAGAGGAGAGTGGAGGGCAGAACCACCTCCCTCAGCCTCCTGGCCACACTGCTTTTGATGCAGCCCAGGATAAAATTGGCTTTCTGGGCTGCAATTGCACATTGACAGTTCAGGTCCAACTTCTCATTCACCAGCCCCCCCCTCCCCCGCCAAATCTTTCTCCTCAGAGCTGCTCTAGATTTGTTCATCTCCCAGCCTATATTGATACTGGGAGTTGCCCTGACCCAGGTGCAGCACCTTGTACTTGGTCTTGTTAAACCTCCTGAGGTTCCCACAGGCCCACTTCTAGAGCTTGTCTGGATCCCTCTGGATGGCATCTCATCCTTCAGGTGTGTCAACAGCATCACTCAGCTTTGTGTCATCTGCAAACCTTATGAGGGTGCACTTGATCCCACTGTCTATGTCATTAATGAAAACATTGAATAATACTGGTCCCAGTATGGACCCCTGAGGGACGCCACTTGTCATCAGTGTCCACTGGGAGCCATTGACCACAACCCTCTGAATGTGACCATCCAGCCAATTCCTCATCCATCTAACAGTCCGCCCATCAAATCCATCTCTCTCTCCAATTTAAAAAGAAGGATGTTGCCTGGGACCATGTCAAAAGCTATACAGAAGTTTAGGTAAACTATATGTGTAGCCCTTCCCTTGTCCACAGATGTAATCACTCCATCGTAGAAGGCCACTAGGTTGGCATGGCCCTTGCTGAAGCTGTGCTGTCCATCCCAAATCACCTTCCTGTTGTCCATTTGTCTTATCACATCTTTTAGGAAGATCTGTTCCATGATCTTTCCAGACACAGAGGTGAGACTGCCAGGCTGGTAATTCCCAGAGTCCTTTCTACCCTTTTTAAAGATGGGTACAACATTTCCCTTCAGTAATCCACATAGAGTCATATATATACACATATATACTCATATATAAGTATTTAAAAAAAAATAAGTATATATATAAGTAAAAAAAAAACAACCAAAACCAAAACAAATTCATAGCTACGTCTGATTTCCTTTCTCATCTGAGAGGAAAAGCATGTACTTCCAAAACAAACCTGTGCTTTTTATTGCTAAGGTCCATTTATTAATTTTACCTTGTAGTTGTCAAAGTTTAAAATTGAGAATGATGAATTTTGTAGGATTATTTTGAGCCAGACATTGGTAATAAATAATTGGCTTTTTTAAAAATTAAAAATACGCTAACTACATGAACCCACCTTCATAAGAGCATTGTTTTTATTTTTAAGTTATGGCCTTTATTCAACCTGTCACACTTCCTACTTTCTCTGCTGATCCACTAGGGCATAGTAGTGATGAAAGCCCTTTTCAGTCACAACAGTAATACAAGAAATTATTGAGCCTTTGGACCATGCAACACTGTGTGGAAGTGCACACCCAGGGATGCATGTAACTGCCAGAATGTGCACGCAAATCCTTCTAGGAAGTTAGCTCAAACTCTTCAGTTATGAAGTGACATTCATCTGTGGCATCCAAAAAAACAGCTACTATTGCTATTTATTTCTCATTGGATAGAAAAATGAGAAAATAACTGAAAGCAATTTAACCAAGTGAACAAGATTACACTCTACTGAGCTACTGGCCATCAGATACTGCCAAATGTTGCTTACTAACCAATACCCCAGTTTGAATTGGTCACACTCACTAGAGTGCTGATATGCAAAAAATATTAGTTATTTGCTAGTTGGGTTGTTTCTGCACTAGGAGGACAAGAATTGGGCAGTATAAATGAAAGTGCACACAGCTGCAGTGTTGCCCATCTCCCAGATGAAAAGGAGCATTCAACATACTAAAGTACTCTGTATGTGGGTGCTTTCCTGAGCTGAAAGGATGGAAGGTACTGGGGACAGCGGGACTCCTTCCCTCAAAGGCTTACTGCATGGATGCAGAGTACTTCTTCCTTCAGTGGGCAGCAGAGCTCAGCTTGCCTTGCTGCTGTTGCTGTTGCTACACTGAGTAAAGGGGGAAGAATAACTCAGAGGGATTTTACCTAGTTACAAAATTCAGTGGGGGATGCACCCACACACACCCCACAGTCAGAGTTGCCCCTGCATGTGTCAGTTCTCTAAGTGTGTGTGCATGAACACACAGCTATCTATAGGCTGGAAAACCATACAGAACTATAAAGAACATGTATGAAGTCTGATGCAGTATGCATATTGGCCAGTGGATAAAAGATTTAAAAATAAAACATGCTTGGCAAGTTCCAGTTCCTACTTGCCAATTTGGAAAGGAGCAGGGTCATCAGGGTAAAGTAATTAAACATTTTTAGCCTTCCTTTTCCATGTTATTGTCACCATTTTATTGCTCAGTGTTAAGCTAGCCTAAATATTGCTTCAAAACATGAGCTCTGAGGTCCTCCCCTCATTGCACTCACACTGAGGGTTCTCAGCCACAGTCTCTAGTCACCATTTGTGAGTAATCATGGACTGGCACAACTACCATTAAACAAAACAGAACACAAATCTGGTTAGCAGAAAAGACTGCACTTTATAGCCTTTAGTTCAGCAATAAGATGTTTTTGAGATTCCTCCTTGTACAGTGCATTGTAATGGGTTGTGTGATTAACAAGCACCACTGCCAATGGAGTCAGACACCAGAGCAAAACATTTTGCTGCTCTTGCCAAGCAACAAATTTAGGGCCCAATTCAGTCTGAGTACAGCCAGTTTCCTTGTTACAGAAGCTGGCCATGATTTTTACTGAAAAGCCCTTTGCTTTTAGAATGCAGATGAGACTTCAAGACAAACTAATTAAAAACATTAATGATTTTTTTTCAATTGCTGTTTGGTCCTGCTTGACATGATTTAATGTCAGATAGTTCTGAGCATCAGAGCTCTCCTAGATGTATGGCTGCAGCAAATTATTCTTCATCTATCGCAGGAACGTTGTAGCTTCTGCTATATTAGTTTTTTAAATTTTTTTTTTTTAATTCTACAAATGTAAATCACTTATTCCAAGATCATGTTCTTTTTCTATTAAGCTGCTACTTACTCAAAGCTGGTTTCCCAGTATAATAACAAAATCACCCCTTAACCTCTACAAAGTATTTTTATAGTCAGTTTGTTTGGGCAACATTAGCATAGAAAAAAATACTCTGCAAGCAGAATACGGGTAACTCACAGGTTCAGAGCAATTATTTATTGGCCAGTGCGTGTAAAACACAGCTAATATTTAGTGGGCTGTGAGGTTAAACAGGGATGTGCTCACACTCCAATACAGTGTCTGGAGAGTGTTTACCAGACAGGTAGATGGTGGTGAGGAGTAAAGTGTTGGTGGTCATGGCTCCCAAGAGCCATCATCATGGGTGCAGAGCTGCTGCCTTCCTCCCACTCCATCAGGGCTGACAGTCCTGATGGATAATTCCCAACCTTGCAGCTGCCAGCTGTCCCCGACCAGACCAGCCTCCGGCTATTTTAATTTCTTTTCCTTAAGATGTTAGCATTTCATATGGATTTTTTTTCTCATGAATCCTTGATCTCCTAGCAATCACAGATCACCATTCTTACTGATCTTTGTAATTTTTATCTTTCTTATCCCTATACAGACAGTCTCACAGCTTTGTCTCAGCAGTCTGAGTCAAGGTGACACAGCTGGAGTGTGTCAAAGCTGGACCCCTTAAACAAGCAGCTAAAACCCCAGCAGTGGGCTGTGAACTTACAGCAGGTGCTGAAGAGAGAGGGTTACAGTGTGCCATGATATCATATGCGACTCTTTTTGGACACCATTTTATTCCACTCATGCCTCATTCCTGATTACTTCCCTGATCCTTCTGATTTCACTTCCTGTGTTTCTCCTCCACAATGGAGTTCTGAAAGAACAACTATAACTACTAGCTTCCTTTAAAAATTCTCTAGATTTGTAGCACTGCTATCCAGAGTTGCCACCAACTATTGTGTGTCAGGTGCCCAGTATCAATTTGCAGTCTACTAGTCATAGAAATAATGGTTGGCACAAGTTGCTCACTGTAGGGTTACAATACTCTATCAGTAGGGAAAGGATATAATTCCGGACATTTTCCCCTATGAGTGAGCAGAATTTTAGCCAAGGAAATACATTTTCTTGTCCTTTAATCCTCTTCACAACAAAACTCAAGAGAAACATCCAGAAAGGACACCATATGGTTGAGAATATGCCATCATATACTTTGTGAGCCCTGTAGTTGCTGCTGTCCTTTAGACATTAAAATTGCAAAGAGCAGTATATATAGGTAGCCAGATCATTTTTATTATAGTACATAAATCCTGTGTGTCCTAACTGATCATGAAACACAGCAATCATTTCTCTGGGGCTTCTCTGGGGCTTCAGAAAGTCATCAAATTCCTCTTTCCTTGGGCAGGAAAAAAAAGAAAAGGCAAAAAAAAGGCATGATCATTTAAAACCAAATGATATATTTACTTATGTGATAAATGGGGATCTGTGCTTGAATTTAGTTATGGGAGAGCTTCCAAACAGTGTTGTATAGTCAGCCAAGATACAACATATATTCAGAGAGGGTAATATTGATCTTCAGTGCTACACTGTGAATCCAGAAAATTGTGGCTTGCTTCCAGCACTTCAAACACAGGACAAATGCAACTTATATTTAGATGCTTAATTCAAGGGTCTAGAAATTTTCTGGATAGAAACTATAACAAAATCAACAAACTGATGTACTACTCTTCCTCAATTTCTCAGTATTGTCTCTGTGCAGTCTTTATACAGAATGCAAAAAGAGCAGAAAAGATATATACAATGGAAACATTAAACTGAATTTATGCCAAAAATGAATGCATAGTGCATAAACATCAATTCCAATCTGACTGTTTTGCTCACCTAAGCAGAACAAAGCAGTCAGTAACACCTTTCAGGAACAACATCCATCGAGTAATATAGCACATAGTTATCCCCAGGGTCTAATCTGAAGGTCATCTTCACATGATTTAAGACACAAAATCCCCATTTTCACAACCATTACTTTGGACCCACCCTACAGTGGTCCACAACATGCACTTCACAGTCATTTTACGATCAGACCTTCTTTCTTTCCCTGTTTGATCTAAACACAAGCAAAGGAAAAGGAAATAGAAGTTTGTAGAAGGCTAGAAATGACAGACCAAGAAATTTCCGAATCATCATTGCTGGATTTACTGCAGTTACAATTTTCAGTATATGGATAAATTCCATACACAGCAGGAAGAGCCCATAGACATCACTCTGTTGCATTTGGACATTCCACATACTGCTGAATTTGAGGTATGGTCAGCTGCTGGGGATTGATCTAGGGTATTTTTTACACAAGATCAGCAGTTACAGGCTTAAAAATAAATTTACAATTAAACCTAACATTCAATATAGTTGTAAATAGGCCTACATAAATATTGCCTTATATTGGTGAAGAATTTCTTCTTCAGCAGCACAATCATTTAAACAGCCTGCTCTTTTCTCCCCAGACTACTTCTCAGTTTAATCCAAATTTCCCACATAATTTTGGGTGGAGGAAATGAGAAGCTATAAAATTCTGGAGGATATTATGCTCTTTGTTTATTCTGTGTGCAGAGCACACCTTGAAGAGTATCAAACAATTTCAGTTCCCTTTTCCAAATGAGGGAGTCTGAAACCACATTTCATACTAGTTAGATGAATTCCCTAAACACCAACTGATTGCTCAGTCATTGATCTGTGCAGGAAGATGAACCACAAGTTCCTACCTCCATGCTGAATGTGCTCACAAGAAAACTATTTACCGTTTCCTGGCTTCCTCCAGCATCAAAGTGAAAGCTGGTTTTTAAAAAATGCCTAAACATTTTTGAGATAGGTGACAAATAATAACCTATAACCCAGAATTTTGAAAGTTCACCTTGAACTCAAAGTACCATTATATAGTTTATTATTTCAATTATACAGGGGAGACAAGTTCTTGTTTAGAACTTCTCACTGAAAGTTAGGAGATTCAAGAAGCAGTTCTGTAGAATTTGGCTCTACACATTATTTGTGTGTATCAGTGTAAGTGAGGGCTGACTGGAGTAATAATTTCAAAATACTAATTTAAACATTTCAAAGTGAAGTATTAAAAATGTGCATACTTGATTTTGTTACTAAGCAAGAGTTTGACATTTTATTGTTAGAATTCCATTAGAAATGAGAGAATTCTTGAGAGTTTTAAACATGTATTCAGCCAAAATATTCCATGCATGCTTATATTCTAGGCTAATATACAACAATGAAATAAATCAAAATTTGAACAGTACTGGTTTGTGATTTCATTGCTGTGTGAAGAGCTGATGAAATTGAACTGTTGTGTACCATGCCATTTTGCCTGCATAATGTAATAACCACTTTGTGGAAAATAAGTTGAGAATCTCATTACTTGACCAAGATTTATGATGGAACTTGTAAATGTATTTGCTTTCAATAAATCTGACAGAGATTGACCACCATCCTTGTTAACATTTTGATAGACATCCTCTTTTAATGGCACCTAATTACAAAACAGCCAGTGCAATATGCTACTGAGATAAAAACCCGGTCTAGAAATAGTAATAGCTGCCATATTTTACTCATACATTTCTTTTATGGAGATCAGAAATAGCAGTCTCTTTTCTGACATGCATATTAGAAAGGCTACTTGAAAAAGATCAGAAAATTTTTCTGAAAAAGGATAAAATCCAACTCATCAGCCTTTCTGAAGTATTCCTAAAGCATCTACATCCATGATGTCAGTGTGAAGAGCTCCCCTGTCTGTCTCCAAAGGAAATAATACACTTCCTGTTTGTGAGTGATGTAGATTGGTGTGGTCTGCAAGTGAATCATCCCTGGAACAGGCAAAAAAATGCAGGTGATACTTTACCTGTAAAATAAGACATTGCATTCTGTATTATACATTTTGTAGATCAACTTTACTCCATTTTGCCTAAATCCTTTTCCTTAAGTTTTTCAAAGTAGGAAGGTGGAGTTGGAGCATGCCCCCATTCCTCACTGTGGTTGTTCTCTCTGTTATTGACATTGGTGCACAAAGATCAAAGCCAGGAAATTACCTTTAGAACTTAACTTTTTTTCCTAGAAAGTCCTGAGTTTTTTCAATTCTTAGGATGTAGACACAGAAAAAAATTTAAAACTGGCAAACCAGATAATAGATTTGAATTAAAAATTTATTTCGGCAAGTGTTCAAAAAAGTAGTGTTAAGAAAAAGATAAATATATTTTAAGGTAGTAAGAAAAGTTTTTGAAAAAAACAGCCTTTAAAATGCATTTCAATGGCACACATTTAAAAGCCCTTCTTGCATCAGTTCACAGGGGAAACAGATCATCAGTTCAGTAACTGACAAGTGTTTCGGCAAGGGGAAGTCTAATTCAGATGTTTCAATTTCTTTATTCAAATGCTACAGTCACGTCTAGCACAGCTCACACAGACTGACTAGGAGTCAAGGAGTACTCCAGGTGAATATAGAAGCAATAAAGAATGAGAAGGTTTTAAATGTGAAAAAATGTAGAAATAAACACAATTATTTTTTGACTGAACTTGTTATGAAATTTATATATTAAAAAAAACTTTCTAAATTTGGTTAGGGGCTGTTTTTATATTAGCCTGAAATTCATCATCTGTTCCATGAAATTGTATTGGATGTCTCATCTTTTTGTCTTAGTTCAACTAGCCTATCTTATGCATTTTTAAATCTGGTTTCATCAGAAAACATTCAGATTGTTAACTGAGCCATGATTACTCATATATCTAATTACATTACTTTAGTCTTGTGTATAGATGAAGCCTTTGAGTTTTGGGGAGTTTATTCTCATCCCCCGTAAATTACTTTTCTGTCTCCTGCCTGACATCTATTTTACAGAGTTTCAGGTTCAGGAAAAAAACCCAAATTTTATTATTTTGTGGTAGGTTGAACTTGGTTAGTTGCCAGATGCCCACCTAACTACTCTATAACCTCCCCTCCTTAGAGAGGTATAGAGACTGAGGTATATGGGCTGAGATAATGGAGATTACTTACCAGTTACTGCCATGGGGAAAACAGATTGGACTTGGGAAAAAATAATTTAATTTATTGCCAGTTAAGCAGAGTACATTAATAAGAAATAAGAATAAATTAAAAAAAAAAAAAAACACAAAAAATATTTCCCTCACCCTTCTTTCTTCCCAGGGTCAATTTCACTCCTAAATCTTCAACCTCCTCAGCCTTAAGCAGTGCAGTGGAATGGGGAATGGGATCAGTTATAGTCAGTTCATAATGCTTCATCTCTGCTGCTCCTCCTCCCACTCTTCACTTGCTCCATCATTAGGGGTTACCCACTAGAGACAGCCCTTCATGAACTTCTCCAATATAAATCCTTCCCATGGGCTGACTGTTCCACTGTGGGTCCTTTCGACATGGTGTTATCCTTCAGGAACAGACTGCTCATTCATGGGTTCCTCATGGGGTCACAGGTCTGTCAACAAACCTGCTCCTGTGTTGTGTTCTCTGCATGGTCTGCAGTTTCTGCCAGGAGTTCCAGCATGGGCCCTTTCTGAGTCACCGTTTCGTTTAAGGGACATTCACCTGCTCTGATGTGGGGTTATCCATGGGCTGCAGCTAGATATCTGCACCGTGGTGGATCTCCATAGGATGCAAGGAACAATGTGTACCACTGCAGCCCTCTCTGCAGGCTGTAGGAGAATCTCTGCTTCGGTGCCCGGAGCACCTCCTCCCCCTCCTTCTGCACTGACCTTGATGCCTGCAAAGCTGTTTCTCTTACATATTCTCACTCCTCTATCCCAGCTTCTGTTGTGCAGCATTTTTTTCCCTTTCTTAAACATACTGTCAGAGTGGTGCTCCCGATGTTTCTGATGGGTTCAGGTTTGCCCAGTGGTGAGTTTATCTTGGAGCCAGCTGGATCTGGCTCTGTTTGACATGGGGGCAGCTCCTGATGTCTTCTCACAAAGACCACTTGTGCAGCCCCCAGCTACCAAAACTTTGCCACGTAAGCCCAGTTTGTTTCTTCAATTTGTTTCTCCTTAAGTAATAAGGCTGTAGAATGAAATAAAAACATTTATAAGATGTCTAAAATGCAGATATTCATAGATGGTAATACCAGATAATACTATTTTTTCATGCAGTCTGACTGCTAGTAAAAATGGTCATTTAGTTTCATTCTTTGCTGTGAAAACTCACACCCAGTTCATTACTTGTCTGTTTGCAACTCAGACTTATCAGCTTTTTCATTCTTCACTGTACTTAACCATATTGAACTATTCACAGTTACTTCTGACAACAGTCAAAGCTGTCAGATTCCTCTGCAGGCATGAGGAGCACTTCCCACCTTGAGGGATCTGAAGCTCTTCTGTAGCTGCCCTCTGTACTATGGATGAGATTTATCTCACTTAACTTCAACTGACTAGTCTAGTCCTGGACAGAAAGAAGATTTCAGGCAGGAGTTTATCTGTCCGAGATGTCATGGGCTTTAGATAGTTCTCCTTATCTTATGAAATAGTCTAGGAGAATCAAATTACTAACTAAGATTAAATCCATACTGTGGATGGGGAAAAGCATTCCTCACTGGTAAGTGAACACTAGTATATCAGTGATACATAAAATACATTCATTTAAAACCCTCAAGAAGTGTAATATTACAAAAGTATATAATTTCATCTGTTATCTTAACAGATTTCATGTTAATGCCCTATGGTGAAGGTGGAAATATTTTTAGCACATCAGCAATATGCTATAACTTGCAAGTAGCAGTCTACTTACAGTGTAAGAGGGCTACACAGTATTACAGTAGATTCATCCAGCATGTAGTCTGTGAGCTACACAGGGTCAGGACTGTCCAGAAACACCACTGGAGATACTGTTGACTACAGAAAAACATGTCCATTTTCAGTCAACATTTTTACACTGTAGAAGTTTGAATATAAACCAGTAGGACTGCAGGTCTGTAGGACCCTGGATCTCTATTATGTATATCTTAGATGTGTTAGACCTAATGTCAGCATGGATCTACTGCGTGTTTGATCACTAAAACCCTTTAAGAGTATTAGGCATAATTCCACAATTCATCTAATCTGTGCTCCGAATTTAATGTAAAGCCTGTTATGTTCAAAACACCCATCTTTTTTACAGTGCTTTGCCCATTAGGATGACTAATTTTAAAGTTAGCACTTCCATCTAACATGCAGCGTAAGTAAGAAAGTTGAAATATGAAAGTGCACAGGTCATTTACAAAGTGTTTACACTGCAAAGGAATGGAGTGGTAGGAAAGACAGAAACCTATTTTCTGACACTTTACCCTTGTTATGTTCACAGACATTATGAAGATTTTCTTGGCATTCTATTTTTACCATTTGGGCTAAAGGTTAAATACTAAAATCAACAAAACCATTTTGATAGCTAAATGAGCAGAAGTTATGTGCTTCAGGGGTACTAGGTATTTAAATATCTTGCAGATGAGACTGTGCACACAAATATAACAGAAAACAATTTCCCTGGTTCCCTGAAGCTTAGAGTTGGTTTCAAAAAATGCAATCTTTATTCCTCCTTTCAGATAATCCATCTGCCTACTGAGAGGGGTATTAAGTACCTCACGACAGTCCTATTCTCCTTAGTCCTCATTATTATTTTCCATCTTCTTCTCTATTGAATTAAACACGCTAAAATAACTCACAGAACAAAACACTGTGGAGGCAAACTGTTTCTAATGCTTTTAAAGGGTCACTCCCCCATGCTTGCCACTTTGCTGTGACAGCCAATATGAGAGGTGCTCCTGGAGCAGCCTGATCAAGTCTCTGCAGGGCTTGAACTCTTTCAGTAAGGAATCAGTCCCATATAGGACTCTCACAAGTTATTAATATAAATGACAGACTTTTCAAACAGAAAGCTTTCTCTTTCTTCCAAGAAGAACTGAGGACTCTTTAGCTGTGGGACCTTCAGAACCCCATGAAAGTCTGTAACGTGGGGTTACTCATAGTAAGGAAAGGTGTTCTTGAAAGTTCTAGCAAAAAAAAGGAAAATGATCAGTAAATGAATGATCTTGTTTACATTTTTAATAGCTTTCCCAGAATCTCTTATTTTCTTTTCACTTACCAGAAAAGAATTTAAATTAACTTATTTTTCATGCAGCTAATTTTCAGTTAAAAAAAAAAAAAAAAAAAAGAGAGTAATCACAACAATTTTGAAAATATTTTGTTTGTAGGTAAGTTAACACTGGAATTCCTCGGTCTATTTAAACTTGTCATCTTCAATTGTTCATAGTGACAGATTTCCTAATGCTCACCAGGCACTCACGCATTTTATGTTTGTTGGAGTGTGCATCTTGTAATGTTCACAGCTTCACTGATTCAATCATTCCTATTTTTGCTACTGATTCGGAAAGACTTCACAGTATGGGGGAGAACAAGGGGAGTGAATTGGTGATGCTGATTTTGCCCAAGCATTCTTTCCGGATTCATATATATACAGAGAGCTTATTCCCATCATTTTCCTGAAAGCAATTTAATTTTCATCATTCTCTTGCCTAAGATTTCCTTTTATTATTATTAGAGAGAGTTGAGTTAAAAAATAAAAAAGAAAAAGTAACAAAAAGAATACAACAGCCTCTAGGCTCTAGATAAGCATCTGTTCAAGCTGTTCAACTTTGTCTCAATAGTTCCATACCTATATTTTGGAGAGGCTTCACAGACAAGGGCATTATCAGCCCTTGCTTCACCTCTTCAGTGAATACATAAACCTTCCTATGAAGTGGAACAATTTCATCCAGAAAACACATGAGCTTCCAAACAGCATGAGAACTAAGACACCATTGAGAGTGACTATTCCAAATTTCTAGTCCACAGTTTTTCAGACTCTTTCCATTTGTTTGCCTGTATTTCCCAAAGGAGATATGGATCCCTTCAGAAATGTCACATGTCTGTAGAGTTCTACAGCATACATGAACTTGGTTTTTTATTTGCTGTTTTGCAAACCACAGGGGTCTACAGAACAAAGGCTGAAAATCACTGTTCTGGTCTAAATCAGGCATAGCAGAGATGTGAATATGTGTTTCCCCGTTTACTCAGCAGGGCCTTCCTCATCAAATGTTCACACAGGAGATGGCTCATGAGGAAAAGATTGTGAATCAAATACTCAAAGGGCAGGGAGAAAACTGTGCCTTGTGCAGCAACCAGGAGAGGAGCAAAATCTCCTTGCACTTTAATTTTCCTAGAAAAAATACAAAGGTTTTAATTTCATAAGATCCGTGAAAGGAAAATCTTCATATCTTTTTCAGACATTGACAGAATTCTGTTTGTCATTCAGAATTAGTTATGATTTGTCACACAATTTGATCTGGTGAGGGCTTAGAAGATCTGAGATCTCCAAAGACAAGAAATGCATGGGCTACATTGTGGCCACAAAGTAATTTAAAATATTCCTGGAATGTCTTTGAATTCACTTTCTTTTTTTTTTTTTTAATTATGTATTTATTCCACTTAGAGAATTTGGTTTTGGGGGAAATGGGAGAGAAATACAGATTAGGAACTGCATCCAAAAATGATGGTGAATTCCAAAAACAATGCATATAAATAAAGATATTCAAGCCTTGTCAGAACATTTTGTCAATTCAGTGTCTAGATCCTGACTTTATATTCAAACAAATTGAGTTTTTTCACTAAAGATGCTTACACCTATCATTCTTTCAGATGAAAGCCCCCATCTTCTTTCTTTTCTTTACAACACAATGCATGTATACATATCAGCCATATCTTGGAATGGAGGTATGAAGAAAATATTTTGCTGCCATCAATAGGAATCCTAAAAGAGATCATAATGACAACTGTGGCTGTATTACCTACCTAGAGCACTCTCTGAAGTCTTTGTTTTTCACCATTGCACATTTAGATCCTTTCAGAATTCTGTTGAAATATAAGACTATGAAGCTCCCTAACATGCACTCACAGTCATGGAAGGTATTTTTTATTGAAGTTGTTGCCCGTAATGAGAACACAAACTAACAGAGTGTCAGTTTATGCGGTGCTTTATTCAGGGCCCGGGGTCCCTGTGGACTCCTGTCCCAAGACAGGTACCCAAAGACTCACATTTTGAACGCATCTTTTATACTATTTTCCAAGCAAGGTTACATGATTGGTTTTACATTTCACAGGAGACATAGCAGTTAAACATAAACTTACATATCGCTTTGATTATATTCAAATATTAATCCATTTACCTAACTGTAAACATCGTGTAATTAAATCCCACCACCAGATTACATCCTATCTCTAGTTGCAAATTTTTCTTGTCTCGGTTCTGCTTGACTTATTGTTTCTTTTTGGTCAGCACAGCCTTAATGTCTAAGCAGTCCCAACTTAGCTCTGACAAGCCCTGACTTGTTTCTGGCAGGGGCCTTTTCAGGCCTATGCTCCAGACAAGCCTTAACCAAACTGCAACAAAGTGTCAAATATAGGAGTAAGTTTCATTCACAGAAACAGCACTAGCACATCTCCTCCCTACTTGTACAAAACTCAGTAGAAATAAATCTGATCAAGTGATCACATAGCTAAAACCCCCAAATATGCTTAGTACCATAATAATAAAAATAAATCTACAAAATGATAATAAATAATGCTACCAATGTACCATGGAAGGCCAAATGATCATAATGCAATACTTATTTCACGCACAATGCAGTGTAAAAGTACATAATAAATTAATAATTTTCAAATTAAAACCAATAGACTGTGCTCTCTGATTTAAGAAATTTTAAGTGAGAGGTAAGAAATGTATATTAAATAAAACTGTGGTGTTTAAAAGGAAAGCTTATTATTTCCAGGAAGCTCAAACAATATCCTTTTTTCCTCATATTCCTTTAGTGCATAAGTCATTAGGACAGTTAATTGTAAAACAGCTTTTAAGAGAGCAGGACTCAGCCAAGGAGTCGCAGAAAAAGAGGCAAGTAGTTTGCAAACAGGAGAGCAGTAAAAACAAAAGATTCTTTAGGGATCTTACCTAATGAAGACAGAAAAGACCTTGGAGTACCCTGAGTAGCTGCTATTTGAGGCTTTCAAGGACAGATCAGTTAGTGTCAGCACCTGTCAACAATGACTGAGGAGCAAATGATTCTGCTTTCACAGCCCATTCCAGACCTCTTTTTCTTGGAATCCATGAATCTGGATTGGAAAATTACTTAAGAGTCTTAATGTCAGAACAAGTGCTGAAAACTGTTTCAACTATGTTCCTTTTGCATCTGTTCCTACACTGAACAAGGTATTGGAGCATCTGAGAGCCTGATTTATCATCCACATGCAAGCAGGTCTCCAGAGGAAAGGTCAGGAAACCAGTTGGGGTTCTGTGATCTCAGACCACCACCAACGTACAAGATAGGACAGGAGGAGTTTCTAGATTTAAGTTATGGGTTGACCTTGAGAGAGTATACAAAGGTAGAGTGATAGGTTGGAAAGTTCCTTCACTGTGGTGGTCCTTGCACAAGCAGTGCCCCTGGTAGAGGAGTGCAAGAAGTACTACTACCCTCTATTTGGATCTTTTCTATGAATGAATATAAACTCTTTCTATTTCTTCATGTTTATTTTAATTTATATTTACTTTAGAAATACTCCCCCATTTCCAGTCCAATTTTCCCCAGGTATTTGAATATTTAAGAAGTTATATAAATAAGAATATGTGGAGATCAAGCATTCCTTTATACAAACACAGTGGTAGGATTGACAGAATATTTGTACTTTTCAGTGACTGATGTTGAGAATTGCAAATATAATTTTCCCAGAGGGTCCATATGGCTCCTGAAAAACCCACTAGTTTTATGTTTTACAGTTGAGAGGAAAAAAAGGCTAAATAAATAAATAATGAAAAGCAAGATGCAGGGCAAAAGGCACCAGGTACTTTGTGAGGCTGCACTTAGTCCATGCCCTTTCCCAAGCACTTTTCCCGGTGTTTGAGAGGCAGACACTCCACTGCATAACAAGTCACAGTGTACACAGTTACAATAATTGCCATCAGTGTCAGACTTTTTAAGATGACAGCCTCACACATCCATTCATGTCATCCTTGTTAGTAATAGTCCAGAGGTAAAGAACTGCACGGAACAGCTATGCACGTAGCAACAAAACTATGACTTCATTTATTTTTTTTTCCTTTGTGTTGCTCCTTTAAATATCTACAACTTCCCTGCAAATATCTTCCAGTTCTCTACAGTGCTATCTAAGCACTATGTAAACAGTTCAGCTCTCAGAGTTGCTGCTGGCAGAAATTAAAGGACACAAATCATTCTCACTCTTGAGCTGATACAATGCTAAGGACACAGTTAGTTCCCCTGTAGTTAGGACTCAGGAATTTTTGCAGTGCGCAATATAAACTCTGTTCTTTTTCAGGGAGTGCTACCACTCAGGCTTTTGCTAATAACAGTGCTGAAAATTTGGCATGAGATTTGTTCATGCAGATGTAGCCACAGAGACCTTGCTTTTGTGCTTCATTATTGCTATTTTGCTTAATTCAAAAATAAGCCATTCTAGATTGAACATAAATGTTTTATTCTTTGACTATGAAAACAATGAGATGAGAATCCAAGACTAATCACATTTTCAGTAACAATAACTGAAATGGTTTACTCAGCATGCATACATTTTAAGAGACAGTTTTGTAACTGCATTTTACTAGAGGGCAGTAAAACCTTCTGCTTCGCTGAGCAGATCCTGTGTCCAAATCTTCATTTACATCCCTGTGTGGGCTGTAACACTGCAAACTTGGATCTGAGTGCACTTTCCTCCCACCTGCTTCTTCTTGCAACCATTAAAGTTTATCTGAAGAGTAACACTAGATCTACATTAAGCTAGAAGCAATATTGCTGCTTGTCCGCATCTTCTGTTTCCTTGCAGTGTTAGTTAATCTATGTACAGGAATGTGTTTGTTTTTTCTTTTACTTTCGATGGATGGTTTGGGGATTTTTTTGGTTCTGAGCATCTTTACACTGAAACACAATTCAAAGAGGTTCACTTTATTTATGAGAGCAAAAATATTTGTGAGCCTGTTTTAAATATCATATATTAAGGCAGGCATCTGTTGTTTGGTTTTTTTTTTTGGCACCCTATGATGTAGCTAAAGAAACAAGGAAGTCCCTTTTTACATAGGCAGCTTACTTCCATTTTCATTTTTCTTCTAAAACGTTAGGCAGTTTTATTCAAATACATATTTTCAGATTAAGTGTCTTGTAATATGCTTCCCACATGAATGAGACATCCTCGATTATGCATGACAATCTTTTATTGTTAGGTAATTTTTGCCACTATGAAATTCCAACGTAGTGATATTAATTAGCAGAAACAGAAACCAGTTTTCTTATCAATAAGATATATTTTGGAAGCAGTTGGTTACTTAGCAACAGCTTCAGGTATTAAAACTTCTTTTACCAACATTCTAAAAAGAAAAGGATACTGCTTTACTGCTTACTACAGTACACTAGATCAGCATGCTTTGTGTAAAGGATTTTAACAGTCAAGAGATGTGACTGTGTTTAAGATTCCTTTTTCCAGTCACTAGTTCATTGTCAGCAGCAGCTACAGAGCAGCTTTATGTGCATTCAGAGACAGCCAGGAAATTAGTTCTGCATGACTGACTCAGCACTGTAGCACTGAGAACAACTCTCACCCGTTTCTTTAAACAATTGTTTATTTTTTAGTGTGATAGGAAAAAACTCAGATACTTATTTGCATTCAAGGTAAAAAAGTATTAACACTAGGAAGGTGAAGTCCTTGCTTATTTCGGGTATTACATTACTTTTTCTACTATTATTATTGAAAATTCAGAATAACTCCTGATAGCTTGCTTAGTATTTTGTTTGATGCTAAATGCAACTGAGAAGCAAGACATCAGCAAAACAAAAGCTACTGAAATTAATAGTGTCTTTTCAAAGTAAAAAATGTGAAATCAAATAAAATCCTTGAATCAAAAAGGTTTATTAGACTTTTCATTACAAGAAAACAAGCCAGATCTTTTTAAGGCCTGTATGCATTGAGAATTAAGATGATTCATGGTAAAGCAAAGACCTAGGATTCAGAGGATAGATATTTGACTGATTCTTTCTGAGCTACCTTTTGCCCAACACTGGCATTTAGCCACCAGCCTAAAGGTAAGCACTGAAAGTCCTAGGCAGATGTTTGGCACCTTTGAACAGGCCCTGGGAAGGCATTTTGCTGCCCTCCAAATGCAATATGAAACACATTGGACTGTAAGAAAACACAGAACAGAGTGCATCCAGCACCTTGCCTCTCTACCAAATGAATTTATGAAGACACGTCAAGTACTCAGCGTTCATAGCATTAGAGTCTTCCTGGAAAATATCGACTATAACCTTGATCCTTGAGCACTATCAGGGTTCACTCATTTCTTTCAAAACACATCCAGAAGAAACCTTTCATTTCCCACTACCAGAATAGTGGCTACAGTACTCATGCAGAAAGGTTGCAAAGGTACAACTCTTTAGTATAGGAAAGCTTAAATGAAAAAAAATAAGAAGCATGCTTATGAAATTCCAGAGCTAACCAGCAACTGAGTGGTTTCTCAGCAACACCATTTTGGATTTAGGCAATATATTCTCTCTAAGGCCTGCTGAAGGGCATGAACAATTTTATTGGATCCTAATAGTTTCTGCTTCCTTTCTAGCTATAATTTGAAAATACTGTCTGTCAGTGTTTTGTGCTCCTCTTACCTAAAAATGAAGGGTTCTTCAGCCAGGGGTTTGCTTTCTATTACAAGTTTCTACAGTGTATTAGTGGGTAGTGCTAAAAGACCACTAAAAGCAGTGTGTTTTCTAGTAAATCTCACTCTTGCTAATACAGTTTGGCTTCAGCCACACGTAGAATATTTTTCAGTTTTTTTCTTATCTAAAGCAAAAACTCAGCTCTTATTTATGGATTTATCAATTCAGTTGGGTACATTTGTTTCCTGTAGCAACGTGCACTGTTTATTATTAGGGAATGAAAGAATATTGCTTGCTGTTGTGATAATTTTGTGTTTTCCTTGGTGTCTGATAAGAGATTTTTTTTCTTATTAACCTCTGGGACAGCAAGACAATTTCATGCTGTCAGTAAAATACCGACAAGATTTGGCTCAGAGTTTCCTTTTTTTCTATCCTCTTTTAAAAAAATAAAAGCAAAATAAAATAAATTTCTGATTCATAAATATAGATTTCATGAAACATAGACAACATTCCATAGTAGTTATAGAGAATAAAGATAATGGCACTTTAGTGTAGGGTTTTTTTCAATACATTTTACTAATATGTGCAGCTGAGTAACTTCAGTTTTCAGTCTTGAATGGGTCAGTAAGAAATTCCCAAGTGATGAAATAAGAGTGATATGTGAAGAATAAAGAAATGTGAGGAAGATGTGTTATGTGGCAGGAGTGAAGCTATCAATTTGAAATGTATATCATTCTGTCCAGTCCAAAATGTCTCCTCTCAAATGTATCTATAACATACCTTTCTTTAGGATGGAAGACGTGGCACTACAATCAATGTGACCACCCTCACAGTTATTGCAGCTAAATGTACCTGTCCAGGAACGTGTCAATAAAGAACCAGATGGAGTAATAAAAAATGTTAATGTTTCAGATCGCTGTATTAAAGATTAAAACCTGTATGCCATGCATGGTTCACTAAGAACATGCATGCTATATAATTTCCCTGATGCTGACATATCCTTTAGAAACTTTAAAACATACATCATGGATCAAAATACAGCTGATTGCAAACAGTAATGCATACATCTCAGAGTCCTCATCGAAATTTTGAAAAAAAAATACGAGAAGCTGGTCAGGAGTTTTATCACCAATTAATAAGACACCATATTTAAATAAATTAAACTCTTATCTAAGAATCCAAATGTAAAAAAACCCGAACAAGTTAGTAATGTGCTTTGAAGGAGGAAATGTCAGCAGCATCCTGCACCGCATTAGGAAGAATATTGCCAGCAGGTTAAAGGAGGAGTTTAAGTCAGTCACATCTGAAGTACTGGGTAGATTTCTGGACTTCCCAGTACAACAGCGATACAGGCATAATAAAGCTGAGCCATGAAGATGATTAAGGTTGGAACACTTGATGTATGAGGGGATACTCAAGGGAGCTGGGACTGTTCAGCTTTCAGAAGAGAAGGTTTAGGGGAGATCTTATAATGTAAATTTATTTATTTATTTATTATATATTATTTATAATGTAAATGTAAATATCTGGCGGGAGGGTGTGAAGATGAGAGAACCAGACTCTTTTCTGTGGTGCCCAATGACAGAACAAGGGGCACTAAGCACGAATCGAAATATAAGAAATTAATTGTAAATTTTTTTTGGTTATTTTTTTCTTTTTTTAGATGGTGATTTAATTCTAGAATAGTTTCCAAGAGAGGTTTTGTGGTCTCTATCCTTGAAGATAATCAGCACAACTGAACATCTTGCTCTTGCTGACCTTGGCTGTAAGTGGAGTGGTTGGAGTGGGTAACTGATGTGGTTTGGTGAGGGTGGTCACCTCACAAACAGGGACACAGACAAGGCAGAAACTTTTAATACTTTCTTCACTTCACTCTTCATTACCAGTGACGTCTATTGGGGCTCTCAGAGACCTGAGCCACAGAGCTGTGGCTGTGAGAATGACAAATGCCCAGTCAATCCTTAACTTGTGCAGGATCTGCTTCTCCATCTGGATCCTTATAAGTCTATGGGGCCTGATGGGATTAATATAAAAGGACTCAAAGAGCTAACTGATATCATTGTGAGGCCTCTCTCCATGACTTTTGAACAGTCTTGGGAATCTGGAGAGGTCCCAATTGACTGGAAGCTGGCTAACATTATACCAGTTTTCAAGAAGGGCAGGAAGGAGGATCCTGGAAACTATAGGTCTGTCAGTCTTACTTCAGTGACTGGTAAAATTAGGAAGAAGATTATTTTGGGATTTATTGAAAAAGACCTGAAGGACCACAAAGTCATTGGTCACAGCCAGCATGGCTTCATGAGGGGAAAGTCCTGCTTATCAAACCTAATTTCCTTTGATGACAAGGTAACACACCTAGTTGATCAAGGGAAGTCAATTGATATCTTTTTGGATTTAAATAAAGTTTTGATACTGTCTCTCACAATATCCTTCTGGACAAAATGTCCAGGACACAGCTGGATAAACACATAATGTGGTGGGTGAGCAATTGGCTTATGGGCTGAGCACAGAAGGGTAATAGTGAATGGGGTCACATCACACTGGCAACCTGTCACTAGTGGGGTTCCACAGGGGTCAATTGTAGGCCTGGTGCTCTTCAATATCTTTATAAATGACTTGGATAAAGAATTCAAAGGAATACTAAGCAAGTTTGCAGATGACACAAAAAACTGGGAAGAGCTGTTGACTTCCTCAAATGCAGGGAGGCCCTGCAGAGAGACCTTGACAAATTAGA
This sequence comes from Myiozetetes cayanensis, assembly GCF_022539395.1. NCBI lineage: Eukaryota > Metazoa > Chordata > Aves > Passeriformes > Tyrannidae > Myiozetetes > Myiozetetes cayanensis. Next base: position 86,795,533 of record NW_026087411.1, on the reverse strand, counting down.
GGACTGGGAAATCCACAACACATGAAGTTTAACAAGGGAAAGTGCTGGATTCTGCACCTGGGATGGGGCAACCCTGGATGTACATACAGACTGGAGAATGAGAGGCTGGAAAGCAGTGCCAAGGAAAGGGACCTGGGGGTCCTGGTCAAAGGCAAGTTGAATCTGAGTTAGCAGTGCCCTGGCAGCCAGTAGGGCCAACCGCGTCATGGAGGGCATCAGGCAAAGCATCACCAGCCAGGCAAGGGAGGGGATTGTTCCGCTCTGCTCTGCACTGGGGTGGCCTCACCTTGAATATTGGTGCAGTTTTGATCACAGCAATATAAGATATTAAATTCTTAGAGAGTGTCCAAAGGAGAGCTACAAAGTAGTGAAGACTCTGGAGGGGAAGCCACACAAGAAGTGGTTGGGGTCACTTGGCTTGTTCAGCCTGGAGATGAGGAGACTGAGCAGTAGACTTAGCAGTCTACAACTTCCTCACAAGGGGAAGTGTGGGGGCAGGCACTGATGTCTTCTCTCTGGTGACCCAAGGGAATGGCATGCAGCTGTGTCAGGGAAGGTTTGGGTTAGATATCAAGAAAAGGTATCAGAGGGTCGTTGGGCAATGGAACAGGCTCTCCAGGGAAGTGGTCACAGCACCAAGCCTGACAGAATTTAGGAAGTTTTCGGACAATGTTCTCAGGTATATGGTGTGACTTTGTGTCCTGCACAGGCCCAGGAGTCGAACTGGGTGATCCTTGTGGGTCCCTTCCAACTCAGGATATTCTGTGATGCTATGATCTCCAGAGATGTCCCAGAGCCCCTTGGGGACAGGCTTTTTATTATGGACTTTTTTATGATGCTGCAATAGGATAAGGGGTAATGGTTTTAAAACAGGGCAGATTCAGACTAGAGAGAAGGATGAATTTTCTTATGATGAGGATGTTGCAACACTGGAAGAGGTTGCCCAGAGAAGTTGTAGATGCCCCATCCCTGGAAATATTCAAAGTCATATTGGACTGGGCTCTGAGCAACCTGATGTAGTAGAAGATGTCCCTGCTTATTGTTGAGTCATTAGACTAGATGGCCTTTAAAAGTCCTTTCCAAACCAAACCATTTTATGATCCTATGCTTCTATAATTGTGTGAAAAGGGAATCTCAGTTTAGGGTTGTACCTAGAATTCATCATCAATTTGAAAAATAATAATTGATACAAACAAACAAGCAAATGATATAACATGTGACTGATTTCACTGAAGTAATAGTTGTATTAACCTAAGGAGCAGTTATTTCTTACAGGAATTACAGCAATTTATTGGCTGGCTCATATTTAAACCTTAGTCTTACTACCTTGATTTATATTATTATAAAAATTAATATAACAATTTATATTAATTTATGATAATATAAATACAGAATTATTATACTTTTTAGTTTTACCTAGTTCTGAGCTGATGTTCCACATGTCCTTTTAAAATTCAGAGTGATCTGAGGTTGCATTTGTATATGCCATTACATAAAAGTAGGATAATTCATAGTTTTAAAAGCATTATTAAAAAATCAGTACTTATTTTGCAGTGTGCTGGGGGCTCAAGTTGCCTCTTCATATTCAGATTTAGGAAATTTTGTAAAGGCATACAGAATGAAACCACAGGCAAAGGAAGGCATCCCCTTAGGATGCTTTGCCTAGATGGAGTAAGCAGGAGGAACATTTCAGAAAGTAAGAAGAAAAGCAAAGAGTTAGACAAGCTACCAAAATTCCACATTTATATATTCATCTGGTTGCATAGTAAGGGGAGATACAGAGCAGTAGCCTGAATCAAAGCCTCTGTCCAGACCATGCTTCAATCTGTAGGTATAGGAGCCCAGACATTCATATAATATTATGACAATTTATGGGAAGACACTAGTTACTCAAAGACTAATACTCAGATCACTTATTTCTGGGGGTGAAGAGGGATGATTGATATCTAATGGTTCAAAGATCAGGCTTACCAGCTATGACAAGAACAACTACTGTGGAAACAGTTAATCAAGCAACGATAATAGATCAAATCGAAGGTAATAGGATTTGTAGTAACTCAGAGAGTGGGCCAGATGGAAAGCAGAATGAATTCAACCCTGGCAAAAAAACCCAAGCAGCTTGACTACACCACAAATAATGGTGTACAATGATCCTGAAATGGTTTTGAAGAATAAAATGCTTTAGGTTATAAGAGCTCTTTCTAAGTCATTTCGTCTACGTGTTTCTTAAAGCAGGATCAAGAACAAAGTTAGGTCAGGCAGTTCATGGCTGTTTCGAGTCAAGCTTTGAATATCTCCAAGGATGGAGTTCTCACAGCCTCTCTAAGAAGCCTGCTCTAATGTTTAATCACCCTCACTATGATTTTTGATTTTTTTTTTAATGTATCCTGCTGGAAGGTCTTTTGCAGCAATTTGTGTCTATTGCCTCTTGTTATTTCACTCTGCATAGCTGTCAGAAGTCTGATTATGTCTTTTCTATAAACCCCTTTAACCTTTGCAGTTAGATTTCCTTGATCTTCTCTTCTCCAACCTGAATAACTCCTATTCAGTCTTCTTCACCTCCTGCATCGTTTAGTCCAATCCCTAGTCATCTTGCTGGCCAAATGCTGGACTTTCTAAAGCTTGAATATCTCTTTTGTACAGGAGGGAATGATACTGGGCGGAGTATAAGGCCTAAAAGTGTCAAAGAGAGAGGAGTAATTGACTCACTAACTATACTTTTTTATCCACCAGGACTGCATGATCCTTTCCTGTGCTGCATCTTCCTACCTGTCAGGCTGTAATGTTATGTGAGTTTATTCCATCTCAGATGGCAGGACTTTGTCTCTTTGCTGAATTATTGAGTTTCTGTTAGACTCTAGCTTGTCAAAGTCTCTATGGAAAAAAAATCCTACCATCCAGTGTATCAAGCAGTCCTCTCAGTCTGAGGTCTCACATCAACTTAATGAAGAAATATTCTGTTCCCTAACAAGGCTTTTGATTAAGAAGTTAAGCAGCATCAACTTCAGTATCACCCGAGAAACACCACTGGTTGCCAATTAGGTTTTCAACCATTAAGCCTAATGGTCCAGCTAATTTTTTACTATTTATAATTCACCCATTCAGTCCATATCTCCCTCGTTTGGATACAATGATGCAACACTGGGCAATGGGCAACACTGTCAAAAGCCCAGATGCTGCTAAAGCAAATGTCATTCGCTGCGCCAGCCATCTTCTCAGAGAAGGCATAACCATTGGTACAGAAAAGTGTGCCCTTATTAGATCCATGCTAGTTGTTCCAAATCACCTTCTTTATGTGTCTTGAACTGGCTTCGAAGAGAATTTGCTTTATAGTGTCCCAGGGACTGAGGGGAGGCTGACTGCCCTGTTGTTTCCTAGGTCCTCCTTTTTGTTCTTTATGAAGTTGTATTTTCCTAGTCAGCAGGAAAAATCTACTAGTCAACATGACCTTTCAAAGACCTCAGAGAAAAGCCTCAGGATTACATTTGCCAGCTCCTTCAACATCATCAGATGCATCCCATCTGGTTGCATGTTTGCATGGACTTGTGCATACCCAACTGAATTAAGTAGTACATAAATCATTTGCTGCTATGCATAGTACATCTCTTCCTCAAGTTCAGCTACTAGGTAGGAAGATTTAGGAGGTCTAATACCAGTCCTTTACTAGAAAAGATGAGGTAAAGAAGGTAGCAAGGGCTTCCTTCATTAGTGATAGATCGCCCCATCTATCAAGCAAAAAATATTATTTGGCTTCTGATATAGCTTTAGCAGCCTTCCTTGTTCTCCCTCCTATCTTATTCACCTTCCTCTCTCCACTTTTAAGTCCATCTGAATTGTCATCTTTCAGTTCTGCTTCAGCATGTCAGAGCATGACTGTATATCCCTCCGTGGTATCCCATCCATACTTCCATTTTCCATATCTACTTCCAGCTCCTATGTACATAGGCAAGTATATCCCGTGGATGACAATCACCTTCTTTCAGCCTAGCCTTAGGAGAGCAAGATCTCAGATTATGGATCCTCTTTATAGTAGTTGTGAGAAGTATGCTATCTTTATCTATCTCTCACTGTATTTGTGATTCTAGGTTGATTTTGGTAAGGGTCAGTTCTGAAGAACTTCTGAACAAATGGAACAGAATATATAATTCTCTCAAAACATTTAATCCCAGGCTGAAGAATCTAACTTTACCTGAAGTCACTGTAAAATTAAAAGAAGAGTCAGATTTTTCTCCTGGTAATTCTGACATAATATCATATTTAACTCTATAACAGATGTACTTTAAACAGATCACAGGAGAAAAGAAAATTTCCCAGGTGAAGTTTCATTTCCCTTCATCCTCATTGAGAAACAGCTGGAATGCAGACAATGTACACTCCTCCAGTTTCCTATAAACAATCATTATGGTTAATGACCTAATCAGCACAATTTTTAACTTAATCTCTACTTTGCATTTACCTACCCATGTCTTCATTTTCTCAGCATTTCCTAAAATATCTTTTGTCTCCTTCACTTGCAAAAAAACCATTATCTGGCCAAAGAAACATCACTTCACAAAAACAGTCTTGTCTCAGTTTCATTATGACAAAAATTATTTAGGTTAAAGAAATTAGGATATTTCAAAAAAAAGTAATTTGAAGCTTATATGTACAAGACAATTTAAATAACCTGTTTTCCTCAAGTCATTAGTCTCACCTTGATATAGTTGTCAGAGAACAATGATTCAAAGGGTAAGGAAGAGAATCATGAGATGCAAATTGACTAGTGTTGCTGGCCCAGACATAAGACAGAGAAACTTTCAGGTTCACAATGTTTCCAGCTTATGGATTGCTGAACAAACACGACCATTCATTCTATGGAATAAAGTTTTTCTGATTCCCTTCCAGCTCCTTTGAGAAAATTTATGGCTGCAGGGTGTACTGAAGGGAAAATTCAGTCAACTGTCCAAATGCATGATTGAAACTGCATAACCATAGGATTTTGTACAGGGTCACAATGGTGGTGAGATATTTTACGCCTTAGATCTTAAGTGCTTCACTGGCTTAGATTTTACAGAATGCAAATGTAGAAAAAATGGTGAAAAGAGGGAGTTACAATTACTGTGACAGGAAGCTCGATGTTTTGACAATGATCCAGAGGTGGCAAATTGGGTATGCAAATAAGCAAAACCAAGAAGATTCAGAATTAATTATCAGAAAGCTGATCTAGAAGCAATGTAGAGGTCAAAAAAAGTCCTAATGGAATTAATCTCATACCCAGAAAGACTTAATCTTGAAGCACCAAGTAGGAATGTTAGATGCAGTCAAACAATGAAAATGAATGAGGAACATTCCTGTGAAAATGGAAGAACAAACTAATTAGAATTGAGTGTAATGATGTTTGACTTCCATACAGACTGGATGTTCCCTGTCATAAACCAGCCAAGACTGAAATGAACAAATGAAGATGTTTTACAGTAGGAAGTGTTGTGGGGTAGTGTAGATCAGAAAACACGTGAAATCACCATTAAATTTAAAAATAATATTTTAAAAAATCAGTATAAAATCAAAATTCAAAGTAGAAAATTAAATACTTTCATCTTTTAAAAACTCACAGAGATAAGAGTAGCTTTGAATTTGAAAATTTTAAATAAATCAAGCATTCTGAATATTTGTCCAGCAAAAGAAAATTTAGGTTTTATGAAAATTCAATAGTCATATTCAAAATAACCCAAAATATCATATGAAGACAAGGAACAGCATTACTTATAATGCTTCTAAAAACTTGCTTGAAGAGGATACTTTAGCAGTGGGATAATCTCAGCTGAAAAACTGTGAAGATTAAAATTGTTTGTTCAGAAGGAATTTGAATGAAGCTAATTGATAACTAGATATCTGTGATCATTGTGATAAGTAAAAGTGGGTAGAGACCAAACTACTGTGTGTGTGACCATTGTCTGATATTCAAATGGGAGTCAGTGATTCACTAAAAAAGATTCAGTGACCAGATGTCTCAGGAAGTGTGTGAGGGATCAGACAGAAGCAAGAAATGGTTTAGCAAAAGGAAAGCTGAATTACGGGGGAGAATGATCTTTAAAACAAAGAATATAGACTATGAGATACTGACGAATTCTTTCTGTATCAACTTATTGTCATCTCAGCACTTTAACCATACACACCCCACACACCTTTCAATTATTTCACTCACATGACAAAATTGCCTTTTTTATGATAATACTGATGTATTCTACAGGAGTATTGAATATAAACTTAAATTAAATGTTTTGCCTTGGAAAAATAATTAAACTCCTTATTCATTTTAGAGCATATCATGGTGCATTTTAATTTGGAAAGAAAAAAGGATAACACCAAATTACACTAATAACCAAAGTAGTGCTAATAATTTTGAAATGAAAAAGATAAGAGTTCATTGATTGTGAGCAATTAGTCTCTAACAGCAGGTAGCATGAGATTTCATTTCAATGAAAAATTTCTATTTTGTGCCTTCAAGGGATTTGGTTTCTTATGTTTAAATGAATTTAAAAAGAATCCTGAAGCTTTATAACATGTACACACATAATATCACAGTAAACATTTGCCCTGTCCCCATCTAGACTCCACTTACTCTGTGACCTTAACTGCATACAGCACTTAGCTTGTTCAGCTTTCAGGGAAGCCAGCTCATTTTTTCTGAAACACTTCATGCTCACTCACACAAAGGTAGTATTCCTGGACCTGAACTCCTAGATATGTGCACCTGGATCATGTGTGAATACCTATGATGGGTGCTGGATCATGAGTGGACCTTGGATGGCGGCAGGCTCCCACCAACCTCTGTCAATCACTCACCTCCTCAGCAGGAGAAGGGGGAGAAAGTCAGATGGAAAGCTCATAGGTTGAGATAAGGAAAAGGAGATCAGTCACCAACTGCCATCACAGGCAAAACAGACTCAACTTGGGGAAAATGAATTTAATTTCTTGACAATCACAAAAAGAGTGGAATAGTGAGAAACAAAGACAAAACCTAAACCATCCTCCACTCGACCCCACCTTCTCCTTCTCTCACCTTGGCATTCCCTCTGCTCTTTCTCACTTTTTTAGTTCCTTCCTCCTCCCTCTGTAGTGTTTTCTCCTCTTTCCTAAACACCTTTCCCCCAAGGTGCCCCCGCCTCAGCAGTGGGCTCAGCTATGCCCTGCAAAACTCAAACTGTCGGTGCTGGGACTCTTGCACCCTGTACAGCTCCAGAATCAAGCCTGGTTGAGATGTACTTAGTTTTTGATCCAGTATTTCTGAGGTCCTAATGTAGAGCAGGGTTTTTCCAGCAGTTCTCAGAAACAGGCTTTGGTTAGTCAGCATTCAGGCAGTGGTCACACTCAGCATTCAGGTAGTGGTCACACACCTTGCCAGTTGTTTCTGAAGCACAAGACAGAGATGCTATATTGGGTATGGCTGAGACAGAGTGATTTTTCCCCACAGCAGCCCTCATACTGCTGTACTCTGCATTGGTAGCTAGAAAGGTGTTGATAACACACCACTTTTTTGGCTACTGCTAAGCCATGCACCCTCAGTACCAGCACTGTCAAACATTTCACCCTTTCATCAGTAGGCTGGAGAAGGGCAAGATGTTGAGAGGGGACACAACTAGAATAGCTGACCCAAATTAAACAAAGGGACCTTACAACATCAAGTTCAGATACAAAAGCTAAGAAAAGGAAGATGGAGTGGAGACATTCATTATTTACAGTGTTTGCCTTTTGAAGCAACTGCTACATGCACTGAAGACCTGCTTACTGGGAAGTGGCCCAATATGGTTTGCTCATGGGAAGTAGAGAATAAAATTTTGGGGTTTTTTCCTTTGCTTGTGCACATTCACCCTTTCCCTTTTGCTTTAGTAAACTGCCTTGTCTCAACCTACAAGTTGTTTTCCATCTTATTTTCTCTCCCCTGTCCAGCTGAGAAGGGGAAGTGAGAGAGCAGTTTTGTGAGCACCTGTGTAGTGGGTTGACCCGAGCAGGATGCCAGGCACCTATCAAAGCAGCTCTATCACTCCCCTCCAAAGTGGACAGGGGAAAGAAAATGTAGTGAATGGTTCATGAGTTGAGATGAGGACTAGGAAAGACCACTCACCAAATAATGTCATGGGCAAAATACACTTGATTTGGGGATATTAACTGAATTTATTACTAACAAAATCTGAGCAGGATAATGAGAAGTAAAACCAAATCTTAAAATCACCTTCCCTTACCCCTCCCTCTCTCCCGGCTCTACCTCCTCCCCTCAGTGGCACAGGGAGACAGGTAATGGAGGTTATGCTCAGTTTAAATCACACATTGTTCCTGCTGCTGATTTGGGAGAAGACTCCTTGCTCCAGTGTGGGGTCCCTCCCACAGGAGACAGTTCTCCATGAACTGCTCCAATGTGGGTCCCTTACAGGATCACAAATACTACCAGGAAGCCTGCTCCAGTGTGGGCTCCACTCTCCATGGGTCTGCAGGTCCCTGCCAGGAGCCTGCTCCAGCATGAGCCTCACACGGGGTCACAGTGTCTTTTGAACATACACCTGCTCTGGTATGTGTCTCTTCCATGGACTGCAGGTGGATCTCTTCATGCCCACTAGCCTCCAGGAGCTGCAGGAGGACAATCTATTTCACCATGTTCTTCACCATGGGCTGCAGGGGAATCTCAGCTCTGGTGCCTGGAGTACCTCCTCACCCTCCTTCCCCAGTGACCTTGGTATCTTCAGAGTTTTCCTCTCACATATTCTCACTTGCTCTTACATCTCTGCAATAACTTTTTTTCCTTCTGGATATGTTACCTCAGAGATGTTACTATCATTCCTGATTGGCTCAGCCTTGCCCAGCAGTGAGTACATCCTGGAGCTGGCTGGCATAGGCTCTGCCAGACATGGGGGAAGCTTGTAGCAGCTTCTCACAGAAGCCACTCCTTTAGCTCCCCCTGCTACCAAAACCCGGCCATTCAAACCCAATTACAACCTGTCAAAGTCAACCCACAAGCAGATGGACCAGCACAGCTGCTTTGGAATTCTGTTACTTTGACTAATCCAGTCACTTTGTGAGATGTTTTGACAAAATATATTTGTCTTTCCTAAGACTTTCTATAGCAATACTTTCAGCCTGTCCACCTGTGACACTTTGAGCTCTCCATACTGCTTTCTTTGGTTCCAGCCTGTACCAAGCAGCAGGATCAGCACAGCTGAGGTGCTCTCTTCCTATATGTGATTTAGTAGCTATTTTAGTAGGATGTAGGAAAATTCTGAGAAAGACACGCAATATCTCTGCTTCCATATCATTAATAATAATTCATTCATGCTTGCAATAAGAACATGTCATGACTTCTCATATGCAAACTGGAACACTTGAAGCATGACCACTGCACAGATGGGCAGTGTTCATAATCACTGCATTATGTCACTTATGTTAGAGGGGCATTTATTTGGCACTCACCTCTACCAATATCCTCAAGATATTTTAATGCCTGAAGATTTCAAATGCTTCTGCCTAATCCGTGCTGTCTTAAGAACATGCAAAGGTAAATAAAATCCTCTTCTGTGTGGCAAGGCAACATCTAATAGTTGCTTGGCTCATCTCGGCAATCCAAATGATGGTTTCATTTTCACTACAAGTTGGACAGGAAAAAAAGTCTTCTTTAAAGCAAAGTCATGCTTCTTTCCATATCTTCACCAATTGTAATAGTCTGTCGATATCTCATGCAACTGTGTCCGGAGTCAAAGCACATACACATTGGACATAAGGGTTTTATATGAGGGTGGTTAAGAGGAAGAAAAAATAAAACACAGGTTAGAGCTGTCAGTAAGGTTTTATGGGATGTATGCCTGAGCATGACAACACTATGTCAATAGTAAGGAGAATTACAAATGCACTGCAGTGGCTGAGAAAGAAAATTAGCTTACTCAGGATCTAATTTGATTATACTTGTTTTTTTTACCAGAGCTGTGTTATAAATACAGTCTAAAGAATGCCAATCACTTGTAAAACAATCTCAGAATGCTATACATTCAATTACAAAGCTGTATCCTGGTGGGAAATCTGGAAGACTTTTTCTTAAGCCATTTTAAACTGGTCTATATAGATACCTAGACAGAACTTTGTAGATAGAATCACACCCTGAAAAGAACATTACCTTAACTACCCATAGATGTTTTGATTTTCTAATTTGTAGAACAGTCATCTGAGAAGCCTAGATGGGTTTAACAAATACATGCACATTACTCACTATATTTAGTAACAGCCTCTCAGGAATCTGCAAATATTAATTTCCTTATTCTTTTGTGCTTATGAAATGTTTTTCACAGTATTTCAAGGGCTGTATTTACAAATGAAATATCTAGATCTAATCTACATTATTCCAGGGAGAAAATAATTTCTTTATTATTGATAGCAGCATTCAAACATTTATAGAACTGTTACTCTCAACCATTGATTATGATCCCTAAATTCCTATAGTATAGACCCAAGTTTGAGGCAATCCATATAACCAGGCTATGGCTGTAGTAACAAGAAATTTGATGCCTCCTCTTGCACAGCAACAATTCTGGCAACTTCATTGGACTTGCATATTTCTCTGGTGTTACAATAGACACTGCTGGCTGGCAATCCACTGCTTTTACAACTACCAAGCAGTGGTACATGGGTGGAGAAGGTTAGTAGAGCTAAAAAGTGGAGCTGTGGACCTGATGTCAATGTTACACATTTCAGTGATGATTACTCTAAAATCGCTTTGGTTCCATGAACCAAATGCTTCTAAATAGCCAGGGTGCCTGAGGTAGGCAGATCTTACCTAACATGATCAGGTTAATTTTTAATTTCATCTAAAAGGAACCTCACTTGTGCGCAACGGTGCCTGCTCCATGTCACCAACACATACCTCTATGACACCAACAGTGTCAGAGATTGGGAACTAACCAGGACATTGATCTCAAAAGTGCTTCTCTGATCTTAAGTAGAATCCTGATGTGAACATGTCCTGTCAAAGATGCCTCACAAAGAGTTTTGGGGTTCATTTGGTTTTATGTGACAGTATCATATGATCACTGAGTTCTGTATTTAGTTTCTTGGAAACATAACGATAGCTAGGCAGCAAGAAGATTCTTCATATGAAAGGACATACAAAATTACTTTGTTAGAAGAGCTTGCTAGAGTGAAAAATAAATTATGGAAAAAAAGCAATAAAAAAGACAGTATTAGATAAGGTCAGGTCCATGCACATCTAAGTTTAGCACAAAAAAATTCTTCATGGTCCCTAGGTCAAAATAATCCTCAGTCTAACTTGCACTGCAAATGTTACTGAAACTCAAAGGCTGCAATAGTGTCAGCAACTGCTTGAGGGAAGCATTAAGAAGTGGACTCTGCCTCTAATACTCCTTCAGAGGCCAACTGTGAAAGGATTTTCTGTGAAGTTGTGAAGCTGATCTGGAAGGGGCAAGAAGATGAGCCATATAACCTTAATAACACTTAAACTCCAGCTCTAGGTTTCCAGTGGAATTGAAGGGTAAATTTGCCTCTGAAGTAAAAAAATAATATGGCAAGTTACTTCAGTATGTCAAAGGCTAAATAATGAAAGCAAAGAAGAGAATAAAAGAAGGGAAGATTGGTTGGTTTGTTTATTTGTTTATATTCTCTGTAAACAGAAAAGAAGGATTTTTTATTTTCTCTACAGCCAACACTTGGTAAAGTCTACAAATGTTGTCCAAACCAAGAATTTCCACTGGAATTATCAGTTCCGTGTTTGCATATTTTTCAGATTTAGAGTGAAAGCAATAGGACTTCCTTGCCCAAATCAGTAAATTAAAAAAATATATGGCAAGTAAAGTGTCTTAAAATTTGACATACTAAGATACCTTTGACCTACTGGTGTCCTATACTATTATATATGTAGATATACATACTTATTTAAATCCAAAACCATGTACTACAGAACTATATAGTATTTTGTCCCCATATTACAGTATAATGACTATAAGGTATGCCCATTCAAAGATATTCATGAGTTCAAAAGTTTCAAACTGAGCCCACCATCCTCCAGACTCTTTACTTTTCATGTGTAATTCCAGTTCAGTTCTCAGTCAATACAGGAATGACTTAGGGGAACAAGACTTTTCCTTGTCTTTGGTAAAGACCTTGATGGACATATAATAAACACTTGACCCTTACCAGAGTTGGTGTGAGATTGTGTCTTGCTTGAAAGATAGATGCTGCATAGTTGTGCTCTCCCATTAGTCCAAATCCCTGTTTCCCATGTCACACAATAAAACTCTCTTCAAAAAATGAAAGCTTCTAGCTCTTGTCCAGTGTAGAATTTTTGTTTTCCATTACTGATTCTCAATGTTAAAGATAATTTAAGATTCCGAATATGCCACTTACTCAGTACATAGGAGGCTTTGTAATACGTGCATAAATTCTTTAATATTTGTTGTTATTTATCTGGTTTATCCAGTTAGCATAAAAGATATGTTTAATTGTGAAAAGGATTTAGTTAGCAGTGGTCTGAGAGGCTGTAAATATTTTGCTTATATATATTTTATATAGGAAAAGATTGCCAAAAAGAAAGCATAATATACAAGCATCTATTTTTTTACATGTAGTTGCAAGATTTCATTCTGAATGGCACGGTGTTTTTAAATTGTTAACTATAATTCCTTTCCATTCTTACAGGATAATAAAGAGCAATAAAAAGATAGTTCAGCGAAATATTTTAATTTATGCACATTTTAGGAACCAATTTGGCAAATGAGAAATAGCAAGGCATCTTTTCTAACAACTCCAGGGCAAATCTGATGCTGTTCATCCTTCCTATTATAATTTAATACTTACTCTCTCCAACTTTCTCCAAACTTTACTGTTTTGTGTATGTACAAAATCTAAGTAGGCCTTGCGTTTCTTTTTTCACTGATGTTATTAGTCACTGAAATGAACTTATTCATGACAATGACTGTATAATATTTTCAGCCCTGTTACATTAATTCCAATTGCATCTTGGTGGAAAGAACTCAAATTCAGAATAACAATGTTGAGAAGCTTTAACAGCTTGTTTTAAAACATGAAAAGAGAGAATGCCAAGAAAATGTACAGAATGACCTTTCATCACAGAAGTCAATGAGATATTTGCCTCTGAGGATCTGCCATTCAAGGTATGAATTCCAGGAAAAAAATTATTTAGGATAAATTATCTTAAAAGAGGAAGACATATATTTGAAAAACAGATTTTAAGGAGATGGAGAGCCCGAGAGAGAAAAAAAAAATATAGAAGAATTGTGCTCCTTATATGCAACAAGACTGTGAGGAGATGTAAAGATAATTTGGATTGCCTACTCATACGTCTTCACCTACAAATCACACAGAAGACCAAAGGTGCTCAAATCAATTTTTGAAAGAGATATGGTACTTTGCTCAGCCTTTGTTTTGTAAAAATTCAGACAAAAATTGAAGTTCATTTAATCATAATCAAAGATAAAGAGAAACAGAAAACAGAAAATGCAGAAAAAGAAAATAGTAGCTACTGTGACAGTTTGTCTTCCAATTTTATTTATACTGTCATTTTAGATTTGTCTTGTAGACCATAAATAAATAAATTTTCCATGAGACATTTTTTATTACAAGAATTAAGTGGTAAATACTAATCTGGTCTGGTGGAAGGACCCTGCCTCTGGCAGAGGTGGGTTGGAACCAGATGATCTTTAAGATCCTTTCCAACCCAAACTATTCTGATTCTATGATCTTTCAATGCCTAGAGCCTTGGAAATGGACATCTACATTCCAGGTCTCAGTTAATTAAATAATGTGAAGGGAGAACTCCTCCAAAACTGCACAGAATTGCACTCAATTTTAAAGGCAATTAATTTGATCTGAATAAATTCATTACATTAAATTCACATTACACTTTAAAACAATACATATTTGTAGGATTACACTATTAATCCTTTCTGACCCTCCTCTACTGTGAAATTGCCCTACCATATATAGCCTTCTGTCTGTCTCAGATTAGCACATATTAGCTCAACAACTCCAGTAGATTTTGAAGTAACAGAAATTTCAGTCAGTTGCATATCAAATAAAAAAAAAAAATAGAAAAATGTGCTGCTTTGACTGAAATGTTCTGAAAATTATGACAGTTGAAACTGTATAATTTACAAGAGTTATTAATGTTGTTAGATAGTTTTTGATAGGTAGTTTTTAGTAGGTAGTTTCTAAGGTACCAAAAATATGCTAAGTATATCCCAGTCAAGTAGCAAATCATCTCTCCATAAGTATCACTATACACATTAAAATAAATTGCCAGAATTATGAAAAAAATATATCACAAAAGAATAGATATGAACACCTACATATAACTCTGCTGATTCTATATAATGCTTTTTAAATATATTTTTGTATGACATTTGTCTACCCTTTCCAGTAATGAATATATTAAAAAGATAACCTCAAATGTTTGGTTCTTATTTGAGTAGGTGTTTAGTATTGTTTTTCTTAATCAAACCAAACTTCTAACTATAATTTTGCAGATTAGTAGTAAAAGAGGACAATGCTGTCATAATACCCTCACACACTGCAGCTCCTACCAAGTCATTTGAAAAATAGAACAGTTCTACAATTGTATTTGCAGTTTGTTGAAAATAGTATTAAAGGATTGTTAAATTGTATCCTTCATATATTCTCTTTCACTGTAACTGTGGATTCACGGATGTGGGGAATGGAACTGCAGTGACTATACTCACATCTTAAAATTATTAAATACTTCACTAAAGAAAAATTATACTCCATTGTGCAGACTATTATTATTTAGACTTTTTGTTTGTTTTCATCTTCCAATGAAGGGATGACTTTTAAATTGTTATTATTAATGTCATATTATCCTGCAGACCATTATTAATAGTATTTGGTCAAAGGTGTATGTCACAAGAGATCATATTACATGTAAATCTAACTAATTTGACTCATTTTCATGTCTTTGTAGAATATAGCATATATTTTTCATCAACTTAGTAAAATCTTCTGGATGCTATGATATATGAATATCCTTAACACAAGGTTAACAAATGTGAGGTCCTTTTCATAAATCTCCTGATTTCCATTACATGTAAAAATATAAAAAAAATCAATGGGTCAGAAAAAAAGGTTCTATCTGTACCCATTTATCTTAGACTGCCAATCACTAAAACTCTTTTCAGGGAACCAATGATCCTGCAAATCCTGTTTCTTTTAAAAAATCAGCTGTCATCCTGGATATTTTTCTACTAGTAGTTTTCCTACTTTGTGCAATGATGCACTAAAACCCCTTAAATGGTCACCTCCTTCTTCTTCTGGTCCCTCTAATGAAAGGATCAAGACTTTGGCCTTCATCAAAAAAGTGGTGGACTCTATTGCCAGCAGTAGTTTTAAAACCTCAGCTGAGACAGTGCAACTTTGAAGTTGCTCCCAAAATGTCACAGACTCACAGAATGATTCAGATTGGAAAGACTTCTGAGATCAAGTTCAACCTTTTTGAGTCATGACCACCACCTTTTGACTGATTACCACCTTACCAAACAGACCATGGCACTAAGCGCCACATCCAGTCTTTTCCTAAACACCTTCAGGGACAGCGACTCCATCCTCTCCCTGGCCAGCCCATTCCAACGCCCAATCACACTTTCTATGAAGAAATTCTTCCTAATATCCAACCCAAACCTCTTGTGGTGCAGCTTGAGGCTATGTTGTCTTGTCCTGTTGTTGATTGCCTGGGAAAAGAGACCAACCCTCACCTGGCTACAATCTCCTTTCAGGTAGTTGTAGAGAGTGATGAGGTCTCCATGTAGCCTCCTTTTCTCCAGGTTAAACAACCCCAGCTCCCTCAGCCACTCTTCACAGTACTTAGCCTCTAGACACTTCAGCAGCTTTGTTGTCCTTCTCTGGACATGCTCCAGCACATGAATGGCCTTCCTGAACTGAGGGACCCAAAACTGGACACAGCACTTGACAATCATTTCCCTGGTCCTGTTGGCCACACTGTTCTTCATACAAGCCAGGATGTCATTGGCCTTCTTGGACACCCGGCCCACTGCTGGCTCATATTCAGCACCCCCAGGTCCTTTTCTCCCGAGCTGCTTTCCAGCTACTCTTGTTCCAGCCTGTAGTGCTGAATGGGATTGTTGTGGTTGAAGTGCAGGACCCATCACTTGGCCATATTGAACCTCAGATCGTCATGTCATCTAGTCCTTGAAGGTTGCAAAGAATTGCAACAGAAATGAGACTGGAAAATCAATGGGAGTGTCTGGATATGAAAATAGCAGAAGAGAGATATACAAAAAAAGTGTTTATGTCATCTAGATAAGAAGATCAAGAATATCCCTGTGCTGGTACATGCAGTGTACTAAGGAGAAGAAAATTAAGGAAAAGAAAATTAAGGTCAGCCCACTCCCTGAATTGGATGGGCATCTTAAGATACAAAGGTACAGAGATGAAGGAAAGTTAATCAGTCCAAATGATGCAGAAAGGTTGACCAGGACCGAAAGAAAAAATCTATTTGAGGTCAACTCCTAAGGGATATAAAAAGGATATCCAAAACTATCATGGCTGCCAACCTAGGAAGAATCTGATGATAATGACTCAATAGACATTGCTTCTTGTCCTCCATCACGAAGCATTCTGGCCAGGCCACCTCAGTACACGCCCTTTAATCCTTGACTCTTAGACAGACTACTTGCCCAAACACGTGTTTTACTTGTGAGAAGGTGTGCATGAGAATGCATTAAGCATCTTTTTGTTTTAAAATAAAACATTTTAAAATTTTCAAAATAAAACTATGTTGTCCTCCTACAAGGCCTCATGATAAAGTCTGTTACATTGTTGTTACCAGAAGTCAACAATATTTCCTAAAAAGTCTAAAGAGGTGTAATCACCTGGTATTAATGGCAATGTAATGATGTTTAATTAAACTGCTGCTATGCTGCTGACTGCAAGGCCATACCACAAAACCCCATAAAGCAGTGTCTGCTGAATGTCACGTGTCCACCAAGCCACTCCTATTATTCCCCCTCCTCAGCTGGACAGTGGAGAAAAAAAAATTAAAAGAGGCTCATGGTCGAGATAAGGGCAGGAAGGCATCACTCAGAAGTTACTGTCACAGGCAAAACAGATTTGACTTGGGGAAGTTAATTTATTACCAGTCACATCAGAGTACATTAATGAGAAATAAACCCAAATCTTATAACACATTCTCCCCCCTTGTGCCTTCTTCCCAAGTTCAATTTCAGTCCTGACTTCTTTGTATCCTCCCTCTGAACAGCACAGGGGAGCAGGGAATGAAGGTTAGGGTCGGTTCATCACACATCGTCTCTTCCTCTCCTTCCTTCTAAGGGGGAATACTCCTCTAACTCCTCTCCTGCTCCAGATTGGGGTTCCTCCTATGAGAGGCAGTCCTCCAATGTGAGGAACGTCTCCAGCATGAATCCTTTTTGTGGGCTGAAGTTATTCACAAGCTAGTTCAGTGTGGGTCCCTTCCATGGAGTGCAGTCCTTCAGGAACAGACTGTTTTAGCAAGGGTCCCCAGTGGAGTCACGAGTCCTGCCAGCAAACCTGCAAACCTGCTCCAGCATAGGCTCCTTTCTCCACAAGTCCTTCCAGGAGCCTGCTACAGCATGGACTTCCCATGGGATCCCATCCTCTGTCAGGCATCCATCTGGTCTGGTATGGGGTCCTCCACAGGCCACAGATGGATCTTACTCCACCATGGACCTCCACTGGCTGCGGGGGAACAGCCTGTCTCACCATGGTCTTCACCATAGGCTGCTGTGGAATCTCTGCTCTGGTGCCTGGAACACCTTCTCGCCCTCCTTCTTCACTGACCCTGGTGTCTGCAGAGCTGCTTTGCTCACATATTGTCACTCCTCTCTTTGGTTGCAATTGCTCCCATGTAATAACTTTTTTCCCTGTCTTAAACACATTATCCCAGAAGTGCTACCACCACCTCAGATGGGCTTGGCCTTGGACAGCGGCAGGTTCATCTTCGATATGGCTGGTATTGGTTCTATTAGACATGGAAGAAACACCTAGCAGCTTCTCACAGGCACCACTCCTGTAAGCCCCATTGCCAGAGCCTTGCCTACCCGCTACATCATCTAAAAAGAACCTGGACTTTTCTACATGGAAAGAATAACTTCAATATGTGAAATTAAACAATAGTAGTTCTTTTTACTGTGTTAAAAATAATTTGTATAAATTACCTGTACAACAGAATAATCTAACACTATGCACCAGAAGTTTCAACCAACTGACCATATTTGCATGCTAGTTTTGAGCAGTTTCTTTTTCACTATTCAAAAGTTGCAGCATTTGGTTTTATTTCCTTCTAAGTCTCTATAAAATGTCCTGTTCTCCAGAACAAGAAGGGCACAAATCTATTACAATTTCCTTTAGGGAACAAATACTTCACTACTCTTTTAATGTTTTGATTTAAAACTTGGTTTTGCACATTATTTATTTATTTTAAAAGACCTGCATTTCAATGCATTTTTGACAAAGAAAAAGATAATTTACAATATTTGGAAGATATCTCAAATGAAAATTAAATTGGTAACATGTAAATATGGCATTATTCACATATTTTACATGAACACAGGATGGAGAATGTTTTACACTTGGACTGCTACTCCACCTGATATCTTCAGACAGATAAAGATAGCCTATGTAAGCATATAAAGAAGCAGTAGAATCAATTTTGTTTCAAATGAAGGGGTCTTATACACTGATCTGTCTAACAGAATTGATGTACTTCTGAGCAACACCATAAAGCAGCACCGTAAAGCAGCACTTCAACAATTAAAGGTCTAGTTGCAATGTTGTGATATGGATAAAAAGACAAATACATTCAAATACTTCTCAGGTGAAAAAAAAGGGCAAGAATATTATACTCTAGCAGTAAGTCTTATCAACATGTTGTGAAAGAAAAAATTTTCTACCAACCTATTGTTGCCAATAACTAGAAAAATGGTGCAAAGTTCATTTATACTTCCCTAGATTAAGGAAATAGAGGATATAAATATTGAGATCCATAAATATATTTGGATCTTGCATATTCTCAAGTTTTCTTGAAACCAAAAATAAAAAATAAAATAAAAAAAATAATTAAAAAGGGCAAAATTGGACGCATTACAGTCAGTTAAACTTACATTTCAACAGAAAAATCAGAATTTTCTCAGTTGGCACAAAACCAACAGAAATAACCAGCTACCTTTAAACAAAGAGATAAGGACAGGAGAGGTGTTTGCTGTTTCCAATACTTCATTGATTTCAGGTCATAGAGCATGCTTGTACCAGTGGTACAAGATGTTGTTGACCTCATCCTGCAACTGCCACTAAAACTGGAGTCAAGCAATAGGTGTCTGTGGACCTCTTTAATGCATTTCCACTGAAAGTAATTTTTCTTTCAAATAGTAGAACGTATAGATATATGAACAACTTCACAGCAGTATTTTTCTCTCAGACATACATAGGCAGTCACCTAAGAACTACTGTCATCCGAACAAAGCACATTTTATCTTCTTTCTCCTAAAATTACAGTCATTCATAATCATAGAGCTAGTAAGTTCAAAATATAAAAGAACTATTACATTATTTAAACTATCCTTTTCCCAGTGCTGGGATGTACTTTTTTTCCTTTTTTGTTTCAATATTTCCTTTTTTTTTTTTTGTTTCCAAGTTTCGAGTCTAATTGATATCACCACATGAAATTATTTCTCTTCTTTCAGTCTGAATTTTCATTTTCTTAATTTCACACTGTCATTTTAATTTGTAATTCCTGTTGTTATTTTTTTGAACAGCTTTTTTCTATGGATTTATAACTTTCAGGCAGATAAGTCTTTCTTCATAGATGCCTTTAAAAATATGCAGAACCAAATTAATCAGTTTTCAACAAACTATTGTTTTGGTAAATGTGTTAAAGAGCAATGGACTTTAAACCATACAGTCAAGGCTTTACTACTACAAGACTTAATTTTCACTTTTCTTTAGTCACAAATCAGAAATTATTGTAACTCTCTAGAGAGACCTTGTGGTTTGTAGCAAATGAAGGCTTTATTAATGCATTGTGAATGATATATATCATGATTTTTCCATTAATGTAGAACCCTATTTTTCAAAAAAGTTGTAAAAAAGGATGATTTGATTTGATTGGAACATAGCTTGTATATGAACTGTTGATCTATCACATTCTTTTGTGCTCTGGAGAGCAAGGGAGTCTATCATCTGCATTTGTGATGGCAAATCTCTTAAAAAGAATAGTTTGAAAAAAGGTAAAGGAATCACACATAAAATCTTGTCCTTATGATGTCATCTGAAACAGGCAGATCTGGAACCAATTTATTGAGTGTAAATTACTGGCAATTTTGCTTTGAATAACAAAATGCCTCAGAGATTTCTGAGATATGTAGCCATAGGGAGCTGTCTGAGGATTTTTATACATGAGGATTTTTATGTTTCTTTAACACATCTTTCAACCTAATCAGATACTCAAATGCACAACCAGCACTCAGGGAAATTATGTGGATTTGTCACACTGCCTGCAGGACTTTGGGATCCATGAACCAATGATGGTTCAGAGTGAATATAATCTGTTCATCAGTAACAGATAAAATGTGGATATTTGCCATATTAATGTTTCAGAATCTCAGTAACCTAAATAATTATTAACAGAATTCAGTTTATGGTATCAGGGATGGAAAAAAAAAAGAATCTATAAAGTCTGATTAGTGTCACACAGAGTAAGGGACCTTGCTGACTTAAAAAGTATGAAGAGGAGGGAAGGGAAGGGAAGGGAAGGAAGGGAAGGAAGGGAAGGAAGGAAGGGAAGGAAGGGAAGGGAAGGAGAGGAGAGGGAGAGGGAGAGGAGAGGAGAGGGAGAGGGAGAGGGAGGGAGAGGAAGAGGGAGAGGAGAGGGAGAGGGAGAGGAGAGGAGAGGAGAGGAAAGAGAGAGGGAGGGAAGGAGGGGGAGGGAGGGAGGGAGAGGGAGGGAGAGGAAGGGAGGGGAAGGAGAGGAGGAGAGGAAGGAGGGGAGGAAGGGGAGGAAGGGAGGGGAAGGGAGAGGGAGGGAGAGGAAGGGGGAGGGAGGGGGAGGAAGGAGGGGAAGGGAGAGGGAGGGAGAGGAAGGGAGGGGAGGAGAGGAAGGGAGGGAGGGAGGGGAGAAAATCAAATTCCTGGGTGGCAAAGCATCAGTCTTTTTTTTCTCATCTTTTCTCTTGTCCCTTATGTTTTGAGAGTTGTGCTTTTGATAATAATTTTAAAATTTGATGTAGGAATTAAGAATAATGTAAATGCATGTTACCAGTGTGGTTTGAGGTTTAGTTTTTTCTATATTTTTTTCCTATGATGGTCAAGTTATCCACAGAATATTTTGGATGGATTTTTTTAAAACTCGATGTCCATATGTTTATTTACACTATTGGTATTTGTAATTTAAGTGACCCACTACCAGCACTTTCACTGATATTTTTCAAACTAAAAATGCAATTGCTTTCTGTAGATCTGTAAACTCTGTTTCTACTTTACTCTTATTTTCAAACTCTGTTTGAGGAATAAATTAGTCAAGAATACTAGCCTGAAGTTAGACACATTCTCAATAACTGCATATTCATAACATGAAGCTGTTTATATTTAGCTAGTAGAGTTACATCTTCTTTATCTTTTTACAGTTTACAGTAGATTAGATTTGGTCCTGTGTAGGGCTAAGAGTTGGAATCTGATCCTTGTGTGTCCCTTCCAACTCAGCATATTCTGTGATTCTGTGAACTGTGGTTGTTTTTCAAAATGAAAAATTTCAGCTGAAAAAAAAATCGCAAAACTGAAGGGAAAAAAAATGAAAGAGAGAGATCCACAGGGAAATTCAAAATAATTTGACTTTGTTTTGTTCTAGAAAGCAGCAATTACATTTTGATAAACTCTCAACTAAAATAACAAAAATATGTTTTCCACAATGATATACCAATAAAGTCTTTAAACACTTTACATGATTTTCTCCACTGGAATAATGGTATTTCTATGATTTTTTTCCAAAAGTATTTACCAGTAGTTCAATTTTAACTGCAACAAATATTCTTGAGATACACTGAAATCTGCTCTCCTTAGCATTGCTAAGGGGGAAAAACAAATCGCCCTATTGACCAGGGGAAAACCAAAACTTTCTTCAGTGAATTATGAGACATCTTTGGATTACTACATTGGTTCTAATAGTATAGAATTCCTTTTCACAAAACCCTTGAGGTCTTTTGTCTCACAATACACTTTTGTGCCACAGTTACTATATTTATTTTTGATGAAGGTCATCAAGGTGTGTGTAATTGATTCTCCAACATATTTTCTTAAGGACATAAACCCCTACACTTTTACACATGACCACTGATGAAAATTTTAAAACAAAATCTAAAACGTAGAAGATAGATACTAGTCCCCTCATCTAGAAAAGATTCCACATCATATTAGCACAGTGTCTGCACATGCTCAGGTATGATGCATATGTTCATAATTCTAAACTGAAAAATTAAGTATTACTGCTTTATAAAAAGGCCTATTTGTTGTACACATACATTACAGTTTATGACAGTATCTGCCCATCTCTAGGCTGCAATTCCAAAAGAAAATGTTCTGTAACAAAGGTCTTTCAAGGGTAAGATTTTCAGGTGTTTGAATTAACTACCAGGTTCCTGTAATGTGAAAGAGAGCTGAAACTGTATTGAGATTTCTAATCTGTTGGTCTTGCTGTAGATCTGAGTATCAGGATCAGAATATAGCTGTGACAGAACTCCTTTTTCTCTTTTTCTTCTCCTTTTTCTTTCTCCTTTTTTTCTTTTTAATCTTTTTCTTTTTCTTCTTTTTTTTTTTTTGAAGGGAACCTGTAAGCCCTCTCACTTCTTAGTATCTATGGAGGTATGACTACATGATATCCTCACTAGCAGGTAATGTGATGAATTTTGAAGAGGTCAAGGTAGCTCAACTGAAATTTCCAGGACCTTAAAAAGTTATTATGCAATTAGGACCACTAGATCTGTTGTAATTTGTGTTACCTAGATACTGGTACCAAAAATATATATACAAATTTCTTCCTGTCAGCAGCTTTCAGGATGTGCAGTTCTGGATCATATTCTAGTTTCAAATAAGCTAAACAAGCATCTCTGGCCAAAGCTAATGAGTAAAGATGTCGAAAACAACCATTTCCCATATGAATACCAAGGATTGCACCATTTCAATTTGAAAAAACAAAGTGTATTAAGTTGCAAAAAAATACTTCAGCAAATAAAAATGACAGCCTGCATTTCAGAGGAATAAAATAGGAAATAAAAGCATTATAGATCTACAATATCAAAACAAAAAAAAAAGGCAATAAACCTCACAAAGCTTAGAATGTATTAAAAAATAATTGACTGTTAGTTTTTCTGCTCTATCATATTGGAATAAGAGACATTTAGAGCCCAAACAACCACCAAAAAAGTAGATAAGCTTAGCTCTCACATGCAGTAAATAAGCTAAATAAGGACCTGAATTGTTAGTTTGCTGAAAAAACATAGCTCTTTTCAACATGTCAGTGAATACAACGTCACCTCCCTTGGGCAGCCAGCAGATCTTAGCAGGTTGAAAGTATGTCATGCAATAAATGAGACTCTGTCCAAAACTTTGTAAAGCATACCAGATCCACTTGCTTATTTTACCAAAGTTAACAGTCCATGTATAAGGTTTGCATTAAGAAAGATGTTTTTTAAGGGCTTATGCTTAAAGTTCACACATAATACATTGAATTGTATCCAGTGTATCCAATTTTAAAAGCATAAGAGTCTGAAATGAGATCAAGGACTTAAATTTGTTGTTCTTGGTATCTTAAGTATGAGACACATTTTCTTTAAGGAACCCTCCAACCTACTGAACATACAATTATACCGTTTGTTTTAACGTCTTTAATTCTATGTAAAAACCAAACTATTGACTGGCTCTGGCAGTGAACACTGAGCAGCATCAGATGAGCTGATCAAAACCATGTCCATGGAACTGGAGGAGACCAAGAGTAACCTTCTTAGAGGTGAGTTGCTGAGAAGAAAGACTGTCAGAGCCTCAGCTAAAATCACAGCTCCAACTCCACAGACACAGAGACGAACCCCAGCCAGTGCAGAAATGGGAATGGAGAGGTGACAGAGTGGGAAGGATTAAGTGAAACCGATTTTTCCAGAAATCACACATTTCAAAAAGTAGGATATTTTGTGAATCCAGGGTCAAATAATGAAAACTGAAATATAAACATGTGTTATTTATGAATCTTTATATAAATGTTACAGATGTTTATCATACTCTTTTATCTCTTCACCTGGAACAATACTGAATTCAGGATTTTTTTGTCCTGCTGCCACCAGAAGGAAAGAATAATTAATCCAGTAGAACTGAAAAACACATTGCTTCTGGAAGTTCCTGTGGAACTTAGAACTCAACAGGTGCCTAGGCACAAGTTCTGTGTCTTACAGGGAGAAGTGTGTAATTTCAGTAAGAGTAAGAAATCCATCACCTCCAGCTCCCAATGACTTCAGCACTTATAAACCCCACACCTCCCTCTGAGACAGGATTTTACCTATGTGAGAACAGATGTCTTGGCTCTTGGCTCCTTCTGACTGCATGGGTAGCCAATTCCTGCTGAGTTTGGAGTCATACCTGCCTTTTTTTTTAACTTCAAGTGCTGAAGATAATGTACCATTTGATTAAACCATGCCAAAATTGCTATAAAAATACCACAAACAAATTACGGACCAGAGCTGCCTTTTTTTTTTTTTTTTTTTTTTTCAGAGGGAGTAACTATACCTATAACACTATTCCTTCTTTGAGTTATGAGACTAAATTACAGAGGATAGGCTATGCAATCTTAGATAATGTATCACTTATCTTAATTGTGTAAATAATGTCTTCCATGTGGTAAGCAGGAGGTCTCCCTCCTGATCTTAAACTTTTGTGTAATCACAATGACAATGCAGCCATCAGGATACCCTAAAAACAGTGCTCACCTCCTCCAAAGTGGTTAGGCAACCCTAGCATTGTCTCCACTCTAAGACAATTAAAATAAGAGCAAGGGAAAGAGTTTTATTTTTACCTGTGAGCTGTAAATATTTTTTTTACCCATGTATTTAACCTGTACATTTAATTTAGATCTGTATATTTTCACCTCTGAGCTGGGCTGTGGGGAAAACACAGTGTTTAAAACACTTGCAGCTAATTAGAGATTCATCAAACTCTTTATGTGTTGATGTGATCTTTCAGTCTTCATGTGATCTCAACACTTGCAACACTGAGGATAGGCAACAGATTTTTATTATAGCAGTGAGTAGCAGTTAACCATTGATCCCACAGAGAGAAGGCTGCTATTTGGGGAAATGCTAAAACATTTGCTGACAGAATTCTTAAATTGTTTGGAAAAGGATAGAGGTGATACCTTACTTTTGAAGTTCTCATATATCCAGATGACATATACCATGTCATCCCCTCAAATACTGCTATATTTTGTGTCCTACAAAAATCCCTTCTACATCTCACCAGGAGTCATAACAGAGATTCAAAATTATGCAAACTTACAGACAAAATTAATCATAATCAGCATTTTGAACTGACTTGTTAATTCAGGTTTTTA
The DNA here is from genome assembly GCF_022539395.1 of Myiozetetes cayanensis. Classification (NCBI taxonomy): domain Eukaryota; kingdom Metazoa; phylum Chordata; class Aves; order Passeriformes; family Tyrannidae; genus Myiozetetes; species Myiozetetes cayanensis. The sequence continues at coordinate 86,769,894 of NW_026087411.1, read as the reverse complement.
TGTTAATTCAATTATACATGGTATATGTCATCTGGGGAGCCCCTGGTGGTCTAGTGGTTACGGGCAGATGGAGCTTGTTAGCCCTTAAAAAGGCAACCCATCTACATCCTAAGGACCTCGCTGCCACCGTCCAAGCTCGCTTGGCCCTGGCAGATGAACCTTAGGATTAAAGGGTGGGCTCAGTTCCGCGCACACTGTGTCTCACCTAAAAAATCCAATGCGCAGGCTGGAAGGTGGAAAGACCTTCCCTGGATTTTCACTCACGAAGACTGGCCATTGTTATTATACTGTGTCATCTGGATATAAGAGAACTTGAAAAGAGTGTAAAAGTTGTTTCATAAAGACAGAATTGCATCCTTGAAAAATCTGTCAGACAAATGCACTTATACATGTGTTCATAAACACACACACGCACATGTGGGCTGAAGTCTACATTTTAAGTCTACATAGACATTACATATAGGTAGATGGAAAAACAGAGTGGGGAGCGGAGAAGACTGTGGAAAGAGAACGGATGAAATTTAGGCATGGCTTTTCTTGCCTCATTTCAGCCATCTAAAATGTCGATCCAAACTGGTTGACTAGGCTGCCTCTATGGTGAATTAACTGAAAAAAGGAGACCAAGGAAGGGAGACAGCCTGTGCTAGGACCTGTATCTAAGGGAGATAGAGTCAAAAAAATAATGTGGGTGCTTATGTGACACCAGACACCCAATCTTGCCTGGACTCCTGTGGGGTCATTCCCACCCTTTATGTTCACCTAATTGCTAGCACTATTTATTATCCTGGTTTAATTGTTATCTTTTCTGAACACATCAAATCTTTCCCCTCTTATTAAAAGTTGCCTTGAAACTATTGACAGACATTTATCAGGCTTTTACATATACAGGATCACACTAAAATTTACTTATGCAGTAAATACCATGAATGAAATGCTGAACCACTGAAGAATGTCTGTGCTACAAGGGGGGATTAGGCTGGCATGCAAGAAGAATTTTAGTAGTTTCATGAACATTGCCTTAGCAGCCCCGTCTCATTGCACACACCTTTAGTCTCTCTACCAGAACGTGCTGCTCTCAGAACATATGAAGGCCTCCATCTTTCAGCTCCTAGAGCATTCTCCCTTTATCTTCCTGTCAGCCTGTCTCCCTAAGCAGTTTGTAACAACTGACCTTCGATTTCTTAGAAATCAAAACATATAAAGGTATTTGCTAACTGTTGTAGCGCTTTGAAGACTATCCCTGTCAAACCAAAGTTTGCACCTTGTCAAAAAAAACCAGAATTGCTGACACTAAGAAATTGCAATACTGTCCTTCACTTAATGTCTTGGGAATGCTGACGGATGGATTGTGCACTTTGTTTAGTTATTTATTTATTTTTGCTTATTTTGCACATAGCTTCCTATTAAGTTAATCAGTCTAATACTACAGGGACTGTTCATAACTCACCACAGATATAAAGCAATGAGATTTCAGTGACCAGGGCAACTTGATCAAATAGTGCAAAAAAAATATGAAATGTCACAAAAAATGCAATGTCTGAGATTTTTCATCAGTAATAATACATTAATGCACTGTAATTTCATATCTGTCACAACTTTCAGAGTACTTCTAAGTCACTCATAAAAAGTGAGCTTATAAAAATCCCACTTAACCTCCTCAAAAATCCAATTTTGCAAATCTTTCATTATTATAGATATTTATTAATAGGGTAACCTGATAGACAAAATGCTGAGTGACTTCTATTGGTTCTTATCCCCTCAAGTACTATTAATCCCCTCAAATACTGCTATATTATGTGTCCTACAAAAATCCCTTCTACATCTCACCAGGAGTCATAACAGAGATTCAAAATTATGCAAACTTACAGACAAAATTAATCATAATCAGCATTTTGAACTGACTTGTTAATTTAGGTTTTTATGTTAATTTAATTGCATATGAATTTTGTCATGCAATATTTTCACGGGCTTTTTTAATAACCATGCACCAGATGGTGTTCCCTAAAAACTACCCATTTTAAACCACTTACATTTAATCTTTGCAAAGGTAAATTTAGTTATGCCAATTTTTACCTTGAAAAATGTGTTGCAAAATATATGAAAGTAGTAAAAATATACAAATTAGCAAAAAGACATGAGTGATAGCCCTGTGAAAAAGTTGAGTATTTATGTACTTAAACTAAGATTTATTCTTTATATAGAAGGCAGCAAAGGTTGTTTGTTTTAATAGTAAGCTGTAATTTTCCCATATTCATGGATTTTCATAGGACTAGCCGTCCCCTTATCTTATACTAGTTCTCTATGAAGGACAGCCAATTCAAAAAAAAGAAAAAGGAAATAAAAGTCAAATATCAAGAGTATGGGCTCAGAAAGAAAACCCTGACAATGTTATCCACAATGTCTGCATCCTGAAGGCACTTAAATCTCTGTTTATGCACCAAATGAATCGAGTTCTGAGAAATTTCTCCTATGAATAAAATTAAATGTGCATAAATGTATAAAGAGGTCAGGGCATTCATTTCCTTTCTATTACAGAAGATTTTAGTTTTGTTCAATGTCTTCTGTGAACATATCCCAGCTTTTCTGCATCCAGTGTCATGGCTCTGCACTACAGGGTACCACAGGTTACCACTGAGAATAGAGGAAGGAAAAGGTTTTCAGTCCTCATTTTTATTATTGCTCTCTCCTCAGTTACCTTGGTAAAGTAATTTAACATTTTGATGTCTATAGAATATAGTTACTGTGACATCTTTTGAAACATTTCAAATCTACAGTTGGAAAAAGGTATGATTATTCAATGTGGCATCATAAACACATTACATGAGAGAAGAGTGAAATGGAAAAAGAGAAAAAACTACTTTAAAATAAACTATTTACAAATAGACTAGATATAATAAAAGGGGAGGGGATAAAATAATGCCAGCCTGTTTCATTCACAGTGTCTGGACATTTACTGTGTTGTAAAATCAAACTTTAGAAAATTATGTACACTCCCCATCCCTCATTCTGATGAAAGAGATGATCATAACACACAAAAATACCAGAGAACAAAGTGACACATCTTATGTTAGCAGCAGTAGAGATATACCAAATACTGGGAAAAAAAGGAAAAAGAACTCTTAATTCAATTCAAATGGCAGTTCTCTCAGAGAAAGAGTGTGCATGCATTCATTACTCAAGCAACCCAGCCCACTGTGTATTATCCCTATCCCTGTATAATCCCTGATTAGAGGTTTTTATACAGAACAGTACATTACCTGGGTTGTCTGTGACTATAGCTTGCTTCAACCGCTTCCAAAAATCAACCCTATAAGGTGTGTTCTCTTCAGGCCTTCATAATCATACAAGCCTATCCCAGGCACATCCACAGAATAGAGCAAACAAGGAGTCTTCAGACATCACACCACTCCCACAAGCTCTCACAGTATGCCTGTAAAAACCTGTTCTGGGATGTATCTGACAGATCTACCCTGTATCACTGCAGGGGAGACACTATTTAATTTTGTACTAGCATCTTTGAAGCAACTTGGAAACAGAGGAAGAAACCTGGAATGGTGACATTTGCCTGCCCCTTCCCACTGTCTTCCTGTTGGTGGTGATATCTGAAACTGAAGATATGCTCTATCTACAGACTGTAGATTCATCTCACCTGAACTCTTGAACACAGCATCTCAACTTCCACTCTCCCATGTTTAATGACTAAGGCACACTATCTCCTTTGAGTCATGACTAGGAAGCTGCTCAATCTACAGGTACCCAAAGACACATCATGCACCCTGCAGAGGAAAAAATTATGAGGAAGAAAGTCTTCTTTGGGGTCATGTGAATAAAGTGTGTGCACATACAGTTCTAGGTATGTAGGAAGCAAAAGATTTGAATGAAGGCATTCCTTCATGGTGTCAGTTTAGGAGACAGTAATCTGTACATTTTTTTTTCAAGGGATTTGAAATATAGTACAGTGAAATACCTTCACTGTTTTCACTCAGGGACCTCATGGCCAAAGAGCTACTGGGACCTAGTCTCCAGCTCCTCAGTGTCCTGTGCTTCTTCACAGCAGCTGCTCAAGGCATCATGCAGAGGACTCTATTGACCTACCCAGTTTCATCTCCTAAGTGAGCACTGACTGCTGAGTCAGTAGGGAAGATAAAGATTGAAAGAAAGTCAGCATAATCAAGGGACAGGCTTCTTGCTTGAAATCCCTTGAATTAATCTGTAACCATAGCATATGGTCCTACACTTATAGAGAATCAACAAGAGAATGTCATAACCAATCTGCTCCTCAAGGTAATGCTGCAAATCAAGGCAAGATTTGTCCATTCAGGTTTTTACACAAAAAGAAAACTGCAGAGGGCAGCCTACTTTCTTTAAGGAAAGAAACACAAGCAAACAAAAAAGTCCTTCCCTTGTGTTTAAAGTTCTTTTCCTGTATTTGTGGTTCTTACCTCACATTGTAGCCTGTAAGTTAGCTCCTCACTCATCATAGGGCTGGGCCTCTCAGCAATTCACTTTGATATTGGTCTAAGTCAATTCTGCAAAAGTGTGTGTCTCAGATGTGTACTCGAGACAGAATGCAATCCACAAACATCTTGGTTACCTACTGACTAGGTCGATACAGGTGGTTTCAGACTAACTGTGATATTCTTGAGTCCAAAACCAATTCTTGTCAGTTCCCATTCCTTAGAGTCATGTTAGATGGAAGACACATAGAGTTGAGGCAAAGCCTTTCAATTTTTTCCTCCATGCTATAGAAACATAAACAATAAAAGCATCCAGGGCAGAAAAGTCTGGAAGAGGAACCTGGCTGTTGTCCCGGAAGATGGCCTGGATGCTTTGTTGAGTGGGAAGGGAAAGAGGGGGGGTCCTACAGTACAGTGGCCAAAATCCTGCTCTTGCACAATTTTCTAAGAGTCTTCTTTTCCCTGTACATATTCCCTACACTCATATCTTTGACACTGCATTTGAAAATGCTAAAGAGAGGAACACTGTAATATGACAGTGCATTTGCATCTGCAAGGAATACTTAAGGAGTCAAACACTTCCATGACCAGAGTAGGGTAAACATAAGTAGTTGCCAAGAATGCTAATCCAGTGCTTTCCAGACAATTTAAATAAGTAGACTCAATTCTTTAAAAAGTTTGTGTCTTCATTGGGGCATTATAAACTGTTATTGTAAAACACACTACAGCAATTTCCTTACTTGTATTTCTGATTAAAGATACCTGTGCTGTTTTGCCTTGTATGCCTTTTACTACAGGAACTCCGTTAGTCCAATGGTCAACAATTTGTTTGTCCATTGTCAAACAAATGGCTTAGTCAAGCAGTGACTGTCCAATCAACCAGTGAAGGACAATACCTTTGAATTTTGTGGCATGAGCTGAATGCACAACGTTCTCTTCTCAAGGGCAAAATGTTATTGGGAGAAAAATAAATCTTAGGTGAAATATTTTTTTAACTACTCCATTTCCCTTCCCATTTCAGGCAATCATGATCATTTCTCTCTTGACTTATTTCTCCATCTGATTTGTCAAGAAACATATAAAAACTGTGTATGTTCCACTGCCCTCTCTTTATTCCAAACTCAGATTTTACATTTATTTTTACCTTACTACCAACCAGCTGGAATAAATAGCAAGTGAGCAAGTGCTTCAACTTACAAAGCAATAAGTTAATATAAAACTGTGGAAAATGCTTTCCTTTAACATGACAAAGAAAGATGTTAACCTGTTGGAAAGAATCCAGAGGAGAGCCACTAAGTTGATGACAGAGCTGGAACACCTTTTCTATGAAGAAAGACTGAGAGAGTTGGGTTGTTCACCCTGGAGAAAAGACTCTGGGGAGACCTTAGAATAGCCTTTCAGTACCTAAAGGGGGCTTACAAGGGCATTGGAGAGGAACTTTCCACAAGCACATGTGATAGGACGAGGGGTAATGGCCTTAAGCTGAAGGAACACAGATTTAGATTAGATATAAGAAAGAAATTCTTTACCCAGGGTGGTGAGGCACTGGAACCGTTTACTAGAGAATGCTGTGAATTCCCCATACCTGGAAGTGTTCAAGGCCAGGCTGGATGGGGCTCTGTGCAAACTGGTCTAATGGAAGGTTCCATACCCATGGTAGACGGGTTGGAACTAGATGATCTTTAAGGTCCTATAAAACCCTAACTATTCTATGGTTTTATGATACATGTATTAAAATCTAGTCTGGCAAAAATAAATACTTCATGAAAAATTGAACTTAAGTGTACTGGAGCACACTATAACATTCTTTAAAGCAACAAAGTGCATGAGCACCTAATCCCTCCTCTGCTTCATCAAATGGCTGAGTAATAGAAGTATTAGCAATTTTATTGTTAATAAATGTATGTGATTAATAACTGAGCTTTACAATTATTTTAATTTTGAGCCTATAGAAACAGTTGAGATTTCTTATGTATGAAGCACCTCTATTCCTTTTTCTTTGCAACAAGTACAATTTTAAAGTTTTCTAATTAGCATCCTGTGTCCAAAAATACAACAGGAAGAACAATATCTATGAACATTTTTAAAAATATGTTTTCATAAGGGACATGGCTTCTATATTAAAATCACCGAGGTAGTAGGACTTTAGTGCGAAAGTTCAACCTCATAATTAATGCCAGTTGGCACCTCACAAGACACGCCACCTACATCCTTATTTCTAAGTGCTTAGTAGCAGTTACTATATTAAAGTTAATTGCTCAATGGAGTTTTGTAGAATAAAGATCAGATTGAAGAAAAATGTGCAAATTTCAAATCACAAAGTGTTAATTAATCAATACACCATTTATACCAGTACTCATTATTGTATTATAAACTAAACTTTTTAAACAAAAACAAACCAACCAACTAAACAAAAAATTTAGGGTGAATTTTCTCCTTTCTGTAAGTTACATATAAAGTATGCAGATTATTACTAATTATAAACTGTGTAGTTAGCAGAACAGACCTTTGCAGTCTATGCCCCTTATTCTGCAAGTATCAGTTTGTTCTGCTCTCAAACGGACGTTTCCAACTGTGACTATGTATGTGAATGCAGAGTTTTATTACATCTCATGAATTTTTTTAAATTTTATTCTAGCATGGTAAAAATTGCTTCTACACCACTTCTCAAATTTTAACAAGACATGTCCCTGGCCTCAAAGGGTTCATACCTTAAAAGAAACTTGTTAAGACATGTTGGAAGACAGTAACTCAAAGAAAGGAAAGATAGAAGAGTGCTGCATTAATTAAGACAAGCAGAGAGAAGAGAGTGAACTCAGAATATCATCAAGTTTTTTAATAGTCCAGCAGGAAAAAAACAGACATTGACTCCTGGAAGTCCTTCTCCAGCAACATTTGGGAGGGTAGGTATCAGAACACTTCACATGAACAAGGTATGTGGTTTCCTGACTAGAGGTGTCCACATACCTCCTGAATTCAGGAGTATTCGTAAAGACTCACCTCAAATCATAAGAAACTCCTCTTCACAGGCATGTGATCAAATGATCAGTCATTCATACTTTTCATTTTTGGTAATTTATGGGCAGAGCAACAGTGGCAGATTGTTTCCAGGCATGGAGGATCCAAAGCACAGGCTGGGCTTGCCTATACTGTGTCAAGCCTATGGCTGACAGCAGCTACCTACAGGGACTGGGTGGAGGTTTTCAGCCACATACCATTGCCTTGCTGGAGGAAGGGGGTTGCAATCACTGCAGCAACAGAGATTCTGCCTGAGCTTCAGCATTCCCTGGGGTTTCTGCCAGGCATGAAGCATGAAGCAGGAGGAGTCAGAGCACTCAGCCTGCCCTCACACACTCAGCATTTTGCAGGAGGGCACAGGAGCATGACCCAACTGCTGCAGTGATGTCCTACCCCAGCCTGGTGTGGGGCCACTGGAAACACCAAGAGATACAGGGTGGAAAGAGAAGATGGAAACAGGGTCAGGAAAACGATGCTGTTAAAAGGACAAGATATGGAGACAGATGTGGACATTTTTCTGATGGCTTACTAGGTCTTGGGAGGATTTTTCCTCTCTCACAGACTGACAGGACTGGATCTCGCATCAGAGACCTTCTTCAACAGGCTCAAAGGCACAACTTAAGTATGTCTTGTTACAAATGTCAGGTCTCTAGCAGAGAAATTGTATAAAAGGTATGACTTCCTTTCAAATTATAAACAAAAAGACACATAGGGAAGAGGATACCCAAAGAAACTGGGGAGCCAAACAGAGAATTACTTTTATCACCCCACTATCTACTGTAAGAGACAGCAGAAACAAGATTAATTTCACATAATTTCAGACATTTACATCTGAACAGGGAAAAGAGCAGCTATCAGCATGTGAATCATCTAACTTATTTCTGAGATCTACAGCAAGACTAAATGAAAAATATTATAGAATCAGCTGTTTCTATTTGTTGATCGTACCAGGAGACTGAGCAGCCCAGGTATGGACATCTACATTTAAGACGTCTTCTATCTGTCTGTGTTTTAGCAATCTGCCCAAAATTGGGTAGATTATTTCTGATATATATCCCATTGATGGGCCAGTTTTCTGAGGAATACTGGGAGAAAGGGACTGAGAAATACTCACATCTTGTAGAAACAGTCAAGGAAGGAATCTTGTTCTTCACTGTCAGATATCTTCAGGTAACTTAAGAAAGTTACCGTTTAAACAAACAAAATCCTTCATCTTCTATCTGTATTTCCACAAAGCTGAAACAATACTGTGAGAATAGAATTCAAGGAGAAATAATAGAGTGTAAAATTAGAACATGGAAGATATTCTAACAATAGAGATGCTTATGAGAAGCCAGTACCACAGGAGGAATAGAAGCATGAGAAGAAATGCTGAATACATGGAAGAGAAGAAATACATGGTTGAGAGTGGAAAATGAGTGAAAGAACTCTATAAGAGAAAAGATTAGGCAAGGCTCTGTAAATGGGATGAAAGGATTGTATGAAATACACTGAGAGAAGAAGCCAGTAGAGGCATATAAAAGAAAGGAAGAGATTAGAACAGCTTCTTGTCAGTGTATTTGAATATCATGTTTTAGTAGTTTCATCATTATATATTTCTCAGTCCTTTTCACATATTTAAATGGGTAAAAAATAGAAATATTATCCTATCTAAGCATTTTACAGAAAACAGGCTACTGATTTTTTTCAACTCCATGTCACTTTTGAACATACAGCACGGTGTAGTGTTTGAAACTATCTACATTTGTTGGCTTCCTTTTTGCATGGTAACCTACTTATTTTTAAAAGCCTAAGTATGATGCACAAAAAATAAGGCTCAGACAAAAATTCCATACTAAGAAATAAAGTTTATGAAGAACAATATTATAAATAAGTTTTTTTATATCAGTGTATAGCCTCTGATTTCATGTTCTCATGAGATACAGACATTCACAACCCAATTTCTTCCTGACATAGAAAACAAGAATTCACTTGCCTACATGTATTTATACATGACATACAGGCATTATATGCATTCCTATACATATACGAATGTTGACTTCCTTATGCACAAAAGCCCATGTATTCATGAGTAGCTAAGGTATGAGCTTGTAAGAGCTAAAAAATGCTCGTGCAGATTCAAAAATCTTATACTCTCTTCATAGACACCTATATTAGGAAATCATACGTATACACTCAGGCAGTAAATCAATAAATAAGATGCACTTGCCAGTGAAAAAGGTCATGTTGTGGTACAGGTACCACTGGAAAATCTGAGATAGGAGATCAGATAATCAATCAGATATCTATACACTGGAAATTCAAAATGTCATTAAATTTAAATTCTAACCCTGGTAAGCTATCATGTCACAGAGAGCAAGACCGAGTAAATTTTGAATCTGAGTTGTTCTGTCTGAACCTGACACCCTCTAAAGCAAACAAAATGTACAGTTAAGTCAGTTTGAAGGAACCTGTACTGAGCCATCCTTTCAGGAATTTGTTGCAAGCAGACATGCGACTTTATCAATTATGACTCTTAGGATCAGAATCCATACTGATTAATTCAGCATAGATCTGCTGACTTCAGTGACACCACTTACATTTACTGTGATAACAGTCAGCAGTGTTCATCCAGAACAGAACAATAAATCATTCACCAGCAATTTTTAGTTATATAACTTCAGTAGAAGGTCTAGGATCCACTGATTAACAATGGTGAAATAAGAGATTCAAATGCGCATACAGGAAGGAAGGAAGAAAAGTGCAAGAGGGAAAGAAAGGGAGAAATAGAGGGGAAAAAATATTTCAGTGCAATCAACCATTATTTGCAGGAGAAGACCAAGAATGTTGCCAGAATTTATGAAACACAAAAACCTATGACTCTTAGCAGTAGATATAATACATTTAGTATAGTTGCTATATTCTGTATTGGGATTAATTCCCTTTATTTATTGTCATTTTTTGATCCAGGGGTAGATAGCTATATAAATTAGTGCATTTCTGCAATTTCATTCACTCATCCAAACATAATTTTTCATCTTCAAAAAACCCCAAAACAACAATAAAATACCCTCCCTTCTAATACTCTTTTCTGGACCCTGACAATTTGGGAACTCCTTTTCTTGCAATCTCTCATATTTTGGATAGTGTAGTCAAAATGCGTCTCTTCAGAATGATGACAGCCACCTGCAGCTCTCTACATTAATACCTCACGTTTTCACAAAATATTTTGCCCTTTGGTAATATAAACGTGTTCCTCTCCTCTCACTCTTTGGTTTGAGCACGCAGTACATATCAAGGGCATGATTCTGTTCTCACATATGTTTTTACACTGATACAAGGCCACTGATATGAGCTGAGCTACTGCCAGCATGCAAGTCTCTAACTCAGGTTTTATATTTCTTTTGAATATTAAGTAAACTCAGCTATTCCTCAAAAATTCCATGCTGGAAGACTGATACAGTGACCTGAAACACATACTTCAACACATCCAAAAATCTGCATTTCTTAAACTTTGAATGATACATTCACATTACCCAAGTAATTGAGCTTCACAGTACCTCTTTGTAGAATTGTGGACTATGCATCCCTTATTGACATTTAGATGAGAAGTCCTAGCCATGTCAGTAAGCAGCTCTGACATTCATGCTTTTGGTTATCATTGTGTGATGATTTCCCTTTTTCAGATATTATAATAATTTTTACAATGTCATGTCAAAAATGTGCCTGACATATAAATAAACTGATAAACAAATTGTTTCAACAAAGCAATGTACTCTGGATGCCCACCAAGCAGCCAAGGAAGTGATTGGGTCAAGAGAGTATATTTTTTTTCTTCTTTCAAGTATCCTCTTCCAAAACTATAAAGCATGTCACTCTGACCTATATACATTTATTCCAAATTTTAAAGCATTTATTTAGCTGAAGATAACCTCTGCCACGTTCAATCAGATTTTTAGAACAATTTTAGAACAGGACATAGCTTCATCCTCTTTTAAAACATAGGGGGAAATAAAAATAATGTTAATTATATATTGTGTTCACATTTCATTATTACATTTACAAAAGTAATGGTGGTCAGATAGAGAAAAAATAAACTGAGAATTTCTTCCCTGGTCTCAATTTGATCTAAGTCTTGACTATACCCTCAAATTTTTAAATGTGATCACTCACTTTAGCAATTATAGGTACTCAGCCAATGTTTTAAAACTGAAATACTGACGTCTTGACATTCTGAACATTAATGTCCAGTGTTTGATTCCAAATTCCAACTGATTCCATGACCTGCACATCTGAAAATCTACCTCTCTGTCAATCTTAAGATATCCAAAAAGAGCGGAGATGAAAACATTCACACTAGAGCAAACTAAAGTTTTATGCAGCTCCATATTCTGTTTCAGAAGTCACTGTAAATAAATCCTGAAGGAAGAACATGCATCTCCCCTACTACATTCTTAATCTACCGTTATTTTCATCTCAGGGAAATTCCTGAAGCAGATATGACTTTGCACATATATTGACAACCCCATCACCACTGCCATCATCGGATCTCTCTTTCATATGTTTGTCCAGTCTGACCCTGAGTCTATGAAAATTTGTATTTATTTATATATATTTTTTATTATCTATAACATCCTTTGGCAAGAAGTTTCAAAGGTCAGTTGCTTGTTGCACGACAACCACGTCTTCTGTTTTGAGCATGACTCCTTCCACTTTTTTATGATGCCTGCTACTAGACAGTGAATAATCAATCCCCAGCCTATCTTCCCTTGCCACTTTTTGAGTTTGTTGTATCATAGTCTCACAAAGTGTCCTTTTTTCCTTCCCAGGGTGAAGCTTCCTGGTTGACTCAGCCAAACCTTGAATGGTCTTTCCATGGAAATATTGGGTGTTTAAAAAAATACTGTCCTCAAACATTCAGTGTATTAATTTATTTTTTATAAAAATGTGTGCATTTGGATCAAATAAGCATGCAGGGGAGAACTATGGTGAGACTTCAACTTCTCTTCCTTAGCATGGAATTTGGAAGTCTGAGCTATGATGAAGCCTTTCCTTACATTATGGTTCTTGGGAGGAGTTATGTGCCTCAGGAAGTCATCATGCTTAGTGGGGGGCAACCTAAAGCCCCAGATAACTTGGGATACTACTGCAAGAGACCTTCCTGAAACTTTCCAAAAATTAGTTTCAAACTACCATTTCCTGATGCTGGGATACACATTTCAGAATCCTCCTGTCAAATCAGGTTCATAGAAACTTTCTTTTAAAAAGGAAGTATTTTGTCAGCAGCAGTAAAGCATTAATGCCATACCCTTTTTACTTCCCCATACTAGAACCAAAGACATAAGGGAATAAAGAGTCACTTGAATTTTGATCCTAGTTTACAAAATTTTTTCTGTATTTCATGCTGAATAGACATTGTGGACTGAGTCCCTGAATGAGGCCTAAGAGGAATAAAAAAAATTGTTGTTAGCCCTAACCAAATACTGCTATCCTTTTTGCTGGCTTAGCAACTTATGAGAAGGAGAAACTGCAGGTTTTAAACTCTCCTCACCCCACCCCAGCAGCGAGGAGGCTGGGTGTGCACAAGGAGCTGGGGGAACGCTGCTGGGGCAGCTGACCCCAAATGATCAAAGGGACATTCCATACCATGTGGGGTCATGCCCAGTGTATTAAGCTGGGGGAAGAAGAAGGAGGGGGGAACATTTGGAGTGATGGCGTTTATCTTTCCAGGCAATCATTACACCTAACGGAGCCCCACTCTCCTGGGCACAGCTGAACACCTGTCTGCAGTGAATGAATCCCTGCTTTTGCTTTCCTTGTGTGTGCAGTTTTTGCTTTATCTATTAAATTGCCTTTATATCAACCCATGAGCTTTCTCTAACTTTTACTCTACCGATTCTTCCCCCAATATGGCTGAGGCAGGAGTGAGTGAGCGGCTGTGTGGGGCTTAGTTGCCAGCTGGGGTTAAACCACCACAATTTTAAACTCTAAACTCTTACAGAAAAAAGTTAAACTCTAAACATGATTATCAGTCCTTCTTTTTCACTAATGGAAGGAAAAGCTCAACAGAAAACAGCATCTTTCAACACTGCACTCTGCGATTAGTGATCTTAACAACATACAAAGTACACAAAATCACTCTTCCCCAGCCTACATAAGGAAAATGAAGGTTATTAAAGAAATATTCAGTATTAACTCTGAATTTCCTTCATTTTAGTAGAGCAAGCAAAAAAGACACAGGGGTGGGTTTTTTGTATTTATCACAGATCAATTTGATTAATGACTAGGCAATATTTTAGAGTAGATTAATAACATCAGAGATGAAAGGGCATTTTTAAAATATTTGTACTCCTTCCAGTATAAAGAGGATTTCAGTGCATTTAGATAATTAACATGAAAACAGTGGCCCTATTTTTTATTTTGATCTTTGCATAAATATTCTCCAATTAATTTTGTAAAGTTTATGATATAGCCCTCGTGTAGGGACTGCAATGAGTTTCTCTTAGCTTCACAGTCATACAACAGTACAACTAGTTAGAGTCTCACCACCACACTACATGCATACACGAAATAGTGACAAGTTTGTTTTCAAATAATAACCATTATATATCCAAGATATAAAGTATTGAAAATACTGATTTCATAGTTTGAAGGACTAGAAAAAAATTTCTGATCATCTAATAAACAGAGCAAAAGAACACCAAATCAACTACGAGTGTAACTGGTAGTACAAGTACTTCTGAGTATCCATTTAAAATGCAACCGAAGAAGCACAATTCCAGGAAATGTGCCATACAATGACATCTGGTCAAAATAAAAAACTTCAATTATTTATGTGAAACTACAACTTAAAAGCAAAATAAGCAAAATAAAGGGGTTTCCAATAGCAAGAAGGCTTTATGCTGTTGTCACAATGGAAGCGTAGTAACATAGGAAAATTACTGGATAAATACTTAACAATTTTGAAAAAAACAACAGTGCCTTATTATAAACTATCCCAGAATGACAGAATGAGCCAGTTCTGTAAGGAATTTTGCTCAGTACATGAAAAGATTCAATAAATTGTCGTGTGAAAAAAACCCTTAAAGTGAAGAGGCCTGTACTTCAGAATGGAAGCCCAGGGCACAGGAGGACGTGTCAAAGAATACAGGTCACAGCTAGGATACTAAGATTACAGCATCAAAAAACATAAAAAGCAAGAAAATGTAACAAAACAGGATCATAATAAGTCCTTTACTGCCCAGTTAGAAACAAAACAGGCAAAGTTTACAAATACAGTTTCTCGAACAATTGAAAGAAAATTATTCTGAGAAATGAGTGTCACCTTGGAAGATATAAGACAGCCTTAAATCAACCAGCTCAGCTTGATAAGCTGGAAACCCTCAGTAAAAGAGAGTTTAGATATACTTTTAGACTTCAATAACAATAAGCAGAAAGAAGTCAAGGATTATGGATATCCAAAATAAAATGGAAAGTGGTCATAAAATAATGAGGTTAAATGCATCTAAAAAGAGACAAGATATATAAAAAATGTCACAACACTAACCTTTGGACAGAGATCTTCAATAGAATGCATGTTAGTTAAAAAAAACAGCTCTAGTATCCTGAGATGTGGCATTCGTGCTGCTCCCCAAACCAAGAATATTTCCACTGATAAATGCACATATGGGGAGGGGAGGAAATAAACAAGGAAGGTAAGTTGCAAACCAGCGAAGTGCAATGAAAGGATTTGAGATGCTGCTTAAGATAAGCAGGGAATTGTAAAATCTGAAAAAGTAGCTTTTAGAAAATGATGGAAATAATCAGAGGTTATAATAGTAAAGAGAAAAAAGGAAAAATTAATAGCAAAGGTAACTGCTACAAAGCATAGAAAATATAAACATAAAAACAAACTAAAAGAACCCCCTTAAATATATCAAAAGTGAGAAACTTTTAAGAGTTACTATGTCTTCTGGGAACTTCACAGAATAAAGACAGCAATTAAAGAAGAGAAGGATGTTGCTAGGAACATAGAAGAATTATTTGCATCAGTCTTCACAACAGAAGATTTTAGGAAGATATCTACTCTTGGGTAATAAAAATTAGGTACTATCAGATGAAGAGGTGCTGGAACAAATCAATCATTTGAAAAGCAGGAAGCCACCAAGACTAAAAATCCTGAAAAGGAGTAGTTGAGCTATGCAATCTCTTATTAAAAACAACTTCTTTACTGGAAGATAACAGAGTAGCAAATGTTTCACATATATCATAAAAGGAATTTAGGATGATTCAGAGAATTAAAGATTCATAAATCTTAAATCTGTACCTGGTAAATTAAAAATAAGAAAATATTCAGAAGACCATGAGATTGTAGATCTGTACAAAGGAAGATGACACCTCACTCATCAGTTAGAATGCTTTTAACACATCAGTAAACTGCCGTAGTGGTCAGAGGAGACCCAACAGACATAATTTGTTTAAACTGGTTTAACCAAGTTTCTCACAGGAGACTGATACAAAGAATAGACATAGCTAACTGAAGACCTCTGTTCAGTGTAGCAGCTCTCAGAAGAAGCAAGATATTAAAATTAATCAAGAACAGGACTGAGGTGATAATGAAAAACAATGTTACATAAATCAGTGCTGCAGCCACATCTGAAGTGCTGTGTGCAGTACTGGTTTCCACATCTCAGAAAGATAGAAAACTGGGGAGTGTTTAAGAGAAAAGCGAGAAGAATTATAGAAGCATGTTTTTGTGGAAACAGATTTAGATATCTTAAAAGGATATTAAACAGAGGCACGACAAAAATATGGGACATAATTGCTAGAAGTAAGCCAGAATCTCACTTCTCTCTGCCTTAGCAGAAGAATGTGGTGACACATCATTAAATCAAAAGGTAGCAAACTTAACAGAGGTGATACCATCCGTTTTTACATAGTATTTATGCTGTGGGACTCATTATTTGGTAATGTTGAGATAGAAAAAAAAAGTAAGATTGAAAACAATTAGGTGTTTATGTGGAAAACAAGAATGTATGGAGCCAAATTAGCTAAACAAGTATTGCAGGGGAACTTCAATTTATTTGAGGACTTAAATAGATCTCTGCATACTGGAGACTAGGTGAGATTTCATGAAGTCAGATTGTCAAAAATAGTAATATTCTGGGTTTTCTGCACATTCCTCAGGAGTCTTCAAAGGCCACTGTCTGAGGCAGGATGCTGAACAGGCCTGATGTGTGATTCAGATCCCTTCTGTCCATATTCTCAGAGTTACCTAGTGCACAAAATTCACTGCTTGTAGCCCAGTTATTGTGACTGAATAATAACATTACCATCTTTAAGGCTAGTAGCAAAATTTAAAAGTTCTTCTTGAAACCTTTGCTGAAGGAGCCATACAAAGAATGAAAACAAAGAACAAGCAAGCAAATCACTGACCTTTTTAACTTGCAAATTGCCAGCAACCAAAGTTTGAATTCTGACGGTGAAATTATTTTCTGATAAAAAATCAAATTCTAAAAAGAAAATCAGATTTTTTTCTGAAATTTTTCAAATATTATTCACCCCTACCCCTCAGTTACGGCATATATTCTTGAGCACCATCTACTGGTGCTGTATTATTAATTAGTTATCTATGACTATACAAATCACCTCTAAGTAAATGAAATTGAGTTATATAGTCTTTCAAAATATATTTAAAATTGACAAGGTAGAACATAATCTATTATTTATTAAATTAATCTTTCCTCCTAATAACAAAGACAAAACTAATAATGGTGAAATTCACTTAGAATCTGAACACAAAAGGGAAATAGAATATTTCTTAATAATTTGTAGCATCCTCAACCAGAAAACATACGAATGAAATTATTTCCAATTTACACTTAATCTCACCCTGTTAGAGCAACAAAATGTTTTTCTCCATTTCATATTTAGGTATTTATTGTATTATATAATACCTGTAATATAGCCAGTGTCTTCCATTTTATTTCTTCACTTCAGACTAAATTAAATAACATTTCTCTTGAGACGGTCACACCAGTTTTGGATTTAAAATTTTCCCTGACTTATAACAGGGAAATACAGTTTGGTGTAATGCAGTAGAATCTGTAACACAGAGTAGAAAGTCTAGTCTTGCCAAAGGGGATTTGGAAGGGTCCTGCCTATCTGAATAAAGTGAGATTTGGGGAACAGACCACTTCTATATAAGCTAAAAGGCTCAGCGAAAATATTCCTCAACTCTTACCTGTAAGTTGACTCTATAGCAAGTTTATTGTACACACAGAAGGACCTATCTAAGTGTCTGTGACACTGGAGTCAGTTACACATGATGATAATAATAAAGAATTAAGAACAAAGATTAAAGTCTTTGTTGAAAAACCCTTCTATGAGGATTTTTTTTTTAAATGTGTGCCTTCAGTATTGGAGATAGACTGTCTTACTTGTTCAAAGGAGTGACACTGAAGGCTGCAACAGTGACCTTGACTTGAAAAGAGGCCCCTAAGAGTGACAGGTGATGAAATGAGAGAACAGACCATTCTCCAAAGCCTCTTGCTTTAAATTGTGGTCTTCCTTTTAAAATTTATCCCCAAAATGACAGTGAATTACAATTATAATTCCAATTCCAACTGTGTTGAATTTCATGCTGTGTTCACTAAAATCTGATCTGAAATCATCTAGCTGTTGTCACCAAGATATCAAAGATCTCAAAGTGCTACTGCAGATTGGAAAAAAACCCAAACTCAACCAATCAACAAAGAACTAAACATATTCTTTAATTTATTCCATCCAACATATTAAAATGGATAAGCCTCATTTTTCTCACTAATACAGAGATTACTTAAAAATATTACTTTCCTCTCTCTTTCCTAGTTTGGATCAAGCCCAATCTTGCTGAAACAATTGCACTGAGTCTAGAAAGCAGCACTATAAATTTAGCCTTCACTATGTTGTGCCTATCCCTACCACACTACTACTGAGTGACATAACACTTCTTTCAGTGCCTTGATACTCTGTAGTACAGATGGTACCACGTGTACCATGCAGGGCTGACAGCCCTCCCATGAAACAGTGTGGGATTACATTAATACATTATTCCTAGGTTTTAATAGAGGTACTCAAACAAGATGGATCTACTCAATATTTCCAGATTATGTGTATAGGTTCACTTTATATGTGCCGTTCAGACTGTAGTTTGGGAATAAATGTACATACCAAACAGTACCATTCCAAACACAAATGATCTGCATGCCCAAATTAAACAAACATACTGTCCCATTTATATTTATTTATATTTTGCAAACTTAAACATATCCTGAATCTCACTTCTAGACTATCAAAATGCCAGGTTTTTCTTATCACAAAAGCTGCATGACACCTGGCAAACAAAATTATTTCTCAAGTTGGCCTCAGTTCAAGAAGAAAGGCACCTGCAAGTGGATCATGGATATTTGTATACTTAGAAAAATGGTATAGCTTATTTTAGTTAGTTTCAGTCATTAAAACCCGCATTGTTCAAGTCTAATTGCAGCAAATCTTGTAAAGTGTGCTTTACAATCTGCAGAGGGCTCCCATCCCATCCCATCCCATCCCATCCCATCCCATCCCTCTGTTCTTCAGCTCCCATCATTAACCTAAGAATGGTTTGTGCAACTTCCACCCTTTCCTTCAATTTGTAGACAGAGAGTCTAAGGAGTCTTCCCTCCCAGATTCCTCTCCAGCATCGCCATGTCTTCACAAAACTGAAAAGTGCAAATTAATCACCACGTTGGAAAATCTAGGAGATTTCTAAAGACTGTAGTTTACCATACATTGTGCACTTATTATTTTCTCATTTCCACTCCCAATTAAAGGAGCTACAACTTGCCAATGCTATAGGAACAGGTGAAACAGTTCATTCAGGAAGGTTTTTTTGTGACTTACCCCCCAGTTCTTCATCTAATATAGAGGACATGAAAAAAATATTTAAATAAATGCATTTAAATGCTATTTAAATGCATTGTATGTACACCTCTGATTTGTTCTCCTCATATCGCCCTGTCAACGGACCAAAATTCCCTTGAAGTATTTCAAGCAACATGATGATCACCCACATGGAATGTCACCCAGTATGGAATGTCACTGATTCTGAGAGAATATGATTATCTCTAAGCCAGTAACAGTTCACTTTTCATTGCATTGCATTTGCTGGGCATAGATCCTGCGTATCTCCCACAGCGTCCTTGGTCAGATATTTTTTGTTTTATTTTGACAACAGCGACATAAAGTATTTGCAATTGTAAAAGCTATGAGGGATGTGGTTTACAGCTTGTACCTATGGAAAATACAGTAAAAAGCTATAACTGTGCTTTCGTTTACTTTGGTCAAGTGGTTTGTGACCAGCAATACCTCTGATCAGAATTTGTGCAGCGTGTAATTGTAATCATAAAAGCTCTGTATTACTGGAATTCACACCTTGCAGAGTCTAGAACGGGGTTGTAGGGGAGAAAACAGTCTACTCTAAGGACTGATTGGTTTGGAAGTTTTCCAGAAGTTTAAACTTTCATTTTCAGTGTGGGTGGGAGGTCGTGTAGCCACGTTACATATGAACTTTGAAGGTGTGGAGGGGCAGTACTGCCCCATAGCCTCAGCAGGGCCTTGTACTCTGTGCAGAATGGCAGCAGTGGAGTGCACGGCAGCCAGGCTGAGAGCTGCTGACTGACAGCAGCATTTATTAAAATGTCATCTCCTAATTTTCACGCCGGATATCTGTTGTCGTGTAGACTGCCCCAATATCTCACGCCAGCGGGAAGGGCCAGAGAATAACCCAACCTGCCCTGAGGAACGGGAGGGACATAGCCTGAGGGGAGGGGAAAAAAAAAAAAAGCGTATCCAACCCTATTCAGCTGTAGCAAAATAACAATTAAAAAAAAAAAAAAAAAAAAAAAAGGGGTGGGGAGGATGCCCTCCTTGTGGCACGGCTCTTTCCACGAACCTCCCCCGTCTGTCGGACCCCACACGCCGATAACGGGAGCACTTGAGCCGCTGTCGCCTCTCAAACTCCGCTCTCCCGCGCCAGGCACCCGGCACTGGGCACCGCTCCGGGAAACCCATCGGCTTCCCCAGCCCTCCCGTGCGGAGGGCGGCCGGCGGCAGCCAGGCGATGGATGCGGCCGGAATCGGGCACAGCCTTATCTCTGCCAGGGAACAAACACGGCGTTAATTGCAGCCGCTCTGAGGAAATTGCTATTGTTTCAAGTCAAAGGCGGGCGGCAATTTGAGCGGGTTTATCCCGGGAGCCCTGTATCAGTTAATCTGCATCGCGGGGCCGAGCCGGCAGCTCCTGGGGCTGCGGCGGGGGTGTGTGGGGGTGTTGTGCTTTGGAAATAAAAACAAGAGGAGGGAGATCAAGCACGGGCTTCCCGCCCCGGCGTCCCCGTTTCCCTCGCTCCCCGCCCGTGGGTTTTTCCTGCGCCGAGGCGCTGCCCCAGCGCTGGGCACGGCGCACAGAACACCCCCCTCCCTGCGCGGCCAGCAGCCTTTCTGGGGCGCGCTCGGGGCCGCGCACCGGGGCCGCGCGGAACGCACCGCGGGCCCGCCCGCCGGGGTCGGTGTCGGGGCCGCGCACACGCGCGCACAGCGCGGACACGCGCGGAGCGGGGCGCAGGGGCGCGCACGCAGACACCCCGGCGGGGGCCGCGCACACGCGCGCACTCACGGCCCGGCACTCACGGGGGCGGGCGGGCGCTCGCACACGCGCGGGCGCGCACACGGGCGCGCACCCGGAGCCACACGCAGCGGCACAGACGCGCTCCCGCTCCCGCCGTGCTCCCTGCGCGCCCGGCAGCGCTCGCACCGCTCCCCGACATCGGCAGCCAAGGACCCCCCCGCCGCTGTCCGGCCATTAGTGCCTGGGGGGGGGGAGGAGGAGGAGGAGGGAGGAAGGAGGAATAAGTCTATTAGTAATAACAACAACAACAACAACAAAACCCACCAACAAATCCGCACTAGCGCCTTAGTCCTTCTCTCAGACCGTCGACTGCCTGGCATCGCCGAGCATCGGGCTGCTGTGCTGGGACTTTGTTTCAAGTAAAAAAAAAAAAAGGCAAACAAACAAAAAAAACCTTCGCTTGCTCAGCCACTTCCATTTTTTCCCCTGCAGTCTCGCTGGTTTGAGGTGGTTGTTTTTTTGTTGTTGGTTTTTTTTTTTTTTTTTCCCTTCATGTGGTTGGATTTGGTGGATCCGGAGCCAAAGCTGCTTTTTTTCCTCGGTGGGGTGTGCGTGTGGCGTGCGGGGATTTTCTCGCTGCGTTTTTTATCTTCTGCTGCTTTTTTAATCTTGGTTTTGAACCTGAGCCGGGAAAAATGGGAAACGGTGCTTCCGTCAGAAGGGGAATCTCTCCATCACTGTTGTTGGGACGTGTGCCTGTGGTGGTAGTGTTTTAGAGAAATAGCCTGACAGCTTTCGGAGTGGAAGGTAAGGGTGCCCGGGGCATTTCCATTTCCCATTTCCAGGGATTACGACTGGAGAGCTTTTAGCTTGGGATTCCGGGGAGGAGGCGGCGGAGGAGGGGGACAGGCTGTTGCTGAAGGATAGAGAGAGAGAGAGAGAGAGAGACAGCACATACGAAATGATCTCCGCATTTACTTCAGCGCTGCAGTTTAAAAGTTAGAGAAGTCCGTCTTGCGACAGGTCTGCTTCCCTGAGAGTAATTTCCAGCGAGACCGAGTAAACCTGAGGTTTGTGCACGATTGGGGTAATTTGGATTGGGGGGAGGAGGGTGGGAGGGGGGGGATGTTAGGTTAATAGGAAGTTAAAATAAGAGAAGTCAGTGGGTCTTCTGTTGGGGAAAAAAAAAATAAATGGAGTGATGGCGCCGTCTATGTTCGGCTAAACTACAGTGTCACCTAGAAAATCAGTTTGGGGAATATCCAAACTAAACGCCCGTTTCTTTTCAGCAGAAGAGGATTCTCCCCCTACCCAAATGGGCAACCTTAAACCTCTGTGGCCGTTCTTTAACCCCCTCCTCCATGGACAAGAAAGATCTTTTTAATCTGAGTGTCCAATCCTTTTAGTGAGCAGATTCATTCTACATCTAGCTGTATTGCAAACTAACTGAAATGCTGCCGGCACACTCAGTTCGTGTGTCTCTGTGCATGTGTGTGTGTGTAATGCACACAGAGAGAGAGAATAAGCCACTGTTGTGTTTCTGTAGCCTTGTATGAACAAATGCACAACTAAAATGACGGCTGATTACATTTCTTCATAGAAAACAGCCTAGCACTGCAGACGTCTTTATTTTTCTAGTGCAGATATTACATAGGATGGGAAAAGTCAGAGGCTTTTTTTCCTTTTCATACGGAAAAGTAAATAAGCTCCCTTTCTGCTTTCCAGATTATAAAATTAATCCTTTTTCATGGGTGGAATTCTTAATTTAGACACTTATTGTCACATTGGCTTTCAACGCCTACACCATCCTGAATAACACTGCGCAGAACTGCATTGCCTGCAAAGTGCTTCAGCAAAGGGGAAATTGTTTCCAGAATTCCCAATAAGTTTCTGTTTCTTAAAACCTTAAATGCTATACCAACCCTATTTGGAGAAGGAGGACCATGTTATTCATTGAGATGGATGCTCAGAAAGGAGAAAATCTGACTCTGTGGACAGACCCAGCAGCAGCTCTGCTTTTTTTTTTTTTTTTTTTTTTTAAACCTCTGCTATAAAGAGGGTTAGAGTTGGTGCTGCTTTTTGCCCATTTCAGGATTCAGAGTTTGCATTATAATCTAGGAGATACGAAAATCTCTTCAAGGGAGCTTAATCCGGTGACTTGCTGTGTGTTACGCAATGGGAAACAGAAGATGCCTTGCTGTTTGGTGAGGAGATGAAAAGCTAGGCAAAGACACACATCAAAACTCAGTAACGGTGCCTATGTGTATGTCTGCTTCTGCTTACTGAGCAACAGTGGAAGAGACCTCAATTTAGAGAGTTTTGAAATTAGGTTAGTATCACTGCTTTCTGCTTGCATTTTAGAGCAGAAAGCAAAAAGCTACTCATTTGTAAGAGACAAGCAACTTCTCAAAGGTTAATGCTGAAAACAGTCAATTTGAATTTCTTTTGGTATCGTTACAGAGATAAATATAACTACGGTTTGCTGTATTAACCTAGGCCACTGTTATGAGAACAGAGCATGCGGAGGTTGTGAGGGTTGACAGGTGCAGTAAGACAGCTTTATTTGGAGATACTAGCAGAGAAAATGTAGTATGTCTTTCATTGTTCAAGCACACGGCTGCAAAACACAGGAACTAATCAGACAGTACAAGATATTTGTAATAAGAGGGCAAGTGCAGTCCAATAGGTGCAGAGATCCTGCTGTGGCACTGCCAGCTATATAGAGCTGGTGGTTGTAGATACTAATACTGTAAACTATTTTATATATCCTTAAAGGTTGAAGCCATTGAAACTATTATCTTAAAAAGCTGTCATTTAGTGGTAGTGTCAGACCAGTAATAGTTTAATCTTTTTTTTTTTTCTTTCTTCAGTAGTGTCAAAATTTTATTAATACATTAATCTCAGTATTTGCTGCCTGAGTTTCCTTTTTATAGAGATCTCTGTATACCAGGTGGCCGGGGGGAAGGCATGTAGGCATACGGGAGATAATGTTCCATCTGTGACAAATAGTAATTTGTGCATTTTTAAGTTATGGCTGTAATTCTTCAGTTATTTCTCAGACTTAATAGAAAAATAATGTATAACAACAAATGCTACCAGTTTTTCTTTTTCTATTCTGGTGATAATCTGCATGTGCATATATGACTAAAGCAGATTACTTATTTACTTTTTGAAGAAATAAATAAATAAATTTCCCCTCTCTTGGACTGTCGGGTAAGGCATCTAGGCTTTTGCTTAAGTTGAGCAGTTCTAGTCCACGCCATGATGACTACATCCTAGAGAGGAGAGGACATTCCTATTAATAATCTAATAGATGTTGAGTTTTAATTTGCCTGTGGAAGACGTGTCTGTCGCGGTGGCCACATGATGGCGCTGTGAACACAGCGGCAACCCCGGCCCTTGCGTTATAAAATAAAAATTACCTGCCCTTCTTTCTGAAAGGGGTTCTAACTGCAAGCTTGAAAACAGCTGGCTCGAATATTGGAAGGAGTTTGGTTTTCTATGCGTGAAGAATTCTACTTGCATTTTTATTTCATTTCATCTCCTGCAGGCCAAATGACATAGGATGAAGGCTGTTCGTAATTTGCTGATTTATATATTTTCCACCTATCTACTGGTTATGTTTGGATTTAATGCTGCCCAAGACTTCTGGTGTTCCACGTTGGTGAAGGGGGTCATTTATGGATCGTATTCTGTAAGTGAAATGTTTCCTAAAAACTTCACAAACTGCACTTGGACGCTGGAAAATCCAGATCCAACCAAATATAGTATTTACCTGAAATTTTCCAAAAAGGACTTCAGATGCTCCAACTTTTCCCTCTTGGCTTATCAGTTTGATCATTTTTCCCATGAAAAAATAAAGGATCTTTTAAAGAATAACCATTCTATAATGCAGCTCTGCAATTCCAAGAATGCTTTTGTATTTCTGCAGTATGATAAGAATTTTATTCAGATACGTCGCGTCTATCCTATCAACTTCCTGGGATTACACAAAAAAGAAGAAGACCAAAAATCCTTCTTTGAATTTTTGGTGTTGAACAAGGTGAGCCCAAGCCAGTTTGGGTGCCATGTGTTATGCACTTGGTTGGAGAGCTGCTTGAAATCTGAGAACGGGAGAACTGAGTCCTGTGGGATGATGTATACAAAATGCACCTGCCCTCAGCATTTGGGAGAATGGGGAATAGACGACCAGTCCCTGGTGTTGCTCAATAACGTGGTGCTGCCCCTCAACGAGCAGACAGAAGGCTGCCTGACCCAGGAGCTGCAAACCACCCAGGTCTGCAATCTCACCAGAGAAGCCAAAAGGCCGCCAAAAGAAGGTAGGTGCTTCTTGGAGGGGGGCTGAATGCCAAGCCAGTGTGTAAGCCCGAGCTGCTGGCGCTCCTTAATACTCACATTCATTTGAGCTGCTCTCCACTCTGGCTCTCCTCTAGACGAGGCAAAAGGGCTGGAGAAGATGCACACTCCCTCAAGGCAGGGAAGGCTGCATTTTCATTTCTAAACTGGTCTAGGCTTCAGCATATAGTTCTGCTGAGCACTGTTGAAACTCCTTACAAGTGAGATCCATCTGTTTTAAGGCCTCACTTACAGTAATTCCCACAGGTTGTGAGCCAGGAATCCCTCTCCCTCTCACCACCTCTTTACTGCAACCACCCAACTACAAACCTTGGCCCTCTTGATATGATCCCTTGACTTTGCAAGGAAAACATTTCCAAAGGCATGCAGGCAACCTGACAAAAGACCAAGAGATTTACCATGTTCAGGTCACCTGGTCCCAACTGGGCCAGAACTCAACCACCTAAAACCAACCCAAAAGCAAATGCAATTCCTCAGGGTGAACCCTCTGCCTGAGATACCTGGAGTTGTGAGACACTGTGCAGGCAGGACATGCTGGTTTAACCTGCTGGGAGCTCTGCAAAGGGGCTGGGGGCTGCTGCTGCACCTGTTCTCCAGGCAGCTTTGGCTCCCAGAGAAGGCTCAGAATCTCATTGCAGTATTAGAGAGGAGGGGGAGGGGGGGGTTGATGTGTCATTCCCAGCAGCTGCTTCTGTCCCAGCAGCTGCTTCATGTCCCTGCTGGAAAAAGGCGATGGCTGTGGAACGGTGGGAAGACAGGAGTCCAGCAATTAATATGGCAGCCCTCTGCTACATACTTCTTGTGTTAGCCTGATATTTTGGGGAGGTCGGGGTGGGGAGGGTGATTTTGGGAAGGACATTAGGGGATTGCGAGGCAGGGAAGGCATGGGTTGAACCTAGCTGGGAGGCTTTGGCTGCAACCTATGTGCAAGAGGGTCCTTCAGAGCTGCCATGCGGGAATAGGGGACGTGGGGGATAAATTATCGAGCCTTGGGTATTGCATTTTAATGCAGGAAATGTTCCCTCTCTCCTTGTTTTTTGCATAGCCACAAAGCTCTCAGTCTGTGGCGAGGCAGTGCCAAGCTCCCCAGCCCCCCTAATAGAAGTTGCTTTGTGGAGGAATGTAACATTGACACGTTGTTAGGAGAGGATTTCCTTTAAGGGCAGCCAAGCCCCAGTGCTGTGGGAGAAGAAAAGCTGAACTTGCTCCAGCTGCCGTGGAGCCAGCGGCCAAGGGCAGGGCAGGGGGAGGGGAGGGGGGACACTTTCGGCGTCCTGCGGCTCCGCGCCTCTCCCGCCACCCGGCATCCCGGGAACAGAACGATCCTAATGGACAGGGGAGGCTCGGCTGCCGTAAAAACCTCCCAGAGAAGCGGCGGCAGGGATGGTATTTAACATCGTTTAGAGCTGATTGTTGCCCAGGGAGGCGGAGGCAGCCCCGGCCGCAGCAGGCGGAGCCGGGCAGGAGCCCCGGGCACTGCGCGGGGGGCGCCGCCGCCTCCCCCGCCCGGCGCGCTGGGCTCGCTGCGCCCGAGGGCGGCCACGGGCGAGAGGCACCGCCTGCGCTCCCTCGGTCTCCGCCGTGTGAGAGATGGGAGTCACGGGGGAGCCACGGAGCCCTCTAGAAAACAGGAACGCCGCAGAGCGGTGCAGTGGTCGCTCCGCGTTCTCAGCCTCGCCAGGGTCCAGCGGGACCCCGCGGAGGGGCGGGCGGAGCAGCCGCCGCGGCCCCGGCGCCGCGGGAAGCAGTGCCCCCGAGGGAGAAAGGCGCGTTTATCCCCTCCTCCTCCGCCCCTCTCTCTGATTGCCATCCTAAGGCAATCCAGCTCCCTGGTGGGGCCGGGGACTAGGGAGCGCGGGCACAGGGAGTGCACAGGCCACCGGGTGCTTTCACATCTTTCCCCAAAACATGCTAAATTCCAAAGGGATGCGTGTCTCCCAAGTTAAAGCATCTGTTTCAGAAAGGTGATTATTGGAAAGATCAGAGGAAACTTAGGGCAAACACTTATTTTGTTTTTTCTTCCCTTAAATTTTGATACACGTTCCCAGCATATTTTGCTTCCAGTTACAGGCATATTTTAATTCTCGCCCCTACTTGTGCGTTTTCCTGCATATGAGCTTCAGAAGTGGCATTGTTAGAGGGGGTGGAAATTTCACATGGTAGGTAGAAGGTTTGCTTTGCTTGCTTTTCACTGTATTTAGTGGTTTTTTGGGTGTTGCTGAGAATTTTAACATTCTTAAGATTATTTCACACTTTAATTTAATTGCTTTAATGCACTTGGAAATCAGTCATCAGATTGTTACTCGAAGTTATAATCAGTTTGGAAATTAAGCCTCACAGTGTTTCTCAGTAGCAGTAAGGGTTTTTTGTTTGGTTGGTTGGATTTTTTTGTCTTCCACTCAGTGTTTAAAGCATTTTTCCTGGTCCTCGAAAGGCTAAAAATCTGCAAGAGAGGTGTGTTGAGTCGTTGTTTTCTGTAGATACAGTCACATTCATTAGGCACATCAGTCAGTGTATTTGTCTGTATAAAGCTAGTTTGTGGTTCAGTTGAAAGCTTTATTGAGGGATCAAAATGTAGAACATTCTTGCCACAAACATGATGCAATTCATCACTTCTGTCAACAAACATTAAGGCAAGAAATACAAATTTTGTTTTCACAGACAATCTGGTTCAAGTTATATTGGCACAAGTAGAATAAATAAGGTAGACTAATAAGTAAGAGAATGGTTGTTAGGGTTCTTAGTGACAGCAGAAAGCACAGATTTGCCAGTGCAAGTTGAGTTTTAAAGAGAATGGAGTTTACTACCGAGAAAGTGCTCTGGATTTGATAAGACTCTGTTTTATGAATTTGTGTATTACTTTTAGGTTTCATACTGACGTTGCCTAGCAATGATTTTTGGAAAGGAATTGCAGAGACCTGACAGCTTTCTACAGTATTATGAAAACCCTTCCATCCTTCAGATTTGCTTTCATCAAGCTTGACTGTATGAAGTGCAAAATCTCTTCCCAAAACTATTTTCAGTCCCGTTTTAGAATAGAGAGCATTTAGATTAAAGCCTACTGTTTCTATTTTGAATCTCTGAAATTTTGAATTTGACAAATGGTTTAGAAAAATGGATGAAAGTCAGTATTTTTCCTTTTTAAGAAGTGTTGCATTTTACAAAAGATATGACAAGTATACAATGGATGATTGTGTTTCTAAATGTGCTGAAGTGTTGAACAATAAAAGGAACTAGGTCAAAAAAAGAAGCTATAACTGTTACTTTTTAATAAAATAGTTTGGAAATATGTGGTTTATTCAGCATTTCTTCTGTAGACAGATTATCTTAGGTGTCATCGATTAAAGCAATATTGAATATCACTACATTTTCACTAAGATCTGGTTTCTTTGTATCTAGATCTGTTTCTGTAGCTTTACATTTGAGATGCTTAGCCTAGATCAAAGCACTTGCAAATAGATCTCAGTACTCTCATGGGGTCCTGAATTTAAGAGCTATGGGGACTTTGTCCTCTTGATTTTCAGTGCTGTGACTGAACTGTGTCATGAAGTTTCTGTCTATAAGACAGGACTCAGTTCCAAATCTAGTGGACCTCTAAAACCTTGGCATGTAGTCAATCCATACAATTTTTTGAACAAGGACAAGAAAATCCCAAAATGTCTTTTCTTACTGTGACCATTGCAAAAGTGTAATATTATTGTGGTGTTCTATAAAAATTACTTAGACAGAAACTATAGACAGTTTTCCCTCATGTTTTACTGCCAAATCTGAATGGGGCCCTCATAAAACAACAAAATTAATTTTTTGTCCTCTTATTTACATCCAACAGGAGAAGAGGGGGGATGCTCACATTCATTAAATCTCAGCATTTGGAGTTCCAGGCTTAATCTTGTATGTCTCATTCAGACAGTCTAAAGTAGTTTTAGCAGGGATTTTTTATTATGCTGGAAATGTAGCATTGGTCTCCTTTGTAACAAATTCTGACACTGTCTACCAGCATCGTAGTGTTCAGTAATGATTTATTTATTTTTTCCTGATTTCATATCTGAAAACAACAGGGAGATCTTAACAGAGGATTACAATAATTTATGCCACATTGTTGAAGAATAGTAAGATGTAGGATGTAGGTAGTTTTGTGGAGCTTTCATGACATGTATGCTTTTACTTATATATCATTCCATGAATGCCCACTTCCTGTTGCACACATTTAGGATGAATTAATAATATTCACCACATACCCAGAGGTCACTAGCTGGGTGAGTAAGCTGGACATCCCTAGTCAGGAAGTCATAATCAGTAATACCATGTCATATCATGGCCCCATCAGAGGATTTAAACTGTTAAATCAGTGCAGGCTTTGTCTAGTAACAACAAAAACTACAAAATGGAGTCCAACGACCTTACACTTCTAGAGGGCTATTTAATATTTAGTGTGCAATGATTATTTGAGACTAAAGCAAAACTTAGAAAATCCAAAATAGATAAAAATGGTTGTCCAGAATACTGAATGAGTACAGTAGCATACTTGGAAGATTCTTAATAGTTTTTATATCCTGCTGCTTGCTGTGGCTCATTTATTCATGAGTTCAAGGGGACAAAGGAAGATGAGCAGTAAGGGAAGAACATACTTTTTAATTTTGCACGAAAGGTATTTTTTTATTATGACTTACAAAATATTGTTTACAAACTTGAAACTGATATTCTAAAATAACCTGTTACCATGCAGGTCATGAGCATCTTGTTATCACTCTGTTACAAGCAATTTGATCTCAGTAAAAATCTAGACTGTAAAGAAAAATAATTTCACTTTAATTTTTTTTTTTTACATAAATATTGTCCCTCTTAAAATGCTCATGACCAAAAACATCACAAATCGGTTAAAGACATTCTTTTTGTTAGTCTGGTTCCCAGTGGAAGAAAGTATTTTAAAATCTCCTGTGGATTCCAGTGTGCTTTATAAAATGCCCTTTTTGACTTCTTTTGCTAAACTAAAATGATCACCCGAAA
This sequence comes from Myiozetetes cayanensis, assembly GCF_022539395.1. Classification (NCBI taxonomy): domain Eukaryota; kingdom Metazoa; phylum Chordata; class Aves; order Passeriformes; family Tyrannidae; genus Myiozetetes; species Myiozetetes cayanensis. Next base: position 86,739,453 of record NW_026087411.1, on the reverse strand, counting down.
AATTTATACTTTTAGGACATATTTGAGTCACTCGGAGCCACTCATAATAAATAGGATGCTTTATCACAGTCATGCGAGTTTGATTTCAAATTCTTTTTTTGAAGTGATGCACTGTAGAAAAAGCATTAATGATCAGAATCTCTTTTAATCAATAAGGCCTACCTATCTTTGTTTTCAGGTATTATATGCGATTATCACCAGTGATTGTACTTTGTGCTGTATTGATCATTTCCACCTGATTTACTTCAGTAAACGATGAAAATTCTTGTTTTGATGTAAGTTTAGAACTTTGTGTGCAAGACTAATCAGCATTTCATATATGTGTATGGATTTGGATCAACCCATAAGTGAATTTTCTGATATCTTCAAAAAGGAAAATACCCAGACCATTTGCTTTACAGCACAAACCCCCCTAAATAAATGGTTTTGCTTCCAGTTATTTAAATACTTTATTAGTAAATGTACTTGGCTCTCTTATCTGCCTGGTAATTTCTTAGGAATCACAGGTTCTATCAGTATTTTGTTCAGCATTTCTCACACTAACCAGATGGCATATTACTAGTTTTGTGGGAGAGGTCACTCTGCTTCAGTCTAGTGTTTGCCTTCAGAGGGATCACAAGTGTCCTATATAGGATCTGAATACAAGTCTCATTGTTTCTTTAAAACATTCATGGCTTCAGTTGAATAGTATGTTATAATCAAAACCAGGATTTCAGTTCCCCAACCTATAATTTTTGCTTGAATTAAACCTCCATTTATGTACATTATCACACTCAGACATTGTAGAGACCTGCTCCCAGCTGGGCATAAATACTGCTAGAAACCTCAGCTCTTAAGAGCCCAGAACATAAATAGAAACTAGTGATAAAGAATTGGCGAGGTATATAAAGAAATGAAGTGTTCAGAATGAAGTCAAAACAAATATCCAAATTAGGAACAGAATTCAAACTCGCTTGCTGCTGCCTCCAGTGAACAAGTGCTTGATAGTACTGAGTCCTGTACCATCAGATATTTCAAACCAGTCATGCCTTATGTGACCTTCTCATACCAAAAGTCTGTGGTTTTTTTCTTCAAATGCTTCCATTGTCTGGGTAGATAAGATGCACAATATGTTCACTGTAATTTAGACCTTGTCCTCTGATTCGCTTGTTCTTTTGACAAATATGGAAGTGTTCCAGTGTAGGACAGCCATTAGCAGAAGTTGATGGTGATTCTGTTTACGTAGTGGGAGTGGGATTTCAGTTTTTAAGTCTCAGTGACTTTACGCAGAATTATATTATGACATAATGCAGGTACTGCATTTCTTATTATTATGCAATGTTTTATACATGTGTATTTCTCTTTTATACATTTATATAATACAGTGATTAGAGGATGTATTACATCCAGTCTGTTCTGCTCTGTTTTTTTAAGGCAATTTATCCTCTTCTGTTCAAATCCATCCATATTGCTGTTTTGTTTAATTTTCTACTTCCAAAAGCATGGAAAAAATCTGCTCTGTGTGTGGGTATACACAGAGGAATTTTCAGAGGAGACTTGATTTTTCTCTTCTTAGGGAATTAATTTTATGAAGTTTATTCAGTTGTGTTTTATCAAAGGATTCCAACTCAAAGTTGTTGTAGCTCTCAAATTGAAGTTTAGTTGTTCATTTATAAATATGCAGTAATTGTAATAAAACAAAGGTCACTGCAGAATTCCATTGAGCATTATTTGCATTCACTGTTAACAAGAAATATAAAATGCTCTTTAGGACAGAGAAAGTTGTACATGATATAAAGTACAAATTTACAAATTATGCATCACTGATTTATGAATATTTCAGCATTTGAGCCCCTTCTGATGCTAGTTTAATCTCAGGAGGAAGATAGTCAAATGTTTCAAAGTCATTCTCATTTTTGTTAATCTTGTAGAGAAGTTACAAACAAAGTTTTTGTCAAATTACTGACACAGTTTTCTGATGGACTAGCCACCATCAGAATTAGTAAAAGCAATCAATAACATTGTATGAGATCGGTGTTGTTACTTTACTCTGCAAAGGCCAAATTATCATCCTTACTCGAGACAAATTCCCCATCGTATCAATATAATTTGGTCTAAATGCAGATTAGATTAGAGCCCACAGAAGAGATGTGAAACAGTAATAGCATGTGTTCCTACTACCAAAAGCAATTTATTTCATAGTTTTTATTTATAAAGATTTTTTTTCACTGTAGTTCTACTATTGAAACCATCGTTGACATTCAGTAGAGTGAAGCAGATGTACTTAAAACAAATAAACAAACAAACAAAACCATGAAAAATCCCACCCAACATTTTTTTACTCGTTTGTTGCATTTCTTTCAGTTTTAGCTGATTAGTCTGTCCCTCTCTGTGCTTTACTTCAGTTTCTTGGTTTTTTGTTTCTTCATTATCTGAAGGGGAAAAGAGGCATACGACAAACTCAAATTACTGTTTCTTTGATAGTGCTAAAAATGTGTGCAACTGAAATTTGGAAGCAAGTTATTTTCAGTTATTAAGTCAAAATTTTATTTATATCTCCTAGAAATGGCAAAACCACAGAACAAAATTTGAATCCCATCCATTTTTTGGTAGCTTGATAGAAAATTGATGACAATGGGGAAAACCTATTACCCACTTTGGGTCAGTTTTCACCAATTTGCTCTCTTTAATTTTTCAGGAGATATAAACGTTTTGAGAGCTGACTTTGGTACCTGTTGTTCATCATGTACTGCTAGCTCATTCTTTTGCAGGGACAGTGTTTGTTCATAGGATGGTTTATAACTCTCAGCCATAACTGATAGTTACATGCTGTTGAACATCTTCACTGAAGGACTGTGGGAGGATGGAGAATCCAAAGAGCAATTCTCCAACTCTTAGCTGTGAAAAATAAAGATTAACAGGAATTCTAACCTTAACACTTCTAACTAGCATTGGAAATACCTTATGGTAAGTAGGAACATGTTAACCACTGTCGCCAACTGAGGTTTGTCATCAAGTTGCTTCTGAGACCCCATTGCTGGCTATGGCTTTACTCCTTTCCTGGGTTATGTCAGTACACCAGCCAAGAAGAAAACTATTCACCTTGGGTTTTTTTGTTTGGATGATCTTGATGTTGAGTGAGTGTGCTGTAACAGCCCAACTAAGCCTCCCTCAGAACCAAAGGGTGGCACAAGGAAGAGTTGGAGAGAAGCAGTAACGCTGGTTCAGCACAGTTTAGATTTGCTTAGGAAAAAAGTCTATCAGAAAGTTGTCAATACATGTTACCCTTGCCTGCTCTTCTGTACATGTTAGCAGCCAGTTACATAATACTTTGTTTCTAGGCAAGTGTACCAGGTTTGATTGCAGTATTACTGGCAGATGCTTCAAAATAGAGTCCAAGATACATGTTTATCCAGGGCTTTCTGCTGACCATTAAAGAGTGGTGCAGATTGCTGTGAAAGTGTGCATAGAGTGCTCGGAGATGAGTCTGTGAAGCCATTGTAGCTCATTCCTGTAGTGCACCTAGAAAGAGTTTAAATTACAGATTAGAAAATCAGGTTATGAGAAATAATATTGCACATGCTTTGAGCAAGAACAATTTTTCCTTAAAGGGTTTTGGAAAATCATAACTCCAAAGGTTTCATGCAAAATATTTCTTTGAATTATAAATGGTTCACTTTTTCTTACAGTGTTTACTTCTCTGTCCCATGAACATATTCTTCTGCACTGCATGCATAGAAGAATTCAATTGTCTGCAAAGCTGGGCACTTCAACTTGAACTGTAACAAACTGTGTTTTTATCCTTGGAAGTGTTTTGTTTGTTCTGTGGCATTGTCTGATATCTGCAGTGATTGGCAAATATACAGATGCTTCATAGTGGTATGTTTGAAGGTTGATAGATGTGCTTCACACTGACAAAGGAGAGGAGGAAAAATGTTCAGCACTGCAGGTGTAATGTGAGTACAGAGCCTTGTCCAGCTGGTCTGTCTGCACCAAATGTCTAGGAAGTCACTAATAATACAGAGAGGATCCTGAAGTTTCACTCTCCTTGGAAGGGAGAAAGGTGCCAAGGCTGGGATATTATCCAATTCCAACACCTGATAAAACTGTGGGAGTTACGTATAGGGCCATAGGGCTTCAGTGTTATTATTTGGGTTATTTTTTGGGTTCATAAATGCAATAGATATGGGCTATACCTCATGAAGCAGAATTATAATCAGAACAAAAGTTTGCTAGTTATTGTCCTGGGAGAATTTAATGTACTTAAATGCACTTAAAAATAATTTGAGCCAGCCCTGGAACCAGTGTTTCCCTGTCTCGTAAATGAATGTTCAAGTTGTTGCATATTCATTATCTTTAGTCCAGTGAATTTTTAATTTATTCACAAAAATTAGGGCAGCTTCAGATTTGGGAAAAATAAAAAATATTCCTATTCATTGATGAGACAGAACCTTCTGAGAAAAAGAGCCACTGAGTCCAGATTGCTCCAAGTGCTGCAGTTGTTTACAGGACATTCAGTTCTGCGTTGGCAGTTTATACACAGAAGATTATGAAAGGAGGATGCCAATCTCTGGTTGTGCCTCGTGCAAACCTTGGTTGAGCTGGGTCGATCCAAGACCTTTTTGATTCACTCCAGTCAGGAGTTTGCTACTTATCACAGTAAGGAGGGGCCCAGACCCTTGTGTGCACCTTGCACATGTTGCCTGTGGCTCTTAAGCACCAGCAGGTGTGGGCTTCCCTAGGATGAACATTCTGGAGGTCCCCATTTGGAATGTGGGTCATGAAAGTGATGATGAGGCATGTAAACTTATTAGATTTTTTTTGTAAATGCTTTTTGATACTTCTGTGCATCAGTTCCTTTCTGTGTGGTATTGTTAGAATGGTACTGCCTTGCCTTCTGGTGATATTATGAGGATAAGTATGTCAAAGTTTTGCTCTGCAATCAACCATCACTGCTAAACGTGAAAGTTTTTTTTCTCCCTCATAGATCTGATTAAAATCAAATCTATGTTTTCCCCAGGTATTTTTGGTGATTGAAGTGAAAGTGTGTTTTTATTGGTTGTTTTGCAGATGAAATAGATGAAGAAAATGAAGGACTCTTACATTTATCTCCTATTCCATGCTTTTAAGCTTTTGAAAAATGGATTTCTGTCCATGTAAAATCTGAAGTGTTGCAAAAAAATAGGTTTTAGTCAGATAACATGTACAATAACTTTACAATAACTGAATTTCTAGAACAAATAAGACATGACAGGGTACCCAAGCGTGCCAGGATGTAGCATCTAAATATTTTTTAGACATGAATAAATTCCTACTTTTTATGTTCTTTTGTGCATACATATTCTCATTGAATCAACAGCATTATTTATGTAAATGGCATTTAATTAAAAGCAGGTTTGCCAGTAAATACCCTCAATTGAAGTTGTGGGTTCCTGAAATATATCTAATCAATATTAGAGCAGGAAACCATTATTTTATTATTAATGTTAATCTCTCTAAATATTATTAAAAATTAATCCCAACAACAATAATAAAATTCAATCAATCAAATAATTATTAATATATATTATATCAATTAATTTACTCTGTATGAGCTGTCTTATATAAGTTGGATAAATATTCTTTGTTCTTGTTATCCTAGACCCTGGTTTTGTCCAGTTCCCAGGTCTGCACTGCTTTAGCTGATCATCAGTGTATTATTCATTGGCTCTGAGATCCCCAGGGCCATACTTTGCCTTTCACTGGCTCTTCCAGACCTGTGCTCCCCTGCCCTACACCTGCTTGGACACCTCTGCTCTCAAACCATTCTTTCTTTGCCAGAACTCTGCTCTTCTGCACTGCATTGTTATGATGGGCTAATAAGTATGTCATTCTGTACAGAATAACTGTTTGTTGCTATCATCTATAAAAAGAATATGGTTCTACAAAGATAAACAAAAGTTAAACAAATCAGGCAGTAGCTGGCTGGTCATTAAACAAGCTAAATAAAGCTTCAGGAAGAACAGAACAAGTTCAGAAAACACTTGATGTGTCCTGAGGCTTTTTTAATGGCAATTGCAGTGCTGTATTTATTGTGATGTAGGTCTGCACTAAAATACATTTAGAATCATAAAGAATGACCATGGTTATTGTTATTGTACCTTTTTTTTTTTTCTGTTTCTGTTGAATATATTCAGAAACTGCCATGGAATTAGTTGCAAAATTTTAGCATTCTAAAGCATGCATCTTTTCTCATTAGATGAAAAAAAAAGTAGTGTCACATTATTGATTTATATTTGACAAATGGTATCACACTAGACACATCTGGATAAAAACAGGAATCTCTTTGGGAGCAGTTGGCTGATGTTTGGCTATGACTGACACAACTACTATAAAAATAGATGCTTTTTAATTCTCATTTTTGTATAAGTTTGTATTTATGTCTAAAATACATGTCTGAACACAAAGTTGACAGTCATTTGAGATGACAACCACTGTCAGGAAGTTCTTCCTAAGAAGGAGAAGTCATTAAATTATGAAGTATCGAAAGATAGTCTTTACTGTAATATGAGCTGTGCAAGAATATGTGGCCTTAAAGGATGTGAGGATACATATCAAAAACACAACAAAAAGATCATCTTAAAACCAGAATTTACTTAGATCACATGAGGGTGAAAATAAGCATGCAGGATGTTTTGGTGATCTACGGAAACACTGTCCAGCAATTATTAGATTTCAGTGGTTAGTAAGCACCATTTTTAAAAATCCTGACTGAATATCTTGGAATAATGCTGTGTCAAAGAATTTTTTACATTTCTAAGGTCTGTTTTCCATTGTATGTATACTTCAACCACAATATTTAACTTCAAACATTTGGGCATAGAAAGTTGTAGAAAATAATTTTGCATTAAAATCAATACATTTTCAATAATGTTTGCTAAGATTTATTTCAAAAAATACAAGTTATTTTGCTAGCAGCACAGAATGTTGTGAATTGCATAGCCCTGTTAACATGGGCCTTAGATACGTGTCCAGTACCAATCAAGGATTTAGAAGACTTGTCCATTTTGTCTTCCCTCCCAGCTCAGTTATTGTTACAAGTCCTGAGCTTCTGTTTCATGACTGCTTGCAGTCTTTGTACATATTAAGGATGAATACTGCTAACTAAAGGTGATCTTGTTTTGGCAAATAAAGGAGAATCACTGTGATATGCTGAAAAGAAGTCTATGTGGATCTTTACACTAAGAGAAAATTAGATTTCAAGGTAACAGAAAAGATGAAAATTTAGAAGACATTTGTGTCTTTTATACGAGTTAATTCAAAATGCATAAGTAAATGAAACAATGGAGAATAGACATAGGGTACACTGAAGATTTCTTGAGGAAAAAGTACTGAAGATGCTGAATGTCTTTTATTGAAAGACACTATTGTGATATGACACCAAGATAGTGTCTGGTACTGTGATACAGTCGGAAATTCTTCCATTTCAGGACAGGGATCCTTTTGGCATAGAGTTAAAAAGACCCCTGGTATTCTCCTTTGTTCCTCTGGCAGACACACATTGCTCATGGTAGCAGTGATGTGCTGGCGAAGACACAAAGTGCTGTGTTGATCAGAGAATACCTTATGTGCATGCTAACTTGAGGGATGATCACACACTGTGCCTCTCATAAGACAGACCCTCAGGCCACAAAGTCCATTTCAGCATATTTGGTATTTGTAACTTGTAGTTTCTGTTAAAAATTGTCACATTGCCCCAGTGGAGCTCCCAGCTAAATACTGAGCATGCTTCTTGATTAGCAGCTCATAACACAAGGTTTATACGTACTTAAGCTTCCCTTGAAATTATACTGGCTCTAAGCATGTTTTTGCGCTTTTTTGCCCCTTTGCTTTGTCCTGTGTCTAGGTTTTTAGCTCTTTACATTACTCTTTTAGCTAAACCCTCAGATTTCCCAGAAGCTTGCACTTTCACAGAGCTGTGGTCTTATTAGTACTCTAAGCTTACAATTTATCGTATCCAGGGCAGAAAACAGGTGAAGTAAACAAACACAGAAACCTTAGAGGAATTACAAATGAAAAAAAAAAAACAAACCAACCTGAAAACAAAAGAAAAAACAGTTTTTATTTCAATTAGCCTGAGAAATGCACAGGCTTGGACAAAGAAGTAGAATCCCTGTATTTAATCCCCTGGTTTTGTTTCCTCATCACTCCAGTCACACAACCAGATGAAGCTGAAGGTCGATGAAGAGTCCAGTATTCCCAGCTTTATGCTCTGCTTTGAACATGATTCTTCTGTTATAAGCTCTGAAAATCCGTTTTGTTTCTTCCACTGCCCTGTGCCATCTGCTTCCACCGGTTTTCTCCATTGGTTTCATGCACAAAATAGGTTTCAGTCACAAAAGGCAGGGTATGCCTTCCAGCCCATGCCTCAATCATTTCTGGAAGTCCCATTACTTCTCTGATGGAAGAGTGTAGCCAGGCAACCAAAATGCAGTGGGTTAAGCTAGGAGGTGAATTCAATGTGTATGTGTGTCCTATACCTGTGTGTCCCAGAGCCCAGTCTTCCCTCTTCAACCTTAATCACTTCAACCACCAGTATATTGTGCTGTTTCCTCTGAGTTGCTTCTGCTGACTCCATAAATCTAGTGAGAGCAGTATCCCAGGAAACAGAAAAAAAGGGCTTAAGTTTCCTCAGGCTAAGTATACCGTGATCTTGTGTTTCCTTCTCCTTAAGAGAGAGTTACTTTAGCATATTTATATATGAAAGGTGTACTCCATGGTTTTCTGTAGCCGGTATTTTTGAATAAGAGCAAAACGTCTTTGGGGTCAGTTCAGTACTCTCTCAGATATATAGCACTGCCCAAGAGCATGTGGAGGTTCGGTCATCAGCAGCCTTTTTCTGACACACAGCACGTTTATATTTTCACCTAGGTCCCTGACCAAGCTCAAAGAGAGAATAAAGTGCAGTGTGCAGTCCTGGAAGCCTTTATTTAGGCCTGTCGGGAGCAGGGGTGTCCCCACATAGGTAGGCTTTTTAGGAGCTAATTTCAGGTAATCTGCACCACTTGCTTGAAATGAAGTTTTCAATTCTGCTTGTTCCTCTTTTAGGCACCAAAGCAGGTATCTAGACCATATGCAAATATTATGAGTTAATCTATCTGCAGTAATCTTGAAGATTTTAATGATGTTGCTTGTCCAGCTTTGCTTACTTTAGTATTTAATTTCCACTGGTGTTAGTAGGATTGAAGGCAAGGATAACAAATTTCATGTTCTCTGGTTTTGGTTTCTTGTCAGTTAAAGCACAAGACCTACTACAAAGAGCCACACACACTCTTAAAAATGAAATTCACAGTGAAATTTCTAGATTTTAATTATAACAAGCATTATTTTTTGTTGATATAGTTACAAGTTAGTTACTCATCGGTGTAAGAAAGAGATACAAAAGATCTTATTTTCTTACTACGGTGGTTTCAATGTCACAAATAATTACTACATTTATAATAGATCTGTCGTGTGTAAATGGAGTCTACTCAAATCTGACAATACCTTAATCTAAATGACATAAGAAGCCTCTGAAATCACATGAATTATAAACAACATTGAAATACTTTCATTTGTGAGTACAAGTGTGCTACAAATGAAATGATTAAAACAAATAGTTCAATGTATGTTGTTGTATGTATGTTGTACAATTTCTGTTTCAAATTATTAATAAGAAACCAGGCTATAAGCTCAGAGAAATAGAAATAATTGCCTACATTGAGATATCATTTACTATTTCTTGGAAGATCTAGGTGCTCAGAAACTGTTAAAATCAGTGCTTTTTTACTACAAAATAATAACTATGTTCCTCCAAGGCCATTGTGTCTGCAATAGCATCGAAATGCTTTAGATTGTCCCCTGGATTTTTATGGGATTGTCTCTGTTTGGTTTGAGGATTATGGAATGTTAAATACTGTTAGGAGAGAGTAATCCACGTAGGCTGGTTTTCACCCCTGCCAAAGAAACAGATGGACTGATGACCTTTTCAAGGCAATGTTAGATCTATGTGCTTTTGACTGGCACTGGTGCTGGGAGCACTCTTGCTCTCTGAGATGTCTTTACTCAGTTAATCTTAATTTTTATTACTTAATAGGTGTTTGTTTTTTATTCAAGAAAATGCTCTAAATTACCCCCTCAATTATTTAGTCACCCTCTCTCTGGCATATTTGCCACAGCTGAAGTCGTGCTAGTTCTCCCATGTGAACATTTAGCAGCATGAATCTTGAACTCTGGCCATATATCATACACAAATGTCTTTGTCCACACAGGTGTCCCCTATGACCTTTGAGTGCACATTTCTGTTTTCCAAGAAATTTCATTTTTGTGTACACCACTCACTAGTCACATGATAAGCAAAACCACACAGAACTCAGTTGTATAGTCCTAACAATTATGTGTTCCATTCATGTACAAACCCATGGTAACCTGGGAAAAAATCAATGCCATCTCACTGAGAAATATGCAGTTAAAATCTTTAAACAAATTTCCTAATAACATTAACCTGAATTTATTTTTTTGTAATATTTGGCATCATTCTTTTATACGTGTATTAGACTATTTCCTATATTTTTGCAGAAACTGTTGATATATAGCTGTCAAAAGGCAATTTATGCCTACACCAGTAAGTTTGAGAAGTTTATGAGAGCAACAGAATCACAGTTTCTGGGGCTACCCTCAACCATTTCAGTGCTAATAAAATAACAAACTGATGTTCTTTGCAACAGTTCTATTTAATCTTTTAGGAAAAAAAAATCATAAACATATGAACTTTACATTTTATTTATTTATTTTTTTATATTCTGCTCTGAATCTGTATAATGTAGTTTTAAAGTTAGAATTGGGAAACCTCTTGAAAATGCTGATTGGTCAGGTTGGAAGCTTGAATGGTTTACAGCATCAGCTAGGTGAGAACAGTTAGCTGGGCAACTTTTTTTATTGCAATGAGCATTTAGAACTGATGGCAATCCCTGGAAGATCACTTAAGTTAGGAGTCCATATTCATGATTTGGTTATATTTTAGCATTCCACTGGTGTGATATGGTGTGCAGATTTCAGATATTGAGCACTCCCAGAGGACAAGAGCTGAAGTTTTTCAAATTATCACTGAGGTATTTTTTTAATATATGAATGCATATTAAGATTTTGGGGTTCTTTCATATTTGAAAGTAGTTCATTGTCTTCATGGAACCAGATGGGATAACAAACTCAAGAGATCTCAAAGTTGATGCCTAAGGCTAAAATTTTACTTTCAGACCCATTTTTATGAATAGATTCCAAAATATTTCTTAAATTATGTGAAGTAGATTCATAGATAAATTAGGTTTGAAAGGTTCTGAAGGTCATATAGTCCAATCCCTTTTTCAGGGTAAAACTAATTGAGTATTTCATTTCAGTCTTCTCTTTGGTTCATAGTGAGGTTGTTTTGATCCCTAATAGTTTGTACATATCTCAGTATTCAGCAAATAGCTAGAACCATAATTGGAGCTAGTGTATATGTTGTCAATGAGTTTTATTATTCCTGTCAGTCACTGTAATGGTCCATGGTTTCTTAGTTATTCTTTATCATGCTTCAGGTTGTAGTATTCTGATTAGTAGAAAAATGACAAAGAAAATCACAAAGACAGTGTGCAGAATGGCCAAAAATAGTTAATCTGAAGAATAGCTAATAAAAAATTATAGAGAAAATGATCCAAAAATAATTATATCTGAGTCGTCTTTAATCTAAAGATTTTGGAAAAAGTTTGGTGTTTAGCAAGTCAAGGTTCAATGTTGCCAAGAGGTTTCATTAAAAAAAAAAATTAATAGTTTCTTACAGTATTTTACATCACTCACACAAAGTGAGGCATGTTTGCGTGCCTTCCCTTTTGCTTGTGATGTGTCACAGCTGTACCATGCTGTTGGTAGCTTCTGGCACTGAAAGACAAGATAAGGAATCACTATTGAATAGTGTTCTGGAAAGGGGAAAGAGAAGAGGCAGCCAGACAAGAATATTCGTAGTTAAAGCTTGTAGGGCAAAGATAAGGCAGTATAAAAAGAGAAATGGATTAATGCTAGCCAAAGGGGTTTAGATAATAAGGATTTTTTTACAACATCATAGGGAAAAAAAACAAATACCAAAAAGACTGAAAGGGATGATAATAATCTTATTTAAAATATCTGAGTTAAAAAGCTTCTTTTTAGGAATAAGAAATTAGGGTGATTCTAGAACAGGAGAAAAGTATGAAGAACTTGACAAACAAGAAATAAGGTCATCTCTGAGAAATGCAAATATGCAGATATAGAGTGGTATAGGGAATGCGTATTACAGACTATTAAAGTAAATAAATAAAACAGGATTGTGTAATTTTTTTTAATTTAACAAGAAAATATTTAACTTCAGAGTTCTAAGAATCCAATTTCTAGACTAGTAAAACTATGAAAGTAACCTAAAGGATATCACTATGTGAAAGTAACAAAATGTTAACCATTACCATGACTTTCTGTATTAAATTTATTTTAATACTACAAACGTTAACCATCTTTTTTTTGAGGGGGCAGGGGGATTGTAAAATGGGTAAATGAAAGCATTAAATGAGAAGATATGGATATTACTCATATTTCTATAAAATTTAATTCAGAGTGGTCTAGGTTTTAACACATTTAAAAGCAGACTGTGGGCTATGCAAACAGTATAAATTAACAGCAATAGAATACTGACATCTGCATAAATTTGTATTTGAAGTTATATCTTCAGTAGTGGTTTAAAGAAAATAATGTACTTGATGAAACTTGGAGTTTAGCAATAAGTTAGGAGGACGTGCAAATACTAGTGGGGACTGGGAGAAAAGAAAGAAGACTTAAATCAATCAGAAATATGGGGAGGACATATGATAATAGAATTTAGAATACTGTAAACTAAAACTCTGGTCCTGGAAATAAATTGGAATAAAATGGGAAAGATAAATCCCAAAAGCACTAATAATGAATGATACATGGAGGTGATTGCAGAGAGAAAGAGATCTCAGAGACTGAGTTGGAACCCAAAACAAAAGGCTTTGAGCAAAATGTAAGCAAAGACTGAAAAGGTGGCTTTCCACCTAAATTTGTTGTTGTTTGTGAACCTGATATACATTTACAAGTCTTTAATTTTTATTAGATCATAGAATAATGTAATAATGTAATATATATTAAAATTTCATGCAAGACTTCTCTATTTTTCCTAATCTTAGGCATTATTGTTACACATTTTTACTCTCTCAGTATATTACAATTAATCTGAATATGTATCTTAGAGATGATAATATATATTATGTTTATTATATATTACATATATGCATGTTCCATTAAAACCACTATGATTTGATAGTAAAGAATTGTTATGATCTCATAAATCAGTATGTTAATAAAAGAAAGGAAATTTTTATCCTCTCAACATGAAATAATTAAGATATTGTAGGCAAAATAGGCTAATTTAACTCCTAAATTTATTTGGTATTTTTCATTTAGAATCATAGAATGGCTTGGGTTGGAAGAGTCCTTGAAGATCATCTAGTTCCAACCCTCCTGCCATGGGCAGGGACACTTCCCACTAGACCAGGCTGCTCAAAGGCCCATCTAACCTGGCCTTGAACACTTCCAGGGATGGGGCATCCACAACTTCTCTGGGCAAACAGTTCCAGTGCTTAACTACACTCTGAGTAAAGAATTTCTTCCTAACATCTAATCCTCTTGTAGTTTAAAACCATTTCTACTTGTCCTATTACTATCTGCCGGTGTAAAAAGTTGCTCCCCCTCTCTTTTATAAGCCCCCTTTAAGTACTAGAAAGCCACAATGAGGTCTTCCTGGAGCCTTCTCTTATCAAGGCTGAACAACACCAAGCTTTCTCAGCCTGTCTTTGTAGGAGAGGTACTCTAGCCCTCTGATCATGTTTGTGCCCCTTCTCTGGACCCACTCCAAAAAGTCTTCATCTTTCCTGTGCTGACGACTCCAGAGCTGGACAGAGATGAGGTCTCATGAGAGTGGAGTAGAAGGGCAGAATCACCTCCCTAGACCTGCTGGTCACTCCTCTTGTGATGCAGCCCAGGATGTGGATAATGACATCTCAATGCCAGATATGGATGAAGCATGAATGATAAAAGGACCAGTGGGCATGAGTGACACAAAACAAAGTGTGGGTAGGAAGGTTTAATAGCTCATGGGATAGCAAATTGGACCAACCATGACCATTGCCCCAGGGTGAGATTTTCTGTTCATTGAGTTTTATGAGTATTAAACTGTCATTTATTTCAGAATAGAAAAGCAGTTCATGAATTACATGTTTCAGTGCTTACAGCAAGACTGAAATGGAACCTAACTGGTGCATAAATGCTTTTCCTGAGTCTCCATTGTAAGGTGAATTCTATTCTAAATACCTCCAGAAAATGTTTTGGACCTGCAAAACAAAACTAGCCTTTCCAGGGATCACTACTTTCTCTTTTAAAAAGTAGCTTACTTCACCCTGGAGGGATTCTTAAGGGGTCACAGGATATTCAGAAATCAGGGTATTTTTGCAGGAGTTTCTTCTCTGCTATTAAGGTAAAGGCAGTCTTTCAGTCAGCCTCCAGCACTTTTTCTTGTTTGTCTTCTCAATTTCTCATTGCAGGATTGATTCCTTGAAGACTAGAGAAGAATATACTCTGGGGAAAGCCTGCAATGATTTCCTATGTCACCCCTAGATTGTCTTAGGGCTAAATACACCAAGCATGTCATACTAAAGCAAAGAATTAATTCGCTGAGGCCAAGGTTTTGGTAAAAAGGATTAGACAGCTATAGGAAAAAAAGAGAACATCCCCAGTTATACAAGAGAGAAGTTTAATTTGTTTCTTACTGCACAGAATAATTACTTTTAAGATGTTTGGAAAAGACTTGTCTGCTTTGGATTTCTTCTGCTGTCAGAAGACTTGTCTTAGAAGCCTCACTTTCTTAGTATGTAGAAAGTTCAAATCTGTAACACATTTAATTCCTCAACAAGACACTTCTAGTAAGAGAATATCTAATTAGATACACTCTTTTCAGATCCAGCATGGTGTTTCCTACGCCTCTATGAACAAATGTGTAGTAAGACTGTATTTAAGAAAGAAGAAATTTTTATTAGAAAACATTGCAAGAGATTAAGGTCATGTATTTGTTCACAAAAACGTGGCTTTAAAAAGTATACTTATTTTTTCCCCCAAGGGAACATGAAATGCCATTTATAAGGACACAATGGCCTCTGAAATGAAAAGGATATAAAAGATGGAAAAATGAGTCCTGGAAACACTTTGATATTGTAAGAAGACAGAAAGCTGCTTTCTACAGAAAATTTTAACTTTTCTGTTATTTATGCAGTACATCTTTCAAAAGACCTGCATATTTTTCAGCTCTTCTCATACACAGGAAATAAACAAACACTACTGGTTTTCTTTCCAAAAAAAAAAAAAAAAGAAAACCAAAAGAAATCCTGGGGTGTTTTGCACAGTAGTTTACTGGGGAGACATAAAAATAAACTTTGCGCCTGGAGGAATGTGTTAGAGTTTGCAAAATGTCAAGAAAATTTCTTTTTTTTTCCCTTTCTTTTCAGCATGCTGAGTTCTGTACAGAAGAACCATATAGAAATTTCTTAATTTAAGGGAAAATAGATCTTTCTGAAGTCTTTGCTACAGAGAAATGCCAGATCTCATCATTTTAGCAGATGTCATTGAAAAATGGTTTCCAAAGAGAACTATATTTTATATCGAGTGCCTCACTTACATACATTGCTCATTAGACTAGTAGAGAAACATTGAAACGGCATTCTGTGTATATTCTTGGTTTGCACAAGATGATTTACCTTGCGTTGGTTGTTCTTTGTTTATTCTTCAATAACAAGGAAAACTTGAAAAAAAAAATCCATGTAAGTTAATACGAAACAGAGGTATTCGTAAAGACAGAAAAAAAATTCCAACATTTTCTTTGAGAAAAACCAATAATTCAGTTCTTTCCACACTTTAATAGACATTAAATAGGAGATTCTTTTTCTTTCTGTTTATCTTTGTGATTGTTCTTAAGTAGAATTCCACTTCTGTGTTGTTGATGTATTCTCAGATAATATCCTACCTTGGGCTTTTGTGGTAGAAGTATCTTTTACACTTCTTCAATGATTTATCTGCAGTAAAATCCTGCCTTTCACTTTAGATTCTGTCAGATTCTAAAGCCAACAGAGTAAAAGGCTTTTGTGCTTTAACATACTCAAGGCTTAAGGTCAAATAACCTATGCATATAGCTCCATTTCATCTAAATATATCAGTGCACTTATTAATTTTTAAAAGTAATTTAAGCACCTAGAATGTAAATCTTCTATAAGAGGTCCAGTTTAAATCTATGCTACTCTTCATGGTAATCAGTTCAAGAGAAACAGGCTTTGAAGCAGACCAGAAATCTGACATTAGGTTTTATAGAACAGAATATAGATGGATTTCCTAACCTTTTTATTGAAGAATATGCAGTAAAAAACCAGTAAACAAAATGAATCATCAGAATAGCACGCAAGCTTTAAGCTTACATAATCTTAAGTCCGCTAGCATATTTTATTTCTGGATAGAGTTTTTATCAAATCTGTGGCTAAACAAGTTGTCTTATGCCATCATTTGATCGATTCATAAACAATTGATGGTAAATGCCTTGATAAATTATTTTAAATTACCAATAAACATTGATAAATTATTTTTTTCCTAAGGTTTTGCAACCTCTAGAAGTATTATCTAACCTTTTTAAAAATAAATCCCAATCCTAATGTAAACTACTTGTTACTCTTTTTCTTCCTAATAAAGACAATGGTAGTAGGATTTGACACTGTGCCAATACAAATATTTAACTTCTTACAGATAATATTTATTAGCACAACTCAGAGAATGCTTTTTAATGATGAGTTATAGGAAAAGTTTAACCCTCTGTTCTCAAAAGAAACTTGTGACCCAGTCAGGATTTTATTAAATTCATTCTTTTCTATATATTGTGCTATTTTTTTACACTCCTTTAATCTTTGATTTGAACTGTTGCCCATCAGTGATTGCTTACATACCTAACGCATCATTTCTTCTGTTCCTTACTTGAAAGAATTTAAAAACTATTCAAAAAATAAAGTTGAATCATTTCAACCAAATCTTTTAAATCCCAAGTGTGAGAATGTGTGAATCGCACCATCAGTGTAGAAGACGAGTATATTTTCATTTCACAATCTACATCTTCATTTTTGTGTTTGTGCAACTTGTGTTTGAAAATCCTGAGACATGGATTTTTATAGCTGTCATTCCCTCCATCTGACTGACTTTTAAGTAAGCAGTAGTAGAAAAAGTCTTCAGCTTAACCTTGTGTGTAGTAGAAGTAAATTACACTATGCCTTACTTTCTTCAGTATCCCAATTCTTTAAACTTAGAGTACCAGTAAAAGCAACATTGCTATCTCAACTCTGGCTCCTGTGAATCTTCCCTAGCAATTCTATACATTGTAATGCTTGTCTGTCTCTAAAAGGCTCTAGATTTCTGGTAAATTCCTTTCATTTTTGCTATTAAAACTTTTCTTTTATAAACAGTTTACTTGGAAGGGAAAGACAATTACTCTGCAGTCCAATAATGGGACAGCTTACTTATGGTGAAAAATATTAGCAGTTTAGGGATATGAATGTGATCTCCTATATTGCCCAGGAGTACTATAATCAAACAGAAAATTCTGTATTGTCTGCCTTTTATAGGAAATCTGTGGATGTTTAAGTCTGTCTTGGCCTCATGTACACATTGGAAAAAATATAGAAAAGTTTTAGTTTTCGGTTGGTTCCTAGTCAGCACAGTGCTCTGAATTCAGATTATGATTTCATTGTATTGAGTGAAGTTTCTCAGAAAGTTGTTTGAACTAATCATTTCAAACTGATTCAGTTCAATTCAATTTAATCTAAGTTCAGCCTAAGAGATCTTGATTGCCCAAGATCTCTTGGGTGCAGTACATAGACCACAGAGTAAAGGTAGAAAATAGTAGGTGTTTTGTAATGCTTGTATTCTGAATTCCTGTTTTTATTTGTTGTTTGGTTTCCAAGCAGTGTATCCAGGCATATTATGAGGTAAAATATTTTATCCTGCCATCCTACTTAGTACTTATATTTCACGGAGGTTGAGGGAGAGAGTTGTTCGTGGCATATCAGAACTAACTGTCTGTACTTATTTCCTTTAAGTGGCCATGTTTGCAGTTCTGATGTACCAGCTGTCATGATATATTGTTGAAGTTTGCCTGCACTACAGGGCAATACACCTTAACTTTGAAGGGACTATGTACTAGGAGTAGCTTGTCTGCAGTTGTTTCTGTTTTTGCAAAAGATAGAGTATCTTCTACATCTGAGATTTAGTACTTCATATTGAAAAACCTGAAGTTCTTTCAGTACCTTAGCGAGTTGGTTTAAACTGAATTGTACAAAAAAGTTTGGGAGGACCTTGGGAAATCACTGCATCTTTCCTACTTTCCCCCCAAAGATTCTGGACTTGATCTAAACCATTCCTGAAGAGATGTAAATCTAACCTGTTTTTAGACACTGCCAGGGACTCAGATTTGTCAACCACCACAGACAAGCTGTTTTACTAACTGTCCTTAATAAAAGTTTTGGTTAGGATTGGTTTGGTTTTGATTTCTAAATTTTTTTTTAAAAATTAACCAGTTCTTTTATTAATCATTGTGCATATAAAGAAAAAAAATATTTCCTTCTTCTTGGTAGGTATTCTTTTATGAAACTGAAGACTGTGATCACCCTAGATGTAAACTTGCAAAAATGTGTTTAATAAATCCTTCCATCCATAACTCTTCCATTTTCTAGGCTAATTATCTCCAATTTCTTTAGCTATAGCTTTATAATTCCTGTTTTTCTCTACTGGATTGCCTCCAAGTCAACCACCTCCTGTGAGAGCAATTCTCAAGGCAAGATGCAGAGCTTAAACCAGCTGTTAGTTCAAACAGATTACTCCTGGTGTCTCACAGATGACACAGATGACAAGTATAACATTTAGCTTTCTGAGAACTACTGGGTATTGCAGAGTCTGGTTTAGTTAAGATTCCAAAGACCTCCAGATTTCCTCCTAAGTATTACTGCCTAGTAAGTTTTACCTCCAATGTCTGTGTAGTTGTTGCTTAAATAACACTGTATTTGTTCTTATTCATCCCAAGAAAATAGTGAATTCTCATTGTTTTTTACCACCTTAGAATTATTGCATGTAATCTTTAGAGTAGTGGTATCTATGTTATTAAAAATGTGAATAGAACCAGAGCCCAAACAGAACCCTGCGTAATTCTACTTAATAAATCCTTCTGTTCTGAAAGTGATACTCTAATCTTCCAATTACCTTTTCCATTATGTTTTGCATCTATTTTATCATATGTTAGTTTCATCTGGACCTTTTTCTTTCTTCTGCTAATTTATAGAATCATAGAATGGTTTCTGTTGGAATGAACCATTAAAGATCATCTAGTTCCAGCCCTCCTGCTAGGGGCAGGGACACCTTTCATTTGAAACGCTTGCTCAGAGCTCCATCCAACTTGACCTTGAATAATTCTAGGGATGGGACATCAACAGTTCTTCTAGGCAACCTGTTCCAGTACCTCCCTACCTTGACACTAAAGAATTTCTTCCTAATAGCTAACCTAAACCTAGTCTCTTTTAGTTTAAAGCCATTCGATCTCATCCAATCACTACATTTTTGTTTGGGTTTTTTTCTTTTTTCCCTACATGAGAAGTTCACATGTAAATTCATACACTGCATTTCCTCTCTACATTAGCAGAAGACAACTGTGTGTTAGAGAACAAGATATAATTTTCTACCAAGTGCTGCAGTTGTTTTACTGCATCACTCAGCCAACTGCTGCCCTCCTTCTTTCAGGTTAGGATACTTAAGCAGTATATACAGAGAGGAGGCTATGATTTGTCATTCCTAATTGTTGTCAAACATTCTGAAAGGTGTCCAATTTCCTCATTCTTACAGTTAGTGTGGTGAAATAAATAGTTTGTAGAACTTTTTTTTTTTTTTTTAAGAGTAATGGTATGCAGTTTATTAATAATGTAGTTTGAACTTTGAGAGATGAGCAACATCCTCATCAGCTGTATAACTCTATTTTGATGTAATGCGTATCCGGTTGTCATGGTATCCAGTTGACAGGTAATAAACAATAGATTATTTATCTAGTAACATTATTAATATACTGTAATTTATGTGGTGTTTAGGCTTTTAAAGTTAATCCTGTTAGTGTGTGTATTGTAGGATGTGTATTGACCTTCTGTACTAGAGTTTTGTTGTACCCCAGTTGCTCTCCTGTGGAAAAACAATACCGTTATACTGTCTGAGAGCAGAAACAATACAATACGACTGCAGGCACAGTAAAGCTCCTTTGCTACGATATGGCACTTTCCTGATGTGACTAAATTGCTTCTGGCCCGAGACGGGCTCCTGCCTGACTGTATAGGGTGTGAATGGAGTTCTGTCTGTATTCATCCATACAGACAAGACCTTAAGTAACCAACCACATACTTCAAGTACCAAATTGGGAACAGAGCAGAGAATTTCCAGAACCCATAACCTGACTGTAACAAGTACAAAGAATTTAATTGATTCCTGTGAACAAAAGTGAAATTTGAAAACAGTATGATGTTTTTCCATCTCTATTTAAAAAACCATTTTTGCTTATATTTGTCACAAAATCTTCTTTTAGCAGGGGCATAGATACTTAGAATATAATCAAACATGATTTTTTGCTCCACTGATATTCCCTGGCATGGTTACAATGAGGCTTTGACTGTGCTTTTTATTCAAGTAAGCTGTTTGGGATTGATTTCTTTATACATAGCACCTAGAGGAGTGGAAGAAGGGGAAAATATTGGTATTTTTAAGTGCTCCTACTTGTGATACCAAATACAAAGCAATTTCTCTAACTTAAAATTTCGATCACCACTGTACCTCTTTTTAGTAAGGGTAGGTACGATGCTGACAAATGAAATACCTAAACCGAGTTTCAAAATTTGCAACTTACAGGAATATATAAGGTCATTTGAAGGTACTTTGGTGTTTGTTTCCCCCTTATCCCCTTGAGTGGAGGACTGTGTTCAGCTCTGGGGCTCCCAACATAAGGACACAGACTTGTTGGAGTGATTTCAAAGGAGGACCATGATGATGATCAGAGGGCCAGAACAGCTCTCCTATGAAGATGGGATGAGAGAATTGGGACTGTTAAGCCTGAAGAAGAGGCCTTGAGGAGACCTTAGAGCAGTCTTCCAGTACCTAAAGGGAGCCTACAAGAGAGATGGGGAGGGACTTTTTACAAGGCCATGTAGTAATAGGACAAGGGGTAATGACTTCTAGCTGAGAGAGGGTAGGTTTAGATTAGATATTAAGAAGTTCTTTACTTGGAGGGTGGTGAGGCACTGGAACAGTTTGCCCAGAGAAGCCATGGGTGCCCCACCACTGGAAGTGTTCAAGCCCAGGTTGGATAGAGTCCTGATCAACCTGGTCTAGTGGAATATATCCCTGCCCATGGCAGGGAGGAAAAAAACAGGAATTGTGTTGTCAGGCTGATCTCCAGTCAATGTCATTGGTGCAGACTGGATGGGGTGAATGATGCAGTGTAATGATGTGTGCCTTGAGACCAGCTGAGACCAGCTTTTTTTCCTTCAACTGATGTGTGCCATCCCAGGAAAGACTCTTGGGGTTTCTTTCTTATTGGGGAGCATATAAATGCATAGTTTGATAAAATACTAAATCCAAGCTATCTTTTGTGTCTATTAGGCAATAAAAAACTACTTTATACTTTCAAGCTGTATGCATCCTCCTTGCCAGTTCCTTTGCAACTGGTTAAAGGTGTCTGACTAAGCCAATCCAAACAGGGATCATGACATATCTCAGGGGAAAAAAAAAAGCTCTAAAGAATTTAGTCAACAAAACTGTGAATATAATGGCTTTCATCTGCTAGTATGTATAAATGAGGTAAAAAATACTTTTTTTCTAAGCTTCACCTATGATTTTTAGATAATATAACTTGTTCTTAAAGTTGCTGATATCCTCTCTTTTTTCTATGAATGTCTAATTATATAAAAAAAATGTTTGCAGCGTTCATAGTGATGTTTGCAGACCATTCCATTCAATTTATAAAGAAGAAGGATTGAAAACATCCTTCTTTCACTAACTCAAATCTTTTCAACCTATGCAATGAAAATAATACTATACTCATATTGTTATTATTTAGTAGTAGGTAGAGGATGTTGAACGTTTTATGGAAAATGAATTATCAACTTATTAAACAAGGAAAATTGAGATATAAACCCCTCAGATTTTAAAAGTTTCATAAATTCAATTGACTTTTCTATGTTAATTAAAAATAAAAACGACAACAACGACAAAAGACCCTGTCAACCTTTAAAGAACTCATACGCAGAAAAAAATGATGTAAAAAAGTTAGAAAATTAGTGAAGGAGGTCAAAATCACCTTTGGTGGCTTGTGCTTCATCCAGGGGAGTCTGTGTTTTCATCAGCATGTCAACTGCTCACCAAAAATATCCATGGCAGCACTGAGTGGAGACAAGGTCATAACAAGACAGCAGCTGATGGGTAAAATGTCATTGAAGTTGAGTGGCACTGCTTTAAAAGTTTAAAAACCACTGAAACCCTAAAATACCTTTTCAGTGCAATTTGCCTTATGTGAATAAGTTAGGGAACATGTGTTAACATAATAAGAACTGCCACCTTTTTAACCTGAACAGCAAAATAGAAGGGAGATGACTTGATTTCATTACTCATTCCAATCTGGTTTTGTTTTGTCTGTTTACTGGATAATAAGCAACCTACAGCTCTTCTTAATACCTAAATTCACTTTCCTTCTCTTGTTTATATATTAAAAAAAGAGATTTTCAGTCAATGCTTCTTATTACTAGAACTATCAAAAACCCTATCATGAAATACACTCAGCCTTGTCTGTAGGAGTGAAGCCTCTTCATGTATTCAGTGGAGCTCCTCTTCAATAGCTTGGTGAGCAGAGCTATGTGTTAGTGGAGCTTTTGACCTTCAATCGCTCTCACTTCTGTTGCCATTGTTTCCCCCTGATTCTGCAGCAGATTATCCCTGCTCTGCACTCCTGAATTAAATTTCTTAGAAACTAGGAACGCTTCAGATGAGGGGCTGCATAAAGATCTTTTATGTTTTCCTGAAAATAAATATTAAAATTGGTAGACATATGCTGGCTATACTGTGCAGGATGATCTAGACAGCTGAGTGGTTGCTTAAGGATCTGAATGACAACTGGGGACAGCTTAATGGATGTTGATATTATTGCTTCCATCTCTTTTTGCCACCTGCACTGCACAGATACTGGACTGCCTGTCAGTCACTGATGAAGTGTCACGGCTTCCATCATGGTATTTTATGCTGTGCCACTGTTGTAAACCACTGAGGTTCAGGATGTGACTGCTGAACAGCTTGGAGACCCCAAGAAAATGCAGGCTGAAATCTCACCAGTCACTGCAAGCTAAGCTGTCCCTGATTGTCCGCAGTCCTGGTCATCAAAGAAAATGGGTATTCAAGACTAGAGAAGGATGTTTTGCAGGAAAAATATTTCTGCCTTGCTTGTTCATCAGAGTAATAGAGACTAAAGGGCTGATTTTCTCAGGAGCCATTTTACCTCTTAAGAAACTTCTAAGACATGGAAAATGGAAATCAGAAGTTAAACTAATGCCAGACTTTAATGTGCATTTAAAACTGTCATTGATAAATCTATAAGTTAGGAGAAAATAACAAAATTTATTAATATTTTGAAGTACTTTGAATTATTTTGTCTACAACATGTAATAATTTTTATAAATGGCAAGGTACTCAGAATAAAACATCTGCAGTCAGGAGGTTTTGGTGCAGTTTAATTTTCTCTAAAAGCACAAGAGTCAATAGCAAAATTGCACTGTCAGTAAATTTTACTTGAAAATCCTTTCAGGAGATAAAAGGATTGTAGAGAAGCTAAGCAAAACTAATGGAAGATTTGGGGAGGAGTAAGAATTTTAGTTCTGTGACCTAATTTGGTGAGGTATAATCATACAAAGAAAATGTTCAATGATGAAATGTATTGTTTTGACTATTCAGTGTGTTCTAAGATTAATTTAGGTGGTGTCAGTAATTTCCATTCATTGAAGAAGACAGGCCAGTCTCATGCAGTCTAAACTTTAAACTAATTTTAACTTATTCTTTATTTTCTCTAAAAATTAGGCTTTTTTTCCCTCTTTTATTGAAGAAATAAAAGACATAGCAGTAATATATCAAATGCTGGACTGGGGTAATTGTTGGTAGGCACTAACTTTTTAATAGTATCCTCTTGACAGAATAAAATTCAGTTATGTGAAAGATTTTAACCTTTTTTTGTACACTGTTGTTTTCTTCCCTTTATCAGTTTTAGACTAACCAATGGTTGCTCCAGGATAATTTTTAATCCTGTATTTTCTCTTGTGGAAGAGCAGTGCAACAGTTCATAATACTGTGGCCCTAATTAGAAAGCTTGTTTAATAGAGGGAGTTTTTATTCCTATGAACAGGGACTTCCAGAGTAGTGGAAGGTGGTATGGTAGTTTCATATTAGTATTTTCATATAGTATTTTCATATTAGCATTCCTGTAAAGGTAGCTGTTGAATTACAGATAGTCTTCTGAATTTTTGTAGAAGTACAAATGGATGTTTGAAAAAGACTTAAACCAATGCCAGAAAGTAGCTTTTCCGATATTCCTTACAATTTTTCCTAGTATGTAGCTGCTAGGTTTGAAAGACCAAAAAGGAACAGGCCTTAGCTGAGTGATTTATATACTTCTAGATTTTACCACAACAACAGAAGCTTCTTGCAAAGAAGTAAATAGTCAAGAGGAGCATAAGAGGAAAAAAAGCCTCGAATCAGAAATGGTAACTTAGCACCATAAGCTTAATGGCAGTGCTTCCTTTCACTGAGGTTACCACTTCTCTAGGAGAGACTGTTTATAATAGGATTTACATCTCTTCATTGAGAGGAATCCCAACTAAAAGGCTTTCATAACTAAGACCGAAAATCCTAAGGGGAGTGAAATGCTCCCATTAGTTTTGACGGCAGTTGCACATTCTCTTGTCTCTCCAGACGTATTGGATAATTTGTCATTTACTTGCTTTCCCTCTGAATTCTGCTTTCTGATTAGGTTCAGTATTTTATTTGGGTATGATATTGAACACACTCTTAGAAAACTGAGAAAATCAATTTGTGTTAAGAGTGATCTACAAGGTAATTACTGTGCCTAGAGTGAATCAGGATATACAATAAATTTAATCTGAAAGTACATTCTGTACCTATACCATTACTTAAAAAAAATAGATCTGTGGTAATACGATATTAGTAATTGCTAGTGAAGTCTCTAATCCCAATTATCTGTTATCTTTAGCATACATAACCATTTAAAAGAGATGAATTTTTAGGGCTTTTCCTGAAAAGCTGAGAGGAAAGGTATCTCTCTATATACAAGAGTAAATGAAAGATTGTTCCATTTAGGTATCCAATGAGTCCATTTAAACATGATTACCATCAAGGCATTGCCTAGTTGTGTCAATGTGACTGCATGCTATACCACTTGGACTGTAAAATAAAATCAAAGAAACAATTTATATATGTTCTCCTTTAACTGATATAGAACTTACTTTTCTATGTGCTGCATAAGAACTGTAGGATTTTAAAGTTCCTGATGTCAGGTGAGAGGCAAAGACCAATCAAAGACCAATCTATCCAAAAGAAGGTAAACAGGAAAAGAGTAAAGAAGGTTTAAGAAGAACGAGTGAGCAATTGGCTTTATAATGCTTTGAGATCAGCTTATTTATCAGCGATCAGGAAAAGAAAATGAAAAAATCTGTAGATAACCTTATGTGATCGACTGTCTCCAAGAAAATCCTCAAATATATGTGTCAGCATTATACTCCCCAGTTGGCAAGGAAGGCTTAAAGATAATGTAAAAAGTAGGCAGAAAGCCTATCAAAAATGCGACTTTTTTCTTGTTCATCTCTAAACTTACCTTGTAAATCGCAACTCATCAGCTATTGAACCACTGAAGGAAGAATACCACCAAGACTCAGTTATTATGGAACTAGTCAGTAGGGGAACAAGAAAGATGAATTAAGAGCTACCTCCAGACAGGAGAAAGAGAGCACCTATACCAGATATTGTCATTTAGTGACAAGGACTCCCTGTGTGTCTGGCATGAGAAAATCAGTTTATACAAATAGACACCATTTAGGATATTTGATCTGCTGCAACTCTGTTGCTGTAAACTTCGACTGCACACATGACTACAGCAAGTACTTGTGAGCTACAGACTCTATTGAGTGTAGGAACTTTTGTCCTTATGCCAGAGCTCAGGGGAATGCAACACTGGGATGTGGGTTATAAGAAGGTTTGGTAAGAGGTCAGTGGGAAAGTCATTGCTGTTAAGAGAGGAAAGACATCATGCAGATGTGAGGATGATGATGAGTCTGTGCTGTAGAATTATTTTTTTTATTTTTAATTTAACTAGGATGAAAAAAAGAGATGTAAGTCTTTATTCTTGTATCTTAGCTAACTGCTGGCTGAAGGGGATCAGGAAGATGTGTGTCTTGGGAGATTCTGACATTTACATTGAGTGCTGAACTAAAGGAATACTTTTAAATGTCCCTGAAACTTTGCCCTACTCTCTGATACTTTATTCCAAGGAAACACCAAGCTATTAGACATGCTGTGACCTGTTTATTGTCAGATCATCTGACATTACTTTCAAAGTCATGGTTGTGCTTTTCCTGGTTTTCCCTTGATCCCTTCAGGTTCTGAGAACTGTTTTACTAAGGCAGAGCGTGCCACCATCCATTCACAAAAGCAAGCAGACAGAAAGATATTACCTGCCACATTATCATCATCCTCTGTTTGTCAGTGCTCCAGAGATGAGCAGCGTGATGTGTTTTAAGCAGTTGAATGTGTCAAATGTGTGCAGGCTCCTGACTTGTACAGCCACATGTTCCTCTTTTGGGTCCTTTGCGAAGTCTCACCCCTTCCTATGAAACTATGATTTCACACTCCTGATGTGACAGACTGTGATGGTGTGAGGGTGCAGAGAGGGTGTTTGTTGTTCCTTTTGTATTTGCTCCTCTCAAATTCTCTAAGTAACTGAGGGTTAAGTAGAGTATCAAACATTAGGAGTTGTTTTAGTGCCATGATAGTCTCCAGACAGCAGGGGAATTGCAGAATACAAGGCAACATGATTGTAATTCACAATAGGAAGCTACATCTTCTCTTTTGATCACCATCTTCAGGGAAAAAAATAAAAGATAAGGGCTCTCTCTGGTTGACAGTTGACGCTTGGTGACAGGCAGGGCCAGAAACATGCTCCTTCTGGAATAGAAAAAGCTTTTGTAGACTCACACAGTTTGCATTCACTGAGGTAGTCTAAAATTCACAATGTGTTCCCATTCGTTGTACTCTTGTCCTTACATTTAGTGATTCGATAACAAATGCATGTGAAATGGTTATACCAGAACTTATTTATATAATAAAATTAGATAAGTTTATTTAAACTGCTTAGCTTCTAGACAAGCGTATGGTTAAGTGGTACTTCAAATACGTTTCAGGTTTTAACATCACATCTAATATTTAAGCATTGCGTTTATACTGTATTCTGATTTTTTTTCTTCATTTAAAAGCTCCCATTATCTTCAACAGCTTAGGAATTTACAAAGCCTCTTCTCCTAAGGGTTATATTGTTGCATTGCACTTATTAATGAATCCTGCTTACAAGAGGTTGGTTTTTTTTTTTTTTTAAAGGATAATTTTGTACATTTGAAAACCAATGTAAGAGGACCTCCTCAACTAATAATTAAAATGATTATTTTGTTATGCAATCATTAAAAATGTGTGCTCTCCAGGGGTGTTCTAATTTTATGTGTGACAGATTTTCATGTTTATGTTTAAATTTCTTTTGATGGCATTCGTTAGTTCTTAGCATTTCTTGTCTGTTTACTTTGCTAGTTTCTAATTATTTCCATCTGCATTTTTTTCAGTGTGGCCTACATATGTTTTTTTTTCTCACTTTAATCTTTCTACTGTTTGATGAGTTGCAACATCTAACATTACATAAAAGTTATATTATTAACATATGATAAAAGCTTATTTGATGAAAGAGTGTAGAAGATTAATCCTTGATCTTCATGATTAAAAATAACTTCAGTTATGTGGATGGTGAGGTCATATGCACTTGCAAATTATAGACTACGATAAAATAATATCCTTTCAAACACTTTTTTCTGTTATTAATCTTAATGAAATTTTTCCAACTCCAAATTCTAATGTTGTATATCTCATGTAAAGTAGCTGAGCATATTAAAGTTATAATGGTAAATAGAATTTTTTATGCAGTTCATATTACTTGTGTCTTAGGGCAGGAAATAGATCCTGTAAATCTAAAAAAAAAAAATATACATTTTGGCAGAAGGCAATATCAAGATAATATATTCATAACAAGTTCCTTAATAAAGAACATGAGACCTAAATTCTTGATAACAGGTCAAATTATCAAAAAAAAAGTGAAGTAACTGTCTGAGTTTATACTTATATAGTACCTAGTGACACTGTTGATCCTGTGCAAGGATTGCTAATGTCAGATTTACCATTGCCTCATCCTCATTCAAACTAGTGATGCTCCTGTTTTATTTTATGCCTTTGAATATGTCTGTAATGCATATGTATTTCAAATATAAAGATAAGCATGAGAGCATGGGTTTCTTTTCAGTAATTTATAAGAAGCACTTTAGTTATCTGTGGACTAACTTTTAAAAGCCTTCTTAACATCAGTTTTTAATTTGAAGGGAAAAAAAGTATTGTTCCCTTTAACATGTGAAATGATGGAGATAGATTAAAGATACTCATAGTAACTACACTTCTAATTATCTAGGTTCACATGTCCTTCAGTGGGACTTAGCACCTCGGTGGGTAATACCATTTTGAGGTTTGCACTTAGACACTATTCAAGTTCTTCCCAGCTGTAAAACCATTGTTTTCTTTTGGAAGGACTCCAGTAAATCAT
Organism: Myiozetetes cayanensis; assembly: GCF_022539395.1. Taxonomy (NCBI): domain Eukaryota; kingdom Metazoa; phylum Chordata; class Aves; order Passeriformes; family Tyrannidae; genus Myiozetetes; species Myiozetetes cayanensis. The sequence goes on along the minus strand of NW_026087411.1, from coordinate 86,710,367 downwards.
CCTGAGCTAAATTTGCTGTGCTGTTCCTGTATTGCAACATGAGAAAACATTTTGCCTGGTAGCAGTATGACACCCTTGAAAGGGAAGGCATGTAGAAGCGATCTCTAGCACATCAGGCCAGTGGCTATCAGTACAAGGGCATGGCAGGGCTATTGTTCCACATTTCTTTATCTTTCCTAGTTTGTATGTTGCTTTTGAGAAAATTTGGCAGCAATCCATATACTCCCTTGAGTGCTGGCTAGGACTGCTGCAGTTCTGCACTGAATTTGCAGAGGCCTTAGAAAAAGAGGAGACCCTTAATCCCTTCCCACTTGAGGTTGCTTGAGGGTTGGCTGGATTCCAGATACACAAAATTATTAGTGGTTATTGTTTTACCAATGAAGTTTGACCAGGCATCATGTAACAATTCATGTATGTTTGTGGTTTGGTATAATGTTTGAAATCATCTTGACTGCAATACAACAAAAATGCTATGTAATTTTCCTCACATTCAAAAGAAATATTTTCTTTAGCTAAGGGGCCATTAAAGACTAGGGCAGAGATGAATTGGGGCTATTAGACCTGAAGAAGTAGTCGCTGAATCCAAACCAAAAGTACTACAGCACTGCACAATAGAAAATAAGCAATGAGTTAGAACTTGCTGCAGAGTTTTTAGAACTAGATTCTTTGTTTTGGCTCATGGGGAAATAGAAGATATTAATGCAGCAAATCTGGACAGATTAGTGAACTTGTTCTAACAGGAGCTTCTTTTGTGGCTCCTGTACCCAAATTCATAATCTTCCAATACCTGTCTTGTTATGTGAAGGTTCTTTTGGGGTGTTTAAAAACAATTAAATGCAGTGAACTGTTTGTGGCAGACTCTATTAACTTTCCAAATACAAATATATCTACTGAACATAGAACAAAACTAATTTTTTCTTAGCATGTCTGATTAGTTCTGTCTCTGATTTGCTCTGCTATTGACTTTTGCTTTATGCTCCATGAAGGAGACAATCTGGCTGCTTGAATAACTTTTACTTTCTTTTAAAATTATTTAATTTCAAGTGTAGCAGAGAGTATAAAAATATTTTAATTGACTCCATTTCAGCACTGTCCAAGAATATTGTTCGGTGATTGAAAAGAAAGGAGAAATTATTTTTCTGACCTTTCGAGAAGTAAAAATTAATGTTGTCAATCCTGGAAAAAACGTGATAGCATTATGGCATGTTACCTCTTGCTCTAGATGTGCTCAAGCATTATGCTGTGTTTCAAATTTGATGCAACTTTGTAGATATTTGTGTGTGTTTCTTCAGATAAACAGGCTTTATAGGTGTGTATAATATAATGGAAGTGGCTACAAAATTAATGACCAAGGAAGATAGATGCAACCTCTGATAGACTTCTGTAGACACTGGCACTTCTCACACTCTATAAATTCTATGTATGATACTTATACAAACAACCTGTTTAAAAAAAAAACAAACAAAAAAACACAAACACAAAAAAACCAAACCAAACCAAAAAACCAACCAACCAACAAACCAAACCAAACCAAACAAAAAACCAACAAAAAACCCAAACAAACAAACAAAAAACGCTCACAAAATATTATTTGTGGTCCATTATTACCCTCTAATGCTTCAGATGCCTTAGTTTTCAAACATACAACTGCAGACGTCTCAGAGGGACACTCAAGGGAGGTGACTGTCCTGCTCTGCACTGCTGTGGCCTCACCTTGAATAATGTGTGCAGTTTTGGGCACTAAAATATAAGAAAGATATTAAGCTATTGGAGAATGTCCAAAGGAGAACAACGAAGATGGTGAAGGACCTTGAGGGGAAACCGTATGAGGAGTGGCTGAGGTCACTTGATCTGATCAGCCTGGAGGAGGCTGAAGGGGACGTCATCGCAGTCCACAACTTCCGCATGAGGGGAAGAGGGGCAGACACTGATCGCTTCTTTGTGGTGCCCAAAGACAGAACCTGAGGGGATGGCATGAATTTGTGTCAGGGGAGGTTTAGGTTGGATACTAGAAAGAGGTTCTTCACCCAGAGGTTGGTTGGGCACTGGAACAGGCTCCTGAAGGAAGTGGTCACAACACCAAGCCTGCCTGAGCATTTGGATGATACTCTGAGGCACCTGATGTGACTCTTGTGGATGGTCCTGTGCAGGGCCAGGAGTTGGACTCGATGATTTTATGGGTCCCTTCCAACTCAGCATATTCTGTGATTGTTTGATTCTGTAAAAATCATTGTGTAGTTGTGTAATTTTATAATGCTGCATTTCACAGACTAAAGGTTGAATTTATGACCATTTTTAATACTGGAAGTAGCTACTGAATAACTTGTGCTGAAGTTGAGATATTCCTTTTAAGGGTAATAGTTTCACCTTGAAAGCATGATCAGAAGATTTCAAATTTGTCATCTTATAAGCAATAAATATTGTCCATTTCTGCATTTTAGTTGGAGTGTGTAGGGTTTTATTTTATTTTGCTTGTGTGTTTAAGGGTTAGAATTCCAGGATGAGAAAAAAAGAAGTAAATCTGTGTCAAAAAAAGAAGTAAATCTGTGTCAATGCTACTGTTTTCCCTAAAAGAGCATTTGCAGGATCTACGTAAGTGATTAAAATATCAGGTATAATCCCTACAAACAGACTTCAGATAAGATAGCCAAGGATGAAAGAAAAATGTCCCACAGAAATACCATGCATATTATACGATGTGTTTATAGATTTTGTAATTTTCCTATGGCAGAGATAGAACTGCAACTACAACATGTTACAGATAGTTTGTTTATCCTATTATAGCACAACATACAACAGTCTGATATAGCAATCCAGTAAATATTTGAAAGACAAAGTTTTATAGTTCAGAGATGACAAGTCACCTCATTTAAAACTGTAGGTAGAACAAAGAAAATTATGTCTAACCCTAGGGGCTCTTCCCAAGTTTTATGTTGGATTATTTGGATTTTTCCATAAAACACATATCCAAATTACATATTCATTATATCTTAGCTTTTCACAGTGGGTACCTGTAGAGTAAGTGGCAAAAGTCTCCCACAGCATGTTCATTTTTAATGAGAACAAAGCACTTACATTGTGTATCACAATCAAATCACTTGTCATTCTGTAATAGGACAACTACCAACTGAGCTGTTCTCACAGAATGCCTTTTTCCTTTGGGCTAGGAGTACAAATCACTTGTCAGGTCTTAGTTATGGCCTGTATACAAATTGCAGTCTAGAAAAGGACCGTATCGTGAGCTGATGTTCACTTTGCCCATTACTTAGGCTTGTCTGAATAGAAATTAAGGTTCTTATGTCAGTTTTCAGGCATTAATGACTTTGGCTTCTCTTTCATATATGGATTGTGATTGAGTGCTTATTATGGCTGATACAAGCTCATACTTTTAACTGTACAATGAGGGCCTGTATTTCCCTTGTGTAAATTGATACAGTTTTCTTGATGTAGTAGAGCAAGTTTATATCAGCTGAAAAATCTGAATTTAAACAGTTTTGTAAGATTGTGGAGTCACAAAGGGATGAGACACAGCTGCATAGTACTGTAGCACCTAACTTGTAACCTGCTGATATCTAAATCTGTTTTACTATAATACAAAGACTTCCTGTAGAATGCATATCAGAGTTCAGTGTCTCAGAAAAGGGTTTAGAAAAAGCATCATGCTGAGGAGGGAAACTCTGAGTTAGACAGTAGGAAATGCTGAACACAGAAATACATCCTAAATTAGATATCTCTCTGAGATTTAAGCACCTTACTCAGCACTACTGGGAAGCATTACCATCCTCTTGGGATTACGGTCCTGAGTCATTTCCTGACCTAAGTGTTTCTTCAGATGTATTAAATAAACACATATATAAAAAAATTATCTTAAAACTTTTTTTCTAGGAGCTACCCTCATGCCTTCCCACCTTTTTTCAATAGCCTAATGTTTAGCTTGTTCTAGTATCAAAAGGATTCAAAAAGATGTTCTGATTTTTGAGGAGGATGGCCTAATGATCAAGCATTAGATGTGTCCGAGATGGGGCTGAACTATGTGTTTGCTACCATGCCTGATGAACCTACTGCATTCTACATAAAGGAATTAAAGATCTCTTGGTCGAGAAAAAACTGCTGAGGGATTCAGTAATGTTGCAGAAGATCTGCAGTCTAAGAATATCTTTCAGTCACCTGAAGAACTAGAATTTCATTACTTTAGGTTCAAATATCTGTGATTAAATTACTGTATTGTATAAATAGTAGTGTCAACAGCAATATTTTTCAGTCTGCTTTTACTCTTTATGTAATAAAATCCGTATAATACCTAGAGAGGAAAAAATATCCTAAAATGTTTCTGAATACATTTTATATTCCGTTTTCTCTTTTTCAATCAATCTCTTTTTCAACCTTGTACTATAGACTTTGGAAAAACTCATCTCTTGCATCCCAAGCATGCAGAATTATTCTGAACATCCTCTTTCTTAATGTACTGTGCATCAGCAGTAGGTAATTAAAACTTCTTCATCCATTTTCTTAACACTACTTTGATTTACTTAAGGAAAGAAGTTTACAAAATGACCACAGGAAAGCAGTTTTTGCTGAAGGCAATAGAATGAGACTTAATAGATCTGTCACAGAAATCTTATGTAAAGACATACTGAGTACTCTTTTCACTGGTATCCTGACTGTGAAATTGCTGAAAAGCTGTGACAATAAATGCTTAGACAATTAAGGAATGCTGTCTTCTTGGGAGGTCACAATGTCTAGGCAACTTATGCAAACAGAAGTTGTAAAGCAAGAAGAAAAAAATTATGTGAAAGACTCTGTCTTATATGCCTTCCAATACATATTCCATTATCAATGTCCTTCTACCAGAGTACAGAAATACAAAAATTTCAAAAATTAACATGATGAAGATTGTTAAAATTAGCATAGAAGAAGAATTTCACCTCGGTTTGCCTAATAAACAATGATTTTATTTTTTTTCTGTCATAAGAGCTGTGGTGCATCAGTCTGTCACCTGGCTGCTGGTCATGGTTGTGCCGAGGTCATTGATGTTTCTTGTTTTGGTTGATATTTTCCAACTGCTTCTTTAAACAAGGATAACTTAGAGCTGATACTTTGCTATAGCAGTTTTATCTGGAGGCCCCATGATTTGCTCATTATAGTTGAAGACATCATAATGACAAATCTAAAACCAGAATGAATTTTTCACCTTGATTAGCTTTGTTTTTCTTTTTAATGTTGCTCAAAATCTAGTTTTGAAGACACAGGTTTTATGATAATTATAATTTAAAAGGGAAGATATTTTTGGCCATTTAGGAGTGAGTAGACCAAACTAAATTATTACCATTTTCTGAGTCATTACTTTCTCACTTATCAAATGGGGCATAATACACTAATGCATGAATTTTGAGGCTCCTTAGCCTGGCAAAATTCCATTAAATTTAGTGGATGTTTTTCTGTGACCTTAAATCCAAAACCATTTGATGGACATTAGATCACTACTCACAGAACAAAATTGTAACAAAGGTTTTCAAAAAAACACTGTTTTACAGAATTTTTATTGTTTCTTTTTGAGGACACAGGAGATTCAGGAATTACCCATACTGTTTCATTTTTATGGCATTGGGGTTTTTAACATGATATCTGTTATAGCTTTGTAGAATGTGATTTTAAAGAAAAAATATTTTTACTGTTGCTCCATGTGCTACTCATTTAATTAGATACTTTTTTGTGTGTGTGGTTTATTCCTTCCATGATATTTGAGCAGTGTAATAGCTCAAATCTTAGGATATTAGAGAGGTGATCCTTGAGCTGGGTAGACCTAATCTCAGTAAAGGAAATGAAAGAAATGCTGAAGGAAAATATGGCAATTGATAACTTAGCACACATTTTCCCAATAAAATTCAGTCCAAAAGATTTTAAGCAGATTGTATCTATTAGGTTTTTTACATTAATTTTAATTATACACCATGATTAATTTCTTGCATATACCACAAATGCACTGATTTTAATACATTAATACAATTTAGGAAATGTTTTATCTATTCAAGAGAAGTACCAGTTTTTCATCAGTTTTACAGTTTAATAAGCAGTTACTGACTGCAACTAGTTGTAAATTTATTATTAGGAGTTCAGCTGCAATTATCAAAAGGCATGTAGACATTTGGACTGTAAAGAAATATTGTTGCTTATAAAAATTATTTTAGGATATATTACTACACAATCAGAACAATTAGACTTCAGCCAGCAAATGAGATGATGTTTATAGTCCTCTCAAAGTAAGAATAGTTTTCAGTTGTCTTTTTAGTATAGAGGTCTTTGAAAAGTTAATCCTATTGCTTTAGCTTTGTGAAATACCCCCGGTGCAGTGTTCTGACAAATCAGCTTCTTATAACATGAAAATAATTTCTTTGAAATAACTTCTTTCCTTTTTGTCCTTGTTGGTGTGTAGTCTTGGGGAAAAAAAAAAATCTACTGGGTCACTGTTTCAAAATATGGAAGATTCCTTTCAAAAGATGTAATAGAACTCTTGAATTACATTTCTCTTTTGAGTAGAGAAACTTCATTATGAAAGTGTTAGTCAGGTCAAACCTCTTCTGCCGGCCTGTCAGTCATTAGGATATATTGTGCTTTAGCTAAACTAAACCAGCTACTGGATCCTCTGTCAGACCAGACTGTAGAAAATAAGTGAAAATAATGAAATGAATTTTATTCTACCAAATTAACAGGAAGATAGCAATAATTATTTGATTACATTAATTTGTTTGATATATGACTTTCATTTATTTTTGTTTTGTAGATGCATAAACTGGGGATTTATTCATGTCATGAATGTCTCATGTTCATTTGCGTTGTTTTATAGCAACTTCATAAATTTTTGTGTTTGTAAAAGATGTGCTTAAAAAGTAGTTCTTTTAATGAGCTTCTGATGGCTTGCACCCTATTCAGTTTTTTGTGATATTCCCAGCTCAGGATTTAACTTGCAGAACAGATGGAATTAGTGACAAAAGTATTTGGAACGTATTTCAATTTAATTTTGCTAGTCCCAGAAGTAAATTATTCCTATATGTTTGTAAATTGGATCATTCCCCCATTTCTTACCAAGATAAGTCAGATGCTACATTTTTTTAAGTTACCCTTTCTTGACAGAAATACGATATTGATAATTCAGTTAGGGTTTTTTTTCCAGAAACCACAGTTTGCTGTGGGCTACATTGAGGCCATAACTGAGAGGAAATGAGTATCCAATGACAGCCTTACATCTGCCTTTACTGAAACTCCAACAGCAATACATCCTAGACCTCATGTTAAACTTTCTGTTCAGTGCTTATTTGTTTGCAGTATTTGAAAACCTCTCGTCTTGCCTTCCTCTTCTGGTGCAGACAGATGCTCTAAGGCAGGTTAAGTCTGCTCCTGAGAAATGTTAAGCCAGGTTTCTGTGGCATCCTGCCTCCTGCCAGTGCTATGCAAGAGCAACCTTCATGTATGATTTGTGGAGTTATGGCTCATGGGTTATAAAATGACCATTCCTGCTGTGAGGACTGGGAGGAGAGAGCAGCTGTTGCAAATCAGGCCTCCTGCATAGCATTAAAACTCCAGCTGTAAGTTGTACTGGAGTTATTTTTTTAGAAAAAAAAGAGGACAAATTTTCTTCTTGGTCTCGGTCACAATAATCAAGTTGATATTTGTGATATATCCTTTCTGGTAACCTGGTACAGAGTCTCAGCACCCTGTGATTAAAGGATTTTTGTCATAATATCTAATCCCTCTTTGTCAGTTTAAAACCTTGTCCTGTCTCTATCTGCCCATATAAAAAGTTGCTTTCCCTCCTTTTTCTAAGTCCTCTTAAGGTACTGGAAAGCTGTGATAAGGTCTCCCTGAAGCCTTCTCTTCTCCATGCTGAACAACCCCAGCTCTCTCAGCCTGTCTTCATAGGATAGATGCTCCAGCCCTCAGATCATCTTCGTGGCCCTTCTCTGGATCTGATCCAATAGGTCCACAGTGTTCTTGTGCGGAGGACTCCAGACCTAGACACACTACTCCAGGTTGGGTCAGACACTCTGGGATATTATAATAAAAATGGGGATGCCATGCTGAGTTTTGGTCTGTGCATGCTGCTGTTGTTCCCTACTGCAAGTAGGTTTAGCAATAGCCATCATAACACTGTTAAGTCCCGGACAGCTGGTGGCTATGACATCCTGATTTCTGCTAGTCTGAAACATCTCAGAGCTACAGGGCATGTTTGTGCAAGAAAAACAAAACAAAAACAAAACAAAAAATCACAAGCAGCGGAATACTGCTTGTGTTTGCATTTCTCTGTTTGAAGAACCATTTTGACCACTGCTGATGTCACTGCAGCAACAGTTTCCATTTCCACAGCAGTTAATACTACAGCTAATACTGTTAAAAATCTGATACGAAGGGAGAAACTTTAAAAGGGCTGTAATAATTCTGCAGAATTTCCACTCTGTCCATTTGACAGTTTTATTTGTTTGTATTTAGTTATTTTTCCTCAGAAAACCATTAGGAAGGTGATATGATGCTTTGGTTGCTGCATAGTTACATCATTAAATACTGGTGTATGCTAAGACACTGATGAAATTTGCATCAATTACTTAAATCTTCATAAGCTCAAAATCTTGTCTTGGGCACAAGGAGATACATCATATGTACGTGGAGAATTGGACCTATTATTAGCCCAACTGGAAATTGAAAATTCACATTAAAATGCACCAAGCAGTTTTTTGCAACTATAATCAAGTGGGTTTAGTACCCAAGTAATACAGTATAGCTTTATTACAAATAATACCCTCAAAATGATACAGTTAGACTTGTGAATGTCTACCCTTTCTCTATGCTGCTATACTTGTCCTTCTGGGTGACAAGGTCAGGAACACCAGTGCCACTGCAGGGGGAGGCTAGGATGTCTCAGGGACCTAGGTCTTCCCCACAAGGAGCTCAGCAGACCCTTCCATTCCAGCTATGCATCCACCTGTAGTTCTCCTTATGTTTCCCTGTCACAGCCTGCAGACACAAAGGTCTATTGCTTCACTGGCAATCACTGCCAGAGGAGTGAGGATGCTGCTGTCTTCTTAAGACCTCCAGGAACTACTGTGATAGAAAAAAAGATGTAATTATATATGGTAGTCTGATAAAATTGGCAACTCATGCTCAAGTGAGGGCTACTGCTGGACAGCTGTAAATCAAAACCATGGGATACTGTCAGGAAAGTAGAGAAACGAGTATGACAACCCTCTGCAGTTTTGACATTTTTGCCAGATTTACCCCATTCTGGTTCTAACAATTCAGTGTTGTATTTGTTGGTTATGAATGTATCTGATCCATTGTGTTGCCTTTGCTTGTTAATCAGATCAAAGGGATTCAAATCACCTACTCTTTTAGAAGTTTAGGTATTCTGAATCACTGTCCTACAGGAACTTCTGTCTTGCTGTGTAAGGATGCAGGGAATTTAAATTCCTATTCTTTTAATATGGTCTGCAGTGAGCCATACGATGGTCCTTTTCTCTCCTTTTATGAGTGATTCATGCACTTTGATAGAAGTTGCTGAGGTAACATTGCTAAAAACTTGTCAATTTTGTCAAAGAGGTTTTCCATAATTCATTTCTTATACCACAACCCTGTACAATTTTAAATCATGATATTTCAGTCTGAAGCAGTGTGATGGGTGTATGATGGTTCAGTGACTTCAGAATTAACTGGAAAGTGTAGAAATGAACAAAAGTTCATCTCCATAGATACAGTTTGCAAATTGGAATGAGATTACTTAAATATTGACTACTTTTAATTCCTCATGAACCTATAACTCAGAAATGGAATTAGCAACCTGGGACAGAATATGGGTGTTTAGAATGTTTCAGTATTTTGGATTCTACCACAATCAAAGTAACTTATTAGTGTGACACATGAATAAGTTGCTGTAGCCCATTTGTGAGGAAAGATATTGTAAAAAACCCTTTAAAAATTAATTAATTAGTTAAAATTTCGAGAATTTGTTTCCTGGTGTTTCAGACTCTGAAGATGTGTGAAATTTTACTTGAAGGGGCCAATAAATGTCTAAAGTATTATTCTTAAAATAACTACTTGGTGAAAGTAAGGGGAAAAAATAAAATGGAAGCTAAGAGGAGAAGATTGTTTAAAACAAAAGCTGGACACTGTTTCTGACAACATGAAAAAGATAACAGTTCTTGTAATGATGTCACCTTTGGGGAATCAGCGCATCAGTATGCAATGTCTAACAAACTGTGGAGGAGACATTCATCCAAGAGAAATGTCATGCCCAGAGGTGCTGCAGTTCTGACAGGCTGAGAAGAACATTGTAACTCAGACATGAATGCTCACTGTTGTGGAGCAAGAAACTTTTTTCTTTTTAGTTTCTTTTCTTTATACCTAAACAATATATTAAAAAATATAAAATATTTAAATTATATGCATTTTTATTTGTAATTATTATTTAAAATTATGGTTGGAAGTAAAAACATGTCAATTTCTGAGATAATTGTTGTGTCCTGATAGATTACTGCTATTAATGAAGGAAAATGAAATTTTTCTTTAGGCAGGCAGAAAAAAAGGTGAAAGAGTCAGCATTTTTTAAGTCAAACTATGTGTCTTTACTGAAAACCATGCCACAAAGTTTTTAATGTAAGCAGTAGATCTGCACAATGGAGTTGTTTTGTTATAACAGCTACATTCAGCTATTCACAAAACAAACTTTTTTGACAGTTTTTTTCCTATAACAGTTTTGAAAAGGTCAAAGCTTTTTGACCTTTTCAAAATGAAAGACCTCACTTTTTTCACCAACAAATGACATTTTAAAAATAAGCTAATACTAGTGAAACAATTGTTTTAAAGGTCATAACCAAATGACCTAGACCAAATTAGAAAAAAAAATGCTTTCTGAAAATTTTAAATGTTTTCTGGGTTAGATTTCATTAAAAGACAGGAAAAATATTTGAGATATTTGAACTATTCATAGGATGACAAGAGAATTTCTTTTCCAGCTATGCTGTAAGCAAGATTCAAGTTTTAGGCATGTTAAATATTTATTGTTTCTTCACACGGGGAGACTGATTATATCAAGTTGCTCAGGGACTTTTACAGCTGAGCTTTTAGTATCTCCAGAGGCATATCTCTGCCACCAGTTTGGACAATGTTACAGTATTTGACCTCTCTCATGGTGAATTTGTACGTAAAGTTAGAATAATCCATGTTTCCTGTGAAGAAAAGCTGAGAGAGTTGAAGCTGTTCAGCCTGGAGTAGAGAAGACACCAGGGAGACCTTATTGTGGCCTTTCAACATATAAAAGGATCATGTAAGAAAGATGCAGCAAATCTTGTTACCAAGATCTGTAGTGGCATGGCATGGAACAATGCTTTTAGACTGAAAGAGGATAGATTTAAATTGGATAAAATGAAGAAATTTTTGATAATGAGAGCGGTGAGATTCTGGTTGTCCAGAGAAGTTGTGGATTTCTTTGGGACAGGTTGTCTAGAGAAGTTGTGGATGCCCCATGCCTGGAAGTGTCCAGGGATGAGGCTTTTGAACAGCCTGATCTAGGGAAAGCTGGCCTTGCTCATGGCAAAGAAGTTGGACTAGATGGTCTTTGAAGGTCCCTGCCAACCCAAACCATTCTAGAAATCTATGACTCTTATGGTGCAACCTTCCTCTATTGTCTCTCATCACACTGCTGTCCACCTCCAAGTCTGTCTCTTGTCTTTGGTGTTGTCCACAAGCTTTTAAAGAGTGACCTCTGACCCATCCAAACGGGTGTTTGTCCTACTGTCAATCCTAGGGATGCCTCTAGTTAGTCAGCTGCCAGTTGAACTTGATGCTTATAATTGCAACTCTATGCAGTCACCATTCCAGCCAGTTTCTTTTTACCTGCTTATGCAGTCCACATTTGAGGTATTTGGGAATTAGGGTTTTATAGGAGATGGTGTCAAAGAGTATCTTGTTAACATCAGTGAATACTTTCACAGAATATTCTGAGCTGGAAGGGACCCACATGTCTAGCTCAAGTGAATGGCCCAAACAGGGACTGAACCCACAGCTTTGGAGTTATTAGCACTGTAGTCTAACCAACTGAGCTAATCTCAGGGTTGGGACATGTGCTCCTCTCCCATCCACATTTCATGGATCACGTGATACAGTCTGTGTTCAAAAACAATAGAATATTGTATCTCTTGCAGTAGATTTGAATGCATAGTGCTGCACTGAAATAGGTTGGTGAAAGGCAATTAAACATTTTCTCTGTAAATTTTTATAACTCATTTCAGCTCTCTAAAATATATTTTTAAATGCAATTAGTTCAAAATGGGATCTCAAAGAAATAACCTTTTGATATTTAATTAAGCTGCTTCAGAGAACAAGTGAGCATTGGAATTATAATGAAAGTTTGTAAATTTGTGAGATGTGTATCAGTTTTATAACTGGCTCTTTAAAGAAGGAGAACAAAATATATTTCTACTGCACTGGGATCCACGATATTACCAGAACTATAGCAAGAGTTTTAGTACTCCAGAGAAATTTCATTCCAAGTCTATATGGCTTTTGTGTTAGACCCCATTAGCAGCAGTATTCATTTTTGATCCCAGTAAGAAATGGACTGAGGGTCCATAAGGTATTGCTGAGAATACGACTTATTGGAGCTAACAGAAAAATGAGAGTAGGCAATGTCATGGTCCTTCTAGTGTGAGAACTCCAGGTGTGCAGTGTCATAGGATACGCTGCCGGTCTGGGCACAGCATGCAGAGGTTTGCCAGCATTGCAGTCTTTATTGCTCTTCTGGCATTTTCGTGGAGGAAAACTATTCTGTTCATACTTTCTACCATGAAAGAAACGTACTTTTGCATAAGAATTTGCTGGTTCACTTTAACAAAGATTATGCAATTACCGGTACCACGTGTGAGCTGCCTGCAGCCTCCTCTGTTATAATTAGTCCTCCAAGTTTTTCTGCAGCCGAGGAAAAAGTGTAACACAACGCAGGCCTGAGGCTTCTGGGTAGCATCACTTCATCTCCCATGCTCCGTGTCATGTTTGGGCTACTTCCAGCTACTGCTGTGAAATAGGTGTCCTTCTTCCAAGAGTAGGGGAAGCTCCAATAGCAACTGAAGTATACTGAGGATTTAAACTCTTCAGCCCTCTCCTTAGAGAATACTCTCATGTCATCTTTGCTTTGTCTTGTCTTTATGTGAAATATTAAATAGATAGCTGTAATCCAGAAGTGGGTGGGTTTTGCCTCTGTGGAGAAGGAATGATTACCAAATGAATGCCAGAATTGTTTTTGTCACTCCACTGCCTATAGAGAGGAGTGGCTGCACACTGGATGGCTTCTCTAGAGAACAGTGTTGAAGTGAGAAGACAGGAATTGGAAATGTTCTACATTTTCTAATCTGTAACACCAGAGTACTTACCAAGAATTCCAATAAACAGAAACAGATTAAATTCAGTAAAGTAGAAAAAATGTGGGCTAAATTTTTGTTCTTTCTGCAGTACTGTGAATCTACTCCTGTCAGTCTACCCACTGTAATTTATACTATATAGAGAATAGTAGAAGGATAGCTGGAATCAAGTTTAGTGGGTAGCAGGTTTATTTGTCTATCTTCTCTTTTGCTCCTTCTGATACACTTTTTTATTTCCCAGTAATTAACTTGTGTGGGTATTTAATTGAATTCACCACAGCATCAGCCTTTCTAGGTTATTGTTTTCCCAATATTTATTCCCTGTATGATGGCAGTCCTGGCTTGTGCAGTTATCCTTAAGGGCGTTTCAGTTTTTCTTACTTTTTTTCGTAGTGCTTTACAGCCAAGTACTACAAGTTTGATTAAAGTGTCAGTTTGGTCTGACTCATTTATGGGCTTTATGTGCCTTTTTCTCCAAGTGCTACAACTGAAAGCTTTTAGTGGAGGGTGGAAGGCAGGGGGGTGGGGAGTTGTCTATTTATTTTGAAGTGTAAGGACTAAATTTAGTCCTTACTAAACAAACTTTAACTGTGATTGATGAGTAAATACTGCATTATTTGTACCCAAATTAATGGATTTTTCATGTTTTTGCAGTTAGTACCTATTAGGAGCAGTGAAGTGTGCTGCAAGTGAAAAATTGTAATATATTTAATCTTCCATCCTTACAATTTTTATATCTTACAATGCCATAAATTCCTGTCAGTGGTACCTAACTGGGAGAAATCCAGGACAGGATTAGTCTGGAGAAATAGAACATAGCTGCAGAAAGAGCAATGTGACAATGGCTGGCTCAGGATTCAGCAGATCACAGACTCTCCTTAGCTGTTTTTGTTGACAGATATCCTGCATTGTTCATACTGGAGTGAAAGCTGTCTCCTTTGATACAGTAGGCCTACGGACAGTAATCTCTCTCTGAAAAAAAAAAAAAAAGTGAATTGTTAGTCTATCTCTGCAGTAGATCTTCTGAAAAAAGAACATTATGCTCAAATAATAATAAAAAAAGGCTCTAATTCTATTCTCATTTAAACAGCAGTAAATGAAGAATAATTCTGAAGAAGGAACTAGAAATGTCTGTGAGAAAACAGAGAAGGATTTTAGCTGTTCAACTTAGTAATATATATACATCAGAATGCTTAAATTTCTCCTCATTGCTCGATGTACTTTTGCTTATTTTTTCAGTGCTCTTATTTTGTAAGGACAAGGGTTTTTTAAATACGTTTGTGAATTTCTTTTTTTGTCTTCTTTCTAAAAAGCCCTTCTGTTGTGTAATAAATAATGGTAATGGTCTTAATATCTGAAAAAAATGCTTCTTAGTTTGTGAAGGAACAAAATCACATCTGCATATTAAGTCCAGAGGCTTAAAGTAAGGACTTGGCCTTTGGTTGATTGGTGGACAAATGCTGAATGACTGAATCATTGCCCCTTAAGTTAAATAGAGAAATACTGCAGATGTAGCTTTTGCCAGTTATGGCTTTCAGATATTCCTTGGGACTCCTGTGCCTCCAAATGCAATTGCCAACTGACCCAGAAATATCATGGCTGTTTATGTAATCAGGTGGTTCAGTCATGATGGTATAACTGCCAGCAAATACAATAGCAAACAGAATGATTTTGTTTAGTTTGCAATTTTAGCAAGGGATCATTTGAGTAGCATATAAGAGTAAAGACATTTTTACTTATCCACAGACTTCTTCCATGACAGATCCTCTTACAAAAGCTGTATGAGCCAAGTGATATTTTGGACAGACCTCAAAGCAGAGCTTTTTGGAGAATAAAAGTTAGATACCATGAAGTTCAAAGCCAGGTTGTATAAGCCCTTCAGTACCCTGATCTAGTGGAACCCTCGCATGGCAGGGGGTTTGGGACCAGATGCTCTTTAAGGCCCCTTCCAACTCTTAACATTCTGTGATTTTAAGTTTATCTTGACTTCAAACTTTGTTTGAAATCAGAAAGAAAAAACACATTTTCTGTGAGAAAAATTCTGAAAAAAAAATCTTTTAATGGTTTTAAATGTTAAGTGGTACTTTGACCTTGATTAAAAATCTGGGCAGAAGGTGATTAAAATAAAATTGAAAAGATTGATTAAAAAATATCAGTCAAAATATTGGTCAAAAAGAATATTTCAGAATTGTTCATTTGCCTCATTCTGGAAAACATTGAAGTGACATTGCAAATCATGGCTATTGTGAAGAAAATTACTTCTTAACAAGAGTAATCCTGACTTCCTTATGAAGAAAACACAGGTAAAGAAAATGTTATAAAAAGAAGAAAAAAAAAAGAAAAGGGAAGTTGCTTCTTTACTTAAACACAGAGGAAAATATAATTAATATAAAACAAAATATATAGAGAAGTGCATGAGATTATAAAATTTAAGAAGCAATCATTCTAAAAGATGGCAAAGCTCATGTATGTTGAAGTGTTTCCCAATCAAATGTAGATCATCAGTCCTAAAGGTGTAGGTGAAAAGCAGCCACCAGATTTTACTGAACATGAGATCTGAACTAGATATGATCTGTAACTGCAGCTGTATGACCAGGTTTCTCCCACATCACCAGGGAGTGGTCTGTCATCAGAATTTATACATGTAAATACGAAAACATTTATTGATGAACTGTGCTCACAAACCAACAATACTGAGGAGGATTCTGTGTCAGGTGGACTTGGAAGGTAAACCAAGTTACCTTGAAAATACATGGGACTTTGATGGCTGTGACACATTGAATAACTGGAGTTTGTGGGGTCAAGGAGTACCAGCACTTGTAGTTTAAATATTTGAAAACTTTACCAAAGCTGACAACATGTCTTTACATAATGACTGTCTTCTGTCACTTTCATTTTGCAATGTCTAATCTACATATTTTCGTGTTGTTTTTCATACCTAATTTTTTATCTCAAAGAGTTTATAAGACATTGATGGGTTTAAGATAATACAAAAACTGGAGTTTTGAAGAAGAAAATGTTGTGTGAGAATCACTGTAAAACTGTAGAAGTTTGAAAAATGGCAGGATTAATGACTAGCCTAATTCTAAGTTGTGATGGGAGGATCTATCAAATAAATAGCATTTTTATATTTGTTAGGGGTTTTCTGGACTGAAGAGAATACCTGAAAGAATTACTGATATGGATTTTTCGAAATGATGATCGGCAGAGTAGCAGTAGATCCCAGACTCTGTCTCCAGGCTCCACTGGCTATATCAGCCTCCCAAGGGCTATAATCAGAGTGTAGATTCATTGCTCAAAACTAAAGACTTATATTTGCATATTCTTACTTGGAGCTGCGTCCTATACAAAGTGATGAGAAATTCTAGCTCCTTTTTTTCTTGTTTTAAATGTTACATGTGACACCATTTACCGTTTCAATGTGGGACGCAGCCTTGCTGTTCTCCTTTGTGGTGGACTTAGATCATGCATATTTTGCAGTCACTTCTAAAGGAAAAAAATACCTTCTGACGGATATGAGGAAGGGATTTTTCTTCCAATTTTTAGAGATATTTTAGCAATGAATATGAATCAAACTCTCCCTGTTATATTTTATTAGTTTTCATCAAGTCTACTTTTGTGGTTTTCAGCTGTCTAAGATTACTCAGCCAGAATTGGCTCCTTACACAAAAGATTTATTTCCTAGGGCTATGAATAGCAGGACACAGACCTTGGACCTGCTGGACTCTGAATTCAGAAAGAACTAGCACAAAAAGAAAGCAGAAGTGACATGCCTGTGACAATCCGTTTTGCCAAGCACAATGTACTGCAGTTAAACTGTACTGTTTTGTACTAAATGGAACCTTTTTAAGAAGCTTGTCTCCGTTTTTGAGTATGAGGTGCAGTAATCAAAACTACAGACCAGGAGTGAGTGGATCAGCCTGTGAGATAGTATATCTGGGTCAATAAAATTAAGCAGTTTTCTGTACAAGTGTCTTTTTCTCTCCATCGTGTCATCTTGTCATCTCATCTTTGCTATGCTCAGATATTTTAGGAAGATGAAATGTGTTGGAACTATGGAATTGGTCTGTGTATATCTGGTATTTTAGCTTGTGTTATCATCTATTGACTTGTGTTATCATTTGTTGACTCCTGCACTTATCCTGTCTATCCTCCTAGCCATGAGATACACTGATCTAATTGCAAACTTGAACCATTATCAAGAAAAGAAATAAGTGCTTCTTGTCAACATAGGAATTTGAGTGTCTGCTTTATAGAAACTTGCTGGGTTTGTGTTTAAATTTTAGGGACATGTGTTGTTCACTTAGTATTTTAATATCTTTATTAATTTTTTTTAAGATGCTATTTTTATGTATGGAATGATTTCTTTTTTCTTTATCTATAGTAACAGCATGGTGATAACTATGTTCAGTTTAATGGTCTTCAGCCAAAACCCAACAGACTTAATCAGGGGGTAGTGAGCATCAACTGTTTGAATCAGTTAGGAAATAGGTATCTAACCATGTTGGTTCTGCCACTTTTGCTGCCTAAAGCACACTACCTGCACATTTTCTGCTGCTGTATCTCAGAAGTGGAAGGTAAAGGGGCATGAAGTGGACATTCATATGCTGATGTTATGGTAATTAATAAAAATATAGTAAGAAACACAGCTTATGTTGACTAACGTTGTGATGAGTAGCAATGGCCTGCTGAGTGTCCCAAAATACTGCTAAAATCACAAGGTGCATTCTGTTAATAGAATACAGTGAAATAATATCCAGAGAGGGAAATATTCAAATTTTTGAAACAGGCAACATTTAACTGAGAATACTGCAGCTTTATTGCACTTAGAATTATGTTTGCTAAAGAAAAGAAAAATGTGAAGAAAGAAAATACTGGTGTATATCCTATCAAAGGAGCCCCTCTGAGACTGACTGAAGAAACTGCAATTTCAGTGACCCTCAGAACGCTGCCAAGGTCATCCAGTCATCCAGCCCTTTGCTTCTGTGCTACAGCCATTCATGCAAATTAAAGCTGCCTGCAGGCCTGCTGCAACTTGCAATATGCACACAGCTCTTCAAAGATTTCTGAGTATGTGCGACTTGATTATTTGGGTTAACTTTCTTTTCCGGTTCTTCTTTTATTTGTCAGTTTAAGATTCATGTTACCTCTACCCTTCTTCATCTCATACCATACACCCAATTTGCACATTCTACAAGAAAGAACGCCTTTTTTTTTTTTTTTTTTTTTGATGTAAAGTGAGATGTGGTCAAGGGGTCAATTACATCAAGGGAGGAAGAAAGCCTGGAGAAAGCACTAGGATGTGGCTGCCACAAAAACCTAACATGTATTCTAGTTTGTTTGCTTGAGTGGTTTCAGTGTTTGTTGTTGCTCTCCTAATTTTGTTATCACTGCAAGCAGCAATGTAAGCAGCATTTTGAATTTCACTTGTTGTGAGCTATGTTATAATTGTGTTGTTGCTCATTTGTGGCTGCGTAGTGACTGAAACAGATGTGGCTTTTTGGGGTGAGCAGTGCTCAGGGGTTTATCTATTTGTAATTGCTCAGGAAGCTGATGGATTCAAAGGAGATGGCTCAATGTTATGGCAAAAAAAAACCCCAAAACTTAAGCAAGAGTGAGGGCATAGCTCTGAGTGCTGGTGATATCTACTTAATAAATATTCCTTACTCTTTAATCTGTTTGTGTATTCGTTTCATCATGTCCCTGGAGAGCTTCAGGTGTGGTAGAAAGCATAATAGAGTTGCGTTTCACAACAGAGCTGTCAGGCAGCCGAGCTCAGCCTTTTGTGCTGTTTCATGAAAGTTTGGGGTCTAGCTGTCAATGAGCAAATCAAATCCTGCCTTCCAGTGAGGGCATGGTACCCTTAGGGGCACTCTGTCCTTTTTTATAGGTGAATGCGCTTTCATTTTTGGCTAAATCATACAGTTGTAAAGACTTCTAAAGCAAAAGTCACACTCCCACCATCATAACTTTTTCTCTTTTTTGAAAGGCCAGAAAACTAAACAGTATGAATAAAAATACCAAAGAATGGCTAAAATCAGATACAAACAGAAAACAGTCTTGGATGGAGGTGAAGGTTAGGCAACCTTAACTCTCTTGTGAGAGAAGAGAATTAATTTGTTTCTGGCTGGACATCTGCTTGGTGCTTCTTCTGCAGCTCATCCATCTTAGTATCTCGAGGCATCTCATAAGATTGAGTCACCTTCTGTTTCCCATTTGAGACTGTGATGAAAGCATTAGTTGAAGCTCTATTTCCTTCAGAGTTCTCTTTTTGCAGTGAGCTTCTTGTAACTGATGCAAAGACATTTTGGAAAAATTATAAGCTGTTCTTGCGGTGCTTTGCCCAAGTAATTTCCAGTGATTCTTGGCATATCTTTATGTAAAGTGATCACTACTCATAAACATAGTCAAGCAAATGCCAGCATAACTTCACAACGTGAGCATAGATTCTTGGGGGTTTTGTCAGTGTTTTGGAAACAAGCTCTTTTGCCTTTGCCAAGCAAGAAGGCAGACTCTGAAGCCTGGAAACACGTGACTGTTTCCCTGCCTGCTCTACCACTTGAAACTCAACTTTTCCGGTAGACTCCTTTCCTCAGATTTTGCCAAATATTAACTTGATTTTTGACTGCTTGTAATACAAACTGTAGCTAATAATGAGATTGGAAGAAAGAATATCCTTGTTTCTTGGCTATATTCCTGTTTTCTTTTCAACCTTGAGCACTGTCAGACTCTAAATGAGTTGAAAATTTTATATGCAGTTATTAAAGAAAAAAACAGTATTGCTTCAGCAAAACCAGGTTTCCCAGAAAAATGAAATTTATTTAATCTTCTTAAATTTAAAGAAAATCATTCAACAATTACTTCAAACCACGATGGAAGGCAATTTAAATCTTTTGACTTTATATAACAACTGAAATGTTTTAGTTTAGATCAGCTGGTCAGTTATTTATTTCTGTTTGAACAAGTACCTCATGAAAGCTAGAGCTGTGGTGCCTTACATCCCCGGAATTATCTATCAAAATCCACTGTAGTTTTTGAGCTGGTTGCATCACCTCTATGTTAGTGGCAGGCTATGTCTGTGATGCATCACAACATTTGCACTTCTTTTCCAAATGTGCTGAGATCAGAGGTATAAATGGTTCTCAGACTGCTTCTGTATCATTGTTAGAAACCTGCTGGTTCCTACTGTTTGTTGCAGGAAGTCTGAAGACCATTAATAGTGCAAAAGCAATCTAAGGGGTTTGAGAATTTTGTCTGTTGGAGGAAATAAAAGTATAAAGAGCCATGACAATTGGGACTGACTTGGGCCTATACAAGTTAAAATTAAATATTTTTAAATTGGAAAAAAATTCTTTTATTTCAAAAATATCAAAATGGGATACTTGGTCATATCCATACTGTGATTTAAAAAGAAAAAAAAAAGAAAATAAAAAGGTTTTATATTAAACAAAATACTGAATTACAAGGATAGCAGCTTGTACACTTTACAGATTCTAATTGCATACTTCAGCTCAACTTGCTGATACTAAATGAATCTGATCTTGGGAATAAGAGTCAATTACTAAGAACTTAATTATTGTAATTGGTGTAGGCTTTTTTGGTTTCATGCGTGACATTTAAAAGTTATTTCAGAGAATACTTAAATCTGCTGCAGCTTATAGTTGCTATTGTTGAATTATGTAATAAATACTGCAAATTGAAAAAACCACTAAATTACACATATCAAAAGGGACTTTTAAACCAGTTGTTTTTAAAGAGTTTTAACCAGTTTTAAACCAATTGTGGTGGTTTTTTGTTTTTTTTTTTTTTTGTGTGTGTGTGTGTGTGTGTGTGTGTGTGGTTTTTTTTTTGTTTTGTTTTGTTTTGTTTTTGGTTTTGTTTTTTTTTGTTTTGTTTTGTTTTTGTTTTGTTTTTTTTTTTTTTTTTTTTTTTTTTGTTTTTGTTTTGTTTTTTTTTTTTCTGTTTCTGGTGGTATTGACCTCCCAGTCTTGGCAAGTGTGTTTAGTTGACCAAGTGGGGCGAGTATTCTTTCAGATCCTTAAGTCTTACAAATGCAACAAACTAAGTCTGAATAGCAGTTTTACGTCCTCTACTGTGTTACTGCTAGTCTGTGCAAATAACATAGGTTGTAAAGACACTGCCTCCTTTTATTAAAAAAAATAAATTGCTTGACTGTTTAAATTCGCAGGTTCATCTGAAGAGAATCTTGTGCAGTAAGTGTGCACATCCTTCAGAATTATCTGTTTGGTTTTCTGTTTTTAGAGAGCAAGTGGGACACTTAACTGCTTTGGCCTGGTAGGAAGTGTTAGGTTAACAAAGGGCAGCAACTTCACTTGTACTTCATTTGTGTAATTATGTAATTCTAAGAATAAGTCTGTTGAAAATTAATTTAACATCACATTTTTGTTTAAACTGTACTTTTAGGCCATAAATTTTATCTTTTAAAATCTGAGGCTTTCTTTTAGAGTGGATAAGATGTACCTGCTTCGTAGTCAAGTACATAATTTGTTCTGCTACTTTGTCATCCTCTGTAATTTAGCATCCTCCCCAAACCTATCCTTGCATCATCACTGATTTGTTAACAAATTTTAATGGGTCTTGCCTGTTAAGGTAAGAAAACTTCTAGATTGTCTTTCTTCTACACTCATACTGCCAGATCAAACACAATCCACCCACAGCCTTTCTACACAGAGAATTTGGCTTACCATGAAAAGCATTAAAAAACAATAAACCCCCAAAAAACCAAAAACAAACCACAAAGCCAGAGCAGTGCAGTGAGGGGGAGTGCTGGAGCAATCCGGAAGAGAACTCTGTCAAATATGTGCTTCCCACACTGAGTCTGCTGCACCCCTTCTGCTCATTCTCCTGGAGGCAATGGGACAGCTCTGGTCAGGAGGGGGAATGGTGACACAAAGAAGAGGTGTCTTAGTGCAGTATGATAGAAAAAGAAAATATAACCAAAGTGTTTTATGTGATATATTAAATAGTGTCCAAAATTAAATGGAAACAGTGGACAGTAGCTTTTTTCCAGTCCATAAACAACCATGCATTCCTGCTCTGAGGATACTCTACTCATGCATTAGTACATTTGTGACAGTTACCTAGTAGTGCTTTTAGCTGTTCCCATGTTGCCTAGGGTACTAAATGAGTCCTGCAGAAGTTTCTTTGCTATTTCATTGAGTGTTCTTTGTGAGGGGAAACTGCCCATACTCCACAAGGCTAAATACAATCTTTCTACCCATTCAGAAAGAAAAATAAGGAGAAAAAAGAAGCTTGATATATAGGAAGTAAATGATGTAATCCATTTCTACCCTCTAGTTTGAAGCTCTTAGGAACAACAACAGCAAGAGATTACTCTCATATCCAGTGACAATGAACAGTCTTTGCAACAAAATGGCTATGCATTTCCTAACATATGGGTTGATTATTGTAAGAACACCAGTTATGTTTTCAGGTAAGAATATTTTTAATTTCTGGACATATTTCTATTAATAAGAATCAATAAACTAACTAGGAGAGGACAGTTTGTGTAGGTAGCTGGGTCCCAGTTGCAGAGGATTAGCAAATAGCAGTGCTGAAACCATCAGGGTCTAAGTATAGAAATGAGAGATGATTTGTAGGAAAAGGTTATATCTTACTGTACAAGCTGAGAGGGGAGACATGGAGATGAACTTTCAGGCATACAGAGAAGTATAAGTGAAGATGAGAAGTGTTGCTGTAAGCACAACTTAACTAGATCAATCAGCAAGGCAAGTTAGCGGGCATTTGTGTGGTCATTTTAGTGTAGATTGGGTGTACACTTTTGAATAGGATCTTTAAATCCTCTCCAGTTACTATGCTTGATCCATGGCAAGGAATAAACTCTGAATTCATACCAGCTATTCCTACAGAATAAAAACAAACCAGAAGATGAGCTGTAGGATTGCATTTTAATACTTCAGGCCTTCTGTTTTCTGGACCATACTAAAACTAATCCAAAGCAGCCCTTAAAATGCATGTAGTGTCTACAATGAGTCCATTGCACTAATTATTTTATTCAATAGATCAGCTTCTACTAAACTATTTTTTAAGAGATTCAAATTTGCATTTGAGTAGCTTGTTGCCATCCTCTATTTTAGTTTTAAGCTTGCAGCCTCTTCTTCCAGACACAGTTTACACGCCTGAAAACCTAGTTAGGGGAAAAAATATACTTCAGTTTGCATAACAACCACCATCATCATCATCATCATCATCATTGTCCTTGTCTACCTACAAACTTTGTCTTGCATTTTTGGTTGCTAAAAAGCTGCTCTTTCAAAAGCTAAAGAAGAGCAGTGGTGGAGGGGTTAAATATGTACTTCACAAAAACATTGGCATTCTTCACTTTGTTCTGAGACTTGCCAAGGTAAAGAAATGTGTGAATTATCTTTCACTAGTGTGAAACTAGCAAGAAGAAAGAAGACAATATGTTCAAAAAATCAGTTTAACCAGATCTGGAATCACAGGGTCTGAAAATCTTAACAGAAACCAAATGGTTTCTTTGTGGTGTTACTACAGTACAAAAATTCAGATTGCATGGGGATTATGCTGTGTGTTTCTCCCTTAACATACTTGAATTTCTTTACAGTTTAACCTTCACATTGACTTTTGGGGATATTGAAACAATTATAGTTTTTCTATCATGTGCTTTAAGTTTCTGATATGCATTCTCAGCTGTAAAAGGCTTTTTAAAATTTATTTTCTCAGAGAAAGATAACAAAGGTTATAGCAGAACTGAAAAAAGAACAGTTTTCATGAAGGACATGTATTAGTTTGGACTAAGGGCATATTTGAAGTTGGTTTTGATGTAGTTGGAAACAGCCTAGTCTGACACTGCTTGTGCACTTGAAAGCTCTGTTTCTTACAATTGTGCTTACTGCAGCACTATTCATTGCAGCACTGAAGCACTGGCATATCTGAAATACTGAGACGTCTGAATTTTGCAGCAGAGAGATAAATGAAAATTCAGGATGAAAATTCAGTGGACATGGGATTCTGGGGTTGTAGACTTCAATGTGCTAAGATAAAAAAGGGGGACAGTAAGGGAAAGTGTGTGTTTCTCTAAAGCTTACCTTCACTTCAGTATTGGGAATTGAGAGCTTAAAATAGTTTTACAGATCCTTAAAAGTATCCAAAGCAAGTATGAAGGAACAGATACCCACTATGTTGTGAATGGTTCTTGTCACATAATGTATGCATTCTAAGGAAACTGGTGTAGGGGACACCATTTGAAAGACTAATCTGAAAGAGACTACTTTTATAGACTAACCTTAAATCAGTTTTAACCTGCAAATATATAGAAAGGCAAGAATGAAAATCCTGGAAGGATGAGTAACCAAGACTAGTCAGGTGCTACCTTTCCTTCCACTATGTACAAATGACTGGAGTATGTAATGTATGCTTGTAAAAGTTTACTGAGACAGATGGCAGGAAAGTATGGAAACTGCCTTGGTGAAGAGAGCTATGGTAGTGTCAGATGCAATTGAAACAAACTGAGGAAGGATTTTGTGTGGAAAAGTTGTAGCATCAGAGAATGTTCTCAGTCCTAGAACATATAAAGACTAAATAGTCAGGAGAAAATTGGGATGCAATGTCAAAATTAAAGCAGGAGCTATAAGACTCCCTCAGATTATGCTTCAACAAGGCAATCCAGTGTGAATCTTCAAGGATGAATTAGAACCAGATACAATTATTTAAAAAGCATTGTCAATTCAATTAAAAAAAAAAAGGAAATAAACAACCAAACAAAAAAGTTTTCTTACAGTGAGTAACAGCCCATTAGTAATTAACAACAAATTCTAGACAGCTCCAAAGGGAAATGAATCCTGTAAACTAAAGATTGAAGACAACTCGTGAACTTCCATATGCAAAGTACAAGAAAAGAGGAATAAGTAGTCATTTTCAGAGGAAATTGCTCTTTCATGACAAAGTTGTGATTTGAAGTCCATGAAAGACGATTAGTGTGGAATCAGAAGTTAGTGAATATTGACTAATCATTATGGTGGTTGTAAAACAACTGCACAGCAAATTATAGATCTACAAACAACTGAACGTACTGAAACGGACACTGTTGTCACTGTCTGCTTCATATATTGATGATAATCTTGTGTGACCTTTCCAGAGAGGGAATATTTATATCCTGTGGAGTCATAAATCTGGCACCTGACATTTAGTTTTTGCACATAGAGCTGGATGAAATGTTCAGCACACTGATGACTTTACAATGCTTTTTTGTCACTACAGATGGCTCTGCACAAGCACAGAGGAAAAGAAAAATTCTGGTATCCTTATGAGGGTATCCACATCCATCCAGGAGAAATTCAGTGGGATGAAAAACATTGTAACTAGCATCCTCCATGTACATGCCATAAACTGTGACAGTGAGGCAGAAAACAGCCAAGGACGGTAATATTTATAAAGAGGGAAGGACAAAGACCTAAAATTAGAGAACCCTTCTTCCCAAGATACTAGGATTTGGTAGCCTATTTATCAGAATGGAGAAAGTGAAAGGCTGATTCTAGTGGGTTAGGACAGATAAAAATAATGCCTGCCCCAGAAGTGAAAGTGGAGGACAAGAGTATAGAGATATTATGACACTTGTCTAAATTTTGGCCTCATTTGTGGGTGGGAGAATGTAGATCGGTATCTGGGTAAGAATATAATATATATATACAGATCCCGGTAGTACAGCATGGAGCATTTGAAACTGTGAGATATGTGGCTGATCACATTGTATTCCTGCTTTGAGCTCCAGGACAGGTGAAAACATGGAAAGAAGTAATACTGATAGCAGAAAAGTAAAAGAATAGCCAGATGTTTATGGGAGTGTACTGTTTAGTGGGATTCAATGCCCCTGTGGCTGTACCCAAATATAGAAAGAGCTTTTGGCTTAATCATGAGGGATGAAGTGGTACTACCAGCTTAGCAGTGGTTATCCTGCTGTTAAAATTGAACTCTCAAATTGCAAATGTTCATTAGTGAGAACTATGGGCAAGGCCTCCAAAGCATTGACATACTATGCTGCTATATCTCAGTGCTGAAAGATTCAGAATCATAGAACCATAGAATATCATGATACCCGGTATCTTTATGATAGTTGCTCTACACCCTGAACATTCCTGGACAATGGTAAGCTACTAAGAAGGTTACTGTACATCATCCTGATTTAATCAATTTTTCAGTTTAAAACAAATAAGCAGTAAGAACTCAAAATATCTATTGAGTGACATGACTGATTAGCACAGCAGGCATAAGTCATGTAGAGCAGAATATGCAAAAAGTGTATTATATTTTTGGAACACAGAGCTATACCTCTGGGACATCTTAATCAGGAGGTACTGCAAAAGCATATATGTCCCAATGGGATTTGCAGTTGCTGGTGATAGATTCAAGAGGGTTAGGATGAATGTGTGCAACAGTTTCTGATAGAATATAAAAAAAAAAAAAGTAACAATAAAATAATAATAAACAAATTTTAATGGTAGTAGAGTTGGAGAAGGAAAAACCAGGAAAGGGCAAATATATTAGAGATTTAAAAGTGATCTATTACAGTTAATACTTTAGGAAACTGCACACCAGATCTAGCCAATAGCCAGTAGGAACACTGAAGTGATTGCAAGCAATCCGCCAACATTTGGTTTTCTTAGAGTCAGAGAAAGACTCAAGTTTGAATAAAAGAATTGGGACTAAATTATGGTATTGGCATATGAGATGCAGACAAAATAATCCCTGTGAGTTTTATTACCATATTGCTCCTCTCCTCATAGATTAGTTTTCATACAAGTTTTGCAAGTCTGGAAGATACTAAAGTGTTACCAAATAGCAATGCTTGGTGCAGTCAGAAGGGGTACAGTAGAAGTTCACTTTAAAGTCAACTGAAGTAAACAAAACAAAACAAAACAAAACCAACAAAAAAATTTGTCAAACATTGTCTGGCTTGTAATTGCCTCATTTGGTTATTTAAAAACCAACAAATAAATAAACAAACAAAGCCCAAAAAAGAACTTTAAAAATTTTAGATGTTGAAAATCTCTAATGGCCAAACAGAAATTGTCAACTTGCAAAATACCAAGTATTTCAGGCTTTTACAGGCAGCAGAAAGGGCTTAGCGAGTGGTAGCAATCAGTTTCAATGTCTCAAAGTAACCCTTAGGGAAATAACTTGTGTAGGCTGAGGTGTTTACACTAGGTTATTTAATGAAGACAAAATATTGTCAATGACATAAAAGAAAAATTAACTTACTTTCTTAGGGAACATCTTATCCTGGGTTATAGATAGGAGTGTTTCAGGATTATAACATAGTTATGCAGAAACATCTCCTTCATCTTTGGGCAATTTTTAAATTGAAAATCATTATGATAATAATTGATTTTAAAGTGTCCAGAGAACACTTTATAATTCAAAATCAATTTTAAGAATATTATTTTTTAAAATCACATATGTTGAAACTATATAATCCAATACATACTAATTAAGACATAAAATGCTTATGTTTGTACACAGTATTATTGAAGATATATTTTTTACCATCTAGATAAATTACAAATGTACCAGAATATTTTTATTAATGTACAAGCAAACTGAAAGCTTGCTGAGACAGACTTTTCTTTCTTTGTCTTCAAATTAAATGAGCATTTACATTTTAAATCATGGCCTGGTACAGTCTAAATGGCCAAATGCAGCAGAAGAACTCGTAATTAACGCCTGCTTTATTAGCAATTTTTTACTTAAAACCACTGCAATTTGTAAAAATTATTATAAATCACTTGAGTGTATACTCTGCATTTGGCAGAATAAAAATGCACTTAACTTTCAGTGATGATCAATTTTTAAGATAGTTTGTTCTACTCTAAAGCCCAATGGTATGGACATTTTCAACCTATTGCCTCATTAACTACATTCATATTAAAATACCACTCCATTTCAAATGAGAAGATAATTATAATACCTTGAAGCAAATGAGATGTTATTGCAATAATTAAATCTGAAATGAGATGCAGATAGTTTGGACCTACTGGTTTGTTGGCTATTTAGTACTGAATACTCTTTCCATTGGTCACACTGAATTACAATATTGCATACCAATAACTGTGTAATACCTGTTAGATTAAAATTGCTCCTGGAGACTACAGGATGAGAATTTATTGACCTTTGGACATTTTGCTCACCATTTAAAATACATTACTTCTTTTCCTGTGTAGCTTTTCAGTTGTACACTCCCTTTCTGTATTGAATAGGGAAAAGAAGAAGGATGCTGAAAAGTTCATCCTCTTTCTTTCATTTCTATAATCATGGTGATGCCCTTCTGCCTTAAGCAACTAAGGATAAGACTGTGGGAAGAGTCAAGGAAAAAGTCACTTTCTATAGGCTGTTCACACTGCATTGTCTCAAGACCGAACATACTAATCATGTCTAGCTCAGGCAGAATTTTTTCTGTGCAATTTTTTTCCCCAGCTCTTAGACGCAGCAAGGTGAGTTCAGAGTCAGGGCTGTTTCTATGGAAGAACAGTAATCCACACATTTTTACAATGAGTTGTTCTCATAAACGATAAATTTGTCAGTTCTTTTTGTCCATATTCTTACTGTAAATGACTCCTGTTTTCAGAAGAGGGAAGCAACAGAAGATATTTTGCAATTGAACTTGAGGAAGATAATTTATCATTAGTAAAACCTGCAGCAACCGTTTTAATCTTTTTTTCTTATATAGCATTCAAATATACTAGAAGTTACAGATAGTTGAGTTATATTCTATACATTAGTTGTTGATGTAATTTTACTGCTACTGATCAACATTGCATAGAGATGCTATCAGGTAATTCTGCCATCTTATTGGATGCATATCCTCATAAAAGCAGTATTTTTAAATGAAAATCCTACCAGGTTATAATACTAAATATTGCAGTAGTTTGCAATAGATAATCATAACCTGATTTTTTTTAAAATGACTGTTTGTTTAACTTGTACCACATATAGAGCAGACACATCAAATAGAAAAAGAAAGTATTTTGTATTTCCTGTTTTGAATATACCTCACTTACAGATGTATGCCAGCATTATCTTTTGATGCTGAGAGCATTATTGTTTACATAAAAGGTTAAAAAAACCCAAAAAACCCAAACAAAACAAATTACAAACAAAGATTAAATGGACAATGCAGAAGGGGATTTTCAACGACATGATTTCCATTTGCCAGACGGCTATTGCCTTATCAAAAGATACAATTTTCCCCAGAGGCAGTCTGCCATAAAATCAATGTTTGTAAAAGTTTTTTCCTGGTTTATGAATCTGAATTCGTGGCTGAACTGTGAATATGCAGGTGGTATAGAAACTGCATGTGTTACATTTATACTGCTTTAACTAATAGGCAATCTGGCAACTATCAGAGGAGAATTCGTATCAGGTAGGCAAGTGCAGCATGTCTGAGTTCCCTGGTGGCACAGCATAAATGGCACATTGAGACATCACAGAGAATTAGCTTTCACGTTAGGAGTCAGTTACTCTAGGTTTAAGGCTGTATCTAGGCAATCCAAACCCCTCCTGCTCAGCAGCTGCCTAACCTGGGAAGTGCTTAAAACTCATTATGTGGCTTTTTGCTTGGCGATAAAATACCCCAGCAGTCGGTCTGCAGCAGTGCTCTGCTCTCTGGCAGAAAGTCAGTGCCAGGCACGGACAAGTGTTCTTCCAACCCAGTTTTAGTGGGATCTACAGGATGGGCAGAAGATGGCCGTTGCTCCCTGGCTTCCCGACAGGATGGGACTCCTCTTAAAATTCACCTGCAGGTGGTTTCATGTTGCAAGTAGATTCAGACAGAAAGGAGAATTAGCTATGCCCATGCCAAAGCAAAAGGATAAAATTTACAATGATTAAAGGGCTCTGAGGCCAAGGGGAGCTTCAAGTGGGGCTGAAGACACATCCCAGAGGAAAGCTGGTCATGGCAGCATGCAGCTTGGTGTGCTGCAGTTTCCCCCCACCCTGGAGAGCGAGGCTGCTTTCCAGAGTCACTGCAGCATTACTGAAAGGAGGAGGACAGGAGAAAGCACAGGACTTTTTGCCTGGTGGTTCAGGACATGTTTGGAAATATCCACAGACCTTTTTGTCTTCTGCTGCTTTTGGCACCTGAGAGTATTTGTTTAGGAAATCACACTTTTATTTCTGTTTACGTACAGGTAATTGTAATTGTTCTGATCAAAGCCAAGTGCAGGCAGTGATGTGCCAGTTACATGGGAATATGTGCTTAGATGTCATTTGTTTTATTCTCTGTAGTGACTTTATAGAGTCTCTTCTGATTTTTTTTGGACCAGTGGCATATAACTGCACAAGGCTGCAGACTTTGTTTCCTTGTGTCCCTTTTTACTTGTGCAAATCTCATATTCCTTTCACCATGTTGCTACAGGTTTAACAGGAAAAAAAAAAAAAAAGGAGAACAAAAGAAGTCTCTCTCATACCTAAAACCTTAAAATCACTTGGTGTAAAGTCAATGCAATGGATTTACTCCTGAGTGGACAGAGGCACCTTTCCTCAGCACTAGGTCAGGCACACAAACAAGGAGAAACACAAGCAGGAGATCAAACACCTGCAGTCAGCATTTTTACTGGCTGGTGCAGGAGAGTCTTCTCCACAGTGTGCTGGTTTTTTTTCAATAAACCCTTTTGAAGCTGTTAGCTCTCCCTTACCGCTTGTGGAGGGGCTCGGCAGGTAGCTCTGGAAGCTCAAGCACACTTTACTGTTTCAGTGTCTGAGTGATTTTGCAATTTCAAACTCTGTTTTTTGAGACGAGGTCAGCATAAAGATTTCTTTCACTAACTGGAGAGCTTAATTGCATAATCCTTAGATGATGAAATACATAACAGACTAAGAGGGCTCTCTGAAGTCAGCTATCATTCTTTTATTGTATGATATGGTGTGAGGGTTGAAATTTCAGATTTTAGACTGCAGGTAAAATTGCAGGACTCTCCAAGGGAGCCTTCACTCCTTTATTTGCAGTATACAAGTAACTTGCATTGATTGTAAAGGGGTGCTAGAAAGCCTCTGCAGGTTGTCTTTTGATTCAGTTATCTTTGAAACTGCTTCTTCTTGGACCTTAAAAATCTCAGGACCTCAAACTTTGAGGCCTTTCGCCTTTTTGAACACAGACCCAAATAAATATGTTTGCAGTGAACAATCAAACTTCAGATACTTTTAGTAGTTTTATCTACATTATGTATAAGGAAAGAAAGAGTATGAATGTTAGAATTGTTTTATAATTGTATAATTGTGGAGCCCCTGGTGGTCTAGTGGTAAAGGCGCGGCGCTATCACCGCCGAGACCCGTGTTCTATTCCCAGTCAGGGCCACTCCCGGGCAGGTGGAGCTCGTCAGCCCTTAAAGGCAACCCACCTACGTCCTAAGGACCTCGCTGCCACCATCCAAGCTCGCTTGGCCCCGGCAGATGAACCTTAGGATTAAAGGGTGGGCTCAGTTCCGCGCACACTGTGTCTCACCTAAAAAATCCAATGCGCAGGCTGGAAGGTGGAAAGACCTTCCCCGGATCTTCACTCGTGAAGACTGGCCATATATAATTGTAATTTGAAAAATTACTTCTTCTGAAGTTATTTCTTAGAGTTGTTTCTGTGGCTGAAACATATGCGGCCATGTAGACAGCATACAAAGGAAGAAGATAATGAAATATTAAAAGTTCAAAGCACACAAAACATTCTTTTCATAATTTCTGTCTAGCAAGAAGTAGGAAAATGACAATCAGGACTGAGCTCCTGAAAGAGTTCTGGGTGTGATAATTGGCTATTTAGTGAGAAATGGTTATGAGAATAAGGCATCTTGCATTTATTTTGATGTGTCACACATCGTGAGAGTTTTGATAATTCACACATCTATTTATGTTATTTCTTTAACTCACAGTTGGCTCATCTGTGTGGTTCCAGAATTTATGTCTTAAACAGCTCATGAAATTAGAATCTCTGGATATTTCCTTGGTGAAAAATCAAGTGTAAATTAATATTACTTTTTAAAGTAGGATTTACATCTGTTGTCATATGCTTGGTATTCTCAGAAAGTAACCAGAAGATGGACCAATCAATTGTAAACCAACCGTTTCTGTTCCACTTTTCTCCTCCTTCTCCTCCTCCTCCTCCTCTTAGTTCTGTCATCCTTATCTTACTCAGCTGGCAGAGAGATGCTACAATAAAATGAAATTTCAAAGCAAGTTGCCATAGGACTGAAATGCACTAGCTATCAATGACAAGAAGGATGGACTGAGTTAGACATCCTGGCTTGTATCTATGTAGTGTGTAGGTCTGGACTGTGACATGGACCATTGTCATCCAGGCTTCTCCACAGAAAGTAATTGTCCCAAGTCAGAATTTGCACACAAACAGGAATTTATGTAGTGTGAGCGACACCAATATTAAATCATCATTGCAGAAGTGTGAAGACTAACTTCAGAGCATGGAAGCACCTGACAAAGACTTACTGAGTCATTTAGTAGACCTACTGAGGCTCAGAAGTGTTTTCTATGACTGTTGTGTGTTCATAATGCCAATTTTCATTTTAATTCTTTTTTAAAGTTTTGGAAATTAATAGTTAATCCCATTTTACCTGCTGTGATTTTTAAATGAACAGAATTGTTTTACCTTGGGCTCTAAATATCAGTTGTAGCTTCATGGCTGCAAAAAATGTGGCAAAAGTGTTAGTCAGAATGTCATGTCCAGGGATACCACATGAAGCAAGAAATAACCAATTTTTTGCTTATAAGTTTGAAATACAGAATATTTCCTAGTGAACATCTTTACCTTTTGAAAGCTATCCTGTGCAAAGCATCTGCCCTTTATCTGAAAATTTGATGTTCCACAGTGGTTTTTCTTATGGAGGTTTTCTTTTCTCCTTTAAATGAAATCAGTAATTCATATATGAAAGTATGCTCTACGTATATGGGGAAAAAAAACAACAACAAAAAAAGAAATTTCCTTTTCATATATAAAATGCCCCTTGGCCATTGATAATTGATTATTTTATTCCAGACTCAGTCCTTTCTACTCAAATCCTTTTTCACTAGCAATTTCATCAGCTGGTTTTTACTGTCACCCTTTATTCTTGTTTCACTGACTTTGTTTTTTGCAGCTAAACCTCTTACTGTTCAGGACATAGCTGCTTTTTTGTTTGTTTGCTTTTAGTTCTGAGACTGATAAAATATATTAAGGTTAATGAATGCAAAAATTGTCCATCAGTTTTCAGAGATGAGAATGTCAGAGGTTCGAATTGGGTAAGCTCCCTAGTAACAGAGACATAATATAGAGCATTCAGAATAATATAATCTGAGGTTGAAGTCAGTAATGATAAATTCAATGCAGTGCTTTAAAGTGTAATCTTCTTCTTTTCACTAGCCTAGAATTCTTTACTTTCTCCATCCTATTGCGAGTTATTTGTACTTCACTATTCATTAGTAAATTGTGACAGTACCAGTTATTATTGCAACCTCTGTATTAATGTGATTTGAAGCTTTTTCCTGAGCCGTTGTCATCTCTTGACAGATTGTTCTGGAACCTCATAATACCGAAACACTGAAATATTGATGACATGGTTTGAATGTATCCGATTGGTTCTGTGACCTCTATATACAAACACACAGTAGCATGGGCTATTTTGAATAACATAAAGTAGTAGGGGATAGTTCTGGGAGGTTCCACTGAAGCAGTGTTGTAGCAATGTGGTTTTGTTGAATGTGTGTTGACATATTTAGACCACTTAGCCTCAGTTAAAAATGTCATTTAAAAGTAGAAGCTTTCTTATTTGTCCTAGAATATGTGCTGTCTCGTTATGTCTGATGACATTATCCCTGTTTTTCCTGCCCTAATATTTAAAAATTAATATTGCGCAATTTTCAGAAATTTAGAGGTCTGATTAAAATTAGAGAGTAGTAAAATAACAGTTGAGAAAGGCAAGAGTCAGAGAGTCTGAGTTAGATACCCTAATGCATTTTTGTGTCCTGCTACTGTTGTCCTGCTGGTAAAATGTAGTGGTGTAAAACCAGATTAGCAAACTCAGAAGGATTTACATGATAAAATTACTGAATGCTCCCTACCTACCAGATTATCGGTAGCACTACATGGCTACAAATTTACCACCGATGTACTTTTCCTTGTGTTCTGCACCCTTGCTCAGAGTTCGCAGTGTGGGGCTCAAAGATAAGCATTCAGTGGTGCCTCAGCAGAGTCCTCTGTGGACCAAAGTCCTGAAATTTGGAAAGCCTTTTTACATCAGTCTAGGCCTTTCATCTGATATAGGGCTGTTGGAACAAGAGTGAAAAATGTTCACACTTTTGTCTGTATAATCCATGAACATCATTTTCCTAAATGCACAGTCCTTTACACTGCTGGTCCAACTGGAAATAGTGAGAATTAAGTCTACCTTCTCATCCCGTGACATACCAGAATATCTCTTTCAAGACTAAAATGAAATTAAGACTAAGATATACATCTATGCACAGTGAAATGATCATACATTTCCATTAAAAAAAAAAAAAAAGAAAAAGAAAAAAAAAGGCTTCACTTTGAGCAAACATTTCAGCATGGAAAAATGAAGGCTTACTTTTACTGGTCTTATTTGTCTTTTGCCTCATTGTCAACAGCTGCACTGTACCTTTTGTTGTTTGCTTGTTTGAATATAAATACACTGTGAAGACATATGCCTCAGAGTAAAGATCTGTCATTAATTGTCTAATTTCACTCATGTTTGTACACTAATCTCAGTTAAACAAATGATGCATGGAAGGATTTTCTCCTTCATTTTACTTCCAGGATGCTCCTGTTATGGATGATATGAGATACATCCCATTTTGTCTTCTTCTTGTCCACACTGGCAACATTCTTTATATAACTTTCTAGCAAACATCTTTCTCTAGATACCTAGTAATTCGTTTCAGTATGTACAGGTTTAGTTTATTACAGATGTAATGGAGGGACATAAAAATATTTTTGAAGAAGGGATTAGAGCCCTAATAGCTTAAACTAGAAAAAAAATATAGTTATTAACTTTATTTTCTTTAAAATTAAGATGAACAAGGTCACCTTGTCATGACAAAATCTGTTCCTCATCATTTAAGGCATTTTCAAGATAGACTAATTCAGCTGTTCCTGATCCAGTGACACTCAAGTACAACACCCTAACCTTGAGCCAGAAGAAATTTTAAGCCTGAAAAGATTGTTGTACCATCTCAAAATAGAGTAAAGAAATTAAGTTGAATTCTGCATAAAAGGCTGTACATTGGTGCAGAACCAGGTCAGTGCCAGATCAGCTCTCCACGTTTTTGCGAACTGTGGGCACAGAAAAGGCAAGTCCGATTCTAAAAGGCTGTTGAATCCACTGGCCTTGTATGAGCCAGTCTGGGTCTTCCACAGCAGTGCCAGTAACTGGCAAATACAGCCATTTGAAGTAACAAGAAAAAAACAAAATGTCTTACTGTGTTTTATCAATACAATTTAATGGGTAAGATTGCTTTTGTCTGGTTAAGAGGCACACCTGAATAGACAGAGTTAGGTTTATTCGATTTAGCTTTTTTGTGTCTTTTTTGTAGCAGTTTGACAGTAGTGTCAGTCCATGCTGACAAGCACATGAAGCTTCAAGAATTCAAGAGTTGCAGTAAAAAGTATCAGTGGTGCCTCAAAAATAACCATAAAATGGCTAGTTGTGGCTGACAGAGGAAATAATCTGATGTGGAGATTATTTAGAAAAGATGATGTTCTATTTGAATTCTCAAGAATCTGGATGATGAGAATAAACAATAGTAAAAACAGAACAACTCTATAGTACATAATATTTAACTTTGTATATAAATTTGTAACTGCATTATTTGTATTTAACCAAACATATTCCCTGGAAACATTCAAAGTCATGCTGGATGGGGCTCTGAGCAGCCTGATCTAGTTCAGGATGTCCATTCACATGTCAGGGAGGTTGGACTAGATGACCATTAAAGATCCCTTCCAACCCCAAACTGTTGTATGATGCTATGATTCTATGTTATCTTTGTTGTTAAGAATTTTTTTCAGTGGAAATTAAACAACTTAGCAAATTTGAACGGGAAGAAGTTTCATAATGCAGGTGTAGTTTTGTTGCTTTTGCATGTTATGGCGTAGACTCTGGGACTCCTTCCCAAAAAATTATTTTTTTCTTCCTTTCCGCACATGTGCAAAGAAGAAAAATATTTCATAATTGTGTTAGCATTTATTATAACAATATCCAGATTATTCCTGGTGCCTTTCAAATTAATGAAAGATTTTTCCTTTCAATCAAATAAAAACAAGGATTATGAAAAGCCAAATATTTTTTTAACTACATGGAATTTAATCTGAATATAAGTAAAAAATTGTCTCAGATACTGCTTTGTAGTTCCTGCACAATACTATGACTCAGAATTAAAACCATTTCAGTGTTTCAAATAAATTTCTGTATCTTGATGTGTTTAGATTTCTGTAAGGGTAATCAGTATTCTGCTTTGTGATGGCTGGTATCGGATTATTACATCATCATATTTTTTTTCCTCTAAATTATCAATACTTCAAAACTTAATTTCATGCAAATACATGTGCCTGTGAAAAAATTGCAAGCATGGGTAGATCAGTAATCATCTCATTGTTAATGATTATAACTTTATATATTGTACTGAGTCTGGCTGGGATAGAGTTAATTTTCCTCATAGCAGCCCTATGTTGCTGTATTTTGGATTTGCGGCCAAAACAGTTTGGTATCACACCAGTGTTTTGGCTGTTGCTGATCAGTGCTTACACAGCATCAAGGATTTTTCTTTTCCGTCTCCATATAGGCAACAAGTCAGCTTGGGGGGGCACAAGAAGTTGGGAGGGGACACAGCCAGGACAGCTGATCTGAACTGGCCAGTGGGATATTCCATCTCACACTCAGCAATAAAAACTGGAGAGAGAGGTTTTTAGGAAGGTAACCATTGCTTAGAGGGCGTCTGGGCATCAGTCTCTTTATGGGAGTGGTGAGTGACTGCTTTTCATCACTTGATTTGTTTTCTTTTGGTTTTCCTTCCTTTTTCTTTCTTCATCTATTAAAGTATCTTGACCAATGAACCTTCTCACTTTTTGATGTTCTGATTTTAGCTCTGTCTGTCTGTAGTGGGGGTAGGGGGATTGAAAAGCAGCTGTGTGGTTGATTTTAGGCTGCATGTTATATCTATCTTCATGTAAGCATAGAAAATAAGAAATATAGCAAAGATGTAAACAGATTTCTAAATTGTTACAAAAAGTAAGGACCAAACAAAAATCTGCAGCCCCCTCCTCAGAAAGCCCTGGAAAACAAAGAGACTAGATTTGTAGTAAATAGTAATTTTCATCAGAGCAGAGCAACTGCTTATCATCATGATTTTCCCAAAATTATGATGGTTGTTTAGACATACTCATATGGGCTTTCTAGAGCAAGACTACTTTTAAGTATTGGAGAGAATGTATGAAAGAAAGCAAGTGAAAGAATTTGTGTGTTAGATGGTACTCAGGGATGCAGAATGAGATTCGTGTCTTCAGTTGAGAGTTCTGACTTAACCTTTCAGACCCTGTTTATTTTCAATGTCTTATTGAAGAAAAGTAAATTTATAGAACCATAGAACATCCCAGGTTGGAAAGGACGTTGAAAGATCAATTTTCCTTATTGTCTTATCTTTTATATTGGACATTTATTTTTCCATTTAATTGGTTTCAGGGAAAGGTTTTATGATATGGTTCAAATATTACTATCACATTCTGTAAACTGTTCTTTATTTTAAGATACTTTTGTTTCCAATAAATTTACTTCTTAAACTTCCTAACAGAAAGTATTATTTGTAACACCCTCCTTTTCACCTCTACTCCTCAGTAATGTAGTCGTGACACATCAAATTAACTAAGTCACACCTGAGGAATTCTGAATGAGATAGCAACCCACTTTATACTTATCATGATGTCACTTGGCTTGTTAGTCACGTTTTAATAATTATGTTTATGTATTCTTGAATAAAAAAAGTTATGTATTTTTTTAATATGTATTATTTAATACTAAAAATGTACTGAACATTTTACCAGGCTAAAACTAAAGCTATTTTCCTTAAATTATACATTGAGAGAATTTGGTAGATCCTAGCTGAAGCAAATTTTGGAATCCAAAAGGAATCATATAAAAAAAGGAAGACACATTTCAGAAAACAGGAAAGTGGGAACAGGTAGAAGAAGAAATTTTTCTTTGTAGCTAACAAAAAGAACATTCACAATGACTACACATAGGCACAATATAAACCTGAATATTTCACTCACCATCGAACTCCATGAGTAAGACTCAGCACACCTTGGTTCTTGCCCTGTATCACTAAGGATGATTCATACCATTTAATAAATTTAAAAGGCCACACTACATCTAGTGAAGTATTAGATAGTATATCTGGCTTCGTTGTATCTGAAGACCAAAGTTACCAAATTCAGTAGATGCAGAGGACACCATCCTAACCATGCATCATGCTGCTTACTTGTTCATTTTTACAGCACTTGTTGGAGCTCTCGTTTTATGAACTGTGAGGGAAAGTGCCTTTCTAGGGCTGTATCTACACCATGAAGTGGGGCAGGAGCCATTCTCCGACCCCAGCGCTGACTGGCTTGGCACTGCTCATGTTCATACAAATAAATCTCTTACTCTGCAAAACGGTAGATGCATCAACACTACACACTGAGAATGCTTGTTCACCCAAGATAAACCATTCTTTGGACTGAACTAAATCAATGCCAGGTTTGGTGCTGTCAGTATGACAGCATGGGTAATCGTGGAAATGTGGTTTTTAGCTGGTACCATTTCTGTTTAGTTAATTATTGCAGATGCTTTCTAAGATTCCAAAGTAGCCCCAGTGCTTTACCTAGCAGTGACCACTCCTCTGCCATCTTGTGGAACCTTCTTTTATTATGATTAGCTTCTTTCCAATCAAAGTAAAGAGAAATCACTACTACTGACAGCATTAAACCCAAGAAGTATCAAGTTCAAAGCACAGATTTTCTTCGTCCTATTGAATTAAGATAGTCAGGCTCAAGACTTACTTTTGTTGCCATGATCTTAACCAGAATAAAGGAAGTAATGAATATGGATTCATGTCTACAGAACATCTTGTCAGCTAGATAAGCTCCTCCTTTAAATCACATGGAAAAAACCTGCTTCTACTATATAACATTAATTGGATTCCTAACTGAGGGTTGACTGTATACTATGTTTTTCATTGTTTCAAATACAAAATGACTTGTTTACATAGCTGCCCTTAGTAATATGATTTTCTTACACCATTAGATTTAGATTTTTCTCTTAAAAAAAAAAAAGTTGAAATTTCTCTATTATGAATAATGACAATTAAGTCTTACTTGCAATGACAGGCTAAATTCTTTGTTACTCTTAAGAAAATATTTTTTCTAAACTTTTATCACGTTTGTGAGATCGATCACG
This sequence comes from Myiozetetes cayanensis, assembly GCF_022539395.1. Classification (NCBI taxonomy): domain Eukaryota; kingdom Metazoa; phylum Chordata; class Aves; order Passeriformes; family Tyrannidae; genus Myiozetetes; species Myiozetetes cayanensis. The sequence continues at coordinate 86,670,490 of NW_026087411.1, read as the reverse complement.
AATTCAGCTATTCACTACGATGCAGGTAAAATTAAGTAATTGAAATTAGATTCTCAATAGATAGTTTCACTCAGTCTTTCATGATTTATTGGTGCATGCTGAAAGTTAGGTACAGAAAGTGATGGTGTTAATATCCTTTTTTATAATTATAAGTACTGATACGTGTGTGGACTTCTCTTCTTCAAAAAAGGGATGTTACTTAAGAATGAAGGTCAACAGTTACTCCCTTTACTAATCTCCTTCTCTGTGACCTGAAATCTAAACCCCTTCCCCTGTTCTTTTGACTTTCTAATCAACTAATGATACGGTATTACTCTCTAATCCTTTCTATTATTCTTATCTTAATTCTTCCATCATATTCCCTGTGGGCAGCATGTAAAGTTTTTCTCATTGTCTGTAACACAGAAGATAGAATATTTGTTTGGGTACTTTTTAACAAAAATATCTGTGGTATTAACGTGAATATATGATCTTGAATTACAGTCCTGTCCTTCAGCTTGCATTAGTATTAGCTGGCATGCAATCTATGTAAGTACTGCTGACAACTTCAAAATCCAAGATATCAACCTATCTGCCCCATTTTCAGGGCTATGAGTTGCGTATATCCCTAGGTTTGGTTGATACATCCCTTCTCCATGAAAATGCTTCTCCCAGGACTGTTTTTTTTTGTTTCTTTGTTTATTTGTTTAATGCTGTGAAATGTATTACCTTCCAGAGAATAGAAGATCATTATGTGCTCCCTTGGTGATTAATCTTACTACTGGACTTGTGATTTTTATATTTTTCATTGCACATTGCTTTAGTTTCAGTAAGAAGGGAGAGTGAGCTCTAATGCCTGTGGGTACCCCTTAGGTTTGTGTTTAGGTACGTAAGAAAAATTGAAAATGTCTGTTTAATCCGCAATTATAGAACTGACCCCAGGGCATCTAGATCAATAGGTCAGGCAAGGATCAGACAAACTGGACTTCAAAACACATGAAAACCTCCTGTTTACTATTTGTATGCTTGAGAAAACTTGCCCCTCACTTCAGTGGGCTGGGCTTATCCCTGGAGATTCACAAAAGGCACTTGAACCTTAAATCTACAATCATAGGTTTTCTGTTTTGTCCTCTGACTACCTAGATTTAGACCATTGAATCAGGCAAACAGAATGCCTCCTTTTATACCTCCAAGTCAAATAATATAGCTGAAGTGCAAGCTAAATTAAATACCACCTAATTTTTTCAGGGGATGTTTCAAAATAAGAATGCAAGACTTGGTCCATAAGGTTGACATTGCTATTTTAAGATAGGCAATTTTTTTTTAATTCAAAAAACAATCAAATTATTATAGTTTCACATGAAATTAATAAATAATTCAGTTTCTTCAAAATTAAAAATGCTGAGAAAGTTCTTGCCTGACTGACCATTTGTTCAAGTAATAAATTTAAAGAGAGTGTCTAGGTGACAGTTCCATTCAGCCTATATTGGTCTACCTTTAAATTACCCTGCAGTTCATCAATTAAGGGAAGTTTTAACAGCTGTGGTGGTCTGCACTACAGTACTGCCTGACACCCTTGGTAGAAAAAGCTGAGTTAATGAGACCTCATGGATAGAAATCACTTGCTTTGAGCTACTCCTTCTTTTTCCTTCCTTTGAAGAATCATGCTGACAGTTTGACTCAATAGGTCAACTTGATGTGGAACTACCTTTTCACTAAAGATCTGAAAATCCCATAAACATGGGGATGGATTGGACCTCAAACTTTGACTGCCTGTTATTCCTAAAATATACTTTGTGGTACAACTGAATGAGAGGAAAATCAGAACAAGTTATGGTGTAATGGCAGTGGTTTATAAAGAATTTATACAAACATTATTTTAAAGAGAAGGAACTTTTTAAGCTAATGTGAATGTATCTCAGTAAGTGGAGCACACTGGCTGAAAAAAAATTTAATCAAGGCCATGAATCACGTAGAGCATTCCTTTTCTCTGGCTTAGACTCTTGGTTTTCCTGTGAAATCTACAGGTAGTAACATTAAGCAAGATAAGATACATATTCAAGAGATCATATGAGATTTATTTAAAATATAGAGAGAGCAACTCAGAGTTGAATAAGAATTTCATGTGCTGTGTTTTTGTGTTGTTACCCGGTAAAACAAAAATATTTGCATTTTACAGATCCGTTTCCATTCTTGTCTGCTGAATGAAAAAGCTGTATGCAACATGCAGACTTGTCCTGTGATCTGATCCTATGGATCAGATTCCAGTGGTCATTTATTACTGGACCAGCAGTTTATTCCAGTGTCCATAAACTGCCCCACTCTACAAATAGAACCTTTTCTTCTATGATAAGATTTCACATAAATTAGAATGTTAAATATCTCTGTAATCAAGTAACTGTAAGCTTCACCAACAATGATATATAATGTTTACTAGTTTTCCAATATAAAGATTTTTCTATGGGTAATGAGTACACTACTTTAATTTGTTTATTTGGTCAGTAAAACTGCCTCTCTATTTAGGAAATTTTTATAGTAATATAGGAAGGTACTTCTCAGTTGTTTGTATTAAAAGTTGCATAAATCTTTTGCCAAGAAGTTGGATATGCTAAATAAAAAGAAGGCAAAGCCCTTCTCTTTAAGACAAGGGGTTTGGGATTTTTTTATGTGTGTGGGTTTGGGGTTTTGTTGTTGTTGTTGTTTTTGTTAGTTTGGTTGGTTGGTTGGGGTTTTTAAATGCACTTTTATTGATTCATTTTCAGTGGTTTCTATACTGGTCCCTCTCTTCCTTCCTCTCTTTTTCCTTTTTAATAATGTTGTTGGCATGCACTTTAGTTCTAAAATGAGCTGAAACTCTTTTATTTTAAGAAGATCTTTCAATAGTAAAGTATCTCATAAGCTTTTGATCACTGAACTATTCAGCTTTAGTAACAGATTAACATGCTTTTTTCTTTAGGCACATATTCAGCTTTTGCATTTCCAGTGTTTATTTTTCATCTGTATGAAATAAACAAAACCAAACCAGACACCCAAAAACCCCACCCCATAGTTCTAAACTTCTGCTCCAGATTGGTACTGGATTTATGATTTCAGTCCAAAACAGTTTGAAAATGAAGCATGAATAAACATGAATTGAGATCTTCCTTAAACATTTTAGATGTGAAAGTTTAAGAGCCTACTGGCAAAACTGGCAAAAAAATGAGCAGTGTACACATTGGGATTGTGCACAGATGCCTTTCCAGTTATCCTATTCCATTCATCACTTTTGGAAAGAGATCACTGGAATATTCAGCAGTGTTAAGTCTGTCTCCAATCTGTTAAATATTAGTGTTGTGATGGTACTGTGAAGACTGTAAACAGGGAAGTAGATTAAACATCATTGGAAGTAGGCACCTTTCTATTCCACACCTGCAATCAATGTCAGCATTTATGGATCTTGGATATGCCATGACCTTTCTTATAAATCAGCAACCTTTCTTATCTGTGGTTCAGAAATCATGTGTATGTGATTATGACAGAGCAAAACAAAAAGGGGCATGGCAACCTGGGGTAAATTAGCATCAGCAAAGAACACAAATCTGGCCATATAACAAATATGCAGCTAAACTCAGCACAGAATTGCATGGATCAAGATGAGCAAAATACCAACTAAGGTATCACGTACTACAGAGGAAATAAAAAAACCCCACCAAACCACAAACTTGTCAAAAGGTTAAATCACATCTTCAGACAGTTTGAAGGATAGAATTTATGTTGCTGATTTGAGCACTGAATCACCAACCTTCACCTAAATAATCGTCTGAGGACTCAGTGTCATGTCAGGAACTTGTTTGAATAATATTCAAGCCATTTAATAGCTCCTGTCATCCTTAAACTGTTGAGAGAAGAATCTGCAAACAACAGTAAGTGTCTCAATGAGAGAAACATTCCCTGAAGACATCGACAACTCAAGGGAGAAAGAAATTTAGGGTTGGAAGAAAGGTTGAAGCTGAGACTCCACTAGCAGAAGCAGACACTAAAGAAACTGCTGTATACACCTTGGAAATAATTGATGTCAAGCTATTTTCTCTTTATTCTTTCCCCTTCTCACCTGCCCACTACCTACTCATTCTGATGGAAAAGCTCGTTACCCCAAACCAACTCCTTGTTATATATTCTACTTTTTCTTCTTTCCATCCTCATTCTTTTCATCTTCCTCTTTGTAGCCTTTCAGAAACAGAATTATTTTGGTCAGAAGGCAGCTGTGAAGGTCATGCATTAGACAACCCCCCCCAAAGTAATGCTAAGTTCAAAGTTGCATGAATAAACTCCAATACAACTTTTAAGAAGGTCTGTCCTCAAAAATGAGCTCTGATGAACAGTCCACACCTACTGTAGCAATACCCTCAGTTTTCCTATCTTATAGGAAATTAAATTGTCTTCTATTTAAAAGGAATGACTATTCATGTGCCAATGTCAACCTATGTTTCTTTTGCTTCTTTCGTTTCATGTAACAGTTATTAGACAACTTTCTCAATTTTGTCAGTGATAAATGTATTCAATAGAAGATAATTTGAATGGTCTAAATGCAAAAGATTTTACCATATATTTGAAAGCTTGTAAAATCTAAAAAGATCAGTATTTGCTGAAAGATTTGCAGAAAGCTGCAGTGACACTTTGAACACTTAAGGCGTTTGCTAACAATTTGTAAAAATTGCATTTTTCATTTTTACATTTTTTACATTTTTACATTGCTGTTTTACCCACACATATGTGAATAGCTGTAGTGCTGGGTTAGTCTTTTAAAATGAACATGTGATACAACTTGAAAGACTGTGAATTTGGCCAATTCAGCTGTAATAATCAAGGAAAGAAGTAGTATCACAGAGGTATCAGAACTCACTGTAATGTAATCGCTGCAAGAAACTAATATAGTCCTTTGTAGAAGTTTCTGTGTGGTTTACAGAAATCGTGTGTTTAAGAGTGAGTCAAAATTTCTCCTAAGACTTATCTGAAATGTAATAAAATATATACATGGAAGAGTCATGAGTAAACACAATGGGGTTACACTTGAACTGAGAAGTGAATCAACTTGGTTTCTCTCAGTAGAATGGTGTGCTTTCAGATGGAAAGTTAGTGTGTATATACAACATTTATAATGTGCATATAAGCCCTTCTGATAGTCCAGATGCTACGTTAGTCTTCAGAACTGTGTGAGGAAAAAGTGACATTTCTCTCAAATTGGGAAATAGATATGGCTGGTTTAAATATCTGGAAAACTGCAGGGTTGATGAAGGCAGGTAAGTGAATGAGGAATTCTGTCCAATAGCAGCTGTCTAGTTCACTGGCTTGCTTCTTATACCCTGATCACCTGATGCTGGACTTAGGGAAAAGGAGCACTTTCCAATAGCTGCTGCTTTTTTCTGTGTAATGAAGAGCATACTACCTTTCCCCTGAACCATTACACAAAGTGAAAGACAGGCTCATTGCTGTCTGAGGCCAGTCGTGGATGGGTCATGGGCTGATGACAGTCTCTAATGGAGAGGATTGATGATTTGCACTGTACAAGTTATTGCTTGCTAGCCCTTAGAATTAAGTTAATAAGGTTGTGAACTCAGCTAAACCACATCTGGATATGGTGTCTGTACTTTGTGTGTCAGGCTCAGTGATTAAGTTGCCTCTAGCATTTCATGGGTTTGGATAGCCTTTAATTTTCAGCTGTTCTGTTTCCCATCAGCTGCTACACAGTGAAGGGTCTCAACATGAAACATGCAATGTGAAGTCTAATTAATGAATGCATGATAATCATGTATTTATTACTCTAATTTGTAAGTAAAAGATTAATGAGTGAAATTCAATGGTGATGCAGACGCAGTACCAGGCCTCTGTCCCAGTAAGATCTATGGCATATGCAGAGTTTCAAGAATTCAGCTGTTAAAACACTCAGCTATCTGGTTTTTGCCTAGCATAGTAACTGTTCACCATCATGAATGATGAGCATTACATATTTATAAACTTACTCTGATTGGAAATGTTGAAAAACACTATGGAAAGGAATTCAGAAAAATAATGTTTAAATTAATTTGAGTTGCATTTCATACTAGATTTCTGCATTTAAAGTGTTTTAATAATGTGCATTTATATTTGTATACATTTTCACTGTCTGGGACACTATAATTTCTTTTTTTGCTCCTGTTTGCTGACAAAAAGAAATTAATCAAGTACAATTTGTGTTAATGAAAGGAAATGTCCACTTGTCCACCATACGCAATCACAGCCTACTTTAACATAGACGTTCACTCAACTATAGTCCTTCAGATGCCTTTCCATTCTAAAATATCATACATCCAATACCAAGGAGGTCTGTGTAGTTGGTAGAACAGTGTCAGAGAAGACAACTGAGCTCTCCACTGCAGACCTCCCACATCGTGGTTTTGCCCACCAGCCCATCCCTGGGGCTGAGGATGGTACCTTTTACCTAAGTAGAATTGTTATAAATATAGTTCTTTAGTTTTAACTTGTTAATAATAAATGTTCATACTTTTTTTTTCCCAATTCAGTCTCTTTTTGTCTGCATAAACCTTCTCTCAACTGATAGTAATTGTATGGGGGGTGTAAAAGCAAATTGAGCCAGGGCAAAACCACGACACAACCCCAGAGAGCCACACCTTCTCCCCATCCTTCAGGAGGTGGGTAACACATAGCTCCTGCAGTACGTTCTGAATACAAAATTGTAGGGCTTTGGTAAATTACCAAGGAAATAAAATTCTGAAATTGAAGAACCAGGATGAAGAACACCCTCTCTGTAGCACTGTCCCAACAAAGCCAAAGGGCTTTGAGGGTTTGTGTTTCTCTGACTTGATGCCAGCACTGAGTGCTGTTTCAGCAGCATCCTGCATACTGCAGTGAAAACTGTTTGTAATTCATTCCTGAGCTACTGCTGCAGTTCATAACGAGATGCTGTTCCTTTTGTTTTACTTATCCCAATATACTAGTTCATAAATTTTACCCCTATTTATATTTATTTAAAGCACTGCCAAAACAAGAAAAAAAAGCTTTTGTAACCTGTACTCTGTTGGCTCCCTTGCAAAGTAATTACTTACAACATGTTTCTTTGTACTATACATGAAAAGTAGTTGTAGTTCATACATACAACTATTTGGGGGAAAAGTGTGATTATGACATCAAAAAAAGGAAATTTTATTTTCCATTACATGTAGTATCATAACTGCTACTATTGTTGAACTAAATCATGTATTAGAAAATGCGCTAATTCACCTTCTCTTCCCTTCCTATTCCAGAGTATCAGGCTGTCAGGTGACTAGCAATTTGGCCTTTTAAATTTTTTGTAGTATCTTAACATATTATAGCAATCACTGAAAGTTTATATAGTGTATTGTGTCACTAGTTATAAATAGTTCAGGACTCATTACACCATTAAAGCCGAGAAGTAAGCCAAGGCACACATAATAAGTTTCTTTGACTCTTTTATAAAGCTGCTTGTTTAACGTGAAAATCTCAAGGACATGCATCCCCAGGGGTGGTTGTCTTATGCTCCAGTAATGGAGATTAAATTTGTGGTAGTTAGCTAGCTAGCTCTTTTTCTAACAAGGAAACTAAAATTCATTAAAAACTAATTAGGAATGTATAGGAGGTTAATACTCCATGTTAAGCCTTATTAATGTGAGATAAGTAATTCATAAAGTATCAAAGGACTGCAATGGACAGAATTAAGAAGAATTATACCACCAAAAACTACATTAAAGTAACATTAAGGGTCTTGTTTGAGCTTGAAAAACCCAGGAAATTCAGAGTTAAAGCTAAATCTCTGACATTAACTCACTTTTTTATGCTGGGGTAGTTCACACGATGGTCCTCCATTAGGAAGACTCAGAATACATCATTAGGCATTCTTTTTCTACAACTGAAGTTTCAGTATTAATTAAAAGAGAAATAAATCTTAAAGAATATAGATTATTGACCAAATGGTTTAATGTTCTTAGGATGCTTAACATGCAAATTATTGGATAGATCTGAGAAATGTCTCTTCAGATCGTGCTATTACTGCTGCTTTCCAAAGCACAGTGACTTGCAGTTTTAGCAGTCAAAAAACCTATTGGGCTGCAATACTTGTTTTCTGAAGCATAGTGTTTTTAATGTCACAAATTTCTAAATTAAAGAATTAATTACTGTAGTTTGTTTTGATTTTTTTCCTGTGTAATAATAGGCTTCTTTCAGTCTGACTTTAAAGCATAATTTAAAGTGAACAATATTTTGCAAAGTCATACAATAATGTATAGAAAATAATTTTCATTGTGGTGCTTCAAACTCTGCCTGTATGCAGCCCCATTCCTACTTCCTCACTACAGCTGCAGGGAGGCACATGTGCTAATGTCCCCCCACCCCAAGCACTTCTGCCCCCTTTCAAATCACAGAAAGGGCTGATGTAAATGTCAGCCACAGTCCCATCGCACTAAAGCACTTAACTAGAAAATCTTGTACAAGCTTTCTTCAGCAATGTAAGAATTACTGAAATGACATTTGGGCGAAGGATTAGAAACTGGCATTTGTGGCATCTTATATTTAGTGAAACCTTGCACACTGAGAGGAGAGTGAAGAGCTACAGGGGAAAGAAACTATGTGCATAGCAAACCCTTGCATATGGTCCTTATCATTCCAGTAGCAAAACCCAAAGAAGGAAAGCTGGTAAATCCAAATTTTTTTTGACCCCGGGAAAAAGATGTTTAGGTCATAGACAGCCAAAAGAATTGCTTGCTTTTGCACATGGCTAGTAATGTGAGGGAAAGCTGGTCCTGTACAGTGTATTGCATGAGTAAGATTCAAGGGGGTATTCCACCCAAGAACCTGTGTCCATTAAAAAAGATGTGCTGGCAATAGATTTTTAATTGAAGTGAATTAACATTTGTGCGTTTCACAGAAAAAGTGAATTTTAAAGCTGATTTGAGTGGTAAGAAAGCAAGATTTGACAACTTAAACACATAAAAAATACTAATACCTTACATTTTTAAGTGCTTTTTATCCCAAAGGAACTCTAAGTGCTTTATAAACTGCATAGATGAATTACTTCATGCATTGCTGAAATGCAGCTACCTCTCTCAGTAGGAAACAGGAGTTGCTTTACAGCTCACAGCTTTATGGTGCAGTATTGCTAAACAGGCAAAGGAGGATGCTGTAATGGCTTTGAGTTATTTCAGCTCTCCTCTGTCTACTCAGACAAGAACATCTTTCATGCATCTGCTTTTGTTTCCATCTTCTAAATGATAAAGTTCAAGGCATTTTTTTCAATACCAAAAGTATTGGAAAAATACTGAAAAGTGATGGCTGGGCCAATAGATGAACATGTGCCTTAGGAGAGAAAATTCAAACCTGTATTTTATTAAGACCTTAAGTGGCAGCTGTGTGTGGAGGTATGCTCTTTTACCAGAAACTTATGTAGGTGGACCGGAGCCTCAGTTATAGGCAGTCCTGAGCTCCCCTGAAAAATCTTGCAAATCCAAAGATCCTTAGGAAAGTTGTGTAGCTTTTTTTGATAGCATATTAGACACATGAGATGAGATGTAGAGAGTTTCTCAGGGGGATTTCTTCTCTTCCAATTTTTTTTCTTTGTACTGTGAACCATTTTAGCTTTTTATGTACGTTGCTTAATTTTACCTGTAATATATAATATTGCCTGTAATATTTCAGTGTATTGACAATATGCTATGTGAAAAGTAGAAAAATTAGTTGCCTCAGACAGACTTATAAGGAGGGAGATCAAAATACCATCGTTATGGGTTAAAATTAGTATATTTATAGCCTTTCTAACATGTACAGGTTTGAAAGTACTAAAGAAACTGGATTTCTTTTGTCACTGAATAGAAAAAATGCAGAGAATTTGAAGTGGCCAAATGTTGACTAATCATTACAGAATTTGTTTCTCAATTATTACGAGGATAACAGTATGCAATGTTCTAAACACAATAATATATGCCCCACAACCTGTTAGTTGTCCGATGTTGAACTGAATTTCTCTCAGTGTTTAATACGAATTCAGAAGGGATCAACAGGCTCATTTTGCATAACTTTTGCAGAGTAAAGGGAATACTGTTTATCTCTTACTCCTCCACAGAATATAATAATTAGCTGTTTAACTAGAGTATGCCTTGGAGGAAAAAAAAACTACACCAAAAACCCAACAAAACAAAAAACACCACATCATTGTCATCATCATCATCATCATCATCATTTAATAATTTCTCACGATGAAAAACCGACTTCATTGCATGGTGATAAACTATAACCTCTAGTCTGGCTATTCACTTATTTTCTAGACATAATTTGTCTCTCATGACCTTCATGACCACAGAGACCTCTACTTTATCCTTCTATAGAGCATGATAGAGTAATCTTTAAGGTGGCATTCCTCAACATTTTCATCTGAAGTAATTTTTATTGCATTTCTCTAAACACTGCCCAATTTTTCAGTATTCTTCAGCATATCAAACTAAACTGCTCTGAGGAGCAGCATACAGTATACTATACACGTGCTCACTAATTATGCATACACTAGTCTCTTCTCTCTCTTTATTGCTTTAGCCCTCTCAGCTTCAGTTTCAAACAAAGTGATGCATTTTACACAAACAGATAAGCACATAAAACATAAACAAACTTCTGTTGACAGTAGTAATTTTGCTCCTCTCTCAGTGATCGAAACCATGGAGGTGCTTAATTAACAACCTGCCTAAACCTGTAGGTTTCTTCTGCAGCTCAGAACATGGCTCAGAGTTTTTCAGCATAACAGAGCTCTCATGACAAAAAAACCCCAGTATGTCCCTTTTCCTCAGCTACACTTACAGAGACTTGTCATGAAGAATGGTTGAAGGACACAGCACTTTAACAGGCCTCAAAGGATCCATCACCTTAAAAGCTATTAGGTCTGTATTCCCAAGATATGGAAGGGGTGTCTGTGGATTATGGGAAGGTAGACCTGGCTACAGAAAATATTCTTCCAAAGAAGACATTTGTCTTCAAGAAGCAACAAATGGTTAAGCTCATCATAGTGAACAGTTCATCATCTGTATCCACTTAATATCAGAAGATTTATAGAAACAGATGATCCTAAATTTGTAGCTTTGGTCATAAAAAATGTTTTTATTCCATCCTAAAAGGAATGGTTCATCCATATAAATGTTGTCGGCAGGTTGTTTAAATTCCAGTTTTGTTGTGGAATATCCAAGAAAAAAAACCCCGACATTATAATTTGATTACATTATTTTCATTAATTTTTACTACAAACCATACAGAAACTTGGTGGAAAGAGAGCACAACACCCCTAACAACTGTGGTCAACATGAGCTACTTCGTTTTGTTGTTTGTGCCACTTTAAAGTAGACTCATAAAATGTACTGTGGCACGTACACTGTGCACAACATTGCCTAGCTACCTGAGAAAAACATGAGGCAAAATACACTTAGAATATGCTTTAGGTCTAAAACAGAGGGGTAGTTTACAAAAATGTAGAAGTCACAGACTGACGGAATATGCAGAGTTGGAAGGGACCCATCGGGATTATTGAGTCCAACTCCTGGCCCTGCGTCAGGTGCTTAAGGATGCAGATAAGCACATTTCTCAGACATTTCTCGGCACTGATGTAGAAATTCAGAATGTTCAAGGACATTTGTCAGTCCTACTGTGGTTGATCTTCATTTTCAAATGCCTCAATGTCTTTGAAAAACAATTCCAGAACAAGTAAAGCTATTGTGTTAATAAAATAGAAATTTAGGATGATTTCTGCTCCAGATTTTACTAAGTACCCACAAGACACATTTCAGTCACTGAAATGAAAGACTTTTAGAGAGAGAGTAATATGAGAAGAATATTTCAAATAAAATTTAATCTTTCCCTTGGCTCACAGAAGGCAGACAAATCAATACTTTTCTCAAACCTAAGTAAGATATATACATCAAATTAGGTAGAACGACCCACTGGGTCTTTGAAATGCTTTGATAAGCATCCTAAGATTGGGTAAATATACTTTCAGGATAAAATAGTGCCACTTGAATTCTTCCTTTTTGCTAAGTCTTTCTTAAAGTCACATTTTCTGAAAAAAAAAATAAGCTGCCACAAGAGTTATTGGCTGGATAAAAACTTTGAAATTAATTTTCTCTCATGACATTCACACAAAGTATTGTGTGGGGGTGAGTGGTTCTTACTGCAAAGGGTGTTGGCAGAGCCTTGACTGTCTCATCTAAGTGCCTCTGTATCAAGGGCTTTTGGTAACCCTGTCATCAAGTTGCTTTCTATCTTATATGAAATATATCACCATTCAGTGCAACAACTCAAGTTCCAAGTCTAAAGTGATTTCTTTGACATCTCTATAAGTAAAATTCATTTCTGAAAATTTGAACAACACTGCAGACTTCCGTGACTGAATATCTCTTGAAATTTTTATTGGGGGTTTTTGGTATTCATTTGAAGCTGAAGTAAAGGTATTTTGTTGGTAGCAAGCAGTGATGTGCTTATGATGCATAAAATGGAAGAATGCAAAGCATGAGAAACGGGGTTTAATAACTGTTAACTGCTATTTTAAAGTGTTAGAAACTATACAGCTATATTAAAAATCTATATACTAAAAATCTTAAGAATCTTAAGGCATTATTTAGAATTTAGGCATCTGCCCTTTTTGAATGTAAATCAGAGTACTGACTAAGGAGGACTTGAAAATTGTATAAACTCAGCTTGAGGAGTGGACCTGTTAGCCAGAATATTCTGAATAAAGTTACCTGACTCGAGGTAAAGCAGATAAAACAGCTCACTTCTGGCAAAAGTGAGATTTGCCTTTTTTTTTTCCCCTGTTTTTTTTCTCCACTTCTGACATGCACTTTCCATCTGCTCTGTAGCTCTCCAGGCTCCTCTGAGAGCTGATTTCATTTGCTATTCTGGATGAAAACTAAACCAGCAAGAAAAGAAGGATGGATTTCCTTGAATTCAGTGAGTTGAAGTAGCTAACGATTGACTTAAGTGAAAACCAGGGCCAGGGTGAGGGAGGAGGTCTGGCAGCGTGGCCAGGAGCAGAGAAGGAGGATTAGGAAGACAAGCTGGTGTGTGTTGGGAACAGCCAAAGTGAGTCAGAGAGACACAATGCTGTCTTTCACAGCTGGGGTTTCCCAGGCAGGGCTGCATCTACTTGCTTTTGTCAAAACCTGTCCAGGGCTTAGTTACTATATCAGTTTTATTTTTCTAGCGAAATACTGCCAAGGAAGAGGATAACGCAGCTGTGATCTTGATGTAGTTGGATAAGTCAGCTCTTTAATCAGACACAGGAATCTACTTGCTTGATCCTGACCATTTTTAGGGAATACATAGACTTTCTAAATTGCAGTACTTCTGGACAGCAGTATAGTTTTAACCTCTTTTAAAGGTTATGGCAGCTAATGTCAGATGGTAAGATGCCAGAGGATTTCAGGTTCCTAAGAAAGTTATGCATTTTTTCCCCACTTGTCTTTTTTTTTTTTTTTTTTTTTTAGTAATTTTCCTAAACATTCGGCCTAACTTTCACTTTAGCTGCATCCAGTATTTGGGTCTTGTCCTTTGCTCTATTTATAGCTCCCCTGAATTGTAGTGTAACAGAATGTAAATCACACTGCAGGAGGCCTTTGCAAGATGACAGAACAGTTCGCTGTTTAGAAGGCACCACCTAGCCTAGAATGTGGAATCTCATGTCAGCAACTAACTGAGCAGTTCCTGCTCACTACCTATTAAATAGCTGCTGGAGGACCTAGTCACTGGTCACCTGGGAGTTTCCTATGTGAGGAAGATTGCCTTTTTATTCTGAAATACTCAGTCGGATTTCTGGGTACAGGAACCTCCAGTTTTATGTGTAGGTAAAGGTGTAAAGCTCAGCCTAGCATCTTCTGCACTTTTAACCCCTCTCTCCTTAGCATTGCGGTGAAGATCAGAGCCTTTTGAGTAATGCTTTTTCATTAAGGTGAGCATCTTAGGTATGGTGCATAGCTTTTGCTTGAGAAAAAAACAGAAGAGGCCACAAAGCAGCAGAAAACTGAACGTGCCTCAGTGCAGTGCCTAGAGCAGCCCAAGAGGCACCCAGACAGCCCCTGGAGTCTCAGCACAGACCCCCAGAGTGCTCTAGTGCAGTCATTTCCCTGCAAGGAGCAGTAAAAAGATAATTTTCTCCTACACTGAGAAAAAAATAGAGTTGCCTCTTATCTCAGTAGACTCTTGCTGCATCAGATCCCTCAACTTGAGGCATAAGGGCAAATTACTGTTCTTTTATAATGATCCAATCTCCTTCAGCACGACTCCCCGATCAGCTTTCATCAAATGATAACGGGCACCTGACAGACGCCTGTTACCAGGCAACCCCTGTGCTCATAAACCAGCTCTCTGTGGCTGAGGATTCTTCATTATCTGGGGTGGTTATATTTCAATGGCCTAACACATAATTCAGTGCCTTCTCTTTGTTAGCCCTGTATGAGACTGTGTATTAATTTTAGTCCAAAATGGAGAGCAGGCAACACCAGGAAGGACTGATTTAGCAGTCCAGGTAGAGACTGCTGTTTGCAACAGGGTGGTGTCCATAGACTGCCCTTCACCATGACCAACGTAGCAGGAAGTGGAACTAATGTGGTTGTACAAGCTGGTTTTGGTGCCAGTTCTGTTTCAACAACAAGCATCAATTAAAGTTATATCCAGTTAAAGAGCTGAGCAGATGTCTATGCAGCTGACCTCTCCACATTTGTTACCTTCGGTACCTGGAATCACTCTTTGCCTGAGGTACTTTTCTCACAGACAATTATCATATTATTTGGAGGACTCCAGGGATAGCCAGTGTTTTTTGTATTAGATTAGGGAGTAATTAGAATTAAGAATAATTAATGATGCAAAAAAAGTAACAGAAAGCCTGAATAAAAATCACTAATAATCCGTGTGATTCATGTTTCTACAGACATTGTGTTTTGTTTAGCTTTATGTCAGGGAAACTACATGGCAGGCTGGAAGATAATTTTTGGGCTCACTAGATGCCTGATATTCATAAATGCATGAACTCCCCACAGGACTGTGTTGCCTCAGCCTAATCATCTCTATATCCATTCACCCTCTCAGCTGAAAGAAGCTAACAAGTACCACTTTCAAAGGATTTGCATGTGATTTGTGAAAACCTGCTTCCCAGGGCCTGAGACCACAACTAAAGTTCACAACTGAACTGCCTTCTGATAAGCAATAACTTTAAATTATTGCTCATGAAATCATCAGTCCAATCAAATCTGAGAAATCTGAGCAAAGCATTAATTTTAATTTTTTTCAGACTCAAAATTAGACAAACCACTTAAGCAAAAAGCTTCATAATTCAGAAAAGAATATCTCAAGAATGAAAACAAAGTCTAATTAGGGAGTTCTGATGTAAGCAAAGCCAAGAAGGAGGAGAGAGCAAGTTTCAATTCTTCCTTTCAGCTCTGCCAGATTAACAAAGACCACTTTATCCGTGATTGTGGGGACGGAGCTGAGCTTTAGTTGCTGATTTTTTCAACTCAGTCTAAAACTTGTGCCAGCAAATGCTTCCTTTTTACAAGAAAAGTGGTTCCCTGTATTATATATGCATATTTGGAAGACTGACAAAACATTAGATTTCTATGAACAGATAATAAAGTGTCTGTATATGCTACAAACTGTAGATCTTGTCCTTTCTTTTAACTTTTGCACTGTTCTTAGGGAAGGGCAGAGGAGTAAGCTGAATTGTTCCCACTGCCAGATAGCCACTTTCTCAGCAAGTGATTTTCTTGTTAAGACAGACTTGTGATCTCTTGTTTGCAGCCAGCAAAACCCAGAAATGTAGGATGTTGCCAGAATGGAGAGATGGAATGAGATGGAGAAAGGGAAAGGTAGGGAATTTGGATCACCATCCAAATAGTGATCATTTTATATAATCAAGGACCAAAAGGAAGATGAAAAATGCAGCTTCAATTTTATCAGGCTCATATGATAAAACAAGGGAGAGAGTTTCAGGGTTTTTCTTCTCCTTTCTCATATAAACCATTCTTGTGAAAATGCCTAAGTGCACTATATTCCCACAAGTAGCTGATCATTGATTCTGTTACATCTTCTGATTTATAAATAAAGTAATTAATAAATCACTCCACAGAGATAAGGCAGTTTCTTCTTAGCAACAAAAAAATATGAAACTGAAAATTAAATTAGAAAGCAACATATTGTAGAATCATAGAATAGTTGGGGTTGGAAGGGACCTTTAAAGGTCATCTAGTCCAACACCCTGCAATGAGCAGGGACATAAACTCAGCTTGCTCAGAATCCTGTCCAGCCTGTCCTTGAATGTTTCCAGAGATGAGGCATAAACGACCCCTCTGGGCAATTGTTCCAGTGTTTCATAATCCTGACCATGAAAAATTTCTTACTTATATCTAATATAAGTCATCTCTCTTTTAGTTTTAAACCATTACCCTTTGTCTTATTGCAAGAGGCACTGGTAAAAAGTTTGTCCCCTCTGCCTTATGGGCCTCTTTTAAGTATTGAAAGGCTACATGATACAAGTAATATTGATACGTTCCATTTTCTGTTTATTACTTTAATCAGAATGGAACTTTGGTTTCTAGCATATGTGCTTTTTTTAGGAAAAAGTTTTAAATGCTTGGCATTACTATAGTCTTTTACACTCTATGTTGGAGTGCTAAATAATCAAATAAAATATCCTGGCAAAGGTATTACTTATTTATTATACCCTGTATTTGTGTTTAATTTGTCATCTTATTGCTATATCTACAAACACAATGAAGCATAACAAAAACATGTGAAACATAAACACTTGTTGAGTTTAATGACTTAGTGTCATTAATTTCAACAGTGGCATTGTGCTGTTTTGATTTGTTTCCATAACTGCTTACATGTTTCTAAAGCTATAATTCAAACTTTTCTAAAGAATAGTTGTGGAAAAATTACCACCTGTAGCTGTAAATCCTCCTCCAAGGATTTTGTCTGATCATATCACTTTAGGTGAAGAAGGCAGGGATTGGGTGACATGATCAGAATCCTGTGTTGCCTAGGAAATTAGATTGTATTTGAAATTTCTAATTTTTTTATGCTTCTTTTCTTTTTTTTTTTTTTAATTTGCATTTTGATTCTAAGAATGATCTGGTACATTTATATACCTACCTATAGATTTTTCTAATCTTAACAAGTAGTTCATCATACTATAGTGAAACTCTAGAAGTTGGTTAAAGGAGTATTCAGGCTTACAAAAATTATTTTTAAAAGATATATAGATTAAGTAAGAAATAGGAAACTAAAGCAGAATAAAAATACTCCCTCTAGCTTTGTTGTGGAATTGTTGACTACATCAGTTTCCTGTCTCTCTCACCAGCCATCTACCAGAGCTAACAAGCTGTAACTTCCAGTTAAATAAATTATGGAAAGTGACCATCCCAAGGTAGAATACTTGATTTTTATTTTTTAAAAATCTACTTATTCCTGTATTGCACATCACAAAAAAGCACTCAAGTCTTATAGTCACATTGAGAAAATTTCTCACGAAGATAAAATCAAAAATAAATTAAAAAAAAAATTAAAGCAGCACTCACAGTTACCAAGTGTCCATCTTCTAATGGGGAAGGTCAGTTCAGCAAGAGAGAGAATTTTTTCTGAACCTCAGTTCTGTCTTATAACTGGAAGAAACCAGCCGTAGAACAGTAAACCACACCCCTAGCAAAAAAGAAAAGTTAAAATAACAGAAGTGCAACATCAGGAGGAGAACAACAGTTGCTACCTTAAAGTGTTTTGTCTGCCTATCTGTTGCCTAGGAAATATTATATTTCATCTTCCTTTCTCCACCATGGGTAAGATACCACAGAAGAAAAACAAAGAGACATTTTCATGTTTTTCTTTTGCTGAGATAAAGCAAATGCACTGGAGACAGGTGGACGTGCAGGAAACAAATGCTCCCCTTTAGCGTGACAATCTTGTAGGTAAGGCACCTGTCACATGTAGGAAACATCCACATGACACATTTTAAGTGCCTTCACAAGCAACATCACAGTCCTCTAAAATGTATGATTATGTCTGAAGATCATGTCCTTGGATGCTTTCCTCGCCTTTACCTATCATGCTATTAATCGTTGATTTCTACCCACTTTTCTTTTAAAATATGGCAAATCTATAAATATATAATTTATGACACTGTAAATTTGACCTTACTCTCCTGATGTCCTGGTTTTGGCTGGGAGAGAGTTAATATTCTGCCTAGTAGTGCTGGTAGAGTGCTGTGGTTTGGATTCCATGTGAGGATAATGTTGACAACACACTGATGTTTTATTGTTGCTAAGTCGTGCTTACTAGGTTAAGGACTTTCCAATTTCCCATGCTCTGCCAGTGAGGCGGTGCTCAAGAGGCTAGGAAGGAGGAACATGACCAGGCCAGCCAACCAAACTGGACAAAGAGATATTCCATACCTTAGAAAGTCATGCCCAGTATAAAAACTGGGGAGGAGTTGGCCAGGAGGCAATGCCAGCTGCTCAGGGATGGTCTGGGCATCAGTCAGTGACTGATGAGCAATGGTATTGTGCATCGCTTGTCTTTCTTCAGTTTTATTTTTCCCTTCTCTTTGTTGTTCCCCTTTTCCTCACTAATATATTAATATTATTGGTATAATATTTTATTTCAATTAGTAATCTGTTCTTATGTCAACCCACAGGTTTTACTTTTTTTCCCGATTTTTCTCCCTATCCCACTGGTGGGAGAAGTAGGGCAGGGGGCGAGTGAGGAGCTGCAGGATACCTGATTATTAACCTGATTATTAACCTGATTATTAACCTGATTATAAAAGAATACAAAAGGAAAAAAAAGGACAATGATCTGTTTGAGAGCAGAAGATTCTAGTGCATATATGTACACAAGCGTTTTCTATATTTGAACAGCATATTTATGAGTTATCCTGAATATTCATTCTCCAGAAGTTAAAAATACCTCAGATCCAGGCAAAAAGGGTGGTGTAAACTACTAACTGACTAAGATTCAGGGAACATGAATTTCTGACCTGTTTTATTCTTGTCAAATACATGGGAAATAATTGATTTTGTAGTTTTCATTCATCCTTTCTTTCCTCCCTGAAATGCAGGTATTTTCTATCACTGAAACCTGCAGATGAAATTATTTTCAATTCATTTCAGGAGTACCAGCATATAAGAACTGAGTAGTATTTTATTCTCCAAGAGCAGCACAATAGCTCTTACTTGATGCAAGATTTTTAAAATAGGAAAATGGGAACACACGAATTGCTTAAATCAAGAGAGGAGGTTGGAAATCAAGCTCTTAAGTTCCTGTAAACTTGGGAGACTGTACTTGTTAGATTCTTGAATCTTGAACTGATTGAATTACTCAGTGGTATGAAAACCAAGATGGTTTCTGTCTACAATTGGAGGAAATCATAAATTAGACACGTCATATGCATGAATAGCACCTGCATCAAGTTTTCATTATGCAACGTAACTGGCCTCTTTCAGGACTTCAGGTAGTATCTATTTTGAAATAATTTCTTGAATACATTGATTAGAATCAAGAATACCTTCATAACCTGCCAGTTTCTAATGTAATTCCTAGGAGAGTGTAACGCTTCTGTGTCTGAGAGATTAGAGATTTTATTCACAAGGACTGGACCATTCAATCAGTCAGTGGAACTTCATAATATTGTTGGATTTGGATCTTATGGAGATATTCTTGATTGCAAACCACTAAAGATACCTAAATTTAGTCTGATGAATTTCATCCCAAGAGAATCAGTGCTATTGTATAAACCCACAGGTTTATTATAGAGTGAATAGAAGAGGTGGAAACCTTGAACTTTCAGGCAGAAATTCTGTCCAATTTTCATATAAACTTACTTCTTTTGCTGACTGCTTGGTGCTAGAGTTTTCGGAATTGATTTATGTTACTTTTGATATAAGCCCTTGTCACCTGCTTGTCATTTAATGCCAGTTCCGTAGTGAAGCATAGTGAAAAAGTATAAAAGCTAACATGCATTAATTTATTGAAGATGTATCTGACACCATTAGATTTTCACATTATAACTGAGTTCCTGAAGGGTCAAAGGAGACAGAACTTGCATTTAACATTCTGTCTAAAGTATATTCCTACCATGTCACATATTCTGACATTTTACTCAATAATTCTTAGAAAGATTGCTATTCACAACTGAATCCCAGTATCAGTGTTTGAAGACTGAATGGAAGCTATCACAAGAGCTTAGCTTTCTCTGCTGGTTGATCTTGCAATTTAAAAATAGCTATGCACAAAGTGAAAAAGTTACCTTTGTGTAATAATGTAGATCTTGATGTGAGCATCTATAATGCATTTCGTTGTCTCACCATCGTCTTCATTGAACACTGTATTTTTCTCTTATTGATGTTTCCTTTATTCCTAAGTACAAACAAGAAATTTTGCTATGCAAAAGATTTTGTGCTTCTCATTTTTCTCGGCCTCTGCTAATCCTCTAGTTTTGAATAGAATAGTTTCAAATATTTACTTTTAAATAAATAGAGTGGAAATATTTGAATTCTGCAGCTTTACCTTGCTTCATCTTGGTGACCAGTTCTTATCTGGTCTATAGTCTTTGTTGCTTATCTGTACAATTTGTGAGATAGATTGGTAAGTACTAAAAACTTTCAGCAGTGACATTTTGCTGGTAGAACCTCAGTGTAAAAGACTACATTTAGTAAATTTCTTTGCTAATAAAAAAACCCTCTCTCTGTTCTTAAAAATATTATGCTTGAAAATACAAAGTTTTCCTCTTTCTCTGCACTAGCTTAGATATCGATCTAGTTTAGTTCAGATCCATGAGCATATACCCTCCTAGACAATACTGTAGAATAATTTCAGCCCTGTTCTTCTCTCTTCCTCACACAGTATTACTATTTAATTTGGTAAATAGCTGAGCTTTCTGTTGCTGTCTTATTCTTCAAACACCAAAATCAATGTGTGCATATTACCTAGGATTAGAAAACTCTATGCTAATCCAAGGAAGCATAGTCTGCTTTAGGTATCTTACAGTATCAGGAGAAATTTAGTCTGCTCTTACAGTAATAATACCTCATGTAATTTTTCAAGTATATACACAAAAATAATTTTATGACACAATTTTTTTTTTTTACAATGCCAGGTAATTGGTACAGTGTTAATTACATGTACACAGGTGTACTTTTCCTTTGATCCAGTTGTTATTTAGTGTCACTTACAACTAACTTCCTTTGGCTTAAGATTTTACTTTTCCTGACAAGAATTGCACTCTTCATGTAATTCTTGTCTTCAAGCATGAGAGCATTTATTGGTAACATCACCAATCTGGAGATAGGAATATATTCTGTTTTATTCTTTTGTATGCTGTAGAGGAAAGGCAAAGTAAATTGTCCCTGGCAGCTGTAGTTCCAGGAAACAGAGGTTTTTGTTAAGTTACATATTTATAATGGTGTGTCAGCTGGCCAGAGGGTCTGTTAGTCATGTTTGTTTCTGTGTTCTGATCCTGCTGTCACAGAAAAGTACAAAAAGGCTCGTATTGATTTGAGAAGTAGTTTACTTGCTGCTGTAATGACACTGCTGACTAAACGGCTGCTGTTAAATTATCAGGAGTAATTGTAAAGAATTAAGGAGTCAAATAACCCAGGGAAAAATGTGATCCAATGTGGCATTGAGAGCTTTCCCACAAAGGGCATATCCCATTTATAAAAGTTACACTCAGTGCCAGAGCTCTCAGAAGTACATTGATTTCCTTGTGAATTCCAATAGTTTCTAATCACAAAGAAATTATTCAGCTTTCCTCTGCAACTAACATAAATATGTGGGAATAAGATTAAAGTGCTATATACACAGTCAAATTTTTAAATTGCCCTTGGGCCAGTAAACTAATAAGATATAGTGACCCACTTAAGCGGCTTGTGTGAGAAAAAATCTTGCATTAAGTCAGCAAAACCCTGTTTCTTTGCTGAGATGGTACTTGTAGTATGCTAAGCCTGCTTTTTTTTCAAGAGAACTGACTTCTTTAAATGCATGGTTTCGCAGTGTATTGCACAGAACCTAATATACCAGCTATGAAAATGTTTCATTGAAAGATTTGACTATATTTGGACAGTTTATATGCAAGTGCTGAACAAATAATATATTTAAAAAAAAAATATGATAGCACATGTGCCTCAATATACTTCAAAATGCAAGAAAAATAGATTATGAGCTTTCTGTATTTAGGATAAATGAAATACATGGTTACTGCAAATATCAAGGACAAATTAATTTTCATGTAAAATTCAATGTTTTCCAATATTTACCACCTTGTGGCACCAGGGAAATTACAACTGTGGAACTGTTACGCCTATCACTAACACATACTGCAAAAATCCATGATGAACTGGACTTTATGGCCCAGACTCTGGGCATAACTTTATATATAACTTTATATATAACTTTGTATAAAAAGTAATCAGTGATAAAATGTGATAGTTGGGGATAAAATTCCAAATACAACAACAAAAAAAAGAAAAGTTGTTTCATGGGTATCACTCTCAGATTAATTAAACACTATGCCAATAACCAAAGTTTAAGGAAGACTGGGATTAATTGCCAAGGTAATTTCTTCTGAATACCAGTGCAGCTAAATGCTGTGGTACAGAACTACATATAGATGTTAAATCTGTTTAAGGGTAGGCAGCTAACGTGATTGCTGAAGGGTCTGAACTTTACAGAGATCTCATGGAGATGGTAGGTGGAAACCCAAAGAGCATATGGTGGCTAGTCAGGAGTTGCAGTGACCTTTACAGTGGACAGATGAGAGATGAGAGGCCTACCACAGGTTGTATCTGTGGGTCTGATTAGAGGTCCCTCAGTGAATTGAAGAGGGTGACTGTTATCTAGGATCTTGTCTTTTGAGGAGCATTTTGACAAGAAAGAGGGGAGATCTCCATGAGCAGTTTAGGTGCCTAAAGTAATCACTGTTATATCTCAACTTGCCAGTAGGAAAGAATCTATCCTTTTATTCAGACAGTAAACATAATCTGGAAAATATGTCACAAAGACCTTCTGAAGGCAGCAGGGCTTTCCAGATGCTAAATTACAAACTGAGATGACCCAAGAACTGCACTAGGAGTTTAAAGATGTGTGAAATATATGCAACTTCATTAAAAAGTTCATTCAACTAATAATACGTGAGATAAGCTGCTGATGTTTATAGAACACACATAACCTCTCAAAAATCATATCTTGTTCTGCAGTATACAATTTTGCAGCACCTACTTTAAAGAATGTCTTATATCTTTTACTTGGTGCATAGAGAAGGGAGAATGAAAATTTCATCAACAATTATAGGAACTATGTGTCTAATTTCTCATTAACAGTCCTGGTTAGTAAATGCTCTTTAATGCTAAGGCATGGATTAGTGTAACCTCCCCTTTCTTTAGTTGCAAAATGCTTTCCAAACCTGTAAAACCTTTACAACCATTAAGTCCTGTTCTTTTAAAAATAATTCACCATAGATAGTGTAATTTATAAATTTTTTCTTGACTGACAATAAATTATAGCTTTAGGTACTGCAAATGGGTAATGTAAGGACTGATTTAGTGTCAGGCATGTTGAAAAGCTTTAGTTAGCTTTCTTGCATTTTAAGCACAAATTAAATGCTTATAATCTGTTTACATTTAAAAATTTTCTATGAATTGTGTAGTCATTTAAAAATCTGTTTCATATGACACAAAGACTAAAATCTTTGAAGTGCAATTGTAAACTTCATTGCGTACAGAGAGGTATACATGTAAGATATCTATATACCCTTGCCTTCAGCTATGTATTTGAAAAATATTTATTCCTATCTGGAAGAGGAAGGACTACTTACAAATCTAATACAGTCTCACTTAGTCGCCTATTATTTATGAAGCAGCTTTAGGCAAGTGTTTTCAGACATACCTACCTAGAGCTACTTGTATTTTTTGTATGTAGACAGAACCTTGCTTAGATAAGTGACTGAAGTCTTCATTTCGTGTTTTGATTTTGATGCAGGGGAAAGTAATAATTGTTTTGTAAGAGAACTTCACACATAGAGCTTGGGCTTCTAGGTTTCATATGTTTAAATATGCCTGAAAACTTAACTTTGCTTGTTAAAATAATTCCACAGATTGTTACAAGCAATTGAAATTGGAACCTCCATTTCATACTACTGTCCTACATTTTTATGGCTACCTCTTTTTTTGAATATGAATGAGTGAAATAGGGATGATTACGAAATGGAGAGCATCCAACTAGTCAATAAAAATATAAATTATGGTACAGAACTTTCCTAAGAGAAGGGGTACATAACAGCACATCATAAATGCTTTACTTTTATAACAATGTCTTTTCAGATAAAAGGCTGAGAAAAGAATTAATGTGTCAAAAGACTATGTTTTGCAGCCCATAAAGCAACAAAGCACTTCTTCCACTGGTCAACCTTATCCTATATTGTAGATAAAATTGCACTGACCTTTTATCTGTATTGACAAAGATTTCATTCAACAGAAGTGATTTCTGACTTTTATACTTGAAAAAGTTGTAAACTTTGACACCATGGCAATCAGACCTTTTCAGCCCAGACAAAATACACAGGCAACTGGGGGAAGATGTTAGAAGCTCTCTTTGAAGATGATCAAAGAAAGGTACTTTAGAGAATATTGACAGACTTCTAAGCTTTTCATACTGCTGTGTTTTTTTTCCAATTGTTCTTATCAACACTTTTTTTTGTTTGTTTCAAATAAGGCATAAATATAATAGGTTTATCAAGGTTTATTTACAACTTTGAAATCTGAAGTTGATCTGATTTTCTTTTTGAAGGTCTGTATGGAAATGGCTAAACATTAATGTTTCTTATTCCTCAGATTTCTTTCTCAGGATTTCAGATATTCTAACTGTATCAAAAGCATAATTAAATTGTGAACCAGAGAACAGCCTGATACTAACATCCATCAACTTGTCACTGGATACCAAGTGGAAGCATAATCTATTTTACATCCTGCTGGCTGTCATCAATCCAGTGCCTACATACACTATATTAATGAGTCAGATGAAGCCCTTCCTTGATACCACATAAACTGTATTTTCACTTTCCATATACTTTTAAACTGTACTTTAATCAGTATGTGGATTGTTCAGCTTCATGGAGAACTGTGTTTAGTACATGTCATCATATGTACTGGATTAACACTCAGGAAACCATTTCTATTTCTGCCTTCATCACTGATTCACACGGGTACTTTATCTAAAGAACTGGACTACTGAATATTTCAGCTTCCCATCTTTAAAAAGTGAGAATAATTTTAGAAAACATTTGCTACAGTAATTTAGTGTCTACGGATTGGATCTGCCATAGAAATGCTAGATATTAAGCATGATTTCGCCTCATGAAAATGAGACTAGTGCAAACACTTACTATGAATATTATTTTAGGTAAAGTTCTGCAATGGAGACTGCTGAATTGTAGAAGTGGTTTTGGTCACTTGGGTGGAGTTTTTTCTGTGCTCTTTCCTACCTTACTTAGTCAAAAAATAATTGCTACTGAGTTTCTGAAAGTCTTCTAGTAAACTTCAGTATATTCTCCTAATTCCCTTGTTTGAAATGTCTGACAAATTCATTTGGAAAAAAAGAATTTTCCTTTATTATATCAGTATTAATTATCTCAAATAACAGTTATAATTCTGTAATTTTCTGGGTTTATATCATTTAATAATTATGTCCATATTTGCTGGTTGATGAAGAATACTCTAGGATGAAACTTAACTTGACATATGCAATGGGAAGTTGTGTTAAAAAACATTTTATTAAGCTAGGACTTTTAAAGTCAGATCCTCAGCACAAGAATATTATGTAAATCAGGTCAATTTTTTTCCAAGCAGTGAAAACTAATGTCAGAAAATACATATTTTAGCATAAATTATTTAGTGAAAAGTTCACTTCTTTTATAGTAGCGTGCCTGAAGCATTTAAATATGGGCATTTTGTATGGCCATCGTTAACACATGCCATAGGAGATTTCACTTCCTTCCAGTCATTAGTTTCAAGACTTTTGCCATTTGACAGGGCTTTTTTGGTAACACAACTTTTTTTCTCTGTCAATGTTCATGTATTGTCATCTTGCAATATATATCATAGTATCATAGAATCAGAAAGGTTGGAAAAGACGTCCAAGATATCAACCAAGTGTATTGGCAATTGCATTTTAAATTGCTCAGAAATTTGAAAGTCTGTGTGAAAGCACTGTCTTTCAGATAGAATAGAAGAAGAATGAAGGAAAGGATCACTGAAGCGTTGTAGAGATAACGTCTGTCCTTTCTACTGTTTCCAACAGGAAGCAGTCTTAGTTGTATAGTAAGTTCTCGCTTTCTAAAAAAAAAATAAAATTAAAAATTACATTTTTATTTCCTCTATGTAAGTAACTTACGAATTTCTAAACTGCACAGATACTGGTATCTGGAACATTATTTTTAGTTACAGCTGAAGAATTCAGTTGACAATTTTAGCCTAACAGCAAGCTTTAAAACTAAAGCTTTGGGCAAAAAACACCCTTGAATTCTTGGGAGTTTTGTCCCTGAGGAAAAAAAACAATCCTCCCGAACCAAAACAATTAGCAAATCAACAAATTAACTTCATAAATGCATAATATGAGGGCTGGAAGAGACCCTGCAAAGTCATCTAATCTGCTTCTGTACACCAGGCTAGGATATGCTATGACACTCATGCTTGATAGGGGTTTCTTGAACCTGTTCTTAATGACACCACCATCACCACTATAATCCCTTTTCAGCATTCATGGACAATATATTCCAGTGCTTGATTACTCTTGTCATAAGCAAGGTTTTACTAGTTTTTGGCTTGAATCCTTACTGCCATTTGATTTCTTATCATAATGTCAGTTCCTTCTTCTATCAGTTTTGGACATGGTCACTTTTCAAACGTCACCTCCTAAGGGCACAGGAGCAGGTAATTCCCAAATGCTGGAAGTCAAGCAGGCGAGGCAGAAGGCTGGCTTGGCTGAAGAGGAATCTTCTCATGGAAATAAGGCAAAAGAGGAAGGTGTATGCCCAGTGGAAGAAAGGTCAAGTCACATGGGAAGAACACAGAGGTGCTGCTTGCCACTGCAGGGAGAAGATTTGTGTGGCCAAAGCTCAACTGGAGTTAAGTTGGCCAGAAATGTGGGGGACAGTAAAAAGAGTTTTTTCAAATACATTAATGTCAATAGGTACTATAGAAATATCATCAGTGCATTACAAGATGAGGATGATCACCTCATAAACAGGGAGAAGGCTGAGGCAGAGGTGTTTAATGCTTTCTTTGCCTCTGTCTTCAACATGTGGATGACAGACCAAGGGGGTGTGAGTGGCCTGAGCTGGAGGACCATGACTGTGAGAATGATCAGCTCCCAGTCGACCCTGAAATTGTGCAGGATCTGCTGCTCCAGTGGATCCCTACAAATCTATGTGGCCTCATGGGATTCATCCCAGAATCCTCAAAGAGCTGACTGATGTCATCACAAAACCTCTCTCCATGATTTTTGAGTGGTCTTGGGAATCTGGAGAGGTCGCAGCTGAGTGGAAGCCAGCAAATGTTGTCCCAGTTGTCTAAAAGGGGAAGAAGCAGGACCCGGAAACTACAGGCCTGTCAGTCTCACTTCAGTGCCTACTAAAGTTATGGAGAAGATTATTCTGGGAAGTACTGAAAAACACCTGAAAGACAACACTGTCATCGGTCAGAGCCAGCATGGCTTCATGAGAGGAAAGTCTTGCTTATCAAACCTGATTTCCCTTTATGACAAGGTAGTTCATCAAGGGAAACCAGTTTATGTAACCTTTTCAGATTTCAGTAAAGCTTTTGATACTTTTGTCCTGGACAAAATGGCCAGCACACAGCTGGATAAACACATCATGTGGTGGGTGAGCAATTGGCTCACAGGTCGAGCACAGAGGGTAATAGTGAATGGGGTAACAGCAGAATAGTGACCTGTCACTAGTGGGGTTCCACAGGGCTCCATCTTGGGCCCTGTGCTCTTCAACATGACTTGGAGGCAGGACTGGAAGGATACTAAGCAAGTTTGGAGGTGACACAGAACTCAGAGGAACTGGCAAGAATTTTTTACATCCTTGAACACTGCTATTCCATCTTCATCTTTCTGCAGCTGAGCAAATTCAGTTGTTTCAGACTTCATTAGCAGATAAGACATTTGATCTGATCATTCTCATTATAATCCTTTAGCTGACAGCTATATCTTTTTTGAGTTGCAGTGCATGATACTGAACACAGTACTGCATTTGAGGTCTTACCCATCTTGAGATTATCAACAAGATGATTTCATTTGGTGTGCAAGATCCATTCCAGTCTAAATAACCCTGTATGGTGAATGCATTCTTCACAGAAATGTAATGTTTGTTACTCAGCAGAAGACCTTTAGCCATTTTTTTCTTTGTCTTGTGGTGACATAGTTGTTTTTTAACATGTAGATCATTTTGCATTTCTCTCTTCTGATTATCCTTTTTTAAAAATTAACCCAAATTTCAATATGAAATTTTGAATTCTAATCCTGTTTTCCAATGTATCTGCAATCTCTGTGTGCCTGCTGTCATCTGCTGTCTTAATAAGCATTTTAAATTTCCCATCAGAAATGTCGTTAATGGAAGTATTTTAAAAAGTAGACCTTAATTGGAGTGTGTCAGCAACCCTTTGATATTCTCTTCCTAGAAACAGACTACTGATAGTCAGCGATCATGGCATTCACATCAGTTTTATATCCATTTTTGTCTCTTTCCAATTTATTGATATTCTAGATATACTTTTTTTTAATGACTATCTGTTATTTCATTAAGTCATTATCTTAATCATTCTTGTAATTTTTTAATATTTCTGGTTCACTTTTTTTTCCTGTATTTGCATGCCAGCATCTAAAGTATTGGATCAATCACTCCTGTCTTCTTGACAAAGCCTTTTATGCTGTCCTCCTCTTTCTCTTTTTTGAGTCCATTTCCAAGTTCATATACTTTTTTACTTTAAAGAGTGAGGGGAGAATATAGCATATAGTTAGAGTTATGAGTTGTAGGTACACACTCAGTACACTCACGGTATACTTGGGCAATATGAAACTGTAGAATCACTCAGTCATAGAAAAGCTGGTTGGAAGGGACCTCTAAAGATCATCTAACATACCAACTCAAAGCACGAGCATCCCTGCAGCTAGGTCAGATCAGTTATGGCTTTATCTACTTAAGTCTTGGAAATCACCAAAGGTGGAGGTTCCACAGCCTTTCTGGGCTAAGTCTGTTGCACATATTTTAATGTGTGTATGTGTGGTGGTGTGTTACCTCCTAAAGTCCAACCTGAGACTCCTGGGCATCAATTTTTTGGCATTGTCCCTGGCATCAAAATGAGTTTGGCTCCAGCAGCCTCCTTACTATGTTTTGTGTAGTCATAGGCAACTTCCTCTGAATTCTGGAATTTCTACTAGGAGGAAGAACAGTCTGTAGTAAAGTCCATCACATTTCTATATGTTACCATTGAATTGTATTGCAAAATCCTCTAAATCTACGGTTTATGGTTTATGTGTCCCCTCACTGTATAAATCCCAAATATATGACAAACTGAACAATATTTCTGTTCCTCCCTGGACAAAAAGACAATTAAAAGCATGTCTGAAAAATAGTAATGCAAAAAATAATTGAGTGTGAAGAAGCTCCACGCTTCACTGAAAAATGATGCTGAAATTTGTGACTTTTCATTTAAAAGTTACAAAGGTTATGTCTTTATTTTGAATAGAATTCCCTTCTAAGGGTCAGAGTATGTTTTTTTTAAAGTAGGAATAGATTAAATGTAATTTCATAAACATATGTGAGACTCTGCCAATATAGCTATGGCTAAGCCATAAAAGGGCTGAAGTAAAAATAATGCAGTATTTAGACTTCTGAAATTCAAGTTTCTGAAATTGTGACAAAAACATCATAAAATACATTATGGTAAACAGCAGAGGGGATTTTACTAGGCTACAGTTTACAACTATATATGCAAGGTAGTGATAAAACTGAGCTAAAAATTATAATCTAAAAATATAGCTAGTGGGATATTAATATTTATATTGAACTTAGTGGTAGAAAAAAATGCCCTGAGCAAATTTCCTGCTTAAACATTGATGTTATAAAATACCTTCAAGGTAGGATCTCAGACAAGACTTTGAGTCTACACTTAATGATATTAATTTTACAGAATAAATTATGTACAAAGCTGTAAAATTATAGAAATGCTGAAGTGTATTGTAGTTCTCTGATGTAAATCAGAAGAGATTTGACAGACAGTAGCAGACATAAATCAGTGTAAAGAGAGTGAAGAAAAATCAGACCAATTTTTTAAATTTAGATGATAAATATTTTTGCTAGACCTAGCAGAAATTTTGCTCTGGCTTACTTTTTGAAATATAGTATATAAAATAAAATAATATTCCAAATTGCTACTTACTTTTGTGTTTCGCTGAATAATTTGTATACTACCTGCACACAAAAAGACCACATCACTTAATTTAGAGATAAGCTTATGGTGAATTGAAAGATTTTTTCAGGAATACACAGCAATGCTAGGTGATGTGAAGTGTAAAATATTTAAATTAAATTGTGAGAACGAAGATGGTGATGGCTATTTTAACTTGGGAAAGCTTCTACAAGAACTTTAAACAAAGCAAAAAGAATGTATAGCAAATGAAAAAAATATTGTGAAAAATTACAGAGAACGAACAGAAATTTGATCACAGTAGATGGAGCTGCATGAATGAAGTATGAGGTCTAATGTCTGATGACAGAGTTTAGTTGAAGTGAAATTAGTAATAAATCACACCTTCTTAGAGTGAGAGTAATTAATCATTGTAATGGTTTATTGAATAAAGTAGTAAATTCATCACTTAAAGTCTTTACCTCTAATACAGTTTATTTCTAAAACTATGCCCCAAGATGTTGAGGTTGATGGTATTTACTTATGTAGAAGAGTATTTCTCTCCTATGCAAAATTTATTAGTTAGAAATGTGTTGTGTAAGAGGTAAGAATAAATGACTTTAGGAGATTTGTTGTCCATTTAAATTCTATTACTGTGGGGTGGTTTTATCTATTTTAAGTTAAAAGCAAAAAGCTGAGAGCTTTTAAATGCGTATTTGAGTCTTTCCTTGGAGTTACACTTGCTTATGAACAGTCATGTATTTTATTGCTTTATATATTGCATGCCTTATGTATGTATATACAGTATTTTTCCTTTATGATAATATTGATCGCTTACATTCTTATGAGTGTTTATCGAGATGAGTCATCTAACTGCCAAACATGTCCATATATATGCAAACATATACACACACACTATTTCTATTAAACAGCTAAGGGAATAAAAATCATCAGGGCTCATGATTCTTTGCCCTTTTCCTCTCTTTCAGATCAATGATATCTCTGTCTTCCTGGAATAACTAAAAGTTCTGCTTGCTTTGGAGTATGACTCAATTCTTTCATGCTTTGTAAATTAGATTAAGGTTTTTATGATTGTATTGGATCTTGGATAATACTATTTACATTCTGTAAAGGAATATGGTAGCTTTCTGTATGATTTAGAATGAGAATTTGAGATACTGATATTTTACCATATTTCATCCCAGCTATATTTTCAGTTTAGAGCTGGGACAAATTCTGTTATTGTTCTGTCATGAAAGTCCACATATACATTCACAAAGTGGTTGCTCATTTGCCTTGTCACTCGGATGCAAAATTTTACATTTTAACTCTGATATGTGTAGAGGATCCCTCACTTCCTCAAGCTTGCAGACTGAACAAGCTAAGCCAAGCACGTAAAGTACTGTGACAGATCCTATCAACCACTTGGTTAAAACAGAGTTCTGCATGAGTCCTTGTGGGGACCCAAAAATACTTCATAGTAAAGTTGTTTTTCTGTATAAAAAATCTTGTTACACGGTCTTTTGCTATTCTTCTTTCCTCCCATTTTTCTTTCAGTCTTCTGTTGTTTTTCTTATCTACTGCTACAGCCTTTTTTTTGTCCAGGTTTCTCATCTGCAGAGTACAGTGTACCCTGTCTTCAAACAACAGAATCATAAGATAAAGCTATAGGGCACTAAAAAAATAACACTTGAAAATAACCTGAGATTTTCTCAGACCCCAGCAGCCATTCAAACCCAGAATAGTGCTGAGAGCCTCTGTCAGATATGATCCTGGCTTTGTGATGAAGCAGACAAGTCTAATTTCCCTTTGACACCTCTGGGTCTAAAGGCCCAGGTCACAGTATGTCAGCAAATGGCACAGATAATCCTATGTAGCTGAAAGAATTTTTCTATCTGAGCCTTTGACAATCAATTAGGAGTCAAGGGACTCAGCTTGATTTCCCACATCATCTAATGCAGGTTACTTCATTATCCAAATTAATCTTATTCTATACCATGGTACAGATGTAGATACATAGGTGGACCTTACTAACAGAGAATATCCATCTCTTACAGAGAGGTCCCTATTAGCCTAAATAAGAGTCATACATTTACCTGGCTAAATAAGCCATGTTCTTTGCCTTGGTTTCCCATACAGTACTTTTCCACCAACCTTAAGTTATTAGTACCCTCCACTAAAGCAATGTGGATTTTCTTCACAAAGTTCCATATATCCACCTCTCACAAACCTGTCATTATATTTTCTATCCTCAAGTCTCAAAGGGTGCTACTTAACTTGTTGCCCAAATAGCAACTCTGTTCTTCTGGAGCTTCTGCCTCCAGAGCTCCCAGCAACCCTTTTTGGGTTGCTGGTACTTGGTGCTTGTTACTCCTCTCACTGATGATATCCTTTCTGCTTGACTTACTGCTGCCAAAACAACTCCAGAAATACCAATCCTATGCCTGAAAATTGCTAAAACCAGTTGTCTAAAGATAGGAAATTCTTAAAAAAGCATCCAAATTTTTTCATGAGGGGGATTTTTGAGTTCCGCATTAAGCAAGAAGCCAACATACCTGTTTTTTCATGAAACGTCTTCAGCTAAGACTGTTCAAATCCTCAAAATCAAGTGATTCTCAACGTTCATACACCAAGTGTGGACCGAAGTATATAATGAAATTTATATAATAAGAAAAAGTTATCTCTTTGCATTTCCAGCTATGTTTATGGCTTTCCTAGAAATATTTTGAAGACTGGCATTTGTCTAGCAGACAGTCAGAGCTCTCTCTATATCTTAACCTGGCGTTATGCCTGCCTGCGCTATAGAGACCTGATGCAGCACTTGCTCAATTGATCCTGTAGTTGTGACTTACACAAAGAATCAGAAGACAGGAGCAATTATGGAGTAAGAAACTTCATAATCACTGGATGTATGGAAAGTACTACTTGGAATTTCACAGAGTTTGAAGAGAGCTGTGGAATGGTAGTGGCCAAAAGACAGAAAAGACATTGTATTCACCTGCTACACTACAAGATATGTTGTTCAGGTGTTGATTAATTTCTCATAATCCTCTCATCCTTTTAGAGTTCTGCTCAGAATTTTTCTCTTACATCCTGCTCTTGAAAGGAAACTGAAGTCGTGGTAGCCACACTTTGCTTTAGGTGTCTGTATGCCCCTTGCGGGGGGCCATAAGGGCTGGGACAAATCTACCTAGGACTCTAGTTAGTGGTCAGTAATCTTGCTTTAGATAATATCAGTCCACAGTTTATCTTTTCCAGTGTGTTTGTAAATGCTGAGATGAAAATTCATACTATGCTTCAGGTCTTGAAAAAAAGATTGGAATTATTCTACATGAGTACTGTGCCCCTGAATTCTTCAGATAGCTTCCAAAAAACAGTGTGCATGAATCCTGTTGTAATATTAAAATTTTAAATGTTAAGGAAAGAGTCTGCAATACTGTCTAATATTTCTTCAGCAAGCAATCATCTGGTTCTTGGAGGATTGCAGGACCTGGCCTACAGTTATGAAACATCTCTATTGAGCAATGATACCGTTAAGAGTTATTAGAAAATATTGCTGAGGATATTAATATCTAATTATACTAAACTGATTTGTAATTAACTCCACAGGAGCACAAGAATAATGCTTGCAGAATTAATTAGGACAACATTAAATAGAAGGCACTTTTCTATTTGTTTGGAATAAGAGATCAATGTAGTAATTTTGGAGGGTTTCAATGTTTTTATATCTTTAAACCTCACAAACATGCAGGTTCCTATGGAATAATTTATTTTCTTCTTCTTTTAATCTACACATTTTACTTATGCTCCAATTTGGAACCAAACAAGTGTAAGGACTGCAAGCCAGGATTTCTTCTTCACCTTAATTAAAGATTCTCCGAGTCCCTCAGTAAATGTCCCTTAATTTGTCCTATGTAAGATAATGACCGTTTAGGACCTTGGCAGGCCTAAAGGGTTTTTTGAGCTGTTCTTTTGGGCTGCTTAGCTTGATATAAATGCAGTTAGGCATGACCTCATTTACCTCTCATGGAAATAGATAATAGTGGCAAGATGTCAGTCCTTTATTTAGCTGTTTTAATGCCAAGTTTTACCTTTTTTTTTTTTTTCCCCTCTTTACTCCTGACCTTCAAGATACACTGCAAAGCCCTACCTATTTGCCAGGTTTTCCATAAGGGTTGAAGAAAGGACATTTAAGAAAGGAGTGGGAAGGGTCTCCATTTCTGGGTATTAGCAAAGGGCTTCATTGGTGTTGCCTCAGCTCCTTAGCTGCAGCTGGAGGGATCTCAGCACACAGAAGAGGATAGATAGTTAAGAGGTACTGCAAGACACCTGTGTGTTTTTAAGTCCCTTATTAGCTTGTATAGTTTCTCTCAGGCCCCAGGAGTTTCAAGGGTTATGCACAGTGCACACAGATGTCCTTGTCTTCCAGGGCCACCAATAAATTCCCGCTTTAGGGTTACTTAGTTCCAGCTGTACACAGAAAGTGGTTGTAGCACATCTCGAGGTCTTTGCCATATGATTAATTTACATACACTTCATTTTGTAAAATGTGTTTTAACACCTGTTCATTGACTTAAATCATTTCAATACAGACTTTCCTATAAAAATCACTTATCTGTATTGCTATAGTGCACAAAGGCCTAATCTTCACAGAGCCTTACTGGAATAAGTTGCTCTACAAGTACAGTTAGCTGTAATCCTTACATGAAATATTTCCTTCTCAAATAAGCAACATTTGTATTTAAATGTGAACACTTCTCATACATAAAAGCATGAATCCTCTCTGTGTTTCTTTGCTATTTGGCAGCAGACTTTGTGTTCTCACTTCTGTGTTAAAGAGGTGCACAGATCAGATGTTTTCTTTGTCTCTACTTTCTTTGATAGGAAAGAGAGCAGTTGTTTCCAGGCTCCACAGCTTTGCACAGAGATACAGCTGCCTCAAGCTAATTTTGGCTGCTCAGAAACACTATGTCCATTTTTTTTCTGAAAGCCCTTGAGATTTAAACCTACTATCTCCATAAACCCAGGCTTTTTGGCTCACTTCCTTCTGTAGAAGAGGTAACCATTAAATCTAGTTTTACTGTAATTTACTCAGCAAGAAGACGGAAGTACAGAAAAAGTGGAGTTGACTAGATAAAGTGTGATTGTTGTGTCATGTTTTCTCATGAACTTTTGAACATGTATGCTGGTTTCAGCTCTTCTTATGGAGAACTTCATCCTTGGTGCTTATAATAAACTCTTTCTAATTTATTATCTTATTTTCCTTCTTCTTAAGGGTATTTTCATTTCCAAGCTGATCATGCCCCAATTAGAAAATCACACAACTTCCTCAAATTGAATGGTAGTAACAGGTAGCAAAGTTGTTCAGTTTTGGCATCTTTTAGCATAACTTGCATCACAGAGTTCAAAGGATATCTCAAAAGAAAGGTGGTAGCATATGACATTCATAGATGTCGTTTGTATTGGATGACATTCTGAAGAAGGTTGAGTATGAACTATCCATTGCAGCTTGCAGCAGAGAGTTCTCAGAGTACAGCTTTGTCAATTTTACTAATATAGTTTGCTGACTACAGAAGCTACAACAGCTTGAACCAGCTAATGTAGTACATTTATACGCCCCCAGAGATAAAGTTTTTAGATGCTAGGTAGGACACTTAAAAAGAATAATTGCTTTCCATAATCGAATCCTCATTTATCCCTCCATTAGCAGCATCAACACTTGTGACATTGCTCTGTATGTGCTATTAGCGGGGCTGGGAGTGAGATAAACGTGCACACATACAAATGTGTGTATATTCACACACTTCTCTGTGTGAAAACACATATGTACATGAAGGTTCTCTATATGTATGAGGGTAGAAGATGGGAGCAGATAGAGTGTGTTCAACAGATGCAGAAAATGCCCTTCTCTTGCCCAAGAAACCCCATTTTGCTGCCCATCTGCAGTACCTCACAGCTGCACCAACTCCAGAGAACACATTTGCTCTAGATTAGAGATGAGTGCCTTGTCCAGTGAGGGTCCACAAAGATAAGCTATGGCCTGAAACACCTCTCCTGTGGGGGAAGGCTAAGAGACCTGGAACAGTTCAGTCTGGAGATGAGAAGGCTCAGGGGGCACCTTATCAGTTCATATGTGCCTAAAGGGAAGGTGCAAAGAAGAGAGAGCCAGGATTTTTGAGTGGTGCCAAGTGAGAGGACCAGAGGCAATGGGCACAAACTGAAACACAGGAGGTTCCCTCTAAACATCAGGGAACACTTTTTCACTGTGCATTGGCACAGATTGTCCAGGGAAGCTGTGGAATCTCCCTTCTTGGGAGCGATCTGAACATGGTCTTGGGCAACTGGATCTAGGTGACCCTGTTGATCTGCGAGGTTGGACCAGATGACCTTTAGGTCATCCTTTTCAGTTTCAACCATATGTGATTGCTGCCATCTGAAGTGAAGCTAAATTTTAGCAGCGTAGTGGTTAAACAGAAGGCTGATCTTCCAGTAACATCTTTTGATTTGAATGCAACTATTCACGTTTGTCCCTCATGGAAGTTTTGAGTTTTAATTTTGCATACATTTTACTCTGTTTGGATGTACTTAATGTGCCAGAACTCCAGAATTGGTGGTGGTGCCTGCTCCAGTGTACAATAGCTGAGGTAAAAATCGAGCTCAAGTTCTGGAAATGGTCTCACTTCTGACAAGAGCATAATAATTCAGAACAGACCCTGCATTGCTTTGACTAGAACTCTTTTGGTACTTAGTTTACCACATTGAATGTGGTAACTAATCAAAGATAACTGTATTTTGCACTGCACTTTTTGGTGCTGGTATGGGATATGTTTGGCCACTAATTATTTTTTTCCTTGCTGGTGTGTGGTATGATATGCCATTTTGTTTTTCTGGACTGCGTTCATCTTTTGTCCTTGCCAGGGTTTGTTATTTCTTTTGCTTACCTTCTCAGACATGGCTGTTGTGTTCCTTGAAATTATTTTACCCTGCAGATCTAAAAATAGTTTGAAAATGTTTGGAGGAGATTTGAGACCTGCAATGAGCAGCAAATTGCAGGATAGATGCTCTGTGGCCTATTTCTGGTTTAAAATGCTATTGCACAGTTGCATAACTGAATTGCTGAACTCAATTCTCTTGTCCAGTTGTTTTCTCTAAGGCCTATGCTCATACACTTGTATAGGGGAAAAGAATTACACTTTTTTAATATCAAAAAAAAAAAAGCATCATGGTAAGAACTTTGAAATAAAGTTGTAATTAAATTCCAAGTATCATTCTTGATGTTTCAGTCAAGAAATTTTAAAAAAAAAAAAAAAATAGGAACCATTTTATTATTGCAGCAGCTGTGGAGTTTGATGATTTTTTTTCTTCATCTTTCAGTAGTCAAACTGCAATGTGTTAGGTGAAATTAAGCAGCTATAATTCATGGAGAGTAGGATCAGATCTGAGTGAAATGTGACTGAAATATCACCCTACAGCTAGATGAAAGAAGGAAGTGTAGGCAAAATATTTGGAATATTTATAAGCCAATTTTCCAATTCATATAAAACTTTATCTTTGCCCTGTAATAATTACCCCAATTTGAAAAAAATTCTTTAAACCACTGGCAGAAGTCCTATGATATTTTTTGCTCTTTTTCAGGCTCTATATTTTGTATATTTTTTACCATTTTCATATATTTTTTTAATTGCTCTTCATTTTCTGTAAATATTTCCAAACTTTCAGCTAGGTCCTCTGGCTGCTCTTCATCCATTTCCATTACCTCTTGCCTTCCACTGTTACTGCTGAAACCCATGCTATGCAGACAGCACTCTGTGTTGTTAAGGTTCTCTCTAGCACTAGTCCTCAATCTTTTTTTAATCAAACGACCATTCTTCCAAACGTCTATTTTTTAAACCAAGATTCAAGTCTTAGTGGTAAAATCGAAGCCAAGGGACACAGGGTCAAGAAAAGGGCTGATAGAGTTTTATGTTATTTTCTGCAGTGTTAAGAGAAGGGTTGGTGCTTTAGAAAAGAGTATAAAATCACAGGCATTTGCTTGTGTCTGCTGGAGATGAGAAAGTTAAAACTGAGGTTGACAGGAAAAGGAAAGTATGATGTTGCCTGTAGTCCGTAAGTGCATCAGTATTTTTCTTCACAGAAGTTGTAGACACTCCTCTAAAGGCTTATCTGATAATGGCTACTGTCAGCTGCAAACTATCAATTTACAGGGACCTCTTATCTGGTGTAAGGCAATTCTTAACATTCAGGTTCCTGAGCACTTTATTCTCTCTGTTACCATTTCTTAGGTGCCAAAATATGAATTATCTGAGTCTGGAATTTAAAAAGTGATGGAACTGGGGAAGGAGAGAAAGCAAAAGGCTGAAACCAGATGGAGTAAATTGTGCGTTATGTACTATAAACCCAGTCAGAGTTATTGACGGTGCCCTCAGCAAAATCAATGAGGAATTCTGAGGAATTCAGTTTAATATGTTTCTAATCTGTAAATGCCATTGATAACCTGTACTAGAATTCCTACTCTTCAAGGATGTAAATATTTCTCCAATATTTCTCTCACATATTCTTTATTTGAAATGCTTGGTTCATTAAGTGAGTTTCTAAATTTTGAAATTGATAGCTATTTATTTATCTCAACCTGGACTGACAGTAAATTGTGAGTTTCTTCTGCTTCCTAATCTTTCCCTCATGGTCCTCATGGAGCTGACATTATAGCAGTACCCTCAGGCTCCTTAATGAAGTTACAGCAATTTACCTCTAACTTGGGAAATAATTCTATTTTGGGAGGATTTTGACTGTTTGCTTGATTTGTATTTTAAAATAGGAGCCCCTGGTGGTCTAGTGGTAAAGGCGCGGTGCTATCACCTCGGAGACCCGGGTTCGATTCCCGGTCAGGGCCACTCCCGGGCAGGTGGGGCTCGTTAGCCCTTAAAGGCAACCCACCTACGTCCTAAGGACCTCGCTGCCACCGTCCAAGCTCGCTTGGCCCCGGCAGATGAACCTTAGGATTAAAGGGTGGGCTCAGTTCCGAGCACACTGTGTCTCACCTAAAAAATCCAATGCGCAGGCTGGAAGGTGGAAAGACCTTCCCCGGATCTTCGCTCGCGAAGACTGGCCATTATTTTAAAATAACAACAGTATTTCTGTACCGGTTAGGATTCTCTCAGCCATTTACAGAACAAAACAAAGCAAACTAGAAAAACAAAGCAAACTAGAAATCCAACATTTTTTGATCCAGCAAGAAATTCCAGCAAATTATAAGATCTTCTTCAAGTAAATAACTAATCAAACATATATTTTGAGTAGACAACAAGAAATATTTTCTCATTAAATCTTTCCTAATAGTTGATCAATTTGTTGAGGAAAGTAACTCATTTAAGAATGATGGTTTTTTAAAGTACATTTATTTCCCTAACTATGTGTGTGGTAGTAAATGAAATAGGCAAGGGATCACTCTTCAGCTGTCTGGTAAAGCACAGCTCAGATCTCTACCACCCAAACAGAGAGATCACGTCTAAACTGCCAGCTGGAAAAGCACCCTGTCCGAGGGTGACTCCTAAGCCTTGATCTGGACTCTGGACTGACGAGTTCTTCTTGTTGATCCAAGCCACATCTATGCCAGATAGTGAGCTAGTGATTTAAAAGCTGGGATGTCTGTATTACAGAGTTTGAGCCCTGGTTAAGTTATTGCTGTAGACATGTACTCTGTGGTACACAGAGCTTGTAGAAAGGACAACTGCAAATAGCTTTCTCCCTCCTTTTTGCAGTACTTTTTATCCTTCCAAACCAGCGTGGCAATGATATGAAAGCAATTCCTTACAATATCAGTTGTTTCAGTCCTGTTTCAGAACACTCTAATTATAAATTAATGGTATGGATGCCATAAGAAGACTTAATACATTTCATCTGCAAAGTTATCCTATTTCTCCTTAAAATGAATGTGCACATCATGGGTCTGACAGTACAAAGCAGTATTACAGCCTAAGTGATGATTTCTCATAATACCTTTTTTGTGCATGCTTCTCAGGTATGGATTGCAGATGTAAAATCATGGCACTGTTTGTCTGGCTCATATACATTATTGTCATTATCAAAATTACTACTGAAATGCTGTTCTTGTAAGTGATGTGCTTATTTTTTTCAATATGATGATTTGCTGAGATAGAAACAAATTTCTGAGGTCTTCACCTTTGTATCTGAGGGCCAAAAACCATTCATAATAGAATTGTTTTCTGGGCAGCATGTACCATCTAGGCAGATGATGGAATCCTCTTATCGTGCTGTTTCTAGACCTGTTCAAAACGATTAGATGAATTGAGAGCTCAGGTACAGCAGTAACTAATTGCTTTAACCCCTTCTTTTTAGAGCGTATGTTCACCCAGAAATCCCAAATCATAAATTCAAGATGCGTGAGAACCAAAACAAAAGTAGCTCTCGCTCAATGGGAGGATGATTACTGTGTGAGCAAAGGATTGGACAGAACCTTGAGGTTGTCAAATTCAATCGCTGTCTCCAAGTAGGGCCAACTTCAAGGCTACATCAGGTTATTCAGGCTCTTATCCTGTCAGCTTCCTAAAGTCTTCAAGAACTGATGTTCCACAACATCTCTGATCAATCTTTTTTGGGGGTCAGACCCTGGAATAACTCATACTTATCCATCTACTAATACGCATAATTGTTTGTGCATTGGAGGAGGCAAAGTCTGTCTCTAAATATCTCTTAATAGACTAACTGGGAGAACGAGGTACTCCAGTGTCAAAAAAAATCATTTAATGTCTACACTTTTTTTTGAACTGAAAAAAACCCCCCATTTTCATAGGGAAAATAAATTTTTATTATGATACACTTAAGACATAGGCAATCATATTCATACCTATGAACTAAGATGATTTGCTTTATTTTTATTAGAGTTAGGCAGGTAATTAAAAAAAAGAAGAGCATTTCTTTCAAAGAGAATGTACTGTTTAATTTCTCTCTCTTTTAAGGGTCTTTTAAGAGACAGAATAAGAAAAAAACAGTCTTTTTTCCTCCTTAATACAGTGTTAATATCGAGTGGTTATAATGCAGAAAAAACAGCTGTATTTTTAGAAAACATTGTACATTACCTTCTAGACACAGGCAGCATGACTCACAGTAGCATTTTCTCTATAAACAAGCTAAAGAAAAATTATGAGAAAAGTATTTGCCTATTTTAATTTTCAGATACAGTCAAAATTTTCTTGAGCAGTCTAACTTTGTCATAAACTTTCAGTATAATTAAAGCATAAAATGTAATTGAGCATCTCTTTTCTTGATTTAGTCTTTATATAAAGATTCCTATGCCAAGTGCATCATATTGCTAGCATCCTCCAGGAGTTTATTGTGTGTTGAACATGTTCTGACAGTTGGTATTTTTGTAGGATATTCAATACCAGTTTTAATTTTTTTTTTGGTATCATATATGCACATGCATTTGCTATATATATAATATAGATATTCATATATATGTGTTAATGTTGCTGAAGGCAAGTTTAGAAGGTCAAAGGAGGCTTTTTGGTTTGTTTGTTTGTTTTTTCCTACTTACAGCAGAAAGTTCCAAGTCCATTTGTGTTGTTCTTTGCTTTCTGTGGGAAGTACCATGCACAATTTTAGGCTGAACCTGCAAAAAGACTCTGTTATAGAAGGTTTCATGCTCTCATTCATATTTCTTGCATATGAGCAATTTTAACTAGTTGTTGCTGAAACAGTAATTGTGTTTTCAAAAAAGACAGAATCTCCTTACAAGATTGACCATAAGTGAAAGCTGAGGCAAAATTTTGTTGGAAGTAGTACTGCTTCCTGTCTTTAATTAGAGTAGAACACAAAAGTTCTATTATACTTTGTCCAAAGTATAAAAACACTTGGGAAAAAAATTTACCTTGCTGAAGGTCAAGAAATAAGCAGTACAATAGGTACCAAGAAGCACACTGAAGAAATAGATGTGTTTAAAAGCACTAAAATGCTGACCTTCAGAAAGAAGAGTGACAGATGATGCTTTTATTTAAAACAAAAGATTTCATCTTTTTATGAATCAGATGCATTATCATAATCAGCATCAGTTAGCAATCTTCACTGACAAATATTATTTTTGACATTTCTAGACTTAGCCTAGTTTCAGCACATAAAGAAAAGACCTTGCCCTTCACTGCCTTTGGAAGAAAAAAATATCAAAGGAAAAGTATGTATGATAAGTTATTTAATAAACAAATGGAATAACTTTGAATGTGCTTTCTCTTAAAACAGATTTTCATCATTTGGTGTTATAACCATTGTGATTCTGTTCTGATTTCAGCTGGGTTAGAGTTAATTTCTTCTCAGTAGCTTGTATAGTGTTGTGGTTTGGATTCCATATGAGAATAATGCTGAGAACACACTAATGTTTTGGTTGCTGCTAAGTAGTGTTTATCCTAAGTCAAGGACATTTTTGTGTCTCATGCTCTGCCAGTGAGGAGATTAAAAACAACAACAACAACAACAACAACAAAAACGGTGACACAAACTGAACAAAGAGATATTCCACACCACAGAACATCATGTCCAGTATATAAACTGGGGGGAGTTACACACAGAGGGGAGCTGATCAATGTTTGAGTTCAGGGCCTGGCATCAGTCAGCTGGTGGTGAGCAATTGTATTGTGTATCACCTCTTTTCCCTTGAGTTTGGGATTGTGGGTTTTTTATTAGTAGTAGTATTTACCATTATTATGTTTTACTTTTGTTTCAATTATAAGACTGTTTTTGTCTCAACCTACAAGTTTTACTTTTGATTCTCCTCCCCATTCCACTGGGATGAGCGAGGTGAGCAAAATGGCTGCATGGTGCTTAGCTGCCAGCTGGGGTTAAGCTGTGACTGGTTTTTATCATTGGGTATTATAACCACTGTAATTCATACTAGTCTTTGGTGTAAAGACCAGCTCTGTCAGTACAGGTCTGTAAAAACTGCAGTCACACAAACTTAACTAAGGGGCTTTGAGATACAATTTTTGTCTGCATGGCAAGTTCAGGTGTGTGACTATGTGCCACTTGCAAACTGCAGCTGATCACTTTGATTGCTAAAGCAGTACATGCTTAGTTCTTCCATTTTTTATATCCTCCCTTGGTTTTATACAGGTCAAGGCAAGTGTCTCTCTCTTTTTAAGTTTGCCAGTTTCCAGTTTATAGTCCAGTAACACTTTTGCCCAATTGGATGACAGTGTAAAAATGTAAAAAGTGAAATACAAAAGTTAGAGTTCAGGTTGTTCTGCCCACTCAGACAAAAAGGAAATAATGAAAGCTGACAGGTCTGTACTTTTCTTTTTTGTGTAAGGAGTAATTGAGTACCTCAACTGATAAATTGAATAGAACTATGCCTCTCTGCCTTTCTTTGGCTATCCTCTAATATAGGTAATTTGTACTACAAAAGATGGATACAGTCTGAGTATTGCAAAGTTATAACTGTTTACTTATGACACAGATGTCATAAATTCTTTCTTTCTTTCTTCTTCATCTTCTTCCTGCTCCTTCTCTATTTCCAAAGCCATAAATGTGAGCAGAATTTTGTAGCATATTTGTTCTTGCAGCACCATTAGCAAATATGGTCCAATTACCAGATTGAGTTGTTAAGGTGATTTTACTGGAATTTTGAGAGAATATTGAAAGGAACCATCTTTTATCTTAAGGAGCTAGAAAATAACAAAAACACATGTACCAACATTTATAGTTTGATTAACAATATGTTTCTCTGGCACGTATGCTACCTTTTCCTGACTAAATCACAGATTTCTCCTGGCGTGGCATCAAAGAGATGTGGAGAACAACTTCATACTCATCATGGATCTACAGATTTATTCCATTATCTGTTAGCTTCCTGGGTAGATTTTT
Source organism: Myiozetetes cayanensis (assembly GCF_022539395.1). Lineage (NCBI taxonomy): Eukaryota > Metazoa > Chordata > Aves > Passeriformes > Tyrannidae > Myiozetetes > Myiozetetes cayanensis. The sequence goes on along the minus strand of NW_026087411.1, from coordinate 86,626,178 downwards.
TTTTTAGATCATCCTGGACTTTGAATGAGGAAGAGAAGAGAGAAATGTGAACTTAAGGAAAACAGTTGTATTGAAAATTGAATATGGAATCTGTTTAATTCTAGCTAAGAAATCCCTGCAATGCTTCTTAACAGACTCCACAGAAGCAAAGATACATCCTTCTCTTCTCTCGTGGTAAATACTTTATAAATACGAGCAGGACTCTTCACGGTGGTAAATTGCAACTTCAGTTCTCATTTCCTTTATATTTCACATGATGACATTACACACAAAGAATTGTCAGGCCTGTGTAGAATACAGCATCACCCAAATATACAGAGACCTCTCCAGACAGCAAAAGTTACAAATTAACCCCAGAGACACAGTCATGTCTTTCCCAATCTCTTGTCTATTTCTAAAGGGAAAAAGAAAAGTGTAATGGGACAAAAGCTACTGTAAAGAATTACCTTCCCAAAATAAATTGATTTTAGCCTGTATCATTCTAGTGATGCAGGCTGTGGCACAACTCCAGAAACAACTGTACAAATGTGGAAGAGGAAACTTTAATCGCTGGAGCAGGAAAAGAAGATTGGGGCAGGATGTAATGCAGTAACATTAATATGTTTGTCAAGCTTCACTGCCAAGTCCTGTATCTCTTTAAGCTATACTCCCAGAGTCTTGCGACATTTAGGACTTCTCCAAATGGCTCTTGGGCTTCAAGCATACTCTCTGACACCTCAACTGGGAGGCTTTTCTAATCTTGAAAAATGAGCTGATATGGGTTCAAGACTGTCTGGGAGCTGGGTGCAAACCAGCTGGGTAAGGGACCAAGCTTTCTGTCAAACTTGAAATGTCTGAAGACAAAAGTACTTGTCCTTTTTTGCACAGACACAGCAATTACTTCTATTCCTTCTTTTTCTTTCCCTCTCTAAACTCTGTTGCTAAATAAGAATGGTTAGGACTGAAATAGCTTATAAGGGACCACCCCTGTAAGACAGAGTGACAAGAAGTGACATGGTCTTATGGACATGGTAGGTGGATTTTGCCCTGTAGAGTTATTGTGGAATCATCATTCACTTTCAAAGCAAACATCTGAACTACCCTCCACATGGCTTGCTGATCAGCAGACTATTTCAGAGAGCAGAGTCGAGCTCAGAGAAAATAAATACATCCAGGAAACTACATACATTCTTTTCTCAGCTTCTCAGAACTTCCTTTTTTTTGAAAGGTGCTGCTAGTCATTTCTGTTTATTGTTCTCCCTGTTTCTAACTGTTCAGTTTGGCAGTTGAACAAAATTACTGAAAGAAATTGCATTTATTTAAAAGTAAAATTGAATTACTCTTACCATCCCCTCCCAATCTGTATCTGAAAGGATTAGAAGGGTGTAGATTATGGACCACTGTACCCTTATCATAGACATATTCCTCCTTCAAATTTTATTGCGTATTCCACCTTCCAAACGTAATATTTTCCATTTGTTTACTGGTCAGTCTGTTTATTCCTAAATGTAATTATACCAGGTTCACCATTAAGCGATAGGAAATTGTGCGTTCTGGGCAAATCCAGTTTTAGCATCTGCCAGATGCACATCTCACCTGGAAACCTGCTAGCTACTGCTAGGTGCACTACTCACCTACATTGTGAATCTGATTATGACGTATCTTATTATCATCTGAATATCTGATTACAAGGAACAGGTAATAAATAATGTCCTGTTAGGGTACTCATTTTTGTACTTTTTAGTCCTAGTAACCTTCTCTATGTAAAATGTGTTTTGCATTTCCTGTGTCTTAAATATGATGGTATTGACTTAATACATTATGAGGAGATGGTTGTAGAGATGATTTGAAGTTTTGGAATGCAAGCTGATGCAGAGCATTCTTCCAAAGCACGAGCTTATTGAACTAGCAGATTTCACTGGTGGACATTTGTATCAATGATTCCTACAGTGAATAAGATGAAGCTCCATCAGCATACCTCTATCTATGCACCAGTGACACAGCTGGAATATACAGATGGTGTACAGTAACCACAATTAAAAAAAAATAATTATAATATTAAAACAAACTAATTAATCTTTTCACATTTGTATAAAATAATGTATATCTATGTTTTAAAGAAAGAGTTAGAAAGAAAATGGAGCAAATAAAAATAAACATCTATAGCTCAATTCTTTTTTCTTTTACTGTCACTCACAATCTTTGACTAAAATGTGGAGCATCTCCAGCCACTGTCCAGTCAAGAAAATGTCCTTTTGTCTTCCATTTAATGTAGCATCAGCACACTGAGTGAAGCCATGGTAAAATGACTAGCAATACTTTGAAACAGAAAACATGTGAAAAACAGTACTACGAGAAGCTGGTTTGGCTGTACTGCTGTGGCTTTACATCAGCACCCTACAGATAAGCATCCTGACTTCTGAAGTTCTCCTAATAGGAAAACTTTAATTTCTGGCACTCATTCTAGTCTTTGGTATTCAGCTTAGCACAGTCATGGAGGTTAGATCTACAGAACCTCTGTTTTCTAAATTACTAATAAAGAAAAAATATTTTATCTAGGTTACTGTACTTTAAATCAGCCATAAGCAAATGGTTACCAAGTTGAGACCTAAGATGGATGCAGTTGCCAAAACAGGTTCTTTTTTTGTTGAATTTTACATTGCTTTAAGTGCCATGTTTGAACTCCCTCTTTCTTTGCAACCTTCTATACACTTGCACAAATAGATATGTAGATGTATATATATAAAATACATATTTTTAAATGTTTCCTATGTTTTTCTATGGAATGATGGTTCATGTAAGCAGAGTGGACAGTGATCCATATGTGCAGGTAATAGATATAAAGTCACTGAGGTAGGTGTTCCTGGTACTGGATTAACAAATCTATAGGTGACTCTCATATGATGATGTCAACTTGATCTTCTTATAGACATCGATTTTCTTCCAGTTTTCAATTTTTGAACACAGTTTGGGTGAATAAAGAAGTACATTTATTTATTTTTAAATAGTATCCTCTTCAAGAATTAACACAGTAGGCAACGTGTACAAGTACAAGGACAATGTGGAGGCCCTATTAAACAAAGGCAAACAGTAGAACAGCAGGTCCCTTTTGTAGTAATACATAACGGGTACTCTGATTCTTTAAGGAAAGTGCTTCATGCTGAACTGCTATAAATCTGAGAGCTGACAGCAAATTGAGATTTCCATATAAGTCATTTTTGAAGAGGATATTGAAAGCCTCTTCTTTTTTGCATTTTATTCATCACAGAATCTTCATTGTTTAGCTCTTAGGAGGCAGGGGAAAACTAGGCTTTCTTGCTCCATCTACTCTCATTAGGAATAAAATTATCCTCTTTTTACTCACTTCCACCTATTCCTTCCTTAAAACTTATAAAAGATTGCCATATTCATGGTTTCTAATGCTAGACTGAGATTCTCAAGCTTCTGCTTTCCTGGGAAACCTCCGTGGGATTCTGCAGTTCCAAAATGATTCTTGTTCTCAAAAGGTGTTCACAAGCCAAACAAGTCTCTAATAAAATGGTTCTCTTCTCTAATGCTCAACATGTCCAGGAGTTCCCCCTTTGTCTCCATTAGACTTTTGGATCAAGCCTGGTTACACACAGAGTGATACCTGGACTTTCTACCCTGGAGTGTCTGAAGTTTTCAGGTTTGTAGTTTTGGGTTTTAATACCTTAAGTGTCTTTCCTTTGAAGTGGAACAGACAGTAATGTAAACCATCAGCTAAAAAATTCTCAGTCAAATTAATTTGAAGTGTTCCAACCGGAAATGGAAGAGCAGATATGTCATGAAAGACTAAACCCTGGAGAAGAATGCCAGACTAACCACCATTACTAGACTGTGCTTCATGTTAGGACATAAACATCAGAGAGATGTCATGCTCTGAGATGTCTTTAATCTTGTTGTGATTACATGTCAAATGAAGGGGTTAAGAAGGTAAAGCTTTCTACTTTGGATTGGCTTTTTTCTTCTTTTCTGAAATTAATTTTTCTTAACAGGAATTATTCATTCATGGATCCAGGGCAAAGTAAATGCAAATGCTTAGGAACCAAGACAATGAGTTAAAGATATCCTATAATTAACTTTGTTTTACTAAAGTACTGTTTCAAGTATTTTTAAATAATTAGATTCACAGAGGTAATATCACTGTATTCTTAAAATAAGTTATAAGCATGTGTAAAATAACAGGAGGGAAATCAGTCTTCCACTGCAACAGCATCTCAACTTGGAAAACACTAAAACATGGACCTGTGGTCTTGCATACTTGCTTGACTGAGGTTGCTCACATCTTTTGGATGCAAGCAGAGGTATGATGGCAGGATTAAGGCCTACAAATTTGTCTTGATCAGGAGTTCAAGCTGACTGAAAATAATGGTCTTTCAAGATTAAGACCTCATTTAATAAAAATACATCTATTTGTATAGGCTGTTTAATATAATGCATATTGCGTATGTACAAAATAAGTATGCAGTAGATGGATTCAATGCAGAACCACAGCTGCATACTTACTGTGTTTTTATTCTCTTTACCTATAGTTTATAACAATCCATTCAAATTAAAATTGTGTTCTGAAAGTGGCTGAAACACTTTTTTTCCCAAAGTAGTTGTCAAAAGACAGTGCAACTTTAGTGGTTAAAAATATTTACTGAATGTCAATGTAGTTATCCTAAGGACATCTCAGTGTTCCATATTTAAATGATGCTTTGATTAAACATCTTTCTGTTGAAAATAGTTAAATTCATAGAGAGGGGATATATTAAACATAAAAATGGATAAGGTGAAAATATTACCAGAGAAAAATATGAATTCCTAATTCATAAAGTTGTATAACCAATAAAATATGGTTTTGTGTGATCTTAGAGAAGCAATATGCACAGAAAGACAGGTCCATCTGAAAACAATAGACATTTTTAATGTAGCTACCTGATATAATTTATTCCTGTTGCCATCATCTTCTATGTTTTATGAGGACTTTTTCTCCTTCCTTAAAATGGAAGGGTGCAGGGCAAAGCAAATGTGAAAGCCTTGGAGATAAGACAATGAGTTAAATATGTCCCTATAAAAATCACCATGTTACAAGAAGTTATTGTAAATTATAGTAATAATATTAATATAGTAATAGTAATATAGTAATAATTATAGTTTTATGTGCTGAAAATATTATAGTGACATCACTATAGAGTAGGAAATGTTTATGTTTATATTAAGCATGGTGCACATTCCCTGTAGCAGAAGAAAGAAAATTTTTAACTACCCAGATTTTTACAGGAGCGGATAAGTTTGCTCAGGTGAATACATTCAATACATTTCCTGCATAAATTACTTAAATTTTAGCTGATTATTTTCAGTTCTTAAACAACTGCTAGAGCTAATAAACATTCAATGTTCTTTTGAAGTATGAGGAAGAGCTGAAGTGTTTGGGTCTGGATTTACCTGTACAGGAAATTGCCTCCATCCATTTTGAAGTGGCATTTGTCATCTATTTTTCATTAAACCCTGCTCATTTCTGTTGTGCTGATAGTATTCTTCTGGAAGGGCTAGTGGAGAAAATCATTATTGATGCTGAATTGGTACTTAAATACTGCAACAACTGTGGAATCAATGCTGTTGGTCATACAGCTATGTGCCAATGTTTTCTAGTCCAGTCACAGATTTGAGTTATATTTTTTGTTTAACCACATAACTTCTTTGTGTTCTGACTTCAAGATTCTGCTGTAGAAAATTATATAAATGATTTTTTTTTCTCTGAGTTAAAGTTACTCAGAGATATGTAGTGTTTCCCTCCCCATATTTAAAATGTGATCATGAAGTCTGCAGAAAATCTAGGAGCCCTGTTCATTCATATTTGTATAGTGTTTAGTGATCCTAGGCATTTCGTTTTGCTTGGGAGGGGTATTATTAGGAAGGAAATTTTTATTCTCCATAGGCCTCCAACACTAAAGGTTAATAGTCCATAGAGCATGGGAACATATTTGATTTACTGACATTAGAAGCGTAAACACTGATTCTGATTTAGCAAATGAAAGTTGCTTCTGTGTATGGGCTAGGACTATAGCCTTGTTACATGAAATAGATAATTAATCTTAAATAATTTGCATCATATGTAAAAGTAATACTGTAGTACTGTTGGCAAAGCCACTCCCTGTTTGCCATCATCCTTTTCATCACAATCTGCAATCTTGACATATAAGCCCAGTCACTTATTCTTTTTTCAAAAGAAATTACATCATTCTACATTATTACATAATTCCATATTACTTTCTATCTTCCTAATTTGAGTTTTGCTTGCAGAATACCAGATGTTTTCCAAAGGATATTTTTTAAAGTTTATGTCAGGGTTATGCATCTTTGAAGACATAAATAGAAACCTTCCTGAAATTATAACTGAAAATAGAAGTTTATAATAAAAATTTATATAAATAATGCAGTAGAGGTTTATTGGCAAAACTATTAAAATATATATCTTCTTCTTCGTGCTGCATTTTGAAAAAAATATTCACATATAGGAGGCAAATCAGAGTTAAATATGTTAGCACAGAAAAAAGAAGTTTCTTCACGATTTGCTTTTCTCTTCAAAAGAGTCAAGACTCCACTAAATGAGTCACTTTCCATCTACTTATGCAAGGTATATCTTGTCTATGTTGTAATGCACAACTGTCTAGACATTCACTAGCCCATCAATAGGAGACCATTCAGAGCATCAGAGCCCAGGTCTCTGATTTGCTTCCCCAGTAGAGGAGAAGGGAATCATTGAAGCCTGTGGGGAATCTTAGAAGAAAATAATATGGATTTCTATCCAACGTTATTGATGAAAGTTAAATGTCTGCTCAGAACCATAATCAAGCTCAGGAGGCGGCAAAACACTTGTGTGAGCTGTTTAAGTGGAAGTGAGGTGAAAAGGAATCCCGCTGTGAAAACATGGGCTATTCAGGGGTTTGGATAGGACAAATATCTGACTCTTAAGAAAAGGAAACAGATACTGGGAATCACAAAATGCTTTAAATAAATTAACACCTTCTATCATGAGTGCCTTTCAATTGATTTTTTTTCTTCCACATATCTTGCATCAGCCGTAAAGGTTTTTAACTCAGGGTTCAAGAAGCTAGCCATCATAATGAACCTATCCATGGAAGCACAGCTGATTTTTTCAACTTGAGTAGTTTCAACAACATTTCCAGTAGGCCATAATGTAATACTCATTTTTTCCTCTTTTCTTTTTCCTTATTTTTTGTTTTTTAAACCATCTTTCAGTTTGAATGGTTCAAACCTCAACATCATAATTTTTTGCTCCTCAGGACTAATTGCCCTACAGGACAGATTAGAATTATAGGTTCCTTTCTGATTTCTAAGTTTTTTAAAATCTGATGGTTTACTTTCAGCCAGATGGGACTGCCTCTCCTCCCATGACTAAACCAGATGTTGATTTGCATCAAGTTTTTGGCAAAGAGTTCATATAATTTTTGTACTGACTGATTCATTTGCATATCAGCCTCATTAATAATGTATAGTCTCACTGCAGTGAATAACCATGACCATCTTTTCTGTATAATTAATTCATATAGCTCATCACTGTCCTAGATAAGTGTACCAATACCTAGAGGTAAACTAGGAGGTAATGCCACTTGTGATCTTCTAAAATCAGACTATAAGAGCTTTTGATCAGTTATTTTAAGCCTTTATAAACTAAAATCCAGAGTTTCCTGATTTAAAAGAAAACATGCACCTACAGGAGATATGTCCATCACTGGGAACAGAGGAGCCCGGGCTAGAATTATATGACATAGTCAGAAAGGGAGAAATCAGTTGCACAGTGTATTTTACGGTCTTAATTTTCTCCTTTCTTGTGTTCTCCAAGACAAATATGGGAAGATATTTTTTCGGTGAAGTTCTGCGGAATTGAGATGAAACAATGGTGTTTACTAGACTGAAAATCCATTATGAGCCAGATGGGGGTGTATGGATAGACCACAGTTGGGACTGCTGTTGCCCCCAGGCATTCACGTCATATGCTGGTCATCAAATATGAAATTGCCTTGAATGTTGTGCTTGGGAAGAGGCTCTGTAATGTACCAGATCTTGAAAGGTTCATTTAGCCCATGAACTGAATCTTGCCAAAGTTCTATATCATGTCAAAACCTGGTGGTTTTTGTTTTGGGGGTTTTTTTTTGGTTTGGTTTGGTTTGGTTTGGTATTTTGGGTTTTTTGTTTGGTTTGGTTTGGTTTGTTTGCCTTTTTTTTTTAAGGAATAGGGCTTTTCTTATTTCATGCAAGACCTACATTACTAAGTGTTGTTATGCTTCATAACACTTGGAAATGAAACACTTTTGATTTCTTACTAAAGTTACTGAAATGTTTTTCTGATGGCATCTGTAGTTATATCCACATATCAGGGAAGACCTGTTTTATGGCCCCTATAGTCCTGAGCTCTTAATTATTCAAGTCAGGTAAAGCTTGTAATTTTCTTCCAAGTTTGTTTTCCTTTTCCTCCCTTTCTGGGAGAGCCTAGGAGAGCAGAAGCATCAGTGTGCACTGATGTCTGGTCCAATCACTTAGTTGGGAACATGGCTGACAAAGTCAATAGAGACAGGAGAAGTGGGAAGTATGCATGTAATTTGTCTGTCTAAAATCAATAGTCCCTCATGTTAGATTGGCTGGAAACCACATTTACCACAGTTTGGGGCTTGCAACATGCCTTCATCATCAGTTATCCAGAAGTGGAATACTATGATTAGTATACGGCACAGTGACCATAAACTAGAAAAAAATGCTGTATTACTCATCTAATAAACCTGACACACAGCTCACGTGAAAGGTATTGTCCAAGAAACCTTACTACACTACTCATATCCACAGGAAATTAAATGGAAGAGTAAACTCTGACTTTGCTTACAGCACACACTGATGAACTAGCCAGGCTGATAATCGCTGCTGTAATGGGAAGTAGTTCCCTGTATTTTGGGAAATAGCAAAGATTGTTTTCTTCTTTGTGGAAACTGTTACAATATAGGCTCTCATGAGCATAGAGTTCAGATTGAACTTTGCTTCTGATGTGATTCCAGCAATATCCTTTTAGTAAAGGGTTAGAACTAGCAGCTATTTTTTTCATTTAAGAAACTGGAAGTTCAGTTTTTGATTATATTAATGCTGTATTGCTATTAAAATATTCTATATCTTCAGAATAGTCAATTAACCCATTACTTCAGTTTCCATATCTAAAGACTGGAATAGTCACTTTACAGGAATGTTTAGAGATCTGATTAATTGGCCAGTGCTGAAGTGTAAGCATGAATTCTTTGCCCATCTCCAACAGCTGAATAATTCTTTCAGAGAAATAAAAAATTGCATTGTTCAAGTTGCAGGACAAATTTAGATTTGCAGATGTTCCCACATTAGAGTTTAGTCAAGACTCTATGACTAACACTTCAATTCCTGTGAAAAATACATATAGAATTGTAATAAAGGACCTCTGTTTTCTCATAACTTGGCTTCATTTCACATAACACATGCACATTTCACATATGATATACAATTCTGGGACATCAGTGTATTATTAACTATGAATCTACAGAAAAATATGAACACATTTCTTTATTTATCTTCATATCGTAGCACAAAGTTGTTTTGTTCAAAACACACAAGGATAAAATGTAAATAAAACCAATTTGTATAAATTTTTATTTAGACTACATAGGCAACTTTTCTTCAAATAGAGATCTTATATTCAGTGAGGTCTTGTATCTTTCTTATTTTTTTCACTGAATTTTGTGAAATGTAATGAAAAAACAGTAAGAACTGCAGTTTTTTGTTTTCATGTTTATTTTTGATTTGTGGTATTTTTGGGGTTTTTGTTTTGTTGGGGTTTTTTGGTGTTTTTTCTTTGTGTGTGGTTTTTTTTGGGGGGGGGGGGAGTGTATGGTTATTGAGTTATTTTGGGGTCTTTTTTAAAGTGAATAACCTGTCTGGTAAATTCTCTGGTTTAATAACTATATGTTCTAGTGAGACCACTATAATTTTACGTTTCAGATAGCCTTATGCTTCCAGCTCAGGAAGGTAGTGCTAAATGTTAACTTTTTCATATTTTTATAATGGACCCACTAGTTGCAATTTCCCTTCTGTATAAATTATTTGAGAAATAGCTGGAATAGTAAACCAGCAGTGAAGGCTTTTAAACTGCCATTTTTTGTTGAAAAATAAAGGTCTTATTTGTGCAATATGCACAATAGTCATACCATATGAGAGAAAAAACAATTAAATGACTTGTTTTCATTATGGTAGTTCTTCCTTTAAACAGTGAACAAAAGAATACTTGAAAATAGTTTATAAAGACAAAAGTTGCAAGTGATATTTGGATTATGTAGGAGGAAATGTATACCATACAAATTTACTTATGTTAGTGATGAAATTAGTATTAATTAATTAGATATGGCCTCTGTATCGTTTCTCAAGTTTTTCTGTAGTTTGGTATGTTTTATGGGACAAAAAATTAATTTGTCATATGATTGCCAAAAGATTCCCCTAACAGCTTACAGGAATTACTTTTCAATGGAGTTAAATAAATGTATTTAAGCCTTCCTCATAACTGAGAGGTACAGATTTTTCTCTTTTAATAAAATCTGAAATTTAGATATAATTCACTTGTGCTAGGGCCAGTGACAAAAAAGGAACTGTGACATTTTTTTAAAGTAGCCTGTTCTGCCCATAATGACGTCTGTGCACACTTCAACAACAAAAAATCTCCTGCCCTCTTTTTTTTTTTTTTTCTTATAAGAGTTCTCTTGCCTTCAGCATTACATATAGGAACAATAAAAGTTGTCAAAAATTAGATAACCAATTTACTTGAAAAATAAATTAACGCTTTCCTCATCTGACATTAATTTTTTTGGAATTGTGTCTCAAGTGGAAAATGTTGGCCTTGAGTGCAGAATAATAACAGTTACTTCTTTAGACTCAACAGGCTGAAATGACAGGACTGGGAAGCCATGTCCCCAGTGTGACTGGAATATCAAGTGACAACCTTGGTGGGGTGTTTTACTCTCACTGCTCAGTCCTGTGTGGGAAAGAGTGAACAAACTCATTAGGATTAAAATTTGTGGTGCATTAACAAAATTTAATGATGAAAGAAACCGTATTTCCATATATTTGCATGTTGCTTCATAGAACCTAAGACATATTCACTAGACTGTCACTAATATTTTGTGGTAGGTCTGCAATTTGCATGAAGACACTTCTTATTCATGAGTGGGTAGCTACTGCTAGCTCTGTAATGTAGCAGCCAGGCTAGTCTGTAATTGGTTTACTTTGTGTTGTCTGTTGTCCTGTGAAGAGTGCAGCAGCAGTGAGTATGGAGCAGTTTTTCTCTGCTGTTGGCACCTCTGTTGGAGATATACTGGTTTATGACTGGAAATGTGCATTTAAATCATCATTTATTAAGCATTTTTGTCTGCAAAAATGTTCTACGTATTTTTCAGTTTAGCCCTTAAAATCTCATTTTTAGACAGACTGGATTTTTCAATACCAAATGCTACTCCAGATTTTACTGTCACATTCTTTTTTACGAACACTGGCAATATTTCTCATACCATTCAGCAATGTGAAAGATGACAGTATTTCAGAAGATGGGCAAATCGAAAGTAGAAAGCTTCATGTTGCAAAAAGAAACAAAGAAAGAGCTGCAAATTCATATTTATAACATCAGCTGGCTCTTTTCATGTAGGTAAAGGATAACTCACACTGTCTAGGTAAGCAACACGGTCCTTCCGAGTATGACTCTGTTCTTCTGCTTTGGCTAATGGCTGTGCCCATCTAGCACATCAGGGCAGCCAGCAAAGTCAGTGAGGGTGGGTGTCAGAGCAACCCCTGAAGGACTTTTAGGATTTAATTTGAATGAGCCAGAAAGCTTAGCATGTAAATAAGAGAATGACAGGAAGCTTCTCTGGAAAACTATTACAATTCCATTAATTTATTATCTTACGGCAGTCATTAATACTGTGGCATAATCCATGTGTCATGACAAAGTTTAAGAAGACTCCAAGGGACTTTTTAAATGCTAAAATAGTGTATAGTTTCATAGATTCATAGTGATTTTTTTTTCCAAATGCCTTAGAGCACTATATAATTGAAAAGCATATAAAATTAATTTTGGACAAAATGGTAATTAAACTGCAGCAGATTAATTTTGACTTATGTAAGAATAAACTATATTCTTTTTTTTTAATGTATAATTTATAGTCATCTGTAAACTACAGGTGATTCACATAAGAATTCGAAGAGGAAAAAAAATTATCCAAAGAAATGAAATTGGTATTTCTCTTCCTAATAGCTTATAGGTTAGGAAATTTGTTCCTTCCTCACTAATGGTTTCAACATATCTTGTTTTTTACAGAATTACAGTAACAGAGTACAAGAAGCTATGTGCTAATGTAAATATTATTACAGTCTAATAGACTTTAAGGAAAACAGTGACATATACCTCTATGTAAACATAATAATCCACAACATATGCCAGTTGTCTATGTGCTAGAATTTAGATTTACACTTAAGGCCTCCAGCAGGTTTTTTGATGATGTGTAGTATGCTTCTCTCAACATAAAATGAATCACAAGGTGAATCAGGCCCTAAAAGTGCCCGTTTCTCTCCACTGATTACAAAATGAGTCTAGTGGTCTACCTCATTTATAAATACCTACTTTGTATAGGTAATCCACATTTAATCACATAAGTCTTACTCTTGTTTCAAGGTAAAAAAAAAGGAATATACCGTGCTAGTACATATAGATTGAAGTGTTGACATAATTTGCTGATCATACATTTCTTTATCACTGGGATGTTTGCTCAGTAAATTACTTTAGATATTAAAAAGGTGTCACAACTGAAAAAGAGTTCAAATCCATATGTTTAAGCAGTCGGGGTGCCTGCATTTGGATAGCTTACGGCTATCACTTTCTTGATTTGTCATTTCTTACTGCTCTTTCTTGTTTTCTGGGAACCCTCAAGCATAATAAATAACTCGTAATTTTTTAATGTTTTTATTTAAATGTAGCTGAGTAAAAAAAAGATGAAGCATGTAGCCATGTTTTGAGTAGAGCTTGCTATTTCTTAGAAACCTAACTGTCTGCTTCATTAAAGTTGACTTTCACCTTACAACACACAAGTGCTTAACAGTTTGTCATTGTATTTGCAGCAGCAGTGTATTATAATTGGAATTAATGAGCCAAACAAGCTATTCTTAACTCTTAAAAATTACATACTCAGAGATTTTTTTCAGAAACGGGGGGGGGAACCAAGGGGTAATTTTTGTAATTTTGCGTAATTTTTATTTTTCATTCATGCCACAGTGAATATTGTCAATGAAGAAAAAATAATCTCCTAGTATATGAAGACATGATTTTTTTCAATTGTATTTAGCATCAAATCAAGCTGTGATATGAACAGCATTGGAAATGGAAGACTTCTATTTATTCCTGCAACAGGCTGCACAGTAATACAAATGATGATACACTTCAATAATATGGCATCTCATCACTGCCCTTGAAAGATTATTATGTAAGCGAAAATAATTATCTTTGCCAATTGAAACATTAGAGCTTTTAGGAGAGTGGTTTTTTAAAACTACTTTTTACTGACCTGGTTTTTAAATAATTTCAGGTGGCAACATGGCATATTCAGAAACATACTTAATATGCTTAATTTCAGGCATGTGTTTCAATCCCAGCGTCTTTCACACAAAGTAATAATGTGCTTCAACATTGTAGTAGAACGGGGTTTTCCCATTACTGACCTCAGTCAGCTATCACTTGGCAGTCAGAAGTGGAGAAGGTGCCCTCTCACCAGGTCCTTTAACTCCTCACAGAACACACTCAGTGCTTCTGTTATCTCCACTGGGAGCTGGGTGAACATAACTTGAGGTGAAGGCACCAAAAAAATGAGGGCAGGAAATAACTTTTAACCTATTTTTACTTATTATTCAGATTGCTTAAAACTTATGGCTTTTGTCTTAGCAGATACATGACTCTTTCACTATAGGAAGCCATGGAACTCATACTCAGAGCACTCATATTTTTTTAATTATTATTGAACTATTTCTTAAAAAAAAAATCTGTAATTGTAAAATAAATTTTGCAAACAAAGCTGAACGTAGATGATTTCACTAGTGTATAGAGTGTTCTAGTGGTTATAGACTACTTTGGGATACAGAAGAGCTCATTTCCCTCATCTTCTAAACATTTTGATATTTTAGTGTTTTGCCAGATCTGTTTTTAAGCCTCTATTTAAAAATTATGGTCATACTTTGCATGTTCACTTCTGGCCTCTCAAATTATTACATGTAAAATGGAATAACCTCATCAGTTACAGGATGATTCTTTTTTTTTCTTGTCACTTCCCCTTCTCCCCCCTCTTAATATATAGCTATTGTGTAAAAGAAGATAAGAGTTGAATAACATTCCCTCTGGCAAGTATAGAAAGGAAAGCTTTTGTAACCTTTATTGTGACTGAATGCTTTAACTCTTCAAATCCCACCTCTCATATCAACTTCATTAGAAGAACAGAGCACAATAGGTCTGCTCTGGTAGAGCTTAACAGATTGAGTCCTTTCTGCAAACATAGCAGAGAAAAATCTAGTTTGTGAAGCCTGATAGGTCTTAGTCTAAGATCAGCGCTTCACTTGTTAGCAAATCCCAAAGTAGATCTTCAGGTACCATGAGAGCTTTAATTTGGGAAACTTGGAGCTCTGCAGATTTCAAACATGAGTAGGCAGCAGCAAATTAGATATTTCAGGCATCTGTGTTTTGTATTTCAGTTCCAAAATCCTGGTTATGTCCCACTTTAGATACCTATGCCCTTTTTACAATGTCATCTATAAAACCCAGATCTCAAAGGTATAGCTCTGTGAGAGTATTAGTCTCTCACTGAGTTCAGTAGAACTTTGCTATCTATCTTTAAGTTTCACAACTCTAGGATGCTAAATCTTATTGAAAAGCATGAGACTTAAATTTTTTAATACCCCTGTGTTTCATAAAAAGAAAGTTTAATTGTGCAAGAAAGTTGGGGTAATTCTACGTGTTTAGGTATCCCACTGGCTAGCTGAATCAAATCATTTGAACTGAATTAGATGTCCACAGTCCCTGTGCAATGCCTCACAGGAGAGGCACCTGAGGGAAAGGTATTTTTATGTTGTGTTTATGTGCTACAGATTTCCAGTGTAGAAATACATAACTTAGGTACTGAAACAGTTCACTGTACAGCATGTTGTGCAGACTAATGTACCTTGAGAATATAGGCTCCCTGCAGTAGAAAGCATTTAAAATGGACTTTGATATCTTCACACAGCACTGTCAGACTCTGCAGTAAAGCCAGATGCTGACAATGGGCCTGATGAAACTCAACCTGGTTCTGGGTAAGGACCTGATTGAACCACTCTATAGAAAACACCATGAAAGGAAGTGGGCATAAACTCTGCCCTCTGAAGGTCAGAGTAAGGCATATGCCTCTTCGGAAGGCTTTTGGATTGTGCACGAAAGCCAGATCAGGCTTTCCTAAGAGAGTGATTGCTCCTACCTGTTGTACGCTGTGGTAAAAGACGGCAGTTTCCAAATGACTCACTGGTGTGATTTCAAACAGATTTGCAGCCACCAGGCAGCTAAACTATTCAGTTCTGTGGAGGTCATCTTTTTTTCAATCTCTGCTGCTTTTATGGCTGTTTCTTCTTGCACAATTAACTACTCATTGAAGTAAAACTTTGATCCTGACTTCCATCCCCCAGCTGTGCAGTTTAACAGGTGGATTAAAGAGTCAGTCAGCAGCATGATATTAAAATTTCTGCAGCAGGGAATGTGTTTTAGGAGGTTATCACGACTTGCCTCTTTTAGCCATGTTTTCTCACCAGGCATCCCAACTTACTCCCTCTCAGTTCTGTCTTGGCAACTCTTGCATGGCTGGGCTGCAAATAGGAGCACTCCAAAACCTTGCGCTATTATCGCCTCTAATTTTAGCACTGATGTACTTTGCAATGCAGTACCAAAAAAGTTACATCATGGTAAAGGAGGTTGAGGAGCTATAAAGGAGTGCAGAGCAGGGCTGAGAGAATTGCCAGGGGCAGGGGAGTTGAAACCCCTTAAACTGTATTGACCATGGAAAACATACTAATGTAGGATTAAATCAAGAGTGTCGCTGCTGTCTTGCATTTTGGCTCTATTGATGATAAAAATACAGTGAATCTACACTAAAATAACAGTTCAGCTGCATCAGTACAGTCAAATTAGTACATGGTTTCTGTGCAGACTAGCCCTAAAAAATGTACAGGCTTGTCCATTTAAAATGTTCCTTACAGAACTGTTGTCCATATTCCAAAATCTTTGCTATAGGCAATCCTGACAGAGTGACAAGGAACTGAGTGGCTATGGGAAATGAATAGACGTGGTACTACAAGGAGTTGTTTCTCCAGGGTCAAGACTCGAAACACATTAGTGTATACTCCCACTGCTCAGGTGGAATTTTTCTGCAGATGAATAGGAAGTCTTTGCCGCCCAAGGCTGTCAGTTCAGCAATTTTCCATGAAATAAAAAGAAGAAAAACCTTTAACACTGAGCCTTCTAACCTTAATCCTTAATGGTTATTCCTTTCTGGATATATTAACTGATTTTCCTTTTTTTTTTTCTTTTTTGTAACTTAAATTGGTATCAGCATAAGCAATGACATTGAAAGCTATGCTTTCATGATAGAATTTTATTATAATTTTTTTGTTAGTGCTCCACAATGAGTGTCTACAGATACTGAAATCACTAGTGCATATTTATTGTGAATAAATCTTCTATATGTAGTGGATACAGTTCAGCAAAGAAGAATGCAAAGTTCTGTATGTAGGCAGAACTCATCATCTATTCAGTGCAAGACAGGAAACAACTAAGTGGGTAGATGTTCTGCAGGAAAAGATCTCAGATTTGGAGAGGATGACAAATTCTGCATGACTCAATGTTATTAAGCTACTGCAAACAAGGCAAATATCCTACTGAGATTTGTCAACAGGAATATAACCTGTAGGAGTAATCCTTCATCCTGCTTATTGCAGGTAAGTTTTCAGCTCAAGTACTCCATCAAGCTTCAGGAAAGATGTAAACCAATTACACAGAGTCCAGAGAAAAGCAATGAAACAGGTCAGGGGTCTAGAAAAATATGACCTCTGAGAGAAGGTATTTGAGATTATTAAGTCTTGACAAAAAGGGGAGAAGATATCATAGTAGTCTTTGAATAAGTAAATAGATACTATGATGAGAAAGGTGATATACTGCTCTCAAATAACAGTCTTCAAGAGAGGCATGGGACACTGGGAAAACCATTCTAAAGGAAAGATTTATCATGTGTTTGAATGGAGTGCAGTGATGTAGAATTTCTGTTACTGGATGTTTTTAAGAAAAGGTTAGACAAATACCTGTCAGGAATTATTTAAGTCACTAGGATAGACTAGGTCACTGGATAGACTTTTTCAGTTGCTTTTTGTAACTATTTTCTATATTTCTGTAAGTAAATATGCGACTTGTGTTTTTCACATGATAGATTCTTTGGCTATGCACATCAAGAAAAAAATACTAATACAGTTTCTGCACCAGGAACAAACACATATATTTCTGACTTACAGTATTAGATAGCAAATGGAAGTCTCACAATGACTGTCAGGTCTGTTGAATAAATAATAAGGTGAGAACAACCATACTCAAATGAGTCATTCTGTACACACCAGAACTCTGAGAAGGCAGAGTCAGTTCTTAGAATACCAAAAATCTAAACTTAATTACTGGCATTGCATGAAATCTGCAAGAATATTTTTTTATTGAATGTTCGAAATAAAAATTAGGAGGATAAGTAAAAGGAATCAAAGTCATAAAGCACGACACAGTTCTAACTGAAGATTTCAAAATGATCTTTATAATGAGAGAGAATAATCATTTACTACTTATGTAAAAAAATATTTGGAAAAATCTGAACAGGATGGTACCATCCCTGAAGATGTGAAATATAAAATATTAGGTGAATTCAAATCAAAAGTACTGAAATTGTCTGGGACATGAAGGTCAAGACCTAGTACTGTACAGTGCAGGAGACTGAGTGAATGTAATTATGCATAGCAATGCATTAAGTACCATCAGCAACATGCGTAGGAGAATAATAATATTTCATAATTTGTAGTCTTGAACTATTTACTGAAATATCTGGGCATTTTAGTTGCTAGGACTGAAAAAAAAATGATTTTTTTTTATTTTAACCCTGTGAAAAATAAATGCAACTCATCATTATGAAACTGAGCATCATTCCAGGGGTATAACCTTCTGCAGTTTGATTATATTCTGTTTTACTTGGTCTCACATTACTTTGTACTGAAATAAAATCTGAATGAGTTGTAACAGAAACACTGAAATGTAAACAAAGATCTATTTCAGCTTTAATTTACTTACTAGCTATGAGGTAGTGCTTATGAATGAGGATGTGTAACAGAGCAGCACATACCACCTAAGCAGCCTATTTCACATATGTATCAAATGAAAGAAGCAAGCAGGCAGGATCCCTGTGTCACACCTGAGAAGTCAGCAGGTTGGTTGTCAGACATCTGCCTGGGATGGTTGTTTTCTTGGTCAATGCCCAGCTGTCTCAACACTTAATGAATGTTTCCAAGACACTGGATTCTTCTTATGTAATATGTATATTTATTTATACATAGAAATATTTATTTTTGTAGCAATGACCTAACTCCTCAGGCATGCTGGAAGAGGGAAAATACTCATGTTTTAAACCCATTACATAAGCCTTTGCAGCTAACATAAATTTAAGTAGCGAGTCATTCTGGAGTATGCAGTCAGAGTATTTAGAATATACTATCCAGTCATCATGACTGTGTCTGTACTAGTAAACTCTAAAAATCAGGGTCTGGCCTGGCCTTGGTCCTGGCCCTGGTCCTGAGGGAAAGTGACACTTGAGTTTTCATCCATCTGGCTAATTGCTCTTCCCTTCAAAACTGGGATCAATAGAAACAGCAGGAGGAAAACCCGCCAGGTGCCAAACAACCATCAAGACAGAAGAACTTGTGCCCCTGCTCGTGTGTATGTGTGAGAGGGAGACATAGGCCAAAGGATGGTAGTAAAATATTCTGCTCAGAGCAGCACAAAACTGCCATATGTGTATCAGCTCAGCTTCTCCACTATCTGTCCTCTCTCCAGTGAAAAACTAGAGAACTGGATGTAATGGTGAAGAGAATATAGAAAGCTAAGTTTATGGAGGGGGGAGGATAGATGTTTATGTGCTTACTTAGTTCTTTGTGCTCATCTCTTTCCCAGTACTTAGAAGAGTAATCAGCAATTTGTGTTGGTTAGCAACTGATAAACTTGAGTAAAATTCTCCAGCTAGTGTCTGTTTGCCCCTTGACACCCATGTTATTCTTATGCCCAGGAGGGTTATCCAGCTCTGGTCAAATACATGTCTGAACCACTAACTGTATAGTTCAGAGGACAGTACTTGATTCTGTGGTTTGGCTCTTTTTTTTAACGATAATCCTATATTAGGATAGCTTCCAATTAATCCTGGCAACTGCAGAACCAAGCACAGCATTAACTAACACATTTGCATCATGGTAGTACCTTTATATCTAGCACATCTTTGCTGAAATGAAGTAACTGTTTTCATCCCACTTGTCCCTTGCTTAGTTGCTTCAGATGCAGTTTTATCCAAGAAGAGACCTAGGAGTGACAAGTGAGACCACAGCCCTATCTTAGAGGAAACGCCTCAGACCTAGTGAGCAGTTTGGCAGATTGAGCTAGTTGTGGTATGCAAATTCCCAATTATCAACTGGCAAAGTAAGAACTGGGAACTGAATTTACCTTAGCTACAGGGAGCTCTAGAAGACAGAGTCTACTTCAGTCCTGCCCCTTGAGAATTTGAGCGAGAGGTCTGTTTTCACCAACAATTTCAGAATGCTTTGTCCTTTCTCAGGACAAGCAGTAGTTACAGCTCAGTGAAGACTTAGTTTAGGTTTTTCTGTTAAACAGAAGATATTTAAAACATCCTAAAGCCACAACAAGGCAAACATTTCAATCACTATGATATTTTAGTAATTTTCAAGATAATTTCCTAAGTATTCTCTTTGATGAGTTCTTCTTTCTCTACCACTAATGTGTTATGGACTTTTCATTTTAAATGGAGAACTTCTGATGTTGCTTTCTATTCTGCATGCCTTCTTTCTTCTCACCACTGAAATTACTAGTAAGATTTCTATGTGCCCTGCTGCTCTGGGCATTTACTTATTCTTCTTGCAACACTATAAGGTAGTGTCTCCCTAGCATCATTACAGAAAAAAAAATTCTTCTATACAGATAATGTCTAAATAATAGTAGCAATCTAGTTTAAATTGTTAAACACACTCTTAGCATTTTCAGCCCTTTCCTGGCATTATGCTCATCCTTCCACTTATCTTCTGGATTTTAAAACCAGTACCTTCAGCAGCATGTCTGTGTAAAGGGAGTTAACTTGCCATAGGCTCCTGATCTAACCTCCTCCTACAGAAAAATGTCTGTAGGAAAAAAACAACTGAAGGCAGGTCAGGAAGAGTTCAGACAGGGCAAGCCCAGGGCCTTGCAAGCTCAGTACGAAGCATATGGTCTCATAGTAGTGATAGCAATACTGTGTTTCAGGGGTACGAGGTAACAGTGAAAGTGTTCTCACCACAAATGTCTAATTGTCTGTCACAGAAGAAGCATCAGAGACTGAGATTCTAATCTCCCCAGCTCCATTTCAGCACATCCTTTCTACTGAATTTTTATCATCTATTGTCCTTCTAGCTCTGTTATTCCTGTATTCATCCCCAGCCCTAATTCTTTTAAATTTCAGAGAATTTCAAATAATAATAATGAAAAAAATTAGAACTTTTCTTTAGCCATATGCACATGAAAATTTGGAAGAAGGATCTTTCATTATTACTTTTAAATAAATTTAAATTCCTGACAACCATAATAATGAGGCAAATAATTGAATATGAGTTTAAAGTCATATTTCTCATGAACATGCTAACATAAAGTGCCGTAGTTAGTAAATTTTATTTCTAAAATACATGATTAGAACAAGGCACCTGAAAGCCAGCTTGTGTTTTTATGAATGCAGATTTTATCTCAGAAGTTGTATTAAAATTTATATCGAGCAGTTGTACTCACACAGCTCTGTCTGTGTTCGTACAAGCTCTTAAGGTACAATTTTTTTCCCCAGCTTCTATGTAAAATCTTGTAAGAGTTTTAGGGACAAGGAACAATAAAAATTAACAAAACCTTTTGCACATACTAGAGACTACATTTAATTGTGAATATCCTTTCAGTATCCTTTGTAAACATCAGCTGTCATGCTATTAACATTTTGAAAGTTAACGAAGTGTTAAATTAACCGTGGGCCAGATTCGGCTGTGAGAACACCACCGGATCCTCAGCACACTACCCAGGCCTGCCGTCACTCAGACTGAAGTGGCACTGGAGCACTGGGATGCTCTATAATTGAAGCGAGGCTAGGAAGAGAAGTGTCTAGAAATCACTAGAGCATGATCACTTAGCTCATATTAAAAAAAAAAAAAAACAAAAAAATCCAATCGTGACTTTTTTCTTTCGGGCCATAACCCTCTAATTACGAAACATCAGACAGGATCTTGCTCTCCAACACTTACAGCCGCGAGTGCTGCAAAAGCGGTGGGTGGGAAGGAGGGGAGCCACTTTCCCGCAGGCAGGGCAGGCAGGGCAGGCAGGGCAGGCAGGGCAGGCAGGGCAGGCAGGGCAGGCAGGCAGGCAGGGCAGGCAGGACGGGCGGTCAGTGCTGCCGAAGCCCCGCGGCCGTGCGCGGTCTCCCGGCTCCCACTAGCGGCGGTCGGGCCGGCGGGAGCGGGAGAGGGAGCGGGAGACGGGCGGTTCCATCTACGCTCGGGGCTCCGGGTTCGTGGCAGGGCTGGCGACGGCTGTTCCCTAAGGAGCCCAGCCCTAGTTTGTGCCCGAATCCTCTGCGGGCAGGTCGAGGTGGGGTTTTTGGGGGCTTGTTTTTTTTTGGTTTTTTTTGGTTTTGTTTTGGTTTTTTGTGGGTTTTTTTGTTTATTGTTTTTTAATGCAATTGCTCCGAGTGGCTCGGTGGATGGATGGCACAAAGTGTTTCAGACTGTGTGTTCACCGCCGATCGTTTAGTTTATATTACTTATTTCTCAGACTAATTTCTCAGCCGTGTGGCACAGTTGCTCTGCCTGGTTGGATTGCCCCAAGCTTTCAGAGTAGGAGAGGGAGCCTTCTATTTCTAATTGAACGGAATGTTCTTAATCAGTTAATGAGTTTATTGGACAAATAATAAAAGAACTCTTCAATATGCCAGCATACTAGTGCAAATACTCCTACATATACTAGTTTGCAGAGATTTTTGGTAACGATGCATATTCTTTTGAAGAAAAGTTGTTTACTGAATATTCATGAAGAGCTGGAGGAAAAAGAGGTCATGAATATGGACAAGTCTAATTTGGCTGGGTTTCTTCTCAAAGCAAGAGGCAGGCATTCGGTTTTGCTGTTGGCATGCAACTATTTTTTTTACTTATAATGACATTCACATTCAATCCAGCAATGATAAGGTTTACTGGAAAGCTGAATCTCAGGTATTTACCTTTTTTAGTAAATTATCCGTGTTTCTCTACTGAAGACAGCATACATATAGCACTATGCTGCCTTTTCAGGGAAGCATGCACAATATTGTCCATAATTCCTTCCATCTGTGACTGAGAATTGAAACTAATAATAATAATAATAATAATAATAATAATAATAATAATAAAAATTGCATAGAATTCCTTCCTCCTTAAATGTGTTCACTTTTCTGATGAAAGATAATGAGAAAAAAGTACTTTGTCACTTTTCCTTAAAAATCAGATTTCACCAGGCTACAGCTTGGGAAAAAAACACAAAACAGTTTAGAAGCTCCATTTGAGGTTTTAATTTCCTCACAGTTAAAGAAAATAACTTTTGATTTTACCTCTACTTTCAAAAAAGTGCCCTTTTTTTTTTTTTCCCTTTCCTCTAAAAGTTATACTTTTCGAGTGTACAGACATCTCTAATTTATGATACTTTTGGCAAATTTGGAACAACATAAATATTCACCTGATTTAAAATTCAAATTCAGTATGAAGAGGTACAGAGAGAGAAAGGAATGAGTTAAAAATGTTTCATGCATTAGAGAAGATTATCCCAGTTAACCTTGGGCATAACATAACTTGGATGTTTTTCAAACTCTCAAATAAAAATACTTTAAATAATAGGGAAAACATTTAAAATTATAAATTACATCACTATTTACATCACCGAGTCCTACTCACTTTCCATGGCTACTGGATGCTCATGTGTGATTTTTAAAATGTCTGCCAATCTGTTTAATTATTTTTAGCAATTAAGGTTGTAATTTGTGGATGTTGCTTCATCTTCTTGCCATGTTGACTGATGTCTCAATGTGTACAATCTATGTCATGCCATATGTTCCTTGCTAGCTCCTATTAGGCAGAATTATTTTTTCTCTCTAATCAGGTTTTCGCTGATACATGTTTTAGGAGAAAACAGAAAATCAAAGTATACTGGGTCTGTTTCTCCACTGCTATGTTCCTCTTATTTTTTTCTCCTAAACATGGCAAGTGAATATGAATTGGCAATGAACAGAGAATTCTTGTTTTCATGTTTTTAAATGCTCACTTTGTCCAAGTGGAAATAGTTTAGAAAGTATTAAGCCACTGAAAGACCAGTCGTATGAAAATCCACTAGCTTCGACAGATTACTCCCAAATTGCAAGCACAAATCACTAACATTACTGAGTCCATTGAAGAAATAAGAACATATTTATGCATTTTATACCCACTTTATGACTCAATTCACGCACATTTTTCAAGGTGGCACACAGTCTTTTTTTGACTATAAAATAGAAACAGTTGAAGCCACAAGATGTATACCTACCTGCCTGTGGAGTTTGCTGTGGATAAATGAGTGTGCTGGAGCAGAAGCATATTAGGAAGAGAGTGGTTTTAGGAAGTTTGCAATTCTATTAGTCCAGGATGGTTTTTTGTCAGAGGAATCAGTTATCTGGCTCCCATTTTCAGTACATTTATATAAGAGTGGAAAAGGAGACTATAAACCTGTCTCAGGGGTTTTGTTTTTATTTTTCTGGTGAAGACTAAATGTATCTTTACATGTTGAAACAGTGTTTGCTACAGCTGGTTGCTAAATTATATTTACTTGATGGGCTGCTGCTTTTATTTGTATAATGGTGCTTTTGATTGAAGATACAAAAAGATAATGCTCGTGATAATTTTGGTTGGTGAAATACAGGAGGCACTTCCAAATGTTTTTCAAGCATCATCTGAAAATGAAAAAAGCCACAAACATATTAGCAGTGCTAATTAGTAGCGGAGAGTCCTGGATTTTCTAGGGTGGAAAAAATTTTTTAACATTTCTTGTTCAGAAGCTTCAAAGCTCAATTTTGTGTGCTCAACTTATGGTGATAGGAACTGAAGTGACAGTGACAAGGCGTAAACAATATTTACATAGCAAAAACATTCTGACAACTAATTTATAAATATTGTAAATGAGAGGGAAAGCTCACAACATTTTTAAACCAAGATCTCCTTCAGAATTTAGTGTTTGGGGTTTTTTCCTAGTGTTTCATGTAGGCAATTTTATGCTGTTCTCTCATATAAAAGTTATTGCATATGAACTTTATTTGAAAAGCAAACTTAGGTATTGAACTGTAATGCAAATCCACATTTAGTAATCGTTAGTACCAAAACCTACTAAGGACAAATACATGTTCTACAGCTGTGTACAAGCAGATCTCCCACAGATTTTGATTAAAAATCTAGTCTTACGGTACCAAATCTGACTAACAGATCTACAGTGAAGACCAAAGAGGGCAATATTACTGTGCTCTAGCAATTACTTTGTCTGATTGCAAGCAGGATAACTCTAAAGTAGAGGAGTTAGTTCTTGGTAATTCAAGTTACTATTAATTCAACTCCTGTAAGAAGAAAGAAGCTTTACATATTTTTCAGAAGTATTTTAAATACCCAGCTTTAGACCTATGGATGTTTGTAGTTTGCACAATCAGAATTAGAATAGAATAACTATAAATATAAGTAAAATAAACATAAACATTCCAAGGGATCACACTTCGTGTTGATCCAAAACACACTCAAAACACTGTACAGAAGCAGTCTGCAATTCCCCAGCCTAACTAGTCTGGCATACAAAGTCACATTTCCAAACCAATAACTAAATCTATTCTATTAAAGTCAGCCTGACTCAGTTCACTTTGAGACAACACTGACATTAACACATCAAAAAAAGACTCTCAAAGGTAGCTTTGACAACAACTCCAGAGCTGATCCTAATTAAAAAGACAAAATGCCAGCGTTGCCTTTCTGCTGCCTCTGAGCTAACAGATCTGTTTGATGCCATCTCAGACAACAACCTGCTACACTTGATCTCTGGTCTAAGTTTCACTGGTGTCCTTAGGCTAGTGTAAACTGGAGTGTTTCTATTTCCAATGCTGCTCCACTGAATCAGAATTACTCGGGCAGCTATAAAGTAAGCTTAACATGTACATTGCTAATGATTAACTATTAATCAAGTGGATTGTGGTAGTGCCTAGGGACAACTCAGATTCAAGCCCCATTATGTAAGGCACTGTGCGGTTATCCAAGAAGGCTGTAGATGTATTTTCCCTGTTACAACCAGCTGTGCTGTTACCACATCCAGGCTGGTTCTGCTTTTTGCTCTTCTATCCATCCTTACAACTTCAACATACTTGGCAGTTGAACTGCTAAACTCATTTTGTGTGGCTCCATCTGCTATTTGTTTCCTCAAGCCCTGTAGGAAGGGGAGAGATGCCACTGGAAGTTGCATGTTACTTCATCCTACCTGAGAAGTGTTAAAGTGAAAAATTTTGATCCATTTGAAATCGGGTATTTTACTGTAGTTCTAAGCAGCCAGCTTCTTCTGTGCTACTGAACTTTTCTAAATAATAAAAAGTTGTAATGTGAAGTCTCCTAGGTTTACTCTGTAGTACATGTTGGCAGCTGGTACCATTGTCGGCGGGAGGGATGCTTCCACAAAAGATACCATGCTCAATACATTTTTGGCACAGTCAGGTGCCCGTCGGTGAGTCACTGAGGCACCTGCTGTAAATCAGCCTGTTATATTGGCATTCCCAAGTGCATCTGAAATCCAGATCTCACTTTCTTATGTTACTGTTTTCTGGCAGGTAACTATCAACAGGTGTGATTATCTGTGATAGGGATCATGCAGTGATGGTGGTTAAAAGCTTTCACAAGTCCTTAAAAGGATTTTTTTTTTTAAGAGGGTGAGATATTTTATGGTTAACAGTAGTTTCTGATTAGAATCAGACTCTTTCCTTCTGCTGTTACCCTTCCCACTCATTCAGAATCTGAAAAATAAGATGAAAACTGCTGGAAGAATTCTGACTTTGATGTTATTTTCATGAAATACTGTAGGAACAATTCCATACTAGAGCAAGTGGAAAAAAAAAAACACATTCCAGCTGGCAGGAGTTAAAAAAGCTGGATGAGAAAGGGGTGGTGACTAGGCTTTATGAGGAAGTATTAAAGGAAGAGGGGTGAGGAGAGGAGAATAAGAAATTAATAAAGTGTGAAATGTCAAAGTAAAGGTGAGAAACATAACATATTGAGAAAGGACAGAAAAAGTTAAAGGAGAAATGGAGAGGTGAGACACGTAATGGTGAAGGGTTTTTTGTAACGATAATCTAAGAAATTCATCAGAATCTCAGAAGATAAAGCAAAGTTAGCTGTTCAGAAGTAAAAGATAATCAGCAAGTATACTTCATTCAAAGTACTTAAAAATTGAGAAAAAAATGTAAAAGAGCAACAAAACCTTTTGAAAAATTATATCTAAACAGTGTTTGAATACAATTGATATGTAAAATAATAATAAATTTAGAAACTGGTTATATGTTATGGGGAGCTGTCATAATTACTAACTTAGCAGACAAGAGAAATTCTTCAATTCTTGTTCACCATTTTGGAAATGTTTCCTTTCTAAACAGATCATTCACTGGCATCTAAACAGTCACCTTTCATTGCTTGACACCTCTATCCCCAGGGAAGGGTTTGATGAACTTGTAAACAAGCACTATACTTTGAAGTTGAGATGAGTATGAGGGTAGACAGCAGACATCACATATGTGCACTGGCTGTAGGACTTCATAATAGGATTCCTGTCCAAAAATTTGAGTGACTGTTTGCGAGGTTGTGCCACTTGTACTTTTGCTTTCAACAGCTTTGGAAAAAAGGCTCAAACAAATCAACCAGAAATCTGTATTAGGAAGGTGTTAATGCTCTGAACTCCCCTGAGAATATGTTGATTCATTATTATCATGTGAATCAGTAGGTAATCATATGGGGAGAGGCAAAAGCTAGTCCATGTGCTACAGTGACTTCATTTCCTGAAGGCCCACATGTGCTATTTGCATATTGCAGGTTTTTAGGATGCTCATGTCAAGGTTTTTGGTTCTGAAACAGTATTGAAGTGGAATGAGAACAGGTTTCTTTGTGAAATTTCTGATGTTCTCTGTGATCAGCGTAGCTTCCCTCATGGTTTGTTGTGTTTTTTTTTCTTGCTTTAGGTTATGGTTGAAATTAGTAAGATAAAAGACAGATGATAATTTTGAAAAGTTAATTGAAGTTTAATGAAGTTCAGAAGTTTTGAGTTAAACTGAAATTGTATCAGAATTTTTTGCTTGCTTTGTATTTTCTTTTGAATTGCTTATCATTCAGTAATAGGTGAACACCTGAAAAAAGTATTTGGGTAATGCCTATTGCAGATATAATAAGCAGAGATATCTTTAACATTAAAAAATTATTCTTATGTTAGCATTCCCTTCTCTCTCATTCTCAACTTAGTTCCCAGGGACCACACTGTCCACACACTGATATGGCGAAGTTTCTAGGAGTATGAAGATGAAATGACATCACTCCACACTCTCATTTCGCAGTACTTAATACTTACTAAGTTTTTATCTGCTACCAAATACTAAAAGTTATATTCCAAAAATGAGAACACCTCCTTCAGTGGTTAAGACACAACTGAGTAAATCTTCATAGAGAGACTCTTTTAAAGGTATTGTTGTTTTGGAAGGTGTCCAAGGCCCTGCCATGAGGGACCAACTCTGGCAGTCTTTTTGATACATTTAAGTAAATATATGCATTGTTTTTAGAATGGTAAATAAAAGGAAACATCTTAACCAAGGAGAAACCACAGATTTTAGGATTTTATAAGTAGCTTTCCTTTGTTTGCATGCTTTCATAAAAACTTGACTCTTGAAAACTGTCGAGGGAAAGATGATGATGTAGATGTTGTCAATAGCTTTTTCCAGTTTGATTTCTCACAATACTACAACTCAAGAAGAATTTAAGATACAGAGCTTCAGTATTGTTCCCAGCACCACTGCAGTATTTGGTTGCAGAGTTTGATTTACTTTATAAAAGTGTTACAGCTTTTCTCCACACTTATATCTTTGCAAAACTCCTCTGGAAATTTGAACACTATTGTATACTACTGTACTGGAGTAAGCTTCTCTCTCTCAACTGGGATGAAATCCAGTCAGTTTTCTTAGAATTACTTGGGAATGAAATCAGGGAGGCAGCTGAAAGATTTCCAAGACCTATTCCCCAGATTATTCTTTCATCAAATTGCACAAGAAGCAGTTTCAACTAAAACACTTGAAAGGATTTTTTTTCTCAATGGAGAACTTGGAAATTTGTTGCTTTCCATTATGACTTTGATTGAAGTCAGACTTTGGAATCTCTGGAGTACTACTGTAAGATGAAAAGGTTTCATCTCACTGGAAACGTTTCCTGGATCACTGAGCCATTGCTCTGTCTTCTCAGGCTGTACATCTGTTAATCCTATGTGAAATAAAATTTCTATCCGTAACACAGCTCTGCCCAGCAGCGGTTCTGGGTTCTGTCTCACTTCTTATAAAATGTGGTCAGGAATTGTAAAAGAGTGGTTGATCTTTCAGGTCCCTGCCTGACACCAAAAAGGCTATAAACTATGAGGAAAACCTAAAAAAGAATGAGTAAAAAGGTGAATAGCCTCGTATCATAGTGAGCTATCACCTTTATGCTGTTAGTTTGGATGAGACATTAGTGGTGGTCTGTTTCTGCTGCTGAGAGTATTCTGAATGGTAATGGGTTTGGTCCCTGAGGGACAGAGTAGAGCAGCTGAGACAACATTTAATCCAGCAGATGAAGGTACAGTAAATGCCACAGGCAGTGTTCAATTTTGTGTGTTAGCAGCAAGGGATAGACGTTTAAGAAGTGGAGAAATGGCAACCTTGTGTGATGGGATGTGATGGGAAAACATTGCATTTGTCCTGAATTGGCCTCTTATGCAATTAACTGTGCTTTCTGTTGTTTCTTCTGATGGAAATGGCTAATGAGTATAAAAAAATTAATTGATGGTATAAGCACATTCGACACAAAACATAATTAGAAGGGTTTCTGTATGACACTTGAAAGAAGTATATGAAATACATCTATGGAAATCAGACATAAACTCATGTTTAATTCTAAGGAGCTAAAGGACATTCCTTCTAAGCCAGAAAGTGGCTTGCAGAATAAGGCTGCAAGATTGCTTATCAGTCTTTCACAGTATACTATCAAAACAAAGAGGCTTTTACAGAAAAAAAAGCTTATGGGATAAGATCTCAAACTGTAGTATAGCAGAGAACACTTTTTAGTTTTGCTTTCATAGAATCATAGAATCAGATGTTGGAAAGGACCTATGAGATCATCAAGTACATCCCTTGATCCACTACTACCACAGTTACTAGACTATGGCACTAAGTGCCACATCCAGTGTCTTCTTAAAAACCTCCAGGGATGGAGAAGCCACCACCTCCCTGGGTAGCCCGTTCCAATGCCTGATTACCCTCTCTGTAGAGAATTTCTTCCTAACATCTAACCTAAACCTCCCCTGGAAGAGCTTAAGACCATGCCCTCTTGTCTTACTGATAGCTGCCTGGGAAAAGAGACCAACCCCCACCTGGCTACAACCTCCTCTCAGGGAGTTGTAGAGAGTGATGAGGTCTCCCCTGAGCCTCCTCTTCTCCAGGCTAAACAACCTCAGCTCCCTCAGCCTCTCCTCACAGGACTTGGGCTCAAGTCCCTTTACCAGCCTGGTTGCTCTGGTCTGGACCCGCTCCAGCACCTCAATGTCATTTCTGAACTGAGGGGCCCAGAACTGGACACAGCACTCCAGGGGTGGCCTCACCAGTGCTGAGTACAGGGGAAGAATCACTGCCCTGCTCCTGCTGGCCACGCTGTTCCTGATCCAGGCCAGGATGTCATTGGCCTTCTTGGCCACCTGGGCACACTGCTGGCTCATGTTCAGCCTCCTGTCAGTTCAAACTCCCAGGTCCCTTTCTGCCTGGCTGCTCTCCAGCCACTCTGTGCCCAGCCTGTAGCGCTGCAGGGGGTTGTTGTGGCCAAAGTGCTGTGACCCAGCACTTGGCCTTGTTGAACCTCATCCCACTGGAATCAGCCCAACTCTCCAGTCTGTCCAGGTCCTTCTGCAGAGCCCTCCTGCCTTCTAGCAGGTCGACACTCCCTCCCAACTTGGTGTCATCTGCAGATTTGCTAATGATGGACTCAGTCCCCTCATCTAACTCATTGATAAAGATGTTAAACAGTCCAGGACTGGGCCCAGCACTGATCCCTGGGGGACACCACTGGTGACCGGCTGCCAGCTGGAGGCAGCCCCGTTCACCAGCACTCTTTGGGCCCGGCCCTCCAACCAGTTCCTAACCCAGCACAGAGTGCCCCTGTCCAAACCATGGGCTGCCGGCTTTTCCAGGAGTATGCTGTGGGAGATGGTGTTAAAGGCTTTGCTGAAGTCCAGATAGACACATCCACAGCCTTCCCCTCATCCACCAGGTGGGTCACCTGACCATAAAAGGAGATCAGGCAGGTCAGACAGGACCTGCCCCTCCTAAACCTGTGCTGGCTGGCTCTGATCCCTTGTCCATCCTGTGTGATTGCACTCAGGATGATCTGCTCCATAACCTTGCCAGGCACTGAGGTCAGGCTGACAGGCCTGGAGTTTCCCAGGTCCTCCTTGCAGCCCTTTTTGTGGATCGGTGTGACATTTACCAACTTCCAATCGTCTGGGACCTCCCCAGAGAGCCAGGGCTGTTGGTAAATGATGGAGAGTGGCTTGGCATTTCTTCTCTTCATTTCTTCTTCTTCTCTTCCACCAGCTCCCTCATCACCCTAGGATGGATTCCATCTGGTCCCATAGACTTGTTAGGATCCGAGTGGCTCAACAGGTCACTGTTTCCTCCTTGGTTTCAAGGAGGCTATTCAGCTTCTTATCCCTGTCTACAAGCTCCAGAAGCCAGCTGTCCTCAGGACAACCTGTCTTACTGTTGAAGACTGAGGTAAAGAAGGTGTTAAATACCTCAGCCTTGTCCTCATCTTTAATAACTATGTTCCCACCCATGTCCAATAAAAGAATGGAGGTTTTCCTTGTCCCTCCTTTTGCTATTGATGTATCTATAGAAAGACTTTTTGTTATCCCTAACAGAAGTGGCAAGATCAAGTTCAAGTTTTATCTTCATCTCTCTGATTTTCTTTCTACATGACCTAACTATATTCCTTAACTCTTCCTGAGTATCCAGCCCTTTTTTCCATAATTGGTAGGCTCTCTTTTTTACCGTAATTTCCTTTAAAATCTCCTCAACCAGGTCTGTCGTCTTCCCTGTCAGCTTGCATTTTGGCAGACTGGGACAGCCTTCTCTTGTGCATTCAAGACTTCCTTCTTGAAGCATGTCCATCCCTCATGGACCCCTTTGTTTTCAAGGGTATTTTCCCAGGGTACACTCTGAACTCGTCTTCTGAAAAGGCCGATATCTGCCCTCCAGAAGTCCAGCATAGATGTTTTATTGATGGCCCTCCTTGCATCCCTGAGTATTGCAAACTCTATTATTTCGTGGTCACTGTGCCCCAGACAGCCTCCAACCACCACATCTCCCATCAGGCCCTCTGTGAACAGCAGGTCTAGCAGGGCCCCACTCCTAGTAGGCTCATTTACCAGCTGGAGCAGGAAATTATCCTCTCTACACTCTGGAATCTCTTAGACTGCCTCTTCTCGCTGGGTTGAGCTCCCAGCAGATATCCGGCAGGTAAAGTCACCCACAAGAACAAGGGCTGGAGATTTTGAGACATTTGCCAGCTACTTGTAGAATAATTCATCGCCCTCATCATCCTGGATGGGTGGTTTATAACAGACTCCCACCAGAATATCAGCCTTGTTGGCCTTCCCCTGATTCTGATCACAGGCACTCAACCTTATTGTTACTGACTTTGAGTTCTACAGAGTCAAGAGACTCTAACATACAGAGCCACCCCTCTACCTCTCCTACCTTGCCTGTCCTTTCTGAAGACCTTGTAGCCATCCTTGCCAGCATTCCAGTCATGCAAGTCATCCCACCACATTTCCATGATGGTGACTACATCACAGCTTTCCTGCTGCACAAGGGTTTTCAGCTCCTCCTGTTTGTTACCCATACTGCATGCATTGGTGTACGTGCACTTCAGTTGGGCTGCTGATTTCACTCTTGATCCAGGCTTTCCACCCTTAGACTCATCTCTAGAGAGCCTAGTTTCAATCCCTTCCCCCTTCAAACTTAGTTTAAAGCCCTCCTGATCAGCCCTGCCAACTTACAGGCTATAGTCCTTTTGCTCTTCCTAGATAGATGAAGCCCATCTAATCTGAGGAGATTAGGTACCATGGAAATTGCCCCATGGTCAAAAAAACCCAAAATTCTGCTGGTGGCACCAATCCTTTAGCCACCTATTGATGAGATGGGCTTTCCTCCTCCTCTCCTCATTCATCACTGCTAGAGGCAAACACCACCTGTGCTCCCATTAACTAATCTACCCAGCGCCTTGAAATCGTTTTTAATCACCCTGGTACTTCTTCCATTAATGTCATTGCTGCCATCGTGGACTACCAGCACTGGATGTTGTTTTCTTCAGTTAGCTTTAGAAACTTGAAACACCTCAAATCTCACAGTGGTTCTCATGAGAAGGAATCAAATCAGAACTATTTCGATTGTACATTCTCCAAAGTGAAGATTAAGCCATCTTATTCTTTCCGTTAAATATGTCTACATACAGCACACACTCTGAAATCTGTGATCTGTGCTAATTGTGGTGCTGTATGCAGAATTGTCCAGATAATTCTTCCTGAGAGCCCTTAGTATCAGAATCAGGAGTGTTCATAAAGCACCCAGGCTACTTAGCCTTACAGAGACAAAATTTCTTTACAACTAGATCCACGTTACTGTATCTGTATGCAGCTGTGCTATAGTGTACAAGCTCACTGAGCTGGGCTGCTGTTAGACCATGAATATATGTGGTGCACTCCATTACTGGCCGTAGAAATGTCCTGAGCTGCACAGGGTTAATAATTGATTGATACTAAGAATCTTGAAAGACATTCTGGCCAAATATAAACATCAGAAGATATTGTCATTAACAACAATAATGACTGCCATATATAATGAAGATTTTTTTTCTTATCTGGATCAATTGCTGAAAAATCCCATGTTCTAGGAAACTGCATGTAATAGTAATTTCTCTGAATAATATTGTTAAAAATCTGATTTTTTTTCCAAGGTTGCCAGAGTAATGAGTCCTTTTTTCTTTACTGTGCAATTCTGTCCAAACTGTTAGAACCTGGAAGCAGATGTGAGTTCCTGTGTCCAGATTTGTCCCCTGTCGACAACCCACACCGACAGGGGAGGGAACCAGGCACAGAGGCCAGATGGAAGTACAGAAACTTTCCAGACAGGGACTGTCAGAGGCTGGAGTGCCTTCTGTGTATCCTACCATACCTACCTTATTGTGAATCATGCCAACAGGGCAAATGGGCAAGACCCATCAACTACCTGAAAGGACAGTATCCAAACCTACTGATTTCTTTTGGTGGGCAATAGTAGCTTGGGTACTGCCTTAGCAGAGAAAACTGAAACTGAAATAAAAATAAAACACATATTCTTTGGCACATGAAGAACACCAGGGTGTTCATATAGAGAATGGCAGTCCTGTAGAGGCTGTCATCACTGCAGTGATTTGATAAAGGTATTTCTTAGATATACTAAAATAATAACGTTTTCTTCTAATGAACAAGATCTTTCATAACTTTTCATGAGACTCTTTGCTTTCCACTGTTTGACTACACGACACATCTTTTGGGGGAATTACCTACTGTTTTGATTTTTAATTGTTTATTGGAAGAAACTTGCTAAAATCGACAAGAAAATAATGAAGCATAGCCAGTGAAATCTTATATCAGCCTTTCTTCATACAAACTTAAATTCAAATTTCATTTTAGCCAACAAATAAATAAACCTGGATACCCTTATTCCTAAACTCAATTTTTACACATCAGAAAACAGCAATGGAAGAGGTAAAATTGTACATATTTGACAAAGTCTTCAATACCAGTACAGCTGAGTAAATGTTGGTCCCAATTTAAAAAAAAAACAAAGACCTCAACAACTTTTTTTGTTTCCATTTGATTTCATTTTGCCTCACTCATAATCAAGTGTCCCACTGTGAAATAGAAGGACACTGACAAATAGAAATGTTGGTCAGGGACTGAGAAGTTACTACTAAAAATTTCAAATATACTGGTCTAAAACGTATTGCCAACAACAGGATGTAGCAGGGGATGTGCATCAGGGTTTTGTAGGGGAAGTCAACTTAAAAAATGGGGGTCGGGGAAGTACAAAAGCACAGATTTTTTTTTTTTTTCTCTAACTTCATTAGTTGGTATAATGTGAGACATTGCCTCTATCTTCAGAACTTGTTTGCTTTTACTCTCAGACTGTGAGTGCTGCAATGGTACATGAGCTCTGTACTTTCAGACCTCATCTATTCAGTCCCTCCAATCATAGTCTAGTTTTCTTCCTTTCATATGATTCTAATGATTATATACTTAATATATCCCCAAAGCATTTGGGGATAATTATCCACACAGGATTGAACATGAATGCATTTGGTACGTGATATCCAAGAAACAAACAAAATGTTCCTACTGTTGCACGCTGGAGAACCTTTTCGCATTTGCTCATTTTTACCGGTTTTGGTTGTTTTCAGCCATCCCTCTAGTTGTACTTCATTATCGCCTTTAGGTGGCAGCATTTGAGAACAGTTGTAGTTGTGGGCTGGCCACCATCTAGGATGTCATTCGTGGGCAAGAATTTTAAGTAGATAGGACCAGGCATGTACGTCCTCTACTCAGAATCCAATTCACAGCAAAGCTTATACAGAACCATTCAGAATGTAAAAATACATGACCACTTCCTTCTTAACACTGCTCTATTTGTGTATTTTTTATATAGAAGTGTGTTTCTACCAATGTATGTATGTGCACAGCTTTTGAAAGCTTTTCTTTCTTTCTTTCTTTCTTTCTTTCTTTCTCTTTCTTTCTTTCTTTCTTTCTTTCTTTCTTTCTTTCTTTCTTTCTTTCTTTCTTTCTTTCTTTCTTTCTTTCTTTCTTCCTTCCTTCCTTCCTTCCTTCCTTCCTTCCTTCCTTCCTTCCTTCCTTCCTTCCTTCCTTCCTTTCTTTCTTTTTCTTTCTTTCTTTCTTTCTTTCTCTCTTTCTTTCTTTCTTTCTTTCTCTTTCTTTTCTTTCTTTCTTTTTCTTTCTTTCTTTTTCTTTTTTCTTTCTCTTTCTTTTTCTTTCTTTCTTTCTTTCTTTCTCTCCCTCTCTCTCTCTTTCCTTCCTTCCTTCTTTCCTTCCTCCCTTCTTTCCTTCCTTCTTTCCTTCCTTTCTTCTTTACTTTCTTCCTTCCTTGTTCCTTTCACTCTTTTTCTAAAAAGCAATTATTATCTAGTAAAGAAATGAGAAATAAATTGAATTTAGCCTGCTATTTGGTTATCTTTCAGTCACTTTAGGATGCATAAATCACTGTGGCCTGAATATTATGAGATCAGCAGAATACTTTTAAAACATACAAAAAACTTTTCCTTATTTTAATTTGCTGAAAAATAAATGAACAATATATATCTGATGTCAGGTTGTGTATTTCTTATATCTACAGTATTTATTTATTCTGTCTCATGTGTTTTGTATGTTATTGCAATAGGTAATCAAAAAATGGATAGAGTGAACATCATTACTGCTGTATTCCATTCTACAGATATAATCTCTAATAAATATTAAAATGTTGTGTCCGTACACTAGTAGACGATACCTCCTGTTCCAGTATTTATACTTCTTCCTAGTATCTACCCTAGGTCTCACTTGTTCTGAGCTTAAATTTGTTAAATTGCTTCTTCATCATACTAATTAAAGAATCACATGATCACAACACAACCATGCAGTATTCAAATTAATCACATTTGCAAATAATCTGGCAAATGCCAGAAGTCAAAAACCTGACTAGATAGTTTGACTAGATGAAAAAAAATAGTAATAGAATTTTTTATTGCAAATGTTTCTTAACATTCAGTTTGGATTTGCTTTTATTTGTGAGAGATCCAAGGGATCTGCCTCATAATTTATATTTAATAAAGATGTAATTAATTATGAAGCTGCATGCCTCTGTGCTGTAATTTTTTGACTGAACTAACACAAAAAAAAAATCTTAACAAGATTTTTGAGGACCTGTTTCATGATGTGTAGAACATCACTAGCCAAACAGTAGAACTTTTCTGAGGAGAGCTACGTATCTATTCCACATAGGAACAGGAGAAGAGGACAGCCAGGTCAATCTGTTAGGATCAAAAAAAGGAAGAAAGTCAACCTGACAAGCTGTGATAGTATTGATTCAATCTGTTCTGTTGATATACTTTGACTGAAAAGAGAAAGGCTGAAAACAGACTTAGTTTCTTCATAATCTTTGCCTAACTAATATTTTCTGTATTTGTGGCTGTGTTACACTGGGTTGTGTTGAAAAGATCGCACTAACTGATGAGTTCCTTTATTTGGATCTCAGAAGAGAAATTTTATGACAAAATAATGGTTGATACACTCAAAGTTTGATATTTTTCCTTTCTTCTAACTCCTATTCTCCATTCTGCGTGGGAACCTGCTATTGAAACAAAGAGAATGTTGAAGATAAGCATTCAGCTTGGTTCATAGAATCATAGAATCATAGAATAGATTGGGTTGGAAAAGACCTCCAAGATCATCAAGTCCAACCCCTGATCCAACTCTAATTACTTGGTTAAAAGCATTCAGTATGGTTCTTTTGAGAACCATATCAAAATGCTGCAGCAGTTTGATCACAACAAAACCTGAGGTTACATGGAAAAAAAAAAAAAGGAAACATAAACCCACCAGTTACTGGATGTCTACACCCATTACTGCTTAGACAATTACAGAAATTTTGCAGTTTGTCATTTAGATGTCCAAATCTTATACAACTAGGATAAAACATTAAAAAAAACAGGTGCCTGGTTGGAATTCATAAGAACTGCATGCTGTGAGATAGGGAGATGGATTCCAGACTTGTCTTTGTGGGAATGCCATAGAAAATTCAGAATTAGCTGAAGGTGTAATCCCAAAATAAATTACTTATTCTACTTTGTAGACAAGTCTGTTTAAGAGTTAGAGTGGCTTTAATTCTTTTTAGCTTAATTTACCAAGTAAGCTAAAAAGAATTAGGGCCATTTTAATTCTGAATGAATAATTTAGTCCACCAGTTTAAGTGAAATGCTTTGGTAGTTATTCATGAGCTAACTGAAGTCTAGCATCTAGACTGTTTAATGGCCAGTGGCTTTAGGCAGCAAGGGACAGAGTGTACTTGTCCCTTTCATTTGCATTTGCAACCACAAAAAGCAATTTAAATGAAGTTGAAAAGTTATCTCTTCTGAATTATATTTTTTTCCCACCAGTGGTTAATATATGATATCCCAGATATGTACGTAATTAACTTAGTCTAACATGCATTGAGGAAGCTGCTATCCACAAATGAATAATTTAAAGGTTTAAGACCCAACATTTTATGCCATTAAATATAATACTTCTATATTTCTCTCTAATTTCGTGCTCAGTATCAGCATATATTGTGAGTACAAGAGAACTCATAATTATATATTTAGAAAGCTGGGACGGTAAGTCAGATGGAGTTATACGAAGGAGCAGTGAGCCAAGGAGGGTTAGAGCTACATACATACCAGAATGACAGCATAGAACCTTTTTAACCCCTTGGTCACACTGAGATGCATGTATAAGGATATTAATATGCATATTAGTTGTTTTGCCTTTAATTGATAGCCATTCAGAGAATGAGACTGACATTGAGGTCTTCATTGTCACGTAGAATACGCAATGTCTTGGCTTCTCTAACAATTTTAAAGACAGTAACATAGGAGGTAAAGATGGGAAACTCTTCTATAAATGTTGCTAAAGAATGTAGCTGCAGTGTTTGCATTTCTCTTGATTACTTACACATTATGTTTATGAACCTGTCAATCATCTCTGGCATCACTGGAATGAATGTAGCCATACTGACAACTATGATATAGGGCCATGCATAATGGGTTAAGAAAACATCATTTTTGTTATTATTGTATTTTAGTTTTCATTATTTTTTTAGAAAGTATCCTAGGATCTACTTGTTCAAAGCATAGAATTATTCAAAAGGTTTAAGGAATTAGTCCTGAAAATTTATGTGTTTATAGGCAAACATCTGCTAGGTCAGAAGAAATAGTTATGTAAATAAAGCTATGATTCATCTGTAGAAGTCTTAAATATGTTTCTACTGTGATTTCAGTGGAAGATACAGTAGTGTGAGAGACATTTCCAGTACATGAAGGAAAAATCACTCATATTTTTTCAAGGCAAGTGAAAGTTCTATGCTCACCACCTACACAGCTGCTGTGCTGTACTTTTTGTTGGTCTGACTATCAGCTTTGGCTCATATTGTGGCATGTATATTTTGAATAGTCTTAAATAATTAGTGTACATAATCATCCATAACATCATGTTCTTAAAATCAAAGTCCCGATTCTCATATATCTTTGGAAAGAGGAGTTTTAATTTATTTCCTAATGGCATGTAAGGCTTATTTATCTGTAATACTATATTAAAATAAACTGTAGTCATGGAAGAAACATATTATGAAAAGAAAAAAATAGATATAATTTCAAATAGGTGTGCTTTATTTTTTATAAAATGGGAACAAAATAAATGGAACTTTAGGTAATAAAACCTGTTTATATACTTCCCCAATATAAACACACAATGGTTTTGTGTGAGAGACATGAGGTAAGTAAATGTACGTCATGAAGAGGAAAAACACACAAATTATACATCACACATTATACAACACACAAATACACATCATCTTTGTAAACTGACAATATTGCTCCCATTAGATTGTTCCCTTTTCTTTTACTTATCTCAGCACAGTAATCTTGACTGAGGCAGATTGAGTCTGGGTAACAGAACAGAGAGGATAAAGAGCTATGGAGCTGTCAGTGCTGCATTCCTACCAACTGCATTTAAACAGTCTATGTGTGACAAGATCACTGCAAATTTAATACAAAATGATTTGCATTTCTTTTGGTGTTTCAAAATTATCCTCATTGACCACACTTCATAGCTACTTGTCTGCTTCATAAGAACTTCCTAGTCTCCATTTTTCTTGTCTTTTTTTTTTTTTTTAATCTATACCAATAGAGCAGGAAATACTCTGAAAATTAAGTTCTTCCCATCTGAGTTGTGCTTATGTTGGATAGGTTACTGATGACCGTATGTATATGCTTCATTATGTTTATTTTTTAGTTACTGGACAACTGAAAGGATATTTACATCTCTGTCTAACTTTTCTCTGCAGATTGGTTTTCTATTTTGGTCTATTTTTGATCTACATTATTGTTTCAAATTTTCTCTGTAACATACAAAAGAATTATCTAGATTAACTAAGCAGTATTGTTTAGCATACATAAAACTTAATAAAATAAATTAAAATGTTCTGTGGATACAGGCTGTGTTGATAGTAGCGGAAACCTAGGGCTCTTTCAATGTATGGCTTTATGTTTTTTGAAAGTTTACAAGAACAACTTCCTGTTGCTGAGGTCTTATGTATTGTTTGCTAAACACAAGTGTGGAGCTTTTGTTTGCTTTTCTGAAGCCTAATGAACTTAAGTGGGCAAGAAACCTTCAGCTCCTTTTCCAGGAAGGAGGTTACAGAAAGCCTTTGTTGAAATGGAACTGACAGACCAAGAACCAATTTTACCTTAAAGTCTAATGAGGATGTGTCCTCATTCTTTTTTTATAGATTGCTAGATGAGAAATACTTGTCATTAGAAATTATATTGAAAATGCTACCACTGTTAGTTTAACGCTTCTGTTGTAAGTAGTAACTTGGGTCAGACTTGTGTTTCATGGACTCTAGCATAGGAGACTTTAATTATATGTACATATAAAGTAAAAATAATATACTTTCATTCCTTCTTTTTCTCTCATATTGATACTGAATATCACTTCTCATCCTCTTTTTACATGATCAAAGTAGTTTGTAAATATACACTTGGACTTTCTGCATTTACCTCTGCAGTACAGTGACATTTCTCATTCTTTTCAGATAGCCTGTGCATTCCAACTGGCTCATTTCTTGCATTTTTTCAGTCTTCTAACAGAAATACAGTAGTTTGTACTGTTTAATGCACTGTGCTAACTTAAATGTTCATATTTTGCATAATCATCCCTACCTAAAGTAATTTTGGTATTTTTCACAAGTTTTTAATTCAGTATAAAACATTAGTTCCACCCAATACTTTATTCTAGTCCTGACTGATGTCATAACAATTGTACCAAAAAAAGGAATTTTTTATTACTCCTTTTTCTTCAAATTTTCCATAGTTTGCCAACCAAGGTTTCATAACCTGAAGTGTCTATCTGGACATGTTTCTAAAACATGATACATATTTCCCAAGAAAAAATAGAAATAACTATTTTACTTTGGAGTTTCTAATACTACTTTCTATGCAAGAATACACCTAATGCCATTCAGCAAACAGAATA
The DNA here is from genome assembly GCF_022539395.1 of Myiozetetes cayanensis. Lineage (NCBI taxonomy): Eukaryota > Metazoa > Chordata > Aves > Passeriformes > Tyrannidae > Myiozetetes > Myiozetetes cayanensis. Next base: position 86,585,074 of record NW_026087411.1, on the reverse strand, counting down.
CGAGATGCAAAACTTTTGCAGTTATCTATTAGGAGTTATTTTACATGTTGCTGATAAATACAAACATTAAAGTTAAATGAAACACTTGACCCATCAGCAGATTTTAAAGCAGTACAGTTAACAGTGAGTGGGTTTCCCCAGTGTTCAGTATAAAACCTGAGTCTTTTCAGTGTTTCATAAAGAGTAAATATAAAGCCACAGCTGACCAAATCAAGTAATTCAAAGGATGGAGCAAGCTTTCTGAATGACTACAGTATCTTGTTGCACTTTGTTTTACTAATCTAATCTAGCCTCCTGCTTGTAGATGTGCCTGAGAATTTAGGTAAAACTGTGTATGGCTCAGCGGCTCTTACTTGTGAAAGAAACCAGGCAACTGGAGAGGACTCAGAGAAAACCCTCTGAAAGTAAGTACTTATAGAAGGCTATAACAGTAAAGAAAAAAGCAAAGATCAATGGGTGGGAAAGTAAAGCTGAGAAATTAAAATATCAAATTAGGGTCTTCCAGTTACTAATTTACAGTGACAGAGTTGGCTGAACAACAGTTTTCTAATGAAACAATCACATGAATACATTTATGAAAAGGAAAGATTTCAAAGTGACACAAACAAATCTCAAACACTACCACTGGGATAACTAACTTCTAAAAGAACAAATAATAAATATCTAAGTAGAAGAAAACAGGCCTCCTCTTGTTTTTAAGGAAAAAAAAACTAAAAGACTACATTTTAAAAAAGTAAATCTCTATTTGTCTTTCTTTTTCTGAGGTCCAGCTTTTGTGTCATGTGCCGTATTTCTAAACTAAAATTCCCTTGTGTTTGTTGACTTACAGCAAACAGCACAGAGCAGCCTTATATTTTGTCCTTCCTAATACCACAAGGCTATTACAGTGGCAGCTTTCTGCAGATGTTAGGCCCTGGAGGAGGGCCCTTTTGTTGTCCTGGTGCAGGTGCTATTCAGGCACCTTTGACAGCCAAACTGACTGTCAAGAGAAGTGAGGACCTTGCTCGCATTTTCACAGTGAGATCTACACTCCTGACTTTAGTCCTCTTGGTCCAAATGACCATACTTATTCATAAGGGAGACAGAGTTCTCCTGCCAAGCTTGGGCAGTCTTGCTATCTCCAGCTGAAGACTGCTGGATTCACCAGGGTCTCTGTAATCGGGAGTACAAGCCCTTGTTCACAGTTTGTGGACTCAGTGGTTGAAGAAAAGGTTCTGTTATGGTTCTGTAGTGACACACACAGATCTCCAGAACCTTGCTGTGTCATCGTTGATCAAACTTCGAATAAAATATCTACCCCTGGTTCTCTACTAAGCACCCCACAGGCCTCATCTGTCACTGATTATTTATATCAAAGTGGCCTTAGAATGATGTACAAGCAGAAGATGCTTAGGGAACATGATATTGATGATCAAGGAAAATGTCCTACCACAGTGTCAGTGGCCTTGGAACAAGCTCCTTGAGGGCAGCCTGGTTCTTCGCCATCAGTCTCCCCGCACAGAGCACTGCAGTAAGTCCCGTGGCCCCACAGGGTTGCAGGCCAGCTCTCTGCTCAAGTCACCAAAGAAAGCATTAGCAGTGGAGACAAACACACGCTATTCACCCCTTCCATTAAAAAAACATTCCAAAAACAGTATTCAGAGAGATCCCATTGGAACAGTTAAGATGCAGAGCATCTGGTTAGGAGCAAAAATGGAAAAGCCAAATTGCTTTTGTTCTGTGGATCAGGTCACATAAAATATTCCATATCTAATTTGATAGGCTTTATTCTTTAATTAACAAGTTGAGTGATCATGTTTTATAGTCTAATAGCTAAGGTTTCATGTGGGATCAAAAATGCATCTAATATGTCTGCTTTTAGTTCATTGCAGCAGTTTTGAGCAGTAGCAGAATATTTATAAGCTCCTACAAATCCTACCATCAGATGTAACTCCTTTCCCTAATGAAAACTGCAGCTGACAGGCATCATCATCAACAGATTGGACATGATAAAAATTCACAGCCATGAAGCAGTATGCTAAGTCTGAAGCAGAATAGGATGACCGGTTTTAGGTACTTGCTTTCCTGGTGGCTCAGGTTATTCATCCTCAGCACGTGTAAAAGTTATCAGCAATTTTTCCATCAGTGAATAAGTATATGGAGTAGGAAATACAAAGAAATACCTGTGTTTCAAAAATTCTTAACTACTATTTAATATTTTGTATAAATTTAGAATTGTTAATTTCTTGACAACCTTAGGGAGTGGGATGAGTAGAGTTTGAAGCTGCTTATCATTTGGCTATTGTCTTTAACATTTTATGCACATACATACTCAATGTAATTATGATTCTTGGATTACATCCCACATAATTAGGGTTCTTTTATTTCTTTTTTCACTAGGTAAAGTTGCTATTATTTTTTATTATGAAGAATTCTAAAGAAAGAAATAATAATTTACTTTTAATGTACATCCTAGTGCACTTGAATAGATGAAATAAGGTTTTTCTAATTTCTATTTTACCATTTTCTGGAATAACTGATTTTTTGCCTCGTGACACAGACAAAAATATTTGGGGTTGACTTAAATGTGTCACTCAGAAAGGGCTTTTGTTTTATCTTCAGTTGTTTGGGTTTTTTTAATTAAAATTCAAATGAAAAATTGTAGCTATAATACAAATGAAAGAAATAAAGCTATTCCAACTTTTTAAAATGCTATTCTTCTACCTTTGTCCTTTCTTCTCTTTTGTCTGAAACTCTTAGCTTAGATTAACCAGTAAGTCTGGCCTTGAAACAGCTTTTTTACGAAACAAGCTCTTTATATGATAAATACCATACAGCCCACTGGAATGTCCTTTTAGTACAGTATGTCCTGAATTAGATTTAATGTTTATCTGTTCATTTGCTGCATAGTATTACAGTAAACTAATTAATAACCTGCAATTGTTTGTGACACTTTTATTCTAATAGAAGTTATTTAGCTTAGAGATAATAGCAAATAGTGGAGTAAATAAAATTAAATGCATATAGGTATATCTATAATATACTAAAATTTTCAGTTAGAAGCAGAGCAATTAAAAACCAATACTACTTAGCTTTTATACCTTGAGGATGTTCTGAATTAAGTTTATATAATGGCAATGAATACAGAAGCCCTGATGATTAAGTTATCCTATGTTTTCTTCAACCTTATAATCTTCCTGTGGTGAGCAGAGCCAGATTGACCCTGATCAGACATGTATGCACACATGATTTCTTTGCTTCTGGAGAGACATGCTTTTTTTTCTCTTTCCCACCCTCTCTCCTTCCCCCCTCCCCCCATTTTTATGCTTGGCTGATACTCTTCTTTAGATAATTATAGTTAATTAGTTAATTATAGGACATCTACTTTTTCCTGATGCCCTGAAGCCTGCAGAAGTCTCCTGTCTGCTACACCAAATTCTGTGTCCTTCAAGTAGCTGTCTAGTTTCAAGTTTTCCAAGACCTGTGAGAGGATGTACTCCTTTCAGATGTAAGGAGAGGAACCAGAAGGAACTCTGCCAACAGTTTCCACCTTAAAGTAATGGTGTTTATGCAGACTCTTTACAGCTTGGTCATAAACACTCTCTAGATCCTCAATTTATAAGTCTTTTTATTCAGAATCCCTAAGCTGTGTTTTGACTACCAGAGTTAAAAAGGTCCAAATTCTGGACCTACAGCTAGCTTGTGAAACTAGTATGGGACTTAAAATTTGCTTCAACTGAAAGTGCCAGCTAAGGGATGTATCCTTCCTTACACAAAGAGAGAGTTATCTCTAGGGTGAGGGTTTGTTGTTTTTTTTTTTTTTACATTTTACTTAAATACTTTGAATAGCACCTTCTTTTCAGACTAATATTTGTGTACTTCTCGATAGCTACAGCATTTGTTCAGATGAGCACTTGTCCAGTGATCACACTGCACAAGTGTTTCACTGTTTGTAATGAATTCCTGTCTTTTTAAGCAAACTGCAGAGGCCCTGCCAAAGGAACCTTAAAAGGGTGTAGTGGCAGATATTCCTTACTGCAGTTTAGTACATATCTAGTGAATACAACCATACCATTTCAAGCCAATAACAATGATGGGCCTTGGGATAGTAAGAGAACGACAGAAGACCTTGTCTCAATTGGCACTTTTCCTCCTAGATTATGGTACTGTGTAATTTTTAATACTGGGAATAGTTTATTATCATTACCTTTTAAAAGACTTCCACTTAGAGGCAAATCCAAGCTGACCTCATCATGAATAAGGATTTAGTGAAATCACTCTTTAGCTAGCTGCAATTATTCTATAATCTAAAGCATTAAATAGTATGAATATGCCTAAGAATCCACATAGTTTAACAGAACATAGAGTAAGGACCTGGAAAGTCATTATTCTAGGTCTGTTAGTCCTGTGTGCTGCTCAAAGCCAGAGGTATTAATCCATCTGGAGCCAGTTCTGCTCACACAGCAGTTATACACACATTTAATTCCATTATTTCATGACTTTTGATTTACACTGGAGGAGGTCATAGTATTGTAATTTACAGGTGATGTTATTCTGATGTATTAAAACTATAGTATGAGGCAAAATGGAACTTGTCTATTCTTTTGCTAGTAGAAAATAATTGAAAGGCAGCATAAAGTGATCCAAATTATATATTTTCTAATCGTGATTACCAAAATAGGGAGTTGTATATTAGCATTGATTACTTATTTTTTGACAGAATCTGTTACATAAAAAATTGTTTCTTCATTTCTTTTTGGAACTTGTGCTGATTTTTTAAAACTATAAATTGCATGACGGTATGAAATGGGAACATCTGTTCTATGGTCTAAACTCTGTACGTGTGCTGTCATATGGCACCAAGCCCTTTTCCCAGAGGTAGATCCTGTGCACCCAGACTATCCTTTGGAGATGTTTTACATATGTTAGCATGTGGGCATTTTTATAACCATGTCTTGCATCAATGGGTTCTGCAGTTATCCTGGGAAATAAATGGCTCTGACTGTAGATATAACTACCTCAGGGCTCCAGAGTCAGTTCTGGCACAGAGCACTCCAGTTCAGTCAGGCTTTGCAGACCCACTGCTGCAGTACTTTGAAAATCTTCATTAAAACTAATGGAACGTTACTTTTGTAACCTAGGATTCCTTGAACAGAATTTAGTTGAGTTTGCTACTTATATGTCATGCAAATAAGGATTTTTACAAACCCAAAAATGTATTTTCGTTTCCTGAAAGTTGTTGCTAAAATTGTAAGATTTTAGTTTTTAAAAAACTTCATTTATTCTGAGATGTGAATGAAAATCAAGTTGAAGTAACTTTTTAAAAAAATAAATACAAAAGATGAAACTTAAATATATCTTAGAAGATGTAAAAATTGTTCCACAGGATCAATACAGAATGAGCAGAGTGCATTAGGTCTGAATGTTCTTCTGAGAACTGTTACCCTGTGAGCTCCAACTAGCTTTTCATAGTACTTAAAATACTCTGGATGACAAGATTGAAGCAAATAGTACATACCTTATGACTTTTTTGGTCAGCATAGTGGGTTTTTTCCTGAATTTTCTGAATTTATAATCTTCTTTGCCTTATTATGTTTTTGAAGTTATCTGTTAATCACTTAACTGAATGTGAAATATGTCTAATCTGTAGTACATACATATAGTTTAGTTTCTGACTGCTGATTGGACAATCAAAATATGCTATTAAGTCTCTAGTGAGTATTATTTAATTTACTGATTCGGAATTTGTTTTGATGTAAATATTCTATTATGCGTGCCTACAGTAGAATTCTTTCAGGTAGCTAACTAACTGGGATATTTTCAGAGAGCCAACACAAAAGAGGCAAAAGCCTAATTTGAGGCACATTCAATTTTTTGTCTGAAAATAGCTTTGTATAAAATCTACTTTTGTAGCTATTTTACTGAGCTCCCTAGTGAACCCATTCTTTTCCAGCCCTTTCTAGGCAGCAGAGTAACACATTTGGAGAGATTTGCAGGTTATCTGCGGGAAGATGTGCAAGTAACACTGTAGATGATTCGAAAAAGTTCATAGTTAGAAGCAGCATGATGAGATTCAAGTCTTCAGCCTCTCTTAGAGAGCCATAATACATATCCCAGTTGTAGGTCTCTAGCTGCTCAGAGAAAGTCTTTTTGCACTAAGTAAAACACAACTAACCGAAAACTTAGATGTTAGTTATGTAAATATTAGTTATGTAGGTTTGAGAATACGTTTATACATTACAGAGTTCTCAGCCAAAATAAACTCTGTAGCTCTAAGCAGAGAACTAAACACCTTCACTGAAAAATCCCTGCTTGCAATCTCCAGACATTCATATATGTTGACTATTGGCATAGTTTCTCCAAACGATGCATGATGGTGAGCTAAGACAGCTCTTAGGTTGCCACACTTCATATTATGCTGACAGGCTGAAATGAGTTACATGAGATGTATCGTGTGTAGCCACCATGGAGTAGACACTTCAGTGATTCTTATTATTGACATCTGTGGGAGAAACAGCCAGAATTCTCTGTAGAGTACACTTCCATTAATCATTGTGGAGATCAAAAGGTATAGATTGTTGCAGTAATATTTGCAGAACATGTATGAGATTTTAAGTGATTTAAGCGTCTGACATCATGTAGGAATGTAGAAACAATGAGGATACTAAAATCAGTCAGTTTGATGCTTATTGATGAACGACAAGCATGCTCTTCCACCTCTGAGGATGTACTGCTTCAATAGTGTCATGCCCATAATTCTCCCTAATATGAGCATCAATGTTGTGTTGACTTGATTATGTTTTCTATTGCTTTCTAATTTAATCAGTAAAGTAGGCCGGGAGGCAGTTTGCTATCTAGAGTAGAAATCTGTCACAACTGAAACCCAGCATTTTTTAAAGTTTAAAAAAATATATATGTTACTAAAAACTCCACACACATACTGATGGCTCTGAAAGTAATTATGTATTTGGTAGACCTGTAAAGCATCATTATCATAGTCTCACTAATTCTAATGGATTCATTTTCTCAATCCAGTAAAGTGCGGTTCTTTCTGTGTTAAGAGTAGTATACCATGATCAGACAGATTATGCCTATCAAATACATCTGTTCTTAGGTCAAATTTTCTGCCCTTTTTCTTTTAATATATTTTTTTATATATTTTGGCATTGGGTATTTGGTGTTAAGTAGGTGAGAAATCTTGCACCTTTGTTATTCTGTAATGCAGGTTTCAGGGTGAACTTCCCCAGGAGGTGTCTGACAAACTATGCTTTGTTTAACTTGGATCTGCAGCTGAACAGTTCATTTGCTTTTATAGAGGCATTGTATGAGCAACACCTGTGAAATAAACAAACAACATGGTACTCTCTGACACTATGGGACATAGAGGAAGGAATGATGTGTTAGCAGATGCGCTCAGATTTTTTTTCCAAGTGTAGATTATGCAAGGAGAGTGAAGGAGAACATTGTTTTTTAGCCTCAGTGAAATATTCAATTTCTTTTAAAAACTCAGAATTTCAGAGACCTAGAAAAGTATGCTTTTACTAAAGCCGATGAAAACATATAATGTATTTTCAAAAGATCTGGGTCCAAGTGATTTTCACTGATAATTTTCAGTTTTATCTCTTATGTGCTTTTCTGCTTAAAATCCTGTGCATATATTTCTGAAGGAAGGATTTAATTTTAGTTCAGGATTTTGTTTTAGTTATTTAACATTGGAACAGGCTCTCCAGAGAAGGGGGGTAGTCACCATCCATGCAAATATTCCAAAAACATGTGAATATGGTACTCGAGAGTGTGGTTTAGTGGTGAACATGGTAGTGGTGCTATGTTGATGGTTGGACTTGGTGATGTTAGAGGTCTTTTCCAACCTTAAAGATTCTATGATTCTATGATTGTGAAAATTTACTCTGAGGTTTAAATTTTGAATCACTGATTTTCTTCTCATTTGTTTTGTGTTTTCTTATCAAGGTTATTCTGTTGACTAGAGAAGAGTTATTTATTAAGGCCATAATAAGAGTTATTTGTTAAGGCCATAGGTGTCACCACAGGAGTTCAGAGAGAACTTATTTCACCATAAGAGACCTTTTAAGAGGTTCCAAGTCCATTTTGGAAGCCATTACAACACCCTCCATACACACAGCTCCCAGGCTGAACTGGATGGAATAATGTGTTCGAAGTTGCATGTACGTGATCATTAACCTGCAAGGGACAGTTAGCAAGGGCTACATCCCCTTGTGAACCAGTTAGCTAAACCTTCTAGCTCACAGTAGATCTGTGGATTTGGAAAACACCTTCTAGGCCACATTCTCAGCTGACGAAATTTGGTCTGTCTGGGTGGTACCAGACCAACTTAAAGCAGCCAAGGCTCTTGTCCTTTAATTTTATCCTCCTCTTCTCTACATAAAATTTAGCAACCACCCTTAATGTCTGGATACAAAACAGCAAGCTTTGTGGTACTGTAGACGATAAAAATGTAATGTGCAAAATTCACATCCAGTGACAGTTCCTCCATTTTGTATTATTCTTTCATAAAAGAAATTTAGGAGACTTAAACAAGGACAAGAAAATGCTCTTAAAAAGGCATGCAATATCATTTAGCTTCACCTAGAAGCTTTACCATTCTAAAAAAAACCTACACTCAGTTTAATTGGTTTTAGCGAGTACAGTTTGCAGTACCTGTTATTTAAAATATTGATTCTTGTTCCTTCTCTTCATACACCTTTCACAGACTGTAAGCTTCTCTGTCATAAATTCATAGATAATTCATCTCATATTTTAATGAATGCTGCTATCATTTAGAAAAGATTAGGCAACCATCTGCAGAAATGTCGGCAGTAAGTACTTGCAGGGCAAGGAAATAGTCTAGATGTCCTTGTGAGTCCTGTTTTCTACAACTACCTTTACTTATTTTTCAGTCTTTCTAGAGCAGAAAAGAAAGAGAAAGAGTTATTGAATTCAAGAATAGCTTAGAAAATTACCATTTATCCTCACTCTTCATCTCTTCAGTTTTGAATGTATAGAGCAATAAAGAGGCACATACTGGCCTGTATAATAACTAGGTAGCTTACTGCAGTGTTCAGTAAAATGAAGCTGTTCATATAAAAATCATGCCACTCTGAAATAACTCCTGCACTGGCTAACCACCATATCAATAATTCAATTAATATATGACAAAAGCAAAATACTTAATGCAGAAGTAAAATAGTACAAAATATAAAGAAGCGATGAAGATACCAAAGTGTTATTATAATACCATGATTTAAATTTTTAAAATCTACACATGAATAAGTTATTATAGTAGAAACATTAAAATGATGAGAATGCTACAAGAGAATGCATTAAAAATCTTTCATTAAAAAAAAGAAAAGGCAAAAATAAATGAAGGTAATCCTCTGTGTTTTCATTCTTTAATGTGTTATTACATCTGTGAATCTTTTGAGAGAACAATAAGGAGTATGAGAGAATCATATACTTCTAATTTATGGGATTTAAATTTTAAAACTGATAATGTAAAGTGCTTTTATCAGTTTTGTTATTTTAGTTTGAATACAAACATTTTGGGATGGATTACTAGGGAAATATTTGAATGGGAAAAATGTGAACTACAGAGCATCTTCTGCCTCCCTGGTCATGATAATTAGAAATATGTCAGATTTAGTAGATATAAAAAGGGATAAAGCTGTAGTTTGGAGTTTCATCCACCACCCCCCTTTTGTTCTTTGCTTAGTTATAATTCTGCAAAGCATGTGTGAAAACACACTACCTGCTGTGGTGGCATTTGACATTCATTTTGAATAGGTATAAGTCACTTCACTAGATTTTTATGCTCAGTTTCTTCTGCCTAGTAATAAGATGATGAGCAATAGGGACCAGGAAGACAAGTAATAGAGTTCACACAGTTTCAACATTCTGTGCACACTGAAAGTGAATAAATATTATATCTTTGTGATATTCTTCACTGACCAAATCTGTAGCCATAAATAAACAGGTTAGATCCCACTGAAGATAATGGCTGGCCAAGAGAGTCACTGCAGAGATGCACAGAGAGATTTAGATTGCACTGCCATGAGAAAGTCTAGCTCCTCAGGATTTGTACTATCATTTATATTTTAATTCAGTAATACTTCCTTTCTTATGTCATTAAAAATACCAGCAAGTAATATTAATCCAAAATCATATCCTAGGAGAAAATGGGTCTCCCTAGAGACAAATACAAACTAATTACCTTTGTACAATATGTTGACTGTTTATAATACATAATTATTTTCCCTAATTTTTTTAAAGATGAAAGAGTGCATACATATATGTATTAGAATATCTCTGTGTGTGAGAGAAAGGAAATCTTGTGTCTAATTTCCTACTAATGTTAACTTGTGTTTATTTCTTTTACTTGATAAAATGCAAGAATATATTATAATTAAAGAAATATACTTTGTTAGTACAAATGCTTTTACCTTTCATATTTTCACTGCTATAAAATCCTTTACATGTTTTCATGGGTAATAGGATATCTTTCTCACTGTGTTCATGAATACAGCTCAGTTCAGATCTTAATTCACTCTAGTGAAAGAAATTATTCCATTCAGTTTAAAACTGGTCAAAGCTCTTCTATACTGTTTTGGAGAGTCAAAAGAGGACTTTTTATGGGACCAGGATCTACGTAGGAAGTAGGCAAAGGCTGTTTTAAGAATGTTTTCCACATTCACTAAGAAGAGTTCCCATGGAAATCTAATTCAGCTAATAGTTATGTTACCCTTCTGGCAACTTGCCTGCCTGGTGAGGAAATATCATTTTAAGGGGTTCCCATAGAAAGCTATAGCTTAAATCTGTACTGCAGAGGGATGGTATTCACTGATACCCTGAAGCTCTGTGTCCTGCCAATGCAGCATTAGAGAACAAGTACTTCCTTGTGGGGCCTGGGTACCCTCCTACAGTGAAGCAGTGCTGGAGACAGAGAAGGGAGTGCTCCTGGGATTTTATTCTCTTTTGTCATACTTTAAGGGGGCGGTGGGGGTGGGGGAAGGCAACTGCAGCTTGTGTTTTGTTTGGTTTGAGTGTTTTGTTGGGTTTTTATTTATCTCCAGTTCTACAGAAGAATTAAACAAAAATCCCAAACCAAAACAAAAATAACAACAATAGGAAAACATCAAAATTCCCCCAGTCCTTTGAATGTAATTTTTTTATACCAGTATATATAGGAAAGATAATTTTATAGTGAAAATAAAACAATAAACAGAAAGTCACCGTTTCTCAAATCAATGCAAAATTGTGCTTCTAAGTCAACACACATTCTGCCATCTAGTGCCCAGAAGAAATTGTACTGACCAGTTGCCAATGTGATGAGAAATCCCAAGTACTGCTACTGCTGCGGATCTTCAAGCTTCTTCAAGCTCCTGGAAGTCAAAATTGATCAGATCTACTGAATTTAATAGTTCAGTCAAGAAATTAAACAAACTGATTCTTTCTGTATTTCCATAGTCTTCTTTCTTCCTTTCAGTTCCCCTCTGTACTCCCTTCTCCCTCTTCACCTGGGGGGGATGAATGCATCATCACTTTGCATAATTTCTGCGAAAAACGTTGTATTGGGACAGAGAGCATGCCACGCTTCTGCATGTGAGACAGTTTGCATTAATGCACATTCTGGCTGCAAGACCTTTAATATTCATTCTGTAGTCAAGAGTAATTGAAAACACTCATTTCGCTATTTACAGTTCAGGATAGTATGAAGCACACTACTGGAGAGCTGTGGGCAAGAGAAGAAAATGACAGTCACTTTGGGGAATCGATTGGCTTTTCTTGCTTTTAAGGTTCTGAAAAGTCTTCAGGGAGCTGCTCCCCTTCTCACCTTCCAGAAGGTTCTGTACAAGCTGACAATACTCAGCAACTCTCAGAGGTTGTACATGTTCTAAAGGGATAAACCTGGAGGTCTTAGAATCACTTTTTTTTTTTTTTAGTTCAAAAGTTCATTCATGTTATCATCACCAACTGATGCTGAAGAAGGCTTTTTTTTTATTATTAACTTAGTGTGTTCTGCATCATAAATAGCACAATTCATAGTAGACGGTACACCATAACCAGATCAATGCATTTACACTTGAAGTTCCCATGAAATGTGACAAAAACGATAACCATAAAAGCCAAACCAACATGGTTTATAATGCTATCTGATGACTAGGATTTATATATAGCAATATATGTTAAAATTATTGTAAATCAGCCTAGGCATAAAATCTGTTTGATACCTACCTTAACTTTAATGATTATCCACTCTTCAAAAAGCAAAGACTAGTTCTACTGCTTGATGTCTAGAACCTTGCAAAGCTTATATTTTTCCTTTGTATTGCTCAGTCTTCCTAGTTTGCATTTTTACACTGTTAACAGATTTTCTTTCTTCTTTGTTCCTACAGAGAGCGCACAACACCTCTCTTCACTCCTAAAAATGTACACCTACACTGGCCGCAAGATTTTAGCTTCTCCTTTAAAAACTAAAAAGGTTACTCAATAGAAATAAAAATTTTCATAACATAAAATAAAAATAAAGGTAAAGCCAAAGGGACTAGTGATAAGAGTTGTAAATAACACTCAACTATAAACTCCAGAATTTCATATTTAATTTTTTTCAATCCTAGAAGGCGTGGAACTGTTTTACAAGCCTCAGCTTACATGCAAAATGAAATCATGGAATCATAGGATCATTTAGGTTGGAAAAGACCTCCAAGATCATCAACCTTTGTCTGAACACCACCTTGCCAACTAAACCATGACATTAAGTGCCATGTCCAGTTGTTTTTGAACACTTCCAGGGATGGTGACTCCACCATCTCCCTGGGCAGTCTGTTCCAATGCTTAACCAAATGATACATCACATCCATATTAAGATATATGAATTACTAAAATACTTTGAAGTATTAATCCGTTGTGTACAGCTGAGGAGAGATAAAATACGCATCATATTGCAGGAAACTGTTGTACTTCCATAGCCACCAAAGGACCACTGACAGGAGGATAAATTCTTTTATAAGATAACTAAACCTCAGGTTTTCTACCCCAAATGAGTTATGATTTATTATGAGTCATGGTCTGGTTAAAATGATCCATTCAAGGTTTCCCATAATGACTTTTTTTTTTTTTTACATTTTGAGGTACTCATGAGTTTTACCTTCAGGCTGTTAGATTATAGCATTAACAATGTAGTAAAAAGTATTAAAACTCCTTCATGTTTCCAGGCCTAATTTAAGAGTCACACTAGTGATTTCTGAATTAGGCCATGTACCTGTTTGTTGCTGAAAGGATTTGTTGCCTCCCTTTATTTAACAAAACATGATTAATATCAATCTGCAGAGGGACCTGGACAGACTGGAGAGTTGGGCTGATTCCAACGGGATGAGGTTCAACAAGGCCAAGTGCCGGGTCCTGCACTTTGGCCACAACAACCCCTGCAGCGCTACAGGCTGGGCACAGAGTGGCTGGAGAGCAGCCATGTGGAAAGGGATCTGGGGGTGCTGAATTGACAGGAGGCTGAACATGAGCCAGCAGTGTGCCCAGGTGGCCAAGAAGGCCAATGGCATCCTGGCCTGGATCAGGAACAGTGTGGCCAGCAGGAGCAGGGCAGTGATCCTTCTCCTGTACTCAGCACTGGTGAGGCCACACCTGGAGTGCTGTGTCCAGTTCTGGGCCTCTCAGTTCAGGAAGGACATTGAGGCACTGGAGCGGGTCCAAAGAAGAGCAGCCAGGTTGGTGAAGGGACTTGAGCACCAAGTCCTGTGAGGAGAGGCTGAGGGAGCTGGGGTTGTTTAGCCTGGAGAAGAGGAGGCTCAGGGGAGACCTCATCACTCTCTACAACTCCCTGAGAGGAGGTTGTAGCCAGGTGGGCGTTGGTCTCTTTTCCCAGGCAGCTATCAGTAAGACAAGAGGGCATGGTCTCCAGCTCTTCCAGGGGAGGTTTAGGTTGGATGTTAGGAAGAAATTCTCTACAGAGAGGGTAATCAGGCATTGGAATGGGCTGCTCAGGAAGTGGTGGCTTCTCCATCCCTGGAGGTTTTTAAGAAGAGACTGGATATGGCACTCAGTGCTATGGTCTAGTAACTGTGGTAGTAGTGGATCGAGGATTGGACTTGATGATCTCAGAGCTCTTTTCCAACCCGTCTGATTCTATGATTCTATGATGCTATGAATGTTTGAGGTAAAAGCAGAGAAGGACTGTCCTGCACCCAAAGAAAATGTAGGACAGGTATCACAAAAAAATTCCCTTCGGAAACTGATGTCTACAAAAATACCTTCTTCTGGGTTAAAAAACTTATCTTCAGCAGCAAGAACTAGATAAGAAGAGTGAGAATGAGAAAAATTCCTTTAACAGAATGTCAATTCATATATCCCATCTTGTATCCCAGACATCAGGTCTTGAATTATGCTGTCTTGACCTTGCAGGACACCTCTATGCAAGATACTGCCTAGATTAAAATGCTTCTTATCACCTTTCCCACACAAACAGGCCCTTGATATTAGTGTGCCATTTAGTCATGCTCTAGGCTGACTTGGGTTAAAAAGGTTTCCCTACCCAGAAAGCATTTAAATGCTTCTGCTCCGTGAAGTAAACAAATGCATAATGGGTTCATCTTCTACATTCATTACCTAGGATCTGAAAATGGAGGAAAGTTTTATTCTAGTGTTTTTAGTGTTTATTGTAAACTATGGCAGTCACTTAAGTAATATATTATATTTTAAAATGCTTCATAAAAATACATTACTGTTAAGATTCTTAGATTAAACAATTTTGAGACCATTGTTTGTATTTATACCCAAAAAATGGACATTTCTGATCCCATTTCAAAAATGTACTTGATCCTTTTTTTCTTCTCTTACGAGGGCTGCATTTTAATGAGGCCTCACCCATACCGGTACACTGCATTTCCTGGTACAACTTTTCTTCTCATGCAGTGTTTGGTTAAATAGTTCAGCGGAATATGAAAATGAGAGCATTGCATAAGTCTAGTTCCATTTTTTGACAAACCTTATACAGACATATTTTTAACTTTGTAATGAAACATTTATCTTTAATATACACTTACTATATCAATGCTTAATATATCAAAGGGAGATTAGCTGAAAAGTACATCTCAAAGACCATCAGCAATAGTTGAAATGAATTGAATGTGTAAATTAAAAATGTGTTGTTGCTAAGTGGAAAAATGAAAATAATCGATGCATGATTATCATGCTTGGTGTTTTTTGTGAGTAACTCCATTGTTGTGAAAGGAGCTACATTAGGTATTATCCAGAACTCAGAAAACTGATCTCCCAGACTTCCCTTTGCCTCTTCACCAGTGGTCTCTGTCCTGCAGGACACTGCATGTGCCTGCACCCAGCACAAGATGCTGCAGGACTGGTACTGGCACATTCACCACCTCCCTGTATGCCTCTGGAAAGCCTTCCTCTAGCAAAGGTCTCCCATTATTGCACTCTGTAATTTAAAAAGTAGAACTAAGTCTTCTGCAAGAATGGTGTCATATCCTCTAAATTACCTGACAAGCAGAGATCATGCAGGCAGCAAACTGAGAGTAAACATGCCTTGCTGCAATAGTCTCTTGGGGGGAAAAAGCTGTGTAAAGTTTCTTGCCATTACCATGTTATTAATTACGGTTTAAATGTGTCATCTGTACTGCACGTTGTAAAAATTGTAAAAATATTCTAATAATAATTTGCATTAGAGTATTGATTGTAAAACTTTCCTGATAGTAAGAAATTTCACACAGAATAAAAACCTATCTTAAATCAGAGGAGCTGTAGAAGAGATGTATTTTGTAATAATCTATTCATAAAATTTTTAAAAGAGATGTATTTTGTAAAAATCTATTCATAAAATTTTCAGCACACATGTATATATACACATATATATGCATGTTTGCATATATATATAATTTAATTATCTTTTATACTTGTTTCTGGGATGTATTAAAATTATGTATGTTTAATCATCAAAATATATTTTATTAATTAGATTTTCAAATATTCTCTTTAGAATGAAAACTGCTTTGCTGTTCTCAAATTAATAATTAAATTTATATTTTAAGTGGTGCCATTAGTGAATATTTACAAAAAGAAACACTAATTTGGAGAAATACATTAATAGTTTATTAGAAAGGAAAAAAACTTCTTTCTGCTGATTGGCACCTTAACAATCAGCTTACCTTTTATTGTTTCTTTACTCTAAATAGAAATTTAAATATGTTCAATGATTTATCAAAGCAATGTGTTTGCAAACAGTATTTATTAGTAACATTTACATCTTATATAATATTTTGCATCTTTTGAGGCAGAACGGTAAGTTTTATCTTCATGCCTTTACAAATTGGGGAGAATTTTGAATTTTTGCTTTCAAGGAAACCTTCCAACAAAAAGGTATTTTTTAATGTTTATGTTCCTAGTGTTTCAGACACCTTCTGCCTCATCAGAAACCTCATGTGATGGTAGTTGAAGTACTTTCGATGTTAACCCACATTCCCCAGCACACACTTCCTGAATTAGAGTCCCAGCAGAAACAGAATATTTAGCACAGAGCTGCAGACAGCTGTGTGTGCCTGGGAGGATCAGAGGAAACTCTGCTGAAGGCGCAGCAGTCCCTCTCTAAGTGCAAAGGACTCTCCACATTAACTCACAGAGAGGAAAAATGGAGCCAAGATAGAAGTCTAAGAGGTTTGCACAGGACCAGAGAGGGAAGATGATGGCAGTGATAGGATAAAAAAACTAAAGCACTCCTGTGTCCCACACTCTGGGCTTTTGTGTCACAGATTTTTCATATGTTTCCCTATTAAAATCAGTGTGGAGGGCAAGATATAGCCTATAGTCTTTTTAACTGAGAAGCTTCAGAAAGGAAACCGATCACGAGCATTTGTTCTGCTGGACTCAGCCTAAAAATTAAACAGTTCTTTGGCTAAATTATTATTTCACATTACCACCATTCCCAAAGATGACTCATTATCTCTGTTGAAGGCTTCATCAGCCTGAAGGATGAGTGCAGAAATAGAAGTCCTCTGGAGGAGCAGCAGGCTCTGCCATAGAACAGCAATGTCTATCACTGTCACAGTCATTTTCTGGTGTGGTTTGCACTGATTCGAGATACAGGAATAAAATGTCTGCATTTGAATAATTGTTTTTGTCCTGTGTTATACAGCTGATTTTTAGTATGTGTCACTGCATTGAATGTTGGTTCATACAGTAAAATCATATTGGAAAATCTGCAGACATTAATTTAAGTATTTATTAAAAGCTGAGTGTAGCAAAGTTAAATTGATGTTAACTGCCATGATCACTTGCCTGACTCTTACCAGCAAATTCCAGGTATGTTTAGGAACATATTGCATGAGACAGTATGTGACTTTTGAGAAATGTCTACACACAAGCTTTCATAAACCTTTATTCTGTCTTTAGAATTTGGAATGATGGGAGATCATACAATTAAAAGTCAGCGACCTCGATCTGTTCATGAGAAAAGGGTCCCTCAGGAACAAGCTGATGCTGCTAAATTTATGGCACAAACTGGTAATACATCAGTTACATTTTTCTATTTACTGTTGTTAATTTTAGCAAAACCACTGCATGTTTCCATAATCTTTTGCTGCATATTTGTCAGTTTTCTAAGCTGATACTTTTTTTGAATCATTTATTTTTTTTTTTCCACCAGTTAAAGTCCATAAATAAAGTAGCTGAGATTTAGGTAGGTCAAACAAAAACATGCACTGTGAATGTGGATACTGAATCGTTTAATGTAAGCATGAATTTCTTTGGTAGTAAAAGAAGTCTCACATGTACAAGACACAGGACAGCTCACTGTGACATATTAACATTTTTTCAAAGACGATAAGAACACGCTTCAGAATGTCTTTATAAATAGACTGAGGTCTAATCCCAGCTTTAGGCATTTATCAAATTAATTAATTACTGGGGTGACTTTAATGTGCATGCATTCAGCATTTACTATCTTTGGCCCAGCACGATGCTCTATTCTCTAGTTTCCAGATTCATAATTGCTAAATGAAATTGGCTGTAAGTAGTTTTTAATTGGATGTGCAAATTATCTAACAGTTTTTCATCTAAAACATATTTTCTAATTTTGTTTGAGCAACTTCATCTTCTTTATCTAAAGATACCAAAATGATATTGGAAACCTGGAGCTGAACTAATTAAAAAAAAAAAAAAAAAAAGCCTGTTTACCAACAGTTACCACAGCTGCCTTTGAGGTCAATAATAAAATTTCAGTGGTGAGTTGAATTAAGCTCTTATACACCAAAACTACTGCTCATTTTGGCATCAATAATAATAATCCCTGTGTCTGTTGGTAAAATCTAACTCTTTATTGGTACCCGACATGCTCCATTCCAGTAAGTTACTGCGTTGACAATCTTGTGCCCCGTATTTTTGTATGGATTTGAAACAACTTACTCTATATTCCGTAGTTACTAACCTAGAATATATGCCTGCATCAGTCATACATAATGCTTCCAGTTTTTATGCACTTCAGTAAAAAAGCTATGATTGCTTCTAGTTATATTGCATGTTGACTTCCTTAGTAATAGGGTGCTTTACTTAACAGATTTGCAGAAATCAATATATTAAGCAATCTAAATACATGTATAGCCAATCAGTGTAGATCTGTTTGGAAAATAATTTACAATTTAGAAGTCTGTTTACCTCCTATTAATCTATAGGACTGCTTTTATGGCTAACTCCCAGTTACTACTGTAAGCAACTGTAGTGGAAGAAGGTAGCCTAGAGTTCTCTATGTCTCCATGCAGTTTTTGTTCAGGGAAGCAGAACTTATTACTTACATACCTAGCTCAGACGTAGAATGTTAGTTGCTTACTACATAGAATAACACCTCTGCTTTTTTGCTGCTTCCTGAATTCATACAATTATTGAAAAAATAAGTAAAAGTATCTGGTTTCTTTCCTCATATAAATCCCTAAAACTTTAATAATATCACTTATAACTTGTATCTGATGATTTCTAGTCATGAATTGCAGTGCATCTATTATGGGTGTTACAGAACTGCATTATAAATGCAGCACTTATACCATCACCTTCTGATAGATTGTGTGTGTGGAGTGGGAGATGAACGTTCAAAATTATACAGGCTTGGTTTTCAAGGTCCTGTTCTGAAAGCATGTGAGATGTATGAGCATATAGATTTACATAGCCAAGTTTGAGGAAATCTATATTTTCCATATTGTAGGTTAACACATTTTAAGTAATACTGTGCTCTTTTTGAACATACTAATTTTCATCTCTTCATTTTGATTTTTCTTTGTAGTGATCATTGCATATTTTCTTCACCTCTAATGCATTAATTTTTCTTGCAATAAAATTACTGTGATATCTTCTTAAACTGATTCATAAGGGTTTCTTTCTAACACACATATCTCATTAAATTATCCATGTACTTAGAAGTCCTAATAGTAAATGAATACTGAGTTTATGAGTTTTTTTTTATTTTGAGCCAATTTGATATTTTATTTTGTGTAATAATAAAACAGATGCAAAAGTGCAACAAAATGTTTGTATCATTTAAAAAGACAGAGAGATAGGAATAGAAAACTGTCCTGGAAAAGATTTATGAAAAACATTTAATACTATTAGTATGGAGTACTTAATCCACCAAGTTTTACTGGGAATGGAAGAGTTTAAAATGTGGTATTAAAATATGCATTTTGCTGCTTTGGGGGAGTGATATGAGGCATTAAAAAATTATTAAAAAATATTTTGTGAATAATTTATTGTTCTATATTTGTCCTTTTATGTGTTTGGACTGATCCTTCCTTTAGGTGTTATGGGATTTAGAGAGTATAATGCAGGTAAGTTTTACACAGATCAATGAGGCCTTCCGTACAGTAAGTTATGTTTCCTCTTACATGTCAAGCAGCAGGGGAGAATAAGGGCTTGGTAGCTTGCCAGTAGCTAGTTTGAGATTCTAGATCTAATATGATAGATATAGAAATGTAAGAGTTCTCGAATAACAGAAAACAAGAAGGAAAATAAAAAAGTAGCCATTTTGAAATTTTCATTTCAGAAAAGAAAAAAATGGAGAAAAGATAAAGCAAACAATGGAAAATGTATTTGCACATTATACAATCAAGGTTTACTCTAGAAAATATGAAAGTCTTTACATGGTTAAATTGAAAATGGTAAATTAACTATGATATGATATGCCTGTGAAGACGTTTCCCTCCTTTTAGATCTTTTAAAATAAGTAATAATCATACTAACAGCAGTACAAGATACTCTGGAAATCTAAAAATTACCAAAATATTATAATGCATTGAACAAAAGAAAGCAAGGCAACTGGTGAGATAAATTGGTTCTTTATTTTCTTTTAATATCACTCTTTTTGCACCGTACATCATGTTAGTGTGGAGGACCTTCCTCCAGCAAATGTTTAAGCATTGTATCCTTTATGTATGATAAAATATGTCGAGAGTTTATGCCTATTTTGGATGGACAGTACATATATCCTCAGAACTTCTAATAGTTACTATTATTTAAAAAATTCACTCCATACAGTCACACTTCTTAGGATCATGTTGCTACTATTTTTCATCATATTCCAAAGGTTAAGAGCAACATTTTTATCACTTTAAGATATCAAAAATTTATTTTTTTAATACTTCATTTCTGTATTTTGTTAGCTATGCAGTGTCACCATGTCTGCATTGGATAATTTACACTGAGTATACATGACTGTTTTATATAATGAGGAACATCGTGAGAAACATAGTTTTGACTTTTTCTGCTGTTTGACCTCTTATCTAAACCATTTTAACAAAAGCAAAGTCAAACTTCAAAGAAGTAGGAAAAGACATAAAATATTACCCTAGAAACCCATACTAATACAAGTCTTTTTGCCATGTACATGGGGCTTATATTGCGTATTTTATAATTTTTAATGTCCACCCATATATTAAATTTATTAACCATGTTATATCATCTAACCTGAACCCAAGCCATGTAACAACCCAAGCCTAACCAAACTTCTAAGTTCATATTAGAACAATTATTAAAACAAAAATCAGTGATTATTCTTTTCATTTTTTTCTCCTAACAAAGGTAATTCCTACAAAAATCACTGGTGAATTTTTGTATGTAAAAAGCTCATAATTTTGTCCTTGTCTATAGAAATTTATAGAACTGCATACAATGTTATGAAAAGCAAAGGGATTTTTGTGGTAGTTATAAAACCTTTTGTCTTATTAC
The DNA here is from genome assembly GCF_022539395.1 of Myiozetetes cayanensis. NCBI lineage: Eukaryota > Metazoa > Chordata > Aves > Passeriformes > Tyrannidae > Myiozetetes > Myiozetetes cayanensis. The sequence goes on along the minus strand of NW_026087411.1, from coordinate 86,563,852 downwards.
TGAATAAGAAGCAATTTTTTTTTAAGCATTGAATAGCCTTAGGATTGCTTCTTAGAGCTGTAGCAAAGAAAGCATTTTGCAAAGGTTTCATACTTGAAATCTTAAAAAAACCAAAACCAAACAAACAAAAAAAGAGAGCTTGGGCAGATTCACAGATTTCTTACTACAAAAGCACATTTTCAAGAAATAGTATGTCATTTACTGCGTTCATGGAAGATAGCAGCAGAATCTTCCTGGTTTGCAGACAATCTCTCAATTGTGATCAGTATCAAAACTTTTGGAAGACTGGAGGTGTATTGAGATAACTAAAATTTTAAGCAATCTGTTCAAGTCTGCAGATTGTATAACACTACTGATTTTAAAACAGAAAATCCCACTTGTTAGAAAAAGGACATACATTTAAAAATCAACAGACTTCAGCATGCTGTTTTACATGCTGATTTTTAGTGGAAGAAGCTAAACATCAATGCACAATTATTTACTCAAATTGTTCAGTGAGGTATATTCACATTATTTTTGCATTTGCTTTCTGAGAATACTCAAGGGACCTCGTTTTCTGAACATCAGTTCCTTTGGAAAAGGAATTGTGTGTATAGCTGTTCATGGAAATTAAACACTCTTTCCTGAGCATCCATGCAAGAAGACTTTATGCATTACTTGCTTTCAAAAAATAAAAATAATGTAATGTGCTATCTCTCAACAGTGAACAAATTTCCTCTTTTCTAATATACAGTATTAATAAATCACATCTGACAATTTGAACATAGTGGTATGTACTATGCAGTAATGAGGTCTAGCACACTCAAGAATTTAGCACACCTGTAGGCTCAAAGCAAGCAGTAGATCTGTGCAGCAAAAAGTCAAACCAAAGTTACCATCCCACAGTTCAGGTTAAAATTTATTTCTTTGCCAGGGAACTTCTTTCAAATGCTAGATAACTCTCCTCCACTACAGAAAATATTAGACATTAGGGGTTTGGTTTGTCTGGGGGTTCTTTCACTGGAATTCCCTTACTGTTAGGGTTACTTAAACTGTTACCAAGCATTATTTCTAGAGTGATAAGTAAAAAATTCAAAGATAAATCCTTTGCTATTATATAAAAAGACTTTTCTGTCTTCTTTTAGCATCCTGAGGGCAGTGTTTCTGAAGTGTTGAAGGGCAGTAGTTCTCATAAAGTTGTAAATAATGCTAAGAGATCAAACTGTTCCTCTCTGACTGGAGTTATGTGACTGCAGCACTGTAGGTGTCTTTGTTTCCTATTCATCGCACATTTCCACAACTGCTTTACTCCATGAATTTTTAAATATTTATTTTGGTGTGTTACTTTTTCCTTTGATTTATAAGAGCAGATAATAATGAGCTTCAGGGAAAAAAAAAAAAAAAGAAAAAAAACCTGAAAACTTGTGTCATTATACTTATGTCTATATTCATGTTTGTTTGTTGTCTTGAATACAGGTGAATCTGGTGTTGAAGAGTGGGCCCAGTGGAGTACGTGTTCAGTTACTTGTGGTCAAGGGTCGCAGGTGCGAACCAGAACTTGTGTATCACCTTACGGGACACACTGCAGCGGCCCTTTAAGAGAATCAAGGGTTTGCAATAACACTGCCCTCTGTCCAGGTAGTGTTAGCAGCCAATAAATAAAATTGTGGATGTTTTTTTAACTGTGTAATGATGAGAATTTGAAACTATATAATTTTTTTATTATTAATATGGATTTCATAAGGGCATTTCAATTAAAGAAGAAAATTGTAATTGCATTCAGCTGTGAAATCTTTTCATGTAGGTTGTTATTTTTACTTTCAGGACAGTCAAGATATGGAACAAGAGCCCCTTTTTTCTGACAGTTTCAGATTTTTTTCAAAAAGTTTACATTCTTTCATTTTCATTCAGAAAACAGAAGGTAGCATGAGTACAAAAGACAAATCAGAGAAGAGATTCAGATCATCAAGACATTAAGAAGCAGAGTCTAATTAATAGGGGGGGGAAGTTAACATATGTTATTTGACACCATTGTGTGATTTTGTCATTTAGAATACTATCTTCTAGGCAATGGGCCAGACAGTTCACTGCAGTTATGTTTATGGACTTCCCTTTACATTGTTCTGGTAATAAAGGGCAACAGCTACCCATCAAAGGAAAAAAGATCAGACAAAAGTAACTTTCTTACGTCTGACATGTGGTAAGGGTCACGAGTATCTTGCATCACAGTTTTCCTCCTCCTTTTTTCCAAGAGATCTGGACATACTTGGAGTTCAGCAGCAGTTACACACTAAGGAGAAGAGACAGGCGTGTACAGGTTTGTTGCAGAAAGGGCACATCTTTCTTTAGACTCTGTGGATCTGATTAATTTGTGATGGGAAACAAAAGGGAAGGCATGTACCCCATGACTGTATTAATTTTCCTCTACTATAACTGCAATGCAAAAAAAAATATATGCCACCATCCAGATGTACAAATTCCTCAGCTCCCTGTAACATTTGATCCCAACAGGGTGGTGAGCTGTCTTCAGCTTCTGGGGAAACTCACTCCATTTTCTAAGTAAACTAAACTGGCAGAGAACCCCTGGACTCTATCTCAACGAGTAGTAATATATAGAATCAAACTTCCATGCTGTTACTTTGTGTTGAGAAATATCCAATGGAAAGGGCATATGTGATCCCATCAGAGGTTTTCTGTCAGCATTTTAAGCATTTAGGGGACCTCTGTAATGGAAAACAAAAGATTGTCTCTGGATAAACCATGACTGTAATAAGAATTGCTCTTGGCACCTAACGCCTTTCTACCATGTTTAAGACAAGCAATTCACATGAGATTTTCTAATATTTCAGAGTAGAAATGCCTAGCTAGAGCTGAATTTTAACACCTGAAGTGCTTCCATACAAAAATGGCAGCTATTTCTAAAATGGTTGAGCTAGCTTAGAGTGTGCCAGAGGTGGGATATTTTGCAAAAGAACTCTAAACTTGATAGTACAAAAATAAGAAGTGAAAGGAGAGATCTCTAAAAGAAAAGAACAAACACTGCAAAAACTCAAAGATAGATTTAAAGATTTATTTGAAACTAGGTGAAGAATGAACATGACAACACAGTCTCGCTCTCACGAAGAGAGGCAGTTCTGCTTGCTTTCTTGTTTATTAATATTAAATAAGAAGAGGGGAAAGATGGTTAATTTTCAAAATTGACAATCTTCATTGTCAAAGTAAACTGGAAAAAGTTAATTCTTAAAAATCACATTGTCAAGCAAACTTCTAAACAATGGTCACTCAAAAGGACTGTTCCATATTTCTCAGGTCAGAAAGGAGCTTTTTTCTTTCAGCCTCCCATTTCAGGGTAAGGCTTTTGTTTCCAGATACCCAGTATGAGCAATGGCTACCAATTCTTACTGTCTGTACTGCCAAGATATTTTCCTTTTTAGTTCACCACAGCTGATTCTGATAATCTTTATGTATCTTGAGTTACCTTTTCTAAATAATTAGTCTTCTGGGCTTAATTTTGCATTTTGTCTCACAAAGTTACAATAACCTTATTCAATTATGCTTTTCTGTGTCTGACTCCAGGGTCACTACTCTGTGGCGGTGTGCAAGATTAGTAATTTAGAAATGTGTTTTTCCTAGTCACATCTCCATTAATTTTTCAAACATCACTTTAATTATTAGCCTAAATATCCTCTGTCCTCATTCTATTCTGAATCCTGACTCAGAGAGTTACATAGTTCAGGATTATCCCTGGTCCATGCATAACAAAATACCTAGTTTGTACACTAGTGTATTTAAAACCGACATTTGGCAAAATGATTAGTAAAAGGGTGGGAAGCATTGTGAGAGCTAGAATAATGTTTCCTAATCAAAAATTGCCCCTTCAATATAAAAAAAGTATGCAGAATGACTTATTGTACTATATTTCAAGCATCTATTCACAAGCTTCAAAGGAACCTGTTAAACTTGCAAACACTACTGCAGAGCTGCCAGACTATTTTTTTTCTTTTTCCTTTCTATACACTTTACATATTATATATGTGTCCAAGATACTCACTGGGATGTTAGGGAATACATCTCTCTTTGATCTCAATGTCCTGGAAAATTTTGGAAATGGGATTCGCCAGGTTCATACACACACACACACACACACATATACATAGGTATATATTGAAATAGAACTTTAAATTTCAAACTAGTATTCCTGATAATTCAAGTGAGATAATGAAGGAACCACTATTTACATAATTTTTGGTTTATTGATATTTATTCCAGACCAATACTATTCTAGAGAAGTCCAACATAGAAGGCAACAAAACATTGCTCAGGTAACCTTTGTTGCCACTGGTTCTTTTGAGAGTGAAGACACCTCAGGATCCAGTACTGCAGTGCCTCTGTATCATTTCAGTTAGTGAATAATTTCTAACACAGCTAAAACTTCAAGGGGAAAGAACATGGAATTTCCATACTTTCAGGTCATCTCAGTTTCTATTTCTCCTTCTCCACTGCATTCAAGACTTTTTACCATAAAATTTAACTGAAACTCAGCATTTTCAGGCTTATGAGTAAAGCAAGACATGGCAGGAGCAGGATACCCTAAACAATTTCAAACATTTGCATGCTCAAAAGCTCTATTTTGGCTGGTAATTTTTTCTTTGTCTTGTCCTATTGCAACAAGACCTGTCATAAAGCTTATCCCCATCTCTCTTTGAGGCTCCCTTTAAGTACTGGCAGGCCACAGTAATGTGTTCACGAAGCCTTCTCTTTTGCAGTCTGAACAATCCCAACTCTTTTAGCCTGTGTTCATAGGAGAGGTATTCCATCACTCTGATCACGTTTGTGGTAATGCTCTGGACCTGCTCCAACCTGTGCTGAGGGCTCCAGAGGTGTACACAGGAGTCCAGGTGGGGTCTCACCAGAGTGGAGTAAAGGGGCAGAATCCCATCCCTCATCCTGCTGACCACAGTTCTTTTGATGCAGCCTAGGATACAATTAGTTTCCTGGACTGCAAGTGCACATCACTGGCTCAGGTCTAACCTCTCATTCTCTAAGCACCCCAAAGTCCTTCTTCATAGGACTGCTCTCAATCCCTTTGTCTCACATCCTGTATTGATACCGAGTTGCCCTAAGCCATGTACAGGATCTTGTTGACCTCATGGTGTTCACATGAGCCCACTTCTCAAGCTTGTCCAGATCCCTCTGGATGGTGTCCCATCCTTTAGGTTTATGAACCACACCAGTCAGCTTGGTGTTGTCTGCAAACTTGCTGAGGATGCGCTCAGTCACACTGTCTATGTCACTGATGAAGATATTAAACAGTACTGCGCCAGTACTACTTACAATGAAAGGTCAATGGCCATAAAAACTTTTCAGTGTCTGTTCAGTTTAAAGCTGAACAAATCAACAGCATTTAAACCCCAATAAAAATCTTCCAAAATATGCTTGTAGGATGAAGGCCAGCATGGCCTCACGCCTCCTCCCACTTCACAGCAGTTGCATATTGTGAACACTGTGGGTGTTCACTTCAACATGATTAGGTTCACAGAGTGGCAGAGAGAAGGGAAAGATGCTCTGCAGTAATCCAAACTCGATGTGCTAGCAATGTTTTTGACAGATAAGTTGGCAATAATCTGAATATTTTTGTCCCAAATAATGAATCTTGCATCTGAAACTGTGTTATAGAAAACAGTAACTCCTCTGCGGGCCAGCTCTCCATCTGGTGTAATTTGGCATAGCTCATCTGGCTATAATTCCTCAGATGTTATAGGATTTTTTTCCTTTAGAAAATAAGAAAGAAAATGTAAATGAAATATACAAAAAAAAATTCAGAAGTAAGAAATTTTAAATTAATATGTTCTTTTAAAGCTGATCTGGATAATACTGGGCTCTTCTGTAATGCATTGAACATATTAATTCTCACTGATATTTGTTTGCTGACATTGGTTGTTTTTTGATGTTATACCTTTTCCATCCTGGACTTTATTATTTGTCTACTTGTTTCAGATATACAAGTCTATACATGCAAGAGGTACTGTGAAATTTTTACTCAATGAGCTAAAATTTGTTATGAAAGATGATTCTGGACCATTTAGACCACAAACAGATAGAGGCTGCTCTAAGTTTGAGTCCACCCAAAGTGGACAAAACGTTTTGTCTTATGTTCAGACACAAACTCACAAAAGAATTATTCTGTGTTGCTGCTAATAGGCAGTCACTCTTGCCGGAAGAAATATACAACCTATTGAGTTAAGACAGTATCTTTAAAGAGCACCTCAGCACTTGTTTTTATTATTTTTAAAGAAAGACAACTAACTTAGAATATTTTGACAGCATAAAATTAAAATCCCAAATTAAACAATAGACCTTAACTTACGTGTACTCTGCAAAACCTCATGCTGTGTCTACATAGTGTCAAGACCTTTCTAAATTAGTATTTTTCTAGAGAATTTGGATTATTTTTGTTTTTTGAAGTTTTATGCTTTTTGAAATTCTTTTTGCATCCGAACATCTTAATCAACATTTGTGGTATTAACGAGATGAAATGATATCATTGTTATTATAGGCTACTGTTTGGAATCTGGTCTGACAAATTAGTTTCTCATTAATTTTTCACATTTGATAAAAATTGGGAATCTTAGAGATAAGTTTGGATTTGAAATCTAATACTTCACCAATGAGAAAAAAAATCTTTAGATCATATAGCTGAATCAGCATAGCTGTCAGAATATAGTGTCTGTCGAGAACAGGTGAACCTTAAAGGGTTACATGCACATATAGTCATCGATTTACTAGTTTTAGAAGAGCTAGGCTTTCTGGTTTTGACCAAAATGTCACAGTTAGTCAAGGTTTCTAAACTGACTAGATCAAAATCTGTCATTTTAACATTAATTTGGACTCTTCCTGAGATTTTTTTTGTTTCAGTGGTGTTTTTTTGTTTTTTGTTTTTTTTTTTTTAATAATATAATGCAGAAGGATGTGATATTTAGAATAAGATAATTTTAATAAAGCTAGCCACATAGGACGTGGTTCTTTCTGACCACTTGTATGTGACCAACCAAAAACCTTTCATTGATTGAGCTGTTATTCAGTGGGTTAAAATCTTCCCTGAATAAAGCTTGACATTTTCTGTCAGGTACAATTTCTCAGAAGTTAGCTAACAAACTTTTTATCTCAACATAGCATCTGAAATGACAATTTTTCTTACTTTTAATGAAAGGCAGTAGAACTTACCTACTTTCAGAATTCCCCTTGATCTTACTGATGAATTTGTGATAATATGGCAGGGAGCTGAGTGTCCTTCTGCAGCCTTGTAACTGAATTTCACCTCGGGAAATGTTATTCTGATCCCTACAAGAAAAGGGTTGTATTTGTAGAAACTGGGCAGGTGATACATGCCTTCAGGGCAAAGGAAACCTATATAAGAGAAGTTCTTTCACAGTGATGAAAAAAAGTGAGGACAAACCACAAAATCTATTTCTTCTGTAATGCTGTGATTTTTTTTTTTACAGTATTTTTCAGTTTGTAGAGAACTGTCTTACCAATGCATGTAAGAAATTGTTTTACCAGTACGTGCTTAACTCTATATTGTATTAGATAACTTTCTGAGAACGTAACTCCAATTTTTTTCTCTCAAGGCATTGCATATGGTATGTAAGCTCACATGGATATTGTATATTAGTTTCTCCTAGGGTTGAATATACTTAAGGGAGAGAAAGATCCATATTCTATGATTCTTTATATTAATTTTATGAAATATTTGTATATAAAAATATTGGTGTATGTTTGCAATTTATTGTGTACTCTGAAGGTATCTGGAGTTTGTTGAGTGAACATTTTTCTAAGAGTGATACTTGTATTACTGTGTCTGTTAAATCAATGAATATGTTCATGTAAGGAAATAGCACATATCTTTTTTTGCTGATGTGGTCTGGGAATTTTTGAGGAATATAATGAAGCATGTGTGCTGCTATATTTCCACCAGCATTTAAACAATTGAAAAAATTGTAAGATAACTGCCCCAATTTATGATGGGGACAGAGTAATAAATTATGTGATAATTCCTATGGTTTCAAAAGACAGCTTTAGTTTTGATGGCTTATAGTTTTTAGAAAATGTTGTGCAACATTGCCCTGTTGCAGAAAGCATATGCCTGATTTTCACAAAGACTAGTCTCCTGAAAATCAGGGCTATTAAACATGTCGAATAAGGCACCAAAGATGTCATAACTATTCAAAAGGGAAGTCATCTTTCTTAAAAGAGTGAATGAACAGAAACTGTGAAAGTGAGATTAGTTTAAAGATTTGAGAAAATGTTTCAAAATCAAATATGTTTTAGAGAAAATATGCCTTTTAAATTGAAATTATCTAAGGTTTCAAAAGTATTTATTTTCTGTTGATAAAGTTTACCTATGTACTGATTTCCTTGAAGTTGGCAAAATAATTCCCATTTAAAATATTGATCTTGTTTATTTTCAAATCCTTCTGTTACTTATGTGTCTGTTTCTGGTTAAAATCTGTCTGGTTTGTTGCAGTACATGGCGTTTGGGAGGAATGGTCACCTTGGAGTTTGTGTTCATTCACATGTGGTCGAGGCCAAAGAACTAGGACAAGGTCATGTATACCTCCCCAGTATGGGGGAAGATCATGTGATGGACCTGAAACACAACACAAACCTTGCAATATTGCACTCTGCCCTGGTGAGCTCATATAACAACTCTCTGCTTTGTTACAGTGCATTTTATGTGGGTTGTTTGTGATTTCTTTCATAGCTCTTTGCACAGAGGAAAAAAAACCCACATTGTCCAAAGTGAGTAGCTGGGTAACATTGTTCATAATTATGGCTGGGATTAAAGTATATAATCAGGATGGTAATTCTGTTCGACATACTACACAAGCAAATAATTTTTAGTTTCTTTGAGGTACTGTTTCTGTAGGGCACAGTATTTTGTGTAGAAAATCTTGATTCAGGATGGGTCTTGGAGAACCAAAAGGCAAAAAACTTCCTGAATATGGCTTAAAGGGAAATATTCAGAGGTCACACAGTTTTTGCCCACCATATCTGTTTGAATTGTTTGCTTAGAGGTTTACTGTAATTTCAAAGACTATCACTAACCAAATAAAAAATGAATAGGCTTCATGTTAAATCTTCCACCCACTAAAACTGAAACTAACTTTAAAAAATCATATGTTCTTTCAGAATTGATTTTTACTTTTTTTGTCTGTAGGTTATAATTAATTTAGACCTCATTTTTCTAAATGTGTGTGTACATATATATATATATAATATCTGAATATTACAAGGATCATCGAGTCCAAACTTTAGCCCTGCATAGGACCATCCCCAGGAGTCACACCATGTGCCTGAAAGTATCATCCAAACGCTTATTGAACTCTGTCAGGCTTGGTGCTGTGACCACTTCCTTGGGGAGCCTGTTCCAGTGCCCAACCACCCTCTGGGTGAAGAACCTTTTTATTCTAATATCCAACCTAAGCCTCCACTGACTCACCTTCAGGCAGTTCCTGTGAGTCCTGTCACTAGTCACCTCAGCAAAGAGATCAGTGCCCGCCCCTCCTCTTCCCCTCATGAGGAAGTTGTAACTGCAATAAGGTCTCTCCTCAGTCTCCTCTTCTCTAGGCTGAACAGACTAAGTGGCTTCAAGGCCCTTTACCATCTTCCTTGCCCTCCTTTGGACATTCTCTAATAGCTTATATAATATATATAATATATATTAATATATCAAATAATATTTTATAGTTATTGAACTGATTGCAATACTTGGGTATTAAAAATTTTTCAGATACAGTAATGTGAGAAATTTCTTTCATGAGTTCTGTCTGACAGTGTTGAAGGTTGCCCATGTAGTGGATCTGTTGAATATCCAAAGTTCACAACACTGCTGCAAATAGATTCTCCATGACCAGCACTCTTCCTGGAAAAGATTCATTAGCAAAGGGTTGTTTGATGATTTGAAAACTGAAATGAAGGAAAAAATGGAACTTAGTTCTTCACAGAATTAATACTAAATTTAATAGACTTTTATGAAACCTGAACCTTGCTTTTCTTCTGGTCAGTAAAGCATACTCTTTACTTTAGGACAAAATCTGTGGAAAAGTCTTAGTATTGAATGCAGCTGCAAAAACTTTGAATTAATACAGTTTTTGGCCGAATTGACAGCTGTGCAATTTTGCATGTGTGTACACAAAGTAACTAACATAATATATGAGAATGAAGCAGAGTTGTCAACAAGAAAACTGACAAATTAAACAGGAGAGAAGAAATTAATGCATTCAGTTCACTTCAGTATTACATAGAAACACAAAAGATATTATGACTAATCTGTCAAAATAAACAATTTGAGAATTCTGGAGTTTGAACAGTTATTTGTACCTAAATGACTTTTAGAGGAAGTTATATACTGTTATATTTAAAAGTATCACTTTTAATCTTTTTTCGATGTTAGATGCAATTTGCACATTCAACTTTATAAGGGAATCTTCATCTTGAATTCTTTATTTTTTAATGATATTTCTGAAACAGAAAACTCAGATGGTATTTGCTTCTAAAGATAAAGGGAGATGTATGAAATATATATGAGAAGCCACAGAATGAGTTTTCTCCAAAGACAGTATAATAATTGATTCGAACTTTCCTACCCTAAATAATACTATGTAGCCATGAATAAAACTGAAGAGGACGCATTGAAATGTAATTTCCTCAATGTTTTCCTCTTCATGTATAGCTTTTATGATTAATGAGTGGAGCCAGCTTCCATGTTTGAAAAGATTTCCATTTTCTGCAGAATAAATTATCAGAGCTCAACTTTGTAGCTTCAGAAGCATCTGCACTGAGAAGTGATTCACAATAAAGCATTACATATAATATTTAATATAGAACTTTGGGCAAAAACCTCAAAAACTCTCCGAGTCACTGTTTGCTGAGATTCTTGGCATTAGAGATACAGACAGTATCTTTGAAATGTTCTGTGGTTCATGTCTGACAATAGTAAAATAGTTCACCTCCATACTTCACTGAAGAGTGGCGCACCCATACAGAACAGTATGTTTAAAAACTAACTGAAAAATTCTGCTTCCTGCTTTTATTAACACCTTCAACTCAGGGAGCTGCTATTCGAACCTTCCTTTAGAAGAATCCTGAAACCAGGGATTGGCAAGTGCTCCAAGTGAAGTTTCTCATTTTCAGCAGTGGTGCTTTTATAGCACTAGTAGTTTTAAAACCAGGTTTTGAAGGATGAGTATTATTCAAAATTGTATTAAAACCTACATATTGAGTTTATATTGGGTAACTGCAAGGGAAATTAGGAACTGATCATTGCTGAAGTCTATATGGATACAGGATTCTGAATTAGCACAATTAGTCATGAATCGTTCCATAATGCTTACCTGTTTCAAACATGCTGTCTAGTCGTATTATGTATTATAAACCATATAATTTTTCATTTGTATGGAATCTTAGTTGGGATACATTTTTTATTATCTTGGTTATTAATATTTTCATTTACCCCAAGAATCTGCCTGATACACAAAAGTAAAAATAACAGTCATTAGCCTTTACTCAGGAGACTATGCATCCACACTCAAATGCATGGGCTAATGCAAATTACTAAATACAGAACTGGTCATCGTATCCATATTGTTTAGACATTTAACTTGCCAGATTCAGAAAGAAGATTGCCTGATATGCGAATACACAACAGCAGACCCAATAAGGAAGGCAGGCTGTTTCTGTCCTCCTACATTTTCCTCAAAAGAATGTTGAAGAACTGAGATCATTTACCTTATAGGAGGGATGAACGATAAAGGTATATTCAGCATTGTAAGTATAAAGAAGAGAGACTGTGAGGCAAAGTGGTAACTCCTGTTTTCCTTTTCCTATTCAATTAAAGGCACCTAGTTTCATGGTCAGGACCAATAATCTTATAAGGTGACTCATCTGAACTATCGCTGCAACTCTAATAAATCACTTCAAAGGGCTAAGAGTTTACAGCATACAAGACTGGCCCTCACTTTTGCCTAAAAAGACCGGTCTTTTTTATAAGACCTTCTTTTTCATAAGGCACTTCAAAATGTGTGTGACTAAATTCATTATTTGTCCTTTGTTATATTAGTGTACAATTAGAGGAAAGGCAATGTTCTTTACTTGAAGAAAAAGGAAAACAGTCTTTAATTCTTTTATAGGAGCTCATAATGTCAGTTTCTGTATTTGATTGCGGTAAGAAACCAGCTTGGGCCCAACCTGAGGGGCTGTGGTCACCTGCCTGGCTCGGGTGGTAACTGTGCTGTGTCCATCTCTTTTGTGCCCACCGCGGCAGTGGACGGACAGTGGCAGGAGTGGAGCTCGTGGAGCCAGTGCTCAGTGACCTGCTCCAATGGCACCCAGCAGCGCAGCCGGCAGTGCACGGCGGCAGCGCACGGCGGCTCCGAGTGCAGAGGGCCCTGGGCCGAGAGCCGCGAGTGCTACAACCCCGAGTGCACGGGTGAGTACGGAGCGGGTCCAGCCCAGGACAGCGGGCACATGACCGGCTTGGCTGGGTGGGCTGCACGGGGCAGAGCAGGCACCCCCAGAGGGAGGCTAAAACTCAAGAGGTCATAAACTGAAACACAAGAAATTTCACCTCAGCATGAGGAAGAACTTCTTCATGTTGAGGGTGGCAGAGCACTGGAACAGGCTGCCAAGGGAGGTCATGGAGCCTCCCGCTCTGGAGACGTTCAAAACCCACCTGGATGTGTTCCAGTGTAACCTGTTCTAGGTGACCCTGCCTTGGCAGGGGTTTGGAGACTAGATGATGTCCAGAGGTCCCTTCCAACCCTCACTATTCTGTTGTGATTCTCTGAGGTCTGGGTCCTCACTCTTATTTATTTGATGAGATGAAAAGCTAAAGAATTCACCTTGAAAGGCTGCATGACAGGCTGCACATGCTGCTTTTGGGTTTATCGCTGTTTAAAGGACATTCAGCAGTTTTAGGCAGAGTAGTTTGAAGCCGAAAAAACTCAAATTTTTCATGAGTCTAGAAAGTGAATGTATATGAACTGATTTGCTTTTGCGCTGAAACTACTTCGTGATCTTCTGACAGTACAAAAGCAGCCTTTCAGGTTGTGTAGATTATGTGTGTACTTACCTTTAAGCCTCATTTTCTCTGTCAGAGCATGTAAAAATCAAGATCTTGGAATATCACATTCAAAAATGTTTTTATTTAGTTTTTTAAGTGCGCATTGTAAATGTGTGCCATTACTGTACAAAAGCACTATACAAGTAAATTAAAAAAAAAGAATGTCAGTTTTGCAGACCAAGTGAAAATTAATGTGTGTCAGTTCTTTTTATTCTATCTTGAGATGCCAGTCATTTAGACAATTATCACATATTTAGGAGACAAGTAGAGACTTCCTCATCTTTCATGAGCCCACATGTACCACTTCTGTCACTGTTAGTTATATCTGTAGGGGCTTTCTTTTCTTACCCAAGTAAAGAACAACTTATATATTCTCCTTTATGACTTTAATCCTGTCACTACTTGAATTATATTTTTCCAAACAGCAAATGGCCAGTGGAACCAATGGGGCCATTGGAGTGGCTGTTCCAAATCCTGTGATGGTGGCTGGGAGAGGCGGATAAGGATCTGTCAAGGTGCTGCTGTGACTGGACAACAGTGTGAAGGAACTGGAGAGGAAGTTAGACGGTGCAGTGAACAGAGGTGTCCTGGTGAGATGAAAATATAATCACTGTTTTTATTTACACTACAGTGTGGCTTACTTTAATGGATATCTTGAGGAGAGACAAGATCAATGTCCATAGAACAATAGCTGTAAAGAGCCGTATCTGGTCTTGCTTTAGACAAGTCACTGATGTTTTTCTCAGTAGTGTTTATCTAGCTAGGTGTAAAATTATCCCAATTGGATATATGAGCATTGCATCACGTTTTAAATAAAGCACAATACCATAGTAAAAAACTTATCAAAAATATTTTATTTCCTAGGAATACCTATAGTATTTGGAATGCCAAAGATTTGCTACAGAAATTCTCTTTGAATGCACTATTTCTGAGAATACCAGAGCTGTTTGTGTAAATCATGGAGTGTAAATCATGGAATTCCTGTTATCCAGTGTACAGGTGACATCTTTGTAATACATATGAGGTAAATTCCACTGCAGTAAAAATAGGGGAAAAAGTCAGCCTTACCATATTGTAGAGAATGAACGAATACATGAGCAACATTTTCTAAAAAGGAAACTAATTTAAAAGGAAAAATTACATATTTCCTGTTTTAATATAATGCCTAAATATATTACTTTGCAGCACTTTTTCTTTGCCTTCCCAATAGATTTAAGTCTTTGTCACTGAAAGCTAATAAAAGTGTAGTTTTGAGCTTCTTAAAAAATGATGAAAAAAGAATAACTGTTGAATCAAGTATTATTTATTGGTCAAGACGCATTGTCCTAAAGTAAAAGAATGCATTATTGGATAGGTGAAAGATAACAAAATAAGGTGTAAGTAGGGTAAGATGTTCTAGCCATTCGCTTGGGAAATTATGTGATCTGAACTACAAGCCAAGAAGAAGCAAAAAATCAGTCTAGGGATTTAACTTTTGGACATTTCACTTAAACGGCAGAGATGCTTTGTGTCAGGAAATGAGAAACATATCAGATGTGAATTTTATGTTATCAAGCCCATATTTTCATGGGTAGCATGTTTATCCCTTGATAACCATCAAAAAAAAGTTTTCAAGATATTTTCAGTACAGTAGAACAACAAATCACATTGCACTTGAAGAACAACAAAAAGTCTATTTGTAGTTATAAAGTTAAAACCCTATATTGTAGACGTTAACCAAATTTAACTTGCTTTTTAAATGATGTCTTTAATTTTAATAAAACTTTTATTATTTGAAAAGCAGTACAAAACTGAATTTGTGTTGAATTCCTAAAAAAATTGTAATTTGCATAGGTAATGCAGACTTCCTCTATAAAACCACAAAAGTAATAGATTAATAGGAATCTTCTCAATAAGCAGATGTTCAGATGATCCAGCTTCTGCTTATAAAACCAGTCTTGAAATAATTAGCATTTTTATATACAAAAGTAAAACCATGTTACTACAGTCCAATTTTCAAAGGTTGCCACCTGGTGTTAATAAAATATTTTACAGATATATTTACAAATCAAATGCACACAGACTTTTATTTGCCATTTGGTAAGTTTATTTATTTACTTTATTAATTCTGGATTAAAATCAGTGTGCTTATAGAAACCATAACCTAAATCACCTTTTAACAAGCTATGCTTGTGCAGATGATTGTACATGAATAACAGATTTCATTTATCTGCATCTAGACTGACATTTACTAAAGTGTCTCAGATTTAAATGGAGACAGTGGGTAATTTACCAAAATTTTATAAAACTGTGTACTGATTTACACTGTGTAAAGACCAAGCAAAACTGGAAAATACTGTACAGAGACATTTGTTCAAAATATAAGCAAATTTCATTATTTTTCTGATTTTCTTCGTTAGCCCTAAAATATCTCCAAAAAGCTATTTTCTTTCCAATGGTTTCTTTTTCTGTGTAAACCACTGACAACATGAGGAACTAACGTTTAATTTTTTTTCTTGTATTAGCATTGCTTTACATAAGACCAGATCCTCAGCTCTGTAAACCTGTGTAACATTTTTGTAAAGGGGATGAAGCTGCACCTTCTTTTATCCCCCAGGGGTCTATAGACTTAGAAAAAGTTATATTATATCTGACTTTAAACTGTGGAAGCAAAAGTAGAATAAAGCCTTTTTCTAGTACAGTGGCCGACCTTAATAAGATGCTATGAAACAGAGCTGTTTACTGACTGAAAATCTTGACTGGACACTTTGTAGTTTGTGTTCTGCATTATCTGAACATTATGCAAGGTTTTCTTCGTAGTTTCTAAGTGATTCTTTTCAAATGGTTTGGGCAGGGACTGAACTACATTTGTAGAAGCTGAATATAAGCAGCATTAAGGAAGGGAGACTCAGAACTATCGTCTGAACATTGGTTTCTCAAACAGCTTGGTATCTGGACAGATTTTGAGTATCTTTCTTTGTGATTTGTTTTTATTCACAGTTATAAATTTTAAACCTGGCTTTTTCCTTCCATTTTGTAATATTCTGGGAATGAAAAATAAATATATGGAGATATTTTGGTTTCAGTCATTTGTCCTTTGTTGCATTCCAAATGTTGAAAGTTGAATTTCAGTCTAGTAGGTCGGCAGTACTCTGCACTCAAAGTATTTTTCTGTGAAGGATAACTTTGGAAAATTGGAAACAAATCAGAGAAAATAAAAAAACCTTCTAGGTTTGGTAAGTGGCTAGTCACTCAGGAGTCACTGCAGAAAACTTACACAACATGAATGAACACTAGGTCTGTCCCACAAGAGTAATGAAGACAGCTAGGTAAAAAAAGAAATTGCAGTTGACATATGATAAGGTATTACATGGCAAGTTGATCAGAAACTTTTAGAAGAACATGTAGGAGAAATGAGGTAATTTCCATCAAAAACTAAGAGATATGAGAGTGAAGAACAAAGTACAGCATTATTCAGGATAGAAAACTTCTGTAGATTTATTTTTATAAAAATAGGACCATGTTTTTATGACAGTTTTAAGAATATATTAGGTTCCAGTAATAGAGTATTGGTTTCCAGAAATACTTAATTCCATAACAGTTAAACCTGTAGTGACTCTATATATGTTTCCAATATTAATCCTTTACCCAGATTTTACTCAAAAGAGATTTTTCTCATAACCATATTGTCAGTGTTAGGAAACCTAATACAGGAACTGTTCAGATCAAAATATTACTGAAAACAATGCTAGACTATCTTGCTTGTTAACAAAAAGATAACAGAGCACAACTGCTACTAAAGATTAGCTAATGATTTCCTACTGAAGCTAGAAGTTTTCTTCAGAGCAATACTAGTTAGATAAGATAGAATATGAAAAAGTAGAAGATTCAAATAATTGGCAACAGCTAAATAATAAAATTAAACCTTTTTGTTTTGTTTTGTCTCTGATTACAACATTGTTCTTTTAAGACATTCAAAAGCATTTTTTCTGTTGCCTTTGTTTAAGATAATATTGCCTGTGGCCTTGAACTGGAATTCGCAAGAGGAGCTGTAGTTCTACCAACATCTGAGCTACTGTGTGCCTTAGGCTAACTTGCTGCACCCTCATATTACCCTTTTCTGCCTAGGTAGATGGTAAACTCTGTGGTTGTGCATCACTTGCTATGTCTGTGTGCAGTACAGAGCTTCCACAGATTCCAAGTGAGTCAATTGCCTCTTGGAGATGCACATCCTCTCTCCAGTAATGTCAGAAGACTGTGCTTCTGGACCTTTGACTTTGTTGAATGTGCTTAGGTGGGATGAATCCAGGCCTATAATTACAGGGATAATGATATTGTGGTAAATTTGAGTACATGCTCTGTGTGGGAAGATATTGCTGAAACACATCATCAGTGAAAGAGATCTGCTTTTTATTTGACAATTACTTCAAATTTACCTCAGCATTTGCTGTTTGCTTCTAAATTTTATCAGTGCTCTGTGATTTTGTACAGCAAAATCACATTGTCTGTGGGTGTGTTATGAAATAATTGTGCCATAGTAACAGAAATACTTGAACTGGTCTGAGCAGAGCCAGCAGGGTCAGCAATGCTTTTTAATTCAGATATGATAACACTCCAGTGTGACTATGTCTTCATGAGCAACATGGGTTGGAGCCTCACAGATGCTTTAATGTGGGTGGATGTCTGATGAGTAAGCTCTGTCAGATATGCTTTAGCTTTGGGAAGAACTGGTTCATATTTTTTATGCTCAGCGTTGCTTGATCCAGGATATTTTTAAAAGGCATTGAAAAGCCAAGGGTCATCCAGGGACCAGGAAAACTTCTTTACCTGGGCTAAGTGATACCAAGTTGCTCCCACACCTCTTTCCTGGTAACTCTGGGTCTTGGGAGTGCTTTTTACTTTGAACACAACACACAGGTCCACAGTTTATCTCTGGCACTAGCCTGAAGTTGAAATATAATCTTGAATTCTGAAAGCTGTAATGCAAAAGCACACTAGTACCTTTCCAAGTAGATGAGAAATCTCTGATATTACCTGTGACTTGCTAACACAAAAGAGAAAATATACTGTATATGTGTGCATATAGATGAATATTTTTTTTTTTTTTTGAAAAAAAACCCAAGACACATTTAGCATTTATTATGTGTAAAAAAGTAAGAGTTTTAGTTCTGAGAATCAACACCTAAATGTTGTTTAGTGAACACAACATGTTTGTAATGGTCACAGCTGCATGATAAATATACCTCTCAAAGAGCTCTAAGCCCTGGCAAATTTATGTAATTTATAATATTACCTCCTTATTATGCTAATTTACACTCCCTAAAACATAACATTTCTTTTGTTTATAAGGTCATAATAGAATGGTAATTGCATTTGCTTATGTCACCAGATGGCTTATGTTTATCAAAATCTGGCTTTTCACATTGTAACACTGTCCTGATGCATTCACTCTTTGGGCATATCCAAAGCAGGGCTGGTATTCTAGATTATGAACATAACTGACTTTCTTTGGGTTTTGCCATTAATGGATCTCTTGCTTTTTTAGTGGCACCAACTGTCTTGATTTACGATTCAGGAATGCTGATGATGAGGCAAATTTAGCAAGCGATTTTTCTGCCCAACTGTGATTCATATTAGTATTACTGAGCCATCTGCTAGGTATTCTTTGTCCTCTACAAAGAGAGGATACAGCTTTGTGCAAAAGTCTACTCACTTCCCTTGCTCACACTTCCATCAGCAGAAGTACAAAACAGGGAAGATGGACAATTTTATGGGTTAGATAATGGGATGGGCAAAATCTGTAGTCTGTCCCTGCCTCTGCTAGAGATTTCCCATGCAACCATGGGTGAATCATTGAATTGCTTTCTGCCTTATCACACCATCTGCTAGACCGAATTTCCCTTCTCTTTTCTTTTTCTTGCTTTGTAACCACTTTGCTGTGATACAGTGGGATTACATATTTTTCCAGGAATACATATATTAATAATAATAAACAATTCTTGGCTTTTGTCTGATGAACTGGGAAGGAATTAGATTTCAGTAACTAGCATGTCAGTGCTGTAAGCTGTGAAACTACTTCAGTCAGAGGTTTTCTGTTAATTCAGTTTACTCAGAAATCATAAACTGGAATCTACAGTAAAATACGAAGAGAAAAGGAATCTGTACTTTTGACCATATGAAAATAAAACATGAAGAATTTGCTGAAGCTTTTTTCCCCCATACAATTCTGTTACTACAAAATTGAGACAATATTTTCTCCCTTTAAATGGTATTGTGATAAGCAGTAAAAGGTTATTTTGTTTTATAGCCACTCAGTCCCACAATATTGACTATACTTGCTTAATTACCAACTTGTGCTGAAACACATTTCAAAGAAATAACCTGTTTTTTGGTCTTTGGAATATAGAGCTCTCATTTAGCACCTTTAACACATTTAATGTTTCAACTGTGGTTTCAGAACTGATTCTTTCACATACAGATTCAATTTTAGAAAAATATTTACAAATTTTAGTGTAAGATAAGCATCATAGCTTATCATATTTTAAGTATCATCATCTTCTGATAGATGCTTAAGGTTATTGATCAAAATAGAGCAACAAAGAAAGATTCAAACCTATTAACATTGCAGCTACAACCAAAAGAGTGCTTGTTTTCTGGAGAAAATAATGGCACAGGTTGTATAAAGTAAATACCATCACAAAGACAGATATACAAAAATGTCAGGGTTCTCATTTTTGCATTTTTTTTTAACTTCAAACTTAAAACTAAACCAAATTATGTTAGCATACACATCTCAGGAAAAAATGGGGTAACTTGTATTTCTGATATAAAATATCTGTTTTATGTTAATGTTTCTATTTAAATTCTCATTTATAAATGACAGCGCCTTATGAAATATGTCCTGAAGATTATTTAATGTCAATGGTGTGGAAAAGGACCCCAGCTGGGGACATGGCATTCAATCGATGTCCTCTCAATGCCACAGGTACAGTACTGCTTCGAAATTTTATGATGACAAAAAAGAGGAGTAATATTTTGCATTGTGTCTTAGACAAATCATTAATAGACTCATGTAAAAATGCATATATGTGAATATATCTATATAAACTCCACATATTTACTTATTCATATGCATGCACATATAAGCACGTACGTATACTGTCTCTTATAGCTTACATGTATGCATGGGATATATATATGTATAAAACATACATATATGCATTATATTCAGAGCAAAAAAGCTGAGGAAAAATCAATTTGACTGGACCTACCAGGCAAAATGATAAATAAGAAGCGAAACATGAAAAATTTTAAGAAAACAATGATAAAAAGTGATCAAGTAAACACTGAAATGTTATTTGGTATCTTACACTAATCTCTATATACTGATGATCATTACATGAGATTGTTTCTGTGTGTGGTTTTAAAATAGCATGAAATATACTTTAAATAAGGTTCATTCTTGCCAATATCTCTGACTTATACAAATATTTTCTGTCTTCTTTGTCTCTTACAGGCACCACTAGCAGACGCTGCTCTCTCAGTGTTCATGGAGTGGCCTTTTGGGAACATCCAAGCTTTGCTAGATGCATATCAAATGAGTACAGACACTTGCAGCATTCAGTAGGTGCAAAGCCAGCTTTAGTACTTGCTCTGTTTATTCATTACTAATCATTGGTGTGCAAAAAAACCTTATTTACTCTTAGATTTCTGATAAGAAATGCCAAGAGGAAAATAGGCATGAGAAATAATAATTTATATTAATGGATATTATTTGGATCTTGTATATTGCTGATGTTTGTGAAATAACCTTTGTCTTACTGTAGAAGTGGAAAAATGAATCAGCGTCCCTTCTTTCATGTCCCCTGTGTGAAATTTTTGTAGGGGCAATTTTTTCAGAGGTAAGACATATTTTGATTTATTAGAAAATGAGATATGAATAAATAAGATTTTTTGGAAGAGTGACTCGCTGAGAATTTTATAATACCATGAATTCTTTAATTGCAGATTAAGAAGCCAGGAATGATATTTCTTTTTGCTATCAAATTTAGAACTTCGCCTTTGAATGTAACAATAGGAAATGATTATAGGGTAAAGCTATTGCATTGTCTTGAAAAAATAAAGTAACTGTAGATGAAGGATTATTATGTGGTGTTTTAAAGTATGCCTAAAGAAAAGTTTCTTTGCTAAGCATATGCATTATACGTTTATCTACTGCCAAAATATGTTTATATGCACAGATGTAATACATTGGGAATTAGAAATATACCACCATGGTATATGCTAGGTGTATTGATTACACTCTACTTCCATAGCCAAAGCGTTCAACCAGGTTAATAGTATAGTGGGAAATGTGCCTTTGAACTTTCTCATGGACAATGGTTTTTGCTTGCATGATATATTGTACTGACACTCTTATTACTCTGACTCCTTTTCCAAAGGCCACTGCTCCATTTATCATTCAGCAGAGGGACACTAATTCAGCCCTGTGCTTCATAAATTCCCAAGCTCTCAACCAAGTGCAGCATTTCTGTAACATGTTTAAAAATCTTTGGTGGTTTAAAGAGCAGTAATCTGGCTGTCATCCCTCAAATCTGGATTGCTACTTAGAGAAGATTTTGATTAATTCCTTTGAGCTGCATTTCTGTTTCATTAGATCTAACTTATTTGTGGCCTAGGATCCAGTTTCAGGGAAGGCCAAAGCAAGAATAATTTTTAAAACAAGACAGAATAGATTGTCAAAGCAATTTTCCCTACTACATAGAAACTTTTCTATTTTATACAGCTTTCTGCTTGTTTGTCTTTCCTCTTACTGTTCATGCTCAAAAAACACATTGAGTTGGCTGTAACTGTTTTGCATTTAATATTTCTGGTATTTTATTTCTTTTGCAACAGCTGAGTATGTTATACCTAAGCTAGTTTTAAACTCAAACAGTGGGAAATACTGTTTCATGCTATATAGTGGTTTGACTTAACTGGCTAACTTTTGGTGAGGCACTGATAGTTTTTAAAGAACTGCAAGTCTGCCTGGCAGGAAGGGGACATTGTTGAACAAAGGAAGGCATTTCTAACCCAGATCAGATTTATATTTTTGTCTATATTTCCTTATTCAAAATATTAAATATTAATAGACCACACTGTGAAATGTTCTTTTAAAAATAGGTAAAGCTTCTTTAAAATTACACAAGCACCTAAACATACCTTAATGCTGCACAAAATTTCAGTCCAGCTTATATGTATACAAATTAAAGGAGAAAAGT
This sequence comes from Myiozetetes cayanensis, assembly GCF_022539395.1. NCBI lineage: Eukaryota > Metazoa > Chordata > Aves > Passeriformes > Tyrannidae > Myiozetetes > Myiozetetes cayanensis. The sequence continues at coordinate 86,541,514 of NW_026087411.1, read as the reverse complement.
GGATTTCTTTTACACTTGGGAGCTGTTCAAAAAGAAAACTGGCCTATCTTACATCTTACTCCTTCTCAAAGTGAACAACACAGCATATTTAAAGAATCAGAGAAAACAGAGGTAACGACCTCTAAGGTCATCGCCCTGCAAATGTAGGCTTGTCCCCCCACGATACATATGTCAGTTCCATAAATCCCTGAAAATAGGGCTTTATAAGGAAGCTGCTGACAGACGGTGTTGCTATAATAAATATGTGTGCTTATGAAAGCATTTATGAGACGCCTTAGTGTGCTTAATTTACCAATAAAATTATTTTACTAACTCAGACCAGGAGTTGGGGGTTGTCACTCAGTTCTGTGAGTATTCCCATAAAATCTGAGTCTGAGCTGAATTCCTTTCATTTATTATCTGAAATACATAAAAGTAGGTCTTCAAAAAGTGATGTTTCTGAAGTTGATTTAAAGCAGTTGATTTGTGTGCATATAATAGTTAATACATTAAAGCACAGAATACAGACAGGTGCCTGTCTCTTTGCCCTCCAAACAAGCCACACATGATCCAGAACCAGTCCAGAAATCATGTAGTAGAATTCACATGATGCTATGCTTAAGAAAATATTCTATAAAGAGAAGTGTTTCATATGATAGAAGCCAGAAAATACCAATTTGGCAACAGTCCCTGCTAACCTGGCTACACAGGTGCTGGACTGGAAGCTTACAGTTACTCTAGTAAATAAAACTAAACAGAGTGACTGCCCAAGCTTAAAAACTGTCCTTGTAGTCATCTACACTGTTTAACTGTGTGTCTGTTAGCATGCTCCCTGACATCATTTAAGACCATAACAGTGATCACTCTCCCAAACAATGCCTACCATACTTAAGAGGATAGCATAGCAGAGAGAGCGTTGTCAGCAGGCAATAAAAGCATAGGTTTCTGGGACAGAGGAGGGATAAAGAGTTTAACTTGAGGGAACCAGAATTCTTTGCTATATATAGTGTAGAATTTTACCACATAACCACAGGTAATTGACCCCTGAAGACTGTTTCCTTATTCTGTGGAACTACAGTACGTTCACTGCCTCATGCACAAAGCTTTTATTTTTACAATTTTTTCTGTTACTCACCTGGAAGTGACATGGGACAAAATTTCACCCTTAATAAGCAGTATTAAAGTAGCAGAAACCCAGCTAGTGCACTACATCTTTTTTTTTGTTGTTGGGGAACTGAGTGAGACCAATTAAGCAGGAAATTTATGTCCAGTCTTCTGAGTTAGTGGTCTAGCCACTTTTCCATCTTAGTGTTCCTACCTCTCCATAGGACAGCACGGAAAATACCTGGCATGATAAAAATGTAACTACAGGGCCTCTGAAGAGGCTTATCCACTTGAACACGATGAAATAGTAAGGAAAATGGTTTGACTTGTGAAGATCTGCAGTTAGTTTACATCTTTCGAGGGCACGGCGCCCTACGCAATTCATGTGTAGGAGCCTGAGTAAAAGCAGTTAATAGAATGATGCACTTCAGCTATGCCACAAATGTACAGCCTGCACTTCTGTTAGTTTATTTTACCTTGTGCACTATGGAATACAGGTTCCTTTTGAAACTCAGGATGACAATTAGATCTCTTTGACTAATGGAACCAATTAGTCATGAATAATTTATCCAACATTTGGTACAAATCAGTCATCAAATGAATTTAGCAAATACTGTTTGACCAGCTTAAACAGCTGGTTGAGTAATATGAAAATTTATTCATTGAACATATTAAGGGACAAAAATGCTCAAATCCATGAAATAAACCTTTGGGAAATTACTTGCTTAGCTCTAATAATAATACTTAAAGAACCTAATTAGAATTATTCTTCTTAGAGCACTATAAGTAGAAAATGCAAAGTGGTAAATAGGTATACTTTGCCTCCTGGAATCATAACCTATAAGATCAAGCAATAACTTGAACAGAAAAAGAAACATCACAGACTATATATCAGATTTTGTTCTAGTTTTTGTTGCATTGTCATAACATGCTTGCAGTACCTGCAGCTTTGCATTAAGAAAATGTTCTTAGTCAAGCATGGTGTTTCAGGACTGCTGACAGTCATCCTTGCAGCTAAGAAGGGAATATTTTGCCCAATAATGTGCAATTTGTTAAATGTGTCCTTGAGAAAGAGGAGATAACAACAAAGAAATTCTTCCAAGTGTCTTTTTTATTGCGGATAGAGATGAAGGAAAGTCATATGTTTTAATAAAATCTAATGGCAGTGAATATCCTTTCTTCAGTTCCTTCTGGATAGTTCTTGGTCACATACTGATCACCAGATTTTAGTCAACAGGGAGGAATTTCCTTGCTTTCTCTAATTCCAGCATAAATTTTCAGAATTTGGAGGATTTTCTCCCCTCTGTTGGATAGACATGGTTTGGGTTTTCAGACCATTTTGCCAAATCAATTACTGCTATAGCAGAAGTTGTTAAAGCCTATTCTCTACCCTTGGCATATAGTTTCATTTTCTGAAAACTCCTTCAGTCTAACTAACACATTTTAATCTGTTTAAAGTGTATCTGTTGCTAGCTTAATGGACTGTTATATGTAGAAAGGCAGATTAGATGATGATCTAATGACCCAAACATAGTCTGCATAATATTATGAAGTATGCTTCTCATTACTAATTATCTCCTTTTGATCTGGAAGCAGAAAATGGTCTACCTAATTATTTAATGTAGAATTGTTTGCTTTAGCTACTACTTGGTTAATTTGGACTAGTGTCTTCTGAAGTGTGGGGTTTTTTACTTTATTTGAATAAACAGGGCAAAGTCTTTCCTGAGACAAAGAAATCTATTCCTACTGTGATTGGATATGAGTGACTTCCTGACCAAGAATAGAATGAGTGATTAGGAACCCACAGGCCTATTTCAGATGGTACCCTCAAATAAGAATTAATTTAACTTTCATACCTATTGAATGCCTATTGAATTTGGTACACTACAAGGAATAAGGCTAGAAAGTAAGACCCCAGCATTGGGAATATCCTACATTATCCTTCTTCTCAGAGGCATAGCTAAAGACTTCTTCATCTATCCTTAGCCCATTCTACAGATAATAGGCACCTAAATTAGAAAAAAACAGCAAAACAAACAAAACAAAATAAAAAACCAAACTGACACGAGAATCCACTCATGCCCTCTTCAGCTGCCCAAAAATCTGAAAACCAGGAAACAAAATACTTAAATGGGAGTCAATGCAGACATAAAAATGAGATTAAAATAGTTAATTATGGAAGAGCAATGAGTTTTCATAGCTTATGAGCTCTTCAGGAATTGATTATGGAAGCCTTTATTACTATTTTAAATTAATAGCATTAATGAATAAGATCTCACCATGGAGTATTAGAAACTGATTCTGTGAAAATGGAGAAAATACTTAAATATATAAGGCTATTTCTATTTTCTACTCTGTTATGCATTCATACTAAGTAATAGGATTTATTGAATTACAAAAAAGAAATAAATTGTGAGGTATCTTCTTAAAAAATATTAATAATATATCACTGTCTTATCACACACTGGAATAGCCCTTTTGCCTAAAGTGAGATTTTCTCTACGTGTCTTTTGGACACTCTAGTTTGGAAGAGATTTGTACTGTGCTCATAAACAATGACTCAAGCTAAAGCCTGTCATCTAGAAACTTTATTTCTGAACGTCATCTCCAACATTATAAGAAAATCTCTACTAATACAATCTATTTTATAAACTTATGTAGCACAGTTTTCTAACCTGGATGATGAAATTCTACATTAAATTACCATGATAAAATTAAGGTAGTAATTTCTTAGAATCGTAGAATGGTTTGGGTTGGAAAGGACCCTAAAAATCATCTAGTTCTATCCCTTTGCTGCCATGGCCAGGGATACCTTCCACAAGATCAGGTTGTTCAAAGCCCTGTCCAACCTTGAACTTCCAGGGATGGGGCATTCACAACTTCCACTGTCTCACCAAACCCACAGTAAAGAATTTCTCCCTAATACCTAGTCTAAATGTACCCTTTCAGTGTGAAGCTATTCCTCCTTGTCCTATTACTTCATGCCTCGCAAAAAGGTGCTGGAAGGCATAAAGTCTTCCTGGAGCCATCCTGCCAGCTGAACAGCCCAAATTCCCTCAACTATTCCTCATAGAAGTGGTGCTCCAATCCTCTGATCATCTTTGTAGCCCTCTTCTGGACTCTCTCCAACAGGTCAATGTTCTTCTTACGTTGAGGGCCCCGGAGCTGAACACAGTGCCACTTTGAGTGATATAACACCTAACACATTCTGGCAAAATGGACTGCTTTTTATCAGAAAGTGGGAAAACCAAAATATCTCTTAACTCTTGAGAGTTACAAAGGAAAAACCTGTGTATGAATTATCACACTGATGTCAAAATATTAGCACTTAAGAAGGAGCATGGGAACTTATGCAGGTGAATCTTTACATATCAAACTAATAATATAGCCATAAAAATGTTTTTCGGTTGCTTCTGCTCATACTATAATTTTGTTTCCACTTTTTCCACATTAGTGTTAGTCACAATTTTGCAAGTGCTTGGCTAAAATATAATTTGATAAAAAGAACTCTGAGGTGAATAATGATTTGCTCAGCTGCAGCTCATTAGAGATGATTTTGTTTTTCCAAATTATATTACAAGGGCAGCATACCAGCCTGTCCATGTACTCCTCACTGAAATGACTGCTGTACTCTGGGGAATGAAAGGCTTCCTCCTAAAAAATTTACTGCTCCTTTTTTTTTTTTTTTTTTTTGCTAGTTTAGTGCTTCATTTCTTTTTATATGGCTGCAGAGCAAAGCAACCAGGCTTAGTTTTATAGATGTGAATGCAGGGGCCTCAATAACAAGATTTTTGTTCTGTCTCAGTCTGTACTTACACTGGTATACACCAGCTGTTCACCTTTGCAGCCTTTGACAGGCAGGGGAGTTATATCAGTAAATGCCTTGTCTTGCTACCCTTGTAAGCCCTGAATCTGTAGGAGCCAGCTCTGTTTTTTCACTTCCATTATCTTGACTAGAGGTTGACAAAATTTTCTCTCATCAGAGAGTAACTGATCAAGAAATTGCAACAGGCAACAGTTTTCCCCTGCCTCACTAACATTTTCCCATTCTACACAGAAGATTAAAGCTTCAGGAAAAAAAAAAAGCTAATGACTTCAGTATCACTGTTGGCTTAATGGTGAAGGCACTCATTTGGTTCTGAGAAAGCTTCACCTGCTCTGGCCTACGAGACTCATTGCATGGAATGAAATGTTGTGGATTTCAGTGCTTTTAACACCATGTTATAAAGTTAGAATGGTTTTCACAGTCTTCTAACAGATCTGCTTCATCCTCTGTAAATATATATGCACTTAGCCAAAGAGAGAAAATAACCCAATATTTCAGGCACTCATAGGAACTATGTAGTATAGAAACCAACTGCTCCATCCCAAGTGAATGCTTTTTTTCATAACTGTCTGTTATAACAGGCACCAGAAATTAGTACCTTAGGATCAGTACAGTGAAATGTGTTGAAAGCTACTCTGGTACCTTCTCCATGCGTGATGTTATAGTGCTTGATTTCACCAACGTACACCCCAAACTGGCCTGGCTGAACAGAGAGCTGTGGCTGGAATTCAGAAAATAAAGACTTTCTGACATTGGGGAAAAAGGGACAGACAAGTCAGGAGGACTACAAGAATGTCATTATGTTATGTAGGGAGAAAATCAAAAGGGCCAAAGCCCAGTTAGAACTTAATATGTGTATTAACTTACAATTTTTACTGCTGTAAAAAACAATGAAAAATGTTCCTATAAATACATTAGCAACAAAAGGAGGGCTAAGGAGAATCTCCATCCTTTACTGGATGCAGGGGAAACATAACGATGTAGGATGAGAAAAATACTGATGTACTTAATGCCTTCTTTGCCTCAGTATTTACTCATAAGACCAGTTGCTCTCCAGGTACCCAGTCTGGAAAACAGGGACAGGGAGCAGAATGAAGCCCCCATAATCAAAGGGGAAATAGTCAGTGATCTGCTAGGCTACGTAGACACATGAATCTATGTGACTGAATGGGATACATCCAGTGGTACTGAGGGAGTTATTTGTCAGCAGTCCTGGCTAACCAGAGAAGTCCCAGCTGACTGAAAGTTAGCAAATGTGACGCTATTCTATATGAAGGGCCAGAAGGAGGATCCAGGGAACTACAGGCCCAGGCAGAATGGATTTAGGTAAGGCAGGTCCTGCTTAACCAACATGACAAGTTAAAACCTCTAGGGAAAGGCTGCAGATGTAGTCTACCTGGACATCAGCAAGGCCTTTGGCACTGTCTCCAACAGTATTCTCCTGGAGAAATTGGCTGCCCATGGCTTGAATGGGTGCACTGTTCACTAGATAAAAAACTGTTTTGATGGCTGAATCCAGAGAGTGTTGGTGAGTGGAGTTACATCCAGTGGGCAGCTGGGTTTCCTCAGGATATTAGGTCAAGTCCTGTTTAATATCTTCACTTATGACCTGGATGAGTGGATCAAGTGCACCTACAGTCAGTTTACTTATGACACCAAATTGAATAGGAGTGTTGATCTACTGGAAGGCAGGAAGGCTTTGCCAAGGAGTCTGGACAAGCTGGATCAATGCGTAAGGTATGATGTTCAACCAGGCCGGTACCAGGTCCTGCACTTGTGTCACAACAATTCCATGCACCTCTACAGGCTGGGGGCAAAACAACTGGAAAGCTGCCCAGTGGAAAAGAACCTTGGGATGCTGATCAACAGTCAGCTAAACATGAGCCATCAGTGAGCCCAGGTGGCCAAGAAGGCCAGTGGCATCCTGGCCTGTATCAGGAATAGTGTGGCCAGCAGGATGAGGGAGGGCAGTGTTCATCCCTTGTACTCGGCACTGGTGAACCGCACCTTGAGTCCTGTGTCCTCTTCTGGGTCCCTCACTACAAGAAAGATACTGAGGTGCTGGAGCGTGTCCAGAGAAGGGCAATGAAGCTGGTGAAGGGTCTGGAGCACAAGTCTTATGAGGAGCAGCTGAGCTGGGGTTGTTTAGCCTGGAGAAGAGGAGGCTCAGGGGGAACCGTATTGCTATCTCTAGCTACATGAACGGAAGTCTCCTCTCCCAGGTAACTAGTAACAGGATGAGAGGAAATGGCCTCAGGTTGTACCAGGAGAGGTTTAGTTTAAATATTATGAAAAAAATTTTCTGGAAAGGACTGTCATCTTTGGAACAGATTACCCAGGGAGGTGATGGAGGCTCCATTGCTGGACTTATTTAAAAGATGTATAGATGTGGCACTAGGGGACATGGTTTAGTGGTGGACTTGGATGTGCTGTGTTAACAGTTGAACTCGATGATATTAAAGGTTCTTTCCAAGTTAAATAATTCTATGATCTTGCCAACATATACGTGCACCCTAATTTTAGAGATACTATACAATGGGAGAAAACATTTACCTGCTTTTCTGCACAAGCACGTCACAATTTCATTCAACCTGGAAACACAATTCAACCTGGAAAGCTGCTTTTTTCCTTTCCGCTTTCAAATATCCGCTTTTTAATAGCCAATCATTCCCCCTTGTTAAATTCAAAGAAAAATTTTCAATAGAAAATTCTATCATCTGAGCAACCATAATAATTTTTCCATGTCTAGAGGAGACACATTTACCAAAGCATAATGTGTGTGTTAAATGAAATGTGCTTCTGTGTTTGTGGCTGCTGCTGTATCTGCAGCAGTGAGCAGCTGAGTGTTCCCTGATCACATTGATATTCCAAACCAATCAACACTGCAGCCACAGGTGAACTACACTGGGATCTGGCCAGAGGTAAAGCAGTAGAAGGCCATTTAAGAACTCAATACAGAAAGAATTAATCTAGTTTTCCCTTAAAGTCTACAAGAACTGCAGGAACCTTCACTCCAACTGAATGCAGCATTAGCTGCAGAATGACTGCAAGAATTTGGCTTGGCAGCTAGAGGCAAAAAAAGTGGTCCCAACATCCTACACTTACTTGCTTTTTTTGTCCAGTACTTCATTTGCTGCATTCTCCCACCATGTTTTAGTTTAGGTTTATTAAGTATTTGAGGCACAAAGGATTTTTCTCTTGCTTATTAGTTGATGCAGTACTCCCATGCAGAAATTAGGGCTCCTTGATAATGCTAATTTTCTTGAAGAAACCGTTTTGGTTGTCCTGCAAACAGAAGTGAATGTCATGGGAATGACTGTATAGAAACAAAATCAAATAAATACAGAAATTGGTTAAAATCAAATAGGCACATATAGATGAAAGACTTTAATCAGACTTTATGTTTTAGGGACACATACTTATCAGGATGACCACATAGCATAAAAAAAGAAAGACAACTCATTCGTAGTACGTCCCTTTGTGACCCCTAGCCTCAGCCATTCAGTCAGTATGGAGAACCAGGAGACTTTACCTCAAGCAATGTTATGTCTGTCATAGAATGAAAACAACCCTCTCAGAGTCGTCATTCTCTTTTTCCTCTCAACTCTTGCTCTTGTCAGGTTGCATTATACATAGATAACACAAATCTTGAAGACATGCCCTCTGGTTAAAAACTGAAACAACAATAACAACAGCAAGATCTCTCACACAGCACGCCAACGTGAGCGGAATTTAATCATAGATAATTGGAGCATTTAAGAGCAGTATTTAATAAAACAATAATAGAAATCTTGATCAATAAACACAATGATAAGTATAAGGAAAAAAAAGTGATCTGTTTAATGATTATTCATTCCTCAACCCTAGAATCATTTGATACTCCACCAAAGAGCAGTCTTATCTATTCAAAATATTTATTAAAATGTTTAGTTGAATCCATGCATAAATTAAAATACCGAAATGTTATAATGACTTTCTCTGTTACCTATTTGATGGTTATAGCTCAGGGACTAGAATTGACAATACTGATGATGATGGTCATGATTAGAAAAATGGAATTATGTAATGTGATAAAGTTGTAAAAATAATCTCTTGAGCAACATAGGAGTTTTCTTGTGAGAGTAGAGGAAGAAGGTACAAAAAGAACCAAGCATCCCTCTGAGCTGTTCACATTCTTCTTCCAAAAGCATTTTTGATCTCCACAGATACTAGATGAGGTTTTCTTCGAAGATTCTTTTATACACCTCATCACATATAGAAGAGCACCATTTCCTGACATCTGTGCAGAGATTCAGTTTACCTAAGATTAATGTCTAGAACACAACAGGATTCAGTGTGATTAATGTGCCTTCTTTTCTCTAAAAATAAATCACTGTTGTGAGGAATATTTTGCTTAAGAATATTTGGAAGTATATGACAGTGGGACAACTGTTTCTATATAGTGAAACAATCCTCATTTTTCTTTTCATCAATATAAATTTAGAATAAGTTCCTTAAAGCAGAAGGTTGCAGTGATTTCAACTGAGTGCACTGAGGCAGATTGAAGCACAGCTCTGCAAAAACTTGGTGCAGCAGATTGCACACTGTGAATGTATAAATGCAGGAAGGCAAAAGTTCAGTTTCAGGGCACTCCTTACACTTCAACTTTGGTCTGGGTTTCAGAACATTTACAGGTACCTGTTACAGAATTGTAGAATAAAGGAAATTCATGAGATCATCCAGTCCAAACTCCAGTCGTATCAGAATCAGCTATACTTATTATTCCAGCATTTTGTTTTTCGTGGCTGTTATTAAGGCCTCCAATATGGAAGTGTGCATAGTTTCTTCAGGTACATCCTTTCCTTTGCAGTTGAAAAGTTTTCCCTAATTTATATCCTTAATATTCTTTGACACAATATATATCAATTACTTTTTTTCTGTTTCCTGGTATACACAATGGGAACAGATTATTGCCTTCCTCTTTGCAGAAACTGTGTATTTAGTAGTATGTTATCATGATTGAGATTGAGACTATTAATTAACTTCAATGATGACAAAAGGGAAAATTATTTTGTATTGCTTTAGGAGTGTCCTTCATAAAATGCTGAATATAGAAAAGAAAAAATCTCTTGCATGATGTTAGGTTGTAAATATTCAGATGCATAACTGAAGATGCATAGCCCTATCTTTAGACCTTATTCTGTTTCTTTTAAAAGATGGATGAAATAATATTCTAGGACACTGAAACAGCCTGAAAATAAATGAATAAACTGTAAATAATTTATTATATTAAAGGAAAGTAAATGAAAGTTCCATGCTAGAAGAGTTAAAGGACTATTGCTTATCAGAAAAAAAAAAAACTGTAAAGAAGTTTTCCTCAAACCTGAAAGAAAGCTCTATCTCACAATGACATCGTGTTATAGATGTGATGTGAATGTTCTTACAATTTCTGCATCTTAAGAGTATTATGAAAAATATTTTATAAAATATTAGTGTTGGGTTGTGGAGGTAAAAAGAAAAGTGGTTTGCAGATTATGAGCCATTTCAGGATATAATTTTATTTCAAACTATCTTTCCTCACTTCTATGTAAGGCTTACTAATTTGTGTTCTTAAATTCCTTCTACCATAAAATGTTTTAATGACATCATTAGTAATACCTAGCCAGGAATCCAACATCATCTTAAAAAATAATGAAGAAAGGTTTATTGTATAATTACTCTTCAAATTAATAATTCTTTTCCGTCTCTTATACGTTTCTTGAAGGTTCATTGTTTTCTGTCCTTTCAAAGCACATCTATCTGTTAAGTTTGAAGTGATTATTATGCAGTAATAAATTTGTACTCCAGTGCCGGGGGCCTGGGAGGTCTGACTTTGTAAAGAGTCATTTTTATTATATCATACTTTCTGATAAATCAGGAGACAAAGGCAGTTGGACCCTGAGTCAAAGTCCAGTTAAACATTTCAGTAGTTTTTCAAGTACGCAACCATATAGTGCAAGCAGCTAGAGGCTGGGCTGACAACTGAAGTGTCAGTTTAACAGCTGCTTCATTTCACTATCTCTCGGCTCATAAACTTTATTTTTAATGAGTCTGCCTGTAAGACCACTAAAAAATGACCTTCACAGAGAACTACAAGGACCCACAGTGGTGACCAAAATAGCTTTCTTGGGCAGTGCGTAATATCACACTGACCATAGCACAGAAAAAAAGTAGGATAGTGAGAAAGACATTACACTAACCACTGATGAGAATATTCTGTATTTTCATGCAGAAAGATTATTGTGATAGCTGTGCAAGTAACCCACTACCTTCAACTCATACTAATATGGACATTTTCATTGGCTTTAATAGTGTTGCACCAGTTTGCATCAACTGAGTGAATCACCTGTGATTTTAAAGATGTGTTTAGGAGCTGTAAGCTGTCTTACAACAAGAAAATACATTATTTAACTCATCATCACTGATAATATAGAGGCTGTTAATTCTTACATTCTTACAGTAACAGAGGCTGTTAATTCTTAATCCCTGTACATTGCTTGCTGGTTTTAGTCAAAACTCTGCCCTAATTAACTCTAATTTTCACCCACTTTCCTTACCTAAACACATTGCAACCTTCTGTTTTGTTACGCTATTACTAAGAGCATGCTGCTAGTCTAACTCAAGGCAGTGTGAGCCTGGAGGGATAGCTGAATATCAGGGAAAGGAACTTCAGGTTGGAGCTTGGGAGGATGAAAAAAAGGTTCTCTTGAAGCTGTGTATGAGTGGTGTGGCTCAGGGGAGAAAGGATACTTGGGTTGGGAAATTGAGATTTCCGAATATGACATAAGTAAAAAAAAGTAGCAAACTGAGCTGTAATTTTAAGAGCCAGTACATCTGAGGTACTTTAAACCACCTGGCTACTTTTGAAGTAGGTGTAATAATTTAGTCCTGTGGCAATGTGGGCACTTGCTAGACCTGTTTTATCAGTGTCCAAAAGCAACCAAAATGTCTTGCTGAAAGGGCTAAAGAGTATACTACAGCTCCCACTTCTGCTGCTAGAGATCTGTAAAATTTTTCACTGAAAAAAGAGTTTTACTTTTTGAAAAATATAAAACCCAGTCAAAACTAGGATCATTTTAAATAATTATTTGCATTCCAAAAGCAGCTGAGACCAAGACTTCTGTGTGCAACGAATGGTCCAAAACTATTACAATTTGGCTGGCCCCTGCTGTCTTTAAAATGTGAGTTTGAAGTCTGGTAGGAGCATGAAAAAGCAAATTGGAGGTGAACGTACAGATGAAGCAAAAGGAAGCAAAATAATGCAATACAAAATAACCTGCTAAATAGTTTGACACCTTTCCTGCCAGTGTTTCTATAAGAATAAGAGCACAGTAGACTTTTTGTGAGGATTGATCATACTGCTCTTATTCCTAGTATTGCAAAAAACATTTTTGTTCTCCCTTAAACCCTACCATCAAGTTATGTGATGCCTTTCCCACAGTACATCCTGAGGCACATGTTAAATTTGGGAGTTCAGGTTTATGGGTTGTCTTTTGTCTTCTATGTCTATGGTTTTGAATAAAGGTGCACTGAATATTGTTCATCCTCAAAATCTGGAAATATGATCCGGGGTCAGTGAACAGCTGGACAAGTTCCAGAAGAAGTTCTACTCTTTTTAGCTTGCTACCAAGACACAATGTGTGAGCAGATGAGGCAAATGGTAACATTGCACAGGAAAAATGCAAGTCATGTTTATGTTTGCTTTTGCTTGTTCCCAAGAAAGTAGTTCATATTGTTATGTGTCCAATATCAGGTCCCTGAACTTACTGAAATTAATTTTCTTCAGTTATCACCCCTTTTCCCCCACTGTTATTTTCCTACATGATTACTGTCAAAGCCTACTTCTAAAAGGAATGGAAAGTGCACAAAATTATTTCTGCAAGCAAGCTCCTTGCCTGATTATTTATTACAATATTCTGGAGACTAAGGGAGGTATTTCTGCTGAAATATTTATTAAAAAACAAACAAACAAACAAAAAACCCAGACAAATTAATGGTCTCATTTCTCACTGAATGTTTTTTTCCTAAATATTAATCATACCATTATGCTTGTACTGCTGTACTCACAGTATAGAAGAGGTTCGCTTCCCATCCATGATGCAGTGAACGGGTATTCTCCCAAGTTTTAAGTATTTCTAGGGTTTTAGCAAGGCTGTTGTGGTTCATAACAATCCCCAGTTACTATTACAGATTACTTGCCATAGATGAAATTTGAAGCAGCCACTTTTCCCAGCCCCAGCTGTGTTACGTATATCTAGTTTATCTGAAGACTGGTTAAGAATGTAACCAAAATATGAACCAACAGCATGAAAAAAGCCCCACTGCTTAGAGTCCATGTGTCAGAGGAGGATTGCATTTTTTGAATTTCTTTCATGAGAGTTATTTTGAACCCTTTCAAACACTCTACTACTTTTGCTATATATTCTATCCTTTAGTCTATCCTTTTATTTCATTTTTTTATAACAAAGGCCTGCATATCCACACAAAGTGTCTGTGGAGATCTGGAAGTGACAAAACTATCTTTACACTCTCCCTTCCATGTCACCAACACGTTATCACAGAATCACAGAATCATCCAGGTTGGAAGAGACCTTCAAGATCATCTAGTCCAACTGTATGTTGCATTAGTAATTTTTCCCTCTCTCTATATGTCAGTAATAAGGCCAAGCCCCAAGCAATTACAGATACCTTTATAAAGATGGTGCCAGAATTTTGGTTGTCAGTTGTATAGCATTTTCTCTTCACCTCTCCTGCTGAGAGTGAGGTCTGTCTAGAGTAATTTACCTTTCTTTAAAACCCTTCCAACTCAGGATGTTCTATGTTTCTATGATAATTTAACTTTCCATTTGGAAGAACTTGGGTTTGTATACATAAACTCATATGCATGTTTAAAAATAGGTTGTTTAACAAATGTGCTCTTTTTTTAGCCTTGCCTGGCCTTGTCATATCTTCATGATACACTCTGCATCTTCCTAAGATGCTAAGTCAGCTTTGAGAATTAATAAGATCCACAAGCCAGCTTCTTATCAGGAGTATACTTCTACTAGCATATTTGTTTTGGATCACTAGCCCTGAACAGATCTGCTGGGAGAGCTACTGCTAAAATGTACTCTCCTGCACAGATACATAGGAGCAATTCATAACTTAATTTCCATTTGTTGGGAAAAGTAAACAGGATTGTTCCAAGTTAACATCTTTGCCTTAGTGCTACAGAAGAAAGCACCATAATCAGCTTCCAACTAAACCATCTCTCTTGCATTGACTGGCAAAGCTGGGTTGGCAGACATGAATGGTCTACTTTCCCATAGTAAATTAGATTTTAAATGTACTGCCTTAGTATTTATTCCTTTCAGAGCTCTTAGTTGTAAATGAGTGGCAACTGTGGGTGTACAGCTGTTCCTCTGAGGAAGGACAGTTCCTTGCTACATCACGGCAGTAGATTAAAGCCACGGTCTGGCCTATGAAGTTCCAAGAAGCAAATGGGTGAAACACAAGAAATTCAAAATCTTTCAGTACAAAATTAATGATTCTCTGATAAAAATAATATTTCTGTCATCATAGTCTACTATTTTGTCTTATCTTTAACAGGACAGACTTTTTTTTTTTACTAGTTTTAATATTTAATATTTTGTCTGTATTTAGAATTTATCATACCTTTTCCTCAGTAAAGTAGGTTCTGATATTAATTTTGATCTTCTGATACAGATTAAAGAGCACCTCGCTAAGGGACAGAGGATGTTGGCTGGTGATGGCATGTCCCAAGTAACCAAGACGCTGTTGGATTTAACACAGAGGAAAAATTTTTATGCTGGGGACCTTCTAATTTCTGTGGAAATTCTCAGAAATGTTACAGATACATTTAAAAGAGCGAGTTACATCCCTGCGTCTGATGGGGTGCAGGTAAGAGAAACACTGTAAAGGTAATGTTTCATTACCCAAAAAAAAACCCCAACTGATGGAGTTTTTGTCACTATGCTGCACATCAACTGGTTTACCCACTGAATGATAGACATAGAATGATAGCAGTGTTCACAGAAAAGTAAGATACAAGTTTAAAATAGGAAAAAGTCTCAGCTACATATAATAAGACAACTATCTAAAACAATGCATCAAGTGAAAAATGTAAAATGCTTTATTTGTAACATTCAGTATCTTTGTCTTTCAAGGTTTAGTTTGATGGATAGAGGGTGTGTTGGTATTTTTTTTGCACTAAGCAAAAACAACTAGTGTTGTTTGTTCCAGTTCATTTCTGTTCAAAATTAGTTTGTTTCAGTTCAAAATCTATCCACAATATTATGTTATTCTGGCATTGATTCTTCATTTCAGGTAAATAAAGCTCATTAAAAGTACGCAGGAGTGATGGAGAGTGCATTTGGTATGAATTTTCTATTTCACACGTTAAATTAACTCTTCTTGTACAAGAGGACAAAGAAAATGCTGTCAGAGCTAAAATCAATATAATTATTTCCACAACTCATTGTGTAGTGTTGATTAAAATAAATATTACTCAGGACTTCTAAATCAAGATATGGCTTTCATCTGTATCTGAAATTTTAGACACTTTTCAAAGATTGAAGATATACTGAAAAAGAATATTAAGAAGTTAAATCTATATATTATTTGTGAAGTGATCATTCATAAATTACTAATGAAGTTATTAATGCAAGTCATGTGTACATATTTGTGTAACAGCAAGCAGAGATTATAAATACACTTGGGAATATATGCATGCAGATGAAGGGAGATATCTTGGAAAATACAGTTTTTCCACAGTTAAGTTTTCAAGAGCTTGCTGTAATTTTTTACCTTTTCTATTTTTTCTATGCACAAAGACTATTAACTTCCACAATGAAACCAACATATCTTGTGTTTGCCTGTAGCCAGCTGAAAGTAATAATTATTTTTCCAACAGTGCTTTTCAAAAAGTATTTTTAATGAACAATCCTTTTTTTTTTTTTTTTTTAATTTAATGAGAGTCAGTATCTTTTCCTACTTTCCTGGTTTTACCATTAAACAGTGTGTTATTCACTGAAAATTTTTCATGCAGTCAGAAATCTGATAGCCCAATGTGACTTCTTCATGGTTCACAGACACTACAGAAATCTTAGAACCAGTCTCAAGCAATTGCTTAGCACATGTGATTTTGTTCATGGGCTTAGCAGATCAGGTCATCTGCAGTTAGGGAGATACATTAGGGAGAACTTGATTCTTTTCCTACTAATGACGGCACCAAAAGTTCTGGTCACTTCAGCAATGTAGAGATGTTTCCAAAATTCGTAACAGTATTCAGGCAGAACTTGGCAAAATTAGTAACTATTATTTAAATAATTTAAATTAATAACTTTGAAGTGAAGACATTAAAATTCATAAGCCACTTTCTGAAGGAAATAAGGAAGAATTTCTCAAATGAAAGAAAAATAGCTATATTTCAGTATTTGCATGCCTAAATACCAAGAATTCTTAAATTCCAGCTGTAGAAAAAGGCACTGAAACACAGTCAGAAAAAATAAAAGTTAAAAAAAATTAAAAGAAATTGCGAGCTAAGGTAAAATAAAAGGAAAATAATAATGCACGGTGTTCAGGAAAGTAAGTGAAATCCGAATTAAGCATATGTTTTGCCCAGGGGATATATTTAGCAATGTTCCCATTACTGACATCTGATGATATAAAATGAAATCCTGTCTCACTAACATAAGTTTAAAATTTACTGTCAATTTCTGAGAAACATGGATTTTTCCATATGTAACAATATTTCATATTCTGCCATACTCTGGAGGATTGTATTTAATTTTTTTTTTTAACTATCACATATTTTCATACTTTCTAGTCCTTCATCAAAGTAAGTGACAAAAAGCTGAAAATTAAATTCATTTGCACCACTCTGTGTGGTGTTCTAATTACATTCTACTTTTTGAACTAGATAAAAAGCAGAATTTTTTAGTAGGTAGATTTCTATTTTAAAGAAATTATCAGAAAAGCATGAGTGAGATTTAAAATCCCTGAAAGTCATAAATTATCATTTTGCATTATGTCAGAAAAGTAGGTTAGGATGAATTGTGGGCAATAGTATTTTTTCAGACCCAAAAACAACACTGATATTAAAACTCAGAAAGGAATAGTATATATCTATAAGGATATTTATTTCTTATACATTCCATCCATCTTGATAGTCCCTATAATCTCTTTTCATATTTAGTATTAATATTCATCAATAGTGTAAAAGATGTGATTCAAAGATTCCATTAAAAAAAATGAAAAAGTGAGATCAAATTAGAAAATTTCAGACTAATTACTCAAAACGGAAGTGCTACTGCCTGATATGCTGCATAGAAAATGCCACTTGTTTAAGCAGACAGATAGCAAGAGTAAAATAAAGGTTCTAAAGTATACATATCTAGTGCCAAGTTATTTATTATACAACTCTTTTGCCATTTGCATCTTTTAACCTTTTTTTGCAACAATATTTATAGATACATTGCATATACATTGCCAGGAACAAAAATAACCCTGTATGAGGCAGTTAAACAAGAAGGTGTCCTGCATCAGTGACTGAAAATTGCCGTACAGTAATAGACATAATCACAAGCCAAGAGTCATTCAATTCTTCTGCAAGCAAGGTCTTTCATGTAGCATGTGAATTACTCTAAAACACCCTGTGTAGGTACACTAAGGTAATGAGATGGCCACTACACTTATGTAAGAAGGATTCTACCAGGAAGAATATAAAAATTCTAAATAAACATAATACAAGCAACAATTTGGAACGCTATTCAGAACTGGTTTAAAAGTGCTTGAGCTACCTTTCAGGACAGGATGGCAAAGTTAGTTGTACAAACCCCTGATGCAGCGGCCAACATGAAACAAAGTTTATCCCCAAAGAATTTAGAGCAATATAATCCCATTTATATTAGCCACAGGCCCACTGCTGTCAGTCAGGGATTAAGAGGATTGTCCAATCCTTTTTCCCCTTCCACCTTCCTCCTCCCAAACACACATTTCCCTCTGTTGAAGTCCAAGACTGGAGGTGACTTAAGGCTATCCATTAATTCCTCCTAGGGAGGAATTCTTCTCTAGCTGTATAAAAGGATTTATGACAGCTTTATGCCTGCAGAGAGGGTCAAAGAATTTCAAATGGATAGAGAACTGTAGCCACTGTATTATAGAAGAAAAAATTGAAAGGAAGGAAATTAATTAGGAAAAATATAACTGACCATTCCCAACTGTAATTGGCATTATCATCAAAAAAAAACCTGGGCAAAAATAAAGGACTTCAAAATTTGATTCTGGCTATCCCAACATTTCCTGTAGTGGCCAGATCATTAATATTTAAGCTCTGCCATGAAAGGAAGGAGCTTCAGTCTACAGGGAGGTCCAGTGTTTACTGCAGTAATACCTTCAGATCACATCCATAATGCTTCTAAAATTTAGCCTTCATACTTGTTAATCATTTTACTAAAGGGCAATGATGTTTCTTGCAGCATTCATGCAATAAACAAAAGAATAGTCAAAATAGAAGAAAGAATTTAACCCTTCCTCTCCTGTTACGTTTTCTGAACTGTATCTCATGTCTATTCATTATTGAAGGAGGAAATCCATTTACTTATCCTCTTTTTAATTCACAAAGCACTGGTATTGCTGAGTCTAAAAGCTGCATGCATCTCAGCCTCCACTGCTACCATAAATATGACATCAACCAGCAATAGAAATAGGGAAAAAAAAAAATCTCAAGAAGAAAGATATTCTTGTTGCCAAGTTCATCATTTATGGTTTATTGACAAGTATGAAATATATATTAGGTTTTTGCTCATCTTTTGTTTGTGCTGGAGTCTAGGATTATTCATAATATTTTCACATATATTTCTGTCAATTATTGGTCATTTTAATGCTTACATGTACCTAAACTAAACGTAAAATTTAATTAACAAATAACATTATTAGCAAACCCATTTAATATATCATCTATAAGAAACTTTTTAACTCTGGAGTGGTTTTCAGGTAATCAAGGCTCTTCTCAGATTGTTCTCATTACATTGACATGGATATTGTTGCAATTACGGCTTAAACTGTTTCTGCAGGGAAATCCGTGGCTGCAGTGTAATGCAAAACTAGCTTCAAAACAACTCCCTAGGATGATAAATTAGCCCACACTGAGTTCCGTGCTGCTGCAGCTAGATGGCTGATGACACCCTAACAAAGTTAAAATTTCTGTCAACTACATTTCTACAGTATTGCACTGGAAGAGTGCAGAACTACTGTGTTTTGAAAAGCATTTTCCTCAAGCAAAATCTTCATAAGGCAAAGTCTACCTAGTAGAATTCTTCTCCAAAATTACAACGAGTAAAAATGGTTATAGTGCCATGAAACTACCTTGGCCAGTTTATTCTATTTTACCTGATGAACCAGTGAAGATATACGTTTTTCCTAGATAAAGTTGCATTTGCACAAGTATGATTTGCTGACCTGCTTAAATTGGCATAATCCTTTATAATACTGAACGTAACTCCTTGCATTGTGCCTAATTTTGCAATTGAAGACCTGAAAGAGATGAAGTGAATTCCTGATATATAAGCAATACATGTTATATATATCCTCTTCTTATCTTCTACTTGACTAGAAACTTTTCTTCAGTAACACTGCAGATTGGATCAAACCATGAGAACATTTTTCTTTTATGTCCTATCATTAATTCACATCATCTTGTCCCAACGCATGATTGTAATTTTCACAGGAGTTCGCTGAGCCTTTTTGTTTCTTCTCATTATGTTTTTTTGTGTTACTGAAGCTTATGGATATTTTGCTAATGACTTCAGTGAGAGAAGAACTGTAGCCTCATTAATGTACAAGATTATTTTGTCCAAGTTCAGCAAAGTGTCAGTCACCTCTATATTAAATTTGGTCAAGTTAAAGCAATTTTTGTCTGTGTCAATTTTATAGTTAGCATAGTTAACTTCCTAGTGATTAGGTGAAGATAGATCCTCTTGCTTGTCAAGCAGTTGGTGTTAGGACTAGATTAAACTGGTAAACTGTTATAATGTAAAAATAGTTTTCACAAGTTTTATTCAATTTTGTATCCTAAAATGTTTTACTTATATGGTTGTGAGACACCTTAAGGTGTCTCATATTTTGAAATCAGTGTCTTTTCAAGTATACCAAACACTAAGGTCAGAAGTTATTTCTGCTCTATTTTTTGTCACTGTGCAGTTGAATGGTTTGTATTTAATAATGAGTTAAAGTTACTTCTTACTTAAACCTTATTTAAGTCCTTTTTATTCCCCAAATTGGCTAAAAAGTAAGTGCAGGTGAAGTAATGACCATTATTCTGAGTTCCAGTATGATTCTGTGGCTGGTATTCCAGTTAAAGATTTTTTAGAGTTTGTGGGAAAATTAATTGCACTTTTCAGCTAAGGTTAGTGGAAAGTACATGTATCTTTTATGAAGGAACAGATAAATTATAATTGGCAGGCTGTAGACAAAATTGACATTCTGCACAAAATATGATACAGAGATGGGAACAGACTGTACAAATTCTTAGCTTTTAAGGATGAAGAAGTTGGGGATACAAATTGGTAGAGAGAACAGACAAAATTAGAAAGGAAATTTCTCCACAAACATTTGGAAGAAAGTAATTTTTAAAAAGTATGATTCAAAATCAAAGATGTCTTAGCTGTTTTGTTTTTTATCTTCTTTTTTCCCCTTATTCTTAAATGAATAGGAGAATCAGATAAAGAAATTAATAGGCTAAGGTCAAAGAAACAGAAACTAATTATTGCTTTTATGTTGAAATTCCTAAGAGGATAGAGGCAGATGTAAAATTTGAAAGTAACAGGCACCTGGTTTCAAACAGTATTTACCAATGAAATACCGTTATATGCCCTATGTTTGGTTATTAAGGGTAATTTTCATGTTTTGAATAGAAACTAAAGACCCTGAGATTGGTGTTTTTTTAACCATACTTTGGGGTTTTTGCAAAATATATAGTTGTTTTATTTCTGAAATGAGAGCAATTTCCAAATAGAACACTATCACACCTAGAAGTTTAGCAAGCCTGAAATGTTTCTTGTTTTATACACAGCATTACTATGGAACTTGATTATATGAACTATGGAACTTGATTAAAAATGAACAATTAACCATGTATTATTTGTCCTTTATTTTATTACCTCATCTCTTTCACTGACAGAAATTAGGCTGCAGGACTGCATCTGTAATAGAGAGAGGAAAGCTTTCTTAATGTAAAATTAAGGATATGGTAGTTTATGTCCTTGAAATAATTTTACTTTTATCTAATTGATTTTTCAGAACTTCTTTCAAATCATTAGTAATCTCTTAGATGAAGAAAACAAAGAGAAATGGGAAGATGCCCAACAGGTAAGATTTTACAAAGTGTAATATATGGTTTTAAAAATCAGGTTAAACATGCACCCTATCAAAATGTCTAAGCAAGAGAATATTTTGGAAAAAACTGATCCTTTTCAAAAAGGAGAAATTTCAGGACCCACTGGCTAATTCCTTAGATTAAATTTATATTAAGAGCATAAGGTGCTTCTCTTGATAAGCAGATTTTTATTACATTCCATAGGATTATTCACTATGCCTTTGCTTTGGATGTTGTATTAAAGTACATACAAAAACTGAAAAATGCTATTAAAGGCTATCTGTAGTGCTGCTTTTATTAAAAACAACACATCAGAACTCACCTAAAGACCTCATATGACACCACCAAAGAACTTACAGAAATGTAAACAGTAGACCTTTTCTGAAAGGTTGTATTTAGGAGAAGAGTTGTAATTCTCAGACTAATAAAGTTCTCAATAATTTAGATATGAGGATAGCATTTTATAAAATAGGAAAATATAGCAAAAAAAATCACTATTTTATAATAGAAGAGTTTAAAATTCAAATAAAAATAATTTTTTTTTCTTGGATATGAGAATTTCCTATATGCTTACACCAAGAAATTATAAGGCAATCATTACATCATTATAAAAGTATAATTATTCTATTATTATATTAATATATGAATATATAAATATATATAATATAAATACTATTTGTGTTAATGAACATGACCATAATACCATCAAATTTATTCCAACACAACTAACATTGACAATGGGGATTAGCATAATTATGTACAGAGGAAAAATCACGGAGGTGGTCAAAGCCAGGGAAACATTTTCATATGAAGAATGCTTCAACAAAGCAAGATATTTCAGTATGGAAAATAGTCAAGTGCACTTATGTGCAACACAAGATTTTAAAATCAGGAGTGGTTAGGAGAACGTGATCCATTATCATCTTCTACCTCCACTTTGCCTGCTTACCCATGCCTTGTCTGCCATCTGTCCCACGAAGATCAGGAGATGAACTAAAAGGAAATTCTGAGAACATGGAGGTAAAAGAGGGAAAACAAGTCTTCAGTTCCCTCCCTTCCTTGCTGCTGGTAGAAGAAGTGGTGTTGAAAGACAGAGAAGGGACAAGTTATTTCTACTTTTCCATAGCGCCTTCTCTCTGTCTCACAGATCTGTGTACAGCGCTGGTAGGCAGTCAGGAACCCAAAAGAGCACCAGTATGAGCTGTACACAGGAGCAGTGGGCCCATAGCTGCCTGGTGATAAAGCTAGGGAGTTCACTAAATCTTAGGTTTCTGAGATATGACCCCCCAAAAAAACCATAACACTGGTCTTATTACTGTTCTTGTACACTTACACAAGCAGTCTCAATGAAACTTCAGAAGTGACTAACCCTTAATACCAGCTAGGAAGGATAAGCAGGACCCCTGAGTATTGCTAAGATTCTTTTTTACTTTCACTATTGAAAGGGAAAAAAAATCCAATGCAAAATATTATTTTCTATCATATTTTGCATAAAACATTGGAAATTTAGGGTTAAAAAGAGATTGGATTTTAAAACAGAAAAAAATTTGAAATTAATACATTCTGTATGAAGATTTTTTCAGGTTTTTATGTCAAAATCAAGGCAGGAATTGAACTTGAAAAGAATCTGTGCAAGCTGTTATGTCCTGTGAATACAGCCCAGTAAAAATACTACGGACTAAAGGTGATTCTGTATCTGGTTCAGTCACTCAAACAAATTTTCTGTAATAAAACATTGCAAACCTGCAATGCACCTGAGTGCATTCTAACCAACCTTTTTGCCAGCTTGCATAGTTTTCTTAAATTCCACAGCTACTGTTAGCATAAATCTCTTAGCCTGTTTTCTGTATTCTTTCCTGGAAAGAAAATCTTACTCACTGTCAGCAAATTGCTGATTTTCAGTCAAGTGTACAGCTGCAATGCCTCAGCACATCTTTTTTTCTAAATTAAATGCTAACAGTTGATACCATTCATTACAGGTTATATAGGATTCAGATAGGCAGCACTCACTTTAACGCTTGCCTTTTTTTTAAGTGCTGATGTAAAGCACCACACAGAGGAAGCCGCTTCAAGTCCACAATGCATAAGTTTTATACCAGTGTTTCAAAACACAAGAGCTGTTCTGCATATTCTTCATTCATGATCTACTGGCATCCTATTGATTAACCAGTATTTCAGATAGATAAAAATGCAGAGTACCTCTACAAGACTAACTGCTCAACGGTTTCTGCTGAAGTTATTACTATAAAGTTTTATATGGAAGAACTAGGGTTTAAAAAATCTTTTCACTGAAATTTTTCCTTCGTACATAATCTGTGGGTGTGCTATGAATGAGATGGATGCAAAAACCACACTTGCTGCCTCAGTAACTCAGCATTAGGAAAATGGAAGTTAAATCTCCTTCACCTGAAGCAATATTTGCAACCTGTTAGGATAATAAATGTCACAACGAATTCTTCTTCAAAATAGTATTACTGCCCTACCTTTTATAAAAGATCCATAGAGAAAACAAAGCACATTGTGAAATTCTCTAAGCAATTCGAAGCAGCTATGGATCTAGATAGATAAAGCAAGATGAAGATGGAGTGCAATATGAAGCAATTTATAGTCTCTATAGGCATTTTTTGGAGTCTGTAGTCCCAGCAGTGGAAAGAATGGATTGAATATTGCTCATAAAGTGAAATTTGGACATCTCACTGATATGAAGAAAAAAGCACCATGAACAGGTCATCCATTATTTTTCTATTAAAAAATACTGTATTTTGTAAAGAATTTTTTTATCTATGTGATATGAACAGAACTTTTAAGGTTATTAATAACTACTTTGATCTTTAATGCTGTTTTGCTAATGAATCATTATTGTTGAATATAAAAAAATGTTAATGTTTTTGTGATTGCAGTAGCTTACAGCTTTGCAAATAAAATTTCTTGGAAATGCACTAGTCCTTATCATTTTGAAAGTCGAATTGAGAGGCTACATTCACAATACCGAGGCTATTGTGTCCAGTTATAGTGCAAGACATGAACATAATAAAAAGAGCCCAGCAGATAACCATGAAGACATTTAGGGGATTAGAGCATCTACTGTGCAAGGAGAGGCTGAAATATCTGACACAATTTTGTTTGGAAAAGAAAGGTCCTGCCAATACTTCGAAACCCTGAAGGGAGGAGGGGAGAAAGAAAGACTGAGCCAAGTCTCAGTTGTGTACAGTGACAGAATGAAAAACAAGGGCAAAACTTAAAATACAGTAAATGCCATTTATAAATAAGAAAGACTGGTTGTGAGAGTGATTGAATGCTAGAACATGTTGTGCAGACAGGCTCTGGGATCTCTGTCCTGGGAGACATTCAAAATCCAACTGGATGTGGTCCTGGGCAGCTTGCTAGAGCTCATCTTGCTCTGCACAGAGGGTTGAACTAGATGATCTCCAATGGCTCCTTCCAGCTTCAGCTATTCTATGATTCTACTACTCCACATCAGCAATGAGAATAGAACTACCAGTAAAAATTTATATTGCTTACACATTGATTAAATAAACAAAATTATCATGCTGGAGAAGGCACAGTAAGATTTGCTTTCAGCCATTTGTATCAATAGGTCTGAAGTTACTGAAGGCATCTTCCAGAGGAAGGAAGTATATTTTAATTAGAATTACTCTGTAATATGAAATGCTTTAACCATTAATAAAAGTAATGGCCAATAATTTTGTGGTGCAGTGAGTTGGAGCGAACATTCCACAGTTCCAGTGCAAAGTTGACTTCTCACAACTTTCTGGGAAGTAGTGTCTGTTTGGATGAGGATTTAATAACGAAATGGTTGTTTTACAGTAGCAGAAAATGTTCCATATTGAAAAATGGGAAGCACAACTTGACTGTTAAGTCTCACATTTTATTTGAATTTGCTGCTGTAGAGATTTTGATATTATAACTAATGACATGTCTGACCTTCCTTTGTTAGATCTATCCAGGCTCAGTGGAGTTAATGCAGGTGATTGAAGATTTTATACACATTGTTGGAATGGGAATGATGGATTTTCAGAATTCATACCTAATGACTGGAAATGTAGGTAAGAAATAGAAATTTCTTCTATCAAATTTATGACCCATTGAAAATCAGAAATTGCAAGTATGTACTATAGAGTTGCTGCTTCTATCACAATCCAAATTGGGCCTCTCCTTCTCCTCCAGATTATCTCTGTTGCTTGGTTATCTCCTTTCTGGTTTAGCACACATGGAATGCCTTACACACTGGACTTCTCCGTAATCATATCTCAATATCTGAATGCAAAGTTTCTAAATCAAAATGAGGAAAATACTCATCAGAATACTATGAACTATAGATATATGCTAGAGCATTTCTAGCATATACACTGTTTCAAATGTTAATTTATAAAATTGTGCTAATGAAGATAATATTTATGTATTTAATAGCTTGAGAAATGGGTTTTTTGTTGACATTATATCTTTTAATATTCCATTCTCCCAAACAACAGTATTTGCACATGTTATGCTGTGCTAATAATCAGCATAGACAGATAAGCAATAACTAAAAAAGGATTTATTCATTGACAAAATAATTTAAGCCTAGAATTTCTTACAGTAGTTCTTCTATGTGTTTCAAAATTTCATTCAGATTTATTTATCAAAATTTTTTTAAGCTACTGGAATGTTGCCAAGCAATATAGTCATGTAATAACAAAATCAAATATAAAAATGCTTAGTAAGTGAATTTCATTTATTAGTAGTCATAAATACTTCTGCAATATTGCAGCATTTTATTAAAAACTCAACCAAAAAATAGTTTGAAAAGCTATTCTCTAAGCATTTTGTCTTTGCTTAGTACCTTCATTATTCAATTAACTTTCTATAGCTGCACTTTTATAATGCCAGGAAAATATTAGGAAGTTATATGTAATGAACAAATTCAAAATATGTGTTTGTCTGATAGCGAAACTTCTGGTGTCATATTCTGGTGTCAATATATTCTGTCATATTTTAAGTTAGAATCTTACTGTATGTCAGTCAGTTCTTCGGCATGTCATTAGAATTAGTTAGAAAATGTGATCGTTTTGAAATTAGTTGGCAAGAATAAAGCAGGGAAAATGTTAGATTGTCCCCACTGAAAATTTAGCTTGCTGTGCAATAGTAAATATTTATTATTGCTCTTCAGTTCATATTATAGAGTGACAGGACTGTAAACACTAGACCCTGTAAGGCACAACCTTGTACTGGAGGCATGTCAAAGGACTCATCAAAAAGCACTCTGGAAGTCTTAAAATGTTTAAAATATTTCAGTATGGTTTTAACCAGTTATTTATTATTTTTATTGTTTATTGCTTGTACTGCAGTACCACTTAAAGCTTCTTCCAGCTGTCAGTCCTTCATTACGCCAAACTGCACAAAATTATAAAGAAAAGTATCTTTTCTGAAATGTTTGTTTCATGGCATTTTTATGGCAAAATAAAAAGATGAGCTTATTTAAGGAGTTTCTTGGTGCATTGTAATGCATTGCAATACATTTGTCCTCTGAAAAATGTTAAAAAAAACCCACCTAAACTGGAAAATGTTTTAAGAAAATGCATACAAATAATCTGTGTCTCTATATATTCATGGCTTTGCATGGGAAACAGCAACATCTTTTCAGCTGAGCCAGAAACCGTGCTGTGCACTGTCTAGTTTAGATAAATGCAGAATCTTAAGTCTTTCTTTTTATTATCTTTCTCTTCCTACATATAAGATATTTTTAGGCACTCAGGAGTAGGCCTGTTCTTAACAATAAAACCATCAAAGGAATAGAAAGAAACTGAGAAAAATAAAATGAATTTATAGGTTTAATCTGACTACCTAGTTCTGTGCCTTGACATATTGGCATGAATTTTTCCTCCCTATGCTTGGTCAACCATCAAAAAAGGATAGGGTTGCTGCTGTGCAGATCATTGACCAGAATACTTGAGCTCAGGTGACATGCTGAGATGGGGACAGAAGGTTCTTATCAGCAAGGAGTAATTTCTTATTTTCACTAACAAGGAAGGAATGTGTCTGGAATAATTCAGTTTTAGTGTAACTGTCCTCAGGGGGTTGGCATAACTGTCTGACTGCCTATGTACTTGGAATTTAGGAAACATTTATGTTGATCTCAACTGAGAAGAATAAACTATGCAGTTGTTGACTTGCCTTAACATTAATTATTTAGTACCACTGAGAGTTTAAAAATATCTGAGGTCTTATCTATAACAATATTCTTTTAAATCAACAAACACATTTAATGCAGGAAGTAGATATTGTGCATAAAGGAAACCCAATTTTTATCTATATTCATCTTGAAACAGACCAAACCAATAGAATAATTTAAAGAATAGAATCATTGAATGTTTTGAGTTAGAAGAGATCTTTTCCACTCAGATAGCTCATACCCTCATCCAGTCTGACCCTGAATGTTTCCAGGGATGAGGTATCTACCACCTCTCCGGGAAACCTGTTCCAGTGTTAACCATCCCTGTTGTAGCAAAAATTCTTCCTTGTATCTAGGTTAAATTTACCCCCTGTCATTTAGTCCTGTGTCATGTTGTAACAGACCCTGCTACAAACTTTGTCTGCATCTTCTTAATAGCCCGCATTCCAGAAGTGAAAGGCTGCAACAATGTCTCCCTGGAGCCTTCTGTTCTTCAGGCTGAACAAGCCCAACTCTCTCAGCCTGTTTTCCTAGAAGAGGTAGTCCAGCCCTTTGACCATTTTTGTGACCCTCATATGGACAACTCAAAACACGTTCATGCCTTTGTTGTGCTGGGGTCTCACCAGAAGGAAGTAGAGGGTGAGAATCACCTCCCTCAACCAGCTGGCCATGCTTCTTTTGATGCAGCCCATGATAGAGTTGGGTTTCTGGGCTGCGAGCATACATTGCCAGCTCAGGTTCAGCTTTTCATGCCTCAGTATCCCCAAGTCCTTCTCAGCAGGGCTGCTCTCAATCAGTTCATACCCCAGGCTGCACTGATAACAGGGGTTGACCCAACCCAGGTGCAGCACCTTGCACTTGGCCTGGTTTAACATCTTTTGAGGTTCCCATGGGCCCACTTCTTAGGCTTGTCCAGGTCTCCAGTGTATCAACCACACCACTCAGCTTGGTGTCATCTGCAGGCTTGATGAGGGTACACTTGATCCTTTTGTCTATGTCACTGAGGAAGATATTAAACAGTTCTTGTCCCAGTACAAACTCCTGAGGGACACCACTTGACGTCAGTGTCCATCAGGACATTGAGCCATGAACACCCTCTGGATGTGACTATTCAAACAAATCCTCATCCACCAAAGAGTCCCTTCATCATCTCTCACCGGTTTAGAGGGAAGGATGGTTTGGGGACCATGTCAAAGGTTTAACAGAAGTCACTCCATCATAGAAGTCCACTAGGTTGGTCAGGCAGGGCTTGCCTATGGTGAAGCTGTATTGACTGTCTCAAATCACCTCCCTGTCCTCCAGAATCTTCACATAGATTCTATGGGGTTCCATGTGAGGCTGACAGGTCGATAGTTTTCAGTGTCCAGGGGTCCTAGTTATTCAATGGTTTTTTACCATAAAATATTCTCTCAGTACCTTCACATGCTTTTTGCTGTATTTTCTGTTTCAATTCACTTTAAAGTTCAGATATATGAAAAAAGTAGTTCAGTACTAAATATGAACTGCTGCTTTTTGTCAGAAAAAATTATCCAATTTTGTAACAAATTTCACAGTAATGCACTGAGTACTTTTTTCCTTCTGCTAATTTCAGTTTACAAGTTCATTTCTAATTGAATGATATTTCTAAGTGAATAGTGGTATATATACAATATGAACATCTAATTGTGTTTGATAAATATGCTAATCTCCTGAGATCTTCCACAGAGGGGATTTTGTTTTCTCTTCCTTTCAAGGCACACAAACAAGTAGCTGTGGCTTAAAAAGTTACTACACAAAAGCTACACTCCACATTGTGACTGTCCATTGCATATTCTCAGTTCATGACAAATGGGAAATGATGAAAATTATCTTAACTATATGGTAGACTATCAAAAGCCACATTATAATATGTTTGAAAATAGCTGAGATACAAAGGGACAGTTGCCCTGCTACTGTTAAACTTTTCAGTGTGATGGCTTTTAGCTCAAATTTTCATTGCTTCTTCACAAAACATCAAAGACTGGTTTAAAATCCAGATGATCCAATATCTGTACTTTATTGGGTTATTTAAGCAGCTCAGTGAAATCATATGTATTTCCATTAAAGCAAGGCCTATCTCCTCTTAGCTGTCCTCTCAAGGATAGAGAATATCCTATGAAAAACTTAACAAATGTAAAAGAAACAATTTGCTTTGATCATGCATAGCTGGGACAGATGGTATTTGTTTTATTTGTGTGCTCTCGGTTCTGTAGTAGATTCCTTTAAGAAATGATTAGGTGAAATAAAAGCCTCTGAGAGGAGGTAGAAGCCTCCTTCCTCATCCTTCGCCTTCTCTTCTTCTTCCTCCTCCTCCTCCTCCTCCTCCGGACCAGCTGAGCAGGCACAGGAAAATGGTAGTGTGAACAAACAGAAGCTTTTGCTACCACTCAGAGTCCCTTAATTCACTGAAAGCGCAGACCCACCTGAAAGGATACAACATGTAGAGGGAAAAAAAAAAAATCTTTCAAACCATGTTATTATTTTCTGTTAGCTAATTGCTTTCAGTTTTGTCTGTTTTGAAAGTTGAGTTCCTGATTTTAGATTAAGGTAATAATCTTGGCTTTTAATAACCTTTTGGGTTTGTTTGGTTTGTTTTTGTTTTTTGGGGTTTTTTTTTGTGTTTTGTTTGTTTGTTTGATTGGGGGGGGAGTTGGGGTGGGGAGGGGGCTTTTTTTTTTTCTTTGAGCATTGAAGGCCAGAGCAGATCCATCTTGAGGCTTTGGCTGATTTGGGGTCCCCTCACAATAAACCATTAAGAGCTTTGAAGATGTGTACTAAACGGTGGGTGAACTACTAACAAGAAATATTCCTCCTTTAACTTAAAAAGACAATTTCTAGACTGGAAGATTGGAGTGCCAGAGGCATAGCTGTCTTTAAAGGTATAGGTGAAATGTGGACCTGGAAATAGGGATTAGTATTAGGAGATATGTATTTTCTATGGCAGATTAGGATTCCTCTGTCAGGCAAAATTTTCCCTGTGTTTTCAAATTTATTTCCTTCAGAGCAGCAGCCAAAAATTGGTTAAAGGACACTGTCTTGTCCAAAATCAAGCTTAGAGCTCCTAGTTGATATTAATGAGAAACCAAATAATCTTGAAGTGCAGTGTGTTGTCATGGATGAACTGACAGAAAATAAAAAGAAATTTCAAGTGAACAACCACTTTTTGTTAATGTTAGTTTTATGAATACTGATGTTTGAATGATCAGTAATTTTATTAAGCATGCAAATATATCAAAGTCACGCAGACTAGCCAAAGACAGGAAAAACTGAAGATCTCCAGGGGGTACAGGAAAATGAAGAGAATATCTATCAGCAGATTAAATTCAGTGTTGACAGAAATGGAAATGACAGAAATGGAGTAGTTCAAACCATTCAGAGAAAAGCACAGCATTAGCGTGCAAAAAGAGCACTCTAAAAAAATACAGGGTTTTTTTTAATTTTCAGTAACCGTCACTTACAATGCTCTTTTAAATTGAGATTATGTGGTTTGGATTCATTTTACTTATTTTAATCATCACAAAGTTTGCCAAATCACCCCAAGTTTTCTTTCAAATCGAGGGAAAATACTACTCAGGAGAGCAACTCATACCATCTCAGATATTTAAAATGAGGGTATGGGTTGTCTCCTGGAAGTTCTACCACTGACTGTAAAGACAGCCTAGTGACTAGCTTAGGCTTGAATGATTCATGTCATCTAAAGCAAAGAAGAATGCTTTTTTGAGAGTAAATAAAACCTGTGAAAACCCAGACTGAGAACTGGAATTACATGTACACAACCGAAAAGTGAATACTAAGAGAAACTAGGCTGACATCTCTGTTTAATCTTGCTCACAGGAAAAACCAAAGATTCCTAACTGTACTTTAGCACATTGAATTCTGAATAAGCATGTGACCAAAGTCTTACAAGGAATAAAATAGAAACAAGTAGATATCTATATGGTGCAGTGCAGCTAACAATGATATTATATGAAAAACTAAGACGTGTAACCCATACTTCTATGCATAAATCAACTTTTAATTAACAACCTGTTATCTCTCTACTTAAAAAAGGACTGCTGTGACATTGGTACTCCAATGAGTAATCTGATCCAGTATAGTAATTAACATTTCATTTAAAACTTCATACTGAGCTGCTTACACAAGTTTTACAGACATTGGCAGAGACCAAAGTCTGATTTCTGCCTTCACAGACAGTCTAGAATACCATATGGAAGAAAATTATTTTAAAACTATCCATTGCCTCCTACCTTTGCACTTTATTGTTCCACCTTCAATCTTCCATTCCATGTTTACATCCATGAAATTTTACAAAAAAAATAAATAATCCTATAGTCATATGCATTATATCATAAACTTTTCGAGTCCTAGCTAGGACACTAAAGAATATTAGTGACCAAAGGAGATTTCAAAAGATGTACCTACTCTAGCTTTGGGAATGCTAGAAAATAAGCAAGCTGGATTTCTGTCTGTTATTGTAGGTTTATTCACCTTTTACCAAGGTAAGATTTTTAGGTCTTATAAGTTGTAAATCCTGTTTATACTTTCTAGAAACTTCTCCACATTATGTGATTTGTTTACTTATTCAAATGGCATCTGCCTAGTCTGCTTATCTTTTTCGTATCAGAATTAGTGATGTGTATCTTAAATGGAGAACCCAAGATGCTCTGACTCATCTTTCATAAATGTCGTACTGGTCTAAAATATACCAAGAGACTGAATTTATTTAAATATTTAAAAGGGTCTTTTTTTTCAAATATGTTACAGAAAAAAAAAAGGGAAAAAAAGAAAAAAGCCACAGCATTGATATTAAGTGAGACAAAGGTGTAAAGAAAAGGTCTAAAATTTTCAGTTAGGAAACAAGTTAGAAAACAAATATTTTAATAAACTTGTACACATATACTCAGAATTCATTTGTAATGAAATTACCACTTATTCTGAGGTCATGTAGTGCTAAAGCACAGCATTGTGAATTTTAAAGTGGTTATTTGTAGCTAATAAAACTTCAGCTGCTAATATTTCAACATTTTCTCATAATATGAAAGAAAATTGGACCTGTCACACACAGATTTTGTAGAACGGCCCCAAACACCCATTTAGATCTCGGTCCTGTTTCCATCAAGTTATTGATTATTAAGGGTACAGCCTTTAAGCCACTGTGTGAATTGCACTCACTATTCTTAAGAAGGTGAACAGGAATCACTCCTTGTAGTTGTTATAGTTCATGTGTAAATACCTCTGTAATGATTAACATAATTATGTATTTTTTTGTCAAGAACAAATTTTCACAAGGAAAAAGTAAAGTGACACTTGCATGGTTTTGTGATGAAATACATTCTTAATAGATATAAAAACACAAGTTGTCTTTAATTCATATAGCATTTATATTGTCTTCAGACGTAGAGATAGCTTTTGAATAACTAGTAAACTACACACCAAAGTAAGTAATATTTAGCTACCAATCTTTTCTTATACTTTATTACATAGTTTTGCTATATAGATTTTTGCCAGTTTCCATTTCTTCTCAAAACAGCCTAAAAGAGCCAATGCCCATCATCTTCCCATTTCAGGTTAGGATCTGAGGTTTATGACCATGTCTATAAATATGAATCAAAAAGGACCCAGTGAAGGCTTCAAAATTGTCCCACAGTTGTCCACACTATTTAATTCTTGGCACCTAGCCAAATATTACCAAGGCATGATTCAGGGAATAGTCCAGATGAGAAACCAGTCCTTGTAGGCAGAATTAATACTTTTCTCATTGTACTGTGGTGTGTAGTTGGTCACGCTCTTGTTCTTGGATAGCAAGCTTGGTGATCAGAGCAGTTCTAAGTTCTGCCTTCTACCATATGTTCTTTTCATGCAAGACCTTGGCTCCTGGTTCTCATCCTCGTTGTTGCACGGTCAGATGTAGCCCACCAGCCTTTCCTGCCCCAAACCTGTATGCTGTTCCTTGACCAGATGCTTCATTTATGTAAAAGTGAGCTCTTCCCAGATTTTTTTCTTCAGTCCTCAAAAAATCCTTCAACTCCTAAGAGTCATACACAGCAAGTTTCTCTCCCTTGCTCAACCCATATGTAATAATCTGTGGCTAAAGACTTCCAGAAGAGAAAAAAAGATAAAAGAACGGGGAAACTACTGAGATAAGTCAATTGCAATTTTTAATGCCCTGATATACTTCTGTTCCATATATATTCATACAATTTCCTTTGCACCAGTCTTAGCAATTCCTTGATCAGATCAATATACTGGCTTTCAGAAGACTCAAGCTTTCTCCACTGATTAAAGGGGAAAGACTTCATGCACACTTTGAAGATCTAGCTCATCGCAGCATCTGATTTAGTGCCTGAAGTAACTGCTCAAGAGATATATTCTGTCTCAATATCAAATAAGCTTATTAAATGATTCCCTTTCCCTGAAAACTTAGCTGTGAACAGTGCATAATAGACTAGAGCTTTTTCTACTCTTTTCTAAGACTTCATATCAATGATCCTGATGAAATATGGCTCTCAGTTACTTAAGATTAAAAATTACGAATATCAAGGGAATGTCTATATGAATCTTTATGAAACAATCTTCACAAATGTGGATAGAAATCTAACTTAATTCAGTAGCTATACTCTAAGTAATAGTCATAATTGTGTAGCTCATTTTGTGTATACAATTTTTTAATTAGTCCTAAAGGTAAAACTAAATAAGTTACCTATTCAGGATTTTTAAATGGGTGCTATAGGAAACTGGAATAATCTCTTTCCCTTTTTTACCTTATATTAAGCAGAGTAAAAGGTTCTAAAGAATAGGAAATTATAAAACATGCAGACATTCAAGTTTCAAGCTCATTTAAAAAAATGCCTCCAACAGGAACAGAAAGCATTATCTACTGTTTGTGGAAATTACTTTTTACGATATTTATGTATCTTATACTCTCGTATCCTTCCTAAATTTCTACCTCTGTAAACTCCTTTCTGAATCATTATGGTTTTTTCACATGAACAATTAAAAGCTATTCTTTTCTGAAGGAATCAACTTTTATGACAGGCCATTTTTAACAGATGCATTTAAATGTTGACCTGAAAAATTAAATATCTGAGTTTATTTACTCCTTCGTCTCAGAAAGCTGCTTCTTTAGGTGACTTACAACAATTTACAAGTAGAATGAGGCTTAAGGAGATAGAAATTAAGAGTCTGTGGTGGTAAATTTACATTAGTTCAGTGATGGAGTTAATGCATACCCAAGAGAGTTAATTTCATAGTAAGGTAGTGCCAAGAGGCAACAATCATGTTCAGTGAAGCATAGTGTTGAGATATGCCAAACAATACAGTCCTCCCCTTAAACAGGAGTATGACAGTCCAGTAACAAGAACCAATTCTAACAGACTGATGATTCATTCTGGTATTTTTTGGCCCTGAAAGACAGTTACCACAAGAGCACCCAGCCATCATCTGGTAGTACATCAGCAAGAGATGATCAGCTTGAGATGGTGTGGCTAAGTACTGCAAATAGCAAAGTTCCCCCTCAGTTTTAACGATTACTATAAGGTTTTGTTACTCACTCACCAATTAAATAGAATTAAAGCAAAAACTCACAAATTATAAGTTAGTTAAAATAGGAATAAAGCCAGCTATTAGCTCTGCATGATACTTACACTGTGTCAGAGAGAGGTGTGTTGCCCAAAGCTCCATTGTGAATGTGGAGTTAACATGGTTTATACCAAGCTAAGGAGGTGTCATACCAGCTACCAAAGTTCTTTTGCATTTTCCAGCCTCTCAAGGGTGGGGAAAGAAAAAAAAAAAACACAAAATAACCAAGCAAACAATAAAACACAACTCCCCAAACCAAAAATCAATCAATCAAACAAACAGAAACTACAACAACCACAAAACAAAAACCCCAAACAAACAAATAAAAGCAGAAAATGGAGGTGAATGTCTATATAGAATATTAGACAAATAGATTCTCTGTGTTGAAAAAGTCTTATTTCCTTGGTGATGACTGTAGATTTTAGTTCCAAATAGTGGTATAGATCTGCCTTTTTCAAACTGCATACCTGAAGATAACATAACGATTGAGGTAACAAAGTGGATAGAAATATTTCATTTTTCAAATCAGTTTCATTAGAGTGTTAGTGGACTAACAATGTCAGAGAACAGTATTTTTATGGTAAATATTTTGGCAGTGAAACTGTAAGATATTGTTGAAATCAAGCTTCAAAGCTATGTAACATATGCAGATGTATTATGAGTGACTATTTTTATGTAAGTGTAATTTATTTTTTTTTTTAATATGGAGAGTTGGAGTTTGGTATAGGGACCAAGGATACTACATGTTTCTCTGCCATTCTGTTAAGATCAGATTGGATAATGGTAACTATAAACAGAGCTAAGTGATAGTAAGATCATTTCAAAAACCCAAGGATCCATTTACTGAGTGTGCCAAAATCAAGAACAGGATCTGAAAGTTTTGAAGTATCTTTTGTGCCTTGAGATTTCTGAACCTCTAAGTTCACTCATTTCATGGCATTAGTTTTGCTTTTCCTTGACTTCAGCTGTGAGTCTTAGGACCCCATTTGCTGCTCTGCCTCAAGGATGAGATAGAGAATCTCTGATAAGATTTGTGATATAAATCAGAGGATCGTTCTACTGTGGGTGCATATAGGTTTTTCCCAACTTGGAAAATTTCAGAAGGAACTCTGAAAAATGCTTCTTTTTTTGTTTTGTTTTGTTCTAAATCTCCTTTACTGTGGAAAGAAGACAGAGAAAGAATTTTTCCCCACCTAAAATATATGATACAGCTCTCTAGTTTGCAGTGTTTGAATGGCACTAGGTGCATGCACAAATGCTCAAAACACCATGCAGTGGTGCTAAATAGCTTTATATTGTTGTGGTTGTTTTTCTTTTTTTTTTTTTCTTTGTTTAAACAAATGCTCTCCACATACATTTCAGCCATAGGCAGCATTCCTCTGTAAATCTTCTATTAATATAGCTTGGGAAATGGTCTTCTGGAAAAGATATTTGATCTCATTGCTTGAATGATTTTTCATATAATCTGTGGCTCAATGCTTATCCTATTCTTTGATGACTATTATTTTGTGTAATTTTTTTTCTAACATATAAGATGTTCCACTTTTAGCACCAGTTACATTAGTTAAAAGCAGGGTTACCTATATGCCATTTTTTGTAATACATTGCTATTAAAATCTTATGGCCTCATGCTGTCTTCTGTACTCATTAGTCAAGTATTTTGAAAGATAGATTTCAAGTACACCTCTGGGAAAATAGTGTATTAGTGTAGTCACTTGTCCAGTAAATCCTGTCTCTGGTCCTGTTGTAGAGCAGCATAACTAGAATGTGAGCTGGTATAAAAGGCAGATACTTGGAAACCCATCCATATGTGAATAAATTTTGACCTTTGATGAAACATATTTCTTCCCTATACTGGCACCAAAATCTCATCTCCAATAAAGCAGAGGAATGAAAAGACACTGGCCTACCCAAGGGAAAGAAACTGTGGGAAAGTCATCGGGATGGCTGCTGGATCTTCAGGGATGGCCAGTCAGGCAGGCTGCTGCATCTGCACACAAAAGACTTCTCCTGTTCCTAAGGGAAATGTTTATCAAAAATATAGTGTGCTTATCCCCTCCTTTCTCATTTTAACCTCAAGAGGATACAATATGTTCATAAAGATTAAAGGGAATGTCTCGTTCTACCATTAGGTATCTTAGATTGTTCATTGCAGAAGCATGGAATGAATGTTTTTAATGCTCATTTAGCTTTGAAAATTGCATCACTATCTAGGCAATGAAAAATAATGGTCTCCATTCACAGTCAACAATGCACAAAGAAAAGTTAATTTCTGCAAAATGACTGTCATTTAACTTTGCCAAATTGAACTTATACTTGTTTCTTGGATGAATAGTTCCACTACTGGAAGACATAGCTGGTGATTTTATATCGCATTGTCTATTTTACATTTCTGGTTGTCCTTAAAAATAATTTTCAGAAGTTAAATTTATAGATATCCAAAACTCTCATAAACTGAAGTGATAGAGACTGCACATGAATAGGGTAAGACATTCAAATATGGCACTACTTGGAAATGGTATTCAACAGCAAAGTTCAGAGGATTTTGAAGTGTTTATGTACATACTGTTTATCATTTTATATGACAAGATATTAGATGGAGTTTGCTAACTATGTGTGTTTGTTCTTTGACTGTACATGAAGCATGCATTCAGGAATTTTCTTTTAAAGTTTGGAAAACAAGGCAAGTAACTGTAGAGGAATTTGGTCATTTTCCTTTCTTGCATCATTTATTAGGATATTTTCTTCTGTTCATAATTTTTTTATTCTTTAAATTCTTTAATAACATATTCACTCATGAGCTTTTTAATGCATGGTTTGAAGGAGTCTTTGTCTGGTGAGCCACATACACACTTTAAATGGATTTTTTTTTCACTGTGGATACAATTTCTATTGATAGCACCAGCTGCTGGATCCAGATTTTTACCTGTCACTCAGCATTCTCTATGTTCACATTAATCTGCACTGTTAGTGGTTTTAGAAATGTTTAAAGTCTCTCCTAGCTATATAGCTAGGTGAGATTGTTCAACCTGCACTTTTTCTTTTTTAATTTTAGACTTTTTTCTTTTATTTACTGCTTCACTGCAGTAAAACTAAACCTTCCAATAAAAAAAAATCTTAAATAAAGTTATGGTACCTCCCAGCTGTGTTGGACAGTTATCACAGGCTGTCTGAAAAGCTACAAATGACTAAATTGCCAAAATACTATTTTGTTTCTTCACAGCATTTGAACCTCTTGGTGGTACAGAACATTAGGCCTTGTTGTCTATATTGCCATCTTAATCTTTCATGTTGAAATAGTTTCATTTAGTAGAAGTATCTAAATGTGTAGAATTTTTTTCATTCAGATCCACTCTGTAATATATTGAGATTTGGCCTAAAGGAGGAAATGATTCAGTAGTTGGTGGCTAGAGTTTTCCCAGGAATGTAACAAAAACAAGGTCAAGTTACTGTTAAATTAAGATTTCTTTGTTCTCAGTGTAATTATTTTGGCCCATTCTGAATTTAATCTGTGACAAAAAAGAGCTAAAAATGAAAGAAAGTATAATATAAAAATTCCATAAGCATAACATAAATGTAGTATATCATTATCAAAAAGCCCAGGGAATTGCTTATTAAACATACTTGCAGGTTTTGTTTAAGGGCTTCTGTCCCTCTCTTATCCTCTCTTCTATATAGTTTCCAACATTATATACTTGTTTATTCCTATTAATGTGCTTAAATGAGCCATTTCACTTTACTGATTTTACTTCTTTTATCACTTATGCTAAATTCTCATCCATTCTATTTTTAATTTTTATAGCATCATAGAACCATTAAGGTTGGAAAAGACCCCTGAGATCATCAAGTCCAACCATTAACACAGCAACCCTGTGTTCACAACTAAACCATGTCTCTAAGTGTAACATCTACATGTCGTTTAAATAACTCCAGGGATGGAGACTACACCACCTCCCTAGGCATCCTGTTCCAATGTATCATAACCCATTCAGTCAAGAAATTTTTCCAAATATCTAATCTAAATCTCTCCTGGCATAACTTGAGGCCATTTCCTCTTGTCTTATCACTTGTTGCTTGAAAGACAATAGTGACCTCCACCTTGCTAAAACCTACTTTCAGGTAGTTGTAGAGAGTGATAAGGTCTTCCCTGAGCCTTCTTTGATCCAGGCTAAACAACCCCAGCTCCCACAGCTGCTCTTCACAAGACTTGTATTCCAGACCCTTTACCAGCTTCACTGTCCTTCTCTGGATGTACTCCAGCACATCAATGTCTTTCTTGTAGTGAGCGGCCCAGAACTGGACACAGGACTCAAGGTGTGGCCTCACCAATGCTGAGTACAGGGGATGAACACTGCCCTGGACCTGCTGACCACACTATTCTTGATACAAGCCAGGCTGCCATTGGCCTTCATGGCCACCTGGGCACACTGCTGGCTCATGTTCAGCTTCCTGTCAATCAGCACCCCCAGATCCTTTTCCTACAGGCAGCTTTCCAGCCACTCGTCCTCCAAGCCTGTAGCATTACCTGGGGCTGTTGTAACCCAAGTATAGAACCCAGCACTTGGCCTTGTTGAACCTTATATAGTTGGTCTTGGCCCATCGATCCAGCCTGTCCAGATCCCTTCCTACCTTCCCACCATTTTTACACTCCCACCAACTTGGTGTCATCTGCAAGCTGATGGAAGGTGCACGTGATCCCTGCATCCAGATCGTAGATAAAGGCATTAAGCAGAACTTGTCCCAGTGCTGAGCCCTGGGGAACCTCACTAGTGACCAGGCACCACCTGGATGTAACCACCACTCTCTGGGCTCGGCCACATAGCCAGTTTTTAACACAGTGAAGAGTGCACCTGTCCCAAGTCATGGCTACCAGCTTCTCCAGGAAAATGCTGTGGGAGATGGCCTTTGCTCTGTCAAAGGCTTTACTAAAGTCTAGATAGACAATGTCCAAAGCCTTTCACCCTTCCACTAAGTGAGTCACCTTGTCATAGAAGGTGACCAGGTCATTCAAGCACGACCTGCCTTTTCTAAACTCATTCTGGCTGGGCCTGATCCACTGGTTGTCCTGCATGTGCAACGTGTTGCCCCTCAAGAGGATGTGCTCCCTCAAGACCTTACCTGACATGGAGGTCAAGCTGACAGGGCTGTAGTTCCCTGGATCCTACTTCCAACCCCTCCCATGGATATGAATGTCTGTATAAGTTTTTGGGAAAAAAATTATTCTATGTCCAATTAAATTCTTGCTCCAAGCAGTGTAACAAGTGTGTTGTTTCACCACACACAGTGGAAGTCTCATTTATGGAATGATGACATTAAGCACTTTTTGAAAATAGTTCATTGCCATTCAAATGTCCCTTTGCAATAAACAGCATAACAGTAGAGCACAAATTTTTAAATCATCAAGATTTAATTAATAGCCACAGTTCATATCAAGGTTGGTCCAGATTATGCTGACCACATCTGTTCTGAA
The DNA here is from genome assembly GCF_022539395.1 of Myiozetetes cayanensis. NCBI lineage: Eukaryota > Metazoa > Chordata > Aves > Passeriformes > Tyrannidae > Myiozetetes > Myiozetetes cayanensis. Next base: position 86,500,974 of record NW_026087411.1, on the reverse strand, counting down.
AAAATTTACTGCTTTGAAATATGAAATAACTGAGCATCCATATACTGGCACCTTACACTGTTCCTTTTTCATTCAGTTTAGAAATTTTGTTATGAAAGTTTGCCACCAGAGTGCAGTCAGTTTGGTTTCCAATAAAGCACCATTTAGATGTTTTGGGATTAGAGACAGAAAACACATTTAGTACATAAAAAAAATATTCTATAAAAGCAATAGTACTGAAAAAACTACACAGAGCAGAGAGAGGAAAATAACTAAAGGGGGAAAAAAGAATTTCTTTCCCAGCATCCTGTAAAATACTATTTGTTGAGTAACAATGCTATAATCTGGTTATGGTAGGGAAGAAGGATCATATATACTGGCATGTTTTGATTGTCCAGCTCTCCAGGGAATGATCTGTACTAGGAAAGCCATCTTGACTGTAGGTTATAATAAAAATACTATTGGAAGGCAAGAAATAATTTTTTCCTGGTTATCTCCTAGATATAGTTGTGGAGATAATTACAGTTACCCCAAACTGTAGCGGTAATAGCAAAACTAGACTCAGGTGTAAGATACTTCATGTTGAATAATTTTGTAGAATGAAAGTACAGATTATTTTTAAAAAGAGTTTGGAAAAATTTTCAGTACATTAAGAGCTTCTCTGGCATGTACATCCAGTCACTCTGTGTTAGGACTTTCAAGTACAGGAAATTCATTGAAGCCATTGTGTTGTGTTGTTGGGTCCCAAAAACTGTTGATCAGTAGAAAATAAAAATTCCATCCCTCCTTCTGGTTTCCTTATTTCATGTTCATGATATTCCATTTAAAAATAATTCACCATGATTTTTCATTTAAAAACATGCACAAATTCTTCCTTTCCACTTTACATCATAGGTATATTGTGTTTTCTGGAATATTGCACATTTTAGAATCAAATTTAACTTTATTGAGTTTCTACCTACAGGCAATATTTCGAGGAAATAAGGGATAGTTCACTGAAGCAGTATAGTTCCAGTTTGGGAGACTCCCATTCTGAATATATCTTTCGTAAACATACTGCAATGAACAGCATAAGAAATTAAAGTAATAAAAATAGCAATAAACCCAAAATTTGTATTGGAATAACAGTAAGAGAAACTAGGTTGCAGATAGGATGTAGTGCCAAAGAGATAGCAGAGTCACATCAGGTGTGCATGTTAGTAATGCAAAGGTTGCAGAACCAGACACAGTGACAGCTCCTTTTGACTGCATCTGTCATGCCTCAGGAAAACCAGAGATGTTTTCTTCCTCACAGTAATTTCTACACATTGTCTGTCCAAAGTGGTAGTTCTCTACTGCATGTAAAACCAAAACTGAAAGGACTGTAAGGGCATCTGAAAATCTGGTCGACAGGTCTGAATTCAAACAGACTTTTTTTTAAGAATTAGAAGACTCTCTGCTGCAGGTACAGTGCTATGTTATATCTTGAGTTAAGTATTTTGACCATGTTCTATGATTAGTTTTAGCACTAAGATTAGTAATAATGTGCTTGCATTTTATATACTCGTCACAGGCAAGGGTGAATCCAGCATTCCTAAAATGCAGTTTAAGCTCACCATGCAATACGTACAAAATTCAGATGACTTTTTTTAAACCCTAAGAAGGCAACACAGGCAACTCTAATTAAGCATCTCTCTCTTTCAACTGCACTCAAAATCAGTGAACATATAAGGTACTTGAATTCTGACAAGGGAGACAGTAATGGTATAACATCCTACTTAGTTGACTAGTTGACCATTTGTTTCCATTTCTTTCTTAGCTGATTGAATCTTTTTTAATTCCTCCTCCCACAACTTTGATAAACATGAAAAGCCTCTCATTTGGGGGGAGTGGGAGGGAAGAAGCAGGGGATGCTGGAGATGGGTTGACCAGAATTAGATAAGAGCTGAGCACGAGGTCCACATGCCATAGTGATTCATGTGATTACGTTATAACAGTTCATAATAACCACGCTCTGTCATTCTTTATAGGCCCAATTTTCTAGTTAAATCTTTTTTAAAGCATCTCCTCCTTGTGCAGTTGTTTTATTGAAATGACCATAATAACACTGAGATATTTCTCCTGAGTTATTAAAGTTAATTTAGAATTGAACAATGTGAACAAGTAAATCAAACTCTGTCTAATTAGTATTACTTAGTACTTATATTGGGTAGTGTCTATATGTCCCAATGAGGTACTGAGTTTTGTTCTGCCATGCATGATATAAACAATCTAAATAAAGCATATGTGCATTATCCTGACAATTATATTTTACAGTACCCCAGGGCAACCTTTGACAATCCCTTAAGCAAATCTTAATCCAGTTTATCTCCTCCATGGAGAACATTCAAAATGAATTAGACATGCCTCCAGAAAACAAAGACCTAGTTATGAACTCCTGTGAGGAAGGTTAGAATCATGGCTTCAACTTGAAACTGAGACATGGGAGATTTGGGTTTCTAATAGTTCTGTTTCATATTTTCTGTGTGACTCTGCTCAAGCCTGTCTAGAAGGCATTTACTCTGTAGATGGGGCAGCATCGCTTTATGCTGGGTTCAGGGAAAAAAGCAAGAGTAAGCTGCTCTGCGAGAGAAACAGGAGACAGCAGGGCATGCACAGTGGCAAAGGGGAGGTCCCACAGCATCCAAATAAGAAGAGCAGAGGAGGTCTGTGACAGTAGCCAGGGCCATCTAATATTTCATATCAGCAGACAAGTCCATAGCATTGAGGTAGATGTGATGTCAAGTTAAGAAATCATATCAAAGCATCAGGGTCAGAATCTGGTCCAGTGGTCTTTAGGAAAGCCCATAGTGATAAGGTAGGTCAGTAGACCTTGACATGGAATCCTCAGGTCAAGGTTTAGACAGCCAAAATACAAGGCCATGCATAGTCACAGTAGATTCAGCTTAAGTGCAGCTTCCAAGTGAAGGGGCAGGGGGCCCCACTTCTCACAACCCTTTTCACTATGGTTCAATATAAGTTACAAAATTGCATAAATTAAGAGCAGATTTTACACATGGGCAACTTAAGCTGCAGAGGGGGGTGGGGTGTGTGTTTAATGAGGACACACTGGCACTGCCAACTTGGCCATCATGGTGAATACAAAACTCAGAATAGTAGATGTCCACTAGAGAATTAATCTGATGCTGACCAGGAAATGCTAAGCTTATGACTGAATTCTTTCTGTCTTTTAAATTATTAGAGCCAACAATTTATTAAAGCACTAATTTGAGACATCTCTCGGTTATCTGGGATGAATTAAACAAACCTACCTTTCTTCTGAACCCTTGTTTTATGTATCGTGCCTGTTGTCAAATGAGTATTCAAGTAGGGGTTTGGTCCTTTCCTCCTAAATAGTTCAGGTTTTGCTGGTGATAGCCTTGAATCCTAGTGGATATTCTCATCCAAGAAAAGAAAGGTATGGTTTATAATGCCTTCAGATGGGCACCCTGTGTTCAGAGGCAGACCTCACTGCATGCAGATCTTCCTACTTCAAGTGATCAAAACATTAGCTCAGTAGTCTAACAGGCAATGTTAGATCAGCAAGTCTTTCTCTGACTTGGCTGGGTTTTAAAACAGAAAGCAACTGCAGATGCATTTAATGAGGAGACCAATCTGGTTAGTAAACATACCTACAGGCTTGAGCTTTTGGGGGATCTTATCTGTCTAATTTCTCAATTTTGATGGAGCTGAAGTGTAAAGAAAGCACTGGCTTCTTCTCCAGCTTCTGGAAAGGCACATGGAGAAATTTGTACATGCCTGGTGAATTGCTGTAAAAAGAGGGCCACCTGCAAGCATTTCCTCTGTATCGCCTGTTTTGCAGAATATGGCTTTTAATCGGTCTCCACTTTTTAGGATTCACTGACTGTTTTCATATTATTAATCTCTGCATTTCTATGTCAGAGTAATTTACAATTCTTTCAGTTTTAATTTTCTCAGTGTTATCTGAAAGTTCTTCACCATGCCATTTTGTATGATTACGAAAAATCTGTTCTACAGTAAAATACAGTAGAGATCTGTTTCTAGTCTGCTACAAAAAACTGTGATTAAAAATGTATATTGATTCCAATTTTATTTTGTTTCCTCTGTGTGTGGCTTTTCTACATCACATCGTCTATCTCCATGTCTAAGAATTTATTTTTTATATCATCTTTCAATATCCTGCATAACTTAGTTCACATCTTTAGAGATCTCCGAATGATAGGCTACTTTTGGGAAGCAATCATTCTACCTCTGCTCTTCATCTTCTCAAGCAATGTAGTGTCCATAGAATATTTTTATCAATTCCCTGCTAATGATTTTTATGTCTTTTTGACTCCTAACTGATCTCTTGTCCTCTGTCAAATCCTTTCTCCATCTTTTTAATAGTTTTTAGTGGATATCTAATCATCAGTAAAGTTGATAAATAAACATATAAATGATCTCTCCCTCTCAGATTTTCTTCTTTTTTCCTTTCTCTTTCTTCTTCCATTCCCACCTTCTGAGCTCAGTACCTTAATATTACCTTCAGTCTCACTCTCTTTGCTCTCGTTATCAGTGAGAACCATCAGCAGAGACACTTTTTCTAGTCACGTTGGTGACTTAAAAATGCTGCACAGTCGATCTAAAATGGTATTGCAGGTGACCTTGCCTGCTCAGTATTACCATGGTCTTTCAACTTTGTCTATAAATTAAAACTAATGCATTGAAATGCCAAATCATTCTGTATCCCGCACCATTCTCCATCTTCTGTCTTGCTTAATGCTGAGTCCTTCTTTTCCTTAAGAAGTTTTTTATGACAAGGCAGAGTTGCTGGTGGAGACCCTAGTTTTAGAAGCATGAATGCACAGTGATACTAAGAAGAATGGAAAAAATAAAGCTCCTTGAGAAACACAGAGTACACTTGATGTGGCTCTTGGTCTATTTGGCTTCTCATATCTTCATCTTCTTCAAAATAATGCCCAGAAGATGGAGTTTTCTTCTAGTTAATGAAGTACAGCTTCCTACCATGTGTTTAAAGCATTTTTCTAAATAATCACATATTTCAGGAAGCATTCCATTTATCGTGAGAATGTATTTTCTTCTGACAGCTCATAAAAAAATTGTTTACAGTTTCAGTAGTTCAACTGGGTTTTCTTCAAACTTGTGACTCAGATTAGCAAATTGATTTTGTTTTTTATGTTCCACATTGAGCAGTTTCAAACAGTCATATTAAATATACAGTATACAGTGTACATTACTAGTTAGTATATAGTAACAATTATTAAAAATTATAAAAATGCTGCCCGACAGGTGGACTCATACCAGAGAGGTCCATCAAGGACTGTCTCCCGTGGGAGGGACCCCACTGGAGCAGGGGAAGGACTCCTCTCCTGAGCAGTAGCAGAAACAACAACTGGCTGTAACCCCTACTCCCTGTCCCCTGGCACTGCTGGGGGGTGAGGAGGGAGAACATGGAAGGAAGGAGGGGTGTAGGAAAGGTGTTTTATTTCTCACTCCTTGACTCTTATCCTGTTAGTAATAAATTTAAGTATTATCCCCACTCTGAGTCTGTTTTGCCCATGAAGGTAATCAGCAAATGACCTCTCCCAGCTCTTATCTCTACTCACGAATCCTTAGCTGTTGGGTTTTTTTTGTTTGTTTTTGTTTGTTTGTTTGTTGTTTTGTTTGTTTGGTTGGTTTTGTTTGTTTGTTTGTTTTGGTTTTTTCCCTCTCTCCTCTGTCTAGTTACAGAGGGAGAGTGAGAGGAAGACTTCAGTGGGTACCTGGAATCTGGCCAGGGTCAACCTGCTACATTTACCCATAGAGCAGTGGGTTCTAATTTAAGATCTTATCATTTCTGTGTTGATAGTCATAGGAATTAGAAGTTCTGTTAAGATATAATTTCGTAGGAGCATTTTTATGACTGTAGTTTGATGTTGGTTCACTGTAAGGAGATTTCAGGAGTATTATTTACAGAAGGAAAATTACCTTGTTTTTCTTATGTTCATATAAGAGGATGCCAATTCACCACAGTTCTTCTCTTATACATAATCTTGTAGGTGGTAAAAGGTGGGTTTATCTTTGTACTGAGGAAAGGATTTTAAAGGAGATCATCAAGCATGCTTACATGCAGAGTTCTGTAGCAAATCCAGAGATCCACAAATCAGTCTCCTTTAAATGGGGGTTTCACCATCTGTATTTGTTGCAGGTTGTCTTTAAAATTATGGGGTTTAAGTGGATAGAGCAAATATGGTATGAATATCATCCTCAGTATGTCCATCTGGCTCTTTGTTGATGGTCCAGGCAAGACTTTGTTCCCCATGTATCCAATATGGGTTGACTTAAATAAGCTTATTTATTCTATAAAAAACAAGGATTCTACATTTAGGGTCAAAAGAATAATTCAAAAATGTATAAATCTTGTTCTAATTGAGTCTTCTTAACAGAGATATTTGAAAAGATACTCAGTATTCTGAATTTTAACACAAAAATCCTTTAAGATTCTTTGTTCAGAACATGTGTGACAAAGGCAGTTCTATTTTACCCAGAAATAAATTTAGCAGGAGCTGTCCCAGAAGGGCAGTATAACATCCACTGTCTCAGTAATCAAAACCTCTTATGTGATGTACTCAAGTTTACTAAATGCTGAATAATATATACCTAGTATTCTGCCAGTGGACAAATAAAAATAGGATAGAAAAAGAGCAAATGATGCTAATATACACAGTCATTCTCTGTTTTCTATAACTGAAATGCAGTCAAGTTCAGAGTTCTGCTTTCTTGCTGTGGCAAAGAGGGTTAAGCAGAAGTTGACACTCTGTGCAGGAAGATATCTGTATGAGGTTTTCCAGTTCAGTCAAAGTACTAATGCCTTTTAAAAATAATTATTTCCCATTCATCTGTGTCTTAAGTTATTGCAAATTAGAAATCAACATAGTTACTGTGCTGTAAAGCATAACAAACCCAGAATGTTATCACTTAAGAGAAAGGAGAGTCGGAACTGGTATTGCAACTGAGGGTAGACCTCAGGAGCAACCTGTAGACCAGGTCTACAATTTCCTCCCTGAGGGGAAGTGAAGGGGCCATGCACTGAACTCAGCTCTCTGGTGACCAGTGACAAGAGCGGAGGAAATGGCATGAAGTTGTATGGGTGGGGTTTAGGTTGATTTAGGAAAAGGTTCTTCACCCAGAGAGTAGTTGGGCACTGGAATGGGCTTCATAGCATCAGAGTTCACCAAGTGTTTGGACAATGCTTTCAGACACATGGTGTGACTCCTGGGGCTGTCCTGTGCAGGGCCAAGAGTTGGACTGGATGATTTACCCTGGGAACTACTGACCTATCAGTCTCACCTCTGTGTCTGGGGAGATTGTGGAACAGATCCTCCTAGAAGCTATGTTAGGGCATGTGGAGGACAGAGAGGTGATTTGAGACAGCCAGCACAACTTCACCAAGGGAAAGTCCTGACTGACCAATCTAGTGTCCTTCTCCAATGGAATGACTATATAAATGGATAAGGGAAGGGCTGCAAATGTCATTTATCTGGATGTTTGTAAAGCCTTCAAAATGGTCCCCTAGTACATCCTTTTCTCTAAATTGAAGAGAGATGAATTAAATGAGTGGACTGATAGATGGATAAGAAAGTGGTTGGACCATCCCACCCAGAGGGTACTGGTCAGTGGCTCAGAGTCCCAGTGAACGTCATTGACAAGCAGTGTCCCTCGGTGGTTGCAACTGGGACCATTGTTATTTAATATCATGATGTAGATGAAGTGATCAAGTGCACCCTCAGCAAATTTGCAGATGACATCAAGCTGAGTGGTGCACTTGACACATCTGAAGGACGGGATGTCACCTAGAAGGACCTGGACAAGCTCAACAGGTGGGTCCATGGGAATCTCATGCAGTTTAACAAGACCAAGTGCAAGGTGATAGAGCCGGGTCAGGGCAAACCCCCAGTATCAATAGAGGCTGGGGCATAAACAGATCAGGAGCACCCCTGCTGAGAAGGACTTGGATCTGCTTCTGGATGAGAGGCTGGACCTGAGCCAGCAATGTGCACTTGCAGCCCAGAAAGCCAATTTTATCCTGGGCTGCATCAAAAGCAGTGTGGTTAGCAGGTTGAGGGAGATGGTTCTGCCCCTCTGCTCTGATAAGATCCCACCTGGAGTGCTGCACCCAGCTCTGGGATCCCTAGCACAGGAAGGACATTGACCTGTTGGAGTGAGTCCAGAGGAGGCCACCAAGTTTAGAGGGATGGAACACATCTTCTATGAGGAAAGGCTGACAGAATTGGGCTTATTCAGCCTGTAGAAGAGAAGGCTTTGGTTTGACCTGATTGCAGCCTCCCAGTACCTGAAGAGAACCTACAAGAAAGATGGAGAGACTTTTTACAAAAGCTTGTAGAGACAGGATAAGGGGGAATGGCTTCAAACTGAAAGATTAGATAGATTAGATTAGATATTAGGAAAAAATTCTTTACTATGAGGATGGTGAGGCACTGCCACAGGTTCCCCAGAGAAGCCAGGTTGGATGGGAAGCTGTCACCACAATGAGGTCTCCCTTCAGTCTCCTCTCCTCCAGCTGAACAGACCAAGTGACCTCAGCTGCTCCTCATACACCTTCCCCTCAAGGCCCTCTACCATCTTCGTTGCCCTCCTTTGGACACTCTCTAAGAACTTAATATATTTCTTACATTGTGGTTCCTGAAACTGCACACAATATTTAAGGCGAGACCACAACAGTGCAGAGCAGAGCGGGACAATCCTCTCCCTGGGGGCAAAGCTGGCGATGCTTTGCCTGATGGCTCCCAGAACACAGTTGGCCTTCCTGGCTGCCAGGGCACTGCTGACTCATATTCAGCTTGCCATCAACCAGGACCCTTCTCTCCAGCCTGTCATTTCCTGGTCTATGAAGATAACCAACTGCAGAATTTGGCACTTCTCTTGCTGAACGTCCTATGGTTGGTGATTGCCCATCTCTCTAACTTGTCGAGGTCTCTCGGCAGGACCTCTCTGCTCTTGAGGGAGTCAACAGCTCCTCCCAGTTTTGTGTTGTCTGCAAAATTTCTTAGTATTCCTTTGAGTCCCACATCCAAGTAATTTATGAAGATGATGAAGAGAACTGGGCTGAAATGTATTCCTCAATAATTTATTTTTTCACCAATGCCTGAAATATCATAGCAATTGCCATTATAGAAATAAATAAAAAAGAGAATTTTCCGTATTGGAAGAATTTTGGTTGTGTCTACAGCAGTGTATGTGTAAGAATGGCTACTTGTCAGTATGATACCTTCAGCATAAAAAGTCCAGGAAAATGTAATCAGATTAGAACAGAATAAGGAATTACAGCAATAACTCAAATATTTTTTATCTAAGGCAGTAACACATGCTGTATATTTTGTATATGGTATATAACAAAACTTTTAGAGTTCCGTAATTTAACATGACACGTAAAGATTTTTTTCAGCTTCTGCTAAGATCATTTTCATTTTAGTTTTTCTTTTTATTCTGTTTTTTTCATCTTCCCCCCCACACTTTACATTTATATTGTTATTAATATTCTCTTAGACTGTTTTTCCCAGTGTTATACAACTTGAATGCATGTATAAACAAGCAAAAATACAGTTCACTTCACAAGTAAGTGAACTTGTTTGCCAGTGTTCCATTGCACAAATCCAAGACATAATATTTTGGTATGGTAATTTAAAATTAAAAAAAAAAAATACTATGAGAAACTTTTGCTTTTTCAAATGAGAAGACATAGTGCTTGTGTGGCAACAGCAGAACTGAATCATTTGGGTTCCAGTATCTGAAGCATTGTTTTCTACTACAATAAAAAAAATACAGTGAAGTACAAACTGAATGACATGTCATATTATCTATGTATAAGAAACTCACATTTGAGTTTTTAATGTATGAATAATTCAGCACATAAATTATATACATTTTCCTCTAAAAGGCCTGTTGACTTTTATGCTCACAATAAGTGATTATTTTATGCTGCAGATGAAAACTAAGTTAGAGAGCCTCACTTCCCGATGAAAATACTTCTGATCATGCTCCAAAACTTCACTGAAATGAGTTGTAGACTAATATTGAATAAGAATATTAGCTTTTCTAAAATATAAAAATATAAATATATAAAATGCAGTTCACAGTGACACTGAAGAGGTGGGAATTGTTTCATGTATCCACCTGGTCATGTTGATGGACTGAAATAGTTTCCTCCAGTCAAATTCCATTAAATTGTCTTACACCTTAAAGCATCAGTGCCCCGTTAAGCACATGCTCATGGAATCATTCAGCAAAGTGGCTAAAGAAGGACCTTATAATCTGTATGGATCTGTAGGAGGCAAACTTTGAAAGACATGAAACAAAGAACATGAAACATTTTGGCAAATCTGTTTCAATTACTGGTTTATGCAGTGTAATCTGTCTATGCAAAATCTCTGGAATGTTAAGATTGCGTCTTCTGTTAAATTAAATACAGACACTTTTGTTTGATTGTGAGTAGAAAAAAAGTCCACTTGTCTGAACCATGAATGGGAATATATATAGAACCATAGAAGCATTTAGATTAGAAAAGAGCTTCAAGATCACTGAGTCTAACCATGAACCTGACACTGCCCCACCATAAGTCAAACGTTTAGGCTTTATGTTCTGGTTTTGTTATTTACCACCTAAATACTAACAAGTATTTTGAAATTTTTGGTTCTAAGTAGTGTTTAGATACCATGATAAATGGCCCTATTTAAAATACACAGAAAGACAGAGTACAGAGAGTATTATCCTAGACCCTCACCATTTATCCAGTCCTAAAGTGGTTTTCTGTATTGCAGAGTGAATTTCATTGAATAACATTGATTTCCTATTTCAATAAAGGGAACTGTCATCCAAAAGGTAGATGAAATATTAAGGCTCCACTAGCTAATTAGATACATAGATAGGTAGATGCACAGATAAATACAATGTGCAAATAAAAAAACCAACAATTTTTTCTTCTATGGGTTGTATTTAATTTTGAAAACTAAATAACTGTTGGTTTAATTTTATTTATGTGAAAAATAAAACAAAAATCTTTTTAGATTTTAAGAACTATGGGGGGAAAATCCTTTTTTACAGTGCTAATATATTCTGTATAACCATTGATTGCATGTGAAAACATGCAATCTATTTTATGCCCCAGTAATTCTGAAACACCTGAACTCTATTCCCTCCACACACCACCTGAAAATCCACAAGACTAAGCATCCCTTTAGGGCTGGGAATGTATTTGCCAATTGCAGCCTAGAGAGGATTGTAACTAGCATTATAAAGCCCTGATGATAGTTTTATAATGAAAAGTCTGAAACAACCTCAAGTACCACCTCGTTAATGTGATTCTATAATACATAACAGTCTAATTTGAAAATAAGAGTCAGTTATCAAGGAATACATTTGTGAAGTTAATATTGTTGCCCTCTTAATTTTCCTCTTCTCTTGGACTGGAATTAGAGTTTTCTTTCAAGTAAAATCCACTGATGAGACACCTAATGGTTTTCTACTTTAATTTTACTGTTCTGGTTGTTTTACAGTTGTCCCCCATTGTCTTTATGTTAAACCCCCTTGCAGAATCCTTGCAGTGAAATCGTTATGCAGATCAAAGTATAGTCCTGATGTCCAAACTCTTCCAACTACATTAACCTCTTCATAAATTGATCAGGAAGTGCATTGGACAGGAAATGGCTATCAACATGGCTTACTTTAAGAATGGAGCTAGTGCTCCATTGTGCTGTTTGCTCCATAGTGCTCCAAATGTGTTGTTTGTCATCTCTCTGAGTATACGTAAATGCTTGCAGCCCTGTCAGTTCCTTAAAAGTAGTTGGAGTCTTACTAGACACAGACACTGTTGCCATGGAGCTGGAGATTTCACAGCAAAGCTGAAACTGATTTCCAGATAATAGCTGAGTTAGGAAATGGGGAGCAAATAAAAATGAGCAAACAAAATTCTAAACTGGAAGTTGTGGGTTTTGATAGAAAAAAATATAATTAAGAATTCAGAATGGAGATTATTCTTTCAAGGAAAAGAAATCAACTGTTATACTGCATTAATTTCATTTGTGTGCAAATAATGTATTTCTCTTGAAATTGTGCCTGTATAGAGAACAAAAGTTCTGTAATTGCTTCATTAGCCTGCACCCAGCAGTTATGTTTCCCAAAGCAACTTGCAGCATCCTCTTCCTTTTATTGTCACATTTGATCATTTTAGAATTTGCTCTGAAGACACGACAGTGTCCTTATGTGTGAATTCAGGGTGTAAGCCAGTACATTCAATAATCCCTGTTAAGAAACTTAATCAGAATCTAGCTGACAAATGATACAATCAATACCACACAACTAATCCATACTAGAGCTGCATAATAAACAGAAGATTACGCTTTCTGTGAGACTTAATGTCCTTTGAATTCCTGCTTTACTTGAAATGTATCATTAAAAACTTTCGTTATTCTTGTACTGTTGACATTGTATGGTGCTTTAACACATGAAACCCGATTGTATTTAATTTTGTGATTTCTCTTACTAGTGGCTAGCATTCAGAAGCTTCCTGCTGCATCTGTTTTAACCGACATCAATTTCCCCATGAAAGGAAGAAAAGGAATGGTTGATTGGGCACGAAACTCAGAAGACAGGGTTGTCATTCCGAAAAATATCTTCACTCCTATGTCAACAGGTAAAGAAACATATCAGCATGTTGATTTTTTTGTTATCTTTAGCAAGGAAACTCAGAATCTTTGTCTCATAGGAACCATTGTAGGATATAGGAGTGGTTATTTTATCAATCTTCAAAGGGAATCCATAGTTTATCCTAGAGGGAGATGATGGGGCTTTATTTCAGCACATTGAACAAAAAGTGCTACAGAAATCCTACAGATTATTTTCTACACCAAAGAGACAGTGCTTTGCTTAGTTATTGTGCACAGGATTTGATCTGTGGTGGTATGAGGTGAGCTGAAGCGCAGCTCTGCTGAACCCCTTGAAGCTTCTTCACTCCAGCAGACTGAGTCATTCCAATCCAACTCTTACCAAACGATGCTCAGCAGGCAAATTACTCTAACTTCAGGTACAATTTACAAATACCTTGCAGTGCAGATCTCTGACATCAAAGAATTTACCTACTAGACATTAAGCTATAAAGATATTCTTTGAGAATACATAATTATAAAGGTAAATGAACTAGCATGGATGCAATGATGGATTTTTTGAAAATGTGATTTTCAGTGGTTTAAATGTTTTGATATATTCCTGGCAATGCTACATCTTTATGACAGATTTCCAGGATATAATTCAAAATTATGATGGTTGTTTAAAATAAAGCACATATTACAGAGATAAATGGTATTCACAGTTCTCTATAATGATGAAAGCTTGGGAAAGAGAGTTTTAAAATCTTTTTTCCTTACTTTTTTCAGAATTAGATGAATCAACTGTATTTGTACTTGGAGCAGTGCTATACAAAAATTTAGAACTCATTTTGCCCACTTTAAGGTAAGAAATTTCATAAGTACAGTATGAATTCAACTATTTCAGAATCATAACCATACTGCATGTAAGGATAAAAGCAAACAACCAAGACTGCCTTTGCACATTAGTACTACTGGGGTTTTTTTACTGATATTTACAATGTTTATGTGTATATTCATCTTTCCTTCATACTTAGTCACTTATATGATGTGAATAACCTTTTTATCAAATTGGCTTAATTTACATTTTATGTTATCTATATTAACCTTAATTACAGAAATATTTAATTAGAAATATACTGAGGTACATTAATGCCCAGGCTGCTTATATTTCTGCTTCAATCTACTGTTTGTCCAGTTAGTACAAATGATCTTGTAATGACATCATAACTTCATGTACTAGGATTGTCTACTCTATTTCTACAAAATTCTCTAGCAGTAGTTTTCCAAGTACTTCTTCGATGCGAGTTGTATTCAGAAGGGACAGCAGAGCTGTAGAGAGGATTCATTTTGGAAAGAAGACATACATGTGCAGAGCAGCTGAAATATGTCAGGTTTGAGAGCCATACACATACATAAGAAATAGGAGGGCCTCGTGTTTCACCTTTTCCTTTCTGTACTTGATAAAAGACAATTTGGAAATAAGCATTTCACCCTCTCTTTTCTGATTACCACTTAATACCATTTCATGGTCTATTAATACTACTTTGTTTTATATGATCCTGTGCACCAATAGTCTACTAATGCCCTTTTACAGGAAAAGAAATGTGCAGATTGTGTAACAGTAGTTGCTAATGAATTCACAATCATTCAAAAGGATAGTAATAAGGAAGGCACCATAACACCTTATGCTTCTCTGGTTAACCAGAGCTTCAGGCTTTGAAACAAAGGATGGAAAAGCAACAGGTTTTTGCCAAAAAATATCTGAAAACAAAAAAGGGTTATTCCTAATAAAATTTAAAAAAACACTTCCCTGTAAAGTTGCAATGTGCTGTGCAATGAATAGCTGTAACATCAGGGACAGAAACCCCTCTGAGACCACAATTCGAACAGTGATGTCCTGGCAAGACACCTGGAAGCCTGGGAAGTGCTGGCATGAGCCAACTGTGCTTAAGGAATGGTATAAATGACAACTCATCCACTTCTGAAATGTCACTAAACACTTCCCACTTGTTGTACAGGTCAACAGTTTAAGCTTACAGAAAAAAAAAAAAAAGTACATCTTGAATGCTGCATATTTGCTTATATGAAAAGTCTTTCAGGGTTACTATTTCATACATTAGGAAAGTGAGATTTATAGGCCTTATTAGATTTTCCCTAGAAACAAAAGCATCCCAAGTAGCAGCAATAAAGGCAGAATAGGAACATAAAAGTGTAGCAACACTATGGAGTATGAAAAAGTGTATTTTGCTTCCCAAATTTTTTGCTTTTGTCTGTTTTGCTTTCAGCTTATTACTGATTTACACTGCAAATTTAACCATTTCTCTGTACAGTTCAGATAGGTTTTGTGAGTTTCTAAAGCAAAATGGTTTAATAATCTATATATATCTATTCATAAATTAATTCTTTAGAAATTCAAATATGAAGGTATCCCACTTTGCCTCTGAATATGTTCAGTATTATTTGAATCTAATTCTCAGCTGCCCAAGAAAAGGAAACAGCACGATTACTTTCTCTTACGTATGTGAACAAGGAATAAAAGTCATTAATAATCCATTATATAAAAATATAACACACATTCTCAGGTAACTATAGTCTCTTGTTTGTTTGGAATATAACACCTTGCACTTCTTATAATGAACTTATACCTAAACTTTTAAGCTTACATCTCTTACCTCATCAGAAAGTGTATCATGCTGGATTTCTTTTACCATGTTGTAATATTGCAGTCATATTGAAAATATGATCTCATGCCCTTAAAATAATACTGTCATAATTTCAAATTGTTTTCACATAATTATAGAATCATTGAACAGTTTGGTTTGGAAGGGACCTTCAAAGATCATGTAATTCTGACTCCCTTCCATGGTCAGGAACACCTTCCACTAGACCAGGTTGCTCAGAGCCCTATCCAGCCTGACCCTGAACAGTTGCAATGACAGGACATCCACAGCTTCTCTGAGCAATCTGTTCAATAGTCTCAACACCCTTGGAAAAAATGTCTTCCTTATGTCTAATCTAAATCTATCCTCTTTCAATTTAAAAGCATTTTGCCTTGCCTTATCCCTACAGACCTTGGTAAAAAGTCTCTGTCTTTATCATAGGCCCCTTGTAAGTATTGAAAGCCTGCAATAATGTCTTCATGGAGCCTTCTCTTCTCCAGAATGAACAAACCCAACCTTCTGAATCTTTCTTCATAAGACACATGTTCCATGCCACTGATAGTTTTCATGGCCCTCCCCTGGACCTGCTCTAAGTTTCATGCCTTTTTTGTACTGGGGTGCAATATTCCAAGTGGGGTCTCGCAAGAACAGAGTAGAGGGTCAGAATCACCTCCCTCATCTTATTGACCACACTTCTTTTGATGCAGCCCAGGATACAACTGACTTTCTGAGCTGCAAGCACACATTGCTGACTCATGTTCACTTTTTCATCCATCAGTATCCCCCCGTACTTCTCAACAGGACTGCTCTCAATCCCTCTATCCACTAACTCTGTATTGATACCAGGGGTGCAAGGCCTTTCACTTGGCCTTGTTTAACTTCATGAGATTTCCATCTTGTGAGCCTTTCAAGGTCCCTCTGGATGGTATCCCTTCTCTCCAGCATGTTGACCACACCACACAAGTTAGTGGCACCTGCAAACCTCCTGAAGGTGCATTCAATCCCTTTGTTGATGTCATCAATGAAGATACTAAATACTATTAAATGTATTTTGTCACATTCAGGTACTTTAATGTTCATTCAGGTGAAATCTCAACCTTTGATTCTGTCTCCCATGGCATTCTCCAGTGAATGGTGCCCCATCCAGTTGGTAAACAGTCACTAGTGGAGCTCTTCAAGGCTCAGTATTGGGGCCAGTCCTGTTTAATATTTTTACTGATGATCTGGATGAGGGGATTTAAGGTACCCTCAGTGCGTTCTTGGATGATACTAAGTTGAAAGGGAGTGTTGATCAGCTGGAGGGTAGGAAGGCTCTGTTGAGGCATCTGAACAGACTGGACTGATCAGCCAAGGCCAACAGTATGAGATTCAGTAAGGCAAAGTGCCAGGTGCTGCCTTTGGGTCACAAAAGCCCCATGGAGCACTACAGATTGTGGGCAGAGTGGCTGGAAAGCTACCTGGGGGAAAAGGACCTGTGATGTTGATCAACAGCTGGCTGAACATGAGCCAGCAGTGTGCCCAGGTAGCCAAGAAGGCCAGTGGCATCCTGGCTTCTGTCAAAAACACTGTGGCCAGCAGGATTAGGGCAGTGATTGTCCTCAGGTACTCAACACTGGTGAGGTCACACCTCAAGTCTTGTGTCCAGTTTTCGACCCCTTAATTCAAGAAAGATATTAAGATGCTAGAGCGTGTCCAGAGAAGGGCAACTAAGCTAAATGATTAAATCCAAACTAAATGATTCTATGATTCTCTAATTTGAAACTTGAAAAAATCTGCAACTGTAGTTAGTGCTGAATTTGTTGAGATGTTATATTCTTTGTGAAAATTAGAACTGACGTGCAGGTTTTAAAGGGGTCTTTATTATATTGTTTTATCATTTTACACTTGTTCAAGTACATGAATGAAGGTTTCTGTACATCCAACTGCCTTTGAAAAAGGTTTATTTTTGTTTGCTTGCATTTTGCAGTGAAAACCTATCATCTTATCTGTGTTTATATTAATTACTATTTGTACTAATCTTTCTTAACTGTGATAAACGTTATCGTAATAACCATAGTAGTGCGGCACAGAGTGAAATGCTTCACTGCATTCATTAGCACTGTCTATGGAGCAAACACTGTAAAACATGAAGGAACATAACATCATCTATTTTTTATATGATGCCTAAAATTCTAGTAGCCATGCACAACATAGGAATTAAAAAAAAAAAACATTCTGGATAAGCATCTTATAGTATCCTTTTCTAAAGAAAATACCCATGGTTAAATATGTCAGTGGTGGGAATGAAGATGAACAAATATTAAACCAAGCTAAAATAAGTAAAATGGGCTTGCATTTGATTTCAAAGGCCCCATCATTTATACCTTGACAACCTGATAATAGAGGTGATTTCTACTTACTGCAGTTAAATATCTAGAAAGCTTTACCAGTTCTCTTGTGATTTCAGTTCCTGGCTTTGCAGAATTAAGAAGGGAGTAAAGAAAATATTCGATTGTAATTTCCAAATGAACAAAGGTGACACACATTCCAGTACATTCCTTAATATTAGCACTGAAAGGTATGCAAACTTCTGCATCATCACAAGGAACTTCTTTTTTAAAAGATAAGCAAACAAACAAATAAAAAAAATCTCAGTATATCTTTAGGGAAAATTTTCCAAAGCACCTGACCACAGAATCCCCATCTGGTACATCACAGGTGTTCTGTGAGTAAAATGAGGATTTTATTATCTTGGACAACTCATAAAAAATATTTCATAAACTCCAAAATTAGACACATTTTACCATATGGGCCTGATTTTTCTTGGCATAGAGTCTATCAAAAGTAAGTCTTGTAAACACAGTGCAAGATGAGGAATTACATTAATGTGCAGTTTTTTGGGCAATGTGTTTAATCCTACTGGTACATGTATATTTTTCTGAGAATTTTACCAGGAGTCTTTAAGCAAGAGTTTAGGGAAACAAAGATAAAATGAGTTTATTCATCCTCATAAAAATAAAATCATTATTTTTCCCATGCACAAGTAAATAAAGTTCAGCTGATTCTATTTTGTAATATACTTTGCTGCATTGCACTATTCTTGTAATATCTTATGGACTTGTTTATAGCAGATATTGAAATATTGAATATTTTCAGAACTGTAGAACCAATATTATTTCCACAGCTCTTGCACCCCTGAGCACATTTATGTTATTGTTAGGTTCACAGAAAATTGATTCTCAGTATAGTACTCATCTAAAAGATACTATATATAATTCATCTCCTGGGCACTCTGAAGAAATACATTGCATATTGCCATACTGTAAGATAGTTTTTACCTTTTCCCTTAACAAATAAGAACAAATAACGAATCAATGATTTTGCTGTATCAAGCTTTTTTTCTGTCCCTTAAGCATCCACCATGTTTCTGCAGTGTAGTGGTTATCACATTCACCTGACACACAGAAGGTCCCTGGTTTATGCAAAAATTGTATGGAATACTGGGTACACGGCCACTTCCTTGGTTACGAGCTGGTTCCCAGGAAGGCCTAGACCAAAACCATCACACTTTTCCTGCTAAAATTTCCTGCACAGAAATGTGCTTCCCCATTTGAAACATCATTCCTAACCCCCTCCTTCAGGTGCTGTACAACTAAAAAGGCCCTTTAATTTCCTCAGGTCAGCTTTGTTAGACTAAGGATGGAGTACCTCAGACAAGTTTCTTTTATCATGTCACATTATTTCTTTTAGCATCTGGAATTTTTCTGTAAACTTGTATACATTGATCTGTAACTTCGATCATGCTGTCTTGAGATAGCAACATGCCTTATTCATAAGTTCATTTTTCTTGAGCAACATAGAGTCATTCTAAAAAGAAAAGAAAATCTGAATTTCTTATCACATAGAATCAATATGAATTCTGTTATATAAAAAATATCCTCAAAATTTACACCCAGGTCGGAAAACAGTTTAATGAAATAACATTATTTTATTAATATTGTTATTAATTCAGATCAGAAAAAAAACCCTCCAGGACAGAAGCTCTGGAAGTATTTCTTGAGCTTTTACTCAATCAAACTTTATTGTCTTAAATCTTCAAGGATTTATTCAGCCATAGTTCCCAAGGAATTTAATAGATTCCTTTGAATAATTGATTTGGAAACTTAACCTTGATGAGCATCTTTCTGGACAGTCAGGAGGGCACCATCCTGTAAAACTTCTTTTCTCATTAAAGTTGAATTTTAGATTATTTTTGATGAAAGAGAAGGAGCTAATGGTGAAGTCACTCTCCACCATAAAAAACTGTATGGTAATGCACTTGCCCAGGAAGTTTGAGATGGGTCATTCTATTCTGTGTCATTCCCCACATGAGAGGGACTGAAACCCACGTATTGCACGTCCCAGGGCATTTTGTATAAGCTGATTGCTTAAATTCTTGGATAAGTGTTCTCAGAAGTAGGCTGTTGTTTTAAAAAAATATCTTAAACAAGTGTAATGATGCCACCACGCTGGTGGTTTTGAGGTAAGTTATTGTGATTATGAAGCTCTGAGCTTTAGTTCAGAGGCATCTTAACATGTTGTATGAGTTTAGAATGTACTTGCCAGATTGCATTCTTTCAGAGACTGTCCAAACAGTTAAATATGATATATGCAACTAGGCATTCAGCCCAGACAGGACAGCAATGAGGGATGCAGTTTTCATTTCACAGCAATATAGCCAGTTATATTTATTTTCTGGTGAAAGAGTCTGCTAGGGGCTCTTGAGAATGTAAGTGGATTGGTAGAGTTTTCATGAAACTGAGGTAAAATGGATGTACTGAAGTTACAAACTAGGCACTTAGGTGCTCTTTCAGATCTCATGCTAGAACCATCAAAACTGCACCAAAGTGAGATATAGGAAGGAAACATATATTGACTCACAAAGACTGACTGTAAAAGAGTACTGAAGTATCAATATTTACACTACTTAGTGTGAATTTCCAAAATGGGCACAGTCTCTTAATAGCTCGTAGACTATATTTCCACTTGTCATGATCTGTTAGAGAAATCAGGTTTTTCTTTATTTTTTTGAAGTTTTGTTCATTTGTTTGTTTTTTTTTAATTATACCTTGATTCTCAAGAATTACAGATATTCAGCTACTGTCATTCTACAAAAGGTACTGAAATTTTGCTGAACATTAAATGTTAGTCTCATAGAGAGAGATGATATGTGAGACTTTGAAGTGCAACCAAAGAGAAGAAATATGAATTCAGTAAAGTAGAAAGCCACTTCTATTATATTTCCATTATGTGATTTGGCTGAATAAAATTGGACTAGAACTCATACCTTGCCCCAGAAGAATAATTTCATTCCTTGTGCTGAATGAAGTGCCTGCTGAGCTAAGTTTCTATTACTGTAGCCATGGCAATTCCTGTTTCAATGATTCAGGAGAATGGAATCCTCTCCTAAATACAAACTCCCTAAAGAAAATAAGCAATGCAGTAACAACTACAACAACAATAACAAAAGGATATTTTCAGTGTCTATTATAATTACATCTAAAGTGCCTAGTTTCTTCTTTGATAACATCTACCTGAATATGACTGAATATGTCTTTCTGTGAGGTGTTGAAAGCAGCACTACATGCAAAGAAATTACCATAATAATCATCAGAAACAGTCAGGCTGATAACGATGGTCATTCTAAACCTCATAGGGTCATAAGAAGCAAGGGTCTCAGGCATGAACGTCATGTCAACATGTCTTTATGCCTGTAGTAGCCTTGGTACTACTAGGTCTGTCCTAGAGAGGTTGCTATGATACATAGGGATCCACGTTTTACATGCAAAGAGAAATTGATCATGTATTAGAGAAATTCACAGAAAATCATTATTTTGCATAACCTGGTACAATAACATAGGACCAAATCTAGTCTCACATATGAGAAAAAAATTATGTGTTTTGGCAGAATTTAATTCAGGGTACCTGGTTTAAATTAATAAGTATTTTGAGGATGAAGTTGACCACTCATGTACCAAAAACATTGGTTTTTTAAAAACTGGAAACAGGTTTTTTCATGAGCACAGAATCAACACTCCCACTGCACTCATCAATCTTCACAATTTTACACTTAACAGTGAGAAAAAATGTCCAACACATCACTTTGGAAGAGAAATTACTGTCTTATAAAACATAGCTAGTGGGCCTATAATGAGAAGAGCAAATGAGATGCACTCAAACATGTACAGAATGCTTGTGTAATCAATACATCATTCTAATTAATGACTTGTATTTTAAGGAATTGCACTTCCTTATCCTTGGTGCTCTTTAGTCTTGAATGTGTTGGGTACAGCTGAAAGTGAGTGTTTTCACCACTTCCAAACAAATCTGTTTTCTCGCTGAATACTTGTCAATTAAAGTCACTGAAAATACCCCCGTGAGATACAAGTCTCATTTAACCTCATACCAAGTTAAATCTTCTATTTTTACTTTTTTTTTTTTTTTTAACAGGAATTTTACAGTTGTTAATTCAAAAATCATTGTTGTTACTATACGACCTGAGCCCAAAACTACGGATTCTTTCCTGGAGATAGAACTGGCCCATCTGTCTAATGTAAGTACAAGGATAGTTGGTATGGTCTTACAAGAGTATTTGTCAGATCATATGAGAGAAAAAAGTGACGTTGTTTTAAAAAACAGTTAATAAAACCCAGTTTAACTTCTAAAATTCAAGCCCAGGAACAGTCTAACAATCTTTGAATAAAATGAATTGTTTTGTGTTTTTTTAAGTTTTAATTTAAATAGCAATTTCTACTGAAAAGTTTCCATTAAATGCTTTGATGGTTACAATTGGAAATGTGATATTGTGCTGAATGCTTAATTTTTTTCTCCCTGCATAGGTCACAGAGCCACATAGCTCTTTTCTTGTTTTCTTTCATTATTTCATACTAAAAAGCCAGGTTTTACTTGTTTTAACAGACTGAAAAAAATGCTCTGGTCCCAGTTTAACTTACAGTTCTTATAAATGTTTGAGACTTTTTGTGCAATTGTTAAAACTCCATACTTTTGAGGCTTTAATCTCACATTAAAAACGTTTTAAATCTGAAAAAAAAGAGGGACTTTATTTCCAAATATTTGAAAAATATGAAGAGTTTTTCTGCTGCAGTTAGTAATCCCCAGCAGTCACAGGGATGTATAATATTGGAAAAATAATGTTAAATAACAAGCATAAGAGTAATTTATGTGAAGGCACAACATATGAACTCTGCCTGTTATTAAGAGCTAGAGTTTACTTTGAATAAAGCCATAAAGGGTCAATTAGAAAAGACAGTTACTAGAGCTTTTGAAAACACTATTATGCAAAAATCTTTAAATCTGTGGGATTTTTAGATATAAACAGTTATTGAAGTGGTCATGTAGATACAATTCAACTGGAGAATTTCCAGATATTTCAGTCAGTACCAAAATTGGATTAGTGACTCTGGGCAAAAGTATGAAAGGAAACTTTTTGAACTCTAGGTCTTGAATTAGTGTTTTACTCAAGGTTAGAAGAAACTGTTTTGCCCTCAATGGTCATTATGACATGGCATTCAGTTCCCAGAAAAATCCTAATTCAAAGAACATCTCAGTGAAACTTAGGCAGAAAAAAGGAATAGAGGAACATAAACTGACCTGACTCCTTACCTTTCAATAAGATTAGAAGTCTACTGATAAAGAATTGTGGAGATTTGGGAGTTTATGGTTCCCTGTTTAAGATGCTTTATGGCAGGTTGGTTTAGTTTTCTGTTTCATTTTATTTTGTTTCCAACCTAAGTTTTATCATAAAAATTAAGAGAAAATATCAGTCTTTAACATAACTTTCCTTCCTGTCAGATATTTCACTAAAAATGTAGCAAAATATTTGCTGGTGTAAACCACAAATTAATCCTATATATAAGGACAAAAAACAATCACTTTTGAAATAAAATACTTGTTTTGATCTTACTAAGATCATTATTAGGAAGAATTTATAGTAATTTTCATTGCTAGATTTTATAATCTGTTATTTCAACAGTGACTGGTGGGCTACTTACAGGAATGGCTACTTACTGGAATTGCTAACTATGATATTTATATTTTGAAATTGAAATTACTACTTACAAAAACATAGGGTAGAAAGTAAGAAAAAAAGATTCTCCTTAATTTGGTCAGTTATGCTAAAAAAGAAATTAATTATAAAAGAAAATAATACCAATAAACAATGTATCAGCATTGAAAGTATTTTTAGGTTAAGCACAAGCTATTAATAGGAGCAAAACAAGGGCAAGGTTAGACTAAGAAAAGGTTGGATTGCTATCCCCAGAAGATGAAATTCTAGAAAATTCTTAGAGAGAAATATTTTTCAATTTTTTTTTTTTAATCCATCCCTTTGATTAATTAACAGAGCAAGTTTTTGCCAAGTTTGAAAATCTTGGAAATGAAACTTCATTGTTACAAAGGGTCAGATTAGAGACACCAACTGTCACCTTGCTTTGGCAACCTTTCAGTAACTGAATATTAATTAATATTGTGTGAACTCATGTCTTGACAAAGCACAAAGACAATAACCTTGACAATACATATCAAACCTTTTTTTTTTTTGGTTCACTTTTTGTCCTATAATATAATCTAGAGAAGCATCAAGAGTTTATATAAAATTTTCAGCCCTGAAATTAATTTTCCATACATACTGTATTTATATAGACTCCTAATCCACTTGAATATATGAGTTGTATTGGCAGATACAGTGATAATATATTGCTCTAGAAAATCTGTGAATGCAAATCAGTATTACAGTTTTAATGTCTTTAAACATTTGGTGACTTTTTTCCAAGTCCTAGTCTTCATAATGGAATTTCAATAATAATATATTACCATAGAAAAAGCTTAATGTTGCATACAGAAGGATAAAACTATTGTTAATATATCTTTAGTGTTTGAATATTACATAATAATGGCTTACAGATTAACCATTATGTCAGTTAAATAGATTCATTATTAAACAGAAATAAAATACATTCTCTTTCACCTGATTTTTTTTAAAGTCTCTTTGTAATATTTGTTCCTTTCAAAACTTTGTTCTTGAAATGCTGTTTGTTTGCAAATTGATTTAATGACTAATTTTTTAAGCATTTTCTAGACTGTGCCTACTAATATAAAGGACAATATCCACACATTTGTTTTTTTGCCTCCTTATCCACTGACTAAATTATGTAGATAAGAGATTATGAAAAGACTTCAAAGAGATAAAAAGAGCTAATATGACTAAATAAAGTTAGCCTTTAAATAGTAATTTATTCAAAAATTTTAATGATTTCTTCATTTTATATCAAAACTAACCAGTTTATTAATAAAACTGGAGGATGATTTTTTGGAGGAAGTGCAAATCACGATTGCATGTACTGTTTGAAAATTGTGTATAAATTCAAATACAATGAAGAGTTGACCAGAGTGGAATGTGGTTGCAATGCATCATTTAGAGCACATGATATTTAGTCTTGTGCACTGTGAACATGTAGATGACTGTGACCACATTTTTCCAGTACTTTGATTAAAGAGACACCAAAGCAACCTTTAAAAAAATGCACAACTCAAACAAAATCCTATTTGCTCCAAAGAGAATGTGAACTCTCACCTTCTAACAGCACAGAAGTTTACTCCAGGGACACTAAAGTAAAGAGCCAGCAGTAGCGTAGAACATCAACCTTTCAATGAGACTGAAAATCCTGCCTACAAAACACAGTTGGCACTGTGGTGGATAGCTGTCAAAGTTGACAATCACATCTGGAAAATTCAATTTTATCTGCTAGACACAGGTACATACAAGTACACACACACACTTATATCCATTTTTGATGTATCCAAGTCATGTACTGTAATGTATAAATCAATACTACAGCAGTCATAAACATTAATGGACACAGGAGCTGCTTCCTTCACTGCAGCTGAGTAATTAACTGGTGAGAGCACTGCCCCCACAGAGAGCAATGGATGTTGGAGGCAGCTCCACAGCAGCAGTGTGAGGAGATGTCACCAAGAGGCCAGGCACAGAAGTACTGCGAAAAAGAGAGCAACAGATTAAGAGTGAAGAAGCAAATACAGAGACAGGCTCCTTGTGGTCCTCGCAGTACTTGAAGGGTGTTTGATCAGGGTATCAAAAGACGAAGAAGTTCTGAAAGGCTGCTGTGCCCTGTTGAGCTGCGAGTCCTGGTGGAACAAACCCTCATACAAGACCTCCTTAAGGAATGGAAGTAATATTTATCCCGCTTTCCATGTTTCTGCTTAATCTCTCATTAGTGACTGCAATGGCCAAACATACTGATTGTTTTTTTTTATTTGAATAGATTTCAAAGAGAGTGAAGTGTATGATCTGACAACAGTTCTATTGTGTTTCAGTTTTCTGCAAAGGCCTTTGCTTTCCTCTGTTTTGTAGGAGTTTTTGTAATGGACATTTTTTCTAAAAATGTTTCTGTATTCATTCCACTTGCACTGTGGGAATACCAAGCATAAGCTGTATGATGTCCACTGCTAGGAAGGAGAGGTCTTAGATCTAAGAGATGAAAAGCCTTCTTATGATGCAGCTGTAGGACTACTACTTTAGTATGCATATAGCTATATCAGATTGCAAGTAGTACTTCTTCACCCAGACTTAGGATACAAATTAATGTCTTTATAAAATTACATTTTAAAGAAAAGTTAGTTCTGTATTGACATTCTGTTTTTCTTCTTACCTTTCTATATGCTCTTCCATCAATGTATCTGAAAGCTCTTGCCTAGTGATGCAGGACCTGGTCTCTGAATCTCAACTGGCCTGTTATCCGGTGCTTTGTCCTGTACCCTCTTCCCCTTCCTCTTCTTTATATTATAAATACTTCAGGGAATGGAGCATTCTTTATTTATGTTTGTACAGTGCTATGTAAATATAAAGTGCCATAAGTATATGTTGGTTTTAAATATTTATACTCGACTCATGAAATTCAGTGGAGTCAGCAAAATACTGAACTAGAGGTTCAAAGTTTCCCTAAATGCCTCTCTCACAAGCATCTCCAGAAGGACCTTTTTTATCTTTGACAAAGAGGTGGATGGAATAATCTAAATATTTAATAGATTTTTACTTCATAGGTTGCCACGTTTTTATAAAAATAAAACACTTTTGAGAATGAAATATTAAGGTTTACTTTGTTTATATGAAACTACTTTTATATCTAGTGCATCTACACTAGATGTACACTAAGATTGATGTACAAAAATAGTAATTGTTTCTTCAAATCACTTTTGATTTTAAAAAAAAATATAATTTTTTTCTGTACTCTATATAATTTTTTATGTATTTCTGATTTCTGGGAATACCCAGAGCTTGTGATGAACAGGAATATAGTTTTGCAGTTTTAAGTACTTCTAAGTCAATCTGAGTGAATTTTAATTTTGCCTCAACTCTTCCTAGGCAGCAAAATAAACATGAGTAATAATAGTTTTCAATTTCCCAAAACATTCCCCATAGTTCAATGATGTATAATAAGCCTAGATTCCCATCCTGTTCTAAATCAAATCAGAAATTTTCCACTGACTTTGAAGAGGCTGAAGCTGGGATTGTAAAGCTCAACCACATCAGAAATAAAATATTTATTTGGAGCAAAAGCTCCACTGATTTAGTACCTAATTGACAAATACTTTGCATATTGAATGTGGGGTCATCTGAAAACTGAACCTGCCAACATCTTACCCAACATATGCTTAAAATTTTTAGAGGCATTACTGGTTTTGACGTTCAAGTTCCTAAGAGGTCTAAAGTTCTGTTTCTAAACACACCAGAAATGTTCAGTCAAGTCTTT
The DNA here is from genome assembly GCF_022539395.1 of Myiozetetes cayanensis. Taxonomy (NCBI): domain Eukaryota; kingdom Metazoa; phylum Chordata; class Aves; order Passeriformes; family Tyrannidae; genus Myiozetetes; species Myiozetetes cayanensis. Next base: position 86,473,887 of record NW_026087411.1, on the reverse strand, counting down.
TAGCAGATTAACTTTTATCTCATATTTCCCTTCTACTAGGATATGCCAAATAGACAACTTTATGCTTACCTTGTCTAAGCAGAGAATGCACAAGTAGTCTGCTCCTAGGTTGAAATGCTTTAAAAGAGTCTATAAGAACCTTACACTTTTGCAACTTCAGTGGCATCAATTCATCAGAGTATAAAGATAATCTTGTAGAAGGAGACTCAAATAAATTTTTAGGTCAAACATGACACATATTTTTGTGTATCAATACTAATAGGTTTGTTTGTTTTCTTTTTAGGGCACATTGAATCCCTACTGTGTGCTGTGGGATGATTCGAGAATGTAAGTAACAGATGTTTGCTTCTATTTCTATGGCTCAAATATTACAAAGTACCTATTGATATTTAAGTAGTTGGTCCATAAACAGGCTGGTACGAGGGCAGAGAAAACAAACATTTGACAGAGTGAAAGTACTGGATTCTCCAGTCACTTGGCTTCCTTTCTGCATCTATGTAAATTGAAATAATACAATATCTCACCAGGAAGAGATTACTCACATAGTAATTTTAATCTGCTCTCTCAAGTTTAATATGAGGATGTCTAAGAACTGTAGTTCCTTGATTGTAGTTGCTGGGCAACAAGCAAGTGGGTAAACGATGAAACAAATAACTGAGGAAGGCTCCCATTTCTGTTACTGCAGGAAGCGTGATCCCCACAGCAATCTTCATTTTAGTTGATTGAAATTTTCATTTCAGTTTATTAAAATAATAGCTGTATACTAAGCAGTGATAGTATACTAAGTGTATACTATCAGTCTTCTGCTGCTTTTTTCAATATATGTCCCTTCTATAGCAAAAAAAGAAAATGTTACTGTATAAAAGTAAAGCAGTAAAATCAGTGTAGTTAATAAAGAATCCCAAGTTTATACAGTTGTAATTTGCTACATTAATCTTTCACAGTAAATCTCCCATTAAAGTCAAGGTGAACTTTGAGTACGTGCAGATAAAGTGGTCCAAGAAGTAGCCCTATGTGGTTGTCTTATTATTTTTTTTCTAAAGTTGATGTTGTGCTTCTTGTCCAGGTATATTTTATATGTCTTCTGATACAGACTCATGTGCAGAGTTAGAAATTGTATGACTGTGATTTTGTGAGTGCTTTCATCCTTGAGCTTGTGTTTACATCAGTACACGGGTGGCTGAGAAACGACATTACAGAAATGAGAAACTTTGGATATGATACTAGAAATCATTCCAAATACAGGTAGTACCGTGGTCTGTGCCTCTGCAAAAGAATCATAATGCCATTTTTTGCCAGCAACACCATATTATGCAATTTCTATGAAATCTGTGGAATTAAGTACATGAAAGTACATGAAAGACTTGATATTATGCATTATTATGAGCACATGGAAAGCAAAAGATTTTGAACAAGTTCTTTGTTTCCTCTTTACAAAGTTTTGCTTACACAGGAGTGGTATAGTGGGTTTTTATCATTTCCTGTATGCGTTACTTTAAGCACTGTGTATTTAGAGCACATACTCTGATATCACTGTCCTAGTCCACAGTATCAAGGGCACATTTGCATTAAATTAGGCTACTAAAAAAAACAAGCAAAAAACAAAACAAAACAAAACAAAACACAAATAAAACCCCAACAAACCCAAAACAAAAACCCCGCAAACAAACAAACAAGCAAACAAAAGAAAAACAACCAAAAAAAACCCAAAACCATGTTGCGGATTTAACTATGTGATTAAAAGATTGGATGCAGGTATTTGGGATGAATGTGTGAAGTAATTGCAAACAAATTTATTTTGTCTTTGCCACTTGTTTTGCATGTACTTTTAGTATTGCTTATAGAGAAGTTCAGTGGTACATATAGTACTGTTTTCAATGTGCTCAGAATCTGAATGGAAAAGTGAACTTTTGAAACATCTGAAATTTACGTAAAGCTAACATAAAATAGTCTGAGGCTTTGAGGGAGAAAGACATGCTTTGTTATTCTGAAGGATATATTTTCTAGGCATATTAGAAAAGATATTGAAGATCGTAAAATAATTTAAGAGTGGAGGTATTCTTGAAGATGTGTCCATTTTTAAAAGTGATGTAAGTACTCAAATATTCTCGATAAGATGTGATGCATCTGTAAGGTCTGTATGGGCACCACTGTGTTTGACATGTGCATGTGTGCTATTGTGTGAGAATGTGACACTCTCTCTTATCTGAGTATGCAATAGCAAGAGCAAACTTCTGCTTTTTTCCTCCATCCCTTTGGAAAAAGGATCTATAGTGTTAGCTGTGGGAGCATTAGCTTATTCAAAATTTTACTTTTGTAATGCTGTTTCCTTTTGATTTGGACCATTTTATTTGTATTTATATTTAGTCAGAAATATTTCAGAATTTGTGTTCTGACACTGTGAGTTTTAAATTATGAAAGCTCTATAATGATGACTCAGATCCTATTATTTAACAATCTTCATAAATAAATAGTTAGGTGGCCATGATTATAATTGGCTTGTTGTTGGCTTGTTTTCTTTATTTTTTCCACTTTTTTCTAAGCCTCAGGAATCAGTTGTCCTCAGCAGCAGGCAACTGGATTTGATGTGTTAATAGCCTAAATTACATTGCAAATCCTACAGAGCTGTGATGTATTCATGTCCTTCCAAACTGAGTAATTTTTGCATAACCAGTATTTAGCAAGTGTTTTGGAATAATCCCAACCAAAAGTAGTCTGCTTTTAGTTGAAGGTGCTTAACTAATCAAGTGTCTATTGTGAGTCAGGTGTTCTAAATTAAGTGGTTTTCAGATGAATCCTACGTTAGCTTTTATCATCAGCATACAACCAGCAGTAACCTCTAGAGGGTTTTGCCATCTTTTTAGCCGCTTCTCCCACACCTTTATCTGTGTGCCTTGCAAGTTCACATTTAGTAAATGATACTTTCTCCACTGATCTTGTCAGTTTAATACTTCTCCAGCAGCAAGGAAAGCTTTGTCTATCTGGATTTTGGCCATGTTTTTCAGGAAATGGAACAATGATTACAGTTCCCTGACATCCATCCTTGAAGAAAGTTCTGGATCTGTGAGCTCTTAAATCACACCAAATCATCAAGGTTATCCTACTGCCATTGGTATCCGTGACAATTTGGTCACCCTAACTTTAGCAATAGCAGCTTTAATCTATTCCTTCTATGAGATTTGGTGATTCTTCCCTCTGATTATGTTTTATAAGTCTTTTCATTTATCGAGTTGGCAGGCTTGTGCACTTTCTGTAGGCAGCTAGTCAAATGTGTGTACAATATTGAGACAGTACAACTAAAGAATAAGATACTACGTCATGTATTAATCCAATAATTCATCATTTTATTTCAGTTGATTATCTCAGTATATAGAACACACCTGGCTGTGTTGATTGAAACCAGGCTTTCTTATGAATTCTGGTGCTTCCTTTGATACTTCCAGCTTCCCTATACAAAGCTGGTAGCATAAATTGTATTAAGTGGTGACTTTTCCCCCTCAGAAATCTGAGTGATATCTTCATCTATTCATTTCAGAAAATGTATTTAAATGTTGCATTCAGTAAAGTCTTAGGTAGCTGAATGCTTCTCCTTCTAGTGCGTGGGAAAGTGTATGGAATATTTGTAATTAACACTCTGAGGATAAACAATTTTGTTCCTTAAACCAACCAGTCAAAAACTCCAGAAAGAGTTGTGTCTTTTTCGCTTTGCATTGTCTGCATCCCTGCTGTCAGGAATTGTTTGTGATACATTAATTCCAGTGTTTCAGTCCACAAAGAGAAAGAAAAGGAGTTGATCAAGTACTAGAGCTGGCTTTCCTACCCCACAGAAGTGATTTTAAAGATTTTAAGATGAAACAAAACTTGAAAGTTTTTCTTTTATTCCTCCTACCTTTCTGGAAAGGAAAAGAAGACAGTCTCAAGTAGCAAGTGATCCAATAGTTAGATGGATTTACTTGGGGACCTCAGGGACTGTCACTTCAATTTTTTCTTTATATAAGTTAATTGAGTTTGAAACACACTTTTCAGCCTTACAGGAGCAGCCTATGCCCAGTGAGCTGTCAGCTCCTCTGGAGTGTGTTACTCACACTGTGTCCTGCTGGAACTCTGCCATATTATTTAATATTCTGGAAGCTGATTCCAGACGCCTCTGTATTTAATTTTCCCACTGTTTCTATGTGTTTGTCACCATGCCAAATCTAAATCTTAGCCTTATCACTGTCAGATATGGCTAAGGTTTTTTTTCCCTAGCACTGTTTTGTTTTATGTAAGTCTGGGTAAGGCTCTGTAAGCCCCAGCGATCAAAGAATCCTTATGCGCATGCGTACATTTTGATTTAAAGAATGCCATTTCTTGTGGCAGTCCAAACAGTTCTCTTGAACTTTTTTGCCATCTCTGATGTTTATGTATGTGATAGATGCCATAACAGACAGTCTGGATGTTGTGGTTTAACCCCAGCCAGCAACCAAGCACTAGCTCACTCTCCCACCATTAGGATCATGGAGAATATCAGAAAGGTAAAAGCTACCAAGTTCATAGGTTGAGATAAAGGCAGTTTAATAGGTAAAGCAAAAGCCATGCACACAAGTAAAACAAAACAAGGAATTAATTCACTGCTTCCCATGGGCAGGAAGGTGTTCAGACATCTCCAGGAGAGCAGGGCTGTAACATGCACAGCGGTCACTTGGAAAGTCAAGCATTATTATTCAAAAGGTCCCACTCTCTCCCCTTCTTCTCCCAGTTTATATATGAGCATGATGTCATATGGTGTGACATCCCTTTGGTCAGTTTGGGTGACCTGTCCTGGCTATGTCTCCTCCTGGCCTCCCATTACACCGTCAACATCCTTGCCAGCGTGGCGGTATGAAAAGCAGAAAAGGCCTTGGCTCTGCGTAAGCACCGCTCAGCAATAACAAATATGTCTCTATATTATCAACCCTGCATTCAGCACAAATCCAAAACACAACCCTATACTAGCCACTGTGAAGAAAATGAACTCTACCCCAGCCAAAAAGCAGCAGAGTGGATCTCTAGGATCCATGAAAGTTTGGCCTGACAATGCAGCTGGTGTTTGTTCTTTTAGAAGAGTGTTGGACATAATGTGGGCACATGTGTTCTCCACAGGATGGAGTCAGTTGTTGCTGGTGTGCTCTACATCTGTACACAGTGCGACATGACATCTCACAGCACTGTGTAAGGGGAAAGGGTTTTAGTATTCTGAGCCTCTTTTCTGCCAGTTGCTGCAGAAGGATGTTATAACAGTATGACAGCATTTTATTTGTCCATATGTGTGCTCATAGTAGTTTGTGCCTGCTGACTATACAGTTGGCAGAACTACAGTGCAAATAGCTGAAATTTTTAATATTGCAAGAATTTTGACCTAACTCAGTTTTAGTTTAGAACAAATGGTAGGTCTGTTCTATTTTTTTTTCCCCCCACTGTTATACAAATTTACTTTGGCAATGGTTTAGATTTGGTACCCTAAAGTTATGTGAAATTTTGAATACCTATATGTGAGACATGACAAATTGTATACATTTGTATATCTTCCCAATTTCACCCCAGACATCTTCCATTAAAAAGAGGGTTAAAATAGTTTACAATTATTTTTGTTTTAATTATCCCATAGAGCTTTTAATTATTTTTCTTCCATTGTCCCTGGATACAATTCTGAAGAAATAGTCCATAAAGGAATTTTTTCGATGCAAATAAAGAAGAGTCTACTGGTTAATTGTGATTTTTCTGTCTATAGGGCAGAATATGACTCAGCCTTACAATATAAGCTTGCATGCTTTGACAGGGAGTCCTGATCTGCTTGCTGTGTCTCTCTCCTCTCCACCTTGATTTTTAAAATTAGCATGATGGACCATTAGAGTTATCTTTTGTGTTTGTCCTAGCCTTGCAAACCTTTGAAAATATGTTCAAGATGACTCTATAACTTTTGTCAAAATGCATCAAGCTAATCATAAAATAATTAGGATATCCTGAGTAAGAATTTGCTAGTGGAAATATGAATAGTAACCTCTCCTACCTTTATGTTACTTTACAGTTGTATTATTTTTGTCACCAGAAAGATATGGAGGAAATTGAATGAGACTAAGTATAGTTTGGAAATATATTGCTTCTTCCATTGACTTCAGTCAGACTTTTTGGTCTGGCTTTACAGTCAGACTTAGCTTCTGTCACATTTTTCAAGACAGAAAATTCTTTTTCCCTATCAACTTCTATGCTTTTGTTCATTAATGAACTTATTCAGAAGACAAAGGCCTCCTGGAATGCCTACGTTTATGGAGAACTTTCCATAGTGGAACCTGTGTGATAGCACACTACCTAATCTTCTGCTCCTAATAGTCTTGCATAAAGGATTAGAAGACTACAAAAATATATTCTTTTTCATTAAAACAGTATGGAGTGAAAAACCTGATCCAAACTCCCTTGCAGACAACCAAAAGGCTTTGACTGATTCAAATCAGATCAGATCAGATCAAGTGGCAAACCACTGCTCAAGCCATGCAAGACCTAATTTTAAAATTTTTAAATTCCCAAACTGCTAAGATTATACTGTAGTGCAGAAGAATTAGCTCTGAAATGTTGTACAATATAAAATGGAGAGTCTTTATATTGAAACAGTCAGACCAAAATTTGCTTAAGTCATACACAAAGTGAATCAGTATATATGGGAGGAATTTATAATTTAGTACTTTTTTATAACACTGCTCTTCTCTAACACCTACACAGCTATGAACAGAGCTTACATGGCCTGCTGAGATTTTTAACAAAAAAAGGAAATCAAATTAATCTCTGCTAATAAGTTCACTTTCTTTTTAATTTTTACTGGGTGATTAATCAACTCCGTTTGTTGAGAACTCAATTGCTATTTATTACCCTTATATAAATGTAGATTTTCACAAACTAAAAATAGTGGTTTCTTGTAATATCAGGCAATTAAAATTCTGAAATGTGACTAAAAGGAACTAGTTATTGTATCTTCAAAATCAAATTTAAAGATATGAATTGGACTTTTGACAGATCTTTAATGTATAATGAGGACAAAAGATAATTGAGCAGTTTAATTAAACTTCACAACAGAAAAAGAATTGGTTGTAATTTGGTTTTGTATCTATGTTGATGAACATACATGAAAACATACATGAAAAATTCATGTATTCCTAAGTCAAATATAATGTGATCATTACTTTCCCTAATAATACCTCAAGAAGAAATGCACCAGATGGGATCTGCAAATCCAGCATAGCGGTGGACTTGAGCTGACTTGTAGTGTTTACCAAATCAAATACAGCTTCCAAAAGTTCAATATTAGCATAATTGCAACTGCAAAATTTTTGCAACATTTTTTATTTTTATGATGTGCCTCTTAAAGTTTGTTACACCTGTAGATTTAAAAGCAATTTAACACAGAGATTCCTATCATCCTTCCTGGTTTACAGATAGGGAAAACTACAGCATAATGGAGCAAAGCAGAGTTAGAATTCCAAATTCCTGAGTCCTAATTGAGGATGCTCCCTAGCTGTTCTCAAAACCAAACCATTCCCCTGCCATGAAGTAGATCTCTAAAGTTTAAATAGTGTTATAATGATACTTTAAATTTTTTTTCTCACTCAGATAATCTCGTGACTGTTGTCCATTCTGGAGAATTTAGGTCTTTTTATCCAACAGAAGTGGTGCTGCAGCACTAAAGGCCCTTGTATAATACCACCCTTAAATAAAACAAAATCTGCATGCATCACCAAAGAGGTTGAATAACCTAGGGAGTATTTACTTTTCTATGTGACAAGGAGCTGTGAGAAGTATCCTTCTGCTCTTCTCTGCTGTTCCTTTGACAAGAGAGGTACAGATCATGTGAATAAATTGCTTGTAAGTAAATCATGTTGTTCTTTACTTTTAAATTTATTTGTAGTCAGGACAGAAAAAAACCAGAACTATTGGTATAAATATACCTACTTTTAGTAATATGATAAAGGCAATATGCTACAATATAATTTTTAGCACTTGCAGAGTATAAGTTTGCTTGTCTTTGCTTCAAAATGTGTGGATCTAAATCTCCTAAATTAATAAGTATTCTCTCTGATAGATCCAATATCATGTAATTCATTGAAGTCTGGTCTGTCTTCCTACAAGAAGTGGGTTTTTTTTGCAAAAGGACGTTATATAAATGTTTGAAATAGAATTTTGCAATACATGCTAGAGGTCATCTTCCAACTCTAACAGTTGTTCTAGAATTGTTAACGCTGAAAGTGTATCTCTGCCTGATAAAACTGTAAGTCCATCAAAAACAGTTGAACACCTCCAGTGTAAATCTGCCGTATTTTATCAATTGCTATCACAAGTATACACACTGTGATGCTGTATCAGCATCTTACTGACCTCACAGGTGTCTTTACACATAATTAATGTTTTGCTGAATCTCTGTGCCAAAGTTGAGCAAGATGAGCAGATTCAGTTAAATCTCTTCCTGAACCAGTCACTAGAGGGAAGCAAAGACCTTCACGTGCCTATCCATGACGTCAATCAATGTCTATGTCCTCACTGGCATAATCTGTCAGTATTCAATCTAAAATTTTGAAAAAGGCCTATTTGGTGGAAAATAACCCTTTGGGAGAAAAACAAAACAAAACAAAACAAAAGCAAAAAAATATTTCTGTATAGTTGATTTCCAGAGGCCATTGTCATTAAAATATGGAGTTAATTTCATGAGCCATGTTTTCAGAATTTAAATCTAGACAAGAAATTCAGTGCAGAGTGGATAAAGATGGGTTTAAGGCTTTCATTTTTTAAGCATCCCAATATTAAGAAAAATACATTGAAATATTTGTAGCATAGAAGCTATGCACTTGCATCATATTGTGAAAACTAAGATAAAATATACCAGTTTATTGATGGTTTTTTTTTGATCCTCCCTCAGTTATCTATACTTCCATTCCATATTTTTTCTTTGGTACATACTTAGAATCTTATCCTGCATATGCAGTTCTTCAGTGGATATCAGGTAAACAGATCAAGAGAACATCAAATCATTAAATGAGACTAGTCCATCATGCACTCCATTTCACCACAGAGAAAGTATTATGTGTATATACGAACTTACATTATTCTTCCAGTTTATGAGGGATTATATGTGAAGTAGGGGTCATATGTGAGGTTTACCATATACTGTGCTTTTAGTGTATTTAATTCAGCCTTGTTCTGGTTAGTGAGAACACAACTCAACTTACCATTCTCTCCTATGTGCTAGGCTGGTTGAATTCCTTTAAAACAGAAACACCAGAGGCCAATGTTGCATTTGATAAAACATGACATTTGCTTAAAGGAATGTACCTGATATGAATTGGATTAGCCCTGGAAATTGAAATGCATAGAAACAGGGAAAATATTTAAAATAATGTTTTTAAGTTTATTACTTAAAATTCTAAATGATTTAGAGATTGCAAGGGCAAGATCTGTACAACTTACCACTTAATTTGAATAGAAGATCTTTTATTAAGCTTGAGCTATTCAGGGTGGCCAGACCTTAATGAGAATAATACAAATGTGTATCATGATTTGAGCAAGTTTAAATGGAAGGTAATATGCTAGATGAACAGCTCCAAGCAAAGCAATTTCATGAAAAAAACCCTGTTGTGTTGAAGAGCTCCTATATTATGGCTAAATAGATTTTTAGCTGAAAGCATGGTATATTTGTGATGGCTTTTTAATGTTATCATCATCTTCTCTGATAATATTGAGTAAGAGAGATTTCTTGTCTAGCTAGTTAACTAAATATAATATACATATGCATTCAAGTGCATGTGCTGGGGATAACATTCTGCAATCCATGCTATTATTCCAAGTAATGGAATAATATAATTCTAAATGTCTCAGGTTATAGTTTGGATTCTTGATGCTACATGTTATCCTAATAATGGCATTTCTAGTGCTTGTCTTCTCTGTTCTATCTACCCATAGCTATGGAAGAAGCACAAAATAACTTTGCATATATCGAAAGCATGCATTAAAATGCCATCATGTTACTGTAAGTTCACAACTTCACATAGATATGATCCTGTTGTCAAGTTTATCAGTAGTTCAGTAGAAGGCCCAGGCTTAAACAACATGCCAAATTTGCACCATAGAACCAGAATCAAGCCACAGGTATTGGTACAAATCCAAGAGTCGACTCTGTCAGCATGAATGTCAAGAATTAAGGGACTGCATGTATGGACATAAAGAGCAATAGAGAAGCATAGAAAAATAATATCACTCGTTATAATTCATCTGATATATTTGTATGCTTAGCCTGTAAAAAGTACATTGTTTTGACCAAATTTAAAATGAAATCCTTTAGATTTGTACTACTTTGTAGTACACTTTTGAGTGTGATATAGAGCTATTAAATGTCCTTTTTAAAAGCCAGTGTGTAGTTTCTTTGATATCTACTCAGTTTTAAATAATTATTCACAGAAATAAGCCAGTGCTCTATTATAATATAAAAATAGCTTAAAGTGTATATATATCAAGTGTCAGATAATAACACAAACAAAACATATCTTAAACAAAATATAATTATTGCATTTGAACAATTTCTGATTGCATCTAGACAACATAGAGTCATGCAGCTAGTTCAAGAATTCTAAAAAGAGAGCAAGAGTCAGCAGCATTCAGAAAGAAGTCTAATCTCTTTTTAAACAGTTTATTCTCTAAAAGTTATAGCGTGTACAGGAAAAAGTCAATAGTGTCTCTTTCTATGCACATCACATCTTCAGCCCATTCTTCCCCTGCCTTCTCCTTCTTCTTGTAAGTGGACAGTCAAGCGTCCGATGTTTTAGGTACACAAATTGCATGTGTGCTTACACAAATACTTCATCGTTTCATGTACACACAAAGAATAAAATCTTGGATGGAGATAAAACACATAAAATATTTACCACCACCCCTTAAAGAAGTACAACTGAAAATATGAAGCATCCATCTCTTTATTGTACTACTCAGCAAAGCATATTCTGTATACTGCAATATATAATTGTCTGATGTCAGGTTCTACGTGCTTTTAATGTTATTTATATTGAAAATTATGTACCAATTTTAAACTAGGTAACATACACCATCATAGGAATTATAACTGCATCTTCTTAATTGTAAACACAGAGAAAAAATTATACTAAATTTACCAAAACCACCTGTTTCCATCTATCTATCTATCTATCTATCTCTCTCTCTCTCTATCTATCTATCTATCTATCTATCTATCTATCTATCTATATTTCCTTACCTACTTTGCCTGTATAATTGACTGCTGAGAATATTTTTGTTTTTTCAACTGAAGCAGACCATTCTGTTTTCATATTTTTTGTAATTGATTTACACAAGAAAACTGATCTGACACAATCTTCTTTTCCTCTGAGGCTTTTCAAGTAAACAGAAAAATTTTCATCACAGTCAAGGAAACATACAGATGTCTAAATATCACAGTCAGTTAGCATTTCAGACAAAATTAGAGAACAAGGTGCTCTTAGGTCCACAAGTCTGTGATCTACCCTGTAGAATTACCCATATTTCTTTAGTCTAGAAAATGTCTAGCACTTTTGAAAGGACCTACATGATCCCGGTTTCATTCTCACCTTCCTGCAAAAATAGCAACATCTCTTGTGTGTCATTTTAGGAAACCATGAAAGACTAGTGTGTAGGTGCACAGTTATCTAAGAATGAGGATACATGTTGAAATCCCAGACAAAAATCATCTTAATCTCAGGAAACACAGAAGTTTCTTGTTCAGGCAGTTGTGGGGAAGAACCAGGGAGAGCTGGGGGTCAGGTGAGAAGGCATTTTCTAATACATGCTGCTGTGTATGGGGTTTCTATAGATACTGGGCATTCTCTCCAGGATGCTGAAACCTCAAACTGTTACCCAAATGTCATTTTATAGTCTATACAACTAATCTTCCCTTTGTTTTGACTAGACCTTTACGTTTTCAGTTTAATTTGATTAATCCAATTGTTTCTGAGAAAACATATATCATGAAAACAAGGAACACATAGGCCAATGTTTTTGGGGATGTGAATAAGTTTTTGATATTATTTTTATTTGATTTTGAAATATAGGTCATCAGTAGCCAACTTTACAGATGTTGTTTTTAATAATTTTTCTTCCGGATTTCTCTTTTACTTAGTTTTGTTTAAGACAAGGCATTTTACAAATGTAAGCTGATAAGAATGTGGGAATTATATTTTGTTAATGTGAGAAAATATTCAAGCACTTTTTTTTTGCCTGATTTACTGCATTTCAAGTGTGTCAATTAGGTGTAAAGTCTAAAACATAGGGCATTGAATGCAGCAGGATGATTTCTTTTCCTTAAACTCAATGTCAAAATGTCCTCGACAGCCAAATGAGAGGCAAGAACTGAAAGAAGTGATTCACAGCAACTAAACAAAACCTAGCCCTTTTCTGTTAACCAGCTAAGACAGAAATCTTCCTAGATCAGAAATTGGAAATAGTATGTAAATGTGTTTTAATTGGCCCTAAAATTAAGGGTTAATTTAGATAGGGGGTTAATTTGGGCTCAGTTTAGATATCTTTATACAGTCATGTAGAACAATTTAGGATATGTCTACAGAAGTAAACTATGACTTTCAAAGCAGGTGAAGGCATAGACACCAGAAGACATCTCTAGTAGTATTGTATGTAGGAAATTAAATCAGTTGCTAACAGCAGAATTAACTGCAAAATTGAGAAATGAAAACACTCAGATGTATATATGCAAGTGCCACTGTCATTGGGTACCATATAAAGGTAAACTGTCCTTTAGATTCTATAGATTGTACTGATAAGATGTCCTTTGACTAATGGAAACTTAAATACTTTGCATACTTATAGGTACCTAATTTTGGAAGTTTCAATATCAGACTGAATTCTGCCCCATATATCAGTTTCTGCCTCATGATATGGATTTTCAAAATATTTCCTTGGGTAAACACTTACTTAATAAAGAAATAAGAGTGCCCTTTTGTAAAATAACCTAAGATTAAAATCTGTCTCTTTCCAGGAGACAGCCCTGACCATCAGGGTTGTATATAAATAATGATCTTGTAAATCTGTTTTCCTTGCAAGCAAAACTAAAAATAATAAGCATAATTTAAAATACTGATCATATAACATTGGTATTGAACTCACAGGACCAGATATAGAAGAATGAAGTTCTGAAGTAAATTAACATGTAAAGTCTGTAGTTCTTCGGGATAGATATTGTCCAACTTTTTAAATTCGTTATTAAGGACATAGTGACAACCACTAACTCTATGATGGAAAGATTCTCCAATGACAATATACAAGATACCAGTATCTTGTCAGAGGACAGCCAATGCATTCAGTAAGTTAGTATTGGAAATGTAAAATTATTTGATAGACATTTAAAAAAAAATAAAATGAGAAATGAGTCCTCACTGAGACTAAGACACAGTCTGAGATAGAATGTTTAGTTTCTAAAAAATAGTTTGTATTGAGAATCAGGGAGTAACAAAATAATGTTTTACCTTATCTCCACACTTGGGTAAGAGACTAAAAAATGTATATTTGTGATCCTGCAAAGCTGATTATGTTCCCAAAAGCCCTTTCTGAGGCATTTTCTGCCCTCTTTACAAACTTACTTATGAAGTGAAAGAACTTTTTTATATTATCAGCCTTCCATTGTCTTGTCACAGTTAAAAAGCAGAGATTGCAATAAAGGTGTTTAAGTGGTTCAAAGTCAATCCGTTCTCTTTACAACAGCTGTTATAAGAACAGGAAATGGTCAGACATTTAACTTTTTGGATTTTGAAAAACATAATCTTGCATAACTTTGTGAATGCCTTAATTGGCATTGAACAGACTTTTCAGTAAGTGTTTAAAAGCAGTGTAGATTCTATATTTCAAATTATTTAAGTGCAAACAAACCCAGGATTTCATATATATATATATATATACATATCCTTTCCCTTCCTTTCCCTTCCTTTTTTTTTTTTTTTTTTTTTTAATGCAACACAACATTTTGTGTGGTTTTAAGCAGTTCTGCTTTCAGGTTTCAATTCCTGTCATAAAATGCATGTACCCTTTATGAGTTTACACAGACAAAGAATCGATCAGGGTAACTCTTCTGGCTATATGGGTCCTCTGCCATATTTTTTTAATAGTGAGAAGGTCTGAAATTTGTGAAGCAGAAAATCTATTCTCTTTCTACGTAGTGACACAAATAAAGAACACAAGCTTCTCATGATTTATTAATACCAATTGTATCTCAATGTTTTTGATTGCCTCTCAGATCCGTTTCTAAGGGCTAAAACCCAAGAAATAACCTTGTCGCTATCTTTCTTAATTGAAGTGGGTGATGTACTCCAGAAATTAAAAGCTGTAACCAAAGGCTTGCATCACACTCCACTTTGTCCTACCCACTGACCTAGCACCTTTATTTTCCCATGTGAATTGAAATTAATTTAAGAAGACAGTTAGCACCCACACCCACAACGTATAACCCATACATGAGTCAGCAAACAGGACTACATAGCAAGAAAACTAATTAACAATAAAACGTTATCGGAAGCATAATAACAAGACCTTCATGCATTGTGCCTTATAAATACTCCAAAACTGGTTTTCTGTAGCATGCACTGACTAATGCACATGTTATCAGGTCTGGGATTTGCTTGTTCTCAGTTATACCTCATATTTTATTCTCCAGTATGCTGTACAAGACATAAATTCTGATCATCATTAAATCACTTTTTTTTTATTACATTTTATGCGGTCTTTCTAGAAGGATGTGTAAAAATAATGAAATGTTAGTCTGAGGCATATTTTGCCCTTTAAAATAATGTAATCAGTGAAACATGTGGAACCTCCCAAGTAGTTACTTCATTGGTAAAAATGCAATTAATAACACAAGGATCATATTTCTTCAAAAAAAGAAAAGTTCTGATTACAAAATAATTCAATATTTATTTATTTTGCTCTCATGCATATAATCAGTTAGCTTAGAAATATCTATCTAAAGTTATTTTTATTTCAGCCTATATGCTTTTTTCCTCATTTTTGGGGAATAATTTCATATACAGTATTTTTTAATACTGCAGTTAAAGTACCTTGTGTTTTCCACTTGCTCTTCAGCTGGGTGAAAATGCTAGAATGTTTTAAAAGTACTATATCAATGGCACTTGTAATTTTTTTTTCCATCATCTGTGAGAAGTACAGATTAGCCCCTATTGTTAATTTTTAGTGGGAAAATATAAAGCAAAACCATAATATAGCAAAATGCTCTATAGAACGCATTCCAATTAGTTCTCTAAGCAGGCTCAATATGTTCAATCTATGTGGGTTTAGATGGATATCTGTGCATTAAATGAGCTTGTCTGTCAAATTATTGGCACTGTTTGTCTCCCTAAACTTAAGCTCCTGCTTTGCTAATGGGAAGTCTCTTTTTTATTTATCTGCTGAAAGAAAAGTTCGGTAGGTTGTTAAAGGCCATAGTACAACTATAGTAAAGTTTAAAGGAAAAAAAAATAGATATATTTAATACCAAGTCTATTCCTGTCTTAAAATGCATATCTCAGGTAAGGACATAGGACAATGATGCCATGCAAAAGCTTGGGAATCTAAGCAGACGTGAGTAGACCCAGATGTGCTTGTTTGAATTCCATAGTGGTCAAAAGGTAAGGAGAAGACAGAGGTGGATGCTGAACCTACAACTTTGTAGTCCGTGTGAACTCTCAGAGATTCTGTAGTGCCAAATATAGAAGTCCCTGAAACAGGATTCCCATACCTTCCAGGGAAGAGGCATCATCATTTGGTTAGGATCAGTCTCCCTACTTGTTAGTTTCTGGCCTTCTTAATTATATATTTATATGCAGACTTCTGCACAGTGCAACAGGTTGTAAAAATCAAGAACTTCAATCTAGACTTATCAGTCCCAGAGATAAGATGCTTCTATCTGATGAGGACTTAGGTGTCCCTTTTTGAAGTAAAAGGTGTTTGGGACAACACTGCTTCAGTCTTTCTGGCAGTTTCATTTAAAAGGGAATCAGCCAGTCGTGTATGACACAGTTATCTGTGAATGTAAAGTGGTTTCAGGTGTCAATCCCTGTAGGCACCAAGTTCAATTCTTAACATTTCATTTACCAGTTTTCTTTGATTCATTTATCTTTGTTTTACTCAAAGCTGCTGTGAATACTGTCCTCAAGCACCTAACTCTCCCTATTCACTATTCAAAGAAACTCTCAGGTTTGTGGATTTTATTCTCAATGCCATGTCTACCATGTTATTTAAACACATGGCTAGCTTATACCTACCCCCCAGAAACAATCTCTCTGGGTTGGAATCAGTCCAAACCTGAACTAAATCAGGTATTTTCCTGCTAGTCATTTGGTACCTTTTAAAAGTCATATGGAACTCAAAAGGTTCTGATGTTTTAGTTCATCAAGAAATAATTCTCAAATGTGATTTTTCTGTTTCCCAGTTTCTCTTGACACCCACATCTTGCCAAATTATTAGATTAAGATTGCTTAGAAACATATTGTTAACTGAAATCTACAGAAGGGCAACATTCAAGATCATCTGTAAGCTTGCACAATTGAAATTGTCTCCAATGTAGGAATAGAAATTTGGAGAAGCTTTGTTAAAAAGTAAGTTAGAAGAATTTTAAAAACTTATTTCATATCCTCTGTCATACACCCTCAAATCTTCCAGATTCTCCTGTATGTGTACAGAGAGACGCAAATTTCAGAGTTCATTTTTTAGTTTGTATATTGTGTTGTTTTCCTATTTTGTGTGGTTCTCAAAGTAAGGAGGGAAACCCTCCCTTTGAAAAGAGAAAATACTAATAGCAAGATGATGATAGTGTTGTTGTTTAGCTTGGAAGATGGTTTCCTCAGTTTTAAGTCTTCCTCGTGTGCATAAAAACAGCAACAAGTATATGTGACTAATGGTAACATTTCAGTGTTGTACTTGTGATGAACTGCAAAATAACACTTACCAAGAAGCATCCCACATTTTGCTATTTCTAGTTTCCTTGATTTTCCTATCCAGTGCTCTGTAACATTGATCGCAATATTTCAAGCATCACTACAGATGCCCACTATCTCCAAAGACATTGAGATGCAAAGGGAAAAATAATATTCACAAACTATTTCTACACCAAGTCACTGCAGTGTGACTAGGAAGTCAATATATCTGCAGTAGCTTCAGCTCTTGTTTTGGATACTGGTAGCAGCCTAGCTGTGGTAGAAACAGCTCAGCACAGGCAGGATACTTTTCTCTGATTCTGTAAACTAGAACAAATTATTTCAGGAACTGAGACAAATCACTGCTATATCACGGCAAAGGAACAATCCTTCTTAGACTAAAATAAAAATACTTTTTGGGGGCATAGTAATTTCTTAACTTTACATCCTTATGGCATATATGATTAAGACTATGATATACAATTAAAATTAAGTATGCATTTCTATAAATTCAATATTTAAGACTGAAATAATAGCAACTTGCTAAGTACTGGTCAGATAATTCACTGTCTGCCTATATGTGCACACACTTTACACTTGTATTGGACATTTGGTATCTGGCTACTTGGGGGTTTTTTTGTTTATTGTGGAGGAAGGTCTCCCAGTCAGAAAGTCAGTGGTCCTGGTCTGTGTTTAAATACACAAGTCAGACATCTGCATTAAAGGAATAATCTGACTGAAGGTGCTGCATGTGGACAATGAAATTTCCTGCCTTCCTTTAGTCTTTGATCCAGAGTAGCAGAAATGGAAGCAGTGTATAGAAAGTTGACATGAATGAGGACCCAAAAGTTGGAAATTTATTATGCCATAAGATTTGTCTGTTTTCCACAGAAAATTAGTAGAAATGTTGAGCAAATATTTTCCAGAGTATCAACAGTGACTTCAGAGAGAAACTTGAGGGTAAAAAAGTTACTTCAATATTGCAGTTTATTTCCATGTTCATACTGTGGGCATTCAAAAAAATCTCTACGGTAACCCTTCTATGGACTGGACAGATTGGATTTTATAGAGAGGGACTTTCAGGCAAGAAAACAGAAAACTTCTTGAGTCAGCAGTCCTCTAAGAAGTCATCTGTTTCAGTCCATTGCTAGTACAAAATATACATTTGCTTTTTCTGATCAGCAAAAGTTCCTCTAAGCAATATTTTTCCTGATATTTTAATTCACACTGCATTTCCTAAATCTTTCTATATAATTTCAAGAAAATGATGCTATCTCTTTGCTATAAAATAAACAGATGTCCTCATCTCTCTAGATGTATATTTTTGCCTGCAATACTCTAACAATTGGTATAATTGAATTTCACAGTTTGGCTGAAAGTCATAACTTACAAAAAAAAAATAGCTTGACATATATATAATAAGGAACATTGTCACAGGCCACTTCTTTCCCCTATATTGTATATTAATAGACTAAATCTGGCTCATTCATTAGGAATATAAAGTGTTTGTGTTACTATATTTTCTAATAGATTATGAAAATACCAATATTTATCTTTTTGCTCTTACATTCTAGAAAGAATAATGAAAAAGTAACTACATGTAATTTTTTTTCTCTGTGGAAATTTCCTATTTCTTAATTTTCTGTAGTAATTTTTTAGCTTATATCTTCCTTATATTCACTCACAGCACATGAATACTTGTTTTTAGTCTTTGTATTTTTATGGTAATGCCATCAGAATTCAAATGTCTGACCTATAGAGCCTGATCTAGTTTAAACACATGTTAATGTCAACCACACAGTGCTAAACATCGGTGCCTGGTGTCCAGAACAAATACTCATTACTTCCTATAATTAAAAAAGGAGTTAAAGAGTTATTTGGCTTCTTAAATATGCCTGAAGCTACTGAGAATTCTGTCCATTCTATTATCTGATGAAAGCTTGTTATTCATCTTATCAGGTTTTCATGGTGATGAACAAATACATAATCAGAAAGTCAGTGCCTCTAAAATATGCAAATACCTAAAACAAATACACTGTTCCTTATTGCATGACCACATCATGTCTTTTTGTAATGTGGGTAAAAGACACCACAGTGAAAAAAATTTGACTGTTATAGTTCTGAGGGATGCCAACAGCTGAATGTATTCTCCTAACTGAGACTTTTTGGGGTTCTCAATCATACTGGAATGTTTTTTTTTTCTTTTCCAATTATTATGCTTTATGGAAACTTAGTATAGAAATTGAAAATAACCAAGCAAAATACCTGTTGGTGCATTTGGAGTTTGTTGTTGAGAGAGAGAATTGGAAGAGAACCAACTGCAGAAATGTCAGTGTTACTTACAAAGTCTTAAGTAGATATATAACATTAGGACAGAAAGTGCATAATTCCCAACTCAGAAGGGTAGATATGAGTAAATATATCTATGTCTGTAAATGATGGACTATATAAGGTACGTAGTGCATATTTTTGAGTCAAGGAAGATTCACCATTTCTAAATGCAGGAGGTATTTTATCCGACAGCTTTGTAGCAACAGCACCATTTTTCTCCTAATATACTATCTTCCCACCCAGCCACACTCCTCAAATGCCAGACTCTCAGATACAGCGATGAGATGTGGGCAAATCTATTACATAAAAGGAGAGTAAAAAAAATGGTTGGAAGCCTTTAATGTGAGCTACTCTGAAAATTTTTCAGCTCTCCATGCTTGAAAGACTCATATCTGGACTTTTACTGCCAAAGTAAGAATAGTTAGCAGAAAGATGCAGAGAAATTCAATTAAGTTTTCTCTTCCTCTTTTTTTTTTTTTTTTTTTGTAATTTATTTTAATACTAAGTCTGTTTACAAGAATGCTAAAAAAAGTGGCATGTTTCTTCGAACATCAGTTACGTGATTTGGGTAACTTTCCTCTACATTGTAGAAAACCTGTGCATTATGTATGCACGCTGGCAAGCAAAAATATTATCTCCATGTAGGCCATCCTTTCTTCATTACTATCTAAGTGCATATGTCTCTCCTAGCTGTTGTAAAAGCATCCAGTATCGTGGCTATCTTGTCCTTTGCTGGATGTGCTGGTACTTACAAACACTGCCTCTGGCACTGTTTCAGAATCTGTCTACTACAGAATTGCTCAGGCAGTGTCATGCTTCCATGTGCCACTTTCTTTTAATTCACCCTTCGAATTTTACAAGTACAAACAATATCTTATAATTAAATATACATCTATTCCAAAGTGAAGTGAAAGACATATTTTCACTGGGATAAATATGCAGTTTTCACTTTTCATTTTCTTCATTCACTTTTATGCAAATATGCATGCCACACATCTTTGGGTGTCAGAGCAAAGTCCTATAATTAAATTATAGCATATATATTTCTCTTGCAAGGGTGCCACTGAAATGAATTTTGAATAATTTTGAATCCAGATGTTCTGAGTCTCTTTAATAGTGGATTTTCCCTATGATAAATGATTTTTAAATTGTCCAATATTTCTTCCTAAATTTAATTCCAAATGTAAGAAATTTGAAATAAGTTTTAAATTTTACTGCAATTAAAACTTAATTAATTTATTTATTAATAAAATGTTTGCAGTGAATATAACAACTTTTCACCTTACCCATGGAGACTTCACTATAGACTGATTTGGATTCTAAGATCACATGTAACAGCCTAATATGATTTACTTTCAGATAACTGTTCTTAAACAGAAATTGTGTTCTTAAACAGAAATTCATATACACCTTTGAACCACTTAGCATTCGTTTTACTAAAGGAAGTTGTTAAAAAGTTTTCTTTGTACAGGGCTCATTAATCAGGATTTTTTCATCTCTGAAGAAATGAAACCTAGAAAATAATTAATGTATACTACAGCTGTCTTTCCAAAATAATGGAGGAGAAAGTTGATTAGAAATTCAAAGTGCCACTGAGACTCTTAATTGCAACAAAACATTATCACAGTGTTTTCTTACTCTGTGTCAAGCAGGATTGGACAGGGCCTCGTAGCTCACTGCATACAGCAACCAGCTTTGGCAGGCAATCACATTATAAGATTCACTTATTAAAGCTCTATCACAAAACCTGTTATAGTGCGACTTGTCCATGTGCCAGTGTTGTCCAGGTTAAACCACTCTTTTCCCTCATTACTTTCCTGGTGGATATAACTGCTGTTCTCAAATATCTCTCAGACTCTTTTACTAGATTTAACAATTTAAGGTCATTTAGACTTCTCTTTCAGAATGGATAGTCAGGGCAGAGAAAAGCTAGTAACCCTTTCTTCACATTACTTTCAATCTGAATTCATTGTTCTTGAGTATGAGTGACAAAAATAGGGCACATAGATGTAATATTGCACATTAATGATGTGGAGGAGGACAAAGAAGTAAGTAGTAATCTGTTTGAGTCAAAATTGATTTAGAAAAAGCTGCTAAAGCATCTTCTAATGAAATAGAATTAGATATCCTTCTTAAATACAAATGTCAGATATGACCTTCGATGAAGCTATTTTAGAATTTATAGGGAGATAAATACAACTTGGAACTGTACTGCAGAAATGGTTGGACCACATTATTCCAACACACCGGAGCTGATAGAAATTTTTATTTTCATGGACTAAATGCTATATGTTGCCATTTAAAAAGGTTTTTTTGGCAAGTAATAAACACATTGTTTGAAAAAGAGTTACTTACATGAAATAACCTTGGATTTAGTGATCATAAATAGACTCAATAAAATAAAACTAAATAGAGAAAATAGTTCATTCCTAAAGTTTCTCCTGCTGAAATTGGAGATATGAAAGACTGTTACCTGGTCCAAAAGATTATTCACCTGAGCAGATTTAAATGAAACATTTTCGCTGGGAGAAAACTTGCATCAGAAGCTTCTGAACAGCTGTACTGCTGAGGATACAAACACTGAAACATAGTCTAGTCCTAGAAGAGTTAAAATACCTTTTGTCCCTCTGTTTTCTACAGGAAATACCTCTACAGAAGACTAATATCTAATAAAAGTCATAGGAAATAATATAAATATAAACAATGTGGGTTTATGTAGAAATTAATTTTTTCATATTTATCTACTGATCTTCAATGATTGTTGGCTTAATGAGTTTTAACAGACAGGCAGGAAGATTCTCATCTTCTATAACTAAGTGTAACTTGAAATCTGTCAGGCAACACCAGACCATGTCAGATGGGAGTGTGACCTGTAAACTTTGTGCTGAGTATGTCTGAAATGTAATCAAATGTGTGAACTTCAGCACTGTGTATCTTGAGTATTCATTTCCGAGTACATTTGGCAGCTCATAACTTAACTCTATATATCATTAAGATAACATTCAAAAGGATCATAGTATGTGTGGATAATAATACTGGAAAACCAGGACACATAAAATTAGTGTTTTCCATAGGCTTAAAAACTTAGTCACATAAATCCTTTATCCTTTTAACATTTTCCTTTCCTGTAGCTTAATCAAAGAATCCAGAGTTCCCTGTAGATATAGGACAAAAGAAACCCTACACCTAATCAATCTGAAGGTGTATTTTAGCAGACCTTTTCAGATGCTCATCTTTGCCTCCTGAGACAGGCTGATCTTTCAAGTTGACCAAACTGACCTCAGGAGATGGGACTCGTGATCACACTGATTTCCTCTCTGTTAAAGTATATACCTGGATGTACCAGGATGTGACCTCATGCCGAGCTGGTTGGCTCACTTCCTACGTACTTTATGTGAGTGAGTTACCGGGTGACCAAGTGGTGAACCTGCAGGAGAGGCTGCAGCTCAGCTCCGCTGCTTCAGCCACAAGAGCATCTACCAGAGACAGACATAAATATTTTTAACGCACGGAAAACTTCAGCTGGAGCTGAGAATCAGACACCAAGACACAAATCCATAAAATGTATGCTTTCGTAGTTCCACACGTGTGTTTCATATTTTAGCCTCCCGCCCCTGGCAGTCGGTCCGTGCGGGCTGGGTGATTCCTGCTGTAGTGCGCTCGTGCCTCTAGGTGGAACTGAAGGGATTGAGAAGCTTTTTGGTAGGACCGGTACAAACACACATGCAGTGTTTCACAGTTAGGATGATCTCTGCCTTGAAGAGTTTCTGCCTGAACAGCAAAGGTGTATTAGAATAGAAACAAGCCAGCAATTCAAACGGCTTGCCTAGAGTGGAAAAGCAGGGATTTATATAGACTTGAAGGTGTATTCATTAAGCAGTGATTGACTCATTTCTTCAGTAGTCACCAATGGCAGCTCCTCATGAAAATGATGGCAGTTTTGTATCACTTTCTAGCACTTATTTCTCTTGAACTGAAATCCTATTAAATCCTCAGTATATATGCTTTTTTATATATATAATTAAATTAGATAGATTTCTTTTTCTATGTAGTTTCCATGATTTAGAACTGCACTGTTAAATAAATTGCAGAAGAATGGCCAATAATTTTAAATTATGTGGGCTGACCGTGACATTTTATCTTTGCCTCTTTTTTCACATTTATTGAGGATTTAAATTTCGTTTAGAAACATTAGTGATACAGATACTTTTTAACATAAGTAAAGTTATAAACTATACTCAAAAATATTTGAGAGCTACTAAAGTAATTATTATTGTTCCTCATTTCCTCAGCTATATCCAGATTTAATGTATTATATTTTTATTTGTGATCACACTGGAAAAAGGCAAAGGTATTGCTCTTTTACTATGGTCTGTTGGTCTTCTGGAGAAATCTAGTGAATTATTTAGTATTGATGCATAACTGTCTATAAGAGAGATTTTGAGGATCTTTTTATATTGGACAGTTTGTGTGAGAAAGGCAGAGAAAGAAAGATGGCTTAACTTTGTCTACTTTATAGGATACACTTATCTTCTACATTTTTAATGGAAATGAAGTTCACTTGCTGGCCACTTCTCCTGTCTTTTTTTAGTATTTGCTTCCCACAAAATTCAAGAAAAAAGTCTTTGTTGCAGAATTCTATATAACATCTACAGCATGTCAAGGAGAATTACACAGGGTCATTTATACTGTTTCTCTCTAATGTACTTAAGGCACTCAGGCTTATTCTGCTGCTTATACACTGTGGTGCTTTGCCAGTGGAGCTTCTTTAATTTCTGATTGAGTGGGTCATAGGAAAAAAAAATCAACTGTTCTATCATGTGTCTGAGATTTTTCTTATAATATGTCAGGAGTGGGAGGTGGAGAATAGGAGTGGGAGTAGAAGGAAAGAGTCCCAAAGTTTTGGTTATTTTTTTCTAAAATAAGAAGGAGTGTTATTAACTACAGCATATTGAGATCAGGCCCTTACAATATACTTCTTCAGCTCACAAATAGGTGGTCTGTTTGTCTACGTGTCCTAGAGGTTCTTGGTTGTCAGGTGAAGTTACAATAGGTTTGATTCTTTCTCCTTATTGGTTACCTCAGAAAAGTCAGTAATGATCAGTCCTAGTGAGATTTAAAACTCCATTCTCCACTCCTAATTTCTCTAAAGGGGAAGTGGCATTTCTATTTCATTTGTCAATGTTACTTTATTAAGGGCATCTTTCCACTGCAATCAGGAGCTTGAAAGTGTGACATGGGCCACTTGTAATGAATACAACCTGTGCTGAGAGACAGGAGCAAATATCTCACTTGCCTGTGGCCCTGAGTAAATGGGCAATAACCTGACTGTGATAGCAGGCATCAGTTTGAGGCACTTTAACTGGCTGGAGTTATTCTTAACTCCAGCGGTTGGACCATACTGGCAGGCTTATATTCATATGTTAGGCTAAGATAATGACTGTCATGGACTGTTATTTCATAGTAGCAAGGCAGAAATATTGTGATAATTCTCATAGAATCATAGGATAGAATCCTAAAATATGCCAAGTTGGAAGGGACCCCTCAGGATCATCAAGTCCAATTCCTGGCCCTACATAGGACAACCCAAGAGTCACACCATGTGAGTGTTGCCCAAATGCTTCTTGAACTCTGTCAGCCTTGGTGCTTTGACCACTTCCCTGGCTAGCCTGTTCCAGTGCTCAACTACCCTCTGGATGAGAAACATTTTCCTGATATCTAACCTAAACCTCTCCTAACTGTGCTTCATGCCATTTCCTCGAGCCCTGTTACTGGTCTTCAGAGTAAAGAGATCAGTACCTTTCCTTCTGCTCGTCCTCATGAAGATGTTGAAGATTTCAATTGTAATCTGGTTTGGAAAGTATATTTCAAGCTGCAATTTTAATTTGGTCCTTCTTTTCTGAGAAATGCTCACAATAGTTCCAGATCCTCTGTGCCTATAAATGCAGTTCACAGCTTCATCCCAGTTAATTACACCAGTTAGCACTGGGACAACAGAACTCGAAAGCTGAATAAAATAGCTGTTCTTTTCTCTCAGTTTTTCTTTTCTTTCTCTCTGCTACAATAACTGCGTGAGGTTCTGTAAACAGCAAAATACAAAATCCATGTTCCTTGCTACAAGAAGTAGACACTTTTCGCAGTGATTCAAACAACCGTCAGCTTAGATTATTTGTATTTCTTTCACTAAGCCTGAAGTCTTGATAACTAACTTTTTTTTCATCTCTCATGACTTTTCAGGAAATAATTCACTGGGAATTCATTAGCCAATTGCCAGCTTCCCTCCTGAGGGTCTCTGGCATTACTACTCTTCCTGTCCAGAAAGCAATATAGACTCTGTTACTGTTTAGAGGATGCTGTTGTGTATCTAGAAGGAAAACTAGTTAAACTAATTTAGAAATATGAGAGAAATCACAGGAAGATAACCTTTACATTACCTACTAAATGAAAGTTCTTTAAAAGTCAGTCTGGAATTCGAAAAAAATGAGGCGTGTTTGTATTATGTATGAATATGTGGGTGAATTTTACCTTCTTGACTGAGATCCATAAAATGCACATATATTCAGAGTGCTTTAAAAATATTTTCTATCTTTTTCCTGAAATATGGATATTAAAAACAACATAAATGATGCATTGCAGTGACATTCTCCTTAGTATTTATTATGTCCTATACATGTCAGGAACAGAAAAATAAGCATAGTGTCCAAGAACGCTGTGATAATTTTCTGTAAGAACATTTCTGACGACTTCTTGCACTTATGAGTTTCTAATATTTCCATTTTATCACCCTAGACTAGTAAACTCATTATTTCTGCATCAACTGTACCATTCCTCAGCACATGAAATGCATGCGGCAGACTGTATCATTTTATCTTACTTTTCTTACCTTTCTGAGAAGTTTTAGGTTGTTAAGAAAACTAATCTTACAAACTCTGATTTGCTTCCAACAGAATTAAATAAGATTGGCCATGGGTGAACCTAGGTCAGCTGTCGCGGTCGAGGCGGGAAGGTGACATGGGTTTCAGGATACCAGCAACTATTTTATTGCAACAGTGCAACTACCTTTTATACAGTTCTGGGGTGACACATGTACACACAGCATTGGTTTACCACTTCATAACAACTCATGATTGGACACACAGCCACATGTCCTAACACAATAGGCTAACTTTCTAACAGGAAACCCACTGTGTCACAGTCCTACTGTCCGTGGTTAACCCTCTGCCAGGTGTAAGAAGTTCCATCTTCAGTATCTCAGTTTACTGAGAGCCCAGAACCAGCTGGGCTCCCCAACAGTCAGCGTGGTCCAAGACCAGGTAGGGCAGGGCTGGGTGGGGCTGGATACCAGCCTGCTGCCATGTCAGTGAGGCAGGGGCTGATGCCCCAAGGAAGATGACGTGGGGTCCTGGGTTGTGGGCAGGTGGGGACAGCCCCAGGGCTGTAGCTGGGAAGGGAGATGATGTACTGACAGTGTCCTCAGGGCCCTGGCTCTTACCACTCTTTGCCTCAGATATGGTTTCTTTCCAGTCAGGAGAGAAGCCTGTCCTTCAAAGATGGGAATTAATTTGTAAATAAACTGCAGTAAGTGGAAGGGACTCTGGAGAGAGGCATGCTTAGCACTGCTGACCTCTAATTCAGCCACCAGCTCCCTAGAAGTTCTCAGATGTTTGTTCAGAGGCAGGAGGGAAAAGTGTCACAGACACGCAGAGAACACAGTGTGTGAAGGAACGAACACTTACAGTGTACATCTATGCATTATGGGGCACAGGTAGCCCCATAATCTTAAAATTGATTCATTTTAAAATTGTCTTCTAATTTCAGATATAACACTAAGTTTTCATTTGTTTTCAACTTTGCCTAAGTATGACTGGACTGGTTATTATTGGTGCATCAGGTATTGGTCTCTCCCTAAAATGTAAAGGAGGTAAAATTTAAGTTAAATTCATAGTCATTTCTTTGTGTATAATTTATGAATTTCTTTTCCCTGGTATCTAAACTTACCTCTTTGAAAAGATTTAGGTCTTGCATGCTATGGCACAGGATATGTAGGGTCAAACACAAGTGTGGGCACCTTGGTAAAAACATTATCCCATATATGCAGCCAAGATAAGGATTTTTGAAAAAATTCCAGACCCTGTGTATTATGTAGAGTTTTATTAGTGGTTGATTGCTGAAATTTTTTTTAGCAACTCTGTTCTACACATTTCAGATGTTTTTTAAATTACTTTCTATAACTCTGAAATATCGGTGTGGAGCTTGGCTGTGGAAACAAAAAAACTGTCTTTATGCATAAGGACAAAACAGCCTAGCTGCAAAGCCTGAGAGTGAAGAGGAATAACTTCGGGGTGGGGGAGGGAAGGGGGAGGGAATATTGGCATGATGAGTAGGAGAGAGAGAAATGCTGGCAAAAGAAACCAAGTGGGCAGGTTTGAAGCAGTAGAGGGGGAGGGAGAAAAAGGTGTTTGAGGAAGGGAGACTGCAACAGAAGTGAGGAGAGGAGAAATGAAAAATAAGTGCACTGAAAATACAACGTAAAGTGAAAAGGCTCTGACTACTGGTGTAAGCTCCTCTCAGAACTTAAGGGAAAAAAACCCACATGGTTCCTGAATTTTAGAGGATTGTCAGTAGAATATAAGGGAATTTCAAACTGGGAGGTTGAAAAGTCTTACCTGTTTATCTTTTAAACTTAAGGAGCTCCATAAAATGAAACAAACCTAGGGAAAAAGAACAATGGTATTAGTTTGGCCACTTGAGTTCCAGATAGTTGGAAAATGACAGTACTGAAGCTGTCTGTGTAATCTTAATCATTTTGTGCTTTGGTGCAGTTTTAAATTATATAATCTTGTGCTTCTTGTAAGCCACCTGCTTCACTCAGTGCGTAGAGTACATGTCTTCTTCAAATTAATCAATTCTTCCAAGAATTGGAGAGAGTACTTCAAATGGGGCTTTCCTTCTCATAGGCTCCATGGGCTTACAGAGCCAGAATTCCAATTAATGAAAGAATCCAAAAGGTGACAAATAGCAAACAAAAAAATCCAAGAAGCTCTGAGGAGGATATAGAACAAAGTGCTGCTGATTGCCAAAAGGAGCAATAAGTGTTGCCCAAGAACTGGGTAGTGGCTGTGGACAGAAATACTTCAATGGACAACAAAGTGGTCATAGAAAGTACCACACAATTTCAGTAGAAGAAAGAATAGCTTCACATCTATGAGAGCTGAAGGTTGCTATGGAGAGCAGGATTCTTATTCTCCCTCTGTCCTCCCTGTGCTGAGTCATTTGAATCAAAGCTTTCACAGGTGGTGCTACTTGTGTGATCCTCAGCCATTGTTCATGCAACTCATCCTCAGGTCCAATCTTTGAAATAATTGACTCTTACTTTTTCTTGCCAGTTATGTGTTCCAAAACCCATCCTATTAGTATGATTAATTATAATTATTAATAAGTATTTATTGCAGAAGTTCCTACAGACTAGTATGGACTCCATTGCATTAAGAATTTAAAAAGTGATAAAATGATCTTTCTGGAGATTGTGACTGTCTGAATAACTAAAACAGGCAGACCACAGGTGGTGAGGCAATGAGGGCAGTAGGGTGAAGAATGATTTGCTCAAGGTCACTCAGGAGACATTTAATGGCAGTGCTGGAATGAGATACTGTCAGAATCACAGGAGTTCTAATGCTAGGAGTCATTTGTTTAAAAAGAATGACTGCCATGCATTTAAACAAAATGATCTGTAATGGAAGACTGTCACCTGTGATCTGAGCAAAGTAATTTATTATGCAAGAACCATACAGATAATTTACAATAGTTCTTCTGTACCTTTAATGTATAGTAACTGTAATCATGGAATTGCTTCTGAAATCTCTTTTATGCTACTTGGCACTCCATATGGTGGTTGGATACTGCAGAAAAAAATATCCTCCAGGAATCATTGAGCCAGGCTTTGAGCCAGGCTTTAATCCAGGCAGTCTCCTCTAACAGTTTCAGAGAAAGCCATACTATAAAAATGTAAATGTGGTAGCAATACTTCTTCTTCACACCATTTTTAAAAAGGTAAACGTAAGTGTTGTTCAAACCACAGTGCAGCTTGAGAGTATTTGTAAAGGACATAAAAAAATCTGAGTTACTGTGTGGCTTTACACACCTGTGACATTGAAGGCTCTCTGATTCAGATATTTATCATCAAACCACATCTGTAGACTTACAATAATTGCAACTCTGCACTGGTTTCTTTCCTCTTTTCTTCCCCTTACTTCTCTTTTACACATACTTTGTTGCAAGCACTCAGGCATTATGCCTTCCTGAGGCATTTGGGTAACATTACCCACCAAGAGGTGTGGTTTTCTAGTGTGTTCAGTGGCATAAGTGAAGAAGATTATAACAAACCAGTAACAACTGAGATAATGTGTGTGTGTGTGATTGGAATGTATCACTAGATACATTAGCAAATGCTGAAAGATTATATGTTCATGTGCAATCCAGAATAGGAGAAAAGAGAAAAAGAGGTACCAAAAGGGAGGCAAGAAAGAGAAACTGACAATGGAAAAGGGAAGACAGAATGTTGGACAAGCAAGAGATAGATTTAAAGGGGAAGAGTAAACAGAGGAGATAAAAAAAGAATCACTCATATGCTGAGTTAGAAGGGACCCATAAGGATCATCGAGTCCAACCCTTAGGCCTGCACTGACAGCCCCAAGAGTCACATCATGTGCCGGAGAGTATCATCTGAACACTTCTTGAGCTCTGACAGGCTTGGTGCTGTGACCACTTCCCTGGGAACCTGTTCCATTGTCCATTGTTCTTCATCTTCTGGGTGAAGAAACTCTACCTAATATCCAACCTTAACCCCCTTTGACACAACTTAAGGCCTGTCCATCAGGTCCTGTCCCTGGTCATCAGAGAGACGAGATCAGTGTCTGCCCCTCCTCTTCCCCTCACAAGGAAATTGCAGACTGCAATGAGGTCTCCCCTCAGTCTCCTCTTCTCCAGTCTGAACAGACCAAGTGACCTCAGCTGCTCCTCATACGGCTTTCCCTCAAGGCCCTTCACCATCGTCATTGCTCTCCTTTGGACACTCCCTAATGGCTTAATATCTTTTTTATATTGTGGTACCCAAAACTGCCACAATATTCAAGGTGAAACTGCACCAGTGCAGAGCAGAGAGGGAAAATCCCCTCCCTCGACCTGCTGGCAATCTTTTGCCTGATGCCCCCCCGGACAAGTTGGCCTTCCTGGCTGCCAGGGCACTGCTGACTCAGATTCAACTTGCCAATGACCAGGACCCCCAGGTCCCTTTCCATGGCACTGCTTTCCAGCATCTCATTCCACAGTCTGTACATACATCCAGGGTTGCCCCATCCCAGGTGCAGAATCCAGCACTTTCCCTTGCTGAACTTCATGTAGTTTCTCTGCAGGGCCTTGCTGACTTCAAGGGAGCAAAAAGCTCCTCCCAGTTTTGTGTCACCAGCAGACTTGCTTAGTATCCCTTCCAGTCCTGCATCCAAGTCATTTATGAAGATGTTGAAGAGCACAGTGCCTAAGATGGAGCCCTCTGGAACCCCACTAGTGACAGGTCACCACTCTGATGTTACCCCATTCTCTATCACCTTCTGTGCTCAACCTGTCAGCCAATTGCTCACCTATCACATGATGTGTTTATCCAGCTGTGTGCTGGACATTTTGTCCAGAAGGATCCTGTGGGAGATAGTATTGAAAGCTTTACTGAAATCCAAAAAGATTACATCAATTGTCTTCCCTTGATCAACTAGGTGGGTTACCTTGTCATAAAAGGTTTGATAAGCAGGACTTTGCTCTCCTGAAGGCGTACTGGCTGTGACTGATGACTATGTTGTCTTTCAAGTATTTTTCAATACTTCTCAGAATAATCTTCTCCATAACTTTACCAGTCACTGAAGTGAGACTGACAGGCCTGTAGTTTCTGGGGTACTCCTTCTTGCCCTTCTTGACAACTGAGACAATGTTCACCAGCTTCCAGTCAGCTGAGACCTCTCTGTATTCCCAAGACCTCTCAAAAATCATGGAGAGAGGCTTTGTGATGACATCAGCCAGCTCTTTGAGGATTCTGGGATGAATCCCATGAGGCCCCATAGATTTGTAGGGATCCAGCTGGAGCAGCAGATGCTGCACAATTTCAGGGTCAACTAGGAGCTGATCATTCTCACAGTCATGGTCCTTCAGCTCAGGGCACTGAGACTCCCTTGGTCTATCATCTGTATTGAAGACAGAGGCAAAGAAAGCATTAAACACCTCTGCCTTGTCTCTGTCCCTGTCTGTGAGGTGACCATGTAATGTTGCCCAATGTTATTTCTATACTGACTGTTGCCATTAATGTATTTGAAAAAACTCTTTTTACTGTCCCCCACATTTTTGTTTACCTTACCTCCATCTGAACTTTGGCCACACAAATTTACTCCCTACAGTGTCAAGCAGCATCTCTGTATTCCTGTGTTACTTGACCTTTCTTCCATTGGGCACACACCTTCCTTTTTTGTCTTATTTCCAAGAGAAGATCCCTCCTCAGCGAAGCCAACCTTCTGCCTCACCTGCTTGAATTCCGACACGGGAATTGCCTGCTCTTGTGGCCTCAGGAGATGATATTTGAAAAGTGGCGAGCACTGATGGACCCCAACACCTGCAAAAACATTTTCCCAGGGGACTTTACTTACTTACTAACTAGCAGCCTGAAATCTGCTCTCCTCATGTCCAGAGTTGAGGTTTTGCTGGCACCTTTCCTCCTTTTAAACTCAATCCCTTTGAGAACAGAGTGGCCAAGACAGCCCAAATCTCCACTTCACTCACAAGATCCATTCTGTTGACAAGCAGCAGATTAAGGAGGGCATCCTTCTGAGTTGGCTTCCATAAGAACTGTTCCCTAAAGCTGTTGTGCAGGTTTTTTAGAAATCTTCTGGCCTGGGTTGTACCAGCTATGTGATGCTCCCACTTAATTTCTGGCAAGCTGAAGTCCCCCATAAGCACAAGGGCAGTTGACTTGGAAGTGTCTCTCAGTTCCTCAAAGAATAATTTGTTAGCGTTGTTGTCCTGGCTGGGAGGTCTACAGCAGACTTCCATGGTGACATTATTTGTTTGCCCCTTGATTCTTACCCAGAGACTCCCAACTGTGCCATGGCCAGCTGTGAACTCCGTACATTCTAACCCTTCTATTACATACAGTGCTATCCCTCCACCTCTTCTGCCCTGCCTATCCATCCTGAAGAGCCTATAACCATCCAACAGGGCACTCCAGTCACAGGACTCATCCCACCAGCTTTCACTTATGATGTCAAATCTCTGGGCCTGGGCCAAAGCTTTGAGCTCCTCTTGTTTGTTCCTCATGCTGCGTGCAGGGGTGTGGGACATTTCAGGTGTGGTACTTGGTAGCCAATGCCTTGTGAAGCAGGTTGAAGGATCCTATTAGTGCTACCAACCCTTCATGAAAGGGTTAAGGAGAAATGAGTGAATGGGGTATGAATTCTGATTTCTGTTGTCTCAGAAATCAGAAATGAGGAGTGGGAGCCTTGCAGGAAGAAGGTGATAGAAGGAAGCTAAGTTTTCCCTTCTAAATTTCAAACCTTCAGTTTAGTCATTTGAAAGTGTTTGACCTGAGTAAAATCAGAGCTTTTTTCTTTCCCCTAACCTGCATTGCCTAAATTAAAATGTAGTAGAACTAACTGTCAAGGTAAAATCTTGAGGATTCTGCCCCTGCCCTATGCTATCCCTGATCCCCTTCCCTCCCTGTCCTTCACCCTTCTTCTGGACTGTCTGAGTTCTCCTGTTTACTTCCAAAAGCCTTCATTCTATGTAGCTATATGCCAAAAGAAGATCTGTTTTGAACTTCTCATTATGTGCTTAATCACTGCTTAATATTATGTGAGAATTTGTTGCATCCATGATCATTCTTAAGAGGAATTGAAATAACCTTTAAATAAAGAATACAGAACAATTTACAATCCTGCTAATCAACATAAATACATTTTAAATGACCTGTTTATTTCTTTGGTGTCAAGCAATCTAATTGGATTTCCTAATAGAGGTATATACAAGGAATATTCTACTCTTCTTATGTGCTACAGTTAGTTTTAGCTGAAATTCAAATTACAGCTCAAATTCACAGAGCTCAGGAAGAAATCATGGGGAGAGAGGCAGGGAGCATGTATATATTTACAAGGTTTTTTTGACAGCATGACCTCTGTCAAAACTAAAAGGTCTGAGGATCACAAGCTATTCTAATGGCATTGCCCAGCTTAATTTTTGTACTGTAGCCAAGGAAACAGTCAAGTAGTAAGGCTTATTTAAGCAGACTTCTCCTGCTCAGAATTTGACTAAACCATTTTTGGTGCACAGCATGTTTCACCAGGCAGTACCACTTTGGAGTTCCCAGCTGTTTCTGAGAGTGTTTGTCAAGCATGTCTCCATCCTGTGTGCCATACCAAGGCCAGATATGGCCATGCACACACCATTTGTATGCCTGCTAACTCTGCTCCTCATTGTGAAAACCACATAAATTCCAAAAACTAACTGTGGTGAAAATAATAGATTCCCAGTCTGAATCATCAAGGTGCCCCGGCACCAGGGTATTCAGAGTCTCACCTCCACAACCAAGCACAGGTGCTGATCCAAGAATTCATGTACTTTAGCCAGGTGGCTAAACTGAATTCAGCTTTTGGTTCATTAAAAAAAGATCAGTTACTTTAAAGTTGAAGTTTCTGAATTTGCAGATTCATTTAGCAATTTGCTTCCTTAATTTATTTTGTACTTACATACATAAATTTTCTTTGAAATATTACCCTGTAGTGTGAAATACTACCTTTGAAATGTACCTCACAATATACATTTTTCAGAAATCTTCACTGTAGAAGTCCAGCAAAGCTCTTAGCACTGGTACTTTTTCCCATTTAATGAATTGTCTTTATTTATAAATTAAGAATGGGAATTGATGAGTAATATAAAGTATATTTGGAAATAAATTAGGTTTGGTATTTAGTAAATACCCTGATGGTATTTAATAAATGCCCTGATTCATCTTTTTGCATAATTCTGCTGCTTTCTTTTAAGCCTCTCTATGCTTTTAAAGGAGCATTTTTTTTCCCACATACAGGTACTGAAAATTCATATATTGAGAAGCACTGTTGTTAGTTGTAGATGGAGTAAAATGCACAGCAGTGAAAAAGAAGTAAAAGAATTCTGTTGCATAATGCTGTAGAGTTTCAGGCCTGTTTCTAACTTGTCAACTTTGCTCAGTCCATAAGTTCAATGACTTCTGGTACCTAATAGAAAGTGGTTATTTTCTTTCCATTTTAAAATATATTTGTACTGATCTTAAAAATTCCACAGATTAAATTATAGTATCAGAAGTATTTATCTTATTGTTAAGTAAAAGGCATGTGAAAATTATAAAAATAGACAGGATTCAGTAGCAGGCAATTAATTAGTGCATTGGGGAAAATATTCAACTATAGTTCTGCTGTCAGACTTCTGAAGGGATGCTATAGGGAACCTGTGTCACTACAATACTTTTATTTTTTCTTTCTTTAAAACTCAAATTCCAGTCATATTCTCATCAATCAAGGGAATCCTGGCTTAACTGTAATGGATAATTTTGTTTCAAATAATATTTTGCAGTAATGAGTGTAACAATAACACAGTTTATTCTTTAAGTATTCTAGCTAATATTTTCACTACTTCTTAGGACTAGCTTTTAATTTGTATATCCAGTCAAAACAAGTTTGAGGTAAGTGCATGTCTGAATGTTAAACAAAGAGATTCTCTACAGATGTAAAAAGGGGCTGATTTAATATGTTCTTTTATCCATGGTTAAGAAACTTCCATAGTCCCCTGCTCAAAGGTCCAGTTAAAGTAGGTCCATGTAGTCAAATTTAGAATATCCCCAAGGCTGGAAACGGCACAACCTTCTTGGCAACCTGGTCCAGTACCTGGTCAACTCATGTTCTGGAAGAGCCATTAAATTTTAGTGATCGTGTGGCAATTAAGAGTGACGGTTATCATACTTGTTCTCAAGAGAGTGTTTATATATTTGTAAGCAGGACCAAATGCACATGGATTAATGTTCAGAATATACCAGCTGACCTTGCATCCTACATATGAATGAAAGAAGGCCCTCTATATGCTCTGTTCATGAAGGTGATGATGATATACTCCAAACACAAGCAAAAAGGACATTAATTCTTTGAGATCAAAACAATTACTGACTTCAGTAAGCCTACAAATGCTCATTTCTAAAAACTTATAGATGAAGGAAAATATACTATATAGATTGAGAGAAATAAATGTAGTACAGATTTCCTGAAAAGATTGATACTGACAACTATGATGCCATAAATATCATCTGAAAGCCTTGTAAAGCAATTTATGCTTTATTATTTATTATTTTATTGCTTTGTTATTAATTATTAAGTATTCCATCATCAATAGCTGGGACAAGAGACCCATAAACATTAGGCAGTGAGACTTCAGAAGAACTGTATCTCATCAGTCAAACTTCACTGCTTGTTTTGATGCATTTACAAAATTCAGGGGCAATTGGAATGAAGTAGATCATATATATTTGGATTCTAGTGAAGTATTCAACATGGCATATTAGGAATTTTCAGTTTTAAAATTTGATTCAGTACTGCCTTCAATAAGGTCATGACCATGCAGGCCATAAACTGCCTAAATGAGTACAAAAAATAGAAATAATAAACAGCAGCATATTAGGAAGAGGAATCTAAAAGAGATGGCAGTTGTTAGCAAGAGTTGGCAAGAGTTATATTTGTTTAATGTCTACATTAGTACTCTGGAAGAAAAAGAAAAGAGCACGCTAATGAAGTCTGAAGATGATATTAAATTTGAAGGAGTGTGCACATAATTAAAGAAAAAAGATTAAATGGAATTTAGAAATTACAGATGTGGTAAAACTGAAAAATGCTATTCATCTTACAAATATGAAAGTCTGTTCCCCTTGAGGTCAGTAATCTGGAATACTGGTATGGTGAAAGATATTGGTATTTGTAAAACACAAGAAAGTAGGTAAATTCAGAAGATTCCATGATGCGTTACCATTTGTATATATAACAGTGATTTTATGGGACTGTAACAATAGTTTCTCCATATGTACATGAAAGCAAGTTTCACTTCAGGTGGTGCAGCTAGGCTGGAAGACATATTGTAAAACTAGGTGCATGCACAAAAGAGGGTAATTGAGGAGGCTAAGAGGAATGATGTGCAAGCAGTGACTAAAACATAACAGACTTCAGCTGGTTCACCGAGGAGTCTTCAAAATAAAAGATGATTGAACATATGTAGGACAAGCTTGCCACATTTTATGTATTTTCCAGTGATGAGAGCATCCCTTGAATGGATATTGCCTATCATATTTTACGATTATAGGAACTGTTCTTTCATTGCTCTTTGAAAACATGGGTTCTCAAAAAGGCAGATGCAGGAAGAGCAGTTATGAATCAAGTACTAATCTTGTGCTTTGATAAATTATCTCCCATAAGAAAGTGAAGGAAGTTAAAAGAGTAATAACATTTGATATTAAGGAATGCAATAAATAAAATTTAAAAGAAAAAAAAAAAAAAAGGCAAATGCTCCATTACAGCAAAGTCTAGTTCCTGCCGGGGCCCCAGGAAAAGTCCTTTCTAAAAATTCACCTCAGCATCTTAACTGTGTGTTTGCTCCTTGTCTTTGCAAGATTCCTTAAATACCCAATCTTGTCCCAAGCTGCCTGTTATCTGAGTTCTCAGTCTGTTGCGCCTTAGAAAATGTAGCTGTGTGTGCCCAAATGCTGCTGGACAATAAGTGATCATCCTTCTCTTCAGAGACTCTGTTGCCACCTCAATTGCTAGGACAAAGCAATCAGTCACATTTCTACCAGCTATCCTGCCGCATTCTCAGATAGAAACTTAGCATATAATAAGCTGCAAATAAATTAAAATGAAAAAAGGTCCACCCATGAAAATTATGAGCCTATTCTCATCTGCATTTTCTACAAGTACACTGTGTGACTGACTCAGAAGTATACTTTACCTTCAGCCAGCTACTTAGAATATTTCTTCTTCCCTGAAAGTACTACTAGTATTTTGAAATTTAGTCTGTGGATAATACCAGGAGAGGGCCTTTGGAAACTTCTCCAGTTTTCAGTTTGGTATCTCTCACAACACTCAAAATTGTTGCAGGCAAAAGGGAATAAACATTTGTAGAGCTAAGGGTTTATTCTAATTGAATTTTTAATAGGCTAATCAAAAGACAAATACCTCTCATTAGTTCAGTTACGATCACAAATCTAAAAACTTCATTAGCAATACAGGTAATATTGTTAAACAAAGGCTTCCTACTATCTGCCCCTTTTCTCTGGTGTTACACTCCCTGTATAATACTCCTCTGTGTTCTAAGCTAATGCTGTCTATATTCCTCAAGCAGAAGAGGAGAAAGGGTTACAGTGAGATATCAGCATCCTGAGGTATCAACAGGAAAAGTGCAATGTTCAGGGTGGAGGTTGCTGCTTCCTTGGCGCTGAGTATGCTTGGTTTTATTTTTATATGTGTTTTAACACAGTCTGCTCCCATGCCCGGTCTTTTCTTTGGCTCGCAATAAACCAGTCCTCTGTTAGTTCCCCTGCTGGCTATACTTGATTTACAAAGCCACAAGCATGTAGTGACCACTGACTGACTGTGATTTGTGATTTGTTGTGATTGTGGTTTGTGGCTGTATTAACTGCAGTTTGTGTTTCTTGTGTGGGACCTCTGGTCTTATCCTGTGTCTCCACTCTTCCACATTGCATTTTACTCTGCAGTCAGAAAGTTCAGTTCACACACAGAATAACTACTTGCCTTTACTGTTAACTGAAGATAAACTAAAATACATTTAGGCTGCTATATAACTGCTTTCACAACTGAAATGATTCCAACTCAGAATATTCTGTGAAATTGCTGTAAATAGTATAGGGATACCAGTCCTGAGTCCTTACACTGTCAGGTTGACACGAACCCCGTGGCTTCTTTTAATAATGACATAATTACTGAAAAATATCATCACCACGAAACTTTGCCTTCCATACTTCAGCCTAACACACTCCAGCCAGAGTCACCAGGTAGATACTGCATGTCTGCTCTCCCTGACAAAGAAAACGACAGCACTTCTTGGAGAGCTTTCTCAGCTTTGCATAAGAGGTAGTAACTGATGTTATGCTGTCACTAAGTTCCATAAATGTTTCTGCCTTATGTAAAAAAAATAATGCTTTATAATCGTACTTTATAAAATCCACATCATAAGAACAGCAAGCCACCTTATTAAGGAAAAAAAAACTACAAAAGGCAAAAGAAAAATTGAGACCTTACTGGCCTGTGAGTGTAGAGATGTTTCTATCCATCTTATTCAGGCAGCCTAATACCACTATCTAAAAGGAAAACAGGTTTCATGAACTTGTCGTGAAGACAACCATGTTTTTTCATCTGAGACTCCTAAGTATCATTTATGATCTGATACATAGGACCTGGCTCCTCATCTCTTTTTTTCAGTTACATGCACTGTCTAGTGGACTTGTGGATTATTAAAATACATTTCATGAGTTGAAAAAATGAGGGAGGAAGATAAATGGCCATATATACCATCTCATTCTTGTCCATCTTACATCTGTAAGATTTTGTTATATTAGCCTTATTTTAACTGCTAGATACACTGGTCAAAAGAAAAAAGTCAAGAACATATTTATGTAGGTTTTTTTTCATTTAACACAATAGTTCATGTTCATCCTCCTTGTTAGTCTCGTAACTGTTGAAGTATAGTTGCAAGTGGTAATAGCTAAGAATCATTTAATGTATGAATGCAAGTGATCGTTGACATCTTTTCACAAGACAGCATGGCTTTAGGATAATAAACAGATATGGTTCCATGTAAATTTTAAATAGAGAAAAATACTCTGTTCTTAATTTTCAGCTAAAAAACCCTTCATGATTTTTTTCAAAGGTAAACATTTTCCTTGCCACGTTTATGTGACTGAGGAAAGCCCATTGGTGAAAATCATTGAAGTGGAAAGACTGGAACCAAAAATAAAAGGAAAAAAAGGATATGAATATCTGAATATTTTCTTGTCATGAAAAAGCCATAAGAATATTAATTTCTTCCTGATATGCACTCCTGACATGCACTTTCTTCCTCCAAGTCAATCACTCTCTGCCCAGCAGCCCTCTCTGTGGCTATAAGTGGTTGAGTTACATGGGAAATCAACATCACTGCTGTTCAGTCAGATCCTTATCTTGTGCTCCTACTCAGTTAGAATTCATTGTTTATTAATGTCTTTTCATTAATAAACTCACCATAAATGGAAAGCTTGTATTGCATCTTTTTTAGAGCACTCTTAGAAGTATTCTCCTAGGACAATATTTTAAAATTTTGGAAAATTACTTTTCTTTCTTGTTCTACTTGCTTAATGCTTCCAGCTATCAAATACTGGAGTGTAATAATGAAGCATCCAGCAGAGCACTGGACTTTTAAAGCATCTCAATATGATTGAAAAAAGTAGTTATTGATCATAAAAAAAGTAAAATCGTCAATTAGTTTATTTTAAATCCACATCAGTAAAAGAAAAACACAGAATCATTTGTCTCTCTATTTCAAGAGATAGTCTTCCAAAACTGTTGAAACCACTAAGGAGACATTTAAAAAAAAAAAGTATTTTTTTTGTCATAAAGCATTTTTGGTGCTGTTGGAGAGAACAATGTAAATTTAATACCTTTCTCCCAAAGCTGTTTGAAGACATTATTGTATTTCTTTTACTTCTGACTGTTGTTCTGAAAATACTTTGAAAGAGATGGAGAATACACAAACACCTTCAAAATGGATTTGTTGCTTTCACTGATAAGAGTGGAATATAACTAGTAAATTGTTTTAGGTAAATAGCAATTGATATAATGCACAAAGTTCAGAGTAGACAGTATAATTTGAAATCCAAGTGAAAGACTTACTACAAAAAAAATTATTCTGTGTATTTTTGCATTATATATGGTTTTGAATCAAACATAATTCTTTGAGCCTCTCTGCCTCTCCCCTTCTTGACTGTTCTAGTATTTATTTGTGGGCCACTACCATCATTGTCCTTACCCTTGCAAGCTCATCAGGTAAACCACAATATCAAGATAGCATTTTACAATTCTCTTCTATGGCATGTGTCAGTGTGCAAAATATCAGCTCATAATGAACCAAATGTGAGATCACAGCAATGCAATGTTTTTCACTGCTTTACAAAAATATTTTCCCCAACTGTAGCATATTTCTGTATGTGTACTTGTGTACATGTGCATATTTCTAAATAAAGTGAACAACTATTATAGTACTTGTGACAGGCAATTCAGTGCTCATCAACATGACAAGAAAAGTAAGTCAGAGAATTAGGCAAGTGAATCTGTGAAGAACATCAGAACATCAGACAATTCCAGGAAAAGAGTCAAAGGGTCACTTTGAGGAAGGTAATCTTGCAGCATATGTGGTTAAAGATAATATGGTACCATAGAAGAGCTCCCATGGAGGTTCCTTAGACTAAGGCTTTTATATTCTTGTACTCTATACTGATTAGAAGTGGTACGCTGAAAAATTAGGTTATCAGATTATTTATATCAGTCACATAGACGGTTGGTTTAAGTTTTCACCGAGGACTGATTTCTGCACAAAATGAAAATGCATTGGAACATCCAGAGCATTTACATATTATGGTAGTAAGTGCAACGTGTAGGACATTGCACACTTTTTGTATATGTTGGGAAGCTTAAAAGTAAAGTGCAAGGATTGAATTGGAATTTTCTGTATAATAAATATGTCAGAAATTTGATGAGTGAAAGATAATTAGTGAGGTAATGTAATCATGGGGTTTGCTATTACCTAAAAATATAACATAGGATGGGTTAAATTTGTATCAAAATGTAGCATAGAATCTCTATGAAGTGAACTTTCATGCCTGAATAGAAAGAACATGACATTAAAGTTACATTGTCAATTAACCAAATGAGATGGTGGCAGTGGCTCTGGAGCATAACTCTGGGAATAACTAGAAATACCGCAAAGGCAGAAAACATAACAATAATGGAAGATGAGAAGGCACTTAATGAAATTATCAGGTAAGAGGTTTAGAATAAACAAAGCACTTTTTCACTTAGCATGTAATTAAATTGTGGAGCTGAAAGTGCTGGATGTTCTGGAAGCTAAAACTATAAATGAATTCCAAAACCTCCTAGGCATGTTCACTGATGTCAGGTCTATAAATGCTATTAAGCATAGTGGGTTCCTACAGAGCCTCCAAGTCAGGAAGTTCCCAAGTCCATGATACCTCAAGGATATCCAGAGATGTATCACTGCAGGCTTGCCTTGTTCCTGTCCTCTCTTCCAATCAAAAATAACGCTGAGCTAAATTAGACCATTTTCTGCTCCAGTGTGGCAGTGTCATGTTCTTACAATTTTGTATAAGTTTTCTTTCAGAGTGATTCCTGTCGGCACTATTTTATCTTTTTTCTTTCACTTCAAAATTACTTTGTCTTAATAACAAACAAATAGACTCTAGTGGGGGTTTCCCACAGTAGTAATAATGACTCTTACTTGACCCTAATGACATGAAAGTATTGGTAAAAACCTGATTCTTTGATTGTTTAGTTTTAGAGCCAAGTGGTCATTTGATTTGAAGAGGGAAGCTGGTCTACAAATTTTTTAACCATTTAACCCTGTGCATACAACCCATGTAGGCCTGTTCCATTCCCAGTGATAGCCAGTGCAGCAGGTTGTGGTGTTAGGTAGGTCCTCCACAGTTTTTCCAGATTTGAAACATGAATAAGGGGACTGTTGTGTGCCATTATTGTACATTCTTCCAGCAAGAGAATAACAATCAAGAATTAAAGATATTTTTTTAACCTCGATAAAATATATATCCTAATTGTAGCTTCAGAGCTTAGTTCACTGTTATGCTCTGACTGTGCTGCATTGTCTCAGCAATGGAGAACATCTGTAAGCCCAGCTGCATAAAGAGCTAGATCTGTGCAAAGCAGGTGGAGTGAATCTCATGTGGTTTGCCCTGAGTAGAGAACATTTGCATTTTTAAAGTGCTGAAGAGCAACCTCAGCTTTTTGAATGAAGATACTACATTTGGCTCCAGACCACTGCAGTGCAGAAGTACACTTACTTCCACATGTCAGAACCAGGCAAAGTTGTTGGCCTTATTCTCAGGGATGCATGGAAAACACTCTGTTCTCTAAAGGAATCACATGACCTCAAGAAGGGATTGCTCTAAACTCTATCTCCTCAAAACCTGTAAGAGTGACTGCACTCTTGCTGTCAAATCCTATGCATCCTGTGCATTTCAAGAAGCAACACACCTGAGATTTATTTCCACAGTGGACAGCATGGTATGAAGTAGCCTAAGAAATGCCTAACTAAGTCCTCTGCTTACATGAGTGTGATTATTACAGGGGGAAGCAACTAATGTGCGCAATGATATGGGCAAGCAAGAGACTGCGTTATACCCTGTCAAATTTGTGAGCACTAGGTGTACACATCATGAGTTGCTTCAGTTGTAAATGTTTTTTTTGGCAGAGAATATGGTAAGTTCCCTTGAAATCATGTTAAATTTGGCTGACGCTGGTTTAAATATTCCCCAAGTTACTGAAGGGTAACCTAAAATTGCGACAAATCATTTTGAATTCTGTCAATCTTTAAAATACACCTGGTAAGAATTTATCAAACTAAATATCAATTTCAAAACTGATACAACATTTGTGTAATGTCTTTTTGATAACTAGACAATTTCCAAAAATGAGGGATTAACAAATACAACCATTTGATGCTGCAGAACTGTTCTTAACATATTTTAGCAAAAGCATTTCCTTGGTGTCCCAACTACAAAGAGCAGTCTTAAAACAATTGTATTCTCCCTCAAACCTCTCCAAACAGGTTTCTAACTAAATCAGTAGCTCCTGTAGAATGAGATGACAAAAATATTCCTGTTTTACAGGAGTAGAAAAATTGTTTCGGACTCATGCTTTCTGTTAACTTGTTCTTCTCAAGCCCTGAATTGGGACATCAGAGAGATCAAACATATACTTTAATTTCCAGGACAAAATACAGCTTGTGTGAATTTTTCATTACAAGTTTGTATCTTTAGATATGGATATCTTTAAACTGTGTTATTTCCCTGTGGGCAGAAAGTGAAACAACTTACTCTTTTTGCTTTTGTGTGAAGGAAACCTTTTTATCCTCTGTAGAGAGTACATCAGTGTCAGAACGTTAGGTTCTGCTGTACTGAGTCTGAATTCTGCAGATTCCCGGAACTGAAAGAGCCACTTTGTCAGTGAATGAAATTACAGCCAGTCACAGTGAAATGATACCCAATTACAGCTTTCTGTTTGATGTATCATAATGTTACATAGACATATTGCAAAACTACCTTATATCAGTGCTGTTTCACATAGAAGTGTTGAACTCCAATGTCAAGATATTGGTCCATGATCATTTTGTTGTATTGTTTCACTCTGTTTCACACTCTCTTCCTTGTGTAGGAAAAAAGCTACAAATCTCTCCAGGGTAAAAAAAAAAAAAAAAAGGCAAAGTCTGAAACAATGCTAAATGTGGAGTACCATAAGGAATGCATGCTGATGTGAAGTAACAAGCACCTTTGGATTTAAGATAACCACACTATTTTGTGGGTGACCTCATAAAAGTCAGCAGTCTGCTTCCCAAAAGCTCTATGTCACAGTTACACAATGGTGAATTGAATTAGAACCATGAATACATGTTGAGGATGGAGAAAGAGAAGAGAGCTCATTATGTAAATGGAAAAGGCAAAAAGATGTGTTTGAAGCTATAAACAACTCTTACTGAACTGAATGGCATAGAAGTGGGAAGATGATCTCAGAGTCAGTACTGGTACAGTTCTGTTTCATACCTATGATTAAAAATTCACATGTGAACAGACTATAAACCTCTTCCCTCTAACATGGGAAATTACCTACCTCCTAAATTCTAGGTAAAAGTCACTGTGAAACACTCATGTTGTCTATCTCCCTGACTGCTGATGTATTTTACTTCAGCCTGAGGCAGTAAGAGATTTTGCTCCATAATTCCCCTTTAGAAGTAGGGCATACGAATTCAGATTCCTCCTCCAGAAATATAGAGAAACTGGACCCAAAGTCTTCTGTATCCTATGGCAGGGCTTTAACTCAGGGGAGAGGGAAAAAAAACAAACTACATCTCTCTGACTACTATCTTGTGAATTTTCTCAGCAATACTTTTTCCAGACAGATCTGCTCAGCAAATTCAAGCTGCATTTGTAAATAGTTTCAGGATATTTTCACTGGCACTACAGCATAAAAAGAAAGAAGAAAAATGTTCATATTAATCTTAAATTCCTATCTCCAAGCATCATTAATCACAGCCCACCTCTCTGCTTGTTTCACAAAACTGTGCAGATAGTATAGTAAGAGCCACATGAGAAAAGTCTACTTGAAGTTAATTGAATGGTTATTTAATGCT
This sequence comes from Myiozetetes cayanensis, assembly GCF_022539395.1. Taxonomy (NCBI): domain Eukaryota; kingdom Metazoa; phylum Chordata; class Aves; order Passeriformes; family Tyrannidae; genus Myiozetetes; species Myiozetetes cayanensis. The sequence goes on along the minus strand of NW_026087411.1, from coordinate 86,429,077 downwards.
TGGTGTTCTAAGACTTTTACTTTATTAGGTATAATTTTGGTCAGCTCACTAATGAGAAAATATGCTCAAGCTGGAGATGATCCAGGAATCCTCAGTATAGTTAATACAAAGATATAGGGATTAATAAGAAAAAGATGAAAAACAGCTTGTGAACTTTTTATTTTCTTCCAAATGCTCTCAGTTTACTATGTTTTTATTTTGATCAACTGTTTCTGTTCCTCAGTCACAACCCTGTTTGTATAAATCACTGAGCCTCTTTAGTAGGAACCTTGTATACATCGGAGACAGACTGTATATAGTAGTTCTACAGAATCTACCCTTAGTGGCAGTTTCAATTTTCCTTTCTTATTTTACTTTGAAATCACTTAAATTTCGCCATAAACATTTCCTGTGACCATTTCTTTTTTTCTGCTAGCACTGAGCTAGTCCAACGACTCCATCACCTCTAAGCTATTGATCTGTCTGACATCCGATTCAACCTCTTCACAGTTATCTGGAGTGCTCCAAAGATAGATCAGGGAGATTCATTACCTACTTCTCTGACACAAAATGCCTGGAAAAATAACACTTTTCCCCAATTAACAAGCAAGTTAATTTTTAAATTATATTAAAAAAATATTCAAAATAACTGTCTCTTCTGTACTTCTTCTCTAGCTAAGTTAGATGCTTAAGCTGAGACACCTTTAAACAAAAGCTAACTGGAGTCCTAATTTTTTTTTTTTAAAGGAAGTAGAAAATATATACACCACAGAAGAACATATTTTTAAAAATTAACTCTCATATTTGTGAATACTGAACTGATCACATTTCAGCACATGGATTCATTACACCAATAGGTCTAAATGGGCATTTATGAACACAAATGAGAAGATTACTTTAGACTGCTGTGGAATTTTTTTCAGCTCTTCAGTTGCCTTGTTGTACATTTTTAAGTTCAATTTACAAGTCTGAGAAAGGCAGAATTTGTGTTTTCACTTCAGAAATTTAAGTCAAAAGAATTCTTGAAAATCCAGATTGTATATCTGCACTTAAAATGAAGAAAATTAAATTATTATTAGCTTATTTCTTCAGAACTGTGTTTAGGTCACCTGGAAATGCTAGACAAATGAGCAGGAGCACAAAAGACGTAGTAATCAGTATCTCTAAGTCTTCAAATGCATCTCCAACCCTATGAAATACAAGTTTTGGGTCACTCAAAAGCCAACAGAAACAGAATTTTTGAAGATTTGAGTACCTAACTCCGTGTAGGAATAATTTGGTGGTCAAGGATATGATTCTGGTATACAAATGTGAGTATCACTAACTTCACAGGAGTCAGGCCTGCGTTTCGTCTTCAGTCAAACTCTGCATATACTTTTAAAATTCCATGAAATTATACTCTTTGAGGAAGCTGTACCTACATTTTTGACTACTTCTATTGTATTATTATTATTCTGTGTATTAGTACAAGATTTGTATTACATGTGTTGGGCTTCTTAGAAAGATCTTAACCATCTTAAGCACACAGAAATAATATGCATTAAAAAGAAAATAAGGGTATTTTTATGTGGGAGCTAAGGAGAAACAACTCTAGGAAAAGGTGAGTCATCAATATTTAGCTCAGTAGATACAAAAGCACAGCTCATGTGGCAGACAGACAGGAGAAAAGGAGCAGAAGGGGTGGGTGAGGCTGAAAGCAGACTCAGAGCAAGACAATAGGCTGGACTGACTCCAGACACAGCATAGAAATCACCAAGCATAACACTGAGAAGATACATCATAATGTGTGCTAGAGGCAAGAGTGAGAACCTGTCTCTGTGGGAGAAATGTCTCATACTGTAATTAACCAGGAAGTATTCAGGAAAAGAAAACATTCAAATAAGGTGTCAACTTCTGTGGGAAAGCAGACTCTGCTAGCTAAACGCCTAAAGTCAGAAGCTGTAAGCAAAGTTAAAACTGTATCAACTGAGTTGCTTTAAGATGTTGAATCAGAGAGGTAACATCTTCTCTTTCTCTCTTATTCTGTATGATCTTGGAAGCAGAACTATTTTTCTTTCTCAAGCACCAAGAGTTTGATAATATATTCAAGAGGATTCACTTTGCTTCTTAGTATAGGTCATACAAAGGGTCATAGGGGGAGACACATAACATTGAAAGTGACTCAAAGAAAATGAAGAGACATTTCCAGATTGGTGAGGTAGAAGTGAAAGTTTCACCACATGCTCAGAGATGAGATAAGCAGAAGGGACAGACCTGGAAAAGAAGAGTTCATTGAATAAATGGCAGAGAGAGAGAAAAGCAAATTCACATTTAACCATGGTAGATAGAAACAAAGTAGGAAAAGAAGAAAATAGTATATGATTGTAAACTTTGGCCTGATGGCCTGATCCTGAAACCTTTGCAATTGTGAAAATATGTTGTAACACACATAATAAGGGAAATCTAATGTTTTTTAAAAAGTGTAACTTTGTTAGTGAACTGTAGAGTTTCTCAAAAGTGCATAATTAGTAGTTCATTGTGCCTATCAAGTCCTTCATTAATAAATACTGCAGTCCTTTTCTGAATCTGTTTTCCCAAGCGTCATGAAAACTGAGGCCAGCATTACCAATCTAGTTTTGGTCTTTCCCTGGAGTGTTCTTGACCATCTCAGGAATCCACAGTTGAATGCCGTGAATACTTGCTCACTGTGTGTTATTCCTGACTCTGCTTCCTCTAAAGCTTGTACTTTTGCAGGCAGTATGGATAGATCACACTGGTAGCAGAGCTGCCAAGCAAAGAGGTCAACTGGCTGGGAACACACTTTATATTCCCAGCAATACTCAATGACCCTAGGAAAATTGCTTCTCTTTTCTATGCAAAAGCTTTACCACCTCTGACACAAAAATAGTGTTGACCACACTTGCAAAATTAATTTCAGATACACAGTTGTACAAATCTGTGTAATTTCCCCTTGTTTTTGTGACTTTGGTGATGTGTTCATTCATTTCAATAGCAACTTATTTAATTAGCTACAAACTAACTCCACTTGGTGATCAGTTTCTTCAGGTCAATTTTGTTCTGTACCTGCTTTGTCCCTGTTACTTTCTCCAAATATTTCTCTCACAATCTGTAAAGGGAAAAGAAATTCAGTTGAAAGAGCTGCAAAGTCAGTGTGACCTGAATGAATGTGATATTCAGAGCTACTTATATGCAGATATGGCAGAAGAGAGGAGAGCTTTCAAAATTTTCATAATTGATGGGGCAAATAAAACAGGAACTCCAAAGAAACTGCCTAAAGAACAGTTATCTGGGGCTCAAAAGAGATGAAAAAGCTGTAGATATTGACCTTCTTTTTGAGATACTCAAGAAGAATCAATAATATTGAGAGCTACACAGAGATCACACACAGTGGAAGGAAAAAACAACCCAGAAAACCATAATCAGAGTCACACGATAGATCATAAAGAACCTGTAAAAAAAATATTCAGAGCAAAGTCAAGACTCAAACTGAAGTTTAAAAATCATCAAGGAATCCGTGTTGTAAAAGCTAGCCAGGGAACAGGGAGGATGATCACTGATTTTTGCATAAGAAGAGGTTAGAGACCACGAGGTCAAACATGTATGGTTTCCAAAACTAGTGAAATCATGACAGTTCTACAGAGGCACAAAACCTTAAGTTGGGAGTAAAAGATGAATTAATGAAGAATGATATAGTTTATTATAGCAATATAAGAAAATATGAAATGGAAAATATAATATCGCAAACTGAAAGCTGATGTTTTCCAAAAAAAGCTAACCCAGAATTAATTCCAACAGACATAGGGCAGGATCACAGAGGCAAAATGGAGCTGTCACTTTGCCACTGAAGCTAAATCAGATTTTAGGCTAGAGTATTGGGAATATTTTATCTTTTTGTTTCCACTATGAGTTTTCTTTGACCTGTGATCACATTACTGACTTAGTGTTACTCAAACCTATATGGACTTGTTTCTTGTGCCTTGTATTATCAATGAGGAACAGGAGGTCTGTACTCCTTTTCTCTCACAACAATGAAATAAGAAGTGCTTTTGTTTATATGTTTATATATGTAAGTATAAACAATGCAGGTAAAATTAAACACAGATACCCATTCTTAAAGGAAAAAAAATCACCAACTAGGCTGATCTACTGAACTGATTTCATATATTATACAAATGATGATAAACTGGGCAAACCTATAAATCATGGGAAACTGAGCTATCAGCTGTATTCACAGATACCCAGATGTTTTTTGTGTAGTTGCACCTGAAATGTTGATGCACGGTTTTATATTATGTATGTTGCTTATCTCAAATCAGTTCAAGGTGTCTTTGGTTTTGCAGAGAAGAAACTCTTTGACTTGCTTATTTTTTTAAGATTTAAAGTCTTCCATAAAAGAAAGTATAGCACTTCAGTGCCTCAGGATGACTCTTCACCATACTTACTTATTTGAAATTATTGCAGCAGTTCAGTTTTTGGTATAAGTGTCCTTCTTTTAAATGGTAGGGGTTCTGGCTTGCAAATGAGAAAAATAATTTAAAATTATTGGTGTGCTTCATATTTTTAGGAGACCTTAATTCTTCTAAATTAGAATTCCAATTGGTGAAGCGCTCCAATAACTTTAAATTGCTGTATACTCTAGATCCAAACCCTAATCTTTCCAAAGGGAAGAGCTTATAAAACTGTTGAAACTCCTTAATAATTCTGAATTAGATTACAGATACATGACTACAATTTCAGTTTAGTTTTATTTAAATACTTAGTTAAGAAAACCCCACACTAATCTGAACCAACTACATAAATATAAACTCATATGGTGTTCAGTTTCTGATATTAGCTCTTGAATTTTTCACAGTCATATTAAAAACTTTCTGTTTAATTATTGTCAATGTTAAAGTATTGTTGGGAAAATCTGGGTTTTTCTCTGAATCCTTCAGTATTTTTTGTAAGGGAAACTCTCCATTTTGTATCATACAACAATATGTATTATTGGACCATTATTAAGTTTTTCTATATATGGTCGACAAAAAAACCCAGCTGTAGTTATCACTGACAGAACCATCTGATGATCTGCTGTGGTAGCCAGAGGCAGGAGCTGATCAGCACTTGGAGAGCCAGCTGTTTCCCCAGTTCTTCCTTTGATTTGGTATATCAGGAAGAATATATTTTGCAGGTTTCCTTTTAAGGCTTTATAATGCAAGACTTGGTAATATATGTGCATGATTTCTGCTGACCACCCATAACCTATCCTAGGCTTGAAGGACTAATACATAGTGTACCAGGCTTTATACATAAAACAAGTATAAAGTCATAAAAAACAGTTTATCTGCTATTCAGATACAGTCTGCTGGATGCATATTTTTTGTGTAAAACCATTGACCCAGAATTTTCTGGGCATTTGCAAAGGAGAGAGTAGAGTAGCATCCCATGCAAAGACAAAATTTTATGCATATCACTTGTATAATTCCATACTAAACCATCTGAATCCTCAGAAATGTGAGGGAATGAGGGAAATCTGTATGCATACTTAGTTGAATTGATGTATTGGCATTTGAATTTGATATATATACACATAAAATTTTCCCCATAAATATGTCAAATTGCCCAAAATTTTATTCAACTACAAACATATTACCATATTCACAGAAAAACACAAACAGACATGTGAGTTTCTTTATATTTAAAATAAGGAACAATGTATTCTTCCTCAGCCTGCTAAAGAGTTAAGAGAGTGTTCAACACTTGACATTGATTTTTTAAAGAATGGCCACATTTACTGGTACATTCTGTCTCACGGTGCTCCACTGATGCCAATCACCTTAATCAGCTAAATAAACTCAGTTCATGCCTGCTGTGCATAACTGAAGAGGTACAAACAAACAAAGCAAAGCACACCGGGGAAACAGGCTCAATATGTTACGAATAACATTAAAACCCTTCAGGTTCAACAGCTCAGCAAATAGAATCAAAATGGAGGAGATATGCACATATCCTGATACTGAATTGTGTTTAACCCTGCCTAAAAATGGATTTCTATGTCTTCTCTTGACAAGCAGTACTTGGAACAAAGCTATTGTTTATTCTTCTGTTAAAAGGTCTTTTACATTGATATGTATTTTTCATTACCTTTAAGAGTATATGCTAACATAAACACCAAAAGTTCAGAGTTTTAATCTGAATAAGTGATCCAAATGTAGTGAAATATTTTTGTCTTAGAGAATGGAGTAAAGCCGCCTTCTCAGCTGTCTTCCCTCCCTTCCAGGCCTAAACTCCATGCAGCTCTGAACTCCTTGTGGCCAACTTAAAACTGTGGAAAACAAAAAATTATTGTAAAGATATTTGTTGCAAAACGAAAGATGCTGGAGGCTCCCGTTATGAATAAATTCCAAACATATTATTCCAAGCAACTGAATGTTTTACAGTTTACATGAAAAGTTTATGGTCTAGGTTGACTACGTAAGAGCAGAACTTTTGCATGTACTCAGTACCCAGTGACATTTCTTTACATCAAAGGAACTTCTAAAATGCTCACAGTTTATCCTGGAAATGGAGATGACTGTCTTTTTGAACCACATCTATAAGCAGATAGAATTAATTAGTTTCCAGCTTTTTTAGTTCCATTTCTCTTTTCTGGAGAGTCCAGCTACAGGCAAAAACCACATTACTCCCTTTACTTACTGTCTGCTTTACTTACTGTAGACAGTATAGTTATTTTAGGGATTACTCTTCTTTTCCTGTATTTTCTGCCTTTTTTTTTTACCCCTAATCTCAGTTACAAAGAGGAGCATTAAGAAAACAAACAAAATTAATCAGATGAGCAGTGGGAGAAGCAACTACTCACAAGAATAAAATTTGCTCCTAAAACATGTTCATAGAAATTTTCATTTAGGTAGTCTGGATACATTTTTTCTATGCAAATTTATAGAGCTTAAAGGAAATCAGTAACATCATAACTAGAGAAACATGACCCAGTTTTCATTAATATTCAGGAATTTTAGGTCTTAAATACCTGAGCTTCAGCGTAAGAAAAGAAAATAATGCCTCTGTCATGCTGACAAAGGAAATCACCTAATATACCTAAAAAACTCTTGTCTAAAAATCCCTAAGGGGGAATCTTCTTACATATTCAGTAAACCTTATGTGGGAATGATAGAAACTTGTTGCATGAAAAATACATGTTGCATTTATTCATAGCCAATCATCTGAACAGTCTGTTCTTGTTCTGACATGTGAGAGAGAGCCTATGATCAGCTGACCTTTTTTCATTCGGAGATAAGAGATTACTTCTATGAATTTTCTTTTTCTTTTTTTTTTTTTTTTAATGTTTATTTCACATGTTAAGAAAGAGAAAGCTGGAAATCAAGACTGTGTAAATTTTATGCAAACTTTCAGTCTGCCTTGAATTCCAGACCCTATTGACAGAAAAATTGATTTTCAAATTTTAGACTAAAATTCCTCAGATTTTGGCTGGCTCAGCTTTTTAAAATATGAACTTTCATTGTACTTTGAAAAGGTATGCCCTACTTTTTGTCAAAACTAAGTGACTGTTCATTCAAGAAGCCAAACTCAGCAGACAAAAGTCTACCTTGTATTTTGGATTTAGGTAAAACGCAAACCCAAAAAATATTAACCTGGCTCCAGATTTTACTGCAGGGTCTTCAAAGAGCTCTACCAGTAACCTGTCTTTTGGAGATAGAGTTTTCGTTGTATGTCTACTGGGATTACTTCTGAATTTGGCCCTGATGCCAATAATCTAATTGTTTTGTAAAGATCATATTAAGAACACTGAAAGTTTCCAGCTAACTTCTAAAAACCATGCTCTAGAAGTCTCCATTGGTAATGACATAAAATGAAAAGATAGTCTGAAAAGTGTGCCAGAATAATTGTTGAATTTAAATTCATTCTCCAGTTCAAAATTGCCAGGGGCTATTCCGACTGTTGCTACTGGGTGTGTACCATACTGATTTGGAACTCTACTGCTTTATGCATGTCACCACTTTCTGATGTGTAAAAATACATGTATGATTTTTAGGGCTAGGGGATCTGGATTTTCAGTCCTTGCTTTTGCAGAATTTTTTATAGTGAGCCCACAATGACAGATTTACAACAGAATGATTATTTAAAATGGTGTCTATTCCCCTGAAGCAATGTATATTTTTTAGACATTAAATTGTACAAAATTTCTAAATCTCCAAGCCATAAGCTTGGCAAGCAGGCAGCACAGATGTGGCAGAAGGAATATTAAGGGCTAATTTTATAACATCAATCTGTTTGTTATCATCATATGAATGAGATTTAGGCCCACATTGACAGAGCAGATTATTGAAGAGAAGCAGGTATAGATTAAAAAATCAGGGCTTTGAGAAACTTGTGTGACACCTGCAGAGAAGTTTTTGTGGAACTGATCAAGCCACAGGAGGTAAGATAGTCTCATTTGGATAGAATTAAATAGAACTAAGAAATAACACAACACTTCAAAACATCTCTTACAAAGAATCTGAGTAGAATTCAGTGTCTACTTCTGTCAAAAACAGCTATTATAAGTAGAAAGCTAACTAGAAAAAAATTCTACTTGGATTGTCAACCAGCCGCTGGTGACTGTAATGATGAAAGTTTGGTACTGTATTGTGGTCTGAAAACAAACTAGTCCTAGAGAGCAAGTGCCCTTCAGAAGACAAACAGAACAACAATCAGTTCAAAAGAATTAGCAAAAAATCCCCAATCAAATAAATAAATCTAGCTATAGGAAAAAGGAAAGTTAAAATTAATTTCAGGGTTCTATATCAAATTTTACTATGACTTATATGAGAAAGAACCGATTTTGTTGAAGCCAAGTTAGAATATTAAGAGAGCACCTTTTAGGTTGGAAAGGATCTCTGAGATCGTTGGGTCCAATTGCTAATGTAACACAGCCAAGTCCACAGCTAAACCGTGTCCCTAAATGCCATGTCTACACATCTTTTAAATGCCTCAAGGGATGGTGACTCAACTACTTCCCTGAGCAGCCTGTTCCAATGCCTGAAAACCCTTTATGTAAAGAAACTTTTTTTAATATCCAATCTAAACCTCCCCTGGGGTAACTTGAGGCCATTCCCTCTTGTCCTTGTAGTTGTAGAGAGAATTAAGGTCTTTCCTGAGCCTCCTTTTCTCAAGGCTAAACAACCCCAGCTCCCTCAGCCACTCCTCGTAAGACCCTTCACCATCTCTGTTGCCCTTCTCTGGACATGCTCCAGCACCTCGATGTCTTTCTTGTAGTGAGGGGCCCGAAACTGAACCTGGGATTTAAGGTGTGGCCAGTATAGGGGGACAATCACTGCCCTCATCCTGCTGATCACATGATTTCTGACATGAGGAATGGGTCTAATTCTATCAAATTGATAACTATTTGAAGAGACCTGACAGTGAATATATTCTTGTTTTTGAAGCACTGTTTGGTTTAACTATCAGCTGGAGTACAAGAAACAAGAAAAACAGTGATGAGGACATGATCACCTGCTATTTTAAACAGAAAAAGTACCAAATTCTAGGCAGAAAAACAGGAACATCAGTGAACATGTTACTTTGTTAGAGAGAATCAAAGTGATTTGTCACAGTTTCTAGAAAGCACTCCCAGGTTACCTTCAAGTTTTTACAACAGTAGCAGAGGAATCAATCAATTCATGTAAGTGTATGCCCAAAACTGAAAGCGTTTTCCCATTTTGTAATTAGTATAATGACTGATAAATATCCAGTGGTAACACATTGATCATAGATAAAAAAGGGCTGATTATTGAGCCCTGGGGGTGCCTCAAGTCTGACTCTACACGGATGATTAAAAGTCATCTGCAGGATGTTAAATCTATTAGAAGCATTCAAGTGTAATACAAGTAATTCCCAGACACATTTCAGGAGGAGAAGGCAAAATTTCATGGTTTGTAATATCAAATGTTGCAGTAAACTTGCAGAGAAAGGAAAGGAAAACCCTTGTCACAGTTTACCATTTTTCATGTTTTATCTGCTAGGAGGAACTTCAAAGCAGACTTGAAATATTCTTCACCAGCTTTGTTCCAATTGAGCAAACCCCAAACAGCTCCTTCATAGATGAGAACTTAGATAAAAATTAAGGAATCTGAAATCAATTTGTGTTACCAAAAAATCCCCAACTGCTGTTGGAGTTGAATCATTCTGAAAAAAAAGGAAATAAATTTCATAGGGATAGAGGGATCAAATTATATATTAGTAAAATTGATTTCCAAGAGAACAGAATGAGGGGAACATTTTGGATTCTGGGCACGTTTGTATTATGTTTGCATTCTGGTTATCTTCTGTATCAGCAATTTTAACATAGTCCTGAAGGCGGGCCACAGTCCAAGATTGTTTCACAGTGCAAGAATTGGGCATACCTGTATTTCTACAGACAATCATAATCTGCTTTACTTACTGGTTCCATAATTCTTGTGTTCTGTTTGTGGCTCATTTCAGCTTGAAACTTACCTGGGGCTCTATTTGCAGCCTGGTGGTGCAAGGCTTACCATTCTGGTAGATGAGATATGGGGTAGCTTAGTCCCCTCACAGAGCACTTAAATGATAAATTTGTTTCCCCTTCATAATACACACAGACGTTTTAAAACTAGGAGGTCTTTTCTCTTGTGCCAATGCCAGTGCAAATATTCAGTGGCACAGCAGGATCCCTCACACACACCAAAACTCTATAACTTTCTGTGTCTGTTTTTCCTGCTGTGCTAAGCAGAGGACATGTGCCAGGACCACAACATAAATACACAGTGGCTATGCAGTACTGGATCGTCCAGGACCCACTCCAGTGAAAAAGCTTTAGATCTGCCACAGCAAGCTGAGGGTGCTAAGCACTCTCAAAGCACTCTCAGAGGGCTAACACAGAGATGCCTAGTGTCTACATTGCATCCCACCATGTTTTAGTGGGGAGAAAAGAGAAGTTTTCTGATGATCATCTCACCTCCATTAAGAAAACAGTTCTTTTCTACTAGTGCTGAAGCTATCAGTGGGATTGGTTGTAGTTAGGATCATGACAGAGCCCTGTGTTCATGGACCTGCCTTAAACCAGAGTTCAGGATAGATGCATAAAATACAAGTGATAGGATTATTCTTAAATGAAGAAAACAAAATTTAGTAGAAACAAGTAGTATTTGTTTAGTAGAACAAATACAAATTTTTTAATTACTTACATAATAAGATGCATTGGGAAATTATCATTATGCTGCTAGTATGCAAATCTAGCCTAGAGTGACAGCACCCTGTCCTGCTGCTTGGCCAAGATTTCAAAAAAGTATGAAAGAACTGAATAGAACTTAAATGTCTCCTGTGAGACAGGAAAAAAAAAAAAAAGCCGTGATTAATGTAGTTAATGGACATTTGCAAGCCATTCTTGCAGTACCATTGCGAAAGACATCTCAAGGTCCTTCCCTGTTCAATGCATTGTACTAATTTGCAGTACATTTACTCATTGTACTAGGTAATACAATTTTTCCCAAAGCTGGTTAATAAGGATCACAGCCTCTTCAAAAGGTGCTGAAACTTCTGATTACTCTCAGTGGATTGAGACAAAAGTAAGAAAGAACTTTCATTGAGGACTGCAATCATTATACTTGTCCCCTTTCCACTTGGATTATGGTACGGCACCTTGACATCAGGGAGCATCAGGAGTGGGTAACTCCACAAAGAAAGGTGAGGCTGACAGCAAAACCTTAGATTAAAGGTGCAGGTTCAGTCATAACCCACTGATCACTAAACAGCCAGCCTGTAGTGATGTGACAGGTCTGAGATAGGCTGGAAAATCAAGTCAGCAAGGCAAGGTCAGGACTAGAGTAGTGGAAGGCCGAGCACAGCATAACGACAGCGTAGCACAGACATGGACCAAGGGCAGGGGCCTGAGCTTAAATGAACCCCTGAGACAATGAGTGAAGCACATGTACATGGAGGTCCCAGCTTTCCACGCCGTTTTTTAATTATGGCATAGGTGTTTCCTCAGCAGTCAGATAAAAAGATATGCAGTTCTGGCAGATCAGAAGTGATCCTGAGCACAAGAAGCCAAACCTCTGCAAAGAGGTGGGAAAAGAGGTCACAGAGGAGGTTTATGGGGAAGGACGGTTATAGGCTCGTCAGAATAATCAAAGCCCATTGGCAAATTTTTTTTCAGAATTATAAAATGTACAATATAGGGCCTTTTGCACCTCCTGGGAGGTGATATGGCTTGTCAACTTCAGTGAAAACATTGTATCTCACAGGAGGTCATTGTGTAAGAAAATTAGGGTTTGGATCACTGATGCACTTCATGACTCAGTTAAACAGTGAGTCGGGGGGAAAGAACCTTTTCGAACTATTAATACCTCTTACCAATCTCATTGTTCTTCCATATGATGAATGCAATACTTAACAAGGGAATGTTTCCACAGAAAATCAATTTTGTGCAATATTATTTTATCCCTATATAGAACAATAAAACACTGGGAAAAATCATCAAATCTATTTCTTATTATCATTGATTTGACTACAGTGTGCTTTATAGCTTGGATTTCTCAGTGTGTCAACTAATTAGCTTCACAAATTACTAAGAAAATTCAACTGCTTCCAGTTGATGGCTATGAACATATAAAATAGCTTCTATATCATCTAAAAATGAAATATGACCTTTTAAATGTTTAAACTTTACTTCCCTTTTTTGTGAGTCATGATACTCTCTTTTATGTTCTATATTATGTTGCTGTTGAAGCAGTATTCAAATGCTTAAGATAAGCCAAATGCTTAAAAACATGTTCAGTTTGGTTGTAAAGTATGTATTCAGATTATAATAAGTGTTTCATACAAGCATAGAGACTAAGTCTCTTCACTGGCATACGGGGAGCCTGTCCACCACAGAGATTAGGCAGTTTCACTTTTTCTGTCCCGAGCCTGAATACCACTGTAATTTCAGTTCCTAAGTTAGGCAATTTAAATACACCTCTGAGTCAATTACAAAAAGCCAACCCTTCAAAGTCAGGCTAAGTGGCTGTACAAATGTCTCATCCTTCCTCTACTCAGCACACACACACAAAAGCACACGTACGACCTTGAACACTCACATGCTGCAGACGTGCTCCAAAGCCATCAAAGCCAGCTGAGAATCTTCTGCTTACTTCAGCTGGCTTTGGATCTTACATTTGCATTTGCAAAACAGTTCTACTCAGCTCTGAAATCTGTTAGGTCACATCTGTACAAATCCTGAAACAAGCATACCACGATTTTTAAAAAAAAAAGAAAAATAAAAAAGTCATGCAGCTTTCTAAGTCATGCGGATAAATTGTTAAGCTTTTACCTTGTCCAGTTCCCAATTTTGTGCTCAAATGTACCAGATGAAGCACTGTTCTATTACAGTCATTGGTAGTGGAACTTCAGTGCACTTCAGCACTTTCAGGAGTGCTCAGCAAATGCAGCTCCCTTCAGTAGAAATAAACTGCTTGTAGCACATAGTGAAGGAGGTTACTCAAGAGATCACTTACCCTTGCTTCTCACCAATTCCCAGAAGACTGTTCTGTAAGTTCTGCTCTTAAAAACTTGAGATGATGAAGATTCCACAGCTACCCAAGGCAGTATGGTCAAGGCTTCACTGTCTCTGCAGCTGGGAAGTTTTCCCCAGTAGCTCCTGCTTCAGTCTAAGCTCAGCATTTTTTTTTCCTGTCTCTGGTGGAAAAGAATAGGACAATGCTCCCTCTTCCTGGTAACCTCTTATACACAAGAAAACTGTTGTCATGTTTTCTCTCAGGTTCTCTTTTCCCTCAGTGAAATATGCCAGTTCTTACAGTCTTTTCCCTAGGTTGTGTTTTCTGGATCTTTGATCATCTCTGTTACTTATGTGCTCTCTCCAGTTGCTTTTCTTTCTCATTAAACATTGTGTGTTAAATTTGAAATAGCCCTTAATGCCTGGTTTCAGTAGAGGATTAAAATATCAAAATATTCTTGAGACACAGATCTTTTTTCATTTGACTTGCAAAGGTAGAGGAATATTTATGTCTCACTTTTCTTAGGACACTAAGCAGAGTAGAAGATATGAAGTCTAAACATCAGATCACAAAGTTTGTCAACAATGTATAATCAAATGCCAGTATTTAGCTAGGTCTCTTTTGGTATCATAAGATACCAGTAATCCAGTTCAGGCTGGCCTTGGTTGTCCAAGAGTTAATTTCTTCTGCATATCCTCCAACCATCCTATCTGTTATATGTTTGATTTTGTACATCTGTCAGAGGAATTTGAAGTCTGTGTAGCTAGTTAGTTGTCATATTAGTCTCACATTAAAATATCAACTACCTTACGATGCAGAAGAGAAGGTGGGAAGGAGTAAATCTTTTCTTAGCATTAAATATTTAAAATATGTTAGAGGAAGTGAGTGCAAAAAATGATGTGACTTTCATATGTTGCAGAGTTGACTCATAAGCTGACAAAGGTGGTTGACAAATATGATCAGACAATGTTTTAGTGACCTATTAATCTAATGAGATTCCAAAGAGGAACTGAAAAGATGAAAGATTATCTGGGAAGAGAAGCAATCGTGGTTAATAGTGAATACAAAATGAAATACCATATGTGGCTGTAACTTCATAGTTGGAATCATAAGAATATACACATTCTGTTTGCATGAGCTTTTCACATAATTCCCTTGGGATGTAGTGCAGAGTTTACTTTTCCAAAAGATAGTTTTGCTAATTTTATATACTGTCTTTTCTTTTAAGAAGCAACCTCCTTTTCATTTACTCAAAAGCAAAAATGTGTAGTTAAAACAATTATTCTAGTCCTCTGGCATATAAACCATGATGTGCATTTGTGAAAGGACCCAAAGCTGGTAAAAGGAAAAAAGTAGGAGACAAAAGATACCTGGAGGCCTCTTCCCTTCATTAATGTGATGAGTTACTTGTCATGGAAAGCAGTGCTTACAGTACATGCATTTATGGCAGTGTTTGATATGTTGTCTCATGGACACAGAGATAACATATCCAGAAAGACCTTCAGAAAACTTTAGCGTGACCTTTGTAGTTTCGGCAGCAATTTCACAGAAAATCTCTAAACATGAGTGCAGATAAAGAAGCAGACTTATGTGCTGTCCACACTAACATATTCATATAAATTCTTACTTATATTCTATGAAGATATCCACAGAATTAGCAATCTACAACCAGGTTGCTGTTGTCATTTTCTTTTCAGTTGTCAAAAACACCCTTTTATTATATATATGGTAGCACTAGAACCAGATTCTTCATTGACTTAAGTATATAAAAATGGAACTATCTATATGTGTAACATTGAATACACAACTGTATGAACGCTCAGATTCTCAGTTGTATGAACAGTAATGTGTACTGTCAAGGTTTCTTTTGTCAACTCAAAGAACAAGTAAATTTCAAGAGGAAAACACGAGTTTTACTAGCAGACTATTTTTTAAAGCACCAATAAAGTCTAATGTTGTCGCTGTTTTTTTAATCTTTACATTTATTTCCAAAGTAATTTTTACAAAGTTGATTAAAAGACTACATCAATTTACTTTTAAATTTAAAATTAAGTGTTTTGAGGGAAGTATTGTACTTAAAAATGCACCTGTTTTCCATGATTTGAGATCAAAAGATCAAATCCTATTCACAGCTCTTTTAAAATATTTTCTAATGTAGTATGAGTCAATATGACTTTCTGCAACATAAGCTTGTAATCAAATTACAAACAGAAACCTTATTTATCGAAAACCCCTAAATATTTATTCCTCATGTCCAAGACAATTTTCCCTCATGTTCTTATCCCATTCCTCACTTTTGCCATCACACTTTGTATACACCACAGTTACTACACACTCAAGCAAAACATATATTAACATCATGCAGATAGTGCTGGGTTTGTCCTTCATTGTGGAGCAGAAGTTCACATGCATCATTGTTAAATGAGAGTAAAATATTTGAAAACCTGTTAATTTTCTGGAGGAGGTAGATAAACATGTTGAACACAGAAATCATAAAGATGTTTTGGGAAAGTTTACAGAACTTTTAATTAAAGTGCCATCTGCTATGTGCAGACATAAAAGAATTTCTTGGACAGAATATTCACAATATGCACAGAGGCATTATGCAATAAGCTTCCCTTTTTCCTGACACCCATCTCAACTACTGCAGTGTTTCTTCTCCTCCTGGCTGCTCCAGGCCATGGTGCTTCTTGAGCTGCATTGCCACCCTTGTATCCCCAGCAAAGCCCTGTCAATAAGTCCTACTTTTCATGCCACAATTCTCACTTTTACAGTTTAGGTAGTACAAACACTACATCAGTAGTACTTTCTCTCAGATGCAAGCATTCATTTTTCTAATAGGTACTTCTGTGGAACTCTCTCCTGTCAAACAGTTTCATTTGGGCAGTAAAACATTTTATAAGTTTCACATGGTTTCACTCATGGAACAACTACAGTATCCAGGTAGAAAGTAGAGCAGCATGATCTTTCTTGCAATTTGGTGACTTCTGCCAGGACTTGTACCAGGATTTCTCCCAATAAATGTACCCTTTCTGATGACATTGAACAGTAATGAGTGAAAATTTAGTAGGACAGTGTTACATGAACTTGGCTTAAAAAAGAAACATTTTTTAAAACTACTAGCAAACATTTAATCGCCTATTGATATTGTCAACAAATAAATAAAGGGAAGTCTTTTCGTGGATATTCAGCACAAGTCACACTCATGACCTTGTACAGGTACTCTGGACTTCAGGTGACTTCTCTTAGGAACTGCAGCATTTGAGAAACATCAAGCCAAATAGTTCTAGATCATGGAAATGGCAAAATGTCTTATCAGTCATTTTTCTCATAGAAATTGGAGAGGAGAGGCTGATAAGGGGGAGGAATTACATTACATGTGCAGAGGGACCTCTAAAACATGTTTTGATAGGGAAGCCTGTTTCTATGATTACGATTATTATTTGTAATCAAATTGGAATTGATTCCTAATTCTGCAAATTGTTACAAAAAGCTATTGAAATAACATAAATCTTTTTACAGTATCTGATGTATTCTGAGTTTAATCATGAAGAATAATTTATATTATTAATATAAATTATACTGATACTATAAAGATCCATTATTTGAACTTAATTTTTTAAAAGATGATTAGGATTAAAATTAAAGACAAATCTGATTTGATTATCTAGAAGAGCAGCATAGTATTTTGCCATACAGAATATGTGACCAGTGATCCTTACTTTAAAGACCTATTTTGAATTTTAATTCATTGATATTTTGTGATTCTGAGATGGAAATGACTGAGATTTCACAAGAAAGTTGAGCATGTGACTGTCGTTGTGTATATGAGTAAATCTGCTGAAATCACTGGTACCTGAAGTTATAGACATATTTAAATATTATGCTGAACCATGGTCTTAGAGAAGCAGTGGATTATGGCATTTCTGAATCCTATTTCCTACACTAAAACCCTGAATTTTAAAATAAATTTGTCACAGAAAGTTGTTCCAGAGTTAAAATTATTGAAGTTAAAAACAACCCAGACTTTGAAGAAAATAAGTTCAGTAGAAGTGGAATTAATTCTGTTTAAAATCTCCTTTTTTTTTTTTTTTTTTTTAATATATTTAAGTGAGCTCAAAATTGGAAATTTGTGAAACTTAGAATTATGGAGCTGTCAAATATTTGCAGTTTTAAAGTAAGTGAGCTAACATTTTTCTGAATCAGACATTTTTAACATCTCACCAAGAATTAAAGTACTGGTGTGAGTGCTTTTTTAATGGGAATATGCAGGAAATTTCAGTTTGCATTGTACTACATATTGGTATTAATTAACATATCATTGAAAATGAAGGATGGTTTAATTCAGCTAATGCTGAAATCATTTTAATTAGTTTTAATATGAGATGACCTGAAAGATAAAAAGGTGTTAGACTTTAAATACAAGAAAAGTTGCAGCTGAGGTCATAGTTTCTGTGTTTCTGACCTTGAGTGTTTCATTCCTCCATTTTTCCAAAAGTGCTTACATATTTGCATGAGTTTGTATCATATAACCTTTAGACAAGTTACTTTTTAAAGCATTTACCAGTACTATTTTCATATGTATCCAGCTGTATCTGACTCATTGAAAGCATAGGGCAAGAAAGAGCAATACAAATTTTCTGAAGTAAGCTAAAAATGATTTTCTGTTCCTATAAAATCACTCCTCCATACATTTTCTTTAAAATGTCATGACTTCAAAGTTTGATAGCTGACAGCCCTGCAGGGTTAGATGCAAGGTCTGTGAGTCCAATTGCAAAGCTGAGAATTTGTCCCTTTACAAGTTATTGCCTCTAGCCCTGCAGGACTACTAGGTATTGGGTTTAAAAGCAGTGACATTTTTAAATACAGAGTAGATGTTACTGGCTTGGGATTAAGACTTGACCGTTTTAAGGGTCAAGATGTATAATTTTATAGAGAGAAAGGCAACATCGTGAAGAAAAGCCGCAAATATTTTGCTGCTTAAACAATCTTAACAGTTAGGATCGTGCACAGAATAAAAAGTGTGAAGCCATTTTTGGGGTAAATCTAAAAGTAGTCCTTATGAAGTGTATCAAAATCAGATGAGACACAATAACAAGTAACACTATTTCAACATCTACTATTGATGTCTAAGATGTATATACACATACATATCTCAATAGAATACTGTAATATATTTCGGGATATGAATATACTTGTAAAATCCCAATTCTACACTATAGAATTTAAGACATAAGAAATACTCATTTGAGATAAAACATTAATTCAAAGCAATAAAGATTTCATTCTGGTCAGTGTCCACTTATGTGATGCCAAGAAATTAAATTTGTAAGTTTAGGATGTCATTACACCTCAATATTATATAGAGGCTCAGCTAAGATACTGCTGTCTCAGCACTATGTTTTGGGCTTAATATGCATATTGAATAATAGAATCATAGAATTTGTAAGCTTGGAAAAGACCTCTAAGATCATAGAGTTCAACTGTTAACAGCATTGCCAAGTCCACCACTAAACCAAGTCCCTAAATGCCACATTTACAAATCTTTTACATATTTCCAGGGAGGGCAAGTCCATCACTTTCTTGGGCAGCCTGTTCCAGTGCTTGACAAGCCTAATCTTTCCCAATGTCAAATCTAAACCTCCTCTGGTTCAACTTGAAGAGATTTCCTCTTGTCCTGTCACTTGTTGCTTGGGAGAAGAGACTGACTCCCACCTCTCTGCAACCTCCTTTCAGGGCTTTATAGAGGGGAATAAAGCCCTCCCTGAGCCTCCTTTTCTCCAGGCTAAACAACTCCAGCTCCCTCAGCTGCTACCTAGAAGACTTGAGCTCCAAACCCTTCACAAGCGCCGTTGCTCTTCTCTGGTCACACTCCAACACATCAATGTTTTTCTTGTGGTGAGTGGCACAAAACTGAACATGGCATTTGAGATGTGACCTCACCAGTGCAGAGTACAAGAGGACAATCACTACTCTGGACCTACTGGACACTGTTTCTGATGCAGGCCAGGATGCCAATGGTCTCTACCCCAAGCCTATAGCACTGAATGGTGGTGTTGTGACCCAAGTGCAGGAGAATCCTGTGGGAGACAGTGTCCAAGACCTTACTAGTATTCCAAGAAGACTACATAGACAGCTTTTACCTCACCCACTTTTGTCACACCCACCTGGTCACAAAAGGAGATCAGGTTTGTTAAGCAGGACCTGCCTTTCCTAAACCCATGTTGGTTGGGCCTGATCCCCTGGTTGCCATATACATGCCATGTAATGGCACTCAGGATGATCTGCTCCCAGCATCAGGATGATCTTCCCCAGCACCAAGGCCAGGCTGAGAGGCCTGTAGTTCTCTGGATCTTCTTTCTGGTCCTCCTTGTAACTGGATGTCTCATTTGCCAACTTCCAGTCATCTAGAACCTCCTTGGTGAGCCAGGACTGCTGGTAAATGATTGGAAGTACCTCAGTGAACACTTCCACCAGCTCCCTCAGTACTCCTCAGTGGATCCCATCTGGCCCCATAGACTTGTGTGTGTTTAAGTGGTGTAGCTGATCACTGACCATTTCTGTTTGTATTATGGGAGCTTCATTCTGCTCCCTGTCCCTGTCTCACAGGTCAGGAGTCTGGGTACCTGGAGAACAACTGGTCATACTATTGAAGACTGAAACAAAGAAGGCATTTCAATACCTGTCCTGATTTTGGCTGGGATATTTTCCACTTGTTACTCTGTTTCCCTCTACATCAAGTAAAGAATGGAGATTCTCCTTGTTGCTAATGTACCTATAGAAACTTTTTCTATTGTCTTTTGCAGCAGAAGCCAGATTAAGTTCTACTGGGGCTTTGGCCCTTCTAATTTTATCCCTGTGTAACCTCATGATATCCTTGTAGTCCTCCTGAGTTGCGTGCCTCTTCTTTTAAAGGTGATACATTTTCTTTTTTACCCTGCATTCCAGCCAAAGCTCTCTGTTCAGACAGACCAGTCTTCTTCCCCTCCAGTTTGTTTTTTGCCACATGGCTGTGGTCTGCTCCTGCATCTGTAACGTTTCCTTGCATAGCCTCATACCTATTATGCCAGGGCACCTGGAAAGTCACAGAGGAGATGTGCCTGCTGTACTAGGAGGAACTTATTGCCATTGCCCCCTGTCCCTTAAGTCACTGTGTTCTGCCAGGGGAAGAGAGGACAGGAGATCCTCCATATCATGCATCCTGTCTGCCTGTTGGGCCTGTCCCAGGGAAAACAGGGTGGAATTCCAGTAGTCTTGCTTGCTCTTTCACAGTTCCTGATGCTCCTCAACCTACTCACCTCCTCCTGGAGTTCTGTCGCTAAACAGAGGAGTTCTTCTACCTGGGCACACCTCCCACAGGTGTGCTCACTCCTCCTTTCCGCAGGACACACCCTGCAGCTTTTTCACCTGGGTGTCAGCATGTTCCACCCAGAACACTGTCTTGGCAGCTGCATCAGTTGTGCTTGGTGCAGAGCTTAGAGAAACTGTGGCTCTCTGACGGGTGAATGCCATTGCCTCCTGGTTGAGCTTGCAGGGCTTCAGTGCCCTTCCTGCATGCCCTTCTGCACCAACTGCCATGCCATGCCCTGGCTGATAGTGCCCCCTAAGGGATTCTTTCATAGGTGTGGGGCACTTGGCTGCCTTTGCTTCTGGCCCTGCCCAGGTCTCATCAGCCAAGCCATGGGTTCCTAGCAGTGCTTTCTGCTCCCCTGATATTCCCCTGGTTTGGGAAACCCCACTGTGCACTGTGCCGGAGCGCTCCACTGCTGATCATACCAGCAGTGGAGATGGTCTCCTCAGCAACACATAAGCAGTGTGAAACAACCAGAAAAGTGAAATATAATTCATTTGAAAACAAATCCTTTAAATCAGGAATAAAAATTAAAGTATAAGCTGGGCTGAACAGGCAAAAAATTAGTCTATCCCCAGCACCCTGCCTGCCACAGAGCCTGTTAACAAATGCCTGTAGGAGTGCTTAATAGCAAGGTACTTATTTAGTAGATATTCCCCTGGTATGCCTCCTGAATTCCAACAGGTTTGTGATGTACAGACAGATTTTTTATCTTTGTGTGCTGTAGCCTTAAAAGATTATTTTGTCTGTGAATTTATCTAACCACTCTTTCTCTTTGCATAATCTTCTGTCATTTATAACCTCCTGTGGCGATGATTTCTACAGTTTAACTATGCCCTGTGAGAAAAAAAAGCCTCCTATTGTTTGTTTTAAATATACAGCCTAATAATTTCATTTAATGCCTCTAGATCTTATATGACAAGGAATAATAATCACTTCTGGTTCATTTTCACCATGCTAATCTTACAGACATTATCAGACCTCCCTTGACCACCTCTTACTCAGACTGTATGGACTTACCTTATAGAAGCTGTCCCATGTCTCCCAGAGATTCTTCTAGTTCCACTAGATGTGTTTGTTAGGAAGAGATCAGAACTGCATGCTGCATACAAAATGTGGGCATACCGCAGACTTTTTTAGTGGCATAGTCATATTTTCTGTTTTGCTATTTCCAAAACCCTGCAGAAAACTAATATAACTGAAGAACACATCATGTGCTTGACATGCTCGAGCATCTTTGAATTAAAATATACACATAACTTTTCTCCAATGCATAGTCAATAGAAAGATGTTTGCTTATATGTAATTTTAGATATCATTTAGCTGTCTGAGAGATCAAAATATAGTGCCAGGTTCTGATGCGAGTTATACTGAGGATACTCCATTGAAGTTGACAGGTCCAATCAATATACAGCGAGCACTGACATGAAGAGGATTCATGACATTTCCTGAATACTGTATATGCACAGACAATTATTGCAATTGCTCTCGTTATGTAATTTCTAGGAGATATATTCTAGCTAATAAGCTTCATGTACTAAGTAGTCTGTATATAATTCAGATCAAGTAGTGTAATCTAAATTAATTGTATTCTTTATTTATTGCACTTTTAAAACATCAAATAGCGTGAGAACATAACAGAAAACAAATTACTTCAAAATGTAAGATGCCGTAGCAGTTTTTGTTTGCAATACTATGCCTGACTGAAGGGAAAGGCATTTCAGATTTGGAGTTTTCAACTAAAGCATGCCACATCTATGTGACACACCATAGACAGACAGACAGACAGACAGACATCTTGTGATATGCCTTTCATGACAATAGGAGTTGATTCCACTCTGCAAAAAGTGGCAACATTAACTGAATAACTTTACTGTATATCTTTTAGTTACATATATTTCCATATACTAAATGATCTGATACAGTGTAAGCATAAAAAATAGTGTATGAGACCTCCATGTAGATATAGAAGGAAATAAGTATAGCCCCGTATTTGGAAGCATTTTCTTTTGAACCTAGGAGTGCGCTACCTTCACATTTTTGTTTTGGCTTTCAGTCCTAGAGATGATCTCTGCCTTATGTTGAGATTCAGGATGACGCTCTCTGTTTTAAGGCTTTCAGCTGAAAGCTGTGTAATATGGGTAAATCATTAGTGTGTCAACATTGATTATTGCGGGACACTTTTATCAGTCCCTTTTTACTATACTGGAAAGCTGAAGAGTACACCAACTTTATCACTGGACAGAAGACAAGCTCATTGCTACAACTGTTGCACCTGCAGGGTACAGGGGATTCTTGGGCTGTTTCCCATAAGATACAGGGAAACAAACATTTTGTCAGGAGATGAAAGAAAGTGGATGGGAAAGTTGTTGTTCAGACAGACTTTTTCTTTTGCATCTAGTTAAGGCATATACTCCCCAACACCTTTTCTATCCCCCTTTTTTAGACTGTGAAATAAAAGCACTTGTCCAACCTCTTACCAATTTATTCCATTTTTAATGCCAGCAGTCACATTTGTCTAAACACACAATCTAGCTGGCATGAGACTAGCAGAAATGGATTCACCAGAGGAGTAAGAGGACTTACATCCTGTGTTGCCACTGTTCAGTGTAGCAAATTTTGCTGGCAGTTCTAGATATATGATCATTACAAATGCAAGTTTTGTGTTGCATTGTGAATGCATCAGATATATTGTACATGGGCAGATCAAATTTGAAGCATGTCCACAGAACCCACTGGGCTTTGTGGACCACAGAGCCTCCCCTGCAACACATGTCCTTTTACTATTGGGTCAGCGCAATCCCCGATACATAAAATTCTCTGTTCAGACATGGCACAGTGCAGACTGTCATTCTTTCCCCAGTATTTTCCAGATGAAATATGGAAGCATCTTCTTTCATGTTTTGTGCAGTGTGATGCACGTGGCCTTTTTCCAGCCACTGTAGTAGGCATGCCTCGTAAGAACCACAGTGGAAAACTTTAATTGCTATGTCCAGATTATCATCATCAGCTGGCTTTTTTTAAGGTAACACTACCATCACACAGGTGTGAAGGGGTATTAAAAACCGTGTCAGTTATCTGTAATTTACCTTACAATCATGTTGGTATATACAATCACTCAGGAAGATTCAGATTAGCAGTAGCTCACATAGCTGGACTCCAAAGAGACTACATTCAAACCATTTTGAGTCTGGGAGCTGAGGAGACACATTAATAAGTCTTAAGGTAATAAGGCTTACTGAAAGAAAGGGCTAAGACCAGCTTAGAAGAGTGTAAAGTATACATTAAGGAGGTGTCTCATGCATCTTCTTTTTCTTTAAACAGAAGAACCTCCATTTCCTAAATCTGTATTTGACTTGATTTGACTCTGTAACCTCAGCGATTGTCCTACATCTTAAAAGTGAAGATTGTAAAGACAAGAAAGATGCATTACCTTATAGTGTCATAGAAGTCAGCTCTCTGTATTATAGAGTTTTCAATGTACACCTTACATCTATCAGCTTTAGCAACATCTGGTTTGTTTAGTTTTGGGTTTTAGCTAGATAATAAAAACTATGAGAAAGCTTTTTATTTACCTTTATTGCATTACATTCCTTACCAGCTGGGGATATATAAAGTCACTGCATCTCAACTGCATGCTCAGATTTGTTGCATTGCCACATTTTAAGTTTCAGTTATTATATGAATTAGGGAGATACCTGTCACTTAGTCCTTAATGGACTTTGGCAGACCTCTATTCCAGTCACTATACAACTCCAGAGAATCTAAATCCAGGGGTTCTTATGAGTTTTATATTAAGCTGTTTTGACCACCAAGTCTTTCTTCTAACATGCCCAGAAGAACCTTACCATTAATTTTAAAGATAGCCTTAACTAGATGGTCATCTCTCGATCATTCTTGACTGTGGCCTTTACTTAGCAGTGAATTGGCTGACACATAAAATGTGGAGAGCACATGTATGAAGACCTATACTGCAGGGTTTTTGTCCAGTAGTTCAATAGTTACAAAGCTCACCCAGGACAGAAGAGCCTTACCCAAGGTGAGGTCTCATCACTGCAAGATTAAGAACCTTTTCAGGAGGAAGGACTCTCCATGCTGTAAGAATGAAATCTCTAGGCTGTAGGGTATTTTGGAGTAAGGAGGCTTCTCTAATTCCCTCTATTCACCATTAATCCTATTCTTTCATATCATAACTGAATATTGATTGTCTGAAAGGGAAAGACTGCTCTGTTCTGCATGTTGTAGTTAAGGTTTTCAGCAAAGATACCCAGCTGAAGATGTTAAGCATCAGTCACTACAACTCTCACCTCAAAATGGCTAATTATTATGTGTCTGATCTCAGTCAAAAGCCTATAGCAAGCTATATGCCTTTGTCCCATTGAGGTATTTGTATCAAATGTGTTTTTAATGTGTGGCCTGATAACCAATAAAAGATTTGGTGCAGGTTCTGTCAAGATGCAGGCTGGTTCACCAAAGAAACAATAGGGAGATAAGGATTACTCTTATTGAATCAGTTGTTAATTGGCAGTCAGGTACACAAGATAACATCTGATCTAACAAAGAGACATCGCTAAGGAAGAAATAGAATTCTTATTTTAATTAAAAGGGGTGGTTAGATTATCTCCCAAATAAGAAGGAAATCAATGCATTTGAAGAAAAACAGATTAGATCTGTTTGGGCTCCTGGGAAGGACTTACAAAAAAGGATTTGATATAAAAAGCAAGTGTCTTACACAAGAAAAAGGGCATAACTTGAGCCCTAACATATAGAGAAAATAGAACACTTTATAAACTGAATGTTTAGGAAATCTTGCTGAATAACAACTGGATAAAAGAGGAGACATACTGCTGACATAATCCCCATGTCAGTAGAGCAAACGTCAGGTTTATTTCATTGCTTTTATTTTATTTTATTTTTGTCTTATTTTATTTCTCCTTTTTTTTCTTTTATTTTTGTCTTAGGCACATTTGTAACTGTGTCCTATTTTTTTAATTGATTGTTTGTTTTATCTCAGTCTGACTTAAGTTTGTTTTCAAAGTGCAAGGGGACTGGAAAAGGTCTTTACTTCTTTCTTTAAAATTGTACACTGAGACAATTTAACTCCAACTGCCATAACTCCACAGCATGTTTTTCAGAGAACCCACGGGTAACCGTTGTAGGATTGTGTAAGAACAGCAGGTGGTATCATAAGATACAGGGGAGGAGATGCTGACAATTAGGAGGGTTCTTAGTCATGCAGCTAAGATATGAAGGATCAAATATGAAGCCTGAGGATCTTCAGACAATATGTAATACTGATGTTTGAATGCTCAATCTGCAGCATAAGTAACACTGAAAGAAGCAGGAACTGAAATGCGGGTGCCAATCCCTGTCTACTTGCAGTGTGGCTACAAAATCCGCCCTTTGCTTTACCCGTGTAGTTCTGCATAATTCTGCTTCAACAAGAAGGGATGAAGGTACTCTCAAACCAGAATATGCTATAGTTTGGGGTTAGGTCATCCACTGCACATCTGTACCTCTTCAACACTCCTCATGCAGAGCAGGAAATGGAATTTGTCTCTTCTATCTCAGAACCATTGAGCTGTTAGATAAAAGGGAAACTCTCCACTGTCCATCTGCGAGCGGAACCTAACTCCAGATTTTGAAAGGTAGTGTGTGAACATCTAGCTCTGAAGGACAGCTCATCTCTCTCCTGGATCACCAGAGCAATGTGCATCATTTCAGTGCCTGACCACTAAACATATCTGCTTCTGCCATTCTCATTTTTTGTCTTAACTTTTTTCCTTCATTATAATTGGTATCTGGAGCCTAATCCAAAAGACACTCAGGGCAGCCTGGACATGTACTGATTTTAGTTTTATCTGTCTTTTCAATCTAGGCTAGCATAGGATGTTGTAACAGTAACAGTGGTGGAAGCCCAGTTGCTTTTCTTCCCCTCAATTTTGTTTCACACTTGTTCCTCTCCCTGCTGGTTGTAGCTGGCCTTGAAACTTGAACTAACGATACTATGCTTTATTGCTTGTCATTTGAAAGAAATATTAACGATAGCTACAATCCTCACCCAGGCTTTAACATCCTGAATTTCCAGGATAAACTTCTGAGCCCCTAATCTTTCCCAGCCCCTGGCAATATACAGTTTACAAGGTTTCTTTTTGCTAGGAGGCCCTGTGAGTAATAGTACAGTGTGAAAGATTTTGTAGGCTGATCAATTGGAAAACACTGCATGACAATTTTTCCTTAGTTCATCATAAATCTGCATATATATTTATAGTCTAAACAAAATAACATGAAAGATTTTACTGATTTTGTGAGGGATATGCTGCATTAAGAGTATAGAAATTTGGTAGAAAATAAATCCTTTTGCTTTCCAACTAGTCCTCAGAGATCAGAGGGGCTAGGTGCAGCTAGGCTTAATTTCTGCTTATAACGATTTCAGCACTGTAAGTCCAGTGTATTCACTAAAATCCCTGGTGCACCAGTAGTGTGGGTCTCATTCTCAATCA
The DNA here is from genome assembly GCF_022539395.1 of Myiozetetes cayanensis. Lineage (NCBI taxonomy): Eukaryota > Metazoa > Chordata > Aves > Passeriformes > Tyrannidae > Myiozetetes > Myiozetetes cayanensis. The sequence continues at coordinate 86,401,754 of NW_026087411.1, read as the reverse complement.
CAGATTCACAAATTGTGTGGTTTACCAGTTCAACACCAGAAATTTGGTCAAGGTTGATAAGAACTTTCATTAACAAATTCAGAAATAATATGGTTTACTGCTTATACACTATAAGTGTGATCAAGTTCAATAGGAACTTTCATGAAAACAGATTCACAAATAGTATGGTTTGCCAGTTTGACACAGTAATTCTGCTTGAGTTCAATGAGAACTTTGCTTCCTGTAGTTTCTAGGAAATCATCTTGGGACAAGATATCCTGCAAGGGAAGTGTGGCCCCTTATCTGTTCCATTCATCCTGGAGGTCCATGAGGAAAAAAGACACAATTCTTATAAATTCTCAACAGACACCAACATCGTTTGGCAGTGTGTACTCAGGAGGAATACCTGGTACTTCTATGCTGCTTCTCTGAGAGCAGCTACAGGGTCAGACATAGACAAAGCTATTGAAAGTGATTGGTTTTCCTCCAATTTTTAGTGTACCAATTCTCATCTTCTTAGGAGATTCTTCTCTATAATTTTAAGAAAGGCAGAAGAATGCTGTTGTTCAAATGTTGATCCATTAGTCTTGTTATGATACAGAAACAGAGCTGAACAATTGTCATTTGTCTGATGCTGTTCAAAAACATGGATGAATCCCATACCTCTAATAATGTTAAGTCTGCATGGTACCAGTATTAGAGAGGACCAGTAATCAGGAACTATACAGTAGGAGGCAGGAAACTTCTAGTATTTTTCATCCTAGTTTTGACATGTTTCTTTCAAATTTCCTTCCATTTTACACATTGATACACTTGCAGCATGCTATTAGCAGGGCAGCTGTTGATTACAGCACAGTTCATAGATACTGTGTGATAGATCATGTCCTAAACTGTACTTCCCTATACTGGGAAGTATAAAGAGTAATAAAATATTATCACAAGCATTAATACTCACTTCCATATATCTCCCCTTTTCATGAATGATTTATATATAGCAGCCAAACAGGTAACCAAGGCAATTTTTGATCCTTCCTGTGGACCTTGCTGTGAGTTGTACATTATTAGAAAGCTAATCTAACAATCCATGCTTGTAACTACAATGGTTCTGATACAAATCCTACTTTTTAGGGTTTAATATCTCATCTGGTTTAAATCATATTAAAATAAAACGTGGTTTCCACCCCAGATGCACATTTGTTTTACAAGAGAATTATTCATGTAGGATTTATTTTTGATATAAAGATCAACAAGAAAATTAAATTTTCAAAGATTTGTACTTTCTTTGGCAAAAAAAGGAATTCACAGATATGTCATTGAGGACAAATAAACAATTCAATGCCTGAATTGGAAAAGTGGCCTCAGCCTTTAGGAAAATGAATTTTTCTAGTTGGAGATTCAGTTGTAAGATATTCATCACCTAGCTTTTTTTTCTGATACCACACAAGTTCAGACATCCTTTTTGGGACATTTGCAGCATTTTAGATATGTAGTCATAAGGCAGTTATTTTTTTCCAATTTATTTCTTTTTATTTCCATTATTTAATATATTGGATTTTCTAATTATGTGAGGGGAAAGAAAGCCCTTGGGCATAATGACATATTGTTAATCATATTAACAATTTCAGGGTAAACAATACTTTTTGAAAATGCTGCTTTGTCTTTGACATTATTAAGGAAAGTGTGTTTGCATTCACTTTTTTTTTTTTTTTTGTGCTTTTTTTTTTCTTTTTTTACCTTTTTTCAATTTTTTTTCCTTACTTTAGGAAAAAACTATGGAGATAAACCAGATCTTGCTGATAGGAATAAGACTGATCACAAGAGAAATTATGCATACTAAGACTTAGGTCATATCTCAGATATATGGACAGGCACAACTGAAAGGAGACTCCTGCAGTTGAACCTTCCCTCTGATTTCCCTGGGATTTTAGGTCCAGGTGTAAAGAAGTAAGCAAGTGTTGGAAGGACTTTGTCTTCACTAACGTTCCAGCTAGCACACCTGAAAAGGCACAGTGATGTACATAGTCTGCTACTCATAAGGGCCATGAGCTTCTTTCTTACCTGTTGCTAGGCTAAAAAATTCTGATATCTGCATTTTCCATGCACTTCTCATCATTATATGTAATTTTTTACTGAGAATAGAATTGGAATACCAAAGTCTGTCCTAAAGGAAAAACAGCACCTAGTTGAACAGTAAAAAATTGTATATACATACTCAAGAATTAAATAGAATTAAAATCATCCCAGCAGAAATAATATTATAATTTCTTCTGTGTAGTTTGCTTTCTCCAAAGCTGTACTTAGATACTTAAATAACAGCTTCTTGCTTTTATCTAAGTAATATAACTTAATGATTAAAAAGCTTTCTTATCCTACTTTAACCACAGATATCAGTCATCAAAGAAATGACTCGAGCTACCATCATACATGCATAGCAAGATGATAACTGTTTGCTTCTGATGATCAAAACCGGGGCAACTACTTGGATCACTAGTTGCCAATATGAGAAAAAAAGTAGTTAATAGTGTTGTTAGCTTCCTTCTTTGTGTCATAAAATCTCCCTTAAAAAAAATAAAATCTTTAATTTGAAAAACATTTCTTCAAAATAAACTAATCAGGTAGAAAGTGTACAATATGAGATGAAGTCCTTTATTGAGTGGGTTTGATAACAAAGTAATAACTGATTTTTATATATCAATATGTTAAAGTAAACAAAAGAGTGCAATTAATAAGATATGTTTATTATTAATTTCTTAAAACCATCATGGCTAGACTTTACGAGCGAAGATTTGAGAAGGGCTTAAATAAATAGTAAATGGCAAATGGTGTCATGAGACCAAGAGAAATGCTGCAGAATAAGGGAAACATAGTTGCTAGAATATCAGATTTGGCCTGATTGTCAGTCTTTGCCAGATTGGCAATTGTGTCTGTGAATGAATTTTTAATTTTATAAAAGTACTCCTGTCCTATAAACTATGTTTCCTTTGCAATATCTGAGGTACTCATATTACCATTTTCAGTAGTGAGCATAATTAATTTATAATGCAATATTGCATATAACATTATCAAAGAGTAAAATCGACATTTTTATCTTCTGTATCATACATTATTAAAATATTCTGTATATCGTTTGACTATCATTTTTGTGGCATAGCGTATTCCCAATCTTTATTAGAACTAACAAGTTTATATTAAACTCTGAAAGGTTATTGAAAAGACACTTTAACATTCCTCTAGCTGTAAGACTATCCTGAGAAGGATACACTTACAGGTAAATATTGGAGCTGAGGGGTTTTTTGGTGCATATGCCATATTAACCATAGATCCAAGGGCCCAAATTACATCCTACTTAGGATTTTTCCCCAACTTCCCCTGCTTCCCTCAGCTGCAGGATGACACAAGATCTGCAATGGTAAATCTATGCTTCTTGGGAATTCCTTTGCTTCTATCATGGGAATTTTGCCAGGTTGATTAAATCATCCATAGCTCAGAAGAAAAGTACAGAAATTACCAATAATGGGCATGAACCTACATCTATATTTGATACATATTTTCAATTCAATAATTTCCCTTGATATAAATAGACCATGTGTTAATAGTACCTGTCACTCCTTTATAGCTTTCTGCATAACAAGAAAGATCCACAGGAATAATAGGTGCCCTTTTGCATATTCATATGATAACCCTACATGTTAGACACATAGTCAAAGAAAATCACACCAAAAAGGAATAAAACTTCTAAATATGAGATAGATTCTGGCTGGCCCAGAAGAGTTGTGTTACACAAGCAACTGATCATAAATGGAGGACTTCATAAAAAGTGTAACATTGAGATGTACTAAATATAACAGTTTTAACTCAGTATTTCCATTCCTTGTTTACTTTATACCTAAAACCAAATACTTACTTTATGTCAACAAGTCAAAATTACCACCATCTCCGAGCAAATTGATAATCATGCAACAAATTGCAGTTATCCTTTTCTTCTGGTTCTGCTTATTACTCCAACTCCTTCATGGACTTCATATAACATTCTGTGCAGCTTCCGTCAGTCATAATTTCAATAGGCTACATATATATTTATTAATGAGGTTTTGTGTTTGGTTTTTTTTTTAAATTGCTTTAGTCAGAAAAAAGAGAAAGAACATATTTAATCACTGAATTTTCATCTGCTGCATATTCAAACACAGTACTGTTAAGCGAGAAATTGGCATGTACCACTGAAAAAAATGAACAATAAAATCTAAGAAGCGTCCATATTAGACTGACTCTGATCCTGCCGTGTCAATCGTTGCCTTATTGTTGAATCCACTTAAAATATTTTCTTCATTTCAGTACTAAAATTTTCAGTAATACTGAAAAAGTTTTGCAAAATACATAGTGTATTTATGGCTCAGCTACTGTACGGCTAGAATTTTGTATTTGTGCAAGTGACTTGAAGAACAGAACAAGCCCCCCTAAACCTGCTGGACTACCCATGGTTTATAGTAATTTAAATATAATTGTAACAGATGTTTTGTTTTAGACTAGACTGGTGTCTGTGATTGTCTACCTTTTATAATTAGAACTTGTCTAATTCTTATGCATTGGACACCATCTGCAAGGATTTAGTGCTAACTGGACATATTCTGCATCCAGTGCTTTTCAGCATAGGCTGAATTCAATTTATTAAATCTTATTCTCAGGATGACTAATACCATCCTTTTGTTTTAAAATATGTCAATTTCTCTTAAGTTATCAATCCTTAATATTTAATCAGCACAAATAAATGCATTTCATTTGGCCTTAGCTGTATGTCACAATAAGAGAAGAGACAGGAACGCTAATAAACTAAACTGTTTAAGTTATCCAGAAAATAATGCTTCTGCATTAGAATATGTAACTGTATTTTTCAAAGTGGATGTTGATTTAGCCTGTAGCCCTCTGAAAGACGCAATTTGTGAAGGAAAGCTAATAAACCGCTTTAGTGGCTTGAAGAATTGGTGATTTTCTCTCAATTGTTTCCCTCGGTCGCTGTTTGTTTCATTTATTACAGGATTCTGTTTCTAAGACAATAGTGTGTAGGGGTTACATCTGGTGTGTTCAAAAACTAGTGGCACAAAATGCTGAGGTGGCCTGGGGTGAACTGCACTCTGAGAGCAGGCTTGGGATAACAAATTGCTTTTGCACGAGGGCCCTGGCATATAGAATCACTTACATAGGTGTGTTGTCAAGGTGGAAGAGGTGAAACAAGGGTGGTCACAGGGACAGGAAATTATCATTCCCCCACCTTGTTTCTTCCCCCCTTCATTTTTCCTTTTTTTTCAAGCTATTTAGTGACCTGAGATGAAATGGACAGGAATTGACAGCACACGCACTGCTGCTGGCAGCAGATTCACTGCAGTTGCTCCTTGGACATGAAAGGAGAGAAAAGAAGAAAGAAACCCAGTTGTTTTCTAAACATAACATATGTAAAGATAAGATGTTTACTTTAGTTTAAACCAACCCCTTTTTCCTGTAGAAATTATCCCTGGCTTCCCCACCCCCCCGCCCCCGCCACTGCAGTTCAGGAAAAAGGAGAGATGATTTTTTGTCTCTCCCTCTCCTTCTCCTTGCTCGCACAAAGAAAACGTGGGTTGATACCATTTTTATTGTTCTGCTAGGGTGGGTTTCAGACCTCGTATTAGCATACTGAATGTCTAATTGAATTCGGGGGCTGTGTTAATCATCTTGTTTTGTTTAAGGGTGGTTGGTGAAAGGTGCTAGCAAACGGTTGCTTTGGCTTGGGGTTAGAGTGGTGCTGCCACCCCAAGAAAAAGAATCGAGAAGGGGGAGGGAGCAGGGGAAAGGCGAGTTGACTGAGTGATGTCTGGAGGGCGAACTCGTGTGTCTCTTTGGTGATGTGTGCTGCTGTACTGAAATCCACCCCTCTGCTGGAGCTAAGGCAAGAGTTGGAGGCATCTGATGCTGCCGTTTCCAGGGTGAAATTTCTAAGGCTGGTTGCTAAAAACAACAACCAAAAAATCCCCCCAAATCCTCAGCAAAAATAGCAGTCAGAACAGAAGATCCGGCATCTCGCGGTCCAACTGACATAACCCAGACGTTTGAGAACCACATGCTTTTAACCTAGCCACACACACCAGGGAAGGAGCGGGGCGGGGGAAGGGACCAGAAAAGACACTGCAACTACCGAACATCACATTTCTTACAAAAGGGCCAGAAACAGAGCCTGTAGGAAAAGGGAAAGAAAAAAAAAAAAAAAAAAAAAGAGAGAGAGAGGAAAAGCCTCCCCCTCTTCCCCCCATGAGTTTTTCGCAGTGCTCTGGTGAGGCTCGGAGGTGGCTGGCAGCGCAGGGGGCGGCTGCTGGCGCGGCTGGCGGGGCTGGGCGCAGCGCAGCGCTCCGGGCGCTCAGCACCGCGGGGCCGGACAGCTCCGCGCCCCGCCCGGCCCGGCGCTGCCCCACAACAAGTACCGCGCCGCTGTCCGGAACTCCGCCGCCCGCTCCCCCAGCCTCAGCTGCATTGTCTCCTCGCCGAATCGGCCGTCAGGCGTAATTACCCCCGTTTCCCCCCCACCCCCTCCTCTCTCTCTCCTTTGCAGGAACGACTCTTTGGGAACCTGGTCCACCCAGGGATGTAAAACTGTGCTTACCGATGCATCCCATACGAAATGCTTATGTGATCGTCTCTCTACCTTCGCCATTTTGGCTCAGCAACCTAGAGAAATAGTAAGTAACAAAGGGGGGAAAAAACCCCGGTTTTAATGCAAAAGGCAATGCGGGGGGTGGGGGGTGCTGCCGGGGGGAGGGGGAGCTGGTCCAGCTTTCCTCTCAGGTATATTGCAGACCTTGCATTGAGGAATTGTTTAATATTGCAGGTAGGCAAATGTTAGTCTCCTGTTGTCTACAGTGTCTCAGATAAATGAATTCCACATTCTGTGATATAACTAATTCCTCGTGAAATTTGCATGCTCTCGAACTCCATAAATATTTCAGAGAAAACCTTATAATTGTGGTGCAAATGTGTAGAAAACTTTTGTATTGAACAATTAAGGGAATGTACAGGGCTTTATTACTGCTCTTGGTAGGAAAACCCTAGATACTGTAGTTAAACAGATTGCAGATCTGCATTGGACATTTTCAGCACAGATTTTCTGTGTAGTCTGTTGATATGATGCAAGAAAAATAATCAAGTTTTCATGAGAAAGAGGGGACATTAAGTGTATAAGCAGACACTCCCAGTATTACTGAAAGTAAAAATAGCTCAAACCCAAATATTTGTGAAGTTATCCTGCCTAGGCATAATTTCATTTTCCTGGTTTTGGAAGAATATAATCAGAATCTTTTTAATAGCAAAGTAAATCAGTTTGGAACAAAGTGGTTGAAATAAAATACTACTTTCTGCCTGAGATCTGGCCTAAAGTGCATCTGTCTTATCTCCTGTTTGGGTGACAAAAGATATCTTGATAAATGTAATTTAAAATACAGCCACAAAGCTTTAAAAAGCATTTTGGTAAATCAGGCATGATATCCTTTCAAACTTTTAGATCTAAATTTTTTCCATATGTATTAGCAAAACCCGTGGCTATTTCAGGACATGAGCACATATACCTACAGAGGAAAGACCTGATCTGATATCTGAGGATAATAGTTTCTTTCTTAGAAGGGAAACCTATTTTGTTTTCAAGGTCATTCTTTTTTTTTTCCCATTTTTTATTAGTACACAGAGTACAAATGAAATAATTCTGATTTTGAGGCTTTTTTTTAATGGAAGACTTATGATACTGTTGCCATAGATATCCTACCATTCCTTCTAGGCAATCAGGGGCCCAAGGAAATTAAGCATGTGAGAACAGTGGATTGAAGTCAAAGTTATTAGAAGTCAGAAAGTTTGGTAATTTTGCAACAAGCATGAATCAAATTCTAGGGCAAATTACTGGATGATCTTTAATATATTACAGTGAAACCAAGCTGTTTGTTTAATGCACAATCCTAAATATTGCTACTTCTCAAGAGAAATGTATCTTTTAATTAATGTTAACTGGGAAGTCATTTAAACATGTACTACTGCCATAGTCTCCTGTTACATTGTAATATTACTACTTTATTTTTTAAAGTATCATGCAGGTATTACAAGGCATTTTAAAGCTCAAAGGCCTCTGAGGAATGTAATAAGCAGATATGAGTTATGTATGGATCAGTTTTGGAACTAAGTTGATTTCTGCTTCATAAGTAATATTACTGAAACTGTCTGTGACTATGTGGCTGCTTTTATAATTTTGCTTTTGTTGCTTTTTTCTTTTGACTTGTTTTTTTTTATTGCTGGAGGATGTTTGTTCTTCATGGTTCTCTGTTGTAACCTACAGATCATGGAATCATCTGGTACACCCTCAGTGACCTTAATAGTAGGCAGTGGTCTTTCATGCTTGGCTTTGATCACCCTAGCAGTTGTCTATGCAGCATTATGGAGGTACGTAATGGATCAAAAAAGCTAAATGTAAATACTTAGTTATGTTTAGTTGAATTGCAATTTAGAGAGAGCATTAGATGCAACATTTATTGTTTAGAAAATTAATAAAAATAAAAGAAAAATGTAGGGCATGTTTTGATGCCTAAATTTGTTGATGTGATTGATCAATTTTGCTGTCTTGGCCTACTGGTGATGTATGACCCATTCTTCTCTTTCCCCTCTTCAGTGTGAATGGTATTGCTCCTTTGGTGGGTTATTCATAGATAAATAACAACAGGATTGTTATATATGATATATTTCATTTGAGGCTTATGGCCTGTACCTTTAGCTGCTTTTTCTCCATTTACATTTTTAAACAAAACTTTTAAGTAATAAAATAAACATATCAAAGTGGCACATCAGGTATTGAAGATTTATGGAGGTTTAGTCAACTGGTTTTGAATTTATTCAGATCAGTTATAAGTTTGAATAAAGACCACAAAATTAAATTGTCATAAATAGTGGGGTGGTACATTCCAGTAACAGACTTTTTTTCCATCCTGATTTTGCAATATTAAAACATTATATTGATTTAAAAGTGCAATAAATATTTATGGAGTAGATTAATTTGAGAAGTCATGAGAAATAACATGGTGTCTTAGTGCAGAAGAAACACAAAATTAAGTTTAAAAGTCATGCAAAGTAATAAATATTTTTAAAAAGTGAACATGGATTCTCATTTAACTTTTTTCAGTAATAATAGTAAAAAGGTTCTTATGCAAGTAATAAGAAATACAAGGATAAAATAATAATTTTTAGTGTAATATAAAATCAACCAATAGAATTCTGCTTGATAATTTTACACTGTTTTCTCTTTCACTCTATTATATACCACAGAGACTCACAGGATTAGAAATATATATAATAAATAAGAATATCTAGTTACATAAGTTATGATATAAAGAGTATAAAAATTATCAGTTCTTATCTGTCAAAACTAAGAATGAGAGTATTTCAGGATATAATTCCCATCTGAAGAACTATAGTGTTATTTTTGCCCTCCCAGATATATTTAGCACTTGGATAGAATTACTGTCATGCTCAGTGGAACTGGTCTTCTCCATTATTAAAATTAGACATAAGGAAAAAAATTTTTATTTTGAGGGTAGTGAGGCATTGAAACAGATTGCCCAGAGAAGTTGTGGATGCCCCATTCCTGGAAGTGTTCAAGGCCAGGTTGGATGGAGCTTTGAGCAACCTGGTCTGATGGAATGTGTCCCTGCCCATGACAACGGGTTGTAACTAAATGATTTTAAGTTCCCTTCCAACTCAAACCTTTCTATGATTCTATGATTCCATTAACTTTAAGCAGAGATAAAATGTTATGTGTTATGGATTTAGTGTGGGTTCTGCATCCAAATTAAGGCGGGATAACTCATCTAGATCTCAGTGTTCTATCAGTGAGGTATTTTTAAAGTATTATGACAACTGAGTGCTATGTCATTTGAATCATTAAAATACGTCTTCAGTGTGTTTCTTGAGAGCACAAAGTAAACAACCATAGGGAGAAGATAGACACTGAGACTTATATGTACATATGCTTGTTTTTATAAATCTAGGGATAGGGAGAAATCTGATGTTTTGGCCCTATGTCTGCATTTGTATTTTGGAACACCCACCTTCCCTTTGAATGGTAGGAGCTCTTTAGAAGTGATGTTAGTTAGATATATTCTGATCCATAAATGGCCTGTATAGGCGTTCTTTTATGGTTCATGGATTTGATCCCCCCAACTGAAAATTCAAACTGAAAAATAAATTCAGTATCAATTAAATATTCATCTGTCCCTTCCTCTCCCTTTTCCTTTCCCTTTTCCCTTCCCTTTTCACTTTCCTTTTCCCTTCCCTTCCCTCGATAGTGGGCTGATAGAAAATCTAAAACATTCCTAACTTTACTCAACACTGAAAGCTCCTGCTTGCACTGTATTTACTCAACTACTAAGGTCCTTTGTAGTCCATGGATACTCAGTGTTGGGAACTGGCCCAGGTGATTTGATAGTTAACAAGTTAGAAAGTTACAGCATGCTGTCTGTGTGAACAAAGACACTGGACTTCCTGTATTTGCAAACAGGTAGAACTAGCCTTAAGAATGTTGCTATATTTTAAAGGAAAGATGTGGATTGTGACATCAGGGTTGTTCTGTCTTTAACTAAAAAAATGTAATCACTGGTATAACTTGATATATCAGCAAAAAGGGCTACAATTAATTTCATGTCCAAAAGTCAGAATTTCTTGTGGACTCAGCAGCCTTTTCTATGACTAGAGTATCAACTATAGGTGTACAGCTCAGGAGGAGACAGCAGTATTAACTGAACTCCAGTGAGCACCATATAGAATAGGTCATAGAATATATGAAGATATGGCATGGTCTTCAGGGGAACTGAGCCCGCTTAACTTTCATTTATTTTAGTAGTCAACATTTCCTGTTAACTGCTCTAAAAATCAGGTCAGAAAGGTACTTCACTTGAAACCATGCTCATTCTCTTTCTGTTTTGTAGCACATAAAAGGCTGTATACAGAAAAAGGCATTTTGTAAGGAAATACGTGATAAGACTATATGACTTTTTCATTCTAAACATGCATGTAAAATGAATATATGTTTGCAAGAGAGACTGTGATGCTCACTGCTGTAATTTAATCTTTCTGTACAAACTTAGCTATTTTTTTCGGCATTCGGTCTTATGAAGATATTACAGTACTATTGTTTCTTCCTAAAAATTATTTTGTAAATCTCTTGGAACATCAAGTTATCGTTATCCCAATAATGTGTTTCAAAATGCACTACCATAGTATCATCAGCAAACCTTCACCTTATTTATGCATCATGGATCAAATCTTCTGTTTATGTAAATCACCATATTTTTGCTGAAGTTAGTAATTATGAGTGGTCTGTGCCAGCTGTGGATATTCCCAGGGATGAGCAGAGAGCATAAAACATTCCTGACATGAATGCATGCAAGCCTGTTACTATCAGTATGGTGTTAGAACAGTGTTGCCAGCAATTTCTGAAAGAATCATTGATCATTTTTAAAATATACCAAGTTGCTAAGAGTAAACTGCAGAATATTTATCAAAATATCAGAGCTCCGATGGCTGTAATGTGATAGGTCTCTGGTACTTTCTGAGCACTTGAAAGAGAGGCACCTCTGCAAGAACTGCATCAAAGTTTTCTATAACTTACTAGTTGTTTTCCGTTTAGAAAAGTTGTACTCTCTCTTTGTTTATTTAAACAGGTACATCAGATCTGAGAGGTCAATAATTCTAATCAATTTCTGCCTGTCTATTATCTCATCAAATATCCTTATCCTGGTTGGACAAACTCAGACACATAACAAGGTATGATGATGGATTGTATTGAATTTGCATTTAAAGATTGATATCTTTGGTTTATTTGTGTTTAGCTTAAAATAATTACATACATTTAGTCCTATACTCATAGGACTTGGTGTTTTTGGTAAAATATTAACAGACAAGGGAAAATATTTACTGTCTTTCATAGTCTTTTTTTCCCATCCAAAAATCCCTTTTGGTATTGTTCCCTCTGGATAAGCTGTGTTCTCTGTGGTAGACTTGTGTTTTATAACTAAATTTCAAAGCAAAAAAGTTCAAAGGCTCAACATCAAAAGCACAAATTCTGGTTCATTATAATAGTTGTAATAGGATTGTGCTACAGTGTTTTTGTCTTTTTATTAATACACTGGTACTCAAAAGGAAAATAGGAATTGCTTAGAAGTTAGAGTACGAGTCTTGAAAATGTGCAGCAACAGACATCATAACAAGCCACAGAACTGTTAGATCTCTGACTGGTGCAGCTATAAGAAAGTAATAAACCTGCATACTTTACTGATACATTGCTGATTTAATGCTAATCTGTTCTCTGAACGTAGTTGTCATTTTTATCTTTCCTGTAGAGCAGGATTGCCAGTGTTTTCAGGAATCACCCAATACTTAGTGATGATGGGTAACTTTCAGAAGCAACAATAAATGGTTGCTTAAAAGTAACTGTAACTACAGGATTGTAGAAAATAATATGTAATTGGTTAATTGGGCAATATGTGATGGAATGCTGTTAAGTTTTGGACTAAGTAAGTATTTGTAAAGTTGGTTTTTTCCCACTGTGTTAAACTACTTAATGCACTGCTTATCTTAATTTTTTCCAGTATTGAATGAAACATATTCATCGTCTGATGTGGGATAACTGGTGTTTCTACAACACATCTGTAATTAATAATTTTTTCTTTTCAATAGAAGTGCTTAGGAGTTTAGCTACCAAAAGTCTCATAAATTCAATGTGAGTTACATAGCTGTACTTTGTAAAACATACCCAAACAAAACATACTAATTTCCAATACATAATTTAACAAAATTATTAAAATTAGGATATCAATATGCCTTTTAAGTTTTGAAAGTATGCAGAGTGTCACGTGAAAAGGGACAGAAAAGAAGAATTTTCTCTCCAACCTGTATTAATTTATTTTTTGTCTTCAGTGTCCCCCCTTCAGGAGATCAAAGCCTTTTAATGTCCAAAAAATTCTGTTAGCATCTCACCTAATGAGACCCTTCACTTAAAAGATTTTCTGAGACGAACAGGATGTTGGATACCTTTTTATATAAGGACTGCACCAAATAGTGGGAGAAAAACCTCTCAGCAGGTTTCTCCTGTGAGTTATTTTGCCATGGACGGAACTGTCGGCACCTAAAAACGTACTCACTCGAACAGTTCATGAAGTAACAAGTTCATTAATGCAAATTTGTGACAATTTGTGGGGTTTGCTGTGTCTGGAATAGGGTCTAACAACAAAAAAATCACACTTTAACTATGTAGTAATAATAATAAGGCAAAGCATAGGCACACACACTACAGCAAAACAACTTACAAGTAAGTAAGACAACTTACAAAGAATAAGTAAAGCAAAAACGTAAGCATGCTCCCTAAAGCAAAAGAACTAACAAAGAATAAGTAAAATATGTTAAAGTAGTATGGAGCAAAAGTAAAATTAGTATATATGTATAAGCAATCGCTAACCCCAAGGCATCCTGAGAAGGTGGAGGGAGAAAAGGCAGCCCATGGGTTACCTCCACAGAGTTGATGGAACTTCTCACCAATTTTTGCTCATGTCCAATCTCTTTTTGTACCTTTTTCTGTAGGCAGTTTAAATGTCTATAGTCAATGAATTAATTTGGGGGTGATAGATGAAATAGGCTCGAGGATCCACTTCCTGAGTTCTGGCAGCCAGGATGTTGAGAAAAAAGGCCGTGTTATCTCCATATCACTCCTTTCTTGGTCTTAATCCTTTTATCAGTATCTGGGATTGTCTCCCCAGGTGTGTGAGGTTTTTCCAGGAAACCATTAGGATCCTGCTTCTTTCTTTTGTGTGGCCTTATCTATCACCTTACAGTAGCGGTACAAATGAGCAAAATATGGATTTGCAGAAGAAACCCATGTAACTCTCACAGATTTTATTCAGGGGAAAAAGTAGTCAGAAATGTGCTAGCAACTTCAGTGTACCAGGGTGCAGAAGACTAACCCTGCCTGGAATTTCAGCACTGACACAAACAATCATATATACTATTTTATTATGTATTTCAAGAAAAGGTGTGGTTCAATAGCTGAAGGTTCCTGTAGAACCTTGCCGCTGTAGAATCAGAGTTTAAGGGTATCTGAACAACTTTGTTGAATAACACATTCCCTAGGTAAGCTGGCAGCCTTTCTCTGATGCTTGACTCAAGGAACTTTGAGCCAAAATATACCCTTGATCCAGTTCCTTCCATTAATCTTAATTTCTTTGAGCTCTCTCACTTCTGCTTCCTGAACTGAAAGCAAAGAGATATTACAATGACACATTTTCGAGGCCAGCAGATCCTAAAAATGCAGATGTTCAAAGGAAATAATTGACAGGAAAAACCCAACACGTCACAAAGTTTACTTTTAATATTCAGCCTGAACAATTACTGTAAAATACCACTTTTTGCTACACTTATCTTCTTTTTGAGTCCACGTCTTGCTTTTGATACATTTGCCACCAAGGGCCTTCTAGCCAGAGAGCGCCTTTAATGGATCAAGGGTAGAATACATTTTTTATATGGAGGAAGACATTTCTTGTAACAGACCAAAAATATTTTTATCACAGTGTTGACTGATATGTGAATATATTGTAGCTCCAAGAGGCTGACCTGTGAATTCACCATCAACAAAATTGCCAGCTAAAGCCACTGTTTAATGCAAACTTACTCAAATTAAAGCAGTCAGTTCCAGGTATAGCTTCATTGTGTTTGCAAGTAGGGATATGTTTAGGCATCAGCTGTGTTTGAATTTAAGTTCTGAATTTTTTATTTTCAAAATCATATATCACCCAAAGAAACCAGTGTTTGATTTTTAGTCCATAGTTCTAGATTGCAATACTGACATCTGTAAGAAAAATTATGTTTTTATTTCGCTGAACTGGAAAATTAAATCTGTAAATACAAACTTTAGAAAGAAAATCAGGTCATGACCTGGGGTTGAAGATTAAAAACATTTAGATTTTTTCCTGAGATTTTATTCTTTGCTAGAAGTCAAACCATGTGGGGTTTTTAGTGTCTGAAAATTTTGGAAGACATTTTGGGAATATTTTATTAAGACAATGTAATATTCAAGTTAGCATTGCTGAATAAAGGCTAGAGTAATTTTTTATGGCAAGAAGAGATGATTTCCTTTTTTTAAAATGTGTTGGAGAATATTTGATAAATATGATATACCAAGTCTGAGTTTGTTTGCTCTGTTCCATTCTCAGTTTTATGCATACTGTTCTCAGACTACTGGGGCACTTTGTTAATGTCCACACGATGTGTCAGATATTCACAACACTGAAGCATATCCCTTTTTTCCTGTGCTTTAGTTTGGCTCTGAGTTTAAATTTTCCCTAGCTGTCTGTTTGGGTATATTTCCTTTGAGAATATCAAAGATGTATTTATAACAAACAGCATATTTTCAGTCTGTTTGCAGTTTGTGGTTTTCTTTATCTGTATTAAATACTTCACCAACTATTTCTATTTTATATTGAAAGCTGAATATATAATTCATGTTTTTACAAAAGCTTCTTTTAGTGAAGGCTAAGTGAGTTTGAATATTGCATTCCCTTTGGTTCAGCTAAGTTTTGGCTTTTTTCAGTAAAAAAAAACACCTCCCACAGGCAGAAATGGACAAAACATTTACCAAGGACATGCAGAAGGAATTAACATTCTTTCAAACTACCATAGTTTTTCCATTTCTAGTATTCCTTTTTAAAAGTTGCTTTTCTTTTCTCCAGTTTCAGTAACTTGAAGATACCAACAGTAGACCAGATATCTAGGTCATGAGGCTTTTTAGCTTGTGTTGGAGTAGTTCATGATGGCAGTCATGGAGGGAAGCAGAATTATTTTTGGAAGATTTGGATTGGGATAGCAAAAAAGCCTTTTGTCAACAAAAAAGCTTTGGTCCTTTATTCCTTATTAGCCAAACATGTTGTGCATTTTATTGAGGGACACAGCTGAGAAATGTTCTGATTTTTTCATTATGTTTCCCCAAACCTTTCAAAACACAGAACTTTATTCAAAGCTTTCTTAATGCTTCAGACTGTGTAAGAGATTTCTGTTTTTTCAGATCCTGTTTTGGAATACAGGTCACTGAAGGCTGAATTTACGAAAATATTATGAAATTAATTATTTATCTTGTTTAAATATAGTTGGTGTTATACTGTGCATGAGAAGCATATTAATTTACTTTAGTATTTCTTTCTGTGTCTTTTTTTCTTAAATGTTAGCCACATAATTGTTTTTAAATTTGAGGATATGCAATTGCTACACTTTAACAACTGAATTTAGTTTTAATGCTGAAATTAAGTCTCCTTAATTAAGGAAGGGTAAAACTTCTCATTTATAAGATAACTGCTCAAATATCTGTTATTAGACAAATCCTGTGAAATGTGCCTGACATCTATAAAAGCATTACATATTTACTTTGAAGAGACTGACAGGTATTTTAAGGAAATACCTATCAGTGATTTGTAGCATTCACTGTATCATAACTCGTGCTATATTATGTTTCCTAATGTTCATATTGCCATCAAGAATGATTGTATTTCTTCTATGTGTGGACCTTTAACGCTTAAGCTATAAACTTTTACTGTGCTTCTGATCCCATTTAATGAATAGATTCTCTAGCCCCATAAGTTATTGATTAATATTACATGGATTTTTTCATAAACTCTCATTTTGCATACATTCAGAAAATACTCTGGGTTTTTCCAGTATTGCCTTTAAAAACCCCATTAGCAGTTTGATATAAACAGTTCCAGTATATCTATTCTGTTTGAATGAAGAAAACAAAGATAAATACAATTTAAAGGAAACCATAGAATTCATTACATATAGTTAAAAAGTTAATTATTTTCTATATAATCTGTTTCTGACTGTAATTAAGAGTTTATTGCTGAAGTTGGGTTCACTTGGGAGAAACAATCATATTTTTAAAAATGGCTATCAGACTCAGTACATTTTGTTAACCATAGTCAGGTTTCTTGTGCCTACCAAGGAAAGAACAGGGAAGATGTAAAGGCAAGATTTAGTAACCCTGATATTCTGTGTCATTCCTCTTTAACTGCAATATTTGGTTTATTATTCTTGCTATTGTAATTTGAAATTCATCTCTTAGACCATACCTGAAAAGATATGAAAAAGGCATGTCTTGACCAACAAAAGCACATAACATAACCTATCAGTAGCCTTGATAAATGCATTGTAAACAACAACAACCCCATAAAAATTTGAAGATAATAAGATTAGAATGTTCATGAAATAGACTGACTGGACAAAAATAACCCACTTTTAGTATTTTTTAATAGAGGTGTTAGGCTGAAAGAAGCAAATAGAAGATGAAAGAAGCTGAGAAGCCACAGCATCCCATTCCCATAGCACTCTGAAGTAGCTGACTGTGTAACTAGAGCTCCCTCAGGTTTTGAGAGACAGTGGGTGGTGGGATCCCCTGAGAAATCTGTAAATGTTCAGGTGATACTAATGCTACCTCTAACCATGTGGCTCTTGCCCCATATCTGCCACTAACTTACAGATGCAGGCATCATGGCAATATATCTCCTAGGAAACAGCGGGGGAGACCTAAGAGCAGATGGAATGAACGGAGAAATGATGCTAACACAGCATTAAGGTTGTGTTAGAAAATCAATGAGGGAGTAGGGAATTCAGTATGTCAGGCAATAGCACTCCATATTTCAAGTCTTTCTGGAGAAGTTCAAGGGAATATCCTCCATTTAAGCAGCTGAAGCCCAGGAAAATATATCCTTCCATTTTTGCCTGTATCCAACTTCCCAATTAACATCAACTCTGATGATGATCATCTTTTTCTTTGTGTAACAGGTTTTTGAACAGCTGACCCAGAGAGTGTCTGGGTCATTCATCCCAGAAACATACCAATAATTAGGTCAGCATTGAGAGTGCACTGCACTGCACACATCTGTCTGCTCTGTTTGGAAATTCAGAAATAATCCAAAGGAGAAGAGCACACTTATCCAAATAACTATCACAGGAGTAGGTCTGTTTTACCATGCTAAATTCTGACAAAACCTCTTAACATCAGCTGAATTAACTACCTGCTTTTAGGTTCGCTAAAGAACCTCTGGGAGCAGATCTTTCTTACCCAAAATCGGTAAACATGGTCATTCATGTTACTGTTACCTACCTCAGAGGAGAAGGGAACATTCTTCTCAAAAGTGCCTGCCAGACTGTGTCTCAAAGTGGATCAACTTTATCATTCATTTTGGTATACCTAAACAAAACAGACATTTTCATTGTAAGTGGGTTACAGGAGAGAAATTGGTTAGATAAAAGGAGCATGTTTTCTGTGTCTCCAATCCCCAGGACCTTTTAAAGAGCTTTATGAATTATTTTAGAATCATGGAATTGTTCAGGTTGGAAGATCTGTCCAGCCACATTCTCAAGGTAAGGTCAGGTGTTCGGTCAAAATGGGTGGTTTAGGGCTTTATATAGTCAAGTCCTGAAAACCTCCAGGTGTGAAAACTGCACAGCTTCCTTGGGAAATTTGGTCCACTGCTTGACTGTCCTCGTGGTCCAAATGTGTTTCCATATATCTGGTCTGGACCTCCTTTTGTTTCAGTTGATACCCATTGTCTTTTGTCATCTCACTACACATCACTGTGAAGAACCTGGCTTCATCTTGACAGTGACCTCTCTATAGGCTCTGACAGGTTGCTCTTAGTTGCTGTTAGCTTAGACTTTCCTGAGCTAATCCTCTGCTGTCCTACTCTTCCCAAAATTGTGGGGGGTTTCCTTCCTTGCTCTTCAGGACTTGTTTAGAGTAGTTTTTTCTCTCCTAGAATTCACCCCCACAGCCTTAGGGGGAAAATAGCTCATTCTCTCACAAACACCTGTTTGAATAATTTCAGACAATCTGTTGATGATTCAAGCATCTATTTTTGGGCTTCACACCTCTTTTCTGTTTCTCTTTTGCTTATTTGTTGAATTTCATTGGAAATAGAAAAGCAGTCAATGGAAAATAGATCGATCTACAAACAGCTAAATGTTCACGTCTTTCACTTGCATCTTATTTTTAAGAAAGAGGAAACGATAAACATTTCTAAGCAACAATAGTAAAAAGGATTTTTAAATTAAGTTACCATAGCAATTGACTTCACAAGACTAAAGGGTTTAAGTAATAATGATAACAACATCAACACCAAAACCAACATTAATTTACTTGGTTATTTTCATTCTAATATAAAAGTTGAATTTCCTATGGATTTTCATATTCCATTTCATATACCATTTCAAAGAATGTAGGCATAGAACCCCTTTGTCACATAAAGCAAAACAGACACAGAAACACAGTACGATTTTGGTATAGGTATCTGATATAAAAATACATTAAAAATTACAACTCTGAGATAAATGCAATGTAAATCTTATGCCCTAATACAATAATTAATGCATCATTACTCTTTCTGTATAACAGAATGAAACATGATACAAAGCAAAAAGAACTATCATTTGACAAACAATAGTGTAAATTTGGTGCAAAATATTATCTACCTATTATACTGGATTTTATTTGTGCTTCCCTACAACTCCCTGTTGTCTCTGCATCTTTTCAGGAACATATGGTATGCTTTAACCTTGACATGCACTATGAAGTTCATTTGTACAGTATTGCATTTTTTCCCTTGCATTTTCCTAGGTCACAGTTTTTAGGCTTCTCTATCTTGCAGTCAAGTCAGCTGAGAGCATTTTATCAGGAAATTTCTCTTTTGAATTGGTCTGATTCTCCAATTGGTCTGATCAGAAGCTGTAAAATGTGCATTTTTGTCCTTAACACTACACATTTCACTCTGTGAAAGCTATGGGGCTCATTCCTGTGATTCTTATACATGAAAGTATTCTCCACCCCTACATTTACTTTAGAAACAGTGTCACACAGAAGTTGGGAGAATCAGGCTCAGCTATAGTTCAACAGTTAGTGTGAAAATAAATCATGGTGTGTGTGTTTGTTACCTATGGCTGAAGTACACTCAGTTCTGAAAACAGAGCTTGCTAATGAATCAGTTCACTCTTTATTCTGGATTCTCTCTTGCTTTTGCAGTAGCTGAAAAAAAAAAAAGAAAAAAAAAGAAAATGAATCATGTTTTGCTAGATTAAATCAAACTAGTCCAGGATGCTGTTTGAGCAGCAGCCAAAAACAGCTACTCCAGAAGTACAAGAGGCAGGTACCTCCTACCTTGGCAGGTAGGAGTTAACATAGTCTGTAGATTATTTGTTTGTTAAATTTGTGATTGATTTTAAGTCATAATCAAAATAAACTTTCTATAAAGTGATCATTGTTCTCAGGTGCTAAGATTAAGGTCTGGATTCCAGTGCCTATGTCCAGACTTGTTTATTCTTATTTATTGTCACTGTGGGCTGAACTCAATGAAGTCAGCAATCAGCAAGCATGATCTGAGCATATTTATGACATCATGAGAAAAAACGATGTTGTTGGAGTCTCTGAATCAAAACAGGACTTCATCATGGGAGATGTGCTCAGCTTGCCAAATAAAGGGACTCCTAGGTATACTTAGGAACCCAAAATTATGCACCCAGAGATCCTCTTGGTGCTAATGTAAAAGATGTGTAGTGCCTCTTATTTTAAACTGCTTCTGAAACATGACCTTTTTATACTTGTTTTCTTGGACCTACATGCTTATTTTGTTGAGTCTCACTGAGTCACACCATAGACATTAAGCCTGGTACTGAAAAATTGACAGTAACTGTGTTCTAATATTTTTGTCTTTTGATGGCTTTGTAAAAATTCATTTAAAACTGACATTGTGGATGAATAAGTAGGTATTATGTGGAATTTAATAGAAGATTATGTTCAGAATAATTGTTGAAAAAACCCTGTAAAGGTAAATTTACAAAGCATGCATTTGACTATAATCATGGACATTTTTAATGAATGTAATTGTGAGATTTCCAGAACCCTGCAGGGAAATGTACATGTTTGTAGTATAAAAGCCTCAAACTGTTAAAAGTGATAGAAGTCTATAATGTCAAGAAAGTTGAGTTTGCACTAGATTTCTGGGTTTAAAAACAGGATGGAAAACATATTGGTATCTCTCTCTCCTGAAGAAAACTGAAATGCATCTAGCACAAGGAGTCCAGCAGTTGGAAGGAAGTATGAATAAGGTTGGCACAAAATATTGTTCCATTAGTAAGTGATTACATATCTATCTCTAATTAGTAGCATGGCATATAATTTGTGCTCTGTGTTCTTCATTTTATAAAAAGTCGCATCTTCAGCCTATCACATATTTGCTAAATAATTTCTTTAAACTGGAAAACTAAATGGATTTATTATTCTTGAAATACCACTTAAAGTTAGGTGAAGGCTTAGAATAAGAATGGCTTCCTTAACAAGCTTAGCTGAGCTATGTTGGACAACAAAGCCTGAAATGTCAGAACCTGCAGCTATTGAAACCCAGGTTTTAAAAAAGATGAGATTAATTGTAAAGCTGTTGTTATTTGCATTGAGATTTTACACTTCTTATATTTAAGAGGGCTTTTAAGTCTCTGTTTTTTACTGTATATCCTCTTATGCCAAGTCAATCAGAATTCAGGCTTGAGTTTTAGCAATTTAATTATTGCTATAAAACCTTAATTTTGGCACTACTTATCTTTTAAAGTAAATACAGAATAGTAATAACATTCTACTGAACTGAATGATCCGACAAGGCATTACAGTTGTACTACAATGGAAGAAAAATGGTTTTGCTGGGAGTGAGTCATAGTTAGACCTTGGTATAAAGGCAGCATTAGTGATGGACAAGAACTGTTGCTAGACTCAACTACTCTTGTAGATATTCAGAAATGACAGCCAGTAAAATCACTGCAGAAATAAATACGTTAGAGTTAAACCTGATCAAGTGCCTGCTTCCATTCATTTCTGAAGGATTCTTCCTTCTGGAAAGAAGATGCAACAATAATACCTAAGACCAGTAAAAATACATTCTAGTCAGATTTTTAAACCTTAATGAGAGTACTCAATCACATTCCATAAATACTTAAAGAACATATCTGTCCTAGTTAAACATTAGCCATTAAACAATCAAACATGTCTTTTTAATTGTAGGAAATTTTCTGTCAATTGCAAATAGGAAGCTTTTAAAACTTTGAGTTGTGGCATTAATCCCGGTGCACACTTTTTACCAGTAGAAAATGCAAAACCTGAATTGAATCAGAACTAAGCCAAATTGCATTGCCTTGCAGTTGCCATAGCTAGGAACATGCACACAAGTTATTGATACAGCTCATCTGAGTCATTGTGCCATGATGACTTCATTGTGTATTGGAGTCTCTGGAGGCCTTGGTTCATTGAAGTTTCAATACTTCAGTGGGTAGGTATGATAAGCAAAGCAGAGCCAAAGAAGCATGTTGAGGTTTCTTTGTCAAAGGAGCACTTTGCAGGATTGCACCCAGCGCAACTGGACCTTGGTATCTGTCAGTGTTACACTGTATTAGTGTTAAATAATAAGAACTTTTATTGGCTTTGTTGATCTCATCTCATAGTCCTTATATTCTCCGTATTTAAACCTGTCATCCTGTCATCTAGAAGGACTGGTTTAGATCACTTGGATTCACTTGTCCCCTGTATAAACTGGTGAGCAGAAATCTGCTAGTGCACTATGAAAGCTTAAACTTCTGGAAGGAATTTTTCTAAATGGTGTTGAAAAAAAGGGAGTAAAAAATGGATGATTATGAATGTGCAAAGCAAGTAGCCTTCCAGTGCAGTCCCCAGCTTCCTTCTTCTCCAAAATTCTTGTTAGGCTCATATGCGCAATACTCCCCTGTGACAGTCAGGTTGTCTCGCCATGATCTACTAGAGACTTTTGCTTTCTGTAACTTCTGAAATATAAGAATAGATCTGTAATAAATCATTACCCTGTTTTTAAATACAGTAAAATAATAAAATGAAATGAAAAAAAATCATACCTTCTGGTATCTGGAAGGGAAGACTACTTTCCTACAATGTTCTAAACCTGTAAGTACCAGTTGGATTAGAGATACTGCTGTGTGTTCAGAAAATGGCACTGATTTCAGTGGTTGGCTCTGCAGGCAGTTATCTGATCTGTACAGGTCACAGAGTATCCACTAAGGGAATTCCCTGCAGACGGGTAGAGAGAATACAGATAAATTTTCCAAAGGTAATTTGGCTAAATCATGTCAGCCAGAGTGTGATGGAGATGGATATAATCTGGAAGATTTTGTAAGAGGAGACATCCATGCTAAGTATATAATTTAAAATGTAACATTTTATGCTCGCTAATTTTAGTTGCCAAGTTACCAAGATGCATCTGAGAGACATATAGCATTAATTATTAATTATTGTTGTTGTTGATAAAAATAACCCTATCATTAAGGCTCTGGGAGTATTTCCAACATCAACAAATTTTCAATTTGACTTATTAACTGATATAAACATTTTTATTTTATTTTTCCCTTCAGCTGGAACCTCAACTTATTTCGTACTTGCCCACCCATAGTAAAAATCTTGAATAAATCTATCAGACTTGCATTCTCTTCTCAATGCCAGCACATTGAGATCTGCCAGCTCTCCTGTAGAAACACCGACAGATGACACCTTCAGCTGTACTAAAACTGTTCTCCCTTCAATTCTGAGCATTTTAACCTTAGAAATGTTGAGGTACATAGAAGCAGTGGGTGTTATGAAGAAGGCAGGACATGAAACTCTGTCAGATAAAACGGAGCAAAAAAGATGCTCTGTTTCCACTGAACAGTGAGGGTAGTGTCACCTACAGGGAAAAACTGTACTAGAAGCAGTAGTACTGTGAAGGGGACAAACTTTACTCATATTGATTACAGTCACACATGAGTGGAACCAGAGAATTAATTTATTTTTCGTATTAACAGAAGCTTCCAACTGGTCTGTATCACCCACTGAGCACTCCACATGTTGATCAGATTAGAGTGGTTAAATATTTAGACCTCAAAAACTAGTGTACCAGTGAAACACATAGCAGAGACAAAAGGTCACAACTTCTACGCTGTGAAGTAGAGCATTAATAACAGTACAAATAACAGTATTATGTTGAAGGCAAATTGGGAATTCAGGGGCTTCTACAATGACCTCCTCCATTTTCAAATAGAGAAGACAGTTTACAGGATGTAAGCTTTAACTTCTGATCATGTAGGATTTTTTAGGTTTTGAATATCATAGTGAACAATTTTCTGATGATGGTAAGACACTGGAACTTATAAGAAAGAGAGGCAGCATCCAACTACAGTATTCAAATCTTTAGTGGCTGTGGCCAAATGGGCACATTTTGTTTCATTTCTTACTGAGGAGCGTACCATGTTCATGGACCATTAGAGGGTTTGTCCATTGCTCCAACCTGGAATCTGACAGAAACAACTTCCTTGAGAATTGACAAGGTAGGAGTTATGAGTAAAAAGTTGGAAGGCCATGTGTGTGGTCATCATGAGTTGAGCACATTTTTTACTTTCCCTAAGACACTCCCTGATCTTAGATGTTCACTGATTTTAGTGCATTCCACATGAATATGAATAACTCTGTGCCAGATAAAAATGCACTTCTTCCCAATGAAGTACTATCTTTTTTTCTGCAAAAAGTGTGTTGGTATATATTGTTTTAGATGGGAACTGCTTGCATCCCATATACATTAAATTTTTAATACAAGACATAGACCCAGTGGTTAGTCATGTGGTTAGCCATGTGGTTAATGATTTAAAATAACTGAAGGGATTCTATTTCCTTTAAAAGACTACTAATGCATTATTTAATAAGTCATAATTTGTATATAATAAAATGTCTAGGCTCAGTCAATGATAATTATGCTACTTAGGAAAACTTTGAAGTCACACACACTGAAAACAATACAGAAGCATTTGCTTTCCATCTGACGCTGTGGAGCAGACATCTATGCTTCTTTGAGCTTTATGGGGCACACTGCATTTTGCTTAATACTTTTATGGTTATTTACCTTTCAAAATAACAAAATCAAAACAGAACTCAAAGCACTTCAGAGAAAGAATGCTTATATATGTTAATGATTTGTAATCAGGAAGAAAAAAATACTAAAAACTAACATAATATGTTATTAGGAATACAGTTATTCTGTCTTTAGTTGTATACAGTGCCTTCCAGGCCATAGAGTTTGAGTGGAGAACAGCAGACCAACATGCTCAGTAGACAAGACAGCCACCCAGTTCTTCTCCTCTTGACCAACAACTCTTGCTCCAAGGGAAAATCCTTCTTGTGAAAACAGAGCTGTGGTACTACTGGTTTTGTGGAGAAGAGGGTCACAGTAAAATTATTTCACTTCCTAGTCACTGTGAAAAATACAGGTAACTGTTGAGTGTGGTGAATTCAGGGAGTACTACACAGGGCTTCTCCATTTTCAAATAACAGGACAGCTTACAGGATACCAGCTTTATCTTCAGATCATACAGGTTTTCTTCAGTATTTGTATTTCACTGGAGAACAATTTTCCAATGGTGATAAGACTGAAACTCATAAGAAAGAGAGGCAGCATCTAACTAGAGTATTCAAGTCTTTAGTGGCTCTGGCTAGCTGGGCAGGTTTTGTTTCAAGATAATTTCTTATAGAGGAGCCCATCACATTCCTGGACTGTCAGAGGGCTTGCCTATTTCTCTAACCTGGACTCTGGCAGAAACAAATTTCTCAAGCATTTACATGTTAGAAGAAGGAAAGTTTCTCCTCTGTACTTTTTCCAACCCCCTCATCTACCTCTCTTTAATTTTCTGAGAGGCAGAGATCTTCCTGCTTGCTTTGTCCCTCTACATGTCTTGTCCACTTTTTCACTCTACTGTCAAGCTTCTCAACAGATAATCTCTTTAGAGTAATGGCTTTCCTCTCTTCTGTTGTTGCCTTCAAATTATCAAATTCCATTTCTCAGCAAGGATAAGCTGAGCATTTCAAGCTCAGTTACAACAACTGAATATAGTAGCTCTGCCTCATAGACAGAAAAATGAGAAATAAAGGAAAGTGTGGTTATGAGATGTGATAGCTCAGTAAGACTCTTATCATGTGCCAGTGGGACATACATTGTGTGAAAGCAGTTCTCCATTGCTATGCTTCTCAATAAGAAATGTTTTGTTCTTCTTTCTGCTATTGAACTATAGTTTAAAAGACAGTGGAGAGCAGAGATTATATTACTATATATTTATTATAGAATTATAAGGTGCAATGATGTTGTATATAGTATATTTTGCATATTGTGGAATCAATGAAGAGGCTACCACTCAAAATTCAGTAACCCTAGCTGAGGGCTTATATCCTAAACCAGACAGCAATCTAATGCATCCTTGACACTCTGACAGCCCCATGGCACAGAGTAGGACTGAGAAACTGCCTCATGCATAGGTACAAAATAGCCCAAAGATCTAAGAGCCTGGTCTGAAGTCCCTGCACAAAACCATCCATTCTGTCATGCGATTGTCCTGTTCCTGTGTGGCTTTAAGCTATTATAGGAAATCACACTATGTAGCTTCTTTTTTTTTTTTATTTAGCAGGCTGAATGTCACTATCTCCCTTGCTGTACTTATGTCTTGAGGTGCTCTGTTCTAAAGTAGGCCAGGCATTTTTTGCTTTATTTATGGCTAATATTACCTTTTAGAAATCAAATCTGCCTTTATAAACTTGTGGGGGAGTTTTTTTTTTTTTTTTTTATCTGTTAAAAGAATGAAACATTTTAAACAGAGAAAATTGAACTCAGTAAATAAACAGATTATTACACACCCACTTTCCTGGCTGATCTTAGGCCTCTTTTTTTATCTCTATGCTGTCAGAGACTGAGAACACTAGATTGATGCTCAGAACATCATGCCACTTCCCTGTATCTATGTTTACTAAAATCTGCCTTTTAAAATCCGTGTTAAACTATGGACTGGTTAAACAGGGCTGAGTGTTAGCTTGTACCTGCAGCCAGTAAACCCTTGCAAAGCAGCAGGAAAAGTGTAACAGCAGAACTGCTTGAAAACCACAATCAGCACATGAGTCACCAAGTAAAGTGAAAAACAGTGAAAATCAATCCTGAAGTCTAATACAGCTCCTTTGCATTCCTTTCAAAATGCAAACAGGCCCCAAACCCTCTGCTGCCTGTTTAAGCAGTTAGTTTACAATTGCTTTGTATCAAGGGCTCAGCACAAAGTAGCTTGAATACACTAGCAGATATATCCTTCTTCATTTCTTCTGACTTCTTGTCAGAGTAATAGAATGGGTGCTGTTCTTTTGGTTTTTGTAATTCCAAATATGGGATTCGTTCCCTCCCAACTCCCATTTAGGGGCAAATTTTCCATACAGTGCTTTCTAAGCTGCACAATGTCCCCAGATTACAATGGGGGCTGTGCAGCATGAAATCCAACAGAGCTTTGAAACTAAGTTTAAAACCCTGCAGTGCTTTGGAAATTGTGGCTATTTATTCAGCAATATGTTGGAACCAGACTGGAGAAAGGCCCTGGAATTTCACAAATATTGCTGGGGCAGGACTAAGGATAAGGTGTTGCACGTAGAACCTATCCAATGAACACCGTTTTATATTGACTAAGCCTGACAAAACAACAGCATACCATACATTTGATATACTTTAAGATAATGTCATGAAAAACTAACTATGCCATATCATAAAAAATTTCTATTTACCTTATATTAACTTGTTTACTTGTTGGATGCCCTTGTTTGCTGTGCAAATAGCAATCCCCATCTTTTTTCGTTTTTCTGTTTGAGCCATCTTTTCTTATGGGACAGTTTTCAACATATCAACTCAATATAAGTTGTAGAGTGGATCTGAAATTAAAAAAGATCTTATCATTTGCTACACAGCTGTAGTAAGCAGGTTATTTAATGAACTGCAGTTGATAGATGATAGTGCCTGCAACTGAATTGGACCCTAATTCTGAAGTGAATTCTTGCCCTGCCAAAGCTCTGGAACCTGTGAGACAATTCCCTTTAAGAGAGGCCTTTTTTTGCAATGACTGTGGCATGGTAAAAGGCTAAAGTAACCATTATCACTCAGTTGTATGAATCAATTAATTTTTAAATCATTGTTCCTGAACAATAATTCATGGTGCACATACTTAACACCCTTCTGGAAAAGTCTTGTATATTACTTGCAAAAGGATAAGTGTTTTGCATTTCCATTATTTAAAAAAAAAAAAAATTGTATCTTTGTTTTATTTTTTTGGAAAATATTCAGTACATCACTTGAAAATATACAATTCCAGAGTAGTTTGGAACAAATTCTAAACAACTTCATTTGTGCATGTATGGGTATGAGTGTGCATGTCTGCATTAGTGTGTTCCTGATAAGTCTAGGATTTTCTAAATAGGAATCTGTCACATACTCATTTTTTAAAGTACACAACTTCCTTTGATTATGATGGGATCTACAAGTATGTATGAGAGTAGAATACGCTTCATTAGTGATTACATCTACCAGGATCAGAACCCTGGAGTCAACATGCAACATCTTATTAATGCATTTTCAATATGACCAAAGATGAAAACAAAGGCAATGTGCTAGAAAGAAATTCACAAAAATATCTGAGCACAAGGGCATGGGGCAACCCACAATATATGCTGTTCAGTCAAAAGGTAATGTGCTTTTTTGTTGATTTTTTTTTGTGCCATTTTTTTTTAGATATGTTTGAAAATTGTTAAAATGGAGATGTTCTTTGGAAACAAAAAAAAAAACCAATCAAACATTTTGGTTTAATATTGCAGTAATCTAATCCATATCAATGCATAACATATTTTGTATTTTCCTTTAATCTCATTAGAGGTAAGTTAACATCCATTGAATTGAAGAATTCAATTAATAATAAGCCTTCCTTAATTCAGAAATATTTCAGAGTTCGAACTAATGTATAGCCTTTTAATGAGAGTGACAGTGGGAGGTGAAGTCTTTACTGTAACAACACATTGGACATTTTTCTATATATTTGATATCTAGCTCTATGCATCATGTGATTTCTTGTATCATTTGTCTCACATTCATGGAATTTTAGTTCTTGTTAGAATTATCAGCAGTTTTTATGGCAATAAGAAGCTGTGAATGTGTTACAGGGTCTTGAGCAAGCAGCTTGAATTGGATCTTATTTTGTGTAATGATACAGTTGCTTTTCAGTGAGCTGAGAATCGAGTTGTGTCTTATGTTAAGTAGTCATGACATTATATCCAGATGAATTTATTACTCTTTCTATTAAGTTTTTCTGTGAGCAATCACAATACTGACAAGGCTTCCATGTTCACATTTTTAAGCAGCTAGTGGGGTTGATTTGCCTACAGGCCCCTGGGGGACAGTGGGTGTTTCAAGCGTTTTGCAAAAAGAAGTGACAGGTTGGACTCTTTTAAGCAACTGTGCCATTTTCTTTATGCCTCTAGATTCCTCCATCTCAGCAGGAGAAACATTAGTATAGATTTGCAGTGTAATAATAAAAAACTGATTTAACTTTAACTTTGCAGCTCTTCTGTTACTGATCTTGCCATATATAAGCACAAGTACATGTAATATAGTATCAGGACTTCACCTGATTTTCAGTGCCTTCTCTACCTTTAGGACAGAAAGAATTGAATAATTTCTTAATCTAACTAGAGATTTTAGGATGACAGTTAGCATTTAACCAGGGATTTTTGTTAATAAGACAGCATTAATAACTTACTCTTTTCTTGAAGATACTAATATGCAAGCACACTAGTCATCAACTCCACTTACATTGTGGCAGCTTAACTTAGAGCAGTTGAAGATATTACAGATATATAGATGACTGGCTTTAAAATTGTTTGTATTTTAAGTCTAAATTTAATAAAGTCAGTGAGAATTCTGTGCCAAGTCTAGTAGATTCATGGCTTTGCCCTTTGTGGAAGGACTGAAGCACTTGAAGTTACTGATGTGTATTCAGAAATTAAATCCAAATACTTTTAATGAAAAATTTTTAAAGTACCTTTTTTTTTTATCTCAAGATTTCCATGATACAATTTCAGACTTGCTGCAAAATGTACCCTCTGTAAAGTTGGGCCGTTCAGCATTTTGTTTGCCTCCAAACCCATATATGATACAGAAACCAGATATCCCCCCAAGTACCAGTTCTGAAAGGCCTAATCTGTTCTGTGTTTTGAGAGAATATCTAAGCTACAGTGACAATCTCCTAACAAAAAATACCTAACACTGCATTTTTTCCCTCTGGGAGCTAGGCTGAGGGTAGAGAAGAGATAAATTCATACGTTCCCGCTGTCAAGTTTTGTACTACAGATATTCAGGTTAAAATGTGGTTAGGAGGCTTCTGCTTTTCTGAAAGCAGTGGAAGGTGAAACTCAGGACTAATTCATACAAAGAAGCATCTGTGGAATTTAAATGCTGTCTTGATATAATTTAAATTTTTAAAACTGTTTTCCACTTCTGTGGATCCTGTGTGAAACCAAACTGTCTGTCAGTAACACCTTCTTAAACAAAGATTATAACCTACCAAGCATTTATACATGAAAGTGTTGATATTAATTATCTTTCCATAACAGGATTGTGCCAATGATTGTAACAGAGTGTAATCACATGTTTAGAGAATTTTCAAGCTTACCTAAATACACATCAGCTACACTCCTTCAGCAGCAGTTAGACTGGTCCTTGGTCAAAGATTTGTATACAACAGATAGTGGGATTGTGACCCTTGTACACCTCCCACACTGCTCCCAGTGATGGAATGGTGCATCCAAGGATGCCCTGGGACTGGTGCACAGCACTACTCCCTGGCACATGGAGGAACTAACCATAGGTGCCCCGTTTTTCATGCCAACTGGTCTGTGTGCTTATCAGTGTTATTTTCTAACACTGGTGTCCATACACATTTTGTAACATCGAAATGGTACATTTAACATATATGCCAGATTTGATTGGATTCTTAACCACAGTGTCAGTTGTCATTTAAATGAAAAAGAATTCAGGATAAAGCTGTCCAGATTCAGATTCTTTCTAAATTTTTGTCATTGTACTCTTTCTCTTGTGACATACTTATTATATACTGTGAGATGAAGAAATAGAAAATGTGAACTTTCACAGTTGCATTCTAAGCCAGAGTCTTTACAGATTTCCAATCACTAAAATTGTTCAGAAGTATCGTTTATTTCACAGAAAGATAAAGCTTGGCTATAGACTGTACAATTAAGCAGATGAAAGCTGTTAGCCTTATTTAGCCTCATTTTCATAGATCACATAGCATGAAAGGCAACACTTTTTCATTTTTGTATGGTCTCACACTCATTCCAGGGTTGTGGGCAAGATTATAACAGATTTCGAAAAGTTTGTGATGGATTTATTACATTTAATGAGCATGCAATAGGTGGCTCCTCAGCCTTGGCTGACATTTTGAAATTAGACTTCCAGCAGTGAAATCTTGTCAGGGATGGGTTTTAGATTACTCAAGCTTTCATGATTAGAGCTTTCCGTACATAATGTCAAGTACAATCGTCTGTTAAAGGCTAAATGAGCATACCATTGTTAATGCAGTAGCAGCACAGAGAATAGACTCGAGAGAGTTTAAATTTTTGCTGACTTGAAACAACTTTAATATAAACTTTATTCATAGTTCTATTCTTGAATGTATGTGGGGACATAGAGGAGAAAGATCTTTGCAGAACTTTGAAAAGTGTATTTTAAACTTTTTACAGAGTATATGAAAAAAAGTTATTTAATTGAGTTATCAAGAAAACAAAAATATTTTTTAAAAATTTCTGTCAGGTTATTTGCCACGTATAAATGAGCCCTTTTTTGTGGCAGATATATATTTATATATAAATGAACTCTAACTACTATACTCCTTACAAAAATGTGACTTTTTAACACTTGTGTCTTGCACAGGAACATTGACAACATTACCGGATAAATAAAATGCCATGTGCATTATATGTTTTCTCATGTTATTATTGATGTATAATGTGTATCAATTTGTACTGAGTTAATTCAATGGCTGTCTAAAATCCCATATCTTTTATATGGATAAAGCAGTGTTTCAGCCAGCTATGTTATCTCAGGCCCAGATCCGCTGCAAGAATTTAGGTGTTAACTCAGTAATATGGAAGTTTTTAGTCAGAAAAACCATAAAAGGTAATACCATCTGTGCCCTGACATAAGACAGCTAGAATCCACTGTTCAAAATGTATAAAAAGTTGTGAGTCTTGAAAAAATATGTGCGCAGATATCAGTGTGCTGAGTCAACAATGCCTAGACTGGGAAATGAGAAAGCATTGAGGAGTGGTTTGCAGCTCACTACTGCAAGCTTAATATTTCTACCTGCTCTAAAATCATAATTAGAGAGCCCTCTCCAGCTTCAGGTCGGTCCTCCCCCTTTGTGAAGGGAGCAAGACACACATATTCATTTCTGTCCTTGGCTTTCATCTTGCCTTGCCATGGCTGTGTGCAAGATTTGAGTTCTAATCAAAAAAACATGATATTTTAACTAAAAGATTGGTCTTTAACTGTTAAAACTCCATCAACCCACCACCAATTAATTTTTTCTTTCTTTTTTAATTGATTCATTCCTCACTACAAAATAAACTAATTGATGGTTTAAGTATTTTGGTAGTTTAATGTTTCTTATTTTGAAAGCAAATATCCTCATAATCTATCTATCAATGGGAGACCATTATCCTGTGACAACATGTTAATCCACTGAAATGTTCTCTTAACTGCCTTGACTCTTACTGTGTGTTTGATTTCACCAACTACTACCAACCAATGTCAATATTTTTTCTGTTTCCTGCACCGTTTGGTGACAACGTATTTCCAGCAATATACATTTTCTACTTTTGTATACGATTGCTATTCTTTGTAATGGAGAATTTTTAGTGCTACGAGTGCCCCGTGAGGAAAGACCACAAGGCATTGAGCCAAGTAGATTATTGGAATAAACAGGCCAACTTCCTGTGTCTTTGCCAGCATCGGGCCAATTTATAGTAGTGTCAGATTGGGTTTACATCATTTCATCTGACAAAGAACAGTCAGTCTACATATTTTGCTTTAGATTTAACAAGTTTAGATTAGTAACTGACTGTGGTAGCTCATATTTTGTGGGGGTTGTTTCTTTGTTTGTTTGTTTTTTAAATGGTGCAGTCCTCTAATATCAAGCTCCAGAGATAAAATGGTCAGAAGGCTATTTTAAGCAGCCCTTGGAGGATCTTCAATATGATCTTCTCAGCCCAGTGTATTAATAGATCAGTCTCAGTGTATTAATCAGACCAGTCTCAAAGCCAAAAACTGGACCAGCTGAGACAATAGCAATAAAAAAGGGAGACATCATTCTGCATTCCTCCCTTGTCCCTGTCCTGTAGTGACCAAGGGCTCAAGTTGGGACCCACAGCAGCCCTGTTTGGAATACACAAATTCACAGCATATTCCAACAACAACCATGTGTAGACCAACACCAAATGTATTACAGTGAAGAGATTTGCTTGAGTGGGTACATTTGTTGCATGGCACTTCCTGAATGGTGCTCTATACATTGTCACCACATGTGAAGACCTACCCTGTGGAACATCTGAGATTTCATAACTAGATGCATAATATAGTAAAGGCTACTAAATATTCACAGAAGTCTAGTGACCAGTGGAATTAAAACACAGTGCTAGAGTTTCAATTTGTGTGAAAAAAACTAACTCCACTGACTTCAAGACAGACACATAGGCTGAGGTAAGACTAGTCAGTGCTTCTTAAAGCAAGACAGAATCCTGAAAAAGAGAGAAAACACATACTAGTTCCTGAAAGACTGTGGGGAAACATTTACGAGGTCTGTCATTACATAAGGGTGTAAAGGGCATGGGTCAGGGTAACACACTGGTCGTAAGATTAAACCACCATTCATATTTTGAAAATATAGTGAAAAGGAGAGCAATAAAAGTGTGCAGGTACAAATAACATGCAACTCATTAGTGTATCAGAGCATCCCTATCATCTTATTTTGCGTTTGAGTTTTGAACAATTGACTGTGTGTTTCAGGGTAATTAATTACTTTCTGCTGCCTCTCAGTGCTGATGGAAACAGCAGAGTTAAAACCTTAGAGAAGACAATTAATCTATTTGGAAAATAAAGTCTTTAAAAAATAAAAAAAAAGGTATTAAAGGCAGTGATAATTTCAGATTCTGAACAGAAGGTCCTTAAAGTGTCGACATGGGTGGTTCTGGAGGAGAATTCATCCCTTCCTGGAAATTTGTATTAGCATGAAATTAATCAGAATTGAACAATGAACTCCAGTTCATTCCATCTCTCTTTCCTTGGCTGCATTCTCATATATCTGAGAAAAATTGTCTTTCCTACCTTCTTTGGAGAGAGCTAACAAGTTCCCTGCCAAGGTGAGACAGTGAGGCTCGGTCAGTAGCTCAGGTAGTCTCCAAGAAGTCACATCAGAATGGAACAGTCACCCTCTTACAAGACCAATTAACAACTAAAGTTGCACTAAAAATTTGTTTTAAATCATTAAGGTTAGTAAGAGAGAAGTAAAACTAGATAATTGTCTTGTAGGTAGCACACTATTGTATCTCCTGGCATATATTTCTACACTGATCTCAAGTTTCCCTGCACTCTAAGTTGATCAGCAAAAATATCAATCATGGTTTTCTCTGAGGTTTCCAATATCTTCTCCAGATATAAAAATAATGAAGATTAAAACATTCTGACATTTAAAGGGGGAAACTCTGAAAAGATCTGTTTCTCAAAATCAGAATTATTCAGTTACTGCCTGAATATTTTCCATAAATGTCAAGTTTTTTCTCAAATTATCTTGAAGATAAGTCTGGGCATAAACTACTGAAGTTGTAGGAAGAATATTGCCTTTACTGCAAATCTTCCCAACTGTTTATGACTAAATCAGATCAACGGCAAAATGTTCTTTCCAGGACAGTCTCCAGTATCTTCTACATGACTTAAAAGCTTTCTTGAGTCTCCAGCAATTGATTGAGATTACGCTTAGGCATTCATTTGCATTCATCCCTTCCAACATATAGGCTAACACAATAATGGAGAGAAGGTATTAAATTTTACCCAACTAACTGAGAAAAATGGAAGGCCTGAACATGGCAAATTCACAACCAGATATGGTAATATTTCAGCAATTTTTCAGATTTGTGCAATGACAGTTTTCATTCTTTGTGCAGGCAGAAAGACTTCTTTGTTTAATTCAGCATTACAGTGGCAGGAGATACTTTCCTCTGCCATTCCATCAAACATAGTTAAAAGATGATGCAATGAGCAAGACTTTAGTACATCACTAGCTTCTCTCACTCTGCTTTTTCCCTACCTTCACCCTTTGTCAAGTTAAACAGGGGAAACTCATTTAGTGAGCTGCCCTGGTGAGTGTAGAGACACTATACACAACTCAGTGGAAATGTCTATTTTATGATTCAGAGATTTATTGCTAGTATATATCCTACTACCCTGCTGTAATAGAGTGCCTTTTCAAGTTTCATTCCAAAAATACCCCTTTTCAATCTTCCCCTTTGAAAAAAGACTTAGGTGTGAAATATTCACTGCAGACACATAGCTACACACTATGGATAAGGGCATATCCCTGATGAAGGAGGAGCAGTTAGTCAGAGAGAACCTGCCCCATGGAGCCTCCAAGGATGAGTGAACCTCCCCAGACCCAAAGTCAATAAGGATGACCATTCTGAAGCACTAGATTTTTAAAGCTACTAGTTAAGTCTGCTAGTAAAAGAAATTTTGAAACTCCTTCGTGTTATGCCAGAATCATTAGTAGTGTCTTAGATTAAAGGAAAAATGCATAGGATCTACTGATAGTCTATCAGCTACACTCAATTACACTCCATCAACTGCTGGCAAATTTTTTTACAACCTTTTTCTCTCTCTCTCAATTTTCTCTTTGATCAATTGGCAAAGAGGCCTTACTGTAACAGAAGAGATCTCCCATGCACGCTGAGTCTTGAAGAGGAAACTGTGGCAAGTCTCTCTGACCGAACACCAGGCACTGCCAATTTCTTGAAACACTAAGATTCTTTTTAAAATCAGAATTACCTTATTTATACATTATACAGCTTAGTGATGAGATCACACTATCAGCTTGGGTGTGTTTCTTTCATATACCAAATTCATCCTTCCAAAAGTAGAGGATAACAGTTTAATCTTCACACACTTAGACGCTAATGACAGGCACTCAGAGAGAAGCATCTACCAATACTGAGAATATTGAATTGCCTCATACCTACAAATCCCTGCTTATAACAGTCTTTGTCCTTATCTTAACAATATTGTATAAACTTTTCCGTTTCAAGAATCAGACTTCCATTTTTCTCTCTGCTTACCCACTCATGTTGTGTGAGCAATATCCCTTGTATTGCTGTCATGATGATAATTCATAGAATCAACTTGGTTGGAAAAGACCTCTCAGATCATCAAGTCCAACCCTTGATCCAACACTGCCATGGATACTAGACCATGGCACTAAGTGCCACATCCATGGGCACTAAGATCTAGTCTCGTCTTAAAAACCTCCAGGGACGGTGAATTCACCACCTCCCTGGGCAGCCCATTCCAATGCCCAATTGTCTCTCTGTAAAGAATTTCTTCCTAATAACTAACCTAAACCTTGCCTGGCACAGCTTAAAACCATGTCCTCTTGTCCTAATGCTGGTTGCCTGGGAGAAGAGACCAACCCCCACCTGACTACAACCTCCTCTCAGGGAGTTGTAGAGAGTGATGAGGTCTCCCCTGAGCCTCCTCTTCTCCAGGCTAAACAACCCCAGCTCCCTCAGCCTCTCCTCACAGGACTTGTGCTCGAGTCCCTTCATCAACCTTGTTGCTCTGCTCTGGACCTGCTCCAGCACCTCAATATCCTTCCTGAACTGAGGGGCCCAGAACTGGACACAGCACTCCAGGTCTGGCCTCACCAGCGATGAGTACAGGGAAAGAATCACTTCCCTGCTCCTGCTGGCCACACTGTTCTTGATGCAGGCCAGGATGCCATTGGCCTTCTTGGCCACCTGGACACACTGCTGGCTCATGTTCAGCCTCCTGTCAATCAGCACCCCAGGTCCCTTTCTGCCTGGCTGCTCTCCAGCCACTCTGTGCCCAGCCTGTAGCGCTGCAGGGGTTGTTGTGGCCAAAGTGCAGGACTCGGCACTTGGCCTTGTTGAACTTCATCGTATTGGAGTCAGCCCAACTCTCCAGCTCTGTTCAGGTCCCTCCAAAGAACCCTCCTGCCTTCCAGCAGATCAACACTCCTGCCAGCTTGGTGCCATCTGCAAACTTGCTGATGGTACATTCTATCCCCTCATCCAGATCATCAGTAATGATATTAAATAGAACTGGGCCCAGCACTCATCCCTGGGAGACATCACTAGTGACCATTTGGATGCAGCCCCGTTCACCAGCACTCTCTGGGCCCGGCCCTCCAGCCAGTTCTTAACCCAGCAGAGAGTGCCCCTGTCCAAGCCATGGGCTGCCAGCTTTTCCAGGAGTATGCTGTCGGAGACTGTGTCAAAGGCTTTGCTGAAGTCCAGATAGACACATCCACAGCCTTCCCCTCATCCATCAGGTTGGTCACCTGATCATAAAAGGAGATCAGGTTGCCTTTCCTAACCTGTGCTGGCTGGCTCTGATCCCTTGTCCATCCAGTAGGTGCTGTGTGATTGCACTTAGGATGATCAGCTCCATAACCTTGCCACGCACTGAGGTCAGACTGACAGGCCTGGAGTTTCCTGGGTCCTCCTTGCAACCCTTTTTGTGGACTGACGTGACATTCACCAACTTCCAGTCATCTGGGACCTCCCCAGAGAGCCAGGACTGTTGGTAAATGATGGAGAGCGGCTTGGCGAGCTCTTCCACCATCTCCCTCATCACCCTAGGATGGACAAAACAAACAAAAAAAAGCCAAACCAAACCAAAATGAAACCAAAAACCACAGCCACACACCTACCTCACAAGCCACCAGAGAGAGCTGGGAGGGTGGCTGTGCCCTTCCTGCTCACCCTGCTTGTGCAAACTGCTGTGCCACATCCCCGTTTGCCCATTCCTGTTGCTCCAGGTTGCCGCACTCCCTGTAGCAGTTTACATCTCCCAGAGCTGACCTCGGTTCCATCCCCTGGTCAGCTGATTAGGCCTCTCAGGGCAGCTGGGTAACATGTAAGCTAAAACTGGTAAACTCAATGCTTAAAATATGGTCTTTTGAAACTGGTGGTATAGAAAGATTTTCCAGGCTGGTCTTGCTAGTTCAGATTTCATCTGGTGAGGGAAAAGAAAACCGCACAGCTCACCATTCATAGGTTAAGTAGTGAATGTGGGTCCTCCTGGCAGGGAAGGGAGGGGAAGATGGGGGAGCAGCAATATATGTGTCTATACACTTGAAAAAGACGTAATCAGTTAATACTGTAATGACTTTTTCATAGCTGCCTCTGAAGTTTTATCATGTGAAGTACTTCTTAGATTAATCAGTTGAACGGTAGGAGGACCGGCCTTACAACACAAAAGCCAAAATTTATAAGACCTGTGAAATAATATTTATCTTTCTTGTAGAAGTAACTCTGAACACTATTTCTCCACCTTTAGGTATAAAAATTAAAAAGGAGAGTCTTCTGTCTGTCCACATTTGCTTAGCTGGGTTGCTAGGTACAGAGCATGATATAATGTATTAATTTTTTCACTTTTCATTTGCCCATTTATCTTACAGCATCTGAGTTACATCATTTCCTAAAGGTCTCATTACAAAGTGTTGTGTACACTTTGTTATATTAAAAAGACTATTCTGATCAATAAGCAAACTTACTAACTTTAACTTTTTAAAGAAATAAACTTTAAATTTATTGCATTTTTAAACCCAAAAATATCTTTATGCATTTCATTGTAATTCTGTATGTCTAAAGAGTCCTAAAAGGATTTCTTTGGGAAGAAAAATAAAATCTGATTCTTGCATTTATGTAGATTTATCAATTAACCTGTACAACTATAGTAAAGAGAAACTTAATCTCAGAACAGTATATTTAATTTATTAGACAAAAGTCCATTTATCTGTGCAGTTTTTCTAATATCCTATGCAAGTTGTCTATGTGTGAGGCAAGGTCATGGCACCATTATGCTTTCTTCCTATTTTTTATCAATGTAAGTACATCATATATATTAGCTTTTAAGCCACAAGGCAGGCCAATACTTAGGAAGCAACCAAAACTAGGTGAAAAGAAGCAGCCTAAATTCCTACCTAAATTCTTACCTGAGTTGCAAGGTTATCATAATAATTGAAAGAAGTCTAACATGGCATGATGTCAGCATTATTCAGTGAGAATGCAGGAGAGAAACTTTTGCATTTCAGGTATAAGTGGGGAAGACAGTGTAAAGTAAAATGGGTGGACCATTAAAACAGAAAGTGTACTAACACATTGACTAGCTGACTTGGCACCCAGTGCAAAGATGTATTATCCATCATTCATGAAACTTGGTTTGTGGAGAAAATAAAATAACACACAGAACAAGAAGCACGTAGCAGCAGAATTTGCAAGCCTTAGCTTTTTTTTGGACAAATATTAGAGTGAGAGAGTATTGTCCTTCTTTAATGATTACAGGACTGGATTGCTTATGATCGTGTCCCCTGAGTGGTAAAATACAGGGGTTTTGTATAGGACATAAATAACAAATCCATCTTCCCAGAATGAAGCTTTGGACAAGTACCCAAATATACCCTTTCTTTTCTGTTTCCCTCACTGATTAAGAACCTGAGATTTCCATGAAGAATTCAGAGGTTGTGTTTTCATGACAGAGAAGTATACCTGGAGCAAATGGGGCTGAAATGATAATACAGGAAAAAAGGAGAGTGGCAATACTGAAGAATCTATTCAGAGAAGACCAAGAGCTGTAACAGAAACAAAGGAAAGGATAGAACATTAAAAGTTAAATAAAACCTAGAGAGATTAAAGGAAAGGTAATTAAAAATACAGCAAAAAGCACAAATTCAATTTTAAAAAGTCAATGTTGATGTAAAAGGCACATAGAATTATATTTGAGCTTTAAGTCATTATTAAACCCCTGAGAACATACAAGTATCAGAAGTGTCCAAAGCTAGACATCAGTTTTTATTGTCCTCAAGGCAAACCTGTATTTTCCTTTATGCAGTGGAGAATAGAGAATATGAAATTCTAGACATAAGAGACACAAATATTGGGTGAAGCAGCAGTGAAACTGTACTTGCCTAACATTTCCAATAATAATAACAGTAATAGCCAAGTGACTTTGATTAGTGCGCCTTTAAGTGTTGAGTAAGCCATCTTGCCCCTCATTTGTAACAAAGGGGATATGTTTTCTATTACTGTACAGCAAACTTTTTCATTAGCAGACAATAATGTAATTTGAAATGGGAAGTTGCTTGACCAGCAAAACTAACTGACTTAGAAAAAGAAGAAACAATGTTCCTGCTTGTCATGTGTAACAGCCATCTGACACAACTGTGGTCCATGACCAGTATGGAGAAATGGGTTTGTAGCAAACCCAAAGTGACACACCCTCTAGGAATTTAGGGGATTTAGATGTGTAACTCTGGAGGGATTTTCTGAACTGAAGACAAATTATTAAAGGTGCTTAGGTGTTTAGAGGTGCACAGAACTGCATCAGTGAGAAGTTCATGCTATAGATACAGCCTTGGTCTTCTCATCATGACTTGCTTGTCCTCTTGCTTTTCTGTGACTTGCTGCTGATACTGATCATTCATTTCAAATATGGAGAACAGCTTTCAAACTAGGAGAATACTGCAGAATTCAGGACCATTTTACATGCAACAGCTTACATAAGGCTTCAATAATTGTTCTTCAGTTTTTTGTTTGACATCATCTTACCCATCACTTTGCACCTAGAATGACATTATTAGTGTTGAATCATCACCTGTAGAAACAATGTCTGCTTTTGAATATTGATGCTTCTGTAATTGTCCATGGAATGCAAATGCCCATACATTACCCAAAGCCTTTTCCTATTAGATGATCTAATTTTCCTGCTTTCATATAGGTTTTTTGTTCTATCTAAAGTGAAGTAAGGGAATAATTGATCCCTGATATTTTA
Source organism: Myiozetetes cayanensis (assembly GCF_022539395.1). Taxonomy (NCBI): domain Eukaryota; kingdom Metazoa; phylum Chordata; class Aves; order Passeriformes; family Tyrannidae; genus Myiozetetes; species Myiozetetes cayanensis. The sequence continues at coordinate 86,360,679 of NW_026087411.1, read as the reverse complement.
ATAGGAAAGGTGAAAGTGCTTTTGCATAATATTCCAGTTTAGTTGCTCTGTACTTTAATACATTTTGCATAGCATCAGCAGTTGTGAACCGTAATAAACTGAAAGAATTTGGACTGTGAGCTTTGCTATATTCCCAACCACTATTTAATTCTGTAGTAATCTCACACAACTGTGCAGGGGTGTCAAAAGGTCTTGTTAAACTGCAGGGATCTGCCAGATACATTGTGGACATCCAAAACATTTTAGTTGAAAGTACTATACTATGAAAAATTTGACACAGAGTTATTTGGAAGACTTAAAAAAAGGGCTTGACTCCTTATTGTCAAAGGCTCAACATAACCATTTATTCCTGAGCAAAGAGGGTCTAAGTGCCACAAAACCAGTGGCAGTCTTTTCTCAGACAAACCTGACCGTTAGTCTGAGAAAAAGGACAAAGCAAGCTGTCTCTTTTTGTAATATTTTCCATTAAGATATTAGTGATAATTAATAAATATATTTAGTTTGGTTTTTAAATTAAAATTGCCTGAAATCCTCTGAGTCAATAAAAGTTTGTGTGGTTCTCATAATTCAGTGTCTGGGACTATATTTGTCCCGCCATGCCTGTGGAGGGAATTATTATTTTTTTCTGCCTCACAGATGCAGGGAGTTAGAGGGGCTATTCGTAATAGTTCATATAATAGGTGCACAGATATTTTTAAGAAAAAAATAAATCATAAAAAACCTTCTGAGAATTTTTTATTCTAAATCAAGCTTTGAGACAGTAAGGGAAGTATTAATCAAATGTTTTCAGAAAGAGAAAGTAAGATCCATGTTTTGTTACAAGGATTTCAGAGACAGTGACTTTGTCTGTACATCTGTAGTTAACTAAATGGGCCAGGAAATGTTCTCTGGCCCTGAGGGCAATATGTACAACCTCTTGCCTTCCAGAGGAAGCAGGTTGCAACCATACCGCCTTTTGTCCTGTGCTGTCCAGTGGAGTGTGATGAGTGTCGTGCAGAGCAGTGTTGCTTGGCACAGACCATGGCAATGATCATGCTAGCATTCCAGCAGTATGGATAGTCACCTATCTGGTGTTTGAATCCATAGTCTATCCCTTCTTAGCTTGCTAGTATAGACATGGTCTGCATTTTGAAAATATTGTCTTAGTTTGAGTGCATGTGATGAGGTCTTGAAACTGTAATCAAGCTGATACATGTCTCAAAGTCACTGCTATAGGAATTTTATTATATTCTTCTTAGGAGAAAAACAAAACAAACAAAAGAAAACAAATAAACCCCCAAACAAAACAACAAACCCCAAAACTAAATCTAAAATAACAACACTAAAACACTACACAGCCCTTGTCAAAGAGATTTCTAGAATCTGATAAGGTATATTTTTTGTTTGCTTACTTCCTTATTATCCTAGTGTCTGAACTCAATTAGAACAAACTACCACATAGATTATTGTTCTGGGTGCACTGACTTTGCTTGTGTCCTGGTGTCACTCTAATTTTGGAAGAGATCTCTTCCTAAAGTACAATATGGATTAGACAGTGCTACCTCTTCCAAATTTGGCTATCAGTTGTGTGCAAATCAATTCAGCCCTTCCAATACAATAGTACGTTTGTTAAATGCTGACTTCACTAATACTTCCCTCCTCGGCAGAATTTAGCAGGTTTCTGGCAAATGTAGTCCATTAGTTATTATTTCTCTGTATTTTTCTCTATATAATTATTTCTCTAATTTGCTGAAATTAACTGTCAGATCCTGATATTTTTTCCAAGACAAGGTCAATGTAGACTTGAAAATCTTTCTTTAAAGCCTTTTCTTTTTGTGGTTGTAGCTGCCTAATTTAAGCACTGAATAGTTGCCATTGCTATGAGTGCTTTTGGCTTTGTGTTCAGTACTAAAGAAAAATCAGTCAAAATCTTGAAGTCTAATGTAGAATGTCATGCAAGAATTTTAAACCTGAGAATTCCACTGAGTGCTAATGTTTTTTTCAATGTTAAAATGCAAGGGGGACAAAATTGGCTGCTAATGTCTCCTTTTCCACTTCAGGTTTTTAGTCAATTTCTGTTAAGAGTTTTCACATTACCATAACTCTTGCCTGGTCTTCTCCCAACTACTTGGTTTTTGACTATGGCATGCTGATCACAAGAAGCTGTGCCCAACATTGCTGTTGTTATAGAATGACTCTGTCAAAAGAGATAGTGTTAAAATGGTTCTTTTATTTTGTATTTTTCTTTGACTTTTTAAAGTCATGTATGTGACTCTGTGAATGTAAGAATTAAAAATAGTTTGTAAAAGTTTCTCCATTTATTCAACATAGCCAGGTATTTTCTTTAATTAGAAACACCCTTGGTAGTAAAGGATTATCAAAAAATATCTCAATTTCCATTTTATTCATGTCATGCTTATGAATTTCCCAATTTATAATCCCATTCAGAGAGATATCCATTTTTTGGACCTCAAATCCTCATTTATCAATCTACCATATTTGTTAACATCTCTACTGTAAATGTACACATTCTAGTCATATATTCAGATATTTAGAACTCCACATGAAACCATCTCTGAGCCACAACAGAGTGGAAAAACACTGACAGATAGTCTGAATGATTGTTGTAGAGGTGCTCAGGTGCTGAAAGTCCATGACCAACACCCATTAGATATACAGCATCCTAACAAGGATTTTGATGCAGGTGTACAATAAAACTGATTCTTAGATAGGTGAATTTGCCAGGAACCTTCACTGACATCTGACCATGGTAAGGCTTTGGTCACTGGCATTCAGTTTAATGCCCAGTGAGCTACAGACAGCACATGTTCTTGTCTGTGTGTCCTTACAAATGCACAACTTACATGATAGGCTTCAGTTAATTCTTCACAGTTGTGACTTTCTCTTTTCCTCAATATTGCCTGATAAAATTCCTCTTTTGCTGCTAACACGTAAACTGTGTTGCTATTTTTTAAGGCTTCGTGAGGCCTCACTTTTCCTGGTGTGCGATCTGGGTCTAAATAAAGCTGTGCTGGCAAACTAGCATCTCTGATGCCACCAGCTATCTTCTCTTTTATTAGTGTCTGCTTTTAACATTCTGTTTTTGTAAGGTTCAGCAAGACTGAACTGCAGCAACTAAAAGCTGTTTCTTTTTTTCCCCCTCTCTCTTACTCCTGGAATCTTTGAGTAAATTTGGCATTTTCAAATTAACATTCTTTCTACCTAGCCTATCAGTATGAAAATATGCTTTGTGCTTTGTTGTATCCTTTTCTTCCACTGACACTCTGTGAAGGGACACAGAGTGAGGGACATAGAGTGTTCAGCAATGTCACCTGTGGCATAGATCAGAACATTGCCTGATATTGCCAACTATGCTAGAAGACCCTGATGCTGCTGAGCTCTCTAAACGGAGCAAGGCCCTCACAGTGGCCTTTATCACACAGACATTTTTAATCATTACTGCAGAGAGATAGATCTGAGTTTCTGCCAGAAGTTTCCTGTTTCCATGTTAATTCACCCTTTCAGCAACATTGCAAGGTTTCTTTTCTTTATTCATCTACAGACAGTGATTCCTTCCACTCCTTGTGGCACTGTGCCTAATATTTGAGCTTCAGCTGAAAAAATTTTCAAACTGGGATATTCTTTCTGCTTATTGTCCACATCCCTCCGCACTTTGGAGTCCTCTGAAAAACTGCACAGACCACTGACCAGCTGCTTGCTTCACCTGCTGATATATATACACAACTTACTATTATAGTGGTCAAACTGACATTTCCCAACATCAAGAAATATCAGTCAAAACAAATCTGTTGCCCAGACAGTATGGGCAAAAGCTGTGGATCGTGGTGACCTTTTAACTCAAACCCATCTGTACCTAGCAGGGAATTCTAACCCAGGCCCAGCTGCAGGGGCCAGATGAGCCTTGCAACCCTTCCTTCTCCAAACTTCAATCCCACAGGCCAAGAGAATGAAATGTCTGTCAGTATTACAGCTTTAAAATTTCCTATGGTGAACAACTCCCTTGCCACTACAAAATGGCACACAGAGAGCAAAGATCTGGACCCTTCAGTTTCAGTTGCTCTAGGAAGATTATTTCATTAAAGTTTATCAACACATTTTAGTAGATATAATTCCAATAATTCTAGCAGCTTTGCTAACACAGCAAAGAAAATGTCTCAGATCCCTCACTTCTGGAAGAAGTGATGTATGACTGTCATATCAGTTTCAAAACAGGGACTAGAAAGTGGGATTACAACAACGTGAAGCAGTCCAATGGCTGTGATAAACTAAACAAGTGCAAGGTTCACTTGGTCATGTTTAATGGGGTTAAGCCACGAGAGGAATGGGAAGCAGTGCAGTTACTAGTCTCAGTGGTGCATTTTTATTAGAGACATGTATATCCCTAATCCTTTTTATTTTTATAAGAATTTTTTCTGAAGATGTCTATTTCAGTGACCAAGGCATTCCTGTCCTAAAAACGTCTTGTTTTAAAAATTAAATTAAAAGAAATATATTTATAAAAGTAGAATTCTAAGAAATGTGTCTAGTACATAGAAGAAAGACCAGGCAATTATTCTTGTATTAAAATTGAATGGGAAACCAAACATTTATGTTAACAGAAAATTAAACCTAAATTAATATTCTGATCAACAATTTGTTCTTTTTCTTAAAAAAAAAAAAAAATTCCAACACCAAAAAACCCCACAAAACCCCAAACTTCCAAATAGCTTTTACTGGCTACCAATATGTAATAAGACTATGAGAGATATATATCACCAGTCAGCAATTTCAAGACTTCTACTTATTTTTTCAACTCACAAAAATAAACCAGAACCCCAAAATATAATCATATAAACAAAATAATCTTGAAACAGTAGCACAGGAGCTTTGTTCCTAAAAAATACTCCAGTGATTATGAAGGGACAGAGGAGTGATTTACAGTTTTTCTTTTTCATTCTAAAAGAAGAGAATTTATAGAATTGCCAGGAAGCTCCTATGAAACCAAATAGCTATAAAGAGCCAAATTTCTTGGCCTGGTTTCTAGGAGCTATGTTACTAGATTTTTAATCAAGTAATTAAACCCAAATTTGCAGATAGCCACAGACTCAAAATAACCTGGGAGATCCTTCATGGATTTGTTACTTTGCCTTTGACGACTCTGGGCGTCTAGCTGATTCTGTCTGCTTCAGTCAGGTAGAATAACAGAAATCAAAAGGACAATACCAACAATACATGGAGCTATTTTTACAGTATCTGAATTGGTCTCTATGGCAACATTTTTTAGCCTATTTAGATTTTTAAGAAAATCTCTATATCTCTCTTCCCCTTCTTGCATTATTCTGTTGAGTGACAGATATTGATAGAAAGATAAAACACAATGTCCACATACAAACACCTGTTGAGTTTGGAAGAGTAGGTTGTTGTTTGCTTTACATTTGGCCTTTCCCTTAAATAGATATTTCAAAGACATCCCACTAAACTTTTGTCCTTTTCTTTGAGAAAAAGTTACTAGGAAAAAAGAAAGATACATTCAATTTACAATGCAATTACTCCAAATATGCACAGATATATAATTTTTTGAGTCTCTTCAAGTTTGGTGAGAGTGGTGTGTATACCATTATCACTGTTTTATAGTTTGGGGAGACAAATAGAGATGGGAAAATAAAATAATTGTCCAAGGCCAGCCATCCAGCTAGTTGTTTCACCGACTGTTCTAGCAGATTTACTCATTTTCAGTACCTTAACAAGTGGTTCCTGATATTATACTTTATACCTAAGCTCTCCTTATTTGGTAGACATTTCTGTTTCACTATATCCTTGTCTCTGTCTTCTGCTGTTGTATGAAAAAAGCCCTCAAACAAGCAGGAAATAGGACTATACCCTGAGAACTGCTAAAATGACTGCCTCAAAAGACCATTGAATTCATAGAGAAAAAGAAATCTCTATGAAAGTACTGGAAATTTATTTTTATAAAATCCCATTCAACCATAATAAATCAAAGTATTTAATGTACAAACAGTACATTAGGTCTAAAACTCATGCTCTTTATTGGAGGGAAAAAAAGCTAAAATTGAAGAATGATGGCTATAATGAAGTGGGGATGATATTCCTGGGCAGTGCAGGAGTGAAAGAAGCTGGTGCTGGTCTGGGCTACCTGCACAGATTAGTTTTATTGAGGATCTGGACCTTTGCATAAACAGGCAGTAGAGCAGTGCCTATTCTTCACAAATAGGTGGATGAAAGGGATTTTCTCTGCGCTGGAAGAATTCTTATCCCTCATGAAGTGACCTGATTTTTAAAATTATCTGGTATAATTTTGCTACCTGCCAGTTTTAGAACGTAAGAACAGCAGTATCAGCTCAGTTCCAGTGATCTGCCTTATTCACTGAGCTGTCTACATTAACCAGACATACAGGAAAGACTACAGAAACAGGGAAGGAATGATCCCATCTCTGATATGCCTTCATGACTTTTTGCAGTCAGCAATTTAAAGATTTTCTGAGCCAGGACTCTATCCAAAGCATCCATCAGTCAGGCTATTCTCTAATCCACTTTAAACTCATTTATTTCTTTGGCTACCTTCAAATCCTAAAGCATTGAGTTCCACATTTCAATTTTTGTGGTGTATCAATGACATAAAAATGAAATAATATGTTGAGCATCCTAGATCTAACACTTAACATTTTATTTGAATGCAAATCACATTATTTGTATCTTGAGCAGAGTTGTTTGTCTTTACAGTCACTCACAATAACTGGAAGTAAATTTTAAAAAGCACCACAGATGAGACTGATTCATGTGTATCCAACACTCAGACAAAATTGCAGATGATCGGTTGCATCCTGTTGGCTGTTATGTTTTGTTCAAAAACCAGAGTGCTGTGATACAAGCCAAAGTGTCATCATTTCAGCTTCATCAGAATGTGCTTATATTTTTAAGCACCAGCAATTTTCTTACAAATATTATAAACTCTGCAATTTATTTAATTGAAAATTTAATATTAGATGATTTGGGATTTAGCATAAGAAACTGTTAGAGGAAGTTTTGAAATGTGTATGGTGTAGTTTATTGAGATCAATTGAGTAATTAAAATGGGTGCTCTCACCAGTAAAATTTTTTTTAAAAAAACATGTAAGTAAAATCTACCAACCCTTTTGTGCCACATATAGACAGAATGCTGTCTTACAATTGTCAAAATAAATGTAAAATAAAAAATATTTTTTTAAAATATTTTTTAATGGCTAAAAATAACAAAGTTATTTACAGGAGAGGGAGAAAAGGACCACAAAATACCCACTTCATCTGGATAAAGTTGATACAATAGTAGTTCTAAACTAATTAGCAGCAAGCACTTATCATAAAGTCTTCACAGCATTACCATCTTCAAGGGCTGAAAACAATATATCTTTAGAAACTATATTCCTAGCGTGGATTGAGAAGGTAATATTAATGGAGGAAAGAACCAGGAAATAGCAGCACACTTAAAGGTGACTAGAGCTAGAATCAGTGACAAGAGGCCATCAGAAACACATGAGTAATTTTTTAAGCAATCATAGATTCAGGTAAATAGCATTGCAAAATCAGTCCTTCTTATGATATGTGGTGAAGATTAATTAGCAGTTTTGTAAAATGAGCAGTTATGTTTGCCCTTTGACTAATATATAAAACAAACTCTCTTCCTACCTGACTTTCACTGATGTACTTATGCCCAAAGCTGTACTAAATTTCCTGGTGTAAAGACATTACAAGAATTAAACTTCTGTCAAGGCATTGCCTTGAGTGATTATATTATTGGCAATCATGTTTATCAGGTGTCTCGGAGTGCTGGGCTCTGTACCAACACAGAGGGACAACACCAGGGTCTCCTCTCTCAAGGAGACTGCAGCCTGAGTCAGGCACAGAGCACATGCAGTTTATAACACTGAACTAAAAGCAATAAAGGTGTAGTTTTATCCAAGTCCATCCTCTCTTTAGTAAAATATATGTTCATTCATTCAGTGATCTCATACACTTTGTTAGAGAATACAATGCTTCTTACAAAGCATTAATATCTTTTCTCTCTGTGTGTAAGTGGCCACTGTTTTGAGTGGAGCAGCAGATTAAATAGCTGCTCCCATTAACTATGGGAATCTCAGGCCATCTTTTCTTATATGATACAAGAATAAAATATGTTTTAAACAAGTGTTCACAACAGGGGATTTGTACACCTCCTCCTCTCTCTGTTGCTGCTTAGATGTCCACAGCTCAGAAATTTATATGATTTTCTTCATATTGATCATGTAGACTTTCTGGCTCCCTCCTTCTCCCTGAAACAGAATACTTTGAGACACTGTAAATCTTTTATTGCTGTAGAGATCTTTAATAGGAAGTTCTTCAAATTCCTTGGAAAACGTTATCTAAGAGGGTAGATAATGCCCTCCTGGAGAAAGCTATCATGTTGCTAGGCACCAGTTCTCTTTAGTTCATCTTGCTGAAATCGCTGTGCACAGTCTCCAGTGTCCCCGCACAAAATTTGTCCTTCCTCATTTGGAAACCTCTTTTGTTCCCAGCAGGAAGCTCATGTTCTTAGACTCCCTAGGACTTAAACAAAAGTGCAACCAGTAGATATGAGGCCTTGCAGAGAGCTTTGGGTCCTCAGAAGACTCCTTACAGTGACTCCCATAGGAAGAATGTATTTAGAAAAATAGGAGGATGAACCTTGTTCTCGCTGGTATCTGTGAGGAACCAGTGCTATCTAAACAATAATGATGTCCCAGCTTCTCCTCCAGATTGTGTTTACAGGAGCTAATTCACCTCACCTTACACTCACAAGAATGGACTAACTCAGCTAGACCTTTTCTGTGGCTTCATGTGAAGAAACAGAGGGAGGTGGAATACAGGCAAGAAAGCCAGGGCTAATAAAAAGTCTTCTATTCTCCTTAATAAAGAAATCTGGATCAAAGTGATATGATAGAGAAACCTTTACTAGTTATAAGTCCTGCTGCACCTGAGTGCTCTACAAAACCATTTAATTCTTGGTTCCTTTAAAATATGCTGGTTGTCACAGTGTTCTTCTTTAATAATCACAACTTCACAAATTTTTATAATTATGCTAATGGAATCATCGTGAAAGTTTCCATACTGCTTTGTCATAAATATTAAACCCTTTATCCTACTGGTTTAACATGGCAGATAAAGAGAATTGAATGAATATGATACCACACAGAATTTCCTCCTTACTGGAAGGCAATGCAAAAGTATAAGCAGCATAAGTGGTTTCATCTTTTATAAAACAAAAAAATTCTTGACATTTTGCTTTCTTGTGCAAGTGATGAAAGGAAACTAATGCCAAAATATTATCTGAGTGTAGAAGTTGGCTTTTTAACCTATTGTTCCCATTCCCATTCTTAATCAGACTTTCATATACATGTGTGGTCACAACCACTTCTCTCTGGTTGTGGATACTCTTGCTTCTCTTTCAAATTCTGTGGATTATCTAATTACCCATCATCCCAGTAGCCATAGTATAAAATGACCAGGAACTGCCTCCTTTGATTTCCTCAGTGTGCACATGAATCCACTGCTATAAAATATTTCCTCTATGTGAAAATCACTGAGATTTCAATAATATAATGAAAAAAACATACTTACTCAAAGTTTTCCCTCTTCTGTATTTAGAGAGACTCTAAATTTATAACCTTTTTTTTCAGTAATGTCTTGCATATAAAGCCCTCTATTAGGAGTTTCTTTCTTCCAGACATAATTTAAGCCTGAGGATGAGGCAGCCTCATTGCCATTATGTGTATCTCTGCATGAAGTGAAAAAAAAAATAAAAATGGGTGGGCTCCAAAACAAACCATGGCTAATGCAATAAAGGCATTAGAAATTATTATCATGACCATAAGAGGAATTAATGTGACTCATGATGCTGTTGTATACTAAGTTTACATTTATTATGTTACACCTGAACTAGGACACCGTCAGTTGCCCAAATTGGAGAGTCTCTTCTTTCCCCTCACTCTGCATTCACTCTCACATACATAGGTTGACAAGACCTGATATAGAGCTGTAAAGCAGTCTCCTCTGTCTTCTGTCTGCTGAAAACACTGTTTTGCAATGCATAAGACATCCAAGGGTCACTCTGCCTCCACTTGCTTTTCTACTGTGATAATGTGTGCTCAGATTCTAAGGCTACAGGGAAAGAATACATATTTATGAAAAAAAAAAAAATGAAAAGAAAAAAGATCAGGTTTTCAACTAAATGAAACAGTAAAAATTGTTAAATCACACGAGTACACATATGTACCCCATTAACAACTTTCAGATGCATTTGCATTAATTTTTTAAAAATGTCTTTTTTATGTGTATGTCTATACATTATATGAACACTGATTCAAAAACCTCTGTTATCCTCTCTTCATAGGCATGCGTGGGAGCACACATGCACACTTACACACCCCATTTGGGCTCAGTGTTAGATTCCCCTACTGGGTTCAGCTGGGATGGAGTTAAATTTCTTCACAGGATCCTGTATGGTGCTGTGTTTTGGCTTTCTTAATAGTAGAATGTTACCAACACACTGGTGTTTTGCCTATTGCTGAGCAGTGGTTATGCAGCAAGGCTGTTTCTAAGCTGCCCTGGCAGCAAGTAGGCTGGGAATGGACAAGAAGCTGGGAGGGGACACAGCTTGGACGGCTGACCCCAAATGCCCAAAAGGATATCCCATACTCTACGACAACATGCTCAGCAATAAAACTGGTGATAGTCTTTTAAAAAGGTAGCTGTTGCTTGGAGACTGGCTGGGAAACAGTCTGCTGGTGGGAGGTGGTGAGTGACTGCCTTTGCATCACTTGGTGCAGGTTTTTTTTCCCCTTCACTTATTAAACTGTCTTTATCTCGACCCACAGGTTTTTCTCACTTTTGCTGTTCTGGTTGTCTTCCCCTTCTTGCTGGGGGAGTGATCAAGTGACTGGGTGGGTGCTTAGCTGCTGGCTGAGGTCAGCCCACCACATTTGCTCAAGCCCACCACATGTTTTATTGGGTAAGAGAACAAAGTCAAAGTGTTCTACATGCCTCTGTAGGTGGGTGTGACCTCAAACATTGGCATGAAGACATCTGTGTTCTGGATCAATTAGTGTGCCTCCTCGTATGAGTTTGTCCTACACTAGCTAGCATTATCCCAGTCAATGCCCCATGCTCAGGATAGCTGGAACTGGCAAGGAACCAGTGACAGCAGGCTGTTTGGATATGACCACTTTATTTTGGAGTACGAAGAAATTTACTAGTACAGACCTTTTCTGTATCATAACAGCTGGCTATAGAATAAGTGAGTGCCTTCTCACCCCTTTTGTTAGCAAGTACAAATAGATGTAACCATAGTGTACCTTAAAAATTTTGCTTTATCTGTTATTATTGAAAAATAAAAGAAGTTACGTGCTAAGAGAAGACTTTGTATTTCCACAATAATGTAGATATTATCTTCCATTCCCAGATTATTTCTGGTTTGGACTTAAACGACTTCTCTCAAAAGGGACCATTACTCACTGTCTTCATACTGCTAATCACAGAAGACACTGTCCTTGGAGGAAAAATGGGCACCCTTGAAACCGAGGGTGCTCTTGGGAGTAAAATCATCCTTTTCCTGTTATCATTATTTTTTATATAAAGACTTTTAAGGCCTACATATACAACTGTCATTAAAAAACATTAAAAGTGTAAAGGTGGGTGACAAATGGCACTGTTGTAATAGTGTTGCAAAGCTATTGCTTCAGTGGTTTCAGTCAGTCATGTAAATGGATGAAACTCTTACAGGTATGTAGAGAAGGAATCTTTGCTGACACCAATATTCCAGACAAGAATATGGACTGTTTTCTTATGGCAGGATTGTAATCATCACTGTCAGACTAAGTGAAAGGCAACTGCAGGATTTGTTGTTGAACTTCTCATTCTAGTCATCATTTTGATTGCTGAGGAAACTCCCTAAAATTACAGCAATTTTATATTGTTAGCAAATAAGATCAAAATTTAAAATAGAGCAAACAGATGATCTGATTTGAGTAGAGATATTCAAGTGACAATCACTTTTTCCTAAAAGAAAAGGTTCTTACCCATGCAGCACTGGGTAAGTTTTTACCCATGTAGCACTGAGTGGCAACACAGGGCAGTATGTTCTGTCTACCCAATGGGGGCTTTTCCAGGTAATTTTTTTTTTAGTAGGACATCAGTTTCCATTGGCAGCATTTGGATGCCCTGTAGGAATTTGAATCCATTCGGCTACCCTCTTATGTTATGCCATGTCTTCAAGGAAGCTTCTTCAATTCCTTGCCTTTGTCAGTGCTTGGACATCTCATCCTCTTTTCCTCAGCACTCCATAGGGAGATTCCTCTCAACTGTGCTCTGAACCACTCTTTTGTTTAGGTGCAGTCATTGCTGACTTGTGTGTAACCCTTGTGCTTAGCTCAGCCACCTCTTCATTACCAATCCTGGCTCATTGCCCCTAGCTGCTCACACAGCTCTCACTGTGAAATTTTAAATAAATTAAAGTTAGAAGGACTTGGGACCTTTGGAGCACGAGTTGGTCATCATTCTAATTGAGTGTTGGCTCTTGTATCCTCCATTCTTCTCCAAACAGGTATAGCCATATAGCTAATGCAAATATTTCTGTTTGCAACAAACCGAAGAGAGATCTAAAAAGCTGGCTACGTTTATGTGGTAAACTGAAATAATTATACAGCACATTGTATGTTACAGCCAAACTGCTTTTGCTTCACTGTTAATACAGTTGTCTCATTACTATATATCTTCAAACCTGCCAAGAACATTTGTCTTCATTTAAGAGAGCATACTGCACATTCCATATTTTAGAGTTAAAGCAATATGGAATTTTCAGAACCTAAAAACAGTTCCTGAAAAACGACTGTCCTGAAAAACAAAGTGTAATGACATCAGTGAAGCTTTTTATTATTTATCCATAATCTAAACCTTAATTTGCATAGTTCCCAAGAAAACACAAGTGTTTCTGACAGCCCAGTAGAACCACTCTGACAGACAGCATGCATTGTCTTTTTTCCTATGAGTCACAGCCAGTTACAGAGATTTTTCAGGCCAAACTGGGTATTCATCGACATCAATCCAGTCCCTTCTGTTCACACTGAGCCTTCAGTTCTGCTTCTGTATTGCTGTTACCCACAATGATGTAGTAATTTAATAACTTTAATTCTTCAATGATTTTCAGAGACCAGGTTGATCTTGCTTGCCCATCAATTCAGAATACAAATCTATATTTTATGCACAAATCTATATTTTATCCATCTTTAAATAATAAATCCTTCAGAGCTAGTAGTGCAAAACCTCTCAAGGCTATTTTTATAAATCAATTTTTCAAGGCAGCATCACCTTCAATTTAATTTTTTAATTGTCATTCCTCAATAGCTCAGTAATGAAGAAGTTGTTTTAACAAAGCATGCAGGTGATTTTCACATTTTTACCTAAACTGAGCATTATCACTTTACACCCAAAAGGGTTGGTTTTTTTTTTTTTTAAAAAAAACAAACCAACCAACCAACCAAACAAACAAAAAAACCCCAAGAAGACAACTAGGAAAGTGTGTCCTCTGGCACAGTGAAAAATCACTATTACAACACTGTGATAGCAATTTGAGACTAATTAGTCAGGAATGAATTGAAAAACTTGTATTTAAATTGATTTAATGCTTCAGAGTTTTCGAGGGCTTCATATTTTTCTGTTATATTTGCCTGAAAACCTGCTGATCTGAGCTTCACAAACTTCAAAACACGTTCCTGTGAGGTCAGTGTTAAAATATTAAGTTATTTTGTCCTGGCAGTGTTGACATTTACCTTGTTTAAAGTGTTTAACATCAAAGCCAACACAATAAGTTTGTGATGTGAAGTAGGCCATATCCACTTACCAGAAAAATATTCATCCAATGCTTTGTAAACATTTAAAACAGTTAGAAGCAAGATCACAAGCCTCTTCTCTTGCACCTTTCATTCCTTATTCTATACGCCCAGTATAAAGCCCACTTAAATTAATGGGAGTCTTTCCACTCACTTTTAAATTAATCCTGTAAACAAGTAGAGGATCCTATTCCTTCATTTCCAGCCTGCCCAGAAAAATATACATGTTCACAGCACAAAGGCAGAAAGGGAAGAGATTTCCTTCCCAGGTTTCGTAATTGAAGAAAGTAAATTGCCTCTGAGTAACCTATTCTGTGATACTGCTTGTACAGAGCTCATTTGCTTGAATATAACCTGGCAATAACAATCCAAACCAGGAGGAAGACTAAAATGAGTGTGAGCATAAGGAAGCCGTATGAAAACTGCCTTCCACCTGGCTTTCAATTTACTGTAGACATGCCACCAAGAAAGCAATTCTGAGTTAAACAGTGCAAACCTGCACTTTGCACTGACAGTCTCCAGAGAATGCCATAAATATGAAATGAATTTTACTGTCTCGTATGTCAGTCATAGCTGAGCATAATATGAATTATCCAGCTGAACTTCTTGCCTCTATTCCACCTAGTAACTAAATTAGCACAATGTGGCTTCCATCCCTTATAGCTGAGCCTTCCAGGGCAGGAAAACAGTTGTGTGCAAGCTGACCATCACACAGGTTTCCTGGCCCAGGCTGTCTTTCAGTCAGTGTGTGGGCCTGGGTTAGGAGACCAATTTTTGGCCCAGGTCAAAACTGTGCCAAGGAATTCACTAACAATTTATGCACATGCCAATGCATAAAGGATACCTTTACTGTTACTAGCGTGGACATTCTGCCATATGACAGAGCAAGGAAGGTTTGAACAGCAGCAAGTTCCTTTAGGGAATTCTTTTCTACCCCAAAAGACAGCAGCCTCTTCTTTCACATCTAGTTAATAGAATGATTTTGTACTATGTGCATTATAAGGTCTGGAGAAGAATAATGGCTATCAGAGGAATTAAGTCGAATGAAAAGCAGCAATCCTCTATAGACATAACTGAGGGATGCCAAAGTACTACTATATGGTATCAGATTTAAATGCAGATATTATTGATGTGGCTGTTAGAAGTGACAGCTATCAAGGGAGGACTTTGAAGGAAAGTAACTGCAAAGGGCAGAAGCTAAAAAGAAGGGTCCATATAGTTTTAGTGGATCAGATATGACCAGCACTTCTATTGCTGGACTCTGCACCTGGGAAAAAATGGGAGACATTCTTACTAATCTTTATAAGTGAGCATCAAAAAAGATTGTAAATGCTTTACTCACAGAGAGGTGATTTTCAGAAATCCCTTTGAGGTCAATGTTGGTAAAAGAGGAGCAGGAACTGAATTTGTCAGTAAAGTATCTAGAGAAACTTTAGGTGAAATAAGAAGACATATTAAATGTGTATATGGAAAGCATAAATGCAGAGAAAACTTATAATTATGAAGTGTCAGTTTGCTTTCAGACACACTTACAGTATTGCACTAGGATCATTGTAGTTGTGGTGTCAGATAAAAAAATAGACTCCAGAAGAGAAGAAAAATGAACCTTAAATAAGAAAAATAAGCCCTAAATCAAAATAATTGAAAAAGTACACTGCACCCTGAAACTGGGCAAGTGAAATAGTCCCAACTGTTGTGATAACTTGCACATCAGTACAAAAAACCCCCAACCAAAAACAAAACCAAAAGTAACATTTAAACTGAAAAAAATTGGGATTGCAGTGCTATTGATGATAAAGATGTCCTTTGTGAGAATATAGTTGTAAACTAAACCAAAGAAACTGCAGAAACAGCTGGGTCATTTACAGACAGCTTATGTACTACTTATCAGAAGCTAGAAAGATGTCTTGCTTGTTGTGGGCAAAAAAAAAATGATTGAGTAGAAGTACAAAAAATTGAGTGTCCTTACTTGTCACTCATCTTTGTGAGTGAGATCACCTAACTACTCAAAACCTACTGCTGTTGTGCTAAAAAAAATAGTTTCTTTTTAAAATCCAAACAAAGGCTACCCTTCACATTGTCTTGTACCACATAGAGAATCCTGCAGTATGATAATTAACTGGGCATAGCTCATCACACAAATGCTCATGAAGTCAAATGCTAATTATTTTGGGCTATCATGTTAGATATCAGAACACAATGTAACGAAGTTAAACCGCTTGAGCCTTCAACTGCTAAGGACATTGGAAAAGATTTTTATAACATCTTATGGTTTTTCTATGAGTTATTTAAAATAAACAGTTTCGTAGCTGCTGGTTGAAAATAACATTATTTTAGTACAATTATTTCCAGTATTTCTATTTTCAATATGAGCATCAGATTTCCTAAGTTCTCTGCTTGAACGAGGGGTTTTAGCAGCAGTTGAACCTGTCAAAATAAAAGAACATTGGGTTTTTTAAATGGTACCTTCAAAGCTTTATGATGCCACTAATATTAATGATCCTGGAAGAGAAACTTGAAAGACTACAGCTATGATTTTTCAGGCATTTAAGATCTTAACAGTTTCAAATACGTCTGCAACTAAAGAGACAGTCTCCCTTGCCGTATTTTTCTCATTGAAAATATGTCCCCCTTCCAGAAAAACACTCTTGAGAAGACAATTCTTGCTTCTTTGTCCAACAGTCTCTGAATTCCACCTATTTTATCAGGTAGTTTACTCCATAAATAAGTATTTAGTCTAGCCTTCAATATTATCTGACCAATATACTTTATCCCTGTATTCTGACAGTGTCTGCTGTTCCTGAAGCAAATCAGTTTAAAAATAAGAAATAACAAAAAATAAAATTTGGAGTAATAAGCAACATTTTCTTTTGTGAATGTGTATTTTTGATTTAGAGAAGGAAAAGATAAACTGTTTCACAGTTCAGGACTTGAGAGTCACAAAAAGTCAATAAAATACACTAATTTTGTCATAGAATTACTTTTCTACTCTTTACTATGCCCTTTCCATTCTTTTTGTTTTGTTTGTGCTTTATTTCACTTGTTCTTTATTGTGGTCTTTAAGTGTTCTTTGTGAACTAAGTACATGGTCAGAACATCATAAGAATAAAATTAACACCCATTTAATTTATCTCTTTAGACTTATCTCCCCAAAGATAAGTCACGGGCAAGATTTTTTCAATCTCCAAGAAATTTTATTATTTAAATGATTTTCTACTGCTTCTCAACTTTTAGTTCCTTCAGATAATCCAGCTGAATGGATTTTAGCCTTGTTCATTTTGCTATCACCAATGCAGATTTCAAATTTCATGTTTATTTGGCAATAGCATCCGTTCTTATACTGTTTATCACAACCCAGAGACAGGCAACATGTTTGTTGAAGGAAGAAGAACCTGTTTCAAGGCAAGACAAATCAGGTGTCCTTACTCTTTGTGTGGAACATCTATTCACACTGCTATTAAAAAACAGAAAAACACTCCAGTATTAAAAAATCCAGGTGTTCTATTAAAAAAGAACCCCAAAACACAACAGCCAGATGCTCAAAAATTTTTCATAAATCCTTATTTTAAGTTTATATTTATGACCTACTTTTATAGGTCATAAAAATTGAAGTGTTCTCTTATTCATCATTCTTACATCAAAAATATTAACCACTAGAACAAGTAGCTTTGAATTTCTACTGTTTTTCACATTTCCCAGCTGTGCTTCAGTACACTCATTTGAAGTGGGTGTCTTACAAGTATAAGAGAACGAAATAATTTGATACCTGGTGTGTGTTCTTGCTTGCAATAGTATATTGTTTATTAAAAGGGATGAATGGTCTTACTTAGATATTCCAAGTAGCTAAACACCTGAGACTCAATTAAAGTTTATGAAACTAGGCATTCTGACAACTGAAAAAACTCCCTTCCCCCACTTGTAATTATAATTAAATATGAGGAGCTGAGAGCAACAGCAACAGGAGGAAGAGGAGGTTAGAATAGCAGTTGACTTAATTTCAGTCTTGAAGAAATAATGAATAAATCAGGCTGTTAAAATTCATCTTGTTGCAAGTTGACAGGTACTCAGCACATGTAATTAATTCAGTGAGTTTTAATAAAGTAGAATTAGAAGCAAATAAGAAACATCTCCTAAAGCAGTGGGGAAGATGTGTACCACTATCTCCTGGTGCAGATATGCTGACATACTGCATTCTTCTGTGAGTGATGGGCCACAGGGCCCATGAATGATGCTGCTGCATGTGCAGGAAGGTGAGGGGAGGTCGTGGTCCTAGGTAAAGAAGAGGAGGGAGAGATTGGAAGTAGTCCGTGACTTGGTGAGAATGAAAAAAATGTTAATAAGTGCTCACTAAAATTAGACGACATACTCAATGCCCTATTTAATAACAACAATTGGTGAAAAAGAATTTTTGTTCCTATTTGGAAATTGGCTTCCCAGATACAGCACTTTCCCAGACTGAACAGTGTTGTTTGCTTGTTTATTTTTCAAAGAGGAAGAATAAAGAAGTGCATAAAAGCCAGATTTCCAGTGTGGTGTTGGATAACCATACTAAGTCCATGGCTATATGCCTGGGAGGGTGTAGCAGGTTTTGTTTCCAGGACTGCTTCTCTGGCTGGAGAAGGAGGGAGGCTGAGTTCACTGCAAGCACTGCCAGCACATGAGCCTATCATCACGATCCCACAGTGGTTGTTAGGGGATGTTTTGAGGCTGATTTGCATGTTTCTGATGGCATGTGATGCAAATATGCTGTCATATCAGTGATACAAACTTACCATTGTTGTTCATTAAAGACCCCTGTCTGCTACTCAGGAGAGTTAGATATAATCAGCAGTGATATATTCCAGCTAGAGCACAGATCACTTTTCATAAAACTTGCTTCTATCTTCTCATTTTGTGCTCAACATGATCATTAACATTTTCATCACGGTTCTTTCTTCAACAATAGCCATGTCCACATTTGTCTCAGATTATCATCACCTATCTTTCCTTCAGTACAGGGGATAATTTATGAATTAAATCCTACAGTCGATACTCAAGTCAACCATAAGAGTTAGCAATGTTTTCACCAAAAAGATTAGGATGTTAGTATTTGCATAATTTATAAGGGAAACAGTATATTTTTTTCAGGTTAATACTGTGTTTTACCTATGTAATTCCTTCCTAAATTCTTCTCCAACAGAACATTCTATCTTTTGCAAGAATATTGATAGGAAAGCAAGTTAAAGTTACATAGTAGAAATTCATAACATATGAACCAGGGAGTTAAAGGCAGGAAATGCCTGCATTTTCTATTATATTTATTGTGTGTTTCACTGCAGAGTTCTAATTTCAAATAAGTGGGATTTTTGTTCATGCACAGGAAATACTGCTAGTTAGGCTTTAACTGGATAGATTTTATGAATCCATATACCTTAGGGACATCTGAACATAAGAATTAATGGCAAAACCTAGGATGGAATGATTAGTGCATTTTCAGAACTTGCTGGTTTTTTTCCAGTTTACATTCCTTGCATTTTTTAAAATTAACAATAATTCTCTTGCATATAATTATATAGAACCCCTTTCCCTAGATTTAAATAGACAATTTGACCCAGGATTAGAAGGTAAGGTGTTTGTCGCATCTGTAAATTTCAGCAGGAAATCATTAAGTTCTGACTTAATGTTTATAAATTTTGAAAGAGATAGATATCAGCTAATGCTAAGTATCAGGTGGTATCAGCTATCAGCTACGTTTGAGATAACTATTGGAGTGAACTATAACAATTGATTTCAGATAAGAAATTGGGAAAATTAATACGATAGAAAATTCAAAACAAACCTTATTTTAAAGTAGTTAAGAATATAAAATGAACTAAAAAACATGCATGGTGTGATATGTGGGTGTCATATATGTCATATCCTTCCTACCAGCCTTTATCCAACAATATATGCAAGCACCTATATATAACTAGGAAGGTGCATATTTTCTCCTTAAATAGTTTGCTCAGTTGGGATTTTAGTAAAAAAAAACCTGACTAGCCTTAATAAAAGGCTAAGCATAAGGTAGCTATTAGATGTGTATAATGCATAAAGAAATAATCATAAATTAATATCTACATTTCTCAACTATAAATTTTCACCATTAATATTGGTGGTGTGAACTGTTTTGCTTTTTTTTTAATCTTGACATAATTTTGATGGTTGTGATAAATTGTGCGAAGGATATTTTCAGCATTACTGGTGTGGTTTTGGTTCTGGGGTACAATGCAGACTGCATTTTATAGCCTGCTAGTGGCATTTTAAGTAATACAGTGGAGGGTAGATCATCATTTATGCCAAGAAGCTCATTTATGTAAGCTACAGTGTCAAGTTTAATTAAGGGCTACAGTGACAAAAGAAAGCTGATTGCACATACTCAAAATACTTTTCAGATGACAAATGACTGATACCCATAAAAACAATATCCAGGATAATTGTTAAGGTTATGATACTTAAACCAGCCTAAAAAGATCTAAGGTGGTATATTCTAAGAGGTTAATATTCTGTAAGATTTACATGAAAAAAAAAATCAAAAAATCAAACAACCTATTACCTAAAATTCAGATTTATAGTCAAGCTCTTTCTTCACGGAGGAAAGAAAATATAACTGGCAATTAGGAGCATTTGTATCCCCGTATTTTCTTTGTTCAACCCAGTGAGATTTTATAATCAGTAACTTTATAACTGGCTTACCAGAATGGCTTTTTGATGATCCCTGGTCAAAATAAATGTGTAGAGAAAAAGCTGCTAGCATGATTTATTTTGTGCTCTTTGTCCCTGCCTGGAACATTCAGTGTTTGGGAAAACAAGTCAAAACCTCTTCTGCCTAATCCCCATCAACATCTTTCTTTCTCTCTCTCTTTGTGGTCACCACATCATAAAGGGAGAGCTGATGCTAAGGATAAAGGTCAAGATGACAATTCTTTGAATTGAAAAGAGAAATGAGTGTCCCTAAGTATTCAGCATGAGCTTCTCTTTGCTCCCTGCAGGGCATCTGCACCACAACCACCGCATTTTTACACTTCTTCTTCTTAGCTTCATTCTGTTGGGTTTTGACAGAAGCGTGGCAGTCATACATGGCTGTTACTGGAAAAATTAGGACACGGCTCATAAGGAAACGTTTCCTGTGCCTTGGATGGGGTAAGCCAGTAAAAGTATTCCTAAAAACCATTGGAATGAAAAATTTAATGCAGCAACAGTGTCAGGAATATAATTTCCTTCAGTTAACCTGAAAGACAGTAGACAGCATGTTACTAAAAACAAAACTAGGTAAGGAGCCTTTCCACTTTATCTCAGGCTCAAGCTACGCTGGTGGTGTAGCATTCTTTTATAAATATGTTTTAACAAAACTTTAGAAGATTTTCAGCAAAGTACTGTAATATCAAGAAATCAAAATAAAACAAGAAAAAAACATTCTCTGAATATTCATGAAGTCTCCTTCTAGTTCTCTTTAAGACCTGTCAAACGTACCAGTAATTTAAGTACATCAAAGTGGTACACCGTGGGCAGAAAACAGTGTCCTCCTCCCTGCCAGTGCTTCAGAAAAACAAATCCTGGAATAGCACTGTGCTTCATTAAATAATTCATTCCATGTAAAGTTGGCCATTTTGCATTAGCCTACCCTGTCATTTTTTTGTCCAGGCAAAACAGCAATATTTTACTCAGTATCTGATGATTATTACTGTTTTGGTTTTTTTTCAGGATTGCCAGCATTAGTGGTTGCAATATCAATAGGCTTTACCAAGACAAAAGGATATGGAACAGCCCACTAGTAAGTCAATCTGAAATGATAAAATATGTTTTTAATTATCAAGGTTGTCATACCCATCAGGAACTGCCTAGCATATTCTAAAGGCTCTACAGGTATCCATTCACATTTGGAACTGGTCTAAGAGTGACTGAGAGATCCACAAAAGAACAAAGAGAAAACAGTATGCCAGTCTTGGAACGAGCTCAACAAAGCACCAGATATCCTGGATTTCTTGTGAAGTTTTGAAATAGCAAGCTTTTAAGAAACACTGAGATTTAGGTCCACTTAGGCACCTAACATTTAATAGATTTACAAAAGAGAATGTTAAATGTTATGGCTAGCCTCTGCCAGCCTTTAGACGTGTCTGAAACTGTACTGGCAAGAGTCTCTTTGGCACCAAGGTTTCTGTGCACCAAGCATGTACCTCGAATTTAATGCCCATGAGCTGTTTGGAGCCAAAGCCCTGCAGACATCTCAAAACAGTTCTCCCATCCAGCCCCTCTCTCCTGGAGAGCCTGATCCAGCTGATTTCCTGAACTGGGCTGTACTTGAGAGACATGGAGGAGGAAATCTGTGTACTTCATTTACATTCAACTAATACATTTCCTGTTTAACAACCTGGCTGGTTCAAGTGTGTATTTAACAGCTTGAAAATTCACTCCATAGAAGACTGCCCTTTGGTCTTCTGATGAAGAAGAAGCTTGGGCTGAGCCTTCCTCCTGCCAGTCGAGAGCTCCAAACACCATTATGTATGTGAGAGTGCGTTTCCTTTGGTTGGCCTATTTGGAGCTCTCCTCACGTTGCCTAAGAAATTGAATATGCATCTGGACAGAAAGAGAGGAATTATGACTCTGGAACCTGTTAATGAGGGCATTCATCAGAGATGTGGATGAGTTAGGTCAAGTCTTCACTTCAATGCATATTTAATTATTCTTAGCGTCATCATTGAGTGAGATGAGGATTCCCCCTCCCTTCCCCGTGTGTCTCACCATCTTGGCACATGGTGGGGAAGGCTTCAAGCCCTCACTCCAGGATTCAAAACCAAATCTCCTCCTGGATACCAGCTCTAACCACTGAACTTTTCAGTTTTAAATGATGGCAACACGCTTCTTGAGTTTTTTAATGAGTAATGTCTTATGTAATGGAAGTGCTTAACTTGCACTTAGAGCTGGCAAGTGAAACAATGGTCTTATTTCTCCTTTGGGTGTTACATTGATGACCTACTTCTCTGACATTTTTTCTAACTATGTGCTCATCTTGCTGGCTTTTTTGTTATTTAGTCCTTGAACCAGGACTGGAGAACCATACAGGCTGTGAGAATTACAAAACACCAAAGAACAATGCCCAGACCCCAGTGGTGATGTAGCTTTGTCCCTTGCAGGATTTTCCACCAAAATCATTCATGTGTGAGCACTTGCTTTAGTTACCATTGCTTCCTGCTTCCTTCCTGGGCTGAATGCATTTTTAAAAGGAGACATACTGAAATATTCAGAGAAAGCAACAAATCATTCATTAAGGGTAACCTGTAAAGTAAAAAAGAGCAGGTCTCTGTGCATGTAGCAGCTCCTCTCCCAGGCTTCAAATTCAGCTGCTGCAGTACTGTGGAAGAAAAGAACAAATGAATGTGTGCAAGGGACAAACACAACCATAATGCAGCTTTCTCATCTTATTTGCAAATATATTTTATTGGCATTTGACATCAGAATTACATAAAGAAAACAGTGAAGGCAATTCCTCCTCCATCACCAGCTGATGTGCTGTCCCACTCCAGAAGGCAGCAAAGAATTATGTCCCATGACAACTGTTGGGCGGTGTAAAAGCAGAGCTCCTGTCCTGTTCTTTCTCCCATAACTAAAGAAGTTGTGTAACTTTTTTAAATACTCAGATTATATTTTGCCTGTTGGACTCCAATCAATTACACACATGCTGCCATCAGAAATGTGTTCTGCTGCAAACTATTCCTGGTCTGAAAGATGCTGGTTTTGAAAATGAAGGTTTCAAATGGACAATGTTAAAAGTGAAAATTGAGGAATTTATTCTGGAGAAATTCATGGAAAGGGAGAAGGTCCAAGGATCTTTGAAGCAGGTCTCAGTTTTGTACAGTTCATGTCAGAATTGTTCACACTGGAACCAATTCTGTGATCGTCACTCTCTAATTATTACACAGTTGTATTTCTGTACACTTAAAACTAAATGTGAACTTCATGCAGACACTTACAGTGGTATAGATAGAGAAGCTGAAGGGATTTCCTAAAAATAATTTTAAAAGCCGCAGAGGCAAGTTTTTATATATTTCAGGTTGTTTGAAAAAGATGTGTGTCCAAAAGCTTAATAGCTTTTCCCAGCTGTTTCAGTAAGACTAATAAATACTTCTGCTACCTCTCTTCAGACAATCACAGCTATGAAAGCACCACTACTACATGTTATAGTTAATAAACCTGCATGAACTACTCATGTTTGCATTCAGTACTAGTTCTAGGAATTCGTTATATCAGCAAATATTAAAATTCTATTGTAATCTTGTTCTTGCCATGCTCTCTTAAGAGAAGGAACTGTTCTCCTGGAGAGCATCAAACAACTCAAAAAATGCACAGAACACAGGAAGAAGTATACAGATAGTTCATCACTCAGCAGAATTTTATGACCATGTAGCATGATCCTATAAAAGCACCAGTGGTTGCTCTTAATACTAATCAATTTATATGGCTTTCTGCTATGTGCACATCAGGAAGAAAGAAGACAGAACAGGAGAATAAAATAAAACCAACTATAAAACACTCAAAAAAAATCTATCAGAGCAAATAAAGAGAAAAGGAGAAGGAAAAAAAGAGTAAAAAATTGACAATTGCTTTGTGGTGTCAGAAGGCACCTGAAAATCTATCTTCAGAACGTCTTCAACATAAAAAGAATGGGAAAAATGAATTTCAGAGCCATCAACTAGGAGATGTCGAATATGTTGCAATAATGATGTCACACATTAGTGAAAATCCAGACTGTTGAAAATTCAGATTGCGTAAAGAAAAGAGGACAACATCTACATTTTTTCCAGCTCTGCCTCTAAATGGAAATCCCTCTTTTGAGAAACTGTTTTATTTGAGGACATGGAAAAAGGAAGGAACACTCCTCCCTTGGTCTTGAAGATTTTTAGGGTAGAAACTGGTTTTGTTTTATTTTTTAAAAAAAACCTTCCTGATACTTTTTCAGCACAGGTAACTGAAATTAACTTTGAAATACAATACATCAACTATTTTTATGAACTGATTCTCCTGTCTCACAATAAACATGAAAATTTTAATTCTGTATCTTAATTACACAGAGTGATCACCTTCACTAAGTTTAAAAGTTCATACCGGTGAGGAAATGCACTGTGAATACATTCCCCCCTCTCAGAAAGATTCTGACTATTCATAACCTAGCTTTAGAAAAAAATAGCAAGAAAAATTGCAGAAAATTTTGAAAGCATTTTTTGAACATTACAAAACTAAATTGAACGTTACTGTTGTACTTGATTTTTGAGGTAGGATGTAGAATAGCATGACATGTATTACATTTTTAACACCAGGGCAGATAAGAACTGTTAGCATCCATTTATCATCCCAGAATTTAGCACACTGGCGCATTTGGGTTCATGTGACAATCTTCACATGGCTTCATTGCAGTGGAAAACAATTTTATTCTTTTCAGTGAGAATGTCGGCCCTAACAGACCATTAATATTATGATGTGCTTGCATTTAATTTACTTAGTTTTCAAAAGTACAAAACCATTACTGTAAAATAAAGAAGATATGTATGATTCTGATGTGAATGTTTCTGGATGTGAGATCCAAGTAAATTATTTGAATGCATGTACTTGAGTTTTCTTATATGTAGGTGTGATCATGCATTCAAATAAACATGCAGTTCTTTGAATGTGTAATCACTGGGGAAATAGCACAGCTGCAATTACTTCAGTGTGTGAAGCTCCCGATCTTTTGCAGATAGGAAAAGCTTTACATCATGGTATATCAAATATTTAGAATCTGATTCTGTAAGTTCTCTGTGTTTGGAAATCTGATGGTTTTCAGTGAAAGCCCTGATGTGGTATGACAAACTCTGTGAGATTAGTAGATCTCCAGAAAATACAGTTTTCAGATGCTTTAAAACATACATTTAAATTGTTTGCAAAATATTCCAAAGAATACAGAACAGTTAGATCATATATGATTTTTCTCTAATGGGAATATTACCTTGAAGATGTAGTTCTAATAGCAGTTATGAAATGACAGGATATGTAGAAACCTTTTTTTTTCTGAAGTTCTACATTACAGGTACTTGACCCTTCAATGCTTTAAGTATAGAACTATCAGACATGGTAAGCTGGAAATGTTTGTAGACAGCCTGCTTGGCAGGGCCTGTTCAGTTAACTCATCATACGTGGTTAAAGGAGGTTCAGTAAATATTCGCAAACTTATTTTCTATTGTGCTCTTAATATGTTTTGTGAAACATTAAAAATTGGTAAAGGAAATACCTTTCAGCTCTCAACATCATCATATCAACAAAGCATTTCTTTTCTGTGTGTGCATATGAATCTGATATGTCAAAAAAACTTATGCTGTAGTAATTATTAATGTTTTTTGACGATGTGTTATACTTATTTTTAATTTGTGTTAGTTCTTTTCTAATGTTCTTTACAGTTGTTGGCTGTCTCTGGAAGGAGGGCTACTTTATGCTTTCGTTGGACCTGCAGCTGCTGTTGTCTTGGTAAACATTAATATAATTTCCAGTATTTTCATATGAAATGATGGAAAGTGCTATTGCAATTATAAAAGCTTAGCTATACAGTAACATTGCATTTTGACTGTAAATACTGAGATTAGTATTGTTTAACATACCTTCAGTATTTTGAATGCATGATTCATTTAATTATATCACTTCTTTATATCAATTAATTTTCCATGTTTATACAGTAAGCTGTGAACGAATAATGTACTGATTAGTGGCATAGAAAACTTTTTACAGGCATCACTGAGTTATTATCAGCAGCTTCTACACAATTGTCAATTCCTTGTGAAATTCAGTGACATTCTTGATAGAGTGCTGCTTGGCAGTGTATTGCTGTGCCAGCAAAAGCAACAGAAGGAGTGGAACCAGCCAGCAAATTCTCCATGGCTACTGCTTTTGAAGGCAAAGAAAAATTCATAGCTGGGAAAAATTTCTTGTTTGCATATTAATCTTCCACTTCTCTGGAAATGCATTTAGGTATAGGATTCACTTTTGCCCAATTGTAGACATCTTTAAGTAGATTTCTGCATCTAAGCTAGTTATCCCAGCTATATTTCATTGTCAGTGGAGAAAAATACACACTTCTAGAGCTCACACCATCAGAAATATTTCAGCTGTCTACTTCAGGGTAAGATAAATTGCATCCTACCTGTGGCATCAGCTATCAGTCATCTGCTCTGCAATCTGTATGGATTTTTCACAATAATTTGTTTAGCATTTTTCCTTTACAGATCTTGAATCTAATTCCTCTTTCCACTCCATCAATTTTACACTATGATAGTTCTATCAGCACCGGTTATTTCTGATTTTCCCTTGTAGAAGAGAATTGGTCTTACTAGTCATCAAAGATATAGCTATTTAGCTACATAAATTTTCCTGAAATGGATGTTTACTACTCCCATAGAGTTTGTCTCATCATTGCCTGGAGTCAAGCCAGGATCCTTTTGTACAACTCACAGTCATGGTAGAGGAGCCAAGGATGTTTACGAAAAGCCAGTCATAATTTTCACATGGAACTCACTGTATGTTCTCTGTGTAATTGGCAAGTCTTTGTTCAGAGATGTTTGAAGTTCACAGTAGCAGTTTGCCCTGCCATTAGCTAGGAGCTGTGGAAGGAGCTGTTCCGTGAAACCACTTAAGCCTAAGTGTATGAAGCCAAAGAATTATATAACATCAGCTGAAAAATGTTAATGCTGAAAATAAAGCTGAAGAAGAGTTGGCAGGACAGACTAGTAACAATTAGGTATTTTGGCACAGATATTGAACAACCTCTTTGAAAGAAAAAAGGATTATCCTTTTTTAATAAATAAAAAAAGGAACATTGATTTAGTAGATTCAAAAATTGGTATTACCTCTTTGCGGGGTCATGTAGAGACAGGTTCGTAGAGTTCATTTCAATAATGCAAATGGATAATAACAGTCATTAAGTTGTCCATTAAATGCCATTAGTATGTCCATTAAGTGCCAAAGTCTGACTGCTGAAACACTTTAACTTTTTTTTAGGTTAGATCTTCAACCCATGTGATCATAACACCATTTACTTTAATGGAGCTAAACAGACTTACCCCAGGAATTCATCTGGTCCACAAAAATAGTAAACTGCAGTCAAACAGGGCTCAAAACTGGCATTTTGGTGAATGACATAGACTAGTGACATAGACATAGACAAGTGACAAATGTGCAGGAAGATATGGAAAACCACAGGCGGGTTCTGCATAAGTGGGAACACCCACATGGGACACAAATGTTTAAAAAGGAAAGTGATTACAGTCATTGTATGTTCTGACTAGCTCTTCCTTGTGCACACAACTCAAATTTTCAATGGTTTTCCTGGAATAGGGTGTATTGTTTCAATTAAAATTGACAAAATATTAAAGCTATATTACTCAAGCTTCTGGTCAACAGACACATACACATATATAGCTTGATACCACAGAGAATTCAAGATTCAAAAACAAGCCTGTTGCAGGGTGCATATTTGTTACCCATTTGAGAATATGGTCTTTTTTGTTTGGTCAGGGTGGTGCTACACAATTTCTGAAGGAAAAGAGGAGGCATTTTTCAAGGCCTGTAAGATCCTTTCTCTGAAGTAACAGGATGCAATATTTTCTTTCAGGCACTGAAAGATCAACTATTTGTTTTCTGTTTGACAGGTCAACATGGTGATTGGCATTTTGGTATTTAATAAGCTTGTTTCCAGAGATGGAATCCTAGATAAAAAACTCAAACACAGAGCGGGGTAAGCAACAATTGGGTTATTTTAAAGCATTTTAAAATTTTATCACCAATTTTAAATTACAGATATTCACCAAAAATGCTTTTGATTGTGCTGTGAAGTTTTATATCAGTGTAACAGTGCGTCTAACAGATTCCATTAATCTCAAAAGCTGCTGTTGCATTATCCTGAGGGAATGCAACTAAACAAACTAAACATAATAAAACACAAGTACAACAGTATTAAGTGAATAAAAATGAATAAAACAAATCTGAGCAGAGGTTTCACAAGATGGTTACATATGTAATGTTATTGCAATTAGGAAAAGTGTTTTATGAAGTGTGTGTACTGAAGGAACTGATTATTTTTGTCTAGCTGTCAAATCTAATGATTATGGGAGGGTATGCTATTTATTCGTGTTAACTGCTATAAAATATATCTTTCAGCAATATATCCCTTACTGAGGTCAATGTTATTCTGCCATTTTGACTATGTTAAAAATTTGCCATTATTCTTACATCTAAATAACATCTGCACAGGTGTATTTTCTAAATTAGTGTAACAGAATTTCAAAGTAAAAAAAATTTATTTAAAAGTGGAAAATATAAAAAGATAAGTGTGGTGTTATTATCTACTTGCATTTACATTCAAATTTGTTATCATGAGAAGAAATAATTATGACAGTGATGGTATGAGAAAGTGTTTTCAGTGGATGACAATGATTTGGAGTACCACAGCAGTAAACATAGATTCATTGCATATTGGAGAAAAATATTTCACAAGTCCATAATCACCTTCTTAATGTTTATGAAACTGCATTTATTCTTTGAAAAATTATTTTTTACAGTTCTATTTTCTAGTATTTTATTTTGGGTCAGCTTGTAGTTAATTTCACCGATATATGCATTTCTAACAATGATAAGCAATGGTATCTTCATTTTACTGTGTGTTACTGCTATGGGCAAATTTATTGCAGTTTCATTTTCAATTATTTTACCATGTAACTAACAGTAACATTCCTAATAAGTCCTGTTCATCAGTTAGATGAGTACATTTATGATAAATACTTCACCTGGTGTGAAGTATTTAATATTAATTCAATTAAGTCTTTCTGCATTTCAGTTCTTTCACCATTGTCTAACAAACATGTACCAAAAGTTTTAATTTTATTTCTTCCATTTGCCTACTTTTTCATTAGAAACTAATTTCTTAACCTTTCTTTTGTCTGTGTTGTTCCATCAGCATTCTTAACTCTGTAATAACACTAGTGAAATCTAGAATATTATAAACCAGCCCAAATTATTTCAAAAGTAGCAATGACTTAGTAATCACCAATTCAAATTCATGTATGTTCTAATTCCAGTGATATAAGGAGCTGGAGCAGCCACAGGTTTGGCTTTGTATATTTTATACAGATATTCAAAGTTAGATTTAACTGTATTTTTTTTCCAGCTACTCAGTTGTAGGCTATCGAAATCTATTTGCTTATACTTTACTTTCCTGATGAAATGAATAACTTGCTTTCTAGTAGTGCAACTTAGTAAAGTATTTTACTTTTTAAAAATTAATTTTAAAATAAATTAATAAAGAAGTAGAGATTCATGTGTCACAAATAATCCAGTTATTCTGGAAAAACATGTAGATACCCTAAAGAGAAACAATCTTAACTTGTATGATAGTATGAGATGGTGGTTTGGCAACAGCATTCCTTGATACTGCTTGGCAGATGATATTTCTGGAGTTATTCTTTGGGGCATGGAAATTGGTCCAGCCTCTGACCTCCACTAGAAAATTGATTGTCAGTCCTTTCTCAAGTATCTCTTGCCAGCCATGCTCAGAAAGGCAACTTTATTCTTTCTGGCAAACACTGGGCTTGTATTTATCAAAAGTTTAGGTGCAGGATTTAAATCAAGTGAATGGGGCAAAATATTCTAACTCCATATGCTTTTTACCACCTTAATAAGTATATGGAGAATAAACACATGGGGGAAAAAAATATATGTTGGTGGATCTAAGTCATGTTCTCAATCATTTTCCTGGCGAAAGAGGTAACATATATATAGGTCCAGCCAGAAAATTTGTATTTGGGTTATATATACATGAAATTCTATTATTACTTGCAAGATTCAAAGCAGTTTATTAGAGGTAAAAAGAATAATCCAGTCTGATAATGTTGAAGTACTGCCAGGCAAAGACAGAAAGTAGTTTCCCAAGCTTAGTTTATGGTTAC
The DNA here is from genome assembly GCF_022539395.1 of Myiozetetes cayanensis. Classification (NCBI taxonomy): domain Eukaryota; kingdom Metazoa; phylum Chordata; class Aves; order Passeriformes; family Tyrannidae; genus Myiozetetes; species Myiozetetes cayanensis. The sequence continues at coordinate 86,329,829 of NW_026087411.1, read as the reverse complement.
CTGAGGCATTTTTCCAGTTCATTCTTTAGTGTATATTTTTAATTGTTGTAAATAGATGTGGATTCACTGGGTTAGTGTCACACCCCACAATCATCTTATAGAAGATCAGACTTCTCACTGTTTTTGTACAGAAGAAACTGCATTTTTATGGGAAATATAATGCACTTTTTTACCGAAGTTCTTCATTTGGTTTATCAAAATGAAACACACTGGAGTTCAATGTTGGTTTGGGCAGTATGTCAAAAGTCTTGTGAATGCTGGGTTTGGCAATAACAAGCCGTTCTGTTGGTTGAAATAACTAGGAAACAAAATTAATGGTTACCTATCTTCACCATGTTGACCACTTTCCAGCTGGGAATAGGTAAAGCACCCTTCCTGTTGCATCTCAGTCAATTATGGTTATTCCTGGTTCTGATAGCAAAAAGAGAAGGAATAGCAAAAATCTTTATTTAGTTGTCTCGGGACACTGAATGCATGCTGTATGAAAAAGAAAACTTAAATTCCCGGTTTTGTCCTTTAACTCTTCTGACAGGCGCCAAGGTACAATTGTCCATACAAAATGCTTTGAGCTTAATGCTTGTGTACTGTGTTTTATTAAAATGCAGAACAGGTCACACTTTATTTTTAGTACCAACTGATATTTATTTCATCAGATTCCATACATTTCAAGCCCTATATTCAGACCTTCATATGGCATGAATACAAACCACTCCAGATATTAGTGGGCCATGCAGGTCACTAGTATAAATCTGATTATACAGTATGCCCATACTGATTTGAATTTGAATAAATATTGCAGTTTTCTTTCCCTGTTAATGCTCTGTAATGGTTCATATTTCACGCTCCTCTTTTAAGTGTCTTATACTCTTTCTCAAGCAAGTTTGGATGCAACAGTCTTTTAGCAGGTCTGAATAGAGGGATTTCACTTTGTGTGTCTATCCTAGCACGTGCTTATGTTTACTTCAGTGTACTGAGCAGTACTGGACATTTGGGGCCTTTTTTAGCTTAAATGGAAGAAATAGAGTTTGCATGAAATTAAGGCCCATAGCATTAACATTTAAACCTAACAGTAATGTAAAGTACAATGTACAGTTTTGCAACAACATAGAGCATTCATCCTGAATAAATCTACTTACTTTTTCTGCATGACGTCATAGTTAAAAGCTAAATTTCAGTGGCAACGTTTTTTGGTGACAATTCAATATTTTGTTCTTTTTGTGGGTGTTCTGTTTGTTTGCAGTCAGATGAGTGAGCCTCATAGCGGTTTGACGCTCAAATGTGCCAAGTGTGGAGTAGTTTCAACAACAGCTTTGTCAGCCACCACCGCCAGTAATGCCATGTTAGTCCTGATCATTTACATCTTCTTGTTACAAATCTTTTACAGTGCATGTGAGACAATAGTTTGATGATGAAAACTGTGTTTGCTAACACTGTATAGAGTGCTAAGCACATTTAAATACTTTTTAACAAAAAATAAAGAAATTGCAACTGTGTTTATTAACTGAATACAGGATATTCTATAGAACATAAAGTATGACTATTACATTCTTGTCTGTGATTTCCAAGTTAAATTGATTTAAAAAATTATTAAATATGTTTTATATTAATAGTGAGCTTTCATTAATTTTTTACAATATTCCAATGCTGCTTTTCTCCTTTTTTTCAATAGGGCATCCCTTTGGAGTTCCTGTGTGGTGTTGCCACTTCTAGCCCTGACTTGGATGTCTGCAGTTCTGGCCATGACAGACAAAAGATCAATATTATTTCAGATACTTTTTGCAGTATTTGATTCGTTACAAGGCTTTGTTATTGTCATGGTCCATTGTATTCTCCGAAGGGAGGTGAGGAATGGCTTCCCAGTTTTTCTAAAGGGCTATGCTCCTGTTAAGCTCTCAACTGCTCTTTAATGTTATATACAGCTTACTCTGCGGAAATATATTTCATGGAAAGAGTAAAGTATTTTATGGTGAGATCTAAGGAACGAGTGAAACAGAGAGGGAGAAGATCAGGTAATGCCAAGTGCAAAATGTCAGTATAAAACTGTACCAACTTAATTCAAGGTGTTTTTTGATCAATCCCAAGTACAGTTTGTTTTCAAGCGTTAGGCTTTCCCAATATTGTGAGTATAGGAAAATGTGAATGTGAAGGCCTTTCTGAAGACCAAAAGCTGTAGAATTTTACAGTCTCTAAAACAGATTCAAACACAAAATTATTTCTGCTTATACTGTCCCTGAAAGAGGCCACAAGGAGATGATGTGTAATGTTCATGAAGATATATCATTCTACAAACTTGGGTACATACTAAAGTTATGGGAACAGCAAGGATGAAGACAGATGAGTGCTTTGAGAACAGTGAGGACAAGCCAGCACCCTGGTTTGCCCTTCACAGCTCAGTGCCACCTGCCACAGGATTCATCACAACTGAAATCTGAGAGCAGAACTCCTACACAAGTGCTCTTTAATCTGCCTCTGGTGACAGCTTCTCTAACCTATCTAACCTGCTAACTAAACCCACATTTTTACTGAGATAGATTTGAGAGCAGTAGCATAACAGCTTTGTTGGCAGGTCTGTAGTAATGGGGCTGTCTATCAAAAATGAGCAGGTGGAGCTGGACTGGAGAGTAGTATCCTGGTCCACTGACATATCTGTGGGTTAGTCATTTATCAGCTTCAGGATATTTACCACAGCAGTAAACCAAATTATACTGTCCAGCATGGTTCACTGTGACTGACGAGTTACTTGAAAGCACCTCAGGACTAAAACAACCAGAAAGATTGTTTCCAAAAGGGTTTATTGTCAACTCCCAGTGAGGAATCTCACACAGTGGTTTCCCTTTCCACCACTGAAACCCTTTGAACACTGAAATTTAGTATATTAATAAAAATAATTATGAATAACATAATTTATTCAAGTCTTTCTGTACTTCACCACTTTGCATGAGCTTTATATCTCTATCCTGCACATAATGCATAGGTAATTGTCTTATCAAAGATTTAAGTTTTCAATTTTTAAAGAAAAAGATCAATAACTTGCAGAAATTGGCACCTTACATTGTTCTAATTCCTTCCCGCTTCTTAGTTTTATATTTCTTAGTTTATATTTCTTAGTTTGTATTTCTTAATTTATCAACTTTCCTGTTAGAAGGGGCTTACTCCTTCAATACATTTTCTTTTTTGCTTCTTTTGACTTTCCTCTTTGTTCAAGATAAAAATAGGTGCAGAATAAGATAATACTCAAGACGAATCTATTTTAGCTAGAACTGTCTTGTAATATCCTTATTTTTTCCAGCATTTTCTTTCTCCATAAGATTTACTTCTGTGAAAGAGGGTAGTATCATCTATAACTCTGAAAGTCATCATTTCACATATTCTTGTAGTAAAATGGCAAGACACTGCACCTATTTTCGGTAAACAATAGTGTTTTCATACTGGTTTTGCTGTCTGTGAAATTTGCGTATCCACTGGGATTTATTAATTAGCTTAGAAAGTGCATACCACCTCCCACTTACTGTCTTAGGGAACAATTTTTGTTTTAAAATATATATCTTTAGTTCAAGGTTGCATGTGAAACACTCAAGACCAAAACAGTATGAACAGCATCATGTTTCACAGAGTCATAGAATATCTCAGGTTGGAATGGACCTATAAGGATCATCGAGTCCAACTCTGCTCTTTGCAAAACTTCCTGAAACTAAACCATGTGACTAAGAGTGTTGTCCAAATACTCCTTAAACGCTCACAGGGTTGGTCCCATGACCACTCCCCTGGGAAGCATGTTCCAGTGATTGACTGCCCTCAGGATGAAGCAGCTTTTTCTGGTGTCCAGTCTGAATTCCCCTGTTCATTCCATTTCCTCACATTCTAATTCAATTTCCTTGTGTCTTAATTCCATTTCCTTGTGTCCTTTGTAAGGATTCAGAGACAGCAACACATTTTTATGTCATTAATTTTGTCAAAAAACAGACCAAAATTCATGAGAAATTCTAAATGTAACATAGCACAGCACTGTATAAAATATAAAATTAAAAAATTGAAGCCTGCATCAGTGCAGTAATGCAAAAGATTATTTGGAAAAAAATGTATTTTGACTATTGATGAAAGATGAAAATCAACAGACGTCTCCCAACAATTCCCTAAGCCTTGAATTAAAGACAGGTTTCCTACTCTAATGACAGCTGCAAATGCTTCATTCCCAGGTAATGTTTTGATAGTGCTGAACTTCTCATAGAAACTTTCTTGTCTGACCACACTTACAGGGAGGATTGTGGTGATAGAGGTAGAATTAGTCTTTTCTATAAGTAAACTCGATTTTCATATGCGTAGGATATCTTGACTGGAACCACATTTAACTCACTGGTTTCTAGTGTAAGCACTATGCAAAAATATCTGATTATAAATATATTCATACAGGAATTTAGAATCTTCATTGTTTATGTGCAGGTGATCAGTAGTTATGGTTTATTTTATTTACTGAGGTTTTTTAGCAAATCATAGATATATATATATAGAGAGAGAGATCGATATATAGATATATAAAATCTAACTACAAAGAATCATTACTCCCTTTAACTTCTTAGAGAAGTTGTTCCAGCAAGTCAGACTCAGCAGTTACTCATCCTGGTTCTAACACTGAAATTCTAGAAGAAAGGCATTGATAAAGCAGCTAAATAATCTATCTACATGGTATTTAAAAAAAAATTACTTCATGAGAAGATTTCCCAATGAGGTCCGAAAAGCACCAAGGTTTGATTGGGTTCTCCCTTGTCAAAAAGGAGGAGAAGTTTTTCTTCAGTCCTGCCAACTTAGGCAGCAGTAAATGTACATAGACAACTTATTCACTAATCAATAGACTACCTCCAGTCAAGCTAATGATAGTGATGGTGGTGGAAGACAAAGGAGCCTAGGCATATTGCTGATTGACCTCCTGTTTGACAGAACACAATGAGTCTTCTTTAGTTCTCCAGATTTAAATTGCAAACTGGGCAAAACACTTAAGGAATTAATAAAAGTAATATTTTTCATATGGGAAAAGTAAAGTAATAGAACTGTCTTCAAGAAGAGGAGTAAAACCTGATGCACTTGAAACAATTTTTGTTCCAAGTCTGCACTTACTTGGTTCAAATTGTAGCAGCAGACATAACTGTTTACTGCAGCAAGCTTCTACACAGAAAGAGATGTAACTCCTGTAAGCTATGTTTCAATCTGGCTCTAGAGAGTCTGGCTTTCTAGCTCCAGAGACCCTTAGGCCAAGACAGTGGCCATCATGCAGTGTGTGCAATGCAGTCTCTGTACTGCACAGGTTACCTTCCAGCTGAAAGAATAGTCTGCTACTTTTGGTTGTCTGCAAAAGCATTTAGCTCTGCCAGTGCCTGTCAGGGAAATCTTGCCAACGTATTTGTCACTCTTGATGAAAGCTACAAAGCTATCTCAGTTATAGCCTATAGGATTGATCTAATATTTATAGCGTGCCAGCACAGGGAAAACAATAATTCTGACAGTTAGGAAAAAAAAAAAATGGGGTGGAATATACCACCATAAAATTCAAACAGAGAGGACAGCCCTGCTTTACTATGCCTTTATCATCATTACATTAAAAAAAAAGACAGAGTTCTACAATTATATATCAAATCCCCATTTTTCCTCTTAGATATGTTGATAAAAACATAAATTATGGAAACATTTGTTACTTTCTTTAGCAATCTGTATTAAAGATCTCGTGTGTCAGGGCTGCATTAGGAAGTGTTTGTCTTATTTGTCACTATGTGATGTGTCCTCTATTTCTGTCCTCCATTAATTCTGTGTCTTTTGGAAAGAAATTAAATCTGTCTATACTTACGTTTCCTAACTTCTCAATATAAATATAATACTACTTAAGCATAAGACCTCTTACAGACCATTTGAAAATTTTGGAAGAAAAAAGCAAAATAGAGTTAGGTATTATTCCTTTATGTTGTCTTCTTAGCCCAGAGATCCTAGGGCTGTTTTTCTTCCCTCTCCTTGCTGTTTAAACACTTTATTGGGCATTGGAAGATGGTGATGTATGCGTTACAGAAAAGAGAATGATAGGAGAGGTTAGCACTGAAGCTTCTCCATCTGAGCAAAATAATTTGCCTGATCCGCTTGAACACAAGATGCTGTAAAGCTGATTTGAATCACACTCAGTAGCTCCTGTTAATTCTAGTGATGGGAGGAACCCACATGTATTTTCTTCTTTAGCTGTGCTTTGCGGAGTAGAGACCATTTGGATCAAATGCATCACTGGTGTCTAGAGCCCACATTTCTGTGTTGCAGGAGAAAAATAAAAAGTACATGAGTAGGGCGAGGGTAAGTTATAAAAGCTTGGAGCTGGTTACTGTTGCTAAGGAAACCACTTCCCTGATATCTGCACGTTCATAACATCTGTCTCTCCTGCTCTGCCTGGCTCTAAGAAAATCTTGTATCTTGATGCTAAAAGGAAGGGAGGGAAAACGAGATTATGTTTTGAAGTAAAATGTATAGAATGTATAAAATGTAAAGACAGCACAGTATTTACACACTCAAACAACAATTTTGAACAAGCAGATTGAGAAAACTAAGCTGGTATTTAGAAAGTTCAACCATTTTGTTTCTGACTTGGAGGAGGACACCTAAAAACTGCGACATATGTCAATATGATGAATACGGCTACATTTGACATTTTGTTAACATGTTCAAATCATATGCTGCTTGCACTTCAGAAATGCATGTGTATTTAAGAGGATCCTAAAATCAAGATTCATTGCTTAAATACAGAAGATAGTGAAAGTGGGATATGAAATTCTTGAGATCTCTGGAGCTATCAGAACTGGGAAAGCTCTATGAACACAGTGTCCCAAAAATGAGGAGGCCCACTGCACAGAGTGAGATCAAACAGTATGTCCTGAAGTGACAATGCTTTGGAGTCAAGCACCATAAGCCTTGAGATCAGATTCAGCACAGCTGGGAATGCTTTGGAGAGAATTTTTTTTATTTTTTGTCAATTCTCTGTGCCAGTGCTTATCCAAGTGCATAAAACTCTGAAGTGTGACCTAACTTCAGCACTGATAAAGTGAGGGAAGACTTGGATTATATTTGCAGCAACTGGGAGATGCCAAATTAAATTAACATCAAACACATGGTAAACCAAGGCAAGTGTAGTGCCTAAAATCAAAATCTGAGTCTCGATACAGCGATTCAGCACACTTTAAATTACCACATGGGGTAAGTCTTGGTGTTTTTAAATTAATCCAGACCTTCCCACCTTGCTTCACTCTTCTTTCTGCTCTATATTTAGCTCCCTCCACCTGCAACAGTCACTTATCAAGACTGCAGAGCACTCTTACTCATTTAAGGGTTGAGCACTTTAAAATAATGCTTTGTAATTACAAAAATAATTTTTTTCTACTTCATTTTCCCTTTTGTGATAGCTCCTAAACAACTTGCAATAGAACATGATGGACTGAAAGAAGACAGCTTCTCATCATGAACAATTAATGATTTATCCTCTTCTGTTCTTCACAAAATGTCCATGAGTAGAAGAAATTTTCTCCCTTTTGATTATTCTGAATATGACATCAATTATTTTTTATAGATAAATTAATGTAGTTTTTTATAGGCATTTCACTGAAAATACTTTTATTTTCAAACAAGATATTATATCAGTTTGCTTTGATTGGAGATCAGCCAACCAGGTTCCTGTTTTCCAAGTAATTCTTGCAATCAGATATATGTTTCTATATATCTAATATGGAAACTTGTGTTTCTGTAAACAGCATTCACGTTGTAAAACTTTAGATTCCAGAAGTTGCCTTGCTGTCCTTATTGTTGTACGCCTGAGAAAGCAGCAAAATATATTTGCATTCTACTGTCAGCAAACAGGAACAGTGTTTTCCTTTTGAATGTGCCTCTCTGTTGAACCACATCTTTCTGACAGAAGTGTTGCATAATAGTATTTCTTTAGATATATGTTCTGCCCAAAATGGAAGTGAAAATAGCCCTTCCTGTGACAAGATAATTCCTCAAATATACTGTATTTTAGGGACAAGTCTTCAAATTTACTTTATGGATCATATTAGTAAACATAAATTTCTGAAGAATTCCTTTCCTACTTTCAAGAAATCTGTTGCTGTGCAAACAGTCCACTTTCCTTCTTGTACTCACACTGAAGATATTTCTCTGATCTGAGTTTTACTCCTAGAGAATATGCATGAGATTCCTTATATGTGGAATTAGAGGTTGTATTGAATCAGCAGTATCTTTCAAATAGACTTATTCTTTAAAGTACAATTAGGAGAGCACCATGTGTCTGATCACACTAACTATTCAGAACTGTCTTACAAGAATCTTATTTTTATCAACCAGAAGATACATTTAATTTTGCAATGGTTAACAGTGTATCTATTAATCCTGTTATCAGACCTGTACCAAAATGAATGAGAAGACAAAGCCAAATACTATCACTAAGACAGATTTGGCTTGAATACCCTATCATCACTTGCTAATTCTGGTAAGAGGTGAATCTAATTCTGTGTTCTTGATGGGATAGACTGACAGAATGCGGCAGCCACAAAATATAGCAAATGTAAAAAATGGCAGAAATAGCCATTTATGTTTGTTGCTTCTGATTTATTAAGTGTGGTAAAGAAATGTCATGCATTGCATTCCATATGGTTTAATTAAATCTCTAATAGGAGTAGATTATATTATGCTACACAAGAATCAGTCGGTATAAAGTATTGTTTTCACAGGTTCAAGATGCATTCAGATGTCGGCTGAGAAATTGCCAGGATCCAATCAATGCAGATTCTTCAAGTTCTTTTCCTAATGGACATGCTCAAATCATGGTTAGCTTTTATTTTCTTCTTTGACTATGAGTTTAGTGTTTCTAGCCAAAAGCAAAAGCTTACTGTATTGTATGTGGCAAGTATGCATGGCTAAAATATTAACACCATTTTAAAACATAAGTCTGTTTAGGTCATTATCTGCTTGGTTAAACCTCTTACCAAGTTTTAAATTATTGGTATGATTATTTAGTGAAGCACAGTGAATTAATATCTTACACCAGTGTCCTTTAAGGCAAAGGAGTTTTACATGAGAATGAGAAAGTAGTCCAGTAATATGTCGTGACTTTTTCTACTGCTGGTGTAAAGAGTGCTGATGCATTTGGGAGTCTTCCTTTCATGAGGCCTTGGAAAATGTTCTTTCCAAACTAAGTCAGAGAAAGTGCTAGAGGTTCTACAAGGGGAATCTACTTAGTGTCTTGAATTAAGAAGATAGTGAATGACTCAGTATGTCAATTTGGATTTACTAATATTGTTAGGCAGCATATTAAGACAACATATTGGTCTCTTCACTTTCAACAACAGTTTGTCATTGACTATAATGGGGACAGAATCAGGCCCTAAAAATAGTGCAAGGCTCAGCAAAAATGCAAGACTCAGAAAGCAGATGACCTTCAAAAATGATGACTCAGAAAAATCAACTTAATGTTTGGACTCCACAAGCAAGAAAGATCCGTTTTATTGAACATTTTGCATGTAATAAACTTCTTGTGGAAATAAAACAAAAATTAATTGAATTCTCTAACAGAATAAATAGTTTTGTTTAACTGGGAGAAGTGTGCTTTGATTTCCAACTTTTAAAATTCATTCTTAGTTCTTACAATTAATTTTTGCTCAATGAAATAAATAATAGTTGTTCTATTACAACTAAAAAATTTTATGTTATTACTTAAGTAGTAAGGAATGACAGAATGTTTTATTACAAATAAGCACATCATAACAAATTAATGAGGTTGCAAACAGGGTGGACGAATTGGGTTACACTTATTCACAGTCATTTGTATGCAGGTTATTTTTCATAGTTCTGTTCATAAAATTACTATGGAAAGCTTACTTAAAGAAGATCCTTCGATGAGATGTAAAAGTTATTCTTCCATATACATTAAAAACTACACACTGTATCATTTTATTAAAATTATATATTCTACCTCCACCTATTTTATTTTATTTTTTCTGGTCAGGCAGCATACTTTGAAAACCACCCAGTTATACTTTAGGAAACTTTGTAAAGCTCTGCTGTTGTAAAACAATACACTTCACCTTCTCAGCAACAAGAAACCACTTTTAAGAGACTGTGACCCTGTAAGTAGGACATTTTGGAAGCGCTAGTTGCCAAAAACGTATTGTTGTTTATTTTTTAATTAATAATGGCCCTTCTGCTTCACTGTTTCTTGTTACAGACTGATTTTGAGAAGGACGTGGACATTGCTTGTCGGTCAGGTAAGAACACTGAGAGAATATTTAGCCAATAAAAAGAAGTCTTGTACTAGTTCCTTATGAATTGAAAACCAGAAAAAATCAGGGTTTAACCACTTAGAAAAAATATTTATAAATTCAACCAAAAAGTGAAAATTGACGTCACTGTATGAATACTTTTATTTCACATTCTTACAAAAGGCTGTAACTAGAATTCAGTAGTTGAAAAGTAACCTAAAGTATGATTGTCAATTAGAAGGCAAATAGTTTTGGAAAGAAGACCTCTCTTAACATATTAAACTTTCCTTGCCCTGTTGCAAAAGCAAATGTGATACAAACATTTTGCTATAACAAAACAAAAACCAGGATATATTAACAGCTGTGTATATGAAGGATGCATCAATTTGTGTTCATTTTAAAGAGGGTTTGTTAGGACTCTGAGTGAAATCCACAATAGTTTAAGGAAATAGTTTAAGGAAAACTTTAAATTTTATTTCTCAACTTGGGGTTTTTTTAAAGATATTTCAGTGGTGTGATCCTTAATTAGTCAACTATGTTTGCTTCCACATATTAAAAATAACACATTTTCAGCAATTTATTTGCCAACCTTGGCTAAATAAAGTACAATATGAAATAAATGACCATTTAAACTCTACAGAACTTTTTAAATCTAGGAGTTATTCCCAAAGGACAGTTCTTCCTAGAGCAGCAGTCCTGCCTAGACACCCTCAGTTTTCAATGAATGGAGAGAGAAAGAGAGAGGGTGTCTTTTTCACAGGGTGAGTCAGGGCAGAAGACTGAGTTAGCAGTTCTGCATCACCCACCTGGAGGATACTCTCTGTCTTTGCTGGCTATATGAGAAGCCAAGAAGGTTGATCTCATTAAGGTAAAGCCTGAGTTTCCAGTCACTCACCTTTAAAAAACTGCCAGTTGAGTTTCTTGCAAGATGATATTAAGTTTTCCCTATAGGTCAGTTTTAATATGCACATGTATTTTGAAGGGAATAGGATGGTACATTGTAACACAAATGCGTGTCTGTCACTATCCAGTGCAGACAAAAATCCAGCACTGATCCATGTTCTTACTGATCCTACTTCTTACCTTTGATAAAATAGCTCTGCAGTATGGGGAGCCTTGTCAGAGCCTTGAATGCAGTTATGAGCAGGCTTTACTAGATAAGCATTTAAACTCACTTTCTTTTAATGAAAAACTTCAGGATAGGTCACCGTTTGAAATGTCTTAACAAGTGTCAGTGGAAACAATGAAGCAGTCACTGAATTTGGGTATTTGTGCACTGTTGTTTAGAAGCAAATTGTTTTTTTCATAATGGACAAATGAGAGTGAGGTAGGAGAAAGTGTGAGGAAGGAGAGTGGGATGCCTTATGAACTGCTTGCTATGGAAAAAGGCAGTGAACTGACAGGTACTGGGGGATCTGGGTCATCAGAGCCCTTAGGCAGCTGGAAGGGATGTAAATGTAATACCTGAGATACTTAAAGCTGTCTTTCTGTCTCAGCCCATGAGCAGGATTTTATTGTGCAAACTAGCACTGGTGTGAAATAAAGTATTTTCAACCAGGACCAGAAAATCCTTGCACCTAGCTGCAATAGGCCCAGTAAAAGTGGGTTATGACTGTTCTATAAAACATGTTTATATCCTTTATAACCTTTTCAGATGCAGCAAAATATTCTTTCTGATACCAGTGGAATTTCTTCCCAATGTGGTAATTCTTTTGTCACTTCTGTTTAAAACATAATTTAACAGAAGAGTTTTTAAAAGCCAGTGAAAAGGAACATTTAGGAGCTCAGGAACACATGCTCATGGTTGTAATCTTATGGTAGGTCATTACAATGGATTGACAAAATGATTCTGCCTTACAATCTGTTTGACATTTTCCAGGAGGTTATATGGAGTTAATAATGACAGTACAGATGTCACAGTGTATTTTTTTTGGAAAACCATTAATGAGTTCCACATGGCAGGCTTTTGCTTAAGCTGTAAGTCACCTAATATCTTTGTAAGGCAGTAGGAATAAAAGAAGGAGTGTTTTTAACTTCTATAAATGACTGAAGCTTAGTCAGAAATCTGTCAGTTGTTCATGGCAGATTAAGAGATGTCGATTTAAAAAACAAAACAGAGCAAAAACAACAACAAAACAAGCCACACAAAAGCCCTTCCCAAAAATTATTTATAAAATTAAAGTTATTAATTGGATAGAAAAAGATTTAAGAAGATGCACTGGTAAAGGAAGCACTGCTAGATAAAGCCTCGAGTAGTGTTAGGCAGACATGGTTTCATGTTGTAAGAATTCTTTTCTCTGACCCACAGTTCTGCATAAAGACATTGGACCTTGCAGAGCAGCTACTATAACAGGAACACTTTCTAGAATTTCACTGAATGATGAAGAGGAGGAAAAGGGACCAAACCCTGAAGGAATGAGCTATTCAACCTTGCCTGGAAACATCATCTCCAAAGTCATCATCCAGCAACCAACAGGGCTCCACATGCCTATGAGTATGAGTGAACTGGCCAATCAGTGCTTGAAAAAAGACAACAGTGAGTTGCGGAGGACTGTGTATTTATGCACTGATGATAATTTGAGAGGTGCAGATATGGACATAGTCCATCCTCAGGAACGGATGATAGAAAGTGATTATATAGTCATGCCCCGGGGCTCAGTAAATACCCAGCCATCACTGAAAGATGAGAGCAAAATGAATATAGGCATGGATACCTTGCCTCATGAAAGGCTGTTGCACTACAAAGTTAATCCAGAGTTCAATATGAATCCCTCTGTAATGGACCAATTTAATATCAATTTAGACCAGCATCTTCCCACCCAAGAACATATGCAGAATTTGCCATTTGAGCCCCGCACAGCAGTGAAGAATTTCATTGCCTCAGAGCTGGATGACAATGCAGGATTATCAAGAAGTGAAACGGGATCCACAATATCAATGAGCTCTTTAGAGGTCAGTGGTGCATAAACAAATTGCATGCTCTGTTGTTCTAATTATATGATAAGACAATAAATTGTGTCTTGTGTCTAAGGGGTGAAGCTAATGTTTTAATTCAGTATAAATTGTTGTTTGGGATCATACACTGCTGTTCATATTTCTCTTATTATCAGAAGTGTTTATACCTAGAAAACAAGACTAAAGTTTCAGAACCAGTCTGTATGAAACAATATAGTTCTGGAGATTTAACATTCCACACGACTGCTGAGGATTTCGTGACCTACCAGGTAAAGTCCACTGGAAAATTCTGTGTTGCTATGAGAAGGAAAACTCTTCCTGCAAGATGCAAGTGCTAATCATTGGCCTTACCTGCAAGCACCTGCGGTTGAAAATATTTGCCATTTTGTTGCTGACAATCATATCTGTCTCAGATATGATAGGTCTGATTCTGCTCTCATTAGTGTAAATCTTGGATTCTTCTGTCCAGTAGTTTACCATTTACTGATTTAGCTTTGTTTGCATGTGTGTGCAGGCATTGGTACAACTGATGTGTGCAATAGGTACCGGTGGGCTTCATGTGGAGTATCCTAGATTCCAATCAGATTGCAAAAGTGAACTGAAAAGCCTTTAAAAGGGTTTCAGTTATAACTACAACCTGTCTGTGGGATTTAAGGATTATCAATGTGAAAATTACTTAAATCGTTTCTTAAGGCCTAAGCATCAAATACTGTCACTTCTATTAAGCTTTTACTTATGCAAAGCCAGAAGTGAGGTGGAGTTGATTTCATACTTGGGCCTCCTTAAGAACTGGAAATACATTTCACCAGCATTTCAAATATTGTGAAACAGAGCATTTTGTGGGAAAGACAAATGAGAAAAACATGATACTTACCCATCCTCTGAAAGAAGTTACAGGTGAAAAAAAATTCTACTCTATGTGCAATCTAGAAACCATCAGCTATTGCTCTGAAATGCTTGGACCCGTCTGCGAAGGGAAACAGAAACATAGCCTTATTGTTCAATTTTTTAACATGGAACTGTAGCTGATATTTCATAAATGGTGCATACTTATGGATATTTGTTTTAAAATGGAGTTGAAGTTTTAATGAGAGTTTGGGCAGAAGAATTTAGAATTTCTTTTCAAGAGGTGTCTTTACAAGCTTTGAAAGTGAAATATTTTCAGTGCTGTTTATATTGAGCATGTACTAAAATAAGTTTTTACAAGACTGGATTTAAGTGAAAAATTAATTGAAAGTGAAATGTGGGGATTTGCAGTAATCAAAAATTATCCACGTTGTGGTTGTTGTTAAAGTGAATATGTATAAGCTCAGACAAGTTTTCAAAATTATGTCTAAAAGATAATTTAAGTGCTTGCCCACTTGGTGCTCAGACAGACAGGCTCTTTCAAAGCAAGTTTGCATTGTTAAAGGAGTTACTGCTCTCAGTTCAGATTTAATAGATCTCAGGTGGTACACGGGAGTTCTCAATTTTAATGCAACCCTGAAGCAGGGTAGCTAAGGTCAACTTCCAGTCATATCCTCTCCCACCTATCTACAGTACTGTCTTTCAGATAGTTTTTGTAAGATATAGAGACTCAAATCCAGTCCAGTTCATAACTCCCTGAGAAGACAGATGTACATTCCACCATACCATCCACTCTAAATTACTCTCTGGTGATGCTTCTTTCTTTCCATTGCTGACAAATTTCTATCTAGGACATTAAAAAAAAAAAAAAAAAAGTAGGCCTTATCCAAATTGTAAAAACTGGGACAATAATTACTTCATCTTACACAAAATTACAGTTTTTGAGGCCTGAAAATCTGTGAGTATAACGTACTACTCCTTTACAGTTATTTTAACTGTATCATATTTAAAGCTTAACTCTTAAGATGGGATGTACACACCAAATCTCAATCACTATTCTGTATATCCTTTTTATGCTCAGAAGAGACTCATAAGTATGTATTAGAAAATGTAGTAAAACATAATAATATATGATAATAAATATTTAGTCTCTTCTACCTTGGTAAACACGTTAGGTTTAGAAGTCTGTATTTTGGTCCAGGAAGCAGTAAACAGTTGTGTTATTAAATCTCATTTAACACAGCATAATCCCATGTAATATGAAAAAAACACAGATATTAGAGCAGATTGGAAATAAAAGGAACTGTTTTGGCTTCTGTGTCTGCCTTTGTGGTTCTCAACTCTACTTGATGATATAGCATTACTTCATCTTCTGATAAGGATGTGCTGCACTGATTGAAGATAGGAACATTAAAATATATATATATATATATAAAATATATAAAATGTATTTATATGTATATAAAATCAGAGTCTCAAGCAGATCCAGCCAGACAAAGAACATGATTGTGTTTTTACATATGCAGTGTGTGAGCAAGGGTTGAGTTAAAGCTCCAAAATGGTATTGGCTGGAACTGACCAGCTGCATTGAACATTTGAACTGTTGCTGCCTTGAACAAAGCAAAGAAGAGAGCTCAAGGGTTTTTGGGGTTTTTAGAAGATTGCAAGACCTTTCAAAAGACAGAGTTTTTCTGACATTATGGAGCAGCAAAACCTGCAGCGGGACATTCAAGATCATCCTGCCCACCAGTTTTCCTGACTAGACTACCTCTAAAGGAAAAGATCTTGAGCAGTAGGAAGCTTTCTCCTCCTCTCTAATTATAGTAGAACAGAACTGTAGTATCAGCAAAAAAAATGTATATCCTGACTTTTAACTCTGCAGGGAGGACCCATCAACCTCTACCATTAGATATCTAAATTTAGGCATTCCCCCTATAAAATGAAAAAAGAGCTCTTCATATTTGGCTCCCCTTTAGAGTCAATTGAGACAAATAGCCATTTTCATGCCACTTTTAGACATCTGCTCCAGGAAGAAGTAAATCACATGCCTCAGTGCAGGTGTTGCTTTTCAGATTCCATAATGGAAACCAGAATGAGCTGTTCAGACATGAACATCAAAAATGTAGATGTCCTAAATTGTCAGATGAATCCTACAGTGTGCCACAAACTTTCCTCTTAAACTTTTATATCTACATATTTTTTTCCTGAAGAAAATGCTTAGATGGGAACAATTACATGGTTCATTATATATGGAAGAATTTCAGCTTTCAAAAGATAGTCTGAGAATGCTGTAATACTTACGTACAAATATAGCCCGGATAAGTATAAATGTAAGGATCTGCAGATTCACAATATGCAAATCAGTGATTTTTATTTTATTTAGTATGTACCCAGCAGTGCCCATTTGATTTTAGACATAGGCAGGCAAACTAATGCATCATAGAGTTTATGAGGTCGAGTAATCAAACATCTGGCTAATCTTCTGCACATCCCTTATACGCATGGACTAAAACTGGCTTTGCTACCTTGGCATCAAAGTGACTTGGAGTGTGCTCCTTCAGTTCAAAGTGTTCTGATTTTAATGAAGGAAACACTCAATACAATCTTTTGGAATGGGTTTTGTTTTGAAAATGTACACTCAGAGTGATGTGCTCATTAAAATGAAATTACTTTGAAGTGAAGTATTGCATTCCCAGCTACTTAGATGCAGAGCAAAGTTGGGAACTTTAGATGCAGAGGAAGAATCTGATGTGAGCAACATATCTCCAGGATAAGTAATTCATCTGTTTTTATTGCGCAAAAAAAAAATTGGAAGAGAGAGTAGATACCTGCTGCCTAACCGTGTGAGGAGACTTGTATCATTACCTTTGTGGAAGAAGAATGAAGGGTTCTTTCAAGGGAACCACGGTTAGCATGGTGTGAGCAGAAATGGAAAAGAGCTGAAAGGAGACAAAGACTTTAGAAGGCAAAGGACATGCAAAGGCAGGCAACAGAAACATTTATTAAAGGGAATAAAGATCATTTGCTTTATAAGAAAAGGAAGGAAAGGACTTCACAAATTATTTGCCATGTAAAGGACTGGAATTCTCTTTCCAGTCTCATGTCTTCCATCTCTATTTTTCTATCTCAGTTTCTGCTATGAGGTCTTTATGTGGAGTAAGTTGATTGTGTGACCAAAATAATCCTTCCATATTCTGTATTTATTCATGAGAGCTCTTAATACTTTCAAAGACAGTCAACTCTGCGTTCCTTGGCCAAATCACTGACAGGGACTTTAGGAAGCAAATACTCTTCAGTTGAGAAAATAAAGGGATATGCAAAAGATAGTGAATTACAAAGAAAAAGTAAAGGTATAGATAAAATGGAGAAAAAAGACTCATAAAGAAAGGGGGGGATAATGTAGAAATGTAGAATAATTATTAATAAAATAAAAATGTTAGGAAGAATGAAATAAAAGCAGCACGGAAGGAACAAGGTCTAAAATAATAATAAGAAAAATAAAGGAAAGGAGAGAAGAAATATACAGTTAAAATAGTCAGTCTCATCAATTAAGTATCAGAGCATCAGGCAAAACAAAAGCAAAATGGTGTGAAGTCATTTTGATTTATGACATGAGAAATAAAATAAGAGAGAGAACAAAAATAGAGAGACAAGCTCCACTGGAATTTCTTCTCTATCCTGTTTCCACATTGCATTTATTTTCAGGCATTGTGTATCTCAGACTTCTATCCCTCACATTCCTCATTTCATTCTTCAATAATTTGTGGAGACAGCTCTTGCCAATTTTGTGACTCTCAGTAAAATGAAGTCTAACCGTGTAACATCCCTCTCTTTCTTTCATGTGAGTGAGTCTCAGATTCCTTTGACTTCAGAAATTGATGCAGTTTATTTTCAGGTTACTATACAGGAGTGCGAGTAGAATCAGGCAGAGTTGATTCTAGTAACATGAAAAACTGAAATTTTAGAAGAACTGAAATTTTAGTCAGTATTGGAAAGTGCAGCATATATTGCAGACTTCATATTATAGTTGCTCATTTAAGAAATGCTACATTTTGCCCCAAAGCATTCAGAAACACAAAACAACTGGATTTGGTTGATTGAGTAAATACAAATTCAGGCTGCCTTATGAAGAAAAGGGAGCAGCAAGCTACAATAACTTGCCAGTAGAGTTTTAAATTGAGATCTCTGAAGTTATGTTTGTGCTGTGTGTTGATGTGCTAAATTTGCTAGCATATTTTAAAGACATAAAATTCCCACATTAAAAAGCTAATTCACTTTTTTTCATTAAAATTTACTTGTTTTATGTCTAGCTCACGTGAAATAATAGCCAACATAATCTTCTATTCATAAACTAGGGTGTTTTTCAGTTATATATACACAAAAGGCATTTGAAATCAAAACTGTCTATCCACATTCCATTTTTATACCTCTGAGGGCCAAAAAAGTTTTTCCTTTACATTTGTTCTGGGAAAAAAATCCTCCCCAGGCTAAAATCTTGTATGTCAAATATAATTGCAGAGTGAATTATAAACTGCTCATAATAAGTCTTTATATTAATGGAAGCATGGTTATAGTCTTTACTATAATATGGTACCTCTGGTTTCAATTATACTTTGCACAATGCAATATATCTTTAGGAGTATCTGATGTAATTAATCAGGTAGTGGTGTAATGTGGACTAGAATAAGGAAAAAAACAGGCATTTGTCGTTTTACAGAGATGGAGAGGGATTTTATTAGTCATTTAGCGGGAGCAGCTCTTTCCTGGTGCCAGCAGATTAGTGTGTGCTGGTGTATGGAAATTGTTCTTCAGAATTCTATTTTTGTGCCTCTGCAGAGTTTAAAGTTGTTCTGGAATTACACAGAGAAGCTATACATGATTAGCACAAAGTAAAATTGATTTAAAACAAATTACTACTGCAAATATTTTTCCACAGAAGTTCACTTTGGTCCTGGCATGAAGGCTGGGAGGTTTTTTCTACTTAAATAGATTTTATCAATTAAGATCAAAGAACTGTAGAAATCAGAGATGGAAAAAATCTTGTCAGGTCATGTCTTCTATCAATGTAAGAGCATTTTTATAGTATATTTCTCTAATACATAGTCAAATTTCACTTTCAAGACTAGAGTAAAAGGCTTCCACTGTTTCCTTAGCATATTATTGCATGGTTACATAAACTTTCTTTATTCCCAACACGATCTCTGATTTTTTTTCAGATTTTTCCCAGACTAGTTTTGTTTATGTGTTTATATCCTTCCAAGGTTTCTCAACAAGCTTCTGTGTTTGCTTCTTCCAGAGACAATGTTTTAATAAAGTTGTATCACTCTTTTATCCTTTCCTCTTAAAAGTATTTTTTGCTTCTCTCCTCTGAAATTTCCCCAATTTACAGGCACAATTTGGCTCCTGCCAGTGTAGAGCACCAATGCAGAACTGTCACTGGTCTTTTTCAAAAAAGGCTATCACACTCTTGCCTGCTTAAATTGAGATGTGACCTTTTTTTTGGAAGATTTATAATTGTGCATGGGTTGCAGTTCACTGCCTACCCACACCCCTCAGTTTTTTCAGAATTATACAAGTTAACTCCCTGCCACTGAATAATTGCAATGGTCTTCAGCTCTTTAGGTAGTCCCTTTATTACTTACCCTTGCAGTTCTCCAGCAGCTGGGATTCTTCAGCTTGGAAAAGAGATGACTGAGGAGTGAATAGGGAGTGATTTTCATATCTCCTATAATATAAAATACAGGAGCATCAAATGAAATGTCAAAGAGATAAACAACATAATTTCCTTTGTCATGTATACTTATTTAAATTGTGGAATTCACTACCCTAGCACATTTTAGATGTCAAAACAAGCTCCTCCCAAGGAAATTCCTAAACTACTGAAGACCTTGGGAAGGTATTGTAGTAGAAATGTCACTTTATATGTGCCCTGAAACATCATAGCAGAATCTGGTCAAATACAAAGTACTATGTTCTACTAACATTAATACTCAAGTGGATCTCCAACTGATCCTTGAAAAAAAAACCAGCTTCCAGTGTAATTATTATTTTGGCTAAAATCATTCTCAATTTTCCAGGTACCTAAAGGGAACAGCTTTTTGAAAAGAAATATACTGGTATTACTGGTTCAGCAACTCATTTGATGCATGAAATTTTCACCCCTTACTTCACTCAGCTGCTGCCTTTTGTTTGTTTTAAGTGTAGAATGAGATAGATGGTTGATTTCTGAAAGCATTTAAGTATGTGTGGAAAACCCCGTTCTTCTCAGACAAAAGAGACATAAAAAATAAACTTCATATAAGAAAAAAAGTATATATGCAATTGCAAAGTAATTATCTTCATGGCTTAGGCTTTTTATGTATCATACAGAAACTAGGAGAACAATTGCATAAAATGTCAACTTCCGGTTGGGACTGAAGGGGCACTCGTATCCTTATAAGTTTCCCAATGACTTCATGCTTCCAAATATGTTGCCTCTCTCAAAAAATAACACTGCAGTCATTTCAAGATAATGATGTAGTAGCCAGGAGGACCTGATCGTTTACCTAGTGGTGTCAGTGACAATATTGCAGGATAACTATTCAGTGTTGCAGGATCACATTCATAACCAGCATCCTTTGGTTTTCAGAAACCTGCATAATTTCACTGCTGCCATTTGGGTGTGTGGCAATTAAATACTTTTTATGTCTTTGAGGAATAGACTGTGGCAGCAATTGCACTGTATTTTATAGCATGCAGCCATGGAAAAAAGTGAAGCACAAGCACAGAACAGATGTCTTTTGTGAGTTTAAAATAAATGTGTTTGTGATTAGATTCTTGTTGAGCCCAAGAAAAATCCTCACTAAGTTAAACCTGTGGTATGACCTGTTTGGTCATAACTGGTGTGAACTAAAAGCAAAATTGCAATAGTTGCCTTTCTCTGACAACAGCACAGTTGAATATGTTGCAGTCTGTTAGATATGTCTTTGTGCCATGTGAACAGTCATAGAGTTTTCTGCTTGCAAAACCTAATAATCCGGCTATGCCAGGAATATTTTCACTGTGGTTAAACAGACTTGAGGCAAAATAAAAATGCCCCAATTTTACAAATCACAGTACCTAGCAATCTATACATTTCTTCCTAATTTTTGTTTTACTTAGGATTCTCAGTCAGATGATTCAATGATACGTGGTTTATTACTGAACTCTAGCTTAAAAATAGTCTTTTCAAGCATTTTTCAAAGCAACTCCTGTAAATTTCACCTTGTTATCTGCTGTACATGTTTGTTCTTTTGTAACCACTAAGCCTTTTCAGTTGTAGATGTGCTCTAATTGTACCTTAAGAATAGATCCTTCTTCATCAGAAATATGTAGATTTCTTCAGGTGCTAATTTACTGTGGAATGATGAAGGCCTGTGTCAAAGGTACACTTGTACCGTGGCCCTCTTAATATGAATGAAAAGGAAGAATTTAGCTGCTTTAATAATTTGGGTATAATGTCCTCATATTTTTTCTTGCCTCTGAAACCTTTGTTGTTTCCATGTTCTCATGTTACTTAGTCAGGAAGAGTTGTTTAATTTGATTTAAAAGTATTCTCTTTAAAGTGTGCTAGGTTAAATCAAGCCTTGATGATTAAAGATAGCTTCTCCAAAGCTTGTTGTTGTTGGTTGGTTTAATTGTATTAGACTGTTCTTTGATACTGCTTCCCAGCCCTTTAGGCATCAAAGTGTCAACAATGTTACAGAGATACTCTTCATATTATTGTGGATTGGAGCG
Source organism: Myiozetetes cayanensis (assembly GCF_022539395.1). Taxonomy (NCBI): domain Eukaryota; kingdom Metazoa; phylum Chordata; class Aves; order Passeriformes; family Tyrannidae; genus Myiozetetes; species Myiozetetes cayanensis. Next base: position 86,308,002 of record NW_026087411.1, on the reverse strand, counting down.
TTAAAATTTTACTACAAAACCAGACAACATGTAACCAAGTGGTATTATCAAGGGCTCAGGGACAAAACATCTCCTGCTCTCTACAAATGAAAGATTTGTAAAATCATTTATTTCAGTTTCAGGAAAACCAAACAGCTTACTAAAACCTGCAGGTTTTTTAAACCAAATAAAATCAAAGTCAGAGATGTTACTCTTCTTGACTTGGTGACTTTGATTTGTATCTCACTGAAGAAATTAGGTGCAATTTGAAAAGGTTCCTTTACCATGACTTAAGCCGGTTTACCTTATCACAAAAATTAGGGTTAAATTGTAGCAGTAAGCCTTCTTGGGTTTTTTGGGGTAGTCTCCTTCCTGAAGATGATTTGTTTCCAATCTTATGTTTTTTACACTCTTTTCAGCTTTTGCAACCCAGCTTCTTCTTTATACATCTCTTTAATCTACTGCAAGACATTTAATTTCCAACCTTAGAAGAAAAAAAGATATTTTTATTCCTTATTTATAATATTTCTGCTTCTTTTTGATATAATTTGACTTTATAATTGGTTTTGTTTATAATCTAAAAAATTCTGTGCTGAATTATTTGTGATGTGTCTGAGCAATCATATTCTGTTGCATTTTATTCAAGTGATTACTTCACTAGTAAATCATTCTTGCTTTATATCAGATGCTTTGAATCAGATTTGTCATAAGTTTAAAACAAAATCATTGCTTTCTCCATCCAGACTGTCATTGCAAACAAACAAGCTGAAGCTATGGCAAGTGTAGATGGCTTTGGCTTGATTTTGCTGTCATTTATTCCATTAAAATCAATGGAGTTGTACCAATGTACCAAACCTGATGAAGGAAAGGATCAATTTCTGCATATCTATAAAAATCTAAATCATAGCTATGTATAGGTAGCTCTGTAAAAAGTATAAATATGATGAGAATTTTCAAATATCACAGAAGTATAGAAATAGATATATTTATACACCAACAGGTTCAATTGCATGCAAATAACATGCACATCATGCATCCCAGTGAAATGCAGTCTGGTTTATTTCAGGGAAAATAAAATTACATTGGTCTAATAAATTATGCAAAGTCACGCATCAATCTTAAATTATCAAGATAAAATCTACATCCTCTTACAGAATACCTAATATATACCTGATAGGGAAACAGGAATGTTATTTAGACTCATTAATATGATTTGGTGAATAGTCCCCTTGTTAATACAACCTCTTTTTTCTTTTTTTTTTTTTTTTACTGCTTAATAGAGAAGAAAATCACGTTATTCGGACCTTGACTTTGAAGTAAGTTTACTGAATTATTCCTGATTATTAAAAGCATTTTCCTAAAAGTAAATGTGAAGTGTTCATTTTAGCAGATTTTAGCCTTCTGACATAGTAGATGTAATAGGGTTTTTCAATTAGTACTGTATAGAACATGATGAACAATTCATTGAAAATACTTTGGTGCAACTTGTTTGCAAAATGTTCTGAGATCAAACTGTCATATTGCAATATTAACCATCACGATTTCAGTTTTTAAATTCTTTGCCTCATTTTCATCTGGATTTGTTTTGTTGGATTTTTTTTCCATTGCTGGCTATCTACCTATTGAAAAAGTGTAACACTTTTGTAGGACAGGATACATCAGGTTGCTTTGTTCAAAAGACTCTCGATAATTTGGTTTATCTCTCTTCAGTACTAATTTACAGGCATATGAGTTTCACATCCAAGTAGTGATTATGAATGTGTCACATTTTGAATGATAAAGTGCTGAAGATGTTAAAGCTAACGGATCACATGCTGAATAAAAACCAAGTTCATGTAAGGTTCTTTAGGCTGGATATCCACAATTTCAGACTCTAAACCCTTTTGAGTGAGGAGGTTTAGTTGTGATAGTTATTGACTATTTTGTTCTACCTCAGTCAGTATGATTGGTCTCTGAGAGTTTTGTTTATTTGAGGGGTTTTTTCTCTGATCCTTACCAGAAGGAATGCAACAGTTCATTTTCAAGGGAATGTTCATAATTTACAGGTTTGGGATTTTTACATAGGTTGTCTGTTTGTGCATAGAAGTAGTTTGATACAATTCATTATATGAGTCTCCAGAGAAGCTGAACAAATGTATTTGCAAGGAACCTACAGATCTTGGGATAAATTTGAAAGACAGCAATCAGTATATATCAACTATAAATTCAAAAATTGCCCTGTTTGCATGTGCAAACAAAAGTAATTTTTATTGGTTTTTGGGCTGTAAGTACACACACATACCTCCAGATTTCAAATTCTAGTTTGTAGAAAAGAAAGAAGCAGAACTAGCCATAGCAGTGGACCATAGGAGCCTTGCAAGGAAGAAGGGTTTGATTCGATGACCTGCTTTTGGTGAAATACTGATCCTCCATGTTTGATGGTGGCTTCTTAGTAGTTTAGCATCATGCCTTAATCTCTTAGGTCATTTTGCCCCAGAAACTATAGCTGCCTTAAGTCCTCATGTAATATTTCAAATAATGCACCAGAGAAAGATTCATACAGGAAATGTTAAGGAAAATAAAATAAAATAAAATAAATAAATTAAATTAAATTAAATTAAAATATTACCTCAAATACGTTTTAGGATAAATGCATAGAAAGTAAGAAGAAACAGTAGCAAAATTCTGATGAGCAAGCAATTCTAAAATACAGTCAGAAGTTTTGTAATTATAGTGATATAAAGAATTCTAAATTTGACGGTTCTTTATTGAAAGGTAGAAATATGCTGTTCACAATCAGAGCATTCTCTGTGGACAGGTACTAAAACATTCTTCCTATCACTCGGGAACATAATCTGACACCATATCAATACCAACAATGCAGTATACATTCTACTCTCAAGAATCAGGTCACCCATATATATTTTCACTTGACTCACATAGTTTCACAGAATCACAGAATGGGTAAGGTAGGAAGGGACCACAGTGGGTCATCTGGTCCAACCTCCCTGCTCAGGCAGGGTCATCCTAGAGCACATTGCACAGGATTGTGTCCAGACAGTTCTTGAATGTCTGCAGTGAAGGAGACTCCACAACCTCTCCGGGAAATCTTATTCCAGTGTGTAGTCACCAGCATAGTAAGGAAGTTCTTCCTCATATTCAGGTGGGACTTCCTGTGCATCAGTTTCTGCCCATTGCCTCTTGTCCTGTTGCTCGGCACCACCAAGAAGAGCCTAGAGCCATCCTCTTAACACCCTCCCTTCAGATACAAACATACAATGATGAGGTCCCCTCTCAGATATCTCTTCTCAAGGCTGAACAGGTCCAGCTCCCCTAGCCTTTCCTTATAAGAGAGATGATCAAGTCCCTTAATCATATTTGTTGCCCACCATTGGACCCACTCCAGGAGCTCCATGTCTTTCCTGTACTGAGGAGCCCAGAACTGGGCACAGCACTCCAGATTTGCCTCACCAGGGCTTGGTAGAGGGGCAGGATCACTTTCTTCAACCTGCTGGCAATGCTATTCCTAATGCACTCTGGGATACCACTGGCTTTCTTGGCCACAAGGGCACACTGCTGGCTCATGGACAGCTTGTTGTCCATCAAGAGGACCCCCCGGTCCTTCTCCACAGAGCTGCTTTCCAGCAGATTGGCCCAACCTGTACTGGAGCCCAGCATTATTCTTCATTGAGTACAGGATCCTGCATTTGCCTTTGTTGAATTTCAGAAGTTTCTTCTCTGCCCATTGCTGCAATTTGTTGAGATCCTTCTGAAGGGCTGCACAGCAATCTGGGCTATCAGCCACTCCTCCCAGTTTTGTGTTGTTGTGTATTTAAGATTCTTTACACCTTTGTCATGACTTGTTGCAATATTGTTGCTTCATGGTCTAAATTTTTAGAATTACTATTAAAATGCAGGAAAATATACTTGTTTGTAAAAAGGAAAGGATGAGGCCATTGGGGGTGACTTTTGAGGAAGTGAGAGTGGTAACAATACTGTGCCATTTGCTACTGTGTTTTAGAACTATGGACTCAGACTAATCCCATCTCACCTCCCTGTTTTATCATTCCTCTGATTATATCTGTAGGCTTTCCTGTATCCTTGCGCTTTGCATGTCCATCTCTCTAAGGTAAAACAAAATAAAAAAGCTATAAAATGTTTAAATGGCCACCCAGATTCCTTCACTCAGTAAGACATCCTGATGAAGGGAATTGAGATAGTATGGTGTGTCCAAAATGCTATTTGGATACCTCAAAGCAGCTTGACCACAAAATAGAATAGAGTCTGGAGGTGAGATCAAGCCAGAGTGATTGGACATAATACTTAAATATTTATCACTTTCTCTGCTCTGTCTCCGAGCAGTGCCAGCTGGATTCTCTGAGGCAATGCCCTTCCACAGTTCTCAGGATAACAAATGATAGAATGACATGGATGTGGTTCTGAGGATAAGAGATGCTAAGTATGCAGTATGGACAAGTTTGGCTCCCTCTGTTCTTTTCCTTTTAACACTCTCCCGGCAATGTCTAAACCCTCAATTTCTCACACATGTCTCTCTATACCCATATAAGACAAACACTCAGGCTATGTCCACCTTACTAAATTAGGCATTTGAGGGAATATTCCTGGGTGACAGATTTCCAGATTCTATATGGATTAATTTTTAGAATGACCTTCACTATTTTATTCTGGATGACTTTTGCCTCTCCAAAAAGTTTTTGAGGATCATTAGGGAACCAGCACCATCTGGGTGCCATTTAAAATAGACAATTTGATTGTAGATTTCTTATTTGGGAGGCTAAGAGAATTTAGAATAATTTAGTATTCATGGGGAACATTCCAAGTTAGATGGTGCCAGAGAACAGTCTTGGATATGTTTGACTTACTACTGCAGAGTCATAGTTTCATAGTTTCATAGTTCAAAAAAAAAAAAAAAGGCTGTTCTAGTGGGTTTCAATGGAACATCCACCTTAATATAGATAATTTGTAGGAAAAACAAATAAACATAACAAAAATTTTCTCCTAGAGCCACAGATAAAACTCAAAGCCAGCTGCTGTGTAATGTGAACACAGCTAGACTAAGACTACTCAACACCATAAAATACTCTCAGTCCCTGTTATCTCTAATACATGCAGAAATACAGACGTAGTTTTAAGGGCCTTTGCAATGGATTTGAAATAATAAAAGGCCTGTGACTGTGTGGGTACTGTTATAGAAAACTTGTGTCTCCATTCAAAGGAAAGACGGAGAGAAAAAGATGACATCCAAACTGGTAGCCCTTATTATATGTCTTAAGCTGGTTAGAGAGGAAGGTCTCAAAACTGAGCACCTGTATCTTGCTTTCCCCTTTCTTTAGGGTAATTTACCATTGCATTCCTAAACTATCCTTTTATGTAGGAACAAAAAGACAAACTGTAACAAACGGGGGTTAGTCTGTCCACAGAAAGTATTTCTGCTACATAATATGCACTCCATTATTAGACTTTGTAAAACACTGACTAATTTAGTTGAACTTTGAATTTTGCTAAATGAACAGTCAACATGCAACAGCTTTACAGGTTTTTTCTCGCTATTACCAGAGATTAGTTTAGACTCATTCATGCAGTCTGGTATTCAAAACATGACCAAAATAATTGGTCTTGACAATTTGGATCCTTGCTGCTGCTGGCTGTGGTAACCCCAGCTAAGTGCCCTCTATCTCCAGTCATTTTTTCCCTAAAGGTGTACAGGTATCTTTTTTATTAAGTCTCAGCACTAACAGTTAGCTGTCAGATCAAATAAAATTCATTCTAATTATGTTGAACAGAAATACAGATGCTGTAGAAATTCCCAGGAAGACTTTAGAATAGGTGTGCTTTGGCAGTCACAAAAACATACACAAGAGTTAAACACCACTATTGACAAGCATTTTAGGATTCAAGACCACAAGTAGCTTCAAATTCTATGAGAGTGTCTGACTGCTGTATTTCCCCAGCAACCCCACTCTACCCTTTCTGTCAGCCATTCATTGGATCTACTCTGGTAATAACATTTATGCCAAATAATTCAGAGAAGTACCTTATTACCCTGCTCCCCAGGATTCAAGTCATCTCTGGCTCTAAGGGAGAGCAAGGACACACCGGTAAAGTGTGAATACAAGAATGTCTTCTTGTGGTTCCACAGAGCAGTAGGCTCTCACCAGCAATAATGCTAAATTGATAACTAACTGCTGGAGCTGCATTCCTTCAGAATTTTATCTGCCGTAGCTATTCATTACAACATTACAACTCACAGAAGTTTAAAATCCTTCTCATACTAACCTGAAGACATCTCTTGAAGGCAAAGGTAAAAAAAAATATGCCTGCAGGGAAAGATTCCTTCCTGTTCCCAAGCTTGGCAACTGATGATACCTATAACATCTTGAAAACACAGCATGCTTCCTTTATATGGTTGGGAAGGCATTCCCCCATCTGTTCTTTTCACTTAGCTGCTTCGTACAATATTTGAGAGACAATTTTTTTACCTGTGACAGTATAGAAAGTCTCTAAGGCAAATTAAATGACATTTTAATGATGATGATTATTATTATGTTGTTATTTATTGTCCACAAATCATAGAAACACAGAATATCTTTGTAAGAGACATTAACAATCATCTAGTTCCAATCCCCTGCCACGGTCTAGTGCCACTCCTCCCACTAGACCAGGTTGTTCAGGGCCCCATCCAACCTGGTCTTGAACACTTCTAGGGGTGGGACATTTGCAGCTTCTCAGGGCAATCTGTTTCAGTGTCTCATCACCCTCATAAAAAAAGATTTCTTCCTATATCTAATCTAAACCTACACTCTTTCAGCTTAAAGCCATCACCAACCATGTGTCCTATCACTACACATTCTTGTAAAAAGTACATCTCCAGCTCTCTTGTAGGCCTCCTAAGGTACTGGAAGGCTGCTATATATAATACCCTGAAGCCTTCTCTTCTACAGGCTGAACAACCCCAATTCTCTCAATTTGACTCCATAGTAGAGGTGCTCCAGCCCTCTGATCATCTTTGTTACCCTCCTCTGCAGTTGCTCCAACAGGTCCATGTCAGTCTGTCAATCTTTTATTGGGGACCCCAGAACAATACTCCAGGTGGGGTGTCGTGAAATATTTGTAAGAATATTTGCTCCTGAGTTAGGGTTTAGCTAAAACCCTATCATAAATTTAAAAAAAAAAAGAAGGGAGCTGGGTACAGAGTTATGTTTGAAGTTCTTCCCATCTTGGTGATAGCCATCACACACTGAATCCCTTTCTGTGAGCAGATGCTCATCAGAGTAAGGCATAGTCTCTTCAAAACACACATTCTATATGACTTAAGAGTGGGGGTAGAAATGTGAAAGGGGTGCCAGTTCAACTTAACCCCCTCTAGGCTATGGGGCACAAGACTTATGGAACCTGCAGGAAAGACCACAAGATGTGTGTCTGTAGCCTGGTGGCTAACTCAGGTGCTTCTGGCAGAGATGTGGAATTAATGGGCAGATATGTAGCTGCATCTAAAGAAGGTGTGCTTTCAAAGTGCAGCATGAGAAGTTCATTTTCAATCCTGTTCAGATCTGATGCTATCACAATCGTCCAAGTATATAGTGGTCAAGATCTCCTGCTTTGTATTGATAAAACTTATTTATTTCTAAGATAATGAAGTGGTGGTTTTCATATTGCTCATTTCATAGAGAAAACATATTAACCCCCTACAAATACTCTGTAGGTTGCTTTCTTATAGAAGAGAAGACCCATATTAGAGCATATTTTCTAGGAGATAAGATGGTGTTTTCTCACCAGGAATTTGAAAGAAGTCTAGAAAATAGAAGTTAAAGTTGGAAATTTAAGTTACTGCACCTCACCTTCAGTTCAGATCGTTCTTTATAAGCAGTGGGGAGGGGGTGGCTGTCAGTGGGTAGGAATTATGGAATGGGAGCCAGGAAAACACAAAGCAACTGAAAGATCCATAGGTGCATGTTCATACCAGTCATTCTGCTATTAAGAATAAAGTTTAAAGCCTTTTTTTCTGGCAGACTTCCCAGTGCAAGTGTTTTATTTCTCCTCCCACCTGCTTCTCCTCAAGAATAATGTAATGAACTGAGTAAGACATTTGCATTATTCATATTTGCTATTTAACGACATCTTGGGTACACGATTTGGGGAAAGACATCAGAAAGTAGCATTCTCTATATTCTTAGCCTTCTACTAAAAAGTTTCCAAATGGAGATACTTGTTTCACAGTCATATGCTATTTACTGCCTTTTAGAGACCAGTATTTTAACCCACCAAAACTGTTTTATTCCAATCATTGTGTCTGCTTATTTCAGCCAATAATAATCTTTGAGGTAGAAACTTTCCTTTTTAAAACAAAAATAAATAATTTTTAAAATTATGTATATGAAATTTGCTATATATTCCTGTCTACTAAAACAGCAGTATCTCAAAAGAATCCCCAGGAAGTCACTAAAGTGAAACTCCTCTCAAAAATTTAGATCAGCTATCTCTAGTTAAATTGCATTGTGCAAGGAGTTTATTACCAAATCCTGCACAAAGTTTTCCTTTATTCACCCCACAACTCATGTTAAGTTAATAGGCATTTGATTGCTTGATATATCTCGTCTCTTTTGTGAATAATATCACCAATTTCCTGTTCTCAGAAATGAAATAATTTCTCAAGCTACAGTGTGGCCATATTAAGGATTATGGCATAGCAGTATAAATGCATAGCCCAAAGAGCAGTCACATTTCATGAAATCTATAAACACACAATGCAAATGAAAGATAAAGTTAAAATATGATATTGATCAAGGATTATTGAGAGTCAGCTACTGCCAGTCCATTTTAAAAGGTACTAACCTAGGCTTGACAGGAGTTTTACTTGCTGGAAAGAGTCACACTGAGGTACCACATACGTAAGTTTGCAGAGTTTGTCATGCACCACTCCAGGGAAAGTCAGGCTTGACCATTAGTGGACTTGCACAGAGGCCTGTGTCCTGCACCTCTTCTGTCAGCTGCTACCTCGACTGTAACTCAAGTTCAAGCAGTTACAAAAGCTTAAGAAAAGCCAAGCTGAGCACATCCACTGTTGGACTGAGGTGAAGCATCCTTAGTCCCTCCTGTTGCTTGTCCACCGAGACCACCAAACCATGAGACTGGTTCAACAGTAAGCAGCCTTCATCTTTGCTCCAGAGGCTGGTCTGAATTCATAACTGAGTATGAATTTGTTTGAAAATAACTCTGATGATAGAGTTTACAACATAGACTTGAAAACCAGCTCCACTTTCCATGTAGCTGCCCCAGGCAGACTCATGGCTGAGGCCTGTGAACTGAGGTCTGAGAACTGTAAGTTGTTTGGGGTGCCCACCTCTTGCACAGGAGTGCCATGTAATTATTTTTTGTGGAAGAGTGCCCTACACATGGGCTAGAGGGAGGATGATTTCCAATGGCTTTGTCCATAAAATAAGAAAGCAAGTAAAATTGAAAAACTGTGCCTACTTTGCTTAGTATGAATGCCTTTTCCAGACATCACATTTGAGGATTTTCCTCTTCGAGCCAAGATTTCTGAGTTCAGCATCCTAATAAAAATTATTCTGACAGGGACAATTACAAACTGTTGTTGCTTTCCTACAGAAATTAAAATATTAGTGTCCATGCTGGAATCAGAAATTCTAGAAAATATTCCTAATGTGCAAGAGAAATATTCTTCTGAGAAATCACCATCAGTTTCAGAATACATCTAAGCTAGTGGAAAAACAGTGTTCCTTAATTTCAGCAACTCAATAAATGTGGGGTGAAAACAGTCTCTTGTACACAGGAAGAACATTAAACAGAGCAGAGAGAAGGCTCAGTGCAATTCACTTCCATTGGTTGAGTCTATAGGGAAAAGATGGCCCTGCCAAATTTAATTTACTTTATTATGTCAGGAAAAATAATGCTTCTCCTAAAAAAAGACCCAAACAGATTCAATTATAAATATAAGCAATTATGTTCCATTTTGCAGAAGGTCATGCATACAAGAAAGAGGCACATGGAATTGTTTCAAGAGTTAAATCAGAAATTTCAGACTCTGGACAGATTTCGGGATGTACCAAAATCAGGCAGTATGGTAAGTTTTCCTTCTATTATATTTAAAATATGATGGATCCTAAAGAACAACAATGAAAGAAGAGCCCTTTGAATTCAGTATTTTTCCCAAGAAGACCTCACCTTTAGGCAACCTCAGAAATGAGAACAGAAGATATTTTCAGTAATCTAACCTATGATGAGACTCATTAGGTTTTACAACTAGACCATAACTAACTCACTGACATCATTATAGATGGCAAGTAACTGAACTATAGGAAACACATTTCAAATCTGCGTGTGCCCACTGAGTCTAAAGGGCTTTGTATAGAGAAATCAGCTCACTGATATAATTTGGCCAATAGGGTTTTTCCTCTGGCTGGGCAAGGAGATGTTAAATTAGTTACTACAAACAAGTCTAGCTAGATTTACCTATACGTGAGATGGTCTGGAAACTACACGGAATGTCTGCAATGCCATATCTTTTCCATAATAGGTTTATAAATATTTACCATGGGAAAAGCAAAAATTAAATCATCCTAAGTTGAGGCTCCTATCGTCATAATTCAAATTTATACACACACACTCATACGCACATGCATTACACCCTGACTGCATCTGATAATGAGAGCAAGTAAATAGTTGATTTCACCTAATTAAAACAGCTAATTTAGTCTGACGTATTTGTTAGCAGTAATATTTTGATTAGTAATAATTTTTATATAATTTTATAATGTGCAAATTGTATATTCAATGGAACTAAGCTAGAATCATTGTATTCTATAACTTTTTCAGAAGAGCTGCTTTCAGACATGAAGAAGAGGTATTAAGCAGATGTGAGGCCAATGGATTTACATCATTTACATCATCTTAATCCAGCAGAAATTTAGCCCTGATTCTTTGATGAACCTTTAGCTGTGATATGTGTCATTTTGTATCAAGTTCTCACTCACTTCCTCTTCTGAGATTTGCTGACATGTAAAGTTTTCATTTGTCTCCCTACTTGAGATTTGCTGCTCACATAAAGCTGGAATTAATTCAAAATCTCAAAGGGAATCTCAGTGGAAGAGTTGTGTTTACTCTGTTTTGCATCAGCTCTGTGTTTTTGAAAGGTCTGCCAAAAAAAGCTGCCTAGAGGAATGGTCTATCTGTGAGACAGTCAGAGAGTGATCCAGGTACCTAAATATAGGCATCTCAGGCTATTTCAGACAGTCTCAGACATCTTAGTTTACCACATGGTACAGGCAGTGATGACGCAGGACTGAAAGGAGACCTGCACCTCTAATGAAAGATTGTTGGAGATCAAACAGAAAGTCCAAAGGCAACTAAAATGGTGCAAAAACATTAGGTTTTGGCAACTGAATCCCACCCATCATGTTACATCAGAAATCACCAATTAAATTGGTCATAATCCATAATGTCTTTTACCCTATAAAACCTAGCATTTAAAAAAAAAAATCCAAAACCAGCTTTCAGTCTGTTAATCCTAATATACATGAGCTCATCAGTATATAAAGCAAGGTGGCTCTCACAGCATATTCAAGGCTTCCGTGTTTCTGTCATGCACCTACCGCAATTTAAAATCCAGCTGGCAATCCCTCTTTCAAACCACTCCATATTTCAGGCAGCAAACGGTTCTCTATTACCTTCCCTTCTCTTCTCCCACTCTTCTATACAACCACTATTGGAAAGATGGCTATTGGTACTGGATCACTCGGCCATTCCTCACTACATTGGTTCTTGTGAAAGAAAGGGCTTAGCTGGCAGCTCAGGTGAGGAGCCTGCCGAAGTGTTGATTGTTCACAGAGAAAGAGTCGCACTGGTGCTGAACACCCACCAGCCTGGCTCCCTGCAAAGCCATTTCCCCTCTCTGGCTTCTGTGTCTCATGAAAGCACATTAGCAAACAGCCTTATACATGGAAACCACATTATTTCATTTTTGGTTTTTAATTCTTCTTTCTTTGGTCTTCAGGAGAACTCAGGATCGAGCAAAGCTCCATGGGACAGTTTCAAAACCACAGGCGACTACCAACACTATACAACGATAAACGTATTAGACACAGAGGCAAAAGATGCTTTAGAACTCAGACCAGCAGAATGGGAGAAGTGTCTGAACTTGCCCTTAGATGTGCAAGAAGGTGACTTTCAAACAGAAGTTTAACAAAAACAAACTGAACAAACAGAAACAAAACAAAAAGAATTTGTTGCACTGACAATAAAGAGACTTTGGGAATCCTGACAATCCTGACGCTTCTGTCTGAACATTGCGACTCCTTTATGTCAGGCTCTTCCTGTGCCAAATGTCAGTGGTTTTTTTCGTACAGTATATTCCCACTAGTGCAGCTAGTGGAGAACCAGGTGTACAATTCTTACCATCGTGTGTTGTAAGTACCCGTGGAATGGATTTGTAAGGTAATCTTTATAGATAAACCTCAAGCAACGATTCATGTTGTAACAGCTTCATTTGGTTTAGTTTTCAAAAAACTTCACCATGAAGCACAATGTATATATTTATGCAGTTTTTAAAGTTTATAACAGTCTGTTTGGCCATTACTACACTTTTTACTTTATAATATAAAAGCAAAGTTTTTGTCATTAAATGAATGTCTGTTGAGCTACATTCTTCATTGCTTTAAATGCAATAAAGTAATAATCTCACTTTTATATGAATAATATATTTCACATCTTTATTATTGCAGTTTTCTCTGGAAAGCTCAGAGTAGCTTTCTCTGCTGCAGCTGTGTATAAAATATTTAAAATGTTGTATGGTGTAAATAAACCTTTGTCTACATATCAGTTTCCTAGTGTATTTTATTTCGTATTTGTTTATCTTCAATTTGAATATTTATAAAATTTTTTTAAAAGCACACATAATATGTATTTGCAGTTTTAATAGTATGTTGTATGTAGCTTCTGCAGGGAGTTTCTAAATCATATTAGTAGGTTTGTATAGCCATTCTGCATTTTCGTAAGTATTCTTTTGTGACAATGTACCATATAAATTGGACTTGTCAGAATATTATTACAATTGTTCTGTTTTATAAGAATTTTTGTCTAGTAGAAGAAAGACAAATAATGGAAAATAAGTTTCAATACACAGCACCCAAAGACAATGTTGACTTAGAATCATTACATCTCATGCATGGTCTTGTTGCTGTATAACAGGAAAGACATTCAAGATAAAAAATTTATAAGTATTTTGGACCAAAAAAAACTTAAAAACAAAACAAAAAATCCCAGAGTGTGTTTCATTATAAATCCAGAGCAGAGCATGATTTGTTTCGAAAATGTAGTTAAGCAATTAGGAATACGAAGATTAAATCTCCTTTTCCATACTTAGAACCAAAAGCAGATCTTCAAAAATCTCTCATCTACAATATAGCCGTGTGGGACAAGGATGGGAGGATATCTCAAATCTTCAGATGTCATATTTCTAGAAAAAAAGTTTCAAAAACTAATTTGGTTCCTGCTGTACAAAACTGAATATGCTGCAACCTACTAGCTGGAGAGATCTTAGAGAGGAAGAAAACATGACCACCAATCTGCTTAGGGAGGAAAAGGACTAGAATAGAGGCTTGTCAGGGAGCACTTAACCCAGAATATTGGTAGAAGAAGATCAGCATCCATCTGTTGAGAGAAAAGCACTTAGGATCAACCTCAGGACCAACTTGCAGAAAAGTGTTTCAGTCTGTCATTCCTTTCTCCAGGCCATAATAAGATATTTAAGCCACAAAACGGAGCCTGACTTTGCCTGCTTTAAGTGAGCATTTCATGCAGAGTGCAGACTAATCTAATGCTTCAGGGTCTAAATCTTTAAACAAATAAGAAATAACTAGCTACCAACCTGGTAGCAAGTGGATTAACTGGCTTAGGTGCCTAGAAGTTAGATAAATTAGATGATAAAGTACTGTTTAGGGCACCCTTAGTAAGTAAGGCTGACACTAAATTGGGCAGGAGTGTTGATCTGCTGGAGGGCAGGAAGGACCTGCAGAGGATCTGGGCAGGCTGGATCAATGGGCCAAGGCCACTTTTAGGAGGTTCAATAAGGCTAAGTACAGGATCCTGCACCTGGGTCACAACAGCCGCATGCAGTGCTACAGGCTGGTGGCAGAGTGGCTGAAAGATTCCTGGTGGAAAAGGACCGGGGGGTGCTGGTAGACCAGTAGCTGAACATGAGCCAGCAGTGTGCCCAGGTGGCTAATAAGGCCAATGGCATCTTGGCCTGTATCACACATAGTGTGGCCAGTGGGACCAGGGCAGTGATTATTCCTCTCTACTCAGAACTGGTGAGACTTCACCTCGAGTCCTGTGTCCAGTTCTTGGCCTCTCACTTCAAAAAGACATTGAGGTGTGGAGCATGTCCAGAGAAAGGCAATGAAGCAGGTGAAGTGACTAGAGAGTAAGTCCTGTGAGGCATGGCTGAGGGAGCTGGGATTGTTTAGGCTGGAGAAAAGGAGGCTCGGGGGAGACCTCATCGCTTTCTACAGCTACCTGAAAGGAGGTTGTAGTTAGGGGAGGTTCAGCCTCTTCTCCCAGGCAAATAGCAACAGAAAAGAGGAAACAGCATCCAGCTGCACCATGGGAGGTTGAGGTTGGACATCAGGAAGAATTTCTTCACTGGAAGTGTGGTTAATCATTGGAACAGGCTGCCCAGGGAAGCGGTGGACTTCCCATCCCTGGAGGTGTTCAAGAAATGACTGGACCTGGCATTTAATGCCATGGGTTAGAAGGTGGTGTTCAGTCAAAGGCTGGAGTCCATGGGAGTGGAGGGCAGGCTGGATCAATGGGCTTGGATCAGAGGTCTTTTCCAACCTAAATGATTCTATGACTCTATAATGTGATACGTCAATCAAACAGAGCTGGCCCTTTTTCAAGAGGCTGGTGCAGAAGGAAGCAGATGGCTATGCAGCCTACTAACTTCTCAGACCAGAAAGTGCACCAAAAACCTCTCACTCCTGTTTTACATCAAGTTCTAATCTAAAAGTAAGATATTTTCCCTTTAGATAAAGATACAACAGAAACTGCACATCTTTTAACGATTTCACTCAGAATGGTAGCAAGTCTAAATGAGAGCGTGTTTTACAAAATTTCTAATTTTTTAGACCAAATTGGGAAGCTTAGGCCCCTGAATCCAGATATAAGCCTTAGTATCCTCCTTGACTGATCTAAACATTAATAAAAATCTAGAACACCTTGATATTTGGATAACTGTAGTGCAGAAATTATGTGCATAAACTTTACATCACCTATTCAGTTATGGTCTAGTTAACTACAGAAAGCTTAGGGTAGGCTACAAACTTACCCAGGAAACATGATAAAATCAGTTTACACTCAATACGCAGCTGACCTAGTTGTGCTGTTATTAATAACCTAGCAGATTCAGGTTTAGCATTAGCCTGGGTGTTTATGTATCACATGGCAGTCACAAATGTGTTTTCAGTGTACGAGCAGTAACATTCCATGCCCCTTTATTCAGAGCTTATGCTGATGTGACCAGAAGATGGTAGTGATTTTTATTTTTTTACATATTTCATATTTAGAAATTAAAAGCATGCTGAAAGCCAGTATATTCGTGTAAATGCTAGGAAATGAGAGGCTGGAGAACAGCGTTGTGGAAAGGGACCCGCGGGTCCTGGTCAATGGCAAGCTGAATATGAGTCAGTAGTGCCCTGGCAGCCAGGAGGACCAACCGTGTCCTGGGGGCATCAGGCAAAGCATCTCCACCCGGTCAAAAGAGGGGATTGTCCCACTCTGCTCTGCACTGGGGTGGCCTCACCTTGTGTGCAGTTTCAGGCACTGCAGTATAAGAAGGATATTAAGCTGTTAGAGAGTGTCCAAAGGAGGGCAGTGAAGATTGTGAAGGGTCAGGAGGGGAAAGTATATGAGGAGCAGCTGACATCACTTGGTCTGTTCAGCCTGGAGAAGAGGAGACTGAGGAGAGACCTCATTGTGGTCTTTGACATCCTCACGAGGGCAAGTGGAGGGGAAGATACAGATCTCTTCACTCTGATGACCAGTGACAGGACTCGAGGAAATGGCATGAAGCTGAGTTGGGAGAGGTTTAGACTGGATATCAGGAAAAGGTTTTTCACCCAGATGGTGGTTGAGCACTGGAACAGGCTTCCCAGGGAAGTGGTCACAGCACCAATCCTGGCTGAGTTTAAGAAGCGTTTGAACAATGCTAACAGGCACATAGTGTGATTCTTGGGGTATCCTGCAAATGGCCAGGAGTTGGACTTGCTGATCCTGATAGTTCCCTTCCAATTTAGCGTATTCTGTGATTCTACAATTTGCCTTCTGATTTGATTGCTTCCTATTAAAACAGAGTTTGTTTTCCAAGAGCAAGATGCCACACATACTTACAGTTTCTTCCACACATACTTAACAGTTTCTGAAATGATGCACGTCAGACTGAGCCTAGCAGGAAAGTACAAACTTGGATGTACTGGCTTAAATGTTGGTAGAGCACTGAGCAGATGTTTTACATTATGTACAAATAAAAATTGAGATAGGACTCCCTAAATTATGCTAGACACAGACACAACATGAGGCTCTGCATCTGCCTGCCAGGGCCAGCTAATGCCACCCAGCGTGCCCTGGGTTACCCCAGCTGGACTCCAGCTGCAGCTACGGAAAGGTTCAGGTGCTTGAGGGTGGTTCAGGTGTTTGAACTAGCCAGTGTTGCTACAGCTGGCACTGGAGTATACTGAGGCAGCTCAGCTCAGAGTTTACCCAGAAGCAACTCAAAATACATATTCCCTAGACATACATAGAAAAGGCAAAAACTTTTTCTTGTGGAAGACCTCATTTTCTCAACAGTTGCAATACATTTTAGCGATCCATATGCAGTTTCTCTGTCTTCCTATTACATACATATTCAGGGAAAGATTTGTTCTGGCAAGTCAGTGCTAAACAAAATATAGCCTGGATTTTTCAGTATAGGGAAGCAATGCATACAGGAAATCTAG
Source organism: Myiozetetes cayanensis (assembly GCF_022539395.1). Classification (NCBI taxonomy): domain Eukaryota; kingdom Metazoa; phylum Chordata; class Aves; order Passeriformes; family Tyrannidae; genus Myiozetetes; species Myiozetetes cayanensis. Next base: position 86,291,017 of record NW_026087411.1, on the reverse strand, counting down.
CTGAGCAGCCATAGATCACTCAGACAGCAGTTCAAGATGTCCATGATTTCAGATCCAAGGCTGTGTAAAGGGCTTTGGTGTTGCTAGCAAAATAATTTGGAACATGGAGCTTTGCCAAAGTGATGTTATTTAATCCAGAATCTTGGAGGTGAACTATGAATTAGTCATTATTAAACTTCAGCTCCTACTCCGGAATATGTCTTGCAAAGAAGAAGGAAAGAGATTGTAAGTGGTGCTATAAGGGATTAGAGGTAGGATAGCAGTGCTGCCATTCTGATGCACTTTTGGGGTGCCATGTGCTTAAATGTTAGGATATATGTAATGCTAATGACTCTTTACAATGAAGATTTAGGACAAAGATCTTTTCCATTCAATTGACTACTGAGTCTTAATTTCTTCACAATCATGAATCAGTGCTCTTGGAAATGTTGTCCTAACACTGCTCCTATGAAATCCTAATTTGCTTCCATGATGATAAGACATAAATCACCTCATATTGTTTTACACAAGATTAAAGTGGGGTAATTTCTTTAAAAAAACCACAAACAAACAAAAAACAACAACCAAAACAACCAAACAAAAAGCCTCCAAGCCCCAAGCTGTATCAGGTGAAATGTTCTCATGCTTTGGCTTGTCTCTGTTCCTCATAGTTGCTAGGCAATGCTGTACTTAGAGACCAGATTTAACAAAACGTCTGCTTCCCTCTTAGAAGCAGGCATCCATCACAGCATCAGCAGTGTTCTTGCCATCGGGTTATACAAGGGGATATGGAAATCTGTGTTAGCAATCAGCAGATGGAGACATTGTGTATTGATAGTAGACTTGCAGTTCCTCAGGTTCGAGGCTGTGCTGCATCTCTGGATAAGACACGAGAAGCAGTTTGTATGAGCAAGCTTTATTTCCCTCTCTCAAAAAAGTGATTCATTTCTAGCCAGGTCTTAACCAGTGCAGTGCTGTAATCTTTTCTACTTACTTTCTAGAAACATCTTTCTTTGCATGGAAAGCAAAAGAGGCCTCACTAAGAAAAATTCAATTGCTGATAAGATAGGCATAACTACTTAGCCTAGCACTCCCACTGAAATGTCCCATCCATTAATTACAATTGTAAGATGAAGTGAGAGCCATTTATCTGTTTTTGACACAATTGCCTCTTAGGCTGCATTGGACCATCCTGTGCCACTGAGTTACACAAATTAACTCTGCTGCAGTACTGCTCCTCTTGTTTGTTCTGCACTAATTTCATTTTATATCTAATTACTTCTTACGAGTTAATCACTTTAAGCAATGGAACTTCCTCCCTTGACTATACAGGTTTCTACCATAGGTCCCACAGTCACCTCTTTTTTCAGGTTTACAACCCACACTCTGTTCCTATATATAAGTCCTTTCCTGATTTCTACCATCCCTGTCTCCTTTACAGCTTTCCCAGGTCTGCTCAAGTTCTTAAATAATTTTCAGTAAATCCTGAACTGAGTAACACTAGAGTATTCTGTTTGATCGATGTAGAAAAAGGAAAAACTCAAGCAGGAAGCTTCTATAATTCTTTTTCATTTAGTAGGAAAAAAAAAACCTAAAAAATAATTTAACTTTTGTTTTTTAATCTAACCATTTAATGGAAAACACGACCAAAACCACTTTGAGCAAGAAATAGGCACCAGCAGCAGTGGTTGTGATATTCTCTTAAATAATGGTCTCAGCAAGTGGACTTTAGAAATAATTTTTTTTCTTCTGCTTCTTCTCTCTGATGCTGTGAATGCAAACTTTCTTTTGTAAGTAGCACTGCTGCAGCAAGAGTGGCAGAGAGCTCTCTACAGCCCATTGGCTGGGGTTTACTGTCAGAAGATGAGTGAGAACCATGTGAATCCTTTCAGATAGAATAGTAGTTGTTTGTCACACCCTGAAAGTGTGCTGAATGCTGAGCTTTTTTCCCAGTTTTGTAACCCTCCTTCCTCCAGCTGTGTTTTCAGAGTGATGTCCATCACTTCTTGGTTTTCTTCTTTAAAACCTAGAATGGGCACCTGAGACAGGCAAGGGCTTGTGAGCTACTGCTCATGACTGCTCATCCCTGTGGCTAAGAGTTAAGCATTTCAAGAGAGGTGGGATTTAAGAAACAGCTCTAGTCTCAGTGGTTTTTTTCTTGTTGATTAGCTTGGGCAGCTATTGGGAAGTCTGGTTGGAGATATCTACTTTGTATGCATTGCATAAGCAGATAATGTGCCTTGTTCACCATACAGAGCCAAGCTTAGGAAACAGGCACCTAGACCTTACATAATACAATACTGACTATCAAAAAATCTACGCCCTTTTGTGGGTCAAATCCTTAGGAATTGAAACAATTTAAAAAATCTGATCCTTGGAATCCAGTAAGAACAGCAACAAGCCAGTGTTTTTTTCCATTATCAGTTCAGTGATTTATTGCATTATATCCCTAGGCTGTTGAGTCAGGAAATTGCAAGAGGTGATGCCTGAAGAACCTCATAGTATAAGAAAAGAAACTGGAATTGATTAGTATGTATGTTCCATTTCTTATTCGGTGTCTCCTTGGATCTAACCACTTTATTTCCTGTTCTTCTCAGGAACTAGGTATTAGAAAAAGATTTTCAGAGCTGTTTTTAGTAATTAGGTTCTTAAATCAAGCAAGAATTAGCTATAGTTTCTAAAGACAGATAGGTAGAATCCATTATATTTAATTTAGAATTCTAACTAAAACATTGTTCTGCCAAGCACAGAACTCTGCAGGGTAATCTAACTTTGCCTATCATAGCTGTCCAGGTTCTTTCTGCAACCTAAACTAAAAAGGGAGGCACCTCTGAAGCCCTGCTAGACCCAGGCAGTTTTCTAAGTTAAGTACAGATTGATTCCACACAGAATTTAAAAGCCTCCAGAGGGCATTGAAATTCTTCTAAATTAACCACCAGATTTAGCAAGATTTAGACATCACCATGGGAGCTAATGTCTGAGCTCCTATTATAATCACTGGAGAACAGGTCAATACAGTCAGTGGAATCTAAAAGCCAATTCAGCTTACTCATTACTAGAAGAAGGATCTCGTTAATATGAGATGTCCTACAGTTTGTGAGTTGTTTACATGGGGACTGCATATAGAAAAGACAACTGAAGGGAGACCTAACACCTTTCTGGTTCCAGCAGGGCCCCACATCACATCTAAAAAGTACTTGCCATTTGGGTTTGGACATGGGAATCCAGCTCCAAGGGAAGATTTTCTGAGATGCTCTGGGATATCCTGCTTGCAGATATCATTCCAGAGAGGCATGTAGTTTTGGGTCTTATGTCAGATTTGTCTTATGTGAGACTTGCCAGCTTTGTATGAATGTCAGAGCTACCCTCACTATCACACGTTGCCACTACTTGCTCAGAATCCACCTTGCCTGCTCCTCTTTTGACCATTTATGTCAGTTCAAGTAGAAAATTCATCTTCTCTATCATTTTATTCTGCCACCTCCTAATCTTGTATGTGTATTATCCAGATTCTCATCCTCTTGAGAAGTAAAGAACCCACAACCTAAGACTACCTAAGTTACCAAGTATCAGTAGATTGTGAAAACGCACATTCTGGAGGATTGCATATGGGTCAGATAGGCATGATGACTCATGGAGCCAGGAAAATGACAGTGTTATGCTTTGAGTTGATGTTAGATTTCATCCACAAATGGTCTGACGTAGATTATGAATGCTTGCCATACTCACCTGGCAGTCTTGATTTTTCACTCCGTGAGGATCTCCTAGCCATTGGACAATAGATAAGTTACTTTTTTATTTTTTTTTTTTTTATTCTAGCCCCTAATGCTCGTATTTCTGTTTACACAAAGGCTAGACTTGAGACCATGACTCATGTGTTTACCCAGGATACTGTGTGATCCCTTCCTGAAAATAAGAAGGTGGTGGCTCAAACCTTTCTAAAGTGAGTAGGATGGGGAAGCTTTCCAGCTTCTTCATGCTGTCTTCCAACCAGCAGATAATAATGCAAAGAAGGAAAGACAGTCCCACCCTCAAAGCAGATAAAGTCAGTAGTAGTTAGGGGGTAAACTCAGGCCACAATGAGAAGAAATTACACGTTGTAATTGACATTAAAACATTTGAGTGGTTTCTCAACAGCTCCCTTAACAAATCGCTTTGGCCTGGAGATGCCAGAAATAAAAAGCAACCAACTCCCAAGGGAGATTACACAGAAGTAGAAAAGATAATCTCTTATACCAGAAAAAACCCTCCAACTATGATGATAGCATGAGAAAGGAGGGAATAGTGTTTTGTTTTACAGTTCAACCCTAACTGTGTCTTAAACGGTGGCTTAACTTTTGTTCTGAAATATCTCTATATAACTTCACCATACATAATTTAAAAAAAAAAAAAAAGGGTTCAAAATCATCTGCCACAGCATCATCCTTTGTTTGTAATATGATGGCTATCTTTTGGGGGCTGTGCTGGCTTTGGCTGGGGTAGAGTTCATTATCTTCACAGTGGTTAGTACGAGGCTGTGTTTTGGATTTATGTTGAACATAGTGATGATAATATAGAGGTGTTTTTGTTATTGCTGAGCAGTGCTTACACAGAGCCAAGGCCTTTTCTGCTTTTCATATTTCCATGCTGGCAAGGAGATTGGGAGTGCATGAGAGACTGGGAGGGGACACAGCCTGGACAGCTGACCCCAATTGATGAAAGGGATATTCCATACCATATGGCATCATGCTCAGTATATAGAGTGGGGGGAAGAAGGAGGAAGGGGAATGTTTGGAGTGATGGTGTTTGTCTTCCCAAGTCACTCTTATATGTGATGGGGCCCTGTTCTCCTGGAGATGGCTGAACACCTGCCTGCCCATTAGAAGCAGTAAATTAGTTCCTTGTTTAGTTTTGCTTTAGTTGTGCATGGCTTTTGCTTTACCTGTTAAACTATCTTTATCTCAACCCATGAGCTTTCTGGCTTTCACCTTTCCAATTCTCTCCCTGATCCTACTGGTGGGGGAGTAAGCAGCTGCATAGCTCTTGGTTTCTGGCTGATGTTAAACCACGATAGGGACAATTATTGAGATGATTAAAAGGTATTATAACATTTACATGTATTCAAAGTGAATAGAGACTATTTAACCTGACCTGGAAATTCTATTTTTTGTAAAAGCTCATTACAAAGATATGTGTATTGAATTGAAAGAAGATTTGAAGTAGGTTTTTTTATATAATTTACCATGGCCACTTAAGATCCTGTGTTCCTCTATAACTGTGATGGCAGTAAAGAAAGTGATTAATTTTGGTAGGGAAAAAGAAGATCATTCTTTTTCCAGCAATTAATGTTTGCATAGCAAGACGTTCCGTATTTTAATAAGGAAACCTATTTGAGGATGACAGCCTTCAAAGTATGCATTAAAACTTCAGATCTTAAGAATTCAGTGTAAAAAGTCTCCAAAAGGTAGAAGGAAAACATCCTTTTTTCATCTTGCTTGGAAATGAGTTCCCAAGACAGGGTCCAATTTTTGCATCTAAATAGGAGGTTGAAACCTGGAATGAAGACCTCTTCTTCTATTTTCAGTACACTTAAAATCACAAAGCACTGGAGAACTTTGGAAACTCCAATGATCTGAAGACACCACAGAGTTCACTATGGAATCAATAGCACATTTTATGTTGGTTATTCGCTGGTAAGTACTTGACTACAAAACCATTTTGAAAATCCAAGTCCATAACATTTACTTCCAACCATGGCCAGTTTTGTGGCATTGTGTCAGCAAGCAAAGAGATAAGCAGACAACTTTATGGAAATTTTTTGGAATAACATGGAATAAAAGGTATCAACCAAAGGTTACTAATTGAAAACAAATAAACAAACAAACAAAAGCCCAGGATACTGTTGTACATCTCTGCTGCACCCTGTTGTTGGCCTATCCCTCCTGTCTCTCTGCATGGCACTCCTCCTTGGACATACCACTGGTTGCCCTCGTTTGATGTCATCTGACAACCTGATAAGAATGCACTACTTAGCATCTTTGACAAAGATGTTAAATTGGACAGGTCTCAGAAGACACCCTGCAGTGCTGCGTTTTTAATCTGCCTCTAACCATTTTTTTACCCACCTTACTGTTTATCCATCCACTGCCATCCTCTTGGCATATTAACATGGTTACAGTCCTTGTAATAAGACCAAAACTACCAGTTCTTGCAGCTGACACATCTTCCAAACATTTCAGTTCTGCAAGGATGGATCTCCTGAGCTAATATTTGGAATTTAACAGGCTGCAGCTCACAGACTGCTTGAAGACCTCTTTCATAGAACAGGAAAAAACATTAAGCAAAGTGAGGTTATTTGAGGAAGCCTGTCTGATTGCAAGTATGTATTTCAGGTAATTAAATAGCCATTGCCATACCAGCTGCTGTATTAGGAAATGTTTGTCAGTTGGCATCCACATTTGACTTTATCCCACAGACCAAACAAAACAGTACATGTTTATCTTTCTTTAATGACTATGTTTTGACTACTTGTAACCTGTACTATTACTTAGATATTGATTTTAGTCTTTAATAGGGTAAATATTGATAGAGTTATAACTTTTATCAAATTTCCAGATTGCCTTTCTACCCAAGCTAGATGACTGGTTTTAGCATTCATTGCAATGCTGACTAAGAAAGATACATTTTTTATAATTTTTGAAAGTGAATAATTAATGTATTTTCTATTCTTCCAAAATATCTTTTTAAAAAAATTCTAACCCCTTATTAAAAGTTAATTATTAAAAAATTGTGTGAATAATATTTCAGGATGGTAATGTATTTATTTTCAAATACAGATGATGAATATTTTGGAATCTTATTTTTACACAAAAAATATGTGTTCTATCACATTGTTATTAGCCAAAACTGACCAGCTGATTACCTAAATGGAGGTAATGACACATTAATGTATTTCATGTGTTTCCTTGTTTCTGAATGAGAGGGAGAGCACACCTCCTCCTGTCCCCCTACTCGGATGTGTCAATGGCTTCGCAGTGAGACTCCTGCCCTGAGTCTGCCACAAAAACTTGCCGCCTGCTGGTGGCACGTTGAGGGCGAGCTGCAGTTAGACTGCTGTGGACATGCCAAGGCTGGGCAGAGAAACGTTTTGCTCAAGGTCCCCAGAGCCTGTTCTGGGACAGAGCAGGTATGCACTTAAGGTGATGCTCTGTCCACCACTCACATCAGTCCTGTGTAGGTCTTAGGCACAGGAACATGCTGGTTGCTCAACGTTTCTTTCCCTTGTCTGACAGCAGAGGACAGCACACTGCAGGATTGTTTGTGGGTTTTTTTGTATCATTGCAGGTTGCCAGGACAGAGTGGGTGAGAGAAGGCCAAGGCAGAAGCAGTGTCATACAGAAGGTATGGCCCAGCAGCAACAGACCTGTCAATTGCCAGTAGGTTGCTTGTTCATTTTTCCAGAAACTGATTCTTTCTCCCAACTTCTGAAGAGCTATATGCTGCTGCTCTCCCACACTGAAACTCCACCAGGAATACAGCTGAAGCCAGATGTGTGCTCAGGAGGAATCTTTTAACATGTCTTTGTCCACCTGTGCTGGTGTTCTTTCACCACGAGCTCTAAATTCCTACCCTTATTGTGGGGACAGGCATAACTCCGTTTGTTTCTTCTGCAGGCCCATGTAGAAGTGAGGCAATTAACAACACTAATTCCCTTTGATCAGAGAAGTAAAAAAATCCCAACACCAGCACATCCTACCATTGTGCATCCTCATTCTTCTGAGCCAGGGGGGAGATGACCAGATACCATTGCTGCCCTCCAGCATGAAGATCCTGTTTGTGCTAGTCCATATTCTAAAGTATAAGAGAAGTAAAGGCGCTACTCCTCCATCCTTCTCTCAGGCCAAGAATGACGAGGGTTGCACACATTACCCTCTGTCTGGCATCATTTAGGATGGGCAGCACACATCTGGGATGTGCAGAAGCAAATTGATGGTTCTACCTCTGCCACTGACCTTCCTACCATACCTTCCTGACAGCAGTACTGATTATCTAGATGCAAGAAGGATGAGGAAACAAAGTGAACTGCCTCAGACAGTTAGTGGAAAAAAGGAGTCAAATATCCCATCCTCCTTTCTGGAGAATTAAGAATGATGGAATTGCTAAGAACTTTGTTGTGGACTTCTATTTCCCGGCCTGCTGCCTGGGGAAAGGTATTGAAAAGATTGAGGGGACTGTAAGAGAAAACAGAGAGATTAAAATAGATTGAAAGGAAACTGAAGGACTTAAATAAGGCTGTTTAAATTGCCATTTTGTCTCAAGCACCTCTCTAAAAGACCTTTAGCAACTCAGTCATCAAAGGAATTTCACAGTGATCAGAAACCACATTATTACAATTCACTGATTTCCTAGCTCAAAGGAGTGACTGTTGCAAAGCTTACTACAATTTTAGAGGGATGCCTCATCTCAGCAGCTGCTTTTTGTGTCCCAGATGTCTATCTGCCCTCTCTGTGAACTGACACACAGTGGTATGCCAGTTAGTCCTACTTCTACATCAAGCTCATAAAATCAACCGACAGTTCTCTTCGGGATGTGAATGCTTGCAAAACACCAGTCATCAGCCTTGACTGACAACTCCTCCTGCAACCAGCAGCACCTATCTGTGAAGCCAGGAGGCTTTTTAAGTTCACTCTATACAACCATAACATCAGAGTTAAACATCATGAAAACTGAATTAACCTGGACAAGAAAAAGACAAGCCAGTAAAGTTCTTTTTGCCAGGGAATGCTTCAGCTTTATTGCAGCCACATTGTCATCTGTGTCACCATAGATGGACACAAACAAGAAAAATGTATCCCCTACTGCCTAAAGCATTCTGAACAGACAGAAAGGCCAGTGGAGAATTTATTTTGGTGACAGCTGGAGAGGCCTAGAGGGCTGTCAGCTCTAATACAGTCAGACTGAGGATTAATTCCCACATGCAAGATGCAGGTATAGGCATCAAAATTTGGAACCCACTCAATCAGGGGAGCAACAGCATCTGCTCTGGTCAGCAGGGGGTGTGGCAGTTGCTACAGTACTCTGAAATACACAGGTTCAGGGATTGCACTTCAGCAGAGTATTCTTGAAGACATGTATAAGCTGGCTGTTCACATTCCTGAATATTGTAAAATCCTTCTCTTTTACATGGGAACAATATAAATTTACTCCCAAATAAAAAAGGGTGATCACAAATTAAATTACTTAGTAGTAAACTCCTGATTATTGCACGTAAATCACTTTACTTGAAGAGATAAGCAACTTGGGTCAGGTTTTGTTCTTTGTTATACCACATAAATCTGGAATAAATCCATGGGTCTTATCCAAGTTGTCTGTTGCTCATACCAATGTAAGCAAAGCAAGAAATGTCTACCTAGCTCTTTCTCTGTGCTAGTGTAAACAGAGTTTTGCACATCTGATGTGTATGTAATGTGACTAAATTTCTTCTATCAAGCTATATATGTATATAGTTCTCTCACATGAGTCGGGAAAACACATCTATATGTTTGTTTTCATTTCCTTGTTTAACGAGAAGACACTGTTAAGGACAGGTCATTGGCAAGAGGCAGAATTTGAACTCTAGCTATCATTATCAGTGTCTCAAATACAATACAAATCTTCCCAGAAACACTGAGAATTTCAGTCCTGTTTGCAACTTTTCTACAAGCTGTCCTTTCAGACAACACTAAAAAAAAACTGTATTAGCTGCAGTTAGGGCTAGTCATTAGGTTTTCATAATTACAGTGTTTCCTAGATGTGTTATGTCACAGATACACATCTGTGTAATCTCTTATTGTATAAAATCGGTCTGTCTTTAAAATCCAGAAAATGGAAAAATAACACCTCCTGTCTAGCAAAGTTATTACTTTAAGTTTCAAGATTAGGCTTTTCAAGACTTGTGAACCTGTAAAAAGTATGAATAATTTTATGTGGAGAGCCTGATCCTGAATACAATTACTCATCCCTCAACTGGCTACATTTTCAAGAGCTTGAAGAAAGAAAAAAATCAACTTTTCACCTGAACTTCTTCACATTTGAGACATCTTTCTTTGAATCAAATTTGCTATATGCCAGATTTGGATTATTTTAGTTTTAGATTATTTTGAGGTTCTCCTTGAGAGATCGGATCACCACATGTGTCATCTGAAGAGTCTGAAAGAAAAATATAATGGGCTCCTCCTGTTCTGCAGAAGTATCACAGAGGAGAAGTTAACACAACAAGCCTCCAGCACACTGATACTGCAGATATGAGATGTTCTGAGGAGGGAGAAGTTTCACGAGTATCCTGTTCCCTTCTTCATACTAATCTTGGCATACTCCTTAATTCCCTAGGGCAAGTCTGACCAACTTGACACTATACCATGAGACAATGTACAATATTTGTGTGAAATGTGGCAATCCCCTGATAAACCATGAAATGATTATCTGCCCGGAGCTTTCATAACTCTTGTAGACAGGATAAGTGATTAGGAATTGCAGTAAACATAAAAATTAAAATAAAATAAAATAAAATAAAATAAAATAAAATAAAATAAAATAAAATAAAATAAAATAAAATAAAATAAAAATAGAGTGAAACAAAGAAAATTAACTTCCACAATTGCTGGAGGCTTGACTCTGACTTTTACATGTGTATGTGTTTGTGAGCATATATCTGCAGAAAGCTATTAGGGAAGACACTAAAATGTGCTTTCCTAGCTCTTCCATATCTGACAGCAACTTCTTTATTTCTGTGTGCAAAGCTATTCCATACCCTCATAAATGAAGAATTTATTGTAAGTGATGTTTTCAATGACTAAGAAACATATCATTTTTCTTCTATAAAATCAAAATTCAAGTGTGTCCATACCAAGTTAGTCTTTTGAAAGAAACTGATTATTGCATGACCAACAGAAGAAAAAAAAAATGCATCTTTGTAAGGGAGAGAAGTAAGTCTTAGTAAGCCCAGAAAGACACATTCTGGTACATTGTCATTGGGGCTCTTCATTTGGCTCTTCACCAAATCAAGTTATAAAAAACCAGCATCAAGCAACCCACAACCAGCTACAACCTAGAGTACTGCCAGCAAAACTATGAAGACCAGGAGAGACACAATCCTCCCTGCTGCTGTGCAAGATACTACCACTGAAATTCTGCTGCATTTTTCCTTGCTATACCAGTAAATCACCAGAGTGTTTTTAGCAATAAATGCATCTAGACTCCGCCTCTAAAAATCACAGGTTTGCACTCCTGCAGTAAATTGTGCTTAAAGATATGTAAATGATAATATTTATTTTAAACATCATTCTTAAAAAGTATTTTTGATTTGTCTATTTTGCTTTGGTTGTTGTGGGTTTTTTTCAATAAAAGTAGACCCAGGTAAAACTGAAGACTTCAAGATATCTGAATCATATAATAAAAAGCAATTTACCATTCTGCCTGGGGAGAGAGGTTTTCAATCAGTGTGTCCTTCCTGCAATGACTTATGGATCAGAAGCATAGAGGTTCTTAAAAAAACCCATACAACTAAGTGAAAATGAATATAATAAAGTGTAGGCTGAGAATAGCACATACAGACAAGAAAACAAATGAGTGGTTCTGCCAGGGAGACTCAATGGAAAATAAAAAGAGAATAGTCCTGGGCCAGGCACACTGCAAAATAACAGGATAAAAGTTATAGCAAATGAGCTGCACAACAGAGCAAGATAATAGATGCAAAAATAATGGAGAGGTGAAGCAGAAGAAGTACAGGGTAGTCAGTCAAAGATACAGCTGAAAAGGACTTGGACAGTGCATAACTGACAACATATGCTTGGTTCCATTGGTTTTTGCAACTCATACCTGAAATGTCCGAGACATGTTTTTCTCCACATCCTGAAATTATTAAAAACAAGTGGAATTCCAAGAATCACATGAATTTTTATAAAATACCTCATTAAAAATATATAAAAATAATAAATTTTATAAAATTATATAAATTTATTACATAAATCAGAAAACTTGCTATAAAATTACATGACTGCTGATTGGGAAAGAGATGACCTAATGTTTGAGGCAGTTTGCACTGAGGGATCCACCTGTAACTCAAAATCTCAGGGTACAGAGGAGCTCATCTGCTCACTCCTGAGTACACTAGTGTCAAGTAGTCATGCTCTTTTCAGTATCCAGCCTTTGTCTCAGGTGATGCTCAGGCACAAACCACCTGCAATAATGGTGGCCTGTTACCCACAGCTGAATAAAGTAATGCATATTCTGCTGGGTTGAGCCAGAAATTACTTGCTGCCATAAGGCAACTAAAAGCCAAAGGCAGAGCAAAAAACTCTCAAAGGGAGATCTTGCAAATACATGTAAAGATACTCCTTCAGCCTTTCATACCAAAAGCACTCGTGTTTGCTGAGGGCTGTTCTCAGCCTACCTCCCAAACTCACAGCAATAGGAATATATTGTCATGAGGTCACTGAAGTTACTGGCCCAGCTCAAAACTTTTCAGAAGTAAGTCTGCAGTAGTCACAGGGCAGAAAGACATTCATAACATGAGGATAAGAAAAGTCACTGAAAAACATTTCTATCCCCTCTTTGGACCTCAAACCTGTGACTAATCCCCATGTGGGCACATTAACCATGGGTACAGTGCGAATGATTTGTCTGACAGTTATGCAGCATCCCTCTTGAACCAGAGGGGGACCAAAACTAGGCACTTGAAACTTAGCACACTACAGTACAATTCAATACAATACAATAATTAGTATCTTTCAGCAAAACAGCTTCCTGAGCCCCCTTAGAGCTAACACTCGTGACACATGAATCCTTGTTGAATTGTTTTGGATGACTCTGACTATCTTCTAACACCAAGGGGTTTAGAAGCCTTAGCCTGGTGATCACCTGCCTGAAAGATATTATGCAGTCTTATTCTCTCCAGGGCTCTCTCCAAGCATGCAATAAAAGGCACTTTTAGTAGGCTTAAAGGGAGACAATACTGCTTAACAAATCTGCTGGGGCCGGTGTGTTTAACAGCACTCACTTTAGAAGGATGTGCTAATCCACACGTGATTTGTGAGGGACGTGATTTCTGACAGCTATGATTATTAGTGTCCTTGAACGCTTTGGGAACACAAGTCAGGGGAACAGGTTAACCTTCTTGAATACAGTGTTTTAAAATAGAAACTGCACTTGCTCCTGAGCCATGCACATGAAGGAAGTAATCCACATGAAATTAAGGAAAAGAAACTTCAGCCTCTGGTGTAATAACTCTTTATGTACATAAAGCAGAGAAAAAGGCATAATTTCAAATTAGCTTTGTTTTTAACAGTTTTTCCCAGTTCCATGATAGAAAGAAGGCTGACTTCCTGAGTACAGATCCATCATGAATTGTATTCTAAATCTGTTTCTCTTGTGCTTGCTTTTCCTCTTCTGAGTGAAAAAAAGCATATAAAACTGTGTTTTGAAAACCTTTGGAATGGTAAGATGAGAGGGGGCACAGAGGTGAAAAGCATGCCCTCCCCACGACAGGTTACATTTAGCAGGTTACATTTGGAGGAGCATGACTAGTAAGGGAAACTATATTCCATCTACTCAGCAGTCGTGAAATCCACCTGATAGTTTCTAATGCCTAGTTTTTGTCCCTCACAGTTCAAGAGGGATGTGGAAAAAAGTGGAGAAGGTCCAGTAGAGGGTTTCCAAGACAGTCAGGGGTCTAGGGCATATGATCTACCTCTGTGGGAGAATGTGACCGCCAGAAGTCCTTTCCTACAAATATTCCTATCAACCTCACACAAGTACAGTCCATGTTGCTTCTCAATTGTGAGAGATTCCTGGAAAAAATTGTGGAGGTGTAGGACAGAGGAGATTGTTTCCATTGTTTTTGTCAGATGAGCAAGGGTTTATAAAGATGACAGTGTAATAAATGTGAGACAATGAAAAGATGCTTTGAAAGGTATTTGGGATTAAAGTTTTAACCCCTAGGTGTTTTTAAAAAGGGTAAAAAGGAATTCCATAAAGTCAAAAGTCAACCATATTCTGTGAGTCAGGATAATGCAGAGGTGTCAGCAAAAAAACAGAAACGATCTAAGGAAAAATCAAAATATACTCCAAGAAAGCTAAAGAGCAAGACAAGTTCATTACAAAGAAGCAAAAGACCCCCAACAGCTGTGTTCTGTAAATATGAAAGTTAATGAAAAGTTGAAGTTTGAAATGGAAATAAGTGGTAGCAGAAGGAGTGACTTCTTTGTATTTCTTTGTAATGGAACTCCTGACCAAAATTCAAATAGGTAATGAAAATGCTCTTTATTTCACACGGGCTAGAAGCTTCTGCCGTTTTGGCCAAAATATTAAATCAAACTTTCTGGATGAAAGTAGAAGTGATTCTGGCCATTTATGTAATTGACAATTTTTCTAAAGATTAGTTTAAAAACCAAGGTTGCAATTAAATTATGTTTTTAGACACCTATCTACTTCTGGTCTAAACAAAGGATCAAGAGATTATGAGATACCACATCTGAACAAAATGCTATCATTTTCTCTACATTGCCCTAAGTTTTTAAATCTTTTTAGAAATTATAGAAGACAACTGTAATTCATAAAGGGAAATAGGCCATACTACAAAATGATTTGATGAAGAGTGCTAAAAAGCTTCTTAATTCATTTATACGACTCATGGGACTTTGACAGCATCTGATATCTTAACTAGTCTGATATTTATAGCAAATATATTTTACAATATTTAAGGAAATAAGAAAATCCATAGATATGCATTTCCCATTACACCAGGCGTCAGTAACATTTAGAAAACACTTCAGTTTTTCCCAAGTCAGATAATTTTCATAGAACAGAGAGTTTGGGTTCCTGATAGATCTAATATAATTTGAGAAATATTTTACATTTTTTATTTTCTACTGAATAGGAATGTGAGGGATTAGCAAGGAATGGAATTATTTCTGTATGAAGGAAAATCAGAATTGTGATTACAAATCTGTAATAGTACATCTTCAACAAATCTGTTGTCATTTATTTAAGACTGCTGGAAAAATGATTCAGAGTATAGGAAGTTCAATGAACGTGAAGTAAGTTTTACACTAATTAATCTGTTAATAAGAAGTTGTTTTTCTTTGGGCAAAGAGAATATCTTCAATAACAACCTTTTACAAGCCAGACATTATATGAAGTTTTAGTGTCAGCTTCACCTGCCATACAATAAAATTCACTACATAAAAGAAATATACTTTTTTTTCCATAATGCAACTACTTGCTATTTTTCTTCATACTTTTTTTCTCATGTCAGCACTCAGAATCTCCTCAGGACTCCTCAAACCTCTACAGTCCATTCCTAATTTTTTTAGTCAAGGCTGACATATGCTAAAATTGCCAGTGAGCCACTGCACTACTTATTTTTTAATTTTTATTTGAAGATAAATTGTTACTGGTTCTCCTTTTTGGAACAGAATTGGAACATCCACTTAGTATGACTGGTTTTGATTCTCCCTCCATCCCCACATCAAGAAACCACTAGGTAATGGCCTCACCATAATAAATTTAGAAAAGGGTGTTCAAATTTGTCTTCTAACTACATAACTGAATTTTATGTAAGCCACATTTCCAATGGCTTATTGAGTTATTCTATCAAAATGAGAAAATCAACTTGATCTCTTTTAAAAAAAGAACACTCTCACAGAAGAGGAGATTTATTGCTTACTTAGCTTTAGTTGGGATCACAGAGGTGCATATTCCCATTAGTAGACCCTGAACTAGCAAAGTAATGATAGAAATACCAATATCAGTTGCAAATTCTTCCATGTCAGGTACCATGAATTACCTCTGAAAATGTTATCTTGCCATTATCTTGCCATCTAATCTTGAGTCTAGTAAAATAAGTTCAATTTGTTTGTTGCTGAATGAGAATGCAGCTCTTTTATGCATCCTAGACCTTCTCAGGATTTCTAGAAAGATTTTCAGGGATATTGTAATGGAACAAATGCTATGCTAAACTGTTCTTTAAACCCACACACTGGAAGAACCTGGTACCTGAGCCCACTTTTTAAAAGAAGCAATTAAATGAGCTCAAACAACACTGGTTTTCAAATAGTATGACAATAACATCTGTTGCTATGGACTCAGAAAAATATGAATAGATATGTATTGTCATAATGCAGTTTAGTTTGCAGCTATTTTCCATATTATAATGTTACAGTAAGATTATTTAAACACAAAATGGTTCAATCCCAGCACGCATTTTCACATCAAATTAAAGCAAGTATTGGAAAATGGGTGAATTTCTCATCCACTTTACTACAGTGCAAGTCAATTGTGAACTATTAGCCTGATAATTACTTTTGGGGGGAAATTTTATGTAAATTATCACACTTTTGAACTGTTTCTGGATGAAGAAGGAGTAGCACTCCCTACTATTGACTGATGGAGGAAGTTTGGGAAACTAGCTATGAGAACCTGTTAATGCTGGGCAAGACTGACTGACAGTTAAGCCTCACTTAAATGACTGTCTGGAGGAGCTAATGGTCTGAGACAATGTTCATTGCTCACACAGTCATTAAGTATAAGAATCTACCTGACCTGGAGGTCATTACTGCTTGCATTAATTACTGCAATGACGAATGCTCTCTGCCACACTCTACCACATCTCTCTAAAGTCATTTCTGCATCAAGACCTCCCTCAGATTTCAGATCTATGGTGACATCTGGCAGCCAGGAACAGCATGTATAAACACATTATTTGACTGAAGAGAAAACACCAAATGTTTGAACTGACCAGAACCACCAACTCAGATAAATGTTTCAAATCAACAGGCAAATTCAGCCTGTAACTTTGTCATGATCCTAAACATCCCTTCCCACAGAGTAAGTTATGGTTAGCTACAAATCTCCCATACTTAGATGTTCAAGAATTATTGTGTGTGCCTAAGCCTTTGTACTTGCCTAGCCCAAACAGTTTTTTAATCAGATATAGATCTGCTCGGAGCTATGTTAAATAGATTAAGGTGAAAAGGCTTGGTGCTTACTTGAAATTAAGTATATCAGGAATAACCTGAATTACTGTTGTTTATCTGACAGTAGAAGCTGTGACTAAACCTGCAATTCATCCACCTGCAATAACTGCACCTCATAAGAGGTCTCTGCTCTGAAAAGATTTGATTTCTCATAGGTACACAAGCAAAGGATGGCAATAAAAAAAGGTCAGCATTTAAATGCATTTAAGAAGTTTGACCTAAAGAGACACCTTCAGTATTAATTCTCAGGTAAGAGAGACCTGATTCTCATGTAACTCTCAGGACTTACTTAACTGCTCACACTGCTGTTGCAGTCATAGCAGAGTAACACCACTCACAGACTTTTTATCAAATACCACAGTAATTGTCAGGAGACTTTCTTAGAATCTTCACTAGGATTCTTACTAACCAGCCTTTATTAAAAGGTTTGCATTGTATTTTGAATTGTTTACATTATTATTCCATAGATGAACTGAAGATCATGTCCTTTATTCTAAGTCCTCATGTGCTTAGGCACTTCAGGCATCAGTTGTTCACTTAGTATCACCGGCTGAATTCAGAAAGTCTACTCTAGTGAGCATCTACTCCCCAGTACACAGAAAGGTTGACAGCCTGGCGCTGGCTGGTAGACACCCAAGCCCTTTGGAACAACTCACTTCTGTTTTACAGTGCAGTGCATTGCAGTGCTATCACATCATAAAACAAAAATAAGATCTGCTTTCCTTCAGATTAGTTAAAACCATTTGTATCTTCGGAGTATGGAACACCAGAACTAAAAGAAGAGTGTAAAGATAACCATTATCAATACATTAATTTTGATAGTTTCCATTTATCTATTTCCAAGACTGTAGATGTCAATGCAAACAAGGTCTCTTTATTGAATATAATAGATCAAGTGGACAGTTTCTGCAAGAAAATATATGGAAGAATGTAAAAACCTCTCTAAGGATCATTAATAAAAGGCTGAACATTCTTTCAATATATCCATGTTTTTATAGTAGTCTGATGCACTGCTTGCTGCATGTACCCTAATGCAAAAATTGTAATGCCAGGTCTCTCTGTTCTTGACATGTTGTATTATAAATTATTATGAACATCTCCAGTGCTGTTGGTAACCATCTGAGCTGCTTTCTTGAGGTATTTACCGTAGACTTCCAAATGTGCTACATGACTTACGGGTTTGATTTCTTTTTATGGCCATGGTAGCTTTTACAGGAATATAACATAGTGTTTTATTAGTGTACTTTTGAATGTTTAGGAAGTCAACAACAGTTTGCACTGACTTGCTGTACCTCCCTAGCAAACTACTGAGGTTTTAAAAGCCACAAAGGGGAACAGTATTTGATACTAAAGCCTAAAGGGAATAGTCTCTCTGAATCAGTAGTAATAACATCGAATACTTTGCAGGTAAGAGGGCCTAACTGGACCATTAATTATAACTTTTCCCTGGTTTCATGCAAACAAATAAAAAAATGCAACACCTCATAGTCCATCCACTTTCTCATGCTTTTCCCAAAACCAACAACAGGTTTAACCAAGAGCAGCTTCAGATCTTGGAAAATGTCCAGACCTGTCATTCATAGACAAGAAGGGAAGATGAAGACTTTTATCTTGACCTTTCTGCTTTAAAATATAAATGTAAATGACAATGTGCCTTTACATTTTAAATGAAGTAGAAGGTAGGATCCACTTAAGAAATATATGCTCCTGAATCTAAATACTTGGCTACTACTTAAGCAATTTGTTTGTTGATATAAGAAACTCAGTAGTCAGAAAAACAAAGTGTAGCTTCAGTACACAGTGGGTTTTTTATAGGTATAAAGTTAAGGTATGCTAGTATAAACCTTTAGCAGGTAAGTCCAAGTGTAAAAATAGAGGCTTTCAGGCACAGAAAGAAGTAATTAGATGAAGTAAGGTGAAAATGAAATGACAGAACAAGGTATCTAAAACTGCACATTGTTTTTAGAGACTTGAAAGAATGTCATGTCTGATAGCATCAGAAGTCAGACAAAATGCCTGGAGGATAAGAATAAAGGAATCAGGGTCAGACAAGGAAAGATTATCCTTATCAAATTATGTACAAGCAGCAGGTGAATTTAAGCCTGGCTAGGCACCAAAGGGTGAGCTGGAGTAGAGATTGTATGGGTTAACCTGACACTTCTTAAGGCTTTGTGTTAGATGCCTGGCTGAGATTACATTGAAGGGAAAAACAAAAGACTCTAGAAAGGAATTCCTGAAAGACAGAATGTTAAAAAAAAAATAAAAATTAAGGATCTTCATGGATAGGGCTGAAAAACAAAGCAAGAAGAGTGTTTCAGAGCTTTGACACAGTTCTACATCAAACTCAGCCACACAATTGAAATAAATCCAACAAGAGGTCCTTTTCTTTTGCTCCACAAAGGTATTTGAAACGGTCACACACATTGGAGAACTAGTTGGTTTGTAACAGGAAAACCTTCATCTGCTATAACCTTTCATAACACTAACTTTATTCAGCTAGAAAAACAGGCTAGGTGAGTTGTCCTGTCTATTAATGCTTGTCTTACTCTGGAGTTATATAAGAATACAAGACCTGTAAGAATAGCATATTAAGATGTATACTTTTAAAGGGCTTTTACATCTTATTCAAGTTCAAATGGCTTTAAACTTTATCACCATAAACAGTTCACAATTTTTTAAATGAAACTAATTTTTAAGTAATATAAGCTAATTATAGGGTTTACTCTTTAATTTTGTTATCCACATTTAAGTACAAAATGTAGAGGTTACACAAAGAGGGTTGTGTTATATTAGAAGGATTACACAGGCAAATGTTATTCCGCAGTTATGCCAAGTAGTACAGAAAGCAGTATTCTCCATTTCTGTAATGTGGTTCCATGGCAGTTATATCTGAAGCTCTACAGGGATTATTTTCAAATATAGGTTACCCAGGTAAAGAAGACATATTTAATTTCTAGGTACATCTCATGTTTCAGAAGAACATTTAGAATTTGAAATAAAATCCTTTTTATCTCATCTGTACATTTCTAAGTTTATCATGTTAGATGAATCCACATGCTTCCATTGTCTCACAGTGGCTGAAGCAACAAAGATACTTTATACAGGCAAAACCAGGATTAACTCCTGTACCTGACTCCCTGATATTTGACATTAAAAGAAAAAATTATTTTTCAATATGTCTGAGAGAGGAATTAATCATTATGTATAACTCTGTTCTCTTGCATATACATCACCCTCCCACTAGACCTCTTTTCTGGTTTCTCACTTCCTTCCCCTTACCATGCTGCTACCTAACTCTTACCATAACTGCTCATGCAATTCATTATACATTAGGTGCCTCTCTGTTTTTTCTACATTTTATGCTTAATGTACCCCATCTCTCAATTCTTAATAAAGTTTTTGGTAAGGTCAGTGCGAGCAGTGGGAGCAGACCTCTTCTCTGGTGAGTCAGGAAGGTATGGCAGATGGTGCACTGATGTGTTAATTAAATGGCTGCTTTGCCTGTGATCTTCCTATTGCTCACCTCCTGATGCTAAGAGCTGAGAAATAATGGAAGGGGTTAATGAGACAGAAGCTTATCCAGGTGGCCAAAACTTCACTCCAGCTCCTGAACACTAAGCACCATCTCAACAGTCTCTCAGCAAAAGGGACAAAAGTGACTGCCACCATTGCAAGCCCCCTGACTACAGAACACTGCAGCCTGCTGCAGGACTCAGGTTTCCTCGCAAATTTTATACAACAGAGCCAAACTGAGGCTGGCATAGTGTCAGGGAATGATGAAAAGGTTGAGGTACTTAATGCTCTCTTTGCCTCAGTCTTTAACACCAAAACCAGTTGTCCTCAGGGTATTCAGCTTCCAGAGCTGGAAGTTAGTGACAGGGAGCTGAGTGAAGCCCCCATAGTCCAGGACGAAATGGTTAGTTACCTGGCATGCCAGTTGGACACCCACAGGTCTATAGGCCTAGAAGGGATTCATCTGAGAATAATGAGGGAACTGGCAAAAGAACTTACCAAGCCCCTTCAAGTATTTAGCAGCAGTCCTGGTTAACTGCAGAAATCCCAGTTGACTAGAAATTGGCAAATGTAACACTCATCTACAGGAACGATTAGAAGGAGAATCTGAGGAACTAAAAGACTGTCAGCCTGACCTTGGTACCAGGGAAAGTCATGAAGCAGATCAGCTTGAGTGCCATCACACAGCACATGCAGGGCAAGCAGGGGACCAGGCCCAGCCACCATGGGTTTATGAAGGAAGGTCCTGCTTAACCAGCCTTATCTCCTCTTATGGCAAAGTGATATACTCAGTAGATGAGGGAAAGGCTGTGGATGTTATCTATCTTGACTTGAGTAAAATATTTGACATGGTCTCCCACAGCATTCTCCAGCAGAAGCTGGCAGCCCATGGCTTGGACAGGTGCACTGTTCACTGGCTAAAAAACTGGCTGGATGGCCGGGCCCAGAGAGTGGTGGTGAATGGAATTAAATCCTGTTGGCAGCCGGTCATTAGTGGCATTCTCCAAGGCTCAGTATTGGGGCCAGTCCAGTTTAATATCTTTATTGATTATTTGGACAATGGGATTGAAGTTAGTTCTCAGACAACACCAGTTGGGTGGGACTGTTGATCTGCTGGAGAGCAGGAAGACTCTGCAGAGGGATCTCAACAGGCTGAATCAGCAGGGGGAGGCCAACAGTATGAAATTCAACAAGGCTAAGTGCTGGGTCCTGCACTTGGCTCACAATGACCCATGAAGCGCTTCAAGCTGGGAGAAGAATGGCTGGAAATCTGCTCAGCAGAAACAGACCTGAGGGTGCTGTTGACAGCCTGTTGAATGTGAGCCAGCAGTGTGCCCAGGTGGCCAAGAAGGCCAATGACATCCTGGTCTGTACCAAGAGCAGTGTGACCAGCAGAACTAGGAAAGAGATTGCCCGTCTGTACTTGTAAATACAGAAACCACACCTGGAGTACTATGTTCAGTTTTGGGCCCCTCACTTCAAAAAGGTCACTGAGTTTCTGAAATGAGTCCAGAGAAAGGCAAAAAAGCTGGTGAAGGGTCTGGAGCATAATAGGATTGGCTGAGGGAGCTGGGGTTGTTCAGCCTGGCAGAAGGGGAGTCTCAAGGGACTTCATTGCTTTCTACAACTACCTGAAAGGAGGTTGTAGGGAGGTGGGGTTGGTCTCTTCTGCCACATGTGAAGTGAAAGGATGAGAGGAAATGGCCTTAAGCTGTGCCACGGGAGGTTCAGACTAGATATCAGAAAAAAAAAAAATCACTGAAAGAGTGATTATACACTAGAATTAGTTGCTCAGGAAGGTGGTGGAGTCACCATCTCCAGAAGTGTTCAAGAGGTGTCTGGATGTGGCATTTGGAGATATGCTGTAGGACTGATAATGGCTCTGCTGTGTTGATGGTTGCACTGGATGATCTTGAAGGTCTTTTCCAACCTTGATGATTCTGTGATTCTGTGGTTCTGTTATGTTGAAGGAGAAACATTGTCAAGCTGATATTGCCAAATACACCAAAGGGGAGAAATTATAATAGTGGCACAGCTGAAAGGACCGGGACAAAACCAGTATTCTGCAAAGTAGTTATCCCCACTGCTTCACACCTTTTCCTGCGGTATAAAAAGAACTGTCTCAAATTTATTGCTCACACACCTAGTTCTTTCCTATCTACCACAGTTTTAATACATTTACTTTTTCAGAGACAGCAATTATCTACAGGTAGCCTCAGCTTCCACAAAACTCCTTGCACGTCCAGCAGCTCTTTAGTCCAACCAACAAGGAAACTTAAGAGGTAATTTTATCCTCTTTATTGTGTCCTCACTAAAACCCTGCACTGTCACATGAGAGTCCTGTTATCAGTTTATGTTTAACATATGTTATGCAAAGCTACTATTCTTTCTTCTCAGACCTTACTTCAGTCCCATTTTATTTCCAAAAGGAGAACCACATTTCTTTTCCAATACTGTGATGCCTACAAAAATTCGTAGTATCCTCTGGTATCCTAACAGTCCTGACTATCCTTCTGACCAATGTCATTTTACTGCTTTTGTGCTTATACCCATCTGCTTTCCTCATGCTTACACTGAACACTGGCTGCACCAGGGATTATTGCTTTGTTCTGCATTTTAATAGTGCATGGAGTTGAAGTTGGTCCTCTGGTTAATGATTACAGCTCCCAGATGCAATGGCAATATAAATATATTAAACATTGTTAATAAACTTAATCACTTCATTCTAGAAGTTGAACAATATCCAAAGACCATACGCTACCTCTGTACTATTTCTGGGGATATTTATAGGGACAAATATCCAAAAATTTAACAACCTGTGTAAACCAACAAATATCCAGGCTGAAGTAATACTTTAAAGAATAGTAAAAAATAAATCTCTGGTCGATTCATTAATGACAATACTTGACCTATCTGTCATCAATCATTGTGTACCTTTCCAAACAAACCTTTATAGGTATCCTTGCTTCACACAAGGATAAGCATGATTTTAATCTATATCCACCTACTTCTTGTTTCATAAGCAGTTACAATGGGGCCAAAGCTATGTGGTCCACTCTATGATACAAGAGAAAGTCTGCCTGGGAGTCAGTAGAAAGCAGGCCAAGATTATACTCAATACTTAGAGAAGCTGATAGCTATCTGGTTAATTTTGAAAATCACTATAATCCCCTATCTGTCTCTTTTGTCTCCTAAATTCCTTGGAAAATATTATTAATAATTTTCTTGCTTGTCTTTGACCAGATTATTCAATTTTTGTATTTGGAATGGAATTTTAAAGATATTAAGGTACAAGAGGGCAGAATATAGAGGGGAAAATCCAATAATGAGAAACTGGAGAGGGTCCAGCACAGGGCTACTGAGATAGCCAAAGGCTAAGAGCACACAGCCTACAATGACAGGTGGAAGGAGTCGGACTGGTTTAATCTGACAGAAAAGGGGGTAAAAGGTGAGTTAATTACCTTCCTATTACTCCTTAAAACAATTACAGAAATTATAGAGCTAAAGTGATATAGAGATTGGCAACCACCACAAATTATGGTTTAGGAAGTTAAGTAGTAGAGGGGGGAAAAATCATGAGAAGGTCAATTCAGTGTTGACACAGGTTGTCTAGAGAAGTTATGGACTCTCCATCTTCCAAGTTTTCAGAACTTGTTGGATAAAGCTCGTGGCTGACCTGTTCTGGTATGAGTCCTGTTTCTGGCAGGGGCATGGACTCAGAGCTTTCAGAGGTCCCTTCCAGACATTTCTATGGTTCTGCAATACTATGATGCAATTTTTTTTAAAGCATCACGACAGTGGACATTTTAGAAATGTCAATGACTTTAAAAAGCATCCCTTTGTACCTTAGCTGATCATGTGTAAAATGAGTACCATACTTCTTACATCCTAGTTAGGGAATAGTTCCCAAGGGGACTGTCTGCATGAATCAATTAATTATGTGAAGCTGACATCTAGTATAGTTATGAATGCCAGAGTAAATGAAAAATAAAATCTAAATACAAATGTGTGACAAAAGCCTCAACTGGTCTAAACTGCTGTAACACTAGTGACTGAAATGATATTGCAGTAATTTATTCCAGCTGAGCTACCACCCCCTGTTGTTTATTCATCCAAATGAGCAATTCTTAAGTTGAATACTGCTCAGTGTGAATTATTAAAGTGAGGAACTTTTGCACTTTAAATATTAGCTGTCTAAAAAGTGATGTTAGCCTCAATTTAGTATCACCACTGGGGAAACTTTAGAGTTGTGAAGGACTCCAGGAAGAACTATGTTTAAAGGACTATACTTCCTGAAGGCTAGTTATAGTGATGGACTGCTAAGGACTAAATTGCAGCAGGAGAGACCATTTCTCACATTCTGTTGGAAGTATAGCAAAAATATATACCTGAAAATTCTCAGCTGTTATATTCCCTCAAACCTATTTCTATTTCAAAACTGCAATCTCTTATGCAAATCTGAAGGACAAATAAAGGACCTTTACTACACTTAATTGGCCTCTGTGTTTGCCTGAAAAAAAACTTGCACAGTCAAGCAAGGAACCATAAATTGAAATAGTTTTCAAACACACCTCCCAGGAGACAGAAGAAAAGTTCATGAAAAGGTCAAGACAGCAGTCATCAAAGTAGTGGTATCTGTGCTTGAGGAGAGAACCACCATTCACAGGGAATGGAAGTGTGCCAGATAAAGAAGCTGGTGCCCAGACTTCTGCTACTCTTCCATAAGAAGAGGGCTAATTTCTTAAGGAGCTGTTAGAGAATTATGCTGTCTCCTTGAAAATGGGTTGTCACTCAAGAAATCACTTCCAAGGAAAGAGGAAATCCTTTCTGAGAAGCCAGGTCAACTTCACAGATAGTCTGGTAAAGAGATTGAATGTGATAAACATTGTAAAAGGGCTTAGATTAAATTAAGTAATTCTTTATTGCTATAGAAGGCCAGCTGAGCTTTGAAGAAGGAGAAGGTGATTAATTTAATAGGGCAAAAGATACTGCTAGGACTGGTCAGTAATTAATTAAATTGGAGACTAGTGATCAGGTAAAAGAGGGAGCAAAATCCAATAGACTTGAGAGCGTGTTCCAGTAAATTAGCCACTGGCAGTTTCAACAAACTTCCATACTGTCATTTATAAACCCCATTTACTAGATGGTCGTTGCACGCTGGTATAGCCCAAGAAGCAGTAGGTGACAGTGCTTCTATCCATAAGTACCTGTCATTTGGAACCCCCTGATGAAAAATACTAGAAATTGAGCCTCTTCTTTATTATTAATAAAATACATTCATAGCATAAGAAATACAGAGTAATAGTAACATTAACAAAGAAAAAATAATGCACAAATAAAAATCTTTGACATCTGTAACTCTTCTTCATAGCAGACTGTCTAAGGCATGACAGCCTCATTCTTTGCAGGCCACACAACTCTATCCTCTTAGTACCCCGGCAAAAAGAAGGGAAAAGCAGAGGGGAGCACAAGCAGAGCACAGCTGTGTTGCTGAACTGATAAGCCCACACTGACAAGCCCACTCTGACAGCTTCGCTCAGAGCGCTGTGAACGTTTCTACAGGGACAGCTACAGCTGGCCTCACATTCACATTGCCCTTGTAAGTCAGTGCTGAGCCCAAATCACAGCTATGCTTTGGCTTTATTGTCCAGTGAACACTCCTGCATCCAGGTGGGCTTGCAGCTTCCAGCCCCTATGTCTGGCCCAGCTGGTGAAGAGCAGACTACACTGGTGTCTACCACATGTATATGAATATACTCAGTTTAACTTTTCTCTTCGTTCCCTTAGTATATAATCTCTTCCTCTGTTTGAGTTTTCTTAATTTTGCCTACACAAACCTAAAAAATAACATCCTCAGATGATTTCCAGTACAGTCAGAAAAACCAAGTGATGTGCTTGGACTGTAATAGAAATTATTTACTAGCAGACACTATGATTGAAAAATCAAGGCTATCTACTGCATGCACTGAGTGAGGTAAACATCGTGGGAGAAACAGCATGCAATTATGTGGTTGAAGGTTATCTTAATGTATATATCCATCAGAAGCACTTTAGTATTTCCAAATTTTTTGAAAGCTTGATTTTGCAGCCTTGAAAATACTCCTTTATCTTTTATCTTTCCTCATGAAGTCTCTTCTGTCATATGAGTCAAGAGAAAGACTATAATGTAATGGAAAAACACATGTAATCTGAAGTGGAAAACCGATTGCAGTAGCAGGTTAGCATAATTTCAGATTTTGTCCATACTAGAAAATAGAAGTGTTTCAGGACATAGGCACTCTGATCCTAAAAGTTCCTCATCTGTATTTTGTACTAATAAATTGCTAGAACTGCATCTGACATGTTTTCATTTGGGCCAGGTAGCCTTCTCCCAGATCTCCCACTGTAAAGGGCCACGAGTAGCCAGAGACAGACAACAATCAAATTGGGTGCAGTTTCTCTGTTCTGGAGCATGAAAGCATGAAACAGTTTAGATGTGACCAGACAGTACTAGCCATCTTCACAGCCAGAGCTTGGTACTAGCTTGTTCAACAGTATAGGAATAGCTTATTAGCTCTTCCTTCACAAGCTGCTTCCACCTGAAGTGACATTTTTCCTCACCTTTCTCTTCTTTACTCCAGTTCTCTTAGGTTTCCCAATCCAATCTCTCAGTTCAGTCACAGTTTTCTCTATTACCCACTCTTACCACTATGCTCACCACCAGCTTTCTCTGCAGTGCCACTGCCCCAGTTAGTAACACCTGACATGATGCAAGGCTAGCGGGAGTGCTGAATGGTATCGAGCACTGTAAGTGCAGGGTCAAAACCTCCAGGAACCCAGTAAAGAATGCTGCCAATGGCTGCTGACACAGCCTGCATTCATACACCAGCCCACAGCATTTTCATATACCAGATACCAGCACTATAAGCAGGTCCTTTGGCAACTGCAATAGCTGTTGTAGCAAGCAGTGTCTGCTGCAGACAACTAGGAATAAACAAATAATTACAAACCTGAGAGTTTTCAGTTCTTGACATCACAAAAGAAATTCAATACAACCATTTTAAGACATTGGGGTGCCACTGTCATTTCTTTGGATGAAAGAATTCCTTTCATTTCTGCTTTTGGGTTATCAGAGGCTCTGGTAATAGATATAACATGTCTCTTAGTACAGAAGGCAGCAGAGAAACATCTCTCTCTACTTCTAGAGGAGACTGCAATGACAAGGAGAGGCTGATGTGTCACAGTGGGGACATAAAGGAATGACTACATAAAACTGTGTATCTATAAATGTAATTTCCAATAAAGACTATGTGGAGTGCAGTCTTCATCTCAGAAAGATTCATAGGAATAAGTAAGATACCAGCATTGTAAATGCCTCTTTTGGCAACTGCAATAGCTGCTGTAGCTCTGGCAGTAACTCACAGGAACTTTTTGACTTCAAAGTCACTTCTATTGGCAGATGGAGCAAAAGGCCAAAAAAGCTGTATTTTCTTTCTCTCTCTTCAGAAATCCCTGAGAGATCTTCAAATTTCCACTGGAATAAGCACCAGAAATGGAAACAAGTCTAGTTTTGTCTTTTTTCTCATGCCTTTTTTATGTAGGTTATTTTCTCATACAGCTTTTGAAAACTGTTATCTGAAGCATGTCCTGATAACACAGTTGATGCCAATTATGCACTCTCTGCCCTCTCCTAGGCAATTCTGTTCATTTATTAATTTGTTCTGAAGTGGCTGATACCTTATGCCCTTAACACCTAAGAGATGCCGCAGTGGTCTGTATTCTGCTGAGTATTATATTCCACTCGATTCAAGATCCCCTTCTTCAGCTGAGGCACCATCTGGGCCACCACCATATCTGGGATGAGAGCTTCCTCAAGACCAAGACCAGAACATTTCTAATAAGGAGGTGACTACTGGGTAAAAAAACCCAACCACTAAAAAAAAAAAAAAAAGCCAAAAACCAAACAACAAAAAGCTACATAAATCCTTTCATTTATTTACCTTAAAGACCTGTGAGAAACAAACACAGTGCATGCAACAGGCAAAGATGACAGTTCTTGGCACTGACATATCCTAAATAGCTGAAGACTGTCAGCACACACAGCAACCCTAGGCTGCAGTAGATTTCCACCATGGCATTCAAAGAGAAGGGCACTGTATATGGCACCTAAATTAGCATGGCAAGGGGAAAGAAGACAGAGGACCAGGAAAGGGAAGGACATTCTATTACCTCATCTCTTCAAAACTGACCAGAAATGCAATAAGCTCTGAAATAAAACATTTTAGCTAGCATGAGATGACAGCTGCCACCCTTTAAAAACTGTTAACTGCTAGGTAAAATGACCACAGACATTATGTCACACAAGCTGTTTTTAAGTTAGAAAACAGAAGTTATCCCACAGTACATCATCAATCTCAATGATATGAGCAGTGAAACCAACGCCAGAAGTAGCATACACAAGCAGGAACGAGCCAGGCTTGACACAGCTGAGCTGCCTGCAAGCAGCAGTTGTTGGTTCCACAGAACTGCCTGTCCTGTTCCTGTCATCCCAGCATTTAGTGCCAGCCACCAGTGCATGGGGTGACACAAGTAATGTGTCACATGTAAAACTTTTACTTCCTTGACTTCTCTGAAGAGGGAGCCAGGGAACAGAGTCTCCCAGACTGCCGGATTTTGGAAGTTGTTTTGTTGAGAAAAATATATATGTCATGTACTTTCTTCGGAAAACTGAGAGCACTAAATTGGTAAGTATAAAGGTGGTTCTTGTTTAAACAACAGATCTTGTTTAAAACAACTTCCAAGAAACCTTCATCTACCAAACAGATGAGCTGAGTTCACTTCTGCCTGAGGAAAGGTACTAATAAGTTGGTCTTCACAGATTCATAGGAGGCCTCTAAGACTATGCCCACCTGGAGCAAAGCAGTGAGGTCTCTGCAGGAGCTGGTGTGCATCCATGCCAGTGTATGCACCTATGCTGCTGTCCTGAAATCTGTAACCTTAGACATACTGTCATAATACCACATCTATTTTCCATCCCTCTGCTATCTTCTTTGGTGCAAGCCGTGGAAACACAGCACTGAGTTCTGCTACGCAATGCTGGCACACCCTTAGATCCTCTGTGCTCCCACAACAAGGGCAGATAGGGGTCAGCATACTGAACTTGTATTAGAAGACTCTAGGTCCAACATGGGTTACTGAATACATACACCACAATGTTCTGTATCAGTGAGAAGTTCCTAAATACTGGTGTCAAATACATTGTATTACCAAAGGTCACATTCAGTAAATACCAAAAGGATGGGTTTAGAAGGCCTGTTGACCACAACCCAGATGGCTCCAGCCACCTAGGCACAGCTGAAAGCATTAATCACAGACAGAAACATCAAGACCAAAGTCTATCAGGACAGAATACTCAAAGGAGGAAACGAGTGGGCTGTGACATTCAAATATTATACTAAACACGTGACAGAAAAGAAAAAAAACTCATTGAGGGATCTCCTGTTTAACAGTGTCTGTTTAACAGATCGAAGTCTGATTAACTGGCGTAGCAATTAATAAGATTATCTTATCTCTCTGTTTCTTGAGTCTGCTACTATATGCATTTTCACTTCCTTCAGCGTGGAGAGTATCCAATACTATCTGTTCATATTTCAAAAAATTCTTAAGAAAGTACCACTAAATCCCATGTATGCTAAGACAGCTAATGGAACACGGCATCGAACTGGAGGTATTTAGAGGTTTTGAATGGAAAATAACTTTTTTTCACTTTTCACATATTTATGCAGTAGTAATAACACATGAATGTAAGGAGACCTGGTATTTTCTCTCAAATAGAAAGAAACATAAATTTATATCAGTATCTAAATAATGTATCATGTCAAAATACTAAATCAATTTCAGGTTTTCAAAAAGGCTAAAATATGTGATTTAAAATCTCTCTCCCTTGAACTACTAAAGGAATTGCCACAATTAATCATCTGAAATCAAATACATAATTTGTAAACTTCTTGAATTCACACAACCCAAACAGTTTTTCTGATCACCTCCCAAAGGATTATCAGCCTATTTGGAACAGCCACACTGTTTTTGTTAAAGATTTGCCACATTTGACTCCAGAGATGATAATCTTCCAGGGGAGAAAGTGAAGCCATTGTTATGTGTTGTGTTCTTGCGCATTAAAAGCTACCAGTGCAGGCAGAGCAGCTTACATTCTGCATTCAGATGCAGTGGTGTAAATCTGGCACCACTGTTAAAACCCATGCAGTTGTTATGAATTGACATTAGTGTAAGTAGAATTTGGACACAGTGCATATTCCTTTTCATTAACAACTCTCAAGCATTTTGGAAGCCCTCAGGTAAGAAGCACTGTAAGAAATGTATAGCATATTAACAGTTGTTGACGTGTACACTCTCACACATAGCAAGTCTGAGTATAAACTCCAAAGGACTACGGAAAGTGAAAACTGGATCATGTGAGAGACATTAGCACAAGTCAGTTCAAATGCTGGGGAATGAAAACATGCTCTGTACTCCCACACCTGCTCTAACACACACCTGGCCAGCTCAGACTCTGTTAGTGGCTGTGTACATCTAAACTGGAGCTGAAAATCTGGTAGTCATGTACCAATTTAGAGCATGTGATGACTGACTGGTGATCACAAAGGTGTGCAAACTGACAACTACTGATATGGGCTCTGTTTTCATGTTTATTCAAATGTTCTGAATATTCAAGCACATCAAATTTACAGAGCTTAGAGAAACACTCCATACATTGTTTTACCCCACCTGTGCTCTTCCCATCCTAAAGCAGTGGAGCTGGGATATAGATCAGTAAAGCATGTCCAGCTAATGGCTGGAAGTCTGCTCTGCATAGACAGCTTCCAGCTCCCGCTGAAGTTCACACAAGTGCGTGAATGAACAAGTGCAGGGATCACTGCACTTTGGGTTGTGCAAATGCACATACCCAAATTCTCCTATTCGTGTCACTTTACATTTACCACGCATAATTGTTTCTTGTAAATGCTTAGGGATGAACATTAATCAAATTTTAAGGCCAGAGGAACTGCTTCAATGGAGTTTTAATAATCTTTTTTTTAACTCTGCCTTGCTTTCCCCTTCACTTTTGTTTCTTCCATTTTGCTGTTTCTTTTCATTTGGGGCATTCCACCATCCTTCTCATCATGAAGGTCATTTCACCTTCTCTATCTGTGATTTTGAGGGTTTGTCATCCCTTTTTTACAGCTGCTTGCCAGAGCTGCCAGCTAGTGTGGCTCCATCACTCATCTGCACATCCCTTGTCAATTCAAACAGACTCTGAACAGTTGCTCCAGCTCTATGCGTCATGTTGCTAAGCAACATGCTTATTGGAAGGGCTTTGTAGTAGTAGTAGTAGCAGCATTATTTGGAAAGGTAAACTTTTTGTTACACTGCGACCATTTTAAACACACTTTCATAACATAATACCCTTTAGTTCAAAGTAGAGGGAAATGTTGCTCAGGGGAGTGAAGGAGTAAAGTAAATGAATCCTGCTGTGGTACAGAGATAACGTGACATTTGTTTGCGTGGATACCACTGCACAGAAAAAAAAATTGACAGGTATAACAACACTGCCTTATGCTTTGTGACTCAGAAAGCCCTGCATACAGAACCTCATCCTGATACTAAGTCCTCACATTCTTTGCCAAGTGACTGTAGGGAGAAGAATTAAAATTAGCCTTAGAAGCTAAGGAAACACTGGGAATATTAATGTTCTAATTAAAAGAAAGGAATCTTGTATGCCCAGTGAAGCCTCTCTGTAGACCAAGTGCTTGAAAGTAGAATGAAAGGAAGCTGCAACAGATGGATATTAAAGAGATTTCTTTATTATTATTATTATTAATTTTTCTAATGTTATTAGATCAAAGCAGTTAACTGCATTTTAAAGAAGGCAATTTTACTATAAGTAGTTATTTGTATTGGGGAAGGTTAGCAAGACAAGGGTTTGTGAGTTAGGAGCCTGGTTTTTAATCCTGGTCCTTCAGAGACTTTCTGTGTAATTTTAAGTAAGTAATTATCCTCTGTGATGCTCCTGATCTAAATTTTAGGTGTTTCCTTCCTAGCTCATAGGATTCACCACAACAGAGCCAATTGGCATTTCCAAAAATATGGAGATCTTTCAGTGGAAGGTGCTACACAAATATAAATTAATATTTTAAAGGAATAGAAGTTCATGAAGAAATATTCTCTGACTCGTACAAGGCACTTTTGCTCTCCACTTGAGACATTATTTTTGGTACTATTTAAGCCCTCCACCAGGTGTATGACTGAAATATTCAAAGTACGTACATGGATTTTATGTTTATGTGAGATGCCAGTATGAAAGGGACAAAGATGGAAGCAATCTAACCACAGAAGAGATCCAAATGTAGTGTTTAAAAGGCAAGAAGTCAGATTATGCCTAACAGAAAATGCCTCTCCTAATTTTGACACTGTAGTTTTTTTCCCAATGTTTGTATAGTTATCTCTCTTAATCCAGACATTTAGACACTCGCCTCATTCAACAGTAAAGTCTTATGCATCTCTAAGGGACTGTTTCTCTGCTTAGATTTAGGCACATAAGAAGGAGAAAGGATGAAGGAGATTACAGTCTGTCAAATAGGATTTATTTCTTCTATGAGTAAAATACACTTCAACAAATACTGAAGGAAGTCCCTTGCTCTAAAAAAGTTAGGACACCAGGAAAAAAGAGCAATAACAAGTGATGCAGAAAATTTGTTTATATTCTGGGCTTCACTCCTCCCAAAATTAGTTTGCTGAGGCTTAACAAAATGAAATTTAACAATCAGCAGGAAAGTAAGCCAAAAAAAGAGGTTCAATATTTACTAAATCAATGTATTCAATTCAGCAGGGTCTTATGACTTTCACTACATGCACTAGCGAAAAGGAATTGGGACAAACAATTTTCATCTCTTCAGGCTTAAGAACATTGTCAGAAATCTACCAAGCTTCAACTACAGAAGCCCCAAAGGACTAGAAAAGGGAATCTTTAAAAAGGGGAGAGTGTGGGGGGTGTGGGCAGGAGGGGGAGGGGAAGGATCCAGACAATTACAGAGTAGTTGACTTCAATTCCCAGAAAGATTCTGGAACAAACTCTTAAACAATCAATTCAAAAGCAGCAGAAGACAGTAAGATGATAAAAGACAGCCCACTTGAGTGTGTTAAGAACTGATGATGTCAAACCAATATAATGTCCTTGTCTGCCAATATAATTGGCATAATGGATTAAAGGGAAGCAGTACATATAATGTATCTTACTTTAGCAAGGACTCAGAAACTGTCTTGAGACACATTCTTATAAAAAGTCTGAAGAAATATGACCTAGATCAATTGTTCTCACACCGTAAATACAAATAGCAATGCTACATGAACCACTTCGAAGTGATATGCAGCAGCTGCTCCTGTGCCAAAAGCAGTAGGTGTGAGACGTGGCACTTCAGGCTTAGCTGCAAGAGCGGAGTGAGACAGAAGATATGGCTGCAGAGGTCAGAGGGGTTTAAGTGAGTGAAAGAAAGGGAAATGGGAAGTGAAGTATGATAAAAGGAAACAGGGGCAGTGAAAAATATGAGTAGGATCCCACGTTAAGTACTTAAAGTTCACCTAGAGGAGCAGGACAGGTAGGCAACCTCAGGCTGGAGAGGCAGAGATGGTAGATTAGAAATCTGGACTGGCAAATTAGAGTGTACATGAATGAATTTTTCTTTGGGCAGCACACTCACCCTAGTGGACTGTGCATCTATTGTAACACTGACCTGCAACTACGTTTTCAAGAGGTTTAGAATCTGGCAGCTGATCTGTACTGGAGCTAGTGCACTATTGCACTGTCAGTGCTTGCAGTCCAGAAAACCTGGACAAGTGCATTTGAACCTAAAGTTCAAATGCAAAAAATAGCCTGACTATAACCATAAACTCTTTAATAGATTCAGAAAATGAAATGCCACCTAGGAAATTTGTAGAAATGCTTTCTTTCAAGGCTTAAGTGATTCTTCATGCGAATGATTCTTTGTGCGGCTTCAGAAGAGAGGATTATGCTGGATAATCCTGTGAGGTCTTCTCCAGTCCTGAATTTTCATGGGGACAGCCTTTTATTGTCAGTTTAAAGAAGTAGCACTGCACTGTCTGGACAAGGTCCAGTGAAACAAAGGACAATCCTGCCACCAAAGCCCAGACTTGCAGGAGATGAGCAAGCTGAAAAGGCTGACCTCTGTTCCTCAGAGCCTCACCTGAAAAATACATTAGCAGGAAGTCTGCCTATTATCTGCCCTCCTTTATTATTCTCAAAAATTTTAAGAGCAAAAGGAAAAAAGCTGTGTATGAGGAGTTAAGAATTTAGTGCCAGGTTGGTGAGTGCTTTAAGAGTCAAATGAAAATGTAACAGTTACCGTTAGCCAAGTCTCAGGAAATTTAATATTCAAGACAAACCTACAAGTCCTAAGAAAAAGAAATGGGGTTCAGGAGACATTGTGGGCCATTATGAATTGAACATTGAGATTGGAAAAGTGTCCCCTGTGTGGGACCCCTGAGCCAGCTCTGAACATAGAAATTAAATGATTCCCAGACAAAATGGGATAGGATTTCAGCTCTGAAGGACGGATGGTTAAAAGTGAGGTTAAGGGTGATTAAGAGTGACAGAGAAAAGTTCCTTTAGTATTCTGGGATTTATATTTTTTACACTTTTTTAAAGTTGCTTTTTTTTTGAGACATCCCAGTGTTACAGTGAACACTCTGTGAATTCTTTCAAATATTTCATATATTTGGCATGATATCTTTAATTAGTCAGTCCTTATAGACTGACCAGTACAACCACTTGAAACCGGCACAGCATAGCTTTTTTTTTTTTTTTTTAAAAATCTGCTACTAATGTCCATGTACGTTTCTTAAAAGAAGATTAATCCTTCAGAATAGTAATAGTCTATATAATTAGGAGCAATGAAATCCAATTAGGAGGGAAAAAAATCAAGGAATCAGCAAATATCCCTGACACTGACATCTATTTGGCTGGGAACTGGCATCTCAAGGCAAACGGTGTGCACTCCATCTTTTGTTCAGTTTGCATTTTAATGCCCAGAACTTCAATGACTGTTCAGTATAAAGCAACCCTGCACATAGTGTGAGTTATAGCCTTACTTCATCTAACTTCTGTTTGTATATCATATTTCTTGAATTAAAAAAGCGCAAGATTTTCACATAAAGCATACAAGCCATTATTTATTTTCTCAATATAGATTAGACTACAGTCAGAAAGAAATAGTTATAGATATCTACAGCTATTTAGGGCCTTTTTGTGTTGATTTATTGATGTCTACTCCAGATTTCAGCGGCACTAAAAGATGCAAATTTTCACCCGAGGTTGCAGTCATTGCTTTCAAATCACCAGGTATGTTCCATCAATATTTATGGATATTGCCTCCATAAGAATAAAAAACACAACGTAGGCATTGAATCCAAAGCTGCACTAGAGTTGCCTTCCTTTTGGCATACACTGAAATAACCATTTGTTTCTATAAATTAAAGCTGTGTCAGTTAACCAGTTTCTTAAATGACTGCCTCCAACTGACAGCAATTCTTTAGAAATGGGTGGCTTCAGTCACTCACAAGGGACAATCTGTGCTCAGTAACTCACCAATTTATTCTCACCCATAGCCAATGAGGCAAATGATTTTGCTGCTGGGTTAATGACCTCTGGTTGTACTGTTCCTATATTTTCACTAGCCTGGCCTTGCAACATGGATTGGTCTGATGCAGATGCTGTCAAGTTAAGGAATCCAAGTTAGAGTCAGCATTTGTTTTGAAAAAATAAACAAGGAAATTTAAAGTGGAGTTATAGGAACAAACATACCACTTATAAGCTGTTGTTGAAGAACAGAGGGTAAATTTTAAATTATTTTAATAGACAAGATAGTCTTCAGGGGTCAATTCCTTCTGTGCTAACGGAAGCAGGCTGGAGTACAGCATCATAGAACGTGGTCTATTGTCTCTGCAGGTTGGTAGTGGCTTCCCTCTCCTTGACCCTACTTTGCTTCTGTTTGGATCTATAGCTTTGTAGGGACAAAGGCAAGAGGACAAGAGGCAAGGCAAGGAAAGGCAAGGGAGGGCAAGGGAAGGGATCTATATCAAGAATCAATTAGTCTGATAAAATTAAATACTGAACTTCAGATTTTTATAGCCATTTCACATTTCCCATAGCCTCATCCGAGCAAAGGAAAGCCATTTTCGTTGAAAGCTCATGGAGGAAAACAAAGTTATCCGAAAGTCATCGATCAGCAGTAAAATCCCTTCTTAAGTCTGAAAATTAGGATTTATTTCCAATAAGAATACCAGTTAATTTTATGAAGAGATCATTGTACATAATCTGGAGCAAATGCAACATGATTCTACACGAAAGATCTTGAAATCTAAAGGCACATGTTTAAGTCAACAGGCTTCAGTTAGAAATCTGTTATAATTAAGAGCTGGTTGAGGAAGACAGCTCATGTTTATAGGCTGAAACTTATCTTGAAACACCTTGGAAAACACGCCATATGCATCAAATGGCAGTAGAAATAATGGTATGTTTACTTGCAAAAAAGTCCCTGGTTCTCAGGGACTTATCGGGCACTTCAGAAAAACAGAAGAGGACATTTCTATATAACCACAGTAAATTATCATCTTTATTGTTCCACCAGCACTTTTGCCCCACTACCTCGTCTTAATACAGACTATGTATTAATTAATCACCATTATATAAATCTTAAATCACATTGCAGAGTACTTAGGATTCAGCCCATTGGTTAGTAATTAACCTACCTTGCCTTTAGCCATAAACTTTCACACCACAGCCCTGCTTTTGATATATGAATCAACAAGTCTGAAAGTCTTAAACTCTCTTCAGATTAATAGCTGACCAAATATAAGACAGATTTTTCCACTTAAAGACACCTCCTACTCTTTGAAACTTACTGCTTTCTCAAAGGTAGTTTAACACGACACATAACTGTAACCTAAGGCGCCATGGAATTTAAGATTTCACACACAGATGACAGTGCTAAGATTCCTATTGATTTGCCATCTCTTGCAAGTTGGTATGTTCTGCATATTCCTGCCAGGAAAGCTCTGCAGGTTTCTTCTGATCTGTAAGGGTAACTCAAGGCAACCATCTGCATCTCCTTTTTTGCTTCTAAGGCTACAACCTGTCAGTTTAAGAAAGAACAGGGTACTGAGCCTGTGTATCCTTTCGTGCTGTTTGTATCTCAGCCATCCCTCTGGACTCTGAGCACCTCTGGGAACATCTTTGGGCCTGCATGGGAGAGGTATTAGTGAAAACTATGCTAAGTAAGGTTCAGATTGGATCGTATTGATTCTACCTTGCCACATATCTAGTAACTGCATTTGCACTGTTCCTCCTGCAGCTATGACAGAGCTGGCTGGATGCTCCTACCAGGCTATGGTTCTTACTTCCTTTCCAGAACCCTCTCACCTGTGGTAATGCAGGAAGTCCCTCCTTGCTTCCTTCCTTTTCAGCATGATGCTGACCTTCCCCAAAGAGAGACTGAGCCATATTTTTTTTCATTTATACTCACTCTGTGGACTGAACAGTGCACAAGCAGCACCTGACTGATTTTTGTAAGGCAATGATGATAGGAGAAGAGAGAGCTGCATATGGAACTACTAGCAACTGATGTCAGGAATAATCAGACCTATTTATGCAGTAGGGGCCAGAACTGAAATGGAAACAGTATTTTCTCTAGGCCACCTCTTTTTGTTTCCTCCCTTTGCAGCAGAATAGGATTCTGGTTCTGGGGAGTACTGATTAAACAAAAGACGAGGAGGAAGCAAAGATACATGGCAAATAGAAGAAGAGAAGGAGGGAGAGAGGGGATTTAGAAAGAGAAATGGAGCTTTAACTCAAGCCATTTGATAGATGTCGCAGTAACAAGCC
Organism: Myiozetetes cayanensis; assembly: GCF_022539395.1. Lineage (NCBI taxonomy): Eukaryota > Metazoa > Chordata > Aves > Passeriformes > Tyrannidae > Myiozetetes > Myiozetetes cayanensis. The sequence goes on along the minus strand of NW_026087411.1, from coordinate 86,252,602 downwards.
CCGAACAAGGCAAAATCAAAGTATAATAACCAGTCTTCTAATTATATTTCTGAAACCAGAAATTTGGGGAACCTAACTGGATCTGGATGAAATACTACTCTCTTTCTTTGTTAGTCAAATCTTGGAAAGAGATCTGTGGACCACTTAAATTACTAGTAGTTGAATTACATTTAATTCCCAATTGACTACAAGCAGTTGATTTGGTTTCATCACAATGAAATTACTAAGATTACTTGGGGGAAAAAAAAAAAAGGTGTATGGAAAGATTTCTTGGCTCCTGCATAGATATTAGGGAAAATTAAGGGTGTGACAGCCTATAACCAGTTACTTTCGTATCAAATTTCTCCTGAAATGAAATATTTTAAGAACAAAATATCTGCTTGCAGAAGTTATGCATTTCCACAAAATTAGAATGACCTTAAAACAAGATCATGCCTAAGATTATTTGTTTGACTATGTTGCTTTAAAAGAAAAAAGTGTGATGCTGTGAAATAGGAGCTCATTAGATCATTGCTTATATCAGCTTTTTTTCACTCTTTATTGATATTTTTCACCTCCCACGGCCTCATTATCAGACAGGCAAGGTTCTTGCTTGTTTTCTCATTCCTCGTGGAATACATAGATTTCAGATCATTTTTATCCTGTACTTTACTTACTTTCCATGATGGAATTAATCATTCTTCTTACATACTTGAAAAGCTAGAAAAATGTACCACCTCAGATTTACCCATTTAAAGTAATTACCCTCAGTATGATTAATAAAAGAGTACATTACTGACATGTGGAGGTGGTTTTATTTATTTGACATTCTTTGTCTGACCAGCAGTAGCATAATAGCAGGAATATTAAAAAGGAACAGGGAACTGACATCACCCTACTTTTACAGGACAAGTATTTTTATGGAAAAAGAGGAAACTTTCACTGGAGGGAAAGCCTGTTTTTGGCAAGGCCTTGAGCTGTGACTCAGGGTATCAAAAGTCATTTTCCTGCTCCACCACAGATTTCCTCCGTTATCCTGTACAAGACTGCTTAAGCTGTGTGCCTGAGCAAAAGTTAAAAATATCTTCCTTCCTTTGACTGCTGTCATGACTATCTATCACATGCTCTTCAAGGGAAAAAAATATTTCATCTCTTTGCACATGTCTCTACAGGGTCTCTGCTAAGCTGCCAGGCAGGCAGACAGAGCCTATAGTTCTCCCCCTGCTCATCACAAGGGGAACACCATGTCCAGAATTCACTGCTCAGCTAAGTCACACTCAGTGAGCACCAGCCACTCTCCCAGGCTTTTGGAACAGACATGCTGGATGCCCACGGAGTACTCACTACAGAGTGCTATGGTAGATTTTGGAGCTGAGTTCATACAGATTTCTGCCTTATGGAATACTTAACCAACAAAATCATGAGCCTCATACAGAAGTCAATTTTTTTTATATTGTCACAACTAAGCCCAGTATATTTTTCCAAAATAGCACAGGGGGAAAGTAGCAATGATTAATTATTAGGAACCCATGTATTTTACTATATATAATTACAAATAGATACAGAATTACTTAGAGATATATGCTTCTCAAATGCAGGCTTATTGTTATTATTAATTTCATGAGTTGAAATGGATGCTTACTTGCTCTAATAGTTAAGCTTAAATTTAGAATTTCCCCATTTAAGTTATATTTAAGTTAGAGAATACACACACACACATAAACTTTAAAAATTAGTAAGAAACAGTACTTTGGCTTTGTCTTCTTATGATGTCCACTAAAAGAGGTGTCTTTACAGACTGTATGGAATTTCACGGGACACGGGATATTCTAAACCAGGAACTGAAAAATAAGCTTTGGAAAGGTTGTTCTAGCTGAAAAGCCTTCCTTTTTTTTGTAGAGGTCAACCTCTGCTGAATCTAACAATGTCAGAATATGATCCAGAAAGGCAAAGAGTGGTTAGACTTCAGACTAAAACACTTACCTTCAGATTTGTACATGATAGTGTCCAGAAGTATACAAGGTTCTAAGTTCCTGCTATGATCAAGATCTTCCCACTACAGTCAGTTGTGACTCAGGATTAGCTCAAGTCACTTAGACATCTGAATTTGGTGAGCTAAACTGCATTGTAAACCTTGCTAGCTGTGCTGATTCGGTTTCCAGTAATCTGGGCTGAATCCTACCTTTTTTTATCTCCAGACTACTCCCACACAGTATGTGTTCTGTTAGTGAAAACTGATGTCTTGTAATCATCTGGAAACCACCAAACAGCTTGGGTAGCCTTGTAATAAGCAGCCCTACAAGGTTCTACTTCTTGTGTGGGTTGCACCTGTCATAGTTGTTTCTGTTTTGAACAAGTTATACTCGTAGTTACACTGCCAGGGCTAATGAAGCATGGGGAAAGGTCTGCACACAGAAAACACTTATGATACTGCCCAGAAAATCCTGCCCAGGCTGCTGCAAAATGATTATCTAAGAGAAAATAAGGATTCACTATCACAGCCAGACACAACATCAAATCAAAAGCCTTGATCAGAAGGTGTCAGAAGTGTCATCTTAGCCTCTCCTCCCTGACTGATGCTTTCTCCAACTCATTAGCATCAGCACAGTATGGTCCCTGCCTGGCATTTTGTCAAATGTGCCTTGATCATCCCTGGACGATGGCCTGAGTCTCTTCGGTTGACATGGTGATAGAAAGCTGAGTGTCAGCAGAACAGCAAAATCATTGCAATCCTTTCCACATTGTTACCCATTCTTGTGGCCCAGTAGAAAAATGGGATGTTCAGCACACAGCTTGATAGACGTGGGCAAAATATAAATGAAACTGCTGGTGACATTGATAAACTGTGCTGTGAGTAAAAGTATCACTAACCATGTAAAATGGTTAATACCGTCAATAATGATCCATACAATTTGCAACTTCCACATGAAACATCTTCAGCCAATCTACAATCAAGACGACATAAAGTTGACATTATTAAAGGTTATGTAGAAAATTGAGAGCTACATCTCATTCTAGGGTGAGTTTTGCCACTGCTTTTGATAAGGAAAGATCACGAAGGCCCAATAATCAGGTGGACAGGAAAGAGTGTATCAAACATCAAGGACTGAAGAGCCTAGAAGACCAAAAGTCCAATAATTGTTTTTTACAACTTGGTGTTTTCTTTGGCATGCTTACAGAATTACTGTGGTCTCCTACTGAACATTCGAAGCTTGAGAAGTCCCCATCTGTTGTTGATAGCTGGGGTCCAAACTGTTCACATTTTCAGAAGTGTGCCAAAGCATTGAGTCACTCATCTATTACCTTCAACATACTGTTTCCAGAAGTGTTTAGGGAGCTCAGTCTCACAAAGTCATTGATGAGGCAAATCCTTTATACTGGTGAAATCTTTAAAAGGAAAGTTTGGATTTTCTTTGTGGTTATTTATCTTTGTAGGAGGAGATAGAGCTAAATGTAAGTTCAGTTCACAAAAGTTATGTTTCCACTCTTTATAATTAATTTAATTAATCTTGCTAAGCAACAAATCAGGAACTTTTCTCATTTTATTTACTAGTCCTCAACAATGGTCTTTTAGGATTATCATGGAATATTATGAATTGTAATTTATATTATATGTTTATGATACTGCCAACAGACGCAAAGTATAAGACAACGCACAAACAAATATAAAATGAAACACCAAAGGTTGCAAACTGAAAAGACCACTGATTTGCTGTTTATTCTTCAGTACCTTACTCAATCTCTTACAGCATTTTTGCATCTGTTTGTTATAATTCTCCTTAAAGTCTATCTTCTTTAAGACTGGCACTTAGTAACAGATATCTGACCTAAAGTGTACCTGTAAGATCCAATATCCAACACAGAGATGTATAATCCAAGGAAACACATAACCATATGTTTTCAGTATTCAAATTCACCCATATAGTCAGTATCCATACATCAAAAGTAACCTGAATAAAAGTTACATGTGTATGATAGGATAAAACTAGAAGCATCTTTTGGGAATCTTTCTTCATTTCAGAAGAGATCCTTCTAATCCAGGTCAGGCTAACACTACTCCACGCATAGACATACAGCATTTCATTTGCTTTCATCTCTGAAAGGTGATGCAAAGATCCCTGCACCAAGAAAGAACGAGGCTATCAGCCTATATAGTACCATTCAAATATGATATAGACATCCAACCAAGGTCTGAAGGCAGAACATGCCATCTGACACTTTATCCAAATGAAAAGGTTGTCTCAGCTTGGATGTGCATTGTGCAGAAAAGAGATATAGGGTTTCTAGATCCCAGCTGATTCTTTCAGGGCCAATCTGATTTGCCTTGACTGCATTTCAACACATTACTGTATACACACAACCTTGAACAGTGGGGTGGGAGTATCTGATCTTAAGAATATTTATGTCTCATTTCCATATTATGTACAAACTTCAATCGTAATTAAGCAAATACTTTTGTACTTTTCTGTAACTGAAGAACTAAGACACTGAGTGGATCTGTGACGTAGGTACAGTAGGTCTGAAGTTAGTGAGTAACTCTGGCTACTGGCCTATCATATGATGCTTCTCCTCCCCTTTACAAGAAAAATTCAAATTTACATGTAGCATTGGCAGCCTGGCAAATGCTATCAAATATGATTTAATTGACCTATGAAGCTTTTCCAATCATTAGAGTCAAAGGAAGTGTTTCATCAATGTAACATGGTCCTCAGACCTTGAAGTACTTAAAAATCTGCTTATTATTTGACATGAGAATAACAGCATTGCAGCCAAGAAGGTTATCAGAAATACACCAGTATGATCTACAGGATTTGTCACAAACCCTACAAGCAATCTTACTTTTACTACTTCTCCAAAATAATCTATTAGCAATCACAATTGGTGCCAATAGCTTCATATCACAGCCCTGCCTTCATCCCTTGCCACAGACACTGTGCCACATGTCCGTGTCTGACATGGTATCTGTCTAAAATTACATGATTATGGCCTCCCAATTGCATCAAGATACACCTAGCCCATATGATCCATGAGAACACATGGGAGAGAAAAAAATAAAGAACAACAACAGTCAAAACATTCAGGACTAGAACAGCAAAGCCCAGACAATGGGGTGAGTGTGAAAACAATGGACATGTACTGTCACAGCATGAAGTGAACAGCATGTGGAACATGCAAAGATTCGGATAAAATTAACACCTATCCCTCCCCTTAGTTAGGACTTGGAGCTGAAAGGCTGTTTCCACATGTTTCAGGCAAAACAATAATTTGATTTAGCATCTTGGCATTACCATATTTCTTTCACATCTCTACCCCATCAACTGAAGTTGAGTAAAAACAACTGATGGAATCACAAAAATTAAGCATTAGACTGAATAACACCATAATTTTGGTGCTGTCTGCCACTCCACAAAGAAAAAAAACAACCCCCCAAAAAAGTCTGATCAATGTCACCTTAGTTACTTCTGTTACCTTAGTTTCCTAAAACAAAGCAGTAAAGAATATCCCTCTGCAAATTCTTCTCTGCTTCCAGGTAGAGCATATTTCTATGCATGATTCAAAATTACATGGCAGGAATTTTTCACTAAAATGCTGTGGTGTTGACTCTTTAGTCAGCATAAATCTTCAGGGTGAGATGCCTTCTTGAGCAAAGAGTGGGAATGGGGTGATGAGGAAACTGGGAAGTCTAACATCCAGCAGTGAGGGAGAAAGGCTCCCAACCAACAGGACTGTCCATTCCACACCACAGAGGAGTCGTTACCCTGCATATTAGGTAATCACATACTTTCAATTGCTCCTAATCCATTAAGATTTTCAGCTAGTGTGTGAACATAGCACAGCTGGATTCAGAGACAAGGCAATTTATCCAGTTAAGGATCTAGATTAAATTCAACCAAAGGGGGTTTTAAACATGTTCTCTGATGATATAACTGGATAGTACATGACTAGAAGAGTCAAATCCTTTGCTCAAAATTGAAACTGTTCTTCTGTACAGTGGAGTAAGAACACAGTCTTCGTTTCAGGAAAAATGCAGGTCTAGATGCAGAAGATCCCATAAAAGGGCTTGTATTTTCTAGCATTCTAATTCTAACTTGTTTCTTACAAGTTTCTGGGTTTAGAGGTCACATCTAATTGCCAGCCTCATGTGTATCTAAGGGAGAGATACTTTAATTATAATTAGCATAAATAATTACAGGTACATAAAAAGGCAAACCCCAACAATATCTCATAAGAAAGTATTCTTTGTACCATGTGTTCCTGTGCACCAAATTGATTTTCAATTCACACCACCTCTTTCATTTCTCCAATTATGAACCTCAGCCTAATTTTGAGGAAACACACACAGCAGGTGAAGATGTGAAAAGGGCAGTTGCTTCTGACAAATGTTGTGAATCTCCCTTTTATTTTTAATACTGAACCATAATCTCCACAGATGATAAGGTAATTAAAGCATAATGAATGTAGGGTAAATTATAATGACTGGGATGGCTTAGGAAAAAGATGCTTCAGAGCAGCAAATTAATGCCTGAGAACAGGACACGGTCATTATGCCTTACCAGGCCACTGACAGATGCTACAAACTATAAACTGGTATGGAATTTTCAAATTGAATTGGACATGGTGATCTTCATAAAAGAAAGACTAAGAAAATTCTTTATCATAATTAAAACAAGGGCAGACTTGTGCCTTACACTGCAAGATGCAATTGTCTGGCACAGGGAAAAATGTATTCATCTTCTCTCAAAACACTGAATCCCTTCCTAAACATGAACCTCTGCATACTCAAGAATATACTCGTTGCTTTAGTTTAAACCCTGCCATGGTGGCCATTAAATTTCACATCAGTTTTAAACAGTCATCTGTTTCCTAAACTCTACAATGATTCAGAGCAAACAGCCTGTGACAAATCAACAGTGCACGAAACAAAACAAGGACAGCCCGTGTGTCTATGTTGGCACTGCTGTTGCTCTCTCCAGCCCTTGTGCAGACTGAGAGGTAACCATATCCAACTCTGATTCCGTCCTCTGAGAGGAGGCTGCAGGGTAAGCACAGAAGACTTCAGTTTAGCAAACTTGATGTTGGAATAAAGGCTTGGGAAGTGGGCAAGGGAGTTAATGCATCTGTTTGTTCTTACTCACTTAAAAACTATGGTTAAATGAAGAGTTCCAAAATGGTTTAAGATATGCATAACTGAGTCTACTAAATGTTTTAGTGTTTTATTAGTAATTCTTAGAGTAGAACTTCACTGCAATGTAATAGTACAGTCTTCATTATATAATCTCTCCTAGTGAAATTTAGCTGACAATACTATTTCATTTTCTTCCTTTGGCACCTTGTTTAGATTTCCATCTTAAGTAGGACTTTAAGATACACTTTGGCAGGAAGCTTCCCTGCACAGAACATTCCATTTAAAAATTAATACCTTGCTGGCTCTGCTAATCAAAGCTGGAAGAGTTTATGTTAGTGTTTGAAAACCAGAGTGCATAGTTCATTAAAATCCAGCTTCACTGAGCTTAAAAGAGAGGTGAATGCAAATGGGTGCAAGGGAGACTGAGCTGCTATTACTTTTATTCATTTTCTAATCTCACAGAGTCTGATTCATTTACACTCCAACCTTTAAACTTGACCTTTTAAATTTGGCCACTACACGTAAGAACAAAGTTATCTCTACTGTTATATATTTTATATGTTCCCATGCTAAAGGACATACAAGAAAATTAAAGGACCATTCTTTTAATTTACTAACATTCTGCTAGACTATGAACGAGTAAATTCTAAACCCCTAGTGTAAGCAGTGATCCAATTTAAAAAACAGTATAAAACAAGGTTGTAATGCACATAGCTGAAGAGATACAGATTTTACACTACAGAATGTTATGAAGATACGAAATTTGCCTACTTAGACTTCAACAGGTCATCTCTGAATTTGGCTTATGAGTCCAGAAGTATCACTCATAATTTATAGATTTATGATACTACTTTTACCACTGCAGATTATCATGATGTTTCTTCCACGTATTTCTAACTTACTATGTGAAACTCCAGTCTACATGTGCTAAGGTTGAAATAATTACTCTTTGCAAGCATGCCGTTAGCATCAACAAAGGGCTCAGCTAAACTACCTAGAGATATCCTCTGAAAACAAAATCAGCACAAACTATGACTGTTTAGGACTCTAATTTACCTTTCTGAATGGAGTTATTTACTACACAGTCCTTGTCCATCCTGCAAGCATTCCACCCCTTTATTTCCTAAACAAGGATCTTGACTGGATCGAGTTACCTGTACACTCTTCAGCACCTCCGAGCTGCCTCCACATCCAATCTGTTATCACGCTGTAGCCTCCAGACTAGGAGACTCCTTCAAGAGTGAGGAGACTCTTTCTCTGCTGTCTTCCAAGTAGAATGAGATTAGACAGGGCTCACACAACATCAGTTACACCAGAGGGATTTGTCACTGACCAGGCAGAATAAACTGCAAACACTGCAGGAATCAAGTACCGAATTTATTGCTCAGTGTTTAGATCTGGCTTCCTAGTTTACCTTGACATATCCTAGCAGAAAGAATTCACGATGTCCAGGAGCACTAGTGATAGAAAAACTCCTCAAAGACACCTTTTTTTGCCTAAGTTTCATTTTAATTTGTCTACTGAACAGAATTTAATGATTAATTATGGAAATTGTCTTCACCAAGCTGGTGCCAACACATAAACTTGTTGCCTTGTCAATATTCACTTTGAAATTTTTCATACCCAAATAATTCTTACAAAATCAAACACAAATATACTGGTTTTATTTGCCTTTAACTAAAGTTGCCAGCTTATTCTAGAAGACAAGGTGACTTCTGTTTCAGCATACTTAGTATGCAACTCACACCAGGTGTGTTTCTTAGGTCTACATTTTTCTTGGCTGCATTTCTGTAAAGTTAAGAGTTGACTTTCTCATTTAGGCTCCCTGACTCAGTTGGGCAAATTGTTATATAGACCCTTTGCCGGATGAATATTTTTTCTTTTGGTAGCCAACATGAACAAAAACTACTTTATTACTCCAAAGGCAAAAAAAAAAATCTTACCTAAAACTTTCTAAACCTTACATAACAAAAGCTCAAAGGGGATCCATGCCATCTGTGGCTAGTGGAGAGTTCTCTCTCCACTGAAACCTGCCCACTCCAAATGCTCCAGCAGCTTTCATAAAAGAAGCACCAAAGGTTTGTGCTGCCACTCAGAGCTCAACAGGCTGGAGAAATGGGATGACAGAGCTCACCTCATGACGAACAAGGGGAAGTACAAGATCCTGCAGCTGGGGAGGAACAACCCCAGGTACCTGCTGAGGAACCACCAGTAGGAAAGCAATGTTGCAGGAGAGGATCTGGGGAACGTGGTGGACACCACACTGAACACAATGACAGCAATGCAGCAAAGAAGGCTGACGGTATTCTGAGCTGCATTAGGAAGGGATCTTGGAGGTGGTCCTTCCACTCCATTCAGCATTGTTGAGGCCACACCCAAGATACTGTGTCCAATTGTGAGCTGCCCAGTACATAAGAGACATGGACATAATGGAAAGTCTAGAAAAGGGTTGTAAAGAGAATGAAGGGAGTGTCAGCTCTTCCTCTGCTGTGAGGAAAAGCTAACAAGAGCTGTGCTTGTTCAGCCTGGAGAAGAGAAACCTCAGAAGGAAATTCTGGCAATGTATATAAATGCCCAAAGGGAGGGTGTACAGAAGATGGAGCCAGGCTCTTTTCAGTGACATGACCAGAGACAGCAGGCACCAACTGGACCACAGGAGGTACTGTCTGAACATAAGGAAACAATTCTCTTGTGAGAGTGACCAAGCACTGGCACAGGTTCCCCAGTGAGGCTGTGGCTTCTCCACATAGTTGAAGATATTCAAAACCCATCTTGATATAGTCCTGGGCAAGCAGCTCTAGGGGCCCTGTTTGAGCAGAGATGTCAGACCAGATGTCCTCCAGAGGTCCCTTCCAACCTTAACCATCCTACTATTTTATGAAAAAAGTCTCAATAACAGCTTCCCTTGCTCTCAGAATTCAAACTGGATTTCTGCATGCCGTCATGACAAACTGATGTAGAGGTAAGATTAACAGTGCTTTTCCAGAACATCGAGTTCTAACTCTAATACTAAAGGTAATAAAGTATTATTAAAGGAAGCTATGAGATTAGTCTGCGTGGTGGATTAACCTTGGCTATCAGCCAAACCTCCACACAGCTTCTCACCTTTCCCCTCTGCCCTCCAGTCAGCAGGAGAGGAGGGGCGGGGAGGGAATAAGACCCTCCCCCCTAGCCTCCACCTCTTCTTCCCAGGCTGACTGCACATCTGCAGTTACCTTCTTTGCTCTCAACTTTTCTACCTTCCCCTCACCCTGAGCCACACAGCTGCCACCACAGCTGCCATGGTGGCACAGTCTATCTCCTTTTGGAAAGCCATGTCACATATTACCCCTTTTCCCCTCCAACTCTTCAATTACTGTTTCCATCAGAATTACTTCCTGAGTGTGGCACACTGTTGAATCCAGACATCAGGGTTTGTAGCTGTCTGGTTCATTTGTTTTCCCTTTCTTCAACAATGAAAGTTCAAAAGCATGAGAGAAATAGTTACGGAATAGCTGTGAGCAAAAAGGGACAGAAATAGCAGTTACAAGGGGACAGTCTTACAAAGCTCAAGTATCTGTCATGCTACCATCTTAAGAAGCTAGGATAGACTGTCACTGTGTAACCCAGAGGATCAGCACTGCAAATAGAACAGAACAGAACAGAATGCTTTGGGTTGGAAGGGGCCTTAAAAGACCATCTCATTCCAACCCCTTGCCATGGGCAGGGACACCTTTCACTAGACCAGGTTGCTCAAAGCCCCATCCAAACCAGCACTGAACACTTCCAGCAAGGGGGCATCCACAACTCCTCTGAGCAACCTGTTCCAGTTCAGATTTTGTGATTTCTGATGGTTATCACATATTTCAAATAAACATACTAAAAATAAAGATCTCTTTAGTTGTCCATAGGTCTCTCTAATAATTTCAAGTGATGAGTGTTTTATAAATGCATTACCCATTCAGGTGCAGAAATCAAAGTTAGGCCTTCTCCCACATACAGGGAGCTGTGAAAACTGTGCAGGATACACAGTCATGCCATACTTAGAAGCCAAGGACTCAAGTACTTCATGTCAGTGACAGAACTTCTAGGGCAGAGAAATGAACTCTTTTTCTAATGCCCTAACAGTCCAGTGGTGAGACATTCTCCAGGAAGATGGGACTGAGGAGAGATGGAATTGAAACCTTTTGGTTGAGAAAGCGGCACTGAGTCTTCTACATCCTGGAAAAGTGCCTTACATGCAACATTGAATAAAGGAGGAAACCTAGCTAGGTCTTTCGGTGCCATGAGGCAAACAAATTTTTTAATTATCTAATTTTCATTATTTTGAGACACTAATCAAGCACCTGTCTTCAGGACACAATTTTCAAGTCAGTGAAGTTTCCAGAATACTCAATTCAAGATGCATATTTTTACATTCAAAATCCTGAAGGTAGAAGAAAATGCACCCTGTATATGGAACTAAAGGTTTCTTCTGAGGCCAGAAGGGGCAAACAAGGAGATAATTTTGAATGTGAATATGGAATAAAGGGCTGTGTTGTAGAAAACAGGTAAAAGGGTGAGTTCAGATGACAATATTTGTTGGTAGGAGTGCCTTGGGCCATCTGATGGTGTCCCTGGAGTTAGACCCTCAAGGGCAGCATTGGACAATGCTTCTCATCAGGCCCAGTGCTCTTAGAAGCATCTTACAATCTCACCTTCCTGCACAGTGACAGCGAAGTTCAAAGATAACCAAGGCTTTTCCCCTGTTTATGTGACCTGCTGCAAGCACAGGTGAGGCTTCCAGGCTCTACAGCTATTTCAGTGGCCTCCTGTCCAGTCTGACTCCTCATAATGCATCCAGCTCTCAAATGAAAGCTTCCTGAAAGGTTTTGGATTCCACCAAATTTTTCCCTAGAGGAAGGACATCATCATTACCTGTAAGCAACTTTTATTTTGGGGGTGACAGGAAATAAACTGTTCATGTTAGAAACATAATCTTCAGGGTTTATATTATGGGTATCACTTGTCATATACTGTGAACACAATAAGCTGTGCTTGTGCTTCCTGAGCAAGTCTTGACAGTATTTAAATCCGATAATGAAATAAACATTGCTGCTGACAAACAAGAGACTGGCCAGAAGTATAGGCCTAGATCAGCAAAACCTGAATTAATCACAAATCTGTGGCTCAGTACCAAGCCTACTAGTGAAAAACTAACTGCAGAATAATATAAAATAGAGAGAAAGGAAGAAGGAGAACCTGAGCTGGGTGTCGCTGTTTTAAGACCTGTGAGAGTGACTGCTGCCCCCCTGCTCCAGCTTCAGCCTTGAGGGTGGTCCAGATGGGGAGGGGGTGACACACACACAGGCCCCTGCCCCTCAGTCATTGTCTGACAAACCATAACCATTTGTGTGTGGCTGGGGGCCACTGCCAGGCTGCAGCTGGCAGCCCAGGAGAAGGAAAACACTGAGAAGAAAGCCCCACTATGAACATCACTCTCCTCCTGCTGAGGACAGCAGGATGCTGGGGCTTTGTAGTTACACGTTCTTCCCCTCTGCTCCAGGAGGCAGGAAGCTGTCAGCCTGCATTGTCCAAGCTATGCTGGAAGGACAAGCATGATTACCCAATGACAGGGATCCATATTTATAGACTTTTTCATGTAAGGGTATTAAAGAGGCATTTTTTCCCTTTTTTAATCATTTGGTATTACAGTAGTTGGACTAATAATAAATGTTCTGTGTATTTTCCTTAGACTTTTAAAGTATTCACTGGCCTAACAATAAATTCTTAGTTCCATATACATTTATATGCATATATTCTGTCTTCCCTTTTTGGCCATGAAAAAGAATTTTTGAGTGCATCATTTGCTACTTTTTTGCTTAGGGGAGTTTTCTGTTAGCTTTTTGGACATAAGGGGTCTTATTTCATCCTTCCTGACTGTTTCTGTGAAGAACACCTTCATGAGAGCAGCGATCTATTACAGGGACCAGAGGCAAAGAACCTGAGTCTAAATAAATTACCTGTAACTACTTGGGAAGGGTCCAAAATAAGCAGGAATTGAACTGAAATCATGTCTGTGCTCAACATAAATTCACCCTAACTGTCAGAGTAGTACTTCTCCATGGCACTTTTCATCCCTGGGGCTTCCAAAGCACTTTACCTATGAAATCTGTGTGTTAATTATTCATTAAATTCTGTTTTCATCTTCCTGATCTTTGATACATGGTAGTTATTCTACAGGACACTGAAACAGAGAACATGGGTAGAGAAGTAAACTCTTAACTATATTAAAAGTGAATCATAAGGCAGAACATACTTACACAGCTGAATGTATTTTCCAGTTTAAAAAATAGCACCTTCAGCAAGATAATGCCTGTGAAATTGTCTCATATATCAATTTGTTAATAAAAAATGTGTCTTCTTGAATCACTGACACTTTTTACAGCACATTGTATTTGATGGCCATAAAGCTCTTAAGGGCCATGACCTACCAATAAAACCCTGCAACGAAAATAATCTTTCCCTTAGATTAATTCCTAATGAAACTCTTCTATTTTGATATCTTGAAGTAATTTTGATACCTGGAATTGGGAACTAACTGAAACTTTCTCAGAGGCCACAAATTTCCATTCCAGAGACAAATTTTCAAGAACAGTAATGAGTCCTTGGCATTCAGTATAACAGCATTTTAGTATGATTGGACATGCTCTGGGAGAAGGAAAATATAATTTTCCCCTCCTCAGTTGAAATAAAAATGACAAAGGAGAAAGGTGCAAAAGAAGCCCACAATACCAGCTTTGTCAGAGAAAATTTACATCTCTACAGTTTTAAAGCAAAAGGCTTTCTGCATCCTTCCGTTTCAGATTTTGTGTCTGAGTTGGCAATTTGCCTGAAGGACTGATCCTCTGACAGAATTATTGTCAAGGAGGTCAGCTGTAAATTTCAATCAGTCAGTGCAGGGCACAAGGAAAACAGTGTCAGGAATATTTTCTTGCAGCTTGGCATCAGATACAAACATTGAATATATGGCTCTAAGCATAAATCTTCAAATACTAATTCACCCTGGAAATAGATAATTTTAAATTCTCACTACAGTCTGCTACTTAGGTACAAAATCTCCACTAATAGGGTTAGTTTTCTGTGCTATGGAGAGAACTTTGGCCAAACTTGCTGGAGCCAATGAACTTCTTGGAAAAGAGAAAGCAAACATTATTTTATTACAGATATTAAACCCCAGGAATTACTGGGATAATCACTTGCTAAGCAGTCAATTAAGAGGAACCATGATTATAGACATAAAGATTACAATGGACATCCATATAAATTATATCTAAAATAAGACTAAATTAAACCATTTTTATCCAATTTTTGGTGTTGCCAGCTGATAGATTTTAATCATAGGGCTTTATCCTAAAAACTTTAGATTTGATATTGTCTGAGGAAACCAGGACATTACTTCCAATTCAAATTAAGGTTAAAAAACAAAGTCAGGAAAAATTCAGGGGAAAAAACCAAACAAACACACTTTATATTCTTAAACCTTCTGGTTACAGAGAGAAGCTTGAAAATGGGCCACAAAGGCAGAAGGGTCAAAAGGGTATTGACAGAAAGCATATATCTGAATGTGTTCTAAGACATCTAACTGTATCATGATAAGTATTACCAAACTCATGTCATGATTTTCTAAGTCCTGACTCACAGCTTTTAAAGCTTTGAAGCAGCTGTTTGGGAATTTCAGTCCCTACAAGGCGTAGCATTATTCAGCCCTTAAATATTGCTTCAGGCCATCCTTTCATATGAACATCCAAATTCCAACCATAGTCGAACTGATATGTGTAGGCAAACGAAGAGACAGCAGCATTTCCTTTAAGATCCTGCTTTGTTGAAAACACTTTCCCAGAGATGCCACTTTGCTTTGGAGTTGGGGAAGCAGCTTTCAAAATGCAAAAGTGAGATAGTGGGGTGGGAAGTGTGAAATGGAAGAGTGAAGGCCATTGCAAAGGAAGGGGTAGTTGCTGCCATCTCACTGAGCAACTGAGCCCATCCCACGTGCATCCCAAGACTCAGTTTGACAGCAATTCAAGACAAAGCAAGCACTGCTGAACTGACTCCAGTTTATTGATGTCTTTCTTGTACTGGAGTGCTCAAAACTGCTGACAGTTATTAAAATATGGGCTACATACAGGAAGACAATCAATTGTTCTGCCTACTGGCTGTGCTTCTACTGATGCAGCCCCACAATCTGTTTGCCCTCACTGCTGGCTCATGGTCAGCCCACTGTCCACCAGCACCCCCAGGGGCTTTCCCACACAGCTGCTCCCCAGTCTGGCATCCCCAGCCTGTGCATAGCAAAGGCCCCTTCCTTCTCAGGACTTGGCATTTGTCCTTACTAAATTTTATTACCTCACTATTGTCCTATTCCTCCAGACTATCTACATACCTCTGGATAGTGGCAATGCCCTCAAGCATATCAGCTGGTGCCACTCAGGTTTGGTGTCAACTACAAACTTCATGAGCAAGCATCCATAAGCAATCATAGATTCCTTCTCCAGGGTGATAAATAGAGTATTAAACAGGTGAACCCCATCCTGCCTTCTTCAAGTTTTCAGACACCTTCAGTGGAAAATACTGTGTGTGCTGGCTGAGCTGAAACTGTGGTTCATCCATGTGGGTCATCTGTAACTCCCTTTGGGAAGACACAGTCTAAAACAGGGGAAGTGGAATCAAGAACTCTGGGTCAAGTTGGGATAGAATTTGTAACAAAAGTTTCCATGTTGTTCTCTTATGATAGTTACATAAACTAATTAACTGAATTATGATGTTGAGTGAGGAACAAGGCCTGGATTCATAGCACAAGCCCCTTCTATAGGCAGCAGTATATCCCTCTGACCCCTGTAACACTGAGGGTTCAGCCACCATCTTTTAGCTACTTATGCACACAAAGACTGGAAAGGGCAAGCATCTCAGGCAGAAAGCTAAAGGCAGCGTACACAAGTCCTCACAGGTTCAAACAGCCCTCCCAGTGCAATGGAGCTCAGAATGAGGTTCATACAAGGTCTGGATGTCAGTGTTTGAAAGAAGTTCTCATAGTTCTCACATGGGTTCTCGTGGTAGTGTACAGTTAACTTCACTCCTGCACTGCTGACACAAACTCAAGTCTTATGTTAGCAGGATAAGCAAACTGTTTTCACTTCTGCTTCCCACTTAAGACAAAAATAAACTCTGTGATCCATTCTGTCCTCTACAGAAACAAAAGTCTTGTCTTGCTTGGTGGCTTGAGGATTGGGAAAACACAAACTTAAAGGAAAGGCTGTTGCTATTGAAATAAAAGGTTTTTTACATCCTCTGCCGCTCTCTAGAAAACAATCAGCTATTACTGGATATGTACAAGAGCTAGGACAAAAGCTCCAGACTCAAGTTTCTCTACACCAACAAAGGATAGGCAGACAGGATGGACGAAAGGAGATATGTTTTTTAAAGATCATTTTCCTCCTTCAGGGCTGGGGACACAAGGAGGACTTTGCAGTATTGGGACAGGATCTTCAGTTGGCCAAAGCCCTGAAGTGAAAGTTTTCCCTTTCTTCCACTCTGTGCCTGCTATAAGCGACAAAACACCTTATTAGGACACCATTAACATACATAACTATTAACAGTAAAAATTCATCTAGAGAGGAAAAAAAAGATTTTATTAAGACTGTTAACAAGCACATTCCCTGATGACAACATATCTCCATGCAGAGCATAAACTGCAGGGTCTTCACACAGGTTGTCACAACATCCTGCCCTACACTCCAGCCTGTTCCCTGTGAGCCTGTGGCCCAAGCTGTTCTGGGGCCTCTCCCCAGTTACCTCTCCCCTTTTTCACCACATTGATGTCTTTTATTGAATTACCTGTTTTGTCACTTTTTTTTAGAGATATATATTGCCTAGATCAACATCTTAAAAGGAGGCTACTTACAAATATGAAAAAAAGATACATCTGCAAATATTTCTTCTCAGCCACACTGATAGAGTATTTCATTTGGAATTTGTGAACATTTTATGTATCAAATTGTTGTTCATATGAAGGCTTAGAAAAGTCTTGAAGCATATATTTGTTCATTAAAAGAATAAAAAGAGAAAAGAATAAAGCTATATTAAAAAATCTTATTGCCATGGTAACCAAACACAGGCTAATTTTGTATCCAGATTTTACTGGGAGGACAGAACAGATCATTATCTCTATATCACCTAATCAAAGACTAAGAAACCTCTCAATTAATGATGATTTCTCAATTAATAATGATGACCTGAATACAGGTTAAAGTAATGAAAAGTCATATTTTCAAACATGTTTATATGATATCATCAAACATTTTCAGGCAAGCACCTTTGTTTTAAACCTTTCAGAGGCTATTTGCAAGGAGGAAAAAATGTGAATGACTACATTACTTTCAAATAATAGTGTAATGTCTAAAGACTAACTACCTGTGCTATAGAAAACATTCTCCCCAAATTGCTTTTAGAGGATCAAAATTGTACACAGTGTTTTGCACTGAAAAAAAAAAAGTAGCAGATGCGTCTGATTGGCAGAACTGTATAATGAGTGATGAGCCGCTCACCTTACCTACGCACCACCTACCAGCGCTCTAAACGTGAGAGCTTACATGGCATGTGAATGTTTTTAAATGCCACAGAGTGCAAATGCCTCAGATCAGTAAAGGGGGTAAAAAGATCCATCAGACTAATTACTATCATCAGGCAAGTAAGGGAGGCTAGATTGATTTCTTTGTCCATTTAGGATTTGACCTTTCACCTGAAGCTACCAGCAAAGGCTTCCATCTAATGGCAATTTTGGTGGCAGTGTCAGTGACATGCCCATCCATCTGTGGCCTTCTACCACTTGCATCTTCCTAGTAACTGAATACCCACTTCATTATTAGGACCTGGATTGCACTGAGCAACACATTTTCATGAGTTACCACCTATTCAGCCCTCACAGAAAGCCTAGGCTTCTCTACTTCACTATAATATATTGCCTGCTGTCCTGTACTTTATGGAGCAAAATATTAATGTACAGTATAACAAATTTCCCACCAAAATAAATTAAGTTTAGTGATCATCACTCCATGGCACACTGAAAAGGTTATTATTTCTTTTAGAAAAGATGACAAGTAGATGCTATTTAATATGCAGAGCCTCTTCTTTTAATTCTGGTACTGACCAACCTGCTCTGAAAATATCTCTCCTTTTTTTTTTAAATAATTTTTTTGTATGGTCCCATCAGGTCTAATAGAATAGAAATAAGTGAGGTCTAATAGAATAGAAATAAGTTATATATCTTACTTCATAAATAACATGCATTATTTCCTGATAAAATCCCAGAAAAACTTTTCTCAATAGCACTGCTGGCAAGTTTTCTTTCAATACTTCCTAACAACCAGCTAATTATACATGATGTCAGATGCTGGACCTTTTTTTTCTCAGGCTTATTGTAGGATTGCCTTCATTTTATCTTCAGACAATCTAAGATGTTACTTCTTATGTGGTCAGATACCATTTCCACTTACCAATGAATATTTCAGTATTTCATATTAAGTATTCACTGGAGCATGAAATAAAACAATGCTGTTTTGCTTCCCTACCGGGTGCCCTAACTACTAGCCTGTACAGCCCCAGTCTGTTCTGCATTTTGTCTTTCATTTAATGAATATTTAAGTAGTGTGTACAAAGTGGATTTATTACAAGACAATAAAACTTAAGGACTGGTGGAAAAACATTGTACACCTTGATTTTTAAGTCAATGGTCTCTAAAAGAGAAAGGGAAGGGAAGATAGATACACACTTAATCACGTTAATCATCTAAATGTATATTGGAACCTCTGTCTCCTGAAAGTAAACATGTGTTTTGTCAATTCTCCCAGTACTTTCATATGATAGAAAACAAGAAAACTGAAGCTACCAGAATTTAGGAAATTATGAGTAAAATTTAGTTGCAAAGTCAGCTTCAGTGACTGCAAGTCTAATGGATATTCTGTGAACATTAGCAAGAGCTAAATGCTACACTGAAGCACTTGGAGGAGCATGTAAGTACATCTTCTTTTTGATGTATCCACAACAGGGTATCCAGACTCAACAGGATTTGCCACAGAGACAGCAAATAGTTTTCTGTTTCCTAAAGAACCTCAGTATGAAGGTCATCCTTAGGAGCTCTGTAGAATTAATTTTCCACATTTCACTCATTCTTTTTTGGGTGATTTTCAACTGATCATGTAAGTGCAAGTGAATGAGGACTAGGGAAATATTCTGAAAAAGAATCTTCTCTGGTTTAATTATTTCTAATTTTGATGACAAAAATAATGTCAAGTGAAGCTTGCTAAGAATTCAAAATCATTTACTGAGAATGTGCTATCATAATTCACATCCATGCTATCCATGAAACAATGCCAGCATCATCTCACACCACAAAAGAAAGCTATTTTAGCACAGCTTTTCAGAGGCTCTATTAAAATCTCCAAGAAGCAGTAAACATCTTTAAAAAAATTGCATGAAGATTTTGTTTTGAAAAAGTGCAAAATGAAATCAAGCTTTGAGAAGACAGGCTCACTGAGGCATCTACGACATCAAGAAAAGGATGGCATGAATTTGTTCTCTCACAATCCTCACCTCACTGGATAAGGATAAAGCAACACAGTCAGGGTAGGAAACACTCTAACTCGCCTTAGGGCTGGGAGAGAGACTGCCCAGAATCAAACCTACTCTGCATATTGAAAGGGACTGTGTGATAAGGAGGCAGTGAGTTAAAAAACTTAGTTCTAAAAAAAAAAAAAAAAAAAAAGAGGAAACACCTATGGATTCACCACCTAACACAGGACTGAGTAACTGATAGTTATGCCAAAAGCCTACTCGGCTACCTAACTACCATAAGGCATAACAAAAATGGAGAGGTAAAACTTGATAGACAGAGGATCATGGAAAAGCCTTTACATATTTGAAACAACATATCTGTGCGAAGTCAGTCCTGCTCAGTACCCACTTCACAGTGTGAAATATCGCTATTTATCACCAAGAGGCAGGCCTCTTAAAAAGTGGAAGACAATGAACAACATATCCTCTGCCTCTGCGTAAAACCACTCACATGGGAAGTGTCTACTCATTAATAGAAAAGATGGCACTAATAATAAAATGTACAAAAGACAGACTCCAATAGAGTGCACTGAGTAAACAACTTCAACTAAAAATTGACTCTTCCTAATTGAACAACAGAGAAAACAACAATATGCATACCAAATGCAGATATTTGACATTTAATGCCATTGGCTTTTAAGAGGAAAAGGAAGAAAAGACAACCTGAAGTACATTTTCTCCCCAGGCATCAAAAAGAACTGGGTCTGCAAAGGAAGCTGCAGGTCTAAGCAAGTGTCACAGAAGCAAAAAAAGAGATGGCCATCAGGCAGGTTCAGTTCTCAGCTGCTGTGAAATGGATTAAATGGTGTCTCATAAACTCAGAAGAGCCATGCCTGGAATGCCTGATTAACCTGGCTGGAAAAACAGCATCCAGAAAGAGAAGTGATGAAGAAGAACTCTTGCAGAAAAGAACTAGACACTGTAGACTCTGTTCTTTCTTTTCTTGGATATGGAGGCAAACTTTCCCTGTGAGAAACTAGTCAAAACATAAAGGGCAATCTTTCCACGCTTGCATAAAAGAAGAAAAAGGTTTACTGTGGCATCGGTTCCTCTACTTCTGGTAGTCAAGAACTAGAGAGGTTCTCTTGGATCTATACCAGGCTTCTATTGCCCATTTTGACTAGCTGCAAGAATATGGCCATTCTTTTAGGACGCAATACATTTTATTTTAAAACATCCACTTGTGGATTATTCCTGCTGTATTAGACTGAAGACGTTAGTTGAATCATAAAGTTAGCACCACAGTTAATCTATTGCTACAAATTATTTAAAAAAAGGTGTGGTCATCTTCTAAAATGGTCATCCAAGTAAGGTCCTTTATTTACTGCTGTTGGTTAAGTTCTATAGTTGGAATTCATAATTAAATTATTCCTTTGTCCAATTTACAGCCTGAAAGCCACTTTAATATTCTTACTTATGTTTCAGGTTTTATGTGACTTAAAGGCCTTTCTCATTCCCTTTGCCATTCAGGTATGTGCTCTAATAGAGCATTCAAAATGTAATCAAACATCTCTCACAGGAAAAAAGATATATATATATATCTCACAGCTTTCCTTAGATTTCTGTACAGATAGGAAAAACTTATATTTTACTTTTCAAGAATATACTTAATTGAAAGGAATTTTCTTTCTGCAACCTTATCTGAACTATCCAAGTATTCCCAAAAGTGTACACACATACAGACAAGCAAAGAATTTTTTCTTTTGTATGTCAGTAAATGAAACTGAAGACAGAAAAGGGACATAAAGGAAGACTTATGATGTTGGATAACAGGATGTGCAAACTGTTCAGATCTTTCAGGTTTTGTACTTGTGAATAGAAGTGACTCCTACAAGTGTTGCAGTCAATGCAAGACTTTTTGTAGATGAGATTAGGGGACAAAGAGAAAACATTTGAAGGTTGATAGAGCTTATAGTGGTGGCAGTACCCTTCTCCCTCAGGATAGCTTGGGTTGTGTGCCAGGGCTTGAATCTTCCTTCTAATTACTTACTGACCCAGTGAACAAAACACATTGGTCACACATCCAAGTCTCACACACTGTGATTTACTCTGCTTTGCAGCACTATGCTGGGCCATTAGACAAATCATCCATAGCACTTTCTAAGATCATGAGTCAGTGAAGCTGGATTACTGCCAATTCAGAAAAGTCCTGCTAAAACTAGCTGTTAAAAGTTATTCAGTAGAGCTCCTGAATTTCTAAAATTATCAGGACCACAATTTAAAGGTTCCACATCATTTACAGTGGCCTCTGGTACCCTTTTTGAAAGCCATAAAAAAAAAAATCTCACTTTTTAAGTAACTGATTGCAAAAAATCCTTATAAGAAATGTTGGCTACATATACGGTATCTCCCTTTTCATGGCCCCTTGTCAGAGACCAGATTTGTATCTTTCCAGGTAGTTTGATTGATGGGTCGAATAAACCATGTTGTCTGCAACTTCCTCATGAGGGGAAGAGGAGGGGCAGACACTGATCTCATCCCTGTGGTGACCAGTGACATGACCCAAGGGAACAGCATGAAGCTGTGTCAGGGGAGGTTTTGGTTGGATATTAGGAAAAGATTTTTCACCCAGAGGGTGGTTGGGCACTGGAACTGGCTCCCCAGGGAAGCAGTCAAGCACCAGTCCTGTCAGAGTTCAAGAACCCTTTGGACAATGCTCTCAGGTAGATGGTGTGATTCTTGGGGCTGTCTTGTGCAGGCCCAGGAGTTGGATTTTGATAATCCTTGTGGGTTCCTTCCAACTCAGGATATTCTATGATTCTATGATTCATGACAAAAGGTAGTATTTTTACTTGCAAACAAGACCATCTGCAAGTCTAGATATTAAGACCAGCCAAAAAATCATAACTTAGTTCTTTGAAGATGGTACCTTGAAATTTCTTTATATTTTATTTATTTTAATGAGTTTAACTTTTTGTATATATCCAAATTAAATATCTGATTTCTCAAAGAATATCTTACTGTTCCCACAGGAGCTGAAGGAGCTGATTGGTTTTGCATTCAAATATATGATAGGGATCCCTCACTGTCAGCCAGCCAATTTAAAAAAATAATCAGTCATCAGGAAGTGGTAAAATAAAGACACTGAACTGTACTGATGCCACCCTGACACTTTCAGCTGTGACCTCACGCACTGTAAGATGAACTTTCTAGGCTGTGTCAACTTCATGTGTGGGTGGGGTGAGTACACACAGTAGTTGCATTCAGGACATACAAGACTTGCAAAAACTGACAGCTTTAAACAAAACAGAGGTTTCTCCAGCATTAAAAACACAGAGAAGATATATGTTGTAGAAGACAATATTACTGAGATTCTTCTTCAGAAAAAATATTATCCTCAGGGGTCCTAAAAAAAAGTGTGACTCGGATTATATTTTGAGAAGGGAACTTCAAAAGGGAAGACTTCTTTTTTTTTTTTTTTTTTTTGAACAAGTAAACACTTCACCTTACATATTAAAAATAATTTTTAACATCAAATCTAAGCCAGACAACTGGGTATAAAATAGAATTTACAAGCATCTTGCGTCCAGAATTGGAACAGATGAAAATTAAGCAATTGTCTCTCTAAATTCAGAGCTAATTGAATATACAGTTTCCAAGTGAAAAATAGCCAAATAACTGCTAGAATTGTGAAGAAAAAACATAAACATATTTTCCTGTTTAATCTTCACTTTTTTTGGCCTGTTTCATTGCTACTGGAGCAGGGAAGGAGACATGCCTACACAAACTACTAAGGCTATAACAGGAAATCTTGGTTTATTTAATGGGGCTTGATCCTTGCAAGTGCTCAAAAAGTCTTTTGAAAAGAAAACAGATTAATTTATTGTATACATATCACTCATTTTAAATAAATAAAAAAAATCCAGAACTTCTGAAGTCTCAAGTGGTATTCACTAAAAAGAAGGATTAATTCTCCAAATCCAATACTGTTCTTAACATTCAGAAGTTCTGGTGCAATAATAGAGATATGAAATATGGCTGAAAGCACAAACAGCCAAACATGTGATAGAAAAACAAAGCTAGGCTATTTGGTTTTTTATATAATTGGTGGTTTAGACTGAAACTACACTCTCAATAGAAAAGGAAGTGCTGGGGAGAATCCTTAAATCAGTATTCAGGTAGAGTTCCTCAGCATGACAATAGTCCTCTCACACATGGCTTCTAAGGAGCTGTTACAAATAGATTTTTGCAAAGTACCACATTTTTGTATCACTTCTGCTGGATACCTTAAAAACCCAGCTGTATCATTAATACCTTAATCTAAAGCCCATAATACTAACCTATAACAATGAAGGATGTGAACAAGGTAGGGAAAAAAACATTTAAATAACAAGAATGTCATTTACTTAGTAGTGAGCAAATATATGTGGGCTTCTGCTTAATTTTTACCTAAAAATAGAAGTCCCTGCACTGTGGAACTCAGCAGTACAGGAGCAGAAGCCATTTGTCTGTGCTATAGGAATCTGGAGAGATGTAGATCATGATTGGATTCCATTATTGCTGACATTTCAAAAAGCCATTAAAGGAGTGCACTCTCATTCCCAGTACTTACAGTCAACCATCAAGTAAATCTAATTACAGGTAGAGATGAGGACAGGAAGGCTGTGGGGGCATTTTGGCGAGCATGTAAGCATTCATAATGGCTAACATATACAGGAATACATATATATATATAAAAATGTATATATAGGCACACACAAGTATAAAGGCACTTGTCATGAGCACTTGACAGCTAGCCATGGGTTCCTCACGTATTTCACCAAGGTCACTGAGGAAAGACTGACACTGAGCACGAAGACATTAGCACCTAAGGAAACCATTTATCTCAAGTAGAGGATAAAACATGAGAATGAACAGATGATGAATCAAGCCCAAAGTGAGAACTGGCAGACAATAGGAGCAGACAAAAGAAAGGAGTTTTCAAGAGCCTTACTACCATAAAGAAAAGGGTGGGACACATTAAAAAAAAAAAAAAAAAAAGAGTAACTTTCACTTTGTGCCCATTGCTGTTGGTCTTGGGACTGGGCACCAGTGAAAAGAGCCTGGTTCTGTCCTCTTTGCACCTCCATTCAGGTATTTCTATACATTGATGTATCCTCCTGATCCTCTCGAGCCTTCTCTTCTCCAGCCAGGCTGGAAAGTCCTGGCTCTCTCAACCCTTTCTCACATCAAAGTTGTCTCAGTCCTTTACTTACGTTTGTTGCCCTTCAACCATGTGGGCATTTCAAACATGAGTGTTTCTAGATGTTCCTGTACTCTTTTGCAAATACCATGATGTTTTTCTCTCTCCTTCTGAAGACTGCAGTTTTTTGGCCAATGAAATTGCTATGTTATTTTCCAGTTAGAAGATCAAGGAAAATTATCTTCAATTATAGATGATCTGATCACTTCTTGCTTTGTGATATACAACATCCCTTCTCAGACTGATTTGAATTGGCTAGAGAATACAATTATTCCACAGACATCTTAATTCAATACCTTGTCCAATACCCAGTGTATACATATGAGGTCGATTACACTTGATTTCCAAATTTTATGAGGAGGTGCTGGGATTTACTTTTGTATCTAAAAACTAGAGCAGAAACAGCTGACGGGAGTTGCATTTCATTTGCAGCAGATTCCTGCACGAGCTCTGTGTAGAATAATGCTGCATGACATTTTAAGATCACCGTGAATCTTGGAATCACAGCTGAGCCTTCAGGAAAAGAAATGATGCTCGGGAGACATAAAAGCCA
Source organism: Myiozetetes cayanensis (assembly GCF_022539395.1). Classification (NCBI taxonomy): domain Eukaryota; kingdom Metazoa; phylum Chordata; class Aves; order Passeriformes; family Tyrannidae; genus Myiozetetes; species Myiozetetes cayanensis. The sequence goes on along the minus strand of NW_026087411.1, from coordinate 86,227,135 downwards.
GGCTTATTCTCTCTTTCCATTGTGATGATTTTCTATTGTCATTACACTTTTTAAGAAAAATGAAGCTGGCCTGTTGTCCTGACCCTTCAGATAATATTTTCTGGAATCAAAACATTATCTTGTTTTCTCTTTCAATAAAATGGGATTCCAAGAAGAAATGAAAGGGGTTTAGAATTATAAAATAGTCTTCTGCTGTACATTAATTCCTACAGTAGCAGTAACTCAGCACATTTGATGGTTTTTCAGTATAATTTATTTCACTTAAGAGAGCAAAAATTTTAGCTGTAACACCCATTCAAACAAAGCAAACAAATACTAGCCTTCAGACTATGTCTTCATAGAGCAATAAGGAAAATTTAATGAGAATCTTATTAGTTATCCTGTACAAATACTTCAAAAGGTTCCAGGAACAGAACTTATAAAGAAAGAGCTGTGTATATGGCATGGCTTTGAAATGAACATTTGGGTCTTAATTTGCAGTGGTAAAGTTCAATAAAAATAGAAGAAAGTATGACAACTACTGGTTTTTATCCCTCATCACTTCAGCAACTCAGAATAAACAGTTAAATTGCTCTGAGGCATCCAGCAGCACAAGACATGGGAATGGTCAGGCTGCCATGGCAAAACAGGTTGCATATTTTCTGGTATTTTATTTCTGCAGTGTTGGTCCAGACCCTTCAGTAAACGATGCTCTGAAACTATTGTGCTGGCAGCTGCAGCAAAAGGGTGTGGCCACTCATCTGTTTTTTCACAAACTAGTCAAATCCTTAATGGTGCAGCCCAGAGATTTAAGTCGTTGTATTCAAGCATTCCAGCATCAAGTACAGGGTGTGGATTTACACTGGTTTGAATTACATACTTCAGGTCCTTGCAAAGTGAATAGGGATAGTGACTTAGGAACAGAACACACAGCTGCCTACTTTCCCATTAGGATCAAAGCAGGCATCCATAAGAAGTGCTAAAGTCAGTCATTTACAACATTTCATTTCTTCCCGAAAACTTAGGCTGCCCATGGGAAACAATTTAAGAACCTGACACACTTTAAGACACTTAAAAAGATTTTAGCCATAACAACCTAGGGCAAAAGAGCAAGTATTTGTGTCAGCATCATAAGGTAATAAATTAAATCAGGCAGGATACAGAGGACAAGGTGCCAGTTCTTTCCTCAGACTGAGAGCTTTTCCCACTTCCTCAGCAGTTCTCCAAGCATGGCACAACTGCATATCTGTGGAAGGCTGAAGGGATAAGAATTTTTTTGTCCATCCTTTTGGCAGTAAGACACCATGCAGCAAAATGTTACATACAGAAAGCTAAAAAAACAGCTAAAGGGTTCTTGTAAGCCCTAAATAATTCTTGGAGCTTGATCCCAGAGAGGTTCAGGACAAGTCAAACACAAAACTGTTTCACCCCACAGGTGAAATGACCAAGGGATGATTTACTACCAGCACAAGTTTTATTCACACAGTCATTGCACAGTATGTTCTATTGGCAGCCAGGTCAATAAGCTTGCACCAACACCAGCCCCTTTATGTCCTCCATAGGTATCAGACCTTTCAGAAATTAACAACTCATTTTTATCATCAACTGCAAAGACAAATGATGCAAATAAATTATTTTCCAATTTTGATCTGAAGTACTTGATCATTAAGATTTGTAACTAAAAGAGCATTGATTACACCCCAGTGCATTTGTTATGCCCTGCTATACTTGGACAGTACCAAGGCTCTCTCTGCTTCTCATGCTGCTCCTCAGAGAGGAATGGGCAAGAATTTGGGAGGGGACAGACAGGACAGATGATCCCAGCTGAGCAGAGAGCTATCCCATACCATATGACAGTGGTGAAAGAAGAGGAGGCAGGACATTCACAGTTATGGCTTTTGTCTTCCCACATAATGGTTACGCAAGATGAAGCTCTGCTGACCAGGAAGCAGCTGAACATCTGCCTACTGATAGGAACTAATAAATAAATTCATTATTTTGCTTGGGTGCACAGGTATCTTTCACTTATTAAACTGCCTTTATCTCTAGTCACGAGTTTTCCTGGCTTTGCTTTTCTGTTTCTCTCAATCCTATCTTGCTACAGAGGGCTGAGGGAAGAAAGTGGGCAATGGGGTGGATTCTTAGATGCTGGCTATGGTTGGCCCTGCAGCTAGGTTGGCAGGACAGATATTTACTACAAGGGGCCATGGACACTACTAAAAGAGGCAATAGCTATTTATTCTAATACAGTAGAATAACCTCAGGTAGCAGAGGCTGAAACTCTGGCTAAGAACGTCACCAGTCCAAAAGACAGAACACACAAGTGGGGTACCTGAGGACAAGGCTATGGTTAAAGTAAGACCAAAGGGAAAGCCAAACCCAGATCTTCCAGGTAAGGACTTCACCTACAGTCATACCCAATCCACATCCCCATGCATCTCTTTCTCTAATTACTATTAGACATGTCTAAACAGAAGGTGAGCTTATAACAGCACTCTGTCTATGCTGTAAACCAACCAAATACATAGAGCTATGTTGGACTGATATTGTGTCCAAGTCGACACGAAAGGAAGGAAAAGAAAAATCAAAAACCCAAGCCCTTCATCATGAAGGGATTACTTTAGAGCACCAAATCAGGAAGACAAGACAAGTGTGGGTGTTGGTTTTTTTTCAGTACTTACTGAAAAATTCTGAAGTTCTCGACCTAGTAAAAATTTAATACCTGGATCTCCATTGTGGAAACAAGTGCAATACGATATTCTTCATCAATGTCTTAAGAGTAAAAAATACCAGACTACCTCTTCCAAAAGGGAGAAAATAAAAAGAAGATTTGCATGGAGTTCATTTTGAGAAAAAAAAAGTTAATTGTAAGGATGACAGTAAGAGGCAAACCTGTATACAAGTGGTTACAGAATGGTACCACTAATGCATGTTTAGTTAGGCAATAAAAGAGGAACACAGATTTTAAGAATGTAGCTTCAAAACAAATTTGTGGGTTAGGATAACTAGGAGACAAGAATAAGATTATGGTGGGGCAGGGAGAGATTTTTCCAGTTCCTAAAGAACGATAGTAAAAACACCAGGGAAAAAAGAATCCTTTAGCAGATAAAGGATAAGAATTCATGATCTGCTCAGCAGCTTGAAACTTGAAAAATCAGCACATGAAATAAAAATGGGTTCAAATTATTAAGTGTAGGAGACTAAAATGAGAAAGTCTGTCCAGGATAAAGTAAGACAGATGTTGTTCCTTGCTAATAATCACCAAGAACTTTCAATACAGGAAAGTCACAAGAGGAAGAGCAAAGAAAGTGAAAAGACAAAGAAGGCAAGAATTCTGGTTGGAAATGGAGAGAAAAAACAAGACCAAATGAACCACTAGATATTAAGAAGATGTTTCAGAAAACTGTACTACACATGCACCCCATTTTTATCTCTATCCCTGAGCTTTCAGAATCCTGGACAAATGTTTGACCTACCCCACACTTAAAGATATCCCTGTGTTCTTTATCTATGATTTTATATTAGAACTAATGAAGATCATGGCCCTGAAGAGAAGAAATTCCAGAAAAGATGGAAAATGCCATTATGTGCCTTTCATAGGATACAACAGAATCAAAAAGTCATCAAATAGCTTAAACTCAGTTCCCTAGAACATATAATCAAGTTTATTTTTAAGCATTGCACAGACAGCAAAGATGAATGTTTAACCTGTCAAGAGTAAGTCATCAAATCAGTTGCATTTTCTTCTACAGCATTTTTCTGTATTTTTCTTTTACACTTGGTTGTATGGGTAACATTTTCTTGCTGTATTTAACTGAATAGCTGCTTATTATCAATGTTCCAATGTGAAAACTCGACCATGAGTGCTATTAAACAAGGGGACAGGGAGGGAGAGGGAAGGTACATCACTTAAGTGCAGAACATCTTCACATTTTGATTTGGTCTAAATTATTTGCTTAAGTTTCAGAAATTCTGCCCCAAACCAGCCCATTTCCATTAGTAACTTTATGTCACTGAAGTTGATTTACAGTTTTCCAAAGATCTATTTTTTGACCCAATTTATCTTCATTGCCTGACAGTCACCAGCAGTGGATATTCAGCCCTGTTCTTCCTTCTTAAAGAGATATCAACAGAAGCTAGAGCTGCAATCTTTTTTTCCATCTGCTCCTTGACAGTACTTGAAAAAATGTGATTTACTTGTAGTACAAACCACTATAATGGGGAATTAATGTCAAATGGGCCACTTCCTTCTAGAGTGTGAATTCAGCCTCCAAAACACTTATGAACCAGTTATTAAAATTATTACAGATGCCTCTGCCTGAATTAAGGTGCAAGCAAGACCATATGCCAAAGTCAATAGTATGGATTTTATTTAACAGTAAATGTGAGGCAGAAAGAGAGAGAGAAAGAAATAGGAAAAAGGGAATGGGGGGGAGGGAAGAAAGGGAGTGACAGAGAGAGATTAGATAGAAAATGTTTCACCACTCTATGGAGCCCGTCAGCATCCCATGGTTCGGGTTCTTCTGGTCTTCCTTGTGGTGAGGGTCACTTAAAACACAGAGTCCAATACTTTCAGGAGATGCCCAGGCATCTCCTCTGGTAGGAGCGGGGTGGGGCAGGCAAGGGAAAGCTTTGCAGTCTCTTGCAACAGGCTCTGGATTTGTTGCCTCACTTGGGTATCTGCAGCCCTCTGGTGGTGGAAGGCCTCAGGAATGAGTCAGGGGGGCGCTTTGGGGATCTTGGATGGTTTATGACCCCTTATCAGCTGCCTCCCAGAGGTGTGTGTGAGGGGTCAGACAGTTTACTTATTTTTTGTGTGGAGATTTCACCACAAAACCCTTCTCCTCCTGTACTGGCTGAGCCTTGTTTACTTCTCCCTAGAGCTGAGATAACTGGACAAGCTTTATCTCAAGTTCCCATCACAGTTCAAATTCCAGTTAGAAGGCACTGGGGAGGGGGGTTGTGCTTCAGTGGTCCCTGACAGGCAGTTGCTTCTTTGCAGTTTGACAAAAAGATTTTCCATGATTTTGACAATGTTTAAGACAGGAACAACATTTCAGTCAATCAGAAACACCCGTAACGTGGAACACTTGTAACTACTTTAAACCAACAAAGAAATACCACTATGCTACAAAACATAGTCCAACACTCCTGCCTCCAATCTCCTTCTCATTCTTACCTGTAGGAAGCGACGGAGAGACTATCAGAAAATCTTGAACAGCAGGTTAGAAGCATTGTCCATGAACAAGAGACTTTCACAAGACAGATATTAATTAGAGGCTCTATTGTGTGCTGGTTGGCACGCCTGCAAGACTTTAACAGCTTAAGCATTTGGAAGCATAATGAAGGATCTTGCAGCTCCTTGACACAGACACCTTCCTTCTCACAAAATGCATAAGAACAGGCATGACAACACTAGAAAAAGATCTTCCTTGGCAGACTCCATAACTTTTCTAAACAAGTTACAGAAGTTCACTGCTCTTGCTATTAGAAAGTTATTCCAGAAGTTCATCCAGCCTGTCCCTCTAAGTCACATTTTGACACCTAATCATTCCTGTTACCCTCACAAAAATTTTCTCTGATTTGCTCATATGCTTCAGAAATACCCAGTGCAGCAGGAAGTAGTCCAGGTCAAGCCTTAGGATTGTTAAGTGGAATAGTGATTTTATAGTTCTTGCAGGTCACCTATCCATTTATGTGTTTTCATCAATTTGCTGAGGAACAAAAATGAAACTGTTCTTGTTTAGCTTGCAATGCACAATAATTTTCAGAGACGTTTCTAAGCTAGAACTCGTGGCCATTTGTTCTTCATTTTGGCTGTCTGATCACATCACCCATTCCTGTCATTTGTCAGAACTTTTTAAAATTTATTCTCTTATTCTACAGTGCTTGCACTCCTCCCCAGACTTAAACTATTTGTAAGTTTATTAAATCTACATGCCATTTCATTACCCAGGTCCAACTGTAATGCTACTGTTGTATAACACTGGATCCAGGACAGATGGAAATACCCAACCCAACACATTTTTCTGAGTTTAGTAATGATCAGTTAATCTTCTGAATGCAGTGCTCCAATCACTGCTGCATTCATCCACTAGTAGGTTTCCTGAGAACACTTACCAGAATGCCATCAGGACTGTAAAAATGCATTTCCCTCTCCACAATGTTCATACCTTTCTCAGGGTAGAAAACTGATTTCAGTAAATCTTTATCAGTTATTATGTATCTGCTGGTAAGCTTTCAGGTACTTACCAATTACTCAACTATTTTTTCTTGGAAGCTGACTGGGCTGGCCTCTTCTGACTACTAATTTCAGCTCTGCAAGTGAAAGAAATACTAGACTCACTCTTTTTTCCAGTGTTCTGACACATCATCATTGACTTTCCCAAAATAACTGAAAGGGTCTGACATCTCAGTCCTTTTTTTTTTTTTTGAGGGTGATGGAGGGGGGCAGAGGCAGCAGAGGAGTGGAATATTTTCTTAGGATAAAGTTCAACAGGCTTAACCTAACAAAGTCTCTAGTGAAGAATCCTCTTAATCTGTTCCATCTTAATTCAAAGCTAAATTCTACCATTTGCTCACTGGATTCAGCCACAAGCCCACCAGAGTCCCTTGTGATCCTTTCAGCGAAGACTGGCACAAAAAAAATGTAGTAAATCCTCTGATGGCATTAACAATGCATAGTGAGACCCCTGAGTCACAGATGAGTCCTTCCTTGTTTTCTAATGTTTACAGGATTATCTTTTACTGTAATTTAGCCTTTCTCTTCCATCTTTGTCTCAAAGATGATTCTGGGCTTCCCCTTAAGGCATGAAATTGATCCTGACTTACTCCATAGTGAGCTGTGAGCCCTCCTGCTCAAACAGTGCAAATGCACTTACGTTTTAAGAAACAGGCAGGTGATGACGAGTCAGCCAGCTCAGCTCTGTCTGATCAGTTCCTTGTGGGACCATCGAGGAGCAAGTGCCCACTGCAATGCTTCAGCACAGTCCAAGAACTCTTTTGTGGTGACCTATCAAAAAACCTGGCTTCTCTCCCTGCAGGTGACAACTGCTCCCCAGTCCACGAGAGTCTGTTGCTCTCTGGATACCTGAATCACATGGAAGGGAATTGGGCACTGCCAAGACATTCCAGAGATCTGCTGTACCTCTGTGTGAAAAATGTAGTGTTATCAGCTTGCCATTTAGAAAACTTTTATTCCAAGTCATGGCATGGTAAAACACCCGAAAAAAGATTTAGTGATTAAAAACCAAAAAGAAAAGAAAGAATGAAAAAAAAAAAAGAGGAAAAAAGACACTACATACTACCAGTACAGAAATAAAGACTATGTAAGATTAGGGAATTATGAGAGCCAGAGGTAGAAAATGAGAAGGGACAAGAAAAAAAGTCCTTGGCGATCAGACTTCCCTCAGGCCTAGGTCTCCCTTAGCTAGACAAATGACCTCCAGAGCAGCTAAGACAGCATTACACCCATTTTAATATCCAAGCCTGCAGCCCTCATATGGACTTCCCTCTTTTTTGCTGGAGCAGCTTAGTTTTTACAGCTGCCCTTCTGGAGTCTTACAAGGATGGACAATCCTTCTTACAGAGACTTCTGATGTGATTGTTTGCTGTCTGTCCTAGGAAGGTCAGTCACTATATTTCCCTCGCCTCCAGCCATGCAGTGTTTCTCTCTCCTATCCACATCTTAGCTGCTGTTTATTTTGTGCTAATATAGTAGCAAACTGAGTCAGCTCACAAACAGATTAGGTGAGTACTAGATGCTGCAGGAATATGCAGAGTGTGTCTCTTTTGGCAGCAAGCTACTGAAGCAGTTCAGCATGACTCAGTTTCATCCTCATCCTATTCCTTCCTCACCCAAGGGACAATGTGCAATGGTTTTTGATTCAAATGGGCACTGTTTCCCTTTTGTAGGTATATGTTTTTGTATTACACTAGTTAAAAAAAAAAATTAACTGATACAAGAGTGAGAATAACTCCCTCTCTGGTTTGATAACTGTCACTTCAGAGAATGCAAAATATATTTAAATGCAAAATAATTTACACTAAACTTTAATAAAATGTATAGTTTGATGTAGCATATAATTTTACAGAAGTGTCCACATTATGACAATTATGCTTCACATTCCTATCTCTGGAGAAAGATGACACATACCAGTTATTTTGATACTCTGGGGCAACTGTTTCCACCCTAGGAACTTTTTGAAATCACACTTCATTGCTGTGGAACAGCATTTTTCATAACTAAGAACCAACCACATGAACATATGAGATGTAACCAATATGGCTCATTACTTGCTCTGGGAAGAGACTAACCCTACAACGGAAAAGCAACTAGAAGTGCTTTATGGATAGTTAAAAACTGGCTATGGCTTGCTGGGACTGGACAAATTCAGAGATTTTCTGACAAACTCCTGACTGGAGCATGTTAGAGAGTTTTTATGTTTTCCTTCATATTGATGAGTGCCACTGTAGGTGACTACAGAGCAGGGTCCTCTTCAGAACAGCAGGAACAAGAGTGGCCAGTTGAATCCATTCTAGTATGGAGTGAATCCATTCCAGTATGGAGAATAGCTCTCACCCAGCATACAATTTAACAGTCAAGTCCAACAAGTAAAGTTTTACAATTGCAAATGCTCACATAGGAGCATTACAGATTTGGAAGTATTGGCATATTCTAAAAAATAATGATGCCACGTGAGCTGTGATAAAATGTAAAGGCAATTAAAAAAAACTACATCTGTCAAGTAACAGCATAATCTCTGCAGTTCGAGTTGAGGATTTGCCAAAGAATCGCTGAGAATGGCTTTGGAAAGAGTCCAAACAATACAGCCATGTCAGAGAGCAACAATGGGGCACTAGGTACAGCAAATACATGTAGTTTCTTTTATCCAAGACTGAATCACGACTTAGGAGAATTCAGCTACACAACCAGATTACTTAAATGCAATTCCAATGCTACTTGAGGGTAGATTTTGCCAGATTGGATTATTATATAAACTAAGTGGATTCCTCAAAGCACTTGGGGATCATTTGCCCACAGGTATGGATGACAGTCTTGAAAAAGCATTTTGAAAAACAGGCTGAAAAACAAATGCAAAATCACAAAGTGTAAAAAATTCTTACTGGAGAAGAGTGAGTTAAGTCCTATGTTTAACTTAAAATGAGTAGGTGAAGCTAAATAAGGCCCTTCAGAAACAGATGGAGTGAGATTAGAAGTAACACGATCAGAAGTGATATGCTTGGTGTTTCATGAGATGAGCTCTTCAATTCAAAACATCCCCATCATATCGGACAACTTCAGAGTTGCTGCTGCAAAGGTTTGTTCAGGCACTAGCCTAAAACAGGACACTAATATGGAAACATTTCTATTTGGAGTACATTTCCTGAGACAGAAATTCACATAAATGAAGAGCAGCCCTTCTGCACATTATTCATCCAGCCCAGTGATAGATTTGCCAAGTCTGAATGACGTACTTATCACTGTGTCTTTGGCAGGGGACCTGGGAGCCTTACTGGGAACTGTGAAGACACATCCAGCAAGCCTGTCAAAACAGGGCCTGTTCACACATCGCTGAGAGAATGGGCATCCTCACATGATTTCTGCAGTGGCACCGGAAATCTGTGGAAACAGTTGAAAGGCATTAAAACAGCTCCACTGTAGGAGGATGCCAGCTTGTCAGGAAGCTGATCTTGAGCTTTTTCTAAAACAAAAAGTAGACGTGCTTCATCCCAGCAGGACTCCTGTTGATAGGAGGTGGATTTCTACTGTTACCCCTTGGAACTGGCACCATTTGTCTGCTCAGAAAGCCTTGCATATCAGTGCTGGTTCCACACACATCACATGGTAGCACTGGTTCCACAGCATGAAAAATCCTCTGTTCAGCAGGACAACGTAGCAGGATGAGGGATGAATGAGTACTTTTTTGTCGGACTATGCTTCAACACAGCCTTTTTCAAGCATGTAGGACCAATCTAGCTACTCTTGGAATACCTCCAACACCAGGAAAATTATAATTTGCTGCCAGTCAGGCACACCACCCTCTGGTCAGACCACCACCACCACCACCACTCTTGCCTTGTGGACACACTACAGAGCAATTTGCTGTAGAAGAAGCTGCTGCTTCTGCTTTTCTCTTTGATATTAGCAGATTTTAGAAGTCTGCATAACATCAAATTCAACAGTAGGGACAGATCTCAAGAGTATGGTGATAAGGATTCTTTCCCAGGTGTGAAAACAAGTTTGTTCCAGTCAAATTCAAGACAGTGTCATGTTCTAGCAGTATTGGGTAGGTAATTGCCAGTTGGCTGTCTGCATGAAGAGGGTAGTACCATCTGTATTTCCAACAAGATAAGTCAGATATTATATATATACTCTGCACATCTGCAGAGAAGGACATCTCTGAACATACAAGGGACACTAACTACAGGTATCTAGAAAGTCCAGTAACCCAAATCATGCATTAATAGTTTTAAAAAACACCTGGAATTAGTCTGTTTCATATTATATGGCTCAGATTTCAGATAGGACTTACTCAGACTAAATTCTGTCCACATCTTTTAATCCACCTTTGCTAAAAATACAAAAGAAATTAAATGCCATGTCTAATCATCTAGGATCAGAACCCACTCAGCTTCACCAAATGTTCCTCTTTGCCACATTCCAAAACAGGCCATATAGCTCTTGAGACCTAACTCATCAAGAGAATGAATCTGTGATTCCATGAAGAGAGTCACAGATGGTTTGGGTTAGAAGGGACACTTAAAGGTGATCTAGTCCAACCTTCTCTGCAATGAGCAGGGACAACTACCTTAGATAAACTGTCCAGTTATGCAGTAGAAAAATCTGATTCTCTGTCAGCAATGAAAGTCACTTTATAGATCAAAACTTAGGAACCTACACACCTGTAACTGGCAAGCTCCTTTCTCAGCTCTCAGCTTTGCGTAAGTGATCCCGCAGCATTAACTCTCCACACAATGAGAATTAGCCTAGAGCGAAGCAGCATCTAGCTTTTACATATCAGATTGTCTGAAATCCAGGTAGTGTTGTGCTCTATGGTGCAAGTTTTAAGTTCTCTGTGGATCTAGCACATGTAAGGGTCTTTTCTCTCAACCTTTGTCTATGAAAAATTGCTTCTTCATACACACTCTTTTCCTAGAGCTGTCTTCCAGCATTTTGTCAGGTACCATTTGGACAGACTTTGAACAGGTCAGAGCTAGGAGTCACAGATTAAAAACAGGCTCTACAAAAAACCCCACTCTCTATCATTAAGTCTCAACACTGTGCTCAAAGTTAGTTCAAGAAAGATTACAGTCCATCTTCTGACAGTACCCTTCTGTTCCCACTCAGAACCAGGGTCATGACTAGGTAAGTCTGAAACCTGTTCTATAATAATTGCATTAGTCAAGTTTTTATTTTTTAGTAGTGTATTTTCAAATACCTAAAAACTGCTGGCATGTTCCACTACACTCATTAAAAGGATGGGGTTTATATATTTAATTCCTTCATAAACTGAAAACAGTTTTGTATTTTCCCTAAGTATTTCAAGCACGAAGCAGAACATTCCAAATAACCTAGGATCTGAACTGTCAGAGGCTTTTGGGAGGAGCTGCAACCCTCACAGAATCATAGAATTAACTGGGTTGGAAGAGACCTCCAAGATCATCAAGTCCAACCCTTGATCCAACCCCACTGTGATTACTAGATCATGGCACTCAGTGCCACATCCAGCCTCATCTTAAAAACCTCCAGGGACGGTGAATCCACCACCTCCCTGGGCAGGCCATTCCAATGCCTGATTACTCGCTCTGTAAAGAATTTCTTTCTAATATCCAACCTAAACCTCGCCTGGCAGAACTTAAGACTGTGCCCTCTTGTCCTACTGCTGGTTGCCTGGGAGAAGAGACTAACCCTCACCCGGCTACAACCTCCTCTCAGGTAGTTGTAGAGAGTGATGAGGTCTCCCCTGAGCCTCCTCTTCTCCAGGCTGAACAACCCCAGCTCCCTCAGCCTCTCCTCATAGGACTTGTGCTTGAGTCCCTTCACCAGCCTGGTTGCTCTTCTCTGGACCTGCTCCAGCACCTCAATATCCTTCCTGAACTGAGGGGCCCAGAACTGGACACAGCACTCCTGTGTCACAGGTGTGGCCTCACCAGTGCTGAGTACAGGGGAAGGATCACTTCCCTGCTCCTGCTGGCCACACTGTTCCTGATCCAGGCCAGGATGCCATTGGCCTTCTTGGCCACCTGGGCACACTGCTGGCTCATGTTCAGCTCCCTGTCAATTCAAACTCCCAGACCCCTTTCTGCCTGGCTGCTCTCCAGCCACTCTGTGCCCAGCCTGTAGCGCTGCAGGGGGTTGTTGTGGCCAAAGTGCAGGACCCGGCACTTGGCCTTGTTGAACCTCATCCCATTGGAATCAGCCCAAATCTCCAGTCTGTCCAGGTCCCTCTGCAGAGCCCTCCTGCCTTCCAGCTGATCGACACTCCCCCCCAACTTGGTGTCATCTGCAAATTTGCTAATGATGGACTCAATCCCCTCATCTAAATCATTGATAAAGATGTTAAACAGGACTGGATCCAGCACTGATCCCTGTGGGACACCACTGGTGACCGGCTGCCAGCTGGATGCAGCCCCGTTCACCAGCACTCTCTGGGCCCGGCCCTCCAGCCAGTTCTTAACCAGCACAGAGTGCCCCTGTCCAAGTTGTGGGTTGCCAGCTTTTCTAGGAGTATATTATGGGGGACTGTGTCAAAGGCTTTGCTGAAGTCCAGATAGACACATCCACAGCCTTCCCTCATCCACCAGGTGGGTCACCTGATCATAAAAGGAGATCATGTTGGTCAGACAGGACCTGCCCCTCCTAAACCTGTGCTGGCTGGGTCTGATCCCTTGTCCATCCTGTAGGTGCTGTGTGATTGCACTCAGGATGATCTGCTCCATAACCTTGCCAGGCACTGAGGTCAGGCTGACAGGCCTGGAGTTTCCCAGGTCCTCCTTCTGGCCCTTTTTGTGGATCGGTGTGACATTCACCAACTTCCAATCGTCTGGGACCTCCCCAGAGAGCCAGGACTGATAATGATGAAGAGTGGCTTGGCAAGCTCTTCTGCCAGCTCCCTCATCACCCTAGGATGGATCCCATCTGGTCCCATGGACTTGTGTGGATCCAGGTGGCTCAGTAAGTCACTGACTATTTCCTCCTGGAATACAAGGGGGCTATTTGGCTTCCTGTCCCTGTCTACCAGCTCCAGAGGACAGTTGTCCCGAGGCCACCTGTCCTACTGGTGAACACTGAGGCAAAGTAGGTGTTAAGTACCTCTGCCTTCTTTTCATCCCTGTTAATTATGTTCCCTCCCAAGTCTAACAAGGAATGGAGGTCTTCCTTGCCCCTCCTTTTGTTATTAATGTATTTATAGAAGCGCTTTTTGTTATTCCTAACAGAAGTAGCCAAATTGACTTCAAACTGCGCTTTTGTCTAATTTTCTTTCTGCATGACCTAGTTATACTTCTAAACTCATCCTGAGTAGCCAGCCCTGTTTTCCATAGTCTGTAAGCTCTCTTTTTATCCCTGATTTCCTTCAGAATCTCCCTGTTCAACCAAGCTGGTCGTCTACCTCGCTGGCTTGCCTTTTGGCACACTGGTACAGCCTGTTCCTGTGCACTCAAGACCTCTTTCTTGAAGCACGTCCATCCCTCCTGTACCCCTTTGTTTTCAAGGGATTTTTTCACAGGGTATGCTCTGGACCAGTCTTCTGAACAGGCCAAAATCTGCCCTCCAGAAATCCAGTGTAGAGGTTTTATTGGTGGCCTTCCTTGTATCCCTGAGTATTGCAAACTCTATTATTTCATGGTCACTGTGGCCCAGACAGCCTCCGACCACTACATCTCCCACCAGCCCCTCTCTGTAAACAACAGGTCCAGTGGGGCCCCACCGCTGGTAGGTTCATTTACCAGCTGGAGCAGGAAATTATCCTCTATACATTCCAGGAATCTCTTAGACTGCCTCTTCTCTGCCGTGTTGAGTTCCCAGCAGATATCTGGCAGGTTGAAGTCGCCCACAAGAACAAGGGCTAGCAATTTTGAGACATTTGCCAGCTGCTTGTAGAATAATTCATCTCCTTCATCATCCTGGTTGGGTGGTCTATAACAGACTCCCATTAGGATGTCAGCCTTGTTGGCCTTCCCCGATTCTGATCCACAGGCACTCAACCTTATCATTGGTGACCTCAAGTTCTACAGAGTCAAAAGACTCCCTAACATACAGAGCCAACCTCTCCACCTCTCCTACCCTGCCTGTCCTTTCTAAAGAGCTTGTAGCCATCCATGGCAGCACTCCAGTCATGCGAGTCATACCACCACGTTTCTGTGATGGCAACTACGTCATCGCTTTCCCGCTGCACGATGGTTTCCAGTTCCTCGTGTTTGTTGCCCATGCTGCGTGCATTGGTGTACATGCACTTCAGCTGGGCTGATGATTTTACTCTTAACTCGGGCTCTTCACCCCTCGGCTTCTCTTTGGAGAGCCTGGATTCAATACCTTCCCCCTTCAAACCTAGTTTAAAGCCCTCCTGATGAGCCCTGCTAACTTATGGGCTACAGTCCTTTTGCCCTTCCTAGATACATAAAGCCCATCTGATTTAAGAAGACTGGGTACTATAGAGTTTGCCCTACAGTCAAAAAACCCAAAATTTTGACTTTGGCACCAATCCTTTAGCCACCTATTGATGTCCTGACTCTGAAGTGATCTCAGGTGAAGTGATACACTTACTATGTGTGGGAGAATTTTCAAATGCTACAGAATACAGTAACAATGATTAATGTTTAGGCAGCTCAGCAGCAGCAGCACTATTCATTTATATTTTACTTCCTCACAGGAATATCCGTACATTCTGGTGAAAAGTACCATAACCAGACTTGAATTTCAGTAGGAACTACAAACATGTTCAGCTTCACATTTGCTCTGAGTGTTCTCACTCTGTTCTCCACTGTTATGCAAGACACCTGGATTCTCGTAATAAGGATTTTGACATCCTTTTGCAAAAATGCTCAAAACAACTTAAACTTGTTTTGTTTTACAGGCAACCTGCATATTTTCTCTGTGGAAAAACACAGATATAACACACAAACTAAGGACTCAACAATCATCAGCTGTTATAAAGGAAGGTCCTACATGTCCTTCTAGGTGGTGAACACAGGAGGATCACAAAACTTACATCTGAAGCTTACCTCTATTATCGGACCTCCAGAAACCAAAATTCTTCTGTCTGACCCTCTATATACATCATACTTACAGAGGTGAATCTGGAAGAAAGCCTATAAATACAGATTATTAAATGTGCTTAAACTGTTTATACTAAAGAAATAATGCTCTTTATAGCTATAAATTTGACTGAAGTGTTATCACTCATGCAATCTCTCTGAATAGGAAGAAGTTAAAAATAGTCCAACTTCCAGTAATTTCACTAACAGCCACATCTCACTAAAACTGATCAAGAACACTAGAATTTATGATTAATTTCATCATCCAGAAGTGGCAATTGACTTGATTTAGAAATAGAATTTTAGAGTATTAACAGAAAATGGCATGTCACCATAACTAAAACTTTTGAGAAGTACAGACAAAATACACAGTTACAGGGAAAGAAAATAATTCTTAATTTCACTTTTGCTTTATCTGCAAGACAAAGGACCTTGCAGAAGGTTACAAGAAACAGATCTACGCTAATGTAAGAGGATGTATTATCAATATGAACCATAATTCTTAACCTAAGAGGCTGAAAAGTGTTACAGTTTGAGTATTTCAAATTATTTTTGATAATTTTAGAAAGGGATGAATTTTTTCCTTTGCTTAGTCTCAGAAGCAGTGCTTTATTTCCCTACCCAGAACTCTATCAGTGCTGTCATAATTGGTTGATTTTCTACTTACTTACAGGAGAAAAGTTACCTTCCACACTTTATCAGTTACTTTAAACACTTGAACTTTACCCCTGCTATGCACAGCAGCAATTACTAGTATTTTACAATAAACCACATAATAGTTACTACAAGGGGGTAATGCTTTTCAGAATGCTAGGCTACTCTGCAATTCAGAAACCTGTGTTGACAAAGTCAAGAAACAGCTGTAAACCCAAGAAATACAGTTTCTAAGCAGTACATGTCAAAGAATCTGCAGAGTTATGTCTATGCTGATTATTCAGAAGCAAAATAAAAGCACTGAAAATGTTCATTAGCTTTCAGCTCAGTTAGTCACATTATCTGAGCATGCAATTACCATTCTATGCAGCATGACTCTGGTACAAGTACACTGTACCTAGAAGTAGATTGCAATTTTCAGTGCAAAATCTCAAGTCCACACTGCAATTACTTTCCTGAAGTTAAAGCAGAAAATACAAAGATGTTGCAGATGTATCTTTGCACCTTTACTGGGAAAGGCTTTTCACTTGTTTCTGACAATCAGCAGGAAATCTGCAGTACACTGTCAGTTTCAGCTAAGGAACAAAACAGACTACTGGAGGCTTTACGGTATTTATGACCTGTAACTCTGGAAAAACTACCAATCACTGTAGTCCAAGCAGCAAACGAAGGACCAATTTGGCACATATTGTTGCTCAATTCTATTAAACATTCCTGGTGATCACAGTATTGACATGTCAGTGAGATTTAAGGGTCTCTAGTTCCTGTATGTTCATGAGCCTCCAACATGGTAGAAGTTGACTGGAAGATTACAAAAGCAAATGTAACTGAAGCCAAGTCTGACAACAACACTACACTTATTCTGAAGTTTTGAAAGTTCACACTACAGAGATGGAATTGAAATATCACTCATTGAAGCAAAGCAGTGAAACAATTCTGATGCCTTTAAGTGACTTCATTCCAGAAAACTGAGGTCTTTGAAGACTCAATGGAAGATGTTAGAGGTTTGTTTACAAGGTAGAACACTACTGTAACATGACTGGAAAGTTCAAATTTGCTTCAAGACCTGCAGAAAACTGGACTACCATTTCACAGCTAACAGCTAAATGAGGGAGAAGTGTTGCCACAGCATGGATAACTTTGTGGACAGAAAGTAACTAATTGTTTTACTTGCAAGTAAAGACAACTAGGAAATAATATACTGGAAGTTCTGTTTCTTAAAAGTTCCTGCAAGTATTGATCAATGCCAATTATTTTAAGTCAGGGCTATCTTATATTTCACTGTTAGTTTTCTTCACTGGGTGATAATGGATGTACAAATCCAGGCAGTGAGTTCACACAGTAAATTTCAAAACCACCTCCAGTTCATTTTAAAGGCACAGTACAGTTAAAAATGTCAAGTTTCCATCACATGAAGTGCTTAGAAATGAATTCTTGAGTGTATATTCATTACAATTACATTAGTGCATACAAAATCTTAAAACCTTGTCAGTCAAATGGTTCATTGAACTCCTGAGAAATTTTAGTGAGGATGTGGCAGGTGAAGAATAATTCCAATTATGAATGCTGACAGTTATTTACTGCTTCTATGACAGAGGGTGACAGCAGATGTCTGAAACAGCTTTTGAACTCTCCCACAGAAGCCTGCTTCTTGATAGCTGCAGCTCGCCATGGGCTGTTGAGGTGGGGTGACCTTGGCTGGACACCAGGTGCACATCCAGCTGCTCTATTACTCCCCAGCAGGACAGGGGAGAGAGTAAGGTGGGAAAAAACAACTCATGGGTTGGGATAAGGCAGTTTATTTAAAGCAAAAAGTAAAGCGAAGCTTGCGTGCGCAGAAACAAAAGATAACAGAGTTATTCTCTACTTCCCACGAGCAGCGATGGTCGGTCACCTCCGAGAACGAGGGCGTCGGTACGCATGACAGTTCCTCCTCACACAGCCATTACACAATGAATGCCCCCGTCCTGCTGCTTGCCTTAGCTTTTATATCTAAGCTGACATCATGTGGTTTAGAATATCCCTTTGGTCAGTGTGGGTCAGCTGGCCTACTTGCGTTCTCTCCCAGGATCTTGCCCCTGACTGAGGAAGGAATGTTACAGTGTTGGTGCTGTGCTCAGCAGCAGCCAAAACACCAGTGTGTTACCAACACCCTTCCAGGTACCAATGCAAAGCAAAGCACTGTGAGGGCTATTATGGGGAAACAAACTCCAGCTCAGCAAGATGCAATACAGCTGCTCATAAATCTGACTAATACTTGGATTCAAAAAATTCAAAATTGAATCCAATTAAAGAGACAGTCACCAATCCAAAAGCAGATCACTGTATTTCTGCATATAGACTATTTCAACAGGAAACAGGATTGGATTGGGAAGAACCTGGAAACTAATGAAATCCTAGAAACAGGAGATACAGCAATATATGCCTAGCACTGACCAGTCATCTTGACCAGTGACCCTCTACGCCCACATACAACATGAAGCAGCTACATGGTACAAAACCAACACCTTCCTACCAATCTTGCCCAGACAAGGAGCAGTCTCCCCCAGTGAGAAGACAGAATGGATATAACTCTGCACAACTGGGTGTTACAAACAAATCTGTACATGATACAGACAAAGAAGGAAGTGATAATTATCACAGGTTAAAGCTGAAGATAAAAAATGAACAAAACCCATAAAGAAAGGAGGACATGTGAACAGCTAACTTTATTTAAATTACCTCATGTAAGTTTTTCACCAGGGCATCCACAAATAAGCATGCTCCAACTTCCTGCTATCCTCTGGATGCAGCTTCCAAAAAGTCAAAATCAGGTTTCACCTTTTGTTTGAGTTACTTGAACTTGTTTGAATAATTTCCTGCAAGTTTGCCCAATGGTCATATTTAAATAGTATTCAGCTAATTCTAGTCAAAGGGAGCTCAGACTACTTAATCAAATTCCAGTAGCTACTGTCACCTTTTGAATACATTTGCATCCTTTCAAATGTCTCATTGGCAGCAAATGGATTGATTGGTATAAATTGAGTAGACCTGACTGCATATTTGTAGCTCATGATAACCTACAACAGACACTCCTCCAGGTTGTCACAAACATTTACGTTATTGGAACAGTTGGCACAGAAGGCTTGTTAAAAGGCTTCAGTTTTGTTTGTTCCTGTAAGAGTCCAAACATCAGTTCCTTGTCTTCGTGCATTAAGTAAGCAACTCACCTAAGACTTCCTCAAATATTTAAGCTAAATTAAAGTTCAGAAGTTCCCAAGAGCCTGCTGTTCTGAAATACTGCAGGAAGAGGCAGACTGTTCTTGAATAACTTTAGTGTTTGCAAACATGCAAACAGGACATAATAATCCCCCCACATTTTATTAGCTATTTAACAATTAGTCTTGTAAAAAGACTACCTAAGTTACATTTCCATGGGCTTGCATGGACTGTAGTGTCCCTCAGGCAGCATTAGAAGCTTAAAACCCTGTATTTGTAAACATTTTCTCTTTCCAAGTCTGTGAAAGGATATCAGAAGATTTTTTCCAGTCTTAGAAATATAGCTCAGTAACTATATAGTTAAAATAGGATTACTTTACAAAGACAACATGAATGACAAAAATATTTATGAACTGTGTTTATATAAACATATTGGCTTGTAAACAAGTTGACAACATTTACATTAAATACTGAGAGAAAACTCCAAACTAGACAATTTGCATTTAAGAGAAAAATATGTTAAAAATTATTTGCATCTTAATTATTCCATTAGTTATGACTAAATTAGGCACCTGGCAGTTTCAGAACTGAACTGTACTAAAACACTGCAACAGTGCTTACTATTGTAATTTACACTAATGATTTCCTCTGATAGAGTAAAAGCCACCTCATAGTTACCTGAGGATTCTAAAGGTAACTCAGTGGGCATAACAGTATGAAAATTACTTGTTTTTCATAGACTGGAAACTCACCACCTAAGTCAATGTTTTTGGCATACTTTAGAGGACAGTCTCTTATTAGCTATAGTTTTGTATGGATATCCCAGAAATACCAGCAAAACTAATGCGAAAGTCAAACTCTTCCGAAAGTATAAATCTCATCCAAATATTTCCAGCAATATTTGCACTGTTTCGCAGGATTTTAGCTAGTTTTATTTATGGATAAAAAAGTCCTACATGTTAAGCATTAAAGCATTTAAGAAAACTTAAGTTAACAGAAAAGCACGATGAATTATTAAATAGTTACAACAGTTCATCAAATTATACATCAGAAATTTACATACATGTTTAATCATAAAACAATATTTTCTATATATTATTCAAACTCAGCTTCAATATTTTTTCTCATTTAACAGTGATACTCAAAGTGATATTCAGGTTTTTTACCCCTTTAAGTGAGCACACATATTTCTTCTATTTTTACAGGTGCAAGGATGCTTATTTGGATACAACTTCCACATGGGTATGACTTTCAACTACCTTTAAATTACACTTTTTTCATCTTGAAGGCAAAAGGATATCAATGGTAATAAACAGACAGTTCATCATCACTCATGTCTGAATCATCATCATCCACTTCACCTTCAATGATCGATTTCTTGCCTTTGCAGCATGAAACAATTAATCCAATTAAAAAGACCTGCAAATTTAAAGTAAGTAGTAAGAGTTACTGTTAATTCCATTAAAGGGCATATAAGGGCAATATATGTAAAACAAAATGGCAGGGTGGTGGTGCAAATGATGCAATGACAACTACTGTAAATTATTCAACTTGATTTAGTGATCTCTAAAGTACTTACTGCAATGAATGCCCAGTTCCCAAAGTAATAAGCAGCACTGAAGAACCAAAACTTATGAAGAAAGAGGTACGTCCGAGTGACAGTACACTGATCTAAAATGAAAGGAAATAGTACTGATTGACACAGAACAAAAAAAAAAAATCAGCTAACCCAAATATAACAGGATAATAATTTAGTAGTTTTGAAGAGTATTCAGATCTGCAGAACAATTACACTCATTAAAGCTCATTGACTCTCCTCTCCCACGATGGTATAGAAGACCAACATTTGTTGTTACAAGGAGTGACTGTGACAGGTAACACTAAGTTACAAGTTACACAGGTAACCCCATTATCACTGCACACAATTTCTCCTGCAGACATGTCAGTTATAACTAGAAACTGTTCAAACAGAACTCACTTCCCATTTTAGATAAATCATAGCCATAAGGAGATACAAAGCAGATTCTGGATTAAACATACATTTCAGGACTCTGAAAAAAAGAGATGTTTCTACCAGGATTGCATAAGCTTTGTAAATCAACGCCAACTACAATGTTGAGTCATGTAGGCCAAAAAGCCCCAAGAAGTACTGAGACTCTTGCAATCCAGATAGCAGAGGCCTTATTTGTACCCAAGACCTAAAAACATGGTTAAACCTTACTTCTCTAACATGCATTTTTTGATGTGGTTGCATTTTTCTTTTTTAAGAGTCAGATTCTAACAAGATTAAGCATCAATTGCCAAGGCATTTTCAACACTGCAGACAGGGAGCATAAAGGCTTGCATGGGACACTGAACGGGTGCCATGGTGGCCAGCAGGACACATGAGCCAGGTGAACCTCTCCGGTGCAAGCAGTGCACTGAGTTTATGCTAAGGTACACCATGATTTTTTTTCTTTACTTACTATGCTTCAAAACCCCACCTAAAGCCTATTTCAAAGCAGGAACTGGTGCCTGTTCTTCCCTCAGTTTGGACCATAGGTTTGGAAATACTCCCCAGGTACACCTGAAGTACAGAACTTCCTGTCTTCTAAAATTCTGAGTGATATGCTGCTTATATAGTTACACAGTTTACCTTTCAGCAGCCATCTAAGTAAGAAATTCAGGTAAAGTAAAGATCCTTCATAATTGCAGACAGTATCGTCAATACCATATGCAGCTCTCCAGCTGGTTATTTGAATTAAAAGCAGCTAAAAGACTTTCAGATGACTCTTCACAGTAATTGGATTCAATAGGTGATGGTAAATATTTTAGAATAGTTTGACCTTGAGAAAACATTTCTATGCAATGTGTCACAAGGGCAGCTCACTAATTTTTACCTATTATTTCTGAACTAATATATTACTAAATAGGTTGACATAACACAACATTCTTAATCAACTTGTTTCTCCAATTTAGAATAAATTATAATGAATAACCTGAATTAAGATAACTACTTGTTATCCAGAATGATCAGAGAGAATATTACTGGCACATCTTGATCACATGGAACAGAAATACACATGGAAAGTTACTAAGCCTCCAATAGATTAACTGCCACCACTTTAAAAATAGAGCATATTATGTAGTGCTGACCAAGCCACAAAGCCAAGATTCAAGATAAAACAATTTTTTA
This sequence comes from Myiozetetes cayanensis, assembly GCF_022539395.1. Classification (NCBI taxonomy): domain Eukaryota; kingdom Metazoa; phylum Chordata; class Aves; order Passeriformes; family Tyrannidae; genus Myiozetetes; species Myiozetetes cayanensis. The sequence continues at coordinate 86,204,871 of NW_026087411.1, read as the reverse complement.
AACAAAGAATGACAAGTACTAATAGTCATTGCTACCTGAAGAGTCAACTGTTTTTGTTTTCAGTCCACTGATGACTCAGTTAATCAACTAGACAATGTAAGAGCTTATACCCTCTGTAAATGCACAGATCAAACTGGGAGGAGAGCAGATACCCAACACACTAGATGGCCATATTTAGGAGACCTATTTTTCAAGTCCATTGAAACAGTCCTCAAAGTTTAACAGAGACAGAAGCCCTGTACTTGGAACAAAGAGACACTATGCAACAGTGCAGGCTGGGGGTTGACCAGACAACTAAATTGGAGAAGGTTCACAATCGGCATAGGTAAGCACTGAAGTGGCTGTCTGTGGAAACATTCGCAGCTGGATGGACCTGAGCAACCTGCTGTCCTTGACCCTGCCAGGGTGTTGGACCACACTATCTCTTAAGGTCCTGTGTGTGCTTGAAATCATTACACAAAGGTAGATGTACAGACAAAGATCTAACTAACAATGGCATTTTGGATGGAAAACTCAAAGTAAGAATGTCATCCACAGACAGATGAAGTTTACATACCCAAATTCAAGTAGAAACTAGTTTTGCTTAAAATATACTATAAGTTACTGCTAAAAGAAAATCTGCATCTTTACTGTGCTAAAACATATAAGCACCGCATATTCCAAACCTTAAATGTATTGAAGACATGGCTGCAGGTATCCAAGAACATTTATTTCATATAGCTTTTGCTGCCAATTATTCACAAGCTATGTTGCAAAAAGCAGTTGCTGCTTACAGTTTCTAGGTATGGCTTTGGTCACAGACCAAATTGTTGAGATAGACCAGACAAAGCAAGCTTCAGCAGTCTTCAGTAAAAAAATTTTTGTAATTTCAAGTTTCCCTTTTTGTTTTGTACCTGTGATCTCAATCTAATATCTTTATCAATATTTCATAGTGTTAAGGTCACTCAAGGACTTTTAATGTCCACAGAAGTTAATGTTAATGATTGTACTTCACATATTTCCACAGCTTTCTCTGGAAACAGATTCATGGAATAGCAGCAACATCTGCCTCAGCCCCAAACACAGTATTTCTTTGTTTTCTTGTTGGTTAAACAGGGGGAAATGACTATGTTTTTTATTACCTCTTACTCAGCAGTTTCTACAAAAGTGGTTTCTTGCATATTCTATTTGAGCATATCCCCACTTATTCCATATTCTTCTCTGCTGTGAGATATATACATACACACAAAAGTAATAGTAACCTCATTCAGCTGTTGAGTCTGCCTTTGCACTTCACAGTTCTGCTCCTCTGCTGCTGCTACTTCACTGGTTTCACAAGCTAAAATTAATCTCCCATACAAAGCCTTTAGAATTTTTGGGTTGTGGCATCCTATACCAGTTATCTTTCCCTTAGTTAACTTCTCCCAGAAATTGTTTAAATCTTCAATTCATCACTCAGCTTTCACAATAATACAAGTATTAAAGAGCTTTACCACCACTTGCTTCAAGGTTAACTTTGCAACAAATGTACATCTTTGATCTCTTTTCAGGCTGGAAAGTACACTGGAAGACACACTACTCACATATAGCAAGGATCTGAAAATATCTCCCAACTGGTTGTATGTAGCTACAATAGCTGCCCACTTAAAGAGATGTGAATCACTAAGCTTCCAACATTTAGAGCTGACAGCACTTCAAACACTACAGTGCACTAAAAGCATGAGTATCAAACCCCTCAGATGTTAAACAACAGTTTGCAGATCTTAAAACAGTGTAGACAGCTATGTCTAACATACATGCACAAAAAGTTGCCTGCTGTCAATTCCCAGTTGTTTGACTTTGGTGTGGACTTTCTTTGCTTAGCTGGAAGTGGTAGTGAGATGGCACCTAAAACAGACTCATAGAGACCAAAAGTCTAGCTGGATAAAGTCTAGTCCAAAAAGCTACCTTATTCAACAAAAGCTGCTCAGTAGTTTTGGAGTCTAATTCTGACAAAGCAAAAGATTTAGCAGGCTAAAGAGGAGCCAGGAACTCGGAAGCCAAGGAGTAATGAAGAGCCTGGAAAAGCTATTAGGGACAAGCTATCATTTAGAAGGCAAACTGCTTTTTTCAGTGCTTCAAGCTGCAGATAATTTGTATATGAGACTTCACATGGTGTATTTACAAATCAAACACAACCTGATATAAAACTAGACATCCAGAAAAGTAATGTAATCAATGTAAATAAGTCTAGTTTTATAACAAATAGTCAGATCTGATTTTGAAACAAAGGTTACAAGCCTGGATAACCAACAGCTATTTGTAGTTACTTTACACTACATGAACAATTGCAGCAGCCACACAACTTCTTGATGATAATTACACATTATGAATGTTTACATTAAATGGTTTGATAATTTGCCAGTCCCATCAGGGCTAGCAAGGCTTCATAGCATAAGGAGGCTTCCAGTAAGATTCTCCAAGATTCTGTGCTGAAAAAAGAAAAAAGTTTCTGAATGCTAAATAACAAGAACCACATCCTACCGAGCAATCTGGGTCACATAACTATTTTTTCCAGTCAAATTTAAACAAAGTTACTTGGATGAACAGGATTTGAATTCATGTATGAATGCAGGGTTTTTTGTAGAAAGCATGTTCTGGATCTTAGAATCAACCAAGCACAAACAAGCTTTACCTAAACACAACAAGAGTTTTCACCACTTCCCTCTATACACTCAAAGAGCCTATCACTCCTCTTTTGGCCATGTTAAATTTGGAGTTCACCTTCGCATAGCTATGGCATTATAATGCAAAACTGCACCTAGCTATAAGGCTTCTATTTCAGTTTCTTTACAGAGATTCTGTGAGGGTGCCAAGATTTGCACGTATTAACAGACTAGGTGAAAACCATTTAATGAGATTTGAGGAGCTAAACCTGTTAATCTCATTTTTCATAATTTTAAAGGATAAGTTGATTTTAATGTTTATTAAATATCTCCAAGTGAAGAAAATACTAATTCTACAAGGCCATGTGTATAGTGCAAAGGTACAGTATTAGCCAGTAACTTAGATCTGAAGCCATGTTAATTTCAATGAGATAATACCCACTTTCTACAGGGAAGCAATAAGTTCAGCCTGCTGAAGAAAAGTGTTCTGGGTGTTTTTATTGAAACTAAACACCTTTTGAAACACGATTTACAATTTAGGTTAATTACAAACACTGGCCAGATTGTTTAAACACAAGCCATAGTTGTTACTTCTTGCCTTTAAAATGCTAACTTAAATCTGAACTTCTGCAAGATGCATTTCCTGAGTCTCCCATCAAGAACTGAAGGCAAATTACTCTTATTTTAAAGACCTACCTAGTGACAAGCAACCAAGACAATACCCTAAGGATGAACATGGATACAAAATTCCAGAAAGCAAGCAGTGGACAGCATAACCTATCATTTCAATACTAATCACAACTTTTTGCCATGTAATTTCTACTGAATACAGTCACACTGTCTTCAGATTATTACTTAAAGAAGGATGTGGTCTGTGGAAAGAAGAATTCCTTGTTTTCTCTATCCTGAGATAATGCTACATGAAAAGAACTTGGAATAGGGGAAGAAGATACTTCAACAGAATTATCTTGATCTCTTTATATCCTTACAGAGCACCTCATATTCTGTCTGCAGACAGAAGTATTTACAAGCAGCTGACACTCAAAAAAGCATTTAAACAAAGCAGAGCAACTTCACATGCTGGAATGCCTTCCTTATTCTCTGAAGAAGAAAAAACAATTATGACTATGATTAAAGAGTCAAAAGACCCAATGCCAAGTTCTTTTAAATAAGAAGCTGGATGTGAATTTGTGATTTTTTTTTTCATCAATGATGCTCTGAAAACAACAGCTTTATTCCTGTCTTCTTTAGACACAATTTAGGATAATTTAGCTGTAATCCAGTCAGGTTTCTCCCTCATGGTTCAGAAAGGATTTGCCCAGTCCAGTGTCATTCATCCAGCTTAGCTGCAGGACGTCTTAGTGAAAAAGACCATCTCCACGAATTGATCCTTTCTAATTCTATTGGGCAAACCATATTTGAAGACAGACAGGAAACATCTGTATGAAGCATCACTAGCTACAGTTATAGATTACCGTTTAAATTTTCTGCATGGCTGTTCTTGAGCATGTTATGGAGTGAGTTTATCAGCTGTCTGCACCAAGATAAAGATTATTTGATTACACCAGCAGAAGTAGCTTCTAACATTTCATTGAAAATATTTCCAACACATGCTGCAATTAATGTTTCTCAGTGACCGAAAGATGTGGTGGAATTGCTACTTAGCCAAATATGATGCCTCCTTTTGTTAAGAGAACTGCCTTTATTAAAAAGGCAGTTTTGTAGACAGTGTTGGTAGGTTTCTTACTCAAAGGGTTCATTACTCGCTTTTAAGAATGGATGTATACCCCTCAACACTTTGCAAGGAGTTTCAAATCTTGTTCCAAAGTACTGATAATATCAGAACATTTTACTTGACTGTTGGGCTTAAATTCAAGAGGAAATAGAAGTAGCATGTAGATCCAAGAAGAAAGCATGCAATTACTTTACTGCCATTTAACATTTCAGAGTATTTAGGAAATGCAGCCTCATCTCTCTCCAGTTATGATTACTTGGAGGGAGAAGAGCAGTAGTTCATATCTGTCCACAGTGGTGGACTGCAGAAAAAATTGCAGGAATTGATGTATCTACAACTGAGTGTCAACGAACAACACACTGCAAAAAGATATTTATGGCACTCTTAGCTGCTCATATTGTTTAAAGCTGCCAAACAGGGCTTTCTGTTGTCAGACCTGCACCATTGTGCTTATTTATATAGAGTGCTTATGGTTATAGAGGACTTCAATAGTGTTACACACAAGTAGAGACTCAAGGGAAAGTACTAGTAAGGTCAGTCACTAAACTAAAAGGAAACGGGACAAAGACCTCACTAAAATCATCATTTAGGCTTTATATGAAACATTTTGTAACTGTGCAAATTAATTAATTTAAAACAACAATTTGCAAGAGGTAATCTATAGTGATACAGCTCTTCATACAAAATTACTAATATTGAAGGTTCTGAGCAATTTGCTTTTAGTTTCCCTTGGCATGTCTCCCAATTTCTCTAAAGGAGAAACAAAGAACATGCCTCTGTTTTGGCATTTGTCTTTGGGGCTCCTCTCCAGCTTGAGCAATGTCTACATCTAATCTTTACTCTGGCTAAAATAAAGCCTGGGGTCCTGAACTTCTTGACTTCTAGCTAAGAAGTGTTTTAGAAGGCGGCACAGACCTAGTTAACACAGTAAGACCTTCTCAGTTCAAAGCCTTTGAAACTGAGATAATCCTTCTTTCCCACTTTACATGTAGCTCCAAGTCAGCGTGGGCCTATGAAAAACACCCAGCAGATAAACTGTACCCAACATTTAGCAGGTGTTGGGTAAGGCTCATTTCACCAGTGAAAGAAGTGAGAGAATACAAGGGGGACTCACAGCATGTTATGCATTTAAAGTGCATGATGCTTAAAAAAAAAAATAATGTGGGGGGTTGTTTTTGTCCAGAACACAGTAGAGAGTGTTTATCAGATATCATAACTAAGCTTGGGAAAAAGCTTTTATATAGCCTTGCAGCTGAGTCATTGCTCATTTACATTAAATCTCATTAACCTCTTTAGCTAAACCCATACCAAGTTTTTAGTGCATTAGTCCAGGTGAAAGTCTTAATCAAATAACTTAAGTCCTTTGCTTGACCTTATGCTCAACTGAACTGTGGGCCCAACAGCTCAGCTGGCATTACGCCTTGGAAACAACAACCAAAGGAGATATTTGTCCAACTGTATCAAACACTGAAAATTAATGTCTTGCCTATAACAAATTTATTAAATTTGCTGCTCCAAAAGACTACTTAAAAAGCTTTTAAAAAGTCTAATTTAACCAGAACACATAACTCTTGTGTAAGATGTTAAAACATAATTAAAAAAAAAAAAGATACTTTGAGTTGTAATATGCACCCTACCCTATTATTTTTTGGTTTCTGTTCTGTTTTGAGCATTTATGAGATTGCAGCCTTTGGCACAGTATAAAAGATTCACCTCCTGCATACCAGGAGTAGAGATGAGTTTTGCTGCACGAAAGCAGGCAATATAATGCTAAAACACCACAAATTATATATCTAGCTATAAACACTTGAGAGTACATTTTTATAAGATGGCATTTTAACTGCCGTAAGTTTCCCCAGGAAGTGTAATTGTCCTTTTGACCAAGCCAGACACCAGTTTGAAATATATCTGTAGGAAACACTGCCCATTAAAGCCTGGAGTTTTAACAACATCAACATTTTTGAGAGTATTAGCTGTTACAACAAAATCAGATCAGGTCTGAAAAAATCTGGACCATTCTGAAGGCCATAAATATTTTGCTGAGATCAAAGCAATCAATATAATTGATTGTGACCTTAAAGAGCAATATCATTGCACAATGGCTTGTGCAATTCAGACTGTTTCAAACTGAAAAAACTGTTTATATGCAGAGGGAAAGGAAGGCAAAAGGTAACACTGCAAAAAACAAATCCAGTGTGATTTCAATTATTTTGTATTTTTTTTAAAGAAACCAGGCTAAAACTCATTCACAGCTTTACTCAAATTTCAAAGACAACACCAAATAAAATGTTACTAGTCTCTCTAAAAAAATAAAATAAAAAAAAATCAGCATTAAGACCTGCATAGATGGAAAGTCAAGGAACACTCCAGAATTACCTATCTGCTTAATAGTTACTACTCACACCTCCAGAATATCCATAATATATCTTCTGCCCAAAGATCAAAAAGGGACAGTTAGTAACACAAATGAGCAGGAGTTATACTTGATATTATAAGGAACAATAAATTTGGAGGATTACAGGAAAATACTTTAAGAGGTCTGGTTCCACTGGTATTGTTGCTCATGGAAGAGTCCATGTCTACCTATTTATAAAAATTCCATAAATCTCTTATCTGTAAAACTCCACTGAGAATTTCCAGTTCCACTGATTTCAGATCTTAGTTTTCCTGAGTACATTGAGAACTTGAATAGAATACTTGTCTGGACATTTCTATGGTAAATATATACACTGAAGTGACATTTCCCATGCTAAGCTATTCACCACCTGGGATTTATTTTCAACATCTTATACACACACATTAAAGCAGATGAGAGATTTTAAGGCTAAGTGGAATGCTTTGTTGGCCAAGGGTTGTACTAAAAATAGTAATTTCTTCAAACGAATCAGGTAAGCCTTAAGTAAGCTATTTTTTGGACTTAGCTACATATCAAAGCTTATTATTACATATATTATTATACTATTAGACCAAAGCAAATGAAAGCCATGAAGAGAGAGACTGAGTTACTTATTACAAACAACCACGCACCTATCGCATTAGAAATACAAGAAATAAATCTATCTAACTTACCTTCAGGTGCATCTGCATCACAGTCTTTAGATACAAACGTCACATTCCTTGGCTGGCCATCAATTGTCTGATTACTCTGCATTATAAATATGGAAAATTAGTCTACCAGGAATGTTCTTCCAATGATAGTCCCCAAACCAAATACATTTCCAAATAAGTTTTTAATTTTATTGAAACTGCCTTGACAAAACTCTTACAATATTTAAACAGATTGGGTTTTGAACAGTATATGCAGAGTAAGATGTAAATGGTAAAACATGAACATTTTAAAGTATCCTTTCATTTAAAAAAAATATAGCTTGTGGTTCTTTTTGAAGACACAAAAACCAAACTTCATCTCTGAAATTAAACCTTTTAACTGTCTATAAAAAGAATTTGAAACTGAACTTTGGTGCTAAAGACACCATGAAAATGTTAGACTTCTATAGTGATACCAAATGCAATTCCCTTCTGGTCTAAAGGCCAGATGGTAATATCCAACATACTTAGACAGCCAGAGTGGAAAAAGACAAATTATGCTGAACTGAACAATTTAGAACCCAAATGTGCCTGCTTAAGTGGCCCAAATCTTTGGAAACCCAATCCTTTCAGAGACTAACATGAATTCCTTACGTACCACATTTTTGAACAATCAGTGAATAGTTTCAGCAGAGTCCAATGCAAATCCTTTGCACTGTATTGATTTCTTCATACATTAATTCAGTTTAAAGGGTCTACCTACTTTTCCTTTCATAATTTTCTAAACAGAAAGCCCTCTAAAGAAATCACTAATGATAAACACGTTTTCTCCTTCAAACTGAAGAAAATATTCCATAAAACATACCAGCAATCAGTACAAGCTGGTACAGCAAACTGTCTCTCTGACAGCTTAACTGAGAAAGTTTATCAAGATTAAGCAAACACAGCCTTCACTGTGAAGATTCAAGAGAAACAACCAAGTATTTATCCTAAAGGATCCTTTAGGATAACAACAGTTTATATGTCCAGTTAATTTTGATTCATGAAAAGATGAGGAAGCCTGGAGACCACTACTGCCTTAAAAAATATGGATCCAAAATGAGTATGATTAGTCACAGGAATCAGAAGCTTAAGTGGAACCAAAAGGAGAAGGACAATGTGTAGATAGAAAGAATAGGAGAAGAACAGAAGACGTGAAATTTCAGTTATTCAGTGTACATTTAGTAATGGTCCATCTCCAGGATGTATTCCAGCCAGCTGTCACCATTACAGCTTACACTGCTCAGAGTGCTTCTTTCAAAGAACAGCATTGTACCTTGTACAATCACACAGGGCATACAAACCCCCCAGAACAATCAATCACAACTGGTCACCTTCATAATTTTTATTCACTTCGGTATTTTAATAGTAGGGTTCTTCAAATACAACCTATGGGCTTTCTTTGATAACATTGTTCACCATGAACACTCCTGCAGTTTAAGACATTTTTAGCCCAAGTATTGCCAGAGGAGAACTCTAGTGTTCTGTTATCCCATCTAGTTCAAGGCTGAAAGCAGGATGCATCAAGGACAAGCACGAGACAAAACCAAGTACAGTAACTCAAGCATGTGTCCTGTAAGAGGTGACACATTTTGGATACTTAAGAAAATAGCAAGCTTTCATATAACAAGTTAGGTTATAGCCTGTAACACCAACATAATTTGCTCCTGATTATATTCAGGATCAAGAAATTGAAAAGACTTGTTTGCAGACTTGGCCATCTAAGGGATTCTTCTGGATTCCTGCTGCTGACAGAGACACTCGAGGTCCTGCAGTTTAGTTCCACTCCTACAAATTATCTGTGTGATGACTGAGGAAGGAAAGTGACTGTTCCCCAGTTAAGGACCAGAGCAGCAAAAGTATCAATGTTGTTCATGGCAAACGCTGGCCTTTTAATTCCTGTCTGGGTCAGTCAAGTCTTAAAGGTCCACTAGGTACAAACATCAGCAAGGAATGGTCTTTCTTTCAGACAAATGCAAAATAACCTTTGGCCTAGCTGAACAGAAATAGCAATTATACTTGAGCATGGGCAAAGTTATGATTTTGCTAGAAAGCTGAGAAGGTGGCCTGGATGTGGATAGAACTCTGTGAATGGTTATGACGAGACTCATGGCTGATTAGCAGATATTACAAATTGTCTTAAGAGGTGAACCCAAGCTATCCCTGGTCTTTGAAGAGCTATGAAAGTTGACCAAAGCTCTACACAGCGACTCAGTTGGTAAGGCCATTATATCCATAAGAAACTTTCAAAAGTTTCCTACAGACAGCATAACTGAAGACACATTTGATGAATTGGGGTCACATGCTTTGAACACATCAGTGGTCAGAAAGTTAATAAAGCTAGCAGCCCAGGTCTACCTGATGTTAATTGCCTCACAAGAACTCCACTTTTCTACACATATTCAGTTAAAAGGAAAAATGGGCAGCACTTACAAATTAAAAAGTTCTTGTCAAGAGTAACAGTCTCCAAAGGAAACAGTTCAAAATTTAAAGAGGAATTTAACCTAATGCCTTACTACAGATTTTGGTTACAAATTAGTTTGACAGGTTACCAGATTGGGAATTCTGTAGAACAAAGTAAAGGGAAAAGTGCTCTTACATGCTGTCTTGTCTGTGAGCCACCAGACTGTAATATACATGTTTATCAGCCCCATCCACTAAGCTGACATCTTTTGCTTGTTTTTGTACACAGTGCTGGTTATCAGTGGTGTTACTTTAAATGATGAAACTGACTGTGATGTGTGAGCATAATGAAAACCTGGACTGTCCAAATGAACTGGTGCATACAGGTCATCATCAGGAAGCTTGCCATGTATAGTTCACTTGCCTCGCTCCTGTGTATGTTCCTGGATATTCCTACATCCATGACGATCGATTTTATAACTCTGAAGAACCTCTTCATTGCTAACATCCACAGAAAAATCTGTTGCTCCTCTTCATTCCCAGACACTATCTCTCCTCATTTCAAAATATAAAAATCTGACATGCAGTTGTCAGGGTAGTCAGAAAGAAAATGTGTCTGGTACATTCTGAAAGACTCTTTGAGAGCATGTTGTCTGAAGACCTAATAAGTACCTAAATTGGTATGCCAGAGAAGTCCAGATTTAATTTACCAGCATACTCTTTATGTCTTGTATTATTTTAACAATAAAAGCAGTTTCTACTCAAGTTGTAACATGCACTTTAAGCACAGCTCTTTAAAGTGAAACATAAGAAGCTAAAGGCCCAGAATGGCTACCTTGCCCACAACAAGTTTAATCCTTTAAATGGAAAGTTATAGCTCTACTCAACCATTTCAGCTAATCCTTCTTGCATTGCTGATCAGAATTGTATGTCAATAGCTGTAAGAATGACACAATAGCCTTCCTACTGCTGCGCTCTATTCTCTTGATCCTTCTTAGTTACAAACTATGTATTTATCTTTGGATACTACTTGTCATAAAGGTAACATGTATGTCTTTGTTTAGTCTCAATCCTTCTGCCTCCCTCAATATACACACATTTTATTTTATTCATAAAGAAAAACAAACTGCTAGCTACAGTTTTTATTATTTTTCTCTTCAATCTTCCATGTTATCTGCCAGCTTTATCACAAAAGATTCCTTTCTTGGGTCACTGCAAGGCCTAAAAACTAGTTTGGTAGGACCCTTAATAAAACTGTCTGTCCCACCCTTACACCCACAATGGCTATGCACTGTAATTGGAGATATACAATCATTCTACAGCTGAACTGCCTTTTGCAGGGACTTGAGCTCATAACTGATTCTGATATTGCTACATGATGTTCTAAGTTACATACATAGTGAGAAATCATGCCAGGACCTCTGTGTAAACTCACCATGTAAGCAAAATTCTTTCCTAAACTTACTTTCAGCTTAGTTTTTTGCTGCTACTACTGTAATTCTGACAAGTTGAGCCAATCTATAGATGCCTAAGCATGTTTATTTTCTATTAGTTATATCTAGCATAAAACCTAATAAAATGTATTATAATTCTTAAATACCAAATATTTAAATCCCCTACAGTGATTGTATTACTGTGCTTGGATTGACATGAGGATGACCAATTGCCCATTACCAGAAAATTGAGATGTAAAGACAGTAGCAAAGTAGCATTTATTGAATCCTCCATTTCCTGCAGTGACAATTCTACCACATGAACTCAACACATTTAAGTTGATCAGGTTCCTCATCTCTAGCATATTTAACACTACTCCAATTTCAACTTCTCCTTATAATCCTTTTGTACCAAATATTCCGTATCCACTATTTAAATCAAAAGAATTGATAATGATAAATCACAGAATTTACAAAATAGTTGCAGCTGAAGGAGGTCGGTGGGTATTTTGTTCATTTTCTTTCTTTTTAAAGTAGTGTGCTCGCCCAGAGGTACATCCTCCTGGAAAACTAACTAAAGGATTGCAAATGCTCAAAGCAGCATACAATTACTTCAGTCTCATTTAAATCCATTCTTTTAACCACTCTGGCTCAACAGTTTTGTCTGTGAAACTTAAACACCAAACAGCACACCAGGAGATCTTGACTTCATTGTGCCTGAATAATCAACCAGTTCACAACCTGGTCAGTTGTCTACATTTGCAAGACCAGATCTAATACACCTGTAGGATACCAGACCTTAATAAACAGATGTCCATGAAACCTCTCAAGATTCTTATGATATATAACGTTGAACTGCCCCATAAATATGCAGTCTGCCACTCAAACTAAGACGAAATACAGTAATTCAAGTCTTCAAGTACAGACGATGAAAGACTTAACCCAAAAACTTGAAGTACACAAAAGTGCAATAACAAAAGCAGAGACTAAATTTTAACTGCTTAATTCTGTAATTTTAAAGAGCAAGAACTGCATGGAGTTTCATGAAGTTGGACAGTCCAAAGTGTCTGAAGCGTGATTAATCAGCACATACTTTGCTCCGGTTTGATGAGTTTCTACTGTAAGAAGTTATCTTTGTCATTTCTCACAAATGTGCACATAAAAACTATCATCTGTGGAATAAGATTGATTTCCTTCTGTACACAGCCTTACACAACAAAAAGAATCCTCACTGCAGTCACTTAGCATGCCACTACAAAATCTAGTGGAAGCTGGCAGCTGTCTTATCAGAAGGAGTAAAGCAAAACTCAAAAGTTTCACACTGTCTGAAGATAACCTAGAAATTTAGTTGTATAATATGCACTACAATTAGTTTCTGGCTTGTGTATTATCAACAGATCTACTAGTATTTAAAAAAAAACAAACCTGGTTACAAAATTATCTTCAAAAACTGAGAATGCACCTGACTTTAAGAGTTTTTGTAAACAATACATTTTAGGATGCAGAAAATTTAAACATAAAATTAAAAAAAAATTACATCTCACCTGCACCAGGTATTTCTGGCTTCCATACATTACATACTGTGGAGCAAGACTGTAAATCATGTAACTTGTATGAAGAACTATCAACAGAAGTATCATACAGAGAAATAAGAGTGCTTGAGGTCGAGTTTTTCCTCGTCTGATTTTATAAAGCTAAAACCAGAAAACAAATATTAACACAACAAAATTATTTTTTTCCTGGAGACATTTAAAAACCTCTTTAATTCAAATAACAGTTTTAATTCTACTGCCAGAAGTGGGAGGTTGATAAAATGATCCTCCAGCAACTTAATTCCAGTGACTCAAGGCAGGTTTTCAAGGGTATTTACCTAAATTTCAAAGCACAGCTGTTTAAACAAATTAAGTACTGGTTGTATTAATGGCCTAAAACATTTATACTCCAGGAATTAGTAGGAAGATTAAAATAGTGTTGCCTATCACAGACTGTGCCTTGGTTTGTCAAAGAACATTGTGCCCTTTGGTCAAAGTGGGGTGTCATCTATCACTACAGCCCCAATCAGATCTAGAAACAGAAGAAGGAGCTATGAGAGAGCATTCCCAGGCTCTGAGGAAACCTCCCCACCATATGGTAGCTTCTTGTCCATAGAGAACATAGGGAACAACACAATCCCTCACTGTTATTCTGTAGATACCACTGTATTCTCTAATCCCCAAGGGCTCAACCTGAGGGCCGTATTCAGGTGAAGAAGCTGGTACATGAGGGGTAAATGACAGCAGACCAAAACCAATACTGATCTCAACTCAATATAAAGACTGATGGCCATTGTTCACAATTTGGGGTGTCACCACACGAAAAGGTGACAGTTTTAAAAGGCAGAGTAGGCACATAAGCCTGGAAATATTTAACCAAGTATCACAGGCATGACTGTCACAGTACAGGGCATAAAGTTGCTTTTTCAAACACTTTTTTAACAAATATATTATTTGCTTAATATTTAGACATGCCATATCACCACTGTACTGTTTCACGTCTTATGAAGCTAAACCTGCTTGTCACATCTGTGAGATACTGGATCCAAATCTCACTGCATTATTGATATAGGTCAAAACCAACTCACTGTGAGTGTGTGTGGGGAAGGGCTGGGCCTGGACCTGCAGGTACCTGGTAAGGCTGCCGTTACCACATAAGGCCTGCTGAGAGCACAGAGCCTGCAGCTAAGAGGGCTGGGTCCCTGAGAGCACAGGGCAGAGCTGGAGGCCCTGCAGCCAGGCTGTCAGTCAAGGCAGACCTGCCTGGCAGCCCGACCACACCACAACCCTGCAGCCTGTGACTGCTACAGCACAGCTCACTCTGGCCTGGAAGGCACTGACTGGATGTCCTGTCTGGGAGGGAAAACTGAACTATATAAATACAGGAGCTCCCTCTCTCTCTTTTCTCCAGCTGCCTGCACCATGTCAATCATCGAATCTTGTTGGTAACCATTTTTCCTCTCCTCTCTCTCCTTCTTTCTTTACTCTTTTAATGTTTTCTTCTTTTACTCTTTTCCTTCCCTTGTGCGTAACTTAAAACCCATGAATCATGTTGTATTAAAGTTGGTATATTGATTGCTTGTGGTAGGTTTTTTTCCTGTGGAATGGGTTTTTGTGCTGGATGTTTTAGTGAAATATTTTTTCTTGATTGTATTTAACTGCTGTAAACCCTTTTGCCAATATATCTTATTTTTATCACTAAATTAAAAGAATTTCTCTTAGGGAAGAGAGTGTGACTCTTTCTCCAGATGCAAATTTGAGGTTATAACAAACCAAAAGGCTTTTAAAAAGTCTTAAATAAAATTTAACCACTTTGGGCAGCTTATGGCTTAAAATCTGGAGTGTAACAACATCAATGGCAAATCAAGCCCTTCTAACTGCATGCACATTTCAGATTTTGACCATAAAATTGACTAATACTTCCAGTATATCAGAATCATATGGTTTTAACTTAGAAAAGTCAGAAACCAAAGCAACACTGATTAAACACTTGAAAAAGAGTCAGATGACCATACTGCTCAAACTGAAACATCAGTTTTGGTTTGATAACTTAGCAAAACAAAACACCTTCCAAAAGCCAGTGCAAACTGTACAGTAGGCTTCTAACACTTATTAGACATACAGACACTGGCAACATCCTGTATTTATGAAGCAGTACATAAATACATTCAATAGCACATATTTGTTAAATATCTGAGTATTAGAAACTAAACTCTTAAGTCATATTTACCCTTATCCAGAAGAACCATATACCCATATTTCGAATCCCTGCCATTGAAGTGAAGATAAAGTACATAACAATAGTTGTAATAAGAATATAATCAAGTGGAAAAACCTAGAACAAAAACACAAGCAGTTAAAAAGATAAGGAAACAAGCTTTTCTCCCACTTATATCTAAATAAGTAGTTTCTACTTTTAGCATCTGTGGTAGTAAGAGTCCTATTTAAAAGTTTTACATAGCTGCTTCCAAATATAGCTAACACAGCTCACTGCTAATAGAGCATAGACAATTAGCTTGCCAACTGAGCATTTTTCTTAATTTAAAACTTGCACTAATTTAGAAGTGTGATACATTTTTAGGACAAGAAATACTTATTTCTTTTAAATGGAAAGTCTCAGAATGGAAAGTCCACAGTGGCAACAATCATTTTAGGACTACATAGGAATTCTATTTGTGACACTTTTCTGATCATATTTGCATACAGAACTTGATTTTTATATTTACATTAATAACAGTTTGAGAATACTGCTGCTGAACACTACTTTTCACAGTAAGCTGCAAGCTTACATGTTCAACAATTTAAAAACCCTGGGAAGAATGCATTGTGTTGACCCACTGTACCAAGAATAAGGAAATAACTCAACTAGGGCAGAAAAAAGCACTAGCTTATATTAAGGTTTTTCTATTTTCTTAGTTTACCCATGCAAAACTAGACTTGTACATGGACTTGTTGCCTTCCAACTCTATGGAAGTTAACAGTATGTTGAGTTTGTTTCAAAAACTAATATGTTACTATAACATACATAACTGCACAGAGGAATATATCTTTCAATGTGCAACAAACATATTAAAAAGTGGAAAAGTGCATTTACTTTGCTGAAGAGGGCTAAACTATCCAGTACACCAACAACTAGAATGTAGGTAGAGCAGGGGACAAAGGTGCTTTTATTCTGTGCATAGTAACTACAAGTGCTGTCATTCTCCATTGCCACCATGTTCTCATCACATCAAAGTTAAATTTCAAACACCACCTTCTTTCCCTAGACTAGTTTCCACCCAACAAGATTTTCATATCAGAACTAATAACTAAAAGTTAGTAAGGAAGTTGCCTCCCTTTTACTGAACACACATGTAGACAATGTTGTTCTAAATCAATTACTTGGGGAGAAGTTTGCCTTTTGACAGTTTACCAGGAAACAGAGGAGCATCCTTACATATATATATATATATATATCACCAATTTTTTACTTACTCTTTGAAGAACTGGTAACAACATATTCAATGGATTGGTCAGATTAGTTCCTAAAATTATAAATCCTGAGTCAAAACCAGCCGAATGCAGAGCTTTGTCCAAACTGCAATAATCAGAAAAACTGGGTAAGTACAATGATTCTCTTCATCTTCAGTTTAATCTAAAAGGGTAACTCAAAAAAAAAAAAAAAAAAAAAAGGCAGTTGAACTAAGCCCAGAGACTGAGAGCTTTCTATTATCTATATAGATAGCGCTTTGTTTTGCCACACTCATTGCACTTTTTCTGTGAAACTTACATTGATTTCCACATCTCCTCAGCATTTTAGCTTTTCCCTAGTTTGGGTCACAGAGCTTATTTGTCTAGTTTGAAAAATTAAACATGCTCACATCTGGGACCTCTGATTAGTGGCACTCTTTGTTGAAATCTATCAGATCTGCAGCTGGCCATATTGTTTTCAATGCTATGAAACAATTACTATGAAATGGACACCATATTAGATTAAATTATGTAACTGCAAGAATTTAAGCACCCGTTACCCAGCCAAGAAGGAGCTATGTGCATCAAGATTCATTCAAGCAATCACAATACTTCTGTAGTCTGAATTAAACTTCCTTAACATATATGCTCAATTTCTCTGCTGAATCAGAACATTTTCAGCAACGTACAGTCAACTCAAGTTGATACATGTTCTTCCTTCAATCTGTTTTATCACATTTTGCTCAGTTTCAGTATATACTATTATAATGAGAAATGCAGCTCTAATGACAGAAATGTAAGACAGCAAAGAAGTGGGCTGACACTTGAAGCAAACCACCCCAATTCTGATGACAGAGTAGAAACTAGGTAGTTTAAGTGGTTAAGGAAAATGCTGAAATGTACTTACTTTGACAAGAACAGAGAGACAGTGAAGAGCAGTGCCACAATGATGAAGAAAACTCCCCACACAATCTAGAGGTAAAAATGAGAAGCAATGTAACTGAAAGTACTTTCAGTTGATGAAAGAAGTGAAGACTTGTCAAGGTTTCAGTAAGTGACTAATGAGCTTGGACCACTTCAGAGCTTCAACACAAAACTTTTACTATGTTAAATACAGTTTATGTCAATTATATCACATTCTCTAGTGCAATACACAAGCCTATCCCCAAGTCAAAAGTGTCATTAAGAGAAAAGAGATGACACATTACATCAAATGTACACAGTGTTTAGCAGAAAGCACAACCTGTACTCACTACATTACATGGGAAATCTTACCTATAAACATGCATATAGCTTTATTTAGCTATTCAGAGATTGGTGCCTTGACCACTACACCTGTGTGTTCCTCTTTCAAAAGGAGGCAACCTGTGCACACCTTACAAGGAACATCTCACCCTTCCCAAGTCAAAGCTCCCTTCTGTAGTGCTACTCCAAAACACAGTGATCAAATCACTTGGAGCTGGTTTTTCATAAAACTCAAGTAATCAAGCCCAAGTGTTAGGTCTCGATTAAAAACAAAAGGAGAGTGTTTTTATTATGCCTACTAAATATAGCACTTGAGCCAGGGATTCATTCTCTAAGCCATCCTCAACCAGAGCACCTCCCATTGTTTTTCCTGTGCTACAAGCTAGTTCAGGAAACCATTCTCCACTTTGACAGGTTCTCTCCCTCAGAATCTTTTCTTTGGGGAGGTTAGGGGATGGCACAGAGAAATGAACCCAGACAGCAAACCTGTTCAGTTACAGTTCCAACAGCTTCACTGTATTTTCCCAGAAACCCTAGTCATGGAATATGATCAAGTAAGCATGCTAAACTTCCTGAAACAATCATGTTTTCAGATTGCTAGACCTGAGACCTAGACGGACTCACTTCCAAACTGTATATGCAGGAACACAGCGTATGGTCTTCCACGTGAATGGGAGAGTTTCACCATTTAAATTTTATTAGCCCCAAAACTTGGCACACAGCCATCATGAAGAGGTTAAGAACTTTATTACAGCTGCTCATTAAAGATACTCAGAGTTACAATGCTATTATTGTTCATTAAATTCTGAAGATAAACTTCCATTTGTGAACTCTAACAATATTCGAACATCACTTCCGAAACAACTCCAACTATATAGGCCTTATTAGGAGTAGATTTAGAAAATAACATCAAGGTAAGCATTAACTTGTGCATTTCCACATAATTAAGTGTATTAGGATTTTACCTCTCCATAGCAAACTCCCACTAGGTATTAGCTACACAGGAAATAGATGTTTAAAACCAATTGAGGCCAAGAGTCTTAATCGTGCATTACTTCATTACCTTCTGCCAGCTACGGCAACTAGACTGGTATCCATATTCCTTCTGGAATATGCTTGTCTTCTGAAGTGATGTCTAACACTTAGATAAATCATTGGGGGGAAAAAAAATCACTCCTTTCCCCATTTTACCCTCTACTCCAGTCTGATTAAAATACAAGATTGAGAGGCTAATACTAAAAAAAGAACAAACAAAAAAGCCTTCATTCTCTTTTGGTTCATCCGATACGTCCACAGCACTATTAAGACTACTGAACCATAAATTATTTACAGTTTATATCAATCTATACTTAGATAACTCCAAAGCATCAGCTGACTTAGGCCTTTCACAGAAGGGATCCTTGTGTTTTTGTCTAGATTTTCCTCATACTTAACTGACTACAGACAAAGGACACCTCATTCCCAGCATGTTAAAAGACACTCAGACTAACATAACCAACCCACATGGGGTCAGTTGAGTATCATTTTGCATCTGGTTAAGGGAAAGAGCAAGTATTGCCTTTTTTCTTGCCCACCACATGAAGCCTAAAATAGGCTATAAAGAACACTACAGCTATATACTCACTGTTGTCTTTTACTTGTCACCTACAGCAAAAAACAAATACACAATCTTACTGGGACAATATGGCACTGCTATTTCCTAGCTTAAAACCAAGTAGGGTATCTTCAAATATTATAGGTACACTTTGCCATGAAAATTTGCAAAATAATTTTGCTTTGAGTTACAGCATAAATGAGGAGGAGTTCAAGCTCTTGAGAACATGATTACATGTTCAACTTCAGAGAAGAGGACAGTGCTAAATCAAAACCTCTTGTTCTCACAACAGGACTATTTATCAACTGATGCTGAAAAGCTTTTAATACTAGAATATGTGAAAACAAAAGCCTGGCTTCAGCCAAATACACAGAGGAGTTTAGTAAGGTCATTATTTTTTATAAAAGGAACCTTTGATCCATATTAAGAGAAGTCTAACTTCCAACACAAGGCAAACTTATTTCCTACTCCCTAGTCCTTTTGACAGCAGAACCTCAATGCAACCATACATCAAGCTGTGTTACCTCCTACACTACAATCAGTTTGAACTGCTCCATTGCCAGGCCATTTCCTGATATCCATCAACTACAAAACATAGGCCCCATACCCACCAATAGTCAATCACTAGCTATAGGACAGCGTTGAGAGCGGTTGCTTGCACTTACATCACTGATCACCTCTAATTATCTGCTTGGGTCTTCTAATCTACAATCTGTTGTGCAAGCTACTATGCATACTGCTAACTGCCAACAAAAGAGTGAACTATGCTTTTATGCAATATGGCAAATATTGCAAAAATAATGAGTTGAAGCAATACTTACTACTATGACTTACACTGCTGTCTGAAAAGAGCTCCTTGAGCATCTTAATAGAAAGCTTCTGCTCAGGCAAGTAATGACACAGCTAATGCAGAACACAGTAGGAACTGGTTTACTTAAAGCTTTGTCTTACATATGAATCCATGGGACTAAAAGACATGGCTGAGCAAAAGACAAGACACAGGCATTTCTCAACACCAGGACAAGTGGTTATTTTCTGAAGGAAGTTGCAGCCTACAGAGATCCCACATGCAGAAGTAGGTGCTTCTGATAGAAACTACAGTGCATGGAGTAGAACACTGGAACAGAAACAAAGCATTAAGAGGGCACAGCAGCAGAGTAGAAGCATTATGGATTGATGGCAACTCCCTACTGCCCATCCCCTCTGTGCCACAGTCAGGACAAAAGGACAGAAGTTGCATCTTGGAAAGAGCGAGTGGGGATCTCTTCACACAGATCTCAAAACAGAGCACTTGATTTACTTATATTACTTAACTAAGGCATCTCTTCAGTTTGTTCACAACTGCTGTGATGTACCCCATGAAAATAACTATGCAATACTTGCAATTTACCATTGCTGAGTAGACTT
The DNA here is from genome assembly GCF_022539395.1 of Myiozetetes cayanensis. Taxonomy (NCBI): domain Eukaryota; kingdom Metazoa; phylum Chordata; class Aves; order Passeriformes; family Tyrannidae; genus Myiozetetes; species Myiozetetes cayanensis. The sequence goes on along the minus strand of NW_026087411.1, from coordinate 86,184,382 downwards.
CCATGCTTCTCATTGTATAGTCTTGTTCACACACTGAACAAACATAGCTATGTGCTCTGGAGTTTTTTTTCCCCTAAAAAAATCTTATACTTATCCCTAGAGCAATACCACATATCTCCTGCTGCTGACAGTATCAAATAAAAGCATGAGAAACCATAGTAAAGAAAGGAGAAGCAGGAAATGTTACATTTTGTAGAAAGAAATTAGACGAATTCAATATGACTTGACAACCCCATGCTGGCCAATACTCATTTCCTTGGGATCCTCCAGATTGGTTTCTTCTGACTAAATTGAAAAACAACTTCATCTTTGTGTAAAACAATCAATCATTCTCAAAACTTAGTTTACTCTATGTCAAATAAAAAAACTCTTCAAAGAAAAAGTTTTGCCTTTGTTTAACAACAAATCACATGCTTGTAGACACTTAGCAGTAATAGAACAATTAAAGCAAGAACATCAGAGGACACTATGCAAAGACAATCTGATTACAGAAGTCTGAACACAGACACTAAGTTAAGACTGTAAAACACTTTGATGACTAAGTACAACTCCTGAACACGTTATTCTGTTCTGTCAGTCCCAGTAAGAGTCTGCAACTCCCATAAATGTGACCATCCCAAACACAAAGCAAAAATAGGCTTCTCTAGTAATCGCTCCACAAGAAATGGAATTTCTCTTGAAATTGGAGAAGCAGCCACATTCTTGAACAGTAACATGCATGTGGCACTGAAGGTAAAAGTGTTGTAAAACAGTAAACAAAGCCCCAAGATACCTTCTGCAATTCTACATTGAACAGAAGTGTTATCTATAGATATTGAAAAGATTTTTGTCTTTTCTTTAAAGCCACTGAAAGATTGACAAGGTAAGATATTTGCAAAGACATCCCAAATGCTCTTAAAGCAACAGTAAAACTGTTCTGCAAGAGTTAAGGTGTAATTAAGTGATAGACATTATCACCTTCACAGGACAGCTCTAGTCCAAGCAAACAAGTTCACTAACATCCTTCATAGCACAACCCTAGTCTAAGTGAAAATCTGTCAGGAAAAATTATCCACCTGCAACTCTCCTTTAGCCTGCAATTCATGAGTCAACAGTTCACACTGACTGCCCCAGTTACTGAGTGAACAAAAAGCATTCAAACCACAAAAATAAGGAGACACTTGAATACCATCTTTACTGTAGGTGCTAAGTTGTAAGTAACTAATGATACTGTACATTATCCTACAAGAACACAATGAATGGTTAAAACCTTACAGACAAAAAAATATATGGTCAATACGCTTGCCAAATTTGAGCTTAATATGAAAAGTTATAGAAACTAAATAACCTATACTGAATATTTTTTGAATCAAAAGGAAGCACCCAAACTGTTAAAGTGAATAGTTATGGATATCTGGCCTTTCAATGAAAGGGCTAAGACTACGTTTGTAATGTATCACAGCAAGATAACTCTGCTAAGAATTTCACACTGAAAGCTTTTGGTCAACTGCAATTTCAGCCCATTTTCATTGGTACTTCACATTAACAGTAGCACTGACAGAGGAAATTCCTTACAGCCCAGTCCCCTCCACTCATTTTTGCCAAAAGCAGCCTACTGTTAAAGTTTCTTCCTACATCTAGTTGGCAAGAAATACTTTATATGGTAATATTGTTCATAAAAGTACTAGTTTTTAAAACCAAGTATCTACTAAAAATCAAAGTCCTAAGATCAAAGGGAGACCAAGATAAAAGCTTTGCCCAAATAACCATCTTATTTGCACTGGTTAAGTATTACTACATTAATTTCTATGTAGCTAGCTTACTATTGATCAGGTAATTCCTTGGCAAGACACTTATTCCAAATGCACATATTCTCAGAGTATTTCTGACTTCTGCTGTATACATGTAATTGAGATTAACCTGACAGCTATAAAATTCTTCCTTCTCCCTCCTTTTCACACTTGATAGAAAAAGTAAGATATTCTGATTTTCTATGGCAGTAGCACTATCGCAGACGAGCTAGGATTTGTTAATTTTCAATCTTAATCGTAGTTGAAACAAATTAAAAGGTTTTCCAAGACCTCAAACAGTGCTTCCTAGAGGGCTGTCATTCTGTAGTGTAACAGTAAATTAAAAAAAAAAAGCTGTTGATATTCAGGATGGTAATTGATAAACTTGACCTATGGTTTATATGTGAAGAAAAAAGATAAAAGTTATTTCAAATTAAGTATCACAAAAATGAGAGAAAGTTTTACCTTTAAAGGTCTGATAGCTTCACAGAACTTTGTCCACCAGCTTTTCTCAATAGACTCCAAATGCCTCTCTCTCCTTCGAAGTGTCCTTAATCTTTCTTCCAGTTGTTTTAGAGTCCGTCTATCCCTTGATGACAGAGGGCGGCCGTCTCTGCACTGGTTACCAAAAAACAGTGCAAGGGATCAAAAGTCACCAAATCAAGAAAACAAACTTGATGCTTAATTTAACTCTTTACAATTCTCAAGAATTTGTAGTATATAATTCATGCGTATATAATTTCTACATTATCAAGAGGATGAAGTGCAAAAAAGTCATAAGCTACAACAAGAGGAATTCCTATTAACTGGTAGAAACCAATTTTCACAATGAAGAATTAGTTGAGTGAACCAGACAGTTTGTTTGATAACTATGTTTAAGAATAAAGGCTCTGAATTAAAGTATAAACACTGAGTGGGAACCACTGCACTCTTATAAACAGAGTAGCAAATCCTTAGATCTCAGTTACATGTTAATAAGCAAAAGCAACAAAACAGGTATTAGATAGCCAAACCAAAGCTGTTTGTAACATCGATGCTAGTGTATTACAACCTGATACTTAGATAAAGAGATTGTTATATAGTAGGAAATATACTAAAACCATACTTTAGAATTTTGAAATTCCTTATTAATTTTTTCCCTTATTTGTTGGGAAACTGTTGGAACAGTTGAGGTCTACTATCACAGAGCACACAGCAGCACAGATGGACGGCCAGAATGAAAGTGAGGCATCTTAATATCCCTTCCTCCCAGTCAAGGCTGTGAAAACACAGGTCAAACTATTATCTGAAATGGGTTGAAAAAAGCGTGGGAGATTTCCCCTACCGCCTTGTTTGTAAAGCAGAAATCCTACCCTCCTTTGGCTTGCCCTTGGAGGTTGTTAAAAGTGTCTTGCTTACACTAAGCACAGAATTCCCTTTAGCAGCAAAGCCATCCTGGGTTTACATGGGGATGTTTAGAATTCAGAACAGATTTCCATATGTATGCTTTTCATAAAGAAATTATTTATAACAGCAAGGTACATTACTGGGAAGCAAGAATATCTGGGGCTGTTATTTATTCATACAGATGATTCACAGTTTGATGAATCTACCTCATGACAGCTCTACGTGGCAAGCATCCAGTGTTAACCACACTATACCGAGTAAGTATCAACAAATTGGATGCCATTTCTAGCAACAGACTAAGTGAGGTTACTATCTACAAAGTATCTCTTCCATCCAAGCAGGACTGGAGAAATTGTACTTGTTAACACTATTATTAGCTAGACAGAAATAACTACTCACACAGAGAACCTAATCACTACTACACAAGTGACCATGTTTGGTCCCAAATAACTCAAATAACTGCAAGCTATTCACTTTTTACTTGCTAGTCTTTCTGGCACAAAAACTCTATAGCATGAACCATAAGCTAATAAGGAAGAAAAAAAACATTAAGAAAGTGAGAACAGTGAAGACCATACCTTTGATTTAATCCTTAATAAATGTTGCTCCACTTCTTCAATACCTTCAGTGTTCTCCAAACGTTCATAAGCTGCACTAGTAGTTCCCTTAATCAAGTTTAGAGGCAAAGCTGACATACCATAAGCCTAAAATAAAAAGGAAACAGACACACTCAAATTTTGTGCCATATGTTTTCATCTGATAAGGCTGCTGTATGTCATAGCTATAAGGTATCAGTACTGGTGTTTTTTTCACCCCCTCTGCATGCTCTAAAAAAAAAAAAAAATCAATTATTTTCCTTTTTTTGAGCAAAACATAACAGATATGCTATGCAAATTCCAGTATCCCATATTGTTCCAGTGGTACTTAAGTGTCTCCTGATCACTTAGGCAGTAGCATGTGTTAAGACCTTGTATAAGCACGGTACACTGAAGATTTATCAGACTACTTGTTCTGCTTTGTCAAGCCACATAGCTTCCCAAAACTTTAACTTTCCCAGATTTTTCCAATGCAAGGTCTGTAAGCTTTCCACTAACATAAGAAGAAACAGATATTTGAGGCAAGGTAAAGAAGAAAACGGCTCTATTTCCTCCCTGTTACCCTACAATTCTTATAAATAAAGGCCAAGGTCAGAAGTTTCTCCAAGCAGTTTAGAGACATTAGCCATTAGCCTGTCATTTGTTTACAGTGAATGCTATCCTTGGGGAAGACCTCAGCAGGAAGATTCTTTTCTCTCTCAATCACAGTTAACATAACCAATTTTACTAAAGTGCCTGATATATGAACACTTGCCAACTTCTGAAAACAGAATTGTTCATGTTGGAAAAGACCTCTAAGACCATCAAGTCTAAACTAACACTGCGAGGCCCACCACTAAACCATGTCCTAAAGTGCCACTCTACAAGTTTGTTAAATACCTCCAAAAATGCTGAAGAGCAGTTTCCTAGATTTTCACAGGAATACCACTCCCTCTGTCAAGCACAGCTTTGTATTTCATACTGAGAATAGATTTAACACAAATGCTAGTGTGTTAAAAATGCCACCTTACATGCTGTCAGATCACATGAGTTTTGTTTTCATAAGGCATGATTTGACCTGCTTAGAAACCTACTTAAGCATAATAAAAGTCTTCACACACTACACCCAAAGCAAGACACTGTCCATTTCTTGGTTTTATTTTTGAATTTGTCATATACCCCATTACCAACATCCATTTCTAGGCCCATTTAACCAAGAGGTCTTATTTACTATTACTGTAGCTCAAACCCAAATTAACTCTTTAAATTGGTAACCACTTAAGATCTGACAGAGCCCACAAACTTCAGTTTGACTCTGTAAGCAATCATTTTCCAGGATTTCAATAAAAATTCCTCTAAGTATTAGGGTAGAAAAGCATGAAACAGAACTTTAGCAAGTCTGACAGCTTTGTTGATTTGCTATGGAAATAGGTTTCTTATGTCTGGAGTAAAAATTACCAGTAAATTGTTGGAACAATGTCAGTAAAGTTGAACAGACAGCACGTGTCTCAACAAACTGCAAACCCAAGGAAACAATGGTAACTGATAAATCACTTTAAAAAAAATTAAGGGTGTAAGAGAAAAGTACTTTCCTTCAAACGTTTCTTGAAGTATATATCAGCAAAGAACCCATTCAGCTGGAGAGCTTTGATAACTTGCTCTACTTGACTTTTTTTTTCATAGCTATGCAGTATTAGAATTTGGGGTCCAATAGGCTCTTAGAACAAAAGGTAAGCTATTAGCTATCTGCTCAGCATTTCAGGACTTCACAGTTGATAGTCTCATTTGTAACCCAAAAACACAGATAAAAAAAGGTACCTGCAGCAATGATTACAGACTTCCAAATCAAGTTAAACTCCCTTTTCCACATCTACAAAAGTTAACTGACAATTTCAGTTCTGATGTTAAAGCTTTGTGCTATAGAAGTGTTAAATAGAAAAGACATCTCTTCTCACAGCCCGGTGATGAAAACAATTTTATGCTTTCCAAGACATTCTAGAGATTCTGGTTCGAACAGAGCAAGTCAGCCATAGGAAGGCCTACTTACAAAACTGAATATTTTCAGTAAGGAAAATAATTTAACTTATGATGAACTTCACAACTCTTCATAAATGTGTTTTGGTTCTCCCTTTAGAGTATCTTCTTTAAGAGCATTAAGCTCCTTGCCATCTACATGAGCTAAAAAGCACTCCCCCAACTCTCTGCTCTAGGCCAAAGAAAGAATTCCTTCAACCTTTATTTATAGGTTGCTCTCTGCAACCCTGTAATCACTCAGACAAGCCTCCACAGGAGTCTCTACAGTTTTCAACAACTGGGGGATCAAAACAAGACACAGTATTCCCATGTGTGGCTTCGGAAATATCAAGTACAATGAAATAATGGCTATGTCCTTGCTGATGCAAGCCCAGGACACTGTTTGCCTTTCTGCTGCAAGGAACACTGTTGGATCATGCTCAGCTTACTGTCCACTAAGACTTCCAGGTCCTTTTCAGCCAAGCCATCCCCCAGCTGTTAGATTCAAGCTCCTCAGAATTAACCCATTCCAAAAGAAGGTCTTAAGAACTGCTAAACCCGATGTCATTCTTGTTGCACCAATCTGCCCTGTCAAGGTCTCTGTGGTGGTTTTTCATTCTGTTTTATCTACTTCTCTCAGTTGGAAATCATTCTTAAACTATATGTCTACTCAACCTCATCATCCAGATAATTTCTAAAGACTGACTAGTATTGGGCCCATATTGAACCCGAAGAGCTCACTCAGGTCAGCCAGTGGTATAACTCCAGAATCTGGGGGAAAGTACAAACACCATCCAGTATCATAACTAGAATGCAGGCTACAATTTATCTGAGGTTCCTCTGTGGAACCCAAGACATTTCCAGCCACAGACAAAACCAATATTCAGTATGCAGAAATGCATATAAGGGATTACTATGACAATAGGTCTAAACAAATTCTACAAAGCTAAGCTCAGAAGCAATTAGATTTCACCACCCAGCAAAGGCTTTCACCTGTTCTTCAAACAGTTACCATCAACTCACATATCAAGTAGACTCAACAGAAATAGTTAAGAATTAAAATGCAGAGCTTTAACTCTTCTACATTTCTACAAAGGAAAATACAACTCTCAGAGTGATGCATTGTGTTGCTGTTTTTGCAGATGTGAATTATATACTTGAACACCAAGCTTGCTCTAGTGATAAAAGTGGTCTAAGTTCCTTCCTTGACTACAAAAGATGATAATAGCGAGATGATTATGCAAGTAAGCCTCCCATCATCAGTGTGGGAAAAAGACACATTGGTTCTTCAAGACAACAATATATATAGGATGAAGGACAGAGAGATGAGTCATCTCATGTGATGTGTCACAGGTCTGAACAGAAGCTATATTAGCTCATTCTCAGGGCTGCATTTCCCTTCAGGCTGATACAGAAGTTCAAGGCTGCCCTGGACAGAGTTTTAATCCCCTGGGTTAGTACAAGTGTTAAATTATTCATGGACTATTATTTTGGGCATCTGCAACTTAACAAGCAAGCAGTGTATTGAAGATAGCACAGGAAAACCAAAGCTATAACACTAAAGCCAAGAAAGGGCTAAGTCCTGAAACAAACTGGATTCAAAGTTTTGAATATGAATAAAAACAGATCAAAAGAGCCTTTAAAGCAGTTAAGGTAATTTATATACATGAATTTAGATGAAACATGTAATTAATTCTTGACACACACTACTGAAACAACAGTTTCCAACTTATTTTTAGTTATCTTTTGCCTAGAAGTGTTAAGTCAGGTAAGAAACACTACACCAAAGAGTAAAAACAGACATGCAAATGTCTGTACAGGTAATTGCAGTATACATGTTTGTTTGTGGTTTTTTGCCATACATATTCTTTAAAACGAAAGTACTAACTGTTCAGGCTGGCATCTGATAATGCATGCTGCAAGCCTCAGGCTGCTGTCTCTACTGTTACTGGATGTCTGATCAGCTTCATTGAAACCACATTTTACAGTAGAAAAATCTAAATTTAGAGTTAAATCAACTTATTTGAGAGGAGATTCCCCTCTCTTGAATCACTGCAAGTGATCCATGTAAGAAATCACCCCTTATCAGTTAGCTTAAGGGCTGGAAGGCCAAATTCTAAGAGCTCACTCCTCAGTAAGTACAAGTTAGAGGCATCATCCATGAGCAGCTGTCTCATTCTCATTTGAGCTTCTACCCACAGGCAATACAGTTAATATCTCTAGTTGGACCAAGTTCATATTTATACTTCACAGATTTCTTGAAGTAAGTGGCTGCCTACTCTGAAGGAGCAGAGAAAAAAAAAAAACAATTACTTACAGCAACAGAAACCCCTGGCCTTACCAACCCTATTAGAAGAACATTCTAAACAACTCTTGAGACTTCTGCCTTATTTGTTATTCACAGAAGTGGTAGCTGGGTTTAACACAGTAATTTGTCGGTAAAGCAGGAGCCAGTAACTCACATGAACACAACTAGTTTAGTACCATTCTGTACTTTTCAGTAGCACTGAAGAGCAGCCAGAAGCACTCTCTAGCAGTTCTCTGAGCATACCACTGAAACCAAATATACTCCGTGCTCCAGACAGAGCATTAAAATACCTTATGAGAAATTACATGAACACTGCTTCCAATTTGCTTAGTCTTCACTTCCCCCATGTACCTTTCCTTCCCATCCATCTGCAGCAGATTCAGCTATTCTGTCATTCCACAGTTAAGATTTAGGAGGAGTAGCTGCTGTTCTGATCCTTAGTCCCTCGCAGACTCAGTATGTTACAACATTTTAGATTCGCTAAACTCACATAACCCACGGTCAGATAAGGGAATAGGCTTTCCTACCAGCTGCCTGCTATGTTAATAGTCACTTATAAATAGAAGGCAGAACACAAACGAAGTTGCAACAAGTTGTATAATCATGTTTTACTGAAGTTGCACCAAACAACTGCATCAGGGATAAACCCTCTTGTACTTAAAAAATCCAGAAAGGTGTTTCACTGGAAACCATAACCTCCAGTTTAAGATTTCTAAATTGCAGAAGCTATGAAAGACTTTCATGTAAAAGAAAATATTAAGGTGGGAACAACTAATCATCAACCGTACCAGCCCCAAGCCCAGAAATCAGTTATGAGGAACACAGCAAAAACACACTGAAATGAATATAGCAGATTACTTGAGAAAGGAGTTAAATCAATTAAAGCTTATTTTGAACACCTACTGCAAAAAGCCTGAAACTATCAGGCATTGCACTTTAAGTTGATTATGTTTCATTTTCTACATCTGCTAGGTTCAGATAATGAGATGCGTTCAAATGATTAACCTGTGGCTCAAACAGGATAATTTCTCCTTGTTAGGGATCAAACAGAGCAGGTAAGTTGTTTCTGATCAGCTTGGTACGCACCCAGAACTGTAAATGAAGATAGCTTGACAACCTTTTCTCGTTAAATATATTAAAGAATTAAACTTGTGATTTCAATAAATTATCAAAAAATAATTGCATAGCATAGCAGAAAGACTTCCCATTCAATTTCTTTTTAGAGGTCTATATATCATGCATGTGGCTTTAAAGTGGCTATGACTGAGGTGTTTTAAAAGATGTATATCTAATCTTGGGCAAGAAGTGTAGAAATTAATATTGACAAACATTTCTTGCACGGCACTGCCCTCTAGTGAAGTCACATGAAAAAGCCAAATAGAAAAGAGAAATCTTTTATCACTGTATAAAAGGCACCAAAAATGTTCACAATTTTAAAGATGCAAATATTCGATTTCCTATTTTCTTACAACAGCTTGTTTCAATACTTCACCTGAAAGTGTGACCATGAAAGACAAAATGTTCAGTTCTATCAACTGGACTCTGATAAAAATGTACCTATTCAAGTTAAAACCAGCTAAACTAGTTTAGTGTATGCAGTATTTATGAAATACAGTCAAGCATGAGTTAATTTGTTTCAATACAAGTGTTCCAGAAAAAAGCCCTCCATTTCAAGAATATTTTGGTATAGAAGAGATTTTTCTATATTTGTAGTCTAATTAGCTTCTTGTTTGCATAATGTTAACCATGAAGGAAGTCACATGATACCTTTTATCCCTCACTGCAATTGACATAGTTCATGGATACAATGCACTGTTATCAGCACTGCTTCTGACAGAGGAGGTAAGTCAGTCCAACTAAGTAGTCCCAAGTGAGGTGCACTGTCACATGTCATACCAATACAGGTAACCCTGAGCTTGCGTAAGAGGAACTGGGACTCCATCCTTACTGAAACAGTACCTTCTCTGCGCAGCTGGACTGCACAATTCTCCTGAAAAGTAATCTAACTCCACAAGAAACTGTCATCTGCTTTCTCACATTAAAGCCATCTCCATCTTTGGGTATCTATTCATACTACCAATAAAAGACAACAATGGGAATTCCAGAACATCATTAAGCATAGCAAATAGGGACAGCAGTTCACACATCCTCAACGTTTGAACATTCAATATGTTATCTAGTAAAATCTCAGTTATTTCATGTGAAGTTTTAGGACACAATCTTCAGCTGCTACAAGAGTATCATTTTTTGAATAACATCGCTATGGAGTCATCCTTCGAACATCTCCAATCATGAAGTGAGTGGCAAACAAAACAGGTATGTTCTGTACGGCACTTCTTGCACAACCTGTTGTACGCAACATGAACCTTGCATTACGCACTTCTTTATCCATTTCTCTACTATTCATCCCTACAGCCTCTTGCTACACACCTTCATTTTGCATAATCATCTTTTGTCTCAACATGTACACTGCAAGACTGTCTCACTTATTTGTCAGTGCCTCTACACTACAGTTGTTCTACTATACACAGTGCACTTATATTTGCTGGACAAGACTTCTGTAAAAAAGTTAACCCTGCTTCAGTTGTAATACTGACCTAGCTGCCAACTTCTGTATTGCTCCATTAGGCTTGGAAAAGTATTAACAACCAAAGATTAATCTTCTTTCAAGTTGTAATTCTAAAATCTCAAAATACAGAACTACCAGCTATCCACCAGTTTAATATCTACACTTCTCCAAGATGGTAGTAGGAATAAGGCTGTTAAAACAACAGTCAAATTGGTTTGCTATTTTAGTTATTTACTACTTCATGGAGAAGTGAACATAATGAAATAATTACATTCCTTTTGTATGTCAGAATTGACATTGTAGTGACTAAATGGTAATGACAGTGAATGCTACTAACTTATGAATTTCTGAATAGCTACTTGATGTCTACTTAAAAGAACATCGCTGGTGAACAAATGCTTCTGGGGTGAGACAGATTATAAAAGCTTTTAAGCTCTTTGGCTGTTAAGTCAACTGCGGAAAAGTAAATCATGCTCTGGACAAAAATTAGGTGTGAAAAGGTCATTACATTTGTGATTAGACAAACTAAGCTTTCCAACGTTTCCTCTTTCAAGACAGAGGAAAAAAAGGATCACTTTACAATTGTGTAAAAAAAGAAAACCAACCAAATAACGCTTATTAAATGTTTGGAGAAATTACAAAGCCAATTACAATCATCCTTCAAGGTCATGCTAAATGAGATGCACAAGATCATTCAAAAATCAATCTGCCTATCACTGTATGAGTAATATGTTATTCTGCCTTGAATTCAAATAGCAATCTGGAGCCAACAACAACTATTGTATTAACACCTAAGGCAATGTAGAACCATTTCAATGCAAAACACATTAATGAAAGAATAGATGCAAACTACATCATCTGCAAAACTGTTTCAAACTCTCCCCAGCCAAAACCAGTACAGCACTGCAGGCCTAATTTATCATTTTCTTGTTACTATTGCACCTTCATAGACATAAAAAGCTGTCAGTATAAATCATCAAGGTCACAGATTTGCAGAGCCCCCCAAGGATCATTTGTTCACATTTCTTACAAAACAATTTTAATTACCAAGTGCTGTACTTCAGTACTTCACATAACTTAATACCAAAGAAACAGCAGACTTTGTGTTATTAAAGCTCAAAACCAGAAAAGCAAGTACCAATTCAGTATTATGCCAAGAATTGAGACATACACACAAAAAAAAAAATCAGTCTGAGTAATGTTACTCATTTAAACATTGAATATTCTTGAGAAAAATTACATCTGTTTATGCTTGTCAGTAACATTAATGTATCATCTGAACATTTGTAGACTTCATCTTATTATTTCCCCTTAGAAAGTTAAAAATTCAGAATACGTATCTTCCCCAGTTGCATCTTCCTTGTCTCTTCCTGGTCTTCCAAAATGTCAATTAACAAAGAAAAGATCATTCTTCAGGGATTCAGCAAGGAAATGAACACAAAATCTGAGTTCTAGTATTATTTTCTGGAAGACCATGCTAATAAGGATCAGCTCAAAGTTAGTCAAAAGAAACCTAACTGCAGCTTTTATATTTTTACATCTATTCACAGAAGCAAGCAAGTTTGCTTCTTGTACAACCAAGTTGTAAAGTTACAAAACTACGGAAAAAATAATTTGTATTGCTTAGATTGAGAGTAAGTATTCAATGATTGTTTGCTCCCCCACCCCAAACAGGTCATCTTCCCACCACTAGGACAATAAGCCTCTAAAAATTTGACACCTATCAAAGTATTTGAAAGTTATTACTATCTTCTGACACACAACAATCTCAGAAGAGCTAGTAGCTATTCAAACATAGAACTAACTTCTTTTCAGACATCACTGCATACTTTTCTGAACATTGTACTAAGGTGAATAGATCACAGTAAAAATCTTTAGTAAATCTTTTTTTCACAAATTAACCAAAAGTTAACCAACATAAATTAAATGAGATTATAACAGTAAAACCAGTATTGTTGAAATAAATTAATCCAATAAAGAACCAATCTTACTGTCAATCGCTGTCTCGAAGCTTTTCATAGGCTAGAGCCAAGCTTAAACAGAGGACACCTCACACCATGAGGGACAAGACATTAAGTGTCACCCATTGGTACCACTGCTAAATCCTGTAGGTCCACACAGACAGGCTGCAGAACCCTTGAGGCTGGGAGGGACCTCCAGAGCCCATCTGGTCCAACACCAGGGTCACCTACAGCTGCTTGCCCAGGACTATGCACATATGGCTCCTGAGTATCTCCAAGGAGGGGACTCCACAATCTCTCTAAGCAACTTGTGCAAGTGATCCGTCACCTTCAGTGTTTCAGCTTGTGCCCTCTGCCCAGGAATGGGATGAGAGACATCTCTGAAAAGCCTGGCTTCATACTCTTTGTACTCTCCCTTTAGATATTTGTACACATTAACAAGACTTTCCCTAAGTCTTCTTTTTCTCTTGGCTAACAGTTCTAGCTCCAAGACTTTCCTCGTAACAGGAAGAGCCCAGAACTCCACATGTGGCCCTACCAGGGCTGAGTAAAGGCAAAGAATCACCAACCAACAGCTGGCAATACTTCTCCTAATGCAATGCAGGATACTATTAGCCTTCTTCGCAGAAGAGTACAATTCTGGCTCATGGTTCACTTTGTGCCCACCAGAACTCCCAGGTCCTTCTCCTCAAAGCTGCTTTCCTGCTGGGTGGTCCCCTGTATACATTTATGTGAGTCCATTCCTGCAAAGCTTTGCGCTTTCCCTTGCTGAATTTGATAGTGTTCCTGTCAGCCAACTGCCCAACCTAGCAAGGTCTCTCAGGATGGCAGCACAACCCTCTGGGGTATCAGCTCCAGAGGGCATTGTCCTAGTTTTGTGCCACCTACAAGCTTGCTGAGGGTACACCCTGCCACATCATCCTGATCATTAATGAACACGCTGAACAGAACTGGAACCAGTATTGATCCCTGGCATATCCCACTAATGACTGGCCTCCAACTAGACTTCATGTCACTGATCACCATCCACTAGGCCCAGACATCCAGCCAGTTTTCAATCCACCTCCTGTCAGCTCATCCAACTCATATTTTGTAAGCTTCTCCATGGGGATCTTATGGGAGATGCTCAGTGTGGGTTAGGTGTAGCTTCTCAATGTTTGGAAAATGCACATCAAAGATGCTGGCATGTTGTAACAGTATAGGAGTTGTGAAGAGCTGAAGGCTGACATGAGAAGCATTACTCTAAGAACAGTGCAGCTCAAAAGTCAAACCTTTTGAAATTTTGAGAGTTAAATTTGCAATATCTGTCCATAAACAGATAAGGATATCTGTCCATAAACTTGTTTACAGAAGATTTTGAATTATGTTTTAAAAATGGTACTGTAGCAATACAAATAAGGTCTAGAAACAGTACTCAAACTGTTTGACATAATTTAAAAAAAGTCATGCTGCTAAGAAAATAGTATTCTGTGTGACCACACAATTAATTTTTGTGGGGGTTTCTTGTTTGTTTTGGTTTGGGTTTGGTTTGGGTTTTTTGTCATAACCTGTATGTTTGCAACACTAAGTTTTTGGAAAATTTAGACAAGTCAGTTCTGTGCCCACCTCTTAGTAAAATAAATGCCTTAGGAAGAAAAACTGCTCATTGGAATGGCTAGAGTCAAAGAACAGAAACAAAGTTAACAAAAGAAAAGGCAAATGTAAGAAAATAATTTGAGAATTTAATGTTATGGACTTTTATGAGGTAAGAAACTCGTCAAATACAGCCAAGATGTCTGCTGTAGCTTATCGTTATACACTACTGTCAAAGTGTTTAGCCTTGTGCTAGACACCTCTCATCTTGCTTTGCTACCAAGTGTTAGAGAAGTTCTGTTTTTCCTATGGAAGTCCAACACTACTGAAAAAAGGCTCTGACTCCAAAACCACACAGCTTACAGCCAGACACTGTTATAGGCCCAGGAAAGCCACAGTTGCCACACTGTGCAGGACTGTCCCTAATGTCATCACGTAGAAAACCAAACAGAACAAACCGATTTATTTTCCATTTAAAGTGTGTAGTTAAAAATACTCTCTAAACACTCCTTTTTCTCCTCAGTCATTCTCCTTGCATCTCATTTATATTTTCATTTGAATTACATGGTGTTAAGAAATACCATAAAACATTTCATTTGCTCCTTTATTCAAATATTATCTGTTGACTCCCGAAGATATTTTATAGCAAGCGTGAAACTTAAATTAAAATCTAATTATTACAGTAATTCTTGCTTTTAACTAAGAGCACCTGCAACACATACACAATCTTCTCTGTTAAGTTATCACTGAAAGCAGTTTTGAGTTTTCTCCCTGACCTCCCCAGGGAAAAGCAGCTTTTACATTAACTCCTTAAGATGGTAATTTCCATGTTAGTACCCTCCCAATGATTTACCTTCAGGGATGAGATGCTGTCAGGATTGTAATTTATTACTAATCCTCCCCAAATTCTTAACCAGCATTTCACAGAAACTGAGGAGCTCAGGAACTTTTCATACTAAATAGATGTTATTTCTTCAGCAACTTCAATTTTAACAGTGTATTTCACGCTACCCCAGTCAGATGCTGGGGAAAAACTCAAAAAAAACAAAGGTTGCATTTTTCCCTCAAACTACAACAAAAGCTCTTCTCTGTATGTATCACTACACCAAACTTACAGTGACTTTGATGTCTGAAGTCATAAGAAAATGGAATCCAGAAAGCTAATATACTGACAACCACATCAAACTGCAATGTTATCTGCCTTTCTATCATACTCAGTAACACAAGTCCTCAATTGTCAGCAGCTTTGGTCCAGCACAAAGCTTCGATGTGTTGTCCCCCATGCGTCACCTTCCCCCCAAAATCCCAACACATCAAATGCTACAATACAGCATAGTCTGATAAGTCTGTTCCTTGTTACATTAATAGCTCACCACATATTTCAGAGTAACACATTAAATCAACCTGGACTTTCAGAGAGGCCCAGAACACTCAATCGATCCTTAAAAAATGGATTTTTAACTGGATTAGTCATTAGGGCAAATTTGCTAGTTCCATTCTTTAAACTGCAGCCATATCTAAAGAACACCAGCCCACTGCATCCCTCCTCCTGTGGAAGCAGTAGAATATGCTTTCACAAAGAAAGCCTAGAAGCATACACATGCTAAAGTGAGCTTTTTTTCTCAGTTTCTACTCAAATTCAAGGCTACCTGCTGACAGTGCCAAAGCCTTTTTTACCCCTCAGCTTTTCACAGTATTGTATATTACCACAATGCAGAAATTCAATTTCAGAGCAGCTATAATCTAATTCCTCACACTGAAGGCCACACAAAGCAGTACCTTTAACATACGTTTAACTAATTGTAGAATGGATAAATGGCACTGCCACGGACTGAAATAGAAGCACTTGATTCATCAGTTTCATGGTAGGATTAAATCAGTCAACCGCAGTCACTGCAGGCACAGTATTCCTACGTATTTCTAGTATTTTGTGTTATAGCAGGCATTCAACGTAAAGCCATTTTTAATTAGGTATGAAAGGATTTACTAACATATCACTTATTACAATACAACCTTTATTAGATTTTAATTCAGATTTTTTTCCTTCATTGTGAATATGAGTATACAGAAGACCAGATACACCTTGTCTTTACCTTCCTTTAACATACAGTTGCAACACTGGCATTGAAACAGCCTGAAGACATACAGAAGTCCAGGGAACATGAAAAAATTTCTGTTATGTCTGTACCACAAATCCTCAGCTCTTCACTGATATAAACCAAAGATCTGAGATCACCTCTATCCAAAGACATAGGAACTCAGATACACATCATGTCTCCATCTATTTTTTTTCCCCCATCATCTGCTAAACATTTGTGGAAAACTTTGAAATAGTTGCTTTTGTTCTTGTGTTTACCCGTACATAATAGTATTTTCTTTCCATGCTTAAAAAATTAGTGGCTCATCCATTTCTCCCACTCTGCCTTAATGCTTACCTTCTGTAAAACAGAAGGGATAGTTTCAGAAGGAAAAAATGCAGCAGTTGAAAACAAAGGAAGTCATACTTTCACACTCTACACATTTGCATGGACAGCTCAGTTGAAGTTTTCAAAGGAACAAATAAGCCTAAAGTCTTAGTAAACAAGGTATTCAGACAAGACTTGCTCATGCTTATGTTTACTTCATTTATCACTCACTATTTGTATAAGTCCTAAATACATTAAGACTGAGGCAACAACATTGAAGACCAAGGTATTGTCGTCATCTGAGAAAACACAGACAACACAAAACACTGAAGTTATTGAATGCTGATGGAAGCCACATATTTCCAAATTCAGCTAGTGTTGAGGACAGAAGCATATTGTAATACACAGCTGATCGTGTTCAAAAATAACACTGGAAGCAGAAAGTGTCAGCAATAAATTGAAAAACCTCCAAGAATCATAGAGTCATTAAAGTTGCAAAAGACCTCCAATATCATCAAGTCCAACCTTTGACTGTATACCACCATGCCCACTAAACCATAGAGCAAAGTGCCACATCCATTCACATCTAGGGTTTTTCTTATACACCATGAAAATAAAACAAATTTACTGCTGACTGAAATGTAAACAATGTTACATTTTAAATCTTTATAGATGTCTGCTAACAGTTATAAAAACAATATTTAGCTGTTTGAACAAAACACTGATAATATTCTTCCAGCTAATGAGTTCGTCCTTAATGTTAGTCTCATGGAGGTTAACATAACACTACATGTGTTCTTCAGTAATGTAATGTAGTTGAACAAGAGATTAATCTTTCCTGCTATACTTAAGGGAAACAAATTTAAAAGCTGACATTATTACAGGCTAAGTGAAGGTCTGGGTCTTTTTTGACCGTCACATAGATGACATAGATGTCAGCAAGGTAGCCTGAATAATTTAATGACCCGTGTCACTTTAAAAAAAGGCTTAAAGTAATAAAATTTTTGGTCTGGGTCAAGTTAAAGCACCTAGTCAATGGGGCTGAGAGCAATTCAGCTCATCTAAGATACCCACTAGCTGATCCACCCAATTGTTCTCCTACCTACTGCAAAGACCCTGATGACCACCAGGCTGTCAAGGCTGACACATCTAAGAACCTGTACTGAACTGCCACACCTAATTCTGCTACAGCTTACGCCAGCTGGAGAGACAGAAAATCATTAGCTAGCAGTTAGGAGTCTAAAGGTAGTATTCAGCTTATCCCTTATCGCCTTACCCAGTTAAGACAAACACTCTTCCCTCTTTCTTATATACTTGTTCTAGGAGAATTTTATACATTTATAGCCTGAAACAAAACACCTCCTTGGGTAGTAATGCTTCAAATTAATTTATTTCATGAGCTCTTGCTACAGAGGTACTTAGAGTTCACAGCAAAGTTACATGCGAACAACTTCACCATGCTAGAGCCAGGATGCAATGGAACAAAGTTATATTAGCAAGGACATGAACTTAAAGATTAAAACTTACCAGGAAAACAAGACGATACATCTAAGTATCATGAATGTAAAGAGCTGAAAAATTCACATAACTTACTGTGTAAGTGATAGCCGCCAACATTCCAATCACAGTCAACGAACTAATGGAAAATGAAAGTGCAGTCAAGCCATCTGAAAAAAAAAAAAAAAAAAAAGAGCCTTCTGAAAATTCTTACAGTAAATGTGTAAGAACCCTTCTTCCTGAATTGGTTTCCGGAAGAGATTTAAATTCATGAGAATAAAGAAAAAGATTGAGACACAGTTACCAGCCCTAACTCAGCATAGCTTTTTGTCCACAGTAGATCTTCCTTGCACATTGCAGGAAGTGGGACAGACTCAAAGAAGTTGCATTCAGTCAAATGGCTGAAGAGTCACTAATTAACTTGCTCCCATAGCTGTCTAGTGACTCTTAAAGACCTACTTCTGGCTTCCCTAGGGTGCTGTGGTAACTTGCACAGTTTTCACATGCATTCTGGATGGTTAATCTTAATTTTCTTCATCACCTAATTTCTCCTACTAAAGTATTATACAGAATCAGCCAAGCATGGATCTTTCAAGCAACCAAAAAAAGCCAGGCTGCAGGCCTCAGCTTCACTCAATGGACATGCAGACTATAAGCTGGAAAAAGTTCAGGGGACTAAAGAGTTACTGTAGCCTTATTATCACTCTAGAAATGAAAAGGGATAGTAAAAGAAAGAGTTACCAAAGAAAAAGGCATTAAACTCACACAAACCTCCTGCATAATGCTTCACAACAGGCCTGTCCCTAACCTCACTGTGCAGGACACATCACAAATGGTTTTGATAAAATAGTAACATGGAAACTTACAGTAGATACTACAGAAATTAACCTTCAGCAATCAAATTCATATTTCTGCCAGGTCATAACCAAGCTAGTATTTAGAGTTCTTCCCCATGTTCTCCCCTTTAGTTAATTCAAAAATTTAGAGTATAGTTAACTTTTATTCTTACTCACAGAGAATTACTAGCCAGATTCCATTCTTATTTTCTGAACACAGAACCAAGCAGTCATAAACTGAGATCCTCCATGAGAAGCTGCATCTTACTTCTGACCAACCCTACAGGCTTCTTCCTAAACTAACAGAATAGCACAACCAAATCCAACTTTACAGCTCAAATCTCCCTTTTGCTCTTTTTGCCACATAATACCAAACAACTTTCCAGGAACTAAAAGCAGTATGTCCCTAGATTTCAATACTAAAGCTACGTTTAAAACTTATAGAAAAACCCTAAACAAAAAACCCACAAAACCAAACCCTAAGCCTAGCACTCTTCTCCCTTAAGTACCTGTGAGAATTTGACTTAGTTTCCGAAGCTCAAGGGGAAAAAAAACCCAACCAAATGAGTGACCCTTACTTGCAACATATCACACAATGTACTTACTGTATTTGATGTTCCTTCTGTACAAGTATTTGAAACTAACATTTAATATCCATTTTAAAAGTCTGAACTATGTTCAATGGAACATTAAGAAACTAACTGGCTGAAAAATTTATAATTGTATACCACAAGTATATTATCAGGCTCTGCCTCAGTGGATGAGTTTACATTCCTTTTATTATCCCACTACCAACTGATGATGTTGGATACTTGTCCTCTGTCTCAAGATCTTTATATTTCTTTGGTCCACTGCAGACAGGCAAAGGAAAAGGGTAAATTAAGATAAAAACAGGACAATAGGTACAAGTAAAGACAACAGGCAAGTATTTTGTCCTTGTTTCTCCAGCAACTGGAACACAAAAGAACCTTCTGCAGACATCTGCTGTTTGTGGAATAGCTCTACAAAAGCCAGAAAAATTTTAGGAGACAGCAATGTGAAGATAAACCAGTAGTGTGCCCTACCAGTATGGAAGTCTAATAGAATCCTGGACTGTATCAACTGGAGCATGCCCCTCTGTTAAAGGATGGGACCATATAAGGAATGCTGCAGCCACCCTTGCTACAGGTAAGACTGACAAATCTGAGCAAGTTAAGAGGAGAACTAAGCTGGTCAGAAGTTGGAGCACTTGCTGTGCAGCAAAGCTGAGGAGCCAGGCTAGTTCAGCTGAGACAGAAACAGCTTTGGAAACACCTAATGCAGCTTGTCTGTTTATCAAAGGGGTGGGGTCCAGGCTCTTCAGTGGTGCATAGTTGTCCAGTGTGAGACAATGGGTGATGGCATTAAAGCCACACTGGGTAAGAGGGGAGATTCTTTCACAACACGATAAATGAGTTTCCAAACTTAGGGGGTTTTCAAGAGCTAGCTGATAAAGCCCTGAGCAACCTAGCCTGACCTAACTGCTTCCTTCTTGGTGCAGGAGATTTGACTAGATGACCTGAGGTCTCTTCAGCCTGAATTATCCTATGAAATTGGAAGTCATAAGAGAATGCTGATGGAGTCAGAACACAACACCAGACTTCCACATCCCAACCCAGCATCCTAAAAATTATATCTTCCTCAAAATAAACATTAGCTATACTGTATTTTCATAGCAAAACAGATACAGATAAACATTTCATTATGGTCATATCAAGGTAGCCTGGAAAAATCAGCTTACATCTCAGCTCAACCACTGTCACTATCTGTACAAACAAACAATCTGAGAAGCATTTATTCCTACACTGTCATAATCTTTGCTAAACAAGATTAACACCAACAAACAGACAGCCAAAATGTTGAATAAGATATGGACAGAGCACATTATGATTAAAGAGCCTGCAAGGATGTAAAAGCAAACAAAAAGGGCTTTGAGTATTTAAGAGGCAAGAGAAAGATGATGAAAATAGGGGCCTGTTGTCAAGTGGGGCAGGGGCCCTGGTGATACAGGACTTGTCCAGGACTTTTTCATGAAAAGTCCAAGTTACTAAATGCCCTCTTTGCCTCAGCCTTTTACTAGCAAGACCAGACTTAGGAAACCTATTCCTGGAAGCTCAGGGAGAAAGGTTGTAAGAAATATGTACTCTTGGTGGAAGAGGAGCAGGTTAGAGAATACTTCAGCCAGCTGTACATACAAAGTTGATGGGCCCTGAAGCACTGACAGAGCTGGCTAATGTCATTGCAGGGAATTTTTAGTCAGGAAGAAATTCCTAGAATAATGCAGAATGTGATTTGACAAAGGCTTGTGTCGTTATATTCTAAAACATTCACACAGAAGCCAATACTCTGATATACAGAGAATGAGGCTCAAAATATTGGAGTACTTATGCACTGGGATTAATGTTTGCTAGACGACTTTTAGTTACCTTCTTTTGGACTGCAACACAAAGTCTGTCTTATCTCACCCATAAAACACTTACTTCACACTTTTTCCCTGAATATGGAACACATGAATTGCACTGGCTAAAAAACATGAACTGCACAAGCTAGAGGTTAAATACTAGTTCATGGAGTTTGGCCTTTACAGCCCTAGTATAACAAATGCAAATACAACAATTTTAGAAAAGGTCAGTACTAGGAGAACAAAGGGAATGAATCATAACACCCATAGGATTTTCCTGTCTAAACAGACAAAGGCCACCTACTAGTCTCATTCTTCCAGTGAACAGCATTATTGCATTTCATTAGGTACAATTACAGACTGTCACGTGGCAAGATACACACTCACCATAACCTAAAAAAAGTCAAACTCCAGTATGCAAATAGCATTTAAGAGCTGTGTAAAGTGAAAACTATTGAAGAAAGTACCTTCCCCTCCCCATCACTAACATCAGAGGACACAACATTGGAATCCATGTTGTCAAATGCGGACTTCACTGAAAGCAGACACTGCCAGTGTCTCCTCTCTGTACTTTAAAGACAGTTCTAAATTTTCTCTGAACAGAAAGAACAATCTTATTGCAAAGACTTAGTGTAGGTGAACAGTTGAAGTCAAGGTAGAAAACTGTCACAAAGGAAGTTAATTATCTTGTTCAGTCAATGACAAGTGTGCCAAAACAAGTTAGTAGCAATTTATGCAAAGCTCACAACACATCTCAGACTTACGACTACTTCCAAATTCTTCAAACAGGAGCTTCACTTTCTCCCACTCTGTGGAATTTTTCTTGTTGGGAATATCCAAAGGAACAAAAGCACTGTAATACAGAAAAAAAATAATCCTTCTTATCCTAATTACTCAAATATAAAGAGAATTCTTCTTTGCAATTAAGAAAACAGAAATCCATTCATTCCTGAAGAAACAGAGTTCTGTGACATTAAGCTTCAAAAATTCTGAAGGCAGTCTTTCATTTTATTCACATTCCCCTCAAATGTTTTATTTAGACCTACAGAATACATGTATGAGTGTGCAGAGTCAGGCTTAAGGTCAATGAACAAGTGATTTTCTATTTCCCAGTCCTAAAAGAGGTAAGGACCCTACATTCAAGTATCATTAAGATGTATTAATCCGATTTACTATCCTGATTTGATTCACATGCAGAGGAGCAAATAAACTTAAGCATCAATTGAGACAAATTCTCTTATAAATACACACTTCTGAAAGCCAGAACAAAACAATTTATGATTTCCAAAACAAGTATTAAAATTCAAAGGGATATGTTTATCTTTCATTATTACAACTAAAATAATGCATCTGCTGCATTCCATTCTTTGTTCTGTAGTTGGCCCAGGGAAGTTCATTACATATTTTTGATTTTCCAATAAGCAGAGACTAGCAAAGAATGGTCAGAGAACGGTGTCAAGTAGAACAGTCCCCTAACTGAAAGCTTCCTGTTGTCAGTCTCACCATCCTAAGTAAAACTATACAAGTAACTCTTCAGTATCTCTATAGACAAAACAGCTGGTTTTGTAACAGCTGGAAAACCAGTATCTACATACCAAAAAAACACTGAAACCATTGCTTCAAGACATGAAACAGGATGCCTACAACTCACAAGAAGTCAGATTTGAAAGGAAACATTTTAGACCAAGAATGGGAGAGCCCACCCTAAGTCCAACACGAATGCTCGCAAGTATATTTCAGACTTGTAAAAGAAGGAGTACATTAATTAGATCCCCGCTTCAAGTTCCAAACAAATACACATATCCAGGAGTATGTCTCAGACTTTCAAGTACAAAACACATGTTATGTTTTGAAAGTTTGGGCTAGACCAACTGTGTGTATTATCACATCAAAACTAAACTGGAAGTCTACAAAAAAAGCTGACATTTTAAAAATTAAAACCTTAATTTCTAAAAAACTCTTGATTTGCAGCTTCTTGACTGCACTACAGGCAGATTGAGGGCTATCATTTACTTAATTTGATGCATTCTTGTTGACTTTAGATTTTCTTCTTGTATCTGACTCTAGTAGTAGTTCTTTCTGTAAAACAGCATCCAGGCAACATGAAGACATGGGTATTAAAACCAAGTTAGGCATTATTTCTACTTATGAGAGATAGAAATACAAATAACTGCAGGTTTATTCACTAAAAAGGGTTAAAATAGGAGACTTAGAACATAAGTGAGCTCAACTCCTTTTTATTTTAGCATCAGTACAGATTTGCTATCTGTGGACCACATGCAGGGAACAAATGAAACATCTTAGGATATTTATAACTTGCTTACCTTTTTTCCCCTGAGAGCAATAGGATTCCTTTTTTTTTTCCTGAGACTACAACCATCATGTCAAAAGACACTAATCAGAGCAGGAGCCACTATGTATGTTGTACACACTCTTCAATTATTACTCAGATAAATCTCAACTGAAGGAGACGGACATCTGATTCTGCTCCTCCTCAAGTTTCATGCACAAGACACAGTTAGCACACCCAGCCATCTACAGACATGCATCCAGTCCACATTCCCAAAGGATCTCCAAAACACAGCCTATCTATTGCATCAGCACATCACACAGCAGTTTAGCCTATTCTTCAAGCAACAAATTTGACAAAAGCCTTGGCTACTTTGCTGGGTTGACTATATGGTCAATGCAGCTTGAGGGCCATAGGAGTGATAAACAGAATGAGAAGTTTCCATGCCAAGTAACTCCATTTACCTGTCATCACTGTG
Source organism: Myiozetetes cayanensis (assembly GCF_022539395.1). Taxonomy (NCBI): domain Eukaryota; kingdom Metazoa; phylum Chordata; class Aves; order Passeriformes; family Tyrannidae; genus Myiozetetes; species Myiozetetes cayanensis. The sequence goes on along the minus strand of NW_026087411.1, from coordinate 86,160,304 downwards.
ATGCAATACAGTGCCTGAATAGAGTACAAGCACCAGGGTAGGCTTTTACAGCTGTAGCTGAGAATTTAAGTAACACAGCAAACAAAGCAGCTTAGCTGTGATGTCTGACATTTGGAGTTCTGAACATAAATGAAAGTATTACCTGCAGTAATTTTAAGAGTAGAAGGAAACTACATCCTGGGTATATTATGATTAAGATCTAGATCAATATCGAGGCTACAGAACAAGGAAAGTAAATGCAAGACAAGCAGTTTAAGACTATTAACTTTTGGCAAGGCTAATAACACACAGGTGTAGATGGGTTAAGTTCGATCCTTAAATCAAAGAGTGTCAATAACTGTCATCCTGAGGAAATTATTTTCCAACACACTACATTTAAACTCATTTGCTTAAAGCAAGTTCTGTGATATAATTCGCATAACTATTTACAGGTTAATTAGACATACATTCAAGCTTTTTAAGAACTAATGGTTCTAGAAAATTTAAGGTAGCCAGTTTAATTTCAAACACTGACAGTCATGGAATTATTCCTTTTGGAACCAAACACTCATTATGCTTAAAAGAAAGCATTTTTTTCACACTAGACTGCTGTGCAAGTGTGCCTTGATGAAGACTGTAGTATCTCAAGCCCCTTGACAAGCACATGACATTTAGAGATAAGTTATCTACTTTCCTTGTATTACGAGAAGGGAAAGCATTAGAAGTAAAAACTAATTCTGAGTATGCCAATATAAATTTGTCCTATATTTTGCTCTTAACGGTACTCCGCATAAAGTTATTTGTGTGCAGAGGATTTAAGCATTATAAACATGCACATTTTTGCCACCACAATAGACTAAAAGACAACTGGAGTAAGAGGTATAAACCCTATTCCTGATAAGAATTCAGACAATAACATCCTGATCATTGAGCTGTGCTATCCATTTAGAAAAAAACTTCCAAGGTCATATCTGTTTTGTGCCACGTTTCCCAAAACAGTCCAAAAGATCTCCAGCGGAGCAAGGTCAACATTCCAGTAAGAATGAGAGATTCTTAAACTTTGAACTTAAAATAACTTTCACTATTCTTTTGAGGAATGCTGACCAGGGAAGAGGCAGGAACTTCTTATGTAGACCTTTAAAGCTATTTATTGACCTGGTTTAATTATACAGATGACTTGCTAAATTAATCAGAACAGAGGTTGTCTGGCTATGAGATGCTAGTCATGTAAGCACAGGAAGACAGACCACTTCCTAGGCACTTAACTGGAAATATTCCAACCCCTCTTGCTCTTGTAACCTGTATCGATGAGTATTCTAGGCCATTAAGCCTAGCCACCCAGAATTAAATTCAGTATATAAAGTTACAGTCTGTTTTAATGTGCCTTTGATCATGACTGCCAAAGAGAAAATCCCATACTACTACCAGCAGGCAGTACTGCAAGACTGGTCTTCACTACCACATTCAGCTGAACCCCTCACGTAGAAGCTTCAGCTCCAACACTTTTCTCTCTTTCTTATCACACTGGGACTTCTGCAGCCACTCTTTGCCCTTGCTATAAAAACAGTTGATTAACTCTAGGCTCCCTTAAAGGGGAAATACAAGAATTACATTGCTCTGTACCAGCATCTTAGGTAGCAAGTGTGCTTTATTCTGAGGGCATTAGGATGATGCTACTCTTTTACTATTACCACCTTAAGAATGTGCAAGTAACCTACTATGTGTAATAGCAGTAAAACTGTTCCAGTTAGAACCAGAAATACCAAAATCCCCTGTGGTATCTAATGGAGTCCTCCTCTCTGCAGTAGATACTCCTGCTGTGTATCATTGGGGTTTGAGTCTGCACCTCTGGAGAACCAATATTCAGTAACTTAGTCCAAGACCACGTACTACAGCTCTGTGGTTTGCAAATCAATCTCACTGTCATACGGCACAGTATCAGAGGGGATGGTGTAAGCTGCTGTAATTTACAAGTTTTGTAGACCTTAAAGAATAAGGCTAACTGCACAAAGGATAATTAGGAAGTCAAGAACCAAGTTCTATATTACTAGGAGAGAAGAACAAACATGCTTACAGCTACTGAGGATTCAGTTGACACCTACTAGAGAGAATACAAAATTTTCTAAACTGGATATGTTATACAGTACATGTATATATGCCTATGATGTGAGCCAACAGTCAGAAACAGCTTTTAGTTCTAGTATTTCTAGACCATGATAAAGCTAACTCCTTCAGTCTCTTATAACAGCAAATATGCTATGACAATAAGGACAACAGACTTGTTAGAAACATACCTTTAATGTTTATCAAAACTAAAACATTACGCCAATAAGATGGTATACAAATAGAAGCATTAATTTCACTCTAGTTTCCACTTCATGCTCCAGTACTTTGACATGGATCATTTTAGCATATATTTTGTAATCTTCACCAACTTTACTGCTACAGTCAAGAAGCTCATGACACAGCAGACATTAGAAACATTCCATATTGGCATCCATGTCATGCTTAGTGATGATCTGAAATTGAGTTGGTAATATTGCCTGGAGTTTCCAAATAACAGCACTTCATTTCAGTAACATTTGCCTTTCAAACAAATGCCAGCAAAACCTTTATCATACAAGGCACAATTACATAAAGTATAACTCCATACTATAATTACATTCCTTCAGAGAACACTTCCATTTAGGAAATTATAAGCACATAACTCCTAATCATATTCCTAAAAAACTGTTTTGCCATGAAGCATTTGATAGAGGCAGAAAACAGAGCAAGTACAGATTTTTCACTCCCTGTTGTACACTGAGGTAACAATGCAGTTGTGTCATACCCATCAGGTCCTTGACACACATTCACAGTGCACATACAGTCAACTTGGAAACACAAGTATCTCCACAATGAAGAAACCATTTTAGATTCCACTTAAACTCTTTCTTTTCAGGTCCCAGTTCTCAGGATATTTAAACACTATTAGTGATTAAGCTGCATGGTTCATTATACAGACTGAGTGCATCATAATCTATCTCTTAGAAGCACACAACAGAACTTTGCTAAATAAATCTTGCATAGAACAGCATTCAATACAAATACTTACCCAATTAAGAGAAGAACTGCACAAATCGTGATGAATCCCAGAGTGTATTTGAGTGCAGTTTTAACCTGCTGTGTAATAAAGAGAAAGTTAATATATTGACATAGAATAAATCCAAAGGGTTTTTTTCCAAACTATGAAAAAGGTATACTTAGCGTAACAGGTATTCAAGGAAAAAAAAATCTCCATAAAAAGCATGAGTAGTTTTAGATGTAAGTCAGAAGTACACAGTCTTGAAGAGTCTCATAGCTTGAGAACTATGAACAATGACATGGAATTATGCTTCCATCGTAACCTATGCACTTAAGCATGGCCAGAATCCAGAGTACATTTGTTCAGTATAAGTAGTCTAAAAGAGAATACCTGATACTTTATATTATGGCTATGATTAGAAGTCCTCTCATGTTAAGATTACAACTGAGTGGAAGGGAAAACAATCACAATCAGTGACTAAAAGGTTCTTTAGAAAAGTTTTCATTTGAGAAGCTGGCACCTTATTGGTACGCATTTATTGTATTCCCTGGAAGGTCATGCATTTCAAAAATCTTCAGTGCATTACAAATATGACCAAGTGCTAGCTTCAGGTAAATTACTACTGCCTACTTCAAGAAAAAACGAAAACACTTCAGTAGAAAGTAGTGTAAACTTACCAAGCATGTGTTGCCATCATCATCTTCCTTCTCCTCATAATAGAAATAGACAAAGGGAATCCACAGAAAGACGCAGAACAGTATGATTGAGTACAAAGCTAGAGAAAAAGTTTAATTAAGTGAAGAGATGAAGTTACATTGGCACATTACTGCATAGTAATTCAAAGAAAGAATAAAACATTAGTTTCCTGTCATTCTGTTATTAATTTCAAACATTGAAAATTTAATAAAATTCACTAGCCAGCATATGGACTACTACTGTTTTGTGAACTCCAAAGGACTTGATAGAGTTAACCCCTTCAGACTAAGGATTTCAGATCCATCTTCAACACTAATAGACTAAAAGTAATCAACTCCTGGAATCACAGAACATGCTGAGTTACAAGGGACCCATCAGGATCATCGAGTCCAATTCCTGGCCCTCTGCAGGACACCCCAAGAATCACAGAGGTGAGTTACAGTACTAGCACACTGAGGAAGAGCTAGTGTAGAGGACAGTGAATAAAAGCCAGCTAATGTCACCTAATAAGTTGTACACAGAAAATATAGATTAAAAAAACACACTTAAAGCTATTTTGATCACTGGGTTCAATTTCAGGTGATGTTCCACTATTGATGTAAGTACATTATAGATGGAAGGTGTGGTTCTATCACTGATGACCTCAATTCCCAAAACAAAACAAGCTGTAGCAATATAGTATCATCACTACACATTCCTTTCTTAGGAATGACATTTTAGAGGAAGGACAAATTAGAAGTTGCAACAGACATTTATCTGAGTAGCCACTAAACCAAAACAGTCCTACTGTCATATTACTCTGACACACAGATCATAAAAAAAGTTTTAACCAGCTAGTTTAACAGACATGAAGAGTTTCCCATATATGTCTTCACAACTACTAACTGGCAAGTTTTGAAGACATTAGGACAGCTGGTCAAAATCAACTGGACTGATTAGAGAGTGATATGAAAAGGAAAGACCAATTTCAAATACAGAATTTCAAGTATAAATCTGCAGCTCCCTGTACTAGACATTACATACGTTTTAGAACATACTTATTTAGCAAAACCTTTCACTACTTTTAAATATCTTACTTTACAAACACCTCAGAAGTCCATTAGGAAACTAAAAGCCATCAAGCAGTATGTTACAGTCTATGCACTCCATAAGGGAGGTATGCTGGAATAGCTTAGCAAGCCCTCAAAATGTTCGAAGTACCACACAACAAAGGTTGCTTGTGCAACCACAAAAATCACACCATTGAAGGGGTAAATAAAAATACCCAGGACCTGTGATCTTTGGCTATTTTTTATCTTTGCCTGATTTTGCATAACTAACTGGCACCTTTCCATCACTAATATATTCACCCTGACTTAAGTTTGTGACCTCTTATCCTAGCCCGTGCACTCCTTATCATACTCATGTGCTCCAAAGAAATCTACCTCAGCATTTTTACTTGAAGTGGTGTAGGAGCCAAATCAAGTATTGCCACCTAGAACCTAAAAACAAATCAGGATTTTCCTTCTAAAATTTATTATTTAAAAAAATATTTTTCACTGTTAAAGGTATCTACTGTTTAGAGTGCTTAGTACGGCATTGTAAGAAGAGAAACAAGTTCCCTACTTCATAAATTCTCATATTATCCAAGAGCATAACATTCTAAGCCCCTCAGTTCAGGAAGGATATTGAGGTGCTGGAGCAGGTCCAGAGAAGAGCAACCAGGTTGGTGAAGGTACTTGAGCACAAGTCCTATGAGGAGAGGCTGAGGGAGCTGGGGTTGTTTAATCTGGAGAAGAGGAGGCTCAGGGGAGACCTCATCACTCTCTACAACTCCCTGAAAGGAGGTTGTAGCCTTGGGAGTTGGTCTCTTCTCCCAGGCAACCAGCAGCAGGACAAGAGGGCACAGGCTTAAGCTCTGCCAGGGAAAGTTTAGGTTGGATACTAGGAAGACATTTTTTTATGGAGAGAGTAATCAGACACTGGAATGGGCTGCCCAGGGAGGTGGTGGATTCACTGTCCCTGGAGGTTTTTCAGATGAGACTGGATGTGGCACTTAGTGCCATGGTCTAGTAACCACGGCAGTGTTGGATCAAGGGTTAGACTTGATGATCTCTGAGGTCTTTTCCAACCCGGCTGATCCTATAATTCTATGATTCAGGGCTTTAGAACACCTTAAAACTTCAGTCTCTGAAATGCAGCCTTCTTAACACATTGTAAAGCAGTACTCATACTACTTCAATATTGTGAATGCGTTCAGAAATCAAGCCTCTCTAAATCTGATTTTTTTAGACTAGGTTTAGATCACAATGTGTCAGTAAATTAGGCAAGTTAAGTTACATGCACCAAAAATGGGGGAAGTGAGTTGAATCAGTTGGTTAGAGCACAGTGCTAATAATGCCAAGGTTGTGGGTTCAGTCCCCATAAGGGCCATTCACTTAAGAGTTGGACTTGATCTTTGTGGGTTCCTTCCAACTCTGAATATTCTGTGAATATTCAGAATAATCTGAAATCAGAATAATCAGCCACAGAGGTCACCACAAGCAAAGAGACATCCTGACTTTCAAGTTATACTGAATTCAGAATATCTTACTCATAAGGTAACACAGCTCATTACACAATGGGACTGATCCATGTTTCTTCCAAGAGGACAAAGGAAGAAACAGAAATTCAAGCAACTATCTATAAAGTGTGGGTAACTTTATTTACAGAAAATCATTTAGGTAACTGCTACCATAATAATTTTATAGGACTGTAACAGAAAAAAGGTAGTTTTGCCTTTCCTTTTCCCAAGCAAAGTAATTCCAAGACAGACCTTTTTGTTCATGCATCAGGTGAAATCATAGAACTGCCTGTGATAATCTTTTAGTTAGAAAAGATTAAAATTAAATTTGTAAAATTAAATTTGTAACTCACATAGTTAAAGAAGCAAAATATTGTTCTTGCTATCATATTACGGAGGTAACTTTAAAAGATCTGGCCAAGTTCCTGTCAACAGGACAGGATCATCTAGGGTTTTAATTTTATTTGTCAGAATTTCTGAAAAAGAAAAAGCAGCATCTTTCATCAGCTCATACAAGTTAGATTCCCAAGGGCAAGCCTTCAGTTCCCTGTTGTTCTGCCCAGCAAAAGTTCTGTTCATTCCCTGAAAGACTAACCTTCAAACACCGAGGTCTTGCAGCAGCAAACAGTCAGTCAACTGACAAAGTCAGTCAAGTGACAAAGATATTCCCTTCCCCCTAACTCCCCTGTGCCCTGACACACACACTTGGCTTCCATTATCACATTTCTACGAACTTCAGTTTTAAATCAGAGACTGCTCTTTGCTCTAGTTCAGAGGTTGTTTCTGTTACAAGATATTTTTCTGGGTTGTATCAGAAGCTTGTACCACTTGAAGGATGCTTTACTGCATAGCCAGTACAACGGTGGGTCCTGCCACTGAATCTAAGTAGCCTTCAGCAAGAATTCCTTAGTAAGGTTTGCCTGTTTTAAACATGTTCCTCAGTCAAAATTATTCAATGAGCTGATTTGAACCATATCAATCAATACAAAGGCATCTGACCTGTGAGAAAGTTAGACTCCATAGTAGCCTTCAAGTAATTATAGCAATGTTATTGAGTGTTCTGACTGAGTTTTATTTTTTCTCCTAGCAGTATGAAAGGAATTAAGAACATGAGGAACAACAAAGGACAGCAAAATATAGTAGGTGAAAGGAACCAGAAGTCCAAGCCCTTGTATCACTGGCTCAGTATCAAACATTTGCAGTAAGCAGCCAAAAATCCATCCAAAAAGAGTACCTATTTGGATAAATTCTTACTCAAGAACTTCAACCTAGGAACCACCATACACAAACTATTGCTGATTAAAGACAAAAAGAAATGGAAAATCTGAAGTTTAGCATAGACTTTGAAGCACACAGGAAGAGATCCCATAGAATTTAGCATCCAGTCCTTGCCACACTCTAATTAGGAGACACTTAACACATGCAGGCCAAGAGATCTCAGTTTATCTCACAGGAACGAGAGTATCTACCAATGGCACCCTTTCACCACTCACAAAACTTGACCAAAGGACACTGAACACCAAGATGACTTCAACAGTAGGATTTACTCACTCAAGGAAGAACTAAAGAACGTGGCTTCAGGTTACTGTCAATTGTTTCGACCCCGTTCCTTGTGGTATAAAGCAAACTGTGTTGGACTGTTTCCAATTATAACACTTTATGAAAAGAGTTTCCCTCCCAAAAAAACTAACATGGATGATTCTTCAATCACTCAAGTAAAGTGACATGTTGTATTACAGTTGGGTTTAGGAGAATTAACACACTAAGCAACTATGGCTTCAAAGCAATCAGTTGACTGATTTCTTACAAAAAGCTTTTAGGTTACTGAAATCCCACTTCAAAATACAGTTATTTCAAGCTTCACTCTGAAAATACCTTGTCCATCATTCTACCAATACAAACTCATTCTACTTTTGTAGCGGTCTAGCCAAGCAACAGGGTGGGTATGAAAGATAGAATATTTTTTGTGGGGGCTAGTAACTAAGGATAAAATAAAAAGCTCTTCTGCATTTAGTTACAGCTTTATCAGTAAAATGTAATATAAATAGCAAAGTAATCCTTAATATTCTAAAACATCAGTTAAACCACAGCCTCCAAATTCTTGTTACAATTAGAAGTGACTTGAACTGAAAGGCAGTGACCCAAGTGCACCAATTATTCATACTATAAATCGCCAGTAAAACTGCAGGAGTCAAGTGGTATAGTGACATAATTATCACTGCATTTTCATGAGACACAAGGAAACACTGGAATTCCCATCCTTAAGTACAAAAGGATACTTCAGTTCTGCTCATTCTTCTTGTTAAAAAAAAGGCAAGACCAAATACTTTTACAAGAAGATACAAGTAGAAAAAATTGAACAGTACTACAAGACTGGAAAAATTGTTTAAGTTAATCCTTCTCAGCTCTTCCTCTCACTATGCTGCGCAACAGCAGCAGGAGACTAGATGATGTAGGAGAGGCAATAAGTTGTGTTTTTATATATTAGGGATAGAGACTTCTGAAAAATAAGTTACCTATTATTGCTCACTTCAGTGTAGCTCTAGTTATAAAAATATCTATCAACTCCTCAAATTAAGATAACAACAGAAAAATGTTTTTAAAAACATCTTTAAATCTCTACCACCATCTGGAGGATATGCTATGAAATAAAACATTCCTCCTACAATATTTCAAGTAGACCTGTCCAGACAAATCAAAAACAAAAGCAGTTTTCCAAACTGAAGTTCACATCTATTCCAATGATTAGTTTGGGATTTACCAAGAGACTCAGACCAAAACATCTTACAGAAATTCATCAGTCTCGTTAATCTATAGAAAACTGCCCACAGAAGTTTCATGACTGCTTCATGTCAGAAGCTGTGAAATACCTGGGCTGTTAAATAAGACCTAAAAAGAGTAGAGAGCAAAACCAAAGCAATTCCACTATTACATACTAAAGAATCTTTGTGGAAGATAACTAGTTTTTAGAAGTTCCTTTTTGAAAACAGAAGTGTCTTACTACTTTTGACTTTAGGTTTCACTCAGCATGAAACTGCACATTTTAGTTTTGGTCAGTATCACTGACTGTGGTTACTTAACAAGAAGTCCAGTACTTAGAACCATTTCCTGATCTAAAAAAAAAATATTCAAAAGAGCCAACTCGTAGTCTTCCAAGACTTCCAAATGTCAAGTCTTAGCAAATGTTACCAAAGGCAGGACCAAAGCAGACATTTCACTCAAAGTTATATGCACTCTTCTACAGCTACCCCTTATTACTCACTAGTTCCATAAGGACAACTAAAAAACTGATCTAGGACTATGCAGCAGTTTGGTGAACAATAATGTTATTATTACATTTCATTTCAGTCCTTTTTTTTTAACTTCAGTTCTGTTCAGGATTATCACTCTTGAATCAAGTCCTTTATGCTCTTTCACCGTAGTTGTTACTTTGAACACAGCAGTTACTGAATCTGAACACTTAAAAAAAGTGTCATGGTTGCACGAATTTTATACGTGGTAGGCAAGTTTCACACTGTTGCATAACCACACTTCCCTTAAGGGACTGCTGAATACACATACAGGAAACGTGTACAGGAACCATAGATTATAGAACAGATTTTCATGGACTGGCCTTCAGTATAATTGCATGTTTAGGGGGCTCTTGAAGGTAAAAACATTACCTGAAGGGCACCAAGTACAACATTTACGTTTAACCAAAAAGGGACAATCCAGTATGACTTTAAAAACTTTATGCCTTCACTTAAAGGTCCTATTAATTGGAAAAAAATTAAAATACTTACTGTAATATCCATAAAGTACAGTGTCTTCAATTTGTCTTGAAACATTAGCATCAGCCCAGATCTAGCAATAAAGGACAGAAGCATTTATCATCAAATGAAACCTAATAACACTACAAGAGAATAACTCATTCAAGGACACTAATATATAGATGGATATAAAAAAGTTATCTCTAAAAAAACTAGACACTAGACTGCTAGCAACATTGAAAATTACTGGGAAAATGGGAATAAGCATATGACAGTTTCACACAGGGAAGATTTTAGACCTGAAAGAACACTGAGTAGTTATGGCAGCTCCTAAGTATGTTCTGTTAATTCCCACAGTTATCTTAATAAGAGTCTCTTAAGATCACCACAGAATGGTTTGGGTTCAAAGGGACCTTCCAAATCATCCAGTCCATCCCTCCTGCCCATGGGCAAGAACACCCTTCACCAGGTCAAGTTGCTCAAAAACCCATTCAACCTGATCTTGAACACTTCCAATGATGGGGCATCTACAACCCCTCTGCACAACCTGTTATAGAGTCCCACCACTCTCACCACAAAAAGTTTCTTCATGTCCAATTTAAATCCAAACTCTCAGTTTAAAACTGTTGGCTTTTGTTCTGTCTCCACGGGCTTTGGTCAAAACTGTTTCCCCATCTTTTTTATAACCTCTTTGTATATTAAAAGGCTGCAATAACATTTCTCCAGAGCCTTCTCCTCTCAGGTTGCCATAACATTTCTCCAGAGCCTTCTCTTCTCTAGGCTGAACAACCCCAACTCTTTCAAACTGTCTTCATAGGAGAGGTGTTCCAGACCATTTTTGTGGCCCTGTTCTAACAGCTTTCTTGTGCTGTCAGCCAAAAAGATGGACACAGTATACAGTGCACACAATATTTCTATCACAGAATATCTTTGATTAAAATTTACATTTATAGATGAAACAGTACTTAGACATAAGAATAACAACTTTTTATTATGCTCAGTTATAGCTCAGTAACTTTTGGTTTTCTAGTTATTCACCCAATTTTTGCTGATTAGATGTCAAAATGCATGTGTACTCATCTCCCTTTTCAGAAGTAATGAGACTTCACTTTTTTGTTTGAGCAAGACTTGAATTACACAAATACTCAATTTAGCAACTTAGATCTACAACTCCAAACTCAACAGCACTGATATCCCTTCCTTGAACAAGAGCAGGTGTAACTATGTTACTCAGTCCTGGGGAATGGTTCAGAGTGTGGAAGCAATGAAAGTGAAAATACAAATCTATGCTAGAAACGGCAGTCAGCCAGATGGTTGAAGTCAAGCTCTTGCACCCATTCCCTTTTTCTCCTCCTAGAGAGGAACTACTGGTTTAAGGAAGCTAAATATCTTATAACAATGGTTGGCAGCCAAACTCAGGGATTGAATACAAAGGTTCAAACCTGCCATTACAGCCTAAATATATCCAGAATTGTTTTAGTCTCATGGGATCCAATCTATACGTGGTCAAGATCACGACAGTAGTTATCCAGAGGCAAAACTTTTTAAAAGCTAGAGAACACATCAAAATAACTGAATTGCTGAAAAAAAAAAAAATCCAGTACTCTTGAAGCTCCTTTCAATTTCTATATGCAAGCTTTTTCTAAACTGGTAAGATCAAGCCCTTTCAGTCGTAAAGATGTGCAACTAATACAGAGAGATATGAAAATGCAAGTGAGTATACTCCTTAACAAGTGCTATCACAAGACTTGAAGACATTTGGCACTTGCTTTATCAGTTCTCTCAGTACTCAAACTCTTATGGAATATGGGCTTTATGACATACCATGAACACTTGATTTTTCTATTATCTCAGAAAGTCAGCACCACCTTCCTTTTTGTTACTGTATTAAGACTTCCAGTAGGTCACATTACACTAAGCTTTTAACATTCACTATCTGAACTGAATTACATTTTCATCCAACTGGAATTTGAGTAGAAAAGTACACATGCATTTTGACATCTAATCAGCAAAAAGGAAGGATGAAAAATATTTTAGCAGAAGGGGGCAGAAGCAACACCTGAAGTGTCTGTCAGTTACACAATAAGCTAAATCTTTGAAGGCTGTCAGGCTCAAGCCTGACAGTGTTTCAACTAAGAAATTTCTAGTCATTTGCATTAAAATACACCATGAAAGAATCTTATTGTAGTAAGTTAATACTACAGAACACTAAAGCATTTAAATTGCCTACTGTTAAAAATTAGGAGAATGCATTGCTTTAGTTATGCCTAAGGGAAAAATCAGGGTTGAACTGGACAGTTTGCATTATTTGCTTCCAAGTAAGTATTGGAACAAGGTCTCTCCTGTAAGTGATGGACACATTCAAACGCACACTAATCAAGGTTAAGCAAGAAAAGTAGCAGTAAGACCTGACGTTTAAGTGGCACAGTCACTGTACAGGAAGAGGTAGCTAGTAATGGAAATACAACAGTGCTTAGCTGTCAAATAACTGCTTCTCCCTCAACTACAAAAAAGCATTAACAACATTTAGAACACAATACAGATGTAGAACTTGAAAACACTGTAACTGCTCTTCAATTTATTTCTCAAATTAAGTTGCATACAGGACCAGAGTAATATTCTAGGAAACATACACTACACCACGCTAAAATGGTGAGATGTTATCTTAAATAAACAATGTCAAGGTGCAAAGATGTATGCATTTTACCATCATTTAGATCTGCCCCAACATACAAACTTCACACTACTCTGCACAGAAAGAAACTGTAATGCAAGCCAATTTAATATTTATTATGTCAGCTTTCAGTCAGCTGTCGAAGTCCCACATTTATACAGAGGCAAAAAAACTTATTCTAACTGGCAAATTATCTGGTGTGGCATACGCACACACCATCAGTAACTCAAAAGCAGTGACTAGTTCATTTGAGCTGTTTCAGAAACCAGTAACAGCAGCACTCTCTCATCAGAAGCAAGAAACAGTACTACCTAGTGAGTGTCAAGAGCTCTGACATTCTCAGCATCACTGGTGACATATCAAGCAGCTAGGTATATGAATCTACTGAACTAGCACATATCCAGGACTCAGCTGAGAACTCATCTGGACAGCCTGTAAATCTTGTCTGTTTTTCTTCTCCATCCATTACAACCTAAGTTTACAATATATACAGCAAATACCTTAGAAGTACAATAGATTAGGAAGGTTAGAATTCATTAATGCCTTCAGCAATAGTTTAAGGTTGAAAATGTGACCACAAATTCTCTTAAGACCTGCAGAATTCAGGCACTCTGCACTGTTCTGCTGTATTTCATTCTCTTCCATGCAGTTTAGCAAGCATATAACACAGGACCTTTAAAATACCTGTAACAGCACATTGCACTGTCAGATAAGGGAAGTCACAAATTACAAGGATATGTGCAATGAGTATGATTACCCACATTAAGCTATTATGCATAAGTATTCTTTAACATAAGTCATGCTAAATGCACCTACAAGTGTAAAAAGTAAATATATAAGTAAAATGTTGCTATGTAAGGAAGGATGTAAAGGAGGCAGTTTGAGACACTTCCAGTTTACCTAAATGCTAAAACCAAAGCAAAGCTTCCTCAGAAGATTAATTTAACAATTATATTCATACAAAATTAGTTATGAAGAACATTTGTTCCCCCAGTAATCACTGAGCTGAGTCTTTACTCTCCTAGCAACTGTGTCCAGTTAGCGACTCGTGTTAACGTATTTCAACAGAACACTACTATTCCAACTGTACAGGTAACTTCCCCAAATGAAAGCAGTACAAGTTAATCTGACAGTTTTGACCTACCCCATTTTTTAATGGGGGAACAGTCATGAATTCCATTCCTTTGCCCCCATTAAATGTGACGTTTCTACTGTCACTGTTGGACCCTGCGAGAGTTTCATGAGTACCCAGTGAACACAGACATACACAGTTCAGAATCCTGTCTTGTTCAGGACAAGAAGCATGGTCTCAGTCATTAATGATTTCTCATCTAACACCTTTCTATAAACAAAATCCCCTGACATTTCTATTGGTTTGTATTCTGAGCATCTACATAATGAGTTGCTCCCCCACCACCATCCTTGCAAGATGCAAAAAAAACCTTTTACAGACCATTCTATTAAGTATCTCCCACTAAACAGATGCTACTCCTTGAACCATTCAGGAGACAACCGGCTTTCAACAGCTCAGGCTGTTGTGATACATTCAATCTAACCAGACAAAGAAATGCCATTGGCTTTTAACTTCATATAGCAGTAAGAATCCATATATATCAAAGTGAAAAGGTTTCATCACCTTCTCTGCCTTCTGCTAAAACAACAGTAGAAAAAAAATAGTGTGGTGACAGCAGTATCCTTGTTTCCTGCTGCAAGAACACATCAGTTACATTTTAAATATTTGAAGCCTGTAGGTCAGACCCAGAGGGCTTGAGTTCCAGCAGCAATTTTAAGTTTTTAAGCTATAGTGAGGTTTTCTGTTCCTAAGTGCTTGTTATAAATCAAACAAGCTTTCAGATCAAACAGATCAGATACAACAGGATATATTTGAAGTCCACTGAAACAAATCATAGCACTGTAAATGCAAACAGAAAAAACCTTGAGCTCAAAGTGATGCTGGTGAATATTACCATGACATGACTTACGAGGTAATACTCAATTTGTTTATTAGTACTAAAACCAAAAGCCTTCTTTCCTACTGAAGCAGCACTATGAATCAAAGTAATCCCAGCCTCCAGGAAAGGTGTTGCAGTGAATTCTACTACACAATTAGTGTGCAAAACTTTCTAATAACAAACCTGCTCAGTTCACTCACTAAAAAAGCTTTAAGATAATATCTGCTAAGTTTTTCAAAATATGATGGGAGATACCGTTATGTAATAAATGCTTCAAGCCGCTCGTTTATAGTAAAGAAGAACTTGTCTTAACTAAAAGATGTATAAATAATACCTTAACAGTCCTGTTGACATGGACAAAACCTCAAGGTAAACAATCAAGGCCAATCAAGGCACAGCATATAGCCCTTGTCAAGGCAGGCCCCCTCAGAACACATGATGAAAAAAGGCTACACAATACCTTAAGGTGAATTCCTCCAGAAAACAGCATAATTTTTACAGCTTTCAGAAGGGTGCTCTGCTTGGGTAATACAGTTCAGACCATCAAGCCAGTCCTCCTAGCCAAGGCACATATACCCTCTACATTTGTCACCCAACACACACACAATGAGAACTTTGAACCACCAGACCATGCATTCAATTTAACCTGTGCTATTGACATAATGTGCTTCTCCCTGAGTTTGCTACAAGCCTGTTCACAGCAAAGCCTCAAGAATATCTGCAAGTAGGTAGAACAGTAAGATTCATTAAAAATTAACTGTAAGTCCACATATAGTACCTCTTCGTCCTAGGTTGAGCATCCTTGTCATTCTCATCACTCTAATATAAATATATATATATAATAATGGCCAGTCTTCACGAGTGAAGATCCGGGGAAGGTCTTTACACCTTCCAGCCTGCGTATTGGATTTTTTAGGTGAGACACAGTGTGCGCGGAACTGAGCCCACCCTTTAATCCTAAGGTTCATCTGCCGGGGCCAAGCGAGCTTGGACAGTGGCAGTGAGGTCCTTAGGACGTAGGTGGGTTGCCTTTAAGGGCTAACGAGCTCCACCTGCCCGGGAGTGGCCCTGACCGGGAATCGAACCTGGGTCTCAGCGGTGACAGAGCCGCGCCTTTACCACTAGACCACCAGGGGCTCCACTCACTCTAATACTGATAGTAGAAATTACACTTGGGAGGTAGAAGAAAAGACTACATAAAGAATTGTTTACCTACAATCTTGGTAACTGCCACTATTCTCTCAGCATGAGCCCTGGAATCATCCAGTTGGAAGGTCTTTTGATGAAATAACTAATTTATCTACAGAGAATGTAATTCACATTTGCTACCTGGATCTGCCTCAAAAAGTCACTGAGAAGACCATAGTAAAGACCTAACTCCCTCTGGTCATCCAAAGCAACAAAGGGGTTTTGCCAGTCATAGAGAGAGGGTCTTGGAAGTATTGGATTTGAAAGAACGGTCCAGAAAAAGGTCAGTAGTATCCTGAAAATATTCTGAACCCCATCAAGTCTGTCCTACTTGTGAAACAGTAGCAAAAAAGAAACAAGTGTTACCCAGGACAGTGTTAAAACCTTTAAGGATTAATAAAGATCTGATGTTAAGGTGTTGTCAGCCTCCTAACTCAACATTACTTCTAAGCTGAAATTAACAAATCAATAAAGTTGTGTTTACCTACAGGTCTCTATGTTCTGACTGATTTATTTCAACACCTGTGTTGGATTAAATGCATTTATATCAAAAGATCTCACATTACTGCTGCAAAGCTAGAAACTCAAATCAGCTGAGACTTAAAAGACACAGAAGAATTCTTCTGCAAGGCACTATGGAGCAACTTTATTTCAACAGGCCATCAGAAGTATCTACAAACATTAGGAACTAAGCAGGACCAAGAAGCTTCAGAAGCAGAAGTAAAAAGATACTCTACAGAAGAATGCATACATTAGCAAAATACGCCTCCTTTGCAACAGGACATTCTGCTTAGTCCCTATTAGATGTAACTAGGTCCAGCTGAAGAGTGCACATCACGGTTATTACTCTAGATAGTCAGGCTCAATTTATTTCAAAGTAATATACTGAGTATTATTTTCATTGAATTGCTAGAATCCTGACATGTGAAAGGTCTCTTCCATCTTTATATCCACTTCAATTCTGAACCAAAAAAGTCTGAAGACACAAACTTTTAACAGTAATGTCTTTTAATAGACACAAACTTTAACTGAGTAATGCCTTCATTTATTCAGTAATATCATTGAGCAACAGAAACAACAACAATCCCATCACAACTCAATTCTAAAAGCCAACAAAAGGAAGATTCAGCATAAAACTTGCATTTATATAATCACCAGCAAGCTTGTTTTGAAGCATTATCACAGATCCAGAAAGACCTATACTTTCCTTTGGGAGAAGAGCTGAAAGTGAACACAGGTTTTGAGTTGCAGGTATTTACCATTTTCCCACCCTATCATTTGTTTCAGGATCATAACCTTTACTACAGATCCAGGCAGGCTCCAAACCAAACTAAGTTGTTTTTCAGGTTACCAATATGCTCCAGTTCGACCTCCTGTTACTCACTGTGTCCTCACAAAGACAGTAGGTCACTATCTTCAAGAACTCTCCTTGAAAATTAAAAATGCCAATACTTTAAGCATTGGGAAGAACTCCTACTTACAGCAATGCTTAAAGCAGATGACAACCATTACTCATCTGTTTAAAAACTTATTTTGCACAGTAACCCCCTACAGTTTATAAATACAGTACGTTCAGTTAAAGCTCTGTCAGTCAGGAGAAGATACTACCGTATTTCCCTCCCCCAAGGGTTTTCAGAGCTTTCCCTCTTTCAAAAGGGTGCTTATTAATTCAGGTTTTAAATTAAACATAGGTTAACACAGTAAATCTTCATAAACCTTAATGCTTCCATACCAAATTTTATGTTGGCAAACAAAATAATCCTAAGTTACAAATGGGCAATACAGTCTCTTTTTGATCAAAGGTGCAACAAATTTTTTTCCACAATGTCCTGTTATAACGTAGTAAAAATCAACACTTAAGCAACTTGTTGATCTCTTCAGCATGGTACACTCACTCTTTTTTGCATAACAGAAAGAACAAGCATTTGGAAATCAGTAGAATATTTAAGATAAATAAAAGAAGTGAAAACTGAAATCTAGCTAAAATAGTAAGAGCTCAGTGTTATATGCACAGCACTAATATCCAGCTTTGAAAAAACTCAGTCACTGAAACAGGTATTAGCACTGATTTTAAACACTTTGACAGCTTAAGAACATCCTTTTGCAACACAAGTGCTCCTCCTGAAGAGGTAATTAACATTTTTAAAAGTCCATACCTTAAATGTACCATTTTGGTTTTTCATATACGAAACCAAAAAGATGTCCACCGGCAGCAGTGCTGATGTGATAAGAGCAACGGCCAACGCAAATATTGCTGTTATGGTAGAAATCACTTCACTTTCCCGCCGACTCTGATACTTGCGCACGTAAACCCAGCAGAAAATTAGAATGGCCTGAAATACATAGCAAAAGAGGCTTAAGAGTTGTATAATAGGAATGTCAGCAAGCAGGTACTGATGTTAGAGTCTGTACGGATAACTGGCAGAGCATCAACACACGTTTTAACTGAACACTGGACATCAGCGTCACATTCACCACATTCAAGTCACCCTTTTGATTACGAACGGTGTGAGCAACAACATCAGCGCTCCCGCACGGAACAGGCGAAAACACAAACAAGCAGCACAGACCGCACAGGCAGGAGGTCAAGGCAGCCCCCTCCCGCACCCCCGGGCTCCGCGGTGCCCGACGGCCGAGGCAGCCGCGGGGGCGCAGGGAAGCGCCCACTGCCGGGGCAGGCTGGGGGGCGCTGCCGACAGGACCCGGCGGCGAGTCCAGCTCTGCAACAGCGAGGGGCCGAGCAAAGAGGGGCGGCCGGCCCAGGGGAAGGGAAGGGACGCGTGAAGGGCCACCGCAGGGCGGGGGAGCCGCCTCTCACCAGCAGCGCCAGGCCGAAGAGGCACCATCCCGTCAGCAGGTCGGAGGCGGCCGCCGCCATCTTCGCTCCCGTCAGCAGCGGGCCGGCCGCCCCGGGGCGGCGCTTATGGACGGGCGGGAATGGCGTCACCGCGGGGCCGCCTAACACCGGCCGTGACGTCAGTGGCCAAGGGCGTGACGTCACGCGCCCGCTCTCGCTGTGGTCGCCACAGCCGCGCTCCCGTCCCGGCCGGGCACGGCCCGCCAGAGGGGGCTGCGGCAGGGCACGGCCCGCCGTGGGGAGGCTGCTGGCCCGGGGCTCGTCCCGCTGTGGGGGGCTGCGGCCGGGCACGATCCGCCAGGGGGGGAACTGCCGGCCCGGGGCTCGTCCCGCAGGGAGAAGCGAGGAGAGGCAGGACCCCCCTGCCCCGTCCCACGGCAGAGCGCAGCCGTCTCGGGGCAGGAACGGGGGATCGGGGCGCATCTGAACGATGAGGTGCCTTCACCTCCTGCTCCCGAGGGGGTTTCCCTGTCCTTCCCTTCCGAGTCCGGGAGGCAAAGGCAGGGCAACGCGCGGTCCGCAGGGACTCCTGCCTGAGGAGCAGCGGGAGGGCAAAGAGGCGGATGGGGAAAGATGGAAAGTGCGCTGAGAGGTATCGGGGCACCTTCAATCCCCTTGTTGTTGCCTCTCTCCGTAAAAGTACCTACACCACCTCCGTACGCCGCCTGCAGCCGCCCGGAAGCGCCGGGCAGGTGTGGGGCGGTGCCGCCGTGTCGGACCCGCGGATGTGGGAGATTCCCGCGGGAAGGTGTGCCGGCACCCCCGCACCCCGGTGCCTTTGTCCCGGGCTCGACTTCACCGCGATGGGGCGGGATCGTGGCCTGGCGGCACGCCCCGCCTCGGGACGTCGTTCCCGAATCGAGGGTGGCCGTGGGTGTGGGCTTAGAAGGTGCTGCGGGGAGCTCGCGTTCCTGAGAGTGGCTTTGGTGGCTCGGGGAGCGGGAGAGGCTCACCTGAAAGGTCCTGGCGCCTATCTTAGTTTCTTAGTATCATCAGGGTTGGAAGAGACCTTTAAGGTCATCAAGTCCAACCATCCACCCATTGTTACCCCTAAACCACTAAACCACATCACCCAGCGCCAGATCCAGATGCCTCTTTAACACCTACATGGATAGTAACTCCGGCACCTCCCTGGGCAACCTATTCCAATGGCTGACAACACCAACAGTGAAAAAAATTTTCTACTATCCAGTCTGAATCTCCCCTATCTCAGCTTAGGGCCCTGAGGTTGAGTGCAAAAGGGTCTGTCTGCAGGAGTGCCCGGGGGTAGCCCGGGGCCCTGTCTAGGTGTGCGCTCAGGTGAACTAGTTCTCTCTGGAAATCATATTTGGTGATATGTGTGGTGGAATAGCTTTGCCAGACAGTGGCTGATATCTTTGCTGAGCTTCAATTTTCTGTGAAAGTGTTGTCACATCACTCACAAGCTGTGCCGGGGGTGGTTGGGAGCGGCAGGAGTTCAGATGACCTTGCAGCTTTGCAAGAAGGGATCTCTGTTTGGGGAGACAGGAGCATTGGAAGCATACCCTCAGAGTAGTGGACACATGCTGTACTTCTCCATGTGGTGTCTGGGTACTGTGGAGGGCACTGGTGTGTGGCAGCATTCATGAACTAAGTGATAATTGAGCTGAGGAAGGTTCTGGAGAGCTTGTAAACCTTGCATGTAGGTACCTGCAGGGGCCGTGTTGACTCGTGGAGGGAAATGTTGCTTGCAGGGGCAAATACATGTACCATGTGTTAAGTTATTGTGAGAACAGTGCAGGTGAAAGGAAAATGTAGTGAATATTCACAAGATGCTTGGATGGTTGGCCATGGGTGCATTTTTTAGGTGAGCTTGCAGCATTGCAAGGAAGACACTGCTGGTGGAGAAGTGGTGGTGTGTGGGTGTGGGGTGCTTGGCTAAAGCAGGCACTATGAACAAACCATACTAATAGGCCTTAGCCTGCCTTAGCAAGAGGCCTGCTTGCAGGTTGCGGGAAAAGTACTGGCACAGGTGTGTGCTCAGGTGAACTAGTTCTCTCTGGAAATCATATTTGGTGATATGTGTGGTGGAATAGCTTTGCCAGACAGTGGCTGATATCTTTGCTGAGCTTCAATTTTCTGTGAAAGTGTTGTCACATCACTCACAAGCTGTGCCGGGGGTGGTTGGGAGCGGCAGGAGTTCAGATGACCTTGCAGCTTTGCAAGAAGGGATCTCTGTTTGGGGAGACAGGAGCATTGGAAGCATACCCTCAGAGTAGTGGACACATGCTGTACTTCTCCATGTGGTGTCTGGGTACTGTGGAGGGCACTGGTGTGTGGCAGCATTCATGAACTAAGTGATAATTGAGCTGAGGAAGGTTCTGGAGAGCTTGTAAACCTTGTATGTAGGTACCTGCAAGGGCCGTGTTGACTCGTGGAGGGAAATGTTGCTTGCAGGGGCAAATACATGTGCCATGTGTTAAGTTATTGTGAGAACAGTGCAGGTGAAAGGAAAATGTAGTGAATATTCACAAGATGCTTGGATGGTTGGCCATGGGTGCATCTTTTAGGTGAGCTTGCAGCATTGCAAGGAAGACACTGCTGGTGGAGAAGTGGTGGTGTGTGGGTGTGGGGTGCTTGGCTAAAGCAGGCACTATGAACAAACCATACTAATAGGCCTTAGCCTGCCTTAGCAAGAGGCCTGCTTGCAGGTTGTGGGAAAAGTACTGGCACTGATATCAGGTTGCAAGAATGTAAACTATTGAGATAACGGGAAGGAACTCTCAGAGAAAGACAATGATTTCATACGCACGGACAGCACATGGACAGTGCATATAAACCAATCATATAGCAACATCTACTAAGTAGTAAGAAGTGTGTTTAACTATTGCAAACCAATTATGTAGTGTATGTACTTATAGTTAACCAATAATGTAGTGACATGTATGTGTGTAAGAGTATAAAACAAATGCTGTAACACACAATAAATGAGATCTGCCTATGGATCATATTGGTCTGCCTACAGTTGCTTCGTGCCCTCTCGGCCAACAGTGGTGTTTGGGAGGCTCATTCTGGAGGGGCAGATGGTTATGCTGGGTTTCCATTTGATGTGAGGGCATGGGCAGCAGGCAGGTGATATTGCAGTGACTGTGGTGCTCATGAGCTGAGTTCATGACAGTCCAGGGGGGTTCACAGTCCGATGAGAAAAGCAGCAGATACTATATAATTAGTTTTATGACAGTAAGCAGATTATGTATGTCCTCTTAGTTTGTTTTTGTTGTATATTTTCTGTTGTATATTTTACTATTAATGTGTATGTATTATCTTCACCACAGAAAATATTTCCCTGGATGTCATTACTATTAAATATGTATGTAATTCAAAACTGCCCTAGAACCCATGAAGAATTAAAAACCTTAAAGAACTGCATTAAAAAATAAACTATTCCCAAGAGGGAAAGGAAGTAATTTGCCCTTAGAGTATATAAAGGTTTTATGTTTTGTACGGCACACCTTTATCAATGAAATATTGATATACCAAACATTAGGGACCTGTAACTGGGTAAGGATTTACCCTGCTGTTAAAATAATAATAATAATAAAAAAACCAGTAGCTATAGCTACCACAATTCTTTTTGGTTTGAATCAAATGGTAGCATAAATATTTAACTTGCTATAGTAAATAAGCTTAAGTCTAACTTCAGCATGATCTAAAAATCTTTTCTATTCTAAATAGTTGAGTTTATGAAAAAAACCAGTCAAACCCCCAAAATTATATATTTTCCACTAACAGAAAAATCCAATCCTTGAGTATTTTGTTAAAATCTTCCTATATTTTTGCAGTAATTGCCATTTCTCTGTCAGACCCAGTCTTATTTGGTAAATATGGTTGATAACCTAGTTTTAATTGGGTAACAGGCAAGGTTTTCAACATTTCAGTAAAAAAGATCACATCCTTGCGTGTAAAATGATTACTGTAATTCATAGTTTAAAGGAAGAACTTCAGTTTTATTGGGATTGAAGTAGTGGTTTTATGTACAGTGCAGGCAAAATGGAAGGGTTTTTCATGTTACCATTATGCTATCTGAATATGGGTTTTTAATGCCATGTTACCACTAGCTTTCTGAGTCTTTTTTCTTTATTCCCTAAAATTCAGAGTTTATAAATTCATAGCATTTTCTCTCTTATTTTAGTGAAATCTTTATCTGAGGAATTATCTACAAGCAGACTTCAGAGGATCAATTTAATTTTTTTTCTTTACCATTGGGTGGGACACTGCAGATGTTAAGTACACACAAAAATGTAAAAAACAGTTTAATAGCAAAGCTAGTATTTTTTTAAATATTTAAATAGTAACCTTTATCTATGCCTTGTGCCAACAAAAGTCTTATAAACACAAGTCTTAAAAATGGTATTCAATTGATGTGTTGAGTTTTGTGATACAGAGAGAAATATCATCCTTTATTTACAACTCTGGGGAACCTAAGACTACCATTTTTCATGACTGTATTCACAGCTCTATCTGTAAGAGAGCACTCATGGATAAATTTGAGGTCATATTTCTCAATGTGTATTCACAATGTCTATTGACAGCACTACCCTTGAGGATACAGTGGTGTCATGGTTTAGGAATGGTATTCTCTAATTTAGTTCTCCCAGTAAAACCACATGGCACTCCCCCTGCCCCCTCCAATTAGAGGCACAAAAAGATCTCAGTTGGAGATTAGAAGAATTTAGTGGAAACCACAATGAGATAAGAAAATGAACAGTAACAGCAACAATATTAATAACAGAAGTGTATAAAAGAAGAAGTGATTCACATGCCAAAATGCTCACCATGGAGCTCACGACCCAAATGCAGTCCCACTGACATGAGAGAACCCTTCCATCCTTCTGTCTGGAAACAGACTCCCTTCCCCCACCCTCGGCAATAAGGTGAGGTGGTACAGAATAACCTTTGGGTCCTGGCTATGGCCCCTCCTCGCTACTGCAAGAAATCAACCCTACCCTGGCCGGAACCAGGACAGTTCGTTAGATGTTTCTTCACATCCCAGGGCTATGTTTGTGTTTCTCAGTCACTGTACACAACTTCCAGGATGGCTGCTGTTTGTAGTGCCCCCAGCCTACCTGTGCTTTACTCAAGTGTAGTGTTATGGGGTGAAAATGAGCAACCACAGAACAAAACTATGTCACCCACGTGGGTCATTGTCATGATTTAGCTGGTTCTTGGAAACCAGGCGGGAATTTTTTCCCCTTCCCCCTGCCCACTGCGTGCAGGTGTCTTAAGTGAGCAGTTAAGGGACACAAAAGAATTGGTTCTCTGGTTAATTGCTCAGAACTTAGTCTCCTAGGAAAGGGGGGAGATGAGTGCCTCCTCTTTACTTTTTTCTCTCATCTCCTGAGAAACGGGGGGAGGAGTTTTTGTGCTGGCTGTGGCTGGAACACAGTCAGAGTGGAAGCTCAGTGGTTCTCTCTGCCCTCAGCCTGCTTGCCAGCTGTTGGACCCTGCTTGGATTTTTTTTTTTTCATCAGAAAGGAACTGTGTTTTCTGGAAGATTATTTTTTCCCCTTTCCCCATTCCCTTTTGTTTTTTTGCTAGTGGTGGTCCTCTTGCACATCAGGGAGAGAGAGAGGACTGTGCCGCACAGTTCGACCAGCTGAACAGAGTGAGTTTGTGTTTTTTTCATTGGGAGGACTCTCTTTTTGTTGTAGTTTCCCTTCTCCCTCTCCCCTTTCTCAGTGTGTGGGAAGGTATGGGAAACCCATTTTTTTTTTTTTGGTTTCTCCAACACACCCCGGAGGGTGTTACCCCCACATGGCAATGACCAGTGATTCCACAGTGCCCCCTGCTGGCCAGCATAAAGAACTGCAGGCTCTGCATCTCCGGTGATCCAACAGCGCCACCTGGTGACTGGACAGGACACTACAAGCTCTGCATCTCCGGTGACCCAACGGCGCCCCCTGTTAACTGTGGTTAGAATTGCACCAAAGGGCACAACCTGAACTGTTTACCTTTTTTCCTTTGATTGTTTATTGGTTTGTTTTGAAGGGGATTATCTGTGGGTATAGGAGTATTGTTTGGTTGTTTGCTTGTTTTTTTTCGTTGTTTCTGCCAATACACACATACCTTTTAATAAAGGCTGTTATTTTTCCTTTTCCGTATTTTTTTTTTCCTTCAATCAGAGCCTCTTAATTTAGGATTTATAATTGCTTAGAGGGAGGAGTTTGGGTCTTTTCTCATAACTCATCCTCAGCAAAACACCTGTGTCTCATTTAAACTGGGACAGTCTTTAAGATTCAATGAGAGATAATAGGTCAAAAAATAAGAGATGAAGCAACTGGTTGCCAACACAGAAGAAACACTTCCACTCTGCACAAATAGGAGAGGAAGGGAGAAGAACAAATCTACTTTTTTTATAGAGCGTTATGGCTTGAAAAAATGTAGGGGGCTGTGGTATGAGCCAGCCAGTGAAGTGGTATCATTTATACCAAACTTATCGATCACCTTCAAGGTGAAAGATAGTGTGGTGCCACACTGAGGGCTTGTGATCCTCATGATCAGTAGTTCTAGTCTTGGCTGCAGTGGTGTACACCAGTGCTGTGTTTCCAACAGCAAGTTAAGCTAGCATGGCTTATAGAATGAGGTTAGTAGTTGTCCCTGTGGTGCTAGTCTCTCCAACACTCCAGTAGTGCATGTGCCTCTTTTTCTGCCCAGATGCAGAGATTTGTCTTGTCCTCTTTCATGCTTCTTTGCTCTTGCTAGTAAAAGCTTGTCATCAAGATGTCATGATGTGCAGCAAGATCAGTGAATGCACTTAAGAGTGGTAGTGGATAGAAGTACTTGTGTAGGGCATCATGTATGGGGTCAGGGGTGAGAAGAGTAGAAAAATGGATATGATTCCTGTAAAGGTTTTGTTGGGCATGTTTGTAGGTAGGGTTGATAACTGCAAGCTAATAAACTGTCTCTTTAAAAATTCTCATTGAACATACAAAAAAAAAAAAAAGGGGGGGGATTTTTGCAAGTCACTGAGATAATGTGTGAATGAAAATACAGTGAGTCAGTCTGACGAGAGTGCTGTTACGGTATTCCTCAATAAAACCTGATAGGCAGTGCGTCAGTAGCAGCCACAGTGTAAAAAATAAAAAATTATATTGGTGGACTTCCCTAAATATCTTCTTCCTTTCCCAGGCAAGACAGCTGCACAATTGAAAAAAAAAAAAAAATAGACTACAAAAACTTTGTGTTATACAGAAAATAAATTGTTTTAAAATAAACTTTTTATTTATATGCTTACAAAACAAAACCTTTTTCTAAAAAGAACCATTATAGTAATTCTAATGTATAGTGAGAAATAAGTCCAAACAATGCAAAATGTCTTGAAGGCCACTTAATAACAAACTTGTGGAATTTACTTTTCTTGAAGTATTCATGTAATAAAAAGACAGAAAAAGAAGAAGAGCAGTGATATTATAGAAATTAAAGTATATGAAACAAGATACAGTCTTCATTTCGACCAGGACGAGGGATTAGAATCGTACTTGAACTAGATAGTGTACATACCAAAGGGGAGCAGGTGTTCCTTCTCACTTGACTGAGCTGCTCTTGTCACCACTTGATAATCCCCCCAGTTTCAAGAGGGCTGAAAGTGTGTGGGCTAATGGCAATGCCATATTTTTAAGTTTTCTGATCAACTTGTTCTATTTTTTTTTCTCATGTTAGAAGGTATTGAAACTGGGTTTAGCAATATTTGACAAAACCTGTCATGATCTTATACTTGAAGGTGTAATCATTCTTTGTGTTATGTGTTTAGAATCCATTTAAATGTGTAAACCCAATGGCACAGAATACATTGGACCTGGTACTCTGCAAGTACACACAATTAACCATTGGCTCTAATAACTTTTTTTAAAAGTCCTTAAACTTGTGCGAAGAAAATTGACTGTAACTTCATGAAGTGCCTTTTGTTTGATTTGGTGCTCTAGTTCATTTACCACTACTACAGACCAAGCTAGATTTCTGAGTTTGGTGTGTCATACTGTACTATGTCAATACTTAGATCTTCCTTCTGTCACTGTACTTCAGTACTTACTTCATCTTCTTTAACCAGTAGCATAGCTTTGTGTTTCTTCTTAAACTCTATAAATAGTTAATTTTCATTCTGTGAATTAGATTTTCTGCTGTATTCAAAAACTTTACTTGGATGTCATTTATCACTAGGTTAATATAGACAGAACATTATGATGTGTCCTTTCCATCTTTGCTCTTTGTGTTGTTTCCTTATCCTAAAACATTAACTTGTCTCAAGGTGTTGCAGTATGCTTTTAGGATATAAAAGTATGCTGAAGTTGTAATGATTGCTTAAATTGAGCACTCTTCCAAAATGGTGTAACTCTTTGTGTAACCCTTCTTCTTCCCAAGGTTCCTCACTCTTATCTGTATCTTTGGAATGTCTAAGAGATAACTGAAAGGTCATCTATTGGTTGTTAACCCTTTGTTATAATTGGTTGTTTGTAAGACCTCCTGAACTCCCACTGGTCACTTTGTGATCCCCTCCAAAGGTATTTAAGCTGATACCAGAACAATAAAACCCTCTCTGCCTGCTTCTCTCAAGCCTGGCTGCTGGCATCCATGGTCTCTCTGGGGGGCCATGAGGTGCCACGGGGTAAAGGGGAGGGGAAGGGAGCACCGCTGCCCCTCGGAGCACGGGGTAAAAGGAAAGGCCTCTTGCTCTGGGGTTCCCTCTCTCTATCCAACCTCAGCATTCGTCATCAAGGCTCTTCAGTCATGATGATCTCTTCAGAGGGCTTGGATTTAGGGCATTCTATCATTCCTTTTTAGTGAGATCTTCCCTTTAAGCCTTATTCAGTATCAGTAGTTTGTACTGTTGTATCAGTGGCTCACCATTTAGATGAAAAATTGGGATGAGGCATAGTTCTATGAACCTCATGAAAATTTCAGGTTTACCTTAAATTGGTTTAAATCAGATCAATTCTCATTTTGGGTAAATGTAGGGAAGAGAAGTTTTCAAAAGAAATAATGGTGTCACACTGAGAAGAAAGAAATTGTCCCACTGGATTGGGAAAAAGGCTTTTCCTTGTGGTGTTCCTTGCAGCATATCCAACAGCAGCATCAGCACACTGTTCCTCAGGTAGACCAAACCAAAGACTGAATCATTATTTTTGGAGGCTACGGGTTTCTGTGCCATCAATTCACTTTCTGTGTCTATTTATCATCCTTTATTACCTTAACAAGATTTTTATAATAAATTCCACAAAAGAGTTTATATAAATCAGTTTGTATAATTGATATACATAATAATTGGTGTACTTAAATTGGCTCACTGTCCTAGGCAAAGCATAGTCCCTTGAACACAGGAGTTTCTAACATGCAAAGAAAAACCTGGCATAGTTTGGGACTAGTAAACTCTATGAAGGCATAGAACTGTCACAAGATGAAGAGGAATAGCTAATCTGTGCATTAAGTTATGTGTGTCTTCTCCTCCTGTGGTAGTATTGAAGTAGGGAAAAAGTGGAGGTTGAGGGATGTTGTGTTTTTTTTTTTTAATTTTGGAGCAGAGATAATGTTCTAAATGCTTGTGACTTGCATATAAAAATAAGCAGTTGAGTTAGAAATTTGGGAGTAATCTATGGAATAATTTAGAGTGGTTACTCTTTTTATAAATTACTAACAAGTACATAGTAATGTTTATGGAGGTTCTTTACTATTCTGTTCCGTGGTTTGTTTACTTGAATAAAACCAGAATGTTAAAAAAGGCCTCTAAGGGCAGAAGAGGTGATTAATTTCTCCAGGAGACAGTGAGTGTAGGTCAGTAACATTGTCTTGAAGGAGGGCTGTAAAAACAATTAGAGCCTTCAAGATCAATTTATTTCTTATTTTATTCTTTAAAAAAAGAAAATAATTAAATGCTTTTCTGTACATATATTATAACTCTGTATAGAGCTGTATAGAGCTGATAAGAAAGAAAGCAATGTGAACTTCGACAACAGAGATGTGTGAACATCCCCTGCCTGATGTTTTCAGTCAGAGTAAAAACAGATTTCCCCAATATTTTTCTCATGCTACTAGTCAAATAATGAACTGGTTTCTTGATCATATTAGATAATCCAAAGAACTGTTTTCTGCATGTTTGTCCTAAATTATTTGAAATACCACTGGTCTTTTGTACATGGGAAAACCATGCAACCAAGGCATAAACTTGGAAGGAAAATGTTTGGAGATTTTCCCAGGATGGATGAAGAAACAAGATGGATGACCCTCTGAATTTAATGGCAAAATTGCCAGTAAGTTTAGCTTTTGACAAAATAAATATTCAGAGGTAATCAAAAAGGCAAGTAATGACAGCAATAGGAAGGGCATAGTGTAATTGTCACTGCACTTCACAAACAGTAAGCTGCTTTCATGTCCGTGTCAAAAAGTTATATGGAATTTTAGATAGTTTAGGGGAGGATAAGCATGAACAAAATGAGGAATAGCTTTTTGTGCACAGAAAAAAGTAAGTAATTTGGAATCAACATCTTGGAAAAGGAGAAGTAATAGGATTTTAAAGGCTCTGACTGACACAAAGAACAGAGAATAGAGAACAATTAGTCATGCTTATATCAAAAAAATTTGGCACCAAATAGACTAACAAGCAGGAAATTTACACTGCTTTCTAAAATTTAAACAAAAAGATACCCCTACCATAGGATGATTTGAATACCGAGTATGCATATGTTAAAAATTAATAGAGAAATTCATGGATGAGAGGTCTGTCAAGCAGAATTAAGCACTCTTACAGAGAAGCAGCCTCCAGCTCAGAAGCTCCCTAAGTATGGGAGTGCCAGAAACAGACAGGATTTGCAAGAAAAGCTTGTTTTTTCCAAAGCTTTGTTTTCCAAAGGGTTTGCTGTTGGCATTCAAAGGTCAATATACAAAGTTGCACAACCTTTCAATCATTCCAGTTACCATCTTTCAGTTAGTTCACCTCAGTATGCCTGCTCTTAGAACATCAACAAAGGCTGGTGTTTTGTTGATTTGATAGAGTTAGAGGGTAGTCTTCATGGTAAAGGTGAATTTCTTCTGGCTCAGAAGACTGATTCAAAGCCATTTACATTATTTAAACCTACCATATGGACTGCATAAAGAATCCTGAACATTAAGGGCTGTCTAGCAGCACAAGAGAGGTTATTTTTATATTATAAAGAACAGTATGAACAGTTGAACCTCATCTCTAGCCAACACCACACCCAGAAGCATAGAAAGTTGCTTTTTATTCAGTTCAGGAGCCAGACTGGAGTGAGTTCAGGGAAAGGTCACCAGGGTGGCTGGGTCTGGACCACTTCTTTTGGGTGGAGAGGTGAGGGAACTGGGCTTGTTCAGCCTGGGGAAGAGATGGCTGTGGGGCCTCAACAGCAGGCTGGCAGGGAGGTTGTCTAGACAATGGAGTCAAATGGGGCACAGTAGGAGAAGAGATAAACAAGACATAAAATAGGAGGATCTAACTGGCTATATGGAAGAAAAAAAGTGTAAGGACAATTAATCAGTGGAGCAAATAGCCCAGTTAAATTTTGTAATGCCCATTTTTGAAGGTTTACAGGACTTGACTGATAAAACCTTGAGCAAGCTGGTCTGGATTCATTGTGACCCTGCTTTGAGCAGGAGATTAGACAAGAAAGGTACCAAGAGTCACTTCCTACCTGAACAAGTCAGTGGTTAACACCACTGACATGACAACTGTATTTAGATAGAAGATAACATTTTGGAGAATGCAAAGGAAATCATTATTCTTGGTAATTGCATCAGAAATTGAATAGTAGGACAGTAGCACAAAGCAGTGTCCCAGAGAGGAGGAATGACATGAGATTACAGCTGCTGACTGTGAAGTTTTATCATTTCGGCCTTTTTGATCAGTAGTGGCATAGCAGTGTAGTTTTGACTTCAAACAAGAGCAAATTATTTTACTTTTTGCTATTTCTGTCCTATCTAAAATGTATAATATGTAACTAAAATTTTGATATGTAATATGTGGATCGTGTGATGGTTGTCAGTGCATATGGATACAATCAAATACTGCTCTGTACATGCCTGTATCCCAAGGCAAAATTTTAAGCAGGTAGAGTCAAAAGACACTGATTATGGCACTGGAACAGGCTGCCCAGAGAAGCTGTGAATGCTCCAGCCCTGGCAGTGTTCAAGGCCATGTTGGATGGGGCTTAGAGCAACCTGGTCAAGGGGGGGTGGAACTAGATGATCTTTAAGGTCCCTTCCAAACCAAATCATTTCATGATTCTACACAAACCATGCAGAGCCAGGCCTGTATCTACACAGTGACGATCAATCTCTGAGTCTTTATTCAGCAGTGAAAGTTCTGCCATGTATAATGTTTATTTTACAAGACTCAAAGAAATTCTAGGGATTCAAGCTACTACCAAGACTTAAAATTCCCTATTCCGAGTAACAGAAACAGCAGAGAAGGATATATGATACAGTAGTACTTTTTCTTCTGTGTTCTTGACAAGGATTTAGTTCAACATATTCTTCCTGTTTCATTTATTTCCTGCAGATGAACTCGTTTCCTTTGTGTGTTGCAGCTGAATAATCATTGGAGTAGTAGGGGGGGAAACACAGTGGTAATTATAGACAAGGTGTGATGTCAAAACTCCCCGGTTTTTAATATATAAACCAAATAAATTTTAATTAATAATTTCAAACCACCGCACTCTTAGATGTAAAAATCCTGTTGGAGTGGCCGGAGCCTTCTTGCTTGGCGTTTCGGGGCATTTTCCCCTTTCCCCCAGCAGAGGGCTCCCGCGGTGCAGTTCTCCAGAGCCGTTTCCATGCCCGGTGTAGCCAGCGCGAGGTTTGCCAGAGGTCTCAGCAGAGCTACATCTTGGAACTCCTTACTTGGAGAAATTTACCATTTCTCCAGAAGTTTTAGCATAGCAAGAACTTAAGGAGTTGGTGTGTAATAGATGAGTGATTTATATTTTTCAAGTTAAGGATATATCAACTTTAAATCCAGTTTTTCAAAACTAAAATGGGTTGTTCCAAATCTTACTTAGTCTGTCAGGCTCTTGTCACTGTTGATGGCACCATTGCTTTCTAAAGCATTCAAGTCTATAATTCAGTGCCGTCACAAAAATTTCCATTTCTGTAGATATGCACAACTAAAGCATACCTAAACTCTGCTATTTCTTCACTATTATATATTCAAGAAGGAATCCTTTCATTGTATGACTGACTTATCTAAAACATTCTTTCCCATATTTGCAACCATAGCATTTCCATTCTGAACCTCTGATGAACTCAGTAATTCAAAAAGAGATGGAAAATCATAATAAATCTGGTCATGTTGATCTTTTCACCTTCATCTTCCAGTCTCTGTTGATCTCTTATTTGTTGCACGTCAGACATGCTAAGAGGAGCCTGTACACTCCTGTCTCTCTCTTATGTACTGACAGACCCAAGTGACTGTTCTCATTCCTTTATTCCAGCAACTCATTTGTTTTGTCCTTGAAGTGCTCAGTTCATTGGTCAGAGTCTGTCCCCCTTTTTGGCACAGCCTATTAAAATAGAGAATATCCTTCATAAGCCAGTCCACAGACCCTTTCTTCATGTCTTAAAATACCCCTTACTACTAATTTTTGATTTAATACCCAAAGTGCCATGCCACCAGTTAATGGTCATCAAGTGATGATTCCTGAATTTTTTCTACATCTTATTTATATCTCTCTTTTATAGAAACATTTAGTACATATTTGTATTAGTGTAATTCTCATTGCTTTAATTATTTCATATATTTTACATTGTGTTTTAATCTTTTTAAAATGGAATAGGCTGCCCAGAGAAGTGGCTGAGTCACCCTCCCTGGAGGTATTTAAAAGACGTGTAGATCTTGCACTTAGGGACTTGGTTCAGTGGTAGACATGGCAGTGCTGGGATTGTGGTTGGATTCGATGATCTGAAAGGTCTTTACCAATCTAAAAAATTCTACGAAGTACAAAGTCTTCAACATAGTAATACAGCACATGCTGGTAATTTAATATTTTATCTAATATGGAAATGCAAACCAAGTTCTGCTGTTCTGAATGATTAAATCTTGAGATTCTTCCTAACATTTACTAAAAAGTGATATAGAAATGTACAGATTTTATGAAAAGTTATGCATTGTAGGTATCACTTCAATAATTATGCATTTTTGTTTTGTGTGTATATTTGTTTCAATATAAAAAAATAAACTTTCCTCTTCTGTTTCTTCACTGTGTTATCATTTGCTTTCTTATAGTCACCGAAGAAAAAAAGACCATGAGAAATTTTACTCTTTTCAAGGTAACTGTTGGCTGTAACGTCTCCAAAGTTTTAACCAGAGGAAAGAAGCAGTGCACAAAAAAACCAGATGCATAGGCCATACTTTTTTGTAGAGGCAAAGGACATCAAGATATCTCACAAAGCACATTTTCAGTCACTCTGAGAAGAAAAACTTTGGTGAGAATCTGGTGTGGAGTTGAAAATATGAAGAGGAGTGGAACCCAGATGAGTTGATAGCCAAATTATTGTGTGTTCTATGTTGACTGCATAAAAGATGTAGAGCAAATACACTCTGCAAAGAAT
Organism: Myiozetetes cayanensis; assembly: GCF_022539395.1. Lineage (NCBI taxonomy): Eukaryota > Metazoa > Chordata > Aves > Passeriformes > Tyrannidae > Myiozetetes > Myiozetetes cayanensis. Next base: position 86,127,035 of record NW_026087411.1, on the reverse strand, counting down.
TTGCTTTCTTTGTTAGCATACTTGATATTACAGGAGGGTATTTAATGGCATGGGATTGGTCTTTGATTAGCATGGAAAAAAGAAGTCTTCCGGACATCTAATAGCAGCCTTCCAGGACATAGTGGGAGGTCATTGAGAGAAATGGAACTGAAGCTGTTCAGAAGTATGCAATGGGAGAATGACACGTGGGCACAAGTGGAAATGAGAGACGTTCCAACTGGATATGAAGAGAAACCTCTTCACCATGAGGACAGTCAAGGAGAGGAGCAGGTTGTCTGCAAAAGTTGTAGCATCCCTCCCAGGAGGCTTTCAAGACCTGATTGCTTCACTACCTGCTGCTGACTACTATTTTTGTAGCACACCATACCAGTACTCTTACGCTGGTGAAGACATTCTGTTGTAGATGTTGCTTAATTTTCTGCCTCCCTTATCTGGTTTCATCAGTGTTATTTTCAGTTTGTTTCTTGTATTAGGTATCAGTTCAGCTTTGCCATGTTTGGGCATAGTCTACACTGGGTGGACTCTATAATATTACAGGTCATTTAGCAGGTACCTATGTTGTACCTTGTTTTCTACAGCATCAACTTACACTTGTTGATCTTACATAAATAAGTTCAGTTTTAATTTTATGCACATTTAAATAGCATACTCAATGTGTGATATTTTCTAGAAGTTTACAAGTTGTTTTAAAGCACTTTCCAGGGTATGACCATTTGAATAATGATTGTTATTACATTCAACATCATTTTTGCTCATGTGTGGTTTCATGTTGGTCACCATTGAAGCCTTAGCCATTGAAGATGTTATTAGGTTTTATTCCATTTGGGGTTTAGTTGTGCTGACTTTTGGCAACATTCGAATAACACACTATACCAACATGTTGAAAATATGAGCACTTCCTTTAAAAACACCTGACGCATCCATAGGATAGACTTTTAATATTGTTACTAGCTATTTTCTCCTTCCCAACAGGAGTTTTCTAGATATATCTGTACTGTTTTTTGAAAATGTTCCTGTGACTGACATTGAATTGGACTGCTTCTATACATAAAGCAGGTCTGCAAGCACTATTCTGGTTCACATTTCTGGATGAGAGAGAGCAGCTCTGAATGATGTTAGTGACTAATCAAGTATTTTTGAAAAATAAGCAGTTACAAATTAGAATGAGGCATTGCTAAGCAACTTAAAAACTTGTTTCAGTCCTACTTTTCCCATTCCATTTTTCCACTTTTAAAAAAAATTAATGTTCTCACATGTAGTTAGAACATTCCCTTAAATTTTGGAGATTGCTCAGCTGGCTTGCTGCAAAACTATCATATTACTGCTAGATAAACATCATTAAATTGAGTGCAAGGCTTTGCTTTCCTTGGCTAGAAAACATTGTGAATAGCTTGCTGTTGACATGAAAATGATTGAGGAGGAAATAATTGCATGTTCGTTTTTGTAAGGTGATTTAGAAGGCCCAGGAAAAAGGTGATACAGTGAAATCAAATATAAGATTTCACTCACAGGACCAAATACTGCAAGGCTAAGCTCACTGAGCAGTATACATAATTCTGGAAAATGGGAACTCTTTAAGAGACGTAACAACAGCTTCATGCACACTGTGATGGCTTACAAAAAGATGGGTTTTAACAGAAAGAAACACTAAATAGCAGTAATGTAGCTGTGTTACTGCTTTATATGGTATTGAGGGCATAACTATGCCATTGTGTTAGCTTCTACTGTCCAAGCAGTCTGCTTTCTAATTTATGTCAATGAGCAGGAACAGTTCCAGAAATAAACCTCAAACCAACCAACCAAAAAAAACCACCTACCACAAAACCACAGTGCTTTGTAGTGAAAAACAGGTGAAATGAAACAAAAGCTCTACAATCCATCTTTGTTATTCAGAAAAAGACTTGAGAATAGCCTACGTTTGTACATGGAAATAAGACTTCTGGTCTTATTAACCAGCCATAAGGCTAGTTAAAAGATAACAGATAAGGTATATCATAATCCAAAGGCTGAAGCCTAAAGCTAGAAAAACTGGGAAAACCAAGTCACTTGGGAAAAGAAATTACATAAATATTGTTACAAATGTTACTATTAGCCTAGATACGTGGTAGAATCTTTATAATTCCATATATTTAAAACTAGATTATGTATTTTTTTTCAAAAAGAAGAGGTATAACTTGCCTAGAAATTAGCAATTTTTCAGGAATGACTGAATATCATTTTATGGTCTAGATTATGAAGGAAATCGTAACCTTCTCTGCAAGTAATGTAGTGTGCCTAGATGGAAAATGTCTTCTCTGGACACAGTGCTGGGCAATGGACTCTAAGTGGCCCTGTTTGAGCAGAAAGGTTGGACCCGATGATGTCCAGAGGTCCCTTCTAACCCTGGCTGTTGTGTGAGAAGTGTCAACAGTATCAGACTGGTACAGAGAGAGAAAGCCAAGCAAGAGCCATGAAGCCAAGGAAGTTACAGGAAGGCTTCTCTTGCAGTAAAGGTAAGATCCTAGCCCAAGTCTCAGTGATGACAGTTAGGAGAAGAGTTTTTGAGCTCTTTTTGAGAGTTTTTGAGCTCTGAAATGTAAGTAGCAACTGAAAGCTCCAAGATTTTCAGGATGGGAAGACTTATGATGCAAAGATACAGTGGATGTTGAGTGGATATGTGTTCAAACCTTTTTATTTAAACTGTTTCACCTAGTAGACTGAGCTACTTCTATTTAAAGAGTTACTTTGTTAAAGCTTTAATAAAGTCCATTTTTAGATATGATAAATATTTTAGTTTGATAAATTCCAAAGTAACATACATGTAGCTCCGCTTCAAGAACTTTTTCAACATGTAATCAGGTGCAGAGATCAAGGCCTGGAAAACACAGTGATGGGTTGCAAAGCCTTATTCAAAACATAAAGGAGAAAAAGAGCAAGCTATTCATCTTGTTCATTTGTTTTTGGTGTTGTGTTTTTTTTTTTTTTCCTTATCATGTTATTTAGCTATCTTTCTGTTATAACTGAAAAAAAGATGTAATTTAATCCATAGCTAGCTGACAAGAACATCAGTGGTCTGTCTGGATATCCAACATCAGGAATTCCAGCAACTAATTCCAGCAGGAGAGGAAAATAAAGAATCTACACACAATGAGGTCTGGAAAGGGATGAGAAAGCAATAGAGAAGGAAGAACCTCAACCATACTAAACAAAGAACGAACAAACAAAAACACATTACCAAAAAAAAAACAAATCCCCCAAAAAACTGTATTAACTGCAGCATACCATTATGGAGGCTGTTCTAATCCAGATGAGAAAATAGTGGATTCTTGGCTTCTATATAATTTTTTTCCTAGTGTCTGGGTCAAAAAATTTTGTTGTCTTTGTTGTTCAGGTTGTACTGTTACCACTAAATGCAGCACAGCCTAGGATCCACAAATGTCTTTCTGGTATATTTATTTCTTCATTGCCCTCTCTCTGAGGATGACAGGATGCACTGGTAATACCTTCTGTTTAGAGTGAAATCGTGGCTTGATTGAAATCTCTGATACTCCTAGCTCACAGCAACAGCAACAAAAGGGAGGTCATAGAAAGCAGGTGTGACATTCTGGCCCAGCTGAAGTTTATACCAAAGCATACACTGACTTAGTGAAGCCAAAATTTCACTCTAAATAAAAAAAACTTACCAACGCTTCCCATGCTCACTGGAAAAACCTTATTGTCCAGGGCCTAGATCTACTTGCAATAACTTTCTAGTTCTCTTCCATTATCCAGTGGGATCCTGGGGTGGAGTTATATAGCAGTGGTCTCCACAAGAGGAGAGAATGACCTTGTGCTAAGAAAGCAAATCTGACAGCAGAAGGCAACGTCATTAATGAAACTGGGATTAGTCTTGCGGGAGAAAGTTTTTCTCAGGAAAAACAGTAAGAAAAGAAATGAAGAAAATTTTTTCTAGATAAGGATTTTTTAACATGTTTAAAAACATTTCAGTTTTTAAGTGAACCATAGTGACATCTTCCTGTTTTCAGTGTTCCTTTAAGCAGAAATTAAGTAAATGAAGCTATTTTCAGGGAGTTTTTGCATAGTATTATTTTAAAAGTGAAGGGTATTCCTTTTATTTTAATTTTTCCTGGCTTGTGGTGTTCTTGTTCTTAATGCTGATAGGTTTTCAGTAAATCGTTGTCAAAGGCAATTCTCAACGCTCTCAAATTATGAAGACATTTTAATACGTATTTTAATTTCAGAGAAAAGAAGGTAAATACTACTGAAATATGGGGAGAGATGGGGAAATTATGGTTTGATTATGTATTTCTTAGGCATCAAAAGCATACCCCTTAGCTACATCAGATCCAGTCCTTAATTCAATCTGATATATAGTCTTTCTTTTGTCCATGCCCACTGACACATGTGGCATAAACCACATAAGAATATTTCATTGTTGTCTCGATTTATTGTTAAACAGAAAAACTTACAGGACTCCCAAAATTGATAAACATCTAAAAAAAGAACTGTCTTGCATAATATTCTACACTGAAAGAGATTAAGTGAATCTGATTGCATCAAGATTAGTTTGTGTTTAATTAACAAAGAGAAAAGGATTCTAGCCCATGGGCTACTCTATGTCAAACAATACTCTAGTATCCTAAATTTTACTTCTGCTTCCTTCTTTTTGTCTCACTGCCTCAGCTCCTGATGGTCATACTGGAAAATAATTCGAAGATAGAATAGAAACAAATCACTAAATTAATTTGATGTTTTATTTTTTAGATATTTTATCTCACTTAAGTGAGCAGTAATGGCCTCCCATTGGCTAAATATCATCCTGTCTCCCACTCCTTTTCCTTGTCTGGTTTTCCTTGCCTTGTCTGTCCCATCTAGAGGCTGCTGTCATAATGCAGGTAAGGCAAAAGACTGGGGAGTTTGGTGGGACAGTGTATTTGAACTCAACATAAGGGCAATGGCACAGACTGAGAAGTATTTAAGATTTCTGGACTGATTTATGACAAGAGAAAAAATATAATAGGGTGGGGACCTGAGCAGTTACGACCTGTCTGCACTGCCTGAGACCATCTAGAATACAAGTGGAGAAATTGTAGTATTTATCTTGAGTAGCCTGAACAGTATTTTAGAAATTGTAGTATTTATCTTGAATAGCCTGATAAAATCACAGGAGTGGAAGTTCTCCACTGAAAATACAACCTAAATTTTTACCTTCTCTGATAATAAAATTAGATGATATTTAAAAAGGATATGCACACCTTTACTGTAGGCCAAGATATGTTCTGTTAATGAAACTGTTGAGGAGAACTGCTCTGAATGTAAATTCAAGGTCCTTATGTAGATGTAACCGAAAATTATTATTTAATCATGTCTCGTACAGGCAAAGCTTGTGGAATATTCATTTAAGTCCTCTGTACATAGAATTTGACTCCGGTTATTGGTTTCAGTCCAATTTACTCTGTGAACAATTTACATCAATATAAAAATGTGTTGTAGTAGTGTAGGTCATTTTTGTAGTTAATTTTTATCCATAAAAAGAATATAAATATTTCTAAGTATATAAGACTATCTTATCTAAAGATGTCTAAAAGCCATGCTGTTCCTAAAGTTTATTTAAGCTTGTTAAATGTTTACAGATTCTACAAAACCTTTAACCAAGCATGAATTCAGTTCAGAAACTTAACTGTCGGGTTGAAGTTAGGAACACTGTCACTCTGAAATCAAGACAGACACTTGCAAAGAACAGTTAATTCCAAATCTGTATTTCCCAAGGGAAATTACAACCTTAATTGAGACACCTCAGGTGCCTTACATGATTTGCATTCAGATTTCACTCCACTTGCTGTTTGCTTACATGTTATCGGTAGGAACATAACTCACTTCCATGATTGGCCTACACTAATTGAGAATACTTAAAGCTGGATTTAAACTTGTGCTTAAATTACTTTGGGCTTATTAACTTTGTGGTCTTTGCACCACAGAAACACAATCATTCAAGTAAATATGTGTAGTCCTTTGTCTTGCTGTAATTGCAGAAGTGTGCTTGGATGCAGACAGCTTCATTCTCAGTGCACTGGGAACATTTCTCCAGCAGTTTGCTTTGCTGTACCACAGGCAGCCATGGGATACACTCAGACCTCCTACTGATTTACGTAGTAAAGCTCAGTACTAGAGAGGACTCAGAAGAAGGCTTGCCAGCTTTGCCATTTGGAACTAGGCTAGTCTAATTTGGCACTCAAACCTAGGTTCTGATGGCAAGAAATACTTCTGTGGGGATGTAAAGACAAATGTGTGCCTGGTTCAAGCTCTTGTTTTCAGTTATGTATACTTCTACTTACAGGCCTTCTGTGGATAGTCTTTTCTTCTTTTTTTTTTTTTTTTTTTAAACTCCCGTCAACAGGCTGAGTTTATTCATCTTCAGCCTTTTTTTTCTAATTTTATTCTCTAGGAGTCGAACCCTCTGCTGAAGTAAATTTTAAAGTTCTCTAAACACCAGTGAAGTATCTGTAACCGATGAACAGTTCCTTAAAGAAATAACCTCCATTCTAAGTTCTGGGAAACTGAACAATATTGCAGTAGGACAGGCAACCCCAATGTTGCTGTGAGGAAGAACACGACGTGGATGGAGAAGGGGACCATATGGAGGTTTGAACATAGCTGGTTCCAGCATTAATAATTGGTTCCAACACAATTAGTAAATGGCTAATTGGCAGGATTAAGTACTCCGTTAAAATAAGCAACAAGATATATCTGGATCACACTTAGCAGGAAAGGGAAGAAACCAAAGCAGTTCCTAGCAACCCCAGGCTTCATCAAAATGGCATGTTCATGCTAAATCATGTGGCCTTGCTCCAAAATTAAATTTCTCCATTGTGTACAAACCAGATTTGACATGCCAAAAATAAACAATTTAGGGACTGATGCAAATGTTAGGCTTGATACAACTACCTAGCTACATTTAAGACCCTTCCATTTATTTAAAGAGTGGCCTTTCTAGGAGCTAGTATTGGATTTTGCATTCCTAGTAAAGAGCAAAATTTATTTGAATTGCTGTGCAAAAACATACAGTCTGATAGGTTCATCCTTTTGACTGTCATTTTCTATTAGTGCTCAAATCCTCAGCTCCCAAAAATACATATATACACAAGGTGACATAGGATGTTTATTTGCAATATGTATAGGTCAGTAGACTAGTTTAGAGAGCCTGTGGCAGCCAGGTTGTTTTTTTTTTCCTTTTTTTTTGTATGTACTTCGGTCTTACTTCCAGCTGCAGCTTTTTAGATGCTACTGAATTCATAGTTCTTTTACATCTGAGATCGTAACTAGATAACTTTAGGCAGACACCAAGCTTACATAAATCTGTAAAACTACTTACTTAAAAGTATAATAGTTAAATCCTGAGAACTTTTACTCCTAGAAGAGAGGCAAATAAAGTATGTGGATGCAGAGATACCAATTAACTACGGACTTTATTATGACTTTCCAGATTATTGTGCCTATTTATTCATCAATAAATATTAATAAAATAGTTGTCATTTTATTATTTCACTTTTATCTTGTTTGACAGTATTAAAACTGAGCATGCAAATAGCATAATGGTAAAGAGCTCTGCATAAACTCAGAATTCTGGATGTCTTAATATAATTGTAGCTACTATGCTGATAAAAATGATGGTCATATGTATCAGTTAGTCTTGCACAGGCAAATTTATAGAAGTTACTTTCTGAAAATTTGAAACTATTCATAACTAGACCTGAAAGTGGGTTATTTATCATTCTAGTATTCTGTTTGTAAATAGCATTTGGACAAATTAGCTGGCTAGAAAGTACACAGCGGTAGGAGACAGAGAGAAAACACGCATAGAGTATTCAGCCTTCTGATCTGAAATAGAGTTGCCCATTAAAGCCTGTAGGGCTCATACAGCCTAGTCTTTTTATAGGATCTTAAATTTTGATGATACCTTTCCTTTGCTCTTCACCTTCCTTTTCCTAATATTTGAATCATATAAGTTTTAAATTAATATACTGCACTGATGTAAAGATGTTTTCAGGCTGTGTAGGATTTTAGCATATTCATACAGAAATATTGGGCAAGCCCCTCTACTTCCCACCAAAGCTGCCTAAAACCTGGCTTTGATCTTTTCATTATGTGTAATGACTTTTAAAGACATATGGATACTTTAGTCTAAAACAAGCCAGAAGTCGTGCTTTGACTTGTTTTGCCTTTCAGCTTTTCTCTTCCCTAATCAGCTGTTTGACCACTTTTTTTCTTGAACAATTGGAAAGCCGTCAAAAGGCACATATTTCCTGTGTTACAGTTAGGATGGATTCCATGTGAAAGCAGGAAAAGAAAGAACAGCAGTGGTAAATGTTATTTTTTAATGATTTTATTGTCTATGTCTTTATGTGGTTCATGAAGCAATAGAACTTGTGGCAAGCTGTTTGGAATACGGCTCTCTCTATATATGAATTTATTCATGGGAAGACAAAGTAAAGCACGCCTTTTAATATATTAAGGACATACACATTTTGACACTATTAATCTTAGCATTGTTTCTCTAAGCCTGGACTGATGCTTTACAGAATTCTACAAATCCAGCTCTATTTCAGGTTTGAATAACTTGACTGAATTTTTGAACACTTAAAGAGTAGTATATGCCGAGAAATGTATTTTTCTGGAATGGTAATGAATACTTTACAAAGCATATGATAACAGCTGTTGGCATGTTTGCAACTGGTAAATATAAGCAATATATCAAGAGGTGGATTTATTTACTTTGAAATTTATGTATTTTGAATTAAAATGTCACTCATTAAAAATGTGAAATGTATTAGGACCAGATGCAACTAAATATTATAAATGATACAATACCACTTTTTTTTTTTTTTTTTTTTTTTGAGATGGGGTTTATCAGTGGCATTGGAATTGAAGATGAAGAACTTTTTTTTTTTTGGTTGCCATACCATTATACTTACTAGCAATTGCTTATTTTAAGACATGGTAAAGTCCCAAAGAGTGGAAAAAATACTTGAGCCAAGACAACAAATACCACCAAAGTATAGTGATAAGTATTCTCTCTGCATTTTTTTGAGTAATTTTGGCCCCTTTACTCAAATGCTGAGTGCTTCCTAAGCATGCAGAAAAAGAAGTAACAGTTGGGGTTTTTTCCTAGTCTTCTATAGAAGAAATGAAATGACATCCAGCTTTTCTGTTGGCTTTGCTGCTTAGGAGTGCTTAGTATATGTGCACATGCATATAAATAATTCCTTTTCGATGTAATTTTTGCCAAAGTGCCCTCATTTGAGTGACATTTTTGCTCCATTTACATCAGTGTTAAAATTTCCATTAACTTCCCCCGGGCTGGGAAGATTCCACCTGTTTTGTCTAAGTTCACTATAGTTCAGTCTCGTGTATTTAAAAGCATTTATATTTTAATTGCTTCAGTGGAATGCAGTTGTCGTGACCGACAAATCTTGCAGAGGGCAGAAAGGATCATCTGGCAAGGAACAATGCCACATAAGGGCTTATACAACAGAACAGAAATACTAAGCTCCACATTAAGTGAGAAATACCGTGGTAAGGGGCGCTTCAAATTAATCTGCTTTCACAAAATTGTTTTCAAGTAAGATACTGCTGCTCTTACAGAGTTTTTTCCAAGTTTACAGCTTCATTCCTGCATATGCGTTGTCGTAAGCAACACAAGTTTAAAACGTGGGTCTAACGAGATGGAGGCAAATCTGTTAGCACTGCACAGACAGTGAATATGCTGCTTGGCTGGTTTGGATGTTCTAATCGTGACGAAAAAGAAACAAAGACTGAAAATGAGTGTTAGCAATAAAGAAAAAATTTCTACAAAATAAGTCAGTACCGTTTCCACAGATTCTCTCACCTTTTTCCCCTGAATCCTTCCTGCAACTGCAGTTGTAGTAAAAGTTGTTCAGTGGAGCAGTTCCCCCTTGGTGCATGAGATGGAACGTTCTCTGCATGTCTGTGGTAAGTATGGCTTCAAACCTAAATTTCTCTCCTTCCTGCTTCTTGGCGTATTTGCCTTGGTTCTTGGCTGGATCCAGCTCCAATCCTGTCTTCTCTGTCCTTTAGCTAAACTCTGAGATAGCTGGAAAAACATGTTACCGCAAAGATAACGGGGGGTATCATCCATTTGCTTCAGGTGCTTCAGCTCTTCTCACCAGTTTTTCCAGTACTTCCCAGACACAAAGGAAATAAGACAATCTGTAGTCAATGTTTTCTCTGGAGTGCATCAGTAACTGCAGGTGAACAAGAGTACAGGTGTTTAGAATTTTTAAGCTGTTTGTGGTAACGAGAGATGTTTTGCCAGTTGTGGCTTTACTCATTATATTATGAGAGGCAGAGAGAAGCCATTTTTTGGGGGTCATGACAGGGGTTTTTAAAGAGTAAGGTTTTTCCCAAGTTTCATGTCACGAGTCATTCAAACTTTATTTATTAATGTGAACATAAATGCATATGGTGAAGTCCCTAATGTTGACCTCCTCAACTAGTATAAATCACTGTAATTGCTTTGATTTGTGTGAACTGGAATACTCCTGTTTAGTTGAAGATCTGGGCCAGAGTACAGGAAGTGTATGGTTTAGTCAGGGAAGGTTGTAGCACTAATTCTTCTACTTACTACTTTTATGCAGATGTGTTCTTTAAAGTTGACATGGTCCAAATAAGGTATTTCATTTTCTATTTGTAGTGCCAGTATCTTGGCAAGTGAAGCAACACCTTTGGTTTAGGAATTATGTTTCATTATTGCTTTGTAGGAAAAGAAGACCTTATTTGGGTCTGGACCTTCAAGCAACACTAAAATTTTGAGGGACAGAAATATTTCTTTAAAGGATGAACTCATTATATGTGCTGTTATGCAAATAAAATGTTTAGCTAATTCAATATTTACAGTGATTGAAATTAATGAGACCATTTATATTCATGTAACACAGATGAATCCAGGTAATTAGGACATGTAAATTAAGTAAAAAAAAAAAAATTTGTTTAGAATTTGGTAGCTTGAAAGAGCAATGAGAAATGCAGTTCCTTTCAAATCAGAAATGATTATGCCTTTCACTAGGGGCAGAGCTTTTACAAAGGGTCTTTCAACTGAGTATCTCACAACTCTGCTTGAAACACAGAATTAGGGCTCAACACTGAAGCCTTTATCAAGTGAACAGTCTGAAGGGGAAGGAAAGTGCTCTGATGATTTTTCAGCTGTGGGATTGGGCTCTTGCCCCTCACTCTGCGAGGTAAGACAGCTTTACTTTCTATGATTTACAGAGTGAGCAAGCAAGAAGTGTGACTTGCCTAAAGTTACACCACAAGTCTGTGGCAAAGCTGCGGAATAAAACACCCCAGCAGACGTGTATGTAAGCTGCAATTTCATCTTTCTCTTGTGATTCTAAGTTGGGAAGAACAACAACTGTTTTGAAATTCAAACCAGAAAGATAACTATGTCTTTCCATGTGATTTGCTGGTTATCCTGGCTAGCTATCTCAATTGAAATGAGGAAACACTTTCCAAAATCTGGTGGGTGTGTGGGAGGATTTGGGGTATGGGGACTGGGGGTAGAAAAAAGTTTATCCTATGAATTTTCTCACCTGAAGACCAGTTGGCTAAATTCATGTTAAGCTGATAAATTTTCATGTGACCATCTTCAATTTTTTTTCCCATGTCACAATGATTCTTCTGGAAAAAGCTAAAATATGTCTTGGATATGTATAAATGAGGTATGTTTAATTAAAAGTCCTACTCTCTGTCTTCTGTGTTTCTATTTCTAGTCATTCTACTTCTCTCCGTCCTTCTATCTGGTTTACATCTTTAAAATGCAATGCAGAAAACTGCCACAAGCACACTTGGAGAACCTGACAAAAGTGCAGTTTAGCACATTCAGATAAGAGCCAGTGGCAGCGCTCAGTCTCACCATTTCATCACAGAGAGATGATATTACAAGTGCAAGAACATTCAGGTTTGTAAATTATAGATTTTAAAAAGCAAAGTAATTTGTCAGTAATTCGCTGAGCATTGCAGCATCAGTGCCATAAACAGGTGTACTCTCTTGCTTTCTTAAGTGGCTGATTTTTAAATTTATGATCAAGTATATAAAATTAATGGTGTATGCTTACACTTAAAGACTAAAAGCTAGTTTCTTCCAGTGTGCTCATGTACGTAATTGGTTCTTTACAACTAGAAACCAGATACTATTTCATTCATGCATTCATCCCATGGCAGTCTAATTTATGGAACTGTAGTGCACTGTTTTTCTGGGGAGGCGGTGGGAAGAATTAAAAAAAACCATTTCTTACATAGTTACCTGTCTTGGGATATACACATACGATTATGTAGAATCTGTGTCTGGGTGGCTGTTTGTCCTTTCCCGCAGAGTATTCTTGCTCACTGAGTGGGAGGGTCACACTGTATGAGACTAATAAGGACAGAGCTGCATCCCCCCTCTACCACTCCTTGGAGACTTACTCCAGCAACTCCTCAGCACTACAGCAGCTCTGTACAGGCGTTTTCAGTGCTTCCGGGGGACAGAATAATATAAACATTAAAGGTAAGCAAGTCATTATTTGTAGTCAATTCTCTAAACATCATAACATGTGCACACACACACATACTACACTATTCCTGCCTTGTTTTGTGGTGGTTTTGTTCATGGGTTTTTGTTTTCCAAAATAACCATTTAAGTTTATCACTGCTAGTATTAACTATGTCTTATATAAGCATGATGTACACTATAAGTTTTTAATGCACTGCAATCAGCCTATGCTATAGTATGTTTCTCATGACTGCTTAAATATATTGCATATGTTAGTGGATGACTACAGATATGCTAAGATATGCTAATAGAAACAGCTCTATTAAATTAGCAGTAATTTACAAAACTGATTAAAGTGTTGCGAATTGCCACAATGCTGATTGTGCATATATTTACATTTATAAACCTACCTTCGCGTGCCCTTGTGATTAGCCCGCGTACCGGGTGGTCTGCGCGCAGTTAGTCGAACACGCCGGTGAGTGAGCTGCGGCAGCGAGTGCCCTCCGCGGCGGGGCCAGCGCGCCGCGCAGCAGCTGCGGGGCAGAGCCGGCGATGCCGGGGGGCGCGTCCCGCCGGGCTGGCACCAGCGCTGCCGCCCCCGGCCCGCTCCGGCCCCTCACCTGCGGCCCCGAGCAGGTGCCGGCGCGGCCCCGCCGCAGCGCCCGGCGGCACCGGGGCTCCCCCGCCCTCAGGCGCCGCCGGCCCGACCGGGATCCTGGCCCCGCTCCGCCCCGGGCCGCATAGGAAGCGTCGGTGGGCGCTGCCCGTCGCTCGGCTCGGCCGGGCCGGCCGCTCCCGGCGCCGCAGGAGGGTCCGGGGAGACGGGGCGGGCGCGGCGGGGGAGGCGGCAGCGGGGCCGGGGGCGCGGAGCCGAGAGCGGGCTCCGGCAGCGGGCGGGGGCGCTGCTCGGGCTCCTCGCCCAGCCCCGCCGCCCGAGCTGCCCGCTTGCCTTTCCGCCTGGAGTGTTGGACCTTCCCTCCGGCAAACCCGGCTCTATCCGAGGGAAATGAAGCCGCCGGCACTGCCGAGTTAAAATCTGACCTGCCGAGGGCTTGGGTCGCTCCGCGGGCTCCGGAGCGCCGGCTGAGTGAGTGAGGGAGCGGAGCCTCCCGGAGCCCCCGGCGGGAGAGGACCCAAGCCCGGAGGTGCGGCGGCAGCGAGGGGGTGGCGATGCTGGTTGTTAGAGCCCTTCAAAAAACGAATCCTCTGAAGCGGCGGCTCTAGTGAATTCCCGATGCCTGCTTGCAAAGCAGGTGCAGGAAATTAAATGATAATGTTATTTGAACATGTATTGGCTTTGCTGCTGGTGGGGAGGCTGAAAAAGTTAATGATGGTGTAGTTGCTGTCAGTGCATGTGACTGAAGAATAGCTCTGATGATGAATAAGGTGCCCTGCGAAAATAATTATAGAAATTGCATCTTAGGTATGTGTTTTGCTTTTCTTACAGAAAATGTGATTAGAATAATATATGCCAATTTTCGTGTGTCATTAAATCTGTGTGTATCTATGCATCGCAGTTGACTTAGAGAAAAAGCTGAACAATAAAGCTATGTTCTTGAAGCCAGACTGTGCATTTGTGAGATTTTAAGTGGAAATTAAATATAGGCTGCTTGTGTATTTTGCAGTGTAAAGAAACAGCGTAATTTGGTTTCTGCTGTGCTTAAACTGAAACAACTGCATGTTGGTCTTCGTTCAGTTTGAAGACTGCTCCAGCAGTAGTAGTCTTCAAAGTCACTGGAAGTGTTGTGACGCCAAATAGTTTAGCTAATACATTGAATAATTTGGGGAGAAGTATAAAATTAGTAATTACTAATTAAATGGAAAATCAGGGCCTTTACAACTAATATCTCCAAGTTAGTATTTCTAAGGTGTTAACTTTGAAGTTCGATAAAGAACTAAAAAGGAGTATATTTGTCATTTATTTTTAAATTGACATAAGACTCTTTTTGTAGCTCCTTAAGCAGATAAATGATACACTTGCATGTTGCTAGCAACTTCCTCTTCACAGTTAAGAAATTTTTGTTTGTAGTTTTCTGATAGAGTGAGGCGAAAAGAATGAGATTGTTCTAAATATGCTTATTTTCTGTTTCAGATTTGTAGCTGATTGTTCATATGTGTCCAGGGGGAGATGAAGTACATGAGATCCTGCATAGTTTGGCTTTGTATGGCAGTCTTCCTCCTCCTTCCTGTTTCTACTTCTGTGGCTCTGAGTGACCAGACAGGTACTTCCACTTTTCTTGCCCTTCACAAACCAAAGGCATAAATCTCAATAGTGAAAAATTTCTAACAGATACAACAACACATGGAAAATAAACATTATGAGGAGATAACATTACGCAAGATAACGTAAATCTTTTTTTGTAGAATGTCCTAAGTTGGAAGCAGTTCCAAAACAGCCCTTCTGCTTCCTGGGCTTGGACGAATCGTGCTTGGAGGCAGTTGTAGATCCCAGGAATTTTTGTTTTCTCCTTTTTTTTTTCTGTGCCATACAAACCAAGATTATAAATCGAAGTTTGCAAAACTTTTGTGAACAAAATCATGTGGCTTTATTAGAGCAGACCAGTTATCACACTGACCTGAACAATGTTTCACAGATATAGACTTAGACAAAACCTTGTGCCTAAGGGGGAAAAGGAATATAATGATATTGTTTCACTTAGAAGCTTTTACCAATCTTCTGCAAATTTTCTCGTAATTCTTTTTCTTCTTTTTCTGTCCATATGTTATCTAGTGTTCTCACTTAAATTCTACAGTAACTCTCCAGGGTGTGGTAAATTCTGTCTTAAAGGCACATCATGTGTGCTTCTCAAATGAGGAATGTCAGTTTTATGGAATTGCTCAGCCTGCACACATACCTCAACTTTGTATAATTTTCTTAATTTACTGGCAAGAAGAACGTGCTTATTGTTATTTAAATTAAGTACTTTTTAAAAAAATCCTAATTTTTATTAATGCTGTTTTTTCCAGAAATCTGATGAAAGATAATAGAAGCTATATGTACACAACAATTTTGAATCTCAATAGCACATTTGAAACTCAGACCCAAGAAATTAAAAAAATCAGTGACTAGGATAATGATCCTTTTACGACTCCTGGAAACTATAAGCAGTAATATTGAATAAATAATAAGTGTAATGTGTGGGCTCTCAGGTAAGAGTAATGCATTGTGAAGAGTCTGAATTTAAGTCAAAGATTTCTTTCCCTTATATTTTTAGAGCAGTGAGACTAAGTGCTCTACTGATGAATTATTCTTAACCCCTGCGAGAGAACAAACCTACATCATAGCTGTAAAATCATTCTATTCAACTGTCTGCAAATAGCAAAATAGGTTGTATTCTCTATCATTGCTAGCTGGTTGGTTGCAGAAGGAAAGTTTTTAAAAGTGCTAAAATGGTGTGAATGCAGAAGGTTCCCTAACAATATAAATGAATAAATGGAAACTTGAAAAATGTTAAAACAAAATACCAGGAAGAATTTTCTCTTTTCTTGTGTATTCTTTTTTTTCCCTAAGGAAAATATGTCTTAGTAAATGTTGGAAATACGTGCCAGATACGCTGAACTGCTAATACACAGTGAATCTGAACTCTGTATTACGCGCTGCTAGAAGTTAGTGACTAGGCAGCCAGCAGCAAAGTTGCAGTTTTCCTTAACCTGATTGTCACAAATGGATCAAATATGGGTCCAATTGAACCACTAGGAAGAAGAAGAGAGATTGAACTTCTCCTATGAATAGCTGATGGTGTGCAGTTGAGAGATGCTTTTGCGGTTTGTGGTGATACAGGCAGATGGTGAGGAATAACAAGTAGATAGCTGCCAGCTTGAGCAGCTCTGCCAACAGCAAGGAGTAGGCTCAGAGTGAAGCCTGAAGTTGATAACGGGAAAGAGACTCTTCTAGAGTCTGTAGGTATGGTTACTGTCCAAAAAAGAAATACAACTTGTAGACCAGGAAGCAGGAGTTGAGAAAGAATGAACCCAGTAATGGAGCAGCAGTAAAACGGGTACAGACCTTTCTGCAAACCTTTTGTTAATCTACCCTGTTCAGCTGAAATGAATATTCTGCGTTGCAAAGTAGTCTTGTTACAGTTTGATAATTTGTATGCAGATGAATCTGTTACAAACTGGAAATATGTTCACTTCAAGAAGAGAGGAATAGCTAACCTCTTTTTTTTTTTTCTTCCTCTTATCTTGCATTAAGTCACTCTTAAATCATTCTTTCTTGGGTCTTTGTTCTCTCCTATTCACCAATTCTATTTGGATCAGCATCTGTCCTTCAGTATCTGCCTAGACAATATTTTTGGTTTTCTTCCTTCAAGAACATATGCATAGCATTTATTTCTCACTGTGCTGATATGAAAGCCTTTCCAGCAAAGTACATTTAGAGAGGATCTGGGATTATTGTATTTACATCCTGAAATTTATCACCTTGATTCTACAGGAATGGTCTTGAAATTCATGAAAAAGTGTGAATTAGAGTTAATTTGAGGGTGATGAGGGAAAGAAGGATGTTAGAGAAAGGATTAACTTGTGTGCATATGTAGAGGAGAGCTTTCTGAGCCGGCATGCCAAATATACTTATTCTTTGGATCAATATTGTAATAAATAACTACCGGTATTGAAAAAAAGATCAGTGTGGCAGAGAATGCTGGATTTTTCTCAGAGCAGTCCTCCTTAGGCTCTGAGTGTCCCAGTAACCGTTAGATTCACAGCAAGGATTTCTTTCAGTTTTTGCCTATCCAGAAGCTTTGCTATGCTGAATGTTCATCAGAAGGAAACACTCACTTCTTGTGACAGAATATGGTAACTCTGAGGGAGAGGGTCCAGGAGTTTTCCACAATCCTATTTTTGATCTGACTTCAAGAATATTTTGTTCATGTTGTCAACATATTGGAAATATTTGGGTCTTGACAGTGGATATGAGCTCTTTCTGTAGTGACACATGAAGTTCTAATTTAATCATTCCAGAATGCTCTATATTAAGAATATTAATATTCTGTCTCATTCCCAGATCATTGCTTCTTTTTCAGCTTTCTTTTACAATTACTGTTTTTAAAGTCACTTACTAACCCATGAAAAATGCAGTATAAGCAAAGTCCTGGGACTGTCAGGCCTGGTGAATTTCCATTGCCTTTTGACATGGAATGTGTTGTGAAAAGTATAGGCTCTAGATCATAATTTTAGATAGGCACTTTAGCCCAAATACAGTGAGCGGTTTCAAGTATGCAAATTGGTTCAGCTTTTTGGTTTTAATGTTTTTAATATGGCTAGATACTTCTCAAAATCAAGATAATGACTCTACATTAACTCTCATATATTCATATTTCTGATATTCCCATCCAACCTGACCTTGAATGTTTCCAGGGATGGGGCATCTACCACCTCTCTGGGCAACCTGTTCTAGTGTTTCACCATCCTTATTTTAAAGTCTAGTTTGAATCTAACCTCTTCTAGTTTAAAACTATTACCCCTTGTTCTGTCACTACAGGCCCTGATAGAAAGCCTGTCCCCATCTTTCTACAGGCCCCATTTGAGTGCTGAAAGGCTGCAGTAAGGTCACTCTGAAGCCTTTTCTTCTCAAGTCTGAATGACCCCAACTCTCTTGGCCTGTCTTCACAGGAGAGGTGCTCCAGCCCTCCAATCATTTTTGTGGCCTTCCTTTGCATCTGCTCCAGCAGGTCCATGTACTTCCTATGTTGGGGCCGCAGAACTGAATGCAGTTCTCCAGGTGTGGGCGTCTCATGAAAGCTGAGGGGCAGAATCACCTCCTCAACCTGCTGGCCATGCTTCTTTTGATGCAGCCCAGAATACGATTGGCTTTCTTGGCTGTGAGCACACACTGTCAGCTCATCTTCAGCTTTTCATTCACAAGTATTCTCAAGGCCTGCCTGTCATGACTGCTCTCAATCACTTCATCCCACACCCTGTTTTGATACTGGGCGTTGTCCTGACCCATTCTGCAGCACCTTGCACTTGACCTTGCTGAACCTCGTGAGATTGCCATGGGCCCCCTTGTTGAGCTTCTCCAGGTCTCTCTGGATGACATCCTGTCCTTCGCTTGTGTCAACTGCCCCACTCAGCTTGGTGTAATCTGCAAACTTGATGAGGGTGCACTGATCCACTATGTCATTGATGAAAACATTAAACTACACTGGTCCCAATACAGACCCCTGAGGGACGCTCTTTGTTACTGATGTCCATCTGGACATTGAGCAGTTGACCACTATCCTCTGGATGTGACTGTCCAACCAATTCTTCATGCACAAAGCAGTCCACAAATCAAATCCCTCTCTCTCCTATTTAGAGATGTTGTGGAGACTATGTCAAAGGCCCTGCAGAAGTCCACAAGACATCCATAGCTCTTCCCTTGTCCACAGATGCAGTCATTCTATTGTAGAAAGCCACTAGGTTGGTCATGAAGATTTGCCCTAGGTGAAGACATTCTGGCTGTCTCAAATAATATGAAGTCCTGTTTTTCACTACCCACTCTTCCTTATGGGAGAATATAGTTCCCCAGGGTCCAGTATGAGTATCCTAACCCTTGAACTCAATTAGTTGGGATTTCTTAATTCTGTCTGCTAAAGCTGTTTGCTACTTCCATAACCATCTAAATAGTCACCACTTATGTTGACTTCTTTACTGTATCATGTCTCCTTCATTCTTTTTCCCACCCTTGTCTTAATTAACACATATGTTGTAATGTAACATGATCTGGTTTACGGAGTAAAAATGGAGTGAAAAAAATTCACATCTCATTTCCTGTTGCCTCTGTACTTGAGGCTACAGGTATGTAGGATTTCCGAATTCTTGACCTTATCTGAAAGCAGGTCAGCTGGATCTGCTTATCTTTAGTATAAATACCCTTGGGGTGGACTCATTGGATGTCGTTGCTGATATTTGCAAATGTGTTGCAAACTCTGAAGAGTTTCCCTATGTCTATATATTTATGAAGCTTTATCCAGTATGAGTGTCAGACAAATCTCGGCTAATATGTGTTTGTTTCTGAAGCTTGAGTCGAAATAGGATGGAGGGATGTTAGGGCTTTGCTCTTTGGCCACATTCATTAGGTTGGTCATGCTTACTGATGGAAACTTGAGTGTCCTTGCAATGTGCATTTCAGTGGTGTTAGATGGCAGCTGAACACTTCACCTGAACATGAAGTTTAATTATAAAGTAACATGTAGGTACTTGCAAAGTGAATCTAGCCATTAGGGGGTACATTTGATCTGGAGAAGCCAAGAGTGCTTATTGGAAGTTACGGTTCCCAATCAGGAAGTGCACACCAGAGATGTCTTTAAGAGAGACTGAAGCATGCCCCAGAGTTCTTCTGTCCTCGTTTCCTTGGAATGGAAAGCTGAGCATGGTACTTAGATGGAAGTTGCAGTGTGCTTCAACAGGTGTCCTGATTATTCCAGGAATTTGGAACATGTCATTGCATGTTGCAGCAGATATGTTTAGATGCAATGACTTTTTTTTTTTTTTCCCCCATAATTCTGTTAGAAAACAAAAAAAAAATTCTTACTATCATTTTACTGGAAAGACAGAAGAACAGTGGTCTGTGATGAATCTGCTTCATCTGCATAAATACACATTTTCAAAATGATTAGATTGATTTTATATTAATAGGCTTATAGGTAGAACTATAGGTTTATAAATATCAAGGTCTAATTTGTCTTATGGATAGGTGAACTCGTTAATTTATAGATATGTTATCTTGACCTTTGATATCACTGATTTAATATGAATTTTTTAGTTCAGTCCACACAGACGCAGTTTTATATGCTGAGTAATCTAGTTTATAAATGTAAGCTTGTTCCTTCTACTATTTCATTAATTTTATAATAATGTATTCTACCAGGGCAGATAGGTTGATGGTTTCCATATCTGGATTAGCAGCAAGGGTTTTCCTGTTTCTTCTCCTTTCCTGGGTATCTTCATATAGACATTCAGCTACCCACAGCTGTCTGTTTTGTCTTGGGCTAAAGAAAATTTAAGGACCTCCCAACAGCACTAAAAATTGTGGAAGAGGTTAACTGTACAAGCTGTAACTTAGAAAGAATTTTCATCAATCTATAGCAATGAAAGTTGTCAGTCTTGGTATGGAGAGGGTTAGGTCTTACTATTTGAGAGTTTTGCCTTAGCTCTCTGGTAAAAAGAATAGCATTGCACTAAAGGAGTCCATCAGCAGTATGAGATAGAAGATTCATGGTAACCCTTTCAGTTCTTTGGGGGATATGCAATTCAACCAAATATCTAACACTTAAATGGGCTGTCTATGCTGTGACTGTTATGCCACTGACAAAAATCGGTCCCCAGTCTGTGGCATGTGAGCAATCATTGCTATCATCTGAATAACACAAAAATTATGCTTGAGTCTTTATTTGGACTTGGAAGAAAATGGCTGTGGGGAATAAGCTAAAACTTCCTAGTTTTTTCACTAAACACTCATGTAAGTTAATACTGAAAAAAAAAAAGCACACTTGTGTCCCAGGTTCTCTAGAGATTACTGCATCAGTTTAGGGTAAAATCAGCAGTAAGTAATATCTGTCTGCTCTTATTATAAGTACTGTCAAGAATTTAACCAAAAAAGGAATTTACCCTGTAGTCTTTATCTATATATTAAAAAAAAAAAATGGTTAGAAAACGTGTAGCTATAAGAAAAATGTCTCTCAATATATGTCTGACATGCTATTGTGGCTTCAGTTATAAATGGCTTCCTTTACACCAACATATTTCTTAGAGCTATACTTACATAAATCTACCATAACTGCATTCATTGTTTTACAGTGGCAGTGTACCGAAGTCTGTAGTTTAATAATCTTTATATGTGACTGAAGATTGAGGTTTGTAGACCAAAGGGTATCTAAGGTGAACCTGTTTCTGTCCCATAGGGTGTGTGTATGTATCAAATGGTGTATTGAAACTGATGTGTTACTATGTAAATCCAGTGAATGCTTTTCACACTACATAAAATTCCCTGCAAACCAAGAATGATGAGAGATTTAATTTCAGAGATTTCAACATAAATATTCATTACAGTTCAGCATCCTCTCTAGGGAAAGGGAATTTACAGTTTTTAATTCATATGCTTTATCTCATTCATCGAGAAACTATATCTATATGTATAGGAAAAATCATGTATATACATGAATCTATTTGAGGGAAAGAAAGAATTTATTCCCTTAGAGCCCTAGAAGTAAACTACTTTATTTCTGATGTTATTTGTAATTGTAAATTGTTACTTGTAATTGTAATGGTAGATGTGAAGGACATGGAACTTAATGAATCTTACATACAAAAAAAAAAAAATTGTCATCCAGTCTGTTTTTTAAACAATGACATACCTTTCATTAACCATATTATCAGGAGGTGTCTTTATGTCTGTATTATATAATCTAGTTAAACTTTGGCTAATTGGAAATAACTAGTAATTCTTAATTGAGACCAAATAATGAAATATATTTAAAAGCACTCAAGAGTTTTGAAGGATACTATGCTTTCTACATAACTACAGAATGAATGACAAATATCGTGCTTTAAGGTTACAGATACAACTATTTTGAATGCCAGTGTTTTGTCTGGATTCTGTTATGAAACATTTAAATATAGGTAATTTTCAGGTTAATGGTAGGGCACTCCTTACTGTTTCCATTGAATTGACACTTGAGAAAGCCTCTCGGCCTTCGCTGTTCAGCAACTTCAAATATACCTTAGACATCTTTTTAGTTTCCTCAGCTCACAGAGCTCTGTGCTTGATAAGCTCACAGGCCAAATATCATTACTTGTCATCTTTCATTTGCTAGTTTTATTGGGATTTAGAAGGGCTATTTGCAAAACTTGTTAAAAAGTGAGCCCTATTTCTTACCTATGCACCAAAACCTGACATTTCTCTGTAGTTGCTTCTTAAATGTGGGCATTCCTATGTGTCTGTTTAAAAAAAAACAGTGAAGAAAATACTTCATGTAACTAAGATGTTGTATATTAATAATACAGTTTTTGGTCTAAGCGTTCCATTAGATTTAACCTCAGAGTTTACCATGTTTCACAATTTAGAATATTCTGCTTGTTTACCAAAATACTTTGGTTCAGATTTACTCCCGTGCTTAATTTTCAACCATTTTTTTCAAAATATAAGTATTGTTTGCATTGCTTATTACAGGATATGATTATAGCCTTGTTAATACACATTTTGAAATTACTTACTGTTCCCTGAGTTAACAGTAGATTATTTTCATGGTAGTCAAGCATCTATGCCTTATTTTTTCATATTCATTAATGGGGAAAAATGATTTTCTAATAGTATAGTCAGAAATTAAAAAACAAATGTTATTGCTTTATAGAGTGTTATAGATAGAAATGGCTTGGTAACAGTTTAGTGTTTTTCTTCTGGTTGTATTGTTCATATGAACTTTAACCATAAGCAGCTGAATTAAAATGGGGTAAAACTAGTATCTGCTTATATTCTTGGAAGTGCGGTATAGAATCTGAAATATCATTGCTCCTGTTTAGATTTTGTAATTTGTTTTATAGCTGCTTTCCATATCCTAAAGAAACAAAAAGAAACATTCCTGTTAATATTGCTATCACTGTCATGATAGTTTGTTCCGATTAATTTTAGTTTGATAGCATTTTATGATGTGTTCTGTTTTAAACTGTGTTCTCTTGAAGGTGCTGTGTGTCCTTTAATGAAAACAGTTGTCCGTCATCTCAAACAAATCAACAGAGACAGTCGTGGTGTTCCAGGTAAATGACTGTGTCTATATTAATTGGCTAGTAGTGGATGTAATCATAGCCTGACTGAAACTGGCTTTAAAATTGAAAAGACAGGACAGAATGCCACCCCCAAGCTCCAAAAGTTGCTGCTGTTTTTAGGAAAGTGGGATTAAAATCAGAACATGTTGTTCTTGGGAAGCACTGGTTCAAGTTCAGCAGCCACACTGATTTCCATAGTTTTTCCCAATTATCCCACATTGTTATCAGTTCAGATGATAAAAGGAAATAACAAATGCATTTCTCAGGTTGCAAAGTCATCTATGATGTGAACTTTGCATGAATAGTTTTGTTAAAATGAATATCGAAATTTTCTCTGTCTATTGGTTTTCAAAATAGCTTGTCAGTCTGTATTCCAGAAAGTCACCAAGCATGCTAAAAGTCAGTATTTACTTCTAGTTTTTAAATCCCATTAAATTGTATCATATTGTGTCATATTTTCAGGCTTTGATCTGGCAGAAAGCTTTTCTTTGAGGCAAACACCTTGTGGAGGGGAAAAGATCTGTTTTAAACTGGGAAGTGCACCTCTCATCAGAGATACAAGGTAAGTAAGATACTATTTTCATCCTTGGTGATAAAGTTCAGACTCAATGGTACTAATTAACTGAATTACTAATTAACTGAATAATTTGTTTGTGTATTCAAAGGACACCACAGAAAGCAGTGGTTTTTTTCTGTTGAAAGGTTTTTCTTCTGTGGGAAGCATTTTGATTTTGGTGTGGGTTTTTTTTTGAATCTGGAAGTATCTAGGTAGTAAGTTAACTGTGAATATCACTTTCTCAAATCATGATTCTGATACTGAAAACTGTACTGTTAATACATAAATATTTATAAAACAAAGGAAAACAAATAACTTTCATGGTATGACAAGAAGTATTATGCTAATCTTCCCTCAGTGAAGTTCGCTGTCCTTTCTCTCATTACTGTTGGCAGGATTAAAAAGACAGAGTGTCACCATTTCCTTGAATGTTATGTTTTTTTTCCTGGAATTGACATATTGCCTTTGAGCAGCAACTGAATGATGGGTATTCATTGTGGAGGAGAAAGTAGGCAATAACCTATTCTGACACAAGGTGCAAAAAATCATAAGGAAGGTGAAAGGGAGTAAGGCACAATGGGATTGAATGGATTTAAGTTTGCTCAGGGACAAGGAAATGCCAAGAAGCAGTTAGGAATGTAGTTTCAGGTTCCCTGTGGTCAGTGGAGCTCATCTCAGAGCTTCTTGGTTGTGTTGTGCTCTGAGTCATGGGACTGTGGTTTCTGTACAGCGTGTTCCTGTGATGATGAGGGAAGCAACTGTATTCCCATGTCTTCAGGTTGGGTGTTTTCTGTTGCAAGAGGATTGGCTCCAGCTTGCCTAGTTAAAAAATACACCTGGCCCTTGGACTTCCCCTTTGCTTCAATCCTGGGCATAGCAAAGATGAACTGTGGGTTGCATGAGGCCAGGGAGTAGGAGGAAGAGAGAAATTGGAGGCACCCAGACACAAAACAAAGTGATCTTTGGGAGAGGAGCATGATGAAAGAAAAAGAAGCTACATATCCTAAAATGCTAGATAGATTTTAAGTTTTTCTGACTTATTAGGTACTGTAAGTGCTAAATGCTGATGTTTTTGTAGTTTTGCGAAGTTAAACTAATCATTGTCTTTTTTTAAATAGCTCGGACATTAGCTATTAAAGAAAAAATTACTTGATAAAATTACTTGACACAGGGAGTGCTCTTCTTTTATTAGGACTTTCCAAATATTATCCAGATTGTCTTCAGAAAAGGAGCAGGAGAAATTAGGTACCACCAATAAAAGGCTTTACTACAAATATAAGTTTGTTAGTAAGAAAACTTTCTTTTGAAAACCCATTATTAATTTTTCAGATTTTTACAGATCTTTTTCCAATGAATGAGATTTTAAGGGAAACATGAGACTACACAAGAGTAGAAAATCAAGGCAATAACAAAAAGAGTGTAGCAATTTTCCTTTACAAAATACAAAGATAAGTAGTGCTAAGAAATGCATGTTGCAAGCTGACTTTATTTTGGAACAGTAAGAAAATCAGTGGCAAAAATGGAGCAGAGAGGAGCTATAAATTACAATAGGGTGAATTCTTTAGAATTCATATTACTTTGAGATAAAATTAATGATTTGAAATATTGATTTCTAAGAATTTCTAAGTGTTTTTCCAAGTGATCTGAGAGGTGATGTTGAGGTTAAAAAATGTAGGTTTTTTCCCAGTTTTTATTAGTAGGCCTGAATACTAATGTCTGTATTTTGTGTTCCTCTTTTAAAAACAGTTCATTAGTGAAGGTAATGAAAATGGGAAATTCACACCATGGCTAATAGCTGTGACTTTAAAAATACTAACTCTTAGGCAAGGTAATACTTTGCTAAGTATTAAGTTAATACTTGAGAAAGTTGGAAAAGTTGGAATTTTTTTAAAATCTTTTTTTTTTAAACTTTATGGAGGAGGAGAGAAATCTGAGTCCTTTTTTCCTGTATTTTATCTCTTCTCTTTATCTCTTTCCTGTATTTTATCAGCTTTTTGAAAGGATTCAAAAATTGCTAGTTTTTCTTCGTTGTCAGTGTAACCTGGGCAGGGGCTAAAGAATTTCAGTGAAGGGCGAACCTGGATGGCAGGTGGTTTGGCTTTAATTGTCTCGGTTCTCCTGTTGCTCTCTCTCCCTGTTGTTGTCTTCCATATGTCCTCATTAAGGGAATACTAAAGAGAAAATCTTTCCAGTTTCCCCTAAAAATATGCATATCTAATGGATAGAAAGTTTAGCTGGATGAGGCAACTGAGATGATTATTAATAAAACCAGAATATCTGTGCTAATGTATAAATATAGTTGGGCTAAAAATTAATATCTTGTTATTGATGATAGTGATGTACAAGATAAGATTTTCAGTTCACTTGTTGTGGAATTAGGTAGTACCTCCTGCATATATCTTCCTGAACAACAGAAGGGTTCAAAGTATTTTCAATAACATTCAAGCACTGAAAAATTTCAATTAAATCCTAGTACTTCATGGCAATAGTCTCGCTTGTGCTTTTTAATCTTTCTTCACAGAAATGCATTAAAAGTAAATTCCTAATTAATTCAGTTTGTTAAATATATAATGACTTTCTGGTGTTGTGATTACACTTTGGACAATTGTTTTAAAAATTTTTACTTGAAGTTTTTTTAGGCTTTTGTTTAAACTCTTCTGATCTTCTGTGATTTTTAAAAATAAGGGCAGAGGAGAGTCAGGAGCATGAAGTCAGGTTTTGACATGGTAGGTTTACAATGAAGGATAGTCAGAAACTTGGGTATCTGTCATCAAAACCTTATAATTTACTTTATCTAAGTTACTCACATACAGTATCTTTTAATTAATTATTTCTTTAAAAATCTACTTCTCTTGCATTGTCAGGTTGTGTGGTTCCAGACACCACCTGTTATTAGACGCACACAAGTTTTCAGGATCGTTCTCCCTCAGAAAATATATCAGTAGACGTGGTGAGCAGTAAGCAGCAGAACAGTGTTTGTTATCCATCCTGCAGGAAATTGAGAGTATCTGATTAAGCTGACTAGCAAGTATCAAGTAACTTGGCACATCTCCTCTTGCATTTCATTCGTTCAGTCGTAGTGTGGGTAATAGAAAGCTATGCTGTGCCATTTTTCTTCTGTGATGCCATTTTGGTTTTTTTCAATGGACCTGGCGTAGTGTTGCACCTATTTATATGTTGTAAATAATTTACAATACTCTGTCAGCTTGGGAAATGGATTACATTTATTTATGCTGGATTTTAGCTATAAGTCTTTGACTCTTTCTGTGATAGAGTTCTATACGTGTTTTGTCTTCTGATAGGAGATGGATAGTTTTTCTTATGCCCCATGTAAGTGACGTTTAAATATTAATGTAATTCCAGTAGTATTTTCTGGATTACAGAGTGATTTAAAAAGCAAAACACTGTGAGTTAATTATTGCGGTGCTTACGTGGACTTTAATAAAAGTTATCCCTGAGGAAAGTAGGGTAACTGAACCTTTGTTCATAGGAAAATACTGTTATGCAGACAGTCTAATTATATAGTCATAATCACACCATAGAATCATAGAATGATCGTAATTGTATAATGTTTTACTTTTATTTCAACAAATAAATTATACTCATATTTTTTCCTCCAAAGCTTAACATGTACTGCCTATGGAGTGTATTCCAGCATGGTATAGATTTTCCTGACAAAAGCAGCCCAGGACTCTGTGGTGATAGCAGCTTCATTAGGTCTGCCAGCAGTATTCAGTACTTCTGGGCATGAAGCCTTTTAGGCTCATCTTTGTTCTTTGCTTGCCTTAGAGTAAATAGCACTATGGAGAATTAGTTTCACTGTTTTTCCCTGGGGTTACATCAGGCATCAGTTGTTCCTCATTCTCACTTTTCTGGGTTGCTGGTGGGCCGTTTTTTTCCTCTTCTGAAAGCGCCAATAAAGGAGATAATAAGTTGATTTCGTCTGAGGTTCTGAAAGTTTTTGAAATGGATGCTAATGATTAGCAAATCTTCGTGGCACTGTCACAGCTTTCTTATTTTGTAGTTTGTTTGGCTTGACAAACCATATTAATTTACTGAGGAGATTATCATAGCTGGCTGTTAAATGATCTGAGTAACAGCAGTTGGGATCACTCTCACGACTCTTTTAGGAATTCTTCCCTTTTCATTGTGATACTACAGAAGAGCTTGGATTTTGACTGTATTTGGACTACTGAGCTCCATCAGCAACGTTATCACTCACTGCTGCCAGAAGAGCTGTGGTCTGGCCCATATTTCAGGGAAAGTGTTTCACCTCTTTGTGATGTCTAGTTACTGGAGGCAGAAATACTGTTCCCACTTGTCTCACTAAATTCCAGTCTGGAGGATTCTTTCTGCTAAGAACAGAAACTGATGATGAAAGAATATTTATGTGGGGATTTCTGTTTGTTTTTAGTGCTAACCTTTTTAATCACAAAAAAATGTGGAGGGAATTCCATTTTGTAAAGCACAGCTGGCATGAAGTGAGGCAGTTTCTGTGCTCACTGTTAGAAGCCTTTTCATAATTAGCAATTTGCTTTCCCAAAGGCACCTATCTCTAGGTGGCTTTGCAGCCATTTACTTTGCTGTATGTTCTCTGGCTGTATCTGCTGAGACCTCTCTCTTTGCCAAACTAAAAAATACCAAGTTCCTTTCATATGACTTTGGCTGTCAGTGAAGGTCGTCATGGGCATGATTTTTTATTCATTTTGCACATGGCATGTGATTTGGGCAGCAGAGTCAGGTCTAACAGTCTTCTTGAAAAATATTTTGTAAGATATATTTTTCTTAAGTATAGAATAGATAGATGTGAAAATCACCAATTTCCAAAAGATTTCATCGAAAACTTTTAAAATGTCAACTGAAAATGGCAATGGGTTGTTACCCATTTGGAGGCAGTAGCTGAAATTATTCAAACCAGCTTCTATCTGTGCTTACACAAAGTCCTGCTAGCCTTTGCTCTGTTGATGTATTAGATGGTTATGTAAGAAACCACCTTTCCTGTGCTGTATCATGTATTTGTTTGAGATCTTTTGAGCAGTTGGAGCCAACACTGCCAAGACTGAAATGTCTGGTATATTGGTTGCAGGGTATTTTCAAGAAAAGGACCTTGTTTTTGGAATTTGCTTCCCAGAGTGTGGGAGCCTGAATTTAGTAAAAATCCCGATGCTTTTTTCAGATCTTTTACAGCAGTGGATCAGAAGCTGTAGTGATTTAGTGGTTTTTTTTCAATTCTTGTTGAAAGGTACTTAAATAATCTACTTTGTGTTTATTTCCAGAAACTTGAAAACTTACTGCATTTTATAAATTCAAAAGAAGGAAAATACAATGATTACTGTTGAAAGAGCAAATTGGTGCTGTACCTACCTTTTAAATACCAATTATTTAATTTCATAACTAAGGAGAAAACTGTGACCTCACCATGAAAAATGATAGAGCAATGCTTCTTTTAAAGAATAAACACATGTGAATGTCTTTGTGCATATTTGGGCTTATTTCTACCTCATAATTTAAAAGAAATACACCAAGTTCTTTTCATAAAATTCAAAATTAAGGAATAATGTATTGTACTTTCTAATTGAGCTTGAATCATCCTATAATTTAAAATGCAATTTACTGTGCAGAAATAATTGGGAAAGCAAAGGTAAAGACAGACAGGTGGCAGAGGGGAAGAGTACATGTGCAAATGTCTGGTACTTACATTAAAAGCAGGCTGTGAGGGAACAGAGTTAGTAAATCTATTTTAATTATGCCACTGACTGTAACAAATTGGAATTCTTTGATCTGTAGTGTATTCCCCCAACAGTGCAGTGCTTAGTGGGACAGTGTTGTACCAGTTGAATTGGTAAGACAGTGTTGGATGAAGCAGACTGTTTCTTTTCCTTTTCTCCCCAGTGATGATGTTCTTGCTGTAAAGCACTTGCAGATAAAGGGAAGGGGCTTTTGGGAGATGTGTCTTTTAAGGACACTGGTCCACAACAAGAGTGTGGAGGAGACCAGCAGTGTTTCTGTGGATCCCCACGTGCCTCATGGTTCAGGGTGAAACTTAAGGCAGCATTAAGCAAATCACAGAAGCACCAAAAGAAAAAATAGTAAGGGTAGTTTTATTCTTCTTACGTAAAAAAACTTTCCTTAATTTGGAAAACATATATTTCATTGTTATTTTTGTTGTTATGCCTTTGTTTTAAGGGAAAAGTCTGTCCAGTCTAAATTATTATTTGGAAGAAAATAAAATTAGGATCTCGCTTTCACAGCACTCATCTTCATCTCTCAGCCTTATCTCACTTTCTCCACGTAAGCATCAGCCGCTGTGGTCAGCGAGGCTGGTGGCTGATCCCTGTGGCTGTGTGATCTCCAGCAATGACAGCTGATAAGGAGCAAGATTGCACTGCCAGGGCTGGGACTAGCCTGACCTTAGCTTAAACAAACCCTGAACCTATACCTTCAGTTTTGAATGGTTTAACCTGCCCAGTGGAAAACATTTTCAGTGTTCTGATTAAAACAACGGCATCTGCAGTATCTAAGCAATTTCACTTTTGCTATATATTCCTGTCGGGAATTCCTTTCTATTTTTATCTGATATGGATGCCAAAACTATTTTTCAGTTTTCTTATTGGGTAAGATAACAAAATCTAAAACGTATACTGTCATAGATACTGAAGTTGCTAGACAAAGTTACTGTATTATTAGATTTCTAGTTTCAGCAGAAGTAATTTACCTGGATACTTCTCAATGACCTTTGAAAAAACTTGGACACAAATTCTGCCGTAGGTAGTTCAATTTACCAGCTGAAGAGAGCCTTAAGTGATTCCAGCCTTTGGGGAACTTTCAGGAAAGTTTGTCTCTTACTCCCTGCCAAACATGCTGACTTCTAAAATCTTTGCAATGTTGTCTTGGCCAATTTTTTTGAAGCAAAAGTCTCTCAAAAGTGAGTACAAGGTGGATGCAGATATCAATCCGTAACAAGATCTGTGTTTGATAGTCCTAGAACAAAAGTACAGTTGCAAAATCAGTGCAGATGCTTGGAAAACCAGAATAGCTATGGCCATATACAGCCATGGTATATGCAACCAGAATTCAGTGATATGTACTGGGCATAATGCATGCAGCTGAGGATAGACTGTAGCCCCATTATGTTGTAGGATAAAGTTAGAGATTGAAAGATCATTTATCAGTTTTGCTGATTTAGCTGAGAGAATTCAAGTGTCTTTATAAAATGCATGTAATTTCTCTAGCTGAAGCAATGGTGCCATGTGCTTCAAAAGTCATTTATCAGCAGACTAGGAGAAAAAAACCCAAACAACCCTATAATAAATAATGTCTTTCTTTTTCTGGCTTTTGTGATTTAACACTCTGTGAAATCTAGTTTGCTTTAGATGTGCTGTCAGGCATTTCAACTCTTAACTAAAGTTGTACCTACAAAAAGATTGTTTGTGCTGATACATCTGTGTTTATACTGGGACTTTGTTGTTTAAACATGTCATAGAGATATCATGCCCTTCCTCCACCTCGCCTCTGAGTTTTTACATTTTATGTCTAAAAATAGTTCACGATCTGTCTCACAGTGAAACTGTCTCATTTTTTTTTTCATACCACTGATTTTCATTTATTTTCAGTTCGCTTAAAAAGATTTTTGGCCTCTAGCATTTCTAAATGGGTCACTCTTTGCAGTTTTTATCATCATACCATGAAATACTTTTTTACTTATGGTGATAAAGTGACAAATTTTTAAAAATACTTCTTTAATTTTGCTAGAGCAGTACAGGCTGTGCTGTGGGTTTTTCACTTGGAGGTCTGTGTATCAGCTTGAGTTCAGTCATAAGTGTACAGACCTTGCTGATTGCAGTCTTGTCTGTCTCAAGTCAATATTTGTCATGCCACAAACTCATTTTTAAACTTGGAATGATGAAATAAACTTGAACTTGTAGAATGATCTGTAATCTGTAGTAACAGTTCTTGATGTACAGCTATTGGTGTATTAACAGAACCATGTGCAAGAGATAATGTTATTTTTGGATTTAGTCAGTATGACTAGTTGCAGTATCGCAGAATTCTATTTTGAAATAATAAATCCTAAAAATACTCTGGGATTGGGCATGACAATACAGGCCTCGAATAACTTGTTGATAGTTCCTAATATGGCATTATGCTTTCAATGTTCACGTGAAAATGAATGTATCTTTTATTTTGGGGATTAGACAACTAATTATTGATACACCTGTAGTAGTAATGTTAATGTTAAAGTCCTTGATGAACTTCGATTTACCTTTTTAACTCAGCTTTCCTTGTGAACTCTGCTGAGAGTTCTGCTTAGAAAATTTTTTTCACTGAAATGTTTGTAAAAGCATTGGAACAGACTTCTCAGGGATGTGGTGGAATCACCATCCCTGGAAGTTTTCAAAACACTTATGCATATGGCACTTGAGGACATGTTTTATTGGTGAACATGCTAGGCTGATGGTTAGACTTGATGATCGTAAAGGTCTTTTCCAGTCTTAATAATTCTGTGAACATTCAGTAAGAAATGTGCATGCTCATAATGTATGGTGAACAGTGTTGATTTACTCAAATACTTTTGAATGCATATTTTGCTTTGGACCACTCCTGAGAAGTAACAGTACAGACAGTGTCATCAAGCTGCTGTGACTCCACGCACACTTTTTTTCCCCTCTTATTGGATCTGTCTCTTAAGTGAGCAGTTCAGAATTCTAGATGACTACCAGTTTAAAATAATCTGTGAAACTAAACAAAAAGTATAATAGTACTCACCAGGAGCATATACAGTAACAAGAACTGATTGCCAAGACTTGGGGGGAAGAAGTGCCCTTCCAGGTCCAGTTCTTGCACTCAGGGTCCTTCATGATGGATGCACTTACCTTGAAGTATAGCACATACAACTGAAGCATTAAATTATTGCTCTTGCTCAGGAGTGACATAAAGCAGCAAATTGTACAGAATGAGTAGATAATGCTCACTCATTTGATAGATAAAGGTATTGGGAAACAAGGAGTTTTGGGAACTGAGTCTTATATTGCAGAAGTTTGTGGGGGGTTTTGGTTTTGTTTGTTGGATGGTTTTTTTGTTGTTTTGTTTTGTTTTTTTTTAATATCTCCTGTGAAATTAAGTCACTGAGAATTGAGAATGTTTAACATATGATGTTATGTTCCTTGCTGAACTGTGGACAATGTGCTAAAGACAGTAACTCACAAAAATAATCATATCGCTAGAGGCACTGGAAGAATATGTACTACAACAGAACCAAACATAAAAGCTAAGTTGTAGCAGTAGTTTAGTAATGAAACTGTATAAGATGACTTAAATGTCTGAAAAGGAAATGTCATCAGATTTGTGTTAACTCAAAAAGACTTTGAAATGATTTCTTATTTTGATAGGTTACTTTCCTTTCCACAGGACTTTTTTTAATTTAGAAAGCGATAAATAATTGTATTACTGTTAGTATGTGGGGACAGATATGCTATGCTAACAGGAAATTACATAAGCTTAAGATTGTGAAAGTGTTAGGAGCACTAAAAAAACACTTTGTGATTCAAGATAGCTGATATGATTTCATGGAAAGGAAAATCATGACTCATTAACAAATTAGAATTCTTGAAAGTTCAAAGTTATAACATAGCCTTACTTCTCTTTTCTCCTTAAAAATGAGTTAGCACTACTCATATGAACTCATATTGTGCCAAAGAGTACATTTTTTACAGCATCCTAACTTTTGTAATCACAATGAGCATGTCGTCTCCTTGAACAGCTCATGTTGGATTGATTTTGTTCTCATACACAAGTAAATGTGTGCCCCTATCCAACTGGCTCTAGATGGTCCTGCCTGAGCAGGGGGATTGGATCAGATGACCTCCAGAGATTCCTTCCAACTTCAGACATTCTGGGATTCTACGATTCTATTATAGACTAGACTGTTAATGAATTTTCTTCCTTAAGAATATAGTTTCCATAATATTGGGTAGACAGTTCCATTGTCAACCATATAATTTATAGGGCAAGAGCAAATTCATCAAAATGCTGTTTTTGTCATAGGATGATAAGGGAACTAAGTATCTCCTTTTTAAAACTTGCACAATATTTTTTCACATCTCATTGCATGCATGTTACAATTTTATATAATGCAAAATATTGGTGATAAAAGTGGTATTTTCTTTACTGTCATAACTTTCCTATGTTTTACCTCCTAGTCTGACAAACGGTAAGAAGTAGGATGATCTTAGAATTTTTCTTTTATCAGCAGTGCAGATCTCAATCTCAGCCTTACTGTTGAAAAAGAAGATAATTGTTCATTTTAGTTGTGTAACTTTTGTATGGAAGTTACATAGATGATTTAACCTCAGGTTAAGTTATAGTTGATGCATTGTTTTAATGCAAAGTTTTTCTAATGTGGAGCTTTCACTCTTTTGAAGAAAATTTGTGAATTCCTAGCTTCCTTGTTTGGATATAAGGCATTAGGCCTGCTTCCCCGGTCTTTCTTAGACTTCTTCCCCAGTCATGTTCAGTGTTCCTTCAGGTTTGGTTTGAGATGTTCGTTTGATGTGAAACTTTGAAAAAATCTAAGTAAAATCTTCACTGGCTTATCCAAAGCTATCACTGCTTGAAGTCTCCTTTCAACACCTCTGTCTTGACCTTAATGCAAGACCCCAACTCTCCTAACATGTTTGTTTTTGTGATTTTTTTTTGTTTCTCTCCTAACACTTCAAGGGGGATACCTGGACATTTCCCAGCTGAGTCTGATAGTAACAAGGTTAGCAAGTCTCAGGTCTTTGGCCCATTCTGTTAAATATAGTTATGACTCAGCAGATAGCAATGCAGTGTTGGTATTTTTGAACTTGATTGATTTTTAACCTCATTTAATCTGTAACATACCAAAAATCTCATTAATACAGAAATTGTGAACGTTGAAGGCTAAGCTGTATGTGCCTTTTTTTTAACTTGACTTTAATTAGACAATGCATTTCTAATTCCAAGACTTCAGAAAAGTGATCATTTCCAGTTTCTGAAAATGTTATTAAGTCTTCCAATGTGATGCAAATTAGTTTTTTGATCTTTTATTTTCCATATTCATTCATTTAAAATCTGTGAATGTGAACAGTTTTTACAAACTGCAAAGGAGCACATTATTTATCTAATTATCCTTCTAATTGTAAGCGGAACAGCAGGCTTAAATATTCATAGACTAGTCACACTGCGTGTAGGGGGTGTTGAAGCAAAAGCATGTTCTCTCTCTAGCTTCACTCTTGCAGCTGACAGAGCTACTTATTTCAGGTCAGACCCTGGTATCTGGTATCATTAACCTTCTTTCCTACACTGGTCTATTCTGTTGGTAACTTAATCTTCACCACTTACACCTTCTTTTTTGGGGAGATAAATGGAACCAAGATGGGTTGATCTGTCCAACTACAACAGTATTGTAGGCTGTAGTGCCTTTGGTCTTGCCTTTTTACTTTAGCACTTCTTAGCATGACCTGCTTGTGACTTTAGGCTGGAATGAGTTTATTTATAGGCAGTCCTGTGTGCTGAAGAGGAGAGGGCTAGTTATCCAGGCAATTTTTTGAGGTTAGGAAAAAAAGCATCCCTTACTTTGGTTCAGCAGCACTCCATACAGCAGCCCTAGCTCTCCCTTTCCACTGCCAGCCACACTACTATGTTCACTGGGAGTGCTCAGTGTTTTCGTAAGAGAGACACTGGCCTGTGAGATACTTTGCCTTTTACCATCAGCCAGGCTTGTCTAGGGCCTGGCAGAGTGAACCCGGGAAGGAAAGGGAGAGCCTGTTCCAAGTGTAATCAGCAGTTCACTTTGCTAGTACTTGTTCCATTGATTCTGTGTAAAAAGCTACCAAAAGGTTGGAATGGGGACGAGGGGAGACTAAACAGGAAGAAATGGAGTGTTCTATGGAAACAAGGTTTTTAGGTTGGGTAGCATGATGTCATCCAGAAATACACGAGGTAGCTCTCAAAACACCAGCGTGAGAAGTAGGAGGGTGCGAGTCTCTCAGCATGCAGCTCTGCTGGAGCTGACTAGCCCTCCTGTGTACCAAACTAAAAAGGCTGTTCTGTTTCTGGAATCAGCTGTCATCTCTAGGTACCTGTATGAATGTCAAGGGAGAAATGGATGCTTAGGCTTCTTCCTCCTCTAGGGAAGATTATATGGATATATAGGCCAAGTAATTCCTGATGGCCTCCCTCCTTTCCAAAGCATGAAGTGAATTTTCTGTCTGTCTTCTGACTGAATGATCATGGCATTTTCTTTGCTTTTCCAGACAACAGCAACCACTGAGATATACAAATAATTAATACTGTACCATAGGTCTTGCTTCAGGGTAGGAAGCATGTAAAAATGTGTACAGAGCAATTTTCGCTGCCAGTTGGCTGTCAGAGGTTACCCTAATTATTTTTTTCATTAACATCTTCAGAAGGTTTCTTGATCAGCTTAATAATTTCATTCCACTGTAGATAATCATATTTAGAATAAGAACTTAATATCTCATTGACTTCAGAGTCTGTCAAATAACAGACTAAAAGACTGAAAGACCTGTTGTCTTTGATCCATTTCTGGGAGATAGCTAGAAGGACCACAGGAGTTATAAAACAGCTCATAAAATGTCTAAATGAAAGTATGGGTAGATGTTGAAAGAAATATCTAAAGTTCCTTTAAAAGTATTTAAGTTCACACCCTCTTGATGGTTGCAATTTATGAAGAAGTACCTCAACTGGATTTTAGGATATTTAGGACAGCAAAGTGGCATTTTTACATAATCTCTCAAGACCAAAATTCTTGATGCAATTTTTGAATGAGCTGAAAAAAACTTAAATCTCTGCCATTCTTTTAGGCACATCTTAGTTTTAAATTTTGAACAAAAACTGTATCTTAGGAGAGAATCACAAACCCACCAAAGTTTTGGCGGTTTGTTTGTTTTTTTTGTTTTGGGTTTGGGTTTGTTTGGGGTTTTTGTTTGTTTGTTTTTGTTTTGGGTTTGGGTTTGGTTTTTTGTGTGTGTGAATTACTTGCGAGAAGTGTGACAGACCCTGAGTAAGTTTCTGTATAGAGGCAATCAATTTACTAGTGTGGTTCTGAGTAAGAAAAATCATTGAAGGTTTCTGGGGTGTTCATGCTGGACAATAAGACCAATGTGTGCAAGTTGGTTTCAGTACCTACAGTGAATCATAAATGTAGAAACCTGTCAGAAAAATGGGAATGGGGGATGTGTGCCCATTTGTCTGAAGTTCTACATGTCAGTACAGCAGGGAAAGTAGAATGAGGTATATGTCTGGGAAGAGCATGATTCCCAGCAGGAGATGCTGGAGTTCAAGGGAGATGGTTTTCTTTTGAGTTATTTTTATATTTTCAGTATAGATGGATGCTGGTACTAGAAGAAGATACTGCTACTTGGCATTTTTAAATTTTGATACATGAGCAGATTTAGCATCCATGCAATGTGGAGAAATACTCAGTTAAAGGGTACATTTTGAGACACATCCCTGTATTTACAGAACTCTAAATCCAGTAGACTGTGATTTTCTTACTGTATGTCCATGTGAGGAGGGGCAGGTAGAATTGAAGGTATCAATTACTGATCCGCCAGTGTCTGCTATAGATATTACCTGACTACCACAGTTTCTGAAAATATACATTAGAAGAAGCAGACTGGGGCAACAGAGGCTGGTTTTGATCACTTTGTTCCAGTAGCATTAGAAAATCTCTGCATGGTTCTCAGTCAATAAGTAATACCAACACATAGGAAAACAATCTGGTTTCAGCAGCATGAGGCAGAGGGACATCCTAAAGTGTTGTGCAATTGCATGATTTGGAGAAAGCGGATGAAGAGGAAATGTTTTTCTCCTTTGTGAAATAACTAGAGTTCCATGTTTTTCTTATCTCTGTTCCCTATCTCTCAATTTGTTTGTTCCCTGGTCACCTTCTGAAGAAAAGAAACAGCCTTAGTGCAAGACCTGTGTTCAGGTCTTCAGCATCTGAAGGAACATCTCAATGCCTGTACACTGCAGAAACCACCCAAATCTTTCTAGTACCTTACACATTTCCTTTACTAGCTTTGTACATAAAAAGGCAGCATATTCTGCTATATTCATTGTATGGATACACTCTGTTTCATTATGTTTTCTTAAGTCTATACCAGTGCAGGTATGAAAAGATCCTTTGGAGTATGAGATTACTTTGAGTAAAGTTTTAGCTTGCTGAAGTAGTAAGGCTCTGACCCACCTCTTCCCTGACTAGTCTTCCTTCAAAATGTTCTCTGGTGGTGTGGCTGTCATTCTTTGCCACTCCCCATGTCTCTGTGTGGAAAGATGATTAATTTACTGTGCAACATTCATACTACCATGTTTTGGAAGGGGAAATATGCTGTTTGAAGCTGGTACTTTCTAATGTGGTACACTTGCTAATTTCTGAACCCATTTTGACGTATTTTATGTTTTAAAATACATTCATTCTTAAAAGAGATGAAGAGTGAACGGCTGTATGCTGAAATCACACATTTGTGGTTTTGGCAGCCTTTGGTCTTTGCTGGGGCTGTTTTTATTTTCCAGGTAGTAAAATTCACTGATTGCTCTGAGACCTGTCTGGTTCATAAAACAAATATCCAAACTGAGCAAGGGAAGTGTGTATCTTTTATAAAAAGTGATGAAAGCTGCCTTCCTCAAGATTCTTAATGTTGATTAACTGATTTTTTTTCCCCCAGAAAAGTTAAAATGCACAGGAATTGGCTAAACTTTGAAAAGCAGACAGTTTTGTTAATCTGACATCTTTAAAAGCAATGAAAGAATGACCTTTGATTTCATTAGGGCCAGGAGTTCACCATTAATACCTGTAAATAAGGAAACAGAATACTGCTGGAAACCCTGGAGTAAAGGTACTCTACATGGCATAACAGTTTGGGTATTTCTATTCCTCTTTCAAACCAATCTTTTTCCAAATGCCCTTTAAAATTTTGATAGCAATAACATTGACTTTCACCCCCCAAAAATTCATGAACAACCTGTATATTGTAAGTTTCAGCTAATCTATACTTGTTCAGTACATGAAAGCAGAGGCATTCTGAAGTATATGAAATATTAGGTAAATCTCTCTTCTCAATGCTAAAATAATCTGCAGCTTTGCTTTCAGCAGTACATTTCATGAGTGGGTTGAGCTCTCTCTAAGTAATTAATAACTCTTAAGCTGTCTGAATAGTTTCCCTTGAGTTGCATCATATAATGTGTCGTATGAAAACAACTTGAGGCCTAATGTAACATGAAACTGTATAATGCATCTTAATGTGATTTGAGGAAGATGGATGGGAAGGAAATTATTTCTTATCCTGATGGAACAGACAGCTGCTCTTAACTTTTATTTGAAAAGAATTTGAAAAACCCTTTCTGGCCACAGATTGGTAAATTGTTCTAGTTAATTATTTCCCCTCCTCCTGTTTACCAGTCAAGTTAGGTAAAAACTGATAATCAAAAATAAAGTATTTTTATGTAGAAATATTGAGAATACTGTGGAGATTTTTTTTTGGTCACCTAAGCTTTACTTTTTTATTTGTGATAGATCTGAGTTTAAATCCCTTTGCAAACATGAAAAGGTTAACATTTCAGTGTCTCTATCAACGTAGTACTACATAAATCATTACCCAACATAGGAAAGTTGTTTAAACTAACTCCTTGAGCTCTGGTCACCAAATTATTGTAGCATTGTCATGTTACAAGTGACATATACCAGGTAATGGTATATGTCAGCTGGAAAAGATATATCTTGCCATAAACTCTAAACATCTCTCACTTCACTCTCAGGAAATGTAAGTTGGCTCATCTTTCCCTTCTTGGAAGACATACAGCAAGTTGGAGGCTTCATTGATACTTGTAAATACGGAAGTTTATCATATACTGTAGCATATTCTTGTTCGATATGGAACAATTAGAGTTCATAAGATTTAAAAATAGATGCTGCTTTCCCATTAGTGCTTTTTTTAAAAATAAAAACAAAAGGTAAATAAAGGATTGCCTTACTAAATTTGATATGGGTAACTCAATGCTGCTTTACAAAGATAGAACTAAAACTGTTTATAGCACAGTGAATACATAGTTAATTCATTCATAATTACTTCTTTTAGTATGGTGGCACTAGCAGTTCCAGCTGGTATCTGCACTTCAAAAGTTTTCCAAACTTTTGAGGAAACAAATGAATAATCAAATATTTTGCCAGAAATTATTCTGAACTTGATGATTATAAACAGTGGAAAGTGTGCACAAATACAGTGATAAAGTTCATGCAAAATTCTTGTAACTGCTCTTCTAGTAACCTCATAATGTACACCTGTTTTAAGGAAAAATTATGGCTACATTTAATCCAGTAAAAAAGGGGAGAACACAGCAAAAATGTATTGCAGTGTTGCAACTCTGTGTATACATATGCTTTGATAGAGTGGCACACAGTTCTTGCAGGAACATCAGTGTGTACTTATTACCATTCTGGCTGCATCTGCCTCATGTTTCAACCAGTGAAACATTAAGAAATACCTGAATGTATGGATTTCTAGCGTATCTTTGTAAAATCTAAACCCTTGTATTGCTAGGAATCTTCCTGCTGGTTATCAGTGGTTTCCTCAATTTGCCAGTTGCGGCCTCAGTAATTTACAGTACACCTCAACCCAGCTGGCCAGGGTGGTATAAATTCGAACCTCTGTATTCAGTTTATGTGCTTTAATTCCTGCTATTGTTTTCAGTAGTTTCCACCAAGGGTGTGCTTTGCTTTGAGAACACAGTGCTCCATTCATCAACTTTAATTTTTTTTTTTTTAATATACTACTGACAATACGGACAGAGGGAAAAAAAATCAAACTGTTTAAATTCCACCTAAAGTATAATTTAGTCAGACTTTGGACTCCTCAGTCTGAGAATTATTCAAATTGCCCACTCTCAAGCACCACCTATCCCCTAGTGGCACCTAAAATGAATAATTTTGGGCAACTAATTTCCCCCGGCGTCTGGGCATAAATTCTGCGGAAGCTTAGAAGCACCATGGCTTAAGCAGACAGGCATGTAACTCCCCCCAAGTTTCATTGTGACTTCAAGATGTGTATAGAGGTGCCTGAATGTTTTCCGTGTCCCCAGAGGTACCTAAGCCATGGACTGCTTAAATCACACATAGTGAGCTTGGACAGCATTTAATCTGACACAGACCACAGTAGTCATGAGCATTTTGAGTGTAGACGAGGAAGAGAGAAGGTTTGTTTGAGCAGTCATCTGGGAAGGCTGCCTGGTTTGAATTGTCCTAATCTAAGGAAATTTAACAAGAATGAGAGAACTTGACTATTGTACCACTGAAAAGGGTATTTCCTTGTCTCAAAAATCTCAGAGCCGGTGTTTTACTCCCCAGTCTGATTATGTAATTTGGTTCAGATACTGTTGTCCAAAAAAGTCCAAAAAGGCATCTGGTGGAGGGATCAGATGCCCAGCATACACTCTTCTGCTTTTCTGTGTTAATTTTAAGTTCTTTCTTTTTGTCTTTATGGATGAATCTGCATACTTACCAGTTGCTACCCATATTTCTGTAACATTAGAACTTGCTTAAGACCTGTCATCTCTTACTGTCTTTTGGTGTAGACATCATTATGTGCTACCTGAAGTTCTCGTTCTCTGTTTGTGTTGTGTGTACATCTGTAGACTTCAAAATGAGCTTTGTATAGGTTTCCTTCACCCTTTTTCTCTCTCCTTTTCCTGTTGTTCTTTCCCTGTGCCACATGGAAAGGGTAAATACTCTTTGATGGAGTACTTATTCAGCTGTAGATGTGTGGACCAATTTGCTTTTGTATTAAGCATTAACATTTAATGCTGTTTCTTTATTGTTTTCATCCTACACGTAGCATCTCATTAGTTTTCTGAAGTTTTAAATGTTGGTAGATGTGATCAGGTGAAACAGTATATTAAACATGCAAAGGTCTTCTGAATTTCAAATTCAGTATTCTGTAAGATTTTGGCTTGGCTTTTCTCATGTTCCAATATGAGGTTTTATGTTCATGTTTCTGTTCATTTATTTTTCCCATCAAATGTCATTATATACTTATTGTTTTAAACACGTACATACTTTGCCTATTTTTGAGGAACTTTACAGAGTAGAAGATACCATGGCAGTAATACTTAAATATCCCTAAAGTAATCTTACTAATCATCTATATCCAAGTCATTTCAATGCTTGATGCATGCTGACTTTTAAGTCATTCAGGGAGCAAGAGCATTGGGGAAATTGTGTATGGTAGTAGGAAGTACACTAGTTTTCTGAGTATTTCATCCCATCATTTTGTTTCTTTTGATGCTCACCATCTGGCTGGAATGTTTGGAGTGTTAAGTGTATATTTTAAAGCATCTTTTAATGACTTTTTGGTCACCAGAGAATGTTTGTATAGGTACCAATGATAGCTCTTCTGAAAATAAAGATACTGTGTCTGTTATGTTTCTGGTATACAGTACTTGTGTGTCAAATTTGTGCTGCTTGTTGGCCAGACACTGGAAAAGGTTTCCCAACGAGTTGTGGAATAATCTCCATTTTTGAGACTTCCAGAACTCAGTTGGACAGGACTTACAGTAGTTGGATATAGTTTTCAGCTTGGCCCTGCTTTGAGCAGGGGGTTAGATCCATTAACCTTCAGAGATATTTTCCTACCTAAGTTAGGTAGGATCTAACTGAATTTATCCTTGGTCCAATTCTATGGAAATTTTGCCTCCTTTGTTGACTTCACTGAAATCAGTGTAATGCCCATAGGGATTACTTTGATCTTCTGTGCTTTTCTCATTACTCCCAATATGGTTTTTTTGGTCAGTTCAAAGGTAAGAGAAGTTAGAGTGAACTCCTCCCGTTTTTCATAATGCTGGTCCATACTTTAACATTTTATTTCCTGAATGGTTTGATGAACAGTTAAGAAAGGTAATTTTATATCGTGTGTACTCACACAATCAAACTTATTTGAAAAAATTCTGAAACAAACACAATTTTAGAAGACTTAATACTGTGATACATCTAAATGGCTCTGAAAGTGTTAGAAAGGCTTACAGTAAAAAGCAATGAAGTGGTAGGGGGAGAGTGTGTGTGTGTGTGTAGTAAAGAGTGCTACCATGTCCAAAAACTACTTTCATTTGTTTTCTAGACTAATCATGGTTTCCCTTCCTTTCAACTGATGGAGAGTTCTTATCATTTCTTTTCCACAGTTGTCTGTCCTTTGCCTATTAATGTGAACTCCCCTCTGTCTCCCAATATGGAACTTAGCTGGGAAAGTTAATTGATTTTTTGAAAGCTAATCAGATGCTCTTGCAGTCAGATGTCCTGTCTAGTTTACAGCTGTAAACCTGAGATGCCATCACCTTAACTTGTCTGAGGTGCAGTAAATCATAGGGTTGATCCCACGTCCAGATAGTTTATTGTTCTGCGGAGACACATTCATTTATTACTGATGCCCAGTAAAGGTATTTTTTTATAAATTACAAAACATATTCTTTATGCTATATTTAAAACACATATTACAAAATAAAGATCTAAGTCCTGCCAAGCCTATTCACTTTTGCCTTGCCTTTTGACATTCAAACATCTATAGCTGTACAACATCATATGGCTCCACTAACAATGTGGGAGAGAAGCCAAATTGATCCTGGGATAAAAACGGAATCAGCTGTGGGAAATAAGCCAAAGAAGTGTGATTCCCACATAAGGGACTTAAATAGGTGTTAGCCCATAAAGAAGCTCTTTAACAGGATTTAGAGCAGGCTTCTCTACACAGGAGGCATTTTTCTTAAGATCCTAAGTTAAGTACAACAATTTCCAGGAGGGCTACGGGGTTGGTTATTGTCTTGTTGTTTGTAATGCTATGCTCCTTCTTTCCCCCTGCCTTTGTTATTGTTTTGTTTTGAATAAAGCTTTATAGCACATTACTGTGTAATTATATTCCCATTTGCAGTTTTTTAGAACTAAGCCATTTACTTTATGTGACTATGGGAAACAAATTGGAAGACATTTTTCTGCTGCATGGGGTCCTCAGGTTTCTTGAACTCTGCTCCAGGGAATGCTTTTTGCAGTGTGGCTAGCTGGGCAATCCTGAAGGTTTCAGCAAATAGCAGTGTGAACACTTAAGCTACTCAAGTGTGTAGAGTTTGCATCTGTCGTTTTCATTTGTCTCACCTCTGTCTTAGAAAAGAAATAATTTGAAATGCAGAGGATTCAAATAAAAAAAGCTGATTGCACCATCCTAACTTCTTTAGTACAGAATTAGTGTATATTTAATGGTTATCAAAGTCTGTAGAGTTGAGGTACACACTAATTTCATTTTTTGAGAAATACAAACTTTTCAAATAGTTCACAGAAGTGGTGTTACAGTGCATTCTGTGATATAGGTCAGACAGATTTTTTTTTAGATACATTGATGTATCTTAGGTAAGAAAGGAATAACAAAATCAAACAACAGCAAGTTATTCAGTCTAAAATGCATTCCTTATTCTTTTTCAAGCTTGCTAAAGTCCAGCTGTTCTGATACTCATGATGTCCGAGTCATTGCCTGTGGAGGTCACTGGATCAAATCTCTGCTCAAAGCAGGACCAACTTGAAAGCTAGATCAGGTTATTATGAGCCCTGTCCAGCTGTGTTTTGAAAGTCTCCAAGGATGGAGATTATTGCACAAATCCTCTACAAAACTTGTTCAAATATCCCAAGCAATAAATTGGGAAAAGCAGTATTTTAAAATATGTTTATGCGTGGCATTCATTTTGCAGCAGCTCTTTTAAGACTCCTGTTTATATTAATCACAGATGTTAGAACAAAAATTAATGAACAAAATATTCAGTCATTTACTCTTAAAAATAGACTGAATTATACTTTTGAGGAGAAGCACTTCTGAATGCTGAGGTCCGTGAATTTAAACGAGTGTGAGCATTTGGCTTCTTGTTTTCACCAAGTATTATTTCAGTTCTTTCCTTTTAAGCAGTGCTTGTTTGTATAAGAATATCAAGAAATCCTTTTCCTCCCTCCTGTTGCAGGCAAGTATTTCCAAATGGGCTTCCTGAAGAATACTCTCTAGTTGCTGCATTCCGGATACGGCGAAATACCAAGAAAGAACGTTGGTATATATGGCAAGTTTTAAATCAGTATGACACACC
This sequence comes from Myiozetetes cayanensis, assembly GCF_022539395.1. Lineage (NCBI taxonomy): Eukaryota > Metazoa > Chordata > Aves > Passeriformes > Tyrannidae > Myiozetetes > Myiozetetes cayanensis. The sequence continues at coordinate 86,082,060 of NW_026087411.1, read as the reverse complement.
TGAGGTTAGAGTCATTTTTTATTTATGTTTTTCAATAAATTTCTTTTTTTTCCCCCATATAATATGGCACATTTAATAATGGATGTTTCACTACTGGATTTAACTACAGTTTATAAGGAATAGACAGATTGCTCTGAAGTAATTGATGATTTGTTATAGGAATGACAGATATTTAGCAAAATCTATTCAGTTAAGACTGAAAAGTAGGATAAAATGCATGTTATGATTTATAGCTAATATGTATTCACCAAGTTACATAGAAAAATGCTTTATAACATAATTCTTGCCCAGTCTATATAGTTGAAGTATTTTTATTATATGTAGTCTATGTATGTGCTTGTTTCTTATACTCATAAATTTTTAATGACCACTTGTTTTATTTTATTTTACTTTCAGATCTCTGTCCTTCTGGATGGTACAAAAAAGGTGGTGGAATATATGACCAAATCCGCTCAGGGAAATATACTGCACTACACTTTTAAGAGTCGAGAAATTTATCCATTGTTTGATCGGCAGTGGCATAAGCTTGGTATTAGTGTGCAGTCAGGGATCATTTCCCTCTATTTGGATTGTAATTTAATTGAGAGAAAGCAGACTGATGAAAAATTCACCATTGACTTGCAGGGAAGGACACTGATTGCTTCTCGTGCTGCAGATGATAAGCCTGTAGATGTGAGTAGTATGAAAAAAAAAAGATAACTTGAAATCATGTTTTAACCATGCTTTTACTAGCACATTTGAAAAGAATCATGTAGATAAAAGGTTCAAAACCAGTCATTAATTTTGAGTGTGTATTTTTAATTTGAAGTCCTTAAGTCTTTTACTCAAACCAGTATTCAGTGCTGTAGCATCTGATAAGGCAAACTGGTCAACTAAGTAACTACATGAATCTCAGTCCCGGTTTAAGGAGTCTGTTTATTTGTATTGGAAGAATGAGCCCCCTAATTACCGTGGACATATTATTACTGTGTTTAAAGGTAACTTACAGTGGTAACGTTTTTCTTTCATTTTTTTGAGATAAATTTATAAGGTTGTCAGTCATCTTTTACATGCTTTCTCTTTGACAGGGGGAGACACAAAATAATTAAGGATTCCCCTGTATCAAGGTGTTTTGGGGTAATTCACCTTTGTAGAAATAGGGGCACATTGTTCACAGTTGTCACTCCCCTATCTAAATGGGAGGGATTAGGAAGGGGCCAGAGGTGTGTTTCCTGCAGCCTTTGGTGCAAGAATTACCCAAGGCAACCCCATAGTACTCTGGGCTGAGTTGTGTCCCAGAGATGCTCTCTTCTGTTTCCTCATGCAGAGAGCTCAAAGTAAATAATTTGTAATCTTCAGGAAATGTCAGTTTGTTTTAAGTACACTGACATCCAGCTACCAGGTTTAAAGCATCTGCCTTAGAGTTTGTAGTGACCATCTGAAAACTTCAGCTATATTATGTACACTGTAGGGTTCCAGATGAAAATAGCACATTGTAACTGCAATCTAACATTGCAGGAGGCACTAAGCAATTTGGCCTGGACTTGGAGCTCATATTTCGTGGGGCCGAGCTCATGTTTAGTTTTATTTTCTAAGGCTCGAGTTCAACATTACTTGAAATGTGTGTACAATCTCCTCATTTCCAAATATCTTGAAGAAAGAGCCGATCTTTTGTGTTGGTTGCATGGCACAAGCTGGATAATTCTGAGTAGAAGTTGTCAATTAGGATTTACGCATTTGCAGGAAAACATTATGGGCTTAAAGCTGATGAAGGCAGCAGAGTGGATCCTGTACCAAAGTCACTCTTGTCAATACCAAGTGCAAGAGGGAAATGAAGAGGATATAAAACCAAAGCAGAAAGAGGCAAATGAAGACAAGATTAACTAGTTAAAATTAGATGCTTTTCATCTCACCAATCCATCCAAAATCTCTGAAGTAAAGCTTTAGATACAGAATTTGTGATCTTCTACTCTTCAGGTGGTTTAGTGGCAATGTTCAGGCAAAGTTCTGTCCAAAGTAGAAGATGTGTGCAATAGAGAGCTTATCAAACCTTTACTCCAGTTCCCTGCAGAGGAAAATTACATTCCTGAAAAGAATGTTTACAGAGGATGTCTAGAGGGGTAAAATGCCTGTGTAACATAGCAAGACCAATACAGATGAATGCAACATACCTGAAAATAAATAAAATCTAAAATGTGGTTTACATCAAGGTAATAGACTGCATAATTTGCTCCTTAAATGAGGAGTTTTGTAATTGTTTTGGACTTGTCTCTTTCTAGCGTTTCAGAAATAGGCAGTGCTTCAAAGAGAAAATTTATTATGCCAAGATAAGAAAAAGCATACTGTAACACAGAATTTTTTACATCTGATATTAATTTCTTCTGTATTTCTTAATAGATTGAACTTCACCACATAGCAGTTTATTGTAATCCAAAACTTGCAACAGAAGATACATGTTGTGAAATATCTGGAGACTTGGTAAGATGTCTGTTAAAATTAAAATGTTAATACAAAAGAAATTGCTTTGCTGTTTCTTGCTAAAAAGTTGTAAATAAGTTTCAAGAGAGGTGTTAGTTTAATTACCTTCCAAAAATGAATCCCACATCTAGAGCCATGGTACATAGTTTCTTGTTGCCTAACTAAATGGCACAGTGGGGCATCCGTAAAAGGCACTAGGGGCTGCTAGTGCTTTTTAAATTCATTTCTTAACACTGATTTAATATCTAATTAGTAACCGAGGAAGCCTCAGAGAGTAGGAAACAAATCACTGAGGTGGCTGGAGGATGGTTTCAAACAACAGAGGCTGTTTCAGTAACAGTTGCATCTTGTGAAACATTACAGATGTAAGTGTAGAAGACCCCTCTGGAAGATTTTACTGAGAGGAGATTTGAGGTTTTTGCTTAAGGAAGCTTTTTTTGACTGGAAAAAGGCATGTTTCTCAGAGACGCTTTTAGATGTTTTCTCCTCCTGCATTCCAGAGGAGCTGACACCCGGGCATAAGAGAAGATAAGTTCTTCAGACTGTGTCTGAAGGCCCTGCAGTGGGCAGGGGTGGGGGGAAGGGAGAACAAGGATGATAAAAACCTTGAGAAGAACGGGAGGCGTGTCTTTCCTAAGCCTGTTGCAGATTTGTTAAGTGTTCTCAACTTCGGAAATAAATTCTTCTAAATCCTTCCACTGCCTGGTACTTGGGAATACTTTTGTACACTTGTACATTTTGTACATTTGTACAATTGTTCATTTGACCTTAACACAGATGATATAAAAAAGCCCGTGAAGGAGTCTGCATGGCAGTAGAAGGAAAACAGGAAGGCACTGGGCATTTTCCTTATTTCAATACACTAAGATGGAGGAATGGGTGTTTCATAATTGGCAAGTTATAGTGCTAGATTGACAGTTCAGCTTGATGGTCTTAAAGGTCTCTTCCAACCTTGATAATTCTAAGAAATAGTTTCTTCTTTATAATGCACATGCTGAGATGTATATATATTGTTTGAGGGAAAATACTAATTTAGTTTAAATGGTTCACTTTTCCCTCTTGTTTTGATAGACAAAATCAGTGTAAACTGGAAGACACTAGAACTATAGAAATGCTTGAAGTTGAGCAAAACACACCTGCAATATAGCCCATTAAAAACAAACAAACAAAACAAAACAAAACTCAGAAAGAGAAAGTGTTAAAAGATTGATCTGCCAGTTGTAAGTCATTGAAAAGATCAGGTTCATCTGAGACAGCAGGGAGCACCATCACCAGTGAGCCTGTAGTCAGGGAAAAAAACTTTTAAGGGCTAGTAATGTAAGGGAAGGAATTTATACTTAGATACAAATTTCTACACCAAGCAGTAAATCCTGTGGGAATTTCTTTGACAGAAGGCTTGAAGGAAACCTCATTACATCTTAATGAGAGTTTCTGAAATTTATCAAGTTCTGTTGGCTTATCCTGTATTATATCTTCAGGTTGGCTCAGTTCTCAGGAGTTAAAGACAGGTGAATATTGGTTTCAGGGCTTTTGTGCTTTCTTTCCAAACTATGAATGCCTGAAGTATTCCATTAAAAAAAAAAAAAAAAAGGAATTTTCCTTTGCACTCACTCTTACATTTTGCATTTTGGAATGGGGGGAAGGACAGGATGAAACTGAGAAGTACTGCCTTTTTTTCCCTGTGGGCATTTTCTGTTTCACTACTTCTGATTTTAGGAGATTTTATTGCTCTTTCTGGACTCTTTTGGAAGAAATTGGGACAGTCTTACCAGTTTTAACTGGCACTGACTTCAGAACAGAAGGATCACAGTATCTAGAATTCATTTTATTATTTATTGCTCTTTTCTCTATTTGGCAGTTATTCTGGCTTTTCATAACATGGCATGTACAGGGGTATTAAAATAGGAGGTTTTAATAAAACTAGTGTTTGGATGCTATTTACCAATTAACTAAAATGGACCAAAAACTAGAAAATCTTTTTACTTTAGTGCCCACGTGAGGAAAGGTTACTTGCTACAACCTTGTCACCAGCGACTACTTATGCCAGCAAAATATACACGCTTCCAGGAATGCAACAAGAATCCAGAGAGAGATGCCACTGCTTTCCAAATAAAGTATGAAGTTTTCCAATTGCTTTTTAGTGTATCATGCTGTTTAATCCTGCTAGGTATAAAGAACAGTTACCTTTTTATAAGTTATGAAAAAATCTTACTGGTTTGTAGTATTGTAATGTACTATTTGGTTTTTAACTGGGAAATACAATGTAAATTTTAGATTTAGTTAATTTAGGGATGTCTATATGGTTTAGTTGTTTGAATATACACCCAAAAAGTACCATGGTAAAAATGAGACTTATATTTAGGCATTATATTTAGTGTAAATGTTTTCATTTGAGAATAAATTATATTCTACAAAATGATTGTTTTCTTTTAATTCTTCTCCTGGGTGTTGCACTGTATTTATTAAGTCATTTGCTTTTATTACGCTTTTGTGACAAAGACAGGAAACTTAACTAAATATATTTCAGATCTACTTTATTGCCTTTTTTATTTCTTTAAAAATAAGGGAGAAGCAGGACTGCCAGGAGTATCTGGTTTACCAGGCCAGAAAGGAGAAAAAGGAGAAAAGGTAAAATATCAGTTGAATTCTGTCTTTCAAGTCTTTATCTTTGGATTATCTTTCTTAAATAGGACTATATGTGTTTTGTTATTCCTTAAAAGGAATTTCCCTATGCACAGTGCTTGATTCTGCATTGGACTTCCTACTGGGCAGCTTACAGCTGTCTCACTTTGGGGTCACCTCTACATCAACTCTGTGGAACACAGTTTACCTGTCTGGGAAGCACATGCCTACCCAACCCTGCTAGCATTCCCTATTGCCTGTTCCCCTTATCAGAAAAAACAAAAGAAGTCATGTATGTGGTCTGACAAGGATTTTTCCATGTCATGTGTGTACGTCACTGCTGATGGACAGAATCCTGTGTGGTGGATTCATCCTTGCAGTCATCAGTAGGACGGTATGAATTCACTAATGTGATGTGAGTTTATTCTTTGACAACAGTCATACCTGAAACTTTGTTAATTGTGAGGAGAGAGGGACCTGACACTGGCAAGTCCCTAGGAAAGGCCAGTCAGTGCTCCTTCCTTTGGACCTTTTCTGAATTTTTCTGTAATGCTTACCATGACATTCTTGTTTGTGTATCTTGGGGATTTCCTAATAATAAAAGTCAGCATATCAGATGTTTTCCCTTCACACTCCATTCCTTAAATTTTGTTGGAGGATGCTGAATTAGGACATGTCTGGGAACGTGTTTTCCTTGTGCTAATAGAGGGGGCAACTTGAATAAACTATTGTAAATCAGCCAGAAAGACAGTGGCATAGGAATTGGGTTGAGGGAATGCAGTGTGAGAGGAAGATACCTAGAATCAATAGGTTAGGATGGAAGTGTCCTAACCCAGCATCCTATCTCACAGCACACTGTTAAGTATGTGATCTGAAATAGCTTGTTAAGACAGTCAGTGCTGTTCCTAGGACTGCAGTACCTGGCTGAAAAGGGTTCAGTTCATGAAGGGCTTATCTATCAGTCAGTTGAAACTAAGTAACTTCCTTGACAGTATAATGCCCCCCTACAACTCCTCCCCTCCAATGCATATTTCACTTTTGATACAAGCTGTATCTTTAGGTGGAAAAAAATGTTAAGTGATGTTAGCTTCTACAGTCCAGTTGAACCTAAAAGGATTGCTATCAGTGTCCCAAATTAATCACTAATTTTTGCTGATCCTATACACTTGCTGAGTGTATGGAACAATTGTCAGTTGTAGTGTTAGCCTATGATATCAACGTAGGGAGTTTCCTAGCACTTATTGTCTTATTATGTATTATTATATATATTATTGCACTAGGAAAATATTTGTAATAAAATGATAAGAAAAAAGAACTCCTGGAGAAAAAATGAGGTATCTGACTGCTCTTTCCTGCCTATTTCCCTTGCTAGTTTTCCTTTCCTGCTCCTCTAACTTTCCTCTTTTAACCCAATCCACCTCATTCCATTAAACCATATCTATTGTATTAGGAAACCTTGCCATGGTTCCTTTCTGGTCCAGTTTTTGTTGCAGAGGTCCCCGATAGGGACTTAAAAGCTGAAATGCATGAAAAAGTAAAAAATGGGGCAAAATACGGCTGGCTGTCAGTGATGACCAAGTCTGGAATTGCCAGGGTACTTGGTAGACTAAAATTGTTATAGTGAGCAGAAGAAAATGCTTCACACTTATGAAGTAAGAATTTAGGGAGAGACCTACTTATGTTTTACCACCTAACAGTCCAAGTTATCAAAGTAATCAATCCGAAAAAATGTGCTATGGTTTGAGTATTTTACTCAATAAATATCTTGTGCTCAGTTGAAAAGGATTTTCACTGATACTCTTAGTAAATCCTAACAGTAGACTCACGATTCTACCTTTGAGTGTTGTTACACTGAGTGTACCTCATTGGACTACTAGTGTTCACCACCTTACAAAGCTGTTCTTCTGTTCTTCACATACTTCATATACTTCACTTTTCTGAAGGATTTTGAGATCTGCAGAAGGAAAAGAAAGTGTCATTAAGGAAAAAGAAAAAAGTTAAAAATGCATTGGCTGTGTTTTTGGGTTTAGTTTGTCATGCTGCCTACATGAATTCTGTTAGAGATCATACAACCAATAGCATCTGACCTTTATTACTCATGAAAAACTATAAGCTTTCAGCCTGTGGTTAAAAAAATCCCAACCAGAAGATAGAAACATAACTTGCAGATCTAATTTGCAGTGGAAAATAATTGTCTTCAAGGTGGCAAGTCTGTCTGCAGTTAGTGGAACAGAAGAGTAAACATACCTTGGTTAATTGGCTAGTAAGTCATACAGGCTAAAGGCTTCTTGGCATGTGACAGGCTATGTAATTTTAGACTATGCAGTGTATAAAAATACACTGCTGAAGGTAATGAAGTGGTTCTGGTCTATCAAAATACTGGCAAGTGGCAGAAGGGAACAGAGCATGCATAGATAAGAGAGTCATTCTGTGAGTGATTAGATAAGGTAACCAGGGGCCAGTTCTACTTCTTAATTTCTTGTAGTGCCAGTGGATTGATGTTATCCACACACACAGGATTTGGTCTACTTTTGAGACAGAGCTGTCTGTGTCTTTATTGATGATCTGGGTGAGGGGATCAAGTGCATGCTCAGTAAGTTCACAGATGACACCAAACTGGGTAGGAATGTTGGTCTGCTGGAGGGTAGGAACGCTCTGCAGAGGGATTTGGACAGGCTGGATCCATGGATTGAGGCCAGTTGTATGAGGTTCAATAAGGCCAAGGGCTGGGTCCTGCACTTTGGCCAGAACAACCCCGTGCAGCGCTGCAAGCTGGGGGCAGAGTGATTGGAAAGACGGCTGGCGGAAAAGCACCTGGGAGTACTGGTTGACAGCCACTGAACATGAGACATCAGTGTGCCCAGGTGGCCAAGAAGGCTAGTGACATCAAGAATAATGTGGCCAGCAGGACCAGGGATCTGTACTTGATGCTGGTGAGGCCTAACCTTGAGTACTGTGTCCAGTTTTGGGTCCTTCGCTACAAGAAGGACATTGAGGTTCTGGAGCGCATCCAGAAAAGGGCAACAAAGCCGGTGAAAGGCCTGGAGCACAATTCTTGTAAGAAGTGGCTGAGGGAACTTGAGGTTGTTTAACCTGGAGAAAAGAAGGCTCAGGGATGACCTTATCACTCTGTACAGTCACCTGAAAGGAGGTTGTAGCCAGGTGAGGCTCAACATCTGCTCCCAGACAGCTAGCGACAGGACAAGGGGAAATGGCCTCTAGATGCACCACAGAAGGTTCAAGTTGGACATCAGGAAGAATTTCCTCACTGAAAATATGGTCAGTCATTGGAATGGGCTGCCCACCGAAGTTGTGGAATCACAATCCCTGGAAGTGTCCAACAAACAATTGGACTTGGCACTTGGTGCTGTTATTTAGTTGACATGATGGTGTTCAGTAAAAGGTTGGACTTCATCTTGGAGGTTTTTTCTGACCTTTATGGTTTTGAGATAAAAAAAATACTGTTTTTGTGTTCTTCTTGACAATCTTACTGTTCCTTTCTTAACTTCAGAAAGGTTAACTTCATGTCAGAACAGAGGTATTATGTTTGCTCTGTAAAGGTAAAGCTTCTAAAATATTCTGTCTGGGAAGCTCTTTCCCTTTTTGGGGGTGGGGGGGCTTATGGGTTTTATGTGTTTCTCTTTTTTTCCTTTTTTGGTGGGTTTTTTGTTTTGGAGGTTTTTTTAAAACTTTAGAGCTGTGTTTGTTTTCTGATAGCTGATGTTTTTGTCCCGTAACTGCAGTAATTAAAATCTCTTTAAACCTGATGGAGGGACTTAGGTTGTAATTTAAGAAATGGTTATGCACTTTACATGGGACAGTCTCATGCAAAATGCAGAAACAGTCATCCAGATAGGAAACCATTCTGTTTGCTCTTGGGGAAGACACCAAACTGCTGGAATGTGGTAGAGTTGTGCAGTTTCTAATGTTTCTCTTGTGAACTTTGGAACTACTACCAGTAGGATCTTGCTATTTACAGTTATGCACGTTGTGAATTTAGAGAACTTGGGCACTAACTCCTCAGCAGTGACTTTTGGGTGCACAGCTTTAGATTTGAGCTGCAAACCTAGGTTTGCAACCTATTTTAGGAACCGTTTATTTGTGCAAATGTGTTTCTTCTGCTTCTTTGTGCAACTTTTTCTCTCAAACAAAAACTTGATAGTTATTTCTTTTAAACAAGTGATGTTTTTTTCATAAAAAATTGGATTACTCCAGAAAAGGCTGCAGCATTTTCTATTTGCTAGAGAATGTTCTCTTCTTGGTACAAGTAGACACAACTAATGTTATAGTTTTGTTTTTAAATTAAGACTAAATGATTTCAGTGCTTTTGTTGTATTCCTTTAGCATCCAAACAATTTTTATTTTAAATTTTATAAACCTTATACTTGACATTTTAAAGCAAAATTTCTGTGTTTGATGTTTTCTTATGTAATTTTTAATTCTTATGGTCCTGTTTGCAGCTGCTGGGATCTTCTGTAACTCTTCTGATCAGCTGGTCATTTGTCTCTTAAAACTAAAATTTTTGTATAGATTGGTTATGGTTTGGTGTAAGGTTTCTCTGAGGGGTAAAATGGAGGGAGAGAGGAACTGAGTTTAAATAGCATCTTTTAAAAATATTGTGGACTGTGACTTTAGACAAACCTATATTACATGTTGAGGTTTCTCAGTGTAGAACACAGTCTACCTATTGAAAATGGGCCCTCTTAATTTCACTCTGCTGTTGCAATGAATTCCTTTAAAATCAGTGGACCTTCTTTTATGGAAATGTGGATGTGCAAGTATTTGTCAGATGAAGGTCTTAATTGACATTATAGGTGTATTCAAATACATTTGTTTTGTCTGATTTTAGTGTTACATGTAAGGCAGCCTCCTCCACAGTGACTGCATTACTAAGCAAAAAAGCAGGTAGAAGATGCTTTTCTGTTGAGTCTGATATGACCTGAGTAGTTGTGTTAACCTCAGAGGTCTGTAGAACTTCTAACTGGTCAATTTGTTTTGTAGGGTGAAATGGGCATCAAAGGACAGGATGGTGTTGCTGGTCTGCCTGGTGAAAAGGTATGTTTGTGTATGTTGATATGTAATTTAACTCATGGGAAGTGTTCATTATGTCAGTGGACTACCTGTAATCGTGTGCAGAAATGGGAGGATAGAACGCTTCTATTAGAAAATTGACTTCTTAACAGCACTACCATGTTTTTGTAGCACACTGAAAAAGCCACTCAGATCAATAGTATTCTTTGCAGATCCACTTTTTTTTGTGGGATTTTTTTTCTGTAAGTGGGGGAACCAAAGGGACTGCTTGTTCCACTGCTCATTTGTGGTCTGCAAGCCTAAATAAGAGCTTTTGTGCACTCAGCAGTCTACTTGGTAAAGCTTGAGATAAACACCACTAACCTCTTAAGAAAAGACTTGGAATAGGTGAGACGGCATGCCAACCTACCTGAGTATTCGAGAGGATAGGTTTCATTTCAGAATGTTAGTTTGCAGATTAAGACAGTTGTATGCATTTATTGGGTTCAGTGCTAATTACCTGTATTAGAGGAGTTCTCTAAGTCTAACATCCAGCAACTTCAGTGTAGAAGACAGCCCTCATAACACTGAGGAAATAGCTTGTTGCTGGACTTTCTAATAATTTGGTATCTTGTGATTTTATTGTTTTTCTTTTCCATAGGAACAGTTGAAATAATAGTAGATTTTTGGCATATACATGGAAGCCAGTTAATATATAATGAATGAAACTCTCCAAGTACATGTCTTAGTTGAAAAAAAAAAAAAAATTCAAAATTTAATTGAGTGGTATCTTCAGCATCATGATTTAAGTCCTCAACCCTCAATTCTCTCAATTTAGGTTCTTTTTCATCACATACTTCAAGTTACTATTCTTTCAGTGCCATAACCCATTATACCTTTTAAAGGCAACTGTTGCTATAAGAGGCTCAGAATTTCAATATTGAGCTTTATTGTTTGACATGACGGTCTCATATGTATGTAGTGTTTTAGTAACGGCAAAGGGTTTGATTTATTTTGTAGTTATCCAGATTTCTAAGTACTGAGAGAAGCAGAGTTATACATTTGCTGCTGGTGTTAAGTAATATGTGGCAGAAAAAGGGAGAGCAGGCTGGAAAGGTGTTCAAATGACACTGCAATATTGAGGAATTGAATTCTAAAGTGATATTTTGTAAAACTCAGAGAAAGTAATAGCCAAGTGACTAGCTATTACTATTCAGGAAAGTGATCTTTGAATTACAGATCAGTGAAAAAATGGACTCACTGTTTAGTACCAGTCAAATAAACAAACAGAATGTAGAAATTATTAGGAAGAGAAAAGGGAACAAAGCAAAAGCATTTTAATATCACCATTATTGATGAATCCGTATTGTGCTGCAACTTGAATAATGTATACAGTTCTGATTCTCTCTGATTTTCTGATGAAAAAGGCACAACTAAGATAAGAGGTGTCCTGTTCTGTGTTCTATACAGTAATGAACGGAGCAGAAAAGATTAATAGGGATTGATTTAGTTATTTAGTTATTTAGTTAGTTAGTTAGTTAGTTAGTTAGTTATTTTAGTCTTCAGTGTGTGAACTAGAGCATCAAACCTATCTGATAGCAAGTTCCAAAAGGAGAGAAAGGGCTCATTCTTCCTGTTATATTATTACAGTTTGAACACTGCCAGAGAACTTAAAAAGGCTGCAAATGCATTAGAAAATTGATGGAGTAAAATCCACAGAGTGTGTCAGACTGCTTGTCTGAAAGCTCTTGAGCTCCAAGACACTGAAGTCTGGGAAACCCACTAGAGAAGTCTTTATGGCTGTCCTGTTGTTTTTCTGTAGAGACCTGTTCTTATCACAGTTGTAGTCATATAACTGATTATAGAAACCTTTGATTTGATCCAGCTAAACAGTGTTTTACTGTGCTCCTAGTAGTGAATTAATGGGAAGAGCTATTGTAAAGCATTGTACATTGATTGAGACTGATCTAGAATGAAGCTGTGTTTTCCCTTGGCTCTTCCTGTAGCTCCTACTCTGATATTATCTCGCTTTAAAATTACCAAGCTATGTTGCTTTTCCACTACCAGTTATTATTACAGTTTCCATGGTTAATACTGTTTGGGTTTTCTTTTTGCTAAGTGCCTTGCAGATTCATTGTCAAGCCAAATCCCAAAGCTCCTGTTAGTTTACATAAGGCTCAACAGTCAGATCGTATTTAATGTCAAGGCATTGTACTTTTCCTGAACATTATAACTCTTCTAATTCAGACTATGTAAAAACCAGACCATTTTTGCAAATTAAAAATGAACTACCATGAAATCTAAAACTGTCAAAACTGAAAATTTTTAAAATAAAAAAGACAAAATATTTTGTACACGCGTAGCTAGATGAAGAAACTGAGATCCAGCTACCCAGCTTCTGCTAGCTGGAGTTGTCATGTCTATGCAGAGTAGTACAGTGCTGTGTTCAACTATTAGCTTCTTTCTAGAGGCAGAATGACTATTTTCCTTGTGTTGTGAAAGATGTTAAGATGCTCTGTCTCCCAGATGATGCATCAAGAGTTATAAATTTGTATAGTCTTTCATTTTTTTGCTCCCTCAAGTGTGGTGTTCTGGATGTTAACATTGTACATGATCAAAGACAACTAAACGAAGTAGAGGAACAGCACCAAGCCTGTCTGACTTCAATAAGCATTTGGACAATGCTCTCAGGCACACAAGGCGATTCTCAGGGTGTCCTGTGCCGGAATCCCTATGCATGTGAGACCCTATGCCTTGGCCTTCTGGAGATGTTCAGCAAAGTGTGTGAAAACAGCCTACTTTTTGGCAATTAGCAAGTGAAACGGACTCTGGATACACGTTTGAAACTGGTTTTGAAGAGTGCTGGTTGTTGCCTGAGAAATTAAGTCTGTCCCTGAAGTGTAGGTTTGAGGTGACTGGAGTACTTTAAGGTGTATGATGACAGTCACCTATCTGTTGCAGATCAGGCTTCACAAGTTAAGCAACCCTAATCTAGCAATTAGCCTAACCTCATTATGGCAACACGAACTGATTGCTCTACCATTTAGAATGATCTTCATCTACTACTGCTGTGTGCAGGGTCACATCACAGGCATAACCTAAGCAAGATTGGTACACTGCTGTGAAGTATTCCTAATAAAAAAGTTTAATTATTTTCCTAGTGTTCTCATCATACTGAAATAGTTAGAGAAATTTCCTGTCAGTGGGACCCATAGGCTTCTCCCTCCTGAAGTCATACTGCCATATTACTTCCATACAGGCTGCATATGTGCAGGTCCTTTCCTTGGCACCCACTGGGGGATTGATATGGATGATCTGCTTCCTTGATATGTTTTTTGTGTTGGGACTGCACAAAGCAGAATGGTTTTAAGGGGAATGGTTTTCAGCTGAAATACAAGACTTTTAAGTTACATGTTAAGAAGGAAGTCTTTACTCAGAGGGTGGTGAGGCACTGGAACAGGTTGCCCAGAGAAGTTGCGGATGTCCTATCCCTGGAATTGTTCAAGGCCAAGTTGGATGGGGCCCTGAGTGTACCTGGTGTAGTGGGTGCCATCCCTGCCCATGGCAGAGGGATAGGAACTAGATGATCTTTAATATCCATTCCAACCCAAGCCCTTATATATGATCCTCCTTTTATAATATACTTCTAGGTGTTTCAAATAGTTGGACCATTAGTCTAGCTTAAGGAGATAGACACTTTGAACCATGATTGGAAGATCAAGTATTCAAGTCATAAAAATGTATTTTTAGTCCTTTTCTGCAGATAAGTGGGGGAAAAAACATTCACCAACCACCAGATCTCTCTGTTCTCATTTACAGGGAGTTCACTCTGTACTTTCCTTTCTGAGTTTTTTGTAAACTTGAACAAGTTGGTTTTGATTTGCCTCTGTATAGTTGAGAATTTTCTTTTTCCTACCTTTCTTGTGTCACTCAAATAACTCAAGTCCTTTCCTCCTCTTTGCTACTGGGTCTATAACGCCATGGCAATGAAGTTCCAAATTGAAAGTTTATGTCCTGGGTGCTAGGTGATGGAGTCCTATTTGGGTTATGGGGTCATTTTTTTGCTTGCCTGTGATGACTTGACAGTCAGTATGACTGGCTACCCAGGGAAGTGGCTGAGTCACTGTCCCTCGAAGTGTTCAAAAAATGTGTCATTTGAGTACATGGTGTAGTGGTGAAGACGGCAGTGTTAGGTTAAAGGTTGGACTAGATCCTAGAGGTCTTTTTCAACCTTAACAATTCTATGTCTTATGTGTTATGAATCCTGCTAGCCTAAAAGGTCTCATGCCCCTGAGAATGTTCTGAGGGCAGTAAGGCTCAAAGGACTCAAGCTGCTGAAGGTATTATTTGCTCTGTTCTTGGCCTTTACATATTTGTCTATGTTTTTCTATTATGAAAATATTTTTCTACTTTATCGTGTCTACATTCTGAAAAATAAAACTGATGTAAGCAGAACTATAAATCACAACATTCAGCAGACTTATTAAAATAAACTGGTTTTGTCCATTACACTTTATCCAAACCTCCATAGTAATTGCTTTCTTATGATTCATAGTATGCAATTCAGAGCAATGGAGATGATGTTTCCTAAACTACATTTTGTGAAATACATTGTCAACGTTCACTTTGAATACTTGACTTTTAAATGGCTTACTGTTTAAGTTTTTTGCACTAATTTTTTGCAATCTAGATTATGAACAGACATTATAAAATATTAAATATATTGATTAAACTTTTTAAAATAACTGGTTTTGCACAGTAAGCCTGAAGCAGTGAGATATACTGTACAGCAAGCAGTATGCTGTACATTTGCTACTGCACTGTATATATGCTCCTACAGTGTATTGTTAATATAAACAGTTTAGACTAAAAAGAGAAAGAAATGCTTATGTGAATAAAAAAGCATTTATCACTACACAACTTAGATTTGTATTCAAAGTTGGACCAGAGAAAAAAACTGAGTGTACATTTCAAGAGCTCTACCAAATGTATGAGTGTTATTTGTACTTTGAGTCATGAAAATGATATTGGGTTTACATGAAACTATGCAGTAGGTATCTGTAAAAGGATTATTCCTTCTTTTTTTCAAATGTATGTATTTGTGATGATGATGGCCCAACAAAACATACATGAACTCGTATATTTTGTGAACTAGAAGATAACAGAACTAGAATAAATAATGCTGTTTGTGGTGGCCTGTTTTCCTCATTTAACTGTGTGCTGTGGTTATCTGTAACTTCAGTTTTCTCAAGTACAATGTCAGTGTGCTGTCTTCAGTTTTCACTGATTTTGAAACCTAACACTCATTATTTTATTCTTGATAAATTTGATTATCCTTTTGTTATAGGATTCTCTTTATATTTGGTACAGGTAAGGAAATTATTAGTAAAAGGCTTCCCAAAATGTGATACAGATTCCATTTGTGGTTTGAATGCTCCATTAAAACAACATGATAACTAACACTTCCTGAACAGTCTACTTTATATTGCCTGATGGGAAGAGCTCTCCTTTCCTAGTGGTACCTGAGAAACTGAGTTTGAAATCTGCTGCACTTTTTTTTTTTTTTTAAGAATTAATTTAATTCAGAAGCTCAGTATAAAACATGGCTTTGAAACATCCTGTGTTATCTTTTACAAGATAATTTAAATATTTATACATGAATTTAAAATTTTGGAAGCCACCAAACAACATGTGTAGCATCTGACTTCAAATTGCTTTCAGAGATGCTTTTAATACCCATCTCCATACCGAGCTACTCCAGGGTTGTGTCTTCAGGGCCAGCTACTTAATGAAATCCAGAACCTGAAACTTGTTAAATGTACATCTGAATCAAAATGTGGTTGTGAAGATGCTTGCGACCACTGACCTGCTTTCCCCATTGCTGCAGTTACACCATGGGCACTCTGTCTAGAATTTTCCAAGGTATACCTTGACTTGGCAGAAGAGCCACGAATATACAACCTGTTATACCAGTTCAGCATATACTTCTGGAGCATTAATCACTCAGGTAAATATGCAAATCTGAGGAGACATTGGTGTTGAGCAGTCTTGGAAATGCAGTCTTTTCCTTGCGCCTGTCTTGGAAAACCTCTGGATTTACCTTCCACAATCCATGTACTGTAGAGATCCTTGACAGGGGTGGGCATATTTCCAAAGTAGATCATCAGCATCTTTGAGAAAACTTCCAGAAGTGTATGTGGAGCACTGGATACGTACTGCTTAAAACCATCATACTCAGTTTGTCCATCTTTTATTCAGTGCCATCCAATTTCTAAGCTCCTGTCATTACTAATCAGTTATATTTCAATATTTTTAGGTAAGGTATGGACATATATTGTGCTAGTTATGCAACTTTTGAAAAATCTTTGTGCTGCTTTACTCTGGAGTCAGAAGAGTATAATCAGAAATATAGAAAAAGTATTTGACATCAGAAAGCTTTCCAAAGTACTCCTACTCTTACAGTTGTGACCTGTAAGAATGTAAAGCCAAAAAAAAAATTAATAGGAAATATAATGCAAATTTTTAAAAAACAGGGTTTTTATGAGTAAACAATTAAATAGATTAGCCTGAAAAAAAAGAAAGACAGTGGTTTTCCAATTGGAAACTTTATTAGCACCAAGTTTAAAGCCTTGAGGTGTTGAGAATTGCTGGCTATTGGAAATCAGGCAGTTGGACACCATCTATTTCAGTAACAAATTTGCTATGAGTTTTGTATTCTTTTTGTGTTTTCAGTGATTATCTTTGTGTATAATTAATATACATCTTATTTAAAGAGATGGATGAATATGAAAATAGTAGGTCTCACTACATTTCTGATGTATAAATTTTCTCTCTGAAATATCTTACTGGGAAAATACACTTTAAATCAGTATGTTTTCTAAAACTGGTTTCATTACTTCAGCATGTATAGTTCTTGCTTGCTTGCTCTCTCTTTAGCATTACAGGGGAGTGTTTTGAATAGCCTTTGATCATAAATTTGATTCCAGAGAGCCGTCTGCTGTGCTGACTTATTTTTGCCTTATTAGGTGATTTTTGCTGTTCACAACTCCAGGAACTGTTGAGCTCCTTGGTTTTTCAATTCCTAAAGTTAAATGACAGCAGTTCAGTTCTTGATAGAAACTACATGGAATCAAATTACCTTGCATGCAGTAACATTACTTCAGTGTTATTTCCACTCTGGAGGGAATGGTGCTACTGACTGCTGTAGGTGTTGGTGAGGAGAGACTTGATTTTTAAATTAAGGGCTCATTGCTTTTTGAGGAAAAAGAAATTATGCTTCAGTCCTATCTGAGGAAAGAAATGGCATTGTCTTCTGTCCTCTTGTGGCTTCTCTCAAAATCAGATTAGTATGTCTCAGTAAAACAAAAGTGCAAATGTGTTTTGGAAGCCAGACATCAATTCTTGTATCGCTTGGCATCAAAGTCGTGGGCTCCTTCAGGCGAGTGACACTGGTGAGATAAGAGTGGGAGTGGAAGGGTATATATACCCTCTGGTATTTGCATTGGAACTGTAATAACCAGTAGAACGTGGCTGGTCATGGGAGCCTGGAGTGCAGCAGCAGCCTTTGTGATGTGAGGTGTGGCCACAGCAACCAGAGGTCACCATCCATTTTATAGGGGTCTGGGATGCTGGGAGCAAAACGGAGCATGGCATGGTGCCATGCAGGGCAGGCTTTTGTTAGCGTGTTATGTAATGTGGAAGTAAAATATAATGCGGTTGTTAAATAATGCAGTCATTAAATGCAGCTCTTTGTTCCTTAATCAGAGATTCATGAATACTCTAGCTGTGAGCCTGCCTGGCTCTGGGATTCTTAACTATGTTTGAAAAGCCTCAGCTGGGACCTTACAGAGTTTGAAAGGGCAGGGGGAGGCTTGAGGATTCTTCTTCAATTGTTCATAGTTTATATTTATTGGAGCCTTTCTGGAAGGTTTCTGTGGCACATAGATTTTAGTTTTGTATGGTTTTTTCTCCTTCAGTTGTGAGGGGGTTTTAAACTGTAGGTTTTTAAACTGATATTCTGAACTTTCCACATCTCATCAGAAAGCAGAGCTTTAAGAAAAATACCTGTTATTACAAGATTTAGCATTGTAAAAGCTGGCAGCAATGCTTTGCAGAAAATGGACTAATTAGGGAGGAAAGATGTTTCTTACTGTACTGCTGGATTGTACAGCTTGTCTGATACATTTTGCTTGGTTTGTTTGTCTTCTTTTTTGTATTGGACTTCACAGAATACTAGATTTTGGGCCTGATGAATCGTTGATCTACATTAGAATAATTATGTGTAACTTCCATTATTGTACTTCATTTAAATTATATAGAAGAATATTTTCTCACTGGATAATAACTCTTATTATAAGTAACACATTAGATTTTTTTTTAAATTTTCGGTGTCATACATAGTATGACATAGAAAATTCATACATAGTACAAATTATACAGCGTTTATAGATAATGCTGTTGGCTGTGACTTATGACCTTTTAACTCTCCTTTACCCTTTTTTAGTGGGTGAGTTGTATTATTAATATTTAAATAAATGCAGCTCAGATGTCTATTTTTAATGTCAATGAATATACTTATTCCCCAAAAAAAACCTTAAAATTATAACATAGCTTTTATATTCCAAATTCCATGTAAATTGCTTTTTTAAATGCATAGATACTGAATTGTTGGAAATAAAAACTGCAATTTAGTACTATAGTAAAATCATTCATAGGTATTGCAGGCCAGAATGTATTTTATTTTCTAATTCCCACTGCTAGCCAGTATTTATAAACACCTAAAATCCATACTGCATGTTTCAAGTCTGAACTGATTAAATCAATGTGACACGCTGAGGCTGGGCCAAGTCTTGTCTAATCAGCAGTCAGCACTGTTGCTCTGGCATGAGGCTCCCAAAAATAGAAACACAAGAAGTCAAACAAGTAAGTGGAAGGGCACTAAAAGAAAAAGTGCTGCTAATTCCACTGTTGACTTTCTGTCTAATGGATTCTTGTTCCCAGGCCACACTAAGTAAAGCAACTGGCGCGGGCTGTGTTCCTGCAGATGGCTCAGCAGTGACACACGTGGCCCAGCTGGTTGACAGGTGTTTGATTTGTGTTTAACAAGTACCTCATACAAGCCAGATTTTTTTTTTTTTTTTTACAGATACCAAAAAGCTAGTCAGCTGATGCTTTTCTTCAGAATTAACACTCCTTTCACTATGCTACCTTTATTTTGTGAATGACAGTTCTTCGATTGTCCCATACAGATGAAGATAACAGGATTTTAGTTTGTTATAGGAAAGACACTAAACAGGAGAAATTAATTCATGGTTAGCTTTGTTTAATAGTTGTAACCTGTTACCTTTACACTTGGAAGATGCTATATTATTTATAGCTATCGGCTGTATTATCTCAGGAGATGTTTATTTAGCTGTCCACTTCGCAGAATGAAAATTCACTTAAAAAATATGCATGGAAGGAGAATGCCAGACTTCTGGGGTGTTGCTGTTATACTCCATGTTAGTGTGTCTTCGTATAAGAAGGTCTTAGGACTTTCTTGTACAATGTAGCATAACGTGAAGGAAAAAAAAATTCCCTGTGCAGTGGAACATACAGTATTGATAGAGATGCACCAAAGGCCATTAGGGAAGAGCAAACGTAGAAAACTATTTAGCAGACAAGAATTATGTAGAATGTTTGCAGTACTATTTCTTAACGAATTTTTGAAGCTTTTTTGTAACCTACATGACAACACCCTGCATAATTGGAGAGAGGTCGTCTCAATGAGAGTTTAAGGGGGAGGTGGGTGGTGGCTGTGTTTTAATGAATAGAAGATACTATGACCTTTGCAGCATTTGTTAGTCAGTGCCATGAATAGCACCTCTCCTGGCAAAGGCAGCAATGAAAACCGTAGAGCATCAGGATGCTTTTACCAGTCATCTTTGATTAATGAGAACCTTAGCCAGTAGGATGTGTAATGTAACAGTGGCTGTGGCAAGTTTCTCCACACTTTGATCTGAGAATTTTTATTTTTTGGTATCAAATCCATGAGGTAAGACTTTAGGAACAGTTAACAAAAATGTGTCTCTTTGCAGGGACAGGGTTGTGATACCAGAGTGTTGTCAAATAGCCAGAGGAAATGCCACCCTGTAGAATACACTGTACTGGCACTACTTCTGCTGAACCACAGAAGAATGAGAAAGGAATGCAGCTGGAAAAATGGGTGTCAGACTAGTGTTGATTCTCTAAATAAACATTGGGCTTTAGTGAGAGGATGATTAAAAACTCACACAAAGAGCCTGTGTCCCTCAGATAAAGGAGTAGCTCCTTTCTGTCATGCATCCCAGGTGTGGTATACAGAGTAGGCTAATAAGCCTCAAAGAGGTTAAAAAAAGGGCCTGAAAGGGAAAAGTACAACCCTACTCAGCTGAGATGTCAAGGTGTTCAGAATTTATAGAAATTGAGACTTCAAATCTTAAAGGAGTAGTTCCAGGGCTCCTTTGCTGACAGGAGATCCACTGATTCCAGATTCTCAAGTGAGTCTAGGTGAGTTGGAGTACTAGATAGGTGGTCGGTATATCCTCTTGGTCTCTCTCCAAAATACGTTAAATGTCAAAGGGACCATTCTTGAAGTGAGGAGATACGTTTCTTGGGAAAGTCTTAAACATCCACGTGTAAATGGAGACATGGAAACTGTATCTTTAACAACTTTATTTATCAGTAGTTGATAAGTTTGCAGCTACACAAGCACACCAACAACACGGTATTTCAGAAAAAGTACTGATATGAGTTAATTCCTAGATTAGAAATTCAAGTCTATATGCAGTCTGATTCACCTTAAATGCTTATTTTTTTTCTACTTCTTTTGTTTTGCGTTTCATATCTGTGTGGTTAGACATTACAGTTAACAGTATTTCATGGTCTGTGGGGCAGATATTATTTTAGTGTAAACTCACATTTGTACCAGCTGAGAATCTGCCTCCTAAACCTTCAGTCTGTGGAAATGGATAGTGATGATGATGATAATAATAATAGTTCTCTAGTAAAGAATAGCCTCTGAAATCTAAGGGTTTGACCAGTGCTGTTTACATTCCTAATATAAACTTGGGGTTCCAAGTATTATGATGAGTGTAATGGTCATAATATATTGTATTACTTTTTAAAGATCTTAGCAATAAATTCTTATTGAATAATGTGTTTTAACATTTAACATTATTGCATTTCAAATATTGTTTGAGCAAGGCCAATTAGATTAATTTCCAATTCTGTTGAAACTTTAATAGGATTTAGATTTGCTTTAACACCGTGTTATGGCTGGATTAGCAATAAATCAATAGATGGTGTGTAAGTTTGGTAATTTTCCTTTTGACAGATTTACTCTAAGGGAAGAACCATGATTGCAATGAACTATCAGTTGTCCATGACTATAAGATCAAATTTTTTTCTACTGTCCTGACTTCAGATAATAGAAATATCCAACTGGCTAGACTTAATTTTCTAAACTGTTCATCTAGAAAACATTATGAATCTTTTCAGCCAGAAAACTCTTAGCCTATTCTCAGTACTCTACAGGAAGTGTTCTCATGGGTTTTGTTTGCATTTTCTTTATGCTCTGCATATGATATTGTAGGTCAGCTGAACTGGATTCTTATCGAGCCCATGTCCAATTTTTGTCTGCACTGCATTTTTAAGTTGTCACCTCTCCAAGGACATGCAGTAGCAGTGAATACCTCTTGCATTTCCCAAACACAGAAGGAAGACTTACTGATAGCAGAGGCTCTGCTTCTGCTGATACTTTTTTGATGGTATAGAAACCAATCCTTGATACATATTACAAAGACCTCAGACAGTTTATTTTCAAAGAAAAAAGGGGGGGGGGAAGGCAGTATATCAGCCTGTAGTTATGCATGAAAATAAATGGAGTGATCCTTTTATCTTTGGTTTTTCACAACAACTTCTCTGATTTCTTATGTTGGGGGAAAATAATCTGTGGGACGAAACTATAGGAACAAAGTCTTGACTTACATACTTTATTCATGAAATATGTATGCTTTATGTATTTGAACATAGAAATTATGTGAGTTGCATGCTTTCTAAGACATGCTAATAGCAGAAAAGGGAAACAATGTCAACTAAAGAGAGTGCAATCTGGAGTAAGGAGCCCTGTGGCCATTTTCTTTGATGCTCTGAGCTGCCTCTGGCCACTGATACATTAGTTCGCGTGCAAAGCACCAAAACCTAGATTTTCAAGTGTCCTTTTATTTGGGGTGTATTTAACATCTAATTGCCTGAATGGATAGGCAAGTCAGTCTTGTCCCAAATATGGGTAATGGGAAGGGATGGGAATGAGGAAAGATTGATGCCTCCTGAACTAGGTCTATGTTATAATATGTGAATGAGTTCAGTAGGGTGACTGTCATTTGCCTTTCTCTTGAGCCACAGAAACCCTGATCACTAGGACATGAGTCCTCTGACCAGCCCGCCCTGATCCCCTTGGCCAGACTGTAGGTGTACCTGCTCTGCTGGGGCTGCTGTGGAAGCAGCAAACAGAGCAAAGGAAACAAACTATTTACCTATCACAAGCTCTTCTTCATCAAGTTATTTTAAGGGAGGGATCTTATTCTTACATGGATCAAGTTTGTATCAAGGATAGCACTGTGCAAGTACTCAACAAGTGCTGGTAGTTCAGCAGTAACCAAGAGGGAATGAAAAGATGGGTAGAGGCAGTGAAACTAAAATGTCATATTGTTTAGCAGAAACTTTTTGACATGGTTAATCCAGGAAATTGATGGATCAAGTAATAATAAATATAATCTGATTATATTTTTAAGTAACTCATATTCTATCAGGTGATCCTGACCATTAACAGGAACCTGTTTAAAGAAACAAGGAAATATTCCAGTAGGCTAAGAAAGGTGTCATCTAATGGACTATAATTGGTGTGGGATTTTTATTTGTTGAAGGCAAGGCTCTGCCCCCGGTGGTGGCTCTGGAGTAGCTTGGTACGTGCTCCACAGGGGAGGATGCTGCTTGAGCCTTCTCACAGTACATTGTTGAACATTCCGCTCCATTTCTGCAATGCTAAAAATAGTTGTCCTCATTTTAAAACACGGGGCTATTAGATTATTCCAAGGGTCTGGCATACTTAGGCTAATGGAGGGCACATATCCATAAATTATCAAAACAGTAAGTAGTGTTTGACCATGCTGATTTTACTTCTATTAAGACGAGTTTCCTTGCTAGTAACCCTGGAGTAACAAGCCTATTCTGTAAATCAAGCTCCTGGCAGTGCCCCAGTAAATTTAAAAATAAAAGGAGAAATATTGAGAATAGGGAAGCATCTCACTGCTTCTTGGTGGCTTTGTTTTTTTTTCAATTTTGAGGAATCATGACTGAAAAATGCTTAAAGTATTTTACAGTAATTGTTTCTCTTTCCCAGCCTTGAAAAGCATTTCATGAAGTTCCAGCATGTTTGCCTTTATAAGTCTTGTTAATACTTAAAATAGTCTAAATAGCAAAAAATGCATTCCGAATGATTGAAACAAGTTTCTTTCAACTCTTGTTTTTGTTTTCTTGGGTTGTTGTTTTTTGGGTTTTGTTTTGGTTTGGGTTTTTTTATGTGATTAGATAACGAGATTCCTAGGTCATTTTTGGCACCATATGACTGGACAGTACAAGTAACCTATACTCTTGATAAAGTTTGCATACTTGTATGTTAAGATAGCCTCTCCTTTTATATTTTTAAAATCTTTTTAATATGGAAATCTTTTATTTGGGCAGGGTGGGAATAGCTAAATATTGAAGTCAAGGTATAAAAATTAATGAAAATGAGTTCTAAGAAGGTTGTTAAGTACACACATATAAAGCATCTTTACCTTCAAAACCTTTAGGTGTAATCTCAGTCTCTAATTTTATAGGGTGTTGCAGTGACATTACAACCTTCAAAATCAGTAAATGATAAATATATTAAGGACCCTGATTACAAATACAATGCATATTTCCAAAATACTTAAAGCAACCACAGCATCAATCATTTCTGTATTTTTGCATTGTTGTGTTGAAGGGATGATTTATGAAACACTGATTAAACAATGCAAGAGAAAACACCTATGGCTTGTCTCCACAGAAAAACCCTGTGAATGTGTTTTGGTTTCTTTTCTAGTTTACAGTCATCCAGTGGGAAATATGAAATATTATTATCTGGTAACAGACTATGAAGAACTTTTCACAATCCATGCTGTAAATCTGGAGAAAATGAAGGGCTAAGGATTACTTTTAATGATTGATTAGAAATTTTCCTCCGCATGCTAGTGTGTATTGTTACAGAGGGCTGCTGGAAGGAAGATGTTGGACACTGTACCATGAGTTAGAAAAATGCCATTTTAACAAGCTATTTTAAGCTATATTTTAATTGTTGTATGTCATGAGGGTTTTGTATTCATTTGCTTAATTATTTATATCATATTGATGAGTAATTTTTCTTTTATTGGCTCCTTTTTTTTTAACAGAGACTGAAATTTTTCCTTTGTCTCTGTTCTTTTTACATCTGAGAGGCATTTGTCTCCTTGGCTTGGAATCAAACAAAGTGAACTTTCAAAATTTTGTTCTGTTGCTGATTTCTGACTTGGACAGAAAACTCGGCTGGGTGGTGTGCAAGTTTCTAGGGCAAACTTCTGTCAAGGACATAAGATCCATGAATGGAATGGAGAAAGCATTTAATTTTAGATTCTTTTAGCTTAAGTCTTCTTAAGCTCCCATTTGAAATCGCATGAGCACAGATGAATTCTAACAGAATTTAGCTCAGTAACTGTAGTTTTATTATGACAATAATTAATGTACTTCATGGTGGCATATTTCATGAATCTTTAAATGGAGGGCGGCTCTTAGCTTTGAGTGGCAGAACGGTGTTCTCACTAGGCCTGTAATTGTTTAACGTGCTTTGCTAAGAAGGAATGGAAAAGAAAACTGCTGCAATATTTTATATTTTAATTGTAGATGAGATACTACTAGGTTTTTAACTATACCTTTTCTTTGTAAAGCCATGTATTAAATGCAGAATTCAATTGTCTGTAGCTCTCAACTCAGAGCTATTGATTAATTTTTTTCTTTTGTTCAAATACTCCTTATTCAAGGATATGAATATGAAGTTTACTGTTAGCTTGAGTAACAGTAAGAGTAACCTTTTAGAAACATTTTTTTATTAACAAGGTGATTGGTTTTACTTATATGCAGTATCTGAGCATAGACTTTTAAGCATCTGGTTTCCTGAATGGAATTCACAAACTTTCGTCAGATTCTTAATTTTCATGGGCAGTGCAAGAAGAATTTGTGAGCTGGAGGATGACAGTCAACTATACAGGTGATTTACTTTGCTCTTTTAAAAGACACAGTAATTTAACAGCATATACAGAACGTTCACTTAGTAAGTAGGACAAACTTGCCTGATTGCAAGGAATCAGGATTTGAATTTCTTCCCCCTGAGTAAGGTGGGCACTCCTCTAGAGATGGGGGAAAGATCTGAAAAACCCCTTTGAGGAGAGCTAAAGCCAGCAGTCAGCTTTGTGTGTGTAGCTTCCTGTGGGACCCAACTGTGGATCATGTGTGCTCTCGAGCATCTGACAGGTATTAGCGAGAGAGTGGAAGCTGTGGTACACTTGTTGGGATTTTAGTTACTTGGTTAGTATGCAAGCATCTTCTGGAGTATTCTTTTCTGAATCAGCGACTGAAGTAAAACTTAAGAAAGCTTGTCTTGTGATCCACATTCTCTCCTTTTTTTTGTTGTTGTTGTTGTCTATTTGTGTGAAGCAACCTACAGCTGTATCTGCTGCAAAATTAGACAACCTGTAATTTTTAGTGGCCTAATATTTTGAAAATGAGAAGTATTTTAATGAAATACAAGCTAACAGACATAAATAACCCTAGAAATCAATTCAGCTGTTCTGTAGAAAAGGAATGAGAAGCAATGCATGTCCAGATGCCTTTTTCTCTTAATTTAGCCCAGTCATGAGTTAGGTTTGTAAAATGATGGCTATGTACATTTTGTTTCAGGGGGAAGCTGGCTTAGTAGGTGCTCCTGGCATACATGGTCTTACTGGTTCCGAGGTAAAAGAAAAACTAAACACCAAAACGAACAAACAAAACTTTAATTCTATCCATTTGAAATCTCAACTTCCTTTTTGCCAGCTGTCCATTATCTACATAAATTGTACTTGAATTTCATATCCTGTTTCTGAGTTATATAATGTGACAGAGGAACTTTACTACTGGCTTCTCTTTCAAAAGAGAAAGGGCATGTGGTGCTGTGGTACAAACCTGCCTAGCAGTATTATTTTGCATGAGGAGCAGCTGCCTAAGTCTCCAAAACGTGCAGCTCTTTCCAAGCACAGTATTGTAGATTAAAAAATTTGAAGTTTGAGAGTCTCGGAATCTCAGCAAAATGAGATGAGGGACGGTACTGCTTCTTCCACCCTTCCATTTTAATCTTTTCCAGAGATGGAATATTATAGGAAGGCCAGAACTTGCAAAAAGAGACATCTGTATTATAGACCTTGCTGATAATACTTGTTAAAGTGGCCTCTTTTCATGGTCAGTTTTTGTTTTCTGTTGATTGCAGCTGTTCTTAACAGCAGTTATTTGGAATGAAATGTAAATGTCTGTCCAGCTAATTCCTTTTAGCAAATTCTAGGGGAAATAGTTCTGTTGCTTCAACAAGTTAAGACTACAGAAAGCCTCCCATTATTTTGTTATTATTAAAATTTCTAGAGAGTGTTCTGAGGCATGACCTGGATGCAATTTGTGTATCTTTTGGGCATATACTTCCTGTAATATTGCACAAGGGGAAGGAAGGAACTTACTTTCTGCAGATGAGGTAGCCAGCATTTTGTTCAGAAACAAGCTTACAACAGTCTATCAGTTTATATATTCAAAGACAGGATCTCATTGACTTTAAATATGCAGGCATATTTAAAACACTGAAAATCAGCTGAGCAATCAGTGATTGGTCCATGAAAAAACTTGTGTGAAATATTTTACCTAACTTAATGAGAATTTTACCACAGAAAGGAGAACTTAAATCAGTCTTAAATGTATTATTTTTCAACTTTCACATTTTTATATCTACAGCATTTGAATTCTTTGAAGTAAATTACCAGTGGCTAATATTGTTGTGTTTTTATGCTGTCAAGTGGAAATTACCTAAACTTCTTTATCTATGCTTTGTTGATTGTATTTCTTGTTTTCTCTAACTGGTAATATTTTTTTTCTAAATTCAAATATGTGCAAAGAAATCCAGACTGTATTTCTGAAACATAAGGATTTAGTTAATCACTAACATACAGGCAGAGAACTGACTGGTTGAGCAGCAGCATTGCTGAAAATGATGTGGAGGTAGACATGAGACTGAATTATGACCTAACAGTGTTCTCCAGTTGGAATAAAGTGAACCACATATAAGCCTATATTAGTAAAACTGCAGCTAGCAGATGCTTGATGGTGCTGCATCTGATGTGCTGTGTCATGTTTTGGGCTTCCTCTAATCTCAATTCCATAGGAGATGTGGAGAAACCAGAGGGGCTCCAACAAGGAATTAATTTATGTCAGGGGCCTAGAAAACAAGACCTTTGAGGAGTGTTTCAAGAGGCAAAGTTTGTTGAGTCTGGCAGAGAGGAAGCCAAGGAGTGATTGAAACTGTCCTGCAAACCTTAGGAGCCCAGCTGGTTAATCTTCAAGGACAGCTTCCTAAAACCCCAAGAACAGTTCATGCTGTTATGTGGAGAGTTGAGTGAGTATGGCAGAAGGCCAGTGTGGATGAACAGGATGCTTCTGACTGACCTCAGACACAAAAACAAAGTAAACCATGGAAGCAGGAGTGAGCTGCTCAGTAGGAACATAGAAACATTGCCAGAGCATGTGGTGATGGAGTTAGGAAACCAGAAACTCATCTGGAATTAGAACTATTGAGAGAGTTTAAGGACAGCATGAAGGGCTTCTGTTAAGTGCATCCATGGAAAAAACAAGGGTGAAGAAAATTTTGACTTGCTGATTAATGAGGGACATGGAAAAGGCTGAGAGTACCCAATTCAGTTTTTTTTACCTTGTTTCTTCCCTAATAAAGCTTGCCCTCAGGCCTCCCAGGTTAGTTAAGCCTCCTAGCAGAGAGTGTGATAATGAACTATTGCTCACTGAAGTGGAAGGGAGTGTTAAGAGGCACTTAAGCTACTTGGACATTTTCAAGATACCAACCAGTGTGCATCCAGGGGTGCTGGCTGTCACTGAAGGGCTGCCCTCTGTCATTATCAAAAAATAATGATGCGGGCCAGTCACCCTCACCTCTGTCCTTGTGAAAATTATGTAACAAATCCTGGAAGGCATTTCTAAACACAAGAAGAACTAGAAGGTGACTGTGAACAGCCAGTGTGTATTTACCAAGGACAAATTGTGCTGACCAACCCAATTGCCTGCTGTTATAAAATGACCATCAGTGTGGATCAGGGGAGAGCAGTGGATGCTGTATACCTTGATTCCAGCCAGGCTTTTGGCACAGTATCCAGATGTATTATTATACTAGAATCTATGAGGTTCTGACTGGATAAATGGACAACAGCGTGGGTGGAAGATTGGTTGGATTGTTGGGATCAAAGGTGGAATAACTGCTCTGCAGTCCGACTGCAACCTAGTATCTAGTGTCATACCTCATGAGGTGATACTTGGGACAGTATTATTTAATGTCTTTATTAATAACCTGGATGATGGGATTCTCAGCAAGTTCATGGATGTTATCAAATGTGAGGATACAGTAGTGCACTGGAAGGTAGGACAAGAATGGTATTCAGTGTGACCTCAATATGCTGTAGAAATGAGGTAGTGCAGAACTCAAGAAGTTGTGCAAAGGCAAACACAAAGATCGTGCCTCTGAGAAAGAATAGCTTCATGCAGTAGTACAACACAGGTTAGGTGCCAAATTTCTAGAAAGCAGCTGTACAGAAAAGAAGTTGGGAGTCCTGCTGGATGCCCTTGTTTTGGTTAAGGCCAAAGGCATCTTGGGCTGCCTTAGCAGCTGGTCAGCAGATCAGGAAAAGTGATTAGTGCTTGTGAGACCACATCTGGAGATCTGTTTCCAATTTGGAGCTCCCCAGGAGAGGATAAACAGCACCTCATTAGGTGAGTTGAGTGGAGTCCCACCAAGATGGCCAGGGCTTGGAGCCTGTGATGTGCAAGGGCAGACTGAGAGAGATGGGCTTGTTCAGCTTTGAGATGTTTTGAAAAGTGGGAGGGTGGGGCGTGGTGTGCAGACTAATTGCTCTCTGCAACTTCTGGTAGGATGTGAAGAAGCCAGAGCAGGCCAGGTATACAGTGAAAGAATGAGAGGCAATGAACACAAGCTAGTCAGAGAAACTTTGACTCTATCTAAGAATAATTTTTATATAATGAATTTTGGGATTGAGTAAATACAGGCTATGCAGTCTCACAAATGGGAAAGCTAAATGAAGAAAATATTCTAGGAATTTGGCAAAAGCGAGTGTTAGCTGTGTTATATGTCCAAAGGCTGGAGAAGAATGGGAATCATAGAACTACCCAGGTTGGAAGGGACTTCGAAAGAACATCTGGTCCAGCCTTTCAAAAGAAAAGGAAACTAGAAGAACAGAACAGAAGTTGTATACATTTGGAAATTATTTCAGTTATTAGGCTCTCATTTTTAGGTGAGGACATGTGGAAGTTTATTTCAATAAATACCATTTTGCATGCTTGGTCTCAGCAACGCTTCTAAAATTGTTTGTATGAGCCACTTCTGCCAAAAGGAACAAACAAAAAGCAGCCACTATAGGTAGTTAATGAAAGGTCCAAAACTACTTGATAATCTGTACATCTGCACACCTCCAGAGCTTTAAATTTAAATCTCAGATGTTAGTACATGATGCTGTATCAGTTGAAAGATCTGACAAACTGCTGCTAGAAATTTTGCAAGCTGTTCCAGTTAAATTCACTTAAACCTCAGACTTCTATTTAAGGAAATTACACTCTCTGAAGGGTGAAAGGATGTTTAGACATTGCTCTTTCTAATTTTTGAAAGGAATTTTAAAAAACACCATTAGCTTTTACTTTGGAAATTTTCCACTCTTTTCATCTACAGACCTGTAAAAACCATTTATGTTGTACTGAGGTGATGAGACTTAATTCTAAGGAAGGGCAAAGAAATGACAACCATGTCCTGCTAGATGATTTGAGGGAGAAAGATCAATTGGATTTTTTTAATTAGATAGTTTTTGTGCTGCCCGTATATAATTTTGCTTGTCTGTTTGCTCTATGTCTCAAATAATATGCAAGTATATATTAATAAAAACCTAAAGCATGTGTTATTCTTGTATAATATAGACTGCAGACTATTTGATGAAGACATTAACATAATAAGATTGTACATTATGATCCATTTCTGAGCTGAAAGTTAGGAAATTGGAGCCGGAAAGAGCATTATATCAGGTCTTTTTATTGAAATATTATCAAACAAAGAACTCAATCTGCTGAAATAAGCTGAACTTGAATTAATATTTTAAAACTCACCTCTTCTGTGTTTTCTTGGGGGGATTTTGTGTGTTTTGTTTTTAATATTTGGGTAGTCAGATATGGTTTTCAAAAGGAAAGAAGTTAGTTTTCTTTTCATAAATTGTATCTTTATATTGATCTGGGTTGGAGGCCTTCACAGCTGACTAGTTATATTTTAAAATTAAAATGAAGGCATTAATAGGAATAAATGTATTAAAATTGGTTCTGCAGAAGAATAGAAGGACTATAAATGAGCAGGTTTAGAATCAGTTAATAGTTCAGAATTTTTAAATCTGACAAGATCCCTTAGGCTAAATGGAAAAATCAGTGACTGCTCATAATTGACAAAACTTTGAAAAGCCATGTCATTTTTTTGTGGAATTTTCACACCTTTTTGAATGAGAAACAATCGGCATCCAAATTATTTCTTTTGTTTTTATCTCATAATAAATGTTCAGTGCAATAAAGTTATTTTAAAGAATAAAATTAATTCAACAGCGTTTATGTTTGAGATTTGTATTTTATCCTTCTGTGTTCCAGGGGGAACGTGGCTTTGTGGGTAGTAAAGGCGAAGAAGGTGAAAAGGTAAATGATTTTGTCCATGTTTTTTATTTATTTATTTGGTTTGAAAATTTGATACATGGCCAGGCAAGTAGACCTTTGTGCTGAAGGTCTTCCTTAACTCTTTTGTTAATATAATTCTTAATTTTCTCCTATGTAATTGTGTAAGAACAAGGAGTTTTTATGTGTGTTACTGAGTGCCATGAGTGCTTCTTTTAGAATTTTTTTTCCCCTTAAGAGAAGATTTACTGATGAAGCCCAACAGAACAATAGCTACTGGACTTCAATAGCATTTACTGCTATGTTATTTTTATGGTACTACTCGAAAGTACCTGTTTATATAGTATGAAATGTATGATAAGATGATGTGTAGGTATTTATAGTACTTAATTATTACTTTTTCTACATTACAAATACACTTTTATGGGAACATTGTGTTGATCGTAAATACTAAATATTCTACATACTGTTTTCCTAATAACCTAAATTTACTGTAATAGCAAAACATAACATTTCCTACACTGTAACTGACTGCTAATTTCAAAGTTAATTTTAATTTACATAGTTTTGTGTACCTAGAGAGTAGTCAATATGAGTTCTGTCTCCTGTACACATCTGACTTGGAGTGAACTGACTTGAGTGCCAAGGCCTGAGCTGAATGCAGGTCCATTTACCTCTGGCAGTTCAGTCCCTTTGCTTGTTGTACTGGTGTGTTGCCCTGAGCACATTCTTAGTCTCCTGACAGCCATGAAATGTTTCTGAGACTAAATTCCAGGATAAGCCTTTCCTTGTTCTTCATCAGTAACTACCAGAAATTGAGCTTGAAGTAATTTATCCTAATTGAGTATTTTCTGCAGTGGCCAGAAATAGTTCAATAGGTTATGTATTAGAATGGGAGTTAAACTGGCATTGTGGCAGGCTTTTGTGGCTGACAGAATGCCAGCGTTGGGTGGCTCTAGATGATGCAACCTCATCTTCCTGTGTGATTTCAGAAAACCAGGTCTGCACAGGTCATCAAAGGCAAGTAAGTCTGTGTTGAGGGCCAAGTGGAAGGAGGAGCCTATTACTGGCTTGCCTAACAGGAATTAAAGTATCAGTGGTGCTAGTTTATGGTTGTAACTTCAGTTCTTAATCATGTTAGGCTGGTTACTGCTTTTTCACTAGTTTTGGCTGATTTGGATTAGGCAACCTCAAAGACAAGTCTTTTCTTGGATCATAGATAATTTCTCTGTGCTTTCAACCCATTGTCTGAAAAAGGTGCAGAAAAACATTTCTGCTGGATTTATATATCATAAAGATGAAGAATGAGAGACACTGCTATTCTGGCAATATTCAGACTGATGAAAATAGAGAGTAGGTGGCAGCTTCTGAATTTAAAGAAGTGTAATATATTTGTGATTTAGGCTGCTTTGGACATCAGTGTATTCACTCACCCACCATACCTCTTCAGAAGTGTCAGACATCTTTCCAATGTTCATATTTTAAAAACAGATTTAAAATGCGGAGTTTTTTAAAGGAGGAAGTATTCCAGTAGCCAGGACAGAAGCAGTATCAGAAGTAAAACCCAGCATCCATAGCAACTAACATTTATAATGTGAGAATTCAGCCTCAAAAAAACCCACACTTGTTAAGCTTGAGTGTTTCTAACTGCACTGACAGATCTTATTTCCTTGGTGGTATCATTATTCATCAGTTCTGATGGGCTTATGGTTTTTTCTTTATTTTTTTTTTTTCCCTCCCCATAATTGCTCTGCAGCTGTGCTGCACTCTCCTCAAGTTTTATGAATAAATTGTGTTTGGGCACAGGCACATGGTTCCAGCTGTTGCTGCCACTCTCTTTGCTTGATTTTCCCTTATTCTGAAGCAGAGATAAAACGACCCAACCACTGGTAGTTTCTTTTTTCTTATGTGGAAGCTGAATCAGCATGTTTAGACCATTTTTTTTGGTTTTGTCTTGTAAATTCAGAAGATAATTAAAAGACCCCAGTTAAAAGTACTTCCAGTGTAACTATTTATGTTGCATTTAACTGTCCTTCAGATAAAGGGAAATGTAAGAGTGGAATGATCTTTATGAACCAGCAATCACTTGAAAATAATTTGGACCAGCCTCATCAGAAGCTACACATATTTGTGAGAAAGGGTATGTTTTTCAGGTTATGGGAAGTAGGTCTTTAGCAGTTAATCAATCCAGCTTTAATTCTAATAATTATTTAAGAATAACATTGTTGAGTTTCCAGTTACTAAACTCCACTACAAAAAGATGTATCAACACATTTACATTTTTACATAGCATCACAAAATGTAGTAGTTATACATACTACTTTCTGTGTAACGTGATTACAAAACCTGAAGTGGAAAATTTTCCTATTACCAAAAAATTCTGCCTCATCTTGCATATTAAGGAACAAGATGCTTGCATATTACCTAGGGTGGGACACAGCTGCCTAAACATGGGATATTTGCCATTCCAAACTCTCCACGGGAGTACAGGAAAATGTCACATTTTTGGTTTAGTGACCCTATAATTCCATAGGACTGAAAACTTGAAACCAGCTCAGCCTTATACCTCTTGGTTCGCTAAATAAAACTTTGTTGATTTATTGTATTATGATCTGCTTGGGCAGAGCAAACCTTGGGGACACCAGAGAGACGTAGACAACTGAGGCGACAGTGAGTGATCATTTGTACACTACAGTTACGGGAAACATCTATAATTTAAATTATTGAGGGAGATTCTTTCAGACTGTTTAAAAGTTTCTTTGCCACAGTTAGTTCTTCTTGAGGAATCCAAAAGTCTTGTTCTGCATTCAACCTTTTATTTGGCCATCGTTTAACTTGGTTCTCCCTTGCAGAACCCAGTAGTGGTAAAGGAAGCTACAGACTGCGTGTGCAGGTGTTATGCTGCAAGTTTTCCCTCCAAAGGAAGTACACTCTAACTGTGAATTTATTTTAATTCTGCTTTGTATTCTGTTTTCCTTGTGTTACTTAAATAATGACAGTCTTATATGATTGTCTTATAACTGCAGCAAAAACATCAGTTTACCCTTATATAGCATGACTGAAAAAGTATATGCTGAAAGCAGTTTTAATTGGTTTGCTACCAAGAAGTCAGACTAAATTATGTGGATCTGTCCTCCTTGTAATACTGCTTAGAGCTGTAATTTTACAGTATGGTATAGAAAATATGACTATTACATTTCATAATGATAGGAAGTCAGGAGGGACTGTTAATAACTAAAAGAAATATAGAATGTTCTTGGTAAAGATGTAGTTGAAAAAAAAGTAGGATTGAACATAGAAAAAGTTAATGCAAGGAACTACTTGTAGGGGAGAATAAATCTGAGCTGCAAAAATCCCAAATCAAGTAGTATCTTCTCAGAAATTAAAATCTGAGAATAGATCAAAAACTGCACACAGGTAAATGAAGTTGCAACTGAAAGACTTTTATTAAGATGTTCCAAAGTAGAATATTGTCTGCAACAGTGAATAAAAACTCCTGTGCAGTTTGGTATTGATATGGCTTCAATTTAATGGATTTTGAAAGGCAAGCACTGAGAATGATTGGGTGCTCAGGAACACAGAACCTTTGAGGAAGGGTTGCATGATTGGAGATTACTTAGTGTGAAGTCAGCTGAAAAGAAATATGTTAACAGTCTTCAAATACCTAACATTTCTGCAAAGAGGAGAGGAATGATCTGTTGGTGTGCCTGTAGCAAATGCAGAGCAATGGGCTGGAAGTGCAGCAAGGAAGATGCTGTGTGGCCAGTAGGAAAGCGTTTTTAATTTTAACACTGTTATTTATTATGCAAGTAATTTCGTCTTCCAGTGGTGGCAATTTTTATCCTGGTGGTACTTTTTATTCTGGTAACTCAAAAGGAAATAAAACTAAAGAAAGACTTGCTTCATGAAATCACAGAGGGTGAGATTACCTTAAATGATTTTGCCATTTTCTGTTAAGAGCATCAAAATTATGCCAGGCATCACTTATACTTATTTCTAACTGGATAAGCACAGAGAACAGCAAGACAGTTTCTTTTTGAACATATATACTTGTTTGGTTTTAATACCCAGTTAATAGTTTTCTGTGATAGGACAGTAAAGCTCTGGAACAAGTTGCCCAAGGTGGATTTGCAGCATCTTTTCACTGAGGTTTTCAAGACCAGCCCTGAGGAACCTGGCCTGATTAACTAACAGGCTCTGGGCCTGGATTTCAGCCTCTGTAGGTCTCAAGATCTCAGACTTATCTTAAAATCTGCAGAGATTGAAATCTTATTATTATTATTTATTTTGATACTGAAATATGTGCATCACTTGGGAGTTGGAATTGTTCCAAAGCGTGTTAATCAGGCAAATAATCTCTAAGATACTTTTGTCCTTTGTTAAATCTGTAATTAATTCTCTTTTAATCTCCTTTGGTCACTCCAGCTAGTACTCTTTACCCAGACGCCCATTTTTTCTGTCATTTTGTTTACCATTTTGGATAGAATGTGTATGTTCTTCAGTGTACTTCAGATATGATTCTTTCTGTAACTGAACTAGAAAACTGAGAATTCAGTTTTGTGGGACACATGGAACATGAACACTATATAAATTTCATTACCATTTGGCAACATGTGTGGAACAAATCTAAATTTTATTTGAAATAGTGGGGATAGAAAAGCCAACACATTTACGTCTTAACTATAGCTGAGCAAACATGATCTAATTGTCATGAACAGATAATAGTCATTTCAGGGAGCTGGGAATCCCAAGTTCCTTGTCTTCCTCAGCTACTTCAAAATGTTAGTATAAAACCTCTGTGTCTCTTTTAACTCAGAGAGGCAAGTAAGGTTTGCTGCTATATAACTAAATCATAGTACTAGTTGATATCTTAGGGGACTCAGAAATTGTGGGCGACTGAGCAGGAGGATCACTGTGCTCTGGAGAGGGACTCTTCAACTGCAGTTTTCATGGACTGGCTGCTTTGCTTTATAAAGCATATTCCCCTCCCATCTCACACTTGAAATAGAGGATTTTAAAACTGGATGTCATTGCAGCTGAGCTATGTAGCAGTTTATGTGCTGTGATATGCACGTGTAAACACTTGATATTTAAGTTATTTTACTTTATTTCTTTGATTGATACTTCTCAGTAAATGCTATAAATAAAAAAGTTACATGTATTTTACTAAAGGAAACATTAAGAATAGGACCATAATGATAGTAATTTATTTTTTTCAGAGTTTCATCCTTTTATCTTTACTTTTTGCATGTTTTAATTGTGCTTTTGCCTGTGTATACATGTGAGAAGAGAGGAGGAGTCTGGGGCTTGTCCAGCCTGAACATAGAAAAAAATTTTCGTCTACTTAATTTTCTTCTAAATGCAGGATGTTCTTTGTATATATTTACTATTTTCTGAAGTACAATTTGAGTTATCCCAGGAAATAGGGCTTCCTCTATTTCCTTTAGAAGACAATTCCTAATAGATCTTAGTGTCAAGAAGATTTCCTGGAGGTTCAACATTTTCTACTTTCACACCTAATAAAATACTCCTCTGTCTATCTTGCATCCATTCAGAACACACAAGGCTATAAACTTCCAGTGTGTCCCCAGGTGTAGTCTTTTATTTCAGTCTTCAATATGCTTTTTCTTAAATAAGCATAAGTAAATGAAGAAGGAATCATCTTTCCTGGGTCTAACACACTGGCTGAAGTTAGTCATTATTTAGTCGTTCTAATGTTTTAATGTCTGTATCACAAATCTCAGTGATGAAACCAAATAACTCAAGTTACTTGAAATCTAATTGATTTCAAGTTACTTCCAGTCTACTTGACAAATAGAAGCTATTGTGTGTGGATAGAAGACAGTCATGAACCTCAAAGGTCTGTAATTAAAAATGCTAAAAAATTAAGTCTAAGAGTCCAGTTCCCTAGTTTGTTTGATGGGAGTGGAGGTTGTGCTACTGTGCTGAAAATGTGACTCTTGCCTGTGCTAAACATCAATGCAGGTACTTGATTTGGGCAGGGAGAAGAATTTTTTAAGTCCTTTAAATCCTATTTCATGAAGGCAAGACTGGCTGCTTTACCAGCTGGATGTAGATGTGAACTGAGTTTTTTCAGACTTGTCTCCTAATGTTATATAGAGAAGTATTAAAGTTTTCTCTTTCTCATCTTGTAACTATTTAGTCATCTCTTTGAACCTTTTTTGGGTAGCATTTTAGATTTTTTTTCATGAAGTCCTTTGAGGTTAAATATTGTTTACAAGTTTTTTGTTTGAGGCTTCTTTTTGTTGCCAAGCAGATCACATATAATCACAGAGATACAATAATCTGTACACAGATATTCTGGGGAAAAAGTAAAAGCATATTAATTTGTACAGGAAGTCTCTCCCTGAAATAAAAGCAGTCACGTTGGCATTTATCCTAATAAGCTAAATGTTACCAGGGCTTATCAAGTAGTTCTGTGGTATTTGGTTTGATCTGGTCCTCTTCCTACTGTTTAACGTACTTGCCCTTTGAAACAGGCTTAATCAAAAGTGCCTGTTGGGAATAGTCCCTAGCGTATGCTAACTTCTGAACTGTGCCTGGGAATTACATAGGGAAATGCTAATTGAACTCATTGAAATGTCTGCAAAAGACCTTCACAGCTGGGGTCTATCAATTAAATTATATAGACGACCAATTTCCAGGTTCCAGGCTCTATCACTCTTTAATTTACTTACGCATATCCATTTGGTCAGATTAAAGGTTCACCAGGCTCAGCATCCTGCTTCTAATGATAACCAGAAGTGGTGCACCAGGGAAAAGCATAAGGACAAAGTAAGCAAGTACAGTGCTTTTCTCCATGTACTCTTACAGCATCCAATTATTTGAGACTGCATCTCAGCCAGATGTGTTTTCAGTGAATTTAGTAGTCTTCAATGGACTTTTGTCCCATTACCAAGTGCAGTTTTCTCTTGAATTCATGTAAAGTTTGAACATCTGCAATATCCTGTGGTGAGGAATTACACCAGTTATCTTTGTGGTTGAAGAATTACTTTCTTTTGTTTATTTAGAACCTGCTTTTTTCTTAATTTGATTTTGTGTCCTCTACTTCTTTGGAATATCTCTGTTTTCCTTCTCAGTATCAATCAAGAATCAATTAGTATCTATTATGCATTCCTAAGCTGTCTCTTTCAAATTTAAGAATATCAGCTTACTCAGTGTTTGATCATCCTACTAGCCACCTCTGGATCTTACTGAGTTCTGTTGCAGTGTTTAAAGATGGAAGAGACAAGAACTTTGTTTCATTCTCTGTGTCTTCATAATGTCTCCCCAGAGGGACTTTTCTATCTTCTCTTTAGCTTTGAGTGTGGCCTAAAGATCTCACTTCTGATCATGCTGAGCTGGCCATTACCAGTCATTGCATTTAGGAAGCTGTGTTTTTGTTCACAAGTGTTATGGCTACATAGGGGGACACAAGGATATTATAATCTTCATAATTTTATGTATAGCTACATTGAACTTTATTTGTCCTTTTGCCGTGTCATTTCATCTCATCATGCCTGTATTCAGTTTGTCACAGTTCATCCTCATCTTTTTTATCCTGTGTAATTTGGTATCTGCACCAGATTGTCATGTACTTCAAAGTGGTTTTCACTGAGGTTTGAATGTAAAGGTTTCTTGTCTTGCTGAGAACAAGATTGATGGAAAAATTGACTTTGTCCAAAACCTATATGCTGGTGTCAGCTCTCAAGCTCTTTCTGCCTTGGATTAGAAATGTAATATTTGACAGGTACAAAGTTTTTTTGGCATTAGAAAGGTATCTGTGTCTTAAGCTCTGAAAATGGCCATTTGCACATATTGAGTACAATTGTTCAAACGCTTCTCGAGCCTGACAGAGTTCAAGTGTTTGGACAACGCTCTCAGGCACATGCTGTGATTCTTGGGGCTGTCCTGTGCACAACCAGGAGTTTGATGATCTTTGTGGGTCCCTCCCAACTCAGAATATTCTGTGATTCTGTAATTTACTTCAGACCACAAAGCTCTTCAAATTCCAGTTGCTCCCCCAATGTAGGAAGCTTCTTGCATAGGAGGGCCAGATGTGGAGCTCCGGGAAAGAAAGCACACACAGTGCTCTGTGGAAGTACCCAGGCTGGTTCTAAATGAGCTATCAGGGATATCAGAGGCATTGCAGTTTCCTTAGCAGGCACTCTGTTGAGATGTAAGGCTTAATAGTGTAAGCAGAGTGACAGGTCGTTTGGATGTCCTGCTTCCACTAACGGTTACTTCTGTGCCATATATGATATTTCTGTGAAGATGTATCTAGCCTGGATATCATTACAGCTGTAGATACCTAGAAGGTGTGTACTAGTTTGGAAACAGCTAAGGCTGTAAGTCTTTTGCCTGGTAATTTTAATAAATGGTAATTAATTTAAAATTAGTGTAGCAATTTTTATATGTAAGAAATGATGCATATTTAGCAACTGAGGAGAAAAGAAATGTCCATTGGCAGTGGCAGAGAGCACAGGATCATCTCTCTTAGTTGACATAATGAGGTCTCCGTTTCCATTTACAACTCTGAGGGTTGTGTAACACCAGTGGGGTCAACGCTGAGGCTTGGGTCAGGGCACCTGAGTACAGTAGAGAGTTTGGAGATGGGCATGGACCTGGAATGGCCTACTTGTGGAAAAGTGGAAGAGTGGGTGGCATATGTGTGTGTGTTTTTGATAGAGATGGAAGAGACTGAGAGTTATTCTGAAACCAGAGTGGGGTACCTCCATACTAATGCAGGAATAAACCTAAGATTTCTAGTGTGCCCTAGTTCTTCCATTTGACTGCACTGCCTTCCGGAAGATATTTGTTCTGGATGTCATCTGTAAGTAGAAAATCTTACTCCTTTTCAGACTCAGAAGTAGAACACAAAATTGCTGTTTTCCTTGCTTTTTGTCAGCTTGGCTAGTGAATTGTTTCTATTCTGTGATGAGTGGAAGGTGTCCCGTGTTTAACCTGTGCTTTTGGCTCACCAAAAGAGAGGGGTCATCATCTGCTGCAGGAACCTAACCTTTTAGCTCAAGTGATAAAGCTTATTGCTGTGAATTAAAATACTCTGTCTTCTGACTCCACAGATCAACTTTGGTGAAAGGCCTTATTCATTATGGCATATTATTTTTGTTGTTCGCTATTTATTAATCTGGACAGACTTAATTTAATAAAGATGATTGCTGAGTCAAGAGATAAGAAATGCCAGAATATAAATAATTTACAAGCTAAATGTGACCTCAACTGGATTAGAGAGAAGCCTGGAAATAGCCCATCATATGTGTTCCCACAAGATAGTGTCAGAGATATAGGTCTGACTGAAGTTTAACATCCAGTCATTTTTATTCAAACTTAATTTCTTATTACTGTTTCTCTATTTGTTTTTTTTATCTACTTGGCATTTTGTTACATATTCTGAATTATCTGTTCTTTCTTTCTTCCTTTTTCCCCTGGCTTATAAATCACCTTTCCTGTTGCACAGACATCCACCCATATGCATATTTGTCCATTCTACTTGCCTATTTTACTTTTTCAAGAGCTGTTTAGATTTCACTAGTAACTTTAAGTAACATGTTAAAGAAAGAGCTGTCTTTAACTGGAAGTGCTGTGAGAAGCAATATAAGTACAGTGTACCATAACACAAGTACTTCAGCTCTTTACAGATCTTCTGGAAAACTTCATGTGGTAGCATTGATCTGGTCTTAAAGTTAGCCAGAACTAAAAATCAAAGTAGTTTCATATGGCTATAGTTCTCTCTTTTTTTCTTTTTTTCCTGGCAACAGTGAGATACTTTTTCTCGATCCTAGATCTGGTGATAAGTTTAACTTTGGGTGTATTTCCTCAATTTCCAGTTGAAAGTGTACATTTACACTATTAAGCCTGTATGATTGCATACATAGTTATGTATACACTAGAATAGTCACCCCCTTATAAGAAATATAGTACAATCATAACAATATTTGGTAACATACCAAGTAAGAGATTTCTAAACTCAATCCCTTTTGACTTAATTCTTTCAATTTACTGCAGTGCAGTTTTTAAAGGAAAATTTTCTTTACCAAGGACTTTAAGCCAGAAAGGAGGCTCTGGAGAAAGAAGGCATTGCAGCAATAGAGACTAAGCACAACTGAGGCCTTGATGGCAGCTGCAGTGTATTACTTTAACATACTGAGCTGAATAGACCTCCTGATATGTGAGTCTCCTTTCTGTCAAACAGGAGGCAGGTTTTGGGAGTTGATGAGTGAAAATGCACTCTAAAACAGAGCTGGGAGGAGTCCATAGCAAGGAAACCTTCAGGACACTGCAGCTGTAACTATCAGTGAGGTTTGGTTGTATGCACTGTTGCAGACGATTATTCTTTATGAACTGTAGACACTGT
This sequence comes from Myiozetetes cayanensis, assembly GCF_022539395.1. Lineage (NCBI taxonomy): Eukaryota > Metazoa > Chordata > Aves > Passeriformes > Tyrannidae > Myiozetetes > Myiozetetes cayanensis. The sequence continues at coordinate 86,040,515 of NW_026087411.1, read as the reverse complement.
ATTGACAGTGTCTAATGAGAAGAAGCAATAGAATAATGAGATGCAATACTTGAAAATGTCATTTAGCATGAATTGCATGTATACTTAAGCAGCCTTGTGGTTCTTATAGTTTAGCTTGAAATTGTGAGACCTTTTTGAAAATTCTTTCATGTAATATTTCTAAAATAGGCATGAATGCAAGGAAGTAAATTTGCAGATGAAATCACAGAATCATGGAATTGTTTGAGCTGGAAGGAAACCTAAAGCTTCAGTTCCAGTCCTCCTACCATGGGCAGGACACCTTCCACTAGACCAGAATTCTCAAAGCCACATCCAACCTGGCCTTGAACACTTCCAGGGATGGGGCATCCACAGCTTCTCTGGGCAACCTCTTTCAGTGCCTTGCTACTCCGATAGCAAAAAATTTCTTTCTTCTACATAGCCTAAATCTATCCTCTTTTGCTTAAAGATGTTTAAGTCAATTAACTCTGTATATAGGCTCTTGCAATTTTGAGTGAGAGTTGTTTACAATGAGGAAAAGGATCACAATTCATTAACAGAGTTTGATGAAAGAAGAAACAAGAAATGGCTACTCACACTGGTCACTGTAGAAGAGAAGATGACCAAATTGTGTTCGTTAATATGCTAAAATTAGAACTCAGTATGAGCAAGTGAGCAAGGGAAGCTTTCCACAACCTGAAAAGACAGATGTGGATGAACAGTCAGCAATATACATCTGTAAGTATATTTAAGTCTCCAAAGCACTTATTTTTTTTTCCTCCACTTAGCAGTAGTTGATTTGTTAAGGTAATACTGTCAATGATAAAAACAGTTTTACTTTCCAGTCTCATCCTTTCTAGTTGCTTCTTCCTATCCCCAGTGCCCCTGTGCACTGCTGTTGCAACTGTTTGTGTGATTCCTAGTAAAATAAATAAGTTGGGGGACTGTTTAGACCAAAAAAGCACTTCTATTTACTGGGTTTATGTCCCAGCACATTCTGTTTCTCCAGACTAGTGTCTGGCTATTCTTCAGCAACCAATGTATGTCGGGGGTGGACCTGAAGAGGCCTACAGAGAGTGGAGAGAGATGCAAAAGAGCTACAAAGAAGGCTCAGAAGAAGAGATCTCTATCGAAGTCTCCTAGTAACTGCAGCTGTGCAGAACTGCTTGGGACCCAGCTACAAGGCCGCAGCCTTGCAGCCCTTGCAGATTCCCATGTCTCTGCCCCCAGGACAATCCTTCCATTCTTCCCTAAGCTCTCCCTTCCCCTGGCGTGACCAGACATATTCTATGCAGCCTATCCCTCCAAGTTCACTTATCACTAGCTCACGGGATTTGAGGTTCCCCAGCAAGAAACCCCCCTCTATTCCTGAACCTTCTGTATCCCCCTGTATATAAACTGTCTTCTTGTTTTAATAAACGCCATTTTGTGGGTCACATACACTTGTGTGTGTGTGTGTGTGTGTCCTGTCTCCCATACAAGATGTGCCGCTGGGTCTGTCGCGGGACCGAACCCCACCCGCGATAAATGTATTTCAGAAGAATAGGCATATTTTAGTGACAAGAAGGTGCTGCAGTCCTATATAGATGACTTTTGGGGTTGGAGAAGAACACCATCACAGAATCACAGAATGTGCTGAGCTGGGAGGGACCTACAAGGATGGAGTCCAACTCCTGAACCTGCACATGAATCATTCATATGTAGTTCATCCCCATGAATCACGCCATGTGTCTGAGAGTATCATCCAAACGCTTCCTGAACTCTGTCAGGTTTGGTGCTGTGACCACTTCCCTGGGGAGGCTGTTCCAGCACCCAACCACCCTCTGGATGAAGAACCTTTTTCTAATATCTAACCTAAACCTTCCCTCACACAACTTCAGGCCATTCCCTTGGGTTCTGTCACTGGTCACCACAGAGAGGAAATCAGTGTCTGCCCCCTTCTTCCCCTCACAAGGCAACTGTAGACTGCAGTGTTTCCTTTTGGATGAAGCTAAACTAAAAGATGTAATCTGGGAGCAAGCCTAAGGTACTTCAATTGCTAATTCAATTGCTAATTGCTCTTGAATTCATGGAGCCAGGCTAAAGCTATGTCAGTGTAGGTTTAGAATAGCTCCAACAAAATACATACAGTGTTAATATCTGGTATTCTCCACCCTTTGCTCCATAAATCCTCTGCTTTTGTGCCACACAGTATGCTCCTGAAGACATACCTAGAAAATACTTTGGAGAAGACCTGACACAACGTGGCATGTAGGTCAAGCATATTAAGGCTGTTATAAAAGATCTGCTCAAAAGTCCAAGAATGTATATGCTATTGTAACTAACCCAATCAGCAGCTTTGTGATGCTCCTTTCTACAGTATGCTCATTCATCATCTTTGCGTATTGTCAAATTTTAGTTTAAGAAACCAAAGAAATGTAATATTAGAAGAGCAGCTAATTTGGAACAGATGTTCAGAGTTTCTGTGACAGTAGGTGAAGACTGAGTTGTCTTGGATGTCTACAGGGAGCATATCATTGATCCTCTTGGTATGATGAGTTCAGTACATCCTGTGCACAGATAGAGAAAAAGGCTTTGCTCTCCTACCCTTTCAAGTTTTATGTACTGAGTGAAGGCTAGGAGTAAGCTGTAAGGAGTTCCTTCTGTTGTCAGGAGCTGACCAGTTCAGATTTCCCAGAATGACCTTTCTAAAGATACTTCCTCCCCTTCAGTAGGCTGCAGATCATTCTCTCGCCTATTTATTCTAGGCCCATTGATTTTTCACACTTCACTGCACAGTGGTCCAGCTAGAAGAGAAATATAACTGTTCCTATGGACAGTACCCTATGGGCTAATTGTATGGACATTTGCCAGGAGAGTGGGAGCTGTTGATTGTGATCTTCTCTAAAAGAGAAAAAGACTCCTGCATTAAATCTCTAATTACTAAGTTTTAGACAAAAGGCAGCAATTTCCTAGTTTTTTAACAGTGTTTTGAACTGACTTTAGTGAAGTCCGACTGAGCAAGGTGTGCTTATTTTGAACGCAGATTAAACCTCCTCCTCAGATAAATATCCATCAGAAGACTGAACATATCAAACCTTTAGACTGTACCAGGGTCCATGAGAACTTTATTGAAACACCAGTCTCCTGGTCTAAAGTATGCATGTCTGTGACTTATTAAACTACTTACTGTAGTCCAAGAAAACAGAGGTAACTGATACTGCTGTCTGTGGGCCTTAGGAACATGGGTAATAGTCACAGCTACATAATACTGTTATTTTTGTTGTCATGTGACAGAAATAAACCTAGAAGTGCAGAAAAGACGCAGCAGTCCATCAGCTTGTGCAAACACTTGGCGTTGCTTTAACCATCTGCAGAACATCTTTTAGAGTATAAATAACAATAGCAATACCCTGCCAAAACCATGAAAATATGGGTGTCTAAAAAATAGTATGTTCTGTGAAAGTAATACTATTTGTCAACTGCTGACAAGAAGAGATTGGCTTTAGGTTGCCTTAGGAGACAAGGCTTGAAAAGAAACTAGTTTATTCCTCCTATGGAAAAATCTTCATTCAACACTAACACTAACCCAGTATAAACAGAAACCTCCCCACTAAAAGGCAGATAGAATTTTAAACAATTGTATCTGAAAGTCAAACCCATTTCTAGTATTTATTTAAGAAATGGAAAAATAATGTTCTCATTAAGTGAGACAGTTTTTTTTCTTTCAAGGTTTTAATCTATTAATAGGTAACAAGATAGTTCAGTTTAAAATTACTGTTAAGTTCAGGAGGAAAACTTAGAGCCAAATTCAGCTATTAGGTTTGTTCATTAATAATGTAAGAACAAAATTCTGTAAAAGCTCAGGTATTTGTGCAACTGAAAACAAGTATGATGATTATCTTGTGTGATAATTGAAGACAGAGCGGACAATTTATTTAATCCCAAAGGTGTTATACTTAGATTGTAAGCATTTAGACAGAAGATAGATATCTACAGAACAACCAGACTTGGTTGGTTAATTAAAAAATAAATAATATGAGAACTGATGCTTCACCTATTGCACAGATTTTGTGTTCATCACACCAGAGAAGAATTGAGCTGAAGGGAATGGTTATTGAATGGGGATAAGTGGAATTGTCCTCAGGTAAGCCTTGCAGTGCCAACTTGTGCACGGAGTTTTGCACTTAGATGTCCCTGTATTTAAGTGTGTGTGCATGAGAACCAGCAAAGAAGAAGATAAATGATGAAGAGAGTTTTAGCAATGATATTCCTAATGAGTAGGTGAGAGCAGTGTTGTGGTTTTGACCCTGGCTGGATTTTAAACACTTACTGAAAACCACTTCCCCCCCTTCCCCCCTCTGTTCTTCTTGGAGGAGAGGGAAAAAAAAACAGTCAGAGAATTCCTGAGTAGAGATAAGAACTGGGAGATTCACTTACTAACTAATTTTCACGTTAGACTCAAAATGGATAGAACTTAAATTTATTGCTAACAAACTTAAACTAAAAGCTGAGTTTATTGTTAATAAGAACTAAGGAGTAAAAGAATAAAATAGTCTTAAAATACAACACCTTGCCTCCACTCCCCCCTTCCCTCCATGTTCTCCCTCCTCCCCCCAGCAGCGAAGAGAGACAGGAAAGCGGGGGGAAGTCACAGCCAGCAGCTGCTTCTGCCTCTGTTAAAATCCATCTCTTAGACAGGAACTCTTCCCAATTCACTGTCTTGGGGGGGTCACTTTTCCATCGGGTGCAGAGGTCTTTCTCCCTCTGAACTCTGCTGGCCTCCATGAGCTGCAAGGGGACAACTTGCTTCACCATGGTCACCACCATGGTCATCACCACAGTTACAGGGGGTAATGGCTTTGAGTCCTTACCCCCAGGAGACAGTCCTCGATAGACCTCTCCAGCATGGGTCCATCCCTCGGGCCACAATTCTTCCATAATCTGCTGTCCCTTGGGTCACGAATGAGTTTCATTAGCATGGATTCCCCACAGGGCCATAAGTCCTACCCGGGACAACTTGCTCCAGCATAGGTTTCTCTCTCCATCGGCCACAGATCTCCAGCAGGACTCTGTTTCATCTTAGGCTTCTCACGGAGTCTCAGCTTCCTGGTGCATTCACTTGCTCCAGTGTAGGCTTCTCTATGAGCTGCGGGGGGGGTCCCCGTTCCCCAACAATCTTCCACAGGCAGCAGGAATCTTGGCTTTCAGTCTTTCCCCTGCTGGAGGGGGAGAAGGAGGTCTGCATTGCTCTCTTATGTTCTCCTCTGCTTGCCTCTCTGGTTGAAATTTCTTCTGTGACACCAGCTTTCTCTTCCTCTGTTCTTGAATATGTTATCACAGAAGCACAGTACCATTGGCTAGTGGTAGGAAGTCCATCCTGGAGCTGGCTATCATTGGCTTTTTCATAGAACAGCAAAAGCTTCTAGTAGCTTCTAACCAAAATTATCTCTATGGTCCCCTATTACCAAAAATTCAGCCACTTGAACCCATGACAGTGCAGGTTGAAGGAGTATTTGTGGAAATAGTGTGATCAAGCCTGGATGGAAGTGGGAGCTCTGTCAATGAAAAGGGATTGGTCTGTGGTCTGGATGTGGTTTGTATCTGAGAGGCTCCTTGAAGATTATTCCTTTTTTTTGCTGACCAACAGTGTCAGTGTTTTTTCAGTGTCAAAAAGAGGAAGCTTTCTCAAGTTAAAAGTGTTGAAAGAAACATTTAAACCTAATTCAAACTTAGATTAGATATGAGGTACTGGAAAGTTAAGACATGCTCTTGGCCAGGAGTCCAGTCTGGATGTAACTGATGACTCATAGAAATGATTGTTGATTTTCTATTTGCAGATGAGATTAGCCAGAGACACTGTAGAAAGAGAGGAAACCTGGACCATGAATGTACCCTGTATAGCCTCTCCATGGAAAGTTGCATGCATGAGTTGTCTGACTGGATTCATGAGTCTTTATAGTTTGGAAAGCCTTTTGCTTTTGACTTATGAGAAAAGGTATAGCACAATAAATGATATGCAGTACAGCAATTTTTAAACTAGAATGATTTTCTACCTGTAGAATGTATTGCAGAGCTCAGCCAGATGTAGTGAGTAAAAAATAGAATATCCATTACTACTTACATGTGGTTTTTTTCAAGATTTTAAAATATATTCTGTTTCTTTATGTATATTTAAATTCTTGAAATAAACATCATACTGATTTTTTTGGGGGGAAAGCTTTGAGTTATTTTAGAAGGCTGTTTACACCCACTAAAGCCTCTGCACAGAAATACCAAGTTGAGAATACCATGAAAAAGCTTAGTGGCTTTTCGTTATAAACACATTTTATTTGACCGATGATACTTTCTGAAGAGAGTATGAATGTATTCAAGTGGATGTTAAGAATACATAGAAGACTGAAACTCTGTTTTCAGATAGCTCATGCTTTAGGTTGTACAATTTTTCTTATTTTTATGAATAAAACTTTAATCTTGGATTAAGAATTTTTCTTTCAAGGTAGGTCTGGGAATATATGCTCAAATAATTTCCATAAAGAGTGGAGTTTTTGCTGTGGATTTTGTTAGTTTTTTCTCCTTGATATTGAAATGTTTAAAGGAAGAGAAAAAAACCCGTGAAATGGTCATGACAGGATGAACCATAGCAGGATACCACACAAAGCGAAGTTTGCAAAACATAACATCTAAATTTCACATGGCAGAAAGAAAAGCCAGCATTTTAAGCACAGTTACTTTCAGTTGGGACGTTTATTATTGAAAAACAAACTATTAGATTGTGGTTAGTCTTGAATACGTTGCAGTAAATTAGACTTAAGCCAAAACCTCAGTATTTTTCCTTCTTGTGCTGGTTAATATCTATGACCCAAAAGGATGAAGTTGTATCTTTATGTTTCTTTTACCTTCAGAAGTCTCTTAGATTAAAAGGTATTCTGTGTATTTTTCTACTTATCACAGAATAACTTAATCCCTTTTAATATTTATTTCATTAATGGTCTTTAATAGTTCTAGTCAGCACTAGGAAATGTTGGACAGTCTTTTAGATTTCCCCAAGATAGGGTTACATTGAAGATAAGAATCAAGGTGAGATTCAGAGGTCTGTAAGGAATACCTTAAGATACCGTAGCATTGTTCACTTGTGTTTTCAGTAAGGCGTTGTTGATAGCCTTGCTGTGGCATTTTCTATGTGTGAAAGAATATACTTTGAGGTTTATTAAGGTTTAGTTCTCAAGTATATCATAGTTCTGTAGGCTATGTAAGAAAGGTTTTCAATAGGGCAGTAACTGAGGGCACTATTGCCTGTCAGGGTGCCATGGAATTGGTAGACTCTTTTAGAAATCTTTCTTTATGGATGTTGCAATGTGAAAGTTGAGCTTTCATGAAGAAGGTAAAAGCCTACCTAAGCTACTTGAACAAATGTGGATACAGTCCTTCAGTCTATAGATTTTTAGTATCACTGTGGAAACCTTGATGTCCTATGTATAGTCTTCTTTTCCATATTTGAGATCCATCAACATGTCCTACGTTCATTTTTTTCCTCCAATTTTTTTGCAAACTTTCTGTCATTCTGATTTGGAGAAGATGGATACTTAAAACTGACAAAGAAAAAGATAATACCCTGAACTAGATGTTGTTTCTCACTGTTCTTATCAGTGGCAAGTAATCCAGAATAACTGGGGTTTTTTTCAGCTTGCATTTGGCAAATGGAGAATGGAGTTTAGCCTTTTGAAAATAGCTTTGGGTTGCAGATTCCCATGCACTATATGATCTCTGATAATCCCCAGATAGTTTTCTGCAATAGTGCTGCAGGGATTATTCTTGTTAGTGCATTGGATTTCTCCATTTGGAGAGCACTACACTGAAACTTTTATTGGACTTGGTTTTTTCGTTTGGTTTGGGGTTTGTTGTTTTGGGGTTTTTGTTGATTGTTGTTCTTATTGATCAAGATAACTTTGTATTTTAAGGTTTTTCCACAAAGAATGAAAATGGATGGATGCCTTAGTCCTGCTGACACGAGGCAGTTCATCAGAGCAGCTTTGGAGCTTTGGGCTGGCCTAGCTTCAGATTGTTCTGTGCCTGAGGTTTTGGCCTCAGCTGAGGTGGTAGTTTGCCTTTATATCGCCTCTCTGGTTAGAAACACTTAGAGCTTGCTTAGAAACATGACTAATTAGCTATCATGAACATCTTCAGTATTCCTCGACCTGTGTAAGCAAAGCAGGAAGGAAAGACATGTTATCCACTATGTTCAGGCGTAACGTTTGTTTAGGACTCTTTCACAAGACGGCAACGGCACAGTTTGGAATTAGCAGGTTTTTGGTCACTGTTTCTTGGTAAGCATGTCTACTGAACCCTCTGAATTCCTGATCCCTATGAAGCTTTGTGATCACCTGATTTCCTTTTGTGTTGAGTACCCTAAATCAGTGGGTTTGGGAAGACCCAGGCTTCATGGTGACATCCTTCCAAATCATCACTGTTGATTTTTGTTTACTAGAAATAGAAGTATATTTTTTGCAACATGTTATGCTGTGTCTTTCTGACCCTGCTTAGGAAATACTCTTTATGTTACAACCTACTTGGAAATGAGCTTCTTGCATCCCTCTTGCATCCCTCTTACATTTCCTTGCGTTGTTCCTCTCAGTCTGAACTCAAATAAAGTCGTTAGTCTTTCTTGTTTTCCACTCCTTTTAAATGTACAGTGTCTCAGCAGTGAAGCTGAGGTGCTTCACCCTGTGTGTTGCCACCTTCCTAAAGAGTACTGTCCCACATTCTGCAGAAGGTTTAAAGGTCAGGCAATAAGAATATTTTTGAGGTGGAACTCTCCATAATACCAGCTCTCCAGACTATCAGCAAAATCCAGAAGAAATATAGGGTTTGTTTAGGATTTTTTAAAATTTCTAGCTTGCTCCAGAAAAATCAATGAACATTACTATAAGCTGAGATCAGTTTAAAAGAAGTCGTGGAGAAATGGTCACAAGAAAATAAAATTCACGTAGAGCATTCCGCTGAGACAGACCTGTAGCATAATACAGAAAACTATTAAAAAAAAAATCATAACAAGTCTTAAAGATATGTAGATAAAATCATGGAGTTTCAGAGGTTAAAAATTACAAGGTATCCACACTGAGTTGGTGATACTGTATAGCATGCATACTTTGGAGAGTAATTCAGCTAGTGTTAACAATGACAGTCCAACTCTTCAAACAAATTATAACTAATTCCTGATTTGTATCATTAACAGAGCAGCGTTGCAGAAAAAACTTTACCTTTTTAGGTAAATTTTTAGTTATGAATGTATTTTATTTCCAAATACATTACTTTGCCTTTGTAATAAGGGAGAAATAGTGTGCAAGGAAAATGAGGCGACCTTTAAGTGGATGAGTGGGTTAGAGGATGGTGCTGTCATCTTGCAGAGGCCATGCAGGAACCTCTGGCTCTAATTAAAGAATGCTGCCACTGAATTCAGTGTGTCTTCTATTACACACAGCAGACTGAATCCCTTCCAGCAGTTATTCCGGAGCTACCCCATCGACTTGTTCCGTCAGGGTAATGGAATGCAGAATTCACCCAAAGAAAGACAAATAATTCTGTGTTACATTGGGTTAGTTTTGGTTAACTAATAAACAAGGCTTGACACTTTCAGAGTTTTGTCACCCTGTTTATGCAATAAATAGTCTTTAATTGTCTCATCTGAATAAAGTTTAAGCAGGCAGGAACATTAGATATAAAATGACATGAAGGCATTTTTCTCTCTCTTTTGTTAATCTATGAGGTAAGCCACAATGTTGATTATTAACAGCCTCATCCACACTGCAGAGTGGCTTCAGCAACTCTGCAAATTGGCTAGATTTGAAGCTGTTAATTATGCAGTATAGTGTGCTCCATAAAGACAGAAATGAGCATGACTTGGCTCAGTTCTCCTGAGAATAAATTGTAAAAATTGGACCTCTCTTTGGTTTGAATTCTGTCTTCACAGAGAACACGGACATACCATACAACAAGCTTGGCAAGGACAAATCATGTACTCCATTAAAAAATCAGAATATGTTCATAGTAAAATTACATACCTGGCAGAAAGCCAGGGACTCTGCAGAGGTCCAAGGCTCATAAACAGTGGGTACTTTTTATCATTTTGTCGAAGAAACTGATAAACATCTTAAATCCAAATATCTTGTAAATCATAAGGAAGGGGTTTTTCCTTCCCTACATTCACCAGCCACACTTGTATGTGTCTAGAACTACCTGATGGCATTTTGAAGTAACCATCTGCCTGCTGTAGGAGACAAAGGCACATTCTCCAACACATAGTGCTCCTCTAACATCAAGGCAAATTATAAATGAGAGTGAGGGGATAGTTTTCTTTTGGCTTAGGCTCTCTGTTGAGCGTTTTATGTAAATGTAGATGTTGCATAACAAAATATGACATGATACTTTTACCTTAGGTTTCCAACTATACATCAGGGAATTTACAGGATGGTATTACTTCTGAAGCAAATCTGTACATATTTATATAATTTTCTCTTAAAGTGTGAAAGCATATACACAAGCCATAGAAGAAAAAACAGCTCCATAAATAGCAATGATTTTTTTAAACCTTCTAGAAATATATTCTCATAAGATACTATGTCAAGTATATGAATATGTCTTTATAGCAGTTGCAAGATTGTAGCAGTGTAACTGATACTAGTGGAAATATCCTGAAAGCAGTATTAAATGTTCAGTATGTCACAGTGATGAAAAGTAAAATGTCATTTTTGCAGTTTGTTCTAAAAGTTTAAGTGAGCTATCTAGAAAAGAATTGTACCCTTGGGACTTCAGCTGGTTTTTTTTAAACTGACAGGGAAAGAAAAATTACTGTCTCAACTATTACCTTAATCCATAGAACAAAGAAGACTTTTTAGTTTAAACATAGTAAAATAATAAGTGTTAAATTCCTATAACTGTTTGGTGTCATTTAAACTTCTGCAATAAATGCACACATTTGTCTGGTGGGTTTTTCTGGGGGAGTTTTGACAAACAAGAAAGGGAATACTTGAGGAAAAACCTTAACAGTATAATTCAGGCTAATGTGTAGCATTAAGTTTATCAACAAGATGTATTAAAATGGAAACACTGAACCAGCAAAGCCATCTTTTGAGTGGGATTATTAAATTCCCAGCTTGTTGCTGCTAATTTGTTAGTAGTCTTCAGTTGTTTGACAAAGCTCATACAAACTCATTTTGCAAAACTAATTATTAGATGAAATGCCCTCTGTCATTGCCACTGGAGGAATTGCTCTGAGTCAGGGCTGTGCCACAAATGGAGTTAGCGGAATGATCTCAGTTCAGTGCCATTTACCTAACAGAATTATGAAGATGATGCTGATATAATGAATAGGTTCTGCTCAGGCAAATGTAGTCCCCTGGAGATAATCGAAATTCACTACAGGGCTGTTTGTTTCCTTTAGTTTATATTGAGAGCTTGGACTCTAATGAAGTCGGTCCTTGCACTTTTATCAGAATTATAAAATCATGTTTCTTTATGATTACTTATTATTATTTGACAAAGTTCAGTTGAGTGAGAGAGATGCAATTATAGAACTGTTTAGGCTTTTTGGTTCTTGAAGACATTTTCTCTTAAATTTTACTTCTTTAGCAGGTGTATTTTGTTCAGTGTGATGAAATATATGTTAACTAGAATAGTATAGTAGTTAGAATTAATACAGAACTGGATTCTGTCATGTATCCTGCAAAGAATACTGTCTTTTGTAGTCAGTGTTTCATGAGCAAACACATAACCAACTATAGTCGATTGTGGAGGATCCTTCCCACCGCTTTTTTAATTTTTATTAATAATGTTGGTAATTTTCATACTTGTGAGAAAATTTTCAGCGCAAAAGTGGTTTCCATTTTTCAAAGTCAAAGACAAATGATAATATTAAGGACAGGTTTTTTATCAGATATTTAAAACAAGAATTTTTTATTAAAAAAAGAGTCTCAGAGTGAAAAAAAAATGTAATATTAATATTAAGATTTTAAAAAATAAAACTATTCCCTGGTGTAATTTTCTGTTTCTTCACCATGTTCTTGAAACACAGTGAGAATCAAGAGTGTTTTTCTGTCATGAGTCTATATGGATGTTCAATGACACGATGAAGTACAGAAAACTACAACTATCAGAGTGCCTGACATTTTTCACAGGCATTTATTTAAAAAGAATTTCTGTTGGAATGTAAGAAATAATTTTGCCTGTGCAGCCAGCAGTGTATATGTAGCACTTCCTGTAGAACAGAACAAAATGGTAAAATATTTTTCCTGTTAAAAAGCATCATGAATTAATACTTGTCTTGTGTATATATAATAAAATAACTATTCATTCTTTTAGGGTGAAAAAGGAGATAAAGGAGAACCAGGACCAGAAGGCATCCATGGAACAGAGGTAAACCAAATGATAATGAAACAGTCAAGTTACAAACTTTCAAGTGAAGAGTTAAGCAATATAATTCTGATTTTATGTAAGGAGAGTGGTTTAGAAATTGTGTATCTAGAGATTTAACATCCAAAAGATAATAGGGGAAGAAGAAGAGATACATTTGTGTGAGATAGCAGTTCTTAAGGTTTAATGTTGGACAGGACAGCTGTGGGTAAGGGTCTGGTAGTTTCCATGATATTTCTGCTGAGGGCTCAGGAAATAAACTGAAACAAGCATGGGGATTAAAGCAACAGAATATAGATGAGAATCGTTAGTGGTTAGGTAATCTGTTGGAAAAGAGGGTATTTTGGGAGGTGGGGTAAAGCTAGACCTGTAACTTTGGTTTCTGTAAAGGAAAATGCTGTCAGCCATTCAAGGATGAGGTCCTTGGGTCACTGACTGTGGTTTGTGTCTTGTGTGATAGAGTCAAAATTTCACTTTTTATTTTCACTGCCACATTTTGCTGCCTACTTAGTTAATTGGACTGGTCCACATTTAAGTGAAAACTTGAATCTGTGTCTAAAAATACTGGGTAATCCTGATCATTGAATTCACATTCAAGCTTGAAAGTGATCTTACATAAACTCAGATATGCCCACTAGTAAACCTTACTTTTACCTATTTTATTTTTAAATTTTCATTTATTTTTGTATATATGAAACCAAGATGAGAGGCCTCAAAATCAGATTTTTTTCAATGCAATACTAAAATGGTCAATCAACATGATTTCAAAAGCAAGATTTTTTTAAAAACATAACAATGAAGTCAAGCAAGCTGGGCTTTTTATCCTCTCTTCCCCTCCTGTCTCCCTCTTGACCTTCCTGGGGGTCATCCTGGCTTTAGGTTTCAATGAAGCATACTGTTGGCTCTCCAGTTGCAAACCATTGCAACTCAAGGCAGAGAGGATCCCACGGATGGGGAATGACTCACATTAGGATTAGAATCCAGATACAGGATTTGGAAAAATCATTCAGCAGTAACTTTTTAAGCAACTTTAGCAAAAGGATAAAAAAGGGTCAGCATCTGACACAAAAATACTATGGCAGTCTAGCTGGGTCTACTGAAAATACAGTAAAACAGACTACGTAATTATGACACTTTTTACACCACCTGGCTTTTAATTCACACTGTAACCATGAAAATATTTTTCCTATTTTTAGTTTATTATAATTTAATTCTAGATAAATCTGTCTATTTTTAAGTAATAGTGTATGTCTTTCATATGAAAATGTATACTGTGTACTAATCTGAAACAACATTCAGGTATTCAAAGCGGTATTCTCTTGTAGCCTGCCTGTCTGTAAAGGTGAACCATATACTTCTGTCATGCATACATATATGCTGACAGCATGGAAAAAACACATCTGTGCTTCTTTCCATAGCCCTAGTGACATTTCTGTGTTGGTCTTACATGATCTCCTTTACTACATGGGATCTTGTTCCATCAACCTTTTAGGAAGAGTAAGGTATACCAAGTATCTGATGAACTCCAGGACATATTTAACATAGTGGCACTGTGAAAGTGAAAAATACTGAACATTTATATTTTTAAATATTTACTGAACTGTTGCAATGTGTCGGGAAATGGTACATTATCATTGTGGGAACTGTCATTAAAACATTTTGGAAGTAAAATTGCACAAAGCAATATAACGTTGTATTGTTTGAATCCACACATAATTCCTTTTCTAACAACACTTATATAAAATGTCTTGGATTCAGTTATCACTGTGCATGCAGATGCCAGTCATTAAATTTAAAGGACTGTGTATCATTCACCCTTTGTTGCTATCAGTGTGTCTCTAACTCATTCTGTATACAGAAATGTAACATCTGATATTTCTGAAATAAACAAGTTAATCTACTTACATTGGTTTAATCTTCAGTGATGCATAAAGAAAACCTGAAAACACTTATAAGTCTGCTGGCAGCTGTTGTCTCTTCCTGGGGAGTGAGGGTTTCCATCCTCACAAGTAAAGAACTTCAAGATGATGACTGAACATTTTATGTTGCACAAATGGTAGAAACATATTTGAATGCATTTTTATCAAAATCAGAAAAGTAGGTGTCACAGACAGTTTTGCTTGCTGTTGCTACTCGTGTTTTCCTAGCTGTACATAAAGCTCTTGCTCGAATGAAGTAGCATGACAGAGGGAAGCCAGACCTGATTTGGAGACTAGACTTTCTATAATGATGATTCTATACCTAGAAAGTTTTAATTCCCTCATCCCTCACTGGTCGTGCTAACTGGGTCAGTCTCACTGAGAATCAGGTTTGGAGGCAGGAACTCTGAATATATTTAACTGTTCTGCACATCTCCCAGTTCATCACTCCAGGAATCTGAGCCAAATTTTATAGTGCCGTGTCCCAGTCTGGGACATTATTTAAAATCCATCTGACAACATGAGTGCTTACTATAAATACTGCTAATGTGGTTGCCATTGTTTTTAGTTTCTTAAGGAGTAGTTATAAATAATATATTACTAATATATTCCTCCTGTGCTACATGTTCACATTACACCTGTAATAGGATGTACAGCCAGTTTAAGTAGTATCTCTCATTTATCCCTTGAGACTATTTTAACCACTTGACATTAAACTGAGGCGCCACATTGCTGCCACTAAAATCCTGTAATTTTTTAATACATTACTTCCCTCCACCACTCTTTCATTTGGATGTGAGACCTGCCTGCTTGTGTAATTGAGGAGTTATGAATTCTTTGGTCTAGTCGACAAGATGGTGATGAGTCAAAGGTTGGACTCGATGATCTTGGAGGTCTTTTCCAACCTTAATGATTCTGTGATTCTATAATAATGCTGTCATTTGTATTACTGTACCAAGTGGAGCCTCATAGAGACACTGTCTAAAAGAAACTCTGATAAATGCATTCATATCCCATGTGGAATAAGGATAGATTTGCAATATAAATATCCATGAAACTATCTGTGGAGTAAGATCTATGTAATATTCATATTCTTGCCAGTTGAACTGAAATGGAAAGAAAATCTCTATTACTGAAACTTTTAGATGCTTTTTTGAGTTGTAATTTTCTTGATCAGTGGTGCTGGTAGGAATGAATGCCATGGGATACTGCCAATTACTATGTTGCTGACATAAATTAAGTCCTTCAGCAAAAGTAAGAGAAAACAGCAAGTTTTAACATGCATGTGTCATGCATAGCTAGTGGAAGATTAGTGTCTTTCTTGTAAGTGAAAAAAAAAAAAAAAAAAGAAAAAACAAAGCTGAAATTAAAATCTAGTGTATACATTAAACGAACTTAACCAGTTTAACTAGTTATCTTCATTTCTTCTGCTGGGGAAGGTAATACCACAAGTGACTTTTCTAAAATTTTCCTACATAAAATGTACTCATTGTTTACATATCTGATGTCAAAGGATGGATCTCCAAAGTTCAGTAAGCAGTGAAAAAAATCTCAGGTTTTCAGTCAAAGATGAAAAACGTATCAGACCTTTTTATTTTTATACATATGGGAAAAGATAAACAGAAGTATGAATAATTTTAAAGGGATACAGTATCTTGGTATGATAGTAACAGATATTTACTTTCACACCCTCAGGGCCTGTCTGTCTAATCTTGACCTCTCTTAGCATTAGCAAGGAAACACGTGGATAGGAAGGGAAGAATCCTATTGCTTGAAAGGATGAAGTTGGTAATGATATTTGTTTTTTCTAAACTCTGAGAATTCTGTTAGGAACAAAAGTATAAGGAGATAGTAGGCACTGCTCAGGGGCTAGTAAATTCTAGTAGTGTACCAATTTGAAGTTTTTTAATTACATTAATGAGAAAAGAGCAATGAAAATATTTAAAAGTAAGTGAAAGATAAACTGAAAAAGTTTGGAGCTTTGAAAATACTTCTCTAAATTAGAGAAGTTTTCCTAACTTATACAACTTGGTGTTGTACAGCTGACTCTGAAGCTGTGATTAGTGTAGAATTCTATTTTATCTTTAGTTTTTAAGGCTGCTCTGTGTAGAAAATGTAGTTCTGTTCTTAGTCATTAGAGTATTTCCAAGTTCTGCTACTCAGTAGAGATAACTGATTTGGTTTATAACAATGTAGATCTATAACAGTGTGGATCTCTAACAATGTATAAACATCATTGTTTAGGGTGTTGGATTCATACTGTATTTCCAGTATGAATAATATGTATTGTTCTAGGAGATTTTAACCTGATGTGAAATTGAACCAGATTACTCTTAATACTGGCCAGTGAATTGTAAACAACAAATTATGGTTTTCCCAACAGATATCTTTTAGAGTGAAAAACCGATTCTCCTAAAATATTGCAATCTTACAGCATTTTCCATTGTCACGTGTGCAGCATAGCAAATGCTGTACCAGTAGGTGGGTTCTAGTGGGCAACACTTGGCTCCTGTGGAACTGCTGAAGTCCTCTGGTTGGAGTCCAGCTGATTTTTGCACTTTTTCATTGAGAAGAGTGCCTGGTGTCCGCTGATGGTACATTTTACCTGTTTTATCTATTTTTCCTTCATTCTGTGAGAAGTAATACCATTGTATATATACCATCCCCTTCAAACAAAAAAACTACCTCTAGTTTAACCTTTCCCCTGCTGGACCCAATTTTTCTGTCTTCACACCCTTATTGACATTTGCAATACAAATGTGTTACTGTTGCCATTCTTATTTTATTTTCATATAGAATATTTTTCATTTCTGCTGTTTCCAGTGCTGTTATCTTCTTAGCTTTGCATTGGCCTTATGCATATATATTCTAATGTTTACTTTACGTTTTGGCATCCATATAGGAACCATAATGTAAGTTTATTGTGACCAGTAAAAAGACCAAGCTGTAGTCCCTACAGAGGAGTAGACACAGCAGCTGAAGACTGTTCATGAACTCACAAATGCATATTATTATATTAGTCCCAAAAAGGTAGAATTAGATTGGGATAGAATTCAATAGTTCATTTACTCTCTGTTAAGGAGAGCTGCTGGAATTTTTAGGCAGTTCTTGAATTCCTGGCAAATCTGGCAACAGCCTCCTTAGATTAATAGAAACTTGTTTGTTTTCAAAGCTGACCTTGTTCTTATAAAGTATTGCAGAAAACAAGCTTTTCTGATTTAAGGTTTAATCTAAAATCATCTGTTTAGATAACCACATTCATTTTACTGAAACATCCTGTTCTGGTCTCTGCCAAAGACAGGATACCGTACTGTACTGCGCTAGAAGGTCTGCACATTTGACTTAGCTCAGGAATTCTTGTGGCATTTTGGAGAGAGTGAGCAGCAGCTAAACCTCTCAGCACCTTCAAAAGGGTCACTGTAGGGAAGAATAAGCATAGTGCAACCCCAGATGTGTTTTTTGCAAGCATTCACTATGTCTGGAGCTTATTAAGATTATAATGTTTTTAGAATGTATATGTAATGTGTAGGAGAATCAGAAATACTTACAATGGGATAACATTCTAAGCAATTTTTTTTTTCTGATACCACTTTTCTTTCTTGGGGTTTTAAACTCCAAATAAAAGCTAATTCAAATATTTTAGAATAAAGACATTATATATAAACCTTCCTGGGTCCATAAAAATCCACCTTCAAACACTGCAAGGCTTATTGTCAAACGTAATTTCCCCTTGTTCTTTTTATTTGAGGTCAATTTCTGTGATCATCATCTCTGCAGTAGCTGTCAGACTACTTACCTCACCGAGGTGCTCTGCAGGAACACTACTGAAAGCTTTAAACACAGCAGTTAGGAAAAATGAGGTTCATAGTTTGACAGTGCATGGCTCAGGCTCAGTATCTTTCATTTGCAGTTGCCTTTTCTATTCAGTAGAGACACACACACAGAGATATATCACCGCCTGTGAGTTGCAGATTTTTTTTTAGCCATAACTTCAAACTTCTGTAAACATGCAGCCTAAGAGCTAATTCTGAAACTCATACATATTGTTCGACTGCTGATTTGCTACTATTGATTTTGAGTAAAACCCATGAGTTTTCATACCTGAAAAACCCCTAAAATGGCTTTCAGAATATGGAGTGGCTGTGTTTCATGCAGTCTTTGAGAAGGAGGTGGAAAGTAAAATGTAGTAAATGGAGACAATATTAAGGCAATGTCATAAATATGCAGATTGTAAAAGGAAAGCAATTTTTTGGCTTGTTTTTTTTGAATCCATCTGCCTATCACATTTTTTAAGTTCAAACAGCAAAACTACTTCTGATTTAACTAGTACGTATTTGGCAAGCTTAATAAAGGACAAATCAAAGCTAAATCAGGGGTATTTACAACAACCACAAATTTAATCCGAAGTGGGTACTTAAATGCTCATATAGTTCTAAATGATGTTCCTTCCAGATGGTGAATTAATGTAATTTTAGCAGGAAGTGAAGTTGCACAAATACGCAGTATTTAGAACACTCACTGATTTAATGTTTCTGTACCCACCAAGGCACAGATGTTAGTTACCATTTTCATGCCAGTTGTCTCTATCTTTCCAATAATTGCAAACTGAGGAAGAGAATTTGCAAGGACAAAAAGGGAGCCAAGAACAACTTTAGTTTGTAAACCGTAATTCAGATGTAGATTAATCTTTTCTGTCCTTGTCCTATTTAACCTCTGAAATAATAACGATGGTGGCCTAGTTGTGTAGTATCTCATTATGATTCTGTCCTGTATTGCCTACATTGTTACCATTTCATTTCTAAGTGAAATCTTTGAACTTGTACGTTGTCTCCTCTCCCTTGCTGCTAAAGCAATGATCAGAGGGAAGACATAAGACAAAGCTCTTGGCTTAAGCAAAAATGAGTTCCTGGTAGGTTTGTCCAGCATAAGAATTAAGTTCAATTGTTGCTGCAGAATGGGTTGAATTTGCTGGGCATATTTCAAAACCTCTTGCTTTTTGCATTTTTTTTTTTTTCTGCAAGAAGACAACAAAGATTGTGTGCTGGGTGCTAAAGATTTTTTTTTTTTTTTGAGTGCTTCTGGTGAGAACTTGTTAGCAGAAGAGCTGTATAATAGATATTGTAGAGGGTAGATTCAGAGCAGATATAAATAGGAAATACTTTACAGTGAAAATGGTGAAAACTGGAACAGTTTGCTCAGAGAGGTTGTAGATGCCCCATCCCTGGAAACGTTCAAGGTTGGGTTGGATGGGGCCTCTGAGCAATCTGATGCAGGTGACAATGTCCCTGTTGGTTGTAGGGGAGGTTGGACTAGGTGACCTTTAAGTGTCTTTTCCAACCCAAACCGCTCTGCCCCTGCAAGAGTGAAGTTGCTGCATGTGTAATGTGTAAGGCTGTGTATTTGCTTCTCCAGCTGGAGGCAGAAGGAAGGAAGGAAGTATGAAAGAATCAACTATTTCTCTAATTGCCTTTTCAAACCCTGGTGAAGATGAGAGTGTTGGAACATGTGCAACAGCTCTGAACTGTACCTTCCTGTAGCTCACCAGCTCAGCATTGCTACTTGAAACATGGACTCTGCAGTTCTCTGTCCACCTCTGCCTCTTTCCCAATTTTAGTGGTGTTTATGTGAACGTACTAGTACTGTCTACTGTTTGTTGGCCATGGCTACTTGCCGTAATGGGGGCACAATAAAGTAGACTGGTTTTATATGTTTAATTATGTGTTGAAGACACATGTGGTTTCAATAGATGTCCATCTGTTCACAAAATAATGAAAATAAAGGATTTTGAGGTAGTGCTAATAATGTGATAGAATTTTAAGGCTTAATTGTTTTAGTATATAGTATTTCAAAGCACTGTAGGATTTTGTCCAAAATTTTTCACAGATGACAACAAATAAGCATTTCTTTTCTTTGACCAGGGACTAAAAGGTGACCCTGGTAGTCCTGGTGTGGCTGGTCCAAAAGGAGAAAAGGTATCTTTTGTAATCTATTGAGTTGTATGTATATGTGAGTATGCATGACATTCTTCAATTGTGAACACATTGCCATAACTATGTGTGACAAACACCCACTGCTGCCATTTGTGTAAATTAAGGGTTGAAGAATATGAATACAGACTGACTGTAAATGCAAAAGACAAGTGCTCTTTATCACAACAAATTTTAAAAGGAGTTCTGAGCTGGAGACTAAATTTGGTTCTGAATTACTCTGTGGATGTTTTAGTTTACTCCCATGAACTAAACCTGAAGGTCTCAGATGTGATTCATACCTCAGCAACCTAATTCTGTGAATGTTTTACACAGTCAGATGTCTTTAAATATGTGAGCTGTCACACTGACTTCAGCAGCCACCTTGTGCATGTAAGCTACAGCTTGTAACTTAACATATGCAAATGTGTTTTGAAGGATTGCTTTTTTTTATAGCTATGAGTCATTTCTGCAGAGGCCTGGCATTTTTTTCCCTTTAACCTGTGGCAAACTGTGTATATCTCTGCCATTACTGGAAAAGAATATCACTTTACTCACATATTTCCATAATGAGCATGTTCAGTGATTATACTGAAATTACTTCTGCAGTGGTGCATATTCCCTAGAATGACTAGAGGTAAAATATATATAACTAAAGAGGTTGATAATTTATTTACTTTCCTGTTCTAACTAGGGAGATCCAGGACCTCCAGGACCAGCTGCCTTGAGTGTGAGTATATGTAAAACAAAGACAGACAAAAGAAAATCTCTAAGTAATGCTGCACAATTTTCACTTATTTGCCGTATAAATATTTTCCCTAATAAACATAAGAGCCAAGTCCCTCTCTTTAGAGCACCTCAGCATTTTCTATGTGACTTGTGAAAGGAATTCTGTAAATATAAAAAAATAAGCACATTCAAAACATCTTGTTTCCCACCAAATGCTAACAAGAATATTATGTTGTTTATTCTGTGTATAAATAGTATAGGCTTGTTGAAATGAAAGAATTCCATTGTTATTTTTAGTGAAAAACATTTTTCAATAAAAACTTGAAAAAATTACTAATGCTTTTCAGATACAGTATCAGACTGTATTCTGGCCAGATATATAGATGATGGAAGATGTTCTTAATTTTCTCGCAGTGATCCTTACCCCAAGCATGTACAAAGCCTGAAGAAAAGTGTCCCCAAAATTCTCCAGGGCAAGTTTTGCTTTGTAAAAGTAATAAATTCTGCTTGAATTCTAGTCGTTGTGCTCATGAAGTGAAAGGAGAAGCCCTCCCATAAAGGATAGTCTATTTGGATAAAAACAATTCAGAATGGTGCAAAAGAGCATGGAAAAAATGGAGGAAAAAAAAAAAAAAGACAGAAGCTCCCAAATTCCCAGACTGTAGTTTCGCAATATCAGTAGCTCTTCCCCCATAATTCAATGTTGTGAACTACTTCTACACTATTCATATTATCCATGTAATCCTAAATAAACTTCATAAGGACTGTCATTCATAATGTAAATGATTATAAGGTGTCTTTTCACTCTCTCAATTTCCAAGACCATAGAAGCAAAGACCTCCATTAGATCTTACAAACATTGAAGGATATAACCAGAGACCCATATGATAAAGATAAATTCTATTCTTAAGGTTTAAAAATTAAGTTGCCATGTTTTATGGTCCTTGTTCTTTGGATTACGAAATCTAAATATTCCGTATCTTGATTTCCTGGAGTTAAGTTAGTACTGTGTCCCAAGATCAGGGACTCTTTGCTGTAGTTTGTGGTTTGCTTGAGGTAAATAGGTCCATTTATGTCCTTCAGCTCTTGAATATGCAGTCAAAATGTGTGTTGGAAAAGTTAATATTGAAATATTAGTAGTAAACTGCAATAGGATTGTTACTACAGTAGACCTAGGATTGGAGTAAGTCTTGCTTTAGATAGATTCTTACAGGCTTTGAAGGGATCATTGAAATAGGAATAGGATATGTCTGAGGATAAGATAGGAAAAATAACTGAGGATATCTGTTTTGTGTGTGCTGTAAGAGCATTTTTTATGTAAATTATGGAAAAATTATGACATCCATTCTGATAGAAGCACTTGGATATATTAGGCCTCTTCTGAATGCATTCATTGTCTTAAGTTGCAGTTGTGGACACTCTTCTAAGAATTGTACTTGGAGGTCAGTAGTACAATATCAAAAATCAAAAGCTGCTTTCAAGTTGACTGAACTTACTCTTTCTGTACCTTAAGTGATTCACTTTCATAAAATGGACTGTTAAAGAATTGCATTCCTTTGAATAATTTATAGAATGCTGTGCAAATGTTTTAGTTCAGTCAGTTCAGGCACAGCAAGATGTCTCTGTGTTGGTGCATTCACTGATGGTCATCTTCACAGTTTTTAAAAGAAAATACTTAAATATTTGGAAAGTATGTTAGTAACTGATGTACTAAAATGTGGTTTTTGTGTAGCTGCTAACTGAGAGAAGAGATAAAATCCAGTCCTCAGAGTTGTTTTATTTGTGTGACTTGTGTGTGGTCGTGACTCCTACAATATATAATCATGAAAGGAAGATGTCATGTCTCTCTGTGAACAAGCAGCAGGTCAGATAATGTCAGGGTCCATGTGTCACTTAATGAGAATTTACTATGGCAGGACTATTCATTCTGTTATAGCCAAAATGTGATATAAGTGTTTCAGTCAGAGCAAAGTTTTAAAATGTTCCATGCATTTGGGACGCAGGCATAATGTCATAAATTTATTCTCTGCTTAAAGTCATTTTTATGTTTTCCTAATTTGAAAATTATTTATTTTTATGAAAAAGATAAATAAATTTTTGTCCTGAGGGGCAAGGAGGGATGAGCAGTGAAAATTATGACACACAGTTAGAACTAAGTCCATAATGTGACTTTTGGGCAGGGAGGGAGGGAATATTAAAAGGGGCTCCAACCTTCTGCACCAGTTCAGTTGCATAGTGAAAGAGGTGGAAAATGATGGCTTTATACAGAGCTCTGCTGTCCTGTGCAGCTTTTCCATTCCTAGAAATCTCCCTAGAAATCATACATCAGTGGAATAAGCTGAAGGAGATCTATAGTGTGTTCTAGAGTCAGTATAAACTAGACCATCAGTAGTGTTGTTCATGGTCAGAACATTCTCCCCACAGACAGACCAGTACCACGGTCCTGTCCTCAGCACAGGGAGTGTGAAGGTGACAAAGGACTGAGACTGCTTCACTGCAGTCATTTCCAAACAGCTGGTTCATGGTCCTTTGGTCCAGGGAGAGTTGTCCATGGGTAATTTACAGGGATATGTAACGGCAAAAAGTAGAAAATCTTGGTTTTCCATTTATCTGTGCTATTGGTACTTGCAAAAGTCTAAAATATTCAGTGACTCTGTGTCTAAAAGTGTTCAGGCATCCCTGATGAGTAGGAAATCCCCCACTGCTCAGAACCATGAGAAGCATGGAAACATGAGAAAATATGGAAGAGAATGAAGTTACCAGTACTTGGAGGAAAAACCTGTATTTTTAAGTGTTCAACTGACAGATATAGCCATTATAGTATGGAATGAGGGATACTTTAAGGTAGTATGTATGGCAGATTTCATAAATACTCAACAGCTATAACAACCTATTAGGTACATGAGGATCTGCCAAACTGCAAAAACAGAGGGGAAAATACCACTGATTTTTAAGTTGCAAAAATTATTTTATGAGTTTGAAATAGAAATTTCATAGCTCAGAAAGTGCATTGATCTGAAAAAATAGTAGAGCTCTGGATCTTCCTGTTTGATGTCCTTAACAGAAATTTCGTACTGAAATCCTAACACATGCACACTTAACAAAATTTCTTGCAGCAATAGCAGAGAATTCAGAAAGAGATGGGATTAGAGTAAAATATGTTTCTATACATTTCTTTAAGGCACATGTGGAAGTTTTGTTAATATAATTTCATCAATCATGCATAAATAATTAGAGAAAAGAAACAACATTGTAACCCAAAATATGCTAAGCTGTAAAAAGAAATATATGAAAACGTTTATAGGCTTTACGTAGAATCCTAATGAAATTAGTCATTTCATTAGTTTTAAGTATATTTGTTTGGTTCAGAAATTTTTCACACAAATGCACTTTATTGTAAATTTGACATATATATGTGCATATTTGAGCCCTTTTAGTAAACATGTAAAGTTTTCCTATGTTTCTGTGGAGTCAGTTAACACTACACAAGTCCAGATACGCGTATTTATTTTATCTCCTCAGCTATGATGGGAGTTTTATGGGAGTAGTCCAAAGTCATGATTGATTCTTTATGCAACCTTTAATTTCTCTTCTATGTTCTGAATTTCTCCCTAAGTACTAGGTGTCACTTTTCTTTAGTACTTTTCAGGTGTTTTATGAATGAATGCTGCAAATATATTTGGAATTTTTCTCCTTTATTATGTCCACTTTACGCAGCAATATTAGGGGGGATTTTTTAGAAGTTTAAGTTCCCTGATCAATTGTACTGTAGCTAAGGAACCTTGAGAGAAGAAACAGGAGGGATTTTACTGCTCCATTGTGCGGCTTTGTCAAAATAGGCAATTTAGTGGCAGAAGCTGGGGACTGTTTTCTGCAGGGTCACAGCTGGCTCTGCAGCTTGCCCTCTCTGGTATCCCCAGCTTAAGCCTGTGTGTGCCGTGTCAGAAGAGTGACAGGTGAGGGAAGGTAGCGTAGCCATCTCTTGTAAAATATATGATAACTATTCCTCCTGACACTCGATACGCTGCTTTTGGTTCCTGAGGAAAACGAGCGTCCATGCATTCGTTCCTGCGGACCTATCCCTTTCAGGAGTTATAAAATACTCATCCAGATGGCACCAAGTGTTTACTCAGAAGCCGAGGCTTAAGTCGGTCACAGACAGAAGTCCCCAAGACTTGCTTACTAAACAGATAGTTGGAATGTTGGCTCCTAGGTCTGTAAAATGGAGCCGAGGGAAGCTGGCACGCAAGTGTGGCGTGTAGGAGGCTGTGGGAGGAAGTTGCAGATTCAGGTCCGGGCAAGCTTCACTCGTAACTTTTGGCTCTCCCCTTCATAAAGGAACATCAGCAACAGATTACACAGCTTTCTCCTCAGTTACTCATGTGAAGCTAAGGAAGGGGACACACACCCTCCATTAGTAAGCAACTCAACTATTATTGCCCTCACTTTCTTTTCATGAAATGACATAAAGGAAAGCAATCCTACTTAATTAAAGAAGGTGAAGACAGAAAATTACATTTTCATTCTAAATCCCTTCTTTTCTTGCACATACTCTAAGAAAAATCTGAATTTTATCTATTGAGCTTTTTTAATTGAGGTATATTAATTTCATGACAATACGAAAGTGTTCAGTTGTTTTGCATAAAATATAGCAATCTTTAGCTCTCACAGTATGACTTACAAATATGCTCTTCTTCAAAAGGCACTTTTTAAACATGGGAGTAGATCCTATTGAGATTACCTCTTTAGTGATATAGAAAATGTTTTAGCAGTTACAGTCCAGTTTTTATCTTCTTTGTGCAGTACTACTGATCCTGAAGACACAAGCGGAGACTGATGTCTTAGCCTCATATAAAATTTGTTTTTCAAAAACTCCCATTCTGCTAAATTGTCATGAATGCGATTTATATGCCCTTCATTAGAGGAATGATTTGAGAATAGTCCCATATGCAGTTAGACATCAATGTAACAAATCATTTCAAATTACTCTGCAGGATTTTAAATGATGCTTTTTTTACTTAGCAACTGAGCCTATGTTATTAAAAGCACTAAGTTCATGAAGTGTGAACTTCTGTGAAATTGCTCTTCCAATTTCCCTTTGAAATGATTGTCTCTGAAGAAACATAGATTTTGAGTTAAGTTACCAGAGAGCTAAAGAAATATCCAAACTCAAAGCATAATGAGATCAGTGAGGAACATATTTTCTGTTTGTTCCAGTAATAAATTATCATGAAAATGTAGCTAATCATGTATTCTGGCACACTGAAATACTTCTGCTAAATGCTGTCTCCCTTCCCAAAGAAGTAAATAGGTTGGCAAAAATTTTGAAAGAAAAATGGCCTAGTAGAAAAACAGAATGGTAACACTGAGAGCAAACATGGTATACAATGGATGTACTTCAGTAAGGATGTGAATGAGATAAAGTCATGTTTGGAAATGGTGAAGATAGAGGTAGTCTAATTTCCCTCATAAATGGTAATACAACAGGAAATGAGTTACCTTTCTGTGATTTTCCTTTGCCATTTTTCCCATATTTATATATTCCACATATTTGTAACAATGAGGCACATCTGTGAGCTCTGTGTGTTACCATGTGATTGGCAATGGGTAGTCCTCTGGACAAAAAGAGGAAACCATCATAGTCATCTTCATCACCCTCCTGTTTGGGCTTCAAGGTAGGGCAGCAGGACAGTCAAAGCAAGTAAACTGCCTTGAAGATACCTGAGAAACCAATACTGTAGCCATGTTGACTGCAGGGAACGTATTCATATTTCAGCTCCTTTGCTTACCGTGTATGATAGTCTGTTTCTGCCTGAGAGGAAGCCTTTTATATCCCCTCAATATGGTACAAACTGACCCAAGAGAAAAATATCCTCAAAGTAGGGTAGAAGGATCACAGTGACAGTAGAATTTGTCCTCTACAAACACCTCCTGATAAGAACATGTATTTAAGACCTAATTGAACTGCATGTTGTTGCATGCTGTCTGGAATGATGTGATGTTCTTGCATCAGTGCAGCCACAGCAGTACCATCCATCCTACAAGCAGTATTTGGGTGGCTGGAGAAGACTCTTCAGGTTAGTCAGGCTGCAGTTATTTACTGGGACCACAAGTTGTGCTTTGTCAGGAAACTGGGAATCCGTGGTCATCTGACTATTGAATTGTGTGGTTCTGTGCTGCTCTACTTGAGGATCTTACAGAGGGATCATTGTATATATAATTTAACAGTGTGATGGCTTTTCTTTATCCTGACGAGAACTGTACTTTAAAAAACTAGGTCAAACCCCTGCAGTGGGAATTGCCCACCAGTTTGCTTTTAAATGTGTTTTAGTGTTGATGTTGTTTCAGCAGAGCTGTACCTTTCTGTTTGTCAACATAATGTTTTCAGATTCCTTAGCCAAATCATGTCTATTATAACTGGGTGTTTTTGAAGTAATAAGTTTTAGCATTATAAAAGCTTGCATATTCAAATGGTTAAAAAATTACCTATTCTTGCATTAACACAAGGTGTTCCTGCATACCTAATTTAGGCTATCTCTGTCTTTGCTTGACTTATCTCACTAAACTACATACGCTTTCTCCCTGTCTAGTAGTATTTATTTTGTAAAAATTGAGGTCTTGTGTTTGCTGGAATTCGGTGAGGGAAAACTGGATGAGAGTAGTTTGTCTATAGTACACACAAACCACTCTATGAAGGTCTATAAGGAAATAATTTTTGTTCTTTAATTTTTAGCATTTGCACTATATTTAATTTGTTTTGAGAAGGAAATGTATTTCAGCTCGAAATGTTTTTCAGCAATACTACCTACAAGTACCTAAGGCAGCTGTCTAGCCTTCTGCTTCAAAAACTATCAGCTGTGTTTTGAAGCAACTTTCAGAAAACCAAAAGTATACATACTTGTCTAATATTTTACTCTCTTGGTGTCCATCATAAGCTTCCGGAATAAGTAATATGAATAACAATTTTAAGTAGCCTCCCTCTTTCACTTCAGAGGGGATATTTTTTTTTTTTTAACTTTGTTTTATTCACTGAGAGGTCACAATAAAAGCTTTGCTTTTTTGAGAGTTCTTAATGTTCTTAATGTTCTAAATGTTCTTAAGCAGTTACTCCGAGTAATTAAATCTGTGAACCAGATCTCCACCATGTCTCTGCGGATGCTTGTCATGATGTATCAGGTATTTACAAATGGTTTTGCATCTGCAGAGTCACATGACAGGATTTTAGCCCTTCCATAGTAAGCAGCTTCTGATAGCTACATGCTAGCTCATACATTTTAAATTAATAGCTTCTGAAACTTAAAACAGCTTAACAGGCTCAACTGGTAGCTACTTTTACTAGCACTTCCTAACACATTTTTCTTCTACCATCTCAAGTTAATTCTTGTTTTCTTTTATCTCATGATACTTACAAAAAATATTAGCTGTTAAGTATTAAAATGTTAATTTCTACTGGTACTTCCACTGACAAGCAAGTTTTTAAAAGCTCGTTTATTCTACTGTAGCATTTTTTAAATCTGTTGTTTTTCCTAGGTTCCCTCAAGTAAAGCTTAGACTAAGCTTTGATGATATTTTGTTTAAATATCTGTCAGCACGCACTTCATGGTGTGCTTGCTTTTTCTATTCTATATTCTAATCAGCACCTTTTCCCTTGTCAACACTTCCTTTTACAATTTACCTCTTATAAAGGAATCCACAAGTTTCTGCTCTTCTTATTCAAGATTTTGTACAACCCTGTTGTGTCTGCCTGTGCATCATGTTTCATCTCTTTTCGTAGCCATCCTCATTCATTGTGATAGATTTTCTAAGTTTCAGATGCCCTTAACCACATTCCCCATTTACTGATTTTATTTTTTTTTCCCCAAGTTACATGGTAATATTTGAGACATTTACACTTCATGTTCCTCAAGCTCCTTCAGGTACCTAACTCCTAGGGGCTTGCCTGGTCCATGACAGGAACAGGATATATAGACTGCGTACGTTATTTTAGTTCACTTCTTGTGGAGTAGGTAGAAGGCTACCACCTTCCAGCCTCAAAGGTGGCCTTGCAGCATCAGAAAAACCCTTTACATATTAGGCCACCTGTAAGGATGCATCATATTTTCCTGCCAGTCTGATGTCACGAAATAGGCTGTTATATATCTCATTTTGCCTTGTGCTATTCCTAGACATTCTTTTGCTCATCACCATACCCATCCTCTGGCCGGTTCAAGAGTATCAGATGACACATCGTGAATCATTTCAATAACCTTTCAGTACCTGAAGGGGGCCTGTAGGAAAGATGGAGACCGACTTAGCTGAGCCTGTTACAATAGGTCAAGGGGTAAAGGTATTAAACTGAAGGAGAGTCAATTTAGATTTGATATAACAATGAAGTTTTTTACAATGAGGCTGGTAAAAGATTAGAACAGGTTGCCCAGAGAGGTGGTAGATGCTCCATCCCTGGACGCATTGAAGTCCAGGTTGGAGGGGCTCTGAGCAACCTGATCTAGTTTAAGATGTCCCTGCTCATTGCAGGAGGGTTGGACTAGATGAGCTTTAAAAGGTCCCTTCCAACCAAAACTATTGTATGATTCTATGATTTTAATTGTTTTGGATGTTGTTTAACTGGGGAGATGGCACATGTACAATAGATTCCCTTCTGATATAAATGTTTTCAATACAACTGACAGCTGATCTTTGATCTCCAAAGGAAGATCTCCAAAAGTTAAATAGGAATAAGACCTAAGAAATTTGATTTACCTTCCTACAAATAGGTATTTCTATTCATTGCTAAGTTTTATAGGAGTTAAAGTTTTATTCCTCCCTTCAGACAGAATTCACTGTAGATAGGTCTTCTTTTACATTTCTCCTGCAGATTTCTTCTGCAGTTATTTTTACATGATCTGTTTCAGTGAATGTTGAGCAGGGATAACAGTGCTAAGTCATTCCTTTGGCCCAGCTACTACAGTTTCACAGCTGTGTTAGTTACCATGACCCATGTTGCTCTATCACTTTTTAAACCGAAGATCCCACTGAAGTTGGTGTGAACTTTTACCTCAGTTTCAATATCAGGATGTGGCTCCTTGTACAGGGGAGTCCTCCCTGCCTAGTTACCAATTGTACGCTGCTCTCCTCCCTTTCCTTGAAGATAAATCTCCTTATCTGGTTCCTTTTTCTTGACAATAATACTGTAGAGAGAAGAAAAAGAATAAAAGTAATTCTTGGACAAAAATTTTGGCTATTAATTATCATTATTGTGCAGTTACATTCTTGTGTAATTCTTGTCCCCTTGGAGCCTTATTGTGCAGATATGTCAGGCTAAGTATTTCCTCCCCCATAAAACAGACATTGCAGGTTTTCATCTCATTCTTCTGTGTAAGTTGTCACTAGAAATGAAAGATTAACAAAACAAAATTCCATCTCTTCCTGAATTCCCAGAATTTCTTTACAGAATTAGAATATTGCTGACAGTTGGACAGGCAGAATTCTTTGCAAGTTCTACATTAACCTGAGGAAAAACTAAAGAAGGTTTTCAGAGGTCACGTTGACATACTGCTTTATGGTTTTATGCATGTATAAGCTACATAATTGCACTGTGATAAACTTACCATGATTTGTTTCTTGGACACAACATTGTCGTGCATATTCTAGTTCCATAAGCTTACAGTGAAAGATGAAAATGGTGTGCATCAACTTTGTAAAAAATCCTAAACCTTTTCCTGTTTACATTATAAACTGAAATAAAAGAAGAAATATCCTATAGGGAAACACTCTCTGAGGTACATTTTTAGCTTCAGTGTTTGAAAGTGGATAAAGATAGGAATGGAAAAGCTCTTGAAGTGACTACTTTTATTTAAAATTGAAGTCAGACTTCATTCTAATCAACTTAAAACGTTACTTGAAGGTCTATGAGTAGCTTTAAAATGTCTGCTTACTTTCTCAAGTTTCTCTTGGGAATTAGAGATGATAAATGAACTTTTTAAATTCATTTTTGGAAATCTGGATTCCTTTTAAAATTGCGATTCTCCAGGGGCCTCAGTTCACCCTTACTGGGGCAATAAATATGTGTAATTGATTCTAAATTAGGAGTTTGAATCTGACCAAAATATAATTCAAGCTGAAGCAATGCCCAAGTAATTTAAATGGCTAAGAATTTATTATTTTAATATTTTGAACTCTTTCATAAACTAAAGATAAGTTCTTTAATTTTATGACACCCTGTAACAATATGCATACAACACTTTTTTTTTTTTTAATTATACAAAGTAGATCTGTTCCATACTCTTTGCTGGCTGCACTGAAACTGATTTCATGTTTCTTGTTGCTATAATGGAAATTAGATTGTTTCCTCAAAGTAACATGTTCCATGGTGACTCATAAAATAAAGGGGGAGTGGAAGGGTGAATGACTGCTTTAGTTTTTCTGACTTGTTATTTGAAGGCTTTATGATTACATTGTACATTATTCAGATATAAAATTAAAGCCCCAAAGTGTCAGAACTGGTCTGTGATTCCGTCTGTGATTGGAAAAAGCAGATCCTTGCACTAAGTTCAGAAAGAAAGTTCATAAGTCAAGGTTATATTCAAAACACCCAGAGTTCCTGTGCCTGGTCAGAGGAGAGAGTGAGAAAAAAGTGGCACTGAAGTGTTTTTAAAAGCTGAGCCAGACACGCAGAGGAAGCAGCACAGGGCTAGTTCTTACAATACAGCAAACATAAGGCCTTCTGCTATAATTAGTTCCCTTTCCCTGCCTTCCCTTCCCCCTTCAGTGCCTATATTTGAATTTGAGTTGTAGAATAAGTTGTCTTTAATATAATTTCCACATTTTTCATATGGCATGAAATAACCTTGCCTTACCTAATAGAATAATCTTAACTTAATAGAATAATCACTTTTCGTAAAATATTATAGTTAAATATAACTATGCTTAATTAGTGCTGACTTACCTTTTCTTTTCCAAAGTCTTTATATGGTGGAATGTGATTAATAATTATTCTTTGCATTTTTTTCTTGCACCTTAATATAACATTGAAAGAATTGTTATGAGTAACCAATTTTTATTATTAGAAATAAAGGCCTCATCTTGACATCTGGCTCTTTGGATTAGTGTTACTTCTGTAGAATAATAGAAGATGAAAATGACACTGAATGTTTTAATTGTTTAATGTTTGTATTTTCAGGGTTTGCTGGAGGGTCCCCAAGGTCCACCTGGCAAAGAAGGTCAAAGGGTGAGTAAACTTGGTGAACAACTGGTGAGTGTGCTAACTGACCTTAATGTGCAACTTCTGTCTAAGCACTAATAAAAAATGGTAAGGTAGCAGCTGAGTATGAAGCATGCTGACAACAAACTGAGCTTTGACACTCGGGGTTTCTCTCCAGTTGAGGGAGATTTAACAATTTCAACCATCTAAAGTGTTTTAATGACTGGCAGCACAGATGTAGATATTTTATTTGGTGCAGTGTGTTTCTGCTATAATTTTAAGTGAAATAACATTAAAACTTTTCAGTTTTCATTTTATTGCAGGGCTGAACTATACCTTTCAACATCTAAGATATATAAAAATATGAATTTAGGGTCATTATCTAAAATATTAATAGAAACCAATACTATTGACCCAGGTCTTACTGTAGATACCATTACACAAGTGTCAGAGCCTAACACACATATACAAAAAAGGAGATACAGTGAATGGTGGGGGGAGGGCGGATATGTTATGACAAATACATGAAATAAACCTTTGGTTATTCAGAATTTTAATACAGTTAAGTAACTGACTGACTGGTTTCTCCATGTTCTGTTTTTGTTTCCCCTTACTTATTGAATTTGGTAGTTCAGTAGAAAAGATAACGAATATTTATGATTGCATTATCACAAGAAATAATTCAGTGTTGTAAGTTTATAGTCTAGTGTGCTCCTAAAAGTTTGGAAAGTTATGAAGACTCAAACATTTCAATATTTTTATAAATTAAGTTGTGCCCAGTTTATGGTTTTGAAGTTGGGCCTCAATACTTTCTGTTTGATTTAGGCATCTTGATATTTAATACCTCAGTTAAAATACCTGAAGTGAAAAGATTTAGTATTTCTCATTGTTGATCTTAATAAACTACAGTGAATTATTAAAGTCTAGTTTGATGATTACAGTAATAGTAATAATACTAACAGGGAACTAATTCTTGAACAAAATGAGCCCCAAAGCCATGTTTTATGTTGCTTTTTAAGTTGTAAAAATAAGTTTCATTTAAGTTGAACACAAAAATATGAAAGTTGTGTTTATTTAAGTTTCACACATAAGGATTGAGAACCCATTCAGAAAAAGTCAGTGTAGCAAAGGAAAATTCGAGTTATGTGATGAATATGTTGTTAAAACATATTTACTAACATACAAACATGCTTATTAAGGATTTTAAAATTATGATTACTCTTACTGTTATGCTTTTAAATATCCAGGATACTGTGAAAAGCTATAGATATCCAGTTTTTGCATATTTTAGAGTTTTCTATGGAGTATTGAATTTGTAGAAAGAAACAGCTTATTAGTTCTCCTTTAGGAACAGTTGTAAATATGGCTGTGTTTAGAAGCATCACTCCTGTAATTTCTTATTGTTTTAATGCAAAAATTCAGAGTTAACACATATTTAATGGTGGATACATGAATTTTGAAATACTTTTCTTATTTTATTCCGTGTTGCAGTGGGAATTAGGGGATTGATTCCTCATGGACATTTTGCTACTCACACATTAAATTGAACTACTGTCTCACTCCAACATCTATAGAAAAAGGACCACTGATTGTTTTGTAATCTTGCCATGCACACAGCTGCCTTGAGCCAAACAATGGGGGCAGCAAACTGTAGAGCCTCAGCATCTGTCTTTATCTTTCTACCAGTAAGATGCTCACAACAATACCCTTTGTGCTGGCCACTCCCGCCCAAGCACTAACAACATTGTTTGCAGTCTTAATTCAACTCCCATGCGCTTTTGTATTTCCAATACATTTAATTACACAGTAACATACAATTTGTAACAAGATCTCTGCTCTGTTTAATGACAAACAGGACATTGCACATCTAATGGCTATTAAATGTTCCTTTTTATTCAATTATAGATGTCATGTTCCTCTGTTCTACTTCCAGCAGATCCTCCAAATCTTTCACATTATATGAAGTTATTGCTTTTGTCATGGGCTGTCTTTTGAAGATTAAAGCATATTATTGAGTGTGTAATTAGCTAATAATTTTTTCTTCAACGCATTTTTCAGACCTAAAAGTGATATCGTGTCCATTTTGCAGACTAGAACTGTAACATACTAGGGAAAACTAAAACCACTTCAGAAACACCTAAAAGTATCTATTCAATTTGGAAGACACACTTTGAGAACATGAACTTTTTTTAGAAAGAATTGCATGTATACTGTACTTGTTACATTCAAAATTTTAATTTCCACTTACATCAGGAGCATTTTTAAGTGCTCAACTCCTTTAAAAATCGGCCTTAGATTAATAAGGAGCTGAGAGGAGAATCCTTAAGTGTGTAACTTACAGACCTCTCAATACACATTGAAGCAAGATAAAAGGAACTGAGGAGAATTAACTGTTAATGGTGATATTGAAGAAACGTGCAGAAGACTCATGTTAGAGCTAGTGACTTAGGTCTAAGTAACAATACAAAATGAGATAGAAAGGCCAAGGTACCCACTTCCATTCACCTCTGTTAGCCAATGTTGTGTTTTCCTGTGGGCTCAAGTAGTCCTCAAACATGTGCTATTCTTACAAAAGGCCAGCATTTCCTCTCACTCTACCATTGGTGACTTTGTGTAGTATTTTAGGGTTTTTTTATCTTTAGCGAAGTGATTTATGTTAGACATGAGACCTTGCTCAGTAAGAGCTTTAGGTTTTAGTTTTGGTCACTGAAAGAAGCGAGCCAGTAGAAACAGCTAGTCATTCCCTTTTCCTCATTCCTGTATAAGAAACATTAGACCATTCTGTGGGCAGGCACAACGTTCATCTGTAATTTTTCAGCGTCCGGCATGTTGGCTTCAGGCGTGTTACTGCTGCAGCAACTTGATACTATTACACAAGTGCTCAGAATGGCATCAGGAGTTACAGAAGGTAACTTGACGTTACTCAGAAAAGTCCCTGGTCCAATATTACTGGCATACAAATAGCAGAAAGATTGGATGCTAAGCTAACATTGCATGGAATTTAAACCACAGTGGACAACTACGCCATCTTCATGTCTCTGTGTTATGCAGAAGTTCATTATTTTTCTCAATATGCCTGCACTTTTCAGTTATGTATATCTTTCACAGAAGTACAGTTTCCTGTTGAAAGACAAGAGACTTCACAAATCTCTTCAATTTCCTTCTTCCAGTGTTTCTTATCAATCACATATTTCAAAATATGTATTTTATTTTACACTTGGAGTGTAGCTAATCCTCCATTGGCCTCCAACAACTCTCCTTTTTAATATCTGTTTTATATTAAAGAGGTATTTAGAGTTTTTTCACTATAATCAAATCACCATTCCATTAATTTCCAGAAGAAATTCAACTAAAGTCCATCAACTCCCCATGTAAAGAATTTTCTGAAGTCTTCAAATAATTTTGTCATGGTCTACTTCCTTAAAAATTTCTGCTACCTATAATTTACAGAATGGATGGATTTTTCCAGAGTCTGCCTTTACTGTGTTAAATACAGTTTAGTTAAATGCAATGAAATTTATATTTCCAAAATGAAATTCCAAATGTTTTGAAAATTAATGCTTAATTTCAGTTGGATATCTTTGTAGCATGAATTTTTCACGAAATTTATGCTTTTTTATAAATACTATTTTTTTCTGAAAATTATTTAATTTTTAAAATATTCATTGAATTCTGAAAATTTTCTTAATGCAAAGCATTAAGGCAACTTTGTTAGACAGCTTTACTGTGAAATCTAGAAAGGGACATTTTTCATTCTCGGTAAGCCTATAGAAGAGCCAGGCTCAGCATGCAGCTACAATACACAGCAGTTTGTACAGGAGTTTCTACTTCTTTAAGGCTGTCTTGATACCTTGAGGTTCTGGGCACTTTTTTCTGAGATTTGGGAAACCTATGAGGATGCTGAGGATACCTGTTGTTTGCAGGTAAGGGTAACTCTAGCAACTTCTAACAAACTACATCGGCTGTCTCTGACCAGTGGGTGCCTGCAGCCTTTTTTCCGACTGACCCCTGAATAGGGACAGTCAAGCACCCTTTTAGCTCAGGCCAGGGCAGGGAGTGTGTAACAGCAGTTTGTGCAGCAATAGCAGAAGTAGCCAGTAGATGTACAGCAGATTGCACAGCAGGTCATGCAGAAGGGCACAAAGAAGATGCCACCGAACCTTCTCTGTCCAGCGTACGCATACTTAGAGATGATGGTCACAAGGCACAGGACCCAAGTGCTACTGAAGTAGTACTGACAGATGTTTGCTCTCAGACTTTTGTACCCAAGCAACTTCAAATGGAGGACACAGCTCTCTAAGTCCATGGGGCCTCACACATTGCATCCACAAGTGCAGAGGGACCTGACTGATGTCGTTGCAAGGCCTCTCTTGATTATTTTGAGTGCTCTTGGTGGCTGGGAGAGGTTCCTGAAGACTGCTCTCTTTGAGCAAATATCACTTATGCCTTCACAAAGAAAGGTCCAGGGAACTACAGGCCAATAGGCTTCACCTCACTCCCTGGGAATGTGAGAGATTAAATCCTCCTGGAAATCATTTCCACACACATAAAGGACAAGAAAGTGTTTGAGATAGTCTGCATGGATTTGTGAAAGAGAAATTATGCTTGACCAAATGCATCGCTTTCTATTACGATGTGACTAACTTGGTGGATGAGAGCTGACCTCTGGGTGTTGTTGACCTCAGGTTTAGCAAAGCTTTTGACATTTACTCCCATAATTTCATCTTGTCAACTTAACAGACAGACTGATAAAGTACAGGTTAGATGGGTGGATGGTGAAGTGGATTGAAAACCAGCTCAACAACTAGGTCCCTCATCAGTGGCACAAAGTCCAGTTGGAGATGCATCAGTAGTGACTACTGCCCCAGGGCTACTACTAGAGCCAGTACTGTTCAACATCCTCATTAACAGCCTAGACGATAAGGCAGAATTTACCAGAGAACTGGGGTAAGAGAACTCATGGGAAGTTCAACAAGAGTAAATGCAAATCCTGCATCTAGGGAGGGATAACCCCAGATATCAATATACACTGGAAACAAACTCTCTGGGAAAAATATTTGTGCAGAATGACCTTCTGGACAATAAGCAGACCATAAGATAGCAGTGCATCCTCATGGAAAAAAAAAAAAAAAAAAGGAGGCCCAGAGTATCCTGGGCTGCATTTGAAAGAGTATTGCCAGCAAGTATGGGGAGATATCCTTCCAGTTTGCTCAGCACTGGTGAGACCATATTAAGAAATATGTAGATATACTGAATTGGGTCTAGCACAGAGCCACAAAGAACATTAAAGGAACTGGAGCAACTTTCATAGGCTGGATAAAGTTTCAAAGGCTTAGAGATCTGGGGCTCTTCAGCCTGAGAGGACTCAGGGGAATCTTATCAGTGTATATGAATACCTGATGGGAGGGAACAAAGAAGAGGGAGACAGATTCTCCTCGGTAGTAGCCAGTGACAGGACAAGAAGCAATAGGCACAAATTTAAAACCAAAAATTTCCATCTGAACAAAATAAAGCCCTTTCTTATTGTGAGGGTGGTCAAATACTGATACAGTATTGCCCAGAGAGGTTGAAGAGTCTTTACCTGTGGAGATATTCAAAACTTGAACAGACACAGTTCTGGACAATTGATCCTGTTTGAGAAGTGAGATTATACTAAATGTTTTCAAGAGTTCCATCCAACACAGACAATTCTGTGACTTTTTTTTACTTAGCTTTAGCTTATTCTCAGCACAGCTGCCAACAACTTCTTTATGGATTAGTAGGATTTTTAAAAAATATTTTATATGTATTTAAGCAAACTGATCCTCCATCTTGGTGGTTTCCCGAGTTCCAGAGATTAATTGAGTTTAAGCATTTACAAATCTTTCTATGATATCACAGCCTGTGATATTCTTGATCCTGTATTCCTCGGGATGTTGCAGGTGTCTTGAAGTAAATATTTTTGAAAGAACTTCCTTATTTCCAATAGTTTTGTTTATAATACCAAATACTTAAGAGGAAGTTACTTTAGCATTATCTTAATAATAAATTAAATACCTCATAAAACTGAGAGCCTGTTGTAATATCTAATGTTTCAGCATTGATTTCACTAAAATTACAAGTTTGGAAAGATCTTGTGGAATTACAGTACTTGTCTTATGTTAATAATCAGCTTACTCTCTGAGATTACAATTTTTTCTAATCAAGCATGAATAAAATTATTATGGCATAGTGGAAAATCTTCCGAAATAAATAAATGGATCGGGAACTGTTAGATTTTCTTAACATACTTATTTAGAGTGACATCAAAATTAATTTAAATTCAGATTGTGTTTATCTGCTTTATAGAACTTAAATATTTCTTTGACATAATTTGTTTTCTAGTTCAGTGAGTAAATGTTGTATTTAACCAATTGTAAAACAAGCTTTACAGAGCAGTGATAATTACTGCATAGTAGGTCAGGCTCCTGGCACACTGCAGTTTTCTTCACAGCTAAAACTCTAGAGTTTTGGAATCTCTTTTTATCTTCTCAGTCCTTCTTGACTTTGATGTAAGTTGTTTTTAAGTATGCAAAGCTCTAATCTGACTTTGTCTTTAAGTTGGAGTGCTGTATGTTCCTTCACTCTGATATTTTACAGTCCAAAAATGATGAATGTAAAACAGGGCAATAATTTTCAGTTTTTCTACTAGAATATCTCTATCTTAAGGAACATAACCAATAAAATAGGATACGGGAAAAAAAAAAAAAAACAACACTTTGGCATTTAAAAATTATGAAAAAAATTGTAATTTTGAATGCTAAAGACAGCTTTGTCAATTAGCAGAGCTCCATTTTTTCTTTAATTCCCTTGTTAAATTCCATTGAAGAAATTAAAATCTAACTTTTAATGGAATATCAGAAATTAATTAACTTTTAAGAGCTCATTTAGAGCTTTCAGACTCTCTTCCAAATACTCTATTGTTAATATTTGTTTTATTGTCTTTTAGCAAAAGGTATATAAACATGAGAGAATATGAAATTTTTTTCTCGTACGTAAAAATTAAGGTATAAACTATCTAAATGTAGTTGAAAACTATTTCTGCAAATTATTTTCAATTTAAATTAAACATTTGTGAATACATTTGAAAAATTTTGATGGATTTTTTTGTAGTGATTTGTTGGCAAAATAGGTTGTGGCATTTGACTTCTCGTCACTACCATGTTTGTTTGAGGACTTCCTTTTCATGTTTGTTAAATGCATTTGAATTTTATGTAGTCTGGCTAGGTGTTCCTTTTTAGCATTTTATTAATACCACAGTAAAGAATCTAAAGATATTGGAAATCATTCCTAAAATTGGAAACCCAAGGTTGAGCACAAGAATGCTTCTGCATTGGTGAGGAGCTCCCTACTGACTTTTCTTTTCTTCCAAAACAGAGCATTAGGGTCTGTGTGCTCTCTGTATTCTTCTGTGAGCTGTGTGGCTGTGAAAGGCTTAAGTTGAATATGAGAGACAGACTTGGACTTGTTTTTTTGAAAATGGCCTAATTTCTCGCCTTCTGACCTTATTTCCTATAAGTTTATTCGGGTTTAATGTTTAATACAGAGGGTAATTTATAACGCGCTGGATACCATAATGCATCCCACAGGCCAAAGTTAATAGGATTGAAGCAGGAATTGTAAACTGAAGTCCTAACGCTGTGTTATTGAAGTTAAAAGGTTTTACTGTCTCTGACATAGTTTTCCTATTTAGGAAAGAAAGTATCCAAACTACAAGATTTCTAAGGATAAAAAGGCCCCCCATAGTTATGCAATTGTGACACTACCAGAGTTAATTTATCTGCAGCTGTTCAGTCAGGTGGTTAAATGTCAAAGTCCTCTTGAAAAATTACCAAACTTTTTGCTAAATGTGTAGATATAAATAATGACTCAGTATTCAGGCTGTGCATTTGTTGTAGATTTGTAGTTTTTAGTTTCTGATCTGTCATAGTTTATTGGGATTCTGGAGAACATTCTCCTGTCCTACAACTGATCAGTAGATGTGCACAGCTGAGTAACTGGATTTGATGGGTGATTGATCTGATTTTTGTGATTAATTCTAATCTTCTGTTTCCTATTTGCTCTTGAGCTGACTTTCTTACTGATACTGCTATATGATATCTGCCTTCATTCCCCTAAAATGGCAGTCTGCCAAGGCTTTTACCATAAAGTATAGAGCAGGGGACTGTCGCCGGCTTTGGTCTGGGCTGGCTTTTCCCTGGGTCAGAGTTGGTTGGAGCTTTGCAAGCTTCAGGTGAACTGCCAGGCACGCTGGATTCCAAACAGAGAGGGAAAACTGTGAATCTTAGAGGACTGAGACAAAGGAAAGCCTCTTTGCTGTACTCTGAATTAGTGTGGACACTAGGACTTGTCTGGTTGCGTAGTGGCAACTTTGGGCATCTGGAGGAACAGTCTTTCAGCTGCCCAGAGCCCCACTCACATAACTGTGTTTATGTGCCCATAGCACTAGTGGGGCATCTGTGGGTTGGGCATTTTGAGATGGAGGCCTTTACTTTCCACTTGCCTCCTGCTTTGGTTCTATCTGTTCCTTTTTCAGTCTGGTTTTGAGGATTATCCAAGAGAATCTTAGTTTACCTTGGCAAATGAACTACGTAAGCCTCATTAATCTTGCATGACAACTATAGCAGATAAGACTTTAAAGCCCGGATTTCTACCTTCTACAGTTCTACAGAATTAGTTCCTGTTTTGAAATGTGATGTGTTTAGTGGTTAGAATGACTAATTAGCAGTTTCCCTTGAAAATGCACACAGGCTTATTCTAAGAACTTCTGCCTTCATATTCAAGTATGGGTTTTCTTTAAATTATTAATTCCATAAATCATGTCAGTGTTCCTTCGTAACTCTACTCAATTTTATCCTTATATAATCCACATCTTTTTTTGAACATCAGGATTAGAGATCTTACTCTTCTAAAGTTAGATATATGCAAATAGATGGATGAGATATGATGCAGCAGGGGGTTACAAGATAGACTTTGAATTCTTGCATTGTACATTGGACCTGCAGCGATTCCCAGGGCCAGCAGTCAGAATCAGAGCACAAGCTCATGGGAGGATGGACAGAGCTCCTCTTCTGAACAGCTTTTCATCTTATGTAAGGCAAAGCTCATCAAGTCATTTCAGTTCATAAAAGGGGCAAAGAAAGAGAGAAATAAAGAATGCAGCTGACCACGTACTTCAGCTAGGCACTCAGCTGGGTTTCCTGAAGCACAAAATTTCTCATTTATTTTATTTTTAATATTTTGTCTTTGTTCGCCCCTAACCAAGCAGTTGTTATTTGAATGGTTTGTGTGTGTATCTTAGCTTAACTCTGTGCCATGGAAAAGAGGAAAGTAGCCAATTGTCCAAATTAGTTGGGAGCAGGCACTTGATGAGTCAAGGGGACAGGATACAATATCAGTAACAGTTAGAAAACTTCCTATCCCATTGATTGCCATAAAAAAAAATAAATATATGCAGCACAAAGGAAATAACCAGCAACCATTTTGGTCGTCTTCAGATATTCTGAGTAGCATTA
This sequence comes from Myiozetetes cayanensis, assembly GCF_022539395.1. Classification (NCBI taxonomy): domain Eukaryota; kingdom Metazoa; phylum Chordata; class Aves; order Passeriformes; family Tyrannidae; genus Myiozetetes; species Myiozetetes cayanensis. Next base: position 85,998,823 of record NW_026087411.1, on the reverse strand, counting down.
GGTAACTTGTTGACACTATGTATCCTTTTTAAATTAGTATAGGTGGTATTGCATTTTTTATTTGAGGGAAGAATGTGATGCCTGGAGCATTTACTTATATTTTGAGAGGGTTTATAACCTCATTATTTGCTCGGTGAGCTCAACTAAATAAAGGTAATGGGCCTCCTATGCTTGCTGTCAGCCTTATGCACAGCAGTATGGCAGTACACACAGCTTTCATGGGGCTGCCAAGACCTGCTGCCGAGCAGGAGATGGGAACTGTGGCTCTCTGCTAAGCCCTCTCTACAAACTGGAGAGGACATTGAGATGTTTTTCACTTCTTTCTTGCCAGAAGGATGACTAAAAATCAAATTGTAAATATTTAGTCACAGCCTGGCTCATGGCCTGCTCAAGGCAAGATCATATTGGGCTTGTCAAAAACATTCTTCTAATTGTTTTAATTATCCTGAACAAAAATACAAACTGATTTTCTCTACTTACACTGTTACTGTAGTATATATTCTATATTTTCCATGCTGATGCTGAGAAGGCATAGAGAAGAAGGAGTGCTGACAAGTAGATAGAGCTTTATATTCCTAACACTGAAGTCTCTGTATCTGAAAGGCATTGCTGAAAGGTAGTGGCCTGTTACATATTTCCGTGTTAAAATTAAAATATAAGTCCACAAAGCTGCTTGGAGGCAAAAAGAAAGGATTTCTATTACTCTAGAAAAAGCTTATGCTTCATACTGATCCCTGTGGTTGCTTTACATGGAACATAGCATAATGACTAATAATGATTGGATAAAAGGTTGGGCAAGTGTTTCTTCTGGGTTTCATTGGGTAGGTGTTCTACTGATAGAGAAATGACAGTGGAAAATAACTAGCCCCAATTTTTATTTTTTTATGTCTGATTTTTCAGAAAGTTCAACAAGTTTTGTCTTTGCTATGTCATAAATCACATTTTAGCTCATCTTGTAAACAGAGATAAAATTGCCTTCCCGACATATTTCATGTTTTCCTGTGTAATTAACACCTCGTTCACAGTTGTGTCTGCCAATCAAAGCCCTGTCTTCTTCTTCCTGACACTTCCTTGATACTTTGTTTAGACTGCTGAGATTTGAAGTGTCATCCTCAGGATACTTTAAATAAGTCCAAACAGGAAAAGGAAGGTGCTTCCAGAAGTCAACACTGTAGATCGTTATAACTCAGAGGGACTATTTTAAAAGTATGGAGCAATTTATCTTTGTTTATTCCTTACATTATTACCTCAATCTGGTTTTTATACTTTCTAAGGGAAGTTTAGTGGGGTTTTTTGTTCTTTTAAAGTCAGGGAATATTAGTTTTCAAATGTATTTCTGTAGTAAAGATCAGTCCAAAAGTATAGACCTAGCTAACAACAGCCCCCTTTCCTTGTACATGTGTGTCTTTCCTGGCACTGTGCCCTCTGTCAGGCCAAACAAGGTCCTCAGTTGCTCAGTGAACTGCATCAGTCAATTGGCCAAAGTCAAAAAGTACTCCACATTTCTCTGTGGACCATCCTTAGCCCAGATAAGTTTCCACCTCTGGCTTGTCCCAGAGCTATATGGACAGTGTAACCAGCACAGCAGAGGACATGCTGGAGGTGCACAATAAGGGCAGTAGAGCTGTAATTCCAGTTTGTGCACTACTACTCTATTTTAGTTCTAAAAATTTTCCCTGAGCTGCCCCAGTTATACCCCTGCATGTGCAAGTGCTGGTGAGATTAAACAGCTCAGCACATAACGTATGTCTCAGCTAGTTAAGACCCAGGAATTTGGCACTCCAAATATGCTGAGGTATTTTTTTTTCACACTGCCCTTAAAACACACTGACTGATGGAGGACCTTCATAAAACCATGGTGGTAGTGTACATGTTATGTGGCACAATTTGTTCATTCTTCAGCTTGAAGGGCTTCAAATTCCTGCCTCTCTCAGGAGAGAGTCCCTGGCTTCTAGCAAGAGGTTACCCTGGTGACCGGCAAGGTGTGGGGAAGACGGGGTTTTCCACCCTTGCTGTCATCATCTTGTTACCCTTAGGATAGATCAAGGTTAATGAAAGACAGAGCATGAGAGTGGGTTTCCTACAGATCAGGGATCTCACCTGGAAGAAGTGAAACTGGATTGTACTTTCTGTTCCTGAGATTACTTCTACAGTTTGTGTGAGATCATTATATAATAAAATACAAAAGCAGGCTTAGAAATAGCGACCACAGCTTACAGAAATACCCCTATGTGTAAATTGTGAACTGTCAGCAAGCATTTTCATTTTTTCACTTTTTAAGCCAAGTTTTCACCAAAACAACCCCCTAAAGCTTTGTATTAATTTACACTTGCCACATGCAAGGGAAAAATTTAGTCTTAAAGGATATAATACTTCTTTCCTTTGTTTGCCATCCCACCTAGATATTAGTTGTTCTCAGCTGTTGTTACTAAAAACGTGCATCAGATTTCAGCTTGGCAATAAAGATGTAAATTCCTCTAAATTACTTCCATTTTTATGTTGATCTTCCTAAAAAAAAAGTGTATGTGAAAACAGCATTTGTTCAAGTAAGCTCTGTACTAAAAAATTATAGTAGTTACATATGAGTGTTTTTTTTAGAATCTGAGTGGAAAGTCTCCCTTAAGTAGACTTTTATGGACCTTAAGCTTTAATGCAAATGATTTGCATGTGCATTATATATACACAGATGGTAGTAATTGCATGAAGAAGGTGAATTGTTTTTGCAAATAAATCTCTGACTTTTGTGCTTGTTATCACATCCCAGAGAAGAAGGGTTTGGGTGTTTCTTAATTAGATTATATTGCACATAGGTACTTACTGTGCAATTCAGACTGCTGGAGCACAGTTTAACATCCCAAGCTCTGGTGTATTCAGACAAAATATAATTTCTTTACACCTCATCAAGGTGCTTCGTTAATAGCCTTATCAATGTGTACTCACATTTGAGACAAAGCTTTAAAACGTGGCAGTAGATGTCACAGGGATGCAGATAGTTTGTTGTAACTATTAAAAGCAATCCTAGAAGCAGACAGTGTTGCAGTGACTGATACAGAGTATTCATTGTGGATGGGTTTTGATTTTTATGGTTTTTCCTAGTAAGCAAGGCAATAAATCTTTTCTTAAAATTCTTCTTCCAGATCAGTCCCTAGCCACAATATGTATAAATGTCTGTTCTAATTTTTTGTTTCTAGGGAAGACGAGGCAAACCAGGTCTCCCAGGAAAACCAGGGCCACCAGGACCTCCTGTGAGTAACTAAATGAGGGGAATGGGAAGTTTTCACTCTGTCCTCAAACTTTGTTAGCATTTTTGTAGCAGGTTACTGGATCATAATTGAATTTATAATTGAAAATAATTGATCTGCCTGTACTCTGCTCTATCTGTCAAACAGCTACTATTGCTAGCCTTTTGATACAGCAAGGATAAAAGGACTGGGTCCACAAATATGAGGGTCTACCCAGGAGGAAAAAGAACAAGATGCAAACTTTAGCAGAGGAAGCAGAAATTCACATTTCAAAGAAAGACTGGCCATACATGCTAAACATGAATACTGTGCATTCATTTCCTTAGCAAAATGTATGATGCTCTGTAGAAGGGATAATTTCTGTCTCAGAGGGGTAATTTGAAAGATGAAGGACTGTGTGAAGCATGTGCCAATTGTCTGAATGGTGGGGAGGATTATACCCAGCACTGGAATGAGCACTCAGCTGTAGTTCAAATGAGTTGACTGAAGAATTAAAAAGATTAAGAAATACATGGCTCTGTGAAAGGATTTGTAATATGAAGACCTTAAGGGTTTAGCTCAGATCTAAGAGGTTTGGGATTTTATTTTTATCCTTTACTTTTTTTTAAAGATAAATGATTTAAAATTCAAGTCATGGATGTATACTAGTCTTCAATGACTGCAGCTTTCCTTGTCTAGAGGAACACTTGGTCATATTAATAAAATTCCCAGTATATTGTATTGTAAAAATGCTGTTGTACACAAATACCAAACAGCTGTTTGTGGATTAAGTAAATTTCTGCTGCTTTACATTCTTAATATAACAAATAGATTTCGTAATTCCTTCTTCTACTTACCTAAAATAGGTAAAGGCTATTAGTTTATGCATCTGAGCATTTGATTTGTATGCTTCCACCACGTCTTACTTTGTAGAGAAGGGAATAATGCACTGTTGCGTGAGATGCAATGACTAAAATAACCAGCTTCATCTAAAACAAAAACTGCATACATTTTATAAGTCCTCTTTCCTTGCAAGATGTGTTCAGAAAGAGGAGTTGATGATGGAGTTCATTTATCCTGCATAAAACTACACAGATAAAAATTAGTCTCTTTCAAAGTTTGGGCTTCCTAATGCTGAAATGGTCCTGGGGACTGCAGGAGGCCAAACAGGAGAAAGGAGTGATGCAGAATCTTTCTTAATACAAATGCCAAAAATAACCTTTAAAGGATAAAAAAGCAAACCACAGCAGAGGTCAATGTTAGACCTAATCTACTTAGCTTTTCATGAGCTGGTGAAAAGGTTTTTCTCCATTACAGATTTCTGCCATCATAGATTTGATGGCAGGTCAGGCTTGTGGAGATTTATGATCCTTGACAGATATATCAGAAATCCTGAGTGGAAGCTAAATTGCACTTTTGTTACTGAGGTGTATTTCAGATTTTCTTACAGCAAATGGAAAACTCAACTTTGTCAGCGTGGCAACATCCATACGAGGAACTCTGTATGAGTACTGTATCCTAGTACTACATACCAGAAAAGCATTCCTCAAGCAGCCATGGCCTAAATATTGGTTAAAAGTATTTGTTTCTGGTATAGGCATTTTGATGCATTCCTTGCTTTGGGTACATCTATACCACCATCTTGTGTTCTTCTTCCAAGACTGAGAATATAAAGCATAGAAAAGGCACACTCTAAAAGCAGGGATGGCTGCTAATGTGCACTGGCAGTATTGCAATGTTTAAAGTGCCACAGCTTGTACCTACTAAAAAAATCTTCAACACAATCCATCATTCCCCCTCTCTTTTTGAAGGCTCAAAACATATTGAATTGTGCTGTATTGTGCTTCCAGTTACCCCTCTTGCTTTAGTAAGCAACTTCTTCATGCACATGGATGTGCCTTTACTTTGGGTTTTCCAAAGTGCAACAGAACTATCACACCTGAGGGATGCTGCTTGTCATAAGTTTGGCATACACAGGGTAAAAAATGGTTCACAGATTGACTGAATATGTGAAAATTAGACTCTCCAGTGTAAACGAGCTTGGGTTTTGGTTGATGCTTCAAAAGTATATGAAATTTGTGTTTGAAAAAAAAGGAGATTCAGTACCTAAAGCACACACTGTATGCTTGAAATTAATAAATGTACCTAATTTATTTATCAGTTTATGCCATGGTGTTAAGTATTTAATTTAGATATTAAAACATCCAGGTGCTCAGTAATGACCAAAAAAAACAAAAACAAAAACAAAGGATAGTCCTAATAACAGTGTGTGCAGATAGGGATTTGTGGGGAAAAGATTGGTAGTAAAATTAAAGAAAACTGAAGGTTACAAAAATTGCAGTCAGCATACATGCTATGCTTTCACTGTGACAGCAGTTATAAGGACACATTCCAGCAGTCAAAAATCTACTTGTCACATGGCAGCATTTAAGACTTTTCTAACCTTTTCTAAGTATCTCATCTTTTTTTTTTTCCCCTAACCTAATTTCTGGGGATTTTTTTTTTTCCCCCAGTAAAATTGATGCTTATAGTGAATTTCTAGTCCCTTAACATCATCTTTGTTTAAAAACCTGTATTGATGTCAGAAACCTAGATTGATTGGCAACTAATAATGGGACTTTTTATGCAATTTCTTCCAGGTAGCCTTTCTTTTGTGTCATTTTTCCCTTATCCTTTCTTTTATGTATTTTTTCCCCTTTGGAGCAAATCCTGTGCTCACAAAAGCCAAGGAGCCAATGAGGATTTTTATTGATCAATCATGAAAATATTTTTCTAAACCTATCCAGGTCTGTTCCCCCTTTGAGTATTTGTTTAAAGTCTATTAAATATTATAGACTTTTAAAGTGTTATTTTATTTCCCTCTGTTTCAGAATTCCTGGTATGCATCCTTGCTGTCTGATTTGCTGTTCTGTTATTTCAGTACAGGAGAGCCGAGATGTGTACTCACAATATCTTTCACTCTAGCGGGTACCAATTTGTGCTGAAGACAGGAATCCAAACGGGTTAAGTTAAGCAGCAGCTCCCTCTAGTGCTTTTTTTGGCCCCTTCTCCACTTTTGAAGAGCCTAGATAACAGTTTAGACCTTCTGTTAAATACACTATTCACTTCAGTCTCGGAAGCATTGTGAAATCAAAATCTCTGTACCCTTCAAATGTATTTTATATATTTGCTTGCTTCCATTTTCTTCTAAAGTCTTATGAAAAAGAGACTGTCTGATTCACGTGCTGTTATCCTGCTCAGCATGGCTCTTCACTGAAATTGAAATGCTGTTTTTACGAAACAAAAAGAAATACTAATAGGATGCTGTGAGGTTTTAAGTACAGCATTTTGATCGGATTGCAGAACTGCGTTGATTGCTTTCTTCTGCCCTAGCTGCTAATAAAAAGACTACAGGACTTAGAAACACAGAAAGGGTTCCCAGCAGACTGCAGCTTGTTTTGAATTATATATAATGGCTTTCTAGTTACCACACTTTTTTTTTTTTTTTTTCCTCACTACTTAAAAGCAAATGACAGAATCACAGAATGAGTAGGACTGGAAGGGATTGCTGTGGGTTATGTGGCACAACCTCCCTGCTCAAGCAGAGTCTTCTTAGAGCATTTTGCACAGGATTGAGTCCAGATGGTTCTTGAATGTCTCCAGTGAGGGAGACTCCACAGTCTCTCTGAGCAACGTGTTCCAGTGCTCAGTCACCTGCACGGTAACGTGTGGAATGTATCTGAACTTAGTATTTATGCATTCTCAGCCTCAGGGTAGAAAGGCCAAATTTTGCAGTCTTCACTTAGGCAAAGTTCTTTTCTGGTCTTGGGTTGAAGAATTACTGCCTGCCTCATTTTGTGTGGAGTTCTGCTTAGAGGAGATAATTTATTTTTCTATTTGTTCTACCTAGAAGATAGCTGCCTGATGTCTGGCACTGTTTTACATATTATGGTCAGTTGGGGGAGGTTTTGAGGTTGGATTTTTTGGGGAGGATAGGTTTTTATTTATTTATTTTTACTTTTCAATGAATCAGCAAGTATTTCTATTTACATAGACAGGATAGAGGACAGAAAAAGGAGTGTTATCCCATTAAGGGCTAACTTTATCTTTTCTGCCCTAATTTTCTCTGTCTCTACTTGAACTGTTATGACTGGAGGAATTCCATTTCTCAAGAACTCCCATTTTAGTGAGACATGAGCTTATTTTTAAAATAAAAAGAGTGCTAAGCTAGAGTTGTTCTACAGACTTCCACCAGTATAACAGCACTCTTTGAGGTGAGTCTGACTTCTGCCCAGTGTTGTTGTTTGGCAGAAGTGAAGTGCCATCAGCACTAATTTTTAAAGATAGGAAACATGTGGACTACCTGTTTTGGCCAAGTGCCATCTTGTCCAAACTATCTCTTGAAGAGGTGGAAAAGAACTTTTGGGTGTGCTAAATCATGGGCTAGTAAACTATAATCACAATTATTCATTCTCTTAAACCAGCACATCCAAAGCTATTTTTTTCAACCAATAGATTTAATAAATTTATTTCATGATTGCTGTTAGCTCTTGAAGCTCATCATTCACTTCATCATACTTTTTCAAGGGGCTGAATTTAATATCTTTTATCTTCTCAGAAATGTTTGCTTGGGAGATTAGCTTTGTGTTAAAGTCTTAAATTAAACTAGAGTTATATTTTTGTTTGTGTTGCATGTGATGCAGTAGAAAATTTCACTTTAATTTCTTCATTTAATTACATATGCTTTTGGTCTTGTGATTCAGTACGTATGTCATTGCCACTAAACCAGTTATCTTAACTAGCCAGCAGTTCGCCTTGGAAATTTCATTTCCTCTGCCTCAGGAAATACTGTCATTCCTCTACCAGTGTTTTGAAAGGGAATGAATGTTATCATTTAATTACAATAAATAGAAAATCAAAGCAATGATAAGTGAAAATTGTCAATAGGCGTTTCTGGTTTTCCTGGACTTTCAGCTGCTTTTTAGAAGAATATTGGAAATGCTTACATGGTAGGATGGGAATGGCTGACAAGGATTGGTCATATTGCTGGTTTCTATGCATTAGGTTTTTTTATCCATATCAAAATGTAATTTATTTCATGTATGCTATTGTGGCAGACATCATGCCTTCATCATTCTTTCCATTTGCTCTTTGGAATAGTTATACAATATTGCACATCTGCACTGATGAGTTTCACGGTGTTTTTTGCATTATAGTAATCAGAAAAACAGTATCTTGTTTTAAGAGGCAGGCACCAATGCAAAATAAAAGGACACAGTGATTACACTGAGTCACTTGCAGGCTGTGTTCTCCAAAATGGCCTATTCTTGAGATATAACCAGTGCAATTTACTTGTTACACATTTTAATGCATGGACTGTGAGACTGGGTAGACTTTTTCAACAGTCTCATCCATACAGAAATGCAGATGAACTATAAAAGTAAAGGGAGGAAAATATATTGTAAACCCCTGTAATTTCACAGTTTGGAGCTATTTCCCTTTAAGCACCTGTGTTTCTATTCCTGCCTTGCCTATAGAAACAACATCTGAAACCTGTTTGTAATTTCAGAAAACAATCAGGACACTTTTTCACTTCTTTTCTTATTCATACAACTGTACTCTCTGTGCGCTTTCCTTCTCTCAATTACACAACTTGGTATTAAAAAAGAGAAAGGAAACCCTGCTCAAGTGAGCTTCAAAGTGGCAGATGTGCAAAATTCTCATGCAAAAGCTAGAAACTGCTTGTACAATAATTCTTCAATTGCTGTTAATTTGATTGCTTCTTCATTTGCAAACCAATGCTCCTGTTTTGGGGTTTTTGGTCTGTAGAGACTTCAGAGTGGATTGTGTGACTGTATTAATGGAGTGGAACAGTGTGGAAGGAAAGAAAGAGTCTACAGTTTAGGGGAAAAGCCTAGAATGAAAATATTTTCTGTTGTACACTTGTTTAAATATGATGGTGTTGTAGTTTCATTGCAGAAAGAATGACGGAAAGATAAAATTATTTAATTTATGTCAATTTTTGACAACAGAAATACTAAAACCAGAGGTTGTTTATCTCTGGTAAGACAAAAGCTGTGGCATAGTCAGGAATACAACCCAAATGCCTGAAGTTCTCTTTGACTGTCTTAGTGATGAGGCAATTCGAGGGCAGGGGTGTTGGAGGTTATGTCTGTTTTTCAAAACTATGATGGACAATGGCTTTTCATTTTGTCATAATATCTGACAGGTTGAGGCTGATGGCAGGTACAGCCAACTGGGTTGTGTGGCAGAAGCAGTTTCATTTGTGTAAAAGAAACAACATGGAACATGGTAGCGAATGCAAAGGGAGAGTTAAGTTCTTACTTTTGACTCCTTGCAGGATTGCAGAATCCTGCAAGGATCCTCAGTTCAAGGATGCAACACTATAGGATAACAGTGTTGAAGTTGAGACATCTGAGCAGTGTCACCATGGTTCAGTCCCAATTCTGGATTGCCATATTTAATATGGATATCAAAGTAGAAAAATCTCCCATTAACTCTGGAAATCAGAGTGGAGTGAGCATCTCAGTGAAAACATCTTGACTATATTTATCTTATTTTTAACATAAAATTGACCTGACAGTTCAATTTAAAATAACATGAATGGAAGAATTTATGGCCTTGTATCTCTTCCGATGTTGGGAACAAAGAGAGAGTGGGACACCTGTGGTGTTTCATGTGGCTTCCAAATCTTCCTAATGTCCCCACTAACACAAAAGCTGCAGAATGTAAATTGTGATTATAAAAAGCCCCAGAGAAGGAGAGCTGCTTTTGTGCCCTGTCTGTGTTACATCCAGGTCAATCACCCATGACAGTGACTTACTTAAGTATATTGTAATCTTATTGTTGAAGTAAAATGTTTCCTAGAGGCATGTGAGTGGCTGTAGTTCTTATTGCATTATGTGAAAATGTCAACTTAAAGAGAGTAACTATGCTAATCTGTAAATTTAATTGAGTTTTAATTCATAAGATCTTGACTGAACTGTCAGTGTTCTGCTCTCTGCTACAAAACTTAAAAATCTCATTGATGGCCTGTTTTTTGGCAGGCTGTGCCAAAAAATGTGGGGTTTAATGTCCAAAAATGTTTTTTCGCAAGCATATTTTTTAATCTCTCCATCCTCAGCCTATGTTTTAGTAGCAAGTTCCTTTTCCATTGCTGAATTTCTTGATGAAAGATGTGTATTTAAGTGCAAACTTGCAATGCTAATAGAACTAGGAAGTTAGTGTTCTGCAGATTTCTGATATTCCTCAATTTCACTTTCTGTACTCTTAAGTTAAAAATTTGCCTGTTTACTCACACTAGGAGCTGCTTCTACATCAGCCCCCATTCTTTGACTTAGAGGAAAGAGTTTTAAAATGCAGCATATTGAAATTGATATGGATGTCACTACTGCCTTCTCTGACAGACCAGTTCATTTCAAAATAAGTTGCTGGTTTCCAAACTCAGAGATTTAGAAGCTGACTTTCCTCCTCCTCTGTGCCTGATAAAAAGATATAATGAAGTTACAGATGATAATTTACTTTATGACCAAACAAAAATCTAAACTCTTTTATGTCCCCTCCGCTCTTTGAACACAGATATGCAAACATAAACTTAGTTAAATTAAAATGACCTTTTGATACTTATTTTTCCATATAGGGTCCTTCTGGACTGGAAGGAATTCTGGATTCATTGAACAAGCATTATAATGAGGTATGGAGATTTGTTACAGTGTCTGTGTGGGTTTATGACTAAGAAGTATCTAAGGTAGAAATGACCACAGTTTTGATCCCTGCAAACCACATTCCAAATTAATCCAAAAGGTAGTTACTTCTGTGTTCCCTTTCTGCATCCCTTTACAAGCTCAGGCCACACTCCAGTCAAATACCTACTGTGTCATTTATCTTGCTGTCTTGCATCCCATCCATCTTCTGCTCACTTTTTTTTGACTGGTGTAACTTAAAAAGCAGGTGGGTGGACCACATTAGTTAGTGGGAAGCATCAGCTCCCCACTTCTAAAACTAATTGCTCTAAGCTGTGCTAGACATTACTTTCTTGACCTAGTCTCTCATGATTCTAAGAGTAAAATAGAAAGACAAGGCATAATTTTGAAAAGATCTGCTAGCCAATCCATGAGAACTGTCCTTATGTTTGTAATATAGACTCATAAAAATATTGTCTTAATTATAAAACCACTTGCAGCTAAAAGCACTTAATAGAAAAAAAAAATAAAGTTAAAACTGCATAGGATGGTGTTCCACATGGCAGAGCTTTGAAATACTTGCTACAGATATTTCAAAGTCGTAGTGTCTGCCATTGGAAAAGACTGTAATGCAGAGATCAGAGAAGTTTGCTTAATTGATGCCAGAGTAGATAACTTATCTGATCAGAAAATTCCATTTAATTCAAAGACTTATGAAGCACTTACTACAGCAGTATTTGTTCAATATAAAGGCTAATATGTGTATCACACCTTAAGTCATGAAGGTCAAGCCTGGAAGCATCCATTTCTTTAAATATTAGAATGTATAACTAAGAAGAGCAGGTGAATTCAGGGTATTCTCTTATATAACATTTCTAGACAAGTACTAAAATCTTTTCTTGAATAGATATTCTGGAACTAAGTTCCTGTCATATATATCTTTTTGGTTGTTTTTATCACTGAAGAGATTTCAAATCAGTGTCTCACCTTAGAAACATGCATTAGGAATTAAGCATGGGGAATTTCATGCCTGGAGGCTGATACCAGCCCTGTTTCCTCTATCAATACCATATTTATTGTAACTCATTCCCCACCTCTGCACTATGAATTTCTTTTATCCTGATAGGACCTCTAAGATTGTTCTGCAAGAGGAAATAAAAGCAGTGGTGATCTTCTGGAACTGATAATATTTTGCCCCCCCAAAAAAAATCATTTTTCTTATCATTGTAGGGCTCTAAGTGTTTCTGAGGTGGCTTGTATTTCCTAATTAACAATATTCTGGAAAAAAGTTGGATATAGCTGCTGTGTGTCTATAAATTAATTGTCTTTCAAGTCCTGTACACCTTAACAACTTTTCTTCCTTCAGCTGTCTAGTTTGAAGACTTTAATGACTCTGTCACAAGCAATTAACTGTTCAACAAGGAAATACTGTTTGATTCCAGATGAAAGAGAAGATGGCTTTCTGATTAAAGCAGCAGGTTCTAAATATACAAAATTTCTGTAACTATGTGTTCAGAACCTCCTAGAGTCAAATTAAGTCTCCAACTGCTTCAGCAAACATATTAGTTCTTATGCATTTTATGATGGGAGTGGGATGTTTCTATCAAGGACAAGACAAAAAGGTCATCAAAGACAAGGACAGCTTCTCTGCTTTGCCATTGATTTATGCAGATATATGCACCAGTAACTTCCCTTTCTCCCCCACACTGTTATATAGTATGACAAGAGCTGATTTTGACCACTGCACCTCGGAGGCATCAAACAATTTTTCACATTCCAGTGTATAATTTCCAGTATGTAATTCCAGTATATAAATACATAATTTGCAGTGTACCTCAGTTATTTACATTGGTAAAATGATATTTGAGTGATATCGTGAGGTTTTTGAGATTCCTCACAGCAGAGGAAATGGTCTTGCCATTTTCCATCACTTTATGCATGTTCTTAAGAATCTCATAAGCTCTTCTTTTAGTTTGGTGTTTAAAAGTGTTTACATTGTGACCACATTGCTATAGATATCCTAATACCTTTTTTTCCCTGAGGATGTTAGTATGGCTTCTTTGCATTGCTATTTTCAGGAACCATGAGAAACTGCTACCGAGAAATGTGGTGACTCTTAAGACCTATAATAATTAATAACATCTCTCCTTTTTTCTCTAATTTCTCTGTTTCTTATGCAGATTATTTTCCGTTCTTCTGAGTTCTGTATGATATCAAGAAGTAGTTGGTTTTTGCATGATATATTTAAATAATTTGTTGCAACCAAGGTTCTTCTGGCTTGGTATCAATCACTTTATCATGCTAGGAGGCTGGAGTGCAAGTCTTTAAAAGCATAATGTACTTGATCCATGTATACAGTGAAAGAGAGCACTATAAATACAATTGCTGATTGCAGCAGCAAATTGTGATGAACAGCAAACCAAGATCAGCAATCTTCCTTTAATGAAGGTGAGGGGAACCTGCTGAGGATAAGTGGTAGCATTGATCCTTAATGGGTTGGGAGACAGTGCTGGAGCATTTCTTCCCTCCTTCCTCCTTTATGCCTGTTCTTGCAAGCCATGTGACTATTTTTATATTCCTTCTTGTTGTGTGTTTTGCACTTTCAACGTAAATTATATGCTTTTCATGTGTTCAATATATGCATTTTTCTCTTTTTTTTTACCAAGAAACTAGTTCTGCCCTGTAATGCAGGTTACATTCCTTCAGTGGTTGGTAAACAGTGCCTCATGTTTTGAGTTTATATACTCTCAGGCCTCTGTTATCATCCCTTGCCTGGACTTTCAGGGCCTCCGTCATCTTTTTTACTTATCAGTTTCCCACACATAAATGGAAGGTCACTTTAGTCAAACTCGCCTCTAAACATCCTTGGAAGGGCATACATATCAGTTTAATCTAAAATGTTCTACAACACATAAAAATAAAAATTAAACCAAAACACAAAGAAATTGAAACTATATCACAATCTTTCCAGGAAATGCTTCAGAATAATTATAATTCATAGTAATTTTAGATTATTCTCGAAATAATTAATTATTAATTTTCTAATTTTTTTTTATTTTTTGTATTTTACTTACTTTGTTGTAAAGAGCAAATTACCTAAAAATATGCAAAGACCATAAAAGTAGTTATTTGATCTAATAGCCTCTTTTTTTCCCCTCCATGTATGCATAAGAAATGCACAACTCAGTATAAATCACAATTTATAGTGTACTCGTAATAACAGACACCTTATTGTTCTCAGTCCAGTGGTAGTCAACTGCTTCTCAGCAGTACTCAGGTTCCTTTATCTGAGTTTCTGCCTCTTGCTCTGAAGATGATTTTGATAATTAGTGTACCAACAGTGTTTACAAACCCTAAATACCTAAGAAAATCCATCATGACATTCTCATTTCTAAATTAATAATGGTTTTATTAAACTGATTTTATTCAGTTTATATCCAGGTACCTACTTCTGAAAATATTAGCAGAGTGCAAATGGCACGTTTATTCATCATGATGTTTCTCCATTTTAGAGACATGGAAACTGGAATATGGCAAGGGGAGTTGGCCTGCCAAGGGTTCCCATTCAGCCCAGTGGTACCTGTTCTAGGCCTTAGATTCCTTGGGTCTAGATGGGTGCTCATTTTTCAGGATCTTTTTGTTGTTGTTGTTGTTTCTTTTACATTGTTATTAAAAGAAAACATGTTCCCTATAGGTAGTCTGAGTCTGGCTTTGTGAAAAGGAAATAATTTGCTTTATATTTTATTGTGTCTTTACCTTGTAGAGAAGAATAAATAAATGCAGTGCAGTAAACACCTGAGCACGTATACAACCTGAACCTCTGGTCCTTACATCTTTCTATTTTTTTGGAGGAGCAGTGTGAGGAGCCTGTTGACCATGTTCATTCCCACTCCATCTGTCTCACTACTGTAGTAGCCTTAAATTAGTTCTACATTCTTTTATATTTCATGCTGCTCAAAAGTAAAAACGCTTGTCATTTTGTCATAGGAGAGAAGTGGGTTTTATTCTTTTCTAACATGCTTGAGGAACGTTCTGTAACAATGAGCATAAAAATATGTACTTTGCATTGAGTTTAAAAGAAAAAAATCACAGATTTGCGTAACAATGTTAATTTTCCTTTTATGCATTTGTTCATGTTCTGCTAATCTGGCCGGAGTATGAATGTACCATAAAGGATGAGTTACTCCAATACATTACCTAGTTATACTGCATAGGCATTTATTTCTAGTAGTAAATTATTTCTAGTAGTAAATTAGGACTTCTGAATTGACATACTGGTAAATTGCAAGAACTTGTTATGGTAAATAAATTGTTACTGTAAGTGAATGGTGATATTTTCTGGTTTTTGATCTTTGTGATGATATTTCTTTCCAGAGTGATACAAGCCTACTAGGAGTACTTGGGACCCCTGGACTTAAAGGCCAGAAGGGAGATGTTGTAAGCATTTGGGATGAATTTGGAGAAATTTCAAAGTGCCTATCTAACCTGTCTCTGCCACACTTAACACAGTATCTTTGATTTGATTTGTCACAACAGGCTTTGAAGGAATAGATTTTAGAGATGATTGGCACTTTAAACTGTGTAGTCCAATATCCAGCTCATTGTGCTGTCCTGCAGGAGCAGCACATGATCCTTTATCCTCTGCTATAAACAGAAAGAAAAAGTGCTGAAAGGACTGTATGTGGTTTCCATAATGCTGTCTGAGAAGCCAAATGAGCTGGCCTGCCTGCTATGTGGAAAAGACTCTGAAGAAGTTGAAATTCAGAAAATGTTTTGAGTAGTAAATCATGAATATTTAAAGAAGTTTCTCTGTAACAATAGGACTATCTATACCAAGAATACTTATAGGCAGCCTCTAAATATTGCATGGAAGTCAAATTCTGAATCCACACTATATGACAGTATGTTGTTTATAGTCATCTGTCCTGTGTAAACAGTGGAATGATTTTTTAAATTGCATGTGTTCCAGACTTGTAAGAGAAGAGTCAAGTGCTCTGGATATGTGACAGAACAGATGATATTTTTAATATAGAAGCCTACAGATCTGCTATAGAATACAGTCATTTAAATTCATTTGCACATGTTGAAAGCTTGATTTCCATTGCAATAATAGTTAAGAAGTGGCTTACATAGAACAAAGTACAGGAGAAGATGGGGAGAGGTTTATCTGCATTTGTCAGAATATAAAAGATTTTAAAATTAATTCATTTTGTTAAAAGGGTCAAAAAGGAGAATTGGGAATGACTGGTGCAAAAGGAGAAAAGGTAAGTTAATTCCTTACTTCTGTGCTCATGTGTGATACTAGAAGTTGACTAAATATTCTGATTATTAGTGCAGTCTTGGAAAACAGAAAATATATTTGGGCATAGGAAAAGTTGTCATTCTCTAAATATCTGTTATTTATTCAAACCCTCCCACCTTGGGTGGGTATTTATGTATGCAAGTAAATTTCCCTCTTCTAACAGTTCACAAAGTCCTTTGCTTTAAACACATTCAGACTTTTACTGAATACCAGTTTAAAATTGTTTATATAAGTTTATGACCAGAGACTGCCTCATGAATTAGGCACCATTTATATTTTTTCAAGTTACAAATGTGATCTTCAATATCTCTGTGAAAAAATGTGAGTCTTTAAATTATTAAATTTTCGAAATTAACTTTCTAATTTAGTATCATTTAGTTTGAGAATAAATATTCCAGAATGACCTGGGGGGAGAAGGGGGTATTACTGGGGAGCAGGTGTATGTTCTAGGAATGTGATGCACCCAGTTCTTCATCTACTGATTATTAGGCATTTTGTTATTCAGCTGTTAGGCTTCCAGTTGGTTTCTTTGGTCATATCTTTCTATAAAAATAGTTTTCACACAAGCAGAAATATTTTTTCACTCTGTCATATCACAGATTTGTGATTTTGTGTGCTATAGAGCACTTTTGTTTGGGAATTTTTCAGGTTTGAATGCATTATCACTCTCTTTAGTTCATGTTCCTGTCCCTCCCTTGAACTCCTGCTTGAAAGGATCCCACATACCATGGTCTTGGCATAACATCATCATCCTTCAAGTAAACTTTTGTAGTCCATATATTTGTATTTTATATAGGTTTAAAAAAATGCAATATTTTCCAAGGACTCTTCAACAAAACCGGACATATGGACTATTTACCATTTTTAAAAATCTGCGTTAACATCTTCCCTATGTTTCCTTAGGGAGAGCCTTCTGAAAAGGGGGACAAGGGAGATCCAGTAAGTATAGAATGTTTTGAACTGATGTGAATAATTTACATTACAGATTATTCCCATACCATATTCATGCTGTAATTCCTTTTCTTTGTAGGTGTGCATTAGATTCAGGGATTATGTGAGATAGCATATGTATTGTCTCCTGTCTTACCCAGGTTATAAATAAAAACCAGAGATGCCCTGTTCTTCACCATTTTTGTTGTTGGTACAGTCCATGAACTGCATTTAAAGCACACACCTTTTTTTTATTCTATGTGAAGGTTCTTTCTTTCAGTTATTTCACAAATTTTTTTGTGGCCTGAACTGTATTATTTTTATGCTCCTAGTGTGGCATTTAACATCAGGCAGTTTTTATACAGCCATTTTATGTATGCATAACTTTTTTGTTATTTTGGGGCATATTTTTAGAACCCTCATTCTATAAACATCTGTTTACCTGAGTTATTTATTTTTGATTAATTATGGTTCCCTCTTATGACATTTGACAAAAGCTAGTTATTGTTTTTATTACACAACTCAAGGTTGCTTAGATATTTTTGATTAACCTGTTATAATAACCAAAATAAGGCTTACTGTAATAACATGTGGTTTTGGAGGTGAATACTGTGTACCAGAAGAGATTTCGTCGTGAAGAATAGGCTTTTGACTGGAAAAGCTCTTATGCAAATGTAGTATTTTCAAAAGTTTTTTTCTTTAAAACATTAGGAAAACCTGAAAACAAAATTAGTTTGAAAGAGGAATGCCTTTCAGAGTTTGCAGAAAAAACATCAGAATTTCTTTAATGCTTTCTCAGTGTTTAAGTTTGCAAACTGTGTTAGAGTATTTTAAGGTAGCATATTAAACTCTTAGTTGATCTTAGTTGAAGTTTTAACTTCTTCTGGTTGTACCTACTATTTTCAGGGAGAGACTGGAATGCAGGGATCAAAAGGAAATAAGGTATTTTCTGACTTGTACACACTGTATACATTGCTGATATACATTGCTGATACTGGGAGACACAACAGTAACCTTGGATTTTTTTGTTTTCTCAAACAATGTCATTAGGGTGAAGTGGGAGTCCCTGGACCACCTGGTCTTATGGGAAATCCAGGATCAAAGGTAGGTGAAAGATATTTTTGTGGTATTAACAGCAAGTGCATTCTATGCTATTATATAAGAGGACTCTGAATGTTATCAACTCCTTAGCTGATATTAAAGGACAGAGAATGCAAATAGTTTATATCAAAAGTTTTTGCTTGGATTATGGCTGTTTTACGTAAGATTTGCATTTAACATAAAGTTCTGTTGATCTCAGTATCACTCAGAAAGGAATATTTAAGCAAATATTGATCAAATGTTGTTTGATCACTCAGAAAATATGAGCTCCCATTTTGCAATTAAAAATCCACTGGTAGCTGGGTGTATTCTCTTTATCCATCAGTGAGGCAAGGAGTAACCACTACCACTACTACTTTTCAGTTCCTTTGTTTAATCTTATGAGACTGCAAGTAACATCAAAGCAATCATTGTCTTGCTTTGAGTCTGTCCTCATAGGCAAACTCAGGAAGTGTGGACTGGATGAGAAGACAGTGAGGTGGATTGAGAGTTGGCTGAACAGCAGATCCCAGAAGGTCATGAGCAGTAGCACAGGGTCTAGTTGGAGGCCTGTCACTAGTGGTGTACCCCATGGTTCAGTACTGGGCCCAGTATTGTTTAACTTATTTATCAATTACTTGGATGAAGGGGTAGCTGCCTCCTCAACAATTTTGCTGATGACACAAAACTGGGAGGAGTGGCTGATAGCCCAGAGTGCTGTGCAGCCCTTCAGAAGGACCTCAGCATGTTGGAGAGATGGGCAAAGAACTGTCTGATACTCAACAAAGGCAAATTCAGGGTCCTACACCTGGGGAAGGAATAACCCCATGCACCGGTTCAGGCTGGGGGCTGACCTGCTGGAAAGCTGCTCTGCAGAGAAGGATCTGGGGGTCCTGGTGGACAACAAACTGTCCACGGTCCAATAGTGTGTCCTTGTGGCCAAGAAGGCCAATGGTATCCTGGGGTGCATTAGGAAGAGCATTGTCAGCAGGTTGAGGGAGGTGGTCCTGCCTCTCAGCCCTAGTGAGGCAAATCTGGAGTGCTGTGTGCAGTTCTGGGCTCCTCAGTCTCTCCACAAGAGAAACATGGAGATCCTGGAGAGGGTCCAGTGGAAGGCAACAAAGATGAATAATGGACTGGAGCATCTCTCTTAGAAGGAAAGGCTGAGGGAGCTGGGACTGTTCAGCCTTGAGAAGAGATGACTGAGAGGGGACTTCATCAATTTGTATATAAGTATCTGAAGGGAGGGTGGCAAGAGGACAGATCAAGGCTCTTCTTGGTGGTGCAAAGCAAAGGACAAGAGGCAATGGGTAGAAACTGATGCACAGGAAGCTCCACCTGAGTATGAGAAAGAATTTCTTTACTGTGTGGGTGACTGAGGACTGGAACAAGATTTGCTGAGAGAGGTTGTGGAGTCTCCCTCATTGGAGGTGCGTGCTCTAGGATGACCCTGCTTGAGCAGGGAGGTTGGACCTGATGACCCACTGTGCTCCCTTTCAATCCCTTCCATTTGGCTGAAGCACAAATGTTCTTGAGAATCTCTCATGATGCCTTGTATCAAATAAGGGTAGAATTGGAAACTATTAAAATGTAACCACCTCCACCCAACACTATTCATGTTAGATCTGATAGTACCCAAATTTTAGATCATCAAAAGAAAACCCAATGATAATAGATGTGGTTATAGAATCCACGAAACTGTTGTCTTAAACATGATTCTTGAAATCTTGATTTATTCTTTTGTTATGTCTTACCCTTTAGGTATTGCCTTGGTATTGACTTGTATTTGCTTTGTATACCTACTTCGGGTTTTGTACATATCAGTCCCCAAGATTTATTGAACATTAGAGTAAGGGATAGTGAGCAAACTCTACTTCTTACTTCATGTGGAAGATAATTCTTAATACCAGGTGTTTATTTAGTATTTATAAGTATGCTTTACACTGAATTACAGTAGTGTATTGACTTTTACCTGTATTATATCATTTCACAGGGACTGCAAGGCCCTCCAGGACCTGTCGGACCCAGGGGACTGCCAGGAGAAGTTGTATGTATTGTGCATTTTCACCAAGCTGTAGCAGTGGGGTGTGTGAACAGTTAACCAGTGGAACAGTGCCACAGAAGTTGTCATAGGTGCTCCTTTTGTGGGTGGCACTATAGCAACGATGGGTTGAAGCACAGTCAGATGGAATGCCTCCCTCAACAGGCCTTTATGTCGGGTTTTAATAAACCATCCGTATCCTGCTTCCGACACCATTTGGCAGCCTGAAGTGGATCTGGATATTGGGATTTATTAAAGAACCACTGAATTGAGGTCTTTTACCCTTCCTGATTATCTCTCGCTCGTTCCAGTGTTAGTGTGATGTCCTGACTTCCGTTTCCAGCAGGGAGATTGTTACTTGGCCAGGATGGTTGGGCAAAAAGTTGTCTTGGTTTGTGTTGTGCACCTTCTCACAATTACCAGCTGCAGGTGCTACTGGCTAAGGCTTACCAGAGGTGCAGTATGCCCTTAACCTTTATGTCTGTGAGTGCAAAACTGGTGTGTTGGGAATGTCAAACAGTGGTATGTCTCAGCAGAGTCTGAATGTTATTATTATGCTTTTGGATGTCCCACATTCAGGTCTGCCAACGCAGCTGGGGTTTGTCGAGGTGATAAGGGTCTCCTTCACGGACATTTTAGTGTAATTGTAACCATTATACCACTGGGGAACAGGCTGGTGGGTCCGCTGGCTGGTTGAGATTTCTCAAACTGGTAGGCACCTCCCTGAAGATCCAGAACACCTGTAACACTCCTGCATCTGGGCAGGAAGAGCACAGGTGAAATGTTAATCCAGTCCGGATTCTCTAGGAAACATCTTAAACTATTAAGGACCATTACACTAAACTTGAAAGTTCCCTGGGCATTTGACTGAACACTCTAATATAGCAGAAGCCTCTTCTGGGGACGTGGCTGCCTGTTTCCCTTCCAGATTACAGCACAATCCCTCTTTAGGTGTGCAGGCAACTATGTTCTTCCTAATCCCCCATGTAAACTGAAATTAGGTTTCAGTCCATGACACTGGTGGTGTCACATAACCTAAAAAGTGGCACTTACCCCCTCTTCTTGGTTCTTGCACCTGCCTTCCTCCAAAAACCATAATATGGCTTTTAAGTAGCATTTTGGAAATTTGAATGGTTAGGTCCAAGAACTGGATCAAGAAAAGCAGGCAGTGGAGAGCAGGCAGTGGAGAGCTTAGGTTTAGCCTAGCAGAACAGAAGCTACCAACAGAAACTCTTATTTTGAACAAACTTTTATGTCATATACTTTTTTAATATTAGAATACTGTTCTAAGGCACACGCAGTTGACAGACTTTTTATCGTTGACCTGTAAAAAGTCTAAGGGATGTAAGGAAAGTGACAAGTGGAGTACAGCATCTTCAGCTCCTGGCAGAAGATAGAAATACTAGTATGCAAATCTTCATGTAGTTATTTTCTACTGGGTAGACCATTTCTTTATACCTTATTTTCCTACTCAGTTTAGCACACATTTTTCCATTGTGTCTAATGTACATATCATTTATATGGTAGTTTATAAGCCTCATCTGCTGTGCTTCTGTTTATCTATAGATCCCCAATCCTACTGTGAAAGATAACTGCATACTGCATTTCTCCCTTGCTTGTGTTGCCACCATCCCACTTGAGTTCATATATTATAGAGATGTGTTTATCACCAGTCTTGTTGTTTTATCTTCAAAAAATTAAACATTTTGGATTAACAAATATATGCAGCAATGTTATGCAGTGTGATGAAAATTGTTAAAGGTTGAAAATTGGTTTACTTTCACTTACATCATCGAAGAGTCATCCAGCAGAGAAGACTTATGTCTTTTCCTAAGAAATCGCTCAAGCTTGGTCCAACAAAAAAAGAAAAAAAAGAATTGTAGAAGAGTTGGGAATAGACTAGACCATGATGTCTGATCCACAATCAGTAAATTTAAAATTCCATATATTTTTTACTGATTTGGTCTTGGTATAAGCAGAATATTCTTTGTTAGGTACCTTTTTTTTCTTACTTATGCTTTTAGTTTGGGTGGTTGGGTGAAACAAGTAGCTGTCTGTATTAAGCAGAGAAAGCAAACACACAGTTCTTGAACCTTCACTCCTGTCATGAAAATGTTGTCATCCTTCGTATGTCAGTGCTCACAAAGCTGTATTTTACACTGTAAAGAAAAATTAAAACAATATGTGTTTCTTTGTCTTTTTCTTAGAAAGTTCATTTTCCAGTCCAGCTTAAGTTTCAGACTTAGATGTTACTTTTCAGTTTGGGCTATTTTATCTTTTACTGTGAAAATTACTGGTATTCATAAAACACTTGACTAAACAGTTGGTTGAATAACATTGAAGGGTCATGGAAAAAGTTTTCTGTATTTGTTGCAGCATAGTAAGAGAACCCAATTAAGCCTTCTTTATTATTTAAATAGCTTCTATTTAGATTTTAATCTTTTTTATTTCTCTAATATTATTCTAAAAATCCTTAATGAAAAAGAAAAGGGAAAATACTGAAGTTAAAATCAAAATGTAAAAGATGAAAATACTTAGGCAAAAGAAAGGGTACAACGTATTTTATTTGCTGAAAATTTTTGACTGCCCATTAAATATCTAAAACATTTTAAAGGAATTTGTTGGATTAAGTAACGTGCAGAAGTGGGAATTCATTTATGCTTTTAAGATACCAATTTGAATAATTATCTGGTGTAGGAAGTCATGCAGACCTTTATGGGCAAAAAAGATGAGACACTTATTTAAAACTCAAGCTTTTATGTGCTACTGCCTTCCTTGAAAAAAAATTATTGATTTTTCAAGACTTTTGAAATAGAAGAAATAAACCTTTCAGTCTCTGCCATTCTGCCCTGAGAGGGTCCAGAAAATAATCTTGATTATTACATTTCAACTAAAAGAAAAATGATTCATATATTTCATTAAAGAAGCATTCATGAACTTATACTCTTTAGCATTTGGTGTCAATACTAATGCATAGTAAATAATCCAGTGTAAGCTACTTTTCATCTGTAATTTTAAATAACCTTTAAGGGAATAGCTATAAAAATGTACAGTTATGTTTTTATTAATTCCAGGGCTTACCAGGAGAGCAGGGGGTACCAGGAAACCCAGGAGTTAAAGGAGACAAGGTATTTTTTCAAGCTTGATATGTGAGAGCATATTAAATTGTCACCTCAGAAGTAACCTTCCATCCTTTTGTGGTGCATCTGTGTGGCTGCCATGTGAATTGATTTTAAAAAGTACCAGCAGCAACCTCCTGTCTGCCTCTTGAAGATGCTGCAGGCCAGTTTGGAAACCCAGTTTCTCTTCAGATTTATAATTTAAGTAATGTTTCAAGAAGGTTGCACTGCACCCTTACATTGAATCTGTGCAGTGCAGAAATGTCAGTTCAGGTCCTGACTACAGAAACCCATTTCAGTGTAGTGCCCTACCCGGACTAATGTGTAAAATCCCACTTCACAGTCAGACATATTTATCTTGGCAGAGCACTGGGGCAGCTACACTGTCTCAGATGCAAGCCAAGGCTGTGTCTCTTTATGACATTGTATTTTGCTGTGTATGAATCCCTTAGTTACAATCCAGCTACATCAGCAATGGTTAAAAATTTTATGTGTGTATGTGTTGAATGTAGAGAAGGGGAGAAAAGAAGATACACAGATGTGCTCTGAACTATGTGATGTGTTACGGTATTTATACATTGTGGGGTACAAGAGAAACTAATAAAATCCATTAATAGTTTGAAAAAAAAGTGAGCTAGAAGACAGACAGAAGAAAATAACTGGAACAATGACAAAAATCTACTCATCTTACAAAATGGGAAGTTGTGGATTCAGAAAAAATCACAGAGATGTTGCAAGAGCATGCAAAAGACAAAGGACAGCATAATATAAAGCCCAAATTCACTTTCGTAAGGAGCATGAGTTAGAGACGAGACACTGCATGCACTGAAGTGTAGGAGTACAGTGAGGACCCCGGGTTTAGCACTAGTGGTAGATAGCTGGGGAGAGACTGAGTTGTTCCACCTGTTGCTGTGAATTAATTGTCAGGCTTTAATGGAAACCTGTGTATGAGGGGCCTGGGGACCAAGAAATGTAGATCAGTTGCATTGCAAGCATGGAAAACCAAGACAGTGCTAGTTACAGCTGATGGTTGTGTAGTCCATGCCTCCTCTTCTTCTGCAACTTTTTGAAGGAAAATATCAGTGCTTTTTTTATTTCTCTGTTTCTTCTCAAATACTGGCAAATTCTGTGAGAACCTTGATAATATTTAGAGGTTTTTTATAGGAGAAAATTCTCACATTTCAATTAGTGATTCAAATATATTTTGTAGGGTGACCCTGGTGGGATTATGGGACCACCTGGACATCCAGGTCCAAAAGGTGATATGGGGCCTCCTGGACCAAGTCTGCCTGGAACACCAGTAAGTTCATAATCTGAAAAAGCTTTTCTGACTTTATTTCTTGGAGGCAACTGGTAAAGAATTGTCACTGTGCAATCATAGAAAGAAATCATAGAATCATGAGATGGTTTGGGTAGGAAGGGACCTTAAAGATCATCTGGTCCCAAACTCCTGTCATGGGCAGGGACACCTTCCACTAGACCAGATTGCTCAAAGCACCATCCAACCTGACCTTGAACACTTCTGGGAATGGGGTAGCCACAACTTCTCTGGACAACCTGTTCCAGTGCCTCACCATCCTCATAGTAAAGAATTTCTTTCTGATATCTCATGTACTCTCAGTTTAAAGCCAAAAAGCAAGCATTTTTTTTAATGCAATTTCAAACTGGAAATATATGTTAGAGTTCATATATAAGTGCACTAAAATATGGTCTAAAAATAGTATGAGACTCACACATGCTCCTATTGACAGCGGTATTAACAAGGAAGACATGTAAATTTTCATAGTTTATTTCTGAAGGATGACTAATTTTGGCAATAAAATTCAGCTAGTCTCTTGGATTTTAAAACATAATTGTGGGGTTTTTTTCCTGTTTTTTTGTTTTGTTTTTGGTCTTTGTAGGGTCCCACTGGTGTTCCTGGAAACCCAGGTCCGCGGGGACCAAAGGTATACAAAATATATTATTTCTTTTTCTACCAAAAAAAGAAAAAAAAAAGGTAGTTTGCATTTTCAGACTTGTTGTAATGGAAAGGTTTGTACCTTTCACAGGGAGAAAGAGGACTACCTGGTGTACAGGGAGCACCTGGGGAGATGGGGCCCCCTGGAATAGGCATTCAGGGATCACCAGTAAGTATACCAATGCCCAGGGTCTGGGCTTCTCGCTGTGATCACTGTGAAACTGCAGTAAGCAAGCTAAGCATATTAAATAACCATGCTGTGAACTCCCCTCTGACTTGATTCACAACTCCCAGCTTGTTTCACGTGTTGCTGTGCAGTTTCAATTCAAATAGGAGCAAGTTGATACAGTCTATCTAAGGCATTCATACTGAATAACTTTTACAGCAATAACTGTTTCAGTTACTCAGCTTGTTTCCCAAGTTTCTTTCTTTCCATTGCCTTTAAATAAAGTGTTCTGCTGTGTCTTCAGAGTATTCAGTAAAAAAATTTCCTGATGTTGGTGGTGTGGATGGTTGGGTGCTACGTGAGTTTTACTCCAGTGAATAAGACAATCTCTCTTCAGTCCAGACTGAAGAGCTGTATCAGCTGATACATTCCAGTTTATGGACAGTACTCTGGTATAGAGAGAAAACATTTGTCAAAGGTGCATAGAGATTCACAGTGAGTTCTTAATCTAAAATAATGCTTAAAAATATTTTTTCAGTCAAAATATTTTCAAATCTGAATTTTAAAATTATTTATTTATATCTAAATTTTAAAAATTATCCATTTATATCTAAATTTGTTTTTATTCAACTGCTCATCAGCTTTTCTTAGGAATCTCCTGGCTAAATAACAAGTTTCACCATAAATCATTAATTTTTGGAATTGCTTGCCCTTAAAAATGGTCCTTAGCAAAGTCTTGAATTCTGTAATTTTGACGAAATCACATTTAGATTTAAAGCCAAACCTTAGCACGAGTCTTCCTCACAATGAAAACTGCACCTATATCCCACATTCAATATTTTTTAATGAAATTCGTCTCCCTTATCCCAGAAAGTGTAACTACTGATTATTTGGAGTTTTCTTACAGGGTCCAATAGGTCCAACTGGATCAGCAGGTGTGCAGGTAGGCCATAAGTTTTGTCTTTAATATAAAAAACATTAATTTAATATAAGAATTTTACAAGAAAAGTATTTTTATGTCCTGAATTACCTTTCCTGCTCTTAGGGCCCTAGGGGACCTCCAGGATTACCAGGAACTCCAGGTACCCCTGGTATTAATGTAAGTGACAGTTTTCTATATATACAACAAAAAGTAATGTGTCCCTCATCAATGATTAAAGGCCGTCAATTTTTGCATTTGTTTCTAGGGCACTCCAGGAAGAGACGGAAAGCCAGGACTACCAGGCCCTCCAGGTGATCCTGTACGTATAGAGAGAAACTTTGTGCATTTGCTTTGGTGCAAGTATTTTAAATTTAAAGGAGGTAAATAGCATAACAAGTCTAGAAGGACCGGTGATATGAATGACAGAGTGGAAATACTTTCCTGGGAGAGGCAGGAAAACAGTCATGTTACATACATTTGCCTCAATAAACTTTGAGACTGTCTTCATGATGTTTTTGTAAGCAAGCAAAAAACACTTAGAATTACTTGCCATATAGTTGATGCTTATCAAAAATTATGGATCTGAGTATCTATCAGCAGAACTGTCAGACTTGGAAAGAGAGGTCTCTCCCATGCTCAGTTCTTGTCAGTGATTTAATTTTATTAGGGTAGATAGATATAAAACTCTGAAATTGGACTGGGAAAGATTGCTTGCTTTTTGAAGATATAATCAAAATTCAACGGCCGTCTGAAGTCAACAAGATTTAAGTTGACATAGATGAGCATGAAGTGCTTAATAAGGAAAAACAAAATAAGTAGAATGCATCTTGAAGGCACAGAGCATTCATTGTGAACTAAATTTAAGTAAAATATTTGATGCTGCTATTAAGTAGACAGATCTAAATTATAAAACTTACTAACAGGAGCATTATTGTCTTTTGCTGTCTTGAAATACTCTTCTCTTTGGAAAGAACATTTTTTTAAAGGAAGATGTAGCAAGCAAGAGTGGTTCTGGAGAATTAAGGCCATTTTAACATTTTCAAAATCCTGCTATATATCATACACTTAGAGTTTGGCACGCAGAGTTATGACTCTTAAGTGTGTGTGCAGTTGGACTGGACTCGCCCTACATAGAGAGCAGAGGAGCTGTATGGCACAAACATGGTAGGCTTACTCTTGTACCTAGTGTGCTCTTGCAGCTGGATGTTGGCACCTTTCACACTAAGGGTTTGGGGTCCTGTACCATAAAATGATAAAATAAGAATGCTAGAAAAGAGGAGAGCCTGGGGAAATTACAATTCTGTAGCCCAGCAGGAAGACCAACAAGTAGCATTGTCATAGCCTGAGTAGCTGTAAAATTTTGTCAAAAGAAGGGAGAAAAGTACATGGTAATTGTTTTAAAGTCTTGTTACAGGTTTTTAAGAGCAGGTGACACTGTCTATGTGCAGTTTACCTCTGTGCAAAGGATGAACTTCACACCTTACCTAGTTATGTCCTTAGGTTGTGTTAGTGACGATGTCTCACCCTAGAAAACTCATCAACCTGCTTTCAAAGTTGAGGGTGCTACCCTCTAAGTGGTGTACTCCCAGTTATGTTTATGGTTAAGTATGTTCAGCAGTGTGTCTCCTGAGATGATATTTGAAACACATTGCTTTAACTGGCAGTTTTTCTAATATGCTACAAAAGTGCTTATGTTTTTTCAAGATGGAAATTATTGAAACAGACTGAACAAAAGCAGTTAATATATTTTGAATGTGCCTAATTTTATAGTATGCCCAGGGCATTTTTTTATTTAGCAATTGCCCGAAGAAACGAGCATTGGTAATTGGAGACTCCATTTGTGAGTGAAGCTGATGATAACAAGGGCAATGAGTTTTTGCAGGGAATCTTTAAATATGAGTTTAATGGCAGGTCTTGAAAATCTGAGACATGGTGCAGTAAATGTAATCCTATTGATTGATCTTTAAATGGGTTAGCTTTAGTAGCCAATTTAACAGTGGCACTACAGAGTTATGCACTAATTCTTAACATTTAAAGACAGGACAAAATGGTCATGTTGCTGTAGCTGGATTATTTCCAGTATCTGAGCTAATTTATGGAAGTTATCTTTGGCATCTTCAGAATTTGTGCCACAGCTGATGGTAGAGTCAAAACCCAGGAGAAAGGGGAAGGAAAACAATTGAAGATAAACAAGTGAGAATAGTCTGTGACATTTTCCAGTTGTGTTAAGTAGTTGTTGATATGCAACAAAAAATATTAGTATGTTCAGGAGTTATGATGTTGTCATGGTTTAAGAAAGTTCTTTAAAATGTTACAAAAAATTATAATTGTGAGGTTGGATAGACAGCGATATTTAACCATATTTGAAACCCTGTTTTTAATTTGAGTTTTCATTTAAAAATAGCTTCAACCAATATATATATGTATATAATCAACTCTATTTGTAACAATATAAACTTTAGAAGTAATGAGAACACATCATAATTAGTAATGTTGTGCAAAATATTAACTGCGGCTGCTTTTTTTAATTTCAGGTTGCACTGCCACTTGTGGGAGACATGGGTGCTATACTGAAGGTAAATATTTTCAGAGGTTAAATATATACATTTGCTAAAATAAGCATTTAAAAGTTTCTCTAGGTTCTAGCCTAAAAAAAATGTTGTGATTCTTGTAGATTTTTTTATTTGCTTTCTAAAAACACGTGAGGTATGTATCTTATAGGAATTTTGCGAAATAGTGTTTGAGGCATGTGAGGTAGGAGCCAGCAAGTGCCTATCCAACACATCCAATACACAGCATAAATTGCTACAAATATACCCCGTTTACACTTTTACTTTTTAGCATTAATTTCAATAATACATCAAATAGGGAAAATAGTCTAGAATTTCTAAGATATTATTTTGAAAAATAACAAAATCTGGAGTGCTCAAACCTAAACGTGGGCATGTCTGGGACTACCTAAAATGAAGTAAAATATGTGTTAGCAGGGTTTGAGAGTGGGGGAGAAACAAGGAAGACTCTGAGCAAGTGTATTGTTTAGAAGAGAGCAAGGACTGAAGAGAAGGCTTTGGGATAAAATGTAGTGATGGTGAGAAAGGCGGGTAGGAAGCAATCTGCATGAATTGGTCTGCATGGATGAGATCTATGTAACAGAAATGGTTATTTGTCACTTTTTTTCTATCTGTTCCACAGGGTGATCCTGGCACAAGAGGTCCTCCAGGCATCCCTGGTAGAGAAGGGCCAAAAGTAAGTTTTGAAGAGAGTACTTTTCACTGCTTTGGCTCTTATTAAAAGTAAAAGGCCAGATTCTTATCTCTGCCAGTCTTGACTTTCTTGTCTGATCCCTACTCATGTGACATCTGAGCAGCCTAAAGGTTCAAACAGTTTTTGTGGTTCAGCCCTCATCATAAGTCAGTTTGCCTTCTCTCTAAGGAAAGTGAACAAAAGAGCCTGAGTTGAATCCCACACCACGATAGCTCTTCTGTGTCTTGCCTCCTTTAAAGCTAGCTCAGGTCTGACTGTCAAGTAGTGCATTGTTATCTATAGACTTATTTTAGATGAGTCAGTCACACACGAATCCTGTGGTGAAGGAAACTTCCCATGTCTCCCCCAAGTGTGTGACAGCTGGACCCCCCTGTGCCTCTGTGTTCTGTTCCCGTGGGAATAACACAGCTGTTTCACTGGGACTTGAAGTTTCACTGACATCAATCAAAATCCTGCTGCACTTTAATCAGATCAAATGCCACATGCTTTGGCATATAGATATCTTCCATCACTGAGTCTAATTCCATGAAAGTGAACTTTCTCCATTTCAGCAAGCATTTTGAGCTCACTGGTGTTAATGTCTCCATCAAGCCTTTTGACTAGTTTGCCTGCTAGATACAAACCACTCATTTCCTTTCACCTCATTGGGAGTCATATTTTAAAGCTTTTAGGTAGTTTTGAGCCTTTTTTTTTTTTTCGACTTTAAGCTCTATGGCTGTTAGGGCTTCATAGTAATATATATTAAATGTGGGTCATAAAATGCCCTACAGAACATGAAATTCATTGTTCTCTAAAGGAAGTATTTGTTTGAATGTTATGTTTTCATAGGGAAGCAAAGGTGAACGTGGATTTCCTGGGCTTGCGGGAGAGAAGGGCGATGAGGTACAAGCACTTCATTTCTACAGCAGCTGCATTCTTGTCTGAACCTGAGTAAATACCTAGATTGAGAATGAAATGCACAGGATGTTATTTAGTTCTTTAAAACTGCTGAGATAGTCATGTATTGCTATAAATAGCTCTCAATTCTGAATTTTCAATAAGATTAACTGTTATTATCCAATTAAATAACATCTATTTAATTTATGTCTGCGAATTTTTGCTCATTTGTATATATTAAAGCCTCACATACATTTTCACACAAATTCTTAAGAGTACAGCACAGAGCAATAAATAGGCAAATGCCAAATATTTTCAGAAAATACTTCATGTTTATAACATATCTGCTTTCATTTTGTTAGATCGCCTTTAGAATTCATTTTCAAAACATTCTGTTAGGCAAATACTCTGATGGGAACGGTCATGGCAGCAATTACTGTTAAGTGGAAACTGGAAAATGTTTGAAGAGTCTGAATTAAAAGTATTTGCAGTATTTTGCATCATATACTGCATTCTTAGAGTTATTTCTGTGTCTTTACGGAGAAGCTAAAAAGAGCCACATGACTTGTGGTGCCAAATCCAAAATAGCTTCTATAGATTTCATTTTAAATTGAAATATTTGCAGTTAACAGTTCAAGAGCAATCTCTGTCCAGAAAAGAAAAAAAAAATTAAATATGTGTTCCTGCTACTGTTTTGCTCCAGAGTTTAGCATGTTGTCAGCCTAAAGTATCATGCTTGTTTTTCCTTCTGTTTTACACAATATATAGAGCTCATTAGCTCTTTGCTTATCAAAGCAAGAGCTTCCTGAGGTTGAATTCAGAACATATTCCCTGAAATGGTGGGGCAGCCATAAGCAAATTTCATGCAGAATTTTACTGAAAAATACATGGGAAAGTAACACATCCTTTGTGTTCCCTATGGGTTATCTCCACAATTCAGTCCTAGCAGGCTGAGACATTGGTGAAACAATTTCAACAATTCAAATACCATTTAACTTCTGAAAACCAAGTGAGAAGTTTTAGGCAATTAAGAGGCTAATAATAGAACAGCAAGTTTATAACTGGCAGTTAGGTTTTTTTTAAAGGACTCTAGGGTAAATTCATAGTAAATTCATAGTGTTGTGCTATGTTAATAAATTAGCTACTCACATGCTTCTTCACTGTTTCAGAGGTTGTTACCTGCCTTAGCTCTGATATTTTCATTGCTTATTAGTAACTTTTGATTATGACATTGTGAGGGTGCAAGTGAATTTTTTTGTCAGAAACACATATGAAAAAACTTACTAAATTTGAAAGTAACTTTTTTTACAAATTCTTAACAAAATTGCATTTATTTTCAATGTTATGATTTGGTTAGCATGTAAATATGAAGAAAGTTTGAGAAGCCCACCTGAAGCTCTTTGAAATGCACTCATCAACTTCCATATGCTTTTAATATATGCTCTTTAATCTTTGTTGAAGCTTAGTTCTCTTCCTTTCAAAAACATGCCTTTTTTTTTTTTTTCAGGAGAGGGTTTTCCTAACATCAGTAGCAGGAACTGCAAAAAATGTTCCTTTGGCTTCATATTAATTTTCCATGTGACTGTACCATCAGAGTAAAGTAATTAAAAATGAACAGAGCACATCTTGTCACTTTGAAAAGCTGCAGAGGTGGATCAATGTCCTCTGTGTGTAGAAGCAAGAAAGGGAAATCAATGTCTCTCCCTAACTCCACATTTTCCCTGATCTGTTTCTGTCTGAAGTTTTACCCTCAGTCTGTCCCTCAAGGACCTATTTCAGGGTGCCTGACCTCTGTAGCTTTCTAGACTGCCTCCTTAGCCATTCCTTCTTAAACACTGCATTTAACAGGAGAAATACACCTTCTTCTTGTCAGAGGATGGACAGATAAAATCGATCTCTTCTGGGAGGTATCTGTTTTCCTTCATGGACTATAGGGAGAACCAAGAGCTGTTAGTTCTCATTAATACATGTCTTTTACATGTCTAAAATTGCACCTAAGCAATTTAGGTGTGGCAGAGGAAAGACTTCCAGTGGCATCCAGGCTTGTCTCAAATCCCACCTGTATTTACTGTAGTAAGTTGCAACATATGGATGTTTAGTAAGTGGATACCAGAGTCAATCAATTTTACAGGCAATCAAATAGAATAAAAGGAGGAAAGTGGATCGTTAAATACTGTGTAAAATGTCATGTTCCATTACCAAAAAAACAAAATCTATAAATCAGGCAGAAAACACCATTGCATTTAGATAGCATCAGGAAACATTGAAAAGTCTGAGTAAATGTCTTCTCACCAAAAGAAAGAGCCTTTTAGTGACAGAAAATAGAAAATTAATCTCTAAGGAAAAACTAGATGTCCTGTTCTTATCTACACAACTAAAGACAAAAAGATTTACGAGACATAAGATAACAGTGTGAAAGGTTGAAGGACAAGTGGTGCTTGTCACTCAAGCAAGAAGTTGCCTCTAACCTTGGTCAATGATAATCTCTTCCCTGTATGTCTGGGTGTTGGTTTTTTTCATTACTAAAAACAATGCATACCTTTTAGAAGAAAACACATTTTAGTATAGTTGTAATACTGCTGGACATGCTGAATATAAGTATTTTTGATGTAAAAGTGGGAGAGGAAGTAGAATTGTGCTTT
Source organism: Myiozetetes cayanensis (assembly GCF_022539395.1). NCBI lineage: Eukaryota > Metazoa > Chordata > Aves > Passeriformes > Tyrannidae > Myiozetetes > Myiozetetes cayanensis. Next base: position 85,965,621 of record NW_026087411.1, on the reverse strand, counting down.
TTTAATTTCCAGGGTCTTCAAGGTGCTCCTGGACTGCCAGGCATACCGGGACCCAGTGGACCATCTGTAAGTGTTTGGTATCACCTGTGATCTCATTTATCTCTGCAGAGGTTGCTGTAGCTGCCTACAGCAGTCCTTTCTTTTGTCCTTTCTTTTGTCTTTTAGAACAGTAATAATAAAACCTAGCCCCTACTGGCTCTAATAAAGAAAACTATGTTGGTGTTGATGTTACTGAAAATGCTATCGTGTTCTGGGTGCAAAGTTTATGTAACTTAAATAGGTTTGAAGTTTTAGCATTACTAGAGAATGTGTAAGGTTACATGACTTACGATGTGCACACTTGCACTGAATTATGTTTTTGTACTCAAGTTATATTCATGTTAGTAATAAAAATCTAAAAATAATTCTAACTCGTAATTCTGCAAAAATTCAGCGCTGAAACTAAGTAATTACTTGCATTCTGGTTTTTGTTGTGTAATTACTTGGTTTCACAAATTAAAAACAAAGTATGAGAATAAGCTGACAGTATTTAAAGACACTGAAATATATCATTAGAATTTTTTGTATTATTGCCAAAGGTCCTCTTCAAAATTGTTTCAAATTTTATTTTCTACATATTGAGTGGAATCACATTAGTTAGTATGATCATTATTCATTCCCAGATTTCATGACAATACTGATGCTTCTTTCAAAAACTGTAGCACATGTAGGAAGTTTAGTGTGGAATATATAAACTGGTATTTTAGCAGTAATGCATGATTCTTAGCAGTATCAAGATGTGCCAGTTAGAGTCAGTGCATTTAGCTTGCCAAGGCGAAAATGCAACTGCAAACACAAGTTTTACCCTTCAAAGGACTTATCCGAAGGACACAGCTGTTGTATCAGACAGAAGAGAAATATTTAAACCTGAAGAAACAGCATAATTAGGTTTAAATGACCTTCAAAAAGTAGAAGTTTTAATAACTTAGGGACGATATAAGAATACCATGTTTAATTTTTTCCTAACTAATATAAAGAATTCTGTGTTGTGCAGGGAGTCACAGGAAGACCTGGACATCCTGGTCCAGCAGGGGCAAAAGGCGAAAAGGTATTCCTTCTTTTTAGTCTTGGTAAAGATCTGTGAAGATTTTGCAATCCCGTTACACTCCTTTGTTTTGGGTCTTTTTTAAACAAGTGCAAGAGTACAAACAAGAATGTGACATACATTTCAAAATTTTGTTTGTGTCTTAATACAAGTACTTTCCCCAAACATATGTTTCTGAAATAATATATGACTAGTGACTGCTTGGTCTGCTACTCATTCATTTACCAGTATTTTACTCAAAAGTATTTGCATACTTTCAAAGTGCTTCACAAGTACTGAAAGTTATTATTAGTTGTTCTGAAAAAAATGCATAAGCTTCCTTTATATTTAATTTACACTTTTGTAGCACCGCTTTTTATCAAACTTATGTGTTCTTTTATCAGGCGCTCAATATTATCCATTGTAACTAAGAGGTCAAATTAATTTTTTGAGTTCCTCAGATGAGACAAATACAGCAGAGACAAACTTAGTTTGCTGCAAAATACTTTCTAGTACAAGTTCTCCTTCTTGTGGATGAATACAGCTGTGGGTTTTTTCTCTATTACATTGGAGTTTTCCAGGCATAACACTGCCACATCAATGTGTGGGATCCTACTAATACTCTACAAAACTTTGACTCTGTGTGAGTAAGAAGGGAAACTATTTTGTAAAACTCTTAAGATTATTTCAGTATAAAAATTTGAATGACAGTTTTCTCCTTGCAGACCACAATAAGAAAAATTTACCCCAGTTATTTCATTTTTATGTAACTGAATGCAGAACACAAGTCTTTGTTAGTTCCTTGTTCACAATTCACACACAAGTGAAAATGAGAAGCCACTCCTCTATAATTTGTTCATCATTCAAAAAGGGCAAAAAGATGGCTGAAGAGTGATGAAGAAAACTGAAATACAACCCCAGTAATTTTCTCCTCCTCCCTTCATCTGGGGGGTATATTTGAGAAAAGATGAATATGATTACTAAAATAATAGTACTTTAATTCCCCAGGAACTATTCCAAACTACACTTTGGAGGCTGAGTTTCTATCAATTAGCAGGACCATTTGAAAATTATTCTAGTATAAACATTTAATTGCAATTATATTTTTCTGGTGTCATTGAACACTTAGCTTGATTTTTGCCACCTTAGTAATTTGAACTATGTGACTTAAGGGTCTCACTGAGATATGTTGAAGAGGATTCAAGAAAGTCAATGAAAAATTCTGACAGACTTGTTTCAAATTATACAGTGTATTTAACTGAACTGTAGTGATAAGATTTTGAAAATATTTTTTTGGGAAATTTTGTGTTAAAACCTTTGGAACTCTCTACTAGTCAGAGACCCCACCATTCTCCTGGGGAAAAAAATCTTAGCAGCTGTATTTTTTTTTTTTTAATATAAGCAATTCAATACCCATCAACAGAACAGACTACAGATACAGGTAACAGCAGATTAACATTTTGTAATAAAAACCAAAAATGTGTTCATTATGTCTCTTAATAAAGATTTTTTTAAAAACTCCAATTTTTATTCTATATGTGTCTACATAAACTGAACTGTAGCTCTTTATTTACATATGAATAATCAACTGAGGACTGGCTTTTACAAAATAACATACAAAGCATAAAATGAATGTTAACTTTTATCTACCAGTTGCTAAGAAATTCATATTAACAAATCTTTTTTTTCTTTTTTTTGTCTTCCTCTCCCTCCTGGTACCTATGAAATGTTTCACAACTCAGGGTACCGCTACTATTTTGCCATAAGGAGGTTACTACACCTAAAGCAGCAAGCAATTAACAAAATAAAAAACTAGTACAAAGTAATAATTCATAACTTGCCTAAAACTTAAGCAGGACCTTAGTGGGTGGGAGAATTTATTCTTGATATTACCTGCTTGTATTGACTGTATCTCTTGTTTATTGTCATTATGGTCATCATAGCTTGAGTAGGGAATAAATCTGTCCAGCTACAGTAAATAAGTCTTATAAATCTCTTGCTGTACTAGGGTAGTGAAGGTTCTCCTGGGAAACCTGGACCACCTGGGCCTCCGGTGAGACATTTTGTTTTATATTTTAAATGTCATTTTAAGAACAATATACCTGTGAGTAAAATGTAATGTAATAAAAGGAACCAACTGTCAATCTGTCAGTCTAATACATGTTAGTATTGCAGGATGGAAAAAATTTCTTTTTTCAAAATGTTTCTGTATTCCTTTTTTTTTTTCTTCTTGTAATTCATTGCTGAGTAAGTTCAGGTCACTAAAGCCATCCTAGAAACCTGGCCAAATTAGTTAACCTTGGTGTCCAATGTTATTAATTTGAGAGCTTGGGTATCTGAGATCAGAGAACTTGGGGAACTAGGGAAAGACTGTGGACTCCTAATTAAGTGGAATAGTACCTAACACAAAATTTATTCTGCAGAATTATAATAATAAATATCAAAATATAACATATGCTGAGATTTACAGGTTTCTAGTTTTATCCTTTAAAATAAAGTCTCAAACTGCATTGGTGTGTATCTTGTGTTCTTTTGAAATGTCTGGAATCTTTGACAAATTGAGAACAAAAAGTATACCACAGGTTTGCCAGCCTACAGGACTTGAACAGGACAATAATTCTGCCTTTATAATTCATAAATGACACTTACTTGGTTTTTATGCTTTAAAGGGTATGCCTTACAATGAAAGAAATGGAATGAGCAGCTTGTATAAACTGCAGGTATTTTTCTTTAATGTTAATTCGTTTTTTTTCAATCCATACCTAATACTGGCCCAACTCAACTTTTAAACTTGCTGTTACAGGGAGGTGTGAGTGTCGCTAGTTATCCAGGTCCACCAGGACCTCCGGTAAGTATTATCAGAAATCTAATTTCTAATAGCTAATTGATATAGTAATAGGGAGTTTGGTTGGTTGTGTGGAATTTGATTCTATATGTGAAAGATTGAAAAAATAAGTATATGATCGGTATGTAGCAAATGATAGAAAGTCTGTGAATTTATGCTTATTAAGTATTTTAGCACATTTTGGACAGTAATTTATTTTGATTTAAGTATTTTGTCCTCGCAAACCATTTGTGGTCATGGGCTGGCACCAAAGTGCAGAGCTGTCTTTCTATCTATCCTGGAACAGCAAAACAAAACCAAAATATTTTTAAGATTTTATACTAAGTTAATCAGCTGAGAGGGCTGGAATTAATACTGATTCTGCATTAGCAAAATATACTCATGATGCAGTCATAAAAATTATCATCTTTTTGTGTAAGACATTCTTTAAATGTGGTTCCACTTTGGTTTTTTTCTGCAGGGTCCAAAAGGAGATCCTGGAACAGTGGTATGTATGTCTTTTTTTGGTCTTAATAGAAAATTCCCAAAGTAGTTTGACACATGATGGTCATTACAAGGGTTGAAGAGTCTATTTACGTTCTTTAGCAGGTAGCTTACCACCTGAAGAATCAGTACACCTGAAGAAGCCTTTTTAATTGCCAGGCTTGTGAATTTTGCAATTTTGGTAAATAGTTCTAAGTGTAAATGTAATGAATGACTGAACATAGTATTAACTGCTTATGGATTCATCTCTGCTGAACTGTTTCTGGATATATCTAAGACCAGAGAAGGTGAAGTAAAGGCAGAAAATACTTTTGGAGCTATTAGATTGTTCTCAATATTAAATTTGAAAGTGATAATGGTCAAGGGACAGTGTGTCCTACATCATACCAGCTAGTAACAACTAGAAGTTGATGTTTTCTTTGAAAATGGTATGATGGCTACCTACAGTATGATCACATTGCTTCTTGTGAGCAAGAGGATGATGACCAATAGGAGCCACTATACCCTTCAGCGATGCAGTTTGACATTCAAAAGCACAAACTTTTTATTTTTTTTTTATGTTTAACAGCGTTATGTCCTTTCGTGATTGTTCTTTACAAATTATGAGGAGGGGAAAGACATGTAGGGGAAGAATCTTGAGCAGTTGCACAGGGCTAGCTGCCAGCAGAATGTAGATCCAAACCCTGAATGGGTGTACATTTTCCAAAGTCCTCAATGCATGTGTGTACCTTGCCTTTATAACAGAGAAACTATATTTGTCATCATCTTGCAGTGTGTTGGTACAGTTCCTAGACTTGAAGGTGGCAAAGTTGAAACTCACAGGTATTGTGTCTTGATGGCTGGACATCAGTGAAAATACCCAAAAGATAATAGTAACACTTGAGTATTGATGGTTGAGCCCAAAAACTATGATAGTATCATTTTAAATAGATATTTAAATAGATATATTGTTTTAAAAATTGGATAAGTGCTTCCACAACAGTTAAAATTCCAATAAATTTTGTACTTATTTTTTAAGTCTTATGAATGTCACATAACTGCAGAATGATTGTTAGAGCACTATAATACTTCAAAGCAATGAAACAGGTGCTGTTCCTTTGTGATTAGTGTAGTAGAAGGCCTCTTTTGAACTTCAAGCAATATGACTAAAATGGGACGAGTACCATATGTCCGCTAATGGAAAAAATTTACTGATAAAATCAGTAGAAGCTAAGATGGTTAGCATGACTGGGCAGTTTTCTTTCCTGTGTTCCCCATGGTCTGCTGGTAAATTGTCTACTTGATAAAGATCAGGAAACCCTGAAAAATATTGGAGAGGTCATTTTTGAAACTACCTCATGTCCCTTCCAGCAAAACAAATAGCATCTCTGCCTGCTGCTAATGAAACAAATTACTGCAGGGTTCCATTCAGGAGTTCATTCAAACACCAAGAAGCTGACATTTGACCTCTTCAGCTGCTGTCCTGTCTTCAAATTGTTAGTCTTGGGCACAATAAATAAGGAGATGGTTCATCCAACATCTTGAATGCATGATAATAAAGACTAGGGTCAGAGGAGAACACAAGGATTGTGTAAATGTCCCTGGAGACTGGCCTTGTCTGAACACATCAGACCACAGTGTTTGGAAGATGATGATGATGATGTGTCTGCTCTTGTTGAAGGGTTCTTGTCTTCTGAGTTGGGTCCGTATTATGGAGTCTTTGTCTTCAGTATCAGTGTGAAATTACTGAGAAATCTCTACTCATGAAAGCAGCATGCCAGTACCATTTAGATGTACTTTTTTTCCTGCCAGAGGGCACAGTATCTACACAAATATAGTAGCGTAATTAAGTGCAGCTAGCTCACACTGACCCAACCAAGATCAAAGTGGTATAGGAAGGTAGTATCTTTAAGACCTGGCTTGGATTTCATCTGTCATGAAGGTGCATAATGTCCACTCAGCCAGCTTGTACAGGGTTTAGGAATATGTTTGATTCCTTGCCAAGTGTTAATGGAAAGTCAGCTACATGAAAAAGTGCATTTTGATCTATGAACCAGTGTGATAAGTGTGCTTCTCAAGGACAAGAAGAAACCCAAATGAAAACCCCTCAGCAGTGACAGCAAAACATGGACTTGTGGGATAGTTTTCTAAAACAGTTGAGTAATCTGTTTTCAAAAGAACTCATAAAACCCCTTTTTTCACCATAATGCCCAGAAGCTGAATACATCTTTCTGTATCAGCATCCACTTCCTACTCAGGAAACACCAGCTACCAAACAGAGTTCAGGTGTGGAAAGAGAGATCTGTCAGAGACTTCAGGAAATCCAGACATCACTTTGCCATGGCCTTTGGTTTAACTGACAATTGCTGAAATACTGAAATTGTTGGCTGTAGTTTAAATCTCCATGGTAAATTATCAATTTTCTTTCAAAAAACAATTAATAGGGCTTCCCCTCTCTACATGGTAACCTGATTTCTCTAGTGGAGCATGTTTCTGGTTTTCTTTCAAAACTTGAAGACCTAACCAGGGATCCAGTCTGTGCATCCCTTCCTGCAGAGTGACCTTTTTTCAGGGAACAGAGCGCTGAATTGCTTGGAGGTTGGTTCTCTGATTGACAGAGTATGCTTACATCCCAAGACTCTGCTGCCTGGAGGTGCTTTAGAGGTGACCTTGGCTTGCAAGAGCACTGAAGTGGAGTCTTCTGGATTACATTCTTCATCAAAATAAAACCAATCATCCAAATATTCACACAGTGCCTCTGAGAAAAATTTAATTTGCAGATCAGTAAAACAGAGTGTAACAAAATCTGTTCACCTAATAACTGGTTAGCTGGTTTAATAATCACAGGTTAAATAATCTGCTGTGGCTTGCTGTTCAACATTTCTCAAGTCGAGTACTGAAATTCTAATGTATACAATCCTTTTTTAAAAAAAAAAATAAAAATCAGGGAGACCCAGGACCAATGGGCTTACCAGGACTGGAAGGACTCCCAGGGGAAAAGGTAGGACACTTAAAAAGAAGTCATGGCTTCTTCTTAGTGGACACTACTTGCAACTAAATGCTTTCTGAAACCATGTTTGATTTTTGTGTGTGTGTGTATTAACATTTCTGTGTGAAAAAATCTTGGCATATTTATCTATACTTTTTTGCTTTACTGTGAATCTAAATCATATGCTCATCCAACATAACATTTCATTTTCTGCAAATGGAAAATTCTGTGTGGGAGGTCTTGTAATACTTTGTCTTAACTTGGTAGAACACTACTGTACTTGATAGTAATATAGTTTCTGTGTATGGTCACTAGTTCCTGTTCTCTATTGAACATTGTCTTATGCTTGCATTCCATCTGTCTTGTTCTCAGCCTTTTGCTTGCTAGTTGTGGAGTCTGATTATGAATTTAGCTTGTCATGAAATGCTAAAAATGTCACTATTTTGTTATTTGTTTCTAAATATGGCAAAGTACAAAACATCACAGAAATTAAAAAAAAAACATAAATATGCTTTCTGTCAGCAAAAGCAGTTTGATTTTGCCCATAAATTTAAGAAGAAAAATGAGTAAATTGTTTTGCAAATGAAGTATTTGTTCAGCTTTTTGAATTACGTTATCCAATGACTTCATAAAAAATTAGTTTACTGAAACATTTTTTCACCAAAAAGCAATGTAAAATAAAGTTTCTCTCTCAGTATATCTGTGCATTACTCCTACTTGTGCAAAGTGGTGAGTGACAAGATCTAAGGTAGATGTTTAAATTACGTGAGATGATTCTTGCTCTGTACTACTGCAGTTTACAAGCAAATAAAGACTAGTCTGATTTCAAAATGAACAAACACAGGGAGATGTTACAGGTCTAGCTGAGACAAAGTGAGGACAGGAATTAAATAAAGGGAATAAGCAATGGATCAGATAGTATAAACCAGCTAAGTGAGTGTTTGGCCCTTTCCCAAAGTAAAAATATCTTTTCCTTAACTAAATTTGGTCAAAATTCCACATTTCTGGTGCAAATAAATGAACAGAGTCTTGGAGCCTGCCAGTTCCAACAGTATCATGCATACTGGTTTTTAATATAGAGCTATTATGCACCTCTGTGCAGCAGAATTCAATCTTCCACAGACAAATGTTGGCTGTAATTTCATGATAATTTCATGAACTGGTTTAAGAACTTTGTGTCCTCTGGATGAAATGTCCCTTCCCTCGGCTGTGCTGACACAGTGGTTTGTGAAGCCATGCTGCAAAACACATTGCTGAAAGGACCACAATAAACCTGGGGAAAAAAAAAAAAAAAAGAAAAAAGAAAAAAGTTTCAGTGGAAGTGTCAGGAATTTTCAGTTTTGTTGTCATGACCACCATACAGGGAAAACACCTCAAGTTCTGGGTCCAGAATAACCACTGGGACAGTTGGACAACTTCAGATAAGTCAGGGACTTTCCATCCCTTTTCAGGGGAGGCCTAAAGCAGAATCAAAGGGATAGCAGAGAAACATAATATAAGAGAACCTAAACAAAGGATTTTGGTTACTTGCTCAAGTCTGTAAAATGAGCCAGTGGCAGAGGTAAATATTAGCATTTAGCAGAGCCTGGCTCTTGTCCTCGTTTTCAGTTCACTGAATAATCCTTCCTCAGGTTATAATGGGAATCCACAAACAAACTTCTGTTTTGATTGTTGCCATTTAAGTATAGATTTATCTTTTCTTCAGGGTGACCGTGGACCAGCTGGCACACCAGGAGTAGCAGGGACACCGGTATGTATATCCATTAAAGAAAACTCAGTGTTTTAGAAGCTGAAAAAACAGGTCAAGCAAGATGCTGAGCTGTATTCTCTATCATTCTGGGACATGAGTGCTTGGCTTATACTTTATAGGCAGGTAGGAAGATTGTGTTTTTCCTAAAGAAATTAGATTTTTAATAGCACTGAGGATTCATATTATTATTAAAATGACAGGAGGGAGTGGTGTGAATACATGATAAAGCTGGAATTTTAAGCTGTTTAGATAGGAAAGAATATGAGATTCTTCTCGTTGCCTCTATTTAATATAGATAAAGACTTTTTCTGTGTTCATGGGCATGCACAAATTTCTGAGCATCTTTCTATCACAAAGAGAAATTATGAACACTGGTTATTGCAATCCACAAGGATCTGCATATCAAGTCAATCAAACATTTGCTTTAGGGGAATGCTTTGCCAGCTATTTATGTGTGATACTCAGAGAGGTTTCTGAAAGTCATCCAGAAACTTTGTTGTAGGTGAAAGTAAATGTAACTAATGGTAAATTGAAATTGTAATTATTCATTTGTGTTCCTAAAGGAAATGAATACATTCTATTGCATTCACAGTTTAATAAAAAAGTTTATCCATATTTCAGGAGGCAATATGGAGTTATTTATATGCAAATAGATTTATTATTAAATTTGGGTAGCTACCAATCCATTTAGGAGCTGTTTAAATTATAAATATGTGTTTCATGAAATAAAAAGGAGTTTGTGTCTATGCACTCCCATTTCCATTAGCCACTGATTTAGACTATTTACTATGAGTTCTAAGAGAGAACATGATCTTAACAGCTTAATTTCATTAGGTTGTCCTAAAGCAAATTGCACATTTAAGGGAAAAAGAGAAGTATTTCTCTGAGTTTTATAGCAGACATAAGAGTTTCAAAATTTGTTGCTCTGAAATATATTTCACACTGTGGATAATAATGCAGTAGCTGGTTAGGATTATCACAATTGTTCATTACCTATGTATTTCCAAGTCATTGGATGTTCTCTATTCAAGTTGGATATGAAATATTTAATGAGGTCCCTTCATCACTGATGGAGTTGCATTCTGTTGATTATATTTAATTATAATAAAATCCACTGAAATAAATTATTTCCTCCTGAAATTAATTGTTTTCTTTTTATATTTTTTGCTAAACAGTTTTAATTAAAAAATTAGTAGACATATGAGAAACAACTTTTTCAGTAGCCTAGGAAGAGTGTGAAACATATGCACATATCTTACTGGAAAATATTTTGTCTTCCTTACCTGTCATTATTCCCTAGATTGAATAGTGGACTCTTTTTCCCATCTGAGAATATAAATCTCTTATTTACACTTTGGCACTTTGCTGAGATTGCTGGGATTATCAGGGAAGCTTGGGCTGAGATTCTGCAAGCATTGCCATCAATGCCTATTTCCTCAGCACGAATCCTCAGTCCTGTTGTTCCCAAAGTTGTCACTAATCTTTTCAGTTAAAAAAGTTGTTAAAAGAAAACCATTATATATATATATATATATATATATACAGAGAGAGAGAGAGAGAGGGAAGAAGAGACATTTAAAATCAGCATCTGAACGATGAGATGAGAGAGGATTGTGAATTCTGGCAGGTCAAACATAAAACAAAAATAAAAGTGGGCAAAAAAGAGCATGAAGAAAATTTGCAAAAGGCAGTAATAAAGTCACACACACACACAAAAATTAGGACTGAGGCAGGACATTAATCTTAATTTTACATATACAGTGATAAACTTTGATCTGCCTGTGACTTCTCATTATGGAAATCATGGTGTTGTAAGAAAACTTCATGAAAATATTATCTCAGTATTCAGAAAGTGTAAAGAAAACCCAGAGATCAAGTAATGTTATACAAAAGAGCAAGATTTTTCATTAAATAATGAACAAGAGCATGAATATTTCATTCACATATATATTCTCTCTTATTTTTTACCTAGAGAAAATTGCTATTTTGCTTCCTAGTAATTTGAGTCTGTAATATTCTCTGTTTGCAGGGAAAGCCAGGATCTCCTGGATCCCCAGGGATGCCAGGGGAACCTGTAAGTACAGATTTGAGTTCTGAATTCTTATGGTAATACAAGAATATTTCAAACACCTGCTGCAAGATTTTACTGACAGATTTATATGCGTTTTCTTCTTTCTTAGGGTGAAAGAGGACCTATAGGAGATATAGGCTTCCCTGGTCCAGAAGGGCCACAAGGAAAACCAGTAAGCAATTTTATACTGAATATATACAAAAGGATGTCTTAGTTTATCAGAAGTTACACAAGAAATGACATTACATCTTGCTTTGTGTCAGGCTAGGTAATATCTGAAGAACACACTGAGCTTCAGGGCTCAGTATTAACCATCCAGGAAAGAATTCCTGGTATTGTGGTGTTTGATGGTTAATTTTACTGAGATGTTGCCTTTAAAGGTCTTATGGAGGTCATTTGGATTTTGTTGACATAAAGGTTCCTCTTGTATTTTTTCCAGAGGGGGAATATGAACCCAGAAACTTAACACGGTCTATAAAGAATGGGGTGACAGAATATGTTCTCAGTTTCAGTTTAGATAGAGAAGCATGTGCTTCATGACTCTGAATAAACTTTTGACTCTCCTTTATACAGATGATGCAACACTGCAACTGAGGCATTTACTATTCACTTAAGATGTGTCTAATCTGACCTGTTTATGTAATAAAAGTGTGACAGCAGTGTGGTCAGCACTGTCCAAGATGGTTTAAAACAACAATTTCTGTAGCTTCAGCAGCAAATTAGCTCAAGGTTCCTAATCAGTACAAAACTCCATTTTGCAGCTTAAGGGGGAAAAAAATATTCCTGATGTCTCTGCTCATACAAGTCCTTTTTCCTCACTCAGTGAAACAGCAGTGAGTTTGCTGCATGTGCAGATCCATATACATCCTACTAAATTAAACAGTGCTAGAGCATTTATCTTGAAATTATCTGGCATTGTGCAATTGTTAATATACTCTCTGACATTATTTTGGACTGTACCAACTAGGACCCTCAGATGGGCCCAGTTCTGTTTAATATCTTTATTTTGATGATCTGGATGAGGGGACTGAGTGTCCCATTAGCAAATTTACAGATCACACTAAATTCGCGGTGGGGGGGTCCTTGTTAATCTGCTGGAAGGCAGGAGGGCTCTTCAGAGTAACCTAGAGAGATGGTCTGATTCCAACAGGATGAAGTTCAACAAGGCCAAGTGCTGGGTCCTGCACTTTGGCCACAACAACCCCTGCAGCGCTACAGGCTGGGCACAGAGTGGCTGGAGAGCAGCCAGGCAGAAAGGGACCTGGGAGTTTGGATTGACAGGAAGCTGAACATGAGCCAGCAGTGTGCCCAGGTGGCCAAGAAGGCCAATGGCATCCTGGCCTGCATCAGGAACAACCTGTACTCAGTGCTGGTGAGGCCACACCTGGAGTGCTGTGTCCAGTTCTGGGCCCCTCAGTTCAGGAAGGATATTGAGGTGCTGGAGCAGGTCCAGAGCAGAGCAACGAGGCTGGTGAAGGGACTCAAGCACAAGTCCTATGAGGAGAGGCTGAGGGAGCTGGGGTTGTTTAGCCTGGAGAAGAGGAGGCTCAGGTGAGACCTCATCACTCTCTACAACTCCCTGAGAGGAGGTTGTAGCCAGGTGGGGGTTGGTCTCTTCTCCCAGGCAATCAGCAGCAGGACAAGAGGGCATGGACTTAAGCTGTACTAAGGGAGGTTTAGGTTGAATATTAGGAAAAAATTTTTTACAGAGTGAGTAACCAGGCATTGGAATGGCCTGCCCAGGGAGGTGGTGGATTCACTGTCCCTGGAAGTTTTTAAGATGAGACTGGATGTGGCACTTAGTGACATGGTCTAGTAACCACGGCAGCGTTGGATCAAGGGTTGGACTTGATGATCTCAGAGGTCTTTTCCAACCCAATTCATTCTATGATTCTATGATAATGCCACATTCCAGCTTGGAGGATAACATGGGTCTGGAACGGTTTCCAGCAGGTGGCATGAATGAGAGCACCCTCTTTTAGGAAGGAAATAGGTTTAGCCCAGGAGACCAAAACTGTTCTGTGCTACAAGTCCTAAGAAGCAAGGAGTGGAACTGGCAACATTAAGGCATAATCCCTGCAGCTACAGAGGGGTAATAGGGCATCAGGACTAATACTTAGAAGAGAAATCTCTTCTGTGGTTATATAATGACTACCTGGTACTGAAAAAACATATGTACAGGTCCATATATAACTAGTCATTTAAAGTTGAATGCTCATAGAATTTGATGCACATCTCCATGGGTTCTGTATTTCTATGTTATAACTACACTTCTGCCTCTGCACCTTCAGAATATTTACTGGTACGGCACCAAATATTGAGCTTTACCCCTTATATTTTTAAAATACTGAAGTCTATTTATTAAAAAGTTGTTGTGTTTTGTCTTTTTCTTCTAGGGAATCAATGGAAAAGATGGATTGCCAGGTCCTCCGGTAGGAAAACAAGCTTTTGTGTATTTTATTCTTCACATTTATTCTTCACAGATACCATAGCTGTTAATCCTAGGCAGTTGCTTTCAGTTCTGCTAACATATGAATATACAACAAAGCCTTTAATTAATGGGTTTGTCTTTTTCAAAAAACATTTTTCAGGGTGCTGTGGGAAGACCAGGAGATAGAGGACCCAAAGGAGAACGTGTAAGTCCCCTATTATGATAACTTTTTCTCTTTTTATTGAGCATCTAAGCACCTCATCATCACATATTTTATAGGCAAAACCAAGAAATTAATTCTCTGTCAACTTCAAGCAGTCTCTTGGACACCTAAGATGTTTAGTCCTACATACCACTTTAAGGAATTAGATTTAAATTGTCTTCTGCATTTGGAGGAAAAACACATTTTATAGACTTTCTAACACAGTTGGCCTGGACAGTGTAAATTGATCAATAGGTTGAAAATTGAAATGCAGCTAATCTTGTTGTGTTGTCAGACTTTGCAAAAGCTGTGAACTTGCCCTATTGTCATCCTTGGGATGTCACAAACACAAATCATGTTTTATATAAAACAAGCTTGTCGCACTTAGGGCAGCAGAAATGCCAGTGCTATGCCTTACTGCTTCCCAAACTCTTTAGACAGTTCTGTTCATGGTAACAAGATCATGGTGGACAGGAATGATTACAGGAGTTGAGAGATGAGTTGTTTTATGTATATCTATATATATACATATATATAGATATATATATGAGATGTTCCTATTATAAGGTTGCTAAAGCCCTGATGTCCTAATCCACTAGATACTACATTTGTTTGATGAATCAGAAAAGCATCTCCCTGTGTAATGTGAAAAAGGAAATGCTGCTTTATGACACTGAAGAGACATGTGGTTTTAACCATCATTACAGTTTTCAGTGTTCTGGTTTTGCCTTCAAGGACACAGGCCTGCATCTATGAGAGAGATTGAAGGGATTTCAGGAAATAAAGTCAATGTTTTCTGGCAGCCAGAACTGTACACCATACTCCTTCAGTTTGACATCAGCTGTTACTGTTACAGAAAAGAGAAGCAATAAAATTCGAATGACAGAATAAAACTCTTGAGGTTTTCATGTCTAATATAAGTATGTCCTCACAGAATCCATTCTAGGAAGGAATAAGCCACCTGGGCTAAATTAATCTTATATATTGTTGGAGTGACTAAACACTGCTGTTATTATTACTTTATAAACTGAGTAGTTAAAAATATAACAAAGTATTTGAAAATACATGGTTTTCACCAATCAGAAATGCAGTTTTCAAGTAATTTCAACAGATAAAAGTACTAGTGGCTGGCTCATTTACTACTATTGTTTGCATACCTGGATCACAGACTGTGAGCCTGCTGGACAAAAGCATGTAGAAAAAGAGTATTTTTTTCTGTATAGAATTTAGTACAAGATAAAATACAAGAGACAGGAGAACACTAGAAAGGAGAAGGGCTGAATAAATCAGCACCTTATGCAGAGATCATAAAACACAAATATCCTGAGTTTTGTACAATTCATACTGCAGCATTTAAAGAGGAATCTGGAGGAAGATATGACCTAGTTTTCTGTATTTTTACAAGGACCTTCTTCAAAACACAAAGAAAACACTGGAGGCAGTTAGAAAAGCTTGTTTGAAAAGTTGCTGTAGTATTTGATTTACTTCCTACACATTGGCAGCCTGTAAAATGCAAATTGTTTAGAAGAAGAGGATCAGCTTCAAACCGCCATAGCACCATGGTCCAGGAGAAACTGCCTTTTTCTTTATCTCAAGTAGAAGATCTATCTATACCTTCCCTGCAGGGTTATAAACCTGAGAAATGTATATCATAGAATCACAGAATGGCCTGGGTTGTAAGGGACCTTAAATAATATCTAGTTCCAACTCCCCTGCCATGGGCAGGGCCACCTTTTACGAGATCAGGTTGTTCCAGCCCCATCCAGCCTGGCCTTGAACACTTACAGGGATGGAGTACCCACAGCTTCTCTTACAACCTGTTACAGAACCTCACCATCCTCACAGTAAAACATTTCCTCCTAATATCACATCTAAACCTGCCCTCTTTCAATTTAAAGCCAGAACACTTGTCCTATCACTACATGCCCTTGTAAAAAATCTTTCTCCAGCTTCCCTGTAGGCCCCCTTTAGGTACTGAAAGTAACTTGTGTGCTAGTTGTCGCTTTGATTAACTAAAGTTTTGTGTAAATGAAGACAGAAAATATTAGGCTTCTAGGGAAAGTTACAGGAAAAATCCTGGTGCCTTGTGCCTTTGTGAATGTGAGCACCTAAATTTTACCTATGCCATAATTGACATTTCTAGATCCTTGTATAAGGGCTAAAAACTTTCTGTACCCAAGTCCTGTCCCTGAAAAGTGGGTTACAGAGTCAAGCTGTTCTTTCTATCATTGACTTCAACATCAAAAGTATAAGAAAACAGAATGTATTTTCAGAGACAAGGTTTAGCCTATAAAATCAGCTTCCCTTCATGACTCAGTCTATTTCTGAACAGGCAAGAATTTTCTCTTCAGAATTCTTGGCTGAATTTTCCATGTTTGTTCCACTGTGTGCAGTGATTTTCTTTCTGCTTTTATTTTACATAGGGAGATCAGGGTATTCCAGGGGACAGAGGTCCACAGGGTGAACGAGGGAGACCTGGCCCAACAGGAGAAAAGGGAGATGTGGGTCCTGTTGGCCCACCAGGAAACAGAGGCTATCCAGGATCACCAGGTCATCAAGGTCCCCCAGGTTCACCAGGACCCCCAGGGTTTCCAGTAAGTAAATAGAAGTTTACCTTGGTTGCTTGGAAATTCATGCAACGTGAAGGTAGCATGTGCTGAGCAGTGAAAATTTAACTGAACAATACCACAGTCTTAGAAAAACTGAGGCTTTCTCTCAGATAATTTCAGTCTTCAGTTAAGGGGTGGAAAAATAAATCCAGATGATCAGGCAGTTATTTTTAATAAATATTTTAAAATGTCTGCTATGAATAAACTTGAATTATTTATTTGTTTAGTTCCTGCCTATCAATATGGCTACTCAATACAGTTAATTGTCACATCTTCTGTAAGCTTAAGAGCTAGAGTGTAAGTCTTTGCAAATGGGAAAGAAAAGGAGATGGGCAAAATTTATTCTCGGTTGAAGGGAAATCAACATTTAAAAAGACAGTGGAATGCTGCTTACTGGTTGCAGATATCTTGGTTTGTCTCCATGTGCACACAGGCACTGGATACTTTTAACCTCAATCAGATAAAGTAAAGCTCTAAAAAACTTTCCAGAGGTGTTATTGGTGCTGTGGTTCTGTTCTAGCTGGCTGTGCATCAAAGCAGTTAGTCCCTAGAGGGAGTTAGAAGTTGGCAGGTGCTGTGCAAAAGGCATGTGAAGCATAGTGGTGTCACTGCACAGCCTTTCTGTCTTGTGCAGGTTGATTTCCATACACTTAAAACTCTGGTCATCTTGACAGCTGGGTGTGCCTCTTCCACTTCCTGGCATTAGTGTCTTTATAATATTATAATGTATTTGCAGTAAAGTGGCCTTTGCAGTTAAGGAAATAACACAAATGTATTAAAACATTTGTTGGTGAAAGGTTTATATTTTAACGCTAATTTCAGCATTTTTTATTTTTGTAACATCATAAACATATGTATGTTTCTTCTGATACATATCACTTTCTTTTTTTCTTCATCAGGCTGATGCAATTTCACTTGAAGAAATAAAAAAATATATCAAACAAGAGGTTCTTAAGGTTTTTGAAGGTGAGAAAATGAAATATTATACAACTAAATATAAATCCTAAATTCTGTACTAAATTTCTTTACATGTCATCCAGCTTACACTACACTTAGCAGCTGCCTTGTTGCTGTAGCTATGTTTAACGAGTTTACATAATTCTGTTCAATTAGAAGCCATAGTATGTGTTAAACAGAGTATTTCCTTATGTAAAAGATTAGCATTAAAAGGTAGTCTGCTCCAAATAATAGTAGCAAGCATAGGTATGTGTCACTGTAGATAATAAATGTATCTTATTTTATTGCAGATAATAATATGTTGTAGATACATATGTAAGACATTGAAGAGTTACTAAAGTAGAGACAATAGAAATATCTAAATTTTTTGCCCTCATATTGAATGACTATTTAAATGAGAGGAAGGCTTGATAGCTTTCAGTCATGCTGGTCTAAACTGCTGTGCAGTTTGCTCAGCAAATATCCCTGCTGAGTTCCACAGCTCCCTTGAAAGACCAACATCTTCTGGCACAGTTTAAGGCAAATACCAGATTCAGCCAAGGCCTTTGTATTACGTAAGATTTCTTAGATGAGTCCATACTCTGAAAAGGAAATATTTTTCTTCCCCAGCATTTCCTTAGTCATGGTTGAAAAGCTGTGACTCAGGTAGGTGTCTGAAACAAGATTCTGCTTGAACACCTCTTAACAGTAGCTTCTCTTCCATTGCAAAACGCATTTCTTATGTCTTCAACTTCGCTATTTTGTCATTAATACTTGTGGATAAAACCCATTTTATCTTTTAGGGATAAAAGAAATAATATAAAGCTTGAGACTTTTTAACCTGTTCAGGCAGTTTTTCACTTTATAACAAGGGTATCATTTTGTGTATTTTCACCTTTCCCCAGAGTACTACTCCTCAGGAGTTCAACCTGCTATGTATTTCAAGAGCAGTTTATTGACTGAAGTCACCTCCTTCTCCCATTCAAATAGTATTTAGTCCATTCACAGAAATAAGGTGCCCTGCCTACAGGGAATAATGAAGTTTTGTCTTTCTCGCCATTGCATTTTATACACCTCAGTAGTGTTCCCACAGATCTTCCATTTTTTGACATTGTTTCACTTTGCCTGCTTTCTATCACCTTGCTTATTTTTTGTTTGATGCCCACTCTATTCTAATTTTTTTCTTAAATCTTAAAACTTACCACAGAAAATACCTGCTATGTCGTGTAACACTTAGGTTTTTAATCTGTTTTTTTAAATGAGACAAGTCAAGGTTAATACCTATTTTGTCTATCTCTAATGAACACTAAAATGTTACCAAGTGCACTTTATTCTACCAGCATGAATAGTTCATCCTGAAATATCTGCGATTAATAATCTTTGCTGAGAACTTTCAAGTTTTTTCACAACTGTTTTCAGTGTTTCAGCACATTCCAAGAACCTTTCTTGGTATTTAATCTCTTCTTTGCAGCTTAATATGAGTTATGAACATATAAGGTAGCCCCTCATAGGTGTGTTAAGTAATAATTATTCTGTGTTTATGTATTTTAAGTACTTCCACGAACAGGAATCAGAAGTAATTTGAAATGTTGAAATACATTAGTAACAGAGATTAGTAATAGAAACTTTAATACGAATTCATTCCGATTGTTTCAGACATGAGTCTGAATTGGAACTGAAGGTCTCAGTGGGTATTGGAGCATTCAATACCTTGACATTAAGAAGGACTGAACACCTTACTTCCAGAAACTTTAGCTGGTACTTTGGGATTTATTTATTTACCAGCAATTTGCTAACAGATTTCTTACTCACTTTTTCTTGTGTCTCTTATTAATGAAGAAAGGATGGCTCAATTTGTATCTCAGCTGAAGCTGCCTGCTGCAATGCTTGCCTCCCAAGCTCATGGTAAACCAGGGCCCCCAGGAAAAGATGGGTCACCAGGGCCACCAGGAAAGGATGGTTTGCCAGGGCCACCAGGAGAACGTGGAATTCAAGGTAGGAATTCAAAAAAATGTTCCCATAAATTCTATCTAAAAATCCTTGTACACTTGCTAATGATTAAATAAGCCAGGATTACCTATCTAGCTTCCTAATGATTAACTTTTACACTCATGTACTTATGTTTTTCCAGACTAGATCTAAATATTAACCCATAGTAAATGTGTGGATTTTACTGATTAAAAACTCCTAATCAGTGCATTTTATTCTAATAAGTGATAAAGTTAATTATTGACATATATCTAAAGCTGACAGAACTACTGTAGCACTTATTTTTTCCTCCAAAATATTTTAATAAGGAAGAAAAACTATTCTAGCACTCTAACTGTTTAGATCGTGCTCCATATGGATGGACAATCTTATTTACAAAAGAAAATTTGATCTTCCGGTCTGAGTGCTCTCAGCTTTGATCCTGAGACAACACAGGGGAGGAAAACCTCTGTTAGTTAGAACCAAATACTCTTTTAGAAGCAGTGAAAACTGAAGTATTACCACATGAGTTTTTCTTCCAATGAATAAATCTATTTTCACAAAAAAATTCAGAATAATCAGCTTTTTGCTATTCCCCAAAGGGTAATTTGTGCATTGCAATGCATTAGGACAGTATAGGATTTCCATTTCACTCAACTGTCTTTTACTGCAAAATTAGCTTAGAGGGCTCCATTTCCATTGTAGTTGTGCTCTGTTGTAGAGTCAGCCTCTCAGAGATTAAAAGGAAGCGGAGAACAGGCTAAAAGGAACAAAAGGAATTATCAATGAATAGTATTTTTGGGTGTGTAATATGTAATTTGCAGTTTATCTGTAGGTAGTTCTTTATTATCTTTTGTTAGTTTGGTCTGCTCTGAAGTCAGACCAAGTCAGACTGGAATGAAGAACATGAGTGCATAACTGAAGATGTGTGGATCCTAAAGCTTTCAGAAGAACAAAGACTTACTAACACTGATAAGCACAAACCCCTGACAGAAGCTTGAAAAATGTGATGAGATCAGAATGAGAAGAACAAGAATAAAGGATCAAGAAAAACAGTAAAAGGCTTAGAATCTTACAACACTGACTTCATCGTTACCTAAATATTCAGATCACCATAAATAATCAACTTCATTGTCAGTGCCAGATTCTTCAATGATGATGTATGTGGTGCATAGTCTCAGATGCTCCTGGGAAGTGAAACTTTGTACTGGATTTCCTTTCCAGCTAGTGAGCATAAAGAGTAAAAGATGACAGCTATGTTTTGGGAGGGGAGGGGGAAGGTAAAAAAGAAGAAAAAAAAAAAGCTGCTTTTTCATGCCTTATGCTTCAGTAAAAGTAGTGTCCCATGTACACAGGATTTCCATTTATTTTACTGTTGTGCTCAATACTCTTTTTTGGTTAGTAAAAGGTAAGCTAAGTGAGGAGCATTTCAATCTCTGATACTTCAAAAGATACGAAAATACACTTCCAAGGAAAGAAAACAAAAAGTTTGCCTTAACTTTTTTACACTCTGAGTAAAAGATAGTCCTGTAGGAGAAGCACACTTGCAAATACCCTTCATGCCTTACTCAGTTGTGCCTGTGCATGGTACTGTTTCGTACCAAGAGTAAAAAGAAATTCAAATCTATGAGCAGATTGAAAAGTATCCTTCTGTATTCCATCTTGTTTTCAGCCATAAAATACATAGCAAGCAAGACATCTTGGAGAAGCACGGTATGTGCATATTTGGCTGAGACCATCAAGGTAGCATGCTGTGTGCACAAGTCCCAAAACACATTTGGTATTGACTGACAAATACTCCTTATTATATTTCTCTCTTGGGTGTAGGCCAGATTGCCAACTCAGGGATTTGTTGTCTGCAGTAGTATGTGTCTGGGCTGGCAGAGTGAGTCACTTGTCCCAGCAGACAGTGTGAAGAAGTAGATGCTTCCAGCGAGCAATTAATAGGACCTCTCCTGTTTGTGATGCTGCATGATGAGCAGAGAACCTGCTAGAGCCAGCCAGCAGGAAAGGCAGGTGTGTCAAACACAGTGTGTCCCAGGAGGTGTTTAAATTTACTTGTGGATTCGTAGGGCCCCTCTATACACCTTGTGTGTCATGCCAGTTTCCCAGGGAAATGGTCTGGAATGACTTGGTTGGATTCCAACAGAACCTCCTTCTGCACAGCAAACCAATAGACTGGGAGTTAGTCTCAGAAGCAGAACAGCATAGATGCTAACTTTTGGAAATGTAGGTGTGGTTTTCAAAAAGTGTATTTAAAGAGTAGCTAGACTCCTGTTCATAGAGTCATCCCCTTCTAAGGAAGTCCAGAATTCTTACCTCCTGGCCTTCAGCAAGGTTGTTCATAGTGTTACTCAGATACTTCCCAATGGTTCAGGTACAAATAATTTACAGGATGGTCTCAGTAAAAATATAGCATGCAGGCAAAATATAATGAAGAATTGCAACTTCAATTATGAAACACGTAATAGGTATTCACATAATGATTGGAAGATTTTTATACTTACATATATCTATTTTTTCATTTAAAGAAATAACCTATGGCACATGCATCAGCAAGCTGATACTCTGAGGCAGAATTAGTGGTGAAATGTACAGCATTTGCTTAAGGGGGAACAGAGGAACTTTACTCTGTATGAGTTTTAAAGTATGTTAATATCTCATAGAGAATTAGAAAGTTCATTTCAAGACTTTACAGACAAGCTATGGCAATGTCATCCAGTTACAAACAGTCAGCTTGTCATGTGTTAGAGGACCTAGCTCAATTAACTTCAGTGACTTAATTGGATTTTTAAAACTGTAATAGTAAGTGACTTTTGGTCCATTAGATGAAATGCACCTTGGGATAATTCTGCAATCCAGATATGTTACTATGACTATTGATTTTTTTCTCACTAGAGAAAAGATTTCATCTCAGTTAAAATTCACTCTTTCTATCAAATTAAGGAAATTAGTTTGTTATAGGTCCTCATAACTCATGGTAGCCTCAAGGAATCAAGCATCACAGTTCAGAAAATAAAAATACCATGTAACGAACAGTGAAAACTCCTTATCTTCATTGGCAATCTCTGTTGTAAAATTTATGTCTCTTTTAATTTATAATTTGTATGGTGGAGGCATATAGAAATCTTGGCTGGCATCAGGAACCCATTGTAGTGGGTGTTGTTCAGACAAAGTCATTATTCTGAAATAGCTGTACTGGTTTCAACAGTTACCTCCTGTAAAATGTTCTCTGCTGTGGAAGTTGGAAGTAAACCTGTTTCACTTTGATTTGAACCCCAGTTCCAACCTCTCCACTGAGAGTGCTGTAACACACAGAAGCAATTTGAAATATGTGCTGGGGGTTGGATTAGAGGATGTTCTTAGCACCCTCTCTGTCGCTTTGCAGTCTTTTCTTTTTAAGAACACGAGTATTTGTGCGGTAAAACACCATGGGTACTTTGGTCTCGTTGTTCCCTGATGTGGTAATCTGTTTGCCTTGTGGTTTTTTCTAGAATTTAAATTTCTCTAGATAAATATTTGACATGCTGCTTTCAAATGTTGTGTTGTCCATGCTGATGGAAAAGAGTCTCTGTGATATAGGTGGAATAACTTCTGGAGCAGTTTAAATACCTTTTACCTCGAGGGTGTTGAGGTAGTGACACTTCTGACCGTGATGTTTGTGGGAAGCATCAAGTGGAGAGCTGTATTTCAGCTGTCACTACTCATCTATGAGCAGAACTTTATCCATTTGAACACATACATGTGTTCACATACACTGCTACCAAGTGGTTAGCATACAACCCACGGTTGGGTACGTGTTTATAATACCAGAACTTTTGAGTGGCAGAAATCACAACAAAACTTCTGGAACCTGAGTGAAAGGCTTTGCTAAAACAGTTGCCTTTTGGATTAAGCAAGTGTCTCTTACTGGAATTGTAATTCCACTAGTAAAAGTAGATAGCATCTTATATGTGCCTTTACATTAAAAACAAAATCAAAATCTGATTTATGTGTATGGTAATACTTTACTTTGACTGTGTATGTGTTTATCACTTTAAACTCAGAAAGTAGGCGATATTAGCCTCTAAAAGCGTCATCATGACCCTGCTTCTGAGCAAAATATACCTCATTAAAAATCAAAGATTTTTCTACCAGAATTACACAATTCATTGTTCAGAATGTTTACATGTAGGTCTGTTTACTAATATGCTTGCAACCTGTTAAATAAATCCTTACTGTCAGAAAAGATATCTGGAAAGTTTTGTATCAAACTTCACTGTCATCAGCACTTTCCTACCACTGTGTACAAACTACACCTTTGCATGTGTATTTGGATACAGCCAGTAATGGTTTACACTACCCTGGATCATGTGTTTGTATTGGCAGGCTAATCTTTGTCCAATTGTGATTTTTTGGGTTTTTTCCTTATTGTCTTGAATTCCAGTGATGTTTACGGAATCATTCAGTCTATCTTAGTGCCTTTCAATTACAGTATGTCAGAGACCTACAGTAATGGTTATCATGGAGATTGCAAATGTGATATATGGTGCCTGTGATTTTCTCTCTTCTCCATAACTAAAGAAATGGAAAAGCAAAATATTAGTGGCAGCACTGCTTTGTAAAATTACAGTTTAACTGTGTGTGTAGTGGGAAATGCACTGTAACTATTGACTGTAAATTAAAAACCATAGAGAAATATATAATAAATAGGACACGTAATGGTTGTGTGAATCCTGTGGTTGTATGATTAAGCTTTTCAAACAGTCAAAACAGCGTTGCACAAGATGATTCAGAGCAAAACAACTTGATGTAGTTATAAATACTACTGCTGTCATTAAAGAGCAAAACCAGTATTCAAAATTAAGTACAAGCACCTGCATATTCCTTTTGCTGAGTCCTTATAGCTTGTGTGCATACATGCCTTGTAGAATTTTGCTTAACACAACTCAGTGACCAGAATGCATGCTTAATATTGCTTGTTTTTCTGTGAGCTTTTAAACTGTTGATTTCCTTTACTTATGTTATGTATGTCACCCTGCACGCATTTTCTAATGTTTTTGCCTCACTGTAATGTGCTTGTTGCAGTGCTGAGAGAAGAGTAAGATGATTGATGCTCTGTTTTGAAACCTGGAATGGTTGCAATAGATAATAGACTCTACTGAAGTGTATAATGAGCTTTTGTGTAACAGAAAACTTGAATACTCTGAATTGAATACAATTCCTACTGCATTGTGTCTGTTGTAACAACCCTGAATGGGTACCACAGCACCCACAGTAGTGTTCTTCTGGAATATCTTATAAGGTACCAGTGTTGCAATAGACCACAGCACACTGACAGGACAACCTTTGCCATCCACCTGCCAGTGCCTGTTAATCTTCATGAGACATCAGGTTAATTGACACCACCATGTTGGCTGGTCAGCTGTGACTCTTCTCTCAAACCAAGTTACATTTCTTCACAAGAGGAAGTTTATTGTATGGCTTAGGCAATGCTAGAAATATACTGATCCCTTATGCAGGACAAATTTAATTCCAAATGTGACCAGAAATTGGCAAATTAATCTTCAGTATACGTCACCTTACACATCTGAGGTGCTGGGGAAGGAAAAAGGTTTCCTTGGTAGGAAGATGGTTTCCTTGTAACCTCTTGTAAAGTAAGGGGTTGTGCCAGGTGTCACACTTGTTCCTTTAAAAATGCCTTCATCCTCTGTCCTGCAAAATTTACATGATCTGTACAGAAAAGGTACATTTGTAGATGGATTCTTAACCTGAAATATTAAGGAAAATGCTTTACCGGTAGCCACAAGTCCTCTGCTGTAAAGCAGCCAGAGTGTTTCCAGCTAATAAGACACTTTAAAAACAGTTGAAGGAAAAAGAAACGGGCATTGGGCATGAGTTGCAGCACCTGAGAAGGTGGGGGCTATTTAGGTAAATACAAAGCTATGACTTGTGAAGAAAATGAACTACATTATTCAAAGTATAATTAGTAATCACACATTGTTAACAATATAAAGCTTCTTGGGTCAAAGTAGGCCTCAAACCTGAAATCTGCACAAGCTCTAAAGGTGCCTCATTCCACATGAGGGCTACTGGGTAACACTGAGAGGGGAGTGGGTCTTCTCTCACATACATGGGAATGTCTAAGCATAAAACTGCCAGTTTACAGTCTAAAAAGTGCAAATGCAAGGATTTCTGTAGAACAAGGAGGGTGAAATCTTGCTCAGTTGGTGGGCTACAAAAGAAAGGCTGGTCAGGCTGCAGATGGCCTTTGGATTGCTGCCTTACATCACATCATGGAACAAGGAACACCAGAGCAGAGTGTGCATTTGGGTCTTTATTAGAGGAGCTTCAGAAAGGTCACTTAAAATCTTGGAGAAAAGTCCAACTAGTGAACAAAGAGTCCTTTTGCAGAGGATGCAACAGTTACTACTAGAAATGCTCATATTTGCCAGAAGGAACTTAAAAACTTAAAAACTGTCTTAGGAAAAAATACCCATCTCTGGAAAAGAAGTGAGCATGTCCTTTTCCAATTACATTTGTCTTGGTAATTTCCTGTTAAAAAGATATACAGAAGATCACTGTTTATAATAAGAGGGTACTCTTATTTTCATATCTTTATTCTGTGTAGGTTATAGAGGACAGAAAGGGGAAAGAGGCGAGCCTGGAATTGGACTGCCCGGTAACCCTGGACCACCTGGCCCTGCAGGTACAAGTCTCCAGATTTATTTCTGTTATTGTTATTTATGAACTAACAGGCCTTTCTCCCATTTTTCACATTGGTTTTACACCCCTGCCTTTCCTCCCAAGCTGAGTCATAGCATGAGGTCAGACCCACCTGCCATCTTGTGGATGAGCTGGTGTGCAGCTGACTGTCAGTGATGAAATGCAGGGCACTACACGTGCTTTGGTGAGAATTCTACTAATTCTGACTTTGTTTTACCAGCTGCTGGCCTGCCAGGCCCACCAGGAACGCCAGGCTCACCCGGACCACAGGGGCCACCTGGACCCAGTGGGAGATGCAATCCGGCAGATTGCTATTACCACATATCACAGACTCGGTCACACACCAGCAGAAAATAAAAAACCTCTTCCCCAGACACTTGGGTTCACAATCACTTTTCACTCCTCCCAATAAGTTAATTTAATTTTTGAAATATTTGGTGCATTTTTTTTTCTCGACACTGCATGTTATATAGATAATTTGTAAGGCACAAAATTGAGGTTTTTCTATGTTATTTGCAGTGTCGTAATTATGAAATGATGACGTATATTTTCCGGAGTGCATTCCATGTGTTGTTTCTCATATTTATTTTCCTTAGAACAGAAAATAGGCACAAATAATTTTCATCACCTTCTTTCTTCAAACAAAAAATATTTTATTATTACTTAAGACATTATATATGCCCCAGTATGTAAGCTGGCTATTTTTCTTGCTGGTGGTGAATTTTAAATCAAAAATACACATTTCTGGAGTTTCAAAGCGTACTTGTTCATGGCGAACGCAGGATCTGAGCTGGAGCACTGGGAACTCTATTCAGACTAAACATTCATGTCCCTTGAGGAGGGACACCTTCTGAAAAGGGTCTTTGTTGTTCATCACAAGTGCTGCCGCCGTTTCAGTCACGTCCAAGATGCTGAAGAAGGAAACGAAGATGTGTTTATGATCTCCCTAATCCCATCCAACACTGCACTTCAGACTGACTGGAAAATCACCAGGTGTAGCCCCAAGAAGTGTCTCTCCTGACTGGATGTTGTCCCAGCTGGGGGGCTTGTACGTTCATTTAGTCATGGCTACATGCAATCCAGATATTTAACTGCAAAGGGCTGGTGTTGATGTTCCCGACTGAGAACTGGCATATTTTCTAACCATCACATGGACTAAATGTACCATTGTTGCCTGTAATCAAGCTACTCTGCCATTAGGTCTGCCTGCAGCAAAGGTGACCCCTTGCTTTAGAGCAGAGAGTGGTGGGTACGCAGTCCAACAAGGGAACTTCACAAGCCTGTGATCTTGGTAGTGAAACAGTTTTCCTCTTCCTCCTGTAATAATCAAATGCTGAAATAAGCTTGAGAAGAGCATGGAAACTGTAGAGTGTAAAATTGACAGGTCCTAGTAAATCACAGACAAATCACTTGAGCGCAAGAAAAATTTGGAAAGAAGTACAAAACCCTCCTTGAAATGTGTAACACCAAGACCACAACTGCAGCCAGTTTTCAGGCAGTCAGTAAATCCTACAGGACCAGACACTGTCAGCCAAATAGAATGAGGTGTACATCCTGTAGAGCTCAAAGAATTGATCAAAAGAAAATTTGGAGAAAATTGATCACACAGAGGCTGGTTATGAAAAGGAGGGAGGAGACATGGCCAAAGTTTCACTTCTGTTTATTAGGAAACAGATTATCCTAGGTTAGTCCTGTGGAATTTTCTGCAGTGCAGTAGGAAGTGAAGGTGCTATTGGGAGAACAAACACACATAGCTATAACCCAAAACCTCAAAATACATCTGTAGTGCAAAACCACACTGAGAGCTCTTACCCCGTTATTAGGAAGCTCTCCCACATCAGGGTGAAAAGTGGTTTTGATGACTTCATGCTTGAGCAGTACAGAGCTGCCAGGGAAGCATCCTCAAACTGGAAGTGCTGGCTTCCAGAGAAGCTGTTGTGAAACATGAATCTGGCTGACTTCTTAGTTTTGATGAAAGGCAATTAAGGAATGACCAGTGTGAGTCTTTAAAAACAGAAATACACTGGCTTTTGTTCTGAATAGAGTTCCTAGCACTTGCACCCAGAGTGAGACAAAAGCAAGAGGTGACAGAGTTAACCCAGGCAGTTCAGGAGCTCAGGCACACATTCTGAGAAGCAGAGCACACATCCCTGACATATTCATCAGTTAGATGTTTGGAGGAAAGAAGGTGCTTGCTACAAAGAGATGTTAAAGGAAACAAGAGTGAAAAGCTGAGAGTAAACAGCTGGGACAGAGGAGGGCAGCAGGAAAGAGGATAACAGAAAAACTGTGGCAGGTTTTCTGCTACCTAAATGAGATGTAATACACCCTACAGCTGGGGACCCCTTGGGGGATCAGGGTGCTTTCTGTGTTTTGAGGTTGGGAACAGATAGGTCAAAGCCCACCAGCGAACCCCAGTCCTCACACCTCCTTTTCTGCTCATCTCTCCCATCCCTTGGGAAGCAATAGCTGCACATTCTCTAGGCCAGCACATCCTCCACTCTGAGGGCAGTGGGCACCTGTCCCAGCAGGGTGAAGGTGCAGGACAAGTGGTCCTGCCTGTGCTTATCTCAACTCACCCTGCTCCTCTTCCAGAGCTCCTGTGCCCATGGAGTGTGTTTTGGTTTGCTCTGTGGAACTGATCACCTTTCCAGATCTGGTCCTCAGAGTGCCAAGGCTGTGAGAGCACTGGGAACTGGTGAGGCAGCTTGAAACCAAGCACTTGTCTGTCCTGAGGCACCTCATGCTGTGTGGGCCCTGTGTCTGCCAACCCAGCGAGTACAGCCTTGTACCTTGTACCAGCACCTGTCTCAGTGTCTGTACATGTACACCAGTGGAGAAACAGCCCTACATACTGGTTTCCATTCTCTGAAAGGAACTGCTGGTCAGGTATCTTGCATAAGCGTTTTCAATCTCTCTTCTTTTTTTTCTTTTTTTTGTTACTTCTCTAGTAATTCCAATATGCGTAATAATCTAAACATTTTTTACTTCGTAAGTTAATTTTACACTTCATTTTCTGTGATAATATTGAAAAGGGTGCTGTCTTGTGAATAATATTCGTGCAACCTAGAGGTTCACAAGCAGCCCCATCTGGAAGGCTGTACATAGACTATTGTGCCGCGTTAGTGGTATCTGTATATTTTGGGGCTTTTAGGTAGCTGAAACCCAGCATCTGTCATCTGTCAGATGCAGTTGCTGTATGTTAATTTACTTGAACTTATTGGAAAGTAAAACACTTTTTATATTTGAAAAAGTTTTATTTTTTCATCTATGTTTCCTACAGATGCCTTTTTCTTTTATAGGCTCAAACATAAAGGTCTTTTTAAAATGCATTTGGATGCTTTCAGTTGATTTGCAGGTAACTTTGGTAATTATCTTGTTGCATTATTTTTATTTTGCTAAAAGCCCACTTTAATTTTCTCATGTGAGAAAACGGGTATTTTTTTATATGGGCTATCTCGATACCTTTTTTAAGATGCCATGTTCTTCACTGAGGTAGAACAGTGTTAATCCCAGCTTAACTTTACTTCACACTGGCTTGCTCCTACTCTGTATTTTTAGAATTGAAAATGGAATGTAGCTGGAAACATGTTTATGCATGGTTTTCAGGTTTGGCCCCTGAAATTTCTTTGCAGTTTCAGACTGATGTTGTCTTAGTTTTTGGGGAGGGGTTGCTAATCTATTTTGCAATTTGCTTTATCAATTTTATATCTGTTTTGAGCAGTTCATGCTGCAGATAGCACTGCAAGGAACTAAACACAGGGGATTATTTTTTGCAGTAGCATAATGTCTTTTATTCTGATTTGGGCATATTTACGTGCAACGAGATTCAGAAGTGAAACAATTTTGACAAAATGTTTTAAACCTTTCTTAAAAGCTCTCTAACCTTTATCCTAGTTCAGGGTCAGCCTATTATATTTTATGGCAAGTTGTTTTATCACCTATTAAGAACATGCTGGGATTTTCTTGAAATCGCTATGTACAGAACTACTCAGTTTGCCTAAAGACAGAAAAAACTTGGTAAGAGAGAAACTTTACCAAAGCTGCA
Source organism: Myiozetetes cayanensis (assembly GCF_022539395.1). NCBI lineage: Eukaryota > Metazoa > Chordata > Aves > Passeriformes > Tyrannidae > Myiozetetes > Myiozetetes cayanensis. The sequence goes on along the minus strand of NW_026087411.1, from coordinate 85,935,542 downwards.
GTAGACCTCCTGTTGTCCACGTGGTGGAGTCTAAAACATCCTTTCAGTACAAAGGGTACAGCCCAGGCCTAACTTGCCCAGTAGTGCAAGAGCTGACCCAGTGATGCATATTCTCACAGTACAAGAGTCAGTGTTTCTCATCTTGTTCTTGAGCCTGACTTTTTTTTTTTTTTAAGTCTATTTAGTTTTGCGTGGTAGTATTTGCAGAAATGCTACCTTTCTTGGATAATTATTGTTAGGTAATATTGCTTAGACTTTGTGTTTATTAATCATATTGTGGTTTGTGTATGTTAAAAAAGAATATGTATTAGTGGAACATCCCACTTTCAGGCATCATTGATGTCCCCCGCAATGAGGTTTGTCTCCATGGGAGGAGGGACTCACCTATGGTTAATAAAATTTACAACAGCATGCTTCATACAAGCAGTATGAACATCTGTGCAACCTGGCAATGTTTTGAAAACCAATATTCTTGTCTTAAACTAGACTTGGTTTCAATGCTAAAAGAGCACTATGATACGGGAGCAGGATTGATTGTATCGTCCATCCTTCCTTTATGTTTTATGATTTTGGGTTATGACGGATGTTAGATATGCACAGCTTTGTTAAATAAGTGTATTTTTAAAATTAATGGATAATCACACAAAATATCTTGGAGCTTCTTCTTTTTCACAAGGATGAAATACTATTTTTCATGTCAGTGTACACTCAGTTTTTTTCTTCTTTTTCTGAAATGTTTACATAAAATTCTTGTAAAAACCCCACTGGCTAAACTAGTATTTTATAAACTTGTTTCTCCAGATATGCTACTTAAAACCAGTCCCTGACCTTGCATTTTATCAATACATTGCTGCCCTAATGTGACATTTTAGAACAAGAAAAGTATCTCAGAAATCAAAAGATTGTTGGTTTGGTGTGGGTTTTTATCTAGGTTTTGTTAATTTCTGGATGTACCAAATCATACAAATTTTCTCTGAAATCTGATATATGTCCACTACAACTAGATTGTATTGGAAGGATGTTGAAATCCATCTCCAAACACACAGGTGGGTGTAGGCCATGGAGAACATGTCTAGAAGTTTAACCCTGACCGTGTCATGGTTGGTGTTTAAGTGGAAAACTCAAGCTTTACAATACCTTAATGAAATGTTGTTTTCAAATATTAATTGCTAAAAAATGTTATCGATTCTAGACCAAAATAAGTTTGTAGCTAAAAAGATTGGAGTCTACATGTCTTTTAGCAGTTTTCTTTCTGAGACTGCTGTTCTATAAACACAAATGCATTTAATTATTTACTGCAGTTTTAATGTAAATATATTGTCTCCAGTCAGTATGTTTGAAGGATTCTCAATGACATACCTTATTTTTTTGTATTCTTTCATTTCTGAATGATATGCAGCTGTCACTGAATGAATCACAATACATACTGACTGGTGGCTTCCTTCCTTCCTTCCTTCCTTATATCTTTTGTTTGCAACATTTACGGTTCAGTTCAGTGGAAATGTATTAAGTGGATGGAAAATTGCTTTTTACATTATGATGTGGCCATTTGCATCTGAAACAGTATTCCAAGTGGAAATGGAAATGTTTCACATACTTTCTGTTAGAAATGTCAGCTTTTTCTTCTGTGTCAAATCACAAAGAGGGAGGATGCAACTGCAAATGGGAGAAAGGAGATGCACAAAGCCACTGCAGCGAGCTCTGGGAAGTGGTCGGGGCAGGTTGGCTGAATTTACAGGATTGGTTTTTGACCACACTGAAGTCGTGCTTCCAGTGAGCCAGTGAAACTTAGGACTCTACAGTCTGGGGGGAGGGGGTAAGTTAAAAACCTTGACCTTAATATGTATATAATTTATGGAAGTTAGTAATTCTCTGAATCACATGCAGATAACTTTGTTTAAATATGAGATAATCACTTTTATTCAAGAAACTGATTCACCGAACTTTAGAGAACTGCAGGCATTTTCACTGTTCTCTCACTGCCTAACTCTCCCAGGAGGAAAAAGAGAACTCCTGTGCCAATGCTAGGTAATAATCTGACCACTAAGTTGATTTTCTTTCTTCCAATTTCATAGTGGCTTCAGCAAGTTAATTTTATTCATTGTCTGAGGCTGCCAGGTTTACTTGTCCCTTTGGACATGCAGCAAGTGAAACAGAACAGCAATAACAAAAGATTGAAGAGAGAGGAATAAAACTGAAGCTGTAATAAATCATACAGGAGTAACAAGTAGGATGGATGGGCCTGGAGAATGGTGGTGAACAGAATTAAATCCAGCTGGTGGCTGGGCAGTGGTCGAGTTTCACAAGGGTCAGTCCTGTTTAATATCTTTATTAGTGATCTGGATGAGAGGATTGAGGGCGCCATCAGTTTTCAGACTATACCAAGTTGGGTAGGTTGATCTGCTAGAGTGTAAGAAGATTCTGCAGAGGGATCTGGACAGGCTGACTTGACAGATGCTGGAGATTGCCCTGACCCATGTGCAGGACCTTGGCTGTTTTGAGGCTTAATCTTTTATGATGCTCCCATGGGCCCACTTCTCGAGCTTGTCCATGTTGCTCTGGATGGCATCCCTTCTCTCCGATGTGTTGACTGCACCGCACAGCTTGGTGTCATTGTCTGTGACCAAGTGTACCCCCAGAAAGTTAGCCAAGGATGTTGAACAGTGCCAGTTCCCATACAGGCCCTTGGGGAACAGCACTCATCACTGTTTTCCACATGGACACTGAGCCACTGACTGCAACTCTGTGAGTGCAACCACCCAGATCTGTCAAATCTGTATCTCTCCAGTTTAGAGACAAGGATGTTTTGTGGGACAGTGTCAAATGCTTTGCACAAGTCCAGGTAGATGATGTCATTCCCTCTTCCCTCATCCACCACCACTGTAACCCTGTCATAGAAGGCCACCAAATTTGTTGGCAGTGCCAGGTTAACAGTCAGACTCGATGATGTTAAAGGTCTTTTCCAACCTAAACAAGTCTGTGAACTGGTTATAATTTTGAGGACATTTTCTCTGGGTTCCTGCCTACACTTTAGTTAAACTGAGGAGCTAAAATATGTATTTATTACAGTGCAATTAAGCCTCCAGAATTAGAAGTGGTGACAGAGATCATGATGGGTAAAACTGATTTTCACTGGTCTTTTGTTGAATAAATCTCATAGCATTTTTTGATACTGAACCTGAAGGAGATGAGAACAAGGTTTACTTGGGACTTCACTGAGACTCCAGCAGCACCTGGTTAGAACTGGTGGCACGCTGTCAGTGGCTTGTGAAACCTCTCAGTCTCTTTGCATTGTGCCTTCTAAATGTATTTGTTTGAACTGGCACTATTTTTTCGCTGTATCACCATCATCAATACACCTTTGTTTTAAATTCATAATTCTGTCGTTATTTTCCAAATCTTTATTACTTGAAAGTGCTGTTACTAAAAATCCAGTCCCTGGTACTTTGTGCTATACAGTCTACCACTCATCAGGTACCTTTTTTTCCACTCCTGTGCGAGATTTGAAATTGCTAAGTACCTAGATTAACCAACACATCCCATAATGACTGTCAGTGGGCCTAAGGATTTATTCTTCAGTTCTGTATTTCAAGTTAAAACTTGTGAGTCAGCTTGAAGGCAGAAAATCTGTCACAATCTTAAGCTATCCACTTACTTATATATATTCTGCATTGAATTGACCCTCAGTGTTGACTCTGTTTGATTGTAATAATTCGTATTTGGTTTTTTGCATATTAATGTTTTTGCTTCTACATGAGTTTCCTTCCATAGTGGAATTTTATGCATTTTTCAGATTATATTTTCTAAAGCACTTCACATTTGTATTTAAATGTTGGGGGTTTTGCTTCTTTTGATTAATATGTTTATGCATTACATATGGAAAACAGTATTTTCATTGTTATCAGATGGGTTTCTTTCTTTTCCACAGTTTTGGACACTTTATAGTCAAAATAAAAGTTTGCTGGTGAAACTACAGTTTCTCATTACCACTAGCTTTTTATTTGATGCACTATATAAGTAGTACTTCTGAGGATTATGCCCTAAATCAGTAAAATCTGACCCAATTCTAAAACACCTTTATGTGTGCCCACCTCATGTGGAATCTTCTGGATTTGTTACTGCAGAATTAAATTCTTTGCACTTGCCTATTTTGGTGACTTCTTGAGGTATTTATTAATAAGGGTATGTTGGCTATGAGAGAGTTTGGCCAAACTGGAGGTGCAGGAAAGCTGTACTGTCCCAAGCTTTGCCCTGAGTCTCAGGGCAGGATGACATATTTGTTTATGCCTATTTTCTTCCCCCATCTTTTCCCTGAAATCTCACCCAGTGCTGCTTCTGTGGAACTAAACAGAGTACAATAGCCAGTTGTAGTTAAGACTTGTAAAGATTTGACCTCTTTTATATTTAGTCTAAAATACTGGGCTATACAAGGGACAGAAAGACACTGATGCCTCAGGATTTTTAGGATTTTGAGCTTTTTGGAGATTTTAATGTAGCTGTATAGTCTGTCACACTTTAGAATAGTAGTTAACAATCACCAAACCCTGTTCCCCTATTTCATATTGGATCTTCAAAATTCTTTAGGCTTGTTTAGGCTCCTGTCAAGGTAGGACTATAATAAACACATTCTGTTTAAGAACATTCGCACCCCAGCCCTGAACAAGACACCATCATAGTCAAAGCAACCTTCAAGCTCGGAACCTTGGAGAAGCTTCAAAGACATTATGTGCCGTGAAGAAGAGGAAGATGAGGAAGAAAGGGGTCTTGGAACCCCCAACTCAATTCCAGAGAGGCGTGCCAGGGGGACAGATCCAGGGGGGAGGAATAGTTTAATTCCACAATAAATTGTGGAACCCCTGGACACAGGGCGTGGGCCTTCTTGTACTCCTTGCACTAGAAGGCCTTCATTAAAGACCTGCTCTATAGCTTATCTCTACTAAACTTGGTGATTTTTTTGCTCCCAATCTTTAGGCAACAACATTATCAGAATTAATCCCATTTAACTAATTCTGAAAAGTCTCAAATATACTTTATTTTAGGAGGCAGATGAATCAGACATTTGTGTCCCAAGTGATCTCTGTGTAGGCACTTTCTGTCAACTCATGAGGTGCCAGAGAAGTGGTTCCTAGATGCAGCCAGAGCATCAGGTTTGGTTTGGGGAAGGTTTAACTACTCTTTTTTCCAATAATTCATTTTGCTGTATATATTATACCAGTACCTTTCCCCTTATGTTACATCCAAAATGCAGAGCTCCAGGGATTGTGTTCTTTCTCTCTGTTGTCATGTGACAAACAAGTCAAGTTATGTTTGGAACATAACCAGACAATTAGGGGCTAGCTAAAAAATCAGTGCTTAAAGCAAGTGTGCCAAAGTTTGTATTTGAAAATTTGGATGGCTGATAGTGAAATGAAAGGAAACATCGTAGGATGATTTCATTGTTGTCTTGGAGAGAGAATAAACTTCAGAGAGGTAAAGTCAAAATGACAAATAGTTTAATTTATACAGAGAGCAACAGAATATCCACATTGCACATTTTCCTCTAAAAACTGAGTATCTTAAAAAAAGGCAACTTAGGACATCTAATTGCTGCCTTCTGGTTGCTCTGTTAATCAGTACTGAATGTGACCAGACATTAAAAAAAGATACAGGAGATTAAAACATTATTTATTTGGGGTTTTGTACAACCACAGATGTTACTTCAAAATCTGTAATCTTGACTATAAAACATATATTTCTGGGACTAAAAATTCCCTTGACAGTGGCTACTAGCCTTTTATTTAATTTCACATAGAAATAGCTGAAATAGGCTTCCTATGAAATTACAAAATGCAACACAAATTGGAGTCAAAAATGAAGAGGTTATTCCACATGGGTTATTCATAAGAACCCAGTGATCACACCTTTACAGAGATTGACAGCATAAAAGGTGCCAGGGGTGGCAGGTTTTCATAAGAAAAGTCTCCCAAATGTGTTTCTGCAATTGAATTGAAGAGCTGAAGGAGGTTTAGCATATCCTGGACAACACTTACATACAATGAAATGACTGTGCATGAAGGGTATAAGTATAAAAGAGAAGTATAAAAGAATAGCTACAACTGCAGTAAATAAACTGTCCTTTTTTTATTTGATGTCTGAAGTCTTATTTCACTGTACATCATACTTAGGAATTAAGAAGGGGAGGAGGAAAAATCACAGAAACCCTTTATTAAACAAAATCAAAAATAAAAATAGACAACTGCTTTTTATCCTCCTCAAAAGGAGAAAGAGCCAGAAGGTATCACCTGTGTATTTCTGTAAGCACCATTGCTGCAGCTTGTGTTGCTAAGTAAACCTTTTGAAAGAATGTACAACCACTGTGTTAAAAATACCTTACTGAAACCTTGGTTGAAAGGCTTTGTCCACGTTTGCATTTCTCCTTCATTCCTTATTTTTTTCTCAGCTGTCTGTGCAAGAAGTAAATTGATGCTGACACGTGGTGGCACTTGCGTTTCCCACTCACGGCCCTTTCATGTTCTTACCCACTCTCTGTCCAGCCTGCACTCTGCAGGATGCTGGCTCGCAGTACCCAGGAGGGCCGGGAGGGCCAGGGGGACCAGGAACCCCAGGCTGACCGGCCACCCCAGGGGGACCTCTCTCACCATCACGGCCTTCCCTGCCGTAGCTGGCTTTGCCTGGTTCACCTGGAAAAGCAGATGCAGGTCTAAACATTGGCAGCAAACAACAAGCTCAGTGTACATGTAGCTTTACTGAACATCCTGTTCTCAAAAGCTGCATGAAGACAGCTTTTCACTGCTCTCGGGGAGGGGTGCCGACTGGGAGGCACAGTTTTCCTCTGACACCCAGGCTGCAATTACCCCACTACAGCAATGAAATACTAGTCCCAGTGCTCTCCAGTTGTACTGGTGCAGTTCTCCTGCTATACAAAGCTCTGCAGTATAACTGATTGCAGCACTGCAGCCAACCCTGCTGCTGATGCCTGTGACGGGGTAGGTGCTACTTCCTACTACAGAGTTTTGTTAGTGCTCTGGAAAAAGACATACCAAGAATTTTATTTTTTTTCTTAGCAGTTCCAAACTATACTTCTATTTCCCCAACCACTGAGATGGTTGGGGAAATAGATGCATAGTTTGGAACTGCAAAGCACTAGTCACTTTTTGCTTCTAAATCTTCAGTGGAGAAATGAAATGCAAGTAATTTCAGTAAGCCTCTTTTAATAATAGATTTCTACAGAAGGACAATTCTGACTTACACAGATATCCTTGGAATCAGTATATAGTAATTTTTTTTTCCTTTTTTCAGGAAGAGAAGAAATTTAGGTTGTTTCTGTCTATGTATAAAGACAGAAACATGCCATAAGGATGCTGATGGAAATAACATGTTTATGTTCATTCCCAGGCCACTAGAGGCCAGCTGTGCTGCATCCATCAGCAAGAACCTCACATGGAGCCCTATTATTTAACATGGCAATTAATTAACCACAAAAATAATATCCTAGATTATGAGTGGAGATTTTGAAGACTGCTGTGCTTGCCAGTGAGATAATCTGAGGGTTGTGGCTTTTTTTCATTTTTTATATATAATTATATGTGTAGGTAATCTATATAAAATATATATTTATATTAAAAGAGGCAATTTTTATTTATTTGTATGTAATTGCCCCTTTTTTTTTTAAGTATTTCTTTACATCTTTCCTAAGCTTTCTACACTGAGATAAATGAGGTGGTAGCATTTTAGTTCAAGAGTTTTTAATTCTGATTTTTGACTGAATCATTACCTATGAAGTAAAAATTATGAAGCACTGTGATTTGGAAGCTTATTGTTTAATGGACACCTTTTATCTTTTCAAGGCAGCTTGAAGTATCAGTTCTGAGTAAATTATTACTACATCTCTTCCTCTTTACCCTAACCCTCTTATATTTACCTGGAAGACCTCTTGGTCCAGGATAACCTTTCAGTCCTCTGCCTGGAAAGCCTCTTTCTCCTCTTTCTCCTGGTTCACCTAAAGCAAATTCATGAAATATTAGTTATAGCCTGCCTGGAGTATCATTTTCAGTAAATTCCCTTTCAGAGGTGAACAGTTAATAAGCAGAGAATTCAGCTGGATATATATATTCTTAGCAGACTTGAATGACATCCTGACACAGGTCCTTGTTGAATGTTTGGGATTTGATTGGGTTTTTTCTCCCATTTGAGTCATACTCAGAAGCAGACATCTTGGAGGGGGAAAAAAACACATGGAGTAGGACAGTAAGTACCACAGGAGATATGTCACAGCCTATAGAACAGGAATAAACCAAACTCACAGGACTACACAGGTCTTTTGGAATACAGAGTGAGGTTACTGGCCTCTGCAAGGCCATGTGAACTCAGATAAGAAGTGAATTCTCAGGTGCTGGTCCTTGAGATGGCCAGTGAAGAGAAGGGAAGCTGGCTGTACAGATTACAGTATTCTGCTGACATCCACATAAGACATTGTTTTACCTTTATGAAAGAAATTTATTCTCATCTAATAGTAATATAACAATATAATGATAGTAATATAATAGTATTATGGAGACTTTTCTTTGGTGGGCAGTAAGCTTTTCTTCAAACCCGTATCTTGCTCCAATCCGCAATCAACAGTAAGGGGAAGTTTTTCTGATGTGTTGTAAACTCAAAATTCTGTTCAATATATCTATTCCATAAAATTATGTATATTCCCAATTGTGAATATCTTACATTGATTATTTTTCCTTTTTTTTTTTTTTCTGCAAGTCAAAAGTCACAAGTTTATGCCTAATAATATTTGAGTGACCTTTTATTTTATGTTTCCATACCATCTGGTACTGCAGGGAAGAAAGACAGAATAGATTGCTGAGTTTGTGGCTTGCCTAGACTCTAGACTCTTCGGTAAAATCACTGTACCTTTGTATCTTCTGCTGTGTCTCATGGTTACACTTTGCTGTGTTTCCATCTCCTCTTTATTGTGACCTTCTAAAGCACTCTCAACATCCTTCTTTTCCCTTTTATCACAAAGTCCAACGTACCTTTTTCCCTCACTCCAATCTCAGACAAATTCCCACATGAATGGGGAAAGTCAGTTCATCTCTGTGACCACTGTGGAACTCTGGTAACTACCAGGAACTTGGAGTGAAGCACTGAGATTTTTCATGTTGGCTGCCATGTAGCATTATAATAGCTTTTGCATATGAAAGCATTCACTTCTCTTGTATTTCAATATTTACTGAAAGGGAACTTTGGAATTTTATAACAGTTAAAATAGAAAACAAAGCATCTTGCTTGTTTGGGTTTTTTTTATGCTCTGTAAATTTATTTTTTTTCAATAATAACACAGTGTTGAATAACATTCAATACACCCCATCACCTTTGTATCTCTACTTTGTTTCTTCTGCAGATAGCATTTCATTAAATGAAAACAGTAACAAAGCTTCATTAATGATGTCATTAAGATTTGCTTCATTTGTATTCTATTCTTTCTCTCAAAGGTTTTCCCAATTTTACTTTCAAATAAATCTTGAATCAAAAGTAAACACTCTAATCCAGCAACAGACTAGCTTTTTGCAGAAATACAATTTTTAAATAAAACCTCCTTCAAGAAACAGATTGAAATCACTGCTGAATAGAAACTAATACATTCATAGTGGTCATAAGAATGCAGAAAATTCTACTGTATAATCCTTCAGAGGAAAACAGAACCTCTCAGTCATGAACAGAAGAGATTAACTTTGATCAAAGATTTTTTTGTAAAGCATAAGGCAAGTCAATTTTATTATGGATTTGTCCTTTCCAAAGAATCGATAGATTCTGGTACCTGGTGCAATGACTTTAAACAGTTCAAGACTTAAACCCAAATAAAAGGCAGATAGTTATCAGTCACTTTTAATGTGATAAACTGGGTGCACTTAGAAAAGTAGATTAATTCACTGAGTGATTGAATCTGACCACTTACATGGGCTTTTAGGACCACAAGTCCTGCAGAAGTGAGGTCAACCACCAGGCCAAGTAGAGGAGAGAATCACTGCTGGAGTCACATCTGATTTTTGTCATCAAATCACTTACACAATGTGAGAAAATACAACCATCTGTCCTGAACCAGAAGTAAGCTGCAAATTCAAAGTCCTAATATCAATTCTCTCTCTTATGGATTTTTGAGGTTTCTGTTTTTCATCTGCTAAAAGCCAGATTTCTAAACAAGTCTTGCTAAATCCAAGACAGTGGATTAAATCTCTGCAGTAACTGACACAACAGTTACAGCAAACAGTTTACATTCCTAATTCAGGGTCTTTTTGGACTTCACATGTGTATAATCTACATCCACAACCTGTAATCCAAGGAAAGGCAGGGGGGAGGGGGGGAATCAACATAAAAAACTGAAGCAGTCAACAAGTGAAAGCCAGTTACAGCATTTCTTACCTTTAGGACCTTTACGACCAATCTCACCAGGGGGACCTTTAAGGCCAGGCAGGCCACGGGGGCCAAGCTGTCCTGGGAAGCCGTTTTCACCAGCAGGTCCTGGAGCACCTGGTGGCCCTGGTCGGCCAGGAAGACCTGGAGCACCAAATTCCGGCCTCCTAAGACTGGCTGCCAGCTGAGCTAGTTGTTCTGCAATGAACAGGGAGACAGAGTTAAGGAGTAAGTGGATCTGAATGAAGAGATTCCTATGATCGCTGAAGAAGAATGTAGGTTCTTAAAAGAGTAAATATCTCTCTTCATTACTACATGTTAATCCTGACAAGATCCATTTTTGCAAGAAGGAGAAAGTATGAGCACAGTCACATATGTTGCCTAGTAAGTGCAGGCCTTCTTTTTCAGAGGAAAGAAACCCTCAAACTGGTGCTCAGGAGCTCAGGTTTGATAAATAATTGCACACTTTATGTTAAACTTTTCTTAAGGTAAATCAGCAGGACCTTTGCTCTTAATTAGGCACAGAATCAGCTTCCCATTCCAAGGAATGGTCTATGCTGGCTGTTTCCTTTTGCTTCTCCCCCTTTCAGGCCACTGCTCTAACAGCATAAAAGCAGTCCTCTCCTTAGTGTTTCTGGTTTAGACTTCAAATTCATCTTCCAAGCATGCCTTAGAAATAACTTACTCTGGATACAGCCTCACACAACTCTGCATGACATTTGCTTTAAAGTCTGCATAACTTGGAAAGACTTTTTGTGTCCACAAGTTATTTTGTGTCCACAACCAAGAAATATTAAGGTGGTGAGGGACAGGGCTCACGTGGGATAGGATCTAAATTAAATAGGAATTACAGCCAGCAGATATACAAGGAAGCCTTGGCATAGCTGTCTGTGTCAAAGCCTGAGGAGCTGAACTTCACTTACAGTTGTCTTTTAGCTAACAAGGTTCCAAGGACTCTCTTGGATTGAATTCTAGTCCTTTATTTATCTCTTTTTTTTTTTTAACAACAGCATTGACAATTATAGCGGCTCTCAAGAGGGGTACAATGAAAACATTGTCTAGATTTTGCCTGTACCAGTGTCTTCACTGCTAATTCTGATGGTTATGAATAAATTCAAGCACCAAATGTGATTTCACTATAATCCTCCTCAATATTACTGTGTCTTTCAAGAGACCACTTTAAAAGGCTTTTTTATCCTATTTATACAAAACCTTTTAAGAAATACCCTGTTCGGCAGTATCAAGAACAGTGATGACTACTGAGAGTTTTTGAATCATGAGCAGCAATTTCACTCTGGTAAACTCTTAACATTACAATGGCATAATATCCCAAAGGGCATCTTCAAGAGCAAGTACTGAAAAGTTTCTTTTGTGCCTACACGACAGCATAAATTTTTAAACACAGTAAATCCCATACACCCAACTGTATTAGAAAAGCTTCAGATTTCTCTGTGTGTCACGAACTCAGCAAATATAATTAGGATTTTGAGCATCTGCCTATTGCTTTAATTTTATGGTATGTTATCTTCAGAAAGCCTCTCTCTGGACTCCACTTTTTTTTACCTATTTTTCACATAGTTTGTTTGCTGCAATCTAGTAGAGTATGAGTACAAAATGCTAAAAATCTTTCAGTGAGGCTGTGTACTTTTATGTGCATAAACGCAGCAAGCAATTTGTATACAAAATGCATGTATGCAATAGTATGGAATCAACAGATAGTTCAATGAGGCGACAAAGTATATATAAATAAGGGACTTTCTCATACTGTGCCTACATTGACACCTGGGAAGATTTTCAGCTAGGTCCCCTGCTGAGGCCATGCAATTTATTCTGGATAAGAGTGGGAAAATCGTGGTTGCCTCCACAGCAATAGATTATTACAATTAAATGCACCAGAAACATGCAATACTTTTTAGCATATTTACCTTGCATGACTCTCATGCAAACCTGCTTAATGTGCTGATCGGTGGGCTCTTTTCCCTAGGATTTAAAAAAAATAACAGATTTTAAAAAACAGTTGATGTCACAGTATACAATTTATAAGTGTGCCTGATGCAAAAAAGTGTTGGTCAGATGTCATGGTTTAAGCCCAGTCAGCAACTAAGAACCACACAGTCATTCACACACTGCTCCCACGCCAGTGGGATGGGGGAGAGAATTGGTACAGTAAAAGTGAGAAAACCCATGTGCTGAGAAAAAAAGGTTTAATAAATAGAGAGTAAGATGAAGGAGAAGGTGTTGGAAGAAGAAGGGAATAAAGAAGGAGAAGAAAATAAAATCTAAGAAAGACAAGTAATACAAATTAAAGCAATTGTACATCACCTCCCACCAACTTTCTCCCGAATTTATTGCTGAGCATGATGCCATAAGATACGGGATATCCTTTTGGTCAGTTGGGGTCAGCTGTCCTGGCTGTGTGCCCTCCCAATTTTCTGTGCACTTCCAAACTGTCCTGCATTCTCACTGGCAGGACAGTTTAAGAAACAAAAAGGCTTTGATGCCATGTAAACATTGCTTGGGAGTAACTAAAGCATCACAGAATGGCTTGGGTTGGAAGGAACCTTTGAAATCATCTCATTCCAACCCCATCCATCATCCCCTGCTCAGGGCCCCATTCAACCTGGCCTTGAACAGTTGCAGGGATGGGGCATCCACAACTTCTCTGGGCAACCTGTTAGTACCTCACTGTTCTTACAATGAAAAATTTCTTCCTAATATCTAACCTGAATCTATGCTTTTGCTTTGAAGCCATGACCCCTTGTCCTATTCCCTTCAGTGTGCTGTAAAGACTATTTTCAGTACAACTCCAAAGCATAAGTCACTATGAAGAAATTCAACTCTCTGCCAACCAAAATCAATCCACCTGTCATTGATGTTCCAGTTCCTACAAGTGCAACTATTCCAGCTGATGTCAATTTGACCAGCAAGGTAAATACTGTGAATGAGACACCCTTGTGTCAAACACTGTTTTATGCACACTATGGGGGTGGGGCAGGCATAAGAAAACAGAGCTGAACTGAAAGCTGAGGACCCAAGCACCCATCTGTATACAACCCTAAGAGTTCTCTGGTGTACAGATGTGTTTGATGAGAGATGATGTGGCATTTCAGTTTTGCATGCGAACACATCTCCTGATGCAAAACAGGGAGTGATGTGAGTGACAGGCAAGCGTTCAAAAGATACCAGTTACATGAGAACAGTACTTACAGCTGGACCTTCACTGCCAGGCAGACCTGGGGCACCCTGTTCACCCTGCAAGCCTCGTGGTCCAGGGGAGCCTCGGGGCCCTTCCATGCCAGGCAGTCCACGACTTCCCTCAGGCCCACGGGAACCAGGGTCTCCAGGATTACCAACCTGACAAGGAAAGAGTGGAATTTCAATGGAACTGCCATACTAGTGTTAGAATCATTCTGACATATCAAAATGGTGACAGGAGCTATTCACAAATGCAAAACAATGAGTGCTGGAATGTACAGTTGTTGAACAACTTCTTTTTAGATAAGTTGCTGGAGTCAGGGGTTGGGTGATTCATAAGAGGTCTGTATTCATCAGCCAAAGGGGTGAAGTTGAAAAATAATATATTCTGTCAAATCAGCATTAACACTGACATGGTCAAGATGGATATTTTGTCAAAGAACAGAACTCTAGTAACTTGGTTCCTACTTCTGCCCTCATGCATGTCAACATGCAACATTTCTACACATTAAGTGGTGCTTAAGTTACAAAAATTCCAGTTCCCTGCTTGCTCCAAATACCTTTCATGCCCTTTTGTATAGAGTACCACAGTATGAGCCTCTACCATCTAGCCCCAGGCTGTTTGGGAACACACATTTTTGCCTTGTTTTATCTGCCAGTGCCAGAGCTAGTTCAATGCCTACGCTTGAGTTTGCTGGCAGAGGGGAAAGAACATCCTCACACAAACTGATGTTGACAAACTGCCTGAACGAATGCAATGAGCCTTTATTTAGGAATAAATTTAAGCCTGGGAAGGAGGAAGGGGTGGGCAGAATGTGTTTTTAAGATTTGTTTTACTTCCCATTATCCTACTCTGATTTCAATTTGTAATAAATTCAGTTAATTTCCCCAGGTCAAGTCTCTTTTGTCCATGACAATAACTGGTGAGTGATCTCTCCTTGCCATTACCTTGACCCACAAGCCTTTTGTTATATTTTCTCTCCCCTTATGAACTGAGGAAGGGGGTGATACAGTGGCCTTGGTGGGTAGACGGTGTCCAGCCAGGGTCAAAGCACCACACTTACTTTCAATATACATTCATTTACTAGTATTAATCAATAGTAGTATTAACTAAGGGGAAAACAAACAAAACCAAACAAAACTCCAAAACAAACAAACAAACCCACAAAACCTAAAACAAGCAGCAAATAAAATTCTATACACTCACAACTTCCAAAATCTACTAGGGGGTTGGGGGGATGGAGGGGAAATGCAATACCCTCTGAAAAAGATGCTAAAGAGGAAATTAAATTACTCAACCGTGGTATCAGCTAAATCCACAAGATGGAGCCATTTCGGTTCCATCTGTGCTGCATCTCAGTCAACTGACTGCTGTCTCCGTTAGAAAGAAACCCAAAAAACATGCTTCAAAAGCTGTATCAAGAAGGCAAGAAAATTGCCTTTATGGACTGTACAACCAGGAAACCATCATTCCTTTCTTCCCCAGCCTGGTGAATTATCAGGCTGCCTGATGAATTACTAATTCCTGTGTAGATACTCACTAGGATAAGCACTCTAGGGTATCATCAAGACAAGGATTTTAAAAATCCAGGTGGATAAAATTATGGATTTCTCCTCTATCTCTTCTTCATGTCCTTCTTGTAGGATCTTGGTGGGCAGTAAACACTCTTTAGCTTTCACTTGCTTAACCCCAAAGTTGCCCAGACCACTAAGAACACAGAACTTTTTTGTTATGATCAGTCTCAGTTCCCTGTGGGGAGAACTGTTGGTGTTTTAGTATCACAGCCCATACTATCAGATAATGTAACAATCCCATTCTTCAGTAATCCTGAAACAAAAGAATGAGTCCAGCTCTCAATTATTTTTCTTATGTGACATACAAGCTTCTGCTCACCTTCCACATCAAAGTTATCATTTTGCCATTAAAAAAAAAATTAAAAAAAAAAAAAAAAAAGAGGAATCTGGGCCACAAATACTTCTGATTTCACAGACCTCACAATCCTCCTGCCAGCTTTTTTACAGTGTAAATATTACAGGCTGCATGCAGTCACTGCACTGAGCCTCCTCTCTATACAACACCGACTGTAGAAAGAGTGTATTCATTTTCTTAAAAAATTGTATTTGTTGGCCAGAAAACTGCTGCTGAATGATGCTGCTCTTTTGTGGATTTGGAATTCAGGAAATTAATTCCCTTCCAAAGCAAATTCATTTTAATATTGACTGTATTCAAAATTTAAATAGAAGAAAAGCTGTTGAAACTCACTCAATTTAGTTGTGATAAAGAGCTCAGCTTGTTATTTGCATTATTTTTTTCTTAAATCAGAAAACCACCTATCTGACCCCAATTCTCTATATTTCTGTAACAATGCTATTCATCATACTTACAGCTCCCTTTGCTCCTGGTAATCCCATGTCACCCTAAGCAAAAATAAGACAAACTATGTGAGAAGAGAGTCTCCATTACCATAGACATTACAAATGTAGTAAATTTTTTTCACTATAAAAAATGTTCACATATTTAGTTTATTTATGCAAAATTGCACCACAAATTAATTACAATTTCTTTAAAAATAAAACTTGCATTTCAGGGATTTTTTGCAAAATGTCTTTCTCAAAAGCATTTTATTAAGGTGCAAATGAGAAATCATGTTTGTTATAATTGGGTTTGTATTGCTTATCTTGGACATAGATACATGGCTCTAACCTCCCAACCCACAGCTACAGAACAGGACGAGCTTAGATAGCATATTGCTTGTAAACCTTTAGAGGAAGCATTATTTAATCAGGATTTTATAGTTTGATAGAGTTATGGATACTAGTGTTGTGCTAGCCCTGACAAAACTGCAACAGAAACCTGGCACGTGTCTACCTAATGTGCTGTGAAGAAATCAAATCCCTAGAAGTTGCTATTCCCAGCAACTTTTCTCCTCATCTGAACACCACCAAGATCCCTCTATCGCTGACTGAGAACAGCAGTCCCACTGTTCTGGAGGTTTTAGTTTTCCCTCTGAATCACAGAAGAAAAGGTTTCAAAATATTGTAATCGCTTAGGAAATTGATTAATATGAAAACACCAAAGAAAAGGAATTACTCTTTGAGAGATTCCCAAAAACTGTGTTTTCCCCGTTCCTAAATCCATTGGTGAAATAACTGGTTTCTAAAGGTTACAAAGGTCCCTTTGCCTGTTAATGAATATGACATAAATGAAATAGAAATAGCAACTGTTATCAGTTTAAAACCAGACTAGCTAGCAACACACTTAGACAACCCATAGCATTGCTTCCTGTGATCTGTACAGTGATTGCAAAGCTCAATTACTAGCTCACCTAGGACATCTAGCTAACTAGGGCTCTTAATTAAAAGGTTTTCAGAATTACAAAGTTTAAGGAAAAAAATGCTCATTTCCAGCACATAACCTGGCTACCATTTTTTAAATAGGGAACTTTTTACTTCCTTTAGAAAGATCAAGTTCTGGTTTTGCTGGATGGGGCCCCACAGGAGCCACTGGACTAGTGCATTTCTCTTTGTGGAGGAAAACAAACCCTCTCTACCCACAGGCACTACCCATGTAAATTCACAACACACCATTCTAATATGATATATATACACACACACATATATATCTATCCCTCCAGCAATATCACAGTGCCACAGCCTTTTCCCAGACCATTCTCCCTTTCCCTAACAGCCAGTTGCAAATCTTATTTCCAAAGAGAAAGTCAGTACAGAATATTTCCCTCAAGTTTGAGTTATTAAGGATATTTATTACCTCTGCTCCTGTTTCACCTGAATTAAACTACCTCCTGCTTCAAACATCAAGAATTTATCTGTGTGTGCACGTATATTCATATATAAACAGTTAATCTGTCTCTACAAACGTATCCATGTTTATATATACACACACATACAGCCTTCCTGCAAGGTAGTCTGTACTATATTATACACCTAATAGAACATGTATATTTTAGAGTTCTTTTCAAATAGCAAGAATAGACTAGGCCAACAGAACTGCTCCAGTTGGTATAAAACTGAAATGTGACTTTCAATGATGAAACCATGTGCTTGAAGCACTCCAACAAAGTCTTAATTTACAACAACAAAATATTATATCAGGTAAAGAAAAAAATAACGCCTTACTAAGTCACCCTTTTCTCCTCCATCTCCTTCTGCTCCAGGTGCACCCTATGTCAAAGAAAGACACACTGTCAGCCTTCAGATTAGTCAGCATAATGTACTGTGGCATTTAGTAGAGTGACTTTAATGTTCCATGATTTTTAACATGACTTACTTGTTCACCCTTAGGTCCTGGTTCGCCCACTGAACCCTAAAAGGTTAAAGATTGAAAATAAAAAATAAAAAAGGCATTGAGAATTTCAAACTGCAGGTTCAAAAGCATACTAAATGTTCTTCAATCCTCCCTACGATCCAGCATTAATACAAGAGACCTTTAAAGCTGTGAATTTTTGAGAATGACAATGAAAGCACTTAAATCTTACTGTGTAATTTAGTGACGGACTAAAGGCAAGTATGGAACTAGTATGGAACATATAATACACTGCCACACAGGACAATACAGATTCTGACTGTCAAACTTCATGTGCCAGATGCTCTTGGCAGCTGCTACAGCTCTGCTCTGCAAATTGCTTAGAAGATATAGGTAAAAAAATCCAGCAAGTGTATTGCTTTTTCTAGCACTATTATGTGTTCCATATTGCTGTAAGCTATACTAGCCTGACTAATGGGGATAACCAGAGAGACACCCACAAATGCAGTCACAATCTTGTCTTGCTTGCTGTTTAATTCTCAATGTTCTTTAGCAAAACTGTGTCTAGAAGTCTGACCATTGCAGTCAAAGCTGAAGGGCTTGTGTCTTAAAGTTGATGTTCCATTTTTTTTTTAAATAATAACATTTTCATGTCTCATCTTAGAATTCTGCAACAAAATGTACCTGCGTGGACAGGCAGGAACCAAAGAGGAATAAATTAATGACCTGATTCATTGCAAACATACATAATTTGTTTCTATGCTAAAATTATTTATTTTGTAGAACACTGTATAGTTTAAGAAAATCTTGGTATTTGTGTTCTGTTAGAAAAGCATTCACATCACCCTTAATGGTCTTTAAGTCTGTGCATGTTCAAACATATGCATTCCAAAAGAACTATAACTGTGCACAAAGTTTGTTTTTTTCTAAAACAGAGATACAGCATTTTCTCTCCCATTTTAGAGAGTCATTTAATTCACATAACATATAGGCACATAGACCAGTCTGACATTTATAATTTAATGAATTCAGACTTGTTCTCGTGTTCTTGAGAATGAAGAGCCAACACTAAATTATTCACAAAGCTGAACAGCATAAATCACAGAACTATTTAACATTCCGACTTTGTCACACAACACTGAAACTATTTTGTCTGAAGTGTTCTCAACATTGTGCCTTACTAAGGTTTTCCAATTACTCACACAAAAAAGACATTGATTTCCAACCTAACATCAGTTGGAAGATTCTTTTTCTCCACTTACTCTTCTTTTGGAAACCTTGGCCTGTAATGTTTGTATTAGCAAACACAAAAATCACAGCTGAAACTATCTGAATCTATTCTATATTGACTCCCAAAATTTCAAAGGAGACAATAAGGCAAGATGTCAAACTATGAAAAAAACTCACTTTTCTTGACATACTGCTTATCTACTTGCAAAAATCTCTCTCAAATCATATCCAAAAATTGTCTGCAAAACTGTCAGCATCATCCAAAACTGTACTAGGGGTTACTTTAACTATTTAGAAGCATAAAGGATTGTGTTCCAGTGCCGAGGTCTGGCACTTGGCTTGGTGCCAAGCCAAAGTTTAGCTTTACTAAAATAGACAGAACCAGAGCGTCTAAAATCAAATCAAAAATATGTGAATCAGAAATAGTGAACCCTGCATTCAAATTTTGTCAAATTTCACTTTTACATTTTACTTCAATAAAAACACCTCTGATGATGATTTCTTTGGTGATGTTTCATTCTTTAAGTAGTCATCACTTGCATGTTGACAAGGTGTCAGCATAGAGTACCCTATATTTATCAGATTTGGAATCAAAAATGACTACTGAAATACCAAATTTGTGAGTTCTTCTGGCTTCTGACTGCTATTTACATGAGTTCTTATAATGCACATATAGCTTACAATAGGACTTCATAGGACTGATCTCAGTGTAGAAAACCACGAAGTTTTGAAATCAGAAAGGGAAAAAATGTTGCTTCAGTCAGGAACTTACTACTAGCAGGGGTTGACCAAAAGACTAGGGTTAACAAGCTACAGAGATACCAAAATCTTTCCAAATCCTGACAAGGTTGTTTGCCTCTGTATAAGACTGACGCAGTTGCAAGAGTTGAAGGGAAGGATAAAGTGGCACAGTGCTCTCCAGGCTTGTGACTTGGAATACATACTGCAGATCAGTGCTGCTTGCAAAGCTGCAGCCATGCTAAGCCTGACCCAGAAAATTCACTCCAACCTCCATGCAACTGAAGAAAAAAAAATATGAATCAAGGATACAAGTGGACACTTGTCTAAAACCAGGAAAGCTAAAAAGCAATCACAAGATGAGATAATTGCTAGCATATACTTTTGGACTTCAAGGTATTTGCACAGGGCATTAAACTGACCCTAGGATTTTAAAAAAGCTCCGGGAATAATTTACTGTCCTCTGCCAGTTAGATAAGCAGACACCTGAATCTCTCTGGGTCTGTATACAGCATCTACGTTCTGCTTTTTATCCTGAAGGTCCAGACCCTTTATACAGCAAATGAGGAAAATCAGGCACCTTTGGATGGAGGTTATTAGCACTCAACAAAGACTATTTATTTTCCTTCCACATTTGTTTACTCAGGTAGCTTCAATCTCCCTCTGAAGAATTCTAAAGTATGAATCGTTACCAATCTAACGAAAAGAGACTGCTTTATGTCAATACTTACATTTGACTAGAAACGTGTTCCTGATCTCAGCATTAAAACAAAACCAAACAAAACCAAACAAACATGAAAAACTTCCTCAACAGCATCAAAGACTTAGAAACTTATTTTTAAGTATCTGAGCAGCTTTTAAAAAATGCTGAAAACAAGTGTGAGCCCTATCTAGCAGCCCTGTGATGTATACTGGGAGCACACCAGGGGCAGGATTGATTACTCTGTTCAACTAAGACATTCATAGCACTGATACCTATGTCTGACCAGGAGTCCTGTACTTCCTTGATTTTCAGTGGAAAGTAAGAGGCCCTTAACAAGTGTAATTCATTTAATACTAAAGTAGATGCCTCAAGTAAGAAGGATGAAACAGTATAGAACTGACTATTTCTATAACCAGTACATCTGAATTTTGGTGAGTGAGTTCCATTCTCTGCAGTCTCCTAATCCAAGCTAAGAAACACTTTTGGGTTTATGTACTGTCTTCACTGATATTTACCGAGCAAAGAAAGATACCTTCTGCAGTTATGTGAGACTCCGAGGACCAAGTTCTTCCCTCCCCCAGAAATATTGGAAGAAGAACTTATACAGGTATTTTTCAACCGCAGACTAGGTCTGAAGTTCCAAAGCTCTACAGTGACCAGAGACCCTGACTTACAATTTCAGATCTGGCTGTCAATGATTTGCTATATGATTTAGGTCTTTAAATGATTCAGACACTTTATGAGCTACAATTAGTTAATGGGTACCTAGAGTATCACTTTCAAGTAGTTAACACATGTACATAAAAGGAAGGAAACAGACATTAATTTATATAAAAACTGGAAACAGTGCTCAAACTATTGTGTTTACTCCTGACATCAAACTGCAACCTGGATGTATGTGTGCATTTCTTACCCGGTCACCCTTACTACCAGGTAGGCCTGGAGGACCAGGCAGTCCAGGAAGTCCAATATTACCCTGGGGACCCTGTGAAAATAAGTCAAGGATGTAAGTTTAGCCAATCTGGTTTAGAATGAACAACTAAAGGTCATACCCTGACAAGCAGATGGGGCAAAACCTTATTCCCAGAACAGACTTAGTTTGATGAAAGAGGATTATCTGATGCAAATAGAGTTGATCCAAAGTACAGCACCTCAAACAACATTTTATTATTAATTTATTGCTGATAATCAGAACAGAAATGGCTTACAGGGTTTTCTACCCTCCAGTCCCCCACTGACAGTCTGGTTTTCTTAAAAATACTTCCCAAGATCTTGCAGTCTGCCATTTGTGCATTCCTCTGTAACAGTAGGCTCTTTCAGCCAAGATCTCCCCAGCTATGCTTCTGATTGATACTATGTAAACACTGCTGGAGCTCTGGTAAAAGGTGGCATTCATAATCTGCTCCATTCATTATTTTCATGTAGCTGTTAGCAGAAGGCTGGTCTTTCACTGCTCTGGTTCCCAAGTATACACAGCCCACACAGGACTGTGCAACTCAGTTTTTCGTATCATATGATTCATGGGTTTTTTTAAGAAGATGTCACACACATCTCCATATACCTTTTTCTAATATTAGCACAGTCACAGAGGACTGAAAAAGAAAGTCAACCGTCACTGGTTTCATTGCTGTTACCAGTACCCTGCATGGATAAATGGGTAAGTGTAGTTCCAGATGATACCACAGTTCCTTGAAAGTAAACAAGAGCACTGAATATGGAAAAAAACTGCTTACCAATTTCCCTGGTAAACCTGGAGGACCTGCAGGACCTGGCTCCCCTCTGCTACCCTGATAGAAAATAGGAAAACATTACTTTCTGAAATATTTTCTGTGAACAAGGAATAAAGTATCATTTTTTTTTCTTGTTTAGTGAATTAAACTACCTAGGAGTTGGTTTTAAACTTCTGTTTACTAGAGCAAAAATATCACGTGCATTAAAAACAGTGAAAACATTTTTAGTTAACAGTGGCATGTAATATTTAGTAGACATTAAATGATTCAACTAACTCATTCTGCTGAGTTATTACGCACAATGAAGTTCCCTTCATGGAATCGCAGCTGAGAGTTACCTGTTGCAAACATATTTACCTCACTAAGACAACTGCACACTCAGCTTCAGGCTTTTGCTAAGTTTCATCAACTGAACTCCTACATGACCACATACTTAAAAGCTTGTGATCCCACGTGAACAATGGACAAATGTGAAAAGTGTATGTATGCAAAAGTCATTCTTAACAAACTCATTTAAGTTCAAAAAAAAAGTCTAGACTGTTACAGGGAAGGTTTACCTTTAAAAATCCCCCTTCATATTAGTGATAAGCATAAATACGCATTTCACTAGATCTTTATATCTTCACTTGAGACATGTTTATCCATTCAGATCATCATATTCACATCAGTGTAACAAATCCACCTTTTCGTGCATGCATTTGAATATATACTCTGGGTAAACTTGATATTGAGTTCAATTTTCAAAGACTTTCAATGTTTTTTGAACTAAAGTACCTTTTTCAAAGGGTTTTGTCTCTTATTATTAAACCTTCCATAACACCTCAGTAAGTTTTATACCTTTACTCTCACCTGTACAGATATATTCCTGTTCCAATACAAGCCTAAGTGTCACTTGAGACAGTTTTCTTACTTCCACTGTGTGAATACATAAGGGGTATTTGCTATAAAAGCATAACATAGCATGTAAGATCATAAACTATCAAGAATTAAAGTTATTAGATACGTAAGTAGATAAACAGTTATATATATAACTGTTTCTAAGTTATATATTTACATATATATACGTAACTCACAAAAATGTGAATAAACTCAGACCTAAGCATTCTAGTGCTGTATACAACAGAAATTTTTAAATACAGGTTTTTTTTCATAATAAGACAGATATTTTGATGTACTGAACAATAAAAGGAGATGGCAGACATGGTCTTTTACACCAGGTCATAAAAGCAATGACAGTTTCTCACACAAGCTTAGGAAAACTAACTCTACAATTTAAGAAATAATTAGGTATCCTGGAGAGATCACAGAAGAAAACATAAACAGACTTTTCAATTAATTTCCTTCAAAATATTCTATGGTGTTA
Source organism: Myiozetetes cayanensis (assembly GCF_022539395.1). Lineage (NCBI taxonomy): Eukaryota > Metazoa > Chordata > Aves > Passeriformes > Tyrannidae > Myiozetetes > Myiozetetes cayanensis. Next base: position 85,911,915 of record NW_026087411.1, on the reverse strand, counting down.
AAATAACTATTTTTTTAAAGCACTTTGAATAATTTCTAGGAGCTCTTTTATGATAAAAAAAGACCCCATGAATCACCTTTATCTTACAACCCAGAAGATGCATTAAACTTTTATTTAGTCAAGTAATTCTGTACTATGCCTCTGACCTGGAATACTAATACATTTCTGATGCAGGAAAGAGGATTAAAATTATGATCAGCATTAGAAACTTGGTTTTTTATATATATCGTAACAGTCATTGCTATACAGCAATAAAACAAAAGCAATGTCACCTTCCACAGAGTTAAAATAATATAATAAACCTCTCAAGTACAAAGGTTCTGCTGGTCCTACAAAAGTCAAGAAAAATCTTCCATTGCATTCCACGGAATAATAATGCATAGAATTTCCCGTAAACACTGGCATTATGTCTGTCAGTACAGATTACCTCAAACTAAGGACCACCACTGCAAGATGTGCAGTTTTGTTTCAGCAAGCAATAGATGAACTGTGGTCCAAAGAACAACCAGGAATCCTGGTGGTCTGTGGCACAACTAGAAAGACTGCAAAGCTTCCTCCAAGTGTTACCTGACTGCAATTGCCCTAGGATAGGATTTACATTGGGCTAGTTACTTGTGATTCCCTTCATAGTGGATGAAGAAAAAAAGGCATCTTAAGATGTCCTCACCTAAACATTTTAAAATACTTCAGAAGTCCTGTTCCTAGAAGCACCCAAGTTTTCTTCACAGCCTACAGGATGGTTTCTGTAATAACTGGTTCAGCTGTTGACATCTGTACTTGGTGAGATGAAATGTTCCTCTGTACTGTAAGTCACTCATAGGCAGTTTTGCCATGCCCTCAGCCCACCTTTCTTACACAGCAGCCTCTGTATAACAGTGCATAGTTTCAGGCCACCCACAAATCAATGGGCATCTTACACTGGCTTTAACAAAAAGACAACCAGAATCTGTATCATTTTATGCAATTTTAACACTAGTTTAGAGTGAGCTGAGACAGACTGACTTCCAAACATGTTGGTAAATGTTCCACGCCTTTAACAGTATGCAGACTATCACTACAAATAGCCCCTGCAGCACTGCAAAGTTTGGTCACTGCCTACAGGTTGTTTCAGCCCATGATGTTAGACTGAGTAGACCACAAGCATGTTCCAGGACTGCTCTGGTACTTTAACAGAGTAGATAATTGATTTCTGTTAAGTACACTATCACTTAGCGTTTGAGTACTGCTGAGGATAGGGTCATTCTCCCAGCAAGGCACAGGCAGAGTGGTAAGTTAACAAATCTACCTTCCCTTTGTTCCAAGAAAGGATTGCTGGATCAATGAAAGACTTAATGTCTCTCTCACAGTTCTATTAGATCTATATTCAGCCTTTGAATGTAACATACATAAAAAGACATTACAGGATTTACAGTAGATCATCCTTTAGTTTGTCTGGAATGGTTTTTATCCTCACTGGCATCTTGAATAGGATGCTTTTGTAGAATTCTCACAAACAGTTTCAGAATGCCTTCTCATGCTAAACCAATGCCACTGGTTTATTGATTTCTTGTTCATCATTTGAGTGGAACAAGAACAAGAATACACCTGAAGTAATCTGCATCTCACTTAGCTGCCCAAGTAATTGAAATACTGATCAGAACTGCCTGACAGGTAATCCACAGTGTATATTGTGATAAACTCTTCTCTACTTAAAAAATTGTTTAATAGTATATGTCATAGCAATTTTAGTATATTCAATAAGAGATATAATTCAACAGGAGATAATTCAATAGAGAATTAAGTTTGTGCAGTGTAAAAGAAATAAAGTACATTTTGGACTTTTTAAAACTTCATATTCAAAGTCTTTCACAAAATGTAACCCATTTATCAATTATATGCTTGTGAGACTTTAACTTATCAAAATTTTTCATATAAAAATCTCAGAGGGATTATTCAGTTCAAGGATTTATCCATGAAAAGTATCAACAGGATTCTTCTTTGACCCTCAGTATAGTATTGAAAAGCATCCAAGAATATAAACTAGTATTTGATAGAAGAGTAAATAAACAACTGATTTTCTCTGAGATTTTAAATGTACCATTTCAACTTTCTCAAAGTAATAACTAAATCGTACTGCCCTGGATTTTGGTAAGAGCACGTCATGTTTGCCATGCTTTGGGCACAAGCAACAACAAGCAACAAGCTACTAGCTGCCATTCTCTTCAAAGGTGGTACTCTGGTCAAGTATAGAGGACAGAGACCTTTCGTTCTGTGTCTACAGTGTTAACTGAAATCTAGGTTGGTTTTAGTACACTAAGTCCACAACAAATCCAATTTTTACCCAGGTTACTGTTTACGCTGCTTAGAAGAAGCCAACACTGTGATATCTGCTGACCTCCAGAGGTCAGAAGTCAAAGAAAGTTGTTGTTGTTGAAGTGGAGGGGTAAACAGATATGTAGCAGACAAGAACTTGGCCACGTTGTTTGGAAAGACAGGGTGGATAGTATGAGAACTGGAAAGACTTGGATCTTATCAGGTTTGTTTGGGGTATGTAGTCTGCAAGTGAGGGAGAAAAAGTGCTACCCTGTACAAACCACACTGTGGAACTGGGCAAGGTCAGAAAGTTCAGCCACATTCATACAGAGACTTAGGTTTACTGGATAAAAACTGTACCTGGCAAGATGGAAATGCAATTTTTGCTTTTGAGTCTGCTACAAACTGTGTAATGCGAGTTAACCCTCCAGCTGTACTTTAAATATAAACTATGACACCGCTTGTGGAACACCTATGAAATTACAGATACTAAACATGTCCACTAATACCTAAACCTACCCTATAAACTGAGACAAGGACATACCAACTGCAGAAAGTGACCCATTATTTCAGATGCGGTCATGTAAAAAGAATATGATAGAAAAGCTACATTTTAGTTATACTGTTATGGTAACCAAAGTTACATTTCAGCATAGGTAAGCAAAAAATATCACTGAAGACCAGAAAATTAATTTAGCTGAAAGTAACTTAAGATGCTGGAAACAGCATTCTCCTCTAACTTTAGGTTGTCCAATATTTTAATACTAAATCCAAGGTACTCTCCAGGCATGAGACAAAGGCACCTCCAAAGAGTAAGAGAGTAAGTCAGCCCAGCTGACCAGGGCCCCTCAGAAGTTTCTCAGAGGGGTTATGGTATCAAATCTTAGGCAGCTGAATATTTAACCTCTGTTGCTGATGTTGGGAAAACTATATCCTAATTACAAAACAACATATATGTGCTGGCCTGCAGATACGTCAAATTTGCCCAATTTGCTAGGCAGGTATTGAACTTGAAAGTAGTTACTTAAATGTTTTAAGCTCTCTGCAAAACCATTGGGTGAGGTACACATTCTCCAAATGTTTACAAATTGAACATGGAATAGCTGAAGAAAAGCAAATGATGAAAAAGCAGAGTCAGTATTTTTGGCAGACACATTATGAACAATTAAATCTTACTAAATCTCAGCAAATATGAAAGAAAATTGTTAAGCAGCTTAGGGAGTATGGCTAAAATCCACTGATTAGGAATGACACTCCTGTATTTGAGAATTCCTTCCTTTGGGCCACCTGCCATTGTGATTGATTTAGAAAGATTGCAATCAGAAGAGAGTTTGGTAATTACTTGGATTGGTTAGACTAATGTGAAGCAAACATAAGGTTAACCATGAAAACAATTAGAGTGGAATGGAGTATATGTTTCATTTAGAAAGAAAAGGCAAAATTTCCATGTTGCTCCAGTTGTTTCTCTCATTTACTGAACAGATGAATAGCAACTTCCCCCCCTCCTCTGCTGTCGGTTGGAGTTTTCTAAGTAAAAGCAATAATAGACTAAAATGATACTTTTTAAAGTAATTTTCTCCTAGAGGTAGAAAGTGAGGGAAGATCGCCCCAACACATGATTTTGCCTAGTTTTAAGAGCTAGTCATTTTGTATTCAAACATTTAATAACAGTAACAAATACTTTCCCAGCTACATTCCAACATAGTTTAACAAAGGAAATAAGACTGAAATAACATTATTTATGCCAGAGGACTCTACAGGTTATTTGATAAACAGTACAGCAGCATTAATTTGTTCCACAGAGTCACTGTTCATAGTGCTTCATTGCGTAACTTTTCAAAAAACTACACACTAGTTGAAGTGAAACATTTCTTTCAAAAAGTTGTCTTTTGCAAGTATATAAACCTGAAAAGCCAGGTGATTTTTAAATATAACAGAAATGTAGGTATGTTTGTTTTCCCTAGTGTAGATACCAGCCTGCTGCCCCTATTAGCAGAGTCAGCCTTGTTATCCCCTCAACAAACCTTCACCAGAGGTCCTTTCCTCTACAGTTCTGGCCCTCCTGGAGATACCAGCCATGCTGTCTTGCCCCAGTTGCAATATGAAGAACATGGGTAAGTGAAATGAAAAAATGAAGAGGATCTCATGTTGCTCTTGCTGTGCAGCAAATACATTAAGGGACTGAAATTCCCCATATCCTGCAAAACATCAAAGTTTTGTCCTGCTCCAAGGAAAAAGCCTAGCCCCTTTTGACCTTTACCTGAGTCTTTTATACCAAGAGTGAAATGGAACAAAGGGATAAATGAGAAAAAAAAAGAACTAAAGTGAGTGGTAAAGGGGATAATTCAAAATAAGCAGGAAAAGGGCAAGAAAAATACCTGAATAGTAACGATAAAATCCTCAGGCTTTGAAAGTGGTTATACAACTTTGGTCAAAAACTACTGAGTGTAAAATTTGTGAGAAAATTCAAAAATCTGGGAAAAATCAAGAAAAATTCTCTTTAGATCAATTATAAGAGCTTTTCTCGAATTTATTTTCAAATTTTCTAGTTTGAGAAGTTTGAAAATCATGGCATGTAGAATTATTCAACCAGTGGACTATTTTTTTTTCCTAGAAATCTAAGGACAGAGTTTTAAAAGCTAAAGGCTCAAATGTATCTGCCACATGTACATACTGCAGAAAACACTCTTTATGCTGCCCTGAAAATAAATATCAACTCAGCTTAGACCAAAGCTCTCTGAATTCCAATAGTTCAACCCTCTGTCCTTCCTAAACAAAAAAACACCCTGATCATTCCCATTTCTTGTGTAAAGTGTTCCCAAAAACCAGAAAGTTATTCCTGTCACATGCTGCCTGTAGTCTTAAGTAAAAGGAAGCTTATATATTCAAGGTTCTTGATAGCTTTAAAGGAACTATGGATGAGAAACAGATTATTGGTTGATGTTTCATTTACTTTATAACCAGTAATTTACTTCCTTTCTCCATTTTGTGTTGAACTGAAGTTTTTTCTTTCTATGCTTTTCTTCTAATGTTTACATATTTTCCATAATGAGTGCACTTTGTAAATACAGAGAAAATAAAGGCAAGGTATCAAGATGTCTTGCAGGTCTCTAGAGTGATAAGTGGAAAAATCATTGTATTTAATCTGCATTAAGTATTTCTGTCCATCTACAGGGTTACTAATAATTAACCTTGTGTGTCAACCCCTGTTCTACGGACTGCTGATTTTGTAAATACATGTTCACATTGAAAGGATTAAAAGCATAGTTTAGCAGATTACAGTGCATTATCAAGAGTGGGCAATTACTTTGGTCTGATTCAATCATAATTCTTGTTCCTGTCACAAGTATACAGTATCAGCCTAAGAAGAGCAGGGCTGAAAACTTTTTCTAGTTTATTCAACACTTTAAACAACAAAGAACAAAAATAAATGTTTGCAAGTTGGGTATTTGGGAGGCTGCAGATAGCTGTATATACTTAATATCCTAGTAAGTATATGCTCATACAGTCCCATTTTTGTATTATCCTTAAGTAGCTGTGGACACAGCATTCATACAGAGACTCAGTCCAAAATAATGTGATCTCATGCCTTTAGCACACGATAACTCAAACTACAGAAGGAAACAGAAGAAAACCAAACCTGTTACTTGGCTGACTGCTGGTGCATGTTTAGGAGGTAATTCAGAGAAGATTTCCTGACCTCACAAATATATCACTGACAGTAGCTCACCAAACCCTGTGTGAGAATTACCCTGCAACTGCACGAGTAAAACTTGTGTCATGGTATGACAGCAGAAGCTCAGAAAATTCCAGGAAACTATACCTAGGCATCAGTGGCAAGAGAAAAGCTTGAAAAAGTAGTTGCTAATAGAGCCTGGAGCTTTGCTTAAAGTCATCAGAGTGAATTCTGGTACATGAAAATTTTCTTCAGATCACTGACCCTCTCATCCCTCACAGAAGGATTAACAGCAAAGGAAAATCAGATCAGCCTTATGCAGCTTCAAACCACATCAGGTCCACTCTAGAGAGAACCAGAAAGCAGTACCCAACAGACTCTCTAGTAACCAGCTGTCCTTTGTCTTCAAAACTGAGCCTTAGTAAATGTCATCTGTTCACTTGCCTTGGCAAATTAATGTCCTGCAGCAGGCTACCTGCCCAGCAGCAGTTCCTCCAGTCTTTCAAATCTTTCTAGTGTTAAGGAAAATCTCCAGAGAAAGAATTACAGCATCAGTGTTTCCAATGAGAGATAAATGCTATACTTCACACCACTACAGATACATTCATAATGCCAACCAGAAAGGGCACAGGCACAAGCATCATCCCACCATCATCCTTTTGTCATGCTTTTGTCACAGGCAAACTGGACTTTCCTAGATAATGCCCAAGAACAGTTCTGGGAACACAAGTAAGAGACTGTTCCCCACGAGCAACCAGATTGCACCCAGCCTGCTCTTAGACATGAGGGGTGTTAAGGGAGTTTAACTGCATCAAGACAAACCACAACAGGCCAGCTGACCAAGTGTGCTAAGGACAGTCCCTAGTCATTTCCTTTACAAGGCAGGACACAGAGCTTTTTCCCTCATATCTTGCCCCACTGTTCACACTGCGTGCATTAGAAATTGGTTCTAGCAAAAAAAAAAAGTCATGTTCTGAATACTTAGTCCAAAATTCAAAATCCCATCATATATAGCTGAGCACTGTAATATAAAGCACAAGCTTCTTTAAGAGGCTAGAACAGTTAAAGAAAAGAGCAAGTAATCTACTGACAGTGAATTTAAGCTTTTCAATGCCAGTGACGGGAGTAGAGTGTTGAAATGAAAGAACAAAAGTTTGGTTACAGCTTTTAGTCACAAACCACTCTCATTCCCTCTGTTTGGGCTTTTACTTGGCATATATAAAAACAAAGACAAGAAGAGTATAAACAAAGGTTTAAAATCTAACTTTTCACCAAAGGACATGTGCTTCTGTATTTCTCTATATGATAAAGTACATCCTCCTGGTACAGAGGAGGGATAAAGAACAACTAGTATTTACCTCAAAAATTATCACTTGTGCTGAATAATAATTTTACCTCATGGGTAGCTTCCAGCAACCCTAACTTGAGACACTGCAATATTGCATGCACTCAATTAGAAATTTATTCCACACTTACTGGTGGTCCCCGGGGTCCTGTTGGACCTGCTTCTCCCTCTGGGCCCCGTTGACCCTGTTTTGGGGAACAAATTTGAAATGCAACAGATTTGAAAAGTAATTTTTTTGCACACTGTAAAAAAATTTCATTTTTCTAGATCTTTTGAATAAGATTAACAATTTTACCTGTTTACCTGAATTTCCCATCAACCCTGGCACCCCAGGAGGACCTCTATCACCCTGTTGGACAGAAGATGAAAAATATTAGAAAGCCAATGTTTTGTTGTTCCATTTTAAAATAAAAAATTAAAATAAGCAAAGGAATAAAAAAATCAGCCTGTATTAATTTTTTAACTTCTACTTTTATTTTGGTTTTCTTTCAACTTCCACCTAATTCCTTCTATTTTTTCAAAATTCACATTTCAGTTCCTTTGTTGTTTACATGTTGACAAATCCCAAATAGATTTAATTGCTGCTCTCACAGAAGGCAATATTATTCCATGTAATTTCAGACAAAATTCATGTCTCAATCTAGTTTTCTTTTTCTATTACTTACAACTAAACTCAAACACTATTGTCTGAAACATTTAATAGCCTCATTCATCCAACACCTTTTTAAGCTTAATTGGAATTGATGCTGCAGTTTGGTGGTACCTAAACAGAGATAACAACCTCTGTGATTGAATCAACTTATGGCAGCTATAAATATTATTTTTATTACAAGATCCCTCATTTCAACTGTAGTGAGGTAGCTGTGTCACATGCCTCCTCTAGCAATGCATTCCACAAATTCAAAAGGAAATAGCCTTGTTTAGGTATTATTTAATGTCTGCAATCATGAAAACCACACCAAGTATCACAAGAATCATGAAAATGCACAGGACTAGAGTTGATTAAAAAGTATCTTTAATTCCTTCACAAAGGCTTGTCTCTTACCACAAGAGGAAGTTAGTACAATCTCACTGAATACTTTAGAACTTGATAAGCACAAATACAGTATTATAAGAAAGTCAATACTCAAGATGTTTTACCTTTGGGCCAGCAATACCTTTCACACCTGGAGAGCCTGGTAAACCCTGAAAGAAATAGCATTTATATTTATTTGTTTTTAAGGGCATTGAAAATGGTGTTAAAAAACATCTCTCTCATGCCTTTTTCTAATCCTTTCACTTGATACTGAAGCTCTTTTTCCAATAACAGACCAAGTTTGAATTCTTTCTGTTTACAAAGTAACAGATAAGGAGTTATTACTCTGCCTTCAAAAATTGCAAAAGGAGCATTGAAAAGTGAGAAGTTGTGACTTTTGCTGGCTTAGACTGGAAATAGATTGTTGGTCCCTGTACGCTGAGGCTGGAAGTATAGTTTAACAGACACTTTTAGTACACATTTCATTTCCTCCTCATTTCTGTGCAACAGTTCATAGCAGGCATGCTTTTATCAGCTTTTCCAAGCTGAAGAGTTCACTTAGTATTAAAACTTTACTTCCAGTTCTAATACAGCTCCTTCACTACATCCTCACAGCACAGTGTTTTAAAGAGATTTCTATATAACTTTTGACAATTGGCACAGTTTTCAAATTTAGTTAATGCATGAGGATTACCTTCTAAAAGAGACCATAAAGCACTACTGATTCCCTACAAGTTCACCACAGGGGATATACAAGAAAACTCCAATGCCTGTTACCTGTGCCCCTCCCTCCCTCCCGAAAGTATGTGCGTGATGCATTCCAGATGTTCTGTGCCATCAAAAGATGGTTGTTCATCTCAGGTGTGTTAGACTAGCAGGTCAGCTTTTCCTGCTTGGCCTGGGAATGGGTTTGGCCCCAGGCAGTACAATGAGACCAGCTCTAATTGTGGGGTCACACCATAATGTCCACAGGGTCTCAGATATGAGAAACACCAGAAGTGTGTTGCACAGTGGCCACAAACGTTTTGTGAGATCAAGTCCCTCACAGTGGCACCATAAGGCGGTCTAGGCTCTTGTGCAAAAGTTTTGGATACATATAATAGAATTTCCCCTTCCATTACACATAACTTTCCCTGGGTCTTTTGATTAGATTTTCACTTAAAACAGTCCAATATCAGCATCAAATTAAACTATACATGACCTTTCTGTTGTTTGAACTGAACCTCCCTTGCAAAGGTAGAATACCTGATACTTACTGGTAGTCCCTGAAGCCCTGCATCACCTGGAGCTCCAGGTTTTCCTGGCTCACCCTGTAAAACATTTTAAGTTGTAATTTATGCAAATCAAACATAAGGGAAAATCTGATTTCTGCAACACAGATTTGGAATACTTTTGTGGTATAGGAAACTTCATTCAATTACCCTAAAAACGTGCATAAAGCCACAGGTAGCAGCCACTAGGGAGTGTACAAATCTAGGGCACTACCAAAGCTCCGACATATGCCAGCTGTGCCTTACTTTTGCTCCAGGCATTCCAGGGATCCCTTCCCGGCCATCAACTCCTGGTAAGCCCTTGAAAGAAAGAAAAAAAAGAAAAAAAAATTAATGTATTTTTGGAGAGATTTTGCCCAATCACTGATATTCAAATTAGCATCACATGAAGCAAATTAAGAAATTAAATATACATACAGACTCTCCTTTTGGCCCAGGGAGACCATTTATTCCTCTTGTACCTTGAGGGCCCTAATAATAATAATAAAAAATTTTAAAAATTAAACACATTGAAATTACAGATGACAGGAATGTCAACATTCAGATACGTATTACTTTGAGACCACCAAATATACTCTGTGTTTACATGGTATTAAGTAGCCAATATTTGCAAGTCAATATGAGTCAAAATTTGTCTGTGCTCACCCTTTCTCCCTTTGGACCCATCTCTCCTGGGGGACCTCTCTGTCCTTGATCCCCCTACAGAAAAAAGAATTATTTTAGAAATAAAACTGGAATAAACTTCCATGTAATTATTAGCTAAAACTCTCAGAAAATCAACAAGTACGACTCAGACTCAGTTAAAGCAGACATCTCAAACTCACACTACATTTAAAAACGCAGTTTCTTAAAACTGCAGCTGACAGTTCCATTTTAAAAAAACATAGCTCAAGCTATCCCTGGGGATTTCAGGAGTGTCTACCAAAGCAAAGGATGTTGCACTTGCTTGTTTAACCCACTGAGTTACTGGCTATTCCAAGCATAAATTCCAGCTATGGCAGCAGGGAAGAATTTAAAAACAACAAACAAACAAAAGCACTCCACTCAAAATAAACCCCAAACCCAAACAAAACACACACAAAAAAACACCCTCCAACAAAACCCCAAAGGGCACAAATTGCCCTTTACAGGTTTTGTTCAAGCTTTATACATGAAAGATTCCTAGTCACCCTAATAGACAGTAACACTCAGAAGGAAGAGGTAACCATAACATACTAAGAAGTTAAAATGGGTTCATCTACTTCACAATTCTTTGGGGATATTAAGAGATTACAGGCTTGATATCACTGTAATATCATTTATTCACCTGTGGGAAATTAATAGAACTGGATTAATCAGAGGCTTTTTTGATTCACAGCCACAAAGTTTCAGGACTTAGTGTCTAACTGGGCAGTGTTTGGTTAACATACACTCTACTTACAGGCGCACCAGGAAGACCTTGAGGACCAGGATCACCGTCAAGCCCACGAGCTCCCTACAAAGCAAGTAGATAACACAAGACATTAAAATGAACTGCTGGAACACAAACAACTTAAGCATCCATCTGGTTGGCTGGGAGCTGCAAATTCTCTACAGCTGAGGGGTTTTATAGTTCCAACTGAAGAAAAAAGAAATTTAAAAATGTAAATTTTTCTTAATCTATCTTGTTTTTTATGGAGTTATAAAAGCAAATATTTTTTAACTACAGAAAAATATCAGTCAAAAAATTACATTTAGATCATTCTGTAAAAAATCATATTGGATGTTGATGAGTAGACCTTCACACACTACTTCAGAAAATGTCTGTGTTTTCCTTAATAACACTACATCTCTCACCACGTAATAGAATATCATCAAGATGCGAGAAGAAACCATGAAGTGCAGTGTAACTATTTTTATCACATACGTTTCAAGGAAACAACACAATCACTATCCTGTGAGTAAATTTCAATGGAGAGAAAAAATATTTTAAAAAAGATTTAGAGAAAAGTGGAACTCCTTTGTCAAACAGATGTAGTAAATATTTTTAATAGACAAAGTAACACAAAAATATAGGCAAGTAATTATGAAGACTTAGAAGACAAAAAAGCAAAGGAAGATAGTAATAGCTTAGCAAATCTGTCCAAGAGGTTAGGAAGGATCACTCATGAAAAGATTCATAATCAGGAGAAATTTGACAATCACAAGATAAAGTTCCTATGACTTCAGTTCTGGAAACAGAGACAATGGCAGGACTGCTACATTCTACTCCTTCCAAAAATTTTTACCATACAGATTTAGCAAGATCACAAGACTAGAAAGGTAATAGTCAGTTTTGAAATAACACTTAGAAATACTTTGATGAAGAGGGAAAATTACCCAGCAAAGTCATGACATTACAAAAACATTAATTCCACTGGCAGCAATTTAAGACAGAGATGTTCAAGACAGAAAGAATGGAAAAAGAACAAACTCTCAATAAAAAATCATAGAAAAAAAGGGACAATAAAAGCTAAAGGCTTTAAGAAGGTGCAAATCAAGGAGGGACTTAATAAATTTTAGCTTTAAATCAAAGATGCTGTAGTTTATAACTGCTGTAACTTACTATCTTGCTTACTGCAATACTTGCACAGATGCATAATTACTATAAATCCCATCAGAGTGGAAGGCGTGAAAAGCACATGTGCTCTTACTAATCAGAACTGACCAAGCTGACTTTCTTCCTAATGAGAAGTACAGCAGCTAGAGAAATACAGCTGGCAGGAGTGAGAAAATGAAGGGAAAATAAAGGAGAAGCTTAAATAAGCTTTAAAAACATTCAGGGGTGTATTTCTTTTTTTTTTTTTAATATAGGTCATTTTATGCAAAGAAAGATTAATACTCACTTTGGTACCTTTAGGTCCCATTATACCAGTTATACCTCTGATACCTAGGATGCCCTGAGAAAGAAAAATATATTCAAATTATGCTTAAATGTTTTCATCAGAACTGTCCTAGTTTTCAGACAGAAGACTCAAGAGTTCTACATGCTTGCTTTCTGCTTATTTTACTATTTTCTTGGTATAAAAGGAGAAATACAGCTGTTGCTGTATTAGAATACTTAATTTACATGGTAACGTGATATTTTACTAATTTAAGATTTTAAAAATAATAAAAAGCAATCTGGCTGAATTATAAAACCACAATAAAAATTATAGATATAAAATAAATATAAAATATAAATATAAAATCATAAGGGCTAAAAACCCCACTGATTTCTTTTCTTGATTACCACAGAGTTGAAGCACTCTCGCCATGCAGCTTGTGTGAGAGGAACACGTGAAGGTCAGATTTTCAAAAGTGCTAAGTTGTCTCAGTGGGGTACAGGACAGATTCAGGAGAAAGGTACCATCAGACTTTATAGAATTCCAGAGGCAAACAAAACAGGTTTTTGAGCCTAGAAGCGCTAAGTTTATATGCCTACCATAGCGGAGAGACTGAACTCAGCAGATATCCTGTATGTGTCATAACTATTATCACTCCCCTTCAAAATACAGTCTCATGGGAAATTTGGCTTCTATTTCATCTTTTTCCCGAGAGACTGAAACCACACAAGGTGTCTCCTCCTTACAGAGACCAAACCCTCAGCCACAATGTGTTTGTTCTGCAACAAGGAGAACCCACTACAGCTGTGTTAATGAAATAACTACAGGCACTTCAGCGCAGCGTAGGCAAATCTACTCCTTGAACCAGACTCTACATTGGCAGCCTTTACTTGCTACTAACAAAGTTGCATGGAATCTTGCACAGGATAGTTAATGCCTTCTCAGCCCAAAACATGAGAAAAATCATGATGATGCAACAATGACAACAGCAGCCCACTGGGGAGACGACCACAGTCTAATAATCCTGCTTCTAAGATCAGAGGTGGAAGGAGGCACACTGTGGTATTCACTACTGGCTGTCAAAAGCAACACCTCTCCCAGAGGTGCCTACCATGCAACTCTTCTTGTCAATGTAACACACAGGTTGGATTGCACATGCTGGATACTTAATCCCTTCCATTCACTCATGTAAAGAACATAAAAGAAAACACAATAGAATCTACAGCCTCTCCATCTGTGCCTCTAAAGCATCCTCTTTTCCATAGGTTGTCTATCTGACACCACTTTCTGCATATTATGAATCCTACATTTTAATAAAAAAACAATTATTTTGAAGCTTGTTTGTAAGGTCAACAACTGATGATACAATGATAAGTTGTGAGTAATGCTTTAAAAATAAAAAAAAGTCAATCTTTAATTGTTTTTTAATTCTACTGTGCTATTTCATGGTGATGAAGAACTGTACCAAACTGAGTTAAATGAATTGATTCCCAAAAGTCTTTCAGACAGCAGAAGCTGGCTCTTGCACAAGTACTTTGTCTGCACCAGGGTCCCCGGAATATTTTTTTCAGGATCAAACATAAGAAGGAACACACACTTTGCTTTACGTAGCCTGTTCTTTCTTTATCTTTCTCTAGTCATAATCCAGAGGTTTATGTTGTCTTATGTTTATATTCATAGAGAATTTTGTAATTTAGGATTTGGATGTCCATGCATCAAAGTAAGCTGCTGTATAATATCATATGTGGCCATCAACGGCATTAAATAGTTTCACATCTGAGAAAAAAACATAAGACCCAATCAGAAAATAGACCACAGAAATTAAAGGTGGTTATGCCTGTTTCTCTTACTTAGAATGACCCATTTATTATTTTCCCTAGCCCTTTTCAGCTGCAGAAACCATGACAGCTGCTCACAAGGAACAAGCTGAGGAGGTTTGTGCCAGAACTAAGCACAGTGAAACAGGACAAGAAAATAACTCCAAAATCATAGGTATGCTGTGTTACTACTTCATGTTCAAGTAGGCTACTCATCCTCAAGGCTACTTCATTCTCTTAGCCAAGTCTGAATTTTACAGTTGATCATGTTACAAACAAACACTAGCTTTGCAAGGATGAAGTCAGAGTCAACAAAATAACAGAAAGAAAGGCCAAGAAAAAGAAAATCCAACTATTTTCACAATCTAAGCACAACACAAAATTTAGGACATGGAACAGTTTTTAAAATTAGCCTTCCTCTAGAACTATATGGAGCTTTGTGTTGAGTGATAATGTAGCTTTTTGGAGGGACTTAAATTATTTTACTTTTAATCACAGACAATATGGCACAATAAAGTGAAAGATGTATGGAGATATTATAATATCTGTTTTCTTCCAATAGTAAGGAAAAAAGATATGACATACTGGAGCAAATGGATAACACTATTTAAGAGGAAATACTTTACTGGAGGGCCTTGAGCTCCCACTTCACCGATGGGTCCTTGATCCCCTTCTTCACCCTGGGAAAGCAAAAGGAATACATGGGTAGCTAATCCATGCCAAGCATATTGCTCTCTCAACATACAAGGTGCATTTACTCCTTAGAGTTTTCTGTCACCATGTCCTGCTTGAAAGGAATCCAAATGAAGCCCTCAGACAGATACTCATTCAGGTTCATGTGCCATTCAACTTTTAGTCAATAGGGTAATTTCAAAGAAACCTCAATGTAAAGAATAATTATACTTTTACTCTTAATCTGTCATTCCATATTTTCTTGACATTAATCTCTTTAGATTTTCTTGTTCTTCTAGATTAAAAGAGCAGGGAAAGTATTTTCATGCATGTGAATGTACCGAATATGCTAATAGATCTGCATCACAATACCACATTGCACTTCCGAATTTTCTGAAAATTAAATGGAAAAATGCCTTATCTGGCAAAACCCCTCCTTGATTAGATGGTAATCTCTTTCATACAGTGATAGTGCACAGTAATGGAACAACAGTACATATTGCCAGTTTAATTTGTAAAAAGGGATAAGACAACTGCTCAACATCCCTGGAAAAAAAAGGTAAGCTGTTTCTAATAAATTAATAATCTTTTTAATATGCCTAGGAATAGAGTGCAGGGCTTTTAAAAAAACTTTCCTCTGATGCTTTGTCCTCCAAAGGACATGGAAGCATGGACCAAGGCAGTGCAAATCTTCTGAATTTTTCATACAAATATTTCCCAGGGAAGTTGTGGATGTCCCAGCCCTGGAGGTGTTCAAGGGCAGCTTGGATGGGGCTCTGAGGAACCTGGTCTAGTGGAAGGTGTCCCTGCCCAGAGCAGGGGGGTTGGAACTAGGTGATCTTCAAGGTTCCCTTCCAAACCATTCAATGATTCTATGAAGGTTACATAACAAGGTTCAATTTAAATGAAACACCTTAGGAGTTCACTTTTCAGTTTTCAAGCTGAATTGGACTTGGCCCCTCTAGTTACAATCATGCTTTTCTTATGAACTTACACAGTGTCCTTTCCCTCTCAAATATGTTTTCTCTCTTGTTCTTCACAGAACTACTCATCTGTGCCACAGAACTATTAACTTGGTAAGTCCACAGAATTATGTGCATTTAAATGTTTGGAAGCTTTTCAATTAATAAATTTAACTTCAGTTATTGCCATGATTTCCATAATAATGATCAAAATAAAAATCAAGATGGGTATGACCTCTGCACCCTAATAAATACAGAGTACAAGTGAATAAAGAACAGAGATGTGCCTTCGGTTACTCTGGAGCATCATAACGTGTAATATCATTTCGTGCATTCTATTAAAACAATTAAGAATTCTAACAAAGTGTAATTTTTTTTTGAAGAAGTGGCTAAACTACCATTAGCTTGCTAAAAAGAAGAGCAGTTTTTCATCTTTTCTTTTTTTACCTTATAACCTTGTTTTCCTGGTTCACCAGACTCTCCTTTTGAACCTTTTTGTCCCTAAAATAAATGCAAAACCCCCAAAATAAATAAATAAATATTATTCAAAATTAAAATACGGTTTTATAAAACAGACACAGACTGCTGAGAACTATCTTGCTGTTCCCTCCCAAACCCCATTCACCAGCTTCCTCACCTGTCTAGGAAACACCACATATTAAGTATCCTGCTCAAAAATATCTGCTTTTGGATCTAACAAGGCTGCGTTTCTAGGCATGTTAGTACTTATTCTTACATTACCCCATAAAAATTTCCTCAGGTTCCTAGAAACCAGTAAAAAATGCATAAAAACAAAAATCTTCCCTAAAATGAGACTCAAAAGGTGTTCGTTTCAACTTAGTATGTTATAGGTCTCCCAGGAAGAGAGAAAGAAGGAAAACATACTAAGGATTTGGGGGAATACTTAGAGTTTCTGGAGTCAGACTACAAATAGTCCAGAAAGTGAATGAAGCAATCCTTCAGATACTCTAATCCTTTTAAGACCACACATAAATTTTACCCTGAAGATTAAAGCAGAAGCAAGAGATTTCAACAGAAGAGGTTATTTTAGCAGTCAAGAGTTGAATAATCCTAAACAACTACATTGATGAAACATTTTTTGAAATTAACAGTGAAGTGCCCTTTTGTCAAGCCAGCAATTAACCCCCTAGTGCATTGAGACAGCGTCTCTATAAGGAATGCTTGAACAAACAAGTTCTCTTACCTTCATTCCCATTAAGCCAGCGTGCCCTGGGCGGCCAGGTGGACAAGCATTGGGACACTGGGAAAGCATTCACACAGTTACTACCACATAGGTAAAATAATGCTGTCTGAAATTGCTTATAAAAACACATGGAAAACAATCTTACCAACAGGTCACCATCCTGCAGGCCAATTGTCCCCTAAATTAAATTAAATTAATCAAAGTCAGTAAAAGAGAAATAACCTGTCCTGACCCATTAGGCAATACAGTCATCAGACAAAAGAGAAAATACTACTATCTAAAGACAGAATTAGAAGTATAATCAACAAAGGATCTCTGACATGAAAAGCATCTAAACTGTTGGATTATATTGTAGGGTGATCACAGGTACCCGCAAAATCCTGTTCTCTAACTTTCATCAACTTTTCAAAAACAAACAAACAAATCAAAATATTTCTTTTGCTTTTTAAGCTACCTCAATCTTATTTTCTATTAAATATAGATCAAATATAACCAAACCACATAAAATTTCCAAAAGGATCCAAGAAAATTTCTATAACAGCAGTAACTTACTACCATTCAGCAAAAGATTCACATCTTTTCAGAAAAACTAATCTTCCCACAACACAAGCACTCTTAGATGACAGTTGCAATAAACCAGACAGCAGTGCACAATGAGATGGACTCAGTGAAGGGAAGGCCATTCCTCATATTAAATCAAATGCTTGATGGAAGCTAACGGGAGGCTTATGAGGCACAACAGGGAGAAATATGATTTCACAGCAGTAGCTGTGCTCTCTAAAGCCCAGTGGGAGGGAGCACACCATTTCAGAGAGAAGCACAGGGAAGTTTAAGGAATGAGCTTCTCTCAGTTTATAACTGAATAATTTAAAAAAAGCCGAGAGTACTTGGGTCCATAATGTCTTTAACTGAAGTGAGACTATGGCACTTCAGAAACCCAAAAAGGACAAAACATCAAGGAATAGAAGCAACCATGCTGAGAATTTGTTTCTGCTTGTTTCCTAATTACTCTTCTACACTTGACCGTTTGTGTTTTTTACAATGCCTCTGTCAGTTCTCTGGCAACTTTCATGAAAATGAGAAAGACAGATAGAGAGAACGACAGACACAGATAAAGCACATGAACTTAGGGTCTGTCCCTAAAGAATGGGGAGGAGGAGGTTCTAAGCAGAGGAACAGTACAGCTTTTAAAAAGACGTTAGTACATCACGTTTCCCAGTAGTTTGCATTTCACAGCACTCAGAATCCAGTGTGTCTGCCAAACTGTTTCATCTCTCTGGGCAGGTAAATTGCCACAACAAAATAGCAAACGCACATCCCTCCTCCAAAGAGGTTCAAAAAAGATAACTATTCTCCTTGAGCAGCAAAGCACTGCTGCAATATTTTTTCTTTGTAAGTAGCAAGCCTGATTGCAAGAAAGACATAAGAACTGAAGCCCCCTAGAAGCATATATTTGTCCCGTGAGCTAAACATTAAATTTTTCTTCTTCTAACAGAGAAAAGTCTTCCTCTGTTGAAGTAATGAGAGTGAGGCCTGACTAAGACTATATTTACAGCATATATTTACAAGGAAGTTTAAAACCTGTGCATTTACAGTCTGTAGAACTGGGAAGGCATAATGACAGAAGTTATAGTTTGCATTTCAAACTACCTTTTTATAGCCACAGAGACTAGAAGCTTACTTTCTAAATGTAGGTTCAAAAGCCTGTTGAAATTGTAAACTCAGTATTCAGCTCTAGGACTTGAGGAGAAGTTGTTCAAGCAGCAACAACGCAAAATTCAGATGTTACCACTTTTGAATATCACTTACCGGAGGACCTGGTGGTCCTGGTGGCCCTCGTGGCCCTCTTTTTCCTGGATCTCCCTTTAAAAGGGTAAAAGAATTTTATATATTCATAGCAATAATGACAACCAGTAGTTACATATTCAGACCATACAACACCAGTGAGAAATTAAGTGGCTACAGAAGGACAGACTAGGCAGCCAATTAAAACATCAACCTACATCATGACTCCCATGGTAGAACGGGAAATTGGTTTTTTGAGTAGAATGGCAGCCATGTTGTGAAATAGAAGCCACAAAAAACCAAACAAATTTTCAGCTGCTTTAGAATGCTAAAACACCTGACCACAGGATCATCTATGCACTCCTCTGTCTTATAACTGCTCCTTCAGTTCTGAAGGAAAAGAATCCTAGTAATTGGCAAAAATGCCCAAAGGAGAGAGAGGGGAAAATCCCCTTTTTCAAAGCCCAAGATGAATTTAGCAAGTTAGAATCTTCTCCTGTTTGTGAAGTTTTGATGTCTAGTGCTTGTATAAGTAAAGAAAATGTAGAACCTCTGCAAACTATTTTTTTTGAATGCTTTGAATTTGAGGATAGGCTCACATGCAGCTTTGGAAAAAGGCACCACAGATGCAATTTCTGACTCTGGTAGCCTCTGAACTGCCAACTGACAGAATGTGTGACAGTATATGACAGAAAAATGCCATTCTTCACATAGCCTGTACACTTCCATAGGCATCCGTTCTTGCCCTTGCTACTGACAACACAGAGCGCTACATGGATCATCTTCTGAAACAGACTAGAAGTTTTTAATATTCTTTTTTTAAATTCATTTATATGATTGAACACAACACATGTATTAAAAAGTAGGCTTTACTAAACAAAATTTTGATGCTGTTTCAGATTTCAAGTAAGAAAATAACAATTGGTTTCAACTTGCACTTTAATGGTAAAGTATGGAGTCAAAATGGGACAGTGTGATGAAACTGAGTGCACAGTTTAGCAGTAAGATCAGTAGATGGAGTTACACATAAATGAGACTAAGAAGAAATGCTGAATTGCCATGCTCACTGATATGTAAATGAAAATCAGAAATTGTATGTGATCGTGTACCATAATTTACATGTGAGATGACACGAGTAAAGTTAAAGGTCTACATGAAACGTTAAGTTTTACACTTTCCATATTTCTAACAGGTTTGCCTTTTGATTTTAGCTTTCCTTGAATAAGAGGAGAAGTAGAGTATAGGGCACTCCACGAGTCATTTCATCCTAATCTAATAGGTGGCCCTCTTTTTGGTCTATTCATTGTTCCTTATTTCTGATGACCTTCAAACACAATCTTTCTTCTACTAGTCAGTAGGTCAGTGGCCCTGACTGGATCATGAAAAAAAATACATTTGAAAGTACTGTAATAGCCCAAGCAGTGTTTAGATGGCCCAGTAATTATTCCTTTTTTCTTTAAATAACTTCTAGCAATTGAATAAATCTACATTTTCAGCAAACATAGTAGTACTTACAGGTGGACCAGCACGACCTACTTCCCCAGGAAGTCCTGCTGCACCAGCTGGACCCTAAAAAACCAAAGTAAACAGTATTTTTAAATCATACCTATGTGACAAGCATTCAAGGAGAGAGAAAATATAATTCTCTCAACAATCTATGCCTTCAGACACCAGTATTCTTGCCCCATATACAACAGACCAATGCTACGGTAGCTGAAGAAAATGTACATAATAGACATAGAACATCTGGATAAAAAAAAGTCTCTATTTTCACTGACTTTTTATTACAGTATAATATCTTTATTGAATATTTAAGCAGTAGAACAGTATATTTATTAATTGTAAGAATGATACTTACAGGTGGTCCAAGAATCCCCTTGCCCTGTGAAATATGAAGACAGGTCAGAAACGTGGAGAGGATTCCAAATCTATTCAAACTTTTGACAAGAACAGAGTATTTGGGATTAAAAGGTATAAAACCTCCCTGATGTTTGATTCTGCAAAACCATTTTCAGAACCTTATTCAACTAATGCTAAATATATTTTCCTTTGGATTTAGCTAATTAACAAGTACCATGATGAACATACCTATGCTACAATCATTCCCTTCTAACAATGTATTTAAATTGATAATAACAGAGAACTTTTTTGCGCCAGTGCTTCCTTGAGGTCTAAATCCATTAAACTAGTGCTTTTTGGTAATCAGAAAGAACACCAAACTGCTCCTGTTTACATTTCCCTTCAGTATTGCTCTGAATCACTTTAGTGAGAAGCATCCAAGATAATTCTGCCTATTTGGACAATACACTCCCTCTATGAAAACTGATCCCTCAGTCCTGCATTATTAAAGCAAATGTAAAATTTTATGGAGAACAGTGTCAACGATATGTATGAAATACTAGCATAAAAAATACTAAACATACTTAAATCTTGAGGAGATTTGATGTAATAAAGCACCTGGGCTAAATGCAACTTTTAAAAACCACTGAATATCAATCCAGGATTGTATTTGTAAAGCTGCCTTTATAAAACTTGGTACATCACAGTGAAAATTTCAAGCATTTATCAGGGTCATTCTATTTTAACGATTTAATACACAGCAGAAAGTAAGTTTGCACAACCTACATAATCCCTTTGCTATCATATTTGACTATAATTAGACTTTCACTGTATCACATATCCAATGTTATAATATCACCTGCCTCTGAAGGAAGGAAACCAAACACTTGAAGGTTCTCACTGGAGTACCCCTTCCTAACATGCCCCTAAACAGTGGCAGAGAAAGTCAAACAATACCAAAAGCAGCAGCTACAGTTATTGTGTCCAGCCCACACAGCAGCCCAGGAGAAGCCTGTCCCCTCCTCTGCCCACTCAACTGCATCTCCTCACATTACTAATTAGGATTCCAAGGAGCAGGGGCTCTCCCTCAGCAACCCATACCTCCCCCTTACGTGGCTACTCCACCCTTCCGGCCATGAAGTAGACCCAGTTGCAAAGCTGAGAGCTGCAGTGCAATCAGTCAGTGAGGACATACACAAAGCAGTTAATGATCCCAACCAGCAGCCCATGTCCCTGCCTTTGTGTCCTAAAGGGAAAGCCTCTCCACTGAACCTGGGACTGAAGCCTTACATTCCTAGCTGCTTGCTTCCTGCTTTGGAGGTGCTCACCTGATGCACAGAGCACATGGAATGCAGGGACATGGGTGGTAATCCAAAGTCCAAAATCACCTGGCTCAGAGACACTGCATGTCTGCTAAGTATCTCTGCTATCCACCACAAAGAGTCTAATACCAGCATCTGTATGTGTACCCTGTGCTGGATGCCATGTTTTAGTTGACCTTCAAACATTTTCAAATTCTTGGTCACTAAATACACACAATCCTACTCATATGCCAGATGCCTAAATCACTTCGAAATATGTCAGCTCATAAAAAAGTTTGAAGGAACTTAACAGAGAGAATGGACTGAAGAGTGCAATACATGCACTGAATGTAGCAGGTCCATTTACCAGGGTCAGATCAGAGACATCAGCATACTTAAGTTACTTCTGAAAAAAAATTGCTTGAATTAATCAGATGTATTCTACGAATTTTGTAAACCTGTCACTTGAAACATTATCTGCCAAACAGATGAGACCAAGAATAAATCAAAACTAAATAATCAAGGTTGTGGGTTCAATCCCTGTATGGGCCATTCACTTCAGAGTTGGACTTTATGATCCTTGTGGGTCCCTTCCAATCCAGAACATTCTGTGAAATATTTAGCGCAGTTATCTGAGAAATGAAGCAGGAAAAATAACAAAGGAAAGGTAAAAGATGGTAACTGAAGATTGCCAGGATACATTCTGGGGAAGAAAAAGTTACAAGAGGCAGAAAAGCAAATGCTATGTATAAAACATTACATCCTTAATATTCGTTCTAGAAGTTAACCTGAAGTCCTAACTTGGCTGACAAATT
Source organism: Myiozetetes cayanensis (assembly GCF_022539395.1). Lineage (NCBI taxonomy): Eukaryota > Metazoa > Chordata > Aves > Passeriformes > Tyrannidae > Myiozetetes > Myiozetetes cayanensis. The sequence goes on along the minus strand of NW_026087411.1, from coordinate 85,889,099 downwards.
CCACTGGATGAGCTTGAAAAACAGTGATAATTTAAAACTAATTAATATTGCAGCCAAGGCTTCTGGTTTTCTCTTTGCACTGAGCATTTTACAACCTAAGCAGGGGATTTTGTGAGAAATGAAGTCTCTGGATAACCATCCAGGGACTACTCCATTTGCAAAAGGCCTCTGACTGAATTCAAAGCAGTGCATAATTACACCTAAACACTCATCTAATCACACAGTTAATATGCAGATTCATAAATGTGCTCAATATGTTTCTAGTATATGAGGACTCACGGATCAAACAAAAGACTTACAAACGTTAAACAACCCCATTACTTCACGTTTGTAGTAAAAGCTTCTCCAAAAGTCTCTGAATCTGAAAATTAGAACCATCACACTCCAGCACTACCACTTCTACCTTTTTTGAGGGGTTGGGGTTTTTTGTTTTGGCTTTTTTTGTTGTTTGTTTGGGGTTGTGTTTGATTTTTGTTTGTTTATTATTTTGTTGTTGTTGTTGTTGTTATTAGGTTTAATCTCACTAAAGGTGAGATGACTACTGCTGGCCATTTTGAGAATCTTCCATAACTATGCAATTTCTTCAGTATCTTACAACCATTCATCAAAGGAAAAAGTGCAATTATACAGGCCTTCCTAAAGAGATTTATTTTGAGCATTAATCTTTCTACGTGGATTCAGCATGCATGGGTTAACAACCACGGAGCTACAAAATCAAACACTAGGCTTCTTCCTAACCTGTGAGGTCTAAGGTTTAATCTTAAGTAAGTACAAGGTTACTTATTAGTCAGGAGGTGATAAGTCTTAACATTTTTTATTTTAAATAAATAAATAATAAATAAAAATTCTCATTTCTTCATTATAAATATTCCTGCACATTCACCTTAAAATATAAGCTTCAGCTGCTTATTAAGAAGTAGCAGGACAACTCCAAAAGCAATACCTACTAAGGGTCATTGAAGCATTATCGCCTTAAGGTTGAGAGTCTCAGAGCAAAAAAAAAAAAAAAAAAATCACTCAACTTTAAACAATGGTCCAAAATCTCAGCAGATTGATTGCTTTTATAATCTCAAAATATCACATGACAAAAGAACTGCTGCTCTGAACAGAATCAGCATTCAACTTTGACAAGTTGGTCCAGTTTTCTGCCTTCCCAAAGTAGTATCTCTTCCTCTAAATTGAAATTAACCCTCTCCATACATATTTTATACACACACTTTTCCTGGAGGCTCTTAAATTATTTGTTCTCATGTTACTCTGTTAATGGTGAGCTAAAATCACGTATGTTTTCCCCAAGTCAGTTTTTATTTCAGTTGACAGGCTAGAACACTACAGTATTTCAACCAAGTATTTCTGTAACTCTGTTTTATTTCCCCATTTTTTCCCATCATAGAATTACAGAATGGCTTGGTTTGGAAGGGACCTTAAAGACCATCTAGTTCCAATGCCATGGGCAGGGACACCTTCCACTAGACCAGGTTGCTCAGTGCCCCATCCCACTTGGCCTTGAACACTTCGAGGGATGGGGCATCCACAACTCCTCTGGGCAACCTGTTCCAGTGCCTCACCACCCTCACAGTAAAGAATCTCCTCCTAATATCTAATCCCAATCTACTCTCTTTCTGTTTAAAGTCATTTCCCCTTTGTCCTATCACTACATGCCTTTGTAAAAAGTCCCCCTCCAGCTTTCTTGAAGGCTCTCTTTAGGTACTGGAAGCTTACAATTAGGTCAACCCAAAGCCTTCTCTTTTCCAGGCTAAACAACCCCAGTTCTCTCAGCCTTCCCTCATAGGAGAGTTGCTCCATCTCCTTATTCATTTTTTCCTGTAACATACCTGGCAGAGTTAAACTATCTCTTTATTATAGCTACACATTTTAAAATGCATTGCATACAACCCAGAAATTATTTCCATATCTATGTGACAGTAAAAAAATTAGAATAAACAAACTGAAAACCTCAAGCCCTTAACAGAAAAATGTGAAGGTTTCAGTCTACTTAGAAGCTACCTCAGTTGTGCTGTTTTCTGTGACTAAATCTCGCTCATATATTGAGTTCTATATCTTGACCAGCCATTATAAAAGTATTACCTATGTTCCAGATTTTCAGGTAAGAAACACCATCCATGAAAATTAAGGTAAAATGTCCACAAAGTGATTCATCTTAAATTTGAACATGATCTATAATGTAACAATTTCAAGAATAACTTTATCATTTTCTCTCTGGCCAAATATCAGAATTATTTTTTAACATAAAGTTAATGAGAGTTAATAGGACAGGGTCAGAAATTCAAATATACAAGGAGTGTTATATGGGAATACAATGCCTCTTCTATTTAATTTAAATCATTTATCCGATACGAATCTAATTTTTAATTACATTATGTGCAGCCCTATTTCAATTTATGCCAGCCATCTTGTTCCAATACTCATATTCCTTGAGGTTTTTTCCTAATCTATGTTTCTACATGCCATTCATCATTCACTTCTTCAACCTGTAAAATTCCCAAAGTTCACAATTATTTTCAGCCCCTAAAAATGGATGCTAAACCCATCTGCATGCCAACTGGAACAGTACTCTTGGTATGTCCTTTCTCATATTTTGTCTTGTTTTCAGAATGGCCAAGGGAGTCTTAGACTTCAGTGATCCCATTAAAACATATGGCAAGGAGCTGAAAACAGGAGTAACTGTAGACTATGCAAATGAAACATGGGCTCTCTTGTCTCTGTAGCATTTTCACAAAGACATGGAAAAAATGGTATAAGTCCACAACTTGGGACATCACACACACTCTTTTCTATAGCATACAAACCAAACATAATATTTGCACGCTTAGGTATAAAGACAAAAAGGTTCCTTAAAAGTACTACTTTAATAACTTACGGGTTTTTTGAAACCTCAGAAACAGTTTTTGACTTTTCTTCACTACATTTAGTGGTAAGAATCCTTCATATTAATACTTAAGGTGTAAAAATCTTCTTCATATTCTAAACATATTACTTACTGGAAGTCCACGAGCACCTGGTAGTCCTGGCTCACCCTTTAAAAGACAAAAAAACATAAAGTTTTGTAAACAACAGACGGGAAAATGTTCTTATCTTTTGGGGAGTATCATTTAGTAGACATAGTCTGCAAGTATTAGTCACTTCATCAATGCTATGCTGGTTTCAGTAAGACTTGATACAAAGGAGATATTTTCTCAGTATTAAAAAAATACAGCCTCAGGGTTTTGTTTCCCCTACCCCAAGAAAATTCCAACAAGCTGGTTTCTGATCACTCTCACTTCTGATCTATATTTCATTTGTATGACTGCCGATGAAGTCAGGTTTCACTGCATGTTACAGTGACATTAATTATAAAACAAAAGAGCCTCACTACTACTGAAAATGTTCAGCCTTAATGCCATCAATCTAGTATCACCATTCCTTATTGCTGACTGGGGGAATGAAAGCTGCTTTGTACTGTGTGAAAAGGGCCTGTAATCTACAGATGTTTTAATATTGTAAGAAAGACTTCAGCATATTATTAGTTGCATAGAGACAAACAGAAGTCCTGCTTTAAAAAAAAAAAAAATCCATAATTTCATGCATAATTTTGTTCTTACCTTCTGTCCTTTTAGTCCTGGGGCTCCACGTGAGCCATCAGGTCCCGTGAATCCCTTTGGAAGTAGTGTATACAGTGTTAATGCAAGGGTTATGTGGTTTTCTTAATTACAACAGAAAAAATTCTAAAACATAGAATAACAAAGCTATTAAATGAAATAAGTAACTGCAGGAGACTTGCAACTCAAATATCTACATGTACAGATAGAATTGCACAAGTTCAAAATACTAGCTTCTGGTGACAAACATTGCCAGTGATATGTGTCTTCAAAAATGATTCAGTTAAATCATTATTAAATAAAACCGTGATCTCACACAGTCTTATTTCTTCTCAATGGGAAATTAATTAATTTAGTTCATGGCTCAGTTTAAAAACCAAAAACTGTGAGTGTTTTCCATTTCAAGTAAACCATTCATTGACAACAACAAACACACACACAACAACAGCAAAAAAATCAACAAAACTGCCAGGTCAGATTTAAAGTTAGTCCTTGAACCACACTTGTCTACCTGGATAAAACTAAAAAGCAGCCATGGTATTATAACTCCAAATTCATTTAGAGTTCTTTTGATTCTTTTTGTTTCCAAATTTATAGCCAGCTTATATGGCTTAGAAACTTCCAGATATCCATAGGAGTTTTTCTTCTATGTTTGTCCAATGCTTTTCCATTTTGGTACACTTCCACTTTTCTTGGTACACTTCCAGCAATTCAGTTTTCACAGAACTGTTCTGACAATTTGCTTTTGAAAGCTTACATGATCATTACAGGCAATTACTGTACAGTATCTTTTCACAGTCTATTAAACCTGACACTGAAATAATTCGTGAAATAAAATGAGATTTAAAAAGTCAGAACTGCTTCATCAATTAAATACAAAAGGTATTATAAATCTAAAACCCCAATTAAAAGTTAAATGCATGGTGGGAGTACAGTAAGGTCCCATGTTTTGTCTTCAAGTGAAAATAAAAAAGGTTCAACATTTCAGAAGACTGTATTCTAGTATTACATTTTCATTCATCTACTAATACAAGGGAATATGCAAGTGTGAACAAATATCAAAAGCTGACTCAAGTTTAGTGGGTTCTATTTCATCTGATTGTGTTCCCATGAATTTTGGCAAGGAAAATAAAACTATGCCTTAAGTGAATATTATAAGAGGCAATGATCTTTAAAGATCTGCTTATGGATTTTTGTAACCAGGTACAAATGGGTTATGGGTCTGTACTGTTTTCAGGAAAAAATGAAGTGGTATGAGATCTCACTCACAAAGCCTATTTCCTCTTACAGATTTGAAATCTGAACAGTTTAATTAAAGACTGTTCCAGCTCCATGTCCACTAAATCTCTTCTCAAAAGCAAATTAAAATTTAACCTCTAACAGCATTGCAACCTTAAATAGATTAAAAGGCTTTTTCATTTATATAATTTGTAATACCCTCTAATATACTAGTTTGTTGTATATAACCTATATTTTTGATGTTTTAAATGTTAAAAGCATACTACCACATACGTAAATTAAACATAAGCTTGCCTACCTCCTGGCATAAGATCTAAGTACTAATGCAACAAGCTTGCTTCATAGCAAGAAACACTTTCCAACACTGCTCTCAAGAGAGAGAAATATGAAGAGTTTCCCAATTTTGTTTGAAAGTGTTTTTATTGCCACAAATTTATTCAGGAGATATGACCTAACAGGCCATCAACATTAGATGATGTTAAAACTTTGGTCTTCTGTATTATTTCCCACAGGGACAGGAAGATGCATCAGCAGATGCTCCTGATGCCCTTGCTGCCCTGCCCTGCTACCAGGGCCAGCTTCCAGAGGTGGCAGGATGCTTCCCCACCACAGCATCACTGCCCAGTGCCATCTGCAGAGCAGAGTGGCAGCACAGCCAGCCCTTGTGCTGCTTCTCAGCTGCTGTCCCGCTGTGCTCCTCCAAAAGGGCGTCTTTGGCTTGGAGCTAAGCTCCTCTCCCACCACATGCACCTCTCGCAGTCAGTGGCAGCTATGAGGAAGACAAAGAACTCAAAAAGGAAATCATACTTCTACAGAAACAGACTAAACTCAAGTATTTTTCCTTTAAAAAAAAAAAAAAAAAAAAAAGAGGAAATTCCAGAAAATCACATGTACTCACATCAGCTCCCGGCTCTCCAGGCAACCCAGGGGATCCTGGTTTGCCTGCATCCCCATCTGGACCCTTCAGGATTTAAATGAACAGTTTAGCATGTTTCAGAGAGAGAAACACAAACAAAACTCAAAACTTCTTATCTCAAAGGACCAAATGCAAAGTAGCTGAAATCACTTACCGGTGGACCAGGGGGGCCACTTGGACCTCTCTCCCCCTAACAAGATATGAAAAGGAAGGTATTAGCCAGAACTACAGCAAACTTTTATGGTCTTTCATGAAAAACACCAATTTACAGACAATTAGAAATAATTCTGAACTGATTCTTATTGTAGAAAAATAATATTAAATCCACATGACCTCTATTACAGACCAACAGAAACTTCTGGCAGGACTTAAGAGAAAATGCATAACAGTTTCTATTAGGAACAACACCACAAATCCTTATCATGATACAGTATGAGTGATTCTACATGATTCCTTTTGAGATTAGATTTATAAAACTCCTACAACTCATTGAAGACAGATAATCACAGCATATGATGCTGATTACGTAAAATAAATAATCCTGAGTTTTCTACATAATCTCAAAGGCCACTTCCTCCCCCCACTCCGGCTGACTACAGAATATGAGACCCATCAATTCTTATGTGTATGTGCAGCCAAATTCCACCTCCTTGGGGTCAAATGCTGACAAACAACAGAGTTACACCTTGAGGCATTTCCTATTTCCTAGGCAGGGCATGGGGAACACTTACATCAATGCCATCAATACCGGGAACTCCTGGTGGCCCTGGTGGACCTGGAGGGCCTGGTGGACCAGGGGGGCCTCTCTGACAAAGAGTAAAAATAAGAGAAATTAGAGCCTGGTAAACCACTGAGCCAGTGTGGGGGGTCTGGCATGATGAGAGGCTACAGGTAAGCTGTGATGAGGAGCTGTGTCCTCACTCCATGCAGTATCACAGGCTCTGTATCCCATTTTGGCTGCCACTGCCATGACTAGGAATACTTCCCTTAGGAGCAGAACAGGGAAGGTACTAAGCCCCACTCCCTGGGCTCAGCCACCCTCCTGTGCCCCACAATGCTGGCAGGACCAGAGCAAGGCAAGGGGGGCTCAGCTCCCCACCAAACAGGATCTGAATGCCACATGGCAATGACAGTGTGACAGAAATAAAAGTGATCTTTGCCAGTCAAACACCAAAATTCACTATGCTACTCTAATTACTCATTCAGCCGACACAAAGGAGACAGTCTTTCTGAGAGTTCGTGCAAGCAAAGAAAATTTAGAAAAACCCTTTCCCTACTTCACTGAGAGGCTCAGCGGCTTCCCCTGGTTCCTGAGGATTACATTAGCATCTGCAGAGGCGCTTTCTCAAAGCGCCAGGCTCCCGAGGGGAGGCGGCAGGCGCCACCAACCTGTGGAAACCCAGGGAAAGGCTTTTACACGTCTCCGTGCCTTATAATGGGGAGCTCTGTTTTCTTTGGAGCGAGCTCTGCCCGCGGCCCCACAACGGGGCTCTGTGAGCAGGAGGCTGGCCCGGGCCCTGAGCCTGGCCCCTTGCTCCTCTCAGCGCTACTGCTGTGGACATCTTTCCTCCGCACACCAGTCTTCCCAGAAATAATCCGTCCAGCGGTAGAGCGGAGCTCAAACCCCGCCATGTCACCAGGCACCTGCCCGATGCCTACCAGGTAGCACACACACACACACACACACCCCCACACCCCCACCCCCACCCCTGCAGGTCGGCAGCAGAGCATGGCAGAGTGGCCTTCAGTCCCTCTGCATCTGAACCCTGAGCGCTGTCCTTTCCCTCCCACTTACCTCGATTACCGTCTGGCTTATCTGCAAGGGAGAAGAACAAGAGTCAATGTCGGAATGAACTTACTTGAGCCAGGCAGAGGCAAAGCGCCTGCAGGAAGAGCCCCAGGGGCAGGATGCGCCGCGGAGCCCGGGCCATGGTTGGAGGGAGCAGCCTGCGGCTGCCGGGGCGGGGGAAAGGTGAACCAGCGGCAGCCCCTCCCGGCTGCTGCCCGGCCCGGGGGAGGGTCGCGGGGATTGGAGGAACACTGGGGGCCGGGAAGTGGAGGGCTGAGTGCCAGCGGCGCTTTAACCCTTTGCCCTGCTGGTGTTGCTTGGGGATCGCCCCTCGCCGTGCCCCGCGGGTTCCCCGGGAACGGGGGCAGCTGCGGGGAGGCGGCCGCGACAATCCCCGCCTGGGAGGCACAGCGCCCAGAGCTGTCCCAGCCAAGCAGCAGGTGAGGCGCGGGAGAGGAAACAAGTCACGGAAGGGTTAAAATGAGGACACCGCTTCTGCTGGGGGGGATGGATGGATTTCTAAAGGCACCAAATTCCAGGCAGGTATGGTAAAAAAGAGCATCTCCGGCCAGGAAGCGTGACAAAAAGCGAGGCTCCTGTGGGCTGCAGCGGCGGACAGGGAAAGACAAGGCAAGACAGGACAGAACAGAGCGAGGCAGGACCAGTCTCTCACCCGGGCAGGCAGCTCCTCGCAGCCTTCGCGCTGGGGCCGCAGGGGGTCGCAGTGAATCACCATCCACTGGATTTCGAACTAGCAAAGGAGATAAAGATCATGTTAATTCGGGTCAGAGGGTCACGCTGGCGGAGGGTGGAAGGGGAGGAATACTGGCACACTACGGTGAGTTTCAAGCGGTGGGTATTTAATGGCAATAGCTACAGGTGTGTACGGGAGAGCTGGGCTCGGAGCAGTGTATTCCCCGATCCCTAAATGCAGAGGTCTTTTAAACACCGGCCATAAACCGGCCGAGGGATTTAAGAAGAAGGGAAAATTCATCGTTACAGAATTTGTAGTTTTTTACAAATTCTTTATAAACACTGGCATTTTTCCTCACACTGCGTGGTCACAGAGTCACAGAATATTCTGAGTTGGAAGTCCAAGTTTTTCTCTAAGTGGATACTTGTGCCCATGAAGAATAGTAGGTCTAAGGATGGAAACATGGTCCAAGAAGTTCAAAAAGCAAGTTTATATGCACACTGGCGACAGACTGCAATTGAATAATATACTTCTGTAAAATTTCACATCTTCTTTGAACACTTGTATTTGCTGCTGGAAAACGACACAGGATTAAGGCAAACCTCAGAAGCTGCAACTGAAATTCACTTGATGTGTTATATAGATTAAAAAACAAACCCTGTGCTAAAAGTTACAGAATCACTCGAACATAAAGCTTTGGAAGTATATCCATTGATATATAATGCATCACGTAGAATTTTAAGTACTAGAAGCATATTAAATGGTTCCTATTCATTGTATCTAAGTTTTAAAGTTATGTTGTTTTCCCTTCACATCACACGTAGTATCATCCTGGCTTATGAACACTGAGTGGTTAATGCAGAGATTTTTCAGTTTGAGGATAACATTTCGGGGCTTCTTTTCTTTTTATTATGGAGGGCTGAGAAGTTGGGGAGAAAGAGATGTTTTGGTTTTGTTTTTACTTTTTACAACATAAATCAGAGTCTTTTCCATATGAGTGTTCTATTTTTTCTGAGAAGCAGAAAGTAAAAGTGAGTGTCCAGGGGGTTTCAGTTCTCATTTCTTTGCCTCTCTCTAGGTCTTTCTTCCTATTCCACAAGCTAAAGTAGCTCCCCACTCTCACTCAAAATGTTATGTCTTGGTGTTTCCTGGCTGAATTCTGTGCTCCCTGTGGGATATCTCATTGCACTCTTCATCCCAACCCATAAATGATGCAGAAGGCAGACTTGCCACCATCCTTACATTATTGCTTAATGACTGCTAGAGCTAGTAAATGCTCTGAGTCTGAAGTCCTTTAAGATCTCTGCAAGACATCACATGTTGCTTTTTTTTTCTTTTTTTTTTTTGGGGGCTTTCACTTTCATCACTTCAGTGCTGCCACTCCTGAAATCGTCTTTGTCTCATCTCTACTGTTCTGTTTACTTGGCAGTCATCACAGTTTCCAGAGTGCTGAGACAGACAACAGAAGCTGTTGTTTCTTTTACCTGTTATCTGACACCACCATCTGTGGGTCAATTCTCTCCCTCCTTTATCCTCTTCTCATTTTCAAACCTTTCTTACTTCATAGTAATAGCCAATTGAGTATCATAGTATACATATAAAAGAACTGAATATATACTAATACTAATTTAATACTACAAGGCAGCCATAGAATAAGAAAAATAAGAGGGTATCTGGAGTCTGAGGATAAGGACTCATAAAAAGGCATCAAAATGGGATCAAATTATACCTTATAGGTACAGCTGGATTCTGAGTCCTGAGTCTCTACATTATTCACCTCTGAAGCTTACATGAGGGAAAGAGATCTACGACTGGCTCTAAAGCAGTTTATAAACAATTTCTTATTAAATTAATAATCTATTTCTTATTTAAATTAAGTTATACATGGTTTTAAATGACAGAATTCCTAATTTTTCTAGTTGACTGCTTAATATTAAATTAAAGTTATAATAAATAATACTAAAATTTATAAATCATCCACTCAGTAGTTAGGAAATACTATAATCATGGGTTGCCTCTACAAATGTAGTCTGCATGTAATCTGAAATTGTGTCATTCTATACTTCTTTCTTTAGAATGCTTCCTCATTCATGAGAGCAAATGAGCAGGGCTGTGGAAATGGTTCCCTTTCTGCAGAAACCGTAAGTTTGGAAGCAAATGGAGTGAAAAGTGGTAAAAAAAGAAAGGGCAGCTTTTGGAAAAGACAGACATGCCACTGAATGAGCCTGCTTTTGCTTCATGATTCTTATATAGTGCTGACAATCAATGATCTGGAGTTGTGCTTTCAACTTATAAAAGAGTGTAAAATCTATAAACATTTTTAAAAAATTATTTAAGACATACCACCAGCAGCCAATATATGCATCAGCACATTCTGCAAGGGTTTTTTTGGTGAAGATAATCATTGCCTCTTTTTTGTCCTTTTTTTTTGCTTTTTTCTTTTTGGTGTGTGTGTCTGTCTGACTAGTTTTTGGCTTTTGTACTAAGGTGAGAAAGATTAGAGATGGTGAAATTCTAACTACTCAGTTGTGCTAGACTTTGATGCCTGATTGTCCAAGTGCCAATATCTGTGTCTTACGAGAATACTACTAGCAAATCCAGATACATTTTTTAAGTTTGAACACAGTTTTTCAATTTTAAACATAATATTAAGAGATAGATTTTTTAAAGAGATGGTAGGATGTAATTGCTTGCTACAGAGGGAACTTGACTCAATGAGTTAGGAAACCCTGTTTAGTGTCTGGTAAGTTTTCTTCCGGTGCTCTTGAATGGCCAAACAATCCCTTTGTTTTATTCAAGATGGGATTCAAGTGGTGAGTGTTCAATAAAGTCTGGTACTCTTGTGAGATTAAGACACACAAAAAAGTCTGAATAAATAAAAGGCAGGCATAATATACAGAAAAAAATACCTAGCATTATATACAAAACACTGTGCCATAACGTGAGAATTAAAATATTTTGAACACACAGCTTTGACGTTTCTTAGTTTGTAGTTTCTTAGGCAGGCAGCATTATTTTTTTAAATAAACTGTAATGAAAAGGAAAAAGAGATAGGAATAAAACCCAAGAAAGACTAGTAAAGCATAGTACAATTGCTCCCCACTCACTGACTGATGCCCTTGCCAAGCAGTGGGTGGCCCCTCCTGGTCAACTACCAGCAGATTATATACTGAGCATGATGTTCTACAGTATGAAATCTACCTTTGGCTGGTTCAGATCAGCTCTCCTGGCTATGAGCCCTCTCAGCTTCTTGTGCACTGTCCCACTGGCAAAGCATGAGATGCTAAAAGGTCCTTGACTTACAGTGAGCACTACATAGCAACAACCAAAACATGAGTGTGTTGTCAACATTATTCTCACGCTAAATCCAAAACACAACACTGTACCAGCTACTAAGAAGAAAGTTAACTCTGTCTGTCTTGAGGCTATATAAAACAGGAGCTGTTATGATGCTTATCTGATGTTTTAAAAATTAAAAGCAAAATCCTTCTGTTGGCAAGGTAGTACAAAGTGTGACTGGCCTCCCACTGATTTAGGAGAGGTGAGAAAAGGGCAAATATGTTCTCACCTTGCTGTTAAGGTACCTTTTGCCTTGCCAGTATTTCACAATGATCTTGTTAATTATGTTAAACTGATTTAAGGAATGCCACTGTTTTGAAAATGTCTCATGTAGATGCTCAATTGATAACAATGCACAAGTGTTACTAAGGATTAAGTACAGGCATAAAGTTCTCAGAAATTAACCTCAGATAATTCAGGGGTAATCATAAGGAACATTATTAAAATGTAATCTTTTAGGACCCATAGGTGTTGTGCTGATTTTGGCTGCGGTGGAGTTAGTTTTCTTCACAGTAGCTGGTACAGGGCTGTGTTTTGGATTTGTGCTGGAAACAGTGTTGATAACACTGTGGTGTTCTCATTATTGCTGAGCACTGCTTACACAAGGTCAAGGCCTCTTCCACTCCTCACCCCACCCTGCTGGAGAGAAGGCTGGGGGTGTAAAAAATAGTAAGGAGAGGACACAGCTGGGACAGATGACCCAACTGACCAAAGGGATATCCCATATCATATGGCATCATGCTCAGTACATGAAGCTGGGGGAAGAAGGAAGGGGGAGGCAGTTTGATGATGTTTGTCTTCCCAAGGCACCGTTACGAGTGATGGAGCCCTGCTTTCCTGGGGATGGCTGAGCACCTGCCTGCCCATGGGAACGGTGAATTAATTCCTTGGTTTGCTTTGCTTGTGTTCATGGCTTCAGCTTTACCTATTACACTGTCTTTATCTCAACTCATGAGTTCTCTCACTTTGATAATTCTCTCTGCAACCTCACCATGGGGTTGAGGGAGGAAGCAGCTCTGTTGGTCTGAGTTGCTATCTGATGTTTAAGATCCGTGGGTCAATATTGCTGACATATTTCCCAGGTTTCCTACAGGATTTCTGTTTCATCTTAATTTCTTAGTCAGCACAGCTATAATTAGATCAGCTGTGTCTATCTGTTCACTGTTTTGTCTTCTTAAGTTCTATGGAAATACCTGCAAATGCCCACAGATTTGCACATCTTGGTATCAACTATGAAATTCAGTTGTTTTATTAGTGCTTTAGATGAGAGAGGTGAAGGTTAAGTAAGATGTAAATGAGACCTAAATATATAGAGTAGCATTTTCAGTATAGCATTAGTCACAGGGATGCATTTAGCAGTACCATAGGCTTTAAGGAAGCCATGACTCTCAGAGCACAGTTTTAGGTCTCTTTTGGGAGAACTTGCTCCCTGTAGCCCACTGGGCTATTGTTGGCTTGGTGATGATTCAGAGGAAGACATCCCTTCAGGGGAAATACAACTCAGCTGAGCAATTTTCAGGTGGAAGTTTTCTACAATTTTTTGTCAAGGGTATCTATGTTTCTTCTAAGAGAGGCCTGCTATCAACTGTTTGTACATTTGTTAAGTGACTGAGAATAAACTACATATATTTAAACATTCTATTTAAACATGCTCTCATTCTAGAGCAATTTTAAATGAGTTTTATCTATTTTTCTGCATCTCTATAATAGGTTTTAGAGCTTCATTTTGCTTGCCTCTTTTTTCAAAACCTTCAAACAGTACAGCCAATTCTGGCATTATTTGACTTTCCATTGCAAGGGTTCAGCCTTATGAATGTGAGATTTCACAAGGTGAAAACCTTGTGATGTGACTTTTACAGTTCACTGACACAATCTATTCTGTGGTGTAAATTAATTCAGCAAATATTGATAAGCAACTTCCTCTTAGACATTACAAGTTATGTAGCTGCCCTTAACTAGTTAGCAGCATTAAATGTCGATCAAAGAACAACTAAGGGTCACTTCTAGCAAAGTGTTTAGTGTCTATTATGACATAATCATGTTAATGCCTCTGAAATCGCAGAAACTAAGGCAATTATATCATCTCACAGCAATTATACTTTGAGCAGTAAGAAATCAATTTCCCTACCTTCCTATAAAAAACATGTGATTTAAGTTCCTTTTCAGTTTTGAAATGATGCTATATCTCATATTGCTTAGAGTTTATAGTGGATTATTTGAATTACTTTTATACAAAAAGAGCTCTTTCCTTATTTATACAAAAAAAAATAAAGGATAAAAGGCATCTATAAAACTGTATAAAAATTTGCCCTCTATAAAATATGCCAGAAATCTTGGAGTAGATCTTTGTAAAGGCTCAAAGGTAAGATGCAGTTTCTAATGAAACTGTATCTGTTGCTCTCTCAGGCAACTGTAGCAACAATAAGCAATAAAGAATCTCTTTTAAAATTATATGTATTACAGTGGACCTATATCTTCTGCAAGATAAATAGAGTACTCACAAAATGCTGGAAAAAAAGAATAGGAAACACACAATTTATGTCTGTTGAGTATTATATCGCTGGAAATAATATAGCTTAACAATGCCTGGAAGTAAATTAGAAACTGTGCCTGGGGCATATTAAATACCCAAGACTGTTGAGATGTTTAAACTGGTTGTAGTCAAGCAAGTTAAAGGATAAGCCTAGAATATCTCCAAGCAGAGATTCATTTAGTCAATTTAAAGAAAAACAAAGTGCACAGGCTGAAGTAGAACTTTCGGCAGTATAAACAGACATTTTAAAATTACTAGTTCATCAGATTACGTAATTTCTTTATCATCATTTCAAAGCATATGGTCTTCCTAAATCTACATTTTTATAATATCAGGTTGGACCACTACCATTGTCATTTCTGGCTTCACAGCACAGGCCATGCAATTCAAACTAGTGAGTCCTATGTCAAACCCACAGTTCTGTCTGAAATAACAGACAGAATATATTTTTAGACTTCCAGACTCAGTTTAAGGATATAGTGCCACACTTACTTTCTTCTTTGACAATTTGTTCCAGTACTTCATTATTCTTTTTGTCAAAAAGTGTGCATCATATTCCTGTTTTAAGGCCTACCTTTGGCAAATATTTCATTCTTTCCATAAAATACACTACATATGGCTGAATCTTCCCAGAAACATGCTAAAAGTATAAATAAATATTTTCTGCAATAATTGGTGAATTGTAAAATTTATTTAATTCCATTTTGTTCTTTCACCCTTGAAGTTGTCCTATACTTAACATAGCTTCACACAAGTGCCTAATTATGTACATTCTTAAACACAGACAAAGAAGAAGTTAATCCAGACACACTTCCCCCATCAGATGCCTGAAGAGCTTTGGGTAATCAGTGTTCCTCATTTGTATATCTTGCTGTAAAGAGCAAGTCTCCAAGCAAACACAGGCTGGAGAGGAAAGGGAATCAAATTTAAAATTCCTCTCCTGTTTTTCCTGAAGTCTTTAATCATAGCCTGAAGTCAGCTAGAGCACCAACAAGTAAGGGAGAAGAGCCCAGTTCTTGCCAATGTGACCTTAATACCACATCTCTCTCTTCATTTGAAACCTGCCATTTCTAATTATTACTTCAAGAGGCAAAAGGAACCCTCCTCATTTTTAGAGGAATGACTTTGTGTCTAACTTGAGGGCCCGGTTTGCTGTAGCATTGTATACTAGCTGTTGTAAAACCATTACATTAATACATATAGCTTTCTAGGCACTTAATCTAAATACCTTTCCAAAGAGGAAAACAATATTGACATAGATTTTTTTTTTCATCCCAGTAGTATGCATAGAATACATGTAATGTTTTCATCATCCCACCCATCCATTCATCCACCAGTATCCCACAGAGCAGTTAGCAAAGATAAGATACACCTGCAGCTGATTGGCACATTATCAGCTCCAGCTGATTACTTTTGAATGATATTTTCAAAGACTAACTTTTTGTTTTCAGCAGAATTAGTATAACCTTTCAGCTATTGATATTTCCTAATCCACATCTATAGCAATATCCTAAATAGCTCCTTTCAGACACCTGGGGAAGCTTTCTGTCAGCATTCTTCAAGTAGAACTGCTTTCAATGCAGTGCAGTACAGTAATTGTACACAAAGAGGTGATGAGACATGAGATGCTTCTGCTGCTGCAATGGTTTTCCTTTCAGGTTTACACAATGCTGATTAACCTGTGTCCACGTTTTTCATGCAAACAGCATGAAATAGAGTTAAAAATTATGCCTCACTTCACTCTTGTTATTTCAAAGTTGTTGCAAAACTTAAGTATAGGGATATGAAAATGGTTACAATTTGTTGAGTATTATGGTTCTTTTTTGCCATTCAGCTTGTTTTGAAATGAGTACTCTGTTGATGTAAAAGGAATCTTGGAGAAGGAAGAGGATAATATATGGAATCTTGCAATGTTTTATGTATTTTTCAACTGTGCTTTGAAACTATTTTCTTCTAAACTAAAAGTGAATCCAGAAATAGCCTTCTCAAAGTCCTAAATGTCATTTAGTGCCACAGTAGGATAAATTTGTCACATTATTCAGCATAAAGTGCAGTGTAACTCATCAGCTGAAAAAACACCAGCTGAGAAAACACTTTCAGGGATGTCTGAAAGGCAAAATTCAGATTCTGCAAACATCTTCCTGTCAGAAATTACAGGCATGTCACTTCTTTGCTGAAGAGCACAAATACTTCCACAATTAGACTGAGCTTGAGTGTCTACTACAATGCACAGGGAAAGGTAAATATCTAACAAAGGGATTCCCAGCAGCTGTGATATGGGAGTGGAATGTCCTGAGCTAGCCAAGAGAAGGTATTGTGGAAATGGGTAGGCACCATGTCTAAGCTATTCTGGGCCCTTTGCTTGGATTGGATCTAGTGTCTGATGCTACCCTTATCCCTCATAGGATTTATAAACAAAAACCTTCTTTAAGAGCTCACCATCTCTTCCAACTAAGTCTTTTTCAAAAACCTCGAGCTACTTAAATATTAGAGGCAACTGTTAACATGGTCATACTAGGAAGGACCATGATTACATCAGTCTCCTGAAGTACAAAGTACTCATTATAATCTCTGATTTAGGACTGAGATTTAAACATAGGTCTCTTATTTTCTTCAGAATGGTTCAAAAAGGACCTCCATCAATCTCCCTTATGGGAGCTAATCCCTTTGCATTAATGATTTAAAATATTTTTTCTGCCAGAGACACATTTAATTGTCTCTAGCTGATGGTTGGTGCATGCATATGAGAGGGGTCCCAGTTCTTGCTCAATAAATGTTTTACTCTCTTTAGTGTGAGGTACAGCCCACAAATCCATGTCCTTAAACTTCCTTCTAG
Source organism: Myiozetetes cayanensis (assembly GCF_022539395.1). Classification (NCBI taxonomy): domain Eukaryota; kingdom Metazoa; phylum Chordata; class Aves; order Passeriformes; family Tyrannidae; genus Myiozetetes; species Myiozetetes cayanensis. The sequence continues at coordinate 85,872,154 of NW_026087411.1, read as the reverse complement.
ATCAAGCTCCACACACGAATGCACAGCTAGTTCATCCAGACAAAGTATAATCCATTGACAGAAGTGTAGATTTCTGAGAATTTTTACTATTGAGACATAGACATAATCTGGGTCATCTCTTGATTACACAATATAAATATATGTGTGCAAAATTCAAAAAGCAAAGACAGTCCTTACCTGCCAAGGAGTTGTTATCTTCTACCACTTCTACTTTCAGAAATCATTTGAAGATGCATTCCACACACACATACACACAAAAAAAACATTTAATGTAAACCAGTTTTTGCAGTAATAAAAGGTTTTGGAACTTACCGGAACTGAAATTTGAGGATTATTTTTAAGTTTTCCAAGCACAGCAAAGCCGTCAATGGTGATTTTCCCTTTTGGTTTTATGCTTAAGGTTTCTATTTTAATACAGTCAATAAAGAGTGTGACACTGTTTGCCTCCACAATTATCATAAGCTTGTGCCATTGGGAGTCAAATAAGAAAGGCAAATGCAAAAATGACGCCGTTTGGAGTATTCCATCTGCTCCTTTATAAGAAAACTCAACACTTTTCATTTGACCATTAAGATTCACTCCAACTTGTTCTTTTCCTGAAAAGTCCTGAATCTGCCAAATAGTCCAGTATTTCTGAAGTGTGGCCCCAGTCATCCGAAAAGTAGTTAGAAAGGAATATTCGTCAGGCAATCCGTTGGAATATATAGCACTGTGTAGGATAAAAATACAGTAGATTTGTTGTGTATTAGTTCTGAAAAGCTCCACATATCATCACAGAGTAATGAGAAACCATCATTCTATGAAGCCACATTTCAACCATGCTTGTATCAATGTTCTTCTGCATGCAGAGTCTCAAAACAGGGTGTCTTTTTTGAGTCATTAGTGTTGCTGATGGTAAAAGGAAGTGATTCAGAAAGGCAGGTTCTTCCAACATTGCACAATATTTATGATAACCTTTCTAAGTTTAATGGATGGACTCCTACTTCAGACTTAGAAAGTATATCTTACAATTATCTTGTTTCCCAGTATTAGACTTCTTAAATCAGTCAACACAGTGTGACTTTATAATTGACCGGGTAGATAGTCAGTGCAGATCTGATTTGATTTTGATAAGAGTATCTTTTGCAAATGCATTTTCTTGTTCAGCCTGCCAATAACTCTTTTGTTAATGTATTAGCTGTCTCTTCATCTGAAATCATTCAAAAAAATCATTCACTGGCAAATGCAGGCAAGGTGAGAACCCACACTAAAAATGTATTGCTGTGTGACATTCAACCACAAGACTACAAGTAGAAGGGACATATTTGCCACATATAAAACATCTAATTTTCTTTGCAATTCCTGTAATGTGAAATTTGGAAACACTGGCTGTGTCACTGTGCAAAATAGTAATGTCATTTTTTATCTCGCATATGTCACTGAATCTAGTAGAATGTTTAAGAAATGTGCCTCTTCCTATTCCATGGATCATAAAACTGTAGTGTCATATCCAGCTGATATCAATATAGTATTTGCCATCTATCCACATTTAAGAAGTTGTATTTGAATAAGTTTCTTAAGACCTGTAGAGCTATTCTGTCCCAGCATTCATTAGAATAATTTCTCAGACAAGTAGAAATTTTGAATAAAGATGATATTTGGCTGGCAGATCAATCCTATCTTAGCAGCTGTTTAGACAGCATTGGTGAACCTCGGAATTTAGAGTAAGAGGTAAAAAAGGGGGGAAATAGAGTACATTAATTCTTTTTCTGTATGCTTGATGACTACTGATTCAGAAAGAGAGTACTTCCAGAAGCAATCTCCCTACTTTGTAGTTAATGTCCCAAGCTGTAGTACAGCTTTATTCCAGCAGGCAGCGGCACAGCCTCAGCAGATTTCAGCGAGGACAGGGCAAGCCTGGCAGCGGCAGCAGTGGCTTCACCTTAGGAATAAACTACTCGCACTGCTGGTGTTTCTCATTTTCTCTTTGAGCCTTCACATACACCTGAAAGCTAGTAGATAAGGAAAGGGAATGTTTAGCTGGATAATTAGCTCATTGTACAAGGTGTGGAGATATACAAAGTTGAAGAGGGCATTCCTTGCCAATACCTTTAATCTGTGTATGATTTGCTCTGAATTGTGTCTCTGTTGACTGTGGATGAAGTAGTCTGTCTCAGCTGGTTATGTTTGATATGATTTTATCTATCTTATTGTATCTTGCCATCTCAAATGTAAATGTTGATGTGTGGACGTTGTACCTTTCCCCCTGTTCTGAGCACTTTGCATTGTTTACTACTGTCCCCTATCCCTCCTTGAGTTAGGCTTCTAGATTATGCAACATGCTTATACATTCTTTCTGCTCAAGGAAGATACTTGCTATCCATATCCAGACACATATTCACTCTTACTAAGCTGCTGATCCAGTTCAGCATGTCTTTTACAGCCCTTTGTGTCCTTTCTCTATAATATCTCTTAAACAAGTATTTCGATCTCCTCTGCTGCTAAAACCTTAGCTCAGCTGAGTCATTTATCTCTTCAGTTGCTGAATCCCCTGTTTGTTCTGCAGAAGAGCTGATTGCTAGGTAATTTTTAAATAGCCTTGGTGTGACATTCCACTTTCTCTATTGAGTTCAGGAACTTCAGGGGATCTGATACTCAGAGCTCCACAGCTAAAAGAAGCAGCACTAATCCCAGACCCTCTGTAGAGAGGTTTTCATTCTTCCTCTGTGCTGATAAGTTTTGCTGTCATGGCAATACTGGTTAAACTATCACACACATTTTCATCCCACTTCAGCTGATATAACTATACTATCAAAAACAAAACAGAACAACCAAAGAAACAAAAAACCTAGTAAGTAAACATACTTTTTGATTAGAAGATTGTTTATACCAGATTGGCAAATGAATTTTTTGCACTATATTTAGCTATAGACTTTTTACTTTCCAAGACATTATATGGGATCTCCTTCTTTTTTTGACCATTAAAATAGAAAAGAAATATGTTAACTTTTTCAAGAGATACAAAAAAGAGAAGTTGTGTAAGAGCTTCTGATAGTGATAACAGAAAGTTAAATTATAAGAAATTTATATAGAGCACTAAAGATAAAAAGTCAGTGCACAAACATGGATAATTATTTACATTTTAAAAACCTTTCTATAATCAACCAGAAGAACTGCTATCTTCAGACTAAAGACTCAGTATCAGTAACATGACTCAACATAACGAAGCATGACCCATCACCAGAAATGTACTCTGCAGAGGACTGTTACTGTGTAAGATTTATAACTATGATTCTACAGGCAAAGCGGAGGCAGATTCCCATCTCAGTTACTCCAACAGTAATGATCCTTTCGTGGCTTCAGTGTATCTCAGAACTCAGTTCTTCCCAAAGCCTGTAATCCTCATATAGACAAAATGCTCCTGAAGACAACATCTTAAAATAATAAATATTTGTAATCCATGGAAAATTTAGCATAATATTTAAATAAACAATTTTAGACAAGTTATTCCTCCATCTCACTGCAAAGTGAAGAGTAATGGGCTCTGTAATCTTATTGAGCAGCTGATAACTATAAAAAGCATCAAATTATTTTGGTAAATTATGTTTAATATACATGTTTCCAATTCCACTAATTTATGGAGGGGAATTTAGCAAATATAAATTTAGATTCAGGTAAATGAGCAAAGGAAGAATTAATATAGAAAAATATTTCAACCACAAAGGCCAGCTTCATTCCTGATCCATTTCCTATCCACTTAAATTGCCAGGGATATAAAATATCAGAGCCATTTTTTTTTTTTGTAATTTAATTTTGTATCTTAAGTTTGTAATAAATCATTCCAGTCCTGCTTCCCTTGTGTACTCAGACTATTATTAACTGCTTTAAATATATTCAAAGTCAGATCAATTTTTTATCACGTATTTGACTATTTGCTCTTTCTTAAAAAATACTGGGGGGTGGGAAGTTTGAAACATTTGTAATTCATCTAGGGGCACTTCTGAAACACTACTGTTTTCTTTTAATCTTTTTTATAAATACCTAAGACTGTTATTAATCCTGTAGTTTGAGTGCTTACGAGGAAGATTTCTTTGAGATTTCAAAGCTAAATCTACCGAGGCATCAATATAACCAAGGTAAGTCATCTGGCTAGGTGATGGAAACCCTGAGCCATCCCATTGACTTCAGGATTCATCAGGAGCAGAGCAGTACATTAAAAGGTTAACTATGTACCTATGTAAGTTCTATGAAGTAACTGCTTATTTTATTAAATTTGTTTCTTTCCGAGTTAATTTCTTAGATGAGCTCCATTCCCAATGAGTTAACCTACTGCTTGCTAAAATTTCAGAATTTTAGAAATGTTGGCACAACCCACTGGAGGTGGCTGTAGGAATTGTTCTGGCCAGCCTCATGGTGATGTAGTTATCATGTACCTTGGGTTGGGGATTCCTTTGCTCAATCTGGAGACACTTGTGTCTGCATCTCCTCATGCTGCCTTGGTACCACAGCTGACCTGGCAGGCCCTCCCTGACAGGCACTGAACAAGCAATAAAAGTAAAACTTAGCTCAGCACTTTTAAAAAACATCTGTCCTAAGTCATTTGCCAGAAGTCATTTGTTAGGGCTCATTACTCTCAGCTGAACTTTATTCTTCAGAAACATCCAGTTCTGAGCTAATTATTTCTTTTATGAGCTAATTAGCTTCTTAGATGCATTTTATCTTTTCCCTTTCAATGTCATCATCAATATCTATGTAGGATACCTTACTTGTAATGTAAAATGAAAAGCACCTGAAGAACTTTGGTGCCTGGACAAAGTAAAGCCAGACCTTCAGGCATATGCATTTGAGAAGTATTACTTCACAGAGAAGCATTGTTCCCAAAGGAAAAAGGAAAAAAAAAGCCAGAAAATCAGCCTGTGAAATTCTCTCGATGTTCCAAACTTATGATACAGTTCTATAAAATTCCAATTTTGACTTTATAATTTCTTATCATAACATGCTTTTCATCTCACCTGTCAAAGCTGCCTGCAGTACACCACTACCTCAAACATAAACACTGCTCAGAAAGCAGCTTCAGATGGCACGAAAAAGTTTAAACCTGCTTACTTCCAAAATATATGTTGACAATATGCAACCTGTGTGTTGGGAATGGTCTGTGGCCTATACTAGCCACCAAGCTGTGCCCAGGAATTGTTTAAAAAGTGCTTATTAGTCTGCACCCAAACCATGCCATTTTAACAGTATGGATGATCAAGTAGGGGCCTTGTGATGTCACAGTTGCATTTGGGAAGTTGAAGGTTTAAAAATTATTCCACTACATAAGGAAAACAAGTCCTTTTCCCACACATGGAGATGTATCATGAACATATTTTTTAAGTTTTCAATTAAAGATAAACACAATTATTTTCCAAATAACCAGCATTAATTTTGTGCTTACTAACTGGTGGACACCTACAACATTTGCATAGATCAAATTGAAAAATGATGGGTTCACCATGTCCAGAGAAAACAGGTATGAGTAATGGCAGTTCCACACAAAGTTATTACACACAGTTATTACACAAAGAATACTGTATTGATCCTTCAGTAGATTTTATGCTAGAAGAAACACTGGCCAATAGGAATTTGTTTGGATAAGGGGAGAAGCAAAGTTAAGACTTGTGTGCAGTAATTTCTGTTCATTGTGTGATATACTTCTGTGCCTTGACAACCATGCTAAGCAGCAAAAGGACCAAGCTACAAATCAGTGGCATTTTAAGTGAGCTCTGTGAGCTTTTCGAGCCATTAGCTGCTGATATAGCGAGGGCTGAATCAATATACAGAGCCATGCCCATCCAATTGACCTCCCCTTCACACGCCACTGTAACATGGGCTTCTCTGCCTCAGTATAATCATCATGTGTTAGTCTGAAAAGTTATTTTACAGTTGCCAATCTGTTCATTGAGGGTCCCTGCCCAGTGCTCCTACAGCACTTGGGCTGTATCAGCCACCCAGCTCGGGAAAAGCGTGCTGGCCATTTTTTCAAACTCACTCTAGTTTTGCCTCCCGCACTTCTTGGCTCAGCAGGAGCACACAGCGCCGGAGGCAGGGACCGAAGGATGACACGCTCCGTGTGAGCGCCGGGACACAGCTACGGCGGCTTCAGCACCGCGGGCACGGACAGCTCCGCAGTGGTGCGGGCGGCTCTGCCCTGTCCTGCCCTGCCCTGCCCCTCTCCTCCTCTCCCCTTTTCCTCCTCTCCCATCTCCTCCCCTTTCCCTCCTTTACCCTCTCGTCGTCTCCTTTCTTCCCCATCGCCGTGGGGTGCAGCTCCTGCTTGCTGGTACCCCGGGAAATATCTATTTTATCGTTAAATACTCTAGGTGTGAATAAAGGGCAGAGAGGGAAATGCAGGAGTTCAGGACTGCTGCGATGCCAGGATCTGGGAAAACCAGAGAAATGCCCATGCCGCTAGAGATGCTCAGCCCTCCTTTACATGTTCTACATAACTTGCTAACTCCTGTAAGTATAAGCTCAGGCTTATACTCGTCCCAAATTCACACAAAAACCCCCGTGCACATTATAAAGATTGTGCAGTCTTCAAAAAAAATTACTGAAAACAACTCAGGTGTGCCTCTCCTGTGCTGTTAGCCTCAGCTGCTTACTGCCAAGTTCACTTCTTCCTGAGTCAGCTTACTGAGAGAGGCACACTGTAAATAACTCTGGAGCAGAGCAGCAAGCAGACTGATGCACTAGAGCACAGTCAGGACTCAAGCCTTAATCCATTCCCTGGCCCAGCGAGTCCAGTGGCAGGAGTCAGCTCAGATGCCACGGTGTATCCACAGAACTGGTATAGGTTTGGTCATGGATAACTTGTGTATATCAAGCACATATCTCACTAGAGCCATCTACCTCAATAAGTCTAACCTTTCTTAAAAATGAAATATTACTGCTTTGATACCTCAGTTTGTTTCTGAGCTAAGAAACATGAGTTGGCAATCTGAGAATCTCCAACTTTTAGTGAAATGATGATCCCATTTGCTGTCCGTGTTGGAATCCACATTCATACACTAGCAGCCTTGATTTGTGTCTGGGTTTGAAAGCAGCCATGAGTCAAATGTAACCAATCACTTAAGCTCTAAACTAGCTTAACTTGGTGCCTACAAAGGTAGAAGCCAGGGAGGACTGCAGCAAGCAGAAGTTGTCAATGATAGCTGGAGTAAGACAGAAACACTTCACACTCCAATTATTCCTAGCTGAAACAGTAGTCACATTAATGGTCTTGCCAGTTAATTGCTATGTTAAGGCATTCTTAATTACATAAGGTGCTGGAACAGAATCCAGACTTGCCTAAATTTGGCAAAGACACCTCTACCCTGCTGTACTGTCTCTACTCCTTCACCAGCAGCAAGTCTGGCCTGTAAAGCACAAACACAATTAGATTCCTAAATCCTGGCTCCTATCACCACTTGACGGTGACATGCTAAATAATAATTTTCAACTTTTATGGATTAACTGACCATAAATCAGTTATTTACCAGTTATCCAAACAAACAAAAAAATCTTGCCACAAAATGAGTCAGCTGTTATCCTACCTTATCTCTGCAATCCTTACATGATCAGAAAGATCCTTTTGTGTCAATGTTTTGAAAAACCTTCCTCCCTGTCCTCCTGTTATTTTTTCTTTGCCTCCCTATCGTTTTTTGAGACATCAACAACTTCCTACAGGTGAATCCCTTACTATTATCAAATCTTAAGGCATTCTGAGCACTGTCATTGATTAGAGGAAGTCCCTGAAATCATTGCTATAGAATCAGTCTGGTCTGCTGGTGGCTATGAAAAAAAAAGTTGAATTTCAAAAGCCTTTCAAATTAGGTGATCTAGTGGTAGGGATATAGATCTGGTGGGAGGTTCTACCCCTTAAACAATAGAATTGCAAAATATCTACATTTTAAAGCCAAACAACAATTACCTGGTTGGTATCCTGAAGTCTACATTGGGTCCCAATTTATAAGCCACTTGTAAAGAAGTGGAGCCCACTACTCTCTCAATAACTCCTTGGGAAGCAGCTTTTTCTATTTGGAACTGAGAAATCAGGTCAAAGCCTACAAGAAAAAATATGCATATCCAAAATGTAACTTTCATTTAAATTTAATTAGAGAATTGTGCAGTCACAGAGCTGAATATAACCTGATAAAATTTTCTGAACAGCAGCTTTTTCCTGAAAAAGTCAGGATGCTACTTGCCTGGTAAGTCATCTTGACCAATCCTGATTGTTGGGCAGAGCTCAATTCTGTGACTGGCACCCAGAATGACTGGTAGTCCTGCAAAACAAGGTGAATCTATTAACCATGTGCCTGCACATTTCCTCAGATCACCTTAGAAAATTAAGTGAAGCAACTGTAAGATTATTATGAATTAAATAAATATCTAAATAATAATGATTACAAATATATAATAATAATAATAATAATAATTTAAACTGTACTCAGTAAAGTGAGAGGTCTAAGAAAATAAGAATCTCTTTTTAGAGAGCTCCAAATTTAAAATGCTAACTTGATTGATTTTTTGATTTTTTTTTTAAAGCCTTTTAGTGAGAGTGTTATAACAATTCTTCTCTTGCAGAGCTGTGGAGAAATAGTAGTAGTAACATAAAAAGTCCTGCTGTGTAAGGAGTTTTTGGCTTGGAACTTTTGGTGGTTTAAGCAAAAAAAAAAAACCAACAAACCAGTTACCTAAATCAACAGTCTTCTAGTCCCAAGGAAACTTAAACAAACCTTATGCCAACTACAGATGTTGTTGAGAAACAGTTGGCAACTTTTCCAGCCTCACTGGTATTCCAGGTGTTCCCACCTTTCTCTGTGCCACATTTGATCAGAAAATGATCACTCATGAAATACAGGGTGGGGGCAAGAAGAACTTACAGACCCTTTTTGTTTACTCAAAAAAGAACATAGAAGAAATTTGTTTGAGGAAACTAAATTTAAACATCCAATTTTTCAGAATATTATTTGTCAAAAAGCCTTGTAATAAGCACAAGATCTGCTGAATTCCCCTAATTTAAGGAAGGAGGAAGGAAAAATAAACATTTATTTGAAGATTTTAAGAGCCATCTACAAGCCCAGTATCAAGTCAATCTGGAAAATGTTAGTAAAGTGGAGAGGGAAGAATGAAGAGTGGAAGTTGGAAGGAGAAGCATTTCTAACCTACAGAGAGCCTCTTGTGTGCTGCAAAGGCTCAACCCTAAATGTGGGTTTCCTTCTGACAACACAGGCTTAAAGAGAACATTCATGTTGACACGTTACACCATAGAAAAGACCTCATTCTATATTATTTAATGAGACATATGGCTGACATCCAGCCATTTACATTTTATGCCCAACAAATAAAGTATAACCAGTTTATTGACACGTGTAGCAGAAGAATATCTAACTAGAAGCACTGGAAGATAGGGGAAGGTTTGTGTCCTGTATCTACCACCTATATCCAGATTTTAATCCTTACCTTAAAAATACATCTTACAGCAAGTTTAAAATGACACACACAGCTTTTGCTTTTCCCCGTCTTTTTCCTATGCATCCTTCCATCCATCCATCCAAACATACACATAGACAGTTCTCCCTTTGTGTGATGGCTAGCTAGAGAGAATTTTAATTTTGCATAAACACAGAAGAACTCTTTTGGCATTCAAAATTACAGAAAGATGAAATGCAGATAAATTCTGTCTCCTTACTTGATTGGTGCTGGATGGTTGCTGAGATGAAAGACCACAAAAAACTACACACGTAAAAGAAAGCTGTAATTTTCCTGTAAACAGAAAGAAAACTCAAGTATGAATCTATAGTTTCTGACAGATTCTGTTATTAAATTTCTCCTCCAAGCCATTAACAATAAATGTATAAAAAACCAAGTTAATAATTTACTAACAGATTTGACAAGACAATTTCTTTGACAAGAATATTTCTTTACATGAGAACTTTTTATTTTTGCCTTATAATAAAACATGTCAATAAAGTTCCTTCTTTTGATAGTTCCTTCATATAATGTTTTCATAAAACCAAACAACAACAGTGGCGGCAGCTGGCAAGGACAGCTTTAACTTTTCTAATCTCTTATTTACAGATGTCTCTAAATCCCACTTGTTCTCTTACCAGTGTCTTTTCATCTTCACTGCTGGCTTTGTTCACTTCTCTCATGTGAATACACGGTGTATATTGTCACACTCCCTGCTTCCTTCTCATTAGTCCCACAGAGTTGTGCAGCAGTGGGTGCAGGCAGCTCCTCCTGTCCCTCACAGAGAGGGAGGTCCAGGCTGCCGGGGCGGTTTTAATCTTACCAAGGGAAGGAGGTGGAGGCTGGACTGGTGGGCTCTGAGGGCAGATCTCTGCTGCCAGCTGAATATAAAGAAGGCAAAAGAGCAAATACAAGGCTGCTGCTTTCACCAGCGTTAGAGCAGGGAGATTAAGAAAAGGTGAATTCTGCAATGGCATTCTCTGAATGGTGGGGTCTGCTGTTCAGACAGGCAGAGGAACGAATACGTACCAGGAGGTTTGAGGAAGCCGGTGGCCCTGATGTGAGCTTTGAGAACAAGGAGATCCCTCTCCTATAAGTAAGGAATTTCTGTTTCTCACTGATTTACTCATCAGGTAGTCTCAGAAGAAGTCTCTCTGGTGAGGTCCCGGTTGATTCTTGTGAATAAAATGGATTATTTGAAAGGGTTTTCATGGCTTAAACTCAAACCTTTCCAAGGAATACACACAGGCATTACAAAGCAGACTCCTCTTGTCTTTGGTAAATCACTCCCTTTCCATAGACTATTACATATGTTTGGACACACAAAGACATTTACACATATTTTTTCACATGGATGTAAAAAGAGAGAGAGAAACTGAAATCTGTGTGCATGAAAAGACCAAGGAAAATAGACTAAACAGCCAGAAGGGTCTGATAGTTACCACAGTCAAAACTCATGTATGTATAGAAAACCATGCTTTCCAGGTTATGCTTATGCATCACATTTTTAAGGTTTCATTTTCTCTAGATTATTAATATTATAGTTAATAAGAGTTTCAATTTCCAGATTTATTTTTTTTAAGTGTTGGATATAGCAAATGCAGTAATTTCTGCTGCAGTAGACTCTCTGCTGCTGTCTGCTGAGAGTCTGGAGAAAGTTAATAACTGAGTAATGAACTCTCCAGGCTGTGCACGAATGTCATCACCTCACTAGTATTTGGAAGTGTGCTTGCCTGTCTGACTTCACATTCCACTCCTCAAATATCTGATTCCATACTCCTGTTCTTCTGTGTAGCTTGAGCTGGAGAACATGTATCAGCTCAGCTATCTGCTGAGAATGCAGCTGGATTGGAGGGAAATACCAAACAAATGAGGTGGACCCAGCTTCTCTTGTGGATATAAAGCTTGCTCTCCTGATGAAGAGGGTTGCAGTGAGATGGCTGCAGTTAGGCTTTCAGAAGGTGCAATCCAGCAAAACCACAGAAACCAACGTGTGGCTCAGAAGGAGCTGCTAAATGTGGCAGAGAAGAAGGTTCCTCAGTTCAGGCTTGTGTTGGCATCAATTTAGGAGGGCTAAATTAAGTCCTCTCCTGATATTTGTTGTCTGAATGAGCTCAAAGGAGTTCAATGTCACTGGCTTGTAATTTTGAGCAGGATTTTTAGGGGGTACTAAACAAATTTGTTCTTCCTCTGAGAAGTATTTGCGACATATGTGCATGCACTGGGGTCTCAAGAACGGGCCTTGGGACTGGAGGAATAAAGTCCAATTTGCACTATTAAAGTGGGGCCTCTGCCTGCGAGAGTGATCTCACAAAGGGGAAAGGGTTGGTGCTCCCAGCCCTACACTGCTCTTCCATGCACATCTGGAGAGGAGGGAAGCAGCAGGGAAGACATTACTTCTTATTTATCTTCTGTCTCCTGGGAAGTAACTTCTGTCCCATGTGGTCTTCTATAATTGTGCCTTTAGTCTTTTCTTGTGACTTCATCTTCTTACAGCCACGTTCTTTGTCCAGTTTACAATAACAGAAGTCTGCTTTATACATTTCCACCTTCTTTATCCTTACCTATAGTGTAAGGATTATTGCTCTTCCTGTAGTTTAGCAGACTCTAGGGTAAGCACATACCATACTCTTAACTTATGTGAGTTTGTTATTACATTGTGTTTGGCTCTAACGACTCAAGGTTAACTATGTGGTGGTGAGTGATGGCATTTCTGAAAGACCCACTCTTTATTAATCATTGTAAGAGTTAAGGCAACTTGAACCTGTGACTGATCTCATTGACATCAGGGCCAAACTTGCACTGACTTAAGAGCCTTTTTGAAACAAAACAGCAACAAATAATCTCTCATTTGTAACAGCAAATAGTATTACTAAGAGCTGGATCCAAACTGCATCTATCCAAAACCAAAAAAGTCCCCCAAATTTGGAAGTATTTTCAGTCAGAGTTTAATAAGTCTTGATAATATTTTTTTATATTATTCTCTTTCTATCACTGCATATTGTCTAAGTATTATTCTAATCTTCAAGCACATCATTTAGATGATGAAAAGCCATGTTCTTTCATGAATCATAACTGGGAAAATATAATATACCTCTAAATACATTAAGATTCTTTTATAGCCAAAGTATGTTAACTGAACACAAATTTCAATTCTTAAAACCAGAACTTGTAACTGTTGACATGATGGTACTCAGTTCCATTGATATTTTTCTCTAAATACTGCAGCAAGCACAATTTATTTTACTGTCATGAAATACTCCTTGAGAGAGATCACATCTTTGCTGACATCAGTTACAAAATATCTGCTGATTTAAATGGGAGGGATTTCCCTCTCTTACACCAGCATATGTGCACCACAACACTTGTTCATAGGCAAAAATACTCATGAAAATAAGATTAGTGTATGGCTATTTTAGACAGTGACAATTTTAAAGGACAGGCTTTCTCCATCACTCCCCACCTCTGCCTGCCTTCCCCACCCAGACCTGATATCCTGCCACCTGTCCTCAGCCCTGTCAAGCTCCAGCTGCCTGGACCCAAGGATGGGGTAGGTTTCCCCCTATCCAGACAGCAGAGGATGAGAGATGCTGACAGGGCAGGGAAGGAAAGAAATATCTATATATGTCTACTTGTTTACATAAAAGAATGAATTCTATGGGACAAATTCTAATTTCTGTGGCAACTGGGAAAAAAAAGTCAGATTTCACACTGTGGATGACCATGAGGTTTCTATAGTAGGACTGTTTTCTAAAGTGGCAGGAATTCATTGAGACAAAACTAAGAACTACAAAAACTTGTTAACATTATTCTGTTTTCTCTTACTGAACCCATCATTATGCCACAACTAGCAGCTTCTGAGCAGTGTGCTACCAAAATGGCAACCATGGAGGGAAAAACAAAGAACAAATTTCAGGATAATTTTAAAAGCAGAAGGCAACTTATTAATGAAGTCCTACAGAGACGTACGAAAGCCTGCACTATTCAAAATATTCATAACTGAGATCTGGAAGGAGGCTGTGTAATGGGGAGGTAACATCTGCAGGTGTAACAATGTTACCTGAACAATAAAACTGAAAATTTGAAATTTACCTGAGCACTAAATGAGCTGGCAGTGTGCCTTTGTGGTCGGGAGGGCCTCTAGTACCCTGGGATGTATCAGGAAAAGAGTGGCCAACAAGAGCTCCCCTTCTACTCTGCCCTAGTGTGGCCACAACACTGTGTTCAGTTCTGGTCTCCACAGTTCAGGCAAGACAAGGAGCTACTGGAGAGGGTCCAATGGAGTGCCACAAAGATGATTAGGGTTCTGGAGCACCTCTATTAGAGGAGATACTGGGGAAGCTGGGCCTGTTTAGCCTAGGGAAGAGAAGGCTTGGAGGGATCTCATCAATGTATATACATATTTCAAAGGTAGGTGTCAAGAGGATGGTGCCAGACTCTTTTCATCTGTGCCCAGTGACAGGATAAGGAACAATGGCCATAAACTAAACTCAAGAAGTTCTACCTCAACATGAGGATGAACTTCTTTACATTGAAGGTAGTAGAGCACTGAAAAAGGCTGCCCAGGGAGATTGTGGAGTCTCCCTGTCTGGAGACATTCAAAACCCACTGGGGCACCTTCCTGTGTAACCTGCTCTAGGTGACCCTGCCTTGGACTAGATGATCTTCAGAGGTCCCTTCCAACCCTAACTATTTGTCATGGGTTTGCTTGTTCTTAGAAAGTAAGAAGGAATTTTTCCCTTCCCCCTGCCCACTGTGTGCAGAGCTATTAAGTGGGCACTTAAGGGACACAAAAAGAAGTGGCTTTCTGGTTAATTGCTCAGCACTTCATCTCCTAGGAAACGGGGAGGATGAGAGGCTCCTCTTTACTTTTTTCTCTTGTCTCCTGGGAAACGGGGGAGGAGTTTTTGGGCTGGCTGTGGAGGCTGGAACAAGATCAGAGTGGAAGCTCAGTGGTTCCTGTTGTTCTTGGCCTGCTTGCCGACTGCAGATTCTGCTTGGATTTTTCATCAGAGAGGAGGGTGTTTTTCTGGAGGTTTTTCCCCTTCCCCGTTCCAGTTTGTTTTTTTTCCTTGGCGGTGGTCCTTGTGCACATCAGGGGGAGAGAGAGGACTGTGCTGCACGATTTTGACCAGCCAATAAGAGTGATTCCGTTTTTTTTTTTTTTTCATTGGGGAGGACTTTCTTTTTGTTGTTGTTTCTCTCTCCTCTCTCCCCTTTCCCACTGTGTGGGAAGGTATGGGAAACCCTTTTTTTTTTTTGGTTTCTCCAACACACCCCGGAGGGTGTTACCCCCACATGGCAATGACCAGTGATTCCACAGTGCCCCCTGCTGGCCAGCGTAAAGAACTGCAGGCTCTGCATCTCCAGTGATCCAACAGCGCTACCTGCTGACTGGCACAGGACACTACAAACTCTGCATCTTCAGTGACCCAACGGCGCCCCCTGTTAACTGTGGTTAGAATTGCACCAAAGGGCACAACCTGGACTGTTTATTTTTTCCTTTGATTGTTTATTGGTTTGTTTTGAAGGGGATTATCTGTGGGTATAGGAGTATTGTTTGGTTGTTTTACTTGGTTTTTCTTCGTTGTTTCTGCCAATACACATATACATTTTAATAAAGGGCTGTTATTTTTCCTTTTCCATAATTTTTTTTCCTTCAGTCGGAACCTCTTAATTTAGGATTTATAATTGCTTAGAGGGAGGAGTTTGGGTCTTTTCTCATAACTCATCCTCAGCAAAACACCTGTGTCTCTTTTAAACTGGGACACTATTCTGTGATTCTGTGAAAGTTGAGGGAAAACTTGTGGGAAATTCTCAAAACGCCTAGTAGGCATTTCATAAAATAGCAGGTGAGATTCCATATTAAATAAGAGGAAATAATTGGCCCTGAACAAGCAGTTCTAAATTTCTGGTAGCTTCTACCATTCTAGAAAGGTATGTGTCAACTGTAATAGGCAGATGTATGAAAACATACCTTGGCACTCAGTTGTAGGCAAAAAGCAAATGGCATGCTGGGAGAAATTAGGAAAACAATAGTGAACAAAGCAGAATCCATCAAGCTACTGTTATATAAACTGTGGTCAGCAGGGATGATCAAAGATTTGAACTGGTTTCATTATAGAAAACAATTAAATGAATGAAGTATCTTCAACCCTAAAAAAAATGTTATTTAATGAAGTCTAAGCAGCATGGGAAAAGTGAGTAAAAACAGTTGTCACTCTCTTGCAGAACAAGGACTAAGTTTATCAACTGAATCTGGAAACCAGAAGATTCAAAACAAGCAACAGATACAGCACTTCCCCATACAATTCATAGGCAAGTGGTGGGATTCCTTTACACCGCTTTTAGCATTCACCACTGCAAATGCTAAAATTTGTATGGGATCAAAAAGAGATTAATGGAGGGGAAATCCACCAGGGACCACCTCCAGCTCAAAACATCCCCAGGCCACAAATCCCTGCAGACTGGGAAAACACCAAGCAGAAGTGTTCCTGTGTACTTGTTCTACATGCTTAATGCCTAATAGGCATCCACTATTAATACCTTGACCAGAGAAAGTATACTGTACCAGATGGACCTTTGATCTGACCTGATACAGCTGTTCTTATCTTTTAATATTTGAAAGATTTGGAATACTGAAAATTCAAAAAGGAAAGACTGCCCTTGTAATGCCAGAAGAAATTTCAGAGGACTTGGACCTAGCAGTACTCTTAAAAACAAAGCCAGACATGGTCTGAGAAGGAAGAGAATTTTTTTCTGATGTTTCCTAATATTTTCAGAGTGCAGTATCCAGAATGAAATTGCAATATGCAATTTCAGAGTGCATATGGGGGTGGAAGTTTTGTTCGTGTACATGGAGAGGACTTTCAAAGATCACCTCACAGACTGGGTGTTAGAAAATAATCCAAAAAGCATAGAAGCATAGAAAAATCCAGTCCAGAAAGGACCCAGGGAGATCACCTGGTCAAGACTACATGAATTTAAAAAAAAAAACAAAAAACTTACAGTGCTATCTGGAGAATATTTCTTCTGGAAAACTACATGAAGAACTTTCCTTTAGAAACAAAACAACAACAACAACAAAAAGAGAGGCTGAGCAGAAATCTGTTTATCATCTTTTAATGGTTGTCTTTATAAAAGATTAGTAAATCTTTTACTGCACTCAAGAAGGAATGTAGCATGTCTGTAAATAAATCCATGTTGATTATGTAGTGGTATAAGCTTCTCTGTCTCCCATATTACTAATGTAATGCTCTGAAGTGTATCTCATTAGATATGATTAGATATTTCCTATTGTCACATGTAAATGAGTCACTCCTGAAAATGTCACAGAACCTGTTTTACTGCTTTCTCATTTATTTTTTATGTCCTACAGTTGGATTGCCTAAGACAACTGATGTTATTACCTTTTTTTTTAATCCTATTTTTTGCTACCATTGGGCTTCATATACAACAAACCTGGTAAGTCTTATTACCCAAAGATGCTTCTGGATCTCTTTTTGCTACATTTTTATATGTAGTGTTGAAGAAGGTACTTTTAACAATAAAACTTCTTGTAATGTATCTCAGGATTTCTCACCTTTGGTTGCAGTTAATATGGTACCTGTATTCATATGCCTCCCAAAAACTAAGTATCAACTTAAAAAAAAAATCTCATGCAGATGTATTAGGAAGGTGAATATGGAAATTTAGCTGATATTGTGGCTGACAAATCAAGAGTTAAGTGCCTCCCCATGACAACCAAGTAGAAATGTCTCTTATATATGGGATTTCTCATCTCCATCTACAGGAACTATACACAAAAAAAAAAAAACAAAAAAAAAAAAAAAAAGGGAATAAAAATAACTTAGCTACAGTGCTCTGAAATGTAAAATCCATTTATTCCCAAAACTTGTGATTTTGCCTGGGTCATGTGGACTGGGTTGCATGCTGCAGCCACTCTGGAAAGCAGTCAGCTGCTGCAAAGATTTACAGCATACTTTAAATAGTTGAAAGGGAAAGAAACATGTTCAAAGGGGAGGCAGCAGCACAGAGGATTAGCAGTGGGAGAGAACTTCTGCCTCTTCTAGTTCTGTGCTCAACCTTGCTCAGTGCTGAACAAAAGTTGTTACTATCTCATGTCTTCTAGTCCATATGAAATGGGTTAATGATCACAGGCCAACTCTTGGCAGACAAAAAACACCCACAAAATCACCCTCCCTTCTGAAAGCCTTGTAAGAAAATCCAAGATCTAATTGAGCATTGAAAACAAACTACCTTGATTCCTCTAACCAAGGTCTTTCTAGGCTAAGGATGAAACCAGATGGTGGGAAAGGGTGAGCAAGCTATTACTTGCCTGGAACTAGCAATTTTGAGGATAACCTGATGACTTCACGGGAGCACAAAACCAGTATCTCTCAAGCCCTTGTAAATCTGTCTGAAAAACACAGGTACATATGAGCAGCACTGTGTTCGGTACTATACTCAGTATTTGAAACAGATAGTTATGTTGGAATTGTTAAAACTATTTAGATTTGGTTTAGAATTTGAAGGATCATTTTAGGTCTGAGTTCTCTTGAGCCAAATCTTAAAAAAAAATTAAAGTACTGGACAAAAGAGTACAAGCATCCTGCTTGTGTTGGGGTGAAGCGAGGTTATCAAAAGTGTGACAGAGTCTCATATACTGGTTCAGGGGTTTGTGGAGGTCCTTCAGTCCAGTCCCCTTCCCAGATCAGGACTAATCTCAAGCGCTGAAGACCTGTCAAGTTTTGATTATCTCCAAGGATAGACAACTTGTTCCACCATTCAATTGCTATTCACAAGGATACTTGGTAAATATGCTTATTTCCAGCATTTGAGCTGGACTGGTTAGCAGAACTGGAGCACAGAAGTGCCAGCAAAACCTCTTGACACAATCAGCATATAAATATGAGAGGGAACCTTTTCTTCACTTGGTGTCAGTCAGGTGACAGTCTTCTGTACCTCTTGGACATTTCTCAGAATATTGCAGATGCTTTGATGTAATTGAGAATAATACTCCAGGGCACTAAACACAATTTTCAAGGTAATGCAGCTCAAATTTGACACACAGTGTCTTCTGGTTCTGTGAAATTGCAATAGGTTTTTCAGGAAATTTCCTGTTTTCAAGCTATCTGTGTCTTTAAGCCTCCTTCATAATCTCGTTTAATGCCGCCTGTGGAAAACTTTTTTTAGGATGAATTCAGGTTTATGTTGGAGAAGCCTTTCCTGGCATAATAATGACAGAGTGTGGGATTTCTTGTGACATTTTTATACTGGAAAAGTCATAGTATATATATATATATACACACAATTACACCAGATAAGTGGGCTCTCATCAGCATACTGTATTTCGCTTGCTGAACTGACATAACTGAGTCCAAAAAAAGCAGAGCTTCACTGAAAGAAAATTATCTAAATTGAAAAATCATTTTCCAGTGTGAAGAGGGCACAAATAACCTGCCTGTGACAACCTGATTAGTGAACTGACTTTTCTGTCCAACAGATGGAGTTTTACAATCACCAATGCTCAAATTCTCATGCCATGCTGTTCATTCATTATAAATCAAATTAGTCCTAACCATATATTAGTACTGTTTAATATTGATAATTCCTGATGAATATATGCATAAATTAATTAATTATTGACCTTTTCCATCTTTATGGAGTATTCAGGTTGTTAGGACACACAAAGTCAGCAGTACTGTTTCTATCTTTAGTTATATTGTTAAAATATTCCAGAAATTAGATTTTTTTAATTTTTGCTTTCAAGTACACTGATATTACCTACAAGACACATTTCTTAAAAAGCAATTTTGCTGTAAAATATCAGAACACGTTTTTCTATCAAATACTAATAAGCTCTACATTCTTGTCTTATGTTGCCTGCTATTCATCTGATATAACTGACCTTCTAGTCTTTTCTCCACTCTCTGCATCTTTGGAAGAAATAGCAAAACATGTGTTGATGGTTGTCCACCTTTTAATTACATGAAGACATTTTGTTAACTTCTCCACTGTGATTCCGTATTTTCTATAAACTGACATCTCATTTGTGTATTGGCTTAACACACTGCAGATTTTGCAGAGTTTTAATTTGCTCTGCAACACAGCAGTCCTCTGATTATAACTGAAAAACTGTGAAAACCAAATGCAACTGCAACAACCAGGAAAATGTTTATGGACTGAGCAGGGATGGCTGGATCAAGAGCTGTGAACTGATGGCCATTCCCAGCCTTACCAGAAACATGATCCATTCCTTTGGGGTTTAGTTCCAAATACTCATGTTTAAGTCATGCTCCTTTATTGTATCCTTGCCTTCTGACCTGATGAATCTTTCATCACTCTCTGCACACAGTGTAGCCAGAAGTACACCTGGAACAGCTGGACTTCAGTCAGTACCAACAGATGGAAGAAGAAATTGAAGTTTGATCTCGCATATGCTGGAGGTCTGTGCAAGCTGGTGTGTTATTGCTTACAAAAGAGGCCTGGTGGTACCATAACATGTAACCACTCTGATGATTGGCAATTTGAAAAGATTGGGCCCTGATTATTCTTCCCAAGATGAGGTACAAAGACCTGATCTCTGAGGAGAACTCCATCTTCTGGATTCCAGAGGCAGGAAGAAAACTTTGTGAAGTCTTGAGTTAGGTACTTGGGCTCTAGGTAAGGATTTTAAGCATGTTTCTCTACCTGCCATTTCCTGTTGGTTCCCCAACAATCCTTAAGGTATGTCTATCTCTCTCTATGCTCACTGTAATTCTACAACCTGAATTCTTTTTGAGGAGAAGAGAGATAAAATGTTGGGTATGCATGCAGTTAAATCTCTTGTTTAGGCTGTATTTCTCTTTTAAAAACTTGTGGGGCATTTCAGTTGTAGCATAATCTTAATATTTACTCTGGGAATTTCATGGGAGAGTTATCTTCTGCTACATTTAGTACAAATACTTTAAACTGGTATGGAAAAAAAGAAACACACTGAGATGGGCTTGACTGAACACGTCAGTTGGGTGAGAAAGAGTCTCCAGAGTTTCCTGATGCTGTCTGTTGAATTAATTCTAAAAATTTATTCAACCAGCTATTACAAACTGCTAAAAAAGCTAAAGAAAATAATTAGTTGAATGGCATCAGCCATTACTGGCCACATGTTTCCTTTTTGCAACCAAAGTTGAGACATTGCAGATTTAGTAGGTTTTTTTCTTTGTGGGTGTTCTCTTACAACAGGTATATTGAAATGGATGGAAGCCAAAGGTAGAAATGTCTGTAAATTATCACATGTTCCACAGCATTAATAACCTCAGAGTCTCTCTGACGTTCAGATGGAGAAAAATATTACTTGGATAGAAATGTGTATCTCAGAGAAAAGAGACCAAGAAAATACTGTAAACACTGCAGATGTAAGAAGATGAGTAAGCACATACCATGCTAAATGCACATTCAAATGGTATGGTCTGGCATGTACTTACAAGTAGTAAAAAAGGGATTGATTTAGGTTTTCTTCATTAATTATGAGTACATTTACTAATATTTATATAATCTCTAAAAAAAAAATTGCCAGGGATGCTGAATTCATCATTACTTACTCAGTGAAATAGTATGTTGATAGCTGAGGTACATCCAGCATTCTGAAACGGTGATCCATAATATCTTTTCTTGCTGTGTAAATGGAGTATTATACTGTGAAATACTCCGTCTTTTATCTGTGTGACCATAGAAAGACATTGAACAACTGCACAAATTCAGTGGACATTCTCCCTTACAATATTGTTAGCCTTTTTAAAATAGATGTTCTAAGGAACACACACAGCATTCATTACAGGATTCAGCTGAGATTTCCATTTCTCTGGACACACTTCTGGAAGTGAAGTGAAACTGCTACATGCTAAATGACCTTGAGTTGCATTTCTCAGTCCAGAGCACTGAGTGCCAGATGCAGGTGGAAGGCTCCAGCGAGAACAGTGCCCTTCCTTTGGGGAATCTGCCCATCTCTGTAGCAGCAGGAATGAGGACAGTTGTATCTCCTCTTATTATTTCCCTTATTCTTATTCTTTCCCTTATTCTTTATTCTCAGGGCTAGAATTTATCATTTAAGCTAAGTGCTTTGTAGAATAAAATGTGACTCCTATTCCCAAAGGCTAAGATTAAAATGGAAGAAAAAGATTGATGGTGATGACTGTTTAATGGGTTGCAACTTAAGAGGGCTGATTTGGAAAGGATAGACACTTGACATCATTGTAGAGGGAGCATGGCCTCTGAAAGAGTCTATCTGGAGTAGCAGCAAGGGCTGGTGACTCACCGGAGGTCCCCCAGGGCAGACCTGGCAGTGCTGTGGCATAACTGGGGCAGGGAACAAAGGCCCCAGGGGTCTGATATGGGGTCCTGGGCATGGGCAGGGTGGGGGAAGGCCAGGCAGTGACCGTATCAGAAGAGATTTGAACATCAGGTTGAGGGAGGTGATTCTCCTTCTCTTCTTTGCTCTGGTGAGGCACCTGCCATGTTGCGTCCAGTTCTGTGGCCTCCAACAGAAGAAGGGTGTGGACCCATGTGAAGGATGTGGAAATTCCAGAGCAGGACCCTGAAGATGATGTTCCAGAGGGCTGGAACAATTTCCTACAAAGACACACTGAGAGGGCTGGAACTGTTCAGCCTAGAGA
The DNA here is from genome assembly GCF_022539395.1 of Myiozetetes cayanensis. Lineage (NCBI taxonomy): Eukaryota > Metazoa > Chordata > Aves > Passeriformes > Tyrannidae > Myiozetetes > Myiozetetes cayanensis. The sequence goes on along the minus strand of NW_026087411.1, from coordinate 85,850,030 downwards.
AGAGGAAGGTGCAGGGAGACCCTAGACCTGCCTTCCAGTACCTAAAAGGGGCTTGTAAGAAGCCTTTTACACAGGCAGAGAGTGATAGGATGAGAGGAAATAGTTTTAAATGAAAGAAGGGAGAGAGTATAATGAGGCATCGGAGCAGGTTGCCCATAGTTTTGGATGCCCCATCCCTGGAAGTGTTCAAGGCCAAGCTGGATGGGACTTTGACCAATCTGGTCTAGTGGAAGGTGTTGGCAGGGGATTGGAACTAGATGATCTTTCAGGTCCCTTCCAACCCAAAACATTCAATTATGATGATGATGAAGATGACGATGAAGCCTCAGATTTTCAAGTGATATACCCAGAGTCACCAGATTTCCCTGAAAACCGTTGTACCAAAATCTAAATGACAATGGTAACATGGAAAGGAAGCTTCTATACTCACAAGGAATGGCTTGTCTAGGAGGGAATTTGGCTGTAGATGTGCCAACTCATTTAACAATTGATACATCTGAGAGTCTGCAGTCTTTTTGCTGTTTAAAACTTGGACAACAAGGAGATTTAAATCAACATGTAGTTCAATAAGTAGCCATGTGAAGTAACTCAAAAAGGAGCTGGGGTTCTTGAAGCAAAACATGCAGTTTCGCGATCTGAGATGGATGGTGATGAGATAGGTAATTTTTAGTATCAAAAAGATTAGGACATTGAAACAGTGGAATCACAAGAGTAGCCAGATCAGGGGATGGTAGATTTAAAAGAAACACTTCTGTCTTTTCTAGGGAAAAAACTTAGATTCAGAGCACAAATATGGGAGAAGTAAAACAGAGGGGAAATTTAGATGATTCCTAGGATTTGATTCATGCTAGGGAACAGAGCCCTGGAAAAAGGGCATTTTCACTCTGTGGGGAACCTTGAGTCTAAGAAGTTTGTGTGCTACCCAGTCTGTAATGGAGATTTCCCCTCTATATATTTTAGGGTCACTGCCTTAAAAGAGCATCTGCGCTACTGTAGTAGAACAAAATGTCTATGACTTGCCTACAAAACAAGGGGGACAAAAGTGAAACTCTGAGGAATGCCAAGAAAGATTGAAAGAATAGCTAGGGGATGGAAGGAGACACAGGTGAACAGCCTGCAAAACACTAGAAAACAGGACATCAAGGAACAGAAAACCAATCCAAATACAATACATCCAGTATGAAAGGAAAAGAACATAAAGCAGTTGAAGCCCTGCCAGCAAAATGTGTGTTCAGACTCTTTGCACTGTTTCAACTGCAGTTATTCTGTGAATAAATACGAGTTTGGCAAAACCAAGCATGTTTACAACATTTATACAGATTTATACATTTCAAAGAATACAGCTAGACGTTTCACTACTGTTCTCTTTTATTCTCTTCCCAAGTTAGTCCCCATGATGTCTGCAGAAATCAATGGAAGTATTCTCAATTTTCAAAGATGTAGACAAGGCTGGGATCTGGCCCAGGAACATTTGCTTCAAAATAGCTGATTGACACCAGATATGAAAGTCCCCTGAATAAGTGATGGTCTCTGTGTGCCTGCTTGGTCTGCGTGTGTCCTGCCTGCTGCTTGCAGAGCAGGTGCAGTAAGAGCTGCTGGAGGGAAGACAGAGACTGCAGACAACCAGGCTAAGCATAAGCAGTGATGCTAACAGGGTTTGGGCAGCACCTATTCAGTGAGCCCATTAGCTGCAAAAGGCACTCTGCTGTGAGATAAGATTATGTCTGCCCGAATTTTTTCTCACTGAACACAGAGACAATTTAGAATTTTTTACAGTGTTCCCATGGAAACTTTCCCTATATCACTTCTGTTTTTCTTGCTACAGGTCACATCCTATTTCATCTTCAGTCATTATTATTATTAATAATGTGGACAGCAGTTGCTCTATGACTGCCTTGCAGCTCTATAGGTTACATACTGCTAAGATCGCTCTTTAAGATAAAGATTTAATTGTCCTAATTTTTAGGATTTTGTCTGTCATTTCCTTCCTGTGTACAATATGGCAAGGAAAAGACCCTGTGGGCTTGCTTTGCTAAAGCAAGCAGGCTGTTTCAAGTAAAAAAAAAAAAAAAAAAAAAAGAAAAAAGCATCTGATGTGGTTGCACAGGATATTCTCATTCCAATGGCTGTAATGTTCTGAGCCCCAACACAATTAGGAAGGGTCATCAATTGTGTAGCTCAATAGCTGGGCAAAATCCACAAGTCAGTTTGCTGTTTAGTGTTGTAAAATCTGTAATCAGGGAAAAGATGGCCAGTTGTACTTTTCTTCATTTTTACTAGTAACATCCTAGCTGTAAACATTTTCAGACAGATGCTATAGTGCTCCCATTATGTTCTTCTTTTTTTCCATATATTCCTTCCAAAAATTTTTACCTCTTGGACCCAGGTCACTATCGTCTAAGATAAACCAATTTTGGATCTGTTATATCTCTACATATATTATGTGTGTATGTGTGTGTATGTACATGCACATGCTTTTAAATAGCTGCAGTTCTGCAATTGCTTGGCTAGAAAACTGGTTTTTAGCAAAATAGCCCTCAAAGCGGAAAGCTATATGAATGTGTTGATGGAAATCAGCTTAGATCTGGCCAAGTTACAGCTTGCTGAAAATAACACTTTGTGCAAAAGCAATCTTTTTACTTAGAATGAGTACTTAAAATTGAAAAATACTGCACATGAATGCACTGCTAATACAATCGCATATTTTTTTCAATAACAACTGTTTCTCAGACATTTCACTGTAACACACACAGTTTTTTGCTGCAGCTCTTTCCAGTTCTTTCTCATAAATTGAATTCTGTGTTTCCAAATATCCAATATGTAATAAGATAGAAGAGAACCACTATACATTTATATTTAAGATACAGAAACAGTGTGTCAGAGTGTATCTGTGCAATTCTAATAGATCAGATGGTGATTTGGTCAGGACTCATGCCCTGTTTCCTCATGTTTCTACAGAAAGGTTTTCCCTGGCTCCTTTGTAACTTTAAGAGGATAGAACACTCTACCTACCCCTATTGACAATGCACTATTGTCAAAAGTCTGCTTGCCTACAATCCCTTATCACACACAACAGAGCATGAGATTCTGACAGGCAAGAAGTTAGGCAGCAACTCCCACAAAGCTTCTTTCCCCGTGGTGAGCTGGAAGGGGGGGAAATTAAAGAGTGAATTGTCTTCTTGTTCTTTCACTATCTTGCAGCAAGATAGTGGCACAACTCGCATGCCAACATGCACTTTTCAAATATTTTTTCATCATGTATCCTTGTTTTCTTGCTAAAACATGCAGTGTCAGCATTTTCAGTTTCTGTTCAGTGCAGAGACATTGCTGCACATTAATAATTTTTGTCATTTTTTTCTGAACTTATGTAAGGTAAAGTCTCTCTGGGTTAGATCAATCTGCATCATACAGCATAGGCAGGTGAAGCTACAACAGTGATTTGGCTAATAGCTGCCTTCTCTTATTTACATGTTTTTCTTCATGCATCTTTACATGGTCTTGGTTTTCAGTGCCTAGCTGCTCGTGAGTGTTACACAATTCTTGCTACAATTTGCTCTTTTCACATGAGATGTTGAGTTCTTTTTTTGGGTTGGTAGGAAACAGTAGGCAAGTGTGTGACTGCAGGAAAATTTTTAATATCCAGCCACAAAAGAGGCCATCTATATTGTCCCCTTAATTCTATGTGGCTTTATTCAATTGTATTTTTCTAGTGTTCACTGAATGTATTTTTGAAGCAATACAGAAGTTATCACAGTGGAAGAAAACAAACTTTTTTGAGAAAACTCTACTTTTTTTAAATTTATGCTTTATTGAAGTTATCAGAATAATATGATCAGGATGAGAAACATCTCCCAGCATTTTGTTTATCTCCTCCTCTGCAATAATGCCAGTATCTTAACTCAACTAGTTGATTTAGTGAAAGAGAATTTTCATTATCCTATACTCTTTTTGAAATAGAAATAAAATAAAACAATAATTTTTTAAAATGTAGTTCACATAGAAAGCAGGCAATCACATATTTTAATCCCCTAAAGCAATGACCAGACAAAACACAACATCTTTGTTAGATCTAGGTTTCTTTCTGACTGTAGTGGGAGTAAGAATAATAAGAAAATAAGTCTTTTAAATTATTTTTATACCTCCTGGTTTAGAGACACTCCCAAACATAGTATCTCTAATTTCCTGAGAATGTAGTGTCCACAACACATGAAACTGTGTCCTGCATTAGGATGCAGAGCTCATCACGCAAGATAAGACAAAGGCACATTATTACAAATCATTTATTTCATAAATATAGCACCACCACTGTACTACCTTCAAATACTCACGTTTATTGGGACATCAGACAAGCTCAGACACAGATGGAACAAGTCAGTTACAGTGTTACTCCAATTTCCACAGATCCCGCAGTATTATAAGAGGGATTTATTTAAACAAATGTTTACTCTGAATGGAGACCTGGGGGAAGCAAATCTATGCCCTCTTGGAGGTCTCTATTAAAGTTACAGTTTTGCATCTGTGGAGTGAGTCAATCTACAACAGTGTCCAGGAAAGGAAAAGGTATTCAGAAATAAACTGAGATGCTTGTAAGAACAATTTAACTTAATGAAAACCAAAAGGTTCCTGAGCTGTTTAATTTCCATTAACTCTAATTAATAAGAATTAGTTTTTCCTCATTCTCTAATGCATTTAAAAGTTAAGTTCTCTTTTTAAATGCATTTTAAATGCCAATCCATTTATCTCAGATGCCCAGAGTCTGCCAGCTCTCTGTGATCACTTCAGATCTCCTGTGGCTCTATCCATTGACAGATATCATATGGCAGGTTTAGACTGTAACATCCTCCACTAAATTTCACGAAAACAATTTGCACAAACTCACATAGCCCAGGGTCATCATCATCTATGCATGACCATCTAAGCTAATTTTAACTTGCAGAGTTTCTTGAATACTCTGCAAACCTCTAGTTGCCATGGAAACCCCTGCACCTCGGTGTGCACGTATAAAACTTCCACAAGAAAATCTGCACAGGGAAATAGTGCCTGTTTTCAGGTTAGAGATTACAAATATTACAGATCTCTAAATCATTAGTATCTAAGCTTTTCAGGAAAGGATGGGGTTTCACCCACAACAGAATGTGTGAAATGGTGCTGGGAAAATGTCACACGAAATAGAAACAAAACCATTTTTTGATATTGTCAGCCTAGACAACACAATAAAAACTGCAAAATTTTCATTTAAAAAATGACCTCTTCTTGTCATCTTGTCCACTCTTATGATGGTAAGGATAAGCATTAAAAAGAAAATTGATGTTTTCACTTATCTTTGTAAGACGCGACTTCTCCCAGGCAAACAGGCAGCCAGAATTTTGAAATGATATCTTAATAATAAATGTTTCAATAAACTTTTTAATACTGATATGAAAAAAAAATTGTCTGCTGAAATAAACAATGCAAATAGAACCATATTAAAGCATTAGTCAGTGGTGGTTTTTTTTTAGCCAGGGCAGACTAGCAATAGTCAAGAGAGCCATACCACAGAAAAAGGAGAGAGAGAAAGAATATGACCCAACAGAAATGCTCTTCCAGGCTTAGATTATCATGGGGCATCATTTTAGTGCATGTTTATTCTTTCTGTATAGATTGTTTCAAATGGTTAGGTCTGTGTTTTCACACCTTCCCTTTATATTGGAAAATATAAAATATATGTTCTAAAACATTTTAAGCAGAAAAAAAATTAGTTAACCAATGTAAAGGTCACAAGGACTGTCCTATATGTTTCCACTCCACTGATTATAGATAATGTTCACTAAATTGTTTTGCCTTTTACAACCCCTCTGGACTCGGCTGTTGTTGTAGTGGGTTAAATCTGGATTAGAACTGAGGCAAGCTTGACTTCTGTTCCTGACTCTTTCAGAGGGTTCATTCAATTCCTCACTCTTTGATTTCCACCTTGTACAATGGGAGGTCACATTTTCTATGTCCAGTGGGTACTTTAGGTTTAAAGTAATTATATAGCATTGCAAAGAAATAAAACAATGCCTATAATAAGCGTTATTGCTATGCATATAAATATTACAGTTAGACAAAAAATGAAGAATTTTTTTGTTTATTTTTATGGTTCTGATCCTAGCTTCCATTACTTGGTAAGATAATGTATGAATTTTAATCAGAATGGTTATAATCTTTTTTATATAAAACAATTAAAGAAATATCTGTGGTGCAGAGCTCGCTAAAGTCCGTTAAGAAATAACACAAGAGATAATCCTCTATCAATTTCAGTAGATTATATCTTCCTGATAAGATACTCCTTTATTGACTTATTGCTTACTGAACTCCCCAGGGTCTTTCCAGAAAGGATGCTTACCAGCTTTTAACTAATGGCATTACAACATCACTTCCACCTTCTCTAACAATAATAAAATGTAACAAACCAAACCATGTGCAGGGGAACATCTGCTGCAGAACATGAAACTGCTCTGCTCACCTTTACGTTAATGGGCAAAGATCATGAAAAATGGAAAACTAATCCAAAGTCTTAAGCAATTTTCATATACACACACCCCATGCACTTCCCCTCCCCCCTCCCCCCCAGTCTGACACTGTTCTAAAAGCATTTGGTATCCTGTCTATGGGATGTGTTTATAAGCTGTTTTCCAATCCATTGGCTGATGATGATATCAAATACAGTAAAAACAGACCACACCACCAATATCATCATCAGTCTCTTTCTTTTAATTAAAACATTGTAATTCTGTTCTGTATCCCAAACAGCAATGTAAGAGGAGCATTTTCAGATGCTGAGCATAACATATGTTCTCTTAGTCTCCCTTTGATTAAGAGTCTTTATTCAGGTCAGGTGCCCTCTTCACCATGATGCTACAAATTTAATCATCCAGCTGAAAAAGCACAATAGATAGTGTATAAAGACGCAATGTATAAAAAATGTATAAACTTTATAAAGTTCTCTTTTTTTAAATAAAAAACGGGGGAACTAATATGCAGAGGCCTTAATCTTGACTTGACATGGGTTACACCTGAGTTCTTTGCTGTTAACTTTCAAATGAAAGATGGGGACTCAGTAAGTCCTATGAGAATCCAAGAGTTTAGAAAGCAACAATGTCTAACATGATTCCAACAGATTCCATCCAAGATCCTGAAGGGATTTTACAAGCAATAACAAACCACAACAGTACAATAATATGTCAGAGAGGTGTATTTTATTTTGATTTTACAGATGGAAAAGCTCAGGTAAAGTAATGTACCAAAGATCAGAAAATGCATCAACAGTAAAAACCAATACAGGAGCTCAGAGTCACCAATACTATAGTTAAGAGAAATGTAATTTGCAAATTCATAGCATGACCATGTAGGCTGTGAAGAAATTTACTCGTTGAATAACACTATAAAGATGCAACATACTACTTTTAAAACAAGATATTAGGACTTCTGGCTTCTGTGTTGAAGACACTAACTTCCTGAAGAGTTTGAATGATTGTTAAAGTAAAAAAAAAAAAAACCACATTGAAGAACAAGTGAGAAATTTTCATTGCTTATGGATATAAAAGGGTTGGGAACATTCTTGTCTTTTCTCATGTGCCTGTGCCTCAGACTGCATCTGGAGTCACGTTGCAAAAGAAAGGTGACAGGTGAGGAAGTTCTTCTCCCATAAATGTTTTTTTTGATCCAGTGGGATGAGAAAGTGCATGCAGTATTCCCTTTATGACAGCTATTTTATTAACTTTCCCAGTCTTTTTCTTAATGGTTTGATAATTTTTTTCTCTGTGGGTCTTAGGTATTTTTCGATATTTCATTCGTTTGGTTTGGTTTATTTTGTTTTGTTGAAATCACTTTGTTAGAGGTGGGAATGGAGAAAAGGAAGATGACAATGGAAATCATTTATAGTGCTGTATTGACTGTAGCTACTGTATTGGACAGTTTTTGCTGAACTGCAGCCAAAGTGAATCCATTTGGAGAATATAATCTTCATCTCTTTATCTTTTGATAAGCAGCTACACTGCTGCCAATACCAATTTCAATGTTAGTATATGGTTTTGTGCTTAATGCTTTTAGCTATATTCTCAGCTACCTAAATTCAGGTACTTTTTCATTATATGGGTAAACACTCTTGAACCCTCGAACATCTGAGCAATTCTCTGGTTTGGAAATAGTTTTGTGCCAGGTAGTATTTAATAACTGCAACCACAGGATACCTGTCATGGAGCATCTAAACAACCTCAGCATTTCAGCCTGTAGCACTTACGAAGCTCATCCCAGGCAAAGGTGGGGATGTCGGGGTGGCTGCACCAGGGCAGGCCAGGTGTGAAGGAGGGTCAGGCTGCACAGTCAGACCACGCCAGAGGAGGGGAGCAGCTTCTCACACTCACATTAAATGCAGCAACTTCCACACAACCTTTCTCTTCTACATTAGTAACTTTCATCTTTCCACTTTTGCCACATGAGCTCTTGAATGGAGTTTGCACCCCAGGGATTACAAGCCATCTCAACAGACTCTAAATCCAGTCTAGACTGGAGATGTTTTTCTCTGTCACATCATTAATCACTCTAACATCTTCATCCTCCTTTGCCCTTTCTTTCATGGTTCCTTCCTTTTATCCTTTTTCTTCATGCAAAAATAAAACTGTTTCTTATTTTCATATTATTAAATCTCCTACCCACAGTTCAAGTTCCTACAATGTTAAAATTTCTGTTCCCTAAAGAGGACCCAAAAAAACCCCAAGAATCAGCACTACATATTTTATTCACATCCAGATACCTCCCTTTGTATGTTGCAAAAGGTTTCTCATTCTTTCTCCACACTGTCTGTTTAAGGTTTAAGGTCCAAGAGGCAGGAGTTGCTTGTGGGTACCCCAAGACTAGCTGGGAGGATCAGCACTACTCTAAAACTGCTATTAGAAGTATATTTATAACAGTGATACCTAAAGATTATAATTTAGTAAATTTGTTAGCAATTTGCAAACATAATACTGAAAAAAAAATCCCAAGGCTAGAGTGGCGAAGCTTAAAAGCTTATGAAAAGTTACTGAATGATACCCTGACACATTACAACCTATAAGGGAAAAAGATCATTCAGATCTTGAACAAATCTTAGAAAAAAATTATGGCATAGATTTCAGTGGTGAGACAGAGTTCAAACATATACTCCTCTTTCTCATAAAAAAATTTAGTAATCTTGTAATCAAACATACTTCAAGCAAAACCCAACACACCAAAAGTCTGTCTCTGAGGAGCAAAACCACTCCTGTCAGGTGTAGTAAGGCTGATGGAGTTCAGTTGTGACTTCTTACAGTAAATAAACTCTACGAACTGAGACATGAGACAGAGGATTAAATGGATTAAGCAAACATCTTGATTGTTATCATGCATACACTGTTTGCCAAAAGACGAGGGCAGATCCTTTGTAGCAACTCATAATTCCTATAGGCTGTGTACCCATTGAGATGAAAAAATATGAGATGCTAAGCATAGTTTATTTCTTCTACAGAAATTGTTTCAAACGTTCACTGGGTTTCTCACACATCAAAAGCAAGTAAATGACATACAGAAGATCGGTGAATTATGTCCTCAGAAACTACACAGGTTTAGATTAACTTTAAATGCAAGCATTTGTTTATACAGCATCGTATTACACTGCAAGCAAACCACATTGTCAGCAGCTCTGATGTGTGACACATCCTCACGTGATCATAGATGCTTAAAGACAGGCATCTCTTCACCCAGGTTTTAACTTTACATATTTTTATCTACCTCTTCTACATAGTGTCACTGCACAACCTTACTGCCTTATCTTCATGACTACCCCCTTCCTCAACATTGAACTTGACCTGAAAGTGCCACGTGAACAACCGAGTCCAGGCAGCAGCAGACAGTCCCACCCAGCAGGTACATCCAGCTCTGGGGCAGGAGGTATGTGCCACATGGGCATGGCCTTCTACTGAATAAAAAGACAGTGTCCATGAATGAGAGAAATTCAACAATGTGTGAGTAAATACAAAGAGCAGCCTCCTACATGACATACACTTGGAATGGCGTTCAATGTTTTTGTTTTTCACTATTTCCATTTTCTTTTACTCTGACTGTTCACTGTAAAGCTTCCTAACTGCTTCCTTCATATTTTCTTCAAACCATCTCAATTCAGATGCCCTCAGCATGTATTACTTCCCTGTTGCCTTCCTCTCCTCTGGCCTATTCCCTCATCTTTTTTCCCCTATCATTACCTTTCTGTCACTAATTCTCTTTTTAAAAAATCAGCCTCAGAAACTGAAGCATTCTTCTGTTTACTTCATGGAGAACAAGCTGAAAATTGTGGAAATAGCAGGATATTTTCACACAGTCTCTCTGCTTGTAGGATTTATCCTTTCCTCAAACAGCTTCTCTTTCTTGAATACTTTGTAAAAAATGTAGAAAATACGAGTTTTTCCTAGGGTGGTTTGTGTGATGATGATATTTGGTAATGAAGGATCATCCAGGATGGTCTATAATTCCCTGAAAGATGCTCTAACAGTTGTTGTTTTCCTAAGAATATAAGGAAATATATACTGCATACCTGTACATTGTTATACACTAATATTGCTATGTTAATTGGTGAATATACAGTTTCCAACAGCTTTCATTAGAAGTGTTTCTCCAAGCTATTTTTTTTCCTTTCCTTCTTATTTCAGCTTCTGTGGGAGAAGCTCAGGGAGAAAATATTATCCATCAACAGCAATAAATTAAACAAAACAATAAGAATGGGTAAGAGCTTTCCTTATGTGAACAAATGATCATCAGAGGCTTTAGTGAAAGGGTATCTAATGTGAGAACTCCAAATCTGTCCACTTCCTCCAGGGCTGAGTTCAGTTTTGCAAGACAGCCACTTTTTGTCTTCCATCTCCACTCCACATGCTGCCTCATATGCGGCACAACAGCCGCACTCCTGGTGGGTTTCAAATTGCTCATTGGGAACAGATTTATAAGATAAAAAGTAGGGGAAAAAAGCACAAGTGACCACGGGGTGCAGAATATACAGCACAGATATAGATGGGTATTTTAAGGGACACCGTGGTGCAAAAGCCAGCTGCTCTACGATGCAGATGGCAAAGCCCAAGCCAGAGTTCAGGTTGCCCTTGTGGCAGCTGTCACACAATACTCTGCAGCTGCTTCCTACTGCAGCTTCTCAGATCATCACTGATTGCATAGCCCAGCTGATAAATATCTTTAGTACTAAGGGGGAAAATAATTACTTGTTTACAAGTTAAGGCATGCTTTGAAAGTTCATATACGGTAAATTATGCAGTCTGTTTTGTCATACTCTGGTGGTGTGGTTAGAGAGTAAGTTTTGATAGCTAAAGTGTTACAAAACATCCCTATTAAGCAACCATGGATTCAGATGACTATACAGAGACAGACCAATTCCTGTTTAGTTTTAGATAAGTTCATACGGTGAAAGAATACCACTAGTGTGAATTTTCATAGTTTTGTTGCTATAGTAATGTCATAACTTCAGCCCATGGGAAAAATGGGTCACCACTACCGTGTCAAGAAAACATGGCAAATAAATGGTTCATACAGTGCTCACTGGTTGTTTTACGAAATAATTTCATGCTCAGATCTTGTATAGAGTCAGAAATACTAGCCTATATTAACTGGCTGGCTCATGTAGCACACACCCTGACCTGGGATACTCTAATATGTTGACGTTCCCCTTACACACAGGAACAGCATGTTTACCTCTCACCCCTTCTTTTCTGCATGCAGCTTTTGGTGAGGTCATTTTAGGGAAAAGGGAGATAAGTGGTGCACCTCAAGGTGCTAGTTCCTAGGTTGTTCAGGTCAAGGACCTTAACTGGGAATGTCATTGCTCCCTACTAGATCTTATCACTCGGTTTCCTCATGAAAAGTGAGGTTTTCTATGAGAAAATAAGGAATGGGTGAGAAAAGGGAAGGTGTGGTGAATGATGAGATCTCATTCGGATACTCAGGTAACCCATGAGGAATCAGGTGATGTGGCTGGAGTTACAAGGCTGGAAATATTCCCAAGTTCCCCAGGATAGGCATAGGTCAGGTCCCCTGACCTGTTCTTAGGACTTTAGTTTATCCCAGGGCTGGGACCATTCTGTTTTCAGTGCTGTAATAATCCTTTGGATAAAATCCTGGCTTTACTGCAATCTGTTAACTCCTCCAGTCCTCAACAAGGCTACAGTTTTAGCCTTCATTATTTTTTCCCCTAAATACATATATGTATGCAAAAAAGAAAGAAATCAGGGATGTTGCTGTTCTATGTCCATCAACTCACTGAACACATTTAATAGATTTGCTTCCTTCTACTCAAACCAAGAACTTAATTGTTCATTTTTATTTAAAGTGATATTGTGATTATTACAGAAGAATCATGAGGTGGGTTTTTTCATAAGAAATTGGTATTACATTTTTGAAAAATATATTTGAAAATCAGAACTTTTTATTCAGAATTATTTACACTTACTAGTTTCTGAATGGCAGTATTTTGTCTCAGCTGGAGAGCAGAACCATCACAGAAGCAAATAGAAAATCTAATATGGGTAGTACACTTGCTGTGACAACTGTGCTAACAATCTTTTGCAATGAGTAGATGTATAACTGTGTTTGGAGAAGGACCTCACCACCTGCACGTTCCATACATTCACTAATTATAAATGTCTATTACTAAAATCCTAAAAATCCATCTGAGTTTCACACCCCTTTTTTCTTACTGCTCCCAGTATCCTTTGTACTTTATCTGAATGGGCAGTTGAATATACTACTGTTTTCACAGATGGCAATAGCAAAGAATATTTTGTTATTTCTCATCTTTATTTCCAGAGACTTTCCCCTTTAATTAACCAGATGAAATTACATTTAATATCAGTTCAGAAAATCTATAAAGTCATCATTAACTTTATTTTTTAAAGCATAAACGCAAGTCTATTGTAAAAAATATATTATGAATAAACTTTTGAAATAAATATTTTAAATAAATATTGAATTAATTTTAAAACCTTAAATCATAAATTATTAAAAATACATTAAGAAATATGTCACATCTTAATAGTCCTGATTCTAACTTCTGATTTCCTTGCATTCATTTTAAAGCTTATGAAATACTGACATTTTTCAAAGTCAAACCCTACATTTAAGTAGTAAGGAAATAGTGTATCAATATTGCAAAATCCATAGACTGTGTTCCTCTGAAGGCAACATGCCTTTGCAGTACTTGTTTTGCTATGCTCACATGTACATAGCATTCTAATGCCAGGAAATATCAGCGTGATAATAACTGCAAGTATGTAATAAAATTTAGGATGTAGAGCATGTCTGTGTATTCCAGAATCACATACACAGAATATTCTGAGATGGAAGGGACCCACAAGGATCATCAAGTCCAACTCTTATGTGAATTTGGTAACATCAGACTGGCAACTGGGGTTCCACAGAGCTCCATTTTATGCCCTGTGCTCTTCAACATCTTCATAAATGACTTGGATGCAGAACTGGAAGGGATACTGAGCAAGTTTGCAAATGACACAAAACTGGGAGGAGCTGTCGATTCCTTGAAAGCAGGGAGGCCCTGCAGAGAGACCTGGACAAATTAGAGGACTTGGCAATCAACAACCATAGGATGTTCAACAGGGGGAAGTGCCGGATTCTGCACCTGGAATGGGGCAACCCTGGATGTACGTACAGACTGGGAATGAGATGCTGCAAAGTAGTGCCATGGAAAGGGGCTTGGAGGTCTTGATCAAAGGCAAGCTGAATTTGAGTCAACAATGCCCTGGCAGCCAGGAGGGCCAACTGTGTCTTGGGAGGCATCAGGCAAAGCATCTCCAGCCAGTCAAGGGAGGGAATTGTCCTGCTCTGCTCTGCACTGGGGTGCCCTCACCTTGAATATTATGTGCAGTTTTGGGCACTGGAATATAAGAAAGATATTCAGCTGTTGGAAGGCATCCAAAGGAGGGCAATGAAGATTGTGAAAGACCTTGAGGGGAAACCGTATGAGGAGTGGCTGAGGTCACTTGGCCAGTTCAACCTGGACAAGAGGAGACTGAGAGGAGACCTCATTGCAGTCCACAACTTCCTCATGAGGGGAAGAGAAGGGACAGACACTGGTCTCTTCTCTATGGTGACCAGTGACAGGACCCAAGGGAATGGCCTGAAGTTATGTCAGGGGAGGTTTAGGTTGGATATTAGAAAAAGGTTCTTCACCCAGAGGGTGATTGGGCACTGGAACAGGCTCCCCAGGGAAGTGGTCACAGCACCAAGCCTGACAGAGTTCAAGAAACATTTGGATGATACTCTCAGACACATGATATAATTCTTGGGGATGCTCCTGTGCAGGGCTAAGAGCTGGATTTGATGATCCATGTGGATCCCTTCCAAATCAGCATATTCTGTGATTCTGTGAATGGCCCATACAGGGATAGAACGTATTAGTAAAAATGTTAACAAAAAAACCCGATACATTCATTCATTGTAAGGTATTAAACAATATGATGGTGACTACACTTATTCTGCAGGCTATTGGATGGCCACATTTAATGCTTTTGCTAGCTCAAGTAGAGCTTGATATCTGTTCAATCCAGTTTGCCTTTCAGGCATTTCTAGAGATACTTATAGCCTCTGCACATATATAATGCTTTCTGTCTGAAAATGAAACCCTTATCACATTGATTTTTCAAAACTGCTGAAGTCTTAGGCATTTGTGCAGCCTGCAGTATTTTGAGGAAAAGTCATCCTAGTTTAGGAGTTGTGAACAGTTCAACAGTTTTTTTGTGAACATTGAGATCTGCAAAAGGTACACGTGATACGCTGAGCATGGAAGTATATGGAAGACAGACCAAAGTATATATGCTACTTTCTCTTTGTTTTTATGGTATAGAATTGTATTTAGGATTTTTTTGTTAGTAGCACTGCGCTCAAGTTATAAAGTCTTTAAATCAATGTGATGAGATAGCACAAACTTACCATGTGTGGTAACCTTACACACACACACACACACACGTACACTGAGCCTCATATTCTGCTACTTTATTGGAGGCATAAAGGAGCCAAACTTTTAAATTCACAGTGTAAAAAGAAGTTCTTCAGAGTATGTCAGATATCCTGATTTTTATAATTGCCTGAAAAACACCCGTCAAAACTGAGAATGACCTACTGGTATTGCTGTTATGTTGTATTCTTTCTGCATTACCATAACCATAGATCTGCCATAAAACCCATTTTTTTCCCATTAAGTACAACATTATTTTTGTAAGGCCATAACTGAGGGGGGTTTAGATCCAAATCTCCTTTTTGCACAGTGTAATATTCATACATACAGGATCCATCCTAAAGATTGCCAACCAACTACTTGTGCCAGATCCTTCTTTAACCTTGCAATTCTGTTACACCCTAAAGACTCCTTTATTATACTGATATTTTACATGCACAACTTATGGCACTGATATTTTTCTCCTTTTCTTTAAGGTGGGATGTCCCATTATGCTGTTGATATACCATGGTAATCATCCATCAGAGCTCTACTCGCCTTATCTTTGGTAGAACATTTCTACCCATTTTTATAATTGAGATTTGGTTGACACTCCAGATCCATATAATATCTTTTAGAAAATTACATGACTGGTCAGGGAAAATTCGTATCAAGCTGCCATCCATACTAATTTTTGACAAGCCTAACCTTTTATCTGCCAGCTCATTGCATGTCCTGAGAATTCATTACAAAGACAGAGCTAATGTTGACTGGGGCCTTGAACTTTGGAGTCTATGCAAAGTGAGAAGGGGCATATTTGTTTTCATACTGAGAGGGCTGTTTATGCTAATCACACAGGAAACAGAGAAAAACTGAAAAATGGCTGGTTTACTGGAAGAGACTTGGAGTGATGTTCCACTATTACCAAACTTGTTCTCTGTGAAGCTGGCATTTATAATCTTGATGCTGGCACTCATATCAGACTCTTAAGGGATTTGAAAAAACTGTTGTCATGTTTGCTCATATTCTATAATATGCTTTGGATAGATGATTCCCACAGGTCTAATACGTTTTTCTTGCTCAAAGGAAGGGTGGGATTACTTGCTTGAGCCAAAAAGGATACTCAGCATAAAGATGCTGGCAAACAAGTGACTGTGGAGTTGATGATCTTGTTACTGCTGCAATGAACTCAGTGTTACTGTTTTTACCTAAGCCAAAAAGTTAAGACTGTTTTCTGCAAACTGAGATGAGAAAATTCACAGCCTATACTTATGTTCCAAAAAAAGAGACTTTTTTTCCAAGTTTCCTTTGTAAGTATGCATTTTCTAAGTTCATCCATAATAAACAAAGATAGGTTAATTTGAATAATAAATACTGAGGCAATGGGTCTGGGAGATAGGTTTCTTAAAATTGCTGACCAAATTATTATAGAATTGGTAGATAAAATATTTAGCATGTCTCTTGTGGCGGTGAATTACAATTTTACTCAGCAGTGTATTGAAATTAAACTGCTACACAGAGAAGCCTGTCTTCTCATTTAAATAACTATTGACCTGTGGGGGTTTTCTTTGAGTGAACCTGATGGCAACAACTGTACATTGTCAGTAATAACGCAAGGTTATCTTTCTGCATAAAATGACTGGCTTCATTTTAATCAAGCAGAAATGAAAAGAATTCAGGGTAAGTGAAAACAATAATTAGACTCAAGGAAAGACTTCCATATGAATGAGAATTGAAAAGTTTAAATTACAAAGGACATGAATAAGAGGAGACATGAAGAAGTAGACTGTTAAGGACTGTTATATTTGCCAACTGCAAGCTGTGGGGATTCTCCCACCTTCTTCTTCTTGAGAATCTTTGTGGAAACCTAGAAACTGAAAACATGTTCAGTCACTTGTCTAACTCTGCTATGTCAGTCCAAAATTTGTGTACTTCCCCCTTAACTTAGAACGCATACGCATGCTGCACCTTTTATGCCACAAAATCTGGAAGTACCTTGTTATCCACTTCATAAACATTTTCCATAAATATTTTAAATGTTCATCATTACAGTTAGTCTGGGAGAATGAATGAAACACCTCAGAAGTGTTTGGCAGAGCCTCCCACTAAAAACTTAGAGATGGTGCCATTGAGAAGACAGAAGCAGAGAAAGGGAAAAGTAAGCCCCAGCTTACCCAGTTTGGAATGAGCCCAAGGTCTCTTCTTCCTGATATGTGGGTATGGCTACTGCTTCCTCTGCCAGGAAAAATTCTCCCTTGGTAGTCTCTAAGAACTAAGGAGAAGCATCAGATTGCTGGTAGATATGTGGGTAGGCATATTGACCTTTCTTCTCACAAGGGTTGCACAACGTACATGGCACAGGATGACTGACAACGTATGCACCTGAGCTAAGGCTTTCTGCATCATGTGTGTCAAGTATATTGCTCTCCTTAAGAGACAATATGGACATAGCCCTTATCTATTTTTTCTTGTCATTGTCACACTTGCATGCAGTCAGCTGTTATTTTTTGAACACTGTTGCGCAAATCTCCTTTCACTTGGAATATATGAATGATATTTAAGAACATATTCCATATGAAAAACTGAGACAATAATACACTAGAGAACTGTTTCAATGTACTGTGAAAGTCAGAAAATGAGCTTTGTTTCACCAAGTTAAAAGACCTTTCTGGCCTGAGCTGTTCCTTCTAGGACCACCTCAATGCGGATGTTCCTGCACATTGGTGCAAAGAAAACACAGGAACCTCTTTATATCACCATTTTTTTAATCTCTTTAAAACATGTTTTGCACAAGAGACTGTTTAAGAAAGTGCAACACAGAAAAGCAGGTGTGCAAACAAAAGTGTATGAAGGAGGTGAGCATAACTCCTCATCTTTGTACTGTCAGAATTTACAGTTCTTCTATGATCTCTGTACCTCCTCTGTCTCTTATCAGGCTACCAGGCCACACTGCATCATGCATATATGCATACACATGAGTAGGTGTGCCTGTGTGGGTGTGCAGGAAGCAACAATTATGAAGTAGGACAGTTGTGTTGATAGTAATGGCAGGTTTGTGTGGGTGAAGGTAGATGGACTGTGTAATATAAACCTAGGACAACAGGAAACAATGGCTCATTAAAGCCGTATGTAAGAAACAGACAACTCATCTATTAAGTCATGATTGATTCATGTGCACCATATCAAAATTCAGACTAATTACTGTTGAGTCATGCAGACAAGGAGACGAATCAGAGCTGGTGCAGGTATTGCCAAGATGGGATCCAGCAGCAATTACCTAGGGTGGGGAGAAGGGAGGTGCCACTTCAAAATCGTGGGCAAGGCTGAGGGCCATAGGATGAGATCAAAGTATCAGTTTTTATTTTAATAGAAAACATTTCCTCTTCTGTCTGGATACAAAGAAAACCTTAAAAATATAACAGGTTACCTGCTGTTTAGTGTACAGCCTGAAATATTATCTTCATTAGGAGTAAACTGTCATGCTGGGCCTCTTTCTGAAACCTGTTGCCAGCTAAAGAAGGAACATGTATTGTGGGGACAAGCAGGAGGAGAAGCAAGAAAGTCAGACCCTGCAGGTTTATGCAAAGCTTGGCCTTTGTTTGCCTCTGGAGGGGCCCTGCCCATCCTGGATGTGATAATCCTCATGGAAAAACCTATCTGCTCACATTTTCTTTCTTCCCTTTGCATGGTGACTTTGCAAAACTATGAAAAGATGATTTATGCATGACGTACAAGAGGGCTATGAGTCACAGTCAAGCAGTACAAGTTCTTTCAATGACATGTACCACACTAGACCAGCTATTATTTGAATTCACTGCCTTGGCTGAAGATTCCTCCACTGCTTTGCACAGCAAACAAATAAAACACGGAGTTAACTAAGCTACCTACTGGGAACACAGCCACATGTCCCTAGGAGACTTGCCCCAACCCAGTGAGGGATGAAATTAAGTGCACTTTAGGGAGCTGGTAGCACTCAGGAGAGTTCAAAGTGTCAAAGTGTTCTGTCAGCACTGCCTAATGAATCAAGTATTTCCCTGTGTCTAGTCGTTCTGCAGCAGAGGCACAAAGCTCACACAGTTGCAATGGAGTGAAGTCTCACTCCCAAACTGGGAAGTACTGTGATTCTTCCTTGGCCTGTTGCCTCTCCTGTGTCCACGTGTGCCACGATGGAGCCTGTCACTGCAGACCAGGTTTTTGTGGGTCTTCAGCACCTGTTCTTTTCTCTATCAGAAGTGTGACAGTCCTGTTGGCTACTCAAACCAGTATTGACAGACAGCCAGGCTTCTCCTATATGTGTTTATAGTGGCAGCTCCTAATTTTCTAATTTAAAATTTATGGAAGTATATGGAAACATATAGAAATACATACACCTTGACACAATAATGTAAATTTAAAAAATCATACTTAACAAATATATAACATATTGGAAATAAAACAAGCTTAGTAAGATTTTTGTCTTGTTAGTATGTGATTAGATGCATCTTTGGCTAATAGATATCCATTATTACTTTGAAAGAAAAGTTAATTCTTTCAGTCACTGTCTAAAATAAAAGTGATATTGTTACTTCATAAGTAACTCTAACTTCACAATCTTTGCTTAGGGAGTATTGATTTGAGATTTTGAGAACCTGGAATTGAAAAAATTGAAAAATAAAACAATTCACTGAGAAATGCTTATGATTAGCTTTCCTTTAGTTAACACAAAAATAAATATAAACACAAAAGTAACGTTGTTAACTTAATATCTGCACTGTGTAATATTCCGTGCATGTTGCCTTTTTGGTTGTATCTGAATATAGGAATAATGATCACTGATGGTTTTCAAGAGTAAAAATTACCTGAAAAGAGGTAAAAATATACAGTGTGTAATAACAAAAGCAATAGGACAAATTGGAATAGCTGCTGCCCTTGCAGGTTGTTATCTTGAGCTAGAGAGACTGGTTAGGACATGTTGGTCTGCTTGTTGAACATTAGGAATTACCATAACTGGAATCAAGCAAGCTAATCACCATTACTAATAATGACTGTTTTGTTCTTAACAAAAGGAAGGGATCATTCAGGATAAGCAGCAGTGCAAGGAACAGATAGTTCCTTCTTTTTCTTACTCCTCTGTAGAAAGTTTATGCTGCTGCTGGTAGCCTTGCGAGTGAGTCTGTTCTTGGTGAGCCTAACAAATCTTGGTCTCACAAGGAGACAGGGAGATAAAAGCTGTACAGCTGAGGGTGGGACAGAAATCCAATTATTGGTTACCCTAGGGGACACGTCTAATCTGTTTGTTCCCTTAATAAAAAGAAACGTCTAATTTGAACATATCACAAATACCTGAAACAATGTGTAGAAGGACTGATAATTTTTACTGTGAAAAGATAGACCCTGTTTGCTATATTACAGATAATTGATGCAGTTTATTACCCTTATACTGTTTATTAACTTATTAAGTTATCTATGAAATTGCTGAGAGAAATCATGAGGATTGACTTTTCAATAAACCCCCTCCATTTAAACTGTATTCAAGGGAGTAACTTTTTATATTGTCAAAGTTGGAAATCTGGTTTAAATAAATCCAAATAATATTGCTTATGCAAATCTTGATCTCACTAAATTAATGAAGGGTTTCTGACTTATAAGTAGCTATTCAAGAATGCATTATCTTGTTTTCATAATCTTTTTTCTGTTAGAAGAGTGGGTGTCATGTGAGTCATTTCTTTTTGAGTTGCATAAGCCAAAGGCTTGTGTATGACAGCTGGCCAAATTAACTTTCTAATTAATATCAATATTCTAACATAAATAGCTACTTTTCTTAGTAGAAAGAAAAGCACCTTGCTATATTGTACATAATATGAAATCAGACAATAAGAGTACCAAAAAATTACTACATGGCATTTGCATCTGTAATCTGAGAAGAGATACAGTCTCAAACATTTAAATAAAGAAGGTTTCAATCCAAGAAAGAGAAGACAAATTACACAAACAACCTTGACAGAAGATTTTGAATGGTCAAGGTTTGTTTTGAGATGAAAGCATTCAAAATGTTCCCAGCAGAAAAAGTTTCCACTAAGAAAAACTTCTGCACCTTTTGAATAAATGGAAAATTGGTGCCATGAAGTAGTCACAGCCCTGGGGACAGTAACAGGCCTGACTGTCCCTGCCCACCTCCCTGGGGCTCCCCCAGCCTGGACCAGCACCCCATGTCAGCCCCCTGAATCCATCAGTCCCTGCCCCAGGGATGCTGTGGGCTGGTTTCCAGCCCTCCAGAGCCCTGCCCTGCCTGGCCATGGGCCTTGCTGAGCTGGGCCCCACATTCTGGGGTGGCCACAGCCCATCCCTGGATGCCACAGTGGCCCTCAGCTGCTCTGCTCCTGGCCGGCGCAGTGGGATGGGCCCGGGCTGCCAGGCCCTTCCCGGACAGACCCCTGGGGACTCCCGGCTGTTCCCAGCTGCAGGGAGCTGCCCTGGGGGCCAGAATAGGAAGGCTGCATCACAGAGCTGCTTTTGGTTCTGCAAAAGCATACACCTACATTCCTCAGCCAGATTTCTTCACAGTGTTTTTTTTAACCGACAAATTTATGTTTAAAACATAAATGCATTAGAAAGCCTGACTTCCTGAGATAAAGAGCATATGCATGCCAAAGCTTGAAAGGCAGACATTTCTCATCCTTCCCCTCAATCAGAGGAACAGTGGCTGTCAGATTTTATGGACTGTTTCTTGACCAAATAACAGGTACCTTCAAAATCTGATTTTTTTAATAATTTTTAACTTCCAACAGAAAACTTCCAGAAGGTATGTCAAATGAATCACAATGCCCAAGGCTTGCCTAGTACTTCTAATGCAGATTAGAGAGAATGATAGGGAAAGCTGAAGCAAATTAAAACTGAAATATACAACAACACACAGTACCCCAAATGCAGCCTCAGAAGCACCGAGTGGAAGGATGCCCTCCCACAGCCACTATCCGTGCCCTGGGCAGTGCCACACAGTGCGTGACAGGTCTTAATCCAGGGGCTACCTTCTGACTTCAGCTCAACTTCTTGTCAGTGAGGTCCCCTTCTGCAAACTTGCCTTCTATCCAGTCAGTGCCCCAGCTGCATGGTTGCATGATATATTCACATCCCAGCTGCAAGGCCCAGCATTTGTCTTTGGTAATCTTTGTGAGGTTTCTGTTAATGAGGTTTTCTCCAGCCTTTCAATGTTCCTCTCAAAGACAACCCTGTCCTTCAGCACGCTGCCTGTTCCTTCCACCTTGGAGTTACGTGCCAACTTGCTGCGGGTGTGTTCCACCCTATCATACATGTCATCAATAGACATGTTAAACAGTTTTGGCTCAAGCATCAGTCCCTGGGGAACACAATTTATAACTAGACACGAGTTGTACTACAAACCTCATGAGCTCGTTTCTTCACCCATTTTACAGTCTACCCACCTGGAAAAAACCTCCTCAGTTTGGCTATGGGAGAATGTTGCAAAAATCTTGCTAAAGTTGAGGTCAGTAACATTCGCTGCTCTCCCATTACTCACAAACCATTACAGCCATTTCCTTACAGAAGACAGTCATGTGGACCAGGCATGATTTGTTCTTCATAAATCCATGATGGCCATTCACAGTCCCTTTCTCAGCATTCATGCACTTGGAATTGTCTTCCAAGAAATTTGCTTCATAACTTTCCCAGAAACTGACTTTGGGCCAAGTGTCCTATGGTTGTCCTGTAGATAGAGTTTTCTTTCTGCACTTTTGAAAGTGCCTTTTTCTGATGACTGGGGAACTCCCCTGACCATCATGGCCTTTCAAGGGTGATAGAGCTTGGTTTTGCAATAAAGTTTGCCAGTTGTGCTGTCTGGGCCTCTAGGTATCTTTATATCCGAAGTGATTAAGTAGTCCATAACTTGATCCTCTTTTAGTATGGCAGTATGTCTGTCCCTGAAAATCATTCAGCCAGCAGAGACCTAGAGAAGCCTGAGGAAATACCTACTCAGTAAAGACTGAGACAAAGGTACTTATTTGTGTTTCCCAACCTCTTTTTCAACCACTCCATTCAGCAGCCAGTCACGTTTTTGCTGATCTTCATTTTGCTGACGATGTACCCGTACAAGATTGTTTTACCTTTTATATTTCTCATCAAGTTCAAATCCAGCTGAGCTTTGGCTTTTCCCTGCATGCCTGGGCATTGCCTCTGCACTCCTCCCAGGTAACCTGGCCCCACACTTCTGTACCTACATGCTGGCTCGATTCCCTGCTTAAACCTTTTCAGGATTTTTGAAAAAAACCCAAACTATAAATTTGTTAAATACCCCAAGCTTCGTGGTTATAAAATGAGTAGGTATTATCAAGAGCTATTTTGAATAGCTTTGATGTGCATGAGTCAAGAATATATCATTTGCCTTCCAGATTCATCAATAAAAATAATTCTAAAGAAATTAAAATACCTATCTAAAATTTGTCATCTTCCTAGATTTCCTATACATATTTTTTACAATTAAGTCTCCAAGATTCTCTCCTGCTTCCCTTGTGTACAGATATAAAGATAAATTAACATGCCATCAGCCTGTGTAAGGGAACATAGTGAGTCATCCAATAAGTAACACTCCTTTACCATAGTAATCCTATTTTGTTGACTATTAGAAATTCAAATTGCTTAATTTTTTGTCTTCATTATTCATCTATTTAATTTTATTCTAATATGTCTTTTATTCTGATACATCTTGTATTCTGATACACCTAATGTGTTTTAATATATATAATATGCTCTAATACACTTTAGTACAGATACAAGAGTTGTCATAAAAACTATTGAATCACCAAATGGTGGAATCATGCACATTTTTATGGTTTGTTACAACCATCATAAGTCAAACACAAATCATCTCATTTACTGCTTTGACTACCATGTAAAACAGGAAAAAAATCCTGAAGAAAGTTACAGAAAAAAAAAAAGGAAATTGCACAGCATTTTCTTGCAAGTGTTGGAAAAATCCATAGAAACCAAATTATACAAACCATGACATAACACATTTTCAGCTCTGTTATTGTCTGCATTTATGGCATGAAGATTATTTACCCTATGAACTGTAAAACTCTTTAACCATGCATTGTGCCTTCCATCACCTGCTCACATCTCACAGGCTGAGCAGGAGAAGGATGTGTCACTGTGAAGCTATCCAGGTAGTACCTAGGTAAGGACAGCAGCTGGGAGGATTAATTGTTCATAGGTGATGTATGACTCAGTGCTTCTGTTTGGAACTGCTGCACCTTTGAGATGAGGGAATGAGAGAGAAGCTGTCTCTCCCATCTGAGTTCCCACGGCAAGCAGCTCTGTAACCAGCGCTGGACTTGCATCCTGCTTTTCGTTCTGCTATGTTGCATTGGCCCCTAATCCTGACAGTCCTAGAGGAGCTAAGAAAGCTATTTAGCCTGATCTCCCATTCCCAAAACTGACAGCAATATATTAATGTGACATATATAATTTTTTTAAAAGGTACTTAGGGTATGTGGGTTACAAAATGTTACAAAATCCAGATACTTTCACAAGGTAAACTTGTAGCTGCAAGTCAAGTCAGAGTGTGAGCTAAAAGACATATGGATGTAGAGTCAGCCTTCTGAATCTCCTCTGCTTATATCAAGGGAGGGCCACTGCCAGTCAGACTGAAGGTGTCTCATTAGGATTCCCATTGCTGATCTCAGGGCATTAATGTAAAATCTTTAGCAAACAAATATTGGTAGATCCATTCTTTCACCCTAGATATGCTTTGGTAAAGATCAGAGATGTGTAAAACACAGAGATTAATGGCTGACCCTTTGAAATGAAAATCTAAAAAAATGAAAAAAGAAAATGTATGTGTTTGGCAGCTGCAGCAGGTATCTGCAGCAGACCCACCAATAAGGACAATGTTGTTCATATGCACTCCTAAGAAATGTATGAAGCAACTATTTCTGGAGTGTTAGATACATATTGTATTTATGATTATTGAGGCCACCACAACTGTAGGCTATGTTCGCCCACATTTTTTTCTATTTCCTCATAGTGATACATCCCAGATGTCATCACTCACCAAGCACACAGCTGTGGATCATCAGCCCAAGCTGTGGATTCTCCTGGAGAGTCAAGGACATGAAGGTTCAGTGTTGCAATTATTTTCCAGAAATTATGATCCATGATCAGTGCCAAAGTGCATGTATTGATTTTGCAAGCAGAGGGTTGGTTAATCTGTATTCATGTTATGAAACTCAGGAAGAATATTCATATATATTTGATTCCACAGAAATCTGGATTTCCTGAAGATGTGCGAGGTAGAGAACGATGGATTTCTAGCCTCCTTGTTCTCCTTGCAGGATTAGTACATCATTTCTTCTTCAAGGTATTGAAGTACAATAAATTCTTGACAGAAGAGAAAATTACCAAACTCTTGAACCTTTTATCTGTTACTTCCCAGGGTCCAATCAGCAGAGCTTATGCTGGTGTAGCTCATTACAGGTTGACAATAGGACATTGGCACCTTTTCTGTATCACCTGGCAAGAAGGTGGTGCAGATGAGAAGCAGATGCCAGGATGCCACATGGAGCTCAAATGCCTGGAGCCTCAACATGCACCAGCCCATGCTGGGCATTTGCTTCTGCTGCTCTGAAGTGGGACAACCCTTGCTTCCTAAAACTGTTATCTGATTTTCACCCTGGACTCAGTAGTGCTTCACGTTGCTCAGAGAGCCCGGCATTGCCAGGGAGGGCTGATCCTGCTGTGTCTGTGCAGGACCAAGAACATGCATGAACAGTAAAGTTGCTGATCCCAGAAAGTGCCGGAATGATGGCGTGCACAATTAGTTCATCCAGTTGAAATAGTGAGGATGGTGTGAAGCATCTTGGCTGGGATGGTGCTATGCCCTCAAGCAGTAGGGTCAAGGGCCAAGTTTACCTTGCAGACTGACTTTCAGAGTGGCTGAATGCCACCAGAGATATTTTTTTATTATTTATCAGGAAATTATTATTTATCAGGAATTATCTATTTTTTATTTATCAGGATTTATTTATCAGGAAATACATTTTTAAAGAATTCCATAAAATTATACTCTTCAGTACACAAGTCAATTATTAAACAACATAAGAAAATAGAGTAATCCCTGGTATTGGTGTCAAGGTGCTGCATAAAGCATTTAAAATTCTGCTGTAGTTTCGGTGAGTACCACTTCCTAATACTGTTGAGGTACACATGAGGAAGGACCCAGAGTTTGAACCCAGTGCTGGGTGCAAATAGCAATATTTTTATAATTCAGACTGTTTAAGCAAGTTACGGGCTCAAAATTTGCTCAAAGTCTACTGAAAGATTTTCTTTGTTAGAATGCCTTAAATTTCTAGTAGTACCAGCTTCTTTATGTTAGCTGGCTGTACACATTGTTCTTAAAGGTCCATTTTTCCATACTCTTTCATGGGAAAGTTCCACTGACCTGACACTTCCAAACCAGTTTGTCGTCTCTCTCAATTCTGGTACTAGCTTATTTCTGAGGGTAAGTCCTGTGCAAACAAAAACATTACCTTGTAGAAACAGAGAAAATACAAAGTTGCTGATACAGTGCCATCATTTTCTAGGACTATCATTGCTTTTGGTCTGTTCTGCTGGATGAGTCCCTTTTGTTAAGTGTTCATACACTTATACTCACATCCAACGCTCCTTGTGCTTATCTCATGTTTGTGGTAGTTGTTCCTATCTATGTCACACTTTCAGAGATTACTGGGTTTTCACTTGACTGTTCAGATGTGGTTAATAATGATAAACAGCATATGGTAACCTGAGAAAATTATCTAAATACTCCTTCATGCCTGAAGAAAATACTTGAGAGAGCTCTGGTTTCCCCCAGAAATTCTATGTATTTCTTTCACCTGGCCATGAAAGTCTTCATGAAAAATGAAGATATTCTTTCGATGGATGTTACAAGAACTTCCTTAAAAGAAACTGAACACACGACTTCCAAGAAGAAAACAAAACTGGACCCATCATCTTTGGTAATCAGAATTAATATTTTAAACTGATAAACAAAAAAAAGGGCACAAGTGACCTTGAAAATTTGACCCATGGTTGTTGTGTATACTATGCCAGATTTCCAACTGTGCTCAAGATGAGTGAAAGAAGTCTTCTCTTTTTTTGCATTTACTGCAATGCAGTTGACAGTATTTAGCTGACTTCTTTTCCCTAATGAGGCCAGATCAAACTGATACCTGTTTAATTTCAAGACGTGAGTAACTAACTCCACTTGCTTCAGCACCACCAGGCATTACAAAACCAGGTTCTCACCAGCTTGTGGATGATAACATGGAACACCTTTGTAGCAGATCCCAAATGACAGCATAAAATCAGAGAAATGCTAAAGCAGACAGCATGTTTTTTCCACGCCAGTTTAACTTACCATCAGCCTTGGCAGCTTAGGGCTTTCCTCCCCGCCACACACCCTCCACGGCACTGGCAAACCACTCACTGGACATGGGCAGTTTGTATAAAGAACCAGTAGAAAACTATTTGTTTTACATTTAGTAAAAGCTGTTCTCTGATCATTTATTTCTTGGGGTAAGCCACCCACAGAAGCAGAAGAAGCCAACACTGTGGATGGTGTGGGGTGAGGGCTATTTAAGGCTTTGGGAGAGAAGAGTAGGAATATAACAGCCCAAACCTGAGGCCAATTTAAGTTGCTGTAGCACCACACTCAATAGGCAAAATGTAACCTGAAATTACTTGCAACTGTTACTAAACTTATTGCCTTTCATACTGATTTCTTTAAACACCAGCTAGCTTCTTTCTTTTTCCCTCATTACTATAGAAATTATTCTGAGAAGTTAATACAGTGAAACAAAACAGGGTGAGGGGAACATTAATGGGCTCATGAATAAAAAAAAAAAAAAATCCTCATGTCTTAAAAGCTCGAGGCTGTTCTAGTGGTAGTGCAGAAGTGGTTTGGGGTTTGGTTTGTTGTTTTTACAAGGCAGCCTACAATATTAAAACAAGCAGATCCATCAGGGCATATGTGTTATAATGAATCTCTGTAGTATGCAAACAAGTAAAGCGGTTTCTTGACCTAACAGTGTTCTTTCAATTTTATACTAATTTCGATTTACAAGAACCAGCTGTTTTGGCTCCAAAGCACTGCTAGAAATCATTAAGCCATTTAGAAAACTTGAAATGACTACATGAAGCACAGAGCAGTAAAGGAACAGGGGTTTGGATCTGAAACACAAAGGGATTTTAGATACCTTAAATGAAAGCTCATTCAATAGTACCCTCTGAACCCCCACTTTGCTTCAGGGGGTTTTTCTTTTCTGCCCAAAAGACAGACTATTCTGCTAGAATCCATGGGTGCCTAGATTTCTGTCCTAAAGATCTTCTGTGTTCCTTCACACCCAGAACTCAATCAGACTCACTAAAGAGTCTCTCCTCTACCTGTCTTAATGCATGACCAACCTGAATGTCATTCCCAAAGCAGTGTCAGTATTTTTTTTTAAGTCTTAATACCTGTGGTGCTTAGTCTAGATGGCCTCTTTCTTAGCTTGCTGGGTTCTTTCAATCCTGTTTCTAGGATCTTCACAAGCACCTAGAGGCTGAAGATGGGGCTAATGCAGAATTTGGGGCTAATGCAGAATTTGGAGAATTGAGATCAGGGAGCAGGTATTTCCCACCAATCATTTTATTTGTTTAAAGTCTTTTGGCTTGTCTATTTTCACCAGAACAGTTCCTGAGGCACCTATAATTGGTGTCTGGAGGTTTGTTTGTTGTTTTTGGTGGGGTTTTTTGTTTGTTTTGTTGGTGGGTGGTTTTGTTTTGTTTTTGTTTTTGTTTTTTTGTGGACTAAACTGGCTTTCTCATTACCTAAAACTGTTTCAATCCACCTGCTATTAATCTTTCCATCAAAGTCCCCATCCAGTGTACAGGTATAGAAGATGTTTGCTAGAATCATGCCTTTATCTTACATCAAACATTATTATAAGTTGCATTATGAAAATGCAACTTCTTCTGTGGCTCTGGCCTCTGATTTCTCAGACATCAATAGTTTTCATGTCCAGACTATGCTTTTATTATTATTATTATTATATTAAAAATATGTGGGTTTTTCATGTTTTTAGTCTTGATTTTCTTGCATCATTTGACTTCCAGAGAACAATTGGCAACTAGAAGACAGTGTTTCCAGTATAAATATTTCTCATAAAATTATGTCCTTTCTTCACTGTTTCATTTCCCTTTTACACCCTTCAGATTCATTATTTTCCACCCTTCTTGATTTTCCTTTAAATACATCTTGCTGAAAACATGGCAGTACTGCCAAGACTCAGGGATCCCTTGCTTTTCTATGATTTTAGGTATTCTCATAAAACAGATAGAGTATTTGTGCTGAAGAGCAGAAACAAACAAAAATATGGATATCAGAATTGAGTACAGAAATATAATCAGAAATCAAATCTTCCTTTAAATGCTCTCAGTATGAGGTACAACACATTGCATGAAGGGGATTCCTGTTGTCTAATCACGCTATAGTCTTTCATGAAGGCTTTAATAGGTCTATCTTTGCCCCCAAATCCAAGATGTTTCAGTTCAGCTTTAAAAACTGAATGTGGTTTCTCATATATATGTGACTGCAGTGCTTAGTTTAGGTCTCAGCTGCAGGCAGATGAGCAGTTCTAATGCTACAAGGACAAAAAACATGTATGCAGGCAGAGAAAGTTAAAATTAGATGGGTTGTTTGTTACTTGTCACATGCTGTTGTGGATTGCATCGGTGGCTCCATGTATGTTGTACTATAAAAAGATTAAAAGCCAATGAAAGGAAAACAACGAAACTGTAACATACTAGAAAGGAAATAGAATAATAACTGTACCATTAACAGTCTAAGCATTTTTTTTTTTTAATCTTTTTATTGGTGTTTTGCCAACTTTGTAAATAAAGATAGAGTGTGTCTTCAGGGAAAGGAACTAGCTGACAAGATTACAGCATTTAATTATAGGCCAAAAAATAAATTAAAAAAAAAATTGTGAATATAGTAGAACACAATGCTTCCATGGAAAGAATAAATAGTCAAAATTAGTGTACACGATAACACATAAAAACCTATGTTTGAATCACTGATTCCAATAAAAGAGATGTGTACAGTCAGACCAAACCACGGTGACATGTGATTACAATAAACAGATACAGTAAGCCTTTCACAGCAGCAGCAGGTTAGAACACTTGGAAGAAGTAAGTGGCTTTTTAGTAAAGACATTTTAGTTGATGACTTCATCTTTCTCTGTTGCCCTTTATATAGCTAATGAGTGAAATTGCAGTGAAAGAATCCTGAATAAATCCATGAATAAGTACCAGACCCAGGTTTCCTCAGGAAATTAAGAGGGATTGGGGCAGAATCTTGGCTTGGTTGGATTCAAGCTGCTTGATAAGGTTGATTTAGTTAGAAAACAATTTTCAGCATTAGGGAAAGTATTTCACATTCCAATCCTATGTGTAAAAAAAAAAAAAAAAGCAAACCAAAAAGTGCTTTGAAATGATAGTTTTGTCTAATTTTCCATCTCTCCTGGATTTAAAATACTAGCATTATATTATACCTTTACTCACATGGACTCTTCCAAGACTCAGAAGGAAAGTGGGGTCTAAAGATGAGTAATGATATCGAACACAGACTTCAAACTGAACTCCTTACATGCTGACTGGTTATAATATATAATAATGGCCAGTCTTCGCGTGCGAAGATCCGGGGAAGGTCTTTCCACCTTCCAGCCTGCGCATTGGATTTTTTAGGTGAGACACAGTGTGCGCGGAACTGAGCCCACCCTTTAATCCTAAGGTTCATCTGCCGGGGCCAAGCGAGCTTGGACGGTGGCAGTGAGGTCCTTAGGACGTAGGTGGGTTGCCTTTAAGGGCTAACGAGCCCCACCTGCCCGGGAGTGGCCCTGACCGGGAATCGAACCCGGGTCTCCGCGGTGATAGCGCCGCGCCTTTACCACTAGACCACCAGGGGCTCGCTGACTGGTTACCACTACTTATATGGGTAATGAAAATAGTGTGAAAATGTACTTTTAACCATAAATACATACAGCATTTTTAAAATTGAAAATTGTAAACTGTTACAGGGATTAGATCAATAAACTGAGCAAAATTTACTGTCCTTTATGAGGGTACAGTATACTCTTTCTAAAATATCCTGTCTTGTATAGTAAGCAGTTTCAGAAGCTTTAAAAACGTCTAAATGAGAAATGGGAAATCTCAGAGATTTATAAAGGCAAAATGATAAGAAATTACTTAAATATTTATTGATCAATGAACTGACAACAAAGTCTTCAACTGCATATATCATGTTCCCTATTTACAATTCCATTATATAATTAAATCAACAAATCTTAAAATACGTGCATGGTCAAAATTAGCAGATGGCCATCTTTCTCCGCTCAAAAATCCCTTAAAAAGCTGGTCTCTGAATAGCAGTTGGCAGGAAAAATATGCAGATGGCTGAAGTAACTTTAATATACATCTATAACTGATACTAAATTAAATGGGATAATTACACATCATAATCACTGATGATTAATTACAAACAACAGACAAAATCTATGTATATATATAATTTCATATGTTAGTTTTTAAAGTGGACTACTAAGGCAGCTACGCATCAAATAAAAAGATTAAAACCCAAATTAGATATGCTGTTGGCAAAAACAAAACCAAGGAAAAAATCCATAAGCAGTCAATCAGCTGCGCAATAGGCATCTCTTGCACTGTGCCCTGAAGGTCAGCCGTCTGTGACTCTGATGGCATGTCAAGAGGAGTGATTTGCTTCAGCTGAAAAGAAGTCTGCCCATCACTGAAATATAGCCAGTCTGTTTTCAATTTAGATCCTTCTTTTTCCCTCAGACAAACAGGAGATAATCTGTATTGTGTACCCACAGGCATAATAAAGAACTTGGCAACTGAGCAGACATCCCAGTGGGCTGAAATAGCTTTAGGCTAGCTATGCTTGGCCTATAAAAGTATAGTAGTGATTCCTAACACCATTCAAAATGGTCAAGGAGGCCACTAAATTACAAGTTGCATTCTGGTCTGTCGTATCACTGTTCTATCCTTTTATCTCGACCTACTGGCCTCCACACCAATGTTACCTCATGCCAACATCACATACACCTCTTTAAGGTCCTCAGCAGCCTCCTCCAGGTTGTTATCAGGGGTATCAGAGTTTGTATATCCCTTTAATGTAACGGAGTTCTTTCCTAAAATAGCTGAATCTGCACATAGATCAAACACAGCATAAGCATATAGATGATGCTCCAGCTAAAATAATTTCCTTTTCTGATGGGAGACTTATACTGTATTATCTACATCCTTATTAAAATACATCTTAATAGAGAACAAGAGAAAACATGGAAGGGGGAAAACCAATGTCTTTCACTAAACTTTTATCAGAGAAAGATTCAAAACAATATACCATGTTTCCTTTTTCAGTAAGGACGTTCACCTTTCTCTTTAACAAGTGAACGTCAACTGTACTCATTGAAAAGGGACCTAACGTATCTTCACCACTTTGCTTATTTTATCAAGCAATTTATCTGTGGCAAAGTAATTACTGTAGTGCCTTAGCACAGCATAAGCAATGGCAGCTTCACCCTAGTGTGATGAACAGCACATTGATCAGTGGCAGGTACTTCAGCTCAAGTCCATTTCAAATGTTTACTCACATCTTCTTTTGG
The DNA here is from genome assembly GCF_022539395.1 of Myiozetetes cayanensis. NCBI lineage: Eukaryota > Metazoa > Chordata > Aves > Passeriformes > Tyrannidae > Myiozetetes > Myiozetetes cayanensis. The sequence goes on along the minus strand of NW_026087411.1, from coordinate 85,817,354 downwards.
TCACCGGCCTCAATTATTAATTCTGTTGCTGTAACTACACAAGTGACATACTGCAGACACTGGATATTTATCAAAAATCCTATCCTGGTCCCACAGGAGTCGTGAGTTTGGGTTTGGGATTCTTCTTGCAGATAAAACTCTTAAAAGGCAGAGGTGTGCATGAACACAGTGCACACAGGAGCTGCCAGCAGAAAAAAACAGTTCAGGTACAAAGAGCCATGGTATTTACCTGTCTACTGACGACATTTTCTTCCTATGGGAAAATCAGGTTTCAGTCATTGTAACACTGTCAAACCTTTCTAAAAGTAATGAAGGCAAAGACACAATTGACCCTGCTTCAGGTTTAATCATGTTTTGGTTTTGATTAATTATAGTTTCTAGGCCTATCTATTTTGAAATGATTGGGTTTTTTAAGGATTTAGAAAACAGTGAAATCACTTTCTCAGATTATCAAGTCTCACAGCCTTTTTTTTTTTTTTTTCTATTATTGCTCTCCATCCCCCAACAGTCTACTCAGTTTTACAATAAAATTTCCTTGAGAAACTTCACTTGAGAAGCATCAGGAAGATTGAATATACCTAGACTACTCAAGAGAATAAGATTAAACCATCTCCACAAGGTTGGCAGGACTCTAATTTTGAAAAAAGATACCAGCTCATAATTTCAAAACCAGCTGTCTTATTGAACAATTTTATTCCAAAATGCTGGATTAACAAGTTTGATGTATGACTTCAGTGGATTTCACCTGATCAGCTGGACCTGTGGCTTATAGCAGTACTGCATAAGAGTAGTTGTACATAAGTGACATATTTTTCTGATGTACTTTTGTAGTGTGCCAATTTGTTCAAGTGCCAGATGACAGAAAAATAAAACTGGGGATATGGAGAGGAGAAGCTGAAATAGGTACTTAAATCCCTTGGACTGTATTATCATTCTGACATTTTAAGACAATGCATTACTGTTAAATCTGAATTTCATGAAAGTTATAGGAGCTTTGCCATTTAATTTAATCTTTATGATTGGTGAAGGCAACACATGTTACTAAACACATTTATTTCTCAAGCAATGATTTATATTTCTTGACTTCTCTACATAAGGAGAGATAAAAGTAGAGATACAAATTGTGCTTATGGACGTGAAACAAAAATTCCTATGTTTGTCTTGAGAATAAAATATACTTGAGGCTATTTAACATCTAGAGGTATGTAAAATGGCTCTTTATATTGTCTCTAGGACAGCTTTATATCATTTTTGCATCTGAAATTTATAATACATACAAATTGCCATGAAAAGTTTTTTTAATACAAAATCTTTGGGATAAATAGTCAGTTTCACTAAAGAGTTCTAATGATTTTCTGCAGAAACAAACAGCAGTGATCAAGTATAATTTAAGAAATTATGAATTAAATCATTATGAGTTAACCTTAGCCATCCAGAATTTTGAAGCGAGAACTCTATTAGGGAAGTGCATTGATTTAATTGCACTTTTTATACTTTTAGTCAAATGTCAGAGGTATGCTCTGAATTGCATATTATCTGAGGGCTTGATTACTTGCTTGTTAATAATTGTATCATTCATCTGGAAATAAACTCTTCTGACATTTAGCTTTACTCTGTTTGCTTTTTAAAGTGACACATGATTTTGCTGAGGCAAAGAAAAGAACATGAAGTAGGAAGCATATGGAATTAATTATTTACTGTGTAAAACTACATTTACATTGAACTGTGTCAGACCAGATCAGCTGGGGTTTTTAAACTCTTAGTGGTTATGGATGTGGATGATTCCCTTTTTGGATTCATCTGTCCTGTGCCTGCCCTCTGCACTTGCTCTCACTGCTGCCCAGCTGCCAAAAGTCCCCTCACATTTCTCTCGGAAGTTCCAGTTCAGCAATGACTGGTTGAATAGTTAGGCTAACAGTTTAAGTCACTGCATTGTCTGGACTAATAAAAAAAATGCAGTACTGATAAAACACTACTTAAGCTAACCCATGTCACCGCAGATGAAATGGATTGAGAGGTCCTCACGTGAGCTATTGCGGCTGAGCATAGCAACATCTTATGCAAAGAGGTTTTGGAAAGGATACAAATTCACAACTAAGCTTTTATATAGTCTTCAGGGTTCAGTGTGGGTAGGTCAAACTCTGGCTAAATCACATCTTTCAGTGATGATGTTCCCATCCAGATATAGAATGCTTTGATCATACAAACCCTGACAACACTGTGCAAGAGTTAGGTGGGAGCAGGGTCCCAGTATGCAGCACAGAGCACAAATCCTAACATGCTCTGAGTTCTTCTGTACTGGATGCCTAACCATGCTGGATTCAAATTAGTTTCATCTGCTTTGACCTGTCTAGGCTTGTTCAGCAAATGGAGAAACTGGGCTGCAGGCCTGCTGACAGCACAGATAAAATTTCAGTGCTGGATTTGGTTGCAGCAAATACTTTGTTTGGGGTATTATCTTCATCATGATAATCAGTCTGGAGAAGACAGGGCTCCAGGAGACCTTATAGCAGCCTTCCAGTACCTAAAAGGGGCCTACGAAAGATCTGGAGAGGGACTTTTCACAAGGGCTTGTAGTGGTAAAACAAAAGGGAATGGCTTTAGAATAAAAGAAAGTAGATTTAGATTAGATATTGGGAAGAAATTCTTTACTGTGAGAGTGGTGGGGCATTGGAACTGGTTGCCCAGAGAAGCTGAGGATCCCCAAAAGTGTTCAAGGCCAGGCTGGATGGGGCTTTGAGTAACCTTGTCTAGTGGAAGGTGTCCCTGCCCACGGCAGGGGGGTTGAAACTAGATTATCTTTAATGTCCCTTCCAATCTAAAGGATTCTATGACTATATAATAATACAATTTCATTTTGTACTACAGAGTGGACTGTCAGTAGTTATCATTGGGCCCAGACTGACAATTTTTCAAAATAATTCCCTATCAGCTTACAAAAAGACTGTATTCTGTTAATTTCACTCTTTACTGGCTAATATTAGCAAATAGTTTCTATTTCTTGGGTAATTAGAGGGGGAAAAAGTGATTGTAACACTATTTTTCCTGTCATCGTAACTTGTTCCTGCATGGATGGACATGATAGAGGAGAAACATTGCACTTATGTCCTTAAAAGCACTACTTCTAGTATTTTATGTAGCAAACTACAAAAATTAATACATTGTCTCAAGTAATTAATTGTCTTCCAACTCTTTAAGTCATGCCTCATTTCGTGTAAGATCTCACTAGATAAAGTATCTTCAGGTTTCACGGTGATACATGACATTAAAGTCCGAGGTAGAGAACGCCTCACACCTGACTGCCAGTGCTAAGCTCCTCACTACGTCACCTCACAGTCTGAGAGGTACAGAACTAATGAGCTATTTTCCAGTAATATTCAACACATTATTGCAATTTAAGTATTTCCTATTGTTATGCCGAACATTATGGATGTGTTGACTGTCATACAGACAAAGGATGTGCTGATTCTCTTGCTCCAAAGTGCTGATCCCACATTCATCTCTCTCGGTGAGAGGCTGGTGCTGAACTGCCACTGCCTATTTGAACACTGTCAATAGTTTAAGTGTAGTCAGACCCCAAATAAGATAAGAAAATTAGTAGAGTCATGTTTCCAGTTGCTGCTCTCAGAATTACAAAGCACAATCTCTTGTTCTAAAGGGAAAAAAACCCAACCAACCACAACTCCCCCCAAAAAAACAACAAAGCAATTAAAATGAAAAATTAAAACAGATGTTGCTAGGTCCTAGAATTGATTACTGTGTCTGTCTGAGCTCAAATGTCAAACTTGCTACTTGGATGTGGTCTCAAAGGTGCTGTATATCACCTCAAAATTTCTGCACTGCTTCCTCCTACTGCCACTTACCTTCTACCAGGACTATGTGTGTCAGAAAATTAGGCCCAATGTTTTAGTTAGAGAAATACAGGAGGCTATATATTAGAATAGACCAATGATAGACATCATTGAATATATTGCTCTGCTTTTTTCGTCTGTATTTAATGCATCAAAGCTATCTTGAAAGAACTTGGATTAAACTTATCCAACATGGGTAAAATTTGTTGCTGGTACTGCAAAGTTTGGGAATTTTAAAAGATATTTTATCACCTGAAAACCTATCTACTTTTTGTATTCATAAAATAAATTTTCCTGTTAATGGAGACAAAGCTCCATACAAGAAATAATTAAAAAAATACACTGTGTTCACTGATCCACAGGAAAACGAAACACAACAATTAAAATAACCCATAAAAAGTGAGAAGAGAAATGTAGTGGATACAGTAATCCCTGGAATCCCTGTTTTATATAAGAGTTTAACATACCCTTCTATAAGTAATAATACGAAACATTCAGAAGAGTTTTATCATGTGTTAAAAAACAACTATAAAAGTGGAAAATAACATCCAATAAAATGTAGAACCATAGAATTATAGAATGGTTTGGGTTGGAAGGACCTTAAATATTGTCTACTTCCAACCTCCCTGTCGTGGCCAGGGACATCTTCCCCTATCCAGGTTGCTCAAAGCCCCATCCAACCTGGCCTTGAACACTTACAGGGATGGGGCATCCACAACTCTTATGGCCACAATACAACTTCTGGATCTTAAGCATGCAAGAAAAACATAATTTGTAATGAAAAAGCTTATTATTCTGAAACGTTTGGGTTTATTATTAAGAGCTGTCAAATAGGTAGCCCAGCAGAGGCAAGACTGTCTGAGTCTCACCTCCCTGGGGGCTGCCAATACTGGGGCTGAGCACAAACACCAAATGGCTCCTGTCACGGCACTGAGGGGCCTGACTGTCCCTGCCCAGCCCCCTGGGGTGCCCCCCTGCTACTCCTGGTCCAAAACCTTATGATAGCCCAGGGAGGTGCCCGATGCCCAGGGCTGCTCCCCAGCTGTCCTGCTCCTGGCTGGGGCAGTGGGACAGCTCTGGCTGCCAGGCCCTGCCCTGACAGACCCTGCAGGAGTGCCCCGCTGCTCCTGAAAGGGACCATCACAGGGACAGGAGCCAAGGCGGGAGCCACATTTCCATGACTAGATTACAGACCCCAGCTACCACAGTTTCTCTGTGCCTCACTTTGTCCAGTGAACCCCAAACAGCAGCAGTGGCACCAGTGAACCTCAGTGAGATGTGACCTCATTCATATCTTCATGGCACTATATTTAGATTATGTCATGTTACCTACAGCATGGTCTTCTTTCCTTTTTTCCAATGAGCATTAAACCTTGAGCCTTCTACAGTTCAAAAGCCAATTTTTGTAAAAGGCCACTGAAATCCTTGCTGCATGGTGTAGGTGTGCATGCACATTTACACATGACAATATAGTAACAGAGGTGAAGAATTAAGTAACTGGTATATGTCTGTGTATTTCATTGACTTGGTTCTGCTAAGGGAAATGCCAGTTACAGCTGGTACTACTGCCATTTTCCTACTTCCCTTTCCTGATACCTTTTCTGATCTTTTTGTCCTGTCTTAACTGGTGTATTTGCTCATGAAGTCATGGCAATCTCACCTTCTACGTGCAGTACATAATTTTTGTGGCTTTGGTGTTACAGATGTAAACTGGAAGCAGTGATTCCCGAAGGTTCAAAACCTGGGGAAAAAGGTTAATAAAGCATAAAATAGTTTATTTTGTTAAAACACCTGGATTTTTTAAAGGTTAGTACTTGTAATTTAAAGAACATATATTTCAGGAGGAAAACAAGAGTTTTCTGCTTTCCTTCCTAACCTTTTTCATATATAATGACCAATAAAGAGGCTGAGAGGTATAGGATCTATCAGGTAAATTCTTCATAGGCATGGAAGAAACCACAGCACTCAGTTGACTTACAAGAAGCAGATACCGAAAGATTAATTGAGCAGGAAATAGAGACAGGATAAAGGAAACACCTTACAGAAGAAAATCTCTGCTCCCCAAATGACTGCCAGTCACATATATTTGGGTCTGTGTTCTCCTTTGATTTGTAAACCTTGTGTTCTTGATCACCTCACTCCAAAGTGAAGAGGACCTTACAGAGTAGGACTAGAGGGAGCATCAGCTCTGAAGAGAAAGTAACTGAAAACCTTCTCCGACTCCGTCTCTCTCCTTCCTTCCTTCCTTCCTTAGAAGACATTCTTGTGCTGTATTTGAGAAAGGTTCTGATAATTGGCCTCCCCCTCAGACTTTAACTGAAAATGCATGCTAAGAGTCATTTAATATTAGTTGCAGATTATTTAAAGGAATAGAGGCCTGATCCACTGCAGAAGGATCATATCATTCATGTAAGTGCAGTGATCAATATCAGCACTCTGTATCTGAATTTGGCTGTAACAAGCAATTCCGCTAAGGGAGTGCATGTTCTCTAACCCTTGGTATCATCGCTCATTGCCTTGCTCTGCGGAGTGCTCTGAGCCAATGTATAGTGAGCATTAAAATATGAAACAGCCTAAGACTTGGAAACATTTCCCAGAACAATGTGAGCTGATGTAGTGGGGAAGGCACACCAAAGGCCTGTATTCTTTTCCCTTTCCCTCCTTTTTTTTGGAAATATCACAGTGAAAATAGGATACAAGCAGCATTGCGGGCCTAAAATTTCTGCAATGCTGAAACTTTTGGGGGTTTAACCATTGTGCCACCACTGCTCATTAATGTGTTGTTTTCACTCTGGAGCCTGGCAAAACAGAGTAAAGTGAATTGGCCATGAATCAAGTGCTGGCAATTCAATCGTTGGCCCAGCAGTCACAGATGTTTTCAAGGCAGCTCATGCTGTGCTGTTCATCAGCATAGTCAAAATTTGAAATATTCCCCAAACAGTTGTCTTTAATTGGGTTTAGAGGGATGGATTATGCACTGAATGCATATGTATCACCAGATATTACAAGCAAGCACATTAATAGAAAAAACCTCCAGAAACTTGGGGGCTACTGTTCTATGTGAAGGGATTCATGGAATACAGGATGCCTTCAGTACCCAGAGATCCGTTATCATGTTCATGCCAATATTTCATCCTCTCTTAGCAGTGTCATAAATGATGTGTCTGTGCCAGCCCTGATTTTAGGCAACCCAAAGAACCATCTGCTGCCTTGATTGCAGACGCCTTGTCCTGACGTGTGCCAGCAGGACGAGTGGCAGCATAATGGTGTTCATAGCACCGTGCTGGAATGTGATCCTGGCCAACTGACAACAAAATGGGGCTATTTGCTTTCTTGTTTGGATACTGGACATGTTCTCTTCTCCACAGTATCTTTGCAAACAAAGAAACAGCTTTGCAGCCACCAAATACTTAAGACTGTCAAAGGTGCATTGTCTGTCTCAGCAAAGACGATAAGGAACACTTGTATGTATTTAAATTCCCAGTCTTATCAGTAACATGTTGAAACTCAGTAAATGAGATTATAGTTCACTGGTGCACTTGCCTTGTATTTAAATTCAGCATTTTTGCAGGCATTCAGTTTGGGTGAAATAGCTGTCTGACTGTGATGAAAAATTGTGGAAACATTGTGTAGAAATTTGTCACATCCTGGTTTTACGTTATTCTTTGAAGAACATCACTAACATTGAAGAATTTGATTCTGTTGCATGTGAACCTGATAGGGGAAAAAACAGTTTTGTAAGGTATAATGTAATTCCTCCTTGCAGTACACAGCCATAAGACAGATGTAATGACTTTTATTTAAAAAAAGGATTGATTATGCTAACTGAATCCCTGAGACAGTAAATTTCTGCATATTGTGAAACTTTGTAACAGAATTGTTTTCCTCAGGAGAGCAACTGGAAAGTTATTTATTAATTATTTGTAAATTAAAAAAAAATCTAAATTAATGTAATGACAGGGCCTAAATCTCAACAAGAATAGCAGTAAGAGTTTTAAATTCTTGTCAGTATGCTGCAACTTCATAAATACTGTGCTTTTCAGATATGGGCATGGAGGAAAGATCTTCCTGAAGAAAGGAAGCCACCTACCTGTGCAGGCCAAACCTTCCCATCTCTTGTCATATAACTAGATATGGAGTTGCAGTGATCGTAGGACACTTTCTGTATCAAAGAAACACAGAAATGTGTTGGAATTTTTAATGGCCCAAGATCTATAATTTATTAATTTCCAGGAACAGGATGAGTAAGAACAGCAGTTGGGGGATATGTCTTAATATTTCAAGTACGAAAATGAGTCTAAGGACCATTACACTAAGTCATGTTTTGCTGGGGTGTGTTCCATGAGGCTTTCTATTTTTGCATTAATGCTTTCTGTTAAAAGTTACTATTGCATTCAAGCAACTGTCTGCTGCCAGTTTGCAGGAAGGTTTTTCCCATCACCGCTCTGAGCAGAATAATAGCATGAGCAAGGAATAAAGACTGAGTGTAGCTGGATGGAAGCATAGGAAAAACATCCTTTGAACACTGCTGCATAAGCAAGGGACTGTACGACAAAACCCATCCACAAATTTCACACGCTTTGAACAAATGAAATATAGGCAAACCTATCATACCTCATGGTGATTATCACTCTTCCCTCTCCTCCTCTCTCATCCCCTCCCTCCCCTCCCCTCATGTTGCAAAATTAGTTTTGTGTCAGAACTGGCTGAAGTAATACAGTAGCATAAATTTGAACAATAACCTGGAAAGCACCTTTTTTCTGTAATTTTAAGTGGCAGCACTTGTATGACTTTTGGCTGTGAGTAGAATTTGTGAGCTTTTTGCTCATCCTTCTTTATAAAATGAGTCTTACAGCTTTCCACTTCAGCAGGTACCTGAGCCAGCTCATATGTGAGGTAGCTGTAGAGAAAAATGAATAAGTGTTCTTCTGTTGGAGAGACAAGATAGCCTACTCGAACACACCATCATCTTTTTTCCCAGGGCAATTGAAACCTAAACCACTTTCGGATTCACAGTGGAAATGAGATGACTTCAACAGTTAGAGAAATTTGGAAGCAGACCATCTATAGTAATAATGAAAGTATTTGCCCTCAGATGCAACTTCCTTTTCACCTTAGAATGACATTTAATGCTATACGAAGGCCAGAAAACTTCAGAATATTATTTCTCATATATTAACACTGAAAAAGACAATATTTTATTGAAAAAGTTCTTTATTTCCACTGAGTCTGTTCAAATGCTTGCCTGATATTAGAAAAACAGGATGTCTCTTTGGACTTCATTGTTTCCAGATGGCATTTCACCTGTGTATTTCCATTTTCATACCTTTCAAATTGTTATGGCTATTAGGATCTTAAAATCTCATCATTTCAGAAGTCCCTATTTAGCAATTCTTTCTTTCTCAAGACATTATTATTTTAATCCAAAATATAGGTATAGATTTAAACAAATCACCTGACAGTCCTGAAATTGCACAATATGATTTCAATTCTGCAAGGATGCATTTTTTAAAAGTTGGGTTCATAAACTTGACAGAAGCTTTGCAAAAAATCAATGACAGACCATCAGGATGTCTTACTGAATTTCATATTTTAACTAAATATAAAATGTGACAATTTAAATAAAATACAACCCACAGCTCTTTGTAACAAAACCCCCATTAACACATTTTAAAACCAACAATATCATAGATTTGATACTATATACAAACTATTTTTCTACTCCTATGCTTCAGAAACTTCATTGCTGACTGAAAGAAGACAGACACCAAAGAAGGTATGAAAGCGCTTAAAACATTTTCACTAAGAGATACATTTTCAGGAAATCAGATAATTAACTGAGGCCTATGCTTTACTTCACCTTCAAATCTCAATAAAATCTTTTTCTTTTTTTTTCCCCCTTTTCTTTGTGATTGTAATCACAGTGGCGGGGATCTCTTGGACCAGTCCTATAACAAATGAGTACAGGACTCATGTTCTTTAAGCTCTGGCCTCAGGGCATACATGACTGTTTACGTCCTTGACAAACACAAAAGAGCAAAGGACTGAGTAAAAACATGGTTGAATCCCAAAAGGTTTTTCTTCTCTGTTCTTCAGTCTTGTTAGACCAAACTTCTCTCTCTCTCCCCACTTTTCAAGCTTATTATGAGAGCTGAGAGCTCATTTCAACCATGATTTCCATGCTGTAGAATAAATCCATATGGATTTATTGTTTTGCTGGGCTCCCCAGCCTCCCCAGCTCTCAGAAGTATATACTTCCATTTAAAAAAGAACAAAAGTAAATCTTATACTACATAATCAAGCAGAAGATTGGGAAAAATACTGTATGCAAAAGACAATGATAAATAGCAACATAGAAAGTTGGGGGAAAGCATCTAGTTCAATGTTTTAACTGTTGTTTTTAGGTTTGGTCTTAAAATTTTCATTGTATTTCAGAAGCCAAATCAAACAACACATTAATTAATTTTAGAAATTATAGCCAAATTGTGGAAAACAATCAGCAGAAAGCAAGCATAGCTCCAGAGGAACTAGGCATATGACTGGCAAAAACCAACTAACAGTGACCTCAGAGAAATGCAAGCAAATAAAATGAGAGAGAAAATACTCCAAAATATCCTGGACTTGGTATTTCATTTGGACTGACACATCAGTACATACAGAGTGGTTTCTCTCCATCTGGCATCAGCCAGATTATACTTTGAATACTGTGTTTTCCTCTATACGAATTCCACAGAATATTGAAATTAACTCAGAAACCATCAGTTACTGAGTGAATTTAACTTAGAGGAAGAGCTGGTAGTCCTAAGCTTGTGAAGTTCAATGTGATACACAGAGATTTCTGGTGGGAACATCAGTCTGTGGTGCTATCCAGGGAAGCAGGCTGCCCAGCAAAGTGGTGGAACCACCATCTCTGGAAGTGTTCAAAAGACATGTGGATGTGGCACTTGGGGACATGGTTTAGTAGTGAACACAATTAACAGTTGGACCCGATGGTTTTAGAGGCCTGTCTTAGCCCTAGAGTTTTTAAACAAATCTTCAAGTAGGTTACTTTCTTAAGGCCTAGCTGAGAGACTCAGAATTACTTTTTTACATCTCCTTCCCTCATTGCCTTTTATTTGATGAGCATATTTATTTGATGTAACATATGCTGTGCCCTTGACTCTTGCCGTACTTCCTTATTTCACTTATAAAGAAAAGCAAAAGCAAATGCAGTTTTCCCTGTAGAATCTGTCTTTCCCAGCATTTCTAGCTGACTATAAGTGTTTTGTTCTAATATCTTATGGACTTTCTTCCATATCCTTGTTTCTTCTGGTTTTGAAGGGTAACTACCATGTTGTATTTTAAGTATTTTTTTCTGCAATCCTTACATTGCAAACTTCTAGTGGCTTTTCTACTTCCCCTTTTCCTTTTCAATGTACTTCCACCTTTGGATCATTTCCTCTCCCTCTATAACTTCAGCTTCTTAATAATTCCTCTCCTTGTATTAATTCTTTACTTGTTCTCATCTTTACTTGCGCACTTTCAACACCTAACCTGTGTCTGTTCATTTAATCCTGCCTCTAGCCACTTTGACACTTCCTGAAGGTCCCTTATTTAAAGTTAGGGTATCTAAACCTAAATTCCTGTTGCTGCCTATGAAACCAGGGACTACAGCAGTGATCTGAATGGTTCCCTGTATTACTGTTAGCATGCTGCGTGTTAAAAAACTCAGTTCCTTATTTTTGCATCAACCTAACACCATGCAAGCTGAAGGTAGCAACAGCACTAAAGGCTGCACATTTTAAGCAGCCTTTAGAGAGCCTCTGCTGACAAGTGGAGGCTGACCCTTTAAATTCTGTTGCCACATTTCTGTATCATTAGTTTGTTCTCTATACTTGATTTGTGATTCTTCACACCTTTTGCTTTGCAGTCTCCAAATGACCAAAAAACTACCATTATTTGTCACAGTAGGAAACAATCACAATTGTTAAAAAGTAGTTTTTAACCAGTCTGTTCTGAATCCTACAAATATTGCATCCGTTTATTATGTAATAAAGTTTAAAAACTACTTTATATTGTACTGATCATATTATTTAAAGTAAAAAATAACATTGCAATTGTAACACTTTCTACTTTAGTAGCATACTAGTTTAATTATGATTTTGTAATTATATATTCTAATGAGAACTTTGCAATCCCTTGCAGTACACAGAGGCATCTTTTCATTTACTGTTTTCAACACACAGTTATCAAAATGTTCTCAAAACGTAATTAGTTTCTATGTTTTCTTATGATTAGAGTCATTGCAGAGGATGTTTCACACAAATCTGTTATCCAAAAATGAACATGTTTAGTGCTGTGTATCCTATATCTGGATATTCATTTGGGGCACAGAGCCAAATCTGGCAGTTGTCTAGCAATCAGTTGAACGTTCATTCAGCATTTTTCCATATTTTGACAGCAAACAAGCACAATCAACAGCTGCTTTTCTGACCGAAACCATTCCTCCACTTATACTTTAAACAGTTTTAAACCTTGGACATAAGTAATACATGAACCATCCCCATGATATAATGTTCACTCCAAATCTGGCAATTTTTATCATCCTATTCTATGTCTAATTTTTTCTTCTCTTGTAATCTTTCTGGGATTCAACCTTTCTTTTTGTCCACCTTTACAGATTTTGCAGAAAAACTGTTTATTTACACCACACTCTTCTTGAATGGCCTCCTGATAGACCAACCACTTGTGCACACTCTTACCAAGCTTCCTTGTCAGAATATCCATTGTGTATTCTTCTCCCAGAACCAAGATTGAGATTCACCCAATTTTCCAAGACTTATATGGCTCCACTCTAGCTCACTGGCCCTTTAACACATTATTCTTCTCCCACACTGTGCTTGCTATACTACACACAGGAACAGTACAGAAAGAGCCTCAGGTTACCACTGGTTAGGGCTGTTCTGAAACTGGAAGCAGTGCTGTTGCTTTCATGGGGCTCATCTGGGTTCCCAGTCCTGCTTCTCAGTTCAGCTACTAGTGGCCACACAGCTTTTGTTTCCTAGTCTGCATGAGTTTGGTGCTAGCTAGAGGACCAGTATTAGTGTTATATTGAGTCATGCAGTTATATCCATGTTTTTTAACATAATCCTGGACTAGTAAAAATGCTCAGCTCAGCAACATGAGCTAAGGATTTAATTTCATTTCACATAGAAAAGAGCTTCAGCAGAACTTGAATTGCAGAAGTGGGTTTCTATGGTCTCTTACATCATATCTAAGCAATTAGTTACTTCCAGGCATCCCTATGTTAGTTATTATTTAGGATAGTCCATAATTTCATGATAGGTATCTCTAACAAGTAATGCTTATCAGTGCATCCAGTCTTAAACAGGGTATTCTTTTTGTGGCAGTTGTTTTATGTACAACACCCAAACTTGAAAAATCTCATGGAAACAAGGGCAATTTTGCACAGAGACTGAAGAAGCTGCTGTTCCCCAAGGTTCCTTCATTCAGGAGAGCTGTCAGACCATTCCTCTTTCCATAAACAAACAGGGAGGCACCAGAAAGCCACGTGGGGTGTGCAGTAGGTGTCAGTGGACCCGTACTCACTGCCACATGCAAAAGAAGGGCATGGTTGGCAGCTGGACTGATTGATGATACATCTTCACAAGTGGATTTTGGTGAAGGAGGAAATTCAATTTCTCTAATGGGAGCTCTGCCATTTATGGGAACAAGCTGCCAGTTTTCTGCTTATATCAGGGGACAAGACTGTTGCCAAGAAAGTCTTCCTCCATTTAACAAGAAAGAAGCCTGCAAGACAAATTCTTCTAATAGCAGAAGTCCAGTCAAGGTTAAGGAGAGATAAAGAAACAAAAACTACAAACCAAACAAGTATTTATCTGTACAAATATATAAAGCCCATCCAAACTGTCAGGCTGGCTTCTGGACTGTTTAGCAACCAGAAGATCAACAAAATCTGGCTCTAATGAGATCCACAGGCACTGGTGCTGAGCATCTTTTTGAACAAAGGTACTGTAGTTCTGAGATAGGTTTGAGGTGTGTTGTGTTTAGGCCTGGTGGGTCCTTTTGTCAGCCACAGACAAACTGCTCCAGTAATTTTTTGTTGTCAGATCTGACTCTGCAGGACCATGAAGCAGTTACTCAAGCCTATCCCAAAATAACCAAGCGTAAAAAAGTGAAATAGCAGCCACTGATGCTTTCAAAGCTGCCTTTTTAAAAAGCCTTGAGACTCACATGGCCTTGATAAATCAGATGCAAGTTTCATTTAAATCATTAATCTCCCATGAACTGACATCTCTGTCATGAAAATTAAATTTCCAAATAACCATGAGTTCAGCCTGCAGTAAGTTTCTGCCAGCAGTGATCAGTACAAACAGATTTTACAGAAACAAACAGATGCTGAGAACTCAGAAGGATGTCTCACAAAGCTGTTTTTGGTATTCCATGGCCATCAGCTTCCCATCCCTCTGTTGTTTTTCCCAACCCAGCATCATTCAGGCTCACTTCTTTCGCACTCAATTTTCTGTCTGCATGTCTAGATGCTAAATCAATTGGTGACAAAATTATTGAAAGAATCCTATTCAAAGACTAACAGATAAAATTTAACATTGCTGTCCACATGACTGGCCTGAAAGAGCCTTTAAACTAAAAGCAAATCTTCTGCTTTGTAATTCCTCTTTGCAAAACAGCTATAGAGTTAGGTTTGGCTTTGAGATGGGAAGGCCACATTAGGAAAAACTATCTTTACGCAAGTTTTCTTCACATCCAAGATTTTATTTTTTTTTTTTTCAATGAAGGTAAGCAGATAGAAGAACAGGATTTTTTTCAGACACACGATCATTTTGCTTGCAGTAGTTCTGTGAACCAACTAATTTTCAAGCTACATGCCACAGTTGTTAATGAGACTGTAGTACCCAGCATCTCTTCTCCTCAGCTTTAAAGACCATCAGTTTTATTAGCACCGCTTACAGCCAATTTACTTCAATTTTGGTACCACGTACTGCTAAAAGGTCTTACTCCAGGAATGAGAACTTTTTCCCCATAAGGGCTCATTATCTCCAGTCCTGCACCCTGGCAGGTGCCCCACGGCCCAGCCTGCGCCTCCGCTGCCCGAGCACGCCGGGGAGCCTTTCCCCCGCGGGCTGCTCCCTGCACAGCCCCGCGCCCAGGCCGGCACAGCGGCTGTCGCGCAGGCACTGGCGGCCGCGGCACGAACGGAGGCCTCCCTCGCCTTCCAGCGTGCGCCACGAAGGGCACTGTAGGGGAGCGGCCGCGGCTGGAAAGTATCCAGGGGCAAGCCCGGGTGGGTCAGTCCCTCCCGCCCCCGGAGGTGTCCCGGCCTTTCGGGGCCGCCCCGGCCCGGCCCCGCGGAGCCGCGGGAGGAGCCCGGCGCGGCGGCGGCAGGGGGAGCACGAGCACGGTCCGGGACTCTGGCTGGCAGGAGCGGCCGCCGCAGGCGCCGCACGGGCGACTTGTCGGAGCCGGAGGGAGGCGGCGCGGAAAGCCCGGCGCGGGAGCCGAGGATGCGGCCGCTGCCGCCGGCCTCTGCCTAGCCGCGACCGCGGCCCCCCGGCGGCGGCTCCAGCACCCGCCGCCCCTCGGCGCCCGAGCGCAGGAAGCGGCGCCCGGCTCCCAGCGCCCCCCCCCTCCTTCTCTCCCCTCCCCGCCCAGCGCAGCGAGGGCGCCGGCGGCTGGGGCCGCCGCGGGAGCAGCAGGCGCTGGCGTCGGATGCCTGCGCTACGCCATCCCGGTGCTGCCGCGGCCTGGACTCCGCGGGGAGCGCGGGCGATCGGCGGCCGCTCCTTTGTGTCCCAGGTCGGTGCGGCTGAGCGGCGAGGGGGGCGCGGGGGCGGAGGGGCAGAGCGGTGGGACCGTGCGCCGACCCCTACCGCAGGACGGGAACAGGCGGTATGCCCGCAGGCATGGCGGGCCAGGGACTTGTTTGTGTGGGGCTGACCTCCCTCCCCGCACCCCGGCAGGAAAACCCCGGGAGCCTCCCCGCAGAGCGGCCGACTGGCGTTCGGCACCACAGGCTCGCCCCCCTCCACCGCCGGGCAGAGGAGGCTCCCCCCGAGACTCTGCCGGGGGCTGCTTGTTGCCCCCGGGAGGGCTCGTGGCTGGGCAAGTTCCTGCCCGGGCAGCGTTTCGCCGCCGCTGTTGATTGTTTATCGCTCCGAGGCGACGCCGAAAATAGGTCAGAAATAATGTCCAGCTCGTCCCCGCCGCGGAGTGCCCGAGTACCGGGCGCGGTATTGGGACAGCCGGAGGCGGTGCTGCCTTTCCCCTCCTTCCCTTCCTGAGAAATACCGGATTCTTACAGGGTTTGAAACACTGTTTGGGGAAGTGGTGGTGGGGGTAAGTTTGCTTTTTTTTTTTTTTTTTTTTTTTAATATCGCTTTTTGCGTGCGGTGTGGAAAGTTGCTGGCCGAGCGTTAGGAGCAACTGTTAGGAATAACTATTTCCTGGTGCGCCGGGGGCGGCACTGGCGGCTCCCGCCCGGCGGTCCGAGCGGGCACAGCCCGTGCCCTGTGGAACGCGGGCGGTGCAGGGCAGGCTGCGGGCTGGGCGCTACGGTCCGGCCGGGCCCTGCCTTCAGCAGATGCTCGCAACCCCTGTTACCGCCCGTGGGATCTCGTCAGGGCTTAGTTAACGACCAGGGTGCTAACAGCGGGATTTTGCGTGATCAGTAAGCGCTCAGGTGGAAATAATGTTTCCTTCTTGTATTATTTTAAGCAAAAATTCCAGCAGAACCTATTTGAAAGCTTTATTTGATGATTATGTGTTACAAACATACCACTTGGAAGAACAGCTGCGTAGCATGACAGATCTTAAAAATTTGTAGTAGGTGGATTTGTAGTCACGTTGATGTTATAACTGAAGAGGTATTTGTGCTGAAGTGTTTAAGCCCACTTCCCCTTTCTCCTGCTTGCAGTGGATTTTGCTGACTGAAAGGTAACAAGCTACTGTTTGAGACCTTACATTTATCAAGTAAGTGGGCATAAATGTCTATTTTGTTTTACTGGGGTTTGCTTTGTTTTTCAAGTGTCATTCAACTAGCTTAATGTTGTCTTATACGTAGGCAAAGGCTGAGCTAAAATCCACATGCACCACTTTTCAGTTTGCTGGACCAATAGCAAATAGTGAATGCTACAGAATCTATTTACTCTGGAAGGGAATGTATTACATTTTCATCCATTAAGTAATTCCTACTTAGCATTTTGATTGTGAAGATAAAACTGCTGGGCCCTTGTTAAGGGATAAATGACACAGCTCAAACCTGGTTCAGTAAAGCTCTGCTTTGCTGCAACATTACAGCTTTATTACAATGAAATAATTTTGGGTTTGTGGAGGAGCAAATTAGGTATTTCAGCATAGTTTTTATTATTTCATTCAACAATTCATTGCCCATTAGAACCGAAAATACTGTTTTGTAAGAAGTGAACAGTAATCCAGGCTCTGGCTGTATCTTTGCAAATACTTTAAATGAACGAAGCACAGAACCGTCATTTTGTTCTGTTTCTTCCATATGACTGTGCCAGTAATCACAGTGTGAATACCTGCATTTGGTATGTCAGAGCACAGCTATAAATCTTAGTCTGCATTTTCCTTAGATGGACCAACTTGTTTTCTGTTTCCCACCTCTCATTTTTCCTCCTGTAGCTAGCATAAGTCAATTCTTCAGCTTTCCTTCAGTAACCAATAAAAGTCAGAGAATATGATTTCAAGCTCATTATTTGGAGGGGTTTCAGTGTCCCTTACGTGAAATACAATCCTACAAAGCTGGTAAGAGTTGACTGATATAACATGTGAAAATACTAGTTTTGTTCTTAAATTAACGCTTTATTAATAAAATTGATTTCTTATCCCACTTCAGATTACAGTGGCCTGGGTAAGGTTTGGCATGAATAATATTCAGTAATATAGTAATCAGCTACACACAGCAGCTGAAATCTGTCTTCAAAACTGTGGTTTTGAAAATGTGCCAGACAACCCAGCATATTTGTCGATTCAGTTTAATTCCATTGCAATAGAATTTACTTCTGTTTTGAGTTCAGTAAAACTGCAAAAATAACACCTTGGGCTCAGTTCAGATTTCAGAAGACCTCTTGCGTCTCTTCTGAAGCCCTGATGATGGACATGACAGTATTACCTGACGTTCCAGTTTTGTGGTTTTAACATTTCCCCTGGAAGTACCTGGGTTTCAAAGCTCAGTTCCAGGATTGTCTCTGGCATTTTTTTCTCACATAGAAGAATTAGTGAATGCAGTTCCCAAGCAGGGAGAGAGATGAAACTGAGGTCCGTTGCTCTCTCTAGCATTCCCTGTTGACCTCACTAGTTAGTTCTCTGCTGAGAAAGACTGACATGTTCTGGTGGACTTGATTGTTGTTGATTTGAGACATGACAAACACTCTGATGTTTCTATCAGTATCTCATTCTCACTGGTTTACAGTCTGGTGGTTTGATGTGAGCTCTCTTACTGGAAGTGATTAGATTGGTATATGAATGCCACAACCATCTGTCTGGTTGGGAAGGTGCATAGGAAAGCAAATCCTGGCAGAGTGGTGAGGCAGATTATTGTGAGTGGCAAGGTTTTGAACTACTGTAGGTGAAGATATGGGAGCCCTGTCTGAGCTCTGACTCTTGTACATTTTTTTTCTTTGAAGAGAACCTATCTGCCTATACCAACCTAGGAGGCAGATAACTAAATATTTATTAATGTGATGCTAAGAGTACTGGTGTCTCTCTCCTGGGCTGGGTGTTGTCCTGAAAAACTATGAAAGTTCAACTTGTACCAAAGATGGACCTCAGTGTGAGAATTGTAATCACTGGTTGTGAACCTTTGTTCAACGGTTGTGAACGGTTACTGTTGGCCTTGTTTCAGTGTTTGAAGTTGTTATTGATAAAGACGGATACTTCTCATGCTTGCTTTGGAAATATTTGGTCCTATGCTTTGTGTGTCCCCTTTTCCTCTATATGAAAAATATAGTCTTACTAGAACTTTAATTGCTCTCATGACAGGATAGATGAGTAGCACCTGTGTGTTGACCAGCAGTTGTTCCTTATGGGTATTTGTTTTGCCAGCCTGCTGTTGTATGTCAGGTACTTCTGACAGGCCATTGGCTCAGAGAGCTTGTAGCCAAAATAAGTATTCCTGGTCCAAGTAACAGCACATAAATGCTTTTGGTTAACTATGAGGATAACTTGAATTACTTGAGTTTCTTGAATTATGAATTATTTAATCTTGCCTTTGTTTTCCCTCCTAATGAAAAAGCTTGAAAAATGTGATTTTTTGGTTACTGAAAGCTTTGTGTAGCAGCTTTCAATTGCTTTAAATGTAGTATATAGGATCCTATAGGAATGTTCAAGTTCCTTTATCCTAGTTACATGGTTTAGTGGTTACAGTGGTAGTGCTGGCTTGATGTTTGAACTTGATGATCTTAAAATTCTCTTCCCATGTTGATGATTCTGTCCTGTGACTGTAAGTCGCAATCCTGCTGCTTTAAGTGAGGAATGAGAGACGGGGTTTAACTGGTTAAATCCACTCAGTAGCCACTTTTTTGGTCCTTATGAGCTTGCTACAGTCAGGCTACACTTCTGAATAAATGCTACTTCCACATTTTTCTGCCACAGCTAGGCAAAGCAATAAAGTGTCCTTACGTTCTGTTGATGTTAATGCACCGTGTGTTTTCTCTGTGGCAAGACATGTGATTTTATGTTCATTATGCATCTGCTGTTTTTGGCCTTCTCTAGCATTTTACTAAGCACCTTTTGAACACATTCATTCCTGGGATACATCTCATTAAGTATTGTGTATAGACAATTCAGTCACTGCAGAAGTACGAACATAGCGGTTAAAAATATTTATGCATTCATTTCTAGCGAAGGTAGTTGGTATGTTGGTAATGTAGTGTTGCTGGTATTTGTAAAAGTCTGTTGTACAAATTATCTTCCTCGAAGAACAATTCGTGGAACCTTTGTGGTAACAAGAATATACAACAAAGAGTATACAAGAAAAAAATCTGAAAGGGAGGAAATAAGTTTGCCATGGTTTGAGGTCAGGAAGAAGTCAGGTGAGCAAATTGTGTTTACTTCAAGCAGGACAGCACTATTCTTGGAAAGAAAAGGCAGAGAAATAAGACAGAATCAAACCTTACAGAGCTCAACTTACAAGAAGAATAAAAGTTGAAAACGCTAAAGCATTTTGAAATTACATCAACTCTACTTTTTGCTAAATGGTTTCAGTACTATTTTTTTTCTGAGTGGATTTTCTGTAGATATTTTGGAATTGGGAACATTATCATCGCAAAAAATCTTGAACTTTATATTGTGTGAGCAGTTTTGTTGGAAACAAGATACAAAATCTCACCAATATTTCTTACTAAAAATAAGTAAAACATGTCCACATTTCTGAATTGCATGTCTTGTCTCAGAAAAAAAATACGTTTATATTTTGTGGTTTTTTTAATTTTCAAGTGAAAAGTGAAAAATTTGTTACCTCTAATACTGTATAATTATAAATATTCATACATACATTTATATGAATATGGTTTTCTGAATCTCATTTATGAAATAAATCACAAACCTCTGCACACCACACCCTCAAATTCTTAGAATTAAGAAGAAATCTACAGCATTCGTCAGTTAGTTGTGCAGGAAGCCTTACACTTGACTTTTGATATTTGAAATAATAAACTTGTTTGTTTTCCAGATACAAGTCTGCCCACTATAATCACAATCTTGTTCACGTACTGTGACCTCATGAATTAATCCCTGTTACTGATCATACCATAAATCACTCATTACCTGTTGCCTAAAGGATGTCAAGAGACATAAGCTTGTAGTGCTTTTTAGCTATAAAATAA
Source organism: Myiozetetes cayanensis (assembly GCF_022539395.1). Lineage (NCBI taxonomy): Eukaryota > Metazoa > Chordata > Aves > Passeriformes > Tyrannidae > Myiozetetes > Myiozetetes cayanensis. The sequence continues at coordinate 85,796,641 of NW_026087411.1, read as the reverse complement.
ACTGAATTCTCTTTATGCTTTAGATGATCTTCTAAATAAGTGAGGTTTCCCTTTAAATTTTCATATCAGAATGGCTTGCAGTGTACCTTTTGTCTTCTTTCTATTGAAATTTACAACAGAAATGTAGTAGTGTTTGTGCTTCTGTAGAAGAAGCTGTACTTTCTTCCCAGGCTGTCAGTTCAGTTATCACTTGCTGATTTTTCTGCATAATGATTGTGTATTTCCATGTAAAACAATGTGTAATTAATGCTGCTGGGTTTTAGTAGTAGAGGTAGTAGTATTTGCATATCTAGTGCTTTTAAACTGAATTAAAATTGCTCGCCTGCCTATTTATATAGGCCCATCTAGCTTTCTGTAAATGCACATATATGTTTTTAAAAGATTTTCTGAATTTTTAGGGTAAACTCTTGACATTATACCAGCTGTCAGTTAATTCTAGGGCCTATACTTTCACGCACCACTGACCTTCAGTCCCTCACCTTGATGAAATAATCAGACCAAATTATGCGAAGGTATTGAGGGTATTTGAAGTACTGAGACACTGAGGCATAGTATAATACATATGTTTCACTGATTTACATGTAAAATAGCTTAGAGAAAAAAACCTTGTAAAGGTGAGGTCAAAACTAGACCTGAATGTGGAAGTGAAGACTTAGATCTCAAAGTTTGCAGCCATTCTATTGTGCTGGACTTCTTTTTCTAATGAGAGCCCTTTCTAATGAAAGCCCTTGCTGCTGAGGCAGAAGCTCTGAGCCATAGGGTTTTACCTGCTGTTAATCTTACTTTGCATATTCTTAAGAGACAACCTCTTCTGTGGAAAGTGCATTGTATGTCTCTGAAATTGGATTGAATGCCAGCTAGTGCTGCAGATGTTTGGGCTGAATTTGGGTTGGTGACTAGAAACTCTGACAGATGTGATGCCTGCCTTTTGATTCAAACATGTAAAAGCTGTTGGTTTTTAGCTAAAAAATGAATTTTTGTGGCGAGTCGGTATGGTGAGCTGTCAGTTTGTTCTTCTCAGGTAGGAAGGAACAATGAGCTGTTTGGAAACCAATCAGCAACATTGTCAGCAGGGTGGGGAAAGCCTCTGATGACTTCGGTTCCTAGTTGATGGGCCTTTTTCCCCTGGATGTGTTATACTGTATTTAATAGGAGGTTTTGCTTATTCTACTTGTAGCAAATTTGAAAGCAGCATATAAGGGATTTAATGGTTACAAAATGTTAGTACAAGAATTTCTGACTAAACGCGACAAGTAAATGGTAGGAGAAAAGGAGTGAACGAAAACTGTTCCATGTAAAACATTGTCAAAAATGGTTTAAATAGCACTAGTGATAGTTCAAGCTAATTCAGAAATCAGTTTGCTGATTTGTTTTGATGTAACCCTTCAGATCTACCCATTGAAGTTACTGAAGGAGATCATTGTATTTGTTTTGTTTCCAGTATGTTATTTTGGGAACAGAGCTGTGCCATTTTAGGTTTGTGTCAGTGCTTTTAGCAGTTTCTCACACATCAGCGTTGTTCTGTTAGTGAAATGCCACACGGGGAGCAGAAGGTGAGAGGGGCATGAAGCCTTCAAGCTGCAAAATAAACAAAAGCAAAACTTGAATTTGAATTTGGTAAAGCTGGTGTATTTGTCTATTTAACAGGGACTCTTTAAGTAAGGTATTCTGGTGCTGTAGTGAGGAGGGAGGAATGCCAGTGCCATGAGGGGGGGTTGCAGCCTGTGGAGCTCAGGTAGAGCAGGCTGTGGTAACTAAGGTGGCCCTGTCTCTCTCTTTCTTCCATGACAGGAAGTGGAAGAGCCCTTCTTCAGCAAAAATTGTTCCTGTCTCCCGATGCCAGCTGTCGGTTGGTAACTGCAGGCAGAGTGTGTTTCTGGGTCTGTTGAGACAAAGCTGCTGAAAGCTGCTCTGCTTTCCGTCCTTCTGTGCCTCCTTCATGAAAGAAATGGTCTGGCTTACCAGGCAGGGTTCCCAGGTGAGAGGTTTCCTCCCTGGGAAGCCAGACCTATGAGTAGGGAGCAGAACATGCCCTATGGAACAGGTCAGAGGTTAGACTGGGCTGTCACTTGGGCTCTGGGGTTGTGTCCTTCCATGGAGGAAATGGGATGGGGGGATTACTGTTCCAACTTTTGAGGTGAATAAAAGGAAGGAATAGAGGATAAAAATACTGACTCAGGAATGGCTGTGAAAAGGGGCTGTTTCTCTTACCTTGATACTCTGCTTTGCTGTGCCAAGGCTGTGGCTTATGGAGGCAGGCAGGATGGGGGTACAGTTTGCCAAGGAACTGCCGTGCTGTGCTGCCGCTTGCTTCCCTTCCCTGCGCTGCGATGGCACTACTATTTGTGGAGCTGTGCTTTGAAACCGGATAAGGAAGTGATCTGATCAAGCCCTGCAAAAATAGATTATTCTAAAACGGTAACTAATTAATTTTAAAATGCTGTCCCTCAAGCACTGTGTTGGCAGTGTTGTGGGGGCGATATACTGCTGCTGTGAAGATGTGAATGAGCACCTGGGGTAGAAACTTCTGAAGCTGTTGCTGGTGTGGAAGATTTCATTTAGTTTCATAGGCAAAGTTGGCTTAAATTCTTGCTTTGCCCTTCCTCACTTCTTCAGGGTTAGATGTTAATGTAGGTTCAGATAGATCAGTGCAGCTGTTGGTGGACCTTTAGGACCTGTATTTAAATCAGTGAAATGTTGCTGTTTAAATTATTAAAAACAAACAAAAAAAACCCCAAAACCAAACCAAAAAACAACAACCTCCCAGAATTTACAAAGTAACCTCCAAAATAGCTGTAAAGGTTTGTTTCGATGCTGGTGGACCTTTTTCCCCCCACGCATGCCAGTACAATTGCAGAGATGGCTGTTTGTGGCATAAGGTGCAAGCAAGTCTGCAAGGGTAATGGAGAGAAGTAACTTAAAGACTTTGCTGCTCGTGATATGTAATGTACTATTTTTTCGTGGTGCTTGCTGACATCCAGTCTTCCGTGTATGCCTGAGCTCTGCTCAGTTTGTTCAACCTACTATCACAGTTATTTTTGATCAGTGTTGTCTTTACTTGGCATTTGTTTCTTCAGAAACTTCTTTTCCTGAGTATTTGTCAATAAAAAAGCACACACAGTACTCTGTGTACTGTGTTTATTCCATTCCCTTCTAAAACAGCTAAAGGAAAGAAGGGAGTGATTTAATTTTATTATGTTTTTTTCTTGGAGGGGGGAGTATGTGTTATTTGTTTGGTTTGGTTGTTGGGGTTTTTTTGCTATTGTGTCAGATCTGTTTTGCTCCAGGCTTTAGTAGTAGAAAAGAGAATGGGGGACATCGAGACTAGAGCATTAAAATTTTGTGCTTGACTTGTTTTAGTAATAGCTATGTGAACTTAGAAGAGTAGATATGTTTCAACTTAGTACTCTTAGATTTGGAGGTGAGCAGCGTGTAAGTTGCTGGAGGTGCTATCTGGTGTTGCAGAGAGATGTGTGGCTCTTCCTCACCTGGTCAGTATGAAGATAAGCAAGCATCAAGAGAGCTTAAAGTCTTTGAGCAAATTGACACGTAGATGTTTATTTGCTACAATATGTTTTTGGAAAGCTATAATGCACATTCTGTGACATCATTAGGTCATTGATTGCAGTGGTAGTCTGCCTAATTGTCCTTCAACTTTACACTTGTGTCGTTCATCCATAACTAAATTGCACTTTGTACTAGAATAATATGGATTTGACTTGTCGTGGTTTTGCCCTGGCTCAATTTACTTTTATACCCCCACATACAATTACTATTAGTTGAGAGAAGGTTTATGCAGACAAAAAGAGACTGAATTGAAAAAAGTATGAGTATTTATTATTAACAAACTAAAACTAAAGAATTATATTTACAATAATTTTACTTAAGTAAAAGGTACTATGTATTTACAAAAGATACTTCTCCCCCCACCTCCCTTTATATCAGTCCAAGGAGGAGAAGTAGTCCTTTTCTGTTCTCAGAATTCCAGCTCTCTCTCTCTCTCTAGTAACTCTGCAGCACTTTCGTCGCAGTTGGAACTTCTTTATCTCTCTCTCTTATTCTGTGTTGGCCTCCAGGGCTGGGCCTACCCCCCTCCTGGGTTAAAACCGAAGGCTGAGGGTTACCCAGGTCCTGAAGGGTCTCCTTCCATAGACTTGCAAGGGGACACTTGCTTACTATGGATCTTCTTCCACAGGGTTACAGGGGATAATGGTTTAAGAGTTCACCCCTGTTTCCCTATGGAGGTCCCTCCCCATGGGAGAACAGTCCTTGATTGACTTCTCGGCATGGGTCTAGTCTGGATCCCTTACTCGGATCCCAATATCCCACCTGAGCCATTTTCTGCTCCAGCGTAGGTTCTCTCATTCCCCTCAGGGTCATAAATTTCCAGTACCAGCAGCACGGATCCCACACATGGATCCCAACATCCCTACCTGAACCGTTTTGTGTTCCAGCGTAGGTTCTAATACCCGTCAGGGTCATAAATCTTCAACAGCAGCAGCATGGATCTCTCACTGAGATCCCAAGCTTATCTGAGCCGTCTCGCTCCAGCATAAGCATCGATCCCTTCGAGGGTCACAAAGTCTTTAACAGGACTCTGCCTCATCTGAGCCGCTTTTACTCCAGCATAAGGCTTTCTCTGTTAAAGTCACAAATCTCTGGTGCATCCACAAGCTCCTCTGTGAGCCGCATGGGGGTCTCTTCACCCCAACAAACTTTCTACAGGTGGCAGGGTTTTATTTTTCAGTCTTTACCCTGCTGAAGGGAGGGAGAGCGAAAGGGAGAAAAAGCAGCTCTCCCCCCTTCGAACTTTTCTTCTCTCTCCTGTGACTGCCAGCTTCGACCTTGAAAGTCCTGTTATCTCATGGCTGGAATTCTTCTGCAGCGGTTTCTCATCTAAGCAGTTCGTCTTTTAAACTTTTTTTTTTCTTCACTCTCTCACAAGAGAGAAGGGAGGTTTCAGTGCTGCACCTGCCCCCCTCCCCCGGCCCAAGCCGGGGAGGAGGGGGCCTTGGCCCTCCTCGGGCCCGCTACCTTCTCTCCTACATGGCTGCTGCTCCTAATTTCAACTGCGCAACCAACCTTCTCTTCCGTTTTCTTAAAGATGTAATTAGCAAAGGCGTCACTGAACTTTTTGATTGGTTTTTTGTCCGGAAATCACCTGGACAAAACCATCCTCAGCCCCAGGGATGGGCTGGTGGGTAAAACCACGACATCTTCCCCCCTTCGCCTTTGCGAATTACATTTTAAGAAATCTTAAATTTTACAATAAACATACAATTATAAATAAACAAACTATAATTAAAAATTACTCTATTAAAAATTAAAACAACATCACTATAATATTTAACTCTATTATTCTCTTTTTACTACAACTGCAGTACACATGGTTAGTCTATTTTTGTCTGCAGACCTTTCTCTCAGTTATTTTAAAATCATTATGGCCAATTCTTCACATGAGGTACTAGAAATGTTGGGGTTTGATTCAGTTACTGCCTTTCTGGGCAGTCTTTGCCCGCATTCTCCACCAAAAAATGTCGTGGTTTTGCCCTGGCTCAATTTACTTTTATACCCCCCATACAATTATTATTAGTTGAGAGAAGGTTTATGCAGACAAAAACAGACTGAATTGAAAAAAAGTATGAGTATTTATTATTAACAAACTAAAACTAAAGAATTATATTTATAATAATTCTACTTGAGTAAAAGGTATTATGTATTTACAAAAGATACTTCTCCCCCCCACTTCCCTTTATATCAGTCCAAGGAGGAGAAGCAGTCCTTTTCTGTTCTCAGAATTCCAGCTCTCTCTCTCTCTCCTAGTAACTCTGCAGCACTTTCGTCGCAGTTGGAACTTCTTTATCTCTCTCTCTTATTCTGTGTTGGCCTCCAGGGCTGGGCTTACCCCCCTCCTGGGTTAAAACCGAAGGCTGAGGGTTACCCAGGTCCTGAAGGGTCTCCTTCCATAGACTTGCAAGGGGACACTTGCTTACTATGGATCTTCTTCCACAGGGTTACAGGGGATAATGGTTTAAGAGTTCACCCCTGTTTCCCTATGGAGGTCCCTCCCCATGGGAGAACAGTCCTTGATTGACTTCTCGGCATGGGTCCAGTCTGGATCCCTTACTCGGATCCCAATATCCCACCTGAGCCATTTTCTGCTCCAGCGTAGGTTTTCTCATTCCTCTCAGGGTCATAAATTTCCAGCACCAGCAGCACGGATCCCACACATGGATCCCAACATCCCTACCTGAACCGTTTTGTGTTCCAGCGTAGGTTCTAATACCCGTCAGGGTCATAAATCTTCAACAGCAGCAGCATGGATCTCTCACTGAGATCCCAAGCTTATCTGAGCCGTCTCGCTCCAGCATAAGCATCGATCCCTTCGAGGGTCACAAAGTCTTTAACAGGACTCTGCCTCATCTGAGCCGCTTTTACTCCAGCATAAGGCTTTCTCTCTGTTAAAGTCACAAATCTCTGGTGCATCCACAAGCTCCTCTGTGAGCCGCATGGGGGTCTCTTCACCCCAACAAACTTCTACAGGTGGCAGGGTTTTATTTTTCAGTCTTTACCCTGCTGAAGAGAGGGAGAGTGAAAGGGAGAAAAAGCAGCTCTCCCCCCTTCGAACTTTTCTTCTCTCTCCTGTGCTGCCAGCTTCGACCTTGAAAGTCCTGTTATCTCATGGCTGGAATTCTTCTGCAGCAGTTTCTCATCTAAGCAGTTTGTCTTTTAAACTTTTTTTTCTTCACTCTCTCACAAGAGAGAAGGGAGGTTTCAGTGCTGCACCTGCCCCCCTCCCCCGGCCCAAGCCGGGGAGGAGGGGGCCTTGGCCCTCCTCGGGCCCGCTACCTTCTCTCCTACATGGCTGCTGCTCCTAATTTCAACTGCGCAACCAACCTTCTCTTCCGTTTTCTTAAAGATGTAATTAGCAAAGGCGTCACTGAACTTTTTGATTGGTTTTTTGTCCGGAAATCACCTGGACAAAACCATCCTCAGCCCCAGGGATGGGCTGGTGGGCAAAACCACGACAGACTATAAAATTAATACATATTTTGTGTAACAGAAGAGTTGCAGAGAGGGTCTTGGAAACTTATGGTCAGAAAATCATGAACAAAGAAAGAACAAAATAAAGATCTTTGACTTTTCTCTGATGGGTATTGAATAAAGGCAGTGGACAGATAAGAGACTAAACCCAATGTTTTATATTTCTAGAGTTTTTTCGGTTTGGGGTGGTTTTTTGCATTTAAAAAGTCAAAGAATCAAACTTAGATTTATGTGCTGTAATGCTTGCCTCAATTTGTTTTGTTAAAATGGTAGGAAACTGGAAGCCAGACTACAAGGAAATTGGAAATAGTGTGGCCAACGGGGCCAGGGCAGTGAACATCGCCCTGTACTCGGCACTGGTGAAACCACATCTCAAATAAATAGTGTATTCAGTTTTGGGCCCTCGCTGTAAGAAAGACATTGAGGTGCTCGAGTGTGACCAGGGAAGCACAACAAGCTGGTGAAGGGTCTGGAGCCCAAGTCTTAGCTGCAGAAGAGGAGACTCAAGGGAGACCCTATCACTCTAGAACTACCTGAAAGGAGCTTGTAGCCAGGTGGGGGTTAGTTTCTTCTCCCAGGTAGTAGCAAGTGACAGAGTGAGAGGAAATGGCCTCATGTGGTGCCAAGTAATGTTTAGACAGGAAAAATTTCTTCACTGAAAGGTGGTCAGGCATTGAAACAAGCTGCCTAGGGCAGTGGTGGTATCACAGTCCCTGGAATTATTAAAAAAAATGTGTGGAATTGGCACTTGAGGACATGTTTTAGTGGTGAAGATGACAGCGTTAGGTTAAGGATTTGGATTTGATGATCTTAGAGATCTTTTCTAACTGTAATGATTCTGTGATTCCATGGAAAAAAAATTAAATCAGGGATTATATTTTTAAAGATGTAGTAACCAGCCCCAAATCAGCCGACTTTATATTCTGTTATTAACATTAGGTGTTGAAAAATAAAATAGGTTTTGATAGAGTACTCCTGTGTATTTCTGAAAGAACTTATATTTATGAAACTCCTGGCAGTCACTATTTTTCTGTGTTGACCCATCCAGCCTATCACCACAGATGCTATTACTGTAGGAACTACCAAGGAAGTGGTTTTATGACCACTGATCCTGGATCAGATTTACTATCAGATTATCCCCTAATGTAACTTTGATCAGGCAGCCAAGCTATCACATTTCTTAAGTTAATAAGAGTACGGAATATATCATTTGTGCTGACTTAATGCCTACTGTAGGAGGAAATACAGTAACTATTTGGCATAAAACCTTCCAATACAAAATCAACCTGTCAAATCTAAACTTTATTTACTGTCTTGTCAAAGCATGACCTCACAGCAGGTATCGGAACAATGACTCAACTCTGTAAATTGTGATGTTTTATATGCAAAGGACAATAAGACAGAATTATTACCTATTAAAAATAATTTACTGATCATATACAGTTAGATTTTTTTTTCATTTCTCTTGAAATAAAAGCTTTATTTTTTTGACAGTAGGTTTGCTTGGAGTGGGACAGAAGTCGCAACTTTCTTTTGGAGACTCTTTTGGTTCATAAAATACGAGAGTAATGACATTAACAGTCATTGCAGATATTTTAATTCCACATTCACCCATATAAAAGTTATTTTTCATTTAATGACATTGCTTAAGACATGGGATTCAAATAGAGAGAGCTTTCTTCCTTTGTTTAAGTAGGAGAATGAAGTATATTTTATGTACACTTAGGCAGACCCTTAATGCTTTATGAAGAACCTATTCAGTTGGGCAGAATCAAATTAGTTTAGTAAGCTTCCCTCTCCTACTTTATTAATTCTTACCTGGTGCATCCTTCATAAATTCTTGAGATTATGAGAAGGTGAATATATTAAGCTATGGAGTTTAGGTTTTTTAAGTGAAAATACTGCAGCCTGCAGTTTGTCTTTTGTTTGGTTTGGTTTTTTTGTTTTGTTTTGGTTTTTATTTAAATATACTGTAAGATCCTTATATGCTTTTCACATGAAGTTCCAAAATACTTTTATTTTATTATTCAAGCACTTCATTTTGCTTTTTCCCCTATATTGCTCTTTGAGTAGGTTGTTAGGAAAAGATAAGTTGTGAGTTCATTCATGGAAGATGAAAACCAAAACAAGGAATTAATTTATGGATTTATTTCTACATTTGCAGATGTATTTCTATATACATTGCTTCTGCTGTAGTTAGATGTGGTTATTTTCTTCACTGTTTTTGAGGTAACTCAGCTTTAATGCTGATTTATATTGTCCACTCTCCCTGGTTCTTAGCAAATAGTATTTGGTTCATTTTTCTCACTCAGCCACTGCATGGGACCAAAGTGGGACAAACTGGCTGGCATAATGTGGTAGCACATATCCTGAACTGATACTGCTTTTCATCAAAATGCTCCATTTTAGCAGTTTCTGACTCAAAAGTCAGTCACATTTGTGCCAGTTGTTTCATTGGCTTTTAATCATAACTTAAAATGTGGGTTTTGTTTTTAGGTTAGTCTTTGTAAAAGGCAAATAAAACATTTAGTTTGGTTTGCTCATGTTCTGTTTCAGTTTTCTTTGCAAGTTACTATGAAACCATTGCTCAGTTCTGCCTAGTGTAAAAGAGGAGAAGGGATCTCAGAGATGATGCAGTTTTTGTTTAGTGTAAATTGTTGGCTGAAGAGAGAAGACACTGAAGTTAGTGCCTATACTGGGAGGAAAAATTCGGGAATCTGCTAGCATGGGGTCTGTTTTGCAGCAGGGGTTGTTGTGGAGGGAGGAGGACACGTAGCTAAGACAGCTTTTAACTGTACTGCTCACAGAACTTTTCATGTTAAACTTTTTAATGGGGAAGCTTAGAAATAACATGTCATTAATCAGACAGACAAAGCCCAATATTAGCATAGAAGGGAATAAGCCTAATAAATGTTCAAGATGAATTATTGTATCATGGGTATGATCTATTAATAGGGGAGAAAAAAGAAATAAATGCAACATCTTAATGACTTCTGTTCTCAGTGGGAATAATCAAGTTGTCAGCTCAAACTAGTGAGTGTGTTGTTTTTGTCAGTGTGCTGCATAGAGGATGAGATATTGGTGCTAAATTTAAAGCAAAAAGTATGAAAAATTGAATTTTAATGCCTGATTAAGTTGGTTGTTTATATAGCCCATTTAAGTGCCATAGATATTTTGCATTAACTTGGTTAGAATCAAACCTTCTGGTTGGCTGGGTAGTAGTCTGGGCTTAGAGAACCAGGAATAAAGAAAACTGTAATAGTTGAGTTTTTACCCTGAGCCCATGAAATTAGGTCACTCTTCAAACATACTTAAGTGTGGTTATTTACTTCACATAATTATGCATACCTGAAGCTTTAAAAAAGGTAAATTAATAAATTCTGATAAAAACCAGTCTGTTCTGAAGTATTTTTCTAGTGGTGGTCTTGTTATCTTTTTAAAATCGGGATAATAAATTGAATAAGGTTCTCCTAGATATTTCCACTTAAGGGATTTGTTTGTTTGTTTGTTTCCTTGTTTTACAGCATGATGATTATGCAATTCAAAATTCAATTACCAGTTCTTTTCTACCCCCTCACCTTTTTAATTATGGAGAAGCAAGGTTTATTTGTAGTGCTGGGAAGCTCTAGTCTCAACCAGAACACTGTGATACCGCGTGCTACACAGCTGCAAAAGGATTTCAAAGGGCAGGGGGAGTTATGCATGATGCAGTAGTCCAGGCTCTCTCTGCAGGGGATGCAGAGAGAGAGGTGAAATGATCAAAATAACAGGCTGGTTCTTTGCAGCACCATGCTGAACTAATACATGCAGTGAATTACGCTTTTTCAGCCTCACGGTAATTAAAATAAAAGAGGATATTAGCTTGGATGAGTTTTGGCTGCATGGATAGATGGGACATATCTCTAATCACATGCAGAAAAATTTGGCAGGTCTTCTGCATAGTCTTGCCAAAGTCTATGAGAACCCAGAGAAAACTAAATGAAAAATATTGTCTAGCTTTACAGTCAGATTGTACTAGTATGCACACTCAGAAAGTAGACATTAGGAATAGCCCTGTTGGTCAGGTTAAGAACTTTGTTTTTGTCACACTAAGTTTCAGCTGCAAATGGTGTCCAAGAAACAGCTAAAATTGGAATTGAAGGCAGTTCTCAGGTGGGGGGACAAACCTGTGAGTCATCAGCACAGAGATAGATGGTGGCTGAATTTCTGTTGGCATGTGCTGGATCTCTGAGCATAAAGAGGAAGAAGACGGGTAAAAAAAGGTCAAGGATAGAGATGTACAAAGCTCCTACAGCAACTTAGAGGAAAAATATTACTTGAAGAATGTTAAATGAGCAGCTAAAAGAAGACTGGAGGAAAATGAACACTTTGCTGTATTTTCATTTGCAGATTCTGCTTTTGATTGCCACTGAATATAAATCTAAGGCTAGAAAAGATAGTGTGTTCTCTCTCTCTCTCGCTCTTAAAAAGGAACTTAGTCCTCTTTAAAACAGAACTGGTACGACACAGGTAGTAATGCAGTGTTAAACAGATGGAATAAATGTTGGTGCCGTTTCTATGCGGTATTATGGTATCAGGATTTTACTCAGTCATTATTGGGAATTTATGGTATCAAAGATATAATACCACACATGACATGCACAAGTAAATTCTGTTTTAAAAAATTCTAGATAATGTATTTTTTTATGCTCTATTTTCTCTATATTCTTTGCTCTGAAGCTGAGGCAAAACCAGTTAAGTTTCACAGCTTGCCTGCACAAGCTGTGATAGATTTTGTGTTTGTATTTCTCTGAAACATACATACAGAAAGGATGCAAAGTTCCTCTAAGAGGGGAGAGCTAAGCATTCTCTTTTCTATGTGTTTGGAATCTTAAGGTCATCAGGTGAAAGTGAGATTTTGGATTTTTTTATTGTATTTTTTTTAAATACCTTAATGGTGTCAGAATACATAGGAGATGAACTGATTCTTAATAAACAGTTTTAAGGTAGTGCTTGATCAGGACAGGGAGAGTTGTGGTGTTGACCTACCTGTAATGTTTGCTCTAAGAAAGTGGGTTCTTGGTCTTAAGACTCTCTTCCTTGTCCCCTGAATTTTGTCTCCTGTGGAGAAGAGACATGAGACTTGCTGGGAGAATCTCATCAGGCCTTTTTCTATAAGTTGTCTCCTCCCTGGTAACTATGTAAGACTGCGTGGGGGCATGAGCTGTATTTGATGACTCAGGCCGGAATATCTTCCTACCTCTTCATTGCTGTGTTGCTACTGGTGAGCTTAGATCCTCTCTGAAGGTTGGGGAGACTGTTGAGTGGCTAGGGAGGTACCAGAGTCCTCTGGGAGCTGGATTTTAGAATTTCTAGGTGAAGACAAGGATAGTTTGGCTAGACATGGCAGTGTCAGCTTTACCAGAGCATTGGCTTTACGAGAGGTTCTTTTTTTTCACTTTATTTTGTAAAAATATTTATCAGACTGCTACACTTGCAAAGAGCTGAAAATTACAGTGCAGGACCCAAGGGCAGATTGGAGAACACTCATAGGCAGCACATGTATGACTGTTGAAGTCATGATAAAGGTTGTTCTTAGGATGCAAGAAAAGAGATCAAATAACATGAGTACTGAAAAGTTCTAGAGATACTGGTGTTAGTAAAACATTTGTTTGCTTGTTTGTTTTTTAGTTGGAGCAGTATGTTTCTGACAGCAGTAGTGAAGAACTGGAAGACTGGTTGATTAACATACTAAAATGGAGTATTTACCAGTGCAGGTAAGACATTCTTTGAACATCTTTTTGCGGTTTCATTTCTTAGTGTTGCCTTGCATTTCCCAATACAAGTAGCTAGACTAATGGCAGTGTTACACAAGCATTTCTCTGAAAACAAGGCTGGCTTAGGAGTATTCTGTCTTTTCAGTACATTCACAAATGCTCTGATGCAGCTCCTGTAAAGTAGCAATAAAATACTCAATTTAGAAAAACCATAAACTCAGGAAAACATTTTTTCCTTCAGATGGACCTTTAAAATCTGATATCCTGTGATCCGTTTTGTATTGTGGGCTCAGGAAAGATTATTTCGGATAACTAAAGAAGTGGTGAGCGAATGTGGGAAGAGCATGGACTGTCCACAATCCGTAGGGAATTTTTCAGCTTAGGAAAATAACTAAACCCCCAGAAATGTGAAAGGAAGGTTTGGCCCTCAACCTAGGATCAGGTGGCTTTAACTGATATTTTAACTATTGGAGATGTTTACTCTGTGCTGTATATTTTTTTGAATATTGAAATGTTTGTTTATAAATATTAAATAGCCACCAAAAGTTTAAAAACCTTCTGTGTATTAGGTTATTTATTATGAGACCTTTCTGAAATGGCTTTATATGCTGCATTAAACTCTGTTTTTCATATGTGGAGAGCTCCTACTGAAGGATTCTTTTGCTTCGTACAGGCAGACAGAACAAATGTGCAGTTTAATAGCTTAGTTTCTGAATGCTAATGATGTGCTTTAAAATACAACAATAAACTCATTAAGTATTAAAATGAGTTGTGGAGTTTTGTTGTAATTAAAGTGTGTGAAATTTAGCTGTTGTGCTGATATGAAAAACTTGGGCAGAAAAGTCTGTGCTTTGTGTCAGCCGGGGCAATGGATGTTCCCCTTCTCCCAGTTTAAGGTGCACGTGGAACAAGCTGATGCTCGACAAAGAAAAAGCCATTCTCAGTAGTCAGGTGACAGACTGCAGCCCTGGTTACCTGTAGCAGTGCTTACTGGGTGTGTCATTCTGTGAACTGGACCTCTGATCTCTTACTGGTTTTCCAGTTGATCCTGGAGCTTGGCACGGGTGCTGCTTTTCTGGATACTGTTGATAGCAAGGGCTGTGTTACTGGATTAAAATACATGGTGGTGTGTCGTGCAGGCTTGTGTTTGCTGGACTCTGCAGGGAAAAATTGCCAACCCAGGTGATTTTTAGTGGGCTAGTTGGGGGTGCTAAGTAAGCTGGATACAGGAGGGAGGGAGTGGCCCCAGCTAGAACACTATTAGACACAGTAGGAATACGACCAGTTCACTGGACAGCTCTTTTGGCAGTAATGCAAGATATAGCTCTCTTAGGTTTTTTTTATTAACTCATTCATAAAATGGACCTTCAAACTTGTCTAATTGGACTAGTTTTGGATTGTTCTGAGTTTTCCTGCTGCGGTCTGGAGAGACACTGAACCATTGCCCAACAACTCTTGCAGGAACAGTCTTCCCTTTTCTTAGTGGAGGCAAACTGTTCAGGGATGTAGCACCACTCATTGTGCCAGGAAGTCAGAGCCATGTGATGTCATCTTCACATAAGAATGTAGTTTCATTAAAATGCAAACTGGATGAGACTGCCCCATGGCATCCTTACTTTAAGTCCTTTTGCTTTTCCCCGGGTATTTTAAAGTGGGTTCCTTTCTGAGGTATTGGACAGTTTCATGCACAACCCACAGGATTTGTTGCTCAGCAGCCCAGGGTTATGGTGGGATTAGGAGCTCTGGATACTTTTTTTCACAGAGCATATTCTTGCACTTTGGTTGGTGGTGCCCATGTGATAATGTGGTATGGTAACCCCAGAGAATTAGAGTGCAGAACATCTTGATTACAGCTTTTAAGACCAATAAGGACATCCCTACTCAATCCTACAGACAAAGCAGTGGAAGAGGGAATTGCTACAAAGCCCTGTAGGTTATCAGTGCCAGTCCTAACACTGCAGTCTGTAGCAAAATTGTGGCATCATTCAATTAATCTTTTGACTTTCAAATTGAAATTTGAATGATGACAGGATTTATAGGCAAACTGGGTTAATAGCGTGATCTAGATGCTGTAGTAGGGGCCCTTGATCCAAGTTCTTCATGTTGTTCTATCTCAGCTTCAGCAGCAAAATTCCTTTTCCCCTGTCCACTGTTACTTCAGTAACACACTGTTTCTGTGGTTTTGTATAGTCCTTGCAGGGTCCCTGTATTGGCTCTTAAACCAAGGTCAGAATTAACCTCTTGTTTATAGTTAAAAATCTAGACCTGTGCTGTGGTGGCTGAAGCCTTCCAGCTCCTCTAGAGTGAGTACAGAGAGGTAAATCTTATCTTGAGTCATATGCTAAGATAACTTAGCTGGTAGGCTAGAGGTTGCCCTTAAAGATAACTTGCTTTCAGGTGCTGTGGTGATGACACGTTTTGCTAGGTACTCTGTTTCATTCTCAGTAGTAGTGCCTGCTACATAAACAACCAAATGCATGTTGAAAGTTTTAGGAACAAAACCCCCCATAATCCATTCAAGCTCCATACAGGTAAGTTTTTCTAATGTTTACTGCTTCTGCATTAAACCCAGCACAAATGTGCTAATATGCATAAAAGATAGTCTAGTTTAGTTTTGGTTTAGTTTGTTTGTTTGTTTTTTTAACTTAGTCCTCAAAACAGACAGTACTTTCAGGAACTGGTAAGTTTGAAGACAAGTGTTTGCAGAAGGTGTAGTCTGTTCTATTAATCTAGTTGGTATTGTTGAAGAAAAACCAGAAGAACTTGGAAAAGTCTATAGATTTAATTTAGGTATCAGCAGGCAGTTGTAAATTAGCAGGAGCTCGCCAGTCTGTGGCTGTGAAGATGACAGTGAGTATTAACACCTTACTCTTAACAGAAAATTGACTATAAATAGACGTGTTGCTCTTGTTAATTCCTACCTTCCCTCTAGAATCTCTCAATCTAAAACCCTGTGTGACATGGTCAGACACTTTCTCTTTACTGCTTGGCTACGCTGTAATTCAGCTGTCCCTGTCTTCATGCCAGCATTGAGGCACTGCTGCCTGCACGGTCATTCTGCATCAACAAGGGCTGGAAGCAGCCTATGCTCTTTATCTCTTTGTTGGCAGTATTTTTCCCTATCCAGCCAAATAGCAGAGCAGACCTGCAGTATGCAGGTATCAGTAAATGCCAGGATTGTATTATGCTGACAGTGCGTTGTGATGCTTCTGTGATAACATTTGATTCCTTCACAACACAGGTAGAAATTACTGTTGACTGGATTTGGTACAGCCTGTATTATTGTTTACCTCAGGGTCTGCATATTTAAGGAAGCTGTGCAAAATTGTATATAAGTATTGTCCTTTTTAGGACCAGATAGGCATTATCTCCATCTTGTGTTCTAAATAGTGTGTTTTCTGTTTGTTTTCAGTAACTGAGGTGCTGACAAGTTTTGACTTCTTCATCCTCTTAAACATGAGTGAAGTTCAGGCTATGGTAGAATTCTCCGTGGAGCTCCACAAATTCTTCAATGTCGATTTGTTTCAAAGAGGGTAGGTAGTGCGTTCTTTCAAACTTTACTGCAGTGGATGGCTGATGTTGGAAAGACCTTAATGGGTAGTCTGTCATGAAGAGTTGCTTCATGTGTTACTGACTGCTTTTATAATGATTTGAAGTTTTTTATTCCTTATTGGTGTTACAAGTCACCCCTGAATGCATGAGTAACTCAGGATTTTGCCAGTAGGTCCCTTGGGGTGGATTAGAGTGAGACACTGAGTGATTGGTGTTTGTAGATATATACATATAGGGTTTATTTTAGAATAATTTGTTTGCAATGGAAAGCAGGTATGTGGCCGTTTTGGTTATTATTATCTACAGTAATATGGCAATATGAAAGCACTTAAGAAAATATGTGAGGGAAAAGAAAGAGGAAGGATACTAGTAAGAACATATCACCACCCATAGACTTTATTGATGCAGTTTAGTTGTCCATTGGTCTAAGTGGTTATTGAAATCTTGATCCATCTTGTTCTGTTGGGCATGGGGGAAGAAGGCCGTGAAACACAAAGTCTGATGGGTTAATATATGTTCAGGCCAGTTGGGAATGCCTGGTACCTCCCCTGGGTCGGGGAAGTTTTCAGTACTCTGGTGAAAGGCCTCAGAAAATTATTCTGGGGGTGCTTGGGGGGAGTCTTTGATGGTTTATGACCCCTTTGAAGACATGGCAGCTGCCTCTCATGTCAGTGCAGTTGAGCCAGTTGTGCTCCATCAGACCTTCCCCAAGGAGGGGGAGGAAGTCTGACAACTGAGCAGAGTTGGGTAAGGGACAACAATTACCATGGTAAAAGACACCATCTCACCTAGCTTTGGCTAGCACACTGGTACTTCCACAATTGTTTTAAGTTATTAACCATTAACAGTCCAGTCTCCCATGACTGGAAAGTCATATTCTTTCTAGGAATTAAAATTAAATACTCAAGTAATTTGGCTTAAAACTTTGGTTGTAATATGGTATATTTGTCTAATTGGAGAAGAGGGAAAACCTGTAGATATGGAGAGTACATTATATTCTTATCCAGGCTTTTACCTTTTTGTATCTTAATTTCTGTAATCCCTTTTGTTTGAAATATGATAGATGTTTGTCTTGAATCTTTTAAAAATGTTATTGCCCCAATTAACTTACTCGTTTATCAGTTTGGCACTGGAGAACTTCAGCTTCTTCTCTCTTCTCACTGTGCTGTGCCTCCACGGTTACAGAGGACTCCATCCTGCCTCATTAGACTCTCCTCTGACTCCACCTGGACTCTGTAGAACTCTTTTTCACATTCCTTTCATTTGATATTACCTGACTGTCCCAGATTACTTTCTAAGGTCCTTGTTTCCCATAGCTATGCAGGAAATAATCCTTTGTAGCTTATTTTCAAGTTATTAGAGATTATTGGTCATCTAGTATTGTGGTACATTGCCTTTCTGTCAATCTTCCAGCAGACTACAGTAAAAATACATGTTAGTTCTTGTGGTGTTAATGTTGTTAATGAGGCCGTGTCAGTGCTTACAGAGAGGGAACGGTGTATATCTATTGATTTATGATAGCTCCTTTTTCCAAAATGTTGTAGAATAACTTTCCTTAGGAACATTTTAGTAATAGGAAAATACAGTGATGTTTTTAGTCTTGTCATCATTCAGGGCATGTATGTGTGTGACCAGGTACTGTTTTTGTTGGGGTTTTGATTTTTTTTCTTTTTTTTTTTTTTGATGTGGTGAGTTGATAAAAGTTAACAGGATAATTTTATTGCTTTGGGATGCACATAGTTCTTCCACTTTGTATTAGCCCTCTGAGGTGGAGATTTTGGGCAAGAGTGATATAAAAAAAAAGGTAACATTGGAAAGGAGCTTAGGAGAAAGAGGCATAAAATAGTTACGAATCATATCTTGGCTAGCTAGCCTCCGTCTTTGCCATGTTACTGTTAGTTCTCATCTATATTTTATTAAAGCTAGTTTTTCTCTAAGTTTGACCTAAAGCTCGTACTGACAGAAGTGATGACCCATTATGGTTACTACTACTTGCAGTCAAAGTATGTGCAACAAACATCTATGTCCCCTTTTTAGGAAAAATCTCAATTTCACTGTTCATTGGAAGAGGAAGACTAAGGAAGGTCTAAGAGGTCTGGGAAAACAGTGAGAATATTCTAATTACTTCAACAAAAAAGCACTGTCTGTTGAACTATAGCCTTTTTTAATCTCATGAATTAGTGGGGAACAAGAGGGTAGAACATGGCAGCATGTTTACACCCTAGTAGAGAACCGGAACAGAAGAAAGTATTTTGGTTGTCTTAACCTTACAATTCAAATGATTCCTCAGAAAGGTAACTGAGAAGCAAAGCACAGCAATATAATTACCAGTGCCTTACTTGCCTTGTTTCTTTTTAGCTTACTCTTGAAAAGGCAGTAAATTCACAGGGCAAGTTCGGAGAGGTAGAATGCTGACATAATGAGAAAAGTGACATGAGGAGATACTACCTCTTTGGTTTCAAGCTGAATCTTTAACTCTGGGCATGTTCCCTTAGCAATTAATGTCAGGAAGAAGAGAGAGTTTCCAGAATAATTTGAAAGACCAAGAAATGCGAATATTGCAATAAATTCAATTTGGGTAAGTTCTGGTATTTTTCTAGGGAAATGTCTTTGTATTTATTTGAGACAGGATATAATACTTACATTGCTGGAGGAGCGCTGGGATAATGGATTAAATGAGCAGAAAAGGAAATCTTTAGTTTCATTATTGGCCTCCTATTTTTGAGCTGCTGCTGTGTTTCTCTCACCAAAAATCAAGTACAAAATTGATTGTATTCTTTGTTTGTTTTGGACTGTGTTCATTCAAGCCTACCCAGCTTAGCATGCTTGTCTCATGTGGTAGAAGCATCATGACCTTTTGAATTGTATAGGGTAAAATGTTGGCTGTTGTAATTAATCACATCGAGTTCATCAAGCTTCTTCTTAAAACTTAGTAGATTTTTATCCTTGCTGTTCTCTTGGAGAGCAAGTCCAGATTGTCACTCGTTTGATTATTGGAGACGTCATAATTTCCAGCCTAAGTTTGTCTGATCAGTTTTGGTTTTTCTTAACAGCTTCATCATGTGCTTTGAATTAATCTCTCAGTCTGGAAGTTCACCCTGAACTATTTTTAGATGTCAGTCTTTTGTCTCTTTTATTAAATATGAACTGACTGAGTTTGGTTGTTGGAATACGTGGTACATTCCCTACTGCCTTCCCTGTAGGGCCCACGTACCCCAGTATCCAATCAAACCCATTCTTCTCTCTTTCTGCTTTTATAACTGTTTGAAGAAATCTACCAACTGCTGCGTCCAACTGTATCATTTTTTCTTGGATCTGTATCTGCAGTGACACTACTGTTGCCAGAAGCGCTTACAACTGTTTTTACACTTAAAAATTAAATTTGGTACTTAAGGAATGAATGACTAGAAGCAGTGTTATGTCCCTATATCTGTGTGGTTCCGAGGTTACTTCAGAGCAGATTTTTGTCTCCTTCTCTGGACCAGATGTTTTATATCATGAGTGTATTTTGAAGTTGTGCGTATCAGTAGTTGGTTCAGACCTTTTTGTCCCCCCAGGGCTTGAGGTGCATTTTGTGACAGGTAGATCAGAGTAGTTTAGCTTCCTTCAGGAGTCATCCATGTTCAGTGAGTGGAAAGTTCTCAGGGAGCTGAAACAGCTTGCAGCAAAGCAGGGTCATTGGGGAAGGTGCCTCAAAACCACTCTGCTGATCTAAACCAGTTAGTAGTGCAGACTGAGCCAAAATTTCTCATAGTATTTAACCCAAGATCAGATTTATCTGAAGGGTTATAACCATATTATTCTCCTAAGTAACCTTTTAAAGCATACTATTTGCTTTACTTTTAGTTAATTGTTACTACTCCAAGGAGGGGAAATAGCACAGACACTTAATTCTAATACACTACTTCTCTGGATGCATGGCTCCCTCCTTCTTACCTAGTTCAAGAAAGGTTGTCCCTGTATCTGCAGTTCTGGTGTGTCCCTGTATTCTAGTGGTTAACTTCTGAAGGTGGCACTGTAGCTGTAATTTGAAAAAGTATGTATAATAATAGTTAAGTACTGTCCTTATCTAGTACAGCTATTTCATTATGTTTTCTTAAAACTCTGTGTCACTTGCTTAAAGCCCAACTTGCTTCAGGTAGTTCTGTTGGTTTATTTTTATCTGTTGTTACATTCAAATAAGGCTTCACACAATTTTGATTTTGAACTAGTGGGATGTGATTATAGGAATTTTTGCCCAAATAGTGATTGATATGTGAGTATTGTGTGACAAAATGAATTAAAGAAATGTAATTGTTTGGGTCCTTGAGAATGATGGTCTGAGATAGTGAGGCTTCAGGCTGTATTGTCATCTTAGCTCATAAAAGCTCCAATAAGGTTTGGGCTCTGTAGTACTGACCTTGTATAAATACAAAGGAAACATAACATAGCTTGACTGTACAAGAGGAGAATAAATTTAATGGAAAACTGATTGGATGATTGGGCTCAAAGAGTTGTGGTCCATGGTGCAAAGTCCAACTTCCAGCTGATGACCAGTGGTACGTCTCGTGGATTGATACTGGGTTGGTAGTCTAAGCAAGTTTGTCATAGAATCATAGAATGGCTTGGGTTGGAAGGGATCATCTAGTTCCAACCCCCCTGTTATTGGCAAGTCCACCTTTTACTAGACCAGGTTGCTGAAGGCCCCATCCAACCTGACCTTGAACAATCCCAGGGATAAGGCATCACAACTCCTATGGGCAGTCTGTGCCAGTGCCTCGCTACCCTTGAGGTAAAAGAATTTCTTCCTATTATCTCATAAATGACTTGGACTCAGGACTGGAAGGGATACTGAGCAAGTTTGCAGATGACACAAAACTGGGAGGAGCTGTTGACTCCCTCGAAGGTAGGGAGGCCCTGCAGAGAGACCTCAACAAATTAGAGGACTGGGCAATCACTGACCATGGGAAGTTCAACAAGGGGAAGTGCTGGATTCTGCACCTGGGATTAGGCAACCCTGGATGTATGTACAGACTGGGAATGAGATGCTGGAAAGCAGTGCCATGGAAAGGGGCCTGGGGTCCTGGCTGATGACAAGTTAAATATGAGTCAGCAGTGCCCTGGCAGCCAGGAGGGCCAACCGTGTCCTGGGGGGCATCAGGCAAAGCATCACCAGCCAGTCAAGGGAGGGGATTGACCTGCTCCAGTCTGCTCTGCACTGGGGTGCCCTTGCCTTGAATATTGAGTGCAGTTTTGGGCAGATGAGGTTTTCATTTCTCTGGAGCTGTGTTTTGCTTTTTTATCTGTGAAATGGCAATGAGCTAAAGAAACTTAGCTAGTGGTTTGTAGTTTAGGATGGTGCATAAATTGCTGCAAGATCTGCTTTGAAAACAGCTTTAATCTACATTTTCCCTATCTCTGCATTCTTACAATCCCAGTATTAAATTCTTACTTTGTTATTAATCCTTTGTTACTTTGTCAGTAATGTGCCTGTATTTAGAAAACTTTTAATAGTAATGTTTCTATGTGTTTTGTCTTTTTCTTTTTGGGTTTTTGTTTGTTTGTTTGTTTTTGTTTGGTTTGGTGTTTTTTCGGTAGCATTTTTCTTTGGAAGGTACAATACCTGCTCTTTCATTGTGGGTTTCAGAAAAAGAACTTCCTAATGGGTATTTTGGCTAAGTGTGAATTTGTTGTTAATTCAAGTAGACTATGAGGAGAGGAAGTAAAATAAAGTGTTAACAGTAGCTCTTTGCTACAGATTTACTTCTCAGTGCCTCTTTTTTATCTATTATTTGACTTTTTGCAGGGCTAAAGATGCTTATAAAACCCCACATTAAGAGTTTACATTTTTGATGTAAGTTTACCATATTTTTTAAAGTGTTTTTGCTTTTAAATACTGAGTAATGGAAGACTAACATTAAATACATTCCATAGGGGAGACTTCAGCATATTCTAACATAAACCACAGTTTTGAAGATGTATCATATCTGAAATTGGGTTATTGGTAACATTGCAGTAGCATAAGTTGCTTGTGAACCTAAGTCCTGTTGAAAGTCAAAAGAATTTAAGCTTTATAGACTACTGAAAATTTAACCTAATGATATTCTTCTGTTCCACAGATTTATGTTTTTCTGTGTGCAGCATTGACATTTTATGCTTCCATGCATGTGATTGTGTTAATGTAGCATAAAAGAAAATGCACTGAATCAGAGTATGACATTTAATGAATTGTATTATGATGACACATTAATTTCATGAGAAATAATGCAGTATATGGAAAGCTGTATTTTTTTCTGTATCCAGTGAGTTGTCTACATTAGTTTTATAATTTTTAACAGGAAATTAAAATCTGAAACTCACTTCTAGTAGGACCATTTTTCTTTCTTCTGGCTTTATCATGAATGAAAAGATTTTGTCCTTGAATAAAGAAGTAGCCCTTGCTAATGGTTTGTGTTGCTGTCATATGATTAAATAAACTCTGGATGGACAAGGAACATTCAGACTCAACTGTTTGGTTTTCGTTTTAATTCGTGCAGCTCAGTCATACTTTTACTTTCAAAACTACATTTTTTGTATGACATACCTTTCTGGAAATAAGTGTTGTGAATTACCTTCTGACATGATAGCTTATCTTTTGAAGTATTATACTGTGATCTTTGCTTAATGTAATGCAGTCTTTGCAAAGGGAGAAGAAAGCTGTCAAATTTGTCTAACAGTTGTAAGATGAGCTCTGTTCTTCAGCTCGTGGTTTTACACTAATACAAATAGCAATAATACGTGTTTAAGATTTGTAGGCTCAGCTGTAAACTCAAGAGAATAGTTTGTCTAGGGAAAATAACACAAATACTTTTGATCTTGGTTTTTATTGTTGTTAAAGTGGATCAGTTTTGAATTCTAGTTCAATAGTGAGTACACACACAAAGGTCCTGCTTGCTTTGAGGCAAGAATGGGTAAGACTGGGAATGAGCAGTTGGGAAGTCGTTTTTTAAGTTGACATTGCTTCAGAAGTTGAAAGTTAGTATCATCACGTATCCTTCTGATCCAGAATGTCTGAGAGACCAATGACATGGTCTGGTCCCAAGGAGGAGTGACCATTTAAAAGACTGAATCTTATTTTTTAAAATAAAAGCCTTGTATACATTGAAAATAGAAGTTGGAAAGGTAATTGGAAAACTGAGTACTGTTTCCTTTGAGTTAGCTGAGAAATTAATATTTTTGAAGTATACTAACGAGTGAAACTGAAGACATGGGGAGCTTGTACTACTTGTCTTCTTCAGATATCTGATTACAATGCTTGTAGTAGGAGACTTGTAGCTGCTCAGGGAGGTTTGTCTAGGGGTCACATAGAGCCATTGTAAATAGGGCTTCTAGTTTGAAGCCTAAAGAATTCTCCTTCCCCCGTCCTCCATGTTAATTCCTCTAAGACTACCCTCTAATTTAAGAAACTGAATGAAATTCTGAATCTGCCTCTTTGAGCTGCATATTCCCATGTGTAAAGATGACTGTTCTGGTGTTTATTTCTTCAACTGTTATCTATAGAGATATAGCTATCAGTTGGTAGTTGTAGTTGTCCTGGAGGTGTCTTTTTTCCTGCATACTGGCTATATTAACAAAATATTTCTTCAATTTTTTGAAATGCTGATGGGTGTATTCTAGACTTTTCTGATATGGGGTACAAATTTCAGATTGCCTGAATTTTGTTCAGATTTTACTCTTACACTCATGTAGTACTTTTGGAAATTTTAAGTATAATAAATTTTGCAATTGAAGTTATTATTTTGCAATTGAAAACATTTTATTCAACTCAGAATTAAAGCTGTCTAATGGCATCCCATTCCCTCCAGGCATTCCATTTGGCAAAATTCCATTTTCTAAGAACAAAAGAGAAAGAGCTCAGATGCCTACTTATGCCATCTTACTGTCTTGCTGGACTTGGCAGTGCTGTGATAGGTACAACTCTCTCATGTGACAGCAAGGTTATATGTAACTGTCATATGCCTTACATCATTTAGCCTCCTTTTAGGATTGTATTTGGAGGGGGTCTGTGTAATTCCTTCTTTATTTATGCAGTTGAAGAAAGAGGGCTCTTGTCTCTGTAAGACCAGGTGCCATTTCACACTGTAAAGTAAAAATTGTGTATCAGCATGCATTGCCGTGAAGACTGTCAGCAGAAACATGATCAGTGAGTTGAGTTTAGTGAGGGAGTAAATGACAGTGTAAGACAGTATTGAGTATGAAAGGATTTTGTCTGGAGAAGGCACAGTTTTTTATTCTGTAGAACAATACAGCTGGCTTATTTGGTAGAATGGGTGTAGGTGCTAGTTGAAGGCATCACAATTATGATTTCTTGACTATGAACCTTCTCTTTCTAAATGTGAGTTTTAGTGAATTCAGTATTCTGGAATAGCATGTGACAGCATTAAGAGTTTTAACTGTGCATTGAATATATTTTTTGTCACTAAAACTCCTACTTTTGAGCCTCTTTCTTGTGTCAACTCTCTTGTGCAGAAACACATAGCTCGTGAATAGGCTTACAGTTCAGACTGTTGCTGTGAAAAATCTGTCATTCCTGAATGTTTTGCCCTGTTTATGTGGGCTTGGTTAATACATGACAGTTACAGAAGAAATTTGGTTGTATTTGGCCTTTAAGTTAGTTTACCATCCATAGCTATCTGAGGGAAGGGAGAGAGTAAGATGCTCATTCTGTGTTTTAAAGTCTTGACTGCCTCATGATATGACAGAGGTTTCTGGTATGGCGTCTTTTTGTCTCTTTTGCTGCACATGCAGCCTAATAATACCTTTATGTATACCTGTATCTGTAATCACAAACAGCACTTGACTGGATCATCACATGCTGCAGAAAGCATATGGCTTCACCAGAATAGGGAACCATTCTCAGTCCCACCACCAAACTCCAAGTCAGACTTGCTGTCTCTGATTCATCAGGTGCTTGCTCCAAAATGTCTTCCTCTTTGATGTCTTACACCTCCTACAAATTACTGTACTCCATATAAAGTAACTCATCAGATTTTTTAATATTTTTTAACCTTATTTTGCATCCCCAACTTGTTCTCCCTTTCTCAGATTCTGACTTATGTTGGCCATGGCAGAAGATTAAAAAACCTACAGAGACTGAGAAGCCCTCCAGACTTGACCATCCTGTTCATGCTTATCCATAAATAACTACATTTGCTGATTAAGACTTCTAAAATTGCTTTAAAAAGTCTTTTTTCTCCAGAAAGGTGTTAAATAACTTACATTAAGACCTCTGCTGCTAATCATTTTGTATTTTAATATGTTTTTAATGCAAGAAGTAGTTTCAAGGCAATTGTGAGACTGAGGAGAAAAAAAAAAAGGAAAAAAAAGATGTATTTCTCACTTGTGCCTGAGCACTGGTTTTGGTGGAGGGAGAGAGGATAAGAGAGCCCACTAATGCCATGAACCCAAACCTGTTGTGAAACAGCATTCTCATCTATGCATTTATAGTTGGCTTGAGCCAGTACAACAGCATGTATCTGCCAAAAGGTGTGATATGCACGGTCTTCTGCTTTGTTTGCTCTTGCAGTCAGGCAGTTCAGTGGTCAGTAAGACAGGCTTGCTTTTGGCAGCAGTTAGAGTGGGTTAAAGCCAGCAGGAACACCGGGCTAAAGGAGTAGGTGTTATAGGTGGGGACGGTCTGTTGATAGCAGCTGCCTGAACAGGGTGATCCTGCTTGTGGTGCTTCCAGTGTGCTGGCAGTAATGCTTTCTTACCTTACGATTGGTCAGCTCAAAATGGTAAGGCAGCAGAAAAAAACCTGGCAAAACCAGAATTATATTCTGGTTTATATTTTTTTAATCTCCCTGGCTCACATCAGCATCAGATATTCTATCAGTGGTGATGCACAAGGAGTATAAAATACACAGGAGGAATGGAAACCCTGCTTCTGTTACCAACTAGCTTTTGGGTTGGTTTAACTGTAATCCTGGACTGCATCCTAAGAGAAATGTCCGTAAAAGTTCCAGCCTCCGTATTAGGAAGACATCTCTGAAACAGGAGAGGCTGTTATGTCAGTATGATCTGCAGAGTGAGAGCAGCCCAGAGATTAGTATGTTTTGAAACAAAACCTCTGTTTGAACTTGTGCATTCATCTCAGTTGGCATCCATGCCCGTAGGATACAGAGTTATGACAGACGTCAGGTATGTCAATTCTAATTTCCCTAAGCTCTCATGTAGAGATACAGAGCTCTCCTGGCGATGCCAGTTTGCAGAGTTTCCGCCTCCCTTGCTGCTGGCAGCTTCATCCCGCTGCAGGGCACTGCCCTGTGGTTGTGCTGGCTGGGCTGATGGAGCAGCTGTAAAGGGAGCTTCTGGATGGGACCAGTGTCCAACGTGCTCTGCGAGCAGTGCATTGCTGTAATTGAGGAAAGGGTCAAATGTATTGTAGCTGAGGGGCAAGAGTGAGTGCCTGGGAGGACAGGACAGAGGAAGAGAGGGAAACAGAAGTCCTTAAACTTGATTTCTTGCAAAACTTTTCTCATATTGTAAAAAGTCTAATTTTCAATAAATTACTCTTGACGTTTCCTTACTATGAGGAAGGGTATGATTTCCCAGATGCCGGCTTGCATGAGTGACGAAGAGAAGGACTCAGATAATTTCAAAAGACAGAGATCCAACCCTGTACTTGCTGGGGAAAGGGCCCTAATCGCCTCCAGAATGCCAATTCCGTTTCCATAGTTCAGCTCTGCAAGGGAGAAGGAGGAAATGATAGAAAGGTGAGTCTGCAGCCATCCAGAGCAGCAGAAACCCTCAGCTTCCAAATCCCAAAGGAAAACTAGGATTCTTCTTCAGTGGATTTTGCAGATCCCAGCTTACTGGGAGCAGTGGTGGGAGGTCAGCCTCATAAGGGGAACAAAAGGATTTAATACCCAGGCCTATGGGAAGTTTGAGTCTCTCAGTGTATGTAGACAGTAAATCATACAATCACCTTGATAATCATCTCTGCATTTCAGTCATATTACTATAGTTAGTGCTGATTCCTTGGAGTTTTTCTCTTTTCCCTATCATATTGTTCTCAGTTTTCATCTCATAGTATTTTTGCATGTCTTCCCTTCACCAATTTGTTTCCTACCTTTCCTGAATACATTCCTACATACCATTTATTTTAAAATATTTCGCATACAGTCTGAGGTTTTCTGCAGTGCTGTTACAGTTTTCTCAGAACAAAAGGCTTTGAAAAAACGTAGACTTTGAAAAACAATTTTTTTTTGTTTTGCTTTCTTGTTTATTTTTTTTAACTTGTTGAACAGGTTCAGTGTGCACTCTGTATCTTCAGGGTATCCAGCTCATGGAATCTGGCAGGAGAAGAAGGGGTTTGGCTACTTAGTCTGTTTGTGCCCATGTAATTTGCTTCATTTATTTAAACTGGCATCAGAAGTATAACTTTTGTGAGTTTGGATTTTTGGCTTTGTTCTTTTAAGGGTATATTTGCTACCCTGTACTAGAGAGAGTAGGTTTTAGGAGATCAAACATATTTTTGCTATAAGAGGTGGCTCTATTGTGGCAAAAATAAAAGCCTAGTCAGGAATAGCAACTTCTTCCTTTTTTCTGAAGAGGTAAGAAGTGGAGTTTTTGCTTTCCATTCTTGAATGCTCACTTTACTCTTTGACGTTCATGAACTTTTAGGATCATCTTAATTTAGAGAAACAGATCTTGACTTATGCTGCTAACTCTTCATAACTTGCTTGGGACATTGTTCTAGTAATATTCCCTGAGATTATTTCTTAAGAATCATGTTAGTAATGAATGCATAAATATAGTGCACAGTCAGCAGATCTGCTTCTCAATCTTTTTGAAATTGAAACTCTTGAAGTTGAGGAAAAAAATAATTTACAGGAAGTGGCAGTACAATTTCTTATTGTTTCTGCGCATGGAGCCCCACCACGGAACCTGACCCAAGAGCATGTCCTGCCACTGAAGGGAACACTTTCTCCCCTGTGTGATCCTGCCATCTTTGATAGACCCTACCAGATTCTTTTTTTCCATTTTGAGATGGATGAGCGCATTGGTTTGTGTTACCATGCAGTTGGTGGAACATCAAAACTTATTTGAGGAGGGGCAAAAACATGTAAAAGAGATTTTGGTCTACAAAAAACTTCTGGTTCCTGCTTGGCTTAAGTATTGGCTTAAGCTACCTTAAATGAATCATGAAAATATTCCTTGCTTGAAGGAAAAAAGATAGATACTTCTGAGAGATTACTTTTCTTTCTTAATGTCCTAATAACATCACAGAACAGTATATTATATTTGAAACTATAGTGTTTCAGTTTAAAAGATTTAACTAGAGGAGCTAATGTCACTTCCATGAATGACATGGCTTTCTGCAGGGGAAAAGACAGAGTTGTTGGTAAGGGTGATGACCTTTATTTTGATGCATCTTGCATAAGGCACAACAGTTCACATGGACTCTTTCATCATAATTTTTTGCAACAGTTTTCTTGGTGGAACCTGAATTTTCAGCTCTGGTTAAATGTATGGTGTATTTGCTATTAAAACAGAGATTGCCCTTCATTAAAATAAGACGCCAAGTGAATTGTAAGGCTTGTATACTTGTTTACTTGCAGATCAGAGGAGCAGAATTGCACAGCTGCAAAACTCATAAAATTTGAAAGACCAGTAAATGCCAGAAAATGAGTTGTCTTCTGGTCTCCCATCTGTTGTATTTGCTAAACCTTGATTTCAAAATTAAAATGTTATGATGTGTCTTACTAAAAACTGATGCCTGTTTGCAAGGGGTGAAGCTTTGTAAAATTGTGACTCTGGATACCAGGAAAAGCTAGCATCCCATACTTTTTTCCGCAGAAAATAAAAAGTTCCAAGCCACACAGTGGTTAAACACATTTGTGAGGCTACTATGCTGAATCAAAAAGTCAAATAAAAAATACTCTCCAAGATAAATAAGTTGAGTTGAAAAGTTTTTATGAGAGAAAATCATTATTCCTGAACATGAGCTTTATGAACCTGTTGTACTTAAAAGATGCAAGAACATTTAGTATTTCTTTCTTGTTCCCTTCAGTGAAAACAGGAAATGAAAGAGGAAATAAAATCATAAAGATAGACTAATATATGATTTATTTGATTAACTAAGAACTCACCTACTATTGCATGTTTATGTGTCTCTTTTAAAAAGCAGTACTTGTTTGAGACTATTTCCTTTTCAAATGTTTAAATATATGTTCATAATGATTGCAGGAATTCTGCTTGAGTGTGCCTTGTGGTAAGAATGTGGAGAAAAGGCTTTTGTAGTAGAAAGGCAAAATCCCCAGCTGCATTTACTTTTCCCTCTCTCCTGTTTTACGTGCTTAATCCTGTTTCATAACAAGCAGCTGTGACTTAGTTGAGGTATTAGTCTCCCAAATAACTCTCATCAAACTTCTGATCTAATAGCTGTTTTGTTTATATATACCCTTAGTTGTCAGAAGTAATGTGTGCCATAGGCATGTGAGGTACTTCAGAAAAGTAATTCACTTTCAAGGAAACTTGCTTTCAAATAAATGGGAACCTTTTATCTGTTTCCTGTAAGTTCACCCATTGTGTTATTCAACTTAATAAAAACTGTTAGTCAGCTGGGAAATATGTGAATTTTTCATAGATGGGATGGATAAAAGATTTTAAACATGATCTCTTGGGCATCATAATTTTCCTGCTGCTCAAGTATATGAATTAGAGTTTCTTAGACAAATCCCACAATCACAGTAGAGTGTAATGTCATATTGGTCCATATTAGAAGTACTTACTACAAAGTCTACAAAGTGATTGCAAGATATGAATATTTATTTGTATTCTATACTTGTATTAAATAATTCCTGTCTTTATAAGCCCTGTATCTACTTTGGTGTCCATTCAGTATTCTGTGGGCCCTGACTGGGTTTGGTAGGATTAAATTTTTATAGATGACTTTGCATGTCTCCTGGGGGGGGAAATTAAGGAACAAGTCTAACCAATTCTCCTTTTAATTTGGCACTTTGAGAATCTGCATTTCACTGCCTGTGCTTTATTCTGTGTTGATTTATATTCTCTTATTTCTGTTCCCTAGCACCTTATTTTACTTCCTTTCTGATTTTCCTCTTTACCCCTTGTTTATGTGCCTTTACCTGGATTGCATTTTTGCAGAATGCTTATGAGGTTACAAAGAACATCTGGCAAATTTGTGGTAATGTTTAAGATAAAATATTTGTGTTTCGTGATCATGTGAAATGATTTAAACATTACAAGGGTACACAGATTGCCTAGAAAAGTATGCTGGCGTTTATCAGTACCAGCTTGTGACTGTGTGAAAAGCTAAATGTCTTCACTGCTTTTCAGGTGGACTTTTATAAATCCATGAAAGAATTAGTAATGCAGTGTCTCTGCAGTAGCAAGGGCCTTAGCTTGTAGGACAAAGGGGTGTTGAACAGAAATAAAGGATTGTTTTCTCTCATTGTTAGAACATTTCAGTATTTTGCTGACTCAACCTCTCACCGCAGCAGGAGTTTCTGTTAGTGCCGGTTTGCTTCTATGGGAAGAGGTGTGATCTGTAGAAGCCACAGCTCTGCCAGGGTCAGTCTGACACTGCCTCTGTGGAATCGCTGCCCCCAGAGCTGCCTGTTCCTCTGGAGACTCACTCCTGTGTCTGTTTTCCTTGCAGTTCCTCATTCCAGTGTCACATTCCATATTTGCAAAGCAGTGCTTCATCTCCTGCTTTGTTTCCTCATGCACCAGAAGAATCATGCTGTCCTGAGCCACACATTACCTTGGAAAAAGAAGTCTTAGTGGTGGTCTGCAGCAGAGGGTGTGTTTTCATTAGGGCCCTATATTCAGCTGATCCCAAGACCTCCCCTGAGGTTTTGCATATGTGGAGTCACAGCTTTTCCTCCATTTGGTGAACTGATAAACTTAGAATCTGCCCTGCAGGTGACCCAGTGTGCATGTGAGTTTTGCAGTCCACAGTGTTCAGTGCTTGCTCTTGTTAATGTGACTGAGAGCATTTAAGCGTGCAGTGAGTGCACTGGGAATTAGAGAAGAGGAAAAGTCAGATTCTGCCATACGTGCCTTTCCTCTTCCCAGTGAGAGGAACTGCAAAGAAGTTTTGCTTCAACGATGAAGTGTTTTATGAAGCTTTTTCAGAATGCACACTTCCCTTTAAATGTTCTTTAGCTGGAAAAGTGAGTGGTTTTTTGAGTAGTTGCTTGTGGAGCTAATGCTGTAAGTGCTCATATTCTTTTTTTAATGCATGAGATTTTTTTTAAATTATGGTTGTCCTTTATGACTGCGTTTGCACACATTGCTTCCTGTGGTTCAATGTGGGAGCATTAAAAAGTCAAATCACCATTACTTCCTGTGTTTCCTTTTTTGTCAGTAGCAAGATACATTCCAGTTATTGATAAACTAAACCTGTTTCCTGGTAAGATTATAAATTACCATTTTCCACAAAAGCGATGAAAAAAAGTTACTTTTGCCTACCTGAATGATGATCCCAGTGGGGAAAAAAAAAAGAAACGTCAATTTTCCTGTGTAGGAAAGTATTTTCTGGCACATGTCAGATCTTAAATTTTCAAGATTTTAATGCAGCTTGATAAAAAAGATTAATCCTTCATACAGAAGGAACAGTAAAGGTGCCTACAGGAGAGGAGTAATTCTAACTACTTTTTTCAGAAGACCTTTTCCTACAAGGTCTGTAGTAAGGACACTGAGCTCCAGATATCCTTGAACCTTTTAATATCATGATTTTGTATTTGCATGTGATTACACTGAGGACCAAATGACATAAATGGTCATGAGCAGGTACACATGTATATTTACTGAAGAAAGACTGCATAGACTGGGCTTGACAGAAATCACCTGAATATTTAGAAGCTCTCCGTTGGTGACTTTGGCTTTACTTGTATATGCTGTCTCAGTAGTCATCTGAAATACTTAGGCTCTCTCCCACATTGTGAAGCAAAAACAAAGGTTCCTTTTTGGGGATGGATGTGGAGCTATTTCAGGACAAGTCTTTTAAGCAGTACAACCAGAGCAAGAGATCTGGTATTCATCCTAGAGCTCATGTCTGTGGTCAAGCTAAGGTAAGTGCTGTAAGCATTTGGAGAAGGGGTTGGAAAATTTTCAGAGGTGGTGTTGTAGATCGTCCCTTATTTTTATTATTTTTTCCTAAATCTATGACAATGGAAATTTGATAGGAAGTAAAAGATGCTACCTTTCAGAGAACTAAGTAAATCAGCTGTTGAGAGGTATTTTCCCTGTGTACAACTCAGGAAAGCCAGGAGCTGGAATATGCTCTGTTCACAGATGTGTCTGTAACTTGTTTTGTATACCAGCTCCCAACTATATGCACTTTTTGCTGTTTTGCCTTTCAGTCATCATGTTATAAATTGATCAACCCTGTTTTTTAGGTTTCCTTTAACCTCTGGGATCATAGACTGATTCAGGGTGGCAGGGATAGTAGCATATCATATAGTCCACCTTCATGCTGAAAGGAGCATCGACACTTGATCCGTGTTGCCTGGAGCTGTATCCCCTCAGGTCTTGAAAGCTTCCATGAGAGGAGATTTCACAACTTATCTAGATAACCCGTTGGAATGCTTAAGTATCCTTAAGACTGTTTCAAGTCTCTTTTACTTAGTCTCATTGTGAAGCCTGTCCTTCGAATAACATCAACAACATAACATCAAGCAGTGGCAACCTGTTTGTTGTCTTGTTTGTTGGTTCTAAAGATTCATTCCAAATCTATTCTTTGTGTGGTGTCAGACCTTCATCAAACTGTCAGTCTACTGTTCCCTGTACTGTTCTATGTGTTCTCTGTACTGCAGTGACTCAGATGAAGCTGCTGTTTTAGCTCAGGCTTTTCAAGTGCCAAACCCTAGTTGTATCATCTAAGATCAACCAACTGTATCTTGCTGAATTATCAGGTGGTGATTCTAAACAACACAGCATAATCTTATCAGGGTAATTTAGCAAGTAATGCATATCAGGCTCTTGTTTGTGATTCATTTTTAGAACATTTTTCCATCATACTGTAAATTGCAGTTCTTGGTGGTATTTCTGTTGCTTTATTCTCTGTTTAGTGAAATCCGCAGTTATCCTACTTGAGCTAATGGAGCAAATTATAGCAAAAGGTCTGATGGATGTTGCTTTTGTTACGGGTGATTAATGTGTGTTCTTACAGTATACCACCTTTCTGAATACTGTTTATTCTTTTCTTCAAAACAGGGAGAGTGGCTTTAAAGCACTGTCAAAATATTTCTGACTTCTTTGTTATCTGAAAAATGTCAACCTTTAATAATCCAAAAATGACGTTTTTCTCGTGTGATGCAGTCAAAACAGAGGTTAGGGGAGAGGTTGTAACAAATTTTTTCTAATTATTCTCCAAAAATTATCCCAGAAAAATCACTACTAGTCTAAGCTTTAAGAAGTCCAGCACTTTTCTGGAATGTTAACGCTGACTGCAAAACTTGAGCTGTTTCCTTTTTCTGGAGAACAGTTTTAAATAAACCTTGCAATGAACCTGGAGCCCTTATTATCACTAAAGCATTTTTCCAGGTTGCTGTCAGTCAAGACTTGGCAAGGAACCAGACTGGTACAGGTCAGTTTGATTATTCCTCTACCGTGTTCCTAGAACTTAAAAAGATGTGTGTTAAAGAAAGTGCACTGTACTGAGGTTGGGCATGTGAGTCTCACTGAATGTGCTTTAGCACAGGCCATACTCTGAAAGGTTTGTGCTGGGTTCTCCATTCCAGTGGGCTTCGGGAAGGTGTTTTAGTATAGACACACTGATGGACCCTGACTGAAAAAGTTCTAGTACTAAGACTGCAATTGTATTGAGTAGGTCTGCATCTGCCACCTCTTGGAAGATGCTGGAGTGAGTCTTGAAAGCATTGGTAAACTGAAGTTACTTCATCAGTTTGGCCACATCTGCTGTACCAGTTGTGTGATCTGTATAGCATTGTTATCATCTGGGATTTTCCACTACACAGGATACCTTCATTCTCTTGTTACATAAGGTAATGGAGAGCTGATACATGAGACAGTGAATTCAGGTTGTATTCAGATATTATTTATGGAGCATTTTAAGGATATTTGGGACAGTTGAATGTGATAGGTGATTCACAAGTCCTTGATACTGAATGTTATGTGGAGGCCCAAGCAGATACAATAGATTGGGTTTCTGAGTCAGTTGTCTGTATAAGAACTAAACAGTCTTTATGGTACAGCTGGGAAATAGCTGAAAGTGACTTGGGTTTGTTTTGTTTTTTTGTTTTTTAACAGAAATGGAAACATTGCAGCACAAATTGATTAGTGGGTTGAACAAAAGATGGAAAGAAGATGAGGAGGGTGGGGCTTGGGGAAAAAAATAATGAGGTTTGATGCGTTTTTTTGACATTACTTTTTAAATTTTCTGTCAAATGAGGAATGTATATCATAACTTTAAAAAGCATTTCCTTATGTATTGCAAATATAATTACTTCTTGAGTCAAGTACTTTGTTTCAGTATAATAGTATAATAGCTCTTCATTGGCAGATAGATCCTTAATATATACATGGCATTTAAAAGCGAATGACAGTGAATAGTTGGGGTAAATACTGTGTAGGAGTCTGTGTTTCTTATTTAAATATCTTGATGCAGTTAAATGATTGTTTCATATATCTAGGCATATATCTAGTTAATGTTTTCATATTTGCCCTGACCTGAATTCCTACAGGATTTTATTATTCAGATTAACAAGTGAATGTTTTATGCTATAAACCGCCTAAAGTATAAATCTGCTGAAAGTCCATGACACCTGTCTGAAACAAGCAAATAATACACCTTCACCTCCTCATTAACCCAAATAAAAATATTGGGCAGGTAAAGGGTTTACTGAAGAAAAAGGATAAAATGATCTGCTTTTGATTAATCATAAGCAAATAATTTTAGGAAAAAGAAGGATGTTCTAGTAGCCTTTTGGTTTCACAAATTACATTTTAAGCATGAACAATTCTATTGATTGCTCACTTTGAGGCACAAATTGTAAACAGTCACTTAATAGTATCTTTAGGGCAAATGAGTCTTATTGCATTAAGAAATGGGAATATCATATTGCACCTTTTTTCTGTTTGATGCTCAGTTTTTATTTTGCCTTTGCCTTTCATTTTACCTTGCTACAGTTCTAATTTATTAATCTATCCACAGTTGAAGTTGTTAAGCCTTAGTTAAATTTATGCTCTGTAGAACTGAGAATGATGTAGATTTTTGGATATTTTAAAGTCTAATAGAATGACTCAGTTTGGTGGGTTAGGGTGAGATGAGTTAAAACATGTGGCGTGTCTCTGACATGTCTCTGTACTTACCGAGATGTAATGTTTAATAGGAAACATACTGAGGCATTATATTTCATGTAAACCATGTAAACAGTTTTGCTTTCTATCCTTACTGCCTCAAATAACAAGCAGCATGTTTTGCCATGATGGGCTAGTCATTTGGATTATGGGGAGATGCAGCTTGTAGTGGTAGGGCATCAGGGTCTTGGTGAATGTTTACTGCAGATCCAGAAATGACACTGTGAAGCTGGGGCTGGTGGAAAGTATCTCCTTGTTGAAGCTATTGTACATTATATTGTATCACATTTCCTCAGTAGAGGTGAAATGAGTAACTAATTGAATGATGGAAGTCACATCTGATCCAGAGAAAAGGAGTACATCAGTGTACTGCATTGCATCCTTCTGGGTTAATGTTGAGTGGGGACTCTTATCTGCTCAATTCCTTACACTGTTGGAGATTACAGTGAATGCTTAATGTTAGTTTTTATTTCTTTAACCTAATACAAAATGAATTAATGTCCAATTATTCCTATCTTATCATTAATTTCCTATTATTCCTATCCTGTTATTAACTTCCTAATCACTTAAGGAGTGTGTATGGAATCATGTTTGACCTTTTTCCAAAACCAAAGTATATAGCTGGTAGTTTGCAATAGGTTATGTTTTAGTCTATTTTTAAAAGGTAGGAATCACTTCATCTCTTATGTCTAGCAATATTACTGGTTCACTCTAAAGCATTCTTTGATATATAGTTTTAATCAAACTAAAGTTGACTTTTAAATTTTGTGAAAGGATTAAATTAAAAATTTTTCATTGGTTGATTATTAGGCCTACTATACAATTGCGTCAGTTGCTAGTGAAGTCCCAGATGGTCAGCTGTAGCTGAAGTGTCAGAAGCCAAAATCGGAAAACCACAATAGATTGGTTTGGATTTGGATAGTAGGGATGATGAAACCATCATGTGATTGGCTGTACTCTGTGAGGGGAATACAAAGGGTAAATGTATACTCATGGGCATTTAGGACCATGGTTCTGCCTAAAAAGGCAGTTTTGTCTTCCTCTCTCTGCTTCTGAATGTTCTTGCTCCCTCCCTTTTGGTGGTGTTAGTGTTTCTGGAGCTGTGTGGTAGCTCACATAACTCACTGAGGACCTGAAGTTAACTCCTTCAAACGAAAATAAGTTATCTGAAATGGGATGAGATGGTCAGAATGTGTCATCTAAGTGTGGTTTTGGGTGCTTGTTATGTAGAGGCTTCCGTAAAATCAGTCTGGTGACAGTTACAGATTTCATACATGAAAATCAAAGTTGGAAACAGTATAGAGCTTAATAAGATGAAAAACTGTTTAGAGATGGAGCAGAGACCCAAAAGACTAGTGTTGGGATTTTTTACTTTTAGGCTAGAAGCCTGCAGTTCCTGCCTTTGATAGCGAAAAGATACTGTCACATTTTGCCTAGTGTGACTGTTTACGCTTTTTAATAGCTGGTGGCCACAAAAAATAGAGAGTGTCTGATAAATGGTGTGCTTTCTGGGGATCCTGGAGGGGGAGTTTCACAAGCTGCAGTTTCACAAATAGCTCCTTCAGTGTCAGAACTGGTTGTAGCAGCCCTATAGATGTGCTACATGGTGGATCCTTCCCATACAGTTGCAGCGTATCTGACACTCCCGATTTTTCATTCCCACCAGTGTAGTTTACCATGTGTCTCTACAAATATTTGCTCCAGCTCTGCGGGGTGTGAGTTGAGACTGGCACTGTGTTGGAAATTCTTTTTATTCATGTGTTTGGCTGTCACTCTGATTAATGATTAAGAAGAAAATATAACAGGATAAAGAGTCAAAGGACTGTTTTAAACTTTGTAGACTTTCTTGCTGTGTTCCTCTTTCCCACTCTCCATTCCTACCTCTGTCAGTGTATGTGTATATGATGAGTTGTACTGTAATGCATGTGTTGCAAATCATTATCTTTTGTTTTAGCTTTTACCAGATTCGTGCATCTATGAAAATTCCTCCAAGAATTCCACACAAATTAGAAGCTAGTTTGTTACATGGAACTGGTAAGTGCCAACGTTTTTATGAAATGTAGAACTTCTAGTAAATGAGGAAATTATCTTCCCTTTCTAATTAAGGATCATACTTTTTGTCTTATGTTGTTGTAACTAATATGTAAGTCCTTTTAATTTTGTTACTAACACAATAAAAA
Organism: Myiozetetes cayanensis; assembly: GCF_022539395.1. Taxonomy (NCBI): domain Eukaryota; kingdom Metazoa; phylum Chordata; class Aves; order Passeriformes; family Tyrannidae; genus Myiozetetes; species Myiozetetes cayanensis. The sequence continues at coordinate 85,758,798 of NW_026087411.1, read as the reverse complement.
TATACCTTGTTCTTAGCAGTGAGACTTGAAAGTTGGTTACAGAATTTGTGTTACTGTTTTTCCTCTGTTGATTTTCTTTGCTGGTAGAAAACATGATGATCCCTTAATATTAGTGTCTTCTGGTTTTTTCCACTGACCTGCTCAGTCTTCTCCATGTCCCAGGGTAAGATGACCAAGGGCAGATCTCATTTAAGTAGATACCTCAAAGTTGTGGAGAACTTAAGATACAGGCTCTTATCCAGATTGATAACCCCATTTTTTTTCTGAAAAGAATATTTTGAAAGCGTTCAATCTTGTTCTATTATTGCCTGGTAATAAAGTTGAAAATTTATTTAACCTCCTGAACAGAATTAACCACTTCCTCATCTTTTTTCTGTTTTAACCTGACACTCACTTTTAGTTTCTTTGTCCAGGCAAACTGAACCCAGAGAAAGCTGTTAGTGCTCTCCTAATTCTGTGTAGCCCACACCTCAGCATGCTGTAAAAATGTGAAAAGCAAAAAAATTAATCAAGTTTTCAAATGTCAAGTGGAATTAATTGGAATTGCAAGGAAGAAAACCTGCTACAGTCTGAGAAAATGTGATATGATGTTACTGAAACCTGAATTTTTGAGGCTATTTTGAAAGTAAATGAATAGAGCAACAATGTAGATACAGAATTTTGGTCAAGCTTCCTGAATATTTCTTGGGTTTTGTGTGAGATAAATAAGTAATTCTTATGAACCAATATTGCTCCACTTCAAAGGCAAGATTTAATGTAGTTTGGAGAATTTGGCTCTGGTAGATTTCCTTTAGTAAAAAATATTGTTTGAATAGTGACACTTATTAATATGTTTTATATTGCCAGAAAACATTTTTTCCATTTCAAGATATATTTTAGAATGAGCTTAGGTTATTTTTTTGGAAAGCTTTAATCTTGTTATTAATTGTGACATATGTCAGTTTTTCTCTCTCCTGTTACTAGACATAAAGGATATAAATATATAAATGTTAAGGCTGCAGTTCGGTGTGAGTTTAGATCCCTTGGCCCCTGTTTCTTACCTTCATGTTGCTCTGTGTGCCGTGATGCAGGTGTCTGTTTTGGTCAGGCAGCTCAACAGGGGAACTCATTCAGCTGACGAGCAGCCATTTTACAAAAAATCAAACCCCTTCAAACCCAAAAACTTGGGGCCCTTTTTAGATCAGTCTCTCAGTTTGTTTTTTTCAGGTAGTTACTGATAATGTTTGTCCCACAACAAAGCAAAAGAAAGGATACAAGCTGGTCAGTGAAGGGGCATTAGTTTGTCCTTGTGGACATGATAGTGCTTGGTCTTGCTGAGGATTCCTGCTTTCCATCCACTTCAGCTGCTTGCTTAATTTAGCAGAGCTGGATGCTGTAGCTCAGACTTGCAGCTCTCCTGCTGAAGGTGGAGGAGTAGCTGATACCAGTTCCTGAGCCTGCTGTTATGTGTATAAAATAGCTGCTCTTAGGGTATGTGTGGAGTAGCACTAAGAGTGTTGACCTATGTGGAAGCGTTGCTTGTTGACCACAGAGGAGACTGGTCAGGAGTCCACTACTCCCACTCTTCAGAATGATGTCCTGTGTTGGTCAGGTAATTCTTCCCATACTTTTCTCTCTCTTCTCTCTTTCTCATACTATTCTAAATCATATTTGCTTTGATGTGTCATGATTTTCCCACTCCAAGTCTTTTTGCCTATTTCTAGCTCTCCCTAGCCTCTGCACAAGTCACCTCAGTTTCCTTACCTTAACTATTTTCTCCCCTCTCCCACAGACAGTTTGAACTTCTCCTCCTTTTATTTTCCCAAGTCAAATATAAAGTCTTAGTTTTTCCTCCTCTTTCTCTTCCTTTGCATCTTCTTCCATCCCTTGCCCAGCCCTTCCCAGCTCTTAGCGAGGTCCTTTGTTAATAGAAATGGAAAACAATTTATTTAAATTTCCCACATCTACTGGTTCACTGAAATTGCTTGCTACCCAGAATGAGTGTCATTACAGATATCATAGGGTAATTCACTTGCTTTAGCTCCAGCCTTGTGAAGGTCTCCTGTTATTCTTGTCATTTGAAGGAAGATGTCATGCTCCAGAAAGTTAAAAGAAGAACCTACGTATTTCTAGCCTGTATGATGTTGTTTCAGATTTTAGGGTGTTCAGAATTCCTCCTTCTCTCAAAAATTTGTGTCTGGTTTTCAGAGGAAAAAAAGATGGGTTAGGAAGTAATGAGAGAGATTCATCTGTTTTTATGATGCAAGTGTAAATTAATTCCCACTATTTTCCCCCTTCATTGAGGAAAAGGCTTTTTGTGGGGATAGAAGCTTCCAAAGTGTCTTGACCAGTCAAGTCAGTGCACGGTTGATTTATAAAACAGTAGTTCTGCCTTATTGACCTCATGTTTGTGAGACCTTGCTCCCCATGTGGAAGTGGCTCAGCCTGTTCCTGACGTCAGCTTTTCCTCTGCAGTTCCCCTCTCTCTTTTGAGGGTGCGGATTCAGTTACACTGGAGTCAGCAGAACTGATGGCTGTAACTCAGGGCTGGACGGAGCACAGGAAGTGGGACCTGGGCCATTTGTCTCCAGCTCTTCTTTTCTATCAGATGGGAGTGGGGGATCCCTTTTGCTGATGCTGTGCAGTTATATCAGATTATATGCCATGTGAAACCATACCTGCTCTGCCCTTCACCTGGAACAGATGACACAGATGGGCATAAGCTGAAAGTGGCATTATATGTAGGGGAATTACACTGTAATGGTTCAGCCTTTGTAAACATTTTGTCCAGGACACCTAAACCAAAGATATGTATAAAAGCACTTCAGCAAAACCCAGTATTTGTACTTGTTTCTAGTTTCCGAAGGGAAATAGAACTAAGATGTTACTAAGGTATAGAGTGGGAATGTTTGCCAAGGGTAGTGGTACTCTATCAGAGGCCCCAAATCTGTAGAGTGCAAACAGCAGATTCCTTCCCCCTGTGGATTCCATTGAAATAATTTATTAAGAATAATAAAAAAATTTTAAAAATGTTTTACATCCCAATTTACACAATTTCTAAGACTTTGTATTCTGGTAGAGGTTGATGTTATTGAGCCTTTTTGTAAGAGGAGTGATAAGAAAGTATCTGTATTTCTCTTAATTCTGTTCTTCAAAGTTACATCTTCTTTTATCTATTTTTCTTCAGAGGACAGTACCCATCACAATACTTCCTGTGTGAAAACCCCTTGTTATTACGATAAATACTTCCTCAGTAACTGTTTTAAAATATTCCCTTTCTCATTTCTTCTGCAGATCTTTTAACACTTTTTTTTTTTTGGCAAAAGATTCCCCAATTATTTATAACAGTTTTCTGAACTCTTTGATGACTAGTCTTTGGATTGAAAGCATAAGTGTCATACTGCAGGAGAAATGTAAGGTTCAGTTGATAAACTTGGAACTGGTCTGGCCAGAGTAGGATGCAAAGATGTGGAAGGCAAGAATGAGCCCCCTCTGTCCTTGATTAATTCAGTGGAGTGGTATATGTCATTTAACCTCTTTGTCTCATCTATAGGTAATTAAGAGTCCTCAGTGTGGTTACACCCTGCAAATCAACATGAATGCTGGATGAAACAGGACAGATTTCAGGACTTTTATTTGAATTTTTGATGCCTAGAATGTCTAACTTCCATTTGTAACAAAGAAAAAATCCTTCGGTTCAGAACTTACATTTAAAAGCAAATTAAATTAAAAATATTGATGCAGTGTTTCTTTGAAACAAAATGTACTCCTTCAAAGTTCAGCAATTGCTGACTGAGAACCGCTGGTATTATTGGTGTTACAGTTTTAATAGTGGTCATGAAACTGATGGAAATGATAGTTCCAATTACTTGCTGCTCTGGGTTTTCCAATCATGTTAATACTTGATTCTCTCTTTAGGTGCAGATCTTGCCTTTCCTGCTTCAGTCCATGACAATATAGTTTGCAGTAAAACATTTCAGATTCTTTACAAAAATGAGGAAGTTTCTGTGAATGATGTGATGATTTTCAAAATAAAAATGCTGTTGGATGAGAGGAAGGTAATCTGCCATTCAACTTTACTATATTCAGATAATTCAGTCTTCATTATGTACAATTTGAATTGGTACAAATAAGGGACCTGAAAGTTTTCATGCTTCTACAATTTCTTTGTAGATTGAGGAGTCACTTAATGAAATGAATTTTCTACTAACGTTAGATCTACACTTCACGGATACAGACTATTCGTAAGTTTTAAATATGGAAGTTTTTATTAAAGCAACAATATATGTTAATTTTTTAAACTGATTAAATCTGTATTATTTCTAGATGTAGTGTTTTCATATTAGACATAAATGATGGTTAAAAAGAAATGCAATGCTCAAGTCTATAAAGATTTCATAACTAGTTTGTCTCATTCTGATAATTTTTTTTTTTCTTGGGGAAATGCCTTTGCATTCCAAAGTATAGACCTATGATAAATTGCCAGCTGTGTCAGTTATTAATAACTTGCACTTTAAGTATAATTGTTCTAATTGTATGTTGATTTCTTAATTTCTTTTTAGACCAGATGACCTGAGCACACTACAGCCAATTAGTAGCCGAACTTTAAAGTTGCACTTTAACTTACACCAGGGCCTTCATCATTACGTCAATGTTATGTTTGATTACTTCCACCTTTCTGTCATATCGGTTATAGTACATGCTTCTTTGGTTGCTCTGCATCAGCCATTGATAAGGTAATCTCTTATTAATAAAATGCAAATAAATTATTCAGTGTTCAAATGGAAATGTTATACAAACAGAATAATTAAGAAGGAATTAAATCTATGGCCAGAATTGTTTTCTATGTGATGATTTTAGAATACAGGACCCAGAGGGATGAGAAACTTCTTGTTTTCAAAGTTATCTGAAAAAATTTGGAGGGTTTTTTTTTTTTGTTAGAAATAAGAGCATGTAATGTAGGAGAGAGATAATACGCAAGACCAGAGAAGTGGAGGGATGTATAAATATCTGCATTTATACATGTATATTTGTATGTATAAATATTTATGAATTTTCCTAATCAGGCAGATCTGCTGCTCACTCTAGTTGGTGACTGAAATAGCTGCCATTAATACGAATAGGGCACCTTCTGTTAGCTGTCTTATCTGCACAGTTTTCAGTTACTGCTGGAATGGCAATGTTGTCTGCAAATGATGCATTTACTGTTTTCCTTAAGTAAATGAAACTGGCGAATTTACTTTTCTCTTTAAAAAAGTTTTTGCCTCATTTTTGCTGGAGCCTTTTTTATTTCATTTACTTGTGTCACCCTTTGCAATCTCTATTTACTTCCCTCTCTCAAAAGTAAGTGTGAAAAAGGGCTGTATAGTCAGACACAGTCACACATATGAAGTGTTCTTTAAACAGCTTTTTCTTTAGCATGACTATCTTTTCCTTCTTTCATTATCTTCAAATATACCATGATACTGCTCCTAAGTTTCTTCATATTCAAGTTCAGTCTGTGCTGTAAATGCCCAAACCTTTAGCTTAAGGTGTTCCCACTGCTTGTGCTTGTCTTCACATCATGGAGAGCTATATCTCTGTGTATATTAGGCAGCTGTTCTGTGCAATAGGGCTGTGCTGGTGTGGAGAATTCAACTGGCTTATGTGCTTTTTTGTTCTTTTCCCCCCCCCCTCCAAGTGGTTTGAATTGTTTCAGTGGTGTGTTTTAGGCATGGTTATACAGTAAATGAGCTGACACATCTGAACGGATGGTGCAGCATTATAAGGGATACAAACAAGTACTGAGGAGGTGGAAATTGTTGTTGGAGACTTCATCTGATAAATGCACTTAAATGCACTTTTTAATGCACTTAAAGTAGCACTATGTATGTAAAGTGTACATTGCCACACCATACTGCAAGTGAAATTGAGGTGTTTAACCTGTATTTATCCCATAGCTGGAGGGCTGAACTTAACTTCATTGTCAGAAATTGAAAACTAGGTTTTGTTACTAATTTACAGTCAGAAACTTATTTGTCCCTGCTGACCTTTTAAAAAGCCGTAGTTAATCTGAGGGTTTTCCTGCATACTTTTCCTCTGGTTTTGGCTTTTCAAGTGATGATACAGTAATGCAATTTAATTGCAAACCTCAACTTGATACAGCTTGTTGAGTATTGAAGAGATATTGAAAAAAAAAGCAACTTCTATGCTGCTTCCAATATCTTTAGAGTAGATTGTTGCTTCTGTCCACAAAATTATTTTAAGGATTCAGATTCTCCCTTAAATCAGCCTAGGATGGAGAGAGGAAGAAACTTCCAAATTTATGGTGTTTTGTTTCTGCTGGGCTCCCCCATATTTAAGATGTAGCAAATATTTGATAGTTACAGTATCCACATCTGGCTCACTTTTCTGGAGCACCTCTTGCCGAAAAACCTGAAAACTGTAGACATCACTCCTCTTCATCCTTTGGGCTTTCATGGGTGACAGTTTTGCTCCTCTGTTTGGATCGTGCTCACGTTATTGGCACCTCTTCCTTTCCTATGGGGGGTTTACTTTTTGAGTGTTTTCTTCTTCAGAGTAGCATCCAGGTTCACCTTCTCTTGTGAACAATCACTCTTAACACTGAAAGAGAGGAGCTAATTTTACTTGGTTACAGCCCTGGAGTCCTGTGTAATCTACTCTTTTTATTAACCTGTCATTGCTTATTTCTGCCCGTTATCTAATAGTCCTCACTTTCTGCATTCATTCATTTTTCATTCATTTTTTCTAGTTCTTTGTTCTTACAAGGCTAGTGTTGCAGTTTGCTCTGTTCTCCCAGGGGTTCAGAATGGGATCTCCTCCTCAGTAGCCAGAGGTCAGGCATCCCTTAGGAAAACAGGAATGGCAGTTTGTGTGACAGCTTTTCAACTTCTTGCTACTGCTTCATTTTTAAGAGGTAAAGTCCTATAGCAAAGCTGGCGGAAAATGAACGCTTCTTACCTGTTAGAGTTCAGAATTTATCTCTCTGGCTTAAACTTTCTGGAATATTGTTTAAATTAATTGAGGTTTGCCTTAGAAATAATAAGGAAGAGCTTCCACAATCTCTTGGCCTAGTCTGCTGACCTTCATGGTGAGAGATGGCCACAGAACAGCTGAGGGTAATAATGTGTTAAATTTCTCCAACTAGCTGGAGACCTGTTTTGAAGAGAACTACTTCAGAACCACTTCTCCCCTGGCACAGCATCAGAGATATCTGGGTCATCGTGAAGGGTTCTGTAGAGGCAGACCACCATGCTAGGAACTTCCAGGGTCTTACTGAGGGTCCTTGTTTCTGCTACTTTTCAAGAAAAATCAAGAATCTGTTTTAACTGTGATAGCTTTATGACACGTAGTATGTTCAAATTATCCATTCATTTGTGCTTTTTGCAGTTTTCCTCGCCCAGTGAAGAATACATGGTTGAACAGGAATGCACCAGCACAAAACAGGGACTCTGTGATTCCTTCTCTTGAAAGTGTGGTCTTTGGCAATAATTACACAAAACAGTTATCAGCAGACGTAAGAATATATCAGTTTATGATTTTATTTATATTCTGTTGGGAGGTGAGAATATTATCTTTTCTACAGGAGTATTACTCAATAAAGAATGAATTTTGTTGGAGTTAGTTTGGGGTTCCATGTGATAAGAGAAAGGAGAAAAATTGTTCCAAAAGGCTGTGTTCTATGCTTTAGGAACATACAGGTGAAAAGTTTACAATATTAAGTGTTTAAACTTCTTTTTTAATGTCTTGCAATCTGTTGAAAATCACAAAAATGACAAGTTCGTGAAAAGAGGCAATTGCTGATCTTTTTTTTAGTCATTCTGCTAACACTTCATTTATTGTACAATATTAACATGTGCCTTTTTTCTTTGTTTTAGGGTTGCAGCTTTGTTGTTTCAGAATCTTTCCTCAACCATGCTTATAATTTCCACTATACACTTTGTGCCAGTTTACTGCTTGCTTTCAAAGGGTTACACAGCTATTTCATTATGATAACAAAGGAGCTCCCCTCTTCTCACCGAATTGAACTGGGTATGTTCAGTTTAATAAAATGCATCACTTTCTTGTCAGTGTTCATTAAGAATACACTCTTCTAGACTAAACTGTCACTGATCTTATTCATGTGGTATATCTAAAATACTTTTGCTTGAAGAAAAAATAAAATAGAATTACTGTCACATTACTAATAAAATAAGGAGATAAGAACCTAAGTCTATGCAAATATATTTTTTCTTGTTGGTCTTGATTTGTGCAGTTATTTCAAATCACTGTGTTTAGTGGTGAGAAAGTTAGAGAAGCTCTTAATCCAAGTAGCACACTGCACTTCTTTGTTTGTTACATGGAAACTTTGCATATTTGTACAAAAATTTGTAACTCTGTAAGCTTTGATTTGAGAGAAATATTTTAATGGAAACTTACCTGAAAAAAGACCTACAAGAAAAAATTGCTGCTGGCTCAGTTTGTAGTGTAACTTTTTAAACAGATTCAGGTGCCACGAAGACTTCTAGTTAACCACATTTGATGAAAGTAACTGCGAAAGTATTAAATGTAATGTATGGAAATGCACATGTACATTACACTTCTGTAGAATGCAGAGCCAAGCCTCAATTTGTGAAGTAGAAGAGCAGTGCAAGGAAAAAAGGAAAATACATTGGCATCGAAAAGAGTGATTTAAACTTGTTCCTCAGCAAGCATATACCTTTTTAGTCATGTTCTGACTTTGGGATTTACATGCAGACAGCATTCATTGATTTTTGTATTGTTTAATTTTAATGTTGTCAAAACCAAGCGTAGTGAAACAGTAAGGTTGGAAATTGAGACATGAAAGCTATTTTAAAAATTTATATGGTCAATTAATGATTCAAACAAAGAATGTTTCACTTGTGTATTACAAAATACAAAGCTATTTTTAGGGGAAAAAATTTTTTAAGGGAGTGTATCAGAAATCTATGTAGAAAAATACTAGAAACTGAGGGTTTTCCTTTATGGAAGTTAAAATACTGCGACACTTAGGCTGCAGAGAACATGTCTGTGTCCGTTATCTTAATATTGAGGGAAACACCTTATTAAAGGTGTAATTCAACTCTTAGTCTTCCTTTTAAGGTCAAAATGTGTTTTTTCCAAATCATAGAACCATAGGATCGTTTAGTTTGGAAAAGACCTCTAAAGATCCTGGAGTCCAAGCATTAACCCAGCACCACCATATTCACCACTAAACCAAATCCGCAGGTGCCACATCCACATGCCTTTTGAACACCTCAAGGGATGGTGACTCCACCACTTCCCTGGGCAGCTTGTTCCAATACCTGACCACCCTTGCAGTGAAGAAATTTTTCATAATACGCAATCTAAACCTCCCCTGGTGCAGCTTGAGACCATTTCCTCTTGACCTGTCACTAGTTTCCTGGGAGAAGAGGCTGAGACCCACCTGGCTACAACCTCCTTTCAGGTAGTTGCAGAGAGCAGTAAGGTCTCCCCTGAGCCTTCTTTTCTGCCAGATAAAGAACCTGAGCTTCCTCAGCTGCTCCTCAATGGACTTGTGCTCCAGACCCTTCAGCAGCTCCATTGCCCTTCTCTGGACATGCTCCAGCAGCTCAGTAGAGTCTAATGGCACTGTTGTTATTATAAGGATAGGCTTAAGTGTTTCTGGATGCTTAAGTGTTTCAGAAAGGCCCTTCAATTTCCCTAAAATATTCCTCCTTTTTCTATTATATATATATAATAGAAAAAAGCTGACCATTGAGTTGCATACTTGGGTTGTATCTTTCAACCTCATGGAGGGCACCAAAAACATTCATAAGCTTTAGTGGAACTTGAATCGGATATTTACTCATCTCTATGGGTAATTTAGCTTACCTTTGGGAATGGAAGTTTGAACAGAAATGCTCAAAATAAATATCTGAAGAGAATATTACAACTTACATTTAACATTCATTATATGTATTCTGCTGAGAGTTTGTTTCCTGTGGGTTTGGTTTTTTTATTTTTATTATGTCTCTGCTAGAATTACTTTTTTTTTGTTATATTTGTAAATATCTTTTTCATTTATTTCAGTTATTTTATATATATACTGATGGGGACAATTGAAGTAATAAAAAGTACTAATAATGTAAATACTAATTATTACTTTTTGCTCATGAAAAATAACTAATGCCTACCATTAACACTAATTTTTCTAAAATCCATCAACAGTAAAAATAGCTGTGTTTCTGAAATGTCTGTAAAGAAATTGAAGCTCACTGGACCTCACAAAGTGCACTGTCATTCGCAATTTTTTTTTTAATTTTTAAATTAAATTAACTATTTTATAGTGGATATTTTATCTGCGAGGTTTAAATGGGCATTGCAGAAAAGAATATCCAGGCCTGTTTAAACTCCAGAATCATCACTTTTTTGGTTTAGATTAAATTACTATCCCTCTAATTTTGTTTCTTCTGTTTGCTTTGCTATTGCTCTGTCATATAATTTTAACACAAGAAAGTGATTTTGCAGAAGCATGTGCAGACAACTGTTGGACTTGATAAGTGTAATTGAGCATTTAAGTATTACTGGTTTCAGTAATTAAAAAAATGCTACCTTAATGTGTATCACAAGTGACACTCTAGAAACTACACTAAAATGGTATGTTTTCATGTACTGGTCTAACTGCACTAATTGCTAGGCTAGCAATAAGCTCTTTTACTAACTTTAAGGCAAATAATAAATCACAGATGAAAACCAGAGTGTAGTAACTAGTCATGTGTGTGCAATCCCTGTAACTAGCCAAGGCCAGCATGCAGGTCCTTTATGAACGCCTTCTCAGAAGAAAATACCCACGAACCCAGAGAGACGCCTACCTAGGTATGTTTTCAAAGCAGGTGATATAACCCCTCAGATTTTTATTGATACTATAAAATATTCTATTATTAATAATGATATAAAAGATTACATTCTTTGGTAGACAGGAACACTATTTCACTATTCAGCCATTGTAAACATATGATAAACTCTGAAGTCTGCAGAATTGAGCTACTTACTTCTAGGCTGAATATAGATAATAAAATAAGACATTATTGCTCTTTTTTAATTTAGCATTGTTCTCCTTTACTAAACAAAAATGATTGAAGAGTTCAGTCAGTCATCAACATTTTAAAAAATAGATAAAAATTGTAGTTCCATTTAATTCAAAATTGAGTATCTTTATTTTTATTTTTAGATAATTAAAGACTAATACCTTTTCTTCCTGAGAAATCTTTCAGGTCGCTACATTATCAGAGCTTAGGGTGCATTTGGGTGTATCTACATGGCCAGTTCTCCCTTTGGAGAGTGTCAGTATTGGCCTGATACTGGACAAAAGATGACATGTTGTTTAAGCACAAGAAAGTTTCTGATGGGAAAAGGATATAATGGCATTTCAGTCTTATAGTAGGTCACCAGCTTAATCATCTTTAGCTGCATTTTGGTTTTGCTGTAAAAAGAAAACAAAACTATTTTTTAGCAGAGCCAGCAAAAATGCATCAGATGGTTGCTGGGTGAACATGACATTTAGTGCTTGAGTTTCTTTTGTCTTGTGTTATTTCTGTTCCTTTTTTTTTTCTTAATATAGCATTGTAGTTTGGGGTTTTCCATAATGATTTTAGATTTCAGTTTTAAATCTTGTTCAAAAAGCCTATTCTCAATTGAAGTGTGACAAACAAGATAAATAATCAGTATTTTGTCATAAATAAACCATTTAATTTTTCACGAATGACAAACTTTGGCCACACCAAAAGTAGTATCATATTTTAAACTGTTCTCACATATTTTCAGAATTATTATCATCAAGTGCTCTTTAGCAAATACAGATATATATAGTTTCTTTCAGCAACTTTTGTAAATTTGTTTCTGAGAACTTCATGCATTTCTTCAATTTGCATATTTTCTCAGAACTTTGAGTTGTGTGAGTTAATTTGTGTGGCATTAATTTTAAACCTAAGTATGTTGGATGCAATTAGTTGAAAATCCATATATACTTACCAAATCTATGTTGTATAATTCAAGGATAAGTTGAATTGCTGCTGTTTTGTAAACCTGTGTTCATTATCTGTATCCTAAGCTTATTATTGTTGGTTTCAAGAAATGTTTTGTTGATGTGTGTTTTCAAGAAAAATTGTAGTTTTTTTCCTTAATATTGTGTTTCAAAAATAAAAAAGAAATACTTGTTACAGACCATTTTGGGGTTTATAAATTATTCCCTTGTTACTGGTACCTCAGATGTAAAAGGAAATTAAACTTAGTACCAAATTATTACTTAATTTATCAGATACCCTTAAGTCAACAGGAATGATAAACAAGGAAAAACATCTACATGAAGGAATAGATCTGTTTTCTTCATAAATGAGTCATTTAAGGTTCAGAGGCAGTTTAAGCTGCCATACTGTGGAAGACAAATTTGCTCTTAACATTGAGTTATTGAGAGAAAGATCAGTTAAAGAACAGTTTTATTTGACTAAAATATGATTCCTCAGACAATTAAAGAATTTTATTTATATTCATGTAGCTAGCAAATCAGAGAAATAATATACCTGTAGAATGATGGTAGAATAAGGTTTCTCTGGAAAATCTGGTAGAAGAGAAATTTTATTACCTTGGTTGTGAATGATGCTGCTGAATAGCTGAGGACCTCTAAATGAATAATCTGCAAAGTGTATCATTTAAATTACACTATTTTCAAATTTAATTTTTGAATGGAAAATCATTATCCTCGACAGTGTATTATGATAAGTTATCTTGATAATTGCAAACTTTTTTTATTAATTGTTTCTGTCCTCAATCTCAAAAATTGCTATGAAAATATTTTAGTGGGAGTTTACAGTTTACTTGATTGTGGTACTTACTATGACTTCAAGTTTTATTTGATGGATTCTTTTTAATGTTCTAAAATTGGTTTGTGATATAATTGGTTTCACTTTGCAACTTGGAAAGTGCATTGCTCATAGATGTGTCCTCTCGTCTTTCCAGAAAACATTGATGTAGAAGTCCGTCTTACAGAATTGTGTGAGGAAGTAAAGGTACAATTTTTTAATGTATTAAATATGTGAAATAACTATAAAAGTAGAGTGTGGTGATTTCATATGCTACTTGGGAATAAACCATTTCAGGGATAACAGCAAACACTTATTTAAACTCTTCACCCAGAGAGAAACTGCTCAGCTGACACCAAAACTTAACTGATTTTGTGTGTCAGTAGTAGCCATGATAACTTCTGCATATCATGAAAATGTATGTTATAGAAAGGTTTCTGTAACTTTCTATGTATTTCTTACATGTAAGAAAATCGCATTTTAAATTTTCTACATTTCGAATTTGAATTCTTTGGGTTTGATGGTATCAGATCACAGTGTTACAAGATCAAGCAGTAGTAGTAGGTTGTACCAAAGCAGATTCTGCAAATGATCCTCTCATCTGGAAGGACTTGTTCTGTTGCTGTCTCCTTTTCCTGTTTTCTCGACATTCTTGAGGATACACTGTACTTCAGATGACTTAGATTTGTCTCCCCAACTCTTTCCCTAGTCAGAACTAGCCCCAGTTGAATAGCTAATCTCCTTGTCACAACAAAGTTTAAAGAACAGGTTTTAAAACTTTTTTGAAAGATTATCCCTGCTTTACTTCTGAGTGGGCCATCTGCCCAGCTTTGGAAGAGCAGTGGGCTTACCTTTTGTTACAGGAGAAGTAGAATAACTGCAAGAAAATGTAATACTGCCTTTAAAAGGATGTAATTTGTGCAACTGGATGCAAAGCCAGCACTGTTATCTCTCTCTGGGCCACTAAAAATCTTCCTTTATGTATTAAAATATTTTTTACTTTTACATAGCTTCTCTGAATTCTTTAATTTCTCTCTTAGCTTGCTAAAGTATGTTTATATTTTTTCTGTTATCTCTTTTCTGTTTTTTGTATGGTTTGCGCAAAAGTTTCTCTGATTTCCACTCTCACTTGTTAAGTTGGTGTTTCAATATTTTCAATCCTTTTTTCTACTTGCTTTTTAACATTGCTAGAGCTGGGTCTTTACGATCTTTTCTTTTTAAATCCTTTGCTTCAGTGTCTTATATGCCTGCAATGAGTTTCTGAAAAACGGTATTTTTTTCTAAAATGGTAGGGAACATAAGCCTAGCAGTCTACAATTGACGGGTGTGGGACTGTGTCACAGGATTACAGTACATTGTTAAGAAAGAAAAACTTGTTTCACACTGAATTTGTCTTGGTGTGCTCTGGTTCTAGGAAGCCTGTGCTATAACACTGCTTCCTGACTATGCTTAAAATATACATAGATATATAGCATCTTATAAAGGTTATTGTGAGTTGTGACTGTTCTAAAATGGAGATGTCTTTTACTTTGATAAAAAAGTTGGATGAACATAGCAAGTATCGATTTTTAGTTTCCTGATTCCTGTTCCTTTCAGGCACACTGTATGTTAGAAAATTGCATGTTAGAAAATACAGCAGCTGAACTCAGTTATCTTCGCCATAAATGGAATTGTTGCTTTAGTTTATGGTCAGGAGTCCTAAAAGGCGACTGGATAATATTAAATACAACATAAAATAATCTGTTGTTGTTGTAACATGGATTGATTTAGTTCTGATACTTAGTCAGAACAGTTCTCATTTGGAAGTTGGTTCTAAATGAAAATTCTCACTGAGATAAAGGACACTTTTTTTTTTTAATTCTTGTCTGTACATTATGGTTTGATCAGTGAATCATATAACTATTTTTTTTTTACTTCAGAAAATGGAAAATCCTGATGAACTGGCAGAACTTATAAATATGAATCTTGCTCAGCTTTGCTCACTTCTGATGGCTCTCTGGGGGCAGTTTCTGGAGGTCATTACCTTACAGGAGGAGGTCACAGCTTTACTAGCACAAGAGCATCACACATTAAGAGTAAGTATTGACTTAGGTATGTTCATAGCTATTGGGACACATTGTTAAAGAAATGTGTATCAAAATGAGACTCCAGATTATAACTTTTCTACTTATAGTTGTAAAAGTTGGTTGGAATCATAAAGGGAGCTGTTGCATTGCATTTGTTACCTTGTGTATAATTATTATATTCTTGGAATACAATACCAGAAATATATTTATGTTTATGAACCAACTCATTCATTGTTCTTTTGAATAAGAAATGCAGTTCAGAAGGCAGATTGCATTCTGTAGAATAAGTTACATTTGGGCAAACTGTTGTATATTTCTGTGGGAGCCATGCCTAGTGCCCACCCTGCATTTTACTTCTCTGCTGCGTTTAGGCTGCCTGGTTACATCATAAACCAAAATGCATTTCCTTCTGAACTAAGAACTTACAGCATTCACAAGCTTTGAAAAGTCTCTTAACTTGGATTTTAGAAAAGAAGAGATATGCATGATCTGGTATGTGAGTACGTGTCTGTATCTATAAAACCTCTCTAGTGAGTGCCTGTGCACACAGCTGGTCTGTGTGTGTGTGTACAGTTGCTGTGGGCTCTCTACACACCAGACCACAACAGTGCTGGTTCCCGTAGTGAAATATATTCAAGTATGAACTAAAGCATTACTCTTACTTGATAAATCACATTGTTTAATGAGGGAGTCACAGTTGTGGAAATGGCCTATTCTGGAGAATAAATGGAACCTTCCAGAAAAAACACAAGGCTTATTTGTTAGACGTGCTACCCATAGGAAAGTGATCATTTTACTGTCTATGAATCTTACATACCTTTCTGTACATTTCCTAAGTTCTGAAATCCTTCAAGTTAACTGGTAGAAAGTAAGAACAAGAAAACTGTTTCACTTAATCTGCACTTGCATTAAGCTGCTTATATGTTAGTGTTTGTACGAGTTTATAATTATAAAACGGAAGGAAGAATGAATATTTTTAATTTTTACAGCTCCAGGAAAGATACTGCTAATGATTATGTATTCAGCTTCTTAAATGTGGTTCTTTTTAAAATCTATGATATAAGTCATCTTCCCTAGCTCATAAACACCTTAATTATTGAATTTTACTGTAGTTATTGTAGGGAGTATAAATCAAAGTATTTAATTATACTATATGAATTGGGATATTGGACATATTAGAAGTATTTCTGTGATGCTTTCCAGTTTGCAAAAATTTCCTCCCTTTAAAAAAAAAAAAAGGTATAATTTGATTTCACGACCAATGAAATGTTTGCATGACCTATGTCCTTTTGAGTTGCTGTTACAGTCACTTCTTTTGTTATCTGTCACTATACTTTTATGGATACTTATGGTTCTCCTGAGAATTTACATTCTTAGAGTTTGTATAACCTCACTTTGAGAAATCTACAATGATAATGTTTCAGTAGAGCCCTTATCTGCACATACCAAATGATGCAGGTTTTATGGGTATTGAATTTAGTTGAGATTGGAAAGATGACCTACTGATTCTTCTCTTGAGAGATTTCATATTTAGAATCACAGAATTTTTTAAGTTGGAAAATATGTTTAAGGTCATCAAGTCCAACTGTCAACCCAGCAGTACCGTGTTCACCAGTAAACCATGTCCCCGGGTGCCACCAGGGATGGTGATTCCACCACTTCCCTGGGCAGTCTGTTCCAATGCTTTACAACCCTTTCTGTGAAAAAAAACTTCCTATTATCCAGTCTAAACCTCCCTTGGTGCAACTTAAGGCCGTTTCCTCTTGTTCTTTCATGGCAAAAGAGACTGACTCCCAGCTTGCTTCAACCTTCTTTCAGGTAGTTGCATAGAACAATAAGGTCTCCCTTGAGGCTCCTTTTCTCCAGGCTAAAGATGACCTAATACTTCTCATCTTAAGAGGCTTATCTGTCCTTTTTGTAATAAGGTTTTTGTTGTATACAAAATTCTGTTCCTCTGATTAAACATTTTTATTTTGGAAAGGGATACTCTGATGTGTTTGCTACTGGATGCTAAATCTCATTTTATTTTATCTTTTCTTCTTGCAATATTTCCAGACTATACTTCCACAGGAAATTTTTCCCTGGGGAAGTTTTTATTTTTAATCTAAGATAAATGAACCCTTTTAGAGAGTGATTAGTCTGATTGGTTTTGTGTTATTTGTGGTATTTTTTGTTACTTTGTGGTGGTAGTGTTAAAATACCCCTTGGAAATACCTGCCACCTGTATTTGGTCAAATGGCTTTCACCCTCCTTGTGTAGATGCTTATAAAACAGGTATTTCTGCTGAAGTGTTGTTTAGGTATTTAAATTATTATTTTAATAATTTTACTCAAGTTTAATTAAATGTTTAAATTTTTAACTATTTTCAAATACTTGGAACAGTAAGCACTACATTAAAAAGTCAGGAACACTTTACGTATACTGGAACAGTCAACTGCATCATCATGCTGATAAGGTTTACAACTGTTTTATTGAAAAAACTGCCCACAGTATGTTACTTTATATTACCAAATGTTTGAACACTAAACTGGTTCATCTCTGTTCCCTAGTGACATCTTCTGGTAGGTCTAAACATACTCTTCCAAAATTTTTTCTTTCAGTTTGACTAGTCCTAAAATAGGAGAGCTGAAAACTAAGATTTCTGAGTGCTACTAATAAATGTGCAGAGACACAATATATATTCCACAGCAGTTTTTGTATAAAGTTCTTCTGTTTACATTGGGAGGACCTTAAAAACCATACTTTTAGGAAGTCTGTAGGGATTAGGAGTAGCAGATACAATTTCCTCCTGCAGAGTCATTGTGGAGTCAGCTCAAGCCCGTAGTGCCTGCGTCACTGGCACCAGTTGGGAGTCGTTCTGGTTCTGCAGAGCCTGTTTAACAGCATCCTAGCAAATGCCTCAATCCTTCAATAAGTTAAGCACTGATCAAACATAATAAACTACTGTTGATTGAGGGTTTTTTCTTTCTTTAATACAGACCTATGTGGACTTTTGAGCCTGCTTTCAACTAGTTTTATACTGGTGCTGTCCTACTCAAAGCTGTCATGGAGCTGCCAATCAGATTTTCTTCAAAAGCACTGAGATTACTGGGATTTACTGAAAACAGAAAAAAACCCTTCCTTCTCTGTTTGAAAGAGTGGCAGAATTCTAAAAATTTGCTTTCCATATAGCTGTGGTTATTTTATGTGGTAAAGTGCTCACAATCTAAAGTCAAAACTATCTTGCTTGCTTCCTGGCAAACAGCTGTGTTCTCTTTTTATGACATAAACCACAGACTTCTACTAATTTGGCAGTGTTCCTGTAACTATTACCTGATTGATTAGGATCTTCAATTCATTTTTAAATTGCTTAGTTTAGAATAATAACGTCCACCCTTCATGATCAATTGTTCTAAAATTTAGGATTTAGGCTGTAAAATTATCTATTAAGTCTGTTGTATAAGTCTTCTTCTCTATTTCTGGGGGAAGGGTTGAGGATTAGCTCTGACAAAATCATGTATTTGCAATGTAAATGCCTACTGAGAAAAGCCAGCTGGGAAAACGCAGCAGAGTACTTAGGAACACCATTTTTGGTCCCACATGTGTATGCATAAACTCCTAACAACAAATTCTGAAGAAAAGCAGATTGACTTCCTTGCCACTGCTGAGAGTGGAAGTTGTGTTTACAAGAAAGTGTGAAATTTAGTGTTTTCTTTTTACTTCAAAACATTTTCCATGACTATTCAGAGCTGATATTATGACTGAGATTAATTTCATGTAATACAGCTAAATAAATTCTGGGAGGTTGGGACAGGACTTTTCAGCTTCTAGAGCAGGTTAAAGATTGGAGGTTTAATGTTTGTGGTTTGGGGTTGGGTTTTTTCTTAAGCACCTTGGAACAGTTTTTTTCCCGAGATTTTCATGTGTTAAGAAAACAAAAATAGGAAAGTGTAGAAGCCACAGAACATAAACTTCATCCAAATAGTACTCTCTGAAAGTACACTGGGCAGTGTATCAGGAGAGAAGATGAACTCCCCTGCAAGTGCTTGTCTCTGAACAGAGTTAATGTGGTCCTGAATACCTGATGTTTGCCAGTTAATGCACAAGATTTTCCTAGTGCCATGTTTGTGCCCAGGGTGGATGCACATGCTGGCCACAACTCTGAGTGAAAGTGCTGAGAGAATTGAACTAGGTCTGATGCTTCACCAGATACCCTGAAAACTCCCTCAGTCTTGGAAATTCAGTCACTTAAGAGGAAAACACAGAGTATATTGAAGAAATAAAGGAGTAGGAGGCCAGGAAGTGGTTGGTAAATAAATTATTTTTTCAGAATCATATGTGACTCATATGTGATTCTCTAAGTGGGATAGATATTTTGTTTTAATTGATACAAACAAATTGATGTTAATGCACAAGCAGTTGCCAACAACCACTGCACAGCACATTCTCTTTGATTTGATTTTTTTTGATACAGGTGATTGGGCAGTTGCAAGAATAAAACACATAGAATGAATTAGTATCTATATATAATATTGGAAATGTGAGAAATCTCATTTTGCAGAACCTTAACTTTGGGGTTTCTGGATACTGCATTTTTAGTGCATTGATTATAGTTTTATTTGTAGTAAGCTGCTGTACAATTCACACTCTATTTAACACTACATATTTGATGTTAAAAAAATATGCTCCCCTATGTTATTAGTACCCTTTTAATATTGTATTGTTTATTGACCTCAGCCAGTTAAGTCTTGAATACAGTGCTTATAATTAACATACATTCTGTTACTGTCTTCGTCACTTGCAGATGAAATATTTACCAACAAAAGATTTTTTTGCTCAGTAGTTTACTGTGGGCTAGAGACTATTTGTGGAAAGTTTGAAACACTTCTCTGTATTTTGAGACTGCAGAATATCTAATAGGTTTCTGCTAGTGAAGGTAGTCCTCAGGCTCATTCAGAAGTGTCCGTTGAACAGTACTTTCCTTTCTTCTCAATGGCATGTCTCACAATATTTTTGTGTGGTTTTGTTTCAGGGGAGACTGATTTGGATGATTGATTGATTGACAGTCAAGTTTTCAGCAGACAGTTAAATCTAATGTAATTCCAAGTTACCCAGTGCACAAATTAAAATTCTTGTTTCAGTCTCTAGTCTTGTCTGTGGCATCGTCTTCCACATGGATAGAACACTTAAAAAAAAAAATAAAGAAACTGTCTATATTATACAAACAAATGAATAACACTGATGTGCAGGAATGCTGGTGGATTTTTTTAAATTATATGTAATGTAAAATAAGCTCTAACTTCATCTTCATTTGGATCTTGCAGGTGCGCAGATTTGCAGAAGCATTCTTTTGTTTTGAGCATCCCAGGCAAGCTGCTCTTGCCTATCAAGAACTACAGTGAGTAGCCTTTGAAAGTCCACAGTATGTAGATACAGTGTGTTATCCTGTAGCTTTTCTTGAGTAGAAGTAGTCTTGCAGAAATACATTAATTGAAGAGAAACTTATGTTCTCACTACAGATTTAAAGTAATGAAAGTTATATAAGAAGTTATTAAATATTAAAGTTATTAATAGTTAATTAGTAGAAGAGTTTCTATTAAAGTGAATTAAACTGTTGCTGTCAGTGTAAAAATAAATTTCTGTCAGTGTAAAAATAAAGAGTTCTGTTTTTTTCATGGAGGACTATTTCCTTTTTTTCAGTGCTCAAAGTCATCTACAGATGTGTGCAGCTATCAAAAACACTTCCTTCTGCAGTTCTCTTCCACCTCTCCCTATTGAATGCAGTGAACTCGATGGGGATATGAACTCTTTGCCTATTATCTTTGAAGATCGATATTTAGATTCAATTACTGAAGGTAAACACAGTAGTTTCCGTTTTGAAGAAATGAGCAAAAATTATGTAAAAATTATGTAAAACCTGAGTATTTTTCTTTAAATTTCTTTCTGGCTTTAAAGGAGTAATTTATTTGCTTGGATATGGGTTTTTAGCTTGAGTTTTGAGGATATGTAACATTCTATAATTGTTAGTGTTTTATAGCATTGGTTATCTGCATAATATTGATGAACAATCCTTTTCTTTCTTTGTTCCCTTTTTTGGTGAAAGATCTGGATGTACCCTGGTTGGTAGTTCAGAGTCTTCCAAGGGCAGAGTCCAATAAACTGGATAAATTTGAAGCTGAAGAAGGTTTTGTTGCTGGTTTTACTAGCCCAGAACTGAAAATAAGACCTGCCGGTGCCTCCATCTTTTGGCATTCAGAAACTGAAAAGATGCTATCAAAAGCTTTGAAAGGGAAAAATGAAGATGCAAATAAATCCAAAGTTAAGGTTACTAAGCTCATGAAAACAATGAAACCTGAGAATACAAAAAAAGTCATAAAACAGAACTCAAAGGACTCTGTGGTCTTAGTAGGCTACAAATGTTTAAAAAGTGCAGCACTGGAAGATGCCTCTAGAAGCTCAGAAGGCAAGCCTTCATACAATGCTAATGAAGGGCTGGACCCTACATTAGGTGGATTTCCTTGTGATACAAAGACCTGCACCAGGCAGATAAGTCAAAGAGAACTTCCATTTTTACCATCTGGAACTGAGGAAAAGACTGCCAAGACTGAAGGTGACCAACCAGGTCCAAGTAGTCCTGTGCACTGTGAAAATGAGGTTATTTTTGATAGACTGACTATCTCCCAGACAGGTTCTGAAACTAGTCAAGCAGACAGTGCTTTACAGCAGAGAGGTACACTTGAAGGTTGTCATGGTGGTCAACCAGCTTCCTCAGGAGTCAGGACAATTGAGGTCAAACCAAGTAATAAGAATCCTTATGAAGGGGGGAAAGTAGAGGTTCACATTGGACCATGGGCTGAGTTTCCGCAAAGTGGAGTGCCCGGAGAGAATTTGCAGACACTCAGTTTTCAGCCTTCAGAATCTGGAAATAAATTTAATTTCGGAGAACAGGAACCAGTCCTTGAAAAGGAAGATGCCCATGAGAGAAACTGTCATCATACCAGTGACGTCTTAACAAAAATGAAAAATAATCCTCCTACTCTTTCTTCGAAAGAAAGTCAACTTTCTGCAAGTGGAGACATGACTAAATTACCTGATGTTAGTGTGACATGTGCCTCTTCTCGGTTTTCAGATTCAGGTGTAGAAAGTGAACCAAGTTCTTTTGCAACTCACCCCAACCCTGATCATGTTTTTGAAAATGTTCAAGGGCAAAGTGCAAACAATGGTGAGAGAGTATTTCCTCAGCCTTTACTAAAAGTAGACTGTGCTATAAAAAATGCAATAGAAAGCCACTGCACTGAGAGTACGAGTGCTGTAAGTGAAATACAGTCATCCCTGACATCCATAAATTCACTGCCTTCAGATGATGATGAGCTGTCACCTGATGAGAATTCGAAGATATCTGTTGTACCTGAATGCCAGCTAAGTGACAGCAGAACGGTACTGGACCTAGGAGCAATTGACTTGACAAAATGTGATGACAGTAAAACATCAAACAGCAATTTGCATCAACAGTGTGTTGTATTTTCAGGGCACGTGGATAACAAAACTCTGTCTATACATTCCTTGCTCTCAGGAACAAAAGATCAATTACAGTTAGAGGTGTCCTCGTCTGAAACAACTACTGATGCGAAAAGTTATAGCCCGCAGGCAGACCCTGGCACAACCTGCAAGGATTCTCAGGAGCTTGGTAGGCATCCTGATGCTACAGAAGAAACAGTAAAATTGCATTTGGAAATTACTTGTATGGGTGAGCCATCTGTTGTTTCAGGTTCTTCATCTGTAAATGCAGCGTATGAGGTTGAAAAAACAAATGAAGGAAAACATAACGAGCCTGTAGAACCAAAGGTGACAACTGAAGAACTGTCAGTAGCTAAAAGTGAAACTGGTACAGATAATCCTTCTCCAACCGGTAGTGCTGACATGGTAAAACAAGGGCTTGTTGAAAACTATTTTGGCTCTCGAAGCAGCACAGATATTTCAGATATTTGGCCTGTGGACAACAGCAATCCTGTTAGCCCTCAAAAGGAGGCATATGAAAAACAAATTATTTGTTCTTCCCAACAAGATGAGGAAGAAGAGGAGGATCAAGAAATGATTGAAAATGGGTATTATGAAGAAACAGACTATAATTTATTAGATGGAGCCTCCAGTGCTGACCAGGATCATGGCTTAGCAGAAGAGAGAGCTCTGAGATCTGAAAGGATTGATAGTGGACACCTGCAGGATATAATGACTGTGCCTCCTGTCTGTACTCCTGGTTGTCTGTCTTTTCCATCTTCTCTGAGAGACTCTCCTTGCAATGTTATCTGTTCTTCAAAGAATAAATCTGATGCAATTACACAGCAGCCGGGCAGCTCATCCTACAGCTCAGCATCAGCTGTTTCCTGGTATGAAAGCTCCCCAAAACCTCAAGTCTTAGCGTAAGTGATTGTTTTAAAACAAAGTTTTTTCCTTTTAGAAATTAAGTTAGTATAGTGTAGAGGGGGGAAAAACACATGGTTAGGTTGTAGGGTGTCCCCAGGACTGTGGCTTGGGTTCTGCATGCTCAGGTAACAGCGTGTTTTAGGTGTTCACTTAACAAGTGTGCTAGCACTGAATTCCTTCTGTCACTTATCTTGTAATTTCATGTAGTTTGGCAAACTTCAAGCAGAATACGAATTTTTTTTGTTTCTCTAATATGTTACTTAAAAATAATTCAGCTGAAAAGTGATATTGTAATGGATACTGAGCATAAAAATAGTGTTTAATGAAATGGAAACTTTAAAATAGCAAGCTTGAGAAAATACACTTTTTTGAACAAAACCAAAAACATTCTGTAACTCGTTGTCCATCTGATTAGTTAAGTGAAGCAGATGTGCAGTGCAAGCCATGGTGATGGCTTTATATTTAAATCTTAACTTCAAATATCAAAAATGTAACAGCGTGGAGATCACAGTTACACTGCAGTTCAGATACCAGGAAAGCCAAATTTAGAGGAACATCAGGGATCCCAGGGATCCTCTTGCTGTAAACATAGGAGTTTCCCTGATAACCCCCACCTGCTAACTGAACATGGGAAGCAGCAGCTTAATGTGTTGTATTGGAAGTAAAATGTTGCTATCAGAGAGAAGAAAATTTAGAAGATAGGTAGAAACAAGGGGAGTGCTTTGGAGGCAGAAGAGAGAAAGGCCCAGATAGTTTGTGAAAAGCAGCTGAGAACAGGAGGAAGGACTGAGCTGTCAGTTGTGGAGGAAAACAGGTTCAAAGTGAAAAAGTAGCTTCTGAAATAGTGGAGAGTGTGGACTGAGAGAGATGAAAAGCAGAGACTACTCAGGTTGTTCTGTAACAATAAAAGAGTGAACTCAGAATAAAATCAAGGACTTGGCCTTGGGAAAAATGCAGAGTCTTCTGGAGCATGAGGTAACTGTAAATCTAGAAGACATGACCTGCTCTATTGAGAACCAGCCTTCGTATGTTCAGTTCAAAAAACGTGCCTTGAGTATGAACTTGGGAAGCTTCTTTTGCAGAGTGTTAAGACTAGCTGCCAGCAGTGGTTTCTGTTTAGGCTGACTTCACTGAGGCTTGTGCCTGCCAACTAGTGAGGAATGAGCTAAAGATAAAACTGGGAAAACAGAGAACAGAAAGTAGAATTGGAGGGAAACAGTGAGCAGGCAAAAGAGGACAGCATACAGCATGACACTGTGAGAAGGAACAGAAGGATTAAGGAGGGAAAGAAGTACAGGAAAGCATAAAGCTTGAAGGGCTGCGGGAAAGTGATACACAATTAATTACGTAGGAAGGTCATACACAAAAAATGAAGGGAAAGGGAAGAAAGGGAGGAACATAAGGAGCTCCCAGCACATGGGGAGCTCAGCTGTTAAAAACCTTATAGTGTATTAAAAACCTTTCATGCTTTCATATAATATGTAGAAGATCAGAAGTCTGGATCTGGCTATTCAGCCTACCAGAGGGACCTCATGGTGAATGATTAGAGCACTGACTCCAGATCTCTGTTTACCTAGGAAATAGGTTTGGTAAGGATTATCAAAAGTCAGTGGAAATCTTTACCTTGACTTCTGATTGGTTATAATTCCTGTAATTTTGTTATTGCATGTAAACAAAACTGTTGTTTGGTCAAGACCAGAACTAACGCAGAGTCTTCGGCGGTTTCAGAAATACTTCTGAGTTTGCAGAAGTGTCCAAAGGAAAGATGAGAGTAGAGCTTGAGATAGTTTCTGTTGCAGAGGAAAAGGGGCTGTCAGAATCTGCAATAAAAAATATTTTGAGGAAATGGTTGTTTCCTGAAAATAGTAATTTGATAAATATATTTTCCTTTGTATCAATTTCATAGAATACAAAGCAAAAAGACAGTAGAAAGCAGTTCCATAGAAGACCCTACATCTGTCTAGCAATAGTAAAAGTTGTTTTATCATAAATATGGTTTTGTTCCAGTTTCCTACAGGCCAAAGAAGAATTGAGGCAACTTAAACTTCCTGGATTTATGTACAGTGATGTTTTCAAACTGGCTTCTTCGGTACCTTATTTCAGCATGGAAGAGGATGATTGTTCAGAAGAAGGAATACATCTCATAGTCTGTGTCCATGGCCTAGATGGTATGCTGGGAAATGTGATACTGAATGAGATAGTGGTTCAGATTACCAGTGAGGTTTAGCTTGTGTCATTCGGACTCTGAACTGAACACTTCTGAAATAGGTTCACTGGAGGGAAATGGGAATCTGACATTGGCTGTTATATCTGACAATGTGTTCCATAAAATCTTTTAAATTAAGAATTCTCTGCAACATTTGTCGTTAGTAAAACTTCCATGCATATAAACCTGTTTCATGCCATAGTTCACATTAGGTGCCTCTTTTATGTCATAAAGGTATTTATGACATATTTACCATGTTTGGTAATAGAATGGAGTTACTGACAAAACTGTGTTGTTTAGAATTGTCAGTTGTCAAGGACAATGAAATAAGTGTACCTTGTTAGGAAAGAGAATAGTACAATAGTAAAGTGCAGTCAAGTGTCTGTAAGGTTTTAAAAGATTAGGTCACTGAATCACAGAGTAGTTGATGCTGAAAGGGATCTCTGGGGTTTGTCTAGTCTACTCCCTCCTCAAAGCAGGGTCAACCTACAACAGGTTGCCCAGGACTCAGCCCAGTTGGGTTTTTGAGTATTTTCAAGGACAGAGACTTTAATGTGGTAGAAATGATAAAATCTCTTGCTAATTGAAAGGGTTGGAAAGTTCAAATAGCTTGAATATATTTGTGTGCTTTTAGTTCAAAGTGTACATGCACGATAAGAAATAATATCCCCTCTAGTTAAGATATTTCTGCCATCAGTGTTTTTGTGGGGTTTTGAGATGCTTCTAAAATTAACAATGTAAGGAAACACAAGAGGGCAGTAGAATAGAGTATTGGACTGGACTGACAGAGCCACCTTCTTCATTTTTCAAATTCCTAAGTTTAAAAAAAAAAAAAATAACAGCATAACTTTTCTCCTTTGGCCAGAAAGCAGCCTTTGCTAACCACTTTTAAAAAAGGAACTCAGAAGTATTCCTTCTTACTAGCATAGATATTCAAGTGCTTTTGTGGGCCTATAATTGTCACAAAAGTTAATTTGACCAAAAAACTGTTGTTGAAACAAAACCATGTGTTTGAAGCCTTAAAAAAGCCCACATAGTTGGACTTTTCTTATGAAATGATGAGTTCATACAAGTTATTTCCTATAAGTGACATATTTAAATAAAAAACTTGGTTTATAATTAATGCAGAAAAGGTAGTCTTTCTTCAAAAGCATCCAAGATTATTGACATAGAAAAATCTTCAGGATGCCAGTTAAACTAGCATTTTTTGTCTTGGGTACCAGTCTAAAAGTATTTTTATCTGCTGACAGTCCCATCTGCCTTTTGATTCTATGAAAATGCTCCTTCATTGAATTCTTTAAGCTAGCTTTGAGTTGTTTAATTGATTTTTATCAGAATTAATTAGGTTTCCACGAATGTAATGTTCACAGTCCTACGTATCTGTTGGATGCTAAGAAAAATCAAATATGACTTCCTACATCCTTGCATTTTTAAAAATGTTTGCATTGAATGTCATTTTCATAGACCATTTTGTCACTTAATTTGACACTGCAGTTTATCTTGTGAAGTCTTAATGAATTTTAATTAGGGCTGAGAATATAATTAGCTGTGTTTAAATATAAAGTTGTGCTGTAGATTCGTTTCAGTATTCTGAGTACTTTTATTCAGGTTAACTTTGGAGGATCTAACTTTTGATTGTTTTTTCTTTTAAGGTAACAGTGCGGATCTAAGATTAGTGAAGACTTACATTGAACTAGGCCTGCCTGGAGGAAGAATCGATTTTCTTATGTCTGAAAGGAATCAGGTATTTGCCACCTAAAAAAGAATTTTTGTAAAGCAATAAGCAGCATACACCTTCAGACATGTTTTATTTACTTATTTACCACATTTTGTGTATTTTGATTGTATTCATGGAATCCATGATTTGATCTGTGGCTTAACTCAAAGTAATTACAAAACCTTGTATGTCGTTGAACATAAATATTTAAGGAGTAGCATTTGTTGTTGCCATTTTGTTTTGTGTACTGTGTCTCCTGAGTTCCCAGCATAAGCTATTTGGATTGTGGGTAAAATGTGCTCAATAATAATGTTAAAGATGGTGATAGTGAAAACTGTTGTAGTAAGAAGGGAGATGTGTTATTTCAGAGGATCTGATATATTTTTTATTTATCAGATTTATCTCTCTTGTTCTTTCGTCAGTGTACTGCAAGATCCACAACATAACATTAAACCAATATCAAGCTGCCTCTTGTGTTAACTTTTTTGGAATTTTATTATTTTCAGATGAAGTAAACTTGGCAAAGCTCAGAAGACCAGTTTTTACTTTTTGTTTGTGTGTGTGTGTTATATTGTATTATATGTACTTCAGCAATGAATTAGAACAAAGTCTCTTCAATGGCTCAAACAGAAGGTTCATTTAGTGCAGTAGCATTCTTCTGGCGGTAGCTCCTGGGATGCTTTGTGACATGTGCCAAGCCATGCCTTCTCTTCTCTTCCCCTATAGGTTTTGTCAGTCAGCAGTTGTGAGACTGATTTGTGAGCTCCACTGAGACCACTGAGCGTAGTAACTACTGACAGACTTCTCCCTAATGTTGGCTGACTCTTTTTGAAAGTTTTTACTTCCAGTTTCCACAGCATACAGTTGAGATTAATTCTGTAGTTCATATACATTAGTAATTCAGTTGCAAAAAAGGAAATTGAAATCATTTTCCCTACAGCTTGTTTTGGAAAAAAATACTTAATAATCATTCCTCATTCTCTGCTTTAGTTAATCAAGTATTTTATAAACAAGTGTAATTTCTCACTCAGGAGGCAACTGAAGAGGCTTAGTCCATTCAGTATTTCTTAGGATTAGATGTGAAACAGTTTCTGTTCATCCATGATATCCTTCCCTGCCTACTTGAAAGGTCTTGTCATTTAAAGTTGGATGATCAGAACTAGAAAGAGCATTTAAGATGATTGTGCACTATGGACTGACAAAATGCTATACTGATATTTTCTTTCCTTGCTGTCCTAATGTAGCTGATTATATGCAGCACAGATTATTGTTTGCCTATACAGTTAGGGCTGGTTTTCCCTGTGTAACATTGGTTTGCATTCCTCACCATTTTATCATCTAGGTATCCAGTACTATAAGATTCTTCTGAGATTCTGCTTGGTTCTGGATTTGATTATTCTGGATATTTGGGTTTGTTTACAAACTGACATCTCATCTCCTTCTTCCCTTTCCCAGATCATTTACAATATGCTGAACATGAAAGATTTTAGCACAGATCCTTTGGAACTTTTGTTGAAAAGTTTTAGGCAGCCTTTGCCTATATCTTTTAATGTCTCACTGCTAATCATTGTGGAGAATCAGCTATGAACTGGAGATCAGGCTTTAAGGACTTTGTTTATTTTTTCATTTTGAATAAACAGTGCTAATGTAGACTCTTTCTGCTGTTGCCATAATTGTCTCACTTCTATTTCATGGGCAGTGTGATTTAGTTCTGAATATGCAGCTTGGTCTTCTGTCTCACTACAGATAATCTTATGTGTAGAGGAAGGCTTAGAAGTCAGGCTGGCTGTGAGTTAATGTTAAGATTTGTTTGGATAGTCTTACAGTAAAATGTGTATCACTATTCCTTGTTAAAAGAAGACAACTTGAAAAAGTTATAATTAGCTGTAGTGTTTGTATTCGGAGTTAATATGGATGTTTTTATTTGTGTGCTGTTGATTAAAACACTGGGATATAAGAATTCAGACTGAATGCAGAATGTATATTGCTGCATTAGAAAATACAGTTATTATTTTTTATTTCTTTTATTTTACAGAATGATACCTTTGCTGATTTTGATTCCATGACAGATCGTCTTTTAGATGAAATTATACAGTATATACAAATTTATAATCTAACTCTTTCAAAAATCAGGTAATATCTGTTCTATACTATTTATAGAAATAAACTTAAAACTAGAACCCTGGATTGTTCTGAACTGTGATGCTCAGGAGCAGGCCATAAGAGAGATGGGAAAAAACTTTGGGATGGGGGAGGAGTAGGGGAAAGGAGGACAGTGGAGAGACAGGGAATTCCCAGCTGAAAGAAGACTAAACAATGTTGTAAGCTCGCCTAGTCCTGTTGGTAGTTTTAGGTCAGAGTTAAGCATTACATTTAAGGAATTGCTGTCCTGTGTTTCCACAGATCCTGCATGATAGGGTTCTGCAGAAAAACAGATAATATTTTGAGAAAGTTGAAGGAAATGTAATAGCATTATGCCAGGATGAAGTCAGCTTCCTTCTGATTTTATAATCTCTTCACCAAGTATGACATAGTAGACTGTTTGTCTTGTCATTCCTATAGGGTAATTTCATCTTGTGACGTTCAAGGGCAGCTGCATGAGAACATATTTCATCATTTTTAATGCTTTCTGATTATTTCATCTGCTAAAGGACATGTTTTACATCTTTTTAGAAGACTCACCACAGTCTATGCACTCCTGTTTTCTTTTTTCATTTACTTCCAGGGAATGTCCATTTATTTACACAAAACAGGGTGCACATTTGGGCAGACTACCTTACTAGGTCAGCTGTGTTGTTGGAATTAGCTCATCGATAGCTGAAAGGAGCTAATTCAAGCCTGACTTCATCCATTTGTTTAGACATCTCAAATTATGCATCTGGAAGGTTTTTTGACTTGCTAGTCACCTGCATTTGCTACAAGTTTCTGCACAGACGTGTTTGGTAGGCCTTACTCAGCTAGAGAAAACATCTGACATACTTGGACATAATCTCACTGTTTAAACAAATATTTCTGCTTTGAGATAGGCAAGATTAACTTTGTCTAAACTGTTGATCTAAAACTTAACAAAGCACTGTGATCACACTTGTGTTACGCAGACTACACACTAGCACCCTTGGACAGGATAGTTCTGTAAGGTAGAACTACCAGCACCAGCACACACCAGTGCCTTCTCTCCCATGCTGTGGTCTGAAGGCTGTAATGAGCAAACCAACCCAGTTACCTTCTCCTTGTTTGTACCTGAGAACTGAACTCTTGTTTGCTTTTGGTTTGCTTCTCTCCTAAGACTTTCAGTTTGTAAATATTTTTTCACTTTTATTTATTACTTCTCACTTGAAAGAAAAAAGAAATTACAAATTTTTATTTTAGTTTCTTTTTCAAGGTGTGTACTTGTCTTGGGCCCTGCTGAAGCAGAAGTTTTCATTTCTTAATTTTAGCTTTTCTTACAAGAAAGTTAAATCTGTCAGGAAATCCTGCAGCTGTTTCCTGGTAGCTACATGAGAGTGTTGGCAGAAAGACATGTGCTTCCATGCAATTCCTTGAAGAGATGACCTAGAAAGCCCAGAAAAGTATTATTAAGAAATCCTCTCTTCCAGTAGCCAATGCTTTCCTGCCTCGTTCTGGTTATGCCACTGTAGAAAGCAGACTTTGTGGTAGTTATGCATGCTCCTGAATGATGCTGGTTTCTCCTCATAAAATCTCCCTGTCTCCTAAAGGAAGTGTTCTCCCTACAAGTGCTGCTCAGTAGCTCAGTCAAATCGGACATCAGTTTCCAGATCTATAATGATTTTGTATGGCAAAAAAAGCTGACATCCTAAGATTGGTAGATTCTGTCTTGCTTAAATAGTGGGATGGACTGGAGCTTCAATGTGAGGAGAATGATGTTCACAGTGGGTGTTTTGGCTTTCTTGGCCTTGGATCTGGATGGATTTATTTTCATACTTCTGTATTTCCAGTTTGCCCTTGTACTTTTTCTTTTGTTTCTCATTGACTCTTTTTTATTTCCCATTCTCTGTTATTCCTAACATTGGCTTTCTCTCCTGAGTTACAAGATTGTGCTCCTGCAGTGTCCATTAATAGACCATTGGGGACCTCTGCCATGTGGTACCTGTGTCTGCACTCTGCTACACTACACTTTATTCTGGTGATGCACAGTTCAAGCTGCACAGAATAACTGCTTGTTATTAATAGAAACTATAGTGAAACTAAAGCAGCTGTAGACCTGACTTGTTACTTCACTGCCAGATGATTGTTGTCACAGAGAAGACAAAATCAGCTCAAGACAAGTCTAGGGACGTTCTGAGATTCTGCACTGTCAGGTAGATGTGAAGTCTTGTCCTTCAAGTAATGGCAAAATCCTGTTTCCTGTGCTGCATTCTTGTACTGAGAAAAGAGAATGCACTCCCTGTATCATCATAACACAGAGCCATATTACAGTGTCAGCTTCAGTAAACACTTTTGGTACAGCCATAACTAAGAGCAGGTATTGCAGCACTTCACTGTTTAACACCTGTATTCATCTCTGAATAAAATCTTTGTGCTCACTACAAGCATGTAGCAAGCATGAGCTGAAAGCTTGATTCAAGCCAACTACAATTTGTCTTATAAAAGAACTGTTTGGTAAAGAATCACAGGAGGCTTTAGGTTGAGGGGACGTCTGGAGGTCACTGGGACCAGTTACCCACTCATACCAGTGCCACCTTCAAAGTTAATGCAACTTCAAAGCATGTCAAATTGCTCAGTTAGACCCATTGAAGTTTTGAGTGCCTGTGAGGATGGGAGCCCTCCCAGGTAATCACATAGCCAGGAAATAAAACACATGGTCTTACAATGTAGTTGTCAGAAACCATTTTGCTCATGTCAGGTCTTACATGAATTTCTGATGACCTGTATTGGACTTTGACCTCGGGTGGATTATATCTATTCATTTTTTCAGCACATTATTGATTATGGATTTTGATTGATTTTTCTTTCTTCCATGAATTTTTATAGTTGGACAGGATTTTTGTTTGTTAGCACAGAATAATGAGGTTTTGCTATGTCTAATTTTCTAGAATGATCTGAATTGGTAGACTTGTGTCATAAAGCACATATAAAACTTGTCATTCTGTAAGCTTCAGTGTGTTAATGGTATCTTATATTCAGAAGACAGTAATATTGCCACCTGGTGTTCAGAAATGCATTGCTTTTGCAGAGCATCCCATGAGTAGGATGGATTCCATTTTTGTCCTACACTTTCAAGATGCTTTTTGAAGGGTTTTCCTTTTCCTTTCCTTTTTGATTTGACCAAATTCTTAAACCTTTCTTTATTAGAAAAGAATATCAATGTATTACATGTTCACCTGAACATCTGAATTTGATCACAACATATTACTGTAACCTTTGTTCTTTAAAGTTTTTTCAAATTAAGTACAGATGTTTAATCTTTGAGGTACGTTCATATTAGCTAATTGTGAGCACCCTTTTTTCTGCAAATGGATCTTTCATGTTTCTGAAGTTTTGGTTTAGGGATGCCCATATTCGTGAGGATGATAGGACTGATTGATGGATTGCTGCTTTTTTCCAGAAATTGCCATTTGTTACGGTACAATATAATAGTTTCTCATCCGTTTTGTGACCTGTAGTAAATACTGTCTGAACTGTTACAGAACTGTCAAGAGAACATCTCTGCTAATGTTCAGATCTTCTTTAGAAAACAATCTCTTTTATTCAGGAGCAGTTATGTCATGCAGATCATCTTCAGGATAAACTCAATTTCTGTGGGCATTTGTTTTTAAATCTGTGCTTTTGTTGTTCTTGTGTGGACTTTATGATATACTCTGAGAAAAGTTTTAAATTTTAGTATTCAAGAAAACAGCTCAGTATTTTGTTTTGCAAATGCACTGCTGTTGTGCTGACACCACAGAGGATGCATAATCTTTCATTTCAGAATTAGTTAGGCAAACACAGCAAGCTGAGGCTAAGAATTTCACATGTTGAAGCAATTTTGAAAATCTAGTAGTAAAAGCAAACAGGAAGAGTATACTCATATGTTTAAGCTGTGTATTGATGATGAACAAAAAGTCTGTTCTGTCATAGAAATACGTAATTATTTCAGAGTTTAGGAGTTCAGGGGCGGTTCTGCCATTCCATAACCAAATGTTTGAAATTTTTCATTTACCTTTAAATTGGAGTTTTCTGAGTCAGTGATTCTTGCTTGAGAAGCATTCAAACAGTCAAATAATCTTTTAGCACTGGATTTTTTTACAGATATTACAGATATTAGCTATTTTTGTTGATTAATGTAATGATACAGAGCAAATAGGAAGGATGATCTTACAGGTATAGTGTTGTGGCACATATGTGATCCAGCCATGATAGTTCTCCTATATATAATCTTGGATGGTTTTCTGTTTTCTGCATGTCCAGAGATTACATCTGTGACATAGGAAAGAACATTTTCCTTCTGATTTTGTGAGTCTGGTCTGTAGAATATACTCTTTAAGTCACTGCCTAGTGTGGTGTGGTCCTTATCTTAGCAGGGAGCTGTAAGCATGATAACTAGAATTGTTTTATTTGTAGTGTCCCTTTTAAAGAAATGGTTTATATAGACTTGTGGGGACGACAGTAGGCACCTCAGATTAAGTACTATTTATTCTTAGATGCATCAAGCTAAAGAGTCCCATCTATCTTTTCCTTACGTTGCTTAACCAGGGAAACAACCAAAAGTAATATTCTCCTGGCAGAATATTCATATTCTTCACTTGCCCATTCAAGCTGTTAATCACTTCTTTTGGTCCAGCTGCTAAGAAGATCTAAGATGTTGCTTCTACTTTTAAATAATCAGGTTCATTTAAGTTGGCGTTCCCCCTTATGGGAGTACTTTTGGAATCTGTCTCCACTAGATTGTTTCAGTAATGCTCCTACATTTATCATACTGAATGCCATCACATGCCAAAGTAGTGGTTTTTTCAGTCATGCACAGCTCATAAAATATTTTCTGAATACTTGGTGCTAAGAGAAATGAACCCAGAAATAATCTTGGGTTTGGGTGGGAGATGCTGGTGGAAGGATAGTTTGTTTCTGCTAGGTTTTAAAAAATGCTGTACAAAGTAATTCTGGAGGAGCTCAGAACATGTTTGTAATGAGTTTGTGCAGCTTGAGTGATATGGACAAGCTATGCTTGCTTGTGACCCAAAATACAGGTATCTGAATGGCAAATTTTCATTAATTTTTTCCTATGCTCTTTCAGCATTTCATGACACCAGTTTTCTTTTTCTCTGTCTAAAAGAAAAAGATTGCCATAAATATCTATGTTATACTGTTTTTTATTTTTAAACAGCTTTATTGGACACTCACTGGGTAATTTAATAATCCGTTCAGTGCTTACAAGACCTCGATTTAAGTATTACCTCAACAAACTTCATACCTTCCTGTCTCTGTCTGGACCACATCTTGGTACCCTCTACAACAGCAGTGCTCTTGTTAATACAGGTGAAGTATTATTTTCAGTAGTATAACTTTAGGGGAAAATATGTATTTGAGATACATTTAGCAATTTCATGTGAGGTACCCATTTCTTCATTACTGTGATAATGAGAAAGTGCACATTTCACTGTCATAAGAAGAAAGAAAGTATCAACAGAAGGATGTGTCAACCATACAAGAGATGGTTGACCTAAGTATTTTCCAGTGTTTGGTTCTGGTTTTCTGTTACACTATAAATAAATTCCAGCTTTAATCTGTTGAGCTCGATTTATTATAAACTGAATTTTCATATACTTAATTTGCCAAACAAGTAGATAAGATGCATTGAAATTATCTTGAATTACTAGTGTCTTTTCTCTCTGAAAAATGCCTTACAACCTGCAGTGTGTTTCTGCAGATGTGTTTGTGCCTTATGAATGTCTTTTTTCTAAAGATTAAATATAGTTCTAGAACTTGGAGAAATAGATGACTTTTGAAATAAATGTTATAAAATGCTTTTGGGTAGCTTCAAATTTTTATATGAAAACTTGTTTCTGAGACTGCCATCTACCTCGGAGAGCCCAGCCCCAAAACAAGTAGCACTTTTTTCACTGAATAGAAACATGGTCATTAAACTCTTTAAAAACACTCTCAAAAGTGATACTTTGTTTAGTGCCAGTTTATTTATTGATTATTATTTTGTGTCATGTAAAAATGAGGAGCTAAAAATTAACTTGTGTTGAGCTTAAGAGAAGTGGACAGGAATTGGTGGCTACATGGAGTTACTCTTTGAGTTTATAGAAGGAGGGAGAACAAGAGATTTTTTAGTTTGATTGAAACGGTTTCTAGCCCTCAATACGCTGCCAGGGAGGTTCACTTCAGGATTAAGACATCGACAATATAATTCCCTGTGGGCACCTACTGAGCAATCCTAGTGTACACTGAATCCTAGTGTATCTGTGGACAGTGTCTCTGAAGTACTCTAGTCTGTAACTGAATCTCACCCAAATCACCCAGAAGTGTTTAGCATCAGTTTGCTTTTAGAAATTGTTGTTTTCTAGGATGCAAAGGCAGGGCTGTTTGCTTGTTTATATAATCAGCAGCAAATGACTTTCAGTCAGTGCAGGTTAAATTTATCACTTTGATAATTCTGGATTATCAAAGCATAATCCAGAATATATTCACTGAAAAAAACAAGGATTTCTGGAATATTTTATCTCTTTTATAGTTGAAAAATGTCCAGAATGTCCTTTTCTTGTAATGGTCTTCCTTTATTTTTAAGATTGTGGAAAACACCAAGATAATAATAAGTAATGGTTATTAAACTCTAAATAACTATACTGCATGTATACATTAATAACTACCAATAAATTTACTGGAAAAGGTTTCCCAGAGAAGTCATGGATGCCCAGTCCCTGTTCAGTGTTCAGGACCAGGTTGGATGGGGCCCTGAGCAACCTTCCTGGTTTAGTAAGTGGCATCCCTGCCCATGGCTAGATGATCTTTGAAGTCCCTTACAACCTAACAATTCTGTGATTCTATTCTGTGAAATTTCTATTTAAAAGATAAGTATTTCTCTGAGAGTTGAATCCATGCATAAAGACATTCCTGAGGCAGCAAGGGCTTGGTTGCCTGCTTTGCTTTTGCATGGAGAGTGAGGTAAGATTTTCTGAAAAGCCAGTTAGCCCCCTGGGTCATTGACTAATAAAGAGAACACAGCACCATAGAAATATTCCTCAGAGAAAATTCTGCTTCCTTTTTTCAAGCTATATGTAATGAGTTCAGTTAGAAATCTGAGAAGTAATGCCTGTTGTTTAGTGCTACATATTTGAACATCAAAATGTTCTAATATTCTAAGATTATTGAAATAGAATGTGTACATTGCCTTATGGCTAACATTAGTAAGGATTTTCACTTTTTGCAAGTGTAGTTTGTCTTTAGAGGCAGGCATGTACATTAGTGGAAATAAAGGCCTTCATGTTTCATTATACAAATAAACAGGAAAGAATAATGAAAAAAACCTGTTTCTGGGCTTGACAATGCTTATGAAAAGTAGAATTTACATCTGAGAGCCTAAATTATGGATTTTACATACTGTACTCATGTTTAATTAGTTTTTATGTTTTATTGTGGATCTGTACTCATGTTGTACCTAACAATGCAGGACTGTGGTTTATGCAGAAATGGAAGAAGTCTGGTTCTTTATTGCAATTAACATGTCGAGACCATTCGGATCCACGACAGACATTCTTATATAAACTTAGTAAAAAAGCAGGTAAGCTTTGTTAATACTTCCTGTCTTTAAAAGGGCACTTTGTATAAATGTGAATAGGAAACCTAAAAAAAGAAATTGTTCCCAACAAGCTCCTGTTTCAGTTTATTTAAGAGTTATTTTGGCTTTAGTCCCATATTCTTCAAGTTAAGTAAACAGTAAACCATTTTTGTTGCAGAGGTGTGGACCATTAGTTTGAAAATTTGCTTCCTGACTAATGAGCAAAACTGAGTGCAATTACGGAGAGACTGTTTTGGGTTTTTTGTATCTATCTGTCTGTGAGCCACTGTGTGATGAGTCAAGTAAATATGCATACATTTAGGATTACCTGTTTCTTTATCTGCCTTTCTTATCTGTGTTTTATTGGGGGTTTTTTGTATGTGTTACATAGCATGTGAGGATGAAGAGAGTATGTTTAAATGTTGATCGACATAGACTGATGTTCCTCTAGACATTCCCCAGGATATCTCTTCCTTCTTCAGGTTTATTGAAAGATCTAGGCAGTTCACTTAGAATCACAGAATAGTTTGGGTTGGAAGGGACCTTGAAAGGTCATTGAGTCTTCCTTGTACATTTTATATGAATGTTAATGGACATTTCTCTAGGTAAAGTGTATGTAAAAAAACCCTCAATACAAGATAAGTAGACTCCCAAGGAATTTGCAAAGCTATTGCAGATTAGCCTGCAGAGAATTCCTGTCCTTGGTCTATTTATTCCAAATTCATTCTTTTCAACTCAGTACAAAGTTTTGGAACTGGCATCTGCATCTTCATATAAGATTTGCTTCAGTTATTTTTCATCAGCTGTGAAATAAAAAACTCCAGTGATTTGGCTGATCTTTTGAGGCAGTGTTGTTTTTTTTTCCTGTTTGAAGAGAACTGGAACCAAGATCTAGTTTGGATACATCTTCTCTATGTTTTTATATATTTACAAATTACTTTTTTTCCCTCATTTTCTGTGAAATATGGGAAGATACATCTACTTTTTGACATGCTAAAGTTCTTTGCATTGTTTCTGTAACTGACTTGATTTGGAGATCTAGTCTTCATCACATGGAGTGTTAAAAAATACTGAAAATTAAGAAACAAACTTTGTATATTAACTGTAGGTGGCTATGGTATTCAGAAGGGGCTGTTCTAAGGCAAAGGCAACTTATTTTCCTGAAGTATTCCATTGTATTTGGCCAAAAGCAGATGGGCAGCACCAGAAATCTACTGAACCTTTCTGGGGAAAACATAACAATTAAATGCCTTAAGGACTGTAACTGTGTCATTTCTGGGGTTTCCTACCTTTGCATCATCTTACTATTAGCATGTTTGTCCAAGAAGTAGGAAGTCTGAGTTTAGTTATAAAGGTTTCATTGTATCTGGGGGGTTGTGTAGGGTGGACCCCGCACCTGTGCTCGAGCTGGTTAAACCTCACAGTGAGGCAGTGCCTGAGAGAGGCACCTGCATTATGTGGGCTGTATTGTGTATGTCTTGATGAAAGGCATGAATTCTGATGCAGCTGTTGACTGAAACATCAGTGAAGGCAAGGCACCATTCATCTTTAGGTTTCTTTAAGCCATGTGAAGGCTTGACTCCTTTCTGTCAGCCAGAAACCAACCACTGTATTCCTAAGAAGCAAGATGGGTATTTGAACCATACTTGATTTAAATGGGAAACATTACAATTGGGTCATGCCCATGTGCATTAAATATGAACAGAGGAAAGGCTAGTACCCAACATCTTATCATTTTGTAGCTCTACCTATTGTAATTGATTTTTCTGCCTTTTCTTGCAAGATCTTGTAATGAAACGGTACCAAATTTTGTTTTAAAATGCTTAATTATTCTGTCGTAATTGTCAAGGGATTCACTGTAATAGATCTGTTTTTCTCTTGTAGGTCTTCATTACTTCAAAAACATTGTGTTAGTAGGATCTCTGCAGGATCGTTATGTTCCTTATCACTCTGCTCGCATTGAGATGTGTAAAACAGCTTTAAAAGATAAACAATCAGGTAATAAATATCCTGCAAAAGAAACAAACTACTCAGGTTAAAACCTCACAGCTATCAGTCTCATCCCATTTAATTTTGGGTGGTTAACTGAGGCACCTCTATTATGTGTTTAGACACTCTGGACTTACTTCGTAGTAATGAAGAGAGAAAATCCATGTTAGAGCTGAATTGCTCTTTGGATCTGTCCTGTTCTATTACATGCAGGAGGAGATAAGACTGAATAAATTTCTAGCTTACAGACTTTGCTTGAAGTTAGGTGGGATGGACAGAGTCTCCCTCGGTGAACAAGGAGGACAAACAGCTTTGATTTTTGAGGATATTAAGCTGTAGTGTCAAGCCCTGAGCTGTAGTTACTTGAGGCTTAATAGAAACACTAAAAGAAAAGGTAGTTTTCCCATTTTCAGTGAGGGTCAGTTGTTGTATTTACTGTTGAGACATCCTAGCACAATTGCATTCTAGCATTATATATTGACAAATAAATAACTTTTACATAGTGTAATAAATACTGATGAGCACATTCTCACTATAAATGTACAAATACTAAATGCATAGCTTAAAATTATTTTTCCAGCATTTCCAGGGGAAATTAAACTTCCTGTATAATCTACCTTAACAGAACCACAACTTAACACATTTCATTACCTCTCTTACTCTGCAATGTGTTCTTTTTGAGTTCAAGGTCAGAGAATTGTATTTGCTTCTGGTGATTCACACAGTACAACTTTTTTTTTCATCTACAGGACCAATTTATGCTGAAATGATCCAGAACCTGCTTCTGCCAGTTCTTCAAAATAAGGAATGTAATTTGGTTCGTTATAATGTAATTAATGCATTACCCAATACAGCAGATTCTCTCATAGGGAGAGCTGCACACATTGCTGTTCTTGATTCAGAAATATTTTTAGAAAAATTCTTTCTTGTTGCTGCCCTAAAATATTTTCAGTAAGAAAAGCATTGTAAGAGACTTGGTTATTACCTCATTAACAGATGAATTCAAATAATGTGTGGTGTTAAAGTATAGCCTAAGCTGTATTTTAAGAGATATTTATACTTTTTATATGGAAGATAATTTATATCATCCACACTTAGGGCTTTTTAACATCAACTTTACTTTCTAGGTAATGTGGCTGTGCAATATTTTTTTATTTTGTTCTTTTTACTTTTCTATTACTTTTTCTTAATTTGGGGTACCTAATTATTTAGAGATTAAAGCACAGTGTGTACTTTGGTTGGTTTGTTATTGGCTCTCAGACTACAGAATTCAATGTTACTTGGCTACATTTTACAAGAGGCTTTAGATGCCAAAAATAAATTGGATTTTAAAATTCTAATAAGGTCTTATGTGTTCAGTTGTCGTATTTTAGCACTGTAGGAAATTTAACTGGAAACACAATGAGCTGCTAAAATACTGGATATTTGAAAATGACAATACTGCGGGTCTCACTACAGCTTAACAGTTTTCTACAAAATCATTATCGTCATTGTTAAATATATTATGCCTGTGAGAATACATTTTCTACTGATCTCAAAAACATGTTAGTTTACATACACGAGTTTTATTACTGGAACTTTCGTTTTCAGAAGCAAATGGCAACTAAGGATTTTTGAATGTTCAGTGATAGCTGCCTTCAAATAATTGAGGTTTTGCAAACTATTAAAATGGCTCCCTACTCTATCGGTTCTCCAGATGAACATGGACAGTTTTACATGGACTTCCTTGTATGTAATTAAAATAAGTAAACATTTTAAGTTTCTGCAATACTTTTATGAATTTAAGCAATTTTTAAATATTGTTAAAACATTTTATTGACTACAAAGTATTGTAAATATAAATCAGTACATCCTCAAATGGGACAATATTGTAAACTTTACCTGTCTGGTGACACAGATAAAATGTTTTTTGATATACAGGAATGTTAAAGGTCTATTGACTTTCTACTGGTGCTGAATAGCATTGTTTGGTTTCTCCTTCCTTCCCTTTTCTCTGTTTCAGACAATAATTCACTACAGGTTGGGGAAAAAGAGTTACATGTGCATTCACTAATTGTACACTAATTGTAATGAACATTTTTTGAAAAATATAAATTTGTTGTATAATGCATGTTTATTTTTAGCATTGTGTTATTGCATCTGGTGTTAATAAAATGAACAAA
This sequence comes from Myiozetetes cayanensis, assembly GCF_022539395.1. Taxonomy (NCBI): domain Eukaryota; kingdom Metazoa; phylum Chordata; class Aves; order Passeriformes; family Tyrannidae; genus Myiozetetes; species Myiozetetes cayanensis. The sequence continues at coordinate 85,717,737 of NW_026087411.1, read as the reverse complement.
TGACTCTAATGGAAGCAATTAAAGAAACTGAAATGTTATGCTAATTACCAAAATTCTGGGGAGGCTTTTTTGTATATAATTAATAATTTTGTACTTTTGAAATTAATATAGCAATAATAGTTTATAATGAAGTGATTTTGCATTTGATATGGTTTATTGTATAATAGTCTTTGTAATATAAGGAGGGGTTTTTTGCCTGTAGCATACAGGATGCTCAAATGAGTACCTACAGTTCAGCAATGTGCACACTGTAAAGAGTATTTTAATAGAGTTGTGTTAGGCAAGTCCTTCTGACACAAACATGTCTTAAATACATTCTCACTTTAAAAATGTCTATTTTTATTAATAATTTTGTATTATAATGGTACTACTAGTTCTAAATGTTTAAATTATGTTCTGGTATCTCAACTGTCTTTTTTTTAAGAGCATTATAGTAGTTGTCTAGTGGCTAAACTTTGAATATCCATTTAAGGGCGCTAAAGCTACAAAATATTCCTTGATTTACAACGAGGGTGTTAAACTGCTCTTAGTACACAAGTATTTAGATGGTTCTGTCACTGTTGAAAAATGTCTGTCTACCTTTCTGTCTCTGGAAATCTGAAAATATAAAGCATGCTTTTGTGATCAGCAAAGCAGAAATATCCTGGCAGAAAGTCTTTTTTTTTTTTTTTTTTTAATAGTAGATCCCATCCACTTAAGAAAGCTTGAACTAGGTTTGTTCTTTGAGGAGAACAGACAGTGCAGGAAATCATATGATATTTGCATATAAGTTTATCAAGGAACGGGGCAAATTAAGACAACATTAAATTCATTTTGTCTCCCCTCACTTGTATTGCACAGTGCAGTCCCTATGTGGTCTGGTAGCCCAGCATGTCTGCGAAGCATATGAAGTTCATATTTGCACTTACAGACTCTAAGGTACACTTGGTCTCTGAGCAACACATTCAGCCTTGGATGTTTTGGGCAACTCTGCATGTGTTCTGTGGCATGTTCCCCCTACTTCTGCATATTTCTGCCTTCTCTTTCCTTGACAGAAATAGAGACTCATATATACATAATTGTGTCATCTGATGCAGTAGCAGCTATAAAGTGCTCCATCTCATCACTCTTCCCTTTGAATCAGGGCTTCATCTTCCTATAGTGATAGTGACCTCACCTTTATGCAGGTATCCTACAGCTGCTTGAAGAATTATTCTGCTTACAGAATGAGAGGTAAGAATTGAGGTTGACATTCCTTTAGAAAACTGCCACTCTCTTGTTCCATGAAGGCAGTAGGCTGCCACTGTTATTTCACAAAGCTCTCTGGGGTATTATTAGTAGGTCACTACATAAAATTAGGTAGTGTCTGAACTTCAGTTTGCATGTAGTGTATATAAATTAATTCCTTGGTTTGTGTCTGAATCTTCATCAAAATTAATCTTTCTGGTCCTGTAGATCGAGCAATTGCTACTACTTCGGAAAAAGAGCTCATGTTACATGGAAAATCACCAGGCTTCACAGCAGGCCCAGGAGATTTCACATTCACAGAAAACTTACCCTGTACCCACAGAAGCCCTTGATTCCAAGCCAGTTTTATTTGCCCAGCCCTGCCCAGGTGTGGTGTTCAGATAACCAAGCTTCTTGAAGGGGTCTGAGAGGAAGAATAGGCATATAGGCAGTATCAGAACACTTGCTGCCTGGGGCACTGCTGGTTGTGGTGCATTCCAGATAGCCCTGTGGCCATTACATTTGGCTCATCTGAATTGACCTGCTGCAGGGCTTGTACTACCTATAAGTCTTTTACTTCCCGCTTTTTAGAAAACCAAAGCAAAATACAGCACTGTTTGTGTCGTCCTCGAGAGGCAAGCTGCAGTGCAACAGATAAATGATCAGTAAACAGAGGAAGGAAAACAAAAAAAAAAATTGAACTTAATCACAAAGTAGAATATTCCTGTGGTGTATGCTGTGTTTGTTTTTTCAAGTGTTCAGATTTATTACCTCCTCAGTCACAGGATCTAGAAATGCATAATTCAAGAGTCAAAAGTGAATTTTGCATTTTTACAGCAATACAATATATGAAGACTAGGAAAAAAAATGTTTTGTAGACCTCAACTTATTTTTGGGTGGATAAACAGTACCTCATTAATCCTTCATTGCTATTCCATCCTTACCATTTGAAATTGCACATGTATGTATGCATGTGCATACAATAGATGCATGTATGTATGACTTTCCATGGATTGTGTTAAGCTGTTGAGGAGCAGAGCTTAATATTACTTGGTATCTGCAGACAGCCTGGTATGAGAGTCTTTTTTAAAGGAAGGATTTAATTTCTTTTTTTCTGTATTGAACACCCTAAATGATAAGTTCTTGAACTTCAAAGAGATCTGTTGGGGTTTTTTTTCTTGTTCCTTTTGGCCAGAAGAGTATTTTTTTCTGCGTTCATGTTTATTCTCTCTCATCTAGAGGCCCAGCATCTTGCTGTTAGAATAAAGAAAAGGATTTCTCATTATTTTCAGTCTGTAATGTCTAATTAATCATGTTATAAAAAGCTGATTGAGAAAATGTCACTTGTAAAGCAGTCAGTTATATTTAATCACTTCCAGTGTGCAGCCTTTGCCAGATGTAGAGCAGTAAACTCAAGGGAGCATTGCTGTTCTTAAATTATCAAGATTTACTTTCTTAAACTCTTCAGATGTGAACACAAAATACTATTTTAGACTCAGCTCTCCAAGTTATTTTCTGCAGTTTAGTACCTGTGCACAGAGAGCTTCAAATTCTGTTTAATGGAAGAACAAGGTTAGCTGGAGAAGTTTGAACAGTGACAAAAATCAAATGTTGCCATATTCAAATCATTAACTGTGGCTAATTAACTGGAGCTCCACTCCATGAGCACAGGTGTTACTTATCCCAGGGTTAGGGTTACACTGAGAGAGAGTGTTAAAAGCACCTTCACGCGTTAAACTGGAAAACTGAAAAACTGCCATCCGAAGTCCCCTGGTCCAGCAGCCAGGGTTGCTGGAATCACAGAATCAGATGGGTTGGAAAGGACCTCTGAGATCAAGTCCAACCCTCGATCCACTACCACTACAGTTACTAGACCATGGCACTAAGTGCCACATCCAGTCTCTTCTTAACCTACAGGGACAGAGAATCCACCACCTCCCTGGGCAGCCCATTCCAATGCCTGATTACCCTCTCTGTAAAGAATTTCTTCCTAACATCTAACCTAAACCTCCCCTGGCAGAGCTTGAGACCATGCCCTCTTGTCTTACTGATAGCTACCTGGGAAAAGAGACCAACCCCCACCTGGCTACAACCTCCTCTCAGGGAGTTGTAAGAGTGATGACGTCTCCCCTGAGCCTCCTCTTCTCCAGGCTAAACAACCCCAGCTCCCTCAGCCTCTCCTCACAGGACTTGTGTTCAAGTCCTTTCACCAGTTTGGTTGCTCTGCTCTGGACCTGCTCCAGCCTCTCAATATCCTTCCTGAACTGAGGGGCCCAGAACTTTCTTACTGCTTTCATGCTGGAAGGGTGAATAATGCCTGGTTGAGTGCAGAAAATGCATCGAGCTGGCATAATGGACAGAGGGAGATGAAGTTTATTTGTTAATAAAGCATTTAATATTAAAGTATGTTTTGTAACCTTGAAGTTATGTGGCCTTTAATTTGTAAGGATGAACACTTGGTCCATACATCACTGTGGCATCAGCCAAAGTTCCTTCACGTCCTAGACTGCCTGTTTCAGCAATGTGTTTTTATTATTAAAACCAAAACTAGCAGGATTGTACTACACATGGGAGTTGGGGGCGAAGGGGGGAAGTGGGTCCTTTTAGCGCTAAAACTCTTTAATAGCAAAGGAGAGATAAACTGCCAAAGGTTTGCGGGGAAGGGTGGGGAGAGAGGAGTTACAGCTGATTTCCTGAGCACCCCCATGAGTCCGGAGCTGCCTTCGGGTCCGTGCCTCCCGAGGCGCCGTTCCACTCCGTTCACCGCAGCCCGGGAGCGCGGTGGGTAGCGAGGCGGGAGCGGCTCCGCTGCCCGGACCCTCCGCCCTCACGGGAGCCGCTCCCCGCCCGGAGCCGCCGCCCTCACAGGAGCCGCTCCCCGCCCGGAGCCGCCGCCCTCGGCGCCTGCGCGGCCTCGGCCGCCCGCCCCGCTCCCGGCCCGGCCATGGCTCTGCGGCTGCTGCGCGGAGCGCCCGGCGCAGCGAGTAAGAGATGGGCGGAGGGCGGGAGGGGCCCGGCCGTGCCGCGAAGGGGCTCCTCGGTTTCCTCAGCCCTTCCTCCCGCAGGGAGGGACGGGCGAGGGGGACAGGGCGGGCACCGCCCGGAGCTGCCGGCGCTGGGGGGGCTGGAGGGCGCCCAAGATGGCGGCGGGCGCGGGCTGTGACACCCCCGCCTCGTCAGCCCGGGAGGTCTCGGAGGGTCTCTGTGAGGTCCCACAGCTTTCCCCGCATCCTCCGTTTCCCTACAGCTGTTCTGCTGTCCTCCTGCCCCACCCCACGGATATGAATTAATTATTACTCTCCCCTCTATCGCAAGCCTGCTATCGGGCGTATCTGTTATTACGCAGGTTTTCTTGCCCTGTCGTTGCTGCGAACTTTTTAACGGCAGTGAAATGTTAGACAGTGGGTTAATGTTTGTAGAATAGCTGGAGGGAACTTAACTGTGGCCTTGAAAGTTATTGGTTCATACCCTTCACCTGAGGAGGTTCATGTGGTTTGTTTATAGAGAAATAAGGCAGCCTGGATAACAGAGCCAGTCCCACAGGCCTGAGCTGCGGGTTGGGCTATTTCCCTCTCCAGCAAAACCTGAGGTTCTCTGATGCTGTTGATAAAATACTCCTGAAACAAATCACTACAATATGTGTTAATGGAAGAGCTGGAAAAAAATGTTATTAAGTATTTGTGCTCTGTCAGGTTCATGGCAAGATTCGGCTGATCTGAGCATCCCAGTGTGGGCCCAGCTTCCGCTGCATGCATGGCTTTGTTACGATAAATCATGATCTGTAGGCCACTTCAAAAGATAGGATATTGCAGACGCTGGCAGTGCAGCACCGTTAGAGACTTGGAATTTTCAAATTCAGCTATATCATTGTGTAACTCATATATGTACTTAATAAATGGGAGGGCTTTGTGACAGCCTGCAGGGGATGAGGGAATCAAAGATCACTTTGTAGAATGTGGTATCAACTGATGATAGTTCATCTCATCTTTTTCAGAGGTATTGAATGTTGAACATTTGTTGTTTCTCTGTCAAGAAGAATGTATTTTGGTCAAGAATATCAAGTATTGCAAATAGGAGAATGGATTTTGCGTCTTCTCTGGTGACTAATTGATTTCATACCAGTACCTTAATCTGAATTTTGTTTGAATTTGGACTAGAATACCAGCTATAATTTAATTTTCTAGCTGTCTTCTTTTTTAGCTTGCTGAAGAATGACAGGAGTAGAAAGATCCAGTGTTTGCAACAGATCAGATACTTTGCTGTTGATAGTTTATGTCATTCTTAAACTAAAAAATACTCCTTTGGGGCATTGGCAGCAGTTGGTAGACGTAATACAGTTTATGTGGCTCTAGGGTCTAATGTTAAAGCTGTGGTATTTTAAAATGAGTGAATGAATATGCTGATTCTGGGAATACAGGTGGGTTGTTGGTTGGTGTATATTTAGGTGAGTCAAATTCATGCTGCTTGAGAAGGTTTCCTGATTAAATCTCCTCAGCAAGATAGAATAATATTTCTTTCAGGCACTTTGCACCCTGCTGGTACAGGGAGGATTTCTGTTTGAATGTTCCTTCTTAAGTCAGAGTTGCTTTAGGCTCCTGTCCATAGCCAAAATATTTTTAGAGGATAGTTTATGCTCACTGTGGACACTTGGCTTTTTAACCAAAATGTTAGTAGAACTTTAAAGGAAAAAGTTTATGCTTCTAATTAAAGCATTTGCATGCAGTTATATAATTGAACTTTTATGTGCTCAAAGTTTGTCCTGCTTTTGACTACCAGCTGAATTATTTTACCATCCTAAGGGAAGCCCAGCTATCCTCTGCTGACATTCTGGAAAACCTGTTACTAAGGGAACAACGTTTATTTTACTTTCCTTTGAGAAAGCAGAAACCTTTTCTGACTAAAAAGCTGCTGGAAATGAGCCAAGACCTGGAAATCAGCAGGTTTCTTGGGGGAGGTTAAGCCTTTTCCCAGAAAGCAGAATGTACTGGTCTGTGGTAGCATAATTACTATTTAGAGTCTAAAATACAAGAAGATAACAGCAAAGGTAAGTTCAAGCAATTTAAAATACACTGTTTATGGAACTGAGTTACACAACTAACACAGTTTTGCCTACATATGTTTCTAGGGCCAAAAATAATTATCTGTGGTGATTTCTTAGGTGTTCATGAGTTAAATGTTAAATAAATTTTAGGGCTTGTTGTCCTCTCCTCTGCTCCCTAGTTTCTGAAGTAGAGTTTTTTCAGAGGTGCTTTGAACAGTCCTAGAGTTACTCGATGTTAAACTCTCACATTCATGATACGTGTTCCATTTGCTCGATAGAGTCATCACTTCTGTGCAACTTGCGGAGCAGCTCCAGCTCTAAGGCAGAAGGAAGATCTGAAGCCACTAAGCAGCCACTTAAGAAACCAAAGTTACCAGTGGGCCGATTTGATGAACCAGAAGAGTCCAGTATAGAGAGGGAACCCCTGGAAAGTAAGTCATGTTTTACAAAACTGAAAGCTGTGTTTTAGAGGCAAGACCGTGAGGTGCTGTGCTGATGTCAGTTGAAGAGGATGGCTGGCATTCAGCACTCCTCAGAAATACTTTTTAAGCTTAATGGTTCCAAAAAAAAACAGGCAGGACAATGGGAGAGAGTAATGAGTTGCAGCAAATGGAGTATAAGAGAAAAAGTCTTCAGAGCAAAAGTGGTCAAACATTGCAACAAGTCACCCAGAGAACCTGTGATTCCTCTTCTCTTGGAGATATTCAAATTTGCCTGGCTGTCCTGACCTAATAGCAGCCCTGCCTTCAGCAGGGTTGGGGCCAGGTTCCTGCAAAAGATGCCTTCCACCATAAACCATTGCATGATTCTGAGAAATATAGCTGCTATTGGTCTGTAATAGTACTGTATAGCTGTAAGTGGTGGCAGTAAACTCACGAGGGCACTGGCTACTTTTTATTATTCCAAAAGCCTATTCTATTTCTTAGTTCTCAAAATATTTTTGATTCATGCTGCATTTCTTCAGCAGTAGTGATGACCCATGTTTATCTATTTTGAGGTCTCTAGAACAAGCTTTTTAATATATCAGTATCCAGATGACAAAATGACTGAAGAATCCCGGAATGGTTTGGGTTGGAAGATCATGAAGTTCCAACCCCTTGCTGTGGGCAGGGACACCTTTCATTAGACCAGATTGCTCAGAGCCCCAATCAACTGGGCCTTGAACACTTCCAGAGATGGAGCATCCCCAGCCTCTCTGCACAACCAGTTCCAGTGCCTCACCACCCTCACAGTAAAAAAATTCTACATAATATCTAAACCTGCCCTCTTTCAGTTTAAAGCCAATCCCCCCTGTCCTCTCACTACCTGTCCTTGTAAAAAGTCACTCTCCAGCTGTTTTTTATAGGCCCCCTATAGATACTGAAAGGCTGCAATAAGGTCTCCCCAAAGCTGCCTCTTCCCCAGGCTGAACAGCCCCAGCTCTCTCAGCCTGTCTGCATAGGAGAGGTGTTCCAGCCCTCTGGTCATCTTAGTAGCCTTCTCTGGACTGATTCCAACAGGTCCACATCTTCCTTGTGTTGGAGGCCCCAGAGCTGGACACAGTACTCAGTGTGGGGTTTGTTTTTCACTATTTTTATTTAAAAAAAAAAAAAAAAAAATTCTTATGTGTGGACTTAAAAAGATACAATTCAAAGAATAACTTGCAACTATTTGCAACAAATTAAACACAAGTTTCTTCTGCCCAACATAAGTCTTCATGAGTTAGACATTAACAGGTTGATGCGATATCTTCTCATTCTTCTATATTCACTGTATTTTGTGCCTTTACATGTAAACAGAAAGCCAGGTCTGAAAGCACTGACATCCTGGGGAAAAGAAATACAGACTGATTCATAATCTCCAAAAGGAAGGCAGCAGAGTGCCTGTTGGAAGCAGAATTTCCTTCTGCTGTAGACATTCCTTTGGTAAATACTTCAAACACGTTAAAGGACCCTTCTGTACAGAGCTGGTAATTGCTTCAATTCTTGGGATGTAGTCTGCTTGGATAAATAACATCATTTTCCAGAACTGAGTGTGCTACTGTTTCACGAGAGCATTGCCACACACTTCCAGAAAATTAAAAAGCAGTGTAGCTGTCATATCTGTCAGGGACTCTGTATTCAATATCTGAGTGAGCCAGTGCCATCCACAGTTCAGTCCCTGAGGATGTGCCCCTTGTTTGTTTCCATAAGGCCAGCAGAGCTGAATGATAGCAGCATAAAGTTGAATCATTCCTGACATTCCTTTAAGAAACTGTTCTTATTTTTCCACCTTCAAATCCTTAATTTCATATCCAAAATCCTCAGATACCCTTCCACAGAAGTACCCTTTTTCCATGCAGGGTAAAATGGCACAGAATAGGAGCAGGTTTTGTTCAAGTGTACTAAAAAAAGATCTCTGATTCAAGGGTGTATTTCGCAGATTCCTGAGGCCTCCACAGCAGTTGGGGAAGCTGCATCATGGTGAAAAGCTTCTTGTTTCACAAATTTCTCTGCAAGTTTGTAGTTGTATTATTGTATTACAGTATCATCATTATTGTATTATGGAATCATCTCCAAAAGGGTTGCACTCAGTTTCAGATTGTGACTCACTTGAGAACTGATTCAGAGTTGGAGTTACTGTGTAAGCAGCTATTTAATTCTTGTCTTTTTTTCCCAAGGAAATAAATACCATCACTGCTTCATTTAAAACAAATGCGTAATCAATATCTTTTGCTTTTTGCTTAGGTGTTCTAGGTTTAGAGCAAGACTCAAAGTCTCTTTTTCCTTTAAATTGAGTTGTACCTGTGTATTTTTTACATATAACACAAGCAGTAATTTGCAGATTGCCTATTGTGTTATTAGGAAAAGACTAAGAGTTTAAGCTGCCTGTTGGAATTCCCACTGCTATGTAGCTCCCATGGAGAAATCTTTTGAGTATCTGCATCCACTGTCAGCACATCAGTAGTACTTGGGAATTGGGATGATGACATCTACAAAATAATATTACATGCGTTTGTGCTCCTTGTACTGCTAGAGGTGCTCCAATACTGACATTTCCTATCCTGATGTGCATCAATTTTTAAACAGGCATCCCAGTATGTCATCCTGTATAGCCTCTAGCTCCATGAGTCTTCCTCCATCACTGTTCTTTTTCTCTGCTATTCAGGATTTCTGTTGTTGTCTTTTCTGATTTTCCACCCTGTTTCTCATTACTTGTGTTGTCCACTGGGGCTGGGTTAGGGATATGACTGAGGGAGCCCCAAGCTACATGTATATGTGGGAGGCTTTGGAAAATCAGTATGACAAGGGGCATGTGGAGTATAGTGAGCTTCATGGAGGCCTGCAGTCTAGTGCAGGATGAGAAAAGAGCCTAGGATGGTGCTGTGCCACAAGTACTTCATGGTTTGGTGGCCTGAGTTAACTACTCTTAAGAGACAGCCCTGAGTAAGGGAGCACTGAGCAGTGTAAGCACACTGACCGATGTGCGGAAAGCTCTATGGGGGTTGAGAAAGTGGCGTAAGCTGGCAGAGTGCTTTTTGTAGCAGGATAGGGGGTTTTCATGGATGAAAAGCTGGACATCAGACACTCCATCAGAAGCAGTGTGGCCAGCAGGTTGAAGGAGGTGGTTCTCCTCCTCTACTCTGCCCTTTTGAGACCCCACCTGGAGTACTGTGTACAGCTCTGAGGTCCTCAGCAGAAGAAAGACATGGACCTGATTGTGCAGGTCCAGAGGAGGGACACAAAGATGATCAGAGGGCTGGAGCACCTCTTCTGTGAAGACAGCCTGAGAGAGTTGGGGTTGTTCAGCATGGAGAAGTGAAGGCTTTCTGGGAGACCTCATTGTGGCCTTCCAGTACCTTAAGGGGGCTTATAAAACAGAGGGAGAGGGACTCTTCATACAAGTAGATAGTGACAGGATAAGGGATTCTAAACTGAGAGAGGGCAAGTTTAGATTACAGGTTAGGAAGAAATTCATTACTCAGAGGGTGGTGAAGCACAACAGGTTGCCCAGAGAACTTGTGGATGACCTATCCTTGGAAGTGTTAAAGACCAGGCTGGATAGGGCTCTGAGCAACCTGACTTAGTGGGTGGCATCCCTGTCCATGGCAGGGGAGTTGGAACTAGATGATCTTACATGTCCCTTTCCAACCCATTCTATGAATAGAAGAAGCACTGCTCATGTGTAAACTTAGCACATTGCTTACCAGAGAGAGATGAAAGTCCCTTTGTACCCCACTTACAAAGAGCGTCTCTCTCCTGAGAGGGCATCACAGTGACTTAGTGAGCTTAAGTTAAGTTTTAGAAGGTAAAAAAGGTCCAATTTCTAGCCTGATGTTGATGAATATCAACGTGCCATTTTTTGAAAAACATACCAGCATCCAGGAAAAACAGGTTTAAATACAAGAATAATAGAATCTTGACTAAAATTCAAGTGAAATTTGAAACAGAATGTTTAAAATTAGAGACCTAAACAAACAGAAAGTGACCTGAGGTTTTAGATTTAGTGAACCTGTGTACAGTATGCCTGAATGATACAAGTTCTGACTGCGAATTCATGAGAAATTGTGTTGCTTTAATGCCTCTCGATATTGAGTTGCTTTTTTTATTACCATAACTGAATATGATCATACATATTGCTGATTGTAGTCCAAAAAAATGAAATTAGTTTTGTAGGACTGCAAAATGCTTAACTCAAAGTTGCCTTTAAAAATGAAAGAGAATTGATTTTGTATTTGAAAATGAAACTAAGAGGCAGACATCATAAATGGTGACATCTTTATATTTGTCAGCGTTGTAGGAATTTTAATGAACTTTCCCTGTTATTTTAGAATTTCCTGATGGAATCAATCCTACTACAAAAGAGAGGGGTGGACCTAGAGGCCCTGAACCTACACGTTTCGGAGACTGGGAGAGAAAAGGACGCTGTATAGATTTTTAATATTTAAATGTGTCCATATTGCTAATAAAATATTTCTAGTTGTTGGAAAATATAATGTACAGAAAAAAAATCTCACCTGGATTTGTTGTGAAGCTTCTTGTTTCTGTCATGCTTGTGGTGAATTTTTTGAGTGATATAATGTAAATAAACACAGTGCTGCAACTCAGATTGTGGAGCTGTTGCTTCTCAATGTCTACCTGATCTTTAACACTGCTTACAGTGTGCAAGTATAAATGCAGATATAGTGATGTGAAATTGGTATTCAGGAGATTACTGGGGTGTATAAGGGCTTGGACTTCTGTATGAATGTAAACATTTATGTAGTGTTGTAAAAGTGTTGAAAGAGCTTTGCAGTTCATGAACCTGGACACCATTCATCAAAAGAGAGGCAGCTCTGAGGAGATCAGTAGGTCCCTGGTTGCACACAGTGGTTCACTGGTAACAGCCCCTTTACTCAAGAACCATCCCCTCTGTCCCTATCACAGCGCATTGGGCATTTTTTCCTGTGTGTTGAGCAAGGATGGTCTTGTCTCAGACTGAGGACTGTAAACAGCACAGTGGAAATGGAGGCTTGATTCCCAGAGATCAGCTCATGATGGCAAGTAGTACAGGGGTGCTCTATGTGCAGTTCTACAACACTGTTCTTTATCATCATCATGGCTGGGCTTCGTGAACGAAGACTTGAGAAGGGTTCTACCCACGCTTGCTACAAGAGTGCTGATGGCTGAAAAGGCCAATGCGAGATAGACAAGTCCAGTTGCAGAAGGCACAGCAGAAAGACTCCCCAGGTGATATCTACGAGACGCGATTCTTTCTGCGTTGTCTTTTCTCCTCAAGAGTGATCCTGCGTGTGTTCTCAAAAGCAGCAGCAGCATCATAGATGGTGGTGTTCTTTATAACCTGGCTACTTCCATGCCATTTGCGTTATCTTTTCCTTTGTAAGTGGAGATGCCCACTTTGCAAACAGGCTGCTTGGGGAAAATACAGCATGACTTTCTGACACCTTATGGTCAAAGGGGACTAATCTAATATTGCAGGTCTTTAAGTTATCTAGCATGACACTAAATATCTTTCAGTCAGACTGAGCTCAGTTCTTCGTTCAAGAATTTGCCCAGTTATAAATGCTGTAGTAGAGTGCAAATCTACCACTTATGTGGGTACTTATTAATCAGAATAAGCTGTCATTACTGAAATGTGTGAACACGTGCTCTATTTCTGTGCAAGTTCTTTTTGATAGCCTAAACAAATGGATCTTCTCTAGTCACAGAAGCAGAGAATGGTGTGGGTTTTGCATTACTCTGGCTCTGTGTGGGCTTTGCTTAGCTTTGTGTTTGCACGGTTTTATTAGAGCATTAAAGCGTGTCGGTCCTATCACAAATCTCTGCAGCCTCCCTAAAACTCACTCGACTGGCAGCCAGTGGGGGAGCTCCTTGTTTAAATTTGCTGGTTTGTGTACCTGGTGTGCATGTTACGAACATAGGATTGCACTAAGTATGAGTCCAGATGTTTGTCTCACTGTGATGACATCCTACAGAAGTACTGAAATTGTTCAGTTACAGGTTTACCTACCAAATACCTCTCTGAGGAGCAAAATGAGATTAACTAAAGCTGTTTCTCATTAAGTATGTTATTTAGTGGTAATTACATTTTGAACCTTTAATCTTTAAATTCTGCAGCATGGTTTGGATATTGGAAAATTGGTCTGTATTTATATCTAATTCATTTTAGTTTCCCTTCTGTAGTGTGAGAGTTAGATCTTCCCAAAACCTATTGGCATTTCCAGTTACCTAAAGATATCCTGGGTCAACTATCATTAAACTAAATATATGCTGTTTATTAACATAGTTATTTCTAGTAATCCTTTGCCTTTTCAGTTGCTGTTGGGTTGGAAAAGAATTCCTCACACAATACACCACCTTTTTAACTGGGGAGTAGAAATTTTAACTGGAAGCTTCTGCCTTTTCTGCATCATTATTAAGAGGCTTAACATCTTAATTTGCAAATGGGCAGTAACACTACTGAAGGTATTTTATTTTTGAATTCTAAATCTTCTTCTCCATGGATTGTTGCATGACTTCATTATCTTCTCATACCAGGTTTTACCCTTCCCAGCACACATTCCATGAACGTTTACATAGTTCTACTTCTTGGCATTCCTGATTTTCAGATCAGTTGCTTCGTTCAGCATAGACCAGCTGCACTCCTCCCTGGATGCAGAATTACATCTTTTTGATTGAGCATACAAGGAACTGGTCTCACTTTTCTGTCCTTTTCTTTATGTTTCAGTTGGTTATCTTCAGTCTCCCTCAGCTTTGTTAGTAAGGGCTGGCCTGAGTGCTGTCCAGACCCCTGCTTGTCTTCTTTCATGAAAGTAAAGATATTAGATACTGCCACCATCCATGGAACACCTGGATTTGGAAGATAATTCCGAGAGCAGTGTCTGTACCAACAAGACAGAGTGCCTCATAAAGTCAGGCATTTTTCTTTCTTTTGTAGAATCACAGAATCATTTATGTTGGAAAAGACCTCTAGGATCATCAGGTCCAACCGATAACCTGGCAGTGCCAAGTCCACCACTAAACCATGTTCCTGAGTGCCACATCTGCACATCTCTGAAATACCTCCAGGGATGGTGGCTCAAGCACTTCCCTGGGCAGCCTGTTCCAGTGCTTGACAGCCCTTCCGTTGAAGGAATTTTTCCTAAAATAAAAAGACTCTTGTTAACCCATATTGTAAATAGCTATCAAGGAATTGGTGCTTGGGAAATAGAGGATATCACTTCAGTCTTTGTTTGCAGAATGTGTCAATAAGAGATAAGAAACTGAACATTTGGGCAAAATAGCATGTAAGAGCCATAGAGTGAATGCTAAGGGCCCTGTTGTGTGGTCTGGCAACCAGACCACAAAAAGAGGAACCCTGGGCTCCAGTAATAATTAAACTCAAAATGTTGTGGTGCTGCAAAATCACTTGTGGTACCTGTCAAAACCAGTCATGGTTTGAATGTAACAACTGATATAATGTTATCATAGGGTGCAAGTTATCATTTCTGTTTTGTTTTCTTGCAGTGCCTGCAGTTAGGAAAGCAGCATTTCAGCACTTTTACAATACTCTTCCCAGATGATTACTGTTAGCGATTCACTGAGATACAGCATTAGGGTGAGGCAATGGCTTGTGGCATTAGCCGTCCGATCAGTCACAGGTATGTTTTTATCATAAATACAGATTGAATCTATTTTTATAGTTCTTTCTGTTAGTATAAACAGTGAAAAGCAGCAGGAGTTGTATCCATTTTCTGTTAACTTTCTGGGAGACAAAGGAAAATTGTTCTGCCTATGTAAGCAAATTCTTGCAATACTGGAGGATGCTTGCTGTTCTGTTTGGTTTTCTTTACTAAAAACCTGTATGTTGTGTTTCTGCAGTGGATTGTCTTTTAAACTTGTTGCTGCTGCTTTGCATAGATACACTTTGTACATTTTTAAAATTATGAAACCTTTATTGTTTGAAGAAACTGCTCTGTAATGACTCTATTACAAAATACATGAAGTTACACCGAACAGTTAAAGAAAATACTTGCTATATATTACCTTGTTTGGAAAGTTTGTATTTCGGTGCTGATTTTACTAAGTTAAAATGCAAGATCCATTTACCCTTGATGGTAACACATGTCTGTAGGTAGCACTGTAGAATGCTGTTAATAAAACTTTACTACTTTTCCAGTTGACTGCAATAAATGATCAAAAATTCCAGCAAGCTGTAGTGACAGTTACATTACTTGCCTTTTTATGGCCCTTATTTTGGTATTGTTATTGAAAAAGCAGCACACCATGTTCTTCTGAAATGTCAGGAAAAGAGCAAATTCATTTATAAGAGCACTTCATTTTGTAAGAGAATACGATTTGGGTGTTCCATGGTTTTTGTAATTGTTCATCTGTCAGTAACATGGCATCAAGCATATTAAAGCGTAAGGAAATGATTTGTGTTTCTGTGTGCCCATGGTGATTAAAACCATACACACTTGTGGTTGCTTTCATGCTTTTGTAACATGCAATATAAAATACCTTTTCTTAGCTGGTGTTTTGTGTTGGCTACGTCCTAATGTGGGTATGGCTGTGCTCCCTCTTAATCTCAGTAACTGGTGGTCGGGGAGGCAGTCATGTATAATCTTACCGAGGACTTTTGTTGCAGAAAGGGTGGCACGGTGGAAATCGAGTCATAGTTACAAAATGGCAGATTCTGAGAAAAGATCTATTTAAAATGAATGCTGTAAGAAGTGGAACTAATGAAGTGCTGTTCCCTCTCAATGTCTTGTGCCTTCTGCAGATCAAACATCTTTCTCCATATTCCCCTGTTGATTGACATTGTCTCCACCAGCCAAGAGAAGGGCATCTTTCTGCACATCTTTTCTCTCTGAGAGGAATTATTTGGACCTCTTTCCCAACCACTGATTTCCACAGAGCTTGCAAGAACTTAAGAGTACCTTGAGAGCTCTACACTCCTGGACACCTTTTCAGAACAGGTTGGAGTTACTGACTTCTAAAGTGCTGAGGCAGTGCAGAAATTGGCCTCCCATCCTTTGGAAACCAAGCTGATGAATTCCTTTGAACATACATATTTTCTTCAGAAATATTTAGCACCGCTCTGCAGGTTTTTTTCTGTGAGAATTCATTTATTTTTTTTCCTTCAACATCAGAAGTGCCACCTAAAGCTTACAGCAGCAGGTTCTTTGACATGCATTTTCCAAGCATTAAGTCTCTCAGTCAGCTACGGTCTTGTGCCTGTAAAAAACCCACATATTTTAATGTTGCCATTTTTAGGATGAGAGTGTCTAAAGAAGCTCTTTAAGGTCCTTACTTAACACATTAATTTATATTAAAGCTGATATACCTGGCCATCAAAACACAGTTCTAATTCTCAGGTTAAAGTCTCTGACAAAATCAGGTGAGCTATGATGTGAAGTAGTGGTCAGGTTAGTTCTAGAAGACAGATATTAACTATTGCTTAGGCCTAGGACTCTGTTGTAATCAACTGTTTCAAACTTAAGTGCCTTATGTAACCATCTGTGTTTGCTTCGTAATTAGTTGCAATGGAGTGAGATGCCTCTAAGAAGTAGTTTGTCTTAATAGGGAAGATGAATTTGTCCTTACAGATGGTGAATGGAGGGGGGTGAAGTGCATCCTCTCCATTGCCTTTGAAGGCTGACTGAACAGCTGTCCTAGGCGAGGTGTGAATTACTGGCTGCCTTCTCAGAGGGAGGAGCTTTGCAGTGAGGCAACAGCACCTCCAGTGCTTTTGCTGCCTATGCCCTTCCCGAGCCTTGCTTCCAGGGAAGGGATTGTCCAGGGCCAGCTCTTCGACACGTTGTAAAAGGGAGTTTGCTTACCTTAAAATGAGAGGAAAAAGGCTGAAGCTAAGACTTTGAATTCCTTCTGCCTATCCACCTCCAAAACAAATACCTAAAGCATAATATATCCAGGAGGGTAACACTGAATGTAATTACATCTGGGTGATAAGACGTATCTCAAACCTACGAATTTGTTGGGGTTTTTTTCCCTAATAAGGAAAGGGTGAAGTGCATCAACTAACAACTAAGCAGCCTCCTTCTGATATGCTGCTGACAGGGAGCCAATATCAAAATAAAACTGGCAGACTAGGAAAAAGAATCATATGTTTGCTCAGCAAACCTTTAGTGTATGTGACTTCCTCGTGAGAGGTTAAAGAACAAAGGATGGTGTGTTTCCAATTCCCATTTGAAAGCTGGGAAAATTTCATCATCTCTTCTAAGAGAGATGAGCAAATGTTGCTAATCTCAGGGAATATCCTGCTTTTAGCCTATTTTTTTTACCCCAGGGCTTTTACTTGCAAGTATGTATGATCTTCAGACATATTTTTTTCCAGATGATTTTCTTGAGACAGAACTGCAGTATAATGATATGTAGCTCTTTGGACTGGTGGGCATATTACTTCGTTCTCCCTGCTTTTGGTGATGTCATTTTTTTGGCTTGATAGTGACAGCTACAGCTCTTTTATTATTGAATAGCATATCATTTAATTCTACTTTTAATTTTTGCCATCCTTAAAGCCGTTTTTTGATATGTACCCTTAGTTCCACTGGAGTAGTAATTAACAGGATAGTTCACAAAATTAATCAAAAATTTCAGGTGTTTCTCCCTCTCCTTCCTTTCTCTGAAAGTAATATTCTGATAATCTGGGGGGTTTGTATGTGAAGATCTTAATAACAGTCAAGTTCCATGGACTGGAACTTCTCCAGTTGCATTTGAATCTCAAGTTCAAGTTTATTATTCTGTTAAAATGTAGCTCTTTTGGGAAGTCAAGGATGCAGAGAGACGAAAAGATGCCTCTAAGAAGTAGCACCAGTCTCCCTGAAAGTTTTTCACATAAACCCAAACTCATTTCAGTGTCTCCTCGGTAAAGGTTACTTTACTTTCAGAGCATGTGGCTGTGGTCCAGTCTGTCCAGTCAGGACACTCCAGTCTGTCAGGGCAGTCCCAAACTAAGTTTTTAATGCAGATGGATGGCTTAGTTTGCACAGAGAAATCTCATCCTAAAGTAGTACAGGTCTGACTGGCAGGTACATTGCAGGCTCACCTGAGTACCGATGCAGTTGCTTGTAATACTGCGAGGTTGATCTCTGAGCCAGGTATTATCCTTCTGGTCCTATGTGTCGTTTCCATTTTGAAGATAAGCTGGGATTTATTCCTCCTTAAGAACAGAAATCTCAAAGAGGTGTCTGTACCTGCTGCTGTTTTGGGAGATGTGCTGCGTCCTCTCGTCCCCTTGCTCAGGAAGACCTCTGATGGGAGAGCACCTGTCAGGGAGAGGCTGAACAACACACTGAACAGGTGCAGGAGGCAACAAATACGCCTTTGGACAGCTGATCACCAGATGGTCCTTCCTGTAAAACCATTTGTAGTGAAGTGTATGATAATACTGGCCGTATCACAGAGGCCTGCTGGGTTCCACAAACCCTCCGTGAGGAGGAAAAATGGAATACTCAGTGCAGGATCCATGCACCTATTCTGGTGCTTTGCAGGAAGGCACAAAGCGAACAGCACAAGAATGCAAGGAAAGAATAAGTATTTTCATTTCACCATATTATTGATATAAGGGTGGAGAAGGAGATGACCAGTAGTATATGGTGTTACAGAGGGGAGAGGAGGCAGGACTAGGCTTCACCACCTGGACTGCACCAAGCCTGGGCTAAATTGCTGCGCGGGCTGGACAAGTCTCTGTTTCTGGAGTCTTTCCTTCCATTTCTGAATGGCAAGGTCACTGTAACATCTGACTGACCTTTTATTCTAGACTTTTCCTTGTTGCAGCAAGTTCTGCAGTGCTGATCTGGCAGGGATTCCTGCAGTTCAGAAAACCCCAGCTGACCAAGGAAGCCCCTCAGAATGTCCATCAGCAGCACCTCATGCACCTCATTCAGCACGAAATGTTCTGAACCTATGAACTGGCAGCATGTGGAGGTGAGCACTTGTCCCTCAGTAAGAGAATGGCCCTGACCTACAGGGCTCCATCCCTTTCATGTCTGGTTGTCAGAAGAAAATTGAAAACTTATTTATTTTATACCATAATAGAAGTTTCAATTCTTATCTCCTTTTTTGCTCTTCCATCTCTGCTTTGACATCATCCCAGGATTTCCCCCATCACATCAATGCATTTGTTTTCTCTTTCAATTTATGGTAACAAAAAATGGTCATATCCTTTCAGATTGTGTTGCGACAGGGAACTGTAGGCAAAGCAGCGTCAGTCATAATGCTGGCATTATTTTAGTCCACAGTGGCACTGGAAAACATGATGTTGGTTTGTTAACCCTGAACAGAGGAAAGAATGATTTCTCCAGGCCTTTTGAGAGAAAGTAATGAATTGTGGATCTTGCTTTCTCATCTGCTGATTGCTGGGAGAGAAAATGTAAGGTATGGAATGAGTGGGAATAGGGAAATTTGGCAAGAAATCCATCCAACATTTTGGGCTGCCTGGTCTGTAGGAAATTCTCCTACAACCTAATTTGGGAATAGCAGCCCAAATTTCACTTTGTAGTCTGCAGAACCCTTTCCATCTGCTGTACTTCAACATCCAGACACATATTTATAAAACTTCAGAAGTGCTCTAGATATCATCCTGTTCCTGAACACACAACGAACTTTTCCCTAAGCCTGTGTTCTTGCCCAATTTTTGTTTTGTTTGTTTTCCTTGTATTTTTTGAAGTTAGGCTGTCTCCAAGGTCATTACCTTGTCAGAAGCAATTTTAGCTTGAATACGCTGCTTTTCCAGGCTCAAGGACAAGAGGCCTGGATTTACCATGGTTTCTGGGAAGGGGTTGGTGTGCTGGAGTGTGACCACTGATGCCTTGGTAATTTGACACGGATTGATAAGCAGGGTTGAGTTCTACGTAGTACATGAGCGGCTGAACACGCTGCAGTGCATCAGTGGTGGCACACATGAAAAGCAAGTTCTGTGGGAAGCCAGTCAGCTGAGCTTTCTGTGAACAGTAGGAAATGTACAGTGCGGCCCAGCGTGTGACTGTCACAGCCCCCTCTCACACATCCTCTGTGCTGCATCCAATCCCTTTTCTATCACCTCACTCCCAGTACTGTCAGCTCTCTTTCCCCATTCCTTGGCTACAGACTGGGCAAACCCAAGCAGCTGCAGGGTGTATGAGTCACTGTGCTTTCCTGCTATTCCATGTAGATGCAAGATAACCTACAGGCTTCCTTAGCAGCATCCCAACTTAGTCCTCTCAGGGCAGATGGGCTCTGCAGGCTGCTAAGCCCACGTTGTCCTCTGAAGCACCCGGCTGCTTCCAGGCACTGAGCAGGTAGCAGTGTGGACTCCTGGCATTTCCTGCCAAGTACTAATCATATGGTTCTCCTCTCTGGTCAAGATGTGTATCTGCTCCTCTCCATGGAAGAAGACTGCTTCCCACGCAGAGCTGAAACTGAAAATTGTAACTGCTTCTAACACATGAATATCTACATATATTTGCATATCCTTATTCACAGATATCTATATATAGAGAGATATATATAGATAGATATATATATAAACACCTAATACAGAATCATTCACAGATTTCATCCCTGTGTGGGAGGTTGGCATTTCATAAAATCATTTCACAATGCATCAAAACTTCATAGATAACAATTATAATCAGATATTGTATGTAGTAAAACTACAACTAATAGTGTTTCTTCTGGAGTTTGCTTAGTTTTTATATCATTTTGAAAACTGAAAAAGTTACAGGCAGATCAAGACTGATGTAAAAAGCAAATACTAATGTCTCGTCTCCACTACTGAAAAGTTGTTTAGTAAATGCCTATTTTTGTGGTCACGAAAGGAATCCTGGTGGGACACACCAAACTGTAAAAGAACTGATACTGTCTGCCAGAACTATGCCCAAAATCCAGCTAGGCCAGCATCCTTCATCTGACAGAGATATCACCCAGTGCTTTAGTGGAAGTCCCCTCGTAGTAGACATTGTGGAACAACAGTGGGACAGTTTTCTGTTTCAGTCTTCCGTTATCTCTTACCATGATCTTATAGGTTAGGTTTTAGGCTTTGGTAGGTTTTCAGTACAATTCTCTTTCACACCCTGTCTTCCTCAAGCAGTCCTATATCTTGTACACAAAACAAATTGTCTAGAGACAAGACTAGACAAAAGGTATAAATTAACTTTGGAAATCGTTTAAAGAGCATTTGATCAGCTACTCCTTTGAAACTGTTTCTTAGTTGATTTTTTTTAATGCTGTGATTAGTCGAGAGGACTTGTAGTGTTTCCTGAGTGGAAAAAGATAAACAAAAAGATAAACATCATTCAAGAAAATAATATAGATAATAAATTTAAGATACTAGATACCTGAACAACTGTACATTTCTACTGACTTCGATGTATGTGAGACAGAATCCAGTGTGGATAAAGGTATGTTTTTTCCTCATTGCAAGTATTCAACTGAAGCCACAAGAAGGCATGTCAGGTATTTCTCTTTTGTAATAACAACATCATTATACTTTTAGAGTGATGGGAGAAGAAAATCTGAAGTGCTGGCAGATACAGTTATATTTCTCAGTGGAGAAATCTCTCTGAATATATCAGTCTTTTGCTTAGTTCTGTTTTCAAAATTTACACTCATAGGTGAGTCCTTGATTTTACCTATTCGTATGTTGTTCAATCCTATTTATAGATGTTATTTTTATGACTTTTATTTTCACCTGAAAT
This sequence comes from Myiozetetes cayanensis, assembly GCF_022539395.1. Classification (NCBI taxonomy): domain Eukaryota; kingdom Metazoa; phylum Chordata; class Aves; order Passeriformes; family Tyrannidae; genus Myiozetetes; species Myiozetetes cayanensis. Next base: position 85,696,354 of record NW_026087411.1, on the reverse strand, counting down.
TCTAATATGAACAATATCTAATTTCTGTGATCGGTATCCCGCCCTCTAATAGCATGTGCCAAAAAAAGAGGATGGAGGTTCTTGGTTTCTCCCCAGGTATGCACAGTTTGCTGTACCACTGGCATTAGAAAACAATTCCTTGCCAACTATAGCCATATTTCTTACTCTTCTTGTCCAGCTGAGGCTCATGCAGCTTCTGTACCTCATGCCATTTGCTCTTCTCCTTGTAGTCTGTATTGCTGTTCTGCTGTGATCACAGAACTGGGACCGAATGCTTCCTTTGCATCATCAGTAAACAATGGGAAGAATTTGGAAAATACATGGAGCCTGATACTTGGTAGTCAGTGTTACCTCTGTTTGTGGTCAATAGTGCTCAGAGGGCTGTGTCATTTGAACTAAACCACACCAGTCGTGGCTGAAGTGTGTTTAAGAACAAGAAAAACAAGATTTCAAGAACAATGAAGTTTGTGTGTGTGAAGGAATTTATTATAGTTGGCTGATGGTGGGGAATGCCAGCTACTGCACAGAGTAAGGAATTAGGGTCTGTAGAGGACAATAGTAATTAAAAATGTCTTTGGAAATATTCTTGTACACATACCCCTTATTTACTTCTCGAGTAAGAACCAGCTGAAGTGTGATATATTCACATAGTTTACTTCTCCAAAGAAGTTATGGGTTTCTTGGACACCAATCTGAGATATTTTTGAAGGCAAAGAAATGTGGATACTGTATGCAGCCTGAGAAAGCAGCAGAGCAAAGACAAAGACCCGAGGTCCCCTTCTGCTCTCCAGACTGCTGACACTGTGTGTCCTCTCCCTCAAAGAAGAAATAGGTATAAGGAGAACTTTAAAGAAATTATTGACTTAAACCCTTATAGTAAGAAGAAAGGGTTATTGGTCACAGCACCAAGCCTGACAGAGTTCAAGACGTGTTTGGATGATACTCTCAGGCACATGGTGTGACTCTAGGGGATGGTCCTGTGCAGAGCCAGAAATTGGACTTGATGATCCTTGTGGGTCCCTTCCAACTCAGCATACTCTATGATTCTGGGATTTTCATTGCACATACAAGACAATGCAAGCTGAAATATCTGACGGGAGTCAATGATGAACATGAACATCCTGGCACACCTAACATCAACAACAATTTGCACAACTGGAGGCTCTGAACAAAATTTGAGATAACACTGTTCAGCCAGGTGAAGGTCAACCTGTTTGTGAAAGGAGCCTGCTTCTCAGACTCCCTGGCAGTCAACGTGTAGGCTATTTCATGCAGCGTGGGGACACGTGTGAAAAAGAGACATAACTGGGCTCCACTAAAGGCCACACAGGAGACAAGCACAGGAGAAGATCGATAAGCTGCATCTCTGAATGAAAGACTGAAGTGAAAACAAACACACGCTGTCTTCAGGCAGGTGACCTATTGGAAGCATCAGCCAACCACCCTAATTTTAACACACTAAACCATGCAGACTGTCTACAGTGTGTGACTACTTTGCCAGTTCTTGCGTGCCTTCCTCAGAAAAAGTATGTCTGTGTGGGACCAGAATAAAACTTCTTGGAAACAGCAATCTCCTCAGTGCTTGTGCAACACCTTAGGTTCTTTTAACCACTTTAAAGCGGTTCTTTTCCATTAAACTCAATAGTTTTTATCAGTTTTTACCCTTTCTGGAGATTTTTTTTCTTTTTTTTTTTTTTTTTTTTTTTGTCAAGGATTCATTAACATTAAAATCAGGTTATTTGAAGGAGGAGAAATCCCATTTCTTCCTAATTTCAATTTACTGTCAAATTATTTGCTTTTGTAATAATGATTTTTTCATAGTGTCTATGCTACAAGTACAACTTAAACAAATTGCATCTGTGGACACTGACTATCTTTGAAAATTAAAATGAAAGAGTAGGACTCCTCACAGCCATCTGTCACTAATAACAAAGCTTCAAATCCTCCCAACGATGTAGATTACATCTGATACATTTTTAGATGTTTTCCTTCACCCACATTTGTATTAACAAAAGTAAAAATGCTTTTAAAAAAAATTTGCTTTTTTTTTGTTTACTAAAAAGGAGCTTTTCCATAGCAGAAAATTTGACCTTTGGGTTCTGACCACAAATGAAAAATGGCAGTTTTACGACTAAACCAGAAGGCTGTACCTCTAGCTGTATAAGTCCCACAGCTAAAGCAAGGCATGTAGGGCACCCAGTGCCTGAATCTTCAACCCCAACTGGTACCCACCCACTGGGCACCACTCAGCTGGAGACCAGCTCTGCAGGCTCTACAGTCTTCACCCTGCTTTTCTGGATGCCAAGAAACTTTTCAGAAGACTCTTCAGCTGAAGAGATACAGAATCTAAGACACATGGGATATTTGATCTCAGCCAGAAACGGAATCAGAAGTAGGAAAACCTGTTTACCTTCCAATTCTGCTCCCCTGATGCATATTCTTGGAAGCTGCAATTTCAGGATGAGTCATGCCAGAAACTCTCCTGTAGCTGAGACAGCTTGAGGCTGTAAAGGGTCAACAAAGTGAGGCAGCTGCTCTCAAATGCAGGAAGCAAGTGTTTCCTTGAACCTCAAAATCCATGCTATCTTTTAAAAATAAATACAAAGCAGATACTTTGGAAAGAACAAATGAGCATGAGGCAAATGCTTTCCCCTTAATCTAAGCTCCAGGGATGTAGGACTTCATAAGAAAATGTTCTTTAGAAGCACTTCACCTCTATAAATCTGGTATCACATTGAAAGGAGACCAGTACATTATCTTCATCTTATTGATGGGGAAACTAAGCCCTTGGATGTGGAATGACTTGGCCAAAACCAGGCCTGGATCTACCTGTATTGGATTAGACTCATCTCATCCAGACAGAAATGCTCTCCCTGACTCCAGCCACCAGACATATCACAGGAAACTACAAAACCCCCCACATTACATGTGTTGACAAATCTGCGTATTTACATTATTGTGTGGTGCAGAAGGGAGGTTCATGCAATTGGTGAGGTAAATCTTCAGTCAAAAAAAAGCCATAGGAAATTATTTTTTCTTTCCTTTTATATGATACAAGTAGGTTATGGAAATGTGTGCTAGGAAAAGAAAAAGATGAAAAAGCTCAGAATTGTAGTTTTAAATTACACTGTCAATGTCATGCAACCTACCCTGAAATTAGAGAGCCACTTAAAGAGCTTAGTTAAATCTGTCATGTCTCTGAATGCTGCGACTCGAAGGACATGAAGCCTTGTCTTTAACTATTGAAATGCAAAGTGAGTAAGTCACAGAGAATATAAGAAAGTTGTATAACACTGACATAGATAAATTTTAGTACTGGTGTGACACCCAGGGAAATTTGCTGCTTGGTTATCTGGGGTGCAGGCAGTGAGATTCAGCTGAAACCAGAGGAAGCTGTGAATTTCGTGCAGTGTTTTGATTGACAGGACTTCAGAGTCATCAGGGAGACAGAAAAAGCCACTGCTGATCTTGAGAGATTTCACAGAAAACAGCCACAAACTAGAAATGGAACTAAATATTTATTAGTATCCAAGTGTAATCAAACTAAAAGCCATGGAAATAGCAGACGAAGACAGATGTCTGACAATACCTTTCCATCAAATGCAATTTAAATAAATTTTTATTTTTCATTTTTCCATTGGTTGAAAGTCGTACTATCATTGTAAGTCTCCCCTGAGTGAGTTGAAAGGGTTCAGTAGTCTATCTTAGTACTCAATTAGGATTTCTACTGAGTAGAGTGCCGAAAGGATGACATTTTAACTGCATGATTATCAGAATTTAAGAACTGCTATAGTTTCGTAAGATCTAAGATTTCTTAGAACTATAAATTGAAAATAATTGACATCACTTAAAATGTACTACATTTTTATTTTAACCTTAACTATTGTTAATTCACTTATTAAGAGCCTTCAGCTAAGACTATCAACCACTTGTACTGCATAACAAAGAGAGTACCAAAAGTCTTATCTGGCATTAAAGAGCTGTCATGGACATGGATAATAAAGACAATTCCTATCAGACTATGATAGTAAGAATAGAGAGAGATAATGGCTGACCTTGAGTGTGTCATTTAAACTGAAGATTCAGAGATGAACCTCACATCACAGGAGTTGTAAGGACAACATTGCTCATTACAAATTATCCTTTAGAGAGCAAGTAATTATTTCCTGCCCGGCACTAGACTATTATTAAATGTGTAGTGTTAACACCATTTAAATAGAGCTTCAAGTCTAAATCACCCTGACACACTAAGTATTCATGTGTTGTGTGGGACACCTTATTTTGATAATCTGCATATTCCAGGTCATTTCTGCAACTGATCTGATTAAGAAGGGCCCCTTCTGCACAATGTCCAAGAAGTCAGCAGGGTTTTGCAATGTACTAATGCTATTGCTTTGAAGAAGGAGTTGTTACCACACGGTGTAAAGTTTTCCTTGCCTTTCCAGCAGTAGGAAAAGTACACACCACTGTGCTCCACAGGCTCTGACTTGCACTCCTTGAGGAACAGAAATGGTCAGTTCTGCTGCTCCATGCACATACTCCTGTCTTCACAGAATCAGATGCTGACATTTTTTTAAAAAAGCAGTGCTTGTTAAATAATGATCCTCCTTAGTAGACTCAACATCACATATAAGATACACTTATATTACTTTTTTTTAGCCTAGGATATCTCTGCTTTCTTTATAATTCATTATTTTATAGTACTCAGTAAAATCTCCATATTTTTAGGAGACAAATCCCTCCCCCAAAGACTTCCAGCGCATGCTGGAACTCTGCATGGGAGTAAAGCCTGAAAATAAACCATCTTTCTGCACTTCAAAGGTCCTAGAATAATCTGGCAGACAAGTGACATTAAAGAACACAAAATGAAGATTCACAAGACAGAAATGAGTTATGGAAGCTAGATCTTGATCTTGAGCTCAAACAAATGCACATTGTGTAGATCATTTTTAGAAGTGAGACATTTGGCTTGTCTTGAAATCTCCAACAGTCTTTTTTATTACTAGAAACTGTCTTTAAATCTGCCCTGTGAATTTTATAAGATCAATCTTTTCCCTTTTTTCTCTCTAACTTCTTCACCCATTACCTAGCTAGCTTTTAGTTCTGTAACCTTCTCCTTTCACTTCCTAAGTAAAAAGATCATTTCATATTCAGTAAATTAAACACATGGCTTTCAATGCATGTGTCAGTACATTTTTCTTCAAGAAAAAGAAATATGGTTTCCAGATAAAACATCAAAATGAAAAAACACAGAAACAATGTGCCTTTGGGGAGTAAGAAAACACTCCAGGGCTGATTATATTTGCCAGAACACTGAACATGGACTCATCAGATTGATTAAGTCTGTCATAACAACGAATCATTAAGCTATATAAGACAAAATTCAATATCCTTTCTAAAGATAGAAGCCTATTTTTAAACAATCAAAATAACCCTGCGTTTAGAAAATCCCCGTTGCTTTTCTATACTAGTATTTTGAACAGGACTTTGATGTCAAAGATGCTGTAGTGGTAGAAGCACAGACATTGCAATGGTAATTTTTCTTTTTTACATGACATATATGTGTCTGGGCCCGTGTCATAAAGACGAGCATGGCAGGTGAGGAGTAATCAGCTCCATATTGAGAGGAGAAGGGATGGGAGGGGAGGGCAGGGGAGAGGAGGGGAGGGAAAAGGAAAGGAAAAAGGAAAGGAAAAAGGAAAGGAAAGAGCTGAGGAGCAAAGGACCAACATAGATTCTGTACAGAGAAAGAACTGTTGAAAAGCAATGCAGTTACAAGGTGGTTTCCACAAAAACTTCCCTATTCTGTGAAAACGTGGTCTGATCTGGAGAGAATTCCAGAGTCAGCCTAAAGGGAGGCAGCAAAAAGGTGGAGCAAACTAGTGAGCTGGAGGGAATCCCAGTCAGCTGCCTGTGCAGAGATTTCCTGTTCTCCTGCACACGCTGTGTAGGGCCATGAGGCTCTTCAAGAGCTGCAAATTCCTGGAGCCAGAGCTCATACTCTCCTGACATCACACTTCCTGTGCAAGTTTTTGTACAGAAAACCAAGTTAAAAAGCTCACAGCAACCATGGCTGGCTTCATGTTTCGAGAGGCAGCCGCACAGGAGATTTTTTAGTTGCCATGTGTAGCCACTGCCCTGGGAACACATCCAATTATGTTTCTCCTCAAGTGATAGATCAGAGAAGGGCTGAAGGAAGAGATTATTTTTTTCTTTTGTTCAGCAAATCACTTTTCTCATTTCTTGAGTATCCAGTGGCTGAAGAAAAACATTTTCCTGCAGATATAAGCTCAGTTTGTGAGTGCTGTGGACATTCTTTTCTTGATAAAAGACTCACTACTCTCTAAAAATATCCAGCTTTTGAAGTAGAAATTATTATTCTTCAGCATCTCTGGACTTCAGAGACACTCAGAAGCTAGTATGATTTGCTATAACCCCACCTGCTCAGTCTCCCCCAGTATGAAATTATCTCAAAGGAGCAAAAGTAAAACAAAAATATTTTAAGTGTTTGTCTTCAATTTTTCCACTTCTCTGACAAAGATTCTACTAAGACAAAAATAGGTAGCATTGGCAGGACCACTGCAGAATATCAAACAGGTAAGATATAGCACACAATTATTAATCACTGCTCATCATAAGGGATGTTGAAAAGACATACACTGATTTATTTACACTATTATTTAAAAAGTACTACAAAAAAGAGAAGGAAAAACATAACGTTATAGATGAAAAGCCATCTCAAAAGCTGTGTATGTGTAGATTCTATTTTGTGTTCAACAGTCTGAATGTTACAATTCATCAGCTAGTCCTTAGCCTGCACTCTCTGCAAGTTCAAGACTTCGCTGGAGGGAAAAATTGGGCTATATGAATCACAGTTCCCATTGCTGAAGAGCTAAAATTAAGATTTGTGAAGATCAAAAACTGTCCTAGCTTTAGTGTCTATCCTGTCATTTACCCATCAACAAAACATTTTTAAGCTTCAAAGACTACCTTTTGCACAGTAGCAATTGAAACAGTAATAACAATGGATCTCAGCTCTCTCTCTATGTATTTTCATATTTTTCCTTCATATTTCAAATTTATGATTTTGCAACTGATTTTACATCTGATTATTGCTCTTTTTCTTGGCTAGATATCAAGGACTACTGATACCTAAGGCTGGTAGTCTAATCCTCAAACCCTGACTGAGCCAAATGTATGACTCACAGAGTTTCATCTAACGGTCTCTCTGTTCAGAAAGCCTAATCTTAAAGTGAGATGAATTGAAATGAAAAGCCTCAGACTGAAACATACAAATAGCCTTAAATAGCTGAAAACACTCTGCAAGTTTGGAAAGTGCAAAGCATTTAATTTTTAAGATCTCTTCCATGCTTCCATCAGAACCATATGGAGATTTCATTTCCTTATATTCTACACCTACACTACCCTACACTATAATTCACACTAGAATATAATGGCCAAATACATGCACCAGTTTAAAACATAATTGTATATATGCATATTAGCTCTACAGTATGGTATTTTTTTCCTGAGCTTACACAATTATGACTGAGAGCAAAGGTCATTGAAATATATTTAGTCATCTGCATCCATCTATTTAATTTACAGTTTCTCCCTCAGGTATTAATTTCTATTTACAATCAAAGTGCAGATTTACTAATAACTCTCAAGAAAAAGACTGTTGGTGAAGCATAATCATGTTCTAGGATGCTACTTTCATAAGAGATGGAGATCTCTTTTTAGTTTAAAGAATTTCTGTCTTAATTTTCAGAAGGGCAAATCACATAACAATCTTTCAATGTATTTCAAATGCTCAGCAGCTGTAGAAATTAGACTGCCTTATCTGGGATGTCGTAATGCCAATAATTCATCTAACACCAAGTGCTTGGTCTCCGCATAGAAGTAAAGGAAGAACCTCGAAACTGGAGGAAAAATTTACTACCTCCGATATCTCACCTCTCCGGTCAAGTTGCTGTACAGAAACAAGCCTCACCTATAAATATTGGTGCTTTAATACTTTGTAACCATTAGGAGCGACAGTATAGCTGTTTGCTTCATTGGCCAAGCAATAAGTGCTGAAGCTGTAGGAACACATGACTCATGCCACCTCTGGGGGACCCTGCAATGCTTACCAACCAGAATTCCAGCTGCAATTCCAACTGACACTACAAGGCTGTCAAACATGGAATACCCATTTTGGGGATGGTGAGAGATAATCTTGTTACTCCTGTGTACACAGTATATTCAACTATGGTTTGGACAGTCTTGTCCCCAACAACTTTTGCATCACATAAAGATTCTTTTCATAGCATCAGTACATTCTGTACAATGCAGCTTAAGTTTTGTAGAGCATAAATTAATGTCTTATGATCAAATATACGTGTAGTTTGTATATTAACATTAAAAGTGTTTATCAAAACAGAATTAAAATTGAGCTTTGAAAAAAACCTTCCTGATTTTCAAAGGCTGTGGCTTGTTGTATTTTGGTGGGGTTGGTTTGTTTTGGGGTTGTTGTTGTTTTTGTTTTTTTTTTTTTTGAGGGTTTGGTTGGTGGTTTGGTTTTTTTTTTCGTAGAAAATACTGCATTTTTAAACACTGTGTTGAATTTGTTTGTGGGACTGTATTTTTCTTTTTAAGCAAAGAAGAATATGGGGAGCCCCTTGGTATAGTTGTAGACTCCCTGATAGAGGTGTAACTCCACATAATGTGACGTTACTAGGACTTCCTCTCCTTTTTTTTTCTTTAATTAAAAATATCAGAACTAGAGCTGGGCAGGACTTTTACTACACAAAGTACACTGCTTAAAAATTCTCATTAATTAAAGACAATGCTGAGAATCCATTTCTTAAATGTCTATCTTTTGTCCACTCAGGTACAAGACAGTCACGCTCTCTACCCTTTATAGTCAATTAGGAGGCACAAATGATCAAAAAAGTCATTCATCTTCTTCTAACACAGGCCCTTCCAGATGGTAATGGAGCTCACTCCAGTGAAACACCTCTCTGAGAACATGACAAACCACCTTCAGGAATGTCTGTTTCTCTCCACTGGCCATCTAGGGTAGACAGAGTGACTGGCTCATAGCTCAAGATTCTCTTAAGTCTGTGATAGAAATTGCATCTAAAATGTTTGCTAAAACACAGTGTCAACTTTTCAGGTTCTGCCATTCTCTGCCAGCCAAGGAACTCAGGTACCACATTACCCCAGACTCCACAGCCTGAAGAGCCAGCATGGAAGAGTCCGTTCCCAGGAAGTTTGAGATAGATAGACAGATAGATAGATATTACTTTTTACTTAAGAGCATGAAACTATCTGAAGCACCAAGGTTTCTTATGAATCAGAAATTCTCGACTGAACAACTCTAACTAACTGGAACCCAGTTTATTTCTGGACTTCGATATTTGAGGAGGAGGCATTAGAAAAATGCAGCTATTTTGACACCTGGTTTCAATCCAGTTAATAACTTTGCACCTGATATATTCTTCCCCATTAAGTCAAATTTATGCTAATACTGTCCTGATTAGCAAATACTATTTAAAGCTGTTTTATGAGATGATTCCTGAATAAGGTGGTTGTCTAGATTCAGTGAATTTCTTCTATCAGTTTATAAAACAACATGAACTTCAGAAGTTGTCTATAGGTATCCCTGCAAAACAGTGGAATAGCCTACAGGATGACAAGTAGTGACAATTAGGGAGAGATCTTTCTCATGCTGGGTATATCTTTGCTTTTACTGAACACAACCCAATCTCTAGCATTGGAAACTGCAGAAGTCCAGTGTTTAAGGTACTTTATGGAAAATTCAGTTAGCCACATGAAACTCACTCACTTCTGAAGATACAGGTCTTGAAACAGAGTATGTACTTACACAATTCCAAAACTGGATTGCATAGGTCGTGTTCTTCAGGGCTTAATGAAAGGTAAAGCAAAGGGCACCGAGCTGACAGGCTCAGCATGACAACTGCATATCTTCTTCTGAAGGAGCAACATCTCTGGCCTCTGCAAAACATGTCATGGCATGGTGTGGGCAGACCATAACTCGTTCTGTAAATCACACTGTATCCTGAAAGACATCTTTTCTTCCTTTTTTTTCCTTCTGAAAAATGCTTCAGGCAGTAACTTCACATCTACAACACTCTGCTTCTCTTTAGGATTTAGAAAAAGCAGCAAAGGCATAAAAGGGATACATTTTTGTCCTCCTTCAATTGACTTGAGCTCTGAGGGAAACACCTAATAATGTATTTACAGCATGCTGTTTTCAAAGAGCTATCTATTAAAATATTAATAACCTGTTCATCTTAGCCCCTGGTGAAGCAGGTGATTTCATTTTTCTACTAGAAACAGAAGCATTTAGGATACTTTCCAGACCTGATAAAGGAAAGGATAATTTTCAGACCTGAACACAAAAAGTGCATCTGCATGTTTGACAGTTAGAAGAGGGTATTCCACATAAATCAAGATATCTAGTTTTAAGGCACTAAGGGCAAAACTGCACACCAAACAATATACTTTGTCTGCACTTGTGTAGGTTTTTTCTGGCAGCATGGAAGACAATTTAAAACTACTTATAAGTTACAGGTCAGGTCTGTCATGTACAAAAGCAACTACTATTTTCTTGTAAAATAGCAGTGCTGCTGGTTACTTAGCGTATGAGAGGCAAGTTAATCTCCTTTTCTCTGAGAGAATTCCTACCTACTTGTATTGCTCTGAGTCCTGGAATAACAGCAAGGAGTAGACGCTGCCCTTCTAGCTAAAACTGGTTTTCTCTACCAAAAAAATCCAATAATTAAGAACACTTTGGGCTAGAAAAAAATTATATGCTTGTACATAAATATTCAGCTAGAAGAAGTCAGTCCTATTTAATGTCATGTTTAAGCAGCCAGGACTACTGTGCCCCAATAATCAAGTCTCTAGGCAAGGGACTCATGGCAAATATCAGAATACAACATTTGTGTTGCATAGTAGCAACTGGTGTAGCAAGTCTGGATTTAGACACTGCGGTAAGGCAGCTGGAGCTCAGCTTTGTTGTGCCATTCTGTATTTCTGGTTTTAACCCTTAATGCCTGCTCCAAATAGGATGGTAAACCCTCTGTTGAAATTATGTGTTTATACCACATTCTTGTTATGCAACCTCACACCCAGTAGCTCACTGGTCAGGACACTCTATGGGAAGATTTTAACTCTCTATTTGAGGGAAATCTAAGCATGTTCTCCTTTTTGGGTGCTAGTTAGCTACTAATTAACTTGATGCGCATTATTCTCAGTTTTTTCTGTTGTAACTCTCCCAAACCTAGGGGATGTTTAGTTCACCATTGGATCTAAGAAAAAGAAAGATACAGAGAATGACTCAGTAATTTAATGGCTGAGAGAGAAAAGACCTGAATTTCCATCTGCCTCAAGTATTTTATAGGCTATATATAGGCTTCAGTTCTTTCCAGAAGGGTTGGATTAGAGGCAAAAAAACACAACAAGCTAGAATCAATCTGATAAAAAGGATGTTACTGGTGAACAGACTCAGCAGAGTAGTCAAGAGAGGTGAAGGGACATGATGAAAGGGGGCAATATAGACATGGTACAAAGTGTGGAGGTCCAGCCTTGGTCCCAGAAGATCAGCATGGGCTGTGCCTTCTGGAGGTACGTTGTGTCCAACTCACAGAGCAGCTGCAGGATCCAGCTCTGCCTTCCTCAGAGCATCTCACCATCTCGGTGGGAGTGGAAAAGCCCTAGTCTCCTCATTGTATGGTCTCTGCTGCCTGTAATGCTTTATTTCAGACAGAAAAATGTACTCTTGGAGAAAGTTCAGGGGGCAAATTAAGGCTATGGCAGCATCTGTTCAGTCAAGAGGCTGTAAGAGCTTATTTTTTCCTCCCTCAGCACTGGCCTGAAGAAAGGGACACCTGCCTCAAAGACACAGGGTGTCCCGATCCCACGGACACTGGCAGATCCCTTGGCTGTGTGTTTTTGGTATTTACCACCCGTGGGTTGGTAAATACACGGACACAGGGTGTCCCGATCCCACGGACACTGGCAGATGCCTTGCCTGTGCGTCTGGGGTACTTCCCTCCCGTGGGTTGTTGTCACCTTGAGCAGCGCGGCCTCCCCGGACCCGTCCCCCTCACGGCCGGGGCGGGGCGGGGCGGGGCGGGGCGGCGCGCGCACAGGTGCGGCGGCTCGCGCGGGGCCCCGCCCTCCCCTCGGGCAGCACCTGGAGGGAGGGGCCACCCTCCGGCGGATGGATATTTCACCTGCCGCACTCAGATGATCCCTCCCGGCTGGGCACCGCCCCTCCATGCCCTTCCAGACCCGGGGCGGGGGTTTTTGTTCTTTGGGAACCGCCGCGAGGAGGGGGCGACATCCCGGCTCGGCACTGGGCACTCGGCGGACTATTTTTCCTCCTTGGCGGCGTAAGGGGCTGCCTGGGGTGGGCGTGTGCGCTCGCGCGGAGGGCAGAGAAGAGAGAGGGAGGCGGATGCGTCCGCGTCCGCAAGTAGTTCCGGTTGAGGAAGTCGGCGCTGGCGGCCGGCGGTTCCGCGGCCGCGCCAGGGCAGGAGCGCTGCCGGCCCCGCTCCAGCCGCGCCATGGCCACCCGCTCCTGCCGGGAGAAGGCGCAGAAGCAGAACGAGCAGCACCAGGCCATCCTGGCCAAGCTGCTGCGGGAGGAGGACAACAAGTACTGCGCGGACTGCGAGGCCAAGGGTACGCGGGGCGGGGGGCGAGGGGCCGCCCGGGCGCGGCGCGGGTCCCGCTCGGGGCTGCGGGGCCGGGAGGGGCCGCGCCACGTCTGCAGGGGCGGCGGGGCATGGCGGGCGGCTCCTGCCGGCCCCGGCCCGGGGGGCGGCAGCCGGGATCGGGACCGCGATGGGCGGGCCCGGGGCAGCAGCGGCGGTGCGGGCGGGCAGACAGCGTGTCCCTTCGGTGCCAGCCGCCTCCCGCTCCTCCACGGGCTGGGCTTGTCCTCCAGCGAGGAACCCCCAGCTGGGGCTTTATGCAATGACTGGCCCAGCCCTTTCCTGAAGTTTCACGGCCGCGTCCGCTTCCTGCGCTGCCAGGTATCGATCCGGAGCGGGCTGTGGCCTTCGGGAAGGGACTGGCCGGTGCCAGGTTAGATGCTAGATGAGCTGAATGCCGACAGTCCAAAACAATATACTCTGCGATGCTGACTCAGTCGACATGCCAGGCTCTGTGAATCTGGCTGTCTGTGTCTGATTAAATGTGTCACAGATGTAGCTTTGGTCATGAATGAAATTTTAAAGATTATATCGCTGTCAAATCTTACATTGCTTTAGTCTAGTGGGTTTTCTTCCCTGCTCAAAAGTAGATACATATTTGTGCTTGTATTTACCTTGGATTCTATAGCTTTGAAACAGAAGAACATAGCACATCCCTCTTTCATCTAGAGTCAATTGATTAAGATCTCACCCTAAATAAGGTGACTGCACAGTAAGTTGTTAAGTGTAATCCTTCCTGAATAACGACCAGGGGTTTACACTCTATGATTAGTCAGAGCTGCTTTGTTCAGTCCTTCTCCATGTTGAGTGGAGGTGAAGTACAGTGAGCTTTGTTTGAGCAACCAGAAATGGTAAATTCTCTTTCCAATCTCCATGTGCTACTTTTTTTGCCACTGACATAAGATATGCAGTACCTTGAACAATCAGAAACAGGACTGTGTTTTCCTAGGATATAACCCTGAGCATTATATGATGTGGATTACACCAAACGTAATAGATCTTTATGTTTTGTAAGTAAATCTTCTTAAACATTTTCTAGTACAGCTCTTCTTGCCTCATGACTTCTGGTTACCATGTAAAAGACTCATTGTAACTGGTGGCTTTCTGGAAAAAACATGTTTGTATGTTCTGTACGTTATTGGCACTTCAGATTTCTATGCTGAATGCTGCCCTGAGTTGCTTGCTGATGGAATTCCATAATTATGTTGTTCCATAGCATAGGCCTTAGCTGTGTTGCTCAAGATGAAAGTCTGGAATTGTCTGATTACTTTTTGCTCTACCTTCCTAGTTTCCGCTTTTTAAACATCACCTGGTCAAAGTATTGTTTGTAAGTCTCTGTAGTCCTTGGTGCTTGGTATCTTTTGCCCTTTCAGATTAACAGTGCTGACACTTTCAGCTTCCTCTTCCTTATATTTGTGTTAATTAATGTATAATAATGTATTTTTATTCACTATTGTTTTCTTTGGTGTTTTGTTTTGTAAGATCAAGCTTCGGTGTATCTTGAATTTGGTTCTTTTCTGTTCTGGTTCTGGAGGACCTACCAATCTTGACTTGGCTGCCTTCTGCTAGTACTTGTTAATTCAGTTTTCATCTTTCTAGTAAACTATTTTACTTAATCAAATCTGATGGCGCTTCTGAAGACTTGTTGCTTTTCCCTTTTGCTCAACCCCGCTTCTCCTTTGCTGTCTCTCTGTATGTCAGAGGCATGGCTTCATTTCACCCTGTCCTCCAGGAAAGCTGGCATGAAAATACTGGGTGATGCAATTTGAGGGAATTACGGGTTGTTTATTTATTCTCTTTCTCTCTTTAGGTTTAATTTTTACTTTCTTGATCCTGTTCTAGCAATTCTTATTTTAAGTCTTTTATCATATTACATTTGTAGTGCTATCTGACTCTGCCTGTACTGTATTTAAGTGTATGTTTTTTTATAGATGGAAGGGAGTGTGTGGAATGGTGAAGTTGCTTTAGTTGCAGCTCTTCTAGAGGTGCTTGACTGAGAGATGGTCATATATGCACAGTCTTTGTAGATATCTTTCCATAAGTTAATAAGTTTCTTTCTGGGAAGGAGAGTTGTGTGAACAAGTTGAGATGCTTTCACTATGCCCTGAAGTCTGGATTTCTGTATACTTCCAGAAGAGGTAGCTCAGAAAAAAAACCATGGTCACTTGTTTAGTTGACAGTCAAGCTTGTCATGAACCTGTAATGCCACTGGTGAACTCTTCCTTGTTATATCAGTCTGTGTTGAAACTTCTTGTTAACAAAATAAGTGGAAAATCTACGTCCAGCTAGCAGTGTTTTCCTAACATGTTACACATTTAATCCATGGTGTTTGAGTGCTCATGACTTGCTGCTGTCTGGCAAAGCTGTAGTTTTGCTAGTCCTGGAATGCAGTGCTGTCTGAGGCAGTAGCTATTAACATGGCTCTATTAAGCTAACCAGAGTCTGTCAACTCTTTGTGTGACTTTCCTCAGACTGTGACAGTCTCCTTCACCTCTCGCAACACTAACAGCATCCCTTTCATCTCTGGTCATATTTGTCATTAGTCTGGAGTTCCCTTTTGCCACTTCCACTAGGGAGCCTCTTCATCCTGGATTCTGCAGACATGAACATGAAACCACTCATGACAAAATATTTAGGATTTCTGCCAGTCCTAGTTCATGTTTTGTAAAAACAATGTTTTTCCTTTTGTTAGTGTAATTTATTCTGTTTTCTTTGAAATGTTGTCTGCTTTAGTTTCTGTTACTTCCCTCTCTGGTGTGAACTTTGCTCCATTTTCTGTTATTCTCTTTTCTGTTGCTCAGTAGGATCCCTAGAGTTCTATTTTTTGCTTTTTACCTGTTCACCTAATTGTGAGGTAACACAATCTTTGGGATTAACTCTGGTTGTGTTAACTGAGTTGCATTTGTGTCTTGGGTCTTATTGTAGCACTGTTTAAAGACATTATTTTCAGTACAGTCTTTCAGATAGCTGTCAGTTCAGCATGGGTTCTTAACCAAAGCTAACAGGCTGTCATCCTTAATTCCTTTCTCTCGGCCTAGGTGTTAGAATCTTTCTTAAACCTGAGGTATTACATTTACCCAATGCTTCTGTCCAGATAGTTACATCCAAGGGTTGTGGAAATTTTGCAGATTATGCTTGTGTATCTGTTTTATCTGCTATTCTCTGAGGCTTTGGGAATTCTTAAGTAGCTAGATATAATCTTAAATCTTTAAAATATCTTCTTGACCCTAAAAAATTTAATCTGATCCTATTACTGTGTTTATCACTTGTTACTTTCATTGTATCTACAGTAATGCCAGTGTTGAACTCCTCCTTCATATCATTAAGACTTCTCCACTGGCTTGTACTTCTTGCATCAAAAAGATGGTCATCAAAACTTACTACCATCCTGTCACTCCTAAGTTACTGAGCTAGCTTTCCTTGCTCTCAGGTATAGGATCACCATCTGTATTGCCTGTGAGGAGATTTGAAGTGTGCCCCTTTCCTGTATTATCATTTACTTGCTCTGTGTAAGAATTCCAAAAGTTACTTCTTGGTCTTCCTCAAAATAATCTTGCTGTCATTAATAGTGGCCTTATATCTATGCAGTCCTTTGGTTTTGGAACTACTTTTTCTAATATGTGGTATGCAGACATGTTAGATGGCTTTGGAAGGTCTAGAATGCAGCTGAGGATTCATCTGCCAGAGTAGCATTAAGTAGTAATTAGGATTGCTGACTCTGGCAACAATTTTTGGAAGTGGTTTTTATTCTGTATTTGCCTTTTGCCTTTTAAAATAGTTGCTGTGAATCTGTTTGTCACTGCTAAAACATGGTGGAAACTACCTGTTGTAGGGCCGTACGGTAGTTGCCATATGTCACCTTCAAACTGTAAATCTTAAAACTGTCAGAAAGAGTAGATGACACCTCTGTGGGGAAGAAACCTAAAAATCAAAGGTTCTGGAGCTGTCTTTGCAATCACTGAGACTTCTGGAAGAGTGGGGAGGTTGTGATGACATTTGACAAGGCAGTGCTTGTCTGTGTGCTGCCTGTTCTTTACATCCCTGTCTGAACAGCAGTTACACTTACTTATGTAAGGCAGTAAATGTCTTCCCAGTGTTATACTACTGGAAAGTAGTTACACTTCTGTTTCTGATATTTGTGGGAAATAATAGGGTGTGTTGGCAGCAGTCTAAGTCACTGTGAAGTTTTGAGAGGCAGCTGAAATTCCTTTGTGATCCTTTTCTTTGTATAACTAAGTAAAGCTGGCAGGAACTGGAAGGATCTGGGAGAAGAAATAGATGGACAAATCTATAGCTATATCAGGTGTGTAGACTTTGCTGAAAGCTGTTGTAAAGCATGTGAATTTTTCTTCCCTTTCACTGTAGAGGGAAGGTAATGCATTTTTTTATTGTTGTTTCAATGTTGGTATTTGAGTCCCTTAAGCAATAATACCTCTTAGAGACCTGTCAGATGGTGCTAAAATAAAAAACCTGTTAACTTCAGTCAGGGACCCTTTGACTACAGGGGATATAATTTGCTATTTCTGTGTAGTTAATACCTACTTATAACATGCCAGAAGTCTCCTGTGTTGTTATTGTTGGGCAGCAAGGCTGGTGTTATTTGGATGCTGATATTAAACAGTACTGAATCAAGTACTTAGAGTTGAAGTGTGTGATGAAGCACAAAAGGAGATGCTTTTTTCTTAGAAGGGGACAAGGTATTTGCTGGAATCGAAGGTCTGTGCACCTAAGCAAGCAGGGCTGTAAATTGAAGACAATCAGTCTTGGTCAAGCGTTCTTGATTGTCTCTGCAAATGTGGAACATAAGACTGATTACTGTCCCTAAGGATGTTTGAAACCAGTGTGAATGTTCTCTGACATACCTCTTCTGTTTGTTATGATTGTATTTGGATGCATTTGTCTTTAGTACAAATGGATGGACTACTGAAGTCTGCATGTAAATTTATCTCCCTGTCAACGAGGCAGTTACCTGAGTTGTCAGCTGCTTTCCAGTTTTTTAAAACTGTAACCAATGTAATTGGAAGCTTGCAGACCTTAGTATAAACAATTGTAGATGTTTTGGGCCTTCAGAAAAGGTGAATAAACTTCTGTATTGGAGGAAGTGTTCTGGTTTTTTGGGGTTTGTTTTTTTTTTAGTGTTTACTTACTTCATACCTGATAGTGCTTGAAGCATGTTTAAATGATCTGGTACCATAATCCTAGGACAAAGAGGCACATGGATGCTGTTGCTCGTTCAATGAGATTAAAATTGGTTTATTTTGGTTATAATAGTAATGAAAATACTTTTCAATATTTAGAGTTGTACTATACAGTCATTGAATCTATGTGTAACTGAAGACTTGGTCTTTTCTGTTTGAAGAGTGGCAGGTACAGGCTCTTAGGGGTCTGGGGAGAGACTGGAGAGGAAAGACTGCAGTACTGAAATTTGTGTGGCTAGAACCACTTGTTACAGTTTTGGCTTTAAGTAAACCTAATTTTAGCTTCCCTAGCAACTGGCCAGTCCCAAACAGAAAGTCTCTCAGCAGTGGAGGAGCAAAAAACTTAGTTTAAACTAAGTGAGTAAACTTGCTATCAGAAGAAATCTGATTATTCTGGATATGTTTAAAACTGTTATGATTATTTTTTTTTTTAACAATTTAAGTCTTGTATGAGATTACTTCTGTGCCTGGGAGATCAGCTTAAATATTTGTGTGTGATCATAGCTTTTTGTGAAGCTGCTTTTGCTCTTTCCTTGTTTGATGTGTGGTCTTTCCATGGTGTTAATCTTGCCTGTATACTTTAATAGCTAGTGTGCTTCTTCCTCAAGATTTAACCTAAAGCAGGTGGATAGCTTATAACCCACTGCCCCCAGCTTGTGCAGGGCTTCAGCTTTTGCTTCTTACAGTGTAAGAAAGCTTTGGGACAGCTCATCAACAGAGCTCACAGTGGGACAAGACCTGGCTGCTGTACCTCCTCAGGTGAAGGTCTTCCCTGTCTTCCTCCTAAGGTGGAGGAACCCTTGAAGTAGGACACTATGGGCAATGGAAGGCAGTTGGATTATGCTGGAGGTCAGTTCCACACATCTCCAGTGCAGCCTCTAACCCTGTATTGAAGTTCAAACATGAAGTAATAACTGACCAGGAGATTTACTGCTCTGTGGATATTCTGTGCCAGTGACCATAGCTGCAAATATCAGATGTTACTGCAGGTCACTTGGATCAAGAAATTGCTAGTACTTCTCTGTGTGTTTCTGTTGCAAGGTTGGTATTGCTGCTGGGAGATCAGATTGATAAAGATTGTATGAGCATAACAGACTGGAATATGAATTGACAGATGCAATTGGAAGCCTCTAGCTGTCCAGTGAGGCTTTGCAATATCCTTCCTTAAGGAATTATGAAGGTAAACCACTTTGATTCAGGGTGAGTCTTACTTAAACTTTGCAACCGGAATGATCTATGTCGAACTCTAGAATTTCTAGTGATACGGTTCCTTACCATAATTAGTGATCTTCTGGTACTTACACTCTTGTTTTTCTGACCTCTTTGTGAAGATAATGCCTTCAGAGACCTTAAGGGACCAGAAACTCCCTTCAGTCTGTCCTTATACTGTATAACCAGATAGGTTTTTTTTTTCCTCATTCCCTGCTACTAAACTACCTCAGTGTTCTGTTTTTGTTCTATATGCTCTTACCTGTTGCTGAGACTGGATGTATGAGATTGAAACTGAATCAGGGCTGCTGTTGCAGCCCTGAGAGTGGTAACAGTCTTCCCCAAACAAAGAGCTCTTACACACCTCACTTGCTGGGAGAATAGTGTGGCAGTTTTAGCTTGGAACTTATGGAACCACTGTAAGTGAGTTGGATATCACTGTGTTGGGTGACTCCAGTGGTGCTTGTAAGGAAGGGATTTGTTTCCATCTCTTGAATCCTACAGAGCAGAAAAATACTTTCAAAAAGTCACAGGAAATCTTCTTAATTTGTAATAGAACAGAGTTTTTTGCAAAGTCTGAAGGCTTTTTACCCAAGTTCTTAAAATGGTATTTTTGGGTGCAGTCTCCATTCTTTAGGACTTAACTGAACTTGATCGGATGAGACCCAAAGTAGCATGATTTAGCTTTGAACTTAGCCTTGCTTTGACATGAGGCTGGATTAGGTGACCTGTGGAGGTCCCTTTCAACAGAATTACTTCTGCGACTACTAATAAAAATATTTGTGGGATTTGGTTCTTTATTGTGCTGCAAATTTTAGCTTCTCTGAGGTGTATCATACAGATGCAGAATTCCTTACATGCTTAGTTTGCTGCCTTACATTGAGAAGTTATTGGCAGTCTAAGCTGTTTCCATTGAGTGAACCGTAAAGGTGGGACAGTTCCTGAAAAGTGACCATTAGTATTGATAAGACCATGTTCTTGCCTTTTGGAGTGCAAAACACCTCAGTCCTTTTGGTCAGGGCTGCAGGTGTGTCTCCTAATGGTACCTGAGCTGTGGTTCTGCCACTCTCTAGTGACATGAAAAAGCTGCCACTTCAGGATACTGTTTACACCAACTGGTCTTTCCTTTCTTCCTAAATATCCTTTTGTGTAATGGAATGATGCTATCTTCTGAATCTGCCCTTTTTGATCTGAATGCTGTCAAGAAAGAGCAACTGTGCTGCAGCTTTAAGAGGTCTTTGTACATGATACAGAGGAAGCAATTACGTATATCTATGTGATATGCAGACTTTTAGGGAGGTACCTTTTCCTGGAGAGGTGACTCCCTCTTTAATGCATGTGCCCTATAGGATTTAAGAGTCAATTATGGACATTACTCAGGGAGTAGTCAGCAGTTGATTTAGCTCAGGTGTCACATTGTCCTAGACTAGATCAGTAAGGTTCATTTGAGTATGATTCAGCTCTACATTAGGAACTTAAGTGCTTCATTTTGTTCTCTTGTAGACACAACTGAATTCTCAAAGGCATAATGACTTTGCCTTGTGAACAGGTAAAGTTTTTTGGTGATTATCTTATTCTCATGTTGAGGTTCTTAAAGAGTTATCCTATGAAACCCATGACTAGTTGAATCTACCTTCAATGTCCTGTCAATAAGTTGTTGTTAGATATTATGGAAAAGTAAAAATTGTTTAAGACTGAGTCGTGTTTTTTACTGGCATTGCAGAGTGGGATAGCTCATGCAGCTGGAGGACTGCAGTGGATAAGTGCAGGTCCTTAGGAAGGGCAAGCTGGGATGGTGATGAAGGGAGATTACCATTTGCTGTGAGAGCAGTGGGATTGCCTGTTGCTTTGCCCAGAGATGATTGAGCCAGTTGAGAGCTTATGGGCCAGGATTAGAGGCCAAACCGTCACGGGTGGTGGTGTGTGTATCTGCTTCACACTGGATCTGGAAAGACGTAGTAACAAGGAATTTCATTGAATAACTCAAGCCTAACCTTCACAGGCCTTGATGCCCATGGGAGTCTCAAACCACCCTGGTTATTTTCTGGAGGAACAACATAGCATGGAATAAATAATGAAGGAGACTTCTGGAGTGCATTGATGACCACATCTCAATACATTGATGACCACATCTCAATGCATTGATGACCACATCTCAATGCATTGATGACCACATCTCAATGCATTGATGACCACATCTCAATGCATTGATGACCACATCTCAATGCATTGATGACCACATCTCAATGCATTGATGACCACATCTCAATGCATTGATGACCACATCTCAATGCATTGATGACCACATCTCAATGCATTGATGACCACATCTCAATGCATTGATGACCACATCTCAATGCATTGATGACCACATCTCAGTAACTGAGGACCTGTTACAAACAAGGAAGGACAGGCTGAGGATGTAAAGGTTAGGAATAGTCTTGGCTGCAGTGGTTGTGAAATGGAAAAGTTCAGGATCTGGAGAGGAAACAGCAAAGCAAAGAGTAGGATTGCAACTGTGATCTTCAGGAAGAAGATTTTGTTCTGTTCAGGGATCTTCTTGGAAGAATCATTTGGAAGATGGTTCTGAATAGAGAGATCCAGGAGAGCTGGTTAACTGCTCTAAGCTCTAGTGTGGTATATCCGAGTGAAGAGGAAATTTTGCAAAGGCAGCAGAGATCCTGCTTAAATGAACAAGCAACTTCTGAGAAAGCTCAGGCATAAAAAAGAAGCATATAAGAGGTGGAAGCAGAGACAGGAAGCATGACCCAGGGGGATGCATGGCTACTCAGAGCAGAAAAGTAGACAGGTGGAAGAAATGGGCCAATGGGAACCTTATGAGGTTCAACAAAGAGAAATGCAAAGCCCTGCCCCTAGAGAAGAGGGTGCTGGGGGTGCAGAGGAGATGCTGTGGGTCAAAAATTGGTCATGAACCAGCAGTGCACCTTTGCCACAAAGAAGGCAAACAACATCTTGGACTGAATTTCAGGAAGGGTGTGTTCACAGGGTCCAGAGGGAGGCGATCCTTTTTCCTCAGCACTGGTGTGACTGCATATGTAGTGCTGTGTCCAGTTCTGGGCTCCACAGTACAAAGACAGGGACAGAAGGGCACAAAGTTCAAGAGGCTGTGTGCCTAACAGTCAGGGGGAGGCTGAGAGAGCTGGGATTGTTTAGCCTGGAGGAGAGAAGGCTGCTGGGGAGATCTTGTCACAGTGTATAAATACTGGTGACAAAGTGAGGGTGATGGAGGCAGACTTGTGTGATATCTGGTGATAGGACCAAAAGGCAGTGAACACAAGTGGAAACACAGGAAATTGCACTGAAACATATGAATAAACTTTGTTATGGAAGATGTTGAATATTGGAACAGGTTACCTGGAGAGGCTGTGGAGTATCTGTTCCTGGAGATACTGAAAATCTGATTTGAAACAGCCCTAAGCAACCTGCTGTATTTTCTGTGCTCTGAGCACAGGGGCTTGGACTAGCTGAACTCTTGGGGTCCCTTTCAGTCTCTGCTGATTCAGATCCAATTCAGTTGTTGCATCACATACAAGCTGGAGAGTCCCACTGCAGATACCATGTAATTTTTTTCTTTTTTTTTCTCCCTAGTGCAAGTATCAACCTATGTGGATTTAAAAGTAGGTTCTTTTGTTTAAAGTTGAAGTCTCTTATGAGAAAGAAAGGTGATTAAACAGCAGTAAATATAGGCTGTAGTAGAGCCTTAACTCTTCAGGAAGTATAGAAATCTCACTGTGATTTGTTCATCCAGAGATAAAAAGGACCAAATCTAGTTATTTGAAGCAAGTGAGAACTGAGTAGAATGGTAGAAGGGTTACTGATGTCTTGTTTGACTGAAATTCTGTTCAAGTCCAGCTAGGAGAATATCTTCACTACTTAAACTGCCTCATAGAGCTGGTAGAAAGTTGTTTAGAGCTTGTGTCCCTTGTGCCAGAAGTTTCCCTGGATCTTAAGGCTACTGGTTTGAACTCTATATTATGTCTAAAAATTTTGTCCCCTGGAAGACTGGAGGAGAAGAGAAACTACTACAGATTCCTGTTTTTCTTCCATTCTGGCCTCTTATCTGATTAATGTTTGAGAACTTGAGCAATATTATTCTTAACATTTTTCTCTTGAATGGCTTCACAAAGAGCCATTCAAACAAAACTGCTTTATTTTCTGTGTGATAACTTGGCATATTTAAGATTTGAATGGATTCCTGTTTGCATTCATCTTTGTTTACAGTAGACTCTGATTATATGATATAATGCTAACTCCTGCTTTTCTTTCACTGTCTTGTCTGGATCACTTGTTACTTTCCATTAGGTACTAAACTTACATGTCTGAGTACATACTGTCAAGGAGCTTCTGCTTGGTGCTATGAAGCAATCCAGTCAAGAGAACCTGAGTTCCTGCTTTGTTTCCTGCTTGTCCAAAATACTGATGAGTAGGTTTGGGTTCCTCTGAACAGAGAAGCCAGATGCTTTTCTGCTCTGAGGTAAAGATTTGAAGAGGAGGAAGAACTCAGAGTTTCAGAAGGCATCCTCATGCTGGAAGTCTGTGGAAGATGTGGATATGGAGAGCATTGATTCTGTAGTTGATGGAGATGGTGACAAGTTTTATGGGAGAAGTGAAAACTGCACAGGTCAGGGTTCTGCCTATCTCAGGAACTCTAAATTGTCAATTGCCCTTTTCCTCTCTTGGGGAGAGGTGTTTGCATCTTGCAGACCACGGAGAAAAAAGAGGTAGAAATTGTATCTCGTCCCTCTCAGAGTGGAGCTGTGGACAGCCATGCATGATACTTAGAGGCAACGTTGCCAAGCAACTAACTTTGCAGTTGTGGTTTGGTAAAGGAGCAGTTCTGTTTCTCAAAGCTGTACTTGGCTATGATTTTGTGTTAAAATATATTGATTAAGGGTGGGGAACTGTCTCTGTTGCACGGATAAGGAATGTGATATTCCACATTTGGCTATCAATTGCTATATTCTTATGTTCCCTCCTCCTTTCTAAGGAGAAGGGAACAAGGATTCTAATGCATTTTTACTGAAGTGTTTGAACGAAAATGAATAAAGCTTCAAAGAACAGGCCATCACTGGCAGCAGTAGTCCTATAGGAATTTCTGCAAAAGAAGATGGAAGTGATTCATTGTGTAACTTGGTGTTCTTGATTGCAGCTGAACTTGCAGGGGGATTCAAAACATGGCAGAGAGTGGCAACTGGGACCGAGTGATCATTTTAAATAAGTTCCTTGTAATGTGTGCTCAAGTCATTTGGGTTTAAATTTGTGATTCATAACGATTTATAGAAACAGTCAACAAGTAATGATGCTTTTAAAATATATAGGGACTGATTTTTCCCATTAAAGTATGTACCTATGGGATACTTGCCCCGTTACCTGTAGAATAACAAAAATATCCCTTTAAACATGGCAAATGCAAACACTTAATGTGCACCCTTTACATCTTCAACAGAAGTACGCTTGTGCATTTGAGCTCCCCTCCTAAGCAGGGGGTAAATGAAAGAAGAGATGCCAATAAGACACCAGGTGTTGGCTTTTTGGTCTTTGTTCTCATTGCCAAATGATAGCTGGGTTGTTCTCAACTTTAAATATTGAACTGCTCTATTGGGTTTGCCTGGATGGAGTTAACTTTCCATGTAGCATTGCTTATGGTGCTGTGCTTTGCAGCTACCAGGGTGTTGATAACACTGGTGTTTCAGCTGTTGCTGAGCAGTGCAAGTACAGCATCAAGGCTGTTTCTACAGCCTCAGCTCAAAGGCCACTAGACTGGGGGTTTGCAAGAGTTTGGGAGGGGATGTAGCCAGGACAGCTGACCCAAACCAACCAAAGGGATGGGGCTATAACAAGTGATGCAATAAAAGCTAAAAGAAAGTGGGGCATGGGGAGCATTTGTTGTTAAGGTGTTTGTCTTCTAGAGCAACTGTTATGTGTACTGAGGCCTTGCTTCCCAGGAAGTGAAGATGACTTGCTGATGGGCAAATAAATATTTTTCTTCTTCCTTCTGCACATGGCCTTTGCTTTTCTGTATTAAACTGCCTTTATCTTGACCCATGAGTTTTTGTCATCTTATTTTCTCCTTGGTTGGTGTGTGATGGCCAGCCAAGGTTGATGTACCACAAGTGCTGAGAGTTTCCTATGTGTCTGAGTAGAAAGTAACTGTTGTTCCCATTAATAAAGACTGCAAAGCCTTGGTTCACTTTTCTGGGTGTTCTGTAGCATGTAGAAAGCAGCCTTTGGAAGAAGGCCCTTCACACTTGCCTTTTTCACTGCAATTTCCGTGGAGTTTGGGTATTCATGGAGTCTTTTCTTAAAAAAAGGTTACTCCAAAAATATATTTATGAAGCAAAAAGATTCTGTCAAGTGGTTGGTCTTAAATGAGACTTTAAAAAAAACCAACGAGATCACATGCTTGAGATTCCTGCAAAGCTTTGAGAGTAAATTTCAAGAACTGGTACTTCTCAAGCACCCTTAATCCTACTTTGAACCCATATTCTCAATTCTATATTCCAGACTAAATGCAGTGAACTACTTTGGTATTGTATTCCATTTGTCTTCTGGCTTTTGAAGAAAATGATGTTCTGAGGAAAAATATTTTACAGCAACAACTTATTTTCTACAGAAACTACAGAAGATCACTTTGGGAAAAAAAAAACCACAAAACTTGCTCTCCGTTTGTTTTTAAACACAAATCTAGTTAAATTAGCTGTGAATAACACTATTTAATTTTTTTTTTCCTTTCCCAGTCACATGTCGCTGATAAAATGATGTCTGAATGTTGATTATTGTCTGTCATGCTGGAATTTTGAATTATAATTAATTTAGTATTATCTCATAGGAGACTGCCATAGTTTTAGGAAGAAAGGAGATGCCTTTAGAAAGATGCAAAACATGTTTAAGCCTCAAATGTGTGGCATGATACATTTGGATTGGATATAAATAAATTACTTTTTGGTTTAAAATAAGAAAACTTTGAAAGACTGGACCAAGTGTTTCCTCAGAGAGATGGTGGAATATACCTTAGAGATGCTCAAAGCACCTGAACAAAGCCTTGAGCAGCCTGGTCTAATCAGATCTGATTGAAATATCAGGTTAGTCTAAATGACCTCATAAATTCCATTCACAGCTAAATTATTTTATAATTTTAATTCACTGATGGAGGAAATACAGTAGTTATGTCTTTTAAAGAGAAGATGTTAAACGTTTCACAGAGCACAGATACCTTCTCTTCAGTGTATTGGTCCAAATCCAGCTTCAAGGATGGGTATTGAAGAATGCCGAGGTGTGAGCTGTTTGCTGAGGCTGTGGGAGAGTAGTGGGGAGCAGCTAGCCTGGCATGCATGTCCTGGGCATTTGTGGGAAGGATTTGTGTCTAAACCACTGGAGCTTAAAGTGAAGGAAAGTCCTGATTCTGTCTGTCCTCTTCAGCCTGTTCTTTCTTATGGTTTCTTGTTAAGTTCCACAGAAGTCCACAAAAAGTTCTACTCTGAAGATAGATATTGTTACAGTAAAACGAGGGGATCATCCAAGACTAGAGTTGCATTTGTGTGGTAGGCTGTTCCTACAAATATGTTAGTGTTTGAGGGTGGGCAGACAGGCGCTCTATAGGTAAGAGGTGAATAGTGCAGCATAAAAATCTTTGTCTGATGTACATAACCTGCAGAGGAAGTGAGGGAAGACAGTAGTATGTAGAGGAGCAAGGTGGGTGAATATGTCCCTGCAGTGAATGTGGGTGTTGTGGGGTTGCTTTGTAACTACTGCCAGTGGGATGGCAGAAGGAATTAGAAGGGTAAGAGTGAAAACTAATGGGTTGAGATAAAGACAGCTTAATAGGTAAAGGAAAAGCACCCACAAGCAAAGCAAAACAAGGAATTAATTCACGACTTAGCATCGGCTGGTGGGTGTTCAGCCATCTCCCGGAGAGCAGGGCTCCATCACATATAACAGTTATGTAGGATGATAAATGCCATCACGCCAAATGTTCCCCCTTTCTCCTTCTTACTCCAGCTCTTATTACTGAGCATGGTGTTGTATGGGATGTCCCCTTGGTCCGTTAAGAGTCAGTTGTCTCAGATGTGTCTCTTCCTTGCCTCCTACCCGTTCCCAGCCTCCTCACTGGCAGGACAGTCTGAAGAGCAGAAAAGGCCTTCATGTTGTGTAAGCGCTGCTCAGCAATAGCCAAAACATTGGTGTGTTATCAACACTGTTTTGGTTGCTGATCCAAAACACAGCATCAGAGAGACTGCTATGTAGAAATAAATTCCCTCTCAGCACAAACCCATATAGTAGAGAAGATTGGTATGAGAAACTGTCTGGCCAGTCTTTATGGATGGTTTCAGTGTACTTCTATAGTATTTCTACAGTCTAGAGCCTGCAATTTGGCACTGTGCTTTGGCTGCTCGTGGCTTGGATAGGTGCACTCTTTGCTGGGTATGAACTGGCTGTGTGGCTGGGCCCAGAGCGGGGTGGTGGAGTTACATTCAGCTGGCAGCTGGTAACCAATGGTGTTCCCCAGAACTCAGTGGCGGCCAGTCCTGTTTGATATCCTTATCAATGATCTGAAGAAGGGAAAGAGTACACTCTGTCAGTTGGAGATGACACCAAATTGGGTGGGAGTGTTGGTCTGCTGGAGGGTAGGAAGGCTCTGCAGAGGGGTCTGGGCAGGCTGGATTAATGGGGGGAGGCCAGCAGTATGAGGTTGAATCAGGTGAAATGCTGGGTCCTGCTCTTGGGTCACAACAGCCCCAGGCAGCGCTACGGGCTGGGGGCAGAGTGGCTGGAGAGCAGCCCAGCGGAAAGAAACTTGGGGGTGCTCTTGACAGCTGGCTGTCAAAAGGCATGGGGGTGCTGGAGCGTGTCCAGAGAAGGGCACTGAAGCTGGTGAAGGGTCTGCAGCAGAAGTCTTACAAGAATTGGCAGGGGGAGCTGGGGTTGTTTAGCTTGGGGCAAAGGCTCAGGGGGGGTCCTTACAGGGGAGGCCTTTTCATTCTCTATAACTACCTGAAAGGAGGCTTGTAGCCAACTGGGGGTTGATCTCTTCTCACAAGTGACAGGGCAAGAGGAAATGGGCTCAAGCTGCACCTAATGAGGT
Organism: Myiozetetes cayanensis; assembly: GCF_022539395.1. Lineage (NCBI taxonomy): Eukaryota > Metazoa > Chordata > Aves > Passeriformes > Tyrannidae > Myiozetetes > Myiozetetes cayanensis. The sequence goes on along the minus strand of NW_026087411.1, from coordinate 85,668,116 downwards.
TTAGATTAGATATTAGGAAAAATTTCTTTATTGAGGGGATGGTCAGGCATTGAAACAGGCTGCCCAGTTCCAATGCCTGAAGTGTTGAATCATCATCCCTGGAAGTGTTCAAAAACATATAGATGTGGCCCTTGGCCATGCTAGGTTAATGGTTGAACTTTATGATTTTAGAGCTCTTCTCCAATCTTAATGACTGGTTCTATAGTCCTTGTATAGAGAGACTTGGATCTCTGCATCTTTTTCAAAGATAGGTTTATGCTGGAGAGATTATGAAGTTGCTTTCACCTACCTTATAATGTACAAGGGAGTGCATCTCTGGAGTCACTGAGGACTACACAGAGGTTGTACAGTTTGTGGAGTGTTTACTGAAAAATCAGTAAAAATCAGTTATATTTGAGAAAAAATGGTTAAGGATCTTAGCACAATTACCACATAATTTCTCTCTGGTAGAAAAAGGTAACCTTTATTCTCGTTTATGGCAAACAGGCTATATTATAAACCTGTCTTGCAAAAAAATCTTATTTCTGAGACTTTTGTCATAGTTAAAGGAAGAACTTGAATTGCTAGCTAAAGGTTTTTTTGCAACAGATGCTTATATAACCTTTATCCTTTGCCTGGCTATGTAGAGGGATTGCTACATCCTAACAGAGTAGCACAGATTTACATTTTTTTCTTTTCAGCGATGCTTTTACTTTATACTTAGCTATCAGCTTATGAAAACATTTTGTAAGAGCTCACTGTTCCCCATTTTCCTTTTATTTCTGCATATAAAAGGAATATAAATTGTACACTTAGAACCATAAGCCTTTCAGCAATTCCTTGCTGACAAGGGAAAAATTGCAGTCAAGCAAGACTAGCTCCAGAAGTTTCCTACTAATACTGTAACACGCTGTGTAACCTTGTCTTTTCTGGGAAGTACCTAATGCTGCTAACAGGAAATGACAGCTTGCACACCTTATTCTGACACAGGCAGTCTTTCTCTTTACGAGGGAACAGGCAGGATAAAATTGGAGCGCTTACTCCTTAGCCAAATTGAAATTTCATTTCTGAAGCTGTTAGCTTATTGAACGTGCCGAGGTTGGCACCTCTGTCATTTCTCATACTTAGGGCACTGACTTTACTTTCCAAAGGGTGTGCTGTAGCAGGCTGGTATCCCACACGGCTGGTAGAAGTGCTGTGACCGTGTCCCGTGGACTCTGCATGTGCTCTTCGTGTACAGTCACTGACACGTGTACTCTGTGTAACCAAGGGTGAGCCTGGCGGGTGTGGTTACCAGACAAGGATCAGGAGCTGCTCTCTGACAGTTCTGTAGTTGGTTATGATCCTGCTTACCTGGGCAGTGTTAGGATGGGTGAAATTTGTGGTGTGAAGTACTTCCAACTAAGGAATACCAACTTTGTGAAATTGTTTTAAAGGAAGTTTCCTTACAAAACATTGAGTTAAACTGATATTTGCATCAAAAGTAAGTGCTTTAATGAGATAGGTATTCTATTTAAATCCTACCATCTTAGAAGTAAGATGAATAGGAGGCCTTGGTGATGTTTTGGGGAACATATCTCCAAAAGCTGTTCATGTTCTCCTTTTTCTCTTAATTTACATCAAAAGTGATCGACTACATCTTTATATATAGAACTTCGTGGTGAACTCTAAATATTGTATTTTATTTTACAACTTGGCATTTGCATCATATGATCCCATAACATTTTATTTTGGAAAAGTAAACTTCTGAAATCTTTGTCAAAAGATTTTTAGTAGCTGACTGTTAATAAGGCAAAAAAAAATTAATTCTTTCACTTTGTCACATTACAACGTTGCTTGTGCCAAAGGGCTATTAGACAAGAAAAAGGCTGTTTATTTCAAGAATAAACTGACATTTCCTGTGTATGTCCAACAGCTGTAACTAACTAGTCCTCTGATTTACAAACTGCACTTTTTTCATATTCTAAACTTAATTCTCTGTAAAAAGGTTTTGCTGTTTGAAATTACTTGGATGCATTCCAGAATTAAAGTAGTTATGAAGCCAGCCACTTGATTTTGTGGCTTAAACAGAGAACTGAAGGAACATTCATGTCACTGTACTTCCTTTGTAGTTGAGGCTTCATACAGCCCTTGAAATTTATTTGAAATACTTTTAGCAGTTATTGATGGTACTGAATCGAGTGGATCAATGAGCTGAAGGAATAATTGAAACTGGTTGATACATATTTCACCCTCTGACTTCAAGAGGTGGGACAGATTGTGCAGGGGAAGAGTTTCATTTGTGATGGTTTTACACAGCCCCTTTGGAGTCGAGGATAGGACTGAGCTTAATGTATTTGTTGATGACTGATGAAAAACGGTCATCCAGAAGGACAAGTTTGGAGAAATTCTGTCCCTGAAACTCTCTACCACTTTCCTGACCACTAAAAATAGCCGAGCGATGCTTCTAAGGCTTCTGTTCACACTGTTCTTGCAGTACACCTTGAACCATATGAATCTCAGCTGTTATCAAGCTGGGCTCTGGAACAGTGTGCTTGAGTCGTCTGCTTTCAGTACAGCTTTATGCTGCTGAGTTTGATTTTATTTAAAACTACGAAACCAGCCCATTTCAAACACTTCTTGTTTGAACTCCTGTCACATGTGGGAAGTTTTAAGTTCTGATATTCTGGCCTCGACTATCCAAACACAGATTTACTAAGGCACCTGTAAGAGATTGCTAAAAACTACTGTTTAATCCACAGCCTTTTGTTGCCTTTGTTTATATAAAACAATATATAAAAGAACTTTGACATCTGAAAAGCATATAAAGACTGTGCTTGCATGTTTTTCCTAGTCTTGGGTGTGGAGGTAAAGCAAGGAAGCCTCTTCTACTGTAGAGGAAAAGAAACGAAGCCTAATGTGAGGAGTAGATGTGACACAAGAATGTGTTTCAGGCTGTTTGCTCTGTTTAATCAGAAACTAATTCAGTGGATCAAATGATGAATAAATACTCCCATATCAGTAGTTTCAAAAGACTTAAAGTTCAAGGACCTTGAAGAACATTTTATTTCATAGAATAAAGTTCTTGCACTGTGATTCTTGCATGATTTCCTTTACTTCAAGGTCTTTATGCAAAATCTTTTATTATTTTGGAGATTTGTTCTCTAATTCACAAAGTCTGTTCCGTGGACATGATTAACATTACAATTAAGCCTTTTGCATTGGTGGTGGGTGGATGGTGTTTTCAGGTAGGTTTTTTTTCTCTCTCCCCAGAAATATTAGACTGAAAATGGATGACAGTAATTGATTTGTTTTGAGCATTTCAGTATCACCTTGACTTAATCCCTCTCCTCTAGTGTGTTATGTTTTGAGGAGAGAAACTTGGAGGAGTCACTGTAAGTTCTGCTTTGGTTTTTTGCTCTTCCCTGAGTAGCCATTGGAGAAGAGACTGTTTTGTGTTAATTTCTCTTGTTGAATTACATAAAATACAACCACTGCTTACTTGCTTTTCTTCTTTTCTCTGTATCTGGTGTATAAGGGTCTTCTGTTCACAATCTTTATCTGTATATCATCTTGGAGAGATTATAGATATTTCTGGAGACTATTCTTTGCTAACTTGGTTGAAATCCTGAGTTACAGAACACTTGAATAGTATGAAATGTGTGTGGGAGTAATGTAGAGAGAGAGAGCACTGCATGGGTATGCTTGGATTGATGCAACCACTGAGGATTGTCTTTGGCCAAAAAGTGGTAGCTTTTAGTAACTGTCTGTGAACCACTCAGGATGAGTCAGGTGTGTAGATTTTCTTGCAGTTAATTTTCTGTTCCACAAGATGGAGCCAGTTCTTTGGCAAATCAGCTCTGTCAACAAGCAGCAGAATTTGAGGAAACAAAAGAGAATTAAAGTAACTTGACCATGCATTGTGGTTAAAGAACAGGCTAGGTGCAGTTGAGTGAAAGGAAGAACTATAGTTTCTGAGAAGTCTTTGAAGATGTTGGCCCAAAGTAAGTTTGCTGCAGACTATATTAGACATGCCAAGCAATTAATACTCTGTGTAATAATTGGCTTCCTTCCTTGTAGAATTTCTAATTGGTAACTAATTGCAAGAATGTAAAGTGAAAATTAATTTAATGTCTATGTACCTCCATCATACAAACTTCATTTAAAGTTAGTCTTGACAAACTTTTTTCCATTTAAAACTTTCTCTCCAATTTATTAGTTGCCTGGCAAACTGGTTTTATGCACACAGTATAAAGGATTCAGAATTGTTTACTGAGATGTAAAATAGTTGCCCTTCCCACTGACAGCAAATATAAAACTGAAAGGCTGCATCTTTCCTTTTTGTACCCCAATTCAGACCTTTGTTTGCTCTCTTTGTAAGTTAAGAGGTTTAGTAAGAGTGGGCAGCACCTGTGTTGAGCAAAAGGAGCATTTCAGTATTAACTGCAGTTATAGTAAGCTGAACAGATTGTAGTGGACTGATGGAGGGAAGGAAACTCTGAATTATTGTAAAAAGGGAAGCAACCATCATCATTCTACTTCATAGTCAAATCTGCAGTGATTTTGTTCCATTGTGGGTGTCTCCCAGTTATGTCTTATTTCTTTTGTCTCTTTTTAGTTTTTTCTGATCTCCATTGTCTTTTTCTTTTTTCTAACATGTTTGTGTGACAGGTTCTCCTACTTGTGCCCAGTCTCGCCTTTCTCACTAATTTCCTACTGGAAGTGGAAGCTGAGTAGAGGCTGGAGTGTGGACTGAGATGTTTAAAACAGTTGAAGGATTTTTTTACAGACTAATCAAATGAAGAGCTAAGGCAATGTTTCACACTGTATTGACTGCTTGAATTCATATACAGTTTCACATGGTTTGTAATGTGAAAAAGTACCTTTTCCTCAGTATTTTGAAGGAGCAGTATTGTGTAAGCCATGTTTTGTACCTCATACAGTACTGTGCATGTGGTGATGCAAAATAAAACTTGAGCAGATGTAATAAAACTTAAATCTTGGCCTTAAAAGCACTAGTTTGCTTTGTCTTGTGTTTTCTTTGGAAATGTGCTATACCAGCTTCAGCATTACCATTCCTGTCATTATTCTTGACCGAAGATCTGTGTCAGCTGTACCCACAAAAACTTGGCTGTATCGTCTAAAACTGTATTAGCAGGATGTGTCAGCAATGCTGTGAATTGTTGTGGCTTCTTCAGTCAGCTGCTTCCTAATATAGTGGAGTATAACACATGGTCCTTATGGAGAGAGTTAATGGGATTGGGGAAGAAAGTGATATACAGGAGTATGTGCACTAGCATTAAACACGTGCAAGGTACTAGTCCAGTTTAAATAATATGAAGGAGAAATCTGTCATCAAAAATTATATCCTGAAAGAGGCAAAGTGTGGAGGAAAAGTGGAAAAATTTTTAAAATATGTTGAGAAAAAAAGCTTTCCCTCACCAGAGAATATGTAAAAAATTACGCCTTTTTCACAAAATTCACACTTTGATGTTCATTTTGGAATGAAAGAATGGCATGTGAAGTTGGATAAGTTTTTTGTCAATTTAAAAGTTGGCTCAAAATCAACTTATGTGAAGGGTTTTATCTAAAATTATGTAAATTATTTTCAAGCTCTTTATTGCTTAAGTTTTAAACAGCTGAAGTCACTCTTTGAATTATTCTCAGTTTTACAGCTACCAAGTAGCAGTAGATATTTCTACAAGTAGGGGGAATGTTGGTTCTATACAATAACTATACTGGCATGGAAGTCTATTGTAACTGGAAGAAACCTCTCTAGGTTTTTTTCTTAAATTCACAAGTTATCTAAAAATTCAGAATACTTCAAGATAATGGCAGGTTATGTTGGTGGCTATTTCTTTCATTCTTAGAGTCCAAATGGTCTATAATAAAGAGGCCATTTGTCACGGTTAGTGTTGTTTCCTTGAACCTGATTGAATAGTTCTGTATTCAACCCTTGATACGCAGTTCCTGAATGTAAGGTAATGTAGTAGCAGGTGTGATGGATTGACCCCAGTGAGCAGCTGAACACCCACCCCACCCCTCTCTCCAGTGGGGAGAAAGTTGAAGGAAGGGGGAAAGTCTTGTGGCTTGAGACCATGGCAGTTTAATAAGGAAGGCAAAACCTGTGCATGCAAATGAAGAAAAGAGTATTTCATTCAGTAGTTCCCATCAGCAGGTGAATTTCAGCTGCGTCATGGAAAGCAGGGTCTCAGCTTGTGTAATGGTTGTTTGGGAAAGCAGATGCCATAACCACTGTTGCCCCCCTTCCTCCTCTGTCTTTCACCCAACTTTTATTCTGCAAAATGGCATAATGCCATAGGGTTTGGGATGTCCCTTTGGTCAGCTGGGGTCTGACTGTGACCCCTCCTGGCCTCTTGCCCACTCCCTGCCTACTAGATGGGGATGGGAGAGAAATCCTTTAATTTGTGCTAGCATTGTCCAGCTGCAGCCAAAGCACTGCTCTTGTCAGCACTTTTTTGATCACAAATCCAAAGTGCATCTCCGTAGGGGCTGCTATGGAGCAAGTTAAGTCCATCCCAGCCAGGTCCAGAGCACTGGGAAATGTCACTTGGTATTTTCCATTTAACAAGCAATAGCCAAGACTCCAAATGAATTTTTGCAAAGCCATATGACAGCTCAAATGCATCCTTCTGTCTAGTTCTTACAAGAAACTTACACTTGTACTGTGTTTAAATTTCAAATCAAAATTAATCACTCCTTTTTATGAAGGCAACTGAATTATAGTTGCCAGTAAGACTAACTATGCACAATAAACCTTGTGGGCTTAAAAATCTAACCTAGTTATTTTAAGGGTTACTTAAATTGTGAATGATCTTACGCATTAAAAATCTTGTCTTGATTTCTCTGGAAGATAGCACACACCTTCACAGCCACCTGTTAAGAACTGAAAAGAAAATTTAAGTCTAGTCAGTAGACTGTATATAGAAATATGGAAAAGAAAGTTCAGAGTGAAGAAAAAAAGAATTCAATTCTCATCTTGGAAGCAGCAATCTGGCTTAGGATTGCTGAAGTTTTTTCCTTTGTTCAGCCAGGCAGTGTTTCAGGGACTTCACAGGATTCTAGTATATAGTCTGATATAAATATTGGTTGTTCTCAGTCCTATGGCTTTTTTCCTTAAATTAATTTCAGCAGAAATTGAAAGAGGCTGAAAGTATTTTTAACCAGATACCTCCATTTTAAACAACTGAAGAAATTACTTGAAGTGTATTTTTATATTGGAGTGGTGCAGCAAGCTGCGGAAGAGCAGCTCAGCTCTTCTAGTAAAAATTGTGTATTCAAATGGCTTTCAAAATAAAAAAATTACAATTCTATTAAAACTTATGTCAAACATGACATCAGTATTTCATTTTATTATTTGCTGATTGAAGTTGCACTGAATAACATAGTTCGTGATAGGTAAGATAGCATTGCTACTGACACATAGAGGTGTTTTAAATAGAGTGAAAATAGCAGTCATCAAGATTCTTAATGTCCAGTCTTCATTTCTGGAGCCAAATGTCCATCTTTGGAATTGGCTAGCAAAATATATATAGCAGATAAAGCAGGTTACTCCTGTCAATTTTTCTGAAGAAAACCAAATGTATCTTTAAGGACCCAGAAGAAGAAGCCTGTGAGTATTTTGATTAGAGCAAAATATTTCCTGTATACAGAAAAAAAGATCATGACTTCATACAGAATTGGCAACCCTGTAAATTTTTTATTGAATCAGACCAAATTACCTTTTAATGTTTCTCACACAGGAGGGTTTGCAGACTAAGCTTTAGTTGACTGTTTGGTTAAGTCAGGCACAGTTGGTTTGATGCCCACACAGAAAACATTTTCTAACTTCTTTTGCCTAGTGCTTAACTGTGGCTGTAATTGATTTTTATTAATTAAAACATTTTTCATTTGAAATGATTAATATTACATATTAGTCAGAATTAAATTCAGAGGCTACACATGAATATTTTTGTTTGGCCTCAGGTTTGCCTGTTATTCCGCTGTTTAATTTGTTCCTTTATTGCTTAAATATATTTGATTTCCCCAATTTATTTTATAAATAAGTACAAATTAATGAAATCTGAGCTTCTGGGAAAATACAAAACTGCTCCTTTCCAGGAGAAAACCAGCTAATTCACAAGTTGTGTTATAATCTTTCTTTTTGTTAACAAAGTTTCAAGTGTAATATTTTAACTACAAAGTTAATGACCTCTCTCTTAATTCATTAAGGTAGACTTCAGTCATGTCAAGTCCTCCTTCCGATCTTGTCTCATTAATGTAGAACTTGCCTATCTGGGATCTCATAGCTGAGAAAGAACTTGAAGAACAGGAAACTCATTTGTGGTAAAAAGTTCATAGTGGTTGTGTAAAGAAACTATAGGGATAAAAACATGGACAGCATACAGAAACTGCAGGTAAACACCTGTTGTCCCTGTAGTAACTGCATCAAAACAGGCTTTGCTTTTTAGCAGGCACATCCATGGGTTATTGTTTGGGGAAAAAAATGGATAAGCTGTTGGGCACACAAGACTTTGTCTTACATTTCTGTTTCTAAACCATCATGGCTACATTAAGCAATTGCATAAACTGAGGTACTTGATCTGCAGTGGAGTGGCTAAATTTCTTATTTCTAAGTTTTATTAAGTTTCTTCTGGTGTACTGCTTTAGCTGAAATTTGATTAGTAGGTTGAGGCAAGTGACCTGCAAAACTATCCTGGAACACTAAATCTAAAAGTAGTATAAATTTTAAGTGGAATATTCCTGTAATATAAATCTACCAACCATAAGGTCAATGTGAGTATTTTGTATCTGTAGTGTTTTATAGGGGAAAATATAAAGAGCAGATTAATAGGTTGGTAGTTGTTGAACTGTTTAAGACACACATTACAAATAGTCTGACCAATAGTAGTTATCTTAGTAGTTATCTGATGAGGAGTAGTTTTAATGTATAATTACCACGTAGGAAATGATGTGTTAGTTTTGTTGAGTAACTGTTAGATCTCTTCAGCCCTGAAATCTAATTTAATGATAGTAGCACTGATTTTGAAAACTGCCAGTCATCTTAATCATTTTGGTCTTAAAGGTCAAGCAGTGGACATCAAATGGTCTGACTTTTTGAGATCTTGAACAAGATAAATTAAAAGCAAAGTGATTACCCAGAATACAGACAGTATTTCCACTAGTAGGAGGAATGCTTCTTGCAACCAATCTGGGGATCTGTGAATGTACCTTGGGATTTCAAATATCAATTCTAAAGAGTGGAGTCTAGCTGAAAGGATTTCTCCTGCTTCCTTATTTTGGCTGTTGCTGAACAGTGCTCACACAGTATCAGGGGTTTTCTTGTTTCTGTTCTGCTCCCCAGAGTTGCATAGGGAGCAGAGTTGAGAATTGTTGAGAAATGCGAAAGTTGCATGAGTGGTATAGATTCACATCTGTTATACAAAAGCAGAAGATAAGTGCTTGAAATGTTTTCATGCTCTTCAGTGTGTTTTCTTGCTTTTGATAGTTAATTATTTAATCTTTGAACTCCTTTGAGCTCAGAACTAGACGGACTTTAAAGCAGTGCCTTTAACAGTGGTGGTGTATGGGGCTGGATAAAATGATATAAATGTGTTTAATTAGAGACTGCATAGTAACTTCCAGTGAAGCATTCCAAGTGTCACTGCAGTCATTCAGGCCAGCATACTTTAACTCTGTCTCAACATGCCGTGACAGCTGAGAAATGATGGAAGGGTTCATAAATCAACCTGATTCTGTGAAAAAATCAGTCTGTGAATGGCAGCTCATACTATAGTTTAGGAAGCAAGGGTACTGAACATACTCATTTTTCCAGCATTCTTAGTCACGGATATTTTTATCAGTTGGTTTTGCAAATCGGTACAATCATTCCCTAAGAGCTTGCATGCTATTGTTGTAGAGTCAGTGCTGTATGAGGTATTAAAGGATTTGTTCCATTAATATAAGATTGTCCTGCATTTAATTTCAAGTTAAGTACAGGTGCATGTCTTAAGAAGCTTTTAATTCTTAAAATGAGCAACTTCTACTTATTTCTGCTGATGCGTGCACCTGAGGCACAGCCATAAGGATTATTCAAGATGCAAGCAAAATCTTGTTGTTGCTAGTAAACCAACTTTCTAAAGTTTGTTTATTGGGCTTTTTATGACATGGGGAGATGGACACAATATATGACTTTTTAGCTTAGTCTGACTAATTAATGTTCTGTGACATTATTTAGAAGTAGAAATCTGTGAATAAAATTGTTAACAGCAGAAATTGTTAAAAGTAATACATACCTTAGAGAAACTGCCATGAGCCTTTATTCAAACTTGTTCATTCAAATTGTCAGTATAGAATTATGCCAGAGAAAGTCTTCACAGTATATTGGAATTTTGAAAATAACTGATTTATTTCCCCATTCCTCTTAGGTCCAAGATGGGCCTCTTGGAACACTGGTGTTTTTATTTGCATCAGATGTGCAGGAATACATCGAAATCTTGGGGTGCACATATCAAGGGTCAAATCTGTCAACTTGGATCAATGGACGCCAGAACAAATACAGGTAAAATATCTTAAATATGTTTTCCATTTGGCGGGCTTGCCAAGAGTACTTTTGAAGGGATTTGCATTTATCATGATGCCCAACTTAAATGTTTTGTAAACCTAGTAGTTCCTAACGTGTTATATTTCTGCTGTAATGAGTTTAGGTTCCAAACACTCACTTCAGAAATGGGTTTAGCTATCTTTTCTGTATAATTTTAGATGTATTCTACCTTCCCACAGGGACCCGGAAAGCTACTTCTTTGTTGTATCTGTAGAAAGTGTGTTGTAAGCCTTTTCAGTAGGTAACACTAAGGTAGCATTCACACATCTGGTTATGTTGTTTTGATGTACCAAGCACTGACTTTTCTAGGTATTCTCCAATCTGAAACCTTTTTCTGCCATCAGACAGATTTTCTTACTCCTTTTCTTCATGGTCTGAAGAGCCATCTTGAGAGATGAAAGCTTTTCTTTCCCAGGATGGGTTAGTTTATGCTGTAAAGAGCATCAGTGTTTTTTGCTTTTGTCCAGCAAGTCTTGGCCAGCAGCCCTCCTGTGCCGTGGTAGCATCTCCCAAGACATATGGCACCAGAGAGATCTTCAAGTTAAAAGCTTGTAGTGTCATTTAAGCACACCATTAGCATTCTGACTGTATCAGGATTTAAAGTATTGATGGACATGAACTAACTGTTTTCTACCACTTTTCCTTAGTGCATGCAGGAAATGGGAAATACTAAAGCAAGACTACTCTATGAAGCTAATCTGCCAGAGAACTTCCGAAGACCTCAAACAGATCAGTATCCTTTTTGTTTTAGCTTTCACACTGAAATGGCTTTCAATGCAATTTAGATGTTATGACTGTTTCAAGGAACTGCTACATTTGGCAGCTCATCTTATTTATTTCATTGATATTGTTGTATAAGAAATGACAGGGGAAGTTGAGAACAGTTCAGAAAAGGTTTAAATTACTTCAGTTATTGCAAATCTACTTTGTAATGAGATTTGGCAAGCCCCATTTATTTTTGCTTTCTGAAGAGGTGACTTCATAAATTCCCTGTATGTAGGAAGGTAGAGTGATATTAGAGAATTCTTTAATATTCTGTCTTTCTTGAGTAACTGTCAGTTGAAGTTAGAAGCATTTGATCAGGAAATAATGAGCTGAATGGTGAAGTAAAATAAGCCATTGGATCCTACTCAAGTGAAGTATGGATTTCCTTCTCTAGGTGATTAGCATGGGAGTACATAAAAAATGCCTAACCTCCCTGATGGCCACCACTTGTGTTTGTGTGTGGTTGTCACTATGTACCTGGAAGGAAAGGGTTGGAAGAAAAACTGTCTACCAACAATAAATAACTTTTTTTAAAAAATACCTTTTTTAATTTACCGAATCAGTAGGATAATATATAGTGGCATTAACTTAGATTTGTATTTTTCTTGGTTTAGTGAAGTTACTCCGTTGGTAGGATTTGCTTCACCTGATCTCACTGGAACTCTTTTAACTATAATGAGATCCTAAACACCTAGTGTTAAGTGAGCTGAATCTTTCCCCAGCTCTCTTTGCCTGATGATGATACAGGCTACAGGTGCTCATAAACAGACTTAGTTGTAACTGGATCTGAATATTCTCCTACATTCAAAAATGATTTTGGTTCTTCCGTTTATTAGATACTATGATGGAAGATTTTTTTTTTTTAAATGCTCTTGAGCAAAACAGATAAATTTTTTCATATTCTAGTAACTTTTGAATTAAACATACATTCCCATAATAAAAAAGTAACTGGAACCAGATAGCACTGTAGTATTGCAGCTGTATATTCGAGAACTTTATTTCAGCCGTAGGACTGAAATACTTTGACTAAAACTTACTCAAAAATGGATCTCGAAGATGTATATTTTATTCTTACTGCAGCTAACTTGAATTTACTGGTGCTATTGCATGAGAAGCAATAATGCTTTACTCTAAACTTTTCTTGTCAAATCAAGCCCAGAGTCTAATTTTTAGACTTTCAAAATAATTTCTTTGTTCATACTGTATTTGTTGAATTAATCATATACCCTTTTGAACAGTTGTCAGCTTCTGAGTGGTGGACTTAGTCAACTGAATATATTTCATTGCTTGTGTTTTCTTTATTAAAACTGCAATACCAGGACAGGTGATGCCAACATTTTTTTTTGTTTGTTTCTCAATTTCCCCATAACTTGGCAGCTACTTACCTACTTGGCATTCATGACCAGCTGTTGTGTTATGGGTGTTTTTTGTCCTTCCTCTTTGCTCTTTGTATCACGACAAAATTAGCTTTGTGTATCACCAGTGTTCTGATTATGAATATTCTCATGTTCTGAATATTCTTTTGGATGAACTATGAAAACGTTTTTCATGTAATGATCAGTTTTGTATATATTCATCTGTATTAGTCTGTAACTTCCTGTAGCACTATAATATATTTTTTTAGGTAGGAAAGTGGACACACTGGAGAAATGTGTATGTGAGATCTGCCCAAAATCATTTACTAAAGGTCCCTGATCACATCTGCTTCTTAATCACAAGACTGACCTTTCTGAGTACTTTTTTTCTTCCATTCTACTTGGCAGGGATGCTGTACTGTAGAAGCTAACTTTGAGGATCATTGTGGTCGTTTTTTGTATGGTAGTTTTAGCTTCCTGTTGGAAAATGTTTTTTCCAAAAATAGAGTGAATAATTTTTTTGTGTCTTCATTTTACTCAATTCTTAACAGTTTTGGCATCTGTTGAGGTTGCTTAAAATTCTTTTGTTAGCAAGAACACAGTAGGTTATTCATCTAAAGAAACTTAGACATGATCCAAAAATTCATACATATGGAAGGGGGTAACTTGAATAAGGTGGATATTTTTCAAAAATAAGCCACATGAAATTGAAATACTTATGATTCAGTGTTAGTAATTTTTAAATTAAACCTTTCTAATTGTCTGAAATACCAAGTGTGCATTCTGGGCAACTGCTAAAAATAGGGAAATCATAGAATCATAGAATTAACTGGGTTGGAAGAGACCTCCGAGATCATCGAGTCCAACCCTTGATCCAACCCCACTGTGATTACCAGATCAGGGCACTCAGTGCCACATCCATCCAGCCTCATCTTAAAAACCTCCAGGGACGGTGAATCCACCACCTCTCTGGGCAGGCCATTCCAATGCCTGATCACTCTCTCTGTAAAGAACTTCTTTCTAATATCCAACCTGAACCTCGCCTGACAGAGCTTAAGCCCATGCCCTCTTGTCCTACTACTAATTGCCTGGGAGAAGAGACCGACCCCCACTTATGCAAAAGACCTAAAATATCTAACCGCCAAATCTGTGCAACCAAAACTCAGAACACTTGGCAATCTTAATATGGTGTCTGAAAATATTGTGGCAAATAGCTAAGACATTTTCTTTGAAGAAAGATTAGTTTGTTCAAGAGTCTTTTATAACAATCAAGTTTTAAGTCTTTTCTATATTAGTTGTATTTTAGTGCAGTTATCCAGTTGCAGCCCAAAAGCATGGAAAAAACATTAAATTCCCTTTCTCTATCTTCTCCTCCCACGGAGTTAATATAAACCAATAATTCACACTGCAATTTGGAAACAAATTTTTCAAGGGAACCCTGTTAAGTTTTAGCTACATCTGTAAAGTTGTGGGAGGCGCGTATTACACAACTTCCATTCATCTGTGATTTGATAATATACATTGATTCTTTTGGCAAAATGACAATATAAAGGATAATGCAGTATTAGTACTAAGATAGTTGTACATTCAAAGTGCAAAGATAATCTTTAGAATTTATATATATTTGGAAAGAGGTAGAAAAGAATGTTTGGGGTTTTGTAACTTTTATGAAACAGTGTCTTCAGGTGACACTTACTGTTTGAAACTAAATGTGATTTTTGACAAAACAATTTGGTGTACAGAGTGAAGGGACTGAGCTCAGCGTTAATCTTAGGACATAGTATGTGGAGGTAAAGTACCTTTCCAAAATTGCTTTGGAAGTTTAAGAGGCAATGAGTCTGACCTTCCACAGTTGCCATTTCAATTTTTGAATGGATAATCCCATTGCTGGACAAATTAGTTAAAATTTATTCTACAGATACCAGAGAACCAGCTTTACTAAAGTTGAAGTGTTTACACTGCTTTGCATGAGCTGCTTTATGAAGCTGAGAGAGTAATTCAGGAAAAACTAGTTTTCCTTTTTGTGTTTGAGCTACTGCGTTGCTAGTTCTGGTTTTCTACATCAACATGCTTGCTGCTATTGCCATCTTTGCTTCATTTTATCACTAGTGTTTTAGTTTTGTTTCCCTTCCACAGGGATGTTTGTTATAACAGGAAACTCTCAAGGAGGACTTTTGGAGAATCTTATGATTAGCTTTTGATACATGTATAACTTGTTCAAATCAGAGAACATGTGGATACATTTAATCTTTTTTTTCTGAAGAGAAAGTATTTTTTCCCAAGCTAAGATGGTAAACTACAATTATTTACAATATATAAGTACCACTGTTCAAGTATTTTCAGTACCACAGCCAGGTAGATTATAAATACTGGGTGATGATGTCCTAACTGTAGAATGCTGGGTTATACTACATCTTTTTCATACTGGTTTCTTAAAAGATTAAACTGATTAATTCTCTGTAGTAAAAAGAAGTTCATTTTGGACACTGCAGTAGTGATTGTTCTGTGTAGAGTGGTTTGTTCTGCTGTTTTAAAACTAAAAAATGAGACGCAAGAATCTGGTGCAGTTTTTGAATTTGAATAACCTGTGAGCTTTTTAGGTTAATGTTACTATTTATCTGAATGTGTATTTTCCTTAAAGTAGCTACTTCCAGAGCTGTGGAGTTTTTCATCAGGGACAAGTATGAAAAGAAGAAGTATTATGATAAAAATGCAATCAATGCCTTCAATGTAAGTAAACAGTTTCACCCAGAATTCTGTCACTTTTTTTTTTTCTGAAAGCTACATAAGAGAAATGTAGGAAACATTATGTGTGTTAAAATGTCTTACAGAGTCAAAACTTTTTGACACAGAGCTAACTGCTTTCCTCTGTATCTCTTGAAGGTTATTCCTAGGTTCTGTAAGTTTGATAAACATTGTCTATTACATTTATAACAGCGGAGTGTTATGATCCAATAAGTAGTTTGCTCACAACTCTTTATATTCTGTTTTCCTCTTTCAGTGATGAGTAGTTCTTTAGCAGTATACTTTGAGTCCTTTATATTTTTCCATGTTACAGGGATGAAATAGGATGACTCTTCCTGGTGACATTGTTGTTCCTCATTCTCTGTAATACCTTGATGAGAAATCCCAGTGTGTTTTGAGTCCTTCTTCTGGTGAATTCCAGACTGCTGCTTGCAGTGAGGTGCACTGCAGTAGCACACAGACAGTATGGTGAACCAGCTGTTTAATCAGGTAGTCGTGTGTTCATTGCAGTAAGTTGGTGAAGGCTTTTCTGGCAAAGAAGTTTTGAGAATGTCAGCCTTGGCTGAAGTTCAGAGTCTTGTTAGGTTTTGGTTGCTCGTTTTTTGATACATCTATTTCTGTGACATACAATCTAGTTAATATGTTTTTATTTATATAGTTGTATTTATGCTTAAGTATTATGCATGAACATAATACAGCTGTACCCACATTATGTAAGTGTGGCCTAACATGTAGCTTACTTCTCCGTCTTACTAGGCGGTGCAACAGTGAAGCAAGTACAGGTGTGGGCGTAAAGAGTGAGAGTATATGCTGCCTTTCCCATCTGAGAAAATGGATCATTGAATGATGGTTTCATTTTAGAAGGGGAAAAAAAAAAGCAAACCTGGAAACTACAGAAGTGTATTTCATTAAGCGTTCTTGAAATGAGGGAAAATTGCTTCACTTGAAAAGTAAAATATGGTTGGGGTTTGAATTACACTGTCAGCTACCCTTCTTTACTTTTATTCCTAAGTAGAAAATAGGAAGAATAGTTTAAAATTGTACTTCTTTACAAAGTTAAAAAGACTCCAAAGATATTTCTAAACAGGGAATCTTGATGTCTAATTTAGTAGTTCACTGCTGTATTAATATGCTCAAATGAGTAATCAGAGTTTGCTTTATCATGTTGCAGTCTAATATGAATCCCTGTCATGGCAGCAAGGATAGAATCCAGACAAGCTGAAGAGATGCATGTTACTGCTGAGTATTTTCTTCCTACTTGGGCTTTTCTTTCTTTGACCATTGTAAATGGCATAATCTCTTTGGGATAGGAACAAAATCTGATTATGAAATATTTTAGCAATAGATGACTCACGCATATTCACAGTCACCTGCATTTCTTCAAGGCCACCAAACATCAGGTTTGACCTGGGCAGTCTGAAATCACAGTTAGATGCTAAGATCCTTAAAGTACAGTAACACCTACAGTTGTAGTCTGGTGCTTCTACTGGGTTACATTCCTTGGCCCTGGCCCAGCTCACAGGCTTGTGTAGTGCTGTGACTGGTATTCAGTGATCATCTTTCCCTAACAAGGAAGAGGAAGAAAAGGTGAAGCTGGGCCTCCATTCTGCCTGTCTCATACTCACCTCTTCTGCTCTGGATACTGTTGTCAGGGAAGACAGGGAGTTACCTTATGCTTCCACAACGTGGAGGTCTGTGTGAAGTTTGAGAAGAATGTAGTGAGGAGGGGAGTTCTATGGAGTACATTTCCATGCACCTTTGCAGGGTGTTGTGACAGTTTCTAAAACTTTATTTTGCAGTCCTGATGACATCTGAGACACTTTCTCTCTTCCTACCCTGCCAGAAGGTGGCTAAGATTCCATGGGAACTGAGGGGCAACTGTGGAGAAAAGGGGATTTTCCTCCTTGTAACCTTCAGCCCCCCATCAAGTGTTTAGGTAGCATCAAAGCACTCGCTCATACAATACTTTCATGAATAACAGTGAGCGAGAACAGTTCTTGTAGGCTATTCTGATGAGGTGTCAGTGCTACACCAGGGCAAGCCCTTCTGGAAGATTTCTTGACTTACTTTTGCAGAGAGCACCTTGTACCCTATTATTAATCAAAATTAGCGTTGTTGGGGTGACATGAACTTTTTAGGACACTTTTCATTGTCACCTTTGAAACAGAAACACTTTCGGCTTGGATTAGGACCAATTTAAGTTGGAGATGCATCTGTATGTTGTAATTTGGTAAAATGAATCCCTTCTAGGTATAAGCAGGTAATACAGAAGTGCAGAAACAGGCTCGCTGTGCCCTAAGGATCACTTTCCTTAACGTGGTAATTTCACCGAAGTGGTGTTTAAAAATTTAAGCGTCTTTCCCAGATCTCATCGACTGTTAGAAGTTGATGGTGGTGAAAGCTTCCTGTAGCATAAAAGTTGTTTTGAATAGACTATCTTAAAGCACGCAGTACAATATTTCTCTTAGCTTAAGTTTGTTGAGTTCATAAGCTTTTCAAGTTTGTCTAACAGTACATCTGTGTTAATGTACTCCATCTGTTGGAGCCCAGCAGTCTGTGTCAAGGTTCAGTTTTTGGTTGTCAGGATTCGTGTGTCTTTTGTTACAAATTTTTTATTTCTTATTCTTAATTATATGAGATGTTTTGTTTTCTGACAAGACTGTTGTATTACTAAATTTGGTTTTTAGAATTGCACACTACAATAACAAAATTAGCTAGAGCAGAAACCAGTAGTGCCATCAAACATGCAGATGAAAAATACGCAAATATGAAACATTTAATTATTTTTCTTGTGGTTCAATGGAAAGCATTGCAGGATAAAGCTATGGGGGGAAAAAAGCACCTGTGGTTTTATTGGCAAGTTACATTTTAAATAGAACTGTGTTTAAATAGAAATCAAATATGCATTAGAATAATACTGACCAAAAGTTGTTTCACTTTAAAAAATATTTAAAATCTACTAAAATGCATAGGTCTCGGAGTTTTTTGGTCCATCATTTTTGGAAAAATGTGAGATGAAGGTTCTGTATCACTGATCAAATCACTGTGTTGAGTGCATATAAAGGTTAACTATGCAGGTATCATCAGATGCAATCTCTGCAGCTTTTAATACAAATAAGTTTATAGAGGAATGCATATAGAAATTGCCTTATTCAGGGTGGATGGTGAATCAACTAAGTAGATTTCAGATACTTTCAGTCTCAAAAATTATGAACTGGTACAATCTATTCTACTATATCAAGTGGGAATATATTATCACGTCCTGACAATGTTTATAGAATAGTAAACAAAGTTTCTATATTTAAGAAAGGGTGTGAATTTTGTATGGAGCAGATGTTCTATGTGACTTAAGTTCATTGCAGGAACATTTTTCATGTTTTCCTAAGACATAATTTAACAAGTATGAACTTAGGCAACTGGCTAAATTGTGATGTTCATTAAGAGACTGCGATGGTGCACTTTCTGGAAACTTACCTTAAAGGAGATTAAATCTGTAACACCTTTACTGCACTAAATATGTTATGTAGGCACCTTAAGATGAGTAAATTGGGATGTGACAGGGTACATGAACAGTGAGTTTATAGTAGCTATTATTCAGAAGCATTCCATCATTGTCACGGAGAGAGGTTACTAGTTACCCCTCCCAATATTGCAGCAACCCGAATGGGTTTATTTGGTGGTCTGTGAAAAATCTGTGAATCAAGTGATATGAAGTATTTTTAAAATATGTTAATCGAGATAGGCATCAGTAGGAAGCACTGAAATACTGTACAAGAATTATGACTTGAAGCAGGAATAGTGAAAGGGAGATAAAATATTTTCAAGATCATTCTGTTAGAATGGGTTGTGTGATAGAATTGTAGAATAGCCTGGGTTGGAAAGGACCCTTGGACATCATGCAGTTCTCCCTGCTTAAAGTAGGGTCAGCTAGAACAAGTTGCTTAGAACCATGTACAATTGAATTTTGAGTATCTCCAGGGCTGGAGACTCCATGACCGCCCTGGACAACCTGTTCCAGTATTCAACCACACCTCCGCAGTAAAAAAAAAAAAAAAAAAAAAGAGTCAATTTATTCTTATGTTTCAGTGGAGTTTCCTGTGTTTCAGTTTGTGTGCAGTGCCTCTTGGTCCTGTTTCTGGATACCACAGGCAGCAGTCTGTCTGCCTTAGTCTTTACTCCTTGCCCACTCTCTGCCCCTCCAGCTTTCTTTCCTCCAGGCTAAACAGTCTGAACTCACTATGCCTTTCCTTGTCGGAAAGGTGCTCTGGTCCTTTAATCATCGTAGTGTGCCTTTGCTAGACTTGCCTCAGTGTGACCATGTCTCTTTTGTACTTGTGAGTCTGTGATGCTGGCTCATGCCCAGGTTGTCCACCAGGGCCTTGAGGTCCTCTTCTGATATCTGCTTTCCAGCCACTTGATACTGAACCTGTACTGGTACATGGAGTTATTACACTGAAAACATTGGTTAAGCTGGACAGGGGAAGCAGAAGGAACTTCAGTAAATTAAATTAAAATTAATTCTACCCCAAGCAAAACCAGCACAGGGAGACATTTTAGTAATTTTTAAAAAAGCCTTGCCAGTTAGCCTAAGGAACTTAAGAACCTTGCCAGAAGCCTAAAGTTTGTAGGTAAGTGTCATTAATAGTACATTACTGTTCTTATACTCCTTTCAGTATTTCAAGAGTAGGCCTCTTTTAAAAATGTCAAGCAATTGATGGTGTGTTTATGTGCATCTAATAGCAGTCTATAATTGCTACTACTTTAAGATAAATTGCTGATTATAGCGTTTGTCAACATTCGTTGTAGATGTAATAAAGTCAGAAGTCTTCTGAAAGAATTCTGAAAAATGTATGTAGCAGCTGAACTTAAAGCCGGCCAAATGAAGGCAGAGTAGTCCTCTTCTTTTAGGTTATTTCCCTGCATATTGTGTGTGTATAAACTGGCCACTCGAGGGCACCTTTGTATTTGTTTCAGCTGCAAACTTTCTGGGTGATTTGATAACACACTCATTTTTTAATCTCTTGAATCTTCTGCGTGATAACACCCTACACTTCATATTTAAATGGTAGCTTAGTATAGGTTTCTAAAGCTTTAACTGTAATCCTTTTTAATAATAGGCTAAATAATTACGTGTTTTACATCAAAAGCAGGATTTTGGAAAACTACAAATGAAAGTGAAAACTTTGTTTAGTACCTACACCTTAATGATCGATAGTGTTTGTATGACTGTTATGTATAATCAGAACCATGTTAGTACAAACCGAAGTAAAGTCATTCTGAGATTTTGTATGTTCTGTTCTCTGACAATTTGATTTAATGCTGTGCTTGTTTTAAGGTTTTTTTTCATTTACTTTTTTCACTTGAAATAGTAGTCTGGTACACAGACAAGACATTGGGTCAACTACTGTTTGTATTGTTGCTTTTACTGTTAACTCAGCATGTATTTGGATAGTGCCACTACTAAGTAATAACTTAATAAATATTATAGAAGTTTTTTATGGGGAAAATGGGGACAGATAACACATTGCCATGTAAGAGGGGCAGGTAACTGGACCAGTACTGTAAATCTGCAGATTCCTTCTTTTCTGATCTTACGTCTTTTGTGCACCACAGAGTGTCTCACAGAGCATAGGTGAAAATGAAGTCTTACAATTCTGTTGCATGTGTATGTAATTTCTTGCTTAGCACTGAAGGTACCAGATGCTTTAAAGACAGTACTGAGCTTTATTATGCAAAGTGGCTATTTTTGCTGTATTGTCATTCTGAAAAGGAGTCCCAAGACAGACACAACGGAAAGAGATTCAGGAATTGCTAAAAATTAAATGACTGCAAGTCTTCTGGTCTGAAGTGAGTTAGAAATTTTGTGGACATACAAGAAATATGGAAACTTAAGAAATAGCTCCTTGCTTTCGTTCTCCGTTTTAGGCAATTCCAAATTAACTTCTTAATCAAAAACCCAACTACTCTTAAGTTAAAAATGAAAATTACATATTTGGATGCTAGTTGTCATTCTGCAGTACATTCATAATGCACACAAGCACATCACCATTATTCTTTTTCTAGTAGTATGTATGATTGGTTGCAGGGGTCACCAGTGGTTTTGTCTGGTACTTTAAAGTGCCAATGATCAAGGATGTCTTAGTTGACAGCTTTCCAGAGCATAGTGCAAACGTGTTATCAGAGCAGATCAGCGTGTGCTTTTATACTTGAATTCTGGAGTATGACTGGAAATTGTCTTTTGGATTTTGATATAGATATTTAGATGTCTGTTAGCCATCACACCCAGATCCTTTTTCCCAAGGCGGATTTTAAGCTGCTCTTTCCCAAAAGACCCAAGTTCAGGACCTGGCACTTCACCTTGTTGAATCTTACTCAATTGGCCTTGCCCATGGATCCAGCCTGTCAGATCTCTCTGCAGGGCCTTCCTGCCCTCCAGCAGAGCAACACTCCCACCCAACGTGGTGTCATCTGCAAACTGACCAAGGCTGCACTCAATCTCCTCATCCAGATCATGGATAAAGATATTAAACAGGACTGGCTCCAATACTGAGTTCTGGGGAACCCCCTAGTGACCAACCACCAGCTGGATGTAGCAGCATTCTGCCTGGCCATCCAGCCAGTTTTTATCCAGCAGACGGTGCAGCTATCCAAGTCATGAGCAGCCGGTTTCTCCAGGAAAATGGTGTAAAAGTTTTTACAAAATTATAGGTAGACAATGTTCACAGGTTTAGCTTTGTCCAGCTGCTCGGTTTGATTGGATTTTTTCATTCAGCTTTCCTTATCTAGTGCAGTATGGTAGATAACAAATTTAACATGATGCAGTGGTGATAAAGCTGTTTAGCAGCCCAACCTTGTGCTGTTGCTTTCATTATATAAACTTAATCAGTTCTTTATACATTGTAATGTGTCTTCTCTTAAAGATTAGCTTCAGTCATATGCCTTTTGTACTCGTGCTTAGTTTAATATTTGCATATGTGAAGTGTGCTTTCAAGTTCTCTTTTTTTGCCTGAAGTGGTTGTAGTGCTACTGGTTGTCTTTAAACATTACACTTGGGCATTTCTCAACTTGTGCATCCTGTTATAAATCCCATGCTAGATAGTGACTGCATTTCACTCTGTCTTCTGCTTATAGCTTGCATGACACCTTTTCCTTGTTTCTATGATTCTTTACTTGATTACCAAAACTATAATAATTGCTTTCAGGCTTTCATAGGATTACCTTCTCCTAAATTAGATAATCCTTTAATTTATGAAGGTGATATGCAGATTGAGAAGAACTATTATGGGAATATGGAAGTTGATGCAAACATCTATAGTGCTCATTTTTCCCCTAACCCCCAAATGAAATTCTACTTACCTGGTTCTGTGTGGTGAATAGCTGTTACCTGCTGTTCACCTGTGAGAGCTATCAAGCTTAAATTCTAAAATCTGAAGCATACAAAAGAATGAAAGAAACCTCAAACCCAAACCAAGAATCACACTTTAGCAACTTGAAAGTATACTTAAGATGTTCCATTATCAGAATTTCACACATTTGCATTTAATTGAGATCTTAGTAAGGAACGTGATGTTATAGCCCGTAGTTCAATATCTTATATAGTTACCTTATAATTTTTCTGACATTATCTTGTGACAATGTGGTGCGGTCTGAATAAACAAGATCCCAATGTTCCTATAGCAACAGAATGCTACCATTTGAGAAACTGCTTCATTGCAGCAAATACATCCATAACTCTGCTAATAACCTGAGGATTTTAAAGCAGTAAATTTAGAAATGAGGATTCTGTTTCATATTTCTGCAGGTAAAATTTGTTTTAAATTTAAACCTTAGAAATATCTTATCTGAAGTTCTACACCACCTTCCAGCATAGCCATAGTTTCTGAGTTTGTAAAAATAATAAATATATATATTCTGTGAATATTCCATCTGTACAAGCAAAGGTACTGGTAGGATTTTCTGTAAGAATTAAAGGGTGCTTAGGCATGAATATAGTGTGGGGATTTTTAACAGCTTTCCGTTTCCTTTTGGTGCAAACTAGTTTTTCTAGGCTAAGTAGAAGCATGTCATCTAAATTGGTTATTGTGGCCCAACATAATGACCTGCTCTGTTACAGCTTTATTTATTTCTAAATTTTCCTTCTGTATCGTAGAGGTGATACAAGACAATCTAGAAGTGTCAGCTTTATAGCTCTGAAGATCTTCTACATGTTTGGAAAATGTATTTCAGTTGCATTTTTATAATAAGGCAATAGAAAGATAATGTTTCCATTAAAGTGATCAACTATGCACAGAGAAATAGGGTAGGAAGATGTATGAAAATACATTTTGAGAAATCCTATTTTCTTGAGCATATATAACTTACACCATTTGGATAATTCTGTAAGTCTAGTGGCATTAATACCAATCTTACATTCCAGTTCCTAGAAAAGAAGTGTGACTTGTCTGGGAGGTCTGTCAACCCACTGTTAAGATGCAGCTTTATATTTACCCTAAGCTCTTTAAGGACTTGGAGTGCTCTTAGAGAAGAATTAATTAGAACTTTAATTAACGTATAACTCTCAGAGTTATTTTGCATTCCTCTTAATAAAAGTATTCTGTTACAGTGAACAAGAACAAAGGCACTCTCTTCTCTCCCTCTCCTCTGGGACAGTGTGCCTTCGTGCTTCAGGACATTAATATTTCAGTAGTTACACTGGATAAAAATTGAACAATGGATGAAACCTAATTATTTTTTTTAGGCCTGTGATATGATCTTATCCAGATTCATTTTGTTATATTCTGTTCTAGTGAGTTTCATTATAAGTCACACTTTCCTGCCTGAAAGATTTCCTTTGAAACTTATACTCAGAAAAAAAAAAAAATCAAATATTTTGTCTCTTCTTTATGTTTCTTCTATGTTGTGTAACCACCATCACCAAAAGAAAAGGAATGAAAATCATGTCTCTTAGCCGCCTCTGCTCCCTCACTTCCCAGCTGTTCTTGCTTATTTTCTTTCTCATTTCTTTCCTCTGTTTTGTACAGATATCATCTTCTGATGCTGCTCAGCCTTTGGCATCCTCTCCTTCTCTGCAAGCTGCTGCTGAGAAGAGCAAAGCAGAGGTATTATTGATCTTGGGTGTAACTCTTATCAGGTTACCGCTTTGCACAAATGTTTACATTTCTATAGGATAATTTCACTGAGGTAACTTGAGAATTTGAATGGCTAGTAACACTTTACACATTTAAAATATTTCTCTCCTTTTTTCTTGGACTAGCTAAATGAAAAGAGCCGATACAGCAAGACAAAGCATATGTGGGATTGTTACCTCTTGATGTTTCTGTGTCAAAATTTTGGTTCTGCTCTGGTGTAGTGTCACAAAACTGTGGAAAAACCATTTCATTCTCAGCTAATGGGTATGAGTGACACTGTCCTGACTCCTCAGGAATAATTCTTGATATCTTTTTTTTTGTATTACTTGCTTGTTTCAGAATCTAAATTATCAGTATTATTCCAGCTATTTAGTTCATTCTCCTTGGAGATAAATGTAGAATTAATTTGACTCATACTAGTTTTAATATTCCTTCTAGCTGGGATATGGATATATGATCATGTTCCATTAACTGTTTAGAAGGGCCTTTCAAAAACTTAACACACAAACAAGGAGTAGATGAGGCATCATTTGTGTCATCTTTCAGTAACTGCCACAATTTGCAGCAATAATGAAATACATTTTTTAGACTGGGAATGCTCTTTCAGATACTTCACTCTAAGTTGAGATTCTATACAGTATATTAAATAGTTTATGATCTGATCATGTCACATTTTTTCCTTCTAAATACAGAAAATATGGACCAACATTATGAATTATTTTAGTTTGGCTGTATTTAAACATTAATTAAAATTTAAATGACAGTGTCATGGACTAGACCACAAGCCTCATTGAATTTGACGTGTTTTTTCATTATAGCAGGAGTAGTAGCAGCCACTTGGAATGAAATTTGCCTTCGCTTTCTTACTCACCTCTATTGATGCATTCTCATTTGAAAGTTCCTCTGTGTAACAGGATGCCATGCTGTTAGAAATAAAACTTGGGAAAAAACGGAATAATTTTTGCTTAGAATTTAAGACCAATATGAAGCCAATTTCATTTTATTATCTTCACAGTGGTTTTTGACTGCTTTTGCAAGTAATGAAACACTTGAGTTGAAGTTCTGGCATCAGTACAACATCTGAGAAATGTTTTTATTTTGTCTGAATTCATTTTTATCTCATGGAGCTGAGGCAGAAAGCTTGCATATTGAAATTGGGAAGCGTGAAGATGAAGGACTTTTGGGTTTCCAAGTACACGATGAAAATTAAATGAATGAAAATAAACTCATTGGGAATCAAGAGAGGTCCTGTGGGCTGTGTGAGGTGTGGAGGCAGAAACACTGGAGAACAGTTTAAGTCACCATGTATTCACTGTGAAACTTTCAGGGTTTTGTTAAGGGCAGTGAGAGGCATATATTTGTATTTGGTCACCTTTATGGAGTGTTTGCAATATGAAACTTTATGCAAACCCTGTTGGATCATGAAGTCCTGAAGATCAAATTTTCCAGATACTTTTTCCTCCAGAAGCAAGGTTTCTTTAACAAAACATATTTTAAAAAAATGTTGGAGTCAAGCTGGACAGGACATCCTGAAGACGATTGTATGCAAAACTTAAGTACTGCTTTCACTGAAACATATTCAAGCAAAGTTAAGGTACTCTGTTTGAAAATTAAGTATACTGTCATGGCACTTCCAACACCCTTTCCCAGGAGGAAAGGAAACAAATCATAGAATGGTTTGAGATAAGACCTTAAAGACCATCTAGTTCCAACCCCCTTGCCTTGGGCAGGGACACCCTTCCCTAGACCAGATTGCTCACAGCCCCATCCAACCTGGCCTTGAACACTTCCAGGGATGGGGCATCCACTATTTTCTGGGCAGCTTGTTCCAGTGCCTCACCACCCTAACAGCAAAGAATTTCTTCCTAATATCCAAACTAAACCTACTGTCATTCAGTTTAAAGCCATTCCCCTTTGTACTTTCCCAGTAGAGAGTCCCTACCCATCCTTCCTGTAGCCATCCTTTATGTACCAAAAGACTATAAGGTGTTTCTGGAGTCTTCTTTCTTCTCCAGGCTGGACAATCCCAACACTCTCAGCTTGTCTTCATGGGAGAGGTATTCCAGCCCACAGTCATCTTTGTGACACTTCTCTTGACTACTTGCTTCAGCAGATCCACGTTCTTCTGATTTTTGGGTGCCCCAGAGCTGGATACCAGAGGAAGGGTCTTAAGAAATCAGAATACAAGGGATAGAATCGCCTCCCTTGACCTGCTGGTCGCACTTCCTTTTGATGCAGTTGTCTAAAATGTAGAAAGGTTCCTTCAGGAGAAGAGATCAGGTTTATTTAAACTATTCAACTTGTGAAGGTTGGAGTGGGAAGTGGGGACAGAGAATGAAAGACTTTGGAAAAAGTTACTGCTGTGACAGTATATTTGAATGCAGGTTGGTCCTAGCGTCAGTGAAACAGTAATGTAAGAATGGCTAAGCTTCACTGAAAGGCATGGCTATGCATTTGTAATCCTAGTTCAAAAAGCCTACAAGTCACAGGCTGTTACGTGACCATAAAATAAAGCACTGCTCTGTATTTGTCCAAGTCACATGGACTTCTCTTGAACACCTTGCACTGCCTGAGGTGAGATACAGTTTTGGCAGCGCCTCTGTTTTGGAATACTATGTTCATTTTTGTGTTCCTAGTGTTCACTGAAATCTAAGATGCTCTGTGTTTCTTTTTGTCAAAACAGACATTCTAAATTCCTCTGCTGCAGTTTCATGACTGTGGTCATTGCTTTCTGTTGTTTGTAAGCAGGTGCTTGGTCTGATAGTCTCATTTTCCAACAACTGAGTGTTCAGGTTAATGCCTAATGAAATAATTCACAAGGTTTAGTGGGCCTTGAGTAGCCTCAATCCATCTGGTAAATTTGGTGAAAGTTTTGAAAACCAATTATTAGAAGCTGTGAAGAATATGTTACTTGGGTCACTCTGTGCCTGGTCCCCCAGGTCTCCCAATATATATATACTGGATGTTAAAAAGAAAAAAAACCCAAGCAGTCCATATTGACACAAACTGTAACCTAGTAAGCTATTTGATTTTTAATATTGGAGCTGCATAGACAGTTATCTAACCTCTCAACCTTCCTCCTAGTTTTGGGAAACTTGCTAAACAATAGTGTTTTGTGAAACAAAGCTGTTTCAAGCTTTGAACAAAGGGATACAAGTCTAATAACTAAAAAACATTTAGGAGTTAGTACAAGGTAAGCCCTTGTCTTAATCCATTTTAATGTTAAAATATACTCAGTAGTACTACACTGTAGTTGAACAAGGTAAATGCAGACAGGTTACTGGTCTAAACTACTAACACTTTTTCAAAGCAATTGCTGGCCTAAAAAGTGCATGTCTTCTGCATGTTATTCCTTAATGAATATTTTATGCTTTGATTCAGTCAGACTAAGTCTGTAATATTGGCACATTTATTAATTTAAAATCAAAATGAAGAAACTTCTGTAATGTCATTATGATGCGTTCAAAGTAAAGGGATCTTTTACGTTTTTGCTTTCTGAAACAACTAAGTCTTATGACTCAGCTAGTCTGTCATAGGTTCTAAGGCAACTTTTTATATTCAGGACTGTTTTCTAAGACACCTAGATTATCTTTTAAAAATTAGTAACTCTCTGCAGAAACCTGTGTGCAAATTGCCTTACTGTAGTTCTTTGATCAAGGTGACCGATGTCTGCCATGATAAGAGAGGTTATCAACAGTTAATGGAAGTACTTGAAGAGATGGGTTTTCTCTTCAGCTCTGCACAGTTCAGGAGAAGCAGCACTGGTTGTTTTTTTTTCCTTCTGCTTAGAGGCAGAAATGCAGATGAACAGGTGAAATAGTAAATTTCTTGAATTCTGAAAGTTACAGTATTTTTAGTAGTACTGTCTGAGCAAAATGAGCTTCACTTCTGGAAGCAGAGCAGATACAGGCATAAGCTCTGATTTAAAAGGGAATAACTGAAGATATCTGTTTATATTCTATATGGCTGTAGACATTCAATATGTTTGCAAATTGGGTACTAGCAAAATGCTTTTTCTTTTTGCAGAAGGAAAAAGAGAAAAAGAAAGAAGAGAAAAAGAGAGAGAGAGAATCAGAAAAACCATCAAAACAGTTAACAGCTGAAAAGGTAAGAAGAATTTATTTTCTACAGTTATTTTAAAGATTGCACATAGTATTAGACATATAGAGAGATTTGGGGAAAAAATAATGTCTGTGTATATATATACACAGACAAACACACTTGTGTGTGAATGTGTATATGAATAATAATCTGGTTAATCCACATGAATCATTTGCTTGGGCTGTTGCTTGCATGCAGAGGTTGGTTGACCATATGAAGAGGATGCGTCTAGGTTAAGATGGGAATTAAAAGTTAAGCTTTGTTAAGATTTAAGATCAGACCAAGAACCTAATTAAGATTTTAACTTGTACCATTGCTATTCTTGCACAGAAAATTTTCATTTTTATTGAGTCCTGTATTACCATCTAATACTGTCTTTCATGAGTGAATACATTTTAAACATAATTGTATAATTTATAGAATTTAAGTTAAAACTCTAGATAACTTGAAAATATGTAACTAGATCATGTCACAAAACATGACAGGCAAACCATTTAAGGTGCTTCTTCATACGGCTATGCTCAAACATAACGAGCAGCCTTAGCAACGTAGGTACAATTAAGATTTCAGGTACACGTCTGTATAGAGTTAATATTAAATAAAAATGAAATGGGTAATTTAAGTATTAGATAGAATAATTTATTTTACTACAGGTGTCCTCTCTCAGATTATGTGAATCCATTAGTATGTTCTGGTCTGCAGAATGCATTGGAGTCTCCATCTGTCAGTTTATTCCCCAACAGTGCAGTGTTGCAACTATGAAAAATGTTGTGTATTCATAGACTATGATTGCAGTTGTGTTTCTAATTCAGTTTTCAAATAGAGTTTTTTTCATTTTACATAACAAAACAAGATATAAAAATATATTCACACTTAGGGGGGAAGCCCCTATGCAATACAAACATCGTTTTTCTGAAATGAGAAAGCAGTTTTGGAATAAGTTAATGCAGAAGCCAACTTGGTTATGATCATGTGTGTAGCTTCACTGA
This sequence comes from Myiozetetes cayanensis, assembly GCF_022539395.1. Lineage (NCBI taxonomy): Eukaryota > Metazoa > Chordata > Aves > Passeriformes > Tyrannidae > Myiozetetes > Myiozetetes cayanensis. The sequence goes on along the minus strand of NW_026087411.1, from coordinate 85,638,472 downwards.
GGAAGTGGAAAAGGATATCCTTATTCATATGGCAAGAGGTTAAAGCAAGTTTATGGGTGACAATAAAAACATTAGAGTTGTTGATTATTGAAGTTTTACAAGGGCATCCAGCCAAGTTAAATGTTTTATTCTGGCCCTTATAACAATATACTTTAGTTATAAAGGCTAAAAACATTTCTGTGTTTTGGAAATCTGAACTTCCTAGAGCCTAGAGGTCTACTTTCGGTCTGGGAGAGAGGGACACTTTCCCTTTGCAGGGATGCCTGAACCTTGTTATGTGACTGGTTAGGTGAGGAGAAAGGATAACAGAGCATAGTTACAGCTGAGGAGTTTTCCTAATACTTGAAATAAAACCATATTCAAATGCCACTGGTTAGATTTATATTTGAAAGCTCATTAGATTATCAGTTAATGATCAAGCAAATAAAAAGAAGTATTTTGATTTTAACTGCTTGTACTAGAAAATGTGGAATTTTGTAAATATCTCTGTATTAGGTAATAGTGCTGTTGTAGCAGCTGCAAAATGTTTGAAATATTTCACCGTATTTTATTTCATTATTAATGTGTCAACATTGATTGCTCAAATGGAACTCATCTGTGTGTCATCTTTTTAATTTAAGAGATTCTTCAAGCTTGGGATTTTCAGGGCTTTTAAAGATCACTCATTCAAAATAAACTGCTTTTAGACACAGCCTATAAACCTGACATATTTTAAAGTTGCAGTTGCTTTCTTAAATCTAAAGGAAAGAGACTTGTATCAAATACTTGTTTCTGCTGGAAAGTACTGGTGAAATAGAGAACCAGAAGGTTTTATTTTTATATACGAAATAATAAATTACTGCTTTTGTGGTGTGATTCTGCTTTAGGGAGATGATAAACATTAGTATTTCAGTAATAATTATATACTTCTCATCCAGGTAGAGACTGCCTATAGGATTTTTTAAATATTGTGTGTTGAATCAGGAGGGAAGTGCAGGCATCTTGGCCATAGTGTCATGTTTTCAGCAACCACATCAAGCAGTAGATGGTTATTTTTCCCACTTTTCACCTTCCTGGAGGAGGAAACACAATATGAGAATTCTTTGGACACTTCATATATAAAGTCACTGCTCACCTTTACTGTAGGCATGGTTTATCTCCAGTCTAGACATTCCAGGCTTGGAAAGTCAATGAATTAAAAATACATGAACAAGGAGCTGGCAGTTCTACCACAATTTTGAGACTTCTTTTACGTTAAGTTAGTTGAATCAGTGTTTTAATTGTCCTGTGGAAGAATCAATAAAGATGGAAAAAATTACAGTTCTTAAACCTGTAAAAAGTTGAATCCAGGGAAAACTTCAGATCTCTTTACAAGATGCTATGTACTTGTACAAGTCTTAAGTTTGTAGTGACTTCAGTTTCATCATCTGAGTTTAAATTTCTTAGCTCTTTAAACAGGAATATGCATCCTAAGCATTTAAGATGTTCACATTCAATTTGCGTGTTTTGATCTTTGCTTCATAGAACTCACTAATCTGCTCCTGCATCTGTGTAAGAGTCTTTCTGCCGTGACTAACTGATCTTTAGCCTTTAGCAAGCTGCATGTCCAGTGTGATTTCTGTTGTGTTTTCAAATATTGCTGAAAGCTTGTAGCATTGATTTAATAAACTTTTGATCCCAATATTGCATTAAGGTGTCAGGTAATTATGATGTAAAAGATACTATATTGATTATCATGCTATGATAAGTAAAAGGACAGAAAATCATCTTTTAGCTGATTTAACAATTGTGAGTTTTCTTATGAAATGGCTTTTCAGTAAAGAAACCTCGTGCTTAAAGTGAGTTTTGTGGGAAGTATTTTTTTATGAACGTTTGAACTTGAGACAGGGATTTCATATGGAGAGTAGAATTTCCTCAAGATCAGAGAGATCTACTGCAGAACAGTGAGTAGGATACTTATTTGACTTTTTTCTGGGCTGTGCGCTCTCTGTGACAAAATTACTGAACAAGATCTTACTGTGTCAGCTACCAACTGAGTCTAGTCCAGTGATTAGCATTTTATTGGAAGCCGCCAACAACATGATCTTCCACATCAGATCTACAGAACTCCTAATAAAATACGTGATGTTGCCAAGTTACTGGAAGCTGTAATGTTTTTTTTTTTGGTCTAATTGAAGAAAGTTGTGAAACTTGCATAAGTTACCCAGGGTCCTCCCTCCCCCTCTCCCTATACCATTTCCGCAATTGCAGACCTCAAGTTTCCTCAGTGCTTGTAATTAAAATAACTCTATCTTTACAGTTACTTGGGAGAAATGGGAAAAAAAAATTGCAAGAAAACTGCGGAAACAATTATTATGCAATTCATCATGACAGGAAAAGTGGGGCCAGTGGAGCTGAGGTGTCCAATCAAAGCCCAGTGTGTTTGCAAGCAGCACAAATGCCAATTTTAGCAGTATAAAAATGTGTTAAATTGCAAGAATAAATAATCACACTGAGCTAATTGTGTGCTTCTCAATGACTCCTGTGGGCCAAGAGCAAGAATAAAAGCATAAGGTAGACTGTCATGTAGTGAAAGCAAATTTTAGGTATTCCATACAGATAATTAAGAGTAAGAGATTTTAAATTGACTAAAAAAGTAAATCTCATGCTTTAAGACCCCATTTTAGTAGTGGGGAGGGGAAGAAAGTCTGTGATTTGACCACCAGCTTCTGTGTTTCATTGGTGGTTACACAAGAAAATCTTTAATTTGTAGATGGGCAAGAACAGCTGGACTTTTGCTGGATTTTTGCTAGCCAGTTTTTAAACTTCATCCTCCTGCCCACCCTGTCATCAGCTGCTGAGGAGCTTTTCCTTCTTATTAATTACCCTTTTGCACAGCTGAAGTTAATGACATTTCCCAAATCAGGGATGATCTTCTTTTTTCTTTTCTTCTTTTTTTTTTTTATTTTCTTTTCTTTCCTGCTTATGCTGACTGAGCAAGTTCTCAATTCAGGAGCAGAGTAAACAACCTTTTTATTTCTAGTGTGTCTACTGAGTAGAATTTTTGTTCATATTTAGGCAATTGAATGTACTCAGTTTAGAATCATTTGGTGACTTCAAAAAGAAATACGTAGCCTAAATATTTTACTATGTGAGGGAGCTACCAAAGCCTCATAGTAGTTTTTTTAAATAAAGATTTAAACCGTGCAGGTAGTTCAGGTAAAGCTTCTTTTCACAGCACGTAGGAGCACTTTAGGTAAGCTTCATTCTACTTCTTTGTGCAGCACGTTGGAGCAGGCTCTGTGCGCACCCCATGCACCTTGTACCTGTTTTCCACTGAAAGGAAGCACGGAAGGAAAGGACATGGGGTCCATTTAGGTCTTCAGACTGAGTGATCAGGACTATGAGGGACATAGCTGGGACATGGCCAGTGCGTGAACTGGGAAGATTGTGTACCACAAGGATAAACAAGAGCTGCAAAAAGTGAACTGAGGATGACTGTTCACAAGTGATCCAATGGTATAAGGAATAACACTTCATTTAGTAAAGGCACTTGCATTTCTGTTTAGAACAGAGAACTTGGATTGAGCTGTATGAATGACTTGAGTTTCAGAGCAACTAGGACCGTTCTAGGTTTTTTCAAGACACTGTTTATGTCCTCTTGCAATACAAATGCAAACAGAAAAGGCCTAACTGGGTATAATGTCTTGAGGCTCTGGTGTGTTCCCAGGGTAACGAAGGAGAACATTCGTATGCTTAAATGTTCAGATTTTTGTAGTACTGAACTCTTTATGTAGCCTAACTTTTAAATTAAGAAAATCTGGTGTACAACAGCACTAGCAATCCAGAATTAAGCCAGAAGTTATTTGGAAAACTGTCCATGAAAAATGTGGTATTTCTGATAACCAAAATCAGAAAGTTCAGCTAAGTCCATGACACTGAATGCTTTGGAAATGTTTGGGTTCAGCACTGTGTAGCTTTCTCTGGTGCTTATTTTAGAGGTTTCACATGAGCTGAATACTTTTGTGAAAATATTGTAATGTTTTCACTGTAAAATACTGCATTGTTGAGGACCATAGTTACTGTGAAACCACATCTAATTTATTGAAGTAAACCCTTTTAAGATAAGATTGTGTTGTACTGGAACAGAAAAGTTAAATGGCTAGGGTGTAAAGAACAAACTATTTTTTCCCCACAAACTACTTGTGCATGTTGACATTTAAAGGTAAGACTTTTTTCATTCTGCTGAACATACCAGGATGATAAATGTTTCTGAAGGATTGCAGAAGTTACACTTGATTAACTGAAGTACAATATGACACTGTGAGTTTAGTTTGTTTTATTATATTACATTTTGAGTTTGAAACTGGCTCTTGTTTTTATGTAGAGTTATTTCAAATGACAGGAATAGGTCAGTTGGAGGTTATCTTTCAATGGTGTTATATCAAATGCTGTTTTTCTTCCCCAAAATGGCAGCTTAAACTCAGCAGTAACAGTGAGCTGCTGTTTCTCAGTTGGCTGGTACCAGCCAGCACCAGATGACCTGCATTACAGAGGTACAGACAGCAGTTTATTTGCATGTAAAAAGTACTGGAGAACACCCCAAATAAAAGTGAGAGCCAATCATATTAGGACCTTTTCCCCTTCATGTAGGAAAAACAATGTGTCAAATACTCATTTAACCAAATAGAAGAACTTAATGTAACTTATTAGGATGGTGTGTGTGTTTTTCCCTAAAGACCAGCTAAACCTCCCACAGAAATTAACCTGCCTGGACAAGTGAGGCAAGAGGAACTATCCATCTCCATTAGTTCTCTGTGATGTTTTTATTTACCCAAAGTATTCCAAATTATCATCCTAATAATTTTGTACAAGGATAAATTAATTGGAACAAATAATGCACTAACATTCTCCTCTTCTTTAAGACTGAGTAGCATGGTGAGAATCGGTGGAAGAATGAAAGCCCTCAGAGTTTTTGGTGTCCACCAGTTTGGTGGAAGTGATGTGTTTAGGTATTTATTTTAAAGTTGTAGGAATAAGTTTACTCACAAATACTGCCCTGAATGATAATTTAAGTGTGGAATTGCATTATAAATATTCTAAATGTTTTCTTTATTTTGATACTGTATTGATGATACATTTACTAAATCACGTGAACAACTTGAAATGTTGAAAACATTTCCCTAGACTTCTAAGCCTTATTTACCTTTCAGATGAATTTAATTTTAAAGTTTTTTCCTTTTGATTTTTATATGAAATGTAATATAATTTTAAATTATAATATATAAGCAATCATATTTATCACAGGAACAGAAAAATAGAAACGTGTTTTGGCCTCTTGGTTGAATACATAGTCTTATTTATACTCTTAGTCCTTATTTTCACAAATTCAGACTAAGTAGATATGAGTTAAAGCTCAGGATTTAGGAGTATGTGATAAAAAATAGGACAACCTGTTTCACTTCCCCCTGTTCCTACAAAGGGTGAAGGATTTTAAGGCTTCTTGTTCTCTCAGTCTGCATTTTACAGACTATGGACCTGTCTCAACCTGGTTTTACATTTCTAATCATACCTTTTCAGTCTTGCAGGAGATCAGATTATTTTTGGTTCTTTGGTTGTTTTTAATGCTAATCTGGAGAAAGGCAAATTAAATTAGATTCTTCCCGAAACTGTGCTATTCATTCTTTTGTAGGTAACAAAGAACTCCTTATACTTGAGGATTGCTTTGAAAAATAGTCTTACTTAATGAAATTAATCTGTCATGGCTCTTATTACGTATTGGAAGTTGTAGACAAAGAAATTAAGAAATAGATATTGCAGGTAGAAGCAACGAAAGAGAACCCTTTTTTGTCAGGAAAAAAAGGAAAAGGTTTTATCTATTTAGTATTGGAAAAGGAGTCAATGTTCAGGAAGGGTATCACATTTTTTTCCTCAACCCAGTGCATCTTTGCTGTTAGTGTTAAATTCTCTCAACTCTGGTCTACAGCAGAACAGTCTTTTAATGTGGGTGTTTTTTTAATTCTATACAAGTATAATCTAAAAACTATGAGAACAAGCTTGAGCGTGTGTTGCTTTGGTTAAGTTTTCCTTTGTTTAACTTGCTAAACTGTTTTTAACAAAAAACTGTTGTCAAGTGTGCTTAGTTTTAATTGATCTTCAGTTACATTTTTGCTCCATGTATGTTCAAAATATAATACTGCCTTGGCTTTCCAGTTGATAGTACTTATTAACAGATAGCATTTTCAGCTCCTGCTAAGCTTCACCTTTTTTCCTGGTGACTTTGAGAAAATTAGGTAAGCAATGTTACATATACTTATTTGTATCTTGCACAAAATAAAGTGTGCACATTTAAGCAAGCATGAACTAAATCAGCCTTATTTCGTGGCTGGATGCTGTCTTTTGAAAAAAAAAAACATCTGTATGACCAAGACTTACTCATTCTAAGACATTTGAAACCATAGGAGCATTCATGATTGAAACTGCAGATATACAATCTCATCTAAAAGGTTTTATAAAAATTATAGTACTAGTTAGGAGATTGTGTACAATCAATCAAACGTGCAGGAACAAAATGCATGACACTTCTACTGAAGTGGTACTGATACATGGAACTGAATGTAAAGAAGGATAAGGATTGGATGAGATGAAGTTGATAAGAGGAAAAATAATTTAAATGTCACTCAAAATAATAATCCTATCTTGTTTTGAATAATAGGGTTCCTTTGTTTTCCTAAAATAATGCAAGTATTGGAGCATGAGCAAAGCAATCAAGTGTCTTTGTGTGTTCTGTTTCATTTTATCATGCTTAAGCTAGAAAGTGCTTAATCTCAACAGTGTGGGACCATCAAGGTAGGGCAGTGGGGTTGTGGGAGGCCCTGTCAGATGTGCAGTCCTACTGAAGAGTAAAGATATTGACTTATTTTTCATAAAAAATTATTTTAGATGTTACTGATAACATTAAATCTCCATCATTAACTTAAGCTTTAAATTGTTTAAAAAAATAATGCCCTAGGAAGTTTCAACATTGTTCATGGCACTAAAACAGTTGCAGAGACAAGGTTTTGACTCTGGTATTCTTCCTGTTGCATGATTATTTCTTCACAAAATTAACTCAAAGGTATTTGGAAGACAGCACTGTATCTGTGGTAGAGATAAAAGCAAAAGAAGATAGAAGGAGGATCTCTTAATACAGTTCCAGGGAAGTGGACTAGTTTCTTACTCTAGATAATTCTGTAGGATCATAAGTATGATGCAGAATTAAGTTATCAGTTACCTAATTGCTCAAGTAACTAGCATCTCTATTGCTAAATTCCTTTCATATATCTGTCAGAACTGTTAACCCATCTGCAATCAATTGCCTCTTGGCCCTGTGGAAAAAAGAATTGCAATTGGATGAGCTTGTCTTTCAGTTTCACTTGAAATTTTTCCTTTATAAAATTGGCACCTGCAGCTAGAAGAAAATGGGGGCAGTTCTGATATTCGTCCCCGGGCATGTCAGTGTACTACTGAAAAATAAATCCATCCTGCCTCTCTACTCAGCAACTGCTGTCTCTCTCAACTTGAGGATATTTTATTTCATGTCAGAGGAGGATGCTGCAGGCTTGTCTGTTAGGGCAGAGGGTGCATTTTACACTGTGTAGTAACATGGATAACTTCTGATCAAGGTAATACACAGATTTTTTGTCTTATGTACCTAAGCCTCAGTTTACACTGTAAGAAGGTATCATCATGTCTTTTTCTTTGGTTTAAACACAGATTATTTTAGTGGTAAACAAAACAGGTTGGGGTGATTTTTAGCATAAATGTTGAAATGGATGACTGAACAAACTAATCAGAGGCCTTGTAATATCACTTTGAAGGGCCAGTTGTAAAACTTCAAAATCTTTGAAGCTGTGAATCTAAAAAATTTTAGCAGTCCCTAATTTTTTTAAGGATTATTTAAATATTAACTCTCAGAATATTTAGCAATTTCATATAGATTCATATTACTTTAACTGGAGGATTGAAAACAAAAAGAAACTTGACTAATCTCCATTGGAGATGTAGGCTGCTAGACTGGATTGTGGCTACAGTGATTCTTGATAGTTGATGTTTAAAGTTATGATACGTAGGGTGAAGACAAAGAAAATGGAGCTTACCTGAGTAAAGAGAAATCCATTTTGGTATTGTATATGATAGGTTAAAGTTACTTGGCTTTCAAAGCAATTGTTTCAAAGTGATTAACTTTGAAATGAGAACAAAATTAAGGAAAAATTCCCCCTGACTGGCAGAAGCAACACATACAGCTAATGATGCATAAGTATTTAATAAACACTTCTTCCTCTCACTAAATTCTGAATTTGTGAAACACAATTATGTATTTCTATGTGAGGATGATAAAGTACTTGTCAGCTCTTTTCTAACTTTCATAGCAATTACAGAAAGCAACAAGCTGATACAGAAGTAAGAAAAATTAACCTAGGGGACTATTTCAGTCTGATTAGTTGTTGGTGACAGGATTGAATTTCCATGGAGCTAATTAAGAGCCTTCTTTAAGTGGACCTCTAGTAATAAATACCTCTAGTATGCTTAGACTTCATAAAGTGTTTGTATTGTACTGCTTGCCATAGTAGTAGAAAAGATGCTAGTACAAGGTATTAGTCCAACTGTGTGAAACAGAACTCTGTTAAGAAAAGTCCTAACTCAGAGGCTGTTTATATGAAACAGTATTCAGTATGATGCTGTAAGACTGTGACTAAAACATAAAGACTGTAAGAATAAGAGGAAAAGCAATAGGGAGGAGCAAAAGAGTAAACTAATGAGTGGAAACAGAACAGAGCTTCTCCTAGTCTATTGAAGGAAAGTGGTGAGGTGGGTCAAGGAAAGAGATTCTCTCCCAGGAACCCTAGGCAAGTAAGGGTTGATAGCATACTAGGCTATAGGACTTCTTGTGGAATGCAGAGAGAAAAGAATTTGGGGGTAGGGCAGATAATACTGCATGAATCTTACAATGGGATGTTTAGGTGACACAGACCAAAAGCAAGGAAATAGAGGAATCGAGGTGGATTGGGGTGTAAGAAGCATGAGGAAGCAGGGGGGAAGGGAATACAAAGGGGCAGTCACATACATGCAGGTTGCTGGGCAGTGTGCTTGTCTGAGTCCTGCGCTTGATCACCACAGGTTATTCTGTATACGTCCCACATTCTGTTTGCAACCATGTTGTGAGTGACTGCATTGTCTCTTCTGTGTCTGTGTGTAAACATTAGCAAACTTCAAGTTGAACTACCAGACTAATAGGATAAGAAGCTGATGTTGACCACTGGAAAGGGACTGCAAGTCTGAGGGAATCTGAGGGTCAGCAGCTGTAGAGACCAGCATCTAGAAGCTAACTGTTGCAAAGGCAGCATGTCCAACACCAGCTGCTGGAAACAAACATTCTGTGATCATGCATATTGTGTAACAGGTAGCAAATTTCATGCTGGAGTAGCCAGTGAGTGAGATATAAGCACCAGGAAAGATCCAAGGTGTGAGCTGGTTGCTGGCTAAGCGTGGAGAGTCTTGATACTGGGTTAATATAGAATATAATATATTCTATATTCTATATCCTTTATTCATCCAGTATGGATGATATATTGGATCCTATATATATATATCCTGAGCTTCTATAGGAGGCTCAGAGGGGACCTTATCACTCTCTACAACTCCCTGAAAGGAGGTTTCAGTGAGGTGGGGACCAGACTCTTCTGCCATGCCTGCAGTGAGAGGACAAGAAGAAATGACCTGAAACTAAGAGGAGAGATTCAGATTAGGTATTAGAAAAAAAGGTTTTCACTGTTGGTGTGGTCAGGCATTGGAATAGGTTGCCCAGGGAGGTGGTGGAGTCACCATCCCTGGAGGTGTTCAAGAAGCATCTGAATCTGGCTCTGGGTGATGTGGATTAGTGGTTTAGGGTTAACAGTTGTAGTGCTGGGTAGACAGTTGGACTTGATGATCTTAAAGGTCTCTTCCAACCTTGATGATTCTGTGATTCTATGTCTCACTCAAAAAATATTTTTCAGCAAAAAAAAGCACTTTTGTTATAGTTAAGGAACAGATTGCAAAGCACACCTTCATGAATAGGGATGGAAAGGATTTCTTGCGTTGGATTGTTTTTTTACTATGAGTTCAGTCAGTTGCCATGCATGAATCAGCTCATTCTTACCTGGAAATACATGAAGAAGGAATTACAAATACGTGCCCTTTAGTTCTGATTGGGTTCACTGATGTATTATGTACGACTTGACAGGTTTTTAGAAGGGAAGTTATAAAAGAAAACATTAAATGAGGAACTGGAACTAATACAGCTGCATTATTGTAATCTTGCCTTGGCTAATGAGTGTGATAGAAGTCAAGGAGAAATATGTAAGCTAAGTTCATATAACCATAATAATGTGATTCAAAAACTGAAGGTGTATTTAACATAGTTTGTAAAAATACAAACTCTGTTTATTGCATTTCACAGCTTGCAGACTGAGATGCATTAAAACACTTTGACCCTAATCCGATTTATAGATCTCATAATGGGACACTGGATTTGCCTTAAGATGGATCTGTTTAGATTTTCTGCTTCATAATAATTTCTTCTAAAAGATTAAAGCCCCAGGTTTTATTGGATTAAAAGTAGAATTCTTGCATTTTATCTAAATCAAGTTCTGTGACAAGATAATACAAAGCAGGAAAAGGGTTGATAAACAGCTTTTTCTCTACCTTTTGTGTCCTTGTAAACAGGTCCTTGCTTCTGGGCTCAAATGCAGTAATTTCAAAGATTTAGAGCTGCAGCAAACTCTGCTCAAGTCCTTGCCCCCAGAATCCCTGGAAAACTTGGATACCTCTGCACTCAAACTGTGTGCCTCTCCTGCTCTGCAGTCTTGCCATCCCTAGATTGGCTTCAGGTTCCTATTTCTTATTGTGACCATTACCTAGCAGTCATCTTGCAATCATTTGCTTTTTTTGAAGTATCAAGCAGGAAAAAGAGCTTTCTCTCTTTTTTTTTAGACCCTGCTCTGAACTTATCAGCTTCAAGAACTTAATATACTGAAAACTGAATGCACAGAACTAGTATTTCAAATATGGTGGTTATTGTATAGATTTAATACATGAATATAAGAATTTAAAGGATTTATCTTTGATATTTTGCTGTAGTCTCAGCAGTAACTATGAAAAGACAGCCAACTTCATTTGAGGAAATTATGCTTCTCTGTGGTTCATACTTGGTTTTGAGCAAGGTAAAAGGGCCTTTGAGGTTGTCTGATGCATTAGAAAGGAACTAAACCTATCCAGCTAAGTATAAGACATGAAAGGTTTTAATCCTTCTCGGAATACATTACCTAAAGTAAATGAGATCTGAGCCAGTGTTTTAAATTCAGTTAAAATACAATGTTAGTACTGCACGGTCAATAAGTAATAACAAAGGAATAGTCTTAATCCATTTTCATAGAGATGATTAGCATATTAGCCTAGACCAAGATAAAATCATATTAATGGAATAAGATTATGGAGTAGGGTCTGTTAGCTCTGCCGTGAAGTTCTTAATTCAAATTACTGAAGATATAACACATTTTACATAATCTTGTTCAAGTACCTTGCTTTAACTTTGAAAATCTAATGAAATCCATATACCCAGAGTTTCAAAGTGAAGATGTGGATCCAGGACCACTTAAAAAAGTTTGCCTTTGAGAGTGTGTTTTGTCTGAAGGACCTTCATGTGTACAGAATCAGATTTACAACAAAAAATGGCAATTTGGTTTTGTTGATTTGTTTGGTATAAATGCCTTAAATTGGCTTATGCAGGTCAGTGTGAGTAGTTCAGTGTCTGTGAGTGACTGGAATAATAGCAATTAATAATAAACTTAATAAACTTATTAATAATAAGTTAATAATAAGCTGATTAATTAAAACTAACCAAATTAATAATAAATTATTAATAAACCTAAATAATAAACTTACATTTTCCCCTTGGGTTGGCTGTTTGTTTGCTTTGTGGTAATCCTAGTTTTATAAATGAGAATGGCAGTTTTTGTTGCTGTTGTTGACCTGCAGGTTTTTCTGTTGGTTGGAAACGAACAGAGTTTGTTTGCAGGGTCACTGCAGTCTGTGCATAATGATAACACTGTAACATAACTCGTATTTCAATATAGTATGCCTGTTTTCTGGCTTTTTTGCTAGTTCAGCAAAATAGGAGTTCATCACTTGCTAAAAGTATCCTGAGTTTTGAAGAGTTAGTCTGATTTCTAAGTTTCTTCTTCATCCATTTCAAGTCTGAAGAAAAAAATCTTATGATATGATATGGTATCTTATGGGATGGTAAACAGAATAACACATTTCATCTTTAATATAATTTAAATATAATGAAAAGATTAATTTTTACTTGTATGCATGTCAGGTACAAAAGCTGTAAAAACATTCTTTAAAAATGCTAGGATGCCTATGTAAGTAATGCTGTAAATAGATATGGACTAAACTTTGGATAGCTTAAATATATGAGCTGTCAGAAAAACATATCTACAAACCTATTGCAAGCTTCTAGTCAATTACTAACATTATTTTCTCATATGGCAATTCTCAAATGTTTATGCTCTCTTGCAAGTTTTATTGCAAGCAGGTAATGAAAAGGGAAGGAATCCAGTTGCTTTATGCACATGGCAAGCTATTCCCACCTAATAAGAGGAAAGGAACACTTTTGTTCAGTAACCATAGAGGCGTATATGAGCTCTAGTGAGTAAACTGGAAATTGCTTTTAAGTGCTTTTCACAAAATTATTTGATGGATCTTCAGCTTTCATAAAGCTGCTTATAGTTAAGGAAGGGTATGTAAGTTAGAAATGCATTGGTAGTCAGATCTGTTTTAAACAGGCTGAGTTCTGGATTCATATGAATTTTTCATTGAAGTAGAAAATTGAGGAAAATGTGCAGAGAAGTATTTTTTGTGTTTAATATTAAAATATGAAAGAAAATAGGAGCAGGTAAGTGGACTGGACAGCTGATGAACCAGATTTTTGACAGTGACTGATACCTTGCTTCAGAGTAGGATAGACTTTTTACATTAGTAACTTACTATTGCTCTGACTGCAGAGTTTTTCTACATCAAGGCTGTTAGTCATGTGGCTTATGTCTTGCACCATGTATACTACCCCTATTAATTCTCTCACACAATGTAAATAAGTTCAATGATAATCCTAAAAGCTGGTGTTGAAACCTGCTAAATTATTTACATTAGTATCTTTTAGTAGTGAATTTAGCAAAAGTTCCGCTGGTTTTTGAAATATTTGTTGGGGGGTTACATTTCTACTGGGTGTCATGTCTTCTAGAACTGTTAAACCCTTACAATCTGTACCTATGAAGATAATTCACATAAGGTCACAAAAGCAGAAAATGGAAACCTGAATCACCCATTTATAATGAAAAATAACCAGAGTATTTTCACTCTGTGCTGGCACATTTGAACCAGGCCTTACCAAAGAAGTTTGTTTCAGCCCTGTCAATTCCAATGCAAAATGTCAGTTGCTCTGTCAGAGGAGAGTGTTCTGATGAACAGGAACATGCAGAAGAGTAGTCCAGAAATTTAGACTGACCATAGGCTCTGGAATGTATGATCATATTAAAAAACATATTCTGAAAGGATAGCAGTGTCCTTAATCATTTCACAAACTTGAATTATTTTTCTGTTTTACTATGATAGTAATTAAAAAAGGTCAGTGGGGTAGGCTGCAGAGCAACATAGTTGCTGCTAGATCTGAATACTCTTACCATTTTCTCATTGAAAGTCTAACACCAGAAGACCTCATGTATGTTGTCTGTTCTGTCAACCAAGCGTGCTGCTATAAAGCTTTCCACTTCGCACTTGTCTTCCCCTGCCCATCTTGTGCACCTAGAGCTATACATGGTGCTGAGAGTTGGGAAAGGACAAGCTTGTTGTTTCTCAGAAAGGGAGCATTTGGTAACACCAGCTGCAGACCTCACAGCATCCTGAACTTAATAGATGTGTGACAGTCAGTCTTGCCTGTGAGATGACCGGGTCCCCTATAGGCAGCATCATATGTGCTGTACTATAATCTTTGTACAGGCGGAAGGAGGAAGACTGACTTGGTAATGCTTTCATTTTTTAATCTTTTTTTTCTGAGGCAGAATGAATCAGTTATATAATGGTTATCTCCAAAAATAGCTGGCTGAGGAAAATTGGGTGGAATACCCCACAGACACCCTGGACTTCCTACAGTATATGACTTAGGTGTTACTTAGTGTTCTTCATGATCTCATCTCCTGCAGACTTGCTGCCTCAGTTTCTGTGAGAAAGCATTGCTGCCCATACCAGGGATTGGGAGTTTGCCTTTGGATGAGTCTGTTGCAAAACTGTAACGCTCCGATTCAGAAGTTCAAGGCTTGTGTATGCTAAGCTTCAATAGGAAGACTGAATTTGGGAATTCACTGTGGTTTGTAGGAGGAGTTCCATATGTAGGAGCATCCCTTCGCTCAGCTGAGGTCAGCTGTCCCAGCTATGTCTCCTTCCAACTTTTTTGCTCAACCTCAGCCTATTGCTGGGGGTAACCTGGGCAAAAAGAAAAATCCTTGAGTGCTGTGAGAGCACCGCTCAGCAATAGCCAAAACAATGGTGTGTTACCAATAGTGTTGTAGCCACACACCCAAAGCATAGCACCATATCAGCTGCTATGAGGAATGTGAACTCTGTCCCACCAGACCCATAGAGGCAATTAGTTTGCAAAATACATGGTATAAAGTAGCTGTCAGTTCTCTTGTCCTTGTCAAAGAACCATCCTCATTTACTGGATAATTTGCTTTAGAGTAACATATAAGAGAGAGAAACAAGTCTGTAAGTCAGCTCCAGAACTTAATGTGTGAATAGAATAATTACAGTGTTACTTGCTGATTTATTTGGTTTTATTTAACTCAAGCAAAGTATTTCACATAAATTAGATTGAACTAGAATGGTGTAAGTAGTGGTATATTGAGGGCAATGCATTGTGAGTGTTCAATAAAGGTAAATATTGGTTTCTATAAAACACAGCTTTGTTTTTTGAGACCTATTTTCTTACCAATTTTTAAAAATTAAACTTCAGATAACCTCTATTGTTGCACAAAATTTGTAAAGAAAGAACAACAACATTGCAACATTAAATGCAGTTTGCTGAATTAAAAGATACCCTTTCATGATGGAATGGAAACTTTCTCATTCTGTGTAAATTGGCAAGTTATTAAGAGTTCTTTTCATCTTTGAGGATATAGTCAGAATTGGAGCAAAATAAACCTCAAAACTTTGGTACAGATTTTTGTAACTTTTGCCACCAAATCCTGATGGAAATTACTTTAAAATCTTGGAGCTGAAATTGGATGTAAATGAACAAGATTGGTAAGTGATTAACCCTAACACTTTCTAATGGCAGGAAAATGAGCTGAATTAAATCCTTGCTGGTATCTCTGTGAATTGCAAGAAGACTGGTACAGCTCCCTCTAATGAAGGCATCATCTCAATGTGAGATTAAAGTAGTCTTGTGCACTTAGTTGCTTTAAAATCAAAATAAATTACAGGTGACCTGATCTTCTATACTGTTGTCTGCTTTTGGATTTTATTTGTGATGGTTTCTTAGCATAAAACATTGAAGTTGACCAAGGTGTAATGTGGAGGTATACGGAGATTGCCAGCATATGTATTTCTCTCCTGTAATTTCAAACCAGTGACAATGTGTGGGAAATTAAGTGAAGGTCCAAATATTCATCTCTGTATTTTCTTCTTTTGTTTTCTTTTAATAGGAAAGAGATGCTGCTTCTTATCTGTAAACATAATTCTCAATTGTTCATTTTGGTAGAGATAAACTACCTAAACTTCCTAAATATTTTACAATATTTGCTCTTTAGATACTGAAAGGTGATTTATCTTGTTACCTAAGGACTACTCACAGATGTAGTTATTAGTACCATACTGTCACATTATTGTACTGTAGATGTACAGCAGGAAAGATTTAGATGTAGCTTGATTTGGGTATAAAATTGGGAGTCAGTCATCACTGGATACTACACAGAGAATTGAATGAGAGCAGGAAGTTTAGAAAGGAATTGTTTCCATAATAACACTTCCAGCAGTTATCAACAGCATCAAAAGCCTTATTGAAGTAAAGGAAGATGCTACACAGTGCTCTCCCCTTGTTTGCCAAGACAGTCATGACATTGTAGAAAGTTGTTGGGTTGGTCAAGCATGACTTCCTCTTGGTGAAGCCATGCTGATTCCCCCAGTCATGTTCTTGTCTTTTATGTGCCTGGAAATGGTTTCCAGGTTAGTTGGTCCATCACCTTCCTAGGTACTGAGGTGAAGTTGAGCAACCAGTTGTTTCCTTGGTCTTCCTTTTTGCCCCGAAGATAGGAATGACAGAAGAGTGTATTTAAGTAAAAGGTTAAAAGGACAGCATTGGAAAATAAACCAATAAAGGATTACTGTATACCAGTTACTTGTCATCTACATGATTGCAAAAATGTATAGTGCCTATACTGGATCTGAGTAATGAGTGTGTCCCTTGTCCTCTACTGAAAATATGTGCTTTATAGATGAAAATACACGTAAAAGATTGCAAGGTTTATTTGCTTCCATAATTTGGCAGAAGTATCTAATACCTGCTGAATAGGGGATAACTTAAATTGATTACTGTGGCTCTTTTCAAAACAATGGCTCAGTTTTCCTTAAGGCAGAAACTTGTGAGTCATGCTAGATACTAAGCTGATCGTGTGGAGGATGCATAAAGCTTGTTCTGGCTTCAGTTTTTTTCAGATGATATTTGCAAATAAACTATTTTCAAAATAATTTAAGGCAGCGGGCATTGCTTGCTTTCAATAGGTACTCCAACATGAGAACCACCTTGAAGAGTAACGTAGTGGCCATTAGTCACAACTGTGAAAAACTGCAGTGTAAGGCCTGCATATCAAAGATTCTTGATGCTCTGCTGTTTGCAAGGACAGTGTTTCAGAAAAATGTAGTATGAAAATTATTTTGAATGAGAAATTGTTAATACAGAACCTGAAGTAAATATATCTAGGAATTGCTATAACTGTCTACTTTGTTCAATAAAACCACATAAGACAGTCTTGAATGTTGTAAAAAAAATAGTAGCCTCAGTAACCCTGAAGGCTCCACCTGAAAATAAATGAGCAAAATTGTGTACCTGTTCCCTTCTACTTGCCTTTTTCATGTCAGATTTTTAATGCTATTTTTAGTTTATTTAGTGCTGCTTAGTCTCCTATTTTTCATGAGGTCTTATTCCAAAGCATACAACAAGGAATAGATTGTCTGGTACTGGTGTCAATACTTAAAAATAATTGCTGTGGGAGTCAAGCAGACTAGTAAGAGAAAATGAGATGAATCTTAGTGCAGCGAGATTCCAAGCATTTGTCATGCTGTATTGCACCTCTACAAAAAGTGGTAATTTTTAGATAAAGCACAACACTAAATTAAACAGTAAGTTTAAGAAATGTCACTGCCTTGTTATGCAGTGTTTTGCCTGTTGCACACTTCTGTGCTCACTGTGTGCAGTACTTAGCATTAATATCTCAAAAGGCCACTCTCTCCATAAAGCTTAGTCATGTATGAGTCCTGTTGGAGGAAAACTACTAAAAATCACATTTATCTTTATGATTTGGAATAAAATTTTCCGCTGACACCAGTGTGACTTCCCTGTTTGTTCTTTTCCAAAAATTTTGACACCTTGTTTATGCCAGCATTATATGGGCTGGAAGGGACCTCTTTAGGTCCTATGCTCCAAACCCAGAAGTAGGGCATGATCCCTGCTACAGAACACTTCAGTAGGGCATTGCTTTTCACTGTACCTTCTTCAAGTGGACCACAGTGCAGTCAGGTAGCCCAAGATCCATGAGATCAAAGGGAGAATAAGACTGTCCTAAGAAACAGTATGGCAATAGGGGGTATTTGGGTATTCCTAAGAATAACTGTGTGCATGCAAGGTTGTTGTTTCAACTCATCCTACTAGTGCCAACCTTACTTAATTTATACCTAAGTGTAGGTGACTTTAGAGAAGTCCCTGTCTATCTGTGAATCATGGCAGACCTTAAGCACTGAACAAATGTCTTCTGAATTTGAACAAAAGCCCTCCTATGTGCCTTGAAGCATCTTAAGCAGAAATACAGGCATACCCAATTATAGAATAGAAATCTCAGGAGGATAGGAAATGGTCTTTGTTATGGTGAGAGAATGGGGGGACAACATAATATTGCAGGTAAAATTAAAGGTAAGACGAAGGTTTTTGTTGTTGTTGGGTGTTTTTTTGTTTGGTTGGTTTTTTGTTTGGTTTTGGTTTGGGGTTTTTTTTTGGTTTTTTGTTTATTTGCTTGTTTTTGTGGGTTTTTGGGGTTTTTTTCAGATAACTGCTGAATATTGCTTTGCATGACCACTATTGTACAGATATAGCATTGATAAATGTTAGTTGGCTGATACCTTTTTTCAGTTTTCAGAATGAAGGTTAGTTTGTTGGTGCAAACTGTGTAGCTGTAAAGGTGTTGGACAGTGCTTTGAGGAGAAAAAGTCCATCAGTGAAACAAATGCAGTATTTATGTCTAGAAATATTTGCTGTGCTAACAAGCTTGAAAGTGGTTTTGCAGTTTTCCTTAAAGTAACTAACAATGAAGTAACCTTAAAACTTATTACTTTAGGTACTGGCAAGGAAGCAAAATGGCACAGAAACTGCTGATCAAGAAATATCGTAACAATATTGGAAATGGGTGTCTTAAAGGATTGTATTTTTATAGAAAATAATTTTACACCTTGTGTCTTCACTACCTTTCTTGTTTACTGAGTGATGAAACAAAAATATGCATTTAATAATTCTTGAAAATGTTCATTTGACAAAGCAGAGGACCTAAATGGATTATTCCTACTATGTTTTTAAATTTTTAGTTTAGGTAATGAGATTAATTTGCTACAGTAATAATTACCAAAGAAAAAAGAGTGCCATTTGAACTCTGTTTAATTCTTACTAATATATGCAAAAGTGCTTGCTTTCTGTGAAAAGTTTGCATTCAAAACTAACCCTGTCAAGCTTTAATTTATTTCGAACTTGTGCTTTTAGTTGTTATCAGAAATCTAATCTGGAATAATGAAAATTTGCACATATGATATAATTCTAACAGTTATTCTCTTCAGTTGAAAGAAGTTCTATATTCAGAATTTTAAAGATGTTTAAACAAAAGAAAAAAAAGCCAGTTTTGTGAAGTTAAGCAACATGTCAGATATGCTCCTTTTTACAGCTTCTGTGACCCATAGTGTTCCTTACAGAGTTGGAGAAGACTCAAGTGTGCAAAGTTCTGTGACAAATTCTGTTCTGAAATATTCACTGTTAGTTCTGATTGGTGTTTAGGATAACAATGTAAAGTTTTATGGCATATATGGTGAGGTTTGGTCAGTTGTAAAAAACTTTATTTTGAATTCTCACTTTTGCAAAATTCTTGATGTGCAAAAGTTTACTTTCAAAAACTAAACTTTTTTGGAGCATTGGGAACCAGTGTGCTGTGCTTCAGATCATAAACTCAGACATGAAAGTTATAATACAGTATAAAATCAGGGAATCCATGGAATATTTTTCCAGTAGGTGATTTCCCAAACAGTTTGATCTTGAGCAAAGTATGTGAAGTCAACCTAAGAATTTTTGGCAAAAGGAACCAAGTATTTCTCTGAGAGATTAGGGTCAGTTTGAGTATGATGGTACCTGTGCCCTGTAGCTGCAGAAGTGAAGTTCAGTTCATTGGAGCTCTTTGATGGAGGTTTTCAGTGGGGGCTTGCTCACATAAGAGGAGGTCAGTAGTGTGACAGGCTTCTATTCACTGTTTGAATACTCTGAAGCTTCCTCACTGCTTTTTACAAACACCAAGCTCGTGAGGTCCAGTTGGCAGGAGAGGAAAGTAAAGGATTACCTAAAAATGAGATCTTTTGTGTCCATTAGTATAACTTTAAAGTTCTCCTAATCTAAATACTAAGATTTAATGACCTCAGCAACCTCAGGAGTCTTAGTGACTGTCAAAACCACATTATGGGTATGATAAAGGTGTGAGTGAAGCAGGTTCTGTTGGTGCCCGCCCAGGGGCCAGCCTGGTGGTGCTCTCCCACCCCTTATTAGGTAATCAGTTCCAGTTAAAGGCTGTGCTCATTGATCAACCACTTTACTTTGTGTTTTTGTGATGAGTAAAGGTGTATTAAACCCATGTGAGGAAATGCACTTCCTATGTCACTACTAAAAACTAGTTTGTATTAATTTCAAAACTTGATGTTTCAATGGATTCAGGTAAACAGCCTGATATTGGTATGAGAAGAATTATAAACAGACTTATGAAGTAATTTTCATAATCAAATTTCACTTCAGCAGTATCTTGTGTTTTGAAGTCTCTAGGCAAGAGTTTCCTTTTCCAAAGAAGAAGAATGCTGTTATTAGCCTTAAGGTTTATAAAGGAAAAGACATAAGCACAGGCTGTGTGCACCAGTGCTTAGCATCTCTAAATGCTGCATGTTTTGCAGATATTCTTTGCAAGAAGGCTAAATAATGTCACTAGTCTGCTTCTAGTTTTTAAATCTAAGCTTCTAAAAACTTGCTTTTTTTTTCTCTTTAGTGTTGAAGAACTGTATAGTTTGGTTGCTGAAATGACTTAATAAATTATAGACAGCTCTTTGCCTAGTGCATGATATGCAGTGGTTCAGTTTAAGAGTATAAGACTTTAGGACTTGTTTTTAAGCTATCCTTGAACATAGATTTATTTAAAAAGTGATTACATACCAGTGAAGATATAAGGATAATTTTGACAATCACATGACATGTTCCTTTGACCATAACTGCCACATAGGTCGTTGCAAATCAAGTTCATTATGATAAACAAATATAGCAAAGGGCTTTTACTTCCGATACTGAAGCAGCATCTTTAAAGAGAATTTTTTAAGCATGGAATCTTTTCAGAAAGGTTACTTGTGTTTATTTTTTTTCCCTTAAAAGCCACAGAAGAAAGAGGATCAGCAATCAGAAGCTAAAGCAAGTCCAAAAAAGTCATCAGAACCCACTATTGACCTTTTAGGACTTGGTAAGCAGTACCTAATTACCTGGTTTTAAATCAAACACAGATACATAATTTTTTATTTTAATAGACATACTTTTATTTTTGCTCTGTTTACTCATAGCTATATAAATTTGAAAACCATAAGACTGAGTCTATGAATTTGAAAATATGAAGGAGAATGCCATAGGGATATGGGTATATCAATACTTATGTTTTGCTAAGGACAGTAATGAGCTCCTCTGGGAAGGGGAAGTTATCAAAGTGATCTTCAAAGGGCTTGTGAACTGTTGTATTTCGATGTTTATGGTACAAGTGTGCTTTTCAGTGAAAATGCTGAGGTTATCTGTATTGTGTATCTGTAAAATACCTTGTATCGTAAAATTCCTGTATCAGGTAAAAGAACAGTAAACTGTTGGACTGTAGCTGACTAGTATCTTGTAAACCTTAACACCTTGGGCATTTCAGTGTTGTGTACTGACTGCGACCATCATTCATTTTTATCTAAAATGCCTCTTTGTTTTCTGACTGGCAGGTAACTCTGTTTGTCTTGTAAATAAACTAGTTTGAAGTACAGTAATTTAATTTGCCCTATTATGTATAGTCCATATTGGTAAAATATGTCTTTCATTTATCTGTGGTTACTCTAACCGTGCTTCTTCCATTTGATAGAATCTTAACATGGAAATGGAAATATATAATATTGCAGTAACTATTTTTATTTCCTTTTGTTATTTTCTAAAAGTTGTGAGTGGATATTAAAAGTATTGCCTTTATATCAATATAATGGTTATTCTTAATTTTCTACATAATTTCTACAGGATATTGGAGGAGGCTGAGAAGTCATTTAAATGTCATTAGACTAAAAACTTGACTTTGTAGAAAAATGGTTTGAGTTTTTGTAATTTTTTGTGTCAAGGTATGAATGATGTGACAAAAAACCAATAAATGTCTTCTCTGGTTTAGAATTCACACTCTTATCCAAAATGCATGTTATTTTCCCTCTGGATGTAGACTTAACTGTCAAGTACCGTTTTTTTATGGGTTATGTCTATGTTGTGGTCCATATCTCATTCCAAGTAATCTGCTACTATAGGCAAGCAAATCTTAATTATGCAGTGGAATGAATGTAGGATGAACCTATTAAAAAAAAAGTAATTTAGACTTGATACAAAGCTGATTTTCCTTTATTTTCCTTTAGCAGAACAGTAACCTAATTAAGAAATAAAATTCGGTCAATATGTGGTTTTAAGATTACTAGGCTTCTGTATTCTTTTGGTAATGTTTTGGAAAGAATCTTGGTAACACTGTGTCATGATATAATAATAAACTTGGATTGCATAGGCTGACTGGAAATGTATGCAATGGAGAGAGTATTATAATTGGTGTTAAAACATCTGTGCTTCTTCAGTGAGATGTACAAAGGGCAAAGTTTATAATATATATGTTAAAACCCCCTAATTTTAAAGGAGGGAATGCTTAAAGATCTTTTAAATAACAAGTTGAAAGGCAGTGTAATAAGCCAGTAACACTTAGAATCCACTGAGCTGCAAATGAGATATGTGTTAATGAGAGCAGACCTGCATATTCCATTTGGAGAATTGTGTTTTAATTAACACTTGCAGTACACTACTTCAGATGGTATTAAAAGAGAGATCACATCAACCCAGTATATCATACAAGAATAGCACAGGTTGGAAAGGACCTCAAAAACCCTCTGGTCCAACCTGTGGGAAGGAAGAGCCTAGAGGAAATTATCCTGTCTGATCACATCCTGAGAACCTCCAGTGATGGGGACTCTACCATATCTGTGAGAAGTTGTTCCAGTAACTGTTCTCACTGTAAAAAATTTATGTCTTATGTTGAGGTGAAACCTCTCTGGGTACAACTTGTACCTGTTGCCCTTGTCTTCTCTGTGTGGCTCCTTGTGAGGAGAGAGCCTCTGTCCTCTTTGTAGCTGCTCTTTAAGTACTGGCATGCTGGGATGAGATTCCTCCTGAGCCTTCTCTAGGGAGAAAAGGCTGAACTCTGTCAGTCTTCCCTTACAGGGCAGGTTCTGCAGCTCTTTGGTCGTCTTCATGACCCTCCTTTGGACCCTCTCCAGACTGTCTGTGTCTGTCTTGAACTGGGGAGTGGGCAGAGCTGGGCACAGACTCCAGGTGGAGCCTGGGAAGTGCTGAGTCGAGTGGGGTGATTGCATCTCTGTCTCAGCTGGTAACACCCCTGAGGATGCAGGCCAGAATCCCACCTGCCTTTGGTGCTGCAGTGATGGACTGCTGATTAAAATGTTTGATATGTCTTATCAAATGATATTAAAATGTACATGATTGCTTAGCTCATTCTTCTTAGTGAGCAGACATGTTTCTAATGAGGATTCATTCTCTTAGGACTTCATTTCAAATGAAGAACAGTAGTAGCTTTTAGTAGGGCAGATCAAAATTGCTTATGATAGCAGGCTAAGTAATTTTAATAGAATTCATGCTAGAATAATTGTGGCTTTCAGAACAGCCCAGCTTCTTTGCCAGGTATTTTCTTGAGTAACCCTCAGTGCTGGCTTTGGGTATGGGGTTAACCTTCAGGTCGTTGCTCTTTTATTGTCTCAGTTGGTTTTGTAATAATGACCTCATAAGAAGGTAAACTTCCTGAGACTCGACTTACCCTGTGAAAATTGAAGCTACACAATGCCTTAAAAATAAATGCTTTCATTTTTCTTCACAAATTGCAAAATTTTCAAGATAATATGTCTAGGCAAATTGTATCTTTAAATCTTATAATACGAGGAGATAATATCTTTGTAATATCCTCAGTGATCATACTATCACGTTTGTGTTTCTTCTGAACCTTTTTTAAATAGATTCTTATGGCTCCACCGAGTTCCTGATCGGGGGTTTATTACTGAGATCCTGTTTGGATATTTACCGTTTGATCCAACAACATTTGTGGCTTTTGGCCTTTTGTTTCAGAAGAGATTTTAGTTTAGTACTCCACACACAGAAAGGTGGGGAAATGGACATGTAAAAGCTAAATATTGTTATATTCTCCACAAGCAGTAGTGTGCTTGCTGTGTTCTTGCTGTGCAACTCCAAATTCCTTCCCTCTGTTACCAGGCAGTGAGAAGTCACAGCCAGTTTCTGTAGGCTAAACCTGAAACTGCTTTTGTAGTCATCTCTGCAATTATTTGGATCTTATCCATGCTGGGAGGGTGCCCTGCTGAAAATGTGGAGGCTTAAAATTGGTACTAAAATCAATAATAGGGGATTTTATAACATGAATTTTTAATATCATAATTATAGGAAACATTTTTCAGTTTGAAAGTCACGGTGTGTAAACCACAGTTTTTCAGCACTTAAGTGATCGGTGGTGCTGTATTTTCATCTCTCCAGCGTTAACCTTGTGCTCTGTGCTCCTTTTGGGGTTTTTGTCTTACAAGGTAGGTGTCTCCACGTCTGCCAGGTTGATGTAAACAAATTTTTTTAATCTTGTAAAAAACTGTGTAGTAGCTATGTACAAATGTGGAATATTGGAATGTTACACAGGTAGTTTTGGATCATTGTGTTTGTCAAGGAATGTCACTTAGAAATTATTTCAACATACAGAAAAAGGGAAAAATTAGGATTTTTTTAAATACAGAATTATCGGAGAGAAGTGCATTTTCCAGGTTCTGCATCATTTACCATGTTTAGATGTGCCCTTCATAAAATGGACAATTGCACTTTCTGGAAAAGTCATTGTATTAAGTTACAATGAATGACTAAAAGAAAAGAGATTAATTTTATTGTTATTATTTACTGGATTTGATGTGTGGGGCATTCATCCGGCATGGTTGGAGGTAAAGTATCTCCTTCTGCATGGGAAATATTCTCTGAAAGAATTCTGTGAAGCTCAGAGAGCTTAATCATGGTATGAAATGTAGCTTAATGTTGCATAACTGAGAAGTGTACTTTTGTTGATACTTTTGTAAGTACCAAAGAGCATGATTGGTCCTAAGTTGGAAAATTGCATTTAAGAAGTAGTAAAGATACATAAGTACGTAAGTATGCATATATAGATCACAGATTCCTAGAATCATAGAGTAGTTCAGATTGAAAGGGCCCTTTAAAGGTCATCTAGTCCTACCTCCCTGCAACGAACTAGATGAGGTTGCTCAGAGCCCTGTCCAACCTGGCCTTGAATGTTTGCAGGGATGAGGCATCTACCACCTGTCTGGGCAACCCTCATTGTGAAAAAATGTCTTTCTTATATCTAGTCTGAATCTATCCTGTTTAAGTCTAAAACCATTGCCCCATGTCGTATTGCTACAGGCCCTGATAAAAAGTCTATCTCCATCTTTCTTAGAGGTCTCCTTTAGGTATTGGAAGGCCACAGTAAGGTCTCTCTGGAGCTTTCTCTTCTCCAGGCTGAACAACCCCAGCTCTCTCAGTCTTTCCTTATAGCAGAGGTGCTCTGATCACCTTCATGGCCCTCCTCTGGACCCACTACAACAGGTCCATGTCTATTTTGTGTTGGGGGCCTCAGAACTGGATGCAGTAGTCCAGGTGGGGGTCTCACAAGAGTGGAATAGAATCCCCTCCCTCGTCCTGCTGGGCACACTGATTTTGATGCAGCCCATGATACAGTTGGGTTTCTGGGCTGCAAATGCACACTGCCAGCTCATGTCCAGGTTTTCATCCTCCAGTATCCCCAGGTTCTTCTCTGCAGGGCTGTTCTCAGTCTCTTCATCCCCCAGCCTGTGTTCATAGCAAGGATTGCCCTGATTCGGTGCAGCACCTTGTACTTGGCCTTGTTGAACCTCATGAGGTTTGCTTGGCCTCAGTTCTTGAGCTTGTAAACATGTTAACATTTGTAGTATTGCTGCAATGTTAAGATTATGCTTAGATAAGCAATATATCTACCCGAAATGAAAATATTTACAACCACTTGAGGTTTTTTTGCACATTTCAGTTTCAGAAGTATTATATGGAAATTACCTCCCTGTGAGTGCTTTTTCACTTCTGCAAAGGTTTTAGCAGTAAATAAAATTTTACTAATCCATTAAATAATTCTGCAGTAATTTTGTCCAGACCTTGTTTGCTTTTTTTGCCTCAGATTTTTGTTTAAAGTATTAACCTCTTTCTCTCAGTTCTGGCTGTCTAGTAATTTGGTGTAAAAAATAATCATATGCATATGTTCCCTCTATTACAAGGCTTGGTATGGTTGTCATAAATTATTGTATATAAAAAAATACATGGCTGCTGAGTAATAAAGTTCTTATGAATAGTTTGACCCATAGAAAATGAGTTTCAGAAACATAATGCAAAGTTTAGCATCAAATCTGCTTTCTTGCTGTTTCGTCTCTTGCTGTCCCTTTGAAGCTTTTCTGCTGGTCATTCTCACTGTTGATACAGATAAATATACCAAGGAGATTAATGATGTATATAAAAACTATGATGTATATGAATAACAAAAGGCAGCAGTGAATTGGAAATTGTCATGTCAGGCATTAATAAAATACATAGAGAAAAAGAACGTAAACTTCACTGGAACCCTTCACTGTATTATTAAATGTATTGTAAATAGATTTTGTTTCTGCTATCAAACTTGAACAAGATTTCCTTATCTGAAATTGAAAGCAGCATCTGCTGTTGCACAGATACAATCTGTCATACTGTCATAAATTGTAAGAAGACAGGTTTTAGAACCACCGCTAGGAGCAACGATGAAGAACAGTGTCTATTGACTCTTCATGTTACCTCCTACAGCTGAGCATGAAAGCTCTGCCTTGCATGTGCTCTTAGTGCAATGGCTTCTGCCACATCTAATACTTCATCCCAAGCTACAGATGCGTTCTCCAGAACA
The DNA here is from genome assembly GCF_022539395.1 of Myiozetetes cayanensis. Classification (NCBI taxonomy): domain Eukaryota; kingdom Metazoa; phylum Chordata; class Aves; order Passeriformes; family Tyrannidae; genus Myiozetetes; species Myiozetetes cayanensis. The sequence continues at coordinate 85,611,614 of NW_026087411.1, read as the reverse complement.
GTGGTGGAGGTACAGTTTATTAAAAGTTAATTGCTTCAAAGTAATTCTGTGATGGTTGAAGCTATAAATCTCTCAAAATATTCAGACAGGCCCATTTAACTCAATCTGATTTTTACCTGTTCCCAGGACAGGCTACAGCCATGTTTCATTCTGTCATATACACTGCACCTCTTCTAATCAGGTTTAAATGGTAGGGGGCACAAGTTGAATGAATAGTGATATACTTAGAATAGTTAGAACTCAAAACTGTGCTGGATTATCTTTCTTATACTAGAGAACTATTTTAAAATATGGAGGGAAAGGAGAAAATGCTTCTTAATCTGTGACCTCTGTATAAGAACTGTGAATTATTGTATTGAAATACAAGTCTCTGTATGCCTGCATGCATATATATTTAAATGAAGACAGTAATATTGCTACAATTAATAAACTGGAGTGAAAATTTTGGTAGGTTTCTTCTATATTCTGAAACCTAGTTCTTTTAGTTTTTGTGCAGGGAAAGGGGAATATTTTTGGAGTTGCTTTTTAATAGATAGAAATATTCCAATTATTTTTTGAAATCAGTAAGACAAGATCATCTATCAATACTATTCCTACAGGCTTAAAACTGTGTTATAAACACTAATTCAAAATGCCTGGTTTCTACACCAATAGAGATAGCGAGATATTTTATTTATTCAGTAAGAGAGGAAAGGTACATTACCAAATAACACTCTTACAGAAGCAATCTAGCAAAAATCTGGGTTTTCGTAGTGTTAATTTATAAGCAACATGTTAAGTTCTTGAAAAATACTGTGTTTTTGCAAATATATTGTGTCATGAATGTTCTAAATATGTGAAATGCTTGTTTAAGTAAATGATTGCATTTAAATTTTCCATCTTCTGCATTGAACTCTTACATTCAGGGAAACTGAATCACTTTCGAATATGACAAGAGAGATATGTTTTTAATACAGGTTCCTGGCTGAGAAAATGAGAACATTAAATTATTAACTCCTGACAATCCTTTTGCTTGAAAATTATGCACAGTTCTAAATTTATCTGAAACAGTGAACTTTGAGATGTTTTTAGAACTGCCAGTCTGCAGAGTGACCTCAAATGAATCTTGTTGCTTAAATTTGTCAGTACGTTTATTTACACACATCTCAAAGCACTAGTGTGGATGGAACAGTGGAGCAGATTATACATATTGTCATTTTGCTGTCCACTGACTTCCATTCATTGCATTAAGATATAAGTAACTTTATCATGATCATAGAAGAGTATGTAACTTTGCTTTTCAGAATCATTGGAATGGCAATCCCCCAGCAAAGTCAAATCAGAGCAGTAGAACATTAACTCTACCCCAGCCAAAACTGGTGTGATGATCTTCTGAGTGGATTGTTTCAGAATGCAGTGCCTTCTCATACGAGTTAGCAGTGAAAAAACATGCCAATCCTATGATGTTAGTAGCAATTTTTTCAGTGTACTGTAATCTAGGGATTTTAGAATAGTGATCCTTCTGTGACGTATAATCACCCATGCCAGTCACAGCAGGGTTTCAGTTGCAGAGAATGTTTTGACTTAATTCAACTAGTTTGTTCTGCCAGAGAAGTTCTGCAGTGAGATTTGATACTTTGAGACTTAAATTCTTTTGCCTGAAAAAGCTTTCTCAAATTTGCTGTTAAGACTATGCAGTCACCATAGTCTTCAGTAGAATTTACAGTCATCTTTGTATTTGTCAAGCTCTGTGTAATGACAAACTGCTTGTGATATGCTTAGGCGTAAATTTATGAGCCAGTTCTTACCACTTGATTTTGAACAGCTTAAAATCAAATGAGAAAAGATTCTTCTGTTCCCTAAAAAAACCTCTTGTGATATTTTTGTCCCTATATATTTTCAAGTATTTTCTTGAAATTTTCCTTAAAGTGTAATGCTCCATCCCTCTCACTGTCTTGCAAGTATCCACTTTCACCTGGATCAGTAAATGTATTCACGTGTTAATTCACTTCCACCAAGGCTGTGGAAGGTTAGCTCAGTACAGAATGAGAGCCATGGGTTCTTATGGATAATTATCCCAGTGTGCCTGGCAGGGGTATTCATGTAGAGCTAAAGAATAAAGTTCATGCAAAGTACTTTTGAGAAAGGGGGGAGAATGGACTTTTTTCCTAATGAAAGGTTCATTTACGTACCCTTGAGTAAATTAGCGTGTCAAGAATAACTTTATAGATTCTAAATGCAAATTGTAACTCGAGAGCACAGATGAATGTATTTTGTCTGATACACGGCTACCAAATTTGGGCCTTCTCAGTAAGACATTTGTTAAAATTCTTACTAAAAATGTTGGTGTGCTTGAAAAAGACTCCTGAAAAATGAGTAATGTGTACTGATAAGTTTGTGTGGCTGTCCTTAGGGAAATCTTAAGTGTTTTGTTTTGTCGTTGGTTGTTTTTTAATGAAGCACATTAGTATGCCATGTTTTTAGGGAAAGAAGTCTTTACAAAATCTGAACAATATTACAGTCTGAAAAATATCTCAGAAATTGAGTACATCTTTGATGGGGGCAGGATAGGAGGGAATAGGAAGCTTTCATTATTCTCATGCTGTTAAGGTATTAATAATTTTCCCTTTACATATGATTCTGTTGTCTTTTTAAGATGGTCCAGCTGAAGCATCTGTTACAAATGGAGGCACTGCTGCTGTCACAGCACTGAATGATGACCTGGATATCTTTGGCCCAATGATCTCTAATCCTTTACCCGCAGCTGCTGTACCTCCTGCTCAGGTAAAATTTATTTACTAGTTTCTTAGTTATGTGTGTGTGTAAATGTGTGCATGCACATGTATATTTTCCTTCAGGGAATTGTTCATTCACACAGAAGAAATGATCACTTCTCTACACTCATGGCTGAAGATGCTTTAGCTGTAATGGTGATATTTTTCTCACCTCTTCAAGCTTCTGCACTGCTTGGATGTAGATATAGAATTAGGAAATGGTGTGGTCTTCCCTTTTGGTTATCCAGCTAAACTGGATTCTGTCTTATCCTGATGATGGTAGTCATGTTTCCTTTTATTATAGTCTTTTGTCTTGTTCTTTTTTTAGTTGCTGAATATAATTTTGGTTAACATTTTCAGGTTGTTGGGCTTTAAGTCATCCTTTTTAAGACCTCTTATTGCTTTGTGATGCTAATATTTAGGAAAGGCTGCAGCAGATGCTTCTCTCTTAGAACTCCTAAAGTTTTTGGGTCTGAAGCTTCATACTCAAAATCCAGAATGGATATCAAGAAAATCTAATATTGCTACCTGGGCTGATCTGTCTTTTGCCTCATCTTGGAACTTGTATGTCTTGCTTTCCTCGAGGAAGAGTAGCATAATCCCACACAAAGAACCTGCTTAAACCTGCAGGTATTGGTGTTGGACATGGCTGGTGCAGAATGCACGTGTGCAGACTTCCTTACCCCAGACTGGCTGCTGAGAGGGCGGTTTTGGAGGAGTAGTGGGCTAACCTCCCCATTTGGGGAGTCCTCTTAAGGTAATTTAGAAGTTTATTTTTGTGTAGGGCTTTGTCCCACTCAGCTGAACCAGAAAGAATTGTTTATATTGTTGAATTTACAGTTGGGGACATGTGATCTGTACTTATTTCTCTTTACCAGATAGTTTTCATAATATATGTAAAATGGAAGGGATGATGATGAAAAGGAGTTCTCAAAAGGAGTACCTCAAAACATATGCATGTTGTTCAGCAGAGTTCATTCTTTATCCTTTTCTTTCTCTTGCCCTGCTTGTTTCTGAGGGCTGACTCTGTGCAACATGCTAGATAGGGTTTTAGAGACTGAAACCACGTTTCTTTTTAAACGTAATACTACAGATGGGGCAAACTTCCCACTGTGCCTTAAGCCACCCATAAACAGTGAGGGAAATGAGCTGTATACATGCATTTAGCTATGGATGTGTTTGCTAAAATTGTGAAGGAAATTGTTGGTCTAATTTTCTTGTCTCTTTTGGAAGTCTGTGTTCAAAGTACCAGGAAGAACAGTATTTGGGTGCTTGTTGTCTGCTATCCTAACACATTATGTCAAAATGGATCTAGAGGAACCTACCTGTAGAGCTAGATGTGAAAAGCAGTAGCCCATTTCCAGCTTCCCTGAGTTTTGTAATGTTTCAAGTTTGTACATAGATTGAGTACATTTAAATCTATGAAGTTTCTGCTTGGCCCTGAAATCAGTGGGCCATGGTAGTAGTGCACAGAATGGACAGGACTGAATTCTGGTTTTCCCCCTTTCACTCTTTCTGATGCTGGAAGTGATGACTTCTGTATGTAGTTACTGTCTGCTCAGGAGAGAAGAGCAAACCCTTTTTTTGTTTCCCTTCCATGAACATGTGAAGTGACCTTCTGGTTAAACAAATGATTTAGCTGTAGAATGCAGGAAATACAAAGGAAGGCTAAATATTTAAGATTGAGAAGAGGAAAAGTGAAGGGGGATACCTGGATGACAATGATAACTAGTGATGGGTTAAGTAATGGAGCGGCTGCTAAAGCATAATAAATTACATGTATATAGATAATTTAAAATGCATTTCTATGATAAAGATTTGGTCACTAGATCTTCTGTGAGAGAAATATTTTGAAATGTAGTTTATCTTTGTGCTAGTTTCTAGGCTAAAGATTGTATTTACTAAATTGATTAAAAAATGCTAGAAAGGATGATAATATTCTCAGTATCTGGTACGTATCATCTTGTTTGTGTACTAGAAAATCTGAATATATGCACTTGCCGTAAACAAACCTGTCCAGATTTTTAGTGACATTTTTCTTTTTTCTTAGTTCTATAATCAGGAGCAACAAATGGAACTTTCATCAAGCATTTTTTTATCAAGCACATGATCCGTGTGGCATATTGCAAGATTTAAAGCTTGGTTATCTTTCATTTTTAATCAGTAATCTCAAAGAAAATGTAATATAATCAGATAATCTCCCCACATAAGAGACAGGGACATGGGTAGGTAGCAGAAGACAGGTAATTACATGGGTTGCTTGGTAAACTAAGGCAAAGAAAATATTCTGTTTTGCTTTATGATTAATAAGACCTCGCATGTGTTGCATCTTGGAATGGTGGTGTCTAAACTGGGACTGGGCAGGAACCTCTCATTTGGCAGCAGTATGAGTATTTTGTAAGATCTTTCTCCTTGTAACATGGCTAAAAGTTGTATGGGATTCAGAGAAGAGTCAGGAGAATACGGGAGACTGGAAAGGTTGCCTTATAATGAGAGGTTTTAAAGACTTGGTCTGTTTAAATTTCTGAAGTAAAAAAAGTGGTGTGATTATGATGTGTGATTATTTTGTGCAAGGCTGCAGTTGGGAAAGTGGGCATGAACTCAGACTAGCAGTTGAGTAACCCTAACATTCAGTTCCTCTGCTTGGAATTGGAAAATTTAAAGTAGAAATCCATGGCCAGTCCTTAATTTGAACTTGTCTGAATATCTATTAACAGAATGTATTGAAATAAAAAAACCCATGAAGCAGAAGAAGGGATCAAGTATGGAATAGCATGGCTTGCTTTCTCACTGAGATATTTACCATGATGAGATTCCACAGTAGGATCTGAAAGCATCGAAGAAGAAGGGAATGTAATGGTGCTCCTCAGACTGATTTGTAGAAGCAATGGATGACACTTGACTTTTCACAGGATTGTTTTTGTTTTCCAACTTAACCTGAAAGGCAGCATTTAGTGCTAAATGCACTTGGTTTTATGGCACTGTGGGACACAGAAGTGTCTGTTTGAATGTTTTATTATGATCTCTGCAAACCTTAGGATTTATGTCTATTGTCATAGCCAAGACATGATTTTGAAGTGAAAACTAAAGCATTTGTTTCTCCTTTTTTAAATGTGACTTCAGTGTTCAAGATCGTATGCATTTTCATTCTGCTTTCAGATAAGTGTTTAACCTTTATCACAGTTTTCAAAAACACAAAAAGTATTTTCCTACTGTTCAGCATAGCTGGATGCAAACTATAGGTTTTGTAAAGGACTGGTAAAGAACAACATGTGACCGAGTAACTTTTTCACTAGAATCTTGTCTAGAAGCAAGCTCAAGGGGGTTTAAGAAGAGTTACCTTAACCAGCTCCTACAGTGGAGCTAGATAAAAGGCATGTGCTACAAATTTACCTATTGTGCAGTGCTTGTAGGCAGGAAAAAGGAAAAAAGAACATTTTGTGTGTTAAGTGATACTTTTTCATGTGAAGTGAGCATAACTAAATTACGGCTATTAGAATAGGGTTTGTTGCATAACATTCTATAGGAACTAAGCAAAGGTCTGTTGTTCTTACCCATACTTAATTTCCTAAATGGTTTTAGCCAGAGTTTAATTCAGACTTTGTAATGGGTATGTCTTCCAGCAAAAGTGTGATCTTCATTCATCAGTGAAACTTGTAGGGAGGAGGAAGAAGGGAGGACTGGGAGGTATTAGGTTTGGAAGTATTCACTGAAACATTTAATGTAAGTCTTTCTCCAAGCAGGGTGATAAAATTCAGTCAAACTTTTTTTTAATTTCTCTGTGTGTGCCTGATTTGAAGTGTATTGCATTGGAAGCTCATAATTGGTTCAGTGGCTACAAAAGTATATTTTTAGAGAAATAGTGTATGTTCTTCATGATTTGTACCTGACAAATTTTCATGTAAAGTGCTGGTATATTTTAGGTAACTAGATGTTCTTAGACACTCATTTTCTGCTGAGGTCAGGTGTATGTACCTGGCATGATAGCCACTGATCAGCCGACAAGCTTAAACTTGTTAACAAATTGTGTTGTTAATAATGTGTCAAAGCTCTCAGTTCTTATGTAAAAATGAAATTTGCTTTATTGTGAGTGTTATTTAAGCAGGATCTTACTTGAGAGCTGTTTAGTCCTATTCAAATATGATCAGTTGAAACGCTTGTAGCTTCTGCTCATTTTCAGGTATCCGAAAGCAAAAGTTTCATTCCTTCAAATTGGGTTACGACAATCCCAAATATGGGTATAGGTAGGGCAATGAGTTGGTTTGAGAACAGCCCTGCAGGGAAGGACTTGGGGGTTCTGGTGGATGAAAATCTGAACCTGAGCCAGCAATGTGCATTTGTAGCCCAGAAACCCAACTGTATCCTTGGTTTCTTCAAAAGCAGAGTGGCCAGCAGGTTGAGGGAGGTGATTCTGCCTCTCTACTTCACTCTTGTGAGATCTCACCTGCAGTACTGAGTCCAGCTCTGGGGTCCTCAGCAAAGGAAGGACATGGATCCCTTGGAGCAGGTCCAAAGGAGGGCCATGAAGATGATCAGAGGGATGGAGCACCACTCCTGTGAGGACAGGCTGAGAGAGTTGGGGTTGTTCAGCCTGGAGAAGAGAGAAGGCTCCAGGGACACCTTATAGTGACCTTTCAATACTTATAGGGGGGCTGCAGGAAGGATGGGGAGGGACTCCTAATCAGAGAGTCTAGTGACAGGACAAGGTAGAATGGCTTCCAACTGATTGAGGGTGGATTTAGATTAGATATTAGGAAGAAATTCTTTCCTGTGAGGGTGGTGAGGCACAGGAACAGGTTGCCCAGAGAAGGTGAGGATGTCCCACCTGATGCTTGGAGGTGTTCAAGGGCAGGTTGGATGGGACTTTGAGCAACCTGGTCTAGTGGAAGGTGTCCCTGCCCATGACAGGAGGGTTGGAACTTGATGATTTTTAAGGTCCTTTCCAACTCAAACCATTTATGATTCTATGATTATACTCTCTTTGGTTCTGGAAAAACCTTAGGTGGAACACAGTGGAAGAGCACCCATCATGCTCCAGAACCAGAAGGGGTCAGCTGGACAGTCTAGAGGAAAGGAAAATTATTTGAAGTTCTAGAGAAGGAAAATCTGAAGAAAGAGTTAGAAATGAAACTGCAGGGGACATAACTGTCTTCAAACCTAGAAAAGGTTTATTGCAAAGAAAATGCTGCATTGTTTTTCCTGAGTACTGGACATGCAACAAGAAATGAAGTTGAATTTTTATCTTATTTTAAGGTTAATTATGGTTTTGGATATGATCTTAGACAGTGATAGAAATCTTAATCTGACTTTTTCAGGTGTTGCTAATAATTCCTAAAATAAGGAGAAGAGATGAGATTTTCTTATTTTTTTTTGTGTCAACTGAAAATAGTTGAGTGCTCATTTCCTCATCAGTTATTACCAGGAAATAACAGTTGATTATTTTTAATGGAACTGTCTAGATGTCTAAAACCAAAATATGCAAAATCAAAAACAGGAAGAGCTGAAATAAGCAGCAAGTGCATTGACAGTGCAAAGATAAAAAGGATAAGAATTGTAGACAGAATTTAAGAGCTTAATAATGTACTTAGTGCCTAACTCGCTTACATAAGAATAATGGTGTGCTAGGCTATATTTTCCCTATGCAGGTAGCTCTTCCAGTCAGCAGGGAGAAATTGAGAATGTTGTGTGGGACCATTATTTATCACCATATAAATGAAAAGCAGTGGAGGCCTGGCTTTTCTACAGGCCATCCCTGGTTTTGTACATTCCAGCCAGAGACCTGCAGGTAGCAGGAAAGTGCACATGTTCTTTTTTCTCTCCTGCAGTTCTTCGCTCAACTCCACATGTCCTACTGTCCCCTTTCCTCTTTTATTTCTGTTGCCACCTCTCTTTCAATCTGTAGGTGTTGGAGCAGCGCAGTCCCTGTCAGGGCAGAGGTTGACCCAGACAGAGTTTTGGATGATTGATGCAGCCCTGCAGGTTGCAGGCTGTGGGAGGTGCCTGGTGCCTCTCCCTGAGGCCACGAGAGATGGTCTTTCCCACAGGAGGTGTGCTGTTCTTCAAGAACTGTGCCACCAGGGGAGGATTCATGGCAGGAAGTGAGCAGGCATCAGTAATGATGAGGGACAGACAGGATCCTCTCAGTGACTCAGCATCTTCAAGAGCCCCAGAGCTTGACTGCACTGGAGACAGGCAGTCTGCTCCTGGCAGGGCAGTAAGTGTGAGCTCTGGGGTAGATGAAGAATGGAAACTGGTGACTTCTGATACTGAGAAAGTGGACTCCAGCTCCACCTAAAGATTTCCTACCACAGAAGTGGTTCACAGCCCTCAAAGCTGAAGAGCTTCTTTCGAATGAAGCACCTGAGGTGACTGATGCTGAGCTACGCAAGGCCACCAGGATGAAGAGGCGAGTGATAGTAGTGGGCAGCTCCCTGCTGCGGGGAACGGGGGGGCACCCTATCTGCAGACCTGACCTGTTGTCTAAACAGTTTTCCTGCTTGTCACGGTCTTGGATCTGGGATGTTGTGACGGGAGTGCTTAAGTTTGTTCAGCCCTCTGTCACTCCTTGCTCTTCTTCCATGTGGGCACTGCCAGAGATAATTGGGAGTGAAGAGTTGACTGCAGAGCCTGACTGCAGAGTCTGATGGGTTGAGGCCCTGGAGGGAAGAGGGACACAGGAAAGGTGGTTGATATTCAAGGGTCACCTCCTTTAAGCTCAAGAGCGGTCCATCTCAATGAGCAGCAAGTCAGGCTCAAGATGCCAGGAGGCCTGCATGGGTGAACAAGGAGCTCCTGCCAAACTCAAACACAAAAAGGAAGCCTGTAGAAGGTGGAAAGAGGGAGAGAGTAACCTGGAAGGAATACAGAGGTACTATCTAAGCATTCAGGGATGGGGTTAGGAAAGCCAAAGCCCAGTCAGAGTGGACTGACGAGGGATTGTCAAAGACAGCAGAAGGACTTAGAAGTACATAGGTGACAAAAGGACAAGTAGGGAAAATGTAGGCCTGTTGATGAAAGGGACAGTTTTCCTGGTTGTACAGGACAGGGTAATGTAAAGGCTGAGTTACCGAATTCCACCTTCGCCTCAGTCTTTACTAGCAAGATCAGCATACAGGAATCCCAGGCCCCAGAGACTAGGGGGAAAGAGTGAGGCAAGGAAAGAGTGAGGCAAGGAAGATGCACCCTTGGTGGAAGAGGATCAGGTCAGGGAATACCTCGTGGTCCTGATGGGATACACCCATGATTACAAAGGTAGGTCAGATGGCTAATGCCTTTGTGAGGCCATTCTTGATAATCTTTGAATGATTGTGGTGACTGGGAGAGTACCCGAGGATTGGAGGAAAGCAAATGTCTTTCCTGTCTTCAGGGAGGACCAGAAGGAGGATACAGGGAACTATAGGCCAGTCAGTCTCACCTTGATTCCTGAAGTGCTGTGTCCAGTTCTGGGTTCCCACAGTACGAGAAAGACATGGACATACTGGATAGAGTTCAACAAAGGACCTATAGGATAATAAAGGGACTGGAGCATCTGTCTTGTGAGGAGAGGCCGAGAGAGCTGGGATTGGTCAGCCTGGAGGCTCATGGGGACCTCATCAACATATACAAATACCTGATGGGATGATGCAGAGGATGGAGCCAGGCTCTTTCCAGTGGTGCCCAGTGACAGGACCACCAGCAATGGATAAAAGCCATGTGGACTGTTACTGCTGTCAGACCAACATAAAATATTGAGGATCTAATGATCTTATCTTCTGTTTTGCAGTCTTTTGGTAATTAAAAGACAAAGTGAAAATACTTATTTTTAGTCTCATGCATTAATCTAAACTTCTTGTCAGCCACATGCTGTTTGTGCAGTCAGATGGCAAGTGTGAAGTGTCAGATTCAGCTACCACATTTTGTGGTCCTGACACATGTGATCAATATTTCACAGTGAAAACTTCATTTGGATAGGTATTGCCTTTTACTGGTAATACATAAGCTATGAATTAGAACAATTATTTAAGTTTAAACTTGAAGCATATTGGAGATGACTTCCAGTAGTTCTGAACAATTCTGTTGCACCAATACCGTGAAACCACTGAGCAGCATGTTCCTTAAGCACCTGATGAGCATTTACTTATGGCATAATGACTGTCTGAGAGCACTATGTGTAGGAAAATGATTATATGTATGCCAGGTGTGTTTTTACAGAGGCCTTGGGTAGCATGACAATGTTAGATACCTAAAAATCATGTCAGTGTTGTTGGTTGTTGTTTTTGACTTGAATGCCACCTGTTGTTTTCTTGCATGTATTTTGCATTACCTTCCGTTTATTCAGCTGATGAACACTTCAGGGAGTGATTGTTCAGTGCGGATCTTCTATAACCAAACTGAATGAAGAGACATTAAATGAACATTTAGGATGTAAACATAACGTGATCAGTCCTCCAGGTCTCCAGCTCTCCCTTCTAGAGAAAAGCAAACCCCTTCCTTGCTGCAGTGCAGGCAATGGAGGGGAAGCCACCTCTGTTCACCCACTCCCACTGCTTATGTGTCCTCCTTCCTTCAGTCTGCTGAGCACAGCTGTCACACAGGGCACTGTCTTAGGCAGATGCCATGGGAGGAGATCCGTGTCAGTATGGAACAATTCAATAATGGGACTTCCTGGATGTATGCACAGTAAAACAAATACTGCTCTTCAGGACGGGCTTTTACCTGTATGTATCGTTAAATCTGACTCTGGTATTTTTAAAGATTGGTTATGCCACCCTGATAAAGAATTGGCTCAAATAGAGGGGGCTTCCTGCTACCCATTCAAAAAAAGTTGATTTTGCTTTGCAATCAGAAATTCTTGTGAGTAGTAAGAGGCAGAAGCTTTTTTTTAGTAGGAAAAAATTGATAGTTTAAGTGTACATTGGCCAGAGAGAAGGTTTCACTCATCTTTTTCTGTCTGTTTTCCCTTTGTAGTGCCATCAGCCCACTCTTTGTTGCTCACTAAGTCCTAGTGACTTTGGCCCAAATTGGCTGTAGTATAAATGAAGATTTTCAGTTGCCAGGAAGTTCTCATTTCTTGGTTTTTTTTCTCTTCCCTTTCTGCAGCAGTTTTGGAGGTTTTTCACCATCAGCTATGCGAATCTACACTCCTTTCTCTTGGTTTGACAAATTTAACTGGTAACAGAATTGTTCTGTGGTTATTTCTTCCCTGATCTATGGCACTGCCTTAATCTAGAGGTTGTAGGCACTTCAGGAGTCAGATGTGTTTTCTGAAGCTGCAAATTGAATGTTTGTATTGTGGTGTTGGTGTGAGCATAATGTACTTTTAGGGCATAGTCAGCAAAACCAGAAGGTAGAGGCTTGTTACTTTAAGGAAGATTTGTGAGTGTTCCAGATCTGAATATTTTGTCGCGTCCTCATGCCTGTCTGATAAACTTGGGTATGTGTTGACAGAAAACAGATGGACCTGGTTACGTGTCCAGTTCTTTCACAGTGGTAGTCCAAGGAAGATTTTCCTTTCGTATGGGAAAGAGTTGAAACTCACATGCTGTGGAATGCAGCAGGTGTGTGCTAAGCAGTTGGGAATCATTTAGCTGGACTAAAACAAGGCCATAATGCAAGGATGCTTTGCAATCCTGGCTCTTTTTCAATGTGCATACACTTGACTTGCTTTAAGGAAACACGATGAGTTGTGTGTATTTTAAGGAATATAACAAGAACCCATGTATTGCCTCATTCCCTAAGCAAGCCCCCATATGGAACTTAACGTGTACAAGCGACAGATTAACAGCACTGAGAGACACCTGGATATAATTTGTTTACAAAATATTTTAGTGTAAGAGCAATAAAAAGCCTGCCAGCCTGCCTGTATTTTAGTTTTTCAGTCTTACTACAGTAAGTTTTTGATAATTATGTTTTCTCAATAAGTGAAACGTGCTTAAAGAAGTCTAAGCCAATTATAAACATTGTATTTTAGAAATTTTATTACTTTAAGTAGATAACCAAAATTTTACTTCTGCGTTTTCTCCAAAGATACATTTCAAAGCACTTAATCTTTTGTTTTAGCTCTTCTCTAATCTATTCTGCCTATGAGAGGATTAATGAGATGTGAATCATAATCTCCTTATTGATTTCCTAATTATTTTTCGTAATCTAACTCCAGCTCTTGATTTATGCTTCTCACTGATGAAAAATGTAGAAGCAAAAGGAATGAATAATCTGTATGTGTACACCCTGGAGCTGGTCAAGGATTTAGTTTTCTTTGTTTTGTAACCTCCATCTGGTCTGGTGGTGGTTCCTTATCATATGCACTGCTTTTTTGTCTTTAGTCATACCACATCTTTTTAAATCCTCATTTACTTTAATTTAGTTTCTGTAAATGAGCAGGATTTTATTTGATTGAGGAGCAAGGCTGTGCAGTAAATATTTAACAGAGCATCTTTTTCCAGTTTCATTCAGTAGTCTGTCTTGACTTTTATTTCCCAGAGCACTTCCACTAAACCCGCAGCTGCCACCTTATCTGCGGCATCCGGGGATCTTGATCTATTTACTGAGCAAACAACAAAATCCGAAGAGTCAGCAAAGAAACAACTCTCCAAAGACTCCATTTTATCACTGTATGGCACAGGAACCATGCAGCAGCAAAATGCTCCAGGTAAATAATTTTGTGAAGGTTTTTGTGCAGTCCTAGTTTAAGCTTTACTTAGAACAGTTATCTCCTACAAGTATAAAGCTAAGGTTGGCTACCTGCTAACTATATTCAAATGAAGATTTTTAATTTTACCTTTTATAAAACTGAGAAAAATTACTGAAATGTAATACGGAAGGTAAAGAAAAACACGGTATGTGATTTTAATTTATTTATAGCTGTTCAAATTATCAAGTGTACAGTTTACTGAAAGATTTGTGAACTCATCTTCTGTGATCTAATTCATTGCTGAAGATCTGAGTCTCCACTGTGCAACCAGCAGCTGCCAAGATCTGTATGGAGCTGTCAGAACTTAGGTTTAAGTTATGTTTGTGTGAAAACAAAGACCTCCAATACAGCAATTAAAAGATTCTGGTTGACCACAGGGATTTTCCAGACTCTTCTTGGCAGTTAATTTCATGGCGAGACCCTTTCCTTTCAGGGTTTTAAGCAATTTTTCAGTTTTAACAGAAGCTAAATTGACAGCTCTGACATACAACTGGATACAGTTATCCTTTGAAATTATTTTGGTGCACTTCCGACCTATTGGGATGGGGGAGGAAAATCACAAAATGCTGTTGCTGAAATCTTCCCTTCTCTGGTACAGGTATGTTCATGGGGTCATCTTCTATGCCATTTACCACACAACCATCAACTCACTTTCAAGGCTTTCCAGCCATGGGAGTTCCTGTGCCAGCAGCAACTGGGATGATGGGAAACGTGATGGGACAATCGGTGCCAGTCATGGGACAGAGCACAGGCGTGATGCTAGGAATGGGAATGCCTAATGGATTTACTGGCACTGCACAAACTGGTGTGATGGGACTTCCTCAAAATGTCGTTGGACCTCAAGGTGGAATGGTGGGACAGATGGTCACACCACCACAAAATAAGTATGGATTGCAACAAAACCAACAAGCTCAATGGAACCTCTCTCAGGTAAAGGCTGGCTTCCCAGACAAGAGTGCTTTAGAAAAAATGCTGCTTTTCAGATACAAGATGTGTGGCTGTAGGAGGAAGGTACAGTGTAGCCATCTTACAGACTGCTGGACTATGAACTGCTCAGAGGCATAGGCATGTGTTAACAAATCAGTGAATAATTCAATTAAAGGTAACATAAGCAGAGAATAATTTTTGCTCTCAAACTTGTTTTTACATTGAGCACTGAAAATTACAGTGACTGGATAATATTTCTAGGGAGTATGAATAGTTTTGCACCATACCTGAAGTGAATGTGCTGAATTTTGAACTCTTTCCCACCTTTAACCAGATGCTAAATTCATGTGAATTTAATTTCATGTGAATTATTTCATTCATTTAAGGAATTACAGCATCTTGAGTAGATTCTTTAGCAAGACTGGTTAGATTTAGATAATACTCAAGTTTATAAATCCACCTCCTTCTTTGCTGATTGCCACCTAAATAGACAATTTGTATAAAAACTTGTATATTTAAGATTATGAGGTCTCCAAATAAAAATGAGGTCTCCAAAACAAAAAAAAAAAAATACCTGGAGTTGCAAGTGCAGACAAGGCTATATTACTGGCTCTGGTGTCTCTTTATCTCTCTAACCACAGTTCTCTTGGTTAGCTTTGACACTGTGAAAGCAAACTCTTACCAACCAGCCACATTGGCCATCTCCCTCACGTGCTGTGTTGGTTCCTTAGTGGAACATTCATACAGATGTGACACATACACCAAGTGCTGCAGCCTGTCAGCTGGTGTATTTGAAGGTGATTGAAGGGCTCCAGAAAAACTGGTAGCGTGGAAAAAGGCTTAGAAACTTAGACTGAGTCAGTATTTTTATTTAATGAAAAACATTTTTAGGGAAATGTACTATTCACTGAGTGGCTGATGGGAGGCAGGACTGCTTTTGGCCAGCAGCATGCTGTGGTTCAGTGCCAGCGCTAACCAGGCTCATGTGTGTGTTTGTGCTTTGCAGATGAATCAGCAAATGGCTGGAATGAACCTCGGCAGTTCCAGCAACGTGATGGGCTTTGGCCAGCCCCCCAGCACAGCGGCAGGATGGACTGGAAGCTCCTCTGGCCAGACTCTCAGCACACAACTGTGGAAATGAAAGTTGCAATAGAAGTCTCACCCAGAACAGCCACCTAACATTCCTTGTTCAAATGCATTTACTTTTGCTGTTCCTTCCATGTACATATATATTCTTTTTTTTTTCCCCAGCTGTTCAGATTAAGAATATAACTGACTGACCGTGTTGTGGTCTATATTGATTTAAATTTGATGTAGTGAAAAGCAGATCAAGAATATATTTATACATCATTGGAAGCATTTTCATACAATGCATATGATTTCATAGACCATATTAAGAAGCTGCTTAACCACATACTGATTTTTTTCCCTCAAAATTCTAGATCAAATGTTTGCATATAAGGGACGTAGCTATCATGTTAGTAATATCCAAAAATATGAACCCCAATCCCCCCAAATTACCCAGTAATCCTGTAGAAGGTACTGTATGAACAAATGTTTAATCATATATAAATAGAATGTAAATGTATCACTGAGCAATGTTTTCTAGTGTATCAGACAAATTTTGTTTCATCATACATTTCACTGTGATGTTATTATGGTGTGCATAACAGGGAATGTGGTTATTGAAAGAAAGATAAACCTGGATGTTACTGTAGTTCTACAAATCAATAGTTTATTCTTTTAAAAACGAGCATTTGATGCATTTGAGTTTCCTGTGATAAAGTCTCTGATCTGGCTCACGAGGCACACGCACAGTATTAATGCTGAGAACTGGCGGCACAATATGCATACAGGGTAACTCCAAATGAATGGATATATTTTTCCTTGCAGAGATCCAGGTTTATGACAGTGATTGTGTTTACATTTTATGGTGCCTCGTAATGATAAAATGTTATTTCCCTATATTAAAAGGATAAATCCGTAAATGATTTTGGGTTTTTATTTTGTTATTGTATGACCTATTTGACCGCTACTTCTAATGAAGTAAAACATGTTCGGTTTAGAGGATCCATTTATGCAGATATTTAGATCAACAGTTTGTGAGTTAAAATCAGTTTATAATTACACCATTAAGCTGGATAAATACAAAAAGTATATACATAAATAATGATTTTGAAAAAATTCCATTACACCACGTTTCTCTATGTGGAAACAGCGTTAAAACAAAGGTAAGTGTCAGTTTATTAAGCTGAGAGTTCAGAAATGCATGCAGACAAGTTAGAACAAGCACACCCACATGATTTGCTTACTAGAGTCTCTGACAGCTTCCTTTTTTTTCCACAGAAGTCCATCAGGTCTCACACAGAACCAGATGATTTTAACTGGCTGAATTCAAACACGTGCTGACGTGTCCGTTGTCCTGCACTTGCTGTGTGACTGTCTCCCCACATCATACCTCAATATTGACTGTATCCAGGTGGTACTTTGGCTCGTTAGCTAGATTCACCTTCTCTGTTCGCGTGTGCCATACCAGAACCTATAAAATAACATTTGTGTCAGTACAGTCATCTACAGAGATGACATAAAAGCTTTTTAGAAAGTGTGGAACTTGCTACCTTTGTGCAGTTGTTTGCTTTTGGCTCCAGTTCCTCCACTGTTGTTATCTGTTTCAGAAAATCAGATTCTTGCATTCCTGGTTGAGAACCACGACGCTTGAATACGGCTTTGGGATGCGACAGGATCACTTGAAGACTCACAGCAAATCCTTGGATAGAGGGGGACAGGGAAAATGTTAAGAAAAACCTTTAGGCTTTACATTTTTGTGCAGTTACACTGAAACCTAGAAATCTCCCATGTCTTTTTAAAATTGTGGAAATTTGATTATATGAATAGATAGTATTCGGTAGGTTTGTACATCTTACATTTCTGTGGTTTGCCCTCAAGATACAATCAGATGGTTTATTTGCACCATATTTTCAACATGTTTAATCTATTTCCTATCATGTAAGGAATATATACCTTTTTGTCCTGAAAAGTCAGATATTGCTAAGATCCTGGACTATTCATCATTTCTACTTCTAATTAAGAAATAAAACTCAATTTTAAGTAAAATAAAATGTATAAAATTTATACTGTACAAATACTTCTACATTTAAAGATGAAAGAAAAAAGGTTAAAATACATTACAACTGTGATCTTTAGAGAGTTTCAGCCTGTATAGAGTTTTTAACATTACTGATGGTGAAAGACAAGCCACATTAATGCTCTGCCTTGCACACTGTGTAGTTATTGTGGACTTGTGAATGACTTTCATCACTGGTGGTCTGCGAGGCAGTCTGTAGGTGATCTGTGCATGGCACAGCATGGCTGAAAGGACTTTTTCAGTGCACACGTCCCTCTGTGATGCATTCCTCCTGCAACGTGCATTAGGTCCCTTGAAGGGAGGTTGCACACTGAGAAGTCACTGGTTTGAACAAACTTGCCCTCTCTGAAGAAGCTCCCATGAATCTCCAATTTGCCATAATTTATAGAACTCTCCAGTTTTCCTTCAGCAGTGCTCAGTCACATGTATGGTTCTTTCAGTAGAACTCAAAACTCGACTGATAGACTTGTAAAGAAAAAATAAAATTGGAACTAACTCATTATGTCTGATTGCCAAGCCTAATAAAGAAATCCTTTCTTTGTCAGTTCAGAGTGGTTCCAGCTGTCCCTTTATGACACAAGTAGTAACAGTCTTGACATCAGTTCTGGAAAATGGCAAGAACATTTAATTCTAAAGCCAGTATTAAAATGTTATGGATTTAAAATTGAGCATAACTTTCTCTAACTCAATATAATACTGACCCCTTTTTTATTACAATTGTCTTGCTACCGTATTTTCCTTTAAAGTATCTGTGACTTTTATGGGGGCCTTTTGAAGAGGAAAATATAAGGAAGTAATTATTACATCACGTGTAAAGAAAGGCCTATTGAAACCAACCACTTTATTATGCTCTTGCTTGCAGGAAAGCACAGGAAGGCACCAAAAAGTTTGTTTTAAATAAAGATTTGGACCCTGATAAAGACTATGGGTTGGGACATAAATTAAGGTCCAGTTCACTGATGGACACAGGTTGCAGAAGACATGTTATACCTCTTTTGTAACTTTATACATTATATCTTGTCTGAGATAAAGAAAAATAGGTGTCTAGATGGAGAGGGCACATTGCCCACACCTTACAGAACAGTCTAGTGAACAAAAGACTTCCAGGAGGTGTGAGACCTTGGCTGTAGCCTGTCCTCACTCAGTTAACCTCTGCAGCAGCACTGCTGGGATCCAGCTGTTCTCTGCTGCAGCTGCTGGGCTTAGCTCAGTGCTCCCAGGCAGAATAATGGCTCTGGACTTCTCTTCCCCAGCAGGGGCTTGTCTGCAGCAGGCTGCAGGCCGTTCCTGCTTCCTACAACTTGTAGCCTGGTCATGAGGGAGCACAAGATGGGCCCCATCCCAGTTTTGTTGGTAGACAAGCGTAATCATTTGGGAAGAGCTGAGGTTGAGCGTTTAAACTCCCTCAGCAAGAGACAGCAGCAGTGCATACAGCCAGCTTGCAGCACCTTGAAAGGGACCTTAGACTTAATACTGATGAACAAATTGACCTGCTTCAGTTCAGTGGTTTTGGTTAGGTTTTGTTGGGTTTTCTTCCTCTATTAGAGCAAGCAGTAAATTTTGGATGCAACTGCGCTTTGATAGTTTTGGGCACATAAAAAAAATTGTTGCTTTGCATGGGAAGGCATTGTTGGAATCCTGATCAGCTGTGTGAGCTGCTGTTTCTTTTCAAAAATATTTAAGATTCAAGCTGGCCATGCATAAACGAAAAAATGAAGTAAACACCAAAATAATTAATGTAGTGGCCTAGTTTTTAGAGTGGGGAAGGAATCCCATTCTAAGCAGAAGAGGCACAGATTTTCCACTGCTTATCTTAGTGTGTATCAGTGTGGCTCCCTGGCTCTCACAGCCCATACTTATCCATGCATTGATTAATTTCTTACGCTTGCTCCTCTGTTGAGAAAATTGCATGGAGTTCTGAGGGTGGATGTCTGCTACGCACAGATGGGCCGTGCCCCCTGCATGTAACACATGCCCTTGCTACCATGCTATTGCAAACTACCATGATAGGGTGCTATCAAAAATCAGGCATCAAATAAAACTTAAATTATAAACTCAGTGTTGTGCGTGGCAAGGACACAGACTACTGTGCACAGACTGGCCTGAGGTTTGTTTCCTTGGTCAGTGGTCATGCAGTCTTTGTTTCTTAAAAAAATCCAATAAAGCAACAACTTGAGGAGATAAAATAATGCAAGCAGATTTATCCCTTGGCTCTTTTAGTTCTTCAGCTTTGCTTTATAACTGCTTTAATTTCACATGTATGACAATTTGTAAGATGGACTTGAAAGAAAAGCACTTTCTAGTGACACCTTTCTATTGACTTTTTATCACAGATGTATCATTTTGATGTCAGAATGAGGCTCAGGTTTTGACCAAACTGGCACTAATTTCTCTACTAATTTCTCTCAGTAGATAATGATCCTGTGCTAATAGATGAAAAGGTGCTGTTATTTTGAATTCTATCACCAAACAGGGATTAATTTGGGATTACTGTCTCCAGTGTAGCATAACTGAACAGTGCTAATGTTCATACAGTTATTTTACTTAATCATTATTCCTACAAGGTCATATTGGGCTTAAGCTCACACGAAATGCCACAAGACAATTTCATAGCTGGAGTGTGAAGAGGTGTTTTGGGGGTTTTATGGTGTTTAATGCAAGGTTGTAAATTAAATCTAATTGGCTGAAGAACCACCCAGACAAGAATTAATTTGCTGGAGGACAAGGTACCTGGGAGATGCGGCAAAGTTTATATCTGTGCTTCTTTCAATGTAAGCTGTTTCTGTTAATTCACACCTTGCCTTGTGTTAGATCAGTGGCTTCTGTTAAGAGGCAGAACTATTTTTCTTCATTCAGTTAAACTTGAACCAGTGTTTAAAGATTTTGTTGCCGTGATTAATGCCATTGCTTCCTAAATGTTCTAGATAGGGTAGTGGCTGAAGGCAACCTGGAAACAGAGTGTTTATCATTTCTGGAGAGTATAAATGTTAATGCTCAGTGCTAATGCAGAAACAGACCAACTGCTGTCCACATGGTTTGAGGTACCGCCTTTGGCTTGTTGGACGTGCCATGGCTTGGGCTCTGCTGCTCTCAAGTTCTATTTTCCCTGTGACACACTGTTTGGGTTGCAGTAAGGCAGAGATGCCTAACCAGGGGTTTCTGTAGTTCAGAACAAAGGCATCTGCTCACAATTAATTCACCATGAAAGGCTCTTGATTGTAAACTCAATGTTTAAAATAGTATTTACCCTTTTCGTGGAGAGGGGTTTGGTTTTTTAAGCATGCTGTCTGCCATAACCACTCAAAACTTTTTGGTTTGTACTTCTGTCTTCCAGCAGTGGCTCTTTCAGATTCACTCAAAATATGCCATGTTTTGTGTTGTCATGATTAGACTAGCTTTTTGCTCAGGGAACCCTAAGAAAGATGAGATGTACTGAAGAACTCATAACTATAGCAAAATGAAAATGAAAAAAAAAAAAAGGTTTTCCTCAGGCCCTAGCAGAGGCTCTTTGGGCACAGTGGATGAGCTATGGGCCACACATCCAAAATTTGCTTGCCTAGTCGTTTACAGGCATGTAAATGTGACTGAAGTAACTCCTGGAATGCTAATGTAAAGTATGTGTCTGCCTTCTTGAACAATCCTGACACTGGGAGAATCATGATGTAACATGTTTTCATGGGTCATCCAAAACTCTGGCACTGGGAACAAGCCAAATTTAAAACAGCAGTATTTAATATAGAAGACTTTAAATCAGGTCCATACTAAATAACACACTGCCTAATTCAGAATCAGTGTCACCTTTTTGCTTTCAGCATTCTCACTTTTCTTCCTGAGGGTAAGGAAGTTTGTGTCAAACTCTAGAACTCACCTGCAGTTAAAACTGAAGCAGAACTTAGAAAACACCTGAACTAATTCATATGATGTGCTGGTTGCAAGTCAAGAAGCAGCACAGGAAACAGCTACTCTGCTTTCTGAATGCAATTTATCATTGGAGAATAGGAGTGTCAGCCACAAATTTCTCAAAATAAATAACCAGTGCTTAATGAACTGATCTAATGTGACTGCAATGTGTGAGTGTGTTTCAAAGAATCTGGGGAGGTTGGCCACCTGGGGTCTTTGAGCTGAGCCCAGTGAAATCATCAGGACCTTTCTCCACTTGCAGTA
This sequence comes from Myiozetetes cayanensis, assembly GCF_022539395.1. Classification (NCBI taxonomy): domain Eukaryota; kingdom Metazoa; phylum Chordata; class Aves; order Passeriformes; family Tyrannidae; genus Myiozetetes; species Myiozetetes cayanensis. The sequence goes on along the minus strand of NW_026087411.1, from coordinate 85,589,956 downwards.
ATTTGAATTTGACCTTGTATTTTGAAGCCTAGAATAAGAAGCTTTATGTACTTAAAAGCAAGGATGTGCTTCATCTGAACATCCACACGATAAATCAGTGATCCCAAACCTTTTAAGCAGTCCTGTGTTCACACCCTGACTCATGATCAAATTCTTATGAAAATCACTATGAAAAGACAGTTCAGTAAACCAAAGGGAGCCTCCTTACCAGTGCACTGTGTATCAGAACGTTAACTGTAGACAGCTGAGCAGTTTAATACATGCACCTGTACTTTTTTCATGGCAATATTTTCAAAAGAGGTCCTTGAACTTCCTTATGTGCAGTATAACCTAAATTGCTTGTGTGTTTGGTGCAGCCGATGGAGAAATGCCACTGATGGACCACAGCATGGACTTGGGTTTTTCAGCAAGTCTCCCAAGTCTGCAGGGGTGTGTTGGGAAGTCGGGAGCAAAGGGCACGGGTAGGAAACTGAGTGTTGACATGTGTCCTGTAGACTGCACCTGCTCAGGCACCTATGCAGTTCTGGATTTGCAGTTCTGTTCGTTAGTGCCCTTCCACTGTATTCCTGAGGGGATTGAAGATGCAACTTTCACATAATTTTTTTAGCACTTTACACAGCATCCATTTCTCTCCTTGCTGAAATTAAAAATGTAATTTCTTCACTATTTTTGAAGACTAATAAAGAGTTGTCTTACAAAGTAGTAACTCCTTGTTTGTGGATCTGCAGTAACTTCCTGTACTATCAATGTTTCTTTGTCTCTATAACCCTGCCTTTTGTGACTTTTATGAAAAAGTACAAGCAGGTAATGCTCCTAATGGAGCTGCTTTTCCCTCATGCCAGTGATTCAGCCAGCAACTGCAAAGTAAACCACAACTTAAGAACTTTCCATGTATCTCTTCATGTCTGGGTTAGAGTCTCTTGGCCATTGTAGTGTAATGGCTTTTTGCCTGCTGCTAATGAATTATGAACCATGCTCTCACCTAAATAATGCCCATCAGTAATCCCTTCTACAGCACAGTATCGGTAAGTATCTATGAATCCACAGGCAGAGGCTGTTAAAATGCCCAGCTGCAGTCCTCGACATGCTGCATGGGTTTGGGCATTGACATACCTACATCTCCCCTGAGGAACACCTCTGCCTGAACACACAAATATTAATTTTTATGCCACGTGGTATTATTGTCTTGAAATGCCCCTACAGTGCAGAAAAAATCACTGGCTGATGTTTCTATCTTTGTGGTGTTGAAAATGATTAGCACTTTATTCTTTTTAAACAATACGACTGTATATACTGTACATATTTATCATCTGACATTTCAATTAATACATTCTGCCAAAGTGAGAAAGCACTGTTCTTTTCTCTCTCCCAAAACACAAGTGTACCAGAATAAAAAAAAAAAAAAAGAAAAAAATGTGGCTATTTCTCTCCTGTTCTTGCCCTTGTATTCCTACTTTTCCCCTTCGCTCCTTAATGCAGAAGATGCCTAAGTGCAAATATCACATCACTTGCTAGGAAATCAGCTGCTGCTACATCAGAAATTGGACTTCTGCACAGTGGTGATTCATGTGGCAGTTGTGAACATATTCAAAAGATTGTCTAAGCATGGACTGACAGCAAGACAGAGCTGTGTAGTGTGCAAACTTCACTGCAGAAGATTGATTACATCCATTTTGAAGCTTTTCTACCTTCATCTACTAGGCGATAGCTGTCAGTGATTTTTCACCTAAGCCCAGTGTTTCAAACTATATCCATCTGTAGTTATCACTGTCATCCCAAATAACCGATACAAAATGAATAATTTCACGATACAGTAGCATTTTACAACATGAGGTCTAAGAAAGGTCTGCATTTATACTGCCTGGTTTAGATTGCTGACACAATGACAGGCAGGTGCTCCTTGCAAAAATTACTTGGGTGAATTAACTTACAATTAACTTGTTTCAGATGAACAATTTATACAACATAAAAGCCACGTTGCCACATAAAATTAAAAATAAATGAAAGTAAGTTCAGATATCACCAAGCAGCAACTTAATTAGACAAGATGTGCAAGCTAAGACTTCCAGGATATTTAGTGCCAAAGGGCTGCACGCAGTGCTGACACTTGGGAAGTTTTAAAAGCTGCTTACGTTGAGAAAATCAGTTACTATGAGAAACATTCATATATCATGTAAATGGATCCTTACCTGCCATGTCAATAGCAAAGGGCCTGTCAGCTCTCCAGCCCGTGTACCAGCCAACAACTTTGCCGTTCTCCACGACCGGGCGCTCGTACCGCCGTCCCCCGACCAGCCCCACGGGCCACACGGACACCTTGCGCGTTGTGCGCATCTGCAAGAGGCAGCACAGCATCACTCACTGCCTGCCCCTGTTCCTGGCAGGATTCTTTTGTATGTGTTGGTAGAAAGCCTTCACATTAATCAGCAAGACTGGGTATTCAAAGGCAATTCTAGCTGACAGGTTTCAGCCCAACAGAGTAAGTATTGGAAAGCTGCACGTGCCCACTCATTTTCTGTGAAATCTCCAGCTCTTTAGCCCATAGGCACCTCAGTTCTACTTTAAACACCCTATTCATAACATCCTTCATAGCAAAATTTTTAAAAGCTGTGAGAAAACAGGTTTGGGTTTTTTTTTTCTTGTTTGGGCTTTCAAAGGTGTAGTAGAGCTTTTTTATCTGCAAGACTACAGCATTCTGTCAGTAGGTTTATTTCTATAGGTTATTTCTATAGGTTGCTGAGATATTTTACAAACTCAGTGAGAGAAAATATAATGATTAACAAAGACACACGCCACTAGGACAAAAACAATTCGTTTGAGACTGGTAAAAAATGCATTGAGTACAGGAAATTGTGACACACAGCTCTTTCCTACCTGCAACATACCAGATTTGTACAGAGCTGAGATGCAGCTCGGATCTATTAAACGGTCACGAAAAAAAAAAATTACTTGGGTTAAACCTTTCTTAATTCTACACTTTCCCTTTAAAAGCTCTGCTAAATTTCCAAAAAGGATGAAAAAGCAGGCCAGGCAGGATGCTTACAATCAGTAACAAGAATTTTTCCCAGTGGTGTAAATGTAACTAAATGCAGCTCTAGAATGCAGCTCCTTATCTAACCTTGAAGAATCTACAGATACTAAAAAATAATTCTTTCTTTAGCAAGAAGGGTGAACAACTGGGAGTCACTTCAAGAAAGACACTGAGGTGCTGGAGCATGTGCAGAGAAGGGCAATGAAGCTGGGGAAGGATCTGGAGAGTAAGTCTTATGAGGAGCAGCTGAGGGAGCTGGGAGTGCTTAGCCTGGAGGAGACTCAGGAGAGACCTTATCACTCTCTACAACTACCTGAAAGGAGGTTGTAGCCAGGTAGGGCTTGGCCATTTCTCCCATGCAGCTAGTGACAGGATAAGAGGAAATGGCCTCAAGCTGTGCCTGGGGAGGTTCAGTTTGGACATCAGGAAGAATTTCTTCACTGAAGAGGTGGTCAGACATTGGAACAGGCTGCCTAGGGAAGTGGTGGAGTCACCATCCCTGGAGGTGCTCAAGAAACAACTGGATATGCCACTTAGTGCTATGATTTAATTGATACAGTGCTGTTCGGTCAAAGGTTGGACTCAATCTTGGAAGTCTTTTCCAACCTTAAAGAATCCGTGATTCAGTGAGTTCAGATAACTGGTTCACTGGACCGTTTTCTTCAGTAAACAGGAGATAATATGACATGAACTTTGACTCACTGCTCCCCATGGGAAAATCAGATAGTCTGGTGTGAGAACTTGAGTAGACGAGTGCAACAGACAAGGCAACTTGCACAATTTAACCACATTGATTCAAAAGCCACTGTTTCAACTACTGTGTTTTGAATATGGTGCTATTTAAACAAGTATTAAACTATTTCAGTGTCATGTGGGCTTAATTTGATCTATTCTAAAAACAGTCTTGTCTTTTGTTCTAATTGAAGCCTATTCCTTAGGGAAAGGTTATCCCTTTCTCCTTCCAAGCACTCCTCTTAGCAAAACAAATACAGTTTTACATATTTGTTACTGCAGTCCCCTATTGATGGATGCTGAAGTAAAAGACAACCTTGGTTAAATATTAAACAATTCTCTCTCTCTCTGCCAAGGTGAAAGATTTATCATGCATATCATCTAGGCTCATAGGAGTTGCACCAGAAAAAACAAAGACATCACGTCAGTGTGGTTCACATTTCCAAGCTAGATACATTAGCAGATTCTTAAAACTTCCACACAGGGAAGGCATAAAATATATATATTTGAAAATCCACAAATATGGACACACAGAAGAGAGATATGTACCTTCTCTCCCTCCAGTTACTCATGTATCTTCAAATTTGTTTAGCAGAATTTCCTCACCTCCACCCTAACAGCTGTTGCAGCAAGTCAGAGCCAGACCATCTCTCAGCAGCAGCAGCCCACAGTGTGTAAGAGCAGGGCATGTGTATAGTTGGCAATAAAGGGATTTCTTGTGATAAGGATTCTCTCCAAGCCACTGACTATTGCCAGTGAGACACTACCATGAATCTCTCTACAGGTTATTGCTGATCATGTTTATCTGTAACTGCTCTCCCTGCTTATGTTTAATTTTCCAATCTCTCACACTTGTCCATGCAGGAAAACCAGAGTTAGCAGTTACCTATTTGGGTGTGGACATCAGCCAAACCTTCTCTTGAAGATCTTTTAACTCTGGTTTTAATGATACATCCCTTTTGCATATTTTGCTAACAGCATATTTAAAGCAACATCCAAACATATCAGACATGGACACAGGGCATCATCCTGTTGGGCATGTCTACACAGGTAAGTTCCCAATAGGTTTCCAAGGGCACCAACAAGCCACAAGTTATTAATGTACAGAATCGCAGCACTTTAGCCACCCTGTGCCAATTGCACCCACAGTGAATGCAGTGAAATGCCACGAAACAAGGGCAGACACACTCTTAACTACGAGATGGTAGCTGATGCATGGTGCACCCATGCCCTGCCTAAGCACACAGCAGAAGTTTGGGCAGCTGTACTGCACAATGGGCCAGCTTACACAGGACTTCTGAACTGGGTAAACGGCAGCCTCAGCATCTATGCTGGCAGAACCAGACGGATTTACATTAATACTCTACCATACACAGTGTGTGCAAAAATCTCGTCAGTGAAAAGTATATCATTGTCCTGATAAAACCCAAGAAGTTTTGAATTGGTACAGCCTTGGTTCTGTCTTGATGTCTAAGAGTTATGTCAGTAAAGCCACCACACAACAGAAGGAAGGAGCTCTACATTTTGTTCTTGAGTTATTTTCTTTATTCTCACAGGTTACATTTTTGGAGAATGAAATAAGCAGGTGTCAAGAATACAGCAATCTCTTTAAGTAAAAGCTGAAAGAGCACATCTAGACCAGTATTTATGCTAATTCTGAAATACCTCACAGCCTCAGAATATGCTAGGCAGATGAAAGCAGGAATATTTCTTTTAATCTTCTGAGAATAGCATTACTGCAGTTAACATACTGCTATGTGAAGGCTGTATTTATATATGATGGGGAAAAAGCTATTATTTGGATTAAAAGGCCAGCTTGCACCTGGAATTTTATGCTGCTAATCACCGAGACACAAAAAGGTGATTCAAAAATGTGTTGATTCCAAATAGTCTTAGTGCTGTGGGCTAAACAACTACCAAAATCTTATGATTTACAAACAGCTTCCTAAATTACCCTTCTGTCATCTGTAATGACAGCAGTAACACATGCTGTCTTAATACTCAGTATTTTAAGTCCTACATGAATAGTATTCATCTTACTTACACTTAAGTCTCTGTAAGTTAAGGATCTGGTCTGTCCTAGTTAGACTTCTGTAGTTAATGCACAGAGATAGGATCCCACTGACATGATTCATCCTGCCTGGCTTAGACAGCTATCTTAAGGTAGGATGAATATCCCTCTGAAAATGCTTTTATCCTCTATTTACTTTTTGATTATTTGAAAGGGGGTCTTGGACATAGGAGGAGAGTGATGTATTGGATGGGGAAGATGGTAGAAAAAACCTGAATGAAGTAGTAGGAGGGACACAAATGGGAAGGATTGGGCAAGGAAATGACAGGATAGGTGAGTAACAATTGACCTAAGAAATCCCAGTGAGGTGATGGGCATACAACAGTAAGTACAGTTACAACAGAGTAACCACTAAAGAATAGCAAGTGAAAATGCAGAAAATGTGACTGAGTAATAAAAGGCAGTGATAAAAGCATTGCCAAATATAGCATCTCATTAGTCAATCAAGAAAAGCTGCTTAATGGGATGTGCTGGACTGATGGATAGGGAAGATACCAAACCAGTAACAAAATATAAATGCCCAGGGGGAATGAAGGCAAATGACAGACAGGGAGAAGAAAACATGGAGGTACTTCACATAGTGAAAAGGCTTCCAGACTGGCACAACCATCCTAGTGTTTTTGCAGCATGATGTTGATGTTTTTTACTTAGGATTTAAAGCTCTTTGCAAATGCAAACCTGCTGCTACACATAGTAAGCTTTTTTCCTCCCCCTATCATTTTAGCCTCTCTGTGATTTGTGATCTATACTGGTCAGGCTACAGGTTAGCACCATTCCATCCCACTCCACCCTACTGGCCATTCCAGCGACACTTGGGCAGATTTCTATAAAAAATTCCTATTTATTATTACGAAAGAGAGGACCTAGAGCTCCTTCACTACACCCTTCCACAGCAGAAAATTGTATGGGTTAAAAGAACATAAGCACAGGCGGGTTTCCCTGTCAGTTCTCACACAGTTCTCTGCATTACTCACAGGCCATCTAAAGCCATAGTGCTCTCACGTGAGAGTACTGTGAGTCAGACGGAGAGCTCAGCAGCACTGATGCTGTGCCACTTTACTGAGGCACTGGATGGAGCTTCTGCCCCTACTTACCATCACTTCAAAGGAGGTACTGAGGCACAGAAAAGCTGTTTCAGTGAGTTTTGTGGTTCAGGGACAGCGACACTTCAGGGATAGGAACTTCAAAAAGCAAGGTTGCTGTTGGCAAACTTGACTGTAAAAGGTATTCTCCATGGGAAAACTTGTAGGAAGGGTCTACAAGTCAAAAAAATTTTCAGTCATTGAACTAGCCTGCTCCACAACCCTCACAGGTGACCTGATTTAGTGCTTCACCATCCTCACTATTAGAAAGCTTCTCCAAGCCTTTATTTTAAACCTCCTCTTCTGATTTGTACACCATTTACACTGCAAAGGGAGGACACATTAATTCCCCCCTTCTTTCCAGCAACATTTTATATATAGGGTACAATGATTAATGCTTTTAAATTATACCAGCATCCTTGGGCACAAATGTCAATATTGCTTCCCTACAGAAGAAAACTGTACCAAATTTAACTAAAGCAGTTAGGAGCCAATTTCTCTGGACTGGGATGACTTCCAAAACATTTGCTACTCGTGGTACTTCTGGGCCCTTCTACTTACTGGTTCTTTTTCTCATCCTACTCTCTGTCATCCTACAAGGCTGTGTTGACTGCACCTCGGCAGAGCTGCTGACCCTGTTTAATTAGTTTCAGAGTAACAGTATCAGTTTCACATATAAGACCACTGCTGTCAGGGCAGAAACAGACAGTACTTAGCAACCCAGAGTCCCTCACTTGGATAACATGTTTCAAATAGCTTGTGTTTTGTTTTTTTTTTTTTTTTTGGTCACTGTTTCCTCTCATTTTTAAGATATTTCATTCTCTGCCAGGCTTTTCTAGTCCAGTCTCTTTAGCACAGGCATTACATGTCTGTGTGGAAGAAGAATGTCAGTGTGCATTTAAAATCTGTCATGTACTCCTAAATCATTTATACCCTAGAAAGGTATTTAATGCACTGCTAACTCATATTTGGATCATCTTTTTATTCTGAAGAATATAACTAATGACTGCCAGCTAATATTTAATTCTGTCTAGACTACTGAATGTTATTTTTAAGAGTATATAATTGATTTCTCCAACCAGCTGCAAGAGATACAACAAAATATTTTCATGTTTTCAAAGGTAAAGATATTCACTTATACTAGTTTTAAATCTTTTTGCATAAATATATCCATTCAAAAATACACAGAAGTTAGCTTTACACCAGTACAGTGTCCAAAGATTAGGACAGTTATGTAAACGTTATTGAAGGAACACTAACCCTCCCTAGTCAAAGCTGGAAAAAATAGCAAATATTCACCTCTTTTGTGATGTGCTTTTGAGTTGCTCAAAATATTTTACAAAGGTGATCACAGGAAAACTGAAGCCTGTGTGACATGCAATGCCTGCAAGTATTTCTGTTCCATTTTTAATAACAAGGAATTATATTTTTTAGGCTACTGAAATGGCTGTTAAAAGTCATTAGAATATCTGCCACCTTCAAACATACCTTTTGGGAAAGGGGGGAGCAGGGATGCAAGAAAATGCTTTCAGTCTGAATCTTGGGCTACCTGTAAAGACTGCCTCAACTTCAGGAGAACAGGTTGAGCTCTCTCTCCTCCTACCTCCTTTGCAGCTTCAACTCTACCATCACATTCAGGGTATTCTTGTGCAGACAACAGCTACAGCAAGTTGAATTCTGGTCCACAACTCAGTGGAACAGGGCTAACTGCTAAGCTACTAAAGTTTGGATTGTTTTTTTTCTACCCTTCAGAAATGACAATTAGGGCTGTGATTTACTTTAAACTCCATGCTGCAAGGCTGTATTCAGATCACACCTTAGAGCATGGATTTCTCTAAGGAGGCCCAGTCTGCAAATCCTCTCCTAGCACTCAGACAGACAGTGGAGCATGACACACGTGCATACTCTGGATACCTAGCAAACCTCGCTATGAAATTTTGGACATCAGTGACCAGAGGCCTACGGGTGGTAGGGAGGGAGAGCATAGTTTTAGATATGGGCATTTTAATTTCACACATATCTCGGTTTAGGTGTCTATACAAAATACAAGCAAAAGGAATCTCTAAAACTCAATGCATTTCTGAATGCAGCAAGCTCACTTTCTCACAGATGTTGAAGACCTTTACTCCTCTTCTTCATACTTCTTAAGCTGCTCACCCCTCACCCTCAAGGTTTCAGGGCAGTCTGTAGAATCAAGAGCAGAGTGGATCTCTAACACTTATTTTTCCAAGTTGCACACATATCCAGGCATGGATTAAGGAAGTGGTGGCTTTTGGCCAACTACACAAAACACAGAAAGAGCAGAGAAAATGCCTGAGACGTAGAAACACATGAATTATGTGAAGAGTTAAGGGAAGTGGAACTTGGCTCTCTATCTTCAGTTTCTAGTGCTTAGGTAAATCCTGTTTTTAAAAACTCTCTATGAAGGTGGAATGGCAGCTTTATCTAAGGTTTTCTTTCTGGAAGTTTAAAAATGTGCAATCGGCAGTTGCTAGGCATCAGTCACAATATTCCAATAACTTGCACTCAGGAATAAGATGAAACACAAATGCACCAGAAACTATAAGATAGCCATTACAAAAAGAACAGCCTATAGTAAAAAAATGGAAGTTATGATGATTCATGTAGAAACATCTGTAAAACATCTTAAATGTAGTAGTTGGGATTTCAGGCTTTTCATTGTTTTTTTTTATGAATGTAGGCTGACTTTCAACAGAAAACAGATATTTTGAGAAAGCAGACTGTTGTTTTTGATGGCAAGATGCAGATGTACACCTTCAGGTGAACAACTCATATTGGAGCAGAAAATACATAATTACTTTTGAGGTCTGGATCCCAAAATATTTATAACAAAATATAACATGCCAGAACCACAGGCATTAAAATAAAAGCATGATTTTTTACCTGACCACCACTGTATGCTCAAGCAGAAAGATTTGGGAATAACTTAAAGGTCATTTCTCCACTCCTGGAGATATTTTCTTCATCACTGCTGCAGCCCTGCTTAGTACTCTCAAGAATTTCACAATTGCTGAACAAACTGGTTCTTTTCCTGCAGCCTTTCCAGGGAGAGTAAGCCTTTCCTAATGAAATCCTCAAGAGAGCCAATGCTGAACATAGCGTAGCAGCAGAAAGACAAACCAGGATCTCCACCTTATTCTAGAAAGGACGATTAAACCTGCTCATACCCTGCCCAGTTTGGACTTTGAGGACGTAGTTTTGCCAATCAGAAAACTAACCTATACATCCACATTCCATCATAGCTCATAGGAATAAAGATAATTATAAACAGCACTAAAGGCTTCCAGATTTACTACAGACGGTGACATTTTCCAGAAAAATTCTACTGTAAACTGGGTTCTTGGGTTTTTTTTCCTGATTTCCATGAAACACACTAGGCCTAGTTCTACTGGGCCCAGCTCACTCCATATCAAATATGAAGTATTCATTCCTATACATACCAGGCAGAAGGACTTTGGACAGAGATTAGAATTTCCTCATCAAAAGCTCTCAGAAGTATCCCATGGCATTTCATGTCAAAGCATGCTCCTTTTTGATCATGACCCTCACAACTACACTACAACTCCCAGTAAAGCTTTTGCTGATTTTGCTTTGTTAAAAAGGCTCTGTCTTCTGCAGGGCACTAGGGAAAGCCACAGCAAAAGAGCTGCCTTAAACATAATCCCTCACTGACATGCAGGTCCGTGGCTCACCTTTTGCTCCACAGTTGTGCTTTTTTAACCTCTGAGCAAAACACATCCCTAACACCAATGTTTCTCTCATGCTGGCTTTACAATGCTAACCAGCCTTGGTTCCCATCTCCCCAACCCATCACTGCTGTTACTGAAACTAGCTTTGACTCAGAAACAAGCTATTACAAAGAAGACAGACCTACTATTTCATAAGACAGCAAATGTACATAACTGCTTGTGGGCAGACTGTATCTCACATTGCTGCTGGCAATTTGGGACCTACACATCTCTGTGCCTGTGTCAGTGACATGCTGGAAGTCACACCGCCAGCACAGGATGGTGGGTATGGTAGGATGAGAATTTGGAGCTCCTGTCTTGTCCTCTTACATTTAAACTGCCCCCTCCCAGTGAGCAAACTTCAGTTTATCAGACCTCTTTTAGGATTAAGCAACTGCAGGTCTAGAGAATTGTTCCCGGCAGGGCAACGAAGTGAAAAAACTCCCTCTCAAGCAGAGTCACCACCACTTTCATGACAGGAATTACTACCAGATTTCATCTGCACACAGTGTGTTCTGAAGCTGTTCTCTTCATGCTTGGAAAAGGCAAGTATAGCTTACACTCATATGTCTATCAATTCCTGAAGGAGAGATCAGGATTTACTCCAGAGCTGTCAAGCCAGAATCCATGAAGACATAGAATTTCTTTTATCAAGAAAGAAAAAAAAAAAGGCAACCAGCCCTCAAGCAGTGCCTCAACTGAAAATCAGACTCCTGGCTCTCTCCAAATGTAACCTCCCACACATAAAGGCACATCTTGTTGGCAAAGCTTGCCAAGGGACTTCCATTAACTTTGCCAGGTCCACAAGGCAGTCCCTGTGTTACTACCAGTGGTGTCCCTGAGACCTTGCATACAGCTCGTTAGTGACCCCAGAAAACAGTCATGGGAACTTGCAGAGGTAACTGAAGTAAAAGCTCCTTCTCCACTCCCATAACTAAGTTTTCCAACCACCACATTTCACAGGGAAAACTCATTCATATGTGTCTGTCTGTGAACACACGGCTCAGAATAAACACCTCTTCCCCAGCAGCTGAACCTCGGTGAAAAGGAAGTCTTAGGACTGCAGAGGTTCATGCTGGAGGTTGCAATTCTTGTTAGCAAGAGAAAACACAGGTTGCCTGTTGTGTCTGTAATTTTCAAGGTTAACCCTTCAGACAGCTTTATCCCCTTGCTTTCCTGCATTTCCTAGCTGATCAAAGAGGTAATTTGTACCTTTCTGTTGCATCCTTCACAGTGATTAGAAGAATAATGATAGAAATTATAAAATAATAAATGTGACCGAACCCCTTTTCAGTAGCTCTGGGTCGCTGAAGTGAAATGCCTGTCAATACTGTTCTCTTTAGCTTGTGTGTAATGTTGGTACTAAAAGAAAAAACCCAAAACCAAAAAGCTATCAAAAAAACCAGTAAATATTTGTCTCCAAATATCTGTTGTCCCACACTAGTAATTGTGTTGAAGTGTACTTTCTGTTTCAATTAACAGACTTCCTAAAATTCAATCAGATTAGCCTTATATCTGTGAATATACATATGGGCACTCCCATCACATCAAAGATGGGTACGGTGGAATTACTCTGCATTATAATGTGCTAAGAACAGCCACGAGAATTTAAAAGAAAAAAATCAATTACAACAAAGGTTTAGCCTCCAGGCAAAGATCCTTAAACTAGCAGCTTTAATGCTGAATGCCAAATGGGCAAAAGAAGTAGGACATCTCTGCTGAATGGGGACCATGCACCTGCCCACTCACTGGAAATTGAAAGGGATGCATTACAAACCTAAACATTTCTAAACCAGCTTGCTCTAGGGAATTGTATGTGCTTCACATTTCTGTGTATTGTGTTCATTTTAGCCTACTGACTGTAAAGCACACAAGGAGGCACATTGCTTGGAAGCAAGCTGTAGAATATGGGTGTACACCTCTAAATACAGTTCTGTTCACCAGCAGGAAGATACGGACCACAGTCTGTCTGAAGCCGTGTGCGTTCCCTATCCGCTGCCAACCTACTTTTCCCTTTCCCTCCCTTATTTCCCTGCCAAGGGTACTCTCCTAGTTGTCGCAGATAGATGTACATGATCTGTCTTCTGCTGTTTTATGTCCACTTATTAAAGTCCCTCCTTCCTGCCAGAGAGAACCCAGAAAGAAAGCTGGATACCCTCTGCCCCAAGTGCTTGCCAATTCCCACCGAAACGAAACAAAGCCCTTCACCAAGGGAAGGCAATAAAGACAAAACCAGGTCCCCTCACAAAAGAGGCTCCTGAAAGGGTGTTTAGTCGTTACACAAACGATTTGCTGCTTTCAAGAGCGAAAAGGCTTCAAAAAGGCAAGTCCACTTGAAGGAGCTGGCTCCGGGTAAATTCATTTGCCAAGAAAAAACTGTGAAGGATGGCGACTCCTGATGCAAGTTTGCCCTAGGAGAGGGATGCAGCTCGGAAAGAAAAAGAAACAAAAAAACCCACCCCATAACAAACTATCGAAGAGCGCTTTTCATGCCAGTTTTAACAAAAATACAAGAGCCCTTATATAAACCTTAAACTTGCCTCACTCGGCAGGAAAGAGAGAAACAACAGTAAAAAGTTGGGGGGAGCGTGGAGCACAGGGACAAGAAACTTAAAAATCAAGAGAGGAGTGTCGCACGAAGGCAGCGCTGGGGAGCCGGGCTGAGGGAAAGGCGCGGCGAGGTGTCCGCGCCGGGGACCCGGCTTGACTTCCCCATGCCCGGAATTTCTGAGTAAGGGGCACCGAGCCGCCGGAGAGCGGGCTGGAGCAGAGCCCCGCGCGGGAGCCTGGAGAGGGGCGAGCGCGGCGGGAAGCAGGGATGCTGGATGCGGTGGGAGCCCGCGAAGAGGCGGGAAGCGGTGGAGCGTCGCGGCCGCGCGCGTTCCCTTCCCCCCTCCCTATCCCGCACGCACCTCCTGGAACAGCTCCAGGCTGTAGGTGTTGTCGTCGTCGGCGAAGAAGAGCACGCCGGGCTGCGGGGGCGGCAGGTGCTGGTGGCGCTGCCGCAGCCAGGCCAGGCCGGCGTTGCGCTGCTCGGTGGCGCGGGGCAGCCCGGGGCGCTTGTAGCGGCGCGGGGTGGGGACGTGCAGGTGCGTGCAGGGCAGCCCCGCGCCCGCCACGAACCGGGTCACCAGCTCGCTGCGCGCCGCCGCGTCCTCCACCAGGATCCAGTGGAGCCGCGACACCTGCCGGAAGGTGTTGGCCAGGCGGGTGAGCTCGGCCTTCTGCACCGGGCGGCTGTAGGTGGGCGTGATGGCATAGATGGTGGGCAGCGCCGCCTCGGGCCGCCGCCGCGGGGCGGGAGGCCGCGCCCCGCCGCTACCGCCCTCGCCCCCGCCGCGGGGGTACAGCGCGGGCAGCGGCGCCCGGCTACTATCGATGTCCAGCACGATGATGACGATGAGCACCCAGGGCAGCAGCAGGAGGAAGCGGCTGAAGAGCAGGGACTTCATGCTGCCCCCGGCGCCCTCCGGCCGCGCCTCCGCTCAGCGCCGCCCCATGGACGGGCGCGGCGGGGCGGCCCCTCCGCGCTGCTCCGCGGGGCGCCCGGGCGGCGGCGGCGGCGGCCGGGGCGGGCACCGGGCGCTCCCTCCCTCCCTCTCTCTCTCCCTCCCGCGGGCGCGGGGCCGCCGGCGGGGCGGGTCGGGGCTCCCCGCGGTGCCCTCCCGCAGCCCGGCGGGGCAGTGCCCGGTCCCGCTCCTGCAGCGCCTCTTATTCCGCCCGCGGCCGCCCTTCGTCCTCCTCCCGCTTCGCCCTCAGCATCGCCGGACCGGGGCTCGGCGGGGACTCTGGGGAGACGCTCCTTCTCCTGCGCTTCCCCGGGCGGCTCTGGCGGTGCGCGGGGGCGGGGAGGGGAGGGCGGGCGGAGAGGCGGGAGCGAGGGTCCCCGCGGGCGGGGGCCGGGGGCTCCTGCCCCGCCCCGCTCCGGCTGCCGCCCCGGGAGCCGCGGGGAGGGGGCGGCGGCGGCCCGGGGAGCTCCGCACTCGCTGCCCTCCGGGGGCGGCGCCGGGGACCGGCTGGAGGGGACGGGGAGCTCGGGGGGCTCCTCCTCTCCGCGAGCGGGACGCCTTTCCCGGCACAGCGGCAGCCGCCCGACGGGCTGGGCAGGCAGGGCAGGGCTGGGCTGGGCTGGGCTGGGCTGGGCTGGGCTGGGGTAGGGAGAGGGTCCGTGCCCGAGTACTTACCCCTCGGAGCGAAGGGCACTCGCTCGCTTATTTCTGGCTTGGTTGGATTTTTTTTTTTTTTTTTTTAAGGGAGGAATATTTTCGAGCCCGGCCGAAGTAAGAAGTTGTAAATAAGGCGGAGGTTTTCCGCAGCTCCCGTCGGTGCCCGTCAGTCGGTGTTGCCTTCCTCACATCGCCCGCACCGCCCTGCGAGCCCGTGCGAGCCCGGAACGCATCTCCCCGTTGTTCTGCCTAGCTGCGTCCCCAGAGATCGTAGCTCCTTTTTGAAAAGGATACGTATATCAGAATTTCGTAATAATCCGTCTCTCTTTATTTTGAGAAAAAGACATTCATTAGGTGCTGCAACACACATGACATGCACAATCTAAAACCTTTCACGAATCATTTCCTCCCAGGGAAGTTTCCGATGCATTTTTCAACACTCCCTGCTGTCATAACTAAACACTTCCTTACAGCTTGAATTATGCTTTTAAAACTTCAAGCTGGATAAGAGCACAGAAGCACAGCAGTAGAGTTTGCAAATTACAGAATTCTCCATGATTCTCTGATTAAAACATATAGATCGAATGATGGTCTCACTGGCTCATGAACTATTTGAGATCAGAAATCGAGTGATTTGTCACTGATACATTGACTTATTAGTAGGAATAGCGTGGCTTAGAGAAATCAGTCATGCCTTCACGCCAGCCTCCTGGGCTTAAACTACTGCTTTGGTTCCAGTTTCACATGCATCCTTCACATTTGCATGTGTATAACAAATGCAGATAATGTGGACACCATGTCTATCTATCATTCATATCTATCTGCAATCAATCTGTTATTTAAAAGGACATATTAACCCAGCAGGCTCACACACAGATAGGACACTGAAGCGATGTAATGTAAGCTGAAATTCATCTGAAAGTGAGGGTGACACATGACCAGGCACTGGACATCTAAATGAGGAAACATCTGTGTGGCAAAGAGCTAATTAGAGTTAGTGGTGAAGTGGAAGGGTTGTTATGTGATTAATGAAATAATATGGAGGAATGCAGTGAGCATAAATAGTTCTATATATCCAAATGAAAAATGCCTTGGACGTGAAATTACAGTTGGTGGTTTTATGCTGATGCATTTTATCCAAAGGACAATCACCTGAACTCCACCTCTCTCCAGTGACTGAGCATACCATTGTTTTCTCATTTCCAGTACAATCCTATTTACAGAGATAATTTGTTCGAATAATGCAAACATGTGTACCAAAGCAACATACCAAGAAGCTACTGCTTGTTCTCATTTGAAAACCAGCGGTCATTTGGAGAAGTTAATTCAAAGCTAATCACTCCTAGATACTATATGATACCATGTCAGGATTCTTAAAAAGCTATTGGGACGGAACATAGAAACTAAGGGTTACAAATGGAAGTGTTTAATTGGCATTCTTTATAGTCAAATATATAATATTTTAAAAGTACTGTATTACTTTTTCCTCCAAAATATTATCTTTAGTGAACTTGTGTTTTGTATTCAGAGCTCAGCCTATAGAGGATACTTAATGGTTTATGCCTTAGTAAAAGCAGCAGTAAGAATAGCTGAATGTAATTGCAGCAGTTTAGGAAGGAGCACAAACAGTAACTCAGCACCAGGGAGGTGTCCCGATGAACTGTGTGGTGACCTTCCGCCTCTTTAATTGTGTTCCTGAAAGCTGGTAACTATGTGTTTCTCTACACTTGCTAACAAATATTTACTGCATTTGCTCATCTAGCATTTGCTGTAACATAACAATATGAGGCACGTGGTCACTTGATGACAAATCTCAACAAATATATTTTTCCCTCAGAACCGTTGTAACGTGTCTTCACGTGCCATGGAACCGACTGGGAGGTCATGAGCCGGATACATCAGATGGGATATCAAATAACGCAGCAGCACCGTCTCTTAGCTTTAGGTGTAGATTATTTTAGATGGAAAGGTAAAACATAATGAAGGCGCTACATACAAGGCAGCTGCTATTTATTAAACTGTTGTTTCTTGATAAGCAAAGCAGAATGTTCATCCTCTGGAAATTGGAGGAACCCAGTCAAATAACCACTCCATTTGCAGAGACAAACTGTCTACAGAGATAGTTTTTTCTGCCAAACACCTTAGCACAGGTTATTATAAAAATTGTCACATTTGATTTGAGGCCTCAGGTGCAACTTCAAAACAAAGGACGAGTTTCTAACTTGTGATGGATGGTACCAATCACTGTGTGACTCAGGCTGTTCCTATGGTTTCACACACAGTATGCAGCACAGTGCATATTCTGGGTTGTATCAGAGTGTGTGGGCAGGCATTTCTCTTCAGGATCTGGTCCAGAATTGTTTGTTTGCAGTAGTTTATGGCTTGGCTCATCTATTATGGTGTTGTGATTGCTGCCCCCGGCCTCCAAAGATTTTTTTCAGAGATATGTCAGGACTTGCCACCCAATTTTTCATTTGTTTTTAAAAAAACTATCTCTGCTTCAGTTTCTTGTGCTTCTTACCATCAGATGATGCCTGGCTCCAGCGGGAGAGCGCTTGACACAGTGCTAGAAAGCATCCTCTACAGGCCCACAGAAGTTTTTTTCAAACTGGAACACACTGCTGGATGTAGTCATAAGTCAGAAGTTCCTTTCTTCTTCGCTGCTTTCAGTCATTCCAGTATCTGTAGAAAAGGGTAGACAGACATGGCAGGAGAGTTGCTATAGCTTGCCATGGATGTACTTCTCCACATTCTTAAAACAATTCGGTTCTTTCTGCCTTTCACCCCTTCCCGACTCAGGGTCACTCGCCCATCAGGCAGCTCCGTCTAGAGGCTTCCCCTGTGACCCAGCATTCCCACCCAGCCTCTCAGCTAGACATGCCTGGTTGGGGAACAAGCTGGCCAAGCCTTTTCTTGCTCCTTTTGAATTTCCCCTCAGTTTCTGAACACCAGGATTTCCTCAAGCTAGGCACAACATTACAAACTGGGGTTTTGCAGGGGTTTTTTTCAGTTATTGGAAAGATGGTCTGAGTTATAAGATAGCATTTGAAATAAAGCTATTAAAATATATTGTTTTGTAGGTTCTGCAGTTGATAGAACTATTACAGTCCCATGGGAAGCAGAAGCAAAATCAGTTGGATAAACATATAAAAATGTGCAATTATTTTTAACTAGTGGATAAAACGCTGCAGAGAAATAGTTTTTGTTTCACATGACTGTAAATGAATAGCTTAAACTCAAGGATGGTTTATTTCTTTGTGCTGTTTCATATTTTCCTTTCAACATCAGTTACTGGTGGTAACTGGAGGTGAGTAATTAGCTCTGGCAAAGGGAGCTTATCAGCCTGGTTTCTGTGATGGTAAATCCAGATGCCAGGTGACTCAAATCATAGCAGACAAAAGACTAGCCCTGCTTGTCTGAATGAAATATAGGCATTGTAGTTTCTAGTGTTTGAATTTACACCTTCTGGCATCACTCAGTCAATCAGAATGTGTAATTAGCCAAAAAAAAGGAGCATTGTGGCTGCATCTCACAGGAGTGTCAAAGAACATCCACTGTCTACTACACACTCAAGGGCACAAGCCTGATCTCAGTGAGTCACTGTGTATCTAGAGATTCAAATGAAAACAGGCTTATTACATGTTAGCGAAGGCCCAGAAGACTAAAGTGTAAGCCAGGCATCCTACAGAGAAAGTAATGTTCTGCCATCTGACAGGCACAGATCGCCACCCTAAGTGTCTGCACAGAGGTACCTTGGCATCAGCAAGGGGCAAAGAAAGGTTAAAAAAAATGAAACCCCAGTAGAGGATGCAGCAAAAGCAAAAGCATAATTTCTTCTGTCCTCTCCTGCTCCTTTAGACTTATTTCAGCCTCATTAGATCACCTAGCAGTTTTTCTAAGAGAGCACATTTTCTTACACCATCCAGTTTTGGAAACCTCCAAGAAATTTAATCATCCAGCTCAGATGTGAAAGCTCCACTCCCTCACAAAGGATACTGTGTGTCAGAAAACACAGTGGAGATGGGACTGGACTTTCTAAAATAATGTATATGGTGTCCATGCTGTTCCAGAAAAAAGAAACTAGCTGCCCAAGCTGACAATGAGGAGAGAGACTGCATGCTTATGTATGCACATAGGCCATTTTGAAATAATTTTCTCTAGTGTTTTGTTCCTTTTCCTAATAAGCCAACTTGTTTATCACTATAGCAACCAGTGACAGATTCCTGGAAAGAAGAGCTGCAAATGCTCATTTGGACCTCTGTGGTCATGGGCTTCTGGTAAGAGCAAGGTGTCACACCTGCCTCCCGGAGCTCCGAAATGCCACACAGGGACAGAGCAGGGTGAGGCAGGTGTGACCTGGTGTGACATAGTTTGAGGGGGATTCAATTATCCTTCTGTGCCACAGGCTTTGGTGATGAAGACTGGAAGAGGTGGGAAATGGATGTGCAAATACCCTGCTCAGTGGAGATCCTCCAGGTGCGGTATAGATGGGTATCAATGCTCTCACCAAACATCTGCTGCCAGCAAACACCTCTGAGCCTCCCACTGGTGCTGAGCCATGTTCCAGGTGACATCTCACAACCACAGCATTTGTTCAAGTGGCAAAGGTTGGTGAGAGAGAATAAAAATTGGGATCTCCAGAGATAACCTTCACAGGCAACATAGTTACACATAAATGAAAGTGTTTATTTGCTTTTCAACCTAGAAAGCTGAAAGCACACACACACCCCCACCCCTCACACACACCCTCCCATCTTACAAGAATATTAACAGAAATGCAAACTCTTATTCTTCTTTTAAATCTACTTTTTTGGGTAATATGAAGAGGATCATCCTTATGCTGTTTGCCTACCGCTCCCCTGCATTCCTATAACTCACATCAGAAGCCCCTGAGCTCTCCGTGTGTCCTGGTACCTGGTCAGTTTGCTTATATTTTGAGCAGACCCTGGGTAGGAAAAGATGAAAGCTAAAAGCCTTGAAGGTTGAAAAGGACTACTTGACCCTTGGTCCTGATATGAGGAGGGTTGAATGCTTTATTCCATGTTTTGTTTGGAATGTAATGTTATATTAGTGAGGTAATGTTGTTCTAGCACCAGTGTCCTAGTAAATGTCAGGCAAGCTCATAGGGAGACATATCTTCTAGTAGACTACATGATGCAGTAAAAAAGAACCCAAGCAGATGAGTGTTCAGGCATACAAGCTCTTCTTTGGGTCTCAAACAGTAACTTACTAAAATGCCCTCAAAGGAGGAACAATTTCAGGTTACTCTAGGAATTACTTCTTAGGAAGAAACTGTTTTCTTTCACTGTGTTGTGATTTTTTTTGGTAAGAATATCAAGTCGATGATTTGTGCTTTGTTTTGTTTTGCACTGTGTTTTGTCCTTGAGAAGTCAAAGATTCTGCTCCAGTTTCTCTTGAAATTATAAAGGAACCTCCTGCACCTTTATGTTTCAGAACTGCAAAATGCCTTGTTGACAGAATAAATAGTTTTGGCGTAATCAGGTGTGGACTTCAATCAGCACTGCCAGGTGCAAGCAAACTTCTCGGCAAGCCTGAAGACTAAATCAGTGCTGTGTGAATCTGTTATCTTCTATCTTACTTCTCAAAACTGGATCTGGGCTGATTGCAGTAACACTGAGACAGCTTGCAATCACCATGGTAAGCGGGTATTATATGACAAGGCTTGCAAACTCTCTTGAAGGCAGCTGGGTGACACCTCATATTGTTAACCTGCAGATAGAAAATTGCCTTTGTCTTGGCCAGGGACTTTGTTTCATAACATAATATTTAATTCTGGTTGGCCCTTTTCATATGGAAATAATTGTTTGAACTGCTCTGTTTTTTATAAAGATGTACTTTGAAAATGGGTTTTTAGGATGCATCTTTCAGGCGGTAAGTCGTTTATGGCATTTCTGACAGAATGAGTGTTTTATGGCACTGTAGTGTTTGAGCTGTTGGAGATGCCAGATCATTTCAAAGACCTAGAGCATACATCTGCCTTTCCAAACCTCTTGGGAGTTTGGGGAGATAGCTGGCAAAACTGGGGATATTTCCTTGCTGTATCCTCTTATATGTTTTGTGTAAGTATTGTACTGGATCCTAGGAGACATTAGGCAGGCAACATAAGAAGGCACATATGAAGGTGTGATCTCTGTCCTTACAGTCCAAGAACAGCTAAGGATTTATTATGGCTAGGTGAGAGCAGGCACCTTGTCAAACCACTTCCCCCCTAAGCTCACATTTTTCTTCTTTTGATAGGCTTGCCTGTACAGGTCCAATTTTGCCTGTACTACCAAAAAGAAAGAGGAGTTTGCTGCCTTCTGGTGCAGGATGTGAATGGGGGTGCTTCTAAGGCAGCGAAGATGGCATCCTTGTAGTGGATAAAACAGCCGTGGAAAAAGGGTCACACCGTATCAACACCAAGCAGTAACTCATGGGCGGGAGTGTTACTTGAAACTCTGCCTCTTTTTTTCTCTCAAATACTCTAGACGAAAAAGAAGGGACAGCTGGTCTTGGTCAGCACCCAGTTGGCCTGCACGCTTTGTCAATATGTCTGCAGATTACTGCTGCCTTTCCATCTGTTCATGGCATCTTCTCCCACACTGAAATTCTCATTGAACCTTGGAATGGCCATGATACTGTAAATAGACAAGTTACACAGTATCCTTGTGCTGAGCTTGCAAAACCC
Source organism: Myiozetetes cayanensis (assembly GCF_022539395.1). Taxonomy (NCBI): domain Eukaryota; kingdom Metazoa; phylum Chordata; class Aves; order Passeriformes; family Tyrannidae; genus Myiozetetes; species Myiozetetes cayanensis. The sequence continues at coordinate 85,568,437 of NW_026087411.1, read as the reverse complement.
AGCTCCAGATTACCTGGGTTCAATGGCACTGAGGAACTGGCTCTCCTTTGATGGTATTTGTAACACTGGTGATACTTGCCACTGAGCCACAGAGCTAATATATTCCTCCTTCCCTCTTCACTTACCTTCCCAGTATTTCTTCTCTGCATTGTCCCAACAGGATGTCCCTAGAGCCTGCTAGCTTGTCAAACACAGCACACTGCTCTGTGCTGGAGAGCATATGGGCAACAAAACAAGAGTTTGCAGCTGGAATTTGAATGTGGCTTTGAATTGCTTAAAAAATCAAGGTATTTGCTTAGAAGAAAAAATCGTAGAAATGATGGACACAAAAGGTGGCGTAGACCAACTACTGGCCTCAAGCCAGGAACAATTGTTTAAACTTCCTATGACAATAATACAGCCATCTCCTGATGTAGTGCCTGACTGTGCTGATGGCAAGAAAGTTCACCTGATATTTAACACAAGTGTTAATGTTACTATATATTCACAGGTTACTGTCTCCTTGTAAATGGAAAATAACTGACCACTTTCACATTCATAGCAGCATAGACAACTATGACTAATACCTCCCCTGCGTATCTGCTTTCCTACAAAGAGCAATTTTTTTCCTAGAAATTTTTTAATGCACAATAAATAAAGGTCTTTTCACTACTTCTGTGTATTTCTTAAAGTATGAACTCCAATACAAGAAATATTGCTCTGATCAAGATCTCATCAGTGCTATGTGAAGGATATTGTTTACCATCCATGCCTTCCATATGATACTTGGAACAATTAGATTCCTTTTGTCATGTGTTATAGGTCCGTTTCTATGGTGCCGTTCCCTAGCTAGGTATTCTGTACATAATCCTACTCCCTCTTTTTAAGGTGATAATATGGCTATCCTTCTCAGCATTGTTCTTGTTCATGGTCTTTTTCCTCATGATTTTCCCCTTTCCCCACAACCTCACAAAGTCTTCAGTGATTTCTGGAATTTCAGCACAGTAAAAGTAATTTGAGAAATTTCAACTCATCCAAATATTCCTTGAAAGATTCTTTTTCTATTCTAGCCTGTTCTCTTGTTATTAGTTTTAAAGATTGTTAGCCAGTAGATCATTGTTCAACTCTTTAGGAAAGATTAATTCAGTCCTTTTAAAGCTGTTATTTTTGACAGTCTGTCCTTAATGTTTGTATTAGTTCAGTGGAATTATAAAAGTTTTCTAAATTTTCCTTTTCAGTACCTGAAAACAATGAACAACAAGTCACCACCTTTCTTTTCCTTAAAAGTTCTGATTTTGAAAACTTGTTATAAACAGACTGTCACTCTGAAATATGATCAACAAATCCCCACAGGTTCATTGCTGAAGGTGTGGTGGAACATTTTTCATGAACAGCTGAGTTAAAACACAGTGGCAGAGACACTTTCCTTAGGCTGCTGGTAGGCTCATACACTCACTTCCCTGGTGATTTGATTTGTCTTTGTGCTTGCAGTTGATGCATGAGTGCAGGAAAAGTTGGGAACAAGACTTTGGGAAGGATGCAGGAATGCTCATCGGATAAAACAGCAGACTAGGCATGGCAGAGCAACCTCCAAGATCTGTGGTATCTTGGATTTAAGGTAGGATGAAATCACCACATAGATCCCAAAAAAAGAGCTGCTGAAGGCGTGTAACAGATTAGTGATGCAGATCCTGGCTCTTCAAGGGTGAGGGGCCAGGTCTAAGCAGCTGTGAGGAAACATGCAAGTCAGGTAGATGTTGAAGAGGCTCAGGATAGCTTCAGGGGATGGGGAGTGGGAGAAAAAGGCTCTTCTTCATCATAAGGTAAAGGATGAGGACACGCTGTTATTTCCAGGAGTTATTTTTCAAGGACAATTTGCCCTCAGGCACTTTTGTTTTGTTAATAAGGATGTGGCCAAGCTAAGCAATTTTCTCTAAGTCATTGTGTGCATTTCTTTCTCAAACCATGTCCGTGGCAAATTATGTATAATTGGGCTGCAAGGCTCTCTGTGTCCCGCTTAATCTGCTGTTTACTGATATGGTCTTTATCAACACTGACAATTTTTTTCGAGATGATTTTGTCACCTCTATACAGAATGTAAACAGTGATTATGTAAGCAGCTTACACTGCTCTTCACCATGTTCAAACACTTTGATTTCTTATCTTTTTAAGGGTGAGGACTGTGTACAGAAGTGTGGAAGCACTTACCACAGTTTTTTAGGGCTGGATGAAAGCACCATCCTGCAGTAGGGATGGGCCACCTCTGCCGTGCTCTGCTGGGGCTTGCACATAGGGCTGTGCCTTCAGATGGCACTTGGGGCTTATTGTCAGGCAGATCAGCCCTCTCCTTCAGAGAGCAGGTCTGTGCCAGATGTTAGTATGCTAAGCGACTTCTCTGATAAGCACAAGAAACAGGTTCCAAGTAAAAATATACCCTCATCCAACCTGATGTGCCAGTGTAATGATACCAAGGCTTTCACAGATGTGAAGTCCCAAAGCATGAAAATTAGGTATTTCCACACACATTTCTTGCCCTGAAGCTTAAAATTCAGTACATATCAGTCAGATACCATATGTAGAAATTTATTTTTTTTCTTCTCTGGCAAGAACTTTTTCTTCCTGGTGGAACTTTAAGGATCTGGGATAATTATATTGTTTTAAGGAGTATTATTCTTTCAGAAATCCTTGACCAATTTTGGCATTTGAAAAGAAAAAAGCATTTAATCCATTATGTAAATACAAGGCAAAGTTCTATCTGTCACGACCTTCCTCTCAAATTACACTTTTTGTAATTCTCAAGTAATCTAATTTAATATAGTTCAGCTATTTGCCCAAAGTTTTCACTAAAGATGAGATACATTTCAATTCTCATATGTCACAGTTTGACATACCAGCTCTTCCAAATCTGCACAGATGTTCTATTCTATATGTATCATATAAAGAGAAAAGTCTCATAAACTTGCACTATCAGTAGTGGATACTGAAACTGTACCATTTTTTAATCTATTATTTGTTCTTCCATTTTTAGTCCTGCTGTTATTAAAAAGAGGAGTGAAACTATTCCACTAATTCACAGAAATTTCTGCAGTGTAAGGTTGAAAATGACTTCAAGATGTCATTTCATCTAATGATTTCTACATGTTTTCAAGCAGTGGCAGATAACTTCATCACGATTCTGTAGCCAGTTATGGACCACTGAGCTCCAGACTCATGGACCACCAGGTATCCCAGGACCTCAATATAGATATTTTGAGACCAGGAACAGCTGCTTAGTCATCTCCTGTTGCAGATTTGGGAGTATACTGCTGCCACCCTTGTATTTCATATAACCTGTACTTGGTTCTCTCATTTTCAAGATAATCCGCAGGCTTGAGGACAGAATGAACTCCAAACAGACAAACTGCACTGGCAACAGCCTGCTCTCAACCACCACCCTCCCCAGACATCCCTAGTCCTTCTCTGGTCAGGGAAGATAACAATCACCCACTATAGGAGAGATCTTTCTATGAAACCGTGAGCTGGTCAGAGGCTGCCACTCCCAAACAGCTCAGCCAAGTCTCGTTGGCTGCTGGCTGGCAACAGAGTGGGCAAATTATCCAAGCAATCTATGGATGGCCGTCAGAACAATAGCCTTGATTTAGTCTATCCCCATCCTTGAGATAAAACTGAGCAGATTCACACCATCCTCAGCTGCTCTTAAAAATGCCAGCAGCCTCTGCGGTAACCAATGCTCAATTGCCCTTTCAATTAAAAGGATAGTGCCTAATCTAAATTACCTTTTCTCTCAGCAAATGAAATTACTTGTTTTCCTGCTGATTTTGAAGAAAGATATACTTTGTGCATGTGAAGATTCACTTCATCCTTGTCTTCTTCCTAGAAGACAGCTTCAATTCTTTCAGCCATTCTGAAGAAGTCACGTCTTACCATCCCTGTTGCTCACCTCTGAGCTGTGTGATTCATAGAGCTACATTCTTCTAAAAATACCTAGCCCAAAAATGGACACAGTTTTCCAGCTGAGGTCTAATGCCAAGCTGAGTAAAAGAATTGTTTCCTGTATTTTATACCTGTTAATGCATCCCAGAAGGTCATTTGAATGTCTTGTAGCAGTATTTTTCACTTCCAATTACAATCCATTGTCATCTTCTGAATCCTTTTCTGCAGAGGAAAAAAACTGAACAGATCAGGATAAACTTCTACAGGGCCCTACTTCTTGTTTTGTCACATTTAAGGACTGCATTGAATGATAAATTCAAATAGTAATTTTCAATCAGTTGTACATCCACCTCATAATTTTATCTAGATCGTTTTTATTCAGCTGGCTTCTGGGAACATTGTGTGGAATTGTCAAAAGCTGTGGTTCAGTCAATATAAATTCTATCTGTGATCCCTCATGTTCTTGCTAGGTTTTTATCCAAGCTTTGGATTTTTTTTTTTTTTAGAATGGTATCATGTGATTTGCTCTTACCAAAACTATGTATTGTCTGTTTTATTGGTTGTTAAGTGACTGTTCAGTGAGAGCATTTCCAGGTGATGAAGTTAAACTAATCCTTCACTGTGTATCCCATACATTTCTTTCTAGCCTTGCTCTAAAGATAGATTTTGTTTTCCTTTATTCAGTTCTCTGGGACTCCCTGTCCACCTACAATTTTTAGAAATGATCATTAACAATTCAGAGGTTGCTCAGGATAAATTCTGAAATATTCTTGGAGGAATTTTCTTAGAACCAGGCCATATGAATAGAGCTAGACTATCTAGATAATCTGTCCTTTGCTGTTCTTGAAATTAATTGCAATATCTATCTGGTCAAAATTAACTTTTTTTGGTCATTAATAATGTAAAAAAAAGAACTTAATGGAATGTCCATCATTCATATCTCTTTGGGTAGATTTTTCAGAAAACCTCACCTCAGTGATTTCCAGTTCCACCCCAAGTGGCATGGAATTGTACGATCAATAAGTTAACTTCAATACTACATCAGTTTCTGGCTAGATTATGAAGTAGAGATGGAGTCACAGTCACAAAATCATTCTATGAGAAGACTGGTCCTTTATAGATCTCTACTTATTGTAAAGTTTGAATAATTTCTCTTTCTCATAACCTTTAAAGGATTAAGTATTAAATTATATATCTTATTTTAAGAGCTGGGTTTGCTAGTCCTCATAATTCATTGCCTTCACCTATCCATGTATTTATAGCATACATGAATAAAGTTTGCCCAGGCAGAAACTAAGATAAAAATATTTTCAAAAACCAGTTAGTATCTGTGCTTGGATGCATCACATAGCAATCATCATCTTTATTTTTTCAGATTTCTCGCGTTCTTGTATTTTTTTTGTGACTGATGTCAAATATACTCTTCTACATTTTTTTAATACAGGTTTGTGGGTTTTTTAGCACAGCTCCTCTTTCCTATGTGGGAGTGTTTTTCTGGTATAGATGCAAAATCCTAAATCCTGGGTGTGCTCACCCAGGCTCTTCATACAGGTGCATATTCATCTGTTCACAATGTCAGGTCAGATGTTAAGAGTTGCTAGATTTTCTAAATTAAATTTTTGCTGTTTTGTAGCTTAGTGGCAGTTTTGGCACTGACTTTAACAGGGTGAAAGCATCAGCCACTGTTTGTCCAATGCTTTCTGTGTAACATTCCTATTGTGTAGTTCATATGACTGCAGGGTAAATAAAGGCATTTGTCCTCATCTGCACACTATTTCTTTGCAGGGAACAGCTAGTCACAGAGAATGCACCAGGATGAAGGTCTCATAGCACTGGTTGCACATAAAGAAGTATTCCAGTCACAGAGAATTCATAATCTAATTTCAGAGACTATAAGTGACTATAGCACAGAGGTAGAAAACTAAAGGAAACATGAGAAGTTTTTAAGCTCTTACGGTAAATGACAAATAGACTTTTTTGTGTTAAACAGACCTTTTCTCCTCAATAGGGAGCTACTTGCTTTTTATACCTTCCAGGTATTGCTACTCTGTTCAGAAATGCAATAAACCAGGCATTTTCATTATTAAAACATTTTCTTCAACTGCTTATAGCTTTCTGGAAATAAAACTTGTATAATTTCTTAACATTGCAACTAGGAGAAAACAAGCAAACAAAAAAGAAACAGGCACTGAAGTGATATAAGGAACATGTAAAATATTAAATTAGAAAAAACTCCACAAAGAAATGTTGTCTAGTCTCTCAGATTTCAAAAAAATAAAGATTAAGTAAAGTAAGTATAGGAAGAGTGATGATACTTTTCTGACAGGATCTCTTTGCAGAAGTTTGCACAATGCTAAATTACCTACATGGTACCCCCTGAATAATCTAAACAGCACTGGCTAAGATACAGCCCAGAAACCCAGGAAATCCAGCTGCTTTACCTGCCCCCCCTGATAACCAGCTACTTATTCCCCAGTCACAGAAAAAAAACCCAAAAAATCAAAGACAAACGCCCAGATTTTGCAGGTCTTTTCCCGTTTCTTGCCTCTTGCCTTCTTTAGTGAGCCCTGGCCAAATGTGTGCTCTTCAGACACAGGTGCAGAGCTGGTTCCAGCTGTGCTGTCTCTTGCTTTATCATTCTTGGTGACCCACGAGGTGATGTCTGGGTGCAGAGCAGTCAGACAGACACACAGCGCTGCCTAAGAGACACCTTCCCAAGGAAAAGCTTCGTCCTTTGCAATCCCCTGTCCTTGTTTTCCTCTTCGATTCCTCTCGTTATCAAACCTGCTCAAAACAGAGTTGTGCTCAGTGTCCTTGTTTAATGCAGAGCATAAAGGGACAATAGAATTTTATTAACCCCAAATTTTAAATGCATCTGCACCTAAGCAGGAGCAGCCCTACCAGTCTTACAAAAAAACCAGGCAAATGGGTCCTGAGTAAGTCCATTTACTTCTTTTCCAGCTTCAGCAGAGGCTGGTAAAGAGCTCCCTCCTCTGTAGTGCTTCTGTCCCCTGTAGCTCCTCAGAGCTCTGTTCTTTCCTTTAACAACTGAGGACTCTCCGAAGTAACTGACAGGCTCCTTGCATCAGCTTGCACAGAGGTTGATCTTACACGGATTCATTAATCTGTCAGTGCAGATACACTTCTACACCTGCACAAGGTTCACTGTGAGGCTGGGGCCAAAATAATTCACAGCTCCATCATGTGCTATAGTCAGGCTCAGTCGCTCGTCCCAGCCTCACACCAGAATAAGGTCTAGGGGTGAAACCAGGAGGAAGAAAATCAAAGTAAACATCCAAAATAATAGAATTTTCTTACATTATTTTCTCCATGTCTCCAAGCTGCTTTTGTCAAGTGCCCTGTCTTACTGGTGCTGCAGGATTGCATGAGCAATCTGCATGAGCATGGTCTGAAAAACAAACTTCAGCCCCCAGAGAATTTTGCTGGGAAGAATAGATCTGCATGAAGGTCTAAATCAATAGAAGTCTTTCTGAATGCATTTCCAGGAAATCTAGACACATCACCAGTGACTTTGACAAAAATACAAGGTGCCACTGTTTGGAAAGCAATTTATAGTTAAGTAATTTAAATTTCATAGCAAGTAGGCCATATAGTGAGAACCTCATCCACTGCAGGAAAGGAAAGCTGGAGGTGTTCAGGGACTGCAAATACTTGCACAATTCTGGGAGGAGTTCTGAGGATTTTTTTTTCAAGTACTGTTTCTGGATCCCATTCCAATCCCAAAGGAAAACCCTCTTCTTCCTCCCCTGAATCCCAGCATATATACAGCTTTTGCCTATTTTTCCTCCCATAGGTTTATTTTCTATCAGAAGATTTCTTTCCCCTTTATTAAAAGCTTCTTTTAGGCTACTGGAGTAGGTGTTTAAGGTCTGCATTCTGTCACTTCTTGTGTACCAGTTTTCAAATGTTTCTCCTAAAGCTTGAGGTTAATTCATGGAGAAATAAATGTAGAGGCACACAGTCAGTTGAAATGCACAGTTGATTCTTCCCCTTTTACCATCCTCTATTAGGACTAGCACTTATGAAAGGTCTGATTCTCTTAACCTCAGTTTTATGACCCGGTGCCACCCAGAAACCTTTCTTTTCAGCAGCAACACCTTCCTGCAGACACCTAAACATATGCAAATTCCAGCATTCCACCAACTTGTTTTGCCCTAGCATCTTCTTGAATGAATAGCTCAGCAATTACCTTCAGTCCATACCCAGCTGGGATGCCTTAAGTCCACATTTGTCACCTTCCAGAAGCATGTCTTCCCTGTGAAGAGAAATACCAGTGATGTCAGAAAAGAGGAGAAGAAAGAAATTGTGATTTCTATAGACTGATTGAAGTGATGCTAGTGGATGGGTGGCAATGAGGGCAGGAACCACAGAGCCAGAGAGGGGAAAAAAAAGGGATTTCATATCACCTGGTGCTCTCACCTGGTATGGCAGGAGATATTGCTTGGAGCCCTCCCAGGCTGTGGAAGTGTTGACCCTGCATTTCACTCTTTCTAAAAGTGAGGCATTCACTGATCACAGGGGTGTTAAATAAAATACAGGGTCTGCTTTCTCCAGCCATTTTAGTTTTCTATCTCAGTTTGTGAACCAGTATTTCTAGTGCTTCTCTTGGGAGACAGCCCATGTGTCCATAGTGTGTCTAAAAGGAGGAACCATGACCCCTTCACGTCCCTGCCTGTTCCCCTGTGACCAGCATTTCAAGAGGTTGGGAAGGCTAGGAGCACAGCAGAGGAGGGGGATGAGCACACCACGGGCTGCAGGGCCCACTGCCAGTACCAGGACCCCCATGGTCAGCAGAACTGGACGGCATCCATGTACCCTGTGAGGGGGCTCGATTACCTCAGTCCTACAGCAAAGCCCTGTGGTGATCTGAACACTACAAGCTTGGCTTTACCACCACTCTCCTTTAAGCTGGGTGTTGATGACTTTAAGTGTTAATTACAATTCCTTTTGTCCAGGTTTGGTTGATACAAAGTCATTTGCTTCCAAGGATCTCTTACTGGGGGTCATCGCAGCCTTGAAAACCTTAGAAAGAAACTCAAAGTGTGAAAACTCATTGCAGCAGCAGAGAAAACAATTTGCAGGGAAACAGAGAACAGCAGCAATAAAGGCAGGCAGGGGAAAGGGATGCAGCTCTCCGAGGCTCCCCCAGGGCACAGTAAGCTAAAATCAAAAGATGAAACAGCATGCAAGACCGAATCCTGCCAGTGGCAAGTCCAACAAACAGCTGGAGCAAAAGGCAGCTCTTGGAAACGAAGCTGCCTCTCACCCTCATTCCCCCTTCAGAACTATCCCCTATACAGGAAACAAGATACTATGAAACATTAGACAGTTCTACTCTCATAAATATTTCTCTCTCACTTTTCCCTTGGTCCCACCTGTTTCTTTTACCCTTGGCAGCCTCTCCACCAGGCCTGCCGTGCTGGGGATGGGGTACCAGCGGGTGTGCAGGGCCATACTCCCTCAGCAGTCTGGACAGGGATGGAGCTGGCAGCACTGAGGAGGTCACAGCTCCAACTGGCTTCCCACATCCTTATACTCAGCTTTTCTTTCCCTCTTTGGGATTGGAGAGGCAACTGGAGAGAGAGTATTACACATCTGGTGTTCACAGAATGGTTTGACTTGGAAGGGATCTTCAAAGATTATATGGTGCAACTTCCCTGCCTTGGGAAGGGATACCTTCCACTGAATCAGGTTGCTCAAAGCCCCATCCAGCCTGGCCTTGAACAATTCCAATGATGAATCATTCCACAACTTCTCCAGGTAACCTGTTCCACTGTCCCACCAGCCATTACGTATAAAATTTTTTCTGCATATCCAACCTAAATATAGCCTCTTTTAGTTTAAAACCATTGCCATTACAGCCCTTGGTCAAAACTCTCTCTGTCTTTCTTACAAGCACCATTTTTATACCAAAAGGCTGTGATATGGTTTCCCGGAGCCTTCTCTTCTCCAGACAGAACAACTCAAATTCTCTCAGCCTTTCTTCACAGGAGAGGAATTCCAACTCTCTAATCACCTTGTGGCCCTGGTCTGGAGCCACTCTAACAGATCCTCTTGTACTGAGGACCCAGAGCAGGACACAGAGCCCCATGTGGGGTCTCACAAGGGCAGAGTAGAAGGGAAGAATGACCTTCCTCAACCTGGAGCATTCCAGGCTGCAAATGCCCATTACCAGCTCACGCAGAATTTTTCATCTACCAGTATCCCCAAGTCCTTCTCTGCAGGGCTCCTCTTAACTAGTTCAGCCTCCAGTCTGTATTGATACTGGGGATTGGTCTGACCCAGGTGCAGAACCTCATACTCAGCCTTGTTGAACTTGGTAAGTTCAGTTGCAGGGACCCACCTCTCAAGCCTGTCAAGGTCCCTCAGGATGGCATCTCTTCCGTGCAGTGAGTCACCTGGACCACTCAATTTGGTGTCATCTTCAAACTTGATGAGGGTGCACTCAACCCCACCAACCACGTGTTGAAGTTGCCCACTTTCACGTTGAATGCAGTTTCATTAATGTATATATATTTAGATATATATAAAAATGGGACCCCTCTTCAAAAATTCTGTGCTGGTTTGGGCTGTGGTACAGTTAATGTTCTTCACAGTAGCCAGGATGGGGCTGTGTTTTGGATTTGTGCTGGAAATAGCGTTGATAACTCAGGGATGTTTTCATTACTGCTAAGCAGTGCTTCTCACCCTACCCCTACGAGGAGGCTGGGGGTGCACAGGGATCTAGGAGGGGACACAGCTGGGACAGCTGACCCCATCTACCCAAGGGGCGCTCCATACCCTACATATGGTGTCATGCTCAGTATATAAAGCAGTGGGAAGAAGAAGGAAGGAGGAGGACCTTTGGAGTGATGCCATTTGTCTTCCTGAGTCACCATCACATGTGATGGAGCCCTGTATTCCTGGGGATGTCTGAACACCTGCCTGCCCAAGGGAAGTGGTGAATGAATTCCTTGTTTGCTTTGCTTGCCTGTGTGTCTTTTGCTTTACCTGTTAAATCATCTTTATCTCAACCCACAAGTTTTCTCACTTTTACTCTTCCAATTGTCTACCCCACCCACTGTGGGGGGAGAGGAGGGGGCAGATTGAGTAGCTATGTGGAACTTAGTTGCTGGCTGGGGTTAAACCACAACAGTCCTTTTCTGGTGCCCAACACAGGGCTCGAAGTGTTCACAATAACGACAGATTTGATTAGAATGTGCTAGATTGAATTTTTAGCTGTTCTTGCTGTTTAGCTATTAATGGGCAGACTTCTGTGCTTGCCATGAGGCATGCTTGCCTGACTCTGTGTTAGAGCCTAGTGCTCGTTAGCGGCTGCTTTTTGCTTTTGCTGCTCGCTGTGCTGCTTATCATCTTACTCTGCTGTGCTTGGGAACATTTTGATAACAGCCATGGCGATGTGCCTGGGCTGGCAGATGGCCAGGCATCACTGCTGTTTCTGTGCTGCTGTACTGGACAGGCTGGAAGTCCACTGTGAGCTTGAGCTGAAGGGACTATGACCTGGGGGATGAGTCCATGTGGAAGCACGACACCCTGAAGCATCTGTGGCCTTGGTTTTGTCTGTGCTGCAGAAGCTGTCCCTCCGAAGGGACTGTGGCCTGAGGATGAGTCCCCACTGGAGAAGGTACACCTCAGAGCATCTGTGGCTGTGGCCAAGCCCATGCTGCAGCAGGTACACCTCGAAATACCAATGGCTGTGCATGAGGTCACGCTACAGCACCTCAAAGTATGTGGCCATGGATAAGTCCATGACAGTATTTACCAACTAAAAGTACAGAATGGTACAGTAAACAAACATGGAAAGTAGGTTTCTGCATCTAGAGAGTTCATAGAATGCTAGAATCTCCTTCTCAAAACAGATGCACTTTTCACAGCTTGGAACAAGGTTTTAAAAGGGCTTTGACGATCTCTAGGGATGGCACACCCAGCCCCAACTCTGTCTTTTCAAGCCTCCCTGGCTGCTTAACATTTGTGTTTAAAGCAATTTGAAGATGACTTTTAGTTTGGCAGTATAACTACACTGTTTTAAAACATTTTTGTAAGGGTAAATAATGAAAAAAAAAAAAATTGTGAAATTTTGCACCAGTATCCTTATCTTGAGATTTTCTAGTTGTAGAATTCAAGCTCCCAATATGAATGCATGTTGAGTATGTGCTTATAATATACCCACAGAGGAATACAAGGAAACAACATCTTTTTTGGCAACCCTTGCACTTTTCAAATTAGATGCAGAGGAGTTATTCTAATTATTTAAAGGTCTCTGAGTCTCAGCAAATTGTATTGACAGAGCTTTCGCTTTCAATAAAAAACAAACTCGAAATGCTTTTGTGAAATTTTTGTTTCACTGTTATTGCCTTTTATACTGTGTAAAAACTATGCAGACAACCACACTTACACACATCCCCATCCCTAGTCCCCTTCTTGTTCACCACAAGGTTCCTGATTCCTCCAGTCTATTAACATCTCCAGCTCCTGACACACAGTGATCCTGCTGCACAAGGAGCCAAGTGCATTGGGTTGGCTTCTAAGCAAAAGCAGAGGTAGAGGGAGAAAAAGGGTAGGACCAATTAAAGGAGGGGATTTGGAAGTGCAAAGCATGAAACTAGAAGGACAGGCAGTATGAACAGAGTTGAGTATTGGTGAAGCAAGAATCAGATGAGCCAGGATGACTGAAGCAGAAAGGAGCAAAGATTTTGCTACAGATTGTCCTGTCATGAAATTGAAATATGGGGCTTTAAATTGCAAGGTAGGTGAGGTAGAATGAGATAAAGAGAAGCCAAGGGAGCAGTAGTGAGCAATAAGCTGTGTTTGTGATGCACATGCACAGTAAGTGCATAAACTAACTAATGAAAATATTGCATTAGCATTTGCAGCAGGATCATCCCTTCTCTGCACCCACACAGACCTCTCCTGGACATGGCTGCCTCTGACCAGTTGGATGTTGCTCATGCCGATCCAAATTTTCCATTGAAAGGAGTGGTACTGCTCTAGTTTTAATGACTTTCCTAATAAAGACATGATAACTGGCAGTGTAATTTCCCTTCTACGTTTTGTGCTTTCATGACTGGAGTTTATTATTAACCTTACTACTACATTTTCTGTTATTTTACTCTGGTGGTTTAATTGTATTTCCACCTCAGCCATGTGCATTCGCTTTCTAATAGTCTCCCTTCCCAGATTGCTTTCATGTGAGCAGCAGGGTTTTTCAGTTAAGTACTCTGCATTTCTTTCTGGTTTATTCTCTCTTTTTTCCTCTCTGTCCATATATTAGTCATCCTTAATAGGGTACAGCACCTTGTGCTCTCTGACATGGAAAACAGGGACAATGTAAGCAAACATCAAGGACAAAGCATAAAAGTAACAGAGGCAGTATCTGTAAAAGGGGAATTAATGACTCAGGCAAGTGGATGCCACATATAAGTAATTTTAAGGAAAGAAAGCATCAGCCATGCTTAGAAATGCAGATGTATTTATCGCCTTTCAGCCCTCCTATTTTGCTGTTACTAATGGCATATTGAGAGGGAACAAAGGAAATTTCTCAACGCAGAAGCAGGGATGTCTTAGTAGGTGGTCGGGGTAATGGAAATTTAGGGCACAAGCAGCAGACCTGATTCTTATTTTATTAATGTTGACATAAATCAGGCATGTGTATCCACTGAAGGAGTGAATGAAGTTATGCCAAGGTAGGGTTGGAGAGAAGTCGGTCAGGTCTCCCATCTCCACTCTAACATGGAGCAGCAGTCCCCTCAGGAACTGCACCTCTGCTCTCACTAAATAAAATAAGATAGAAATAAATCTTTGTACTCCACTGTAAAATACTAGGATGAATGCACAGACAACTCTGAGTATGTGAGTGCCAGTCTAATAACGCAAAGGAGCAGAAGTGCAGTAACCCTAGTGGTAGGATCAGTGGTTTGGTATTAAGTCAATAAAAATAATTGAGAGTCAACTCTTATTTACAGTCTGGCCCCTTACCAACACCAGCATTTTAGAGAAGCTGTATGTTGGATCTAAATGAAAAGTAATTTGCCAGAGTTAAAGGTCTCCCATGTGAATGAGAATCAGGACATTTGATTTTACATTCCAGTGTATGTTTCCATTTGACATGTCACACATAAACACTGTCTGTAAGAAGTAAGGGCAATCACATTCTGCTGATGGGGTTATGAGAAAGACCGAGAGCTGCCTTGGTTTTTGTTATTAATATCTTAATGAGAAGAAAAATCTTGATGCTGAATAACTTTTTAAACTACTGGGGAAAGGTATGATAGACACCATAGGCAGGCAGGTAAAATGTAACAAAATCAAATGGGAAATGGAGCATGTCTGAAACGCTGAAGCAGAATAGTCTGTTGATACAGTAGAAGTGGGTGGTGAGCTCTCCATTCTCTCCATTTCTGGTTATCCACACAGGATACCCTGCACGAAAACATACTTTAGCAAGGCACACATACAGAGCTTGGGAGAGGAGACCCTCAGTAAATTTAAGGCCTCATATCAAGTAAGTATTTGATTAGATGGTCTAACAGCTTTGCCTGTAGCCCCTGTGAACCATCTGCTCTGGACCACATGGATGTCCCGGAGAAGAGCCGGTGGGGGAAGGCCGTGAGAGGAGCGGTCCTCCCTGGAGCCTTCAGCCTCCGTGTGCCTGGCTGTGCCAGCAGGGGCAGGCTCTTCCCACAGCGATGCTGATGAAGGGCTGCCACCGAGATTTGCGCAGCGCGGGAGCTCCTCTGGGTTACCCGCCCGAGGAGCTCTCCAGCCTTTAAACACGGGAGCCCCCGCCGTGTTCCTCAGAGCCGGAGGATGCCGGAGCACTTAGCCAGCATCCTGGCCCGACCCACGGCGCTCCTGTGATGAGAGGGAAGCACCAGGCCCCACTCTGCAGACAGTGCAGCGGGTCCAGAGCCCACACCGCCTGCCTGAGGTGTTCAGCGTTATCCGCCACACCGTCTGCTGCCCTTGACCTCCCCGGGACGCCTGGCTGGGAGATGTCCTGCTGCTTCCTGGAGTTACTGGGAGCCCCTTCCCCACCCCCGCAGCGAGACGACACAGATGGGAGCGCTGATAAAATGGACCACAACAAAACTCCAGCAAGTGCAGCCACCCTGCTCCTGCGGCGGGGCCCGCACGGGGCTGTCCCGGCCCCGCCGCAGGGGCGCGGAGCCAAGGGCGGGCGGCAGCGCCACCTGGCGGCGGGCGGGGAGTCGGCGGGGCCGGGAACTGCGCCGGGATGCGCCATTCCTGCGCTCCCTGCGCCTGGTGCGCGGGAAAGGGAGGGACGGAGGGAGGAAGGAAAAAGGAAGGAAGGAAGGAAGGAGGAATTTTTCATTTTTGTCACACTAAGAGCGGAGCTGCAGCCATGTGTGTGACCTGTGCCGCCTGCTGTAGTGGGGCCAATGCTGCAGTTTGGTCAGTGGAAAAATCAGTTATTAATCAGCAAAGAACTATTGATTTTCCAAGTGCTCTTTCCATAGAATAGGATGCCAACAGTCGCAGCCAGCGAGCGGCAAACTGTGAAGCACCACTGGGAGCACCTCTGGCCCAAAGGAGCAAGTCGATCCATGTTGGGAGCTATGAGGTATTCTGGGGTCACTGCTCAAATAGAGCAGCTCCCAGTTCACAGGACATGTAGAGATACATTTCGTGTTTCTACTTAACAAATTAGGGCAAATTCCCTGTTGCACTCGGAAGCAGAATGGAAGATGTGGCATACTATTCAACTCCACATAAAACCATGTTTTTGGTGGATATTGTTTTCCAGTCAATTCATAGTGGCCCTGAGAAATACATAATTTTTCTCTGATAAAATGTAGTCAGCAAAGCAAACTTCTTTCTTTTTTTTTTTCTTTTTTTTTTTTTTTTTTAAGTTAAGTAGAAAAATCCGTAAGGTGTTCAGCAACAGACAGTCTTCTGACTGTTTTTCTTCTTGTACAGATCAATTGTGGTGATTCACCCAGGCAAATGTGTGCTGGTCTGGACCATACAGATTTGCCTATTTATTTTAGTTAGGTCTGTAATGGAGATTTTTATCACCAGCTACTGGGATTTGTTTGTTTGTGTTTTTTTTTTTTTTAATGAAACTTGTCCAGAAATGGAACATTTTGAGACCTGTAATTCTTCTTTTGTATTTTTTTCACCTAAAATCCCTGAGTAATATACTCAAGAACATAATTGAAATGTATCTACAATGCAGAGCTTATGCTGACATTTACCCAGGACAGTGTCAGCATCAGCAGTCTATAGTGCTGCATAATAGGAACAGGCCAGTGTTCTTTCATACTTTTTGGTATGAAAATTTCAATTTCATGATCTAAAAGATGCCCTGCTTTGGATCTGATTAAACTGTCCAGCCATCAGCAGAGAGTGTGGGTTGGCTTGCATCTATTTTAGGTACCTTTTCAATATGCACAGTCAATGTTACTCTGCATTTCACTGCATTTCTCTAACGGATCAAATTGTGGTTGTTTCTTCAGTCATGGTCCAGCAACACAATGACAGTAGCAAAGACATGAGCTCTCACAGCTGTCATTAAGAATCACAAGTTCATTTACTCACTACTGAAACTTTTATCTGAAATAATCCAATACTGCACAACCATTCAAGGCAACTGAAAGGGGAAAAATTGTCTCTTTGAAACCAGAGCTATGAAAGAATTGGCCTGGAGCTTGACACGAAGACCGTAGTGCATAGCTCTCTGGTGGTGATGACCATCAGGAGAGCATTGGAAGGTAGGTTAAATGCTAAAACTGATGCTTGTGGAAGACAGTGTTCTCAGTGTTACTGCTACCACTATGGAGAATGCAGTCCTGGCTTCATATAGGATCACTGGCACATGTAGCCCTACTGCAAGGAAAAACTGGTCTGCTCATATAGTTTAAGCATGTTGAAATTAAAGCAATTTATTGATTTATTAGCACTGAATATTTAATCTGCCATCGTTGAACTCTATGTTCAGGACGGAAACCAGCAACACATCAGATAAACCACAGTCCTAGACACTTGCAAAATAAATGCCTGCAGATTTCTAAGCATGCTTTCCCAGCCCCAGTATTTAAGGGCAGCGTGGATTGTAGCACCCTTGCTTTGTGTGTGGGTGCCGTGTCCATGTGCAGCTCAGGAGCGGGTGCGCTCTCCGTGTGCGCACCGATGCTGCTGCCGGCACTCCGCCAAGGCACTGCTGAGGGCAGGCGCCTCTCATGGAGCCATGTGCACCCTGAGGAGTGGTGTACCCCCACCCCCCCCTCCCCCCTCCCCATACGCTCCCCATGCTCTGGGACACTGGCTGGGAGCTGCTGGGGGTGCTGCGGGGCGATGCCTGGCAGTGTCCCAGCAGGGTCACTGCTCCTCCTTCTGCTCCAAGGTGTCTCCCCGGGGACGGGGTCTCTGTGTCATTCCGTGGTTATTGATTAATTGGGGTGGTCATTTTCCTAGTTAGCGCTGCCAGCATTGGGCAATGACCCTCTCAGGCGGCTCTGGGTGTCCCATAAAGGTACTTAGCTGAGGGGTGTGCGGCTGGAGATGTGCTTATGGGTTTCCATCGCTACCGCCGCTGTGCGAGCTGGACAAGCTCACAGCCTGCGCTGCCCTTGTTTCTGG
Source organism: Myiozetetes cayanensis (assembly GCF_022539395.1). Taxonomy (NCBI): domain Eukaryota; kingdom Metazoa; phylum Chordata; class Aves; order Passeriformes; family Tyrannidae; genus Myiozetetes; species Myiozetetes cayanensis. The sequence continues at coordinate 85,550,905 of NW_026087411.1, read as the reverse complement.
ACGCTGAAGGTTTGGTAGCTGGCATTCCTCGCTTCCCCGGCGTGCTGCCTCGGCCGGGAAAGGCTCTCGCTGCTGACAGGGGGAGCTGAGCAGGAGCTCTCTCTGCCTGCTCCTGGTCCAGTACAGGGTCCTACCAGGTGACTTCCTCAGGGCGAAACCTTTAGAGACAGGAATCTTTTGGTTTGCTCTGTTAGAAGAGTTTGTAACACAGCTGCAAAGGTCCGAGTTTACTGGTGTTTGGTTATATAGCTCTGGGCCTGCAAGGCTATATAAAATTCAGATGCTCTCTGAATGCAGCTTCCTAAAAAAACTGCGGATTGTTACAACAGTTTCTCTCTCTCCCCGGTACTGGTATTATTCCTGTCTAGATAGTAGTAATTTGTACTTCTAGATATACTTATTTGTTTCCAATCTAATATTTCTGCACATTTTCTTATTTTTTAAATTTTTCTTCATTTTTCCCTCAACCAAGTTTTTAAGACCATGTTCTTTTATGCAGCTCCTTCCTTTTCCATGCAGTTTCCCTGAAACGCATTCTTCCTTTGCTGCTTTCCAATCTGTGTCAGTCTCTCTCCAGATCGATGGTCCTTAATTTTTGGGTTTTTTTACTCCTTTCTCAGACATTTCAGCTCTTTGGTCTCTGTCGCTGTCCAAAAGCAATGGAGAGTTTTCCCAGGGGTGCTGTGGTGACGGAGAGCTCTGTGCATTCACCCTCCGTATGCTGCCAAGTGAACATCCTTGAGGCTACACCAGAGCTGATCTCAGCATCCCCTGTTAATCTGTAATAGTGCACGATAATGTTGTGACTCTCAGTTTGCAGCTGTTTGCATTTGACCGGGACATGGAAAAAGAAACAGTAATTTGGGAACACATTTTTCTCCACTTTTTTTTTTTTTTTTTTCCAACTGAAAAACAGCAAGTGATCCAGATTTAGCCAGCTGTGATACTTCTCTCTGATGCTCTGTGGCAAAGCTCGATTAACAGTAAAACAGAGGATTGTAGAGAAAAATAAGTATCAATAGTGATGTTTTCAGATGTGAGAAGGTTCCTATGGCTATAGAGCTTTAGTTTTCTCTAGCTCAAACAGCACTGAATTGTCCTTTAGAGAGAAAAAAAAAACAACACAACCAAAGAATGGAAAACAAACTGCTTTGGGTCTCTTCTTATATTTCATATGCAGTCACATCTCCAGTTTCATGGACCAAACCAGGCAGAACTGAGACTCGTGTCAACTTTTTCCACTCTTTCAGAGATGCAAAATGCGAAGTCCAAATAAATTGCCAAAAGTTTAGTTAAGGGTCATGTTTGCAAAGTTGTATTTACAATGCAACTTTTTTACCTCAAATCCTACAGTCCTCCTGCTCTTACGTTTATGCACTATGAGCAGCATTTTAAAGCTGACATTTGGGATTTGTCCCTGAAGGATTATCTTTGAAGCAACATATCCCTTCTTAGTACTTAAGATTTTTTTAACATCCTGCATTCATAATTCTAAGACACAAATAATAGTATCAATATTAATGCACCGAAGACAGTTTCTTCTGTACCTGAGGATATGTTGCTACCCACAGAGATAAGTAGAATTTCGTAAATACATACAAAAATCTTAACTTTTGTTCTCATGACATGTCTCCAGAGCTGTAACTGTAATAACACTTCAGAGCATAGTATTGTTACTAGCTGCCATGGAGCCTCTCAGGAAAAATTGACTCCATTGAATCAAGCATCTCTACTCATGCTGAGAAGATACTGAATACACGCATACACACATCTATGTATAAATATACATATAAAGATATATATCAAAGTGTCATTATTCATTCAAGTGAAAATAGTTTCCTCTTTCAAAGAAATATTTGACTTCCTGTGAATAAGTAGTAATAATAATAACAATAATATAATTTAAGAAGAAATAGTTAAACAGTTGTGCAAGGGTGTGTTTAGGCTTCAGCTGAAATAAAGATTCCCTCTGTATTTAAAAGGCACCATTTTCTCCTGTGCCTGCAAAAGAGTATTGTCTGTGGTTTTTGTCTAGTCACCCATAAAAAAGATGAATTACCACCCAGAATTCTTTGGGCTGAAACAGGTCTACTAAAATCACAGGAAAATTTTGAGTAAAGGTAAACCAGTGACATTTAAATCCATTCATGGATAAGTCTCATGAAGGAAATAAGTCTAATTTAATTCTTTTCTATTGTTAATAGTGGTTCTTATTCTGTTCTCATTCTTGGATATAAAACTGGAGTTTCTTCACCATCATTGCTGACATAGTTCTAGGTTTATAACAAATTCTAATAAATAAGAATTGCTAACAGAATTAGGTCACTCATGTTCACTACAGAAGAAAATGTTTTAGAGGGCTAGACACAGTCAGTGGTGATGAACAGTTCTTAGTCATTCCTGTACACCTCTTTCTGTCCAAGAAGGGTTATCTGAAGGAAGAGTTTACAGTTGCTGGATAACTGCACAGTATTTGTGTCTCACAGCCACAAGCTTATTTGCCTCAAATACAACAGGGATATTGTACTATTATCCACATAGATAAAGAGTTGGGTAAGTTGTCGTAATTATTTCTTAACCTTGATGTTGAAGAAAACACTAGTGTCCCTTGCGACAGAGTGTTATTTATGCGTCCTTTATATCTCCATAATTTTTGTGCAATGTTTGCTGTGGAGTCCTCAAGACTTTTCTTCAATATAATTGTTAAATAAGAAGTATATTTTTTATTAATTCTCTAATTCTCTTTTAGACATCACACAGAAATTAATAAACAAGGGTACTTGCCAGAGACATTTTACATTTTGACTATAAAATAGATAGAAATAATTAATGTACTTATTATTTATTTATATATTTCAAACAGGCAGCAACAGGACTAAAGAGAGCACATTTAAAAGCTTTATTAAAGGCCCTAGGCAACAGATTTCTTCCTGTAATATATTTTAATTTACTAACTGATTTATGGATAATAAAGCTGATGAGATGTTTTCAATGGAATTGGGGTCTCTTAAAACTGGCCTTGGTGTCATCACAGAATGAAGGATCCTTCACCCAAACATCACAAAGCTATAACCACTAAATCATCTGCGATGGGCTGCTGAGCCTCTACAGTCCTATGTGTAAAAGTCTAGAAAGGATTTTTACATCTTCTGGTCTCCCAGCACACTGGGTCCCAAATCCTGTCTGAGAGAGCCTTGGCCTCACTTTGTGGCTTTTGCTAGCTCCAGTGGTCAGAAACCAACTCCTGATTTCCAAACTAATTTTTTTCCTGGCTGGTTTGTAACTTTTGTTGTTGTTGTGCCAATATTATATTTTATCTGAAATAGCTGTTCCCTTCCTGGAGTTTGCTCACCTGAGACAGAAGACCCTTGTCTTTCCTAAGGTTGTCCAAGTCCTCTCTGCTAAATACAGTGAGTAGCTCTGTTCATCCTAAAAGCTCTCTCCTGTGTCTAGTCCAGTTAAAATTCAACTTTCTTGTATGTAAGTGACTAGAACTATATGAGAGCCTAAGGAGCTGTTAAAGTCATCACAGCATTTCATTTGCCTTTGTTGTGGCTGCAAGTTGTGGAGGCGTCTGTGAATACACACATGTGGTTGTGTAATGTACAAGTGTATACATGGATGTGAGTACACGTATGCACCCACACACACGCACACATATCTGCACATTGCTTTGTGTGTTTGTTGCCAGCTGAGGAACTCTCAGATTACAGTGCACAATTTTATTACTGTTGCTGAAGTGCATGCCCTTGCGTGTTATCGTACTCTGTTGGGATTCCTCCTGTCCTCATGATCACCTCTCCCTGTGTGAAAGACAGTCTTCTCCATACCGAGGATAGTGTGCTTGGCAAATTTAGTTACCACTTGTCCACTTTGTCCACTTTTCATATTGCTAAAACTAAACCAGACCCAGTTCTTGAAAAACTTTACTCATTATCTTCTTCCAGACCTGTACCATCTCTTCCAACTAGATCCTGTTGACATTCTCCCTTCAAGCATCCTTATGCTACATGGCTTGCACTTGTTCTGCTCAAAATAAAATTATTTCCAGCGTGACTGCTGTATAGTAGATGTTTCACAGATGTTCAGGTAAATGAAATTTTGGTCCTAGTATTGCATAATAATAGTTTAAAAATATCAGTTATAGTTCCTAAGAAAGATGCTAGGTTCATCTGACATGTACATTGCATTACTCTTCCATCCATCTCCACAGGTTTAATTAGTTTTTCTTCAAAAATTATTCCAAGTGGTCTCCTCTTTTGCTTAAGTTTGTTTAAGATCTCTACTCTCAGAGTTGTGACTGTAAAAGCCCAGTCTAGCATGGACTAATTCTCTGGTTCTATGACAGAGTATATTGAGATGACGAGTACTTCCCTCTCTGTGTGTGAGTCATTGTATGCAAAAGCACATCCCTAATGTGACTGTTGCCCACTAGAGAAAAAAAACCTCTCTTGATTTAAGTCAAAGACTTACATTTGCTTTGGGAGAATTTGGAAAAAGTCCTTATGAAGGTAAATGTTTCTGTGGGCAGGCAATGAAAGCTGGAGGTAATGGAAGGTGGGATGGACCAACTATATTGGTCCAACTCTGTAATTCCTGTCATTATGTTTGTCACATTAAAATTGGAATGAAAATACCTCTTTCCCATGGTCCCCGTTTCAAAGTAGTTGCCAGATATCTCTTTTATAATTGTACCTATGGTTGGGGCAGTTGGATGTAACCAGTGTTCTGGCTCTGTCCATCATCGCTGTGCTCCTCAGACATACAGCCTATGCATGCAGCCTGGGAGAAGGATGTAGGTTGGTGTGATGGTGCAGTCAACATGACTACCATTGATGAAGCAGCAAACATTTCTGCTGAAGCAGTAGAAGTCCTTTGACTCAGAGAAGGATGAAAGCTGCTGAGACTCTTTGTGGAAGGTCAGGAAAATGTATCTTTGCCCTGTGTCCCTGTTGTACCTGGATCGAAAATCAAGGCCTTTGTTTGTAATAGGGGTGGCAGCAGTGAGAAGTGGGATCTTGGTGCCCACCAGGCGGGGAGGGTAACTGCACCCATGGGAAGGTGTGGGGTGCCTCTTTAAGAAAGCCTCCATGACAATATCCCAAACAGGGAAATGAAAATGGATTGAAGAAATTAAAAAGCAAACACAGCTGCTTCGAAAATTTTATACCTTTCTTTCAGCACATCCCTGCAGAGTCAGTTGTGGCAATAGGTCTGTCTGAACTCTTTGATTTCCCCATTGCAGTATAATGAAGGTTTGCTCCCCCATTTAGATAATTTTTAATCTCTTTTTTTTTGAGCTGAGCATGCTTTTTTCATTTTTTTTTAATAATGCTTAATAATCATGTATGTTCAGTTCCCTGGGTGGTATGTTAATTATTTTCTTTCATCTGCTTAATTAGAAGATTTTGTTCTGCATAAAATACATGAGGCAGCTGGGGCAGGGTCTTATGAACTGGTAAGCATCCAATAACTATATTAAGCAGTTTCTTAAGGCTTTGAAACTGTCTTCAGATGGTAGCTGTTGACAAACCCTGAAGTGAAGCACTACTTGAATATTCACATTAAAGCCACCATTGCAGTTAAGTTAGTGATGCATGATTAATTGGCTTAAAAGCAATGGATTCATATGGAGTAAAATGCCTCTATGAAAATCAATAGCATGACTACCATTAGCAAGAGCATTACTTTGAAGATATTAAGGGGCACAAATCAAATTTTTCAGCTGAAGAGTAACAGTGCCTATACATACAAACAAACAGCAGTTGTGTCTGCAACACAACATGAGGGGTTTATGGGTCTTCTCTTAATAGCCACAGTGACAGGATAGCACGATAGTTACTCACAGTAAATAACAGAGCCAAAGGTTCTACTTTGCTTCCACCCACCAGGTTTGGCTGGAACCTCTTGGTTCCTGGCAGGTGCAGGTGTTCAGTACTCGATGCTGTCTCACCCAAGACTGTCTCCCCTCTCTTTACTAGCTGCATTCACACCCATTTTACCTGGTCATGGTAGCCTGGGCCAGCCCCAAAACTGACAGATGGGCAACCCCAGAGTTTCAGAGGGGTCTTGCTCCTCTACCTCTAAAAGTTCAAAGGCTTTTTTGCACTGTAGAAGCATTATAAATACTGCTTCTCTCTTCTTGCATCACCACAAACTCCCTTTTATGCTGTTGCATAAAAGCCTCTCCAGGGCTGAGAGTCACTTCAATCCATAGGCTGATAAAATACTGTATTGTGGTCATGTTTACAGCAGTACACAGGGAAATGGTGCAGATGTCAGTCTTCCTAGGATATGTGCTCTGAATTAAAAAAAAAAAAGCAAACAACAAACCAACATGCCACTTGGGTGCATTTTTGTGTCTTTCACTCACACAAATATGCTGAGTGGTTGATTTTGTGCATCACTGCAAAAAGTAGAAAGCTGTCTGTCCACTGGGGCACTATTCCTCTTTGCTCAAAGCTGACATAAATGATGATAAGAATTTTAACTTGGAAAAGAAGGAAGATGGATGGAAGGGACTTCTTTAATTTCCATGCCTGGAGATCTAATGTAAAAAAAAAGAGAAAAATCAAATAAACAACAGTATGGCAATCTGTAATGGAAGTACAGAAGACGAGAGGCTGGACAGTACAGAGAATGAAAGAGATAATACTGAGGAGTACAGGGGGCTAAGCAACTGTTGTACTGACCTAAATATAAATCAACCTCAGACATAAAGCAATCGTCACTCTTTAAGGAACAGAATAAAACTTTGATGCTCTTCTTAAAAAATTAGGAAGTATTTAATTAAGTAAATTATCAACTAACATGGCAAAACATATGTACTATAGAAATATTAGGTTGGGATAGAGGCTCATAAATGATCCTTAAAACTAATAGTAAGAGGGTCCTTTTGAAGTTTGTGGGTGAGATGACAGTGGGAGGCATCATGGCAGAAGATGAGGATATGTGCAGAAAAAACCCAACTGTCCCAAAGAGGAAAACAATGTGATAAACTTCAGTAGAATGAAAGGCAAGATCATTTAAAGACTAATGTGGAGATTTTGCACTAAAAAAAATGGGAATTTATCAGCTGGAAATGGAAATGAGTAGAAAGCACTGGGTCACTGAGCCAGTCAGGATGAATACTGTCATCCATGTGATCCAACCATGAAGGGCAAATCCAGATTGAGGATATCCCTGATGACTTGTTTCCAGCAGAGCGAAAGCAGCATTCAGGCAGTTTTGTAGAAGGCTGTGCAGAGACCTTATCCTGAGTACTGTGCATGCTGGTGGCATCCCCATTCATGAAGGATAGATGAGCTACAGAGGATAGCCTGTGGGATGAATGTGTGAGGGAAAAGCAAGGGCTTGGCTCACTTAGACTTCCTGAAGCTGAAAAGAGATATAATTATTCACTGCAAGTACATCATGATGCTAAATTCTGGAGAAACAGGAGAAGAAAAGGTATTTAAGCCAAAGGATATAATTCACATAGAAACAACTGGAAATATATTTAGGCAGGATTTCATAAAATATTTTTCATCATCAGTGTACTGAGGATTTGGAATAGGGTAGTTGTGGTGTAAAACCTGATCATCATTAAAACAAAGTTTTGTCAGCTCATGTGACCAGTGTATTTGGCAAATGATTGGCATTAAAGACTCAGGAGCTCCTTTCAAGACTCACATTCTTCTGACTGGTACTGCATAAAGCTAGAGAGTCTCATATCCCAGAAGAGTCGATGCTGCTGGTCTGTAACACCAAGTCCAGGATCCCTGTTGCTCAAAACTTAGCCATCCTCGTCATCTTCCTTAGAGCTGTGCTTGCTGTGGGAACTGAAGGAGAAGTAAAACTGGTTTAATCTCATTTATCCACAGCCTAGCTGCTGTTTATCACTGTGAAGCAAGTGCCCAGCACCCCTCCTCCTGTGCTGCATTAGTCTGGTACCTCTACTCTTTGCTGTGTCCCCATGCAGCAAGCAGCAAGAGTGCTTTCTGTGGAGCACATGCTGTGCAAAGAATCCTGGCGTTTCAGACATCCCTAAACAAGTCCAACAACATTATCCTGGAGCTAGGTGCAAGATTCAGATCTGGAATCTCCTCTCTCCTCACTGCTGGACCTCCCCAACCCAGAGTCAGCTCCTCTGGCAATCCTGGAGTTTGGTTGGCTTTATATTCAACTGCAGGAGGAAGGAGGAAGAGATCATAGATCCCTGTGTGCTGTATGTACGTGCCTGGCCTTTCCTCTGGAAGGCAGAATCACCTCAGGATCTCATAACTCATGTTTGGCTTCTTGCAGCCTGGGAGTGCAGTGACAGACAGGTTGCACTGTGCTCCAGACATCCTTTCTGCCTCCCGAAGCCAAACTGGGAGCCACTCCTCCCTTCAGTCCCATCTCATGCTACTGTCAGTGACTAACAAAACCTGCCCCACTATTCAGTTCTCCTGGTTTCAGCGACATTAGGGAAACAGGAAACATACTTCATATTATGGATGAGTGTTTTTTAGTTTCTTCTAAGTGAATAACTGCACCACAGGACACAGGAGGTGCAGTCATCAGGTTGGCAGAGATGCCACAGCACTGTGCTTTTGAGCACCTTTTTTTAAAAAAAATTAGTCATTATTGCATTGTGGGGAGGTGGGAAAAGGAGACAGATTTAATAATTTTTTTGTCTCCTAAAAAAGTGTGATTTGTTATCTGAAGGCAATAATTCTAACGTGTTATTGGTATGCAGCACACAGGGATCTTAGAGCTAGCACATCTTTATTAATGTTGTTATAAAAGCTTCTACTGGGATCCTAGTTATCAAATGACTCTGACAGCAATTCATCCACAAAGCCCTGTGTTTTAATTTCTCACTATCTGAAAAGAAATGGGCTGGGTGGGTGGAAAGACTTCTATTTTCAGCTGCTTTGTCCTTTGCTTTAAAGCCTGGCACGTTGCAAGTGTAAAGGAGGAACATGTAGGATTACAGCGGGAGGAATATATCTTTGAAAAATAAATATCCTGCCATAAAAAGCATGTTACAAAGTGACAGGTACCATCCATTGATATAATGGAGTCTTTGATTCCCATAGTACTGGCCATTATAAGAAGTACACAAGGATGTGAGCCAGAGTCTTGAAAACTCCTTTGAATAGCAGCAGAGCCACAAATAGCAGCAAGGGATTTAATGGTAAAACGCTTTACAAAGATTTTGCTGTATGCACTGTAAAACAATAGAGAGTTAATGAATTACTGGAGCCAGCAAATGTCTCCTTTGATATGAATCAGGGACTGAGCAGGGAAGCAGCTAATTTCTAGGACTTTTCCCTCTTCAGCCCACTCTTTAGTCATGGTTATAAATGATTGCACAGGAGGCCCAGACCCAGCAGAATTTGTGAGCAAAAATGATCAGCTAATCCAAGTAAGCAAAAAAAAAAAAAGAGCAAGCATTTTTAAAATAATTTATCATGGCCAGGCTCAAAACTTTTCCAGTTGCATGATATTACAGTAGAGTATCATGTGAATATAGTAAAGTGAGTGCTGAGTGAATGATACACGAGCTGAAAGCCGAAATGGGGAAAGTTGGAGGTTCTCAAAAAACATAGGCATGTGTATGTCTGAACTTCCCCCCTCAGCTCATTGCTTCGCATTTGTCCAGGCAAATCTGTCCTTGCATCTCTCTTATCAAACCCTGGAAGAACAACGGATTTTCTAGATTATAGCTTTGGGGGTCAAGTCTCTCCCACATGGATCTTTTTGTGTGGTTGGAAAATGTGATTTTAGCAACACTGTGGTGTGATGGCCCTTGTTTCTGAAGAAGATGTATTATTGCTTGCCTGAAGAACCTGCATCCTGGGAGAATAATTCCCTTTCAGTAAAGATGCAGGACAGTGCAATCTTTCAAATGGCCCTTCACCTATTTAGAAGTGGAGGAAGGAGGTAGGAAGGTGTGAGTTGGCTCTTCTTGAATTACAAACACATAGCACACATATGTAAGGATGTCTTTTCCAGACAGAAATTTTTTTCTCATTCTGTCCTGTCCCCAGACTTTTTCCTTTGCAAAATGGTATTAAATCCTTCAAGCCTTTTCTGCTGCAAATGCAAAGTCTTTTAAATTATGTTCTAATGAATGACGGGGTTTTTTTGTGCCTTTGGCTCGATAAGAACAAGGTGTAAGTCTCAAGACTGAGACCAGGCTACGGCTCTGTCACAGTGTTTATGTTAATATATTTGTGTCTGGGCCAGCATTTTACCACTTATGCCAGGAAGTCTCCCACTAGCCATTGTGTTAGTGCTAGGAGGCAGATTTCTAATTCAGGAACTTTTATGTCTTAACCCTGTAAACAGGCTTGCCAAAGCTGCCTCAGGATTCTATACAAACAAACCAAACCATTTTGGAGTCACTGTTTGGATGTCCCCTGTGTTCTCAGCTGTTGCTTAGCTCAGTGTGAAACCAAGGTTTCTGCTGTGGTTCGGCACCCAGGTTTCTGCCTGGGGTGGCAGGGAACTGGAGCATCTTCAGGGTCCTTGCCTGGGTACAGGTGAGGTGCAGGATCCCCTCTAGCCCTCCTCTTCCTGCTGGCTGCCCAAGTGACCTGCTCCTCTCCTAGACCATTTCACAGAATCACACAACGGGTAGGGTTGGAAGGGACCACAGTGGGTCATCTGGTCCAAACTCCCTGCTCAGTCAGGGTCATCCCAGAGTACATGGCACAGGATTGCATCCAGACAGTTCTTGAATAGCTCCAGTGAGGAGACTCCACAACCTCCTCCACAAACAGCCCTCTCTGGGCAATCTGTTCCAGTGCATGGTCACTCACACAGTAAAGAAGTTCTTCCTCATGTTCAGGTGGAACTTCCTGTGCATCAGTTTCTGCCCATTGCCTCTTGTCCTACTGCTTGGCACCGCCAAGAAGAGCCTGGTTCCTTCCTCTTGACACCCTCCCTTCGGGTACTTATAGTCATTGATGAGGTCCCCTCTCAGTTGTCTCTTCTCAAGGACACACAGGCACAGCTCCCTTACCCTATCCTTGTGGGAATTATGGTCCAGTCCAATCTTCTTCGTTGTTCTCAACTGGATCTGCTTCAGGAGTTTCATGTGTCTCTGAGAAGCCCAGAATTGGGCACTGTATTCCAGATACATCCTCACTAGGGCTTAGTAGAAGGGCAGGATTGCCTCCCCAATCTGCTGACAATGCTCTTCCTAATGCACCCCACGATACCATTGGCCTTCTTGGCCACAGGGGCACACTGCTGGATCATGGACTACTTGTTGTCCACCAGAATTCCCAAATCCTTCTCTGCAGAGGAAATAGAACTTCAGTAGAACTTCATAATGAACAGGGCTTCCATGTCAGCCCAAGACAGTCATAGGGGGATTGAGAAGCCACTGGGTGCAAGGGTTTGTGCTAAGGGTGAGACCAGCCCTGGGTGACCATTGTGGTGCAGAGTCTGGAGAGCGGTGATCCTTGAAGGAGGATTTTGTCTTAGAGGGCTATGGCTCAGGTGCCTTACATAGCACTAAGCATATTCCTGGTGTTTATAACCTAGGAAATAGTTATTAGCTGTCTGCAAACCACCAGCAGCTCTAAATGGCTGAGGAAGTAAACAAGGACCAAGGGGCAGTAACACTACAACAGTTTCGTTCAACAGCTCTCTGCAATTAAATTCCCCTGTACAAAGGGAAAGCAAGGCAATTGGAAATGAGATAGCAAGTGAGGATCCCTGCAGTGAGCAGTGTTTTAGAAATCACAGCCAGTCAGTGACTGCGGAAACCTTATACTATCCTAACAGGAATAAATAATTAAGGAAAGGCCCATCTTAAAGACTGAATTTCTCTCCCGGGCTCAGACAGATGGACTTCTTCCCTTGGGTAGATAATTTCTGTCTCATTTAACAAAGTGCAACTCCATCCAGCATTCCAGCAAAAGGTAGCACCAGACCCATAGAGCCTTCTGTCTTTTCAGCAGCCAGTGCTTCATCCATACAAAATAAAGATAACATTGAATTAACCTCATCTATAGCAGAGCACGTGTGAGCAAGCATGCTTTAGATGCCTAGTTAGATAAAAATGTATTTAGTAAAACAAGTGCACTGGCTTGTGCCTTGCTCTTGGTTACATAGCAGCCCAGCTAAGTGTCTCCTGCCATCGCTGCTGCCTCCAGCTTAACTTGAGGTGGATGAGGATGGGTATGGAGGTGTTTCTGAGTGTCTATGTGCCTACACAGCTCCCCTGGTCTGGCCCCGGGGCTCTGCTCCTGGCACTAAAGGATAGTAGTAATGGGGAAGGGGAGGAGAGGCTGCTGCTCTCAGGGGGAAAACATTTCATCCCTTGTGGAAGAGCTGGTATCCAAGGGCACAGGCCTACCTCATGCTGTCACTAAGGGATGACAGAGTACACACCAGTAGTGTGTGGTTTCTTTCCCAAAGTTTGTATCTCTCTCCACGATAGACTTACAAGCTCATTTACTGCAGCTGAATTGTTTTTCCTGGGCTACAAGCATTAGTAGCTGCAGCATGTGCTGCCAGATGAAGAGACTGGGGGAAAAAATCAGTGAATGCCAAGCAATCCATTTTGAAAAGCCACCTGCATTTGGGAAAGAAAGAATCCAGGAGTGCCTGAAAGCTAAATTTTACCAAAGGAGAAGGCAACATGTAGAGTTTCAGCAGGCTTTTCCCTCTGCCCTGGTTATTTTCTTTTCCTCTTTACTTGAATAGCCTTTTATATCCCTTTCCACTTGCCCTTTCCTATAATTTTCGTTCTTACCTTCATGTTAGTGTTTTAAAATAACAACTACAGTAACAATAAAAAGTGAGAACAAGAGGAAGAGAGAAGTAGTTCTGGAAGGAAGTAGCATCCTATAGCTCACTGGCACATTCAGCACTGGTCTGGGCTTCTCCAGCTTGCATGCTAGCTGGGACAGGACACCGGTAGCACTGGCCAGCTGCACAGCATGATCCCATTTTCCAGGTTTTTAGGTACTGCTGCAGTAAGAGCAGAGGTTGTTTTTTATGTATTATCTCCTTCCCAGTTCCAATATACCCCCTCCCAAAGGTCCTTCTTCCATTCCTCTGGGAAGTCAAAGCCTGCGTTGTCTCCTGTCATCCACAATGATCATCATCTGATGATACGCAGAAGCCGCAGGGTTACTCGGTCTCCTGGGAAAGCAAGGAAGGGAGCACTGAGGGTTAAGCAAATAGCATGAATGCAATGGAAATGCACACAGTGGAAGGTTGTTTGGCCTTGGGGACCGGTTCCTGCAGACCATTTTGAGGTGCAGATCTCAGGCTGCTTAAATGGGAGCAGCTGTCGGACGTTTCCTTATCACAGAGGTTTGCCTGCAATGCTGGACAGAACTCCTCGATTAGAAAGTCCATTGCTGTGAAGGGACTACCTGTGGGAACTTACATCTTGGTTCTATTAGTTGCAAATAGCTGTTAAAACATTTCCTCCTGCAATTCTAATTTATTCAAAAATTTCAATATTCTCTCTTGAAGTAGATTAAACTGCATATATAGTCCTTAAAAATCAGATGTTGGGTAGTTTCCAAAGAGCCATAAAGCTAAGGTTGCAGGATGATAACAGTCATTTGTAAAAGTAAATATGATAAAATGAACAGCTGCTTGCATGAAATAGCACCACAGACTTCCTAATTACTAGATCAGTTCATTTGGGGTTTCAAAATAATTTGAGTTCTGTTTGTCTGAGTGCTGTTAATTGATCAGAAAGTAAAGCTGATCACTGCTTGTTTTTCCCATGACATATATGCTTTAATAAATTATTGCTTGCAACTCTTGCAGTGTTACTCATTATTGACTTCAGATACATCAGCTGGATAGATGGATAGGACTGTTTACCAGAACCATTAAGATCATACTGGGGTTTTCTGAGGTTCTTTGCAGGATCTCTGACCTCTGACAAACTCCCATCAACAATCCAGTCTTTTTCAGAAAACTGTCAAAGTGTTTTTCTCAATAATATGTTCAACCGAGCAGTTCCTACTAGGAGAATTTTCATGTGCTAAACACATTTAGTTGGCCATAGGTAACCAATAAATGTATATCCTCAGTTTCAGCTGATGATAAAGGTTCATTACATTCTTTAGAATAAGGCACATTTGTATGCAACATTGCTGAGTCTGAAGTCTTAAATTGCTGCTTTCTGGACTTTATTAATAAGTCTTGGTTTTGTGGCAGTCTCCTGAGAAAAGGCACTTGTCTTGGGAAATGGTATCCCCATTGAAAACAGTCTCATAGAAGTTTGGAAAACATGTTTGCAAACTTGCAGAAAACACATTTTTCTAAACTTGTATGACACTCAAGAAAATACTAGTTGGGAGACCGGGGGAGGATGGAATGAAAAAGGGGCAAGGAGAAAGGAAAAAGAGAAAGAGGCACTTAAAAAGAGAGGTAGGGGGGAAAACTGCTGAAAAGGAAATGAGATAAGAAAATATGAAAGGGAAGCAGAAGAAGATGAAAAAATAAGTAGCACATATGTTTATTTTATAGGAAGTTGGCTGACAGGCTAAATTTCTGCTCTGGTCAGGGAATCAAAATTATGGTGGGTTCTGCATGAAAAGTGAATAGAAAATATCCTAAATTAAGGACTCAAGAGACTGAAGTCTGTTTGTAAAACTCTTTTGGAACAACAAAACACCATATTTTAAGACTGAAGTTTGTTGATGAATAATTTGCAAGCAGAAGAGAGGCTAATTGTGTTACATAAGAAAGCACTAGAAAATACTTGCTCAAAACCACTGATGAAGTGAAAGACCATGTTCTGCTATCAACTTTCCTTATTTTGAATTTCATTTAAAATAATGAGATAGGTAACTTTTTGCCATTAACAATAATATTAGGTTTTCCTCTCCTGCAAGCAACTGTCCAGGTTTCTTTGTGGTTGATTTACATAATCCTTGTAGGTTTCTTGCATGACAAACGGTACATTCATTTTTCAGGGTTGAATTCAGCTCCACTTGTGATGGGAAAGTGAGGATGGGGAAATAAGAGGAAGGACTGTGTGGAAATGAGAGCTGGTATCTAGGGGTCTTGGCAGTACTGCAGGGAGGCTCACTGACCTTATCCTCACTGGAAACATGACATCTTAAAGACACCGTACAACTACTGCAACATTTATTCAGGAGATACAGTCTTCCCAAAATACATCAGCAGAACTATTGTGATTTTCCAATAAGAGGAAATGCTTGAAAAGAGAATGAGCGTTTTATTATTTATTTGATAGCAACGCCAATCCCAAAACAAGTAATTGACTCTGATGTAATCATCCTGGCAAAGATTTCTCTGTGCATGAAAAGCAACAATCTTTCAGAATCCTGACAAACAAAAGAAATGCTGGTTGTAAAATTGGCTACTTTTGTTATTTAAAACTTAATAGAGGTGGAGCTAAAGATCCAAAAAATGGGAGAATCTGTCAGAATGATGAATGCACCCCTTGATGTGTTTGTGGTGGGGTGGCTGGTGCTGCAGGGCGCTGGGGCTGGCGAGCTGGTGATGTTTGGACCAAGCCCACCAGTGGGGACTGAGTCATGAGGCCAGGCAGTCCTGTGCCTGGGTGCAGCCCAGTCATGGTGCTGTGGGGTAGCTCAGCCCATTTGTGTGTGACAGTATCTGAGTTTAGGAGGGATAAAAACTACCCCATTATCTCATCGAAAAAGATACCGCAACCTTAATACCTCAGAAACTCTTATCTATTCTTTATGTACTGTTTATCTGTTGTCTCTTATCTCTTACCTGATCCACTGTTGGAGATCTGTAATGATAAGAAAGTGCTAGGTTTTCCTACACTGGTTATAAGATTCAATGCAGCATGTAGAATTTTCATAGTAAAAGTAATCTGGGATAATTCTTATGCCTCTTTAATTGAAAATCTCTTTCACTGATTTTAGCCATTTTTATTCTATCACTTCAAAGGAGATGCACGGTCCTGATTGACATCATTGGCACTAGAGCAGAAACATACCCCTCATTTCTAACAGAATGGTCTCTATATTTCATCATAAAATCTTCTTCTAGGAAACTGATCACTTGCATGGTAGCACTCTGAATTATAAAATCTGTGAGAAGGGATATCTGTCAGAACATACCTGTGCTTTTTTTCCATAATCAATAAATCAAGCAAAGAAGTGAGGAGGTGAGGAAAAGCTTTAATTCAGTATTACATTTTCATAGACATAGAAAAATTCAACACTTAAAACACAAACTGATCTAGTATGTTCAGTTTGCAACAATGTGGCAATGTGCTTTGCATATAGTGGGTTAGATTGCCTATACATCTCTGGATCAAGCAGGGGGCACATAACCACTTTGCCACACTTCAGAGAAGTTTGACATGTCGGTGGGGAGAAGGTAGCTAAAATAACAGCAATCTCTGCTTTAGAGACAGGTTTGTGCTGCCATCCAAATCAAAGGTGTATGCAAAGCAAATGGTGGTGGAAGTGTTTAACTGGGCGCATTTTGTGAAGGTCATCATGTCTTGGAGAAAAGCTGTAGGAAGAGAGCAAAGGCACTCAGAGAGAAGGCAGAAGTTTTGGTCCAGCAAGGGAAACTCTAATACAAAAATCTCAGGAAAATAAGAGAGAAAGCATCAAAGGGTGATCATTAATTGCCAGGGCATTCCTTGCATTACTTTAGAGCTCACCGAAACAGAACTTAGCTAGGTCTTTGTGAGGAAACAAAGTAGCATTAAAGCCATCTGGCACTATCACCGTATTTTCTCTTTGATGAAGTTAAACTGCAGTCTGGAGTATGGTCAACAGTTTGGTTGAGAAAGTTGCAAGAGCTCTAAAGACCAAAAGTATAAAGAGAGTGAAAAGTAAAGAAGTAATGAGAATCAGATATCTTGGATTCTCACCATAAGCAGGATATTGCAGTTCATGGATGGTTAAAAGCACTGCTGGATTCACGGAAACATAGAATGATTGAAGTTGGAAGGGACCTCTGGTGGTCATCTGGTCCACCTCTCTGCTCATGCAGGACCCACCTTACCCTGGTTTAGCAGGAGTGTGGCAAACAGCTTTTAAGTATCTCCAAGGATGGAGACTCCTCAACCTCTCTGGGCAACCTGTGCCGGGGCTCAGTCGCACTCACAGTGAAAATGTGTTCCCTGATATTCAGGTGGAATCTCCCGTGTTTCAGTTTGTTCCCTTTGCCGCACTGAACACCGCTGAAAAGAACTTGCCTCTGACTTCTTTGCACCCTCCCTTCAGATATTCATACATATTGATGAGATCCTCCCTGAACTCCAGGTTGAACAGTCCCAGCTGTCTCAACCCTTTCTCATAACTGAGACGCTTCAGTCCCCTAATGATCTTAGTGACCCTTTGTTGGACTCTATCCAGTATGTCCATATCTCTCATGTACTGGGCAGCCCAGAACTGGACACAGCACTCCAGATGGGGCCTTACCAGTGCTGAGCAGAGGGGAAGGATCTCTTGGCCTCCTAATGCAGCCCAGGATAGACTTCTGTCAGCAAGGGAATGCTGCTCTTCAGCTGGTGTCCACCATATGCCCCCGGTCCCTTCTTTTCTTCAGAACTGACTTCATCCTGAAACATGGCAAAGACACTGCTGAATGACTGACTGTGATAGTGATGGCCACAAACTTCATGCAGAAATGCTAGCACTGCAGGATGGGCTAACATGGACAAGCTGCCATCTGCTATTACTGCAAGACAGGGATCGAAATTTCATGTGTATGAAAAATGAATTATAGTTCAAGAGCTGCATGTCACAACAGTGTAACAGTGTGCACCAGTAAAAATTTCCTTTGTGTCTCTTACAGTCATTAATTTCATATATGGAAATTGTATGCCAGCCAGAACTGGAAAAGAGCTGGAATTATGATTCAGCCAAAGCTTGTGCTCTATTATTATCATGTGCTCTATTATTACCTAAATACAGAGCCTGCTCTGGAATCAAAAGTGTTTCTATGCATCTGGATGGAGAGAAATAATCAGGGGAGGAAAAAGTTGCTCTATAGCTATTTTTTAAATTCCCTGAATGATGATTTTTCAGAAAGAATTCTTAAACCAGTAACATCTTATATTTGTGAAAAGACTATGATCAGCATGCAAATGAGATATATAAAATCTTAATTACTCTATCATTTATAAATACAATTTGAGATTTCAATGTAATTACTTTGCAAAAAATTCCATAAAATAAAGGTGAATAATTTATCACTTACATGATGCATACATAAATGAAAACTTCAAAGTGGATAGTAAAATCTAATTTTATTTGGACTTTTTAAACAACAAGAAATAAAATTTTAACATATGATCCTGATAAGCTCTTCCTGATATTCCAAAACACAGACAAACTGAGTATGAGTAATTGGTTAGGGACATACTAAAGCTGAGAGAGGAAAAGGGAAATATAAATACTGGCTGCAAAGTAGTATTAGGGTGTCCAGAGTAGTGTTCAGAAAACCACAAAGGTTAGAGCTCCAGGGACACTGGGGGCTGGAAAAGGAATGTCAAGGACAGCATGGCACTGCACAAACGCTGATCTCCACATCTGTCTAACCTGGGCCACCCATGGTTCTTGGGGTTTCAGCCTTAATGTCAGGCTTCAAATTTGAGTTAGGGTTAGGGTTCTGAGAACCACAAAACCTGCATCTCCACGGGCACTGGGCCTGGAAAAGGCATGCCATGGAGAGCATGGTGCTGCACCAATATTTATCTCTCTGATCTCTCCACATCTTTCTGTTCTAGGTCACCCATGGAACCTGAGATCTCAGCCTTTGTCCAAAGCTGTCATTAGTGTTAGGGTTCAGAGAACCACACAGGCTGCAGCTCCAGGAACAAAAAAACTCAAAAACCAAAAAACTCCATCCAGCCAATCAACAAAACAACCAACAAAAAACCACCTGAAAAGCAAACAAACAAATAAAAACCACCAACCCCCCACAATCTCCATCCTTTTTTGTATGCAGAGGAGAACATTGCCACTGAGGATGAGGAAAAGGTTAAGTTACTTAATGTCTTTTTTGCCTCAGTGCGTAACAGAATAAACAGTTATATTCAGGTACCCAACCCCCTGAGCTGGAAGATGGGAACAGGGGAGCAGAATAAATCCCCCATAGTCCAGGACGAAATAGTGACCTACTGTGTCACTTAGACACTCAAAAATCCGTGGGGTTAAATAGAATTCACCCAAGGGTACTGCGAAAGTTGGCAGAAGAGCTTGTCAATTACTCTCCATCCTTAATCATTAGTCCTGGTTAACTGAGGAGATCCCAAACAGGTAGCAAATGCGAGTCCCATGTACAAGAAGGGTTGGAAAGGGGATCCTAGGAACTACAGGCCTGTCAACCTGACCTCAGTGCCAGGGAATGTTATGGAACAGATTATCTTGAGTGCCTACATGAAGCATGTACAGGACAACCAGGGTATCAGGCCCAACCAGTAGGGCTTTAGGAAAGGTCCTGCTTAACCAACCTGATCTTGTTTAATGACCAGGTGAGCTGCCTAGTGGATGAGGAAAAGGCTGTGAATGTTGTCTACCTACACTCTGACACTGTCTCCCACAGCATTCTCTTGGAGAAGCTGGAAGACCATGGCTTAGACAGGCGTACTCTGTGAAAATACCTGGATGGTTGGCTGAGTCCAGAGAGTGGTGGTGAATTGTGTTAAATCCAGCTGATGGCTGATCACTAGTGGGATTCCCCAGGGCTCAATATTGAGGCCAGTCCAATTTAATATATTCATCAGTGATCTGGACAAGGGGATCAAGTGCACCCTCAGTCAGTTTGCAGATGACACTAAGTTGGGTGGGAATGTTGGAAGCTAGAGGGCAGGAAGGCTCTGCAGAGGGATCTGGACAGACTGGATTGATGGGCCAAGACCAACAGCTCAATAAGGCCAAGTGCCAGATCCTGTACTTGGGTCACAACAGCCCCACGCAGCACTACAGGTTGGGGGCAGAGTGGCTGGAACACAGCCCAGCAGAAAAGATCCTGGAGGTGCTGGACAACAGCCACTGAATATGACCCAGGAGTGTGCTCAGGTGGCAAAGAAAGCCAATGGCATCCTGGCCCATATCAAAAATAGCGTGGCCAGCAGGTTCAGAGCAGAGATTGTCCCCCTGTACTCAGCATTGGTGAGGCCGCACCTTGAGTACTGTGTCCAGTTCTGTGCCTCTCACTGCAAGAAAGACATTGAGGTGCTGAAGCAGGTCCAGAGATGGGTAACAAAGCTGGGTAAGGGTCTGGAACAACAAGTCTTACAAGGAGTGTCTGAGGGTACTAGGGTTGGTCAGTCTAGAGAAAAGAGGAAACCTTATTGCCCTCTGAAAGGAAGTTGTGGTGAGGCGGAGGTTGGCCTCTTCTCCCAAGAAATTAGTGACAAGACAAGGGGAAATGGCCTTGTGTTGCACCCAGGGAGGTTCAGTTCAGATATTAGGAAAACTTTCTTCACTGAAAGGGTGGTTAGGTACTGGAACAGGCTTACTAGGAAGTGGTGGAGTCACCGTCTCTGAAAGTCTTAAAAAAATGAGTGGATGTGGCACTTTGTGATGTGGTTCAGTGGGCATGGTGATATTTGGTCGAAGGTTGGACCTGATGATCTTGGTGATCCTTTTCAACCTTAGGAATCCTGTGATTCTGCATACAACAACATATGGATAATAAAGAACATATGGTTATTATAATAAAGCTCATGGAGATGTAAGGATGAAGAGAGCAGCCTGCACATAGAATAACTGCGAGAAGGACCAATCCGTCTAGTAAAGGGTGTCTCTTAATTGTGTGAGCTTCTATGACTGGACATTGGCAGCTTTGATTTGTCACTGTCCATTCCCCGACAGACCTTCTACCAACTTAGAGCAGTGATCTGCAGAATATCAAACAGAAGAGACAACCAAATTGCTTTCCTTCACTTTATCAAAGTCTTTGGTCTGATCTGGCTAGGCTTACAGGAAATGGAAATGTACATTAGATATTAATGTACTTTTTCTTGATAGAATGTGCAATACAAACAAGTGTTTATCACAACTGGCTTGTAAACCATTACTGGTCTGAGTAGAACTTGATCACCAAAAACCAGTTTTAAACTAAAAGACAAAGAAGCAGCTTTGCCATCGTCCTGTGTTTTGTAAGAGTATGATTGTAGTTTATTTGCCCAAATTTTTAATCTGATCAATATATTTCTTGTTAAAGTTGATCACCCATGAAGAAAGTTGCTCAGAGGCTGTAGTTCAATGGAGCAATGCCATGAGAGAGCACTTGCAGCATCATCAATCATTTCTATATGTCTATAAATGCTTTCTGCTTCTGACTTTTGAAATAAATCCATCCAATTTGCTTTATATAAACCTGCAGGAAGGCAATTTGATTCTTCTGCAAAAGATATGATACTTGTTTCAATTGCCCCCAGAGCAATTTTGTCATTTGGTTGGGTCAATGACTTCCTTCATTTCTGCATTGACTCTCTTTTAAGTTCAATGGAAAAGCTTCAGCATGGGTGACAGCATCTCTCTGAATGTCTAGCAATATTAAAAGGACTTCTGAAAGGAGGTTGTAGCCAGGTGGAGGTTGGTCTCTTCTCCCAGGCAACTGTCAGTAAGACAAGAGGGCATGGCCTTAAGCTCTGCCAGGGGAGGTTTAGGTTGGATATTAGGAAGAAGTTCTTTACAGAGAGAGTAATCAGGCATTGGAACGGGTTGCCCAGGGAGGTGGTGGATTCTCCGTCCCTGTAGGTTTTTAAGATGAGACTGGATGTGGCACTGAGTGCCGTGGTCTAGTAACCACAGCAGTAGTGAATCAAGGGTTGGACTTGATGATCTCAGATGTCCTTTCCAACCCAGCTGATTCTATGAATGAGAATGGCAGAGAGAGAGTACAGACACAAAATGAATCAAAGGTTAACATTAGATGGGCAACCAATATGCAGCCATAGATGTGCAGCCTTTTTGCTCTCTAGGGTATTTGCTCTAAGAGACCCCAAGCAAAATCCTTCAAAGACACAAGAGAAGAGGTGTGAGGGCAGCAGTTCCTGCTCTGGACCATGATGGGACTCCTCACTAGCCCCTCCTGAATGAGGACATGACTTTCTTGTGGAGTCTTTATCTCCTACCAAGCCAGGAAACAAAGCAGTGTCTATTGCACCACTGAGAAGTTTTTAGGTGGAAGTTGACTCTGGGTGAAGACTGGTGAGACTGAACCGCAGGAGTCATTGATAGTACCAGTAACCATGGGTATTTATATTGTCTCTCATGTGCATAATTCCCCTAGGTGCTATGCCTCCTTGAACTTTGTTTGCAATACCGTAGATCACATTTCAGTGTCTTTAGGAAAGCCTATGACCCATGCCCTCTGGGACACAGGGACTGTTTGATTTGTGAGCTGATCTTGCATGCTTTTTCTTATGAAGAAGAAGGACCTCAAAGTGGTGTGCTCTGAAAAAAAGGCCTTGAGTTTTCACATTTCATAGGGATTTGACATCTTTAAATACCTGGAAAGGTTTGGCGGCATTTACTGCAGTACCCAAGTCTGGAATGGAGGTGAAATGTCTCATCCGAGTAAGTACCCAAGGTGCTGTAGAGTGAGAAGGAGAAACCTTTTGAGAAGAGGCAAACCAAATCTGTCCATGTGAACAGTTGGTAATTTCCTTCTCTTAGGTCCTTACATGAAAATAAATGCTCATTTAGACAGGTAGTATGTGTAGGAAGATTGCAAAATCTATTAAATAGTTTCAGTACTATCTTAAGGAGAGGTATACACAGGACCAAAGTAAGTGCAGTGTCAAATTTTTTTTCTGTTTTTAATATTTATCAAATTCTTTATTTGTCTGTTTATTTAGGTTTCTTGAATGTTCATTGAGTGTGTTAGTGAGCTGTATGAAACGTAACTGAAAACATCCACCTCTGACAAAATGGTATGTTGTTTCATAGCTTCCACCTTTATTGAAGTTGAATCATCTCTTGTTTTCTTTGCGAAGTAATTTCAGAATAAGCAAATAAGAAGTAAAAATAAAGGCAACATTATTTACAGATGATCAAATCACATTTCATCTAAAGTCAGTTATGTGAGAGTACTCATGTACTTAAAATTAGGTGCATAGTCAAGCATACAGCTGAATTTAGGCTTAGAAAGCACCACACGCACTCCAAAACTCTGTCCCTGTTTAAGTTACTGGATTTTCCCAAACATAGTTCAAGTTTTAGGCCAGGGAAATAAATCAGAACTCTGCAAAACTTTACTGATTACAACACTCAACTGGAAGCAGAGAATAGTGCAAAGACAGTCTCTTCTAGTAAAAGAAAAATTCTTCATGGTTTCCAGTGTCTGGTATAAATAAAATGCATAAGTACCCCACAGTACATGAATTGAGACCAGAAGTTCTTATTCTTTTTTCATACAAAAGAGGGAGAGTAACTTTTTACACAGGTAGTCATAGGACAAGGGGAATGTTTTTAAACTGAAAGGGCAGAGATTTATATCAGATGTTAGAAAGAAAATCTTTGCTCAGAGCGTAGTGAGCCAATGGAACAAGTTGCCCAGAGAAGTTGTGGACGCCCCATCCCTGGAAGTGTTCAAGGCCAGGTAGTATGGAACCCTGAGCAATCTGGTCTAGTGAATGGCATCCCTGCCCATGGCAGGGATGTTGAAACTAGATGATTTTTTAGGTCCCTTCCAACTCAAACCATTCTATGATTCCATGATTCAGTAACCTTCAATGAATTATATAATTTGGCCCAAAGTTATTGAATTACAACTTGGAGAAGTTCAAGTAAGAGAAGTAAGTAACTCTCCCAACTTGGCAGTGTATGAGGTAGGACTGCTGCTGCCTTTTCAACCTGTCTGCTGCTCAGCTCCTGTCCTCTCCTCTGTTCCACCTTCCCTCCTGGAACTTTTCCCATCTATGGCGGCTGAGGTGCTGTCAGGGGCCTCCTCTGCAGTGGATGTCTCCATAGCAGTGTGTTGTACCAGGACTGCAGTCCCACGGGCAGAGTGTGCAGCAGCATGTCAAACAAGGAGTAGGCAAATGGGAGCAATCCTGCCCAGTGTAGTGTCCCAGCTGCCTAATGTCAGGATAAAAGGACACTGAGCCCCCACTTCACCAGGAAGGATATTGCAGATGAATTACTTTTTTGGGATTTACTCTTGTCTAAAGTGCCTCTCTGAAGCCATGGGAGTGCCATGTCAGGGCCATTCATGCATGTGGATGTCCTTGTTCACTTTCTGAGGGGGTAAGGTCTTCTGTGTTTAGCCTTTGCAGCATTCAGCACTTTCTTACTTCTGTGGGAAGAAGGGACACTGTCCGCCATCCCACAGATATGCTTCTGAAATCACAGTTCTTATAATGAAATACACATCTAAACAAATCTTAACAGACCCCACAAACATCAGTTTCCAAAATAAGTTTCCAAAATAAGCATAGTGGGGCTAGGACCTGCTGGAACTGCTAATAGTGCCTGCACCATAAGGGACTTCATTTTGTGCTGCTTGACCTTTGTTCGCAGATTTGTGAGAGAGGAATGCAAGACTTTGCAGAAGCCCAGATTCTCACAGGAGCCATGCTTGCCACAGCCGATGGAGAGGTTATTCCTGACACAGTCCACCACTGCACATCACAAGCATCCCTTTGGCAACACCTCAGGCTGCAAGAAAAGGGAGCAAATCATGAGCCCCTCACCTCCTTCCTCTCTCTGCAAGGTCAATGGTCCTGAGACCAGCCTTATTAATGGAGAAGGTCAAATTTCAACTAGCTCAGGTATGACTGCTCTTCAGTAATTTTGCATGTAGTAGTACCAAAAGTCCCTGTTTGGGACTAGAACATCCTTGAGATATTTCCTCTGAAAGCACAAAGGAAGAGACTGTCCCTACCCTGAAATGACCCCCAGCCTAATGAGTTCCCAGAGAAACCCAGGAATCTGCTCAGCATCTTGATGGGTAATGTCCATTTGCACTGGCTAAATGCCATCTCAAAACATTTTCTTCGGTATGATTTGTCCATGTTTGCAGTGAATTCAGTCATCATGTGCAGGAATTTCTCTAAGGTATGATTAAGACATGTCAAGAAGTAAGCATGAACTGGAGGGTCACATTAAAAACTTAATGTACATTGTGGTGTTGAAAATAATTAAAAAAGTATTTAGAAGTTGGGAAAATCCTTAATACCTACTGTTAGGTTGCAATCTGCATTGGAAGGAGGTCTTTCTTCAAAGATGAAACAGTGATGAACTGCATCTCTATCAAATGCTATTATTAAGTTTCCACATTGAGATGCCACTTTTTGTCCCAGCAATGACTTATTTAAAAAATGTGGGATTTATTTGTGTCTCCAACTTGGAAACAAATCAATTCTGGTCTCATTCTATTTTCAACTTCTCTTTGTGGTCTTGTTACTTAAAAGGAGGTGAATGGATTAAACTTGGCATTGAGTTTCAATTTGTCATGCCTGCTGTTTTGAGGAACACTATTTCCCTGTGGTTTTGAAAACACTCTATTTAACCTAAGGGGAGACCATTTTGTTTCTTTAACTGGAGTTTCCACTGACTCCTTTTTTCTTGTGGTGTGCTGAAGGTAATCAGTGTTTTGTAGGAAGAGATCAGCATTTCATGCAATTAGACACCATCTTGGCTCATCAAGAAGGTGGAGGTCCTAAACCTTTGTGCTTACAGTGAAAAATTTTGGAGTATTTGGCTAGTTCTGGTTGTGTATTTTGTGTATAATCCTTACTATATGCATAATAAGAATTACACAGAGAATCTGACCCTAAATATTAGCCCTTACTTCTTTTAGGTAGGCTTAATTGAATGCTAGTATTTGACATCTCTTCCTTCCTCTTCTCCCTGTGGTTTTCATAATTAGAAGCATTTTTAAAAATGAAATGTGCACTTTCAGACAATGTTTCTTAAATTATATATATATTGATGTTGCTTATGTTCTCCTTTCCTGTTTGTTTCTGAATATTCAACTTAACTGCAAGTTTCTTTTTTCTCCTGTGCTTATGTTGGTTTTGCTCCCCAGTCCCTATTGTAAATTACATACTCCAGAAAACCCTTTTTAATAGTATGCACTGACGTAAGGACAAATTGATGGAATTTATAGATGGACCTATACCTACAAACTTAAAGATGTTCATCAGTTTTCCTTCATCTGAGACATTTAAGTAAGTATTCTGAAATTCTGAATAACCCATATGACTTTGGGTAAATACCCTGAGGATGCATATCCAAATAGCTCTGCTTTTGCTTACACTGCCTGGAGCAAGTCACAGAAAGAATCTTAATATTAATAACAAACCAAAATTAGAAATCACAGGGTCAGACCTCAGTGAGACCCTGCTTGCACAGTGAAGTCCTGCCACAAATTTCCTGAGAACATCTCCTTGGCAGCAGTGGGACAAGTGTGGCAGCACCAGCTTTGGAGGACGTGAGGGATGGGCCATGAAGCTGAAGGCTGCTTTACAGTACAGGCATGGGGTGACCTGACTGGCATCTGCTGCATGCTGGGGCTGATGCTCTGTCACCAGGTTTGGGCTCTGGCTCTAGCCCAGCTGCCTCTGCCCCCTGGGTGGTTTGCTACAGGCAGTGCACACCCCTTTGCAGGGCAAGACCCTAACATGAGTTAGTGATTTCCTGTCCTGGGTCAGGCTGCCTGGTGGGGCAGGCAGAAGGGAGTTCAGGTCAGCCTTTCCATGGGGGACCCTGCAAAAACTTTCCACAAACACCAGCACTGTGAGCATCTCTAGATGTCTGCCATGGCACTGAGGGCCCCCATGAATACCAGATGTCTCACAAACACTATGGCCACGAGCATCTGTGGAATTAAGCTGGAGGTGGGAAGCTCCATGGTCATTCCCTTTTGCTGAGCATGGATGCTGAAGCTGTGCTCTTTGAAATACTTCCTGCTTTGACCTGGATCAGCAGGTGTCCTGTATGTGCGCAGCCAGCAGCTCTCATCAGCAGTGGAACACTACTCGCAAACTGTGACCTTCTCCTGCATGTCCAGTGCCTCTGTTGAGTTGTCCATATTGAAAGTCCTCACTAAAAGGGCAGTATTTGTATGCTTTAGTATGTTACTCTTGAAAATCAGACTCATTTATGAAATCCCAAATTGGTCACATATACAAACATTGCATCCAAACCAATGCCCACTGTATGTTTAATTCATCCAGACTCACTTTGCGTATAATTCCTTTGGACAGACTAGTTCTTCCATGCCCAATACTTTTCAATGTGTAAGTGCAATGGATATCTTACCAGTAGTATGTTTATTGCCATAGACTTTGTAGTGTGCTGAACCTCTCGCTAGTTTTGAAAGGAAGCCAAACAGCTACTTTTAATCATTTCCCTTTCCACCCTTCTCCTTATCAGCTGTCTCACACATCAATCCCCCCTGAACTTTTGTCCTCTATTTTTATCACATACAATATTTGTCTTGACTTATATAGAGTGCAGGATCTCTCAGAAAGGGAATGTGCTTTATCTGCTTGGAAGAAATGGCCATGGAAATCTATGGCACTATATAAATGCTTTGTAATACTCATAACACAAACTGTGTGTGAAGTTTGTGTGGTTCATGGTTAGTAGATTTTATCTGACTAAGTTCCTTCTATCACTTGAGATGACAAACACCCTTTTTAATGCTCCCAAAGCATTTCAAACCCCTCCTTCTGCTTCTTGTATTATCATAGACAGATAAGGCAATGCATCTATTTTATTTTTCTTTTTAATGTGGGAGGTTTGGGGGAGGAAGGAGTGTTGCATGTGGGCTGAATGTATCAGCAGAAATCACCCAATAGCATTTTTAAGTGTTAATGATGAAAAAGGTAGAAATCACTGGACAGAAGACCTGGGGTCATGTTTTATTTATCCCACTGTAAATCCGGAGACAATTTTCTAGTGAAAAATTGTCCAGTGTAAAGTGGTATCAGACTTAGGGCCATAAATACCTGGACTGTAGGCAAAGGTTGCTAGGAGCAATGAGGAAGAGTGGGGAATTGTAGAAGAAAGAGAAAAAATATGAAATATCTCTTACAATAAACATTACTGGAAATGTATGTAATAAGACTAATGAATTGGAGCCATATCTGTTACTGTATCTTTGGCATTCCCAGAGGAGCAAAACTTACAGAAAGGATAGACCAGGTGACATGGAAGTAGCTTTAACCAAAGAACAATTTTATGTTTGATGAAGTAATATTAGAGCTTTATATGCCACAGAAGACACTGACCAAGGCTGTGATAAAAAGGAGGTCCACATTAAACTTAGTTTCAATTGGTTCTTAATAGAAACTTACTTGAAATTATCATACCTCCCCGAGCTTTTAACAAATCACTGCCACAGGTCATTCTTCGGTTATTTTTCTGTATAATAATTTCTTCATAATGCAGTAGTAATTGAAGGACGTTCCCTTTCTCTGTTGACTGAAGTTTCCTTGGCATCATGTGTTTTTCACAATTAAAAGACAGGCTGCCCATGCCAATAGGCAGATGTCCTTTATAATACAGTTTAACATTACTTAAAGACCCCTGCACAAAGCCGATAACATAAAGCCAGTAACTTGGGTGAACATTTCTTTCGGAAGGTATCGTCTCTATGCCTCAATATTAAGAGCTTATTTTTCTGGTATTTTGTGCTAGAGTTCATCAACTTGATGTTTTAAAAAATTATGAGTTTAAATTTTATGTCTTACACTTCCCAGTGATTAGTTCTTGCTATATACTTAGTTTTACTAGTAATTGTCCAAAAGCTCTTACTGACAGCACTAGAAATGTCAACTGCACATTTAAAATCATGTTTAGTGCAGGTAGAAAATATGAAATTTTGCTTCTTAATCTATTTCTCACCTGTTCAAGCAAGTGTTTCTCCAAGAAGGGACAGTTTTAATTTTCTGTCTGTTGAGCCTTTGGCTTCTTCTTAGAGTCAGCAAAACAACAGGGCCTATGCGAAACACTAGACTGAAGCAGTAATCTAATTTTGCAACAGACAGTAGAGATCTTTGCTATTTTTCAGTCTGGTGTGCTCAGAATCAGTGACTCTCTGGCAGAGACACTAAGCTCAAAATACAGTCTCCTGAGCCAACCACTCCACTAACAATTTTTATTTATTTATCTCTGCATTATGCTACTCCTCCTAATTATAGGGTCTACAAATTGTGGTTTTATTATCACTTTGTCTCTTCTACTACTTGCAATTTTCAACCTGTCCATAACTTTTCCTGGCTCCTATTCTAAACAATCTTTAACATGAGGCCCTTTTCTTTTCACATACAGGCTCAAATTTTCCAGTTGTATAGGCAAAACTTCCTGGGCATTTTTCTGGTGTCAGATTTATTTGCCTGTAGCACCTGACACATCAAAATGCAGAGGAGGATTTACATGAACACTTACCTTTGCATGCTTCCAATTAGTGTTTACAAACTGGGATTCTGCAAGGCTAATTAAATGTGGAATAAGACATACAGGCACTTGAAACCAAGGATAAGATTTGTATCGCATGAATCATCTGTGACTTCCTTTGGACCGTGACTTTGAGGGATCGTCATCCAAACTGATGCTTAAGAGTAAACAGGGAGTGAGTGTATCTCCAAGCAGACAAATCTCTGTCTGCAGTAATTGAATAGATACTCTCTCTAAATATGCACCCCATAGATAGACACCCACCACGGCTCAAATAAATCAACGGAAAGTAGAAAGCTGACAGGCCATCAGAAAACACGACATCAGTCTTCCGAGGGGTGTATTCCTGATAAGTCTTTACCTCAGGTGCTCCTGTTTATTGGGAAAGCAAATTGAGAACTCTGTTCATTCACTGCCATCACAGAGGAGAACTTATCTTAATCTTTGGAAAGGTGTTTGTATATACCAGTCTAATCCATTGTTGTCTCTCTGGTCCTACAGTGCAGCTTGTATCAATAGATCATGAAGGATTTTTCCTCCTACAGCTCTGAAAGCAAACTCCTGTGCAGAGTGCACACTGAAATGAGGCGAATGACTGTTCCAGCAGGTTAGGACATTTTAAAAGGTTTTGGACTTACTCCCATTGAGAGTAGTGGCAAAATGGTCTTTGATCCTTGGGGAGTTAAGGCAAAGCCAGAAATTTCTGTCAAAGAAGTTAGCAGTGTAGAAATTACCTGCATCATAAACTGTAAACTTTCCTCCAGTGATAATTTTGTGGGGCAATGAAAAACTATGTCTGGCCCATTCTTACATGTGTTTTAGATGAACAGAAGTAGTCCACTGTCCTTCTCCAAATAGTGCAAACAGGCATCAGTGCACTTAACAGTCTTATTCCAAAAGAGGTGAATTATGGCATAGCAATAGAGAGAGATTTGGGGAGGGGGTGTGGGTAGGGAGGTTTAGCTTAGTTGCTACAATCAGATTTCCCCTAGCCCTGAGCAGCTTGCATGTATACATGTACTCCAACCAAATGTCACTCATGGGTTTTGGCTGCGATCCTCTGCTGTTGCTTTCTCCCCTAATTCGGCTACCCCTGTTTCCCCTCACAGAGCCCCATTTCCTTCTCCTTGGGGCTGTAGCTGAACCCAGTGACACCACACTTCTCTGCTGCTCTGGCATGGTAGTTCAAAGCCACTGCGGAGGAACCAGGCTCTCTGCTGCATGGCTCTAATTCTTACTATTCAGTCACAGCACAATGTTATCAAAGCAGGGATTTTCTGTGCCTAGCCAAAAAGGCACAAACTGTGGTCATTAGCTCTATCAATATACTAGAGCAAGCAAAACAGTACAGAACCACAAAGAGTGTTTGTTTTTCCTGCATTGGAGCATTATGATAAAATATGCATCCTCAGTTATTAGACAGCTCATGAATAAATATATTATTATGCTAGGCATCACACGCTTACTGTGTTAAACACAGTCTTCAAATTATTGTTCCTAAGACCGTGAGTTTCAAGTTAAGAGATGGTTTTATGCAGAATCAGCTTAGAGGGAGAGGGAATTGCATGAGCAGCAAAATAGTTTACTCTCTGCCAGAGGTGCTTGGTTTGCATCAGTCCCTAAAGCAAAGTTGACCCCTGGGAAAGAGGGATTTTCCCCTTGGTACAATTCCGGCAAGAAGAATTGCCTTGCATGCCTTCTGGTGACTTCTCCTCAAGATCAGGGATATGTGTAAATAAAGCGAGTCAAACTATATCTACAGTGCAGTTTGCATTGTAATGTAGAGATACTTCAGTAAGCCTTAAAAAACCTAGCTCAGCTCCTGAAAGCTGTCTGCTGCAGTTTAATCTGGTTTTCAGCTCTGTGGAGGTCTGCTGTGGGTAACAAACAGAACTGGCCTGGAACTGAAATGCAAATTAAGCCAGGGCAAGAGGGAATGCTTCCAGGACTTGGGGTAGCATCGTGGTGCTTATCCTTGAAGAAAACTCTGCATCCCTGGTGTCTTCTCTTCTGGGAGGTCGCCTGCATTGTGATCCTGCTTGGGAACAAAGACATAATGCCTCAGCACAAAACCTGAGACTCAGGGAGAGATAACTGCATGTTTAGGTTCAGCTCTGTTAACTGTGCCTTCCTCCTTTTAAGATGAGGAGCACTGGTACATTGAAATGAGAGGAGCAAAGTATATGTAAATAAAGTAGGACAAACGGA
Organism: Myiozetetes cayanensis; assembly: GCF_022539395.1. Classification (NCBI taxonomy): domain Eukaryota; kingdom Metazoa; phylum Chordata; class Aves; order Passeriformes; family Tyrannidae; genus Myiozetetes; species Myiozetetes cayanensis. Next base: position 85,519,358 of record NW_026087411.1, on the reverse strand, counting down.
TCAACACAGAGGGAAGGAATTTATGTGCAGTCAAAACAACAACAAAAATAAAAAAGCCACGTGAAGCAAATTGTAATAAGCAAGATGGTTTACATATTAAGTTTCCCTTCTATAGGAGGAAGAATATCCAGCAACACTTTAGGAGTACCTTTCATCAGCGTTCACCTTTTCCCATTTTTTAACATATAATACTATGGTTTCTCCCATGCTTTTAGAGGAACTGCAAAATTATGTTATCATCTTTCCTGAAGTCCTGTTTAAAAATTCTCCTTTGCCTCTCTGTGGTATCAGGGCAGCAACTGGTAGTACTATTTTCTTGGACTGAATTATGTTTCCTGTCTGTACTAGCCGGAAGAGGCTTTGTGAGTTATTTGCAATACAATGTGTAATTTCATACCTCTTAATTCTTTCCCTTTGGGGCTGGAATAAGGCAACAGCCATTTCTCCTATGAGGCCAGCAGCCTCATAAGTGATGGGGAGGCTGCTGCTGCCTGTGGTCCCTAGTTCCCACAGTGGCTCTGCACAGCTTCATTCTGATGAAGAGATGGGTTTTTTAGGATTTGGAATCATGCCCACATTTTCCTTTTGCATTGTATTTCTTCAGGTGCCTGTTTTCCAACTAGCATACATCCTTGTTTTCAATTTTCTGTTGACTGAAACACCAAGAGAGAATGACTTGCTCTTCCCTGCTGCTGCTCAGAAGCACAGCCATAAGTAGACTCTGGATTCTGACTATGTTCTGCTCCCTGAGGCTACTCTGTGGGAAAGACTCTATGTCCAGCATGAATGAGTGGCAGTTTTTATCTTGAATCAATGGATAGCAGAGGGATAACTTGATATTTCTAAAAATTACAGTTAATTTGGGTTTATCATCCCTAACCTATGGCTCAAGCAAGTAGTACTGGCTAGCTCAACCCTAGCAGAAAAAGAGGGAAGCAGTCCTTGGACAACTGGGCTGTATTTTTCCAAAAGCACAAGTAAATGTACTTCACACAAAGGACTTAATTTTATTTTTTTTCCTGGTGTTACCAGTTCAGGATTCAATACACACTTTGACCTCTTGTCTTTGGCACATGCAATAAACTTAAGTAACTCCTTCAACACTGCTGTTCATCTGAGGCCAATACAAAAAATGGAAATAATGACTTCCACATTTTCCTTAAAAGAATTATTTTATAATACCGTAAAACTTGCATCTCTGTTGCCTTCAAACCAAATTCTGTCTCCTTTTGAAGGCTGCTTTTTACACTGACAAAAAGTCTGGAAATATGCCTTCCCAGACACCTGCTAGGAGCCTTGATCACCCTCTGCAGTGTCATCCTACAACAGCTTTGGCAACCAACAAACCATGTTTTAGCTGAGACCAGACAGGTTTGGGGATTTTTTTTATGGAAATCAGATTGACTTGAGTATTGTTTGGCTTGAGTGTTGGCTCCACTGCATTCCTGTCAAGTGCTTTACAAGTGTGTCTGCCTCTCCCAAATCCTCCCTAATTTGTATTTTATTTGTGTTAGAATTTGCCTACCCTAGGAAGTCAGAGCAGCCACCAGCCAGCCTACCCTCCTGCCTCCAGCAGCACACTTTGCCAGAGTGTTCAGGGATGCTGCAGACTTTTTCACAGTGTGGATTGGTGGGCCCCTCACTGTATGTATTTCAGTAACATGGAGAATATCTTAACATAGATGAATGCATAGAAGTGTGATTTCTCCAGAGTCTGTCTGCACTCTTCCCCTCACCCTGTTGGTGTTCATACCCTTTTTAAAGCCCTATGCAGTCAACCATAGAGAGAAACAAAAAGATACAACCTGTACCTGTCAACCCTGGAGCTATTTTTATGGTCCTATATTTTCATGCCTTTAGGAAAGCATCACTGAACACCTCCAAGAGGTAGTGGCGCTGTCAGACATGCTCCGTTCAGTACTCTTCTCCTGTCACTTCCCACTGAACCTCTGACCCAACCTGATACACCTGGGCTTTATTATTCTCCAAATCAATGAGATCTCGCTGTTTTCAGGCTAGACATTAGCTCATCTTCCATGGCAACTCAGTGAGGACAATGAAATACAGCAGTTGCAAAGAGATAGCAAGGAGGTGTGTTCCTTCCCCTTGGCATGTCCTCCCAGCCTCTAACAGCTGTCAGCTTATGGGCATCCTGGGCTGGAGCTTGTGTCTGAATTGTGAGGTTTAATAGGCAACAATTGGCGTGTGTTAACAAATCCATCTAATCCTTTCTTAAACACATTTTTATTTTTGGCTTCTAAAATAGAATAGTTTAGTTCCACAGTTTAGTTCCACAGTTAAGTCCTGTGATTTCTGAAAGAACTTCCTTCTGCTTGCATTAATGCAGCTGCATGACCACTGCAATGGTGCCCTCTTATTGAGTGTGGTAATGGATACAGCACTCTTTAACCGAGAGTTAGCCAGCAGGTCAAAGGAGATGATTCTTCCTCTCTACTCACTACTGGTGATGCTACACGAAATGCTGTGTCCAGTTCTGGGCTCCATGGTACAAGGGAGACATGGACAAGCTGAAGAGAGTCCAACAAAGGGTCACTAAGATGTTTAAGGGACATCTGTGACATGAAAAAGGAATGTTAGAGCTGGGGTTGTGCAGCCTAGAGAAGAGAAGGCTCAGGGGCAAACTCATCAAACCTGATGGAAGGGTAGAGAAGGCAAAGACAGAATCTTCTGGCGAGTTCATGGTAATAAATCAGGAGGCAAGGGGTACAAGCTGGAACATGGGATGTTCATCATGAGAGTGGTCAAACACTGGACCACATTGCATGGCAAAGTTGTGGAATCCCCATCCTTAGAGACTTCAACAATTAGCTGGGAAACTCTGTGAGCAAGGTTGTCTGTTTGGACCTGTTTTGACCAAGGGGTTGGACTTGATGACCTTTAGAAATCCCTTCCAACCTAAACTATTCTGATTCTATGAGTGATCACTTTCTCCCTTGGTCCTCAGCTGTATTCATGATTCCAGGAGTTCTTGGTTACCTAAGTGCTTCTCCTGTGGAAGTTACTCAGTAACTTTCTGCTGATCTTTGTACAATTTCTCATTCTCCTTCTTTGAGATGGGGTGACATGCAGCCACCAGTATCTTAGCCCTGGAAAAAAATGAATCTCTCTTTTCTCAGAACTTGAGCTGGTGTTGGTTTCTTTTTGGCACTGGCAGTAACTCTTTATGATATGTTTCAGTGACACATGCCTCCCATAAATAAAGATGAAAAGTTACAGTCACAGAACAAATCCATGTCTTCCTTTTCATCACGAGTATGCCAACAGCCTATTTTTGGCAGAAGTCACAGCACAGCAACCACCAGTCTTTGGTTTTGACCTCACAGCTGCAAGAGGATGCACAAATACTCTGTATGGAGGCATCCATGTACGACTCTTGTGCTTTCCAACTCTGAATACTTCCACCATCTTCTTTCACTTTTCATGAGAAGCTGCACATCACAACTATCACATATCTGCACACTTGTAATGATTTAAAGAGCACAGTAGCCAGTCTCAAACACTGTCAAGGCCACAGAAGGAATTTTCCGTAACATGAGCCACCACAGTGGCACCTTGAGAATAGCAAAAAAGGGAGGAATTTGTGAGAGCAAGGCAATAATTCCAGGCCTGGCAGAGGTGAGATCTGGTTAGCAAATGCCGGTTAATGCATTCTGACAAAAATTCCCACTATGGCAAACTGGGAGAGGAAGCAACTGCTCATACACATAGCACCAGTAAAAGAAAGATCACGCTAAGTTATGGAAATGACATGTGCGACCACCCCCTGGATACTTGGAACTTGGACTCTATAGAGGTGGTAACCCCAGAAGAACAACTCCAGGACCTCGACCACGGAGAAGACCAGGGTGAAGAAGGACCAAAGGGACGCTGCTGGCTCTACAGGTGGCAACTATTTTCTTCTTGATCTCTCTCTCGGTCTCCCCTCTCTTTTCTATTTCCTTCTCTCTCTCTACCTCACATTTACTGTTAAATAAAATTTGTATTGTTGACTTTGGGATATGGTCTCATCTGCACCTTAAGTTGGGCAGAGGTATCTCTCACTAATTGGATCTTAACAACACTGGGAGTCATCAGGTGCTGAATTAGTCCGGGTGCCACCACTTGGAGGAACCATGCCACTTTCTCTGTCCTGTAAAGGTATCCTACTAGACATGATCTTAAACATCCTATGAGCTCCCCATACACCTTAACGTGTTTCCTTTTCTCCCACATGTTATATATATGATACCAAGAGCAGAATGTAACTCAAGGCTACAACATCGAAGTGCAGATGTCTGCATGAATGTTTTCACAGGCAAAGTAAATGTCTAAGCACCCAGGGGTTTGAAGGGATTAGTACAGTGGCCTGCACATGAGTATTAAATGCCATTTGGGATCTCCTAGCATCGCTCACCTGGTGTGCAGAAGCTGCTTCACTGGAGTGAGATGTCACTATAAAGCCTGTGTTACTTTGACCAGCTTTCTGCAGATGGATCAGATGCCCTGAGGCATCTCAGATATTACTCAGTCCTTGTGTTAGCTACTATCTCTAGCTTTCTGGCTCCACTGACCACTTTTACTAGAGACTTGTTCAGTTTTTCCACAGACAGACACCAAGGGATGCTGGAGACCCATCAGCTTTGACTACCAGTCCAGTGAGCATGCCTAGTGAGAAAATGCCACTGTCCTGCTGCATGAAGCATAGACAAACACCAGCCATTTCTTCCAACTGTTCAAGCACAATAGCTGGAGGAAAAGTTTTGTTTACATACTGATTTAAATCCTTATGAAACCATCAGATGAAGAATTGTCCTTTTACATATATTCAGCACTACAATTCTGATTCTTCAGTTCTAAGGTCACAAGAGTAAAGAAACCATCCTTTTTTCTTACTTTTGCCTTATGTAAGAATAACATTCTTAAAGACAGGAATTACATGGCAGATGTGCTTTTTAACTCTGTCCTGTATTGTGCTGGCAGATCCCTTCTGACCTGGAATACACCCCCACAAGCTCTCTTTGTATCTCTAGTTCCCGGCTTCTCAAATGAGTGCACGCTTTTAATGAGACCAAGGGACAGACATATTTCCATCAGAAGAATGCAGACATTTCCCCTGTGACTATGCCTTTTTCTAAGCCTTTTTCTACCTTTTTTTTTTTTTATCTGCAGTTTCCATCCCACTTCAGCGATGCCAGACTTCTCAACCTCCATCCTGAACTTTAGCCATTTTCCTTCTGTTCCCTGAATTTCTTTTAGCAGTGGTATCACTGCTTTAAGCACCATGTTGGTTTATTCACCTCCGCTCAGTTAAATATGAATAAAAACTCCATTTGTTTTCAGGCTCCATCTCCCTTCATGGTGTCCATTTTAGAAGGTTTTCAGTGAAATTGCTGGTGTGCTTTTGTCCCTACAGTGTGTGCATCCTTATAGATGCTCTCTGTAAACTCACCGAGCAATATACTCCACCATAATTTTTGCATTGGTTTCCAAAGGTCAGACCTTGTTATAGCTTGTGATATTAGCCAAAGGACATCTAGTTTCTAACACTGATTTTTGAAGACTCCAGCTTCACATTTTGATTTCTTTTTATTAACATATGTAAAGCTTGGCTTTCAAAGAGTTAGGCATGTTTTGGAGGCTTCATAGCAGACTGGATTTCAATTTTACTCAGAAAAATCTGAGTTGTTCTATTGAGGATTAATCCTGGGTCTTGCTGGAACTTTGCTTTAAAACTTCTGACCCAGTTCCCAGTCCCAGTGGGAGTGGGATTTATATTTCTGTTCAGAAATATAAATTGCTAAAATTATAAAATGTGATCAACAATCACAAACCTGAAACAAAGTCTGTTTTTTACCATGGAAGCACATCTAACACTTCATTTCGCCACTATTCCTCTTTTTATTTTAATGCAGTAACCCGTTTTCATTATCAGTCTGAGTTAATGACAAGTTCTTAAAAACAGAACCAGCTTCAGAACCAGCAAAAGCCACAACAATAGCCTTTTAGTCTTTTAGCCTCTGTAGTCTTATTTTGCAACAGACACCAAACTCAAACCTTGTCCAGTTGTTTTCCACATTTCTGGAGAATTTAATAATAATTTTGGTTGGTTGTTTTTTGTTTGGTTTTTGTTTGTTTGTTTGTTTTTTTAATGTGTTCCATTCTTCTTCTGGGAAATCTTCATAGTTAATTTGATTTTTGTAGCCACACAGCACCCATTTTGCTTTCAGCTGCAGGACACAGCAGAACAGCTTTGACTGCTCCTGATCTGCACTTACCAGCATCTGCTGAGGTGCAGCTACACAGCCTTCCACCCTGCTGCTCCAAAAAGGTGATAATAACAGATGAATACAACCATGCATGTTTAGGAGGCAGCAGGAAGACAATTTACAGACTTAATATCTTACCTCTAGGGTTACAGGACATCACACATCTGCTTTGTTGCCATAAACATTACTCCTGCCCTCCCTAAATGTAATGGATCTTTTCTGCTAAATGAGTCCATCAGTTTATGCCCTGAGACAAATGCCTTTCTTTCCCTCTGCCTGTGAGTGCCGTGGAGCCCCAAAACTGGTAAAACACAAGAATTCAGCAGTGTATAGGGAAAGGTAAATAAGATATTTGTATGGTATTAAATGATGGGCAGCCTCCTTCACAGAATTCAGGCTGTAGCGTTAGTTGTAGTGGGGAAATGAAAAGGCTAATCTTTGAATTGGAATGAACCCCCTCTTATGTCACCATTTCTTCTTCAGTTATTTGTTTAGTTTAATGTATCCCTGTTGGTGACCGAGTCAAGGAGCAAAGGCATGGCTTGCTCTCACTTCAAGATGCAGACCTATTATTCTACCAGTGGGAAATAAGGCTTTTGCAGCCTATTATGGGAAGTAAAATTACTTCATCCTCAGGAATCTAAGTATTTCATGAGCTAGCAATAGGGAGCCCATACAAAGCTATAATTTGCAATCTGAATCTAATTTCAAACTTCATCTCACCAAAAATGAAAATTAACGTATGAAGGGACTCCTTGTATCACAAGTACTCTCTTTCTGAATTCTGTTACTTTCTGAGTTAACCCATAATTTAGCTTTTTTAAACAAATCAAATTGAAATTGATGGATGCTTCAAAGTTTATAGTTTAATTTCTTTGTGTACTGTATCTTAACAAATTACAGTCAGTTTCGGGTAAAACCAAGTGTACATAATACCAAATAATCTTGTCAGGAAGCCTACTTGCTTAGGCTGCAGAGTTTTCAAATCTTCTTAGTATAAAGGAGAACTTTTAATAGCCCGTATCCAAGAGTGTTGCGACCATGTGGTCCTGCACATTTCCTGGAAATAGATGGTAAGGATGAATAATCATCACCCTAGACAAGGCTTAAACCTCTAATTCAATGCATGCATAATATACATACTTCTGATCTGAAGCACACTACATTGGAGAAGACAGGCTAGACACAGCTTGTCATGGCAGTGACAAGAAGAATTTTTAGGCACCAGAAAGACAGTGTTTCCCAAGTCGAGGTAGGACAGACAGCTACACTTTTATGCAGATGGGGTCTCTTGAATGATGTATTTACAAAAGACTTAAAGACTAGATTGACTTGATAGGTACAATGAACCCATGTACCAGGGGGTTTCTGTTACCAGCAGGAGCCTGCGTGGGCTGCGCAGGGAGTCCCTTGTACATCAGGCCCACAGCCTGGGGTCACTTCACTTGGGACCTGGAAATAAATCCAAGCAGAGGAAAGGGTTGCATCTCAACACACATTGGCAACAAATGAAAGTATGTCCTGCAGTAACAGAAACCCCAAGGCCTCTCTGATTACCAAGGGACCTCATCTGCTTGCAAATCAGCTGTGACATTTTGTGTGTCAGACAGCAGCCCCACTCTACCTTTTTGTATTTTTTTAAGAAAAGGTGCCCTTCAACTGTTCCAAGAGTAAGCTCATGCAGAAGTTTAGGAAACTAAAAAAATTATCCTAACTAGCTCCTTGACAAGGTCTTTCACATTTTCTAGTGCTCACTTGTGGTTTGTCATCTGATCACACTCCTGCTGGGGATTTGCACTTTTTTGTCCCTGTGAAAGCTTCCTTGAATGTGGACCACATATGAGACACCATGGAAAGCTCTGCACAAGGGTGCTTAGGGAAGATTTATCAGTCAAAAACCTCTGGAGAGCCTGCTAGGAGTGGGCAGGATGTGCTGCTTCCACTCTGTCGTGCCCTGCCTGCCAGGGGCTGCTGTGGAGCTGACTGAGGGCTGGAAGGCACTTACACTGTCTGTGGTTCCCAGCAGCACACTCTCTGGGGATGCTTATGTCTAAGATAAACAGGGAGGGCAAAAGTACAAAGAAACACTCAGGTTAAAATTGTCCAACCACCTTAATTCAGTCCCTCACACATACGTATTCTTATATTTCATTTCTTGTATTTCCATAGGAATTTTTTTGGTGAGCACTGATTTTCTCAGGTTTGCTTTGTGTGGCTTTTACTTAGGTGCTTTCATTTTTCAGATAGGAAATCTGTAAAAACAGTCCAAATAACACGGGTTTATGTCTCTGTGGAGGAAGAATAGTCACATGAAACACGAGTGCTTGCTTTTTATTTCTTCTAGGAGTCAGGTGGTATTTTTTTCTGACTTGCATTACCAGTTGCTTCAACTCAGCTTGTAAGGACTGAAGAGCTCAAGGAGCTCAATAGCACATAGTCACTCTTCATGCATTCCCATAACTGAGCTCTCAGCCCTTGGCCAGCAGAGTAACAACATGACCCAGTACAAACCAGTGTAGACAAATGCAAATTATGTATATAAATCATGGCATATGCTAATGGTATTGAAACTGTTTATTGAGAAGTTAATCAAACTGACCTAAGTAATTTTCCAGAATCATTTCACACTATGATGTGCTTAAATATAGAGGAGAAGCCCAAGTGAGCAAATAGCAGGAATTTACAAGACAAAAATTTTCTCTTGGAAAGCCATGGAAATTCCAAATTCCATGACATCTACTGGGGCCTTTAGATGTCATTTATTTAGAATGATTTATTTAGATCCTAAGCAAGGTAGATCTACTATTTTGCATATCATATTTTTATGTGAATATGTAGAAAATTGTGTGTAGTGGATTAGCCTTGTCTACTTTCATGAGCAACATTTTTATTATACCACTAACAAATATTTTTCAGAAGCAAAAGAAAGAATGCACAAACATACCTGTTACACTTTCTCATTTATGCACAAGTATTATTGCTAAATAATGTATGTTATTTGGCAATGGAAAGATATTCTTGTGCCTATTGATATTAGTATTGCTGTTTCTGCAAACAGTTAGATTTTTCATACATATTCATTACCTCCCCTTCCTTGACGCAGACCCAGGTAAGCAATCATCATTCAGTATTTCGTTGCGTGAAATGGCAATAAGGAGTCTTGCAGCACCCACTGCTTTTGCAGACTCTGGAACAGTCCTTTAAACACTGCAGTTTTAAAAATTGTTTCCCAGAGGCAGAGAGACTGGAGAAAGCATGTCCAGGAGCAGAAGTTCATCTCCAGAGCTGGGGGTGAAGTGGTACAGGTCACTAGGAGCCCATCCACACATGTTCCTTCTTTCCCCTGGGGGGCAGCAGAATATTGCTGTTAAGGTCAGCTCACTTGATGCTACACTCTAGAGACTAATACAGCACAGCTTCCTTAGCTATGCTGAATTTTCCTGCCATGTACTCCTGCCATGCTGAAAATAATCTGTGGTGCTGCAGGATGGGAAGAAATTACCAGGTGAGGAGAATGGGTTGAAATGTAATACCTCTATTGAAAGAATTAAGTGAGACAAATTTCTAACCTGTAGTTACCTTCAGGTTGTAATTTGCCTCTTGCCTCCCTTAAATTCCACATGATCTCTAGGAAGGCAGATTATTTCATGTCTGGGATGCTGAATTGGCTCTCTGAAGGTGTTACATTGACAGGGATGGAAAATAAGTTCTCCCTAGTCACAAAGGTGAGACCTGTAGGCCCAGACTTAGAGATGGTCCAAGAAGTCCCTGCATCCTCTTTGTGCTACAGAATTAGTTTGTCCTTTCATGAACAGGAGCAATGCAGGTTGTGTTGCTTATTCCAGGGCCATCGAAGCACCAGATACTCCATCTGTTTTTTTGGTGTTTTGGGAGCAGCATGAATGTCATTCTCACAGGGCACCTATGGCTCAAGCTGTTTGGCACAGCTTTTCCACACCGCTTTGCCAATGTCTTTCAGCATTCACCTGAGCTACAATCACCCTTTAAAGAAAAGTGTCTTCATGCTTTTATCCTTCTGTACTATGTGGAAATGATCAGAAACAATGCCAGTCTCCTAAAGTAGTGACACTGCCTGACAAACCACTAAAATTTTGAAAATGCTATACATTTGAAACTCTCTTTACTGTTCATCCTTTCTGGGATCCTATTTTCATCTGTTCTGATTATAATAAAGAGCCAACCAAAACTTTCATATACACTGTCGCAAGTCCCAAAGCAACCTGCAAATCTTGCCCTTCTCATCTTCACCTGCTGCCCCTCGCTCAGGCTGCAGCATAACTCAGCCCACTGCAGTGGCAGCACTTTTGCAGTAAACAATAGGCCTTAAGAAAGTGAAGGCGGTTTGAAGCACATTTCACATAGTTTTTCCGGTCACAGTGACCTCAAGATTGTTGGTGGCACACTGGTAGCTTGGAAATAAAAGACACCATATCCCATTATCTGTCTCACCACATCTTTGTTTTCAAGTACTGTTTGAAGAAGCCCAAGGCAATTGAGCAGATATTGAATCACTTTTGTTAAAGCTGGACTTCCTAAAGATGACTGTGGTTTATTAAAAAAAACTATCACTGGAAGAGATTTAAAGAAAGCATAAATCGTATTACCTTGGAAAGTACTAGAAAGAGAGTGTTGAGATCCAACAAGGGCATATAGGGTAATGTATTAAATATAGCATCGTATCACAAGCAGGACTTCCTTTGGCTATAGGAGATATGATGAAAAACAGGGCTAAAAGAAGGTTAAGAGGCTCTGGATTCTCAATTACTTTGTAACAAAAGTGTCCTGGGGTGATTTATGAGAGATTCAGGACTTTTATTTCTTCTGGAAAATTATTTTTTTCTTTTATGGAAAGCTATTCAGAATGCCATAAACCCCTATTTTTCTCTGACTGAATGTATTTTGTACCTCCAGATATTGTGTAGAAAAATAAACAATAATAACAATAATAACAATAATGCTAATATTAATGACAGGTCAGAAGAAAAAGCCTCATTTCTGTTGGATAAAATATCTGCAGGAGAGGCCTCAGCACTGTGGTGGATCAGGAAGGAAGCAAGATGCCCTCTGCATGTGGGGATGCTCTGCAACAAGAGGTGGTCTGTGTGTCCAAAGCCTGCAGTACCTGCCTAACTCCCCACAGCAGTAGAGCCCCTCCACACAAGAGCAGGTTGCTCTCCATACAGCAGACCCCAGGATGAAGACAACTGTTCACAACAGCCACGTGCCACAGCCAAAGAGAGTGATATATAACATGGCAGTCACTAGCCTTACACTGCTCTGCAAAGGAACTGTGTACAATACCATGCTCTGCCACATACAGAGCCCGTATATGAGGGTCATCAGTGCCTCCTGGAGCGGTAAAACTACATTTTCTTTGCTAAGTTTCATTCCTGTTATCCCAAAACAGCCAGCATCAGGATGGAATATTAACCGGATGCTTTTCATTGTGAAACATCATCATCTGAGTCATTTACTGAATCCTAACATTTTTGCATCTGGGCTGCAGGAAAACAGATGTCCACAAATGACTCTGAGGACTGAAATGACTCATGGTGCTTTGTCACTAGTGATGGCGTGCGAGGAGGAAAGATGGCAGCGTGAACCACGGAGCCCAGTCTGAGCCCACAGGGGTGGTAACTGGAATATTTTTTATTTGTAAATGCACATGAGAGTACATCTCTTAGGGAAGCTGCTGGTAAACTCTTATGCTGTGTGCCGCTTTCTTACAGAGGCATTTCACCCTGTGTAAGGGTATCATAAGAGCAATATAATTTCTCTGATGTGCAGCATGGTTCCTGACTCTAATATTGTCTTTTCTGTATATCAACGGGAGTTTTCAGCATATAAAAGAACAGTACTGGAGGCAAAATGTCATTTGCAGGTTGGGAGTATAAATTTTGCCCTAAGTCTGATCAGAAATGAAATTTAGAGGATCCAGAGATTTACTGGTTCAGCCTACAGTCGAACTGCTCAATGCTGCAGTGCCAAAGAGAGTCAACTGCTGTCAGCCATTTGCTTATTCTCTTAAAGCACCAAAATCAATCCCTGAATTTAAGTAAACATAGCTGCATTGATCTGGCAATGACCTAATTTTTGGAAGTCACTGAGAGGCTATAATGGTATTTTCATAAAATACAGCATTTGTTGGAGTGTTGACATTCAGGTAGCAGGAGAGTTAAGAGATTGCTCTGATCAGTCTCAGAGCTGGAGAGCAAATGGCAGCAGGAATATTCCCCAGACTGCTGACAAGAGACAAGAAAATAATTTTAAAAAGTCCAAGTGCTGCTCAATTAAATGTGACAGTCTTGATAGTGGGGTGATTTTTCTGGATAACTTTGACATCAGAACAAAAAGATGCATTGCTTTCCACTTCTTGAGGAAAGCTTAAAGAAGCAGTGCCCTCCTTGTTTGGGCAGCCTATTAATTTGCCCTTGGCAGCTCTGTTGAGTTGAGACTCACAGATCCAGATGCAGGAAAACCTATCTCAAATGACCCTGTTGGACATGCTCCATACAGTGGGTGTATGCCCAACTGCCCTACTGTACTTCCATACCCCATAGCCCTGTGGGTTTTTTTTCCCCCATACTCTATTTTAACTGCTTGTTGCAATCAGCACTACATTTTCAGCCTCACCAGACACCTTCCCTACCCTTTCCTTCTTCTGGCATTACTGTAGCCAAGGCTAGCAGGGATATTGGGAAGGCAAGGGACAGTAAAGCCTTTCTACAGGGTCTGCTTTATGAGAGGTGTGAGGCTGACTTTTACAGATAGTCCACAGTCTTAGTTTTTGCCTGAGTGTCCTGGGTGCCTCTGCCACCCTGTTTGTCTTGATGAGCAGAGGAACTCCTGAGTGCTGACACCTGCACTTGTGGACAGGACGGTCCCTCTGGCTCTTCAAACCTGCAGCTGAAGTGTAAAATCCCAGTTGAATCACTGTTTGAAGGTGGGGATTTTCCGTCACCTTGAAGAACAACTTTGTTTCACATAAATGGAATTGTGCTTCTAACACTTTCTTCTTTCCCTAGTTGTCCTGATTATATTAAAGATTCATCTTAGTTGTTAGTTGTTACTTGTGAGTATCTGATTTCTCACCACCTACCACCTTACAGTGCAAAAGGGCTGTGATCCTGTTCCTATTATAAAGGATTCCCTACAGTGTCACCCTTCAGGTGGGGGAAGTGTTATATGCCATTTTCCTGCCTAACACAAGCTTTAGTGCATCCTTAGGAACTTCAGAGTGGTACAAGGAGATACTGCTCTGTTGCAACTACTCCCTGGGGCAATTTTGCCTGTTGCCTCCCATCCAGGTTTATATGGTCCTCTCCCCTGGAATGTGTATAGTCTAGTGCTTTAGGTCTATACCAACAAAGAGGAGATGTACCAGACCAGACTATACCTGTAGCCAGCCAAATGTATGTCCTAAAATTGTCCATGTGGCTTCTACCTAAACCCAGTGATGTCCAATGCCTTTTGCTGGTGAAGGGTGGGATTCAGCTTCAGAGACACCTGCACACACTTACAATGAGGCCCCTACATAAACACAAGGGCTGGTGTCACCTCTCAGCAGTCGCTGGAGATGGGATACAGGATTTGGTGGCCTGAGACCCCCTGGATATCCTCAGGACATCCCTGCACAGACAGTAGATGAAGCACAGGACTTACAGGAGGTCTAAAGCAGCAGGGAAGGGAAAGCTTAAAGCACTCCTGTGGCATTAGATGTTTATCTCAAGCAACAGAAATAATCAGCAAATGTTCTTCTGCAAAGTCTCTAGAGAGTCCTACTGTCTATTCCTGGGTGTTTATAGAAATGCTCTTGGAAAAAGTAGGTACTTACTGAGGCAAAAGATCAGGCATAAATCTGTAACAGAGTGGCTAGGGCACTCATACAAATGCCAACCTGTGCTGCAATGTATTTTGGTGCTAAGATACTCATCTAAGTGGGGACAGAAACCTGCTGTTTCCAGGTGTTTCCCCTTAACCTGATTAATTTTGATTTTATGTTGATTCATATTTCTTCTTGCTCTTCCCTACTTCCTATTTCCCATTCTCTCAGCCTTTCCCCCCCCCTACTCCTTTCACACAATCATTTTCCCTCTCCCCTTCAGCTGTTCTTTCAGGCAATCAGCACAGTAGTCCCAGCTGTTAATCCAAATTTGAGACTACTCCTCAGGCTCACAGTGACAAAGCCAAAGACACATATGCTTCTTTCTTCAGCCACTTCCCCTTTGGCTGACTCTCTGCTTGGCTTTTGGGCCTTTGCAGATTTGCTGCCCTGGATAAGGCGCCCAAAAGCTTTGTAGGTGCCACTTGGGGAGCTGTGCATGTGTGGAGGTGCCACTCATGAGACTCCTCTTCAGCTTCATGGTACTGCTACTTCTGCACTTGGCCCAAATGTACCCATCCTCATTTTCAAATCTTTATTACTAAAACTGGTCTTTTTGGTCATAATAAAGAATTTAGGAGGGGTCATGTGAACTGAGTGCTTAAAGGACATAGGTTGGTACAGCTGAGTTGAGCAAAGCCCTCAAGTTGATGTCTCAGCACATCACGCCATCCAACATCCCTAGTTAGACTCTGTACAGAAGATTATGTCCCTAGAAACCAGTAATTGGCTAAGAAGCCCTTTTTTAGCTTCCCTATAGTATCCAGCGTTTAGCTTTTTTCAACTTCTATTTCTAAGACAACCTCTCTGATTCACTATTAACTGTAAACAACTTCCTTCCAGTGCTACAGTGTTGCAGTATGCTGGTGGTATGGAAAAGTATGCTGAAGTTGTAATGATTGTTTAAAGTGAGCATGCTTCCAAAATGGTGTAACTCTTTGTGTAACCCTTCTTCTTCCCAAGGTTCCTCACTCTTATCTGTATCTTTGGAATGTCTAAGAGATAACTGAAAGGTCATCTATTGTTTGTTAACCCTTTGTTATAATTGGCTGTTTGTAAGACCTCCTGGACTCCAAGTGGTCACTTTGTGATCCCCTCAAAAGGTATTTAAGTCGCTACCCAGAACAATAAACTCTCTGTGCCTGCTCCTACCTGCCTGCTGCAGGCTCCTGGTCTCTTCTGTGGGGGCCATGAGGTGCCACGGGGTGGGGGGACCAGGGGGAGGGCACGTTATCCCCCGGAGCAAGGGGTAAAAGGAAAAGCCCTTTGCCTGGGGTTCTCTCTCCCTATCCAACTTCAATGTTCTTCACTACAGGATGTTGTGTCCCTCTATTACTGTAATACATTTTGTGTTTTACCTGATTGGACTTGAAGCACCTGGTTGCAGTGCCTAACCAGAGTTCCTTGGAAAATCATCCCCTCAGCTGTTTGAATAACTCCATCCTTAACAATCCCAGGATTTAACAAAACAGATTCCTTTCAGAAAGCTTGACTCTGGCTACCTGAAACCATTCCTGCTCTTTCTTTTGATGTTACCTTCTGTATATCTCGCTCTGCCTCTTTGGAGTTGTTTTTCCATGCTGGCTTTGTATGTCCTACATGAAGTTTATTCTGTTTTGCCCTGGAGGCCATGGGTCTACTTTGTAATTATAAGTCTTTGTTGTCTTTCTCTGAGTTCTTTCAAAATAGCAATACCTACCTATTTTTAATTGACTTGTCAGAGAAAGGATGTGAGGCTTAAATGCACCACAGATTACAAGAACATTAATTTTTTAAGTTTTGCCTGAGCAAGAACAAGGTAGATTTTTACTCAGCTGGCCAAAGCTTGGATGACCTTTCGAGTCTAACCAAGAGCACTGCCTGCTCTTCAAAAAAATTCCAAAAAACTTTGGAAAGTGAGGCAGTCACAAGCTCTATAATTCGTCCTGCAAGGATGAACAAGGACTTCTGCAAGGTCATTGCAGCCAAAGGACTCTGTTCCTGTATAATCATGGAATGATCTGAGTTGGAAAGGACCTTAAAGATCAACTAATTCCAGCAGTCCTGCCATGGGCAAGGAAACCTTCCACTAGACCAGGTTGCTCAAAGCCTCATCCAGCCTGGCCTTGAACAATTCCAGGGATGGGGTGTCCATAGCTTTTCTGTACAACTTGTTCCAATGCCTCACCAACCTCATCGTGAAGAATTTCTTATTAATGTCTAACCTAACCTATTGTCTTTCAGCTGGAAAAAGTTCTTGTAAAAAGCCCCTGTCCATCTTTTCTGTAGGCCCTCTTAGGTACCAGAAGGCTGCTCTAAGGTGTCCCTGAAGTCTTTTCTCCAGGCTGAACAACCCCAACTCTCTCTCAGTCAGTCTTCATTGGAGAGGTGTTCCAGCCCTCTGATCATCTTCATGGCCCTCCTCACGACTTGCTCCAACAGCTTCACATCCTTCTTGTGTTGGGGGTCCCAGAGCTGGATGCAGTACTCCAGGTGGGGTTTCACAAGAGCAAAGTATAAGGAGAAAGTCACCTCCATGGACCTGCTGGTCACAATTCTTGTGATGCAACCCAAGATACGGTTGGTTTGCTGGGCCACTAGCTCACATTGCCGTATCATGTTTAGCTTCTTGTCAACCAACATTCCCAAGTCCTTCTCCTCAGGGCTGCTCTCAATCCATTCTCTTCCCACTATTTAGTTGTTCTTGGGATTGCCTCCACCCATCTGCAGGATCTTGCACTTGGCCTTGTTGGACTTCATGGGGTTAACATGGGCCAGCTGTCAAGATCCCTCTGGATGACATTGCTTCCCTCCAGCGTGTCAACTGCTTCACACAGCTTTGTGTCATTGGCAAACTTGCTGAGGGTGTACTCAAGCCCACTGTCGTATGTCACCTACAAAGATAAAGATTGCCTATACCAATAGCGAGCCATAAGGAACACTACTCATCTCTGGTCTCCACTTGGACATTGAGCCACAACTTGTTGAGTGTGACCATTCAGCCAATTCCTTATCCACCAAATGGTCCATCTGTTCAATCCATCTCTCCTCAGTTTAGAAATATTGTGCAGGATAATGTCAAATACTTTTTATGAGTCCAGGCAGATGACATCAGTTGCTCTTCCTTTATCCACCAATGCTGTAACACTGTCACAAAAGGCCACCAGATTTGTCAGGCATGAATTGCCCTTTGTGGAACCATGCTGGCTGTCACCAATCACCGCCTTATTTTAACATGTGCTTTAGCATATTTTTCAGGACGCTCTATCATCTTGCTGGGCACGAAAGTGAGACTGACAGACCTATAGTTCCCTGGGTCTTTCTTTTCCTCTTCTGATAATGGGGGTTATGTTTCCCCTTTTCAAGTCAGTAGGAACCTCACCAGATGGACTGGGCTTCTCAAATATGATGGACAGTGGCTTAGCCACTTTATCTACCACTTCCCTCAGGACCTGTGGATGCATCTCATCAGGTCCCATGGACTTGTGCACCTTCAGATTCCTTAGATGGTCTCAAATCTGATCTCCTACAGTGGGAAGGTTTTTATTCTCCTGGTTCCCATTTGCCTTCTGTGACTTGGGCAGTGTGGCTGGAGTATTCGTTGGTGAAGACTGAGGGAAGAAAAGTCACTGAGTACCTCAGCCTTCTCCACATCCCAGTAACCAGGTCTCTTTCTTCTGTAGAGGACCCACAATTTCCTTGGTTTCTCTTTTATCACCAACATACCTATAGAAGCTTTTTTTTTGTTGCCTTTGATGTTCTCGCCAGATTTAGTGCTGTGAGGGCTTTACCTTTCCTAACTTATCCCTGTCTGCTCAGGCAATCTCTCTGTATTCCTCCCAGGCTACCTGTCCGCGTTTCCACTCTCTGGAGGCTTCCTTTTAATGTTTGTGTTTGCCCAGAAGCTCCTTTGTTCATCTATGAAGACCTCCCAGTGTTTTTGCCTGATTTCTTCTTTGTTGGGGTGCATAACTCCTGAGCTTGGAGGAGGTGACCATGAGCTTTTTGGGCCCCTCCTCCCTCCAGGTCTTTATCCCATGGTACTCTACCAAGCAGATCCCTCAAAAGAGCAAAGTCTGCTCTTCGCAAGCCCAGGGTGATGAACTTGCTGTCCACAATTCTCCCTGCCCTAAGGATCTTGAACTCCATTTCGTGGTATCTGCAGCCAAAGCTACCCTTTTGAGTTTTGCATTCCCCACCAGCCTCTCCATGTTGTTGAGAACAAGTTCCAGCATAGCACCTCTCCTTCTTGGCTCCCCTATCATTTGGAGAAGGAAATTATCATCAGCACACTCCAGAATCCTCCTGCTTTGCTTATGCCCAGCTGTGTTGTCCCTCCAACAGATACCAGCGCAGTTGAAGTTCCTTGCATGAGGCCCAGGGCTTTTGCATGTGGGGCTGCTCCTATCTGTCCACAAAGGGCTTCATCTGCTCAGTCTTCCTGGTCAGGTGGCCTGTAGCAGACCCCTACTACAATGGTATCTGTCTCTGCCTTTCCTCAAATCTCCAGGCAGAGCTCTGTGCACTCTGGCTGGACACTGACACAGACACTGCCTCCTCATCTCCCCTGCCTGTCCTCTATCCCAGCACTCCAGTCATAGGACCCATCCCTCCATGTCTCCATGACACCAATAACACAGGAGCCCTGCAGGTGTGAGCACATCTCCAGCTCCTCCTGTTCATTCCCCAGACTGTGTGTGTTTCACAGAGGCACTGCAGTTGCATCCCTGGTGAATCTGACTTACTGGCTGCAGTGTCTGGGAGTCCTTTGTGCTGCTCTTCAGGTGCTTCTGCTGACCTGCAATCCCACTCCAGGCTCTGGACATCTATGGCTGGCACTGGCATCAAACCTGTAGGAGTGAGGTTCCCCTTTATTATAGGGGAATATTAGGCCATATTTCTGCTGAAATTAGATGGATTCTGAGAGAGCATTTTTCTCTCCACTGGACACCTCATTTAGCTTAAAAGTAATTAGAGTCTAGGAGGAAACATATTATAAGCAAAAGAGTGAATGACTTTTAATAAATTACATTTGAAGTAAAAAATATAATATTGGAAATTTTTGTAAACTACTTTTTTATTGATTATAATACGTTGTATTCCTACATTTATAGCTACTTGCCTTGGCTTTTAGTTTAATCTTAGTGAATAAAACTGAAAGATATAAAAAGTACATTAATGTGGTTGCAATTTCTAGGAAGTAACTCGTAGTAAAAAATACCGGATCATCCTCATAATTTTACAGAATAACATGAAAGCCACACCCACAGTCGTTTACTCTAACTCTTTTACTCAGGTGGGGGTGGATGGATGAAAGTAGGTATAAAATTGCTATATGCACTTGTGTGGATGCACCTATAAGCATGCACACCTCCTATAAAAACACAGCAGATGAGTGTTGAATAGTCTGCCAGTCACTGGTTACTCTAGCATGTAGTGCTTAATATAAATATAAATATAAATAAATAAATATAAATATTTTGCAATGATGTGATTTTTATCACCTACAAGACAAAACTGTTTCCAATTTGTATGCAGGCTGAATCAATACCTCATTCGAAATCCCAGGATGCAGTGCTATAACCTCACTGATACACTCCTATCTGCTCACCTGCACAGCCCGCACACTTGTGGAACTGATCCTGCAAGAAGCTGAGCAATCTGCTGTAAGCAATAACACTCCAAAACACAAGCTTAGCCACACAAATTATTCCTTTGAACCTGAGCACAGTTTAAGTGCTTAAAGCTAAGCCAAGGACATGGTGAGTCCAGAACAGGGGTTGCTACCCCCTGGCAGCAGCAAGCTCATTCTGAAGGGGTACTCCCACGCATGGCGGTAGATGTGTGCAGGGCTGGATCCTATATTTGCTTGACAATTGATCATGTCATTCATCCTCATAAGAGTCCACTCAACAAAAGAGCAGGTTGGCTGCATGGGACACAAACATATTTTGGGAGCATTTTTGGAAGGTAAAAATTCTCCAAAATATGTAGGCAAATGGCCAAATGAATAACGGAGCTTGTTAAATGAGTTGCTTTTCAGCTGGCATAGCCAACCAGTGCCTGGTACAGCATCTTCCAGGCACATGCCCTAGTTTGCACTAGTTTGGATTATTGTCGTGCATTTAATAACATTTGATGACAGTCCAGAAAATCTCTGTGCCTGTAAGACCGTTGTGAGATGGTGGCAGAAAAGGCTGCCAAGAGCATCAACTTAGTGCAGGAAGATCTGTATTCTGGAGACAATGATCTTGTTGTAGACGTGGACAAAAGCTCTGTTTGGGGTGGAACATGCTGGATTTTGGGTACTACGGACATATCCAGCTCAAAATACAAACAAATTCTTTTGAGACTTTTTTTTTCCCCACACTAAAGAACTTGTAAATAAAATGTCAAGATTGCAGTGGACCAGTGGGCTCTGGAGACAGCTGTGGGAAATGAAGTGCACAGAGCTTTCCTGCATATATACTGTCTTAATGAGTGCAGGAGAGTTCACTCATGCAGCTTTTGAAGCAAGAACAACACAAATGAGCAAGCACTGGGAAGTTTACATTTGAAATCAACATTTTTTTTCTACTTTGAAAATACATGTTTGCTTCCAAAGGAGGAATAGTTCTGCTGGGTATCTTTTCTCCTCTGGTTAAGTAGGAATTGTGACAGTAAATAGTTTTATTGTAGAAAGTAACATTTCTTAGCAGTCAATTATCTAATATACTTAACATTAAGGGGAAAAGGATCCTGATTTTAGCTGACCAAGGTAGTAGGTGATCACCAACACAGAAAATGTTGATATTCTACCCTTCACAGACAGGCTATGTCTATCTATCAGTGTATTTCTAAGTGCCTAATCATTGTCACATCTCCCTGGGTACTTTACAAAATCAGATAAACCATGGCAACTGAATAATAATGTGGCTTGAAAGGAAAAGCCATTAACAAAAGAAATGCATTCTCCCCCTCTAGTTCCTTAATTTATAATTCACACCAGGCTCCAGCAATCTGAATATTTGAAAAAAAAAAATTTCAAAGAGAATATACAATGACTAAGTGGTTATATATTCTTGTCCCCTCCCAGAAGGATAAATGACAACCGTGCTTAGTAGAAACCTGAGGAGTTGCGCTATACCCAATCAGACCAATTGTATCCAGGGTTTTTTTGCCTCCAGTCACAGCCAGCAGCAAACTGGTTTGGCATGGCATGTTTGGTTTTAAGCTTTGTCGCTCCAAAAAGGAGGCTAGGCAACTGCTGTTCCTCACTGCAAGCCCTGGGAAACAGGAAGGCATGTATACCTCATGCATATTTCATCCTGGCCAACACAGGAACAGTTAATTTCATTAAAGCTGCTGGCAGCTGTGGTGTGTCAGGGACTGTGGTATAACTGCAGAGCCCTTCCCATCATGTGGCAGTGAGTCAGAGAGTGATAAAGCCCACTTGCTCTCTTCCTCATGGAAGCATCCAACTGTTGCTAAGCTTTCAAGAGTGGTTCATGGTGGTAAATTCCTCATGACAGTTGTATAATGCACGGACAAGAATTATCTTTGAGCAATTTCTGATTTCTACAGGCATGGTTGCTTTTCTTAAGTTAAAAAATATCACTTGTAAACTTGAGTTTCTACCTTATTTTTTGCATTACATGCTTGTTCATTTGCTTGTCTTCAAATTTAGAAGCTTCCCTTATATGGAAGAATGCATTCCATGCATATTTTTGGCATATTCTGGCATATAACTGGTTTTGGCTATAATGTTTTTAGCTGGAGTATTTGAAACTAAGAGCCCTAGAAACCTCATTCTAAGTTAGTGAATGGGGATTCAGTGACTTGCAGAAGCATTTGGTCTTCTTTTGATTTAGTACTATTCTTTGTCACCTTACTACAACTTAACATTTATTTGATCTGCTTTCTTATTTCCTGTTGAAACTTTTTCAGTGAGATATCCATGGTGATATTCGTGTTCTTTCTTATGATTTATTTGATTTAGAGCACTGCAGTGCTGAGGTAGATACAACTGCCTTCTACCTTGCATTTCTATCAATTAATTTAACAGCAACTATCTGTCCCACATTCAATTTCATCTTTCATTATGTGACATTTTGGCAATGTTGTTATATTATTTGGAAATTCTACGGTCTTTTGTTTTCCTATTATGAACTTGTGTCATCTTGAAATGATGTCACTTCATTCACTTCCATTCAGACTCTCTTCTGGATAATATAACCCATATCCATGGATATTTCTTTGCTTACAGCCTTTCTTTTTATTGAATATTGGTTATATAGGCTCTTTCTCTGCTGATAATTTGTCAGGTTCTTATTAAACCAGAACAGAGTGGTTCCCCATGTCGAACTGTGATTCTGTCAGTGATGGCAGAATACTTTGAAAATTTCGATGACTAAATACTATTACCACATTTTTGTTGCATTTTAAAGGAAGAGTAATTGTAAACATGGATTTGGACTAAGATCACATTTATTCTGAATTACATAATGAATTATATACAATTGATACACTGTCATATAATAACCATAAGTAATCAAAATAATTGCCATCCATAAGAATCACAGTTCTCTTCTATCTGCAGAGCACAGAGTAACAGAGGGACGACTTCTTTGCTGGACTATACCTACAATGTGTCATCAAGTATGAAGCTAACAAAGCAGGCTTGGTATATTCTAAATAATTACAATTATTAGTATGAATACCTGTGTATCAGGAGAAGCAAACATTAGATTAAGGGCAAAAAAAAAGAGTTTTCTTAATAGCCTTAGCCCCCAGAGATAAGCTAATCCTGCATGTCAAACTATAAACCTGTTCACTAACAGTATCAGCCATCTGCTAAAAAATATAAAGCAAGTCATTCATTTACAAGAACTTGCTAAAGCCGATAAATCCTCAAATGCTAATGAAGTAAAGGACTCTGAAAAAGGGTTTAGCTAGGTCTGTATGCATGGAAAGGATGTTCTCATGCCATACATTCTCCTCTCTGAGCAGTTTACAGAAGACCTTTGGCATTTCAGGAAGCAGATGGACACCCCCCCCCTCCTGATGGTTCTTGTCTCAGGCTACAAACCTTATGGGGTTGCCCATAAAGCAACAGAGTCCAACAAGCTTCTGCAGGCTTTTCTGAATGCTGACACATGAATAAAGAAAAAGGACTGTAGAGCCTTGCATTTCTGCTGAACTGACAAACACAGACAGATACGATTTTCCAAAACACTGACTTCAGAACACCCAACCAGTACTGTGCTTGTGTCAGTCCTGGGAACATGTTTCCAGAGCACCCTTGAGTCCAGAGCCTTAAGAACTACAGGCCCCCCCAGGGGACCACAGCTTCACCATCTGCTTTCAAAACTGAGCTGCAACCTCACTATCCAAATCACCATGTTGTGTCTATAGTGTTTACTTAAAAAAATTTGGAGTTACGTATTACATAAATTAAAATAAACAGGGGAAGGGGTTAGATTTTTCTGAATGAGATAAACATACACACACGGAAATATAAATGGATTGATAGATAGATAAATAAATAGATAGATTCATAGATACACAGATACATATATGTATCAAGTGAGGTGATAAAAATTAAACCTAACCTTCAGCTATCAGCTTCAGCCTCGAGAAAAGGCAGACTAAGCTGTATGCCCAGAGGACTAGCACATCTCTCTTCTGGCAAAGCAGAGAGGGAGGGAATGTTTTACAGCCAAAACCCCTTGACTGGAATGGGATTTCAGGTTGCCTGGAGGTGTATCCAATACACAGCAAAATAGCAGCTCCTTGTGCAGATGTCTCCCAGGGCAATGTGGCCTAGGGAAAGCAATAAAAAAGAGGTTGCAATCTTTTTAGGACTTAATATATTAGCACAGTCATGTCAATTCCCAGGAAGTAGTCTACCAACACCCAGGGAATTCACAAGCACTGCTACTCCTGTCTGCCTGGCACTGTGGTGCACTAGGTGACAGGGCAGGCACAAGTTTGCTTTCATCTCTGGAAGGCAGCAAGGGATCACAAGAATTGGCTACTGCAAGCCAGCTTCTGGTAGAGAAAACTGCAGATCGTTGTGGCCACATGCTTTTGAGAGAGGACAAGTTGATTCTTCTGAATGTATAGTATATAGATGAAGAATTTGCACTCCTTGCTGCTGACTTTCATTTGATATCATATTGAACGGTTTGGATTGGAGGGGACCTTAAAGACCATATAGTTCCAACAGTCTTGGCATGGGCAGGAACATCTTCCACTTAGACCAGGTTGCTCAGAGCTCCATCCAACCCAGCCTGGAACACTTTAAGGGACGGGGCATCTAAAACTTCTCCAGGCAACCTGTTGCAGTACCTCACAGCTGGACAGTAAAGAATTTCTTCCGGGTATCTAATATATTGCAAAATGGTTTGTTGTTACTTACTGAATAACTTGGTCTGCTTGAGTTTCTTGCTGGAATCACCCACATTTTATTTTTAATTTGACTGTAGATAAAGTTTGATGCTCTGTCAAAGCGTGGGAGTCCTGTGTGGTTTCCTACTGTTGTTTTGGATATTGTGCATGATCCAGGCCCTTTTTGTGCCAGGGACAGCATTACCAGCAAGCCAATTATCTACAAAACTGTGCAGTGGACATTCACACTTTGGTGGCTGCTTATACAGTTTTTAATAACCTTGTAATCTCAGCCAAGACTGTGCTTGGCAGGACAAACAGAGTTTTGTCCTGTCTCTGGACAGTGCCTAGTCAGAAGTGCCTCTGCCAAGATGTAGCTCTAACAGGATTAGTCTGGAGCAAGTAAGGAAGCTGGGGAGTTGGTGTAATGAAAAAAAAAATGACAATTTATTTCCTTGATGTGATTAGCAGATGAAATACGACTGGTTAACAGCATCAGATAAACATTCTGTAGCACTCTTTAAATGGTATAATGGACCATTAGCAGTTCTAACAGGCAGTAGCTCAACCCAACTTTGTCTGATACAAATACCAACAGCTGCTCTCTAGCAGGAGCCAGGTAGCAGGGATCATGTCATATATTTTCTGAAGAAAGCTTATATCTCAGCCTTTCACAGTCACTAAAGCAAAGGCGTTTTGAGCTGGGCTCCTGAAAACCCTGTTTTGGGCAACCTTTAGAGTCAGCAGGATTTCCAACTCTGTCTTCACCAGGAGCCCTAAATCAAAGCATCTTTTATTGGAAATCTGGTAGTGATGTATCTGTTTGGAAAAGAATTATTCAGGATGAAAGACTATGGAGTACACATTCAAAAAAGAGAGGCAGACTGTGAGGAAAAGTGTCCCAAAATTCATACAATTGTAACACTGAAAGAAACTTCAAAACAACTTGTCTCAGTTTAACAAGACAGAAATGTTTGTTAAGGATGTTGGGTTAGGATAGAAAAAGAAATTGAACTCCCTCTAAGTTATTATAACTCTGAAATTTTTCCTTTCATTGTAAGTGCACACTACTAAGTAATTGATATTTGAAAAAAATTCTAACATCTCTTTTCAAACCTATAACACAATTCCAGAGCCAAACCCCTGCTTTGGAGCGGAACCAAGTATTTTAACACGACCCATGAAACACGTCTAACCTCTTCTTAAACCTCCAGTGAAGGCAATATACAGACTTTCCTAAAAATTTCAGTGTCTTAGTAGCCTGAGAAAACGATTAATGGCATGGAACATAATTTTGTGTTACTAGAAATTTAGCTTTGTGTTACTAGAAATTTAGCTATCCTCCTGTTATCAACAGACAAGAAATCACTAGATAGTTAACCACTATCCAATTTTTCTTTGGCATTTCAGGACTGTTATTATATTCCCTCTATCTTCCATTTTCTAAAGAAAACAATCCATATATTTAAACCTTTCCTTAGAAGTTAGGGTGTCTGAATTGCATTGCTTTTTTTTTTTAGATCCTCTTTTCTCAGGAGAATTAAAGCTGGACACAGTATTTCAGCAGCACTGAAAATTGTCAAATTATCAAACTCCCACATCTTATCTGACACTCCTGCCAATACATCTCACGACATTTTTCTTTTTGAACACCATATTCCTACTTTTGACTCTTGTTAAGATGGTGATTCGTTATAATCCTAGATCCTTTTCTGCAGAGTAATCCCAGATCCTTCTCTCTCAATATCTCCAAGCTTGTATTTGTGCATTTGATTTTTTCCTTCCTTAGTGCAGTACTCTGAACTTGTCTTTATTTCAGTTCATCGTATTGATCTTAGGCCGTTTCTCCAATTTGTCAGGATCAGTTAAAATTCTAAACTTTTCCTCCACAGGGTTTCAACCCCTCCCAGATTGGTGTCATCAGCAAATTAGTATACATGTTATTTCATCTTTTAAACAGCTAATGAAATTATTGAACAGAACTGGCCTGAGAGAGGCCCCCATGGGAGCTCATAGAAAATGCTTCTCTGGTTTGATAGGGAGTGTTGATAAGAATGTGAATCAATCTGACTATATTTTTTCAAGCAATATATCTTCTGTACAGTAATTTCAACCAGGCCATCTCCCACTGTGCTGTGTAACGTTGGACTACATTATATAGAACTGTGTCAAAAGCTCTACTGAAGACATCACAGTGACTATTCTTTTATGCAGCAGGTGTATCAAGAGAGGAAATAAGATAGGTTTGATATCATTTATTTTTCACAAATCCTTGCTGGCTGTTTCTTATCACCTCATTCTCTGGGTGCTTATAATTCAATCATGTAATAATTTGTTCAAGGATCTTTTCAGGTAACGAAATTATGCTGACTTCTTCAAAATTCTCTAGGGCTTCCTTTATTCCATTTCTGAAGACAGAAGCCATGTCTGCTGTATTTTGTCTTCTGAAATTTCTTCTGCACTTCATGAGTTCTCGGAGATAAACTTCTCAGATTGTCTCTGTTGGTTTCTTCAGGCTCAAATTCTCCCTGAAACACTCTCTCTGTGGCTCTGCAACTGCCCCCTACCCTCCATGGTCTCCCTCACTGCAGCCTCTGATGCCATGCATCGTCTTGAAGGTGAGGGAGACACCTCTGGCTTTCCTCCACCTTGAGCTGCTCCTTTCCCACAGCTCAGGGGCTCTCCCAGCAAGTCCAGCCCTGCGCTTCTATCAGGGGCACTTCAACTCCAAGGAAGTAATTTAATATTAAGCAAATTAATTATTACAGGCCTTAAATATGAGAGAGACGTTTTTAGTAATGCTTCTTGGATAAAGCCTGAGTGTATTTTGAGATTCTATGATTCTATATATGCAGCCTAGTATGGTAGTCAGGAGAGTTCTTCAACATGAAATTAAACGTGACTAATTATTATTCAAAATTTTTTTTCCTTTGCTCAGTTTAGTATATCTTTTTTGTTGTTGTTGTTAGTATTAATATTTATTAGCTTCTGGAAACAATTGCATTTGTGAGAACCAGAGACAAAAAAAAAGAAAAAAGGCATTAATATATCACACTTCAATGTGGCATGTTACATACTCTCCTGTTAAGTACAGCCTTACTTTCACCTCCATCTGTCTTCTAATGAATTTGAAAGTTAAAAAAAAATACTAAAGAGAACAAAATCCAAATTTTTCTATTGTTTATTCTTTCAAAGTGCAATCCATTCAGTGCAATCCATCCATTATTTTCCTGAAGAGCTGATAGAGTTTCTTGGGACAGTTACCTCTGTAGTAGGAAAAGCATAGTAAGGTGTCTTATAAAAAACTGTCTCTGTTGAAAAAGACAAAGTTACAATCTAATGTGAGTTCTCCTCTCCCCTCCAGTCTAAATTTTTGTATGATCAGAAGAAGGAATGTACTGGTAAAATCAGAATTTGGTTAAGTCCTACTTCAGCTAAGGATCTTCATTTTCAGATATAAACATCTTCATGTAGGGTTATTTCTGTCCTGAAGTCCTGCCATGGTGTTTCTCCTGCAATCAAAAGCTGACAACTGTGTGCACTTGCAGCATGCTAGCCAGGCACCACTGCATGTCAGAAATGGGTGCTGGTTTAGCAGAGAAAAGAGCACAGTGCTCACTGTGAGACTGAGTCTGTGACACCCACCAGAAGGAAGAGGGAACAAGTTGGAGAGGAAACTGAAATGATGTGTACCTTCCTCACATGTGGTGTTGAATGCAGCCAAATCAACAACTTTCTGTATTGGCTCTGTAGTAGACATGGCATTTTCGAGGTTTAATGCCAAGTGCTTTTCCCCTGCATTGCTGTTTTCATGCTGAGAAGTGATCAGCATACTGATGCAAACCACATAACTTCACTTTTCCTCTAGCTTTGCACTAGATATTTGAAAGCTGGCAACCTGGAGTCATAGGGAAGTGTTGCTTTCAGGAAGAGTCTTTGTGCTTGACAGCCTTGACTGCAGATGGTTTCCTTTATGAACTTTTCTTTAACAGACTTCTACATACACCTACACGTAGATTATAAGGTATTTAGCCAATTTCCCAGGGAATCTGCACCTGGTATAGTACACAAATGTAATATCTTTAGCTTTGGACATGACTTTCATTGCAGTTGAGCATGGATAGACCTTCAAGAAGCATCAGTTCTTCCTTAGCCAAGACCTTCAGTACATCTGCCATACATAGAACTAGAAATAAACAGACTCTTTATTCCATTAGAAACACACGGAATTTTCCAAAAACTTTTTTCATTTTACACTGGGACAGAGTCGAACTCTTTTTTTTCCTTTTTACGAAACAAAATATGCTTAATGTATTGATATAATTTTTACTGATATCACTATTTATCATGAAGGTAAACTGACTTATTTTGTTTTCACATACTAGTTTTGAAAAGCTTGGTTCATCACCTCCAAATATTTCAGTGTGTGTGAGAGACTGGTTATGCACATTTTAAACTAGCTCTCCCTCTAAATACTTGTGACCTTCTTTTGACCACCTCAGATACCTCAAGTGCAGGTCATTATACCACTGTCTGGCCACCTCACACTTTTTAATGAATTGCCTTTCACAGGTCCCATGTTTATTAAGGAACTGGTATTACTGCTGTTATATATACAGGGGAAATAATAACTCAAGGATAGAAAAGAAGAGTATCTTTGAGGTCCAGTTGCTGAGTTCTCTCTCTGACATACCCCATGGATATTTTTAGCTCAAAGTACCAAACCACAGACTCAGACAACTGCACATAACCTACATCCTGCTCTTTCTCCATCTCTTTTACCTACTGCGAACTGCCAACTTGATTCCTCAGCAACACCCACGAGGGTAGCATAGCCCTGGCACAGAACTTAATTGTCCTCTGTCATTCTTGAATAGATATGTCTCACACAGAAACCAGGGACCTTAGAGATATACAGACCTGTGGCAGGTGTCAACAGTACTCAGAGGCTCTCACAGCACTCACTGGTCAGTAGGTCTGAGCTGTCAACTCATCTGTTTCAACCGTGCCCTATTGTTACTGACTGGGAAGTGAGGTGATGGTGCTGGAGAATGCACAAACTCACTTGTGCTCAGCAACTTAGGGGTGAAATATCTTAGCACAGAACTGCAAAACAGAGGTGTGTCACCTAGAGAAGTGGCCTGCAATATTTTATTATATGTTGCAAAAATGCCATATCTTAAGCATAATCCTCTAGATGTTGTCTCACATTGCACATGTAGCTCTGAGCTGATTTCTTCTCAAACTGCTGCCTAAGTGGCATCATTTATGTCAATTATATTGATTGTATAATGATTTACCACTCTGTAGTAGATATTGGTTGGTGGTGGTGAACCCTGGGTCTCAAATGTTTGTTTATCATGAAAATAGAAAAGTTTTCATCATTAAATTGTCAAAATTTGCAGGTTGTTAGCTGTGTCTGTGCCTTTCTTCTCCAATATGACCTCAACAACTATAGGACAGAAATATTC
Source organism: Myiozetetes cayanensis (assembly GCF_022539395.1). Lineage (NCBI taxonomy): Eukaryota > Metazoa > Chordata > Aves > Passeriformes > Tyrannidae > Myiozetetes > Myiozetetes cayanensis. The sequence continues at coordinate 85,489,371 of NW_026087411.1, read as the reverse complement.
AGAAAAGCTCCCCTATTCTCTGCAAGCCTTACTTTTCTCTCTAGGAGAATTAATTTCTATTGAACAGGTGGAAACATTTATAAAATCCCACAGGGAAGTAAAAATAACATCATTTCTGCCATAGACACAGAACCCCCCCACGGCTTTCACAGGAGGATTTGCCCTAAGGAAATACTGCTGCAGCAAGTATAATTACAGCAGGGTAATACATACCGGAGAGCCAAGTTATAGCAGCTTTATCACAGGCTGTCTTATATCACTAAATCAGTTTTACTACATGTTTTACTAAAGATTTTCCTTAGAAACCGAGGAGATTGTGACAGGGCTTCTATCAACTAATCTCACTCCTATGGCCAACTCAATAGATTAATATTGACTGTACAAATCTGATATCCTGGGAGATCTAAATGTGTTCTTTAATATTGTCCAGGCTTCCCTTCTTTTTCTACCCATTTTTTTTGTAAGACTCAAAACAGCCCTTCAGTCTCATCATCCCTTTGCTTATTCTCATCATTCTTACTGACACCATGTTGTTTTGTGCAGATGGTGGAAGCGGACAGTATTCTTTTTGCTTTGAGTTGTGGTATGCTTTCTTTGTTTTATCTTATCCTAGTTATACCTGGGATACTGCAGGGTTTCTCACCATCTCTCCCTGCCCAAGCCCTAGGTAATAACTGGGGGTAAATTTCCTCTTTTTCCTCCCAAGTACACAGTGGAACCTTAAAATGGCAACTTACATCTGCTCTTCACCAAATATTCTTCCAGCTCCTGGCATCTTCATTTTAACAAAGTCCTGCAAGGATGAGCCACCTCTCCTCACCCACTTAAAACACAAGTCTACATACTACACAACATAGATGGAACTGCAGTTTCTATCGAGACTACTGCATTTATTTATAATCATTTGGAGCAACAAAATGTAAATCCCTTCATGGAGGAATGTGGCCAGAGCCATGTTCCCCATGCAGACAGGTATGTGTGTGTGTTTGTAGCAACAGCTGTGTTCCCTCCTCACTCCTCTCAGCCCCTCTAGCAATGCCAGGACACCTTCCCTGTCTATGAGAGTGTGTGGCAGAAGCCCACTCCTTTCCTTGTGCCATGAAAGGGTCTAAGCAGACTTTGGCTTTTAAATTCCTTTATCATTGTCCCCAGTTTCACTGCACTGTGGACTTTTTGACTGAGGCCATGTGTATGCACCATAAGAGGTTTAGCCAAAAGTTTTCCAGAGTCAGGTACTTCATCAAGTGGGTTTCAACTGAGCTGTCAGGTTTTATGGGCTGTTTCACTACAGGAAAGAATAGAACAGCATCTTTCCTTCCCCCCAGCTGTACATTTGGGGGTCCACTGTTGTCCTGCAGGTGCCCCTGGTGTCTGCAGCACTGGGGACAGCTAGGGAAGCGGTGTAAGAGAGAGGCTGAAAGCAAGTGCAGCAACAATGCCTTGAGCTCCCGGCTGGTTTCTTTCCCTGTTCACTGCTCCTGCTTACAGCTATAGGGACAAAGGATTTTTAAACTAATTCCAAATTGTTGCAGTAATCATAATCCAGGTTTTCCTAATCACAGCAGGAAAAAATAGTAATCACCTGTCTGTTACTCTGTTAGGCACAGAATGAAACTCCAGGGGCAGTTATCTTCCACATGGCACCCACCTGGTAATGGCCAGAGAGCACCAAAGAGTATTTCTAAAATCCCAAGTTAGAGTCTTCTAAGGCAATGAAAGAAGATGGGAAAAACATGCAATATTGCGGAAGGTTACAAGACAGAGTAAAGAAGCACCAGTTAATCTTGAATAACCCTTTGGGAACTGCTACCTTTTCATATATCTCTCTTTGGCTGGTTCATGGAAGGGTTTTTGTGCAGTAAGACTGATTCAGATGACAATTTGTGGTGGATTGGGAAGTGAGGCTTCTTTTCTCTATTTTCTTCCTAATAATTATGATGGTCTGCGTAAAAGCATTGCCCAGCCAAAGATCAAGGTCCGGTTGTGCTAAAGCTTTGCAAAAAGATTTTAAAAATGTATTTCCTTTCCAGTGGAGAGGGATTTTTTAACTCCAGGTGCAATGGTTTCTTATGATACAGATGATCAAAGAAGGACCATTTGTCTCAGAAAAGGAAAACAAGTTCCAGGATCCCCAACTATGTAGTTAATGAGGGCAATTGAATGGCCACTTTATAGGTGGATGTTCTTTCATGAGTCTTCTTCCAATTTGAAATTATTGAGTTAATCCACTTTAACAAAAATCAGAATAGCTAGTAATGGTGGAGATCAAGGGCTTGACTTGCCCAGTATCCTGTCTCCAGCTACAGGTGAATGCCAGAGAATTTTCAGATTGGAGAGTCTTCTGAGCCTGATATGTTTCCTGTATTGAGTGATCAAAAGTAGATCTCTCCTCCACATGCATTTGTCCAGCCTTCCCCTAAACCTATACAGACTCTTTGCATTTACAGCTTCGACTGATAGCAAGCATCCCAAGCCTACCATCACTGTAGGAGCAACTTTTCCTAGTTTTGTTTTGCACCAAGTTCCTGTTAGCTGTATTTGTAGGCTCCTATGTCTTGTACTGGGAGAAAAAATTGCTCATTCTTTACTTTCTTTGTGCCATCATGATTTTGTACATCCAGATTATTTCTGCTTACTCTTATCTTTTCAGAGTGATGATCTTGCCCTGTTTGTTCTCTCAGCCAAAACTATGGGAGATTTCCCTAGATTTGATGATCCATGGTGCTCTTCTCTGAAACTCCCCTCACATTTACAGATCATTTTGAGATTATGCAATTTAGAACTGCACACGGTATTCTGGGAAAATTACGTATCCCTTTCCTCTGGGGTTGAACTAGAATACAACTGACATTCTTTTGCTTATACATACAAGGAAAACTGGACCATCTATTTTCAAAGCAAATCGTGTTTTGCAGTGGCATCTCTGCTCCAGTGCAAGTCTGTTAGATGCTGAGAACTTCAAAATGCAAAGTGTCCTCCATTTCGCTTCAAGCTGTACAGCTCCAAGTTGGTTTTGGTGGGGTTTTTTTATGCAATGGAAAAATTTTTGTTCCCTTCTCCTTTCCTTTTTACACTGTCGTGTTTTTTTGCAGGAATGCAGGGGCATATTAGTTTTCTTCTTAATGAAATTTCACTAACTCTGTAATAACAAAGAGACACAATAATACATTATTTTAATATCTTCCCCTGTGAACTGATGATGTCTCTTTGTTGACTGCTGATCTAGTTGTCATGACCTTGAGATAAACAAAGGATGCCTTGTCACACTAGGGAACAGCTAGGATGCTTAATTAAAAACAGTAAATCTAAGGTTTTAATGGTAGCTGGAGTAAATGATGAAGTTTTACTAAATCTTTTCTCCGAACTTTAACCTCATTTTTTATTTGAATTTACAAGTTGAAATATCATTGAATATAACTCTTGTCTATAATGTGCTTTATTAAACCATGCAGGCAGGTTTATCCCAATGGGATAATCTGCTCAGTAAGAAAAATCGAGCTGATTAAATGATGCCCACTTCACGCTCATTACAAAGCGCTTTCAGTATAATAAAATGGAACCATGTCACAGCTCCTGGCTATTTGCAACACTCATTATTATCCTTATTACACCTCTTCATAATTTGTCTCAAGCGTTTATTGACACTTATTAATGTATGTGTTCAGATTGCAAAGTGTCCATCTCAGGTTTTGCAGCCAGCACAGGCTCAAGTAGAGTACCCAAACCCATATATCAGGCATCTGACCTACACTTGTATGTCAGGGAGAAGGCATCTACCATCTGACATTTTGACAATCCCAGGGCTCAAAGCAACTTTCTGCTGTGGTATGCTGCCACCCTTGCCAGCAAAATCCTCCTGATGTGAGCACAGCTTCATATGGATGAAAAATCCAGCTTGGATATTTTTTGACATATAATTTTTTATGGTTCTTCAGTCTGATATAGGCTGGTCGAAAACTGCTTCAGACCACCTTTGCCAATTAACTGAGCCTCTGCTAGAGCATGAGTTGATATCCATGGTATTTTTATGTTATTCAGAGTCTGAAAAGCATACAACTATGTCTTAGGGTCCCTGAACACACATTTAGCTGATTAAGTCCCATTTCAGGTACTAAACCTTTTTCCCTGTCTCAAGGGGTGGTATGTTTATAGTTGGAATTTTAAAAATTATTATTCATCTACAGGTATGATTGGAGCTTTTCTTACCCAGTCATCTGCCTTGTGACAATTCTTCTCAAATTCTGCTCTCTCTTCTCCTTTCTCTCTCTTTCACTGGTAAGCTGATCCCTTTAATGTAATTAGCAGGTTTTGTTCCTCACTTTAGAAGACCTGCTCCATTCCCATTTCAAGTCCATCCCTCACCTCCACTATTATATTTCTTTCCTTTTGGGTTTATTAATTGGCCATGTAGTTGGATCACACAGTTATTGTGAGAAACATTATCCAAAAGATAGACTGTAAGCAGATTGTACAAGGGAATGGGTAGTTCCTTCTGATTCCCTACTAGTTCCAGAAAACACTACAGTCAAAGGGTAGAGTATTATAAAATTATCCTGGAAATAGTTGAAAACAATGATCGTGCACACATACATGCATGTCTTCAGACAAGAGGACAACTGAATCAAAAGCGGTGTAAATAAGAAATAAAAATCCTCAAAATTTAGCAAGAAAAGTAAAATCAAACACGGATCAATAAGTAGCCAGTTAAAGTAAGGGCACCAGAGAGACATTGTTTTAAACATAGCAAGAACAAAAAGAACAGTGATCTTTGTTCATTATTAACATTACTAAATTGCTATTAAATAAGTATCTGTTTCATAAGGATGTAATAAATAATACAAAGGAGAACAAAAATACCCTCAATGTATTTTTGCTATGGGTAAGTAGGAGCAATGTTTCAGCATAAAAGGAATGTAGGATTGTGAGATTTATATAAGGAAGTCACACAAGTTCTGAAAAATGGGTAGTGATTGATAGCGAGTGCAGGCCATGTCAATACACACTTTGGATGTAGAAAATAAGGCATAACAAGCAAAACTTTAAAAATTATATCTGATAGTAATGTAATTTCTTCTAGGCATCTATATTTCAATAGAAACGCTGAGAAATTGGACATAACTAAGAGAAGAAAGTCCTGAGAATGATTAAAGGATTGAAAGATATGCCCTGTAGCAAACCACTCAGAATGTCAATATGTTTGGATTATCAAAGAGAAGGTTAAGGGAAAGTCTGTTTTCAGTTCAGAAGTATCTACAAAGGGAAGAAAATGTTGCTAATGGAGGATCTTTGGAGTTAGTTGGAGAAAACTCAGCTGAAAGTTGAGGTAAAAGAAATTCACATGAGAAATAAACTGGAAACTTTATCAGGGAAGATAATGAGATGTGAAATAATACACAGATATATTAAAACAGCACTACATGTGCCTTTCTAAAAAGGTTGATCTTTACCAAATGATACCAGATGGAGAGAAGCATGAAATAGTAACCTGTTCTTGGAAGTCCTCTTTATATTGTAGCAAGTCTGACTAGAAGGTCAAAATAATTTCTGATGGCTTTTGAAAATCTGTAGAAGAATGTTGAATTACTGAAATATAGATTTGTTTATGAAAATACTACCTTTTTAGAATTTGGTAATAACCTTCTAAAATTCTCAAAACCAGTGAACATTTTACTTTTGCTGTGTTTCCATCAGAATCCCCTAACTTTTTCATTTGTTATTTCTTCCATTAAACCCCAGAATCTCATTGATTATTCCCTTATATTTTCCATTTCTTCTTTACTTTTTATTTTAATATGCAACAGATTGTTTCAAGGAGAAGGGAAGTGAATTAATACTGACACCACAAATCATTGTCTAAAAGAGAAAAAGTCTCTAATTAAATCGAAACATATTTTATCTGTGGAGCTTTCCTTTTTTTTCATATTGGATGTAAATCATTATCTAGTATGTCTACCAATTGCTCATCTGATGAGCCTTGAACTGGAACTTTGCTGAAAGCGTTAAGGAATTTAATGAAACACAAAATTGGTTCCAGGAATTAACCATTACACAGAGGGGTGAAAATGCAGAGAGCAGTGCAAGACTTTGTAGTTCTCCATGTTACACTGCAGGAAAGTAATCTGGTTTTAAAATGACAGCTCAGCCACAGGATAACTGTACTTTTTAATACACAGAAACACAGTGCACCTTGCCTAGAAAGAGAAGACTTTATAACAGTTTAGTCATAGTTATTTTCAGTGACTCAGAGAGTTGCAATGGCATCCACAAAAACTCCCGCAAGCTTGGAATCAGCTGTGGGGATACCGATGAACCTAATGATGGAGATTTTTGCCTCATTTTTACCTGTTTGCCTTGATATGCCATGAAAATTCCTCCAGACTGTAAGAACACTGATATTCATACTGTGAGCAGAAAGACCCAGGTAATTATGCATGGGTTGTGCCTGACATTAATCTGAAAGCTGTTTGGGACTTACTACTTCCAGAATTAAATGTTGACAGCATAATTAATACCAGTAAAGCATGGAAAATAGATTTAGTCATACAGAAATAATTTCCTTTTTGATAAGTTTGCAAATTTAGTTAATAAAGATAACCACCTAGTTTTAATCCATTCAGATTCCTTAGTAAAAGACAGCATTATGGTAAAAAATATGGACTGCAGTATCAGTAATATGTATCTTAGAAGGGATTCAGTGTTGCCTAGCAATCCAATTTTAAACAATTTTCAGTGGGGAATCAGTAGCAAATATTCATCAAGCATTGCCTGTAGACTGAATATTACCAAAAGTTTTGCAAACATCTGGAAATAATCCAGAGCTCATTCCTGATAGAAACTTTGGATGATACTGGTAAAGTGGTAAATATTGAAGAAGGCTAGACAGTCTTTGGAGACATCTGAATAATTCAATGTGTAAGTTTGTTCATACAGAAAATATTTTCATACACCTAATATACCCTAATATACAGAAAAAGAAATTTTAGCCCATACTAAGAGAATCCGTATTTATTGGCAGACCACGGACTCCCGAAAACCATTTGGGATTAGAAAGAGTGAAAAGGTGAAAGGAGGCCACTGTGAAGAAAAATGTCAATCTTAGTAGTAAGAGAGGACACTGAGCCGGGTAAAGAGATGCTTTTACCCCAGGGACAAGTGAGCCTGGTACAGAACTGTTCCACATATTTTTAATAGCAACATGTTTTGGAACAGTGTTGAAGTATTAGAGAATGTGCATAAAAGATTCATGGAAATTATCTGAGGGTGGGAGCAAATGCTTCTCAGCAAAGCGATTTTCAGTATTTTACAGTCTAGTTACTGCACTGAGCTTTGTGTCACGGTTCCTGTTGCTTGACCTAATTCTTCAAAAGGTCTTTCTGTGTAGTGTATCAAAAGGGAGCTTGAGAGGCAAATTAACTGCAAAGTGCACACCCCTTAATAGGAAAAACTATTGGGGACTACATCTTCAGCCATTCTGGGAAAGTCCTGCTAGGAACTGAGGCAGGCAAACTTAAATGGGAAACAAGACACAGCTTATTAATGATGAGTGTGCTTGGCCATTGCTAAAAATTCACAGTGGTGGTTTTTCCTCTCTCATTGTATTCACATGAAGTTTTGAAGGCATTTAGGAAAATCACTATATTAAAAATGAGCTATTTGGCTTACTGTAAAATGCAGTGGGGAGAAAGCCTTCAGTCTGGTTATACAGGAGGCCACTATCTAACAGTATAATGCTTGCTCTGGCCTCAAATTCTGTAAAAGTAATGCCACTGATTTAAGCTGTTTGAAAAAGGAGTGATCTGGATGCAGTATCAGAGAAATTGTGTTTTCCGTGAAGGGCTAATGAGGATATAAAATTCCCCTGATCATTCCCTTGTGTTGTCAGACTGTTATGTCTAGCAGTTATTTTTGAACTCTTGCTAATAGACAAGAAAAGAGATAGGGGATTAATCAGAGGAAATTCAGGAGGCTCTTATTTCCTCTTCTCTTTATTCCCATAGCAATGACAAAGATGAAGCGTCCTCTATAAAAATGTCAGAACTGCTAAATCAGGACCCATCTGAACACATTTGTGTTTACTGCTGCCCTTGTGATTCTCATGCTGTTTACGTGGCTTTTATTATTGAAGTGATATTGTTGAAATCATATCTAACACAAGAGCTCTGTATTTATTTTACCCCCCAAGACTTTGGTCTCAGTTTTCTCTGATAAATGATGTGAAGCAGTATATTATCTTCCCGCTATGCAAACACTCGTTCTTCCATTCCTCCCCAGACGCAGCTATTCACACCGTCCACAGAGCCCTGATCTTCTGTCTTCACTTGTCTGTGTCATTAAAAGAAGAGGCAGATGCAGTGCCCAAATCAATGGGAGGAGTTCTGCAAATACAAGTGCATCAAATGACAGAATATTTCACAACAGAACAGAAAGTGCTAATAGAGCTCTTTCAAGCCCTACCATGCTCTTTCTTCTCCCTCTGCACCTCTGAAAATCTGTGACTGGTTACAGGCAACTTTCTCAGCTCTGCAGGACCTTTGCCACCAAGGCATTAGTGTGTTCAGCCCATTTATTCTAGACTTGGACTGCACAGGTTGTATAAGTTCAAAATCCATTGAATTTGTGAAACACTTTCCTCAAATAGCTGTCTCTGTATTTTCATGTATAATTTCTGCCCCTTCTCCCACTTAGTGAAAGATATGGGAATGCACTGCTATATATCACCCAACCTTGCCATCCACATGACATTTTGCAGTTGTTTACGTGAAGGAAAATTAAAAAGTCTTACTCATGGTTACACAGCATGACTATGTTCATGTTCAGGCAACCCTGAACTGGTGACTCCCCAGAATGCCAGGTGTGCAGTCTACCATACACTTTTTTCTCTTACTTTCCCATTCGAGTATTACATAGAGCTCAGCTGGTGAGAAGTTTTATTTTGATGTTTAAATGAGCTTCAACACCAGTGTGTCCTGCTGTATTTCTGTCATCTGCTTTTCATGTCTGATTTTGACTCTGATCAGAGGTGATACAGGGTTTGATGGGCATATAAACATGAATATGATAGAACAAAGTGAAGGTTCAGAGTGAGTCCAAATGCCCTCAATTTCCATTGAAATCAGTGATTCTCAGCATCTCACAAGAATGGGTTCTATATTTCTACACTATATACCATAGATTATTATCCAAAATGTCAAATTAATAAATTAATCTTGGGCAGCAGTGAATGACAACTTAGCTCAGAATTTGTATTTCATGCAGCACTGGAGCGCACTTCATTTTAGTAGGTAACAGAGAAATGAAAACATATAAAAATTCAAACTTTCTGACATAAATAAAGGTTTGTAAAAAGACTATAGGAAGGAGTTTTCACTCTCATTTTTTTAATATGCAGTTTGTTTTGTTTCATTTGTGCCACACTTGCTTTTTTGTTTGAGTCACATCTTATTAAAGTCGTGCAGAAATAGGAACTGCAAAGGATATTTAACAGACCTGATAACTGAAGTTACAGTGTTGGAATTAATAAGCAGACTAAAAAAAATATATATAGTGCTTTATCAGGACCAAAATTTGCAAACATGGTAGGATTTTCTTGTCCAGAAGCCCTCTCAGAGGGCAGTGTCAGGCTGAGCTGATTTTCCTTGGCACATTAATTTCCATCTTGGTGAAAAGAAATATTTTATGGGCCTTGGATCCATCAGACCACTGACAATTAATGCTATTTTGAAAAAAATCAATCAGAATATGTCTGATCTGTAACACAGCGGGAAAGGAAAACAGAACTGTTGCAAAAATATGTCTCTATTGTCTTCAGTAACAGAAATCTAACTCTATCTTGAACACTTCTAGTGTATGAACTAGATAATAAATGAGCACTGGGCAGGGCTTGTCACCAGGACAGTAAAGTACTTTCAAGAAAAACTAGAAAAACAGATTTTTCCTTGTCTTTCCCCATAAGCCCTCCACTTATCAGTGCTCTTTGATTGTGATTGGGATGTGATGTTTTTGTAAATGTTGTCTTTCAGATGAGACACGTGAGTCTTGACCAGCTGTACACAAGACTTGGCAAAGAATTGAGAGGGACAGTTATTAGGCAGAAAACCAGAACAAATTCCATCTTGGGTAATTCCTCTGCATTCAGTAGTACCTTCAGGAAATGATGTTGCTCTTCTTCACTTCCTGTTCTAAAATAACAAGCTACCTCTAAAAATTGTTGTTGTGGAGCTGGACTGTGTTCTCCCAGAATAAGATTACTTTCAAACAACAGGTCCCTTGTATAAAGACAGTTTAATGCCTTTCCCATTGAGTTTGTTACTGCTATGGCAGCCAGGCTGTGGTAATCATGATTGCTGTGGTGTGCTCTGGGTTGATCAGCAAATGTGCTTGCCTAGTCCTGGGGTTTTGCTCAGCATGGAGCAGCAGGCTGCCTTGTCCCCCTGCATTTACACAGGCAAAGGCAACACTGAGTATAGGAATAAACACAGAAAACACACTCTGTGTGAGGAAGGAAATGTCATATTAGACCCAGCCTTTGATAGGAGTAGACCATGAAAAATGATGCGAGAAATAATGGAAGAATGACAGTGAAGGAAGGGGAAGTGAGTGGGGACTCAGGAGTAGGATAAGGTAAGGAAAAGCAGTGAAGCTGGAGTAATTGTGAGATGTGAGATGAAGGGGTTGCTCTAAAGGCTGAACGAAATTGCATCATGTTTTCTGAATAGCCACTGATTTCCCCTTTGCTCACTGTGGCAACTTTGCAAGTACTGTTACTACTTTGTCCAACTATAAAAAGCTCAAAATGAAACCCTTAAAAGAATACCTTTACAGTGTAGCATCTAAGACATTTTGGGAGCTTTTAAATTGAAGACTACTACATTAAAAGTAGGTTATTAGCAATAATTGCATGTTAAAATCTTGCAAACCTGTGGTCCCTTCTTTCCCATCACCAAGGCTTTTTATATCACAAGGTTTTATTCATTAAATTGTAGCCTTATATTAAACTTGTTCTGCATTTTATCTAGCTTTGGTTTCTGTAACAATAACTTCTTTTAACTAAGTAGATTTCCAGTCCTTTTGTAACATGAGAGAAAGATGAAGATGCTGAGTTGATTCACAATAATTATATTGTTCCATTGTAAAGAATCACAGAACACCTTCCTTGAGTTCCTTAATAAAGACCGGCATGTAATTAAGCATTAGTAAGATCTATCAAAACAGTCTACCTGGAAATTTGGTATCTACACAAAAATTCTTATCTTTGTCCTGCACTTTGATCATTGTTATATTAGATGTTTTTTATATAAATTAATTAAATTTTCTTTCTAAAATATTGTCCTCCCTCAAGTTTTCTATGATCAGCTAGAATTGTGACTTTCCAGCTGAATTCATTTTAGCCTTTTCTCTCTGCATCTCAATGTGATTCAAAACTGCCTCTTCATTTACCCACTTTCACCAAGCTCTGACATTAGGCCAATATTCAATATCTAATCATGGGCTTAACCGAGAAAAACTAAAAGTCCTTCTCTTGCCTGTTAAATTCTTGAACTCTCTCGTTCTCTGCAAATGCTGCCACTGCCACTGTCCCTGTATTGCCCTGGACACTAGATAGGTTCTGTTCTTTCTCCTTTCTCCAAACAACCAGATCACATTTAAATCCAGCAGAAACTCCTTCTAAAGCATATCACCATTGGTGCTTTGCACATTGCCATTCAGACCGTCCTCATCTCTCATAGCAGCAAAGCCCACAGTAGCACACTAGGTTCCTTTGCCTGTATTACTTCTTTCAAAGTATCAAAACATAAGACAAAAGCCAATGTGTTCCTGAGCCAGCAGCCCAGCTCTCCTACCCTGATGAAAGTCTTCACAAGTTCCCCTTTTCTGCTGCTGAACTTGATATGTTACACTGAGGCTTTGTACAGTTTTACCTTGTCCTACTTTTCTGATTTTGTCTTAGAATATGTCACCCTTATGCCTTTCATTATCATGCTACCAGCTCTGAAGGTGTCCTCTTCTGCCTTGCTCACAAAAGACTGTAATCTTCTTCACACATCACTCCTTGTACGTGCTGCGCTCACCCTGCAGTGAGACCATGATCCTGTTTAAAATCCTCCTCAAGACTTCACTGCCTTCTGCAGCCTACATCTGTAGGCTCCAAGGAATTACTCATCCATTAATAGCCAATGGACACTGAAGCTGATATTCTTGGGGTTTTCTTATACTATACTTACAGATTCAGACTTAATGGCTTGTTGGAAGCACAGAGCTGTGTTTTATGCAACTACAGTGTTGTGATTATTCAGCTCATCACTGTGCTCATATTCCATCTGGTTCTTCATCCTTACAATTTGTTTTGAATTCCATTTTAAAGTTTTTGGGACACAGACAATGTCTTCCTGTGTATCTTCCTGTAGTCTTTACAATTCCAGGGGGCCTTGTTCTCAGTTGAAGTAAGATGCTGGATGCCCTCATGTCTCAAATTACATTAAAAAACAACAGTAACAGTGATTATGTTCCACAGAAAGAAAATAAAGCAAAATTAATAGCACCAAACAGGACTGAAATCTGAAGCATGTTTTGGGATACACAGAAATAAAACCAATGGTTTTCTTATTAATAGTTATTAAAAAAATTCCAGAATAAGTGACATTACACAGCTGTGCTTTTACCAGTAGTCAGAAGACAGACTGTGCAGTGGTCTTAAGGTTAAGCATATTGCAGTAGTGAATTTCCAAGTGAATTGTTCCAATTATGATCATCTTTTCATATTTGTCAAATACTTCAAATAAATAGGCAGCTGAATTCTAGGGGACCATTGAAGCTACGCTATATTACGTTTAAAGGTACAGTATTTTTAGGTGATTTTAAAAAAGAAAACAGATCTGATTAGGCTCTGTGTAGATTTGTTCACAAGAGTAGGCAACTTTCATAAAGAGAAATGTGCAGCCCTGTGTGGAGCTTGGTGTGCCCTGAGAGGGGATGTGTTGTGAACCAGTGGGATGTCCTGCAGCACTGAGGGAGCACGGCCTCAGGCAAAGAACATCTCTCACAACTTTGTCTGCTGGATGTTTAAGGCCCTAAAATAGTACTGAAAAAGCACAACTGGAATCTAAATCTGTCATTTTGGCCAAGGTTGTAGCACAGCTGTAGCAGGTTGGAAAGGTAGCCTAGAGTCATTCCACCGTAACCACACGGGCAGACACTTGGTGATACAGGAAAGCCCACGCTGGCTCGACAGTTAAATGCCAGTGACTACTATAAAGGGGAGAAAATAAACAAATATGTCATTGAATCTGAGATGCCAGTCTGCTTTTCTTTCAGAAGAGGTAGTGATGTCTGACAGTTTTAGGTTCTGAAGACTCAGATACATTGCTTGCTGCTAGAAGCTGGAGCAGAAGTCATATGTGTCATCATATGTGGTCACCTGAACTGAGAGCTTCTCTGTCCCTAAGTTGAAGTATTAGAATTGCACTTGAGAATGGTATTTAAATCATGCTTTTCAAGGTATTATAAAGGGAAACAAAAGATTTCAGGTGGACTTTTGGCGAGTGTGACTCTCTTTGAGTTGGCACCAACACTAGGATTTAGTTTTGCCTTTTTACACAGCTGCTGTTGTCACTGGATGAAGACTTGTGAACATTTTCCCAAACATATCATGCCTTATTAGAATATAGAATATGCTGAGTTGTAAGAGACTCATCAGGATTGTTGAGTTCAGCCCCTGTCCCTGCACAGGGATACAATCACACCATGTGTCTAAGAGTGTTGTCCAAACGCTTCTTGAACTCAGACAGTATTGGTGCTGTGACCACTTCCCTGGGAAGCCTGTTCCAGTGACAAACAATCCTCTGGGTGAAAAACCTTTTCCTGATATCCAGCATAAACCTCCCCTGCCTCAGCTTCTTTCCATTTCCTCAAGTCCTGTCACTGGTCACAAGAGTGAAGAGATCGATACCTGCCTCTCCACTTCCCTCATGAGGATGTAAAGACCACAACAAGGTCACCCCTCAGTCTCTTCTCCAGGCTGAACAAACAAAGTGACTTCAGTTGCTCCTCATATACCTTCCCTTCCTGACTCTTCACCATCCTCAAGGCACTCCTTCGGATGGTCTCTAACAGCTTAATGTCTTCTTTATATTTTGATGCTCAGAACTGTGCACAGTACTCAAATGAGGCCACACCAGTGCAGAGTTAAAAGCATTCTTAAGTCTAATCCCCATGCTTTTTCTTCAAATGAGTTTACATGTAAATGGTAAAGAGGGATTTTCAACCATTGTCTGTAATTAGGCAAAGCACAATTTACAGGGAAACATCTCTTTTATTAGGAAAACTGATGCAGTTGAAGAAAAATTAGCTGGACAAGCTTGGCAGTAAGTTTCAGGTAGTGAGGGATTAGGGGATTCGTGGAATCCTGCCTAGCAAACTGCTTTGGAGAGGGTTTAGTGAGGCAAAAATCTCTGGAGGTGTTATGAAAAGGAGCTGCTGTTTGTTCTTCCTGTCCACACAATGAGCTCCTAAACCTCCCCAGTCCCTCTATAGTGCAGATGCTGCTTTAAGAGATTCCTACTTTAACTACAGCCTGGTGATAATTTCTCCTGGTAATTGCTCAGCTTGGTAAGGTTTGACCTTTTTATTTGCAGATGAAAGCTGTAGCCAATGCAATTTTAAAATCCTAGGTTCATTTACTTTATTGATACAACATACACCTGAAAATATAATATCCTGACTAACCAAATGTCAATAGAATGCAATTATTTAGGACAACTAAAATTATATCTTGAAGGCAGTCCAGAGTAAATCTCCTTTATGAAAAAAATTGTCTTGGTGTGTTTTGTTCTGAAATGTGTGATTTGCTCAACCATGTCTTGTCACTTGTTATCAAGTGAGATAATTAGTAGAAGTCATACTTGTCAAAAGACAGCAAAATTATTAGCCTATCGTAACTTCCTAGGGACAATAATTTTTTTTACGAGACTGTGCATACTGGGTGGAAACTCATTGTGCAATAGTAATGGAAGGTAAGGAGCCACTATTTTATAGCGTTACCTTTAAAATCCCCCTTACTCAATATTTGCTGACATTGCATTATATCCCATAGAGATATTGCATGTATTTGTAATAAAAACAAAATTTTAAGAAAATAATAAATCACTGGTATCCATGTTAATTAGCTCTTTTTGGCATCATCAGAAAAAGTAGTAGTGATTTCAGTATCCCCTTTTATGCAGATGTGTGGGCTAGAATTCACTTTTAAATGAAGACAACCATGGTAACTCAGCTGGAATGCAGTAGTGGTGGCCCTTTGAATGCAGTGAGTGAAGAGAAGCAAGAAGCCCAGTGGGCAAGTTGGGCTCTGACTGAGAGCCCCACTTGGGCCACCTCCTGCCTCTGTACCAATGTGGGCATAGGCATCTGTTCACACGCACAAGTTTTGCTTAATTATGCACATCCTCCTCAGTTGAGGGCTATTCACATGCCCTTTCTTCCAAGAAAATTCCTACAGTTCTCAACACACAGCTGTCAGGTAAGATCATTCTTTTAACTGATAGTTGTTTCATGATACACACAGAAAGAGGCCCCAGATAAAACCTGGTTCTACTGTGCAAAAATAGCAAACCTGCTTGCCTTCTCTAGCCTGAGACTCTCACAGTCTAACTAGCAATATAGGACACATTTACATTTCCCTAAAGAAATCCATTTGCTCCTTGTGTCAGAGCTATTTCATCTCAGATGTGGAAGGATTACAGGTTCAGCTGGTTAAAAACCTCTCCCACAAGTCCAAACCATTTGAAGAGCTCTCTGTTCTTGCTGCACAGCAGGACTAGTGGTCAAACTTGAGGGGAGTGCAGAAGATGCCCACAGGCCTCCTGCATGTTTCCCAGGAGTTGTACAAAAGGAAACTCCATATTTTACTCCCATACAGGTGTAGATATAATTCAGATAGGAATATTTCTCTCCAGAGATACCTTGTTCCAACATTGATTATTTAGCTGCACGCTGAGTAATTCTGCTGCTCTTGCTTCATCTAAACCCCAGCTGAACACAGAAGAAAGATGATGCTTTCTCTTTTCTGTCCCTGGTGGACAATACCAAATTATCCTGTCCAGTATTTAGTTCTGCTACATTTTATTTTTTTGGGGGTAGCTGAATGGTGCAGATTAACCCTGCAAAATGCATGGAGTGAGAGAAACAAACAGGGTGCCTGGCTTGGCTGGGATGTTTTGCTTACCTCACACACTCCTCTTAGAGAAAGTAGCAGAAGCTGATGCAGAGACATGTGGGTTTGGATCTCTTCGTGTGATTTGTGTATAATGGGAAGAAAAAAGGTAAAGAACAAGCCTGTGGAGGCTGCCAGGGTTGCTAAATTGTGCAGTGGCCAAGGCAGCACGGGGCTACCCAGTTGCAGAGCTGCTGCATGCACCCTGCCTAAATCTGTGTTGGGTGGCCAGGCAGTTGTGGAGGTAGCAGGCATGTGATCCTATTCCTCCTGCATCCCAAGCATGACAGTGGGTAAATCACTTAGCCATGTTCCTCCCAATCTATTTTTTATTACTTTGGAGCTGGGAATGTTTCTGGCCCTGTCTTTGTGCAACACCTCTCTTTGTATGGGGCTCTCTCCTTGTGGCTGCCTCTGGAGAGATTGTACTTTTAATACATATCACAAGGACAGAAATAGTTGGGGTTTTTTTCACATAATAGGAGAAAAAAATGTCAGACAGTAACTACTAAAAGTAAAGCAGAAGGCTGCCCATCATTCATTCTATTTATTTCATTTTAGAATTGTATTTGTAATTTATAATAAAGCAGTAAAGTTTTATGAATTCTAGTGGTTTTACTTCACTGCCTACTCAAACTTTTGAAATGAGGTTAGTAAAAAAAGAAACAAAGAAGACAATAATCTATACAAGTGCTAGAAATGGGAGCACAGGGGAGCAGTTTGAAGCTGTACACCCAGCTGTGCAAAAATGTGGTTTCTGCTACTGTCTCAAGTTGGTCCTGGTTATAGGGCTCAATTCATAGACAGGACCTGGATGCCAGTCCTGGTTTTCTAATCAATTTAAGTTTAATTCTCTGTTTCCTCTGCTCTTTTCATCTTTCCGCTATCATCAGTCAGCCTTGCTGCCTCCTCTTGTCCCTACCACCCTCCCAGACATCTAGGACCATCTGTCCTTCTGCCCAAAACTGTTCTGTCAGTGCCTTCAGGTCTTCCAACTTTCTCTGAAAAAACTCTTTCCCAGTGCTGCCAAACAACTGTCTTAGCAGCAGCTCTTGTCCTTCCTGTCTCCTCCAGTCTTATCTCCTAATCACCATCACTCCCTGTGTCATGCCTAATATGGATGTAAGCTCTTCTTGGCATCATCTCTGTCCTTACATGTTTGTTTGAGGTGTGTATGACATACTTGATAGCTTGAAAAATAAAGCAGGTGAGCCATATTAATCTATCAAGACACAATTTTTAGAGAACCGAGGGTGGAAATTTCCCAAAAGCTCTGTGGATTTTATGGGTGATTGTCAGAGGTGGACCAACAGAGGCCTACAGAGAATGGAGAGAGATGCAGAAAGGCTGCGAAGAAACCTCAGAGGAAGAAGTTTAAGTCCTCTGACAACTGCAGCTACGAGGGGTTGCCTAGAGACCCAGCTACAGGATGCAGCCTCATAAACTTCTGTACAACTCCCCTGTTTGTACCCACAGACCCCTCCTTCCCTTCCTTCCCTAACTCCCAACTCTCCCTAGATGGCTGGACATATCCCTTACGGCCAATCCCTCCATTTTCCCTTATCACTGAACCTTAGGATTTGATGATTCCTAGCAAGAATCCCTCCTTTGTTCCAGACTCTTCTCTACTCCCCTGTATATAAACTGACATCTTGTTTTAATAAAAGCCATTTTGTGGGTCACCTGTCTGGGTGCCTATTTCCTATACAAAGTGTGCCCAAGGGTCTGTTCACGGGGGGAGGGTTGTGATTCCCAACCATAAATCACATACAGATCCCATGTGGATCTCACTCTTGGTCTGGAGCAGGACTGAGGAGGTAGCCTGCAGGAAACCTGCATTAAGGACCGGAGAGTTACAGGTTTGGGTGTGAGGAGGAAAATTCTCCAGTCTCAGGGAATTGATTTCAAAAAAAGCAGCTCTTGAAAACTACTTTTGAGACAGCCGAGGGCATGGGTTCTCCTCCAGGTAGTGACCCAGCAAGGCCGGGTGCCTCCACCAAAGGCTCTCATTGCTGTAAGTCATCCCCAAGGTATCATCAAAAGCTCTGGCAAATCTAGGGTAGGATCTGTTCTGGCAGAGACAAAGCATTAACCTTGTAAAAGAACTCTTGTTTTTACCGTGAGTATGAAGACAGACCCTTGCTGAACACAGGGGGAAAGAGAAGGATGACATGCTGGATGCCAGCAGTGGATGTACCTATGCTGATTAAACAGCCAAAAAATGCTTTAAGCCTTGCCAGCAAAGAGGTGAGGAATTTAATTAACAAACCCAAACCTATTATCTTGAGGTAGTGGTGAAGCAGTGCATGTTTGATATTAAAAAGAGAAAAGTGCTCTAGCTTCTGTTGTACTTTTTTACCATACCAGAGAACATTTTGGTGTTTCAATTACCATAGTGTTTAAGGAAGCTGGAAGAATGAAAGATCAGTAACAGAATCAACATTTTGGTCCAAAACCTAATCTTTACCCTGTTTCTCTGTAACATCTAGGTGTCAAATGCAGTAGTTTGATGTTCACTCTTCTCTGCTAAACATGCTTAAACATTTTCAGATTTAAAAAAGTACTGGTTTTTAATTTCTGTAAATCTTTGGATAAGCTCTGATAGATACAAAGTGATTTCAAATTACAAAGATGATTCAAACTTTGAAAGTACTCTAAAATACATTGTAATAAATCATTCCATTTCCTCTCCCAATGCCCTAAGCCCCCAGGGCCTTGCAATAACCATTCTTTTATTGTCTGCTTCATCCTTCAATGAAGCAGATTAATTTAATAATCTTAACATAGGGAATTTTGTTTCTCTCTAGTCCCTACAAGTTGGAGTCCTCAATATATATACCCTCGACACTGACAAATTGAAAGTTCATTCAAAGCCAGAGCAATAGAAAGACCAAGGGAAATCGTGACACCTATCAGTTCCTGTGGCAGCTCTGCTGCTGTCTGCACTCAGCAGAGCAGACAGGGGGTCGAATCTGAAGGCATCACGCTTTGAGACAGACCGCAATGTGCAGGGAAGCTGAAGACATTGAAGCACTGTGAATTCTTTCTTTGGATATCATACTGTAAAGGGAAAATAATTGAATTAGTCTGAGGCTTGGCTGATGTTGACATTTTCAGTGAGAGGAGTCAACTTATAAGCTTCTGTAGCCTTCAGTTCTTGCTGACATAAAGTAATAGTTTGTTCCTTGCAATATCTTAGTCACTTAACATTTCAGACACTCTATTTGAAGTACATTGGGATCAAAACCACTCCCTAGATAAACATAAGCTGCTAATATAGAAGGATGCTGCTTACTTCTTTATGATGCCCTTTCCTCCACTCTCACTTTAAAATGAGATTTCTGTTGGTAAAAATCCACCAGATTGACAGCTTTATAGACTGCAGCTCTTATCCACATGACACGAATATTGCAAACTTTTGGACCCTAGTCATCCTCCTTGCCACACTATCGCAAGCAAGTGCTTACTAGGAAGGAGCTGCCTCACTAGAGAAAAGTTTGCTCACTGCAACACTCATTCAGTTTATAATTGGTTTATAAAAGGTGTTAATTGGTATTCCAAAGTAAGCAACAAGTTACTTTGAGACTGGGGTTAGAACATAAAAATGCTGAAGAAGGGAGCAATAGCACAGTATTTACCTCACCCAACTTGAAATATCTTCACCATAGAGACAAGCTACTTGTCCAGAAGTCCTGCATAGTATGGGGAAAAAAACAGGACTACCTAGGAGGATTTGTCTCATTTAAACTGCATCTTACATGCCTTGTTTATATGCAGATGCCTACATTGCAAGCACCTGAATTTGGATTGATGAATCCCATTCCAAATGACATCAAGATAGACAGAAATTTTTTTTGTTTTGTTGGTCTAGGTTCAAAGTTATGACTTCGAAGGAAGGAAAGAATAGTATGCTGTGATTAAACTGTGATTTTGAAACATGGCATTAGTCCACTTGAGGTACTAAGCTGCCACTTTAGAATGGATAATAATAATAATAATAAAAGCAAAAAGAATATATTTTGCAGATAGAGTGACTTGCTTTCAGAATCTTAATCTAGTATTAATATTATTTATCATTTTACTTTTACCTGCAGACTTCCAGAAAAGTTCATGCAACTTCACAGACAAACAAAGGTGACAGGCCTTGACTTCAGAGCTTAAAATATTAATGAGACTAAACATAGGAAGTGATGACAACAAAAATGAAGGATAAATTGGAACATGATAAAAACAGTTCACAACAGTCTAACAGCAAGAGAGAAGCACTTTAGGGTGGCTTCACATCTTTAACTCCTCTTTGGCTCCTCCAGCTACTATTCTGTATATGTGAAGAGGGTGCTGGAGAAAATTCAAAGAACTAGTCCAGGAAGACAAAGTGCCAGAACTGGGACTATAAACTTCAGGAGTTCATCAGTCCCACCTCAAGCCACTGAACCAAATTACTCTCTGAAGAGCTCACAAGAGTGGAACAAGTAAAAGTCTGAAAACATATTAAACAGTTTGCTCTTCCTCTCCTTACTGAAAGAGGTTAAAGCAACTTAAATAGAATTTCAATCAATCATTCCCAACCTGATGGACAAATTTCAGTCTAATGTAATTGGAAATGGCAGTTGAAATACCTTGATAAAAGGGTTTTAGATGAGGATGCTAACAAAGAACAGTAAAAACTGGCATGTCTAATGCAAGATTGTTTTTCTTCTTGTCTCCACAGTAATTTTCTAACTCAGCTATTGAATTTCTCATAATATTGTGAGGGATGCTGTGAAAGCTGCCATTCAGCTGCTCTAACGGAATCCTTATTGTCTGCATCAAGGAGACACATTCAGTTCATGAACCCAAACCAAGATTTTTTTCCTTCCAAGATTTTTTGGACAATGCTTTCCTCATATAATCTGAAATTACAGATCCAATTCACCTCAGGCTACAACAAACTGTGTTTGGTGAATATTGGCGTTGAAAGAAATGGGGCTGCAACACACAGAGTTTGATTTCCGGACTTGTCCACCGGTCTTTCTGGTGTTCCCATTTTATTAGGGTTCCTTTGAAAACAGCACCTGGTGGTTTGTCTTTTAGTTAACCAAAATTCCCAGGATCGTCCTAAACCTGTGCCTTGATCCCACGCATTCACCTGGCATCATGTGGTGTCTGTATTCAGCCACAAGAGAAAAACACATGCTATCATGCAAACCATTCGAAGTGGTTTTCCACTTTGAGAAACAGCACTCTCTTTATTAAAAACACCAGTCAAGGCCAAAACACTCTTTTTTGATCCTAATTAACTGAATGCAGTTGCTGCTGGCTTAACTTGTTCCCACAACTATGGTTTCAGGATGTTCTGGGAGAAGATGATTGATTAGGTACCTGACAGAACACATGCTGAATTAAGCATGGTCATCTAACCATTCCTCAGTTAATTATGATGTCTTCTGGAATGACCTGTTATTAGCTTCCCTCACACAGCATGACAATCCTCTCCTCGAGTCTTTAAGATCATCAGCATTTATGACCCTTCTATACTGATATCCCTTGAAACGACCTAAGACCATTGTTAAGGAATCACACATATGACCTTCAGTGAGGGGTTACAGCATAGGGTTACAGGTATAGCTTCAATCCAAAGATGCACAACAGAGTGTGTGATAAGCCAGAGTATTTATCTATAGCTCTATCAGCAAGACAGACAGCCACAGCAAGTGGCAAAGAGAGCAATAGCTGTGTAGGAACTGGACATGTGCTGGTCAGCAGATGACTAAACATGAGCCAGCAGTGTGCTCAAGGAGCCAAGAAGGGCAATGGCATCCTGGCCTGTGTTAGAAGAACTAGGGAAGTAATTGTCACTGTGTGCACTGCTGAGGCTGAACCTCAAGTACTGTATCCAGTTTTGGGCCCCTCAGTGCAAGAAAGATGTTGAGGTGCTGGAGCATGTCCAGAGGCGGGCAATGAATCCGGTGAATTTACTCTAGAGAGTAAATCATATGAGGAATGGCTGAGGGAGCTGGGGTTGTTTAGTCTGGAGAAAAGGGGTGACCTTATTGCTCTCTACAACTACCTGGAAGGAGGGTGTAGCAAGATGGGGGTTACTCTCCACCAAGGCAACAGGATGACAGGACATAGCCTCAAGCCTGTGCCAGGGGAGGTTTAGGTTGGACATCAGGAAGAATTTCTTCATAGAAGAAGTTATTAAGCATTGCAAGAGACTTCCCAGGGAGGTGGCAGAGTCACCATCCTTGGATGTGTCCAAGAAGTGACTGGATGTGGCCCTTAGTGATACGGTCTAGTTGACAAAGTGCTGGTCAGTCAAAGGTTGGACTCAGTGACCTGGGAGGTCTCTTCTGACCTAAACGATTCTCTGATTCTGTGATATGTGCAAAATGGGGATATGACATATTGTGAAGATACATGACAAGAGAAATAGAACTGATGTTAATAAGGTATAGGGTATGTGTACATACTGTGCTTCCATATACCACATAGAAAACTGATTATTTATGTGAAGTAGTAGAAATAATGACATCTACATCTTTTAACGAGTGAGTGAACTGGAATAATACAATGCTTTATACAATGAAGTCCTACAGCATATTACAGGGAGATTGTACCATCTAGAATTCTATTTCTTTATACCTTATATGTTAAAATAAACACTAATCAGTTGAAATCTGAAACCAAAGCAGCACACACTGCACTGAATTTCTTGTTGCTAGGCATCATTTGTTCATACTGTGATGCAAAGTGTTTTGTTTCTAGTGTAAAAAAGGTGGTAAGATTTTCCCACCTTGTAAACATTTAATCAGGCAGTAGAAGAGATAAGCAAGTGCTGAAGAGAAGATTGACTAGATCTATCGTCCTTTTAAATTGCAAGTGAATACAGGAGTCCAATCCAGTGAAACCGACTGTTCCCGGTGATCATTTTCATGCCTTTATGCCACTGGCTTTGTTCTCAAACTAGCAGGTTGGCTCCTATCCACTTAACCTTGTTTTGAGCCCAGTAGCTTGGATTTCACTGTAATATGTTGATGTGGTTTAATCCTAGAGATAGCCACTTGCTTCTCCCCCTCAGTGGGATGGGGGAGAGAACTGGAAGGGTAAAAGTGACAAAATTCGTGGGTTGAGATAAAGACAGTTTAATAGGTAAAGCTAAAACTGTGCACACAAACAAAACAAAACAAGGAATTAATTCACCAGTTCCAGTGGGCAGGCCGGTGTTCAGCTATCTCCAGGAAAGCAGGACTCCATCTCATGTAATGCTGACTTGGGAAGACAAACACCATCACTCTGAAAGTCCCCCCTTCCTTCTTCTTCTCCCAGATTGATATGCTGAGCATGACACCATAAGGTATGGGATAACCCTTTGATCAGCTGGGGTCAGCTGTCCTGGCTGTGTCCCCTCCCAACCCCTTTTGCACCCCCTTGTGTCCTTGCCGCTGGGGTGGAGTGAGGAGCAGAAAGGGACTTGACTCTAAGCACTGCTCAGCAATAACTGAAACATTCCTGCGTTGTCAACACTGTTTCCAGCACAAGTGCAAACCATAGCCCCATCCCAGCTACTTTGGAGGAAATTAACTCTATCACAGCCAGAATCAGCACTCATGTACTTCAGGAAGTCATTGAGTTCCAATCTGAATGTGCCAAGAAATGGAGAAGCTACACTTTCCCTGAAAGTTGTTCCCAAATTATTCACCCAGACTGCAATCACAAAGATGAATTTGACTGTGTCTAGTTTCCAGCTACCAGTTTCTTCTCTCTTTTTCATCAGTAATGGATCTTTCAGTATTTCATGAATTTCCTTATAAAATTGCATTATAATCATCTTCTTTTGAGTGTCTGTTGGATAAACTAAATTCATCAAGATCTATATGAATATCACCAGAAATGCTTTTCCAGTAGCTGCAAAATAGTTTTTATATGATCTCCAGCATTTCAACATCCTTTAAAAAAAAGTGAACATTTAAAGCAGCATTCAAATAATCTAAATATAGTTGTCTAAAACACAGGTGTGTAGTCCAATATAGTTCTGGCTAAAGTTTCGGTTCTCTATCTGACTCTATCCTATCAACAGAGACAGACAGTGACAGGAGAGAATTTTATCCCACCTCAGTCAGGCATCTAGGAAGGCTGGATGCCCTGCAGAGGTGTCTAACTGAATGAATGGGATGTCTGAACAGTTAGCTTAGACTATATTCCTGCATTTTAAAGCATGAATGCTATTTGAGATGCGTGGCACCACAAAAATGTACAAATTCACATATCAAACAGAGAGAAAGATATCACCTCCCACTCATTCTTTACTAGTAATACACCCACCAAAAGAAGTAGCTTTTTCCACTTGGAATTTATATTCAGTTGCTTCTTAGCTACAAGCACAACATTCATTTTTAGAGTCACGTTTACAGCATACGTTCACACATTCTGTAAATAGGCCTGTGTACTCCCAGCTTCTGGTTGGGGGCGGGGGGAGTGTGTTTATTCAGTTGTTACAAAAATTCATGCCGTATAAAGAAGACCAGTTTGTCAGACAGCTCAGTCAAGACTCTCTTACCACTCTGTCCTTCTTACTGTCATACATGTTTAGCAACTCTTCATGCTGGTCTGGGCCCTAGAAATGCATTATCTGCTAGGACCCAGAGTGCTGTCAATAATACTTACAATGATGTCCCTGATTTGGACAGTTTACAAAGTAAAACAGAACATCTGTTTATCATTCCTTACAAATGGTGTAATATCCCATATCTCTTGAGTTCTGAGGAGAAAGAACGAAAGAAACAACCTCACAGTGAGTTTGAAACCTGTGTTACACAGTACTTTGAAACGGACTGTTATCCCAAACCTGTAAGAGAGGATATGATTGAGAAGGGGATGCAGTGGTCTCAGATCAGTTATAATAATGACCACGGTATGACAGCTTTTCTTAATCCAAAGTTTTGTACAGCAAAATTGCAGTTGTTACAGTCTAGCCCAGACAAAACAGCTGCTGAGATAACTCCAGGTTCTTTTACATAATCCCAGTAGTTTAAGCAGAAAATACCAGAAGTTGCTGCTGTTAAAAATATGCTTTGTATACAAATAAGCTGTCTTGCAGAACTGTGACTCCTTTTAAATTATACGGAGGACTAATAATCTGACTGCAGCTCTTCACAGATAATCCTGGAAAAGCTCTTACATTACCACACCAAATTGAAGCTCTCTTGATGGGAGAAGTATAATAAAAATCTGTAGAAATGCTGCTTCTGAAGTCAGCGTTCTCAGATATCTTTGTTGAGCATCACCATGCTCAGCGGTGACATTGTCAAAGCTCGAAAGAACACTGCTGAAGCATTTTACACGATTTTCAAAAGCAGTTTCCTTCTCGCTGGAAGGATTAAAAGTATTTAGATAAATCATCTCTGCTGGAGCAAGAGCAAGGTCGAATGTATCTTATTTTTTTTTACTGGACAGAGGACAGTTTTGTAGTATACTTCTAGACAGCAGTTCCCTTTCTAATGTTACAGAATCACTTGTAAGAAAACAGCTTGTCTTTTGAAATCGAATTTGCCACTGGGGAAGTGTTTTGCTGTTGATTGGAAACCTACTGCTGGAGAGTTGAACTGAAACTGAATGTACTAAAAAGAATTCAGTTCCTGTGTCTTTTTCAAAGGGGTCAGAAATACTATTGTTTATGTAAACTGCCAAAATTAGAACATGAATACCTACATGTCTGAGCTACAAAGTTTTAATCCACAGTTTGATACTGGGTTTAATTTTAGGACTCAGGAATAAAACAGACACTGCACTTTGTGAAAATGTCTAATGGAATATTCACAAAGTGACTCTGGAAATTTCTGATATTATTTCAGGGCCTAGTACCACAAGCCTCAGCTCCCTGCTCTCACTTCCATGACAGAGATAGTTGAAAGAATATGGACAGTCCCCACCCATTCCTGTGCAAATTCTACATTTTTCATTACACGTCAGATCAACTTGGTTTTGGATAATCTAGCTGATTTTATTTTAAATTAAATTATATAATTTCTTACAGATTCTAAGTGGCTTCATATACCCTGGGAAAAATATAATGGTCAAAGTAGGGAATCACAGGTTTTGTTGTGGTATGCAGATATAATTACCACTATCTGTCAAATCTTTGAGTGCCATAAGTGGAAATGGCCCTACTGGCTACCATTTAATCTATGCAGTGATTCTGCACCCATGTCTGTGCAGGACAGCAATTGCTCTTTTTTGATGTTAGTTTTAATTATTATGTCAATGATGGTAAATAATACTTTGTCCCAAAGGGTGGCTTTGCCCAGAGTGGTGGGTTCACCCTGGATGGACACCAGGTGCTCACCAAAGCCACTCTATCACTGCCCTGGATAGGAGAGAGAAAATATAACAAAAGGTTTATGGGTCAAGATAAGGGTAGGGAGAGATCATTCACCAGTAACTGTCACTGGCAAAACAGACTTGGCTTGGGAAATTTATTTAATTTATTGCAAATCATATCAGAGTAGGGTAATGAGAAATAAAACCAATCTTGAAAAACATCTTCCTCGATCTCTCCCTTCTTCCCAGGCTCAGTTTTGTTCCTGATTGCTCTACCTCCTCCTTCCCAGTGGTGTAGGGGCTCAGGGAATGGGGGTTGAAGTCAGTTTATTACTCCTCAGAGGGAGGACTCCTCACATTTCCCCTCCTGCTCCAGCATGGAATCCCTCCCTTGGGAGACATGAAAAGTCCTCCATGAAATTTCTCCAAGATGCATCTTTCCTACAGGTTGCAGTTCTTCATGAACTGCTTCAGTGTGAGTCCCTCACAGGGCCACAAGTCTTGTCAGGAAACTGCTTTAGCATGGGTTCCTCTCTCCATGGGGTCATAGATCTTTCCGGGAGCCTGTTCCTGCACTCCCATGGGGTCACAACCTCCTTCAGGCATCCACCTGCTCTGGAGTGGGGTCCTCCATGGGCCTCACATGGATCTCTGCTCCAGTGTGGGCCTCCATGGGCTCCAGGGGGACAGCCTGCCCCACCATGGTCTTCACCATGGGCTGCAGGGGAAACTCTTCTCTGGGATCTGGAGAACCTCCTCCCCCTCTTTCACTGACCTTGGGGTCTACAGAGCTACTGCTCTCACATATTCTCTCTCCTATCTCTGCCTGCAATTCTGCAGGAGGGTTTTTTTTTTGCCCCTTATAAAATATCTTATTCCAGAAGTGCCAACACTGTCACTGATGGGCTTGATCTTGGTCAGCAGTGGGTCTGTCTTGGAGCTGGCTGCCATTGGCTCTGTTGGACACAGGGAAAAGTTTCTAGTGCCTTCTCACAGAAAGCAACCCTGCAGCACCCCTGCTACCAAAACTTTACCATGCAAATGCAATGTACCCAGAGTGCCCACTGGGAATGTGCCTGGGAATGTGCTGTCTGACATGAGCCCAAGCTGTTCCATGAAGCATACTAATAACTAAACAACTGAGACAGTCCCACAGAAGATGTTCAATTCCCTTGTGTCTGGCTGTGTCTGGCAGTGTAGGTGTAGCCTTAAGGACCCAAGAAGAAAAATTTTTCCCTGCTGAGCAAAGCTGGATGAAAGAACAAGTGCATAACCTGTAACATGGCTTGACACCTGCTGCTTAAGCAAATTTGGGTTCTAATTTTACTTCCATTAGAATCTGCTCAGAGTTACACAGGTCATGTTTTTCATTAAGGCATTTATCAGTGTTAGTGATTTGGAAGTTCTTGGTTGTTTGTAAGTGCTGTCACACTGTTCACAAATAACAGAGCCACACAGTGTTGTTCAACAACATATATGTTGAACCTTTATAGCTGGAGTACAGAGACTTTCAGGTTATATAAGTGGAGCTGTGGGGATGTTGAATAATGTTATCTATCCCCTTGTTCTATACTCTAGATGTGGAGCATGGGAGCTTTAGTTAATATTGATAACGTGGTACTAAAAATACTGGTTTTAGTGGCTTCAGCATGTGTTTCTTAAAAATTAAACTATGCTTCTTTTTTAAAGTAACAACATAGAAATAGTGAGTGCCGGTTTTGGCTGTGGTAGAGTTAATTTTCTTCTTAGTAGATGGGATGGGGCTATGTTTTACATTTTTGCTGGAAACAGTGTAGGTAACATAAGGATATTTTAGTTATTGCTGGGTAATGTTTAGACAGAGTCAAGTCCCTTTCTGCTTCTTGCCCCATCCCCACCTTGAGGAAACTGGGAGTGCACAAGGAGTTGGGAGCAGACACAGCCAGGATAGTTGACCCCATCTCACCAAAGGGACATTCCATACTACTGGTATCCTACTCAGTATATAAGTTTGTGGGAAGAAGGAAGGGGGAAAGGTTCAGAGTGACAGCATTTGTTTTCCCAAGTCACTGTTACATGTGATGGAGCCCTGCTTTCCTGGAGATGGCTGAACATGCCCCTGCTGGTGGAAAATGGGGAATGAATTCCTTGGTTTGCTTTGCTTGCATACGCAGCTTTTGCTTTACCTGTTAAACTGTTTTTAAATCAATTCATGAGTTTTCTTACTTTTACCCTTCTGATTCTCTCCCCCATCCCACTGGGGGAAAGTGAGTAAGCAGATGTGGGACTTAGTCAGCTCGAGCTAAATCACAAAACAGTGACAAAGAAAATATCCCTAGGGAAGTATCTGCTTGAAATTCCAGATGGAACTGAGAAAGGCAAAATGCAGCTGTCCCAGTCTCAGACAAAGGGCCCTGATATGGTGACATATTCTCATCTTGGCAGATATTTCCAGACTTCACTTTGTTCCCCTACACAGCTTGTTTCCCCTGGAAAGCACAGGCGTGGAGCAGAGTAGCTATTGTACCAACACAGAACAGAAAGACAGTGCTCATCCCAAGAGGTTGAAGATGAGATCTAAAATACATCTATTTCTTTAGGCAGAATGTAAGGAGGCAAACCACAGGTGCCCACTTTTCTTTGCAAACACTTCCTTAGGGACCCAAAGCTGTCTGAGGCACACCTCTGACCTGTATTACATGCTGTTACAGTCAACACAGACACTCCAGCCCTTCTTTCTTGCTAGAGCTCCACACCAAGATGGGTTTTTTTCCTGCTGTTCAACAGCTAATATATATTCTTCCTCTCCTCCCTCAATTTTGTCTTTAGTCAGTTAGCTAATTTTATTATTAAAAGCTAAGAATTTTTTTTTTTTTGTTAAATCTATGCATCCACTTGTCAGGTGGATCAATAACAAGTGAAGATTATGCATGTACAATAATTAGTTAATGCTGGTGAGTCGTGCCCTTAATTTACTTCTGAATCTAGATTTTTACTTCAAATATTTTGCTCAGATTCCTTTGTGCTTTTTTTCTGCTACCTGCTGCAAGAGTTAAAACCTCAAATTGCCTGTGATTTAAACTGTAAACAGACGGGTTAGAATAAAGGAAAGCATTGGGAGATACCAAATGAGCCAGCTTTCTGTCACTCTTTTTAGGCTGATTACAAGTCTCACACTGTGCTATGCCCCCTTGGAGTATTCTACAAAAGACTTAAAATCTGTTGAAAAGGTAAATGAAATTCATCTAGGAAAAAAAAAAAAAAAGAAAAGAAAAGGAAACATTTTTCTGACAGTCTTTGTTCTACCCGGATAAGGTACTGCTTTGGTATCATTTACAGTCTCTATGCACAGTGAAGCATGCTGACATTCAGAATGGCTTTAATACAGTATCACTATACTTGGGAGACTTCCTAGACTGCACCAGGTTTTGCCGTGTTGGAGTTACCCTCCCTTCCAAATGGCTGTTGTTGCTTTGTGGGAAAAAAAACACCAAAACTGTTTTTAGACTTCCCACAAAGCATGTATATTATTCTATGAAGAGTCTCATTAAAAAAATAGGAATTTAACCATCTTTCACTCCAGAGTTTAAGACTGAGAAATAACAGGAGTGCTACAAACTATGTTAATGTTATTTTAATTGCTGGTTTTCTTTTAATCTTCCACACATCAGGGGTAGAATTGTTTCTCTGAAGAACAAAGCATTCAAATACATATTTTGTATTTTCCCCTGCTGTGTTAATGAAACTGGGCAGGTTTTAGGGAAATTGAATTATCCTCCTTTTTAAATATTCATTAATTTAAACAGGAAGACTTGAAAATTGGTCACTAGCTATTCAGTAAATAGCACTTTCAAATTGGCTATATATTTGTAATTGCTATAATTTTTTTTAATAACATTGATTTATTTTTGCAGTGAAATAACATCCTGATACAAGCACATTCTGGATCATTAGTATGGTTATTGTTCAGCTGTTTTCTGTAGGGTTCCTGCTTAAAGAAGTGATACCTTGATATGACCTTGTACATACTTCCTGAAAGCATTAAGTAAAATTTCTCTGTCAAGCCAGAAGCAAACCTCAGGGAGCCCACAGCCATATACACCGTAAAGCTCAAAACAAAAATGATGTAAGCACTTTGGGAAAATGCACACTAAATTCTATTTTGACGAAATTCTCAAATGTGTGATTCTTGAATATGGACCTTATGGTGTTACCAACTTGCCTTTTAAAATGCAATTTATATTGAGTATACCTATATTCCAGACTAGACATATTCCTGTCCCAGATTTCCTAGACAGCAGTTCATGAACATGCCCGCAGAGTCTGCAGTGGCCAGGGCGTATCCAGCCTGACATGCATCTGCTGCTCAAATGGCGAGTATTTGCAGAGTAAGTCTGAGGTCTCCTCCATGTGCTCGGCTTACTGAGGAAGCACTGACCATCTGTCCAGCACACAAGCAGTACACCTGACTCCTCACCATTCCAGTGTGTCCACCAAAGTGCCAAGTTGTATATGTGTAAGGGACATCTATTAGGAATTTGGGGAGAATGGGAGAGGTGCCTGTCCTTCAGTAATAGTTGGAGATCTGGAAATCCAGGAATAGTTTATGTTTAGAGTCTTCTTTTCCCACTCGTACTAAATTTTTTGGCTAGAAAATCTTGTGGAGAACCTTGATAAAAGCACTTTTAAGTACTGCAAGTAAAGTCGGGGAGCATTTGAGCTAAAAATGCAGGAGTCACTGACGTTCACCTTCACATCACATAGGTCAGGGAAGATGCTGAGCGCTACCAGGAATCCTATCCCTGATGTACAATTACTCTGTGCAATTTATCACTTAGCTGGCTCTTCATTTGTTGGTCACTGAATGCTTTCACACAATGATGAATGAAACTGCCCAATATGTTAAAGGGAAATTTCAGAAGACAAATGAGAAAGATAAATACAGGCTACAAAAATAATCGTACTTCCTAACCTTTACAGAAACACACTTCTTTATTAGTAAAAAGAAAGGAAACAGGAATGTATACATTCCATTGTTACAAAGTTTTCTATTCTATATACTATACGTATTAGAGCCAATTGCATCTATATACATTAGCTTATTCCAGATGCCCATAAGAATGTGAACCTTCTTCAACCAAAACTTTGAAAAACTTTCCTGTTTCTGAGAGTCAAAAATACCATTTTTTTCCTTGCATCTTCTGAAGAATAAAGTTATTACTGACCTGGGATAATAAAACCAGGGACTACACTTTTTTTTTTCTTTTGGTTCTATATGGGTTCTTTTACTGAAGTCTGTGCTACAGTAAATGGTTGGTTCAGGGCAGACAAAAAAGGTACAACCTGAACTCCTGAAATATAATTTTTGGAGGAAAATATGGGAGCTTGGTCAAAGAGGCAGGGTGTGTTACATACTGTTTAGAGGGGTTTAGGTTCTTGTCTCACTTTTCTATCTTTCTCAGCAGGGAATGGAAATTCTACCTCAACTAAAAGGGGGAGGTTGTTGATCAGTGACCCAAGCCCAGGGACATGGGGACCCTTTCAGACAAATGTGTGTGCTTAGCTACAGCTGTGGAAGACCTTAGTGCCTGTGTAATCCCTCTGCCAGCCACCAGCAGAAGCAAGAAGCTCCTGGTTCAAGTCTTACTGGCTTTTTTTCAAAGTTAATAAACAAATAATGATTTTTGAATAATATATGAAGACAAACATATTTTACTAAGAGGCAAGGAGAACACAGGGATGTGTTCGGGGTGCTAGTGCCCCAGTGCTGACAGCAGGGGCTGCAGGGGGGCTCTGTGAGGAGAGGCAACAACTCCAGAGAGCAGAATGCAGTGAGGAACCAAGAGTGAGAAACAGCCCTGCAGGCACCAAGGTGAGAGAAGAAGTAGGGGCAGAAGGCACCCCAGGCACTGAGCAAAGGTTTTCCCTCAGCCCATGGAGAGGACCCACTGGAGCAGGTTCTCCTGAAGGATTGCAGCCTGTGGACAATCCCCACTGGAGCAGCAGAGCAGAGTGAGGAGGAAGGAGAAGCAGAAAGGAGCCATTGTGGATTGACTGTAGCACTGTTCTCCATTCCCTGTGCCACTCAGGGTGGGGGAGACAAAGGTGTTGGGAATGGAGAAGTGAAGCTGAAGATGGGAAGAAGGTGGGGAGTTTGGGTGGTTTAGGTTTTGTCTCTGTTTCTCAGCTTCCAGTTCTGGTTTGTTTGGTTTTTTTGGCAAAAAGTCAAATTATTCTTCCCCACATTCAGTATGTTTTGCTCAGCATGGTAATTGGTGAGCAATCTCCCTGTCCTTATCTTAACCCATGAGCTTTGTCATTTTATTTTCCCTGCTTGTCTTATTGAGGAGGGGTAGGGAGAGAGTGGCTATCTATCAGCAAGGTCAACCCACCAGATGGGAACGTGAAGAAAATGCAGGACTTCACTAATCTAGATACTTACACCACGGGAAAAAAAAACCCACAAACCCAAAACAACCCCATCTCTTTTTATCTAACTCTACCAATCCTTTGCCTCACTTTCCCTACATGCTTGTTTATGTCCATGAAGGCAGTGGATCTATAAATATTAATTTTCTCTCTGTGCTTATTGTTTTGTTGATGAAGACACATAGCCTGGTAAAGCGTTGAGCCCTCACTGTCTGCCTTGTCTAGGGAGTACGGTGGCGAAGCAATGTGGAACCTGAAGGTGAAAGAAAGCTTCACAGTCATCTGTGGAAAAAAGGCAAACCAAGGGGACAATTAATTGCTAGAGGCAAAAAGCAATTATCCAGGGCTGGAAGTCAGGGAAATGTAGCAGGTTATGGCATTTTCTTCAGTGGGTGAAAACACTTCGCAAAAACTCATTTCTTGCTGCTAGGGACTTTCCATGTGATAGGCTGTCCATATGGCTCTAGATAATAGGCCAGTCTTTTAGAAGTCTGTGAAGATTTAGAATCCTGTATTTTTGACATATCCAACACAAGCATAGACTAGATGATTTCTTTCCTCTTTGGAACTGTCCAAGTATAGTTTGAAGCATTTGCAGACTCCTAAAATGTTTTTTCATTCTATTTGTCTTCTTTCAGCTAACAATCTGAGTCTGTTTAATATTTCTTTCCAAGTCACACTGTTTTAGCCATCTCAGCATTCTTGTTGCTCCACATCATCCTCAAAGCTGAGTACAAAACCTTGGACCAAGACCTCTAAGTTACACCTTCAGCATTATTCAGCTTTATTAAGTTACCATAGCTCTACAAATCTGTTCATACTACCTATCACTAAACTACCCATTCTCAGAGCTTCCTCCATGCTTCTGTGAAAGAAGATCTGCTTACTTTTGTTTGTCCTCATATCACAGAATCATGGAATAATTCCATTTGGAAGGGACCTTGGGGCTGTTCAGCCTCTGCAAAGAGCCTGTCAGTCTCTTGCTCACTCTTCCTGACAGGGTGCAGCTGCTCACCTCCTCCACAATTCCTTTGCCTGCCAACAGCTGCTGCTGCACATGTCCTGCCACAAGGACACCATCACTGTCCCCTGCCCAAGCCCTGGGGCAGGAACCAGGCAGTGCCTGGGGCCTGAGATTTGTACAGTGGCATTCTCCCACAGAACTCTGCCTGTACTGAGGTTTCCCATATGCTGGCCCAGGCTTTCTCCCAGATAGGAGACCAAGTCCCACGGTGCCTCACCACTGTCTTGGGTTTACGTATATGAAACCTTTCTTGTTTTAGCTATTTATGCACACACCGTTCTATACTTACAAACTTCAACTCCCAGGATGCTTTGCAGCACCTGGTGTAACGAGACCCCACACCGTTCTTACATTTCAGTTCTTCCAGTTGTCTGAAAAAGGCCTTTTCTACTTCTTCCCGATCAGATGGTCTGTACCAGACACCTATCACCCATCACGTCATCCGTGACGATCTACCCTCTAACCCTGATTCATAGGTTCTCAGCTGGCTCATGACCCTTCCCAAGGCAGAGACAGCTGCATCCTCACTGCTCTCTCACATAAAAGCAACTCCCAGTTGTGACGATTTCCCAAAAAAGGTATGAGGTCTTGGCCCATCATGCTGTCCTGTAGGCTAGCCCTTATTCGTGCGTGTACCCTTAGGATAGCCCCCTTTCTGCTCCTTTCTGCCTTATGTTGATTATAAGGTCTCTTGTCCATATCACCCCACACCCTGTCCTTGCCACTAAATTCCTCACTTGATTGTAGATCATCATTATCTCTCCCCCACCATCACTTCCAGTGTAAAATTTCTCTTCACCAGGTTGGCCAGCACACTGGCGAAGACATTTTCCATCCCTGCTTGGTCACAGGGATCCAGTCACTTCCAAGAAGTACTTGATCAACAGAAAGCCTCCCAAGGTCTTGAAGACAAATCTTTGTTATTGACACCAGCTAAGCAATCCATTTTTGACCTGTAGGATTCATCTACTCTTCCTCAAGACCTTTCCCTCACTGACAGGACTGAGGAGACACTTCTTTGGCTCCTGTGCCCTTGGCTAACACCTTTGGATTGATGTAGTCATGTTTGATATGTTTCAGGTCTCCCTTGACATCATTGGTGCCCCCATGGAAGAGCAGCAGTGGGTAACAGTCCTGGAGCTGACAGAACTTGGCAGCATCTCCACAACCCCCTGGATCAAATCTCCCCAGAAAACCTCCTCTAATTAACTTGCAGCTTTATCTCCAGAGACCTCCCAGGAGTGTCCCTAAGAACCCAGAAGTTCACAGATCTCAGCTCTGAGCCTAGCACCTGCTGTTGGCTCCCTTTGTTAGCTGTGCTATTGGGCATCTCATGCTTTGGCTCCCTGGCAGTGCTGTCCATAATGATGGAGGCAGGACATTCCCACCTCTGAGGTCGTTGAGGCATTAAGAGCCCGCTAGGTGGGACAGACTGTGCTGAGGGTCTGTGTCCTCACAATGTGGTTCAGTTTTGGCTCCCCTGCTGGCCTGGCCCCATCTCTGCTCTACACCAGGGGAAAAGCCAGACCCCACATGAAAGGAGAAGAATTGGGGTGGTTTTACTAGCCTCCTCTTTCATTTTTCATGATATTTTTGAATAAAACGTTGTGGGATTTTTTCCCACTAACATTTTATTTTGAATGGTTGGTTTTGTTGGTACTTGCCTAAAGGATACCCTGATGGGGAGGGGAAATGCCTCAACAATAAGCTCGAGTACCATCATGCCCAATGTGGCTTTTCGTCTTGTACAAATTTAGGTGAGAAGCTGCTGCCCTCAAGGCCTGACTGAAATCAGACAGGAAAACCAACAAATTGTGAAGACTGTGACCTTTCTCCATGACAGAATTGAAAGGACAGCCGAAGAAAAGATGCACAACATAGTTCAAAGTTTTGAAAAGAAGAAAACAAACTGGAAAAATGTGGGGGGAGAAAATTCTGGATTCACTGCACTTAAGTGCAGGCTCAATTTGGGATGTGTCAGTATCCCACTGATCTCAGAAGGTTTGTTTAGTGAAATGCAACACAGGCAGTCAAGTGCTTTGGCTTAGCCTCTGTACTTCTCAAAACACCAGGAGGTATCTCAAGCAAACCAACATTCAATCAGTGGCTTTCCCTCAGCCCTGAACAAAAGTTTTTGAAAGGTGATGATTTTGAAAACCTGGATGCAGAAGGCCCTGGGGTGGCTGTTGTTTTGTGAGTGAGTTGTGATAGTATCACCTGATTTAGACATTAGCAGTTGAAGAGATGACCTTATTTTTACATTGAAAAAATGTTATCAGATGTGACTAACTGGAGACTGGAGGCAGGGGAGAGCTTAGAGGCACAGTAATTGTTCTTCTCTGATCAGAAGGATCAAAAGAGAATCCCTTAGAGAGTTAAATTAAAAAATTAGATTCCTGTGGCACGTGGATCATAAGATTGATTTTTTTCTGGACATGCCTGGACAAAGAGAAAAGTCCTCATTATGTTTAAATACAATTTTGTTACCTAGGAGCTGAAGGATTTGTTTTCTTTACTACACATCTTGTTCTATATAATGGTCACATTTCCATTTGTCTGCTGAACAGTAACTCTTCAAAAAAAAAAAACCCCAAAACCACAAAGATACAACTTCTATGCTTTCAGGAATAGAAATATCTGGCCATGAAATAGGTGTTTATAGGAATTTCAGTGCTAACAATGATTTTCAATAGAGTAATTTTCTTTCAAGACCACACTGACCCTCTGTTTTATGGCTGAGGACACATAAAGACCCACTTACTCAGACATTGAGTCTCCTGTGGCATCAAGCCGAGTACTGAGGCCAAAGAGTGGGAGACCTTTGGGAAGCACGGCACAGGCAGTTGCTAGCACCATCCTGCCCAGTTCATCTTCCGGAGCCTGGCACCAGTCAAGTCTTGGGCCTGGGCATGTCTGAGCTGTTGTTAGCAGCTGGTGTTTTGGGTGAGCACGTCTGACTAGGAAAAATAGAGAAGATGCTGCTCTCCACTTCATCTTTCCCTCTGTCTGCACATGCCAGCACTTCAGAAACAGGACCTTTCTTCTTTTTCCTAAATGCTTCAAATTAAATGCCACAAACTGCAATACAAAGCGAATAAATTTAAAGCTTTCTGATGCAGTATTGCAGAAAATGCCCTTGGGAAGCTCATCATAAAGGAACTTCTAAAGTATTATACAGCCTCTTTCAGGAAAAGCCTCTGGGAGGAGCAGATCCTGGTGCACGCTGTATGGGACATTCAGAGCAGGAGGTGTCCCATGCCCAGAGAGCACAGCTGGAATTCCTTTCTATTGGGTGTGCCTCAAGGATTCCTATTTTTTTCAGTTACAATGAGGCTTCACTACAGAGGAACAGAAAAACTGGTAAAATGAATGAAGTCAGTGTCAGGCTGAACAATTCCCAGTCCTTTCTCTTGAAGGAGAAGAGCAATATTACTTGATAAGGGAAGAAGAGAGATTTGAAAGTGCATTGTCTCTACAAGGTTTCCTTCCCAGCACTCCTTCTCTGTCAGGGCTCATCTGTCACCTTGAAAAAGGGATGCACAATACATACCTACACGAGGTACTCATTTCAACAGAACAATGGGTTTCAAGTCTTCTATCATGCAGGCAGTTGCTTTGAGTGGCTGAACGTGTCTGAACCTTGCTCATGATCCACTCTTCTCCATTTGCCTTCACAGCTGCACAGATGCTTTTCGGTGGCAAATTCTGTTCCTGGAGAGTGAAACAGGGAACTTCAGAGTGGGAGCATCCCAGGCACATCTGCTTTGCTCTGGGGCTATTTGAAGAAACAAGCATGTTTCACACAGGCTTTGGCTTCTGACCCTCTTGCTGTTTCTCTAGCTGAATTTTCCCTTTTCAGTGGATGCACAGCCAGATCACACCATACTAATGATAGAAATGGCTGAGTTTCTTTCTTTGCTTCTTGATTTATCGTCACCACAGGGCATGAGTTAGATGCACATAAGTTGGTCTCCTTCTCAGTGTCCTCTTGACATGCTAGTCACAGAGCAGTCTCAATGTTGAAGATATTTCTGTCCCCATTGCAGGCTTTTCTAGAGAGGTATCTTGTTAATGCCAGTGCCATATCTTGGCTTTCCTCTCTGCTATTGGTTTTATTACCCATTCCTGCCAGCTGAGGACAGAAGAGCCAGTGCCGCTCTCCGTGACTGGCCCTTCGCTTTTGAGGCATTGCACTTAGTGCAAGCAGGGCACAAGGTGCATTTTTGTGTGCTGCCCAGCTAGGAACTTCATCTTCTCTGGCATTCATATCTCACTACATTTTTCTTCAGCCTAACTAACAGGTTTTGTAAATTGTTGTACTACACATACTAGTGTTTTCAACACTGGAGCGAATCCCAGAAAAGAGAACCAGTATTTTTGCATTTTAAAAAATAAAATAAAACCTGACTTTCAAATATGAAGAAAATATTGTAGAAAATATAGTACTAGAAAAAAATGCTAATTTTGTTTCATATTTCATAGCATTTATTTCCATGTTGTTCCAGTACTACAGTCAATGATCAAAAATAGGTCAGCTCCCAAATCATGAAGGACTGAAATGCATAAGAGGAAAGAAAAAGAAAGAAAGGAAAGAAAAGAAAGAACAGAAAGAACAGAAAGAGAGAGAGAAAGAAAGGGAGAAAGAGAGAAAGAGAAAAGAAAGAAAGAGAGAAAGAAAGAAAGAAAGAAAGAGAGAAACAGAGGAAGAGAGAAGAAAGAGAGAGAGAAAGAGAGGAAGAAAGGGAAGAGAGAGGGAAAGAGAGGAAGAGAGGAAGAAAGAAAGAAAGAAAAAGAAAGAAAGAAAGAAAGAAAGAAAGAAAGAAAGAAAGAAAGAAAGAAAGAAAGAAAGAAAGAAAGAAAGAAAGAAAGAAAGAAAGAAAGAAAGAAAGAAAGAGAAAAAGAAAGAAAGAAAGAAAGAAAGAAAGAAAGAAAGAAAGAAAGAAAGAAAGAAAGAAAGAAAGAAAGAAAGAAAGAAAGAAAGAAACCATTATTTCTCTTCTCTTTTTTATAAGTCTGGTTTGATTAACCTCAGACTAAAAGTTTTAAGCTTTCCTAATGTCCCACTGGGAATAAAAACATTTTAAAATAAAAGTAAGACAGGTTGAGCTTTCATATAATTACTAGATTGTGGTATCAGAAGAAGGATTTATCCTTTGGCTGATCTGAAGGAAGGAAGGAAAAAACATGTTATTCCATTTCACAGACAAAGAACAGAAACATAAAAGCCTAAACTCTTCCTGTCCCACTTTGAGCTTCCAACTGGGACAGCTTTGCTAGGAGCAGCAGTTTTCCCTTTGGCATTCATGGAGCAAAGCAGGCACCTCAGAAATCAGTTTCCTAAGGCAGCAATCACAACTACCTACATGAATATGACAACTCACTGCTTTCACAATCACACACTAGAATCCCAAAACCACAGACTGTCTCATATCAGACTTAAGAAAATGCATTCAGAGGTTTTTCCATTTTCTGTGGCTGTTAGGTAGAGGTGGGTCACAGTTTTTTCTTAACCATAAGGCTCAAAAAGACTTTTTTCAACTGTAAGTGTAAGATTCTTCAGTAATCTCACATCTCTTGTCAGATTTAAAGGTTTTGAGGAAAAAATGATGTGGCTCTCACAGGCTTCAGACTAAAGATGGAGAGCTGGCAACTTTCTGTCTCCTCTCTCCAAATGAGAGATTTGAAATGCCATTTTTTCAGCAGGGCTTCCCTTGCCTGACTGAAAATTTTTCTGTTGTTGTTTCACGTAGCCAGCCTGACCAATGAAGTGGTAATTCATGGCTGGACGGCTGGTATCAGATGCTCCCCCTGCCAGTGTCCCTGCCAAGGCTCTGCACACAATTTCCTCTATTGAGAAGCCAGCTCATTTCCACTTGCAGCCAGCTCTATTCATATTCCTCTCAGAGTTAGTGACAATAAATATTATAAAATCACACAAATCCAGATGGTGTGGGTTGGAGTTGCCAGCTGTTCTACCACTCGTGAATTGCCTCTCTTGTCCTGCAGCTTGGCTTCCACAGAAAGCATCTCATCAGTTTCCTATGGTCTCATTGCATTACTTTACAAGCCATCCCCAACCCAAGATATTTTCAGCTTTCACTGTAGATATATAAAGGAGAGAGAGGCAAAGCAAATTGGAGACAGAAAACCAAAGAATCTTTCACCTCAGAAATTGAGGATTATTTTTTCAGATACTGACCTTAACCTCTCAACAGCTTCCCAGTTTTCATTCCATGAAAAGAGACCACTTCAATGGCTCAGCTGATTTTTACTAATTCTCTTTCACAGGAGACTTACAGCTAAAGGAGAAGCAAAGGTTCTCTAATCTTGCAAAATCAGGAGGAAACCAGTGCCAAATGGACACAGAAATTGAAACGCTGTCGTGACCTGTGCTAATAGTGCTGTGTAAATCCTAAAGGTTGTGATGGTTACCTTGTTTCAGCTTTGAGTGTTTGCTCTGAGTTTGGACTCTTTGAGCCTGGGGTGGTATCTGTAGCCTTCAGTCCAGACAAGTTACCGTTCAAAGGATTGCCAGGGTTAGGAGAAAGACTGTAATGCAGGTATGGGTAACAGGGTTGTCACTAACATAGACGTGAACATATGCGACTCCCACTAGTTTTGGTCCTCATATTGGCTCTCTTATGAGGTTTTTTTGTTGAAAAAGAATGCAGACAAGAGTGAGTGGGAGGCAAGGGAGGTGGGACAAGACCAAAGTCAAGCAGCAACAACTGGGAAAGCCCCAAGTTTCCCAGAAAGAACAGGGAAAGAGAAAGACTGAGCCCAGAGGGGCAAGTAAAGTCACCAGCTGTGGGGCCATGCTCTAAGTCAGCAGGCGCTTGGGCTGTGGTGCCAGAAGGTAGCAGGCACCAGTAGGAATGCAGACGCTCACAGCTGCTGCCCTGGCTGGTGCCAAGGTTTGTGGCCATGATGATGGGAAAAGGGTGTTTGAGGAGGGAAGAATATCCTCAGGGGCTGTCCAGGCTGCTGTCTGATGCACCAGTGTTTTACCAGCAGTCTATCTGATTACATTTGCAGCAAAGACTATTCAATTCATTTGTTTAATCTACTCTTCCCCTTGTCTAGATGCAAAATCAAAAAAATAAAAATAATAATGAGGCAGGTCCAGACAAGCTGTGATTCAAGCCGTCCAGCTGGGTTCAGTGAGGAGCATGGTTGGGCACAGCCACAGCTGCTGCACAGCTCAGGCAAAACCCAGGAATCCAGGCCTGAGCTTAATCCCAGCTGCAGTGGAGGCCCCCAGTGAAGGGTCTCATGCTTTTCTGTCACAGCTCATTTTGCAGCAGTGTGTTACACGAGATCTGTATTTGAGCACAGACAGCCAATGAAATATTGCAGAGCCTGTTGGTGCATTCAGGACAAAAAATCCTAAGAATCATGAGGATAGTTGCTTCACTAGGGCATACAAGGGTGCTTGCTGGCCCTTGAGAAAATCCTGCTGAAGGTGGGCTCAGGACTTCTGAATAAACCTTTTAGTTCATGTTACAGGAAGGTAAAATTAGATTTGCAGATCTGTAAATGCATCAAGATGTTGAATGCAATATAAGTCTCTTTTGGAACATTCATTTCTACTTATCTCCAAGTCAGCAACATTCAGTCAGTTCTGGATGAGAAAGAGAAAGAGAGAAGGGGACTGCCCACCACTGGTCCATACATAGCATCTCACAATGGCATTAGAGGTCCTCTTTTCATTCTCTAGCCATTCCTTCAAAAATATCCTTGGGTCAGCAACTCTCCAATCCAATACACTTCCTTTCTCTGTCTGTTCTCTCAGCATCCCTCTGTGCAAAACCCTGTAATGTTTCATTAATTCCCACCTGCCTCCTGATGCTGGAATTTTACCATCAGAAACTGCCCACAAGTCTCTGATCAAGCACTTTGGAAATATTTGACTTAATAGGTAAGGCAATTTAGGGCTAGGCAACCACTGAACTGGAGTTATCTGGTCACAAATTTCACATTTGCTATGATATTTTTTAAGTTTTTATTTTTGTTTCATACCAAAGGATCCAGTCAGCAAAATCCTATCTTCACCTTTGCTCTAAGACCACTCATACCAAAACACTAGGATTTATATAATATCTCAAATTATTTCTGAAAAAAAGTGGATGAAGCTTGCTGGTATTTACTCAGATGTCAGTGTGAGAGCTGTCTCTGACACTGCTTTCATTCTACACCTAATTTCAACAAACAGGTCCTAGAGGAGTCAGATTCTCTCCAGCAAAGATCCTTGAACTACAATTACTAGGGAGTCTTATTATACAAATTTATCATTCTTCTGAGTTTATATTAAAAGATCTTTGTAAAGTTCTATCCAAACTTTGCCTTGAATTTACCTGGTAGGAGTCCCATTATCTCAGTAGCAGTGCAGCAAATGACTCAGCGGAGAATGTGCCACTGGGTATGTTACTCAGTCATTCACATCTGCTGTGTTTGGGGACACATCTGAAATAGGCATCAGTGTTCCCAGTCGTGCCTCAGGGAGGCACTTCTTCTAAGCAGGTGTGACTCAGCAACATTTCTTAATTATCTGATTGTTGCAGGAGACTTGAAGATTGAAATGTTGTCAGCAGCATTTTATCCAAAATGGTGAAAAGCTTCTAAAAAGCACTATTGGGACATATTCTTGCTAGCTTTATGGCACTGGGCCTTCATTACCATAAACAAACTCTGATACCTGAGTGTGGTCTTTTGTGAAAGTTGATATAAAGCCACAGGCATAAGGATCAGTGCAATCACCTACAGATGTGTCCTTAAAAGATGTGTCCTGGGTACTCCCACGTAGGCTGGGCCTGAGCTGGGCTCTCCGTTTCCCAAAGAATTAGAGATAAGAACCTGAATAACCCCCCTGTAATCAAGGAGGAAACATTTTGTGATCTGCTTGGAGCCACTTGGATCCTCACAAGTCCATGGGACCAGATGGGATCCATCCTAGGGTGATGAGGAAGCTGGCAGAAGAGCTTGCCAAGCCACTCTCCATCATTTACCAACAGTCCTGGCTCTCTGGGGAGTTGGCAAATGTCATGCCGATCGACAAAAAGGTCCGGAAGGAGGACCTGGGAAACTCCAGGCCTGTCAGCCTGACCTCAGTGCCTGGCAAGGTTATGGAGGAGATCATCCTGAGTGCAATCACACAGCACCTACAGGATGGACAAGGGATCAGAGCCAGCCAGCACAGGTTCAGGAGGGGCAGGTCCTGTCTGACCAACCTGATCTCCTTTCATGATCAGGTGACTCACCTGGTGGATGAGGGAAAGGCTGTGGATGTGTCTATCTGGACTTCAGCAAAGCCTTTGACACTGTCTCCCATAACATACTCCTGAAAAAGCTGGCAACCCACAACTTGGACAGGGGCACTCTGTGCTGGGTTAAGAACTGGCTGAAGGGCCGGGCCCAGAGAGTGCTGGTGAACGGGGCTGATCCAGCTGGCGGCCGGTCACCAGTGGTGTCCCACAGGGATCAGTGCTGGGCCCAGTCCTGTTTAACATCTTTATTGACCATTTAGATGAGGGGATTGAGTCCAGCATTAGTAAATTTGCAGATGACACCAAGTTGGGAGGGAGTGTCAACCTACCAGAAGGCAGGAGGGCTCTGCAGAGGGATCTAGATAGGTTGGAGAGTTGGGCTGATTCCAATGGAATGAGGTTCAACAAGACCAAGTGCCGGGTTCTGCACTCCGG
Organism: Myiozetetes cayanensis; assembly: GCF_022539395.1. Classification (NCBI taxonomy): domain Eukaryota; kingdom Metazoa; phylum Chordata; class Aves; order Passeriformes; family Tyrannidae; genus Myiozetetes; species Myiozetetes cayanensis. The sequence continues at coordinate 85,445,735 of NW_026087411.1, read as the reverse complement.
CCAAACAACCCCCTGCAGCGCTACAGGCTGGGGACAGAGTGGCTGGAGAGCAGCCAGGCAGAAAGGGACCTGGGAGTTTGGATTGACGGAAAGCTGAACATGAGCCAGCAGTGTGCCCAGGTGGCCAAGAAGGCCAATGGCATCCTGGCCTGGATCAGGAACAGTGTGGCCAGCAGGAGCAGGGAAGCGATCCTTCCCCTGTACTCAGCACTGGTGAGGCCACACCTGGAGTGCTGTGTCCAGTTCGGGGCCCCTCAGTTCAGGAAGGATATTGAGGTGTTGGAGCAGGTCCAGAGAAGAGCAACCAGGCTGGTGAAGGGACTTGAACACAAGTCCTATGATGAGAGGCTGAGGGAGCTGGGGTTGTTTAGCCTGGAGAAGAGGCTCAGGGGAGGTGTCATCACTCTCTACAACTCCCTGAGAGGAGGTTGTAGCCAGGTGGGGGTTGGTCTCTTTTCCCAGGTAGCTATCAGTAAGACAAGAGGGCATGGTCTTAAGCTCTGCCAGGGGACGTTTAGGTTGGATGTTAGGAAGAAATTCTTTACAGAGAGGGTAATCAGGCATTGGAATGGGCTGCCTAGGGAGGTGGTGGATTCTCCGTCCATGTAGGTTTTTAAGAAGAGACTGGATGTGGCACTCAGTGCCATAGTCTAGTAGCTGTGGTGGTAGTGGATCAAGGGTTGGACTTGAGATCTTAGAGGTCCTTTCCTTTTGTGACCCTCCTTTGCTGCTCCTCAATGTTGGCAGGGCTGTGCTGCCTTGGCACAAGGGTCAGAGGTCACCATCTTTTTGGGTGAATGGAGCTTGGCACCAGGTATCTGCACAGTTTAGGGATGGGATAACAGCAAAAGCCTTGAAAATATGTGGCTGAGAAAACAGGCCCTGGAGTACATAACAATGCATGGATGGGTTGTTACCTATCGTTAAAATGGGGCAATGTGGAAAGCTGGGAAATGACTCCTTCTGCCTTGGGAAAGGGAGCAGCAGCTGAGCAAGGACAGAACAGTAAGCAGCAGGGTCGAGCACCTGCCACAGCCTGGAAAGTAATGTCCCCTCCAGGATCAGGCAGTGTGACCTTGGGGAAAGGTCAAGGGCTGGGAATTGCCTCCAAATTCAGCCTTCTAAAAGGACCAGTGTGTGAGGCCATGAAGGACCATGGCCACCAGTGCTACTTCCATGTGTCAGCCCCATGGTGCTGGGCACTCACAGCTCATCACCATCATGATCACCAAGAAATGCCAGCTTTGAGTACGTGATGGTGGTAACTTAGGAAGAGTAAGAAGCAACCACCAGTGTTGGGGATGTTATTGATGAATGTCAGCATAACAAAGGTTTATTTCAATTTGAACTGTAAAAAAGGGGCCATTATCACTGTGTCCTTATCAGTAAAAGAAAAAAGGAGAAAAATAGAAAAATCTATTTTTAAGTCAAGAGTTAAAATATGGGATTTCATAATGATCTTTTCAAAACTGTCTGAAGAACTAGACTGCTCCTGAGCTTCACCTGGAAGCAGAGAAACCCTTCACAGGCTTCCTAAGAGCACTCATTGAGTATCAGCATTAGGTGCCTTGCTGTTTTGAACAATTCTATTACACTTATGCATTTTTAGTTAACTAAGTACTACAGAGTTGCCTCCAATGGACTTAGGGTCCCGTGTAGGGCTAAAGATCCTAAGTCCTAGTTCTCGGAAATAATTCAAGGCTCTAATTTCAGCTGCCTTTTGGAAGCTGAAAATTCAAAGCTTCCCTGTTTAAGCTTTCAGAGGAAATTGGAGAAGTGAAAATGTGAGGGTTTTTTTTTTCTATTCTGAAATTTGAAACAGCTGTCACAAAATGTTTATAACCACACATAGTGCTCAATAAATGTCTAAACCTGGAAGGAACTACGCATGAATTATGTCTGATTTATACATTAAATAAAAATAGAAAGAGCCAGTTGAATTTTAAATGTTCTCCCCACGTTCAATAAGATTTGAAATTACGATGTCTATAGAATATTGCCTGCAGAAATGTCTAATGCATACTATATAAAAATATTTTAAAAGCATTCTGAGAGTTTATCAGATAAGGTAAATACTTGGGCCTAATTAGAACTTCTTAAATTGGCTTTTCATAGTGAAAAATATTTTTAACCTCACCCCATAAAGCGCAGACTAAGATTAACCATAAGGAAAGGTCTGAGCTGCTAGTAATTGCTGCAAGTTATTGCTCTTGGGCAGGTCAATAAATCCACAGGGCACATAACATAGCCTTCAGCAAGCAGACCCCAGCGGTGAGGCAGGACAAACCCCATCCAAGCTCTGGACACTGACAGGATCCCAGGCCAGCTCTGAGAAGGCCAAATCTTCAGCTCATCTGCTTATGGGGCAATGAAGTGTGTTTGATTACAGCATCTTTGGAGAGGTGGGAGCAGGGCCATGTTATGACCCTGACAACAGATTCTGCTTGACTGTCTGCCCGTGCCAGCCAGGAACAACAGCCTTCCGAGGTGTGGATACAGCTGGGGACACCAGTGTTTCTAAACATCCAACCTACCTGCCCTCACTGAAGAGAGACACGTTGTAATGAAGAGCCACCACGGAGCTGAAGTGCCACTTGCATACTGGGTACAAATGAGTCAATAAAGTCATACTAGATTTTTGCCTACAATGTGATCCACCTCAGAAGATATGAATCTAACATCTAAAAAGCAGTGCCATTATATATCTTTATTTAGTCACAAAATCCTTTTGGTAGTTACTTCTGCTGCTTCTTTGGAAGATTATTTATAAACTGCAGATACTCTCCAGTCACACTTACTGATTTAACTTTGAAGGGACAATGCTTGGACTGATTGACCCCAGGGAAAGAAAATATTTTTCTCTTCCAGTTTATTACCCAATGCAGGCAAACAAAGTAAAATAAATCAATTATAATGGAATTTTATGAAGAGTATTCCCAGGTTTGGTTAGCTAAGTCACATTTGTGCAATTAACATGGTCTTTATAAACATTTTAGGCCTTGCTCAAGATCATCTGTGTATATGAAAATAAAACATTCTCATCCCAGTTTTATGGCACAGCTCTGTCAGAAAAATATTTCAGCAAAACAATTTCAAAACAAAACCTTGTGGTTTAGCTCCCTAAACAACAGAGGTAGTTTAGATTTATTTTGGCTGTCTCCACTGCTGCTCTATGCATAATGAAACTGCTTTCCAACTCACCCTGCACAAACTCAAGTGCTGCCACTTCAGTCCTTCCTTGCTGTGTGCCCTCCCCACCAGCGCAGAAGTGTGTTCTATGTGTCCCCATCACACTGGCAGCTGAAAATTTCTTAGATTTTACCTCCCCAAAAGAAAGCAAAGTAGGCGAATGCATGCCCTGAGAGATACACATGTATTTCCACCCACCATCATGTAACTGAATTTTCTGGGGAGACCAACACACTGACACATCATGTTATTGCCTACCAGTTCAACTCCATCCCTGGATGACCTGACAATGTGGAAGGAGATTAGCAGAGCCATGGTAACACCTAGCTTGAATTGAGACACGTACCACATGTGAAGTCCTCCTTCGGTGTAAGGTGCACCTGTTTCTCCTTACTTTGAGAAGAGACGTGAGAATTGGAAGCCCTTTCAAAACCTGCTGGGCCCTTTACAGAGCTGCATACCTATACAGTCCCATCATGTGAGTAACAGTGTACTACAAACGTGGAGCTAAAGCCATTTAATCCTACAGCTTCAGCATAGAATAAACACAACCAGCAGGTTAAATGTTTCTGTGCTACATTCAAGAAGTAGCAGCCTGTTTTTTTGGACTGCTCCAGAGGGCTTATGCCTACATGATCACAGTGGATGTTCTACCCTTTAATGTTAACAGTGCTTTCATAGTATATAATTTTCTTAAATTAAAAACCAAACCACAGATTTTCAGTAAAGCTCACTCTGGGCCATCTCTTGTTCCTCTGCTATCCATGGTCGTTTTGCCACTGATGACAAAAAAAGGAGGACCAGAGCCTTTAATGCCCTAATTTAAGTATTAATATATTTACAGAAGACTATACAAACAAGCGCTGAACAGCAATTACACATTATTAGAGCTACACAATATTTGTACATGTTGCTAAAACAATGCTGCTAAATGAAAAAGCTTTATTAGTTCCGAGGTTTTGGCTGCTGTTATTAAAAATATATTTACCTGAAAGGAAATCCAAGTATTTCATTTTACAAACAATTTAAAATATAGCAGTAAGCAACGTAAACTATTGCTTTTTTGTTTATACAATTTTTTTTGGCATAACACTGCCATACAGTTACAGAATTATAAAATATATCTTTATAGTGCATTACAAATCCAGAAACTGGTTACCACTCCTACCACATACATATGGTATTGGTACTACCAAACATGCACGGCATTCTGTAATTAAACATTGCAAAGGAATACAGAGAAGAGAGCAGGACCATTCAAAAAAACTGACATACAGCTGTTCCATTTTGCAAGTAAAAACTGTTGGGCTTTGGCTTTTTTCTTTTTACTGCACTTCTTTCTTAGACTACATTTGAACAATGAAATCTACAATATTTTCAAATTTTGTCAGTGCAAAACTACACCTAATCATCTGTCAAAACTAAACTGCATAAAGGGCAAACAACCATGGGGTACGTTAAAACACAGGCAAAAAAAAAGCAACTAATGATTAGCAAACATGCTTGAGCAGATCCCAAAAATAAAAGTGCCATAACCTTTTTTACTGCAAAACAGTAATTTTCACATGGTTAGCCATAGTAGTAAGTACATTCAGTATATTTCACAATAAACTTTAGCTGATGAATACACCACTAAACTTGTAAGAATTAAAAGGTGCCAAGTTTCTAAGAAGAGACTTCTTTCAGAACAATTTGCCAATTCTTGCGATTTTTTTATTTTATAGCAAACAGCTTAATGCTTTTGTAAACAAAAATAAAGGTGATTACAAGTGTAAAGCCACAGGAGATCTCTATTGAATTGATCTCTATAACTTTTGAACTACATTTTAGGAGTCCATTAGGTATGGCATATATTAAACCTATTCTTTAAAATAAACTCCTGCTTTCTCCAATGGTCTTAAGTAAGTAAACTGAAGAACACAGGCTGAAAAAGGATCACAGCTTTCAAGAAAAGAAACAGTTCATGGGCAATACAGAGCACAGAGATTCTACAGAGACACAATTTACATTCCCCTTGGAGAACTCCATTAAATGCTTGTTAATAGTGAACCTATGTTGTTGACCATGATGTGAATGGAGGGGACGGTCACCCATGCTTAGGCCTTTTTGACCCATTCTTCATCTTCAGACTTTGATGGCCATCAAAACTACCTTTTTAGCAGTTACTCCAACTGCAATTGGAATTGGAATTGGGGACATGTATCAAAAAAATTAGTAAAATGTGGAATAATGAGTACAGTTCTCAGCAAACTCAGACAGTACTTCCATGTTCTACATGATCACAATGTTAGACTCATTGATGCTGGTGTCTCTAAATCCAGAGGTACCTCACTCAGTTAGTTGTAGGCTAGGAATAGGTTTTCCCTTTAACAGATTTTGCTTTTACACTGAAAAGGAAAAGAAAAAAACCCAACCCTGTTCTGCAGTTGGAATCTGACTTTTAGTACTTCATATAAAAAGATTTATTTGTAAATATTATTCAGAAGGGACAGGTAAGGTAATATTTTCATCAACTTAGGACATATTTCTGTTTAAGCAGGCATATTCTGCCTAAGGACAGGAGAAACACTGGGACATTTTCTGCCTAAGAAGGTATTTTGTCATTAGAATCTCTCACGGCATTTAAAAACTGACTTGAAGTGGATTACTGTTCATCTCACAGTACTTTCAGTACTGTGTTCAAATGCAGTAGCAATTACTGAATAAACAGATCTGAGACAAACAAGAAACCACTTTCTCCACACAAAATATTTTTAAAACATGGAACTCACAGCCACAAGGGATTGCAGAGGCTGAAAGAAACCATGAGTTCAAACCCAGAAAAATTCCTGGAGAAAACAGGGTCACCTTATCTTTTCTTTATTTCACACCCTCTGTTGGTGGCCATTGCTGGAGGCAGGACACAACGCTAAAAACATCTTTGGTTCTGATCCATACTGGCAGTTCTTAGGACAATATTGATCTTAATATCAATCAGCGTGATATTGTCACAGTTTTATTAATGGCAAAACTTACTTCACATACTTGTATCTTATTGATACAGTTTTTTTTGCGGAAATTCAATATGATACATTACCTGTAAAACTATCATGTAATAAAAGTTACATTTTCACTTAAACATACATAACTTACTACAACTTGTGATGAGTACCATCACAACTGTCAGGAAAAAAAAAAAAAATTTTTTTCCCCTTTATTAAACAGATATACGTAAATTTTATTTAAAACCAAAAAAGAGCTGTTTTCCATTTAAATCCAGTAAATATTCCTTGACTTACCTTATTGGATCATCCATCAACATATACAAAGCTTCTAAGGTCTGTAAACTTTCTGGTTATAGTACAGCTATATGTAACTGCACATTATCAGAATTATCCTGGAATAATTCAAGGAGGCTTACACTAGATTATATCAAATATTAACTACAATTATACCAAGACCTAATACATTAGAGTGCTGCAATCTAGAGAGCAGGAAACTGAGGAGCTGACCCAAGCCACAGAACAGCTCTCAAAGGCGTATTGTAAATATTTTTAACATCCTTCAGGATTTTATGCAAGCAATACGAACACCAAGAGCTCAGATCTGCTCCTGGATGTGTTCACACAAGTAACTCTTCTGATCTGAATGGTCTATGCTGCACATCTCCTGTACCCAAGCTTTCAGTCTCTACACCAACACAGTATCAGGTACTGAGGCACAGTTGCATTGGGGATAGTAGGGCACAGAGCTGTAACTAAAGTGCTATATTTTTGTGTGATGTATACGATCGCCTGCAATTGCAGCTGTGTAGTCAGTAACATTTATTCAAGTTGCACATTCATACCCCCTCACCATAGGATACTTAAAATCATATTCCCAGGTGTGTGCATATACACACTACACTCCTATTTAACAGCATGAGAGGCTGCTCAGATGGACTTATTAGGAGGTTCTGTTCAATTAATATATGAATAGCTCAGATTCTAGCCAAACAGTGGGCCAAAATCCATTACTGTAGTAAGGACACAGAAATCCCTGAATACTTAAGCATATAGCAAGAGAAAAAGGAGTTTTAACAGTGAGCAAATGACCAGATTTTCTTTGCACACCCTCAGTTCCTGAAGTAATAGTTAAATAACTAAGTACTGGTGTTTATAAGAATACAATCATTTCAACACACATTGTAATGTAAACCTGAAAATCAATACTCAGAACTTCAAGCACAGGGTGCTTTGGCTGCTAAGGCCATGATTCTGTGAAGAAATGCGTACAGTGCACCCACCTCATCCTCACAAATCTCAAGAGGATGCTATGCTGCATGATTGCCCCACAAGGAATCCTTCTTTTCAACACTTGCAAAATCAGAAGAAGGAATTCCTCTATGAAAAGAATGGTAAACCATCATATTTTACATAGAGCAGAATTTGTTAGTTAAAGCTGAAGCTCCCCATAGAAGCAATTCAGTTGATAATGCTGTAAAGCAAGGATTAAGGAGGGCAGGAGCACATCTGACACAAAAATACCCCTCACTTGCATAGTCCCCATGGTTCTTTGTAGGCAACTGATATGCCACACTACTCTTTCATGAAAACTGAAACACACGGAGTTGTGGATTTAAAAAAAAAAAAAGTTAAAAATTGCAGTTAATAAAGGATGTAAGTACCAAAGTTCTTGACTGCATTTTCAGATACACTGGTCCCTTAATGCAGGCATCTCTGCCAGATTAAAAGTATTTTAAGTACTTAATTAGGAATGGTGAACCAGTAAGCATGTTTAGGTGAGAGCTGTGCCACAATAACGGAATACTGTACTGCAGAGAAATCTTTTGGATGTGCATCCCAAGAACTTTGTTTTAGATCAGAGCAAGATTTCTCTTTTTTTTTTTTTGTTCAGTAGATACAAGATCTACTGAGGTCACTGATGTTCAAACAAATTACAGTATAAATATAATAACAACTCCAGAATCCCTTATTTCCCCTGAACACTACGTATTTTCTGTAAAGTGTTTAACATTAATACTAAAGTCCATAAATTGAAGGCTCTGTATAACTACTTATGTAATAGTTATGTTCCTTATACACAGGGTATAAATCTTCCCTATGCCATTCAAGACATAACTATGTAAAACCAACGCTAAGAAGTCTGCATGGTTAGGCACTCAAGATTGAAAAAGTCACAGTCGGAACATGAAGTGTCCTCCCTGTGCATACGCGGGGGGGCAGCATCCCTAACTACACAGACCAGTTTTATCATAGTTTTACCACCAGTTTTATTTCCTGCCCCCTTCTGTTCTGAAGGTGAGAGGCAAACATGAACATGGGGATCCCAGTTCAAGTCCAGGGAATTGTGAAAGCTTCTCAGAATCTTTCCAGCTTTAAAGAGGTGGTGGCTGCAGGAGGACCTCTTTGGGGCATTTCTGCTCAGATAGACTTAATGCCTACCAGAGTGATCTGGGTTACCCTTAGAAAAAAACCCCATGTATGTAAGTTCTTTTCCTCACAAGTCAGCACAGAAGGAGAGATACATCTTCCCTCTTCCCTGCTTCTTTGGGATGAAAAGATCATAATCTTTGTCCATGGGTACCAAGACCACTAACTGCTACTCTATTTGATCCCAAGAACCAATGCTACCCAGGGAAAACAATGGATGATGCACCACCATGATGGGCATTAGCAAAACAGAAAAATACAAGACTTTTTGTCTATGCTCTGAAACCCCTGAAAACTTCATCATTTTGAGTTATAAGACTTGAATAAAGTCCCTTAGCACTCTGACACTCAAACTGCAGTCAGCCTCTTGCCTCATAACATTTCAGGAGAAATATACTAAAGGCGGTGGATAACACATAGACTTTTAAATAGAAAATACACGCTGAAAATTTAGAATATTTTAGGAATGTAGGAATTGTAAATTCTACCTGCATTACTTTTTTATTAATATTCTGCACAATTAACTTGCTGGGCACTATCTTGTTTGACTGAATGTGAGGAAATCAGAAGCAGCTACTCAGAGAAAGCCGACAGTTCTTCAGTAAAATAAAGTTGGGAAACATCTTCATTGAGAAATTCCTGCTTGTTGGGCTCCAGCCAGACCAGAAGACTGGCCTGCCTCAGGTTTCCGCTGATGTCTGAAATAACGTTAAACTGTGAAAGACTTAAGATAGCAAAAAGAGGAAACAGAGAGCTGGAAGGAAGCATCAGGACTGCCTTTCTCTCTCAAACCAGCAACAGGGGACTCAGCATTGTTCAGACCTTACCCAAAACTGGCCAAGAAACATTCAAATTAGGTAAGACCCAACCTGACAAGCCTGGTGCCATTTTCTCTGATGGCTTAGCTGATTAGGCAGTGCTTTGTGGTGGTGGAGACACTGATTTGCTTTTCAGCCGTCAGAGGCTTTCCAGGTGCTGAACCCAGCTGGGGGAGTTGTTTTATTACAGCTGATCAACAGCTTTCAAACTGAGACCAAATCCGAGTGATCAAAGAGATCCCTCCCCCCAGATCAGTAGTAAGAAATGAGCCAAGAGAAGGGAGAACTTAACAGGGTCTAAAGTGCAACTTACCCTGTACCCAAAAGCTGTGGATACAGTTTCATTTTAAGTTAAACTTTTATTCAATGTACACTGATACCCAGCTGTATAAGACATGACATATGATATCCATCATTTGTCTCCAACAAAGATGCTAATCTAGGGGTAAAAGATGCTGTGCAAATAGTGCCATTAAACATGAAAACACTTCCTAAAAAAAATAGCCCCTAGGGTAAAAACCATGCTCTTGAAATAATTTCTAGTAATTTCATAAACAGAAATCAAGACTTAAAGCATATTAAAACTAACTTAAAAATTCTGATGTTCCAAGGCTTTTAGTGTCAATTTTTTTTTAATACTGGATGAATTTTATGGCAAAAACTAGATAAGCTTTTTTATGCAATCTGTCTGGAAAAGATAGTGAATTTCCTAGCTTTCAATATGCACAATTGTTTTAAAGAGCCACACCTGGTTTACTGCTGATAAACTGAGGTTGAAAAAGATAAAATTCATTAATGTAACACAAGGCTAATCTGATGCATTTGCAACAAGCATAGTCTCGTGAACATTTCATACTACACTAGATGGAAATTCCAACCCAAATGAAGGAGCAATGAATAATTTGCTTTGTTAAATAGGAAACATAATGATTTTTAACCTCAGACTCATGCTTTGAGCTCATCCTTGGTTTTTGTGGTGGTCCCCCCTGAAAGCGTATCCTTATCAAGGTTATCTTGCAGATCTGCTGATGTGTTATTTGAAGAATTCTCAGTGTTACATAAATCTTTCTCTATTGTTCCTGGGTGAATTCCACAGTCATTGTTCAGATTTTCATTATCTTTTTTGGAATAAGAAGCATCCTCCTTTCTGTCTGAAGTATCATGGATTTCTTCTGATTTTGAAAGCTGACCAGTGTCAGTGTCACTGTTCTTTTCACTGTTTTGCCTAACAGCATCACAGTTCATGTCTTGTTCATCCTGATAATTTTCTTCCCCATTTTTTGTGAGTTCTACCTTTTTTTCTTCAGTTGTTTTACCAGCTGAGCTTCCACTTGCTGATGAATTCTTAGGCTCTTTGGGTTTCTTATGTTTAGAAATATGACTATTGGGAATAGAAATTGGCGATGCTGGCTTTTTATTTGTTTTGCTTCCCTCTGACTTCTCTTTTCTTGGAGGCCCCCAGATAAAATGCTCTGAGGGTGTATAATGTTGCTGGGCAAATCTCAGCAGTTTCCTTCTTTCTCTTCGGTCTCTAATAGTATACACAAAATATTCTAGAGCACTTTGCTTTATGTTGGGAATGGTATCTTCCACCAGAGCTTCATGCAGGATAAATTTTACCAGGGGAGATTTGAAACTCTCATATCCAAGTTCGCCAAGACTTTTCAGAATTCGAGTGATTCTCAAGTAGTTATGTTGAGACCTTTGGAAGAAATGGGTAAAACAAAAATCTATTGAATCAGGAAAAAACTGCTTTACAAACACAGAACTGGAAATGCAATTCCTCAGTCCTTTTTATCGCTCCAGGTGTGTACTTCAAGCTTCCTGTACTTTAAATTCTCACAGCTGCTGAAGCTTGCTAGCACCTCCTTTGCCAGGATGTTGTGAGTGAAAATTAGTGTTTGTAAAATGCACTGGGGGAGCACGCTGGGAGAAAACAAAATCAACCATGTACTGATTTTGATTCCTTCTGCTGTAGGTTGCATGAGAAAAGCAACAGAGCTAGTGAAGGATCTAGAACATAAGTCCTATGAGGAGCAGCTGAAGGTAACAGGGTTGTTTAGTCTGGAGGAAAGACAGCTCAGGGGAGACCTTATCACTCCCTACAACTACCTGAAAGGAGGTTGTGGCCAGGTGGGGGGTTGGCTTCTTCTCCCAGGCAACCAGTGATAGGACAAGAGGAAACAGCCTCAAGTTGCACCAGCCACGGGGAGGTTCAGGCTGGATATTAGGAGAAACATCTTCACTGAAAGAGTGGTTAAGCATTGGAGTGGGCTGCCCAGGGAAGTGGTGGACTCACCATCCCTTGATGTGTTCAAAAAATTAGTAGATGTGGCACTTAGTGCTATGGTTTAGTTGATATAGTGGTGTTTGGTCAAAGGTTGGACTCAATGGAGGTCTTTTCCAACCTTAATGATTCTATGCTGTTTTCTTTCTGAGGAGGAAACCCAGTCAACTTTATAAAATTTAGTGTTTGTAGTGTATTTATAGTGTAGTTACAGAACAAGATTCATTGCACTTCACTCAAGCTACTTAAAAGCTGGGTCTCCAGTCAAGACTAGCTACCTGCACTTCTGATACAGTTCATGCTGGGGGAAAAACAGGCACCTCTAGAGAGTAAGGCCCACTGTCATAGGAAGTGTCTAAGACAAAATGAATGAATTCTGGAAGAGCTTGGGAAGAGCTCTTTCCCTCATAAAGTACACTTTGGTAAACAGTAAAACATCTGAGTTTAAATTCTATATGGCTAAAATTAGGTAAAGAGTCCCAATTCCTGACTTAAAACTGTAGCTACTCACTGGTAAGAACAGGATTAAAAACATGCAGTGAGTAACATTTGGGCTTCCTGAAACTCTGTTTTATCTGTGGCCTAAGTCTGAGCCCACACCCATATTGGCTCATACAATGTTTAAGTAAAATTATTAACAAATTATTCCCATTATTCACCCAGAATCATCCATCAGCAATTGCACCTACAAGATTTCATCAGGAGAACAAAATACTGCAAGAAAACAAGCTGCAACTCTAAGTTCAAGGTATCAGGGAAGCGAGCAAGAGTTTTGAAAAGAGATTTTGATACAATTAATCCACATGGGACAAAATTCAGTACAAACTTAGGCTCCACAAAATGCCAATGAAAAGCAACAGATACAATTTGCTGAACATTGAGCCAAAGTTTGACTTAAAGCATGGCTAAACCTTTCCAGATAAGCATTGCAGTTAAAAAGTATTAAATACACAGTATTCTGTGTTTGGAGGAGGAAGGGAAATCTTGGTATTTAACTTTCATACAGCTATGGAGAATTCGATCTTTCTCAAAAAGAAATGTGAAAACAAAGATAAGCCCCTTGTTTTCTTCCAGCTGAGAAAAGGCACTTTGGAACTGGGTGAGAACGCATTCAGCAGCAGGACAAATTAATTTGTAGCTGGGATATCCTTCAGCATCGCCTCAAGTTGTATTTTAAGGGAATTCAGTGACGTCAGTTAAACTGGTAATGGGTAAGCAGCACAAACAAAAAAAGGTGAAGGAGGAATGTACACATACAGGCCAAATAAGGCATTGACTATTTTTCTCTTTTTTTCTGGCTATCTTTGGAAAAAATATCTTCACTTCCTCTAGAAAACAAAAGGCTAAAGAGATTCTATGGTAATTCTAGCAACTGGAGTGCGTGTCATTACTTACTCATTCAAATGCTGAAATCTTTCTTGCCAGTTAGCAGCTCGTGCTACGTTTCCAGTTTTATCAATTAGTTTTATTCCAAAAAACTCCAACATCATTTTGTAAGCCAAAAGGAATCTTCTAATTGCTTCTTTTGTTTTCTTGAATTCCTAATAGACAAAGAATACATCCAAAATTCTAAGTGGTACTAAAGCAAGTACTTCTGCATTGTGTAAGACAACTCTACATAACAAAAAGTAGTTAGGTACCAAAATTAATGTGATGGTTTGTATTCAGCTCAATTTGTATTACCTCAATTTCATATGTAGTTAATTCTTTAGCATAAAAGTTCAGACCTTGTTCCCTCAGTGGAAAAAGCCTGTTAAAAGAAGAAGAACATTATGGCTCTGTATATGAACACTTAATCAAAGTAATGCTTTGAAACAGATATAGGTAATAAGTGACCAACCACTGTATGTAAGTGTGGTTATGTTCCAGTTTTTCATAGTCTCCTTTCCATTTATTTAGGACTTCTTCAATATAAACTCCTGCATAAAAATAATTTGAAAACTGTTAGGTAGCCATCAAAACCAGAACTCAGCTACAAAAAGTACATGCCATGTCCACATAACGATAGAACACATACTTTAATTCTCTTTCAAATACTATGTGAAATAAGATCTGTTACAGCTATAAATAAATTCATTTTAATGTAAAATTAATTTAGTTACTAAAACAATTTAAAAATAACTTATTTTTAAAATGTCAACATAAATAAAACCGACTTATACTGAGTTACTAACAAGCAGAAGTATGTGACGATAACCTTTGTAAAATGTACTTCCCCAAAAGTTCTCATGTCCTAGATCCTTTATCACATTGACTAGTAGTTAATAAACCACTTCCATTAAATACCGCATTGTGAATCACCCGTCATTGCTTTTACTTGACAAAACCCTCCATCTATCTATCTGTCTGTACATCCATCCATCCATCTATCATTCACAGAACAAAGCCTCAACTCCTTATGAAATCTCCCATACCAGGAATCTCTCCAGCTGCAAATAACATTATGATTGGGAAATCTTTCTCAATTAGCAGTGGCCAATCATCACACAGAGACCATGCTCACGAAATGCAGTCATGGGCCAGCGCACTTTTCCAGGTACTGCACAAATATACAAAATACTTAGCAGGATGCTCCTTGTTCCCAAACCTGTACAATATCTTTCCATGAATGAGCACTGTCTTAGTCTGTTTCTATTCTGAAACCAACAACAGTTTTAGCACTGCCACACGGCCTCTCCCAAGGTCAAATAGCACAGAAGTGGCCTGAAAAGCCTACAGCCCCACGCAGATAGTCTCCTACTATACATTTGAGATGTCTCTTCCCTGCAGTGAAAATTTCACATTGGGTCTCAATGACAAAGGAGAACTCATTTGATATTTTACTTCAAGAAACCGAGAAAGCAGCCAGTCAAAGGGGCTGCTAAGAACATGGAGTTTCCAGTGCAAGCAAGACTGGAAAAAGCCTTGGAATGAGGGCCTTCCACCATCACCACACTGTATCCAACTTATATTTCAAGCATTGAAATAGTTCTGGTGCCTGCAGTATAAGAAGGACATGGAACTGTTGGAGCAAATCCAGAGGAGGGCCATGAAGCTTATAAGAGGACTGGAGCACCTCCCCTGCAAACACAGTCTGAGAAAGTTGGGTCTGTTCAGCCTGGAGAAGAGAAGGCTGCATGGAGACCTCATAACAATCTTCCAGTACCTGAAGGAGGTCTACAGGGAAGCTGGAGACAGACTTTTCATCAGGAACTGTAGTGATAGGACAAGGAATAAAGGGTTCAAACCGAAAGAGGGGAAATTTAGGTTAGATATTAGGAAGAAATTCTGTACTGCGAGGGTGGTGAGGTATTGGAAGGGGTTGCCCAGGGAGGCTGTAGATGCCCCAAACCTAGCAGTGTTCAAGACCAGGTTGGATAAGGCCTTGAGCAACCTGGTCTAGAGGGGGGCGTCCTTGCCCATACCAGGGAAAACTGGGACTAGATGATCCTTAAGGTCCCTTTCAACCCTTTAGCATTCTGCAATTCTACTGGAAAACTTGCTGCTCAATTCTAGTGCAGAGACAAACAGACCAGCTCTGAGTCAGAACAAGCTAAATCTGTAGGCCATGAAACTAAACTTCGAATCTAGTATTGGGCTAGAACTGTCTTTTTTTAAACAACATTCTCCAGTATTTCAGTCCCTTACATGGTAGCTAAGACTCCCTTTGAACACTCTCACAGATCCACAGACTGTCAAGAAGTCAAGGTGGTGGCTACTCTTTCCCATTCCCAATACAAACTTCTACATAACCAGGGCTCACAGCCACCAAGGATTCAGCCTCCATTCAAGCTACCTTTAACACTACTAATTGTGGTTTTCTAAAATATTAAAATAAATGTTATTCTTTACAAATTTTAGGAGGGAAGTCCTCCCCTAGGTTTCATGACTATCTCTTCTTTTAACTAATCCTCCTGATTTTCTCCTTCATTATGCACTTTAAATGGGTCCTCCCCCACAACCTTTTCTGGCTTTTACTTTCAGGTCGACATGATCCTCAGGTTCACACAGACCTCACTGCCCTTCCCTTTCTTTGAGTATCTGTTGTCTGTGTAGTATCTTCTGAATCTGTTACTTCTTTATTGGCGAATCACAGACCTATCTCTTCTTCCAGTCAAGCTAAAAACACAGCATCTGCCTATGGGTATCAAGATAAAGCTCAAGCTGGTTAAAGCAAAAGTTTTACCTTTCTTTCACAATCTGACTTATTTTCTTACTTGCTGAGGATATTATGACTATCTTGTCTATAAACAGCTCTCATCTTCAACCTTCCTATATGCACATCTTTACATCCTGCCGTATAACATTCCTTTCCATCCTGCTTCCTTTCAGAATTCTGACACTGTGCATCTCAACATCCTTTTTCCTGACCTTGAAAAGTGCCTTCTTGCCATGCTTACATCTACCCTGAATGCTGCTGGTAAGATCATGTTTCTAGGCTGCATCTTTTTTATACTGCCACTTTTTTTCTGCTGGGCATTTTTCCATTGTGAAGCCCTGTTCTGTAACTTCAAACAAAAACTATACACCTTCACTTCCAAAGCCTTTGTGACCTGTCCCTTACTACCTTATCAGAACCCATTTGTTGCTATGAGACTGATCCTGCTTCTGACAGGATCCTGCCTCAGAGGCAGCCTACACATCTCACTCCTTCTGTACTTCAGCATGCACTTCACTATTTCCTACCAAGCTGCTCTCACACTGAGAGGATCTTTCTGCAAACACCTTCAAAGTAACCTGCTAATCATTCTTCTAAAACTCGGAAAAGCTTATTTTTGGCATTCGTCTTTTTTCCTAATGGCTAAACTCTCATGAGCCGAGACTCCTCTCTATCATACTAACCAAGACTCCTTTATTGCCTCCTCCTGCTTCCCATCTGTCTGCTACCCTCATCTCTCATACATTGACTGCAAACTCTCTAGAGCAGGGTTTGTCATCTTTCAGATTGTCCTGTGCTTGTGCAGAATGCTGCGTATCAGGTTCCCACTCCACTACCAGAACAACTAGAGACATTAAGAAATGACTTTATTATTGTTATTGCCATAATCTCACACAAGATTAAAACACATTCTTTTCCCCTTACACAGCTCTAGGGATAAGACCCAGGTCCCTGCCACTCCTTTTCAAGTAGCAACAGTCTGTGCAATACAGTGGAACAGCTTTATCTTTGTTTAATAAAAGGTAGTGCCACTACTGTAAAAATAGTGGTATAAACAACGCCCTGTACTACATCATGCTGAAAACATCTAAGAAAAGCACCACCTCCCTACAGTGAAAGCTAACTCTGTTTTAAGCATAACCCACTCTTGTGTTATCAATGTGCTACTCCAACACGGGAGCTTCACGTTGTACAATATATTACTATACACCTTGAATTTGTCAGTGCCACAATTATCACGACTGTTTCAGCTTGCTACCATCATTAGTGAGCGTTCTTTTGCTATCAGCATTGTTGTTGCAGACTACTCACCATCAGGTTTAAATGGGATTTTGTTTTTGTAAAACCGGAGATTGCACAAGTCATTTTGATATCGAAGATCTTTAAAATTCTGCTAAAAGAAAGGAAATACGACATTATCAGCCTACAAAAACCTATCAAGACTAACCAGAAAGCGATACTGTGCTCCTTGAATAATTTAAGGACAGTAAAATTTCAGAGTTTTAGTAACCACAGAGTTTTACTCATGCACCTAAAGACTGAGATTAAGGATCAGCAAGTTCTTTCTGGCTGATACCTTCTCCTACTGAGGCAGCAGCAAGCATAGCAGCACCTTCACTTCAGTCTCAAGGAACTTGAAAGACAAACAATAAGTCATCCAAACTTCTACAATCTACCCTCTTTAACATTCAAGGCACAAGCCTTTTCCTGGGCTCCTACCGTTGTTCCCATGCTTACACATCTTATGTGTTTGCACTTATACTCAGGATGAAAAGACATTGCACAGTTTTGCTCCTCTCCCACCGGCATACACTGGGCCTCTGTATCAGCTTTTTGATTCCCATTTCTCACATTTATTAGGCAACATAAACATTTAGGAGTGCTTGGGTTATATGCTGTCTTCTACTAAAAAAGCAATTTAAACCCCTAAAATATTCTTACTGGGTACTGGTGTCTGTACTTGTATAAATCTCTTGCTGCGTAGAAGCTTCTCTTTGGCTTGGCTGTCAGCTCAGTCCCATCACCACTCTGAAACAGTCAGAAAGCAGATAACCATCATACACAAACACACTAAATAGTGAATTTGTGTAATATTAAAATAATTACTTTTCATGATGGATTTCAGCAATGTAAACAAATGCAAGTGCCTGCTGTTTGGTCAGACACTGAAAATCTCCCTGCTCCATACTTAACAACACACACTTTAAACCTAAAGTTAAAAAATTAATACAAAGCACAAAAGCAAGACTATGAATATCCTTCCAATGAGGTTGAATATGATTTAAATCAACAGGTTGACTGTCATTTCCAAATGCAAGACTTCAAAGTAACCTAGCAAGTGCTAGTACAAGATGAAATAAGTGAACATGAAAATGCAGAGACACTAGTAATTTTGAACAGGAAATCATACTATTCGTCATGTGTACATCGACTTAATTGCTATTATTGCACCCTGTGGAAGAAATGAGGAGTCACTCAAAAAAATTGATTCCACTCTTTGCAGTACACATGCAATGGGTTAAAGTCAAGCCTTAGAAGGGAATTTCCCTGTGGCTGCACTGGGCATTTGCCTTTACTGTTGCCTGTTCCATGGCTTATCAATTGCACCCTAATGCCAAACAAACACCTGTTCCCATTCTTCCTTTCGAAAAACCAGCTTTGACCTAATCGCAGGCAAAGCAAGCTTGCTTGAACAAGCAACACCCCTTGACACACAGTTGTTTGGCAGTAGTATCACCAGGTATCAAGCAGAAAGGGAAAGATGCCTATGACTATTTAACTTTGCATATTTCTGAACCAAATACAAACATCTAGCAAGCTAAAAAAACCCAACCCAGTTGGTCCACCCTGCATCGAATTCTAAGTTGCATAAAATTACTGTCAAAGGACCACCTTATTTCTTTAGGGTCGGCATTTCCAAAGCCCCTCAAAGAACAGAAACTTGCTCTGAAAATTCCTCACACCCTCCAAGAAGTCACAAACCTACTGCCACATACGACCCAATACTCAGATTTGCATCCCGTTTGATTAAGAGACCAAGTTACATACTCCATTTAATTTAAAGGCAGAACCTTCCCTGGAAAACAGCGGCAGCAGGAGTGACAACGACTCCAAGGCCTCGATTTTTTCCCGATAACGATGGTGTGGATAAAAACAGGCGCATCCCTACTGGAGATGCACAGCTGTGTTATCCCCAGCCGCTCCGTGCGATGGGCAGGTCCCGGGGCCCGGCAGTGCCGCAGGGCGGCGGGGACCGGGGCTGCTCGGCCTGGGGGCTCGGCTCGGTTCGGCCCGGCCCGGCCCCGCCCGTTCTCCGGCCCCGGGGCTCGGTACCGGGGCTGCCCGGCCGGGGCTCGGCACGGCTCCGCTCGGCCCCGCCGTCCCCGCTCCGGCCGCCGGGCCCGCGGGCAGGCGGGGCGGGGGCGCGCCCGGCGCTGGCGGTACCTGCTCGGGGCCGGCGGCGTCCGGCTCTGCCCGCTCCCCGTCCTCCGGCGGGGCCGGCGGGGGCTCCCGGGGCCGGCAGTCGGCGGCGGGCGGCTCGGCCGGCTCTTCCCCGCCTACCGCGGCGGCGCACACCCCCTCCTGCCGCCGCGGCTCCGCCGCCTCAGGCTCCGAGTCGGTCTCCCAGGTGGAGTCGCAGTCCTCCACCGTGGTGGGCTCCTTGAAGCTGACCCCACTCAGCAGGCTGCCCATCGGCCCGGAGGCCGCGGAGGCCGAGGGCTGGGAGCGGCCGCGGGCTGCCTACGGCTGCGGCATGGCGGGGCGGGGCGGCGGCGGCCGGGGCTGCTCCCCCGCCCGGCCCCTGCCCACGGACACGCGCGGGGCGGAGCTGGAGGCGCCGGGATTTCCACAGGAGACACGCGCGCCCAGCCGTGGCGGCGGGCACCGGGCAGCACCGGGCAGCACCGGCACCGCGGGACGGGCGGGGCCACCAGCGCCGCCTGGCACCGGGACACCGGCGCTCGCAGAGAGAGCGGGAGTCGCCCCTCCGGGAGGTGCGCCCCGCGGGGAGGTCCCTTCGCGGTGTCCCCTGAAGGGTTATGAGGAAAGCAAGTGAGTGCGGGTGTTCATCGAGAAGAGTGGGGACGGCGGCTGTCCCAGAGCAGTGGTGGGGGCAGGCAGAAGGTGCTTGTTCGGTGACAGAAGCTGTCGTGTTACCTGCAGTGTGCGAGCACCGGCTGTCTAGTGGGCACGGGAAGGGTTGCGGTGAGGTGGACATCAAGCAATATACATGTGCCACAGAGGGCAGGAATGGGGGGGGTGGGGGGGGCGCAATACTGTGGTAACCAGCCAACTTCAGGTGCTCCTGAGAGTTTGGGGATAAAACTGTCATGATGTTTGAGGACGGATTTGTCAGGGGCAGTGGCAGTGTATTTTGTATGTGGCTAGTGCACGCCTTTTGGACAGAAACACTGCCTGAAGACCTGATGAGCTGAAGGCTTAACACATTGTTCCAGTGCCTGCTCTTGCCCTCATGATTAAAAATGTATTCTTCATTTCTAACCAGGCTTGTCAGGCTTTAATTCACACTCAGGAATTTCTGCCTTTTCCATAAAGACCATCGTGTGGTGACTGCTCCTAAAGATGTGTATTATCATCAAGTCATCTCAGTCCTCTTCTTGGTAAACCAAACAGGTTGAGCTTCTTCAGCCTCTCATCATAAATTACCTTCCACATTCCCTCAGCATTTTTGTGCCTTTTTTTCTGGTGCTGCTTGAATTTTTTAGCATCCTCTTCGAGTGCAGGTACCAGCATTTTAACTGGATGTTAGGATCATCAGTGTAGAGGTGATTTCATCTATATATCTGTGTTTCCCCATCCACTCTCTCTAAACTGAAAGTTCATTTTAACTCAAGTTGCCACATTGTCATGCTTAGATGCACTCATGTCACTCTCATCCATAACCATCCTTCAGATTCAATTGAAGTATATGAGCTGCACACACTGACACAGAGGACAAGAAATTACTGGGAATGCCCTGGTTTGTCAGGCCTTGTTTCAGCAAACACATTTGGAGATGCAGCTCACCTGGATGCAAACACAGCTGTGTGGTTGAGCTGTGAGCCTGTCATATAGCTCAGTCAGCCTCTAGTGCCCATGCCTCTGCTACCTCCCACCATCACCTGCCTTGCCCTTCTCCTCCTCTGCTCTTCATGGAGATTAATGAAGCCCATTCAGCCTTTCCAACACCCCTTAGTCACTATCATGCC
Organism: Myiozetetes cayanensis; assembly: GCF_022539395.1. Taxonomy (NCBI): domain Eukaryota; kingdom Metazoa; phylum Chordata; class Aves; order Passeriformes; family Tyrannidae; genus Myiozetetes; species Myiozetetes cayanensis. The sequence goes on along the minus strand of NW_026087411.1, from coordinate 85,424,682 downwards.
AGCTGTTGTGCTCCTTAGAATCCAGCTACTCCCACTCAGTCCAAGATCAAAGCTGGTGACCCAAGCCAAGAAACCCCTCCCATCCCCAGCCCTGTAGGTGTTCAAGGTCTACTGGAACTTTTTTGAAATGTGATATTCAGGGAGGTCCAGCCTAGTTTTTGCCAGTGTACATTGTTTTAATAGGGAATAAAAAAATCCCCACCAAGAAAGCACAAGAAAGGTTGTAAGAGGGTAAGCAGTAAGGCTGGATGCTAGAACTGCAGTTGGGGGAACAGTCTTTTATAAAACTCATGTCTCAACGTTTTTTGAGAGTTCCCTCTTCTTTGACCTTATTTGGAGGAAAGGCAGATTTGTTTCCTGCTTTGGCAGTATCTCTTCCCACACTGTTGGCATAGTTTGAAGGAACTGACTTAAGAAGCTCTGATGTCTGGAACACATTTGCCTTTACCTGCTGACTAGCTACTCCCGTGGACCAACATCAACCAGTACAGTCCAGCTTTGATTCCTCTCCTCTGCTACAGCTTTTGTCAATGCTCCCTCACACTGATTGCATTTATACTAGGACAGTGGAGTCTCAAAAGCATGCATCAAAAATCAGGTGAAGCTTTTGATGGTATTCAGTTTGCACGGCAATTAATCCCACAAACTAAAGATCTTCATGAAAGAAAGCTCAATTTCTTGTGGAAATAACTGCACCTTATTATAGAAAACTTGGTTTTACCTGAAGAGCAAGGCTGTCAGCCAAGTCTCAAAGCTGCCAGCCAAATCACATCACAGAACTTTAGGTAGATTTTTAAATGAGATGGATCTCAGAGCACGTGTAAGAACTGGGAGTCAAATAAATTGGTGGAAGAGCTCATCAAGCCACTCTCCATCATTCATCATCAGTCAAAATCACCCATACAAATAATTTCAATTTTAGCTGGGATCAGTTCTCATGCAATTGGTTTTCACCCTTTAGCTTATCATTGAGCAGTGGCCAATTGTGCTCAGGAAAGGAAGATTGAACAGCTCTTATGAAGATCAACATGAAGCAAGAAGTTTTGGTTAGACATCTGTGGGGCATCTGCTTTGTGCCTATTGAGACCTGTCTGCATTCTTGTGCAGCTGGATGAGGAATGAAAGAGTTCCTCCCCTGAAAATGTCATCTGCTATTTTTGTCCTCAGTTACTTGCAACGTCCTCAGCTGCCCTGAAGGACACAGGTTGGACATTCTGGGATAAGAATACACTAAGCTTTGGTTGTGGTGGGGTAGGTCTGCCCTTTGTCAGGTGTGTGCATTTTTCCCATGAACTATGTCTACTTTCACAGTTGCAGCTTATTGCTGGTTCTGGTTGTGAACTAGAAGCAGTCAGGATTCATGCAGAGGCTCTAGCACATAGCTTCTTAGGGTGCCATTTGAGAGCTTGAACAGATTCCTACAAAATGTGTCTTAATTCAGTTATCTCACAGTCATAACTGGTAGTCATTTTTGCAAAGGTAGTGAAAAGCCAAGATGACCTGATCAGTCAAATAGTCTGACTGTCACATAGCACAGGCCAGAGGTGAAGAACAACAGAAGACCTAGGGGACTGCAAACCACTGTACATCAAATACAGGCTTTCATAATGCTTATTAAAAAATAAGCATTTAGCTTCTGATTATATATTTATATACATTTATATACATTTTAAACAGCATGGATTAATCAAAACCACTTTTTTTCCTTTCATGAGGGCATTGTTTTATAAGACTTCAAAGTGGAAACCACACTGCTTTCTCAAAGCTAATGCTGCATGTATATCTTGTGATAACTGTAAAAAAAATTATTAAAAATTAAAAATGAGGTAATTGTAATACTTTATCATTATCTTGGGAGGATGCTTTGAATAGGATACCAGAGAGGTCAATTAACAACTGTGGAGAGACTTACCAACCTAATATTACGGTGATATAAAGCTGGTAGGGATTATGCATCCTTAGAGGATATAGTAGACACAAAACCACTTTGATAAATGCCAGAGGGGGTAAAATAAAAAACGTTGGTAAAATGAAATTTAGTTGAGATAATGTAAAGCGATTCATAGTGGATACTTAAACATACAAAGGTACATTTAGGAAATGCAGAAAGGCAGCAATACAACAGAAATATCTGGGAGCTACAGTATTATTTACATACATTCAGTCAAGTGCCCAAAGTCAAACAGGCATGAAAATGTTTTGTATGCAATAGCTGTAACTGACTGGTATTTTAGTGGGGTTTGTAACCTCACTGGCTTATTTTTGACTATGGTGAATTTTAAATCTCTTCTTTAGTTCAGTAATGCCCCAGATCACTAAATGCCAAACTTGATGTAGTAGCTGGAGAAGGTGAATCTAATTTATAAAGTTCTCCATAATTTCTCTCTAGTGAATGTCATTGGAAATGATTAACTAACTGTAAACTCAGAAGTCAGGTTGCATATTTGCCTGAATTTGTTTCTGTTGAAATCTGAAATTAATTTGCAGAGAAGAAAAGGCTTCACATAAATCATGCTGGACATGACAGATCAGTGTATTAAGCTCACTAAAGCCAGTGGAAGTTCTTCCAATTTTTGCTGGGTTATGATTTCTGCCCTGAACACCTTAACTAAAGCCCTGTTTATTAGAGTGTCTTGCGCTAAAGGTCTGTAAAAGGTCACAGCCAAGGTAACCTCAGCACAAATTAATAAAGGAGTGTTTTACTTTAAGATTATCTGTGTAAGTGGTCAGAGAAGTAGTCTCAGTCTAGTCCTTAAGCCTTAACATTCTCCCAATTTCCTCCCAGACTGGCCTTTCAAACACAGCATAAGAGTGCAGCCAGTTTCTTGAGAGAAAATTGATCCAGTTGTAGGATGCAACATGGTCTAAATGAGCTGCTGTGCAGCGATCCCTGATTTATAGCTAGGGTCCTACATCATCCTTGTGATGGACCAAAGCCAGTTGCCTGTGTTGGCACCATCAGCTTTCATGTTGTGGGGCTTGTCTACAGTGCATCAGCAGGTCAGCTGCCTGACATCACTGATAAGAAGTGACATTTATTTACCAAAAATTCACACAGGGTTAGGTGATGTCATTAGTTTTGCTGAACGGTTCCTGGACTGCACCTGGCAGGCTAGTAATTCTGGCAGTGGAACCTAGAAAGACAAATTGAGAGTGTGATTCAGAAGCCCATATGTGGCATTCAAGTGCCCTGGGAGATCTCTCGGCGTATCCGTGTTCTGCTGCAGAAGCACACTGGTGTTCCATTGGCTCAGTAGGGCCTGTGGTGATGATACATGAAGGTGTACTGGCTGCTCTAGGTCATCTCCAAGGGAATGATGCACCTGCTAGGTCTATGCTTATCACATATAGGCATAGGCCAACTAAGGCTGGATGTGACTGCTAGGTTGGCTGCATCACTTTGAAACCTGCTGGACTGTATTGACCACAGCTATGTTTATCTAATGGACTATTTCACCCCTAGTTAGCTTTTGGCGTACATCCCTGTGTAAACAACTACATTTAGGTATTTTCACAAACTCCATCCTACCCCTAATCTCCCTGAGCATCCATATCCAGTTGGGAAGATATACTATGGACTGCTTTCAGCAATAGATATGTAAATGGACATTTCTGATCCAACAGCACACAGGATCTCCTGTCTTCAACTTCCAGAACTTCTAAACCAAGCACTTTCTACCTGTGCCAGATGTAAGACGTGACTAAGTTACTCAGAGTAGGCCCAACCTACCCCAAACTCTGTGATTGTCTTCTCTGAGACAATAAACAGAGAAGACTGACATCTTTCTGGAGCCTGAGCAGGCTTCTCATTTGGGGAACTTATATGTCCTGAGGTATCTGACATGTAGATGCCTAAGCCTGAACTAATCACACAGCAGTCTCTGTGTAGTCAATAGAGGAAAAACAGGTACCTCCAAAGGATAATCCATATCATCCTAAAACAGGCATTTTAAATACATAAGCTAAATCACTAGAGAGTTTTTTGTATCTACTGATTATAAAGGAAGCCAAGGTCTAGCCAAATTAAAGTTTAGACATCAGACTTTTAAACTGCAAAAATTACATTACATGACCCAGTCCCACACTCTTGAGGATTTCTGAAATTACTAAATTTTGAATAGAATACCCAGCTTCCATAGGAACAGAGAGGGCACCCAAATGAGCTGTTGGTGAGCATCCCTTTCCCTAGCATACCATGTATTACACTTCCAGTGAGAGGCTGAGAGGACCCTTGCTTCAGAGTATCTGTTGCCAGATTTGTAGAACCCAGGAGCTCAAATCTTTTTAGGAAGGGTCAAGGCTTTAACTTTCCTGTCACATCCTATTGAATTTCTTATGTATAAGATCAAAAAGATATGGAGATGAACAAGAAAATTGCCTTCTCCTTGGTCTCTGAATGAATAGTCAGTCTTTGGCTCTATGACTAGCAGAGAAGTATGAAAGGGTAGAAGGAGATCATAGCATCACACAACCCCAGTGTGTCACTTGCTGTGCTCTATATCCTCACCTAAACACAGCAGAAATTGTACAGAGCCCCTTTCCCATCCATAATGAGTAGGCAATAATGAACCCTGTTCTATTCTGCTTGCATTAAAAGGCCTCACTTTAAGGTGACATAAAGTCAGAGCAACTCCTGCGGGTGCAGCCAAGTGGTACCAACACACAACCAGTCACTAGTTTGGCCTCCCTCTGTCAGCTGAAAAAGGAGCATACACAAGCAGTAATACTTCTGTTTGACTAGACTAGGAGCTCATGCTGTCCCTGTAAAAGATATTGCCAATAAACCACTGTTTCAAGACCAAAGACTCTGCTCGTTGTTAGCTGACTTTTTATGTGACTGTGTGAATTTATGTAGTCGGGATGGTGCAACATAGCTATTTCAAAGATCTAACTGACGTCAAGACTGATGTGATTCATGGGAGTCTTAGGATCCCTATCAGTGAAAAAAGTCCATGTTAAATGATATGCATTTGTGCAGTTCTGTAGTTTGCTTTTTGGTGGATGATTGTGGATTTCATACGCTTCATCAAGGATAATTTGAAAGTGCCTAAAATCACTGGTCTTTGACAAACTCCTCAGCAGTTAGTTCCAGCCAGAGGTTGGCACAAGTCCAAATTACACAAGCGGGACAACTGCAGGCAGTGGCTCTGCTACCACCTGCTTTTCATCCTTTTCCATATCATGCCTTCTGCGTCATCTGTAGAAAACCTATAGAAATACATAAACTGAGGAAGTTGTTCATCAGGGAAGCCATTTTTAATTAGGTCACTGATGCTCCACAGGGTTTTTAGCTGCAATTAGGGCAAACACACATAGACTGAGATACAAAAGCATGCAAACAAACACAAGAAACAGTAACTACCAACAATGCCGGTTTTCATGTACTTTTCACAGGCTCAGTGATTTTTACAACTATTTGGGCTAGTTCACTTAGTTAAACTGTTCCATACAGCTTTAAAACACGGGTCCGCATCAGCCCTACCTTTGATGGCACCTCCAAGCAACCCTTCCCCAAGCCTGCCGATCTTTGTGTGACTGCAGGATGGGCAGGCTGGGTGGAGAGAGATGACTGCAGAACTGAAGAATCCCGCTGCTTTGGAGTGATGAGGAATAAGACATGGCATACAGTCTGTGATTCGAGATGGGACTGAAGCATATGATACTTCACACAATATGAGATTCAGAGAAAACTCTGTCTGCAGTCAGTGCACACACATTCTGGAATGAAAAGAGTGGGTTTTTTAAAATCTATCTTCTTGTCCCTGTAATATTCCCTATCACAGACTTCCTTAGATCACCACAGGACAGCTGCATCAGAATGCTGTCGTGTTCTTCTGTTCTGAAGAAAACATGTTAGTAGAGCCTGCAAAAGCTTCTTCTCCTTTATCTCTGTGGTGCCACCAGTTACCAGACGGTAGGTTTAAAGAGATGAAATTCTGCTTCTGTGACATGGGAGAGCTAAGAAGGTATAGGGATGATCTTCTCCTGATATGGCGAATCTGAGTTATGTGGTAACACATAACGATAACAAATGTTCACTTTAGGAATCTGATGCAATGGACAAAGTTATCTGAACACAGTGAGCACGTGCAGTACTCCAGAATTAGCCCATTTAATTTGTAACATGTCCTATTACAGCGTGAAGCCACCTGGCAGCTGGAATAAGCAGCCTTTGATGTGCTCAGGAAAGAAGTTGCTATACTTTCACATTGTTTTTGACCAGGCTGAATAAAACAGTGGCATCCAAACGGGCTCACTTCTGTCTGAATGAAGAGATGAGTAAATAAGCACCTCATTGTCCTTTTGGATGTGTCAAAGTATTGGTGGTAATGTGCTAAAATACAATGGGTGCTTTTTACTTCTTCATTACATCATAACCAGGGGTTTGCAGCTGTGTTTGGGAGGAGTCAATTTAAAAAAAAACCACCAAAAACAAAACAAAGAAAAAACCAAACAAAAACCACACCTAAGTAAGCTGGGAAATTCCAATATTAGGGGATGAACAAGGATCTACAAATTACACGTTAATCAGTAGCATTGTTAAAAAATACTAAAAGCAGAACTAAAAAAAGCCCACGTTGTCACCATAATTACAGATAAATTCAGAACTAACAGTGGATAAAGCTGTTAAGATACTTTGTCAAATAAAGGTCATTACAAAGCAAAACACACGCTAGGACACAGGCAAAAGAGTACAGCCAAATCCAGACTCAGGAGGCAGACCTGAGGACAGACACAAAAGAAAAGGTCCAATCCAGACTAGGGATGGGAAGTCAGGAAAAGTTTCCTTGGGAGGTAAATGCATCTTGCTCAGGGGACAGAAGGATCCTTACCAAGAGGCTAAGAACAACTAAATAATACATTTGCATCATCATTGTCATAGCCAAAAAAAATCCCCACTCTAAGCCTAAAACAGAAATGTATAGCTAAAAAGAGGCATTTTTTCTTCTTGATATTAATGTTGAAAAGGACAAAGCTCAATTGTTTTTTCTTAATACCAGTAAAGCAATGGCATTTCCTGGCCTGTGGTCTTTGTGGTGGTGTTTCTTTGTAGTTTAGAGGCTACAAGTTAAGATCAGGAGATAATGTTAACACTGTATGGAACACAGGAGAAAAAATGCATGATGCATGTTTATGCTCATTGAATGAATTCTTCAAAAGAATCAGAATGAAAACAGAAAATAAAGATTGCTAGCCTTGCATGAGTAACAATATTGAGTGCTCTGGATTTTTTTTTGGAGGGGGGGGAACTGGCTGAAACTCTGACACAAACAATTCACTTCCATGCAGGTGCTTGCTGTTTCTAGAATGCAATGATCTTCTCCCTGTTCTGCTTCAGATGAAAACAACTATTCATTTCTGTATTACATTTCTATGCAATTTGTCACTCTCTAACACCACTCACAGTCGTCCTTAAGCAGGGAAATATTTGACAGGTCTGAGGGCGTGCCAGAGTGAAAAATTAAGCACCTACGGTAATGTAAACATTGTGTTAGGGCTAAAAAGATAGAATAGGAGCAGCCCTTTTCAGCACTGTCGGTTTGAGCAGACACAGCAGTGGGACATGTATCTAACTGCTTTGGTGTGTTCTTTCATTTACATTACAAAGGAATGTTTTTGGCAGGAAGTCAGTGTAAGCAGCATTCATTATTCCTTTAAGGGGCTTGATAATTCAGTATGTTAATATGCTGCAGGCTATATCAGTGCTGTTAACCATCCACCAAGATATAAATTAAACTTTGTTCCAGCCATCAGTATTTTTGCATGGAGTTCTGAGATTAAATGGGACTGAAGATCTGACCATGGGGACAAAACCAGTGATGGTTGATATGTTTGTGAGACATTTTGGGCCAGGCAAAAAACATCAGGACATGAATAAGACATGTGAAAGTAGTCATTATTAGCACACTGGGTATCAAAATGACAGAAAATAAGACAAGTGATTTAATCTGACAAAAAAAAAAATCCCCAACCAAACCAACCCTCAAGTATATCTCTGAAGTCTGGATCAGATATGGAAAGAAGAAACAGGCTTCTCATGCAGCTTTGGGTGTCTCTAAATGGTTGCTCAGAGTGCCCTTACAGTCAGGAGGGAAAGAGTGGAACTTCAGGTCACGAATCATTTAATCCTAAAATAGACATTTAAACTAGGTCCGATGAAGTACCTCTTTCTTTGTCTACTTTATAAAGGGAGAGCATCTGACTTACCTGCATGTAGACATCAACACTGAAGATATCTAAAGTTACCCAAGGAGCAATCCATCTCCAGTACCTAGACACATTTTATTTACATGAGCTGAGCTTATTCTGTTTGGCCATCTGATGAATGACTGACAAACTCAGATGCTTTAAAGGACTCTTGCAAAGCTTGGTCCTCCAGGGGAGCAGCTCCACACTGCAGTGGTGTCATGTGGAAATCACAGCACAACTCTCAGCACCCAACTTTTCTGAAATGAAATAGCTGATGAGTCTCCACAGACTGGCTCAATGGGGAACGAAGAAAGAGGAAGACTGCCATAGCAAGAGATTCACAACTGTAATCTGACATTGAGGCTGCATCTATATTACTGTTTTAGCCTGGATCAGAAGAGAGCTTCTAAAGCCACATTCCCAATCCTTCCACCTACTGGGCTTTGGCTTATATTATTCATTCATAGTCACACAGTCTCTGAGAAAATTAACTTTTTTTTTTTTTAAATATAATAAATATACAAATAAACTGGAAGACAGAATCCAGTAGTGTGCCCAATACACTCCAGATGCAATGGGTATTCAGTCCATAGGACTAGATTAGGACTATTCTGAAGAAAAAAAAATCACTATCACTTTTATAGTGTTGTGTCAGGTTCTCAGCACTGACTGTTTTGCTCTTCACACCTGCCACTGCTTTGCACTACCTGCTAATGTGTCTTCCAGGAGGAAGAGTCCCATGCTCCATTAACCACTGGAGGAGTTTAGAAAGATGAGATAGCTAAATTAGTGTGCTAAAAAGTGAATGAAACAAATAACAAATGGATAGTAGGGTAGCTTTAAAAAATTCAGTATTTTACCAAAGGAAATATCCATTAATCAAAGGCAGAAGAAAGTCTGGCACAAGGCATGAGGCAGTGAATTAACTGAGGTTGTAAAATACCAGCTGATTACCTCTATCTGTCTGATATGGCTGGTAAATTCAAAATACAAATTGGGCTTTTGTTTTCAAAATACAAATTGGGCTTCAGGACTTCATCCAATTATAAAATTGTAGTAAACTAACGTTATTACCTACCAGTTAACATGGCTGCAAAAGAACTGCAAAACAAAGCACCAAGACCATTTCCAGCACTACTGACCTTGCTGCCTTATACACCAAGTGCAATCCCTTAAAGTTGTACCTGCTCCCAGTAGGGCCTTACCTGTAAGCCACAGTTTCTTCAGGGCTATACCTACTGCAGCCACAAATCCAAAACACAGCACCATATGGGCTGCTATGAATTAAGTTAATTCTGCCACAGCCAGACTACTACACTTTGGAGCTGCTGCTCCCAGTGATCATTACAAGAAATGCTTCACATGACATTATCTACGAGTGCCTTCACAAGCTTTAAGGTCTTTCTCATGCAATTTATACTTTCAGGGAAGTTACAAAAGCCTTTATCCTTCCTGTAAACAAATGGACACTTTTATTGCCAGGAAGAAGAAAAAAAATACTGAGCATACTTAGTTCTTTTAGCATCTTTGAACAGGCTGACCAGGGAAGTGGTTGAGTCACCATCCCTAGAGGTATTTAAAAGATGTGTAGATGTGGCACCGAGGGACATGGTTTAGTGGTGGACTTGGCATTCCTAGGTTAATGGTTGGACTTGATGATCTTAGAGGTCTTTTCCAACATATATGATTCTAACAATTCTGATTTTAAAATACAGATTTGCCATGTTTCCATAGTTACATTGTTTGCTTTTTTTAAAGAGAAGTAAACTCTTTCAATCCTGTCATAGTTTAATCTGAGTATGTGTACACACTGAGTTTTCCTGAGAAGGCTACGCAGAGTTAAATTCTATCAAAGCTACTACCAAAGGATCATAATATCTTTTATTAAAAAACAAAACAAAACAACAACAACAAAAAACCCAAACCACTCCAACCAACCAAAAAAACCTCCAAACAAAACCCCAATATTTCTGAAGTATATTGGAAGAAAGCTATCTCATTAGTGTTTTGCTCTGTAAAATAGGTGTATAAAGGAAAAATATCTGTAGAACAACTTTACCTCTATACCTATAAAATTCAAACTTTGTTGCACTGATTTTCTGAGATAGCATAAAAACACCAGAAGGACTAAATGTAACATTCTACAAGGAACCACAAAAATTTAAATTCTGCATACTCTGTACTAGACTAAACAGACACAATTCAATACATCTCTTAGTAGCTAATGTTCTTTAAAACCCAAAATTTAAGATCAATCCTTGAGATTTTTTGTTCAAAGTATTCCTACTTTCCTCAAATATAATCAGACATTAATACAATTGTATTTTCTCTGCATGGTAGTACAGACAATTCTGGTCCTCCTTAGGTATCTCTGCTTATAATACAGCTTTACACACTAATGTAATGCTGTTTCTTCATTCTCTAACTTTTCTATTCATTTGCAAAGGAAGTATACATTAAAACAACCATGAATTCTTCTACTAAAAGCATTTACTTCACCCTAGAATGGAGACAGATAACAAAATTAAGTGATATAACAATTTAGAAAAATCATACAGCTTGAGCTGTGAACAAAAGTTACATCCTTCCTTATGCCTACTTTTCATAACAGCAGCATAGCTCCCATTTTCTTCGTAAATGAACCAGTCGTTGCTTGTATTAAACTAACATCCACAGGTCCCAATCAAGGATTTAATGTGCCATGCCCCTGTACAAAGTCATGGCAGCTACATCCCTAACCTTGAGTAACTCACTTGGGATCTTAGCTCATGTAGGCACTGCTGCAGAAGTCACATAGCATATGGCAGTACAGCAGCACTGTTCACCTACAAAACTAGCTTGAAACTAAGACAAAATGCAAGCAAGGGATGTGAAAATTGAACAGAAATAGCAAGGGAAGGTGGATGAGATGGGTAACACTGAGAAAGTGGTGTGCCTTCACTTTGGTGGGCTGCAAGCAGATGGTGCAGGACTAGGGGATGGATCACTTGGTTTCTTAGCCCCAAGGTTTACCTTGAATTCCCATCAGGCAAAGGTTGGTGAGATATCATCACCCATCCTGTACAATGCTATTCCCCCACAACACATGAAGTGGACATCAGCACCAGAGCCCTGTCCTGAGGGCACAGACCACAGAGTCTGGCAGCAGAGCTGACCCTGCTTCTTCAGGTGCAGGTGGATTTGCCTGCTGCCAAGGCAGAAGGTTTGCACCCAGGCTGACACCAGCACAGGCTACAGAAATGCCCACACCTCTGCTCCCTGAGGGGTAGCTCCTCCTGTACCTATTCCCTACAAAGCTGAGTCACTGGATACAAAGATAGTGTTCAGTTTGATGTAACATACCCGACAAGGCATTCAAAACAAGAATGCCACATTGACAAGCTGCTGGAGTAAACAGTAACCTAAAGAATTTAACTGAGAACATGCTCTGTACGATCTCTGCCTACTCAGCTCAGCTAGCAAAAATCAGCTTTCTTCCACTCCCATATTGAGTTCTTGGTCCCTAGTGTGATGTTAACTCTGCATATATCTAGGCTGAGCATTCCTCCAACACTAAGCAAGAGCTAGTTACAAAGCCGTTCTTTCAGCTGCTGCTCTTACACCAACACTTGAGATTACCTGAATGAAGATTGTACGCCATGTTCATACACTTCAGTGTTAGACAGCGGGGAAAGAGGCTGTGATTCAGGTGTGTGGTAACATCTGAGATGTCCAGGGTTATCCAATTAGGTATATCACAGTCAATGACATTCTAACCAACATAGCTCAGGAAGCCTAAAAATTACTTGCCCTGCTGTAAAGTAGACACATCATGGCTAGTTAGCTGAGGCTCTCTGCTCTCACTGAAATGGGAGTACACAGCAGTAGCAAGGCTCTAGACACCTACCCTAAGGCATCACCCTTGCCTAGTTTTTACTTTCATGATAGTGTAGTGGTTTGGTGGTAGGTTGTGGCAACTACAGCAGTGAGCTACTCACAGAAGAACCACATAGCAAATAGGTATCACAAAAAACCACCCCAAAACCCATCTTTCCTTCTTATTAGAAATGTTACAAAACATTCTTTCGTTTTATTTTATGACAGCACAAGGACAGCATTTATGTCATATTTTGGTATTGAAATGATCCAAAGTTATAAAGCCTCAAAAATTCAACTGAAGTTAGACAGTTGCTAAGCTAAGGTTGGCATCATTGTGACCCAGGCTGACTGTATTCCCCCGTGCATATATACCCATCTGCTATTTTCCTTCTGTTATGCCAAGATTATCCATCATTTAGGGTAGGGTAATACCTTTTATTTTGTGTCTGTTCAGGACTATGTGCTACAAGAATACAAATCATCAGTACCACAGTGCCTGTGATGATTTATTCTCCCCTGCTAGCTTGCCTCCTCTGCAGGAAACCTGAAATCCTCCCATGCTTTTTATGAAGGGGTATGTACTTTTTTAACACTTGCATCCCCAATAGCTGGAGAAAACAATTCAGGCTGGTCAATATATTAAGATTTATGGCTAAGTGTCAACATAGCAGAAGCCAGAACCACTGGTTATTTTCTTTAGGAACAGGTGGTTTCAGGTGCTCCTGGCAACCAAAACCAGTAAAGGGGTGACAGGTATGCGACTGAGCAAACGAGGGTCAGGTTTTGTTCATAGCTTGAGCAGATATGCCAGGAAACAGGATGAAGCCAGGAGAAGAAACTGGACTTCCATTGTAGAAGCTTTCTGGTGGTATTTGTAAAGTAATTACATCACTAATTCTGCAAGAAGGAGTCTCTCAGAAATCTGTTCCTGCTAAGGAAAGTGCAGTAGCTATGGTTACCCAGCAAACAGGGAGAGGAGGCAAAGCTGATCCACTGCTCTGGGCACCGTACACCATTTTTCACATGAAAAGCCTAGTTTTAGCTTTCCAAACAGAGTGATGAGAACAGCCACCCACGTTCCCCATTACAGTGAGTGTGTGTATATATAATACATGTGTGTGTGTGGCTATGCATGTGTGGGTATGCATATAGATCTATAATAGGATGACAGGATGACAAAGAGAACAAAAAAGGAGTCAGTTTTTAGATCACCATACAACGATGAAGTTCACAATGTACTCACAGGCAACAATCTTGTACACTTGGTTAGTCAGCCCTGGGCCAACCCCATGGGACTTTCTCCAGGGAAGTTCTGATACCACAAAGAGGAAATGAGTGTCTTTAGTGGCCTCTGAGGATTGCTCAAGAAGTATGGGCAGTGCCCTGTAAGGGAACTATGTCTACATTGCAGGTTTAGTGCAAATGTTCTAGAGAAATTTCAATTAACCCTAAAGCTAACACACATAAGTGCTGCTGTAGTGTAGCAGCAGCAATGTGGAACTTGGCATATGCCATATCCCACCCTGAGAAACTGAGTAAATATTTAAGCAACTAATCCACATTGAATTTCACATAAAATGGCTTCACATACTCATCGAGCTCGTTACTGGGTGATTTTGAAACAGGGTGAGCATAGTTTCGTGGGCTGTAGCTCTGTCAGATAGTGATTCCTATCGTGTGTGGGAGTGGAAGGATCAGACAGAGTTATTAAAAAGCTCTGCTGTTGAGTCACGAGGTGCAGAAAGGGCTGCCTTGCTTTCTAAACCCCTTCTCAGAGAGGAGTCTAGGTGAGGCTGGATCCAATCATAGTCTAGGATTATGTCAATAGTTTAAATTTAAGGAATTTATAGAGATGTGATTGAACCACTTTCGTCCCGCAGATTTTAATGATTGGCAAAATGAGAATATTTATATAAAATGAATATTTTATTATTACAAATGATCAAAGATTCTAATCAGAACTATTTACTAAACAATACAAATGCTAAAAATCTACTAGTAGAGTATAAGATAGCATAAACTAGTTTAGTGCACTGTAACAAAGCAATTATTGAAGCAGTTATATTAAAGCTAGCAAAAAGAAATAATTAAGTAGAGATTTGATGTAACTCACCCATACCAATGCTCCTGGGGAGATCTCTTTCACTCAGCCTTGAGGAGTATCCTTGGAAGGCATCCCCAGCCAAGGGAGGAATCTTCACACACACCCTCCAAGAAAGGTTATGTCAGAAGAACCTGACTGCATGAGAGGGGACTGGACTTCTATAATATAAAGTGATCGACTGCTAGTCACACATTTGAGGCCACCTTCCAGCTTATCTGTCAAATCAGACTTCAAAAAGCCGAATGTATATTCGAAGTCTGGTGAACCAGGATGGTTTTAGCATAATTATCACCAAGACAACACTCTGGCTCCAGCAGTTGATCTTGCATGATAGCTTGATTGGATTTTAGGTCTTATCAGGGTGGATCTATCCTGCCACAATTCTCCAGGCATGGATTCAGAGTCGGTATGCCTGCCTAGCTACCAGATAGAGATAACTATCTATCAACAGATAGAGCAGGGCCCCCTGCTTTGACACCAGCTTCTAGATGAAACAGTGCTAATACTGCTGAGAGACTCTGGAGTCCAGGCAGACTTGCAGATATGACATGAGATTTCTGTGAGACAAGTGTCTTTTTGGAGCAGTAGCTAGGAACCAGGAGGATGGCACAAGGGCATCTTGGCTAGCACTGGACATCTAATCATGTCTACCTGTGAGCTGGCTGTGTGAACTACCTGTAAAGTCAAGGCAGACATAGTCAAAAGATGCTGGAGATTGATTCAGCTTGATCCAGAACACCCAACACAAGGCTGGTAGGTAGGACTCAGGATTTAACAGAATCTTCTGGAGCAGCCGCTGGAGGCCAGGCAGGATGTTAGTAAATAACTGTGCTTGGGGATCTGAACTGAGCCCAGAGTAGCTACTACTGGAAAGTCAAAGTACTTTACAAGAAATTAAACCAGACTCTGTATCAACTTTCACCCACCCATTTCCAAGAAGTAGTAAAATTTAGTCTTCTATGTTTTTCTTCTATGAAGCCTTTCTAGACATTAGAGGTGGTCTTCAGTGTAGTTATGTCTACACTGGGCTGACCTGTGTGACACTGGAGTCATGAGATACCAGCGCCCTTTTGGACCAGAAGAAAGAAGCCAGACAGATCAGGCACAGTGGTTGCCTGTGCTGGACAAGCAAGCCACATTTATGTCATGGGCAAGATGAACATAGTTTTAATACATATTTTAAAGACATGAGGCTTCAATTACTTTCAGTTGAAAATTTAGATAAAACAATGTTCACTTAGTTTTAGGGCAGGAGGTTTTCACAAAGGATTTCAGTCTTTAGCTTCTTTCAGCACAATCAGAGGCTAAACTTAGCTGTAATACAAACAAAATTACAGGAATTCAAGTCCTGCTTCTTTCCAACAATGAAAAGAAAAAGGCTTCCTATATCCACACAGTGGAGTGTACAGACCCTCCTGCACTCATACAGAAAGGAAATTTTTTCTATGCTGTAAGTAGTTTTAAATAAAACTGAAGATTTGAGAGAAGAATTCAGAGTAAAAACCACTACAGACAGTGGTAAGGAGTTTCATTTTAACCAACAAAGCCCAAGAAAAATGAATCACAGGAACTCTCTCATCTTGAGAAATGTATGCATTCTATAATCCCCCAAGGAAACAATCGCATCTGATAAAAATCTTTAGACCAAAATTAAAAAGTAACAATAAAGCTGACAGAACTGCCTGAAATACATATTTTAGCAGAGAGTTATTAGGAAGTCAGCATAAAGTGCCTCTTAATCATACTCATCATGCGTCTATTGTCAGTAAATCCAAGCAACTGTAGTTTTATATATCTCTGTAGACTTTATTTTATTGCTTACTTGCTTAGTAAATTTAAACTAGGTATATTGGCAATGTGTCAAGAGTGTCACCTGGAAAAGGTAAATTTCCATCACTCATTATGAGCCTGCTTTAAACTATCCAGTGCTTAGAACCAAAGGCATGAGTTTGCAAAGCTAAATTATTGGTCAACCCATTAAAAAGATCCATGTCCAGAATATATTTTGGTCATGTTGGAGTCATCGCAGTAACTCTGTCTTGAAGTGCACTTGGAAGTTTTAACCAGTGGTAGTCAAGATCTTAGTGAGGAAGCAGTGATAAATCTCCAGTCCTCACAACTACCACTTTTAATTTCAACAGAATATCTACAAATCCAAGCTAAACAGAACATCTATATAGACTACCAGGTAATGACTTAGCAATACTGTATGTAAAAACTACAGTGAACAAATCAAATAGGCAGCAATGTATTATTGAGCTAAGACATAAATTCTGTCAAATTCTAGTCATTACGTTTTTAGTAACTTCTATGTGACTTTTTCAGGAGAGAATGCCCACTGAAAATCTCACTGAAGGATATCGTTTCATAGAATTATAGAATATCCTGAGTTGGAAGGGACCCACAAGGATCAGTGAAGTCCCACTCCTGGCCCTTCACAGGACACCCCAAGAATCACACCATGTGCCCAAGACTGTTGTTCAAATACTCCTTGAACTCTGTCAGACTAGGTGCTGTGACCACTTCCCTGGAGAGCCTGTTCCAGTGCCCAACCACCCTCTGGGCGAAGAATCTTTTCCTGATATCCAACCTAAATCTCCCCTGAGACAGCTTCATGCCCTTCCTTCAGGTCTTATTGCTGGTCACCTCAAAGATATCAGTGCCTGACCTAATTCTTCACCTCATGAGGAAGCTGTAGACTATGATGAGGTCTCCCCTCAGTCTCCTCCAGGCTGAACAGACCAAGTGACCTCAGCCACTCCTTATACAGCTTCCCCTCAAGGCTCTTCACCACCCCAGTGCAGAGCAGAGCAGGACAATCTCCTCCCTTGACTGGCTGGTGATGCTTTGCCTGATGCCCCCCAGGACACGGTTGGCCCTCCTGGCTGCCAGGGCACTGCTGACTCATGTTCAACTTACCAGCAACCAGGACCCCAAGGTCTCTTTCCATGGCACTGCTTTCCAGCATCTCATTCCCAATCTGCATGTACATCCAGGGTTGCCCCATTCCAGGTGCAGAATCTGGCACTTTCCCTTGTTGAACTTCCTATGGTTGGTGATTGCCCAGTCCTCTAATTCCTCAAGGTCTCTCTGCAGGGCCTCCCTGCCTTTGAGGGAGTCAACAGCCCCTCCCAGTTCTGTATGGTCTGCAAACTTACTTAGTATTCCTTCAAGTCCTGCATCCATTTGGTATAAAAATTCTAAGTAACAGGCTTTGCAAATATATTTAGTACATTAAACTTTTCAGCTACTAGCAATTCAAATAAATGCTTTAGAAGTTAAGAACCTCTGAATCCCATAATCCCCTGGATCTTCCAGTTCCTTCAGGAATAGATGGATAAGCCTGGACTTCTTCTCTGCCTGACTTGCTAAAGAATGAATAGCTTTAACATTGTCAGAGCAGGATGTGAGGAAACCTGCAACACCTTCCATCAGGCATTATGAAATCCAGTCTGAAACGTCACAAAAGTTTCCAAGCTATTTCATAGTGTTTTCTCAAGCAAAAGAAAAATTAATTCAGTGTTTAAAAATTAAACACTCAAGTTGTCATGTTAATTAGTATTAAAACAGGAAGGAGAACTTATGTACAGTCTGACAATAGGCTTTTATATGCCAGCAATACACAGTAAATTACTTTCAAAAGACAGTTATTATTTTAAATGTTCAAAAACTTCTGACAAGGGACTAATTTATAATATTGTATTACTGGTCTTAGTAAAATGGACACTATTGTCTTCTGAAGCCTAACTATGAAATTATTGTGAAATCTCAGATGCATTATGGTGTCTGCTTTCAAATATTTTTAACACTGCTTTGTTATTTAAAAATACTATTTGAAAGTAAGATAACAAGAACTAAATTTATTTGGCCTAAAGGGAGAAGAATTAAAGAAAAGACCTAGATAACTATATAAATATTCACAGAAGAAAAGTATTGAAAAGAAGAGGAATATTTCCACTGGGATTAGTTGCATTCGTGTCATGGGCTGAAACTGAAAAAAAAAAATACCAGTTTAAGCTCTGTGTTAGGAAGAAGTGTTTTTGAAGATGCCAAGGTTGGCTGGACAGAGAGGAAACTATGACTTCTTTTCAAGTGAATCAAAGAAGGGCAACAAAGATGGTGAAGGACTTTGAGGGGAAGCCATAGGAGGAGCAGCTGTGGCCACTTGGTCTGATCAGCCTGGAGGAGACTGAGGAGAGACCTCATTGCAGTTACAACTTCCTTGTGAGGGGAAGAGGAGGGGCAGATACTGATCTCTTCTCTGTGGTCACCAGTGACAGGGCTCAAGGGAATGGACTGAAGTTGTATCAGAGGAGGTTTAGGATGGATATTAGAAAAAGGTTCTTTAGCTTATACAGGAAACACCCACAGCTACTCCTCAGAGCATTTGTTTTCATTTTCTGAGATGATACAGGATTGTGCTTTCATATATGGCTACAAATTGATAATTGGGTCATTCTCTCATAAACACAACACAGTAAAATCTGTTGTATTCATGTATTTGTTTTGACTGAATACCATATTAGTAGAAGGTCCATGGAGAAAACAGAAAATATACATAATGGCTTGGGTTTTCTCTCTTCTCTGAGAGTCTCCTGATATCAGGGGGAAAGGAAAGGGGAAAGGAAGGGGGAAAGGAAAGGGGAAAGGAAAGGGGAAAGGAAGGAGGGGAAGAGGAAAGGGAAGGGGGAGGGGAAAGGAGAGAGGGGAGGGGGAGGAGGAAAGGGGAAAGGAAAGGGGAGAGAGGAAGAGGGGAAAGGAGAGGGGAGAAGGAAGGGAGAGGAAGAGGGAGAGGAGAGGGAAGAAGGAGAAGGGAAGGAAGGAGGGGGAGAGGGAGAGGGAAGAGAGGAGGGGAAGGAGAGAGAGGAAGGGAAGGGAGAGGGGAAAGGGAGGAGGAGGAAGGGAAGGGAAAGGAAGGGGAAGAGAAGGGAAAGAGGAAAGGAAAGGGAAGAAAGAGAAGAAGGAAAAGGAGAAGAGAAACTGCAACTCCATGAAAACATTTCTTCTACTTTGGATCCTTTGACACTGTTCATTAAAACTGATGTTAGCTCTTAGGTAGACAGTGTCTTCCCTTAAGTCTGGTTTCAGCTGTGGTCAGATGCCCTTGCAACAGACTTTGCTTCTTCTGTTGGCAGTGGGAGTTTGCGGGTTTTTTTCCACCCTTTTCCTTTTTGTTTTTTTTGGTGGTTATGATGACACTGCACTGTGGCTGAAGGTTATAACCTGGCACCAGTGGCCTGGCAGCACACTTCTGAGCACACCTTATCCTTGCATTCCCTTTACTACCTCACACAGATATCCAGATCTATCATAAATACTGTCAAGGGTTGCTTAAAAGGAGCAGGTGCCTCATAAAATCTGCTGGGCTGGCTGAGGGACTGGCAGCAGCAACCTCCAGCAGCAGACTGGTAACAACCAACAACTAGGCAAGGTGGACCTCAGCATCACAGCAATTTCCACACTGATTTGGATCATCACAGTCCCCATGTCCAAACAGAGGTATGTATTATCAGAAATCAGACTTGGAGACTCATGCAATGAATTAGTCAAACCCCTGTTCACAGAGATCAAATCCACAATGAGTGTCTCGCTTTTATGATCCATGTCTCCTGCTTACTTAGCTACTCCAAGCATGATGCTTTGCTTGGGTTTTTTTGGTTTGTTTCTTAAAGAACTTGGGCTTACTAATAAGCAGAGATGAAGACTGAGCAGCAAGTTGTTGCCTATTCACAGAAGAGAAGGTTTCATTCAATAAAATGTGAAATTAAACCCCAATTCTGTTCTTCCATCAAAGTTATTAAATAAAACATTTGTTCTGAACTCTGACTTCTAACAAAAGAAGAATAAAACATCTTTCTTAATGGAACCAAAACACAGTTAAATGGTGGTTGAGATAGAGCAATAAACATAGATTAAAGTAGTAAATCAATTTTTATTCAAAATTCACCCCAGCTCTCCATCCTGCCCTTTAGAACAGCTAGACTGAACTACACACTGAAATCAGTGTGTGTTTTTTGCATTCTCTGAAGACTTTGGAAACCAAAAATCTAAACATCACCAAGCTTCCTTTATGATGAATAAGCTTTTGGGGAGCACGCTTGAAAGCTTTTTAGAATTACAAAGAATTCACTACTTTCCATGAACTTTGGGTCAGGCCAAGACTACCTTGGCCAAGATGTGACACCAAATGACTTGGTTCCCAACACAATCTTACAGGAAGTACCAGCAACAAGGATTTGCATCTAAACGCCACACAGACTTCTGTGGCACGTGACATGATTGCTCCCATAGGGAGATGGTACTTCCAAGTTTCTCTATCAAGAAATATTCCCTGCCTTTGGCATAATTGTTCAGTGATATGCATTTTGCATGTATGGAATAAAACAGAAATGCTGATGGGCCAGCTTTTATGGCTGCTGACACAAACTTTCTGAGCATAGCTGTGTAAGATCTGCTGACACAAACCTTCTCCTTGAGAACAGCTGCAATTGCCTGCTGCTCTGGGGAAGGAATGGGGGGTTCTTTTCTCCCGTTTTCTGCCTCCTGTGGTGAACTCCATCACACTAGCTGAGCCGAGAGGGCTGAAATATCTACCAATACCTGCTTTTGATATAGATGCAAACATATAAAAGACACAGTCAGTTCTTCTCCAGGCTTCATCCTCCATTTATCTTTCACATTATTTAATAATCCCACGCTCAGTAGATTTTGAATAAGATGGACAGTTATCAAAAGTGCTCCAGTTAAAGCTGAATACAGCATTATGCCTATTCTAAACTGATAAGCGCTTGGGATAGGCTAAGTTCCCCCAGAGTCAGATGTAAGGCACCAGATGTAAGGCACTAACTTGAAGGTTAGTGAGCATACTCACAGAGAACAAGTGCAGCTAGAGAGAGGGTAAGGCAGCAGCTTCTCAGACTCTGCATTTCAGGGCACAGCTAGCATTTAAGTGTTTTAAAAGATACTCAAGAAGCCTCCTTCCCAGCTCCCTGATTCAGCACAGATTATTAAGAACTTAGATCTCCCCTTCATCAACAACAAAGTGCTTAAAGGTATCCTTAACAGTGTTTTGCTGATTTAGAGTCTCAGCAACTTGTATGTGAGGATCTGAATACCGACAACTCCCCCTTAAATGTAAAAGTGTATTGGGATCCTAGAAGAGCTGATGTGTGTTGCAGTCTTTCCTAACAGTTGCCACCACAGAAGCCTCACTGCTTAATTTAGATATCCTACAGCAATTACTGCTAAGTCATGCCTGGGTTGATACAGCAAGCATTTTGAAATTCCAGATCTTCTTGAGATGTGAATGCTCATTTTATTGATCCTACAGTTGCCTTAACACAGCACAAGTCTAATCTTCTGATTTCTAGCCACCCTTTATATACAAGTGTCTCACAGCTTAAGCAGAGCTGGTCACTCCCTCAATAAGTCCATACTCAGGTGTGAAGGCCTAAAGTGCAGCACTCAGCAAGAACAGTTTGATTGCCTATCCTGAGCAGAAGCTTGGAGCTCCTGAAAGAGGAATTAAAACCAAGCAAAAAAAAACAAACAAAAAAACACTGTTGCACAATCTTGAGTTACAATTAAAAAACAAATAAATCAGTACTTGTGCTGTAAGATGAGGGTGCTAAGCCTGAGTCAAGTGTGTTTTCCCACTGCCTGCCAGAGAAGTTGTGTGTCAGCAGACATCAGGCACACTCAGAATGGCATTTGTCTCCTATTCATGTGATAAAGATGATCAGACCTTGAATGATGTAGTATCTGTCCAGTGAAGCTCCCAGTATTACAGGAAGAAATCAAGACAATCACTTTGTTTAACTCAGTCAAATACAGATAGAAAAACCTGGGCAGATGGATGAAATACTGACTGCAGTGACAGACAAGCCAGCACACTGTGCTTTCTTGTAACACAAATTTAACAAACCTAGCCTATTTCTGATCTTTTCTTGTAAGAACTGTAAAAAGTGAAGCCACCCACAGCTCCCCAGCATTCTTACTTTATTGCCCAATGAAAAATGAAAATGGGAAATAAATCTCCCTTGAAAGCCCCAGGATTTACAGTTGTCCACCACCTTTCTTCAAAATAAAACATTTCTTTTTCCTGCATCAAAGAAATGATTTGGAGTCCATACCATCCTTAAAAAGTCATCTCAGATGGTATAATGCTATCAGCTTGTCCTTTGCTGTCTTTCCTCAAAGGTTTCTTCCAGAATATAGTGAGACAGAGAAGGTAGTACTCGTGGGGTGACAAAAATAAACTGAAAAAAGCAAGCAAGATGTAAGATGTGACCATCACTGGCCTCTCCAGCTGTACAGCTTGGAGCTGGAGCTTCATCTTAAGTGTTTTGTGCTTCCGCTAGGTTTAGAGATCTTACCTCTCCCTACCTCCAGAAACATGGACATGACAGCAAAAAATTAGTTTCTGACACCTACAGACCAAATAGCAGCAAAGCCAAGATACACCGATGCTGACACATTAAGGAGGATTTCACAAAGGCAGGTCCTGTCCTTTCTGGAATCTGTTTTAAACATCTCCGCATCAAAACTCTTCAAAAATAGGCCAAATCTGCTATAATTCTATAGCTAGCTGCAAAAAAAGTATTTCAGACTTCCTTAACCATTTATTATCTAAATCCTAAGAAAGCAAGGAGACAAAGCAGAGTACAGCATTCACCTTGAAGCAAAGCAGGGAATCACTTTTCCTAAACTGAAACAGAAAACAGGAGTTATTAAGCTAGGCTATGTCCCCACTCATTAAAACCTTTTATTACTAGAACATTACTTCCAATTATTCAGTTTCTCCTCAAGGCAGTGTAAGGCAGTTACCCAATGTATTTGAGCTGGAGGATGAGTCCCTTGGCAGAGCAAGGTTGCGTGGTAGCTGGACAATGGCAGGGGAGGCCAGCTGGCCCCACGGCCTTGTACTGCTGTCTGTCCAGACAACAGACCCCATGGACGACTGAGGAAATAATTTTATTTCTTTTAAGTTTGTGGGCTGGGATTTTAGCTGGATGGAGAACAGAGTTCTGAAGGAAAAGAACAAATTTGCATCATACCAAAGTAGCAGCAGTACTGAACACTGGTTTATCATTATTTTTGACATTCCAGAGGCAGCAGAGGCAGCCCCCACCTCTGTCAGTCCCGCAGCCTCCACTGACAAAAAAAATCCTGAAACGTAAATCCATGTTATTAAACTTATTTGCTGCTCCATTCTCAAAGCTTTGCCTCGGGTCCCCTCACACCAGCCACCCTGGGGACCAGCAGGGGCACAGCCAGCTCACATTTTACACCACAGCAGTGGATGAACCTTATAGACACACAGACACCTCCAAAATGCTGTTCCAGAGGGGGACAACATCTAAAGGCACAATATCAGAAGAGTATAGCCCTGTCTGCTAAATGTTGATCATTACAGGACTGTCAGCATCAGCAAGGATTAAGTTGTACCTTCTGACCCTTTGATAAATGCTTCTCTACTTTGTGTATGATCAGACCTTGATCAATTCTTTTCTTCAGACTCCTTTCCCCATATGAAAATTGTATCCCAAATGTAAGTGGAGGCTTTTCTATTTAAAGAAATAAGAAATTAGATTGATTTAATTTGAAAAATATACTCTTGAGAAGGCTGAATGCCAAAGTCTTTATAGTATACAACAACTGTATTTAATTTCAAGATTTGCTTTCATTTGTGAATTGAGTTAAGAGATGTTTAGACTATACTTAATTGGGAGGAGCTGTTGACTCCCTCAAAGGCAGGGAGGCCCTGCAGAGAGACCTTGAGGAATTAGAGGACTGGGCAATCACCAACCATAGGAAGTTCAACAAGGGAAAGTGCTGGATTCTGCACCTGGAATGGGGCAACCCTGGATGTACATGCAGACTGGGAATGAGATGCTGGAAAGCAGTGCCATGGAAAGAGACTTGGGGGTCCTGTTTGATGACAAGTTGAATGTGAGTCAGCAGTGCTCCGGTAGCCAGGAGGGCCAACTTGTCCTGGGGGGCATCAGGCAAAGCATCGCCAGCCAGTCGAGGGAGGGGATTGTCCTGCTCTGCTCTGCACTGGGGCAGCCTCACCTTGAATATTGGTGCAGTTTTGGGAACTGCAATGTAAGAAAGACATTAAGGTATCAGAGATTGTCCAAAGGAGGACAACAAAGATGGTGAAGGGCCTTGAGGGGAAGCCGTATGAGGAGTCGCTGAGGTAACTTGGTCTGATCAGCCTGGAGGAGACTGAGGGGAGACCTCATTGCAGTTACAACTTCCTTGTGAGGGGAAGAGAAGGGGTCACCAGTGATAGGGCCTCAGGAAATAGCCTGAAGTTGTGTCAGGTTAGGTTTAGGTTGGATATTAGAAAGAGGTTCTTTGCCCAGAGGGTGGTTGTGCACTGGAACCCCAGGGAAGTGGTCACAGCACCAAGCCTGTCTGAGTTCAAGAAACATTTGAACAACAGTCTTGGGTACATGGTGTGATTCTTGGGGTGTCCTGTGCATGGCCAGGAGTGGGACTTCACTGATCCTTGTAGATTCCTTCCAACTTAGCATATTCTGTGACTCTGTGATCCCACTCGAGTCCAGTGCCTATGCTACAGGAGTGCCCTTGGTGTTTACACAGAAACCAGAGTCTGAATTGAAGTACATTTCTCCAAAAAATTCATTCAAAGTAGAAAATATTTCCACAAAAAGATTGTTTTCAACAAATTGCCAAAAACTTGTCTCTGCCTAAAAACTGTCTATTACTACTAAAGCAGAGTATGCATTTCAGATGCAATGGATGATTTAAAAACAAAACTATTTTTATTATATCTGTTCTATTCACAGAAACTTTGGGGAGAGTTGTTCAGAATAAGTCCACATATAGGTAAGACCCCAGAGCCAGGTAACAAAAAAGCCAACGTTCCTTCTTGAAAAAGTGAAGCTCTCTCCCCTGCTCACTCTCAATGTCTCAGTTCAAATTGTCTTCAGAAGAGCAGACACTGAAAAACACCTTAGATTGCTAAGCCATGCGAACTAGCCCTACTGGTGATAGCCATATGCATCTGTCCATCTTTCTGGTCAATCTGAAGAGAAATTAAACTGGACAGACCTGTGAAGTTTGTTTAAAGTTCAGCACAGGAGCTTGGACGGGAAGGCTTTGAGGAAGCAGAGCCCAGTCTCCTGCCACTGTCCTGCCAGGATCTCACTCTGCACAAGCCTCAGAGCATGCAGTCTGTGACTCACTCTCACATCCTGCAGAACTAATTGCTGGTTTAGTACCAGCCAAAAAAGCCTGCAAAGGCCTCACCAAAAATCTTTGCACAGCACAGGAATCTTGACTCAGATGCACTGAAGCAAAATCCTTACTTCCTCTGCTTCACTAGACACAAATACAGACTAGACAGAGAGGAAAGGGAGTAAAACCAGCCTAATACTGCCTCAGATGATTCCAGCAACATCAAATATATCAAAAGAACAGCATTATCTACTAAAAAAGGAAAAAAACCCCACAGCCAAAACACAAAAAACCCCACCCCCAAACCCACTCTCCATAGCAATCAAGAAATCGTTGAGAACTTTTATGCACCTGAAATCCACATATATTTTTCAGATTGCACAAACTGGGAGATGATGACAGCATCAACTACCTTTCCTCTCATTTCAGACTAGGATGCATAACAGAAATGGCATTTTTGTTAAAATACTCAAAGTAAGACTTGTTTTTAAAATTAAGTTGCAGACCACAATCTGAAGTGGAAGTTCTATATTCCTTTATAGTTACCTTACTTGCTGTAAAAAATGTATTTGGCATATATTCAGACATCATTTGAACCTGCTGAAATACTCAAACAAACCAAATCCAGGTACACATATTTTCAAGTACTAAGCAACATTTTTAATCTTCCACCACCACATTTTCATAGATTTGCCCTTACGTACATACAAAAGCCTTACATTTGCCCCGGAACGACCTTAAAACAACTCAGTTCAAGTCTCTGAGCCAGACCTCCTTCTTTTTTTCTGCCAAGAACCTAGAGTTTCTTTTCTGGCTGCCAATAATTATTCTGTTCCTGTAGACAAAGACATAAATCCACGCTATTGTCCATTTAGATTTGTCTTTAGAAATTCTTTGGACATTTCAGGGGAAAACTTTCCATTCAGTTTGTCTCTGGAGTTTCCTGTACTGACAATTCAGACATCAATTTGTCTTTAACAGTCTTCATTTTTTATCCTTTTTCTTCCCTACTTAGAAAAGCTCAGCAGTTCATAGAAAGATCTTCCAAGATATTTTCCATCAAACTTCTTTTGTCCTCTGAGTTTCAGTCCTCCTCCTCTCCTCTCCTATCCTAACCAAGCCATAGGATATGGCAAGTTCACATAGCTCTAACCAGACCTCCAAACTTAAGGACAGCAAGGTCTCACTGCAGAGCATTTGGGATAACAGATTCTCCCATCTCTGCAGGAGAGAAAAACATTTAAGTATAGTTGAAAACACACTGTCAGAATGAAGACTGCCATTGGAAATATCAAAAAATAGATCTTTGTTAGCCATAGAGCTTGTCTCCCAAGATACAGAATCACCAAGCTCCCCTCAGACTAGTTACCTGCTGGGAGTTTTAGAGCATGCAAACTTCAAGGCTGATCACAAAAAACAGATGATATTTCTCACTTTCAACAGAGAAAGTAGGTAATAAATACCTTCTGGACAGTACTTTCCTGAGTTAGAGGGGAGGCACTACAGTGGTCATTAGAAGGGCTAGGGTCCCCAGACTGACACAGACTTCTAGCCATGAACATAAGTAGCTGTGGGACTTTTAATGAGTGTCACAACTTCAGGGAAGAACAGACAAGTTTGGTCACTCCTGTTTTTACAACTCTGTATGCTGTGACACACACCTACTCTGAGTGGCAAGAGACGACTACTGGTTTTGCCATTTCTAATTTCAAAAGCTGTACGCTATGCACAATTACCCCAAGGCAATAAAACATGATCTATTTCAATTTTGATTTTAACTGCTCTTCCATGCAGGCAGCACAAAGCATATTGTAGCTTTTCATCAATTAGAATCAGAGGATCGTTGAATTATTTAGGTTGGAAAGGAACTTTAGGATCATCAAGTCCAACCATAAACATAACGCTGCCAAGTTCACCACTAAACCATGTCTCTACGTGCCACATCTACACATCTTTTAATACCTTACATTAAATTGCACACAGTCAAGCTTCAAGATTTTAATTAGTAGCTCCATTAATATCTATGCAGTGAGTATGGTCACTGGCAAGAAAAAAAATCTACCACCATGCATATTTCATCTGTACTTTGTGAACTAAGCACAATCCAGTGGCATCCCAATATCCTTCAACAACTACTTGCATGTTAGGCAATTTGCACAAAGTTCAACTACTTAATAAGTTCATAGCTATACCGAGCCATCTATTTCTAGTTAAGAAACAGAACACGACTTTCACAGATCCTGAAATTATTTCATTTGTCAACATCAACCTATTCCTTGCCCATCACAGCTGAGTTATTTTAGCAGCACTATTTTCAGAACACCTGAGCCAGCAGATGCTTTAGGCTATACAGAAACAACTCGAGAAGTGCAGCCTTCAAATGATGGAAAGCCCAGAAATCCTTGGTTGGTGACAATGCTCAGTGTATTTCTCCTGAACTAAATAATAAACAAAGGTCAGCTGAACAATCCTATAGCCTAAGAATATACCCAGGTTCTCAAAGCAGAGTGAGGATGGCTTGAAGCTGATTTTCATGCTGGTAGAGCTGGGCAGCTCTCAATAACTTGTCAGCCTGGGTACAGCTGTATAAACTGTGGGCTGCCCTGCAAGCACATGCTTAAGACCACCAGCAGAAGTTCTGTATGCCTACTCAGCATCCATGGATGGCATCACAACAGAAGCACCAGGAGGAGCTCTCAGCAGCCTTTAGAATAACCCAGAGCATCCTTTCCGCTCCCCCAGCAACACAAGCGAGCTGAGCAATCTAAATCACAGTGAAAGGCTGGAACACAAGGAGACAAACTACCTTGTGATGGTACGACTTTGGGAAATATGCTCCATTGCAATGAGACTGATGAACAACACAGGTATCTGCCTTTACAGAGGAAGTGTCATTTTTTTAACATTGAAAAAAGCAGAGAGTCTGTCCAAAGCCAGGAATAGAGCCTAGCTCTCCACAGGATTATTTTAATAACAGCACCAAGGCAGCAACCAAAAATTCCCTATTAACTGCAGGAACAAAACTGGACAGCATTGCAAACATAAGGTTACGCAACACAGCCTCACTCTTTCTCCTTTGAAGAGTTAAATAAGGTGCAATTTAGCTATCATATTACACTACATAAAATACGTAAGCCCTCAGCTTTGCAATTGTAGTCTGCACTGCTTAGTTGAAGTTTGCTTATTATATAAAGTGTTTGCTACAAAAGCCTATTTCCATTTAATTCATGCTAACATTCTTAAAACCAAAGGTCAAAAACAAGGAAACAAAAGCTTAACTGTAGTCAAGTAGGTCTTGGATGGAGCCCAGAGCTGATGAGAAGCGAAAGCTTCACATGAGAGTAACAGTAGCTTCAGTGTTTGCATTCTGTTTAATTAAACATGCTTTTTAAAAGAATCAGTTTACATTAAAAATTTTTAAAAACAAAACCTAATTTTGAATAAAACCCGAATCAAACAAAGTGTTTGCTCAGATTTTAAGTTAATGTATTTTTAAACTGTACAAAATGTTTGTTTGCATACAAATGAATATTTATACTGCAGATGTTTCACACCTGTTTGCATTTTGCAGGACAGTTGCCTTTACATGTTTTTATCTCAATCACAGCACAGAGAAAATTCAAATCTAGCACTCCCTCTCCCATTTTAGGGGAATTAGGACTGAATTCCACATAATATGGTTTTCTCTTCCTTTTTCATTTAAAGCAAACTCTTATTTCTTTTTTCAATTTAGGTATAGGTCTTCAAAGTAGAATAGCTTGTCATAGACTTTTGAATTCTCCTGTACTAAATTAGAATCAGTGACAGTGAGATTTACTGCATAAAACAACTTGACTTTTGTATGAGTATTAAGGAAAATCACTGCTCTCTTTCACTGCATCTACAAGGAAGTGTTTACACTTAAAATCAACAGTATATTACTTTTCATTCTTTGGATGACAAGTCAGTGATCACTTGTCCCCCTTTACCCCTCCTTTCCCTCACCAGCAGCTCTTTGAAACATTTAATAAAACATTTTTCTAATATTTCACTTGCAAAACCTCAAGGTTGCAATCTCTGTACAAGTAACAGCTCTGCCCAAGGACTCCCATGCGTTTATTTCTTCCCACAGTTGCTCCCTCTATTAGCAAAACTCAATGTTCAGCAATTACCACCACATAATCAAAAATATAGCTGAAAAAAAACCCAAACCAAAAACAAAGAAGGGGGAAAAAAAATCTGCTTCATCTCTGTGTTAAGAGTTTAGAGGAAGAAAACCACAATACCTAAATTCAAGTTTAGATATAAGGAAACATGATAACAAGAACTATCCTCTTCTTCCTCATAACAAAAAAATAATAGAAACACAATCACTGTATCATGTTGAGCTTAACATGCAAGAATAATATTGTTGTGGGTGGTGCCAAGAATCACTTGGAACAAGTCATTCTTGCATCTTGGCAGAATCGCCCTTCAAGAAAAAAAAAAAAAAAAAGAACATGCCTACAATCAGTGACTTCCCACAGATGACTTGCTATGGTAGCTAACCAGATTACCTGTCCATGGACCCAAGCCAAAGCTCATTACTGGCAACAGGCTTTTGAAACAGCCCTATTATGGTTTTTTCCACAATGGAAAAGCTCTATATTTAATTGATAGACTGAAAATAATCTTAAACTCTTTCAAGTCTAAGTTTAACCAGAGAAAAGGACATAATGTTTGTCTCTGGCTTGGCAAGTGACACCTGGGGGAAAAAACCCCTGTGATATAGAAATAATGCAATTTATACAGTGCTTAGTATGGTGCAAGTACGTCAGAGGAACCTTTAAATTAAAGGTCTGGACATAGCAAAGTACCTGGTTGCTCCCTATTACCAAAACAATTTAGTTACTAGACTTTACAAACAAATCTTTTGAAGAGAAGCATAAATAGTGTTCAAAAAAACCACATTTTAGTTAAAACAATTTTATCTGAATTTATTTTAGCTCCATGCTTGCAACTGTGTTCGGACAACATCAACAGAATAATTTAATATCAAATAAAATAGAAAAAGATTAAAAATCCTGTAATTTCACCCTTTTATTGTTTTAGGATTACCTAATCTACTGAAGACAAACTCTGTTTTTCCTCTTCAGGAAAGCAGCCACATTTGAAGGAACTAGCATTTTCAGTAGCATTTCAGACCACAGCACAGTGGTGGAGTAAGCCATTACTCAGCTGATCCACAGAAAAGCTGTTTCTCTTACTAGTTTTCAGTGGGGTCACGCCACTGAATTAGCCTGCAACTTAAACAAACATTAATGTCAGCACAAGGGCAGGAAAGTGTGGCCAAGGAAGAATGTACAAGAAAAACTCCAACAGTCCCGACTTAGACTGATGAAACTGAAGATGGAATTTCACTATTAAATGCAGAAGTAAGTAACACTAAGTATAGAGTAGTTTCTTCAATTTACACAAAATAATGATTCCAAACCCAAAGCAAACCTAAATAAAAATAATATACAAAACTACATCTCAAAAATTCAGGAAGTTCTCTTTCAGGAGGGTGTCTTTCCTTCACAGCATAGTCTACAGTCAGTATTGTCATGCAGTGGAGGATGTAATTGTGCTCCATCACTCTCAGAAATATCTCTCTGCCAAGTGAACCATGTGCATTAGGAAATGCTACCCTCTATCGTTTGACTAGTCTGAAAAGCTAATGTTTCCTTAAAATGATCATTTTAAGAGGCTAACTTTGCTTTTCTTAGAAATTACTATAGAAATCATGACTTAAACCCCTCCAAACCTGAAAAGCTGGTGTTTGTTACTACACAGCCAGACCTGACCTTCTTTTTACTTATCAGCTTAGTCCTTGGCTACAGCACTCCAACGGGCCCTGTGACTCTGGCTTCCCCTCCAATTCCCTCTTCCAAAAGGAAGGCAAGCCAGAAACTGAAAAATAATTATTGCTTCAAATAACTGACTTTTTTTTAGTTCTGCATAACAGTTTGCATTTTTTGAATTCTTTTTTGTCCATTTTGTATAAGTACTACTTCAAATCCTTACTTGATCATTTACCATTCTCCTGTCGTCTTTCCATTACCATCCCTTTCCAAACCCTGATAATTAAACTCTTGTAAGAGCCCTTATTTAGAAAATTTTTATATTTAAAAATCTTTTCTAAAAAGCTGAAGCAGCAGGATCTGAAGACATAAGAATGCTATTGCAAAAGAAACAGAAGGTGATCTTTGAATTCAACTGTATTACGAAAAATTTCTTAAAGAGTCTAAAAGGTATAGTCCTCCCCAATAAATAAGTAAAAAAGATAAGAGGGGAACAATATTTTTCAGCCAAAGTCACTGCTTAAGAAAAGCTGCAAAACTAACTTTATGAGTATTTAGACTATGCCAGCAGGATATTAGATTTAAAAGGAAATTTTTTCCAGCTTATTCTACATTTAAACTGGGAAGTTCCACTTGGCTAACAGCAAATAGAATGAAAGAAACACAAGGAAGAGGAAGATTGCCAGGACAAAGTACAAAGAATAATACAGAATAATAATGCAGGCCAAGTGGCAGAGAACAGCAAGTGGAAAACATAAGGTAAATACCTTTGTATCTTTAATTAAGTTAATTTAGAGTTAATGTTGGCACCTGAATTTCTTGGAAAAGAAACTGACATTTGAAGTCCCCTAGAACTTTTTTGCCTTCTAACCTCTGTTTCTAGCTCTTGTGGATAGAAAATGAGAATGGAGTGAATTTTAGAAACAAGAACCAATCTTTTAAGGATGATTTTGACTAAATACACTACTGATGTGTATACCTGAGGATGTCCACACTGTGACTTTTATGTACCACCACCTATAAACAAACAGTGTTACAGGTCTGTTTTAATCACTGCTTAAGAATGAAAGTATTGTAATGCATTATTGCTACTATTTAAGTTTCCCTCAAACCAGCAGAGCAGCCAAAGCACATCATAAGGCCCTTCTGACCTCGGTCAGAACACAAGACACTGATGACATGACATAATGCCATAATTCATTTACTGACACCATAATGTAAAGTATGAAATACAGGTTGTCAGAAATACAATCAAAACAGAGCTCACAATATTTCATCATTGCCCTCTGGACGATTTCCAAGGCAGGAAGAGTAAACAGCCTTCTCCCAGCTTTCTTAGTTTCCACAGCTGAGAGTGTAGGATGTTTACAATACCTGTCACTCAGAGCTCTGGAAAACAGACCAAATGTCAGCAGATCTCATACTGACTCCTTCACTGACTGCTGGAAACATGCAGATGTCAAGTAACAGGAAGAAAAAATCCATATCCATGACTATGGTATACCATATGAATCCAAATCAGTGTTGAATCCTTTGTGAAAAAATTGGAACGTCTAAGAAAGAAGTTCAAAATAAAGCTGAGCTTCAACATCTCCAGAGGACAGCCAGTGTTATTGCCATTGTAGTGCAAGGCTTACTGCCAGTTCACTCCCAAGTACTCTTGAATGTCTT
Source organism: Myiozetetes cayanensis (assembly GCF_022539395.1). Lineage (NCBI taxonomy): Eukaryota > Metazoa > Chordata > Aves > Passeriformes > Tyrannidae > Myiozetetes > Myiozetetes cayanensis. Next base: position 85,391,850 of record NW_026087411.1, on the reverse strand, counting down.
GAAGTTGTGCCTGCAGAAAACAGAGAATTCACCATTTTAATGAGTGCACACAGAAAATCTAACAAACAAGCAGAAAAACGGTCTTTGCATTCCACAAGTAAAACCCATAATTTAATTTCCAAAGGACTTCAAGCTTTTAACACAATTTAAAAGCAGTACCTTAAAGTGCTTGCTCACAGGAGTGCCTACAATATCTAGCGTATTTTTAATTATCAGAAGAATGATGGTTCTGGGACACTTTTGAATACTATGAGGAAAAGAATACTTTTAAAGACACAGCTTGTTAAATTGAAGAGCTTGATTAAATAACAACATATGACTGTTAACAGCAGTTTAGGTAGGTTTGAGACTGTATTTTCCTCTCAGAAAATGATTAAATATTCAGTTTCCTTAAATGCATCACGTCTAAGGGAAAAAACAAACAAAATAAAAAAGAAACAACAACCAAACAATAAAAACAAACAAAACCAACCAAAAAAACAAAAAAACCACAAAACAAACAAACAAACAAAAACCACACAAAAAAACAACAGGAAAGAGGGAACTATGTAACTGCACACCCCACTTGACCATGCATAAGAAGGACTAGAGATCTGTAGGAGCCTGAAAAGTTGAAATAAATCTTAAGGTAGAGCTCATGTTCACCTCCTAGTCTACTAGAAAATAATATGGACTTCAAGGGCAAAGGTGGCTAAAATTGAAAGAATCAAAAGTTTTATTTCTCCAGCTGTCTGTCTTCAATAAATCATCTCTCTGGTCAGCAGTTAAACAACCTATTCTAGTTCTGCACTAAGAAGATCCATTTCTCCTAACACACTGCACCAATTTTACATGTCGATGGGGTCCATGGGTTGGATCTCTCTAAGGCACACAATAGAAGAGGAAAATCCCAGTCTTTAATCAAGCAGTCACACCAGTCAGAGTGCCAGGTAACTGCAAGAAACAGAAAAGACTCGTGTTGGCTCAAAAAAGAATCCAGCAGTAGAAACAAGAGAATAAAGTGCAGGAAGAAAATGATAGAGCTGCTCTTTCAGAAAAGAAAAAGGCATAAATCTCAGAATAACCCAGGTGTGAACACATCTCAGGAAGTCACCTAGTTCCAGGCCTGTTGGAGGCAAGGCCAGTTTTGAAATCCCACATGAACTGCAGCTAGACACCTTACATTGCTCATTCAAGGTTTTGCAGCTTAAGTATGATTTGCAGAAGGCACTTCAGCACTTTAAAAAAGAAAGTCAAAATAATGTGGTAGTCCCTGACTGAATTTACCATAGCACTCTCAATCTTTAGCTGACAGGCATCTGATATTTCTATTGCTAACAGATCCTATTTTGATCCTCTAATGGCTATGATGAATTTTTTTATATTACATTATCAATCACAATATCATCTTGATGTGCATCTTTTATTACTCTTGGTTAGAAAATCTATTTACTATATATTTTTCCTGTACAATTCAAATTTCAGGGCTTAAAATCAGACAGTTGACTTGGAAAATATTAACCTATGTTAGACTCTAACACTAAAACAGTTTTTCCCAGTTTAATAAATGGAAAATAATGTAAACAAAAAATTACCCCTCTCCCAATAATCCAGTATGTCCTAAAGAAAAAAAAACCAAAACACCAACTATGCAAATTCAGAAAGCATAGGTATTGTATTTGCTAAAAAGTAAGTAGCAGGAAAAAACCCACAAACTGTCAGCTTCGGGTTTTTTTCTGCAGCAGGAAAAAAATTCTGTTTTCAAAATAAGCCTGTGAACTATTGAAGCTGTTGGCCTCATATCCAAGAAAATTTATGAGAGCCAGTGCAGTAACAGGCAACATACTGTCAGCACACAAAAGAAAGAAGAGCTGTCAAGGCAAATGATACAGTGACAGGGAAATAAACGCATGAAAGAAAAACAATCTGGAAATTCAGATTAAAAAAATCAGAATAAAAGCTAAGCCATGTATTACGGTCTCACAGAATCATAGAATCCCAAACTTTTTTGCAACTGATTATATATTCTTCAGCTCCAGCATTTAAATGAATGACACAAGTGACATGAGACTTTAAAAGTCAGTTTTACATATGTATTTCAGAGGTGCTTCTGAAAGGTGCACCAGACAGTCATAACTTCAAACAATTTAAGGAAATTTTCCGGCAAGAACTTCATTTATACTCAACACAGTAATTCCTATTCTGAAGGGCCTACAGTCAAAACGAGCAACAGGAGAACATGACAGCAATTAAATGATGACTTTAAGCACACATTCACTCTATTTCTACTGCTTCTCTACTGACTGCCTTCGACTTCCAAATCGTTTGAGGTGACTGCTTTCTTTTACTAGTATTGATGAAGCCAAAGACGCGTCTAAGGTGACATACGTGGGGAGGGGTAAGCAGTTACATACGTCACACCTCTTTGCCAAAATAGATGCCTACCACTTGCTAGGCACAGTTCCTCATCTGTGTCTAGGCATCCAGACAGCAGCCACCCGCCTGCCTCAGCTTTCATTGCAAAGCATGTACTTCTGCAGGTGTCTGACAAGAGATAAAGCTTTCGATTTGCCAGCAAGTCCTGCACAAAGTTGGGCTAAAATCCTGCAGCTGAAGGATCTAAGGGCAGGCACTACCTGCACAGGCAGCCACACAGGTGATCACAATCTCATCAAAGCTATCACAGCAGTAAAGATTTTTTTTGAAGATTTTTTTAAAGATTTTTTTTGCTGCTGCAAAAAAAGCTATCTCTCCCAGACTTCCAAGAGGCAAGGTGTTAGTGATACAGTTATCTACCCAATCTTAAAACCTGCTCTCCCTCTCTTGGCTTCACTGTCCTACACTTGAGGGATATGACTGTAAAATATAGTACAGAGAGTTATGAAAGAAGCAAATGCTAAAAGAATGTAGTGCAACAACAAAACCTAGCAACCCCAAAATCCAACTGAAGCACTGCCCTGCCATCACCTGGAAAGAATGGATTATGAATTGCCCAATAAATGCCACACTATAAAGAGACTGCATTTGTTCATTCACTTTTATTTCACAAGGAGGCACAAAAGAGAGGGACTGAAAACCTATTCTCTTCCCTTTTTATCAAGTTGGATATTTAATTTCTTGTAATGAAAAGAAGTTGGGTGCCAACATAGGCAAATTACTCACTGCTCACTTTACAGAATATTTATTATAGTCTGAACCACTCAATTATATCACTCAACAACAAATGACCAAAAAAAAGAAAAATAACCCTGTTTGTAAATAGGGAGAAAATTATATATGTTGTGAGGTCTAACACCTTTACAGCCTTGTCAGATGAGCTGACATTGTGCTAGTTTCTGTGACCTGTGGCCTCTGAAACAGCTAATCTTTCTGCTACCTCTGCATCAGACACACTATTAAAATTGGGGAAAGTATTACTGAACATTATGGATATTATGCCATCAGTAAAACTAATGAGGCACTATTTACATACCAAGCCCTCTTACTCTGCCTTTTACAAAAGTTCAAAACAGTCTCCAAAAGCTTCTTCAACATCTATAACGCACAGGGAAGGTAAATCTACCTACAAAGAAACTACCTCATCCACCTGCAGTGACCTACTTGAGGGGCAAAATACTTGTGTTGAATGCCCCTTCTGAATACAGACAGTTTAAAAAGCAGCAGGCCCAGTGAAGACTGCAATGTATTTAAAACTCTTCCTTCATTGCCTGGTGGAGTCCTGGAGTAAAGACTGTGTCATCTTAACATTTGGAGATATTCCCAAATTACCTCTTTCACTGAAAGCCACTCCTCTAGAGCAGATAGTAATATCCATAGTAAACAGCCAGGCCAGTTTGAAGTAAGAATTGAGATTTGGACTTGGGAGGAGGAGGCAAAGTGGCAGGTATCCTTCAAGCTTAGCTAGATTTCCTTTCATGTGTCTTCATTGTGTGGTAGCGGTGAAGACTGAAAAACTGTCACTTCTGCTGCTCTCCTTGTACACAAAGCAGCCTTTGCCTCAAAATTGCCAAGTTTACCTTCTCACCTGCCTGCTCCTGGAAGAGTATACAGCTTCAGTAAAAACTTTTGGTCCAACTTTCTCCAAAAAACCCTGGCATGGTTCTAAGACTACTTCAAGCCCATTATGACGAATTCTGGCTTTTCCCATCCTGAACATTCTGTGTTCCATTGTGGAAACAATGGAATGTAAAGAGAATCTGGGAATGTAAAGAGGAACACCAGGGTCACTGTCTGATGGGGAACACTTAAAAACGGAGGTGAATCTTGGTGTTATCCTTTAGCAACTGCATCTGCAGAGCTTCAAAGAAAGAAACCTATCCCACTCATTTTCTTCATGAGCCTTGCAGCTCTTTGAAGGGAGGGGAGAAAAAATACTAAAGTTTTCTTTTTCATGTAACTGCTATAACACAAACACAAGAAAAAAAAATCTGAAATCAAAGTCAGTATACGTTTAAACTGGGTAGAAGAGAGATTAGTTTCAATAATTTTAAACCTTTTTTCCCCTGAGAGTCAGAAGCAACACAGTGGGAGAAGAACAGCCACAACATAGAAGCCGCAAAATACAGTGGAATAGATCAAAATACAAAAGCAAGCAGATTCTAGACACCTTTGAATGAAGAGCATTTCAAATTCCATATAAATACATAAACTGCCACCAGATGTCAGTACAGCCTAGAGAATTACTAGTTCCACCCTCTACTCAAGGCTGATAAAGGTATTTATTTAACATCTCCCACAACTGTCCAGGTACACAAATCCAGCCCTGCCACCAGTCCTGAATGGAAACAGCCACATGAAATAGGAATTCTCCCTTTCATATCGAGAAGCAGACCCGGGGGCCTGACATATGATCTCATTTGCATGTTATCAACATGAAATAAAAAACAAACAACAAAGCTGTAAGAACAGCCATAAATTTCTACTGTTGCAGGACATCAAGAACCAGCTCGATACTAAATCTCTAAGGAAGGTTCAGTGCCTTCCTTCCTCATGCTTGTCAGACTAACTATGGCATTCATCTTGGCCCCACACATTCCCATTCCCTCTGTTTCCAAATAGCTTTAGATAGCTCCTTAGATTATGCTGCAAAGTGTCAGGCAATATTTAGCAGTGAGGTTGCTAAGCTAAATAAAGCTTTTCTGCAAAACAAGCATTACCATGTCTGTCCTTGTGCTACAGCAGAGGCTCCCTCCACCTTCTCCCCATCTCTGATTTTTCGCAAGAATTGCAAAGGAAAGTGTCTCCAAAGCATCCTCAGATGATGTGATTTTGCTTTGAAACTTCTAACAGCACCCTTTATCTCACTTCTTCATGCAAATAAATATAAAAATCTAAAATGTTTTGATAGTAGAAATTATTTTCAGCATAAAAACATTTTTGCTGTTTCATGTCCAAATTCAGTTACACACCTGGCTACTAAAGCTGTTAACTAGAGAAGTTTCACAGGCTACTTAAATAAAGAGCAGAACTTACTTTAGACCATTAATGCACAAATTAAAAACAATCAAAAAAGGAAAGGAACCACTCCCCCATCCCAAACACAATCTATATTACTTAGTTTCAGCAAGAATTTTCAGCTTTGCTAGTTTATAGATTGAGCTTTCTGTCCTACCACAATCAACAAGTCTGTCTTTGAAGCAAAAACATGTATTTAGAGAACACCAGAATTGTAGAAACACCAAAAAAGAACTGTCAAATGATTAAGAAACCTAATTTAAAATCTTTGCTTGACATAGAACCAATGGATGTTGGCAACATCTTGATTCCCATTTTGTGTGAAATATGCAGGTAAGCAAAGCAGTATACATTGACCTATGGACATTTACATTAGGAAAACTGTTTGCAATTCATTTCTTAGTTAAAAGAGTAATGTAAGAAATCATGTTTATAAATTTTAACACCGGCTTTTTGTGCAATCTTACAAAAATCTCTTGTATTTTCTTATCAAATGCAATCAACTCAGTGGTATATTCTTAGGTCCAATGTAAAGAGCTTAAAAAAAAGAATATAATTGAAAAAAAGTGTTAAGTTAAAAACTGTGAACAGAAAATTAATGCTTTAGACAGACAGCTAGGAAGAGAACTTACTGAAATATCTCTGTTGTGCCTTATAGGGTCATTTTAGCACAGATCTGAGGTTTCAGCTTCAGTTTTAAAACAACCACACTCTTAGATTTCCTTTGCACGGTTTCATACCTCAGGTTGAATAAAATTGGAAGAGTAACAGAAGTACAGATACACAGAGGTTTTTTTTGAGCATTTATGTTCTTTTTAACATAGACAGCTGGATAACTTGGGATATTCATATAAAAAGAGAAATAAAAAGCAGAGAGACAGACAGCATCCTGAAAGACTTATCTCCTACAATTTGGAAGGGGATATGGAGTACAAACTACACATAAGTTGAGCAGCAGCAAATACAAAAACCAAAGCTGAAGGACAATGCTTCATGGGAAATCCCCAAACCATTTAAAATGCCATCCAAATTGTGTCCAAAGGAAGAGTGCCTCTAATTTAATATCTAAAATAAGCCCTGAAATCTCCTTTCAATTCAGGTGAGCCACGCAGTATCGGAAGTTTCCCTTGGAGGAATCTACACACTAAAGAGGGAAGGCAAGTTTTGTTGCAAACCAGACTAAGTGCTTAATTAAACATAAAAATTACAAGCGTGTTTCACCTTGCTTTTGAGTTTCATCAGGAAACCTTTCACAATTCCTATTTTGTTCCATACAACTGCAGGTCTTTGTCAGGTTAAAACAAGAAGAAATTTAGGTGCACTCTCCAAATTGGAATTTTTAATTCATGATCTTGGCTCTAACTGTAACAAAGACCCTTGAGGCTCATAGTTTCTTTCTGTTAAGTTCTCTTCCTCAAATTCTCTACACGTAAACACTTGTTTCTACAACAGTTTTTCTGCAAGTCTATTTTCTCCCACTTTTTTCACATTCAAAACACGCAAAACTCAAACCCAAGTGTCTCACTTTTACACGTGCCACTTGCTCATTCTGAATTCACTATGTCCAGGTGACAAGTACTATTCCAGTCACTACTTAGGAAATCTCAAGAACATTATATCAAGAGTACATGACTCAACAGCCAGCTTGCACACTATGCAAGAATAGGCGGCTCCTTTCCTCTGGGAAATCTAGCTTCTTCAAAATCAAAGTTTTAAGAAGGTAAAGAAGAATTTCAGCTTCTGCAGGAGCAAAATTGCAAAGATGCATTTAGAAGTTACTGAAGAGTTCACATCAGCAGCAAAGTTTGAGTAGAAAGAAGCCTACAGTTACTTCCTATTTAGCACAACCTAATTTCCTAAAATCTTTAAATTAAAAGTTCACCCTTGACTTTCAAAGCGGTTTTTGCATCCTTCTCCATATTACCTGAACTATGTTCAGCTAGCTTCTAACATTTCCTCAACACCCACCAAGCACTTAGCTCTGCTGCTGCATCAACTGCAGCAAATGGCATTCAAGCTGTGAGACTTTGACAAAGGCTGGCATTTCAACAGCTATATGGCAGTATTCAGTGACTATGCAGATGGAGAATGGTGGATGCATCTTTTTTCTTTAATGAAAAAGGTTCTAGATAAAGATGCTTTTAATAAAGGGTAATTGCCAACCTGAAATGCTGTCATTTTTATACAGACAAGTGGAAATGAGGTTTGGCAGAATGTTTGAAACACTTGTACATTCAATTTTTCTTGGTGCTAGTGGTTAAAGAGTTCTATTAAATTCACAGAAAAGAATTAAACAATGCAGAACGCATTTCCTATTGCTAATGGCTTATAGTAACTATAACCACGTTAAAATAGTTTTGTTGGTTCATTTGTTTTTAATGAAAACCCTTTTTCAAGGATTTACAAATAAGTTTAATGAAAAAGTATGCATTATTAGGGAATTTTCATCCTTGAGCTATTTTCCTCACCCTAGATCCCTCAATTCTTCACTAAATACCCAGATTTTCAGTTCATCTCTAAGCACAGTAGTTGCCTTAAATTTCACTTTTCTGCTTTCATCCTAGATCTTCTTCGGGTTAACTTAGCTGACAGTGTTCTTGCCAAAGTCCAAAGATATTTGCACTGTTCCATCCCTGTGTGTTTTGAGTTGTCAATCATCTTTTCTATGACAGTCCAGAACCAGCTCTTTTGTCCTGCTACCCCACTCCTTCCTTCCCTTTCAGAAGATATTCAATCTGTTTTTAAAGTGAAGATCATTAAAAGCTCTTCTGGAGCCCATTCAATCCCTGGAAGGTCTACTTTGCAAATAAAAGAAAAAAAAGCCTGCCCCCATTGTGAACCTAGTCCAGAAAACTGCCTCTACTCCAAATCTGTGTCCAATGGCACACATGCAATCTTTTTTCATCTCTCCATCACTTCAGGAAAAACATGCCTGTCAACTCAAACACATCATTAATACTCACAACTGCACAGACCCAGCCAAACACCTAGTTTTGAAGATTCTCTATGCATAAAATCTAAATTGAAGTCCTTTCAACTGATCCTTATCTTTCCACCTCATCCAAACCTCTTCCAAGTTTGCTTTCACACAATATTCTCCAGTGAAAGAAAGGCAAATATCTTGCTGTGACTGCAGTACATTCAGAAAACTACTGCCAGAAAGAATACTCTAAGAAGTCGTCTCTTTACATACTCACAGGGCTACTTGCCCCTTCAGCTGAATCAAACACCTGCTATTGTCATGGTCAAGGCCCATCAAGGTCTGCAATTATCTTTGCCCTTAGTAAGACATCTTCTCTATCTCCAGTATCACACGAGGTTAATCTGTCACCCATGTTACAGTTTCTGTTAAGCCTCATTTGTGCTTTCTTCTACTTTGTGTCTCAACAGAAATGCAGCTTCTGAGTCCCCAGCCATCCTCACAGTCCTCCTCTTCACAACTGCCTACACTAAAAGATTTAATAAACAAACTTGTGTTACTGGGTTACCAGCTGCACCAACACTGCCTCGCCTGACACTTCAACCATTCATGGGTAGGTTAATCTACATATTTGGATCCAGAACTATTCCAGGGATTTCACAGAAAGCATGGTGCTCGGCACCACAACATGCTGCAGTCACACTGAACATCTGACTGACAACTTATGAAGTCACTTAAACCATTTTAGGCTCAGGCTGACAAATAAGCAACACCAAATAAATACTGGAGAGCAGCAATAGGCATTACTTGAAGTAGCAATGCTGAAATTGAAAAAAAAAATATTTTTTCAGCAATAATTTCATCACTTGGCCATAAAGACTGCAAAAAAACTCATGTGAACGTACCTTCTTTTCTACTAAATAGGCAGTAAACTTAAAACTTCTTTATTAGTATTTCAGTGAGGCTCATCACTATGGCATGTGAGCAACCAAAGAAGATCGAGTTGCTCATCTGTATTAAACAACAGCTGCTGCAGGTTGAAAACAAGTAGGACTTCAGTTTTACAGAAACTCAGCTGAGGTTTCTGTTTGGCAAAGACATGCATTTGAAACAAGGCATGGATCCAGATCCCATTTGATATGGTTCTTCCTGATGCATAGATCTCAGGTAAATTCAATAGCTCCTCTCTCTCCCCTCCACATAACAAAAAGCTTTTCCCTCTGTGTGCTAACAGGATTAAGTGTCACATTTAAATTTTATCAAACTTCACTTTTTCTCACCCCTTCCCTGAATTAGCAGGTTACTGTTGAAGCAGGCAGTGAACACACAGTTTCTCCTACTCATTAACATCACGGACACGCTGTGGCATGTATCCAAGCCCTGTTTTCCTGCAGAGGATATAGCTTCTGTGGATGTGAACAATCTCCAGCAAAAGCTTAACACATCGTCCCATTTCCTCTGTTGGAAGGGAGTCTCCCAACTTTTGCTCAGAACAAACAGAGTCCTGGAGCCAGCCCATGGACAGTGTTTACAGAAACAGCAATGTCACCAATAGAAGAGATTCGGATACTTTGGAACAAAAATAGTCTGAAGGAAAAAAGAAGTAGCAGGATTTTTTTTTTTTTGCATGAAAAAGTAGTAAATTAAGCATTAGTCAAACGTTGATACATTTTTTTTTTAGCTATTTTATATGGAGGCTTCCTTAAAAACCACATCTATTTTACTGTGGTTAAAGTAAATCTTATGCTGAACAAAGGAACTGAAAGGTACCAACTTAGCAACAGTTCTGTATTTCCATCCCCACCTCTCCTCTTGCTGCCTGATTTACACATGTACAAATGAGGGGCCCAAGTAGTGCCAATATAAAAGAACACTTTTTTTGTTGTGGGATTTGTTTTAATTTTTTTAACACTGAAAAACTTAAGCCTGCCCCAACTTTGTGAAAATAGAAAGGGTAGCTGAAGTATTTACAAATGTTCTGCACCATCTGTAATTCTTCATACATGCACTTTGACAACCTGATTTAATTAGTATCAACCTTCCACCACTTAGTATACTGCTAAGTATTAGTCTATTTTTATTTTATTTATTTTAAGGAAGTGGAACAATACAGTGATCATCAAAAATAGTACATCAAAATAGAACACCCTGTACCCCGTACTTAAACAAATAAATACAGAAAATTATAATCCAAGAGGAGGATATATAAATATAAACTCTAAGTTTCAAGAAGTTTATGAGAATTACAACTTTTGAAAACCCAATCCATCTGGTAACTGAAGTGGTTTCAATCTCACAGTTAATAACACAGGAACAGAGCAGAAAGCTGCTCTCAGCATCCATTTTGCCTATGAATCAAACTTACATCATCACATGATCAAGGTATGAGACAAGGCAAGCAGGCATAAGAGGAAAATGCATCACATTTTTTCTTGCCTTTCCTCACTTCCAGTCTACAATCTGCCTGAGGACTATGACAGACACAACTGGTAGGAAGCAAGAGGCAAAGAAGTGTCAGAGACAACGTGAATATCCAGGTTCCATCCAAGAATCAGGAAGGAAGAAACTTGAGGGTCAGCTGCAGAAGATAAGGGCAGAGGCTGGCTCCAGCATAAGACTTTTCTTAAGTAAATGGCTTGGTAATAAAAATAATATTTTTTAAAGTTTCCATGCCTCCTCCCACGTTGAAGCTGCTAAATCTCATCCTGTTGCCCTGTTCAGGGCTGTGAATCATTATGCTAACACGAAATGGTGCTACTCACCTCCAGATCTTCTCTCTGTAAAAAAATTAGCAGGCTACTTCTTACAAAGGAAAGAAACCTTTTCTAGACTCAACCAAATAGTGGACAGAGGCTTCATTTTCTTTCCCGAGGCTTAAAACACCAGGAAAGTTTGGACACAGTATAGGAAAAAAAAAAAAAAAAGAAAATAAATTTTAAATAAATAAATAAAGCAAGCAAGCCAGCAACTGTCTACAGTTTGCCTGTGCCCTTTCTGGCTGAAGATGAGGGTAGACAGCTAGTTATTTCAGATAGACCCCATTCTAACTTCCTGAAATGAAAGTCTGCCAAGTATTAAAGGGAGAAGAAAGGGATGTAAGCAGCTTGTGTACTTCCTTTCTAGAGATATTTTTTACTACCATTGCAATTCTACCATTCTTACTAAGGGAACTGATGTGTTAGGCAGAGTTCTGCAACACGCTTCATTCAATCTCCACTTGCACAGTTAGTCAGAGCACGGTGCTAACAAACACCAAGGCTGTGGGTTCCATCCCTGTATGGGCCCTTCATTTAAGTTCAACTTAAGAGTTGGACTCAATCCTTGTGGGTCCCTTCCAACCCAAAATATTCTGTGACTCTGCAATTTATCACTTCAGAATGATGTTCAATTTTACATCTTATTATTTAAAGTGCCTGGAGGCTTAAAATGAAAGCTGACACAAACCATGGTAAAAGCCTGTAATATATACTAGCCTCCAAGTATTACTGCATTCAGGTATGTTAGTTACTTTTTTGGTCAGCTTAAAGAATCGTTCATCCCACCAGCTGATATTTCTCTCCAAGGAGAAGAAAAATGATTCTACAAATCAATTCCAGCAAATTAGAGTATTAGCAACATGAGGCAAAATGCAATCAAATCAAAGTGATGATTTATTGCTTACAATGAAAACTAGAGAATCTATACCTTCAAATGTTCTTTTCAGTAAGCAACTGATATTCCTTAAGATACTCTGTAAGACAGTTCAAGAAATTCAATGCAAACTATTTCTTAACATGTGATGTATGTCACAACCCTGATTTAGTTCATGATGCAATTTTAGCACATGCTGTTTCTACTCATATACTTCACATGCCAGAACAGATTTGCTGCAGCCACAGAAACATCTTTGGAAAGTTAAAAATTACTTGCTTCTAAGGCAAAAAATCTTTATCTCTATATTACAAGTTGAACTGTATGTGTTTTATTAGCAGCTATTGAATCTCTAGGAGCAAAGATGCCTCACCAGTATCCAAAACAAACAGCAGACACTACAGATGCAGTTAGGAGTGTTGGCTTGTTCTATAGCTTTCATGGAGGAGAATGCACATGACACTACCTTTAAGTCAGTACACCCAGCAAGTGTTGTCTGCCACCAGTTTAGAAAACTTCTCTACAAGAGAAGCATTGACAATGATATGACCAAGTCTAGTCACCCACGTCCTATGACATCAGACAGTAAGTGCCAGAAGCTTGAGTGACTTAAAGCACCAACATCTTTCTTAGAAACATTTTAAATCTGTTCTAGCTATGATGAATGAGTACATTTACATAGTCAAGAGGAGCTGTAGACAATTAGCACTTTTGAACGCAAGGCAAACCACACGTACCTCCAGGTATGTACCCAGGTAGGAATATCTGAGCTTCTGCCCTGCTGTGCGAGCACCTTCACAAACATTAAACATTAAGTTGGCAGTGGAAAAAAGCCACATGTATAACCACAGAAAAGTAGTAGACAGGCTTAGAACTGGGTTCAACTAACACTGCTGCAAGGAAGATTATTTCCATACCTTTATTTTATTCTTGCAACATTTTGTCTGTGTCTTAATCAGAAAGTTATTCCTTCTTCCCCTTAACATTATGTCCACTTGGCAGTATAACAGCTAAACCACACGGACAGAGGATCTAAATCATTTCAAAATAACACTGTTCTCACAAGTAGCAACTGCAAAATGCCTGAGGCAAAAATGTGTCAAGAACCAAATTTTAGTTATTCAAACCCTACCACATTCTCCTTTTCCTAAAGCTACCAATTTCATTCCACTTAAATAACTTGTGAAAACCTGCTAATTCCATTTTACTAACATGTGGAGAACCTGCAGATCTTCCTCTTGTAGAGGAGAAATGCTCAGATTGGGAAACTTTCATGTTATTTTTCAGTATGAGTTCACATCTCATTTACAATCGGATTCTCAGATCAGCACACTGACATGGAAGGAAACGTAACAGAAAAATAAGATCTGTTAACAAAGCTGGTATCTACAGTCAGTTCCTCTCAGGAATGAAACACCCAACTTTGCAGGACAGCACTAGATATATTCGTATAAAATATCTTTGTGACAGAAACGAACAAAAGAACAACGAGGTTTCTTTACAGATTTCCTTATACAAGACATGAAATCCTTCTGTGTAGATAGTTGCTATGGTGCAGACTTAAGGGGAAAAAGAGGGGAGATCAGACTTCTTGTTTACAGGTTTCCAATATGCTCCACTTGATCCATCTTGAAATTGAAACCCTTCAGCTTCCTGTCTTAAGGCTGTCAGATGATAGAGAACAAACACAGTGTTAGCAACTTTATAAAGCTCCCACATTTTCTGCACAGATCTAGAGAAAAACATCCACAGACAGCAGGGACAATCTAGTTTCAAAAAGAATAAAAGCCATGCTAAATCCTGAAAGACTTACTAAAGGGAAAAGAGACTTACTCTGGGAATGAAATACCAGATTAGCTTTGTACACTGTCAACACTTCACCACAATGTAACACTGCACGGATCTATAAAAAAATACGCTGCTTTGACATTGTCAGGCAAAATCCTGATTCTTCTGAGAACTTCTTACACAGGTTTTATCCAAACAGGTATGCCCATCTATTTACAGATTCAAGAAGAATAAGACAAAGACATTTACGGTAGGATTCAACTCTCTCAGACACCTAAACCATATAAAGACACAGCTTCTGCAACAGTCCAAAAAGCCTACAGAAAGATTCAGCTTATCCTACAGCAAACGCTTGGGGTTAGTTCAGTGCCTAGACACAGGTATCTGCTGTCAGTTTAAGCTCCTTGAGAGTTTCACCTCACTTCCAGTGGCCTTATGCAATTTTCACCAACGTTTTAGTGATCCTAATTGGCACTAGGTTTAGGTAGGAGACCAGAGGGCTACTATCCAGGCTCCACTGACTCTACCAAGAAATTTTCACCAACTAGGAAGACAGGGAGCACAGAAACTTGGTGCAAAAGTATAAAACTTAAATGTTCTTCATCAGTCATGAACAGAATGCATCCTTTACTCTTTTGACAATTGACAAGAATTTAGATATTACTTGTAGAATACTCTTAGACTGTTATTTATCGTGGTTTTGGCGCTATGTAAGAGATTCGGCCTTCACAGTCACTACTTTAGGGTCCCATCTTTTAAAGAAGCAGCCAAATGTAATTTCTTCTCTAGATCCCTTATCCACTAGCCAGATTAGTCTAGAACCTTTTTGCCAAAAACTTCTATATAACCTGGTCTGCATAAACTGCCTTAATCAACTTTTTTTTACTATGGTGCATAAACCCCACTCTTACAGAACAGGTTAGTTCTCCCATTCAATCAGTCATCAGTCTGGTTCTGTCATACGCTGTGCTTTTACTGAACATGCAGGGTGAGGTTAGAAATGACCACCTGATCTTACCCAATCCAGGATAATTCCAAGGTTTAGGAACTTAATGATGCAGTCTTCCTAAAATACAAGTTCCATGCGTGAGGATGCCTTTAAAGACCTCCAGAGGGAGATACTGTCCAATTTTTGGCATTTAAATTGCCTTGAACATCCATCTTAGGCATCATCTCTGGCCACAGTAGCATCTTGCCACAGCCTGAATATTCTACTCTGTCAGGTCAGCAATTCCAAACTCAAAAATAAACAGGAGAGGAAGCAAGACATGTGACAACTTTCAAATTCTATGGCAGTTTTCTTGATCCCTTTAGACTGTAACTTATTCATGTCCCAAATGCTATTGTTTGCCATCATCTATTTATATTTCTTTACCTAGTTACTGTTTGAACAAAGTGTAAAAATATTATTTTCCATCTTGTCATATAAGCCTAGAAAGCTTAACTAATGCCTCAAACTGCTCCCCACTGCTAGCAAACAGCTTATACTGAAAGAGTAGCATCTAATGCCTACTTATGCTACTAACAGCACCACAAGAAGTCTGAAGGAGAAAAAAACCAATATACTGGAGGGTATTGGCATAGCCTTCTTTCCATCGTTTTTTGGTTCTTCCATCTTCTGGGATTTGTTTCCAAGAGAAGAAAGGGCCTTCACCAAGGCTGGACTGGGAGAGAACAACCATTAACTTTTAAACACTAGGGAAAATATTGTCCCTTCACGTTTACAGGCATAAGTAGTTCTGCTTTCCTTCCCATTTATTTAACAAGCATTGGAATGATTCTGCTAATGTAGCTATAACCCAGTTCTCACAGCTCAGAGATAAGGGACACTGTGCAAGGAAACCACCAGGCACCCAATGCTTCTATAGCTATACTTATTACACAGAATCCACCCAATATTAGGAATATTTAAGAGAGTTACAAGGTTCCCATGGAGAGAGAGCTGAGATTTTGTCACATTTTATTCCAAATCTACTGAAAACAGAAGAGCTTTTGCCAAGGCAATTTTGGCAAGTACTGCCAGCATTATCCTGGCTTGCCAAACTGCATTTAGATTTTGCTGGACGTATTTACTTGTTTAATATGCTCGGAGAAATAGATACATTTGTTGCTGTAGAGGATTTGGCTTACTTTGAAGACCTGGAACAACACTTAAAGATGAATCAGAGACTGACTGACTTAGGAATTTGATATATTAGCCTCAGCTCATAGTGGTGTTGCATGCTGAAGTATTAGAAGTAATCCATAGCACACCTACTTCAGGTCTGAGATCAGACAACTCTGAACTCTCAAATGACACTTTTACTGCATTATTTTTATATAGCCAAGTTCTTGCCCCTTTCAAAAATACTACCCAACATGAGCTGTAGGATGACCCTGAAGATCTACTTCAGGAGTCAAAACAGCACAACTACATTTTATGACAAACACAGCATTCTTTGCTGACTGCATGGAAATAAATCCTCAAGGCTTGATTTTCAGAAGAGATTAAGCATTCAATCTCTCTCTCACTCAAACAGTTACAGCCCTTTAGGACCCCTTTAGTTAATTTCGGCTGATCCCTCCCACACTGTTGTCCCTACCCTCACTCCCCACAGGGCCAGTCAGTGCTCTGCTTCCACCCTGTCAGTGAGGCACGCAGGAATGCTTTTGATCAGATGCATCAGAGGTACACTGGTGACATAGCTTGCCTGACAGAATCAAGCTCTACTGTTTGACTCAAAACCTGGAGTGAAAATACTGAAGTATTTCAAAAACATTATCTGCAGCACTTGTTTTCAAGGTTTTGTTTCTGTTTCTCCATTGTTTGTCCATTCCACATTGTCAGCTTTACTAGCTTGCTTTTTCTCCTTTTTTCTTTTTTTTTTTTTCTGAGCATCTCCCTCCATTCCCCCATCTCCTGATGCTACCCCACGATAGATAAGCTACATACTTGGTCATAGCCATGGCCCAACTATCCTCAAAGAACATACTACTAGAGAAAAATATGAAATACTGCTCAGGCTTACATTTTTCTAGCTCCTCACTGTTATAATATATATTCATCCTGGAGGCACAGCTTTTCATACAATTCTTTCCTTTGCCTTTTAAAAGCACATATTCTTAAAACTCCTCTAACCCATTATTCAGTAGGTACCTATAATGCATTTTTCACAAACAGAAAAATCAAGTATAAACATACCCTACACTTCTGGTTTCTAAATGTGTATACATATATATTTTGGTTATATTCAAGGTAAACAGTACCAACGTGCTTCCTAAGAGATACAAGTGCACTACTCTATGACCCGTTCCTATCTTTACTGTACCTTTCCAATATTTAATCCACTTGTAAGATAACAAAAATACCTGTGGATTCCTCTAGATAAACCAACAACAAAAAAGTAAACCAAGAGAAGATAAAGAATCAAAGCCTCTCCATCCCAGGGAAACATACAACTCAGTGACAATTCTTCATTGATAGTTTTAAATCTAATCACCAAATTATAATCCCTCAGATATGTCATATCTATACTTTCTACTATGTCAATTTTATAGGATGTTTGGGTTGCCAAATTCAGTATCCTGAAAACCATCACAAAGGCTAGTGTTTGTATGAGGCTATCAATCTGCCTGATTTAACATGAAATAAAATAAAAAGAAAAAATAATAAATGAGCTCCATTTCCCGGCAGGATCTACTCCACTTACCTGCTTTGGTCCAAGTCCTATTTCAGGATTTCTGTGCAAAACCATGCTAAGCTGACAGTCTATAAGCAGTTGCACACTCTACTCACCCAGTTAAGACCTGGCACAACTTAGTTTCCATCTGTAATCTGAAGTACTCTAATTTTAGATTAGCAATCCACAGAGTTTCTTATATTACTCCTCTTGCATTCCTTGATACAAGTTACTGGCATCTTCTAAGCTATGTCCTATTTTAATAGCTGTTGTTAAACATCCTCCTGGCCGCTAAAGTGGAAAGAAATCCATCAACATTTGCATCTGACAAAAATTCAGCTTTTTAAACCACATACCTGACAAATCTATAGAGTATAGTCTTTAGGCACTGTTCTATAATTTTAATACTACCTGGTCATGAAATATTAAAATTACTTTTGTTTCTAATAAAAATCTTTCTTTCTCTGACTGTCCAGCTGTCCTCCCTCCATCCATATAATTTGCTTACTAATTTTATACATTGCTTCATTATCTGTTAATTTATATTCATGGAATAAAAGCTGACAGACATCTATTTAGGGATTTCTTGTGCCAGGAGAAAGGGAAAGAATATTTTTAAGCGCCATTTCCACCTCTATTCTCAGATATTTTTATCTTTGCTATCTCCCTTGATTGTGGATTCTTCCACAACTAGTAAGATTTTTGTAAGCCATTCAAAAGCATTACATTTTTTTCTGTTCACATTTCATCTTTCCCCTTGTGTTGTTCAAAAGCTTTCTACCTTTTGAATTTTTTCCTTTGAGGAAAAAATATTTTATTCATCTGACCACAAATGGACTTTTATAATAAGCCATGATATCCACAGCTGAAGTAGTTATCCTAGACTGACTTTGAAGCTAAAGGAGAGAAATAAGCAGGGCAACTGGGGACAAATCATGCCATTCCTAAATTCATATCTAAAATAAATCATACAGAATTGTCCTGTTAAAGGGTCTCTCCTTATTCCTTAAAAGCCTAAAACAGTCCAGCTCGGACATATTTAACTACACGACAGGTGTAGTAAGTTCAGCAATATGAATCCATATTATAGGTATTTCCTACCAACTTCCATGAACAATTAGGATCCCCACAGAGGAATCAAAGGTAATGATAACCACACAAACATACCACAGGACAGAAAATCACATATCCAGTAGTATTCTAGCTTAAGACACCACCATATTTATTTTCAGAATGTTAATTCCCATTTGTTTCCTTGTGAAGAAGCTTAATTGCTCAGAAAATAAGCAAATAACCTTTTCTTACTTCACTGTTTCACGGAGACCTGCCAAATGGCTGCTATATCATTTCTAGAGCCACAGAGAACTCAGAACCGTACATCTGCAGGGTCACAGCCCAGGGCCTCATCTAACAAGCACAATATATATAGCCATTTCAAACGAGTCTGACCTGTGTCTTTCAAGTATTTGGAGGAGGATGCTGCACATGCAAGTTTCTCTAAGAAGAGCTGGAGGAGGTTTAGCTGGCAGAACACTGTGCCAATCCTGCAGAGCCATCTGAGTGCCACTTCATACTCTTTTCCCCACTGCTGCTAGCTGAGTCTTGCCCTTGCCCTGTAAGTCTAGGACCTAAGCTAGTTTCTTTCCTTTCACTGCTTTCCATGCATCACATAGAAGCTCCAATTACTGGCTGGAGTGTCTCAAGGGACATCACTACTCATATGAAAGACCAAAAACCCTCATAGCAGGTACAATTTCAAAGAGATAGTAAGTAAATTTGTCTCACATAGGCTTTCTGCTATTACACCATTGCTTAATTTAAACTGTCAAAAACCCCTCTGAATGTTTTGAAAACATTTCAGGATGTTACTGATGAACATTTATAGTTATAGAATTAATCACTGCTATGAATTCCAGAATCGCATCAGATATGTAAGAAAGGCTTCAAGGTTACATAACTTTCAACAACCAAAACAGAGGAACTTCACAGCTCATTCTAGCCTCCATAAGTTAAATTGTTGACACAGTAGTAAAATCCTTGCTCTAAAGTAACAGCAGCATTTTTATTTAATGTAAACAAAATATTCAGTCGTTTTATTTTTTTAAAACCACTAATTTTTGAGCAAGAGTTTTAGATGAGCACATATTCTGTGTGATAATATAATAAATAAACTACAAGCAGAACTCTTGAGACTAATTGTATTAAGAAATTCTAGAATGCAAGGCTGGTTTACTCTGCTCAGCATGCACATCTAGGCAACGAGTGGAAAAAAACGAGCCATTTGCACAGCTTCCTTTGCCTCTTCTTCCCTGACACAGGTATGTGCATGTGTATGCACATATGTACACACACACAAATAAAGATACAAAGCAGAGTATATCAGGCTCAAATAGTGAAATTTCTTAATACAATCATGTTCAAGTATATATATGTATATAAAAATATATAGAGAAGAACATAAAGGATAAACAAGTTATTATGCTGAATGGTGAAAACTTTTCTGGAGGAAGTAAAACATTTTCACTCTTCTGCACAGAACAAAGCAGACAACTTCCCCAGAAGTAGCAGCACACATCAGAAATGCAGCTATCAACTCTGCAAAGTCAACACTGCAAAATGGAAATATTAAGCCTATTCTCAAAGTATACAGAAGGTGAGGAGGGCAAGAGGGAAAAAAAAGTACTATAAACATCACTGTAAGAAGATCTCTTAACAGGCTAGGGCCTTCAGCAGAGAGCACAAACTCTTCCCAAAGCTTTTACTACAACAAAGTAGTTAAGAAAAGTCGTTGACTGATTCGCCTTTTATTTGTTAGACTGAGCAAAAAAAAGTTTGAAAATGATCAGAAAAGTTCAGATCAGTAACAGAGAACAGCATTACAGAAAAACTGGATGTGGGAGCTATTTCATATACAGGCTGCGATGGCCTTCAAGACAAAAGCAATCAGTTTTAATTGCATCTAGTGAATAAAGGTGAGTCAAGGGAAGGTGAGGAGAGGAGTGATATGGTGAAAGCAAAGAGACAAGGGATCTCTGCACAGCATCCTGGAGAGCTAAATGCAAATCCTCTGTCCTTACACAAAATGGAAAAAAAGAAAAGGAGCGCAATGAAGAGAACTGCTCAGAGCTCCTGGTAGATGCTGATGGACCAACTATTGACTGAAATACACCTGGATGCACAGAAGAGACTGCAAAAAAACTGCTCTGAGCAATATCCCTTTCTTCCACTGATATCTTGCCTTGCTATATGCAGAAACTCTTAAATTAATTTTCTATTAATCAAAGGGCATACAAGCGAGGGGGGGGAGGAAAATGCATCAGCAACACAAGACAAAGTTACAGAAAGTATTTCCAATTTACACACCAGAAAAATCAAGTGCCTATGACAGGAAGCCAGAATTGAAGCAAAATGCTGGCTATCCATATTAAATTAGGAGACATACCGTTAAATAAAAGCAGCTATGTTTACATCCACAGTTAGAAAAATGCCTCAAGCTATCATCTGGCAAAACACTATGTCACTGCACTGCACGTGGCTTCCTTCTCATATCCTTTGTTCGTTTATTTGTTTCATAATAACCATTGAAGCTTCACCAAAAAAAACCCCAAACAAAATAGCCCGCGTATATCAGTAGGGGAAAAAAAAAAAAAAAAAAAGGAGTGATTTCATGCATCTTGATCTATAAATAACTGCTTAAAGGGAAAACAGTTATATGCCTAATCCCAACTCAGAAGAACTATCCTTTCCAATTCAGATTTGTTGTAGGAGATACAGGATTAGTTCATCTTCTTTTACTTTGTTTTTAAACAAAACAAGCACATTGATTAATGCTTATTTCACATAAAATTAACAAAGAAAACTTCCCAAGAAACATGGCTATTAAACAGTGTCACTTTTCAAGCAGAGTTAAAACACATATCTGAACAATACATGTTTTTGATTGTGGCTTGAGTAGGAACAGCAGCTCAGTACTGAAAGCTTTCCATTCACATCAACTGTATTCTCTTCATAACAAGAGCATATGTAGGCAGAGGGATTGTGCCTTTTCCAACAGCTGCCCCGTCATTTTAAAGAGGATTTCCATAAACAGCATACACACACAAGTAGTGCTGGTCGACTTTCCTAACTTTCCTCTTTTCCTTCCCTCCTTCCTGGTCTGCAGACAAAACTTCAGCAGAGTAAAAACAAAGACCCCTCAGACAAGAACTGCTCTTCCCATTCAAACAGAGCTGGGGATAAATTCTTTTCTGATGGATTATTTTTTAAGAATATATCCATTAATTCAGTAAAGGGGTGAAGTGGGTTTGACTTGACCTACCCAAATCTGGAAGCCAGGGCCTGAAAGCAAACGGTGTCTTCCAAGGGGTACAGTGACCTCAACAGATGCCAGGTAAGACAGAATGCACCAGCATTTAAGACAACGCTAGCAGCCAGCTTCTAGCCTCAACAGAAAACGAGGACCACTGCTCCAACAGTCTTGCACTGGGTTTGTGTGGTCAAGTTTTAGTAGCAGGGGTTGGAGGGTGAAGAGGTGGGGCTACAGGAGTGGTTTCTGTGAGAAGTTGCTAGAAGCTTTCCCCACGTCCAGCAGAGGCAATGCCAGCAGGCTTCAGGACAGACCCGCCACTGGCCAAGGCTGGGCCAATGAGAGAAGGTAGTAACATTTCTGTGATAACATTTAAGAAGGAAAAAAAGTAATTGTGCTGAAGTAATTTGGCTCAGAGAAGAAAGGAGTGAGAATATGTGAGAGGAACATCTACGCAGACAGCAAGGTCAGTGGAAAAGGAGGGGGAGGAGCCACTCTGGGCATCAGAGAGGAGATTCCCCTGCAGCCTGTGGGTGTGCAAAGATCCACCTGAAGCCTATGCAAGAGAGCCACACCAGAGCAGGTGGACACCCAAAAGATGCTGTGACCCTATGCTCCAGCCCATGCTGGAGCAGCCTCCTGGCAGGAACCTGTGGACTTGTATAGAGAGGAGCCCATGCTAGAGCAGGTTTTCCTGGTAGGACTTGTGACCCTGGGGGGGGACCCACACTGGAACAGGCTGTTCTTGAAAGACAGCAACCCATGGAAGGGGACACATGCTAGAGTAGTTGTGAAGAACTGCAGCCTGTGCTCTCTCATGCTGGAGAATTTCCTGGAGAACTGTCTCCCATGGGAGGGACCCCACACTGGAGCAGGGAAGAACTCCTCTCCCTGAGCAGCGTCAGGAACAACATGTAATGAACTGACTGCAACCTCCACTCTCCATCTCCCTTCGCCACTGGTGGGGAGGACAAAGAGCCCAGGAAGGAGAAAGGGGTAGGGGGGAGGTGTTTTTAAGGTTTGTTTTACTTCTCATTACCCTATGCTCAAATTTTGACTGGTAATAAATTCAATTGATATCCTCAAGTTAAGTCTATTTTGTCCACGACAGTATTCAGTTTGTGATCTCTCACTGTTCATATCTCAACTCAAGAACCTTTCATTACATTTTCTCTCCCCTGTCCAGTTGCAGAATGGAGTGACAGAGTGGCTTTGGTGGGTGCCTGGCATGCAGCCAGAGTCCAACCACCATAAACTCTTCTGAAGTTTAGCACTAGCAGGTTTTAAGAGGTAGCTGGTAGAAGAGCAGTTTATGTTTCTGAGGTTGTTTTTCTGGAAGAAAACTCCTCATGTGCATATAGTGAGATTAGAGGCTGAAGAAAACAGACCCAACATACTACTACATTTTCCAACAGGAAACACACTGAACTTTGAGACAGTACGTAATTCAGGAAGAAGAGTAATAGAAAGGGTATTAAAAGAATTTCCTGCCAAAGCACAAATATTATCAATATGTAAATCTTCACAGGAGGTACTTAATGCTTTTGATATTAAATACTCTGCCTATGCAAGTCCTCTCCTATTGCTCAATCCTCTTCAAAACTATTGCAAAGCTTTCCAGATGAGGAGATTATGTCAAGAATTCTCTGTCTAGATGGCATTTCTCAAGTGCATACAAGTCTTGTAAATTGCATTACAAGGTCACTTAGAAAGTTCTCTGAGTTGTCAACAAAACCAGATTTAAGCCCAGAAACATTGCAGAAGCACTCATCTAAACACTTGTTAATTATTGAACCACGGCTCTGTTCATTACTGTCCTACTTTGTCAACAGTAACACCCACCTCTATCATCACAAATATAACCTGGCTGTTGCCAGTAATTCCAATTTTCTTTTTGCTATAAATACAAAAAAATTCAGCTAATTCTACAATGCATATAAGCTACACCTCTAACAAGTACCCTGGCCCTGAACTTGGCTGAACTTGCTCAGTACATCACTAAATTTGCAGTTCTTTTAAGTCAAATGGTGTATTTGTTGACTTTTTCTGAATTCATTACAAGTTTTTCAATATTTCTTAGTTCTGCAAGAAAAGGCTTTTGGAAACCTCTATCCATTTCACCTCCTCCACCTGCAGAGGAAAAAACAACCGACCTAAAACTGCAGCTTCATCAGTGTCTGTCCTGACTTCAAATCCATATACCATCCAACTAAACCATCATCTTTCAAGATATTTACAGCCAGATAAATAACTAAGAAGATATGTATTCTGTCTTCCCACATTTTAATTAGCAAACAACTCAGAGCCACCTATAAATGTACAGACAGTTACTCTTCAGCCCATCCCTCTGTCCCCTGGGTTTTCCTCTTGCTCTTTCCATTTGACCCCTGTCCACATCATCTGGATTCTACTTTCATGCCACTGGTCTTGAACTAGACTGTAAATCCTTTTTAGCAGAGCCCATACTTTACTACAAACAATAAAAGCACAAGATGATGTACAGTGCTAATCCTAACAGGAATCTTCAAGCCTTACTGAAATACAATAGAATTTGAACCTCTGGTAAATGTACAAATCTTCACTGAAAGCTATTTGCAAAAACACAGATTAGTGAAGTTTCCTCAAACATAAAGCATGTTTTCTTGATATTGCAGATACTGTTTTAGCTACCTACATGGCAATAATGTTTTATAGGAACACTGAGCAGGACATTAGCTTCTTTACAAAAAAGCCAGAAAGTGCAGAAAGTCTTTGGTTATCTGTCTCTTACGTGGAATGTAAAGGGACAGATTAATGTTTAGATTATGTCCTCTCCTACTTTTACATAAACATGCCTACAAACATATTTGAGAAAAAAGGATACTGACAACAAGAAAAAAACAAGTTAACAACAAAACTCTTTTACCACAGGCAAAGATATTTAACACACATACCAAGCAGACACATATCTTCTTTCAAGAGGGAATACACTAGTGCTTTCAGTATCAACTTAAATCAGTTATGTGCTACAACCTCACTGCTCTTTTTCTGGTATGACAGCAATGGTGATTAAGTACCGTCCCAATCACATAAACTGTTCTCTATGTCCTGGGGTCATATTTAAGCACCGGGGTCCACCCACACATAAACCTAGTTGGCATGACCGGAGTCTTGAAATTGTTTCAAGTGATTTCTAGAAAAGTATGAATCAGCTTTTAGAACTTCCTCTTTTTTTTTTTTTTTTTTTTGTAAAGGGAGGAGGGAAGGAGAAGGAATGGAAAGGGTGAAGGGGGAAAATCACTGAACCTCAAACAGCTGAGATGCTGTGATACGTCAGAGGTGAACCCAGCCACAGAAATCTCCCTGACGTCCCCATCATTTTGCACAGTTGGGCCTCTTCCAGGAAAAATGAATTTTTTAATGCTTTTATCCTCCACAGTTTCTCTAATTGGTGCATTTCTAGTTTGCAGGACTCCTGTAAGTGATTGCTTCCTCCATGGCTTAGGATTTAAAATTCTAAATGAGCCACTGCAAAGATGATAAAGATGTGAAACAATCTTGTAAAAACTTTCTAGTGGAGTCTAGAAACGAAGCCAAGCAATCTGTAGAACCAAGCAGCTCTGAAAACTTAGAATTGAATTTGCAGTTAAAAATATAACTGATTTCATTTTTGCTTTTTCCTATCAGAGACTGGATGACTTCTAGATATTCAGACACAGACATCACAAGAAATATTAAGCAGTAGGTAGAAAAGATTGGCCTAATTCGTATGTCTGTGGTAAACCTAATAGAAGTTTTAAACAGACAACTATGTTTTAGGTGTCAAACATTTCTTGACGTCTGTGGCAGTTGGCAGCTGCAAACATCCGACTGAAAGCCCCATCTGCTGCTTCACAGCTTCCAGTCGAGGATGTTTACAGTCGCTTACTGTCAACAGCAATACACATTCCTTGGCTGTTTATTTTATATTATTAACATGCAGAGGCCTCCAAGCAGGTTAGTTAAGATCACTACAACTTCTGTTGCTGTGTTGCTGCCCGCAGTTGTACACGGGTCTGTTTTCGTAAGTATTTACTTAATGAAATAAAGTACAACAGAGGAACAACATTTGCAAACAGCCAGGCGTATTTTCTGTTCAAGCATTACGCTTCTAGAATTATGTTGATTATTTTACATCCAGTAAGAATTAAATAAAGGCGTATAAAAAGGGCAACTTGCTTCCACTGTTGCATTTGTTTTGTTCTCCAAGAGACTTGAGCAATCCTGTCACGTTCATACAAACGCTGCATTACTCTACAATAAAATTCACTTATCAGCACAGAAACTAAAGATAGTAACTGACTGGTATGAAAATAGAACCAAACCCTTCCTAAGGGTATTTCACTACAGTGTCTGGAATGTCTTCTGCCCCACAAAAAAGTGGGTGCAAGGGAATTATATGATATTAGAAGTTAGTTTAGGCAACATTTGCTTCAAAATAAAACTGTGGAAAAAACCCCACCACACAGCCCACTGAGGACTATGAGGAAGAGGCAAGAAGTTGTGTAGCAAGCTCTGCAAAGGCTTCAATAAAGTTCAAACCTGCTAGGAGATTTCTACGAATTATCTGAGCTAACCATTTGCTGCTGCACTTCACGCAGTTGACAGAATAGCACTTCTCACGAAATGAAAAAGCCAGAAAGATTTGGCATAACAACATCTTGGTTGTACAGTTCTGCTGTTTGTTTTTCATTCTATCTGCCATTTCCTTATTAAGTTAATGATGGGGAAAATTAAAGATTAATCACTCAACTATTTTTCTGAAGTCATATGAAACCGCAGCAGGCCAGCAGAGTGATTATATCACTCTAATTAGAAGGTGTTTTTCCTTGAAACTTTCTTGCCCCAAATGAAATTACCACACTGTAAGCCAAGTAGGTTATGAAAAGACTGTAGCTGGGATTCAGAAGCCTGTGGTGTATTTATTCAAACTGATAAGTGTGAAGGATCTCTATAAATCACTTTCAAAACTCAGGGTTATATTTTCTATACTAAGGTTAAGAAAATTAATCTTTCAGGCAGCAGGTGAAAACAAGCAGAATTATGTTGAGGCCTTTCCCTTTATTCAATACCAACTTTGAGCTATTAAAGCTTCCTAAGGAATCACATTTTCTCAATGGGTCAAGTCACTAAGGAAACAAAGCAAACTTTATCAGTGCTGCACAACTCTCCATTCCAGAAATTCCTAGCACTTGGCATCTATATAACACACCAGAGCCACAGGATCCACTCACCCTCTTCTTAGGAGAGCTGTGAAAGAGGAGAGCCATAACAAGCTATGAAACTCTCAGTAAGGTCCCCAACTTTCACAAAGGTTCACAATACAAGGAGGTATTGGCCATTCTTGTGTGAGGTCTACTGAGGAACAGGATGGTAGGAAAATTCATTTACTGTAACAATACTTTTGGAAAAAAAAAAAAAAAAAAAGTTCCTATTTTGGCAAGTTCTATCTTATTTAGCAAAAGCCAGCTAAGAAAAACACTTGTCACCTTGTAAAGCAATAGGTACAGACTGTAACAAAAAAGGTCAACAAAAAAATCCTCAAATGCAAAGCACTGATTGCAAAATGAAAATATTTCACCTTAATTACACCTAGCCATGACACTGAAATTAGACTTTTATTTGTAAACGCACTGGCTCAATATCTACAACTTAAAGGGGGACAAAGTAGGGAGCCTATAAAATCCTAAAAACTTGAATTAATTAGGTGAAGGACATTATGTCAGCAACAATATACAATTCCACTACATGTATGGCTTCCTTTGCACTTTCAAAACACATCAAACAGATTATATCTGTATGAAAGTCAAAGCAAGGTCAATCTAAAACTGTGAGGCACTTTATCACATAGTATGAATTGTTATGCAAGAGAATTCCATCAGTTATCTTTACTACGCTGATTTTTAATTTTTAAAGTCTTCCTTAACACCTCCATAAGAATAAAGTATCCAAGACTTGAATAGCAATCACCAGGGCTTGATACACATTCATCTTGATAAGGTTGTGAACAAATAAAGGTAAGACAAAAGGAACAATGTCTTCATGAATTTACAGTTCATGTCAGAGAATGAGCAAAAGGCAAACTGGTAGCACTTAAGCCCTGTTCAGCTAAAAAAAAAAAAAAAAAAAGCTTTCAACTGTTTTTCTCTCACTCTTATGAAATTTCCACACCAGATTAATGGATTATCAGTGACAAAGAAAAAAACAACAAAAACAAACTAACAAAAAAAGCAACTCAACCAAAACTTTCCAAGTGTTCCTAGAATTCAAAACCAGGGCCTTTACATTTTCTGTTATCTTCCACACAGATATAGATGAGGTGATATAGAAACTCAGACAAGTAAATTAGATTTTAACCATATCAGATTAACTCTGGAATACCAACAGATAAAAATACAAATTCAAAGTTGCATAGAATTTGAAAAAAACCTTAACTTGTGGAAGTTATTTCCTAACTTGCTTTGTAGTCTACATTTTCTAATTTGTTTGTCAAAAACTTTAGGATCATTAAATATGGGAAAAAGTATTCCTCCTCTTGCTGTCACTGACAGCACAGGAAGATTAAGCACACATTACTTACATGAACTCAAGTTCACAGCTGTTACGATACAGCATGAGTATCTCCAACTGTTGCAGATGAATCTGATTCTCCCAACTGCATTTGAACTGACTCTAAAATGCCTGAAGCAGGAGGCTCTCCCTGCGCTAAGGCGGCAGTTACAGACAAGTAGTTGAAATTACGCACCAAAATGAGATACAAAATATCCAAACGTTTGGGAACGAGATGTCAAAACTATTGGTAAAATCAGGAACAACATGTAGTGCATTTTCTTGAGCCTCTTCCCAAAACTCAGAGTATAATCATTAAGAATTTTAATCAGCTTTTAATCTATCCAAGTGAATGACTACTAAGGTGCACCCTCACTAGCAATATATCTGGAGAAAAAAGCCCAAGAACTGTACTTCTTAGATACCAGCTGATTCTACTTCAGTTCCTTTCATGAGAGATACCCACACCTCCGGGGAGAATTACATTCTTCATCTGCCAAAGACTGCTCCTTAGATTTCCAGGAATTCATATCACATATATGAACAGAAGTTATTGTAATTCCAGAAGTTCAGCAGCTCAGGTCACATAGTTCTCATTGCAAGAAGTCAGACAGCTTTTAACAACCATTATTAAAACTATGCCTTTTTCTGGTACAGTCATTTAAAACTCAAAATGTGTTTAAAGTGACACATTACTCCTGAATGCAGCTGTCTCTAAGATAAAGATTAACTGCTAAGGCAGCATTAAGTATTCAGAACCTATACTGAACTAGTTAAGTTCCCCACCAGAGGTAGGTATAACAACTTCTCTTACTTATTATGTTAAGAAACATATAGATTACACAACCAAAACCAACCATACAATAAATTTGAGATTGAGCATCACTTCAGAAAAACAAAATCCCCACACAGTACTCTTAGTTATGCCTTTACAATGGAGAAGGAATTTATTCATGCAGTCATTCTAGACAAAAGGACATACAGAAGCCCTTTGCAGATGGATGGACAGACACACAAGACAGAACTAGATTATTAGGAGGAAACCAAAGAAATAGAGATTGAGAAGAGCACAGAAAGAACATGAGGGGAACTAAAGTATACCAGTCTAAAATAGCAGGATAACACTCACACAACAGTTCTGAAATCTAAGTTATGAGCACACAACAAAACCAAGAGAAGTGCAGGACGTAGGACTTATTAACTAAAATGTATATACTCTAAGTTTATTATTTATCAATTTGCACTCCTGACACCTTTTGAAGGTACTTGAACCCACTCTGTATGTGACCACAAGAAACAAGGATGCCTTTGATAAACACATCTTCTCCATCAATCAGTGACCTGCAGCAACAAGTGAAGGCTAAGGAGGGATATCAGCACTACTTATGCTCTCTATAGAATCAGCAAGCAGTACAGCCTTGTTTACTGCTCTCCATTTCAGTGCCATAAGGGCATCACTGTGAATCCCACAAACCTTAAGTAGTGTCCAGAAAGGAAGATGCAAGAAGCTCAACTGTCCTCTCCTATCGGGTGGCAGAAGTGGGTGATGCCCACGGGGTGCACAGCATTGCTCTCCTTGCCGGCAGAACTGAGCACCGTGAGTGGAGCAGAGACCAGCCTGAAGCCGTGTCTAAGTACGCGTCGCTGTGCCAGTGCCAACACAGAACACTTGACTTCACGGTTTCCTATTCCAGCTAAGTACAAAGACCATGTACTGGGTCAAAACAAGAATAAAGAGCATATATTGGACCAGAAAACAGCCCCCAATGGCAATAATTTCTTCTCATGGCTATTTGGTAGAAGCACTACTCAAGAGAGCACAACATGACAGATCCCAAGCTTAGCAGAGAATATCTATTTAGATTTGACAGCATGATCAAACTACCTATAGCACACAGCTCATTCAGCTGTATTGTCCATATTCAAAAGGAAGGCAAAACACAACTGCAGTGGTAACAAGCCTCTGGCACAGGGGACACACTACAGGCATGGCACATATCAGAGATTCCCTGCGCACAGGAGCAAACAGAGTCGGGCTGACCAGAACCATCTTCAAACACAAAACTCTGCTCCAACATCCTCCTAGAATTTCTAGAATGCTTTCATCTTGTATTTTGCAAACTATGCACTAACTTACATTTCTTATGTCCTTTATTCACGACATGTAATTTGTGCTGTAAATACGTTCTCTGAAGAACATATTTTACACCCTGCTGTGTGTGACCACATGCAACAAGGATGCTTTTGATAAACACATCTTCTCCATCAGTGACCTGCAGCAACAAGTGAAGACTAAAGAGGGATACCAGCACTACTTTTATACCTTTCTTGGGAAAAGCAGGGACTTGAACTCTGATCCTTTTGTTGGTCCAGTGACTCACACCTCACATGCTACAAGTTTACTCTTATATTTCTGATTTCAGGGTCAGGTAATTAATGGAGGAGTCAGTTCTGCTTGCCCATCGCCAGGACACAGCACCCATCCCAACTACCCTGCAAATACAGGGAAGGCCATTTTTCTCTCCCATCACTCCTTCCCTTGTACAGAGCTCAAACACAGAACTGGGACATAAAGATTCTCAAAATAATTAGCACAATCATAATGTTTGTCCTTCAATTCCAGTAGATCAAAACAAATACAACCTCTGGCCACAAGATTGTTTTCACTTAATGTGCTCCAAAGTGCACAAACCCCAGATGTTACAGAAGAGTCTGCATGGCTTCAGCTTACACATCCTTACCTATTAAGTTGTGCTATGCATTGATTACTCTTGTCCCAAAAGTACTTGAACATTACCATAAATTAATGCTAGATGCAAGAGAACTTCCGGGTACTACGTTAAGCAAAACATCCACTAAAAGTATGTAGGAAGCAACTTCATTAACAACACTGTGTGCTAAATTGATTTAGAAAATGCTTATTTATTCACAGCACTATGAAAGTAAAACATAACAGCAATATTTAAAGAATGAAATGAGAGTTCATGTACAGCAAATGCATTACCCTTTGCACATGTACAGACTAGGGCAATACACCTACTCAAGTCCCATTCTTCATTTATTTCCAACAGCCTTCCCTTTCCCTGGGTGTGACCAGGCTTATGGCATGGGGGAACAGAATGAGGCTGAACATCAGCCTCAAGGTAGTTAAACACTTGCTTGTTCCCACAGTTTGTAATTAAACACTGTGACCTATTGGATAAAATGCTGACATCACACTGACAGGGCCATGAACCTGAATCTTGTTAATGTTAACCTGTATCCTCATCCCCCTGAAAAGGTCCTTCCTCCCAACTTTCCAGAAGCAGAAGCTGCAAGAGACTAACATGCACATGGAAAAAAAAAAAATCATCAAGTTAAAAGAGAGGAACAATTCAGTCCTACAAAGTGAGGAAAAAGCATTAGATTGAGCAGTAAAGCAAGGGAAGAGAGGGCTTACCAGCATAAACACATAAACGTTAAGACACTGTGGAAGCTCCAAAGTGCTCAAAAAACACAGTAATCAACACTGACACGCCAAAGAAAGCACACACTAGGAAGTTCTGTGAGAGGAAAGGGCAGAGTGAGCCCCACTGAAACAGTTAAAACAGAGCTGCATGTGAGAAACGAGAGGTAGGAAGAAGGCACAAACTGTGAAGAAACCCTACTGTTAACTTCAGGCATCGGGAACTTAAAATTATCCTCCTTCCACACCTTCAGCCCAAAATTTCCCATTTAAGTCACAAAAGAGTTACTCTAAGTGCTGCACCCACACAGCCTTCCACAGATGCAAACAGGTTGTGTAACTGCATTTTGCTTCTGACAGCAGAAATAACTGCCCAGAGGTTCAAGAAAAGAAACAGATAAGGAAACAGGAGGACACCTATAAAATGGCTTCCTACCAAAAAACCCTTTTTTTGATGGTTATTAGCAAGGAAAATCCCTGGTGGATAAATACAGCCTTTGTAGTCAGCTAAAAATTAGAGCTATTAGAACATCTCTTGACAGCTTCAAGAACAGCTCTCACTTGCTTAGACTCACAGAAAAGTTTATAATCAACTTTCTGCAAAACCTTTTATATAGAACATGTGTCACTGAGGAAAAACACTGAAGCAAAACCTGACTTTATTTTTCAAATGTCTTAACAACTAATCCCCTTGGGATTATGTCAGGCATGTCACATTAGGATGGCTTGGGCTCACCTTGACCGACAAGTGTGTTAAAATGCAACTAAACCTGTCTACATTTGCACTTCCAACATGTGCTTCTAAAATTTCAAATGGTTATAGAGGAAAGGCATCTGTGGATCTAACACTGATCAAGACCATATTAAAATGTGTTTTACTTCAACATGAAGGCAGAAGCAGTCTTAGAGAATAATGTAAAACTTAGTTTCTACGCACTTGAATTTAAAAGAGGAAGGGAGAACTTTCCTGTGCACAAATCTATTTGCTATGGTAGGTTCTGTTATTATAAAAGGTACAATTATACAGTACCTGTTTTTGCTGTGAAGGATTATATATGCAAATGGCTGAATTAATAAACCAGAGTTCAGAATGAGCTTTTCCTGTTAATTTATGGCCCAGTGTTACAATCCTTTCATGCAATGCCATAGTTTTCAGTGAGTAACTTCACATTATCCTCCTCAGAGTGTGGACACAAAGAACATCAACCATCAGTTCATAAGACTCTCCCTCTTAACCCACAAGAGTTTAGGTGCCTGATAAAGTTTTAGATATTATTAAAACTTCAAACATCCGTGCTTGGCTGCTACTACCCTCTGAGCACACAACTTTCTGCCAGTGGGTACTTGTGCCAACACTGAAGCCTTCATAACACTGCTTGAACCAGCACCGCACATCCAAACCACCACGCTGTTCTCAAATTCCCTGCTTGCCCTCTCATTCCTCAACTGCTGAAATGCAAGAACATGCCTCTGAAAGTGCAATTTCCAGATCTGTCCTTTATTTGAATGAAATAAGGAGTGTGGGAATCGACCAGCTGCACCAGGAACCTTTTTGTACAATACAAACACTAGGTCAAGAACCATTCAGGTTTAAATCCCTCTCTAGGCCTGTAGCAGCCACAGCCTAGAACCCAGTTTTCATTACTCCAGTTGAATTCCTGTGACTGTGTGGTAACGCCATCCATGTTTTGTCCACTGCTTTTAACAGGAGAGGCTCAGCCCTGGAGTTTCTGCTACCCAGGAGGGCACCATATTCAAATCACTCTCCCAAATCAGCAATATGACCTAAAGAAGAAACTTTGGAAAAGGGGACCCTACTCAGGTATTTCATTCTAGGACAGTGTTTGCAACTGCAAATAATACAGATGGATTAACACCTTCACCTATCTAGACCGAAGACCTAAGCCTCTATAAAATTTAAGCTGCAGAGCAGATCTCTCTCTACCTGTCCTGCTGGTTCCTGAGACACTCTGATCGTTTTCCTCTGAGGGGCAGCCAGAGGACACCTTGCATGGTCTTTCCCTGCAGGTCATACAGGCAAAGCAAGGGCCAACTCTGGGCTATGGGCATCAGGGCAACTGCAGGTCAGGCATCTGCACACTCCAGCCCTTAAGCTACCTTGGATGTTTTGCCTCCTCCTTCTGTCAACTGTACTGAAAGTACAGACATGCTGTTGGTCTATTTATCTTCACTCAGCTTTCTAAAGAGTCAGTGAAATGAATCACATGTGGCACTTGTAACGATTGTACTAAAATAAACAAAACTCAACCACAGGATCACTTTTTAGTATTCAAAGCACTTGCATGCTGGTGAATGCAGCCCTGCTGAAAATACTCGCTCAGAGGACACCCTCCTCCTCCCTGGGCTTTAACAGCTCCTAACCCTATGCACTGTCAGGGCAGTTACTTGGCTGCAAATGCAGCTTGAACATCACATCTGACTTCATGGTTAGGTAAGGGGATTCCAGTACAAAAGCAGCATTGAGACAACAGCTTAGAAAAGTACAGAAGCACTGCCAGGGCTCTAACTTTATAAGTAGATTTATAATTAAGAGTAAGAGCTATTAATTAGTTTTCAATGGTAACAGCAAAGAGCTAATGATCTATTAGGAATCACAGACACTGCGTTTAACATTTCTCATGAGGCAAAAGACAGACTCATTAATTCAAGACATGAATTCACAAGAAATCTCAACACACAAAAACTATTGCCAACAACATTAATTTCAGCAGGAAACCTATCCTATAGAAAGTGAACATAGTAGACATTAATCTTTACCCAGATATTTTGAAGGGAGTTCACATGTAACACTTCCACTCTTGGTATGAGCTTTAGTTACAACAAAGCGATGGACAACAGCCATAAAGCAGGTAGTACGTGTTTTAACATGGGTGTATTAGGTTTGATTTTAAGAGCCAAGTTTCTTTTTTGGGGGGGGGGGGCGGGGGCTGGGTGTATCTTCTGCAATCAAGCTTTTCAAACTCTGCCTTCTCCATCCAAACAGCTGGAGTATAGAAGAGCTTAAAACAAAAAACAAAAAAAAAGCGAAGCGCCCCATTGTGTTTTGACTCGAAGTAGATACAGCAGTAACCCTCAAGGTTACCTTGCCCTATGTGCGGCCTCAGGAAGGAAAAAAACACAGTTTCAGCAAAGGAATTTCTTGCCTGGCTGGAGGCCACACCCGCCACATCAACTGATGGCAGAAAAGCATTTGGATTCACAACTCTACCCATAGCACCCAGCCGGAGGCGAAGCAAAACTTTCTCATTTTCGGAGAAGAAAAGAAACTCTTGCTCAATAAGTAGCAATTATGCTGCAGAATTTATATGCTGAGCACGGCGGAATGTACGAACACCAGATCAGTCAACCATAGCTTTAGTGCTTTGAGTATGATTAACAGAATGAACTTTCAAAGGTCAATTAAATGTCAACACGTTTTAAAGAGATATTCTTCTTAAGTTGGGGTGATGTGTAACAATACCTTCCAGAGCTGCTGTGCCACTTTCATCTTAAAATTTTACCCATCCGATACTTGCACGTACAGATGTAAAGATGATAACTAATTAACCATTGATAGAAAATAATGGCTATTTATGGTCCTGGTTTTTCTATTGCTAAGCTATCTTTATTACTTGTGTCTAACGAGGTACACAGGAACACTTGCCCTAAAATTTCATTTCAGCTGTTGAGGGTGAGAGCAAAGGGAGAAGAAAAGGAGCAAGAACACTCTGAAAGTCTAATAATTTACTATATGAAAATAAGAAGAGGCTTTTGATATGCAATTGAGCTGCCTGGATGTAAATCTGGAGGAGGAAGAGGGGGACGGCACAGTAAGTGAATTAATTATGAACACATTAATCGTGACTTTAAGCAGTCCAGCAATTTATCTCTTCACTTCTAAACATTTCTGGGAATTCAAACTTCAGCTAACTAGCTCAAGATATCTTAAAACTAATGCTGAAAAAACTTATCACTAAGTACAGATTAATTTAAATCACCCCTCAAATTGGATGATCAGATCACTAGTTAGTTTTTAAAAAAAAAAAAAAAAGTCTCCATTTCAGTATAAACTAAAAGGATTAAAATCCTGACCAAGGCCTCACAACAGTACTATAATCATTGTGACATGAACAATATTTACTCAATAGCAGAGCTAAAGAATCATTCGAGAGTTGAGAAAAACCAGCAGAGAGCCACACTCTGTGCAGACGCCAAAGGAAAACACGCTGCAGAGTTTTCCTTCTATAAGGGCAGCGGTCCCGGCACCTCTCCACAGGTAGGCTCGTAACTCCACGCGACTTTAGGATGAGTTTTTCAGGAGGTTCCCGCTCCGGCCCTGGCAGCCCCGCCGGGTTTCGGGCCAGGTGCCGCGGGCAGCGGCGGCTCTCCCCAGACAGGGACTAGGGCAGGCAGCCTTCAAAGTTCCTAAAAAGTTCCCAGCCCCGGGGACTGCCTGACCCGCATCGGGCACGGTCGCCCCGTCCCGCCGCACCTGCGGCCCCGGCCGGCGGAGCGGGCACGGCCGGGGAGCTGCGGGCGGAGCGGGCACCCGGCCCGGCCCGCCGGTGACCGGGACCCCCGCCCGCTGCTTACCTGGCCGGGTCCTGCCGCGCCGCGCCCAACTTTCCCACTCCGGGCGAAACTTGCGGCAGACAGTGGGCCCGCTCCAGACGGCCGCCTCCAGCCCAACCCAGACCGTCCCGTCCCGGCCCGGCCCAGCCCAGCCCAGCCCAGCCCCGCCCCCCGCCGGCCCGGCCACAGGGGCGGAGAAAGGGGGCGGGGGGAAGCGAGCCCGCCCTGTGCCGGGCATTGTACGCCCCCGGAGCGCCTTTCGCGGCGGGGGAGGCGGCGCAGGCCCCTCCTCCCCTCGCCATGCTCTTTGTCTCCCCGGCTCTGCCCGGCCGTCCCGCTGGCGCCGCGGCCGCCCCGGCGGGGCCGGCAGAGCGCGGCGGGGCCGCCCCGGCCGCAGGTGACCGAGCAGCCACCCCCGCCCAGCGCCGCCCCCGCCGGCGGGATCCCGGCGCGCTCCGCCAATCGGCTCGGGGCAGAGGGGCAGCCCCGGCCAATGAGGCGCCGCGGAGCGCGGAGGGTGCCCCGGCTGAGCCAATGGGGCGCGGAGCAGCGGGCCGGCCCGCCTCCCCCGCGCGGCGCGCGGAGCGGGGCCGGCCGGGGCTCCCCGGGCTCCGTGAGGGCAGCGCGTCCCGGCCCCGTGAGGTCCCACAGCGGCGCGGCCGGCCCGGGTACCCAGGCCTGCAGGCCCCGTCCTGCCTCGCCTGCCTCCGCCGAGATTTGGCTGGGGAGACGGGAGCAGTAGACGGGCAAAACGGGCTTGCGAAAAAGCAGAGTGACGTCCCCGCTGGGGGTCCGGAGAGGGGAGCTGGCAGAGACCGGAGCAGCCGCACAGTCTGAGAAGAGCTGTCTGGCTCTAGTGGTTGTCTCTTACACGGCCAAAAGCCTCGTCTGATTCGCCCTTATGCCAGTTTTGTATTGTAAGGAACACGAAGTCCCTTATATACCCAAGCAGTGAGCAGACGAAATAATAATAGCTCCGAGGCGAAAGCCACTAGTTTGAGGTCTCACTGCCCTTCCCATGACTGTCATAGAATCATCAAGGTTGGAAGAGGCTTCAAGATCATCAAGTACAACCATCCACCCAGCGCTACCGCTTGTAACCTCGAAATCACTAAACCACAACATCCAGTGCCAGATCTAAATGCCCCCTGAACACTTCCAGGGATGGTGACTCCAACACTTCCCTGGGCAACTTATTCCAGTGCCTGACCACCGTAACACTGAAATTTTTTCTTCTAATATCTGATCTGAATCTCCTGTCTCATCTTAAGACCATTTCTCACTGTTGATGCTCATTTGGTGACCCACAAGTATGCACCACTCAGTCCTACCTAGTAACTCACAGTTACACACCTCAAACCTGGTGTGTTTATGCTTTATTCCCAAAGTATGTAACCTTGTTGCTTGGTGCCTGAACTCTGGTCATTATTCCAGTCCTCAAGTTCAGGCAAAACCTTTTCAGGCTACCCTGACCTTTCTCCTGGTTGTCCTTCACAGCCCCTGCCATCTGGAAATTTCACTAGTACACCTCATAATTTAACATGTGGATGAACCTGTTAAACTTTAGTTATGATGCCTGATCTTTCTGGAACATCTTTCTGTGGAGAAGCATTTCCTCTCTGGCATTTCCCTTTAGCCAGCTCCTTACCCACTCTGCAGCACCTCACCAACTTCTGTAACAGCTTTCCATGAAATCATGTACCAAATGCTGACTGAGGTCTAGTCATGGTGGATCTCCTGCCTTCTCCTTGTTCAAGAACTTCACTGCTCACAGAGGGTACTGCGTTTGCTTCATAAAATATACCTTTGGCAAAGTGCTGTTGTGTTTTATCCCACTTTCCACTTACTTGCACCTCTATCTTTACATTCTCCTTACACATTTGCGCTCAATCCTTAGTGATTAACGGCAATGGATAAGGGGTCTGCAGTTGTTGGTGCTGATTTTGAATGCTGGCAGTAAGAGCACACTGGTGGGTAGCCCATGTAGGCTTCCTCCTGCCTGGGGAAGAAGAGATGAAGATTGCCATGGTAGGAGTCTCATGCCATAGATATAATAGTAATAAAGCTAATTCCTTGTATGCCATACACTGTATCTTGTGGCCATAGAAGAGTCCTCAGTATTACAATTAACAAAAATAGACTGGGCTAACTTGGATTTTTTTCCCATACGTTGCATGGAAGTCCTTGTTTCTCAGCCTTTTGTCTTAAGAGCTGAATGTCAGTATGTAAGCATGTTGGTGCCAGCATCCTCTCCTGTGTATCTCAAATAAAGCCTTGGGTTAGATTTTTTTGCTGCATTTCTGTTTCTCAAGTAAGGTCTCACCTGCTGAGCTAACTTGGTACTTTTCTGGTGTCTGCAGGCTTTATCCCAGAAGTTAAGGCATTGTTATTGCTTGAAAGGCTTGCAATTCTGTCACAGCCAGGCACGAGTCCAGGGATGGAGCCCAGGCATGTCACTGTGGTACAACCATCTTGCCAAAGATAAACCTGCCCCCAAAATCCACAGCTCAAACTGGACAAGATATAAGAGATGTTGAAGGACCAATGACATCTAATACTTATCCAAGGAATATAACTAAAGATTCAGCCAAATCTTGGCAGCAGAGCAGGGCAAGAAATTTGGAATCACTCATATCCACACTCCACAAATCTCTTCTGCAAAAGCCATGCCCAGCTTCCCGATATGTGGGTGAAGCAAGACATCCATTGGTCACGGCAGATACATGGCAATTTGCAATGCCTTGATGAGCTGCCATTGATTGACCCAGGTAATTGGCCAGGTTCCTACTCATAAGCTGTTTCAAATGTGAGAAAAACATTTCCTAAGAGATTTCCACAGGGGAAGTGTCCATCTTATCTCACTTTTGCCATGGAATAAGAGATGGGCACTCTGACTTGGCTGAGCTCTGGTAACCTCATCAGTGGTGGGCTCTCAGCAGGCTTTAACATCCAGATGGATCAGTCAGAAGGCTGGGTTAGCCCAATCTTGCTGGCCTTCAGAGACCTGAATAGTACTGGTTTACACTTAAAATAGCTTGGTAAACATAGAAAGTTCAGTCTTATATTAAAGGTGTGCAGACCCATATTTGTTATCTTTTTTCAGTCACAGGTTTATTACTGTAATACCTGTGAGTGAAAGCTATTAGACTCTGGCAAATGAAATGTTCTTTGAGTTAGAAAAAAATTGTGTCTACTTTGTTAGGGGCTTGTCTCTCACAAATGCGGTAAGTCAATGGTGCCCTTGTAGTGATTAATAGAGAAGCCATTCAGAGTTCTTGGGGTGGAGGGGGTTGGGGTTTTTTAATTACCAAGATAACTTCCTCATCAAATCCATTGCTCAAAGACAAAACAACTGTGTTTTACTCACTTTCACTGCTGTAGTGATATGAAAAGTTGGTGATATATTCTCCCCAGAGGTCATCATAGCTACAAACAAGGCTGTGGACCTAATATATACACACAGACTGGTGGACAAAGCCCAGTGTTTATTGTAGTATAAGAGAAACTGAGCAGAAGGGAAGGAGGAGATTAAACAAGACATTTGGAAAGAAGAGACACCTACCCTACATGGCATCTGATTTGCAGCGGAGCATCTGGATAGGAGGCTGGAAGGAAGAAAAAGCACAGTCATTTTATTTTATTTTTTAATGAAGGACAAACACACAGCAACTTTAAGGGCAAACCCAGTAATATCTTCTTTCTTCTTCTGATCCAAACTCAAGAAATGTCTCAAATTCCTTTCAAGCCAGTACTCACAGATTATTTCCACCAAAAAAACCAAGTCAAGGGTTGAGTTGGAAGTGGCACTGACAAAGTTCTGCTTCCTTGAGGAAGAACATACCTTCTTCAATATTTATTCAGTACTCCTAGCTTTCTTCCAGTGTGTTTTCTACCAGAAAGATCCCTCATGTCTCTCTCAGTCAGCATTTTCTACCCTTCCCTTGCAGCTGTGACTACTTGTCTCTGCCTCTTCTCTGGCTCTTTCCAGTCACAAACAAGCAACACATTCTGGCTGATGTTCTGATTCTCTGTAGCAGGGCCTATATAGTCTGAACTTTTGTGTGAAATTAATATTACACCATTTTTCTTACTCTAAAAATGTTCGTACTAAAGAAGTTACAAAGTTAAGCACTCCTCCAAGCAACACACTTCAGCAGTATAAAATGTTTTTCTGCATAATCCAACTTTCAGAACAGCTTTTGGTTTTATAATGTCTAGCACAAGAGGATCTGATGTTGGTTGGCTGACAGATACAGCCATAATGAAACTTCTTAATGAATAATACTAAGACTGGGCAGTTCTGCCACTTTATTTCTCACTGAAACAATAATTCAGAATTCACTGCTCCAAAATTCGTTTTCTTCTTCATTGCAATGATGGTTTCTCATCTGCAGGAGATGTAATGTGAATATATAACGTTCAGGCAAGAGAGGTTACATCTCTGCCCTCTACTATTGTCTTCAGCACTGAAGCACAGCAATGGGTTTCTTTGAAAGCACAGCAGACAGCTTTTTAAAGTGGCCTCACTGGTAAAGAGGACAGCAGCAGATGTCCAATTCAGTACTTTTATCATGCACTCAGTGAGTTACAATTAAAGAGAGGTATGTAGTCTTTAACCTTCAAAAAACATGATCAGAGTAACTGGAATATTGTCTTGTATCTGAACTTCATCGTAAAATTAACCCAGCTTAGAGAATACCCAGAAAATACTATTTTACAATTTAATCAAAAGTGATTTTCAGACTTCAGATCTCAACTATAACAAAATATTATTCTTGATTGATAGGGTTCAATTTAGCACTTCACAGAGATACTCATGATATCCCTGCTATTACCAGTTACCCCCTTCTCTCTCCGTAATTATTAATACCATAGTTTACCTCCATATAGCATAGCAGAAAAAGCATATGCTAGCAAAAAAAATACCTGAGTCCCCTAACAAAATGACTAGATATGATGTAATGACCACGATAGCATACACTTGTCATTTCTGGTGAAATTGATGGGACAATGCAATAGTTAATTCCAGAGAATTGCTGTGGTTGGAAAAAAAAAACCAAAATAAAATAAGATTAAATAAAATAAAATACTATGGCCAGTCTTCAAAAGATGCAGAACCTCACTCTGTTTTCAAGCCACACTGCCAAGCCATTCGCAAGTTACATTTGAAACAACAAAACCCTAAAGAGTAATGAGCAAATCAATGTACAGATATGAAGCCTGACAGCTTCAATGCTTGTGTTTGCTTCACAGTAGGTATTATAGCTCTTTTTTTATCCTAAATTGGTAGCTTTGGAAGAAGGTAGGGATTTTTCCAGTCATTGTTTTGAATTGCATTCTGCTATTGTCTGATAGCATTACTAGCTGAAACCTTAGCCATGAAGTCAAAGTGAAGCCAGGCATGAGAAAAATCTTTAGTACTGAAGGCCAGCAATAAGGGCAGCATGACTTTGAATCGTTGTTTAAAGAATGAAGAGCCCAGTTTTGACATCCTGTTATCAAAGGAATTTTCTCCTTAAGTTGTCTTGGTAAAGGCAACAGGACTATTTAGACAGTACCACCTGATATTAGTAAAAAGCGAAAGAATCTAGTATTAAGAGGCAAATGACTACATTGTAACTAGAAATATTTCTAATAAATGTCTTTGAAGACAAAGACTGCTGTTCTCCTGGTACAAGATATTAGATAATTATTTAAATTTAAAGCAATTTATATTTGTAATATTGTAACAGAATAGTAGATGTCTGTAATTCTTTGCATCTTCCAGGAATAGACCAGAAAATATTTAGCATATAATTTCCTAACAAATTAAAATTTTGAGTAGAGGTGAATACAGAATCAAAAGAGGGGAGAACATGAAATACTGTATTGGAACAACAATGATTTACTCATTTTTGGATGGTTTTGTGATGGTAAATGTGTGTAATATGAACAAATGCACTGTTCATGAGCTTTTAAGGATCAGGGCACTGTGTACATTGGGGAGATGCCATCAAACAGCATGAACTAACAGTTATGGTTTACAAGACAAGCTTCTTAGTATCATACGAGTTTTGTCAGGCTCCTCTTCTCTAGCTGAATGTGTGGGACAAGAAAACAAAGTAATTAGTCAATATCCTTTGCTTTTTTTTGAGATAAATTCTTTTATTGGCTAAAAGTCTTTCCCCCTCCCTTCCCAAAAAAAAGATACTTTCAAGCTTCAGGCTTTCTGTGCTGTTCAGTAAAGCAGTACAGTGCAGTAACTAGAGTATAAGGAGCAAATAAGTAATGCCACAGTATTTTATCACATTATTACTTTGGTAATATTAAATCACTGAACATGTCATTCATGTTTAGTGTATTATTTTCTTTAGTAAATTACCGGTAAAGGAAAGCAGCAACATTTTTCTTTAAAGTGTAGCTGGTGGACTGTAGTTAAAGATTGTATCGTGCCAGGACAAAGAATTAAGGAGTGTAACTGTAACTCTTACATTTCGTAACATGTGAGTGTTTGATTTCATGGCTTTCTTTTAATGTAGCTTTTACAAGTGATTTTCTTCAAAAATTGGAGGAAAACCCCAAGGCATCATAGTCATATCTGTATGGCACACAGGGGCTGAAATGTTTAGGTTCCCTGTGGAAACTACAGCTGCTGGAAGCAGCATGTGTTTTCTTGTAGCAGTAGCTTATTCTCCTAAGGTGGACCAGCACAAGAGCATGTCTGCTCAGTGGGTTTCAGCATAAGCAGCAGTCACAGTGGATTCAGGGAGCTTGGATATCACTCCAGGACCTGCTACGCTATGTGTCCACATGACAGCTCTTCCATCTGTTCCTTCTGAGGATGATCCACTGATCAACAGTGCTTCCCTACTCACCCGCTCCTGCCAACTGCCCCAAATCCGCCTCATTCCTTCCATTTATTTTCATTTTGTAAAGTTCTTGGAGATCTGCTGATGCAAAAGAGTACTGGAAAGCAGGTGCTCTTCCCAAACACTGACTGTGAAACAGATTGGAACAAAGGAATAATGAACCAGAAATAGGACCAAATCTGCCTGATCAAGTGACAAGCACCAAGAACAAGTGAAACCACAGATACAAGATCCATATCCTTCCATTGGGTAACTGTTAACAAACCTGTTTTTCAGGTCTGGGTAGTTGCAATGGTAGAGAAGCTGAATTTCTCTGTCTTTCAGCTGTCCACAAAGCAAATAATACATTCTGGGGAAGATTGCTCATTTTCAGGTTAATCATCAGAAGAGTTCTGGAATACACCATTGCTTTCCTGCAGAGATGCTTTTAAATTTAGTCATTCTGGTAGGTATCTGATGGACCTCTAGCACTAATGGGCCTAGAGACCCTCTGTGAAGGGATAAGGCTGTGTGTGCTGAGAGGAAGGATGCAACCAGTATTAGGTGAAAGACCCCTTTCACACAAGCTGCATGTCCCTCATCCTACCCTCATTTTTGCATCCTACCCTCATCTCCACATCCCACCATGTCTCTGCATCCCACTTTTGTCTCTACATTCTGCCCTTGTCTCTGCATCCTGCCCTCATTCTCAGAC
Source organism: Myiozetetes cayanensis (assembly GCF_022539395.1). Lineage (NCBI taxonomy): Eukaryota > Metazoa > Chordata > Aves > Passeriformes > Tyrannidae > Myiozetetes > Myiozetetes cayanensis. The sequence goes on along the minus strand of NW_026087411.1, from coordinate 85,347,988 downwards.
ATTGAATTTTTCTTTTTGCTGGGGGTTTCACCTGGAGCAGCTCTGCAGATCCAGAATGATCTGCCTGGTTCTCATTATTCCCATAGTATTTTATAGCAAGTTTCAAAAGTGTACTGAAATGACAGCACTGTTGTGCTGGAATAGCTAGAAAATTTCTGTACTAAGGTATATAGCACTGCCTTAGCTTGCACTCCCATCTCCTAAAGCCAGAGTTTTGTTAAAACACAGAACTGAAAAACTGAAGGCTAGAAACAGCATAGTACATATATTTGAATGGAATCTGCCTTTTTTTTTTTTTTTTTTGGCAGTTGAATGATTTAATACATGTGTTTGTTCAGCAAGGTTGGGAATAAGCTGCTGTGGCAGTAACTTAATGATGACAAGCTCTGACTACCAGGCAGTGCTTTTTATAGCAGGTCATTGCTGTCTTCAGTGTTTGAGACAAATGTTGGATTCATTGGGGGATCTTTCAGCAGAAGGATAATATGTTGAAAAGCAGCTCTGTCAAAATTACTTTGCTGTTGAACATTTTCTAGTAATCACAGGATCTGAAATTTGATTTATTAATTAAAACCTATCAGCACATGCTCCAAAGAAACCAGCATGGCTGAACTATGTCCTTGTTAAATGAGATTAAAGGACATGACAAAAGTTTGTATAGTATGCCTCAGCCCACATTTCCTGTAAAGGATACAGCTTGTTATTTTTCAAAATATGCTGAATATATTTTCTTTATATCTTGGTTTATTATGACCCGTGGGAGCAATTGTAAAACTGAAGCATACAAGAACTAAGCAAAAAACCACAAAACTGGACTGCACAGGAGGAGCTGGCATATCCCAACTGTATTATTCTCTTGTAGAGGAGAAGAAAGGTATTTGGCCCGATTTTCTCCAAAAGAAACAAAAACATTGAAAGAATCTTTGCTTAAACTTTTGTCAAGTAATTTTTCAAATAAATTTATTGAGCTATATGACACACAGAGAGAAATAGAGCATGCCTAAATATGAACTAAGGAAAACAGAATTAATCCCCCTCTATTAATTAGCAACATGTAGCTGAGAGTATCATCCTGTGACACTTCCGTAGGATTGCTGTAAGTAATGCCTAGTTCCACAACATGTGACAAACTTCTTGCAGTCTGCTGTGTTGGGTTATTATAATGCACTGAGCCTGTGTTCAAATTTGTCCTTGATAGGAAAATGATTCCCTGAGCCCCAGCAGGTAATGTTGTATAGCTTGCTGCTAGGCTCCCTTGCCACCTCTGCTCTTCCAAGACTCCAAGCCCCAGACACACCTTTCTTTTGTCTTTCACTTTTTTGCTGCTGTTGTATTTTTGCATCAGTCAGTGCTTCCTCCTGGAATCTGGGGTTATTGTGCAGTGCTGCTTCCCTACTGGCAGACTTCAGCCTTTGAAATTCAGTTGAATGCTTCATGTGCTGGCAACAAGACACATGGATGGTGGTGGGCTGTTGGTGTCTGAGGGAACTAAGTGTTGATCAAAGCTGCTTTTTCCCCTCAGTGATCTGTACCTCCCTAAGCCCCCAGCTTGGCCACAGAGACATCCTCCAGTGGGGAACAGACTGGGGGCTGGAGGGACCTCTGCTCTGTTTTGACTCTGCTGGGAGGGGAGTGCCCTTCCTGAGTGCACTCCTCTCCCAGGGCTCCCAGGAACCCTGTCCCCACCACAACCTCACTGTGTCCACTTCCATCCCAGAATCTCCCAGTGCCTTTCCAGTTTCACAGAGCCAGCAGCAGCTCTTACCCCCTGGCGGAGGTGACAGGGGAATTAGAAAGCGCTGCACACAGAGTAGCAACAGGGAGACAGCTGAATAAGTCCTGAGTTACTCATTCAGGCAGTGACAGATAATAAAATCAGCATTGTTTGGTAGTGCAGTAATTTATTGGGTATTACTGTGTCGCCAGGGTACTGGCTACCTCAACTTTGACTCAGCCTATACAGTTACTGCTGGAGGTGGACTTGTGAGCAGCCCATTGCTATCCTTCCTCTGCTAGAGAGGATTTTCTGGGCTTCTCCTACACCTTTTTCTGATCCTTTTCTGCCACACCAGAAAAAAAAATGCAGGGCCATTTTCTGAGTCCTTATGCCAAGGCACTGTCTAGGTGCACTCAGTTGCCTTTGGTTTCACCTCCACTGCTATTCCCAAGTCTGTACCTACTTCACACAGCCGGAGTAATGTGGTACTTTGGGCTTATAGCATCGCTTGATAAGCATCCTGATGGCAGTAAGCCCACCTCCACATTGCACTGTGCTGACATGGTGCCGTTGTAGCTATGACCCAGCTGCTGCTTGCTTGCTCCCCCATGGGAAGCACAGTCCTGTTTCTCCTGCTCTCTGTTCCCCATGCAGGAGAGGTGTCATATACAGAAAGACTCACTGCAATTGTTCACCTCGGTTATGTCTGTCTGGCTTCAGCTGCCTCTGCTTCTGGTCATGTCTGCCTTTGCTATGAGGGTGTAATCAAAAATTGGTTTGAATGTTATCCCCTTGGGCACGGAATCAATGGCAGAGGCTGCTGCCACATATCAATATCCCACCTGAGAACAGCCCATCTGCATCCTTCCTCGAGCATCTTTGTGATAGCCCACCTTCAGAAACCACAGGAATATTGCAGAGCAATTGCATAACTCCTGGCATTAAATGTGAACGTGCTTGGTATGACATTTTGCCAAGAGCAAACTGGGATTTCATACGACAGCTCACCACAGGTACTTACACACTCTGTTGGACATGAATGCTTGGCTAGACAATACGTTTTGCCTTGGAGTAACCACCACAAAGCACTGATGTGCCAGTGCCTGTGGGAGCAGATGGCTTGCCTGTTTTCCTCCAGACTTTAAGACTCCAAATCCATAACACATCTCTTCCCCAGATTCACAGAAAGCTGCAAAGGAACCATCTCCTGTCAAATTTTCTTCTCCCACCTAGTGGGACCAACTCCAAAGTCAGCTATTCATATTGCATTGTTCATTTCTGAAAACTTATACTCTGGAGTTTAAGTGCTAAAAGCGGTGGGGAAAACCCAAGCAAACCACAGCATGTGTGACTAAAAGCAAGACGATAATCAGTGGTCCTTGAGACCTAGACAATCCCTTCTCTGTGAATTACCAAGGACTTGAATACAGGCCCTTTGGTGGGCAGCAAGGCAGCTAGCATGGGCTGTGTATGGGTGGCCCAGCAACACCAAATCTGGGGAGAACTGTAATACCAGACCTCTTCTTGAGTATCTGAAATTCTAGCCTGGCTCTTGCATGTTACAATATGGAAAGTATGCTGAATGACCATTTCCAGCTCCAACAGGAATTTTCTCTGACCTTTTGACAACTACCTGTTGTATTGCCTCCCCAGTTGGAAAAATAGAGAGTATAGTTCCCTAACTCAATAGACAGCTCAGATTTAAATTTAGTAAGAAGCACTTTTAGAAAATACTTCAGGATTCTTGGACAGGCAGTTTTGTGCAAGTACTTCTGGCTATCAGTCATCCCTATCTCCTTAGGGATGAGGAAAGGATGTACCAAATATGACAAGAATAGCAACAGAGGACTGATACTGCTCTTGTTTCCAGGATGGGTAAGATGAATGCCATGTTCTTATTATTTGCCTCCATAAGTCATCTCCCTTTCTCTTTTTTTTTCTTAGGAGTTTTCATAAGGAGTGTTGATTTGCACCTTATATGAAATGGGCAAAATGTCATCACAGAAGTTCAGCTATTAAAACAAACCGGTAAGAGTTTTCATGCCCTTATTTCCTGATGACAGAAAGGACTTTGGATTTTATGCATAACAAAAGTTTTGGTCCACAATGGCCAGAAAATGACTTATCTTCTATATATTTGTTTCTGTGGCATTAGGTAATTCTGCTTTCAAGAAACACTTTCCTGTACACAAAAACACATCAAATCTCTAGTGGAGAACATCTCAAGAGAAATGTAATCTTACCTTAATAAATAGGTACAATAAATTGGCCGTTTGGCAGATCCTTGCCAAGCAGCGCAGGAACACTACGGGTGCTTGGAATTCACTCCTATTGTCCCCAGGCTGAATTGCTTTGAAAAAGGTCACATGAGGAGGAAAGGAAGTTTTGACTTTCACATGCCTGTTATTGCTAAGGAAACCACTTCCTCGCTATTCACATATTCAGCATGTCTCCAGTTTTGGCGCTCTGACAAATGACATCGTGCTACTGCATCGAGCAACAAAGAAGGGTGGAGAAGGCTGTTAGACAACTTGGAGTGTTTGAAACGCCAGCACAGCTTTTGTAGGATTGTCAAACTTCAAGCGGGCTCTGTGAGAGTAAGCAGGGTCCTTCTTTGTTAGCTGCAGGTGGGATACCTGGAGTTTAGAAATGTGGAAAAAAAGATTCTGGGCTACACCTCAGCACGCTCAGGTAGCCTGGAGGTTTCCTGGTTTGTAGCAAACAATATTCTTACACCTCTGTGGATACTGGGAGACAAGTTTTCTGATACAAATATACCTGAGTTATTCTCTCTGCAGAATTTATTTCAGCTTTCAAGTACATACTTGCCTTTTCTTTGGCATTTGGATATCAGAAACCGAGTATGCTTGGTATGTGGTGATTTCATTAAAAGTACTTGGATTTGAATTTTGGGCCTGCAGGACTTTTCCCATTTTTCTGACTTCTTACTCAAGAAATTAAAAAGATCAACAAGCTACCGTTGGTCAGGACTGAGAATCTCTACCAATGTGGGGATATTTTGAAGAGGACTGATGCAAAATTTCTTTGAGGTAACGTATGTGCAAATGCTCTGACAAGAGCAAAATATATCATAATTAGGCTTATTTCTACTCAGAGATAAAAAAAAAAGTCTAGTATGCTTCAGGATACAAGTGGGTTTCTCTGTAAATATATGATAGCTACTGACATTACTTGGGACCAAGTGCGAGGCATGCACAAATCATAGGAATTGAACAGCTAAAGCCCTGCTAAATTTACTGACAGGCTACTGAGCTTTGGATATGTCAAGATCTATTTGTCTAAACATTATCTGTAAAGACAACATAATGTAGTGAACTGAGCCTGGGACTGCGGAGGCCAGAAATCAATATTCTAATCTTGGCCCTGCTTCAGATGCATTTGGTGGCTCCAGAGTAGTTGTTTAATCTCCCTGCGTGCTTACCAGAGATAAAACAGTTCAAATATAATAAACTCCACTGAAGAGTTGTGCAGATCAGTTCACAGCTTCTGTGCACTTCTTTGAAGACCTGAATTGTTATATAAATATTACCATTACACACAGGACTTTGTCTCCAGGAAAATACATACCGTGTATCTTAGGATTTGAAATGTCAGGTCTGTTTTCTAGCAGATGCCCTTGCCCCATAGAGGCTTGCTGCACAGCCTGGTAGAAACCCAGAAGCCACAAGGGTATCTGCCATAATACTATCTTTTTCCCCGTCTCCCCCCCCCCCTTTTTTTTTTGTTTTTCAATCTGTTAAAACAGAATTACTTAAAAAATGATTCAGCTGTTTTCTCTCCAAGAACATCCTCATTTTCATTCTGTCCATGGCAGGAGTAGACCACACCTCAGGAGTAGACCACACCTCAACAGAACTTATTTGCTGAATGCAGAAATAACAAGAGAGAAGGACCTACATATGGCCTGTTGATTTAGGAAGAAAGATTAGAAAGTAGTTGTGATTTCTTCTGGGTTCAAAAACCCTTGAAAATGTGCTGGGTTTCCACTCGTTTTCCCCAACATCATAATTTCTGAGTGATCATCTTACTAGAGGCTTAGCTGAGCTGCACTCATTCCCAAGGATCTCAGAAGGGTTACCTGAGGTGAGACAAAAGATAAGTCACAATAACCTTCTTCAGCTTTTAAAAAACAAACCCAACAAACCAAAGAAATTAACCAACCAACACCACCACAGTTTACCTTCTATAATATAGGAAAGGAGAGAAATACTGGCTGTATCTCTCTTCCATGCAGCAAATGACTTCCACCTACAGAGGACAAGAGCACACATGTCCTAGCAAATTGTGCACTTTTCCAGCCCAAAAGAGCAGCAGTTTATGAATTGTTCTTGAAACTGTTTATGAGAGGACATTTTGAAATTGCTAAGAAAAAAGCAAGTGCTAAAACAATAGGGTCTACATTTACTGGTATGTATATTTGTTTTACAGTCATTAGTCCTTGCAGAAACGAGCCTAGTACCTCTAATGGTCCAGGGTTTTGTCTGCCATACTAGTCAGCCCTCATGATGCTTTTACAATACAGCTGTTAGCACAGGCTGTAACTGGCAGGTGGTAGCAAGGTTTTGTGTAGCATTAGAAAAAGCTGGAAATATTTGCTATATTTGGTGGGGAGGCAGCAGGGAAAGCAGTGCATGGGAGTGATGCACTTGTGGCAGCTGGGGTTGCTAAGCACACAGCCTGCTATGCCGCTAAGCAGGCAGGACCAGGCAGAGCCATTAAGTCTGGAACCAGCTGAGTATTTAATAAGCTGCGTGCTACCATACATTTACATATCTTAAGTTGTAGTAAAGCCATAGGAGTAAAGGGTCAAAAGTGCAGGGCTGGAGGGCTTAAAGCCCATGCAGACTGCATCGTATCCTGTCCTTAGTGGAAAAACGACTTGGGGAGGATCCAAAGAAAACGAGCCTCATTCCAACCAAGAAGAAATTTAAAGGCCAAAAGGCAAGAATGTAAAAAAATGTAAATGTAAAAAATAATTTAAGTTATAGCACATGTGACCACGTCTGGCAAAACTCAATTATACAAAGGTTGCAGGGTATCTACGTGCCCCCAATAAACCAAGTGTAAGGAGTTCAGTGGAAAGGAAAATGAGATTCCCCTCCTTTGTGGCTTACATGTCTAAAAAAACCAATTCTTTGCTTGCCCTATCTATGTGCTCTTAAGATTCTTTCACGTGAATCATTTGACACTTATTTGTTTCCCAGTGTGCATATTTAATTCTATCCCTGGGCATATCACCCTGAAACTGCCAGAGACAAGAGATCTGTCTCAAGCAGGGACTCTCTGCAACAGGCTCTCTGTCCAATCTCTATTCTCTCCCTTGTTAGCAAAGGCTGTTTCAATACAGAGCTACCAACTTCAGACAGGCAAACCCATGTCCGATTTCACTTCCTCTAGCATAATCACAGACTTCAGTGACTGTGCTTTTTGCTTTTCATTTATGCTGACGTAACTGAGATTGAAATCTGTCCCACAGCAAATATTTATCAGAGCATATCAAAGGAAAAGCAGACCAGAAGAGAAACAAGCAAAACAGCGAGTGCCATTAAACTTTGCCAAGTTAGATTTCAAAGTCAATGAAAACCACCCCAGAGACACAGAGATAATATGTAGGACAAAGTAGAATGATGAAAAAAAAAAAAAATTCCAAACAGTGGTGTCCTACAGAACAGTTTTTAATTACTTGTAACTTGCAAAGATTAAGAAGTAAAACCCACACAGACCTAACAATATATGAACAAAGTCAATGATTACCGCTCTGATGGTTTTGTTAATGTCTTGGCTTTGATATGTATACCCATCCTGGCCACCTGCGCAGGTCAGGGACCCTTTCTACAGAGTACTGAGAAAGAAACAGGACAACATTCACAACTGGCTTTCTAAATGATATAAAATAATAGTATGCCACACTTTAATTAGATAATTAAAACTGTTGCTGCTTTGCTAGATGCCAAGGACACCCAGTTTCTTGGCAACAGACCTCTAATTTTCCTTCTTTGATATCCAGGTCACAGCCATTTGGATTAGAGGCTCATTTCCAGCAGCAGTGCACAGCAGGGATACACAACTTCCCGTCCTGCTGTTGGTATCTCCCTTAAGTTCAGCATCTTGCAACTACATTTATAAAAGCTGTTAAATGTTAAAGCCCTTAGAAAGGGTAATTTCTCAGTATTCACAAAGGTCAGGGGACACATAAGCATATTTAAAAATTAGCCAGTCCTGTGCAACACCAGCAACTTCTTACACCATGGCAACAAAATCTCATCCTGTTCTAGCTAAAGAACATGACTGAAAGGGTAAAGCAATAGAGAGAAAAACTCTTTCATCCCTAGCTCTCCAGCTTCTTCAAGAATAAGGTCTACCCCATCCCTGACCATTTGCTATCATTCCTCCTTATGAGGAAGAGAAACACTGTCCTAGGTCTACCAGATTAGGTGAGGAAATCACATACCTTTACTGAGGAGCATTGATTTGGTCAGCTAGCTGGAAGAAAAGCATGTAGCCCTGAATGCTGGTACCAGTGCTTTGTCTGGGCTGATGTCATTTGAACTGAGGAGCAAACTGCAGCCTAAGGATTATCAAATGTCATCAATTCATATGCAAGGCACAGTTCCTCATTCCCAGACCCACATGAACTGGAAAGGCATAACAGCCCATGCATGTTTTTGAAAAACAGACTTTTTCATGAGAAAGGAATACAGAGCATGCTACCAAGGGGCAGGTTAGACAGAACAAATCATACAGACCAGATGGTAGTCACACTGCTTAATGCACTGTTGGAAGGTGCCCAGCTAGTCTGGTGATGAGCAACAGAAGAACCTATAGAGGATACTGCCCTTTGTCAAGTGCCAGAAATTTATTACATTATATTCCTGAGAACAGATGAGGTGAATTAACCACAGCAGACATTTACTACTCCTTCTGACATCCCTGAGATCCTGTCTGCAGTGCTGCTGTGGTTGCCAGTACCTTTTTGGCTGACGTGAACCCGTTCAAAGCTAACCAAAAGCCAACTGTTGGGGCTAGTGTAGTGCCAAGCCCTCGCCAACAAACTACCCAGCAGGTGTATTAGCTTATGCTTGACGATACCCTAACCATCACTTGGGTTTTGGTCAGCTTGGAGAGTGACCAGAACAGGCTTACATCCACTCAAAAAACACAACAAATAAACAGAGCTCAACAAAGATGGTACGCCAGGTGTTACAGCAGTACTGGTTAAATGCTCCTCCCCCCAGCTACTTCAAGCAAAGGAAATGTTACTGGGAATATGCCTTCCATAGAGAACCTAAGCTGACAAAGCTGGTATATGACAAGATATTTGTATTCTTGTGTACAGCTTACATTCAAGCCTCTGTATCACCATTTAGCTCTACAAAGCATCCTTGAAAACATCCATGAAAACAGTGCTGCAAAGTGAATTTTGGCTGCATGCATGGAGATCATATTTTCTGTTTCCTGAATTTGGTCTTCCACTATAGACAGGTGAGGTAAATATCACAAATATTTTGGATGTATTTTTGAAATGAAGCTATGCCAATACTGCCCTTCCACCCCCCCAAGAACAACCTGGCCCTGTAGGATTGGTATCTTATGCCCAGATGGGGAAATAAATCAATTTTTACTCAAAGAAAGGCCACTTCTTTCTACTAATAAGCACATCAGAAATACTGATACTGTTTTATGAACATTTGATGATGAGGTAGCAGCCATTTCCTTCATGATCTTCTGTTGAACAATGTATACGAGTACTCCAAGGTTATGTTTTGATTGTGCCATCTTCTCTTGAACCATCACTTTCCATATGCAGTCATCTGCAACATCTAAGAAACCATGGATCAAAGTAGAGAGCAGGTTAGACAGTCTTGGCAACCCTACCATTCTGTATGTGCTGACTAAGTAACATGGCTTATTGTAGCAGGACACAGGTACCAGTAGTTTAAAACCCTAATTTAAGATATTTTTATGTTTATTTGGGCTATCTTGTAAAGGAACAATCCACAGAATGATGGCATGCAATTTGAACATACTAATCTGTCCAGAGAGGAAACCTAGGCACCAGCTGAAATCCATAAAATTATTACAGTTTTTAACAAGAAACATTATATGGTTGAGTCAGAAAATAGAAAAAAACCCCAAAATCTTAAGAAAGAAACTGTAATAGAAGTAACATAAAACGTCAGTTCTTTTTAAAAAAGAAAATCTCTGCAGATGTTTCAGACTTCATACAAGATCCTTGATAAGAGTAATTTTTTTTTAGTACAGCTTGTTTTCATCACTTAAATTTTAGATAATTATTTTTCTAGTTAATCAGCATCTCTCTGTCTCAGGTTTAGACTTAAAAGGTGCCTATCACCTTTGCATTTGAGTAGTAAAGACTGCTGTTATATTTATTGATATCATGACCGTCTTTATTACTACCCCAGATACTACATCAATATCTCTTCTGTTAACTATCCACATATACTTTGAAATATTGTAGTCTACTTTGTTGTGGTCTCTGGTCTGATGTCAGTGCATGGAATTACAGCTCCTCAGACAGCATTACATTTCCCTTTTCTGAGAAAAGTTATTCCCTTTACTCCATTATTTCCCCTGACAGTTACTTCAAGCCTGTGACAATCACTTCGTCGTAACTCTTCACTGCTCTTTGGTGGTACATTGCTGACAGTTAGCAATCTGTTATCACGGGCTGCTGAAAAGACTCTGGATTTTCAAAATTCGGTTTTTAATTAATAGGTATTAATCTCTCAAATCATCATGGCAGCAGTCTCTGAAAATGGGCATGGAAAGGAGTTCCTCTAATATACTGAAACTCAGGCTCCCTTTAATGTAGAATTATGGCATGCTAACCATGTAACCTACTGACCATTCTCTTTCTAACCAGAAAAGGAGGATCTCCTGACTTCATAAACGTGTAAAAGATTACACATATATCCATGTCCACTAGAGAACTATGTCCAGATTTTGTTTTGAATGTAAATGTAGCAATGCCACTCCACAAAGAAGTACAGACCTTTCAGAAAGACAAAATCAACTGTCATTGTCCTCCAGTGAAAATTGGAGATTTTCATTCTTCCTCAGCCAACATTTCTTCATGCTTAGAGTCCCTCACTTGCAAGTGCATCACCAAGAGGTTTTACATGCTCCTCCCCAGCATAAATCCCATAATGCAGCTCATCATCCTTTACAGTAGCCCAGGCCATTTGCTTGGTGGAGAACCTTGCTGCCCACTGTCCTGCTTTGTTGACAACAATGACACCCCCCAGGCCCCCAACTCGTGTCTTCATGTAGTCTAATGCAGTGTCCGCTGCCACCTCTGGTGACATTCCTGAAAAGAAAAACAAGATCATTTCATGGCATCTGTCCTGACACCAGTTTTAAAACTCCCTTCAAGTTTCACTGCTCCCCACAGAGCCAGTCAAATCTAAATTCTTTTTGAACTAAATCAGCAAGAAATTTCCAGTGTATCAAAGGAACTGTTTATAGGAAGGCTCTGGACAGTGCCATCAAGCACTTCAGTCATCATCTATGATGTTCCAAGTCCACTGGCTGCAACAGAGCTCAAAGCACATTACTTCACATTGTCATAATTCATCAAAACCAGAAATCAGCATCACTCCTTCTGAAACTTCTGAAACTATCAGGCAAGATGAGGTCTCAAAGTACTAGACATCAGACAAAGGACTAGCACAGCATCTTTAGCTTTTCATTACTCAGTTTGTATTAACAGGAATATTTTCTAAGTAAATCAAATTGAATGTGAACATCATACACACAGACCTGTAATAGCTGCAAGATACCTGTTCACTACCAGTTTAAATATACATTCAGAAATGCAGTTGGCTTGGCCTAATTGCCCTAAGATATAAACCCCCTTGGTAATGTTATGCAGCTTAGGTTACAGAACAAAAACTGACCTTCATGCTTTCCCTGCAAATTTTGAGTTAAAACCAAATAAAACCATCAGAGTCAGAATTATTCACAGCACTGGTGACTGACAGGATAAAGCTCCTTTCTCTGACGTACGGGTGACACTGTGACTATTCAAGTCAGTGGCACTGTCTTCAAAGGGTCAGTATTTCACTGTTTGATTTTTCACCAAGACAACAGCTGCCACCATAAGACAAAGATTCCAGCAGCTGCTAAGAATGGCAAAGCAATTCACTCCTAAAATATGGAAGTAAATTTTGCAGCATTCATCCAAAAGAAGATATTTAGTAAGTGAATTACTGAATAGCTAAACAGATTTATGAGAGCTCTGTAGTTGTTCTCAAATATGCAACTTTAGTTCAAGGACTCAAAAAGTTACAATAACTTGAGGGTTTGTTTTCAGTGCCTTCATGGAAATGTTTTGGGGGGGGGCAGGGGGAGTCTATTGCTGACGTATTTTCCTGGCAGCTGAGTTATACTTCTGGGCAGGATGAATGAAGGTAAAGCAAGCACTGGCAGGGTGAACAAGTGCAAACCAATTAGACATGAACACGTGTGGGTTCATTTTTTTTTATTTTTCTCTTTTTTTGTATAAACTTTTTAATTTGAGACTCATTTGCCTTTCATACTGATTAATCACAAGCACAGATACCTGCTATCAATGCATAGGTTTTGCAATGCAGTTAACTTAAAGCCAGAGAAGAAACTGGTTTACACAGTTTAGACTAAATAGTGCTTAGAAGGCTCTATTCACAAATTGAATAGTCAGAGACATGAAATGGAGAGTAAGGGAGAGCATAATGCATTAGAGCTTTGGGAAATAATCTGTAGGTTGTATTTTATTCTGAAACTGTCATATCAGAGATTTAGAGAAATGCACCAATTATATGCAAACAGCTCTATAAAGCATAACAAAAATATTCTCAGCTGTCATTTGTCTCTCTATTTACTGCTTCTCCAATGAAAGCGTAAATTGAACATTTTCCAACTATTTCCAGTTTTGGCTGATCTCAAAGCAAGTTACACTGTACTGCCCCGAAGCTACAGTTTTCTAAAAATAATGGTGATATCTATATTAATGATTCTTGAACTGCATGCAGTACAAGTATGTTGTCTGGCTATGTTTATAGGCTGTAACATAATCAAGGGTTTAGATGACAGACTAACTCAGGAAGGTAAAGCTCCAAAGGGTCATCCCACAGTCAGATTATATTACAGTCACATAAGACATACTGTGTCAGCTGTTTACCACATACCCACCCAGTCAGTTTAGTACATTTTCCAAAACAAAATGAAAGTTGAAATCATGGTTAAAAACTCTTAAAAGAATTTCTGTTGCTGTAATCAGAGTTGTTAAAATAAAAACCTTTATAGTTTATTAGAAAGGCAATATCCTGTATCTTCTAATTTCAGCTCCAATTATGTCTCTAGCCCTCCCCCTTACTGCTTCCTTAAATGTAACTTACTTTTACTTGTTTTCTATTTTCTGTTCACAAAATTTTAGTTTATAATTGGGAAAAACTTATTTAAGAGAACTTCAGTTAAACAAAGTAGACAGTAATGTCTTCAATGTACACTGATCTAAAGCATGATTAAATATCAGGCAGCAGAGATAATTCTGTCCAATTCAGCTAGTTTAGCTTTATTAATACCTTAGTGTTTTATTTTGTTTTTAAAGAGAGGTGACCTATCCACATATCCCTGGGACCAACTCTTCTGACACCTGTTCTAGAATGGTAGTAGATAAATTGAAACCTGCATTATCAACATTTCCTATCTTCATTATTTCAGCTTACAGGAAGTTTGGAATATACCTTGCTCCATGTGATAGAGGATCAGTCGGGCTAAGACCACTTTCATAATGCTCTCCCCATGTCCTGTGGTTGAAGTGGCACCAGAATGGTTGTCAGCATAACCTCCACTTCCTTTTCAGAGGGGAAAAAATAAAAAGAATAAATTCTATATTCTAATTCTATAATATAATTTACAAGCCCTTCATTGTTTTCATTGTTTAAAATAGGAAGTGAACATTTCATCCTAAAGGTTCATTAGCTTTCTGCATTTCTGGGAGCAAAGTGTCAGTAACACTTCTTTCTCATTTCTGCCTGTTTGAAAAGTTAAATACATGGAAGACATAAACAACTGTGGGAGCAAGTCAGTTGCCAAGTTGAGAAAGACTACTGATCTGCTTGTGGTACAAGAAGCAGAAGCAGGCCAACACTCCACAGGGATGAGCAAAAATATTTTCCAGAAGAGCAAGGGAGGGTATATTAAGGACCAGCAAGATAGTGATGGGATACAGAATGCCAGGCCACACAACATTACCAGCTGAGAAGATGTGAAGGAAGATCTTGTGAGGACATTGGTGAACTGAATCAAAGTTTGAGAGGAACTTACCCACAACAGCTTGAAAGAGATTTGAAGAGCCTGGGCTCTAGTCAAACCTCACAAAGCACCCCTAAAGAATCTTCCAAGTCCTCACCAGAAGTGGAGTGTGTCTTTTTTTTTTTTGTTAAATTCCCCTTCCTCCCTTTTTTCTTGTCCCATCCTTGTTTTGCTGGGACATTCCACACCCTGTTCTCCATCAAGCTTCTGCTTGCTCAATACCCATGTTTCTAGCACATCTCCTAAGAAAAATATTTCCCAGGAGCTAGAAAGAAACATACCACAGCATTATAGACAAGGTACTGGGGGAGGGGAAAGAGGCCTTAGAAGAGCAATGAAAGTTTCTTCCCTTCTGTACTTTCTTGATCAGACCCTTTCAATGGACCCTGATTTACATGTGGAAAAACACTGCCACAATCAGTCTGTCAAAGCCCCTTTACTAAACCATCTGATGTTCAAAAGCACAGCTTTTCTGTTTCCAAGCCTGCAGATGTCTAGTGAGACCAAAAGTTGCAAGCAGTATGCTCAACAGTGCCCAGTTTCACTTGTCCTTCACAGAACCACATCCCAAACTACAGCAACCCTGAACAATACCTACACAAAAGGGTATTTGCAGTCAGAAAGCTGCAGCCAGAAATGAAGCTGAAAATATACTCAAATATATTTTGACTATATAGTCAATAGTAAAAATGCAGAGGGTACCAAAACGTTAGCAACCTTGTGTGCAAAAGAAAGATAATATTAGTTTCATAATAATCATATACGGCCAACAGCAGTGCTACCTGAGTTCGAAACATGTTTTACTAATAATAATTATTTTCCAAATCCCAGCTGTATGGCAGAACCCTAAAGTAATCAAATGGCAAGTCTGTCACATGAGAGGAAGAAGTCTGTGGAAAGGATTTCAAGTGTCTCTTTATACTTGGATAAGAGGTCTCTTAAAATATTTCCTTTATTCCACAACAAATCTATTAGGCTCTGAGGTAGTCTTATCAAGGCTCTCTAAGAACAGGAATTTACTCAAAGTTGCCAGTCACTTTATAATTCTCACTCACTGATATAACAAATAGTAATTGCAATTACACCTACTTCCTTAAAGTATCAAGAAAACAGCATCTTAATATAGAGCAGGCTACATTTTTTGACTTAGTTGAAAGCACAGATGTGAAAAACAAGAGCTTTATCAGAATCAACAGAAAGGAAACACAGGAAAAAACTGTTAATATTTGTGAAAGAACAGAAAAGAAATTTCCATCCCCATTTTCCGTACAAAAAGAAAGTTTTGGATGACAATAATAATGACAGCACTACACCTCTACTCCCAATCCTTTCTTGCAATCTGCATGCTGTAAGAAGCTTGAGCTTTGATACATCTGAATGTTAGATCTCCATTTCAGACGTACTAGTATTTATGTATTTATGTTCACTTCACTAATGAAAAGGAGAGTGTGCAATACTTATTTTTCTTTCTTTAAATGAGATACTTCCAAAAAATGAAAGGCAAGATCCCACACCCCATACCTATGCATGCTGTGTCACCAACACGGCCAATCAGTTTATTAGAGAGTCCTCCAGTGGATGTTGCACAAGCTACATTGCCTTCACTGTCTATAGCAACAGCACCGACTGTTCCAAGGTCTCTGCCAAGAAAAACAGTTCACAAAATTAGACAGAATTAAAGCATACCTGCCAAAGCATGTTGCATTTGTTTTCCAGGTAGCTTTAAAAAAGATTACTACAAAAGAAGTACTGCTCATCATACAGCTATCTTTGCTATGCTTCTCCTTGCAAAAATAACAAGCAATACGTAACAATTCTCACTTTATATTTAACAGAGTAGAAAACACTTTTTTTTTTGATGACTTGTTTACCTTCATAGCATGGAAACTTTGACTTGGGGAGGAAAAACACACAAAGCAAAAGCACACAGGGTAGAAATACTTCTAGTCATCATAGTTCTGGAGTAGTTTTTTGGCTGACACACAAACTGACACACAACTTTCCCCTAAATGGCAACTCCAAGATGCAACAATTGGCTCCACTGTCTCAAGAGGAGGTTAACCGGAATTATTAATGACAATGTACGTAAATAAGTGAATAGAGAAAAGGACAATAATGTTATGCATGTACTGAATCATTTCCTTCCTGTTCCTCCTCTTTCCTCTTCCTTACTCCCCCTAATGTTTGAATGCTACAAAAAAATAAAAAAAGGTTATTTATGTGCCTTTCAACTAGTACTGCTCACAATGCATCATTAATACATATTTTCATCTTTGTACTCTGTAGCTAAGCAATCTTGAGGTTTAAATCACTTGGCCAGTAGAATCTGCTGAAACCGCACATCACTTTAGAAATCTTCATGCACTGAAGAAAACAGAAGTCTCAACTATTGCTTTATTTCTTCAGCACAGAAAAGACATATACAACAGACTGCTCAAAATATGCATGTGTAGTCATGTTTGGAGAAAAAAAAGCCTGTTGTAACTTACTGTAACAGTTGCTGCACTGAGAAGCAAGACACTAGTGAGAAGCAACAGTTTAAATATCCACATATTCCAATCTTGGCATTTCACATAGGAACATAAACCACTAACAAAAAAAAAAAAAAAAGCATGATCTGAATCCCTTCACACGAGAAAAGAATTCATAATAATCTTTCAACAAACTACCCAACAGGCAACTGGAACAGGAATACCTTTGGAAGTTGCCTGGACACTGGTTAGGGTTTCTCTACAGCTCTACAAAATCTCAGTTAATTAAGTCAGACGAAGTCCTTGTGTACCCTGAAACCCACAGTTACTTTCTCAGAAAACCAACTTCCTGTTCGCTCCTGCTTATGTAAAATATCATACTGTCAGTCCCTACACTTCATTCACAGCAATTCAAAGCTGACTGATGAATCACAGGCCTTACAAACTGCTCTGACATTTATGTGGATATGGACCTCATCTCAAACTGATATGATGGTGCAGATGGGCTTCCCACCCATCCATCTGTTACAAATGATTTGCTGAAAAGAACATGAGTAAATTCAGTACTCTCTTGCATATTCATGTGGCACCCTTCAACCAACTAAAGTTACATCCTCCTCAGAAGTTAAGAAAGGTGCATCCAGATGTATATTTTCCTAGGTAAGTGTTTACCTTAAGCAAATGTGTGAATAAAAGCACACAGATCACACAGGCAGCAGCTATCTGTTTTGGTATGAGAGCACAACTGTTGATAAATTCCAAAGTGGGTGTGTGCAACATACCTTATCTTCAGTGGAGCAAATAAACAACTATACTTTATTTCTTACTGCCACTTTAAACTTTTTAGTGTAACCTTTTCTTTGTTCATCTTCAGAACAAAGGCAAAGAAGATATAAACAGGTTTTTTGCAGGGACAGTTGACTCCAAAATATTAACAAGGCAGGCAAAACTGCCTAAGTAGAGATATCATACTATAATGCTCTATTTTTAGTTATTGACAGTAGCAGAAACCTCAGCAAGTACCTGTGGTATACCAGAGGATGCTATTAGGGATTTTTTCAATCAAGAATTATTCTTATATACTGCATATACTGTGATACAAAATATATTAGTTGGATTTATTCATTCCCTCTTGCCTAAATCTTTCATTATCCAGTACACATGAAGTGCCATATACTTACCCTACCCCCATTCAACTAATAAGGTATCTGCTATTTGTCTCTTAGCCCTGCATCAGTAGTAGGGTCTTCTGTTGATTGCTGTCAGGGTCCTTGTTACTTAACACCTCCTCGAGTAATTCATGCAGTGCGATCCACAGAGGGGCTGGGAACCCGTTTACTACAGGCGGACTCAGCTCCCTTTCTGTGGGGTTCTCAGGCAACCTCCAGTAATTCTTATCAAAGGTATGGCTAGAATCTTTGGAGTGAGAGACTGCAGATAAATCAAACCACACCTTGTTCTCAGCAAAAGGCGTGCAAGTTGGAATGTTGTACATGCAGTGGAATCCTGAGCCTTTAACGCAAATGAATGCAGTCTCCCAACCAGCAGAAGAGAAAGGTATCTCTCATGGAGACACCAGACTTTGCCTGGAAAGCCTATGAAACCCCACGGTTTACAACACTGTGAGGACCAGAGCACTGGAAGTTAAGTACACACCAACCTTCAAATTCCCAGTATGACCTGGCATTATGTTGCCTTTGACTAACACTACTTCACCTTCTGTCTGTTTGCCTCAGGCAAGTTTTCTGCGTAATCACTGTGGACATAGAGAAAAAGAACATTTCACATGTGATACAGAAGGAATTGGGCTTGCATAAAAAAGACCTGTTTTCAACTTTGTGAACTTGTGCTGATGTTTTGGGCACTGGTTTTCAGAAAAAGAACAGGGTGGCCAAGACAAGAAAAAGTTTTAAGCCCTTCAGAGACATACAAGTTTTCTATTATCAGATATTCCAGAGCAAGACAGTGCTGAAATTGAAGATACCTAACACTGTTATCAGAAAAAAACCTTAAAAAATTAAGCAGTTATGAAGACTCAGATGCCATACCATTCCAACTGATATGTTTAGGAGACCAAGTGACAGTAGGGGCTACACCATCCTCAAAATTCTTCATAATGAATGGTAATACCACACAGTTCTTGGACAGACCATGTATCAAAAGAAAACTTCTTATGCGTAAAAGATGAACTATGACTGAGACCTTATGGACAAGGAACAACATCACTTTGTTTGCCATATTTACTCTTGCCACATTAATTTGTTTTTCGTTCTAGTAATTTATTGAAAGTAACATATAGCTTGTAGTTTTGTTTCACAGTCTTTAATTAACATGCCCACAGAAGAAATTTACTCCTTTTGATCTACAAATTCAGTTCTACTTCTCTCATTACTACTATTTAAAAACACAGATGAACAGCACATAGTACAGGATATACGTAATGCAATACAGTGCTTTCCTGCACCACAACCACTGACATACAAATGGAAGCTCAAAGCAATTTGGTATTTATCCCTACCTCACAGGCATAAACCCCATTTTTGACACCTCATGTTTTTTATTCCTTTACTGTCCACCTCACTTTCCTCTTTACTTTATATGAGACTGGCTTGTTTTTCAAGCGATGTTCATTTTGCTGTTGGCCAATACCATCCAGTAGCATCTCACTTCATACCCACCACTGAACTACTTGGTCTTTTTTTTTCATTCCTTTTTGTAACCAATAGCCACAATCAGCACTCCAATGGAGTTACTGGCCAAAATTTGATGTCATTTAACTACCTAATCCAGTTTAAAGACAAATCTGATCATCTACTTAACCAAGATCAGCTTTCTTAATTTTTTTTTTTTATGGACTTGTTTTGAAATGTGTACTGGAGATTTTTTAAAAATCACAGTTCTTCCATGGAAAAGAACTATACAAAATTACACCTGCTGTTTTTTAAAGCTGCTCTATGCACTTCTGTAGTTGACAATTTTAAGAGGAATAACAAGTTCTAACCTATGCTATGTAAAAGTGATAAACAATCTCCTTAAGTAGCAACAAGTTTATTAGAGTTTGTTCCAGTCATTTAAACTTGAGCAAATTCATTGAAAGTTTGATTTTCCAGTACTTTCACTGAAGACATGCTGTAAAGACTGTATCAAACCATGTAACATTTGGAATACAGGTCTTCAAGGGGGTTTGTTTGGGTGGTTGGGGTTTTTTTGGTTTTGTATGTTTTCTTGGTTGGTTTGTTTGAGGGGTTTTGGTTGGTTTTTCTTGGTTGTGGGTTGTGTTTTGGTAACCAGATAGCACAAATGAAATTACATGAATTTAAGAAAAATTGTACCTACTTCTGAAACTCTCCAGGGTTGGAATCCGGCTCAAGGTTCTTCTTCCACCTCTCACGGGATCTCTCTGTTATTAGTTTCTCCCCTGGAACCTCAGGAATACCCATAGCCCGAGCAAACAGGTGTGCACCCTGATCAGTCAGCAGCATGTGCTTTGTCTGCAGAAGACAGACAAGAAGTTCATTGACAAGTCTTGTTTTATCTTGTACTGAGCAGCTCTGTACAATCACTCTTTATTTTTAGGTGTATCCACACAAAGAAAATTCCACATTTTATTTTTAAACTTTCTAGATTTCTATATCCATATCCCCTTCCACTATAGCTGAAAAAAATGTCAGCTCTCCAAAACACAGATACAAACTTTCATCATTAGTAGAAAACTGCATTTATCTACTTCACACTTACTATAATGGGAAAAGAAAAACTGATAAATTTGTTATTTTGCTAATTTGTATGCAACTTCTTTGTACTGTTTCCAGTCAATCACCAGATCACTACATAGCTAACTGTTTAGTCCAGTTAACTAAGGGATCTAGGATTTTACTTAGAGGAATGGTAAATAAATTCCTGTTCCCTTTAAAGGCATTTCACACAGTATTATAACCAACAAATGTAAATATCATATAGTGAAGTGTTTCTTAACATCAATGGAATAATTTTAATTTAAACATTTCCTTCAAGTAGCTGCTATTCTTACAGACTCAGAATTTCAAATTTAAGAATAGAATACTGTTCTAATGGGCTCGACCAAAATACATTTGCTCTCTTCTAATAACATTTGCAAGTTCTATTTGGATTCCTTTATTTACAAAGCACTTTGACAAGAGTTTAATTCAACAACCTTAGTTAATCCCATGCTTCAAAATCTGTACAGCTTGGTTAATTCATATGTTAGAGAAACCTGCCAGATAAATTTGTTTAATTAATCCTTAAACTGTAGTAGTAGCTCTAAAATCTGGTTTCTTTCATTTGGTTGGGTTTTTTTTAAAATCTATGTTAAAAAATAAGCATCAACTTCTTGTACAACTGCACTAATTTATCACTTATTTGCCCACTCATCAGAGCCTGGGTAGGTTTGGGAGGAGCAATGGTCTGACTAAACAGCATGGAGCAAATTTCAGAGCACAGCACCCAACTTCAAGCAAGTTCTTACATCCATGCAGCAGCAGAGGCACCAGCTGAGGTCCAAACAGTAGAACCACATGATGCTGGAGGCAGCAGGCCTGCAGAGCCTTGCAGAGCACAAAAGTGGTACATATGCAGCTCTCAGCCAGAAGCAAGGATGGCATTTCTGTGTCATGCTACATTCTACAGGACATTTAGACTCTCAAAGCTTTGGATTATTAAGATGATTATTAAGAAATCACCTTCTGTTGGATTTCTAAACCAATGACAGTAATCACTACCATGACCAACCCATAGCACTGCATTGTTTATTAAAGGATTCCAAGCAAACATCTTCCCAAATCAGACACTGATCTCTACTTAAGCCTATCACTAACCCCTTTGGACAATTACAGAGGTGGGAAATGTGGCTACACTTCAGAAACATTCCTGATGATGTGGCCCTGAATCAAACATTTTCTAAAATTTAAATGCCTTTTAATTAATCTTCAATTCATGAGAGTATTGCTTTAGGGAACAAGAATAAAGGTTTAAGGGACTAAGTCCTCTGTATATGTGAAAGAGTGGACATCAGGCTTAGCTGCTGAGTGACATCACTGGACAACTTAAGACCAACCTATTTCTAACAAAGTGTTCTTTGGCTTGAAAGCCAACTTCTTTGTGCAATACTGCCCCCCTCTGCCACTAACCCAATCAGAAGTACACAATCCAAAATTCAAACTAGTTCTGTTTTTTATTTGTGACTGTGGGGGTTTTTTGTTTCGTGGGGTTTTTTGGGAAAGACACTGAAATTTTCTTCTGTCTTCAGCAGGAAGATGCGTCCTCCATCACTTGATTTCTTCAGCAATTAAGGTTATATGATCCTTTAAATAAGATTTTTAAAAATACAGGTTTTTACTGTATTTTACAGCAACAAATTGAAGTTATTTCCAAAAACTTTTTCAAAGGATTCCTTCCCATATGCAGATTCAGATAACATACCTTCCTAAGCCACACAAACAAGAAATACTTGCATAAAGAGGAATAAGGTTCTATGATAGGGTTTTGTGGTTGTTTTTTTCCTTTCTTTTTCAGTCCTTACTGAAAGAAGTTGTCTTGGGGAGAACTGTGTTTGTTATTCTCTTCAACAGATCTTGTCAATCAAAAGAGTTGGTAGAACAACACAAAAGGATGTTTTTCCGTCTCATCTGTCCACAGTTTCATGAATAGGTTTGCTAACTTAAGAGTGCCTAATTTTTTTGGGAGACATTTTTATAAAAAGTAATTCAAAACGACAAAAAAAAAGAAAAGGGTTCAAGACATCTTACTAACAAGAAAAAATGCTGGCAAGTTTAGTTAATTTCATGGGAAATGGAGAAAATCCCCCAAATTTCTGCAGCTGACGTGAAATTCAGATCATCACCATTCTTTATTTAACAATTCTGGCAGTGCAGAGCACAGCAAAAATCCATCCCTTTGCTTTAAGAAGTCTGTGTTCTAAGGTAAATTCTCCTTTGTCTAATGTAAAGGGCTGTAAATATAGTAGGGGAAAACATACACAGTTCATGTATAGCAATAAATTAGTTCTCTAATGTTCATGAGAAGCCCATCTAATGAAGTGTTGGAGACAGGAGGGGTTACACCTCCTATTTGAAAAAAAAAAAATTCAATGTATCATTCCATTCATATTCACTACAAACAGGAATAATTCAACAGACACGTAACCATTTTCTCAAGAATTTGTAACATTACTTAACATAGTAAAAGACTCCACCTCTAGAACCTCGTGTGATCAACTGCACAGTAAAGGCTGAATAGAAATTATTCTGATGCCCTCCTTCTTTCTACTTGATGGGTTTGGACAAGTTTGAGCCCTGTGTGAAAGTGTCAGCACAGAGGGATAAATGTGTGCAAGAACAATCTCGAGGAGCTACTCTGGCCACCAGATGGAGCCCATACTGTTCCATAATATGACAGAAATACAATTACAAGCAGATGGGGAGGGTGTTTTTGGTTGGTTGGTTTGTTTTTGGTAACTGCATGTTTCAAAATTCTTTATGGCACTGAGGCATCTCAAAACCACTAAAAAATACTCACACATGCTTAAGACCCCAGGGAAATTATAGTCTTATTACCCATGGGTCACAAAGTTGAAAAAAAATTTAATTATGCACAGTCAAACAAAACACACTAGGAAATATACTGTGAAATAGCCTGGGTTGGTGTCCCAAAATTCCTGTCCAAGATGAACAGAAAAGCAGAATCAGTTGGTATTCCCTTTTATAATACCTTACGGAGAAGGTGCAGAAACTCATTTTGAGCTATATTAAGCAATTTAGGCCATTTACATTTGAACTTTGTCATCTACAGAGTGGGGTTTTTTTGTATCTAAGCAAAAATGTCAAGGTTTTAGGACTACACCGTTATACTTGGTCCTGAACAGTAGAATTTATGATTTTGTTTCAAATTTAGCCTCAACACTTCTGAGCATCAGAAGAAACACAATGACAAAAAGACCTTGTAAGAGACAATATGGAAAAAGGAGAGGGTTTTTTGTTTGCTGGTTTTTGTTTGTTTGTTTGATTTTAAAAACAGAGTTTGTAACGTTATGTTCTCAAAATCCAACAGTATCGTGTTGACTTAAATAGGATTTTGTCATGGACAAGAAAAATAAACCAGTGATTCTGGAATATAAAGTAAAACAACAGGCATTTAAAAGTTCTCTAAGAATAAAATTAAGTGAAATACAACACATTAAAGACATCTCTCTCCCAACCCTTCACTTACGTTCACAAATATTGAAAAATTTGGTTTTGTGAAGCTGTCTACCGCCTATGCTTACTATTGTTCTAGCTGAATGATGAAATAAAAGTCAGGTGAAGGAAAAAAAACTTATACATTTCAGTAATGTTAGAACTTGCAGTGAATGTCTTCCAGAATACAAAGTATTTATAATAAATATTTTAGTAAAATGTTATGATTTTAAAAGCAGGACTATCCTCCAATTATGGACACAAAAAAAGTCCTATCTGCCTGGGAGGCCACTGACAACAAATTAAATTTCAATCATCTTTATAGATCCCCAAAAGAGGTTTGGTTTCCTCAAAAGTCACTTAGAAAGGTTAAAGAAACATGGAAGTCTTCTTTGTTATTAAGTGGTTTTGCAAATGTGAACCCTTTTCAACAATGGGGCAGCTGCATGAGCAGGATGAAAAGTGTAAACTTCAAAGACAGTACAAACTCTTTGACCACTGCCAAGTAAAACAGATGCAAATATCACACAAATGATCTACTTCATCCTGACGCACACCAGTAGCCACCATGGCTGAAAAATAAGGTAAGTCTGTTGTGGCAAATACTAGGTGGGATTCTTAGTGGAGTAAGGTTGGACTGATATCTTGTAGAAGGTCAAGTAGTAATCATTTTGTTGCCCTGATAGATTTGATTCAGTCACCACCCAACAGAGCTACTGTTATCCTCTACTGCTGGAAGACTGACTTTGCACTAGAGCTACCATCTGGCAGGTCACAATGGAGAAGACTATCTGGAATAATGTAAGAATGCACTACATAGCCAAATACGTAACTGGGCCATTTAATCCAGTGCCATATCACTGCAAAGTGAACAATGTATTATCCAACTTTAATCTTGCGAGATCAAGCGGAAGACTCAGTGACAGCATAAAAGCCCTTCAAAAAACAAGTGAACAAAATAGTGGAACTACAGGAGACAAACATGTGTATTTCGATTTCTCCTTGAGTTTCCAGTTACACAGCATAATTTATGTTTCCTTAGAATATTACATTTTAAAACAAATATGTCTCAAAAACCCTTAAAATAAAAATGCTTCATGGTCATGACCATAGCCTCCCAACACTTTCATCTATTTCTCCCTTCTTTTCTGCTTTAAAGCCCTACACAAACATCACCATTGATGTGTATCAATATACAGAATGAAATTCTAAGGAAAAATGTGCTTCATAATCAGCATACCTTTTCCATAACAAGTCGAGCAAGTTTTATTGGGTTTTCTATGCATTTAACTGCAGATACGGCTCCAGAGTCTAAAGTTTTTCCATCCATTATAATGGCATCCATTTCTACTTCACCTTTTTCATTTAGAACAGATCCACAACCTAAAGACAAAAGAAAAAAAATTAGGGAGGAAGACAAAGAGAAGTCATTAAGATCTAACCACCAGGTGATTTAATTATTAGCTCTTACCAAGCAACTTTTCTCTTTCCCAGTTTGCTGACTTACTGAAAGTATCTCAGCAGAAACACTGCTGAGTATAACCACAAAATCCAGCCATTAAGAGAAGTCTCACAGAGTACATCTACTTTAAAATTGAGTTTTATTTTATGTAAGATGAAAAACACCTCCAAACACATCCCAAATTATATACTTGGTCCAAAAGTTAAAACAACAAACAATCGTGAACAGAATTCTTTATTCCTCAGATCACTTTGAGTGTACAAAACTATTCTACCTTACAATTCTTCCAAAGGAGGATACAACATAACCCAAAGAAATACTATAGCATTTGATCCTATCAACAGATCAGTGTCACAGAGCACTCCAAGAAACTGCCAAAATTAATGAAGCAGAATAAGAGCATCCACTCACTACTGTAGCAAAAGCCTGAAATAACTTCTTCATTACCAAATAAAAACAGTAGATAAAAGTAATTTTAAAAAATAAAAATCAAGGAATAAAACATTGGGTAGTTATTTTCTTCAATAATTATCAGTGCTATTACTAACCTAATTGAAAACTAATGAGATAAAAAATGAGACAATGCAAATAGGGTGGGTTTTTTAAGTAATGCCAATAATTGTATCACAGGGGAATAATAGGGTTTAAGTCATCAAGTGCACAAGCCTTGCTAATAAGGATGGTGAAGACTAAACCTAAAAAGAAGTAAAAAGCCAAACCAAAACATGGCAGATTTACACAGCAGCTCAGGTAGAAAGAAAGACCTGAACATTGCAGATAGCTAAAACAATTTTTTTTTTCTTTCTGTTAAACCAGTAGTAAAGCAGGTCAGAAAACAGAGTTAATAACTGACATAAGACTTCTATACCAGTGTGCTTCAGACCTGAATATATGAAGTCAAATCCCCTGTAACAAGAGGCAACAAAATCCTGTAATCCTCCTGCTGTAATCTCCAAAACTTCTCCTGCCACATACAGACAAACTCCCCAAAAGCTATTTTTTGCCTGTCTGCAACTGCATAAGCTATTCCAGAGTTCACGCCTGCGTCATTCACAATGTGTTAATTTCTAGACTACACTGATCTGTAAAGAGCTTACAGGTTAATTGCCTTGTGCCATCCGCTTTAACATAATTCTTCCAGCTCTTCCTTTATGCTGGTAAGGAGTAAGTAGTCTTTGTTTACTTAGGTAAACCCTGCCATACTCAAAATTTTAATTTCCTTTGACAAGATAGGCTTTCTAGCCCATGACCTTGAAATTCCCAATAGAACTAGGAGATTCTTAAGTATCAGTGACCAGAACCACAATTCCAAGGGAAACTCTACCAGGCCCCTTCATCACTGCATTAATAGTATCCTATGTCTATTGGACATCTCTCATGGGATACACTTTAGGATTTCCTAAAATTTCCTGAGCAGAAAACAGATGCAGTTTCTTTAATCAAAGGTGGCTTCCTACAAAAGCCTCCTCTTACAGCTGGTGAAGAGAGACAGATGCCCTCTAAGAACAATTCATCCCACCTGCCATAGAATCATAGAAATGCCTGGTTTGGAAGGGACTCTCCCCATGGGCAGGGATGTAATCCACTAGATCAGATTGCTCAGGGCCCTGCCCAACCTAGCCTTGAACAGTTCCAGGGATGGGGCATCCAAAACTACATCTTAGCTGTATAGTTACCTTTTTCATCCCACTGACCACCATGAAAGTCTGTACACTACAACAAGGCTAGATACTGAACTTCAGGATATCTCAGGTAGGATGAGAAGGATGGTTACAGACTGCCTTTTCACTGGCCTTTCAAAGCAAGGGGTAGGGAGGGACTACCAGCCTCCAAGGCCATGGTATCCATTGGCAGCAGTGCTGAAAAAATCCACATTTGGCTCACTTGTTAAGCAAAAGGCTAGGAAAAAACCAGAGACAACAGAAGACAGAAAATCTAAGGGGACATAAGTAACGGGCAACAGAGGTTAGCCAAATCACACGTGGGGTACTGAGTACTCCAATTCCCTCTATCTCCAGACAGACAGGTCTGTCCTGTGCCATGCAAAGGCTATGCAAGAAAGAGCGTGTGAGGACCACTACAGTGTCAGTTCTTTTATCTGTAGTATTCACACCAAGCTGATTAACGCTGCTAGCCAAAGAAATCACATGAGGGAGATATAACCAAGGCCCCTTCCTCATCACAACCAGAACTGGATGACTTCATTATGCTGCACAAGTCACTAGAATGGTAGTTTTAGACAACAGTATAGCTTCTGAGCCCTTCTACCAAGCCAACATTGAGATGAACCTACACAGAATGGCTACACCCTGTAATTCAAAAAAGGACACAACTTGATTGTTATGCCCATTCTTCCCCATGTCTCTTAGCAATGTCCATGTTTTCCTAGAAAATATTACAGCAAATCAGATTTTTTTCTTTTACAAAGATAAATACCACACAGTGAGTTTTAAAGAGCCACTCTTTAAAAGGGTCCTCTTCACATAGCTTTCACCTCATTTTTGCCAGCTATTGAGAGCAGCTGTATCTAATGAGTGTTAAGAGAATTAGATATCTGTGATTACCAGACTATTTGCCACACTTCGATCAGCACAGTCAAACCTGAACAAGTGCTAAAGGCCTAAGTGACCATGAAATAATAGAATTTTCAATACTTAGAGATTCAAGGAGAGCCAACAATAAAACCTCTACGCTGGACTTCCGGAGGGCAGATTTTGCTCTGTTCAGAAGTCTAGTCCAGAGCATACCCTGGGAAACAACCCTTGAAAACAAGGGGGTCCAGGAGGGATGGACGTGCTTCAAGCAGGGAGTTTTGAGTGCACAGGAACAGGCTGTACAGGTGTGCTGAAAGGCAAGCCGGCGGGGAAGACAACCAGCCTGGTTAAACAGGGAGATTGTGAAGGAAATCAGGGTCAAAAAGAGAGTTTACCGACTATAGAAGAAAGGGCTGGCTACTTACGAAGAATTTAGGAAGACAGCTAGATCATGCAGAAAGAAAATCAGGGATATAAAAGTGCAATTTGAAGTTAAATTGGCCACTTCTGTTAGGGATAACAAAAAGTCCTTCTATAAATACATTAATAACAAAAGGAGGGGCAAAGAAAACCTCCATTCTTTGATGGACTTGGAGGGAAACATAGTTAATAGAGTGAAGAGAAGGCTGAGGTACTTAACACCTACTTTGCCTCAGTTTTTACCAGTAAGACAGGTGGCCCTCAAGGCAACTGGCCTCTGGAGCTGGTAGACAGAGATAGGAAGCCAAATAGCCCCCTTGTATTCCAGGAGGAAATAGTTAGTGACTTACTGAGCCACCTGGATCCTCACAAGTCTATGGGACCAGACGGGATCCATCCTAGGGTAATGAGGGAGCTGGCAGAAGAGCTTGCCAAGCTGCTCTCCATCATCTTCCAACAGTCCTGGCTCACTGGGGAGGTCCCATATGATTGGAAGTTGGCAAATATCACCCCAATCCATAAAAAAGGCTGACCCTGGTAACTACAGGCCTGTCAGCCTGACCTCGGTGCCTGGCAGAGTTATGGAGCAGATCATCCTGAGTGCAATCACACAGCATCTACAGGACGGACAAGGGATCAGACCCAGCCAGCACGGGTTTAAGAGAGGCAGATCCTGTTTGACCAACCTGATCTCCTTTTACGATCAGGTGACCCACCTGGTAGATGAGGGGAAGGCTGTGGATGTGTCTATCTGGACTTCAGCAAAGCCTTTGACACTGTCTCCCATAATATACTCCTGGAAAAGCTGGCAGCCCATGGCTTGGACAGGGGCACTCTGTGCTGGGTTAAGAACTGGCTGGAGGGCCGGGCCCAGAGAGTGCTGGTGAACGGGGCTGCATCCAGCTGGCAGCCGGTCACCAGTGGTGTCCCCCAGGGATCAGTGCTGGGCCCAGTCCTGTTTAACATCTTTATCGATGATTTAGATGAGGGGATTGAGTCCATCACCAGCAAACTTGCAGATGACACCAAGCTGGGAGGGAGTGTCGACCTGCTGGAAGGCAGGAGGGCTCTGCAGAGGGATCTGGATAGACTGGAGAGATGGGCTGACTCCAATGGAATGAAGTTCAACAAGGCCAAGCGCCGGGTCCTGCACTTTGGCCACAACAACCCCATGCAGCGCTACAGGCTGGGCACAGAGTGGCTGGAGAGCAGCCAGGCAGAAAGGGATCTGGGGGTGCTGATTAACAGGAAGCTGAACATGAGCCAGCAGTGTGCCCAGGTGGCCAAGAAGGCCAATGGCATCCTGGCCTGCATCAAGAACAGTGTGGCCAGCAGGAGCAGGGAAGTGATCCTTCCCCTGTACTCTGCGTTGGTGAGGCCGCACCTTGAGTATTGTGTTCAGCTCTGGGCCCCTCAGTTCAGGAAGGATATTGAGGTGCTGGAGCGGGTCCAGAGAAGAGCAACCAGGCTGGTGAAGGGACTTGAGCACAAGTCCTGTGAGGAGAGGCTGAGGGAGCTGGGGTTGTTTAGTCTGGAGAAAAGAAGGCTTAGAGGTGACCTCATCACTCTCTTCAACTACCTGAAGGGAGGTTATAGCCAGGTGGGGGTTGGTCTCTTCTCCCAGGTAACCAACAATAGGACAAGGGGACATGGGCTCAAGCTCTGCCAGGGGAGGTTTAGGATGCCAGATGTTAGGAAGAAATTCTTTACAGAGAGGGTGATCAGGCATTGGAACGGCCTGCCCAGAGAGGTGGTGGATTCACCATCCCTGGAGGTTTTTAAACAGAGATTGGACATGGCCCTTAGTGCCATGATATAGTAATTGGAGTTGGATCAGGGGTTGGACTTGATGATCTTGG
This sequence comes from Myiozetetes cayanensis, assembly GCF_022539395.1. Taxonomy (NCBI): domain Eukaryota; kingdom Metazoa; phylum Chordata; class Aves; order Passeriformes; family Tyrannidae; genus Myiozetetes; species Myiozetetes cayanensis. The sequence goes on along the minus strand of NW_026087411.1, from coordinate 85,317,999 downwards.
AGGTCTTTTCCAACCCAATCTATTCTATAATTCTAAGTCCAGTTAAGTAAAAACTAAATGAGAGAATGTCACCCTGATGCTAACTATGTAATAGTCCACACCACACATCTAAGTCTGCTTCATGATTTCAGCTAGGATGCTCTAAAAATCAAAATGTTCAGCCCAAGTCAGTAACAAAACACTGAAAGGTTCATATGAAATAAAAGCTCTCCCTTGCTCTTAATTGCAAGGTAAACGAATAAATAAACCTCTGCAAACTAACTGAGCACATAACTAATAGCTATGTTATCTAAAGCACTGATCACTGACAGGTCTTTCCTTCCATGTTTATTCCTGACATACCTTGGTAAGAGTGGGGAAATGTATTTGCTGAAACTTATCAAAATAATAAACGAGTCATATGAAGGTGAGAAAATATTTGACTACTTCCATTAATTTACATTACTCATTAGAAAATCCAGTTATGAACCCTTTCTGTATAGATTCATGAGTCACATACCATTACTGCATTACTTCTGTAATATTATTTATAAAACAACTAATTGCAAGCATTAATGAAGAGAAAAACACCTAAAATCCCCAAAAACAATACTCCTCTGGCAATAGGTAAAGGTCAAGTGTTAAGGGTTAAACAAATACTGCAAGCTATGTCAAAGTGCCTTAAACATAAATGTTAATTAAACACATACTCCATAATAGAGTCCATGTCTTAAAACTGAATGTACACAGCACGGTAACGAACAGCACCATGTGAATGAAATGGGAGAAGAATGAGAACAAAATAACTTCCTCAGTGCACTCATAAGAAACTGCTGTACACACCATGCTGTTTTATACTGAGAAATCAACTGTTTTGCACCACCAGTATTTACTCCACTGCAACATGCATAATTCAATAATAATGCAAGCCAGGATTTTCAGATGCATCAGGGCAAAACACTTGAAATACAAGACGATTTTAAGCCCACTTAAGTATTGAAAAATTACCTGCATTAAAATGAGGATCATCTTCCATTGACTGTACTGCCTCCTCAACTGCATCTATGGCACTTCCTCCACGTTTCAGGACACCATAACCTCGAAGCGCAGCTCTGGCAGTGCCAGCACGACATCCCTCTTCTCGCTCTTTGAAGATCCGTCCAGCTCCACCATGCACCACGATGACAGGCTTCATCCTGCCAAGTTCCTCCCAAGGCTTTTAGCTGTGCACACCTGTTAATTGTTTGGAAGGAGCAGTCTTTAGCACGTGCTCCTTTCTACATGGAGAAAGACTGCAGGTTAGTTAACAGATATAGGCAGCCTGATTGCAACCATTTTACCTTATAGGAAGCGAAGTACTCAAGAGGGAGCTCCTAATTCAGGTCTGGACGAGGCTCCAGGCAACTTAGTGCAACTTTTGAGGCCAGCCCTGCTTTGAGCAAGGGACTGGGCCAGGTGGCACAGGAAGGGCCCTTTTCAGGCTAAGTTACGCTACAATCTTATGATTTAGTATGCACCCTGTCAGGTGATAATACATTACAGAGAAACAAACATTTGAGGAACCCTTGGTCCTGCTAGCTGCTTGTTATTTTAGATAGGTAGTCCCACTGTCTGAGTACGGTAATATATAACCGGCAATAATAAAAAAAAAAAAGCAGCTGACCCGACCTGAGTTAACAGCTTACCCAGCTCAACCGGCCGGATCCCAGACCTCCGACCTCTTGCAAAACTTTGCACTCCGTGCAGGGAAACAAGGCGTTCACGCCTGGCAGGCAACAGCTTGTTGTTACTGCTTAGGGCCTCCTGCGAGAGACAGGAGATTGTTGCTACCCATCTCCGGTGATGCAAGTCACATTTTTGATTCTAGAAAAAGGCAAAGGAGCAGCAGCAGCCTCATCTCCCACTGAAATCTAGGGCACCTCTCAGTGAAAACTCTCCACGTGGAAAGTTTCTTGGGGACGGCTATTTTTAAAGACTGCGAAGAACAAAATCCAACTCCCTCTCCCTCATCCTGCAGGCAAATCTTTCCGACAGAGACTCCCGCAGTCCAGCTCCTCCCTCTCCTGCTGTCCCAGGGCGGCAGCTCGCTCCCGGCGCTGCCGGACGGGATGGCAGCAGGCGTGGAGCCCAGCAAACCCCATCCTGGGACGCCGTGGGGCAAAGCATCCCGTCAGCGAGGCCGTGCAGGCTTCTATTTCAACCAGTGGCTACACTCTTTCCTTGCTCTGCATGGGCTCCCCTCAGGCCCGCACCCAGCCGGGATCCGCCGTCCCGCTGCCCCCGCCCCGCGGAGAGCGGGAGCGCGTCCCCAGATCGCACCTGCAGCGCCCTGGGCGCGCTCCCACAGCGTGTCCCACAGCCGCCCTCAAGGGACATGGCACCGCCGAGCCCTGCCCGCAGTTAAGATGGCGGCTGCTGCCGCCCGTACCGGGGCGGTCCCGCCCAGCACCCCGCAGGGGCTGGGCCGCTCCCGCCGGCCCTGCCGCATGGCGCTCCCCTCGGCGTGCTGCCCCCTCAGCCGCGGTGCTGCTGTCGCCGCGCTGTGCAAGCCCGTAGTTGCAGTGTCACACTAGCTCATCGCCTGCCACCGCCCGATTTCTCCTCCAATTAAATTAGAAAAATGCCCCCCCCCTTCCCCTTCCAAAATCGATTACTACCCTTTCCTTTCCCTCTGTCCAAGCCGGATTATTCCCGTTCCCGAAGCTCGGGCTGCCGGTGCAGTTGCGTAAATGGAAAGGGGCTCCGGTCAGTGGAGAGCATCGTGCATCCCGGCCTGTCAAGCTGACACAGGCCAGGTGCAGATAAGGTGTGTGGGGCCACACTGATGCAAAATTGACGGCAAAGGCAAGGAATAAGCTTGATGTTTATTTTAGTTTTCATTATAGGCTGCTGGTAGAAAAAATAGAGTTCATGAAAAAAACCTGCAACCCACAGTTCAGAAGTTCCTTATCTTTGTAATTAAATGTATAAACAAATTATTCTCAAAGTTATACAAACTTCACCCAGCAAGCATCTGGCCTTCTTCTCTGACCATTCCTGCTTAGCTCACCACTTGTCTCCGTTGTGTTGCCCAGTGGATGCAGCCTGCTGTGGCCCCGCAGGGAGTCACTGACTGGCTATGCAAAAGTCACTCAATTCATGACCTGTTCTGATCCTGAAGGTTGGTTGAAAATTAATTAGTGTGGTTTAATTAAAAGGAACTACTCCTGATGGTTTTTCATTGTCACTGTTAGGATTAACAAAGAAGAATTTAAATTCCTCATGTGAATTATTTGAGATAATTGCCTGTTTTTATAGAATATTTATCTTGCTTTCGGATAATGTCAAAACAGGAAACAAATACTAGTTAGATTAAACAGTTTAGAAAAATTATTTCAGTTGTTTGCATGGACAGCTGAACAGCAAATTTATATAGTAACTTTAAGTTGAAATTTTAATATTAGTCTAATGTTACAATTCAACAAAATAAGCGTGTCACTTGATAAAACTAGAATAATTTGTTTCTACGTCAGCTTTTTACCTTAGCCCTCCTTGGCCACTGCCTTTCCATTGTGGTCAAATCATTTATGTACTTTTTAAAATGCTTTGAAGCTTCTCAGAGCAGATGGAAAAGTATTACTTTTAGTTTTATAACTATTATCTAATTTTTTTTTAAATCACTGCATTGAATTGCACACCAGGAACCTGTCCTAAAGCTATGTAAATTGTTAGAATAAGCTTTAAATAATTACTGTAGAAATCTATTGGTTTTGTTCTTGCTAATTTTCATGACACCTTTGCATAATACAGTTGCCAGAGAAATAAGTTTTAAAATATACAGAAAAAATTAGGGGTTTTGCATGTGCAGCCTTGTGGAGATTAGCTTTCCTGCTTGTCATAGAATCATAGAAACAGCCGGACCTCTGAGATCATCAGGTCAGGTGAGTATGGGCTAGAGGGCTAAAGCAGGGAAGTAAGTGATCTGGACACATGTGGGTGAGGAACATGTGTGTGAAAATACTCTGATACTGCAGGGTCTGCTCTGCATTTCTGGTAACTAAAATACAGCTGTATTTGTGCCTTCTGCTCTCCTGTGGAATCCATAAATTAAGGACATGCCCTCCTACTTGTAGAGAAAGAATTCCCCTAGAATCTCACTGAAAATTTAATTTTAAGAACCAGTAAAGAAAGTAAAATATATTATAAAAGTAACTATTTTAACACATATTCATTAATACATCTATTTTTAAATAAATGTTTATGTAGCAACTTGTCTATTTATCCATAACTATTTTAAAATCTTCATAGTATGATGTAGAACAGAAAGCAGTGCTCTGTATTTTATTAATTGGATTGTAGGAGCATGCAGATTTGATCAAGGCTAAGGCTGCTTAAGCAAGTGCCATAAGCATGCAGAAGCAGAATGCTAATTCACCCAGTCTGCAAATATGGATCTTTTTGTATTAGGCAGACCTGTCTTATGGAGATCACTGTAGCATTAGGATGCCCTGCAAAAACTTAGATGTTTAATAACTTCATTCATGTGCACAATTTGATTAAGTCTGTAAACTGCTTCCTACCATATTCTTATTGCAAAGAGTGTGCCAACTTTTAGGGGAGCTGGAAAAAACAGTTCACCTGAGAGTCAGTTTAATTTTTTTGAAAAGTGCAGTACTTCTTAAACTTATGTTATCAGCAGCGAACTGTGCAGTATTAAGACAGAAAATGGTAGATGAGTTATTCACTAAAATACAATTATGATCAACTCTAATTGATTAATGAGTTGGATGTTGAATAGTTTAGCTGGAAATATTTTCCTGGGAGGAGGGACTAGACTCACTGGTGTCCATGATGTTTTCTCTTCTTCTACCCAAAAGTGAGATTAAATTAGAGATGAGTTCCTTTTACTGTTTTGGGGAGATTTTAACCCTAAAACTCAGATGTCTTTAATAGGGCAGATTGTCCCAAATTAGAAGTTAAAAGCATCCTACTGCTCCCAGTATTTGAGTATTTCATATGCAGTGGGATGGTCCTAACAGAGAAACAGAAGTAGGCAATTCTCTTAGAAACCTGTGTACTGAGAAAGGAGGCAGAGCAGCATAGGATGCAGTACTAGTCATGGGAAATCCCAATTCAGATCCTAGAAGTGGATTTGACCAGTGTTCAAAGCTAAAGTTTAAAAATGGTCCTGATGGTTCCTGTGCCTCTGTTCTGTGTATTTACTGAGAATTTCTTGGTATTTATCAGCCTTGTGCTCTGCTGAAGGTGCATTCAAGGTGAGCATCCTAGGTAGGAGGCAATCAGACTGAAACATGAATGACTGGCAGAGACTAAAATTAGAACTTTTTGTTTTCATATTCTTCCTTCCTGTTGTTATAACAGCCCTGAAACCATGTTGCATTTTTGTCACCGCACAGCTGAAAAAACATGTTCATCTATCACCTCTATGCTTTTGAAGTCCCTCCCACAGCCTGCGAAGTCTATAAATCCCAGCCTGCTCCATTCTAATCACTTTAACTTCAAAGAAGGCAGATCAAGTTCAATTTTTTTGAGATTATTTTCAATTCCCTGTTTATCCCAAGCTTTACATCCCCTCTGTAAAACTCTTTCAGACATTCCTATTTTGGCTGATCTGCATAGGCAGATTATAGGCAGCACATTGGAAAACTTGTCTGTATGTCTGACAGAAGCTTACAGCTTCCCAGCAAGTGCAAGGGGCTTCTGGATCGATCCATTTGGAGAAAATGGCACCTTTAGGCTGCAAAGGTTTTAATTGTTTTGGCTCAACCCCACACCCCTATCCAAAAAAACTTGCAAACTCCAGAGACAGCACAACAATTACAGGCACTTAAACTGGTGGGATTTAGGAAGTATTTCTCTTACTTGCCTCTCAAATTTATTTTGTCTTATATTTTGATTAAATTAGGAAAGATGCAGTTCTCTTAGTTCTTAATGATATACAATTAAGATGCTAAAGGCTATAATTAAAACAAAGATTTTAGCTTAACCCATGTTTTAGGCAAAACCATCATTACTTTTTAAGATACATTAGAACATGTTTGCTTAAATATTACTTGAGATAAGGCCTCAAGCTTCCAAAGACTCCAGTAATTTCCAGGCAAAATTATAATACACCTTAGCAGTAATTAAGTCACACTTCTAAGAATTTTGTCATGTGTGCAGGCTTACTGAGGCCAGTAGATGTATCCACCATCAAGATTTTAGGTAGCCTTGTAAATATATAAAACACCTTTGGGAGAAAAGTTAGCACAAAATAGTTTAAAGTATTCGTAGAGGATTTCTCTGTGACCTCATTGGAACAGGATGAAAAACAACAAAATGACAAATGAAAATCTGTCAATGTTTCTTCTTACTCTGCAATTTCTTGTGACTCAAATGTATAGAGCTTTAATGAACCTAAATGCAGTATATCACAGAATGCAGGAAATAAAAAACATCAGCATGGCAGATACATAACAAGTGTATGTATCTTGTGTCCTTGAGATGCTTTTCATACTTGAGAAATGAAATAGGAATAAAATGAAACTAAGTTGGGACACAGTCATGGAATTAAAATAATTACTTTTGAGTAACTTTTTAAAGACTTAACCAAGTTGCCAGGCATCGAAGAGAATCTCAGGGCTCCTGTATCAGATGGAATATTCCCTCTTGTGGTTTGAAATGGGGTTCAAATTATAAAAACTTAGTTAAATGCAGCTCCAGGGTGTCATAATCATTACTTGCAGGCAACCCTGTGGAGGTGTTTACTTTTGCAGAAAGGTGAGCAGGGAAAAATTAAGCTTTGGAATTTTGCTGGATGTGTGTTCTATTGGAGGTATGCTTATATATAGCAGTTACCCTGTTACCAGGAGAATTGTAAGGACTGTGAGTGGCCATTAGAAAGAAAAATAAAAGCATGATACTTTTGCTTAGTTCATATGTTTGGTGTATTTATTAGAATTATGTTTGTTTTTAATGAAGTAAAAAGCTGAGATGTAGCAGTAGAACCATGAAAATTTAAGTGATGAAGTAAGTTTAATGCAAATGGTTTATGTAGCCAATGAAAGTATATCATAATGTAGTAATTAACTTTAAGACATATTTAGAAAAAATGAATGCAATTTACATAAAACAAGATTCGAAAGGCATGTTTAGAAAAGTTACTCTCCAGAGTTCTTCCTCAATTTCTTTCTTCAGAAATTTTCATTGTTTTCTGTCTGCTGCCAGATTGTTTTTGAGCAAACACAATTTTTGTTCCTTTTTTTTTTTTAATAAGGAATTGGATTTATTTCCCTTCATTTCCACCTAAGTATAAACTAATACAATATCTGTAATAATGTAACAATAATTGATAAAAAATGAAACTGGAAAAGCTTATAGTTAAGACATCGCTGTGCTTGTAGTTTTTAATGTGAGAATAACTTCAAAGAAAATGTCAGGAACTAAGGGTTTTACTTTGAAAACTTGTCCTTCTATTTTATTTCTATCCCTAAGTCAGACCCCTAGTTCTAGTAAAGTAACTAAAACCCATGTTGCAGCCTATCAATCTAAAAGTCAGATTGAAGGGTGGATTTTTCTAAGATCTTGATCAAATTATTTATAAAATGCAAGAATACTACAGAGGGTAGGCCAGGAATAGTATGCTAACAGAAACTTCTCCAGTGTAAATCAGAGAAGTCAGTCATAAGGCTGGTGGCAGAGAAAACAAATCAAGCGGGGAAAAGACAAAAGGTGTATGTTAAAATGAGAATGCTAAGCGAGATAGCCAATTGATGTGTGCCAGGCATAGACATAGATCTATTACAGAGAGAATTGATGTCAGATCTCTGTAAATGCAGTGTAACAGGTGATGAAGTTTTTGTAAGATCTTGGGGTAAGCCATGCAAGGATCCTGGAAACAAAAAGAACTTTTAAATTGATTGAATGGGGAACCAGTGGAGTTGGCTGAACATGAGGGCAGTGTGTTGTCTTTCTCCTCAGTCATGGGAATGAAAGCAATGATGTCTGCCACCAACTGCATTACAGACAGTGATAATTTCACGAGAGCTTGGAGAAGAATTCAAGACTGGAGGTACAGAGAATTCCATAGTGTCACTTGTACTGATCACAGGTGGGGAATATTGTTTATTTTGGTACCATTATACTAACGCTGCTGAGACCAGCAAACTTCATTTACCTTCTAGTAAGCAGAAATGTAGCTTACACATGCACACTGGATTGCTATATGCCTGCAAAACTGGATATCTCTGATTTTATCATGTTGCTGGTGCCAGCAGATTTCTAAACAAGTTCATATGGAAAGAAAACTCAGGATTAGGTGTTATTCTAAGGTTACAGAGGTTGCAATTTGTCATCTGATCTTCAAGGAAAGATAAATGAATGGGATTGGATTCACAGTGTATTTTACTGAATAGAATAAAACTATTGCAGTACTAACAACATACAAACAAATGAAGAAATGTAATTAGGGCTGATTTAAGAAGAGCATCAAGTGTAGAAATGATCATTGCTAAGGATCAAAATGTTGGTACCATTCTACTATTTTCACCACTGAAATATATGTTAAGAAATGAGGCAAATACAAACATGATACTGTGTATTAAAGCTTTATTTTTCAGACTTGGGTGGAGTTGTAACCTGGAAGTCAATTCTTTTATGAACCACAAGTTCTCCTTTTTCTTTACTTCATGTACCTATGAACAGCCTCTGATGCTATCTCTTAAGTCCCTATTTCAATATTCTTTCTTAATGAATTCTTAATTTAAAATGTTATTAAGAGAGCTTTGAAACAAATCATCATGCATACCATTACATTCTGTAGCCACCTTCAGTTGGATATGAATTGGTGCAATATGAAACAGATCCTTTAAGGACATTTGCACATTGAAGTTATATTGAGGGTTTTGCTGCTCTGTGCAGCAAACATTTATTTCTTCATCCAAATGCATGCATGTATGACATATATGTTCATAACAACAGATGATATTTTTTTCAAGGGCAAAATTTCAACCTGAAACTAAAAACTTAGTTCTGAGTGTCACATTTGTCCAGAGAACTGGAATCGGCTTTATGACCAGTGTGCTGAGATAAGGCCAAACAAAACAGCTCTGGTTTTGAATATCAGACAGTTCCTAGTGTTACAGGAAAGGAGAGGAGACTTTCAGGAATTGGTCAGTCTCAAGAATGGTCTTCTACAACTACTGAATGTTTCATACAGGGAGCTGAACTCTGACCAGTATTAGGAAACTATGAGGTTTGTGGCATGGACCTAAGGTATCACACTGGTGAGCCTTGACAGTGCATGGGAGTCTCGGTATGGGCAGTGGAGCTTGTGTTCCTTCTTAGGATGTTATGGGTAAAATGGGATCTGTGCTTTTTTAACGATACCTTGTGTTTGGTAATGCAAAGTAATTGGCTTGGTAATGCTGTAATCAGCAAGACATCATAAATTCCAAGACAGCTGCCTTTCCTGTCATTTTCATTCTTTCACCTCTTTCATCTTTCTCTCTCCTCCCTTCCCTCCCCCTCCAGGTTTCCTTTTTTGTACAGTGGGCTTCGTGAAGAAACTGGCAATGCAGAATTGGTATTTCAAGTTGATGTAAAATTCAAGAACCTAAGATAGTACCAGATTCACTGTATTTGGTGAGCTGTTTCTGGAGGGGAATTTTGAAGGATAAGTAGTTAACATCTGGACATCAGTATCTCCAAAATTTTGAGGATATGTAGTTAGACCTATTATCTTTCTGCTGCTTTTGTTCCTATTCTAACTTTTGCATTTTTAAAGACAGTATTTCAATACCATTTATTCGTAAGTTACTGGAAGTCCCATTTTTTCCCCCACTTTTTAAGAAACTAAAATTTTTATGATTATGACATTGTGGATTAATGATGTCTATAACCAGTAGAAATACTTCAAACCAGGTTGAAAGGAGGACGCTAGGCTTTCTGAAATGCTCTCTGATTGAATGTGAGATATGGGAGCATCCAACTTGTTTTAACAATGGAAACTCCTTTTTTTCCTGTGTAAAAATAGATCACAGTACAGTGACCCTAGAGGGAGAGAAAGAATGAAAAAGATGCGTGTTTCACTCAAACCTCTGACTATATTGTTACAGTCTGTGTCAAAGGATGACAAATCCGAATTGCACTGCTTCCTGCGTCGTTTGAATCAGAGCTTGGTGTGTGCTACATTATTTTGACCTCTTCAAAATTTTGTAATTTAATTAGCAGATTTTTTTTCCCTCTCTAGCCCATTTTGAAGTGGAAAAAAAAAAGAGAAAAAAATATATATAGCACTGTGTTAATACTTCATTCTTTTCTGAATTTAATTGCATATTTTGAATGGAATTTGTATGAAAGCATTCTTGTATGACTTTTAATCAAAAGGATATAAAAACAATAAGTGGTATTAACCAATGGGGATTAAAGACTACCTGAACTGGCTAGAAAAAATTTACTGCCTGGTCACTAATTTATAGGCCTGGTGTTTGCTGGGGTATTTGCCCAGCTGCACCTGCCTTATCAACATGTTCAACTGTGAATTAGTTAGCACAAAAAGTTGGCAGGAGAATGGGGAATTTTTCACCTCAAGGTCAGAAACAAAGCAGGCTGATACTGATTTAATTCTCTTATGGTCTGGTAGTTCAGCATGAGCATGTCTCTATATTGCCATCAGTTGATACGTGTCTACATTCAAAGAAACAGTCTTTTCTAACTGACATCCTTTTTGCAAGAACACTGAGTAGCAGGCACATGCCTTAGCTGGTAAAAAGTTTGGTGTCCTGGCTAAGCTAGATGTCTAGGCTTCCTCTGTAACTGTGGGGAGAGGAATTTTCAGAGTGATTCATACTGTTCTAAGATATGTGTCTAAAATAGATGAGATGACTCATCCTCTGGAAGTACCTGCCACTCTACTGACGACAGAGGGAGACCTAGATAACTAACTTACCCTAGATAGCTAAATTCTGGACTAGTAGTTAATATGAGAGAGAACTCAGTACCAATGTCTTTTAATGAAAAGATGCTTAAGTATGGAGTCATTATGAAAAAGACTGTATAACCATTGATCATGCAGTATATGCTGAAAGAGATGGAACTGCATTGCTGTTCTCCTCTATCTTTCATAAATATGTTGATTTTATTTTTTGCTAAATAATCTGTATCAAGGTGAGGAAAAGAAAGTGTTTCTTCACCTTAAAAATTCCACTGGAAAGGGATAACTGTTACTGATGTTACACTATTATATGAAGCAATGAGGATGATATTTATTCTGCATCAGCTTCCATTATTGCTTTGTATTGATACCAGTGATACTGGATGTAAAATCCATTACGCTTGGCATTTATATACTAAAAGGTTATTAGCCTGTACACGCTTAAACATAGCATGAAGATCTGCAATCTGCAGGAGAATGCACATGGCATTAACTTCACTGTCCACTGGTTACTGCTTCAAGTGCACTTTTTTCCAGAACTTACAAAAATTGAGCTTTAAACTAATTAACATTTAATTGAAACCTGTCACGTGGCCAATTTGAAAATTATAAGGTCTTAGTAAATATTCAGGAATTATTCACCACATCTGATTTTAGACAGCAAATTAGGTTTCTAAGCGAGAGTCTAGGCACCTTCTGTAATCAGCGGACTAGAGTTGGCACCTCCAGGGAACAATTCAGAGCAGATCATGTAAGCAGGTAGGTAGTGCTCTGGTTGCCCTCCAGAGGGCCTCTGCTCCTGTTTAGCTTGAATCCTCTGAAATAATCTCTGAGGTGCTTATCCCTCTGGTTTTGTAGGCTGTTAAAATGGGTGATATTGTTTTCTATCATAATTCTTAGGTCACTAATACATCATCAATTCAGAGTGGAATATTTTTCTGAATTTATTTAGAATAAAATTCTGAATGTCAGGTTTAGCTTGCATTAGAAGTGCCTGCTGCATGGTTAGTTGTCATAGTTCTGATTTTAGCAAGGAATTTTTCTTTCCCTTTCCCCTGCCGTGTGTGTGCTCTGTATATGAGCCATCAGGTGAACAAAAGAGTCGGCCTGGTCCAGTAATGGCCGAGAGATTAGTCTCCTTGACAATGAAGGAGGAGGAGTTGGGGGGGTGGGAGGCTAGTGTGTGGCTGGAAGGAGGTGGGGAGGAGAGGGGGGTGCCGGTGGGCAGAGGACCTGCTGCAAGCTGCAGAGCTGCCTGGTCTCTTCTTTCTTCCTGCCGGAGGGGAATTTGCTGCTGCTCTCTTCTCAGCTGTTACTGGCTGCAGGCCCTGCTTAGAACTAATCCTAACCAGCTGAAGTTCATGAGTTTTCTTCCATTGGGAGAACTTTTTGTTTTATTGCTGTTTTTTTTTTTCCTTCCCCCTTTCCCTCCCCCCTCCCCCCCCTTTTTTCCAGTGTGGGAAGGGAAGGGGAATCGAGGTTTTTTGTTCTTTCTCTGATATACCCTGGGGAGTGTTGTTTTTTTCCCCTTTCCTCCAACCCACCTCGTGGCAACCAAGGATCTCTCAGCGCCGCCTGGTGACGGGCACTGGACATTACAAGTTCTACTCCTCCAGTGATCCAACAGCGCCACCTGGTGACTACTATAGGACACTACAAGTTCTACACCTCCAGTGACCCAACAGCGCCACCTGGTGAATGGTACAGGACATTACAAATTTTGCATCTCCAGTGACCCGACGGCGTCCCCTGCTGACTGTGGTTGGAACTGCACCAAAGGGTGCAAGAAATTGAACTATTTAATTTTTCGTTTTTCCACTTTATCGGTTTGTTCTTGAAGGGGATTATTGGTGGGTATAGGAGTATTGCTTGGTTGTTTTACTTGTGATTTTTTTTTCGTGTGTGTTTCTGTTAATACACACATACCTTTTAATAAAGGGCTGTTATTTTCCCTTTTCCATAATTTGTTTTTCCTTCAATCAGAGCCTCTTAATTTTGGATTTATAATTGCTTAGAAAAAGAAGTTTGGGTCTTTTCTCCTAACCCATCCTCAGCAAAAGACCCTTGTCTCATTTAAACTGGGACATTAGTGTATGTAGTATGCTCAGCAATGGTAATCTAGTAGTATGCAATGTAATGTAGTAGTAGTATGTATGTATGTAGTGTATATAGTATGCTCGCTTTTAAACTTTTTCCTCCTTAATTAACTTAATTAACAGAGCACCCCCTGAATGTGCAGACTAGTCAGCAAAATCCCTGTGGTTTTCTCAAAAAGTTTGCCTTCATTTTGGGTGCTCTCTGGTTGAATCATGAATGGTTTTAATCTCTCCTATGTCTGCAAGGCCTTGAGTACCAAGCTGCTGCCTGGCACAGACACTATAAGGCCCTCTTCCATTTGCCATTGCATTCAAAGTGTCAGGCTGCAGTGCTTTGTAGAAAACAGCACAATGAATTTTTGTATTCTCTTGTTGGTCAGCAGCTGTTTTACCTAAAGCACTACAGTCCTACTGTAGCATTGGAAGTATAGCAACTGGTTATATATTGCTTTGTGCAGATCTTACAGAGCTTCAATATTCGGGGTGTTAATTGTTTTCCTGTGGTTTGAAAAGTCATCTGCAGAATTTAGGAACACATTGCGATGGTAAGTTGAGATCCTTGGATTTTCCTTTCTGTTAATATGGAAGTCCAAGTTTATGGATAAAGCACAAAATCAGCAAAGGGTGAAGAGAAGTCAGGAAAACAGATCAGCCTTGCTCAGTCAATTACACACTGGGAGAAAACAGCACAATATAGATATTACATTACCACGTGGGGGAAGAGGAGTTTCCAGACTTTCAGGAGGCATGTTACAGATGACAAGCAACAAATATAAGTGCTCTACCCTGAACATTGCCTCAGAGTGAAGGAGTTGAGATGACAAAATTACTTTAATAAGGTAACTGTAAGGAATAGTGAATGTGTCCACCAGAGATAATAAACAACCTTGAATCTGGTGGATAAGTTCAAATTCTACTCTTTGGTTATTCTTCTTTTAAAGACAAAGGAAGGTAAAATTGCAAAGGACGCAAGGGTGTATCCAGGGGAACAAGAACATCATTTATAGTTGCCAGAGTTGTTTGATGAGTCTCACTTGCTAGATACCTGATAACAAGGAAAGCCAATCTGTCACTGTATGGTTCCATAAAGAAGATTTGTCTATAATAGGGAGCATTAAACAGGGTGATGGAAATGACTTGAGCAGCTACTGAATTAATTTTCATTTTAAACGTACTCTAAAGATAACTGGCTGGAGAGCATGGCAAGTTCTGTATCTGAGTGCATCTGTTAAAAAAGGACTGTGAGAAGTTTGCTGGTTTTGAATATAAACCTGGCTGTGCTGTCAGCTAATATCTCCCTTACCTGGGGCAAAACTTTAAATGATGCATAATACAGATAGGACTTTGTTGCAGACTCTTGGAATCATTACCTCATACAAACTGGTGTTATTTAATAGAGAAATGTAATTGTTTCTCTAGAGGGTGATGAATGTGATTCATTGTATTTGATCTTTTTCATGCCAGAAGAATACTGCTGTTGCTAGCTCAGAAGACTTTTTGGCAAATCAAAAGGAGACTGCTAGTTTGGAGCATTTCTCTGTCAGTTTGAAATCCCCAGGCTGTTGCTTCAAGCTCAGCAGTGAGTTCTTTGCAGTAGTACCAAGAGAGCTGAAATAATCAACAATAGAAACCTTTTATCTCATGTCTGAAATCCATAGATAGAAAGAGAATATATATATATATAAATATTTCTCTTTAATATTTCACATCATGCTTCCACTTAAGAAGTTTAAAGTTCTTTCACTGAGAGTGGACATAAACCAAACCATGCCACAGGATTAATCATAAATAATTTACATTAAATCCCTCTACTAAGATATCCCGCAATTTCATAAAGAATGAACACATGTTCTGAGAATACATAAGGATTGCTAAAATTAGCTTGCTTTAACACTCCTGGGAACAACACATGAAGCTGCTGTTGCAGTTTTTCTGACATAGCTGGTCATGTTGCTCACTGTTCACAGAAATTAAATGCTCTTTTTTCTTGTGATTTTTTTTCTTAGAACTGCATCCAGATTAAGAAAAAAAATCTGCTAAAAATTCTGAACAATGTTGACTGGTAAAGGCTGTAGAACAACTATTGCTGCAATAAACAGGATTAGTTTTGGATTACTTTCTCTACAAAGACTCTGCAGCAGTGCCTTACTCCTCCTTGCTGAGAAACGTCAACCCCTTCAGATCTCCATGGTTATCTCACAGAATGAAAAGTAAAAGCATTCTGGGATGATTATATAAAAACTTGTAAAGGATAAGTGCAAACTAAACAACAGTGTTTGAGGACTAAACAGTGCATTTTCAGATGATGAAGTCTGTGTGTGTGTATGGTTGAAGAGATGAAAAGAAGCCTTAAACTGTGCGGCGTGGGATGAACCTTGGTTTGGGTGGGAAACAGAAAAGGCCTTACTGAATTATTAGCGTGTCTTTTGAACAGATACCTACAAATTTGATTAAAGCAATAAGAAATTATTATTAGCTGGATTGTATTTGGAAACAGTGGATTAATTATTAAATTTAAAAATTACTGAAGTACAAAATATTCAATATTCCTCAACACCTGTAGAAAGAGATTTAAGAGCATAGTTAAGGCTAGGCTTGCATATGGATGTGCATACCATTTAAGCTGGGGAAGTGTGGATTTCTGCCATGTTCTGTAAATGCAAGATACATAAATTAGAACTGCTTAGGGATACTGTTGCTGACATGAATCACTTCTCCAGTTTTTAATTTATGAATAAATGTCTTGGTGTGACTACTCTTGTCTCACACTGATCTCAAACAGCAGAAAATATCCTGTATGCAATGGCTTGCAAATATATAGTATCCATGAGGTATGTTTTTCAATTTTGATTACAGTTATTTTATGTTTACAGAAAATTCAAAGCTGGGAGGAATGAAATACACCCAAGAGAGGTTTAATACTGATATAGAAAAATAGTCTGAGAAAATAAGGATGCAGTTCAGGGACAGATTCAAAGTACTGCTCTATTGAGATGGTATTTCTTATCTAAAATTTGTTATGAGGAATGGACAGTGGTACTTAGGTCGAGCATGAGTCAACAGTGTTGTGTTACTATAAAAAAATAAACGTGCTGGGAAGGCATGATGAATATCAAATATTTAAAAGACTTGAAAGTAAAAAGTGAATAAGCTATGCTGTGGGCTAATGGGAGTAAGATAATATAAAATGGGCTTAAATCATAGGAAAATTTAAGGCTAAATATTATTGTAACATTATTTTTGCTAGGCATATTGAAAGCACAGGGACTGTAGAGACTTCTCTGCCTGCTTGTTTATGAGCTGGTCAGACAAATATCTGGCAGAGGTAATAGATACTGCCTTGGGACTAGATACACCATTTGGTTCCTACCAGCTCTGAACTCTATTATTCAATACGGTAATAAAATGTCATAAGTAGTTTCATGCAAATATACATAAAGATACAATTCAAAGGGAGTATAAAGCCTTTGACACTAAGCACTGCATGAGATACACAACTTTCTTCCAACATAATATCTACTTCTGTTTCAGTTAAATAAATAGTCAAGCTTCTAATTTAACTTTGCTTTTATATTGTCATCTCGGTGTCCCTCCTTCACAATTTCTCATCCAACCCACAGAACTCTTTATCAGAATAATACCTTTGCCACCTTCCTCCTCAGTAGTTTGGGACTACACGGAAAAGGAAACAGAAGCCACCATGGACAACAAATTCAGTTCAAATTGACAATATGATGCTGCTGATGAAAAGCCGAAGCTTATTCTGCGGTGCATTAAATAAATATCATATGTAGAGCACTGAAGGTAGATGATCTACCCTACATGGCATCAGGTGGGCTACTACAGGGCAATAGGCCATTAGAGAGAATCCAGAGAACAACAACAACAAATACAAATGTCTTGGGAAACACAACCTGTAAGAGAGAGCAGAATGCAGTGCAGAAGTGGGGAGTGAAGAACACTTCCTCTGATTTAGGTGTCTGACTCACACTCTAGCTATATGTGTTTAGTGAGAAGTATTTAGTGCTTAATGAGATGTATATGTGTATATCTATGTGTATGAAGAATCTCTTAAGGGAAATTCGTTAACTCTCCCAGTCTGTAAAAAGCTGTTACAAAGGCAGGAGCTGTCACTCAAGCAAGAAGATAGAAATTTTATTTTTTATCCAAACCTGTATTCAAGAAGGCCTTCTGTCTAAAGCAAGACACACTCTATTACGTCGCTGTTTCTTTAATATTTCTGTGGGAAAATTTTAGAAATAGTTTACCCAAATATTTTTCAGGGCTGGCCTTGATATGCTGAATTTTCTTCTCAATAGATCCACCCCCATTTTGGGACACTTCCAAACCTAAATCTCTGTGATTTCTGGTATTCATTAGGGTTTGCTCTGGATGTTTGTAATCAACTCTTTTTTCCTTCCTGTTTTCATTCTGTCACTGTGCTTAAAATATCAAAAGCAGTAGAAAAGAAGCATCCAGAAGGTAACACTTAACATCCAGAAGCTAACACTGCTCTTGTACTTGATTGCTATCAAAAAACATAGCGGACAGGGTTTGTGGAAGAGCTTTCTTGACAGAATGCCATATGCTGGTGTGATTAGATCTGTCTGGACACGTGCAGTGTTTTCTTCACGTGGGACTTTGTGGGGTGTTGTTGTCCCTGCTACGCACTTATCAGGAGGTTTCATAAGGCAGTTGGATTCTTTCACTTATAGCCCCAGCATGCCTAAGATTAGACTGTAAAATGAGAACAGGTATGAAAGGTTCATTGATCCAAAATACTTCTCCCAGTCCACAGGCTAGATGAAAAAGAACCTGAGATACAATGTATCAATGTATTAAATGTGTTTTATTTTACATTGTGATGTCTTTGATCAGGATAGGCTGCTTTTTGCTGGGTATCATACAAGCACAAAAGTCTAAACTTCCACCTCGAAGTGCTTCAGTTTGTCTGACTCCAACCTCTACTTATCTGATGATAATGCCATTTGCTAAAATTAAAGATACCAAGAAATGCCTATTTTGTGATATACACCTACATAAATACAGAGGGGTCACAGTGTAGAAGGTGTCTCCAAACAAAAAGGCACAGAATTGATCTCATATGATCTCTCAGGTGTAATGTCTTCAGATAGTCGCACCAATAACACTGCCTTAAACTACTGGGCAAAGATCTTTCCATACTGAAATGACTCAGAATTTTGCACAGCCATTCAGTGCAAGCAAAGAACTTTCAAGAGCACTGAAGAACAGAAAACCACTGCAAAATGGACATTTTAGGCAATTAGTATAACACAGTTTGGGGAGCAGGTTTTGAGGCTTGTTTTTGTTTCGGGATCTTTTTCGTTATACATTAACTATATTTCCTAACACCTACTATTTCTTTTTTTAAGATTATTTTGCCAGCATATGTATTATATAGGCTATTAAGAAGGCTGAAATTGAATTTGCAGCCTTTATTAAGGAGTGACTTTGATTTAACAAACTGATGCTGCTTATGTGACCCCAGTCTATTTTAAGCATTGCAGAGATTCTTTCTGTTTGCACAGCAGTGTACCAAGTAACTCTTTTCTACAAGGACTACGTATTTGAATTAAAGGCTGAAGTATGTGAAGTACGTGCAGTCAATAATGTCTGCAAAACAATATTGGAAACATGTCATTAGTAAAAAACTTTAAAATGTGAAAAATTTAATTGCTTTTCCAATTTCCTGTGAGGCAAAGTCTGAGATATTTTCCCCATTATGTGTAGGTGACAGCAGACTCAACTGTTAATCATCAATTTCCTCATTAAGAGTTTTCAGCTGATTTTTTTAATAGAATTCTTCTAAAATGTAACTTCTATTCTATTGAACTGTAGATTTCCTTGAAATAATTACACTCTGATAGAACATATTTCCCTCTTTCTTACCTAATCTATCAAGAAGCATCTTTACATTCTTCTGCTTCTTACTCTCAGTTTCATGTCTTCTAGTATCAGAATAATAATATTAAAAAAAAATCACTCTTGTTGCCTTTAAGTAACTGTTGTGTCATATCTGAAGATTCAACAAAACATCCACAAATAAATTTCTAAATCTAGTTTCTGGAGGTTATTCATTTTTATTTTATGGACCATCAATGGCTCAGTTTAAAAGAACATAAAGCCTTTGTGTCAAAAATCTCTTACAGCCCATGACCTTAATTCAAATTTTAAAATTAACTGGAAAGCTTAGCATAATTACCTGTTTGTGCAATCTCACTACTATCTAGTTTAAAGCAACTTATTTTGTACAGAATGCTTGTTAATACTTGAGAGACTAAGTAAAGGAAACTATAGAGGATCTAGTTATAATCTGTTATTTGTAAACTGTGAAAAAATTAGGCTTTGATTGTACATAGCTTTATAAACCTCCATTCAATATGTTTTCCAGAGGAAAATGAGATTTATATTTTCTCAGTGTCCTCTAAACTTTCTTTTTTGGTTCTCTGCCTCATACCTACTCCTTCAAAAACTTTTGAATCCAGTGCCCCATTTCAATCAAACTGGAGAAGGGACAAAGCTTTGAGGTGATGGTGTACAAGTTTCTTGCCATGGTTATTTATTTCAGTGGGAGTATTCAAAAGTCAAAAGTCTAAATAATCTAAAAGTGAGAACACTGTAAAATAACATGAAACTGTGGAAAAGTCTCTAACAGAGATTGTGATGCAACCTGTAAGTTCTCCAATAATTTATGTATTATACTGAACTAGTGCACTAATGCTAAAAGGACAGTAGAAATAAATAGGAGTAATGTCATCAGTGGCTTACAGGGGTGGAAATTTAGTGGAAATGAGAAGTGCTGAGTCATAAAATTTGCATTGGTGGAATATGGATTTCTATAGTTCTCTGAAATTTTAAATTAATCTGGTGAATGTTGAAAAAGATATTGCAATATTGCCATAATTCATTTAATGGGTAAGAAAAAAATCTGTTAAATTTTCTAAATGTGTTCACCTGCAGAGGACTTTCAAGTGACAGATTTTAGGAGTTCCTTATCCATGTCCTGGAGCCACCAAATTTAATGTAAGTATTTTTGTTCTTGGTTTATGAGGATGGGAGTATTGATCCAAGATGGCAACCCTTGTGACATACAGCCAAATTCAGCGAACATTGTTGCAGGAATCTGGAAACTACTCCATATATATGAGAAAGAACACAGAGCAGTTGAAGAGTTCTGTAGGGTTGGTGGTATGTCTGTACATGATGCAGTGAGTTTCAGTCTGGGTGAGTCAGTGTCCTGAAGGGCTTGACGCGTTGGAGAGTACACAATAAGTGCAATAAGAACATCTTGGAAGTGGAAGAGAGAAAGGGAAAGACTGAACTTGAATCACTTGACTTCATGATAGCCAAAACTCTACAAAGGCACAATAACAATTTTTATATACTTAAATAAAGTACAGGAAAAGAGGAAAATTACACGGTTCAATGAATAGGGTATAGCAATGAGGGTGAAATGAAATAAAATTCATTTTAGCAGTTCTAGAACACAGTTCCTGTGATGTTAAATTTCCTTCTTGCAACAATCCCCACAAGGGAAGAGAAGGAAGCCTCCTTTTATGGGAAAAGAGTAAATGGCTGTTAATGAACAATCCTATGCAGATATATGGTGGTGGTGCTAGGTTGATGGTTGGACTTAATGATCTTAGAGAACTTTTCCAACCTTAACAATTCTATATTTCTATGATTCTAAGATGTAACTCATGGCAAATTCCTGGTTTAACGTGGTATAACCCTGAAGGAGCTAATGTAACCATATTGTTTGACCTATTCTGTAGTGGACAGGACATTTTTGAATCAATTCCGGATTGGATTAGATTTCCTTCTTGTCCATTACATATGGTTGCACCCTTGGTGTCCAGGTCATTATGCTTTTTTTTTTTCTTTCAGCAGCAAAACAAAGCTAGAAGATAGACATGAGAGCATGGGTGTGAGCCCTGTACTTGTGAGGGAGGAAATGGAGAGGGAACAGAAGAATTCAGAAAATAATATATTTTTTTCTTTCTACTTGTTTGCTCCCTCTATACAGTTTGTTTTGGTGCTGAACACATCATATAAAAATATCTGTGTATCTTGTGTTTCAGGACTAGTGGAAGATGGGTATTCTCTTACTGCTGGAGAGAAAGCATTTAAAGGAACTCCATACATCTTGAATACATTTTCAGAATGAGAAATGAAAATTAAGAAAAGATTACAAATTTCCATGTAGTCGCAGACCTGGCTGTGGCAACAACTGAATGAGAAGGAAAAGCAGAGCAGACTCTCTAATATAGAACTCAAAATTTCTTCTGTGATAAGACTTTTTTTGTGACCTGTAAAATCACAAACAGATTTCTATGTGGTTTTCCTATCAAATATATTCTCACCATCCTAATTGTAATTCAGTTTTGTGTCTCAGTAGACTTAATCTGGAGCTGCATTGGCCTAGACCTTGGTGCTCGATTCCACTGTATTTGTGATACATACATTTTCTTGAACCCAGTCTTCATCCTTCCCTACTTTAAGAGGCCTCTAAAGAACACTGCTGTAGTACTTATGAAAAATTACTCAAGCAATAGTAGCTAAGTTGTTTAACAACAGATGCACCTTTTTGAAACCCTTTTAAGCTGCTCCTGAGCTGTCCAATTTATGGACATATATCTTTTTAACCATTTTTGCCCCATGTCAGCTTACTGATAGCACACACCTGTGGCTCCTGTTTCAAACTAGGCTTCATCACGGAATTTAACATGGGTAAAGATGCTGAGTCCTGCAGTAATGCTTACATGTAGACTCTGTGAATGCTGAGGCCTGACTGAGAGGCTCTCTGAAGTCCCAGGAGAAATCTGCAAAAAAATGTTTCAGGACTGAGAACAGAGATAATGAATTATTTGAAGTAAAGGCTCCAAAAACCATGTGTTTGCACAGGATCCAGCATGGTATCACCTTTATTATGCCCCAAACCCTTAAGCATGTGACAATCCCAGATTGCATTATTTTATTTATAAACTATATATTTTCCCTTTTTTGCTATGAACAGATTTTATCTTCCCTCATCCTAGCTAAAATTTGTTTCCCCTTTCACAAATATTCATATTCCTATCTGTCATATATTAATTTGGAAAAGAAAAAGATCATTTTACAGAGTTAAATAAACAATAGACCATAGTTTTAAACCAGCAAAGTCATAATACTCAGTATTCCAGGGTTGAACCCAACAATTCATTCTCTGTGACTCCCAGGACTTACACCAGCTCTAAAATAAATGAGCACAGTCCCAAATACCAAGGCTGACTTGTTATCTCTATGTGTACTTTTAGATAACAGACATTAAATAATTCAGTATACGAAGTCTTATTCCAATTAAAATGGTAAAACTGATAAAGAAGTTTTCTTTACTTTTGGGAACAGATCTCTGGCTTGTAATTGCATTAATTACAAATACACACAGTTGAAAAGTTATTCAAATGCAAATTTTCTTAATGAGAAGAAAGCAACTGGGAGCATAATTTTTAGTTGTTGCAGTTAATGAAAGTATTTGATTTTGTTTTAATTGCACTTTTAATAAAATAAAGTGCTCTCACAGTGATGAGATTTCACTAATACAGTGTCATCTAACAGCAGTGCCAGAACTCCTGAAGGTTGCTGATGGTGGATAGATCAGCTGGTGCTGGGCCCTCAGTGGAGATAAGCAAAGCAAACAACCCTCCCTCCTGGGCAGGGCTGTTCTCTGGCTCACGCAGTGCACTAAAGAACGTCACCAAAGAGAAGCACTGGGCAGACAAGTCGTGTCTTAAAAATACACGGGGAGGAGTGAGTAGAGTGATGTCTGGGCTCCACTGTTTTCATAACTTCAAATCACAGAGGGTCATTTGGAGAATGTCTGCTCCAGCGTGTCTCCGCTGTTTTAGGTGCAAGAATCATTATGAACATATCCACACACAAGCTTCTGTAAGTGTGACCAAGTTTTAATTAAAAAAAAAAAATTAAATTGGCAATGCTATGTACCTCATTTTGTTTGCTTGCTTGTTTTGAAACGTGTTTGTGCACTGCAAGAAAGTGATTTCAGAGACAGTGGTATGTGTGCTCTCTTACAAGCAGCTAGTGTTCACTGATCTTGTGTTGAGGAATTCCAGCCTACTCCACCCCTCTGCACAGGAAGCAGAGTCAGCTAAACCTAAGCCATTCCTTACAAATTTGTTCCACCTTATCTTTAGGAACCTCTGCTGATGGTGGCCTTCCAGACACAGATTGAGGATTGGTCCCCTCCCATCACTGTGGTACGAGAAGCAAGGAAAAGGAATGCCTTCTAAGCTACTTTCCAACCTAACAGAAGGATTTTGCATTTCATAGGCTATGTTAGGTAAAACTAGGGGCTTTTTAATTTGTTTTTTTCTTTGAAAGATGTTATTTTGAGTTTTTCAACCTTCGAGTAGTTGGTACTACAAAAGGACTTGGACTTCCCTTTGTGTAGCACTTGTAAGGAATAGCAGTAAGTTCTCTTTGAAACGATTGATGTCAAAATGGATTTACCTCTGTCCCCAAACTTTCCTCGCTGAATTTCCTTTCCATTCTAATTTACTGTTAAAAATAACCAAGTATATAAATATTAGTGGGTTACCACCTGGGGAAACAGGAAGCAACAGCCTGGTGGCTCAGAGACTGCATCCTGCCCCTTTTCACCCTTCAGTCTGGGAGTGTCGGGGAAAAAAGGATGGCAAATCCTTTCACTGGGAGAAAGGACACTGTGTGTAAACCCCCCTGGTTTACATTTCCTCAGCTGCAAATTCAGAATACCAAGTTTTCAAACTGGTTTTGCAATGTAAAGCAAGAGTGAGTTCTGGTTCTAGTTGCAGACAACTTTAAAACAGTAAAAAGACAAAATGAATCAAATAAATAGGAATATTTATGTATGTAAGTCTAGTTATAATTGGTATGGTTGAAGGTGTGATAAAAGTTTCCCAGAATAAATCTCATCTGTTTGCAACATATAATGAAGGAATCTAGTTATTTTTAGTATTTTAACAGAATATCATTTGGTATAGAGTGTTAATTTTATATTTTTTTTTTCAAACAAGCAAGTGTTTAAGAGGTATCTACATGGCAAATTAATATTTCATAGATATTATGCATAAATGAAATGTAGGGAAAAATATGCATATTTTAAATTGAATAGATTCACCATAGAATCCTGATAAGCTTTCACCTGCTGTTAATTTTCCTCCGAGATGAAAACACCACCAAGCAACAACAACAGATGTCTAAGCACATCTTCGCAGGGTGAAAAAGAGGGTTTTGAGATTAAAACTTCTGACAGATTTTGATCCAAAGAAACAACCTGTAGAAGCCAATATGTAAGGCCACTCACAAGACAATGTCAGTGTTTTACAAAGGAAAGGTAAGGGCTGCAAGAGTGAAGTAGAGGGTGAGGCAAGAGTGGGAATGAAAAGATATCCTGGTAAAGGAAAGGTAATATGGTGAAGTTCAGGTCAGAGACAAATGAAAAGCATTTTCATAAAGCAGCAAGAGGTACAGTAGGTGTTTGGTCTTCCCCAGTTACCCGTTTTCTTCCCTTGTGTGTGAATGAGGGATATCTCCTAGTTAGTCCTAAGCGTTGTACCTTTCTTCCACTGAATCTCCTGGTAAGGGGCTATCTCAGACCTCCTCCACCCACCCTGGGTGACGTGACCAGGGCTAATTTTTTTTTTTTTTAGCTTGTTTCTGCTCCAGGAATACCTGCACTTATTTAACAGCATTCAGATGAACCTTTTCATGTGTAAAAGGTATCTGGTTTAAGTACTCTAAAATCTGCACGTTTACTCAATTTTGAGTGCACTGTAGTCAAGAAGGTCCAGAGCTGTGTTTTGTGAAATTTGTGACCTTGGACTCTCCAGAGGTAGCCTTTGGAGAAAATAAGAGCAAGGTTTTCTAACAACTGTGGAATGCCAGGCTGGTGGGTATAACTTTTACGCTGGGAAATGGGGAAGCAGATGATGACAGAAGGAGACATCAGCTTGCTTTTAAGTGCTTACTATTACTGTAACCATCATGTTATGAAAGGTCATTGACATCAGCAGCTATAGAACCAAGGTTATTTTCTGTTTTCAAATACAGTATTTCAGACACAACCATAATCTCCATTGTGCTATAAGAAACCAGAAGTTTAGAGATGAGAACTTGACATTTCTGTCACCTCTGCAGCTAATGGAGAGAAGAGTGATGTGGGATCCCTAGAGCAGCCTTCTGCCTTGGGAAGACACTTGTGTCTGAACCCTGTGAGTTGACTCTTTCCTTCTCTATGCAATATTGACAGTGGTGTTTCCTCCTCCAGTAAGTGCTGAGAAAAACATTGTCTGGTTTTGCATACTTGAACTGCATCACTATAACCACGTCTTAAATGGATATCTGCAGCTGCTTAGAAGTCCACTGGCATGTGCAAAAGTGATTGTAAATGCGTTATCTTCAAGAAAGAAAGTAATTCACTGCTGAAAAATTCTGCTAAGGCAGTAAACACATCTCAGGCATATCTTGTACCCTTTCAGAATGGGAAAGTCAACAAATATTAGTCTTCAAGGAAATGATGAAATGAAGAGTTATTTTAGGTTCTCAAATAACCTTAATTCTGTTTTATTTGAAAAATGACCCAATAAACATACAACTTCTCTATTTCTGTCTCAAAAACTGTACTGAAAGAGAAGCTTCTTATGTCTTCTCTTATGCTTTCATACTTGCCCTGGTCCAAAAAAAACCACCTCACCTGCTATATTTTACATCTTCCTCACCCATCTCTTCCCACCCCTTTATCTGGATGCAAATGTACAATGTAACACTGATTTTTTTTTTAGATTTTTTTTCCCCCATTAGTATCTACACAAATTGTATTTTTCTCCAGCTTCAATATTGACAGACTACAACAAAAATACTTGTAAGGTGACTATACCCACTTTTCTCCATTGAATTGCTAAGATGTATAGAATAATTAAGATTGAAAAGGACCTCTAAGATCATTGAGTCAAACCATTAAGCTAGCACCTCCTTACTCACCACTAAACCGTGTCCTCAAGTGCCACATACACACACCTTTGGAACACTTCCAGGGGTGGCTGTTTCATCAGTTCCCTTAGTAGCTTGTTCCAATGCATGACCACCCTCCTACTGAAGAAATTTTTCAAAATATCTAATGTAAATCAAAATATCTAATCTCCCCTAGTGCAATTTGAGGCAATTTGCTCTTACCTTGTCACTTGTTACCCGGGAGAAGTAGCCAACCCCCCCTTGCTACAACCTCCTTTCAGGTAGTTGTAAAGAGTGGTATGGTTACTCCTGAGCCTTCTTTATTCTAGACTAAATAATCCCAAATGTGGTTTATTATATGTCTTAAGACACTGGAACATCACTTTTTTCTTTGATCACATGGCAACATCTGATAGAACCCCTGTTCTTACACAGAAAATGCCCTGTTACCTCGTCTTGGACCCACAGGTCACCCACGCTGCTCTTGTCACATGCTGCAGTTACTGGCACTGAGACGACGCTGGGATTATTCCCAGCCTTCCCAGCTACTCTCCCCAAGGGAAGAAGAGGCAGAATTCAGAATTCAATTTATCTGTATTTATTAAGCTTTCTCACAAGTTTGGGTTTTTCTGAATTTGAAATTATACAAAGGTGATATCAGGTGTCCTTTATTATTCTCAGTAAATTGTTAAGTAAACACACTAAATTCCTTATCACATACATTGACTCAAGGCAAAAGAAGGAATAAAACCGTCAGTTTTAGTTTTTTGCACTGTTTATCAAAACATCTCATTTGCATAGCTCAAGTGACTGACGGTTTTTCATCTTTAAAGTCCTAGTAAGTTTGGCTTTACAATACCCTTAGTGATATGAGGTGGTAGAGATCCAACTTTCCCATAGTGTGAACTTCCAGCATATCAGTGGAAGTGACTTACCTTAAATGTTGGGGCCCAGTCTATGCCCCTGAAATTTGAGGAGCAGGAGATGCCTCCAGACACCATGCAGTCCATTTTTCTATTAAGAGAAAAGACTAAATGATGATTTACACAGGCCTTCATGATCCATAGCACCAGCAAAAAGGCTCAGTGCAGCTGAGTGCTCCCATCCAGCCCAGCATCTACTGCTGTCACCTTGTGTGCAAGGGTGGGCGAGACAAACAACCATTCCTGGCCACATGTGAAGGCCTGGAGTGGCCAGAAGAACTCTGGCTATCTCCATATGCCCACACGTGCCTTCTTGCAGTCTGCTGATCTGCTTACGTGGGCACTGCTCTCCTGTGACGGTGGGAAGAGGAGTATTACAGTTCTGCTTGTGACCTATACAGCAAGCCAAAGATTTGGACAAAGGGGACCTTGCTGGCTCTGACACTGATGGGTATGTTATGCATGTGCTTGATATGGTCTTGCGCTGGGATGGCAGGGATTCCACCACCTCCCTAGCTAATCTCTTTGAAGGCTTATAATTAGAAGACAAACTGTTGATAAACATTCCCTTAAGCATGACTCAAAAATCATGCTTACTGAAAAGTAATTGTATAGTATTTCCATCTTTTCAATAGAAAGGAGTCATCTTGCCTAAGGGTAAATATCTGAAAGTTGGTTGTCGATGTCTAGACTCATCAACCTAGATTCCTTTTATAGCCAGCTGAAAGAAACAGGCACCTCCAGGGCATGATTCATCTGTCTGTCTTAGAAGAAATGGTAAGTGGAGAAGGATTGCTTTCTGAAATATAAGCCTCAGAAATGGTTAGAGTTGTACAGGAAATGGTTTTCATATTATGTGAGAAATGGATTTAAAGAACTTGTTTTCTTCAATACTAGAATAAAAAAAAAACTTTCAAGAAATTTTCATGAAAATGACTTAATTAAAAATTCATTCTTGCTCAGTAAAATGAAAGGTTTATTTTCTTATATTATCTTTTTTATGTTTTATAATTCATAATGGAAAAATTACATTTGGAAATGAAGAGAGGTTGTAATAAGAAAAACTGAAACTTGATGAGATCAAAGTGGAATATTTTGATCTCACTGGTATCCTTCAATTTGGATTGTTCTTTTCTCATGAAAGGTCACCAAAATTGGTCCATTCCTACAGAAAGTTTTGATTTCCATGGAATGGCATTTTTATAGAAAAATGTGACAACAGAATTTTTTCAAACAGCAATAGAAGTTAGGTGTGAGTGGACAGAACTGTGTACAAATAACTGGTTTTCATCTCAAGATGAAAACATTCTGCTTTCCTTAGCCTAACAAGTATTTCTCACTTAAGAAAAGTCTAAATGTGGCACAGTTCTGAGAAAACACAAGCTTCTAATAGATGTAAAATAGTTAGGCATATGATATTACTTTGGGATAATTTGTTGTCACAATATGTGACCAGTAGATTGAACTATCATATAGTTCCTACTTTCATGTGGCCAAGTGAAAAACAAAGAAAATAAACAGAATGATTCCATAACAAGGAGAATTTGTTTTGGTCCCCCTATAAAAAATTAGCCAAGTATTTCAGTTTTATATTATAAATGATTGATGGCTATCAAGCTGTCTGAGGTTGAGAAGCTAATACATTGAGCTACAGTATGATAATAACAAGCTGTGACAGTCTGACTGAGTAAGGGAAAGTTTCACAGAACAGAGTGTCTGGGAGGAAGACATCAAAGCTGACAAATGACTTCTAGCTAACTTGCTTCCTTCTGCAAGGCATGTTCCAGTGATGCTGAGGGACAAATGTTAAATGGAGCTAGACAGAACTGAACACACTTCAGTAAATATCTTGCTGATAGGATGATTTATACGCCAAAAAGAGGGAATCAACATTTTTAGGAAAATCTGAATGATATCTTAGACTTTGTTCAGACATACAATGTGGGATTCACTTCACCTGATGGTGAATTGTCTATTGCACAGTATTTATATGGAGAGTAGCCAACACACTTTATAGTCCATGAAGAGAAGTGCATATTTATAGGGTTAATTTTAGATGGAAACTTTAGGATGAACACACCTAAAAAGCATATATTTGTATCTCCAGATTTAAAAGGAAGTCTAGGGAAAATAGGTTAGATGCAAGTTCTTATTATGGACCAATCATAGATCTTCAAGGAAGTCTCATGATTTGATAAATTAAACCACTGCCTACAGAATGTTCTATAATTAATTTTTCATGTTTACTATATTACTTTTTTTAATCAGGTGCTTGGATTTAATTCACTGCCTGATGTTTTCTATAAACTAATTAGCTAATTGTTTGAGGGAGTAATGAAAGCTGCAATATATACGTGATATTCTAGTTTGGAAGAATCTGACCACTGTGCATTTAAACTGACCAGAAAAGGAACAGTCTTATCAGCTTGTAAGGTCTATTAACTTCTTACAAGGATAAAAAAAATTGTTAACAAGAACACACTAATTAAATAAAAAAGGTTTTGGCTTGTAGTTCCTAGCATGATACTGTATTATTATTCCCCTGTGACCTCTCCATTTCTCATGTATAGTGCTGCAATATTCACTGGGCATGTGGTGAACTCAATGGCTGACCTGTAGTGCCAGAGACCTGAGCATACAGACAGCCATGTGTGTTTCAGCCCCTGCTGGTGAGCGCACAGCCTGTGCTGGGGTCACCCTCCCTCAGCTACTTCCCTGAGGGAGCAGCCAGCCTCTTGCTGCTCCCCAGCGTATTGTCCTCTTCAGTGTCCTCTGAGAGGCTAAAACATTGCCAGTCACTGCTTGCCATCGATACATGTAGGCTGTTTGTACAAGCAAGGGCTGGTCTTCTCTTTCTGGACAAATACACAGTTGGAGTATTTTCACCTGAAATGACAAAAGAGCCCTCATAAGTCCAGGCTAGGACTTGCTCTCAATTTCCTAGGCTATTTGAAGCAGTTCTTCTCTGGAAAGACATCAGAGACACCCGAAAAGCATGGATGAAGAGGTTAGATGAGCACTGATACTAGTGCATATGCAAGTTTGGGGAGAGTGTTTTACCTGTAGATACGAGTTAGATCCTGGCCTTAGCCATATCCCCATGCCTCCCAGAAGGGGACAGAAGGCACACTGCCACGCTCTTGATGCTTGGCATGAATCGGTCACGCTGAGTATCGTGGAGATTTCAGAGAGGTGTGACCTCCAGAAGGTAGAGATTGTACAGCAGAGGCAATAAAGACCCTTGCTTTTGCATCACAGCTGACAAGGTATGAACCCATTCCCTAGAATTTTCAAAATATACCAAAAAAAGCAACATGGCAGAACCACTGTGACACAACCATGTTAGAAACAGCAGTGTTACTGAACAAGTAACTCAAAGGCATGTAAACTACTGAATCAACACCAAAAATGCTGAATGGATAATATGGAAAAGAAATTAATCTGATGAAGAAAAAAAAGGTGTCAGAAAGAACTGTATAAATGGGATTATGTTTTCAAGACCTATAATTAGAAGGTTTAAGTGATGAGAACATATGGTAACATGGAAATGAGAGGCAATTTTCTCAACTGAGGAGAAAGGGCTTAGACTAGAAAAACATAAAAACAGATAGTATGACTGGAAAAAGCTCACCCTGACTATATTTCAGGTATCCAACAGCAGCCATAACCAAATAGAGAAAAACATAAGAGCAGGGCAAGTACTTACACCTGGTGCTCTATCAGCCTCTATCCATCTTCATCTTGGGGACTTCCTGTGCTCCATGTGATTTCTGCCTATTGTAACCTTCAGAGTATTTATTTGCAATTAACTTATAGTGGCCCTTTGAATTAATGGGAACATTCAGACCCCTTTGGCAAAGCAACCCCTACCTGGGGCTTTTTTGAACCAAAACAAACCCTCTATGTCTTATTTTGAACCAGGTTCTTATTGTCTTCATTTAAAGTTCTATTCTTGTCTTGGAAAACATATTGAACAGTCCATCAGAAATGAAGTGAATGTCTGTAGATATGTTTGACTGTTTAATGAGATAAAATTGCCTTCTGAACAGTATTCACTGAAAACCCAACTTCATAAACAGTTTGGACAGCCAGTTTTAAATATGTGGGCATCTCCTATCTTTCAATGACATTGTTTTTCTGCTTTCAAAGTGTCTCATTATTCAGCATTTCAGAAAGAGAACACAGTTCTTAGCACACCTTACTCCAGCCTAGATAAATCTTAGACATCTTAGGCATACAAGAGTTTCCTCAGTCACTTCTAGCTTATTTTTGTTTCCTCTTCTTGGTTTTCTTGCTTTCCAATGAGAGCTGGTTTAGACAAAATAACTCTTTCTTAGGTAACACTGTTATTATGTAGCAACCTTTGGGTTTCAAGCAGTGCATTGATCAATTGGTATTTTAGAACGGCCAGAAACTTCTGATGTTATCTATAATATTTTCCATTAGTGAATTGGATAGTGCCAAAGGAGAAACCAAAACTGCATTCCCCTTTATATGTGATTTATTTAAAAGACAACCTGGTCAGTTTTAAACATTTAAATGCTTCTTTTTATGTAACCTGGTAATATAAATCTAATAATCCAGAAAGTAAACTTGTTTGAATACATCCAACAAGAAAATAATATGGAAGTAATGAAAATGAAGTAATATTTGTTTACAATAAATAATTTTATCATTTATTTTCTCATTTCCATATTTGCGGACGAGTTAAAAGCACAAGGTAAAGTGGTTTTTTGTAACAAAGTTATCCAAAGATAATGTGACAACAGACCTCTGTTCAGCATAACTGAAACAAGCAAATGTGCATCTTTGCTTTTGTTGGGCTCAAAATACCCTTTACCAAGGCAAGCCTTCCAGTTTGTTTCCATGACAATATGTGTGACTTATGAAAGCTGTGGATCTTTTTGCCTAAGAGATGTGACTAAAGCAGCAACATTTCCTTGCCTATAAGTCTCCTTTTTTCTTCTGAGACATGAGAAGACTATATTCAAGATGTTTATTTCCAAGAAGTTCTGCAGTCTAAACTTCCATATTTGTTTTCTCTTTTACCTAGTTTTCAGCATCCTCTGTGTAGTAATGTCCTCTTCTATTTCTATAGTATTTAATCTAATCCTCCTCTGTTTTCTTAATCTTAACACTGTATACTTTCCTTGTCTTTAACCAGAATAATTTTCTTCCATTCACCTCCTTTAGTGCTTCATTGCCTGACTACCATCTGCATTGAAGATTCCCCTCTCATCTTGTCTGAGTTACATAAAAATAATAGGACCTGGTTCTTAATACTTGTCTTCACTCTCCGTATTATCATTCTCTAATTAGCCCTTTCTTGATCAGCTAACAAGTTTTTCCTTAATACAGGGTCTTTATTCAAGCTTTTTTTCTTTTTTTTTTTTTTTCATACATAATGTTATTACTTTTGTCCCTATCTGATTTTTTGAGTAATAATTTTGAAAAATGTTTTCTCTTCTTATAACCTAGTATAAATTTCCATATAAATAGATGTTTGGTCACATGAAAACCACAGTCACGGAAATCATAATTTCTTTACAAATTATTTTAAGACAATGTATTTTTCTTCTTTTTAGCTTCCATTTCTTTTCTTGTTTCATACTTTTCATTCTTCCCTTATTCTATCAATAAAATGTTCTTATTGCTTCAGCAAAATATCTTACCAAAGTCTGTGAAATTATAATTTGCTGCAATTTCATATTTGTAAAGGATGACAAGAAGGGAAACCCATTAATGCACTTCCACATATGCATAATTAGTCCACTGAAGTTACTGCTTCAAAACAATGGCTTGAAGATCTCACCAAAATTCAAAAACTCCTGATAATTGAACAGAAATAATTGTACTATAAAGTATAGAAATTTTCACATTCCAGTGAGAAAACCTTCTGACTGCTATTTAGAAGAAATCCCCCCAAAAAGAGTGTTTTTTTCTTTTATTTCAGTGTTCCTACCTGTTTCACAGAGACACAGATTTTTGTCATCCAAGGAGTTTTTATCAGGCTTTGAAGCTTTGCCTGTTACTAGTGACTTGTTAAGCTACTGTTCTGACCCAGGAAGGTGTTTTTAGTTATGCTTTTTTTTTCAGTTGAATAAAAATTCTTCAAAGCTGAGGGGGAAATATTTATATCTTAGCTTTTTAAAATGTAAGGCCATCACCTATTTTAAACTGAAGACTACAAAATAGGTAAAATTTTATGTCATTTGGTGTATAATATTTATTTCTGCTCATCTAATTCATCCTTACCATTTTGAAAAATTAATTAAAATGCATTTTGCGTGGCATAAATGAGGTATGTATACTTAGATATTTCTCTACTATTTATGCTTTGATTTTTGTATTGCTGTCTACTCTGTCTCAAAAGGCTAACTTCTCACAGAGACATGCACTGGAAAGGATGGAAAAAGCATAAAATGGATTGGATCTGGTTCAGGTAGAAATGTCATCTGTGATATAAATGGTGTATCTTGAATCAGCAGCAAGTAACTACAGCTACTATGATGACACAGTGGAGACCAACAGCTGGACCTTTGCCTTTTGAGTGATTGGCAGAAATGAAAATGTTTCATCTAGATGTCCCACTATCCTCTCCCACACCTTGTGAATGCCAAACACCACAGATCTCGTTCTACAGATACATTGATTTGTAGAGATAGGTTCTGCACCGTGAAGATGCCCTTCCTTTTTTAGCAGCCTCTGGCAAAAAGACCGTCAACATCTATGGATGGGTTGATGTGATGTCAGGGATTTAAGTTAAAAGTATTTCAGTAAAGCAAGGGAAATTGAATTTCTGTGTTGTGCCACATCCTGCACATAAGTACTAATTTCTAGAGTTTCTGATGCATGTCATGGCCGTGAAGCTGGCTTGCTTTAGACTAGGCATTTTCTCCTATCCACCTCAGCACTGGGGTTTCTGTGAAGGGGAGCTCTTCTCTGGTGGCTAATGAAACCTCTGTTTCATACACAAGAAAATAAGTTTTATTAAGTTGTCATTATTATCCTTTATTATTTGCACTTAGTATGCACAGTGCAATATCAAAAACCCCTGAGGAGGGCACCAGCAGCAATCACTTGGGATGCAAAGTGTGTGTAATTGGCTGCATTTCTAACTCCTGATCAGGCCAGTGTGTACTGGACATCGTCTATAACAGTTCCATTTAGTTTTGAAAGGAGATGTGGCCATTGTTTATATCCTCGATAAAATAAATATGTCCTTGCCTACATCTCTGGGAAGATCTCCACCAACCTTGGTTTCTCTGATCTGCAAATATGAATGGAAGTTTAGAATAGTTTGGTGAGTTTTGATGCAGGATATTTTATGCAGTCCTGTTCATCCACGTGCAAAAAGGGAAGTCAGAACACATTTTTGAAATGGTTAGCATGGCAATTAGGGTTATGGAGAGCCTATGGGAGATTGGCTGTCAGTACACTAAATTAAGAGCTGGAAGGAGAAATGATCACTGCCTATAAATATAAAAATCAATGTAGGAGTAGAGCTGTTTAAACTAAGGGGCAGCAGTACAGCATAGATGAAGAGAATTTGGCATGAATTAATTCCAGGCTTGAAACTCAAAGAAGGATTTTAGCTCTCAAAACATTTAGGTTCTGGAACAATCTTCTAAAAGTAACAAAGTGAAAATGTGATAACTTGGTGCTTATCTGAATTATGAAAGAGATTGTATTATATGATTGCTTGAGGCAGTTGAATTTGTTACCCAGGAAGTTCTCAGTTTTACTTCCTATTCTTCTGCTCTGGTGTTTGGTCCTCTCTTTTAACAGATTTGAAGTGTAAGAAAGCAGTACCCATAACAGCTGTGTGACTGTAATATGAAAAAAACCATTGAGAGTGAGGAATTTTTATAAGAATCTTGTTCTTCTCTGAGGAGAATAATTTAGTCCATGGCCTGTTGGACAGTAATAGTGAGACTTATTGCAGACATGCATATAATTTGCTGTCTTGACCGCCATGTAAAGGAATGCTCTTAACCAAACAAGGAAACAAATTCAAGTTGGTGTTTCCAAACACTGAGTCCATGTTGAGTAATATGAAAAGAGGTTGATGCTTTGCTGCAGATGGTCACTGACCTTACAGCTTTGAAGGTGTTAGGTCACCAAAGAACAATCTCGTTTGGACCTATGAAGGAGTATTTTGGTAAAATGTGGGAAATTGTATTTCTGGCAAATGCAAGAGATTTCACCTAGCAGAGTTGAAGCACTCCACTGTGGAGAAAGATGAGTCTCATCTCATCTAACTTTAGGTGTCTACAATAGAGCCACTTACTGCTGAGCTAATCACTCTGAGTTCCCTTTTCATCAGTAGGGAGGAAATAAGTATCTATTATATATATGAAGGGAAAAAAAGCATCAAGGCACAGTACACCCTCTAATTCTGTGGCCTTTATTTTCAAATGGCAGTATTCCAAGCATCATAAATTGAAAAGCATGTTAACTGAGGGGTTTAGAATTCCTTTTTAGTTAGATTATTTCTCAACCTGCTTGAAGCAATGGAGTAGACAGCAAGAGATGAAAGAACTAGTAATGTTATTGCTACTAAGAAACAAATAAGACAATTAAAATACATACCCATGCAGAGTTGCTATGCTACATGGACAGCATTTTGGAAGTTTAGCTGCTCTAAAGATATTTATACACAAACTTTCTTGTAATGCTCCAAGAATTTAGAATTGGAAATTGTGGATGCCAAGTTATCAAGGGTGACTTCAATCTGTAAAAAAAAGCAAGATGATCTGAAAATAGCTAACAGTGAGAGCCAAATAAACAACTTATTTTCTTTTTAAGTTTGAGCTTGAAGGCATGAAGAGCCACAATCACCCAGGTTATTTTCACATCATGAGATGCCAGTGAAATGAGGTATTGTTTTCAGTTCAATTAAGCTAATAATACAGAATGAAGTCTTGTCCCCTTTCTCTGCAGCTCAAAAAGGGTCCTGGTCTACAGCAGAACACCTGTGTATCTTGTGTCTACAAGACTTTTTACCTTCTGTATTTTGACAATCTCAGATGGATTTTTATAATTTAGTTTTTCTAGGAGAAGAAATAAGAGACAGACCAAAGATGGGGATTTTTAAAAGTGGGGAGAAGGGAAGGCTGTGTGCAAGGAGAGAGAAGATTTTGATAGCAGCGCTGTTGGGCAAAGAAACTCTTAAACGTTTGACATGTGGCCTGCAGAACTTGCTTGAGAAGTGCACCAAAGGCAAAATCTACTGATAAACAGAGTAAAAAAACCCTACCATTTTGACAACCAAAACTGTTCTTTGTATCCCATTTTCTTCACTGGCTAATGAGATGATATACCTGCTAGAAGCAGTGTGAATATTTATGGTTCTTTTGACAGTGAGTGTATACATTACTATATTGATATTGTTCCTTTTGAGGTCTATGGAAAATCCTTGGTAACTTCAGAGGTCCCAAGAACACAGAAACCCACTAAACAGTCCCAGACAAATACTTTTTCAAAGATTTAAATATTAAGATACCTTTAAAAACACACTTTTTACCCATTTATAGGGATAGTTGCTGGGGGGTTTATGATGTTTATCCCTTTACAGTGAAAATTGATGTTAAATAACTGTCAACTTTCAAGAATCTACCTCAGACTCAATTTTTTTAATAAACAAAAGGTTTCTTTATCCAGAGAGGTATTGCATTCAAAATATTTATTAATGGAAAAAAGTTGGCGTGGCAGTGCATGAGCAAGCCAGATTGCAGTAGATGTGTTTGTACACAGCATTGTCCAGCTCAATATAAATTGCAAAACCTAGTAGATGGAGAGGTGAGGTGAGGAACACCTTAAATCAAGTAAGTGTCAGCTGGGCCTCATTTCCTGATCTAAACAATTACATAACTAAATAACCCATACTTAAAAGACACAAAAACTAATGAATAAGCAATAAGACTATTTGACCTATATTCAAAGCAATTGTGAGCTTCCACCCTCTGTATTCGAGTTCTGTCTCCTTCAGCTTTATCAGAGGAGGATGCTTTCTGAAGCAGCCAGTTCTGCTCAACAGACACAGAGCTGTCTGTCCATGATAACCCCTTAGAGCAGCAGGGGACAGAACATCACCCTTGCCACCACTGTTCTGCTGGGTCAGGATATGCATTTTGTAAAAAAAAAAATCCTCTAGCATTGAAAAATTTAAGTAATTTTTTTTGTTGAAGCAAAATAATGTGAAAAATACTGTTTGCCTTCTCAGTCTGCTGAGGCTTCCTGACTGTGACAGGTTTTATCCCAAACATGTATGCTTGGTCTCTTTTCAATGTGGGCAGTGTCCAAGAGAGCAGGAAAACAAACATTCAGATGTGAATTACTTGTTTCTCTCCTTCCCATGTTTTTATCTTCCAACTGCCATCACCTTAAAACAATAGGCCTCTCAGCTGTACAGTAATTTTGGGCAGAATCACAAAAAACCTTGATACAGAATGCAATACACAAGGAACTAAATTAAGGTGTTTGATTAGTGACAATCAACATGGCTCTGTTGACTGTGTCTTACCAAAAAATCTGATGTTGCTTATAGTTGGATTAAAAGAGTGATTAAGACAGGTAATTGGTGTAATAGCTTTAGATTTATGACATTCTATTAAAAATTAAGAGTATACAAAATCAATACAACCTAGTTCAAGCAAATTAAAAGCTAGCCAATCAATATATTGCAACATGTAATTATATATTTTAGCAGGTCCTCCAAAGATCTGTTCTTTGCTTAATCCCGGTCAATGGTTTTATTAAAACTGGAAGAAAATATAGTATCAGTCAGTGAGGTGGATGCAATCCCTGCAAGACTAAGGGGCTGAAAGGATCTAAAGAACCTAAAACCTAAGATATCCCACCAAGAGGGAGACCATCCCCAGGCTGGGGATCATATTGGTTACAGTGACCATGGGATTGTAGGGTTTGAAATCCTGAGAGAACTGAGGAAGACAAATATTAGACTTATAACCGTGAACATTTTGAGAACGGATTTTGGCTTATTCTGAGATCTTCTTGGCAGTATCCAGTGGGGAGTAGCCACAAAGGACCAGGGTACAGGAGAGCTGGTTGAATTTCCTCAGAGAAAAAAAAAAGGTCTATTCATATGTGCAGGAAGGTGAGCAAGTGTGGCAGAAGGTCAGAATGGATTAACAGGGAACTCCTGAATGAGCTCCAACACCAAAAAGAAGTACATGAAATGAGGAAGGAGGAATGGCCTTCCCAGAAGCAAGATGGAGGTGGTGCCTAAAGCATGCAGGGATAAAGATGAGAAAGTCGAAGCTCACCTGCAGCTGGGAAGGACAAAACAAAGGACTTCTCTAAGTACCTCGAAATGAAGCAAAATGAAGGCAGAGGAAAATTACATATGTGAGTTTTAAGTAGTTAAATCTCAGCACTAGCAATTTTTAGATGGATCTGCTGATTTTTAGGTGGATCTGGCCCATTTTTTATTATAAATGTTACAGTGATTATAACGATAAAGTAAGCAATATCCTGAGTACTGGAATATCTCTTTCTGTCTTTGGACAAATAAAGCTATCAACAAAAAGTGCACAGTTCTGGTAGCAGTTCCCAGGGTACTCAAATACATGGATGCAATATGCCTACTGATACATACTTTACAAACTTTAAAGATACAAACTGATCCATCCTCCAGCAGTGTAAAGCACAGGGCCAACTGAATTTTTCAGGCATCTTGTTCCTCTTGTTATTGAGAAATCCCTAAAAGCAACCACAAAACAGCGAGTAGTTCCCCTAAGGATAGCAGAATGACTACAGTTCTTCACCCTCCAAATCTGGTAGACAGACAAATACGAAGCAGTGAAACAAACACCAAACTTTAATAATAGACTAGATTATATAGAAAAAATAATACTCATAAAAGTTATTAAAACCTTATAGACTTTGGCACTAATCTTTTCAGGTAATTTTTTAAAATTATTTTTACAAACTAAAAATCAAAAAACAATGAACCTTCTAAGTTGCTAGCACAAAAATATTGAAATGTGGTAGATGCATCCAAGAGGTTACTGGCAGAGTTTCAGAAAAGAAAATAGAAAAGCCTAAGAAAACAATGGGATTATTTGTCAAGGGTCATGGATTGCCTAGCTATTACTGAATTTCTCCATAGACAATCTAACAAGACAAGGAGGATTTGTAGAACTATAATTCATGTTATCTTCTTTTTCCACCTTATTTATTCCAGAGCTGACAGGAATGCATAGGAGTCATCCAGTATGCTGTTCACCTGGAAAATAGGCAAAGAAATACAGATTTAAGTATGCAGTATTAGAAACAGTACTAAATTAGAAACAGTACTTTAAAAGATCTAAGGGGCAATAATTACTATGGAAAGGTCAAAATCGGCTAACAGCTAAAATTAGATAATGAGAAGTAAAAAGTCTGGTTCTGGGCAAGAGACATTTTATATTTAGGTAGAAATCAGCATCAGAAATGTCTTTCCATTTCAGTCGGAACTCTGATCCTTCCAGAGCAGTAACAGAGAAGAGCACTCCCTTCCTATTAGAACAAGAGTAAAGAGAAGAAATTTCTCTTCTTCTGCCAACAGAAAATATCCCATGAGTGAAAAAATAAATATATGAGTAACAGACCAAAACAGTTTGAGTGAGATAGAAAAAGAAGATTTTGAGAAACAACACAATGGAGGAGGATGGAAGCAGTGAAACAAGGTAAATAATAGAAGAGTTGGAATAAACCATTAGAAAAAAACTTTAAAACCCTACAACAAACCAGTATGGAAAAAAGAGGAATGACTAGTGGGAAAGATAAAAAACCAACAAGAACATGCACTTTATACAGCAGTAGAGACAATCTGATACAAATTCTGCATTCTAATAATTGATAACATTTCAGGGGAAATCATGAGACAAAACTGAGTGAACAGGAAAGTGCTCAGAGTATCTGGCTTTAGATCGGACCTCCATGTCTGACATGCTCATGGGACAGCTGGGAGAACATTGTTAGTGGTAGTGCTTCTGGTTTTGAGTAATGCTTGCTTTTTCATAAAACTTAACTTGGTTATGCAAATTCATAGAAAAATGTCAGAGGAATAAATTTTTCCAGTTTCAGACTTGAAAATTTTCTAAAAAGCCAGACATTACATCAGAGGTTTTTGAATATTCTGGAATCTGTAATTTTCCTTTTTTACTTTTTCATCAGCTGAAGTCCATCCTTTTCAGGTGAGTGAAGATAATAACCTCTGTGGAGTCATTTTGTCTATTCTGCTCCCCACAGCGCCTTCCTTTGTGTATACACCAAGGTACCTGCTGACCTGACAAGGGTTTGTTAAGGGCAAGTGCTCTTTTCAGAAACCTCCTCTTGACTTTTATTCCTGCTGTTTGTATTTCTTTCCATTTTCTTCCAGCATAATAATGCAATGTTAAGAGAAACAGCACAGGTGAAAAACAGAGTAGATGTAAATCTGCCATCTAAATTTTAGCCACAGATTGAGATTCAGACACCCCCAAAAAATCTATTGAGGCTGTAATGAGCCTTTTTACACAGAGCAAATCAAGAACTGCAAAGTTTCATTTGATCAGCTTCTAGCTGCCATTTTCTCACCTTCCATTATCATTGTGCCCCTTCAGTTTGATCAACATCGACAGGAGATGGTGTGAGTCCACCATGTAAGGCCCAGATTGAAAACTGAGGTCTTGCATTTCTGCATACCAGCAAAGTGGAAGGAAAGAAAAAACAAAGGCTTCTATAATGAAAGGTGAACCTCTTGCTGGAGGAGGAAGCACAGACAATTTCTTACAAATATGCTATCTGAAGACCTATGATAGCTGAAAAGCCCCTCCAGTATAAAAAGAAGACTTGGTTATCATAAGATTCAGCTTGTTGACTGAAATTGAGCAAATCCAAAGGCTGACAAGTGAAAAGCAACAAAACTTTTTACAAGTGTCAAAACTGCACGAAGTAAAGAATTTTTTTTTTTATAGAATCCAGTTGCTCTCTGTATTAGGTACCTAATTTGTTTCATTAAAAATGTAGGCACTTTGAGTGCATGAGAACGTGATATCTGCTTAATTGCCTATATTACTGAAACAGTTAGTGGAGATTTGAACATCTCAGCTAGGAAGTGTACTCATCAACTAAAATTACAGTAAAACAAGTTACTAAAATCATAAAAATAGTAATTTACAATGTTGTTTTGCCAACTTTCTAAAGAAACCATGTACTCCCTTTGAACAAAACCCTTTGA
This sequence comes from Myiozetetes cayanensis, assembly GCF_022539395.1. Classification (NCBI taxonomy): domain Eukaryota; kingdom Metazoa; phylum Chordata; class Aves; order Passeriformes; family Tyrannidae; genus Myiozetetes; species Myiozetetes cayanensis. Next base: position 85,276,851 of record NW_026087411.1, on the reverse strand, counting down.
CTCTTGCACAGATGTATGTTTCCACAAGAGCTATGCTAATCATCAAAATTTTCCTGCTGTACCTCTATCTTTAACTACTGACAACTTCTTTACCCATTAAAGTCAGGACAGGAAAATCAAAGCTTTGGAAGGTCCATTTAAAAATCAAGTGTTTTGTTTGTTGTTGTTTTTTGTTTGTTTTTGGGTTTGTTTTTTAAGAAATAAAGTGGAGCTGAGGGAGGAGGGAAAACTGGAAATTTAACTTCATAATTTTCAAGGATGCTACCAGTGTATTTTTCTACTTGAACACTTCCAGGACCTGGGCTAAGTTTACTTTCTTACAGCCTATTCATATCCTGTCTTTTACAGGGAACACTGAGAAACACTGAACACTGCATATTTTTGAAAAGCTGTTCTGAGCTATAGAACATCCTGTGTTAATGGAGGTACTTGATGTTCTGACATTTTTTTTCTCAACCTGTTCATTCCCCAACAATCTTTTCACTAAAATAAATTGCTATGATGAAAACAAGAAAAAACAATTATATTCTATAAAATATTCTGTGGGAATGTCTGACATATGAGTGTTTAGACACAGATGACTTGTTACATGCTAATCATTGTACTCTGAATGCAAAAGTGACAGAAATTGCTGTTATATAAAGACATTTGGTCCTAGTACAATTCAGTTTTCCTGGTTTGGGTGCAACAGACTCGTATAAAGATAAAGATGTTTAAAAGTGGTAGCAGTGATGGAAATCTGATGATATTTGCCTATGAAGAGGTGACGTGATTTGACTCTGCATCTTCTATGTAGTAGCCAATTTCAGTGCAATCTCAATCTTATAATAGAACTTACAAATATCTAGATATAACATGTACTATGCTTTTTGTAGGATAATGCTCGTGGACGAAGATGGACTCCCCTGTTGTAATGACACATTAGTTTGGTCTGTTTATGACACAAATTCTATTCATGAATATTTAAATGGCAGTTAATTACTGTTTAATTCACCCACTGCAGACTAAAAAACCTTGGTAAAATCATACAATTCACTAGAAGCAGAATTTTGGATGCATGACAGAAAATAGTTGCCTTTTTTTCCCCTTGTATTAAAGACAGAAGAAACATTGAGGCTTTTTATTTTGCTTGATGTGATTTCATTTTGTATGTGAAAAAAGCAATAGCTGGATATTGATAAGTTATTTTGATTAGTCTGCTTGTTTGGAAGGATTGACTTGTTAGCAGACTATTGTCTATGAATATAATGAAGAATATATGGATGTCATTATACATATGGGTCTGACATTCATGTTCATGTAAGTCTGGATTTTTGCATCTGAAATTAATGGAGCTGCACTGATATCAATTCCAGGCAAATTAGGTCAGAGGAATCCCAAAAGGTAAGCAAAGCTGCACCAAGCCAGTCTCTGATACATGAAATGAGTCTGAAAACAAAGCAGAATTATGGATCTGGCATTTGCAGTTGTGCCAGTTCCAGTTTAACCTAGCTAGCACAAATAGTAACTGTGAAGATAAAATATCATGCTCTTCCATGCAGTCTCGTACCTACAGCACAGATTCCCTCCATATCTTGGGTGCATGTTTGAAAGTTTGTGGTGCTGCATGCTCTTTGCAACAGTTAGATCGATCTAACAGGGATTTGCTGCCACATGCTGTACTTGCATCTGTTATCAAGAATACCCACACTCCTTAAGAGGTCTACCTTATCAGTGAAAGAGGTGAAAGAGAACTGATTTACAAATCCTTTGAGTCTTTATAGATTTTTGTGTTTGAAAATCAGTAAACTAGCATTCTACATTTTCTTTGCACATCTGCAAGTAATTATTCAATGCACAGTGCAGGGGCAATTCAATCCAAGAGGACAACAAATGAATTTTATCCTCATTATCCTTCAACTTTGGGTGCTTTAAATCTGAAATGAGTCCATGAGACCTTGTAGAACAAGGGCAAATGAAAATAATGCATTTGTTTTGGTCTCAGATGAAGCAAGCCAAATATTCCTTTCTCTAGTCCTTAGGGGGCATTTCCTTTCATATAAAAAAGACTACTGATCCCTGCCCAACACACTGACCTCTTCTCAAGCTAGTTTCTTTAACTCAGATATGACATTATCATGCAGGGTATAAATGCCATTTTGGTAGTGGGGGGCCTGCAAAGGTGACTTCTGTTGGAGGAGGTCAGAGACAGCCCCGTGCCAGGCATGGATGGTTCAAGCCAACTCAGCAATGAATCCACTGTCCAAGCTAAAGTGAATCAGAGGAATCTGTCGTGCCTCTGTGAGGACATATTTAAGAAAAGGCAGAAAACACCAAGAGAAATGAAAAAAGTGAGCAACAGAGGGAACAATAAGGCCACAGCACTAGGAAGTACTCCACAGTAAAGCTGGTGTCATGGTTAAAGGAGATTTTGTATTTTATTCCCTTTTCCCAGCATTGTTTTGGAGGGACTACCTGTTAAGAATGAACACACATCCACATCCACTCTCACCCCCTCCCCCCTCCTCGCCTTCCCACCAGGACCAGGCGGGGAGGGGAAGAAAAAAACACATGGGGGAAGCAGAACTTTTCCCTTTCCCAGACCAGGTATGCTGATGCCTGCAGAGTCCACATGGCACTGTCCTCTACTGGAGCCCCTGCCACCACTATCCGGGTCACTCCTGGTGTGGAGAGTGGAGATTGGGAAGCAGGGAGGAGAGGTGTCTGGATTGAAGTGGAACCTGGGAAGTGGGAGAAAAAAGGTCTCTTCCCTATGTGTTTAGATGCTTGTCATCTTTGTTTCCCAATACCCAAATAAATAATTAAATATTTTAAACTAAATTCCCCAAGTTGAGTCTGTTACTACTTAAGTAACTGGTGAATGATCTTTGTTTGGATACATGAGTGTAGAGAAAGTTAAACACAAAAGATTTCAGCAAGGAATAAAAAGAGTTTTGCTCAAGGAGGCTTTTGCTACTGGGAAAACTAGGCCTGGGAAAAACCTGTTGTGGGAGAAAATTCTTTGCCATAAATAGTTCTCCCTATTTTCTGCTTGTCTGTTTTGAGAAGTTAACTCCCTTCTTTCGAGAAGAGAGCAAAGTTCTCACAGACATGGTTTTTGCTTGTTTGACTTAGCAGTGTATTCAAGGCTTCCAGCTTTAGAATAGACTTTTCCTTAATACCTTAGCTGTGGTTTGGTCATCTGGGTTTACCTGTGTGTGTATCACCTTTTGCAATGAGTTCTTGTTCTTCCTATTTCCTTCCCATTCCCACTGTGAGAAGGCAAAGGAGGGAAAAGTGAACACAAGGCTCTGTGGGTGCTTGGCTGCTGGTCGAGGCCATCCCACCACACACCAGGCTTGGCAATGAGTCCTGTCAAAGGTGGCTACCAGCAGGACAAGGTTTTCACTCACACCTTGTTATTTGCAGTTTAACTGCATGGACACATCTCTTAATAACTTCAAAACACAAGTCTCTCACTTTGTCCATGTTTACTATGGCTTCTCTATGGAAGATAACCAAAGTAACCCACCCAATGTTACAGAAGAAAGGGTTTTGTCCCGAGAAACGAAAGGCCTGTAGGAAGAGGAGCGGGGAGCCCGGGGAGCCGTGCAGGAGGCTGACGCTGGCCATGGTGCTGAAAGAAACCCACTGCGGGTCCTGTCGGAAGTAACTTTCGTGACTGGTAGCTGAAAAACCAAACACTTTGCCTATAACTTTAAAACAGTATGGTATACTTAGATGAAGTGGTATAAGAACGCTTACATTATCATCCATGAATAAATGATTCCTCCCCTCCCTTTTGTACTCAACAACACATATTAATGCCATTACACATGGATATCGTCATCTGCCCACTCACCTCAGGGTGATGTAAATATAAACATTTATACTTAATATTTGCAGATTTTCTATAATAGCTAATATTTTTCCATTTGAAAGTGCCAGTGCTTTTTGGAAAGAAATGGGATTAATACTTACCACAATTAAATCTATTTTTGGAACAACCAAATGAAGATGGGAGAAAACAAATTCATCTACATATCATAGATTCATGGTGTTTAGCATTAGAAAGGGTGCTAAATTACTCAGCCTGAGTAATTAAAAAAAATTAAAAAAAATCCCATTCTCCCATTATTATTTCTTTCTCTACTAGGGAAGACAAGTTGGTATGTTCTTTATAAGGAAAATATATCCCAGTCACTTCATAATATCCTCCTTGCTAAAAATAAGCACTGAGCTCTTTAAGCCTTTCATCATATATTTGCAGTTCTTTTCTGCACTTTCCTCTAATTTTTCAGCACCAGTTTTAAGATGTATGTACCGCACCTGGAGGTGGCACACTGGTGTCACCAATACCACATGCAGAGTAAAAAACACTTCTCTTTTTCTGTTCACTATTTGTTTGTTCATTCACAGTTTGTACTACCTCTTTGTGCCACAGCATCACAATGAGAACTCAGATTCTTGTCCACTGTGACTCCACAGTTTATTTTAAACTCCCTATTCTTCAGCTGAGAATTCCATATTCTGCAGGGACAGCTGTATCTTGCTGAATTAAATTAGTTTATTTGAATAGACAAGTCTACCAACTGACCCAAATCACACTAATTTATCTATATTCATTGTTAGTTACCACTCTGGCAATCCTCATGTCATTTGCAGTTTTATTAACACTTATTTTATATTTACTTTCAAGTCATTGAGGAGAATGTTGAATACTGGGAAATTTAGTCATAAGGAAATCCATCAGAGATACACTACCCTAGGATGATTCCATATTGACAGACAGTGTTGCAGACTATAACTTCTGAGTCCCCTTATGCACTTCTCAGGTATTGGGTGGTCCTAAGCCATACTCTTTACTAAAACCTACATTAAATCATCTCAGTTCCTTTAGCAAATGAATTCTTTTGTCAAAGAACTAAAATCATCTATTTTTGTGTTAACTGTTAATTCCCATTAAAAATGCTTTATCAAATATTTCATTGCAAATATTGTGTGGTTTTATTCTGCACTCTCATTCTAAATTGGCATTGTAAAATAATCTTGTACTCTTATTTTCACTATATATTTCTATGCTTTAATATATCCTTTAAGCAAATATCCTACAATATCCTTTTTATTGTGATGGGCTACTTTCTACACCGTATTATTCAGGGCAGCCAAAGCTGACTCACAAAAGATTCATTATTTGTTGTCCCATAACTGCTGCTATTTACATACATTTCCTATGGGATGTTTTGCTCTTCAAACTACAGAGAACTTAGAGACTGTAAGTGCAAACTGGATACTAAAAGATAAGAGGTGAAATAAGGACTGTAGTGTTACAATCATGAAGAAAGTCACATCTAGAGGTCTATACTGGTAGGGAGTAAAGCAAGAAAAAGATTTAGGCAAGGAAGCTAATAATATTTAGACTGCAGTATTGGAATACAAACGTTTCTTTGTAGTTCCTGAATGACAGGGAGTTGCTTGGTTTTGTCTGGTAGAAATGAAGCTTGGTATTTCAGGCCAAAATTATACATACTGTAGCATTTTAAAACTAAGCATGAATATTTACAGTTTAAAAGTTCTAATTTAGATGTGAAGCAGTAAATCAAGGACATTTCGAGAAAAAGCAGCCAGTCAATCTTGAATAAGCTCCTGAACAACCAGAGACTTTTTTCAGCACATATGGTTGTCTAACAGGGCGCCTCTGAACAGTGGGTGATATTATATGCCATATGTGCTGCTATACCAAAGAATGATTTGGTTTCTGGTAATACTAAAACCAAAGACTAAATTCTAAAATTACCTAGCTCTTCTTAATCAATATCAGCATCTTATTATTCCACCTATAGTTAATTGCATTCTTAGTGGGCTGAAAGAATACCTTTTACCTGTATGCAGAAAATATGAGGACAAATGGTTTACCTAAATAAGACAAAAATTTCTAAGTGGATTATTATCTTCCTATTCATTTGATTGTTAGAAATACTTTAGTGGGGAAAAAAAAGAAAAAAGAGTGACTAATAAAGCAAACAATGTGGAGGTTCTGATATTTTGTCTCATAAATTTAAAAGACAGACATAGAATTTAGCTGCAATACCCATAAAGGTGTGATAATATGGTAAGTAATATTTTCCTCACCAAAACTTATTTGGTATCTTACATTTACAAATTCATACATTCATAGAGCTCCGAGTTCCACTGTGTCTGTAAAACACCTTAGCAATAATGAACTTTGAATCACACAATCATCAAGGTTGGAAAAGATCTCTAAGACCATTGAGTCTAACTATTAACCAGCACCACCGTGCTCATCGCTAAACCATATTCCCCAAGAGCCACATCCATCCACCTTTGAACACTTCCAGGGATGGTGATTCCACCACTTCCCTGGGAAACCTCTTCCAAAACCTGACCACCCTTTCAGTGAAGAAATTTTTCCTAAAATCCAATCTGAATCTTGCCTGTTGCAACTTGAGGCCATTTCCTCTTGGTCTCTCACTTGTTACCTGGGAAAAGAGACTGACATTTACCTCACTACACACCTGTGAACCTCCTTTTCTCCAGGCTAAACACCCCCAGCTCCCTCAATGTTCTTCACAGCACTTCACCAGCTTCCTTGCCCTTCACTGGACGTGCTCCAGCACCTCAGTGTCCTTCTTATACTGAGAGGCCCAAAAACCTGAACACAGGAGTTGAGGTGCAGCTTCACCAGCGCCAAGTACACAGGGACAATCCCTGCCCCGGTCCTGCTGGCCACACTGGCCACACTAATACAGCCCAGGATGCCATTTGCCTTCTTGTCCACCTGGGCACGTTGCTAGGTTGTGTTCAGTGGCTGTTGACAAACACCCCAGGGCCTTTTCTGCTGAGCAGCTTTTCAGCCACCTGCCCCCAGCCTGTAGTGCTGCATGGGGCTGTTGTGACTGAAGTACTTGCCTGAAGTAAAGTACTTTGCCTTATTGAACCTCATACTGTTGGCCTCAGCCCATCAATTCAGCCAGTCCAGATCCCTCCCCAGAGCCTTCCTGCCCTCCAGCAGATCAACACTGCCGCCTAATTTGGTGTCATCTGCAAAACTACTGAGGGTGCCCTCGATCCCCTTGTCCAGATCATCGATAAAGATATTAAAGAGAGCTGGTCCCAATAGTGAGCCCTAGGGAACCCCACTTGTGACTGGATGTCGATGGGATTTAATTCTATTCACCATCACTCTATGGGTCCATCCATAATTTCATTGCATGTAATGCTATATACCTTTAATATTTCAACTAAAATTTCAAGAAGTCATTTGATTTGTGTACTTAATTCAAAATAATTTGTGGAAACTGATTTCCAAAAAGCAAGTATTCAATCACTATGAAATTGAAAAATGTTTGAGGCATCTTAGTTTGAATACTTTAAGGTGAAACACCTATATCACCAGTCACTTTTCAAAATGTAGGTGAGGGACTTTTTAAAGGCTAGTGTTAGCATTTCTTAACCCAACACTTGCTATTGCAGTTGTTTCCACTGCAAGCAATTTCATTTATTTTCACTTATAAAGAAGTATTCTCTCCCCTAGTAATTTTCGTTACTTCTCCATAAATTTCTATTTTTAGGAAATCTTCAGGCAGATGTCAGAAGCAGACAAAATTCTACTGGATGACAAAGTTCAGCTAAAGATTTGGCTCCCCTGCCAAATAGAGAAATCAATGAGATTTTCTGGACTGAGTGCAATTTTTAAAGTAAACACATGAATGCAAGTGTGCCATCATATCTGCTCTCTCCATCCATCTTCTCCTTTAAAAAATAAAATATTCTATACACAAATGTGTTTTACAGACTAAGCTCTAAGAAAAAGCAGGATGTCATATAAAAGGTTTGAAAACATAACAAAAGGCTTTGAATGTCCTAAAAGAGGACAGTATAGGATGAGTCTTTTTAGGTATTGGTGTGTCCTTTGCTGTCAAGCAGCTCTGCTAGTAAAATGAAGAGGTCACAACCTCACCCCCTTCATCTGGCACATCAGAGGACCAAAGGAAGAACAGTCCTGATGAAATGGTCTCACATGAAGAGGAAAATGCTACACTCTCCCTGACTCTTACTCTCTGACAGGTCCTATCAGATTAGCTTTGCTTTTTCCTAACTCCCAGCAGCTGCTGGTGTTTGGTTATTCAAATGTACTTATTCAAATCCAGCATCAGTTACAATCACAAGCAAGATAACTTACATCTCTTGCTTTTCTATTAACCTCATTGCAATATTCACACACTGTCATAAGTGTGTCCAACAATTATTAGAAAACTTTATCATGAGGTAAGATCTCTGCTGGGAGCCACCAGCATTCATTGGTTTCACCTAATGTATTTCCCAATGCACATCACCTTTTGGGAAATGCATATGTTTTTGGTCTGTGAGGTGATCTGGTCAAAAGATTTGTTTTATTACTACTTACATTGTAGTATGTTGTAGTTACATGTTGATTATCATTTTGATATAAATGTGACTGTTCACACCTCTCAGATCTATGTTCTTGGATCTCTGCAAGCAACTCCAAGGATTACCTGGTGTAAGCTTGTTTATCAACAATTTTAGGGCACTGATTGATGCTTAATACAAACTATTATTTGGCTGGAAATTGATAAACCTTAAAACACAAGACCAGTTAAGTAGTTTTGGATTTTTTTGGTCACAACTATTGTAATTAAATGTATTCTGCTTGGTCACCAATGGCATATTTATGCATAATTACAACTGAACAATTTCAGTGATAATGGCCATCTTTACACTTTCATTTAATACTGAAACATGAATGACAGTAGTTTTGCTAGCTCCAGACAGTGTCAGGCACAGCAAAACCTTCACAATCTGTGCAAGTTTAAATTGACACTAAACCAGGCATACATTCTCCCCTGACAGCAGTCTGTCATAATGCAGGGGTTTAGTCTTCCCTTGTCATTAGGTCTTCCTGGGGGGTTTGTTCTGTTTAACTTCCAAATAAGATGGCTAGGAACTGGTTAATGTTTGGAGAACTCCACAGTAGCAAGTTACAGAGCTGTTTGACATATAATGTAAGCTCACATGTGCAGTTCCTAGCCCTTAATGGGTTAGTGGATGTCAGATGACCTGTAGCAATTCTACAGCAACTGTGTACATGTTTGAAGATCTGGATTCATAGGCTGATGGGAGGTTAATTCCTCTGAAATCACTGACTAAGCTCAGTGGGGCCCAGGAGGGCAATTTTAAAAGCATTTCCATTTAGTCTGATTATTCTTCACTGCAAACTAAAACACTAAAAATGTGTGGCCCCACATTCATTGAAGGTTAAAACTGTGCATATTGGTAGTACCTGATAAGGAGAAATGCTTGAATCATGGCAACTGCACTGTGAGCTACAGGTCTATCAACTCCAGGACTTTGAATTGCACTGAGATACTGTTGTGATAAGTTCCTTTATGTGTAACCATGAAGATCAGGCTTTTATTAACATAGAGGAGAAGTGATAACAGCATGATCACTAGAAAGATAATGCTAGTTTGCAAGATATTTGCTAACATATTAGAAAAGTCATTCATTAAAATATGACTATCACTATTAAAACCATAAAGATTTTTTTCCTGGTTTTTTTCATTGTCGGTGTTCATCTTTGTTAATTTATGCTATTCATTGACTACCACTGGGTCCACCAGTAATGAGTAAGGTAAACTGAGTTTGCTTGCATTTAAAAATATTTTTTGCATCTGCATGCTTCACTTCTCTAATTACTCTCAGGTTTTTTTAAGTACTCCTTAGGGAATACCAAGTCAAACAACTCCTGCACTTACCTTTTCATACTATTTTGTCTTTGTCCGGTGGGAATATTGTCACTGCCATGGAGATCACTAGAAATGGAGCAGAATGTTTCACACTGCCATTCCAAAGAAAGACTCCTTTGATACAGGTATGAAAAAAATTAAATCCCTGATACTCAATCTGACCAGCTTTTGCTTCCCAACCTCTGTTTCCATGGCATTCTCAGCTGGTAGAAGGCAGAGAGCTAGTACACTAAAAAGAAGGCAGATCAGCTTGTGCGGCAACACCTACAGCCTGTAGGATCCTGTTGTGTTAACTTTAACAGAAATAGAAACAGAATCTCTTTCCACCTTTTTTTACTTTTTCCCTTTCAAGGGTATAAATGGAGGAGAGAGATTGAATGGACCCTAGCAATTGCTGACCTTTGCATTTATAGTACTACAGCAGAGGGGTAACCTTCAGCAGCATGACAGGGCCCTGATCTAATAACCTGCATTTGTAATCATAATGAGAAATAAATATCTCATCAGGATCCTAGTCTTTCCTAGTTTTGAGTGAAATTCATAACTCTCTAGTTTTTGCTTATGTGTCACTCTAAAGCATTATTCTAACACTTGGGTTTTTTTTTAAAGAATTATTTGGTTTATGTATAAGAAATTATGTATGCATTATATGTTTAGGTAACGGTTATAAGAATTTTTTATAATGGTAATTTTTGTAGCATTATACTTAAATGATGCTTAGTTCAGTGGGGCTACTTCACTTGTAAATCAGCATTCCTAAAGACTCCTCTGAAATGGACCTTTGCACCTTCATGAGGTGAGGTCCTACTAGATTCATCTTAGTTCCATCAACACAGATCATACTGTGATACAAAGGATCTAAAATCATAATCTGAACCCACTTCTCAAAGCCAAAGTATGCTTAAATACCATCACGATGTTAGGACACTAAATCTATACTCTAGGAAATGTGAAATGAGAAACTGAACAGGTACAGTTGTTGTAGGCCGTTTCATTTGCCCATGACTTTCCTGTACCTTTCTCTCACGTGATTCACAAGATTTGTGTAGCCACTTCCCTCATGATGGCATTAAGAATAAAATTTACACATTTTAGGAGAAAACACTGAGGAAAGATGTGACAGAAATCTTCAGATGTGTTAAAGGCTTTGCAAAAGGGAAGAGAATGGCCCCTGGGTTAAAATTACAGCAGACTTAGATCTGACTTTAAGTGTAGCTTGCTAAGAGTAAAGATAGACAGTCTCTGGGTCAGTTTAGCTGCCTTGAAGAAGAGGGTAGACAAATGTCTACCAGCAATGGGGATTGATCATAAATGAATAATTGATCCTACTTTGGGTGGGAAGATGGATCAGGTGACTTGCTGAACCCTCTTCTTACTTGTTTTTTTGTGATTCTATATACTTAAGATACCAAAGGAATGGATATTTGCCACACTTGACACTTGTCAAACCACATAAAATAAGCAAAACAGAAAGCCTGTAAGAAATGGTGATACATTAATTACTCTCTTTAGGTATTTTATTTCAACCCTATCTCTTTTCCATTCCCCCATTCACATTAGACACGACTCACACATTAGTCACATTAGACATTTTTTTCCCTTACACAGAGTTAGACATCTTTTCTCCTCTTCTCATACTCTTGCAAGTCTGATACTCCAATACTTAAGTGGAAGACAAGAGGCTTGGCAAAGGAATCTCTGCTTCTCCTCACTATCATGTTTGATTTGTACCTCCAGTGAGATCTCAGAGGATGACTGACAGATGTGCATAAGCGCAATTCTGACTTTTGCATGCACCCCAATCCACTGATTTTCTCTTTCCTCCACTCTTATTCCAGCCAGTCTCCAGGTGAATATAAGACTGCAGAACCAACATAGCAACACTTCAGCATTTTGTACATTTTTTTATGATAGGAGTTGTGTTTTGAAAACATGGAGGCTGATTATTCAATTAGTTTAAAATATCCAGATTAGTTTCCTCATCTTTGGTACCTCCAGTCTGTTTACAGAGTTTGGAAGACACGTGTGTTTATTCAATGAACAGATTCACAGATATGTACTCAAACAAGCCCTACTTATATCTTATTACTAATATTCGGAAGGGATGAAATCTTTCCATTAGGCCATTCTGTTCACTGGCCACAGGCTCTGTGAATACCATCTAGGAGAATAAGGGTTAAAAGAAAGCTCTGAAACCTCTTAGCTGCTGGCTACAAGAGTATCTGGGAGCCAAAGGTGTGCTGTCTTGTTACCTTCTCTTACATGAAACTTTAGGATACAGGAAGATTTCCAGGGAAAGAAAATATTGTAAAATGATCTTTTTAATGTTTTGGGGCATAACAATAATGTTTCATTTCATTTGGCAACTTCCAACAAAAGATACCAGGCTATGTTTTCCAAATAACAGTGCTATTTGGAAGTGCAGTTTCTACTTTATATCTATTAAATTAAACCATATATCTATTAAATTAAACCAAAACCAAAAAACAAACCACAAAAAAACAAGTCACAAAAAACCCCTAAACATCACCTCTGGTTTCTCATCCTTCCTGCCCTTCACACCAAGAGAAAATGCTGTAAATAGCTGCAAAGCTACCTCATTAACTCCTTTTAGGTATCTCCTTACACTCTGCCACACCGTCAGCAGTCCTTGGCTGAGACTATCACCTCTCATGCTGATAGATACAGTTTCTTGATATGCTCCCTCTCCTGGTACACTCTGGCTGTATCCTTAAATGTCACACACTTCAGGCAAGGAATTAACTTCTGAATGGTTCATGGGAGATGTGGCACTAGCCTTGGTTCAGTGGCAATGCTCAATGCTGTAAATCAGTCTTAAGCTTCAGGTAAGGTACTCTTCTGAGGTCTGAAGAGATGGAGTCTTTGTGAGCCAAGATGAAGTGAGGGTCTAAACAAAATAATAGGATCTCTGAGCCTGATGGGGTGCATGCTGGGGTATTTCACTTCAAAGACTGCAAACAGAGAGAAGAGTCAGAAAGAAGCATGTTTCTGACTTCTGAGGAAAACCACTAGGAAGTCTAGACAGAGATCTTTACTATTTGTTAGTTCAGCAGTATAGTATTCATCCTTTCTTCAGTTTGTAGTGCCACTGTTTGCAGGGCAGGGACTGCCATTATTGCTGAACTCCCCAGGGTTTATGCCACTATCCCTAAAAAAGCAAACCTATCCAGGCCTGCCAGATGCAAAGCCAGTGCATCAGCTGGAGATCAAGTGCCCAGAAAGCATCTTGCTACCATGACTGCCTATCAGCATGCTCCTGAGGGCTCTGCCCCTGCAGTTTCGGCACCATGTCTCTGAGGAAACTCTGGGTGCTGCCAGACATACAGCAGGCTACTGACCTGCAAATTGCCGCTTGCAGCTTCTGGGGTAAGAACTCTCACAGAACTTCAGGTGTACTGCCAGCATTCAGCCACAATCACACTTCAGGAAGTAGACTTAGCAGGGTGCTCTGAGGACACAAGGCTGTGCAAGAAACATGTGAACTAAATCACCACTATGCCTGAAGAAATTCAGCTGGTATGCTGCATCTCTGGGGATGCTCCCTTCTGCAGCAGCACCTCTGTAGGAGCTGTTGCCTCTACAGGAACTCCTAAGCAGAGAACTCCCCTTGCTAGAGTGCAACACCATAGAATGAAAAAAACTATTTCAAATAAACCCTTATAGTTAAACTGAGTTGCAGCAGATGCAATGCCTGCCCTTTCCTGAAAGCCAAATACATTGTAATAATGTGAATATAACATAAAGCAGTATACTATAAGTTAGAATGGACCACATCCATATGTTACATCTCTTTTACAGGTTTGCTCCAGAACAGCTACATAAGTCAGGCTATGGTGTTAGGCAGTTATTAATAGTGAGAGGGCTACAGAATGATCTCTATGATTTCCTTGGGCCTCTCTTCATTATCACCAACACTTTTCTGGTTTGCAATCCCTCTGAGTGTTGGAAAAATTCTCTGAGGACAGCTGATCCTGTCAACTCTCACAACACAAATGGATTTACCTTTCCTTTGACAGTTATCTCTGGCCCTTAGAACAAAGTTGTTTTATTTTGAAGTTTAATAGCTTTGACTTCTGGTTTCTTGATTTTTCCTTTGTGGTACAGCCACTAGATTGAAAACAATGTGGGGTTTTAAATCAAAGTGGAAAAAATATAGATTCCTTAACACAAAATGAGAAGGCCAGCAATAATCCTTTCCAAGTGACTGAAATTTGTATTTGCTGTCTCCTTGCTGACCAAAGCTTTTCTTTAAAACAAGTCTCTCATCAGCCTACCTGTGTCCTATAGTATCACAGTTAAAACACAAAGATCTATATGTGCCTTTTTACCATATTCCATTGCAAAGTATAAGGAGCTATTCAGTCTGACATCCATTTTGTTAGTTTCTACCAGCAGCAGCTGGCAGATTTCTCTGGGGCGTTCTTCAGAGCATCTGGCTTGGGTCAGGTCACTATAAAAAATTTATTAAACATCCTTTACAGGACCGGCTTGAGCTTTTTTAAATAAGGAAATCTCATATATCTCCAATCTTACAAAGGTGTTGTTTCTGTTCTGTCAACACAGAAGATATATTAAGCATTGCATTTAATGAGATATTGAACATCTCTTTGTTCTGAGTGTATACTGGAGCAGGCTGTGCTTAGAAAACACATCACTTGGGTTTGTTTTATTCTGTGGTTGGAGTAAAAGTTGTTCTGTTGTGATAAAATATGTATTTTTTCATTTTGGAAAGCAATAAAATGGACTAGACTCTAGGCTACATCTCAGCTGATACTGGAATGGAGCAAGACAGGCTGAGCAATGCATAATCCCTGAAATGTGGGGCTAGTTACAAGGATGATTATTTAAAAAAAAATGAAACAACTAAAACAAGTAGGAAGAACATAAAAACTGCCATACTGACTCAAAACAAACATCCCTCTGTCTCTAAAAGTGATAATAAGTTCACATTTCGAGAAGAATAAGAACCATGTAAGTATATACGGGTTTTACCTCTAATACTCTTCCAGCTTCTTACAGTTTTAATCTTAGAAGATTTCCCGAGAATTTTATAGTTTGTTTATTTAGCAACTGTTCATGAATCGTTCTTCCAAGTACTTGTCCCCCTGAACTTACATAAACTTCTTCCATTACTATATACTCTGCAAGGATTTCCACAGGTCTGGGACCTGAAGTGTGAGGAACTTCCATCGCAGATTTTATTTTATGACTCCTAATATCCCTGAAAGCGACAGTAGGTAGTTGATCTCTATCCATTTCAGTTGTGCTACTTCCAGTTTTGAAGATCTTTGTCACATTCCCATAAATCACCCTTTTTTTGCAGAATTCCAGCTCCCCTAATTACCCATTACATAGAAACCATTCTGCACTATTTGATCATCAAATGTGTCCTTCTCTGTTTAATGTGTCCTCACTAAAAAGAGGAGACCAAAACTGCACATAGTATTCAAAGCACAAGAAGAATGCATTAATCCAGACACACGTTTTCTGTCTTGTTCTTTACTCCTTTCCTAATAGTTCCTAGCATTTGATTTATTTTTTTAGACTGCTGCTGAGCGCTGAGATAGTGTTTTCCTGGAACTATTTATCCCAACCCTGAAGTCTCTTTCACTTGTGAGTGGTAGTGGTCAGGTCACAGTCCACAATTTGATATATGAAGGTAAGATTGTTTTTCACTACAGCATTTCACAAAACATTTTATTGCTCTGTCATGAAGCCTCATAAGATATTTCAGTTGTTGTGTGCTCAGCCCTTGTTCTTTCACATTCATAACTGTATCATCAGAAAACTTTGGAATCTCACTGCTCATCCTCTTCTTCAGGTCATTCATGGCTATGCTAAAGTGTGCAGGTCCCTGCACAGAATTCTGTCAAACTCCTTTACTAAGAATTTTGACCGTTAGTTCCTATTGTGTTTTACTTACAGCTCTGTGTGTTCGGCTTGAAGAGAAGGCTAAAGGGAAATCTAATTGCTTTGTTTGTCTTCTTAAGATGAGATTATAGAGAACACAGAGGTAAACTCTTCTCATAGGTTCACAATGAATGGAGAAGAGGTGACAGACACAAGTTGCTGCAAGGGAAATTCTGATTAGAAATAAGAAAGACTTTCTTCACACTGCTCCAAGACACTCAAAGAGCTTGTGGCCTTTTTATCTTTCAGGATATTCAAAGTTTGACTGTTCATGACCCCAAGCCACCTCATTTCAGGTGTAAGTGGGCATTACTTTGAGTAGGACCTTGGACTATATGATCTCCAAAAGTCCACTAAAACCTAAATAATGACAGGATTCTATGCATATAAGACAGAATCTTCCCTCTTCTCCAATGATTGTTCAGTGTCCTTTCTTGAAGGATATGGTCAAGGTCTTTTGGAAATTCCAGTAAACTATATCAACAGGACCACACAAAACCTCATATTTATTGGTCATGTCAGAGAACTCCAAGAAGTTTACAAGGCAGAGCCATGTTTTATCTTTTCAAGATCATAGTCATAATCAGATGTGAATACACATTGCCACAAGTAATTCATCTATTTCTTCCTAAAGTTTTTAGGTGTATACCATTTGGCCCTGGTATTTGCTACTTTTCACTGTATTTTTTTGAATCATAATCCCTTCCAAAATTGCTTCAATCTTCAGGTAGATGGTTTGCTGAGTTCCTCTTATAAAATGAGGCCTGTGTTCTAATCTCCCATCTTTTCTGTAATGAATTTGGGTGCTAACAATTTATTTCACTTCTTTGCCATGGCCTTGTCCTTCTGACTGCTCCTTTTCTATTCCAGTTAAGGAAGTTCTACGAAATGCTTGCCACACATTTTTCTCCCTATGTTCTAAGAGGAGAATGTAGTACTAATTTTAGCTCCTTTAGGAAACTACTCCTCCAATTCTTTTTTGGTTTGCTTGATTATATTTTCACATTTCATCTACTCAAAGCTATGCACTTTTTTTTTTTTTTGGATACAACTTCAGATTTTTAAATTATCCTTTCTTTATTCTGAGTTCCTGGCTTAGCCATTACATCTTCCTTTCGCCCATTTCCAAACTTCTCCCAATATCATACAGTAAACAGAGTTATTGTGCTTCCCCTCAGGTGTCCTTCAGCTTCTAAACCACCTGTAACTTAATTCTCTATCGCCTAATTGATGGCACAACTGTGGTAAAGCTTTTGCCTTTTGCTCTTTTTGTATCATGGATGCTGAATCTGAGTTATGATTATTGTTAGAATTATGTTTCCAGAGGAAAGTTTGGAACAGATCTTTGTCATTATCTTGTCAGGGCTTAATGTCCTCTTGTGGTGTTGCTAGCCAGCTGATCTGTGAGAGTCATTGACAATTTCATCTATGGTTTATGTCTCTGACTGAAGTTTCTCACTTCTACATAGAGATAGCTGAAGTGACTTTTTGTCCTTATCAACTCTCTGACCTTTAGAATCATGGAATCATTAAGCTTGGAAAAGACCTCTAAGATCATCAGAGTCCAGCTGTTAATCAAGTACTGCTGTGGACACCACTAAATCAAATCCCCAAGTGCCATAGCCACACACCTTTTGAACACTTCCAGGGATGGTAATTCCATCACTTCCCTGGGCAGCTTGTTCCAATGCCTGACCACCCTTTTAATGATGAAATTTTTCCTGATGCCCAATCTAAACCTCCCATGGAACAATTTCAGACCATTTGCTCTAGTCCTGTCACTTGTGTGGTGAGTTGACCTTGGCTGGACAACCAATGCCCACCAAGCAGCTCTGTCATTCCCCTTCCCAGCTGCACAGAGAAGAGAAAACAATATTGGAAACAACTCATAGGTTGAGATAAGGCAGTTTACTAAAGCAAAAGTGAAAGTTTGCTTGCACATAAGCAAAGACAAAAAAAAAAAAAAAGTTTATTCTCTACTTGCCATCAGCAAATGATGGTCAGACACTTCCCAGGAAGCAGGGCTTCAGCAGCACACATAGCAGATGCTTAGGAAGGCAAATGTTGTAAATAATGAATGCTCCCCCTTCCTCTTCCTTTCCTTAGCTTTTATATCTGAGCTGAAGTTGTATGGTATAGAATATAATTTTGGTTAATTTGGGTCAGCTGGCCTAGTTTTTTTCCCTTCCCAGAATCTTGCTCAACCCCAGCCCTTGTATGAGGTGGGGGGAAATGTTGAGAGACAGTGCTGGTGCTGTGCCAGTGCTTCTCAGCAGTAGCCAAAACACTGGTGTGCTATCAACACTTTTCTAGCTACCAATGCAAAGCACAGAACTGTGAGGGCTTCTATGGGAAAATGAACTCCATCTCAGCCAGACCCAATACACCTTGCTACCTGGGAGAAGAGGCTGAGCCCCACCTGGCTACAACCTCTTTTAAGATAGTCGTAGAGTGCCTCCTTTTCTCCAGGCTAAACAACCCAGCTCCCTCAGCCACTTCTTATAAGGCTTGTGCTTCAGACCTTTCACCAGCTTTGTTGCCCTTCTCTGGACATGTTCCAGAACCTCAACGTTTTTCTTGTAGTGAAGGGGCTCGGAACTCAGGCAGTACTCAAGATGCAGCCTCATGAGTGCCAAGTACAAAGCCACTTCCCTGGTCCTGCTAGCCACGCTATTTCTGACACAAGCCAGGATGCCATTGACCTTGTTGGCTGCCTGGGCATACTGCTGGCTCTTGTTTAAAAGGCTGTCGACCAGGCTTCTTAGAGTTTAATTCAGTCTATCTCAACTCCAGCTTGGGAGGCTGAGAGTGCTGACCCCATTCTACAGTCTTCCTCTTTGGGTCTGGCATTTTAATCCAGCTTCTGTGCTACTTTTTAAGATGGTTACTTTAATTCCAAGCTCTAACTAAATATATAATTCTATTGTAGCAGTAACACGGTATACTTTTTTCATCCCTTTATATTTTCAAAACTAATATTACAGCATCCCACTGACTGTCTTTGTTTCATCAGGAAGAAATAAGGAATTGAAATAGCTGTAAATTGTAACTGTTCATTCACATTACCAGTAGTTTTGGTCCAATTCTTTTGCTTTCAGGTCTGGAGCAGATCTTATGATGTCATGTTTTGACTCTGGAGCCTGCTACTCTCACTCTACTAATACCAACATCCGAGCTCCATCTTCTGTTTCTCTACTATGCTGAGACCAAATATTTTCACCTTCATTGCAAATTCATTAATTCTACTTCATTTTCCTCATCCTGATAATCTTCTGTTGTGGCACTTTGATTTCATTTTTAGCCCAGAGGGCAACAGTATTAACTGTAACTGAAGACATTCTTCTGCTTGTAAAAATCTTCTCCTCTCTAATTATGCCTTGACCACAAAAAGTGTTTCAACATATATAATTCCAATTCTATTTTTAAAATAAGACTACACTTACATAAATATTCCTTTCCATGTTGAATCTGAGATATTGACCAGAGATTACAGACCTTTCTTTTATAAGTTCATTACATAGTTTCATACACCTGGAGAAGTGGAAAAAACCTAGGTAGTGTTTCATCTTTGCTTTCAGCATTTCAGCTTTTAAAGGTGACTTGCAAAGTAATCTATGAATATAATTATTTGGCAACAAAATAACTATTGGAGACCAATGGGAAATAATTTTCATAACATAATATCCAGGCATCAGTGAATTATTTACTTCAAACTTCTTCATAATTTTTTATTTAGGAAACATGGAACTTTATATAAACTGTTGTGTTGTATTGTATTGTTTGAATGTTGAAACAAGATTATTGAAAGCAAAGCTTTTGACTGGGACACACTTATTTAGGTGCCACCATGGTTCTGAATTTCCTCCCTTTTCACAGTTTGCTACTTCCTTATGCATAAAAATATATGCGTAGCTAAAGACTCAGAATAAATAGAGAGGATTATATATATATATATAGGTATATAGAAGAGATATTTAACACATAAGTAAGAATATTACATTGCAGCTTTTTGGTAACAAAAATAACATTTTTAAAAGAGAAAAGGAAACAGCTGGTTTCTAGATCAATATTGAAACAAATACTTTAAATCACCTGTTTGTGGTGAACTACACGTCTTAGTTGTGACTCAGATGAAAGCAACTAAAGAAAGATTAAGGGAAGTAACTACGTAGATTATTCATCTTGACTGTAAGAGCACCTTGGCATGTGGGATGCAAATGAATAGTTGGACCACAGCAATTGCAAGTGACCCTTTGAAATTTCCTTCTCATTTCCACTGACTCAGTTGATGACTTAGATAATGTCACTTAATCCATGCCTCAGCTTCCCCATTTATAAAGATGTACAACTGGCTGAGAAGAGCATTATTTCTGATGAGATATTTTTTTCTTTTTATTTTCAGGGTACTGAATTGGAACAGCAAAAATCAAAATTATTTGAAAAACAAATATTCCTCAGAATGTTGTTTTGGGATTTTTACAACTTCGTTTTTCATGCTTCCTCTGTAATACACCTCTGCCCCCCTTATACTGAAGTGTTTGATTTCTTAAATACAATATATATGTCACATATTTTTCATCAGTGGTTGTTCTTTCAAGAATTTATTATAATATAAAGTTCAAACACAATGAATCAAAATTAAGAAGTTCTACACCACAGAAACAAAACGTTTTTTCTTCAGTTGAACAATGCAGTAGATACTGACACATTCCTGACAAATGCTTTCATTTTGATGAAACTACATTTTCTTTGAAGTCATCAACTCAGTGTGCATATTGGTTTTACGACATCTGGTTCTTGCTTCTCATCTGACATCTCCTTTCACAGGTAATAATTATCTTTCTGTCTGTCTTTCCTTCTCTTTCCACAAATGCTTTACTTCTCTTACAAATATCCTCCCTATTTCACATATTTCAAGCACTCTTTTTTTTCTCGTGTTGTCTAGCTGATAAAATAATAAAGTTCAAAGCAACTGTTCCCAGGCTGTGTTTAACTTGAATTTTGCTGTTTCTTTTTGAATGTAAAAGAGCTTCTGTACCTTAAAGTTTGTTCATCTTCTCTAATTATATCCATTGGATAATTAAAGATACTTTCTCCTATGAACTTTGCCCCACTACTTCTTGAGGAAAACTGTTCCATCAAGGCTCTTGTGCCTGTTTTAGTAATAACACTGACTTTTAAAGAATCTTGCATTTTATGAAAAGAAATGGATTAGATTATGATGAGGCTGCTTTTTGTAAAGCAAAACTTGCCATAGTATATTCTTCACTGTTTAAACAGCTCTGCAAAATGTCACTGTCTTCCCCTCACTGCAATCCTCTTACCTGCTGCTTCTTTACAGCTTGTCTAGGGAATCAGATGTTTACTGCCAATTAGGCTTGATAAAACTCCAGGAGATTCTTGTATTCTCTTGACAATAGTATTGCTGGGCTGCTGGCAGGTTTTGGAGGGCTTCTGACTACATGTACAGCAAGAACCCTTAGTGTACTTTAGCACTGTGTTTATTTGCTGATTAGGTTATTTAGATCTTACCCTTACTGCACTGTCTACTGCTGTGATAGCATAAAACATTCAAGATTTTATTGAAGATTTTCTTCTGGAGCAAAAATATTGTGAAGATACTTCTATTGGCAGCAAATAGATTTAAAAAAACCCCAACTTAATTTATCATAATGTAAAGTATATACTCATTGCATTTATAGGCTACTTTACTAATTATATAGTAGTATATAATAATACATAATAATGTATAATGTTCACCTAAACCACTAGAACAACAATAAAATTCTTATTCCAAAAAGATATGGTTCATAATTATAGAAAAGATTGTGTTACTTCAATGCTTGAACTGAGTAATTTTCCAACTTTTCCAACTTCCAGATTGCTGACTCAAAGCACTGAGCTCCTGTTTCTTCTGTCTGAGCCATAGCACTTCTCAGCCCTTCTGACAGATGTAAAAAATACATTGCAAACCTAGGGTCTTTCTGTGCAATGGCCTTATAAGAGTTCCCCTGAACTAAATGGGGTTGAATTTCCCTGCATCATCAGCTTTACACAATAGGTCCAGAAGAGAACCAAAAAATAGATGACGATTTTTTAGCATGGAGGGTGGTGTCAGTAACATCACTTTTGCCTTTTCTTCTAGTTAAAGGGGAAAAAAATGGAAAGTGATCTTAGTCCTTTGGAAAATGATGTTGAATTAAAACCTTCTTAATATTTCTGATTTAAAAAATAATTATTTAACAAACGTATTTGGAAAGTAGACCAACTGAAACAAGAATCAGCTCATTACAGATTCAGATCAGATAGGAGTTTGCAAATGCACTGTTGCACCTAAAAGGGTATGATTCGAAGCTGCATGTACAGAAGCATCATGTCGAGGAGGAGGAAGGTGACAGTTCCTGTTTATGCATTTTTGGCAAGCTGCACCTGAAGGATGGGATGATTTTCTGGAAACTGTCATGCCAGAAATTCACAGCTAAACAGGAGGAAACTGAGAAGAGCAAAAGAGAATAATTAGAGACCTATGGGGGTGGGACAGTGTTTCTAGTCTATTTTTTTTAAGGAAACCAAGCTATGTAATTGCACTGCTTTCTGTCAGTACTCCAGCAATAACATATGACTCTCTTGACCAATTTGAAATAAGCCTGACAAAAAGGAAGAGGTTTAAAAACACTGAGCTCCTGTGGGTTTTATAAAAATCAGCATCCAGATAGAGGAGACTCAAATTTGTGTGCCTAGTAAAACAGGTGGAACTGTGAACTCAGCTGCATTATTTGACACAAGAGAATCCAAAGCTGTCATCCAAAAGCAGGCTCCATAAGGTTTACTGTCAATGGAACTGTTCAGGTTTGTTTTTAGAGGTAGGGATTTCTTTGTTTGTTTATTTTGGTGGGGGTTTTTATTTGTGTTTTGATGGTGTGTTTTTTTTTTTTTAATACAATATATTTAAAAGAAGACCAAGACTTCTGCCTTAGAGAATTTTTTAAGATGTTAGTTGCTGCAGAGTGTAGGCATTCATTATAAAGTTATGTATAATAACAGATCTTGTCCTGAATAGGCCCTGAAATCCCTACCTGAAATGAAATCCCTTTGGGACAGTTCTTTCTGTCTGCCTTGAAAAGGTCTCTTTCCATTTCTTCTCATGCTAGAGCTAGCTGAGACCTTCTCCTCTCTCTAAAAATACTGCAGTACCATCAAACTTAAAGAAATGAGAAATCATGAGTCAGATGCCAAAACAAAGATGGCTCTTGAAAATCATTATATGTTGACATTTTATTTTGAATTTGGTCTGTCTTTGAAATGTTTAAAATCCTTCAACTTCTTGAGTGAAGGAGAAGTCACAGTGTCCCTCTTCTATTAACTTATTGTGAGAAATTACTTTGAGCCTTTGATGCTACAGGATATTTTATCCTTCATGGCTGCCCCTCAAATGGCAAACCCACTCAGACTGAAAACTCCTTCCAGTCTTCCATCATTCCTCTAGGCAAGGAACCTACAGGAAAAACCCTCTGAATTGTTTGTTTCTTCTTTCAGTTTGCCTCAAAAAAAGAAAACAAACAGTCATGTCTGCTCACAGCGAGTGAAAAGGGAGTATTGGTGGAATTGAGAAATTTAGAATGTGGCATTTGGTCAATCCAAAAGGAAGATATGGGGGAAACAGAAGATTCCTAAGATTGAGGGAAGGTCTACAATAATAAAGAAATACATGTGTCATGCATAGGACATATGTGAATACTTGTTATGAACTGAGAAGAAAAGGTCATAGATTCCATTATAATGACTGGCTTCTTGAGTTTAGGAAAGTAATTTGCCTGATATGTTGCAATACCTATATTGATATTCCATTTCTAGATTTCACAGCAGTCTTCCCTAGATAGGACTTCAGAGAAATGGATTTAATAGGCTGCCTGTCAATGACAAAATTTTGGATGTCTGTCACGGTTAAAAGGGGCAGAAAAGAAGAATTTTCTTTCCAACCTGTATTAATTTATTTTTTGTCTATCAGTGTCCCCGCTCCAGGAGATCAAAGCCTTTTATTGTCCAAAAAGTTCTGTTAGCATCTCACCTAATGAGACCCTTCACTTAAAAGATTTGCTGAGATGGACAGGACACTTGGTACCTTTTATATATAGGGACTGCACTTAGTAGCAGTAGAAAAACCCCTCAGCAGGTTTCTCCTATGAGTTATTTCACCGCTGATGAAACTGTCGGCACCTAAAAATGTACTCACTCTAACAGTTCATGAAGTAACAAGTTCATTAATGCAAATTTGTGACAATTTCTTCATTTTAATCCCTTTATAAGTTTCTGGGAATTTCTCCCCAAGTGCTGGGGTTTTCCAGGAAGCCATCAGGAGGGTTTTTTTCTTCTTTTGTGTGGCTTTATCTATCACCTTACAATGTTAATAAGCAGGGGTAATTCTTACTATCCAGGCAATGAAATTCTCTTCAAGGCTCTCGTGTATCATTCCAACTTTGGGATACACTGTATTGAACTAGACTGGGCTTTCCATACATTGTTGGTTGGACATCAGTGTCAGGTGTTTCATCTTTACAAAGCAAACGTGTGCAAATCAGAAAACAACCAATATAAGGTTGGAAATGATGACAGTAAGAGCTAAGTCTCTTCATGTAGCCCTATCAAAAATGAAATTACTTTTATAGTTTCTTCTTTATTTCTCTCCAGTAAATTCTACTGCTTTTGTACAAAAAGTAATGTAAAATCATTTGCTGTGTCTAAGACTTCATAGGCATTAGGAAAAGCATTGCAAAAAGCCTGAGAGAGGTGAACCTTCCCATCCATTCAGCCACATGGTGAAGCCACATCTGGAGGGCCAATTCTAATTTGTGGCTTCCTGGCACAAGAAAGTCATGGACATAGAGCAGCAGGTCAAATAAAGGGCAGTGAAATTGTTTAGGGATTGGAACATGTCATATGAAGAAAGGCTGAGAGACAGAACTAGTTAGCCTAGAGAACAGAAGGCTCAGACAGATCTTATAGATGTGAATAAATATCTGATGGGAAGGTGTAAGCAAGATTAAGTCAGGCTCTTTTCAGTGGTGCCAGTGATGGAGCAAGAGGCAATGGGCAGAAACTGAAATACAGGGGGTCTTTTCTGAACATGAGAAAACACTTTTTGACTGTGCAGATGACTGAGCATTGGCATAGGTTGCCTAGAGAGGCTGTGGAGTTCCCATCCGTGGAGAGACTCAAAGCCATCTGGATGCAGTCCTGAGCAACCTGCTCTAGCTGACCCTGTTTGACCAGGGAGGATGGACCAGATGTCCTCCAGGGGTCCCTTCCAACCTGAATGACTCTGTGATTATGTGTTTTTCAGCGAAACAGTTTGGGTCACAATATTGGCTTGGCTCAAGTCCACACTCCAATTTCTGTCGTTTTTCTTCACCCTTATTCCACAAGAGCTTTCAGCTTTCCCTTTTAAGTTATAAGAAACTGTATATAAAAGTTATAAGAAGCTATATGTAAAATCTTATATTCTTTGCATTCATTTCTTATTTTACACAGAGCAGTAAGAACTTACGTGCTTGACCCAGTATAAAGTAAGTAACACAAATACAGAACAGATATAAATGACTGTACGTAAATAATAAGCAGAAAGGTGAGTGGGTGACTTAACCTCATGTAATATTTTCTTTATCAAATTATCTTGGAGACACTTGGAACTTATGGTCTTAGACCTTTTACATTTTGTTTAGTTTGGGCTTAAATCTGCAACTCTTGAATACTAAGGCCACTGCTCTAGTGAATTAATACTTGCAGTTACTTGAGCTACATCTTTTACCAGGCATACACAGGCCCACCCAAATTACCTGAAGAATTGAGTGTGGACTACCTAGAGATAGCTGTAACAACATAATCATGGTGTCTAGTATTAACATTCCAGTCATGTAATGTTTTAGTTGTTTCTGATGCTAAGCATATGGTGGTACTTCACCTTCTTCTCATCATCTTATTTTTTTCAGTCCTGCTTCCTTCAGTTTTGAAGCAGCTGCCTGTTGGTAAAGAATGGATAAATTCTTTAGTACCAGGCTGTTACACGAAGGCTATCTTCCCTTTTGGTCACAGATGGTGGGAAGTGATTTTATTGATTTGTTAGTACTTAGCTAGAAGGATTACATCTAGCAGTAATAATGTGGCCAGGCCCTGGGACAAATCACCTCACGAGTTAGCAAAGTGTTTGTGTCTTTAACTGAGTGTGACATTATTATATTTACCAGCCTTTCATAGTACTTTGCTTATTAACACTACTTTAATCTCTTCTGAGCCATCTGTTGGTCATTCAAGTTTCTGTTTCCTTCATGTGCTAGAAGAGTTGGGAGACTTCAGTTTCTGAGCTGAACTCGGACATTATCATGCAGAAGTTCTGGTGGTAATAGTAGTGCTTATTATGTTTTTTTTTTTCTTTTTAATTCATATTATCAAGTTGTGCCCTGCAGAAAATCTCTTGGGGGAACACAGGCAGATGGCCACAGTAATTCCTCTCAAATTCGAAGGGTCATGAAGGTTCATGGCTCTCAGAATTTGTGTGAGAGGTATTAGTGTGGCTGGCTGAAAGCTGGTCACTCTCCCTGTTTCAAACCTGGCAAGTTTGGCAGCAAGAAGAATTGAACACTGCCATTACAGACTTTTTTATCTTTGGGTTGTGCCCATCAGATTATTTCTTTAGAAACCAGAGCTGTTTCCATGCTGTGATCTCAGCAGAAGTGCAACTGAGACGTCGTGTTAGCGTGCGTTAATGGTAGTTCACATTTTTTTTTGAAAGTGCAGTTTTCTCTGTATTTTAGCTTTGCAATTCTAAGTAGCCTGAATGACTTCATTCTCTGACAGGCATATGTGAGAGCAGGGAACCCCTCAGAGCTATAGGCATGAGCTCCTGGCCAGTGGATTACATGCAGATCATCTCCTGTAGAGAAGGACTGTCACATTACTGGATCCCAAAAAAGAAGTTGCTCAAAGGTGGTAGGTCAGGAATTGATATGAAAGTGATCTATGTCTGGACATGATGTTTTGTTTCATTGTGTTCTATCCCCTCAGTTGAGCGATTAGCACCGTGACGTGTTTCTTGGCCGGTTTTGGTGGGTCACAGTAGTTAAAGAAAGGGTCTGATAGTTAAGATGTGTGAGGACCACGGCATTGGGGACCACAGCATTAGGGACCACTAACGGGGCGTAAGAAGTGTATGAAGGAAAATGTAGAAGTGTGGGACCCTCAGGAAGGGGCGGTCGAGTGGTGACAGCCCTATCTTATGGCAAGGGGGCTGCAGCTAGGGCGAGCACGGCTCACGCCCGAGGGAGCACCCAAGGCTTCGCGGCGCCTCTGGCAGCCCTGTAGCAAGCCCGCACCCTCCCGCGGGTGGCTCTGCCTCGGGCGAGCCGGCAGCCCTGGCAGGAACCCGGGCGAGCACCTGCGGTGAGGAAGCCTCGAGGAGGACGTGAGGAGGACGGCGGTGCCGGGGCCCACGCCCGTGCGGCCGCGGGACGAGCCCGGGGGTCGGCGGGGAGAGGCGCGGCCGGCCCGGGTGCCCGGCGCGGGCAGGGGCAGCGGCGCCGCGCCTCGGACTCCGCCTCACCGGCACCGAGCTCCCCCTCTCTGCCTCACTCGCTCCCTCCCTCCTCCAGCGCCAGGCTCGCAGCGGCGGAGCATCTCGGCGGCGGCAGCAGCAGCAGCAGCACCCGCCCTTCCCGGCCGGCCGGCGGCGCGCACCGCCCCCCCGCTCCCGCACGCACCCGCCGGCGGCGAGCCGAAGCCCTCCGCGCCACCGCACCCCCGCCCCGCACGCCCACCGCCAGGAGGATGGGCTGCGGGCGGCGGCGCGGCAGCCCCTGAGCTCCCCAAAGCCACGGAAACAAAGGGAGCGAGCAGCGGCAGCACCGGGCCGGGGTGGATGCAAGCAACCATGAAAGGCTGGGTCTCCGCCTCCTCCGCTGCTGCCAGAGAGCTGCCGGCTGCCGCTGCTCGGAGGACTACCCTGTGAAGGCGGCGGAGGAGAGGCTGGCTGGGTTCGCCGTGCAAAGGTAGAAGGTGTAAGGGAGAGGAGGAAAGAAAATGTCTTCTTCGGTGGGGCCCCGCGGCCCTCGCCCGCCCACGGTGCCCCCGCCGATGCAGGAGCTGCCCGACCTAAGCCACCTGACAGAGGAGGAGAGGAACATCATCATGGCAGTGATGGACCGGCAGAAAGAGGAGGAAGAAAAAGAAGAGGCCATGCTCAAGTAAGCAGACGCCAGTCATTCATTCATTCAGGCACTCATTCATGCGCCGATCGCCGGCGGGCGGAGCGGGCGCTGCCACAGCGGGAGCCGCCCGGTGCCCGGAGCCGGCCGGCTTCGCCCTGCTCGGCGGGGCTGGCGCCGCGGAGCCCCGGTACCGTTCCGCTCCCGGCCCGTAACTTCCTCCTCCCCCACCCCGGGCAGCTCCTCCCGAAGCGGCACCGCCGGAGAAGCCCGGCACGGCGGGACGGAGCGGGACGGCGGCCCCGAGGGAGCCGACGGTGCAAGGCGGGCGGAAACCCCGACATGGGGATGAGGGGCGAGGTGGGATTCCTTTGGGGTCCCCAAAACCCCGCCTCTGCCAGGAGGGGCCGCTGGGTGGGGTTTCCCTCCGTGCGGGAGCCTCCGTGGCTGCCGTGCTGCCCCCGCCTGGCTCGGCCCCCTCTGCCGCCCGCCGCGGGGCTGGGGCGGCTGCCCCCGGCTGCTGCCCGGCACACCCCCCGTGTCCCCCGCGCCGTGCCGGGCCGGGCCGTGCTGTGCTGTGCCGTGCCGCCGGCCCCGGCCCGCCCGCTGCCTGCTCCAGCGGGGGCAGCGGCGGGAAGCAGCGCGCCGTGGGGCAGCAGGGTGTTCGTAATTAGGAAATAGATGGAATTAGTCGCACTGCTTA
This sequence comes from Myiozetetes cayanensis, assembly GCF_022539395.1. Taxonomy (NCBI): domain Eukaryota; kingdom Metazoa; phylum Chordata; class Aves; order Passeriformes; family Tyrannidae; genus Myiozetetes; species Myiozetetes cayanensis. Next base: position 85,248,256 of record NW_026087411.1, on the reverse strand, counting down.
TTCCAGCGGGGAGGCAGGCAGGCGGGCGTGCGTGGTGGCGGGACGGCGGGGGAGTGGGTTTATCTCGCTGACGGCGGCACGGGGAGGGGTGCGGGGAGCGCGGGGTGTGGGTAGGTGCCATGTTTGGAAACCAGATCCCCACTACCTCTTTTGAACCTTTTCTCTCTCGCCCCCTCGTCCCTGCCAAATAGTGCGTGTGACCACATTTTCTATCCTCCTCCGTCAATCGGAGGTTTCAAACGTAACGTTACTGAATCGCCTGCTTCGAACAATGACAATAAACAGATTGGAGCTGTGGCCTGTGCAGGAGAATCAGGGTTTCTCCTCTTCTGACTGCCCATCAGGCCTGTTCGCTCTGGGGGGGGAAGCAGTGGGAGAGGTGACTGGCACAGTGAGAGCCTCTGACGCCACCCAGACCTTCCTTGCCACAGGATCCTTACCTCACTGCCGCCAGATTGCGTACACCTGTGCTTGGAAGGGATGCGCTGAAGGTGTGACGTGATCCGGGTGTTTCTTTTGGCTGCATCGGAAATACCCACTTGAGCGATGCAGGTGCCAACTCTTCCCCACGGCTTTCTCCGCCCGATGGAAAGACCAAATGCCTTCAGGCTCCCAACTTTGGCCCCGTGCACTGTGCGTGGTGAAGCTGGGAGAGCCTTTTAGTATATTGCTGTCCTTGTCCCTTCCTATACATGCTTGACTCTGAATTTTCAAGGGGCTACTTGGTTGCAATGAGTACTGAGGCCCAGCTGCTAGTGTTGTGTTATTGGCGAGGAGCTGTCCGGGAGTGTGGTGCTTGGATCTCAGTACAAGAAGACTTCAGTTTTCTGTTGCAGTTCATTGTGCTTGGGGTGTGGCAAGCCTTGGAAGTGGGGTGATTGGAATGCAAAATGTTTTATGAAAAGGCATTTTTTAGTAGGTGTGGGGAAATGTAAGTGAAGGATTCCTTCTCAGTTTCTATTTACCAGAAGAAAATTAAATAAAGCTCAGAGGCTCTAAACTACATGTATCCTTGCATTCCTTGTCCTCCAGCACAGCCACTTCTCTATAAATGTTTAACTTTTATTCAGTGAAGAAGATTACTGATGGTATTGTAGAGGAATACTATAAATCTTACAGTCACTGCAAGAATTGACTTCTGTTGGTAGAGATGGTATTTTCTCAGCCCTATTCTTATTAATATTGGGTGGAGGGTAAATTTTCCTCCTTTTTTTCACCTCCCTTCTGCTTTTCTTCTGCTCTTCTTTTGCATTGGTACTTCTGAATTCTGTACTGGTAGTTCCTCTTCTGCAAAATTATTTGAATCCTCAGCAGTTTTACTAAATGAATTTAGGACACTTTAAATATAAGTTTTAGAAGAGATCAAAAACTGTGCTGTGAATTCAACTTGAAATTACTTTATATTATGTTCAGATATTTTTGATACCCAAACTTAAAAGTTTATTTCCCTACAGAAGTTCTTTCAAATCATGAGAGTAACAGTCTAGGGTCTCCACTGGCCTGAGAAATTGTGATTTTAAATAGATTTATAGATTTCAGTATTTTTTTAAAGAGCCAGAAATTAAGAGAAAATACATTGGAACACTTACAGACGTATACTCACTTTAGCTATATAATTAGGTTTAAAAAAATCAGGTCACAGCAGATAGTTTTCTTATGGGTTATGATTCGACTCTTACAGAGGACCACTAGATTTTCTGAGATAATTTGGTTTTTCTGTATGTTGAACATTTCCTTCCTTTTTGGGATAAGGGTTTGACACACCTTTACAGAGAGTAACTCTCTCAAGACTGGAATATCGACAAGAGTTTACTGCCATAATTTTATAAAGGTTTGTTGCAAATACACAACGGTGCTATCAGATGACACAGCCATATTATAAAAGTCAGATATTGTTACCATCTCTGTTATCTTCATTAAAAGGTTTTCTATTATTCAAATATCTCAACAAAAGTGCCACTAGTTTTCATTTAAAACCACCTGATGGAGAAATGTTTCCATCTGTAACACCCACATGCAAATCTGTAATTTTCTCTGAAAGTGAAGCTGAGAATCGGTGCTGCAAACTAGGCTACCTTCAATCCTGGGCTGATCAGAGGCCGGATATGTGCTGTCTCATGAATCATAAGGGCTAAAAAGGGTGCAGCATTTCTCTCCTGTTCTGGATGTCCTGGTAGCAATGAAAGTTTCTAAAACAGTACTTGTAATTTTCCTTTCAAGCACTCCTCACAGGACAAAACTTGAGGAAGAATTATTGGTTAAACAACTGTATTCTTCACGTGGTCATCATAAAATTGTGGATCTGGGGGAATTTGAAGTGTTTCTGTGAGCAAACTGCATGAATTTCAGAAGAAGTGTAGGCAATTAGGGTCATCAGTAAAGAGGCTGTGTCCCTCTCCTCTGAGTCTGTACCTCTCAGTCTTCCTGATCCCTGTTTCTGTTTCTGAGCTAAAAGCCTTGTAAACGCTCTCTGCCAGTTCATGCTGACATCAGCACGTACTGCAGTGTGCCAGCCTGCGAACAGGGCGCTGTTACAGGGAACAGGACTATGGACAGCGAACTGCTTTAACTGCTTGTGCGGGAGAATGATGGAAGTGCAATGCTTCCGTTTGAGACCACCTGCTCATCACTTTCCAGGAACTCCCCTATCTGTCAGTTTGTTGGCCTGCTGAGTTTCCTTCAGCAGTCTGGGGTTAACAGACCTTGTCACCCCCTTAGGATAATTCATACAACTTATACTGACTAGTATGACTTCCTTTTTCTAGGTATACCTGGTCAGTGGCAGAGACCTCATCTTCCCTCCACCCTCCTGATATCAGATTTCACACTGCTGTGTGTGTGTTTGTGGAAGGGGAATGCTCTTCTATCCTATGACCTGTTGAATACCTTGGAACAATGAGTTGAGGAGTCTGGGCTTTTGTGAAGTTTCCTTCTTTTGCTTCTTTTATGAACAAGTGTACCTTGGCTTGAGGATCACTTGTAATGTTAGCTGATTGCCTTGAAATTGCCTTCACTTCTGAAAACATGTCCTGCATTCCTTCTGTAATAGGGGCAGTGCCACTAGGTACTCCTGAGACCATATCCATGCCTTCATGCAGTGAAGTGCAGTCCCAGTATGGCACTCAAGACTCAAATCCACATAAGCACTTCAGTGCTTGCCTGACACTAAGTACAAACTGAGGACCCTTGAAAGCAGTCCATGATATCTTTCCATAATGGTGCACTTGTTCCTCTGTGTCCAAGGCATATAACACCAGAGCATGTGAGTGCCTTGGCTGCTGAATTGCTTGCAGTCTGTCTTACAGCTAAACTTGTCAGGGAGTCGCAACTACGTAGTCGTCTGCCTAAGTTCTCTGAAAGACCTGACATGACCTCTGCATTGCGAATCGATGCTCAGTGTGGAACTCAAAGTGCTTCTGTCACAGCAATGGCCACTTTCCTAACATGGAGGGGACAGGCAGTGTTACTGCTTCCAGCCACCTTAGGCTGATAATCTGGTGGTTAGGAAGTGATTATCTGTGCCCAGTACACTTATCAACTTGAAGAAGTTGTGTCCTAGACAAGTGCCATTGCATTATAATTTTGTGGAAACAGTTTGGCTTCCCAAAGCGTGTGGGCCCAGGTGCCTAACTAAATGTCAAGCCCAATAGGGAGAGCTCTCCTTGAAGAGGAGCTGCCTTGCTCTCCTTCTGAATGCTTCTGGTTACACAGGGCTATTAATGGAGCCTTTTTTAAAAGAGTTAGAGAAATTTAAAAAGTCCGGGAGTAGGAAGCAAGTCCCCCATCTCATCTTGGGGCTTCAGCACTTTGTGGTTTGTTCCTCTGTGGTTGGGAGAGCATTGCCTTCCTCCATGCCACGCCTTTGATAACAGCATGGAGAGCAGTCTGTTGAGTAGATGGGGCTTTACCATAGTAGACTCAGTTCTCATCCACTCTTGTTTTCCTGTTTCAGACTGACTGTAAGATTTTGTGCTTATCTCTGAAGACTATAGTCTCTATCAGCTCTTTTAATTGGAACTAGGCCTTGAACACCCAAGCTTCCGCTGTTCCTGTATGAGTAAATGTTCACATAGGACAGTAATAAAATGTGCCATGGCCTCCTCTGCAGACTAATTCACATCGGAGGCATTTTTTGCTGTTTTACTTGGTAGATACTCCTGTAGCTGGAAGGGAAGAAGTTCATGTTGAGTGGCTGATGTCTAGCCTGAAGTCCAGATGTTGCCCAACAGGTGACTGATGTGACTAAAAATTTTTGAAGAAACATGAGAGGGTAAGTTTCAATGAGACGGAAGAGAAACAAACCATCATTTGCAAAAATGGGGTGGGGGGAGGAAATTAAAGGAAAAATAGTTTAAAAGTTTAAAGTGTACATTCAAACACTAGAAAGCCTGAGACAACTATATTGTTTATGGGCATAAAGTTCCTTGAAATGAAACAACCACAGTTAATATACAACAAATTTTAATCATAGACAAATCACAGATTTATATATGTGTATATACTGAAGATGAAGTTAGTTTATATGTAGTTGTGTGCCTTATCTCATTGGGTTAGTCACGTACTAAGTGTAAACTATGGCAGCTGTGCACACAGCTAGTTGAGTTCCAGTTCTGTTCAAATTTTGATCAGAAATTAGAAGATGATTCCTAGTTACCATGGCTTTCATTTGCTGGAGTAAATTTAAGTGGGGCCAAAAGCTCTTATTGTGCTTCTGATGGGATTTAAAAAGACTGAGATTGTTGGCTGAGGTAGTGGCAATAGCAGGAAAGTTAACTCAGTCGTGGAATGTTCTTCATAATTTTATAACTCTATTTGAGTGGCTTCAGTAGAGAGGGTAGCAGGTACTTGAAACCTTCCCAGCTTAAAAGTTATCTCAAGATTTTTCATGGCAGTTGGTAAGTAGGGAGAAGTTGATCCTAACACCCTATTTTGACTCTCTAGTATGGTACACAACCTTGATTTTAGTAGAGCTGAGGTCTTTAAAATTAACAGGGATATTGCAGCTGCTCACATTTCAGGGCTGCCAGATCCTGAAGTCACTTGCAATTGGTGAAAATATCTGTTTCAGGGTTTGCACGATAACCCCTTAATAATTTCCTGTTGGCACCTGGAAGCTTCCTGCCTGCACTACTTATTGCCTAATTGAAGTTTAACCAATTGACCAGGAGGCTAGTGCTCTTAACCAGTTTTCTGGAGACAATTTCTTCCCCTCTTCCTTTCTAGCACTTGGGCCACACTTAACATTGTCAGAAAATGTTGAATACTGCTCAATTCACAGTGGCAGCTGCTGCCACCCTCATTTTGTATAGTACTTAAGTGAAACATAGGGAAGTAGGGTTCCAAGACCTTCTTAGTTTGTATGCTGTAAATCCTCTGATGATAATTGCCCTTCTGTAAACAGTAGGGAAGGAAGAGATAGAATTATTCTTTCTCCCTTCTGGTGAAACTGGGCCACTTTGCAGAAATAAAAGCAAGAGTCAAGAGGCCATCATGAAGAAGTCTATCTTCATCTTATCTTCGGGATAAAGGATCTAAAGCCTACCTTAAATCCCACTGAGAAACAGTGGAGGAATTGAGAGTTCTGGGAACTGGTTGTGCGTCTGGCACAAAGGAATTAAAGAATAAAACAGATAAACAATAGCAAGATTCTCTCCTCTGATTCAGACTGCTTCTTACTTATTCTTTCCATGGTCACATGAATATCACTTTCTGTGCAGTAGAACAGGAGGAACGGAGGCTACTGCTTGAGAGCCTTTGTTTCTTCCTTTGTACTTAAAGGAGTTTGGAACCACCATGTTTCAGACCCTATGGTGGTGCAGGGAGCAGAGTGCAGGTTGCTTACTGTGTGCATGAGTGTTTTAAGCCCCTGGAATCACCTAGACAGATTGTTCAAATACTACCTTGCACGTCTCCCTGGTAGCACCAGTGCTGATACTGGCACTTGAATGTAAAAATCCACGGTGAAACAATTCTACTCCTGGAGGACTGTAGAAGCCTGTCCAACCCCCTACTGAGGGCAGGGCCACTTGCAGCAGGTAGTGCAGGACCTGTGCAGGTGGCTTTTGCCTATCTCCAAGGATAGAGACTCCACAACCTCCCTGGACAGCTTTTTCAGTGTTCACCTACCCTCACAGTAAAAAGTGTTTCCTGTGGTTCAGATGGAACCTTGTGCGTTTCAGTGTCCGTTGCTTCTGGTCCTGTTGCTGGGCTCCTCTGGGAAGAATTTGTCTCTGTCTTCTTTAGACCTCACCGCTGGGGATCAATACACGATCCTTCTGAGCCTTCTTTCCTCAGCCTGAACAGTCCCCACCCTCTCAGCCTTTCCTCATGTCATGTTCTTGAGTCCCTTAGGTGTCTTTATGGTTCCTTGCTGCACCAGTTCCAGCATGTCTTTCTTGTTCTGAGGAGCCCAGAAGTAGACTTAGCATATAGATGTGACTTAACCAGTGCTGCAGCAGAGAGCAGAGATCACCTCTTTCAATCTGCTGGCAATGCTTTTCCAGTGCAGCCCAGGATGGCACTGGCCTTCTTTGCTGCAAGTGTATGTTGCTGGTTCATGCTCAACTTGGTGTGGAGCAGGAATTCTCAGTTGCCTCTCTGCAGAGCTTCTTTCCAGCTGGTTGGCCCCCAGCATATACTCCTGCATGGCAATATTCTCTTTTTTCAGGACTTGGCATGTCCTTATGCTGAATGTTTTAAAGCTTACAAGAGAGACCAGTATCTAACATGTTCTCAAATCATACAGAGGGAGGATTGCTTGCAGTCATTGCTTCTGGCCTCTTTCTGTTTGCTGTCCAAGGCCTTTACTCAGAGAGGAAGAGAGAAAATTGAACAGTGCAGAAACTGTTGTGGCCTTTTGGCCAATGGAAACATCAGAAAAGACTTAGCAACATTTGAAGCTTCAAGTTTTCATCACTCTCAGAGTGCAGGTGTGACCGTAAATGTCTTCTGATAAAGGAGACAACTTGTGTTGACCTCAGAATTGTAAGGAGTGTTTTCATGACTTTCAGGGAATTTCAGAGAATTGATAGTGATTTTTTTACAGAAAGGTGGACCGAGTAGTCTAAGGAGACTACTATATACAGTCAAAATGTATTCACAACTGCACACAGTCATGCAGTAAGGCAATTATGAGACAGTCATTGGCTGTTCTACTGAGTGCTCATCTCACCACCAAGGGAGGAGCAGGAGACTGTCAGCAGACAATAGCAGATTGATAGGCATTTCCTTAAAAACTATAGAAGAACAGGAGACGATAGGGGATCACAGGCAGTAGTAACCATCCCTACCATGTTCTATACATGGACTTCAGATTGACATATTTTGAACTTTTGGAAGCTCTGAGCTGCAAGCTGTTGTCCAAACTCTTTTCTGACCCCTGTTTAAGTGATTTTATTGAAATGCACAGGGCGTTATTTCTGTGCATGTGTCTTCCCATATGATTCTCCACTTGATACAAGAAGCTGCCAAAGCTTCAGTCCTGGCTTTGTCTGACATTGCACCAATACTTTCTGGCTAAGAAGTCTGTCATTCTCCAAATCCATTGTCATTATCTGTGCCCTGCAGAAGGGTGAAGACAAAGACTGGGTGAAAGAACATGATCTCTGTGCAGAAACTTCTCAAAGTACAGAGTTGTTATAAACCTTTTCTTAAAAGGAATTATGCAGGAAAGACTTCTTCTCTAGAGAGAGATGGTAGTGTCCTGTTGTTTATTTTTCTGGAAAACAGCAGAGGGAGAACAACATTAAAGGAGATTTGAAATTCTCAGTCTTGTCAATACCCTTTTATTTCTGACAACTTATATGAAGAATTTTTTGCATCCTTGTATAGGAAAGAAACTAACAAAGATGTAATGTGCTTCCTTCATCAAGCAGTTACTAAGCATTTTAAGGCTTGAGCTTAATGCCTTAAAGAAAAGGCTATTTAAAATTACTGCTGCCCTTGTGTTCAGGCTTGTTGGGATGCAGGCGTTATTGAAGGTGGAAAATGACAAAACTGAAAGTCTATTTTGGGTTACCAATAGTTAGAGCCAATTATGATTTCTAGCCAGTTCTACCTTCTCCTTTGCTCTACCCACTGGTGACTGCTGCACTTGTCTTCTCCCCTGGGCCTACCACTTTTAATTAATAGATGCCAACATTCAATTACGTTTTTGTGGAAAAATCTTGGGTACCTATAGTCTTTCTTTAATTTCTAGCAGTGATAAAACATGTAAGAAAATCTTATGCCATCCATTACAAACACAGAGTGGTTTCATTCTGCTTTTTGGAAATACCTGCATACATTTACAATTGCTGGAATGATTTACACCTTACCAGGCCTGTATGATTTACCTCAGTCAAATTCATGTATTGGATCTGTAAGGATGCAGATACTTTTTAAGCTCTCTATGTCTACCAAGAGTTGCAGTTTTATCCCTTCTTTTATACTTCACAGATATAGTTTAATATTATGCAATGTTTATGGTGTTTCCTAGTTTTGGAGTCTAGGCAGTAAATGTTAGTCAGACTTATTTTTGGTATTCACAACAAACAGCAGAAAATATTACCACTATAGGTTTAATTTAACAGTTTCTTAGGTAAGACAATTGATAGGATAGCACTGTAATTCTTTGTGCTTATAACTGAAGTAATCATCCTCAAAATTTGATTGCGTGTCGGCTACTTATGTCTAGAGAGAGTTTTAAACAAGAAAGCCATGTTCCAAATATAGGTTTTGGGACTTTTACAGAAGCAAGAAGAGCTAATTGCAATGTTCAGAATAACAAAATACAAGAAACCATTCATACTTACCACTTCAGAGGCATGAAGTGACATGGCATGATGAATAGTGATTCCAGGCAGTTCTAGATTGAATTAGAACACCTATGCTGGCGCTAATTTCTGAGTTTGTTCACATCAGGTGTGTTTCATTTTCAGTCTCAGGACTTTATGCACTTTGCTTTTATTAATACTATTGAAGTTAGAGGAATGCATCTGTCTGTATATGGGGATTTTTCAGGTATCTGTAATAAAAATTTGTAGTGTTTGAGATCTCCTAATGTCTTTAATCTCTGTCTTTCCTATATTAAGCCCTCCTGGAATCATGAAGATCGGTATATGCCCTGAGAGTTGCTTTTTTGTTCAGGAGTGAACCTAGCAGATAAAGCTACACTTTTTAGTGATGACAGTGGTGGGTCTAGCAAATTAACTGTTTCAAAATTTGAGGATCTGGGGTGTAACCTAAGAATGATTTTCTAAGTATTTTGGGCATTAGATAAACATTAGATTCTAGTTAGAATGGTTGTTTAAATGCCTTGCATGAAAATACAGTTATTTACTTTAAGACCCTTAATAAAGAGCTATTTTTTAAAACTTCATTATGTGAAATTTATGAGGACATTTCTCATCAGTGAAACACACTATTTTAGTGTAAGTACTATTATATTGCAGAGAAAAAGGGTACTACTCTTCTAGCAAGAAACAGCACTCTGTGTGATCTGAAAATTGCTAATGGAAGTCTTCACATGCTTGAATGACCTAAGTGTGAAGTGTCTTCTCAAGTGTTTTTCTTGGTTACCCATACTGTATACTGAGTTGATCAAAGTATTTGTGTATCCAAAAATCTGTCTACATCTTATGCTACCAGGTCTAATAAAAGATGGTACATTTTTTTACAAACCTTGTTTGGCCTATGAGCTAGAGCACATTAAATTTTTGTAACCACTACTCATGAAGGTTTTATCTGCATTTTGTTAAAATATATATTAATTCTAGAGTCTTTCAATATACTGTGAAGAGTTCAAAATCATATCCACAAACTAGGGTTTTGTAACACTTATATTGATACATCATTCTCTTTCCAGTTGTATAGAAAAACCTACAATCCTATACTATACAAACAGTTCTAAGTTTTGACTATGGACTGTTTGCATCTGTATGTATTAATCACATTAAAGTATTCTACAGATCAAATTTTTTAGTAACAGGACTTTTAAGAGAAATAACAATGAAGCAGTTTATGTAAGAAAAGGCCCTTTTGGAACTGGGTGGTTGAATATGTTTAGTTGTGTTTCGAGCCGTGATTTTTTAGTGTAACTGTTTTCTTTTGACAATTCCATTGGTCTTGGGAAAAGCATTAAGAGCTGTGCAAAACCAGCTGTCTTAGCTTTCTAATCTCTTGTCTTTACACAATTTCTTTAGTACTTGCATGTTCTAAGAAAGCAAAGTAATTTTTTGTTTATATTTATAATTCCCTAGGCTTTCATATAAAGTTTTTTTTTAAATAAATTATTGCACTTTAATATATTTGCAGTCTTACCTTTAGAATCATTTTGACATTTGACATCAGAGGACTATATTTCGTACTGATTAAATGATATTGCACAGATGTAGATGAAAAAATGTGAAAGCTTGAGCAGTAAAAGTGCGTGAAAAATCTATGAGTGTTTTGGTTACTTTAGGTTGTAAGTCTCCTTTGTACTGTTATTTATGGCAAAAATTATGACGTTGCTTCACAAACTTCAGCTATGCAGTTTGGCAGTCTGTTGGCCATGTGTTTTTAGCTATAGGAAGGCAACTGGCTGATGGAGCACATGGAGCATGGGGCTAGGCATTTAAGAAGTAAGGACAGAATTTATGAGGGCTCTAGATCATCCTAGTTTAACTCTATTGATTTTGGCCCAGGGTGCTACCTGCAAAGTATCAGGGTAATGAGTTTGCACTTTATGGATGAGATTTAAAAGAGGTTTTATATGTGTATATGTACCTGTGCCTAAGAGTATGGAACCGGGCCGTGCAGAAATATGTACAAGTTGTTTTATGGATGTTAATTGCAACATTATGTTGCTTAGCGTTGCTGAAAACATGCAGAGTGCCTTGGTGAAAGTTGTTCAGGAGCTGAAAATTAGGAACAATTTTGCCTGCAGTCATATCAGAGGGACAAGTGACACAGTTGCTGCCATGGACCAGCAAAGCATTATATTGCTGTGGTCCTGTGTCTCTGCTGAGTTTGATTAACTGTGGTTACTCTCTGCCTTGGAACAAGTGTCACTGGAAGCACATCTGTTAACTGGAGTAAGACTGAAGTGTTCTTCAGTCTGTTTAAATGGGATACGTCCATGTAAGTCTTGAATTTTGTAGAATAAAGCACATTTTCTCAAATTCATCTAGTAATTATTCAACTACTCCCCAAACCTTACATAGAAAGTAAACTTAAGAAAAGTGAAACCAAGGCATTGCTGCCTACTGTTCTGAAAAAAAACCACAAAAACCCAACAAACCCCCACTTTATTTATCACTGTTCAAAAGTTTATGTGTATTTTTTTAATTACTTTGTGGTCTGCATACCCCTAATTTCATGCAGTCTAAATTGGGTGTTTTGTTTTCCTTTGGTTTCTCCAAAAAGCTGTTTTTCAATACACTCATAGAAGGGAACTGTATTTACTCAAAGGTGGAAATTGCAGAATTATATGGATTGATTGTGCTAGTGCACATGTAAAAAATGTGTAAATTCCTTTGAGATTAGATGCACAGTACATTTTTCTTGTATTTCAGAGCAAAATTACATATCGACTTTTTAATGAGAAATCTATTCTGAGAATATAGAACCTCACTAATATATTATGATTCTTGTATTTTGTGTTTTTAGATGGTCTAATATTGATGGTAGTTTTTAAATTTAAAAGCTCTCACTTTTATAGGCAAAATATCTTCATAATTTATTTTGCAAAGTGGTTTTCTTTTTTTTTAACTACATTAGCTTAGAGGGAAACATCATCCCTTAAAAAAGCTTTTTTTACAAAGAATTATGGCACTCATCATAAAATAACTGTCAACTGGAGCTGTCTGGACTTGTCTGATCAGTTCGAGGATTGATCTCATGCTGTATGTTTTTACTTTCCCCTCTGCTTCCTATTGCATGTATTTAATCTTAAAGCAGAGCTTTCCTTCCTGTGTACTGGTAGGAGAATGGAGGTCAGCTGAGATCACATAAGAAAGCCTTTCACATGTAGCTTTAGCAAACAGGCCCTAAATTTGAGAGCTTTCCATGAAAGGCAAAGTTTGATGAACTTTTTGCGAGGGCAGCTCGTTCATTATGTGAAAGCTGCAGAGGTGGAAAGGAACTAATCTTTCTAGCAATTTACTTAATGGTGTGAAATACTAGGTGTTAAAATTTGAAGACAGGCACTTGCATGTCTGACATTCATAAATAAAGCAAGAAAATCAATAAGTGACTTCGGCAACTGCCACCCTTTTGACTTCTTTGTCAGAGGCCAAGAACTGAATGAACAAGAAAATTAAAAGTGTTTTCCCTGAAGGAAAAGGAAAAGTACATTTTCCTCAAGGCTAAAGCTGAGGCCACAGAGAGTACAGGAAAGCTTTTATTGCTGTGTGCTGTGCTGGGTTCACGCTGGCTGGATGCCAGGTGCCCACCAAAGCTTCTCTGTCATTCACCTCCTTAGATGGACAGGGGACATAAAATATAGCAAAAGGCTCGTGGGTCCAGCTAAGGGCAGGGAGAGATCACTCACTGTCACAAGCAAGACAGACTCAGCTTGGGGAATTTAATTTATTGCAAATCAAAATCAGAGTAGGCTAATGAGAAATAAAACCAAATCTTAAAATACCTTCTCCCTGTCCTTCCCTTCTTCCCAGGCTCATCTTTTCACTCTTGATTTTCCTTATCTCCTCTCCCAGAGGAGCACTGGGGGTTGGGGAATGGGGGCTGAAGTCAGTTCATCACACATTGTCTCTGCCACTCCTTCCTCCTCAGTGGAGGACTCTTCATGCTCTTCTCCTGCTCCAGTATGGGTCCCTCCACAGGAGACAGTCCTCCACAACCTTCTCCGACAAGAGTCCTTCCCAAAGGCTGCACTTCTTCATGACCTGCTCCAGCATGAGTGACTTCCAAAGGGTAGAGTCCTTCAGGATCAGACTACTCCAGCTTGAGTCCCTCATGGGGTCACAAGTCCTGCCAACAAACCCACTTCAGCATGGGTTCCACTCTTCACAGGGCCACAGGTACTGCCAAGAGCCTGTTCCTCCATGGACTTCCCACAGGATCACAGCCTCCTTTGGGCATCTACCTGTTAACCAATGTGAAACCCATCTACAAGAAGGGTCAGAAGGAGGATCTGGGGAACTACAGACCTGTCAGCCTCAGTGCTGGGAAAGGTTGTAGAACAGGTTATCTTAAGTGCCATCATGCAACATGTACAGAACAACCAGGGGATCAGGCCCAGTGCCAGAAGAGAGTTTAGAAAAGGCAGGTCCTGCTTGACCAACCTGATCTCCTTAAATGACCGGGTGACATACCTAGTGGATAAGGGAAAGGTTGTGGATGTAGTTACCTTGACTTTAGTAATAATTTTACTTTTAGTAAAAAGTAAAAAAAAAGACTTTAGTAAAAGACTTTACTGACTTCCCCTGGACAAGCTGGCAGCTGACAGCGTGTGCACTCTTTGCTGGGTTAAAACCTGGCTGGATGGCCAGGCCCAGAGAGTGGTGGTGAATGGTGCTACATCCAGCTGCTGGCTGGTCACTAATGTGGTTCTCCAGGGATCAGTGTTGGGGCCAGTCCTGTTTAACGTCTTTATCCATGATCTGGACAAGGGATTGAGTGTACCCTCAGTAAGTTTGGAGACAACACCAAGTTAGGCAGGAGTGTTGATTTCCTGGAGGGTGGGAAGGCTCTGCAGGGGGATCTGGACAGGCTGGATTAATGGGCAGGACCAACAGTGTGAGGTTCAACAAGACAAAGTGCTGGGTCCTGCACTTGGATTACAACAATCCCATGCAATGCTACAGGCTGGGGGAAGAATGGCTGGAAAGATGCCCATCAGGAAAGGACCTGGGGCACTGGTCAACAGCCATCTGAACGTGAGCCAGCAGCGTGCCCAGGTGGCCAAGAAGGCCAATGGCATCCTGGGCTGTAGCAAGAATAGCGTGGCCAGCAGGACTAGGGCAGTGATTGCCCCCCTGTACTCAGCACTGGTAAGGCTGCACCTCAGGTACTGTGTCCAGTTCTGGGTCCCTCACTGCAAGAAAGACATCAAAGTGCTGGAGTATGTCCAGAGAAAGGCAGTGAAGCTGTTGAAGGGTCTGCAGAGAACGTCATATGAGCAGTGGCTGAGAGAGCTGGAGTTGTTTAACCTGGAGGAAAGGAGGCTCAGGGGAGACCTTATCACTCTCTACAACTACCTGAAGGGAGGCTGTAGGTGGAAGTTGGCCTCTTCTCCTGGGGAGCTAGAGATGGAACAAGAGGAAACAGCCTCAAGCTGCCCCAGGGAAGTATCAGGTTGGACATCAGAAAGAATTTCTTCACTGAAAGACCGGTTAAGCATTGGAACGGGCTGTCTGGGGAAGTGGTTGAGTCACCATCCTTGAAAGTGTTCAAGAAATGACTGGGTGTTGCATTTAGTGCTAGGGTTTAGTTAACAGGGTGGTGTTTGGTCAAATGGTCAATGATCTTGGATATCTTTTCCAACCTTAAGGATTCTATGATTCTATTATTATCCTAGCAGCTATACCACCATCACTTATGTGCTTGGTCTTGGTAAGTGGCAGGTCCATCTTGGAAGGCAGCTGGTGCTGGCTGTGTTGGACATGAGGGAAGCTTCTGGCACCTTCTCACAGCAGCCACTCTGTAGACTTCCTGCTACCAAAACCTTACCATGCAACCCAATGAAGGTACCATTGTTTGTTGGAGTCTAGCAGTCTGCAGGGTTTTATATACTGTGAAGTTGTGCCTTTCTTATTTGATATCAAAATGTTTGTTTGAGAGCTGCATCCCAGGGTTATCGGCATCAATTTTTATTAGTTCCCAAAATAAGTTTTGTTACCTTTTTTAAGCCTGAAAAGTACTACTAGTGTCTGTTCACTAAAAGACCATTCAAATCATCCCCTATACTGGTATGGTCCTTCCCAGCTGAATTCAGAAACTGTTTATAAAGGTGCATGTGTCTTTATCTCATAATATATGTTCCATTTTCAAATCTTCGTTCGCGAAGCCTAGCCATGATGATGTTCCATTAAGGCTTTCAACTTTACTCACATTCCAGATGTTTAAATCAGGGTGGTTACATGGATGTATGTTACATATGTGTCTTACATTTTATATACATTGTATCTAGTACATCAGAGTCCAATCTGTAATATTTTAGGAATATGTGCAGTTTTTCCTTTTCTTCATCCCAGGCATTATAATTATGTTCTTCATAAAATAAAATCTTAGCCAAATAAAAATGAGTTAAATTCTGAACATATTAAATTGCATTTCTGTTTAAGATGAGCTTCCTTCAAAACTTCCTGTTTAGTGAAAATGTAATTCTCAGTTCATGAAAAGTTGATGAGGGGACAAACTGCATTTGATGTTCAGAGATACAAAGTCCATTGACGGCTGAGGGTATGTCTGTGCTGTCCCCAGAGGTGTGCTGCCAGCATAGAAGCTGTGCTGGTGTCTCCCAGGAAGGGAATTTTTGTCTAAACAGAAGCCTCAGCTAGTATTTGAGATGTCCAGTGGTTCTTCTCTTTGATTTCAAGAGTGAGGAATGGATAGGAAGCCAGTCATTATTTTGAACCAGGTTTTGCAGATGTGGGCAGCAGGGAGAGCAGGGAGCCCGGGAGCAGGTGGTGGTTTCGGTAACTGACCAGCATGGAGCTCCTTTGAGCACATCCTGGGTATTTCCTCTACTGGAAGTGGTCCCCAGGCCCTCTGGGTTTCACTGCTGAACACAGACAGCAGTGGCAAAGGTTTTAGCTCAGTCAATGATTACTAC
The DNA here is from genome assembly GCF_022539395.1 of Myiozetetes cayanensis. NCBI lineage: Eukaryota > Metazoa > Chordata > Aves > Passeriformes > Tyrannidae > Myiozetetes > Myiozetetes cayanensis. The sequence continues at coordinate 85,232,499 of NW_026087411.1, read as the reverse complement.
TGTGTTTTCAGACCTGTGTAGCAGCATGCCACTTTCTTCAGATCCCTCCTGTGTGATTTTTCGGATCGCTATCCTTCCTTTGGGGATCTTTCATTTCTCCAATAATATTATGGCTGTTGACATAAGAGCATATTTCCTTCTATATGAGAAGCAGTACCATTTGAATGTGTATTATCATTAAACTGCCATCAGTGAAACTGAGATACTTTTTTTGATAAAATCCCTATTTTATTTTACTGTGTTAAACTTAAGCTTGTGTTAGCTAAGGTGTTTTAAATGCCCTCACAAGGTAATCACCAGATTAATGAGAAAAGACTGCAAAATAGTCAGCATTTTATATTGTGCTGGCAAGGCTATTCACTAGAAAAGCTGTGGTTGCTTAGTTGCAGTGGGAGAGGAGAAATTAGGAGAGAGGATGAGAGTGCAGGGTATAGCCTTGTGAGGGACAGCAGGAAAGGGGAAAGGACATGACAAGTGAGCGGAAACCTGTAAGAATGTACATGTCCTTTAAAGCAGAAATAGTTGGACTCAGAGGGCATTACAAGAAGGACCCTGGTTATCAGATAGAGGTGGAATATATGATAGGAGAGGAGAAGGCTGGAATTAGTTGGGATGGGAGTCTGGAAGTAGGCTATGAGTGATGCAGCTGCCTATTTGTCTAGTACAGAACAAGCGTAAAATAGCACTTCTGCACACTGAGAATTGGGTAATGCAAAGTGATGGATTCTTTGGTAGCAGACCTGAGACTTGCTTATTTATGTGTCTGTTTCACTTTGGGCTTGAACTGGAGATAGTTAAGGTTACAAATCAGGAGGAGGTGAACATTTATTTTCAGTGTGATAATAAATAAATTAGAAGGCATGTAGGAAACACAAAGATTCAGAAATGCTTGGAGTGTAAGCCAGCCTCATGACTGTGAAGGGTCTGAGTCATTAGGTTCAGACACTTGGGGTTTGGCAGAGCTGCTTTTACAGATCTCAGCAGGCTTGGATAGTACAGTGAGAGCATCTGGACACATAGGGTAGCTTGACTGAAGAAGGAAGTGCACACCTCGGTTCATTTGAATTCAACATTCCCAGAAAATCAGCATTTTATATACTTTGACTGCCCTTAACCCTCTCAGTGAAAGGTAGATCCATGTAAGAGGTCTGGTCTGGTTTAAAAAGGGGGTGGTTAGGTTTTCTTGTTTGTAGCAGAGGACTTGGAAACCCAGCACAGCCACAACTCTCCTAAACCTGATGGTAGTAATCCACATTATTATTTTTCAAAACAATTTGCTGTGTTAATTCAGTCTCAGGATTTTGGGGCTTTTATGGTTTTGAATACTTGGAATTTGCTTTAATCTTTTTATTTATAAGTAGAATACTTCCTCTGTTTAGAAAAAGACCCCTGCTGTCAGAGGAACTGTATGATAGAGGGTTGTAGAAATGCCCCACACCAGGAGTTTATCTTCCTAACAGAGAAAGCAGAGAGAAGGGAGATGAGGTTTAAAGAGCACAAGCAGATCAGCTGTAAGGCAGCTCTAAATGTTTTGTTAGTCTTAGGGTTTATAGGCAGGGTGCCACGTCCCCTGCATTTGTCCAGCTTTGTCATCTCCAGCCTGAATATTGGAGGTTGTGTGCATGTACATATTAATCTGTGCAGGCTTGGTGCCTGAGGGAACGGTGTATGTTTGTGTGGTTTTGTTTTTAATTAAAGGTGGCATCTCTGCTTTTTTTGGGTGGGTGAAAAATGGAGCTAAAAGGAATTAGCTAAATGGAAAGAAAAAGGAGTAAAGAACATTTACCTTTGAAGTGAGGATGCAAGTACAGCTAAAAGACTGAACAGGTGAGAATAAAGGTGAATAACTGGGGCCAAAGAGATCGCTGAACATGAGAGATCTTAATCAAAATCATACAGAATCATAGAATCAGATAGGTTGGAAAGGACCTTTGGGATCATCAAGTCCAACCCTTGATCCACTACCACCACAGTTACTAGACCATGGCACTAAGTGCCACATCCAGTCTCTTCTTAAACACCTCCAGGGATGGAGAATCCACCACCTCCCTGGGCAGCCCATTCCAATGCCTGATTACCCTCTCTGTAAAGAATTTCTTCCTAATATCCAACCTCATCCTCCCCTGGCAGAGCTTGAGACCATGGCCTCTTGTCTTACTGATAGTTGCCTGGGAAAAGAGGCCAACCCCCACCTGGCTACAACCTCCTTTCAGGGAGCTGTAGAGAGTGATAAGGTCTCCCCTGAGCCTCCTCTTCTCCATATAAAGTGCTCTGAATCTGTAAAGGTCCCCACTTTGCTGAATCAGCGGCTTCTCTTGGCTGGAAAAACTCCCTGGTACTTTTCTGTAGTTTTTCCCCAGTACTGCACTCTGGAGGGTAGGGATAATTCTTTGGTCCCCAGGCAGCGTGTGGAGGTCTTCCTGGTGTGTGTGTGGCTATGCATATGCATATCATATATAGTAGTTTAGGAAACAGCATTAGGAAGCTTTGCTCAAGTTTTTAAGACAAGACACATGGGTGCCTAATCTCATAGGCTGCATAGTGTGTTTGGGATGAGCAAGCATGATGTTAGGCAGTCTTATTTTACTTCTTTTTGCTAGGGGTCTGATTGGACACTTCTAGCATTGATCCCACCATCTGGAACATCTGACTGTTCCTCTCTTCATTTTCCCCAGTGGTACAATGGAAAGGGAGGTGAGAGAGGAAACAGCATCTAAATCCTATAGAGGTGGCAGATGAGTCTCTGCCTTGATCCTGCACTTTGTGATCCATCCTTTGAAACAGCTGGAAAGGAGAAGAGGAGCATTTCCAGGTCTTTATTGCCTTTTTCCCCTCAGTGTAGAAGACCTCATTTGGCTAGAGTATGGATTTCACTTCACAGTTAAAGATTGTCACAAATTAACACTATGGTTAACACAGAACTAAACCTTGACTTTTCTGGGCTGGTCTAGCTTTTTCTTTTGTAGATGTTGGAGAAAGTAGTGAGATTTCCACAGTGATGAAAAACAGATAAGTAGTAGTTATATTGTATAGCCAGAAGATGGATATGAAAGAGGGAAAGAAGTATATCAGTGCTACATTTGGGAGGGCTGACTACAGGAGACAATCTTGCACTAAAGGATTGAAGAATGTGCACTTTAATATGGAAGAGATGTCTGTCTCAGTGTGCTTGATAAGGGATACACAATGAAATCTCAGACTGGACTATATGTAACCATGTCTTCACAGCTACACAAGCAAATGCCATTGTTCACAGACTGCTTCTGACCACAAGTGTGCACACTAAGAGGCAGCAGTCCACACTCCCCCCAAAAAAACCCTCACTCCTATATATGTGATATTGATTAGACTCCACAAAACCAAAAAAAAAAAAACCACAAAAAACCCAAACAGTCAAAACGAAAACAAAAACAACAACAACAAAAAAAAAAAAGAAGAATGGGGAGAGGGGGAGAGACAAAAGTAAGTTGATCTTCTGGGAAAGAAGGTTGAGAGACCTAGGACATCTTGGGAGTTGTACTAAGGAAAGAAGGAAAGGGATGGGTATCTGTAATCTCTGATACATTGTAGCTTGGGACTGATAATTTTGTATTTCTTCCCCACATTACAGAATAAGCACTTTGATAGAAACAATATTTTGACATCAGCTGCTTCATTTATCAGTGATATCTTGTTCCTGTACCAATAAGTGTCTACTAATTTTGAATTTGTAATTTCAAGAAGTCAGGATATGGGAATAATGCTAGGACTACTCACATATCTTGGAATCACAGAATCATAAAATGGCTTGGGTTGAAAGTACCATCAAGTTCCAAGCTCCTTGCTGTGAACAGGGACACCTTCTACTAGACTGGGTTGCTCAAAGCCTCATTCAACCTGGTCCTGAACACTTCCAAGGATGGGGCATCCACAACTTCTCTGGTCAACCTGTGCCAGTGCCTCACCACCCTCACAGTAAGGAATTTCTTTCTAACATCTAATCTAAACCTATTTTCTTTCAATTTGAACCCATTCCCCCTTGTCCTGTCACTACATGGTCTTGTAAAAAGTCCCTTTCCTGTTTTCTTGTAGCCTCCCTTTTGGATACTGGCAGACTACAATTAGATCACCCCAAAGCCTTCTCTTTTCCAGTCTGAACAGTCCCAATTCTCCTGGCCTTTCCTCAAAGGAGAGATGCTCCATCCCTCTAATCAACTTCCTCTGGACTCATTCCAACAGGGATGTCCTTCCTGGGGATCCCAGAGCTGGATGCAGCAGTCAAGGTGGGGTTCTCAAGAACAGAGTACAATCACCTCCCTTGACCTGCAGGCCATGCTGCTTTTGATGAAGCCCAGAATGCAATTGGCTTTCTGGGCTGCAAGTGCACAGTGCCAGCTCATGTCCAACCTCTTATCCACCACCAGCCCCAAGTCCTTCTTGGTAGGGCTGTTCTCAATCTCTTCATCCCCCAGCCTATACTGGTACCACAGATTGCTCTGACCCAGGTGAAGTGTCTTGTGCTTGGCCTTGTTAAATCTTTTGAGCTTCCCACGGACCCACTTCTTGAGCTTGCCCAGGTCACTCTGGATAGGATCCCATCCTACAGGTGTGTCAACCTCACCACTCAGCTTGGTGTCATCTGCAAATTTGCTGAGGGTGCACTCAATCCCTTTGTCCCTGTCATTAATGAAGATATTAAATAACAGTGGTTCCAATCGTGACCCCTGAGGGCTACCATTTGTCACTGATGTTCATCAGGATGGTCATTCATCTCAAGAGCAAGGTGATTAATGATACTAGTCTTCTGAAAACAAATATTTTTCTTTCATTTAATTAATGTTAAATACCTGAAAGGTAGCAGCCCTTGATATTGAGTTGTCTAACCACAACTGATAAACAATAACTGGAGTGTGTGCTGGGATCCAGCAGTTCTGGAGGGGTCACTTTAAGACAATTTAATGATTCATTTCCCACATCTTCAGTACTTTTGGTGGAACTTTGAGGGTAGAGATTTGCCAGAAGTGTTAACTGTGATGGGCTTTTGCTAATTCAGCTGCTTGTTTGCCAGAAATTACAATCAAGACTATCTGATTTTTTGCAAAGGTGCACTGTGCTGCCATTATTCTGAGTATAACTGTAGCTATAAGACTTCTAGCAAGCCTGTAACAAGTGTCAGGAGCAATTATCTGTCATTGTGATCCAGAAAATTTGCCATTGTTCTGCAAGTGCTACTCTGAGGTTCATATTTCTTGATTTCACTTTAGGAAAGAATCAGTCTGAAGTTAAGTTATAGGACAGAGACTTGAGATACAATTAAACTTTGTGTGCTGCCATCCTAGAGAAGTTGGAGTCTGCCTGTATCTCAGGTCTGCTTTAGTTAGATTCAGATAATGCTTTTCTCTCCCTTTCAGTTGTCCATCTTCTTTCTTCAGATCATTTCTTGTCTCAGTGGCACTACTTTCCTATGTGTTGGATAATCTCTAGGCTTTGCTCCCAAGAATCCATAGTCTCAGGTCACAGTGCTGCAAGGCAAAACAATAATAATAAATCTGAATAACCAGCTTGGTTGATGTCTGCAGTTGGGTCTGATTTCATTCTCTGTACCAAAATTTGAACTGTATTTGGGCTTCTATGAGGCCTGCTGCTTCCTGGATAGTGAAGCCTCATGCTTTGTTCAAGGTGATAATTTCTTTTGAATTAGATATAAATACAAATCATTTTGCCTAAAACCCATATAAATATATTGTATATAATACATAGTACAAGGAATTATTATTTTACAGTGGTAGTTTAATGGCAAGTTCAACACTATGCTCACGAGAAAGGTTCACGTACATGAAGCATTTCATGTAGTTAACTCAGTTACCTAGCTCAGTTAGGTACACCATCTACATAGGCACAGCTTTGCCATTTACCAGTGTTTTGCTGAGAATATCCTTGAATTTCTCCCCTTGCTTTTTTCTGTCCAAAGCTGGCCATGCAGCTCAGTGATGTACCCAAATGCTGTTTTAATAAAGAGGCAAAGATCCCATGGTGTGGATCTGGCGTGCAGCTCCCTGCATGTTGTGGAGTTATTTGAGACTACATACAGATTTGAAACAGTTAGTGACCGGCATTTCTGCTTGTGTTGAAATTTCATGCTTTGGTGTTTGATGACAGGGAATATTGTTCACTGCGTGAGCAGGGAGCATGTTTAACGAAACTCTATTTGCATGAAAATTCCTGCCACAAGAAGATTATAGAATCACAGAATAATTGGGATTGGAAAAAGTCTTTAAGATCACTGAGTCCAATTGTTAACCCAACACTGCCAAGTCCACCATTAAACCATGTCCGTAAGTGCCACATCTACCATACATCTTTTAAATACCTCCAGGGATATGAGGGTGACTCCACCACTGGAAGTGGAATGGAAGACCCTTCTGCACTGGTGGAGGGATGATGAATTTGCCTTTGGGCGTTCTGTCCACAGGAAAAGTTTATCTGAAAAGCAATGTCAAGGTGGCCATACAGTTCTTCTGATAAAGGAGTCCTTTGTTCAGTCCCTCTTCCAAAATTCTCTCTCTGTTTTTTATTTTCTTGGATATAATTTAATGTTTAGGTCATCAAAAATGTTGAAGGGAGTTATTACAAGCCTTATTGCAAGACTTTTATCTAAACAAATTTAATCAATATAAAGAAGTGATTTTAGTATCTTTCTTTTTTTTTTTTTTTTTTATTTAGTTAACCAGTACAGGATCTGCAGACAATACTAAGAATAAATGCTGCTCCAACTTTAACAAAAGAGATTTAAAAAATTTTATTGACATCTTCTGTTAATTTTCTCTATTGCTTTAGTTCACTGAATGCTTGAAACCAAGGCCACACTTCTTCATGAGGCATTTAATATGAAGATCTTTTTTTGTCTACTTATAAAGGAAAACTAAAATAGTTCTTCAAAGGGATCTTCTGATTTTTTAACATTCTTTTTCTGTGAGCTTTGCTACTTAATGTAAAGCTGTATTAAAATCAGATTCTTGCTAATGTAGAACTCAAATTATATTAGAATGAAAAGTTTCACTACTTCCTAGACTTTGTTTGGCCCTTAATTAGACCCCACAAACCTCAGTTTTCTGTATAATAAAGTGCAGACTCCAAAATACAATTTTCTTTCCAAGTAGAGCAGTTTCAGTCTTCTGTGCCCTGAAGTACAGGAAGCTACTGAAAAATTAGTTGCTGTTGTAGAAGCTGTAGGCCCGAAGTAGTGGTATGCTTTTGGTAGTGTAACAAGTGTCTCAGTAGTTAAAAAAGTGTTGCCTGCAAAACTTTCTTCCTCATAGCCCGTGATAATATATGAGCTGCATGTTCTGCACATACCAAGGGATTTTCTTCATTTTTCTTTTGGCAGGGAGGGTGTGCAGATTAACAAATATACATTGAGTTGCAATCTGCTAGGGGAATGGGTATATATATGGTTTTATATTGATGATATTTTGACAATAATGGCAACTTGTGACTAACTGTCTCATTTTAAAAGTTAAAAAAACTTGAGTTCCTCAGAGCTCCTGTATGGAGCTGTGTAAGCTTTTGGAAGGAATTAGCAATGTCCAGAGAACTTAAAGGCCAGAAGAACAGAAAAAATGCATGAGAAAGTAATAGAAGCATTCGGCAAAATATTTAAGCTGTGAGAAAGATATCAGTTTGTGACTCTGGCAATGGCCTTTTACAGGACCCAGAGAGTTCTCATTCCCTTTAGTCCCTCATTTTTGCCTCCAGTGTCAAGTTATGGCACTCACACTTTCCCTTTCCTGTTTGTTTTATTCTGCAGTGAAAATGAAGTATTTGGTATCTGTTGATGGCTTAGTAAGTGCAGAGATTTAATAGAAATATATCTAAAACATTAGATAATACCGGAATTTGAAGGTTTTTTCTTTTTAAAGAACAGCGTGGTGATAGAGCAGAACCGTATGATTGTAATTATTGATCTCCTAGTCTGAGATAGTCTATGGTAGTGTATGTGTGTTTAGAGGTGCAAGTTTGTCTTTTAAAATATGTTTTGTAGCAGCTAACACATGGGGTTTCTTGCAGCGAGTAAGATAGCATGGGTAGGTGTATTTTGGTGTATTGGAAATTTGTACGAGGAGCAGGAAAATTGGATTTTGCAATCTCCTAGTCACTTGTTCCATTACTGTTTGCATACATTCTTACAAGCGTAAGAAACAGAGATAAGACTGGATGATGTGGTAGTGAGGGAATGAAGAATGTTATGGAAATGGAAACAGTTTGGGCCTTTTAATAGCTTCTGTCCAGATTTTTTTTTCTTACATTGGTCTATTTTAGCATGAAGATTTATATAAAAATACAGCATTTTAAGACATGCTAGATGGAGTCTTCTGAAATTCCTTCTCAATTTGCTTAGTATTTTAGAGTACTGTTTGTTCAGCAATTTCCCCCTATTTTTAATTCACTACCAAATTTTCCTTTAGGCTGGCATGGAAAATGTGCATAGGAGTGTCCATTTTCTATAAGCTCAGAGGGCACAGCAAGGAGGGCACTTGCTGCTGCTGTTTTCAAGTGAATGTGTTTGAGGCGGAAGCTTGGTAACACATGGCTGAGGGAACAGATGAATGGGGAAACCTTTATCTATGTATTGTTTAAAGGTGTTATAATGCATTTTTCTGAATGTATGTGTGTATATATATCATATATTATATATATATATATACACATGATTCTATACCTAGAAGCCTTGTATTATTAGTGGTTTCTGGCACAGATATAAGCTATGCTACACTCCTGCTTACCATCTGTCATCTAACCTTATCTTTCATCACATGTTGTCTCTGTGCTCTTGTTCTTCTCCATTTACTTCTCTTCACATCCAACTTCATGTCCTCTCTTCTCCACAACCTCAGCACACTGGTTCTAACAATTTCTGAGTTTGTGCAGTTCCAGCTCCTCTGAGGAGCAGTCCATTAGAGCCTGAGAAAGCTGTTGTTCTCGAGACTCCCATCCTTCCTCCCTTAACACCTCACATTTGGCTGGGGCAAGTAGCCGTGTGTAACACTGGACATGTTTTAACAGCATCCATCACTCTGCTTCAACTGTGTGCAAAAGAAACAGCTGTGTCCTTGTATTCCCAAAAATATCCCCTTTCCAAAGATGCTGAAAAGTATTTTGTTTATAGTGAAACAAATGTGGAATTTGTAGGTCAATCTTTAATGAAGGTAAAAGAACCAAACCACTTAGAAATAGCTTTGAAAAGTCATTTCAGGATAACATGAGAGTTATTTTAGAACAGATCTTTATGTTTGGCCAAGCTGTGATCAGAACAGGACCCAAAATGTGGTGTTTTTTTTCCTGGAGTGTGTTAGAGTAGTCTATAGCTGCTAACAGACCCATGAACTTTTTAGTGCTGGAGAATTGATAATTAAGGCTCAATGCTCCAGTTTCCTCAAGTTATAAAAGAGAGGTTGGATATGGCTGAATATTCCCATTTTGTAGGGTGGTCTGAGCTATTTTAAATCTGCTCTTTGAAGTTGGACTATTGTTTCTTTTTGGTTTGTTGTTTTTTTTTTAATTCCTGAATTTTGCATAAAATGAATGCAATATGACTGTTACTAATGTATTTTTTAATAATTTAGTGGAATTAGTCCCAACAATACCTGTTTGATAGAAGAAAATTGAGAAGGGAAGTAGATGAAGAGCACCCTGATACACAGTTCTAGAAGTATTCTTGTATAGTTATATAGGCTTGCTTACATGCAGTGATCAGTTAGACATGACCTGGGAAGGAAAGGTGTCCTTGAAGTCTCCAAGGTGCACAGTCCCAGATGGGGCATCAGAAGTGACTGCATTCACTTCCTGGCCATACCTCCCAAGGAATATAGTTAGGCTAAGGAGAGTTATGTCTATCAGAATGCTAATTGCCCTGAAGACACTTAATGATGTGTTACTGTGACCCCTTATGCTATTTATCTAGCAGCCAGGATTCTTGTTGGAATTCTGAGAAGGATTAAATACCTAGATATAGTTATGCCTAGGTGCATATAAGCTAGTTGGAAGTTACAGAGAAAACCAGTTCTGTTCTGAAGAGTGTATTTTTTTATCTTCTTAACAACCCTGCTACCCCTTTCTTTTTTTTTAACTTTTTTTTTTTTAAGCTTTAAGTGATGACTGTTTTATGTTAAGACAGAACAAGAATTTTCAAATCAAGATGTTTCAAATCAAGAATTTTCAAATCAATTTTTATCTTAAACTAAAATATCACTGTGCTATGGGTATGTTTTTTATGATTTAGGAACTAATTGCAGACAGAGCTGAATGTACTTATCAACATATATGTTTTCTTTCTGATGTACTTATCAACATATATGGAGACCCTCAAGTCTTCCACTTCAATGCAAATTGGTGGAGACTGGAATCACTTAAAACATCCTGGAATGTGCTGTTGTGAAAGGAAAGGTAGTACATTAAGAAGAAGTGATATTTGTTTAGGAATCTTTTAAAGGACTTCCTAATGAATTTCATTTGTTAACTGCATTTCTGTATCTCTGAAAAATCTAATCCTGAATAAATGGTGGAAGTTTGCTTTGTAATATGACATGACAAATATGAAAAGTGTGATGTGTTAAGTGTGATACTCTCTATAGAGACTCATGGTGGTATCCTTTCCCCATTGAAATCAATAGGTATTCTCTCTGCTGGCTTTGGTGCAGATGTGGTGTTTTTGAAAGAGAGCTTTAATGCTGAATATATTGAATGCCTCTGCTTATACTGGTATGGTAATGAGGTAGCTAAGCATGTGCTTTAGCTCTGATGGAGCCACCATTGCAGTGAATTGCAGGAGGCTGCTGTACTTTGCAAAAACATAGGTAGGGCTGTCTTCTCTTTTTGCCTTCGTTTTTTCAAGAACACAGTGCCAGTGCTCTCATCCAGCAAACCAAATTCTTGCAAAATCATATTTGTGTTGGCGCTTGAAAGAACTGAAAGCTGAACACTTCTGAATGTTTGCCCTACTGTGTTTCATAGTCCATGTAGACTAGAAAGAGTAAGACACACTCTCTGGTCAGTATCGGTGTGTGTGTGCTGATTACTATTTTTTGGGATGTAGCCCTGAAGTGGAAAAAAAGAAAATTGGGATATGCAGTGACCAAAAATGGTGTATTTTAAATTGTGCTTAATCAGAAATTCTAACTCATTTTCCCCTCTGGAAAAAAACCCACAACAAACCACCAAAACCCCACAACCCAAGCCAAAGAGCAACCCCCCCAAATCATTCTGTGTATTTAAAAATTTTTATTTGATTAGAAAGTGGATCATATTCAGTCAGGTTTCTTTTCTAAGTATATGTCTTAACTAGTGAGCTGGGAAGGCAATTTGGTAATTTCTAACAAAGCGAGTAACTAAGTAGTTCAGTGCTTTTTGGATCAGCTGCATAAAATGTGGGAGAGAATATATCCAAATACTCTGGGTCCTTATGGCTAAGACTCTTCAATGAAGAATGCAAATTTGAATCCTAAAAACTGTTTTTGAAGCAAAATGTACCACATCTTAGGCAAGGGTCTTGACCGCTCCTTACTGGCAATTTATGCAGTCTTTCTGTGATATGTTTAAATGTGTTTTATGTAAGGCTTATATATGTACATGTATTTGTGTGTGCATCCACCATTATATTTGTTATAAATCAGTTCAGAAATGTGTGTGAATTTAGGTCATTGGATGAGATTCTGTGATGCATAGAAGATAATTTGCATATAAAAGGGAAGGGAATTAATAAAGCTTTATGTCAGCATTGCACCTGTGCAGTTCTGGGCTGTTTCAGACATTGCGATCAACTCTACAGGTGTGACACTGACAGTCAGAACTACAGAGATTTGTCCTCAGCTGCCACCATCCCGAGTCTTCTGCAGTGCCATGCCATGAGGATTTCACCTCTTACCAAGGGAGCTGTGTGTTGGAAATAAAATAACAGTAGTTAAAAGTGTGCAAAATTCAATCCTCTGCCCTCAATTCCCTGTCTACCTTCCTTGGCGTAATGTTTCTCTTCATGAGACCATGACTTTTACATTCCTGAAGCCCCATAAGATGTCACACACTGATGGAAACTGCTATTTTGATTCCCTAGTGGGCAAACAGTCCTAGCAAATGTGCTTTGTCTTTCTTATTTTTTTATTTCCCTAACTTCGAACTGTATCTTCTTACAGTATATTGTGGAAGGCAAAGGATAAACTTCTTTGCAGGAAATGAGAAAGGATACAGTAATCCAAAGGTGTGTGTTTATGGATGAGGGAAGCATAATGGCTGGCTGTACCTGCTGTTTCCAGAAGAGTTGTCTCAAATACAGCCATCTGCAGAGGCTGTGCTCTCAAGTGCTTTTCCTGTCGGGTGTCATAAGACCTATGGAAGCCCACCTGGAGATGTGGTGATGTGAATGTCCTGCTTGTACAATTTGGGTCCTGTGTGCCTCCTGGTGTGGCTTCCAGCTGTGCATGGAGCCATGCCTGCAGATCTGCTCTTTTCAGACTTTCAGACTTTAGTTGTGAATACAGCTGTGGACATCTAAAGGCCTCAAAGATACCTTCAGTGAGAGATAGACACAAGTCTGTGCCCATGGTAACCCCTGAGCAAAGTAGGGACTCATCTTTAGAAGATTTTGGCCTCTGAGTGCTTTGACATCCTTGAATGGAAAATGCTAAGGAAGTGGGAAGTATTGCAACCAGGGATCAGATAATGGTTTCTTCACATGCAATTTTGTTAATTTCTTTATTTCACGTATGGTAAATTGCTCCATGTGCCTTCAAGCAATCTTAATTTATTGCAGTAATGACTTTGAGTGATTGAAGAACTAATAAACTCCAGACACCACTTCTCATCCTCTAGCTTAAGAATGATGAATCTGTAGGTACCCCTCTTCCCATTTCTCCTTGTACTGCAGCTCCCTAGGAATGTGGACCCTCAAAACATAATCACAGTGTTAGTGTTTGCTTATCCAAAGGCTGCAACTCAGGCAGTGTTAGGAAAGGTTGTTGTGTTGGTCTGTTTTTTGGTTTTTTTTCAAATTCATGCAGGAAGGAATGAATCCGAGCAGGGGTTTTAATCATTAGTAGGAGCTAAAATAAGCACCAGATATTTTCCTTTGAGTTAGGGCTTATGTGGCATTGACCCATAAGAGGGAAACTTGGAAAGGATCTGGAAGAGTTGAATGAATTGATCTTTCCAAGAGGAGATTTCAAGAACATAGGAATTGCATCTGTAAAGGTTATTTTGTTACCAAATATAAGCTTGTTTTATCCACTAACATACATATCTATGTAATTACACATCTTCCCACTCTGCCACATGCATGCATTCACACACAGAGTCATATCTCTCATACTTACATCTGTCATTTGAGTATGTTAATGATTCTTTTAAAAAACTCGTCTCAGCCTTTCAGAGCAACAGTTTTATTTCAATCATAGAATGGTAGTGTGGCTTGGGTTGGAAGGGACCTTAAAGATCACCCAAGTTCCAACCCCTGGCTGTGGGCAGGGATACCTTCCATTAGACCAGGTTGCTCAAAGCCCCATCCAACCTGGTTCTGAACATTTCCAAGGATGGGACATCTGCAGCTTCTCTGGTCAAGCTGTGCCAGTGCCTCACCACCCTCACAGAAAGGCATTTCTTCCTAACATCTAATCTAAACCTACTTTCGTTCAGTTTAAAGCCACTCTCTTTTGTCCTACTTCAGCCTTCTCCTCATCCATTGTAACCAGTTTTCCAGCAGTTTATTGGGTGGTGCACTTTCTTTGACCTTCCTTTTCTGGTTAGCATACTGTAGAAGGACTTTGTGCTATTCTCTGCATCCCTTGACAAGTTCAGTTCCTGCTTCTCCTTGGCTTTCCTCATCCTATCCCTACACAACTGAACTTCATCTCTTTACTCTTCCCAGGTTACCTGTTCTTGTTTCCACTGCCTGTGCATTTGATTCTTTTCCTTTAGTTTGACTAGCAGTTTCAAACTATTCTGTGATTTTTATTTTTTTTTCTGAGAGGTTTTTTTTTTTTCTAATGTGTTCTTGACATAGAAGAAAAAGAAATGCATTTCAGCAATTCCATCAGTGCTTACTGAGACTTTAGGAGCTGCCTTTGTGGAACTCCTGATATACAAAATGAAAAAAAATAGATACTTGAAATGGAAGCATTGAAGGGCAAAATAGCCTTTTCTGAACAAAAGGAAATCAAACTGTGGCAAACTTGCATAAAATTGGCCATGTGCATCCAAGTAAAAATTGCCGAATTTCCTATGTTTTATATTTCATCAATGATTTATGATTCAACTTTTAAAAAGGAAAAAGTTGGTGAGGGACATTTTTTAATTTAACCAAATTAATTGATTAAATGAGACAGTAGAAATACAACCCAAAAGTTTAAATTCCGGTCTCAAATTTTAAATTTGTCCTAGCTGAGGTGAAGTATATATATATAAAAAAATGTAAAACTTCTGTATGTTTATTCTACATGCAACCTATCCTGATTCTACATTGGACCTGTCCTGTACAGCTATTACTACAAATAAACCTTTGTAAATTTGATTTTCCTACTTGTTAAGCACTTTCTGAGAGTCTTGGTTATCTTTTACATTTGTTAAGGAGAGATAAAAACATGGGAATGTACACTTTAATGAGACACAGCAGTGTTAGACCTTAGTAAAGATCTGTTGCTATATGGTTGGCAGCAGGCAAGGTATTTTACACCGTGGAATATGGGGGGTTTCACAGAAAGTGAGATGGATATTTTTATTCTGGCATATTCTCTCCTTGCCCCTCTGAGCTCTGTTGGTAACTCAGGTCACTGCCAACAGTGGAAATACCAAAGCACATGTGCTGAGTTGCTGCATTCTGATGTGCCCTCACCAGCGCTGCCTACTGGAAGATGAGATATTCTGATCGTGTAAGAATCATGGTGGCAATTTGACAAGTTCTGAATATTATTTTTTGACAAATATTATAAGTGTTATAGAAATATTTTCATGCAATATTAACATTATTGTAACACCAGTATAGAAGCATAAATTACCAGATGAGTCAGAATTATGGCCCCTTTCCTGCTGTGTGTGGGCAGACCCCTGCATCTGTGCTCATTACAGGTTTGGGACCTAAATGCATTGGAGGAGTACTGGAAGAAATGAGTCGGCAAAGTATTTTAATAGAAGGATTACATTGCTCTTGGTTGTGAAGAAAGAAAATCCTTTAAAGATGGAGATGTTCTTGTGCATCACAAGAAAAGACAAGTATGTTAATATGGAAATGTCTCTGGAAATTCTTGTGTAATTAATGAAAAAACTGAAAAAAAGGGTAAAACGTCTCAAATAGATGTCTTGGAAAAAAAGCAGAGGTGTAGAAATTCCAGATAAGATTTGTGTAAGTGGACACTAGTGTTGGTCCAGTATTTCTGTAAAGTATATTTGTAGGTAATGTAATAATATCTCACACAGTGTGGTAATACCATTAATTCTTTGTGACAGGAGTTTTTCCACAGTCAGGAGCTGTAATTTTGTTGTCTGCCTCTTCTCAGGGGAGCACTGAAAATACTCACTAATAGGGATCTCTCCTTTCGTCTGACACCTTTCTTCAAACAAAAGCTTGCAGGTTATTGAGGAAGACGTTCCCTTGCTTGGGATCCAGAGATTTGTCTTTGTTTTTAAGTACTTCAAAGATTTCTGTGTGCTGAACTGCTTTATTTGTTTTTTCCACCTCTGAGGAAGAACTATGTTCCATGTCTGTCATCCGGTTTGGCTTTGTATACTGAGAAACAGCAGTAAATATTTCAGAAAAGCAACTAGTTGTGCTTTTGCTCAGAAAAGTGGAAACTACAAGAGAAAAGCGTCAAAATCAGAAGAGGCAAATGAGGAAAAAGGTTTAATTTCTCATAGCTGAGGCTGCTCAAGTGGACACTGCCTTGACTTCTAGAAAGAGCATGTTCTGTGTAGTAGGATTAGAAATTTCCTTGATTTAAGTAAAACATCTGACAATTCCCAACTTCTGAAATGCTTCATGCTCATTCTTTCCTCAGACATTACCTTGTGTTATTTCTTCCTCCTATTTCTGGGTCTCCTTGAGTGAAGAAAAAAGTGGTTCCTCTTTCTCTTACCCTTTTGCTGCCTCCAGGGTAGAATAAAAATCCAGCACCACTGAGAATTCAGCTTTTCCAATCTTGAGTTTCATCTTGAGACTACAGTTTTCAAGTTAATATTCAGAGCAGTTATAGGGATCCCTGCTTCTTCCTTTGTTTCTATTAATCGATTTAGGAAAATTTGATTAGCTCTTGTTGTTTATTAGAATATGGATCAACACCCTTTCTCTTTTCAGATTACCTGAATCTAGGTTGTCTTCTGAGATGTCCAGACCTTGTGACATGCAGATTTCTTTCCCTTGAACAAATTTTCATCTAGTCAATTGAATTATAATTTCATATAACTCTCCTTCTTTCCCTGAAAGTGTGATCTTCATTGTGAGCTTTTTCTTGGCTCTGTAATAACATTCAGCTTGAGTATCAGAAAAAAAGTAGTACTTGGAAAATATTTTGATAGTCTTACAAATCAAGGTATGTTGTCAGATCTCTCTAGCGACCACATAGAGTATAAGAGCAACATATATAATTAACTTGGCACGGGTCGGAGTGGGATAGGGAAATTGTCTCCATTACCTCCCTTCTTTGGTTTTGAAATCTCATGCTCTCGTATGATATGCTTGGGAAATTACAGACTGTGAGTGGGATTCATATGGCAGAATGTAGATATCTACGTCTGAGTTAGTCACCCAAGGCTCCCTGTGTGGGGAATGGAGAGAAGCAGGACAGATGAATCACACCCTTGAAGAACCCTTTTTTTTTTTTTTTTTTTTTTACTTTTGTGCTAAGACAAAATGACTCATAGCCTGAAAGTGCCCATTTGACTAGAAAAGGAAGTTGGGGTAACAACTGTGATGTGATGGCTGCATTCTGCACTCCAAAAACTACTTGAGATGTACATGGCACTTTGTGGATCTGGTGCATATCCCTGTGCTCGGGTGTATATGTTTATATGTCAGACTATGTGAGTGTTCAGTTCTAGGAAAAAACCTCTGATTTTCCACATAGAAATTTCTTGGAAAAATAAAGACAACTTTAGGTTTCCATGTGTGAGAATTCAGAAATCAAGAAATTTGTAAGCTGAATTAGCATGTTCATATTTCTCCTGTATGTACATTTCTCAATATGCATCAGCAATATATAAGTTTTCAAAACTTTGTGAGCACATCAGTTTAGTAGCTGAAAGGTAGCTTAAATGATGCCCCTGTTTGTTTAGTCACCTATGGAAATTGTGTGTCCTCTGGTCTTAGGAAGACAAGCAGGTGCTTTCTAGGGGCTGCAGGGAGCTGTGAGCAATTTGTGGTACATCTAAGGTAGTTTCTTCTCTCTGTCTCCCTCAAATTGTTTTCAGTCAGCCTGAGGAGTCTGCAATAAGTGAATATGTGAAGATCTTGCACTGATACTTGCAGAAAGAAAATCTGTCTTCCTGTGTTTGCTTTTCAATATACGATCAGCAAGACTGTGAGGGGTGTGAGCCAAGGTGGGCTCAGCAGCGAGTTGTGTTCACAGTGGTGCTGGTGCCACTAAACATCTGTTTGGGGTTCCTTTAGCTGAAAACACTGGTGAAATATATACCATCTTCTCAGAAAGAGGTGAAAAATATTAAATAGAAGTGTCCAGTGAAACAAGACAAATAATGATAGCCACATAACATAGCATTTATGGTTTCTTTTCATCTTATGTTTTGTATGCATAGATATGCATGGCTGATTGACACAAATGAAACTGGGAAACATCTATTTGATCTTAAAAAGGAGGAATAAACTTTTTTGGCTTAGATCTGTAGTTACAGTATGTCCAGAAAGATGGCTTTTTGTAGAAATTGAGCTTCTGCACCCTCTAACTCTAGGCACCTGGCCTGAGGAGCATGATCCAGCAAGTAGATTCCAGCACACCAGTTCCTATGTAGTCAGTGTACATAGATAACCTGAAAGGGGTAACACAACACAGAGGCTCACATCTTCTTCTTCTCTGGAGATTCCAGCTGCAAACTAGAACTTACTCAAGATCCAGACCCTGGAGATGTATTCTGGAGCTGCGTAAATCACAGCTGATTTTCATGCACGAATGAAGCCACAGCGTACTGGAAGCAATGCCTCTAGATTCTTCTCTGTGAAATTCACAGATCACAGATCCTAATTCCCAGAAAGTCCTTCTCTGCCAGGTAACATAGGTTGAGAAGGCACATGTTGGTCCTTTTGAAATGGGACAGTTTTGAAGGCACATGTGCAAGATTTCAGTCAATGATAAGTAAGATGTGACTTGACTGTAGCCTAACAGTGACACAGAATGATGGACAATCGCTGGATTCAACACCCTTCTACTTCCAGAAAAAACAGCATTTCCATCCTCTCCCTGGCAAAAGAGAAGAAGAGAAAAGCCCTCAGAAAAGAGCAGTGTCTGTGTTATGGTACCGTTATGAAATCTATGTTTGAAGTACCCAGTGTATCTTTCTGAATCAGGAGCAGAGTTCAGTTAAAGTGGTGCCTCCACTGGCTTTTGATCTGGCTAGATCAGTTCAACATCATGCTGTAGGTTAAATTGCTGTAACAGTGGAGGTAGCTGAGAACTGGTTACTGCATGGAATTTCTCCCAGCTGCTAGTGTTTTGTCAGCACACTGATTTGTGCTCAAGTGATTGGGTCAGAATCATCACCAGTGAGCAGCAGGCTAATTCTGGCTTCTCAACTTATCTTTCAGCCAAAGGCAGGCAGATCCAGAACAGCAGCCTTATGTGGGAGCTGCTCTGGAGAGCTGTGTGCTGGCTTGCAGAACTAAGGGGCTCAAATCAATGTGTCAACTGCCTACAAAAGCAGGACTGGAGTTCCTCCAGTCCCTGTAAAGCTGATGTGCCTCTCCCAGGTGAGAACCACTGTACTAAACATCAGATGGTCAATGTGGATGCTGCCCACTTCCGACTGTGCTAGTCTGAGGAAAGACTTCTTTATATGACAATATCTTCCTAGATTAGTTCCCACTGTATAGCAGATGAACTACCTGCTGGTCTTCCAAGTCTTTATCTGAAGGAAAACCATGTATATGAGTACACACACACAGATGCACACAGACACACGTAAATTAAATTTGTTCTGAAAGATACTTGTCAAATAATGATTCCTGGATTTAAAATTCCTACTTTTATATATTCGTGGGTCATAATTTGAACTGTAACTTTATCATTCTGCTTTTATGTGATAAAATCGCTTTTGGTAGCAGCTTCCCTTATAATTCAGGTATTATGACAGTAGAAAATAGTTCACATAACTGATAAAAATATCTGCTCGTGATTTTGTGTGCTTGCACTTTAAAGGATCAGCGATGAAAAGATGATCACACATCTGAATCAGAAGGATAATATTTATATCTAAATTGAGTAACCATATAATTCTGTTGGTGTTTCCCGCACTCTGTCTGTCCTCCTCCTCTTGCATGCTAGAGCCTGATTCAGATCTTCTGTGCAGTGTTTATTACCTGACCTGAAAAGCTCAATCTAAATATTTGGTGTCTTCATTGATGTTCCCAGTGTACTTCTTACTGCTTATGCATTTGTGGAAGAGTAAAATATAAGAGGCTGGCCATTCTGGTAGCTCTGTAATTTTTATTTTTGATATTCATGGTGTGCTTTTAGAAACTGGTTAAAAATTACATTTTCCAGTGTTCAGCTGCAGAGGAGGGCTCAGTATTTTCAGATGTGTTGAGTGATGCTTCTTGTACACTTACATGTAACTATTCAGATCTCTGCAAAGGAGTTCCTTTGTCATAAGGCCTCCTGATGCTGGCTAGAAGAGATCAATCCTCAGTTCTACCCTCTTAATTAGATATTATAAATTTCAGGCTGAATTTATTTTCTAGCTAGTGTATATGTATTTTTTACTGTTCAGCTCTGCTGTACTGTGCATCTTACCCTCATGTAATTACAGCAGACTGTTGCATTCTTGCAAGATTTGTTTGAGTGACTAAATGAACTCTTCCTGTCTGCTTTGCTCAAGGAATACTTCATTCCCAGGTCATCCCAGTAGCATTTTTACCTAGTAGAATGTTCCAAGAAGTTTTCCTTTCCTCTTCCTACAAACAGTGAAGGAGGTTGGCCAGAGCCCTAATTTATTCTTAAAACTCAAGAGTTGTCAGTGGGTGGCTACCATGACACGCAACTTACAGACAGGCTCATCATCTGAGCTAGGCTGAAATAATTGCTGCAGTTGGGGAGGCTCTCGGAGTGGTAGGGAAGTTCGCTCCTCTTATGCTTTTCTTCTGGTCATTCCAGTGGTGCCTTTCACTTCTTTTCATTCTAGTTTTATATTCTGCCCTTATACATTTACCTGATGTAATTTTTTCATTACATTTTTCAAGCTCATAAATCCTTGAATTGCTAAGGGCTGACCAAGTATATATTGCTAATTACTGATTATTACTTGTTATTGGTATGTGGACATAACAAAGTAAGGGGGACCTTCCTGTACCGCTTCTACAGCAAAACATCACAGGCCATTGTTTCCTGCTCTCACACTAATTAATTTCCTGTCTTTGTTTAATACATCTTACATTAATGAGAGTTTAGAAGGCCTTTAGGTGAAACTTTAATACATACATAATTAGAATACATACAACATATGAATTATTCAAGGTAACAATATATGCAACATTGCCAAAAAGCTTTAACAAGAGGTTCAATAAAGTTTTGTAGGACATCATTTGCTGCCGGTTTCTATAACATTTTACAAAAACCTAACATATAAAGCTGGGTACATTGTTAGGATTTCACTGGGTTTTTCACATAATTTCTCAGTACAGATGAGGTTTTGAGAGAGCTTTTGCAGTGGTAGAGTTCTTGCATCTCTATCAGTAATGCACTATATTTACCATAATCCGGGGTTGCATTTGTTGTTCAGAGCCATGCTGTGATGAACGAGCAGACTTGTGCTGGTTGGTCTCTCTCTCTTTCCTCACTTGTTTCCAGGTAATGAACTCATAGCTTGTAATAGATGCTATTAATCTGTAGCTGCCTGACATTACATTTTGTACTACTGAGTGTAATCTTATTGTGCTACTCAAGGTCATTTGACTTTGTGTTCAGTTCAATCTTTCCCTTAATTGTTCTTGCCTCAAGAATTTGTATCGCGAGAAAATTTCTTTATCACAATTACACTTATTCTGCAAATGCTATTGAAATAAATGATAAATACAGGCAATCCTAATCCCAGTTCTGTAAAACTTGATTAGTCATCCTCCTTTTGGCTGGCAGTACCCCTCTCAGATAAATGCTTTCCTGCCTTTTTTTCAGCTTGAAGAAACCTTCTTTGGTTTAACCAGTGATTTCCCATTTGACTCTGTATTAAAAGCTTTACTGAAATGAAAATCAACTGTGCCTCCCTCTGCTTAGAAGGGGTGACTTGTGTTTTCTTAAATTCTTTAATTCTTTTTTCTTTTCAATTTTCTTAAATTTACCTTCGTCTTTGACAGTAATTTCCTTCAAAATCATGGAATGACTGAGGCCTGGGTTAAGTTCCATGCGCTGTGTAGTTCATAATGAAACACTGGATGCCCAGGCTACTGAGTGTTTTAATCACCCTTCTACAACCAGTTGCAAGTTTTATTCTTCTTTATTATATGACTGTTCGCTGCTGGACCTGCATTTATACCTGGAATTTCATGTGCCAGCTCTTTTGACACAGGGACCAATACTGACTCATTCGTTCCTTCTGCTCTCCCATCTGTCAGTGTCCGTGTGTTGTGGTGTTCCCTGTACTTGGATAATCAGCTGTCAGGGGCTGTGCTTTTGTGACTGCACAACACTAGAGCACCCAGCATCCAGGACACCTACAGCTTTGTCTAAAATGTTACAATCAATAAGATTTGTCAGATTTTGACTTTTTTGGGGTTTTTTTTGCTTCTGTTTGGAGAAACTTTTCCTTCCTTTAGTTGCTCATTCTAAAGCTGGCAGAAGTTTTTTCCTTGTGTTTGATGTCATCTGTCTTAGGAGAACACTGTATGGAGTTGTGTTCTTTCAAGTACTCATTGTCTCTGAGCTCTACAAAGAGCGGAAGGAGATAACCTTTTAATATCCAGAAGCTTTGTGGTTTTTACCTGAGGAAGATTGATCTGGATAAAAGAAAACCCACAATAATTAAAAGGTTCACCAGCACAAATAAACTGTAGTTTTCCCATATTCTCTGAAACACACATATTCACTGCACAGTGAATGAGACTCATACAAAATCTGAATGCTTTTGAAAGTGCAGAGTCAGCAAGGAGGTTTGTCCTGTAGTCATATAGAGTCACTACCCAGGAAGTTCCCATTTTGCAAACCTGTACTTGAGAATATGCCAGTCTCTGCCAACAGAGACTGTTTTTCAGATGCTCTTTGATGCTGAATTCTCTGCAGCCAATAGCACCTCTCTCAGTATAGAAAATCTGGTAAGTGGGAGGTAGGTGTAAGGACAAAATGTGTGTTTGCTTAAAATTAGAAGATACATAGTGTTAAAAAGTTTTGTAATGTCTTAACCTAACTGTGCATCTCTTTATCAGCTATGTGTTTGAAACTGCTGTACCATACTAGTATGTCATTAATCAGTGAGTTGAAAAAAACTGGTTTAAAATTTAAAATAAGTTAAAGAGGGACATAAGTCAGGATGAATAATCCTTTGCTCATCTTTTTAAGTGTAACTGTTATTTACCTACTGTAAATGCAATTCAGTAGCATGCTGACATTGTATGTTACCTGTTTTTGCTGTTTGCCATTAGCTCTTTGAAATATGATGTTCCTGTGTTCCCAGTTGAAACATGCCTCTTTTTTTAGCATGGTAAGGTTTAATTTTCGTGTGGCTCACTTCACTACACATTTTCAGTATCTGTTCAAGATAATTGGTTTTAATGTTTCCTCACATTCCTTTAGCACTTTCCAGACCAGAATATGATAGTTTTTCATGAATACTGAAAAAAAATTCTGCCCATTAAGTATGGTGGCCCTGGTTTTAAAAACTGCCATTGAAATATGATAGTTGTTAGATGAAACACCTTAGAGGATTTTCAAGGTTGTCACTGTTTGAAAACCTGTTCCTTTTTAAAGGAAGGCCTACTTTGGTACCCCAATTGCTTAGTTACATTAAAAGAAATTGTCATAAATAAACCTATCCATTTTGCTTCGCTGCTGGGAAACAGGATTAAATAGATAATCTTTTTGACTCTCGATTCAAACGACAATAAAATCAAAATATTTACTAACACTGAAGTACTAAATTTGCTGTCATAAGCAAGGAGTGAAAAATCAGTCTGCCTGTTTTGTGTTTGTATTTACAAAAGCACACCCCAACAGTTAAGCCACTTAAACCATGCAAGTCAACCTGGACGACATGTAGAGTGGCATCTCAGCATCTCATGCATGCTGGCCCTGGCTGTTGTCAGTAATCCTGAGTTTTAATACTCTGGAGTTGTGAAGAGACTGACAGGAGTGAATAATAAAGAATTGGTTCAATTACATTGAACTTCAGCTGCTTGCCTGTTCAGTTTTTGGTCCCCTGCTCTTCATTGCAGTGTCCTGTATGGAGGATGGTGCTGTATGATGTATGCAGATGTGGCACATTGCATCAGGGTTTAACAGCTGGACTTGATGATCTCTTAGAGGTCTTTTCCAACCCAAATGATTCTATGATCCATTGAGGCCTTCCTTACTTTGCAAGAAGCATAAGCAAAGTGCTTCTGGTGAGCTTCATAGTTGTGATGTCGTTCTGGGTGTGGGTTCAAAACAGTGAACAAATTGTCTAAAAAATCTAAGATTCTGAAGGGCTTTGAATTTCCTACTAGTAACAACCATTCAGCTGCTTGATAAGGGTCAGTGTCTGTGCACTGGCTCATGCTTGGCAAGTGCTAGAAGCCAGTGACTGCAGTGAAATTTTACCCTTTGTTTTAATGTGCCATGCAGAGGCAGCATGCTTTTGGCTTCTAAATAATGAATAAAAACTCCTGTGACCACCAGGTTATGTACCAATAAGTAATGTAAATACGTGTTAAATGTAAGTAACTTAGTTCTTTATTGAACCTCCTTGCTTTGCCCCCACTTTATTTCAGCCCAATTAAAAAAGAAAGCAAGCCCCCCTAAGACAGTAAACTTAGTGACTTTGTTAGCAGCAATAAAAATATATAATTGGATTGAGATATAATCTTCTGGCTTCACATTTGATAAAACTTATGAAATCATGATTCTTTAGATACTCTGTAAGATGATAGGCCAATGGCAATAAGTTTAAGCCCACTCAGGAGAATAGTATGTCACTACTCTCAGAAGAAAAAGGGCAGTATTAACTTATTTTATTGTGGTAATGAATAATATTGGACTCGAAATTATTGCTAAATAATATTTTTATAGCACTTTCCTGCATTCAGTCACAGAATCTGTTTCTACAGATCATTGAATTAAATGAAAAGATTGTGAATGCAATTCATTACCAATGCAGTTAGTATTGATGGGTTATGATGCAGGTCAGTGAACCAAACCATGTAAATTACTTACATATTTCTAATCAGTCTAGGAAAAAAAAAAAGATACTATTTTCTCTAGATTTTTCTCCACACCTGTAATTGTGTTAAATTGAGCAAAAGAATATTTAAACCTCAAGCATGTGTTACATGATCCCTCCTGCTTGCGATGTCGACAAAAGCTCCAGCTGATTTTAGTGGAATTTTGATCACACAAACTGCAGAAAGAGATTCCCTGAAATGTCATACACTATCTTAATCTCTTAATTTTCAATGCTTATTTGAGAATACTTTGTCTTTTGTGAGTAAGAGAAGACTCTTACTCACAAAAGTGCTCACTGCAGAACTCTGTGTAAAATTACTTGACAAAAAGTCACTTTACACTTGGACAACAAATGCAAAAACATTCCACCAAACCAATCATAGTGTCAAATATCATAGCTTTTTACTAAAATTAGACTCCTTTAAGGAAATATTTCAGTGTTATTGTTCATGCCTATTTAATTGCTAGTGATTGTGATAATTCTTTCATATATTAATACTTTAAACCTAGATACCGTCTTTTTAATTTTGAATTCAGTGATAGAAACAATAAAATCAAAATACACATAGACTGTTATAATGCAATTTACATTGGTCATTTTTTTAAGAAAGCAATTGAAAAGTTAAAAGCACGTCAGGAGACTGATCAGATTAATGCATTCAGTTTTGATGTACTGTAGTTATCACAGAAATATTAATGACTTTACTGTAATGAAAGGAAATAAGGTTTTACCTACCACTGTGTCTGAAATTATTAGGTTTCAGACACAGTGTGACAGTTCTGAAGTAAGCTTTTATGCTATAATATAATTTGAAATTTAAAATTTAGTTTTACTCTGCTATTGCCATTTATTCCATAAAATGTAAAACTGAATATCTTGACCCACTGAGGTCAAATCACAGTCTTCTGACATTTTTCGCAAGTACACAAAATATAACCAAGAAAGAACTTGAAATCAGCATTTGAATCACTTAAATTTTGATGTCACAGTCACAGAGTATTCCGAGTTGGAAGGGACCCACAAGGATTGTTGAGTCCAACTCTTAAGTGAATGATTTCTATGGGGATCAAACCCATGACCTTTGCATTAGTAGCACTGGGCTCTACCCAGCTGAGTGATGTGGGGACAGTATTGCCCACAGAATGCTGTCTGTATTCCAAATGCAGAATTTTATGGCTGCTTTTAACTTTTAGGGTAACTATTCCTTTAAAGTCAGTACTAGCATCTGCAGGTACAGAATGTAGGATAGCATTTACAGGAGAAGGAATATTTATGTAGCTCATAATCCTTTTGCAGTTTGGCACTTGGAATAGTGAAAAAGTGTTACATTCTTACCTATTTCAAATGCGTTTCTTCACTGAACATCTGCTGAGTGCCCTGAGATCTAGAAAAAGAGTGAAACATCTTCAACACATTTTCATCACCATTTAAAACCAAATTAAATTTTCATTGTATTTATAAACATTTTATTTTTGCTTTCTGTGCACCTCTACTTACAGGATTCTTTGAACAGTCTGCATATTTAAAGAAATGCATATTTAAAGAAATGCTTACAAATGTTTGATGCAGTTATTTAATGTGAATTTATCACAGTTTTTTGCACTGCAGCCCTGCCTTACAGACTTACATTCATTCAGTGAGGAAGCAGAAGTATGTCATGCATCCTAATCATTCACATAACTCAAATTTAAGATAATTAGTATTTTGAAAGCTTTGTTTGAAGTGAAAATTACTTTCAGATCTTTCAATGTGAATAATTTTCAGTAACAAAAGGTTTTAAATGAGAGTTTTGATATTTTGGCAAAAATAGAGGAATACATTCAAGCCGTTATAGAGATTGTATCAGGTGTAACAAATACAACTTTTTGGTTTTACTGTTACCAAGTACTACCTCTTAAAACTTGTCTTACGACTCTTCAGTAGTGGTTTGAGTGCTTGGTTAATACTTTTTAAGTGTGAGGCCATTTTAAAAGGATCTTTCTGTTGTATGAGTAAGTCCCCATAAATAATAAATCTGCTGTTAAAGCAGTAGCAGAGTTCAGTTAATTCTGCAGCTGTAGGTTGGTATTATATCTAGTTTTAAACCACCCACATTTCCACAGCATCCACCCAGTCATGCGTTAAGTGGCACGATTAACATCTGTCTTGTGTGCTTCACTGTCAGCCTTAGAAAGCTGGGTATGTAGGATAAAAATTTATTTTAGTAGAGTTCATTTTAATTGCATTGCTGTATGTTTGAATTAGAAAAGGGAGACCTGGAGATATGTCCTCAAAGCAGAGGCAGTGGTGGTGTTTTTAACTTGTGAGACTTAAAGTCCTTATTTCAACTGCTCTATGAGAAAGCTACCTCTGCCAACTGGAGTTCTCCTTTTGAAGTGTAAGATTCCTTGTGATCTCCAGAAAGCTCCATGGCTGGAAATGATAGCCAACAGTCAATGGTGGTTGTTGGCTGCTGTTTCCAACTGTGGAGCTTTCTGGAGGTTGTGGACCTTCAAAGACCCTGGAAATGAGATGTGAGTGAGAGGATGATACAGGAAATAACTGGATAGGTACTTCAGTAGGTTCAGTTTCCTGTCTGAATTTCAACTCTATACTTACAAAATATCTGATGCTGGCATCTCTAAATTTCAGTTCCAAGTGGTGGGAAATTCACAAGATCAGTTGTTTTTCTCAAATGTTGCCATCTTGGCCTGAACTCAAATGACAGCAGCTGTTCTCATGAGATTTCAATTGCAGCCAACTGAAAAAACAGCCTTTTCCTTTTCAGATCTAACCAGCTAGTGACGGTGGCAGTGACTTCAGTTCACAATGTTAGAAATCCATACATCCACTCTCTCATGTCATGTACATGTGAAGAATAAAATGGAGGTGGACTCCAGTGTGCTATATATTTATCATTTTCTCTGAATGGAGTTGTGTATCTTGTATGTGAAAAACATGGCCCAGTCTTCCAGTGTCCAGCATTTATGTTTAGTATATTATATATTCCCTAAGGATTTATGTGTAAAGATCTTTAAAAGGAGAAACTTTCCTCTAGGGAGGCACGAACTGGAAATGCTTTCCACCTTCAATCACATGCCATGGCATTGAAATACCAACTCCTTCTGCTTGATCTCTGCCAGTGTTCACTTGCCCTTCTTCCTCTCCAGCTTTCAGCAGCATATGGAGCATCAACAGACTCGTGGGCAGCTTGGCTTGACCTGAAAAAATCAGTAAAGCAGTACTGATTTTAAAAATAGGGTGCTGAAACTAAAGGCAAATTGTGCTTCTGTCTCACAAGAACAGGAGTGGCGGAAGTCGAAGGGAACTTCGTGTGTTTGTTGAGAGGATTAGGACCGGGCAAGAAGGGAAGAAAATAGGGCCAAATTTCTCCTCCCCTTTCTTGCACATGAGTGTGTTCCCTGAGTGAGGCATGGGTCTATTTCCTCCACAGTCCCTGATGGAAGGTGGGAAAGATGCTCTTTTGCCCTGGGGTGCCAGCGCTGCTTCCACACTGTTTCCAGCTGTCTCTGACTGATGGGCTTTCAGTTCCTGCCTGCTCTGCTGCAGTACCCTGTTACCAGGCACTTTTTTCCTCACCTTCATCCAGGGTAGGCACCCTGTGCTCCCAGTGACTAGGAAGATGTCATGAATATGTCTTCACTGCCCCAAGGCAGAAAATTATGGTTTGGAATAATGCAGATTTGGTTCAACGTAGACAGTAGGAAAGGGAGAAACCATTGAGAATTTACCGTCCTAGTGAATAACCAGTTAAATGAGAGTTTTGGGTTTTCTCAGTCTTTCTCTCATCTGAATTCATAGACAAACTCCCGATGGTCAGTTTGGCAGCTGTTTGTTGATCACGCTTCTTGTCATGTTATTTAAAGGAAAGTATAAAACTTTCTGTCTAAGAGTTAATTTAATCCAGGGATTTTTATTTCCCAGCCAGATTGATAGGAGAGTAAATCCTGATCGTGGGCTGAAAACCTGAGTGATACCTTTGAAAGTTTGTCTTAGAAGTGAAGTGTCAAAGGGAGAGTGTCTTTTCAGGCTGGTGCAATGCTGGTTGTCTTACTTAAACCTTACCGTGCTGAGAGGAATTAGATGATCACTGTTACATAAGTAAGGTTGAAGATTAAACTCTCTTGTGTGTATACTGCAATCCTCTGGCTGTGCAGACACCATAAAAGAAGAAAATCTGGCCCCAAATATTCTTGGTATGTTGTCTGTGCCACATCCAAATCCAAAGCTGTACTAGTATATGCTCAGAAACTATTGGTGGGATTCAGCTTAACAAACATAAGAGCGTGTCTGTACCTAAAATCTTCAAACAAGTTTGTAGTCTGAAATTTTCTTTAGTAGTCATTGGAGAGGAATGGGTACTTGTAGGATACTATTCATCTCATCCTATAGTCCATATTTCTCTATGCTGACTACTTAAGGAGCCTGGAGGGAGCAACTCAGCTAGTGATACCATTTTTTTTGGTAGGTGTGTGTGAAGATAGGCAAGATGAACCTCATTCCTTGTGTCACTGAGGCAACATGGAGCTGCTTGCCAGAAGCTATGTGTCAGAGCTAATTCCTTTTGCTCAGGATCAGGAAGCTGGAAGCAGTTCCTGGATGCCTGTCCTGTGCATCAGAGAGTTATAGCACAGGAGGGATCTTTCTCCAAAATCTGTGTTAATGAACACTTAAAGAAAACATAAAAATAACCCTCAGGGAAGCATTCACATTTGCAGTCAGGGCTGTGGATACAGAGCTGGCAAAGGCTGCCTGCAGTTGGATGTGATGTTATAATGAAAAGAAAGATGAACTGTCAATAAATACTCGAGGTAAACCCATGCCTCAAACTAACAGACCTGGGACTAGAAATTCACAAGATTCTCCAGTGTCTTACTAGGTGACCTGGAAAATATTTTTTCTTCTTGCTATAGCTCTAGTTCCCAGTAAGTGTAGTGGATTTCCTGCAAAACCCTTTGTAAGGCCCAATGATGAAGTTCTATGTAAGTGCTGAAGTGGTTTTTTTTTCAGTAACTAGAGTATTTTGGAACTCCAAAAATTACTGTAGATAATTTCAGTCAATAGCTTTTAATATAAGATAGTATTAGGAATAGATGCAACAACTTAACCAAATACAAGAAAAAAGTGTATAGCTGGTGCAGACCAAATGTAGCTTTAATTGTGCTGGAGATGAGATGATTTAAAGTGGTTATAAATAATCCATGCTTTCAATATGCAGAGGTCAGGAAACAAGCTTGATCATAAACAGAAAATAGACATGCTCATCTTTCATAGGGAAAGATGATTTTATAAGAGAAACAGATATATTCATCTACATAGAAATAAATAAAACATAGTGATTATGACACACTAGTGTTTTCTAATAAAGAAGGTTTTTATATTAGTGATAAAATAAAAAAATATTTTCATTTGGAACTGAATGAGTATTCATCCCTGACTTCTTACCTGACAGAGACCAAGAAACCTTCTTTGATTACGTGATTTATATGATCTTTGATTTATAGTGATTATGGTAAGATTTCTTCCATTTGCAATATATGAATTCTGTTTAAATCATGAAACTTGAGCTTTTGATTTAACAGTTCTTTTACATTTTATGTTTTTCCATTTTTTATAACTTCCATAAGAATATCGTGCCTTCCCTGTTAGTGTCACAAATGTCTAAGCCGTATAGAAATAGTGTTTTACCTGCTCTTTTGCTCTGACCACAGTGTTACAGGGTGTAAGAATGACCTGTCCAAGTTTTTTTCAGGACAACCAAATTACATTGCCTTGCCAAGACATAGAGGGAAGGATGTTTATTGTAAGAATCTTGCTGGAGCTTGGGAGTAGAGGAGCTTGGTGATTGCAGTCATTTCCAGCATGAACTGATCTAAAGCAGCACTGGTGTTTTTCAACTGAGCGAGACCAGGAGCAGTCATATGATCCACAATGATGTCTGGAGGCAGAAATGAATATAGTTGGTCGATGCTGAAGTAAACTGCTGTAATAAGGTCTGCAAAAAAGTGTGCTGTGTCTGCAGCCGTAGTCAAGAGAAGTGAATTACGTAAGGCAATCTTGAGCAGAATGACTGTGGGGAGCAGGACTCGTTTGTTTACTCTGTCCAGCTGACATGTGCTGTTATAAAAAATGGTGAGAATACCACTCAAGTGCACCGCAGTTGCCTTGAATGTAGTTACATTTTTTACTTTTGAAACTTTCCACTGTGAATGGTTTTCAACAAATCAGATGGAACATGCAGCAAAAAAATAGTTCAATAATAAGTTTTGTTAGCATATGCTTTTCTCAAAGCACTTTTAGTTTTATCATCACATTGATTTTGAGTTCTCTTTAAAAACAATGAAGAGAAACTTTAATGTTTGAGTTTTTTTAAAAATTCGTATAGCATGTTTTTACTATTCTAAAATAAGTATAATTTATTTGCAGTATAATTATTCAAAGGATTTGTCCCTGATATGTATATTAAAATATTTGGGACTGCATTTACATTTTTGAAAGCATGTGCTACCTTGCTTGTCTAACCACACAGGTACAGCAGTTTAACATGCATCACACTGATGTGACCCCACACAGACAATATTTGTTACCCAAGTTTATATTTTTAATTTCTACATAGAAAAATGAAATCCAATACATGTAGCTAGAGTGGGTTCAAAACATTACTCCTCAGTAGCTGTTCAGTGCCAGCAGAAGGTCACAGTCAGCCACCGAGCTGCCTTAGTGGATTGTGTTTGCTGTCATCTCCTTCCATACAAAGTCATCTGGGTTAGCTTGTGCCTTGGCTCTTGGTGCATGTAGTCTCATGCAAAACAACTGTAGGAACTTGCTCCTAAACTGTTGTAGCTGCTTCCAAACTTTTGCCATCTCTGTAGGGCTCTGGTACAACGCTGTGTGCAGATCAGGGCTTTTAAATGTTCAAAGTGCCACAAGTCATCTTAACAAACCATTTTTGTCCAAATTGTACATTGTGAAGAGAGGCAGTTCCTTGCAAAAAGAGGGCTTCCTAATAATGAATTTGTAAGAATAAAACTTGTAAAGTGTATTTGACAGTGTTTAGCAGCTGCAGAATCCTGTCATTTGTTCTGTGATTTCATGCTGTCAAATTTGACAACATGAACTAGTGCCAATCATCGCTTTGGAAGACAATTTCCTTTTTATAAAAATTCTAATTATTAAAGCTAAATTTGGATTTCATTAAAAGGAAGTTGTTAGTCTTTTATATTTGTCAAATAGCTTTCAAAAACTAAGTTGGTTCTACCTTTGACAATTTGTCACAATGATATTTACTGAAAACCATAAATTACATGGTGTTTCCACTTTCTGCTGCCAATGGATGAAGTTGGTAACAGTGGCAAGGAAGACACTTTGTTTTTGATAAACATAAAAATGTGGTTTTCAATTGTGTAGAAGTCAGGATTTATTACCCATTTTCAGACACGCTTAGTTGGGTTTGCTTAGACCTCATTTAGCTAGAGACACTATGAAGCACTCACTACATGCAGAGGAGAGGGTGTTCAACCTGTGGAGTTAACTCAGATGTTGCCGTAACTTGAGTCCTAACAATACACAGTCCTTTCATCTTTAAAATGATAGTGCCTTTAACACCCTTCTTTATTGAATTTTCAGGTACTATAGGTGAGTTTCAATAATGCAGGTGAACAGCTGCTACTCTAAACAATGCTCTGGCTGCAGGCTAGCTCAGCTCAGATGGTCCCCACCTTCTGAACTGTTCTCTGCTTTCTCCAGATTCTGCCACAACCCAGTAAGCACAGACCAGTTATCCCACCATTGACCAGAAAACAGTGCATGTGACAGTTTACTGTTTGGGTGCAAGATATGCTTTTATCAACTGTAGCAGCAAGTTAGTCTCCTGACCTGTTCCCCTGGAATACACCAGACTTCTGGATGCAGAACTGGTGTAAGTATGTAATTGGCTGGTAATGAGGGATTTGGGCCCTTTTCCCTCCTTCCCCCACAGGAGCTTAGTGTAGAGCCTACAGTGAGAGTTACAGTAAGTACATTGCCAACTGAGCCAACTGTTGGTGTTCTGGGGCTTCCTGACTATGTTTTCATAAGTATAAGCCATATAGGCATGACCACTGAACAAATACTACTGAAACAAGAATTTTCTGCACCATATGAAGATACAACCATTTTCAGCTTCTGAAACAATATTTCTGAATGAACAGTTTTGAACTTATTGTACTATACTGCTGTAGTTGTAGCCTGATTCTATAAGAAGTAATGGAGCATGTGTGTTAAAAATTAAGAGAAAAATCTTGGCATGGTGCAAAATATTGTGGAACACATACCTAAAAGGCACCCCAGTGCACACAGACTCACAGGATAGTTAAGACTGGAAGGAATCTCTCGAGATTACCTAGACCAGCTCCATGCTCAAGCAGGATCAGTTGAAGCAGATTACTCAGGGCCGTGTTCAGTCAGGTTTTGACTCCAAGCATGGAGACTCCACAGTCTCTGTAGGAAACCTGTGTTCAATCAGCCTCTTGATTAAAAAAAATCCTACAACTCTTTCTTATGTTTAAAAGTAATTTCTTGTACTTCAATTTGTGACATCTTGCACCCTCCCATCACATATTTATACATATTAACGAGTTGCCCCCGAGACTTGTGTTCTCTAGACTGAACAGTTCCAGCTCTCTCAGCCTCCCCTTGTATGAGCCTCACTTGTCTTTGCAGTCCTGTGCAGAAACTGCTCCAGTAGGTCCATGTCTCTTTTGTACTGGGAAGCCCAGAACTGAACACAGCACTCCAGATGTTATCTCACCAGGTCTGAGTAGAGGGGCGGGACTACCTCACTAGACCTGCTGGCAGTGCTCCCACCTCATGCAGATCAGGATGATGTTGACCTTCTTTGTGAAGCTTATATGGTCTAGTATTGTGTGGCAGGTTTCACTAGAGTGAAATAAAATTTTAGAAGTCAACTAGCTTGAATTAAATTTTGAAATGGCAAAATAAACCTTCATTGAAGTGAGCAATGTGTGCTAGTAAACTATGGGAGGGAAACTGGCAATCTGGGAATGAGGCAACTGCCCGCAGAGGCTTCAGTGACCAACAAAAGCAACTTAAAGAGTAGGGTGTGTTTATTGGGAAATCTCTTGGCCTGTGGATACACTGTGGGTTGGTGCTGAGCAAGGGGCTTGGGTATCTAATAAGCTACAAAGCTACCGAATAATATCCTGCAGTCTGCAGGAGGTCTCCATATAAGCTGCATTTCTGTGTAACTATCTTCTTTTTAGAGTTTGATTACATATCTAAAATACTCCTGGCTGCTAACTTTGCATAAAGCCAGTAGTAAGGGGTCTTTGGGGGTAATCTTTGTGTTTTCTTTCTCCCTTGCTTCCAGTTAATCAGTCATGAGAATATGATGGGGAATTGTTCTGATTTTTTTTTTCCACATGCTGGGTGATCAAGGACCTGAGTGCTCAAGACCCACTTTCCCCCACCTTAAGCATCATTTTGTCTTCTACCCAATTTGCAATATGTTTTTAAGGTCCTGCTGGAGCTCATAAAATGTTTATATCCATGGTTCCATGGTACATTTTGTAAGTGCTTGTACTCTGGTATTACTTTTTATCTGTAGCCACACAACATCCTTGTCTGTAGACTGAGAGGCATGAATTTGACTGATGGACCACCAGGTGAACAAGGAATTGGCTGCGTGGTTACACTTAAAGAGTTGTGGTCAGTGGCTCAGTGTCCACGTGGAGACCAGTGACAAGTAACATTCCTCAGGAACTAGTGTTGTGACCAGTGCTGTTTAACATTTTTTGTTGGTGACATGGACAGTGGGATCAAGTGCACCCTCATAAGTTTGCCAATGACACTAAGCTATGCTGTGTGGTCAATGTGCTGAAGGGGAGGGATGCCATCCAGGGGGACCATGACAGGCTTGAGAGGTGTAAATCTCATGAATCTCAACACGGTCAAGTGCAAGGTTCTACAGAAGGGTCAGGTCAATCCCAAGCACCAGTACAGGCTGGGTGAAGAATGGATTGAGAGCAGCCCTGAGGAGAAGGACTTGGTGGGTGTTGGTGAAGAGAAGCTCAATGTGACCTGGCAACATGCACTTGCAGCCCAGAAAGCCAAACACATCATGTGTTTGGCTATGTCAAAAGAAGTGTGGCCAGGGTCAAGGGAGGTGATTCTCCCCATTCTGCTCCACTGTGGTGAGACCCCACCTGGAGTACTGCATCCAGACCTAGGCCCCCAACATAAGAATGATATGGACCTACTGGAGAAAGTTCAGAGGAGGGCCACGAAGATGATCAGAGGGTTGGACCACTTTTCCCATGAAGACAGGTTGAGAAAGTTGGGGTTGTTCAACCTGGAGAAGAGAAGGCTCCAGAGAGACTTACAGCAGCCTTCCAGTACCAGAAGGGGGCCTACAAGAAAGCTGGAGAGGGACGTTTTACAGGGGCATGTAGTGATAGGAAAAGGAGAATGGCTTTAAACTGAAAGAGTGTAAGTTCCGATGAGATACTAGGAATAAGTTCTTTACTGTGAGGGTGGTGAAGCACTGGAACAAGCTACCCAGAGAAGTTATGGATGCCCTTTCCCAGGAAGTATTCAATACTAGGTTGGATGGGGCTTGGAGAAACCTGGTATATGGAAGGTGTCCCTGCCCACAGTAGGGGGATTGGAACTAGGTTTTCTTTAATATCCCTTCAAACTCAAACCTTTTTATGATTCTGTGATATCTGAGGTGCTGTTTACATGAATTTTGCACCTAGATGTTCTGCCTAAATCACGCATGAAAGCAAATTTTTCCTCTGCTTTCTTGCTCACCCAGCATCATACCTGTTCATAATTTTTGTTGTCTGAAGTTTATGTCTGGCCTTAGTTAATGCTCTTTTATTTCATGGTGGTCTTATTCCTTGTCTCAGACCTTCAATACTGTATCTGCACTTGGAGGTTCATTCTGATTAGTATCCATAAACATTAGGGAATTGGAAAGAATGACTGCATTAGTTTCTTGTTCCTCAATATATTGCAGTCTTATTTGGATTCTAATTTGAAATATAATTGAAAAATTAAAAGGAAACCTTGTAATCTTCATAAAATCTCTCAGATGAGGAGCCTTGTCATCTAGCTTAAAAAACCTCATGACATGTGTTACCTGTGGCCCCCAGTTCCTCTGTGGCTGCTATTGCTGTGAAGAAGCTCTTCCTCATGCAGCACGTGGCCAAAAATCACTTCAGGTTCCCATCCACATGTTCCAGTAGGGTTCCAGTGGTTAAAAATATACTCAATTTTCTGATTGTGCCAAAGTTTAGCTGCTCTGGTTAAATGGATTACTTTTCAGGCCATTTTGTGGTCGTTGAAGGAAACAGCATAACCTGAAGGAGAAGGTTTTTGCAGCCCATCTGCTTGATGCATTTGGACAGCCCAAGGAAGCAGTTCAATGGTAGGAGAGCCCCTGTGGAAGGACCCATCTCATTTTAGCCTCTGAGATAGCAGGCTCACTGACTGGGACAGTTGGAGGTGGCGGCTATGTCTGCTGGAGGTTATGTGCTGGATGGGAAGTTGCGGCCAAGTTATGGAGCTGTAGGAGGAGAGGAGCAGACTATATATATGGTATCAGGGAAGATGGAAAAGAGATTGAGGGTGTTTTCATAGAGACCCTGCTGAGATGAGTGCCTGAATCTCCTGACTGTGCAAAATGGGGAAGCCAGAGCCTGTGGGCAATTGTGATATAAGTGGAGACTCCTGTGTTGAGGAACACTGGTGTCTTATGTCTTCTGTAAACAGATGTCCTTGCAAGATTACTTACTGTCTTATCTTCAAAAAGGAGGTCAGGTGAGTTCTCTGTTAACTGGATAAATGCAAATTTGTACCCATGTTCAAAAAATCCCAAAATTTTAACTTGAAGAACTGCAAACCAGTCAGACTTACTTCAGTCCCTGGGAAAATCATGGAGTGAATCCTTTTGGAATATGGTTCAAGGCAAATTGGTGATTTGGTAAGTTGCCTTGCTATGATGAAATGACTAGCTGTGTGGATGAGACAGTAGTGTGTCATTGACCTTGGCATTATCAGAAATTTCTATACAATCTCCCAGAAAATTCTCGTGTCCAAATTAGGACTTTACTCTCTGGATGGGCTAGCAACAAGATGGGTAAAAACTCGGTAGGATATTTAGGCTCAGAGTACAGCAGTTAATGGTTTGTGTTCTGCCTGGGTGGTGGTGGCAAGTGCAGTGCCCACATGGGTCTCTACCATTTAATGTGTTTTTCAGTGACCTGAAAAAGGCAACAGAATGCACTCTGGGATGTGCAATGTGGGCTGGGAACTGACTGACTGGCAGCGATTCAGGAACATCCTAATGGACAGCAAGCTGAATATAAGCCAGCAGTGTACCGTGGTAGCAAAGAAGGCCAACAGCACGTAGCAGCCATGAGATTGAGAGTAGGGATTATCCTCTATTCAACACTCATTAGGTATCATCTAGAATAATGCATCTTTTGAACCTTTTCCGTTTTCATCTTCTCTGATACTGTACATATTGTTTTGGACCCCACAGTACAGGATGAACTGGCAGAGTTCACCAGCATGGTCAGGTATCTGGAACACTTACCCTGGGAAAGGCTGAGGAAACTGGTCTTGGTCAGCCCAGTGAAGAGAGAAGAGAGGGCTTTGGAGGGAACCTGTTAGTGGCCTTCCAGTACCTACAAGGAGTTTATTCGGAAGATGGAGCCAGGCTTTTCTGAGCGTTGTATTGGTTGGAGTATGAGAGGTATTTGGCATAAACTACGAGACTCGGTATATAAGGAAAAGCTTTTTCATCATAAGGATAGTCAAGCAGTGAGCAGTTGCCCAGCAAGATTGTGTAGTCTCCATCCTTTGAGGTTTCAAAACTGACTGGACAAAGCCCTGAACAACCTGATATGATGTCAGAGCTGACCCAGCTGCAAGCAGTTGGTTGGACTAGATCATCTCCAGAGATCCCTTTCAACCTCAAATATCCTGTGATCTTGTGTGTGTAGGAGGATGCAAGTATAGATGATGTACAGAATGACCTCTGTGGAGATCATATATGGAATATGTCTTCACAGAGGATATAGAGCCCACAGAAGTGATTAACTATTGAGAAGTAATTAGGTTTTTTTCATAAGGAATACTTGGATTTCCATGAAGAGAAAGGAAAAAAAACGCCAGTGTCACTGTATCTGCTTTTCTCTGCTTCCCTGGTTCTTCATAGATCTTATGGGCTTATTTTAGCCCAGAACCAGGAAGGTCTAAAATGTTGTCAACATATTCATGCACACATCCCTTGCCTGGTTTCATGTTGGATATATCTCTGTGAAAGATTTAATAAATTACTTCCATTTACATAATTTATGTAGTGAATAGAACATGAGAAGTGGAAAAAACAGCTTTCAAAATATCGATGTAGCTGTTTTGTTTGGAGACAACCCTTCAAATACCTGAATACATGTCCAATAAAGTGAAGACATGGAGTAAGGGTGATACATGTATGTTAGGTAAAAGCCATGCTGGTATTTGACAGTTTGCAAATAATTTATAGAATAAATGTCCCCTACTGTAGTCTAAATGTATCTTTCAGCTATTTCCAACTGGGCAGCCTAGATGTAATCAAGAATAATTGAAGAGCTGATTTTGTGCTATGTTAACATAACTGTCTTCCTGAATATGTTACGTTGCCTAACACGATGGCTTTCTCCCTGATCACATAATAAAAGTTGTTTGAATTGGATGCGAAAGAATGGTTAGTACTGTTTAGTCATTATCTGTCATAAGAATCTTAAATAGCTTAGAAAAAAATCCCTAATTATGTCCCAAAGACTGATGGTATTTCAGATCTTGCAGTGATGAAGGTTTTTTGGTCTCACCTCAGAATTACTTTCAGACAAAGAAGTACGCTCTCAACCTAATCATGTCAGCATCATAACACCTGCAAGAATAGATCAAAGGAAAAAGTGGAATTACTGAGATTTGCTTGCTATGAATAGCACTAGTGTCAGTGCGTTAAGCAATCATGTTGACTGTTCTGAAAATGCAACATATCCAGGGGAGCAAACACAAATAAAAACAGATTTGGGGACATATCGACTATTTCAAATAGCAATTTTGTCTGGGTTCATCCCCAGCCCTTTTGTTTGCTTCTTTCTGTGGGGTAGTGAGTGAAACACCTGTGGGAATATTCATATGTGCCTCAAGCTGGAGGATGACCATGAAAACTGCAAAACTGGGTAATGCTATTCTTGTGTGGAAAATATTGGGTTTTGTTGTGACAAAAGCAAAAATCTTGACCACAGGAGCCTTAATGGTTGATCAACTTCCCTAGGTGCCTGGCCTAGAAACCAGCCAGTGCAAAGTGATCAACTCT
The DNA here is from genome assembly GCF_022539395.1 of Myiozetetes cayanensis. NCBI lineage: Eukaryota > Metazoa > Chordata > Aves > Passeriformes > Tyrannidae > Myiozetetes > Myiozetetes cayanensis. The sequence continues at coordinate 85,193,543 of NW_026087411.1, read as the reverse complement.
CAAAAACTGTGTGCAGCAAACATCAAGGAGGGGACATGCTTTGTTTACAGATGGACATCAGTGTGGTGGGACAGGAAAGGCACCAAGCTTTCAACAGGGTTAGAGACTTCAGGGCTGTGTCTACAACTGTCTCCTTCCACTTTTTTAATAGCAGTTTTGTGGTAGCTTGTGATAGTGTATTGATGGAAGTAAGCATGGCAAAATTGGTAGGAAGAGGTGATCCTGATTAAGACTACCTAATACTGCTGGAGATGACAAACAAACTAATTGGGTAAGAATGTGCTCATCTTCAGGACTTCTTCACTGCTATTCCTATGTAGCCATTTGATCTTCCTTAAGTAGAGAGACATTTATTCTGTTTCTTTGGCTCTGTAATCTTATTTGTTTTGCAAGAAGGCTTAACAAAAACCCCAAACCCCAAAAAAACCCCAAACCACAGCAAAAAAAGTTGCTGCTAAAGGTTAGTTTTAATACTTTTACTCAGGACACAAAGGAAATGTTAACTCTGTCCTCCCTTTCAGACTGGTTTACATGTCCTGTGCTTATCAGCATGTGCTGGGATTTGCAGAGGAGAAACAGTTTACTTTAGGACACAGAACCTGAAGAGGAGTTCACTAAAATCTTTTGCTACGTTTTTGATAATTTCATGGGTCTCAGCTCAAGTTAAGCCTTTGACACGAAGATAAAGATGTTGAAATACTTCTGTCACTACATATATTACTACTTACATTTTTTTCCTTTGTGCTCAGATGAACAGAGCATGAGTAGGAGCTTCATTTAGCCCAGTTCAGTTAGAGAAAGTGTATGGACAATGGGATTTGCAACCCATGTACTGTTGTCTGGTTATCAACGTATTTATATTAAGAATACTTATTAGTGAATTAAATTACTTAAATTTGCTGATATTTTAAAGATACTTACAAGATCCCTTTATGTCCCATGTCTGTCCCACCATGCCCCGGCCTTTACCTGTGATTCATGATCATTAATTAGCAATAGTTATGCTGAAATATGGTGTATAAGTTTTCAGTGTGTTATATTTAATTTTCAAGTCTGTTCTTGATAATTGTTGGGCATTAGAACACGAGCTCAAGCCTCAGTATGAGCTGCTTCTGAAATTTTTTTCATGCACTCAAGATGATGAGTTGTATTCTAGACGGTAATTCACTGTGCTCAAATCTCTTCAAGCCCTCATTGTTTTAGCTGAATTGAGCTTAAGGCAGGCAAAGGACATCAACATTGCCTCTTCTGACAACTCTGTCTATGTTTCTGTTCTAGATTGTGTATATTTGTCCGGATTGAGTAATCCTCGGTGACGGCACATCTGTACCTGTGCCACTTCCATATTTCTGAGTGTGCTAATTGCAACCTGCTCATGTTCACTCTTCTTCGCATGTCCCAAACACCTCTGTTTTCCCTTCTAGAAAACAGGAGCTACAAAGCTTTGTTATTTGCTGTTGCAGTTGCTACCAAGTGATACCAAGCAGAAGACAGGCCAAGGGAATTTCAGACAAAGCAGGCCTGGCAAACCTTGGTCCTGAATACTTGAAAACTCAGTGCAAAGCCTGTGGCTTCTTCCTGGCAGTGGCAATACTGGTTGCAGGGTTGCAAGAACTGAAAGGGCATCTTAAGGAGTATGCAATAGAGCATGCCTTACTTTATTCTATTTTATTTTATTTTATTTTATTTTATTTTATTTTATTTTATTTTATATTTTATTTTATTTATTTTCAGTTATCACAGAGTCATTTCAGAGCATGCAGAGAGCTACTGCTTGATTTGAGCTACTTTTTGACATTTGGCCTTAGTAACTAACTTGTAATAAAAAGGTTTCTCCTGTGTGGGTTTTTACCCTCTGCTTACAGTCACAATTTTAGATTGATTGGGCTATGATGGTAGCTACAGTGACATTTAATGTTCTTTACAGGCCATTCTTATTGTCATAAACAAGCGAAATTGTAATGATTGTTTTCATGTACCCATTAAATTAAGAAGTTGCTGGTATAGAAGTAACTGCCTTCTGGATAGAAAGTATCTTTTATGTTGAAGCCTCAGCATATAGTACTGTAAAATAACAAAGAGATTTTTATGTTTTGGCTCCAGGTAAATCTCAGTTTGCTGGAAGTAGGTGAGGGTTCTTTAATTCCAGTTTTGCTGTTTGCTGCCGAAGCAGTGAAGCATTCAGAAAAAGACAATTTCACTTTGATTAAATGCCTAAAAAGTTATCTGGTTGATAAAAAAAAATAAAAAAAAAAAAAAGAAAGAAAAAGGATGTTGCATAAGCTTTTAATATTTAATTTCTATACTCCAAGTATCCGGAAGAACATTTAGTTCCTGTTTTGAAAGATGAATGCCGTATGTGTACTGAAGGCTCATTTGCAGTCACGGAGCTTGTTTGCTTCTCTAGTATGTACGTGCAGGGAAGAGTAGAAAGGGTTGAGTGGGCAGTTGGCAGTCATTCATTGTCAGTGATTGCTAGTCATTCATAAAAAAACTGCAGAGCTGAGAGGTGGAGCCAGCAGCAGCAGCCGCCTTTCAGGCCCTTGCAGAGGACGTATTTGTGCAATCACAAGTGATTTGAGAAGCTGCTCAAATATGACATGATGAATGTAATGAGAAGATGTGTGCTAAATGCATCTAATTAAAAAGAGATTCTTAGAATAAAGTAAAATGTTTCAATTCTTTTCTTCTAAAGCCCACAACAGTGAACATGGAAATCTAATGGTTCTATGTTCAGGTAAATGCAATAAATCACTTTCTAAGAGTGGCCTCTAGTTTATGATACCATCTGGAATATATCTTTTGCCTTTAAAGCAAGCAGATTTAGGAAATTAATGGGTCTTGATCCATAGATAAAAGGGAAATTTTGAGGTGAGTAGGAAATATATTCTTGTACTGCATATTTTTAATACATAAATGACAGCAAAAGTTTAATTTGAAGAGGAGGGCATGTCAGGAGCAGCAAACCATCCTTTGTGTTCCCACTCTAAAAATTACTGCATCTATATTTTCCCCTCATTGCAATGACTGCCAATCTAATAGATGGTCTCAACAAGATTTTATTTCATCTTTGTATCCAAAATGGGGAAGTTACAGCAGCTTGAAAGACTTCCATTTTTAATTTATAAATCTGACTTATTCAAAACTGGATATGAATAAATGCTATTGTATTAGCTGTTCCATTTATTCTATTTAGCCCGTGTAGTTCCCTGCTTCTCAGAAAGCTGCAAACCTGTCACTTCAGGCTGATCTATGACTGGCTGGGACATGGTCTTTAAGTCTGTGTTTATGTCCAGGCTGTCATTACATTTGAGTTTAAAGAATTCACTTGAAAATGGAAGGTGCTTGGTTTATAAGTTGGGGCTTAGGATCTTAAACTACAAAACACTATCCCCTTACCAAACCAAAAATGTCCCCTGAGAAGTGGAATAATCAGTCTTGACTTTCCTGTGTTTGACCTGTTTGCAGATGGACTCCTGGGTCCAGTACTGCTCTAAGCATGGTCTGGACGAATATAATGCTGGCCTAGAAGATTTCATTTTAAATGAAGGTCTGGAGCACTGTCTGTGTATGGTTTAGAAGGCACCTGAGACTGAATGTGCTTGTTCCTTATCAGATGGCAGAATTTCAAAGCGATCCCAGTCGCTCTCTAACAAATTGCTAATTAAATTGTACACTGCAGGCCCTTTGAAGAAGAGCTTTTTCAGAAGCTCTGATTAAAATATATATAAGCCAAACATCACTATGGCAATATTCCAATGAAAGTGCATGTATGCTTTATACCCTTTTAAGGAGGTTTCATGGTGTAGTTCAGGCAGCTCAAACTATGGCAGTCATTGCTTTCAGTAGGAGTGAGTGCATACCCTTCGGACCTCTGATTTCCCTTTGTTCTCGAGAGATTCTTGGTGCTTTCATTAGTATTAACAAGTGTAATATATATACATCAAAGAAAAATACACAATTAAAAAAAGAAAGCATATTCTGTGTGACCTTCTGAGAGATTAGTGTATGTGAGGTCGGCCTGGAGGTGTGACTCTCCCAGGTGTGTTACTCTTATTCACGGAGCTGGACTGGCAGAATCTCATGTGCCAATAAATGCATCTTCCAGCAGTAGACTGGTTTCCTCTCTTGAGATGGAGAAGTTATCAAGTTATCAAGTGCTCAAGTCCAGCAGCATGCAAGGGGTTTAAAGCCTTTCTTATCCATACATTCATATGCAGTTAATTCACCGTATGCCAGTGAAGTGATTTACAGGTGCCTAGAAAACATCTAAGTTTATAAGTTACGTGGGTGTTGAATGAGTGTACTTGGTTTGTTGCAGTTTGAAAAATGAAGTGCTGTACAAATACAATTTTTAAAACCATCTCTCTTCCTTTTTAAGATACATTTCACAACAGAGAGAAGAAATCAGATGTGAATTTGCTTTCCACCTGCATGATATTTCATCTTTCGTAAGTTTCAAGTAATGTAAAGTCTGTTTATTTTAAGGCCATTCAGCTGGGAAATTTTTGGAGGCTGGCTTGAAGTCCTTGTCTATTACTGGAGAACAGCTGATATTAGAGATGAGTGCTACATAGCTGTTTATATACAACTCTAAACATATAGGGGAATATGATGCCTTAAAAGCAAATTCAAACCCATGCAGACTACTCCCACTTTAGTAATTGAGCACCCAGCTGTTAGAGATACCTTTTTAGATTTCTATCTCTTTTACTGCAACAGTCAGAAAATAGAAAAGCAGCAGCAGCAGCATATTCATCAAAGTGCTTTCTGCTGACCTACTGCTGATGAGCACATATATTGCAATGCACTGGGTTGCTTTTAATTTCTTTCTGCAGTCAGCACTGCAGGTTTTGGTGTTCTGAAATAGGTAACATTTTACAATGTTGGGGATTTTTTTTAAGGGATTCATCCTTTTAAATAAAAGCCAGTCCATCAGTGAAATGCATCTCACAGCTGTAGTCAGATTGGTAGTTTCTATTCTTAACTTGGCAACTTCCCCATGTAACAGGCTACAGCTTTCAGTGACATTTCAAATATAGCTAATATCCTCTCAAGATTTGGGGGCCCCCATCTTATTCTGCATCCCCCAAACAACAGCAGGGGATGCTTGTGGAGATAAGGGGAAAGGGCTAAAAAAAGTTGTCAGCTCATGTGTTCTCCCTGTATAGCCTTGTCTGCTATCTTTTATTAGAGCCAAAATATAAGATTGAATGGACCATTTGCCCGACCTAGGAAAGTAATTTTTGTGCTCGTATGTAATTTCTTAGACTCCAGTGTTAATAACTCTATACAGAAATGGTTTAGTTGGTAAGAAAAATTGTAATCCCATTTTGATTCTTTGTCTTTAAACATTTAAAAAACCAAAACCCACACAAATACCTCTGTGACAGAAGTGCCATGGCTGTTCCAGGGATGAGTGACATACCTGTGGAAACATTTCCCCATGTTTCTTCTTTGCTGGCAATATACATTCTAGCCAAGACCTCTCTCAGTGCTGCATTTTACACAGATTTCTTCTACCTACTACTCTGGTTTTCTGCTTGCTTCTGTGTGAAGGTGGGAAAATGCGAAAGAGCCAGTAGTACTGGCTAACTGACTAGTTACCCTCCAGGCAACTAAAATAGAATGCATTAGACTACACATAAACACCTGCAACATCACTGGCTTCTTGTAGGGTAGTTGGTTATGGAAAAAAAATACTGATTAATTGAAAGGAATAGGAACTTCTGTATATAGACTCCCTATGGCTCAGTCTAAATTAATTGTAGAAAACAAATGAGATATTCCTAGATGTGTCTAGGAAAAAAACACAGGGTGACTGATGTGGATGACTAAAGTCATGGTAGTCAAGTCTTCCTATGTAAGGAAAAACATTGCGAGATACAGCATGAAGTTTATTTCCTAAGCTAAGTAACTTAGTTTTTTAGGTGTGTTCTGCCATTTCTTGGAGCCTGGATACAAGGACAAAAGGCTGGACATGTTCCCTAGTCTGCTTCTAGCACCCAGCCCTCTCTGGCAGTGCAGAGGATGGAAACGGTGGATGTTACCCTCCTTGAGATTCAGAAATTAGAGGCTGACCTCATATGCACCCTAAAAGCACCTTTTCCATTTTGAGTTTGTATGAACTAATGTCAGACAGGCCAAATCCTGCATCCTTTTGAAATTCTTTCTGTTTATATTTACTATTTAATATAATCTGACAAGCATAGAGCTTAGCCTTTCAGCAGTGTGTGGGTTTTGGGAAACCTATATCTGCTTTTCTGCAAATGTACAGAGCTGGAGTGATAGCCAGGCTTTCTTCATAGTGTGAGTGACACCAGCATAAGCCACAGTCCTGTCAGATGATGGAGGGAAAGATGATAATACTGTCTGATCCGAGAGAACTTTGATAAACATCAAGTACAAAAATGTCTATTCTGTTCATGTACTCTAAGTACGTGCTGAAGACTGGGCTTGTTGCAGAAAGTATTGCAGTCTCGATAGTTCTTCACAACAGAGGAAAAAAATTAATAACCGAAAAAACAAATACTGATTTAGATGCAGGAAAAAAATGTATTTGCTGCATTATGAAGAATAATTTTGAATGCCCAGGGAAAATGGAAAAAGGGTGAAAAGGAAAGGGAGTAGGAAGAATGAAGGCATGTACTGTGTGAATGGAAATGTGCATGTTTTCTAACTCCTTGAACCACAGGGTACATAGAATTAGGCAATTTTCTTGGAAAGTACAAATCTAACAATCTGTGAAAAATCTGCAAAAGCAATGTTCAATTCAGTGTCATGATTAGAATTGGCTACTTTTTAATTCTAAACTGGGTGGAAGAGAAAAGGTGTAATCAGAATAAATGCACTTTTTATAAAATTTTTCTAAAAATTTATAGCTCAAATATTTTCAAGTTTTGAAGAAAATAATTTGTGCTTTAGATTTCTAGCTGCCTAAATCGTGTATAAAAATGGGCTCTCGTGCTTCTGAAAATCCTGTTTTATAATCCTTCTATATTCTGGGAGTAAAGTTAATTTGCATGAATTTGTCGTCTAAAAACTGAAACTGAGTCAGTGGGTTCCTCAAACAATGGGTTCATCTGTATGTGAAGGCTCTGGGCATCTGTGGATGAAATATTTGATAAATCATTTATTGTCATCATACCATGATTTGTGGTCTCAGGCCTGCTGCTGTGCTAGGTGTTTTACTAAGAGTTAGACTGTTCCAGACCTGAAGAATTTTAAATGTAAGCCCTGGGTTTAAATCCTGCATTACCAGAAGTTTCCTTATGGCAATGGTGTGATCTGTTGGCACAACTCCGTTTGATGTGAACAGGTTTAAAAAAACCCATCCACCTATCCCCCCCTAGTTTTAGCCTTCCTGATAATCAGAAACCATCCTTTTCATCCTTTTTTTTCCAGTTGATTGCTTAGGTGTAATATTACAAAGCTTCATCCAGTTTGGGGTTGAGGTGGGGAGGGAAGGAATTGGCAGTTTTCTCTGGGATGTCTGTGGGACTGCTGCTCTTCTGGCTGGACTGCTGTGAGATATCTGGAAATCCCAGACAAACAACTACTACGCGTTAGCAATCAGCCAGATGACCACTTAGAGTGTAGGGATGTTTCATACTTGCTGTGAAGTCAGTGCAGACTGTGCAGCAGAGTACACATACGAGCAATGTACGTGCACGATGAACTTCCCACACCTGCTCTGGCCATCTGAGGCCAGATTCAATGGTCTTATTTCTCGTGTTGTTTTGAGGCATGCATCCATATTTCTGCATGGGATTTTACAGATAGAAAAGTGAAGCCATTGCTACTCCACAGGGAGATGAGGAGGGGAAAACCTCTGCTGTAGTTGTAGCTAATAATATCTCATAATAATATGAGATATATATAGAACCAAATAATAGCTCACTGTCATCACTGAGACCAAAAATGTGGAAGTAATAAAACACGGGACTTGTTGAATTTTTCAGTGCACTGAAAAACTGAAACTTCTGGGTAAAAATCCAGTGTAGCTTTGATCCCAATCCCTAGGACAAAACATCATTTTACTTATGTGCGTGTGTTTTTTTATATATATATATTTGTATGAAATATACTGCATATCATACATGTAAAATAATAAAAAATAAAAAATAAATAACAATAAAGGGTAGTTAAAGTCTCTTTGATCCCTGTGATTTTTGGTTTAATGAGTTAAATGGAAGTAAAGTGACTGCAGTATCTTCTTTTTGACATCTCTTCAATTTTTGAGATATCAGTTGCCAATTCATAAAACGAATCCTCTCAGAAGACAGCCCAAATTCTAGAGCCTTTTCTTTCTAGTGGCTTGTACACAAAATGAACCTGAGTATACTGAGATGTAAAACCAAAAGCCAGGATAAATTTAGAACAGTTGAGACTACCCTCGAGTTCTGATAAAATATGGAACCAGGCAATCTAAGACATTCTCCCTGAACAGCCGGTTACTGACTCAGAATTCAGTATCTTGTTAACCCATTTCTGAAACAAGGTTTTTGTTCCAGGCTCTTTCATGGGACAATAAGAGCATCTGCCATCCAGACGGATTTCTGAATGCATCTCTTCTAAATGCACCAAAATATGGTATTATGAACAATGGTGTTTTTTTCTTGCTCTTAAATTATTAAGTTTATCCATGGAGTCTATGCACAAATCACTTCTTCTCCTGTCACATTTATCTCCATCTTGTTGTCTGTATGGTGAAAGAGTTGGTGGGAGAGATCTGTTTTTTAGGTTTAAATTGTTTTTCCTAATTGAAGGTAAATTTTTGGAGTAGCAAGACCTCATGAAAAAACACTTCTCACTTTATCCTGTATACCATTTTAGTCCACTTTTTCTTTCTGAGTTTGAGGGTATCCCCATTTCTATACCTTGTTGCTTTTTTCTTTTCTTTGACGTTTTTTCCAGGGCAGGTTTATTCAGTATTCAATTATTAGCACAAGGAAAGGAAGAATATTAAGTCACTAGTACAAACAACAACAAAAGAAGGACGAAGTCTCAGAAAGAACAAATAATACTGAATTAACACTGCACAGTTAAGGTTGGTGGGAATCAGGCTTCTGCATCTCACTGGAATCCAATTCTTATTGGAATATCAACTGCTCTTTTTTCCATGGTCTGGCAGCCATTTACATCACTCATGCTTCAATCCCTCATGCTTCAGTTTATGTTCTTTTTGCTTATGGTTAGGATGCTCAAGAGCTGTCCAAAGGCCTCTTTATCTAAAGCCTTGTATGTTGCATCAGCTGGTGGGAAATGGGATGATGACCCAAGAGGTTACCCAGGCACATGACAGGAGGGCATTGCCAGCAAATACCCATATGGCTCTCATGCCCTCCAGGAGCTGGAGTCAGTACGTGTTCTGAGGTGGAGGAGTCCAAAGCACTACAAGGGCTGCTGATCCACCAGAGCAAAACAGATGTGGATGGAGAAGATCATATTCATCCAGAATGACTGGAAAAATGTCTTCAATTGCTCTTAGTTCTTTCTAGTTTTATTCTCTGTTCATTTTGATTTGTATTTTTTTCTTTTTCACACAGGCTAGGGTAGAGAGGATACTTTGGATTTCTCTTGCTGCTCATGGTAACATTTCTCTGGAGCACGGACTAGGTCATGCTTTTGTGAGGGCCTCAAGAGGAATGCTTCTGGCCATGCCTCAGTGGAGGGTAACTTGCAAATTCCTGAGTGGTAGCTAATGAACTCCTTGAGTCTGGCTTCTGTGGAGAGACTGGTGTGTGAAGGTCTTGGCTGTGGCGCTGGGAGATGGGAAGACCAGTGAAGCATCTCTGAAATGTAGGTTTGCATTTTCTTTTGTCTATAGATAGCCATATCCATGAGAGGTTTGCATGTGTCCAGCTAGCAGATACCAGGCTAGCTTTGATCTCCCTTTTCTGGAGTAAGAGTTCAGAGTAAGATGGATGAGGGAATCTGTCACATTTGGACTTGGTGGACCCTAGAGGACCAACTGGGGACCACACTGGACACACAGGCTGTGTCTGAGATGCACTAATCCACTTATGGCATTATAGAAGGGCTTGTGTGTGATGCGATTGTTGCTGGCCATCTTGGGCATAGTGATCTTGAAATAATGCAGTTTTCAATTCTTGGGAAAGTAAGGAGTGGAGTCCTTGGACTCCTGGAGGGCAGAATATGGCCTGTTTAGGAGCCTTGTCAACAGAGTCCCTGAGAGGCAAAGGAGTCGAGGAAGGCTGTACATTCTTCAAAAACAAAATCTTAGAGGTGCAAGAACAGGCTGTCTCCATGTGCCAAAAGACAGAGGTAAGAAGAGCTTTAGCTGGGGATTAGGAAGAAAAGAGAGAGTTTATGACCTCTGGAAGAAGAGACAGCCAACTCAGGACGACTAGAAGGATGTCATGAGGTTATGCAGCTAGACAATTAGAAGGGCCAAAGCCCAAGCAGAACTTAATCTGACTGTACCATAAAATACAGTAAAAAAGTTTCTATAAATAAATCAGCAACAAAAGGAGCCCCATGGAGATACTGCAGCCTTTACTGGAAGCAGGGGGAGACATAGCGACAAAGGATGAGGAAAAGGCTGAGGCACTTAATGCCTCAGTTTTTAATAGCAAGACCAGTTGTTCTCTGGGTACCCAGCCCCCTGAGATTGAAGACAGGGATGGGGAGCGGAATAATGCCTCCATAATCCAAAAAGAAATTATTAGTGAGCTTCTACACTACTTAGTCTGTGGGCCCCGATGGGATCCACCTGAGGGTACTGAGGCAGCTGGCAAAAGTGCTCACTGGGCTACTTTCCATTATTTGCCAGCAGTTCTGGATAAGCAGAGAGGCCCCAGTTGACTGAAAGATAGCAAATGTGACATCTATCTACAGGAAGGGTTGAAAGGAGGATTTTTGGAAATACAGGCCTGTCAGCCTGACCTCGGTGCCAGAGAAGGTCATGGAGCAGATCATCCTGAGTGCCATCACACAGCATATGCAGGACAGCCAAGGCATCAGGCCCAGACTACATGAGTTTAAGAAAGGCATGTCCTTCTATGACCAAGAGATGTGCTTAGTGGATGAGGGAAAGGCTGTGAATGTAGTGCACCTGTACTTTAGTAAACAGCCCTTGATATATGGATTCTCGTGGATAAACTGGCTACTCGTGGCTTGGATAGGTGCACTCTTTGCTGGGTAAAAACTGGCTGGATGGCTGAGCCTAGAGAGTTGTGGTGAATAGAGTTACATCCAAATGGTGACTGGTCACTAATGTGGTTCTCCAGGGATCAGTGTTAGGACCAGGCCTGTTTAATGTCTTTACTGATTGATGAGGGAATTGAGTGCGCCTTCAGCGGATTTGTGGACACCACCAAATTGGATGAGAGTACTCATCAGCTAGAGGGTAGGAAGGCTCTGCAGAAGGATCTGGACAGGTTGGATTGATGGGCTGGGGATGACGGTGAGAGGTTCAATAAGGCCAAGTGCTGCGTCCTGCACTTGAGTCACAACAATCCCATGCAGTGCTAAAGGTTGGGGGAAGAGTGTCTGGACAGGTGCCCAGCAAAAAAGGTCCTGGGACGCTGGTCAACAGCTGGCTGGACATGAGCCAGCAGTGTGCCCAGGTGGCCAAGAAGGCCAATGGCATCCTGGCCAGCAAAAATAGTGTGGCCAGCAGGACCAGGGAAGTGACTGTCCCTGTGTACTTTGCACTGGTAAGCCGCACCTTGAATCCTGTTGTCCATTTTGGGCCCTTCACTACAAGAAAGACATTGAGATGCTGGAGTGTGTCCAGCAAAGGGCAATGAAGCTGGTGAAGAGTCTGGAGCACATGTATTGTGAGGAGTAGCTGAAGGAGCTGAGGGTGTTTAGGTTGGAGAAAAGGCTCCAGGGAGACCTTATCTCTCTCAGTGATCCTAAGGGTCTTTTCCAAACTAAACAATTTGATGATTCTGTGATTTTTTTTGTACCAAGTAGATATATCTGTTGATTTACAGCAAACCAAAAAGCCTGAAGAAAGACCTTGCTGCAAACCTACCATGTTATTTGGCAAATGCAGAGTCTCTGAAATTGTGAGGAACCTAGACAGGAGAATGGAAAGCTGCTTACAAGCTTTCTGGAGAGCTTCATCTGGTGTTGAGGATGAAGGACCATAATTCTGAGAAGGCCCTTCTGTGTATTTCCCAAAAGGGGTTTACTGTGTTGCATCCTTGATCTGATATATGGAATCTACAATGTGATGTAGGGCAGCTGGCAGATCTCAGATGCTTTCTGTAGTATTTACTTCATAGAGCTATAAACTTGAAAATTTATGCAGAAAGGAGCAGACCATACAGTGTAGTTTCTTTGGGGGTGCATTAAGAAATTAAAAGCTGGCTTCTCATTTACATTCTTCATGAATTGGAAAGCTCCCTTTTTAAGTAGCTTGATTGTCTTTTAAAGTAGACTCTTGTGAAGCTCTGTGAGCATTGCTTACTATGGAAGTGCTTCTGCACCTCCTATATTCTGAAAATGGTTTATTTCCTGGAATAATCTTTTTTGTCAGATGACTCAGTGAAAAGATAGTTTATCTTGATTATTTTCAACAAAAATAAGTCATGCCACATGCTTCTCCAGGGCCCAGTTATCTGATTAAAAGTTTGTCATGATGAAAGAAAATCAAATAGGAAGAATAGTAACATTATGCTCTGGTCTAAAAGAAGAGTTACTGGCTTATAAGCAATTTATTTTTCTCTTGTTTTTTCAGCTTGGATACGTGTGGAATTAGTGACCATTCTAGACATGATTTCAAAACCACTTCAAGGGTGGTTTCAGTTGGTCAGACAGTTCTGTCTTAAAACAATGGTGATATGTTAAAATGTATTGTTACTGCGGTTTAAATTATTTTGCTTTTTAATACTTTGAAACTTTGCTGCAGGTGATGGTGATAATAACTTGCTTTTCAAATGTGTGCAAGTTGTCCATCTTCATGAAGCAGATCATTAAGACCAGGGGGACAGCAACACTGAATAACTATACAAAAAGTCCCCATCAGTTAGAGTAGTTAGGGAGGCATGAATGAGAGAAAATATTTCACATGGAATACTTATGCTATTCTGAATATTTTTAAATCTTAGTATGCTAACACCCAAAACTGCATTTCGGTTAGTATTTAAAGTGTAGGAATTTGCTGATTTAGAAGATCAATGAAATAAAAAGATAAGCTGAAGTGAAGTGACAGGCTTGGAACAGTCTGCCAACACTTGTTCGCAGGAAGGGAAAACAACTTAAAATACAAATTTTACCAAAAGAAATAGTTAACACCAGAAGGCTGTGAATTTCTTTTTTTTTTTTTTTTTTTTTTTTAATGTAGGAGTATTCAAATGAAGTCTTGCAGTATTTGAGCTGTGATTTGTAGATGACTTCTAAATCTTTTAATTTCAGTAGCAACCATGTTTTTGCTTTGTATGTATGTTCAGACAGAACACATTTGAATTCTGAACTGGAAAGCATTTTGAAATGAGAGGTACCTCAAGTCTAGGAGTGGACTTACTGCTGATCAGGTCTGTTACTGAGAAGGTTTTAGAGTTGATGGAAGAGAGATAGCCTTCAATTACCATAGGGATCTGCATACAGTAAGGACCTAAACAGAAGGAGAACATTTGTTTGGAGTTATCTGGGCTTGAAGCTGTGTTGTTCTTCTATGTCTTCTATGTTCTTCTATGCCATGTTGTTCTTCTGTAATTTTCTTTCTTTGTGCTTATAAGGCACTTATGGCATTTTGCTTAGATTTAAAAATAGAAATAGTGATAGCAATTTGTGGGGGTGTTTTTTATTATTTTTGGGAGAAACAGGGTGCTTAGTTCGTAGGTGTGGGTCATGTACAACAGATAAGCAGGTATGCTGTGTAAAGCTGCTTCTAAATCTTTTCTTAAGGTTTGTTTTGAAAGAATTTGGGTTTTTCAGTGAAGCAAATCTGTTTGTGAATATCACCTGATATTCAGGGATTAGTTTTTTTCAACCAAAGGAGACAGGAGTGCCCACAAGCCAAACTGTTTCTGAAGTCAGGCAGAAAAAATAATTAAGTTTGGATATGATACCTTAGACCACATTTTGGTTTTACATTTCTGTACCTATAGTCCTCAGTGAAGTAAGGTGTCTGGGCAGATAATATATCTGACTGGACTTACCATGGCTAAGAGTACATGTCCACAGTGTACCAGCTCCCCTCAAAAAGGCCATGTTGGAAAAATCAAACAATAACAGAGCTCAAGCTCAGAGGAAGGCTGTGTACTCCCACTATATATATGTTGGTCAGGAAGGCTATTCGAGAAGATTCCTTAGTGAATCTTTCCTGCAGGAGAAGTGCTGCCTTCAGTGAATGAACAGAGGCAGCTTGTCTTGATGGAGTGACTTGTAGTACAGGAAAATTCTCACAGCAGACGAATGATAACTCTTCTTCTGAATTTCCAGGGCAGTAAAGGAGATGAGAAGGTGTTCTGTGTGTTTGATACTGTCTGCATCTGATAATGTTTCCTAGGATCACAATATTTTCTTTCTATTATCTAAGAAAGCCAAGAGATCTGTCTACCTAGGTAGTAGAATGGGAGAGAATGCTTCAGTAATTGCTCTGCTTCTTAGTGCCTAGGGAATTTTTTTAGATTGCCTTTATCACCATCTTTCTGTCATGTCTTGATGTAATTTGATATTTTTAAATTGTTTTTTTAGCTTGAACCTTGCAATTTCGGAGAGATATTTCAGTGAGTTTGCCATGTTGTGATAGAAGCCAGGAGAGATGTTTCTTAAAGACAAAAATCCGGTTAATTTTTTTACTCCACTACAAATACGAAAAATGAGTTAAACATGTGATTGTCACTTGTTGTCTTCAGTGGTGAGAGTTAATGCTGTTCTGGGTGCCCTGACTAGTCATTTCAACCCATAATATGAAATAAGTTTTTTTTCCAAATTTGACCATTATTCCATTGTTTTTTCATGCTAGGAGTAGTTAAAGGGAGACTTGAAATGTCACTGTAATGTATTTTTTTGTTATATAATTGAAGTGTGCTTAATTATGAACTGTTTTAACATCAGTTTTTGTAGCAGAATTTACACAGCATGAAATTTTATCCATATAATGCATTATCTATACTCTAGTTACTCACTCAATTAAGAAAAGTGGGAAAGAATACTAAGTCAATTAAATGAGCAAATTGACCATTCCGAGGGCCTATTTAACAATCTCTTTTACATCAAAACCTACAGATATTAATCGGATGGAGAATTTCTGTGGTTCTGACAAAAATGACAGCCTGTTACACATCTGTGCTGGAGATGTACACTGTTTCATCAAAATACTGTTGCAGTCAACCAACAGAATATTCCAGTCCTCTGGGGACAAAAGAGCTAAGAAATGTACAAAAATATCCTTATAAGCCACAATTATCTCTTTGGAGTGCAAGATAACTATTACTTGACTTGAGAGTTTTCTGTATTTAATGGAAAGAACAGTTCAAAAGTGTTAAACCACTTTACCACCACCCTGTGGTAAAGAAAACAATCACTGCTTAAAAAAAAAAATAATCTGTAGAATATTAGCATTTTTATGGTGTTAAAAACATTATGGGATATTTTAGCAGCTTGTGACCAGTATCACAGAAGCGACTCACTGACTAACAGTGTTCTGGGTAAGTAAGCACACAATTTTGTATCTCAATGTTAAATGCACGTGTAACTTTAAAATACAGTGTTAGTTTAGACCTCTGCCTCCATATTACTAGCATTTAAAACAAAAAAGCTAATTAGTAATTCAAATTTACTTACAGCTGTGTTAATTGGATTCAGTCCCAAAATATAAGTGATTTATTATCCATCATGAGTATAAAGCATGGGAAGGACAAATAATCATTTAAAAAATTACATCTGTTTTTACTCCATTAGTTTGGTAACTTGATATGCCTTTTATGAGCCTCCACAGTAAACAGTAGGTGGGTGAGAAATTAATTTCCTAAAATTCTGTATTTTCTCATGGTGGTAATAGGAAGTCAATATTTTACAGAGGCAGAGTAGATCTGTCACAGATAAGTATTTACTGTTGCATGGAAGATGTTAAATGTAATTCCAAAGTGTCAGTATAAATAGTTATTATAAATATGTTTATTAATCTAAACTTCAGAAAAGTCAGACAGGAAAGATCAAGTATGTAATAGGCTGTCACTTTGAATCACATGATAAAATAGAGCAGAATTAAAAACATATCAGTAAAATAAAACAATGAAACTAAATATGCCTGTTAATATGTAAATAGTGTTTTGGGAACAAGATCTGAATCTGTGTTTTAAATTATAAGTAAAACCCAACCGTCATATAGGAAGGAGAAATGCTCTGTAATGAAGTGATCATTTAATAAATTTCTTTATTAAATCAATAATATATTCTTTATTAAATCAAATTTAGTGCTTTCAAAGTATTTCCTATTAGTGTGTTCCACATACTTGTACAGTACAAGCATGGGACTAATGCTGAAGCAAAAGAGCAGATCTGGAAAAGAGGCAAGATGAAGGAGATATCTGCTATATAAGGCTTGCAAATGTCAGTAATTTTGCTTCCAGCATGTCTTTGCAATATATTCTTCTGCATTTCTGTGTTGTTATTTAGAAATCTCTTAAAATCATTGTACAAGCAAAAAAATTTTAGCTACGTTTGGTTCAGCTTGCTTTACTGAATTGAAGTATTCACTCCAACAACCAAACACGCCATGAAACATGTCTTGAGAATTTAACCTGCATCATTGCTGCATCCATTTTAGCAAAGGATGATAATTGAGTTGTTCAGAATGGCTGAAAGGCAAGAATCAAAATATTGCTTGACTACCTCTGGAGGGTGAATGATTACATTGCACTACATATTGTGATTTCAAGTGAGAGGTTGCTGTTTTCCTTTCATTATGGAATTTTTTGATTAGAGTTTGGGAGGTTTGGTTCTGGCATCTCTCAGTTTTTTCCTACTTTGGTAAACCTGGATTGATTCTCATCTTCCAGCTGTGAGAAATCTGGTGAGACTCCTGTGTAGCATTTGCCTGTGCAAAGTAGAAGAAAGGGATAGACTAAGTATCGACAATCCTTTCCTTTTTTTCTTTAATGCTGTTTGCTAGCATAGGCTACAATTTAAAGTGTATGTGAGTGTGCCATTCACATCTTTGATTTCTAAACCTGGTCTTCTGGAATTAAGGAGAAGCAATTGTTTTGTCATTCTTTTCTTTTAAGTGATGTATCTCAACAGGAGTTGCTAGAATTAACTCTGCAGCTGCCTGGGGACCTCTGTCCAGACAAGGAAAAACGCAGGAATGGTGTCCAGGATGCATGGAGCTGGCTGAGTAGAGAGCAGTGTCCTCTTAAGGGATTACAGAGTGAGAAATTACACCATCCATTTTTTTTCTTTTAGAGAGGTAAACTACATAATCAAATGAAGCCAAGATCTCAAACAGCAGATTTTAGTGATACCCAAGAGAGTGGTACTGAAGGTACTCTAAGGCATAAGTAATCAAGAAGGTTTTTCTTCATTTTACCTTGTTATACTCTGATCCTGTAAACTTTCTATTTTCACTGTTGCTGCTTCTCTAGATGATAAACCCTGCTACAAAGAATGGAGTAGTTTCTATTAGTTCAGAACTTGGTATAGCCTTAAGCCAAAGCTACTACCAATCACACATTGTTAAAAAGTATACCTTTTGAGTTGTTAAATTTAATTAAAATATTTTGTTTGAGACTGTCAGGGTTTGGAGTAAATGCTTTAAGAATTTCTGGGGCTTGCCTATTAAAAATTTCAGGAATGTTTTAAAAATATGAGTTTTTAAGCATGAGGTATTTACTTCATTCTTTTCCTTATGCATGTCAGAGTGGTATACTGTAATAGACATATTTCATAATACCACACCATGTAAATATTCAGAAAAAGTAAGTATTTAAAATTACATGATTAAAATTTAATCAGAAAGCAATATTTCTTTTAAGTCATTGGCAAAGCAATGTTTCTTTTAAGTCATTGGCATAGCTTTTTGCAAGAAGTGGAGAGCTGAAACAGCAGCTGAAACAGCAACCTATCCTAAGCAATTAGATCATGCTGCATTCAACATCAGCTTAGCAGTAGTATGGCTACCATACATGTTTTAAAATGTGCAGTACATGCAATCTGATTTCATGTTCTGCCTGCTTTTCTCTGCTGTGGTCTTCCAGCAAAGCGAGTCAGCAACACTGTAGAAGGGAGGAAGAAAACTCCCATGGACAGTGTCTTTGCATAGAGTGCTCTCCCGTTTCCTGAGATGGTACCAGGCTGTTCTTCATTCATTACTTGTCCAGCCATACACACTGAATTATTTTTATTCCTGTGGACTGTAGCACCCTTATCAGTGAAATGGAGATCATTCTACTCTTTATTTAAATTTAAATAAACCATGTTGCGGTCTGTCAGCTGAAATAAGAGCCATTTGCAATAGCTTCCTTCCTTCCTCCCTCCTTCCTCTCTCCCTTCCTCCCTTCCTCCCTTCCTCCCTCCCTTCCTCCCTCCCTCCTTCCTTATTTCTCAATATGGTGAATTATCTTTTATTATCTTGTAGAATGTGGTCTATCTGAGTCTTTGTCTTTCTATTGAGCATCTTGATAAATCTTGAAAGGACTAATTTAAACTCTTTACAGCTGCTGACATTTTAATAAGATTACTTGGTCTGATAACATACTTCTCTCTCCCATTAGAGTATATGTTTCAGGTAAATTTAATTGCCTCTTTAAACTACGTGCATCTTCAGAAATGATCTTAAAATAATTTGGATTTATTTTGCACTACCATAAGTCAAAGGATTTTTTTTTTTTTTGAGCCTTGAGCATAGCATGTGGCAACACAAATTACAAGCCTTGGTAGCCTGTTTTTTTTGATGTAGATAATTTCAAACCAAATCATGGGTTGATTCTGATGGCAGAAGATTGTAGTTAGAGCTGGATTTTTTTTTGGTCGCCTTTAAGTTAAAAATTTGATAAAGATGACTGAATGTAAAAACTATTTTCAATGAAGTGATAATGGCAAAATAGAAAAGCAGTAAAAGACATTTTTTTTCCTGGACCACTTTCCCACCATCCTGTCTGTGTGAAGTGAGGGCTTGCCAGCCTTCCAGCGTGGTGTGGGCTGTGCAGTGCTCAGTACTGTTTCTCTCCCTTGTTGGTAACCACATGGTGTATGGCGCATGTGTTTTTTGAGGACAGCTGTCTGTCTCAGCTACTAAAGAATGAAAAAGCCTTCAAATGAATAGAGCAATTCAGACTAAATACTTATTAAATTTATGTTGTCTGAAGTTCATGAAGTTTCCATCACTGGAGATAATCAAGAACTGGATTGGACATGGTCCCAGGCAACCTGCTGTAGCAGACCGTGCTTGAGCAGGATGGGGTTAGATGAGGCACCTCATGCAGTCCTTCTGAAGCTCAAGGATGCCCATGATTCTATAAAATTAAATTCAACAGAAAAATTGCATACAAACTGGGGCATGTCTCTGTGGGTTAGATTTCCTAGGTCTCTGTCTTCTTAAATGAGGAATTCATCATGATATTGTCAGAATAATTTTTTTTATTTTTATTTTGATTCAGTTTGAGTTCTTATGTCATCGGGATAACAATATTTTAAATGTTCTAGTGCTGTGTAGATATTTTGACATGCTCATAATTTTAATGCTTCAGTATCATGCATGCAGAATGCTTTGTTTCTTGGGAACTTCCATTAGTATTTCTTACAGCCCTGTTAAACACTTTGAGTTCACATAATGAATGATCAGTTTACTCAGTCACCTTCACATTTAGCCAGAGATTCGTAGACTGCTTTACTGTTGACTGGATGTCACAGTCAACAGCGGCAAAAGTGAAAGATACCACCATTAGCAGTAGTGTTGACAGGACGTAATATTGTTGGCATAGGAAGTGATTATCTGTGTCGGGCTGCTTTCCAGTCTGAAGTCATTAATGGTACTTGTACAAAGAATGGCAACTCTAATGGCCTTTTCTTAGGGTCTGCATTATGGTAAGTCTTATTTCTGTAATTCCAGTCCTCCTACCAGACCTCCTGACTGGCAGGACTTGGACCATAGTACAAAAGTAAGTTTTGGCTTCAAATGTTAGTTTCTTTTTAAGATAAATGCTTTAATAATGCAAACCATTTTTACTTTCCTTAGTACTGTCATAGATTTTATTATATGAATCAAGCATTTTTTAGGGAGACCTTAACTGCCCTTAGAAGCTTTCATCTTTTTGAAGTTATAGCAAATAAAGCATTTACCATTTCTGGAACCACATGTATAGATAGATCTCTGTTTCTGCTTCTAGTATAACATGACAGGCAATGCAAGAAAGAGTCAGCATCTGAAAACCATTAAATCTGCAGGTGGTTTGGAGTGAGATTCTTCTCATCTACATTTTCTTGTCAGTGCTGTTAAAAAGTACTGAGAAAAGCGTCATTAAGTTGAATGGTAATCCATCCATTTGTATCCATTTTTTTCTCTGTGATTCTATCTTCGTTTGGCACCATTAACTGTTGAGAGACTGCAGGAGGATAGTTCCGTGTTTTTGGAAAACGCAGGTATTTCAGAATAGCTTAATCACTTTTCTCCTCCAAACCATAGGGCTTTAAGAAACTTCTGGATATTGGGATTGATAGCTGCTATGTTTTTGTAGCATCTTAGCTTGCATCTTTTTTGCATCTTTATCTCTCTATCTCAAGAGGAGAATTGAACTTAAAATATCATTAGAAATAGGGAACCTCCACCAGTTGACTCTAATCAGTGTCGAGTCTTTGATTAGAGGTACCCAGCTTATTTCTTCAAGCTGAACAAACTAAGTTATAGCAAAACCCTAGCAATTAGCTAAATTTATGTTTTACTAGAACACACTCAGAGAATCTAAAATAACTGTTTAATTAGGGGAAACTCTAGTCTTCTAGGTGAATCTCATTATTTGAACCTCTTGAAAAGGAGGAATTGGTCCAACTTTAGAGTTTCCCTGAGCCACGCAAACTCCATGCAGTTTTCTGTGGTCTCCAGAGTAGTGCTCTTCCACTCTGTCAGAGGTTTGCCTTGAAAGTCTCCCTGGCAGCTTTTCAAATTTAGGCTTCTTCAGTGCCCTCCGTTTTTGACGGACTATTGAGGAGCTCTGAGGAGCAAAGCAGTCTCTTGTCTGACCCCAGGGAAGTAAAAAGGGCAATGCAATGGGCTGGCCTTCCTCTTTTTCTTCACTTGCTTCCTTTCTGGGTTGAACATATACAAAGTAGGTACATGGTAAACTGAAAACAAACTAAATAATTCTACCATCTGTTACAAGCCATGAAAACAGAAGTAGGATAAAGTATGAATTTATAATAGCTTTTAAAATACAGTGCAATTTGGAGAGAAAGCAGGTGAATGTTTATGTAACATAGCTTGCCATGGGAAAACCAAGTAATGCATTTTTTACGTGTTAATGATTTAACAGCTTCTTAAATAGAATCGGAGAAATTTATTCAGATACCATTTCAAAGAGTCACTGTCAGCACAGAGCTGGGTAGGGCTCTGTAGGTGACTTCCTTCCTCAAATAGGTGGACAAACACAACTTACGTAATTTGCAGCATATAGGTATTGCTGGCCTCTTTTCTTTCATAAATTAGTGGGCTTAATTAATCTGTTTGTTTCTGGTCGAATTGCTTCTCTTTTGGCTGACTTCACCCCCTGTAGGAGCCATTCTGTCCAGTGGTGCAGAAAACTGTATCTGTGACAAGAAGCTTGATGAATCCCAAACAGGCATAATTTATACAGAGGATTTGTTCTTGTATTATACAGGATATGCAAATGAAATGGCCATGGGACAAAGATTTTTGTAGCCAGACTTAGTACAGACTCACCTCTGAGATCTGAAGATCGAGCACGTGATCTACAGTACTGGGAGAAGATTGAGTTTGTGATTAAGTGTTTACTTTTGAAAAACTTGGTTATCTTTTAGAAGGTTTCAAAGAGACTAAGGGTATTTATGAGCAGTGTGGTAACCAAAGAGCTGGATATTCATGAAAATCTTCCACATTCCTTTTTAAAGAATTTTATTTTACAGGACAATGATTTTTGTTTTTCTTCACAGTTTTTGTTTTTGTGTGTGAAAAAAGCATATTGCAGAACTCCAAAGTTCTTTGAATTACTTCTGAATAAAACACAAATTTTAGCAAATAATAATTTTTGAAAGGTTTCCTTAGCTAAAAGGTTAGGATAAATAGTGTTGATCCAGAGAGAATGACAAAAAGCATCTGTTTTTCAGGACTAAAAGCTGTTCTTCACAATATGGGAGTTTTCTGTGGGCTTTGCCTATAGAGTGTTAGATATTTCTGGAATTCAGGCCACAGTTTCACAGTAGGCAAGAATAGGATAAGGAGAATTCTTGATCTTAAGTCATTGCATTAATACAAATTAATGTGGAAATTGGTTCCTTTGTATTACAGCATAATTTCAGAATCAGTAGCTTATGGAATGTACTTACTAAATAATGTCTGTCTGGTTGAATAGATTTAATTGTGCTTCACTGAGGAGTATGTAACACTCTCTAAGGATTTCTTTCTTATTGATACCATTTGTATTTAGAAATATGTCTATGTGCAAAGAAAATTAAACTAATATCCTAAACTTCTAACCTAAAATTAAGAATGTGAATCTTGAAAAAAATTCATACACTACATTAGATGGGCTATTTATTGCATTATGATAATTAAGCACACCTTTTTAATGAATTAAAAAAACATTTTGAGAAAAAGAGGTGGTACTGAAGTTGAGACTGTGTCAAGAGGCATCACACTTGCAAATGAGGGAAGTGGTGATGAGTAACACAGTGTGCTGTTGGTAAGAATTGTTGGCCCAATCTGCTTTGTGCTCTTCAAGTCATCCATTAGATCTTCAAACCACAGCATGTATCTCTTATAAAGCATGAACTATTTCTTGCTTCTTAACTGTCTGTTAATGAAGAATAAGAGTCTCATGGGATGAGCCTAGAATAATGCCCTTTCTCATGATTTTAAGGAAAGGCTTTTTTAGACTACCCAAACTGAAGGAACTTCTTTCTTGTCCTGGTTGGAGGTGGTTTGTCCTGCAAGGTGGTGTGTCCTGGATAGAAGTGGTTACAGGTGTGCTGAAGCTGGCCTTCAGTTCTACCAGTTTCAGCAGTCAACTGGAAGGATGGACACAAAGTTAATGCACTCGGGGACATGTGACGGGAGCGTGCTGTTTTAGCTGTGCGTAGCATTCCTTTGGGTTTAGTGGTATATCGGCGTTTTTGTGGCATATGCAGCGTAGAGCAGAGTTCGGTCTTTTGAGCTATTTTAAGAAGAAAATGCCAGCCTATTAAGCAGTTGCATTGCAATGTGTAGTATAGAAAACTGAGTTTTGGTGTTAATAAATGTTGCATGTCAGCCTCAGGAGTCCTGTACTGTCAGTTGTCCAGTAAACAGGAAGTCATTATAAATGATACTTAGGTTATTTTAATCTAACTTGTTCAGCAAAGCTAGTGGGCAGTTAACCTTATGGTATTTTTCGTAAGTCCCTCCCAAGTAGTTACTGTTTCTTGTGTTCAGTGGTGTCTTTTAGTGCACTGGAATGAATTTTATACTGTGATGTGTATTTAGCCACATATATAGCTGTTGCATACAACTTCAATGAGCATTAGGAAGCACTTCTTTCCTGTGCAGGTGACCATGTACTGGAGCAGATTGCCCAGAGAGGTTGTGGAGGCTTCCACACTGGAGATGCTCAAGAACCATCTGGATGCAACCCTGTGCCATGTGCTCCAGGATGATCCTGCTTGAACAGATATGTTGGTTAAGATGACCCATTGTGGTCCTTCCAACCTTACTCATTCTATGATTTTGTGATTCTCTAGTACTGTATGCATGTTCCATGCATTATTCAGAGTTAGAGGTGAATGGTAACATCTCATTTCCTTTCTGGAAGTTTCTGATTCTCCTTAACCAACAATTTCAAAGATTCTGTCAGGAACTGCAGTGTTGAAATGATTTAAAAAACAAAATTAAAAGCTCCAAATAAACAGAGTTCTCAGAACTGGACATACATACGTCCATGGGACCTGATGAGACACACTCACAAGTGCTGAGGGAGCTGGCTGATGTCATGGCAAGACTACTCTCAGTTACCTTTGAAAGATCTTGGTGGTTGGGAGAGGCTCCAAAAGACTGGAAGAAAATGTCTCTCCTGTCTTTGAAGGCGGCAAGAAGGAACTACGGGTCAGTCACCTTCACATCAAGCCCTGCAAAGGTTATGGAGCAATTAATCCTGGAAATGATTTCAAACAAATGAAGGACAAGAAGGTGATTATGAGTAGACACCATGCACTTAACCAACCTCAGCTTTCTATGGCAGGGTGGATAAGAGGCAAGCAATGGGTATTGTTTACCATTATTTCAGTAACAAAGACTTGACAGTGTCTCCTGTAATAACCTTATAGACAAACTGACAAGGTGTGGGTTAGGTAATTGGGGAGTGAGGTGGATTAAAAACAGTCTGAATGACGGGGCCTATAGGGTGGTAATCAGTGGCACATAACTGAGTTGGAGACAAGTTACAAGTTATATACTCTTGGGGTCAGTACCAAGTCCAATACTGTATAACCTTTTCATTAATGAGCTGAACTGTGAAACAGAGTGAACCTTTAACATGTTCACAGATGGCACAAAACTGGAAAGAATAGCTGATGCATGAGATGAGTGTGTTGAAATTCAGAAGGACCTGGACAGGAAGAAGAACTAGACAGACAGGAATCTTACTAAGTTCAACAAAAGAATATGTCAAGTCTTGCATCTGGAGAGGAATAACTACAGGCAATGGTACAGGCTAGGGAATGAACAACTAGAAAGCAATCTTGTGGAAGAGGACCTGGAGACTTCATCCCTGGAAACCTGCACTAACTGACTCTGCTTGAGCAGCAAGGTTGGACACGAAGATGTCAAGGTGACCCTACCAACCAAAATGGTTAATGAGAATCAGACTTATTGCACATACTGTTGAAGCTATACATTCAAGAGACAGAGAAGTAACAGTCAATGAAAGGGAAGTATTGCATATTTTATCTTAATAAGCATTTTATATATCCTGTTAAAATGGAAGCTTTGAAGCTGACTTTCTTTCTGCCCATACACTCCTGGAATCTTTTGCCTTTTCTTCCTCTTATTTTCTCTGTCCAGGGATTTCTTGCAACTGCCAGTGCAGCCATCCTTTCTCTGGACCTAACCATCAACTTTTCTTCAGCAGGCAATTTCTTCTCATCTTATGATATCAGACTTCCTTGGCTTTTGGGTTTTGATGGGAGTTTCTAGATTCTGTTTCATTTAGTTTACCTGATTTTTGATTCTAAACAGCTTAACAAAGTTACTGTAATACACTGACAGGGGCAGTTGTGACTCTCACCTGACCTTCCAGCTCTATGTTTTTACCTTCCTGGTCCTGATATTTTTCCTCCTCTGTGATGGCAGACCTGACAGAATTGAAAGAAGATATCTTTGGGATGATGGAGGGAAGTGCAAAGAAAGTGAGACTGGGACACAGTGACTTGTAAGACAAATGGACTTAGAAGAAGGGGAAATGAAATTAGTGGAATTCATTAATGGAATACAGAAGGGGGAGACAGATGTTAGGCTAGTCAGTAGGCTTAGGGAAGATGTAGCAAGGTAGAGTTGTGGAATATTTGTATTTGCATAACATTGTTGTATGTAATTTTATGCAAGTTTTCCCTAAGACTTTGCAATGGTTTTATAAGAGTAGGTGTATCCTACAGCCCTACTAAGAATAGGCAGGGAATCTTTAGAATAACAAGGTTTTAAAAAAAATAAGTGGGAAAGAAATGGAAACATTAAATAGAAAGTGAAAAAGCATAGCAGAATAAGCGATAGGGAAGAAACAGCACAATTGAAAATCAAAGGGATAATTAATGGAGGAAGAAGATGGCAGTAGTTGTGTAAAGTGTGAGAAAGAACTAGAAAAAAGCATCTACCATCTCTGCCTGTGAGGAAATCATGTTGAAAACTGCTCAACAATGTGCCAGTTATGTGACAGCTGTTCCTCACTGGAGACATTTTCTGAAAAAAAATTGCCACTCACAACATTTTAGGCAGTTCTATGGAAGGCTGTTATGTTTGGAAATAAGAATTAAAAAAATAGTGGCAAAGTTTCCTGATTTATCTCAATTGACAAAGATTAGTCAGCTTTGAATGTGTGATCTAGGTGTACTTAATACCCTACAAAATAATAGTTATTCACAGCAAGTTCTTATTTAGATATTTACTTACACTCTGTGTTCTTTTCCACTTGGGTGATGAAACATGCTTATTTTTCCTGGGGAGAGACTGCCCTAGTGAGGTGAGAAAACTGGCTTTTTGTATTAAAAAATAAATAAATTAAGTTTGTAAGTCTCTCTCTTTTTTCTGTTCATAACAATCTTAATAGCAAGAAGCTGGTGTTTAACCCTTTAATATGTAAAGTTACCTGGATAAAGAGTAATGTTGCCTTTCCCAGAGCAACCACATTTAAGTTCGGTGCACATTTTCTTTAAAAGTACTCTTAATAATTGATCATGCCTACACTGATCAATGTGAAGAATTGTGTATTGATTTTAATTTCAAATGAGATTATTCCTTTTATTTTTTTGCTTTTTAGATGTGACAAATTGCCAAACTCTGTTATGAGTTTACTGATGTCATGAATATTTTCTAGGTTCCGTGAGGTTTTCTTAGTGAGCTGATGTAGATCCTTGTTAATGGGAAAACATTTAAATCCTTGAGGATAATTTAGTCTCTTAGAGTACCCATGGAAGTCTGGTGTGATCTAGTGCCACTGTTGGCATCAACTTGTATTTTCCCATCACCAATTTTATCTCATCATCATGTATTTTCTCATCATTGGTTAATGATGATACACTGTGTGGTAAATAGTAGGGCACTAAATTTTTCTGTGCAAAGTTGAGAGAAGTGAAAAAAAGTGAACTCTTAGTTTTTAACTGATATTATTACTGAAAATATTTTGGTACCTTCAGAGAGATGATGCTCAAGCAAAGCAACACATAAATGGTGTAATATTTCTTTCCACTAGCATTGCTTCTGTTTTTGGAAACACTGCAGGTCTCATAGAAATCATGTTACAGTAAAAAAATACAAATTATTTCCCCACTCCTTGCGGTTTCTCTCATTTTTTTCATCTCTTCACATCCTGCTTTTAAAATTAGACTTCTAAGGAGCCTTTTAAAAAGCAGCCACTGGGGGACATGTTCATTATATCTGCTCTTCTTCTTGCTCATTGAGCCTTAAGTTAGATGATTGAAGTTGGGACAGCAGTTGCAAATAATTTAATTGATGACTTGGAAGAAAAGCTAGCAGGTGAATTCAGCGGGGTGTTCTTTTTAGGATGTAGTTCCTTGATTGCCAAGAAAACAGTGCATCACATTTTTGCAGATAGTTGATCCAAGTGGTAACACAAGCCCCACCTCTAGTCCATTAAACTGTAATAAATCTAAAGCTGCAAGTGGATGGGGAGTGGAACTGGGTAGATGATCCTGCGCTCCTCAGGAATTTGGTTTACAGGCTAGGAATGCGATGCAGGAAGTGGAGTTGTTAGTTTGATTATGTCTATAGGATTGACTATTCAATTTTCACAAAATTATCAATTCTGTAATACTTGGCAAATATACAAAAGAAAAATACAAAATACGAAAGAAGTTCTTGTCTTCCAGCCTGCTTCTTGACCCATCATCCCATGTAAATAATTCTGGATAGAATTAATAATGCAGATATTTGATATTTGAAAATAGAAGAGGTATGCTGTGAATTAAAAAAAATAGGAAGGTAGTTAAGTCAAAATAAGATGTTTACACAAGAGAAAATTTTGTTTCTTTTCAGAGAAAAAGGAGCTGCTACTGTCTTACAAATAATAAAAAGTTCTGTTTGCCAGAAATATTCATATGTAAGTAGGCATAGCTGTTCTGTGTATGCAATCAGATATATTTTTGGTTTTTTAAGTTTCACTGTTGTTAGTGAAACTGATTTCACATCTTTCCAATACAGTTTGGGTAGTGCTATAACATCAAAGTCTAGGCATTTCTATTTATGTTTACACACACAATGAAATCAAGAAGTGATGGATGTATACAAGTAGCATCAGTGCTGTGATGAAGTGCTCTTAAAATAAGTACACCCAAGTAGAAGTGTCTGGAGATATAAAATATTCAGAGGGTTGAATTAATGACTGAGAAAGACGGTTTGATGTTTTGAAAGTTTCTTTTTTAAAAAAGCATCAATTATGGATTAATATAAAGCTGTTTGATTAGCTGGCGGCAGTGGGTGTTGTCTCTGTGATGGTAAGGGAAGGAGCTGGCACGAGGCAGCTGCGTGCTGCTGGTGTGACCTGAGGGCAGCGTGGCTGTGCCGGCCTAGCCCAGGGCTGGGATGCCGTGCTGGCATCTCCTCGGAGTGCATGGCCAGATGGAGGCATAAGGAGGGCATCTCCTACGCTGCAGCCCAGGGGGCTCTCCTGAGACTGGGGTGCAGGCAGCTTTGATGTAGGCAGTGCCGGGATTCCTTGAGGCTGACTGCAAAGAGGTGTTTTCCTGCTGGTCTAAAGCTGCCGAGTCCTCCTTCACCGTGACCTCTGAGATACACTGCATGCGTAGAGATAGAATTGTGTGTTGTGACTCAAAAGTAGCTTCTGTTAGACAAAATTTTTTAAAATAGATTTGGAAGGAAGTAAAAATCATCAAGCATCAAAAATGAACTGTAATAGAAGATGTTCTGCCATTCATTTCTAAATGCTTTTTAACGACTTTTTCTGCAACTTTATATGAACCTCCATCTTTCTTGAAGTTCATTGTATAGTTCATCCTTAGCCAAAAGAAAGTTTCCATATGTTTCTCTGCATGTATGAGTGTGTATATATATATAGCTAGTTAATGGGCTGTATAAATAAGGATTGCAGTTCTTGTCTACATGATCCATCTTGCTGATACTGCTGTGGAGCCTATCTGTTGTCACCAGAGTTGAGCTCTGGAGGCTGGATGCTCATTTTGGTGAAATCTCAACTGTCTCTTTTTTTTATACATTTTTTCTCCTTGTGGCAGAACCCAGATCACACTTAGCATTTTCAGTCAAAAAATCACAAAGTCGGTGTTAATGTGTGTTTCTCTCACATGAATCTGAAAATGGTTTCCCTTTTCTTTGGTTTCTGTATTTAATACGAGTCTCAGAGAATGGTCTAAATATAAGACTAAGGATCATAGAGTTGTGCATTAGCAGTGTCACTTAAAGCACCTCTAAAATTCTGATCTTTCTGGGATGTATATGTAAAACTAAAGTGTGAATTTCTGGAATACATTTTTTACACTTAAAATGGGATGATTTCTTTAGTTTTAATTTTCTCTCTAGAAGCTGCCGTTTTATTGATGCCATTTAGCAGAGGGCCCGGTTTACTGCAGCATGCTGAGAAGTTCTTTGTTAGAGAACATTGGAAATTAGAACATTTCAAGTTGTGAAACATCCTGATAACTTTATTTTCTAACAAAATGGTTAAAGGTTTCTGTATTAAACATAATAGGCATCAAGTTTGCAACATGGAACTTCAGTCTTCCAGCTTTTTATTAACACTACATACATGCCAACTTACAGAGACTGTTCAACACTAGCAGTATAGTTTAGATCAACCACCACTTCAAATCAGTGTTTCTTGGCACTGGCTTTTATATAGTGTGATAGTGAATAATCTGAAGCAATATCTTTGGAGTATGTCTGGTATCTACTCCTTTTATTTTTTGTAGCAGCTACTCAGCCTAGTGAAGAAATACAGAATTTCGGGCTTACCTTTCTTGTCTTTAACAATATCATGGGATTTTTGCGTAAAGTTTGGTTTTTTTAATACTGCTGTCCCACAGATGGTGCAGGCACTGCTCATATGCTTCTCTAGCCTTTTTCACCGTGGGGTTGAGAACACTTTTAAAATCCATATTGATCATTAGGCAGATCAAATAGATTGAAATGTGTTTAATGATCTGTAGTGGAAGCATATTGCCCTGCTGACCTTAGGCTAACTACTTCTTTATACTGAAGGCATGTAATTATCCTTCAAAACTATGGTCTTGGTGTCAAGAGTCAAGCACATAAAATTCAGCACAGCATATGTTAGAGATATGTTAGAGAAAAATTGTGAAAATGGGCATGCTGTAAGGACTGCCTGCAGAAGGATATTAGCAAACCCTTCCTAAAAGTGAGGGATGATACAGTCAGACTCAGGTTTTCTGGCAGTACTGGCCTCTGTTCATGGTTCAGCCCATGTTCTTTGTGTTCTCTTCTCTCCCTCTTCCCACCCCATTTTTAGGAGAATCAGATAC
The DNA here is from genome assembly GCF_022539395.1 of Myiozetetes cayanensis. Lineage (NCBI taxonomy): Eukaryota > Metazoa > Chordata > Aves > Passeriformes > Tyrannidae > Myiozetetes > Myiozetetes cayanensis. The sequence goes on along the minus strand of NW_026087411.1, from coordinate 85,163,180 downwards.
TTTCAGCAGTTGCAACTTAAAAACTTTAAGCTTTTTGATTGATACATACCACCTGGAATTTCTTTTTTAGTTGAAGATCTGCATCTGCCAGACATCCAAGGGTACTTGTTTTGTGACTTCCCAAAACAAAGCAGGGAAAAAGATGCTTTCCTTGAAATTCTTGCATGTTGTAGTGAAGAGTAAATGTCAGTCTAAACATACCCCTTAGGTGTTTCTCAGCAACTGATTAAGGGTGACCCAAAAAAACAACTCTCCTGGTGTAGTGATGGTGCCTGACACTCAGGCAAAGAGGTGTGAAAAAACAGCAGGTGAACTGCTTCCTCCTTCCTGCATTTCTCCAGGGCTTCTGTCCAGAAGACAGCTACAGGGTTTCTGTCTCTTTGTTTCTCCCTCTTGACAAGTCTTAGGCAGTGGGATTAGAAGACAATAAAGTATCAACTCCACTTAGTTGTTAGGGCTGTTGCAAATCTGAATTTTAAGCTAAATAAAAATAATGTGATTATCAAATACTGTATAAAGTATACAGTTGTGTGAAATTGTAAAAATTGGGTAGTATTACTTCGTTTTTTGCTAAGCATTTTTACAACAGTGGGTAAGGGAAAAAAGATGCCTTCTATAATAATCACAGTCATAGTCTCTGAGCTGTATTTTGATTCATTTATGTAAAAACTTGGTTATCTGCTGAAAAGTAAGTGGGAAATGTGGCACAAAACAACAATATCTGTTTCTTGGTTATTAATTTTTAAGATTCAGTCCAGAGTTCTGATTCAAGAGGGTGATGTGGGGAAAAATGGGATGTAAGGAAATGACAAAAATTTTAGAGGTATCTTCAGGAAATGGACTTTGTGGAGCAATCTCATGAATATTCCCTTGAATATTTTTTTTTACAATTTTTGATTTCTTAAAATTAACTTTATAGTGTGTATAATGCTTTTAGTCAGTCAAGTAAAAATATTTTTTTTAGTTCGGGAAAGAACTCTCTTCAAGTATTCAAGTGTTTCTTTGGCTCATTTCCTAGCTGCTAAATGCTTCCTCTCTGGGTACAACCTTTCAAAGATCAGCAAAGGAAATACTAATAAGCCATGAGACTGTTGCTGCCAGTCTAATGTAATTCCCTTTGTAGTGAAGGCAGAGAGGAGGAGAAAACTGCAGCCAATTCTCCACGGGATGGAGAGAATGCCTATGTCCTGGCTGCAGTAAAATGGAAAAAGATATGGAATAGAATTAACTGATTATCTGACAAAGGTACTGTATCCTACTGAAATTCCATTATGTGAAAGTACACAGGAATTTGATCCCAGTGGAGAGACTGGGCATGGAGCATTTTCCCTGAATATGCAAGAGATGTTCACTGTAAGTGGCTAAATAAGCTGGAAGGTGCATGTATGGGCGGAGGGAATTTTACACACACAGACATGCATTAACCAGATCTGAGGCACTGAAAGATGTCTTTCTGTCATCCAGTAATAGAAAATACCTTTTAAGCCAGCTTTACCAACTTTGCAGGGATGGCTTTGGCATTCGAGAAAACTTGCTTGACAACAAATGTAGTTTATCAAACTCAAAAGGATCTTGTTTAGATAAGAGGAAGAATCCTTTTCCTTGGTCTGAGGGGACTTTTCAAATGCTGTTGGAAGATCAAATGTTAATCTATATAGGATGAATACGATTTTAAAGACTCCAATGGCATGTGAAAATATCAGTTACTGCACCCCAGGTCAGATCCAATCTGTGCAAAATATGGGCTTGATCTAAATTTTTGTTAGATATAGAACATATTTTAGAAAGTGTCTAAGCAAATTTTTCCAGTGGTTCCTACAGATCTTGGTACAGATGCATCTAAGATTGTGGAGGAAGCCTGCACATATAAGAAGACTGCTTTTTGTTATCTGGCAATCAGGAGAGATCCCTGGTGATTGGATAGATATAAACAGAGCACCTCTCTTGAAGAAGAATGACACCTACAGGGTTTTTTGGTCTGTCCACAGAATTTGGGAAGATTATGGAGCAAATTCTTCTAGAACCCATTTCTGAGCACATGAAAGACCAGAAGATGATTGAAAACAGCTAGCACAGCATTACCAATGACAAATCATGCCTGACCAACCTATTTGCCTTCTATAAATGACTGGCTCTGTAAACAAGAGAAGTGTAATGAATTTTGCTTGAAATGTACTTCAGCAAATTCTCCAAAAAATTCTTCAGTAGCATCCTCATAGATAGCTTGAAGATTTATAAGTATTGGTTGGATTGCTGCGTTCTGAGGTTGGTGATCTGCATCCAAAACAGAATTGGCAACTGGCTGATGTCCCTTAGGAACTGATGGTGAGGGACAGTGGTGTTTGATGGGGTGTCCTGCATTACTACAGACTTACCTGGACTCTTGCCTGAGCTTGGCTACCATCACTGTACATGTTTTGCTCCACATTTGGACTCAGGGACTGGCTGCCTTGTCAGTGAGGCTGCTGCCTCTGCCTGCCTAGTTATTTAGCTCAGTGGCTGGCTTCCCTTGCTTTTCAGAGATACACTTGCTGCTTACAGCAGCAAGTAGGACTCTGGACTAGATGAAGTCTAGAGACCCCTTCCATCCTACGTGGTGAAGTATGGCTGTGCTTCATGTCACCTTTCTTACAGCAGTCACGGTGCTTTAAATCATATCGACTGCTTTGCAAGTTGTTGGTATTTAGTTATTTTCGTTTAAATAGATATAGATTATCAGGCAACCACTTGTTGAGATAAATTGAAAAATGTGAACTTCATTCTACTTTCACTCATCATGAGATGTAGACATAGAGAAGGGGCAGATGGCTGGAGTTCTTCAGCAGATTTCATCAGAGAACTGCTGAAGGGACAACCTCCCACTCTGCAAGAGCTGCAAGGCCAATAGTCTGCAAACTGTACTGAGCTGACGTCTCTCATGATTGCTGCTTCCCTCACTACAGCTTCCTTTCCACAACACCTGTCTTCTGGTGTGGCAGAGGAACAGGTGAGGTTTGCTGTACGTCTTACACCTTGTAATGTGGTGATGGTTGTGCAGCTGTCCCAAGGGAATAACTGCAAACAGGCTCAGTATAGTTCTGTTCAGCTGTTAGCTGTGCTCACAGTGGGAGAGGATGAGAAAGAGTGTGTGCTGCCTAACCTGCTTCCCACACCTTGGTCTCCTTTCCAACATCTCAGAGGAAAAGGTGCCTTCAGCCAAGTATGTATTTCCCCTAATGTCAGACCTGCACGTTTGTGCATGGCACAGCAGGTTGCTGTTGCTCCTGGAAGCCAGGCATTCTCAGAGTGAAAGTGTCTGTGACACCTTTGCGCCCTACTGAGGCAGCACCCTCTGCTCTCTCCTCCTGGAGCCACTTCCACTGGCTTACGCTGGAAATGAAAGCACATGTGGCAAGGAGAAAATAATCAGATGCTATTAGCTGTTTTACTGCTGGCACTAGTCATGCCAGGCAGGGTAGAATTGTTATGCATTTGCTGTGTTACCTTAATTCTGCTCCTACACAGTGCTAATTATAATCCTGATATGATCTAATTAAAAAAACCCCCACCACTCTCTATACTGCTTGATTGATTCTATAGCCCTGAAACAGTGAAAGCTGGTCAGGCTTAGGAGTTCAGGAGGATCCCTGCTGCAAACTCTGACACATACTTCGTGAATCCTGGGAGGAGACTGTCTAAGAATAAATTGGGTTGATAATTATGAATCTTGTCAGTAAAATCTCAATATTAAAAAAGTATGCTTCCCAGATAATTTTTATGAATAAGCAGATGTACATGTGATGGTCTGTACACAAATAGGCAGCTGTAGGTAGTTTTGGGGGAAGATGACTTTTTGTGTAGCCATTTTTGTATGTGAAGCAGTTCTGAGTGGGGAGTCACTTCATTTGTACTACAGTTTCTAAATCAGACTGTCCCACTAAAACCCAGTGTGATTTTAATGGTTTTCAATCTACATTTGAATATTGCATGCTTATTTGTTTTCACCAGAGATTTGCTATTGATTGAATTCTTAAATGGTGTCCCTGCTGGCAGAATTGCTCCCTACCAGTTAGCATCTGTCTGCCGGATCAGGGCTCTGGGTTCATATCCTTGCTTTCACTGACACAAATAGGATGGCTTAGCACATCTTTCTTTTTTGGTCTCTCCTTCTTTTTTTGTAGTTCTCCACCTCCGTAAATCCTTCTGCCTTTTCTCTTTCTTCTTTCCTCTTAACTTCTCACGTAGTGAAGCTAACAGAGGAGGGTGTGTGGGATGAGGAGTAGAAAAGGGGGAGAGAAAGTGAGAGGGAGAGTGAGGGAGACAAAAGGGAGAATGTGAGAGGTGAGGAGGAGGTGGTAATGAGGGTGGAAAATAGAACAAAGAAGGAGGGGGAGAGGGTGAGTGGAAGGGGGAATTAAGTAAGGAGGGCATGCGAGAGGGGGAGACTCTGCTTCTAGATTTTTAACCAAAGATAGGACAGTCAATTTTTTCCTGCTTACAGGAGGAATAATTAGAGCAAATGTTGGTCCTGAACATCTTCTGCCAGGCAGTTAATTTTCCAAAGCCCTGAATACATCAGCTTTATTTTATTCCCACCTGTAGATGTACAAATAACCTATAGCTATTAAATGTGTCAAGCTAGTCTACTCACTGGTCAGCATGGGGCAGTGGCTCCAGGACCTTTTACTTTCACAATTGATTATGGACAATTTTTTTGGTCATAAAGATCCAGTTCTAGCAACATGAATCTAAGAGAGTGTTTGTGTTCTTGTTACCTAACCATGGACCTGCTCTTTAGGTGAGATTTAATTTCTGGAGATTCTCTAAATCACTGCCTGCTGGAAGCAAGCTTTGTGACCAACACAGACGACCTGGGAATGTAACTTCCCTACTCTTCCACTGTCCTACGTAGTCCACCTTTTGCTTTACTTTGTGCGTGTTTTCCATACTATCTCATTCTCTGGTATGAAAAAGTTGAAGGCAATCAGTGTTTCTCCCACCATCAGACTAGAAACTATGGGTAGCTGTTCACAGACTGTCCTTTCCCTGTTTAAGACCACATCTTTTTGACCTTCTGGTCAGGAAGGCTTAGCATTGATAACTGTGCTTGTGAAGAAGGATAGAGATAGCAGGCAATAACTTGCAGAATGACTCTGTCCATCATCGCTGAGGCATTTTCATGCATTTTCCATATCTTCGTTCTGTATTGTGCAGCAACAGAGGTATACAGCTCATCATTTACTGCTGGTATTCTGTCCATTAATAGAGACTGTTGATTTCATTTGCTTATAGTGAGGATTTATTTGAATACACGCACCAAACAGTTATTGACCACCAAACTTTCCTACGCAACTTCATGGTGCTGAACAATTACAAATTAAAATGAAAAGTGTGCTTTGATGCTTTCCTTTTCTGTAGTTGCAATGATGTCTAGGGAAATACTGCAGTGGAGAAATTCTGTGTTGAGGTAATTCTAGAAATCATGTTCACATTAGAAATCCCCAAACTGTACTTTATTTTAAAATGTTTTAATGAGCTACCATATTCAGTGCATTAATCTGTCAAAGAAAAGTGCATGGGAATATGTTCCAAATCCCAGAGTCGAATTGAGGGAATGTGTTAGAGATGACATCCTAAGTTTTTGTGGTAGAAGGAACACGTTTGTTCCTTCATACCTTTCCCAATATTAACTTGTGGTGGGAAGCCATTGCAGATTTTATTGTGGTGAAATAAAAATGAATAAAGATCTTAAATAGGGGAGTAATTTTGATATTCTTTAGCAATCATAGAAATGTCTTTTATACTTCTTTGTAAGATACTGCAGCAAAAGAGACCTGTGGACAACCTCTATTATTTTTCCTTCATGAACAGAAGTACAGAACTGGAAAAGGATTTGAATAAAATGCATGCCCCTCATTTCATCGATTATGTCTTCAACTTAACCTACTCTCATCATCCCTTTTTTTAATGGTATTCTTTCTTTAAAGACACTTGACACAATTTTTTTTTCTGTTTTGTGGTAAATCACAAGTTGTTGACTACAAGTTCTCAGAGTATGGACTTTGTATGGGTGTGTCATGGGTTCAAGTGACTGAAGTTTGGTAATAGGGGGTTTGGTAATAGAGATGGTTTCGATTAGAAACCACTAGAAGCTTTTACTGTTCTATGAAAAAGCCAGTGATAGCCACTTCAATGAGGAACTTCCTACTACTAGCCAGTGGTATTCGCTTCTGTGATAACATATTCAGGAACAGAGGAACAGAAGGTTTGTTGCACAGAAGAAATTCCAGCTGAAGAGGAGAGCAGAGGAGAACATGAGATAGCAATGTAGACTCCAAGGTCAGTGTAACCGAGGGGGGAGGAAGAGGCCCAGAGGCCTCCCTCTCCCCTCCAGCAGGGGAAAGACTGAAAGCTGAGACCCCTGAAGCCTATGGAAGACTGCTGGGGAGCAGAGATCCCCTTCTGCAACTCATGAAGGAGGCCATGCCAGAGCAGAGGAGTGCATGAGGAGGCTGTGACCCCGTGGGAGACCTAAAATGAAACAGAGTCTTCCTGGAGACCTATGGCCCATGGAGAGAGAAACCTACACTGGAGCAAGTTGTCCTGGGTAGGACTTGTGGCCCTGTGGGGGATCCACGCTGATGCAGCTCATTCGTGACCCAAGGGACAGCAGATTATGGAAGAATTGTGGCCAGAGGGATGGACCCACGCTGGAGAGGTCTATCAAGGACCATCTCCCATGGGGAGGAACCCCACAGGAAACAGGGGAAGGACTCAAAGCCATTACCCCTGTAACTGTGGTGATGACCATGGTGATGACCATGGTGAAGCAAGTTGTCCCCTTGCAGTCCATGGAGACCATCAGAATGCAAAGAGAGAGAGACCTCTGTGCCTGATGTAAAAGTTACCCCCCAGGACAGTGAATTGGAAAGAGTTCCTATCTAAGAGATGGATTTTAACAGCAGCAGAAGCAGCCGCTGGCTGTGACTTTCCCCTTTTCTCATCTCCCTGTGCTCCTGAGGGAAGGTGAGAGTGGAAGGAAGGTGTTGTGTTTTAAGACTGTTTTATTCTTTTACTCTTTAGTTCTTATTTTGTTAGCAATAAATTTAGCTTTTAGTTTAAGTTTGTTAGCAATAAATTTAAGTTCTATTCACTTTGAGTCTTTTTGCCCGTGAAAATTAATTAGTAAGCGAGTCTCCCAGTTCTTATCTTACCCAGGAATTCTCTAACTTTTTTTTCCTCTCCTCTGAAAAGAGCAGAGGTGGCAGGAGGGGGAAAAGCGGTTTTCAGTAAGTGTTTAAAATCCAGCCAGAGTCAAAACCACGACAGGGTGATGGCATCTCTTTGGTTTCTGACCTTATGTTCCTTGGTAGTAACTTGTAACATTGCAATCCTGTGGTGTGTTCAGAATGGAATTTCAGTTGCTTTAAAAATATCACATGCTAGACAGTATTGAATGGATGAAAAGGTTCTCTGTGAATATTTACAATGACCAAGAGCAAGAAAAAGGATAAAAGATCTGTCTTGAAAATTATAATTTTAAGGAATAATATTAAGGAGAGGTAAAGTAGAGAAGAATATGTTAAAAAGCACAGTTAGAGTGTGAGCAAAATCCAAATATTACTATTTTAAACTTGGTTAAATTTAATTTCCTAATAAAAGGTATTAGAGAACAGCAGTTTGGGAATGGCAGAGGATTTGCCTAATCCTGTAGGTCTGATCCTGATGGTTTGTATGACTGGATAGCATGAGGATGAGAAATAAAAGACTGTAAAACAGCAGGACCCACAAAAAGAGAAAATGAATGCATGCATAAGAAGCATGAAGCCAAGAGCAATAAGGTGTTCAGATTCCTTAGTTCAGCTTCTGCTAAGTAGGCATTGCTTCACCAAAATTCTAGGCACCAGTTCTTGGAATTCTACTTATATCCATAGAAGTGACACATTCATCTAATTCCTCGTATAAGGGACGGAGAAGAGAATTTCAGAAGATGACCTACTCTGACTGATACCTTTGTCTTTTAATTAAAGGAAGGTAGGCATTTTAAGGTTTCTGTATTTTTGTATAGTAGAAGAAATGAAATCAAATTTAGTTCAAAAACTCTGAGAAGAGTCTAGACATTGTCAGTCTCCAAGTAGAAGGAGGTAACATGTTATTTTTAAAAATCAGAAGAAAATTAGGGCTTCATAAACGTGACAGATAGAATTACGTTTAAGTGATTATTATAGCATATAGATATATATATAAAGAACAGCTTAGTAGGAAACTTTGAGGACAATGTCCACAGCTTATTTTAATTTTGAATTTAAATTTGTTACATGTTTCTGGTAGTATGATTATGAACTCCATGTAGTGTGGTATATGATTATCTAAAATAATCATGCAGTTTGTGGTAATAGTCATATGTAATTGGAAGAAAAATTAAAACTTTTGAAAGATTGTTACCAATGTTGTTTTGTTAAACATGGAAGATGTTGCTTTCCATTTTTTCTGAGGGACATCAATATTGCATGTCATACAAGACAAGAAGAACAATTTTTATACCAATGTCTTCTTTTCCCCCTCATTACATTTCTAAGTTTTGACACCTTGCCCGCTGTCTAAATCTGCCCTGCTCCATTGCAGGAGTTACCTGCTTTTAAACTCCATCTAGCTGGAGTCTCTCGTCTCATCCTAGATGAGTTTCCCACACGTTTGTATTTGTGTCAATCCTTTTTACTTTTATATTAGTAAAATATTTTCACTAGAAACTAAATTTTGAGCAATATAACCTCACTCATCAACTCCTTTTCCCCTCCCACTCCCTCCAGTGCAAAAGTCAGTCTTGAAGGTACCTCTTGTTCTTCTTGTACCTTCAAGACACAACTTGTATTAGTGTGGCTCAGCAGCAAGTCAAAAAACATCCTCCCTTTGACTGTGGACATGCTTGCCACCTCTTCACCTCCTGCTTTTAATATACTTAGCTCTGTGGTTAAGAACAAAGATGGTAGCTATTTGATAGGCTGTGGATTCCTGTGCTGGAGAAATAATTAAGAATAGTGGTAAGACCATCCATTCTCAAGTAGCATTCTTGGTTTGGGCTTTGGATCCTGTGCCAATATGAGAAAACTACTGTAATTTTAAATCCTTAGCATATGCTACTCTAGTGAAAATCCATAGGACAAAAGATCTTGGAGAACGAAATATGTGGATGTTTTTAACTGAGGAAATTGAGAACCCTGTGTTTTTTTTTCATCGTGAATCAGGTATTTTGTTAGTTTGGACTTCCTTACTTACTGTTACTTTTTTGTATCCCAAGAATTTGTTCATCTGCAAATTGAGCATGTTCATATATGTAAGACCTCAAATAAGGGATCAAGAGAGGAATGTGTAATTGCCTGGTTTGTACAAATACAGCCATATCTAGTCAGACTGGCTTTACTCATTTATGTGATCAACTGCTTGAGGTATGTTGAACATACATACGTTCTGTACATGTTACCTGAAATCTTCACATACAACATCCTAAAAGACAGCATAAGCACATGGAATTTATAAAGTAGAAAGCGGCGGACATATTTTTATTTCATTAACTCAGTGTACGAAATATATTAGACTGAAAAATTATTTCAGCATGGATAAATCACAGTCCTTTATTACTAAGAGTTACTATAAAATTTGAAGGATGGCATGATATATGATTGTTATTAAAGCATAACAAGAAAGATATTATTTAGATTGAATGTGGTTTTGTGCCTTATAAATGTGAATTTAGATATTTCAGAAAAATAGTATAAATGTGATAACAGATACTGTTTAGGTTGCAGTTCCACAAATGTTATTACTCTAGTTCTTCTTTTCTGAAATGTGGAGGAGATGTTTTAAAAGTGCTGATACAATTTAAGTGTCTGAACTAAATATTGTGCTATGCTCTTCCTTTTCAAAAGAGGAAGTCTTTCCCTGAATGCACTTCCATAATTTGAATGTCCATCAAGGCAGGAGCTGGGGACATTTTTAGCTGTGTGGGTTTTCTTTTTTCTTTCTGGGGTGGGGGGAGGGAGATGTGTGTATGTGTTGTGTCTCTATATGCCTGGGAGAGGTGTTTGGTTTTTTCCCCCAGAAAAAGTGACTTTCTAAACCAGCATAACAGGCTTCTACCTTGTCTTATTAACAACAACAGTTATTTTGACTTTGCTTTCAGAACTAAAACTAAAGCAGCTCAGGCAGGGCCAAGGTAATCAAAAGCAGATTTCTACTGTGGTGTGAAGCAATGGTACCATAGACTCCACTGACCATAAGTAGAGGCAGGATTCAGTTGCCTGACTGGGGGAATCTAGCCCATCTATTTGAGATGCTATTTGGGACTTTTCTGGGAACATCTATGTTGATGGGGCTCATGGTTTTAAGGAGTAGTTAAGCAGCTCTTGTTTGGTTTGTTTATACAGTTGCCAATCTCTAAAAAAACTCTTTTAAATTACTCTGTCTCTAAATGGTCTAATACATTATAGACTTTGTTGCACTGTCAGATCTAGAAATAGAAAATATCTTATTAATCCTCTTGACTTCATAATTTCATCTAATGAATAAGAAAGGAAGTAAAAGAAATACACCAATACTGGTTTGCCATAGTGGAAGCCTGCTAATGCATTTAGTATTTTCCAAGTAGAGAAGAAGAAGGGTATATTACAAGATTCTGAAAGTGCTAAAAAATGAATAAGTGGCAGAAGTTGTCTAACACTGTACTTTAACTTTTTTGCTTTTTTTCCCTGGAGCAGCATTTGTATTGTCATCTCCTATTCCCTTTTTGTTTTGAGCATTTGCAAAGATTTAATCTGGAAATTTTATCTTTTGTCTCTCAGTTCTTGTCACTCTAAATGTCTCTTGTTTGGGTCCATCTTTGCTCTCCTTACAAATAGAATGCAAATCATATCCTTGACAGAGATAAAGAGTTATCTAAGTAAAATCAGAATAAATACTTAGAGATTAAAACTGAGATTCACTCTGAGAAAACCACAGAATGCTACATTATTTTTTGGAGTCTAAAAATGTTTATAAAAATGTCAAAACTTCATCTCAAAGGAATATGCTTTTTCTCAGTTAGGCTTTTTAGATGCTTTCTATAATGGTCCTTTCAGGTCACAGAAGTTTTAAAGAATTATTGAACAGCAGATACTCAGGATTTTTTTTTTTTTCTTATGGTAACAAGGTGGATTTTGTAGGAGATGAATATATATGATTTAAGAGGAAGGATCAAAACTGTTAGAGAACACTGGCAGTGGCAGCATGAACTCTGCAAAGCACATGAGAAGTTTTCCAGCAGTGCCAGTCGCGATAGCAGAGCTGCCAGGGGGCCAGCGGTGCTGCACCACTGCTAAAGAGCATGCACGAGGAGGAGCAGGAGAGCTATTCATAGCGCTGGCAGCAATGACACCACAAGCAATAAGCAAGAGTGTTCCACTTCAGTCAAGAATTCAAAAGCTCTTTCATGAACTTAATTAAGAACTTTTCTGACAGCGCGGAATACTAATTGTCTGTTGCAACCTCGAAGAAAGAAATCAAAGGAGGTCTGCTGAAATTCAGGATTTGCAAGAAATCAACTTTCCTACCTGCCAACATCTGATATCTAAAAATAGGAAGAAGGATGAAGGAAGGATTTCAGAATTGTTTCTAAGGAATTTCCCCTGACTGAAGACTTTCAAATTTAGCTAAGGGACATTAGTAGAAGGAAATAAGATACAACACACTGAAGTATTTTGCTGCAATTAATAGATATATTTTTTTGTGAAAGTAAAATAAGTCTTAACTTTAAATTCTACTCTGATTCACATTATCTAGAATTTTTGACAGGAGAGGTGGAGAATAGTTATGTGTAGAACAGTGAGAGCCTTTTTTCTTAAGGAGGGACAGTTGACTTTTTTCATGAAAAGAAGCTGTTTTCTATGACTTGGAAAATTTTTTACTAGTACAAATGATCAAAGAAAAAGAATACACTTGAGTGGCCAAGAAAACGAAGTGGTTTTCTTCCACAAGAAATTGATTGCCATTTTTCATTGTGCGTTTTTTCATTTTTATCTTCTTTTTCATTAAATAATCATTTAGGATTCTTTATCTGTAAATTCTGTGCATCATAAAAATGCAAGTTAATTTTTGTTGCTTTAAAATATTTCAAATGTGCTTACTAAGAAATGCAGGAAATATTTTATATAATTCTTTGTAGATGCTACATAGAAGAAAATAGGACAATATTTTTAGTATTTTTTACAGAGATGAAAATACTAATATGAGACTTTGAAACTTTCATTTCCTTGCGTTCAACAGTATCCTGTCAAGTTTAATATGGAATATCTTCCAGGTAATGAGATATTTTAAGGGGCTAATCTACCAGAGTAACTTAGAAATGATGCAGTGCCAGCTGCTTTTATTCATCTGTCTTTATTCCTTATAAACACAAACTGTTCAGAATGATAAGCTATGAAATACAGGGAGTTGGTAAGGGATACCAAATAACTAAGGAAAAAATCCAGATCTGCAGGTAGAAAGAGGCTGCTCAGGAAATATACTTTTGACAGAAGATACCCTAAGAAAGATACTGTCTCCTTTTTCAGATCACAGAATCACAGAATATGCTGAGTTGGAAGTGACCTGCAAGGGTCATCGAGTCCAACCCTTAGCCCTGCACAGGACCATCCCCAAGAGTCACATCATATGCCTGAGAGTATCATCCAAACACTTCCTGAGCTCTGTCAGGCTTGGTGCTGTTACCACTTCCCTGGGGAGTCTGTTCCAGTGCCCACCCACCCTCTGAGTGAAGAACCATTTTCTAATATCCAACCTAAACCACCCCTCACACAACTTCAGGCCATTCCTGAAGTGAATGTGGTGACCAGGTCCTGTCACTGGTCACCACAGAGAAAAGATCAGTGCTTGCCCCTCCTCTTCCCCTCCCAAGGAAGCTGTAGACTGCAATGAGGTCTCCCATCAGTCTCTTCTCCAGGCTGAACTGACCAAGTGACCTCAGCTGCTCCTCATATGGCTTTCCCTTAAGGCCCTTCACCATCTTCATTGCCCTCCTTTGGACACTAAGACATTAATATCTTTCTGATATTGTGGTGCCCAAAACTGCACACAATATTCAAGGTGAGGGCACCCCAGTGCAGAGCAGAGCAGGACAATCTCCTCCCTCGACTGGCTGATGATGCTTTGCCTGATGCCCCCCAGGACAAGTTGGCCCTCCTGGCTGCCAGGGCACTGCTGACTCAGATTCAACTTGTCATCAAACAGGACCCCCAGGTCCGTTTCCATGGCACTACTTTGTAGCATCTCATTCCCCAGTCTGCATGTACATCCAGGGTTGTCCCATCCCAGGTGCAGAATCCAGTACTTTCCCTTGCTGAACTTCATGTGGTTGGTGATTGCCCAGTCCTCTAATTCATCAAGGTCTCTCTGCAGGGCCTCCCTGCCTTCGAGAGAGTGAACAGTTCCTCCCAGTTTTGTCTCTTCTGCAAATTTACTTAGTATCCCTTCAAGCCCTGTGTCCAAGTCATTATGAAGATGTTGAAAAGCACAGGGCCTAAGATGGAGCCCCGTGGAACCCCACTAGTGACAGGTCACCAGTTTGATGTTACCCCATTCACTATTTCCCTCTGTGCTCAACCCATGAGCTAATTGCTCACCTACCACGTGGTGTGTTTATCCAACAGTGTGCTGGACATTTTGTCCAGAAGGATTCTGTGAGAGAGAGTATTGAAAGCTTTACTGAAATCCAAAAAGAAGATGGCTTCCCTTGATCAGCCAGGTGGGTTACCTTGTGAAAAAAGGAAATCAGGTTTGATATTCAGGACTTTCTCTCATGAAGCTGTGCTGGCTGTGACTGAGGACAGTGTTGCCTTTCAGGTGTTTTTCAATATCTCCCAGAATAATATTAGTACTACTAATATGTACAAAAACAAACTAAATTTTTCTGTTAGTACATGGGGGAAAAAAATGGAGAAAAATATTTGCATCCTGTGAGGACAAGAAGTCGTTTCTGACTTTGATAGTAACCAATGAAAGCTTGAGACACATCTACTTTGGATAAATATCTAAAAATAAGTGGGCCTTAATTATTTGTGCTGAAGAAGACTGAAACACCAGGCTCCAGAAATGTCTAGTTGGCTGATGTTTTTTTTTCCTTTGTTAAATTTGGGGCATTAGGTAAATTCTGCAAATTTATGAGAGTCCTGACATAGAGCCAGAATTCAAAAGGGGCACTAAGATGACCAAAGAGGCTGTTAAGCCTGACATTCACCCTTTGCATTTGAATTACTGCATTTGGAAAACAGGTAAAGGAAGGACACGGTTCTTAGGGCATTATGTTTTTAAAGCTTGTTGAAAGGTTGCAAAAGGTTGGGTTAAGAACTACAATAATGTTTCAAATTCTGGAGAAACTACTTTGCAGTGGAGGATTTAGAGATTTCAATCTGTTTAGTTTGTCGCACAGGAGATCAAGAGGTGACTTGATTATAAAGTGTAAACACTTTCATACACGCACAGTATTCACCACTAAAAGCTTTTTAATCTAGTGGTGAAAGGCAGAATAAGCACTGAGGGATGGGAGTTGAAGTGACTGTCCTTGGAAGCAGGGCATGCATTTTTAATGGTGAGTGTGATTCACCTAGGAGCTGCTGATCTCTCAGTATTCTCTGAACAAGACTTATTTCTTATCTGAGTGTTAATGCATTATACAGCTTCAGATCCCATCAACACAATGTTACGCACTTCTTGAACTCCAGGACTTAGGTATTTTTTTCTTTTCTTTTTTTTTTTTTCGCCCCTCTTCCTAAAGTGTTAGAAATGGCATTTCACGTGGTGCAATCCTAGCAAGATGTTTTTTGAATATACACATAGTATTGGACATACCAGGATATTATTTTGATAATCTTTGCAATTTATTGCAAGAAAGAAAAGGTGAGAATTGTTCCTACCCATAGATAGGAACTTCTTGCCTGTTTTCAGGTAGAAAAAATACTACCTTTCATTATGCAAGGCATATTTGTTTTGCCCTATCATTAAACATTGCAAATTTGTCTGGCAAATTGTATGTAACTTCCTACTTTTCAGGAACTGGCAGATATGAGACCACATCAGTGACATACCACATCAATGACATGGTTAGATGATGTCAGTGTTCTGTGCCCAGCTCACCTCTGTGCTGTCCTGGCTGTAGACCAAAGCATGGTGCAATGCACAGATGGCTTGGTAGGTGATTTTCTTTGAAATATAGTAAAACTCTCAGTATTTGTACTGTTAGCGAGCTTCAGGAATTTTTCTGAAACCTCCAGATTTTCACTTCTACTTCAGAAATGCACTGGTGGCTCTTGATTATAGCTGACAGAAGGAAATTTTTAGTTGTTCCGCTTGGGTGGAGAGACCTGATAAGAAATCATCATCAGATGTTTTGAAGGATCTCACTCTAGGTACCCATACAGCTTCACTCTTAGTCCTTCTGTTCAGCTTTTGGAGAAAAGGTTTTTATCTAGTGGTATGATGTTTAACAAGACCAAGTGCTGGGTCCTGCACTTTGGCCACAACAATCCCCTACAGTGCTCCAGACTGGGGACAAAGTGGCTGGAGAGCAACAAGATGGAGAGGGACCTGGAGGTTCTAGTCAACAGGAAGATGAACACCTCGAGTACTGTATCCAGTTCTGGGCCCCTCAGTTCAGGAAGGAGATTGAGGTGCTGTAGAGTGTCCAAAGAAGGGCAACAAGGCTGGTGAAGGGACTCGAGCACAAGTCCTGTGAGGAGAAGCTGACCGAGCTGGGGTTGTTTAGCCTGGAGAAGAGGAGGTTCAGGGAGACCTCATCACTCTCTACAACTCCCTGAAAGGAGGTTGTAGCCAGGTGGGGGTTGGTCTCTTCTCCCAGGCAACCAGCGGTAGGACAAGAGGGCACAGTCTTAAGCTCTGCCAGGGAAAGTTTAGGTTGGATATTAGGAAGAAATTTTTTACAGAGAGGGTAATCAGGCATTGGAATGGGCTGCCCAGAGAGGTGGTGGATTCACCGTCCCTGTAGTTTTTAAGATGAGACTGGATGTGGCACTTAGTGCCATGGTCTAGTAACCATGGTGGTGTTGGATCAAGGGTTGGACTTGATGATCTCAGAGGTCTTTTCCAAACTGGTTGATTCTATGATTCTATGAATATTGCAGAATGTGCTGGATAAAAATGTCCCTTAAGCAGTCTTGACACACAGCATGGAATTTTACATCATGTACCCCAAGTAAAGGGAGGGAGTGCTTTTTCAAAAACATGGCACAGAACAAGACTGCAAAATAGTGATCCCATTCTATGACTGTTCCATGTAGTTGTGAAAAAATCTGTGAATTTGGCAGAAGGAAAAGTCAGTGATCATCAAAAACCACAAGAACTCTGCTTAGATGAGGAGAGACTTCTGGCTCAAGCAATACGCTATCTTTATGTAAAAGAATGAGATTCTTCCTTTACATCTAGCTCCATCTGGAAATCCATTTTTAGGTTTAAAAAATACTGAGTTATGACAGGAACTAAATCTTTAGAGCTTTTGGCCCTGTAAAGGGTTATCCAAGGGGAATGAAATATCTTTTCCTTCTAGAGAATAGGTAGGAGACTAATGCTATGGTTAGATCCAAGTATTCTGCAACAAATTATGACTTGGTCACTTGAAAATTTTCAGTGCTTTTTCTATGGACACAATTACACTGGAGATTTGTACCTGGAACCTTCTGTAGTACTGAACCAAATCTTCTGAAGGTCTGAGCTTATGGCACATGATGGCTCACCAGCCTGTGGACTCCTGTGGAGGTCCGAAATGACCAGGGAGTCTGAATCTCTGTGACTGCACACTACTTAATGGGCTGTTGTGAGAACCACTGCAGAACAGAAGAAAAATATTAACCAAGGAAAACCTTTGGAGAAACATCTCTCTGCCAAATTTATGGGTACTTCAGAGTAGCAGGCAGAATCATAAAACAAGTCAGTAGGCTTTGTGCAGTGTTTCCCAAAGGACACTGACTGCTGTTATTTAAGACATTATTGGTTTAAAATGAACCCTAGGGGTTTTCTGTCAGGACTTAAATGGGAAATGTGTTGGCAGAAGCTTTTCTTCTCTTAAAATCATACCTATGACAAGTGTGGCTCCTCAGGAGAGAACCTCAGTGGGTCTGCTAGATGTGATGAATGGGAACATGGTTACTGAAGCATCTCTCTTAGTGTGCTTCTGCTGTGTTGTCCATGTGACAATTTTCTGATATGCATTATTACAGGAATAAAATCCATATTTTGATATATGAGCAGTATGGAACTATGTGAACTAAATTTCTTTATGGGAATGTCTTTTCGGAAGAGTTTGGGCATAAGTAGTAGTCTTGGGAATTAATCAAAATGTTGATAGATAGGAAGGAAAAGAGAAGAAAACCTGAAATTGGATGTCGTGTTTTTCTATAGGCCTTGCTATGGAGATTTAGTTGAAAGGAAAAATAGTTTACACTAATTTTGTGCTTACACTTTCTGCTCAACAACTTCATCAGGTAAGAGAGTTTTGCAGAAAAATTCTTTGCTAACACTGATTTAATTCTTATCTTGTATAGTCTTAGTGAGCATCAAGAAGCAAGGATGCTCACCACAAAAGAGGCTCCATTTTTCTACTGAGAACAATTTCAAACTAAAGACAATTTTCTTAAAACAGTTATGAGCAATAATATTCTGGAGAAAAAATAGGTAATAAAAATGTAGAGAGCATGCTATTGGTTTTCCTTCACAAATAGTATTCTTGAGAACATTTAACTTCAATAAGGACTATAAATCATAAATATAAAGAGCCTTGACATTTTTAATTTTACCATGTGCTATGCTTAAAACATAAAATAAACCAGTTAATGTTCTCCTTTTCTAATTTTCTAATTCACTAAGATGCCATATGCTTTTCATTTGTGTTTACTTTGGCATCCAGAATAATGAAGAGAATTAAATAATGCTGGAGACAAGCTTAATCATTATCTTGTGTTCAAGCACTTTGATGGTATATTTAAAATAGATGTGTGAGCCTTTTTTGTTCCTTGTAATATGGAAATTATAAAGGAAGGTGAACAGGATGATAAATTAGAGATGCTCTCAGCGAGGCTGTTAAATTATTTTTAGGTAGAAGACATACTGTACACACTGAGCCTCAGCTGAATATAATTAATTTGAAACGTTATCACTGTTGTGCTTCCAGTCCTATTGTAATTTTTTCTTCAGTTCTGCATTTTGCTGGCTCCTTTCACACCCCTCACTGTGAGATCTTTTCCTGTTTTGCACGTGTCCTGTTTGTTACCACCATATGGCAGTTAGAATTTCAGTAGCTTTTCTCTGTTTACAGACCACTGTGCTTTGTCATATTTTTGCTGCTCACCCTGTATAGCCATCTGATACCTATCATCTGTTTAACACATTGGATGCCAAAAATACTCAGATTTCTTTTTTTTTTTATTTCAAATGGACATGTAAGAAAGACTGTTTCAGAAACCTGTTTTAATAAACATTGCTCCAAAGTAATTTCCTGTTGTGTTGAACTGGTACCCACACCTCATAACTTTCCAAGCTGTTTACCAGGCATCAGCTGACTGAAGGGATATACTCCAGCACTGGGGATTTTATTTTTTTACCTTATGTGCATTGCACTGTTCGTAGCAGACCATAGAGCATTGAAGTATCTTTTCCCACTGTGTGAGTGTAACAAACCCAATATTGTCAGAGTATAGCAGGGTGTGTTCTTACCCTGGTGGCTAATTTCAACTTAGTTGGGGTTGCACTACGGAACTGTTTTTGAAACTGCTTTCACAGATAAAATACATCTTGATTTGCAAGGATTAGTGATGGCTGATTCTGTTTTAATCCAGCATTTCAATCTCATGATATTGACACCAAAAAAAAAAAAAAAAAAAAATCACTTCCCCAACTGTCACAATGTAATTAAACTTGGGGGTCAGGGTAACAAATAGTATGAAAAAATGATTGTATTACTGAATTAGAAGTAGAGGGGCCTGCAGCAATATTTGTGGTATTAGCCATGATGAGTTTTTTATTCGGTAGTATTTTAAGATACCAAAATCTTGACTTGCCAGGTGTTCTTAAGCTTAAAATTTAGAAGAGGTGCCTCTGTTTCCTATGGCTTCTTGAAGCAGGCAAAGAAAAACAGCAATACACAGTTGTGTATACACAGCGAAGCCATATAATCATGTGCTCATCTTTTGCCAGCTTTCCTGGATATTGCTGGACAAGAGGTTTTCCAAACAGACTTAACAGCTTAATAGTGCAAGGCTATACAGGACCAACTGCCTGTAAACAGTGGCTGATCTCTTAAGACATCGAGTGGTCCCCTCTGATGGGATGATGATCCCCTCTGATGGGTGAATAGATGCTTATCTCTGAACTAGCTGGTAAGAGAGGAAGAGCTCTGCTCTCCCCTGGCTTGGACTGCCTCTGCTGTAGGTAGGTTGGTTGATGGGAACAGCTTCTGCCTGGGTTATGTGATTCAGCCAGACGAACTTAGCGGTGCTACCGATTAATATTGTTCAGTTGTATAAATAGGCTTCGCTTTAATTTTCTTTCTTTTTCATGCACTGCTTCATTAAAATGTCTAGTGGTTAGTAGTTCTGCATTCAGAATAAGAGAACCAAGTAGTGGTTCCTGTGTGTGTGTGATTTTGTGTAGGTGCAAATCTATGCCTTACTTTTAAAAAGTCTTCCTTAAGATTTTCATTAATCTTTTTCCCCTCTCTCCAGTCCTTAAATAGAGCTTTTCTGCTGTAACACCCTGCCTCCCCACCTCCTGCCCCACCCCTTTCAGGCTTTGCACATTTTGTTTTACATGACTTTTAGTTGTTCTCCATTTTATGGCCAGTTGATTACTATGTGATAACTATCCTTAGGAAAAAACCCATGCCCTCAGTAGCATATTATGTGATCTAATAAATTAATTAAAAAAATTGAAGAGATCACTATTTCATTCTCTTTTGCTTCACTCTGAAAACAGATTAGGTTTTATATGTTCACAAAAATTTGATTGTGGTGAAGTTTAGCTTAAATAAATGATATTTGTGTTCCATAATAAAACAAAACTGATGTTTTTGAAGAGAAAATAAATCAAGTTATTCTTTACTCATCTATTTAATGTATTTTAAAGGACATTTACTAGCAGAGCCACTTCACAAAATAGTATTTTACTAGAAAAATTTCCTGTGGGGCTCAGAGAGTACTGCTTCAAGGATCATTCAGTGGCATTAAAGCATTGTTATGCCATCTCAAGCTAACACAGGTAAGCTCATTCGGTAGACAAGCTTTGTGTGTCTTTTATTCAACAAGGGAAAGAGACTGGGGTTATGGGTTAGATTCAGTAATATTTAAGTAAATGAGGAAAATGAAGACAATTCTTAGTCAGTTGATAGGGTAGCTTTCCATCAGGTTTTTTTCAGATGTTTTATAAAAAAAGCTTCTGTCTAACATATGTAGAGGTTTTTTTTTTTTTTTAAATAAGCAACCGTGTATGAAAATTACCTCTATCTGCAAATGCAATGATGTTAAAGGAAATGCTCTGTAATCTTGCAAATGGTACTAGCATGGATGTCTCTGGGATCTGTTTTCTGTGATACACCTGTACTAAAACAGTTCATCTGCTCTGCTATATAAAGAAAACACAGAATGAAAACATTTCACTGAAAGAACAAAGACAAATTAACTATTAACTTTAATTAACTGCCTTTAATATTTTTATCAGTCTTCTTTTGGTGCCAAAGCCCTGATTTCATAATATAAGTAAGCCTTGTGTAAACCTCATTTATGCATATATATATATATAAATAAATATATATATAAATTTATTGGTGAATAGATGCTTATCTCTGAAGTAGCTGGGAAGAGAGGAAGATCTTACCTTCCAGTTTAGCAGGGGCTAAATTGTAAGAGTGTTTTGAATTGAAGAGATGCCAGGAGATGGTCTCCTTGTTGTGGTTTCGATTATGTGAGTAGGCAAGGGAAAATTTCTCAGGCCTCTTTTTACAGTGGATCTTATGGAAACTGTTAATCTGAAGAATTTTAGAGAAGTGAAATTCAGTTTTAAAACAATCTCTGTAACAAATCGTGTTATTTTAACTTTCAGTGAGAAAAGCCTTTCTTCTAAGAGTCATATATTCCTGTTAAAGTCACATACAAACAACATTGTCAATATTTGCACCTTGAAATATGCTCGAACTTTATTTCTTAAAACACCTAGGTTTGACAGCGCAGTTGCAAGAGATGCTCAAGCTCACACTTCCGCTGCAGTCAGTGGTTTTATCTCTCTTCCTCAGATTCTGATTCTGTCGCCTTTGTTTGTTTTTTTTTGGTTTGGTTTGTGTTTGGGTTTTTTTGTTTGTTTGTTTTTAATCCAGAAGCATTAATGCAACTGTGTGGGCTCACATTCTCTTTCTTATAGTTGTGTCTTAACCTCATTTGGTATCCTGGACTGTGTGGTTGTGTGGGTATGCTGTCCCTAACCATTATGACTGGTTTCCTGCAACAGGTATTGCATGAATGTGACAAGTAAAATAATACAGTCATTTATGTCTGCAGGTTTGATGCATGCATACTTCCAGCAATCTTAAAAAAGCTGAATATGTGTAGAGGCCCTGTGTTTATTAGGTAGATAATGCTTGGCCCTGAATGTGTGTTTTAATGCTTCAGTAAGAGCGGGACTGTGACTATAACTTCTTAAGTGGTTGTTGCATTCTGGATTAAGCTACAAACTGCTGAGAGTGGTTACATTTTTATTTAAGACTTTTAAAAAGCTTTTTGGTTCGTTATAACCTCGAATTAGCATCTGGAGAAAGAGTCATATTCTAAGAGAAATTTTTTTTAATTTAGTGAGAAAAATAAGATATTTTGGCAAAAAGCTTTTATAGGAGTAAAATACAGCCAAGAAAAAAGCATTTTACCAAAACATTCAGCATAAAGACTGATTCCATAGGAAACACCCACTAAAAATAATCCATATACCAGCTTTAGTAAAAGACAGTTCATTGGTTTTAAGTTAACCAAAAGAGAAGGAAAAGAGTAAAAGAAAACAGATTAAAAGGGGTAAAGAAAGAGACAAGAAAGAAAGGAAAAAAATTGTTACTGACAAGATTTGATGATTCACATGGTATCGGCTGAAGAAGGAGAAGAGGGAGAGAAAAGAGGGAGACCACATGGAGTCTCTTGTATTTATAGAGTTCAGTTCTCCCTCCCAGGCAGGGTATCTGGTCAGCGCCTTCCAGGGAGGGTGAGCTGTGCTGTAGCAGTCACAGGCTGAAGGGATGTGGTGTGGGTGGGCTACCAGGCAGGTCTGCCTTGACCGACAGCCTGGCTACATGGCCTTCAGCTCTGCCCTGTTCTCTGCAGTGGCTGCAGGCCTTGCTTTCAGCTCTGCCCTGTGCCCTCAGCACAGCCCTTGTGTGCTGCCCTTACCTTGTACCCGCAGGTCCAGGCCCAGCCCTTCCCCACATGCACACACACACACAGGGAGTCGTTTCCGACCCATATCAATAATTCAGTGAGATTTGGATCCCGGATCTCACAGTGGTTACATTTAGTAAAGCTGAGGCTGCTTACAGCACTGTGTGTATGAACTCATGAAACTTTTGAACTCTGTCACTTGTAACTGGTGACAAGTCTTCAGAGCAAACTAGCTACTCTCTTGCTGTATTGTCTGTGCTGGGAGAGCTGAGTGGTGAAGCAATTAAAAGGGAAAATATAGCAAAACGGTGATGGCATCGTGGGATAACTGGTGTTGGTGGGGTTGTCCACAGAGGTGAGAGGTGTATAAAAATACCCATACTGGTTAAGACCAAAGGACAAGGCATTGATACATTGTGGGTTGTTCTCACCCCCCTTCTACTGGCTACAGTCAAACTGTCAGTGTACAGCACTGGGAGAAGGAAGAAGTCTGACAGAGAATCTCAGTGACTTTGGGGTCTCCAGAATCCTACTAGGTCTCTGGGTAGCATACTGTTTGTCCGTAGCCTGCTGACTCTGTGGAGGTCTTCAAGGTGCTCTACTTGCTGTCCCTTGCAATTAACTGCCTTCATAGTTGATGCTTTTTCTCTCTTAACCCTCTCTATCTCTCCCTCTATTTTTTTTCTTTTTAAACAAATTCTTTGACTCCAATGTTTGTTTTCCCAGTTTCGTGGTGTGGTTGACTGTCTTTAGCTCTGTCTTCCATCCTTAAGATCGTGTTACGGCTTGAGACAGTGGCCTGTTGGGGCTGCTCAAGGAAGTGTAAAAGTATAAGACAAGTGGGTAGACATGTCTCCTCTCTGTATGATACCACTTCATGTACTTTTATATTCTAGCAAACCGCTGATTTGACTGTATTAGGGCACAGGAGTCTGCTCACCTGGGAAGCCGACAGTAGTGGGATGAGAGTAGAGTCTAATCTGTGGGACTAATAATGAGTAAGTGAAATTCAAACAATAGGTGCAAGGGCAGATACTCTAGCTAAAATAGGATGATAAAAGAAGTGGAAGCGTTGAACATTTAGCAAATATGGTGTGGTTTCTGCAGTGCAGTACGGAGTCATATGTTACCTTAAGGCACGGAGGCAGCCTGCATGCTAAAAGCATGCTGGACTCTGTTCCTCAAGACCAAAGTTAATGTGTGTTGTACCACAGCTTGTCATTTCCTTGTTTTCAAAGGCTTTGAATTTGATATTCAAATGAAACTATTGAGGACTGTAGTCGTTGCTTACGGTTTTTAAAACAGGTGTTTCCAATGGGCATAGGTACAAATGTTTATGAATATTGTTTTGGTGTGGAACTATGTGCAGGCCCACTCACTGTAGAAGACTTCATATTATATTAAGCTCTGTGTCACTGAATTTTATGCAGTGCAATTATTTGTGGTCAGTGTAATTATTTGTGGTCAATTTAATGACAAATTTTACTTAGATGATACTAAAAAATTGTTAAGTTATTGGAGCTATATTCTTTTCTTGTCCATGGAAGATAGGGTAATGGGTAGCTCCTTGCAACTATTTCCCACTCACCATCCTATTCTGTGACATTTTCAAAGTCATTAATGCTAATTCTTCTGTTTGTACTTACACCATAAGCTTACTTGAGGGACTTTATGTGAAACCTGGTCTCACGGTTGACCTGAAATCCTGGACTTCTGTTGCTGTGACCCTTTCTGACAAAGCTTTCATTCTCTAGGACAGACAGCTGGAGTCTCTTCCACCCTAGTGTAATTTCCCACACTTACAGTTCCCTCTCCATCTCGGACAGATGGGTCATGTCTTTTATCTGTTTTTCTTGTGTTCTGGATTTGTGTTGCCCTTTCAGACTTTTCCATACTTGTGCTGTGACCTAGAGGTGTTCTTCCTTGCTTTTGTGCAAGCCATCTGGGACATGATGAATAAGGCCAATACTCTGCCCTAGAAGAGTGTTTCCAGATCACAGCTCATAACAGCAATTGGGTGGAAGGGTTTGTACCTCCTTAAAAAGGCCAAGGAATGGTGACAGAGGTTCCCAAAAGTACAAGGGCTCTAGGTCCTGAAATGAAGCTGGAATGAAGCAGTACTGAGTAGAAAGTTCTTGACTCCCTCAATCTTGGTTTTGTTTTTTTTTTCTTACCTTTTAAAACCTTTAGTTTCCAAATAATTCTTCAGAGTTGAAAGGTATCAAATATCACTCCAAAACCCCCACAAAACCCTTTGTAATGCTACAGAAACACTTTTCATGAAAAAGAAAGACTTTAATTTTTGAAACATAGGCTTTTTCTGCACAGAATTACCTTAAAGCATAACAGCTGTACTCTTAATTGAGGCTGTAGAAATAGTCATATGAGGAGAATGGAACATCTTTTTAGTGATGGTATTGGTTTTCATATTTTTATTAACTCTGAATATGAAAAAAGGAAAACTGTTGATTTAAATTATTTGCATTTTTCATAAAAGCCATGGCATAAGAATATATGTTTTTAAACAAAGAAGGAATAATCATTAATTGTTTTTTTCAGCAGAAGTCATTGACTCCTTCAGTACTAAATATGTCTCAGCATGTAAGTGCTTTTTAATACAAACATGCAGTTTCTTTCTGGATTACTCAGCTATTTAGCCTTTTTTTAGTACTATTACGTGTTGTTTTCTTCATTATCTGGTTGCTCTTTTATACCTCAGAAAGTGTAATGGTCATTTGGGAGAAACTGTGGGAAACTGGAATGTAAATTCCTTATTGTAAATATTGCACATTTTTGACTCACAGTTATTCAGTTGTGCTAGGAAGAAGTCTGCCTGTGGGCTGCAGTAATTTAAAAAAAACCTAACAAATATTATGAAAATAAAGTTTTCCAGTAATCTAAGTTAGGAAATCTTCCAGGAAGCTGAAAAATTGCATTTTAAGCAAGTTATTTAATGAGGTCATTTATATGCTTGCAGAAAACCTGCCCTTACTGAAATGTTAGCTTGCAAATGGCTGTTACTGCTGGTGAAAAGGCACCAGATAAGAGCCCCAGAAATAAAGCTGCAGTCCATGCCACTTTGCTGGTGTGTCTCTGCTCCAGTGCAGTGAGGAAAGCAGCTTTCTAACCAAGATGTAGGACTTTTTTGCCTCAGCCTGTATAGTCTTGTGAGGATGCTGCTAGGTAGTATGCAGTTGATAATAGATTAAAGGAAGAAGTTGGAATTAAGATAGCTCATATAGAGGTTAAAAGTATCTGTTACATGTGAACAACTTTTGTTTCCAGTGGTGGTGGCCACTTTCTCCACAAAGGTGAAACCCTTATCTTGGCGAAGCCTGAACTTTATCATGAGTCTCATAACAAAATTGTCTCCCATGTCATGGGGAAAAACATAAGTTATATTGCCTGAGGGTTGGAAAACAAAAAGTAAATGATTGGAATCATAAACTGAGAATCATAAACTGATTAAAAGAAATTAAAATTATTAACTTCATGAATTTCTGAATCATGTTAGGAGATTGGTGTTACCATGTTGCCTGGAAGCACTTATCGTGGACTATAACCCTTCTGAGTGAGTGTTTTTACACATGTAGGAAGAAAGGCAATCTTTGCCACAGGGCAGCCTGCACTGTAAGTATTAGGCAAATAATAAAACAATGAGGGAATCCGTATTGTCTGGCATGATAAGTAAAAGTTTTAACATACCTAATTTTCGTCCAGATCTTTGAAGGCATGAAGGTGCAGGAGAGTTTTAGGAGGATAATGGGATGGTGGTGCTGTTAATACTCCCATGTTAGGGGCAACAAGGGAAAGTCCTCAAAGGCTGTGTTGGATGGGACTTTGAGCAACCCAGTCTAATGGGTGGTGTCCCTGCCCATGGCAGGGGGTTTGGTACTAGATGGTCTTTAAGGTACTTTCCAATCCAGACCTTTCTGTGATTCTTGCTTGAAATCTTACCTTGAGCAGAAGTGTCTCAGTACTGAATGAGAAATGACAGGCAAGATGGAAATAGGCTGTCAAAGTCTTTGAAGGTGAAGATAAGCCATTTATGTTTTATGCAGGAGAAAAGCGGATTCATCTAAGGAATACAAAGAAAGAGGTAAAATAAATTAAATTATATTTGTTGCAGAATTGTGATTGGACTATCAGCAGGACAAGCTTACACTGGCAAGAAAAGGAATTGAGGGATGAGCTGGTGATAGCTGACTATTTAGGCTGGATGGATATCAATTTAGTTAAACTTTGGTAGAGGTTTTTTTTATTTGTTTTTTGTTTGTTTGTTTTTTTGTGTTTTGTTTTGTTGTGTTTTATTTTCATTGGGTTTGGTTTTAATTTGCAAAATTAGTCTCCACAACTGTGGTATTTTAGGTGAAGGTCTAAATAGGTCTGAATCCAGTGTGTAGCACAGTGGTTATTGGTCCTGAGAGGAAAGCAGAATGGAGAGGGTGATAAGGTTTGCTGGAAGTACAAGGAAATCTTTATTTCAGTTTATGAAATTTGATGTACAGGTCACCCACCACAGAAGCCAGTAACCAATGCCAAACATTTCAGTTTGGACAGAAGGAGACAAATGTGAGGTAGAGAGACTGACCTGTGAGATTTGTGTTTGCACCAATAAACCAGGGAGGAAGAAGAGATCTTGGCATGTGGAAGAGGAAAGGCTGATGCCCAGCAGGAGTCAGATGATTGCTGGTGAGGTGAAAAATGTCATGGGCAGCAGGTGAAGACTAAATTGAGAGAATAATAGAATTGATCCATAGCTGTGTGTTGAATGAATAGGGGAGAATGAAGAAGCCTTCAGGCCAGGTAAAATCTGAGATTTTGAGGAATATTTGTTGTTTATATTATAGGATATATTACATGCTATAATATATGCTGTGTATAATAGTTATTATGATATATTTATTTAAAAATGTGTAGGAGGGAGAGATGAGACCTACAGGAAATATGAATAGCAAAAGGTCAAACATGTGGTAAGTAAAGTCACAGAAAAGTGACAAGTTGGACAATAGGGGCAACAAGCAGACAGTTTGTGCAGAAGAAAATATGGATATGGAAGCCATTAACTCTTTCATTGGCAGTCCTTTGATTAATACCTGTACTTATCTTAAAGAAATATGGCCTTTCTTACTCTAAAGATTAGTTGATTAGTTGTGTTCCTACCTGTTTCAAAACTTACAGAGAACCATGTCTTACTTGCCTTGGACAAGCATTTTTTTACAGACAGATACTATACTCTACTCTTAAAATGGCATGAAGTAACCATAAAATATATCTAGACTTCTCCGCTCAACTTCAGCTGTTTTTCTAGTCAACACATGCAGATGCCCCATAAACTCTTCTCTTTTCTTTACTCGGACAAAACTATCCACAGCAGCTTGCTAAAGTTTCCTGTCTTGGCTGTGTTGTTTAAAGCATGTATTCCCAAAAACCATGACAAGATGACAGCTTTTCCCAGCTAAGGTGCTTGCTAGTGAGGTTGAGACAAAAGCTAGGTGCCACACTGCTCCCTCTGGGAACACCTCCCTGAGATTAGTACCTGCAGTGCTGGCAAACTGGAAAGGCGTGTGGTGAGACTGAGCTAATTCTAGATTTACAGAGCAGCTGAATAGTGTTTTTTCAGGTCACAGCTTTGATGTCACTGCCTAAAGTTTGCCAACAGGTTTTTAGATGTATCTGTTGCCCTTCTCGGCATGCTAAATATTGCTGCTTGCATTTTTTTTTTTAATTTATCATAAAAAATTAATGCTAAGAACAGAAATTCGTAAGAGCCCTGCTTATCTTATGTAAAAACTTGTCTGAGCTCAGTGTGATAATGTGTCTGTGTGACATGGGACAAAATAATGCATTTTACTAAGCTTTTTTTCATATATGCAGTAGCTACTGTTATATAGTTACTTAAGGCTATGTCACTTAGAAGGTGGCACTTTTTCTACTAACATGAACTCATGACAGGGCACAATATTTTTATAACATTACATCAGGTGTTCAATTTCTAGACTGAATCATTTGAGTTGAACTGGGAGAGTGAAAATGCGATCTGCAGTGCCATCTGCTGGATTTCTAAGGAAGTAAAAAGTGTAGTTCCATACTACGTTTAAAAATCATTTAAAATGTAACTGAGCATGAAAGAGACCGAAATCTTTGTAATTTTTATAAAATCTCTGCAGACAGAGCATAAATATGCAAATTCACGGTTCTGTAACATTCTAATCTTCAGCATATACCTGCAGATATTTCAGATAGGTATTTAAAACATAAAACAGTAAAAAAGAAATAACATACTATGTTAAAAATGTTAAAAATATTACATTCTTGGATTGCAACTTCAATATCTGCTTAGTGGAAATGACTGCAGAGTATAGATATACATCTTGGTCCCTCTCCACAGAACCCAACACCACAAATGATAACTTCTGGGTGGCTTGATATGTCACTTTCTAATCAGCCAATATTATGAATAGCCTCAATGTCCATTGTTTGTCCTCCTAATGATATCAGTGAACTATCTGAAAGGTTTAAGTTGTGTAAGATATTCATCACATGAGTGTTCTCCAAGGCTTGCAGTTTTTGAGAAGTACATGAAGACATGAGTAAAGCTTTGCAGAATTGCCTATCAGTATTTTTTTTACTAGTTTACACTGTCAAAGTAAAATACTGAATATTCAAGTGAAAATATGGTACATGTATGACACATAGCTAAAGCTGATTTTTTGTGAAGTGTCTTTGAAAAAAAGGGAGGAGGAAGCACTAGGAGTAGTGATGCCAGCCTCTCATGTGTGTGTGGTAAGGTCCTTAGGCTGATGTGCCTCTCCAAGTGCCTTAGTCACTTCCAGAATTTGAGCAACAGAAGATTTTGTTTTAGTCATGAGATCTGATGTACCCAAAGATTCTCCCATAGTATGACCTTTTTTTTTCGATCATACTTATGTGTCATGCATGTGAACGTGAAATAGCAGGCACCCTCCCCAGCCAAGACAGCTTTGTGGATGCAGCTGTTTTTTTGAGAGTGGTGCGAGGTCTGCGCAAGTGAAGTGTGGCAAGAGTGTCATCGGAGTAAGCTTATCCTTCAAGTGCCATTGAGCTTAGTAGTAGAACCAGACGGATGAATTTTAGGGTGCATGATAAAAATCATGTGAATATGTGCATATATTCCTCTTACATAGTAGCCTGGTTCCTCTTTCTGTCAGAGGAGATTTGAATTGATATCGGCCTCAAGGGTCTGCCAAGCCACTGTATTATATGGTGTTATTAAGTCTTTAGCTTAACCTTTAGGTGCTTGTCTACATTAAGGAATATTTAATAAAATTACATTTTCCTGGCATCTGATGAAAATTTGCTCTATAGCCTGGAAGT
Source organism: Myiozetetes cayanensis (assembly GCF_022539395.1). Classification (NCBI taxonomy): domain Eukaryota; kingdom Metazoa; phylum Chordata; class Aves; order Passeriformes; family Tyrannidae; genus Myiozetetes; species Myiozetetes cayanensis. The sequence continues at coordinate 85,133,403 of NW_026087411.1, read as the reverse complement.
CATGGAGCAAAACATCCATCTGTATTTTAGTGCTTGCTTAATACTTAATATACTTTTGTATAAGGCAAAACTGTTGAGAGGGATTTGGTACTGTTGTTATAGAATAGCCAGAGATACAGAAATCCAGCTTTTTCCTCAAAAAGATAGAAAAGGTGGTTAAAAAAGAACTAATTGAACCAGATCTGCTGTGAACTGGATAAGATTCTTTCTGCTCTCTGAAATCTGCAGTCATTTTTCTGTGTTCTATAAAATGTTAGAGTTTTCTCAGTAGTGCTGTGTGTGACATGCAGGATAAAGGTTTTGAACCCCTCATGGTAAAAAGTCTTACACAGATGCAGAAATTAAAAAATCTATAAATAAGTGATATTTATAAAGAACTGAAATCTCATCTCACTTAAGTTTTGCCAAGTTGCTACTATGTTCATCTAACCCTTGGTGCACACAGAAGGACAAAACATCATTGTATTAATACACTTCGTAAGCTTCCTGTGAGATAGAGAAAATGCAAATGTAGATGCTCTAATTGGAAAAGAACAGGAAAAAGGGCAGTGCTTACTGTTACCTTGCCTTTTCACATTTGCAAGCACCCAGGGCTTTTGGTTTTGCTTTCGTGGATGAGAACTGGATTTAGTTTCCATGGTTCCATTTTTTAATAGAATATTTGATGTAATAAGAAATTTACCTACAGACCTCTCCATTATTTAATTGCATTCTTTAAGCTAAATATTATACAAATTTCTGGATGTCTTTGTTTCTATGCATAAATGAGTAGCTGTGTAAGATAATTTGTATGTGTAATCCAGTTATATGGCCAAAAGTATAAAGTGTCTCCAGTATTTTGCCTAATTCTTTGACCTACTTTTCTCATGTTATTCAATACTGCAAAGGTTTGGCTACTCCTGCCAAAATTTTTATTAGTATAAAACATTAAATATAATGCATCATGTTTGCAGTGAGGGAGAATAGATTATTTGGCTGCTTAGCTTTTACTGTTGCTGCATCCTTACTAGAATGTACCCATGTGAAGTCACTGGTTTTAGTGTGAGTGCTGGTTGATTTATGTAGTTACAAGCGTTGTTATTGCTTTCCAACTGAATTATGTCAACTTTACCATGATTACTGTGGGTCAAGTTAAAATGTAATTTTTTAGGCTGAATATCATGTTCAAGTAAAAATATCTGCGTCACTAAAACAGTATTTCATACAAAAAACACTGAGTACTTGCATCTTAAATGTCCAGACAAGTTCACCACACAAACATACACACATACACACAAAAGCCCACAGAAACATGAAATTGTGTCACTAAAAGTGCATTGGTTAAATGGTGTGAGCCTCAGTGCTAATTAAGGGAGTGGGTAGCTCAAAGCAGGTAGTGGAGATAAAGGATATCACCAACACTTCTACAGATAACACACCTACTGTTTCCATTTATTAAACTCAAGATTCCCTGTTTCTCTTAATAATCAATGTAGCTGCTCATGGTTTTTTAAATGTTATCCATGGAGATGTAGATTTAAAGCAAATTCTGGAAAAGTGGCTAGAAAAACTGGGTACCACAGAGCATGGTGAAAAAACTGGTTGTTCCAAGTGCCCTGCTGGGCTCTTGGCTGTCTGAGGTCTTTGCCCAAGCTCATGACAGGTCATGAGTTGCAGTGCTGTCCTGGTGCACCCACAGAATATTTTCTTTCTTGATAATTTGATATGATGAGATAGTTAACAGCTAAAATATCATCCTTTTAAATTAAACTTCAGGTTGGGTGAGGTAAACTAAGCTTCATGACAGCTGAGCTTGTTGCTGCTTTAAAAACGGTGATCCTGCTCTTTAGCGGTCCCTTTAATTTCTGGATTCAGGAGCTCATGTCTTACATTCCTCCTGGGTCTCCACTTTCCTGCTCAGAGCAGAGCAAATCGGTAAGCAAAATGACAGAATTTCTGGGTTTAGGTTTTATTTGGGTAGGAGAATTAATGTTATGTTGATTCAGGTTCATGGGTTAGCTCACTGGGAGGGATCTGGTGAGCATCGAATTCGGTGCTGTAGTGACTTGACCCTGGCCAGGTGCCAGGGACCCACTAAAGCCACTCTCTTACTCTGCCTCTGTAACTGGACAGAGGAGAGAGTAAAAAAAAAAACCAGCAAAGGGTTCAAGAGTAGAGATAAGAGCTGGGAGAGGTCAGTTAATAATTACCTTCATGGGTAAAACAGACTCTAAGTGGAGATATTACTTAAATTTATTACTAACAGGATAAAAGCCAAAGAGTGAGAAATAAAACAGTCTTAAAAACACCTTCCCCCCAGCCCTCCGTCCTTTCACGTTGTCCTCATCTGCTCAGAAAGAGGAGTTCTTCCCCTGCTCCTGTGGGATCCCTCCCACTGGAGACAGCCCTTGGTGGACCTCTCCAGTGTGAGTCCATCCCTCTGGAAGAAGTTCTTCCCAGTCTGCTGTCCTGTGGGTCACTCCTCCATGGGGTGCAGTCCTTCACAAATGAGCTGTACCAGCATTGGTCCCCCAGAGCGGCCACAAGTCCTACCTGGGAAAAACCTACTCTGGTGTAGGTCTCCCTCTCCATGGGCTGCAGGTCCCTGGCAGGACCTTGCTCCATCCTGGGCCTCCCACATGGTCATAGCCTCCTTCATGCATCCACCTGCTCCAGCATGGGCTCCTCCCTGGGCTGCAGGGGGTTCTCTGCACCCCGATGGTCCCCCATGGGCTGCAGGGGCAAAGCTGCCCCACCATGATCTGCACCACGGGCTGCAGGGCCACAGCTCCAGTGCCTGGAGCAACTCTTCCCTCTCCTTCTGCACTGACCTTGGTGTCTACCTTGTTATTCCACGTTTTCACTCTTCTGTTCGTTGGCTGGAATCCTTCATGTGCAACAACCTTCTGTTCTTAAATATGTTATCACGAGGTGTTACTATCACTCCTAATTGGCTCGGCCTTGGCCAGTGGCAGGAAGTCCATCCTGGAGCCATCTGGCAATGGCTCCACAGGACAGAGGAAGCTTCTAGCAGCTTCTAACAGAAACCACCCCTGTAGCCCTTTGTGCAACAAAACTCAGCCACAGAAACCCACTACAGGAGCCTGAAGAGCAGTTGCATTATGCAGCAAGGTTCAGGAGAAGTCCTGGATTGGACCTTTAGCTGGTTCCCCTCTGCAATGTTATTTTTGCCAGCAAAATCTCATAGAAACAAATCAGAGAACATTTTTTTCCTCAGGGATAATGAAATAATGATAAGAAAGATTTTCTCACTAAGTATATTATTATTGTTATTATTCCTGAATTATTGAAGGGGAACTGAGAGTTCTCTTCTCTGAGCTGGTGATTAGGAGCTGGGTCATTTGTGTAGCAGCATGCTTAGCCAATTGGTGGGCATAGTGTCAGGGTGTTTGTTATTTGAGGCAGCTGGAAGAGAAAAGGTACTTATTTAAACACCAATCTTCATCTTAGGAATCTCTGTACCTGCTAATACTTCTGTACACGCTTGCAGCTAAGCTGGAAGAAATGTCTTAATTAGGACTAGCAAATCTTAAGGAGTCTTCCATAGTTAACAAGAGAAAACACAACAGATTGTTAATGTATAGATTTAAAATAAAAAAAGATGTTCTCATATTCTTGAGAGGTCTGTGATTGTAGAGCATATTTTGGAATATTTAAGTTATATGTGTTCGTGATTTAGATTTTGAAAACACTGTAACTGAAGATTGTCTTGCATATTTTTATTACAACTGCTGTATAAATAAAGTTGGTTACAAAGCAGTGCAAATTTCCTCAGGCAATTATTTCTTTTTTTCAGTAAATGGTAGACAGTTTTGTTTATTACTATGCATTTGAATCAGTTTCTGGTCAAGTGACATGATTTGCTCATGATCGTTGGAGGAAACCTATAAGAATAAATATGTCTATTTTTTTTCCTTTAGACTGCCTTATACATTCTTTCATGTGCAGAGTGTATTTGATAATGAGGTACATTTAGTATTGTGAACATGCCAAGAGTGTTAGGTAGTGTTGCAAACTGAAAGAAAGAAATACACCGTAGTAGTCTTTCCTCCTATTCTTGCTATATAAACTTTTTTCTCATCTATGCAGGAGGTTGCATCAACAATTTGAAAGCTATAAAGAGCAAGTAAGAAAGATAGGGGAAGAAGCCCGCCGTTACCAGGGAGAGCACAAGGATGATGCTCCAACATGTGGAATCTGTCATAAAACAAAGTTTGCAGATGGTTGTGGCCATTTATGCTCTTATTGCCGGACCAAGTTTTGTGCTCGATGTGGAGGTCGTGTCTCTCTGCGATCAAACAATGTAAGTCTCCTGATGTGTGCTCTTAAGAAAAGCCACCTTGACATTGTCATGCTGCAGATTGTTCACTTTAAGTTTGGCATTTCATGCTTCATTTTACTTAAGTGTTTTATTTATTGCTTCATTATGAGGTGTGTATAAAGTAAAATAATTTATTTAATGATTGTGGAGCTACTTGGGACTCACAGAGTTAATTAAAAAAATAATAATAGCGTATAGTTCTACTGACTGATGGCTTGAAGAAAATATACTTGTTTTTTGTAGAATGAAAGAAGAAACCCTTTTGCTCAGGTACAACTCCACATTAATAACTTTTTATTGACCTCAATTAATTTTCCATTTTTTATTTTTTTAGAGCTTTTCATATACATTTATAGATTCTTTTACATAAAATTGGTCAATTTTTGGTTAGAAGAAAGTCTCGACCACTTTTCTTAGAACACTGAAAGTGTTATGTCAATTTATTTTAGATTTACTTATAAAATAAACTATATATTGATCTGGGTTAAGTATCCTACTTTCAGGCAGGTGACTAAATCTTTCTCCCTCTGTTCTGCATGCAGTTACTTGCAGTAGCTGTCCACAAAACTGAAGGATACTGAGATTAACCTTAAAAAAATGCAATTTAGTTTTATTTTAGAAGCTTTCAATAGCCTTGATGTACTTGTTCATTAAATTCACATTCTGAAAAAAACTATATAGGTGAATTGGACAAAAATTTGCATATCCATATGTAAAAACTCCCAGTATTTATATATTAGTATAAATAGATGCATTACATTGCATCACCTGCAGGTGGTGTCATTAGAGCAACTCTCTGAAAATATAATTTACTTTGATACATTGCATTATACTATTAATTAAAGTGCATTTGATAGAGCTTATCTTTACTCAGAAAAAAAATTGAATATATTTTAAGTATTTTTCACCCACTGTTTCAAGTCACAGAAAGGAAGAGTGTCCATTCATTTGTAACTTGCCTTTTGTTTGTTACATTGTTTATGCTCCTGTGGGTCAGGGTGGGAAAACATGTTTACAACATATGTAGTAAAAGTCATCTTTTTATTTAAAGCTCTTTTTTTAAATTTTATGTTTTTATCTCTTCATAGAGAGTTACTAGAATTGCATTTCTTTGAAATCTGTCTATTAATACTTGCCTATTTTATTCTTTTTCTCTTCTTTTTTTCTTTTCTCTTTTTATTCTGCTTCCTTGGATGCTTTCCCAAAGGAGGACAAAGTGGTTAGAATACATGCTTTTTATAATTTATTATTGTAATGTTGTTAGCTAACTGGGATACATATTAATGTGAAAAACTGAACTGAAATTTTAAAATCATCCACAGGGGAGGGGGGAAAACCAGGAATCCTAATACCCAGGCCCTGCCCATCCTCAGCTGAACATAGGCTTTAAAGATAGCTCAACAAGGAAACCCAAGACTGTTGTCAAAATTATAACAATAGAAGAAATTAAAGACCGAGAAATATTTGTTATTTTTAGGCTAAGAAGTAGAGGAGGCAATAAAGACTAGTAAAATTTTATTTCATAAAAATGCCTTTAGTTAACAATTTTGACTTTTTGCATGCAAAATCCTTCCATCAGCTTCAGGAAACCCAATTTAGTATTTTAATTGTAATTTTACATTATTTTACGTGGTTTGCTGTGTTTCATTTCTGGCTATGGCAGAAATTCAGGGAATTCTTGTGAAATCAGCTTTTTTATTTACATTTGCATTAATATGCTTAAGTGAACTAAAACCTCTTCAAACTGACCATAAGTGTAGTGAGCAAGGTGGAATGAATCCTTTTTGAATGCATAGTTACCATTTCAAAAATCTGCAGAACTTTTATGATCAAGTACAGGCATATTCACCACTAATGCCTGTGCCTTATTTGAAATAGGTGAGGGTAGTTCCCTGTTCATCTCTGCACCCTCTGCATAGCAAAAAGGTGACAGTACTTGAGCAGAATATTGCAGTCCATTTACCACCTCTTGTTGGGCAGCTCTGCAAAAGGTGATATTCCAGATTTTAATTTGGAGCATTAAGTAGTGGGAATTAGCCAGCTTTGCTGGCACCTCAGCTGAAAAAAGCGTAAATTCATTACAATCCAAAGTAGTTTTTGACATGCGCATGACAAAGTTATGCTTGTATTATGAAGTGGTGCTATGCCCCAATTTATATAATAGCATAGCTGTAACCTGAAATTTAGTACTGTTTAACACACCCAGAGAAAATTATTTCTATCACACCTGCATATTACAGTAGGTTTTTTCTATGGCAGTAGTGTTCTGAGACCATGGTTGTTTTTCTAATGGCTATGAACTTGATACAGCTTCCTTCCCTGGTTTTCTGTGTGGTACTTTAAATAAAGTGCTGAAATAATCCAGGAATTCCTGATCTTTTCTATTCTATTCATCTAAATGGCTTATGATAGTGTGAGAGAAGTTTCAGCTTGATACTGAATTTTTATTAAAGCAGTGCATCAATGGTGCGTCCTCTGGGGTGCATTAAAACACTGGTGCACTTGCAACAGAGTCTTCTTTAGGGTCAGAAACAGCAAAAGTATCAAATGCCATAAATGCCACTTAGGCACAATTTAGCCACCTAAGTTTTGGGGAGCAATTCAGGTGAACCTCACCTGACCCCCTTATATGCTTTAGGCAGTCGTTCACTCTTCAGTTTGGAACACAAACATTGCTACGTAGCTGAAATTGTGATAGTGTCTGCATGCAGGAGAGATTGTGTCTTTGATGAGAGGACAGTTTAGGTGTTCATCTTTGAAATATATCATTGGGATCCAGAAAACAGACTCCATTGCACTAAAGTGCTCTGAAGATATGTTCTGAAGAAATACATGACTCACTGGGATTGTCCTACGGCCACTTAAATACGTCCTTATTATTTGCACTTGTCTTGGTTTAGGTATTGTTGTGTTGAACTCCAAGCTTCCACGTGCCAAGAAAAAGCCCTAATATTAATATTGCATATGAAAATATCTTCTGTGGTGTGATGAGCTACATCTCTTTAAAGACTGAGAAGTTAATGGTAGTCAGAGGGAGAGTATCCAATAATTAGTTCAATTGTGTGAGGAACATGGGGAACACCTCTATAAAGTACCATTGCTTTAGCAGTTCCTGTCGCTGGAAGATAATGGAATATATATTAATTAATTCCAAAATATTAATACATACCTAGCAAATAGCGTTTTATAAGCAGAACATTTGGTATAATTAATATAGAGCAACATGAGAAAAATATTACATTTAATTATTTTCAGTGGTTCAACACTCCTGACTAATCTACATATTAGGAACAGACTACCAAAAAAAATTATTTGGCAAGTTTCATATTAGTAAAAAGTTTTTCAACATATTTACCCTTGTTTTCTCCATGTGAATTATTACCACAGTAAATTATTTTAATACAAAACACATGCACCAAGTTCCTACAAGTTAGGGGTGCATTGTTTGGAAAGGATGATGAAGTGTGACTTACCAAAGTGCCAAGCTCAGGAAAAGTCAGATGTTATCATAGTTTCTAAGTATCTCCTGCATAGTTAGAGAATTTATGATATGTCACCTGGGATGTTGTGTACCATGTGTTACCGATTTTTGAGCAAATATTAACTGATATGAACAAAGAAAGTCAAACAGAGGATGACCAAGAAATAGAAATGAGAGAAGATTAGAGAGATTAGGAGGACAAAAGCTAAAGCAATTATAATTGATATATAGCATATGCAATTGATATGTAGAAATGCAGAAATTTTAAGGAATAACATTCAAACTAAAGGACAGTGAATACATGAGACTACATGGGTGTAGCTTGGCCCTAAATACTCCTGGCTTGGAGAAAGACAATTGCAATCCTCAGAGTAAAGCCTTGGGATTCTATTTCATTTTATTTATTGGAGGGAAAAACAACCCAATAAAATGTTAAAGCTAGAGTTTTCACTGTAATCACTGAGCATTTGTATATACTTTAAAGAAAGCAGAATATTATTAGTACAGGATGTTATGTGAGATAGCATTTCAGAAGGAAGTAAGGTAGTTGTTTAAGAAAAAGCTGGCAGGAGTGACCACTTGCTTCTAATTTGGCACAGTGTTCTAGGTGGTTTTAGTTCCTTGTAGAATGTCTACACTTCCACTCTGTATGTATTTTAGTTATGTTCCATATACCAGCATTTTAATTGCCAAGATGGTAATGCGTGTAAGTTACTTCTCTCTATTCCATTCACTCTCCTGTGTGATGTGAAATGTTGTGGCTGTTAGGGCAGTGGACAAGTCAGGAAAATGTCCAGCTGGTGCTTCTCCATGGTTTGGCAACCTGTGGGCAGAGCCCTGCCTCAGTCTTCCTGCTGGCCTGGCTGCCACTGTTCTTCCTTCTAGCAGTACCACAGCCTTGTAGAGCAAAAAAACACCTGAAAATACAACTTTTTGCCTTGCATCATTCCTTTAAAACTTTATCCCAGTGTTTGGCTAGGTCATGCAAAAAGATGTATTTCCTTTGAAAACACCTGATACATGAAGGTGTACAGCTCTTTTTCTTTCTGTTTATAGAAATGGAGATACCTTTTAGGCTACAAAAATGGTCTTGAATGAGCAAATTTTTTTTTTTGATCAAAATTTAAATATCTTGTGAGGTGCTGTGGTTGTATTGAGCTAAGTGAAATTTGTATGACATTGAAAGAATTAGTGGAAAGTCTATGTTCCAGAGCAAGCCACATATTTATCCATAGAAATCAGTCTACTATTCTACTAGTTTTCATTAGGGTTACAATTTTAGATCAAATTTAAAGTGAAAAGAATTGGGAGCAAATTATGAAAAAGATTTTGTCACCATTTTCCTGTGTGTTTTCCAGATACATTAGTTGTGCACAATAGAGCAGTTTTCTACTAATTTTTCTGTTTACATATGTTAAAGAAAACTGGTAGGAAATCAGGATGTAAAATACATTATAAATATATGGGAATTGATTTCACCAAACTTAGTAGTATGTGATTGCACGAAATAATGTCGATAATCAGTGCTGAAGAAAGTCACATTTCTAATCTGGCATTCACTGAAATTGTTTTCATTTTAGTATAATGTCAGTGATTTATACTTGAAAAGAAAGACAGCTTGGAAGCATTTCCCTAATTGGATGTCAGTTGTTTTTGCGGGGTGTTTGTCATTTAGTTCCTTTAAATTATGCTTAAAATTTGCTTACATAATAGCTTTCTAATTTAAGCCTTACCAACTTGAGTACATATGCCCTGCAATTCAGCTGTGTACTAATGCTGCAACAGAAGTTGGTAATATTGTCAGAACAAAATGTCTGGATTGGCAAGATCATTTTTACATCCCTTTCACAGAACTATTAGGTCAAATTGTCCATTAAAAGGCTAATTTATGTACATTCTGACCAACACAGCTGTAGAACAAGAAAAAGAATAATCCAACAGAACGATGTAAAGTTACATATCAAATTTCAAATTGATAGCAGATATATTCTCTCTCTGTAACATTCAACATAATTTGTTTCCAAAAAAATATGGAGTTTATATGCATCAGGAAAGAAGCACTGCTTTTCAATAATCCCTCCCTAGAACTCCTGCTTTCAGAAAAAAACAAAACAAAACAAAAAATCTACAAACCAGCAAGAAACTGAGGCATTCTATTTCAAGTTAGATGTAGAGCGCTTTATTCTGCTTTTTGGGAAGCTAGTTCACTTTCAAACAAGTGTGAGTGTATAGATTTTTTAAGCAAATCCCTAAATTAGCTTGCTCTATACCAAGTTTTCTGAAGAAACATTTGCCTTTCACACCTTTTTTTTTTTTTTGTTATTTCCCAGCTAACAAAAATGATCTTCTTATTCACAAAAAAAGGCAGGCACGTGATGCTAATGCTCTGAAGTTAACCAGATCAGAGCTTCTTCATTTAAGAATTGAACTGTAGAAGAGTCACTACACAATTTTATTCCACTATAGCTTTAAATCATCAGTAAATCAGTAACCACTTGGTTAAGCTCTTTGGTTTACCCAGGTTTGGTTTACCCAGGTTTAGTTTACCTGTTTGCCAAACTCTTCAACTGTGACTTGTCATGCAAGTTCTACAGTTGGTGACCAAGAAAATTTATTGCTACTGCAACTTTCTTTCTTAACCTGTGATAAAGATCTCCTGAATCCTTCATGTCTGTTCTTACTGTTGGCATGCAAGCTGGGTAACAGTGATCTGTGGAGACCATACATAAAAAACACCTGAAGCTTCGTGAAGTATAATACATTATAAACAAAAAAAACCCCAAACTTGTAATCCCCTACAGTGTTACTACTTGCTATGTTATCCTACTTTTAGTCTTGTATTTTCAGTACCTTTGTTTCAATTTAACAGATTCAAGAATATGGGAATTAATTTGAATTGGTTTCTTTTTTCAGTTAAGAAAATGTCAGCAATACCTATGAATGTAGTAATTCCTTTGATTGCAAAAACAAAGGTCTATTGGACTTTTCAGGAGAAGTTTTATTGCACCTCCTCTTGCCTAATGCCATGTCTGTAAATATAGCATATGTATGTATGAGCATATATTGTACAGGCTTTTTGCTAAGTGTATATATGTACATACCATATATATGCATCCTACTGTGTAGTCTAATACAGGAAGTACAGGGCAGAATAAAGCTTTTAAGAACCACTTTTTTGACCTTTGAAATATCTAAATGATTCAACTCAGGAATCAACTGAGGAATTATTATTTATGCACCCATTTATGGTGACGAAAAGGGATGTTATACCATAGCAGTCACAGAGTCCCAGAATAGGTTGAGGCTGGAGGGAGACTCTGGAGGTCATCTGATCTAAACTCCCTTTTTCAATCAGGGCTACCTAAAGGAACTTGCTCCTTACAGTTTGGCATATCCATGTGTCTTTTGACTTGCATGGCGAATAATGAAAGAGTCAAGGATAATTCATGTCATTTTTGTTACTTTTTGCTTATTGTAACTACACACATTATAAGCTTACACAAAATCTCCTTAAGTTCTCCTAGGGAATAATTCTGTTTGGACAAATGAAATTTAGAATTTCACAGAATCCTTTAGAAAGGGCCACCAAGTACAATGATTTTTTCAGCTCAGTGTTCAGAGAGAAAGAAAAGAACAAAGCTACCTGATTACGCTTTTAATTGCTTTCATTGCAGTATATTTGTCATTTTAACAGAATTCTGTCTGGTCCAGTTCAGTTGGTGGTATAAACCTGAGGAGCAGGAGCAGGAGAGCCTTCGAGTGATTCTCCCAGTGATGTTGTGTATCCTACTGGCTCAGATACTGTCTGAGGTGTGGGAAATCACTATTAAACTCCATAGTGGTAAAGGTTGCTTTCCCAGGTGGGAATACAGTGATGTCAGTACTGAAGAGGAACAAGTCCTATGAGGAGAGGCTGAGGGAGCTGGGATTGTTTAATCTAGAGAAGAGAAGGCTTAGAGGTGACCTCATCACTCTCTTCAACTACCTGAAGGGAAGTTATAGCCAGGTGGGGGTTGGTCTCTTCTCCCAGGCAACCAACAACAGGACAAGGGGACATGGGCTCAAGCTCTGCCAGGGGAAGTTTAGGTTAGATGTTAGGAAGAAATTCTTTACAGAGAGGGTGATCAGGTATTGGAATGGCCTGCCCAGAGAGGTGGTGGATTCACCATCCCTGGAAGTTTTTAAAAAGAGATTGGACATGGCCCTTAGTGCCATGATATAGTAATTAGAGTTGGATCAGGGGTTGGACTTGATGATCTTGGAGGTCTTTTCCAACCCAATCTATTCTATGATTCTATGATTCTATGATCTTCCTACCCACCTTGGGTCAATCTCACTGTAAAGTCAGAATACAAAATATTGAAATAATTTTTCTGGGTTTGTATTTTTTTCCAGAAGTATATATTGAGGATTTACACTTGACTTTGCTGAGAATGTTTTTATTGCATTTTCTTAATAAATTACTCTGTTTTACTTTTACAAGTGTGCTTTCACAATAAAAGATACTATGAAATTTAGTTCTGACATGCTAGATCTACTTAAATGCAAGCTTTAAAAATAATAGGAAAGAACAAATGTTTTTTCCAAGTGAGTGAAGTCTGTGTGATTTTTTTTAAATTGTTATTTAAAACAAAATCTCATATGCTGAATACATAAGTAAAGCTAAAGGGAAAAAAAAAGACACAAACTCAGCTACTGACATCTTTTGCTCATTAAACCAAAATGCTACAGATTCCTGATCACAGTGGCTACTCCACGGTGTTGCATGATAGTTATCTTAGAATTATGTTCTGTAGGAACTTGTTCTACAGTTGTAGTATTATCTGCGTTTGCTGGGAGAAGATTTTCAGTTTCTTCTGAGTTTTCAATGTCTGTTTTATAAGGTGTTTTCAGTTGAACAAAAGAAACTTTTTCCCAGACTGATGATATTCCTCAGGTGTGTGTTATTTCATAGTAATAAAGAGCTAAGAGTATTCTTAAGTATTAATTTTAAGAAGTGTCATGCAATAGCATACACTTCTGATTTTGAATACTGTCCTTTAAGAATTTTTGGTTCCTCATCCTGTGGTTAAAATAATATTAGTAGCTGCTTGGTTTTTTAAATGTGCAAATGCTTATATGTCAGCAGGTGTTAGCCCTTTCATCCTTCTGTTACTTTAGTGAGTAGTAAGCAATGTTGACTGAGGTCTTCCATCTGTTGATTCATTAAAATTTGAAACTTCAAGGAAAAGATGATATTAGGGAATTGAGAAATAATTCTGGTTTCAGAAAATGCAAACATGTAGAAATATCTGTAAGTTAAGAAGTGGGATCAGGGTCTTGTGTAAAGGAAGATAGTTTTAGTTAATTAGTTTCGACTGCAGATACATAATGAAAAGATGAATAAATGAAACAAGTTATAACAATTAAAATCAGAGAACTTTTCATGTGTGGTGCACCTTAAGAAGAAAGAGGATAATAATGAAAGAAAATACTAGCGGTGCAACACAATATTAAGAAGTCATGAGAAGGGCCTGGCTCCTCCAGTTCTTCATTCCTTCAACATGTTTCCAGTAATGTTACTATCATTAAAAAGCAAACTCAGCCTTAAATCCATGCAAAATGTGTATAAAGCACGCTGCAGTTTCATCTGAGAGATCACCGTACTTGTCTGGAACTGTTCTTGTGTCCTTTGAGTGTGTTATACACATTTAATTGTCTTAACTTTCCACCACGTCCTACTTTTTCAAGTCCTTTAAGTCATTATAGGAATTGCTTTGAATTTATTGTTACCTCTTGTTAACAAGGCAAATTCTTTTCTTGATATATTTATTTCTTGGAATTTGTATCTTTCAGCTTGAGTCATTGTAGCCCTTATTCATGTGAGATTCTTCTACGTGATGGGATTTTTAATGTGATTTGTAGGATTTTGGACTAAATATGACTTCTAATATTTAAAATATTCATAATTATGTAGTCTGCTGGAGGACAATTGTTTGGTTTTAGTAGTAACAAAATAACACAAAAATGCTAAATAGAACTAAATTTAGTAAACTGGATTCTGGGTTTATTTTGGCACCCCAAAACCAGAGAGATTTTGGCTAAAAAGAGATCTTACTGCAAAGAGAGATTTAATAAGATTTATGACCTATTAGGCATTACGAGAAACTGACAAGTAGTTGAAAAAATTTCAAGAGAACAAAGTAGTTATGAGGACTAGATGTAATCTGTGCTCTCTTGCTATTTCTCTTTTTATAATAAATAACCTTAATCCTCATCCAGGATTAAAATTTAGTGTATTTTTAGCCATGCAATGTCCTAGATAAAAGATACTTCCATCTATGTTTTCATATCTTTTGCATTCTGGGGAATTTTGTAATTTTACTTAACAGATGGATGCTTCTGTCTGTAGATCTCCAGTGCTGCAATCAGTGAGGACTTAGGATACTTTGTCGTAGAAATACCTGAGGTACATGAGTTTATTAAGCATACTATGTGAGTTTGAGTGTAGAACAGTATTTGTCAAGCAAGCAAATCTATAGACAAAGTTTCTGTAATATTTTGTGAGGGTTTTTTGATTCCATTAATGTAAGAACCCGTTTGCAAGTCAGCCTTTCTGTGGAGATAAATCAAATCTCTCCCCAAAACTGTGGCTATAAAATGGTATAAAGTATCTGTTGTCAGTTGTTTAGTGACTGGTAAGAGCTTAAGTGAAGATCTGCACAAAATGTAATCTCCATTTCCTTAAAGGGCACATAACACCTAATAATATTTTTTAGTCCAGATTGAGATTTCCAAAAAGCTGTACCCTATTTAGGCTGAAGTTTAATCATATACTGTGCAATTTCAGTGTTCCAGCTAAAACACCTGTCAATTAACTTACATGGAACAGGTTTACAGAAGATTTGGAAGGAAATATTATTTTCTCAATAATCTATTATATTTGTATTTAACTTGTCCATAAAAAGCAGACTCCTATAGCAAAACTCTTTGTAGTGGTGAGTTTTGGGAAAATTATTTGGGATATTACATTCTAAAAAGTGGAGTATTACTGAGAAGTACAGATTAATTGTAGAGCTGAGCAGATGTTGCTGGGACTCTATAAATAGATGAGCATGCATATGATGGTTGTGTCGTCATGACTGGAGGAAATGTGTGTATGTGGCTGGGATATTAGTGTAACTTGTATCTCTGCAACGTGGTAAGTGATCAAAGCTCATACCTATGCATGCATCAGCAAAGTTAATTTTACTCTCTCATTTCTCCTTCTCTGGCCATATGGCTTCTACAAACAGCAGTTAAAGGTTCATCCAGCAAACTGCCCTCAAGACCTTTGTCAGGCTGACAGCTTTACCCTTCAGGATTATTTGGATGAGTTCTTTTAGCTGTAAAGAAACCTGCTTTTCTAGCCTATTTCAGGGACTGATGTCACTGCCTTTGTGGGTGAGTAAAGAAACCACAGAGACAAGTTCTTGCCCATATAAGTGCAGTGCAGCAGAAAAAGCAACAAGAGGATTAAATGGAGGAAGATTTTTACCCCTAAGCTTTCATCAATGATATAACTTCACTCTTGCATATCTGTTAATATCCTGTGTTGCAGGTTATATCCCCTTTCCTTTATACAGCTTGTGTTTTCCTAATCAACAAGTGAGTCTTTAGTAGAACCTATTGCTCATTTTAGAGGAGCTGCCCTCTTGGTCACTTCTGTAGAGTATTTCTGTAGAAATTAAGACAATACATTTACCTGTCAGACTAAGTAGGAATCAGTTCCAGATGAGAACCCCTATATTATATGTGAGCTGGATTTATGCTTTCATTATACTTACTGGGGGAGATCAGTGCTTCAGCTTGCCCTGAATTAGACTGAATTTGCTCTGAATATTTCTCAACCGTTGTTCCTGTTTAGGGAAATAGAGCCTAAAGTCATCTAGTGTCATATAAGGTACTGCAGAGTTTCTCTGTAGCTTCTGGCACTACCCCAGTGAGGGTGGCTCTCAGGTAATGCCCATGTCCTACCTTACAGCATATGCACACTCATATTTTGGAAATGTTAAGGCATTGCAGGTAGAACTGAATGCAAGTGTTGAGGCAATTAAATCCTACAACAGATTTTCGTTAGTTACAGTAGGAAATCAGACAGCAGTGATTGCCTGTAGACACATTTAGAAACCTATATTTAGTCTTATTTCAAATGAAACTCTACACGGTCGGTCTGAATATTCTGTGCAAACCTACGCCTTCTCTTCCCTACATGCAACCTGACAATTCATGCACCAGCAGGTAATTTTTTTAGTCTTTTGTCTCCTACATGGATTGACCTCCTTAAAACAGGGTATCTGGGCTTATGCAGTCTGACATTGTGAAAAGTTGTGAATATGTTCTGCTGCAGAGAGTTCAGTTTGGCTTTCTCCCCCCACATGAAAGGCAGTCATGGACAAGAAAATGTTGTGTATTATTGAAAATTGTACTAACCCCCAGTTAAGTTTTCAATATTTTATTTAGGATATTCTTATTAGTGTTGGTAAATTCTTTTCCATTTTTTTGAGTATAATTCATAGACCTATGAAGACTGAAAATCTTTTTTGGCCTTGCAATGAGACAGTCATAGACTCTTGTTGAAAATTTGCTATACACAATCTTCAGATAATGAGAAAGATATAGTTCAACTGAGTATTCAGCTTCATAAAGATCAATAATCAGCTAAGGGAATTAAAAGCCTTAATCTAGGGTAGAATGTTGTAGCCTTCTTGAGGGTAAGATGCTGATTGGAGAAAACCGAAGTTGATCTGGTTGACTTGGGAGAAACTGCTTCTTTTTGTAAAAAGAAGCTGGCTGACAGATTTGGAATACAAAAGACACGTGCAGTTAGCCATGCAGGTTCTTTCTCTTGGGTCAAGGAAGAAGTCTAATGCTTCAAGCTACAGAAGTTCCAGACAGGCTTACCAGGCAGTCTTATGCTAACATATTATGTGCTTCTCAGAAACCATGCTCCTTTTGTAATGAGAGAGATATTATGTTCTCAAAAGTAACTGTAGGAAGAGGTTTTTGGGATCTCAACATCTGTTGCATACTGTTAGGTACAGTTTTCTCCAGACAACCTGCTTAAATTTCCAGGTTATCCTTTGGAAAGAGAGTCTTCCTATTTTAGTCCCAGAAGGACCAGATTTGGGTTTTAACAGCTCTAACATTTGTTTTTAAAAGTCACTCTTTTAAATTATAGTTTAGCCACTCTGCTAAACTATGGCAAGAAGAGCTTCCAGATGTACAACATCTTATATTTCTTGTAAGTTGGCTGTTCTCTCAAAACTTCTCACATAGGGTGCTATATGTCCTTTCAGTTGGTTAAGGACTTTGGTTTGTTTGGTAGCAATCTGCATTTTAGTGTTTTGTTTTAGAGCTGTTCATTGTCAACTAAGAACTCTATTTTTTGCCATATCTATATTATAAATGTAGCTACCACAATATTTATGGGCTAAGAAAATCACCTTTTTCTCCTTGCTTTTATACTTGGTTTTATTTTTCTGTCCTTTTAAGTATATAACCTGTCCAGCATATATTTTAACAGCAATCGCTATTTCTTATCAGTTTATCGTACTGAATAGCTGAAAGGTATGTACTTTCTAAATCTTTTTTCCTTCTTATCTGATAGCTTTCTGGATGGCTGACTTTAGATGCTCAGTAATTTCCGTTTCCAATTTAAATGTCACATATTATTCTATTAAAATGAGTGCAAAGAACTTAGATTCTGTATCATAAATATTTTTTGGATGGCTAAGTATAGCAAATACCATAAATGTTTCAAAAAGAAAAGTTCCTTTGGCTTGCCTTCCAAGTGACATGGCATAGTCTCAGCAACTCTTTCAAAAATATGCTTCAATCTCACGATATAGTAGAGAGGAGAAGTACTTTTAGATATGAGGATATGTAGTTTTAGAAACTGAAGGGTCACTTCTGCTTTGATTTAATTTGAAAGAGAGCCATTAAAATAATACAGAAAAGGTGATACTATAGTCTGACTTACGGAGACTATAGTAAGCAGAGCTTAAATCTTTCAGTTCTGTCATACTCTGCAAGCAGCAAATTCTTATACAGCTACCAAAACTTTGATCACCGGTGCTCAGGTCAAAAAGAAAATAAAGGTCTCTGCTAGTGGTTCAAAGTTAAACTTCAGAATAGTTTGTTTCTTTAAAATAGGCAAGACAAAAAAAAAAAAAAGGTGAAGGATTTGCAAATAAAAGACTCCAATGCCATGTGATTATTGCAAAAGCTGCTGGATGTGCTCTGTTTGCATTTAGAGCTTTAGTGTCTCACATTCAATCTGCCACTGTTTTCTGATGTGTACTAAGAGTCCTGGTGAGCTCATTTGTTAGGTGGTTTGTCATAGTGCAGGTGTGTGTGTTTAAGCTTGGTAATGTCTTCTGCTGATTATGCCTGAAGAGATATAAAGCTCACCTAAAAGCATTTTTCTTAAAAGAGAAAGAAACCCCCAAGTCTCCAAATGCCTGCTTTCTTTTCTGAAGGAAAAAACCAAACTGAAGTGAAAAAAACCAAAACAAAACAAGGAAAGGAAGTAGAGTTTTCTCTGAAGTACGTTCTATTTTTCTGTGTCGTCTGTATTCAAAACTTTGATATGTGACAAGAAGACAATCCAGTTTTGTTGCTCTTCCAGCACACTAGTTTCCTCATAATTCCTAATATTAGTCCTACTTTCTCCGTACTGTCCCTTTTTAAAATTTTATCCTCAACTTGTTGTTGCCTCTCTACCTTTTCTCTTCATCCTACTTTGAACTTTTCTACCTGTTTACCCATGTCCTGTTGGACATTTGTTCTTCTTGGCCACCTTATCTCACAGGTCTTCCCGATTTCCCTGTATTCTTCTGTCTAAAGAACTGAAGTGGTTCAGAGAAAGCTATTAAAGACAACAGAGCCAGAAGAATCTGACCTCTCATAAACCAGTCGTATTTAAGCTGGGATAAACTGCTGGTTTTAGTATAATCACCTAAAACTTAGAGACAACCAGAATAAAACAGTACTAACCTTATTAATACATAGTCTACTGACACGATTTCAGTGCAGAGTTAAAATTAATTATAATCTAGAGAGAAATGCAGAGGAGAGATTAAACTCAGATTCTAGAAATAGCAGATATTACTGACATAAAATCTTCTAGGAAGCCTCTCATAAAACCATGTGGCTTTGGATAAAGGTGGAATTGTCTGATCTGTCTATTATGTTTGTTTTGGATTTAGATAACTGAGGTCGATTTGTTTGGCTGGGTTCATTCTGCCAGCTGTATTACATAACCTGAATTAAAAAAAGCTCAAAGATGGATTCACGAGAACATGAAGGGATCAAATAGAGACTAAGAGGAGAAGTACAGTGCACAGAATGTTTATCAGACAAGTAAAAATGATCCTTTCAGTTCACAAGATGGTCACAGTCTTGCTGGCCATTAAATTTCTTTTGGGTCCCAACACACACATAAACCTGCAACATAAAAATCAGTTGCCTGATGAAAAACATTGCTTGCTTCTGTTGAACAAGCATGTGAGCATAAGTGTATATATATAGGCTCATGGTCCCTATATTTGTACCACTGTGGAGTATGCAACCCTGTGTTTCTGATAAGAAAGAAGCAGAATATCCTTTAACCGTTACCTCTTCCCCACATAGCCTTAAGTCATCACTATAAGCCTTTTGTTTGTTTAGGAAATACAAAGCCTCATTAGATATCTGTGAATATACAGGTAAGTGCAGAAGATCAGAATGATTGTTTCCTCATCTAGCAGAGTTCTGATCTCAGTTTCTGAATCTGTTTTTGTAACAGTAGCTTCATTGGATAGTGAAATGTCATTACTGTTTGAATTTCTGAACTGTATTGTTCTGCACTGTTTTCCATCATCTTACCTAATTGAAACTTCCCTCTTTCCCTGTGTGGTCTACCAATAGTATTGCAAATTCAGAATAGTAAACATCTGATATTAATATTGGGTATGGTCTGTGAATTGGCTGTCAACTGTGTGCTGTTTAGATTAGTTAAAAAATTTGTAATATTCTTACACTGGCTCAAAATTCCTACTGCATTTTCCTGCCTCATTTCCCTTTTCCTTACCTTTTAAATCTTCCGTATTCAAACTCACAGTTGTTTACCCTTTCTCAGTCCCTGTGTAGTCTTTACTTTCCTAAAAATCTGCACTTTTTCTTACCAAAAATACCTTGTTTTCCCCAGGTTTCTTTTTAAGATATCTTAACTATCCACTCAAAGTTGTTGTAGAACACTGATATTCTCTCTTCCCCTTCCTCAAATCTTCCATCCCAGATTTACTGAGATTCCTTTGTGCTCGAGCTTGATAGCACAGATAGCACAGACTTAATCAACTTAGCCTCAGACTCTGCACCTGGAGCGAGAGGTGGGAGAATTAAAAGAAAGGACCATGGACACCTCAGAAGGTAGGCTCAACAAAGATGAAATGGAAAAAAAAAAAAAAAAAGCCAAAAACCTGTGACATCCTTTTGGTAAGGGAGTAACTGCAAATCAGATGTTGAGCCAACTCTTACAGTATGTTGTGGTTCCTCAGGACGGTCTGGTAGCTTTTTCAGAAGAGGAGGTCAGATTGCTGACCTCCTACCTGTGTAAGGTAGAATATCGCACAAAGAAAGTGTATGTTTGTTTTCAAAGCAGCTGTTTTAAACTTTTAAGAACTTGCTGTGATGATAGAAATGTGGGAAGAATCTGTCTTCCGTAAATGTAAGCATACCATGCATGCATTTACATTCATAAAAATCAAGCTTAAGTATTTCTAATTGTGTAAAGAAAGCTGCAATTTAAGGTTCAGTCTGGGATAGGTGGTGAAACATGAATGTAAATAACATGTATAGGGCATAATCCTGTTCGGTGCTTTGTCAAAACCGTTGCTGGGCCGTACAAAGTGTTGCAAAATACTCATTTATGTAGGTACCATATGATGCTTAACATCCCCCAAACATGAAAAGTTCTGGTCCAGCTACATTTACACCATGGTGTGCATTTTGTTTGGTTTTTTTTTTTAAATTCTGAAAACTAAATAATAAGAAAATAATGTGCAATCATTTGTGAATTTGACTCTTTTCACTGAGAGTGCTTGCTTTTGTTTCCTTAAGGAAAGTTAAAACATGCAGGATAAAAGTGGCAGAGGTTTGTAATGATTTTGTTTATTTGAACTTACATTTCTGGGTTCATCCAGATCGTGTTTAGAACTGTATCTGTGTGTGATACAAAAAAGTATCTATAACGAATTAGAGACCATTTCACATCTTTACGCTCAGTCTCAGGAGTGCAGGGGCTCTGACTGTCCCAGACAGCAGTGGTGGGCCAGGGCTGTGTGTGGAGCTGCATAGGCACAGGGGGAAGCATACCTTTGGTGTCACACTCTCCCTCTCTGAATCACTCAAAAATTAGATGACTAATTTCAGAGTCTGGTTATAAGGCTCTGGCAGCCTTATTCTAGGCTTTGTGTGGAGTTGGGGGCGTGGGAGCTCTAAGCAGAACTCAGAAACCTGAGCTTCCCAGCACAGGAGTTGGTGGGGAACAGAGGGAAATTCTGTGTAAGCAGAGCTGTCATAAAGCATGATTGTCAGCAAGTGGAAAGATGATCAGCCCAAGTGATCTGAAAAGACCTTTGTGAAGCTTCACAGCAGAGATCACTGCAATGAGATCATCCTGAAATATGTCCAAAATAATGCTTTTTCTGCTCCAAAACAGAGGATTTGGGGCATTTGTTTGAACTGAAAGATCTGAACGTGCTTGCACATGCTCCCATACATTCCCTTGTTATGTCATCCATAAAAATCTTTGTCCTAACATGATGTCACTCTGCTGTATATTCAGCTCATTCCCACTAGGAATAATCCTGGACTGCCAGCTATTCTCTGCCTTCTGTCCCAATTTATGCAGCCAGTGATAATCCTCCTCCTCCTAGCAGCCCTTGGATTTTTGCCTCGTTGTCTGCATAGCGCTCTGTTAGTCTCAGCTCCACTGACCCTTCCTATGGATCCAGGCAATCTCTGTAAGCTTTGCTTGTTTCCTGTTTCCATTTTTCTTTTCCCTGAATCACCTCTGCAGACACAGGTGCCCAGAATGGATCTCCTGGTGACCCCATGATCCTGGTGTCCGTCAAGGCCAGTATGTTCCTCTGGCTAACTCAACAGTGACATGCATTTTACAGGCTGGGAGCCTCAAATATATGTTTTAGGCAGACAGTATCTGAAAACTAGAGGGGACACCATCAGCTATATATACTATATATATATATATGTCTACTATAAATATAAGACAATTTGCTTCTCACTAACTCATATTGAAAGCTTTCAAGCACTAAGTCACTCCACTAGCTTTTGGTGGAAGTAATGTTAAGCTCTTGGATAGTTGAAAAAGTAGCTATATTCATAGCTACGTTCATGCATCATGGTGTATACTCTGGGAAGAAAATGGGTCAATATACTGTAGGCTTTCCATAGTCCCTTGTGTGAGTACAGTGCCTCTCCCCTCAGAACTTTTCGGCTTTTATGTACTGTTTGCTTTAGGGCAGACACCTGTATAGAAAGTGAGACAAAAACAGACAGACCTTCTAGCAGTAAATTACTTAACATAATGCTTTATTACATAGAGAATCACAGAGAGGTTGATGTTTGAAGGGGCCTCTGGAGATCATCTAGTCCAACTCCTTGCTTAAAGCAAGCCCAGATAGATCAGATTGCCAGGGCTGTATCCTGTTGGGTTTTGAATGTCTCCAAATATGGAGAGTTCATAACAATATTTTTAATATTTTGTTTGTGTTTGTTTGAGAATACAGAATTGGAATTAGTTGATACCTATCAACTCCCCTATGACCTTCAGCAGCTGACCCACTTAATTTTCTTTCCATGATCTTTTTTATTTTATTTTAAGATTTCAACTAAGCAGTTTTAACTGTTATGGTTTTGACTTTTCTTTTGTTACAAATTGTTTTCCAGTCTATACCCCCCAAAAAATCTCTCTTGCCTCTCCACTGCATCTGTTTTGACATACTTTGTATTAAAAATATATAAAAGAAGAGTATGAAAAGATAAATAATGGTGCTGTAGTGCAAGTTCCCACAGAAATGATGTACCTACTCATCCACTATTAGAGAAACTCTTGCTTGGAGCATTTGTAAATTTTTAGTGCAGTTTGTAAATATATAAGTGGATAAATGGAGTGGAAAGCTTCTGGTGAGTTCTCTGTTTTTCTAATGACAACTAAAATTTTGTCAGTCCTGACTATACAGCTGTTTTGTGCAATTTACCTTATTTTGTAAGACTTCTGCAATTAAAAAAAAAAAAAAATCTGTGTTCCATGTATATCTTTAACTGTGGAAACCATGGAGTCATTAACAGGAGTACAGTTGATGCTTCTGTGGCTCATCAAGACAGCCAAATGTTAACATAGTTATAGAAAACTTTTTAGGTTTTTTTTAAAGAAGGCTAGAAGAATACAAAAAAATTATCTATGAGATAATGATTTCTAAGGTAGCTTAATGGTCTGTGAGAAACGGAGACTGATGTTACAGAAGTGGGAAAATGAGGCTAGCAATTCATGGTTAATATATCAGAAGAAACTGAAGGAAATTCAAGCAAGGGAAATAAAGTCGACAAATGAACTGATCCATGAGAAAAGAGGGAGACCAAAGCTATAGTCCTGCTTTAGAAGATCACAGCTGTAACTCAAGACAGTGAAATTCTTGTCTTATTATATTTTAGTGATGTGCATTAATTAAGTTATTTGTGTAGCACATTTAGAAAAGAACTTGCAGGGAAGAATATTGCAAATTACTGTATTTAAATATGCTGGTGTGAATTTTTAAACAAAACTCTTTCCTTCACCACTAGTTATTTTGCTTTCTTCCTTGAACTCCAAAGATATTCTTGAAGAAGTACGTTCTGATTGTGTCTGTGTGCTGTTTTAGGGAGGATATTTCTTGTTATTACTTTATAGTTGCCTGAGCGTTTGACTTCCAACACTCAGTTCGCTGCAGGATTATTCTAGGTACTGTTTAATTTTTGTGGAAGTTGTTGGCAGCTTTCTGAAAGTTTGGCAACTGTAGCTGAGAGATTTTGGCAGAAGGGCATGTGAAGAAAGTCAGTTGTTTTTTGTTTTATTTTTATCTTAATATGACTAGTAACACTGTTGCTAACAGCAATGTAAACAAAACTAGCATAAAAAATCCTTTTGATGTTAACTCCTTCAAACATTGCTCCACCTTATCTTTTCCACCTCCTTCCATAGGCAGTTTGTAGTTGGTTTAGAAACTCGGTCTGGGAGTAAGACTAGGATCAGTGTGTGACCTGTCTGCTCAGTTGCCTAAAAGTAGACATCTGATGCGATTTTTGATGCCCTATGGTACATAAGACACATACATATGGCTGGCAGATGTAACCTAACTCTTACAGTAGGCTTATACCCTCCTAAAGTGGCGTGTGGCAGCAAGATGGGATATGCTGAATTATTGCAAATGGCACTAGCTTATCATTAGACATAGGATTTAATTTTATTTTGCTATTTCTACTTGAAAGAGAGTGGATTCTCTTTGTCTGGAAAATGAAATACCTGCCATGACTATGGTAATTTCTTTGTAGACAGAAAAAGTTTAAGTATCTTACTCACGTCCTTATTTGTACACTTAGAATCTCGTTTGGAAAGATAACATCTCAGTTAGGTGTGGAAGGCAAGCAGAAAAAGACTAGGAAAATGCGGTCTCTAGTGCAAGAGGAAAATTCTGGTAAAGGCAGACTTTTAAACATCCCTCCTGGAACCTCTCAGTCAAACTCATAAATGGCACCACAGGCTTTAAGGTGACATGTAGTTCTGTGAGCAGTGCAGCCTCATCTCCTGTGAATGTGTCTTGTGGTTGAATTGCTATGTCAATTTTGTGAAACCAAAAAAAATTGCACTAATTAAACATTTATTAGGGCTTTTATACAACTGCTTGTTTCATGTAACTTTTAAGAATATAATCACTTGAAAGCTTTCATGCCTGTGCAAAATTTTATTGCATTTTTCTAGTGGATTAAAACATTATTGTAGGGTTTGGAGAGAAAAGGGGGAAGAACCCAATCAGTTGTCAGCAAAATCCTTCTTTTCTTGGCAAACTAGAGTAAAAATATCAAGCTTATAACCTCAGTTTTGAAGAAAATCTGCTGCGCACAATAATGGAAGAACAGAGAGCTAAAATGACTTTAATGTCACAGTCCTAAAGTGACTGAAATCTGTATGTCTGATGAATATCATCATGGGAAAGGTGGTCCTCTCCCTGCTTGGAGGGGTGGACAGCCAAGAATTGCATGGTCCTTTTGAAGCCTTCAGTGTAGAGGAAAATTTAGATGAGAATCTAGACTCCTATCTACTTCTTTACTAACAAATTAAACTTAATCTGGGACTATTCCCAGATTCTAGAGTATTTATGCAAAGTGACACAAAGCTTCTTGGCACAGTCTTTGTCTTTTGCCCTTAGCACTTTCTTATCTTTTTTTCCTGGTAGTTTGGGAGTTGGGTTGTTCTGTGGTGCAGCCAGAAGCAATTTGTATGCAGCCACCTTGCTTTGAAGTAGAGCAGAGATCCTAGCATAGATGCAGCTTATTTTGTGTCATTTGGCTTCAGTGCTCAAAAGTGTTTCTGTGAAAGTCTGGTGTGCTCATATTGGACAGTGCTGTAAGCAAAACATCCCCATATCCCCATTTGCCTCTGTTTCTGGCTGCATGACTTCACTACTCATCATACCCTCCATGAGAAAAATTGATGTGACAAAAAATGAAACCAGTTTAAAAAATACAGATTAATTTCTAAGATGTTTTTAAATATAAGTGGGTCCTGGGAGAGCCTGACAGTCAAGGAATAGGATACAAGGGAGTGTATGGCATGGGGAACCTGGGAGCAAGAAAGAGAAAGGACAAACCCTGATAGGAAGAAAGAAGAGCAAGAGAGGAGGGAGCTGGGGAGAAGACCTTCCCTTTTGCTGAGCAGGAGTTATTGGATGAAATCAGCTGTCTGTACAAGTTTGAAAAATATATTTAATGAAAGCTTGGATTCACAAGCACACTTTCATTAGAAAGGCAGAATTTTTTACTTATTAAGTATTCAAGTAGAATTCCAGCTTCATTTATTTATATTTTAATGGGGTGAAGCAGTTCGTGGCACTTTACCTAGGATTTTATTACAGAAGTCATTTTGATATAGCAAAAGAGATAAATACAATGCTGTATACTAATTTCATGGTTTGCTGCATGTTTTTGTGTTGTCTCAGAAACATTAAGTGATGCATAATCTAACTCATTTTGTGAATGAATAGTTTTGTAAGAGCAAATTGTTAACATTTCTTCCCTCTGACTTTCAAGACTTATAGGGTGGTGGCAGAGCTCTGCTGAAGCTAATGGTGCCTCAGGCAGAGAAGAGGGTCTGCCTAATTAGATCTGTCTAAGATAACTAGTGCCTCCTGAAATTGCATAGGAGGAACATTAGCAAAACCAAGAACCTAAAGAAATGTTGTGTATACACCCTTCAGAATAATTAAGATAGCGTGAAGGTTCAGTAAAGAGTAGCCTGTGGCCTGTTATATTAGCACACTTGTTCCCTAATTTACCACACAGAGATGGAGCAGGATGTGTGGGAGTCAGCCTAACTATGGGTTTGCAATTTCTAAACAAGTGAAGTGTAAAGGAGTGTGCTCCTTAGGGAGCCTCCTCAGAATCTGGGCTTGGGTGAAGTATTTAGGGAACTTGCTCTGACCTCAGTTTGAGTTTTGCCTGGCATGTGTCATACAAATTTGGTATAATTTTCGTGCCCCCCACAATGTAAAAACTTTTTTTTTTTTTTTTTTTTTTGGATTCTATAACGCAAGTTTGAAATATGTAATTATGAAGAATTGTTCTTATTTTTGTAATTAAAAATACTCTTTTTCTGTGTGTATAGTTGTATATATTATTTACTATGGGCTCTTTCAAGTTGGAATTTCATGTTGTGTTAGTACAGGAATACTGTTCCTCCTCATTGTGGATCACATTCATCAGTACCTGTAAGAGTAAGTTTGGGGAATATTTTTTCTGTGAATGAAATACTCTGTATTCCACATGAAGGCAAGCATGGGATCCTTCTAGCATGTTTTCACGCAGCCTGTAAAGTTTTCACGTGAATCTTCCGTGGGAACCATTGACCCACCCACCTCTGCTGAGTCCTGTGTGTGCCACTGTTTCGGTTTAGTTTTTTTTGTTTGTTTGGTTGGGTTTTTTTTTAAGTAGCAGTAAAGCCCAGAACCTTTTGCTATGCTATGAAAGTGCACATTTTTCCAGAGCCATGCATATGAATCCTTTGAATGAAGAACACTTCACTGGTTCTCTTTAGCAGCTTTGTGTGTGGAATTGCATTGACATACACAAAGATGCAATAAAACAGAAACAAATCCAACAACAAAAACCAGATGCTGGATGTCTTCAATGACTTACTGTAGTACTGCATCAGAGCTCACTGTCCAGAGGAGAGTAAGCAGAAACTATTTTTGAAGTGACAGGCCAGAATAAAATAGTCTAACGCTCTTCATTTTACTGATGCATCGCACGGAGGTCTAGAAGCCACATTAGAGAACTGTAATCCTTCATCAGGGCATTTGTTTGGTTGCCTAACATCTGTGGATTGTTAAGATAAGTTATTACACAGACCTGCTTTAGTTTAGATTAGTTTGGACCGCATCCCAGTATACTCAATCAGGATATAATTCCCGCATGCCGCTAAACTGCTTGCTCCACGTACTTCTCTAAAAATGTTTTTCAATATACAGTTTTGTCACTGAAACTCTTCTGTCACCTCAAGTTTTGATTTTTTTTTTCCTCTTAAAGAAAAGCTTTTTATTTTTCCTTTTGGACCGATTGTATCTCAAGGCAGCCGTAGCATTTGTTAATTCCTGAAGAGATTCCTAAGCAGGGATGGTAGTGTAGCTTCTATGTGAGTATAATGGAGATTTCTTACATGTATAATCTATGGTGATTGGTTTGTATGCTGTCCAAACTGCAGAGTTTAAAGCTCACTGTAAGCAAATGGTTTTGCATTTAAATGTCTAGTATTTCTTCTGTCAGTATTCTGTATTTTTCGGTGTCTATTTGTGCATTAGCTATTCCGATTTGTTTGCACCTCGTAATGTTTTGCATAAAAGTAATTACAGTATCAAAGCTGATTATGTAAATTAACAGTAACTTATTGAATTTTATTACATACTTTATACGTATTTTATATTATCAGAGACAAATTGTAAATGAAGTATATTACCATCTTTACGCATTTAAATGGGCTTGCATACATACACACACATGTAATTTAATTACAACATTTAAATTTTACTTTAGTATTCCTTATCCTTCCTTTAAACAAACTCTAGTTGATTAATTTTTTTATAAATACTACTTTCAACTTTTCTTGGAAACCGATAAAATACAGGTAATGGCATTTTTTTGTTACTGACCTTGGTTTATAGCACTGGCATAGATTTTATACACAAATACATGTGCATGCACACTCTTGCTGTCTGATAACAACTGTATCAGATTCTATAAAGGCATTATAAAATGTGGGGTTTTTTCCTTATAGTTTTGGTGGTTTGTTTGAATACCTGTAATAATAATCAGATAGACTAAAAGTCTATTCTCTTTAGAACAGATAGTCTGATAAACTGAACCTCTGGTTCATGAGGTGTACTAGATGGAGGAAATTAGATATTTTGGAATCAAATGGTTTTTTTCGATTGAAGGACTAGCATTTATTTTTGTCAAAATTACTATTCCTATTATCCTACTGAGAGCTATCTGTTTTTATCATAATATGTGTAGCTTTTGATTAAGGTTGGGGTTTTTCTAATTAAGATATTATTAAGTACATTATTGTCCTTCTTAAATAGAAGAAATACAGCAGTCATCTTTTGATAAAGGTATAACCCGGATCCAGAGTTGAATCCAGAGTTGGATGTCTTTTCTGTATGGTTCTGTCACACAGTGCAGACATGCATTTGGAAGTTCTGATGTAGTTTTCAAATCTAAACTGATAGTCTATTTTGGTGTGTTTTAAATAAATCTCAATTATTTTAAATATGTAAAATGCCTAAAGTTTTCATGGCCTTGTAAGCCATGCACTTCCTTCCCAGGCCAGAGAATAAGAGAGCTTGGTACCAAATGTTTGTCCTGTTGCAATTTCTTCCATGAAGTGATTTTTTTCTCTTCTTTTTAATTTTCATCTGTTGTATAATTTTGTGAATGTTGCATCATTCCTGTGTTTACACAAAATAATTTAAGTATATTTTGCCTTCTAACTTGTGTTATCCTTCTTACCCTTCATTACAATTTTACCCATTCTTTTATTCTTTCCATATGAAATTAAAAGATTTTCATTATGATTTTCCTTAATAATGATCAGCTTTGTTTCCTCTTATCTCTGTTTTTATTTCTGGCAAAAATCCTCTCTCTAGTGTGTTCTTCATTCATTTTGCCTTTTTTGTTCTACCTCAAAACTTGTTTTGTCTTTGTCTCAATTTTTTCTTAAATTTTCACACACTTTAAAGTCTTGATTAACTTTTTTATTTTTCTCTGGTGAGTTGATCCTGTACATTAGACTGTCTTATGTATATAGACTTGAAATATAGAGTCTTTCTTTCATGTATGTGATCCTGTTTATTTGCGTATAAGGAGTTTAAAAAAAAAAAAAATCCTAAGCACAACTGTCTATGTACACAGCTTAGTTGTGATTTCCAGGGACATGTTTGTTTATATGTTATTTACGGCTGTGACTTAAAGAGACGGTAAATGATAATTTCCAAGTAGTACAAAATATGGGACTTCTGTATTAATTTCATTGGTCTATTTAGTTGCTATTAGCAGATTTCTTTAGGTCTTACTTTACACCTCTGGTAAGTAGTTTCTATAGATGTAGCTAACACCATGCACAATACATGATTTGGTTTTTTTAAGGATAATGTTGAGTTATGTTATATGAGAAAATTTAATTAGAAAAAATACTGTGTCGGTTTTCTGTGGCAACGGAAGTTGAGTCAGCTGGGCAGGACTCAGTACTAACTGAGGTCCAAGTCCTGTTTACAGTCTGGTGGGCTTGTCTGTCCTGACAGTGATTAACACCAATGAAAACAGCCCACCCCACCCCCCAAGTTGCATCAGCACCAGCAGCAAGCATTGGTCATGTTGTCGGTGTCTGTTTAGAAGAGAGCTAGGGCTGGGCTGAGGGAGCAATTGTTACAGGTAGGACTGATGTATATTGACAACACATTTTGGAGAAGCTTGCATAGCATGTGCCTGTAGGATGCTTGGCTCTAGCCAGTGCAGTCAGTGCTTGGAGAAGCATGTTCTGGGTCCTGTCATGAGCACCAGCCTCACTAGTTCAGAGAGTGAGAGATCGTACCTGCTCTGTGATAGTGAGCATGCATTCCAGGGTTGAGAGGTAGTTGCGCTGACTCTTCTTGTTGTCTTCAACTAGGTTATGTGGGTATGCAATTTATGTCGAAAGCAACAAGAAATCCTAACGAAATCTGGAGCGTGGTTTTTTGGAAGTGGACCACAGCCTTCACCCAGCCAGGACGGAACGCTGAGTGATACAGCGACTGGTGGAAGATCGGATGCACCAAGGGAAAAGAAAGCAAGACTTCAAGAGCGATCGAGATCACAGACTCCCTTAAGTACAGCAGCTGCCTCATCACAGGAAATCTCTTCTTCCACTGTACACTCTGACCGCAGGAAAGGAGCAGAAATATCCCAGCCAGCTATGGGCCCGGACCAAAAGCAAGCTTCATCAAGATCTAGAAGTGAACCTCCAAAAGAGAGGTAATGCTTTCTGTCTTGGTAGAGCCTCAAAATTATAAATTCTAGTTCAGCTGCGCCTTGTGTGTGTTTAGAACTGTGCAAAAACAGAGAGTAAGTTGATTTAGTGACCAGGAAAGAATAAATTTTTGCGAGCAAATACATTATCTGATTTGTTCTGTGGAACAGAAATGATGGGAAAAAGGTATTTTAGGGATATTCCCATTTACTTCAATGCATTTGAGTGTACACTTTTAATATAGAATTGTAGGTTACTTATAAATTTTAAATTTGGCAGGTATTTTAAAGTTATTAAACAAAGAACAAGCCTTTAACTTTACTCGAATTTTTAAAGCCAGCACTCCCCCAAAAAATCCCCACCCAATCAATCAAAAACCAAAACCTGGAGTTCTATCAGTTATCCTCATGTGTCATCTTTTTATCAATGACAGTTCCAGTTTTATTATTAAAAATAATACAATTAAAATAGCTCATTTACACCTGCGAAGTTAACTTTCTTAAAGAACAGCAATGGTACCATCTTGAATTCAGAGCAGTTTGTATGCAAGAATAAAGCCAACTAGAAGCAAACTATTATAAATTCCTGAGCTGAATTCACAGTAATGAATGGATTGAGGAGTAGCAAACCAAGAGAGACTAATGTAATGAAGCCATTGCTGTTCTTTTGGTTGCTGACTGGCAGCTGGCAGAGCAGTTGAGGAGGGAACCTGTGGCAACGAAATGAGTCTGCTGTAGAAGATTTCATAGCTGTTGGAGCTGAAAATGGATGATGAGCAGTGGCTAGTAATTAACTGCTGAGATGAGATCTGTCTCTGGGTGAGATCTCTCTGGGTTTAACTGTATCAAAATTCAGGTTAGTGTTATGTATACATATGATGTAAACAAACACATGGTGCTCTTCCATAATTCATTTGATTTTTTCCCCCATGACACTGGAAGGCCCCCAGAGCAGTTGTAGGGAAGCAAAATGCTTTCTTTCCTGCTTTGCTTCCAAAAGTAAGATGGTTATCTTAATTATACAAAAAGTAGTGTTCTCTACTTGTCATTAAGTGTTCCAAATGAAGTCCTATAAAATATCTATCTATGGTAAGATAAGGTCTCATTTATTGCCAAAAACTCGAGAGGAACAGGAGATGGGAAAAAGGGATGTGAGTTCAATGTGGATGATGTCCAACATTGTTCTGTTATATGCTTCTGTGAAGATTTCTGTTGTGATCTTTGATATGTAACCCAAAGGCATATTAATTGTGGAAGGGAAGATTCAGTGCCACAAAACAAATCCTAGTGACTTTTTCCTGGTGTGAGTTGATCTCAAATGTCCTTTATAGCTGTGTTCATCCTTCTTCAAAATCAATGGATTCATATGTGAACTGGTAAACAAAAGGGCAACTGGAATGATGAGAGAAATAAAAATATGCGGCATAAGGGGATCTAACAATTCTTTGGTTTGCTTATTTTCCCAGAACAGATATGAAAGAAGAGAGAAAAAAATTTTCATGCAGCTTCATTATTCATTGTTTTGTACTTTGTATAGAGAAATAAAATTTTCATCCTCTTTTATTATTAGAGAAAGATTGCCATTAATTTATCTCAAATATTCAATTTTATTTTCATTATATGCTTATAAAATAGGCACTTCTTTTTAGAGTGACCTAGAAAAGTAGGTCAAATATTGTTTCTGGATATATTATCTTTTGCATTTTTTATATCCATAGTGCTTCTTTCTGTAATATTTGGTAGATACTCCATTTAGTGGTATTTATATCTGTACTGTCAGGTCACTCTTATTGTGTGGTAAGTCTGTAACTCTCATAACTCCTACCTGAAAAATGGAGAATATACTCCAGTACTTTGACATAGTGCTGCAGTTACTGCAGAGACAACTTTGAGTATTCCTACTTACAAGGGTAGTTTCTCTTTATTTGTATTTTTCCATGTTAATATTTTTATTTTAGTCATTAATTGGACCATACATAATTTATGTTTTTGTTTGCTATTGGAAAATAAAAGTAAGATGGAAGGATTATTGGGTTTAAATCATGCTAATGGATACAGTACTTTTCTGTTTTGCTTTAGCTTATCTTGATTTATAATCTATTTTCCATAACTGTGTATGCAAGTATTTCTATTTTCCAGTCAATCCTTCACATTACCGTACTCCTTTTCATTGTAGGAAGAAGGCGGTATTGGTTTCAGACCAGAATGGCAAAGGTTTAAAGAGTGAACGTAAGCGTGTGCCAAAATCCTCACTTCAAAAAGAAGGACCAACAGACGACAGGGAGCGCAAAGAGCGGCATGAAGGCAGAAGGCTGGAGAAAGGCAAGTCACAGGACTACCCAGACTTGCCAGAGAAACTTGAGGAGGGCAAAGTGCCTGATGATGAAAAACAAAGGAAGGAAGATGAATATCAAACTCGTTACAGGAGTGACCCCAATCTGGCAAGATACCCTGTAAAACCGCATCCTGAGGAACAGCAGATGCGCATGCATGCAAAAGTTTCTAAAGCACGACACGAGAGAAGACACAGTGATGTAGCTTTGCCACACACAGAAATGGAGGAAGCGGAGGTACCTGAGAATAAATTAGGAAAACGCTCACAATTACAGGGAACTCAGGACAGAAAATCTCTTGTGGAAACTCAGAGGTCGTACTCTATAGACAGAACAGGTGATGTAAGAATTTCTGTTTCTAAACAATTAACTAATCATAGCCCACCAACTCCCAGGCATAGTCCAGTTCCTATAGAACATGTAGAATACAAGAACCACGATTCCTTTATAAAACAGAGCCGCCTTGATCCTAGCTCTGCTATTCTCATGCGAAAAGCAAAGCGGGAGAAAATGGAGACCATGCTAAGGAATGATTCCCTTAGCTCTGACCAGTCGGAATCAGTGCGGCCATCCCCTCCAAAGCCTCATAGAGCAAAAAGAGGCGGAAAGAAAAGGCAGATGTCAGTTAGTAGCTCAGAGGAAGAAGGGGCATCAACACCAGAATATACTAGCTGTGAAGATGTGGAGATAGAAAGTGAAAGTGTCAGTGAAAAAGGTAAGGACTTTTCTGTATATTATGCACATGGCCATGGTTTGGGGAAAAAAAAAAATCTGTATTTTTCTTTCTCTTTTGCCTCTTTTTTAATCATACACCTTTCTATTTCCCCTTGCCTTTCTTTTTCCCAACTGAGAAGTGTCTTATGCCTGATACATTTGCTTTACAATGTTTCCTTCTACATTCTTAGATGAGGTGGTAACAGATAGCATCAGTTGATGAGTTTCTTTTTCATTCTCTTCTCTCTTTCACTTAGAACTGACAGAATTTAAGGGTTCCAGTTTACTTTCTCAATGATATCTGTACTTCTTTGGTCATTGCTTCATTCATTTGTGTGTATGTAGAATAGTTTTCTATGGATTAATTGAAATGAAGAGTGAGTTCTGTAAGAGGCAGAAAGACCATTTTAAAGTGTCTAATCTTATCGACATCTCAGTTTTAAGAGATGCAAATTTTTACTACGTTCAGTAAATTATCAAAAATCTGCCAGAGTTCATTGTTAATAAGGACAAGATGTGGGACAAGGGGAGTGTTATGTAGGAAAGAAATGAGAATTAGCGAAGTTGTCTAGATGAATGTTCTTCCAAGCTAACAAGTATGTTTAAAATCTGTTATTTCAGTTTGTCTTGCTCTGTTGATGGTAACACTCAGCAATAAGGAATAGGTTGTAGTACACTGTGTGCTTTTAAACAAAGCCTTTCTTCTGGCTGAAGAAGGGAATCAAATTCATGAACGGTGAATAAGCATTGTCAGAAAAGACTATGATAGAATTTAGCAACTGTCTTATAACCCTACATTGTCTTTAAGTGGTACTACAGTGAGCTGAAAGCTCTTTGTGTCTTTGGAAATAGCTTTTAGTTCTCTAGTTTAATTACTTGTGTTTGTAACTTGAAAGTTTTCTGTTCATATTCATACTGAAAATGCCAAAGGCTTTGTCTGCCTTGCCTTTTAGCTCCTGGCACTTTCCTGACATGTCTTTAATTCATATATGCTGACCTGTCTGTCTGTCTTTATCTGATGTTGTGGTCTCCTAGCATCCCCTAAAGTTCCAGGTATACAAATAAGAGAGACAACATTTCTCTCCTATCCCATCTGAATAGTATGTTTTAACTTTCTAAACATTCCATTTAAAATATGGAAGCTTGCTTTTCTGCTCATTTTTAAGGAGGGATGTTGATCATGCCCTGAACTCTTATTCCAGATTACACTAAGAAATAAAAATCCTCTCCCTTTTTGTGACTGGGAGTTTGATCAATTAGTGGAATGTATCACACGGAGATGTTGCAGAGATGCTTGAATCCTAAATGGAGAAGTCCCTGTGTAATCTGATCTGCTGACACAACTTTTGAGGATGGGTTTTTGAACTAGGGACCTACAGAGGACCCTTCCAGTCTCAACTATTTTGTCTTTCTAAGAGAACACATCTCTTTTCCTTATTTTGTGGCAGTGTTTTATGTTGACATTTGGATTTGTGGCATTTTCCCTGACTCCCTCAGTTGGTAGTAACAGTCTGTAATATAGCATTTATTTTCTATCTTTATCTTTTGCTTTCATTATGTTTATCAATTTGAGGTTGCTTATGAAGTAGAAAAGATTTCCCATATTCAGTGTAGGTTATCATTTTAAATTGCAAGGTTGTTGTTGTGAAGGTCAAGTCCAGCATGAAAGTCACTGGTATCAATATGTTGATATAGTTTGTTTTATAATGGTCCTTTGTAAGTTAAACCTTTCAATAGTTGCTTTCAGGACTTTAAATGTTGCTAAAGGCTTAAGTTTTCAATAACTGAATCAAGTTTTTGGTTACCTCTGAGACATACATTTCATCTCCCCTTTAGACAGTGAAGACCTTGGTTTGTATCATATCAGAGTGCTACCTCACTTTATTTGAATAAAAGTTATTAATAGGAGTGTTAGGGACCTGCCTGACCACTGCCAACTCAATACTTGATTAACATTGTTGAGCATTCCTTGAGAACTTATATCTAATTGTCAGTAAGCTAGCACTGTGTTATTGATCAGGTTATAAATATATGTATATATAAATATATATATATATATGAGGAGGTATGCAATGCATTAAATGCATTAATTACAAAAGTATATTTTTAATTTTAATAGCTGTGAGATGTAGCTGTTAATTTTTTTGCCTCATTTTCAATATGACTTTTCATGTGACAAGGATTCCGTGACAAGTGGAAAGCCTTTGGAAGTGTGGGGGCTATAGTACCTAAAAAGGAGCTAGGAGATGTGAATACAAATGAGAAAGCAGAAGGATTTTTCATAGTAAAGTACCCAGTTATATTTACAATTAAGTTTTCAGCAGTACTTGAACTAATACTCAAGTATTTCCTAAGAATAGATGGAAAAGCAAGAAATTTTATCACCTGAGGAAATACTTTAGAATTTCTCCTATATTCTAAAAGGAAATATGCTACAGTAAAAAGATGTAATGTTAAAAAAAAAGTAAATAATTAAAAAATACCTCTATTATAACCATGGTCATAACACCATTCTTTACAATTTAGTAGGATATTTACAAACCGAATCTCACCTCCCACCTTCTTCAGTTATAATGCTTTAGTTTATAAGCCCAGGAGGACCTGGAATCCATCCTCTCTTATCTAAATATTAGCTCTGTCAGAAACTTGATGCCAAAGTAATATAGATGAAGCTAGAAAGATAGGATTACAGCAAAAAAATATTTTTCAACTTTGAATGGCCCCATCAAAAACCCAAAGATCTTAAAAGTAATGTTTGCATTTGGTGAGTGCCAATATAAAGCAGTCCGCAACTAGGTAATAAACATGTACTATTTTCAGTTCTATCTTGAAAAAATAAAATGGAAGTTACTATGAAAAAAAGATTACAGAGGTGTATAAAAGAAAATTATACCCGATAGAAATATAAGGCATAGATAAAGTGGTTAAGACTGTATTGAAAATCAGTAGCCAAAAATATCATATAAAGTAGATTCTGTGCAAATGTTACTTTTAAACATTGTCATTTCTTAGAAACAGCTTAGTATTGCATTACCCTGTCTTCTGAGCATAAGCAGCCTTAAAAAAAGCAAGCTACTTTAGCTAGTACATTCCCTGTTATTTCCTGTAACCATTTAATATATATTTATTAAAAATTATTAAAAAAAGGTTCACAAGCACTTGAAGATACTTTCTCTCCAAAAATAAATCTCTTTTACAATCCACCAGGATTTTACTTCTTTGGTGGAGGATCCAAAGATTTATGTCAAGTTGTTTCCACGTTGGAGGAAATCTAGAGAAAGAACTGTTTAGCAGTGTCCAAAAAGGTCATGTTAAATTTCTTTTAAAAAAATCTGCACTCTTTACAAAACACTACTACTGATTGCTGATAATCATTTTCATTCTATAATTAATTGAGGCTGTAGGAACCCTTATTCTGAAATCTGTAATAGCTGAACAATAGGTGGACTGAGTTTCCAGTGAAGTCCTGGCAAGGCAAAAGGAGTCCTCATAGAAGGCATAAATTACATTCATACTTGCTTCAAAGACATCCTAGGATAACACAAACCATACTAGTAAAAATGAAATCCAGACCTCATTTTAAAACTGAGAACAGCTTCTGCCTATTGCCATCCAGTGAAGAATGCAAATTGTATCTGGAGTAAGTTTGTGAAAAGTTGTTAAAGTTGAAAATGAAGAATTTGTGTAAAACTAGTAGATATGTGCCCAGATGACTTTGTACAAAATTTCTTTTATCCCATGATAGAAGAGATATTCTAGAGTTCTGTCATGAAGTCTTTGAAAGATAAAATAATGTTGGAAATTGGAGCAATGTGAAGAGGTACTGAAAGCTCCTGCTGTACTTTTATGTAAATAGATGTGCTAATGGTTTTACATTTTGCATACTTATTGTTTGTATTTGCCTAAATGTGTATTTTGTTCACACTGTTTAGGTTTGAAAATATTTCTAACACTCACATACTGTCAGGAAAATGTTGAAAAGCTAAGTAAAACTCACTCTTACATACTTGCTAATGGGTTTATTTGGGAGTGAGG
Source organism: Myiozetetes cayanensis (assembly GCF_022539395.1). NCBI lineage: Eukaryota > Metazoa > Chordata > Aves > Passeriformes > Tyrannidae > Myiozetetes > Myiozetetes cayanensis. Next base: position 85,095,686 of record NW_026087411.1, on the reverse strand, counting down.
AGAGCACGATACAGTTGGCGCCTTGTTTGAAAAACGACCTCCTGAGATGACTTTCTGGTTTCTTTCACTGAAGGTGTGATTGTTTCATTCATAGTGTGTTTCACACTGTACTGTGAGGAACAGGGCGACCCAGTTTCATTTCATTTCATTCTGATGACGTTAACTTCTGGTTAGAAAATGTTATGGGCAGGCATCTTGTTGTTTTCTAGGTTTATGCCCAGGTGTGAGGCAGGAAGGTTGTGAGCAGGAGGAGAGGACAGGGAGGTCAGGAGTAGAGGTTTGCAAACAAAATGTCGGTGCTGGCTCAGCTCCAGGAGGAGAGGATCTGGTCCCTTTCTCCATCCTCTTCTATTGTTCCTGGTGTCACTTTGGACACTTGTGCTTAGGGGTGCTGCCAGGGGAAAGAAAGCGTTTATGAAATCTTTGCCCTGGTGATTTATTCCAAGTTCTGTATGCATTGCTGCCAAGGAAGGTAGCTTGTGAGTTCAGAGACAAACCACACACATGCAGTAGTGTCTACAAAGGGACCAAAAGAAAACATCAGGAAAAGACTATAGAGAAGAGGAGGCTGGGTTTAAATGTTTTTTTAGTTAAACTTTTTCACTAAGGTATTTTCAATCTGGAGTGTAGGCAAGTCAAGTTCTACTGCAACATCTGCTAGGATATTTTAACATCTGTTTGCATAGAGTTGGCATGGAGTTTTAAAACTGGAGCTGAATTTGTTTGAAAGTGTGGCTGAGCTTCAACTTAATGTAAAATAAAATATCCTTGCTAGGAAACTTGTTAGTTCTTAGAAATTAGTTCCAATTTATCTTCTGGTCCTTGTGCAGTAATTTAGATCTACATCTGATTCATATTTTAATGAAAATATAAGCTAAAATGACTCTAGTTTCAGAATTTTGGTCAGAGCTAACATTAATCAATGCTATCAGTATTGAGTGCTTTTGAGCAGCTGAAATTATTTACAGTGCTTATGGAGCTTGTTAAATAAGTGTTGGGCACTAAGAAATCTGTTCTGTGTGTATGAAATTATTTAAAATGCATGAATTTGCAAATGAGATAAGCCAAACACAAGCGAGGAAAAAGGTTATACTGTTGCCAAGATATCCGGCACTTCAGTGAGATATGCAACCATATAAATGAGGATGTCATGGAAGACATGTGGCTGAATTTTCCTTTAAAATCCTAATAAAACCCTTTTTCTTTTTTACCTTAAGAAGGCTGTGAACATGCTGTAGGGAATTTGTGGAAAACAGCAAAGTGTCACCAAGTGTCTATAAAATATGATATATAAGGAAAGGTGGGGTGTATTGGGGTTGAATAGCCTAGAAAAGAAAGAGGGAAAAAAAGGCAAATAGAAAGAAGAAGCTGGAGAGGAAGAGGTTGAGTGAGTGCTCTTCTCTTGGAGGATTTAGTTACTGTCAGGGAGGTTGAAGCTAGCTGCATGAAAACATGTTATCTCTGAGGACAGATAAGCAAAGTTAAGGATAATTGTAATCATAATTTCTTACTCAATTGAAATGGAGGATTCCTGAAAATAAAAATCAGTTTCTTCATACCCTGCACTGACCTTGCTCTATGTTAAAAATACTGCTGTTTTTCCTATGGCAGGCTCTAAGCCAAGTTGGGAACATGTTGGGCTAAATCCACAGTATTCCTATCTGTATCATATCCTTTTTTGTTACTCTTTAAGTGACATTTGATAGCCATTTCCAGTACAAATTTATGTAATAGCAGTCTGGTTTTTGACTTACCAAGAGGATGTCCCAAAGTGTTAAATCTTGATTTCTTTCTTACATCTGTTGCAGTTGACAAGGCCTTCCATTACTATAAACATGCTCTGTCTTCTGTGTGGCTTGATTTTCACATATTCATGGTTTTATTAATTGCCTGTTCCTCATCACTTATCTTTGTTCTGCACATTTAATTAATGAAATATCAAAAAATTAATCCTAATAGTATCTTTTCCAGTAGTAAAATGATTATTTGCATTAAAAAAGGGTAGATACTAAAGCATGGACAGATTGGAGTCATATGTTCAAAAAGACTTAATGCTTAACAACCAGAGTACCTTTAATTTCAGGTGTCTGGACCTGTAGAAAAACCCAGAACTCCTCTAGGTTTCTCCATGAAAGACTGGTTCTCAAAAGCATTCAGCAGTCAGGTTTTTTCCACGCGGAAACCATTGGAGGTAACAGGTGCGAGAGACAAGCAGTGGGAGCTCTTGGTCATGGAGCACTTTGTAAGGGCCTAAGAGGGAGCTGAAAAAGCTTTTGAAAAACTTGCCCTAATTTTAGCTGCTGAGCACTTTTCAAAGTACAGCTATGCAGTGAACTGGAGTTAAAACTCAGCTAGTCTGAAACATGGTATGGTGTTATAGCCAGAGGATGAGTCTTTCCTCTGCTTCTTCTAGTCAGCATTTTTTATAGACATATATTTTTTGCATACCATAAAGGTTATGTGAACTCAGGATTTACTGTTACTCTTTGATCTGAGAGCTTAGAGGAAGAGGTGAACTGTGAAGGATGAACCAAACTGTGTTTGGTAAATGTGCCTGACTGTGGCTAGTCTGTGCAGCATATTAAAGGATGAAGTTAGGTCTTGAAACTGAAATCCAAACTTTTGCTTTTTTCCACCTCTATGGGAAATCTGCCTCGCTTTGTGTAAAAAATGAAAGCTTGTGAAAGAAAAATCTAAATTAATTATTGGCTTCCAAAATAATGCATACACTTTTATTGATTTTGATTTTAGTTAATTATAGAGTTAGCTAGGAACAAACAAGCATCTGATTCTGTTTTTTTATGAAGATGTTCATTCTCTGTCCTTTTCTTAGTGTATTCATTCTGATCATCCTATTGAGTCCAAACATATGGTTATACCATGTGGTACTGAGTATTATTGGTTAGTATTTCATGCTAATATTTCTCTGATACTTTTTGATATATTGTTTTGCTTACAAAAATGCACTTAATGACTGTAACACAGGAACCATTCCAGTTTCTTCCTTTAATCAGAGCTTTGAGTAGATAGACTGGCCTATTTAGTTCTCTAAAATCATTATGCTTATAAATGATCTCTAGGAAAAGCTTGATTGTGTCAGAGAGAAAGTAATGATTATGTCTGTGTTTCCTTTGACTAAATGTGTATAATTTCATTCTGTTCTTGTCCATTCTGAATGTCTCTCTGAAAACTATTTTCCCACATTTGCTCATTGTTTTTGCATATCTCTTATGGTTTATTTGATCCTTCTTTCTCCGTCTGTACAACGTATGAGCTTTAAAATTAGGGACTCCCCACCTGCACTTTAGAACCTCTGAAGCTGATTCTTATCACCATTTCCCCTGTGATGCCAAGCACATGTGTTATGGTTTCAAATATGCCCATCTCATACGGTCTCAGTGGTGATATTTACTGTACTAGTAAATTTAAGAGCCATTCTTTGACATTTTTGGCCAAGTAATGAAACATGGCACATTTCCATATCATGAAGCTCTTACATTCCTCAAGAGAGGAACTGCATGGAAGCTGTCTATTGGGGTTTATTCTTGGACTGTTTCCTGCCTAGTTGTAAACAGCTGAACCAGGGCACAACTGTTCCAGGGATTATTTAAGGACACAATATGAATGACAATCCATTTGACACTGTTTAATACACTACTGTAAGTTTAGACACTGTTCCTTATTTGTTTCTCTGCTGTTTTCTTGCCTTGCATTTATTTTGCAAGTTCAGTGGAGTCCAGAGTTTCTTTTTATGTTTCTACATTGCCTAATCTTGTGAGATTTCAGTACATGACTCCAACTTGCCTTAATGGTAATAAAATATATGCTTATTAAATGCATGGACATATTATTACTCAGTACCTTTTTCTTCCATTTATCACGCCCTTGACAGACTGCAAAAATGATTTATGAGGAACTTTCTAATTGTTAAACAAAGTATTTTGTAAGAGTGTAAGTCTTTGAAGTACTGTGATGCTATGCAGTAAGTGCGTGCCTACAGCAGTATTGTTTTAGACCTTCAGTATTAAATGTTATTGCGTGTTCTTTCAAGCCCTGAAGGAACTTCGAATAAAACATTTTACTTAGAATAATTTCTTTTCACATTTGCTTCCTGTGTGTAAACATGACCTTTTCTGTTTTAGAAAAACAAATATCAGCATTCTTTACTTTGTGACCTGTGGCTTTGCTGTACCTTAAATGCAAATTAGACCAAGTCTAATTTGGTCCATTGAGCAAGTTGAGAAATGAATGTTGTATGGTTCACTTGGGCCATACCTACCTTGGGATTATTTTGCAATTTTAAATGCAGATCTACAGAGAATTCAAGAATGGAGGTTTTTAATGCATGTAGGGTCCTAACTTAATATATCTATGATATTAGTTGTGGGAACTATGTGTGATAAAGGAATAAGTAAAAAGGTTATATTCACAGAATTGTAGAATGGCTTGGGTTGGAAAGGACCTTAAAGATCACCTAATTTCTACCTCCCTGACATAGGCTGGGACATTTTCCACTAGACCAGGTTATTCAAAGCCCCATCCAACCTGGCCTTGAACACTTCCAGGGATGGAGCATCCATAATTTCTCTGGGCAACTTGTTCCAATGCCTCACTACCCTCTGAGTAAGGTAGTATCTAATCTAAATTTTTTATCTTTTAGCTGAAAACCATTCCTCCTTGTTCTACCACTACCTGCCCATGTTGAAAGTTTCTCGCCTTCTGTTTTATGTTCCTTGGCTACCTTTCATTCATATGTGTAATTCAAGACAAAATGTTTTCAGACATGTAGCAAGTGGAAATGAAGAACACCACATATTTCTGTGATTTTAACTTGCACGTGTTTTATTATTTAATAATATACATTAATTTTTAGAATTTAAAGTTCCAGTTTTTGTAACCAAGTCCTCAATTTGGTAATTCTTTCCTTTGCAATATGAGCTTCAGTTCTAATTAGTTATTCTCAAAATTATTGTTAAAAAAAGTGTTCTATTTTAAAACAACTTAGTCATGTTATTGTATTAGTTTTCCAAAGGATCTGAGTTTCAGTATTTTTTAGAATAGCCATGAAATAGACTTAGACTTTAGGGCAGACACTTCTTTTTCCCACTAAAACTCAGTGGTGCTCTAGCTTTGCTTAGGAATTGTCATTCACAGAGTAGAAGTCATTTTCTGAATCAGACATGAACTTTTAAATTTACTTCTTATAATTAAGAGTCAGTGTATATGTTTTAATATTTCACTTGTTATTAATTCCATTCTAGTGAAAATTTCATTTTATTGAAAACTTTAGATGGAAATGTGAACTCAAATATAACTGTAACTTACTGTAAATTCAAAAGAAAAATTTCTAAAACTTTGTTGGTCTTAATAAAGTTAATTAACTAAATAGCATAAATCAGCTAATAAATAGGAATAATCTACTAACAATATAAAAGAGAATTAAATTAAAGTTTAAAGTTAGGTCCATGGAAGTAGGTGAATATTTTTACATTTATATATTATGCTATTAAAATATCTAGGTGCTAAGAGTTTGTTTTGTTATGTTGCTCAGAGAAAAAGAAAATTCACGCTTGTCCCTTTTTAACCCATAAAGCCATATGTTCTGCTTAACAAGCCACTAGATGGAGCAGTCAAATCTCACTTGGCCTCTCTGCAAGACAGTTTCTCAGCACAGAGAGAAACTAGAAATGCAGGCACACTTTGCTGCTTAAACCAGTAATTTTAAGAAACTTTTTAAGATCTTATCTCCATGTGCTTTTTTTTCCACAGGCAGATTTACATTGTCCTGCAGCTTTAGTGTTGCAGATGATGTATGGGATGTATTCTGGATATGGAAATTACACTGACAAGTACAGCTCTATGGAAGCAGTCATTCATTGACTTAATTGAATCCTATCCTCATTAAAAAACACCCAGCCAAACAAAACATAACAAGGGAAAGGTACTCTTGTTTGAGTTTTCAAAACTGTGTGAAGTTTAGAGTTACACATTTACAGATGACTCTGGGCTTAAGCAATCTTGCTTATACTTCTGGTGAAGTTGCATATTTTCTTCCTACTTACCCAAAGTACTTTTCCTTCCAACTTATTTTTTTTTCTGTGACCTAATGCTTAAGAAATGCCTATTTAAGGAGAGCATATTGTCTGCTTTGGGAGTGCTGCAGTAAAGTCAGTTCAGGAGCAAAAAGAAAATATACATTAATGTATATGAATGTTTTCATAGTCTTTGTTTGATTGTAGTTTCAGAACATTACTAAGACAAGAGTTTTTTGGGGGGGGCATACATGCTTGTGATATAAACATAGGTGTTTATATGAAATAGAGTGCATGTGTGCTATTAGAAGGCACCTGTGCACTCCAGTGCCTCTGTTGCAGTTAAATACATCAGGGATCATGATGTGTAGTTACAGGGCATTGTCCAGAGCGGTATTAAGGCAGTGAATGGAGCAATGTGTGACTACAAAATCCTGCAGATTCTTTGCCTTTGTCAAGTCTTTGAAAGTCAGAATGTTCTGCATTAAAGATTATCAGCAGGTATCACATGAAGAAATGTCATTCTGAAGCAGCTGGATACAGTCCTTGGAGTGCCTCAGCCCTGCTCCCACGTCTCAGGTGGGCATTGCAGATCCTGGCATTGTTCTCCTGTCAGTTTTGGGCAGGAGTGACACATAGCTTTGCAGAGCAGGAAGCTCATGCTGTGCAAAGCAGTGCTCCCCAGCTGACTCGCTCTAACCCGTGTGCAGTTTATTCAATACGGTTCTCAGCTGAATTGTGGGCATAAGCAAAAACTTCTGACTGGCAGTGAATACTGATCAGGGCCATGAGCTGAGGGCTAGTGAACAGCCATTTTTTTTTCAACTCCCCGGAGTTCTGGGGACTCACTCAATGATAGAATGCCAGTTCCTGCCTCTTGTGCTTTGGAGGTCCACCACAGAAGTTTACATGAGAATACACGCTATGCCAGGTAATTTGGTATTCTCTACCAGCTCAGATTTTACTTAAAATATAGTATAAAAGTGAGTCGCACTTACAGATAAAATTGGACTTCACAAAGGAACTTACAAATACCAGTTTAAATAGAGGTAGATAGATGTAGATTCTCAGAAATTTCTGGTGTATTATGTAACACACTGAACCTTGTCAGTGTACCCAGGTAGGTTCAGTTATTTCCCATAGACAGACATTACGGATTTGCCAGTATTGGAGTTGTCCTTGTTAAGCAGAGACTGTCTGGGAGAGGGCAAAACAGCCCCCTGTGAATGGGAATTGAACTGAATGCTTAAAAATAAATCCAGGTGTGCTCCTGCTGGCTCTTTTCCACAGAAAAGTTGCTCTGAAGTCAGTCATAAAAGAAGTTGGTTAATCTGTTCCTGTTACCAAGTTTTAAATCTCACTGCTTAGAAAGTCTTAGGGAATGAGTATTCCTAAAAGCCACCGAAAGGAGACATTTAGGAAGGTATTAATTTCCTTTTTTCTTTTAAATAAATTTACCATTTACATTTTGACTGCTCTTCAAATGTATCCTTTAAAATTCTAATCTATCAGCATCAGTTCCCTTAAAAAAAAAAAAGCTACAACAACAAATATAGATTAGGCATGTTGCCATTATAGCATCAGCTATCTGTGCTATTGTGGACCTAATCTTACTTTGCCCTAGAAAATTATTTTAAGGATTAGGAATGAATTTTCTGACAACATTTAAACAACATGGTCATCATTAAACCCTGCACTTAGATGTGTGGCTTTAGTATTTTTTGTTAGTTAGTTAGTTTGTTTGGAAGGTTTATAACATTTTAAAGTAATAGAAAATGCTACTTAATAGAGACTCCTTTTTAAGTGGTTATTACGTATGGTAGTGCTGCTTTAATTTCTACGTTTAAATCTGACATTTTTAGAATTAAAGGGTCTGGGAGGAATATGAATTGTAAAAGGATTCAGAAATTAAACAATGTCCCCGCAGACTTAGACAGTGAGGAAAAGGAGAGTGTGAATTAAGTTGTCAAATGTGTCCTGAAGTAGAGAAACAGAATAAAATAGTGACACAGAGATGTCTATCACCCTTGGCTGTATAACCTTTCAATCACAGCCTATACAGGAATTAGTTCAGAACATGCACTATCTTTTGGTTTATATTGTGTAATGGGGGTGGAGAGTTTTTGAAGGGAAAAAAAAAGTTGTTTTATGGGATTTTGGTAAGGTCATATGTCTGAATTAAAGAAGCTGTAATGATGTTGTCACTGTATGTTGATTCTCGTGTTTTTGCCGTAGTCCAGGTTTCAATATGATACTTTTTGGTTGGCTTCTCTTTTGGCAGGAAAACTCAGGTGCAGATTAGATACCTGCAGTCTCTTCCTACAGACAGTAACACTGAATTGATTGTAGGAATTTAGTTCTGTGAATTCAAGCCTGTACCAGACCACGGCTATCAAAGGAAATGATGACACACCACCACTTCCTACAGCTTACCCTGCAACAGGCAGGGAAGGGACTTTGAATATGGGTCTTCCTCATCCACCATGCTATGGGTCATGAAAGTTGGGAGAAACCTGTCTCTATGGAGACAGTGACACAACAACTAGAAATAATAGTTGAAGAATATTTTGATGCCATCGATCAGTAAATTGGAAAGTCAGTGCCTACATATTGGTCACCATTTAACTGAAAACATCTGACTTTGGTTAGCAATTGAATAGCTGAGCAAATTGCTTCTTGAATTACAGTTTGGTTAAGATCACCTTTGGCTCTAAAAAATGCTATCCAGCAGATCTTTTTAAGGTATTGTAGGTATTGTAAGTTAATATGTTACATACTGCCCGTGTCACAAAGAGAAATACTCCACAAAATCTCTTTATGTAAAGAGGTGAATTCATCATCCTATGATGCCGGAGGAAGTCCAAAAGTCATCTGTAGATGTGACAGTAGCTGCACTGTCAGATTTACACTGATGCACTGAAGTTCTGCCTTGATGTCAGTAGATTATCCACAGTCAAGTCAGCTATCAAAACGGTCTGTCTGAGGAGATGCTGACTTTTTTTATTAGATGACATAACTAACACAAACACATTGCAAAATTCCTGGATCATGAAGGTTGGATAGCAAAGATCTCAGCCACTGCATGCATGGAATTGAAGGCACAACACAGATTTTCTAGTGTGAGCAGTCTACTTGTCTCTTTCCGGTTTCACTGTTATGATCACTTTTCTCAGAGGAGTCAAAAACAATCAAGTGTGTTGGGGTGGAGGAAAGGGAAATAGAATATTGGTGGCAGCACAGTACTAAACAATTGGCAGTGGATCTTGGAATGCTGGGTACAGAAGCAATAAATAGAGAGGTGTTCCTTTATGGGTTCTTGCAGACCTGTGCGCTTGGAGAGATTCCTGTCATTTGTTTGTGCAGAAATGCTCCTCTGTCTGCTAGTAGTTTTCTAGTAGTCTTCTAGTAGTCTTCGAGTCTACTGCAAAAGGGTGAGTGATGTTCTGTAAAACTCCCCTAAAGGACCTTTAGAAACACTATGATGAAGCCATTCTGGGATACCAGGGGGAGGCATACCACAGCTTCCTCCCAGTGTGTGTGTTTACATTGTTTTATTCAGGCAGATGACAAGTTACTTCACTTTCACTTTGGATTGATTAGCTCAGATTGAGGTTTGAATTGAAAGTTGTGGAGTAACAGCAGCACTACATTAATTTATCCCTTAATAATTAATAAACTAAATAAAAGATCAAACTTATTAGCTCTAGCATGTTCCTCTGTTCATGCAACAACCTAATTTCTGCTTTGATGCTTATTTTATTTTTAGTTACGTTAAACAACATCTGCTACTCTTTCCTTGCCTGCACATCCAGAAACCATATTGGTCAGGCATGATTTGCTCCTTGGTAAAGCTATGCTGATGGTTCCCAGTCATGTCATCAGCCTTCATAAGCTCAGAACTGCATTCCAGAAGGATTTGCTCCATAACCCTCCCAGTATGTAGTTTTCCAGGTCCTTTTTCCTTGCTTTCCTTGGAGGGGTGTGGCATTTGGCTTGTCAAGTCACTGTTAATCTCCCACAATAGCCAGGACCTTTTGAAGCAGATCAGACAGGGCTACAGAACAAAATGTCAAATTAAATACCTAATATTGTATCTAAGACTCCTGCATTTGTATTAGAATATCTTTCCCATTGTAACTTGGCTTTGAGATCTGGAGATTTTAACATGGATCTTTTTCTGTTGTTTCTCTTGTTTGTTAAATTAAATTCCAATTTAAATCGTAGGTGTTTCTTTCCTTAAGTTGCTCTTTCTGTGCTTCTGAATTCAGCTTGGGATCATTCTTTGGCTTTCTTCTTTCCAAAAAAGTGTTGTAAAACTTTTGGTTTAGAGGAAAGTTCTATTTTCACCCAGGTATAAAGCTGAATAGTATGGTTAATGCTTTGAATTTGTTCTCTTAAAATTTGAATAATGGTAGGGTTGTGTGAGATTGTTCAATGTCCTACTTTTCTAATGATCTTAGAAAGTTTTATAAATGGAGGAGTATCATGCATGGATTATGATCTAAAACAACTATTAGCAGGAAGATTATGAAGAGCTAAAACATGATGGTCAAGATATAAGTATCAGATGCATAGTGTAGTGTGCCTCAGAAGATAGTGGCAATAAAATAATTTGCAAGGGTAAAACCTCCTGAGATTACAAAGGCAGTGCTATCCAAAGCAAAGATTGAAAGTGTGCTATAACTTAATGATGTATTTTTACTAGGACAATGGGATAGTATCCAGATTTCCAGTTAGTTTCCTACTGCTTTGATACTGTTAGTGGATGTAAAGGTAAATAATCTAACTCTTAGGACAGAAGGCTCCATGTGACTGGGGCTGGGAGGAATGAAATCCACCTTTAGGGATGTGCAATGCACACTGGAGTTGGTGGCACTGTCTGTTTCTGCAAAATGCCCTTTCTGACCTCAAAACACTTTTCTGTTGCTCCTCACTTCCCTTGCTTTTCAGTGAATACTTGCAGACACCTCTACAATCTGGAGCTGTTAGACTGGGCTACTTAGTCAGAGCTTGGGTGGATCTTATGGCTAAGGATGGCAGTGGGTAAAAGGGGCATTGAGGACAGCCTGCTAGAGGCTGGAGGAGCAGAGAGGGGTTGGCATGTAGAGGAATGGGAGACAGTGAGAGCCTGAACAACACCACGGGCCACAAACAACCTTTTTAAATGCATTTGGGAAAACGATTCATTATTTTTTCACAGACACATACCTGCCATGGGAATGACAGGAACACTTTAAATAAGGCAGAAAACAAGCCCATATAGTTCAGTCTCATTTACAAATTCTGAGGTTGTAAGAATTTTTCATCTGTCGAGTTGCATTGTGGCAAAATCCCCTGCCTTGTTTAGTGTGTGATGTAAGGTGAGGTGAACATTCAAGATCCAGGTATAGAATGTTCTGAAAGTGAAGCAAAGCTCTAAATGCCTGCCCTGATAAAAGAGGAGGTATTCCTTCAAGGAGTAATGCAGAAGGATCAAAGGATGAGCTGTGAAAGCTTTAGGCATTTGGCATACTCTGTCTTTTGTTGCTTTTGCAAGAAGTGTTTCCGGCTTAAGGACAAAACTGGATCTATGTTCCCTGGTCAGTAGCAGATGATCACTGTCTCTTTAAATATATAAAGCCTGGACATTGTCCACCTCCAAAAAATTATCTCCTAACATGGACATGTCCATGAAAAAAGCAGAATTAGACGTTTGTGTTGTCTTCCTGCTAATATAGTGCTACTGGGGACACTGAGTGTCAGCAGTAGTCAGGGATCTCAGTTTAGCTTTTACTGATGACTGACATGCAGGAGAGTGTGTGAAAGACAGTGTTCAGTACCTTGGGTTTGATCCAGAATTACAGGGAAACAACTTGATTAAGAGTATTTTCATTATTACTAATAGGTCTATATGTTGTTAAATATGAAAGAGCTGTAAGCTCTCATTAGCTTAATTATTTATATTTTATCCTTTCTAAGCTTCTGTTTGTTTGCTTTGCTTGCTTGCATTTTAGTTTCTAAACAGCAGAGGTTTTTTGCTTTGGATGTCCTGCACTGTATTTTGGAAGTCCTGCAGTATCTAAATATGCTGCAGAGAAACATCTGTTTATACAGAGTAAGACTATCTCTGCCAAAGAAACAGTTTTATTGTTGTATGGTTTGGATATGATTAAATTAGATTAAATACTTTAGCAAATTCTATTAGCTGTAATTTTCTAATCATCTGGCTATCCCAAATATGTTGGAATATAGGTTCTGCTTTTCTCTTTTACCTTGAATATGTAATTTGGAATACAAAACATTATTTCCAGTTTTTTTATTTGCAATATATTTTTCTTATATAAAATTATGTTTTCCTGCACACATCTATTGTATACAAAAATAATGAAATTGTCCTATTAATTCGTAAAACATGGTAGGTTTTTTCAAGGGCAATTGTGTTTTCAGTATGCTAGAACTAAATCTACAGCTTGGGATGTTTTACATAAATTAAAAGAGCCACATTTGCTTTACACAGTTTCTTCGTCTATGCAGTTCATTAAACTTGCTTAGCGCACCACTGCTGAACATAAATAATAACTGCAGCAGTGGTATTGATTACTTAGGTACCTGAGCTTGTGACTACTGTTGGCTTTAAAGCACTAAGAAACTTCTTTCCTGTTCTGTCCAGATAGGAAGGAGCCTTTTTTCCCCTGTCTTGTTTCCTGAGGATTGTTAATCCTGGATTCCTAAAATCATTAACTCCTAGAGACTGAAACTCCTTGTCATTGCAGCAGCCGTGTATGAACTAATGCAGTAATCAATGCTTGCACTACACTGCAGAGATTTGTTTTGATGACAAGAACTCTCGTTAGCCCTGTTTGGTGTCAGTGGTGTCGAATGTTTGACACTGCAGAATAATTTGGCTTAGAGTCAGGACGCAAGGACCTTATGACTTCTTTTACATCGCCTCCTTCCCACTGAAGTGGATTTTTGCTTGCATTACGGTTTTGCTACAGTTGCAGGCTGGAATTCATCAACGTGCTAGATGCCAGTTGTGCTTTAACCATTCTGTTGCTGATGCTGCTATGTTTGCTGGGTTTCTTCAGTTTCTACTCCATACGTTTCATTCAGGGACAGGTAAATAAGGAGCTATATAGTGCTGAGGTTTTATTTGTATTTTTATATTTCACATTTTAAAAAATATATATCTTTATGTATCTTTTTAACTGTGCAGTTTGAGTGATGTTCTGTCCTCAGAATGTAAAGTATTAATTGTAGCAAATATTCATCCTAAGTAGGGAATAAAGAACCATTTTGCTTTTAAGTCTGTGTTTTAGTTATGTTTATATTTTGAAAGTGTCAAATATATTTTGACATTAGTGATACTATTTGGAATGAGCTTCTAAAAAATATCTGTATTTTGAAAGTAAACGTCAAAATGTAAATGTGTTTCTGAAAAGTAATAATAATATTCTTAATGCATTATGACTTCTGGATTTTGGAGGAATCATGGATAAAGAATATAGAAATTTATTTCAGGAAACAAATAAACATTTCTGTGTATTATTTCTGTTTGGCAGAAGACAATTGATATGTCCTCAGTCTCCTGTATTGTGCTATTGTTAGGAGCCTTAAGAAGTTCAGAATGGAATGTGATTCTGTTACTTTTATTTTTGCATATTATTTAGGGGGAAAAAAATCATTAAACATATAAACATAAACAAATAAAATATATTTGTTTGGTATAATATACAATTATGGTTATAATAATATATGGGTTATAATAAATATACAGTTCTGGTTATTTTGTACATTGTTTCTGCATCATCATATTGATGCATTGCACTTTCTGATCAGGGAAGGACATCAGTATTTTCCTTTTATATTTGAAATAAGTTCCTCATCTAAATCACTAAAGGATCACAGGAGAAAGTGAGAGGAAGGACTCACCATTGCAAGTTCTTTGGGATTAGGCAGTGTGTTCAGGATAACAAATACCTCTAAAATCCTTTATCTAAGGAGCTGATAGCACTGTCTATAAAAGTTGGTTTTGAAAAGTAATTTTTTCACTAGAAGAATTAATCCTAAAGATTTATGATAGAATAAGTAATGAAGGAGGTTTTATCCTCTTGAAAATAACATCTGTGTTAGATAAAGTATACTAAGATATCCATGTGCAAAATTAATTTAATTCAGCAGAGTTTAGGGGATAATTAGAGTTCACTGAAGGCAGAATGTGGAGGGATGCATTGGAGAAAATGGGGTTGAACAGCAGTCAAAACAGAGATGGAACAGAAACAGCAGCAGGAATATCAGGAAGACAAAATGCTTGTATGGCTGGGAAGACAACAGTCAGCCTTAGCTCTGCATGGAATTTAAAGGATAAGACTGGAGAAAACTTTCGGCTAAGATCAAAGTCTTGCATTCTCTTCCACTTAATATATTGTGTATAGCTATATAAAGAAGGTAAATCCCTGTTTCTTCTTCAAGCTGCTCACTGTGGTAGACAACCTTAAACTGCATTCTAGTGACCTCTTGCACATCTTTGCAAAAGTAGATGAAGAAAGTGAAGTAGGATTGGAATTGAAAAATACTGAGGTGTGACACCCTGTGTAGTGAAGATTCAAGGCTGTACTGTGGGCAATAGGCAAACAGCAGAAAGTCTCCAGCCTTTGCAACAGCATGGAATTGGGAAATGTAAAAGATACTTTAAAATCACTTAGCCCCATATCCCCAGGTCCAGTATCAGTCTCTCTTGAGAGCATTTGATTCTTTTGTGTAGGAGACTATAGAGACATAAAGGACTATTAAACCAGGCTATCTACAGCTCTCTGGACATTAAATTTAACTCATCTCTCCCTCATAACTACCCTTCAGTATGCTATATATTCCACTTTGAAAACTGAACTGTGTGCTGCAAGGAGAGAATCTGAGAGACTGAGCCGTTATCAAGGTCACTGTCATGTCAGGGTGCTGGTTAGGTGCACAGGTGCCCAAAAGAAAAATCATGTTGCAGAGTAAAGCAAAACTAAAAAAACCCTAAGAATAAAACTATAAGTTCCTCACCAGTTTGACCTTTTAATGTATTTGGTGACAAAAGTAGGCAGGGCAAGCAGAGCCTGATCTCTGGCCAACCCTGCTAATTCCCAAAGTGAAAGGGTAGTGGTTTTCAAACAGAAGCCAGGCTTTTATACTATCCTCTCCTGCTATCATTGTGATAGATTATATCCATCTCATCATTTTCTACACAGGTAATTCTCAGCTGATGGGTTTCTCCCTGTTTCTACACTTGTTTATCCTGGTCTGAGTGTGGAGCCTTATTGACTCTGAACTGGGGTCCTCTTTTTCCAGCATGTTTTTCTAGTTTGTCTAGATAGCTTCGAAGTCCAGTTCTGACCTTCTATAATTCCTATCTCCTTGGGGTCAAGTCGCTTACAACTCTAATATCTTTCTGATTTATTGCCTACAGCAGTAGTTGTTAGTGTTGACTATTACTAGGGTGGCTGGGCACTGGAACAAGCTCTGCAGGGAAGTGGTCACAGCACTGAGACTGCCAGAGTTCAAGAAGTGTTTGGATGATACTCTCAGGCACATGGTGTGATCTTGGGAATGATCCTGTGCAGGGCTAAGGATTGAACTTGATGATCCATGTGGGTTCCTTCCAACTGAGCATATTCTGTGATTCAGTGACGCTATATTCCAGACAAAGACTCCAAACCCTGCTTAATGAATACCTTGGGGGATTTTTGTTACCAATTTTAGCTGTTAGAATATTATTTTCTAAATAGGATTTCACCTTATGCAAGTTATTTAGACACTTTCTCTTGTGTGACTCTTATCATGACATCTCATAAAAAAGACTCCTCAATTGAACATATTTGACGTCTGCTGTTACACATTTACTGATAGAGCCAAATGGTAGCAGACTCTTTCCATAGTAGTCTCGACTGGCAAGTATTTTGTACTAGGGACTAAATAGTTCCAAACTAATCTCAATTGTTTTTGCATACTTTGCTGTTTGCACTGATTTGTGTTTCTTATTTTTTTTTGGTATGCTTCCTGGTACTTGATCCCTGCAAGTTACTCACTCATAGGCAACTTTCAATTGATTCTTCCAGAAAATGAAACATTTATGACTTCAGCTGGTCAGTCTTTGACAGAATTTCTCCTTCTTCTGTATTGGGATAGGTTTTTTTTATGTTGGTATTATTTCTTCATATGCTTCCACTTTTGCTGTCATGGCTGCTTACTTACCTTCTGTAAGGTTGGGGTGTTTTGGTTTTGGTTTGATTCAATTTTGGTGGTTGGATGTTTTTTGAGTTTTGAGGGGTTTTGTTACAGTTTTTAGAAAGGTTTTTGATTTTTCTTCTGCTCAGCTTACTTCACTTTCCCAGTTTGTTAATTTTCATACTATTAGCTCTTTCCTCTTTACTGGTGGAAAGCAAAGCTCTAAAGGTCCTTTGCTGGTTGTTTTACTAGTCTGTGATCTCTTACAGTGTACTACAAAGATTCTTCCTGCTAAGTATTCCCCTCCGAACTGGAGAAACAAAAGCTCTCATTATCATCTAATGCAGCATAATTGAGGGTTCTCATGAATGCTGATTAAAACAAAACAAAACAAAAACAAAAACCCAACCAAACAAAAAGCCCCTAACCCAACCAAAACAAACAAAAAAACCCCCAAACCCTCATCAGGCTCATCTTGGTGCTCTGGAGTTTGTCCCCCTCACAGTACTGCTGAAGTGCTTTTCTTTTTAATCAGAGAATTTCATCTACTGTATTTCCTTCTACAGGCCTGAAGCTCAGTTTGAGTTTTTTCCCCCTTCAGACTTTCCTTTTCATTTGAATATTAATGATCTCTCCTACTCTTCATAAAAATTAAATAATAACTTTGATTGTAACTTGGTCAGGTTTGCATGATGGACTCTGTGTGTATGCTGGACAATCAACAGAAAGGCTCACTGCCTTTTCCCCTTCACCTGGTCCTGTGGATAATAAGAAGCCTTGTTTTCAGTTGCTGTTGTTTCTGTCAGCATATTTACAAACACTCTATGTTTTCTCCTGTTACTGAGCAGAAATGCCTTTCTTCTTTCCATACAATAGTAGAAAATGTGTGTTCAAAGAAGTGTCTCTGGGCATTGCCTCTTTTCATCACCTTATTTAGCTACCAGGGCACTGATACCTTACTGGGCATTGTTTCCATGGGACTTCTAAGGTGGGGGCTGCTGTTTAAATGCTTGACATTTTTTTCTGGTTTGCTAATCCTTCTTAAAATTTATAGCTCTTGGCAGTATAGAAGCACCCTGGGATTTGAGGAGAATTTGTTTTCAACTTTGATTTTCAATTGTAATTTGTTAATAAATCAGTCTTTAACAAATACTAAGATAAAAAATATGCAACTGAAAATTTTTAAAATTCTCAGGGGAAAAATACCAGAAGAGACCAAAATGGAAATATTACCTTTTTTTTGCAATTAACACCTACTCAGTTAGTTTGAAATGTACACAGGGGAGACAAAAGAAAAAAACAACCCACAGGAAAGACAAGTTGTGCTAGGCTGAGGAACAGAATGGGATATTTGAAGCGCTGGGAATTCCTTCAGAACAGAAGAAAAATTATTCCTCCAGCAGAAAAATTATGAAGATGTGATCAGGCTTTTAAAGTACAGGATAGTTGTGTATCCATGTCTCCAAAATTACGAGACCATGAGAACTTTTGAGATAACTTGTTATACATTTTTCAAGTTTCATTATATGCTGAACAAAAATATTATCAAGAAATCATACCAAAACCAAAAGTGTTAATTACAGGAAACAAGAACTCAATAAAACTGTTAATATGGTTAGTGTCAGTATTGAGTTGGAAGTAAATATTGATAATAAATTTATTCAGAGAAGCTCTAAATTTTGAAAAGGAAATCTCCTTCCATCCATCTACAGAATTATCTTCCACTCAAGACAGTAATCTGAGACAGCAAAATCAGCACTCAGAACTAGCCCTAAGATAACAAATTTTCCTTGTTTTTAGATACCAGAGTATCAAAAATCAATTAAAATGTTTGCCTGCTGATTTGTAGTTCCTGATGCTAAACATTTTTCTGGTATCCTCAAGAAAATATTTGTAATAAACCTTTCAAAAGAACTTCTCAGAACAATGGAAGTTCATGTATCTTGCTTAGTATTTTACATTTTTAAGTCTTTCACACTTTTTGATGACCCTACAGAATATGCTTCTGTGGACCATCCCTGTCTGAATCATATATATTCTTGGACTCACATGCTTGCAATAAGACTTATGCATCCTCAAAATAACAGTTTAGATGTTCTCTGAGATAAAATTAAGTATCTAGCTCAAAAGGATTGATGAACTGTTGAAGACTCTTGGTGTTTGAGTGAAAGAACCAAATAACGTTGGCTCAAGGATTCTCATAAGCAGGTTCCCTAGAGACTTGGGAAACAAACAGCTTTCCTGCTATGCTCCTTGTGTCCATGTTAAAAATTTTAGAAACAGTCAAAAATCCTCAGTTCTGTTACTTGACTAGACAGGTTGTGATTTTTTGGCTTTAAGCTTCTGTTGGCAAGATTAGCAATCCTTGCTTTCAGTAGTTTATAAAGTCTTGCAACAACACTGAAATAATTCAGGTAGGATGTCCATTTTGTGAAACATACAAATGGGCCCAGCTGTTTTTGTGTTGGATGATCTTTTGCAAATGTATCTTTTGAGAAACCTTCAGCCATCAATGAACACAAGCGCAATACTTTCTTATAAAAAAGTGTGTGTCTAAACTCTACACCTTTTTGAAATAAAAAGCTTGTTAAATAAATACCTGGATAATAAACTCACATTATAATTTAAATAGTTCACGGAACATTCACCTTGCACCCAGATAAAGAAAGTATATTGAAAGACTTTTTCGTAATCATTCCTTTGCAGAATTGAAACTAATTGTGAATTTGCAAACTCTTGTAAAGAAACAACTTTGCAAGAGTAACTAAGATAGAAGTCAAATGGATTTTCCTTTTCACTAGATTTTAGCTTAATATTATTGCCCTTAATAATCTAGATAGTAGTTAATGAGTTCACTAGTTCCTTGCCTAATTATTTCTGTATTTCTTGTTGGCAAATATCAATTTAACATTACAACTTCTGCTGTGCTCACAATGTAAATCTTTAAAAAAGGTTTTTAAACTAAGGAGTTTGTTTCAAAATAAAATGCTGAAGTGTTCATTTTGTATGAGAAAGAGTATGAAATGTCCTTATCTTCTAAACAGAAAATTAAGGAATAACCATTTATTTTTAGTTTATACTGAATAAGCCTAGGTTGTCAGTTTTCTAAATCTGAAAGCTTAGTGCTTGATAAAGCTCTATAGACCCTTTTCCAATTATTTTTTTGTTACTCAGGAATTTAATTAAGATATAGAAGAAAAATTGTATATCTCATCATTACATTAAAATACCTAAATAAATATTGTACTGAGGGAGCAATCTGAGAGGCTGGTTCTAGCTTTGGGAGCTATAGGGATCACAGTCATGTGTGCCAGATCTGTAGCTGAAACAGAAGTACTATATGTATAAATTGTCACTGGTGTGGAGTACTAGTCTTTTTTTTAAGTTTGGAGTCTTACAGTGTGTTAATATTCAGTGCTTAGGACATGTGCCAGCAGGGAACTAAAATCCAATGCAATTGCATATTTTCAGTACAAAAGCAAACCTAAATTTCATAGCCTTGTGGTGCATTCTTCCCACATGCTGCATGATCCAGCCTGTCCTTGAACTACATAGATGGTAAAATACCAACCTTTTTCTGCAAGGGTTTAAGTTCTAAACTGAAGACATCTAAAGTGGGTTGGTTTGAATCTAAGGAGATAATGAGCATTTTTGTGAAGCTTTCTGTATAATTAGGCAATAAGTAGCTTTTGAATTCTCTGCTTGCCATGTAACTGCCGGGGTTGCTTGTCAAGCCAGGGTACTCATGTTTTCTCTCTATGTGGTTACTTAGCAGCTTGTTGTTTAAACATATGTTGTTTATACAGTGAATTATTTTTCTGACATGATAAAATGATTAGAATTTTTTTTCCTGTGTGTAGAAGTACTTCCTTGCCTAACAATATGGCCTAGCACATCTGTAACAGCAACCAGATGTTTTTGATGGTGGCAATGGTGCACTGGACATTTACCAATAGCATGCAGAGTGATTTTCCAACTTGTCAAAACTCAGGCTATGAAGAAGAAAGTTAATATATGGAGGTTTTTTACATTTGTTGTAACTTTCTGTAGGCTGGTGTGTGGCTTCTATTGATTTTTACCTTGGGAAACAATTGTTCATTTCCATATGATATTGATCCAGTTCCATGGAAACTTTCACAACAGAGGATGTTCCAGGTCTTTCATAAACTTTATTGCTGCAGGCTATATTTAACTCCAAAAATTAACAAAAGTAAATACATAAATGACATGTTGCCCATGTTGTCTTGTCCTCTTCAGGAATCTGCTTGGTAGAGTACCATGGGATAAAGGCCTGGAGGGAAGAGGGACCTAAGAAAAATGGCTTCTCCAAGCTCAGGAGCCATGAATCCCAACAATGAGGAAGTCAGGCAAAAAAACCCAGGAGGCCTGCATGGATGAACAAAGGAGCTCCTGTAAAGACTCAAATACAGAAAGGAAGGTTACAGAGGGTGGAAGCAAGGACAGATAGCCTGGGAAGAATACAGAGAGATTGTCTGAGCAGACAAGGATCAGGTTAGGAAAGCTAAAGCCCTGAGAGAATTAAATCTGCCCAGGGACATCAAGGGCAACAAAGAAAGGTGAGAGGAAAGTATGTCAGTGTTAAAAAGAAGACTAGGGAAAATGTGGGCCCTTTCAAGAAGGAAGCAGGAGACCTGATTATCTGGGATGTGGAAGGCTGAGGTACTGAATGACTTTTTTGCCTCAGTCTTCACTGATGAGTGCTCCAGCCACACTGCCCGGGTTGCAGAAGGCAAAGGCAGGGACTGGAAGAAAAGTAGCCCGCTGGAGGAGATCAGGTCTGAGACAATCTAAGGAACATGAGAGTGCACAAGTCCATGGGGCCTGATGAGATGCTTCTGCAATTCTTGAGCAAACTGGCAGATGAAGTGGTTTAGCCACTATCCATAGTATCTGAAAAGTTATCACGGTCTGGTGAGGTTCCCACCAAATGGAAAAGGGGAAACATAACCCCCGTTTTTAAAAAGAGAAAAAAGGATGATTCAAGGAACTACAGGCTAGTCAGTCTGACCTTTGTGCCCAGCAAGGTCATGGAGCAGATGCTCCTGAAAATTATGCTGAGCATGGAAAATAAGGAGGAGATTGGTGACAGCCAACATGGCTTCACTAAGGACAAATAATACCTAACAAATTTGGTGGCCTTCAACACTGGGGTTACAGCATTGGTGGATAAAGGAAGAGTGACTGACATCAGGTACCTGGACTTGTGCAAAGCATTCAGCCCTGTACTGCATGACATCCTTGTCTCTAAACTGGAGATATATGGATTTAATGAACAGACCACTTGGTGGATAAAGAATTTGCTGGAAGTTCACACTCAAAGAGTTGTGGTCAATGCCTCCATGTACAAGTGGAGACCAGTGATGAGTGGTATTCCTCAGGGATCGATGTTGGGACTGGTGCTGTTTAACACAAGTTTTTCAGTGTGGTTTACATGCTGGAGGGAAGAGATGCCATACAGAGGGACCTTGACAGGCTTGAGAGGTGGGCCTGTGTGAACGTCATGAAGTTCACAAGGCCAAATGCAAGGTACTACAGATGGGTCAGGGCAAACCCAAGCACAACTACAAGCTGGGCAGAGAATGAATTGAGAGCAGCCCTGAAGAGAAGGACTTGAGGGTGTTGGTGGATGAAAAGCTCAACATGACCTGACAATGTGCTCTTGCCGCTCAGAAAGCCAAACATGTCCTGGGCTGCATCAAAAGAGGTGTGACCAGCAGGTCGAGGGAGGTGAATCTCTCCCTCTACTACACTGTGGTGAGACCTCACTTGGAGTGCTGCATCCAGGTCTGGGCTCCCAACATAAGAAGGACACAGACCTGTTGGAGTGACTCCAGAGGAGGACCATGAAGATGATCAGAGGATGGGAGCACCTCTGCTATGAAGACAGGCTGAGAGAATTGGGGTTGTTTAGCATGAAGAAGAGGAGACTCTGGGGAGACCTTCTAGGAGACCTCCAACACGTAAAGGAGGACTACAAAAAAGCTGCAAAGGGACCTTTTACAGGGGACTTTTTACTTAAAATGTAATGTTGGGACAAAGGAGAATGGCTTCAAGCTGAAAGAGGGTAGATTTAGATTATATATTAGGAATTACTTCTTTACTGTGAGGGTGGTGAGGCACTGGAACAGGTTGCCCAGAGAGATTCTGGATGCCCCATTCCTGACAATGTCTAAGGCCAGGTTGGATGGGGCTCTGAGCAGATTGATCTAATGGAAGGTGTCCCTAGCCATGGCAAGGAGGGGAACTAAATGATTTGGAACTAAATGATCTTTAAGTTCCCTTCCAACCCAAGCCATTCTATGATTCTGTATGTTAATCAGAGAGACCAAGTCTGACTATTCAGTTTGTTGAGTAATTTTAGATGCAGCCTCTGAAAATTATTTGTCTAAGTTTCTAGTTACGTGATAGAACTGCTGCATTAATTTAATTGACCTTTTAGGGTCAATTAAATGCCTAACATGGGCTGACTGTCTCTTATAATTAAATTCTGCTTCTTGTCTTAAGTATCTGCTGAGAATGTGGTGTGTCTGGATTTGAGTAAAACACTGAAGTGCATTCTTTGCTGAATATCAGTAGTCTGGATGGATTTGGGGAAACTTGAGGGGTATTTTATCTCCAGTATTCAAGACTCTTTGGAAGTCAGATGACTGGCCATACATGATAAGAGACTCTCTCCTGTTTTGTGCTTGTTTTGGCTTCATAAGAGAGACAAGGCTGTTGTTTCCAGCACTTCTCAGCTTTTCAGGATCTCACTTGAAATCACAGTATCCCAGCATTAGCTTTTGGTATGGATAGTGCTGCCAAAGATGAAGCATTTTAGAAAAAAGGTTTTTTTTGGTGGTGTGAGTTTTGCTTTCCCTTAATTTTGAAAACATACATGTTGCAGGTATAAAACCATTGGTAATTTATTAAGGGTTTTACTCCCTGTCTTGAAATTCAAGTGAAGACTGTGAAAGACTTCTCATGGAAAAAAAAACTTGACACATTTGTGTCTTGTAACATATTATTATATCCCTCTGTATCCAAGAGTGAAGTAATCAAACAGCAGCATATTAATAGGAAAAATATTTAATTGCTTTAAGGTTACAATTTTGAATTATTCCCTCAGGAAAAAATGTTTTCACAAATATATACTCTGTTTCACTCTTTTGGTCTTAAATAAATCACACATTAAAACTTCAAATGTGTTTTTAATAATATGCTTTACGTTGAAATGTATTTTTATATGTTTTAGATATATATCAGGAATGTAAAAAAATAATAATGATACAGTATATGTATATTTTCATAGGGGCTTCTTTTTAAGTTATTCTTGTTTTAAAATTTAAAGAATTATTTTTAAAGGGTTTAAAAGCAGCTTAATCCAATAAACTAATTATTTACTTCTTATAAATGTAGTTTTTACCTCTGTATAATGTCTTAATTTTTTCTTATTTTAGTGGTTATTTTTAATGACTTTTAGGAGTGTTCTACCAGAGTGTTTTCCAGAGTTCTCTGTGCATAGGGATTTTTTGTGTTTTCAGTTTCAGTGGATGGCTTTTAGAGAAAATCTGAAATTTTGAAGCTATACTCTTAGATCACAAGTTTTTGTAATTAATTTATGTATTCCCAGATCTCTATAATACTAGTGCAGTAAAGTTATTTTGTGTAATTAAAGTTCTGGAGTATGGCAGTGCAAGAAGGGCATAGATAGGTATCAAGTAAAGAAGCAACCGTTACATAGGATGATCAAGGAGAAATTATTTTTAAAGATATAACAGAGTACTGAACTGCAGATGTCTCTAATGTCAGTGTTGCTGGCATTAAGTATTTTTTAAGCTCATTTAGAGTTTGTTAATTTATGTCTTAATTTTTATGTTCTTTCTTATGCATGCTTATGAATAGATTAACTGACATTTTCCATTATAAAACCCTTTTTACAGTTGTAAATTCACCCAGAAGTTTGTGTGCCAGTAGTCTATGTCATGATGAATTTTAGCAGGAATTTTAAAATTAAGTCATTTTTCAGAATGCGTACTTTCCTCTTTCCAATTCATGCATTTTTGCAGCTTTTAAAATAGTCACCAAATTGTAGACTTACAACTTTCAGTGACTTTCAGTCAAGATGTTTGATTCGATAGCTGCCTTCAGAGCTTCTCAGTGTATCATCCATGTTCCAGCTCAGTAGAGCTGCATTTTCAGTGCATTTCCTGCTCTCAGCTTCTGAGAGCAGAGGGTGAAAGAATCGGTGTCGTGGCCAGCTGCTGTGGATGTAGCTGATGGCTTGGAATTTTACAAAGCATGGGACAGACAGGAAGGTGAAAGGGACAGACTCCTTAAGGCTTAGCTGTGCCGAGGAACTCATAGGAATGTAGCTTAGTATCAAAGACTTTGAGGTTAAGGAGGAGTTAAAATACTGAACCTAAAAAAGGACACCAAAGCCAGAAGCAGAAGGAGACAGAAGATGGATGATAGCAAATAATGAGCAGGAAGAAAGGTAGCAAAGGGTAGGTAGATGGTGAGAATAGGAAAATCAGCCAAGACAGGTGTATGAGAGGATATTAGATCACTACTCTTACTAGCACACAGGCATCTAACAGTAGTATTATAGAGATGTGTTTTATAAAGTAAGATAGTGAAGGTGTATTGCCTGAATTGTACGTAAAAGAAATATGTTTTCTAAAGACATAGAGCATATCTATGTGTAGAGAGGATTGACAAGAAATGTATGATTTTAATGATAAATTAGGATTTTCACCTGGTAACTTTTAAATGATTTGTGAAGTTTGTAGGAATGTTGTTAGGAAAGTATGTGAAGAGTTGTTCCATTAAAAAACCCTACTCTGGGCCCTAATCATTTAAAGACTTGAAAAAAATCACATATGCACTCAGAAAGCAGTGTTATCAAACTGTTCCACTAATGTATTTTAGGTACTCAAATGAGAGTGAAAAATGCCTGAAGCGCAGCTGTGGATATAAACCTCATTGAGAGGTGACTACTTCCTTCAAGATCTAAAACTAAGCTCAGAAGTGATAGTTTTGGTTTGGTGGGGATTTTGTCTCCGTGTTTAAAGGCAGTGTAAGCTAAATGGCAGAATAATCTACTTTTTTTTTTTCCGGATAAAATTTAAAAATATCTCTTGTTTATTTTAGATTTTTTTATATACTTCTGTCACTGCAAAAGAACACCAGGAAAAGTTTTTCTCATTTCTAATGACACTTTGCATTTTTATTAATACACCATGAAAATGCCTAATAGGATGAATAAAACCCCAAGGTTCAGAGCTTACAGATATATTCTGTTAAACTAGTGCTAACACAGAAGTATTTCAGCCTTATTCCTACTGTATCTGTCTCATGTCTACACCATTCTCTTATGTCCTTCCAAATATCACCTGTATGGTTCCTCTTTGTAAAGAAAATTATGCTCCGAGTTGCACTGCCCATTATTCTTTGTCTTGCAATTCCTACCTTGTCCTTTTTCTCCTTGGAGTGCAGTTACATCTGTCCTCTATCACAGAAAACTGCCAGCAAAGTTGGTAGTTTTCTGCTAGCAGGTCAGCCCTCTACAGCTGCAGTATATTTAATCAAACTGTGGTGGTTTCCTTAGCTTTCCATAAATTCATATATACTTACTGTGGTGTTATGCTCTGCTGCCTTTTCTCCCAAATCCTACCCACAGTGCCCTCGTTGCCCGGTAGGCTGATGGCTTCCAGACCACTGTAATTCATGGGCTTATTCTTGATGTACGTAGTATAAATGTTTGCCCCAAGTGAAATAGAAGATTACAGCCTCGTACCTGCTGTCGATACCATTTGCTCTATTTGTGTGGCTGTTTTTCCTGCTGCTCTGTTATCCGTTACCAGCTCCTGTGCACTCTCTGTCTGTACCTGTCATCACAGTATTGATCTTGGCAGATACTAGAGTGTGGTTGACTGTTCTGTCCTTAACTGTAGCCTATTTTGTTGAGTATTCTCTTTAAAGTTGTCCTTAGCTGTAGTCTTGAGCATTGGCTGTGGCGATGGTGGGGAGGAGGAGGGCTGTGAATGCAGTTTTTTGGGGTCCGTTCTTGGAGGATGACTGGGCAAAGCAAAAAGCAGACAGTGCACACAATGAATTGTAAAGGTGCAATTCCTGAAAAAGCAGAGGTCCAAATAAATGCATTATTATGTGGTTTGGGTTTTATATTAATAGGCCACATTGTTTTCAAATTGAGATGTTAATTTGAATCATAGTAAAGGTTTTGTATTTGCTTCGTCAAACTACTGCACTTGAAAATTCATGCGTGCAGAAATAACCATTCATATGACTTTCTCTGCTTGAGAGATTACACATTTCTTTCTACTCATATTCTTCCAGGTGACTTGGATTATTACTGGCTGGATCCTGCCACGTGGCACAGCAGGGAGACATCCCCTATTAGTTCGGTAAGAAACAGAAGAAAGGAGGTTCATAAGTACAGATTAAAATTTTTGCTAATTATTTCAGTTCATCATAGTTATTTGGCTGTAAAAAAGTATTCTATACAAATTACATGAAAACTTGGTTTAGAGGACCATGGAAATGGAAATCAGAAAGAAATTTTCATCAAAATGTGTATTTGTAGAATTGCCTGAATTTTAACTTGAATTTAATTCTTTCATTGTCATGACACTAAAGTTCACTGCAAACCACAAAAAAAGCAGTTGTGAGTATGATGCTGCTCTGAGACACATTAGTGATTTTTTCTATTGACTCGGAGTTGGAAAGGATCATTTTGATTTTATTATAGAGTGAACATCCATATGGTACAACTGCATAACGTGTATTTTTCTAAAGAACAGAATTTCTGAATGCGCTTTTCGGGGTCATGTAATTTAAAAGTAAATATTTAATTTTATTACCTAGGGTGTGTTTTAAATGTTTAATCATATTGAACTTTAAAATGTATTATAATTCTACCTGCAGACTTAGTGTTGAGATTTTCTTAACGAGGGCATGAATGTTTAATGTTGCCAGAGTCCAACAGATATAATAATAGAAAGCTCAGGTACAATATGCAACACATCTGAATGTAAATATCTGTAAATGTAAATATCTGAAGGATATTTATGTCTACTGTGACATAATGGTACAGAAATTTTATTGGTTTATACATATGCATCTAAATACTGGAAGTTGTTCACACTTCTTTAATTCCACTGCTTGGATTTTTTTTAACAGCATCCCGTAACGTGGCAGCCTTCCAAAGAGGGAGATCGCTTAATTGGGCGTGTTATTCTTAACAAGAGAACAACTATGCCAAAAGAATCAGGTGCATTACTGGGGCTAAAAGTGAGTATTACATGATTTGTCTGCTAAATGAGAGAAAGGTCCATTGACCTTAGACACAGAGGTCTAACACACTAAGTCAGAGGATGCTCCAACCATATGATCTTTTGACAAAAAAATTGTATTCCTCTTTTTGAGTAAGTTTTGAAAGCTATATAGATAAATTATAAATGTAAATACATTTGCTCCTTCTATGCAGTCTTCCAGGCGTCCATGACAAAGGAGCTGAACTGTTTTGATTAGAATGGGTATGTTTACTCAGCTTCCTGTCTGCAAGACATATACTGCCCATTGCAATACACTAATGGACTCCTCTCTTTTCTAACTCTACTGTTTGCAATTCAGTCAAGTAATACATTTTATAATTCACATACATAAATATCATATGAATGCAAATGTTTACAAGGTCATTTTTTAAAATCCACACAGCCATTGGAAAATAAAAATTTTGTAGAAAGAAGCTAAAAATTTACACAAAAATTTGCAAAAAACCCTCTTAAATCATAGTAGAGGTTAAATTAAATGTAATTCCTTAATCCAGTGCCCTAAAATTGAGATATGGGCAGGACTATTCAATTGATTTAAGTCCCTAACCTGGTCATTTGTATCAGACTTTTAGATTCATGTCTCTGTATTTCAAGAACTCTTGAAAGATAGACAGTGCTACTTTTGAAGCTGGTGGGGAGTACAATTCAAGCATTTCTCTCTCCATGTATATTTTTAAATCTATGGAGCTCTGAAAATGACTGAGAGAATTTAATTTGGGTGTCTTTCTCTCTTCACTGAGAACAACAGAAGCAATGCAAAATCTGAAATATCCCCACCGTGACATGAGATAGTGTGGCATGGTATGGCACAAAAGATGAGAACAGCTTCACTCTACTTTATGTTTAGTGGTTTAAAGCACAAGGCTGATTTTTGCTGGTGGCAAGCAATTCTATCTGAATATGTGAGAAAAAAAGGTTGGTCCTAGTAGGAAATGTAGAAAGTGTTTTGTCTTCAATTTTTCCAGTTTCAGTTTTTTGTAATATGAACTAAGGCCCTCACGGATAAATTATGTTATCATGTGATAAATATGATCATGTGATAACATTGTTGGCAGGTAGGCTTCTGGATCTTTTTTGATATTAATGCTGCTACTAGTTATTGCGATTGCAACATGCGAAACTAGTACTTACTGAATCAACATTCCACCGTTTTTATTATGAAATCCCTCCCAGGATATTCTTGTGGAAAACAAACACACAAACAAACAAACAAACAAAAAGCTAAAAACAAATCCCCCCAAAAACACCCCACCTGAGTGGGGAGAGTAGGATAGCTAAAGAGAATAGCAGGTCAGCAAGACTGCATTTTCTTTGTTTATATTTTATTTAAAATCTGACCCCTTGAGAGCACTTTTTTTTTTCTTCTGATGTTCCTGTATCACGTAGTTATCTTCAAAAACAGATATGCTCAGTTCTGTTTAACAAAAGCCAGAAGTGGATGGTTTTTCCTGTCATATGCTTGGATGAGAGGGCCTGAGTTCACACTCTTTTGAACTGGTTGCCCATGTTTCATAGCAGTATATTTACTAAGTTTCCAATTGTTGTACCAATTGCAATTTAGAATTTCATACACTTGATTTGATGCACACTTGCAATTTAAATTTGAGCACGTTACAGACAATTATTTGTAAAAAGTACATTTGCATGGTTATTAATTGTGTTCTTTCTGCAACAGATGCAGATACTTAGCAAACTTCATAAAATTGATTAGTCAAACACATTTAAAGGAATATCAATTTTATTCATCCTGTTTAACTTTACTTCTTTTTGTCTTTAGGCCTTTGTAAAATCCAAATTGACAATAGATTTGCTTATGCATATTTCAGGTTTAATTTGTTTAAAAATGTGAAAACTGATCTGTCTATATGTTTATACTTGATATGATGTCTGTTTTGTGGCGTGGATACTCACAAATTTATGATTAACCAGGTTGTTGGAGGAAAAATGACAGAATTAGGTCGACTCGGTGCCTTCATTACCAAAGTGAAGAAAGGTAGCTTGGCTGATGTGGTGGGGCATCTCAGAGCAGGTAAATCAATCAGTTGCATACAAAATATGTCTTTTAATAATGGCCTATTAAATGCAAATTTTAATTTATATTAAAATTTTTCATGTGATAAGCTAAAATTTTAAAAATACAATACTGTAATGCTATTATGGAATGCCACTGTTTTGTATTATGATATACCGTGGTTACCTACATTTCTTATTTACTATTAGCTCCAATTGCTTGCATGTATTAGCAAAATGAAAGAAACTCCTCAGTAATACTGATGTCAGGACTGAGTGTCACTGGTAATTTTTCGTTTGCTAGCTCAGGACCTGCTTGTTACACTCTACAGAAGCCATGCAAACGTTTTTTTAAACTGATTGTGACAAACAAAACTCACTACAGTTACTTCATCTATACTGTGGTGTCACCTGAAGGATGACACATTGCATACCCAGTGGATTTTATTAGTGCTTCTTTCAGTGTGAACTGTTACAAATAAAAATGGAACACAAGAAAAGAAAATGGTTCTGAAATATTTCATTTCTATAAGATATATATATTGCACTTACAAATAAATGTCTGTGCTGTTGGCACTTTTCAAGCTTCTAAATGAAGTGAGAATTGTGCACAGCAGTTGGTTTTCAAAGTTACTTCTTGGTGGTTTGTATTTTTGTCATGGCTCTAAGCAAGTGCTTTCCAAATATTGTCCTAGGAAACCAAAGTCTATGCAGCATTCCAAGAACCCAGAAGTTCCATGTCAACTTGTATAAATTTAGGATAATTGCATGGAGCAGATAATAATAAAGAAGTAGAAAGGTGAATGAATCTCTAAAAATACCCTACTTTGTTTTTGGCATTTGTTAATTTTTATTTTTTACTGAGTCAATATACTTGGGATTGATAGCACCAAATATTATAGTTGCTTATAGATTTTTAAATGCAACTTATAATTAAAGAAAATAAGTTTCTCTCCACTAATCTTGAACTATTTGGACTGATACAATACATTTTTAAAGTCTGGTCTAAAGATTTTTTTTTAAATCAAGGCTATTTTTAATTTCTAAAAGTAGTTTTATAGCCAGAATTATTTCACAGAGAAAATACATTGTTTTGCACGTATTTTCAATGAATGAAAGTCTGTTCATCCTATTGTATGGGAATAAAACACACAAAAAAGGTGTGGACAAGTCCTTGCTGTTAGGAAAACACACTTTTGTCCTTACAGAAAACCTCCAAAATTTGTCTATGTTGATAAATCTTTGAGTACATGTACAAACCTCTTAAATTTTAGTAACAGCAAATATGAAGTCTTGCATGAGGAACAGAACATCCCAGCGCAACAGTAATCACTAGGAACCAATCAGCTAGAGAGCAGCTTGGCAGAGAAGTGTCTGGAGGTGCTAGAGGACAGTCAGTTGAACATGAGTCAGCAAAGTGCCCTTGCAGCAAGTGCCAGTCAAGCAGAGGACTGTATTAACACGGTTGTAGCCAGCAGATTGAGAGAGGTGGTTGTTGCTCTTATTCAGTGCTTATAAGACCGTATATGGTGTCCTGTGTCTGGTTTGGGCTTGTCTAGTACAAAAGAGGTACTGTCAAACTGGACTAGGTTGGACAGAAGGACAGAAAGTTAAGCATATGAGGTATAAGAAGCTGAGAAGAATGTTTTTGCCTGGCTAGCAGGAGGCAGTAGAGACCCCAGAGCTGGAACTGTTCTTAGAGGTGATCACACAGGAACCAACATGCACGAGCTAGAATGAGTGAGGTCCTTTTTGTGGAAACCCTTTTTCCTGTAACCAGAGAGGTCAGTTAAGACTTGGAAGAGGTTACCCATGGGAGGCATATCCTTTGAGAGACTCAAATCTCATCTGGTCAAATTCCTGAGCAGCATGGTCTATCCTTT
Organism: Myiozetetes cayanensis; assembly: GCF_022539395.1. Classification (NCBI taxonomy): domain Eukaryota; kingdom Metazoa; phylum Chordata; class Aves; order Passeriformes; family Tyrannidae; genus Myiozetetes; species Myiozetetes cayanensis. The sequence continues at coordinate 85,064,216 of NW_026087411.1, read as the reverse complement.
GATGTTGGCCCTACTTAGAGCAGGGGTTTGAACTAGCTGACCCCCAGAAGTATCTCCCAACCCAAGTTACTATTTTAGAAATCAATATTTCAAAAAAGACCAGAGATTTTCAGCATAAGTCTGAAAACTATCACTGCTGAATATGAATCAGCAAATGGGGTTAGAATGCAAGATCCATTAATATTCCTTCCTAGAGGCATCTTAGATATCCTGGTTTATATGCCTCACCTGCAGAAGTGCCTCCATAAGGGTGCAAGTGTCCTGTAGGTCTGCCAGCCAGCTTTGTTCAGATATCTTGATTATCCTAAACATCTGCAGTGTAAGGTGTCGAACAGCTGCTTCACTGACTGACTTCCAACTCTGAGCTACTACAGTGGATTGTAACACCAGGGAGTTCATCTCATCTGAAACTGTAGCAGTGCATTACAGGATCATAGAACAGTTGAGATGGATAGGGACCTTTTGGGATCTCTAGTGCAGCCTCCCTGCTTAAGCAGAGTCAGCTAGAGCAGCTTGCACAGGACCGTGTCAAGCATATGTCTGAGTTTAGACTATCTGAACAGTGTTTTACTGTTGCCATTACTGTTACTGAGAGCAGAAATCAGAATGTAAATCTTATATACATCATCCTAGTTGAAAAAGACAATGTAAAAGGGCTTGGCTGGTCAAAAAGATAAGAACTGAGTAAAAGATGCATGGTGGCGATTTGGTTAGAATTAGCAGAGATGTCATTTCACTCAAATCTCCATTTGGATCTAGTTTTCAGAAAGAATAATTGGAGTCAGTTCTGTTAATTTAGCATTATGACTATTATGATCCAGTGTTTAATCATCTTGGGGTTTTTTATTTATTTATTTTTATCTCCTAGGGGCTCTAAAAAGTAAAAAAGCTGCTTAAGTCCTCTAAAATATTTGTACAGACACCTTGCATGTTTCTCTTTAAGATTCTTAATCATGTTGCATGTAGTTTATCTTCTTCAAAATGTGATACATTCATTACTGTGTAAATGAGGTATAAATCCTCATTTTTTTAGTATTACAGATTTCACATATGCCCCTGTTGGGGCTTTTTTTTTGCTTTTAAAATTATAACTATTGTGAAGCTGGCCATGTCTTGTTCTTTTCATGACTGGGATGCTTTTATAAATTAAGCCAGTTATCTCTAAATAAATTAGATTTTATTTTAGGGGGAAAAACACCCATGTTAGTTTATAACAGTTGTTAGCTTTAAAATGGAGTCAGAATTGCAGAAGAAACTGAGTCTGTTTTCAGCAGGTTGTATACATTTTAAAGGAAATTCCTGGGCAATATCTAATTCTTGTTCCCCCACAGCAGAATATTATATAATAAATATTGGAAGTATTTTAAAACATCTCAGCTAAACAGCATGGTAGAAAATTAAACTTAAGTCAGGAAACATTTATTAAGTCTGACATTAGCAAGCACTCATGTTTTAAAGAATGCTTTGAAAGCCAGTGGAATATCATGTGAATATTCCTGTGGATATATCCTGTGGAGTACTTTCTTAAAATACCAAAATAAAGGATGATCTGGAAAAAGGACTGACAATTGCTGAACAGAAAGAGAGATTGAAGCAACATATTTTATTAGAGAGGACTTCAGTTAGGATAGTTTTCCTTGGCTTCTTGATCATTTGGCCTGCGTCTCCTCAGAAAGGAGCAAAGCCGGAATGTGAAGGGTTGTTCCTGACTGAATCTGATAAACATAAAGTCATTGTCAATAAACACAATAAATATAATAAAATATATGTGGCATGAGAGAGTGGTTGTGAATTTTTGACTGCTGCATATGATGGGGTGTAAGAGATAAAACATACCCTATGGTTCCTGCAGCCTAATTGTATATACTGATCTTTCTTCAGAAAAAATGCTTCAAGATTTCCACTTTTTCATAATAAGGCCAAAATATAATGTAATGTGCATACTGTTTAAATTTTTAAACTGAAAAAAGAAGATTATCTAAATGACTTTCAGTTCATGTTTTCCTTTGTGTCGCCACTCCAACATCCTCAGGAGACAGGGCCTCACTCATTGCTTTTATTTTTGATTTGTATGACAAAGACCGTGAAGGCTGTCCTTTCTGTAGGGAAATGTAGAGTATGTAAATGGTAATAAAATGTCATGATTTTTACAGGTTTAATAGTAGGTATTTATGGTTGTGGGTTTTTTTTTTGAAGATTAACCTATTTTCAAGGTTTATTATTAATTTTTATAAATAATATTTATATATTATACATTATACATAATATATTATATATGTATTTATACATTTAGGGTTATTTATTTATTATTTATTAAGGTTCTTTTAAAAAGAATTTCATTTCATAGCACAATAACAGGTCCTGTATTATTTTGGAAATACTTAATATGTTTGCACAAGTGGTTTCTTTAATATGTTTTGTGTATACAAAGTGTAGCTGTGTTCAGAGAAAGAAGCTTTGATGGTGTCTCAAAACCCATTTTTTTTGTTTTGTTTCAGCATAGCTTTTTAAATTATTTCAGGCAATGTTACTTGCTAATATAAATTTCATTCTTTGTAAAAGAATATGAAAGTGAGATAAACTTCTCTTTAAATTCAAGGGGATGAAGTTCTAGAATGGAATGGTAAACCGTTGCCTGGAGCTACAAATGAAGAAGTTTACAACATTATTTTAGAATCAAAATCAGAACCTCAAGTTGAAATTATTGTTTCAAGGCCTATTGGGTAAGGCTAAAGACTTGCTTCTTAAACACAGTTATTGCTTCTGCTAATGGGTCTTCTAAAGGGATTATTTGTGAGTTCATTATTTTTTATTGCTTAATAATGGAATATGATTCACTTTCTGTTACTGACATTCAGTATATTCCATTTTCTTCAATACCATTTACAATCTTGAATCTTTGCAGTGACAAATATATATATATATATAATTATAAATGTTGTTCTCTGTATGATCAAAGGACTATGACAATGTTTGGCAGGTGGCAAAGGAAAACTGGTGAATTAAGTACGCCTGTGCTTTTCAGTGTGGTTTTCAGGCTTTCAGTTTCACTATATCAGAATAACTTATAGAAGTCTTCATGAGTTATAGGGAAGCATTTCAGGATCCTAAGAAGTCAATGCTATAGGATTTTAAACAGGCCTTCTTTAAAGAGATACAAAAAGGAAACATAGCACTAGATAGAAAAGACTGTATTTACCCTTAAATGACTGTCATCAAAAAGTGGAAACAAAAAGTTTCATCAAAAATTAGCATTAACATTTTATGTTTATAAGCATTATTTTCATTTATTATGAATCAAGGTTCATAAAAATTCTCATATTATTGATTTCCCAAATAGAGCTTAGAAAAAAAATAAAATCTGTTTGAATTACTAAGATTAGTGGGGCTGGCCCTGTAATTGTCATAGTTGTTTTATTGATATCAGGAATGTTTTGAGCTGTCTTACTGGACTGAATATTAATCATATATTTTAAATTCACATTTATATTGCAGAACAGAGTCATGCGATTAACAATAAAAAGTGAATCTTGACTAGTTAAAAAAAAATTAAATTAAAACAATTTAAATCTTTCTATAGCTTGTCACCTTCTCAGATTTCATGTGCACCCACTGTATATCTCTAAATAACACTGCTCTATAGGTAGATGGTAAACTGTTTCCTTCTTACATGTGATTAGTTAATTTTGAAATTGCTATATTTCATCCTAATTATAATTTTTGCGTGTCTCAAATGATATGTTTTCTGCTTTAGAAACAAAAAATTATTAGTTTTCTTTCTGACGAAACCATTCTTCTTTTACATTTTAATTTTTGATTTTGTCTATACTGTGTGATTGTAGCTATATTTTGCAAATAAATTCTGCCTTTTTGATGGCAATCACTTTTAAAAGTGCTTAAATAAAACTAACGTTCATTGGTAATTCCACTTATCGGTTTGACCTTGTAATGGAAAACAAAAGCTTGATGCAATAATAGTGGCTGTTAAAGGCTAAAATTACCATCCAGATGGAGACTGTGGGGGAATAGAAACCTTATTTTCATTTTAGACTGAAAATTGCAAATTCAGTCCTACATCTTTGTAATTTAAAATAAAATGCCTTAAGAGAATATTTGAAGTTGAGTGTTTATGATCAAATGATCAAAAAAGAGATATGTTGATACTGGACATGACTTAATTCCATGTCTCAATGGAAGAAAACCTGGAAAATGATTTGTACAACTGATGTAAAAGCAAAGTGCTAGATTAGTATTTTAAATAATTTGATCAATATAATTGCAAATGTTATTTGTCCTTAAATTTTAAGTATTAAAACTTTTTTTAATATTTCAGTATTAAGCCAATTGAATTATTTTAGTTTACAAATGTTGATAAATCTAATAATTTTGAAAAATGAAGTACAAGGGGACCTCATTCCAGTGTCATATTCCAGATGAGAAACTGAAAGAACATACTACAGTTTTTTGAAGTGTGTTCAAAATCAAAGAACATTCCTGAATATGAGCAGTGGATTTCATACTTAAAAAAATGCACCTAGAAATAGTACCAATAAAATGTAAAGTTTTGCTTTGGATGACACATGCATATTTTTTCCATATATAGGCAAAAATCGAGCACATCAGATTGTGCTTTTATTTTGAGATAAATGGAGTTTTGGCATGGAGTATTTTACGTAATATAACACTATTCATGTAAAGCTGTGTCTCAGTTTTTTTGCCTTTTGCTTGATGGTTGGATTGTCTTGGTTTTTTTAGGTGAGAAGAACAGATGAATATCCCAAAGTGACTAGAACATATAACTTTGAAATTTACAGATAGCTCTTTTTTCCAGTAGTAATGAGTCAAAACCCTGTTGTTTTGTATCAGATTGGGATTTACCATTCTGTCATCTTAAAATAACCAAAAATTTCAGACATACAACAAAGGAAATCCTGATATTAGTAAACAAAAAGAAAGAGCATAATGCACAGGTGTTTTGGTTGTTTTGTTTGGTTGGTTGGTTTTGGTTTGGTTTTGGGTTTGTGGGGGTTTTTGTTTGTTTTTTTAATAATTTAAGTAAATTGTGTTGTATAATGGGAAATGGTTTTCTTGCATTAACAGATTATGTTGATTTTCTCCCTACATTCGCCTTGTCTTGTTTTCCAAACTATGTCATTGTTTCAATTTCATGACAGGGAATTTTATTTCATCCCATCCAGCAAATTAAGTATATCGAGTTTTGGTGGCTACTTTAGGTGCTGATTCAGCAAAATTGAAGCTGCTATTTATACAGCATGGAGTGATAATCCATTACAGCTTAAATTCCTGTGAGGGAATAGCTTCCCGAAAGGCTCAAAAATGTTATTTTGTCTGCATAATTTAAGTGTTTTTGTCTCTCAGTATTAATAATGCAAATAATGTAGCAGAACAGTTAATGGTCTTGATTTAAAAATTCCTAGCATATTAGGTCTAAAAAGCCCAAATATAACACAGTTTGTCTTAAGTGAATAATGGAAGGACTGTAAGCCCACAAATTAGACTGCCCGCAAATTAGACTGCCAGTTACAAAATTGCTGTCCAAACAATTTGCTCAGTCCTGTAAATTTGGATTTCTGTGTCTACCAGCAAATGTAATTTTGAGTAATGGATAATTGTAGGATGTTTATTAGAGAAAAATGTGAAGCACGTAACACTATTAGCAGATGAAGGCATAACAACAATAAACAGTATAATCACAATAGTACCGTGGAAACTGCATAGAAGCTAATTGGCACTAGTGCTAATGACTGCAACACAAGGTAGATAAGAAACCTATAAAAAGTAGAATGAATGGGTTGGCTATCTACATATGAGGGGACGAATTACCTATGAATATGCATACAATGTGAGAGGTGGTTAACGTAGGACAGCATAGAAAATCCTCTGGCAGTATGCTTTCTGGAGAAGAAACGTGGCATGGTAACTAACTCACCGTCTCTTGTGTGCTTGGGTGATCTTTATGGGATAGTGCAGGTAAAACAAATGTTTTTTTCATTTGTCTTTGTTTTCTTTGTCAGATGCTAGCTATCTTTGCTTGGATTTCCAAAACTGCCGAAATGATTGTTTTTCTGGTGTGATTCAACTCATCTCTGTGGGCACCATTACTGTACTTTAGGTCCCTGCAAGGGGGTTGAACCTCTATCATAAACCAGGCAGTACTGAACTCCAGAGAGCTTCTCAAATGTTGCAATTAGTGCAAATTGCAGATTGATCTACAGGTTCTGATGGGAAGGAATGGTTTTGGAAATGGCAGAGTGAGCATTGAGGAAAGGTACTCAGAAACTCTTTAAAACTCTCTAGGGTGTAGCAGATGATACGTCTGTTCCTAGAACAACCTGAAAAAGTGTGGGTTACAACGATGTTTTAATTGGGTTTGCCTTCAACCTCTTGGCTATGTCAGTCAGAAAAATTATAGCTGTTCCTATGTTTTACGAAATAGTGATCCTCACAAACCATATATCCGCATAGAGTAGTTTCAACCTAAGGTATAGGTTGGTGTAATTTATGTATTCCTTGAGGCTTGGAAGGGTCAGACATAAGATAATAACATGTAATATCATATAAGACCACAAAGTACCTTTGCCTTCCAAGGTAGAGATAGAAAGACAAAGTTTGATGTCGGCAGCTCTCTACTCTACTTTTCTCACATTCATATTGCTCCAAAAGGGGAGTGCAATTACAGTTGTGCATCTTTTCACTTTGTTTTTGTAATTTTCTTGGACTAATCTAGTTTTGAATATTTTAAATCATGAGCTAGTTCTTCTTCTGAAGATCTTTTTTGTAAATCATAGTGTCAGAATATTTTCTGCAATGCAAAATTAAAAGCAGGCTAGATAAGATTAATTTTCTTACATAAAAAGTTTTAGGTTATAGTTTCCTTTTAGAATTTTCATTCTTTAATTAAAATGCTAACATTAAAAAAAAAACACCACATATTTGGTAGTCTAATACTCAAGTTACCTTTCTTTTGTGCATCTAATATTTAAGAAATTATTATGTAAACTGGATTATTGAACTTGTAAGAAATTCACATATAGAGAGAAGGAAAGGTATACTTCAGTACATTTTGAAATTGACAGCAAAAAGCCAGAACAGTTACAGAGCTTGTTAGAAAGCTCTGACACAACTTTGGGCATCAGTGCTATACTGCATACTTTCTTTCCTTATCTATTTATTTATTTTATTTTTGTGCCTTGCACTGTGAAGCTGTACTTAAACAAAATAAATATATTAGAGAAGAGATTTTCTGGCAATAATTTGTATATATATACACCCACATGCACACACATAATATACATCTCTCTATACAAATATATATCTAAATACTATGTCTTTTTAGATATAAATTATGTGTATATATATTTTTAAAAACCTGTCCATTGTACTGTTAAGTTTTAGAGATTTCAGATAACATTTCTGTTGAAAACCATGTAATTTTTCTGGAATTGAAATTTATGTTCTAGCTTACATTTTTTCTGTCAAGGAAATAAGGAGTTTAGAAAAATGCATTTTTAAAATTGTATTTTCAATTATTTCTGATAAGTAAAGTATTAGGAAAGATATGATTATTTTTGTCATTTGCCAGTGCTTTACTGCAGATGAGTGTTCATATTCTAGCACAAGAAAACATTGCAAACTTAACATTTTATTGAACAGAAAAATCTGTTTGAATATGGTGAGTAAATATTTCAGGCTGGTGAAAAATGCCCTTGAAATACTCCTCTGCAAGGAGAGAAAATGTTACGAGGAAGAAGTCTGCTTAGGAGCACTGCTGTCCATCAGGTCATTAATCTGTTCATATGTTTGTAAAGCAGTGCTGTGCCATGTCCAGAATGACTAATTCAGTTATATTTCCATGAGTTTGAGGAAACCACATTACCCTTGTCTCTATAAAGTCAAGACAAGGAGAAACACATCCTTGTTTAGAGATGTGAGATGTAAGCTAATGTGAGACATTAACTCAGAGCTGAAGTAGTCTACTTTAAAACACAGGCACCATGAGTTTAAAATGCAGGACATGAAAAGTGAATTTAAGACTAACTGATTGGGCACTGCTACATTCCTTTTCTGATACAAGTGTCTGTTTCTTTTTCATAAGTGACTTTTATATACCTAGGAGTCTTAATTTTAATGACGTCCAAGTCAGTACGATAGTGTTTCACTGAACAGACAAATACCTGAATACCTTTAAAATGCTCAGCTATAGAGTTAAAAAATCTTGTAAATCTTCTTCAGAAATGTTATTGTAGTTCCATTTTGGATTAGTTTGTTTGAATGAAAATATTTTGAAGTAATTCACTGAAGAGACTTGTTTCCATTTTCCTGCTCATCTGGTTTGCTAAGATTTGTACAATAGCAGTTGTTCCTTGCTCTTGCAATGCATTTTCAATGATGGCTAAGAATAGAAGAGAACCAGGAGCTAGCATCATCTAGATTTGGATGGAAGAGTAAATTTGTTGATGTCAAAATTATTTGTGCCCTTAACCAGTTTGATTTTGCTTGTACCTGTATATGTGCTGTCTATGTGTATCTTGAAAAATGTCCATACCCAATTGTAAAATAGTTTGATTTTTTTGTTTGGTTTGTTTGTTTTGTTTTGTTTTTAGTCTTTTGGAAAAATGCATTATTATCCTGTTTGTCTACCATTGCTAATGTTATTTGTTCTTCTTTTTTTATTATTTTAAGAAATTTTCATCAGTTTCATTCTCTGAACTCCTTGAGACGTTTATATAAAAATTACTAGTGAGTTAATATTTGTCTTATTGTTTGATTTTTGTTCCTTCAAAAAATAGTTGAACATTCATAGCTGTATTTCCTTTGCCACCTTTCTCTTCCTAAAAGCTCTCTTACTTTATTCTAGTTGTAAAAGTATGATGTAATCCATCCACAGTATTAACATTGCAGTGATCATGTTGGTACATCTGATAGTTCCTTAACCTAAATGAAGTAGTTTGCATTAGTAAGGTTTTTGTGAATGCTAGTGGAAAGTATGTTTTTAAATATTTCCTCTTTCTTTCCTTGTAACTCATTAGAACAGAAACACATCCTAAAACTGTCCCAGAAATGCATTTGTCACAGCTGAAGTTCATCTGTGTTGTTTCTAATTACTATGTATTCACATTGTAGTGATATTCCACGGATTCCTGAGACTTCTTACCCCCCATTAGAGTCTAGTGAGTACACTCCTTGTTCCTTCTTCTAAGCATGATAATGTACCTAGCACAGTAGTTTCAGCTATAAATTTTCTTGAATTTCTTGAAATTCTATGAATTTGTGTGAAAGATGACCACTAGAAATCACATTAGCACTGAGGTTTTTGTGTGACAAAATTCAGTGGGTTTTGGTCTTGTGTGTTAAATGTGAAGCAATACAGATTTTAATAAAGCTATACAGATTTCAAATGTTAGCATAATTTCCTTATTTTCTTCTATATCTTGTGTTGTTAGTACCATGCTTGCAGATATTCTATGGCCCCAAACAGTCATTTACTTGCCCTAACGAAAGAGAGAAAACAGGTGTAAGAGATTGCCAAAGGTACAAATGGTTTGGGGATTTCACCTCCTGCACCATTCAGCTTAATCCCAGTGTTCTTGTGTCTCTTTTTCTTAACAAAGTGTTCCTAGTGAAGTGTTCGTTAGGTGAACTTTTTGAGTCATACTTCAAAAGAAGGGCGTTCTTTTCAGCGGTGCCATTTGAACGTAGTCAGCTAGAATAGGTGAGGGCCATGGCTCCCACTCCTCCTCATCTGAGCCTTTTCTGAGATGCAACCGAAACGCTCCCTGGGACAGGGTCTCGTGCAGTCAACGAGTGCTGTTACGCTTGTCACGAGCTCATATCATTAGTGAGGGCTCTGTTTCACTGGTGGAGGAATGATAATATTCAGCACTGGCTGGAACACCCTGCGTGCCAGATGAATGTACTGCATAGCTTCCTATTAAAATTTCAGAGGCTACCAGAAGTATAAACCACAGAACAGATATGGTTTATTCATCAAAGATTTGAGATAATATGATCAGAATAGTTTAGGTGGGGAGGAAGATGTATAATTCTATCAGAGAACAATATTTTATTTAAAACACTTGCTATGGTTTGTCAATGATATATGAGGAGCACTTTTTCATATGTTACTTCAAATAAAGCAAAAAATGACAGGTTTAATCTGGGAGAAGGGTAAGCAGGCAGTCTTTTCACCATCCTGTCTACATCAGTTTAAAACCTTTCTGTGTATTAATCCAGTTATAGTGTGTATAAGTACAAACTTTATACAATTCAAAAGAGAACAATTCATAAGTTGTCCAAATTCCCTTGAAAGTTTTGAATGGTAACTTCATTTGTTTCTCACTTGGCTTTAGGTTCGAGTTCTTTTGAATCTCAGAAGATGGAAAGGCCTTCTATTTCAGTTATATCTCCAACCAGCCCTGGAGCCCTACGGGATGCACCACAAGTCCTACCAGGCCAGCTGTCTGTGAGCATATTTTGTTTCTTGAGTTGTTAATTGAAATTTATGAAGTGCTGGTCCTCAGCCCTGCACATTCACAAGGTCTCTTGGGAGGTTAAGAGAAATGTCTGTTATTGGTAAAGACTGACATCTTTCAAATGTTTTTTAACACCCTATCTATGCAATCACAAGCCATTACTGTAATCATAGTGGAAGTAAGAAATTGTCTTAATACCTGAAAAGCATAGGAATTTACCTTGAGAGGAGCCCATAAAAGTGCCTTGTAACTTGGCATCTTGGGGGCCCTGCATTGAAAAGTGTGACTTTTCTGTACCTGCCCAGTAATCTGCAGTTAACAAGCATAGTATCACTTTATCCTCATTATGGATAGTATCTCTTTATCTTCTTTATGGGAGCATTTAAAGAGCTGTGTATTTGTTAAGCATTTTTTAAGCATTTTAAGTAGTGCATTTTAACTGGGATACAAAGTACATTCTGGAACTGTCTGTAATACTAATTGAAGTTCTTCTTATTAAATATACTGTAAGTACTTAGACTTTGTTTTGTACATTCTTACATTTTTATATTGATTGTATTAATTTCTAAGTTTACAACAGACTCAAAAATTTCATAATATTATGATTCTCTTAAGAAATTATTTAGCTTTATATTACATTTTTCAGAAGAACATTTGAAAGGGTTACGAATTTGAATAGATAGATTTCAACTATGCCTCGAGTTTAGCTGCATTCAGGGCTTCCTGTTTAATGTAGTTTTAAGCTTCAGACCTAAGACATATGGTGGTTTAAATGCACTCACAGATAAAAGATTATGCAGTGATTACAGTAAACAGTGTAAGTGTAATCAGGCACCACCATTTTATTCAGATGTGGTAAATATAAGAGTCAGGTATATACCATCATCTTTTCCATATAAGTTAAGTATTAAGGGATTTGAAATAAAACACATCTTATTGTCTCTTAGAAAAAACAATGGTTACTTTTACATTGGGGTTATTGTGATGCATTCCGAAAATTCTGCTTTTTCTCTATTTTCAGTAATGTTAACTCGATTCTTCTAGGTTAAACTCTGGTATGACAAAGTGGGACATCAGCTAATAGTAAATGTTCTGCAAGCAACAGATTTGCCACCAAGAGTAGATGGACGCCCCAGAAATCCCTATGTAAAAATGTATTTTCTTCCAGACAGAAGGTAGTAGTATTTCAGTTTATAATTTTTTTTTGTAATTTACCATGTATTGAATTAACTTTTAATGAAGTAAAGAACTCCTTTTTACAATTTCTTACAGCTAGATAATTTATAACAAAAAATTGCACTTCAATCATGCAAGTCAGTATCAAATTAACTTTGTGGACTTTTGTATGAATGTGATTCGCTGTACAGCAAATGCTTTTTTCATTTAGGCATTATCAGATCAGAAAGAATGAACACAGTTGAGTGCTGATGAGTAGATGTCATTTTGTGATTTATCTCTACAAACAATTTACAATCACTATTTACATTTCAGTGATAAGAGTAAAAGAAGGACCAAAACAGTAAAGAAAAGTCTAGAGCCAAAGTGGAACCAAACTTTTCTCTACTCACACGTACATCGTAGAGATTTTAGAGAACGAATGCTTGAAATAACCGTATGGGATCAGCCAAGAGTACAAGAAGAAGAGAGTGAATTTCTTGGAGAGGTGATACATACAATCACATTTCTTTTGAGTTCATTTGGTTTTGAATACATATGCATATATATATTTTATATGTGTTTCTGTGTGTGCCTTCAAAAAGTAAAATTAAAACCTGGTGATTTTTATGCTAGATTCTTATAGAGCTGGAGACAGCACTTTTAGATGATGAACCACATTGGTATAAGCTACAGACACATGATGAATCTTCACTACCTCTGCCTCAGCCATCACCTTTCATGCCAAGAAGACATGTTCATGGTGGAGAAAGCACTAGCAAAAAATTACAAAGTAGGTCCAAATTCCATTAAACTCTTTTAAATTTTAAATGCTGTATATGGTATAAGGGTATTTAAATTCCTTATACAAGATAAAAATACTGTTTCATAGTCTTTAAAAATAATTAAAATGTGTGGCAGAAAGGAGATGTAAATTATGACATTACATGCCAGCCTTATGCCTGCAATGTATAGCTTTCAAGTAGGAGAAAACTGCTGCAATTGATTTAGTTTTCAATGGCAGAAGAAAATTCTTCAGAGATTTTTTTTGCATAAAGTTCCTTTTAAATAGAAAGTTCATAATTATGGAATACTTTTTAAAATAATTAAAAGCATTTTCTTTTAAAACAAGGAAAGTCCTTAAAGACTTAAGGGGCTTAAAATCACTTTTTGCATAAAGTTAGTCTCAACCTCCAGTATGGTCATTATATAATCAGACAAGAAGTGTACTGTGGCAACAAAGAGAAATTGTATACATGTATTTGGGAAGTACAGTTGTTTTCATGAGTCTGATTTCAGGTTTGTATGAGGGATGTTAAAGGAAGGAATGCATTGAAATATATGAATATTGTAGCTTCTCTGTTAATTTAAATTAAGATTTATTTAGGTATATGAAGGGTGTAGGGGATTATTTTGAAATACATTTTCAAGCTATTCTCTGATTTTTCTGAAACATGGAAGTCATTCACTCCAGCCAATATGTAGGAAATCGGTGCACATTCAGGAATGAATTATAAATATATCATACTCCTGTAATTGCTGCATGCATGTCCAAACAGAGGATATGTATAGACAGAGCAAATTAAAGGTTAGTTTTCATGATATATTTGAGCTTTTCTAAAAGCTGGCAGTGCTGTTTCCGCTTCCCCTCTCTTACCATATGCTGCCTCATCTCCCTTCCTGTTCAACAAGCTGATTCAGCTTATTCACAGAAATAGCACAAAAGAGATTTTTTTCCTTTATTTGAGTTTCGCTTTCTATAGGCTTAGTGAGATAAACTATCCTAGTTATCCTGAGGACTTGAGGGAAAGATAAAGGGAAAGGAGGCTGCAGCAGCTGTAAAATGTTAAATTGGCACAGCTGTCTTGTGAAATGTCAATTAGTCACTGCAGTTTAATCCTCCTTCTCTATTATTTTGACTTAAAATCATCTTTTTAGTTTCAGTAAAATGTTAAATGAACATATTCTTACATTTTATAATATGACCAGATGTTCAGGTATTTGTTTACCTTACTGTTGTGCAGGATCTCGGCCAATCAGTGATAGTGACATCTCAGATTATGATGTTGATGATGGTATTGGAGTTGTTCCTCCAGGTGCGTGGGTGAAGAGCATGGTCCTGCTTTCTTCTTATTCTTCTTCTTTTTTTGCTTGTTTGTTTTTGTTTCTTTACCACATTTTGGAATATTGAGGATACTGGTTTCTGAGAGTGCATAGTGAAAAGAAACAGTTTTCCTGATTATTCCATGGTACCTGACCTAAATCGTGGAGAATTAAAAGATTCTACTATTCATTCATTTATATTTCTTTTACATATCATGCTTAATATGTGAAGCACTGAGTCATCCAAATTGTTTAATTTTTTACTGCATAATGCTCCAAGCATTATTTAAAATATACATTAAATTTTAAAACCCGCACATTTTAAAATAAGAATTAATATTTCAGTGTTTATTGAAAGCATATTTTGTTATTTTACTTTTTGCTTGAAAATTAGATTTAATGTAGTCTCTCGTGGACTTTATTGATAATGCATGGCTGTAGATTAAGATGCATGTAGCATGGCTGTATCTTTTCTAGTTTTCATAAGCCTTCATGAACTATCATTACCCTAAATGTTCATAAATATATACTTTTAGAGACTGTCATGGTTTGACTTTTAATTCAACATTCCTTCCATACTGAAAATCTTGAGGATTATCTTGGATACCACATTCTTCTAGTTCAATTTGACTGTTGCCACATGTCAGATAAATATGTTTCCCAATTGTCCCAAGCTAACTGAAGAGTCACTATTTCATTGCCAGTACTAAATCAGTTTCTGTGGAATTTAATTCACCGAATTAAATCATGTTGGGATTTGGAAAATTCTCTATCTGTGTTTAAAATAATATCACAATTTATTTATCCATTATATAACCAGACAAATAAATCACATATATTTTTAATGCAGTATCATTTTGATGTTTACTGAGCCAAATTCTCCTTCCTTTGATGCTGATTGGGTTCTTTCATTAATTTTATACATTTAGCACCTGAGTTGCTAAGAGAGAAATTTGTTCATGTATGTCTAGTTATGATATTTGTTTTGATGTTTTTGCATCAGCAGAGAGAGTGAACACTTAAAATGAAAATAAATGATAGGTTCATAATATTTTTCCTTCTTTTCCTTTTTTTTTTTTTTTCTGTAGTTAACAATGTAGTCTATATGGCATATCTTTGAAGACTTACTTACATTTAAGGTTTTAGTGTATTATGAACAGGGGTGTTTTTTCACCTGCCAGTCCTTCAATAGATCCATTTGAAATAAATAATTTTCCATTTGACAGGAAACATTCAAAATTATTCAGCTGAATATATTGGACTCTGTTCAATATATTGGGTCAGCACTTGAGTAACTGATCCTTACTGAAATTTCTTGGGACTTTATGCTCAGGTGTGCCTTTGATGAATGCAAGTATTCAAGCTTTCTCAGAGATCACTGTAGAAAAGAGCAGGATTTAATCTTTAGAATAGGATTTACAATGAGCTGAGAATCTCCAAACTGAAAATCGAAGGGTCTAGTGAGGAAGCTCCTTCTGAAGTCCACCTAATCAGAAGCATTCTATTAGTTGACCTGACCAAGCACAAATTTGTCCATTTTGAGTTTAATGAATACATTTTTTCAGCAATTGTAAGTGAAGTTCATCTGTTTGTGATTCCTATGTGAAGTGGATACAGATAGGACTGTGGGAGTTTTGTTTGCCAGTCCACCTTGAATTCTTAAAACGATGTTAAACTTTAGGCACACAGGGGCAAAGAAAATTTGAGTCATCAGCCACAAATATACAACAGCCAAGGTGGCATATGTAAATGTGTTTTTGCATTAAGACCTAGAAAAGGTTGCTGGTCCCACTGTCTGTTGAATTGCTTGAAACTCTTAGGCACAGATTCGCAAAAGTGACTGGAGATCAAGTTTATATATGCATTTCTACCCTCCTGTCCAACTTTCCTTTTTTATCACACTGCTAAATCATCAAGACTTTGGACTGCTACCTTCATTTGCACTGAATGAGTAGTACAGTATCTTCTGCATTTAACAGTCTCCTCTGTTAAAACTAGGTTCCATGAAAGTTCCTTGTCGTGTTGCAGGGCCTTTACCCCTGCTTTTCTACTGCCCTTCAAAGCCATGGTCCTCACCAGTCTGCACCCCAGCTCTTGTCTGGTTCAGATTTCCCATGCATCCTCTTGCAAGGTATGCATGTGGGAAGGAAGGGTGAATATCCACACTGTAGTATGGTGACACACCATTTTGGCATAGCCTCTATTGGCCTCAACTAGATTAGTCTAGGATTAAGATGTTCCTTCTCAACAGAAGTACAGATGTCAAATCTGAGTTTAAAAAATGTGACATGAAATAAAATATTTCCCTTTAAATATTTCCCTTTTCCTTCCTTTACCACTTTTTTGTCAATGTCACCCACCATTGTGCTTATATATGTAATAAATAAGCTCTGTCTTTATTAAAGGTATATGCTCAGAATGTTAGAAACATTAAAATTGGAAAAGGCCTCTAAGACCATGTAGTCCAACTGTTAACCCAGCACCTCTGTGTTCACCACTAAACCATGCCCTCAGTGACACATCCACATGCTCTTTGAAGAGTTCCTGGGATGGTGATCCACCACTTCCCTGGGAAGCCTGTTCCAGTGCTCGACAACCCTTTCAGGGGAAACTTTTTCCTAATATCTAGTCTAAACCTTCCCTATCACAATTTGATGCCATTTCCTCTTAGGCTGTCACTTGTTACCTGTGAGAAGAGGCCAGTCCTCACCTCAACACAACCTCCTTTTGGGTAGCTGTAGAAAGCAATAAGGTCACCCTGAACCTTTTCTCCAGCCTAAACATTCCTGCCTCCCTCAGCTGCTCCTCATAGGACTTACTTTCTAGACCCTTCATCAGCTTTGTTGCCCTTCTCTGGGCAACTACTATCTTGTAGTGATGGGTCCAAAACTGAAGAGAGGATTTGAGGCACTACCTTCACTGGTGCTGAGTACAGGCAGAAAATCACTGCCCTGGTCGTGCTGGCTACATTATTTCTGATACAGGCCAGGATGCCTTTGGCCTTCTTGGCCAGCTGGGCACACTGCTGGCATGTGTTAACCTGGCTATCAACCAGACTCCCAGGTCCTTTTCTGCTCGGCCGCACACCTGTAGTGCTTCATGGGGCTGTTGTGACCCAGGTGCACTTGGCCTTGTGTAACCTCATACTGTTGGCCTCGGCCCATGGATCCAGGCTGTCCTCTGTCCCCTGCCCTCCAGGAATCAAGACACTCACCCAACTTGGTGTTATCTGCAAACTGACTGAGGGTACACTCAATCACCTTGTCCAGATCATTAATAAAGACATAAAACAGGGCTGGCCCCAACACTAAGCCTTGGGGAACTCCACTAGTGGCCGTCCACCAGCTGGATGTAACTCCATTCACCACCATTGTCTGAGCCCAGCCTTCCAGACGATTTTTTGCCCAATGAACAGTGCAGCTGTCCAAGTCATGAGCTGCCAGTTTCTGTTGGGAGGATCCTGTGGGAAACAGCATCAAAAGCTTTACCAAACTCTAGGCAGATGAAATCCACAGCCTTGTCCTCATCCACTAAGAGGGTGACCTTGTCATACAAGGAGATCAGGTTAGTCAGGAAGAATCTGCCTTAAAGTTGTTAATTTATATTTTTTTGAAATATTGAGAAAAGAAGGAAGTTATTTTGCCCCTTAATTTCTCAAGATTTTCACGAAGGTTGTTGCTCATTTTCTAAAAAACTAACACATAACTCCAAAATTTCACTTCATCTCCAGGAAAACTAAAGAAATTAATGATAAAAATATTTTGGCCTGTTTAACTAAAATTGGAAATTCTTAAAACAATAGTTTCAAATGTTTTATGAATTGCTAAAGTAAATGCAGTATTAGAATTTAGTAATAGCAAAGAAAACTATTTTTCTAGAGGTTTCAGCAGCTGCAAAGAACCATTGCTTGTCAATGGAAGTAAAGAATGCTATGTCAAAAATAGTGGCACTTTGGTAACTTCTAGGATATTTGAAGAAAAGTATTTTCCCCTTGTCTTAATCACAAATATATCTTATCTTTCATGTAATTGTACTATCCTCATTTATTATTAGTATCTTTCAGTGATATACATATAATTTTTTTAATCAGCTCATAGAACTGTTTTTAAAAGGAGTTTATATCAATAGCTAAGAGTAACTTTAATTTGAAGTTCTGCTTTAACAAAAGTGATTTTGATGGTTTTTTGTGGTATGCTAACCTCTACTTACTTGAAGAAAATATTATTTTAAATCTCTCAACCTCTTCTTATATGACAGATGCTCAAGTTCTTGAAGCATCTTTATGATCCTGAGCTGGTCTTACACCAGTTACTCTGTGCCTGTGTTGCACTGAGCAGCCCAATACTCCAGAAGGGTCAGTAAAGGATTTAATACAACCCAAACATGTTTTGAGGCCTATCTGTTTAACCAAAACTTTAGTAGCTTTCTTAATTAAAATGAAAAAAAGTTGATATCCAACTGGCAGTATCCCAAGAGGTATTTCTGATAAGTATCTTATTTATATTATGGATAACTCTTCAGAATAGTTTATTTTCTATAATTTGTAACTTGTATAAATGGTTGGATTATATTTACCTGCCTCCTTTAGCAGCAGGGTGACATTAACACAATACCTTGTCGATGTCTGTTTTGTCTTTAAGGAAATTAAAATAATTCTGCTATCAAACATTTGCTAGAACCATTTTCATCATCCATCCTGTATTCATTTCCTATCACACCTGACAGTTTCCCATGAGCAACTGAGAAACTTCTGCATAAACTATCATAAGCTTGATTGCTGCTGTCATGCTGGTCCATGCAAAATTTTTCTCTGCTCACCCTGAAGAGCACAGAACTTTTATATCTGAGGATATCAGGAAATGTTACTGTTGCTGTCACTGTCATGGTCACTGTGGAAGTATGGATGTGATTTGACCAACCTGGCAATACTTGAGCTAATACTTAGGATAAGTATGAATTGCTGTTGCTCTATCTGTTCTGTAAGCTTTGTGTACACACACTGCAGAAGTTTAAGGTATTGTTCCCTAAATAGCTTGGCTGTGAAGTGTGTATAGCATAAAATCATCTTGCTGTACCACATTTTTAAGTGCACAGGATAATCCTAGGTGTAATTTTTTAAGCAGACTTGAAATACTCTAGAAATATGTTTTAAATTGAAATCTAGATGTATTTTTTTATATTTAAATTATATATAATTCAGTACAGTCTCCTTAAGCTTGAAAAGAAGTTTAGGATTTCTTTGATTTTAGCGTTGAACAAATATAAAGTACTGTCCTTCTGATAGAGATGACAGGATTTTCTCTAACATAAGCTTGTTTGGAAAATGAACACATACAACTTACATTTAGGCATCCTGGGAAAGGGAACACATCCAGCTTTTGTCATGTGTAGTCATTTTTCCTCTGACAAAAAACCTGGACATTTTTTGCAGCAATCTTAGTACATGAGATGAGGGAATCTCTATTGAAGTCCTGATAGAGTCACTTTTTTGCTTCAATATTTGCACCCAAACCTTGTCCTGAGATCAGGGTGATCCCCATGTTTCTTTATAATTCCGTTAGAGAACTCTGAAATGCATCAAAACCTGTCAAACATTGATGTCCTTCTTTTTTAAAAGGTTAATAAACCTCAGTAGATACTTTCGTGCATGTTGTCAGCTTCTACAGGCCATTAGAATACATTGGTAGACTGATGCACATTTTGGGAAAGAAGTGTGATTGCTTCCTTGATGTTTATGATCAAGGTTCAGACTTTCAGCTAAACAGCAATTACATTTCACTGAATACATGATCAAGCCTGATACAGACTCTGTATATGGGCCACACTTTTAAAAGAGGGCTTTAATATTTTGATAGAAGATCAGAGAAGAACTACAAGAATTATACAAATTATATGAAAAATTATAAAACCCTCAAACTTTAAACTCTATAACCAGATCCATAAAAAGTACAACTTATTTTATTTATCCAATTAGCAACTGAGTGATGAATTCATAGTCTTTTTTTTCTTTATGAAAGGATGATTTCTGATATAGGCTGTTTTTTGAACTGAACAAAATAACATGTTACAGGAATGTTAATGCTAGATAAATTCAGAGAAGGAGCAAAATGATTATTCTGGAATCTAAACAAGAATTTCTGAAGTAATTAAAGGATGACTTAAGGGATGAATTTTTCTATCATTAAGGGATTTTCTGTCAAGGGATTCTTGTAATGTAATTTAAATGTCTTGAAGTGAGCAAGGGAAGTCTGAGCAGATCTCCTTAGGCTCTTTCGGAAAGATAAGAGTTACCTTTTAATAGCTGTTGTCTGATTGAGCTTCATGGTCTGTTTTAGGATGGGATTCACAATATACAGAAAGGCATGCTACACAGAAAAAGGCACAGCAATATCAATTATTTAAAATGTATTAACATCCTGCTGATTTTTTAAAAAGTTCCTGTCATGTTTTAAGCCCAGCTGGAAATTAAACACTACACAGCCCCTCCTCCTCTCTATCCCTCTACCTCGTTGGAATGTGGAGAAGAATCAATCTAAAACTTTTATGTGGAGATAAGAACAGTTTAATAGTTGAAAATAAAGTAAAATACAGTAATAATGGTAAATAATAATAATAATGATAATAAAAAAGGAGAAACAAGTGATGCGAAATGCAATTGTTCACTGCCCGCTGACCAATGCCAGACCCCACTTCCCAAACCTGGCTCTCTTTCCAGGTAACTCTCCTCAGTTCATATACTGGGTATGACATTCTATGGTGTGGAATATCCCTTTGGTCAGTTCAGGTTACCTGTCCCAGCTATGCTACCTCCCAGTTTCTTTTGAGTACTTCCTCACTGGCAGACAATGAAACAAGAAAATAAAGTCCTTGACTTAGGAAAAACACAACTTAAGAAAAAACCAAAACATCAATGTCTTACCAACACTGTTCACATTTGTAATGCAAAATACAGCACTGGAACAGCTACTGAGAAGAAATTAACCCACCCTAGTTGAAATCAGGACAGTCCTATGTAAAAATGAACTACGAGAAATTTTGCCACCTATTCATAATATTTCAAAAAAATATTTGCAAAGTTTGCAACACCCAATATTCTGTATAATATACTCTAAATGCTACTAGTTTTTTTTTAGGCACGCGGCTTTGGCCAGGTTCAGTAGGAGAACATCTTTGTATTTAACTGAAACTAGAGGCAGAAAGATGCTTTATATATGAGCAATCCTGTGTGAGTCTGTGCTGTCTTATGCAAGTGTGCTTTTTCCTTTTTTTAAATGAGGCAAACCTACATTGTTTAGATTCCTTTCAAATATTTGCTATATATAAACTAGCTATACATATAAACTGTATGACAGTTTTTGAACTACAGGGTACCTGAGGTACTCTTTCCCAAGTCAGAAAACTATTTCAGTTCCCTCCTCCACATCTTCCAATACATAATAAAAACATCTTAGTTTTTCAGTCTCTGTCAATGTAGACATTTAAAGGTAATGCTAGTAGTTTATCCTGCATGATACCTTGGGATGTACAATAGCTGAATGATGACTGGAAAGTTGTGTAAGCATTTAGATATGTGCTCCTGGAAGACTAACCATCTGAATTCTTTCCAAACCCAGACCTTTATTGCCTAATTTCCTTTCGTTATCCTCTTGCCAGTAGGTTATAGATCTAGTACTAGAGAAAGTAAATCCACAACGCTAACTGTGCCAGAGCAGCAAAGAACAACACATCATCGTTCACGTTCTGTGTCTCCTCACCGTGGCGACGATCAGGGCAGGCCCCGTTCACGTTTACCAAATGTGCCATTACAGAGGTAGGCATCACAAATTAATGAAACACTAGGTAGTTGCAAGTTTGTGTGATCTGTCATTATTAAATTTTGTCTTGTTCAGCAATTTCTCACTATTTTAAAGCTTATTTTGTACTAAATAGTGCAGTATTTGAACTATTTGAATTATATTTATATTGAATTAAATAGTGCAGTATTTGAACTTGATATATGCTTTTATTAATTATTCAAGGGCACTCATGGGTTGAATCATAACTTTGTAAGATACCTCCTCTTACTGATACTTTGTGATTCGTCATCTCTCTACCATAACTAATACATAGGTTTGGAAATGTCTTTTCAGTGAGTGGCTGAATGTTGTGTAAAGCCACTTAAGTATATTTGTAGGATAATAAATAATGGTATGTACAAATTATATAATTTTTAAAGGCATTCTTTTAGAAATGTATTAGCAATTTAATGATGAAAAACTTCCTTCAACCAACTTGTACTGCAATCCATTAAGCTGTGTTATTCATTAGAAAACAAGATCATCATACATATTTCTGCCTTTCAGGAGTTTAGATGAAATTCATCAAATGAGAAGATCACGTTCTCCAACTAGACACCATGATGCCTCCAGAACTCCAGTTGATTATAGGTCCAGAGAGTTGGATAGTCAGTATTTGTCGGATCAAGAAAGGTACACTGTCAGCCTAAACTTGGAAAAAAATTTAGAAATGTCTTTGTTGGTTTCCCTAATTTTCAAGTTTTCATTAGAAATATGACTGACAGCAATGGGGAAGGGAGAGAACTCATCCTAACTGATGGATGTAGTGCTGTCATTAAACTCTTGATACCTTTTTTTTGGTAAAGTTGTGCACTGGGTTGACAATAATAGCATGTATCTAGAATAATGATCCTTGGGTGTTTGTCCTAGAGTATTCTACTGCTTTTTCATGAATGAAGCCTAGACATTTTTAGTAGAAAGCCATAAATCTACATGTATGCCCTAGCTATTCTTGTAATATGTTAGAATTTACTAGTTTTGGTAGCCAGCAAGATACCAGGCGTGCATTCTTACTAGTTGGGAGCTGCATGTGCTCTGATTTGCATCCATATGCTTATAGATTTTGGACATCTATATATGCAGCTTTTTATGTAATATCCTGGTGAACTTTGTGTAGTACCCAAGCATAGCAAGGATGGTTGCAGTGCTGGTTGTAATTTGCAGAAATTTCCAGTCTAAAATGCGTGACACATACAGATCTCTCCCTGGAATACACTGTGTGGCTACACTCCTCAGAGAATACTTGGGCTCTCCTAGTAGGCACTATTTTCTGATATCTAGGAATAATATTCAGATAAAATGGAAGAAATAAGAATTTTTGTTTAGTTTATAGCTGACAAAAAGGTTTAAAAGGTATTTCAGCTCAGTATCTGTGAAACGACAGGTAGAGTATCAATGTTTGTGGGTTGTTGTTTACTTAAAAAAAAATTCATATTGCTAGACTATAATGGCAATTTTGGCCATTCATATAAGATCAGTTATTCTAGTAGAATGTTTGAGTTTTTTTCTTGGCAGTAAGGAACTACTTTTTATAACTGATGACAAAACCTTTCCAAATGATCCAGAAAATTCAATACAGAACATGCTTTTCATAGTGATGTGAAAACATGTAAATGGTAAATTAGAAAAATCTCTGGAAATCTTTGTCCAGTTTTGAAGCAACACAGAGATTGAATAACAGATGGCTTTTGAAGCTAAACTAGTTCAGTTTTCTGTGTGGTCTTGCCTGTTTTACTTTTGTAGTATGGTAACATGTGTATGGGAATTAGTCATTTGAAGCATTCAAAAATTCAACTTCATAGGCAAGAATTGTGTACACAATTGACTAAACTGGATTATTATACTGAATTTCCTTTCAGAGGTGAATTAAAATGCTTTTTAAATATGGTAGTCAGATTTCTAGTCAGACTAATTCAAGTAATATCTACTTGTCACAAATGTTTTTCTCTTATTGTTTATTTCAAGTAGTCATATAGTCAAGATATTCCTGATGATATTTAATTAATAGATTTCTTATTCAGCAGATTAGGAGAAGAGGCTTTAAAAAGTAGCTGTTGTCAGTATAAATATAGACAGTTAACTGTTTGGAATTTTTTCTTTCAGTAAAGCCTCAAGCCATGACTTAACTGGTGGTATATGCATGAATTATGATTGGAGAGGAGCAGGCCTTACACTGAGGCTTTCTTGGGGATGAGCCATCAAACCAGAGCTACAGCAGCAATGGACTGCTGGATTGGTTCAGTCTTGGAGACAGTCTTCAGTTCTTTTCAGTGTTTAGAAAACTTTTTTCAGAAGTTTAAAGATCAGACATAAGGATGTACATGACTTATTTGAAAGATTTAAAGATGGGCCATGTACTTACTCTCTTTGAATAATAATCTTGTCTACCACTTGCCATTTTCCCAAGATTTCTTCAGTTGTGGAGGCTGTTTAAATCTTGCAGGTTTGGCTGGCTTTCAGTACATAAGAGTAGCATCATAGGAAAATTCAAAACCAGATAGCTGATGAAGATTCTCTGTCACATCCAAGAATTCTAAAAAATCTTAGTTAAGCATTCTGTATTAGTATCAGGGGTAGTACTGGCATTATATGTTGTCCATTTACTGAACCCTTATCCTAACAAGTACATTCTCGTAGATACCTAACATAAACTTGGTTTCAAAGTTGAGTAATCACCCAAGAGTTACGTGGCAGAAATTGCAGTTGTTGATTAGTTTTGATAATTTTCTCAATGACCTCTTATTGGTCTAAAATTAATATTGAATATTAATATATTCTATATTAATATACATATTTGTAAAAATAGTTATTATCACTCTCTTGCAAATGCTTCTCTTGTGATAAATTTCCAGTGAAACTAATTTGTCCACTTTAACTTTTTCATATGTGTTTGTATGCATATTTACACACATGTGTGTATATATATATATAAACGTCAGTAAAAGCTTTTTGCTAGGAAATCTAGCTAGACACTTTGTTCAGAATTTAGGATCATTGTCCAATTTCCAAGAGCATGGTACTTTTTTTGGTTTAACGTTTCTTTTATTCTTAAGTAAAATCAGTTAATGGGAGTACTAAAATGCTCACGTTAGAAAACCCTTGTTTTAGAATAATAATTTTTGTTTTAAATGCCTCCCAAACCAACTTAATTTATTAGAGAACTGTGAGCCTCTTCTCACATTATTGGTAATCTGCTGTGATGGATTCTTTGCTTTGTGTTTTTTTTTTAATTAGAAGATTTCATGGTGGATTTGCTATTATATTATAAATGCTATTTGCATTTATTTCTGGATGAATTTTATATTATTGTTTGCTGTGGGCCAATTACAATAGATACTCTTTCTTTCTTAACAAAGTGCCCCATGATTTAATGTAGACTTTGCACCTACTTTACAACTCTTAAGAAAATAGTAGGTTTTTTCCTAAAATGCATATTGGTTTGTAATTTGGAAACCTGCTTCTAAATTCTATCTGTCCTCTAAGCTTGTGAACAGAAACTTTACTTAAAAAGAAAATTAAAAAATTCAGTTCAACTTTAGCTCATTTTGTTGCATCAAAATCAGGTTAGTGCCTACAGATGCAATTAAATCTCACACATGACTCACAAGCCATTATTTCAAGATGCCCAGTTTAGAATTTTAGATAAATATTAGCTGTACTGCATCAATGAAATGGATCATTTTATAAAGGCATGAAGCATAAACCACATTGAACAACTACTGCTTTATCTGTTTTTTAACATTTTCTCTCTTCTTTTTGCCATAGTACTTCATAGAATTCCCTGCTTCTTTGAAAATTAGCATTTTTCCGTGAAGTTTACCTTTAATTTCATATTTATGATACTTAGGAGGTTTGGAGCTTGGTCTTTCTGATTGTTTTGAAGCGTGTAAATCTGCAAGATTATTTCAAGGGCTATTTCATGTCATAGTCATATTTACCACAGGCATAAATATGTATTAATTTTACCATCTTGCTGGCTGTAGTATGTGTTTGGTTACAGTAAATGAAAAATAGAATAGACAGTTGATTTTCCACAATTTGAAACAGTAAGAAACAAAAAGTCTGATGGCTGATGAGCTTATTTTTTGTTTCTTTGGGATTGCAGTACAAAATCAAGAGCTATGAGTCAGAATTTATGTTTGGCAAAACATATTTTTTCCAGTGAACACATATTTTTGATTTTCCCAAAAGGGTGACTGGCTACTCTTCCCATAAACTGATCTGCAGTAAGTCATTATCAAACCCCCTCATCTTTTTCATGTATGATTTTGTGGCTTAGAAAGCCACAAAACCCAACACGAAATAAACAACAAGCATCTTTCTTTTTTTTCCAAAATGAGACAAGAGGTTATTAGAAAACTGTAACCTTATTATGTATTCATTACATCATTAAGTGCTCTGAAAAAGTAATTCTGAATTTTGAAGAGAAATCTCATAAAAGTAGGTGCCACACTAAAAGAAATTCGCTGAAAATGTAGTTATTACAGGTATTTTTTGGCTCATATTCTTTGAGAAGTGCAGTCGGAGTTTGAATATTATCAGACTATCTATCTGGGTGGTTGCTTCTTGCTTCTTTTTATGTTTTCATTTGCGTATCATTGGCATAACCCATGTCATCTAATGCTTCATAATTATATCTGTTTCACTCACCACCCATCCTGTCTGTGCAGTGAGCTTCTTATGCTGCCCAGAGCAAAACGAGGAAGAAGTGCTGAGTGCCTACATACCATCAGGTAAATACAGGAATTTGGTGATCATGAACACATCTGGTTAGTTGTCTATACTCTGTGTGCCCAAATTTTTTTTCCATGGTGGTATTTAGTCCCAGTAAATAAAAAACGTTCAAGTACATTGTGACACAGATGTCAGTTGATCTTGTTTGTTTGTTTTAATTCAGATTGAAACATGTATATATGTTTGTGAACCTCAGTAGTAAGGATTAAAGCAGTTGAAGAAATTCTGGTTTTGCAGTTGTATTTTGTGATGGATTTTCTGTGCAGTCACAAAAGTCCTGAACTCCCAAGGCATGCATGACAGCATTGTTATTTCAAACACTCCTGTTTAGTTGTTTTTATGTTTTCTTTTATTTGCCTTTTTGTGTTTATATTACAGCCACGCACAATTCAACAACCTTTACTTATTGTGACACCTAATCTCGTGCTGATTTAGTCATATGTAGAGGAAAAAACATTGATTTACAAGGCCTTACTGGGAATCCCAGCTTTGAGGAGTCCTGTATTGCTTGTTTTGCATCTAAAAATTGTTCTATAAATTGGATCCAGATGTAAACTTTGTAGTTTGGGCTCATCTTCAGTCTTCATTAATCTCTTGCTCCGAGGCTCGGAGCTCAAAATTGTGAAACTAAACGGGACTGAAATATCTTCATCTAAAAAACCAAATTCTGCTCCCCCACCATTTCTTTTCACCATGTCTGTTGCCATTATTAAAATAGAATTATTAAAATGCTACTAAAATAGAATATTTTTGATTTAGAATCAGTAAAAATTTATGTTGAATTTAAAGCAGTTAACTCCTTCAACCAGGTAGTTATCCATTTGTCTGTTCAAGATCTGGGTGTTGCTAAAAGCTTTACTATATGTTTAAAATCATCAAACTTAAAAAAACACATATGTTTTCTAGTGCCATTATTCATTTATTTAATGTAGGGTTTTCCCTTCCAAAGGAAGGGATTTTTTTTTTTTAGTAGGCCTTGGCTTACTTTAATTTTCATCATCAAATTTGAAACAGTATTGAAGATCCTCTCATAGGATTCTAAGGGACAGTAGTATAAAGCTAAAATAATAAATATGAAACTTTTCAATGAGATCTGTTCATCAGTGAAGGTGTTAAAACTTAAGTCTTTATTATCAGTGGAAAGATTTTTATTCTAATGCTTCAGCTAAGAAGGCTTTTCCCTCAAGATTTTAGTGTTTAATTTTAAAAAAATTATTTAATTCCCTGTTATTTTTTATGTGTTTATTGTCATATAATAGCAGTTTTCCCTGCCTCCTTCCTGTGTCCTTTCTGATGCAAATCCTATAGCTTCACGCCCCTCCTGCCCCCAACCCCGAGCT
Source organism: Myiozetetes cayanensis (assembly GCF_022539395.1). Classification (NCBI taxonomy): domain Eukaryota; kingdom Metazoa; phylum Chordata; class Aves; order Passeriformes; family Tyrannidae; genus Myiozetetes; species Myiozetetes cayanensis. Next base: position 85,036,556 of record NW_026087411.1, on the reverse strand, counting down.
TTCTCCTTTCCCTCTTAAAGATTGTAATTGTTAGAATTTTTCAGTGACAATTCTTAAATTCTTAATTAATTAAGTAAATATTTCATTATGAACTTTTGATGAACTTTGATCAACCATTATAGCTTTCCAATAGTTTTACAAATCTACTAAACCATTCTGGTGAGTTAACCAGCTAAAAGTTGTGCATGGGCAGCAACAGAGTTAGGTAAGAGCTACACTGAATTCAGAGAGTACAGACCTTGCTCACCTTTTTTCCTTATTCCATTTATTGGTATTTTTTTAAATGATCAAAAAAATTAATAAATTCACCCTTTTAAAGTAATGGGAATGGTACGTATAATAATGTATTGTAGGTGAATATAAAGACAATAGAAGACAATATATTGATTTTTTTAAAATTTAACTCTGAGGCTTACAAAGCCTAATCCCAAATAATACCCCAAAATTGCCAATATCCATTCTTGACTGAATACTTTTAAAAACAGTTTCAGCAAAAATTTGTTCTATGCCATCTTTTGTCCTTGCTTATTTCTAGTAGCCTGACATTTATGCATGTTAGAAACATTATAAGGCTTTATCCTTATTTCCTAGACACCTTGCTGGATAATGTCTTTGTTAGTAGTCAAAATAGCTTCAGCATAAAATAGAAAAGAAATGTTAATGGTTTCATGTTAAATGAAAGAAATTTAGTAGTCCAAGCTACACAGTTAAGATATATGATGAGTTTAATACATCAGCTTGGAATAATATTAGTCCAAGCTGTCCATCCTGTCCATCTGTATGCAATTATTGACTAACAGCAGAAATGGTGGAAAGGTGTGTACCTTTGCTGTAGACCATTGGTTGTCACATTCCATGGCTCAGGTCGCTCTTACTTTGATTGGTAGTATCTGCTCCTATGCCATGATTGACCTGATGGACGTCCTTTAGTCCTCCTTTGCAACACAATAGTCGCCTCTGACAGACGTCACCATTGATGGCCACTAAATTCATACGAGAAGGGTCAAAGCTCCACTATAAAATCCCTCAGGGTTTTACAAACACTAGGATTTCCAGGCAGAGAGTTGATTCGTCTGTCTGTGACACAGCTGGGTTTGTAATGTCGATCTGCTGTGTCTAGGTCCAAACCTTAACAGGAAACAAAATGTCCTAATGGGACAGATTGTTCTTGATGCTCCAAAATCCTCAAGGCTGCTGGTTCTTCTCCTAAGAGCTCCTGTGTCCTGGCAGGGAATATGGAAAATTGTTAGAATTTTCTTATTAACCCTTAACCATTAAATGGCCATAATTCCCATTCAGCAGCCATTTTCTTCCTTTAAATTTCCCCCTTGTTCACTGGGTAGAGCTGGATGATAAAGGAAACATTTCCTGTTCTAAAATCTGAGATGACCTTAGACAGTTGTCATGTAACACCTCAGTGCTGCTGTGCTGGCTGATGTAGTAGATCTCCTAAGCTTTTTAATTAGCTTATTATTAATGACATTTAATTACTGGTAAATTTTGATGTTTAACTTTCGAAAGATTTACACATTCAAAAAGCCAGATGCTAATACATCTCTAGTTAAATTTGTGATACTGTATATCCCTGTGTTAGCAAGATTTTCATGTTTAGCTACTGGAGATGTTAAAGTCTCTGTAGGTCGAAGTAAGGCATCACTTAGAGGAATAAAGAGCAAATTTAATATCAACTTAATCCTTCAGAGTAGCCTGTATATTTTAATTAAAAATATCTATAAATGGAATTTAGATTACCTTCATTTCAGGAAAACATCTCAGCTGTACTATTATTGCTATGAGTTCATCCACTGTATTAAAAGTGTAGATACAAAAATTTGTCCTCCAGTTAGCTGTCACAGTAGCTGAAAAAAACATATACTGAGAAAAGTACTCAGACAAGTATAAAATGTAATAGAATATTATGCATTTATTTTACATTCTGGTCAGTTTTGGCTTGCCTTTATCTGTCTTTTTATTTCTGGCATGTTTTTTTTTGTTCTGTTTTCTGTCCCACCACATTCAAGAAGTTCTGTTAGGCACTATAAAACATTACCACCCAAGATGCCTTTACTAGAAAATGGTACTCATTGGAACTTGTACAGGTAAGAAGTGTTTAGAGTCCCCTTTAAACTCCTTTAGAGTTTAAAGCTCCTTTTATTAAAAAAAATTAGTAGACTTATTACATAATAAAAAAACCCAAACACAAAATGTTTCATACATTTTTGTAACTGAGACATAAGGGATCAAATCCTAAAATAACATCATATAATTGTTTAAGTTAATGCCAACATTACAAAAAATCCAAACCAAGCAACTTTTTATTAGGTGGAGTTGTCTTTGCTGTTAAAATTTTATGTTTCATGGTTTTCTTTGTTACATTCTTTTGTTTATGTATGAAATTTCTGTTACATATCCAATTTACTTTCATTTTGTTTAAACGATTTAATTTACAAAGCTCAACTCTTCCTGCATGTGCTAAGACCAAATCCGTGATTAGACAGGATATTTCACTCCTTCATGATTGCCTTAATTCACGAATATCGAAATTTGGAGATGATCTGCCAGTTAGGTAAGAAACTCAGGATTAATCCCCCCCCTTGTTTGGTATCTAATATGGATTTGCAGAGTAAATAAGCTTCACTGTAAAGGGACTTCACATGACATATAGTGTATCACATTCTTTTATGTTGGCTTAATATTTACTGCTGTTAATAAGGATTTAAATTTATTGTTTGGTATTTCTCATTCCACTTTTCTTACAAGCAGATGCTGTTCTGTCTCATTCAGTTTTAAACATTTCAACAATCTTTGCAAAAAATTTCTAGCAGTCTTTTGTTTGCTTTTGTTTTTGAAACGAATCTTGACGCTATCATCCAGTCAGCCTTTTTTATGTTTTCCTTAATTAAATCATTGTGATCCTACATTTTCTGTAAAGAGAGCATTATTTTATGAGTTAATATCTAACATTGTATTCCTTTCTTTGTTTTCTTTTTCTTTCTCTTCTACCATTGGATGCAATGCACTGGCACTAGTGAACTGCAGCCCTCCCTTGACAGGGCTAGGAGTGCTAGTACCAACTGCTTGAGACCAGATACTAGTTTGCATTCACCAGAACGAGAAAGGTATAAAATAAAAACTTATGAATTTCTTGTCATCTGTGCTGGTGATCTTTATCAGTTTTGTTTTTCTTCATATGAGTACTCTACATTCTTGTACATTCTTGTCTGCTTTGGTATTTGTAGACATTTTTGCTCCTATATTCATGTATGTCATGTAAATTGTGTGTCCGAGTTTATAACTGCTTCTGGCTATTTTCCTTGTTTTAGTTCAAGCTGGTGTTCATTGTTTACAAAAGTCCTCAGTATGCTGATAATAGCATTGCAGTGTTAAGTATTTTGAAACTATCACTTGGTTGTGAATCTTCATCATCATCTACTAAAAAGTTTTATATTTGTTTCTTGATTGTTCTGTGGACTGCTAATAAAGCAGTGGCATAAATTATAAATTATGATAAAACTCTCGTATTTCAAACCAGAGCTGCAGTTTGTTTAGTGATATGTTTTTTACAAATCAGCCAAACTTCATTGCTTTCCTAATCTAATCTGCTGCATCTGCTTTTGCGATTACAAGGCAAATCACTACATTATGGTTTTTTTTCACTCTATGACATTAAGGTTCACAGAAGTCTTAAGAAGACATGTTTGCAATTTATATGAAATATTGTTGTGTCACATATCTTGTGCAGGCATGTTATGGATGCTTTCTGTATTTTTACTATTACAATAGCTTGGTTCAAATTTTTAGGTAAATCAAATACTGCTGGTGTATTTGATGAATGGAATGATTCCACAAGGGAATTTTCATAATCACCTGTTTTTGGCTAAGAATTATACCATTTTAGAGTGAGATTTTACATCCACTAAGGGCTATAATAGGCTCCCTTTGAGTGGGAATAGGATGGAATCACAATTTAATCTGTGCAATACATATTTAACTAATGTGGCAGTTAATAATGTTTTGCCAGTCAACTCACGGTATGATGGTTGTAGCAGTTACATAATTTTCTTTATTGTGGGAGAGAACATGTGAAGAAAGGCACTAAGAATGCACTTTTCTCTTTGAGCTAGGTTGTTTTTTTTTCATTTGAAATTTCCCTTTCCTTCCTCTTCAGTTCCTACTGCTCCTTGGCTAGAACTGTGCTCTTTTCAAGTTGTTCCTTTGTTGCAGAGGAGTGACTAATGCTCTGCTGAGATAACTCTGATGGATCTGCAGTAGTTCATTCCTTTTTAAGACTGAGCTCAAGACACTATAGATAATTGTGAACATCTTGTTATTAAAAAAACAAGAAAAAAGTTCAACTGAAGTAAAGCCACTCAGAATGAAAAACAGGGTGTTGTTCTAGAGTTAAAAAAAAAATTGTATTGTCATATTAATAACTGTGTAGATATATACAACTGCATTAATCTAAAAGCAGTTATTTAATGTTATAACATATGGACATGAGCAGTATGTTTTATACTTATTTCGAGATGCCACCCATCGAGTTGAATATTCAGTGAAACAGTAACTGGCAATTATAAACTACCTAGTTAAAATCTTATACTCAAAACTACATCTACTATTGATGTTAACTAGTTCTGTTATGTCCTTATAATTCATGTCCAGCAACCTCTGTCCAATGGCACTGTGCAGAATCTGAAACAGTTTTCGTGATCTCTTCGTAATGAAAAGTGTTTAGTATCTATTAATGGCCTCTATTGCTACTAAATGTGGTTTTGTCATCATCAGTAGACCTGATCCAGAAAACTTGCCCATCACTATGAAAGTTTTTCTTAGCGTTTAGAAGGCCTAAATAGGTGCTTTTGACTTGGGATCCTTTATCAGATCTTTTTTAGTAATTTCATATTCAGATTTTTCTTGATGCTTTCATTGAAAATAATAAAATCTGTGTGGCTTTGGCAGAGGATTAAGGACTTACTTTTTTTTTTCCTTTCTTCTGACATAGAAGATGTTTTTCCAGTACAGCCCAAGTTTTGGAGGAAGATGTTACATTGAAAAACATGAAACCCATGTAATTATTATATTTGTTTTGCTGGAAGCAAATTTTAGAAGATTTAATTCTCCACTGTAGAATGTGGAACCTGCTTATACTTTAACATGCGGTTAGTCAGCAGTTGCGTGTAGTAATAGAGGAGTCTTTAGTTTGAAGAACAGAATTAAGTTCAGGACAGAAAGCATTTTGGTTTTGTGCTGGACAAGATGAGAACAGAAGACTTAAAATACTGTAAAACAAGTTCTTAAGCTCATGGAAACCTTTTTTGAAAGCAGGTATGATGAAATACTGTAATATATGATATGGCAAAGGTCGTTTTCATCACTGGAGACTAAGCAAAGATGAGACAACCATCAGGTGTAGTGTTGGACCTGCTTGTAGCAAAGAGAAATGATGCATGGTTTTGTGAAGTCCAATCTACAGCACCATTTTATTATCATTATATTTGAGGGACTTCTGTTGAAGTCACTGTTAGTTGTTTGCATGGTGTTTCTTCTCTCCCCTCCATGAATGTCATTGTAGATTTTGTTTAAAAGTTTAGACGTTTATGCCTCAAAATACAGACTTCTAAATATGGCTTTATATATTTTCTTCAACAAAATTAGGAGTCTCAGAGGATATAAATTAGATTGCATTTGAGATCAGAAGCTAAAATGGACCACCTAATCCTTTTTTAACAAAATGGTTAATTTGATTGTGTGTAACCAATGGACAGTAGAGCCCCATTTCTCTGTGTCACTGATTTGTGGAAATGGTTTTAATCCTTGAACTCTCTACAAAGTCATTCATGTAATTTGGAAGGGTCAGAGTAGTTACTGGTTTTTAAGATGCTGCTTTGCCAGTAAAAGTAATTTTATTGACCCATTTTACTAGTAGAAAAATACTTTCAGCTGTATACATGAATTTGTGGTATACAAGTCTTGTTAGTTGCACTAAACCAGAACCAAAGCAACAACAAAAAATCCTTGTCTCCTTCTTCAAGTTCCATCATTTGATCAAGTAACATCCATACAACTTGCATGGCAAACTGACCTTGCCTTAACAAGGGCTGCCAAAGTTTTTTTGTAAATGGACTGGTTTGGAACAGAGCTTAATCCTTCATATACTTCTCTTTTACACACTGTACTCTAGGACACTCAAAAATATCCAGCCCCTACAAATACCACTATGCAACTGCATCATGCCTACCTTTTTTTTCTCTTCCCTCCTTTCATGCCACATCCCCCTATTTATTCCAAGCTGTTTTGTGTGGGTTTTTTGACTGTGTTGTTGAAGTTCCTATGATGATCTGCAGGGCTTATTTAAGTTTGTAATATAGTCATAAATGTCCTCTAGTGCCATTAAAAATGTTCTTCCTGCTACTACTTCCTTTAGTATGGGGTGGTTTTTTACTGTTCTTTTCACTGTGTCTCAAAATTTCTGCTTTTTTTTCCTTGTAAATTGGGTGCTATTTCTCTAGAATGGAGAAATTTGTTTACAACATCCAGTCAGGAAAGCACCTAGGCATGAGGTTTAAGGGCATAATCTGAACTCATTCAGCAATGGTTTCTCATCATAATAGCATCTTCCCCAGATTGATTTAAGATTGCAGTCAGTGATACTCACTTAATAATATATAGTATGACTTACGTTACAATCAATTGTTGTGTGTATTAGCAGTTGGCAAATGAGTAGTTGTATAGACTGGTACTTTTTGTATGCTTTTGGCCTGAGAGGTTAGCTAGTGGAGATCTGAACAAATAAAACCAAGGAGCACAGCCCAGGGGTTAGTTCATGTACAACAGGGTCAGCATACCTGCCCCAGAGCTGTGTCAGATTTGTTCTGAGGTGCTTTACTGCAGCAGGAAGCAAAACAGGATGTTTGCTATCATCTGGTCACTGCCACCTAAACAAGAGACAAAGATTAACTATTACCTCATCATAAATAGATAACAGGGAAGTTGAAGCTGCCCCTTGATCCAATTACGGCCAGTCTTGATTTCATGTTGACTTTTATGTTGCATGCCTTTCACAGCTGTGTTGAATATCTCCATTTACATTTAAAATCACGTACAGTGTAATAACTGTTTGCATTAGATCTGCCGTATATTGTGTTTCCAGTTCTTTTCAACCATGTAAAGAAGTAGGTTATTATATGTTTGTGTTGTACTTTGGCTCACAGTCACTCAACATTTAGTGAAAGGGAGCATGTTCTCAAACCTCATATTCAATGACCTAGTTAATGCTATCAAATACTCTTTAAGATTTGTAGAGAATATCAGCATATTAAGGGCTTTGACTGAGTGCACTGATGCATTAACATTTTCTTTAACCCTTGCTTTGGAGAGAAAAAGAAACTGATTACTAACAACTTATTTGCTCTTAAAACTTCTGAAGGGCCTATCTAACTGTTCAAATAATGCTAATGTCCCTGAAATTTTTGTTATTTGCATGTTCCATAAATCAAACCCTTTTCCTTATTGCATGGACTGGAAAAATACCTCAGAAAGGGAAATATTAGATAGTTGTACAGAGTTTGTGTAAAGATTTTGCTATTCACCAATAAACCAGTATATTTTAAGATTGTTGTATTAGTTGTACTGTTACGAATACATAACATCCCAGTAGAATAAGCAACATGAGTCTGTAATATAATATATATATAATTCTAAATTAAATGAGCTTTTTCAAGAAAAGAAATCATGTGATACACCAGTTTTCATTCTCAGTTCTGGTCCTTTTTATTAAATTTAATTATGTAACATAATGGCAAGTACTTTGGGGATAAAAAGAAATGGACAGAAGAGGAAGTTGGCTGCACACACTTTCAATATATATTTTCAAATGATAAAAGATTACCCAAGTACTTGTACATAAATGTGTGTAGCTTAGTTGTAGCTAAGTAATTTACCTGTACTGTTTCACTGCATTCCAGAAAAGGGTGACTTTATGCCTCAGATTTTTCCTTATAATTCATAGTCCTGCATTTTTACTGAGATTACATTTTTCTGTATGAAAAGAGCTAGGAGCGTTGGGCTTAGCAAAATGACGAGGAAATGAGCATCAAATGGTCTTTGAAAAGCTCTTCTAGTTTGGAATTGCAGCTTCCTATGCAAATGACAGGCTTCTATATAGTCTAGCATTTGGGAATATTTGAAAACTTAATTGTACACCATGTAGAAGATTTATATTGGTCTAAATTCTGCATCTTTGAGCATACATTCTCTTTGTTTCAGATATAATGTTTCTGTAGTAAGCAACTTTAAGAAGAGTATACTCAGGTATTAGAAAGCTGTTAAAAAAATTAAATTACAGACTTTCATTACTTTTTTGGTGTATTTTTCCAGTTCCAAATCCCATATATTTAATTTTATCACACACTAAATATCGTATTTTTTTTCCTGTTTTATTGAATGGGCAAACAGGAGTAGATTGTCCCCCTCCCTAGAGAGGAGACGACCTACTAGTCCCAGGATTCATATCCAGCATGCATCTCCGGAGGATGACAGGTACTAGTCAACTCCTCCCAGTTGAAAAATGGCTTACTGCATCTTGCACTCTCAGAGGAGTACACTGAAATTTAGAAGTATATATATGCGGAGAAAGAATTACAACCTCCAGAAGCCCAAAATAAATCAGCAGTTTAGACATCATCTCTGCATTTTGTTGAACTGTTATAAAGCACCTAGGAATTAACATCTTTTCAAGTTTTTTGTTTGCCTGAATGGGCATGAGCCATGAAATAAGATGTCTGATACGACAGAACACCATCTATGTTAATGTCCTTTAGTCTGTTTTGATCTGCTTCTGTAAATGGTGGTGGTGCTTTCACTGTGGTGCTTTATAATAATATAAATATTTGTTGTAGATCATATTCTTGTATATATGTTTATTTGTATTGGTTTTGGTTTTCCTTTTCTTAAGCAACTGTTTCTAATGGGGAAAAAGCCCCCACAAACTGGAAGTCTTGTTAACATTTTCTAGTTAATGTATGTAAAAACTGGCACTGTTTGTAAATTCTGTCCAAATCAGGATGGTCTCCATGGAGCAGGTGTTCCTAATAAGGTAGGTTTTGGTTAAGACCATCAGGGCTTTAGAGAAATTTTTGTGCTGAATATCACCTATGATTGATGAAAGCACTTTTTTTTTTTTTTTTTTTTACTTCTCCTGGGCTTTTTAATCAAATCCGTTTGTGGTTTTCATTACTTTGGCAGTAGTAATTTTTGGTATTTTTGTGTCAGCTAGATCTGGGGTTGTTTTAAGCAGATATTATAATTACTGTTGACATGCAAATTAAAAATTTTCCCTTTAAGTCTTTTGTACTACAGTAAGTGACAGGATACAGATGGTTCGTGTAAATAATCTGTACATGATATTATGAAGTTGCACTTGAAGCTCCAAGACTGGTGTACTGATAAAACTCAGTTACTGTAGTGCCATCTTCTGCTAAAGTTTATCCACATTACTAATATTTATACTATGATTTATCTTATTTGCCTGATACTGGATATATTCCACTCATACAAGGAGGGAAGCATGTAATTGTGTTTGGAGAACAACTCTTTTCTTATTCGAGTTAGCAATATAAACTATGAAACTAAATTGGTGAAATTGGAAATTATTTCAAAGTTTTCCCCCCTTACAGATACTGCATTTGCAGAAATTTTGCCAACACATCCATTTGGTGGGACAGCTATTAATAGTTTAAAAATGTACTTTATATCTTTTAGGAATTTTTAAGTAATTTTTCTTCTCATTTTTTGATTCCATGGAATGATTGCCTTTGACTTCAGAGTATCAGACAGTGAAATATTGTATCAGCAATTCAAATTCAATCCTAGTCATGTCACGTTTTAGTGAAATGAGGTCTTTATCTAAATTCTGCCATTTCCAGTGCAGAATTGTAGGCCTTTTTATGTCAGCTGAAATTTTGTGGAGAAAGACTGAAATCATCTAATACCAGTTAGCAAGCATTTTACAGTAAAGTATCTGTAGGATATAGAATCTGTTATGGGAAGAATTTTGAGTTGGATAAACACCAATCTAATTTTCTAAGTGAAATCAGTGCCTTATTGTGTCACCAAATCCCAGTGAGGCAGTCATGGATGAACCTAGAAGGGGTTTAGGTTGACCTCAATCCTGATGAGTGTTTGCAGCCTACCAGTTCCAGGATCTTTCTCCCAGATTAAAAGAGGTTCTGAGAACATTGGACTCTTTGCATTGCATGTCCAATACAAGATACTAGCCCACCTTGTCTGCAGACAGAGTATTAGTGAGGGAATCAAAGGTACTTTACCTTTGTTTTCTACTCTTAGTTTTCATTTGTTCTCATTATTTCCCATTATTGCAGTGGGCCAACACTAGTCAGTTCTATAACTTTTCTTTGTTTTTTTTAAGATACACTTGTAACAACTTGACAACTGAAGCAGCGGGTGTTGGGGAATGACTGTCTGATAGATCAGCAGGGCTGACTAACTAACTACTTGTCACCACTTACAAATAATATTTCAGAGATTAATTGACTTTAACAGGTGTCATCTTACTCTTCATTTGAGTACATTAAAGATTCATCCTACAAATTGGCCAAATTTGCATATGGGGTACAATCAAGGTCTATTTATGAATACAATTCTTAAATGCATATGATATGCATTATTTCCAATTTGGGGTTTTTTTGCAACATTTTATTTATTCATAATGATTTCTAACATAAATTTTAATAAAAGTCCTTACAAAATTATTGTTATTCTGGACTTTGTTCATTTACTGTAACAGAAAGTAGTGACTCCTTCATTTACATTGATGAGACATGAGTTATGTATTATTTCAGTGTTAAGAATTAACAAATGTTTGGTTAGTATCATGTATTTCTACAAGATACTTTAAAGAACAATTTTTCGTTTGAATTTGATAGCTTCATTGCTGGAAGGTTTTTAGGGTTTTCTTTTTTTATTGGAAATTAGAATTAGAAGGTCTAAATGTCTAATGCCTACAGCATAGGCAGACTGGTATCTGGAGAACTGTGAAACTGAAATTTAGGTGATGATAAAAAAAGGGAAATGAAAGCTGAGCATTTAGTGGTAGGTGGAAATTTAATTCAGACTGTTCTTTTTGAGAGGTCTGCATATATTGTCAGCATATAACCAAGAGTGAATAAAAAAAGCCTATAAAAATTAATTATTATATTTTCAGTTAAGAGAAGTAGCTTTTGTCAGTCATGCGTGCATCTATAAGAATGCTTATCCAAGAGTCATCCCGAATCCAGCTGTAGATCAAGAGCCCCTTTGGTACTTCCATGACTTTGCTTTGCTGTGCTGTTCAATTCCAGTGAAAGAACAATTTGGTCTGATCGATCCTTTCTCATCTTTTGGCAACCACTATGTGACTTGATCAGGGAAGCAGTTTTGCCAGATGTGGATTGAACTGCTAAGAATGAGCATGAGGAGGTAGCAAACCCTCAGAGTATTTGTGACCTCCCAGCTCACATACCATGTAGATCCAGCCTTTTAGAAAACTTCAGTAAAGATCAGGAAGTGTTGAACATGACAGTTCTTGATGGCTTTAAGGCTACATAAAGTAGCAGAGTCACTGCAAAACACTGAGGTCTCTTGTACAAGCCAGTAATAAATAATTTTAAAATCTTATACACTGAATTGTATCAAAATGCTATTTTGTCAATTTAGGAATAATAGTTCTTAATTTTGACAGGAATATTGTCGTATTTCTTTGTGTAGTTTTTGTTTACGCTCAACAGTGTTAAATATTTTGAGGCACGTAGGTATTTGGAACACAAACTTGAATAGTTTGTCTGTATATAAAATAATATAAAGTGCTTATCTATGTATGATACCTATTGATCACTGATTTGGTGTCACAGTTGGTATATTTATGATCCGAAAGAGAAATCTTAGCATTTCCTCACTTCAGTGTCAGTATAGATGCAAATATATTGCGTTACCTAGATAAGTAGTGGACTGCACATTTTCCTGAGTTTTATCATTAAAATCCAAATTTAATATTCAGACATTCAGAAATAGTCTGATCTTCATTTGGTTTTTGTTTGTTTGTTTTGTTTGTTTTTAAAGAAAGATGAGTCAGTTATTCTAATTTGCTATTGAATTATTGTTAATTACTACAAAATACAAAGTTTTTGTCAAAATGTATAAAATGATGAAATTTGCTTGTATTTTCAGGAGAACTTCACAGTATAATGACAAAATGCACATCTTCATAAGGGAATATGTTCTTTATAGGTTATTTATTAATCTAGTGAACAATAGCGTGGATTTATTCTGGGAAGGATAATAGCACCTATTAAACTACAGTGCTGCCATTCAGCATGTAGAATATAAAGGTTTTTTAAATCATTGTAACTTTCATTCTATTGCTTATTACATCTTAGGTTGTTGATATTACATCTAAAAATTTCAACATTTCCCTACAGTTTTTGAATTAAATCAGTGGAAGGGGAAACGAGAAATATAGCCTTTTTCAGGAGATAGTGCCTTAATGCTTTTGGTTTATATATTTGACTGCATGTCTCCACCTTCACTGCATGTGACCATCTCTTTGTTTCTGCTCATTCTGTCCAAATACACATCCATGTTTCCAAACATTGTGAAGAACAAGGACGCTGGAGTCTTGCATTCCAAAACAGGACAGTGTAGACCACCTAAGTGCTAAACCTGGAGCAGCACAGAGGTATCCTTATTTACTAAAATCATAGATAAATGAGGTATTGGTTATAGTATATTCTTCACATGCTCTGCATACTTTCACATATTTTCTTTCTTTTTTTGGTTTTATGTACAAGTACATGTATGCATGTATTGCTCATGGATAATATTTATTCTCCTTAAAGGTACGTTTAAGAGGTAAATTGGAGTATGACATGAGTGTTCTTACCCCAGTGCACTCTTCTTACACTGTATTTGAGCACAAAAGGACACCTACTTGTAAATGCCCACCTGCCAATGCCCACACTGTACTCAAGCTGAGCCAGGACTCCAAGCAGTGTAGTAAGCTGTTGAGCCACATGGACATTTATACAGCATCGTCTTAGCAAGAGGAAGGAAACAGAAAGGAAACTGATTTTATATAAATGTCCCAAGGGCAGCACTGAGAGCAGAGAAATAAGTGTATTCAGCTCATTAGTGCTACGTATTAATTTGTTACTTTTCACAGGAAAGCATGCCCTACTCTCACCTTTTCCATTCTACTAAAAGTAGTCACTATGTGCTCTTTTTCTCCATTGCATGTGATGTCACAATCTAAGCAAGTGACAGAAGGAGTAAGAGAAAAAGAAGCTCCAACGAACCAACTAAACAGAAAATGAAGAGGGTGTTGTAATTTGAGTGATAATGCTGCTGTGTACAGTGGATCTAGCCATAATTTTAAATACTTTGCTAACTGCAGGTTTTATGTAAAGCTGCAGCATTTAATATGTGTGGTTTCCTGTGTACCTACTTTATATTTGTCCTGGTAAAGGAAAAGAATTGAAAAGTAATGAGAATATACAAAAAATAAATCTGAAAAAAATAGCTTGAGGACAAAAGGATTTTAATTTTTAATCTGAAATACTATTTTTGTGGTAAGAAAATATATTCTTTCAAAACCCAGAAAGCTTCAGGTAATGACCTCTGCTTATGCAGAAAGCATTTTATATTTTGCTGCAGTGTTTTCTTTGTCATGGAGTATACTGCGTCACAATATAATACTCATCAAATATTGCAGTGGGTTCAAATAATGAAAATCCACTGTGATTATGTTCTTTGGGTATAATTTAGTGTCACAGCTGTTTAGATATCTTCCAGGTCAGACATTGGATTACTCTTTATAACCACAAGGCAAGGGTTTAAAGGAGAACATATTACTTTAAATATTATTTTTATCTATTTGTTTTGCCCACAGTAATTCTTATATAGCTTAATACATGACATTGATTGTATCATTACAAGATCTTACATGTGTTAAAGTTTGTCAGAGTTTCCGGTCTATGAATGAATAATCATCGCTCCCTGGTTTTGATCACTCCTGAAATACTGTATGCACTTTTTCTTCTAAAAAGCTAGTATACATTGATTGTTTTTAGAGGTTTTAAATTGTAAATCCTAAATTGTAAATGGTCGCATTACTATGGATAGTACAGAAAATTTTGGAACACAAGATTTGCAGAGATTTACATAGTATGTTTATAGTCCTGGGTAGTAATGAAATATGGCTTTAACTTTGTTCTTACATGTATTGACTCATATTGCTGTTCATTGTTCTTATTTACTATCAAAGTAAGTGCTTAGACTGTCAGAGGTAAACAGTGCCTCACTGTCCAAATGTCAGATGGATTCTATATAAGATTTGTGTAGAAAAGGAGTGAAGAAATGAAATAAATGTCTATCTTATTTATATTGACTAGAAAAAAAAAATAGAATTGGTTTATACTGTTTCCAAAAACTTTAACAAGTTTTAATAGGATGAGAATTTTAAAAGCCAAGTTTTTATTAATATGGTGACACCCTTACTTAAATCTGATATGATGCAGTATTTGTTTTGCTTTTGAAATTTAAATTCAAACTAAAGTTTACATTTGAATAGTATTTTCTGGTACTTTCTGCAACATTTTATTCCTGCTTTCTACTCTGAATTTCTTTTTCATGCTGTTAAGAGATGACTTATAGGCCTATGAGGAGGCATTGTTTTAATCAAATACAGACTGGGAAGGGGGAACTAGTTGCAGGCTCAGTCAGGATTAATGTTTTCTTCCCTCTTTTAGTGCCTCATATTTCTCATATCATGAGCCTCAATCAAACCTAATCAGTGCAATGCCTTTTATACCTCAAATTCACCAGCCTGTTCATGATGATCATTGTCACTTTCTTATCTGTCAACCATTTCTGTTATTACCTTTATAATACACGAATAAATAATCTTCATATTTCTGTGTTCTTTTTGTTCTTTGTTTATTTCTTTTCTGACATGTCATTTCACAGGCAGTCCAGAAAAGTGGAAAGATATAGCAGCCAAAAACAAACTAGGAAAAGCCCCGCAACTGAAACAGAAAGGTAGGATTACTGATGGATGTGTAAACATCTCTTATTATCAGTCTGATTCCAGTTTTTTGAATATACCTCTAATACAACTTTTTTAGAACATCTGTGACAGTACCCAAAGCAATGTTGTTGTAATCGACAGTATTATTTACTTTGTATCTGTATAATTAGCACTTCATTGCATACATATGGAATTTTTCTGGCATTCATCATTGCAGATAAATTTAATGGTAAAGATTAGCAGGTATTTTCTACACTTAACCATTGATTTTTTCAAAAAAAATCTTTATTTTAGACTAATTTTGAGGATGATAAAATAGATTAGATAGATAGATATATAGATTATTAATTCAAAATGTCTGTGATCAAGTTAATTTCACTTTAATATATAAAAAAGTTAAGTTACACATTTATATATGTATAGAAAATTACAACATCTGTCATTACATAGAGTTGATATAAACACTGGAACTTTAACTTTTGTATTTATTGAATTTTCCTGAACTTGTATTATCATTATAACTTTTAACTTTGATGCTACAGTAGCATGGGGTTACATATTCAAATTGTTAAGAAAAAGTAAAAAAACCACAAAGATATATACTGAATCATAAGAACATCTAGTTAAATTTTAAACCCTGTGTCTTGCAAAATTAAGAGTAGTGATGAGGGGTGCGATTCTGCCTCTTTCAGAAATAGATTTATGTTACCTTGATGAGCAGAGGTGGAATATGCATCTGTTTACATTGTGAGAGCTGAAAAATCTTCCATGAACATCACAGACATCTCTGTTTTCAATGAAAACACACATTATGTAGCAGAACTTCAGAGCTTTTATTTTGTTTTACTACTTCAAGTCCCAGATTATTGTTCCTGATGGAAAAGCAATGGTTACATTTTTCTTGAGTTTGATGATTCTGTTGTCACAACAACCCAGTTTCTTTTTCAGTTTGAATAAGAGAAATTACCTAAATGATGTCTGAAATCCTTGCTGTGATTAAATCAGGGATTGTTTTGCCACAGAGATCACTAAAACCATTTTTTCACCTGTTCTTTTCTAACTCTGGAAGAGTTAGAAAGGGATTTGATTCTTGGTAACCATTCAGCAATGAGCCCAGTGAACAAGAGCATAGAGAAACATGAATTGTGCTGCTTCTTTTTACATCTCCATGGCACATGCTGTAGGTTTCTGTTTCCCTAAAATGATTCACGGTAATAGATGTGAGACAAAATGTCTAAATAAGTCCTTGTGCTGTAGTTCAGTATTTCTTCATAGATGTAATATTGCACTAATGCCAAAAAGTTTTGATAATAGGGTAGGCAATTAATTTTCTTACCAAGCATAATTCAAGACTCTTTCTTCTTCAAATATTCATTTTTTTTTTTGAAGAATTGCTCTGTATTTTGCAATTTGCAGATCTTATCTATTAGATAAGCAGACTACTGGAATAACATATCAGCATACTGTCAGCTTCTCTATAAAGCATTTCAGCATATTGTGTAAAATTAAATGTTCTATGTATTGTGATATCTTAAGAAATGTACCTAAAAGGGAAAAGACCAACCTTTTCAGGATAGTTTAAAGAACCTAAACCTTCTCTTAATTCAATGAGATAAACCTTCAAGATGAAATTCAGTGAAATGTTCTGAAGGAGGAAAACTGATTCCATGAAAATCCAGCATTTTCTGTTCTTGTCTGAATAAGCAAAACTTGTAAAATTTGGTTCATCCCAATTCTAAAATGTTTTCCTTCAACCCTAACTGATCACCCCAGAAATGCTAGATGTGATGCTACCTGTCATATATGCTAGGATACACACAGTCTTTGACTGTATTTTCTATATTTTGCATAGGACACGATGCCAGGGGTGTGCTAGATTGGTGACGCTGTCTTATTAGTTTTTCTTTATAGTTTCTTAGGTGGCAGCATATTTTATGTAATATGTGTCACTGAGGCATCTGGCTGAAGAGAAAGGAATTTGAGTTTTCTCGTATGCTGGTGAAGCTGGAACGTGTAGGATTCCCCTGTAGATCATTGTCAGCTGAATTAATAGGTTTTCTGCTTGCGGTGTTACCACCTGTGAGGAATCAGAAGATGAGATACACATGTATGTGCACATTGCAGTCTCATTGCTCACCAGGTATCATTTTTTCCCCAAATTCCTCTCCTCTTCATACTTCTTATCTCAATTCTGTCTTATTTCTTCACTAGCTTTTTGTCTCCCATGCTTGTTTCTTGTTCCTTTTTGTCTCACTCTAGAGATCAGCCATTTGCAGGCTTCTTCCTTCCAGCAACAGATCTTTCTCCTAGGCCAGCAAGTCCTTAACTCCATACTAGTTATTCTTCAGTTGCCTTTTAGCTCTCTTTTCATTTGCATCCCAGGTAACATATTCATCTCATAGTAATAACCCAGCTAATGCAAATCTTGAGCCTTATAGGTCTTTGAGTTAAGCAGATCCTCTATCTTTCTCTTGGAAGGGGACATGTCTGTAAAAAGAGTATTACTGGAGAAGGAGATAAGTTTCTGAGTTGCAGGTAAGTCCTGTCCTGTTCTGTAATGGCAGGACAGACTCACAGTGTTTCACTAGGCTATCAGATAAATTCCAGGATATTTAGACTCTAAAATGAAAAATATCAGAACTGAGAACCTGATGACTTTTTTAGATTAAAGCATTTATTCATAGTAAAAGCAAACAAGAAGTTTCTGATATTGAGTGGGATCCATATTTACCTTATGGATGTTATGATGTTTAGGCATCTGATAAAACAGATGCTTAAAAGCTGGTTACGTGCAACAGTTGGGATGGATTACTTTTACATTCAGCATGGAGAAACAGGCATTTTCAGAATTCAGCTCATCTTCGTTATCATAAGCATCTTTCAGAATCAGGAGATTCAGTCTCTTCAAGAATGTCACGGTTATCACCAGGGCAAGCCAGGAGTTAAGCTGAAGAAGTGTTAGGGTTTAAGAGAGAATATAAGCAAGGGCAACAGAATCTTGAATTTTTTGCATTGTGACTGGCCTTCCACATAAACTGTTACTGATGAAATGGCTTTGAATCTAAACCTGTTTGTTATCCTTGGTAGGCATCTGCATGTAATTTCATATATAGGGATTTTTTTAGGATAACTCCTTAGTGTATGATAGTCATATGAACCAGACAGTTCCTTGGTTACTTTGACTGTATTTTGTGGGAAAGTTATGCTGGGTGTGTGTCTACAGAAATCAAAAAGAACCCAAGCAAAACCACCCCACAACGAAATGATGTCACAAGACATTGAAATTTCTGAAATAACAGCAGATATAATAGTACCATTTACAAAATGCTGCACTGCTGGAAAGCCAAGGAAGAGTAAAAAGGCACATTTAGAATACTTTGGCACTCTACAAACCTGAAATGTTTCAGCTTATCCTTTACTTGCAGTGTATTCAATTATTGAACTAGTATTAATTATGCTTTATTATGCTAAAACAATTAATCATTTTACTGCATAATATAATTAATTTTCATTATAGTTCCTTCAAAACCATATTTCTGTTTTAGTACTTACAGATACTTAAATAGATTTCTTATTTCAAACTGTTAGGGAAACAGGGAATTACGTATGTGCCTCCATTTTGTCATTTTTTAGGACACTGATTGAAATGAAGTTAATATTTTTAATAAAGGTAAAAGATATAGAATCATAGAATTATGTTTTAGAAACAGAAATACTTTGTGATAAAAGTAGGTATTCATAGCCTACTCTGGTCTAGTCCCTGTGTCGTAAGTGTTGTTAGCTTGTGTTTGCTGTGTTTAAGGTGCAGCTAGAGATTTTGGCCAGCTTTCCATTATAAGCAGTGCAGTTCAACAGTTCCACAATTAGGGTCATGTGTATCTGCTGTGGTGAGTGTTCTGCAGTTTGTCATTTTGAAAACGGATTTGCAGTCAGAATTAATAACTTCTATCTGAAACATCAATCCTGGTCCTGCAGCCAGGATCTGCAATGTTCTTTGATGGAGGAGGGCATGGGAAGATCTGCCTGGAGCTAACTACTGAACAGTTTCTTTTTGGCACTGATGTTTTAGGGGTCTGCTACCATCTCTTTCTCGGAGGGGACTTCCAACCCCACGAACGACTGAACATCCAGTCATTAGGGGAAAACATCACACTCGCTCAAGGTCGAGTGAGCAGTCTAGTATCAAACCCTTATGCTCTGTACATCACCTAGCATCTGGAGGGTCGGCGCCACCTTCTCCACTTCTGACAAGGTTGCTATTATGTGTACAGCATAGCCTTCATGTTCTGCCTCCCAGGTTTCAGTGTGGTGTTGTACCTTTCTGAGCATACATGGCACGTTCACTCATTCTGGCACTATAGATTATCCTCTCTTCATGGTATTTACACTTCTCCCATATCCTTTATGCCATCTATCTTCACCATCCAGGTGATACTTTTTGCTGTTGAATTTAAATAGTTATGCTAAGTAAGAGTAAAAGGTTGGCTGTGTTCTGTCCCTCCATTGTTGTGTTTTGTTCTGTATCCATCTGAAAATTATCAAAGTACTTTTCTTAAAAACTGTGTGGAAAATCATGTGCTGTTCACACAGCTAACTGATCTTACAAGCTGCTGTTACAAGTCAGTTGATCTATGTAGTGAAAGCCAACAGTATTTTGAATTTGCACAAATTTGTTACTTAAAATTATAAATTATCTACTTGCAACCTTAGTGTAGTAGATAAACAGTGCTTATCCACTATAGTGAGTTTGTAACTGGCAAGGACATTTCATAGCAAGCTCTCCTCAGTGGTCCGCTGCTTCGCATCTTTGTTTTACTTTCTTAAACTTTTTCCTTATAGTTATTATAAGCACCCATACTTATGTTAAATGCCAGTGTTCCAAAGGTGTTTGAAGTGTTAAACTCAGAAGCTGCATCTATATGTAAGAAATAAAGTAGTCACATTGTTCTGAAATAGTGCTAGCTAGAATTCAACCAAGAGAATTAGGATATTCACTTAGGTAATAAATATTAAAAATCTTGTACAAGCTTTGCACAGATACACACTCAAGCACACACACACACCACAAGTTAAAGGTTTTTTTCCTTCTTTGAGTTCAGGGAAAAACTACATGCTATCCTATGGGAATAGATACTTGCTGTCCAGTTCTCTGTGGTCTTGTGCATTTATTGCATCAGCACAAAGGGAATACAAAAGGTAATGAGATGCAGAGGTGGCATTTTTTATTGCCCTTGAACCAGTGCAGGAGAATGTATAAATTGTGAGTCATGATCAGAAATGGTTCTAAAAAAAATGCTTTTCATTCAATGTTTTTTTACTAGTACTTTATCTTAAAAAAAAAGGAAAAACCCCCACAACTACCCCCCCAAATAAATAAATTTTTAAAAACCTACCCAAAACAAAACAAAGAAAATAATTTCTTCTTAGTTGAAGGTAGTTAGAAAAATTAAATGTGATGTCTTATAAGCTTACTAGATATCTAGACCTGGGTATATGCATATGGCATAGACCAAATGCAGACTTTTTCACACCTCTCTTCAGTATCTGCAACTTAATATGTGTTTCAAATTCAGAATATAAAAAGTCTCTTCATTTGGCTTATTTTGCTTTTATCTTAATTTCATTTGCAGAACACATCAACAAGGAAGTCCCACACAGTCTCCTCCTGCAGACACATCCTTCAGCAGTCGTAGGGGAAGACAGCTACCGCAAGTTCCAGTAAGAAGTGGCAGTATAGAGCAAGGTATCAAATAATGAGCTTATGATAGCTCAGACTCTTTGATTTCTTACCTTTCTTTACTCAAAGTCTACTTGCATAATATGCGCCCAATGCTGCATTTCTACCAATAAAACAATAGAAGAGAATGAAAGAATCTTTTTAGTTTGGGAAATCTAGTTTGGGAGTTTGACTGGTGGGTTATTATTACATGTGGTTTAATTGCCTTAATTTTCTAGTAGCCTTTCATGTTTAAAATTTCTATTAGTCATGGTAGTTTCCAACACATACCTCATATGTTATCAGCTAAAAAGAACAGGGGCAAAGAGTTTTGCAACATTTTGACAGTCTTTCTCATTTCTTATTTTGTGGTTTATATTTATTGTTGTGCATTATTAACATAGATTAATAATAAATATAAAAAATCTGGGTTTTATCTGGAGTTCATACTTCAGTGAGTAAAGAATGAAAATAATCACCAGGGGAAATGTTAAAGCACAAGTCACAAGCCCTTTCCTGCTTAAGAATAAACTGATCAGGCAAAGACTGCTGCTTTTATGAAAAAGACAATATAGACCTAATGGTTATGGAAGATGTGTTTTACATACTCATATCAAATAATATGTACATTGCTGTTTCCTTTTCTACCAACATACAGAGTGTGAATTATTATGGTAAATTGAAGTGGCACATGTCTAATATTTGCACATTCATGTTTTCTTCTGTGTTTTAAAAACCCTGTTTTCACATTGACTACAAGCAATGACTGAGATTGCCACATACCACAAGGTTTTCTTTTATCTGGAAATAAAAGAAATGCTTCTAATGAAATATTGTGGTGCTTTACAGAACTGTATATTAATCACACTCTTGGATAGATGGTGTTGCTGACCATGATGGCCTTATCATGAGAGATTACCATGGGGGATTTCGTGTATGATGGCTTGCATTGACATGCAATCAGTTTGCATTAATTTTATGGTGATGACATACTAAACCTTCAATTAGCACATATAAACTGTACTCTTGTTTTATAAATCTATTTATTTTGAATGATAAATATGCTAATATAAGTGGCTTTTAATAATTTTAAACTTTATATTCAGGTCTTCTCGTTTTGCAGTTCCTATTTCTGCATATTAGCAAATTGAGTGCTTCTTAGGGAAATGTAATAAGTAATGAATTTCAATTTTCATGTTTCTTCTTCAGTGTCAGAACTTGGTGCAATACATAATGATGAATCAGCTCTTAAGTTAATTTTAGGTTGGTTTTTATTTGGATATTCATATATCATCTTTCTGCTGTCCTTGATAGCTGATGTGTGAGAGTAAAATATGAGTTTATGTTTTGTTGAAGGCATTGGAAATGCATGCAGAACTTAACATGAAACTGAATAGAGATGGGATGTGTACAGAAGAGGAAAAAAAAAAGTTGAGCAGAAGACTAAAGCTTCTCTGAGTTTAGAAAGCTGTTGATACTGTGAACACCTGTAAACTCATGCTCTTTCAGTGAACTCTTGCTTACACTTGTGGTTGATAAGCTTGCGTCTTACATATAAAATGCACAAGTAGGATGCGTCATATCATTTGCTTTATTATTATGTATCATACCACCCGTGTCATATGGCTGTAATACAGCACATGGATTTAAAGGCTAAAGAGATTTCCTTCTCTACAATAGTACTTTGGTTTTGTCTGAGTGACTGACTTGTGGTTCTGAAAGGGAGGTTTTCTGAATTTACCCACATTTAATACTCTGTTCAGGCTCGGAATGTATTTGCAGAGAAGTAGTAAATTGAATAAGTTTTATAAAAGGTTTTTAAATAATTTTGTCATATTTACTGAAATAAATATGCAAGTATGTCTAACTTTATACTACTTCAAACAATTAAATTCAGTGAGTCTATAAGACTGCAGTATTTGCTCTGATTTACAGTATCAAATTTTAATATTAGTTTCATCTCTTTAATCCCTGTCAAATGAGTATCACTGTCAAATGTAGTGACTAGAAGTGATCTGACCTTAATGTAGGACTGAATCCAAAGCATTCTGAGTTCTGCAAAATATTTACATTAACTGTACTTGAAACTGCATTGTGTCCTTGTTGGTTTAAATTCACAGTCACCATAGATGGAGATGATGTCAAAATGTAGTGCAGTATACAAATGTCATAGGAAACATTTAAAAATGGGTTTTCTTCATTTACAAATGCAACTTCATTTTGATGGTCAGTATTGACATCCTGTGTTTCCAGGAAAACTTGTATGATATTCCATAAACTATCATTTTTATAGTAAAGTACTTCTTTGCACTCTTTACAAATCCTATTGTTCGCTGAGGGTTGAGTACACATCTAAATACGTACATCTATGAATCTAAGTCTGTTAAACAAGTCACAGTGATTGCTGTAAAAAGATTACGTGTCTGTATATCAAGGATGGGCTCCTTATTTGCTCTTTGCATATTCAGGAGACATAGAAGAATCCAGGGAAGTAATTTCAGGGAAGTAATTTTCTTACTCTTTAAAGCTCTCATTGAACAAATGAGAGTTAATGAAGGAGCAAGAGACTGGTAGCGCTTTCCGTCTGGAGAAACAGAGTGATATTTTGACTCTTAATCTCTACCTATCGTGTCAAGTGACCATATTCATGCTAATAAGGCTTCTTTAAGGACTGACATTGCATCTCAGACATTCCATTTTGTTGTCAAATTTAGAACTAAAAAAAGGTCGTTTTCTTGTCTCTACCAGATGATTTTATCTTATTTACTACTGTGGCTGGCAGTTTGGAAATCATAAAATTTCAGCTTATGAAAACATAAGGTGGTTTTACAAGGTCCTTTATTTAAAATAAAAATCACAGAAGTAATTGGTACACAGAAGACCAAAGTAGTGCTCCCTATTCCATTACAGAAATAGGGTTGGTGCTGCTGATCAGGAACAAAATAAAAAACTTAAATGTAGAGAGAAATCCAGTTTAAGGACTAAAACCTCAAAACATCATTATTATGCACACAGGCAAAAAAATAAAGGGCTTCTTGGTCATTATGTTCTAATGGGGAGAACAGCTTTGTGTAGTTTTGAAGTAGAGGAGAGGCATAGTTATTTTCATTTTAGGCAATTCTAACTAAATATTTCTAGCAACTCCAGCAAGCACAGACGTTTTAAAGTGGTTGCAGTTAAGATTATAGGCTTCTGTAATTTTTAGGCAATATGATTTTTATTTTACTTACAGTAATATTCAAGGAAGACATAGTTGTATTTCTTTCCTTTGCAATCCTCTCAGCAGTATTTCTTAGAGTCCAAGACACATGGGATGTTGTTGTATCTAAAAGTCTGGAGATGCTTTAATATTGAAAATTAGTTTTGTATAGATGAGTCTGTGTGTGTTTTCAAGACATCACAGTTTAATAGTCATTACCCTACCTTATGTTACTGAAGAAGTGGGATTTATTTTTTTGTGTGTTAACTAATAATTTTATAAAAGGACCTAATGCTATGAAGATGTTTTGGCTCAGTGACTAAAGCAGTGAAATTCTAAGCCATGGTAAGGACAATGGTGTATTCTCAATATGTCATTCTGTGCTAAGATGTAAGAGGTTTGCTTCACTGTTTTTTTATTTGCATCATGTTTGAGTGGAACAGTGCAAATTGTTAAGAGAGATGGGGATTCTGGGTTGACTTTGTTTCTCAGCTGTTTCTAAAACAACTTTGTGATGTAGTTGTGTTGTGTTTAAATGATACCTTTTTGCAAAGCACGCCTCTGTGATCTTTACTCAGTCTGTCCGCTGTCATTGCAGCTATCAAACATCACGGGAATTCTTGCTTGAATAGATTTGAGGGTGGGTCTCTGCATTTTCATATGATGGTTAATTGTTGTATTGATCAAGAAAATTAATACACCCTGAAGATCTGGAACATTTTCCTTCACTCCTTTCTACCTGCAGTAGATAATAGTAGGGATTATAGTAGGAAATATAGCAAGTAGATAACAAAAAAATACTGTGACATTTATGGACCAGCAATGTGCGATGGTTGTAGTATAGAAACACTCTTTCAGGACTAATTCTTGCAAAAAGAGGTCTATCTCCCTCTGTCTGCTTCTATTTGGGTCTTCACAGCATGATTTCTTTTTCATAGCTTCAGCAATGTATTTTCCTATTTCAGAAGTCCTATAAAGAGAGGAAGGTTTGTGATAATTAACAGTCTTTTAAAGCATAAAGAACATTTGCAAACATAACCGAAGTAGGGTGGGTGTGTGTGTTTCCAGCGGCAATAGGCCTTAGGAGTGACACTGAGAAAAGCAAAAGTGCATCCAGCGTTAGGCATTGTTGTATCTTGGGTTATGTTGGAAAAGGCTGCACAAGGTTTGTACATATCTTGTATTGAGGGTGAAGTGCATGTGTGTGTGTGTGTGCTGCTGTTGTTACATGAGGGAAAACTATATGAACATTCTACTGGTACTGAATGGGGATTACACGTATAAAGTTCCTATGTGTAATATATGTACAATGGTAGTCACGTCACAGAGGAATGAAGTGTTTTGATGTCCTGTATTTCCTTTTAAACAAATAAGAGTCATAGTTTTGTACAGAAAATCAGTATGTTGTCAAATAATACATTGAATTGCAAGTATCTTTTTATTTGTAACCAATATAAGATCAAAAAAAAAAAAAATAGTTCCTAGTGAAAACTGTTCCGTTTGTATGTACTTGATCATTAAAATGTCATTGCAGTGAGAGTATGGTTGGGGTAATGATAAAAGATCAAACCCTTTCAGTAAAATCTTTTTGCTGATCTATCAATATAAGAAAAAGTCAACTTCAGTTTTAGATCTCAGACTTTCAGTGTTGTTTGTTTTGTCCTCATATACCTGGTTTTATTTTTAAATTATTAGGTGGCACTTCATATTTTGAAGCAGCTTGTGGAATCTTTACTCAAGAGTAAAGATTGGAGAGTATTTGTTTTTAGCACTGCTAACTCTTGCAAATAAGTACAAGCCTCATAATCTTGTATGTTTTCCTTAAAAACTGATTTTCAATAGTCCAGTGGTTATTGAGTATTATAGATTTCAGTTAATAGAAAATAAATTTGTGACACTCATTATTGCAGAAAAGGCTTCAGAATTGAAAAAGTACTATGTGGCTCAGGAGGGGGAATGATTAAAGCAATTTTAAGATTTTTATGTCATTCTTAAATTTGGGTATGATGGTACTGCTCTAGCAGAATACTTAAAGACTCCACAATCTGCTTCTCTGTAACTTCATTGTTCCTCTTGATTTTAAAGAAAAAGTCACAGGCTTTATTATTTGTCATGGTTTATCATTTTAATTTTCTACATTACTTTTACATATGCTGGAGTACCGCCTACTGTACATACCATTGTCACATGTAACACATTTCTTTATCTAACTTTAAATTTGCTGATTTCTTTTTCTGTTTCCATCATTCCGTGCATTTAATTCATTGAAGAGCAAGAGACTTTTAACTCTCCCACAAAAGGTAAATATTTATGTAATTTTTTACAAATGTTTGGCAACTGTTGATACTGGCTTTTCCCTCAATATATGCCATGTCAGCATGTAATATTCCATTAACAGTGTTTGACATGTGATAAAGTTCTTTCTCAAATATCTCTATGCTATCTGATGCCCCTCATTAAAATCTGAAAATGGTTTCTCTTGTGATTTTTCATGTTCCTATTGAAATGCAATATACTGGATTCAGCAGGAGTGGTCATGATATTTTACTTGGCTCAGAAGGGGCTTGATTGAGTTAAAGTTCACACAAAGAATTAAGATTTTTCCTCAAATTTCTTGAGCACAGCATCTGCTTCTAATGATGCAGCCATGGCCCTTGATGTCTCTGAAGGATGTTTCATAGGTGTGCACTTAGGAACAGTTGGAGGTGATGATGACAGAAACTATCCTTTGTATGTAGAGAGATTCTGAGCTGTGTTCTATTTGCATGTCAATCCTTTGACACTCAGAAAGTTAATGCTGATGTAGGACAAGTTTCTAGGGACAGACATACAGTGCTCACCTCCTATGAATTTGACCTCCTATCAATTCTCCATGTCTGTGCTGATACCAGGGAATCAAACAACAGGTATCTAAGGCTGTTCCACAAAATGAAAAGTGTAGTCTGTCATGTCTCTAAAGACAACATTGCAGAAATGTCCTATTTTTTTTCCTTTTAGCTGAAAGAAGGATTTATATCAAAATTCAAATGAAGTTTGGAGAGGGAAAAAAAAAAAGAAAAAACCCCAACCTTTTAATTTAAAAAACAAATACTATGCTGCACAAACATTAATGATGCAGATTAAACTTTTCTAACCTTTATTCCTGAGTCCCACACGTCTTAGGAAATTCTGATCTGAAAACAGGCTTTGGTGAGTCAAAGCCAAACTATGAGTTGAACTCGAATCAAAGAATTCCCTTCAGTTTCTTTACTTCCTGAAAGGGTGAATGCTTAGGTAAAAATACAGCAGCTGCACCACTAGCTACAAATTCCAACACCGATGCCAAACATACCTGAATAAGTTTTCACAATAATGCTAAAAAAAAAAAAGATGAAAAAGAAATAATATTTAATTTAGGCATTAGCAATTACAAGTTATTTTTGCAAGTTTAGGAATATACTGTGAAATGTCATAAGAAAGTGCTAAGAGTGGTTGGTTTTACAAATTATTTCTGTAATTTTTGCTTGCTTCAATATTTATATTTTTCTCAAACAGAACAGTACAAATCAATCTTACCTGTTTGTTGATTATGCCTCTTTCAAGTTCACAAACCTTGTCCCGTGATTTGGGCTGCAGTGGATGGTGTTTTGTTTAAAACAATGGACTTTATGCAGACAAACTAGACTGCCCGTATCAGGTTTGTAAAAAAAATTGTTTCCACAAGATTTGGATGGATCTGGCCCAAGTTTTGGGCATGTATAGAAGGTGGTGGGATATTTGCATGCAGATTCCTCTGATTCAAGGATTGCAGATGCAACCCAGAGACAGAAAAGAGCTGGGCAAAAGGAGAGGGAAGAAGTAGAGTGCTGGCAGTTTTGGGGACCATGAACATCTTAAATTGAGCTGACTTACTTACACTAGTAGCCCAGTGTCACTTCTGACAAGAGGTTAAAGGAATAGATAGTAGGTGAATGGGAGATCAGGATGGGGGAGTTACAGAATATTATGTGGGAAGAGACAGAAATATGAGTGAAAGCATGTACTATAGATGTGAACAACACTGACCAGATAAATCTGCAACAAAGTAATCAAAAAGCAATCTGTCCCACGTTTTATCAGTGGGAAAGGTTGAAAGTCTTCATTAGATTATGAAAATGCTGACTTGGTTTGCTGTCAAAATCAGTGGTTTACTTTCTTTTCCAAATTTTAAGAGATATATGTTTGTTTTCTTGTTGTTTCATTTTAAATGGAAGCTTCTGTGTGGATCATCCTTGAAAATCTTTGAGGAACAACTGAATGTTTCATCAGCCAGTTCAGATTTTTATTTTGGCTCATCTTCCTTCTGGAGTCAGTTTTGAAACTCAAGATGGCCACCATGCCTTTGTGTGTATTGGGAGATCCAAGCTCATTTCCCAGCTTGGAAGTCTGACTATGTGCTTTTGTCATGCCTTAATTCTGACTGGGAGGAGGTCCAGAGCAGGATCAGCTCCCATGGAAAGGAAATTAATGCACACAAGCTTAAGGTAGTCACAGCAGCTCTAGTCAGGTAGAAGGACTGGAGCTGCAGAGAAGGCTTCAGAGTCCTCTCCCTTACTATCTGTATGTTGACATGAAGTACTCTTTGAAGTTGTTTATGCAAAGAAGCTGTAATAAGTTCTTTATCTTAGCAACAAACTGATTTTTCAGTGTTACTAGCCTTATATTTCAAAACATTTATCTGCTTGTGGTTCCAAAATTTTGTATGCTTTTTAAATTTCATGGTAGAGTTTGCTCTGAATTTTTAAAGTTGTGAGACCTGTCACAAGAATATTTTGTGTGTACATATTGCAAAACTCATCCTGAAGGATGAACAGAAATAAACTGGAGACTCTGTATTATTTCTGAAATGGGTCATCCTGGTGCAATACCAGTGTGAATTCTCTTTTCTGTGCCACACAGGCAGCTTTACACTAGGGGATTCTCCCATCCAAATCACATCACTACTTTATTTTCCTGTCTTTGTTATGGACATAGGTTCTACCTAGTTTCTTCTTCAGCCACCGCTTCTCAGTTCCTCAAACCAGTTTTTTTTTGTCCCCCTGATTCCCATCCACAGAGCTTCTAATTAGCACAGACAGATGAAACTCCTAGCTTTTTCTGTGTAGAAAGACTAAGTGTACATACTTCTATATGCTGCATTATAGCTCTAGCTGTTTGTCACTGTTCAGCTTTTTTACTGATTACGAAGACTGAAATTGAAGAATAGGTCAGACCTCTGGTGGTTTCTGTGATAAGTGCAATTCTCTGTTCCTCTGCCAGAACATGCTGGTTTTGTCCCCAGAAACACTGTTGCTATAAAATAGTCTTTATGAGATAAATTTTCACTTCAACTTACTTCTCAGTAGCTTCCTTATGCAAGCAATCTTTCTGTCATTTTACACTTCGAGACTTTTTCCTTTGAAATTTGCATCATAAAGGATGTGTTTTGGAAAGAGTTACAGCTATCTGAAATCTTTATGCCAATTTCTTCTTGTTACGTAGCTTACTCAAAGATTTAATAGTTGTAGTTAGGACTTCCTGCCTACACCTCCTCTTTCTGTCTTGATCATCTTGAATAGAAACAAGAAGTACCTCAAGAGAAAAAGCTGTGTTTGTTGTAGACTCCACCATTACAGAGAATGGTACAGCCAGTGCTGAGGCATCCATAGGTTTTCTGTAGCCTAGAAAAGAAAAATATGATTATCAGTTCTAATCACAGACCAGATAGTGTCACCAGTCATTCTGGCATTAAACCCATACTTGGGTTTGAACAAGAATGCCCTTTTAGAAAGGTATTTTCACTTAATGACTGCAAGTGATGGAAAACCGTTCCTATGCTTAACCACCTGACTTTTTAAACGTATGTGTTCATACTTATCTGACTTTACCAACCTTTTTAGTCAAGTGTATGAGTGGGTTCTTTTTAGATGTTATTTGTTGACAAGAGTCACTGTTTTCCAAAGTCTACAGAATGTAAAGTCTCTTTGATGATTGTTGTAATATGAAAGAGCGGGATACCTAAAGAATTAAATAAAAATAAACAATTAAGGCTCAGGAATTAAAAACTAGAGCTAGAAAGGCAGATATAGCATTTTTGCCATTGCTTGCTAGTTCAGTATTGCTGCCTTATTTAAATGATCCCACATAGTTTTCATATACTATGCTATCAGTTTAATAGATGGGTGTTTATACCATCATGACATTTAAATAATTTTGTAATTAATATAGAGTTTAGAGCCCCTTTCAAACCTTAAATACAGAAGTTTAGACCTTAAAAATACTTTCATTTCTTTTGCACTGGTCACTGTTGTTACTGGTGCTTTTTTCAGCTCTCACTAATTTTCATAGGATTGGTCTGTTGTTGATGCCAATGCAAATTTAATTTCTCTTAAAATCACATTTCTTGAATTGTTAGATTCACATTCTGTGGATAACAGAAATGTGCCATGATACGTTCTGTCTACATAAGTTCTATTGAAAAAAAAGTTATCTGCCCATCTACATGTAATACATCAGTATAGTGTATTGTTGTTGTAGTATTATTGTTGTGTTGTTTTGTACATAATTGAAAAGGTGGCATGTTTTCTGAACAGTTAAGATTCTAGCCAGGTCTAACTTCTCTATCAGTTAAACAGCAGATAGGGGTTGAAGCATGCCCATACTAGTTTTCTAAGGATAGGAATAAAAACGAGGGCTGTCAACTAGTTAATGCCTTCAGATGTAACTATAAATCTTACCATAATGCTCACATATTAGAAGGAGTATCACTAGCACATAAAGTCTTAGTAAAGAGATAAAGTGTTAGAAAAATTATGTGGTGCTCTCCTTTAAGGAAAAAAACCTGTTAGCTAATTTTCTTTCAGGGTTGATAGCAGGCTGAAAATGAGACCTGTAGCTATTTTCTTTAGTTTATTCCCTACCTCTTTTACGTAGTGTATTATGGACTTGTGTATTTTATATTACCCCCAGTTTTCTTACAGAGGATGATGCTATATGATGTGGACTGTCCCTTTGGTCAGTCAGGGTCAGCTGTCCCACCTGTCTTGTCTCACAGCCTACTTGGGGCTAGGGGGAGATGGGACGGCATGGTGGGTTGCAGCATGAGAAACAGAGTAGGCCTTCGTGCTATGCAAGCACTGCTCAGGAATTGCTAAAACATCAGTGTGTTATCAACACTTAGTCACAACTCTAAAACTTGGCACCACACAGTTAGCTGTGAAGCAAACTGCCTCCATCCCAGCCAAACCCAGTACTCCTGGGATTATAGGAGTCAGACTGGTTTATAAATAAAATCAATGAAATTGAAATACAACATGTTGATTCCATTCATATGTCTGTCTTTTCTCTCCTGCATGGTTCGATTCTGTATGTACATTATTGTTGTACAACCTTCACGTGATTTAATAGTAGTAAAATCTTTGGCTATAAACTCAGACCCCTTATTTAAGTGGTCTGATCAATGAGTTCTCTTCTTTCAGTTACTTCTTATACTGATCGATCTCATATCTGAATCATCAGCTCTTGAAAACATCAGAGTTATAGCTCTTTGCAGCATAACTTCTGACACCAGAGAGTAACTTGTTGACAAAACTGTAATAGTTGTAGTTACACCATTAATTTAAGACACTTATGGTAAATCTCCAGGTTTTTAATTTCTATGGCCATTGTACAATTTAAAGGTCTTAGGATTACAGTGCTTTGATCTGTAAATTACTGTGTAGTCTCACCTCTCAAGACCTCTAGGAAAAACACTCTGTAAATACTGATGTCTGAAAAGAAAATATAACCAAAATTTTTCTGAGAGGCAGGCTAAGTTCTTGAAGTGGTTTTTTTTGTGTCAAGTTTTTGTTACCTGTGGTAACCAGCTGTGTTCCAAGAAAGTAATGTGATCATCTGGTGTCATTACCTATGGTTGTTACAGTTTTGCTAATGTGCTTTTGCTACCGTGTTAGATTTTTTTCTGCTTCTTGTGATTAACATGTAGAGGTTATACAGGGCTACTTGTCAGGCAGATGAAATTTTTTATCACCGAACTGAGCTACACACAACATATGCTCAGATGTAGTTGGTAAACAAAGCTAGAAAGAACACAGTTGTATTTTCTAGAGCAGACTTAATGTTTCATACAATTACATGCTTAGAAATAAATTAACAGCCAGTTGGTGCTAAATTCCATTTTACTCCATGCAGAATCTCAAATTTCTCCATTAGAGAATTTAGATTTACTTCACAGTCCCCATTAATTGTTCTCGTGTTATTTTATATAATGATATCTAACAATGAAAACCAGAATGTAAGTGTGTTAAGGTTAAGGATTTAAAAATAACAAAAATCAAGAATTACAGAATTAAAGTTGAATATTTACCCAATCTTGACTGCATTAATAATCTCTGAAACAGCATTTTATTACATAATAGAATACTCTTTCTCTGGCATCATAACTAATACAGACTAACATTATATCATATACATTGTTTAGTATAACATACAGTTGACAGGGTAAAGCACCTAAAATTCACACAATGAGAGAGTTATTTTTTTAGAGTAACTCTAATCTGTGCACCATACACAGATAGGGCTAAATTTTTAAAGGGGTCTCATTTTTCCCTCTGATTTCATATCCTCAGTCTATTTCATGCATGTATGATAGGATTAAGATATTAAATTTTTTACTCCAGTCCCTAATTGATATATCTTAATCCTTTCATATCTGTCCTTAAAGTAAGAGGCCATCTTTAAAAATTTCACCTAAAGTGCTCAATTTTGCCTTCAGATACCTCCATGCAACTTCCATTGAAGTAATTGGAGCTGTGCCTGCATATCTGATGGTGGAACTGGACTCATTGCAATTAAGGTACACGTTTACTGACATAATTAGTCATCTGGAATAATTGCTGGGCCCAGTGTGACATTCTGCATGTGCAGAATTTGATAGATTGAACTCTGCGTGTGGGAGATTGAGGATTATGATAACTTTATTTCATACCTTAAATTTGCAGTTGTAGGAGACTTTTAATGTAATTTAGTGTATTTAATTTTCCTATTTTTAAATAAGAAATGTGAAAGGAGGACATGAAAGTAACATACTTTTCACGATGATGTCTCTGTATATTCTTTCATACCCAACCAGCACATAGATGTTCTGTTATTTCTACAAGGATATTACAGATGGTACATGTGCACACAGTCATAATTTTTGCAGTAACATACAGTTTTAAATGTACAATCCTGAGTTGACTGGTTTTTTTTACCCTTGTATTTTTGTGCTTGCAAAGCACAAACAAAAAAATAGGTGTGTAAAGAATGCCACAGTTAATTAACAGTATAAAAGCCACATATGGAACTTCAGTACCTCTTAATTCAAAATACAGATCTTTAACAAACATGAAACAGTACTTATTTTCCAGTATTTTAAAATTCTCTGTGTTTTGTGATTGCAAGTTGATTCCATGCAGCTTTTAAATTGCTATCTCTCTCCCATCATTGGTCTGGGGAGCGGCTGTTTGACTTTTAAAAGTAGTTGTTTTGGAGATAGTAATATAAATCCGTGGTTGACCCAAAAGCTGAAGATTTTATGGAGGTTTTCCCATATAAAATTCCAGTCCTTAATTTGTGACCACAAATGCCAGCTTAAAAGAAGTTGTTCTGGGATGTTATAACCTGTTAAACCACAATGAACATAGTGAGTAATCCTGTGATTTAGAATAGTTACTGGTAAATATTTGGGTTTAGTTCTAGACCTGTTAAAAAGTGCCAGTTCTCATGGTATTGTAGTCACTGGTATTGCTTTGCATTTACAGGGCTCCAAATTTCAGAATACATAGTTCACTCTGAAATTTATTCACTACCACAAAGGTTAACTTAATTTAAGGAATCCTTAGCCCAGAGGCTTTTACACTACTCTCTCTGTTAGTGCAAGGTCATCTACCTGCGGCAGGTACAGCCAATATTAATTGCCTATTAATTAATTAATTAATTAACCTGTTCAAATTGAAGAGGATGCTCTTTATAGCCCCCCAGTTTCTTGAAGGCTGAAGATTTCTGTTTTTAATAGAACACTGCCATAGGAAAAATTAAAACAGCAGAAAAAAATAAAAAATATTTGAAGTAAAAGTGAACCCTTGAGAGCAAAGTACTGATTTTAAAGTGATATTTGTTTTAAAAAAAAATCCAAAGCTACAAAAATACCTTATTTTTGGTATGACTGGTAGAATGGAGAAATTATTACTCTCAGCTGTCTGCAGCTGTGGCAAGCAGTTATGTCTCAAGATGGTAGTAGGAGTTAATTACTTTAAAAATAAATTTTAATACCTGTTTAATGGATTAGTTCTTAGAATGCCACTGTAATATTTTATACATTTAAGCAAATACATTGTTAGATGATCATGCATTTATTTCCCCTGCATCCAGAATATTTAGCAGGTTTATAATTCAGTGTATCAGCTAAATTCTTTCACTCTTTTCATATCTGTTGCACCAGCTTGATTATGTGTAGGAATTGGGATGTCTGCCCATTTTCAGGTAAAGACTCTCGCAGTGGAAATGGTTGATTTCTTGACATTAGTGTTCCCTTGTTCTGTGTTTACACCCTGCTTGTTCTACATGTTTGTACATTTCTTTGTTTCGTGGAGGTGGAAATAAGCTAAAATTGATGCTAAACCATTTGTTTTTTACAAAAATTTTTCACTATTTTTAATTGATCTTCATTGTGTGTTTTTGCAGCAAGCTTAGTAGTGGAGGAGCGAACGAGACAGATGAAAATGAAAGTGCACCGTTATAATCAGACATCAGGGTCTGGTTCTAGCCAAGAACATGAGCGTGAGCAATATACCAAGGTAAAGTCAGTAGTATTGGAATGATACTTTGGCCTGAAAATTGAAGGCATAAACCTGTTTATTTAAAATATTATATAACCTTCAAGAACACTGTGTTTTAGAGCCTGGCAGAAATGTCTTCAAGTAATAGTTCTTTAACATCATTTTTGCCCCCATCTGATGTGCATTAAACTTA
This sequence comes from Myiozetetes cayanensis, assembly GCF_022539395.1. Taxonomy (NCBI): domain Eukaryota; kingdom Metazoa; phylum Chordata; class Aves; order Passeriformes; family Tyrannidae; genus Myiozetetes; species Myiozetetes cayanensis. The sequence goes on along the minus strand of NW_026087411.1, from coordinate 85,001,558 downwards.
GTTCTTGATGTCACCTAAGATGAATCTGTAGATAACAAAACACTTCCAGCTTAATTCAGGGAAGAAAGATCCTTCAACAACTGTTAAACAAAGCTGTATCACCTCTAGTATAGGAAGACCCTGGCCTGCAAATCCCTTGAGGATGAAAAACTAGGCCATGAAAGTATCATGGTATGTTGACCCTACTCTAGGCCCTTGCTGATGTCTGATGTGTAGAGAGCTAGGCAGAATTAGATCCAGTCCCATGCAGCTGTTCTCATATTTGTATAATTTTTTGCATTCTAATAATGTGACAGATAAAGTATTTCTTTCTTGAAACACATACTGATTACTTTGATCTCCTTTTCTAATTAAAAGTGTAAAGATTTTCTGTGATAATGAAGTATACTTGAAATTATGTTAATGAAGTTATATAGAGGATTTTTTTTCTTGATAATGCTAAAATGATTATTCTATAACCTTGTAAATTTAAACTGTATAGACTTCTAAGCAAATTGCTGAAAATGTTTTGCACATCTGCATTGCCACTTAGGAATCAAACTGTGAGGAGCTGGATGCTGCTGGAGGCACAGGTTAAAATAATGGATAAGTGAGGTATTCAGCTGAAACAAAATCAGAAATTTTATTTTGGAATTACTAAATAAAAAATTGGGCATCTGACTTGTAACATGTAGCAAATTTCGAAGATTGGTTCAAAAACCTGTTCCAGTTAAATATGCAGACAACGTTAGTACAGGTGTTTCTGTTTTGACACCACCTCATTGTGAACACAGAACTTCTTTAAAAGGAAGAGAAACAAGAGAAACAAGGTTTTAGGTCCTCAACTGTCAAACTGTGGGATATGAGTGCTATTAAAATACCTCAATATTTTGGGATGGAAACTTCCAGTGAGATCCTTTGTCAGAAGCAAGAATTTGTACAATTAGAACAGCTCATTTGATGGTTTGGCATTAACTTCAGAAGAGGTTCACTCAGGGCAAAAGGGTGAGATGCAGTGTCTCTGCAGTACTTCCCAACCAATAAACATGTCAGAAAAAACAGTAAAACTGGGGTTGATAAAGTTTGCAGGAGAGAAAGGTAATATGTAATTTGAGGACTTTTACCAGGATTTCACCAGAGATGTTTGTTTAGAGTCAAAGGCCAGTTTTCTCATTTGGATTACCTGGGTTTACACATTGATTAAAATTTGTGTATTTTACATTATGAAACACATTTTTTAATCCCAACTCTATATTATTTATCATAAGCATAATTTTTGTTTCCCAGTATGTTTTTCTTATTTGGTTAATATAGATCCAATGTATGGTTAAATAATTGTTATAAAACATCAACCTTCAATGTTACAGTTTTCTCTTATCCTTTAGAACCTTGAGTTTTCTAGTATCTTCTTTTGTTTTTAAGTATATGTGGAAGCTAAATCAAAATTGAAAGTATGATTAGTGCTAAATGAAAAGAACACTGAAAATTCTTTTATTCAGATTTTTTTCCCAGAGTATGAGGACAACTTTGATGAAGCAAATTCTCTGTCAGTTGTTATAAGAAAAATATTTTTGGTACCCGGTGTTCTGACAGACATCTACTCTTTTTAATGCTAAAACAATAGTAAGGAGAATAAACCAGTTGCCCTAGACTTTAAATCTTTATCTTTTCATGTATTTTCTACATGATAATGCTTCAGTCCTAGAAAGGAGGGTCCAAGCTAGAATGAATTTCAAGTGCTGAGAAGAAATTATATTAGCCCATTCTAACAGTCTGTATGATATTCAGTGATGTATCTTGTTGCTTCACACACTATGGAGATAGTCATTCCTTTAAAAATGTTACCAAAGCAAACCTTATGCTCCTGTCTTGACCCTGAAAAAATGCTGAGAGAGTCAAGAAAATAACCCAGACAGATGAAAAGTAGACAGCTCTAATGAAAAGGTAATACGGTGGTGCAGTAATACTGATGACTGAGACTTCTAAGAACTGAAGGCTATATCTTGTTTCTGCTGCCAAAATCTGTGAAAAGTTTTTGAAAGCTGCAGAAGAAGACTTACTTTAAATAAATTTAAAAAAAAAGTTAAGTGGTATAGGGAAAAATAAATATTAACTATTAAAGAAATGGCCATTGCAAAGAGTTTGTCACTGTTTAACAGAAATACTTCTTTCTTTCCCAAGTATCAGTGTTTGCCCATTACTTCAGAAAAGAAATATATTCATTAGAGAAATTATGCTGAGCTGCATATTGTTAAAATATTCCCTTCTCTGTTTCAGAGCAATCAGCTCACATGGATTTGATTCTTCCACTATTTTAGCATTTGCAAATATGTTTATTTTATTTGACATATAAAATTCTTGAAACCTCTCAAAAATTTTCCCTCAGTATGGACTGGATCACATTTTCAATACTTAATTATGTATATACAAAATAATTCCTTAAATTTAACTAAGTTTTCTGTTGTATTGAAACAAACTGGTTTTTCTCTAGAGGTATTGTAACCTGGTCGTTGCAATTTCTAGTCCATTTCTGGTGCATTTTTTCCATTTTTGTGATTTTTCCCACTCAGTTTCTCAGTCTTCTAGTCTCAGTAAGAAAGCAATAGTTTTCCAAGAATGCACCATGGAAGTTATTGTTTTGAACATTTATTAATGGATTTTGAATAGATGAATGTCTGCTCTGCAACATTTGTATATGTCTTCATGGCTGTTCCACTCTAACTGTTTTGAGACTTTCACAGAGCTCACATCCTTATTTCCTTCCATTCCAGTGGAAAGGCTCCATAATTTATGTGAAACAGTTAAATTCTAAAAAGCTAAATGAAAAAAGGAATTAAAAAACCCCTGAAGACTCTGAGGCTTTGTCAAAGGGGTTTAAAGATGAGCTTTAAGAAGACCTTTAAGCATGTTTGTCTTGTATATTGGTAAAGCTGTAGAGGCTAGTATGCATATATTTGTGCTGTTCCACTGTTTGAGAGAATGAAAACACTTTGGTAGCATTATTCTGGATTTGCATAGAGGTAAATTCCAGTATATCTTTTTATTTTAATAAATAAAATTTATTTTAATTCATAATACAGTAATGTATTATGACTTTTAATTTTTAATTGAAAATACAGTAAGTTTTATTATGCTAGATGCCACACACATAACATAAATATCATGCTGCAGCTGCTCCTACTTTCCATTTTTTTGCAAGGTATGTTTATTCAATAGAGTTACTGATCAGAGCACTGTAGTACATACTTAAAAAGGACTTCACTCTATATTTAGGTGCACTACTGACTCAGTTTAAGACTGTATGTGATTGGAAAGCATTTAGCATAAAACTGTAATTATGGCATTAGTTCAGTGGCCCTCTGTGGACTTAATATCTGCAAGGAAGAGCTGGGTAGGAGACTTGGAATGGTAGGAGGCTGACTGTTAAGTTTTATGGGATGCTGGGCAAGGCATTTGGGGCTATATATAGAAAATGCTCTTGGACACTGATGTGGTGAGTATCTTCTTTTGATCCCCCTTCACCTACCTTCAAGAAAAAAATATTTGCTATATATCATATTGATACAGCAGTCATTCCTGTACTGGTTGGATTTCACAAAATGCAGTGAGGTCCATTCATTCAACTCATGGGCTTCACTGGAATTTCCTCATAGTTTGACTTGCTCAATTTTACTGTTCCCTGTTAGGAAGTTGAGTGGTGTTCGTAGTGGTTTAGTTGGATATGTTTATGAGAACAGTTATTTAGAATCACTGGTGCTTAGGGGGCTCTTGAGAATTACATGAGCTGCTCCTAAGACAGATGCTGTTGGAGTTAGTGATGAGTCCTGAACATACCAAGGTGCTGACTGCTGAGCTGTGATCCCTGGCAGCATTCAGAGGAACCCTATGTGAGGGTTCCTCTGAGTAATAAAGGAACCCTTGAGTAATAAAACTCAAGATGATTTGTGCATGAGTCAGTGTTTTCTGACAAAGCTCCTTGTTAGAGTAAGGTGCCTCAAAAGATAGCTGTGATCTCAAGAGTTGCATCAACCTCTGGCTGAATCTAGGCCTTAATGTATCTGGTCTGGTTTTCTCTTTCCCCATGTTAATGTCCTCATTTTAATGCCCATTTAATTTTCTCATTTTGAATTCCCTCATTTTAAACACATAATGAGGTATACCTTTGTAGAGGTTAGTCATCTGGGGCTTTTTTGTAGTCAAAGTGGGGCACACTCCAATTTTCAAAGCTCTGAACTCTTGCATTCTTTATGGTTTTGGGAGGTAAATCTAGAAATATAAATACTTATTAATATGGAAGATAATTTAATTATAATGAACTATTAAATTACTTCTAAAATGTGCCTTATAATCAGTAAAATTGCTAACATTGTTACTTGTTAAGGAGCTGTAAAAGTATTTGTGAAGTACCCTCTTTTGGTTTATGTCTATGCTCTTCCCATTGATGCTAACACATCTGCAGTTCATCGTATCTCTTTTTCTCCTTCTTGCTGCTGTAGAAGAAGCAACAGCTCCACAGTGGTAAAGTGACTGGAAAAACTGAATTTCACCTGTTTATAGGTTTCTTTCTCTGTAATGCAGACACAGAGAGTGCAGATAGTTTGGGCATTTGAAACTAGCTGCTATTAACTTTTAAAAATATAAAATGTATAAAATATAAACGTTTAAATGTTTAAAAACCCAGACCTAATCTTTAGTAATTGCTACCAAAGTTGCTGCAAACTTCAGCAACTCTCCTAATGTGATAAATAGTGCACCTTTGGAACAGAAATATTTCATAAGCTTTAATATCAAGAGTTGAAAGAGAAGTGATTACATGGAACATATATTTTATGTTGAAGCTTAAAAATTATATAATATTTAAACATAACATTTCAGGGAAATTTATTGCAAATACAAAGCTATAAAGAGCAGCAGTTTTCTGCCTTGCAGTAGAACTGTATCATATTACTTTTGAGCCCAGATAGAAACCTGAAGGCATTACTTCATTGCAGATACCAAATAAGAGGATCTTAGCCCATGATATTTTTTTTCTGAATGATAAGTTCAGGTGTATTGCAACAGTAAAATATTCTCATTTTAGAGAGCACTGCTTTGTGGAAGAGTACTATTTACTTCTCTTTATATTTTAAGGTGAAAATGTTATCTTCAAAATTGCTTTCATTTCATTTGTCTGTTAGCTAAGATGACTGATTATCAGATTGTATGAGTGGTGGGTAGGAAATCAGTAGTAAAAGTTGAATGTCCCCTACTGAGGTTGGTGAATTAATTAGAAGGAGCAACTATAGGAAGAAAGAGGTAAATCCTAAAGAAGTAGTAATAAAATGTAAACACTCTAGCACTCAACACTAACTTTCATCATCACCACTTTTTGTCCTAATCTCTATTTCTGTGAAGGCACAGTTTTTCAGTTTCTGAGGGAATTACAGCCCTCACATACAGTAGAAAGGGGTAGGAAAAGCTCAGTCGTGCCACAAAAATCTCATTTAGGAAGGGATGTTCCATGTTTTCTGCACTAGCTGTGTGATTGCAATACAAAGGCAAGTAGAAAACATGGATTCAGTTTTTTTCTTTTTCTCCTATCTCACCATAAAATTCTCTCTTTACCAACACAGGAAAAACTGTCTTTTAAGCCAGTCTGGCATCCATGTTTTACAGACTGCTAGACTATAGGGAGCAAGACAGGGTGATGATATCTATATAGCACTCACAGTAAATAGTTTCATATCGATACTGAACAGTCATTCAGTGAGGCTGAATTGCTACTAACTAACTAATTGCAACTAACACACAAACTGGGACCTCTAATTTTCCTTAGTATCCTAACCACTAAGCTGCATGACCATGCTTGATGCTTTCTCTCTGTTCCTCCTCCCCATCTTTCCCAGCCCAGGAAAGGTGGAACAAATTCAGTACAAGGGAAACAGAGGGTCTTCTTCCTGACAGACATAATCCACTGAGTTCAACTTTGTTATTTTGCTGTTGAATCATGAGCTGAGTGCTAAACAAACAGCCAGATTCAGGTGTGGCTTGGGATGAAGGCCAGCAGCCTACACTTCCCTCAGTACTTAGAAAGAAGAAAGTCTTCTGGCAGGACAGAGGAAGTCGCTGCATCTGGCCTTGATGGTTCCCTTGATGGGAGAGTCAGCCTTCTCCAGTGGCATGTCATGGTTGCTCAGGGACCACATGAGTCTTCTACCATTGCAGATTCACTGTATGCACTCTCAAACTCAGAGGCACAAACAGAATATGGACTTTTTGGTGAGGAAGAAAAGCAACAGAGCATTATAACGGTAGAGGGGAGAAGTCACTTTGTCTTCAACAAATACAAATAAAACGTGGAGGTATTTCTAAAACAGTCTCTTACCATGCATAAAGAAACCCCAGGCGTTCAAGAGAGATTGCTCGGTTATACTTCTTTTTAAAAGGGTGTTTTTAAAACCTCACCTGCAGAGGGACAATTTCTAGATATAATTTAAATATAGAGGATGGGTGAAATACCTATGTCACTGTAGCCAACATACATTTTATAATTTAGTGGTATCGTAGAATCATAGAATCAGCTGTGTTGGAAAGGACCTCCAAAATCATTAAGTCCAGCTCTTGATCCACTACCACTGTAGTTATTAGATCATGGCACTAAGTGCTACATCCAGTCTCATCTTAAAAACCTCCAGGGACGGAGAATCCACCACCTCCCTGGGGCAGCCCATTCCAATGCCTGATTACCCTCTCTGTAAAGAATTTCTTCCTAACATCTAACCTAAACCTCCCCTGGCAGAGTTTAAGATCATACCCTCTTGCCTTACTGAAAGCTGCCTGGGAGGAGAGACCAATCCCGACCTGACAACAACCTCCTCTCAGGTAGTTGTAGAGAGTGATGAGGTCTCCCCTGAGCCTCCTCTTCTCCAGGTTAAACAGGATGATGATTTCTTTTGCAGATTGTAATTCTGTTTAGCTCAATAGAATGCCAGATCATTCCATTTGTTCCGATGTTTTTTCATATTTTAGATGTCTCATTTTAGAGTAGCTTGAAGAATTCTTTAGGAATTTTTTAGGAATTCTGCATAAAACATCAAAGCTGTCTCAGGAGTGGGGCAGTTAAACTGGAAACAATTAACCATTCAGATTTCCATCCTCTGAAGGTGTATGTATAGCTTAAGTAAAAAGTTTTCATATCTTTTATTCTTGCTTTGAATTTTCTCTTGAACTGTAGAAGAAAAAGATGACAACTTATTATGAGATAGACCTGGTAAGAATTAGTATGCTTTGTGTTTCCATTTTGGAGAGGTTATTTCGCAAGCTGAAAGACAACAAGCAGCGAAGTTGTTTAACAGACTCCACAAGCTATTTCCAAAAGCTGATCTGAATAAACATATCAGCATAGTCTCACCTTAGTCCCATTGGTCATTAATATTCAAATAAGTCACTCCAAGTCACTTGGAAAGAGAACCTCCTGATAAATTCTTGCTGTAGTTGAAAATATTTTTGAATATAGCAGTTCTTGAGTCCTCTGTGTTACCCACTTCATTAAATCAGAGTTCTGCTGCATCTGTTTCCATGTCAATGCCTGTTAGACAAATTACTTGAGCCCAAAGTTGTCATGCTCCAAGCTATTCTGAAATCATCTTCAGAGCTTCATTTAGTATTTGAAGCTGAAAATTTATCTTTAGTAAACCAGAGCTTTCTCTCCTGCAGATGTTTTTATTCAATCAACCAGTGCAAGGCCCTCATAGGGTATTGCTAAAAGTTTTTGCTAAGGAGTGTGCTAATGCACACCTGAAAAACACACCAAGACAGTTAATTTGTATGATCTCTGTTTCTTCTGCAGATTTCTATATTTACAGTTGGTGTTTAAAATCATCTTTATTCCTTCCTGTACTCTACTCCTATTAACTTCCTCATTTTATCTTCAGTATTTTACCAAGCGGTTTCCAAGTGTGCTGTGGAGACCTCAAGCGTAGTTGCTGAAAGGCACTGGAGCAGGAGAAGATAAACCTGGCTTGAGGACAGGAGACCTGATACATTCATCTGTACAGACTCAAGCTTATGTTTGCGAGATTTTTAAACTCAAGTCATGGCATTTGCTGAGTGACTCAGCCTGCAACCCAGTGCCTAGTTGGAGTTCAGATATTCACAGACTGTGAATATCTGTGTATGATTTGTGTATGATTCATAAATAAACTTTTATGCCTTGCAATTTTACAGAGCACAGATCACTTTCTAGAGTGTCATGTCAAAAACTGCCTAGTTCTCCTGCATGTTAATAGTTTTCCCATAACATACCCTGGGAAGTATGCCATTGATTTAGTTGCTTCTCAGCCAAGAGTACCTTGCTCTCTAATGACAGTGGGTTTTAGCTCTGTGAACCTGACAGTTATTTGATCCTCATATCTATGTGAGTAAAGATTTAGGAAAGTGTGGCATTGCTAGGATTGAAGCCTCCTTTTGTATCTATCTAACTGATGATATCAGCAATAAGAGCATTATCTAATAGGCGGTGTGGTGTCACAGTTGATTTTAACTAATCAAAGCGTCAGCTGTTAGCAAAAGTAAAATAACTTCTACCCCTGTTCACATATTCCTCCTGCTGGGTCTTCTGCTAATTCTAACATGTGTGTGGATGTAGAAACAACTAGATCAGGGAACTGATCTGCCTGAAAACAAACAAATACTATATTTGCTGAGTTACCTTTCTGCCTAACTAGTCCTCTAGTATCACAATGCAAAGAGATATTTTGAGATAGAAAATGTATTTTAAAATTTTTGATAGAACTTAGGAACTGAAATCATTCCCAATGTCAGCTTCATGTAGCATTACGTTTCACTCAGGCTTATATGCAGTTCTGTTCCAAACTAACTCTGTAGAGGTATTTCATAGCATATATTTTTAATATTTTAAAAATTTTAAAAAGAGTCAGTAGTCAAATAGATGGCATGCATGTGCTTGAGATGTCTGTCCACTGCATAAATGTTTCATTATTGTAGTTCCAGTGTGTTGAAGAACCAGCAGCCTATTTAATTTCTTATGCTATATTTTATTCTAAGTATCTTCTTTAGTCCATAAATAATGTTTGATTTCTACACTAGACATGAAGTCATTATTTAATGCAGGCTTTTTTTTTGAATTTCATATAATTTTCTTAGATCTAAAAACAGTTAGAATTGTCATACGTAGGTCATTTGTTGTCTCAATAAATGTGTTATGTTTTGATGAGACTCCTCACCCTTTCTTTTCTTGATCTCTAGTATAATATACAAACAGATCAGTACAGAAGTTGTGATAACGTCTCTGCCAAATCATCAGATAGTGATGTCAGTGATGTGTCAGCCATTTCCAGAACCAGCAGTGCCTCACGCCTCAGCAGCACAAGTTTTATGTCAGAGCAATCTGAGCGCCCTCGGGGCAGGATCAGGTGAGTTCTCCATGCAGCTTCAATTGTATCACACTCCCTCTTTCATTTAGTGCCAAAATACAACCATAAATCCTTGATAACCAGATAACCATAGTGTAAGAATTTATGAGAAATGTTATGCACATATAAACTGTCTTCAATTACTGGCATAAAATGACAATATTTGTGCATCTAAAATAGAAAGCAAACTTCCCATCAGGAGATAATAGATTAATGCAAGTATTTATGGCAAGCTGAACTTGACCACAGGCTATCATCTCATTTTGCCCAAGAATCAGTGTAATCAATTGTCAGTAAGCCACTACAGGAGAAATATTACTAGATTTTTTTATTTAAACAATTTTTTCCCATAAAAGCTTTGTTTCTCTTTCTCTCAATCTATTTATTCTTCCCTACCTACCTGTTTTTATTTTGCTATTTTCATGTATATGATAAACTAAAACATTTGAAACAATTATTTGTATAGTAATTTTGATATCTCTTGTTCAAAAGTAGATTAATTCATTTGCATTATCAATAATCAAGTATATCTTTCATCCTTAATACTAATATATTCTGGGTTTAGTAGTTTTTTAGATGCACAGGTTACTTTTTGTTTCATTTGACTTGATGACAAAACTCCCAGCAGCTATAGTGGCTGTAAGATTGGCTTGGTAGTCATTGATTACATCTCCAATTTCTGAACTCTCAAAAATTTGACTTGAAGTGTTATAAGACGCAAGAAGGATTAGGAACTAAAAGAAATTATCCCTATGAGGAAATCGGTCTGATAAGAGTCTGAAAGGCATCATTTAGCACCTCAGAACACTTCTAGATAGACTCACTATCTGAGAAGCTCAGCTGCAAACTTTTTGATCTGCTTATGGAATGGGAAGGGGTCTTAGGGAAACTCAGAAACTGGCCTGTCTCAGAAACTGGTACATTTCATTTTCTTTTTAAGGAATGTTCTAAGTCATGTTTCAGATTGGTGAAGTAATCCATAACTCAGCTACAGTAATTCATAATCCAGCAGAACACTGCAGTGGAATTGTAAATGTATTTAAAGTAATTTCAATTCATGTCCTTAAATGCTGATTTCATTCTACCCTAGCTTTTCAGTATTTTTCTCTTTAAAAAGGCTTTATTCATACCAAAATACTTGTATTTTCTTGATACTGAATTTTCTCAACTAGACCCTCTCACAGTATCTTTGGCAGTTTCAACAAAATCAGATTTTTTTCCCATAAATATGCCTAACAGATTTTACCAGAAATTTTCCTTGAGTTCAGGATGCCAGAATATCAGAATCAGGAGAACCAGTAATCTCATGTGAGTCTGGAAGGGGTGAAACCTAGGGTCAAATCCTTAAACTCTTCCATTCTTATGAGTGGCAGAGCACCTTGGGTACAGGATTAGGTGACCTAGTGTACAAACTCAAGCTCCAGTTCAGCTTCACTCTAGACCAGTAAAGTGAGCTGTAATCAGAATTCAGATACCTTCACTTTATGATACTGTCCACAGAATCTGTACCTCAGAAACTAGGGGCTTTCTACTTGCTTGCTTTATTCTTCTTTAAATTCAGGTACTACTTCTATAGTGAATAAAATGTATAGTAATAATATACAGTGCAGTTCCTTCAGTAGAAATATGAGGAGAAAATTGACAGATTCATAAATTACACATAACTGGCAATAACTTTCTTCTAAGCTGTCTGTGGTTCTGCTCCCCTGAAAGACCTATTAAAATGAGTGGGACATGCCTAATGTACTATCTTTGCAATTAGCCTATTTCAATCATTAAGTGCAGTGGAGTGAAATGTAAAATAATTTTGATGTTATTTTGGAAAATAGTGTATCCATCTGATTAACATCCAATGTTCAAAATTTTCCATTTGAGTTGTCCACATTTATTTTCTGATGTTTTCCTATCATAATTATAAAAAGGTCAAAGTCTTTAGAGACCTGAAAAAATGTTGTATCATGGGAATAAGATATCAAGAGAGATCAGAATGGAAGGAAGTTGGATGTTGAAGAAAAAGAGGGCATTTTGCTCATGATTTGAGCCAAAGTCAGCTTCTATCTGTACCATGTCTGTACTGGTAGCCTCTGGCACGTAGTCCTTAGTCAATTCTTTCTGCTACTTGCTTATTACAAGGGAACAAAGAGTTAATTTGGGGAGGGGGTTGATTGTATTGGGAGCTATTTTTTGCATGTTGACATTCATGCTGTTTAACTTCAGCCTTAAAGGCTATGTATCTACAGTGGGATTCACATAAAAATAGGTTTTTGTTAAATTATTTGTCTAACTTACCCAAGCCATCATTAAAAAGAAGAAATCACCAATTATCTTATTATTCACCTTATCTTCAGATGAATGTCAAAGACAGGTCCTTTTCTAGCATGAACTGATGAAGGAACCCTAGATGGCTGGTTTAGATTGGTAGCTTTTTTTTTTTTTTGACATCTAAAATTAAGTTAAATTGATTCTTTCTCTCAATTACTTCTTAAAGGTCAAAGAATTAGAAATTTGGAGTTCAATCTTGATTAGTAGTTTGAAGTTTAAATTTTAGTTTTGCATCCAAAGAACACGATGTTAACATGTATCAAAAGATGGGATAGGATGGTTGAGTGGGAGCAAGATTCCTGGTCTGCATCACCTTTGGAAAGTGTGTCTGTGTCTCTTTCTCCAATGAGTAGAGAAAAATTAAACCTGGGGCTATTGACCATCAAGCTGAGTTAATAAAATTAAATGGAGAAATGTGACTGGAGAGTAGTCTGGGTTCAGGTTAGTAACCTGCAATGAAACATTTTTACATGAGCTAAAAAACACTACCTAGGTATTCATACTGAGAGTTGTGGTGCCAAATTTCTGAATGTGAAGTGTGCCAGTTTAAGACAGCAGTGTTTAACTTTGTGTTGGTAGTTAGTATAATCCCTATATTAATACACCTGTGAAAAGGGATATAAATTTAACTCCCAGTCATATGAGAACACAAGATACTATCCTCCTTAGGGCTGTCATTAAGCAAGTAATCCTTGGTTGTGATTTTGTACAAATCATCATTAGTTCTAAATGTCAGAAGGATCGGAGTTTTAGGTCATACTGAGTATGGTTTATATCTACTGACTTTGCTGTCAGTTGTACCAGCACAAATAGCTTCCTGACCATTCCTGCCAAATGCTAATGGAGGAAAGATCCTTAGAAAAATCTATCTAATCCCTTTTCTCCATCAATCTAGTCAGAACTGGTCTCTTTTGCTTCTCCCTCAATTTTGAGGATTTGAGATTTTATTATTTCAGACAATGTATTCTATATTATCCTGTTTATAAATAGTTATTTCTTTATACAAGCAGTAAAACCTGGAAGCACAACTCTTTTTTTTTTGTGGCTCTCAAGTCTATGGGTATTAGCTTGAAGTGTAGGATAATTTGAGGGGGTTTTTTTGGCAACTTTTAATTTTAGTCAGTAACTCCCTCAGTTCCATTACTGTAACTATACTGTGCTTTTAATAACGTAAAGCATTTATACTATGAAACACTATCTGAGCAGCAAGAATAAAACCAGTTAATGCAGAAAAACACAGAAATATTCTGTATGTTAGTTGAATATCTAGACAACACTAGCTTTCTTTGGGTCAAAACTCCCAAACTTGAATTTTTGTAGTATTGAGAAGTTGGAGCATGTTGAGGAGGTAAAAGACTAATTTTATTCTTATAGTATATTTGCAATTTAATTACCTGTCAGAAAACTGTGACATAGCACGTATGGAAAATGCCATTAGTTAATCTTCAGTCTGGAGGTTTTGTTGATTAACACTTCTAATAGGTTGCAAGAGGGAGTTATGATTGATGCAAGTTTTAAATATAACTATATAAAATAGCTTCTTAGTTTCTAATTTGTTTAGCATTTTCAGGTACACGTTATAACAAATGGCTTTGCGTGAATAAGCTAGTCTGTATATGAAATTATTCCAAACATCTTTCTAGTTACTGTCCTGGGAAGTCTGGTTGACTGCCACGTTCTCTAGTGGAATATGCAGTCAAATATCAGGAGTTTTTTGTTCTGTGAACAAAATGTTCTGGGACTTTTGATTTGTATCAGAATCAGACTTGTGAATTTGGCTTGCCATAGCACTTGGAGTTGGTGTATATTTCACAAAGTCAGATTACCAGTCCTTCTTTATGGAGGTTTGCTTTCATCACTCATGGTCTTTATGCGTTCTTAATGCAGTCAAGCAGTACTTTGTGCCTGGGTATGCTGCAGATGTTGCTGTGTATGTATCAGATACATTTCTCACATCCTAAATGAAGCAGAAGGAAATTTTTTCACTGTTTAATGCAAATGATTGATAAGTAAGAAGCCACGATGTTTAATCAGCACCATATGGGCTTGATCAGACAAAGAAGGACTTTTGCACACTTTTAATCATTACAAATTATGCCAAATTATGTCATTGCATCATTTTTCATTTGGAGCCTGCTTATGCAAAGATACCTGGATTTCTTGGTGCTGTTAAGTAGGGAACTGTCATGTATGGTAAAGGTGAGCTGGAGGCTTCTGTTTTGAAGGATTTAGCAAGCTACCATAGGGTGTTTTACTTGTCTGATTGAACAAAATCTACTAAATATATGCAAGACTAGATAACTGGTTTTAAGACTACTTTCTCCCTGCATTAAGAATATTACTGGTATTCCTCATTTTAAATTTGAAAACCACATCTTTATTAAGAATTATATTTGGTATCTTAATAAATGTGTGGTATAATACCAGTGTGTCTGTGCCAAATTTTAATCTGGTTTTACATGATTTGCTTAATTGAATGCTAAAGTTTAATTAAAATATTTTAAATGAGCTTATCAAGGAAAGAGGATAATGTAGTGGGTTGTAACAGTGGACTTAAACCAGTCCTAATTTATTTCACTTATGCCACTGAATGGCTTTTATCACAAACTCATATATGCTTCCTGGGATTTCTGTTCTCAGTATGTAATTGAAGGAAAAAAATTTTTTTGATTCATACTGTCAGACTCTACATGGGAAACCTCTTCTTCCCCGATTTCCAGAACAGCATGTGCCAATTGCATGTAGCTGTTGCTTTTTCAGTACATTAACACTTAGCACTAGTACACTTGAGCTTTGAAACAGGAACAATGGAGGAGAGAAGTGATGATACATGATCAAGTGAGGAAGTAGTTGATGGGTTGATAAGCAAAGGGTACAGAGTGACGGAAACAAGATGAGAAGGAGCCACTCAAAGTGTATGCACATGTGTAAGGGTGTGGTTGAGACGAGAGCATTTGAGGGAAGCTCTCATACCTTTTCTGGGAGATCAGCACAAGTGGGTGACTTTCCAAATGGCTTGTGCTCTCACGCATGGGGAGCAAACAAAAGGAGTTAGAGGTTTGTTGTGCAGCTTGCAAGGTTGTGATCTCATCGTGATCACAGACGTGGTGGGATAGCATACATGACTGGAGTGCTGCAATCTGTGCCATCTGGCACAGGCCAGAATGGCAAGGAAGGGATGTAGCCCTTTGTGTGCGAGAGAGGCTCACAGCTGGAAAACACCTTTGCAGCTGAAAAGAAGCTTTTCAGGAAAGACCCTAGGATCTTTATGGATGCTAAATTGCACTTGAGCCAGCAATGCCTCCCTTCCTTAAAGAATATTAGCACCATCCTAGGGCTGCATCAGAAAGAGTGTTTCCAGTAGGCTGAGCAACATTATCCTTCTCCCTCAGTAGAGCTGAGTAGGTTGAGTGAGACACAACTGGAATGCTGAGTCCAATGTGGGGCTCCTCAGTACAAGAGACGGAGCTACTGGAGCAAGTCCAGCAAAGGTTCACAAAGATGATGAAGGGATTAGAGTATCTGTCATACAAGAAGAGGCCAAGAGAGCTGGGAGTGTTCTCCCTGGTGAAGAGAAGGCTCAAGGGGGATCTTACCAGTCTGCATAAAAACCTGATGAAAGAAGAGAAGAAAAAGCCAAGTTCCTCTCAGTGAGAGGATAAGAGGCAATGAGCACAAACTGAAATAAAGGAAATCCCACACAAACATAAGAAAAACCTTTTTTCTGAAAAACTTATTGAACACTGGGACAGGTTGCTCAGAGGTGTTGTGCAGCCTCAGTATCTGGGAATATTGAAAACCCAACTGGATATGGCCCTGAGCAACCTGCTCTTATCAAGCCTGCAGTAAGCAGGAGGGTTGGACTAAAAAATCTCCAAAGGTGTCCTCCAACCTTAATTATTCTGTGACTCTCTTTTCAGATTTTCATTTCATACTGATTATTATGCTGTTCTCTTGCATGAAATGCTTGGTGTCATTAGTTTGGAGCCAGGTGAGGTAACTCGAGGTTTGTCATCTCACTGAAGACAAATAGCCATGTTGAGCTGCAGAAGATCTCTCAAGGTTATTTAGCCAGAGGTCACTCTCTGGACTAGGAATAGATTTTCTCCCATTGGTTTTCCATCCTCCCACATAGTATGTTGGAACTAATTTTATACAATTTATAGTGATGAGGGAGGATGGAGTAGAGAGGGTCTGAAGGCTCTTCCGACCTCTTCTCAGGCTTCCCTAAAGTGCTGCCTATTACATCAGAAACGTGTATGATGTGAATTGTGAAATACAGTTGTTCAGTCCTTCCATCGCCCTCTCTTTAGACTAGCGCTACATCTATCCTTGTCAGCACACTGATTCACTGCACTACAGGGACAGCTGAACAAAGTTTAACTTCATGTCATCACAGTCAAGGAAAACAATACACTGAGGCTTTCCATGCATACAATGAGGCTGAGGTCTGTGTTTAAATAAACCCACTCATTTCATGTTAATTGCAAAGTACTTAAAATCTGTATATTGAATTTGAGCTAGTGTACAGGGTGTAGTCACTATACTCATGGAAAAAGCAAAATGTAAAATCTTTTAATTATTACTATAAATATTATAAAGAGAACTAGTGGAGGCAGCAACAGAAGAACACTGAAGATTATTCATCAATAAAAGTAAATCACATGGAAAATGGGAAGATATTCACAAGTAGATTCAGACTGGTGTTGTGTGGGATATTCACTATGCCACACGCATGTTCTAAACTAAGGAGAAGATCCTGAAAATATGTGGAGTGTAACAGATTTTTTTTGTACCTTGCCTATGTTTGTTACCATATTTCTTATACAAACTGGTGTAAGGGCAAGTTCATGTTTTATGAAGAAAGGATTGAGCTATATAGAATTTCAGTGAAATATTCAGTCCTGGAGCCTAGCATAAGAGGGATCTATTTGGGTGCACTAGGTAAAACTGGATATTCCTGGGGTTTATAGCTCTCACTACTGCTATTCTGTGTAAAGATAAATGTTCTTTTAATTGTGCAAGGTGCTATCACCCTAGATCCTTGTCTGGCAAAGGGGATGTTGTCATGTACTTGGAAACATGGTGGTTCCCTAATTTAGTATTTTGAGGGCCTTCAGGGTGCCATACTGGAAGACAGTAGATTTGTCTTGTGTGCTCTGTGTGCTGCAGCACTGCCAAGCAGATTGAAAAAAAAATAATCTTGTTACTTGCATGCCTAGCTGTATGCCATCACGTGTTAATGATCACAGTGTCCTCTGATCTGGGTCTCTTGCTCAGAAGTAGATGCTACCAATATATGGAGGGCTAGATCCTAGCCCACAACTCTCCACAGCTACACAAAAAACAGCAGTGTAGCAATATTAGTCTTCATCACTTTGAAAATCTGATCCTTCAACAGCATTTTCAAAGGAATGTTTCCTGCTTTTGTTGTTAAATTCTGCCATGTGCAGCATTTCAAAGCATTACAGTGGAAGGACTGTTCCTTGTTTCTCAGGCCTAAAGCACCACAGAGTCAGTTACATACCTTCAACCATAGCAGAAATGATAAATTTTGCTGAATATGTATTCACATATGAATCAGATCAACCTTTTCAGTTGTACCTTTTCTAAAGAGTCTTGGACCAAGTTCTCATTTGCTGATTATCTTCCATATTATACCTGCTTCAAAGCCTGCATAGCTAAGGTCTTGCAAATTTATAGATGGCTACAGCTGGAATTTATTATCTGAACCATAGATCACCACAGTCCATGCTTCAGTATGGGGGTTCTTTTAATCATCTGCCAAAGGCCAAGTGCAATGGTCCTCATTCATTTCTGTTCTTAATGTGAATTGGCATGGCTTTATGGACATATTGCTGAAGTTGTCTTCTTTTCTGAAGTTTTCATTTTTAATGGTCAAAATTATGGTTTTTTAAGTTTTCTCTCTACAAATTTAACTTGACTGAAGAGTAGTTATTGACCTGGGTATTTCTTTCTCATGACTGACTGTAGATCCTGCAATTTTCAAGTGCAAATTTTTTTAAGATGCCTAGGCTGTATTTCACATGTGTGAAATCCTATATATTCTATGTAAATGGGAATCTCTCCTTTCTAAGAAAGAAATATGAGATACTTGGACTAGACTACACTAATAAAAGTAATTATTATATTTATAATGCAATATTTCTTTTGTGTTAAAATATAAAAATAACAGAAAAATGGTCAAAATAAGTGGTTTTTCCTGCTAAGGTTTTAGAGAGAATTTTCAGAGGCAGATCACACATATAGCTCACAGAGTCATCAAAACAGAAATGTTTTTATTGGGATAGCCAATATCACCAAGGGATAGCCAGCAGAGCACTGTGGTCTGATTCTTCATAGGAAGGTCTCTCTCTTTGTTGTCTTGATGTTTGTACTAAGAAGGATATCGGGGGGAATTTGCAGGTAATTGAACATTTGAAGTGCATCTTTATGTCAGCAAGCTTAGCTGTGTGTGGTGAAGGGAGACTAAATGGGAAGAAGATAAATAGCATCTTCTGTTGCACAACAGTAACATGCAGTAGTGAGTAGCCATCAATGGTAAGGCATGAAACTGAGTCAGAGGAGGTTTAGGTTGGATATCACGAAAAGTTTCTTCACCCAGGGGGTGGTTGGGCACCAGAACAGGTTCCCTAGGTCTCTGCAGGATGGATACTCAGGTTCAGTGCGGTATGTAACCTTTTCTGTGCCACATGTGCTTTGCTGAAAAGAAACTGGCAGCACTTTGCTGAATCCAGATATTAAACACTTATTTGTGTGTTTTATTCTGGGTGGCTGGACTTCTGCATTGCCTTGAGGGCTTGCATTGCATTGTCAACCACTTTTCCATTAGCTTCAGGAATTGGACTCTGTCAGCACTTGTATTAACAAGCAACTTAAGCACATGCTAATAGTGACTATGTGCTTTGATTTCCTTTTTTAAAATAATTATTTGTAAAAAGACTGTTATAAATATCAGAAGAAAACTTCTATATTTATGACATTTATTATATTGCTGGTAATTTCCTGTGTATGACTGTTTCCTTGTAGTCAAGGTTTCTGCTCTAAACAAGACATTTAGGGTCACTAAGTAGAGACTAATTTTCTTATACAATGGAATAAGTAATGTTTATTGTGCAATGGCTTCAGTGGTTTATAGTTCTGTGTTTAAATAGTGAGATTAGCTAGTTGATATTGCAATGGAGAACACCTCACCTCCCGTAGCTAGAATGGGAGCATCCATAACACAACCAATGCTGCTGACAGACTGAAGACTTTCCATGGGTCTTACTATTAAAAAGAAACAATAAAAGCCCTCTTTGGATTCCTAGCCATGTGTCTGCTATGTCTTCAGAAGATTTCTTTTCATCCTGGCATTTTCCATTGTAAGATCTTTATTAAAAAATAGAACTGTTTACATTAACATTTTACTATGTGACTGGTGTTAGTGTTAATTCAATCGAAAGAGGATCTCCATAATGCAGAGAGTGGCACATGGCATAACATCATAAGAAGCAATATTTGTCAATATTTGTCAATGATTTAAAATCATCAGCAAAAAAAATGCACTTCACAGTTGCTAATCAAACTCCTGCTGCAAAAATAGAATGAGGTGAAATCAAGACCATTAATAGTGGGTACTAGATTCAATCATTCTTTTGGTGTAAGCTTTCCACATTTACTATGCTTATTTGCCCTATATGTTTTATCCCAAAATACATGTGTCTCTGGTACCTGTTTGCTTTGGTACTCTGGTCACGAAAGGTATACAACTATTAACTACAATATGGAGGGTTGATAATTCAACTTTAATATTTATTGCAGTGAAAAGTCTGTGCATACAAGATGATTTTGAGAACTCAGTTAGTGGACTGTCACAACCTAGCAGACCACACTGTAGTCATCTCCCTCCTCCACTCTATCTCCATGATCTTCCCCTAAACAGATGTGCAAGTGGCAGACCAAAGAGAATAGAGCAGTACTGAGATGATATAGCAACGTTTTTCAGAAGGGCACCTTATTCAGTGTATCTTTTATCTTTCTAGTAATCAGGCTTTGCAAAAATTGTAAAACCTTCATATCTCCAACTCCTTCCAAATATATCAGTTCAGGTTGAAATTCACCACCATGAGTCAGTAGGGGAATGAATGATAAAAACTGTAAGGATTGCATAAGGAGTAAGGAGCAAAGGAAACAAGGCTAAAAGCTCAGAAATTTCATAACTGAATTAAAAAACGAAGTTCAGTAATTTTTGTATTTTTTTTTCTGAATTGCAAGTTTATAAGCCAAAAAAAATATGTGAATTTCACAGAGATTGAAAACTCTTGAAACTCTTTAACAAGTCTATACTCAAGACAATGATACTTTTTTATAAGAATTAGTAAAATTTTAATCATTATTCAGAACACTGCACTCTGGAAGACATTGGTGTAATGGTAACATTTTAAATCTGGATTTAAAAAGAAGATTGTCATGTTCATCTTGTATTTACAATCTGGGAGAGTTCTATGTGCTTAACAAACTGATACCTTTATTCAGCTTCCCCCTAGAGCACTAACTGATATTTGTCAACACATAGTGATCTTTTAAACAATTACACTACTCATCATTTTTTTGCACTCAAAGTTCAAGCTGATGGAAAACTTGTCAGCCATCAGTGTAACTGGGTTGAGCAGTAATAGTGTGTCTCTTGCTTTGCTTAAAATACAACAATTTAAAACTGAGAAATATGGATATAAGACTGAACAGTCCAAGCCAAATTGTCTTGAAAGATAATAAAATTTTAATACAGTGCAAAATGAAATTTGTAGCTATTGCAAATTCCTTAGAAGGGTTAGAAAACATTAAGAGCTTCACAGAAGTGGACAATTGTGTTCTAGCTGTCATCAACTCTGAGCAATGATGGAGCATCTTTATTAAAACTTCAAGATGGTGATTTTGTTCATTCTTGCAAAGAGTATTTATGCAGCAAAAAGACTTTGAGGCAAAGTCATAGGAATCAAACCTTCTCTAAACTTCTTTAGAGAATGAGGGGTGAATTGTAGAGAGAGATAGGATAGTCTTCTGGCTCACTAAGATAATTACTGATCTGGGAAATCAATTTCTTCAGGTCCTTGCCCGATAGTTTTCATGTGAGGATTGACAAGTCATTCAGATATGTCTTTGTTGGTGATCATCTACTGCCTGTTGTGTGTGAGTTTATTCTGTGTTGATCAAAAAAATAATTTCACCTGGAACTTAGAATAAAAAAAAAAGAAGAAATTCAACCTTGGGCAGAAACCAGGCATGGAAAATTTCTACCTAAATTCATCGTGTTTGACAAACAGAATAGATATAAGTAACAGGCAAGGCATTTTGTATTTAAAATCTCCACATAAGCATGCACGGCAATACTTGAAGTAAGTTGCCAATCCTACTTTTTTTCTGACTGTCCAAATCACTGCACTCAAAACTGAACACAAACCTATTTAATTACCTAGTTACTTCCCAGTTTCATTAAGGAAAGAAAGATATTGAGCATGTAGGGTGATTAATTAATATTGTGGCTCAGGTGATCTCTCTTGAGGCAAGGGCAGGCACTCTGATGTGACATGAGTCACAACGCTTGCTTGTTATGGGGGAAATAAAGGGCAATAGCCTTCAAATTATTATCATGAAGGTAAGATATATGAAAACATTTAAGATAAGCTGCTTAAAAATATATTGTATCCTCTTACCCCAAAGAGTATATTATAGATATTACTTCTAGATTCTGAGGTCATTTATGTACAAAACCAAGGTGAAGCCAGAGTAATTAATGTTCTAATTATTCATTATCTAAAGATAATGGTTTTTGCAAATCCATCATTATAAACTGCTTTATAGAGAGGGAGGGAAATAGAGTCTTTAATCCCTTCAGAACATCTGTACATGAAATATGTACTATGGAGCATTGCTTCCACATTTTTAATTATCTAATTATGTTTCCTCTTTCAAAGAAACTGTCACATTATCAGCACTCTTTCTTAATGATTTGAAAAAGGCTGAAAAATTATTTTTATTGGTCTTTCATTTAATTATTGCAGTTGATTAAGACAAAATATAATCCAGAAACTTTTAGTGTAAGAACATTATGCTAATATTTTAAACAGGCAGTGCATGTTATTTTTAGATAAAAGAAACATAGGAAAATAGTTTTAGCCGTGACTCAGACCTCAGGGTAGGTCTAACTTGCCTTATCTTCATCTCAGTTTACTGTATTTTTAAAAATTTTATCTGTATTTTCTTCATTAATTATGACATTGCACTTTTCCATTTAGCTTTTTAGATTTTCCTTCTCCATTTCCTGTTTTGTGGCTACTGCCTGTTGCTATTGTTTGCATTTGCTACCACTTCTGTAAAGGAGCAGTGAGCAATCTATTTCATATCAGTGATGTAGTCTTTTTACCCAAAGAGCAGTGAGATCACAGGATTTCAGTAGATCATGGTTTGAAGGGAAAAAAAAGCAATGCAGCATGTTATACCAGGCAAAATAAAATGTTATTCCTGAATGTCATGCAAAGAAAGAAAAACTGGTGAATTCAGCTTTCCTGATACTGAGGCAAGTTTTCTTCATTCAGGAATGTTGAGCTACGCATTTTTGTATTTGATATACAGCCCCCCCCTCCCCAATACCTATTTTCTTGAAACAGACTTAACGTTTAGGTGCTTGCTTGTGTTTGGTACACTTAATATATATGTGGCTATATGCAGTCAAGTTTGGCTCATTGGAGCTGTTTGCCCTTTGATTCACATCAGCCTGTCCACATAAGCATTAATAGCTACAGTTAACCCTGAGCAGCGCCCCTGGGATAACAAACTGCTTTTGTGTGGGTTTCGTTTTATGATTCATGTCATTGGTTGGCTTCAGGCTGACAGTGCCTTGGGTATGCGCAGGCAGACACACGGGCTCCCACATACAGAGACAATTGGTCTGCTTGTTTCAGAGAATATAAATTAACTTGAAATGTTCATGGCAAATAATAAAAATCTGCTTATCTTTTGTAATGCTCCGACTCTCTGAATCGTTTCATGGAGAAATGCAAGTTGTACAAGTTGAAAAAACAGAAATCTGTCAGAGCTGTGAAAATTACACGATTCACTGGTCACTGTGCTACTCAGAAAAGCATTTTCGAAACACAAATTCTGATACTGTATGCCAACATGGAAATCTGATCTTCCAAAGTAGGATTTTAACAGTTAAACTCCCAGAGGAAACTTCTATAATGAAATCTTCCCCAACCCTCATCTCAGTGAGTTTTTACACATTGAGCACATTGGGGCTGGGACAGTGTCATTCCAGAGGCAGTGTCTGTGTCACTGAGGAGCACTTTTATATAATATATTATTATATATAATACATATATATAATATTGTCAAGAACAGATATCTATAACTTACAAATTACTGGTTTTCAACTATCTAAATACACCAACAGGACTCTAATATGGTGACTTTACAGGAAAAGCAAGGGAGTTTTGTGTTTCTAATAGCTATTTCATAGATTTAATATATGATCAATGGGCATGTTAAATCAGAATGTACCTTCAGTTGGTACAGGCTGTACAAAATTATTATTTGATTGAATCAACTAACTTTCTTATGGTCTAAAAAAGTCACTTGACTAACTATAGAGAATTATAATATCTGATATGTGTTTGTCCTTTGGTTTGTAAAGCACCATGTTTGAATTAATTTATTAATGCTAATAAATATTCATTAAAACTTGTACAGTAATTAATCTTGCAGCAAATGTTATATATCATATGTAAATATAAATGTATTTTCTTAGAATGACAGGGCAATTGGTAGATAAGTAACTTTGGATTTATTGATTATGTATCATTATTACTAATAACAGTGCAGTTTATTTTTAGAAATGTAATGTTTCTCATTATGAAGGAGTGCTTGTCTTCCCTTTGGTCCACAACTATTACATGTTTAGGAGGTTATTAGTATTCATGAGCTACCTCATTGTAAAAAGGTGCCATAGGGGCTATGAACTAGTACGTGATGCTGCATTCAGCAGGAGAGGAAGCACACCAGCTCATGCCAGTGGAGGACAGGGATTCTGTTGAAAGATTCCAAGTTACTGCAACTGTGTGCAAAGAACTCACTGTAACATCGTCTATACAGCAAGGAATACAGGGGATTATTTATTTATTCATGGCTTGCATTATTGGAAAAATGAATGGAGTTAAAATGAATGATCATGCAAAAAAACACCTAAAGTATTTTTTTATACATCATCAGTAAGTCTAAGAGAATGAAGGAAATGCTGTAATTTTAGCAATGGCTAATCACTTCAGATTTTTTCTCTGAAAGGATATACTTCCAGATATTACGTAGGTGAGTTTATGGGTGATGTTTCTCCTAGCTTCCTGTGTCTTGCTCTTTCTTTTTCAGGTGGAATGTGCAGGTATTTTATGTAAGTACTGAGAAATACTGAGTGTATATCTATATACTGATTTTCTCAACTCAAAGGATTTTTCCCGTATATTTCTATGGATCTTGAATGTATATATATTAGATACCTGTATATAAAAATTATATAATGGTTTAATACAAGTACGTGGCTTTGTTTCAGTTCTATGTAGTAGTGTGTGCTGTAGTTCAATATAAGCAAGTATAATCCACAATGCCCTTGCAGTGTGTTTATTTTATAGAATTTGCCTTAGACTGATAATTCATAACTCAAAATCCTCTTTGAAAAAGTTTTTTGTTTTAGTAGCTCATTCTTCATTCTCAAAGATACAACTTTCTGGTAGGAGCAGCTTGCAAACCTGAATGTGCTGCTTTCTCTCACAACCCTGATGGCTGACGTGTGAACATAGTCTTGATTTTGCCTTCTGTAGTTCAGATACCACTTTTGACTGGATCCATGTCAGCCACATAAGTTTTGGCATGAAATGTAAGCATTTTTCTCCTGGTAAAGAGAGTGGTGTCTTCCCAGCTGATGCGGGGACCTGGGGTAATGTGTGACCCCAGTACTGGGGAGGCAGATCTGCTCGTGCTGATCAAAGGGGGTCAAAGGGGGATTTGCTTTAGTGCTTTACTTCAGTCAAACAAAAAAAACAAAAACAAAAAACAACCAAACTTAAAAGTCCAGTTACTCTTTTTCCATGCTGAATATCTGTGAAGTACTACAGAGCAAATATTGATTGTCTGTAACCATTTTTAATATGCACATAATTATGTTGTTTTGACAGTAATTAGAAATTATTACAAATAGCATAAGATTTTTGCTGGACTAGTCATTGGAAGAATTACTAAAGATCAAAAAATAATTTTAAATAAAAATGTGTTGAATTATTTCATTTAATACTGAGTGGACTATACTTATAAATATGTTACTCTTCATTACCCTGATACTGAAAACTGTATTTATTTATTTGTGTTATGATAATTAGGTTTAAATATAATTTAACAATTTATAGATTTTAGCCACAAGCCTGCAAAAATTTGCATCTGTGTTTAAATGAATGTTAAATATGTGTTAATACTCCCAGCGAGTCAGGTAAAGGAAAACAAAATTTTATTGATTTTATTATCAGAACAGTTAAGTGCAAAGGTAAACTCATACAGGTCCTTCTTTTCTTCTTTGTGCTTCATAGATTAAATTCTAACAGTATTGAAGAAAGTAACAGTGTGAGCTAGAAGCTTCTTCTTCAAGTGATAGCCCGTAATGTAATGGAAAAATATCGTGTTCTGAGGGTGCTCAATTAAACAGTATAAGAAGTCTGAACTCTAAATGTCCGTTCTTTTGAGACTGTTCCAATTAATGACAAATAATAAACTAGCCCAGGGATCAGATGACCACAAAGGAATCTTAATCTGTTTTCTTTGTTATGACAAGGGGAAGTATTGGACAGCTGCAGGATCCTTGGTCCTATCATATTAAGCCCATTTCTAGCAAATTAATAGCTATTTTGTACTAGTACACTAGAATATATTTCCTAGGAAAGTAAAACTTCATATTTGCAAGGTAAAAACAAGTACAAGATTCATCTGAATTCTAAATTTCTCTTTTTTTTTTATTAAGGTGAGTCTTCTAGTTCCTTCTTCCTGTCACAAAGAATCAAACATGAAATTTATACAGGTCTTTGAAGAAAGCAAATTTTCTATTGATGAGGAAGTATCTATAGTCCCTGAATTAGGGAATTCATACATCGAAAATGGTTTTTTTCCCAAAAGTTGCCATACTATCTATCTATTCTTATTTCTCAGCTGATGCACATCACTGTCTCCTAAATTCATACTAAATAATGTGAAATTAGAGCATTTCAGGCCCGTTGTAAAAAAAAAAAAAATGTGAAGACTGGCATAAAAACATCATGATTTTAGAATTTATTTCATTCATAAACACCTGAAATTCAGTAGAGCAAATTCAATAGCATCATAAACAATTCTTTAATTGCATGGCAGATTTTATACTCTATTAAACTTTATTGCTGGGAATTATAGATTTATAGATCAATATGTCAGAAAAGTACATGTCAATAAAGCTCAAATGTCAACAGATACTCTCGAAGTCTTTTCAGTTTCTCTCCTCTCTCTTACTGATGTATCAATGCATAAACTCAAGAACTGACAACTTCATGGCTCAAAGTCCAATTCCAAGTGCTAGTGGAAAGGAATTATCCAGGTGAAAAGGAATTGTCCATGTCTAATCAAAGTAGGAAGTAGGACCCCTGAAAACAGAGCCTGTGTGATTTTGCTCCCTCTAAGTGTCAGACTCTACCTTTGCTCTGCCCTCTGCTTGAAATGGCCGTGTGTCCTCCTCCAGAGAACCAAGCCAGTTAATGGTGTTGCCTTCTAGCTCCCTATGGGCAGGACTTTGGGCCCTTATCATCTCCTCAGCAGATGACACCTATGTGGCAATTCCAATGAATATCTTTTTATGTGACTGTTTGTGGAGATACTCTGTGCTACTTGAAAGAAAAGTAGCTGCTGGGTTAGATACTCAGATATTTTATAAAGTTGAGGTTATTGCATTCTGTGAGCAACAATAAAAATATAATCATTTAGAGATCATTGCAACTTTAGAAAGCAGCAGTATATGTAGCCTGTGAAGTAAACACCTGTACTGTATTAGGGACACAGCTTCTATTAAAGCCAAGAATTAATCTCCCTCAAAAAAATCAGTCTCTATTTTGAAAATGGGAAATATTTTAGGGCATTTTTTCTCAATTTGATATTATTTTTAATTGAACAGAACTAGTTTGCCTTACACAAAACCTCTTCCTTAATACCTGCATATTTATGGAAGATGGTCTTAAAAAAATTTGAGTTTGGGGGCTTTTTCCAGTTAAAATTCTTCTTCGAATGACTTAATATGTGTGTATGTGCTCACATACCTGTGAGGGACTCTGTGCTGGGGAAGATCTGTAATAAAAGATGAAGGAATTCTATGAAAAAACCATCAAAATACATGTCCTATTGTTTTTGCCGTGCAAACCCAAAAGCCAGTTACTAAAGTTGCTGTGGGATAGGAGGGGAAAAGACAGAACTTATTTTAAGGTCAGTTTGCCTCAGGTGGTCCATTAAAATGTGTTCTTTAGCACTTCAGTGCATCACAGCACCTTGTTCTGTTTGACTGGTAGCTGTTTTTTTATCTGAACTTAACAGGAACAGATCCTGTGTTGAGCATAGTTAAAAGCCTATGCAGAGGTTGATAGTGATCTCTCTACTAAGTCTTATCTGTTCAAAGGCTTTACTTTTCCAACTTCTTCAAAAAATACTGTCTATTTTTATCTGCTCTTACCTATGGTCACACATTACTAACTCTTGGGAATTTTTAGTAAAACGTAATTTAGGTATACATTATTTTATACTTTCCTGGATCTGTCTTTGAGCAGGACTTATTTAAACTTTAGCAGAACTCATACCCATAGAAATCAAAAGATGTCATCTCCTCCCATAGATCCCTTCATTTCTCCCTGGCCTGATTTTCTACCTGTCTGAAACTTCTAACCCTTCTCTTCCTTATTTTGTGGGGTAATGGTGTTGGGGTTGGGGGACGAGATCAGACCATCACATCTGTTGGGAAGAGAACCTGCTGGGAGGGACAGCAGCACTGTTTGTAAACAAATAAATTTGACTTGAAAATACAGAATTATTGAAAAAAAAACCCAGTAGGTCTACCAGTCAGCAAGACAAGATCAAGGAATTGCCTATGTGCCTGGCTGATTTAACAACTAATCTGAAGTGAGTCTGACTGCAGCTTAAATTTCTGTGTCTCTACAGAGTGACAGCTAACTTTATATTGCCATTAGAGCTAGGGCATCGCTTGGTCACAGTGGAGATAGGTCTCTGTATTAGTATGTCCTGTGCGTATTTGAGATTGTTCTCTAGACCGTGTTTCTGAATACTTTATCCTGCCTCTTTGTGCAGGAGCAGAAAAATGATTTGTACAGAAACATTCAAATGCAATGCAATAGCTAAAGGAAATCAAACAGATCTGACAGAGTAATTTGTCTTTCTGTCAATGAAAGTTCTAGTGGATTATTAGGGATTTTGCCTCAAAATTATTTTACCTTCATACTGTGATTATTGCACCTGCCTTTAGTGAAGTGAGAGAGTGAAGACCTAAAAAATACTGCATTCTATATTATCTCTGTGAAGTATGAAAATATAGATGATGATATCTTCATTTCTATTAGGATTTAAGCCTTTGGTGAATAGCACCAAGATACATATGTTAAACTACTGGTCCATGTTAATCCTTTTTGGTTGTAAAATTGTTGGGTTTTGTTTCTGTATTCTGGGGATATAGACAAAAAGGCCTCACAGAACTTTTAAATGTTGCATGTCTTTCTTTCTGCCGCTCAAAAACATAGGAAAGCATTCATTTTATTTATTTCCCTCAAAAAAGCAAAGAAGAAATTATAGTACTGGAAATATGTACTCTGAGCAGCATCAAATTAAGCTTTTATTTGTAAACCAAATAAATGAAAGTATATCAAGAATTAAAATTAATATAATAATTTTAAAAAAGCCTTTTGGAAATGCTCTTTCACAGACAAATTAATATGTTTGTTTTTACTTTGTAACTGTAGTACATTTACTCCTAAAATGCAAGGCAGACGGATGGGGACTTCAGGGAGAATCACTAAGAGCACAAGTGTGAGCGGAGAGATGTATAAGCTGGAGCACATTGACGGGAGTCAGTCGGACACGGCTGTCGGCATGGTTGGAACAGGTGGGAAGAAAAGGCGTTCCAGCTTTAGTGCCAAAGTGGTTGCCATAGTGTCTCGAAGGAGCAGAAGCACATCTCAGCTTAGTCAAACAGGTGAGTGAGACACACACTCTTTGGAAACAGGACTATCACCAAATACGGTTTACCGTTATTTCCTCTATGGCATCTGTGTTACGTGTATATGAATATAGACCACTCACGAGAGAAGATTTTCCAGCTGTAGATAATTTCTGTGATATTAATTTTCTTTGATCATTAAACATCTGAAAGAAACAATATACAAATGCCTTTTAGAATACATACTTTAATAACTTTCTGTCCCATTTACAGGTAGGCAAGGAAACGCAAAGAGACGTATTGTGTGTATCAACAGTGGATAATGGTTTGCTTAGAGCAGCTTTTTATGTATAGGAAATTTCTTCTAGCAGCAGAGTTGAGTATGAATGCGGGAACTGGAATTTGAGCAAATAAATGGCAGTTATGCAACTCGGATAAAAGATTGTACCTGTAGTGGCATAAAATATGTTTTTGAAAACTACCTTTGATTTCTTAGTTGAGTTGGTTTTTGGTTTTTTTTGAATAACATTGGCAAATTGGGGTCAGTGATTTCAGATAAATTAATGACAGCATGATACTTCATTAGGAACGTAAGACTTCCAACTCTCTCTTATGACTTTAGAAATCTTAAAAGCTTCATATCTGCATAGCCTGAAGGGACCAAAGCTCATACAGAGAGATACTAAAGGAAAGAAAAATGTTTTAAAGTCCCTGTCCTGCTTCTGAACCCCAGTGAAGACTTTTGCTCGTCTTCAGTGGGAGCAGGACCTGACCCTAAGGGTTCTTTCTTACTAAAAGAAAGAAAAGAAAGAAGAGCTTAGGTCTAGAATAGAATGCACTCACTTTGTAGCATTCCTCTCACGTTGTCAGGGTAATCTAAACTAAGGTAAGTAACAATATTGTTTATTTATGTCATCAACTATCTCATCCCTTTTATTGCCAGATGAGCAGTAGAAGTGATTCCTTCACTTGGTCAGCTTTAACAAAAAGATTGTAATACTTTTCTACACTACCCATGAATTTTAAGTCAGAAAGTATATAATAATGCAGTTGGATTAAATGATAAATGTAGTAGGTGTATTTGAAGCCCAGAATTGCAATTCATATTGTGTTGCTCAAAAATACACACTGCCTAAGTATGAGACTAGAATATAGATGCTTGTATACAGTAAGTTGTTATTTTATATATATCATAGTCTCTGAAATTAATAAAAAGTAGCATTGTATTGTAGAAAGGATTTTTAGGTTGATGTTTTACTCCGCTTACTATAAAGAACATAATTTATTATTTTAAAGAATGTGGGGGGGTTTTGTTTGATCTGGCATTCCTTTCTAGCTCCTAAATCTCATTGAAATAGGAATTGCTGTGACAGACCAAATCTTTGCTTAATCTTAGAGTAGTCCAGCTCTGACTGGGAACAAGGACTGTATGCCTAAGGGGAAGGCACATAGGGCTGCCAAGTATAGGATGACTTGCATTGTATGAGCCTTAACTCACTCTTGTCAATGAAGTTAGTAAATAATTTAAAATCTGAACTGTGACTTCCAAAGACTTCTCAGCATTATCTATTTAAAGCTCAGATTTTCACATTATTCATAGAATGATACTACAGCTCTCCAAATTTTTCTTGGTGTATTTTTTTTTTCAAATTTCAAAACAATAGGAATTTTGCAAGGACTGAAGCTGCTGAAGTTGTAATGGAACTCAAAGAACAAATCAAATATAAAAAAGATGATTATGTATTATTCATGACTGTAAAACAGTTCAGAATCATATTTACTTTGTCTTGCTGTGACTCAGGCTAACAGTACTATCTGTAGCATAAGCAGAGCAGAACAGTATGCATATGAGACTTGATAGGTTTTTCAAATTCCATTGTTGGAGACTAAATACACATGTATTCCTGTAATTATTCTTGTAAAGAAGTGGTTTTCCGCATGTTCTTTTGAATTAAGCTCCAAATTCCCAATTTCAGATAAGATACTCTCATCCAAGTAAAGAAATTGTCAATGAGCAGTGAAGTCCTGATAATCACAGAATTACAAAATATACTGAGTTGGAAGGGATCCACAAGAATTATCAAGTCCAATACTTAACCCTGCACAGAACCATCCCCAGGAATCACACCATGTGCCTGGGAGTATCATCCAAAGACTTCTTGAACTCAGTCAGGCCTAGTGCTGTGACCACTTTCCTGGCGAGATTGTTCCAATGCCCAACCACCCTCTGGGTGAAGAACCTCTTTCTAATATTCAATCTATATCTCCCCTGACACAACTTCAGGTCATTCCCTTGGGTCCTGTCACTGGTCACCACAGAAAAAAGATCAGTGCCTGCCTCTCCTCTTCCCCTCCAGAGGAAGCTGTAACTTCAGTGTCTCCCCTTAGTCTCCTCTTAACCAGGCTGAACAGACCAAGTGACCTCAGCTGCTCCTCATACGGCCCCTCAAGGCCCTTCACCGTCTTCATTGCCCTCCTTTGGACACTCTCTAAGAGGAGTGTCTCTATCTTTCTTATATTGTGGTACCCAAAACTGCATACAATATTCAAGGTGAGGATGTACCAGTGCAGAGCAGAGCAGGACAGTCCCCTCCCTTGACTGTCTGGCAATGCTTTGCCTGGTGCCCCCCAGGATGCAGTTGGCCCTCCTGGCTGCCAGGGCACTGCTGACTCATATTCAACTTGCCATTGACCAGGACCCCCTGACAGGTCCATGGCACTGCTTTCCAGCATCTCATTCTCAGTTTGTACATACATCCAGGGTTGCCCCATCCCAGGTGCAGAATCCAGCACTTTCCCTTGTTGAACTTCCTATGGTTGGTGATTGCCCAGTCCTCTAATTCATCAAGGTCTCTCTGCAGGGCCTTCATCCCTTTGAAGGAGTCAACAGCTCCTCATGGTTTTGTGTCATCTGTAAAGTTGCTTAGTATCCCTTCCAGTCCTGTGTCCAAGTCATTTATGAAGATGTTGAAGAGCACAGGGCCTAAGATGTGGAACCCCACTAGTGACAGATGAGCCATGAACCAACTACTCCTCACCACATGATGTCTTTATCCAGCTGTGTGCTGGACATTTTGTCAAGAAGGATCATGTGAGAGACAGTATTGAAAGCTTTACTGAAATCCGAAAAGATTACATCAACACTCTACCCTTGATCATCTAGGTGGATTACCTTGTCATAGAAGGAAATCAGGTTTAATAAGCAGGAGTTTCCTCTCATGTGACAAATGACACCTTGTACCCCACAGTATATCTGTGCTTCTTTTGTGAGCTCAGTACATCTTTAAGAACCCTTCATCTGATTCACTGTCACACATTTCTTCTTCTAAAACTAATCTGAAGAGGGATTTCTCTCATGATTGAAAGACTGAAGTTTAGGTAAAGATCTAGAAAAGAAAATTCCATCCATTATGCAAAATGTCCTCTGGTGGTGGAGAATATAATGGTTTCCTGGAGGTACTTAGTGACTGTTAACAAGCATCACTATGCTGTGTTAAAAATAACACTGCCTGGGAAACATGTAAATTAAGCAAAGCAAAGCAACCTTACAGGCTACGTCATTTCAGAGTAGACATTGCTAGGGAAAAAAAAATCTGTTTTTAATTTTCTAAGTAATTTTTAGGTAATGTAAGTAGGACTAATTTTCTGTCCATCCTTGTAATAGTTTTATGATACAATGAGAGATTTTGTATGGACAGATAAAGCAGATAATAAATCAGAAACAAAATATGCTAGATGGCAAAGGCCTTAGGAATAAGGGTGGATTGTTTGTTGTATTTCTTGAGAACACCATTGCTTCTTTCCATAATTTTGTTACTTTTTTACAAGGGTCATGACAACCTTTTTGTGCAGTGGTCAGGCTTTTTTTTTTTCTCAATATTTAATTTTGATCGATTGAGTCTCAGTTAAAAACAAGGACAAGAATGCATTTCTGATCATGCTTCTTTTACCTCATAAGCTGAGTTTATTGTTTTATCACTGTAGTGAAAGAAGTTGTGATTATTTGATAAGAAGTCTGAGTGCTAGACAAAAGTTCAAAATACTCATTTTATCTAGTATTCAGTAAATGATCTGTTATTACTAGACTGGATAGAAAGCATCAGTAAGGAATACTGGGTGTCAGGAAGAAATTAGTTAGGAGGGAGGCATCAGCTGATTTTTTTAAAACAAGAGCCAGAGATTGCTTGCTGGTTGAGTTTCTAAGACAAAAAGAACAGGCAGATCTTGTTACTGTTTAATGAGAGCTAGTGTGTATGCTGCTAGAATATGCTGATGATACTGATTTAGAAAGTATGTCAGTTCCAGGTAATAGAGAGGAAGGACTGATGAACTTGAGTACTAGAATAGTAGAACTTGGAAAAGTTGTGGCCACGTAGATTCCTTTCAGAATGGCTAATGAAAATTTCTAGGTGAAATCTGGGAACTCTGTCATCAACAAAAATCGAAGGGGGAAGATATAAAGAGAATATGATAAAAGGAGAGCGTAATAAAATAAGGATGGTATAATAAAAACCCACATGAATGTAAGCTGTATAAAAATATTTAAGATATGGCCTGGGAAAAGGAAAATGCTATCCTGGGTGTATCAGGTAAGGTGATTCCTTAGAGAACCAGGAAAGTGCTCAAATCACTGAATGAGGCACAGCTGATGGCTCATCTGGAGTACTGGTCACTCAGCATTCAAGAAAATGAATACTGAATGTTTGTGGGAATCGAGACTGTGAGGATTATTTACTGACTGATTTGTTCAGTCTATAAAAATGAGGATTGAGCAGGGATGGGATTGTTCTGTAAGAATGCAATGAGAATGAACGTAAAAAAAAAGGCAGAAAAGCTTTTGAATCTAAAAGACACCACCATCACAAATTGTGCTGTAATACCAAAAGGTATAAATCTGTTAAAAATAACTTTTATATCTGTATTAAGATTACAATAAAGTAACAGTCAAAACAGAGAGAGAGGTAATCTTTAAACTCTCAAAGCATCTAGCACAATAGGGAAACAACCTTTGTTTTGTTTTGTTTCTTATCTAACATAGTATCCCTTTGCTGTTTTTGTAGGATTTCTTTTCTGATATTACTTTTCTGTATTGCCATCTCCTTCATCCAGATGGAATGCTACAAGATATCAGATTTTCTAAAGGCAGATTCAGAAAATTATCTTGGAATTCAGAATTACCATGGTTCTTACAGCTATACAGTTACCCCACAGGTTTAATTCATTCTTCTGTAATTCGTGTGTTGTTCTCTGTGCCTTAGATGAACATTTACTTGAGTTAGGCATTTCTCTGTGCAAAAATGTGCATTTACATATGAACTTTCTTACCTACAAATATTTCTATTCTGTTATCTTAAGACTGCATGGTTTGCAAATCTTTTCCTTGAGTTTAGACTGTGTGTACTTGAAAAGTAACTTTCTGCAGCCTAGCAGAAATGGGGTGGTCTGTCCTGCAGCTTCCTTATTAGCCTAGTTTGGCTGTTCAGTATTATCTCTGTGAGAGTTTTTTCTATCTGGGTTGTTTTTTTTTTCCCAGAGCAGGCCCTTGGAGCTTACTCTGCATAGTTGTGGTGATCTATGAGGACAAGGGCTTGTGTTGCATGAAAGGGAGAATGGAGGGAGATTGACATTAAGAGGAGTTTCTCTTTTCAGCCAATCTAAAAATGTCCATAGGGAGGCAGCAGGAATGGTCATGGTGCCTTAGGGAGAGTGACAGGATCTGAACTCTAAACCTGACACCTGGCAGCAAAGAGCACCCCCTGAACCCAGCAAAAACTTTTTGGCCAATCCTGCACCCAAATGTTTCTGCAGCAAGGTGGAGGGTGGGGAAAGGGTGGAGTGCGACGAGCAAATGGATGAAGATTAACACTGAAAACAAAGAAAAAGACGTGATTATTTTTGTAAGAGGAACTGAACTCTTTGTTCTAGTAATGATACTTAATTCTTTTAAACTATTGAGCGAATGTAAGCATGTTCTCTTTTATTTACTGTTGCCGTCTCGCTGAGGAATTCACTACCCTTAATAGAAACATAATTCACTTTCAGTTACTCATCTTCCAAAAGATTTCCTAATAAGGGCTAGTATTTTCAAACAAAGTTCTACCCCTCTGTTAGTGTTACATGTGGCTCTTTTCCTTTTTCCTGAAATATAAATTGTGACTTTGTCTCCTGTTACATAGTTCTTTAACTCAAAAGTATTCCTTACTTTTCTATTTGCAACTTCTCCTTAGATTTTTAATAGAGATATTACTGCAGCAATAACTGCACTTTGGGCTGTTTCCAATATGTAAGTAGCATGGGGTTTAGGAAAATTTATTGCTTTCCACAAGTATAATCTTGATTAAGGCTAAACTATGACATTCATGTCTTGTATAATTTCAAAAGATGACAAATTTATTTAATAAGTGTAGTTTCACTCTTATGTTTATATAGCATTTTCTTATGAAATGTGAATTGCATTTTCTTATGAAAGGCCTACTTATAATTCTGACTATATTTAATGCAGTTCTGTTTAAAGAGGATTTTTGTTTGCTTTGTCATCTGATTCACGATGTGTTCACTTTACTTTGTTCAAGTATAAACACGGAGTTGAAATAATATCAAAATTATGACACAAAAAGGAAATAGAGTGATGCCAAAGGACTATCAAGAGGAAAATATTCTGCTATCTTCACATTAAATATTTCTTTGTAAATGATTCTCTGTAAGAGAATGTCCATCTTAAAGCTGAATTTTATTACTCTTCATATACTTCTTGCCTGATCAGATCCACAGTTTGTGTCATTCTGGAACTTGTGGGATTTTGGAGAAAGGTTTAGAGTACCAGCTGTCATTCAGAAAATACTCTTCCTATGTGTCACAGAAATTAATTCCTTTCCCACAGAAGAAAAGAATTCCCTTTGTTTAGAGTCAGATGATCAAGCTTAATTTTGATAGACCTGATTTTTTTTCCTTTCAAAAGCAGTCCCTTTCTTATCGAACATAAACCTTGATTTTTGTTTGAATGAGATAGCCTCATTATTTAGTTATGAAACTATTTAGTTCTGTATCTTTTAGAAAATAAAACTGACTTTTTAAAATCTTTCCTGAAATTTTTGTTTATTTGTTTGTTTGTAAGACATTTTTAAAAATGTGTTGTAATCATAGGTTTGATGATAAGATGTTGGTGAGCTGAGTTTTAAAAAAGGTTCATTTAACTGAATCCAAAGATGCATTAGATTCAGAGACATTATTTTAATCCTATATAGGATTATATATATTCACTTTTACACGTGAATGAGAAAATGAACTTTGAGGGGTTTTCAGTAATTTTTTTTTTAGCTAGGAATAGAACCGTTAGCAACAGAATCCAAATTAAAAGCATTAAACCTAACCTAGGACAAAAAAAGATTATCAGCAGTCGTTTTCAAGGGATTTTCAAGGAAAATAATAATAAATATGATGGTGATAATAATAGTAAAACATCTTGCTGCTTTTACTGCAGCTGGTTTTGTTAGTGTATTTATAAAATAAGCTGTATACATATCTATAGCATAATTAGTCATCTGCAATACATATAATGGCTCTTAGGTACTCAGAATTGTGTATCATAAGTAATGAAATATACAGAACTCAGGAAAATGATGAAAAAATATTCATATAATTTAAAAAAATAAAAATTTTTAGCAAGTTATTAAGCTGCACGAAATAGTATTTCCAATCTAACAGCTTATGATGTCCATCTTGAAAGGACACAAATTAGCTTGAGTATTTCTTAAAATATGAATAAATAATGAATGACATTTTTAAATAAAATGCTAAGAGTGTCAGAGCAGGTATCGGTTCGAAAAACATTTCAGTGTTGCTGAATCTTTTTTTTTTTCTTTAAAAAAGTATTCAGCTGAAAACTTTCACCCAGCTTAGCAGAGCTCTCTTTCTACATGGTTTCTCCACGTAGGAGCTCTGCATGTGAATAGGAAAGAATGTGAGCACTCCTTTACCTTTTAGGTGTGGTTCTAGAAGCAACTCCATTCTCCAGTACTTTTTACAGATGGAGAAGGGAGGTTGGGTTCAGCTGGCTGAGACCCAGGTAACAGCAGCATTGCAGGACAGGAGAGGACAGATGATAAACAAGGACAGGCACTGGCCTCGTTCCCACATGCATCAGTCAGGCAGTGTATCTGCTAGCTAGGGCTGTTGATCGGTGCAGTGTTGACTTTGTTTCCAAGCAGAGAA
This sequence comes from Myiozetetes cayanensis, assembly GCF_022539395.1. NCBI lineage: Eukaryota > Metazoa > Chordata > Aves > Passeriformes > Tyrannidae > Myiozetetes > Myiozetetes cayanensis. The sequence continues at coordinate 84,964,361 of NW_026087411.1, read as the reverse complement.
GGAGCAGCAGTCTAATGTAAACTGTGTGACAAAGGAATTAGATCTCTGATTGCATAGCTTTTGCTGCCCAGAGTTGTCCTTATAATTTGGATGGCATATAAATTAAATTAACATAAGTAATAACCATTTGACAAGTCTTAAAGTAGAACAAAGATAGAAGAGATGAAAACAAGCACCTCATATTATTTTCGAGTACCAACTTGCTTCCTGACAACCAGTCTGATACACAAAGAGAAGGGAAAAAGGGGATTGAGGCACCCAATGAATTTCTTCTTCTTCAGAACAAAGCTTGGCTGTTCAGTGGCATCTGCTTGCACTTCATATGTAAACGCTGTTGATGAGCGGTAGCTTTTATCCCCTGGAAATGTTTCCTCCCTGTGCATGTGAATGGCTTTCATCAAAACATACCAGATGTGATTGCTTTTTCAGCAAATCAATCAGAGATTAGAGAGAGTTTAACAGAGGTTTATTTGAACATGTACTTTTATTTTTACCCCATCTTTGCCTTTTACATGTACTGGTATTTAAAGTGTTTAAATTACACTTTGAGTGATTTTTAACCATTCCATTTGACTGGCCAGTTTATTGCATCTGTTAAATTTTCTTCAAATTACCAAGAAAAGACAAAGAAAAAAAAAAAACAGCCCAGGAAGTGAGAGATGATGGGATCTCTAAGTCACTAGCATGTTGTCAAAGTACAAATATATTTTAATCAGCTGTGGCATATTTTTACTGCTGGGCTTTTGAATGTTGTGTCAGCTTTTCTTTACTTTGATAAGCATTCAATTTTTATAATGGGGTGACCATATAACTTCCAAAAGGGGACCAATGGTGAAAAGTGATAAGTTTGTTTAAATCTATATTGATTTTTGCTGTGTTGTTAGGTGCTATATATGTCAGTTATTTGGTATAACTAAGTATGGCATGAAAATACTGTGCAATATTGAAGCTGAATTACTGTTTCCTCTCTTACAGACCTCAATCTAGTTACTTAGACCTCAGTAACTATTGACATGGGTTCTGCATATCCTCAGGTCTCTATTAGAAGGTTCATCCCTAAACTTACTTGAATTTACTGAAATTTGACAATCTGTTTAGATTTTCAGACTGAGGTCTATAAATATTTAACTGCAGTGTCATAGACGTAACACATTTAAAAGGCTTAAAGAGTAAACTGGTTTTTTCAATGAACTGTTGGAGTGTTACCTTCATAAGTTACCTGAAAATTGCTTTGAAATTACTTAGTATTTGTAAAAGTCCTTGATGCTCACAGACAGACCCTCAAGTATAGTTTACTATAGTTATATAGGTATATAGTTTACTTCATTTACCCACGTAGCCATTTTTCATATTGCAAAAATTCAGTTTCTGGTGCCTAATCACTTCAAAAGCATTGTTTTACCAGGAATCTTAAAAATGAACTGTTTTTCTTCTGGGAAGCTCTAGATATCTGACAGTCACAGCAGAAATTCTCTATGTAATGGAAGCTTGACTATGCCTCAGGTCAACCCAGGTCAATGCTAAGCCTAAAGGAGGCAGTTGTCTTTCTGCTTTACTTTAATTCTGTGATCTGTGAAGCACAGAAGTTTTGTGGTTAGATAAGATAGGAGGGCTGCTCAAAACAGTTCCTGTCTTTGAAGCTTGGGTTAACTGGGTAACTTCCTCCTATTTTACATTGGTGCTTGCACTGTGAAACACTACTGAAAGTTTATTTTTTTAATGGTTTAGTTTGTGTCTTCAGGATCAAAGTTGGTGTCTTGGGAAGCCATTTATTTGTAATGACTTCTCTGGTCTCAGAACAGAACTTGTCAGATTGACAAGTTATCTTAATGCAGGTACATGCAAATGGATTTCCTGTTTATAAAACATGTTAAAATATCCAAAAGCTCCTCCTGGCAAGAATCTCAGTGCTGCTGTTTTGATTAGTTTTGCTTTCATATGGCTCTTGATGGCTTTATTTATAGCTCTACCATTTGATTAGATCTGATGGTGTAAAGTGTTCTCTCTCAGAGAATAGACTTAAACATTGAATTAGTTAGGTATACATGTGACTTAGGATTTAAGCACAAAAGTAAATAACTTTTATCCCTTACTCTCCCTTTGGAAATTATCCTACTAATGATCTTCTGCATGAAGAGCTCTTTTCGAGATTTCATGGTCAGGGCAGGGTGAGGGGATTTCTTTGACAAGGCTCATCTGCTTTCTTCAGTCTGGACTCCAAACGTTACCTGGGGAAGATGTTCAAGGGGCATTGAAAACAAACTCTGCTTTATATACGCAGTAGGGTTCGTTTGCTTTTTGCATAGTGCAAGTTTAGTGTTTATTGAGAGGAAGTATGTATCGAGATGAAGTTTAATGTTTATTGAGAGGAAAGGAATAATTTACCAGGAAAACATTTTGAGGGAGTTAGTTTTCTTTATCTTAGAGGCATACCATCTTAAGAACCAGTTTCTTCTGCCTAGGGAGAGGTACTCCACAGCACTGTGAAGTGGTCATTTCAGAAAGGTTGCATACAGGATCCAATCCAGTAACCAAACTTTCTCTGGAGTCACAGTAATGGCCCTTGTGAGGAGGAACCACCTCAAGAGCTGGGTGTGACAGAACTGAGTTGCATTTGTACTGCACTTTTTTCTCCTCGGATGTGAAAAAATTCACAGCTCTGGCAACATATCACAGAAAGAAGATATCTATCATCTCTAGCGTGTGTTGGACCAGGCAACATTACTGTACTTATGCAAGGATTGTAGTCACAGGTCAGGAGTTAGCTCTTAAGAAATGAACCGTTGTCATTGACTTGGGGAATCCAGGAGAAAAAGTGACTGAGAAGGTGACATAGAAACTGTCATGGGTTTGAGTAGCAGTTTACATTTTTACTTTAACAGCATTTACATAGTTGCAAATACAGTTTTATTTAGTTTTGCTTAGGCAGGATTTTTATGCTTCATGCCTGGGTATGGGCTTTTATCCTATACTCTGCTTCAAGGGGATAACCATGTTTATGACCAACTTGGGAACAACGTCAAGGAATTTTATGGCATCCCCTTTTAGCCAACCTACACAATCTCCTGATCTGCTTCACAGTAGTTTCTGTCCAAAGTTTGCCCATGGCGAAAACCTCAGGGCATGACTTTTCCCAATAATCACCTTCAGATTGTAACAGGCTACTGCAATACCCCTTAAAGTTTACTGATTTGGGCAGGGGGATTCTCTGTAAAGGTCAAAAAGCCCCTCTCCTCTCCTAGTCATTATGGTCCAGAAACATATCCTTCTGTGCAAATGCTGGTGAGTGAATATTTGACATCATGAATGGTTTCATTTATAATTTAAAAAATTAAAAAAACAAGGTTACATCTAGAAAGACTTGAACACAAATCTTCCAGACCAGTAATTCCCACTGCTTAGTTCTTCAAGGAATCCCATGACTCAATATCTCTAACACAGTGGTTTTTTCAATACACTTACACGGTACCAGCTGTACTTCAGGAACTGGAGAGGGATTGTGGGATTGTTGTGGTTTTGCCCACCAGCCAGCCCCTGGGGCTGAGGATTGTTTTGTCCAGGTAGATTTCCGGAGAAAAAGCCAATCAAAAAGTTCAGTAACGCCTTTGCTAATTACATATTTAAGAAAATGGAAGAGAAGGCTATTACGCAGTTGAAATTAGGTAGCCATGTAGGAGCGGCGTCAGGCCCCAGGTTGGGGACAGGCCTCCCTCCTCCCCCAGCCCTGGGCTGGGGTCAGGTGTGGCACTGAAGCCCCCCTTCTCTCATGTAAGAGAGTAAAGGAAAAAAACTAGAGGACTGACTGCTTGGATGAAAACCGCTGCAGAAGAATTCCAGCAGAGAGATAACGAAGTGTTCAAGGCCAAAGCTGCAGCAGGAGAGAGAAGTTCGAAGGGGGGCTGCTTCTCCCCCCTCTCTTGCTCTCTCTCTCTCTCCCTTCAACATGGAAAAGACTGAAAAATAAACTCTGCCTCCTGTGGTAATTTGTTACTCCTGGAGGAGCCTACACTGGAGTAAGGTGATGCACAAGGAAGCCGAGACTTCATGAGAGACCTGAGGTGAAAAAGAGTCCTGTTGGAGGCTTGTAGGCCATAGAGAGACTTACACCAGAGCACAATGGCTTGGGTAAGCTTAGGAACCATGTGTGGGATCATGCTGCTGTTGAAGATTTGTGACTCTGAGAGAGACGAGACTTACACTGGAGCAAGAATGGCTCGGGTAAGCTTGGGATCTCAGTGAGAGATCCATGCTGCTGGTGCTGGAAATCTGTAACCCTGAGAGAACCTACACTGGAGCAGGAACGGCTCAGGTAGGGTGTTGGGATCCGAGTAAGGGATCCATGCTAGACCCATGTCGGAGAGGTCTATTCAAGGACTGTTCTCCCATGGGGAGGGACCTCACAGGGAAACAGGAGTGGACTCAAAAGCCATTATCCCCTGTGACTCTGTAGTGAAGATCCATGGTAGGCAAGTGTCTCCTTGCAATCCATGGAAGAGAAGACTTTCAGGGCCCGAGTAACCCCCCAGCCTCTGGTCTTAACCCAGGAGGGGGGTAGGCCCAGCCCTGGAGGCCGACATAGAAAAGAGAGAGAAAGAAAAAGAGTTCCAGCTGCAATGAAAAGGAGTTGTTGTCCTGAGATAACAGAAGAAGAGCTTTAGAGTGTTGCAGAGTTATTGAAAAGATCTGGAGCTCCGAGAATGGAGAAAGAGACTGCTTCTCCTCCTTGGACTGATAAAAGGGGGGAGAGGTATTTCTGTAAATACACAGTACTTTTACTTAAGTAGAATTGTTGTAGATATAGTTCTTTAGTAGTTTTTATTTTACTAGTAATAAATGTTCATATTATTTTCCCCAATCAACTCTCTTTTGTCTGCATAAACCTTCTCTCAACTTATAGTAATTGTGTGGGGGGTTGAGAGCAAATTGACCCAGAGCAAATGTGAATGTGAACCCTGCCCTTGACAACTAGAGAGGCCCTGTTCTTCAAAGAAGTGGACCAGGAACTGTACTCTCAAAGTGTGGGATCAGTCTGAGCAAGTGTAGGTGTCCACAATGTAGCTGTCAGTTCATTGCTGCAGGCTTTCTTCCTAGCCAGCAGCGAGAGTCGTTCACTTCTGCCCATGGCTTATCCATCCTCAAGTATGTATCTGAAATAGTAAAAATGAACTGCACCCTAAAATGTCTGGTTTTCTTTACATGCTCTGAAAGGAGTCTGTCATGACTAGCTCCAGTACAACGTCTATGGACACCTTAAGTTCAGTGAGCTGAGTCCTACTTAGCCTGTGCCCAGCGCCCTGTCTTTCTGCTCCCGGCCCTTTCTTTGGTTCCCCCTTAGAAGCAAAGGCATCAGCTGCTCCAGTCCTTCACCTCCTGTAGCTGAATCCTGAGAGTTTCTCTTGCCCATCTTGTACAAAGTAGAGGCACAGAGCAGAGTTACCTGGATAGAAGACATCTTAAGAAATAAACCACCTCAGGGATACACAAAGTAGCCACTTTTGCTTGTAGCTGGTTGTGCAATAAGCAAAATGTGCCTCAAAACTGGGCATGAACCTCATTTTGCTGCATGATAGCAAAGTTCAAATTACAAATGCAAAAGTGCCTTTGGCACACTTATTTTTCATTGGTACGACTGTCTTAAGTTTTCTGATTCTGTTTTTGTAGGTCAGATAGCGATCTTGCTGAGATGCAGTAATTCTCTGCCTCCTAAGTGGTTTCTGTCATTTACTCTTCTGATTGCTCAGCATCCATAAGAGCAACATCATTTTGTTGCAGATGTAAAGTCAGTTTTCTAAGTCTGTGTGACTGCTAATCAAGAGGTACATTTATGTGTATGTCTATTTCATATTTTTGTATCAATTGCACAAAGGGAACCATTAATATGTTTATGTAAAGGGAAGTGAGATTGTCAGCCTCAGAGGTACTGCCATGAAAAACCTTGAAGTCCAATTGTTTGAAATGTGATCAAATCAGAAGAAATAAGGGAAGGCAGTTTTATGTCTGATGATCTCCTTAAATACCTTGCCTTTTCTGATAAGAACGTCTTCGTCAAAACTAACACTTTGTAATTGCTATAAATCTTTCTAGGCAAAACAAAAACTGAGTAACTGCATAGATGGAAATGACACAGTGATTCAGTCAAGTAGAATATGTAATAACAGAAATGTCCTGTGATTCAATGTTTATTGTGAAAATTTTAGCATTTTATAAATTTCTTTTTTTCTTTCGTGCCATCAATAAAAATAATACTTTTTGCTATTATATGACTCTGCAGGCTGGGAATATGATAATGCTTTTATTCTTCAAAGGGCAACTGGAGAGCACATCAAGCTGCAATGTGCTGTTACTCATCTAGTGCTGCTATGTGTTTGATGATGGTATAATAAGCAGTAAATATGTCATCTTAGTTTTACTAAGGGGAAGATAACTTTTGTGTGTTAATGCTTTTGTTAATACTATGGCGTTTTTAGTATTGTTTAAATACTACTTTTTGCTTATAGTTGCAAATAGTTTATTGCTGAAAGAGCAAAAAATATTTGGACAACATGAACTTTAGTCAAGGTGAAGAGTGAGGAAGAAAAACAGTGATGAAAATCAAATGTTCAGTTGGATCAGTGACTGATCCCAAAAGGAGTGATGATAGAGAGAGAAAACTGAGAGGAGATCTCTTCAATAAATATGAATAACTCAGAGGCGGGTGTCAAGAGGATGGTTCCAAACACTTTTCAGTGGTGCCCAGTGACAGGACAAGGAGTAATGGCTATAAACTAAAACATAAGGAGTTCCACCTCAACATGAAGAAGAACTTTACATTGAGGGTGGCAGAGCACTGGAACAGGCTGCCCAGGGAGGTTGTGGAATCTCCCTCTCTGGAGACATTCAAAACCCACCTGGACGTGTTCCTGTGTAACCTGTTCTAGGTGACCCTGCCTTGACAGGTGGGTTGGACTAGATGGAGATCATCCAGTCCAACCCCATCTACTCTGTGATTCGATGAATTTGTGATGTCACTTTAGGGTGACAGATATACCATCTCTTGACTTTCTTCTTGTCTTTTACTATTTATCAGTGTTCATGTGGTGCTTATGACTTCAGTATTGGTAGAAGCCATATGCCATAGAGAAATAGAATCATCAGTGCTTTGTAAAAGGACTGTGAATGAAATGAAGTTTCAAAATTAAGACGTGAACCTTGATGCTTTGCATTTTAATGTTTCTCTTTTACTTAAAGACCTTCCTGCAGGCATGTTAGTCAATGTTACATACGCAGGTAGTTCCTCTTTATGCATAAGAAATTCTCCTTGTTCGTAGGATATGCTTATTTTTAAGAAATTAATTGCTTTTGAGAGGTTGGTGCTGAAAAATTCCTTTGATTTCAAGGCTTAAGAATGTGGTAACCCAATAAGACTTCCATAGAATAAGTGGATGACCCTGTGCAGATATTTTTTTTCTGTTTGTTGTCCAAAGTTTTCTATCTTATTAGAGTTGTAGTAACAATATAACAATCATTTTGCAATCCCAACTGGAGCAAGAACTGCTATGGCTACTCTGCAAACTTGTGTTGTTGAACTTTGCTCTGTAGTGCAATTTATTTAATGTGCTCTTAATTTATGTTCTGACTTTTATAATTCATGTCAGACTTTCTTAATAGTAGCGATGGTCCTTTGTTCTTTGCATTGTTGGCAGCCATAGACCTTAAAACAGTTTACAAAGGAATGGTGTCATTGTCCCATTTTATTGAGGAGCAAACTCCAGGACTGGAAGTGACCTACTGAAAATGTCGCAGTCTGCAGAAGAACCAAGACTTCCTAAAAAACTGACTACTGTAATTGTCTGATTAAAAAATACTTATGACTGTTTGTGTACCTAGAGCACATGATAAGAGAAACAGTAATCTCAGTAATGTAGTGGGCATGAATGTAACTACCTGTGCGTAATCTTTATGTGGGGCATTGTTTTAAGGAAAGAGTCCCTGGGACCTTAAATTTCTGTATTTTAAAGCACATCTAAACATCACTCACATATTAAAAATGTTTAATAATGTTTACAATATAAACTAGGACAGTGTTAGCTATCTTGAAATCAGAATCTGTACCTGAAAGCAATATGTTGTTTGACCCTCTAAAAGATGTAAAATTAGGACTCAGCTCTGTACTGCTGGAAGATTATGTAGTTTGTGCATGCATTTATTCTCAACTTCATTTAATGTCTTCATTTCTTGTGTCCTCCTAGTAAGAATGTTTCTATTTGGGGTATTTAATTAATTACTTTTTAAAGGTTACTTGCTTTAAAGGTCAATACAATAGGTTAGTCCCTGCAGTGTAAGATTAGCTAAATAAGCAAGTAATGGTACCTGATTAGTTGATGTATTTTAGTGATATTAGTATAAAAGGTACGTTGACCACAAACTGACTCAGTACTTGACTGTAAGAAGATCCCTAAAATCTTTTAAGCTGTAAACTCAGTTGAACTGTGAGGAAATGCATAAGATATGTGAATAGCTCATTAACTAAATTAAAACAGATTCATCCATCACTGGGTCGCCTTGCAAATGTGCATGTTTATACTCACATCCCTTTGACCATTCTTTCAGCTCATGTTTTGTACTTCAGAACATAGCATGGTGACATTTGTTATCTTACTTGATGGCACAGTGCTGAACTCTCTGTTACAAGATCTTTTCAGGTTGCTAGTTTTTCTACAAAATAATAGCTTATCACTGTCATAAGCTATCTTTACAAAATTCCTGAAAATATACTGTGGTTACCTGCCTTGCTGAAAAGAGATTACTGAAGTGTGTGCAAGATGTTTTCTTTCCTTTCTAATTCTGAAGAAAAGCAGATGAGAATTTCAACACGATTCTGGATTGGTTCTTTATTTATTATTGTGTTCTTGGGATGAATAGAACAGAACGTAATATCAACTCATAGATTGAGAGTTATATTAAAAACATAAAACTGCTTTATAGAAATCATATCCTACTAGGTAGGATATGTAATTGTAATTGTAAGGCAATTTTAATTATTTCAAAATTGTCAGGTAATTGTAATTATTTCAAATTTTCAGGCAACATTGTGCCAGAACAGGAATTTATGGGAAAGTTGACTTTGGTTTCTAATGTGTATAATTTTCCTCATTGTTGAAACAAATAATGTCACATTAGAAACATATTAGAAGTTTATTTAAACATGATTCATCAAGTATCCAGGTGATGGTGAAGTCCAGTCCTATGTGTGCTTTACAGGGAATAGGCCCATGAAAATCTACACATGATGAAGTTGGACCTTCTGCATGCTTTTGTGAATATATAACACATTAAAAAAACCCACTTCTTCAAGATAGAGGGGAAAAGAAAATATTCACTAGCACCGTGCACTTTGTTTTAAATTACCCATGCTATTATATTTAGTTTGATATAATTAGTGAGCCTGTGTATCCCAAGGTTCCTTTGAGGATGATAGAAAAATGTATAGAGAAGGCCTTTGAAAAAATTTTGGTCTTCACTGTGTGTCTTCCCCTTTCCCCGTGTGGCATACACATAATGCAGTCTTCAGAGAAAGGCCGCCACTGGACAAGGGTGTCCAATCAAGGGTAGAAAGATTGGTTTTACTTAAATATTTCAATGGAAGAAAAATAAACTATTCGAACAACTTTTCTGACTATATATTGGAAGCTCTTGACTTGAGAGAAATGCTTTCAATTTTCCTCTAGAATATGTTCTTTTTGTTAAAAATTAAATACATATATTAAAAGCTGAGGAAAATGGGAGACACCATGAATATATATATTCTTTTGAAAACAATATGCAATCGGGCATATTGTATGAAAGAACCATTAAGTAAAATAATTTTTAGATTTGAGTCATCTTTCAGTGACATTGACTTCTGTTGCCACTGAAATGCACATTAAAACTCACTTCAATAGAAAGTGGAGACTGTCTTCATTACATACGTTCAGTGCTGTGTCACTAATAGATAGGGTAAAACTTGTGATTGCAGACACCTTTTCAAATATATTCTCCATCTATTACCTGACATAGTAGTTTTGATATTTTTCACAGTCTAAAGATTGTGTATTTAATAAGATATAATCATTATGATTTAAAGCCTATGAAATTGTTATTATACTATCTATGGGTGTTACTTAAGCTTAATCAAAGTCACTTCTATATTGTTTATTATTCTGGCAGTAGCTATATCATTTAATTTATCAAGGAGCTTCTCAAACTTTCTCTTTTGTGATATTCATATGCTCTTTATGCCATCTTTCATTATGATTTTATTAGAAGTTGCCTGCCAATTAGCTAGTTTCATTCTGTCCTTCCAGTCCTTACATATTCCGGAGGGTAGTAATATCAGCTTTCTATAAACTGATATAAGCCAGGGTTTATGCACATTTTATTGTTTGTTGTTTTCTCTCCAATCTTCTGTCATGTTAGATTCTATTGTAGTCACAGAGTTTTAAAATTTGGTCTGTTATAGAGGCTATAATAACAAAACTGTTTCCTTTATGTTTCCTTAAAGAGTATTTCCTAATTATAGAGCAAGACTGTGTTTAAATTTCACCTTATGGGATTGTGATTTATAGTGTACATAGAAATCTTTTTTTTTTTCTGTACATATTGTGTTTAATCCTTATATGACAACATATTATCTGTGTAGAATTTATGTGTCTTATTTTTGCCTACTATTTAACTGGACAATGCTATTTTTATAGTAAATAGTACTCAATAACAGCTACCCTCTCATACTTCGACCACACGCAAAAAAGAAGCACTCTCATTAATGATCACAATAATCCTGAGCAGTAAATAGAGCTTTATCTGTCAGTTCCAAGAAAAAATACTATCTGAAATAATTTGTGTAATATAGAGATAATATGAGATTAGTGCATCTGTTCCAAAGAGCCTGACCTTCAAACCATTAGCTCTGCAAGATTCAAGCACCGTGGTGTAATCCTGCTATGAAAGGCAAGTTTGTTTTACTTTTGTATTTTATGATCTTCATCCATGAGCTAATATATACTGAAATCCCTGGAAAGATGTAGTACTATTTGGTATGAGTTATAGAGACTAAAATTACTGTAAAAGGCATGTTTCTGTTTAACCAATAGTAAGTCTGGGACCATGAAAATAAGGTTTGTTTATTATATTTTAATTCTGTGCCATGTACTCTTGCGAGCCGTCTTTTTATATGCCATCTGCAAGTAAATTTGGAATTTGAAATCTGAGGTTCAGACTGGCTGATTGATTGTTGCAGATTTTCATGTTTGTTATTATGATGTGCAATTTTCTGCTACCCTTCCTCATTTTCTTTTGTGCTGATGTTGATACACAATTTTTGTTTTCCAGATTATTATGACAATAAATTGTTATTTCTTCATTTGTGATAGGTTTGTCAGTATCCTCTACATCAATACAGCAAGAAAATTTAATACTCAATCTTAGCCTCTGCTTTTGAATAATTTATAGAGAGGAAAATGGCCTATTAAATAGTTCAGCAGTAGTGAAATTAGCTTCATATTGTATGGTATTTTTTGTTACTAGCATATATGGAAAAACGTTTGTGAATATTGTATTAGTTCAAGATAAGTGCATTTGATCCTTAAACTTATTAATATGCATGCACTGTTGCATTAAAAACTGTATTTCAGGTACCCTTGTGGTTTAGTTGGAGTAGCAGTTTGTAAGTGTTTTCACTTCAGAAATAACTAGAAGTTTGGGAAGGAGACAATCTTTTCTGTACACATAGGCTGTATTAGCACCATTTCATATTTTTTCCCTACTTTCTCCCTGCTTGAAAGGGCTTTAAAATTTTGTAAACACTCGCTGTCTGCTTATATTTGTTGGCTCTAATTCAGATGCTCTCAAGTATTAATTTATAATAAATGGCTAATTCTCCCTTGTGCTTATATTTTTCTTAGCTTTTTATCTTGTTTGTAACAGATTAATTATACAATAAATCTATTCTAAAACAAACTAACAGTCACAATAAAAAAATATTACTTTGTAATAAAAATTTAGTGTAATTTACCAGGGAAAACACAGAACAACTCTTCCCATATTGGTACGCTTTTTGCCTCATGTCCATTGACTGTTGTTTCATCTGCTTTCCCTTTGAGAAAGGCAAGTGCTTCCTTGCTAAGCAAAGTTTGTAATCCAGAGAGGAGAATGAGAAATGAGTGGCCATAGGGACCTGCAAAAATAGCCTGGAATCATCTTTGATGACAAAATACAAGGTGTTACAGAAAATCCTGCTCTCACATTGCTCCCTGCCTTGCCCAGACATTAAAGCAATAGTGATGCTGCAACAGGTTTTTTGTGGTGGTGTCTGTCTGTGGCACGGTTGAACTTTTACATCTTGTTAGTAGTGTTTTCCTCTATCCATATTTGATAATGGACATAAACCAGCAATACCAGATGCAAAACTTTGCATGTCGTAGCAGAGCTGGGCTGGAGCATTCATTTGGGAAGTCTGGCTGAATGATCTATCTCTAAAAAGTCTTTGTGTGCAGTTGTCCACTTTCAATAATATAAACACAAAGGGAACAATTATATCTTAGTTATGCAGTGTTTATCCAGCGCAGATCCACTGCCCGAGTCTGTAGGTGTTTTTGCATACTGACTGATGTAACTAATGCAAATCAGTCTGAGTGTAATGCCACAAACAGCTGTTTTAAAACAGAAACGATCAGTGACTGTCACTATCAGTACTTACCTGACTGAACTACTACTGTGAATAAAAAGCTGATTCAAAAGATAAATTTTGCATCAGGACCACCATTAGCTGGACTTGAACTCTAGCTGACCAAAAGAAGGAGCTTCTCCTGAGTTTTTAGCTTCCCTTGTAGCAGGCTGACCTCAAACGTGAGAGGTGTGTCTGTATGTCATCACAACATAGCTGGCTTGGGACTTTAGGTAGTCACATTTTTGAGAAATTCAAAAGCAAAGTAAACCTTAGCATAGGTACTTTGGCTGAAGAAGAGCATGGGTGTATTTTACTGTAGCTGAAACTTCAGTGGGATCACTGACAGTGATACAAGGGGCAGCAGTGCAAACAAGTTTGCAAAAAGAAAGTGTAAAATTTTGTTTAAATTTGTAGAAAGTTTAAAGGAAAGTTTGTTTGAGGTGTGGTACTTTGGAGGCTGCCCAGAAAAATTTATTCTGTAGAAAGTGTGAGGCTAATATTTCAGGATGCAGTGGTGAAGAAACAAGCCAAGTTTTTGGTCAGCCTTTCTGTTACAGATCCAGAAGAGAAAGTCAAACAGTTTTAATCCTGGAAAGGGGGTTTGATCATACAAGTAAGAAATATAAGAAATTATTTTTCCTGGAACTAGGAGGAGTATAAAGGAGGAAAGGTGTGACTGAAGTCAGGGATTTCTTTTTTTCTTTTATTTCAGCTTTAAACTTCTTTTGAGTTTCCCTGAGCAAGAACCTGAGTGGGAGGGAACTTCTGTACACTTGACATGAGTGCAGCACTTTGTGTAAAACTGCTCAGCATGGCAGGCTGGTCCTGGAACCTTTGCCATGCACATGCTGAGGGCACGTCTTAGAGGGTGACATGCATCCATTAGCAACTACCAAAATCAGCTTTTCATTCCTGCCATGGCATTGTACTTATCTATGGAAGACAAGTCTTTCTATTAATTGTATTCTGCTTTTTTAATGTAACATGCACTATGAGAGAATTGAATACCATACATGAATACATGAATATGTATTTTTTAAAAAGATGATAAGCCATCCTCTCTGTGGTTTTCTGAGCATCATTTCTATATATGTCAGGAAGATACAGACTACTTCAATCATTGCACTACATAGGAAATCTATGCCTAAACAATGAAAATAGGTGGACATCTGAGCATTGGAGCAACATAAGATACACTGCATCACTACTGCAGAGGGCTTTGAGTTTGTCACCTCTACAGTATTTGCAATCATAAATCCTGCTATGTATTTATTAGCTGAAATGAATAATATAATTTGTAGCATTTTTCTCCTTGATTGCTTTAAATAATCAGAACTTTACCATAACTTGAAGATCTACTGAGCATAAATTTATTATGCATGGTAATTTTTTTTCCCTGTTATAATCCTGTTTAAAATAGTTCTCTTCTTTTTGCTTGACAAATGTTGAGTCATTTCCTTTCTCCTTTCTCCTTTCTATCTTTAATCACCCTGATATCAAAATTTCACTATGTACCTTAGGTTGGGTACCTCCTTTCTTTGTAAGAGCAAGTGAGAGAAAGCACACTGGTCCTGCACATTGGTCCCTACAATTTTGAATGCCAAGTTAATAAAGATGTGTTTAATTAATTGATTCTTAAATAATTGCAAAAGGAAAGCATAATACATTTTCAGAATGGAACATTAGAAAAATTAAAAAACTTGACATGGAAACACACATGGCAAAGTTTGTTTCCTCAAAAGAAAGATTAAAGATGAAAAGACTAATTAAAAAATGAAATTCTGTTCTTAAAATGCACATCATCATTTTGGAGGCAGTGAAACTTTAACCCTGTTGTGTTCGAGTCCCTCTAGGACAGTAACATCATTTAGACTTTTCTGTAGTGTAACTGTAATTTAGTAGCTAATGCTAATTTGATGCTTTCTCAGGGTTGCAAAGTTTCAGGTGTGTTTGTACCAAAATTCATGCAAAATGAGTCAAAATCACCAGGACAGAGAAATGTGTTCCTGTGTTTATCTGACTCTCCTCATCAAGTTCCAAACAGCAGCATTAAAAAAATGCGTCTACCAAAGTTGCCAAGAATATTTTGAGCTCTTTTCTGCTTGCACACATTGCTGACTGAATTTCTTAACCTTTTGGCAATATATTATGAAGTGCTAGCTGGCAGGTAGTTCAGTACTTTTTTTCGCTGCAAGGCCTTATAATGTAATCACAGTTGTAAAAGGAACTTGTGAGTGAAACAACTTGATCATTCCTCGCTGTGCTGCGGTGCCAAGTGGCTACAGGATAAGCAGGGAGAGGCAGCACCGGGACCCCAAAGATTTATTCTACTCAGAAACAGCACAGGTTATTTAAACAAAGGTGAAGTTTCTTTAGTTGCTGGCTGCTTGCTAAGGATTATATGATAGCCAATGTTTAAATTTGCTTAAACTAAAGGTAAGGCTGTATTTTCTGTGTGTTATTGTGATGAACCTACTCATGAGTCTGATTTTTCACAATGTACCATAATCTGTGGTTATACCTTTGCAATGCTACAGTCACTAAGGAAAAATCTGAGTCGGTGTGATACTTCTTTGATCTGATTCATTAGAAATGATCTCTCAAAGGCAGGTTAGTAACATTTTTAAAGGGAAATGTGATATCCGCCTGGGAGGTGCTGGTAAAATGAAATTTGAAGGGCTTGAAAGTTACAGTCAGAGCAAATCAAACTACAGAAAAGATAGAGCATTTTCAGATCAATTCACAGGTTGGTAATTGTGACAAAAAGGAAGGGACTGTTTCTGAATCTGTATTGTCTCCTGATTTGTATTCTGTGCCATTAAGTTAAGGTTGAGCTATTATTCAGAAACTTTTCAACTGTACAAAAAGATATGTAACATCTTTTTACTAGAAGATACTTTGGCACCCATGTTTTTGCCAGTGTTTCAATTTACAGGTTTTTTTCAGAGATTATTAAAATAATTAGACTTTGGATTGCCATTTTGTAGAGTACATAGGTCTCAGGAAACTTTGCGAAGATGCATAGCAATAGGGAGCTTTTATCAGTGATGTCTTATAAATTGTCTCATTGGTGATATCATCTTGTAAAATATCATCTTTTAGTAGTCATACTGTTATTTTATGTTTTTAATAATAAATACTAAAGTATTTGTAATTGTGAAGACTTACTTAAAAACAGTCTCAAATTTACTAAGATTGTTATGGCTGCCTATATCCAAAAAAGGCATCAAGTTACTTAAATATGTATAAACTCCTAATGAAATGAAATGCTGGTTTAGTTTATGGGAAGAATCTTTCTATGTTTTTTCTGCCTTGCATTTTGTTTCCCTTCCTGTATGAACTGCACGCTGTGTCCCAGCACCCTTTCATCGGACAAATGTTATTTCTATACTATGTGTCAGTTCTCTTCTAAGGGTTAACTGGTAATAAGCAATTCTTATAGGGCTGTGTTTTTATGGAAAAATGTTACTGTTGAAGTGCAAACAGCTCTTCTGAACTTCTTATTTTCTTCTGTCTTGCGTTCTCCTCCAGTCTAACAAAAAGAGCAAAGAGTATGTGAGAAAGTGAGTGCTTGATATTTTATAAACTGTTTATGTAGTAAATAATTTGCTGGAAACATGACTATGTTGTTTTACTAATTGAATGTCACTGGAAGAGGCTTTAAGAGTTAAAGAATATGGCATGTAGATCTATTATCAGTTTCACAGAGATGTTCTGCTTTTATATAGTTCTTTATGTATGTGTGAACAGGATAATTAATATGCTTTAATTTCTGTATGTTTATAAAGCACGCTTCGCACAATCCCAGCAGTAAAAACTCATTGCTATATATCATCTTTGATTGCCTCATTTTGGCTGACACAGTGGCTCTTTTCTCTTCATTGCAAGTATGTGAACAAAACTATTAATCTTTATAAAGTAATTTCAGAATCCATAACTGATCTTTTTCTGACCAGATACCCTTGTTTTTCCTTAGCATACTTGTGTACTAGTTAGACACAGGTTTTCTTTCCTAACATGAAAAGATCATAACTATCAGGATAAATGTATAAAAACATGTTTGTTTTTACTTTTAGGGGGGGGGGGTGGGTTTGTTTTGGGGTTTTTTTTATGAAATATGTCTAAGACCATCTTTCCTACAGCAGATATGATTTGTAAAAGCAGTTGCTCAAAGTTTTGAGGCCATTGTCAGGTAGTAAATAATGACCTGATTTCCAGTTCTTGTTTACTTTTGTTTTGAGCATGGAGATATTCCTGTCATTTGTTCTCAAAGTGCTACTTCAGCTTCATGCAAGTCACTAGGAGCTGTTGGATAAGTAAAATTACTTCCCTTTGAAATCTAAAACTGTTAAGAGTCTGAATCTGCAACTTTGCTTTTCAGTGAAAAATACATTCAAAAGCTGATGTTCTGCAGTACGCTGGCTAAAATGTCATCAAATCGTTAATACAACCATTAATAGAACTTCACTGAAGTCTCCTTTTGTTAAGATTGGTGCTTTTTGTTCCTTTGCTCTATGTATGTCAGAAAAAAATATTGTTTGTATTAATGGACTAATTGCATTATCAATTTTTGTTATTTTCCAAAAATATCTATTGGGAATGAAAGTGTTTTGCCAGTTGTGAGATCGTTTTTTCCAAAATTCTGATAAAATTTCTACTCGATAAATTATCCCTGCTGAAAAGGTGAATATTCTTTCTATCAGGTTTTGTTATTTATATTAGTATAAATGTTGTTTGTGGATTTGTTTTAATAGATAGAAATGGGAAGTATGTGATAGTTTATATTTGGATTTTAAACTTCAGGATCTAACACCACAAAATATAAACAACATTCTCCTTTCTTTGAATATGTTTTGTGACAGTTGGAAGAAACATTTAAAAGACCATTAATTCAATATTCCATGTCTTTTTATAAACAACATTATATTCAGGAGAGTATAGCACAATACACAGAATGGAAAATGCATGGGAGTGTTGCAGAATATAAAGTCTAGAAAGATTTGTATTTAAATGTCATATTTTTTACTATTTATCTCTGTCCATAGTCACTATGTAGTTTCAGCCCTAGAGATCAATCTGCTGCTGAGTTCATATGAAAGATGTGCACATATACAAAAAACAAATGTTCTTTGAACCATTTCTTCTTTTGTTTTTCCATGTGTTTTGGGATTATAAGCCAAGGGGCACTTTGTCAAATATGTGTAAATATATTTGTAAATATATTATATTGTTGTTTAAAAGTGCTACATGCAAAGTGAGAGGGATGCTGCAGAACTTGTAACTCAGTAGGTCTCCAAGCATTTCACGTTGTAAAAATCGCTAACACATCAGAAAGGACCAGAAGAAAATGTTCCCCTTGGCTTTTCTTTTTATGGTTCTTTGAATTGAGGTTGACCCTTACTATTGCAGCTGGTATAACCTTGTTGGTGTCTCACAGTCAGTGTGCAAACCAACCACATGGTCACAGTCCTGCCAGGTTTCAGTCATAGCTGGCTCAAAGCTTTTTGGCTTTCTTTGGATGCATGAGCATACTTGATACCATGAATAATTTGCCCTTGAGTCATGCAATGACATAGAGTATTATCACTCTTCTTAGGATTCCTTTCGTTGTGGATTTAGTAGTGGTGTATGCTTTGTTATCTGGTGTGTTCTTTTGAAATTATCATGAATTTTCCATACCGCATACCCAGGTACTGCATGTGTGCAAAATTGCTTCTTTTCTGTTGGTGCTAACCAGCTAGTTGCACTCAGGTATGATTCTGGGCAATGCTCATGGAAGGCACCTTTCCCTGTAGGCAGTACATAGAGGGTCATGACAGCATTTCCTTCTGCCCTACAGCAGTCTTTAACACTGTCCTATTGGCTAAGTTGCCAAGCTCATGTCCTTGCATATTCTTGTATTCTTATATTCTTGTCCCCTAGGCTTGACCAAAGACATGTAATAAGCACCTTGGCACCTTGCATAAAAGCCTTACTGCAGCAGCCCCTCTTGATATTTCAGACTTCCTAGACTGAAACAAGCAAAAAGTAATAGCTGACTCCAGGCACCACATGAAGCACAAAGGAAAAGCCAGGCAAATGGTGATGCCATGTGCAGTCATGCTAAGCAGAGGGCTGGGGCGGAAGGAATGTTCTTTCATTGTCCCCTCTGAATTGGATGCCTTGAGGTATCTAGCTAGCCTTGAGGTATCTCTAGTAGGACATCTTATATCTCTAGATACTATCACTGACCCATTCTCAATAATATAATTCTGTTGACAATAGTTCCTGGCTGCTATACTTGAAAGCAATTAGGAAGTACAGAAATTGGGGACACATCAATTGCATTGTAATTGCAAATGTAAGATAGTGCATGTTTGCTTTTTGCTCTGCTTGGTCTGTTAAGTTAATTTTGTCTAGGAAAACCAAAACTGGGGACTAGTTTCTTGTCAGACCAAAAAGGAATCACTATAGGCTACATTTATAATAAGTAGAGGGAAATAGCACATTGCACACACACATCAGTGTAGCAGGAATGCTACCACAAGCCTATTGATAAATTATACAATGTTTACAGGCTGTGTATATTTTGTAGCTGCAGGTGCCTGCTTTTTGATCCTTTGCCATCAATTATTAAATCTGCAAAAATGTTCATCACAGTTCCTCTGTTATAGCTTTTCTCTGGCTTGTACCCATTAAGCCAGGTGTTTCCATGTAATACATGCACATTGATCTGCATTCCTGCAAGCAGAAAGCCTTACACAACTGACACGGCAGACAGAAGCATACAGACCAAGTGGGAGTAAATTTTACCTCTGAATGGCATTCAGTATAGAGACTGCTTATCTTCAGTCTGCACAATAAATACAGTGTAATTTACACAGTGCAGGCAAATAACTGGAACGTATTTTAAAATTTAATTGTACATATCAAACTACTAAATATTGGAAGCCAGACCAAGCATTCTCCAGTAGATATCCAGATGAGCAGAAAAATCTTCTCAGGATATTATAGCATAGATATTGAACTTGAATATTTTATGAACCTGTGTTGTTCATATAAAGACAGCATTCCAAAGATATATGCAGAACTGTTAGATTAAAAGTAATGCAAGATGAAAATGAAAGTTTAAAAAAATGTATTATCAATATCAGGAGAAACACTGGTAGTTGGTTGGATCTTATATTTCATTATGCAGTCAAGGCAGGACTAGAAGTTGTACCCCAGAGTGAGTTCATGTTACTGGGGTGCCTACTGAGGTGCTCACTACTGAAGCAGTTCGCAACTCAGAGGTTGAGAACTAAGGTTGTTAAGGTTGCTAAGCACCCTTTTTCCTCCCAGAACTAGATTTTACTGAGAAGTTTGCAGGAGTACACTAACAAGATAAACTGGCTCTTTACTTTTTGTGATATAAGTGGACAGAAAATATATGAGATGCATAAAACTACTAAAACCTGTGCAACATATAATTTAGTTCTTAGTCATGGGCAAAAGCAATTCCCTCTATGCCATAAACTCATTGTAGTTTATCATTATGTTGGGTTACTTTTATGTTATATTTCTGATTGTACTGCAGAATATTAAGACTGAGATTATAAAATTTAATGTATAGGAGGACTCTAGTTTTCCCAGGAAACATTTTGGGTATTAGTAACAATTATAAGAGGACACAAAAGGATGCTTTCTAATCTTCAGTCTGAGGAAAAATGTTGATGTGAAAAGAAAAAGAAGTGGAACCAGCGCTGTAAAACAGAAAGCAGTGACGTGGAAAGTATTTGGAAAAAGACAACCTGTTACTTGCAGCACAGGGAGACAAAGTTTTGAACTTGCTTATGCCCACACACAAGAATTCCTACTTCATGGTCTGTGCATTTAAAATCGGTGGAGCAAAGAAGTGTGTTCAAGCAGCAATATTGATGTTATCCATGACAATGCAACATTACTTTAAAAAAAAAAAAATCCACTTGCTATTTTCAATCTCTACTGTTGCTCAAAGCCAAAATATTAGCTTTTTTAATTTAGTCAATGGATATTTTTAATAGTGACTATTTTTATGACAATGTTCATTATGTTGTCCCAACAGCCTGAGTCTAATCCCTAAGTTTCAGCACCCACCATGTTTTTCAGGTGGTCCAGAACAAGATCTCTTTACCAATTTGTACCATGCTGGTCTTGTAGCTAACTCTAGAATCTCATCATTTCCCTTTCCTGAGACCTGAATACTCACAAGCAACCTTATTCAGCTGAACACATTTCAGGCTCTGCCATATTAAATCCTTCCGGTTATGCTGCCTGATCTGGCTGGCTGCAGAAAAGAACATGAGGGTAAACCACATAATCTCACACACTTTGTAGGAGCAGATGGAAACAGAGGCACTTTCAGACTGGTCTTGGCAAGACAGAGAGAGAGAAGAAACAGTATTGGTGGGCAAATGCATGCCTGCAGAAAGTGTGAAACCTCCTTTGGAGTACAATGCTGTGTGTGGGTTATACTGTCTAGGCTGTCTTTTGATTAATTTTTGATATTCAGCCTACCTTTCAGTGTTGGTACGCTGAACACACTCTCTGTTTTCAAAGAGAAAGTTCAGGACAAAATGTAGCATTTGGTTTTCTACATATGGAGTCACTGAAGCTCCAGGAAATACCTTCCACACCTACACTGTGTAAGAGTGGAGCCTGGCCTGCCTGGTGTACCTTGCCTACCCTACTCTCCATTCCATTTAGCAGCACTGAATAATGTGTTTTAAGGTAACCAAGGACTGGGAATGTGGATGAGTTGCAGTGGTCCACAGGAAAACCTCAGAGCTGTTGGCCTCAGAAGGGAGTAAAGCATCTCTTCCTTTGTGGAAGTAACTGATCTGTTCCACTCACAGGCAGTTGTTTCTCTGTTTCTGGGTGGCCGTAGATAAACAGCCCTCATCCAGAAAGCTTAAGAGTGAAACCACAGTCTCTTTCACTGTGGTCATGTCCCCTCTGAGCCCAGTATACAAACTCTTTTGTTTTCACTTTGGCAATGTTTTCTATTTCTCTGCTAGCTTCAAAGAGGTTACTCTGGTAGCTGCATGGTGTGATTCCTCCTTGCCCTCCACCAGCTCTGCAGACCCAAAGTGCAAGGGGCACCTCTTCTCCATAACATGTTTAAACACCCTGAGCAATGGGCAGACCACGTGGGTGCCACCAAAGACTGAGTTTTATGTGATGAAACGTCAAGATCTTTCAGTTTCAAACATCAACAACGTCCCAGTTAAAGAGGAAGGTGAAAAACCTTTAAGAGAAATTCAGTCTCAAACATCAACAATGTCCCAGTTAAAGAGGAAGGTGAAAAACCTTTAAGAGCAATTCAGTTTCCTCAGCAGATGGAGATGGAAGAAACATTCACTTTTTCAGATATTCCCCAGAGCAGATGATGAAAAGGAAGTACAGACTTTGCAAAGAGCAAATGAAGGAGCACTGAAATGAAGAGGAAAACGCAGAAGAATGTTTTTACATGTACTTACATGAAACTTTGTCAAATTTACTAATTTCTGAAAGAAAGTAATGGTACCCATTGAGTTTTGAGTACCTATTTTGAACTAAATGAAAAAGAACAGGATACTGAGTTTGAAGACAACACATCTTATTACATCACATGGAGACTTTGATGAAAGTAATTTAGTTAAAGAATGTTCAGAACAACTATTGTCATCTAGAAGTATAATTTCTGCCATGCAACAGCAGAATTCACTGTAGATCAGCCATAATCTGAAAGGGACCTGTAAATGACTGGAAGCTCTCTTGCTCAAGGGAAATATGAAACCTTCCAGGTGGAAATCAAATTGCATTTTTAAGAATGTGGGATAGAAGCTTTTCCAAATGGAAATTCCCCAAGATTTACATTACTTTCTAGTGTTCAGTTGTAAGCCTGGATTGTGACTGCCCACAGGGGTTGTGGAGTCTCCCTCACTGGAGATATTCAAGAACTGTCTGGATGCCCCTGTGCCATGTGCTTTAGGAAGACTCTACTTGAGCAGGGATGTTAGACCAGATGACCCACATGTGGTCCCATCCATCTTTAACTTGTCTTTGATCTCCCAAACAAATTCTTCAACAGTTACTTCTGCTTGGGAAGTACTGAGCTCATAAGTTCTATAAAGTTCACTGTTTACTTTGAAGATGTTTTGTGGTGAAAAGTAAGATTTTGGCAAGTCAAAACACATTATTATATTTTTGATACTACGTATCTTGGTATTTAACATTTTTCTGTGGATTGTGTGAAGGTTTTTTTTCCTTTTTTTTTTTCTGTGAGAATTGTAACTTCTTTTGGAGTCACACAACCTAACTAACAAGGTGTCTAGAAGCACATTACTGGTTAGCAGACACTATCAGAACTGTCTACATTCCAACTGTGCAAATGTTATTAACAAGACATCTAGTTTCTAACAGTTTGCCGTAATGAAGATCTTCAAGTTGCAGCTCTTTTAAAGAGAAGCCATTTCCAGTTTGCAACCAGGAAAGAGAGATTGCTTTTTCAATCAGAATAGTCTTTTTATGTTATTAAATAGTAATGATCAAGTCAGACCACTGTTGGTGGGGGGAAACTACAAGGAAAGGCTTTTCTCTAAGTTGTCGTTCTAACTGTCTTTTCTTTTTCTCTGCTTTCAGAGGGTGGCAGCAAGAAGCTAAAGAGCACAATACAGAGAAGCACAGAAACAGGAATGGCAGCAGAGATGAGAAGTCGTATGGTTCGACAGCCAAGTCAGGGAATCCACTGACGGCAGCATAAATAGTTATAGTTCTGAGGGCAAGTAAGTGGCATTAAAAATATCAGTAATATAGGAGACGTTTCTAATGAAGAAATTTCTTTCCCAAGTTGCTTGGGATGTCCCAAGCTCTAGCTGAAGGGGATGGCTCTGTGTACAGGTTCTTCCTCTTGAAACGTTTGAAAAATTGCACTATTTTAGGCACATAACATAAATTTCCTGGAAACTGGAATCAAGAGAGGACTTCTTAAGAACTCTTATTTTCCCAGTCATCCAGTGAGGCATTTTGTTCATCAAAAGGCAACTAAATTCAGACTGCATTATTTGAAGCAAAACATAGGGGTACTTAAAGTTATGTTTGGATTACCTCAGAGTTAAACTTCAGACATCATATGTGAATCCCTGTGATATGAAACTCTGTTCAGTAATACTGTATACAAAGAAAGTTTAGTTTGAACTTGGTCCAAGTCTCTTATTGAGAATTGTAAATGCAAAGTCTAGCTGCCCCATCAGCTAAGTCAGGCAGACAGCTGTGGGGAATGGGGCAGCTGTTTTCATTCACTGCAAAACAACTCAACATGTAGGAAAGGAGAACAAAGACAGTTCTGACATGAAAGAGTGCATGAATACTCCAACCTCCTCACAGTTCTCAGTGGGACTCTACCGTGTGTGCCAATGCACAGATATCACTAGGGAATTCTTAGAAAATGAATCCCCATAAAAAGTGAAAATAGGGGTAAGCAAATGCCTATAGACCCTATATACCTGGAAACAAAATGAGAGATTTGGACTTCTTTGGTTGCATCTTTTTATGTGCTTACTGTGTTACCACAATTGCTATTGCACACTATGAGGCACAAAGACCCAAGGCTGATGTGATGGTGGCAAGCATCTGTGGAAAGCTGCATCCATCACTGACCATCCTAAGTTTTTTACAACACTGCAACAGGTTGCCCAGAGAAGTTCTGGATTGGCTCATCATTGGAAATATTCACTGCCAGGCTGGATGGGCTTTTGAGTCACCTGATCTAGTGAAAGATGTCCTTGAGCATTGCAGAGGAATCAAAACTAGATGATTTTTAAGGTCCCTTCCAATTCTAAC
The DNA here is from genome assembly GCF_022539395.1 of Myiozetetes cayanensis. NCBI lineage: Eukaryota > Metazoa > Chordata > Aves > Passeriformes > Tyrannidae > Myiozetetes > Myiozetetes cayanensis. The sequence continues at coordinate 84,939,859 of NW_026087411.1, read as the reverse complement.
CATTCTGTGATTCTGTGATAATATTAAGAATTTTAAGAGCCACATAAGAAAAACAGGTTACCTCATGAATAATTCAAAACCAAATCAGAGAAGGATCAAGTGAAGGATGAGGGACCAGTTTTTGGCATTATGATTCCTTGATAGGGCATTACTTTTACCCTTTCAACACTCAATCCTGCCTTTGTCTCTCTATGCTGGAGTGTCAATCTGTAAGGCATCAGTCTCTCGCCTTGGTGACAAAGGGCCCAAAAAACTGGACCCTGCTAAGGAGGAGCTGCGGGAGCCCGTTTTCCTGATTAGCAGTGGAGAGGAGAGGTGGGAGCCCAGCACTATGGGTGAGGAAATTTTTAGGGGGACAGCTAAATCTTTTGTTCCACCTCCATTGTGTGTAAACAGATTTGGCAAGGGTAGGGCAGATTTGGCAAGGCCAAGGTCTGGATCTGGAGGTCACAGCAGGCATCTGGAGGACAGAAAGGTAGAGCCTTAAACTGTTGATTTCAGAATCAGCCTCTGAGTAAGGCAGTGAGGAGAGCAAGCCTGGTAAGTAAACAGAGTGCTTGCATTTTACTGGGACAAATTGCAGGCTGGGTGTACGTAGTGGGACTTGGTTTCAAAATTATCCTTTAGAACTAGGCACATCTTCCAGCTATCATAAGTTGGTAGTCACACTATCTGCATTTCATGTCTTGTTTCTGCCTCCTCAACACCTGTGCGTGCTCCCCATCTCTTGCTGCACTAGCATCAGCTCTGCCTCTGATAATTCTCCTTACCTCTCAGATTTCTCATGCAATAGCTACATGTTTGTCCTGCTTCTTTGACCCATTCTTTTGGCACCCTAACTTTTCACTATCTTTTGGTTTGATAGTTACCAGTTCTTCTGGTTGATTCCTGATTCTCAGTATACCTCAGCTTTATTTCATGACTCCAAACACACTTTGTACTTCACCTTAGCCTTAAGGATTGTTCTCCCTGACCTCCACATCTCTATTCCAATCTCCTGCAAGACTAAAGAAATGGTGAGTTCAGTGAAGTGAGAACACCACTGATATCTAACAGTGACTCTGAAGGGGAAGCCTGGAAGAATGGGTCAAAGGAGGCAGAAAACAAAACTCAGGTGAAAAAGTTAAATATATCTCGCTGAAATGAGAGAAGAGAAACATTCCTTAAACAGCACACACATAATACCATAGTCAAAAGGGATGCCAGAGGGTTGCACTTTCTGTTTTAGAAAACCTCTGTGAAGTCTTCTGTTCTTCTGTGATTCTGTGATTTAGCTATGGATCAAATCCTCAGTTGCTTTCAAATTTGCATGAGTTCTATAGAATAATGTTAGTTTACAGGAGCTCTGGGTTTAGATTACAGTGAAAGAATAAAGTTAAATGGTAAGAAAGATGACCAAAGTTTCTACTGTTTAATTACTTCCCCAACATTGCATCACTGGCTTATTTGTAGAACATGAGTTGGCCACAATCTCAGTGGAGGGGAAGCCGCATAGCTCTGTTACATAATCAGGGTGCAGGCACTGTGCCACCTGATGCTAAAATCATCTCCCTCTATCCCTCCTCTGGGCTTATTTTTTTAACATTAGAAGGGTCAGCTTTAACTTCAGATGTTATGTCTGGTGTGAACATTGAATCAGCTGTTTGACAGCACCTTGTATTCAGAATAGTGGAGCCGTTTGCAACATTTTGCAACATTTTTTTCTCTCTTGTGAAATTCCCATCAAAATCAGTGAGATCTTGACTTTGTGTTTTGAGTAGTGTTTTTCCTGAAGTTCACTCTTGACTTTACTGTAGGCAGATACTGATGAAAATTAGGAAGTGCTTATGTTAAGCTGGCACAGGTTTCTTTTCCTTCTTTGTGCGTGTGACCCTGACTTTACTTCCAGGGTCACATCACATCATTTATTGACAGTAACATGCCTTATGCTGCTTTTCCTAAGACCAATCAACTATGTAGCTCAGCTATCCCTACAGTAGGTACCCCAGGTACTTGCTTGTCCATAAACTGGAGTTTAATGAACTAGAATTAATATACATTGAGATGACTGTGTACTTCTCAACCTTCATTATTATATGTCTAGCTGGACATGTGGTCTCAAGTGAATATTTCCAGTGTTAGTCAGTGTGTGGCAAAATGTGACACATCTTGGGAAAAAAGCCAAAAAACAAGCAAGAAACTTTTCACAACAGAAGCAGGAGTGAAGGGATAATGACACTGGGGTGAGAAGCAGATTGTGTCCTGTCAGAAGGGCTGGACTTGAAGCTGCATCTCAAGGTTAAGTGAGTGCAGTGAGTGCTCAAAGTGGTGGGCTGATGGTTGAACTGGAGACCTTGAGATTCTTTTCCTCCTCCATCTAAAGAAACCCTATTTAAAAAAAAAAAAAAAAAAAAAGGAGAGAGATTTTAAAACTAAACTTTTGGAAAAACAGAGTTTTCTAACGAAATGCACTGTACCAAGGGAAGGGTATGAAAATGTGTCAGAGGAGGTTTAGATTGGACATTAGGAAAAAGTTCTTCACACAGAGGATGGTTGGGCACTGGAACAGGCTCACCAGAGAAGTGGTCACAGCACCAACCCTGACAGAGTCCAAGAAGCATTTGAACAATAATCTTGGGTGCATGGTGTGACTCGTGGGGCTGTCTTGTTCAGGGCCAGGAGCTGGACTTTAATAATCCTTGTGGGTCCCTTTCAACTCAGGATATTCTATGATTCTATGATATTTTCTGGCCAACTTTTGTCACAGATAATCTATACATTTATGCAGACATAGTAAGAGCAGTTAGTCTTCAAGAGAGAAATGGGCTTTTTCTAGACAACTTATGGGTTTGTAAAAAGCTTTCAGTGTGAATTGAATGGCTGGAGCACATTAGGCTGGAGCCTGATGTGAAGAAATCAAAGCTTTTCACGCTATGTGTTATTAGGAATTTTTTTATTATTTATTGCAGTCTATTAGGGAATTTGCTTTGAAGAAGATGCAGATAGAGAGTGGTGGATGGCCTGCTGGGTAAGATGTTATCTAGACTTGGTTCAAAGTCTGTTCCTTTATTCCTCATAATTGTGATGAGGAAGTCAAAGATGAGTCTTCCCACCATGGATCATTCTTTCTCTCTCTCTTTTTTTTGTTTTTGTTTTTGTTTGTTTGTTTGTTCATTCTTTCTTGGTTTTTTCATTTGTTTGTTCGTTTTTTTCTTGTGTTATTGTTTGAAGGCTCTGTCTCTAATAAAAATAGAGTGGAGATTCTGGAATATAAGAACGTAGCTTGGAAAGGCATATATCATAGCATCATAGAATAGATTGAGTTGGAAGGGACCTGTAAAGATCTAGTCCAACCCCTCCCCACCCTCAGCAGGGACATCTTCAACTGCACGAGGTTGCTTAAAGCCCCGTCTAACATGGCCTTTAATGTTTCCATATATTCTGTGCCTATGTATTACAGTTCAGTTTGTATCTTGAAAGAGGGGTGGGTGCCAACTGTAGATCCAGATTTGTCTACCAGAATATTTTGGCTGGCCAGTGATATGAGGTTTAACTCTAATTAACAATAGTACTACGTGCCAGTTTACTGCTTCATTAAACAGCTGCAGCAATCAGATTAATTTAGTGTATACATCTTGTTTTCCTGTTTGCTCTAACTGATGCAGGTGGGGTTTGGATCTAAGTCAGTCAAACATTCAAGAATGAAGGACAACCTATTAAATTTCTTGCAGCTTTTATGTTTTCTTATACAAGGTCACTCACAGTTTATTCACTTGTCAGACTCTTCACTGCTCCTGGAGAACTACTTAGCAAGACCTGTTTTATGCACTGCTTTTGGTCCATGTGCAGAATTTCACTACACTGCTTGGAGTCCATGGTAAACAGCTCATTCCTGATGGTGCAGAATGACTTGTGGTTGTGCATCCTGACCTGCTTGCCTTGTATCAGTAATACTTTTGAGGTAAATACTGTAAGACAATAGAAATTAATCCTGATCTTATGCTTAACCAGCTTTTATTTTGTTTCAGCTTAATATTTCCTGGAGTACGGCTGGGCGCTGACAGTCAGTTTAGTGATTTCCTTGATGGACTTGGACCTGCACAGTTAGTAGGCCGACAAACACTGGCAACCCCTGCCATGGGTAAGAATAATATGTTCTCCTCTGTTAAAGGACTAATAAGACAATTAACTAAGGCACACACTGCCAGACTACCACACCAAAAAGACTTTTACAAAGTGTCTTCCTTCACTGTAAACATGAAGGTCCTACTTGCAGTGACTGGTGTTTCTAGCACGCTAGCATCAGAAGTGGGCTGAGAAACAATATTTGCTCCATTTAAGGTGTTGTCTGTCTTATTTACCATTTGAATATAGGGGTTTTACTTCCCGCTCAGAATTACTGTGGTTTCTCCAAAAGTGGCTCGCTGCAAAATCTCAGCTGTCCAGAATTTATATTCACTTGACACAGATTATATTGCATATAACAGAGGGTTTCTGGCCAAACTGCAATTTGCGTTTTCCAAGTTCATCTAATCCCAGAATGTGAAACTTCTGCCCACATTTGCAATGCCTGTTTATCAGTCGCTGATAGAGCCAGCGTTTGCCATGAGAGACACAAAGTCGTTTTCTACAACAGCTGCCTGGGACTACCTGTGATCTTCTCTATGTTACAGACCTGTCTGTAATTTCTTGTAGTAGCATTAGCTGTATCTTCTTTGTATGAACAGAGTGGGAGTTGTACAAGGAGTGCAACAATGCAGGGCTGTGCAGGTCTGTGTAAGTATCTTTGGAAAGGCTTGGGGTTTTTTGTTGTTTTTTGCTTATATATATGAGCAGTTCTTAGGCAGGCATCAGGATGCTGAGTGAGGAGTCCTTGATCCATCAGTGTAATGATACTCCTCCTGCTGGAAATTATCAGTGGCCAGTGCTTCAGTGCAACTGTCTTGGGAAAATCAGCTTTAGGAAGGGCTACTGAGACACATGAAATAGGAGAGAGAAACAGAAAGAAAAATTGTGGAAGAGAGTTTTTTCTTCCCAACTCATTAGAAGAAGGAAAACTATCCTGACAATTCTCTGAGTACCCTCTAAGGCAAGACTTGCTGTATAAATCCAAATGACTGCTACTAAACCATTAATAATCACCAAATTTATTAAATTAATATTTTCATTGTTATTTTGAAAGAAAATATATTTGTGAGACTGTTCGCCCAAAGTTTGCCTAAGTGGCTTTATTGGTATGAATGTAAGGGTCTAGATTTCTTCTGTCTTTTTATTTTAATCTGACTTTCTGCAGATAACACATTTATTTTAAATTCTTAGAACTACTTTATTTACTAAAGGCTCAAGTTTTGCCCCTCCCAAAAACACTTCATCATGCTTGTTAACAATTTTCAGAATACCTTCTCTGTGGTATCCTTTCACAAGTGACAATTTGAAAATGTTTGTATTATTGCTCCCCCTTCTGGTTCCCTGACGCATGTTTTATTTTGGATATGCGATGCAGAGATGTGCTCTTAAAAAAGTCTTGTTGCAATTTTCCTCACCTGTTTTTAGTAACAGAGAGCTGTGTTTTATCAAGTAAATTTTGATTGAAAAAAAAATTCCTGCTACTCTGTCACACTTCACATCCCAAGGTATAAATACTGCTTTAATATGCTGTTAGAGAAACATGTGAAAATCTCATGCCCAGTTAATTTCAAAATGCTGTTTCTCTAAATCCAGACCCCAATTTCTGTAGTTTTGGACTATCTATTTGTGAGGGTTCTTTTTAGAAAATCAAAGTTTACATGTCAAATATATACATATTTATGTGTTTCATGGATGTAGATAATTTATTTACCCAAGTGTCACGTAGCTACCTGTGTCATACTATGCATTTTTTATTCTAAGTGGCCTGTTAGATTTCTACCCAGCTGATTCCATGACATGTGAAACCACAGAGACATAATGCCTTGAGCATCAACTCATAGTTGACTTCCCTTGTACTTTATTGGTCTAGATCAGAACAGTGCTTGGTCTCAGACTAAGCAGTTTCCATTTTTTTCTGCAGGAGATGTCATTTGTCAAAACTCAGGTAGGAAAATGAGTTTGGCTATTTAGAAACAAAAGCAGTTTATTTTTTTAACATGCTGCAATTTTATTCTCACCAAAAATGGGGGTGTGAAATATTGATAAAAACAGGAACATTGTCACCCCTGTGCTCATTGGAGACTTTTGAAGAAAAAACACCTCTTTTGGTCAGGTATAAACTGTACACCAAGAGAGGGCACCATAGTCCCTAAGTATATATCATTTAGTCCTTGGTTAAGGACAGAGAAGTTGAAGGAATCAGGAGGAGAGGCAACAAGCACAATAAGGCAGAAGAATCATATCAAGCTAGTCTTTCTGTTTCTCATTCTTATATGCTATTTCCTGAGCTGTACTGCTTATCTAAAATGTGTACTTCCTTCTTCTCCTTCTCAGGTGACATCCAGATTGGAATGGTAGATAAAAAAGGCCAGTTAGAAGTAGAAGTCATTAGAGCCCGTGGCCTCACACAAAAACCTGGCTCCAAATCTACCCCAGGTATGGAAAAAAATAGACAGTATATGAACAGAAAACAGCAATATGAAATACACTAATGAACTGAGGATTGGAGATTTTTTGAGCTCCTTGTTAGCTGTGACTACATTTTCATTTGTTTGGTTTGCTTTTCAACAAGGAGTGTTTGTGTGGATATATCCTTGCTACCAATGTCTGCTTTTCACCACCTCACATCTGCCAGTTGCATGTCACCTTTCAAGGAATGATTTTCAGCAACTCAACATCTGTTCTGGAAGGAACATTTGCAGGAATATTTCTGGGTATCTTAGGCAAGTCTTATATCTAAGAGGGACTTTGTCAATATAGATGAGCCCCTTTGTGTTTGTTCTCCATGAAAAGAGATGATGAATGGATGAAAGTGCTTTGAACAAACAAACTAACAAACCCACATGCCAGGGTCTTCTGTACACAACAGTACTTCAAGAAGACATCAGCTTGTGCTAGTGTTAGTGTCAATAATTTGTATAATGAATGGGATTTAATATTGTATCATTTTATGAGGATATTTGTTGAAGTTTGAGTTATTTATAGAAATCTCTATTAGAGGAGATTTAGAATCAATACCACAAAGAGGTAACAATTGGAACAGTTGTTTTAGATAACATTTAGCCAAAATGGTTCTTTGCAACTTCTGTAGGAGCTGAAGATGAAATAGCAATTAATGTCTGTGTTATTGGAGTGGCAAAGTTTTAAATATATCTTTTGTTTTGAACTATCTCTGATGGTTCACCTTTAGGCATAATAGGGACTCCAGAATTGCTGTCAGTGACAGTTAATTCCTGGAAAAATAAAGTGGTTTTAAAATGACAGACATGAAGTGTAATTGTTGTCAGTAACATCTTACATCATTATATTCAAAGTTTATAAAAATTAAATTGATTTCTTATGGTCCATGTCATTTATTTTATTAATATAATTGTATTCAAATTACACAACCGTGAAGATACAGTGAAGATAACGCTTGTCATTTTCTTTCTACTCAGTTTCCTTTTAAGGCATTTGTCTTGCATCTCAGATGTGCACTGTAAGTCCAAATATAACATTCATAATGTTCTGTTTGCAGCTCCATATGTCAAAGTGTATTTACTGGAAAACGGAGCATGCATAGCTAAGAAGAAGACAAGAATTGCAAGGAAGACCCTTGATCCTTTGTACCAACAGACACTGGTTTTTGAAGAAAGTCCACAGGGTAAAGTCCTTCAGGTCAGTTGCTTCTTAACCCCATTTTAGGCAGTCATTTGAAGAAGCACTTGCATGTTTACTTAAATTTAACCAGTGTGCATAAACCCATTCCAACTCATAAGCATTTAATTTTATAAATACCAGCAAACACATCCTTGTGACTGGTGGTTTCAGACTTGCAAAATGTTGGACTATGAGACATTTTTGTTGCGTCTCACTGCTGTCCTGCCATAAGGTTTTCCCACAAAGGGGAAGCGATCATTCACCCTTGAGAGTAACATTTTCCTTATGCTACACATTATAGCAGGAGTGCACCTATATAAGCATGGTGTAAGTACATAATCCCATATAAACACGGATTTGGGGACAATGCTGAACCTTAATTTTATGTTCTTCCAGGTAATAGTCTGGGGAGACTATGGCCGAATGGACCACAAATGCTTCATGGGAGTTGCCCAGATCCTTCTGGAGGAGCTAGACCTGTCCAGTGTGGTAATAGGCTGGTATAAATTATTTCCACCTTCATCGCTAGTGGATCCAACATTGACTCCCCTGACACGCAGGGCTTCCCAGTCATCTCTGGAAAGTTCAACTGGGCCTCCCTGCATTAGATCGTAGTAGCAGGTGCTGTCTAATAAAAACATCACCCAGGATAACAATTGGAACCAGATATTCACATAATCAAAAAACACTGTTGGAGAGAGACAATCACTTCTGTTTTTACTTGTAGTAGTTATCCAAACATATGTCTGTTTGTTAAGAGATAGCTTAAATTGACAGAACAAAGGTATATCACATACAGCTAATCTCTTAGCGGCTCTCACTGATGCTTATAATGATCAAAGAAAAAAAAAAAAAGAAAAAAAGAAAAGAAAAAAGAAGGGGACTTTTAGATTTGATCTAAGTCAAAGATGACCCAAACTGGAAGCTCTCACTCTGTTAACAATGTTGCATTTTTCACATTTTGACAGAGCCCTCAAGCAGTGTTACCTTCCTGGTGTTTCAACAGTTTTTCTGTACTTCACTTCCACTAGTTTTTTGCCACATGATTCTGCTAGTTTCGTAGAAGTCCTCACAATGCTAACAGAGACCCTTCCTTTCTTTTTCTAAACCAAACCAAAAAGGGCTGAAGCATATCTCTGTAAGCATCGTTAAAGTGTTCAACAGCCACAGTTACAATTTCAGCAAGTTCAAATCGTTTCTCGGTTCTGGTACTTACAAGTCTCTCACACGGGAACCCAGAACAAATGACCAATCTGAGTTATCTTCCTAAAAATAAATAATCATCACAGTGCCACTTTTTTCTTTGTAAAAAGCAGATATGTTTGCATTATATATATATAATAACTTTTATGTTTATGATGTTTTGCATGGAAGAATTTTGAAGAATTCTGCAACTACTGCTGGGGACTGGTATAAAGCAGCTTTAGTCTTAATTTTGACATTGAATATGTTACTGGTAATGCAATTTTCCTCCTAGAAATGGAGAGGAAATACTTACGTTTCTGTGTATAAATGTATATTTGACTTCCCAAAATGTTGACCAGGAATGAATTGAGCATATGACACTTTCAGCTGTACCCAGGCTTCTCTGATGTGTGTCGCTTCAGACGCACCTGTCTGCCCTGGATAGAGCATGGTATGAGTTGTTCAATGTTTCTCTGGAAATTCCAGTTGAAATATTCTGCACTTACTAATGTTTTTATCAAATTTTAGTTTACATTTCTTTGAGATTGATGCAAGCACAAGGCTTGATTTTTTAACGCAAGATATCTTACTTTTTGGAGAAAAAAAAAAAAAGTCAAATTTCAATTTGCTTTTTATTCATTTGAGTTCTTCTTGGCCTTGAAATCCCTTGTGATATTCTGTAAATGTGCGAAGAACTGCAGATTCCTGCAGGTGCATTGATATGTTTCCCCTCCTTTTACAGGCCATTCAATTTTGTGATCACAAAAATAGAGCAGCATGACTTGGAACTGTTCAAAGCTGCATGCACGTTTTGTAAAAAGAGATGACAAAGGTTATTTAATAATGTATGTTAGTTCCACATAGGCCAGCTTGTATGTTGCATGTACTTGTACAGTTTGCTCGTAATTACTATACTGAAGTAACCAAGAAATCTAAGCCATCCATTTTTCTTATAGACATTTTGCAGGTTTTAGCCAGGCTAGGTCTGTGGGTCTGGTGCTAAATGTCTATAGATGGACTTTATTTTTTACCCTATGGAAAACGTGATGTAGTACGGACCAAATTCCTTCTAATAACTATTTTGGTGTAGATTCCTACTGTGGGGCTGTAACACATGTAGAAACTGTGTACACACTAGGTTTTAATTCATAGACATACTGCCTGCACCAAGTGAACTATTTATTATTACTCAACACATGGGAATTATTCTGCCCATCTTTCCATAGGGCATAAATTGGTTACTGCTCGACCTGCTGAGCAGGAAGAACTCAAGCATTGGTGCACTACTACTAGATCCTGTTCTGTCTTAGTGGCCAAACACCAACTAGTTATAATTCAATAGTATCTTTCTATTTTGACCACTTGTCTTAACACTCCCCTGTGCTTTTAAATGAACTTCCAACTCATGTTATGTAAACATGTTTAATAAAATTTCCTTTTCATGTCCAGTGTAGTAGTTGTGCTCTCTGTATGTTCTAAGGTTCATCTGTGATTCTGCTTGCTGCAGGACTGTGTGAAATGTGTAAGGAACAGTAAAATGATAAGTAATTACTATGGTTCTTTTGATTGCTGTAATAGTATATGTTGAAATCTGGGGCCAAAAACTGAGGCCTGGTGAAAGTCATGTTTGGTTGGCTTCCTTTTCCCTGAGAAAGGAGCCAAATTGTGCTCTCATTACTTGAAGAAGGCAAATTGAAGTTAAAAAAAAAAAAAATTTAGCTGAATTACCATCTGGTGAAATCAAATCAGTTTGTTCTGGAGGAGAGATGCTGTGACTGCTTGCAGTAGGCCAGCAGGGCAATATGTATTAGAGCCAGACACCAGCTCTCCATTTGCTGTGTGTTGAGCCTTCAAGATGTGAGAACAACTACTGATCTTTGGCACTTTTTAAACCCATGAATACGCCCTATGTTATTATAGACAATGCTTTATAGACATTTACCTGAGAGCAGAATTTGGCACTAAATTTTACTAGAGAAGCAAAAATTATGTACTTTGTTTAATTTTTAGTTTTCCATGTCCCACAGATACCTGATCACAATTTAAAAATAACATAAAGACAGTATTGTCTCAATTTGAACACTTTTGTTTATTACTTTATTTAACTGAATACATGGTTAAGCTACTGAAAAAATGACTAATTAAACATGGTAAATCTCTGAACAAAAGTCACGTTATTCTGTGTGGTGAGAGTGATCTGGTTAAAACCAGAATTTGTTACATTGTTGTGAAAAGCCCTCAATTTCATTAATCTCATGGCTTTGAATATTGTATCCAACACTAGGATATCTTTCCATTTCTGATCCTGAGAAATAAATAAAGTCCAGAATTTCTGCTCTCCCCCTAGAGCACAGAAAATATGGCAGTAAAAGAACACGTTGAACTATTTCATTTATGGTTTTTCTGATGAACAGGGATCATATATGCCAAGATTTCAGGAATGAAGTAGTAGACTGTACTAGGTCATATAAGTTGTGTGCTGGACTCCTTTCCCAGGGACTGTTGCCTTTTAAAGACTCATTGCTGAGTTTTGGGATTATAATACACAAATAAATCAGTTTTAATTTCCTCTTGGTTTCCCTTGAGAATGCAGTACTGCCTTATATATATGTCATACTCAGGGGAAAAGCAAAGATTATCCAACTCATAATCTCCATCATATAATCAGACAGTTATTTTCTTCATGATGAGTAAATGTTCTAAATTTTATATTGAAATGCAAATTTATATCCCTCTTTCTGGCCAGAGAAAAGGGTTTGACCTTGACCTTTGTGTTAGAGAGGCATCAGAACTGTCAAGAGTAGTTTAGCCAAGCCAGAGCTTCTTCATCTCATATCTTTGTAATTCAAAGAGAAATGACATGTGCACTTTCATAGCCTCTTTGCGCAAACAAATGATTGTCTTAAAAGTCAGATTCAGCTCAGATATGATAGGGTATACACAGAAGACAAGTTCAGAGTGGATTTTCGCTGGCTGTTCTGTGTACTCCAAGGTTTTACTTGTAACCTGTTACTTGTCCTCTATGAAGCTGACCGTTTGCTGTTCCTGTGTAGTCATTACTCTACTGTCCACAGCCCATTTAACTCTAGGAAAAAGGATTATGGGACTTGTAATCTTCTTTTGCCTTAAATGAAGGAAGTCATGGCAGTCTTGCTTTAAAGCCCCAAATGTTCATTCCATGTTACCCTACTATAATTCTGCAAAAATAGCAGAAAACAATCTGCAAGAAAGCAGACTATTGTTGAAGTATATGATTTCTCAAGTCAGGTAATGAGTATTCTGGCCATCTTGAATGCTAAAAATTATCAAGAACTCTGTTCTCAACCTGTCCACTTCTCTCTAGGAGAAAAAGAAAATGCAGAGGTCATATATGAATTCTCTCAGTGTCTGCAGGGATGACCATGCATGGTGGTAGTTAAATACTATGGTTATGAAAGAGGTTGCGTGTGGCAGGCACATAGATCAAATGTTCTTACGAGTTCTGTCATCCAAATTCCTCTTCCCTGAGGTGCTGGAGGCAGGAGAGGAAGCTACCTTCACTCCTTTTTGAGTCTAGGTGATGATAGTGATTCAGCTGCATAGCCTGGTCTAACAAAATGCTCCTTGTTTGGGTAGGTACTTTATAGTTGTTGCTATGATTTGAATCCATAGTTGTGCATTGGGACATAAAACTTTAGACATTCTGCCATTGATTCAAAGCATCTTAATGCTCAACATTAGTAGGAACTGAGAGAAAGGGTAAAAAGTTGTCAGAATCTGTAGACTACAGTGATCAATACAGCAATTTAAATAAGACAAATACAGCTGTATTTATGCCTCTGGTATTATGAGAAAGGCATCTTCTAGAGCAGAATCTTTTGGAGATTTGGGCTGCTGGCTGGTAGAAGTGGGACACCTAAGGGTTTCACAGAATCTCATAGATGGCCCCTGGAAAAATTGCCTTGAAAAGGTGATGAGCAGCAGCTCATTACTATAATGCTCATTAGACAACTTAGAATGTTTTGTTCTGATCACTTTTAACATGTGTACAATTTCAGATCCCTGTTAAAATGCAGTTACAACTCAGTAGTGAACCACTTGGTAAAGCACGGTAGTGAAAGGCTGTGTGATATCACCATCTGTATGGATTTTCATTATGTCTGAAATAATTAGTTTCAGTGAAGACTGAGTCTGTATTTCACATTTCCATCTTATTTATATCAGCAGAATATATACTTCTCTGTGACTTTGAGAAACTAGGTATCGGTCTCTGCAGTCATGATTTTTTGATTCATTAAATGGGGGTAGGTGCAATTCCCCATTTCAGAGACATTGCACAGATATAGAAAGAGCAGAACATAAATGTAGAAACAGCAGTTGTGAGGTCCTCATAGGTTTAAATGACATAATAATATCCCATTTTCTTTATCCTCCTGGCTCCCAAAGTCTTTTTTACACTGACAAGTATCAGGTAGTTGTCAGGTCTGACTTGCTTAGGCTGCTTCATGATAGCAGGTCTCTGCAGAACCAAGCTACTCATGTTTATGCTCAAGCACTAAGTATAGAAGACAGAATAATCCCATTTAGAACAAGCTCATACAAATGGCAGTAAGACAATCCTAGATATTTTAACAAATCTTGTCATACAATTTAAACCAAAAGTTAAAATTTGCAAATCCAACAAATATTGTAAAATAGAAATTAAATGTTATAGTATATAGTAAAAAATAATATCTGTTTGATAATTGTATTTGCATACTGCAGAAGGAGCATCCACACACAAGGCAGACATGGCAATATTACAAGAGCATGTAAGAACAGAAAAGATAAAGTATTATTTTCAATAATTCAGAAGGTAGGAGATAGCTCGGAAGGAAATGTTTTCTAAATATTTAGTTACTGAGTCAAGTCTGTTAGAAGCCAAATCCGGCAGCAGCATTATCCTTGGGCTGCTCTTTGTTAAAGCTTCAGCAAAAGAAACCAAGAGAGGGACCATGAACTTCATCCTCCAGTTTTTGAAAGGGATGCGTTTCTCCCAGAGTGACAGGGTCTAAAGTAAGCAATCTCTGAATGTGTACGAATGACAAAGCAACACAAAAGAACATAATGGCAATTACAATAAAAAAATAAATGCTTAAAAGATATGTAAAACACTGTCTTAGGATTGTGAAGGCCTTAGAGTGCAGCTCTTCCTGGACCAGGTAGAGAACACAAGTCTGGACTTGGAACGAGTCCCCAGATGTCCCTCAAACTACAGGTTAGAAGGACTGGATGTCTGTTAGCAGTCAGTGCTAGAGATGCAGCTTTTTCTAATGGAGCAGTTTTTATGTACAGCTTGGCCATGCTTTTTTCTTCATACATTGTCTGACACATTCAGTGTGAGCTTAACTGTAAAGGGATGTAAAAGGTATATTTAATCTCAAAAACCTATATTGTGTGAGAGGTCTTGCATCAGCCCCGATAAAGCTTTGCCTAAGACAGTAAAGAAGTCAGGTTCTCTGTGATGGATAAACCAGGAAGTCAGAAGCAGGTCCCCATGGAGAGCCGGGCAAGAGCTCTCCAGAGGAAAGAGGGGAAAGAAATGGTACCTCTGTTCAGCTGGGGGGACAAAAAAGGGAGACCCAGAGAAAAACTTGTGGCATAATTGCTTGGCATCTGTCTTTTTGACTGAAAACTCCAAAGACAAGAGAAGCCAATTAGAGAGTTTTCCTCGCAATGACAGTGCATGTCTTCCTGAAGGGTCAAAAGATTTGGCCCAACTTCATTACTTCAGTATTGGAAACAGCAGGGTTCACTGTGTTTCTTTCTGACTCCCTAGGAGTTAACCAGGACAGAAAAGTAAGTTGATGGCATAAAATAATCTTTGAGTTATTTTGTACCTAGTCTCAAAAGGCACATAAAGGTTGTAATTGTTGGGAATAAGGAGTATCAACAAGCTTCTCACAGGCAGTTTAAGAGTGGCTTGTTGACATCTTTTGCTTCTTTTTACCTGGTAGGAAAAAGGCCCTGAGATTTGTTAGACAGCTGAAGTACAGTGGCTGTTCTCCTAGAAAATGTAAGAAATGCTGATTCCCTCCTCTTGTCCTTTTCCTGTTCATTGCTCTTACAAACTGTGAAGCAAAGTTTAGTGCAGTTTGGTGCCTGGACTCAGCTCTGTTTTGCTCCAATGCTGCCAGATGCTCACTTGATCCCCCAGACTGCTGGTTGAAAAGAACAGCATTCCTAAACCATTCATATTAAAATACAATAACCCAACCCTCAGGCCTTTTTCATTCATAAAAAGACAGAGGAAAGAAGCCCATTGGATTTTCTTTTGTTGGAGAGCTTGAAACAGAATTAAATCAAAGCTGTACCGTAGGTCACTACTGTGCTGTCTATGTAATCCTTCAGCTCTGCTGTATGTGCAGGCTTATTTTTTAGATTTCTGTTAAGCCATTCAAATATTCCTTAAAACAAACCCCAAAATGTAAAGGAGGAGGAGATGTCACCACAACAGTGAGCCAACAGTGAGCGAGGCACCCCGCGGCAGGGCGGAGGGGCGCCGGTGCCACCCGGGGCCGCTGCCCTGCCCGCCGCTCCCCCGGCGGCCGCCGGAGGGCGCCGCAGCACCGCGGGCAGCGCCGCCTGGCCCGGGCGGGCCCCGCCCTCCGCGATTCCCGCCCCGCCGGGTGGGATGCCCTGAGCTGTACCAGACACTTTTACATGAGAGACAAAGAAAGAAAGAAAAAAGACAGAGAGACAGGAAGAAAGAAGGGAATAAAGAGAGAAAGAGAGAAAGAGAGAAAAGAAAGAAAGAAAAGAAAGAAAGAAAGAAAGAAAGAAAGAAAGAAAGAAAGAAAGAAAGAAAGAAAGAAAGAAAGAAAGAAAGAAAGAAAGAAGAAAGAAAGAAAGAAAGAAAGAAAGAAAAAGAAAGAAAGAAAGAAAGAAAGAAAGAAAGAAAGAGAAAGAAAGAAAGAAAGAAAAGAAAGAAAGAAAGAAAGAAAGAAAGAAAGAAAGAAAGAAAGAAAGAAAGAAAGAAAGAAAGAAAGAAAGAAAGAAAGAAAGAAAGAAAGAAAGAAAGAAAGAAAGAAAAGAAAGAAAGAAAGAAAGAAAGAAAGAAAGAAAAGAAAGAAAGAAAAGAAAAGAAAGAAAGTTCTTTCCCAAGTGTCAGATGTTCCCTGCATGTGCATTGAAACTGGATGTATGATTGCTGGTTACATATAAGAGCTTTCAAAACGGTCACAACTCCAAAGTTTTGAAGGCAAATTCATAAAGCATAAAAAGAAATTATGGTTGTATTTGACAGCCCACCCTTTTCTCTGATTCAGTAGTGATTATGAACTCACTTAAATCAATGCAGTTACATTAAGGAGTGTTAAAAAAGCATATTTGTCCCCATTCCTGCATTATTTGCGGCAACTGCTCTGGCAGATTAATGTCAGGCTACTGTGTCATTCGGTGACAAGCCTCATTTTGTTTTTCATGTGCTGCTTTTATTGTTAGGCTGTGCTGTTCCCTCACTACACCTTCGTTACTTTCCTATTAAGCTGCAAGTCAGTTACATCAGGAAAATTTCTTGCAACCAGTGAAAGCTTGTGCTGGAGCATTATTAAACTTTGATGATAACCTGTTTAAGGAAGAAAAAGAAGACATTACTGCTGACAACCAAAATGGTTTGATTACTGAGGTACTGCTCATTTAGCTGCTTTCTAAGAAAGGTCAGTTGACAAGGGCATGAGAGGAAAGATCTTGCTCAGACAGAGGGGACAAAAAAAAGCAGGTTAGCTTTGGGGGAACAAAGTCTAAGTTTGATACCTTGAGTCATCAAAACACAGCACCGTGAAGGGAACTGCACAGGACTGTTTTATGTAGCCCCATACACCTTAGTGTGGCATTTAAGTTGTCAAATGAGTGGATTAAAGTCTTTCATGCCTTCAGCTCACCAACATCCTCAAAGAATAAAACTAACTTCTCCTGGGATTTGGGCTCAGGCTGACCTGGCATGGACAACCTCACTGCCCAGAGAAAGGCCATCAGAGAGTGCAAAATGTACAAGGGCTGAGCCCTTAGGCCAGTGCTTGGGCTTCTCTATAAAATCACAGTGAGGCTAACAACACACAGTCCTTGTTTAGGACTAACCCAGCTGCTGGAAATCCAAAAAGGGGAGCACAACCAGAAGAATGACGCTCACCTTGGTATAACTCTGAGGGTCAGTTGGGGACAACGTGCTTTGCTGCACTGCAGCAACCTCAGGGTTCTGCTGGACAGCAATGAGGGAGGTGCTCATTTGTTATAAAGTGCTTTGCAAGATCACTAGCATAAAAATCTGCAATTGTAAAACTACCAGTTCTCAATCTAGTTAGCGTGGCAGGGCAGCTGTACTCTGTATTTAACTCTTGCACTAGGTCACAGCACAAAACTTCCTACATTTAAACCCGGATTTCCATCTTCTTGAAGCTCCCCTCTCCTGTGCAAGACACAGGAGGTCAACAGAAGGTGTCCCTGGAATTTTTCCCCCAAAATCCTGGAGAAGAGGCTGTTCCAGGAGACATGACTAGTGTATCCTTATGTCCTGGCAATCCTTAGTTGCTAGAAAAGTTTTTTGAGTTAGTGGTTGGCATAGCTTACAGCAGCCTTCAGCCTGCTATAACATGCTCTGAAGTGAGGACAGCTGCAGGCAACAATTACTTTTTTTGAACTATGCTCCAGTCTGATGTGCACATGCTGCCCTTCAGCAAACTATCACAATTTCAGGCAGAGATGGGAGGGCCTTGCCTGCAAGCTACAGCCTCCAGTTGTGAAGCCTTTGCACTTCCTCGTGAATGGGGCTGGCGAAGGCCTGCAGAGTTGGCTTCACCTGGGCATGTGAGCAAGATTCAGCAGGACTTGTTCATAGAAGTTGACACTGGACCAAGCCCTTCAGATGCACATTCCTGAGCCCACTCCTCCCCTCTAGGGTATTTTATGTCAGCCACTCCCAGGTTTCCCTCTCACCTTAATTACCTTGTTGTAGTGATCACCTCTCTGTGTGTGTGTGTGTGTGTGTGTGTGTGTGTGTGTGTGTGTGTGTGTGCGTGCAGCCCAATCTCTTCTAATGTGATCGTGGCTTCAGGCTGAATCTTTTTTCCAGTGCCTAAATGCAACTCATCTGGATATTAGGTGAGGACAAGAATTTGCTTTTTTCTCGCACACAAAACAAGGAAATGCATTCTGCCTCACCACAGCTGCCGCAACCACAGCTGCACTGCTGAACCAGCTGCACTTGCTGGCCTAAAGCAAGGCAACCAGAACAAACTTGGGGTCACTCGGCTCCTTCCCTCATTGCTGTTCCTCCTTCAGAGTCCTCTAGACACCAGTCTCAAGGTGGGAACTGCAGAGTCTCTCTCTCTCTTGAGGTGGGTAGAGGAACCTCTGGTAAGTGAGCTGAAGTCACATGCAGAATGCTAGAGATGAGGATTGGCATGACCCTGGGGCAGTATTGAACCAAACGATGTTAGAAGGCAATCTGAAGAAATGCCTCCTCTGAAGTACACTAATAGGCTGGAGATTAATGGTCCTTGCCTTGCAGCCCTTGTAAGGCCCCACTGGAAACTGACCACGGTAAGAAAGGCTAGAAGAGCAAAAACACAAATTATTCACTCCCAGCATGATTCAGAAGTATCTGTCCACACTACTGGCATGAGTCAGAGCCTAGAAAGGTCTTTGGCATCTGTGAAGATAACCCAAAGAGTTCCAACCCTTGAGAAAGAGTTTCAGACCTTAAATTGGTCTTGTCTCCAGATGTAAGCTAATTTTTGGCGGATGCAGAATTTCCTGGATGAAAGTTAGATGGAGTGGCTGAATGTACCTTGTCATTGGCTTTCTTGTTGTTAGTTGGTTTGGTTTAGTTTTGGGCTTGAGTTTTTCTAATGCTTTTGTGGTGGGTTTTTTGTATCTTTGCATGTTTCAAAAAAGATTGAAAAGAAATGGAAACGCTAACGGGTGTTTTGGCTCATTCTGCTGTGTAGAGGGTTTCTGTGCCAGTTACCTAGGAAACTGCTGTAGAACTGAATTTGGATGGATGTGTTGTCAACTGCAAATGAGTACAGTGGCTTTTCAAGAGGTGGGGAAGAGTGTAAAATGCACTGAAAATATGAATGTCTGTAAAGTGATTTCTGGGTAAGATGGTGGTCCTATCTTTTTGACTGGCATTCTGTAGGCACCCTGACAGCTGCACAAAGGGATTGCAGATGGAGTGCATGGCCATGCCTAGGCACCTGATCTTGGAAGCCCTCATGTTTGTGAGTTGGGTTAGCATTCATCTGAATGTCAAAACATGACTGCAAAAAATAGTGCTAAGATTACTATTAAGCATTTTGCCCATTTTATTACAACAGAGTTATGATGATCCAAGGAAATTACAGCCTTTCTAGGCATTTGGACTGCAGTACTGCACAACCTTTCACCAAAAAAACCCAAAAAAAACCAACACAAAAAAAAGGACTGATGAAACACATTTAATGTTTGAGGTACATCTAAAGGCTTATGCAATGAAAAAAAAATACTGCAGAGGTTTTCCTGGAAATCATCAATATTTGGCCTTTTTTAATAAAGCAGAAAAATGTGAAAAAGCAGATAAGTGCTTCAATCTGGGGGAGTTATACTGATGTCTATCAGCTGCCACAATGGCTAAATCTGCAATTGATTACTTATCCCATAGGACCCACAACTTAGAATGGTCCGTGGCTGAAAAAAAAGCAAAACAGTGTGCTTTACTCAAAATAGAACTCCCACAATCCCTCCTATTTTCTTCCCCATTCCAAAACACATACAGGATTAACATTTAGGCTTACACTGAGCACCAATTTCCTTGTATTTCACCTACAAAGTGCACTTCAAATGGCAAATGCAATCTCTTACTAGTTTATTCATGTTATGACAGGTGTCACCATTTGGCAGAGCTATGCATAATCTTCAAAGGTTTGGTTTCTTCCCCTGCCCCCAAACAGGTGAGCAAGTTTCAAGCCCTGAAAAGACAGGTTGTGCTGCTTGGTTTGTGTTAGGCAAGTGCACCAGATGAGAAGAAGACAGAGGTAAAACACTACCCTTATTTCTCTGGCTAAAGCTTCCAGAGCCACTTCTGAGGCCATCTCGTCCCTGATCCCTGCAGCTGTGCACCACCAGAGCACTCATATCCCCTGCATTTCTCTGCAGGTGCTTCTCTTCTCCCAGGGGTCTAAAATGAATGCGGAGCTTACCAGTCCTAATTTCTGGCCTGACCATGGGGCTGTACAGGCTTCCTGCAAGGACAGAACACATATCTTGCTTTTCCTTCCTGTTGAGTGCTGCCCAGGCTCTACCTTCAGAGCAGAATTGGTCCCTCAGAGCCGAGGGTCAGATGATGGTCCTACCAGATGTTCAATCATCTTGTTTTGGGCTGCCACACCTACACGACTAAGCCAAACCACGCTGTGGACATACCTGTACTCTGCCCCTGACTACTTTGCTGCCAGGAGACCAGGCTACACGAGTCCAGATAGCTGCTCCTGCTGCTGCACTGGAGGCAGACATCAGAGTCGGAAAGAAGCTGTGATATCTCCCATCTTTTATCTGTTGCCTATAAGAATACAGACACCCCCGATCACTATTTCTTCAACTACATGTTTAACAACATTTACACTGGAGATCAGCCAGAACTTATAAAACTGCAGGCTGATGGACCTGGAGGTGGCTGCAGTTCCAAACTTTCCCTCTCACCTCTGTCTTTGGAGATGGGCTGAAGTGACACCCAGAGCTGGATTCCTTTCCTCCCTGCACACAAACCTAAGCAGAGTCCTCTATTTCAGGCCCATCTGTAACCTGCATAATGAATAATGTACAATGAATTTGTGGTCTACATGTTTATTAAGTGACTCAGTATTTCCAGTGGAGATTTTGTTCTCATGTTTTCCTCACATCTCAAAACCCACTCACTCTTTTATTATTCCCGGCAGTGGTAGGTGATAATAAATTATACAACTGTAGATGACGGTAACTATATCAACAAACAAATTGTATCAATTTTCGGTGTGAGTTTAAAGCTCCGTTTAGTGGTTGTGCAAACTCAGAAAAAGGAATTTGGGAACACTGCTGCTGTTATTAAACGTTCTTACCGGGCTGTAATCCAAACCTTCCATAAGGCGTCTCTAAAGAAGATTTTTGCCTACTGTGTACCACTGCTTTTACATACAACATTAGGGATTTACATATGTAAGAGCAGAGAGAGAAATGTAACTAACACAACAGTGACAGCTCTGTTTGTTACTTCCTGGAAGGGATGAAAGACAAAAGGCCTCGGTGTTGGAATTCAGAGCTAATCCCCCTCCACTGCATTTGCAGAAACAAATTAATACCCTCCAAAAAAAAAGGCTTGTAGAAAAGCATCAGTCAATCAACAGCGCAACTACCTTCTGTTTTATTGAAACAAGCTCACATTCTCTCTAAATTACTCTGGATCCTATTTTAAGCTTAATAAGCTACTCAGTAATTTGTATGGCTGTGGAAAGGTGTAAACTTACGCTACAGCACCCATTTTGAAACAGCTGAGGGACCCATGGCCAGATATTGACTTGTTGAGGAAGTAGTTGTAGCAGTATTTGGAAAGTTACAGTATCCTTTCCAAAAGGTACAGAGAGTGTTTATAGAGAAACTTATATCTACATGATCCTGGTACATGTCAGTCACAGGAATGTTTGGTCAAATGTAAGTGTGGCATTTGGTGTATTCTTATTTCAACTGAAAATTTTCCACTTTCCGTTGTTTATGCTCATAGGCTATGGGGAAAAATAAGTCTGGAGCTGTGCTGCTCACCCAAGAGACCCTCACCTCTGAGGCGCTGGATGGGGCACAGAGGTGAGAGAATAAGTATGGCTGAAACTTTCAGTGAGAGGAGACCATTCTGCAGGCCCTGAATTTCTCCACCTAGTGATCCTGATTCCAGTGGGTCTGGTTCGGGCTGAAGCGATGAAGAGCTGACTAAACTGCTGTGTGACTAAGCCTCCTGGATCTCACCACACTCAATAACTAATACTTTTTACTGAGCTGCTGATCACCATCCTGACATGCCAGCAGGGTTTTGCACATTTCATTGCCATAAATATGGTTAGAGCTGTCATGAACCTTTTCTGTGTGCTCCTTTTGCAGTTGTCCCAGGGGTTGAGAAGGAGCCCTCTACCAGTTGAGATGCAGAGGTTTGGTCCCAGAAAACTCTTGGAAAAGGGCCCTCAGAGAGAATGAACTCAATCCACTCCCTTGTAATTGCTATTGGGACCTGGCAAAAGTACATATTTGCAATTAGGGATGTACTTTAAGGTGTTCTTGGAGCTCGACCATTAACTTTGACGCTGAGAGCCTGAGGCCAGACCTTTGAGCATTCCCTTCTGCAACATCACCAATGTTTGCATGAATAAGTAGGTCCAATTACAGACATAAGTCAGTTCTTGTTACTCAGATGTTTCTTTTCACTGTACTTACTATACATTCCTCAGCATCTTTTCAAAACAACTAGCAGTCACTGTAAAGCCAGAAGTGAGTCAGGACATATGGATTGTTACTGTTGGGTTCTATAAGGTTTTAGATGTGTTACACAAATTGCCAGTTAATCTGGAAAGTTAAAATTAAGAAAAAAAAAGTCAGGTAATGTCATTTACTTAGCTTCAGACTGCAGGAAGCTGTTCTCCAAATAAACACAGTATGCCTGGAAATCCAAGCGCTTTCAGAATGGCTCCCATTTTAGCATCCATCAACTACTTGACCATTTTTAAACTTGAATAATTATTTATTCACTCAAACAGCCTGTAATGTTACATTTATTTTGTTGTGAGCTGAGCAACACTTTTCTCTTTTGGAGGACACAGCCAACCTTTACCTTGGCAAAGCAACTTACTATATTTTGATCAGAGGAATATTAGATTTTACTTCATTTGTATTCCTGTTGGTCTGCTGTGGGGTTTTTATTTCTCACTGAACACTTGTCTTGCACACACCAGTCTATCCTCAAAATGACAAGATTTACATTGTGTACAGAAAATGACTTTTAAAACAACCAGATATTCATGTAAACAATTAAAATGTTTTATTGGACTCTCTCAAGAGCAAGGTGCCCCAGGCCTATAAGGGACACAGCTTCTGAAGACATGAGGCACCACTGCGTCTGCCCACTGTGCTGGTAGTGCCCAGTAACCCCTCTCCCTGTCAACCCTCCTGCCTCAGACCAAATCAGTGGTCCCCTTGCTTCCCAGTGTCTTCTAGCTGAGGAGCAGAGCTCATGTTACTGCCTGTCCCCCCTTCTCCATCAAGAACAGCCTTTCAGAGGACATTGCTATGTGCTTAATTAAAATTTCTTTGGACTGGGGGGAGGGTTATCTACAGCTAATCCTGGACTAATTTACTTTTTTCTTCCTTATATCTGATTCTCTTATGGTGAGAAACTCCAGAAGTTAATACTAGAGTAAATTACCCTACACTGTATGAAAAATAATAAGGATGATCAACAGGAACAGCATAACGTGTTCAGCTTAACTTCATAACAACATCTCCTCTAGGAACAAAATACACCAACAAGGGGAACAGTTACAATTACAGAGAGAATTTTAGATAAGCTTTTTTAATGGTCACCCCTGGGTTTTTGGTCATATCCTGCCTTCAGTTTGTGTGTCCTTTACATGGGGCCCTTTTTTTCTGACAGATCTCTCATTTGATTTGTCCCTTCTTCACAGCTTCTAGATGGAAAAGAAGCACTCAGAGACATGGAAAATTACTCTTCCTTATTACAATAATCATATGTAAATACATGCAACATCCTCAGTCTCCTCTGTAAACAGAGCTGAGTGTGTTGTCTTTACCTTCCAGGGCTGCTGTTATTAAAACATCTCTCACAAATGTGTACTTAGTTTGCACAGAAGTGGCCTTACTCCTTTGCTTTTGAGTGGAAAAGACGCACATTGGTGTTAAGTACACAAAACCTGGCAAGACCACAGCACCAAAGCAAGCTGATAAAACAACTGAAAGAACATCTTTGGAAGTAAGCCTTTACTCCTACAGGAAAAAAGATATCTTCTTAATCTAGATTCACTAAACTGATTTCAAAGAGTTGTGGGCAGCAGTTTGTCCAGTTTTAACTTGGGTCAGCAGCTCAAGTTCAAATGTTGTCATGAACCTGAAACTTTAACCTGGCAAGCATGCCAGGTGCTTAAGGAGGCAGGGAAGGTTCTGCAGGAGGAAATCTTGGTGAGAGGCTTCAGTAGGCTCCCATGGGGTCCCAGTGAAGCGAAGGACTGCAAGGCTCTTCCAGATGGATCTGTGGCCATGGTGCCTGTTTTGCTGGGGCATACTGGGAGCAGAGGTCAAGCATCCCCTTGGACAGGCAGCAGACAGAGAGAGGCTGGGTTGGGGCAGCCCTCATGTTTTGAAGTCAGCTAGCAAAGGGTAAAGCAACCCATGTGCCAGTCTGGTCTGTTGTAGTTTACACACAGCCAGGATAGGTGTCTTAACCACTATAAACTCTCTTCACTGCAGCAGAGAAGGCAACCAAGCTTTGACATGTGTGTCCCTGTGGTGGGTACTTCCCTGAAACCTCACAGTGCACAGCCCATCTGGGGCAAGGATGGCATCTCTGAGGGTTCAGAAACACTCAGTATCACTCTTCCTAGAGAAGTGGTAACATCCCCATTAAGTGACAGGGAAGTGCTTCTGGAAATGTCACCTTAAATTTTCTTGGAGCTCAGTCTTTCTTTGCAGAGTATTTATCCTCTTGCTTCTTTGTCAGCTTTAAACCACAAATATGGAATTTTAAGTGGTTTGGTTATGGAGTTGAGAAAATAGTCTTTCTATGGAGTAAAATTTAGGGCATTTATTTGACTATATTTAGTTAAATGAAAGCTGATTTTTAGTCCACTAATTCTATTTATCAACCTCTGTCTGAATTTTTAAGAAATTAGGGCCAGAATGACTTCTGAATTAATTCTTATTTAACACCTTTCTGGTTGGTCAAGCACTGAGCAGGTAGGTTGGTAAAATCTCTGGCAGGTTGACCTGTCTGACATAATCATCCCTGCCTTTTCCCGCTCAAAAACACTTGGATCTCTCTTGAAATAAAAGGGGTAAAAACGATAATGAAATCAAGAGAGTGAAAACATACTGTACTGTCAGCAAAGACTAAATTATTACCATGCCAAAACAATATGCTTTAATCTTAATGTACAAGGTTAAAATCTGAACATTACCCCCAGTGTTATGCATCTTTTACTAGGAAAACTTCCATTTCCTTCTTGACAAGTATGAACGTCTGTAACTAGCACTATTTTTTCAAGCCAACACTGTTTTGTAAAATTTATTTTAAAAAATTAAACAAGGGGTTAACCCCTTATTAATTTGAATTGACAGATTCTTGCTTCAAATAACTTCTTTATCAAAATTTTTTCTCCAAATGATTCTTCTCTTCAGCAGCTTACATTTCAGTGACATATATTCTGACCTCAGTAACAAAATTTGCACGTAGCTCTGCCTAATTTGTACTTCAATGTATAAGAAAATAGTACTTCTTTTCTTCTACATCCATTGATCTTCTGGAAAATCTGGTTTTACAGCCAAGGTTTTGCAGACCCAGGTACTGTATTTTGTTGTAATGTGGCTGTGGTAGTGCCAGGATGTGTCAATTGCCTGAAATAATTGGTGTCTGCAGGGTTTGATTTTCTCTCTTTGCTATAATTACATACTGTGCAGATGGAGTTAAGGATTTATTTAGAATAATTGAATTTTTTCCTTCATCTTTCTCACTATTTTTTTCTCCTTTTGAAGTTTTGTGCCTGTTTTGTTTTCCTATTTTTCTTAGACTACCTATCGGCCCCAAAAAGATGTCATTCAATTGTGGGTCATCCTATCAAGAATTTCAGATAAATATTTATGTCAAGGAAACTATAGAGCTGTTATCTATTTTAAAATAATTTTTTGAACTATGTGATATTATATTTCAAGTTACTTTGGACTTAAAAGAAAATAAGAATATTTCTGTGGATTTTTTTTTAATATAAATGGTTAGCTTGAAAGAGGATAATTTAATCAAGTATTTTGATGAAGTAGTTCGTGTTCTCTGACTAGCAGGACTGTGCACATCCCAGGATGTGCTAAGAAACGAGTTGTCCTGAGGGAGTTGGGCTTGTTAGATTTCTGCTGCAAGGCCCAGTAACTTTGGTAATAGATTACAGTAATCTCAGGAAACTACTGAAGCAAAAGACCTTCTCTGGCTCTGATGCTGCCACTGAATGGAAAGGGATTGTTTATTTAATTACCAAACTGGCTGGTCCTCAAATGTGCCATTTTGTCATCATAAATTTTGGGAAGAATCTGGAGAATGTTGCTAAGGGCAACCGCTGCATCCTGAGTAACTGGAAACAAAATACAGGGAGAAAATAGAACAAAGATTCCTTAAAGGACTTTACTGCATTTAGTGCCTTGTAAGCAAGCACATCTTATAACTACCCGGGTTATCTCTCAGCAGGTAAATGCCTTGGAACATTAAATGTCAAGCAAAGTTAAATTGCTGGCTGAGTACCCCCTCCAACATGCGCTAACCTGCTTCAGCCAACACCATTAAAGGGCAGGCAGTGTCCACAGAGCATGGCCCACTTTGCTCCTTCTTCTACACTCCCTCAGAGAGTGGAGGGGATTTTCTGACATCTGCAATACCCTTCCCAAATTGATAGTGTATTTTAGTTTTGTCTCGTCTGCTCTCCATGGTCATACAGCTGGCATTGGGTAGGGATGGGAGAGTGGAGGCTCCTGTAATCACAACTCACTAACATATTCAACAGATGTCATCAGTTGTGTCAAATATAGCCAAGAGTCCCTGACACAAAAGCCACTATGATTTAATCTGCAGTCCAGTGGAACTGGGGTAAATTTCACTGAGGACCTGAAAGAGTCACCAAACATAGAGGAAAACTTGTGCACACACTGACATGGGAGAGATGGAGGAAAGGTTGTCCAGACAAGAGTTCAAACAGCTACTGTTCCCTGTCCACTCAGCTGACCCCTGTAGCCTTCTGAGTCAGTAAGAGCAATGCAAGAGAAGCACATAACACAGTGCTGTCAAATATTTTAATGAATGACCTTATTGGGGATGAAAGACCTAGAGAAGGCTCCTATCCACTATAATGAGTGGACCCTCCTGACTGTCCTTCTTGAAGACAGATTACTGTTTCTCTTCAAAGAAATCAATTTAATACTCAGTTTCAAACTCTGCTACATTTGGGATGGTTTTACTCTACAGTTTTCTGTTCAGGCTCATCCCTATTAAATAAAAAAATACAGAATTATTTTCCCTTACTTGGACAGCTATATGGGCTGATGCTTCCAGACTCTCTCCCCAGAGCAAGTTCTCTGAATTCATACAGCTCAAATTACCTTTCCAGTTTACAGCAGTGACTAAGATTCCCAGCAGTAGTGCAAGTTTCGCAATTAGATGTACATATATATATGCATACATGCATATAAATTTACACATAGATCTACACGTATACTACACACATACATACACAGAGAATAGTACATCTGCATGTATGAAAAGGCTGCTTAGAATTTCTGCTCCTTGTCAATGCAAGTTATGGAAATTCTGGCAAAATACAGAAAGTGACAAGTGTGTTTTATATTCACACAGCTCATCTGTTGAAGCATGATTTTAAGAGCCCCTAGCTATTTAAACACTTACTGTAAAGTGAATGAGTAAATGGTTTTCTGGATTAGGATCTTAGTCAGGTTGTAAATTTCTAGAGTATGGGACTGTTTGCCTGATTTTGTACACAGGCAATAGATTTTGGTCCCTAGGAGCTGTCTCTGAAGGAATAATTATAACCACTCCAAGAACTGAGAAAATGCACTGAAAAAATGTTGTACTATTTAGTTTCCAATTTAATTTGGTGAAATTTTCCAGACAGCTCCTCAACTAATATAAACAATGACAAATACTTTTTTAAAAAACTGATAATTCTCCTTTGCTAGGCTTCTTTGACAAATTCTTGAAATAAACCCTCTGATGTCTCAGGGCACAGACAGCTATAGGTTCTGTCACAGTTTCAATTGTTACTGCTTTTTTTTTTTTTTCTTAACATAGACTGCTTAGGGGGAAAATATATTTCAAGACAAAAACCTGTCCAATCTAGCCAATACAATCTTCCTCAAATTGCTGATAAAATTTTGATAAAGCTCCGTTTTCTCTTGGGAGAATATAAGCCCTAAGGGGTCTTCAGCATATGCCTCTGGTTAGATAAACGCTTGGGATGCTGCTCAGTTTAAGAATGGCAAACCTGAAGCTGAATGTCTATGTATCTATAGGTCTTTGAGCGTAACAGAGGGTGCAGATCAATGCAGTCAGTGGAGTCCAAAGCTCACCAGTCATGGGGAATGAAATCCAGGTGCTTGTGGAGTTTAAGTCACCAGGGGCACCACAGATGCCCAGGAGCATCACAAGGCTGAGAGGACTGATGTGGGTTGTGCGAGAGGCCACATGGCATATCCCATTGTGCCTAAAACAGCATAACCATATTGAACCCCAGCTGCCTACCAAAAGCAACCAAAACCAAGGCTTATTCTCCACCACTCTGCTGATTAAGAGCTTCATTCAGTTTCCTGTACCAGGCATGCCAAGCCATTTGAAAGGCCTTAGGGTAGCCTAGATGCTGGTGAGAGGCCAGAAGACATGGCCCTCACCTTTCTGGAAGAGCAGCTGAAGGGGTCAGGTGATATTATAAGGGCATTTCTGTTACCCATCAGTGACCTGTTGAACTGCTTCCTCGATTCTGGTGACTGTAGTTGGAGCTGAGACCCCAGTACATATATAAAAGTTCTCAATTATCTCACTGCCTTTCCGGTACCAGTCTGAAGTTTTCCAGTAATGTTTATGCAGCTACTTCATTCTTCTACTGTTTATCCACCCACTGCCCTGCATTCTCTCTCCTGTGTATATGTACTTTGGCTTGCATATTTTGCCCAGACATTTTTAGACTTACCCAGCGACTTCTCCGCTGGCTCACACACTCGATCCATAAACTTTCCTTGCTGCCAACCAGTTTCCCACCAGAAACTTTCCACATGGCTCCCAGGCAAGGCATGAGGAACATTCTTCCTCCCATCTCACTTCTCATCCTTGGGAGGAGAGCAGAGGATGGAATGCAGCAGTGGCAGAAGCTGGAGACTCTGCCACATTCCCTGACAGCTGTTCTTTGCTGGGTCAAGGACATCCCAACAGCTTGCTTGCAACTGTCGTTCTGGCAATAATCTCATGCATTGCATGGCTTTTACTTTGGTTTTGTTCTAGTGGAAGATCATAGATATAGTTGATTGTAAAATATAATACATACTATATTTAAAGAGACCACTACAATTAAATAATTTGTGCCCTTTGTCTCCCAGGGAATTGAAGAGTGATTAATCTGTTGTTAGTGGCCAGGCATACCAGGTCAAGCTGGGCTAAAAATTATTTAAGTGAGTGAAATATACTTATAAAATTCTATCCTTATGCATCTACACATCTATGTATTCATTCAAATATCTGTCACATTGCCATCGGGGTGGCAGCTGGCAGGTCTGAGCTCTGCAGCTGAACTCCCTGGAGAATATAAGGCCAACAATTACCCAAAGAGCCGTGGAAGCAGCAGTAACTGTGGCAAGAAAGGAAAGAAAGAAAGGAAGGAACAAAAGGAAAGGAAGAAAAGGAAGGAGGGAAGGAGGGAAGGGAGAAAGGGAGAAAGGAAGGAAGGGAGGGAGGAAGGGAGAGAGGAAGGAAGGAAGGAGGGAGGAGGAGGGAGGGAGGGAGGGAGGGAGGGAGGAGGGAGGGAGGAGGGAGGGAGGAGGGAGGGAGGGAGGAGGGAGGAGGAGGGAGGAAAAGAGTACTGTTTATAGAGTTTGTGTCTTCTGTGCTTTCAGACTGAGATGAATGTCATTATAAACTTACCTGTAGGCTAAGCAGTACCTTCTAAATGCAGCTGAGGAAAGCCTAGAAGGACTCCAGTCCCTGAGCAGTGTTCCCAGATGCCCCTGCCAAGTCCCCCTCCAAAATATTTATCTTTCATCACAACAAAAACATTATTAATATTTCATCTCTGCCTCAGTTTGCTTCTTCATAAATGCACAGCTGATGTCTACACCTGCCCAGACGGACAAATCAAGATTTTCTTCTGCACATTTTATTAGATTTCTGCCACATATATGTTAGTGAGCCCTGAATGTTTTATTTCAATATTTTCCTTTTCCAAAAATAATGTGATACTGGTTCCACCCTATCTGACCTTCAACTAGGCCATAATTTTCTCAGATTCCAATTTAAAATTATTTTTCTGGTGGTAAATGTTCCCCAGGTACTCATCAGCTCTACAGCAGCTTCTAAACAGTGGTATCTTTTCAATTTATCCTTACCAAGGGTGCAGATATCATCATTTAAAAAAATAAAAAAATATTGAAAACAAGGTGAGAACAAACAGTGGGCCCAAGGAATGACAATTACAGCAATCATGATGAATTTACCAGGCTCACTGCATTGATTATCATTTGAAACATCTTATTTCTTTTATTGCCACAGTGCCATGGCAACCTCTGAGCAAGAAATAAACCCAAGATTTTTTAAAATAAGACCCTAATGCATTTAACACAATTGAAGGTACTTAGAAAGAGGAGCATATGTCACCTTAACTGTTTGAACTTGGGATGTATTTACACAGTAGTTACTTCAGGTTTTGGACAGGTAAATAAACTCACATTAGGTTTCTTGTTTCTGGGGGGTTGTTGCTGGTCTCCATTGCAGATCATATAAAGGTAGCTCACATGCTGCTAGAATTCATCAAAGCCATGCCTGCAGCAGCATGGAGATGTGCCCTTCCTGTCAAACACAGAGTCTGAAAGGTCCAGGCTCTTCGTACTGGAATTTGTCTTCAAAAAGTGCTTTGCAAAATGCTTAAAGCTTTGACTAAAGAAAGTTTCCATTAGTGGTATTCTGCCCCTAGGACCTCAGCAATTTTTCTTTTCCTGTTTGTTTTACTGTAGTATTGTTATTGTCTGTTTTGCTTGACCCTCCATTTCAGTGTGGCTGCTGTGTGCGTATTGGTGACACAGGGCCACAGTGCAACACACAACTCAGACCCAGATTAACAGCAACCTGCAGTCTGACTTCAATTAGCTGTAAGGATGATGTTTCTTGACCGTCTGGTGTTTAAATTAACTGAAAATCAAAACCCTGTTTTTCTTGGTTCTCTTCCAAATCACACACTACAGTTTGCCTCATTAAAGATTAAAGCAGATGTTGGTAAAAGGAGATAAATCTGAATCAAATTTGAGATCCAAATAGTCCTGAACCTGTGGTTTGGGCTTTTCTGAAATGTAGGAGGAAGCACTGAATAATTCAGTTCCAAGGGATGAAGAGGAGCTGTAGGGTCTTAGCAAGACCCTTCATTTGATTAGCTCTGTGAACTCTCTCTGTCCGTGGTGAGTTGAAGGTGGGTTACCCACTGTAAATCAGCAAAGATGCCCTATAAGGCGTGGGGAAACATGCAGAAACACCTTTCTACCTGTGCCTTTGAAGAACTGATCTGGGTGACCTGGATTTCATATTCCAGACCCAGGGTGTACGTGCTTTTCTCTCCCTGTGGTGGACTGTAAAACAGACAGAATATTGCTGCTGTCTTTTGAAGTTTAGTATCTGAATTGAAAAGATAAGTGAGGAAAGGCCAGGCAGAACACACAGTTACAGTGAAATCATTGCAACTAATCTAATATATACTGGTAACAGGATCTAGGTGCCTAGTCAGTGTGGGAATATAGACATAATAATGAGGAAAACTGTTGGGGTTTTGTTTCTTAGGAACATCATCCTACTTCACTGTGACCTTCTCAGTTAACTTAAGAAGCCAACTATCTCTATATGAAAACAGCTCCTTACTTTCCACACTAGAGAATAGACTGCCTTATCACTTACTCTAATTTTGATAATGAAACAGTTGTTTTCATAAGCTTCACTTTTCTGTTGCTTGGAGCTATGCGTAACCTTTTTTCAGGTTACCACTTCCTCATGCTTCCCAGTCCTTCAGCAATAACACTTTGTGCAGGCCAGGGTTATATTTTAAAGAAAATCTCTTTGATCATGTTCCAATGAAAGTTTTTCAAATGTTTTTCGTAGGCATATATGCTGTTAGTTGCAGAGGTCAGACACGTGGTTTGTAAATATATAGGTCAGTGCAGGTGCCTAGTTTGGCCCAACATTCCTTCTTCAGTGTAGCCTTTCCTTTGGGTCATACAGTCTTACAGTACAGCTTCAAGGGAGTCAGATACCTTGGGCACAGAGGGGTGAAAGTGAAGCCCAGAGCTGCTGGAGGCTTGTGACCTTTGATGGTTTTTCCTGGGGTGGAAAGGAACAGTTCTGGCCATGGGGCGTAAACCCTTTAAAAAACAGTCTTGTACATTGCCTATGAGGATTCATTTCACTTGTGTTCTCCAACTATTGTTTTTCTTCCAAAGTTGCTGATTTCATCACCCACCCCAAAGGGTGTATCACCTCTCATGTACCTCCAAGGCTTGCTCTGCCTACGCTCTCCTCATTGGTTTGACTGTTCCCACCACTGTGTTGTAACTCCCCAATGGCACCAGAACCTTTTGGAAAAGCCACAAAGCTGTAGGCCTGATTTCACTCTGCAGCTCAGCAGGTGACGCTGAGCTCGTGAGAGAGTAGGAGGCACATCAAGCTGAGGACGCAGCTGATCAGAAAATGTTTGACATTTTGTTTTGGTCCAAATGTTCTCTTATTAAGAACATGCTTCCCTTTTGACTAGTAATTAAGATTTTTTCCTCTTTAATATTAATCATGTGGCAAAGAATTTGCACAATTTATTTTCTTAACCACATTTTAAAAAATGCAGTTAGAGCCATCTATGCTTTTATCCTGTACCACAAAGGGCTGTGAGGTGGAGCTTTCAGGTGTTCCTTAGAGGTGTGTGCTGCTGAGTGCTTTCATATGGCACTTAAAAAGCAGGTGTTTATAAAGTACTAGAAAAGCACTGAAAGTCCTTCCTCCAGATTCTGTGAAAAAGTAATTAGGTAATAGTGTATATCTCAGGCTATAGCCACTACTGCCTGTGCTGCCTTCAGGTCATCTAACATGGCAATTTTCTCTGACAGTAACTAATACATCTGAAAACTCAGTGGTACCTTGCCTTTCTCTGCGTGCTGTCACCCTGACCCCACACCAGCCAATGTAAAGAATAGCTGGGATGAAATGGCTTTTCTAGCCCCATGAATAAGGGTTGTATAGTTATCTTTTTCACAAAAAATCCAATTTGTACAATCCTAAATTCTCTCATCGTCTACTCAGATGCCCACTCCCTCCTGAACTCTCAGGCTGTCTGAGAGATGAGGACAAGAAATTTCAGTTCTGAATCCTAGCATTTTGTTAAAAATACATTAACATTAAAAGTTGCTATTCTGACAATTGTATTAAAATGTTATATAATACTCGAGTTTTCTTTGTATTTGGCTTCTGCTTCAATGCAGAAGCCATCCTTTCCCAAAGAATCAGGAGCAGACTTGAGGCCAGAGGAAGGTAGAGAAGGTAGGTGCAGTGGTTTTGCAAACTAACAAGCCACCTGAAGGAGCTTATTAGTTTTGATTGAAAGGATACAGTTCTTGGTGTTTAAAAGATAAACATCAGGTAAAAAAAAAATAAAGAAACCCTTATATATATATATATATATAATAACAGCATATGTATAACAGCAAATGTGAGTAATTAATCACTACGTTTTTCTCAATGATCAACAGATACTTGTGCCTATAGAAGTCCTAGGGTGTACATAAAACCTCCAGAGGCAAAAAGGTTGTTTCAAAATGCTATTTCATGGGCCATGGGTGACACTTGTATGTTTGATTACTGCAATTATGAGGAAGAATTAATGCAATTATTAGGAAAAGAGAAGGAAAGGACCACACAGAGTAGGGATAGGGGCCATCAATGTGGTGCCAGTGTGATGCCAGGGTGGTACAGCCCAGCCAGCAGCACTCAGGCTGGCATCAGGGTGTGAAGGTACAACCTTTGTGGTGAAGTCCAGGGGCCACATCTCTCCTCTCCTGGAGTGCTCCTTGTTGTTTCACTGGAGGCAGGTCCCAAATCCTATATGGGTCTGTGGGTCTCTTAATCTTCATAACCCTCTGCTGGCCCCACTCCAGGAGCTCCAGGTCTCTGTCATACTTGAGGAGCCCAGAACTTGACACAGCACTCCAGATGTGGCCTCACCAGGGCTGAGTAGAGGGGCAGGATCATCTTCCTTGGCCTTCTAGAAATGTTATTCCTAATGCACCCAAGGATCCCATTGGCCTTCTTGACCACAAGGGTACACTGCTTGCTTATGGACAGCTTGTTGTCCACCAGTATCACCATGTCCTTCTCCACAGAGCTGCTTTCCAGGAGCTCGGCCCCTAGTCTGTACTGGTGCATGGGATTATTCTTCCACAGGTGCGCTTGTCTTTGTTGAATTTCAGAAGTTTCTTCTCTGCTCATCTCTCCAACCTGTAGAGGTCCTTCTGAAGTGCTGCACAGAACTTGGGGGTATTGACCACTCCTCCCAGCAAACTTGCTGAGGAGACTCTCTATGCCTTCATCCAAGTACTACTGAACAAGTTAAACAAGTTAAACAATACTGGGCCCAGTATTGAATGTTGGGGGATACCACTAGTAACAGGACTCCAACTAGGCCCTGTGCCACTGATCATGACAACCCTAGGAAATGCCATTCAACCAGTTCTCAATCCTCCTCACTGTTCACTCATTCAGTCCACACTTCATGAGTTTGCCTATGAAGATGCTGTGAGAGAGTGTCAAAAGCCTTGCTGAAATTGAGGTAGAAAATATCCACTGCTGTCCCCTCATCCATCCAGGTAGCTGTTTCATCGTAGAAGGCAATCAGGATGATTAAGCATGATTTTCCTTTTGTGAATCCATGCTAGCTACTACTGGTTACTTTTTGTCATCTATGTGCATAGAGATGGCCTCCAGAATCACATAATCAATGAGGTTGGAAAACACCTCTGAGATCATCGAGTCCAACCTATGATTGAACACCATCATGTCAGCTAGACCATGGCTAGTGCCACGGTCTGGTGGCTAAGTGCCATGTCCAGTCTTTCCTCAAACACCTCCAGGGACAGTGTTGTGGCTAGGATTGGGAGCTTCAGACAAAGTTTATTGGAGAGGCCCTTCTGTTAAACCACGAGGTGCAGAAAGGAACCCCTTGCTTTCTAAATTCCTTCTCAGAGAGGAGCCTGGGTGTGGCTGGATCCTTTCTTAGTCCGGGCTTTGCTGATGGTTTTAAGTAGAACTTTGTCCTGTAGGATTAAAGATGGCAAACTGGGAATATTTATATAAAGTAAATTATTTATAAATAATATAAAATCAATTATTTATTATTACAAGTGAATAGACAAAAGACCTTAATCAAAATTATTTAGTAATTTAAAGGAATTTTATTAAAGCTAGCAAGAAAGAAATTATGATTACGTAGAGATTGATGTAACTCAGCTTTGCCAACGACCACGAGCATGTCTTGCACTCAGAGTGAGGGGCATCCCTTAACTTTGAGGGGCATCCCCTACTCAAGGAGGAAATCTCCACACATACCCTCCAAGAAGGGTTAGGATATAAGAACCCACCATATGAAAGTGGACCTTACTTTTATAGTATAAAGTGGCTGGCTGGCAGTCATATGTCTCCAGGTCAGTTTATCAGCATATGTACCAAATCTTTGCCTCACTATCATGATGTTAATTTGTGGTTGATGTGTCAGACTAGTTTTAGCACAATTCAACACCAAAAACAGCAAGATTTACCCTTTCTCAGATTGATAGCCTTGCAAACTAGAGTTACATTGTTAGAGTTACTTGACCATGTTGCAAGGCAGAGAATCCTGCTACAGAAGGTGACATCCCCACCTACCTGGGCAGCTCAATCTGGTATCTGTTCACCCTTTTTGTGAAGAATGTGTTCCTAATATTCAACCTAGACCTCCCCTGGAGCAGCTTAAGACTATGTCCTCCTGTCCTATTGATAGCTGCGTGGGACAAGAGGCTGACCCCCACCTAGCGCTGATGAGACACTCCATTATTTTTCCAGGTATTGAAGTGAGGCTGACTGGCTGGTAGTTCTCTGGGTCCTCCTTCTTGAAGACATTTTTGAAGACCAGGGTGACATTTTCTTTCTTCCAGTCCTCTGGCACCTCTCCTGATCTCCATGACCTTTTAAAGATGATTGAGAGTGGCCTTGCTATGGTGCCCGCCAACTCTCTCAGCACTTGTGGATGTCTGTGAACTCATCAGGGCCCATGGACTTGTGGATGCCAGGTTGGCCTAAATGTTCTCTAACTTAATCCTCCTTGACCAAGGGGAAATCTTCCTTGCAATATTCCTTTACCTTGGTCTCCCGGTTTAGATATTCCTGAGGGCTGGTCTTATCAGTGAAGACGAATGCAAAGAAGACATTCACTACCTCTGCCTTCTCTATGTCCTCTGTTACCAGGATCTCCTTTCCACTTAGTAATGGGCACACATTATTCTTAGTTTTTCTTTTGCTGTTGATGTATTTGAAGAAGTACTTTTTGTTGCCCTTGGCATCCTTGGCCAGACCTAATTCTAGATGGGTTTTGACCTTCGTTGTCTCATTTTTACTTACTCAGAATAGCTTTCTTATGTTCATTCCAAGTGGCCTGACTTTACCTCTATCTCCTGTGTGTTTCCTGCTTATGTTTCAATAATGACAGGAGTTCTTTATTTGTTTTTGAAGGTCTCTTGCCCCCTTTGCCCCATTTCTTGCTCATTGGGATGCAGCATTCTTGACCTCTTTTGGACCACTCTTCTCTGCAGGACCTGTTCCCTTGGGACACTTCCAAGAAGATTCCAGAAGAGGTTAAAGTGAGCTCTCCTGAAGTCCATGGTTGTATTCTTACTTGCTGCCCTGCTTCGTTTGCCTGATACTGAACTCCACAGTCTCACTGTCAATGCAGCCATGGCTGCTCCCAACATTCACATCTCCAACAAGCTCTTGCCTATGTGTTAGTGTGAGGTTGAGCAGCACAACATTCCTTGCGGATCTTCTACTACCTATTACAGAAGGTTGTCATCAGTGCTTTCCACGAACCTCTTGGACTGTTTGTGCTTCACTGGGGACCAGTTGCAGCTGGACATATTGACAAGCTATGTCATTAAAAGCAAGAAATTTAAATTCATTTTAAGGGAAATATTTAATATTATGTAAGACTTTTGAAACTCTCTACTATTTGTGGAAGATGCTAC
This sequence comes from Myiozetetes cayanensis, assembly GCF_022539395.1. Taxonomy (NCBI): domain Eukaryota; kingdom Metazoa; phylum Chordata; class Aves; order Passeriformes; family Tyrannidae; genus Myiozetetes; species Myiozetetes cayanensis. The sequence continues at coordinate 84,902,638 of NW_026087411.1, read as the reverse complement.
ATTTCCTTTATGCTTTACTGTATCCTTGAGCTGTGCTTGTCCAGGATCTCCTACACCATTTCATTTGCATCATTGTGGTGCCACCCTGGCCTGTGACACCCAGAAAAGACAACACTGGAGGCCTCAAAATTACTTGTAAAAAAACCAACACTGTCATCAGATCTGAAAATCATAAGCATTTTCAAAATTATGAGTATTGGAGGACTTGTAAGTAAACACCCTGGGACATAGATGGTATTTTCCTTTTTTAATTCAGCTACTCTTTTCCTTATTGCAAAATGTATGTAATATAAGTTATGCTATTTTATTTATTTTTAAGAACACATCATCCATTAGAAAGTACATTATAAAGTATGTATTGCCAGAAATGTCTCCAGTATTACAGTGAATACTCCTGCTTTTTTTACCTTGTCTTTAAACATTTGCCAGTAAAAGATGAAAGATGAAGTAAGAAGCTCCATAAAATTTATGCACCTGGATAAAGAAGACCGCTTTCATATTTTCTGGTTTGACTTCTTTATGTATTATTTTTTCCTGAAAGTGTTTTCAATTGGGCTCAAGTTCCTTGAAAAGCATGAAAGAAGCATTGAAAAAAGTATATTATTATGAATAGAAAATAAAGAATGAAAAGGTCCACAGAGTTGAGAAGGGAAAAAAAACTGTAGGAACAGTGGATTATATGTGTTGGTTCTGTGATCTTCATTCTAATTCTAGTTTGACTCAATAAATAACTTTAGTCAAGCTAAATAATCCTCTTTCATTCCCTGATTAGGGATCTGTGAGGATGCTAATATTTTCCTGCTTTGCAGGGCTTTTAAAAGAGACGCATGAACAGACCATCACAGAAGTACATGGCTGAATTAGTAAAAGTATAATATGAGGCAGCTACTGCTTTACTATTAGGGAAAACACTGTATCCCAGTGCATATCATTTGGACTGTGGCTTCACTGTAAGTGTTTTCCCTTTAAAATCTGTTGCTGGAGGCTGCAGAGGACAGTATACGAACATGGTATTAAAAATCTTCATTCAGTGTAAATGAGGTATAATAGAAGAACCAACAGTGAAGGGACATTTTCTGATTAAAATATCCTGTGTCTTCAGCATTTCTTGTTGTGTAAAGACATATAGAGAAGGATTTATTAAACAAAAATTCATTGCAACTGCATAAGCCTTCTCCACATTAAGCACTGTAAGGGAGGATACAATCTGCATACTCTGACAATTTACTTTAGTTCTTTATCTTTGCTATAAACAAATGTTTAAATCACTAGTAGTCTGAAAAAGATATACTTTTCCTGATAATGTAAGTCAGCAGAAGCTAAAAGCCTTTACTGGGATTAAAGTGGAGTTCACCAACATTTTCACTGAGGCTCAGCTTAATAAAAAACAGTCTCGGACAACATACCTCCTTGGCTTTGCACAAACATGTGCAGGACCACTTCTCCTGATCCCCAGCATAGCCCTCCCACTCTCTAGTCCAAGCAAATGGAGAAATAATGTTATTCTATTTTCAGCTTCCTTTAGAGAGATTTATGTGATAGACGGGAATCAGAAGGGACGTTCAGCAGCATAAAGACTGCAGCTATGCTGGTGCCATGCCAGGTCCCCCTCAAGGCCTATAGATCTCATGCTTCAGGGTGATAGCTCCACTGAGATAATTGAATGCATCTATGATCGCTGTGCATTTAAATGACAGCTAAAAAACTTGGTGAGCTCTTGTATTTTGTTAATTTCACCACTTGTAGCTGTCTCCTGTACTCAAAGACTTGTCCCATACCCTTCTTGATGCTCAGGTTTTGTCATTACATGGTGCTAAATGAAATAAATCTCTGGAAAAATCTAGGTTAAGGATCCTGGAGAGCCTGCTGGCCTTTGCCAGATAAGAGCTCCCCATTGGGAGTGACCACATGCTCCCCAGGAGAGTTGGAGACCTGGGGCAGCAATGCCAGCAGCAAGCTCTCCTCCTAATTAATTGTAGATATATTGCAATCTGTTAAGGAGCCGTGTGATAGCAACTGAACAACGATAACTGGCACCCACTGATGCCAGATCATAAGAAGCTAAATTACGTGTTTGGCCGTACTAGTATTGAGGGGAGAAAGGAAAAAATACCATATGTTGTTTTTAATCTTTTCAGAGTTGTTTAATGTTCCTCTAGCACAAAAATTATTTTTTAAGAGTACTTTCCTCTGCAGAACCACTTTGTTATATACTATGTCCCTCTCAGCCTGAATATACACTGTGCTGTACCACATTAGATAGTTTTCTTTTTTGAAGTATTGTTGTTTTAGTAAGTTTCAGAAATAAAATTTAAAAAAAAAAAGTCAAGGAAATTATATTGTACATGATACCTAGGAAACTTACAGCAAGAGCTCAGTGTTCCTTTAAAAAAAACATTTAACAAAGAAAACTGAATTAAAGCCTTGAGAAGGAGTGTTCTAAATCTGCCTGGGGCAAGACCATGAGGAGAGGCTGTTCGGCCACCAAAAATTTTCTCTGAAACCAATTCAGTGCTGAGATTTTGCAGAGGGGGGCCACAAGAGGCCCCAGAATGGTTTCATAGGCAAAGATACACATATTGCGGTTCCTTGTGAGTTACCTCCACATACCATAAAAAGAAAAATATCACCTTTTTTTTTTCATTTATGTTTTATTGGCCATTATGAAAAAAATATGGTGGCCGGTGGTTAGTAATAATAAGATCTTGCTTGGTTTTAGTTTTATTAGATTAGGGGAGCATGGTGGAGAGACCACCCTAGGAAGCTGCACAGATGGTAATTATTATGTATTCCTTTTTATCTGGATTTAAGTAACAGTGCTTGCTTATTTCTGAAGTTAATGCACATAAAAGAGAGAAGACAAAACCAAGATCTTACAGATATTAAAGTGGAGGGAAAAAAATTGCTGAGGAACCACCTTTTTTTGCAAACAGTACACACTGGAAAAGCAATAAAATGACCAATGTGGGCATATATCACTGCTGCAGAGGTTTCCTTGTTAGTAAGGGCAAGTTATCCATAAATTGCAGTGAGAAGAATATTGTTGCTGAATTGGAACCACAATAAGAAAGAAGACACTAAAGAAAGAAGAAAATAAATGGTTTGAATGTCAACCTTTGATTTTTCAGGAAGAAACTCCTGACCAGTAGGATCCCCCTTAGCTCTCCAGATCTCAGGCACCATTTCTTTGCTAAGAATGCTGCATGTCTTCTAAAACAAAGGGAATCAAGTCCCCATGAGCTATACTGTAGAGCTGTGCAGGTTTCCAAGGACCTCCAACTCACCCTCCTGTTTATCTGCCAGGCCAGGAGGGGACACTGCCTGTGCAACCATTCATCTCTGCACCCTCTATTCTACCAGATCACAGGTTGGAAAATCTCTGTCAAAACTCTCTTGAAGTTCTATTTAGAGTTTTCTTTTCACAAGATAGTACTTGCTTTGGATGGAAAATTTATAATTTTTTCTCTTCCCTCTAAAGACTAAACAGCAAAAGCCAAAACATTTTGGCCAGATGTGTGGAAAAAATTCATTTGGCACTGTTGCCAATGGCTTGTGGGAGTCACTGCTTGGCTGTCTCATGCCTCTGCTGTCCTCACCAAGCCTCCGAATGACGATATCTCCTGAAATGCACTGTGGCAAGAGTGCTGCTCTGGCATCTCTGCAAAGAAGAGAGAGTGCTTAGGGGAAGAACCTGGCTCCAGGAGCAAACAGCAGAGACCCTCCACAGCAACACATTTGAGGTAAGCAAGCAGCTTAGATACTGGTAAATGGCAAAGTTTCAGGTCCAGATTTTTGTTTAAAGAGATAAAAAGGGTACTTGGGATAAACAAAACACCTTTCCAAGCAGCTCTGGTTGAAACCTTTTTCCACCTTTGTTGAGAGAAGGAGAACAATGAAAGAATCTTCTTGTCTCCATCAGATCACAGCAATGCTTTTGCTCAGATGCCCTAAAGCTCATTTTCTCCTATCTGCTATGCTTGTCTTTACTATAGACTTCCAAAGGCAGCAGCAAGGTAGCAGATTTAGCTTTTCACATGCTCAGATGAAGACTATTCATTTTCTATTTCCTAGGGACTGCCTATGTAAACAACTACCAGGTGAGCAGTAAAACTGGTTTGAGAACTAAAAGCAAATCGACATTGTGAATAAATTGGTTTTGTACCTTAAGTGGTTTAAGAGAAGCAAAAGGAGAGTTAAATCCAAATGAAAATAATTGTTTTTTCTTTTCATGAAATGCACATATGTAGCAGAGTAAAGCACTAAATCCAGCCATCTTTTCCAAGCAGCATTCATTAATTTCCCCAATATTATCTGCAAAATTAATCAAGTTTAGTTATTTCACAAAAGCAGAAATACTGCATATTTTGTCTCATTCTGATTTGCTTATAGTTTCTCCATATGTGTATGTGCTTCCAGTTTCCACGTTTGCTTCTAGACTCATCCAGCTCACCTCTTGGCCACAGCGCTACAGCATCACCAATACTAGTGCATCCACTCATCTGGCTCAGAGCTCTTTGAGGAATTTGCTTTTTCTCCTCCTCATGTCATGACCTGAAGGGCTACGCAGCCTTCAGGTGTTTAGAGATCACAACCATGGGTTTGTAGGATTCTATAATACATAAGCACATGGAGGCTTTATCCTTTAAATTTCTCTGGTTTATTACAGATCAAATAATCACAGAATCATTAAGGTTGGAAAAAAAATCTAAGATCAAAGCCAACCTTTAAAAAAACACCACCATGTCAAATAAACCATATCTCAAAGTGCCATCTCTACTTGTTTTTTGAACCCTTTCAGGCATAGTGACCCCTTGGTATCTTGTTCCAAATTTACCGCAAATAACAACAAAAATTAGCATTAAAAAATATGCTTATGAATAAAAAAAGGAAAATGTATCTCCCCAGTTATTAAAAATTACACTCAGCAATTAATAGTACATCAGCAATCAGTAATAGTAACAATCAATAGTGCAGAATCTATCAATAGTATAGTAACAATCAACTAGAGTGAACATCAGCATTTTAGCAACAACTAAACAGGTATATATTATGAAAGGTTACCACAAAGTTATCATTAGTGAAGCAACATATCAACAACATAACAGTGGATATTCTTACTGTTGATTACTTATATGAACCTATAATATCAGTATTAAGTAAATTAGATCTCAGAAGGGGACAAACCATCCAGAGTGGGAGGACAAACTAAATGGATTCCAGAAGGGGGCCCAAAGGGGACCAGCAATGTAAGAGAGAGTCTCTGACTTCAGGGATGGAAACAGGGGTCAGACAGGCATTCCAGTGACAGTCCAAGACTTCTTACAAATTTCACGTGGAAAATTCAACATGTTTAGGGAATGAAAAGTATGTGCAGCACAGGAAGCCTTCAGAGAGAGAACAGTTCCATTTTGGATAAAATATAAGTCATTTTTATATCACAGAGACATCAGAGTACATAGAACCTACCACTTTGAGCAGCCAATAGATTTAATTTCTGCTTTTCACCTGGGGCAGCCAATAAATGGTAATGTTTTTTGTTTCTTTGGACCAATTTTTATTTTCACAGACTGTTATCCTCTTCTTGAAGACAGAAGAGCCAATGGCATCTGCTAATTCATACTTTCTCAGGATGTTTTCCCCTTTTTTCCAGAATATTTTTTACCTTTTCAGATAACAAATTGCTGTTACAGTTCCTTGATTTTACAGTTATGAATGGTATTTCTGGATGTTTCCAATTTCTAGGTATTCAGTTGTACTTCAAAGACCATCTGAGCACTTCTCGAGGAGGCTTCTGATTCACAGGTCTGGTTCCCAGGGTCAAAGTTTCCAGGCTGACAAGCATTTCTTCTGAGGGTATTTTTCCAGTAGATGTTTACTTTTGCTAAGTACTTGTCCTCTTCTAACCAAATCACCTTTATGGCTGCTCCCATCACCTCACTAGCCAGTGTCACTATTTTATGGTCACCATGTTAAGTCTGCAAGCTGCTAGGCTTGTCCATGGAGGGAAAAATGGTTATTTTGGCAATTGGTTTGCCTACAGGTGTGAAAGGGTGTTCCTTAAATTTGGTTTTGCTGTAAGCCGTTAAAAAAAAAAAAAAAAAAAAGAAAAAAGAAAAAAATTAAACAGGAACAAGCTCAGAGCAGAGGAAAATACTGTGAGGATTTTTGGGAGGGTCTGAATGCTGAATGCTGTCTATACACAAGTTGCAAAAACAGGTGACCTGAGATTTGTTTTTGATTGGGGTTTTTCCTCCATCAGAATATAAGTTCTGAAAAATTTTTGCTTTATGTTTCAGACAAAGAACTGTATAGGAAGAAAATTACAAAAAATATTTTTGCCTACCTTTTCAAAAAGAAACTGTTCTTTTCCTTAATCTGACTTTTTGTGAAAAATAAAAATAAAAAAACCAACCACAAACAAACCCAAAATCTAACAGTAGAAACCCCAGGCTAACCCCTTTTGCATGATATGAAAATGGAAAGTAAGACTCCCAGCTCAGGTGTGCTTCTGTCCTTGAAAGGGAAGGAGGTGGAATTGTGTTGCTCTCCATTTTGCCATTACAGAAGATCCAGATGCAAACAGAAATGGTACAAATTTTAAAGACATCTTGATCTCACTTCTATCTGAAAATAACCAAAAGGCAGGACCTGAAAAGTTAAAAAAATATCACTATCTTAAAAAATGCTACTTTTCATTTCTACTAGGCAGATTGTTAGATGACAAATGAGCAACATTTGATGACAAATCAACAACATGGAGGTAGGAAGGCCGAGGCTGTGCAGTTGTCAGCTAAATCCCTCCCATGCTGTGCCAAACATCTGAGAAAAAGTACTGCAGCATGAAGAAATAGTAAATATACTTTCTGCTTCTCATTCTGAAAACATTCTCAGTGCTTCAGTTCTGATGGTTGTCAGCTGGATGATGCTACTGGATAACTGAATTTAGAGCTTTGGAAAAAAATCAAACCTATTTAGGGACAGTATGATTCCTGTTCAGAAAGCAAACAAACCAACACTTATACAAGCAGCAGGATGCCTTGTAAGACACCTTCCAGTGATAACCCTTTGGACTGAGGTGGGACTGAGAGCACGTCTGTGTGCGTGGGGTAATAGACATCAGGCCAGGAATGAAGCAGCACTTTGTCCTGCAGAACTGGCTCATGTCTGGCACCATGCCTTTCAGTTCACTTTCTGAAACACTGGGTGTGATGCCAGTCAGACTCATAGTAACCTGCATCAAACTGTTATCTTATCAAAACAATGTGGGTAGCATGCAGGCAGTTTACCTTCCTGTAGTTCCGTTGGCCCAAGAGCTGTTTAGTCCTCGTGCACATTTGAACTCTTCAGCAATTATCTTAAATGTGAATTGGAGAACTGGGTTACTCTCTTTCTTTTTGTGACTGGGACTCAGATCGAGCGTTCCCCCAACAAATTCCTCCTTACCTTTATGGGCATATGTTTCAGACCTCAATTTGGACTGATGAAGCTTGCTGATTTGCCCTAAGTGGCCAACAGTGTCTTTAGGTACGTATGTATGTAAATAAAGTAAATATTATGGCAATTAAATAGCAGGAAGAACACCTGAATTTTAGATAAAAGGTAGACAGTGAGTGGAGTATAACCTGGTTGTTTAAAGCAGTTGGTTGAATACGCTGTGGACCCAAATGCCATATTTCCATTACACATCAAGCATTGCACAGAAATGTCAAATTCCAGTCTGTTAAAAATAAGCTGAATGAGCCACACCTCAGTTCAGTGTTAGGAATTGTCCTAATGAAAATGTATCTGATGTTAAAGCATATGAAGGTAAGAGAATTTTCACAAAATAGTTACATCAAAATATCCATGGCATGAAGAATGACCACATTAGGAAACATTATATAAACCATCAAGATTTTAGCAGAACATTTACCTTTTTCCGTGATGGTAAGTCACACTGGGAATATGAACCACCAAGGAAATAAAATTCTAAATATATTTAAAGAGTGGTTATGACTACAAAGACAGTGCTGAGCTGATGAAATCTCAAAGGCAAGTACATGAAAAGATGCTTTCTGATCACAGCATAGAGAAATTTGCACAGCAGAGGCCCAAGCCAGGTTTGAATGAAATATTTATCACAGCACATATATAAGTACAAGGCATTTATATACAAAGGATTTCCAAACAGCCAAGGATGAGCACAAGGCAACTGAACTGAGTATGGATCTCTAAGTGATGTTAACATAAGTAAGATCCTGCTGCAGTCCAAAATACAGACTTGAAATACAAACTTGTATAGGGAAATGAGATATGTAATAGCTTCTGGTTCATTTAATATTGTGTATCTTTCATTAAGTGAATGTGAAGTATGAGTGGTAGAAGCCAGTGGCCAGTTTAACTGCAAGAGAGTGAATCCTGGGACCTTCTGTCCCTCTGTATATCACCATCTCACCTGGTGCTGGTGGTACAAGCCATGCTGGTGGCTGAAAGGCTGCTCCTGCTTGGAGCATTCCTCAGACAGAGTTCACCCTGATGTAGCCTCCCCTGGGGGGCTACATGGAAGTGAATGCTGGCTCGACACCAGGAAGAATGCCAGAAGGCTTATAGAGGCGGCTTTGTACCTCTAGACAACATGGAGACTGGGCTCTTTCCCATGCCTGCATCCAGTGTCACAGTGAGCTCATGCTGTCACATCAGTAAGTCTAACAGGGTGTTTCACAGCATCCTTACTACCTTTGCACTAGATGCCAGAGGGCAGAAGGACTGTCAGAGGAAGAATAAATATTTAGGGATCTGTAGACTTTGCAGAAATAGGGTGCAGCAGGACAGAGGATTAAGTAGAATCTGAAAAATTAAAACTGGGAAAAGTGAGAGGTTATTATTGACTTTGTCAGCAAAGCTGCTTTGAGGGTTATGCTGTGAATTTCTTAAAAAAACACATATAGTATATACCAATATTTACAGGCAGTGACTTGCTCTAATATTTTAATAGAAAGTAGAGCAACAGACAAGACAAGAAAATGTGACGACTTTTTTTTTTTTTTTTTTTTTTTTTAATGGAACTTACTCTGGGCAGAAGACAAAAGCTGTAGATTCTAAGGAGAGAAAAAAAACATTGATAGTAAAAGTCAGAGTTAATCCAGGACCTGAAAACTGTACTTTCACACTGTCCTGCAGAAGACAGTTCTTAATCATCAGAGAAACAATGTATATGAGCTCCCATGTGGCAAAGTCAGCTTATGGGGCTGATGGCTTCTAAGCTAGAAGTGTGGCGGGGGGGAAGTGTGGAATCAAACCCCCCAAAATTTGACAGTTTGGGAACAGTAGAAATTTAGCAAATAGTTTCAAAGAAGCTTTAGAAGGTGACCTTATGGGTGATACATGTAAGACCAGGACATGCTGATAACATGTGAGATAAATTCACCCTTATTATTCCTCATTAGAGACAGAGATACAAAGTGGATCTTTGTCATCCCAGTAATCAGTGTGCTATGGAGTCTTTCTTCTGCCAAAACAGTCCCATTTTAGAGGAAGCATCTTGACCAGTTGATACTGCAATGAACTTCCTTTAGATCATCCTACATGCAGTCTGATCTGGAGGAGGCAATAGGAGCGATCTGAAATATGCTTCCCAAATCCAGATGGAAGACTTAATGGATGGGAAGAATATTTTTTTTTCTATTCTTTTGACTTTATCCATCATTTTGGCCAAACATACTCAACTCAGATTTGGAAATTGGACTGGTTCTAATTAAACCAATTTTTCAGGGAACAAGGTATTTTATGAACAGTTTCCATGCAAAGAAGAGAGAAAGCTAGATAGAATAACTAAAAGCAGACCAGAAATCCAGAGTATTTCTGAGTTGTATATTCATCCAGGTATGTTCTGAAACCTTCTACAGTGGTTTCACAACCTTCTTGCTGTGTTTCACAAAAGAATGACCAACTACCTGAAATGCATCTGAGATTTAGATACCCCACTCATGGTCTCCACAGGTTGTTGGACAGTGTACACCAGAGCTGTGCTGCTCTGCTCTGTTCCCAGACCTTTACCCTGCCTGGGAAGTCAGGCATCTCCCAGCTAAGTTCATTTGATGCACACTCTCACAGACTATATTTCTCTGAAAAATCTTGGTGTGGCAGAAAGAACGATAAAACCTCATGCAACTGCTGCACAATGGAAATGTTTGATTTTAAGGCAGGTATCACCCTTAATGTATTGCTCCTCTAACCAGCCCACAGGGAAACAGTCAATAGTGGCATTTTCTTTTGTTCTTCCTTCATCAGTTTTTTCCTGTATTGCCAGTTTACAAGAACTAAGGAAATGACATACCAGAATGCCTAATAAAGTGCTAACAAATGAGTTCTTCTTATGTTTTTCAAGGTCTAGGGTAATAAACACCAACCACGGGTCTCACTTGAGTAATTTACCAGCCACTGAGTAAAATAAAAATTCTCAGGCTGGTGGGAACCATCTACCCACTATGACAACCCAATGAGAAACACAGTGTGGTCCCCTTAGCCCACCATGCACAAATATGTATTTGCCATATGACCCTATGAAAGGAGAGTTAGAAATCTTTTTGCTGTAATTCCTCACTGAATTTTTGCAGTTTATAAAAAACAAAATAAGATTCTGCCATATTCTGACCCTTTTGGTGAAACAACATATGACCTGGTTATCTTTTTCTGTTGGTAGTTCAATGTTGAAAGAAAGGGTGATCCATAGTGGAACTGGACATTTAGGGTCTGCGGTAGCACTGTGCCTATTTCTGCCTGAACTTTGTTTCAGTTTTACACGTGTAAGAAAACTTGTGCCCATTTGGCTACCTGGCAGGAGGACTGTTTAGAATTGGATTGCAAGGCTGAAAGGCACCTTTCATCCCCCTGTGTGAGAAGAAGCAGACAGGATATGTCAGTGTAATTTAGTGAGGGAAGCCACATTCCTTTTCCAGCTCCCAGTGGACCCAAAACCCAGAAGAAGGTTGAAAGGAAGCTGGGGAACTAGGTTAAAACAATTTTTATGAAAGTACCTGCAATGTTAGGAATTTCCACAACAGTCTTAAGAAATCTGAAGGGTTTTGTTGTAGTACTCCTGTCTCACATAGAACTTAGGAAGTTCTATGCACCTGATCTCCTGCTGCCAAGACTGGCTTGGGCTATAGCCCTGTGGCTATCGATGTTTTCTGGATCCTGGACTGCTTCAGCTGATCATAGCCATGAGTTTGTGATCCAGTAGCTTCCCTCCTGTTGTCCTCTGTGCCCGTTCCACCACTTGATTGCAACTTAAAATAATAATCCACCTTCCTTTCTTTTTATTGAACCTGTGTTTTATAAAGCTTCTAAAGAAAAGATGATGTTTATCCTCTTGCCATTAGGGAAACCTGAAGTTTCTCTTTATTTCCATTATTAACATCCTTCTGAAACCTCTCTCACTTCTCTTCCACTTTCTTTTACTATTAGTATAATGTGTGTATTTCCATATCAACTGCTGTTTTAGTCTGAAAAGTGACTGTAAAATTACTTTTATCTGTAATGTCCTCCCTGTAAGAATTTGGTTGGATTTTATTTCAGTGACAAAAACTAAGTAGTCTATTTATTCACTGATATCTTGAAAAGAAACTTTTTTGTGTAAAACTTTTCCATTTTGTTCAGACTTATGCAATTCCAGAGCTTGTTCACGTAAATGAGAAATGACACAGGTCCTAGTTTTCAGTTGTCTATAACCCTGAAAGTTGTCAACAGATCTGAACGGACAAAATTTTTCATCTTGGTGCTTATGAGCTTACAGAAGAAAACTAATTCTGAGAGCACAGATTGAATCTGCAGTCAACATAATGACAACTGCTTATTTGTATGCTGGGCAGGTTCAGTTCCAAAGTATTGAAATTTCCAGTGTCATTGTGGTAATAGTTTTCCATTAAGACACCAAAGTTTTTAAAAGTCTGGGAGGTTAAATTTACAGCTTTTTATCAGCTTAGGCCAGGCCTTCACTTTTCCAATATGATGCAGAAAAAGAGCCCTGAAGCCTTATGTGACATTACTGAAGGCAGGGCTGCTGCAGGGTGGTGGGGATCACAGAGTCCCTGTGTGTACCCTGAATCTCTCACCAGCCGCCTTCTGAAAAGGGATACCCCTCCACCTTGGCAGATGTATAACTGATGGTCTTTACTGAAATGAAAATAAAAAGAGATAAAATTGGGCACTGTCTCATCCTTATACAATTGGCCCTGTAAGTGTATTTTGGAAGTTTTCCTGATGCTGTGAGTTTGACCCATTTTGGGTATTTTAATGCAAGGTACTTGGCACATTATCATGCAGTGAATGTGATAAATTATTTCACTTTAATTTGTTAAATTTATTGTAAAATGTGTTTTATCTGAATGTTTTAGTTTTTAAATCCCCTTTAACAACTGAGTAATAGGCAGTACTACTTTTTTTATTCATAGAATGATTCACTTCTGATTCAAGTTTTATGATTAGGATTTATAGTTAGTAAGTAGTTTGATACTGATATTTGCTGGTTATCATGTCTCTTTGAAGGAATGATCCAATTTTTAGAAATCATTTGCCTTCTCAGTTTTTTCCATAACGGGTGATGTTTCACATTGTGTTTTAAGTGATGTGACAGAAGACCAAATCATGGGAAAAGACGCTCAGAAGGACATCAAAAGATCACTCACCCTTACTTTGAGGAAGGATCAACTGCATTTCTGTTACAACTCACAGATATTTACCCAAAATATCTGGTTTTGAAGGTGTCTAGTGCTGGAGGTCCCAGAGCTATTGTGGTAATAAAACCAGTGCTTCACTGTATTTCAGAGTTTTTCATTAAGGCTTTCTTCTCATATTCAGTCTGAATTTCCTTTCTACAATTAAACCCACTCATTCTTGCCTTCTCTTTTCTATGCATATAGAAAAAATGTTTTTTCCCTTCCTCTCAAACATCTTTTTTCTACATGCTCAAATACCATCTTGTTCCCTCAGACTCTTTGTCTGTGCACTGAACATCTCTTCATTCAGCCTTCCTCAGAAATCATGTTTTCTGGTCCTTTGATCATTCTTACCACTTCCCTCTGCAGTCTCTTGCTTGCTTGCTGGCTTTCCTGAAGCACAGTGCTTTGAGCTATATTTGTAGTAGAGCTGAGCTAGCACAGTGTGGTTTATAATTATTTTAGGAAGACAGCAGTACAAGGAAGAAACCCACTAACATCTTCTTAAACAAACAAACAAACAACCCAGGAAGGAATGGTGTATGTGTTTGTGGTAGAAACCAAACAAGGAACCAAACAAATAGTTACATTTTCCAAGTGAATTTGATATTCACACACCCACTCCCAAAAAAAACTATCTACAATGCAAATGTAGGAAATAAAATAGAGCTAGTATTTCTAGATTATGAGGTATGTAGTACAAAATTGTTTAAAAGAATGTACAGTACTGAGTTTTAGTGATTTGAGGGAAATAAAGTGTGTAAGCAATTTCAGAAAAAAAGAAATCCCCTATGTGTGAATTAAGCCTGTGCTACACTGGAAGGGCTGGGGGGTCTGCTTCAGTGAGAGAGAGAAATTGCATTTCAGTTGGTAAATATTAATGAAATTGAACTATTTATGGCAAGACAGTTGCCATAAAAATTAAGTTGCCAGAATGACCAAAATATTACAGAAAGACCCTGGGTCATAACAAGTGGCAGCACAACTGGCCGGAGAAAAGACCAAAGAGTGTGTTAATTCATACAGCATATATATATATATATATATATATACAGCCACGAAGGTGACCAGAGGACTGGAGCACCTTTGATATGAAAACAGATGAAGAGAGCTGGGGTTGTTCATTCTGGAGAAGAGGGCAGACCTTACAGCAGTCTTTCAGTGTCTAAAGGGCACCAGGAGAACTGGAAAGGGACTTTTACAAAGGCATGCAGTGTTTGGGACAAGGGGCAGTGGTTTCAAACTGAAAAAGGGTAGGTTTAGATTAGATATTGGGAGGAGGTTCCTTGCTGTGGGGATGGTGAGGAGCTGGCATAGGTTGCCTGGAGGGGTTGCGGCTGCGCCATCCCTGGGAGCATTCAAGCTGGGTTGGAAAGGACTTTGGGCAACCTGTTCTAGTGAAAGGTGCCCCTGCTTATGGCAGGGGATTAGTATTTGATGATCTTTAAGGACGCTTCCAAACCAAACCACTCTATGACTCTATGATTCTGTAACATGTCCAGTGTCATTTGTACAGATGGAAAATAAAGATATATTTATATGGATCTTTTTAGATGCATTTAGGTTAACAAGTGCTTGCTTTCACCAAGATGAAATGTGTGTCATCAGAGCCAAGATGGTTCATTTAGCTAGGACAGTATGATACAGTCACTGTTGGGATTTCCTAGTGAGAGTCTGTCTGCCTGAGGTCAGTGAGAGATCAGACTGTGGTGCCAGACTCCCTGTAGCTCTCCCTGGTTTCACCCTGGAGACCCTCATGCAACACCTCTTGCCTGTTTTTTCTTGTTTAAAATGAGAAGACCATATTTTGAGTGTGTATCATGCCTTGGGTTCTGTAGATGACAAAACTTTTCTCCCACAGGAAATTTCTAATTCTAATACCAGTCTTCAGCGGGTGCATTGAATCTCGTGTGGGGTGAAGAAATAGTTCTTACTCATTTTGGAGACATTTGAACTGCATGTGTTTATGCTTCAGTGAGCAGCTGGATTAGTTTTAGGGTTTTGCCAATGATAGCTGGTCTTTCACAATTAGTGTTTCAGACCAGTATATTGGACTTCCATAATTCTGGCTATAATCCCTTTATGTGTAAAGTAAGTTTGCAGATAAGGCGTCTACTCACATAGATCTGCAAGATATAATAAATGAAGGTAGCGGAAAAGTCAAACAGGAGATGGGGACAGGCTGAGAGAAGGTTAGCAACTAGAGCTCCTTGGAGAAAAGGAAGATAATGAAGGAGAAGGAAGGCATGGGCTAGCTGTCTGGAGGATGCTCAGAGTAAGTTCCTTGAGACTCAGCTTCCTTTTGAATCTCAGGTTTTGATTTTTGGTTTAGACACAACCTCTGAAAAAGTATTACTGTCAGATAGCAAAGACTAGACACACTGCTGGTGTAAGCAGGTATTAATCATCGGTTGCATAAATTCTCAGCAACTGAAACAAATCAACAGACCACTAGATAGAAATTATCTGTCTCTACTGAGTCCTGAAACCATTATTTTGGCATGAAGAGTGAGAGGCAGCAGACAATGGGATTGCCCATGCTCCTGGGTGAAAGCACACAAATTCTCACACATTACTTCATATAACAAATTCTCTGATGAAGGGCATTGGCTTGTTCCAAATGCTGTTAATCCAGATAAAAGATGCTTTTCTAAATTTCATGTCTCTCAAATACATCCATCATAAATGCCATTGGTTCTAAGGACATAATTTAATCACTCTAATGGGCAGTATTATAACTTCAACTTCTTCCTTTAGGGAAGATGCAAAATAGTTGCAAAGTCCTGGTCCATTTACTTTTCTGGGTTACACTGGAGGAACTCCTTAGCCTAGGGCAGACCACTGAAGGTTCCCTCTCCCATGATAACAGCTCTTCTTCTTTTCCCTCTTTTCTACTGGGATAGGGTTTCCAGAAAGGTAGAACACAGTTCCATCACAGTGAGCTGAGGCTGTCCCCCATGTCATTGGAGAGATGAAAGCCATGCTGACAAGATGCTCTGGAAAGATGCTTATCATCCCCAAGAGACCACAGGAACAGTGTAGATTCCTGTGGGGCAGCAGCAACCCTTTAGCACTCTTTAGTACCCCACACCTCAAACACAGAGCCCTGTCTCCATTTTAAGTAAACATAAGTAATTTCAGAGAATTTTGTATATTAAGATGGTATTGACAGATCAGGGGTGGAGGTAACTTCTCTAGGGGCTGAAAGGTTTCCCTCTGAGGGAGCAGTGCAGCCAGGCCATTAGGAAGCCTTTGGCCCTGTCGTGGTTTTGCCCAGCAGCCAGCCCCTGGGGCTGAGGATGGTTTTGTCCAAGTGAATTTCTGGAGAAAAAGCCAATCAAAAGTCTTAGTAACGCCTTTGCTGATTCCATATTTAAGAAAACAGAAGAGAAGGTTGTGGCTCAGTTGAAATTGGGAGCCATGTAGGAGAGGCAGCAGGCCCCACGTGGGGACCAGGCCTCCCTCCTCTCCCAGCCTTGGGCTGGGGGCAGGTGTGGCACTGAATCCTCCCCTCTCTCCTGTAGGAGAGTAGAGGAAAAAAAAACCTTAGAGAAGAACCTGGACAAAGACGTGCTGCAAAAGGAATTCCAGAGAGAGAGATAGCACAACCTTCAAGGTCGAAGCTAGCAGCAGTAGGAGAGAGAAGTTTGAAGGGGGGGGGATGCTCTCTCCCCCTTCTCTCTCTCTCTCTCTTCAGCAGGAAAAAGACTGAAAAATAAATCCCTACCACCTGTGGAATATTATTGGGGTGAAGAGACCCCCATATGGCTCATAAAGGAGCTTGTGGATGTATAAAGAAGCTGAGACTTTATGAGAGACCTGAGGTGAGGCAGAGTCCTGTTGAAGATTTGTGACCCTGAGAGAAACCTACGCTGGAGTAAGATGGCCTGGGTAGGATGTTGGGATCCATATGAAAGATCCATGCTAGTGTTGGAAATTTGTGACCCTGAGAGAGACGAGACTTACGTCGGAGCAGAATGGTTTGGGTAAGGTGTTGGGATCCAAGTGAGGGATCCATGCTAGACCCATGTCGGAGAGGTCTATCAAAGACTGTTCTCCCGTGGGGAGGGACCCCCATAGGAAACAGAGGTGGACTCAAAAGCCATTATCACCTGTGATCCTGTAGTGAAGATCCATGGTAGGCAAGTGTCCCCTTGCAGTCCATGGAAGACCCTACAGGGCCTGGGTAACCCCCCAGCCTCCGATCTTAGCCCAGGAGGGGGTAAGCCCAGCCCTGAAGCTGACACAGAAGAAAGAGAGAGAGAGAAAGAGTTCCAGCTGCGACGAAAAGGAGTCGTCATCCTAGAGATAAGAGAAGAAGAGCTTTAGAGTACTGCAGAGTTATTGAAAAGATCTGGAGCTCCAAGAATGAAGAATGAGACTGCTTCTCCTCCTGGACTGTTAAAAAGAGGGCAGAGGTATTTCTGTAAATACATAGTACTTTTACCTAAATAGAATTATTGTACATATAGTTCTTTAGTTTTTATCTTGCTAGTAATAGATGTTAATATTATTATTCTCCCAAATCAGGTCTCTTTTGTCTGCATAAACCTTCTCTGAACTTACAGTAATTGTGGGGGGTGTGTGAGAGCAAATTGACCCAGAGCAAAACCACGACATTTTTTGGTGGAGAATGCGGGCAGAGACTACCCAGAGAGGCAGTGGCTGGATCAAACCACAACAGGCCCATACCCTACTTTTATTGACTCCTATATATTTGTATATGGGAAATTCTGTTTATAACTGTGATGAGAGTGACCAAAACATGTAAAGGCTCATGGCTGTAGCAGAGAAGATAATTACCTCTTAAAATGTGGGTTGATTGGTGCCTGGAAGAGCTGTCATTTGTGGAATTCTGAGCTGTGGTGCAAGCAGTCCTTCCATTTCTGTTTTCTTAACAATGAGCACAGTTAGTCAACGAACACCCTCCCTCCACCAATAAGCTCGAGGGAAAAAGCTTTTGAACAATCTCTCTCTGCTCTCTGCAGGAGGGCTCAGACCCAGAGGCAGCCTTTGGGCTCAGATTGTTTCTGCTTTAAAAGGTGCATACCCCAACACTCATACAACTCAAGATCCCTGACTAAAATACTGATGAATTCCATGACGCAGTTGTTATATGTGGACAAACTGAACTCATTATTTTGCCCAGAGATTCTTGAAGTGTCCCTACATCATCATAAAAAGTCTCAGTTGATATTTACTGGGTTCTTGATGCCTACATTTCATTGCTATTTCAGGTGTGCTGGCATGCTCTACTTGAATTTCACTTCTCTTATGACTAATCTATGATGAAGACATTGTATTTGCAAGGAGACAAGCAGCCCCATAGTGAAAAAGGCCTTGCCAAGTGAGGCAGGAGGGAAAACAATACCTCAGCACTTCTTGTCTGTCATTCACCTGCCCTCCTACAATGCAAGCAATTCATTGAATATCTATTTGTGTTATTCCTATTAAAACTTTCCATCTTAAAGGGCTAAGTTCTTTCCCCTACTGAGATTTCTCTTTTATGGAAATTTTGATGTCAATGTCTAATTCTGTTTCTGCCTCAGATTCAACCTTATACCAAAAGCTTCTTACTTAATGTTGCCAGATAACTTCAGATTCAACTACTGACTGAAGATCTCCCTTGGACCCTAATGATGTTTTTCCCCATAGAATATCACTATAATCTCTAAAAGTTTTGATAAATGAATAGAGATATAAAGGGTACAGAGATATAGGATACTTTAAGTCTAGGCTTTATAATGAAGGACATAATGAAAGTAAGAGTTAAGAAAAACAGATGTTTAAAAGACAGGAAGCAACAGAGCTTCAACTCAGAATCTGTGTTGATTGTGAAATATAAGCAGGATTAGCATCAGGCTTAATCATTATTTTTACAATACTTAGTATTCATTTTCCATCCCTGCCCAGACTTGTATTTGGTAAAACACTCCTAAGAAATAAGCACGGTTATCCTTATTTTTTAGTGAAATAATCTTGTAAACCTTTTCTACAAGAGCTGTTGCAATGGCTGAGGCTAGAAACTTCAGGCTGCCATATCTATCTCTTCACCATTCAATTGCTCTCGTTTTGCAGATCTACAATCCTTCCTGTCAGCAGCCTCTTGCATAGGAGGTGGACAACTGTTGAGGTAGGTGAAGACAGCAGAATGGTGACACAGACTTGAACACATACTGTGAGCCTGCGGAAGCTTTGTCTCCTACTCTTCAGCTAATTCCCAGCCTTACCTGCAGGGCCTGACTACATCATGTGGCCAGCCAACCTTGCATCACTCCACCTTCTACATCACAAGAGCACTGAATCAAAAAGGTAAGGTATAGAGCCATCATTTTCAGCAAATTCATGAACTGAGGACTGCTCTATATTTCATCCATAAGTGGTACATCGTGGTCACTATCAAGATCAGAAAATATATATCCCTTGGCAGTTCTCCTCTACCAGACGAGGCCACTTAATGGCATCTTTCAAAGCTTACACTGAAACTTCTCTCTGGATGGCAAGAGCAATGTGCCAGCTCAGCAGCTCCTGCTTTTTCCAGCTTTTAGGACATGTCTAACCATTATGGAGCTATAGCTGGAAATCCCAAAGATATCTTCCAGTTCCATTTTCACAGTCCACTACCCACATTGTGAAAATCTTTGAATGCTAAGCAACATTAAAAAACCTTTACGCTCTAATAGAGGATGAAAATACTGAGTGGAATGCTCTTTTATATATATGTGTATATATATATATATATATATATTAGCTTTTTTGTATACTGCTTAGCAGTCAGAAATGAAATTACTACCTTGGCTTCCACATCAAGGCCATAGCGTATTTCTTCCCTCACTGTCAGATGCTTGTGGAGCAGTAGTTACATCAGCAGTTCATGACCATACCGTGCGGTTGTGTGCTCCCCTGGGTTACCTTAGTGAACATATTTTGTGGCCTTAAACCACATTTTATTTCTTTTTAGTGCTGCATATAAGTGTCAGTCCTTTAATTTAAAGTGGGACATTTGAAGTTGGATTTCACAGGGAATCAGATTTTCCTTTGATACCTGTGAACAACCCTGGGGAAATAACTATTGCCACTCCAAAAGCACCCTGAAGTCAGGGTGATGGTGAAAACCATAGACTGCAGGTGACTATGTGCATAGCTAGTGATTTGATGGATTTTCTTTCCATAGGAGCATTCATATAAGAAAAATTGTAAAAGGAATTTTATATTCCTAGAATGATGACATTTATGTTATGCTTAACAACCTTGGGTTATTTAAAAAATGGGTTTGTTAGATTATATTATTTCATCTTTCTTACTCTCTAATTCTTTTGTCTCATTTGATTTTTGCAACATCTTTACAGCTGTGCCTTCCAGTTGCACTCAGATTTATATGCCTCAAATCCTATAATCTCTGTCTTCGTTGTCTTTTAACATTAAAAACCAGTTGCCACTACCAGTTGGTTTCTGCAAATGCCTCCTGCTAAAATTTTCAAATATCAGCTTGTGTGATCTTCTCCCTCTTGCCCTCATATTAGGAGGAGCTCTCTCACCTGCAATGAAGCAATGCTGAGTCTTTCAGTCTCCTGACACAACTCACCTTTATAGAAAGGTCTGCAAAAACCTATGTGAACTGTAAATTACAATCATGGGTCCTCTGCCAGAAATATTTACTCATAATGTGTTTTTTTTCCTGTATCTGTCTGTTTTCCATCTGCTTCCCTTCTCTGTGAAGAGTCTGGAATTTCCAGTTATGTGTACAGTCCTTAACACAGAGGGGTTTCAGTTCATGACTGGAGGAATTATGTGTCAATGTACTGCACTGCTGCAAATAGCAAATTATATTTGTTTAGACATCCTGGTAAGCAAGACTGAAAATTTCTCGGACCTGGATCTGTCTTCGGTGCAGCACTTAAAATCACTTACTCTCAAAAGATGATCAGAAACCTCTAAGTAAATAGTTTGTCTTTCATTAATATTGGTGCAGCAGTTTAAATGATCAATATCTGTATTAGTTTACCCGAAACAGTGAAGTTTCACCTCTGACCACTTGTTTTACCACTCTTGTGTCTTTTCTTTCTACCTTCTGCATCCCATCCATGCTTTCTGAACACTTTCTGTGTAAAGTTGCAGCGGAAAGTACAGCCTGGAGTAGCTGTTAGCTGGTTTCACAGAGTTCCTGATGGTTTCCCTTCTCAGAGTTGTAACTTTGATTACTGCACTGGTTTTGTTTTCTTTGGGGGGGGGATATTTTTAAATGCTGTATTTTTTTCTCTTTCCTGCATGGGAAAAAATTGTATGAATCCAAACTGAAGTTATCTGTATTGTGTATGGGAGAAGAACAAAAGAGGAAGGAAATAAAGGGTGTAAATCCAGTTCCTTGCTTCTAGGGAGGCTCTGCTGGAGTGTCTCTCCTTCCCACCTACCCACTAGCCCAGTGTTCACTCTGGCAGCTTCTCTCAATACTAATGAGATGGCTGGCAACATCTGGCAGCTGCCAGTGGCAGTGGTTCCACAGGCAGCTTGCTAGATGTGGCATAAAATCCCAGTTGGCTCCATTGCATTCCCACAGATATGCTGAACACACACTTCTGTATTTTTCTACTGGGGTGTGGCAAGTTATCCTACTTTGAGCACATAGTTTCTATCATTGTTCTTAATGTTTCTTTATATCATACTACATCCAGAGATCATCCCAGTCCTTCGAAGTACTGCTAAGCACACCCACCCTGCTATGTACATACCCTGAGGGAGGACAAAAGGTCAATTGTTTTCTGAGTGAGACCCAAGCTCAACACTGGCTGACATAGCAGGCTCTCAAAGCCTGTGGTGCTGAGACTTGAAGTGAATAAGGCCTGTTTCTGTCTTTGCCTTGCATACTTGTTCAAGAGCAATGACTTATGGCAGTAAGCTGGAATGTGAACCCAACTGGCAGTGAAATTAATGTATGGGTAAGTTGGTTTAAGAAATCAAATCTCTTCTCTGTCAAGGTAGCTAGGCTGACTTAGGTTGGGCAATAGCACTAGGTCATTTTGGCCCAGGAAATGGCTTTGGTTTTGCCTCTGTGAGCTTTCTGTCTGAATAATAAAACTGTGCTCTCAACGATTGGGATGATGACACTAATTTTGAGCAAGAGAGGTGCTTATACATATTCACACTTACTTTCTCTTCCCCCCTGCTGTTACACTCCCTGATCAGCTTTGGCTGTGAGGTAGCTGGTCAGCCAAAGGTGAAGCTGGGTCACTTTAGGATTCAGCTTCCTATGGCAGGATGGCACATTTAACAAGCTTGAAATTCGTTGCATGGAGGGAAGTCCACACCTTATTTAGGCCTTTTGGAGCACAGCAGCTTTGCTGTGCTAGTTTAGACAAGAAATTTTGCTGCAACAAAGGGAGTTTTCATCACTTGATCCTTGAACAACCACATTTTCCCAAAGTGTTGGATGGTGACTGTACATATGCACATGTAACCGATGTGCTTGGCATCCTTTAGTATGGACAAAGTGTTGCACAGAGTGGTACTTTCTGGGCTTTGTGCTTCCTTTGGAAAGGGTCTGGGCTGCTCTCCATGGCTAGAAAAGATGCAAAATCTGGCCAGTCCACCTGGAGTTTGTATTTGCTGAATTTTGGAGTATGTTTTACTCATTTGTGCACAAATGGCAAAGTGCCCATGTTCCACTGAAAAACTTCGGAAATCACTTGTAATGTTGTGGCTCCAGAAGCCCGTAAAGGTAGATCCAATTTATGGAAATATTGCATCAGCTTCCCATAGTAGATACGTAATTGCTTCTTGTTGTTTGCTTTCTTCAGACATTAAGTTCTCAAGACAATCTAAGTGAAGAGAGATTGATTCTGGTCAGCTCTTCTGGAGTTGTTAAAACTCATCTGTATGTGACATGTAGCAGTGTATGTGTGGGAGGAATAAGAAGAGAGGCTAGCAGAATGAACCTTCTGCTCTTACTTTGATTCAAAGTCTGGAACTACTTTCCCAACCTGACAATGAACAGCCACCTCACAGCACAAATCCCACAATCCAGACATCTTTCAGAGCATTTCCACTGCAGTTTCAGATCTACAGCTCAGGGAGAACTAGAGTATTTTGTGCAGCCTAACCTTGCCAGCATCAGCTGTGTCTTTCAGCTATGAACTAGACCTTCATATCTTTTCAGCAGGGCAACACTGAAAGGGGCCTTGGCAGTGCTACAGCATGCGGCTTGTGGACCACACCTTTCCTTTATTTCTCAAAGAATGCTGCCTTTCTCAGAGCTCCTGCTTGGATTCCCGACCACTGGATGGGTAAGATGTCCAGTGCCACACACAGGTCAACTGAGGCCTGTACACACCGTCTTTCCCTGCCTGTCCCTGTTGTTGTCATATCCCATGTTTACTGATTCCATCTAGATTCATCTTGTTCGTGGCACCAAAATGGCTCTGTGGAAAAAAAAAGTGAAGACATAATTAGCAATAATTACCATCAGGTTTTTAGAGATAGTTTTGGACAAAAGTTGCAAATAAGATAGAAATGTAATTTTTATTTGTACTTATTCCTTTTTTATCTGTTTTCTATACCTGTCACTTGCATTTTTCTGGCATGTCCTGGCTGAACAAACTGGGGCTCCAGACGTTTTCTAGGTCTTCTAGATGGCTCCCTAAGTTTTATATGACTCTACATACTCCCTCTGACATTTCTTTCTAGTTAAGATTTGAGTACAAATGGAAATATTCCAGATGGCTGTAGCTGGAGCCAAGTGCCTTCAGTATTTCAGAGCTGCACAGACAGCTCACTAACTAATTGTCCCTTCTCAGTCTGCTCATGTTAAATTTCTCAGACTTCTTTTGAGGTTACAAAAATATTCTTCTCTGATATATAATATTAGTAAGTTATACTTCGTTAATTGACACCCATATCCCCAGTTTCTTTAAAGAACTACATATAACCCATTTAATAATAGCATGAATAGCAGACCCAGCAAGACATCTGCTTTGCCCAAACATGTCTGGCAGTTTCACAGAATTACAGAATATGTCAAGTTGGAAGAGACCCACAAGGATCATCAAAGTCCAACTCCTGGCCCTGCACTTGACCATCCGCAAGAGTCACATCATGTGCCTGAGAATATCGGCCAAATGTTTCTTGAACTCTCTCAGGCTTGGTGCTGAGACCACTTCCCTGGGGAGCCTGTTTCAGCACCCAACTCACTTTCTCTTCCCCTCAAAATTCCTGTGGTTCTTGTGTGGCATAATATACCCTGTACTTTTATAAGAATTATAGATAGTGCTCATGTAAATCAAGGTATATTTCCAGAATTTCCAATCTGATTTATCATAGTGAATAATGATGTAATCTGAATGTGATTAATTATTGGAAAAGCAAATCTGGAGATATGGATTTAGAATTATTTACATTGAGGGCTGACTAAGATGTTTAGAGTTTAATTCCCTTTACTTTTGCCATTAGTTGCAGCAATGTTTCCTATCCCTTTTCGTGTGCTTTTCCATAAAATTCTTAAGTATTAACATAATGGAATGTTAAAACTAACACCTTCCTAGCAAAAAAGAAGTTAATTCCTAAGCAAGAGAAGCATCCAAACACTTCAAATGCTTTGTTCGTCACTGCTACCAAAGGAGTGCAGAGTGGTTTATCTCATTAGACTTCAAAGCATGACACAGAATACAGGAGATAATAATATCAGCAAGACAAGTTTTTCTAATGTCATGTTTTTCATGTTTAAAAAGTGATTTTGTACTCTACAGGAGATTTTATCAGGAGACAGTAACAAGGTTCATGCAAACAGAAATTAGTGTTCAATTTGTCTGCTACAAGAAAAAGACCTCTGTCTAGTCTGTTCTGTGTTGTCCCACAGAAAAACATAGAAAGGAAAGCAAACTCTACTAGATCTTAGACTGGAAAGTATAGAAATCTCCACTGAAATGTCAGAGAAGACAGAAATCGAAGTCTCTTACAACTTTTTTAGGTGAAGTTGACATGTGCCTTTTTTACCCTACATAACAAGATTACTATGTCTGTGCTATTTGAATGCATACTATTAGAGATAAACCATTCATCATGTCTTTTAAGGATACTGTTAGCTTTTTGTTAATTAGATGTATTATTATATGAAGCTGACCATGCAACTTCATATCCATGGAGAAAAATACCGAGATGGGCATGAAAAGTTATATATAGAGAGTTGGTTTTCTAAGTAACAATGATATTGCTAGCTGCTACTTAATTGCCTTCTTGAGCAGTTCAAGTGGCAGAGCCCTGTGTGGTGAATGGAAAATTTCCAGCCCTGGTGATGACCTTCCTAAGCAACATTACAGTTTCACTTCAGAGAGCTTCTGATGTTTTTTCAGTTCATGTCATTATACTGATACTCACAGTAATATTCAATCACTACCAAAAAGCAGTGTTACAAATGGTATTAAGCTGGCAAAGTCTACTACTTAAAAGTTAAGAAATGCTGAGAAATTAAGTGCAGTGGCACCATATTACCACCACATTACAAATGTTTATGGCAGCAGTGGAACTTAAAAACTGTTTCACATGAGTCCCAGCATAAGAAGATCTAAATTTCCAAGAAAATTTTGCTAAACATTTGCAAAGGTGTCAGGTCTCCTAATTCTCCTACTGACCTCTATACTCGGAGTGATAAACCTTTTCTCAAACCTGTTTTCATGGTGCCTTTTATGGTACCAAAACCTTTTATTTTAAAGTGGAAGAAAGTTATTAAGTAAATAAGGAAATATACTGTATTAATTGAAGAGAGAGCATCTACCAGTACAGTCCTGTAAAGCTTTATGTAAAAGTCTTGCAAGTGAACTAGAAGTGAGACTGAACTGTGCCTCTGGCAATGGGAGCAGAGGGAAAAACAACTGTTGACCCGATTTTCTCTCCCTCTCCTTAGAGCCATGCAGAAACCAGGTAGACTGTGTGCAGACTAGGAGGGAAAGGAGTACTTATTTTGAGCCAAATGTTCTCAAAGCTTGACAACACACTTTGCCAGAAATTTTGCTTTTCTTATACAGGAACCAGGTGTGGCTTATGATACAGTGATAAAATCTTTGATGAGACAAAATGTGACGAAAGTTCTGCACATGCTAGAATAAAGCTAAATAGCTTTGCCTGTAACTCAACCTGGTTTGCTACCTAGGAGATAGGGAAAAGAGGAAAGACTGTTATAGGAGGCAGCAGATGTTTTTCTTATCTATATACCCTTTAGATGGCCTCATTAAAGTAGTGTCTGGGTATATTGTTCTTCTTCCTGAAGACTCTCAGGATGTAAGGAAGCAATATTTTACCAATTTTCAAGGACAATTAAGATGTAGGGTACAAGCAACATCTGTGGCATTGTAGGAGGCTGATGCCAGCTCCTCAGTTTCTGTTAATCTAGCTATGGACCCTCCCTCAATTCTGTTTCTGCTTCTTGTATGTGTAGCTCCATGCACAATTTTAAGCATCTGCAGGGAGGTTGCCTTCTTTCGTATGTGTAACCACATTTACCTAAATTACAAGATTTTTCAGTAAAAACAATTTAAGAGGAGGAAACAGAAGAATAAAGTATGTACAATCTTATTTTGACCTTTCTGGGCTCACAGTTATGCAAATCGAGTTACATATACACAGATTCTTCTTCTCCAGACCTAGCATTATTCAAGCAATAATGATACACTGAGATTGTTGTAGTGGAATGTGCTGTGTTTCTATTCGCATCTAACCAAATTTTATTGCTCACCTTTGAATTTTTCCACTAAGCAAAAACTATTAAATTCTTTGTGGACTTTGCTGTGCTTTCATCGCTACAGTGCTCCACCATCAATTAAGAAGATTGATCCAGACTCTGAGGTTTCAGTGCCTGATCATGAGTAACTTGTGGTTGATATCTCATAGGCTTCATCTCCTTCCTCCAACTTCCATATAAAATCTTTGTGGTCTCAGGTAAGCAATCAGTAAATGAGGAATGTGATTTATGATTGTGAGAGGCAGTTTTAGCCTATATTACACAAAGGATATTTGAATCATTCAGAAAGATGTGGCCTTCGAAATAGGGATTTGGGCAGTGTTGCTATTCAAATCCCTAACTACAGTTCTGAAGCCTCTTAATTTGTTTTGCATCCAACCTTTCAGTGCCCAAATGCCATGGAGAGTTTATCACACCAAAGGCTGAGGATCACTGTAGGTTGTACTTCCATATATGCCTCAGCTATGATGAAGAGCAGTTTGCTGTCTGGCTTATTCCTGAGCTGGCTTTGAATCTAGAAATGGGATTGTGGCAATTAGCTGTTTTCTCTAAGAAATTGGTAATTGGTAGATGCTTTTCTCAGCAGCTTGTGTGATGTCTTACCTCAAAACCAAGTAAACTGAAAAATTGGAGCCCTGATTTCTTTGTCAGTCCAAGAGGTAGCAACTTAAAATTAAATGTTACAATTTTTCAGACATACTGTATACAGGGCAGTGGATTTGGTGTCCCTAGGATGTGGTAGGAATATCTCTGATATTATGACACCTATTGTGCCATCTGAGCAGTCACCTCCATTGTGGATGGGCTGTTTTCTCTTGCTCCCTAAATCATATCAGCAAATGAGGTTAGATGACAGAAAGTCCAAAGATTTATGTAGTGCCTCACTCCCAAAAGATGGTGGATGTGAAACTGACAAAAAGCAGGAGCAGAAAAGTAATCAGCCCAAAACCCTGCCTGTGTTTTGAGAAAAACCTTTGAGCTCTGCCTCGGCCAGCTCTAATTTAATTAGAGGGAGGATGCTGCTCCTGTTGTCTTTGGATGCCTTTTATAGCTGAGGTTGGGGTGAAGGAAGGTTAAAGCTGCAGTAGTGTAAATAATGTAACAGTATTTCATTTTGACTTGGAATCTTAAAAAAAAAATATTATTAAATGACCATCCTTACATGATAAGAATCTTTTCAAAAAGTACTTTTTGTTGAAAGAACTTTTGTCTATTTTTTACTGGGTGTGTTTTCTGAAGTAAAAATTTCAGAAATATTTAATATGAAACCCATAAACAGCAAGGGATTGAACTGTTGTCTTTGGTATAATCCCTGATTTTATTTGTTTATACATTATCATTAAAAAGAATGCAAAACCAAGTTCCATCCAGGAAAACATCCAGTTAGGATTCTATTCATAAATATTCAAAACATCATTGTATAATAAATATTTAAAGTGTCTGAAGTGTAGTCACTGGAAGTGTTTCAGCACCATTTTCATAAGTATCACTTCAGGGTAGCACTCTGTAACTAGTGGTAGTTTGGACTGAGACCAAGGTACAACACCCAAAGACCCTGCATTTCACATCTAGTACTCTTGGGGCTGGCCACGTCCATGACCTTCATTGAGAGGATCAAAGTTTTCAGGGCAGCAAATGCTACATTTCCCTGTTCTGGCCCACCTGTGGTTTTTGTCATTAGCTACAACCCAAAGAGGGAGAGTGTGTGTTAAGATGGCAAATGCTTGATGTCATGCTTTTCCCTAAGCTAAATTAATACTGAACAGCATGAAACTCATTGAATGAGTCAGGTAGTGAGTCAGCAGAGTAGTTAGTGGCAAAAGTGCAAGCCTACAGAAGATAGACATGATTTAGAATTGAAAATCTGCAATCTGTTTTCTTTATGAAACTTCAGAGATCTCAGGAAAACAGCTTAACATGATTGTCCAGGCTAGCAAGGAACCTTCTCTTTTATCACATAAACACTCCTGTGTGTGAACTGAACCATAAAAGTATGTCCATAGAGAACTCATCTACCGCTAGAAAAAGTTTACGGATGCTTCATTTCATTATATTTTTTTTCTATGAGATAAGAATATCGAGGCTTGAGTGAAATGATCACACTGACACCAGCTAACGCAATTTTGTACTACTTGGCTTCTATTCGATGTGAAATCCCAACAGGAACACAAAACAAGAAGAGGACGGCTGTGTAATCAATGAATTTCTATATTTGTTTTTTTCAAAAAGAAAGAATAAAACACTACTTGAGGACTATGACCATTTTTCTTTGAAATGTACCATTAGCAGTGTTCAGTTAGGTAGTGTCAAATGCATCTTCATCTTTAATTAAAGCCTAACTTTATACATTGGCAATACCTGGGTAGAGCTGCTAAATAGTGAAAATCATAACAATTTATGATTAGTGTTTTTTAAGTGATTTTTAAACAGAGGAATTCCTGTCCTAGGCTGTATCTTATACTGTTTAGATTTTTGGAGTTTAAGACTTCAACTTAACATACAATGAACAAAGTTTTCAAATAAAAACAGAGCTCTTAAGTCCTTGTCAGTGCTGGGATAAAATATTCTAAAAGTAATCCTTGTCTAAAAAGAAAATCTCAAACCCAAAAATATTTTAGCTAGAAAATGTATTTGTGTAGGTAGGTATCAAGGAGAGTGAAGATCTCTATGTTTCTGTTTTTCTCCTTTTCCTGATACAAGATTTTTTTAATACCAAAATATTGACAAATGTTTTGTGATATTTGTCACAGAAATATACTTCTCAATGAGGATAAATGCCACTGAACAGTCTAAAGAAAATCAGCTCTCTTGAATAGCCAGAGAAGCTTGCATTACATGTCCAGTTCTTTTGTGAACAGATTTTCTTACTTAGATTGGAATTTGTCCTGATTCTTTTGCTGGAGCCTCCCATGGGTATTGAGCTGATGTGTCTGGCATCAGCAATGCCCTGCTTGTCAGATGGTAAGGCTCTGTTTCAAGTTTTTCATAAGTAGCAGGTAGTCCATACACATCACTTGTGCTGCTAGAGCTTATGAAGGGGAAATTGATGCACATATGGGACTTCTGGGGAAGTTATAGTGGACCAGCTGAAGAGCATTAAAAGGTTTGGAGTTCCACCCTCTCTGGAGAAAGTGTAAGTAGTCTCCCACAATGGAGTGGGTTATGAGCTAAAAAAACAGTTGAGCTCAGGAGCTGAGAGGTACATTTGCCTGTCCTTGTTCTCTCTTTGATCTTCTGCATACTGTCAAGATGCTACCTGAGCACTTTTCAACCTAGATCTGTATGATTCCTAGTTTGGCAGAAGTTCTTACGGTGAGAGTGACTGAACACTGGAGAAGGTTCCCCAGGGAAGTTGTAGAGTCTCCATCCTTGGAGATATTTAAAACCGGACTGACCAAGCAACTTGTAGCTGACCATAGTGAGTAGACTAGACAATCTCTAGAGGTCCTGACTAATCTTAGCTGCTCTGTGTTTCTATGAAGTACTAATGGTCCTGGGTAACAGTTATTCCTACACTAGCTCCAAGGCCATCTAATGGTTCCTCCATGCAGCAGGTAGTAGTCTTATTTAAAACCCTGCTGTCTCTCTATGCACTGTATAAAATAGAATGTCCCAAGAGACACACTGAAGTTAAATATCAGGTTTCAATCCTTGCTAAAGCTGAAGTTTCATGGATTTTATTTCAACAACAATCTAATTTACAGATTGTTTGTGGAGCTCTCAGGGTATCATTATCAAGACTTAGTCACGACAGATGGTGTTCAAACACAGAGCCAAAAGGGACTGCCTATCCCTGAAAAAGTGCAGCTTGGGCATAAAACAGAAAAAGGAAGGAGAAATGTATGGATAAAACAAGTAGATATAATTAATAACATTAAGAATCTAACCATTATCAAATTTCTGTAGGCATTTTGGGAATTTAGGGAACATTTCCTGAGCCTGGGGGAAAGAGACCAGTACGGAAAACTGCACAGTAGTTCTTGTCTGATAATGTAAAAAATGAGTGTCGATGACCATGAGATGATCCAATAATTCAACTGCACAGAAGGGAGTGATTGGATAAGTATAAGAAAGTCAGTGCAAGAATAAGGCAAATACCAAGGGCAAAGAAGCAAACAATGTTGGATATGATGTTAACAGGAAATTAATGCAAAATATGGCTTTATGTCAAAGGGAGGGAAATGCATAGATGTTCATAGCTGAGGAGAGACTGAGACAGCTGTGAAAAGAAGGAGGAGTGAAGAGATGCAGAATAACATTTTCTTCTTCAGCTTAAAAACTGATGTCATAGTCGTACTTCCAGAAGCATCCTTCCAGCATCTGGAGGTCACCGTCCCAGCTTGCCAGATTTGAGTGCATAGCCACATCCCTGTGGGCTGTGCAGAGCTCCCATGTCAGGAAAGGGAGAGATGGCTGAGACAGGAGCAGGTCCCTGCAGGCATGTGGCTTGTGGCTTTCAACCTTTGTCTTTTCAGGCCAAAATAAGGTAAATATTTTACTAGTTAAATGTCATAGCAGTTAATCAACTTATTTATATTGTTAAGCTTTGGCTAGAAAATATCCCACACTCATGTCATTTAGCCAGGAGATGGACAAGAGATAAAGCATATGGAAATGATATTTGAGATGAATGTGAGCATCTTGAAGAAAAGCACTGGGCTTACTCATTTTATTAGATGACTGTTTAAAGAGAACCAAGCAGCTAGACATATTTTTCATATATGTAAAATATGCTGTATTTCAAAAATTGTTGTTGGCAATATTTGTATTAATATTATGGTGCTGCATAAAATAATAGAGTTCCTGAGATATCAGTGTTGACGGCAGGATAAATAGGGTCACTGTATGAGTTGATCTGTAAGGCTGTCCTTTTCTGAACTTATCACAGAAGCTGGTGCCTGTGTGCTGTGCTGGTCTATTGTTGTTCTCATTGTAGAGATGAAGTGACTATATTTGCCTGAGGGCACATGAGGAATGGGGTAGCTGGGAGAGACACAACTCTTCTTTGCTTCCCTGATCCAGAACTTTGATGCTGAGTCCGTGCCTTGCTTCAATGGCAGCAGCATGCCCCAAAACCCAGGCTTAGAGGCATCTGAACTGTTCTCCCATTAATCACAGTCCTTGCATTCTTTCCCATCTGTTCATTGTATTAATGTTTTCCAGTAAGACCTGTGGCACTTGCTGCCTCCTGCACATGGTGGTGAGCACGTATATCAAGCTTTGTTCAGTTTTGCATCGATTAGATCTCACCACCATCCTTGTTTTGACAGGATGTTATGTCATCCAGTGCTCCCCAGCCAGCACGTGTGTGATGGCAGTGCTGTGGGTTAATGTTTTCACAGCATCTCTGATGAACTTCAATAAGAATGTTGACATTGCATGAGGCAACTGTCAGAAGCTGCAGGCTGGCAGGGGCACTGGGGAGCACTGGCAGAAATTGGTGATCTCCAGGGCAATGTGAAGTCCCGCACCTCAGGGAAGCCAATTTACGGTGTCCTTACTCATTCAGCTCCAAACACCTGGACAGGAGCAGGTGTGTGAGGTGCCCGTGCCTATCAAGCATTTGCAGGTGCTCACTGGCCAGGGACTTGGGGTCCAGGCCCCTGCCCTAAAGGGCTCTTCTTGAGGAATGCCTGGTGCAGGGATACTGGGCCCACAGGGCTGTGTCCTGGCTGTCCCAGGGGAGCACATGGTGAGGTGGAGGCACATTCATGCCCTTGCCTACAAATGCATCTGACTGCAACATGCTGTTTCTACCAGGCAGGGCCTCATGAAGCCAGGGTTTCCACGTGCCTTTGGGCTCAGAATGTGTCTCCCAGGCTTAGCAGAGCCACAGTGCTGTCCCTTGCTGCCTTGGAGATTGTGCTGTTCCATGAAAAGTATCTTCTACTGGAACTATTGGTCTCTAAAGGAAACTCACAACTTTTAATTTAAAAGATAGATTTTAGAGCTTTTCTATACAACTTAAGAAAAACCCTCAAACTAAACAAAAGCAAAACTAACAGAAACTAATTAAAAATAGCTAGAAATTGCTAGCTTGACAACAACACTTGAGAACATGGATAAGGCCAGTTCAATGAAACCAGAGTCAGCACCATGCTTTCCAGGCCTGTGAAGTCTAATGAGATTTTTTTTTCATCTTTAACACTTAGAGAAGAAGATGAGCAAACAAGGGAATACACAGATTTCTCTTAGTTTAAGTTTAATTAGAACCTCTCCCATTCTTGTTTTATCGATTTCATGTTTTGTTATGTTTTAAAAGTCTTTCAGAATTATCTCCATCTCTGTCCAGGTGTTAATGTGCTTTTCTGAACAATCTTGCACATTTTTAAAACATCCTTTAAAGATGTCAGTTTAAGCACTCTTTATCTTAAAAGACTAAGGTGTTGCAGTTGACAAAGTCTCAATGGGAAAATGAAAGCTGAATATTTTAGATTCTCAGTAGGGTGTGGATTGCAATAGACTTCTACTCTATTGGGCATTAATTCTCCATGATAATGTTTTTGATCCTTCAAACACCCTGTGCATATGAGCAGCATCTTTGGCTTACACAAAGGTAAATGAGCAGAAATGAGTCAAGGTAATAAATGAGCAGAAATGAGTTCAAGGTAATAATTTTCTGTAGTGACATTTGACTTGATTATCTTCATCAATAATGAAATATTTTATGGTATGTCAGGAATGATGAATTTCCATAGGGTACAAAAATCTACCATAAACTACTGCAGGTACAAGTTTCCTATCTCCAGACTCAGTTTTGCTCCCCCTGCCCCTCATCCAACTAAGACACTATTTTTAATTGCGTGTGTTTTATACTCTTTTGGTTGTAAACCACATCCTATTTTCTCTCATGATATAGAAACAGAGTTATATCACAGAGTGAAGTCAAGAATGCACCCCATCTCTACATGAGAGTGCAGCAGAGGAGAGTACAGGGCAGGACAGTGTAATGGAGAAGCAAAGCATGGAATAGAATAACAAACCTCAGGAGGGGCAAAAGGGTGTGAACTGCATCCCACAGTGAGGAGACACTTATGCCTGAGGATTACAGATGACTTTCTTAATTTACTGTCCAGTAAACTCTCTCAGAAAGCTAGATGTCTGGAAGATAATAAATTCCTAGAGTTTTTATAGAAACTGATCTGTGGATTGTGAAGAATAGTCCCCAGTGTTGTCCCATTTAAGGTCAGGCTGCTAAGTGAGTTCAATACTTACCCTCTGCCTTTGGCCTCCTGGCTCACAGTCAAAAACATGTAGTTTCAAGCCAGTCACTCTTCATGCTGCCCCTTGCCCCTTAGAAATTATGTCACTCTCAAAGAAAACAGAAAATGTTCTTGGGAATATGAAAATAAATACAAGAAGGGAGGATATGTGGGAGAAACTGGAGGTATAAGAGGATGGAGCTGGGACAAAGGAGAGAGGCATGGGGACAAAACCGATGGGGTTTTGCAGAGAAACCAGAACTCTGAGTCAGCTTCCAAACTTCTGCTTATTACTTAGTGTATAGGTCTGAATGGGGGATGGGGATGAGAAATGATACTTTTGTATATTTAATGGTTATAAAAAACATTTGGAGCTTCCAAAAAGATATTGCTTTTGGAATATTGAGTAATGAGACCAATGCTTTTTGCAATAATAAGAATCTTTCCAATAGGTTCAGCTGGCTTAGATTTGTCCAATTTTTAACATCATTCAACACTGTGTTAGAGGTCTGTGCTCTTAGGAGCTCACGACTGAAAAAACAGATGTTGAGCTAAGATACAAAGAGAGAGAAAACAAATTCAATGCATTTCTTTTTTTTACCTGGTTGTTTGCCAAGTATGTAAAATCAAGTTTCTTCAGTTATGAGCTACTTGGAATGGTGCTAATGATAAGAAGATGTAAGCTTCTTGAATCTCAAACCCTACTTCCCTCACGGATTAAAGTTCCTCCACCATTTAAAACTGAGCATACATGTTACTGTGTATGTTCTTAAAACCAGTTAAAGTCCAGAGTACATAGGACCTTTGCTTTCTCTTTGTGCTGTCTGGAAACAGCACAAGAAAGTTAAATGATGCTGTTGGGTTTTCACCAGATTTAAAGGTCACCATTGTACCATATATTCTTTCAATGAATCATGAAATTCACTGTAACTGTCTTTTCCTTGCTCTGTGTTTTCCATAGTATTACTGAACCTAAGCCATATCATTCAATTCCCTAAACCAATATAATTGTGTTTTGGCTGTATATTCTTCTCTATAGCAGATTGGTTTTGTACAGCTCTGTTCAACAAAATTTGTCTTACCCATTTCAATACAGTCAGGTCTGGAAGAGCTGTTTAACAGTAACAGGATGACACACCAGGTAACCATCTACTGCCAAGCTGGAAATTTCAAAAGAAAATATGTCTGTCCTGAATTTTGCTCTCTTACAGCTAATTACTGGTATTTAGTTACATATGGCAAAAAAGACGCTGCAGGTTTATGGTTATTTGTGAGATACTGAGCATGTCTGAAGGTCAGAGTATGTATTTACTAATTAAAGGTATTCAAAAATGTTCAGCCTAAGGACTCCATGTTTAAGAATATTGGCCAATATACACATAATCACGTAAGGATGGAAAGAATGCATTCTAACAAATCTTCAATCTCTAAAAAAAAAAAAAAAAAAACAGCAAAAAACCCACAATGGTTCCAAGAAGATTTCTATGTAATCCAAATTCAGTTTGTTGAGAAACTGTCTGGAAGGAGGGAATAAGACAGTTCACACTCATATCTCAGGCTTAAATAACCAGTTCTAATTGAAAGTTCTTATGTTAATTTACATTTAAATTCTTTGACACAGGGCAATTTTCACCTGATTGATGCACGTAGAATAAAAGAAGCAGGTAAGGAACAGGGAAATGTTGGTTTGGGGGAGTTTGAAGTGTACATTTCTTACATGTGTCCATCTGGGACGAAGGCAATGAACTTTGTTTACAGCTCTCAAACTAACTCATTCTTTGAGGAGAAAAAGAATGCAAATGAAAGCTCTATTAAGTGTGTGGGTACTGACAGCATCCAAACAGATTTGAAAGTTTGCCCAGTGTCAGAGGAATGGCCTAAACTTTTCAAAGTCTGTAAAGATACAGATTTCTGAAGTTTGGTGATACAAAGCTTGCTGCTATAATCAGCCCAGATCAATAAAATAATTTAGATTATATGCTTCTCTTTCAGGTTTTCTCCATGCATCAGAAAAGTTAGCAGAGAGAACAAGCTTATTCAAGAATAAATGTGAAAGGGACTTTATACTCCTCTTTCTCTCTGTCCATGGTAAATGTCCTCTATGACCTTATGTTTCAGACAGCTAACACTGGAAGATTTAAAATATGGTGCAGTCTAATCACCCAGAACAGAAGGTGTAATTAAGTGCGCTTCATCCTATGTTTTTTTCTAATCATAATATTAAAATTTGGAGGGGGGGTTGTCTTTCAGACTTTTGGATGAGTAAGTTGAAATGCTCAGGTAAAGTTCAGATTTTCCATATCTTTCAATTTTTTACAAGGAATTGCTTTTTTTAAAGCAGTTATTAGTTTTTCTGAAAGATGCCATGGTAAATATGACAGTATAATAGTGGTGTGAGCTGCTCTGTCCCTTTCTTTCTTAAAAGTGTTAAGCAAACCTTTTTCAGTCAGTGCATTTTGGCCCTTTAAAAATCACACCAAAACCAGTACTTTGGTACCTACATACAAGTTTAAGAGCTCAACTTTCATTTTTTTTATTAAGGCTTTCACTGGTATTACTCAAATACCAGTCTATTTCTCTTGGAGTGACTCCTTGAAATGCCCAGTTATCAGCATGAACTGTTAAAGTCAGACTGAAGTAACAAACAGAACTAAGACATACTGTGTAGTCCCAAGGAGAGAAATCTGTTCTTTACTCACAAAAGAAATGTACAGAAAGAAAACCTGTAAGCCATATTTCCATAACTGAATATATGAAGAAAAGACAGGTAATGAAGAGACAGGAAAATAGCTAACCAGCTCACACTAACTGTCCTTTTTCAGAGGTGTGAATTTGCAGAACAAAGGTGGATCACTCTTGCAAAAATCTCTTTTGAGGAATAAAAATTTCCATGAAGTAGGTGTGGAAATACTTACAAATGACAAAGACTGGACATCAGATTTAGGATCTCAAAAAAAATTAGCCCAAACAAGATATTTCCGATTCATTGTCAGGTAATTTTGCCACTGGGAAAGGAAAATCTTTTTTTTTTTTTTTTTTTAAATAATGACTTGGAAAATTCTACAGCTCCAAAACACCTAACTCAATGAATATTATAGGCCTTTCTTCAAAGACAAATATTTTATATCTCATTAACAAAGAAAAAAATTTTGAGCTACTCCTACCTACAGCTGCAGTTAGTCTTGTTCTCTAGGTAATGTCTACAATTAAATCAGAATATGTCCATTCTGTCACATCTTCACTTCTAAGGGAAAAGATACTTGAGCAGTGACAGACCTCCAGATTAACAATTAACTTTATTTAGCTACATGCCAAATTACTGTGTACTGTCCAGTAAAAACCTAAGTAATAAGTTCAGCAGAATTTAATAAAGTATTGGTTATTAAATAATCAATGAAAAAATATCATCCCAAATGTAAACAATATTTGAAAAATCCAGGGCAAAAAGACTTACATGAACAGTTCAATATAAATATATCCTCAAGATACATACTAAATGAAATATGCAGATCAAATTTGAGATGTAGAAATTATTTTCTTTCATTTTGCAATAACAAGATATGGTATAAAGAATCTCTGCTTTCCCTTCCAGCTAATTTATTGCTCAGATCTTATTGGTTTAGCGAGTTAAGTAAGCACATGCCCATTTTCAAAGTACTTTTCTATTTCAGAAGGACTATTCTCCCAAGAGGGTAAAGGGGGAACTAAGTTTCTTACTGATCGAGTTCTTCTGGGCTCACTGCCCTGCCCATTGAAATCACTGGAAATCTAAGCCCATGTCTTTTCCTTTTGTTCTCCTAGGAGCTTGAAAGAAGATTAAGGCAGCTTTTAGGGCTACAAATTCAAACTTGTAGTGTAAAAAAGTACACGTGCACAGAACTTTTTTCTGGGGAGTGACTAATTTCCATGATGTTTTCCATTCCTGCCCCAAGACTTTCCCTGATGCCCAGATTTGCAGGTATGAGTATGTCCAGCTCAGGTGATGCCTGTGCAGGTAGTTCCTATCCAAATGGTGCAAAACCAGGGTCAGTTTGTCTCCCAGAGGGCCTGGCATTGTGAGAATGTTTACCACTCCCTGACCAGATCTGAGCCCTGGTGAAAAGAAAAAAAATCTTGTGTTTTTGAAGTGTGGAAGTAGTAATCTCCTTTTATCTGAGAGGGTATAGCTGGAAAACAGTAGGTCTCCTAGCAACCTGAAAGGAAAAAAATCCACATCCTTTGCCCTGAAAGGAAGCTCACTCTGTAGGCTCTATCTAATATGCAGGTGATGTATGTAGCTACTGGGTACAAGGGGAACAGGTTATGTTGTAGAATACTTCTAACCTGAGATGTATATTGAATTTTGCTCAGCTGATTTGTTACAGATCTGCCAATATTGCCTGTGTTACTCCTGCAGATGGGCAGCTGCTTGTGCTTCCCTTGGGGTCTTGCTGGGGTCTTGCCAGTGTCTTGCAGAGCTGCACAAAATTTCGCACCCAGCTGCCAAGATCCTGGAAGTACAGAGCAAAAATGAAAACACAACCAAGCTTTCTATTCATTAGGTATTTATTTAGTTAGTTAGTTATTCCTACAATTATCTGGAATAATTGCGGTGGGGGTTTTTTGGAGAGAGTATGACAGAGGTATGCTTTATAGTAATAAATCCTCAGAGCCAAAACTAACCCCTTCAAGGAAAGGATTATTTCTTCTTTCAAATACTGCTTCTCCACCTTCCACACCCCTCTGCCAAAAATAATTTTGGAAGCTGTATCCTAAATGACCCTTCATGCAGTACAAGCAATTTCAGATCTCAGCTGGCATCAGACCAGGCAGCTGGGAGATGTGCAAAGCAGATTTTTAGTCTTGGTGCTTTGTATATGTTAACAGCTTTGTGTGGGTCCTGGTGACACTTTGAGTTGGTTTTCTCTCCATCAGCACTCTGGCTGCCTGCAGTGCATGAAGGTTGCTGGGACCTGCAAGGGGAGCAGGGCCAGCTCCTACCCACAGCTCCAGAGGGTGGCTTCAGAGAAGCCAGTAGAGGAGCTGGAGAGGCATCACATTGAGTAGGACACCCTCTGCTCTGGGGCTGCACAAGGAGCAGGCAGCTGGCATGCAGCCGACGTAAATGAAGGTAAGAAGGAAACATCCTGGGGAACCAAAAGGAACAGGCACAGTATGATCCCAAGCAACAGCTCTAGAGTTGGACAAATGCATTCCAGAAAGTGATGGTATAATGACTAGAAGAAAGTCTTGTTTATAAACCCTTTTACTTCTGTTCTGTCTTACCCAGTCACTTTGAGTGCCATTCTATTTATGAATTTAGTGGTGGACTTGGCAGTGTTAGGTTAATGGTTGAACTTGGTGATCTTAAAGGTCTTTCCAACCTAAATGACTTTATGATTCTAAGTACTTATATGCTAATAAGACCCGTCTTTTTTAATTTAGAAGGCTTTTCATCTTTCTGGAATTTGCTACAGTGAAAAGTAAATTCATTTGAAAGTTCTGGCTAGGTCCCATCACATTCTACTGTTTCAAACTTTGAAATAGTTTAATTTGGATATTAGTATTAAAACTTTGAATTTTGAACATATTTCTGTGGGAAATATTTATATTCATTCATCTGTTGTATTATGTTTTTAACCTGTGTAGTGTTTCCTGTCCACCCTGGAAAAGTTTGGGAGAGGCTATTGCAGTCAATTACTCTATCTCTCCGTTGGTGGGCTGATGTCTATTGCAATCCACTGTTAGAAGCTGCAGTACATCAGGTCCTATTGTCTAGAAGAACTGGGAGTCCTAAAAACACAGCTTTGTTCTTACCAAGTTAACACAGAGGAACCGTTTTTCCACCAGGATAAAGCAGTATGTTCTTGGATCCTTCAATAGTAGTTCCTTCGTGAGCATAATAAGGATTTTTTTTAAGACAAAGGTAAAAACTTCTGTTGACTTTGGAGAAACAAACCATATATTCTACCAGAATTACTGAAAACCAAATTTTAAAAATTATTTAGCTGTTTAAGGCGTAGTTGTGATTCTTAGGTGGGATCTGCTGTTTCTGGTGAAAAGTGATGTCTTTCAAACTCTTTCAAACTTGCATTTTTGCATTGCTCTTTGCACAGCCAAGTACAATAATATAATTCTGTAGAATCCTTTCTCTTCCTAGCAGGAACACCATCAAAATATATGCAGAGAAGAGGTGAAATACAGTAATGATGACTATCCCAAGCAGATATGATGAAACTCACCTTTGCTTTCATGAAAGACAATCAAATACAGAATTACATAGGGATAATTCAGGTGTACACAGCTTGTAAGAAGTTCCTTTAATGGAATGTAATTTAAGAAAAGCAAGTTTACAACAGATGCCAGTCAGAGCTAAGGAGAAGAAGATAATATAATGTAGTGGAGAAACATTAAACACATAGATTGGTGGCAGGTAACAACTGCATGTTAAAAGGTTTTCTCAATTTTGTTACATTAAACCCATCTGTAATCACAACAATTCACTACCCAGAGAACTTCTGAAAAGATTCTGTCAGAGCTGCTGAGAAGTGTGAGAAGCCTGAAGTAATCTGATCCAAGGCCTGAAACAGCTCTTAGGTACCTTGTTCTAACTTTTATTTGGAGAGTTAGTGGCAGACAACGTATCACCAGAAGTCCCAACTGTTCCACCAAACAGTGTTTCTGGTCTTCAAAACAAGAAACAAGTTCAGTACTGCCCTCATGCCCAGTGTACCCACATAAGGGGACAAGAGAGGAAGATGGCTGGAAATCAGGATGTAGAGGGTTACTGAAATAACCCAGCAGTTATGAAGAGTAAATAACTCTGTAAAACTTTTGAAGAAAAGAATACTGTGTCCTGGAGTAGAGATTCAAACTGGCAGATCCAGTAGGGTTTTTGTGGTCCCTAGATGTTGTGGTTTTGCCCAGCCAGCCAACCCCTGGGGCTGAGGATGGTTTTGTCCAGCTGAATTTCTGGAGAAAAAGCCAATCAAAAGTTCAGTAATGCCTTTGCTAATTACATATTTCAGAAAATGGAAGAGAAGGTTGGTTGCACAGTTGAAATTAAGAGTAGCAGCCATGTAGGAGAGGCGGCAGGCCCTAAGGAGGGCCAGGGCCTTTTCCTCCTCCAGCTTGGGCTGGGGGCAGGTGTGGCACTGAAGCCCCCCTTCTCTCATGTAGGAGAGTGAAAGAAAAAAAAATTTAGAGGACTGACTACTTGGACAGAAACCACTGCAGAAGAAATTCCAGCAGAGAGAAAACGAAGTGTCCAAGGTTGAAACTGGCAACCAGAGGAGAGAGGAGAGAAGTTTGAAGGGGGGCTATTTCTCCCCACTTTCGTTCTCTCCCTTCAGCAGGGAAAAGACTGAAAAATAAATCCCTGCTACCTTTGGAAGATTGCTGGGGTGAGGAGACCCCCATGCTGCTCACAGAGGAGCTTGTGGATGTACAAAGAAGATGAGACTTCATGAGAAGGACTGAAATGAGGCAGAGTCCTGCTGAGGATTTGTAACCCTGAGAGAACCTATGCTGGAGCAAAAACGACTTGGGTAGGGATGTTGGGATCCGTGTGTGGGATCCATACTGCTGCTGAAGATTTGTGATCCTGAGAGAGAGGCTTACACCGGAGCAGAACAGCTCTGGTAAGCTTGGGATCCAAGTGAGGGATCCATGCTAGACCCATGTCAGAGAGGTCTATTCAAGGACTGTTCTCCCGTGGGGAGGGACCTCACAAGAAAACAGGGGTGAACTCATAAGCCATTATCCCCTGTGATTCTGTGGTGAAGATCCATGGTAGGCAAGTGTCCCCTTGCAAGTCCATGGAAGAGAAAAACTTCAGGGCCTGGGTAACTCCCAGCCTCTGGTCTTAGCCCAGGATGGGGGTAGGCCCAGCCCTGGAGGTCAACACAGAGCAAGAGAGAAAGAGAAAGAGTTCCAGCTGCAACAAGAGTGCTGCAGAGTTATTGAAGAGACCTGGAGCTCTGAGAATGGAGAAAGAGACTACTTCTCCTCCTTGGACTGATATAAAGTGGGGAGAAGTATTTCTGTAAATATATAGTACTTTTATTTAAGTAGAATTGTTGTAAATATAGTTCTTTAGTTTTAGCTTATTAGTAATAAATATTAATATTATTTTTCCCAAATCAGGTCTCTTTTGTCTGCATAAACCTTCTCTCAACTTACAATAATTGTGTGGGGGGTGTGAAAGCAAATTGACCCAGAGCAAAACCATGACACTAGACCAGGTTTGCATCCCCTCAGCAGAGTTAGTCTTACATGTGTACTGGTCCCTCCTTGTCTTACTTCTTTGGTCTGGGAGCAAATGCAGGAGTTCTGGGTGGTGCCAATTTCTAAGGAGCTCTGGGTGGTGCCGAGTCCCTGTCCTTGCTGAGGATGGATCCACTGTGCAATTCAACAGGGACTTGTTGCTCAGCTCACCAGAATTATCTGTACATTATCTGTCAAAATATTTAGGGAATTTAAGCTTATATATGATATAAGCTCTTTGTAGATCCAAGTGTACACTACTGCATACATTGTTCTTGAGACTCATGAGACAACTTTATTAGGCAATAGGGATGTAAAAAATCTGCTATTATCATGCAATGACTGCAAGAAATGGGGCCAGACAAATACCTTCAGGTACATTGGGCTTTCATTATCTATTGCCTATTGTGACTTTTCTGCCAAAGTGCATTG
The DNA here is from genome assembly GCF_022539395.1 of Myiozetetes cayanensis. Classification (NCBI taxonomy): domain Eukaryota; kingdom Metazoa; phylum Chordata; class Aves; order Passeriformes; family Tyrannidae; genus Myiozetetes; species Myiozetetes cayanensis. The sequence goes on along the minus strand of NW_026087411.1, from coordinate 84,860,339 downwards.
TTTAGTTGCTCTATAATTCCATATTTGTGTAGAATCATTTCTCATTAGAAATACACTCTGACAGCTCTAGTAATAGTTCTACTACTGACTATAATAGCTTCTCATGTTTTTACTTATTTTCTTCCTTTTCTCAGGTATATTAAAACATGCTTAAGAGTGCATCATATTAGATTATCACAGAAAATACTTTTTGTATTCACCTCATGATCCCAAATTGAGAATATTAAGTAGCACAACCAGATTAAGGAGTCTCCCTCCTTGAAGATCTTCAAAAGCCATCTGGACATTGTCCTGGACAACCTGGTCTAGGTGGGCTTGCTTGAACAAGGGATTGGACTAGATGACATTCCAGAGGTCCCTTCCAGCCTCAAACATTCTTTGATTCTGTTCTAAAATTCAGATTCCATTTAGGCTTTATCTTTAGAAATACTTTGATATCTCCTCTTGATACTTAATAGGTAATTGCGCCAGTGATACAGAAAATAGTTGATTTTCAGCAAGGGAGAGTTACACTCTAGAGGCACACTGATTTCAATTTTCTGCACCTAGTTCTTGTTTTAGCTAGTGAATGAGTACAATGTGTTCATCATGAATTTCAGTGAAGAAATGAATGAATTTATTTTAGAAAATATTTTCCAAATGCATTTATTTACCTAAGCATCTAATTTATTCTGAGGTACTCTACTAGAAGCCTTTTCCTTTTTACATAATGACCATTCTAAACCATTCCATGGCTTTTCTCAATAGATTTAAATGAGCCAGTCCTGTCTAAAATTTATACGTCTGTTATTTTTTATGGGTTTGTTTGTGTATGTTGTTTTTTATTTTAAAATGTGAGTTATTGCTTATGTCAATCCAGTGCTAGGCATGGAGTTTTAGAAAAATAATGTAAATTGGCATAAATTTATTTTGTTCTACATACGACCTCCAAACAGAAAAAGAAATGGCACATACTATTTTGTTTGTTTACAACACCTTATAATTTTAAAATTTTTTTAATTTTCATAATTGTGTGTACATATATTGTTACGTGTGTGTTTCATACTGAGGTATACCAATATGAGTTCATATGATGGTTATGTGTACATATATCATTTAATGACTTAATCATTCCATGTCGAGTATTTAGAATTAATTTTGCTATGTGTGCTGATTACAAATAAGGTGAAAGTCTGTGAAATCTGGTGTATGTTATTCCATGTTAATGGCATATCTATATTTTGATGTCCTGTTCCTCATCAGAGGGACATGAACTTAGGAGACCTCCTGTTTCTCTTCTACTTGTGGTAGCGGGCACTGGACATTACAAGTTCTACTCCTTCAGTGATCCAACAGCGTCACCTGGTGACTACAATAGGACACTACAAGTTTTTTTACACCTTCAGTGACCCAACAGCGCCACCTGGTGAATGGTACGGGACATTACAAATTTTGCATCTCCAGTGACCCGACGGCGCCCCCTGCTGACTGTGGTTGGAACAGCACCAAAGGGTGCAAGAAATTGAACTATTTTCTTTTTGCCGGTTTATCGGTTTTGTTCTTAAAGGGGATTATTGGTGGGTATAGGAGTATTACTTAGTTATTTTACTTGGGTTTTTTTTTCGTGTTCCTGTTAATACACACATACCTTTTAATAAAGGGCTGTTATTTTCCCTTTTCCATAATTTGTTTTCCTTCAATCAGAGCCTCTTAATTTTGGATTTATAATTGTTTGGAAAGAGAAGTTTGGGTCTTTTCCTCCTAATTCATCCTCAGCAAAAGACCCTTGTCTCATTTAAACTGGTACAACTTGTTAGTCATGTCTATTGTCTATGCAAATCTCAATGGCAAATAGGAGTATATAAAGGTATTTGTGGGTTTCAACAGAGAATAAAGAGCAGACTTTGACTTCTTCAGGGATTTGTTTGAAAGAGGCCCATGAGATAAAGCCCTGGGGGAAAGAGAAGTCCAAGAATGCTGACTGATATTCAAGGATCACCACCTCCAAGCTCAAGGGCAGTCTATACTAATAAGTAGGAAGGCAAACGTGAGAAGACCTGCATGGATGAACAAGGAGTTTCTGGCAAAATTACAACACAAAAGGAAGCCTACAGAAGGTGGAAGCAAGGAGGAGGTAACCCAGAAGGAATATGGAAACACTCTGTGAGCATGCAGTGATGGGGGTTAGGAATGCCAAAGCCCAACCGGAGTGGAATCTGGTGAGGGACATCAAAGGCCAAAAAAGGGCTTTTTATAAGTACAGAAGCGACAAAAGGAAAAGTAGGGAAAACATGGGCTATCTGTTGATAGGGGCAGTTGTCCTGGGGACACAGGACATGGAAAAGACTGACGTATTGACAACCTTCTTTGCTTCAGTCTTTACTAGGATGATCAGCTTTCAGAAGTGTCAGGCCCTGAAGACCAGGGCAAGAAGTTGGCATTTACAACAATAAATGGTTGGTTCGCAAGATCACAGAATCACCGAATATTTTTTTCCTTAGTTACGTAAATAATTTTCCAGATTTCTCAGGCATGTTTGCAATTATCTACTAATGCAATGTCAGAGACATCCATTTAAATCTGATGGCAATGTTTTGTATTACTGGAATAGTATTTTTCAGTAGTGCCTGTCATAAACCTGCAATAAGTTAGATCAGTGCCTTCAGGCTTTAGGTTTGACCTGTACCTCCAGTTTTGGTCTATATTTTAGTTTGGGATTTGGGATTGTGTGGAGGGCAACCATCTCCCTGGGCAGGAAGATTGAGGCACAGGCTGCTGTAGGGAAACCAGACTACACTCAGTCTTGGCCCAGAAGTAGGGAAGGCTTAGCCTTCCTTCAGACCACTCAACCTTGAGCTGGAGTCCATAATCAGACACGATTACTAAAAAGAGCAGTATGCATCCTGGTACTCATATTTCCCCCTTTCAGTGAACAGTTTTCTTTTTGCAACTCAGAAAGCATGCCATTTATTCGTTCTTTTTTGCTGCATCCTTAGTGTTGGGACTTAGGTAAGGATGGTTCTCTCAGTTTACAAGATAGTCTAATGAGAATTTTTGTTTGTTTACAGGCTGTTTCTCCCATTCCCTGCACACATTCTGTTATCAAACAGGCAGACATCAATACTGTGTTTTGGTGTCTGAAGTGCAAGATCAGTAGCAGAACAGTCTGAGACCTTCCTATGCTGAATGCAGGCTAGAGAAAGGAGATATCTTCAGTCAGCCAAATGAATGTAAATTGAACAGGTAATGTTTTCCTAGAAAGCATCTTTTATTAACTGGACAGAAGTTGTCTCTGAAAAGTAGAAGTTTACTGTTGTTATCCTGCTTTATTGATTTATTTCTTTAATTTTTTTCACTTAAACAAAGAAAGGTCTAAGGATCCATTTCTGTTCTTTTTATTGACCAACAGACTGTCATGTGCGATCAGGACAAAAAGATAAAAGAAAAAAAAGTCTGCTTTTCTATACTTAACCCTACAACTAGTGAAGAGAATGAGAGCATATAAAAAATCGTATATCCCTCCTTATTATTTTGGAGAGAATGACAAACATTTGAGAGGTATTTCCTGCATATATTTATTATTTGTTTTGAGCTATTGATGAAGAAGCAATAAGAAACTTGGCACTGATTTATTTGGGTATCTCAAGTGCTGAATCTAGCCAGAAGAAGTATTCATGAATGGCAGTTTTAGACAGGGACATGCATATCTTTACTACAAAAGATCAATGGAAAGAAAATAATATCATATGTGAGGGTAGAAAATTCTTTTAAGTGAAGAGGTCACAACTGCCTAATCTTTTAAGCAGCGAAATGGCAAGACATGTTCTGTGGAAGGATCTGACAAAGACTCTGGTTCACTCCTTCTTACAAGTGTGGTTTGTGTCAACAGATACCTCTGTTTTGCCTTTTGCTCAAAGAGTTATGAGGGAAAGTTCAGAAAAAGACCATTATATCCACCTACTACAGAGGGTTACAAACATAAATAATAGTCTCTAACTGATTTGAGCTTCTAAGCAGAGGAAGAGTGGTGCTCCCTGTCTATAGTGTAGGAATGTAGTTTGAATCATTGAACACATGGAAATGTTGGCAGTAGGTGGCCTGAGTTCTAGGTATGGTTTAGAGTTTGTGAACTCAAATCCATCCTTACCACCTTTAAAATTCACAGACTGACATTCAGATATATCACTTTACCTAAACAGAAACTTAGGTAGAAATAAGACTGTGTGAGTTCTACCCAAAAAGTCAAAAGTCACTTTAGAAAATTAGATTTTTGATTTTAAGATATTAAGAAACTCCACAAAAGTTTATGCCAAGCCTAGTGGCATATAACTGTAATTTCACTGAGCTCTGCGTCAGAAATACTTTTCACCTATCAGTTTTGTAAATAGAATTCTGCAGTCTTCCTACTGAAAAGTAAAACCTTCAATAGTGTATGATGAATTCAGTTAAAATAGATGTGTCTTTCATGTCCTCTTACCATCAGAATTTTCAGTAGTATAAATTTTAATACTATTATAAATCCTCTGGGAAAAATTATGATAACTGTCAGCCTCATATATGTTTGGATGAGACTAAAAGCTTTCTTCCAGAGCTTTTAACAAACACTGGGATTGTAGGATAGGAGTTCTTGAGCATAAAAGTGATTGTATCTGACAGCTATAAAGATGAGAAGATCTGAGACTCTTTATTTATCGAGGAGTCTCTGTGCTAATACTGAAACCCTAAATTTCTTTGAGGGTTGCTGCTTTGCCCCTAGTGACGTGTTCCACTCATAATAAATATTTTCCTTTCAGGCACCTTTGCTGTCAGAGCCTAAAACTGCAAGTGATCCCTGAGAATAGTTTCTGTTTTTTACAGTGGTGCTGTATTTCAGTGGGACTGTCTTTACAGGAGGACTGGAAGGGAAGGTTGCAGGAACTGAAAGTCCTGGCTGTGCTCTAAACCCTACCTGATGATGAAGTCTTTGAGAGAGCATGTAGGTTTTGAAGCTGGATTCTGAGGGACAGAAGAATCAGCTTCCTTGTTGCTTTGGAGCCCTGCTCCAAGACTGATAGGTGCAGTTGGTATAGGAAGGCTCTAGAAATTTTCTTTGTTATTTTAAATTCAGAAGTCTTTGTGCAGTGAATGTTAACATTGAGATGGAAGAAAATTACATCACAAGGATGAGAAGCCTGTGGTACTTTGAAAGCACATATGAAGAAGAAAATATCTGATAAAGCTAATAGAGCAAAAAAAAAATACTCTTTATCCTAATATGATTTATCATTTTAAAATACTGGTAGCAAAAATGCTAATAAAGGTGTTACTGAGACACAGCATTAGGGCCCTTAATCCTATGGATGCCACCTCTGATATAGTCTCAGTACCCTCAAAGAGTGCAGAATACATGCCTTTTTTCCCTCAGATTTATACAATTGAAATTCTTGTTAGGACTGTCCAGAAAAAGAAATAGGAAATGTTGTAGGAGAAGAACAAAAATACACAGAAAAGATCCTTTGTGTTCTCTATTCCTCTCTTTTCTCTCTTTGCTCTTTTCCTTCTGTCATTCCTTTACAGAGGGAGGAACAAAATCAGTTGTAAACATGCATAAGTGGGGAATATTTTAATTTCTTTGGTAGACAGGATGTACAGATAAACAGAACCCACTTGCAGGGTGCACTGAAGTCACCATACAGTGACTGTGAGACTAGGGTTAAATGGGCAAGTCCTCTGGCCTCTGTCAGTGTTGGAGTTCCTGAAGCAAGAGAAGAGGGCTAGCAACTTATGGTGGATCTAAGAAGAGGCTAATTCAGTTTCCACCACAGGAGTAAGAAGGGAGACTGATACATTTCTCTAACCTGCCACAGAGGTAGCATTCTTTTGGTCAGAGGAGCATGGAAAATTAGTGTCAGGAAAAACACCAAAGCAACACTACACTGGGGTTAACGAATGAAAATCCTAAGCAAGAAAAGCAACATTTCTAAAGTAAAGCAAAATAGTTGAGAGACAGACAAATAACAGGATATGTCTGGTAGAATAAATAGATGAGGAGTCTACAGATATTTCCATGAGTCACCACTGGGCTACACATGGTAACCAAAATGGCACAGAGAAAGGATTCAAGGAGATGCAAGGGAAGCAAATGCAGAAGAAATAAAAAGGAGGATAAAAGCATTGCAAGGCTGAAGAGACAGGGAAATTGATGAGATGGAATGATGTCATGGAGACATACCTTTCTTGGCCAGACATGTGGAAAATTGAGGTACATAGATTATAGTTCTGCTTATGATCTGCTGCCAGCAACTGCTTGTTTACAGCACTGAGGGTTAAGATGACAGCTGTACCCTAATATGACAGGAAACTTTATTTCACAGTAAGTCTGATTGGTCTGGCAAGGGATCATGTCTGGTAGCTGTGGAGGTCTGAAGAGACTTTTTAAATCTAGTACAAATTTGAAAACAAGCTGAAATGGAAAAGGGAGAGTATATCTTTCTTCTTCAGATTTATGATACTGAAAAAGAAAGATAATTTTTTTCTGAGAATCATTGCTAGATGCTGGTGGAAGCGAACAAAATCAAATGCACAACTTGGAAATTAAAGCATATTTTAAAATGAACAATTTATTTTTATCCTTGCCAGGAGTAAGAAAACTGGAATGAATCTGAGCCTACTCTTACCATGAAAGTGTCTGACATGAAATAAACACTTTTCTGATTTAATGGCTATCCCCATGGCAATAGCAGAGGATCTTACAGGTTAAAGACTGAAAGGGCTGAATAAGATGAGAAGGAAGCACAGTAGATCCTGACACAGCCCAAAGTACAGCACGTATCTTCAGAATTGAGCTGTGAAGGATATATGTAGAAGGAACATTCTCTCTATTTCCAGGGTTTATCAGTAATATGAGATAACAATACACTGCAAGTCAGGCAAGGGCAAAAAGAACCCTTGTTAATTTTAGAAACACTGGGGTTATTGTGTCTGGAGCATTAAAGGTGCACTATTTACTGGTTGTCTAAAACTCTTATTAAATCCTCTTCAGTTCCATTTATGATTTTATTATTCTACAATTTTCTACTCCATGGCTCAAACACAGCCCTGGATAGTTACCAGGATAAGCTACAAAGCCAGCAGGAGCTGTGCCTATTTATTCCAGGGCTGAAAGGAGTTCTCTAGCTCTGGCTTTAAGCTGAATAATCCTTGCAAATGTGCTCCAGAACTTTATATGAATTACTGTTTGTTTGTTTGTTTGTCTGTTTCAATTCTGAAATAAAGCAAGGAGTGAAAAATAAAAATATCATTGACACCAACCAAATTCTAGGTTCTTATTTTGGCAAGAACAAAAAGCTGATGTTCTGACACAGAATGTTCCAATTTGGCACAAACAAATACATTAGGTATTTAAAAGAAAAGCCAAAGAAATGAAGCATTAGTTTCATAAAATATGATGTGGCAAATTCATGCCTTAGCTCCATAGGTTCAGGGATCAGATTTCTCACCCGTATTAGGACTGGCTGAATTCTTTCCCGTCCTACATGCCCCATGTCCTTGCAGAGCACCCCACTCTCCAGCATGGTAGGATAGTTCTGTGTTCAGCTTTCTGTTTAATCTCTGTTGATATTCTTACATTCCATTAGAAAAAAAAGAAAAAAAACTGATAAACATATAATCACAGTGTGAGTGAGGGCAAATTGTTTGCTTGGTTTACACCGAGGTAAGAGGGTAGGTTTCAGTTCCCACAAATAGAAATTGAATTTGCATCTCTCGTTCCCTGCATATTCCTGAAAACTCCTGAAAATTTCTGGTTCTTGGTGCCTTGTTTGACTGTGTAACAACATTCCTTTTTATTTTAATCCATTTGCATATGTGTGTGTGTGTCTGATTCTTAAAGCAAACAAGCCAACCCACTTAAAATGTTTCAATACAGCTGAACTGAATTTGTTATTTAAATTCAGGTAGATCAAAATCTAGTTTCATCAATTGTTCATCAACAGGAAGAAAAAAATATATATACCCAGCTAGTATTGAGAGGGAATAAATTCTGCCCAGATGATCTTTACAGTCTCCCCAAGCTCAATTTCATTGGAAACACCCTTGTCTTGATATCTCCTTCACCTCCAAAGTCCTTTGCACAACAAAAATAGAAAAGAGGAGATGAGGGTTTTCTTCTTCCCTAAGCAAGAGTGGACTCATTTATTTTTTCTGATCCTTTTAGCCCTTTCACTGTTAGTAAAGCTAGAGGGTACCTTGCCATTGTGTCAAGGGGAGAATTATAACAAGATGTCTTGTGTTTTAAGATCACTGGAACATCCTAAATATACATAGATTTATAAACCAAATGACTGAACCTACCTAGGTCCTACCTTCCTCCACAGTTAGCCCAGTTAATTGCATATTCAAATTTAAAGGCAGAGGCTGGAAATAGGATAATCATTTTTGATAGATATAGCATCTTTGAAAACCTCAGTGGGAAGGGCCATTCCTGAGCAACCCATAGTTGCACGGACTACTATGAACATTTATTTTAAATTGCAAGACAGGATCTGAAAAGATCACTTAGAAGCCAGAGTGATCAATTTATTTCAGATGGTCTTTGGTTTGTGAAGATTTTTCACTAAGAGCAGTTGAGCTAGAGGAGAAAGCATATGTTTGCAATCTTTCTGTGACAGTGCATAACTATTATGCATAAAGAATAATAAGGCTACAAAGTCAAGGATTCTAATGGAAGAAAAAAGCAAATTCACAGATTTATAGGATGATCCAGGTAAGAAGAGACTCCAGGAGGTTGCTAATCCAACCTCTTATTCAAAGCAGGGTCAATTAGGAGGTCAGATCAGGTTGCTCATGGTTTTATCCAGGTGGGTCAGGAAAATGTGCAGTCCCAGCTTCATTGCTGGACAGCCCTTACAGTGTTAAAGTTTCTCTTTTGGGGCACTCTGAACACTTTCCTGTTGCAATTTAGGTTCATTTTCTCTCATCCTGCCTGTCTCTGTCTTCTTGATGAACTTGTCATACATGCTTGAAGGCTGTTTATAGGACCGATCCCCCCCAAGACTTTTCTTATTCAACTTTAGGAAACTTAATTAAAGTTTTCTCCTCAACTTTATTTTAGTTTCCTCTTGTATATGCATATAGCTTTTGCTATCATGAAGTCTCTAATTACCTTATCAATGCCATTCTTTGTTAAGATTTCATCCTCATTTACCTAATCAATGATATCTATTAGATTTACCTAATAGATTTACCCAATGGATGGCATCTTACTTAAAGGGTAACAACTTATTAAATTTTTATTTTGGATTGTTCATCATGTGCCCTTATTCATTGTTTACATCACACTCTTAAAATTAACCCCCTAAGACGGTTTTTCTAAGTATCATTAATTCCATCACAGGTTTCTAATATGTTGGCTGTAAGACTTGTGTGGGAATAGGAATTTGCACTACATGCAATTGCATAGGACAGTCTTGTGTTTTTAATTTATGATTTAGAAAACAAAGAAAAGTGTTCCTGCAAAATATTTTCAAATTAGAATTTACATGGAACAGCTCAGACTGGACAAAGCTATAAATGTTAAGTTACATTATTTGGTTTCACAATTTAATAATTTCAAATACCATGTGGGCTGAAAGTTTATTATGCTTATTTTATAAGTAGGAAATTGAATCACAGAATAAGAAAGTTTTAGGACAACTATATATTGTGTATGTCTAGACTGAAACAGCTGAGAACATTGTTGAACAGAGAGTTGAGAGAATTTTAGAGTCCTGCTCCCTTTGAACTCTTCCAAATAAAGAGGTGAACACTTGTGAACCTTAAGGAGATTATGATGGTCTAGATAGAAAATGAAAGGGACTTAAGTTTTTTCTGAGGGTCTACACAGGGACAAGCATCTTGACTTAATTATATTTCCACTTTGTTTTGGAGAACAGAGTGCAGCTCATACATCTGCTGGGAGGATAATTGCCAAAAGTTGATGCTCTTCTTACATGTCCAGTACAAAACTAAAAATAAGTGACATTTTTCTGATTTGGTTAGTCTGCTCCCAGACACAGCAGGTTTTGAAGGAGAGCACACAGAGGGGGCCAGCATCTGTGCCAGAACAGAGATCCGCGTCCTCTGCAGTGGTGGATGACATGTGGCAGGGTATGGACTCCAGCTCCCAGGACTATCTACTGCTGGCATATCAGAGACCTTGGACCAGACTTGGTTCCTAAGGATGGATGCAGCTCTGCCTCTGGGGGCTGTAGAGACATCAGAGGCCTCTCAGCAAAGGCCCAGTTCAGACATGCTTCTTGCCTGCAGCACATGGGTGCTGGGGACAGCCCAGGCTGCTGACTGAAGGAGCTGAAGAGAGTCCACAGGTTTCACAGCATCAGAGATGGCAAGCAGGAGATTGACTGGAGCTTTTCCAAAACCCAGCAGGTGCCAGAGTCTGAAACGCCAGCTGCATCAACTGAGGGCAAGGCAGAGTCCATGAGATTAGTGGAAAATGCTGAAGTGAAAGAGACTTACCTATTGAGAAGGGTGATCTACATTAGGAGGCATTTAAACAAAATGGACATGTACCAATCCAGGGGACTTGACAGGATGCACCCATTAGTGTTGAAGGAGCTGTCTGATGTCATTGTGAGACCACACTGGATTACCTTAGAAAGGTCATAGTGATCAGGGATGAGGTTCCTGAGGACTGGATGAAAGCTAATGCCACTCCTGTCTTCAAGAAGCGTAAGAAGGAGGATCTCAAGACCTACAGGCCTGCCAACTTCAGCATGGCTCCTGAGAATATGTTGGAGCAACTAATACTGGGAATCACATCTAAGCAGCCAGGGCAAGACAGTGTTTTGGAATAGTAATTTACAAAGGGGAAATCGTTCTCAACCATCTGAGAGCTTGGTACAATGACCAGCTGTCCCAGTTTAGATGAGACAAGGGTCTTTTGCTGAGGATGGATTAGGAGAAAAAGACCCAAACTTCTCTCTCTAAGCAATTATAAATCCAAAATTAAGAGGCTCCGATTGAAGGAAAACAAATTATGGAAAAGGGAAAATAACAGCCCTTTATTAAAAGATATGTGTGTATTAACAGGAACACAGGAAAGGGAAAAAAAAAAGTAAAACAACCAAGCAATACTCCTATACCCACCAAATAATCCCCTTCAAGAACACAACCGATAAACTGGCAAAAGGAAAATTGAATAGTTCAATTTTTTATTTTTTTTTTTTTGCACCTTTGGTGCAGTTCCAACCACAGTCAGCAGGGGGCACCATCAGATCACTGGAGATGCAAAATTTGTAATGTCCTGTACCATTCACCAGGTGGCGCTGTTGGATCACCGGAGGAGCAGAACTTGTAATGTCCAATGCCCGTCACCAGGCGGCGCTGTGGGATCCCTGGTCACTGCCACGTCGAATGGGGCAAAACAACACCCTCCCAGTATGTCAGAGGGAAAGGGAAAAAAACAAACCAAAAACCAAAAAGAACAACTCAGTTCCCCTTCCCTTCCCACACTGGGAAAGGAGAGAGGGAATGGGGGGAAAGGGGAAGGGAAAAAAATTAGCAATAAAACAGAAAGTTCTCCCAATGGAAGAAAACTCACAAACTTCAGCTGGTTAGGATTCGCTGTAAGCAGGGCCTGCAGCCAGCAACAGCTGAGCAGAGAGCAGCAGCAAAACTCCCCTCCGACAGGAAAGAAGAGAACCAGGCAGTGTCTGAAGCTCACAACCGGCTCTGCTCATGGCAGGGAGCTGAGCTGACATCCAGCCCCACCTCCTTCCAGCCACACACACCAGCCACACCTCCCCATCTCCTTCCAGCCACACGCCAGCCCCCCACAACTCCTCCCCCTTCGTTGTCAAGGAGACTAATCTCAGCCATTAGTGGGCCAAGCCGATTCCTTTGTTCACCTGATGGCCCATATACAGAGCACACACACACACGGCAGGGGGAAGGGAAAGAAAAATTCCTTGCTAAAATCAGAACTATGGCACCGGCTCAGTGGATGAAGGAAAAGCAGTGGATGTTGTTTATCTTGCCTCTGGTAATGCTTTTGACTCTTCCTCTCACAACATCCTAACAGACAAACTGAGGATGTGTAGATCAGATAGGTGGACAGTGAGGTGAACTGAAAAACTGTACGAAGCCCTGTGCTGGAAAGGTTATAATCTGTCTGTGACATAAAACCCATCTGGAGGGCCATCACTAGCAAAATACCCCATGGGTCAATACTGAGGACAGTGCTGTTCAACATCTTCATTAACAGTGTGGATGATTGAGCAGAGTACATCCTAGGCAAGTTTGTACATGATATAAAACTGGGAGGAGTGGCTGAAGTAACAAATGGATGCGTTACATTTCAGAAGGAACTTGGCAGGCTAGTAAAAATGTCCTGTGGTTACCACACGAAGTTCAACAAAGGGAAAGGTCAAGTCCTACCCCTAGGGAGGAATTACCCTATGTGCCAGTAGGGGTACAACTTCATGCTGAGGGACAATGGACTGGAAAACAGTCTGGCAGAAAAAAGCACTGAATCTCTTGGTGGACACCAATTTGAGCATGAGCCAACAACTCATCCTTGCAGAAAGGAGGGTCAAAACTCTCCTGGGCTGCATGGTGGGGAACATTGCCATAAGGCTGAGGGAAATGATCTCTCCCCTCTATATGCTCTGGTGAGACACACCCAGAGTGCTGGATTAAAGCCTGGGTTTACCTGTATAGCAGAGATATGGGCATAACTATAACAAGTCCATCAAAAGGCCACAAAGATGATAAAGGGATTGAGACGACTACAAGAAGAGGCTGAGAAATGTGGGATTGTTCAGCCTGGAGAAGAAAAGGTTCAGGGAAATCTTATCAATATATATAAATACCTGAGGAGAGGGAGTAAAAGTGGAGACTGACTCTTAGTGGTATTCAGTGACACAAGATGAAATGGGCACAAAAAGAAATAAGGGAAATGTCAAATTCTCCACCTGTAGAGATGTTCAAAACCCAACTGGACACAATCCCAGGCAACAGGCTACAGGTTATATTGCCATCAAGACTCAAATGGTCTGTGACTCTGTGACTTTTTCCTCCCTAAATCAGACATGTAAATAAACTCTCTACAGACAACAAAAAGAGTGGAGCTTGTTTTCATTACAGCTCTTTCTTTCTGTCCCCCTTTAAAAATACACTCAGAAATGTCTTGTTTGTGGTCTTCTGTGTCTTCGTGGATTTTGTGGAGTATATTTGTGGAATATATTTTAAATATATTCTCCATATATTATAAAGCATAGATTGTGGACACTATCACTACTCAGGACTGTGTGGAACTACGCTTAGGTTAAAGTAAGGTGTATATGCAGTCCATAATCCTATCTGTGTTCCCCCTAACAGATGCTGAGAAAAGGGTATCATAAAGTCATGTTTCCTTTGCTGTACCTTTACTGCATAAACTTCCTGCAACCTGGAAGTTGTCAGTGTTTTTATCTGTGTCTTTAGAGTTTTTCATGATCTTTTCACTCATGCATTTATCAAAGTCTTTTTGAACCAATTTACCTTTCTGGATTCCCTAACATCCTGCAGCAATGTTTTTGACTGCATCTGTTTGCTTACATTGATTTCTTTATTCCTGTGTTGTGACTAGTGAATAATCAGTCCCTCTTCACATTCTCCATGGTGCTTATGATTTCATACACTCTTAGAATATTCACCTAAGGAATCTTTCTTCTTTATTAAAGAATGCTAATCTATCTACCTATAAAGCAGTTGTTTCATACTCCTACTCATCTTTGCCACCTTCCACTGTCCTTATTCTATTACACAAGTCCATGGGCTGGGAAGACAGGACTGTATGTGATGCTCAAAATATGAGTGGACAGTAGGGTCATATTTTTTTTTCTGTTTTTTGCTTTCCTTTGATTCTTTCCCTTTTCTAATAATGTTTAATGTTTTGGTTTACCTTCTGAGCAGACATCATCCTAGAGTGATCCACAATGCTTCCATGAACCATTTCCTGAGATGTAACAACTGATTTAGATAGAGCCTTTCAGTAGATAATGTATAGGTAGAGTCCTTTTTCTCCATATGTTTACATTCATCTGCATTAAAACATATCAACAATTTTCAATTTTGGTAAACCTATGGATCTCCCACAGCAATACCCCACATATGTTAGGCAGTGCTACATCCATTCTTTCTGACTTCGCTGTACTTTCATTCTGCTACCTCATCATGATGTATTTGTGGCCTGCCTGCAGCTGCCTTCTTCACAGCAAATCATTGGTGGTCATGCTTTCGGTGGTAAATTGTTTCTTTATCTTATTTACCGGTCCTGAGAAACAATCTCATCAGAAGATATAGTTCTTGCTACCCCAATGCCATTGCAATGCCATTTGAAAGACTTGCATTACAAACCATATGAATTTGTGTGTTTGTTTTGTTTTTCCAAAATTTCCATGCCTAACATCAGTGTATAGCAGTGAAGATATCTTGTTTCAGTATTCTGCAGGGGGAAAAAATAGTCCTTCTCTGGTGATATTCTCACTTTAAGTGAATTGTATTTAACACAGATTCATGTCAATCTCTGTATCTTTTTAGGTACTATAAAGGTAGGTACTAAATTTTTGTTATTGACTTTTTCCAGCTACTTAGGCTAGAGGTAATTTGAGCTAGTCAATTAAAAGTCAAATTTCAGTGCAAACTCATGTCTACTGAGAAGCATGCTGTAGTCAGACCAGGGATACTATATTCCAAAAAAAAATAGAATTATATGATCATTTGTTCAAGTATATCTAGTATTGTAACCTCAGGGAAAACAGAACAACTATAAAAAAGCCTCATCAAAAACAAATACTATATTTTTACCTGTGATTCCTTAATGGGCCTTGTCTTCTTCTATCACAACCACTGGTTCTTTCAGACATCTCTATAAATATTCTTTGTAGTTTTTGTAAGTAAAATTACCTTAATGAAAGGAATTGTTCTTTTTAGGTCAACATTAAAGTTTTGCCCTAACTGTAGGCTTTTGATTCCGTAAATCATCCTTATAGTGATCCTTTGAAGCATTTCTCTTTTTTTGCTATAATAGCTTGGCAATCATTATCTTGGTGGTTTCCAATAAAATCCCAACAGTACTGAAAGCCATCCCTTATAATGAGTTCTAGGAATACACTGTTCTGATTCTCCAGGGCTATTTTTTGTAGGATCTTGTTCCTAACAATTGTGCCAGGAATAATAGCCCTCATTTTCACCTGAAACCAGACCACATTTTTAATCAGATCCACAGGACATAACATACCTCTTGACTTAGCTTCATTGCGCTGTCAAAATGCTCTGAATGTGTCTGCAGCCACTAATTCTTTCCCCACTTGATGTTCAATTTGCAAAGAATACATTTGTAGCTGAAAAAACAAGCTCTATTCTTAGCAGCAGTGGAATGGTTTGCCAGGCCCCTTTTGACACTGTCAACATGTGGTTTATGGTTGGTGTCAGCTAATAGTGGCCTCCCATAAATAAAAACATGAAATATTTTTCACTCAGGGACTGAGACCAAAGCCACATTCTTTATTTCCATTTATTGGAAGCTTGGTTTTTGTTTGTTCCTGTGATGATTATTCTATTGGGGTTTTAAGTTTTGACCACATTGTAAAGGATTGTGCAGTGCTTTTCTTAGAGCCATCAGTGAACAAACTTGTTTTGCATTTATCATCATAGCAACTCACCACTGAAATCTCATCAACCACTTTAATTTCTTCCCTTTTTTAAGGGCCAGAATAAGTGTTTTGTCTCTATCAGGATACCAGTTTACTACAGCCTGGCTCAAGGAGCACAGAAAAAAAATAACCTTTTCTCTAAATATTCCCCTCGTTTTAGTGTAACTATATAGAGTTTTGGAGTTGATCTCTAAATGAAGGGTCCTTTTTGTGCACTGAATTGCATGTGCCTGGACATTAGTTGATTCTCCTCTTTCCCTGTATTGTTCTGAAGCAAAGAGTCTACTTCCCTGCCTTCTTGCCCCAGACTTAGAGGGTTTCGTGGGATTGCTGGCATTTTTCAACTGCAGAACATAGAAGATAGATGTGAACTTCCTTTTCCCCTGATTAGAATCTTGGAACATATTTGACACAGCTGGTTTCCCTGTCATCTCCAGTGAATGCAACTGTTGGATGAAACCAAGGGTTTTGGCATGTTTCTAATGTGGTCTTTTTCTCTAGTACTATTAAAGGAACATCTTTTCCATACTGTGTAAAATGGAGTGTAAATACATAACACAGGAAAAACTTGGAAAAAGTTAATGAAAAGATATTACTATCATACCCTACCTTTTGCTTTTTCCACACACAAGTGTACAAAATTGACACCAGTGAAGCAATCAGAAAATCTGCTGCAAAGGCACAGTGAAGCAGGTTGCAGACATGCTGCAGGAGAGTAGTGCAGGGCAAGAGGAGATGGGCAGCAAAGGCAAAAAGCCAAAAGCTGGCTGGGGAGTGAGCTAAATAGGAAGTAGAATGGGCCAATCCTGGGGAAGGGCAGTGATGCCCAAAGGCATCATTAGTGATATTCTTACTTTTAGTAAAAAGGAACACAAACACTGAGCTCTCTGATTCTACCCTGATTACAATTGGCATTGGATTACGGCAGTTTGTTTTCTTCTGTCCATAAGGTTATTGTTTGTCTTTTCCTTAGAACAAATGTTTGATTTTGGCACCACTTTGGCTTCTCCTGTTCTGACCATATTAGATGTAATGTTTTCCATTAGTTCTCAGGTTGACTGTCCATTTGTCATCTGCAGCATCATTGCCCTGTGAGGCCCTTTGAGCTACCATTACAGTGGAGTTTGTTATTCCTTCTCTGTGTATGTACCACAGAAATATGTGTCTTTTTTTTTCCATATGCTTGGCATTGACAGTGTTTTTTGGCAAAGAATAAGCAGGGGCTTTTGTATTACTTCCTTGTGGAAGTTTATTTTGAGCTCTTGTATACTTTTCTATCCTTGTTCACTCTTTTCTCACGTGTCTTCCCGGGTGTAGGTGTCCACTCCTAATGCATTTATTCTGGACAGGTAGGCTCCTTTCCTTGAGAAAATCTAATGCTTTTGTCCATAGGTTAATTTTGGGAACTCTACAACAGTTTTCAAGTGTTTCATCTTCCATCTAAATCCAAATTTATCATTTAATATGTGATTTTGTTAGTGTCACGTACCTTCAGCTGCCAGCCTTTGTTCAACTATTTTTACTTCTTTTTAATTCTTATTGTGTTGAAACTTGTTTCTCCTAAGTTTCATCTTCATATAGATATAAAGAAAAGAAACAGCAGAGGAAAAATTCAAGGTGAAATTATGCAAAATCAACAACTACACTATTGTTTCTGTAATACAATGTGTAAAATGAACATGGTACTGCACTGCACTGACAGCATGAAATTTTAGCTTTCCTGATTTTTATTCTATTACTGTTGCTCAGATTTTCATAAAATTATCACTTTTAGAAAGTTTAAAACATAGCAACTTCAGTCTCCAGACTCTGAAATCAATGAAAAAACACATGTACAAAGAAAGCACTGATTTTTAGTAGAAACTACTTCAGTCTCTGAGGTGTTCAAGCATCAACACGTATCTGCTGCATCTTTTTACTGTCCCTTAAAAATTATATTTCAATAAACTTCCTTGTCTAAATCTGTAAACTGGAAATAAAATTAAATTTTGACCTACCAAATGATATTGTTGAAAGAATATGTTCCCAGTGTGTGAACATGAAAAGAACATATTTGTTGCTTGCTTTCTCTTTCAGTGCTGACCTGAAAGACTCGCTTAAGATGCCTTAGCATATTAGCAGAGGACATGAGCAGCTTCTAGTTCTGAAGAGCAGTCATATGTTTTCCATCACTCAGCACCACAGTTTGCCTCTCCATAAAGCTAAGCATGCTGACTTGGAATATGAAGTCATAGAATGGTTTGGGTTGGAAGGAACCTTTAAAGATCTAGTCCAACTCCCTCCCCATCCAACATATCCAATGATCATAGAATCATAAAATGGTTTGAGTTGGAAAGGGGCTTTGAAGATCATCTGGTTCCAACTCACTACCATGGTCAGAGACACCTTCAACTAGACCAGGTTGTTCAAAGACCCATCCAACCTGGCCTTGAACATCTCCAGGGGTGAGGCATCCACAAGTTCCCTGGGCAAGCGGTTCCAGTGCTTCACCAACCTCACAGTAAACACTTTTTTCATAATATGTGATAATCTAAACCTACTTTCTTTCCACTTGAACCCATTCTCCCTTGTCCTGTCTCTACATGCTCTTGTAAACACTCTTGACACATCTTTCCTGAAAGCTCAGGTACTGGAAGGAAATGATGGGTCATCCAAAACTTTTCTGAGCAAGATATATGTTTCCATTCTTACACTAAAGACATTCATATTTAATTTTTGTTGGTGCTTTACCATGCCCTCAGTAAAGCAACTCTTTTTCAGGTTGGGAGTGTTTCTTCAGATCAGTGCTTAAGTGTAGGTCAGTTCTCCCACAGTGACCCACAAACACAGCTTCCATACAGGAGCCCTCCACTGTGACCAAAATCTTCTTATGGCTTTTGCAGAAAAACAGATGTTGAACAATACTAGAAGCAGGAGCTACTCCAACTCTCCACACCACCTGTTAGCAGAGAAAACCTTCTTACCATGAGTGTAACCACTAAATATGGACTTTCCAACCTGATACATTTTACCACATAAATTCCATGTTCTGCAAGCATTCTCCCAGCTTCCTTAGGTGTGATGTTCAGCGATTGCAGCACCCTCCAAGGTCCCGCATGCCAGAACCCTCCCTGGCACGTGCAGGTCTGGGTCTGTCATTGCACCCCAGGGCTACAATGTAGGTAGTGCCAGCTGGGAGCTCTGGGCACAGATGGTTCCTAGACACTGTGTGTGTCCTACACACTGATATGGCTGCCTGTACTTGATCTGCTCAGTTAGAGAGTGTTTGATTTTCTCTGCATATCTCCCTTGGAAATTACCTGTTTCGTAAATCAGCCACTCTTCCAAACCACAGGTAAGGAGTCAGTGGCTGATTGTGCGCTGCCGTGGCCCCCTCTCAATCTATTATTGTTTGAAAATCTGCCTGTTTAAAAAAATCATGCTTGCTCTGATTGAAGCTTTGGGCTGCATCTGGGCACAATGCACTCTTGAGGTTTGATTGACTCTTATGTCTATTTTCATCTTCTGTGGAATAATTTTGCTTCTTTACAATAGGCATGCTCTTTGGAAACATCTAAAATTACAGCAGTACAAATTAATGCAAAGGCCAGAGGGTGAGACATTCTCCCCTCCCAGCATCTCTGAGTGCTCTGCTTGTCTGGGTAAGCTCAATATGCAGTGGAGCTGAGCCAGCTGACACCACTTGTGAATCTGGCATTGCATTTAAACAAAACTACTCTTTCGTGTTTACCTCCAAGAAAGGAGTCCAGGAACTGCAATCACAAAGGGATTTACAAATGAGTCTACAATCTTGAGCCTCAAAACAACTGTTCAGCTGCTGTCTTACCCTGGATTAGAGACCACAGGTTCCTGGAAATGTTCTGCCCCAACGTACTGAACAGCTAATCCTTCTTGAACCTGCCCCACTAGATCTCTGCATATGGTGAACAATGTGTGAGCAAGATTGCCTGGGGAATACTTGAATGATTGACCTTCACAAAAAATGTGAAAAGACAGAGGATGGCAAACCCCTTAATTGTCATTATCGTCACTTGTTCAGGACTTCTGCAACTACCTCTGCTATTGGGCATCTGTAAGACAAATATGACTTGCATCTGAGGCTACTAGAGCCAGCTGCCCAGGATAAGATGGGAATATTTATATTCCCTCTGGGTCGTGTTCCACTTGCCTGGAAGAAGTCAGTATGCAGTACTTCAGAGAGAGAATGAGGATGAAATCCCTGTCACTTGTGAATTAGAGCATCCCACCAGAAAAAGGGATACAAGGATGCCAAGTGTGATGTATTTTAAGTATAAAGTAAAATAACAGCAATATTTTGGCTTTCCCCAGGTAGGTAAGTATATTGATCACTAGTCTATAAAATAATTTCTATAACACTGTGTGTCATTCCTGGGTTCAGTTACAAGTTTGTATTCTCTCTCAGCAAATATGAAAGACCACTTTTTTTATTTTTAATCATTACTTGAGTTTTATACATAAATGAAGATTAGCCTCAAATGATGGGAAGCTAGAAATTAACTGTAGTATGATTTTAAACTAGTGAGATATCTTGTGCAGATCTATATTTTAAAGCAACATTTGATATGTATAATTTTGAGTCCCACAGATCACCAAGAATTCTCTTTCCCAGAATTTAAATCCATTTTTCTCTGCTTACACTGAAAATATTCTACATTCCCCAAGTAAGTACAGAAAGCTACTCTGACTATAAAGCCTTGTAGTTGCAGCTTTTTCTTTTCTGTCACTTCTAGCAGTTAGAAAGTTTTATTTATGACTTTAATATAAATTTCTTCCCTAGTGTATTTGCCATTGAAGTCTTGTCGAAACTTCTGTTTTAAGTCATAAAAGTTCTTAATTCCCAAAGGTATTATTCTGTATCAGAATTTTGTCTTTTTACAGCCCTAAAAATGAAACTTAAGGTTTTCTTGATACTGTGTGTTAATACTCTCCATCTTCAGAATTTATTTTTTCTTCAGTGACTGTAATACCTCTTAGATTTTATGCATGTGCTTTACTTTAAACTCAGAATTAACTCAAAGAGATTCTAGTTTGTCTGAGAGACTGGTGGGATGGACAGGGAATGATTTGTGCCCCTCAGTTCTCAAACTTTGGGCTGGAGGCAGAGAATGGTACCTAAGTACAAGCTGCTAATGTAATTGGAGGTATTAGATGGCTCAGATGACTCAAATGTCCTAAGGCACTTCAAGTCTATGGCCCTTGAAATGTCACTAAAAGCCTATGTTCAGGTAACTTCCTTGGGATTCCCACCCCGAGGAAACAGAATTAAGACACCTGAAGTTAGGTAGCTAAACACAGGTGTTTACACGTGAGCTAAGTGCCAAGCTTGCACTGTAATCAACAGGGCTCAACACAAACTGGCAGCTGGAGCACACTGAGGCTGCACGTCACTCCACGTTTATTTTTAACTTTCATAAAGAGTGTGCAATGTTGCTTGTATGTCACACTGGGGTCACAAGAAATCACTCCTCAAACAGAGGTGTGCCAAAGGCACTGCAGAGTTTTCCTCTTTTCAAACAAAGTGGATTTTCATGGGCATTCATGTGCTGGGTGCTGGCTGGGCTGTAAAATTAGCCAGAGCCATACAAAAGCTTTGCACCCACAGCCCACCATGCAAGATCGCACGGCAGACCATGAACCTTGCAGGCTTCACGACCTTCTTGGTCCTGGCCATCATGGGTTCCCACACTTCTCCTGCAGGTCAGCAGTTGCACTGCCCCTGGGAAACAGCTGAAGGAGCACTGGCACCTTCTTCCAGGAAGGAAGACACCTGCCACTGGACACAGCAGCATGTAGCAGGCATACCTGACTAGATATAGCTCCGTTATTTGTTTTAAGGATATAATTATTACTAAGATGCTGAAGACAGTGTCCCATCAACACATTTTTCTTCCCAAACAATTAACCAATTTCTCCTATTTTCATAGGAAATGCCTTAAGAAAAATGAACAGACTAAATAATTCTTAACAGCTTAGGTTTTCTTCTAAGGGAATGTTGAAAACTGCTTTTAAACATCACCCACACCTTTTCAATATGCAATACATTACAAGAATGTCAAGTTGTCACCACAGTGGCAACGGGAAGATGTTTTTCAATAGAAATTTATGCAGCAGAACAAATTCTGAAAAGCATTTTCCTTGTCTTTTCTGCATTGTGGACTTATTTTCTGAAACAGTGTGAATGGTCTCCTAATAATGAAAAACAGCTAACAAAATTATTTGCAAGGAATCAGACTCGTAGGGCTTTTTTCAATAATGCACCAAGAGTAGGACTTAATTCACAGAGGGAAAGAGAAGGAGCTGTAGGAAAGAGATTCCTTGACAGCATTGCTAAGGTGACAGCTGGTGGTGCTGAGCACATAAATGTACCTGGGCTGAACAGCAGAAAGCACTGGCCTTGACTGAGCCAAAGTCTGTGGCTGCCTGTGAAGTACGGCAGTCAGCATCCACTGATCCACTGCCCCTGCAACCGACATCGGAGAAGTCAAGAGGTTCTGACAGTGCAACGTTAAGCCCAAGGACAATGATTTATCCAGCATCATTCCCAAAAATTGCATTGATGAGACTGTGTTGTGGCCTTTATTGAATTTTTTGTCAGACTGTAATATTTGCAGGTAGATGAAAGAAGCACAAGATGATGTGCGTATGAAGAGTAAGATAGGAGAAAGGAGAGTGACAGTCAAAAATGAGAGAGAAACATTACCATTCTGTTGGAAAACACTCAAAGTTTCCTCCCAAAATTGTAAGAACAATATAAGACTGGGTTCAGGTTCTTTTCTTAGTAAGCAGTTTGACAGTCCACTCTTTCTGTGGGACAAATCAAGACCTTAAGTTGCTGATGTTGGGGATAGTTGAAATTTCTTTACCCTGTGAGGCCAGTTTTACCTCAGCTTGTGTCTGTACTTTTGTGGAAACCAAATATTCTTTCAGAGTAATTTTTAGAGTTACTGAAAACAATGTACTTATGTATATACGTATGAGGAGAAATGGCAAAGCTCAACAATAAATAGAAATTATGATTATTTATTGTACTTGCTGAGCTGGGTGCAATACAAGTACTAAGAGTTAAGCAACAACCTTGTCTTCCAAAAGAGGCTTCAGAAATAGGTATAACCCTATTCTTCATCTTAAGAGGGATGATTGCCTACTTCAAGTTTTTTCAGTGGCAGCAAAACTTCTAAACACAGATTCCAATTTATAATTGTCAGGATAAAATGGTTATTTGCAAGTTCATTTGCAATTTCACCCCGTGAAAAGACCTGTAGTATCACCTAGGTCAGGAATAACACTCTAAACATTCTAAATTGGATACATCACTTACCTACAGATACTTTCTGGGAGAAGAAATGCACATCAGCTTCTACCAATTCAATCTGTGGTGAGTTTCTTAGTGAAAAAAGGAGCAATCAGTCATGGTGACCTAACTTTAGCTTTTGATAACTATTTTAACCAGCAGCAGAACATTTGGGTAAAAACACTAGAATATAAATCTTTGAAGACTGTGATCTCATCTTCATGGCTTCTAAAAGACCTGTCACATCATTCTCTCTTTTTTTTTTTTTTTAAACAACACTTATTTACATTTCAAAAGTTACACTTAGTTACACTTCAAATAACCTCTCTTCTTTGGGTTAGACTTAAATGATTTCCACCCAAAAATGACTAAAAAATACTTAGTCTTCTTAACTTAGTTATCAGTCTGAAGTCTGATAATGTCACCTCAAACACAGAAGAACGGAAACAGAATGATAGAGTCAGCTCTGTTGGAAAGTACCTCTGAGATCATCAAGTCCAACCCTTGATCCAACACCACCATGGTTACTAGACCATGGTACTAAGTGCCACATCCAGTCTCATCTAAAAGACCTCCAGGAATGGAGAATCCATCACTTCCCTGGGCAGCCCATTCCAATGCCTGATTACCCTCTCTGTAAAGAATTTCTGTCTAACATCTAATCTAAACCTCCACTGGCAGAGCTTGAGAACATGCCCTCTTGTCTTACTGATAGCTGCCTGGGAAAAGAGACCAACCCCCACCTGGCTACAACCTCCTCTCAGGGAGTTGTAGAGAGTGATGAGGTCTCCCCTGAGCCTCCTCTTCTCCAGGCTAAACAACCCCAGCTCCCTCAGCCTCTCCTCATAGGGCTTGCGTTCAAGTCCCTTCACCAGCCTGGTTGCTCTTCTCTGGACCTGCTCCAGCACCTCAATGTCCTTCCTGAACTGAGGGGCCCAGAACTGGACACAGCACTCCAGGTGTGGCCTCACCAGCGCTGAGTACAGGGGAAGAATCACTTACCTGGGATATACAGGCAGGGATACTCACAACTATACACCTGTTATCCTTATCCCTTATCCTTACAGTAAATTACTAGAGATTGTACAGTAACAATATCCAGAGAACACTTTAAAAAGTCACAAAATAATTTCCTTAGGTAAATCTTTCTCCTTCAGAACAAACATTGTAGGTTTATTTTGAAACCACTTAGATTATGTTATTACTTTCTGAAGAAAAGCTGTAAAAACATATTTTGTATAAACACAAACCATAAAATCATCCCAGTGCTAGGTTATTTCTAAATGCCTTTAAAGAACAGTGGAGGGGGGGGAAAGAAAATAAAACAAAACAAAAGAGAAAAAATTCATCTATATCTCTCTGCACCCTGTAAATATTGTAGGGCTAGATTACTCAATCTACTGTAGTCATTCTGCTACAAAACTCTGTGTCATGGATGTTTCCAACTTCTGCTGATGTGGGCAACTTTTGGATAGCTGGCATTTTTACTGCCATAAGACTTGGAGTGAAGTTCTGGCAATCATTAGATATAATTTCTTTGGACATGGGACTCATCTCTCTCAAAAAAATATATTAACCTATCCCTTCCAGTAATTCCTTATTTTATGGTTTTAGTAAAATTTTAGTTCTTTGTCATAAGAAGTCACTGGGATATGATTTAGGTAATCATAAACTTTAAACAGTTTAGCATGAAATACCCTAGTATGAGAATGTTGTAATATTTTGCCAAGTTGGATGAAATTTCACCTCTTGAAATAGACTGTTATTTTGCGCTTTTTTTCAGGGGAATGAAGAATTCTTATATTGAGCACTTCTTTACTCTAAAAGTATTGAAACAATCTGTGAAATAAGGGCTTAATCATCACAAATGAGGGTAACCACAGTCTTCAGTCATTAATTACTGAAACGATACCTTCTTGATATGAGAAAGTGAAAATTGTCATAGCACAAATAAGCTCTAATAAGTAGACATTCAAATCCAGAGGAAAGAGTAAATGCACTATGTGATTAAACTGCTGAAGACTGACATCTGATACTTTCTGAGTATGCACTAAAATAAAGGGTTCAAATATAAATTGCAGATTGGAGCAATGCATTCCAGATGCTTGCGTGGTCAAAAAGGAAAATACTAATTGAATACACAATTTTTTTCCATGAGGTGAAAATGCAGAAGTCCTGCCCTTGCAGTAAGGGCAGGAGGACGTCTAAGGCATTCACACAGCCTTCTATCTGATAGAAGGAGCTACACCCAACTGATGGTGGCCTATCAATGGAAAAGAGACCAATAAAAAAGTTGGGAATGTGAAGATATAAGGGAGTCCTCCTCTGCTTAGCTTTCCAGTTGGGAGTCTCTGCATCCCGATTTGGAGCTTACCTGGCATCTGGAACTAATTCAAGAGAAGTATGAAAAGGTTTGAGAAAAAGTCAGCTTTAACCTGGCTGCTATTTTTTAGAAGACAGTGCCTTCATCTTCTAGCCAGCTCACTGGTTTGACATCGACAGGGGCTACCTGTTTGTAACCCTCACTATCAGTTCTGACCAAAAGATTTGCAATTCAGAATAGGGAGCAAAAGAAATCAGAAGGACAAAACTAGAAACACGGTGTTTTGAAGACGCTGTTCCTCAAGTAAGCAAATAAAAACCCAAATTGAACTCCCCCAGGAAGGAAACTCATAATTTGCACAGTCAGCTGTATTCATTGTCATGAGGTTCCTCTGGCAGCCCCTCAAAGCCACCTGCCATAGAACAGAGATGGTAGGTTTTGTAGCATTCCCTTGGCATGTGGGTTTTTCAGGCTCTGACATTTGATTATACTCTCCATTCTTTATAAATACAAAGGCTGTACATATTTTTAAGAAGAATGCTAATGTGTGTGTGTGCATGTACTATGTATATAATAAAGTGTATATACAATAAATTATATATAAAGTATATCATCCTAATATATCTACAGTGCATATAAGACATGAAAGACATTACATATTTCTAGAAAACTGTCAAAACTAGCCTTTGAATCACTGCTGATTATTATTCTGTGATTTAAAAAGATGAGTGATACATCCCAAATTGACATTTTCCTAATGCATTTTGCCTGTCCCCAGGCAAGGCACCTGTAAGATGCCACCATTGTCAGGTGTGTGGCTTATTCCCTAGACTGCACAGGAACAGGCACACAAACCCCTATGCAGAAGCTGGAGAGCTGCAGCCTTCCCCAGCTCATTGCTTCGTGGAGGCTGTGTAACATCTGCAAGGTGATGGCAGGTCAAGCACAAATATGCACATTCTCTTCCTTGTGCCCCTCACCTCTTTCCACTCATGCATCCATTTGCACTTCTTCATTAAATCATTGCCATTCTCTGCATAAAGACCTAGGAGGCTCAAAGTACTTCACAGCATCCCCCAAACAGTATCAGCTCTGAAAAGAGTAGGAAGAGCCCATATAAACAGAGGAGTTTAGAGAACAACTTTTGCCTTCAGAGCTGTTTCACTAAAGGCCTGACTGAGGACATAATAATAATAATGGCCAGTCTTCACGAGTGAAGATCCGGGGAAGGTCTTTACACCTTCCAGCCTGCGCATTGGATTTTTTAGGTGAGACACAGTGTGCGCGGAACTGAGCCCACCCTTTAATCCTAAGGTTCATCTGCCGGGGCCAAGCGAGCTTGGACAGTGGCAGTGAGGTCCTTAGGATGTAGGTGGGTTGCCTTTAAGGGCTAACGAGCCCCACCTGCCCGGGAGTGGCCCTGACCGGGAATCGAACCCGGGTCTCGGCGGTGATAGGAGCCCCTGGTGACTGAGGACATACTGACAGCAGATTACCTCTCTGGCAATCTTTATCTCTAGGGTCGGCTTGCAGAACATTGGCAGCAGGCAAATGACACTGTTCCCAGTTGGAGATGACAAAGAGGCTCTCTTAGGTGACCCAACACCTTTTCCCTTTCCTTCTTTTGTTCTGCAGAAAGGGAAAACAGCTTCCAGCTCCTGATGTAAAGTCAGGTCCCAAGTCAGGTTCTCCCACTCCTCCAACATGATGTAGTTGGCAGTCAGGATCTGGATAAAGGAGTCCAGACCATTGCATTTCCCTGTCCCAATCAAAGCAGAGAGTATATCCACATATTCAGCCACTCCTGGGTTGCCATGCTCCTCAGCAATGAGATGCCCTCTTTCTAAGCATGGAAGTAGGAGAAAAGGAGAAAGGGAGGAGGAAGAGGAGGAGGACAGGTTTCTGTAAATTCTCTCCTTTCTTCTGTGCTTGGAAATAAGAGATATCTACCATTTCCACAGACTCATAGGTAGTGCAGGCAGGGAACCCTGCCCACAGCCTCCCATCCTCTGTGGTTGACAGTGGTGCTTTTCTACTGGGGGGTGGAAGGTGCGGTCACCAGCAAGTCAATTGGTGTGTTTGCAGAAAGATATGGATAATATTTAGGAAGTAGAAACAGCACCACTTTTAATAAATATATCTTTCACTACTATTTAAATATTTGGAGAGTTCAGTAGTTGTTTAGTGCAAAAAAGCTGTGGGGAACTGGTGCCAGATTTGGCATCAGCAAGGATTTGGATGGGAATTGCTGACAGAAATTTACACTGCCTTTTAAAAAAAAATTTGTTTACCATCACTGCTGCAGAAAAAAATCACTGGAAGTATGAGAAAATACTGGAAATTAATATTTATATGCAGAAAGATTAACCAGGAAGCCTAAGAAACAAATTACAGCGTTGCCTTCATCTTAACTTGCTATTCCATGTCTTAGATGTTCACGTACGAAATTAGGTAGTTTTTATATTTTCGCCAAACTTGGAGGTGATGGCAGAACATTTTTAATGGAATACTTTTCTACTTGTAAATTAGTCTTACTTGTATCTCATACCTAGGTGACAGAGAACATTTTTTTTAATCAATAGTCATGAAAGATCACTCATGATGTACAAAGAAACTATGCTGATATTTCTTCTGTGCCCTTTAGTACCCACTGAAACCCCACTGGAACTGATAAAAAAAAATTAAAATATCTTTCTGCTTTTTATTAATATTTCAATAGATGACCAGCTTGATATTTGCGGTCCCCCTCTCCCCCCAAAATATCTGGTTCAAAGTTGAACTCCTTTTTTTATTTGTTTAACTGTATGGTATGAGCTAGGCTTCAGTTTGAAGAATATTTTGTCTGTCTGGAGAAATGATATTAATATAATATTAATATCCTTCTCTTCTTTTTACCAGGAGTTTCCAGAATTTGACTTTGGAGCACTGGTGTATTTTTATAATTTTTTTTTCATTGAAGGAAACTGACTATAAGTATAAAAGGATACATGTTAAGATTAATCATTAAATTACATTTTGATGCAATGAGAACCCTGTACTATAGTATCTTAATCTGCTGTCTAACATCAGTTATATCAGTGAGGTGTCACGTATTCAAGATGTTTCATGGCATGGGAAAACAGACTTTTTTCTGTTGTTGATTTTCACAACTGGGTAAGTGGGTCCAATAGCTGATCTTCATGTCCTTCCCATCTCCAGATCAAATTTGAAAACTGGGTATGATAACAGGCCTAATAAGATAAAGCAGGTTACTTACTTAATATAGCATGACACCAAGTTTGCCAATTAGTTGTCTTTCTAATAAAGAAAGGAGGTGCCTGTACAAGGAGGTGGCTATTACCAGAGAGTTGTTTTTACTCTAATTGGAATCCAATTTTCATGAAGAATAATTACCTGCTAAAGCAAATGCATTGAAGTCCTTCAGTTATTAAAATCCCTATTCTTCAAATATGCAGGCAACTCTCTCATAGTTCCATCAAATTCTGTGGAATATGCTACATGTGTTACTATAAATAAATGCAAAATTTAGTAAAATCAACTAAAAATAAAGGTGTAGTGAAATATCTAAACTCAGCAGCAGAAAGTTATTCTTATTAAAAAAAATTCTTTGAAAATTCAGACTCATATTTATGTGCTACCTGCCAGAACTAAAGAATGTGAAGAGGATTTATCTTTTGTATGTGAAATATCAGTGACTGATGGAGAATATAAATGACTGTTTGAGAACTGAATTCTGAGGGAGATGCTATTATACACTCTATGCCAATTAACTGAGTGCTGCTGTATCTTATTATTACCTAAGAGTCTCATTTCTTTATTTTAACAAAAACAAATCCTTCTATTATTCTGATTAAATTTGATAATCAAACAACTAGCAGAACATGTTTTCATTAAAATAGTGCAGCTCTCTTCAAATGCTTTGTGAAGTCTTGTCTTTTTTACTCAAGTTTCATTTATGTGAGGGAAAAACAGGTTGAAAGGCTCTGGTAGTGTCAAAATAGCTCATTCTGACATATTTCAATTAAAGTCTTATGCTTTTCTTTTTGAAATGGCTTTTTATTTTATTTTTTGTGTGTTTCATACAGATATATGTGAGATGCATTAAAAAATCTAAATGGGGAAGAATTGATCCATCTGAAATGGTATATTTTTCCTTTTGCAGAACACTTAACTATTGAAGTTTTGCAGAACTGGTATAAAAGTGCTTCTAGAAAACTCGAATTTTTGGAAGCATTTTCATTCTCCATATAGTTCTATCTTTGCTTTAAGTTATGGAGCAGACTTGTTACCAGAGTTACAGGTAAAATGGCCTCTCTAAACTGATGTCTACCCTCAAAGTGTAAACAGACATGAAAGCTTTAAGACAAGCAGCTTCTGGGTGCCAGCTTGAAATTCAGAGACAAGCACTTCGCTCTGGTGATTTTATTTCACAATAGTTGAAGAGTAGAGCTGAAACAAAAGGACCACATCCTCTGACTATTTCATCCACCCTGCAACGGAGATAGAGATGTTGTTTTGGAGAAAATTAAAATTAACCCTTTAAAAATGAAAGAAATAGGTGAAATTTAAGGATGTTATCCTAAAAATGAAGGCAAAATAAACAAAGATGGGATGAAAATATTCCATTTTTCAGAGGCAGCATAGAGGATTTGCCAGTGACTAGACTTCCCAAAGATATTCCCTGGCTCCTGGGTCACAGTAATGGCAGGTTGTGGTCCCCACTGTCACCATGTCTGATCCTGCTTTGCAGATGGCTTTAGCTGATTACATTCATTAATGCCCAGAAAAGGTCTGATGCCAGGCAGGAGGAACGGAGATGAAAAGTTTCCTGCTCAGCTGCTGCCATAACCTGTTACTTCCCCCACATGATAGCCAAAAGGAATAAGAGAGAGCTGGTAATTGAGCAGCTCTGGGCATTTTAAAGTTTTTTACCATCACGATTACCTACAGCTGGGGAATATACTTGGTGTCCCTGTCCTAAACCTTTTCATGGATGCTTCTGTGGAAGCACTGCTGAGTCACCAGCGGTCAGCACAGACCACAGCAAACAGTGTGACACAAACAGGGTGTAGACATTCTGCTTGATCTTGTGGTTTCACCCTCCCAGACCTTCATCTGCAGCCAGCAATGGAGCAATGGATAGTCCTGTGTGTGGCATCTAAAAATGAGAAACAGCTGTTAAAATATTGACAGATATTGACAGCCCATGGTGTCCCGCTTGCTGCAGCAGCTACTCACATTCACAGAGCATGGGCAACCCTGCATGCCCAAAGGAAGCTCCTGGCCAGGCGAAATGGAAGTTGCCGATGTGCTGAGCGCATCAGAACCCACTGCAGAGTTTCCAAAAGCAAACCTTGGCTGTGCAAGCCTCTATGCCCTTCTGTCTTCAGAGATTAAGCAGATACACAGGACTTTTTGAAAATCCCTAAAGACTGGGAGGTAGGATAAATCAGGGCTTGCACAGTGCTAGTTTGTAATGCAACTCTTGGTTTTGTAGCAAGGTAAGTGATCATCAGGCTGAGTATCAGCTTACCAATAGGAAAAGCAGAACAATTTAAAATACGTTGCATAAATCCAAATATATAAACAAATTGAGTTAATCTCTACATTTTTCTTGATTTCTGGTCATTATGAACTGTATGGTCAACTTATTTCTTTTCACTATTTTTCTCAAAAACCTAGATAAGTAAACAGTTCTCCCAGTATTTATATATTTATATATAATAATACATGCACATAAGCTCTTGCATCAATACTTTAAGCAACTTTTATAAAACATCACAAAAACTACAGAGTAAGTGAAATGCCTTTCTTTTTCTTTGTTTTTTTTTTTCTTTTTTTTTTTTTTTTTTAGTGAGTGGAATTCATACCATTTGGGTGGTGGAAATAAATTCCACTATAGAAGAAGTTTGCAGCACTGTAGTGAAGATTATCAGGAGAACCAGTTAAAGCTTTTACATGACTTACTGTTTATAATATTCCTGCTATATTATAATGGCACTCAGGTATTGGAAAGATTTCCCACATGCTCTAAATGTAGTTGAATTCTGGTATTTGGTACTCTGACATCCAGTCCTTAATGGAGTAAACATGGGGAGAGGCTGCAAACTGTACCTATATACAATTCATTACATGTTGATTTTTAATACTATGCAGTTCTACCAGAGCAATACAAACAAACTTCAGTACAGGTGATTATACAGACTACATTTAGAGGTAGACCTACAGAGATGAAAAAATGGAGAAGTATTCCCTTGTATTTACAGGTTTGTGCTCAGAAAACTCTAAATTCACTTACCTCTGATAAATGTAACCATGGATTTAATAAAGTGTCCACTAAGACACTGGAAAAATAAACATGAAGAAAAGATATTTTAAGATATAGGCACTTTGTACATTATGTTCTCTATATATACTCTGTAGTTTGTGGTTTGGAACAAAAGCAATGGTTCAATAATTTCTCCACAATAATAATAATAACCTTGTGTACCATTGTACCATTAACCTACCAATGAACTACAGCCAGAAATGAGTCCCCATGTCCGTGTTCTCCGCTGGTTAAATGGTCAGAGGTGCTGCACATACAACAGTACCTGTTGACTTGTTGAAAGCTCACATTCCCTTGCTGTTCACAGGAATTTGGATTTAATATATAACTTTAAAATGGCCAAAGAAGAAGGAAGTTTTGAGCATCTGTGGCACAGTAAACTAACAGGACCAGCTGCTCACAAAAACCCATAAACCTGAGACTGAGCCAGAAGCACCTTCTACCACATCCCTTCTCTACCACATCCCAATGTACTGTACATGGGGATTTTATCCTACCTCCCCAAAACAGTGCACCTGGTAAACTGCTTGTTACAGCTGAAGCCATGCAGCTTAAACCATCTTGCCAGGAGAGTGGTGAGAAAACAGACTAAGAGCAAAGTGGTGGAGGAATCTTGGTTTGTTCAGATATGAACAAGGTGCTTGTAATCTTTCAAATATTGTATTGAACTAGTGAATAAGTAGATAAATTACTTTGGTGGAGAGGGAAAAGGAATGTCAGCATCCTCTAGAGGAGGGAAGAATATCACTTATGTGAGCATGCACTCAGAAGATAGTACTTCAGACTGATATTTTGCAATAAAACATCAGCATGACTTGGTTTCAATATGGGTTTAATCCACTCCTTTTTATACTCTATTTCCATTTGCATGCTTCAATTCAGGGTTGTTTTGTTTAAAAAAATTAATAAAGTGGTGTTCAACTGCTATTTGATTAAAATTTTTAAGACATTTTAAAATTATCTGCAGGGTAACTGAGTCAGAGGTAGATTGGTTGTGTTTAATAAAATATGTTTGTTAATACTGTAGAGCAATATAACAAGATGTTACAAAATGTTCCATTAAAATGCATACTTGTTATAAGAAGAACATTTAATTGATTTACCCTGTGGTAATAATTTTTTTTTACTCTTAGTCATGCATTAAAAGAGATGTATTTTACACAATGACAAATGTACAGAACATCTCACTGACTAAGTAACATCCTCCTGTGTCAGGACAACTCCTGGCTGTGAGCACAGTCCTCTCCATCTGTGGTAGATGATCAAAGAGATAAGCAAACCGTGCTGTTCCTGAATATGGAGGAAAAGTAGGTGTATATAACCATGGCCTTTTAAACCACCCTAAGGATGGTAGCAGCAAACTGGCGAAAATTGAGTGGGATACATTTAACATTATCTAAAGTAACAAATTATGACTCAAATTTTACAGTTGTGAAACTGAGGCATAGGCATGCCATATAATTTCCCCAAATCTGCTTGATGAGACTGCTGGCTGTGCTGATAAGAAAATATGGAGTTCCTGGCAAATGGATCTGCTGTAGTGTCCACAAGACATACAAGACTAATCAGCACGAGTTAAATTAGAAAACAATCTGGATTCTGATGCTTTGTCATAAGATCTTGTTTTTTGCTAAAGCCAGAATTAGTTCACCCTCTTACCTCTTTCCATACAAGTACTTTAATCTAAAAGTTGAGATTCTGAATGAAATTCTGGTGAAGATCTGAGTTCTTTTCCTGTCCTGTACCCCAGTTAGCTTAGGAAAGGGGAGTTGTGCATTTTGAGTTCCTCTCCTGCAATTCACTATACTGCCTGCATAACTCCCAATTAAGCAATTAGAGTACTTAACATACAGAGTTTTCAAAAAAGCTGAAAAAAAAAATCATGAATAGTCTATTCCTCAGCATGCTGAACTACTAGCTCAGAGAAATGCTTTTCTGATATAAAACTACAGAAGGTTTACAGCCCCTGTAGAAAAATTACTTAATATCTGTATAAACATTTCCCTTGTTTATTAAAATTTTGTAAACCCTACATCCTAAATTCTTCTTGAAAATACTTCAGAGAAAGGCTTCCTTCAGGCAAATATCTAGTGATGCTGCCCCAGACATGATGCTCTCATGTCATAGAAAAGATTGCTTAGTCAAGCCCCATTCTGTATGCCTCTAAGAGGGAACAAAATGCCTGAAGTGAGTCTCAAATCTCAGCTTTACTGAGCCAAAGCTGTCTGGAACAAAATGGAAATGTACAGAAATGTACTAAATGGCAACATGGCAGATGCTGACCCCTTTAGTAACACACTAAGTGAAAATCAGGGAACTTGGTGGAACACTCACAGTTAAGCTCCCCTTCCAGTTACCTCCTCAAGGTGTGTTCTTTGCCTTTCTGTCTCCTTAGTAAGAGTTTGAGCCCTCTGAATAAATGAGAAGAGTTACGAAGTAGGAAGTGGAAGATTTGGGGGCTTCTTTCTTCTGCAGAAGGACAATTTAGGGATCAATAAATGCCATTATGTTCTTTAATTAAACTAGGAAAAAAACCAACAGTTGCTATTCAATACCATTATTTCACTTGTAAATACAGTAATAGAAGTTTTCAGGCTGTAAAGCAGGAAGAAAAAAAACTTAAAAGTGTTACAGTGTGGTAGAGTTACAACTTGTAGCAATCACAGGAGTAATATGGGAATATGCATTTTATGTAAAAAAAATAATGTTAGATGTGTTATTAAGCATTTTATTTTGTCAGAGATCTGTAACAAGTCACTGATATAATTGCACTAGGAGTCGTAAAAACCATGATCCTCAGGGAGGCAAAGTCTTCCAGACCTTCTTCGTATTTGTAGTATTTCTCCCAAAGCAAAAGCAGCTTCTGGTGATTGGAGGAAGTAATATAGGTACCCACGGTTACAAAGAGAACTGAAAGTCAGAATCTAGGAGGAACATATTTAATAAATGCTACTGGTATAAATCCACAGGGTAAAGCTGCATTTAAAGTAAAAATACATAGATGTGGTTAGTCTTCTTTATATTATTTTGTCAGGAGAAGGATTGTATGTAAAAATTAAATTCATAATAAAATAGTTTGTTTACCTGCAGTTACATGTTTTTCAAGAAATCTGTAAGCTGCAGATTTCATTATAAGTAACTGCAAGCATCTGATATAGTGTAATAGTTTGACAGCTGATAAATGTAGGATGGAAAATGTGTAGGATTTTGCATTTCCACATCTTAACAGCAGTCAGGCTTCTGCTAGTCTGCTGCCTCTGTACCAGCCTCTTTCATGAGACCATGTATTTTAATGAAAAAACGTTGCAGTAATCAGTTGGAGAAGACTTAGAGCCAGGGATAGAACCTGGCTTCAAAAAAGGAAAAGCCTGGGAATATTCTCCAATGGGAAGCAATTAGAAAAATACAGAAAAGTTAGATGTTATTGAATGCTACAGAAGGTAAACAGAGCAGTGCAGCCATGGAAACCATTGCACCAGCAAGTCTCCTCTGGAATGCACAGAACCGCAGAGGGATGCACAGAACTACCCAAACTACACCTCTTTCCTTTCTGTGCTTCCCACTTACTTCCTGTTCTGTCTTGATATGAATCATCATCAGTGAACAGGTGAAGAGGAACTGTCAATCAATATGCTTCTCTGGTCTCCAGAGTTAGGCTTCTGAAGCTCTTGTCAACAAAGAAAAGCTTGTTCTTTCCTCCATAAAATATATATTATTTCCTAGTTGTCTGAAACCCCAAATCTCAAGACCTTTCATTTCTTTTAAAAAATTGAGTTCCACTTAAAATCATTGACTAGCCAGCAGATGACTGCACCAAATTGCCACAGTTTTGAATAGTGGATGCACAGCTTCTGAAAATAAAGAGAAAACTGTCAGACAATGTATGCCAAAGGGATAAAAATATGTATTTTCATAATTTATATACTGGTGCTAGCAAATAGCAAATAAATATAACCTACAAAGAACAACACTCCATTACTCTCACCTTATTCTCTCTTAACTAGAGGATTGTATGTGTTATACAGAACCCCAAAATAACCAAAAATAATAAGTGGTATTCCTTACTGATTTCATTCCACTGAAGATAACACATACACAATGAGGAACAGACTCTGGATCAGCATCTCAACTATCTGTATTTAGATGAGTACTGATTAAACAAACTCCATTCAGCAATTGTTCCTGCAAACCCTAATCCTTTTAATATGTAGTCATAAAAAAAAGAGAGATTTTACTTTAAAACACTTGAGGTATCATACACAAAGATATTACTGAAGCATATGAAACACCCCAAAAAGAAATAGAAAACAAACACAGACACCATTCACTGTGCCTCTACAAACTCAACACATTCACATAATTATTATTTTGGAAATTCAAATAAAGAAGGATCACCCTGTCTGAAATTTAGGTGTTTCAACATACTTTTACATTGATACTTTATGTATCTACTCCCTACAGGGAAGAGCTGAAGACTAACAATGTTATTAAATCATTGTTTATGTAGCCAGAGAAGTATTTAACCATAGCAGCATTAAATTCACATTGACCTAATTTAACAAAAAGATGTGGTTTTTTGTAATGACGTTTTTATCATTTATACACAAATCCAGTCACAGCTGTGATGGTGAAGAGGCTTAATGCCATACTTTTGATTTGGTGGGGTGGGTGGGGATGTGGAGCTTTTTGTGAATGAGTTAGGTTTGGTGGTGGTGGAGGGGTGGTTTTGCTCGGTTTTGGGGTGGTTGCTTGCTTATTTTTCCTGATTCCATGTGTTTTTCTTTGAAATTCCTTTGAGGAATCAATTACTTAATATTTATTATAAGATTCACGCTCCCTGTGGAGATGAGCGGGGGAGCAGGACATGTCCTGCCATCTGCCTGCGATGCTGCTGCCCCGGACCCCGCAACAGCCGCTCCTGCGGCCGCTCCTGGCGGGCGGGAGCTGGGGGGGCTCCGTGCACCCCTCCCCGCCGCGGGACGCCACTGCCACCTGCTGAGGGCACCGAGCTACTTACGGTCCCGGCCCCCGGTAGCCCCCTGCCCCCCGGCGGTCGCCCCCCATGCAGCCTCTGGGGGACGGGGGAGCCCCCGGTGCCGGGAATTGCGGAGCATGCGGAGGATGCTTTCACTTGGATGCGAGTGTTCACCCAGCAGCGTCACAGCGTGTGACAAATAAAGACAAATTTGGGGCCGTCCCTTTTCTTTCTGTTTCCTCCCCACAGCTACTTAGCTTACCAGTCTCAGCAGCCAGTTTAGTGGGTCTTAAGCGAAAAGAAATGATGTTTAGAGCCTTCATGGTTGTGGAGTGTCTCCAAAATGTGTGTTTTGCTATAATTTTTTTTTAAAAAGCACATTGTTTGATTTCAAAGATGTGCTTTAGGAAGAGAAGGTGCTGCTTCAGTGGGCAGCAAATAATTATGCAAGAGAAGGTCAGGTTACACGATGGAAATTATTGCTCCTGACCAATGTGGTGCATGAACACAAAATGCCTTTAATAAGGCTCCCCAACCAAAAGCACTGTACAAAAGAGATTGTCATATACCATTTTAAGGAAAGAAAACATGTTTGTTTTGTAAGAGACAATAAGATTGTAATCATTATTACTTGGGGCCTAAAGCAACATTAGTCTTCCAAAATTGTCATCAGCATTGCAAATGCTCCTCTCTTTAGAAAATAAAGTCAGTAATTCCTCATCAATTGAGCAGAAATAAAATGGTTATTACTTTCTGGGGCCCATTTGTTTCAGCAGGAAACTATCTCCACTGTTATGCTACTCAAGTGTACAGATTCGCTCTGGAAACGGAGACGTATCCTTATCTGTATGGATTTAAATATGGAAAGAGACAGTGAATGGAAAGAACAACTTCAATATGATATTTTAGGTTACAACTGAATTGTGTGTTTATGGCCCCAGACAGTGTGCTCTGCAAAATGTTCCAAAACACCCATCTCAAAGCTTTCAACTATTTCCCCCTTCTGCTCCAGAGAAACATTTTGAGAAAGAAAAAAAGAAAAAAGGTTTGCTATCAGGATCTGGCATACAGAAGGTAGAATAATTGTGATAACTGCTTCCAACTGAGTTATAAAGGCAGCTTGTTACTTTTACTTACCACTCATCTTTATCATGTAAGCCATCACTTCTTTTTAAAATATGTGAGAGTTTTGCTTCCAGTACTTGGTCTTTGCATTATAAAAGCAATTTTTAAATCATAGTTTTATAGTGCACCTTTTAGAAGATAATGGTTTAAATTTCTAGTTTCCCTCTTTATTGCAGTGATGTGATAGCTGCTTCTATAAACCAGTCTAGATAATATGTCATATCTCTCTTCAGCAGCTACTGCACACATGATATAGGAAACTCTCCTGCTACTGGTTACTCATTAAAGTTAAGTGATAGGGATCCACATGGTAAGGTTAAATTTCAACACTTTAAACCCTGCTGAAAGTTGCTAATAATAATGTTTAATTTTAATTCCAAG
This sequence comes from Myiozetetes cayanensis, assembly GCF_022539395.1. NCBI lineage: Eukaryota > Metazoa > Chordata > Aves > Passeriformes > Tyrannidae > Myiozetetes > Myiozetetes cayanensis. The sequence continues at coordinate 84,822,242 of NW_026087411.1, read as the reverse complement.
TATTTATGGTATCATCAACTTGAGCCAATTGTTTTCTTCTCATTAGTTGGAATCGATGAACCTCCCTGCAGAATGAAAATCTTCAGGCAGAATAACCAAACAGAGCCAGAATTTGACCCCTGCTTAAATTAAACAACCTAAATGGGTTTAATGTGAATGTCCTATTAACTAGAGGCAAAGTTTGACCAAGATTTTCAAAAAGGGATAGAGATTTCAACACTTTAGCAGGGAAACTTTAACAAAAATATGATATTCAAACTGAGAGAACTCAATGTTTTCTTTAAATGGTCCAGTATGTAGGGCAATTAAAATAACTATTCCCTTATAAAAAAAATAATATTAAATGCTGCCTTTTTACTTGGGGATAATAACATTTGCAATTAATCATCACCCATAATATCTTTACAGTGAAAAGTACTGCTGCAAAAAATTCAGCCAAGTTCAAAACATCTCACAGGAAAAGAAAGAGATGAGAAAAGGAAGGATGTTTGCTATGGCAGAGACAGCTGGAGAAAGGAAAGGGAAGCCAATGGAAGTGTTGGGACCCATGGTGGAGACAGAGCAGATACCTGGTCCTGTGCTGTTCTTCAGGATTATGCTCACATGGTACTGTGCTATGATGCCTCTCTCTGCTCATTCTCCTGTCCTCCTCCTTTTTGGAGAAGCAATTGGAGGAACTATTACACCAAAGGCAGAAACCACTGCTATCCTTTCAACCCTCTGCCCCCTACACATAAGGTTTGTGATTTTGCAGCAGGGGCAGGGTATCAGCAGTGACAGGTGCTTATGTGCCTTAGAGTATTGACCAGGTCAAACTTATCAATGGGTTTTTATTTCACAGGGTAGGTCATAAAGTATTCATTGCTCAAGGTCATCTAGACTCATGGAATATTTTAGGCTGGAAAGAACTTCTAGAGGTCACCTACTCCAGCTTACCCAACACATGGCTCTCATCAAATTTACATCAGGTTCCTTGAGGCCTGCTAAGCTTTGAAAAACTCCAAGGACAGAGATTTTGCATCCCATAAGGGTACCTGTGCCAGTGTCCAACCACCCTCATGTTAAAAGATCGTGAGTTTTGCCTTATATCTATATTTGTACATCTTGCTTCTCATGCAAATACTTCCCTACTAAATCTGGCCTATGGTATTTAACTATTGTCTCCTCAGCCTTACAAGGATATTAAAACCCACTTTTGGTAATATGTTTCCTTGCAGAAAATGATATATGCAGAGACATAAAACAAGCTAGCTTTAGAGATATCACAGCTTCTATTTCATTCCTCTTTTGAAATAGAGTATCTACCTCCAGCCTTTCTCTAGGAATGCAGCTGTTAGACCACCCTTTTAAGCAGCATGTGAAAAAGCCCTGTACTGAACTATCATCTTCTTCCCCATGTTTATGATTCCTGTTTACCTGTTATTATAAATTCTCTCTCATTATTGTTCCTGTCTCACAGCCTCACTAGGTCACCTAGGTGCCTCTTAACACTTGTTTTCTTATTTTTTGTCTTTCTCCTAAATGAGATTTTCGAAGTGCATGCTTTAGGATAAGATTTAATAACATGAGCAAGTCAAGTGCCTAACTATGCCTGTAGAAGCCTACAGTGTTCCTTTCTGGTTCCAACAGCTCCAACTGAATGTCTTTACTCATCCAACAGGAGCTCTTGAGGGCCCCACTGACCTTAGACACTTTCACCTCCACCTTTACCTATTGACAGGAATAAACTTCATTGACTTCAACAAGAACAGAGTAGCAGAAACGAGGAGTCCCAAGCACACAATTCCTACCAAAGTTTTCCAGTGACTGGTTGTCCTCTGATACATTAATGGAGGACACATTTTATTCAAATTATTTGAGTATCATAAATGCTGCCAAACTATTTGAACAGGCACACTGAAAAGGCCAAATATCTTTGTATTTTTTATTAAAAAGGGCAGTAAATTATATTTTTTATTTTAAAATGTACCTTCAGAATATATTAGGGTGGTGATTAACCATCTAATTTAGAAAAAATGTTATTCCAGTTACAAAGAATTACAATAATTTAGTTTCGAGTCCTACATTTATGCTATGAATAAAACTTAAGATGTCAGAACATTTGTATGCAAGATGAACAGATAATGATCTTAAGAGAATCTTAAATCACTCCAAGATCTGAAGAGAGACTGCAGATGACAGGAAACACTGTGCTTTAGTCCCTAAAATTTGAAGTCCTATTCCAAGAGCAGAAACCAGACTCCTATAATAGGACTAGGCCATCTCAATAATACATGAAGTGTATAGGCACCTTCACATGAGGGTCACAGAAGCCAGGGCACGAAACAAGGAACCTTTTAAACTTGCCAGAAACATGCAGGCAGTATCTTCTGTTGTATCCCATATGTGAGATTAGTGATGCTGCCAACCTGTCCCAGTGTTCAGCGGCCAGAGTACTCCCTCAGGCCTCAGCATGGCTCTGCTGCCCAGGAGCAACTCTGCAGCACAAGCAGTCCCAGGCAAGAGCACCTGAAGTCGTTGGCTCTCTCCATGCTACTCTGCACACATTTATCTTAAATTTGTTTGGGACAGACATAAATGTAAATTATGTTCCAGTTGAATAAAGTGAAGACTGATACGCTTCTATGTATTTTCAGAAACAAAAAAATTTAGATTATTCTAAAATAATAATATCAAAAAAATTTCAATACTTCAAAGATTAGACCACAGTTGAACAGGAATATTTTTAATCAGAGCTGTGATAATACAAGTGGAAGAGATGTGCAGAGGTGGGGAAAGATGAGATGACCAGAAGTTCATGTCTGGTAAATAATAAAGGTCACTGTAGTTTAAAGATAAAGCTCATAATGAGATACATCTCATGTATTTTGATATTTTATCAGCCACCAGCTGTATTCAGGTACATCCCTAGATGATCTAATGCATCACTAAGACTAGATATCACTGTATCTTAAAGGAGTTTTGCTAACTCTAGGGATCAAGCTGAGCTTTCACAAAATATTTCCTCCATACCCAAAGAAATCAGAAATAAGTCCAAACCAAAAAAAATCTTCACTTGTTTCCTACACTGGAAACCTGAAAAAAGAACGTCCTCTTGCTGAATTCTAAAGTAGCTGTATTCTGACCTTGACAGATTTCTTCAAGTCTGACGTGGGTTGTTATCATGCCTGCTGGAGGGAACTGCTGGCATGCAAGCTAGCCAAATTATACTCTTCTCCTTGAAAACAAACAGTTTTGAAGACAATATCCCAAGGATCCCAAGATTCTCTTTTCATATTTAGAAACTCTCTTCAGTTACAAAAGACTGCAATAAACATCTACATTTTTGATTGGCATGTTTTCTTCAGAACTTCTAGGTTTTTTGGGGAGTATGATTTTTAAAATCCATATTTTCTGGGAAAACAAACCTTTCTCTCTGCAAAAAACCCATATCATATCCTATTCTACTTGTATTATATTCCCAGCTCAGGATGGTAGACTGTTCAGCAGTTCTCAGTATAGATTCATGTCTTTGGTTTTGTCTTTTTTAGGTTTTTTTAATGATCAAATTACTTGCTTTGCTAGATTAGAGAGTGAGAATGGTCTATGGAGCAGGACCTGCAACTGTGGTAGGGTTTGCACCATTCAAGATATACAGTTTTGTTTTGTCAACAGACTGCTTGTTTGGGAGTCCAGGTGGTTGAATCACAGAGGGAGGAGGCTTAGGGAGGAAGGAAGGAAGGAAGGAAGGAGGAGAAGTATCACAAAATAGTAAACAAACAAACAAAGAAACAAAACAAAACAACTAGAAATAAAAGAGAAAGCAAAGGAGATGAACAGGAGAGCCATTTAGGAGAGAATGTCTTGAGGTCTGGTAATGACTTTACAGACAGGCATGTCTTATTAATGGAGAGTGATGTTTAGGTATTTAGTTAAGTAGGAATCAATGGAATAAATTAATTCTCTTATCAGGAATTAATATCTGATGAGGGAGAGGAAATACTAGATGTCAGGGAGCAAAATAAACATTTTGCCAGGACAGCCAGACAGCACAGAAGTAAGGCCAGGAATTTCTACCATTGATCTTAACCAGGCAAGGAAAGAAGGCCAAACTGTTCCTCTAGCTGGAAAGGAGCAAAGAGTTCCTGGCAGATGAAAGGATCTAACTAACAGTTTGTGAACTGGTCTTGGTTTTAACAGGTGTAATGACCAGGCAAAAGTGTTTTTAGTATACCTGTGGCCAAGGATGCAAAAGTACTGAGAGTGAGCTGTTCTTGTCTTGTCTTTGGATTAAAATTTATCCTGTGCTGGTAGTAACACAGAGAGATAGGCTGCTTGGAATGAAAGTCTGGTGCCAGGACAGCTCTTTGTGGAGACAGGTCTTCCTCAGAGTTAGTAACCTCATAATAGTTTAACATCAAGATTAACAAATAAAAGGGACATCAAAATAAATTACTTTTGAAGGTACTCCCTTGAGTTCAGGGTTAAGGGACCTCATGAAGAATGCACAGGAAGGTTGGGCCATCCTTTCTGCTGTGTTCAGTGTTTGAATGCCTCATGCTAATGACAGTCATGCTTTTATTCATTTATATAAAAAAAAGCTTGCAGGAAAATATTCCAACATCTTAGAATATTAATGAAATGTATTCCAACATTTTTTAATATTAATATCAGAGCCCTGGTACAGCTGCTAGCACATTACATGTGCTGACTGGACAGCTTGTAATATGCATCCTAATATACTGCTCACCTCACCTGACATTTTGCTCCTGATTTATTACACAATGGCGATGCTTGATTTGGGGTTTCCTGGAGGTGCATACTAGGTATTCCAGGCTATACAACAGGTCAACATAGCAAATGAATTGTTCCTAACACCTAAGTGATTTGAAAACTTATTCCTGACTGTTGTATGCTTGTCACCAAGAATAGCTGTGAGTATCCTCTCTCCATATAATTAGGCAGAAAGCTAAAAACCTTACAAAGAGATGCAAAACTAGAGCATACATGATACCTCACAATATTATATAACACGAGAAAGGTTACTAACAAGGAACACAAATGAACTCAAAACATGATACCACAGTAAACTGACCTTTGCAAAGTGTTGCTACGAAGGTCCTCCAACTTGCACTCTGGCTGCTTTTCTGCTTATAACAGCCACTGTATGTCTGTGATTTCTACTGCTCTCTCTGTTGCTGCATTTGAGCATCTTAAACTGTTCCATTAATTTATGCTAACAATCCCCCTCTCTGTGAACACATTGCTACCACCCCATGACAGATATGTAATTGAATGTATCTGTAGAACGCAACTGAAGAGAGATTCTTCATATCAATATAAATACTACAATAGGTACACAACTGGTTTTCAGCAGCTCAGTAAGCATCTGTCAGTGACCTGAGGCAACTACATGCTCAGGTACTTTGGACTTGATGTGGACAGGCTCCAGATTCTATTTGGCCTGGCAGCACAGAGCTAAGCAATGAACTGGGCATGCTGAACTCTGGTCAGTGCCCTCCAACCCAACTGGACTTCCTTTTTTCCCCCCTTTTTTTATGCCCTGTAACAAGGTTCTTCTTCTATTAGTATCTACCCTGTGCCCAAAATTGCATCATTGCATTACAGTATTCTTGTTATTCATTTGCAGATTTAGTCCTTGTGAATGCCTGCTTTAAATTCTAGTGTGGCTAACCCCAAAATTGCAGTAGTAGATGGCTTAGAACTTTACACGATCTAGAAAAAAAAAAATTTTATTGTAAATAAGGGAATAAGAGACTATCAGTGTTGTTTAAATTACTTCCTTTCTTTTATTAAAATAAACTCAGAAAGTCTAATTTAAGACAATATATCACAAGTAACTCATTAGAACAGAACTCTGAAAATACCAAACATATGTAACATTTGGTTCCTGATCAGCAAAGATTGTATGTTTCAGCTGATTCTTCTTCCACAAGTCAGGATATATAACATTTGATGTATACATTTGGAAAATGCAATGCAATCCTAAAACCAGTTACTTAAAATTTTGGAATACGCTGTTGACATTTGCCTTAAAGCACAGTAATCGCTACTCCCAAGCTGCACTTTATCATGTCATTTTACTTGCCCCTCTGTGAGTGTATATACTGTACCTGTAGCCTCGAGAAGTCAAGATTCCTTGGGATGTTCTTGCCTTGGAGATTTCGTCAAGTAGATCCTCTTACTGACACCTGAACCCAGGGTGACCTCGGACCACGCAGGCATGCTAGAATTTCACACGACTCATCTCTGTAGGTATTATATAGTCTGAAGCCAAAATATCAGGGGAATTTGTTGTCCTATAAATGTAGACCCATATTTCGCAATAAATACTTAGATGAGGACTAGCTTTGATACACAGTACAGCTCCTCTGCCTGCTACAGGGCAGGCAGCTGCCTGGGTGCTAATGATCTACTTCACATTCAACCAGCGTATCATGCCCTGGTTATCTGACATATGAACAAGTAGAGATTAGAATAATTACCATCAATCTCTTCTCATAATACATACTTTTAAAAGGATTTATTTAATAACAGATAACAGATGGGAAAATACACTTGTTCACACACTGTAAAAAATAAAATAATTCATCACTAAGTGTATTACTTTTGTTTGCTTCTAGTTGTCCCAGCATCTATGGCTACATTTCAATACTGATCATATTTGTGCTCACATATTTCTACTCACAGACTGTTTTCCTTACGATTATTTAAATTAATTGATGATTTTAAGCACCACTAGAGGGCACAGAATTATAACAATATTTCTTAGTGGATCACAAAAGGAACATCAGGAACTGGAGTTCAGTAATTTTCACAATTTATTAACAGTCCACGGTTTGAAGCCTCAATTCTATCAACAGTGGTGCTGTGAGCTGTGCCACTGCACACCCACAGCAATTAAACAAAGCTCAAGGGTGAGTACTTGCAGGACAGAGGCCTGGCTGAGCAGATTGGACCATGTGCTCTCAGTTGAATGGCACAGTTTGGCTTTCCAGAACTTGAGTACCATCCCTCAAATATTTTACTTGAGTGACTTCAAGGCCCATTTAAATCTAAGCATGGAGGAGTAGCTGATGCTAAAGGCTGCTGTACATCTTCAGCTGTACGTGGATATACAGGGATGAGAAAAATGAAGAGTATAAACACTTGTATATATCAAACCACGGAAATGCAAACAAGTAGTGAATGAAGGATTAACTAACTCAATTTACAATTCAAAGAAAGAAGAGTAGATATGTGCCACTGGAAAGCTTAAATATTCATAGAGTTTCTGTGGATAGTTGTATCAACTACTTAACATCTGTTTTGACATGTGTGCTGTTTCTGCCATCCCTTATCATGAGTTTGAGTGGCTGCTGGGGTTCACATGTTAGAAGGTTCCTGTTTGAAGTTGCCTGCAGTGGAGGAGAAAGTGTGGTGGAGGAAGGAAGAAGTTTAAGCTCTTCATTTAAAGACATCTGATTGAATGGCTTTGGACATGTAGCAGTGAATTAGTACTGTTGGTGTGTCCATGTTGCATTAGTAGAGGCACAAGTTAATGTTCACAGACAGAACATGCTTCACAGCTTCTTTTCTGGAAGTTGAAGATGGCCTGTTAATCAAAGTTTGAGAGCCTGGCCTCTAAGCAGTCAGTACGAAAAAAAACCAACGAAATTTAATTCAATTTCTGAATGCTTCTATTGAATTTCGCTTAACATTAGCATCCACAATTACTACATTTTCATTAACCCTTCAGGAATTAGCGTCACATTTTCACATCACGGTGCTCAGGCTGCAAAACCAGTGACACGCAGCTATTTTTCATGAAGTTGGTGCTGAAGTGCCGGGCGGGGCTCCCGGTCGTCCCCGGGGGACGGCGGGCGCTGCCGAGCCCCGGCCCCAGGAGCGGAACGGACGGTGGCTGCCCCGCATCAGGCAGCTGCGGGGTGCGGGAGGGAGCGCCGGTGGGGTGTCCGGGGGGTCGCCCCCCGAGCCCGGGCGATAACTGGGGCCAAAGCGGGCGCGGTGCGGCGGCCGCCCCTGCGGATGCCGGGGTGGGTGGTGTTTTTTCCGCAAGCTCACCTTGATGCGGCGGGGCGTAAAAGGGCCGCGCTCGGCAGGGGGAGCATCGCTGTCTCGGCGCAGCGCGGGCACGGAGCGGCAGCACCGCTGTGCTCCGGCCGCACCGTGCCGGGGCCGGAGCTGACGAGGGCCGAGGGGAAGCCCGCAGGGAAGGCAGCCCGCGCTGCCGCCGCTGGGATCTGCCGTCTCGCCGCGGCACGAGGCAGGGACACGGCGGAAGCGCCGGAGCGAAGTGCCGGGCCGCGCCGCCCCCTCGGGGGGACACCCGGTGGACTCGTCTGCGCTGCCCCGCCCGGGCCGGCCGCGCTCCCCGTCCGCAGAGGAGTCCCGCTGTCGGCCGATCCTCTCCCGCGCCTCAACCGGGACTTACGGCAGTTTTGTTACTTTCTCGGACTTACATGGACATTTCCCGGGAGCGCGCGTAGTCCGCGGGCGCAGCGTCCCGCCAGGCTCTTGCCGCCCGCCCCGCCGCGGGCACCGCCGCTGCCTCTGCCGCTTGAACCCCGGGACTCGGAGGCGCCCGGCGGCGCGGCCCCTGCCTGCCCCCACCGGCCCGCCTTCCTCGCCTACTTTCTCCGCCGCTCGGAGCGAGAGCAACAGCTTGCCCGGCCCTGCCGAGCCAAACGACGCAGGAGGCAGCGAGGGAGCGGGCGGCGAGAGGCACCACCGAGCCGCGGCCTCTCCGCCGGAGCCGCGCGGAGCTGCCCTCCCTCCCTCCGCCCCGTCCCGGGCCGCGGAACCACGCCGGGCGGCGCTGCGGGGGCCGGCGGCGGGGCGCCGCCGCCCGGGAGGAGAGCGCGCCCGGGGGGGCGCCCGCTCCCTCGTCGGGGCCCCCGCGAAGCTGCCGCAGGCCGGCCCGCCGCGCCGGGCGCCCAAAGTGGCCCGCGCCCCCGCGCCCCGCGGGCGCCGCCCGGAGACCCTCGGCCCCCGCTGCCTCTTGCGGGCTGCCGCCGCAGGGTGCTTGGCCGCCGCCGCCCGCGCCCTGCTCCGCCGCTGCCCCGGCGCCCGCCCCGGCGCCCGGGGTGATGCTATGCCCCGCAACCACGGCGGCGGGGAGGAGGGCGGCTCCGCGGGGCTCTGGGTGAAGAGCGGCGCGGCGGCGGGTATGAAGGATGTGGAGTCGGGCCGGGGCAGGGCTCTGACGAGCTCGGCGGCCCGCGGTGACGGCCTGCTGCTCCTGGGCACCGGCGGCACGGCCGCCCCCGCCGGGCTGCGGGAGGGCCGCCGCGGGAAGCACGGCGCCCGCATGAGCCTGCTGGGGAAGCCGCTGTCGTACAGCAGCGGGCCAAGCTGCCGCAGGAACGCCAAGTACCGCCGGCTGCAGAACTACCTGTACAACGTGCTGGAACGGCCCCGCGGATGGGCCTTCGTCTATCACGCCTTCGTGTGAGTACCAATACGCTTTCTTCTCCTCCCCTCCCGTCCCGTCCCGTCCCGTCCCGTCCCGACCCTTTCCGTCGGTCCCCCGGGCCGGCGCCCGCACCTGCCCCGAGCAGAGCCGCGCCGCACCGAGAGACGCGCACCTCCCCTCCTGTCCCTCCGCTCCCCGGGCATCACTGAGCGCCTGTCCACGGGGAGGACAAGTCCCCCGCGAGTCGTGCCGAAAGTGACCGGGAGGCGTCAACGGAGGCTGGGCAGCCGCTGCCACCTGCGGCGCGGCCCTCCGCGGGCGGCGGGAAAATCCGCGTAGCCCTAGGTGGGAGGTCATGGGGGGCTCGGTTCAGCCGGCAGAGAGAGCCGGAGGGGAGCACGGCGGGGAGCGCATGTTCCCTGGTCTCCCGGGCGCTCGAGGCCGTCGGCTTGTGCGAGGGGGCTGCGCGGCGCTCCCGCTGATGCCGCACGCCGGCCTCGAGATTAGTCGGGGCGAGGGGTGCCAGCAGCTGCCGGGGTCCTTCCCGCGACGGCGGGGCCCAGTGGGTACGCCGGCGGTACCCGCGGCGTGCGTCCTGCCTCACGGACACCGAGTGCTGCGCGGTTTGAAAAGTTACCGCCGCGGAGCCGCACAGCTCTGTTCTGCCTCCAACGTGTTTTCCGGGAGCGCCTCGCAGGGAGTGGGGGTGACGGCGCCTTCCCACGTGTGTACCCGCCGCGGGTGTGAGGCGCAGCGGGGATGCTGCGCCCCAGGTGTACCCACCTGCCGCTGGCAGCACCGGGGGCCACCCGGGGCAGCGCACAGCGAGCCTCCCCCCTGTGCCTGCCACTGCTGAGCTTTTGGTTTTAGCAAGTAGCGGCTCCTGTCGCCCTCAGTCTGAAAGAGCCCGTGATGGAAATGCATGTTCCGTCGCATCGCTCAGTGGAGAGCGGTACTGTCACCGCGGTGGGAAACTTGGGCTGCTTTAACTTCAAGCTTGCCTGTGAGAGCTGTGCGGGGGGACCTGTGGCTGTCACTGCTTGCAGTATCTCTAGGGTCGGCCGTGTTCCTCAGTTCATTAGCAATCCCCTATTTTTATGGGTTTTGACAACATTCGGGGAAAAGGCCCGACTTAAAATCTTTTTGGATGGCTGAGCAAAATGTGCAATAGTCTGGCAAGTAGTCATGGCAGTGGATCATACTGCTAGGTGAAAACGTTGCGATCAACTATAGAGGAAGGAAATTAGGCATTGCTGTGTTGGGAATATAATACAAAGTATTGTTCTGTCTGACTATGGAAAATATATTGTAAATGAATCAGAAGATTTAATTGATATGCTGTAGTTTACTGTATTTGTTCCATGATAGTCGCAGAAATCAAGATAGTGGTTGCAGCAGTTTTACTAAAAAAGCAACTGTTCCCTTAAAAGCTCTTTGATAGCATTAAGAGTGCTCCCCTCCCATCGGCAGGGGAACTCCCAAATCCTACTATAATACAAGTTTTTATAAGTGAAAAAATATTTTGCCAAAACCATGGCAATCTGATTAATAAAATACTTTGTGGATAGACTTATTTAGTAGATCACAATTATGATAGATAACAAGCAGTAGAAATATAGTTAATGTTATATATTATTCAGTAAAAGAATTTTTGTCCACTTAGAGGATCTGCCCATTCTCTTTGTTTTACACTGAAAATCAACTCTTACATCCTAAACTTTCTTCTTGAAGGGTGTTTATTTGCTACCTTTTGCTGTCTGGGTTCTTACAGGTTGACTACATAGATGTAAATTAATGTTGTGAGAAACACCAAAATATGTACTAGGAATCATCTCACTGCAGTGCCTGAAGTTGCCATACAAAATCTGTAAATTGTAGTTTTGGACCTTTCACTTTGAGACCATGATGAAAATCTTTAAAACTAGAAAAGTTCGAGTTGGAAATACTGTTTGCAAGTTTAAACCTTAAAAAAAAAAAAAAAAAGAAAAAAAAAAGGTAGTAAATTTCCCAACACAGTGGAGTCATGACACAGCAGCACTGTAAACAAGGAAGATTGCCAGTTGCGTTTAGATAATTGCCTGCATAGAAAGCATGCCAGTTTTAATTTTTAATTGCAAATTGCAATTTTGGCAGCTGTAAATGCCAACATTACATCTTTTATCTGAGCAGAACTACGTGAAAGAGCCTAAAACATTACTATAATATAAAGGCACCTAGTAATAGTATTACCTTTAAGGATCTGTCACTGTTACATTGTTTAAGGTGCGTTTGAAGCTCCATTGCATTTCAGTTTGACAACCATCTTTCTTGTCTGTCTATAAATTACTTTAACATATTTATATAATTCTGATTTAATCACAGTCACATAGATAGTATTTTTGGCGTTTCAGGCTTCTTTTTTTTTTTTTAGCCACCTGATGAAATACAATTATATCTTGGAAAGCAGGCTTTCTTACAGAATTAAAAACCCAAACAAAACAAAATAACCACATCTTTTTGAAAAAAAAAGGTCTTGAGGCAAGTAGCTTACAGTTGCAAAGACATTACTAAGTACGTGAGATATCTGCTCCTACCACTGCTAAGCTATTCTTGCCTGCAGTGGAGCCTGTTATAACTCTGTACTATTTCTGTTTCAGGAATGGGCTATCTGGGGTGAGACCTTTTGAGCAGATCATTGGTCTCCTGAAACCTCACTCCGATTTGCAGGTTGAAGTAATGGAAGGGTGGCTACAGAGTTGCAGCTTGAAGTCTTTGATCTAGAAGTTTATTTAGGTTTGCATGTTTGTTTTTTAAATAAGAAGTAGGGACTTGACATTAGTTACAAATAGAAACCATTCCTGCAGTGATATTGTCATTTATCATTTCCATAGGGAAAACCACTTCGGAGCTGAGTTTGCTCTTCTTTTTCTTTTTGCCCTTTCAACTAAGAGAAAAATAGGCCAACCATCTAAGGAATGAGTGTTGTGACCTACATTCAGAAGTCAATTGGTTGGTTTATTTGTAAATACAGACTTGCCAAGTGCTAGAAAAGACAGCTCTTCCGCAAACTTCTGTTACTGGAGGAAAGATTTACTCTTAAGCAAAGGCCTTTAACTTCAGTAAAGTTGTATTGGGGAGCAGAAACATAAATTACATGTTTCTTGACTCCTTTTTGTGCCCCTCAGTAGCTCTTTACATGGAAGCCCCATTAAAATGATATATCTTTCCTGAAATTTTTTGAACATCTGCTTTTCAGACACCATAGTTTCTTGTTCTTCATCATTCAGGAGCACCAAAATATGAACACTTATAAAATCAGAAAAGAACATTCTACAATTTGTGTGTAATGGGTCAGTAACTTAAACTCTTGCTAGTAAAATATTTACGCCACACCACATCACCTACACATGGAGCATTTGCGTATTTAACACGTGTGCCTATGTTAATATGCTGAAATAATGTAACTTTTCAAAAGCATTGTCTTGGGATGTCAGAAGATTTCTTTCTGTTACTGCTGTTGCAGTTCATTTAGATTATTTTGGGTTGTTTGGTGTGATAAAAATGTGTAGCTATTGCGGTAGAATGATGAAAGGGGAATTCCAGATTGGTTGCAAATTTAACTCTGGGTTTCATCTTCAGCTGTCATACGGATTTTGTATTATTTTTGTTCTTAATTGACATTCTGAAAATGAGATGGCATGAGATGTTCAGCAAAAAAAAAAAAAATACTGCTCTTTGATATTGTTTATACTGGTAGATATAATTAGTTGTGTAAGTTTCCTAATTTAACATGTTGGATTTATTTCAGGAATAATAAAGTTTCTGTTTCTTACTGACTTCTTTGTAATATATTCCATGCAGAAGTTTTTAACATTTTTGTGGGAATGTCCTTGTCTTTACAAAGCCAACACCTTTTGCTCTGGAAGTTTCTAAATCCCAAATCAGTCCCAAATCAATCCCAAATCACAGACCAGGATGCGTGCACAAAGGCAGTAGGACTTTGCATGACCTGTATTGATAGTTTTTCACAGGCACCCACTGTTGGCTGCTGCTGAAGATAAGATACAGTTATAAATTAATTGTAAGAGCCTGTGTGATGTTCTTCTTGTCTTTTCCGTTGTCAATGGAAAAAGACCGAAAAATTATTTCTGGAAAAAACTCTAATGATACCATCAAAGATTTAACTAGCTATTTTAGCTTTCCAGATCTTCCAGAAAGGACATAGGTTACTAGTGATAGGATGGCTATTGAACAGCGGGTCTTTGCAAGTGAGCTAACAACAGTGCATCATACTGTGCCCGTTGTATAATTATGAAGGTTCCACATTCTGATTAGAAAACCAAAAATGTGCAACAGCCTAAGTGCTTGCTTTTTCTCATACTACTGAAAGTAGGAGAAATTATTTTATCTATTCTTTTATCCATCTTAAGGCTTTTAATGAACTAGTTCCGGGTGCTCTGTTGGTAGCTTTTATGGCTTTTATCTTTTCAGTCACCATTTCAGAGTCAAGGGTCGATATTTTTAGGATAATAATATTTTTCTATATGCTTTTAAAAACAAATAGCAACATGATATTTACAAATAATAGGGTTGACAACATAAATGTGTGGTAAATCAAATATTATTAGGTACTAAGAAAGTAAAAATTTAAAATTCTTTAACTGTGGCACCTAAACTTTAGTAGGCATTTTCTTTCAGGGACAGTGAATGATGGTGGCTATTTAGATGCACTTCAGTATAAATCTGCAGCAATCTGCCTGACTTGAAGTAGTTTTTGATTCTATATATGTGCGTATTTCTCACCTACACATTGTTTTGAAGGAACCTTAGGAAGTTTACCCAGTCCAACTGGAAGGACACACTCTTCCCAGTCTTGTCAGATGGGCTTTGTCTAGATAGGTCTTATGCTTTACTGGATGCAGGTCCCACCACCTTGCTGGGTAACAACACTGCTGTAGACCCTGCTGGTCCACAACACCTACCTGTTGAAAAAAGAGGGGGTTTTGCATGGGGAGGGAAGAATGGAAGAGCCATCCTGAACCTCCCAAGTGGCAGTTCTATGTCATTGTCCCTTTACGTGTCTTCTGTCACCAATGAGATTCTGGCTTTAGCGCTGTGATTTCCTTTCAGGTAGCTGTAGGCTGCTACCAGGTCACCTGTTAGATTACCCTATTGCCAGACCAGACATGCTCAGTTCCATCATCTGCTCCGTGTAAGACAAAAGCTCAAGGCTCCTGAGTATCTTCATTACTCTCTAGCATCTCGTCCATCTTCTGTGCATCCCTGCTCAGCTGGGAGCGTTCACAATCAGATGCCATAGTGTGAAGCTGTGCTGAGTAGGCGAGATAACTTTCCTCAGCCTGCCAGCCCCACTCTGCTAATGTAGTTGTGTGTTGCTTGCCTTATTTCTAATGAGGGCATGCTGTTGGATCGTACTTAATCTGTTGTATCCACAGAAATGCCAAGGCCCTTTTTACTGGGACTGCTGCCCAAACAATGGGTTCCCAGCCTGTGTGGATGAACAGGATTAATCTGCACCAGGTGTAGATCTCTGCTTTTCTGTGAGTTGGACTTCACAGGTGTTTAAGTTCACATCCAGTGTTTTCTTGTGCCATCTCAGTCACTATGTACTGATCAGAGTAGTGGAGATGTAACAATCTTTAAACCCACTTGCACTTGCTTTGTGATTGGCAGAGAAGGTTAAATGCTCAGCTACGCTTCATTCTTCCTCTTTGCTAGTGTTGTTCATGGACATCAGTTCTCTCCTGGAACCCTGTCATGGGTGATAAATAACATCCAGCTTCTCTTTTTCACTTGGTTGTTTTTTTGTTGTTGTTGTTTTGGGGGGGTTTTATTGTTTGTTTGTTTTGAGAGCTATTGTCCACCTCAGGATTTTCAGTAGCTAAGTATTAGGAATATTTATGCTTACCATAGTAAAATACTGTTTCACATTTTAATTTTTGAGGCTTGGTTTTCTAAATGTTCTCATTTGTACTGGCCTTACTTTCTGACTCCAGGGGAAGCAACTAATTTGCCATAAAAATCAAAACTGATCCACAGCCTTCTACAAAGAAGACTACAAAAGGCTTTCTTTGATAAAGAGTCACCAAGACCTGGACTGGGGAAAGTTCATGTGTATGGACTTTCTTCAATTTGTCGAAGGGTTATTTCTCAGATGGGATTAGGAATTGTGTTTTGGAAGTTAAGGTAGTATCTTAGGTTAGTTGTTTGTGTTTCAAATAAACGTACAACCTTTGCGAGCAGGATCTTCTCCATCTTAAAGCAAGAAGGAAGTTAAGAAGTTTCTTTATAATCATCTTTTTGCAGTAATTCTTTCCCCTCATGCAAAACCCATGCAATTAGCATTGTATTCACGGATGAGACTCCTATCTTAGATCTATTTTTCTTGGTGTGCCAGTCTTCAGTGTGACATTTCTTGTCTTCCTTATTGAGTGTCTTGTACGATGTGAGGACTCTCGGGGAACTTTCTGTGGTCTGAAATGATGAAAGAACTTGCCCCAAAGTACAGATTTTGTCCTGGGGTTGGATGATACATGAATTTCTAATATGGCATTAAATATGTGTTCATTAAATATAGGTGCAATAAAGAATTATAAAGATTTTAACTGCCTGTGAGACAGTATTTGTGTGCCAGATTTTCAAAGGGAGCTCTAGACAATATCTTAATGATCTAGACACCTTCCCCCCCAATACTTTTTTAAGTTTCTGCATTGTTCACCTTGTTATATCAAAAATAAGTTGTGATATCTATTCAGACTTGATGTTCTTTCCATGCTCCAAGTCTGACTATATTTTAAATAGCTATTCACCCTGTTTTATTGTTGCTTGTAGCTTAATTAAGTTTCCTGAATTGGATTAAAGTACAATTGAAGTTATATTTTTGCAATAATTTCAGATAATTTCTAGCATCAGCGAAATGGAATACCAATGATTATTCAGTCATTAATAGTGTCATGAAAGTAAACATCAGTAATACACTTACCAATACTCATAATCCTCAGTGACATTTTTCGTAATTGTTTCAGTGGAAAGGAAAAGCACATGGTTTATTACTTTATTAATTTTTTTAATGGAGAAAATATATAGAAGGAAAAACTTTTATTCCCAGACGATGTAAACTCATGACTTTGCAAATAAATCTCATTGTGGTAAGGTAGATGTTTTTTAATAATTTGAAGGAAAACTTATTTGACAGGTGTTTAACATTCTTATATCATACTATTTTCATTAACATAATTGTTGGATGAAAATTAGTGAAATTTGTAACTGATTTTAATTGAAACAAAAGTGAGTCTCTTCTGCTCACAGGTAGAAAAGATGGAGTCGAAAGTATAAATAATACTGTCTAATAAAAAAATCTTCAACATGTATACAAAGTAGACTTAATTTGCTACATTATTCTTAATTAGGCAGATGTTTGTTTCACAATGTAGCTTTTTTCCCATTACAAACCACTAATACAACAAAACATGCATTCTTGGCTCTTTTATTTAATGATGGTGTATCGAGAGTCACTTTTAAATGTTATATAAACTATATTGAGTTTGAGGAAACTCATAATTTTTTTTCTCCTTTCTTGTTTTCTCTTAGAGGTGTTTTGTTTTTGTTTTTGTTTTGGTTTTTTTGAGTTTTGTTTACAGGTTTCCTGTAAGAGAGCAGATGTAGATTACCCAGGGGATTGCCACTGCAGGTGAGTTAAGGTAGAAAATTCATCAGTTGCAGTTTAGCAATTGCAAAGTAATTTTAAGGAGTTGTGTGCCTATGTGCAAAGAAAGTTTCCTTTAAATATATTAATTAAAAGTTCAAAGTCTATCTTATAGGTCAGCTGCACCTAACCAAGCAATATTTTCAATTTTCTGTTGAGCATTAGATTTATCTTGTGATAGCCATCTGAGTTGCAGTGTAATTGCGTTACAGGAAGCTCAGCAAAACGTTCATCATTTTGGGCACTGAAGTGTAGTCTCAGACACTGTCTTCTGCTTGAAAGACTATGTGATTACTTCTTAATATATATGGTATGGTCCAGTGATTCAGAGGTGGTCACAGTCCTCCAACCAGACATATCTGAAATTTTCTGTTTGGCCTTCATCCAAGAAAATCTTCAAACATAAATGTGTGTATTTTCCTTAACAGAGATGGACATAAATACATCTCTGAGCATTTTCTTGAAGAGTGAATAATTTTCAAAGGCATGGAGTACCTGCAGCTTTCTTTCATTATTTTGTTGTGTATTGAATGGGTAATTCACTTTTTTCTCCACACTTGTATAGAATGAAGTTTAACAAATGAATCATGCTCTTAAACTGATTAGAAATAATGAAGAAAGGAAGTTCTGTACCTGCCCACATCTTGATTTAAGCAATATATTCTTGTTTGTCTTGGCTTCCTTCTGGCTTTGAGACTCTGTAGTTCAACAAAGCAAACATATTATGCCTTTTGAGATTTCTGTGGAGTTTTAATTCTTTTATTGTAGTCATACCTGATATCATATGGAAGCAGCAGACTGGTTCCAGGATTCAAATATGACCAAACCAAGAGAACAGAAACTTTCTGCTTTGAGAATAAAAAAATGTTACTGAATGCATTAAGATGCTTCCCTAATTCATGAATGTCATAGATTAGAGCATCTGCACACACTCTTTTGAGGTCATTCAGACAGAAATAGCATCTAACTTCTCCTAGGGCATTACATTTAATTGCTTTATGTGGCCTAAGCTCATCCATAACTGTGGTATCTGAGAATTACCCATTAGAAACAAATGCACAAATCTTTCCCTTCCAAGCTCTCGTGACAGGAGTGCACTTAAAAGTTACTGCTGGGGCCTTTCTGAATATGCGTAAGAGTCCTGACATACTTGAAAGGGCCTTTTGTGGGAAAATTAAGATGAAATATTTTTTGGATGCATTTCTGTAAGTAGTGGGGGTAGAGGGGCACTGATCCTTGGTAGTGAGTTTGAGAATGTAGGCCAATCTCCCTGGGAGACAAGTCTGTATCAGTAATTGCATTTTTTCAATGGTAATACTGCCACATCATAGGAGAAATGACAGCTGATGGCTCAGTCAAAGCTGGAGTGATGAAGTTGGAGTGATATCCACACTACAGCTGGGGCTGATAAGCAGGTGATGTCCTTTTCCCTTCAGGTGGACTGTCACCAGAGGAGAGGAATTGCCATGTGTCTAGAAAATCACACATTAAACATATCAGTTTCAAACACTCTTTTGCATCCAACAACATTATACTGACTGAGGTTAGGAGTTGTCTCTAAATTCATCAGGAGGAAAGAAATCTCTTTTTCTGTTTTCATCTCTGTGCAGTTAATACTTATCTGTAGAGTCAGAGGAACCGTTGCCACAGGAAGGAGCACAGTTGTGGTCTTTGCAGCTCCATGCAAAAAGATGTAGCAGGAAATGTAAAGTCATGTGTGAATGAGCTGCTTGCAGGAATCTGTGCAATGAGCATGGAGGAAGGAAGAGCCTGTGCTGGCAGTTGGAGGGTTTTTCTTAGACCTGTCTCTCAGACTCTTCTGAAGTGTAGTTGTGAGGCAGAATCATTTAGGTTGGAAATGGCCTTTTGATCATGGAGTCCAACTTCAAATCTAACATTGCCAAGTCCACCCCAAACCATACCCCTAAGTGCCATATCTACTACAAGTCTTTTAAATACGTCTAGGAATGGGGACTCAAACACTTCCCTGGGCAGCCTGGTCCAATGCTTGACAACCCTTTCTGTGAAGAAAATTTTCCTAATATCCAATCTAAACCTCCCCAACTTGAGGACGTTTCCTCTTGTCCTATTGCTTGTTACCTGCAAGAAGTGAGACCCCACCTCACTTCAATCTTCTTTCAACATCATTCTCTTATGCCTTTGGCCACACCTACTTGTTTTCACTAGAAATGTTATTTAAATGTTGCTTTTTCAAGGAAGTTCCATTACACTTCCGGTGCAAGTATGGTTAGTTGCAGTAAGTATGCATGTTCTCAAGGGATTAGTTGAGCTTCTAGTTATACTTAATCTGTGGACTTTTCTCTGATAATGTCCCAGCTGTATCTGTAGACTGAAGATGAAGCAAAATTTAGAATAAAAGAGGAACAACTTTGCTAATATCTGTGGCTGTTGTAAATTTTTATATAATACAATAGTTTGCTTAAGCAGACATATTTCTTTCCCCTTAAGCTTAGAAACAGTAGATTTAATTTGGTGGTTGAAGATACTGTCTGGAAGGAAATTAGCCATCCTCAAAGGTCACACTGACTGCTGACTAAACTCATGATTTGTCTTCTGCAAATAGTCTGTTTGCTGGGTGGGGTACTGGAATTGAGAGGTTATTGTAGGCTGTGATGAGGTAGGTGATGGTCCTGAATTATAAATAGTCTTTGGGAAGAATTTTGATTTTCCTCCTGAAAATGCTTGTAGGTATAGCTTTTAGTGATGTTATTAATAGTTTTAGGCACTTACATAGTAATTACTAGAAATCATCAAACTGAGCATTGAGAAAAGCTCTATCTTTCATTCAGAGATGATGGCAAAAATCCGTCTGAATTGGAGACATTTTATTAAAGCTTCTGAAGTTATTCTTGAGAAATTCTTCTACAGAGAGGGGAAAGCCTAATCTGAAATCTTCAATGCTACTACATACATATGTCTAGGCACTCTGCATGAGATTCTGCTGTTTGGAGATATTATATAGGGAGAGTTATGGTGAGAGTATGGAGGTGAAGGAGAATTTATGAATGTCTACTTTACTGTAACAGTATTTGACTGATACTTTATATTACTTTCTGGTTAGAAATGTATTTATTTACTATTAAAACTATGTTTTTATTATTTCTTCCTTTTTATTTTCTGCTTTCGGGAGAGAGAAAGCTGAAGTAACAATGTGAGTCAATGTATTGGATTTATATATAAATAAAACATGATGTTGATCGATACATTTTTCTTCCACTGGTGTCTCAACCCTGTATGCAGACCTGAGGAAATAATCAGTAATATCACAACATGAAAATTTTATTCACTACCTGATTGTGTTTCTGATTGCTTTTCCTTTGGTAAATATTCATGTAAGTTTTCTTGCTGAAGCTGGGCCTCAGCTAGTTTATTCCCATGTGCCTCCACTCTTTGCTGAAGCTTAGGTCACTTTTTAGCTTCTCTTGCAGGTCATTTAATGGGAAGGGATGCAGCTGGACAGCAAGATGCAGTCCAACCTCTGACCTCCAGCATGGCTACATCTACATCTGGAGGAAAATCTGGGGAGATATATCTGAAATACCCCTCGGTATTCAGAAGCTTGGTGATTAATACAGTCCTCAGGGACTTTTTCTGCAGAAAGGAATTCAGTCAGTTTTATTCCTGTCCAGGGAATTTCTCCTTGAAACCATAGCTGAGTTAATGATACCCATAAAATATAAAAGACATCTAAAAGTATGATAATATTAAATTAAATGTTGTTATTGCTGCTGTTCATTGATAGGAAAGCTGAAGCTGAAGTAGTTGTACCAAACTGAAGCATGATACCACACCAGTAAGTGCCAGAAGAGAAGTATTTACTTGGAAAAATCCTTTGTATGATTTTGCTCTCCAGGATTTTTCATCTGCCCATATCTGTAAATTACCTCACCACAATGAAAGGTCATGGCATTTTTTGGCTTGCCTTTATCTCCAGCGTTAGGAGTTAATCATAAATAACATAATAGATAGTACCTGAAAACTCTGATATGTTAAGACAATACAGTGACATTTCAGATACAATCTGTATCTGGAAGATTAAATTAACTATCAGAGTGCTCATTATTTAAGAAATATGAGTTTATAAATTTTTGATTGTGTTTTTCAGGTTTATTAATCCATGGCAAAATTGTATTCTTCTCTGTCTTGAGTGTAAAAAAGCCAAATCTCCGTGAAATAAGACTTAAATGAAAGTGATCCTGGATGAAAATGTGAACAGTTATAAAGATTTTGAAGTCATTTACAGAAGAGTGAGTCAAGAGATCTGAAGTGTATTTTGGTGTCGGAAATGGGATAAGTATATTAGGGAGGCCCATTCATCTCACAATACCTATATTTAGCATCCTGCAGTGAACCAGTGACTGCTTTCATCACAGTCCAGTGTGTATCACAGAGTCATGTCTTATGAACCCACAGGGGTGTCTGCAGTAGTCGGTATTTAGAGATGGCTCAGTAATAAAGCTCTGGCTTTTGGCCTTGTCTTTAAACGTGAGGCATACTGTAATGGATATGTGATGTTGGCAGGTTCTGCTGTTCCAAGTATGGATCTGTGGATTAATTTCAAACTGAGGGCTGCCTTGCCTACCTCTAGAGGGTGTGCAGGTGGCAGCAACAAATCACTGCACATACAGTTCATACTGTTTTCTGGCAGGATAGAACTGGTATCTTGCAGTCTAGCCCTGAGAATTTCTGGTTATGTGTTCTAAAAAATCTTTAGCATTTTAATTTGATTAAAAACATTAATTAATGAAGAACACAAGAAAATTGTTAGAATACCTTGTGAAGATGATGGCATATAGAGTTACAGTTCTGGAGGATGTAGTTTACTAATCCACAAACTTCTTTCATGTAACAAATGCAGAACATACAAGTTCATTATTAAACAATCCATGTGTTTGTATTAGTTATGTTCTTGGGTATTCTACTTAACTATCTAGCTATCTGTCAGTGTCTTAGATGCTATGCAAACAGTGAAAAATCTTTGCAAAATAAATCTGTCTTTTCTCTTGGAATCACATGGAAAGGCAACCCAATGGCACAATGCAACCTCCTTGTCTCTGGGCTCAGCAGTATGTTCTGAGTGCTCATCCCCATGGCTGTATAAACCCTGCCCCTCAGCAGCTTCTCAGCCTGGGGAGAAAGTTATTTCTCTTAACTTTCAATAGCTGTAAAAAGAATCCATGTAGGTAATTTTTAAAATTACATTTAGAAGTGAATTACAAAACCAGAAAGCTTTGCATTATTCAATAAGTGGGGGGCAAGGGTGAACAAAACCAAAAAAAATCCCAACCAAAACCAACCAACCAACCAAAAAAACCCCAAAAGCTCAAAACCGAATGAAACTGTTCCTTTTTGCTGGATCTGACAGCCTCAGCAACATGTGATAGAAATGCTGTTCTTTCACTGATAAACTGCTGTCAGCAGTAGGTTACCATGGGTGCATTTCTAATTTGCTGCAACTAAACCTGTAACTAAAACTATGATGTATTTTTTCCAGTCAATTTTGAAAGTGACATGTATTTTGGCAGGTGTTGAGCTGTTACATTAACTGGAAGTTTCACTGAAAAAAAAGTGTTATGAATATTGAATATCACGTGGTTAATGAGAGTCTTTTTCCTGCATTATTTGTCTTTGACTGAAGGTACTGAGTTAGAGAAGTGGATGACTGGTGGAAGAATAAGCAGAATGGCAATACAGCTTCTCAGGATGTAGCAGGGAAACCAGGATGCAGACGAGTTAGTGGTGGTAAAGATATACCTAGTTTTACAACTTTCTCTGAGATTGGGTGTTAAAAAACCTGCCAGATTAAGTGGCTGATAGAGACTGGTAAGAACATGGGGAAAACTCAATGGGATACCACACAAGAACATCCTGAAGTCAGTCTCATGGGTTCTTTGAAACAGGTGGCTGTCAAAATCCTAAGGCTTGACAATCTTTTAGAAAGGCACACATGAATGAGAGTAGTTTGTTCGTTTCAAGGTATGTTTTTATGAAGCTTCTTCTCCCAAGACTAATGATTTAAATCTAGTTTAATTAATTTCAACTGATCACATTGCTGGGATATCATCACTGTGTCTTTTGGGATATTCTACCAAACCTCTAAAACTGCTTCAAAAACAGAAGTGAAAAATAGTATTTTTGCTTGTGAACTAGGATGGAACAGCAATTCAGATCTCTGCAACTAAGTGTCTTAAGTAGTTTTTCTATTTTACCAACTAATCTCTGGATGAAAGGTGTTTAAATTGATATATTTCATGGTAGGTAGGTGTATAGGTAGTCTGAGTCCACTGGATCTCTTTGTCTTCCCCAAAGGCAAAGCAAATAAGACTGTCAGCTCATGTATTTTGAGGGCAAAAAGAAAATCAAAACCACAAAGAAAACCCCAGAAAAACCCACTAGAATTTTTTTTTTCCGTATGGAGAGTCATGACAAGGTGTGAGTCCAAAGTGTTTCTAGATTCTTTTTCCAATGGAAAGGTGAAAAAAAGCTAATTTTTCTTCTTCACAAATTTCAGATGTCTTCTAAAATACCACCCAAAATGAAGATACTAGACTTCTATTTGAATTGCTTTTTAGCTACTCTGCTATTCAATTTTTTGTTCTTTTACTTGTGCTCAGATGGTTTCCTAACGGACTAATGATCTTTTTGCTATTTTTGTACTCTCTTGATTAACTCAAGTTGTCCCTCAAAGGACCAAGGAAGTGGAACCTCAAGGCTTACTAATGGTCACCCTTGTTAGAAGAGTCAGTGGACATTGCTAAGGGTAAAAAGAACACAGCTTTTACCACTGCAGTTTATTTCCTTTGAAATTTCAGCACTATCCTGGCATTCACCTCACACTGTTTTGGGTTTTGGAAAACTCTCTGATGCATTCAACCATGCAAGTGTGTATATGTATATATATATATATATAAATATATAATGGGGACAGCAATGTATGTCAGCAGTTTCATATATATATATGAATATATATATATATATGAAACTGCTGACATACATTGCTGTCCCCATTAATAAAAGTAGAGAACATGATTTATACTTTGTTGAGTCAAACACTAGTACTTTTGGATAGAGAAGTCTTTAGCAGGTACAAATGGCAGGCCAAATCCTAAAGCTTTTAATTCCAGGCTTAATCGAGAAGCTCTTACTCAAGCAAAATGCCAGTAAAGTAATAGAGTGCTTTATCTTCTTATTTTTGAACTTTGTAAGAGTGCAGTGTAATTTTTAAAAAAATTATCCAGGTTTCTATCAGCCGTGTCTTCTCTTTCCTGTGCAACCTCATGAGTGACCGCTTTTGTGGCATGAACTGTGGTATATTATATGGCAAATCACCTGCAGCTGCAATGTATCACAGTCTGCTGTAAACAATGTTTTAGATATTTGTTTTAATCATTTGCAACAAGTAACAGAGACTGTAATTGGCAAAATACTTTGTCTTGAAAAGTG
The DNA here is from genome assembly GCF_022539395.1 of Myiozetetes cayanensis. Taxonomy (NCBI): domain Eukaryota; kingdom Metazoa; phylum Chordata; class Aves; order Passeriformes; family Tyrannidae; genus Myiozetetes; species Myiozetetes cayanensis. Next base: position 84,797,658 of record NW_026087411.1, on the reverse strand, counting down.
GCTGGGAGCCAAGTCTAACCTGGGACACCATTAAAATACTGTTGCAAAAGTAACCATGGAGTTTGGAAACTTATATGGTACAAAATAACTTATTGTTACATACAGTTTTATTCGTTTCTGAAAATGATTGTTCTCTTGCAGGCATGGAGATCTGGATATGTTTCTAATGTAAAATGAATAGGAAATGTTTCAATTTTTCAAGTAGCTCTTAAGCACATTTTAGTTTGAGAGCTGATTTTATATTATATTATTTGTATTATGTTTGCAGCCTTTGTGCAAAGCAGGTTTTAATAACAGAGTTTGCAACCGGACTTGTCTATCTCGCATTGGCCTTTTTAGCCATCAGCGCACTTGTAGCAAGTGTGGGTAGAACCCCTCTCAAATCTTCGTTCACGAAGCCTAGCCATGATTGCTCCATAAGGAGCATGGATTAGGACTGTTCTTTATATTATCAATGTAAAAATCCGTCTGTATTCATATAATGCTGTTCATGTTAAGTTGTCACATTCCTTGGAATTTCTTGCCACATTACTTGACACATAGCTCTCAACTAAAAGAATTTCTTGCAACTAAAACTTAACACTTATCACTTCCCATTTAGAAAATGACCTTACACTGGATTAGCAAGGTTATAATGGTGCTATGGAACAGCAGCTGTTCATGGAAAGTTCTCAGTATTGGCGTGGTCTCTCCTTTAATTGCTGTCATTGAAGCCTATGTATGCAGTGGCTATCAATGACTGTAATTGCTTTTTAGTTCTCAAGCCATTCTGTAATGATTATGATTAATTTTTAGCTTTTAAGCAGAAAACATCTGAGGATTAATCTACTGTTTTGCACAAAGTCTAGCAACTTTGTGTAAATTGCTAATTAGTAATGTAACTCTTGAGGCATGAAAACAAATACCCTATCATTCTCATGATGAAATACATTTTCTTTTGAAATCTCTGGGACCATATTTGGCCCAGTTTGGCCCACATAGTACTGTGAAGGAGTAAAATAAAACAGCTCATCTGCACCTGCTGTCTTCAATTTCTGAGTGAACATACCCAGACAAGCATGGGTTTTTTGTGGTCATCTGTCTGGTCTGTTGCCAACCTGTTCTGTACCACTGCAAAATAATGTACCTCAACTCACCATTTTATCTTAAGGTAAATGACAAAGTCTCAGCATGAGTTAAGTCTGGTTTTCTACCAGTTCTGTGTTTGTCAGTCATTAAAAGAATTAAATCTGGCTGGAAGATTATCTACAGAGAGGGATGATTATCAAATGAAAAAAATTTGCATTTATAAAGGCTTAGAAAGGTGATAGTTAACATTTGGTAATTAAATATATTACTGCTTTAGTGCACTTAACCCTCATTGATGTTTAATCCTGTACTGTAACCTTCAGTTTGGAATAGTTGGTCCTTTGACTCAAGGTGTGTAAAGTTGCAGTTGTGATGATACTCTCAGCAGTGCTGGGTACAAATAAACTTTGAAACTGTTTCCTGTTGTTCCTTCTTCCTTGCACTGTGGTGTATGCTAATACGTTACAACTTGCAGCTTGCGATGTTTTATTGCTTAATTTCAGCATAGTTTGCATTTCTTATCGTTTGATTGGTTGGCAAGGCATGCAGAAATTATGAGTCAGATGCACCTATTTCTGGATGCCCAATATAATTAGGTGCAGCCCTGAAGCAACATGTTTTGTGCAACTTTCCAGGCACACAAAATGCAGGAATACAAGAGATGGTTAAAAAATTGTTTGAAAAAAAATAGTGCCGTTTTATGTTGAAATATGTCAGATGGACATTCCTGGAAATGTCAGTGTCCAGTATAACATCAGAGTAGTTATGTAGATCCAGCATGGAAGGTAACAATAAATGTCTAATAAGGTGGCTGTTTGGGAAACCAGGCTTGCTTTTTGGTGCTGTCAAGCTCCTGGCTGTTATGGTACTTACTTCAAATCTGGGTAGTCAGTCTTGAAGTCTGTAGTGATGTGAATGCCAGGTTTGGTTCACTATGTTTTCTAATTTATGAATAGTTAGGATTTTTCCCTATTGGGTATCTTAATTTATTTTTATTATTTTTTAATATAGTGTCTTTTTAGTCTTGTTTATCCTCCTAATAAAAATCCTTTGCATGTAATTTTTTTTTCTGTAAAACTTTACCTTAACATTGAAAGGTCTCCATTAAAAATATACATATTGCAAAATTGTATTAAATAGTTAAGACTAGGTTATTTAGTTTCTTTTATTTAAAATACATTTTATAATCCAGTTAAGTAGACTAAGAATGGTAAATGCATTCCCTAAAATTCCAGTTAATGACATAGACAACATCTTGAATTTCCAAGAGAAGAAAAATGAAGTGACATTGGAGGAGTAAAGAGTGGAAATACAAAACCAAAACTAAAATTTGGGAAAATCACTGTGGTATTTTTTTGGTTTATTTTTAAAAATTGAGAAGATAATTAAAAAAAAAGAAACCCGTACACTGTAGTTTTTAAAAAAATAATATTGTTGTGAATGAACATGTATCTCTTGCTCTGTAGTTTTCAAAACTTTGGCATTTCTCCTGTGTTTTAAACTTTCCCTTCGTTTTTGTGATGTTTTTCTTTTGACCTAGCAGCCATACACTGGATAGGTGAATCAGTGCAACTTGAGCATGTTTCGCTGTTATTTAATGTTATTCAGTATGTTGGGTTATTCTTCCTTCTAAATGCAAGTGAATCACTTCCAACAAATTGCAGACTCACCTTTAGATGGACTTAGAACTTTTATACATAAGTGTATATGTATGTATGTACAAACACGTTGTTGAACATAGCAGCTCCTGATCTTGAGATGAAATGATGCAGGCTTCCCTGTTTCCACATCACTTAGGGCTAACTTGCACCAGAGTTGATGGGCTGCATCTATCCCATCTTATTAGCCATGAATCTCTTCCAGGCATGAAGTGATAGTCCTTACGCATATTCCTTGTCCTTTTTTGTCCAAAGTATCCAGAAGAAAGAAATTTAAGTTGCAACCCATCAGAATGGTGTTTTTTATAGCACAAAGCTCAATTCACACATTTTATGACCTGTCAAGGAGCATGTGAGCGAGTTCTGTGACCACTTCATCCATCTGGTGTTCTTTTGCCCAAAAAATGAGGGATAGTGGGAGAAAACTGTCCCTGAAGACAAGGAGCAAAACAGAGCTAGTGGCTGAACAGCTGAAGTGACCAGCAGTGCAGTGCAACCTTCGTGACCACCTTGTCTTTAGCAGTATAGGCGTAACCAGACCATGGTGTAGAAGGGGTGATTGGCAATCAGAACTGGTAGAGAATACTCTTTGTCTTGTGAAAATGTGGGATTTAAAAAATTCTATCCTAAATTGCAGCAAAGTGTTGGTGTTTACTGTTTTCTAAATCAAATGTAAAACTATGTCTTAGATAAATACTATGCTTTGGTGTTAACCCCTTCATACTTTAGGATACTGAGCTTAAATTCGCTAAGAGGACTTTCCCACCTGAAATCAAAGTGCTTTGCAGACATCTCAACACTCCTGGGAAGCAGAAAGAAAATCAATCATTTCCTTTCATGAAAGTTTTGATGCTTGTGAATCAGTATGTTTTTTTCAGGAGAACTATTTGCTAAAAATTCCCGACCAGCCATTCTCTCTTTTCTATTTCCCCTCTTTTCTTTGCAGATGATCAACGTGTGGAAAGGAGGTGAGACTCGCACTAGAGATTTCTTGCTGCGTTTTTCATGAGGAATTCACAGAGGGAGGCTGTTCTCTGAGATGAGCTTCTTCCCTCTGGTTGGTGCTCTAAGAAGCACAGTTCAGTATTACATGTACAAAGCAGAGTTAGGGAGCTGAAAGAAAGGGTGGAGAGAGAGGGTGTGAGTATTGCTGAATGTTCGTTAAAAGCATTAGAAGCTGTTGATAGAGTTTGACCAACTGACTTCCAGCTTTAACCTTTGATCACCTACTTCTATCCCTCCACAAAAGTAAAATTATGTGAAAAAGTTCATAAGTCTGTCTGGGCTGGTTTCTGAAACTTGGTGTGCAAGAGCACTGTGCTTTAAAACTGTGGAAGTTATACATGTAAGCATGTTTTTCCCCCCTGTCTCACTCAGACTCCTGTGTTCTTAGTAATACTTTCAGTTTGGATATTAGTGTTCTTCAGGGCTTCTGCTGTAAGGGACCAAAGGCCCATACAGCAGAGCCCTGTGGCAGAGCTTAATAACCAGCAGCCCAGCTGGGCTCGCACAGCACATGCACTGAAGAGACTCACTTTGACCTTTGAAGTTATCAAGGGCCCAGATCTTATCCCTCATGAGTGCAAACATGGCTCTATATACTGTGGAATGATCAATTTTTGCAAACCTTTAATGAGCTGTCTGCAGTGTTGTCATGCTAGCTGCTCCAGGCTTCTCCTTTTGTCTCACTAGAGATGCAGACATTCCAGAAGAATCCAACTAAAAGGAGATGTTTGTTTTCCATATAGAATCACAGCATCATAGAGCACTTTGGGTTGGAAGGGACCTTTACAGGTCATCTAGTCCAACCCTCCTGCAATGAGCAGAGACATCTTCAACTAGATCAAGTTGCTCAGAGCCCCTCCAACCTGCCCTTGAATGTTTCCAGGTGTGGGGCATCTACCACCTCTCTGGGCAAACCCTACAGTTTTTGTTTACTTTCACCTGAAGTTTTGTGTATCTAAATAATGTTTTAGAAGTGTCTTTTATCATTTTATTCCCCAACACACATTAAAGAAAGATGAATGACTCCATATGTATTTCTTCTTCTATATTTGCTTATGATTTTTCTACCTTGATATATTTTTTAAAGACCTCTAATCGAAGTGAGCCATTCAGGTACCAAATGCAGCATTTTTGGACTTCATATGAATGTGTGAAATGTTTGGACAGATAAATAATGAGTGTAGTAGTATTTTTGTGCTTAGTAGTATGATGTAGTATTTTTAACTTTTTTATTTTTATCTGTGTCTGAAATACTTTTAAGATAAAGAAGCCTTTTTATTATGGTACTAACGGAGGATAATTAAAGAAAAGTTGCTGCAAGTAAGAAATATTCTTCAGGTTGTTTAACATTTCACAACTCCTTGTTGAGAGAATGCAAATGAAGCAAACCAGTAAGTGAAGACAAGTTGATGTTGCACACTGGTGTTGCTTCTTTTAAATTTGGCTTGAGGCATAAAATAACAGCTTGAGAAGCCAGTACAACAACCACTAACTTTTATGATTCATTTGAAGTAGTCACAGTTTTAAGCATGAAGGAGCTTTTTGAAGTTATGCTCTTGATAAAAAAAAAAAAAAAAAAAAAATGCATAGGAAAATGTGCCCTTATATGCATTTATGTTTTTCTAGCAGATGCTGCTGTAACAGTAATGAGGATTTCTTAGATCAGGAAAATAACCTAAAAACTGCAGTGGTTTTGTGTTTGGCTTTTTTTATGCTAAGCTGTGAAATACCAATCACCTGTCATTCAGCATTGAGTTCTGGGAAAATGGTATATGTGCTTGGCAATTTCTGTTATTCCCAACCTTACTGATCTCACTTGATAGTTGTTTCTAGAGGAAAACCACAAGCAAGTGCCACAGGAACCTGTTAATCGTCCTGCAGTTCTGGCTGGAAGGGGTGCATGCGGCTGATGACCGTCTGCACCACTTTCTTTTGCACTCCTGCCCGTCTGTCCTGTTGTCTGCACTTCTGCACACCTGTCTGTCCTCTTCTCAGTTCCCTGTGTTTTCCATTTGCCATTTATCATCTGTATTTCCTTAGTGGACCTCTCTGGAGGCAAGCTGGAGGGAAGCCCACTGAGTAGAGACATCCATGAGTTTGGTACCTGGAGCTTTGGAGATCTTACCACATTCACACAGATTTTTTCAAAATTAAATAATTTAGGAAAGAGTCTGTACTTCATATTTCTCTTTGTAAAGTTAAGAATTGAAATTTATTCTTTTTTAATTTTCGATGGGAATTTTCATGTCCACTCCAGATCTTGAATATCTTGTAGTTTAAATAAACATTAAATGTTTTGTTTGAAATAAAAATATGCAACATGTTGGAAACTGATTGATCCAGACCATTTCCATAGTTTCTGTGTTTGGTCTACTGTGGAGTTCCTTGGATCTCCTTGATAACCTGCTACCCAAGGTTTCAGAGGAAATAAAAACCAGGTAGCTGATACCCTGCAGTATGACTCTTCCCTTGCTCCTCCTGACTTCCTAATGATCCAAACTCTCTACATATGTAGGGGAATTGGGGAACAATGACACCTAACAACTCAAGGTCACTCTTTTTTTTTAGAGATAAGGTTAGAAGCTACTGCTAGGTATCACCATTTATGGTTTTGGGCTGGAATGTGGCCTGCACAGGTTAATCTTTGTAACAAGCAAGGCACAGAGAGCTTACTGAAATTTGGTGGAAATGAGTTGTTGATGTCCCTGAAGTTCCTGGAAGTGCCAGGCAAATGCAGAGCAAACCCTCTTGCTGGGCTTCGCAGGACAGAGGCGTAGTGGGGAACCTGCTCTGTGGCAAACGTTTCTGCTGCGACCTCTACGTCAAGTGAAAAGTAGTTATTGCCTCACATTTTGCAAAGGTATTTGGCAGTCACAAACTTACTTTGTGTTCATTGACTGATTCCAAGACAATATTCTTTACTCTCTTCTCTAAGTCCTATTCCTTGCACATAAAGTTAGCAGTTAAAAAAATTCAAAAGGTGCTGGATGAGCAGAGAATCAGTATAATTTTAACTAACAGGTAGCTCCTTAAGTGACAAAATTAACAAAATGTGGCATTATGTTTCTGTGTTCTGTTTTGGTATCTTAAGATGATCAGAGCTCAGTCCGACACTTCTTATACATCTGTGGCATGTTGCAGTTTCCTCTTCCACGCATTTCTCATGCACAGCAAGAGCTGTGTTGCATGTGGCACCTTATCTTTGGCACAGGATTTGCACATAGTTTCTTTCCCCTGCCAGGTTATTTGTTTTCATTAAATATGTATGTCAAGGTAAAATTTTAGTCAGTTCTTCCCTCTGTCAAGTCTGATCAGAGTCAGCTAAATCAGCTTTGGGTTGAAAAGCCAAATTGCTTTGAAGGGAGGCTGGAGTGGAAAAGTGGGCACACAAGCCACCTGACTGCAGAAGTCTTGTTTCTGTAAGAATCTGACTCCAGTCTGACTGCTATCCCATCTGTTACTGAGGAGGAATAAACTAACCATATTCCCAGAAGCAAACAGTATCAGTTTGAGACTATGTGGCATGTTTTTTTAGAATACAATTAGTTTGTCCTTGGAGAGCTGACTTATATAAATGGCAATAGTAACTCTGATTTTCTGGTGCCATAAACACGCATTCTGCTTCACTAGGAAAAGATGAGTCCTCTCTCTCAAAGGCTAACCTAAATAAAATACAAATCACAACATGTTAAAATTGGTTTGCCACTTGGGTTTCACCCAGGGTCTTTCAGCTATGAACAAGAGCAGCATTCCTATTGAATGAGAGTTTTCCTGGAAAGATTGTTAAGTACCCCCATGCCTGTTGCTTTATCCCTCTGGGCCAAAAAGGAGATTAATATGAATTAATGAAAATATAATTAATAATATGATTAATGCAAATCAAACCCTTTTTCTTTTACCAGCCTGGAGAGGTGTTGATGTTAAGCAATGATAGTGCTTCCTCTATAGTTGCCAGCATTTGGAACTGTTACTCAAAGAAAATCTAAATAAACTGGGTGCCCACAGAGTTGTAAGGACTGGATAAACATAGAGGGGCTTCCAAGAAAGCAGAATACAGGGTACCACTTGGATCAGGCTAGGTGAATGGGATGGGGGAGGACCCATGTGGAAAAGGGACTTTGCACCTTCAGAAACATCCAGAAATACTCTTATCCCTTAGGGAGCTGATACAACCATGCTGTGGGAAGTGCATTAAATTAGACGGAAAAAGTACTTGAAACTATGTGGAAAACAGAAAAGAACCCTAATCATACTCACTGTTTTGTATAATAAAAGAACACTTGCACATTTTTCTTTTCTGCTCTTTTGTCTTCCCTGGAAAAGTATAAACATTCCACTTTTTTTTATTACTGAATAATATCTTACTTTATTGATTTGGAAAATTAGCCTTTATTAGTCTTGAATGGAGACTTTTCCTTGGGTAACTGTTCTGTAGAATAAGTTTAGTTGGTAGTGGTTGAACTCTGCTGAAGAAATTTGCTTTGGAGTAAATTATTTCAGTTTTAAATAAGCATGTTTTAGTATCAAGTGGTCTAGAGTGACCTTGCTATCTACACTACACAGAAAATGCAATATCCTGCTTCAGCAGAAGGACATGTAGTCATATCTCACAATTAAATTTTCATCAAGGCTGTACATGTTAATTAGTATAATCTCATTCACAGTGTTGGAGGCAAAGAAAAATTATATATTGGTAACAAAAAAGGTTCCAACCAAAGTGGCTTTGTTTTTCATTTCATGGCGTTCAGGAGAATGATGATTTTAAAGTCTCTATTTTTTACTGCTGATTTGTAGCTGTAACTGAGAAATACTTTTATGTTTCCCTCCCCCACCCCAGTTTAGCTCCAGTAGATGAAAAAATAAACTCTCTGTTACCTAGTGACAAGTTTACAAAAGTACATATAAAGGCAATGGATGGGCTTAAAATTACTGGTCTGAAACAAGAAGCACACATCAGTAATCTAGAATGACCAAATGCCTTGGAAGCAACATGCTTGATGTTAGGTACACAGTCTAGCTGACTAGCAGGAATGGAGAGACTGAATGTATGTGCGCATAGACTGTGTATATACATAAACTCATTCAATTCTAAACTTGGCAGGTAATTTAAATGCAAGACTTGGTTGGCATAATTCAAATACCTGAAATTCAAAAAGCATCAGTAGCTTTGCTGTGTGTCACCCCATGCATTTGAATGCCATTCTGTCTACATGTGCAGAATGCTGTGGAAATTGGTGGCACGGTAAGGCACAGCCCCCTCCAGGGTTCTTTGTCTGAATGTCACCTGTTCAACAGTTAAAGTTTGTCTGTGTCAAATAAATAAGATCATACCTGTTTTGGGTCATGTATCTACATCACACACACAAAAAAACCCCCAAACACTAAAACCAAAAATACACAAACCAACAAACAAAACAAACGCAAACCCAAAAAAGCCCAAACCCAACAATGTTTCATTTGTCACTGTTTCTCAGGATCGCTAAAAGCTCTTCTCTAGACAGAGAGGTTAAAAAATAAAGTTATATGAAATCTGAAATGCCATTTCTTCACAAAAAGACCACTGAAATGTTTGGACGGAAAGGAGACTCTTGGAAAGAGGATGCTTGAACTGGTTTTGGCTGGGTTTCGTGGATTACTTTTTTCTTTAATAGGGAAAGAACATTATTGCATGTCTAAAATGAAGCAACCAAGCAACCAAGAACAAATGCCTAGAATTCCTTTTTATTCTACATATTCTCATCATTTTGTAACAGAGATTGGCATTTTAACAAGCCAGTTTGTAGCATTTTAGAGATTCTAAAGAACATGAATTGGCGGAGTATCCATTGTTTAATCGAGGGGTTTTTTCTAGATACTGATGATTTTTGAAGGATGAGAACAGTTTCTAAAGGACTTAAGTAAATGCCATATCTTTTATCAGCAATAAAAGTGCAAGAAGTTAAAGAAGTGGCCCCTTTAGGTTTCTAAGACTTGTAGAGTTGTAAACATTCTAGCAAAATTGCAGATGCCAAAAAATATTATTATAAAATTCTTTATAAAAACTTTTTTCCTATTTATGTTTTTATTGGCTCTCTGTAGTATATGGGTTCATAACCCACTCATAAACAGTCCCACTCTGAAATTAGAAATGGGAATGAAGCCACTTTTCCACAAGTTAGAGAGCTGTTCTGGTGCCAGCAAAAATGAGGCCAATAATGGCTCTTCCTAAAGAGTTAATGTATAAGAATGGTTATCTGGATGAAATGTGATAAGTTGTTAGGAAATATATTGTGAATAAATGTAGGTAATTTATATCTACATCTGTAAAGTAGAAAAATGAGCATTTTTCTGGTTTGATTTAAAATATTTTAAATACTGTAAACATATGCCAATATAATTTATATTGCCAGTTAAAAGAAAAATGTGCCTCTATCTCTAGAAATTTCCAATATTTTTTAATATTGTGGACTTTTAATGCAATTTAAGATGAAAATAAATATGAAGAATTGTAGAACAGCTGTCAGTTATTTCTCAGAATTCACTGGGTTTTTTTCTTCCGGGAATAAAAAACTAGGATTTAAGGGAGCCGGAAAACTAGAGAGAGATGAGAATTTTTATCTTAACATGCCAAATATGATTTTATGCCTAACTTTTTTAGAGTAAGTTGTATTTGCATGTTCAGTTTCCTTTTGTAGACAATGTGGAGAGAAATACTCCAGACTAGTTGTGTTGTAGAGAGGGAAGTGGTGAGAAATTTGAAACAAGTTCTTATTTTAATTGCAATACATGCTGAAAATGAAAGGCACAGTGTAATTAGTGTATAAATTTCTGTGCATTTCTGAGTTATGCTGTGTGGAGGACATTCCTTGTAGGTTTTTGCAAGCTTGTTGCACCAACATGCAGATTACTGAGGAAGGGGTTTAGTGGTGCCCTGGCCCAGGATATTGTTCTCTGTTGGTTCCCTTGGAGACTCTGTATCATCAAGACACCTTTGAAATTGTCAAGGGCCAGAGATGATAGTTTGTACACCATAAAAGATGAAAGAAGCCATTCCCATCTCCACAGAGCTGAGGTCTCTCAACAGGGTGGAGTGTTGAGGAATCTGAACCTGAGCTCCAGTGGGAGGATCAAAAATTTACTTCCTTAAGGTGAAACTCTTTCAATTTCCACTCATTTGTGAAGGATAATTGCTGTGGAATATTGGGAAAGAAGTGATGTCTGGATTTTAATCTATGGCAATAATGACATAGAAGAAAATATTTGCTCGCAAGCATCTCAAGGTAAATCAGTCATTAGGAGTGTGTGTGTTTGAACTGCATTTTTAACTAAATATTGAATACTGAAATACTTGCAATCCTTATGGTTTTAGTATCTGAAAAGTGTATACCCAAACCAGAACCACTGCTTAGATAGCCTAGTTTGGAGCACGTTCATCAGTGGGGGTTATGGAGGTTTTGATTTAAAGGTTGTAAATAGAAGAAAATGGACAGACTCTTGCATAGTGCTTGAATATAATTTACATGTCTCAGAGGCATAGATCTCAGATGCAAAAAGATCCACTAAAACAAAATCAGTTAATAATTTATACATATATGTATATCAACAAAAAATAAAGTTAGGCAAAGTCAGAGGAAAAATTGTGCTTTGTGATGGGCTGGGGTTTTTTTCAAGATATGTTCACATTGAATATATGACAGACTTTCAGTTTTATTTCTCTTGGCTATTCTGTCCCTTTGGCAAACTTGATCAAAAAATTTGTTTAATAATAGTCAACAGAACCTCAGGAGTTGAGAGGGACTGTGAGTCTCTATTAGGTAACATTTAAAGATTTGAACTGAGATCTGGCTCAAAGCTCTAAGCATGCCTAATGTGGAAAAACAATAAGGAGAAGAAGGTTAGTTTGATTAAAAATATGATATTTGTTCCAATTACAGCAGTTGAAGATAAAGTACCAGAGCAGTGGCTATTTGAGACAGCAGATGTGTGCTATCAGTAGACATGCTGGCTTCAGAAAAAATCGTGAATTGACGATTAGCAAACAGCTATACTGAGGCATAGTTTTTTTATGGTGTGCTTTGGCTTGGTTTTATTTCAGTCCTTTATCAAAGAAACTCCCTGGATGGTGCAGCATGATGGTCCTGAAATTCCTTGCTTGCTGATGGGATCTCTTCCTGCTACTTTTCCTAACTGGGTGCTTTTTATGATAATGTTCATTACTGAAGACAGTAAAGTCAATTCACCTTAGTAACTTTTCAGACCTTTTTGAGTACAAAAAGGACAAAAAGTCAACTTTTTGTCATAGTGTAAATTTTTATATATTCTATGCATGCTTCTACTTTTGAAGCATTTGGTTTAAGTCTTGTACCAAAACCACTGTATCTGTTTTCATGCCGAGAAAGCATGGTTGAGTTTTATGCTCTCTCAACAGGGACCACAATGTCTATACACGTTTTTTCAACACTCATTCATATTTGCAACCCTGGTTTTTTTTACATACCACATTTTTCCCATGGGATGTCTCAATTCCTTCCCATCTTCCCCAGTTTCACTGCATATTGGTGCTTTTCTGCCTCCCTGTTTTCTTTCCTTTGTTATGTTCACTAAGAGCATCTCTTTTTCCTTTAATGACTGTCATCTTTTTCTATCCACCTTATTTTCAGGGTTCCTTAGCTTCAGTAGACAGCGCTTGCATTTTTTCATGTCATTTTTAGTGCCATCTGTGCCACTGATGCTGGCTTTTATAACTTTGCATGGCTTAGACTACTATATGGGTTTTATCAGTGTCCATGGAATCCTGGACATATGCTTCAGGAATATTTAAAAACTAGAGAAGGAATTGGAGGCGGCCATTTAGCGTAGGTAGGTATGGAGGAAGTTACCCGGGAGTCATAGAAATCTACACGTTTACCACCATTTTGATGACTGGCAGCAAATTTTTCCAAGCACTGTGAAAGAGCCCATGCTGAGGAAAAGCTGGTGTGAGCCTCAGTCTGAGGTCTGGAGCAGAGGGCTCCTCCTTGCACAAAATGGGCTTAAATCTTGCGTTAAAATGGGTACCTGCTGTAAGTTGCAACATGATTCACAGTCCATTTATACTGCTTGGAAAGACAGCAGCATAACTTAACTAGTTCTTTGATCATGAGCAGACAAAGTGTGCAAAGTGTGTTGCTAGAGAACGGCATAAAGGTCAGGAAAACTCAGCCAGTCCATCACCGAGAAGAGACAGTTACATTTGAAGACCATGGCGACTGATTGTCCCCTCCTCCTCTCATTTGCTCTGTGGTTGGGTTAGCGTTTCTCTGTTGTTTGTTAAGTATAATGCTGTTTAACAATAATTGAAAGCAGCTACTATTGATTTAAGGGGGATGTTAGTCTGCCAGTCCTATACCTCTGCCAGCATGTTTTCTCAGCAGTGTTGAACCCTTTCTCAAAAAATAAAATGAGCTTTGAAGAAAACCTCCTGTTGATTTGTTTAGTATCTGCTAAATTTGAACTTGATACCCTATTCTGAAACATCAAATGGCACAAATTGGCAGAGGATTTAAAAATAGACATTCCTGTGCTTTGTATTTCTTCAATATTACTGAAGCAATTGCTTTTCCAAGTAAGAAAATAAGAAAGCTGTCACTGATTAAATATGACATGCTAGGGTGTTACAAAATAGTTGAAGCTGCAGGTGTCATCCATGCAGAGAGTAGTTGTTGGCTGCATCGGCTGTGGTAGGTGTGCCTGTCCTAAGCTTGGCCTTCGTACATCTTGAAACTCTTGGCTTCAGCCTTTTGGTCTTGCATAGCCCACTATTTTTACCTAGTCAGCAAGTTGTCAAGTTGGCACCCAATAATTGGCTTTCAAAGTATTTCCAAAATAAAGAAAGATACAAACTATTAAAAGCTGCTACTAAAAGCTGTATTCCAAGTGTAGTCTGGGTGTGCCAGCACAGCTAAACCCAAGTTTAATTCTCCTCTCCGAGACAGTTTATTCCTCTTTTGTGTTAGCAGATGCTGCCATGAAGATCTGAACAGGAAAAGTGAGTCAAGGCCATGTTAAATAAAAGGAGAAATTTCCAGTATTTGCAATGTAGTTATGAGAAGCATCCAGCAAATTGACGTGTTTGCATCGTCTAACTTGGGTACAAGTCACTGGCTTTCACCTTACCTAAAAACGTGTAGTTCCATGCAAAGGCTATACATTATAAAAGAAAAGAAATGACAGTGCACACACATTTCATGTCCTGGGAAGAAATAGTGGGGCTGAATTATGCAAACCTCAGTTATATCATTTGCCCCATGTCAAAAGGTTTTTGGGTGCTGGGGTGCTTAAGACTATAACAGGACACATTCAAATTACAGTAGAATTAAAAAACTGACATTAATTAAAAATTAATGTTACCTTTCACATAAATACTTGCCACAGTGAATACAGTGTGTAAGGTTAGAAAAATATCTTGTTCTAGAAAACAGTCTTTCAATAATACTGCACAGAGAGGCTAATATAATGTACCCAAAGACAGATATTTTTAATTGCCCTTTTTTTCTATACTCTGAAAGTAATGGTGAAAAAATGTGGGCTTCTTGATTATTATACTTTTTCAAGCTTAATTGCATCTACACAAAGAAATTATCATAGATTAGTAAGATATTTATTCTTTCAGCAGTGAAAGCTTAGGTTAAAAAATAGAAAAAAATTCAAATTTTTGATAAGGATTCTTGAAACTGTTAATGTTTTGAAAGAAAGCTAGGTACTTTTAAAATCACTTTTAGTTAACCTAGCTTACCTGTCTCCCAGTAGCCAAGAACATCAATGCCACCAGTAGCATTTCCAGTAGAGAAATGGGCTCTCTACTCTTGTTTTAGCTTTGATTTAGTGTAAATCAGAGCAAATGAATTTAAGCAGGTGCAAGTCACAGTCAATATTTTCTGGATTGATAGATAATCTTCCAAATGTTGTAGGGGGGAGCGGTGGATGCATATTTGAAGTTCATGCTACTGTATAGGGTTTTCCTTCTTCATTGATACTGTGAATTTTTAACATGGATGGTGTCTAGGTTAAAATTTAGGTGTTCAGTATAATCACTTTGTCATTATTTTTATTTTCCCATTAGATCAGATACCATGAAATCGTCTACTCCTCTAGCTTAACAAGCTGTATTGGAAAGATTTTTGTCATTAAAGACTGAACTGAGAGCCATATCATGGCAAGGCAACATGCTGATCTGTGAGGAGTACAAAAGTACCACTACCATCTGATAATCAGGAATTTTAACCATCAGTGGATTATGGGTTTCAGTATGGGTGGAGCTAGCCTTTTTCTAATTCAGAGGTCTGATATCTTACTTAAAGCTTTGGAGGTGATCTCTGCTCAAAAGCTGTATATACTTTATAAATTACCAACATTAATTAAAAAAATTAAAAGGCTATTACCTACATGTTTTGGAAATAAACTGTTAAGCAAGTGTTATTTGCATTCTGCTCTGTCAGTTTACCTTGCTGCTTAGTGTGGGAAATTTCCTGTCTGGTATGTTCTATGGCATGGAAATAAAATCAGGATAAATCTCTGGTCTCAGAATCCAGACAGCCTAATTTTCTTTTGTTGTTTGTGTTTACATCATCACTTAAATCTTACTTTGTGTTTGTGTGTGGGACTGCGCAGGTACATACGTCAGCTGGTTTTACTGTGTTTTCAGGGTGGATTTGTAGCATTAATCTTAGTGCAGCCTTTGTGAAAGCTTTCTTTAATTTTATCTAGCCTCCCAGAAAAGTGTGTTCCCTGTTTCACAAGCTAACTTTTAGGAAATTAGGAATTCTTTTTAGGTGGTGAGATCTTTCTAAATGGTCAGAAAATGTAAATGCCTAGTTCATATTATCAGCTTGCCATGCTCTTGTGAGACTGGTGACATGATGAGAAGAGAAAGTAGAATGGATTCTCACCACAGAAGTTTACAGGAGTATTCTAGTTTAGAAGATAACTTGAGGGAAAAAATTTTGAAGGACAGAAATGTTCCTGAACTCACAGAAATCTGCCTAATACTTTCACACCCTAAAGCAAATTTTAATTAAGATTTCTTCTGTGTTTTATACAAGGCTCATTTGTTCAGCTAGTAGACATTTTTTAATAGAGTTTATACCTCTGTTGTAATTCTGATTCTCCTACACCTTGCCTTATATTTCTTCTAAAACAAAGTGCATGCTGACTTTTTTTCTGGATTATTAGGAAAAGAATGTGTTACATGTTATGAAGTCTTTGAGGAATGGTTTAGTAAAGTATTTTACAATTTCTAAAGGAGCAATAAATTACAACATTTGCAACTATGAAAATAATTCTTAGGGATAATGTTTTTAAAGTTCAGCCTTGTGGTTCACTTCCTCTAAACAGACTATGCTTGTTTTATTTATGCTTGCTGACATATGAAGTTTAGATGAAACAGTGCTACAGGCAGATCTTTTCCTTCTGACTGGGGGATTTCATAGTCCTGATACATGACCTCCAGTTACACAGTTTTGCGTTGTTTGAACGCACTCTGAACACCAGGGCAGCCTCAGAATAAACCTGAATTTCCCCTTTAAGCAGCAGGCCAAGAGTCATCACCACAATAATTCGGTCTTGGTGTCAGTAGCAAGCTTCCCCCCATTTCCAGCAAAATAGATAACTTGCAGTCCATGTCCCAAATAAAAAGTATGCCAGGCCTGTCCTATGACCAATGGCTCTCTCCTCCCTTGCAGCTTCCAGTGCTGTTTTCCCTCTCCTGTAGTTAAGCCAGCTTTCACTGGTTAAGTGTGTGAAACTTGCCAAACTAACTGTTCTCCATGGACACCCACAGGAGAGCTCCTGAAACAGCTGAGGTCCTGGCTGGAGTGTACATTTGTGTTCTTTTGGTCTTTTGGTGAAGTTGTTCCTCTACACTTGTTACATGTACACCAGATTAGGACCCAATTGTTTCACTGCTCTTTTCCCTTTTTGTTATTTAAAAATAAACCAGAACCAAATGCTGACAGATTTAGGTTCTCAGTCAGCTCTACAGCTAGAGAGTAAGCACTGCTTTTGTTTGCAAGGGAAGCTTCTACGGGTTGTAGAAACAGGACTGAAAGCACAATTTTGCTGTACCACATCTCCCTAAATGACAGGCAAGGAGAGGTAGGTAGCCAGAAAAGGCAGACCTCAGGTATTTTGAGGATGACATTTCAAGAAAAGAAAAAAATTTAAACTTAGCACTGGAGACAAGGATATGTGGCACTTGTCTAGCATTTTCATTTGGGATTGATGAGTTGAAATCAGCACATTACTGCCTGCAACTTGCAGAGAGATTTAACCATCTGTGCTCCCAAGTTTCTATTGATTGCATCTGCAGTATGAGAGGAGCAGTGAGAATTCAGGATATTGTTTAACATTTTTATTTGCAAAGCAAATATTGAGCATTACATCCTGCAGTCACATGGAGAAGGTTTTATTCAGCATGAATCCACACCTGGTTTCAAAAATTATACTTAATACTAAGAAATAGTACAGATATTCTATTCAAGGTATATTTTAATCATCAGTTGGAAGACATTTGATGGTGTAGGGAAAAAAAAAGCATGAATGAAAGGTTCATGCTATGTTGTTTCAAATTAATACTTGAACTATATTATGGGGTTTTTTGCTTTCTTAGAAAAGGTTTTTTAATGCTAATATCTCAATCCTTGTAGTCTCAAGTTCATGTAATAAGCTTTTCTAAATTACAGAAAAATGTGACAGTAGGGATACTTCTTGTGAGTTAGACTTTGCAGAACTGAACTTTAGTCATTTGAAATTTGTAGCTTTGAATTTTTCAGCTTACTGAAAGTTTGCTTGAGGAACTGTTATATCCTTGAGATGCATCTTCATCTTTGTCTTCTTTATTGATGAATATACATATATGTGGTTTGCTTCAAATTCCGAAGATGTTTATGGAATTATTTTTAGGAAGAAGAATAATATTTGGTAATTCAGTGAAGGTAAACAGTCTGGGGTCCTTAAAAGTGAAGTTATATGGAAAATTAAATAAATGCTATTGCTAAAGGAAAGGTAAATCTTTGATGTCATGCTCACACAGAACATCTACAGTTGCAATGCCACTTGGAAAGCTTTGCTGAAAGGTGTGTAATGAAATGAAAGCTTAGGAAGCATGGATTGAAAGCTTAGGCTTTCTGTGTGATGCACGGGGAAAACTTCAGCAAATCTTAGTGGGCTGAGTTGGGGTTTTTTTGGAGGAAAACGCTTCTCATAAATATGATGCGGCAAACTTATGATAAAGATGCTAAATGTCACGTTATATTTTATGTGCTTTCCTTTGTAGTTATTTATTTTCATTCCTTCATTTTAGCAAAGATATATGGAGGAGGGGAAGACATAAACGTTTTCAAGACAGGAGATGGCTGTGAATTGTGATAATGTGTGAACAGTCCTGAACATTTCATTGTCTGTTTCTGTATTCAGAAATGATGAACTCATGTGTGTGTTGTTGTACACATAGCTTGGTTGTAAGGCAGCATAAACTTGAGGCCTGTGAGCACTCTTTCTCTTTTCTAACAATGGTTTCAGTCAGTATCATTGCCTGATCTCAGATTTATCTGATGTTCCACATCCATGTCTCAAGGATGTCTTCTCAGTCATGTCTTTTAGATGTGGGCCATACTAACTGAGATTTTTTCTTAACCACATGTTTCCTTTCACCTTCATTATTTAGAAAAAGATAATTTAAAACATTCCAGCATACTTAAAAAAACCCACCCAGCAAACAGAAAATGAAAGAGATGCTTTTTTTTTTTTTACATTTAGCTACCAGAAATAAAAGAAATGAGCTGGGAAAGAAGATGTCAGAGTTGTTTTAGAGTAGGGGTTTGCAATTGTAGATGGGCCTGGCCTTTGGGAAAGGAGCCAAATGGGATGTACAAGTAAGGTATCTCTCCCCCACCCCCTTTATGAAGATCCTCCTACCTTTCCATAGCCTAGAACTTGTGCACAGATTGCCTCTAGGTATTTGATTCGCAGCTAGGACATAGTTATGAAATGTTATCCACACCTCGAGTTCTCCCACTGAAATTAATTACTAAAGGTAATTTTTTTTTCTGATCCTTCATGAGATAGCCAAAATAAAAGGGGATAACCTGGCCATGGACCTTTATGTCTGGGTAGGGTAAAGATGATGCCAATGGCATTTGCACGTCTACCTTGGTTCAGTTTCTTAATTAATTGATAGTGCAGTGGAGTTACGAGGTTGGCTGGATTCCTTTCCCTCTGCTGCCCTTCCTCTGCGATGATAGCTTTTTCCTTCATGTTTCTTAGAGTGAGATGCTGCATTTCCTTCCATTCTCAAGTCTATATCAGGGTCCAGGCTGATTCATTTAGCTGGATTTTGAGCCCCTGCCTTTCCTCCCCTGGGTATGTATGACGCATGATACTGGCCCTCTTGAAACAAATTAACGTAACAAAATTATTTCAATCATTCAATGACTTAAATAATTTAAAAACAATGAGCATACATTGTACCTACTTAGTTCTCATCTAAATAAGATGGTGCCCTAATTAAGATAAAGTAGCTTTTCTCTTCATTTACAGGAATAGACTGAATAAGGGTTTTTTCCCTCTAGCAAAACCTGGATGCTCCCAGGCTCACGTGGCTGTTTCTGTCCAGACTGACTGACCCTACTCAAGGTGATTGATTTCTATTTGCCACCAGGGCACAGCAGTAGCAATAAGGAGGCTTCTTCTGGCCTGACCTGACTTGGCAAGAGGCTGAGGAATAAACATTTCAGTGCTGGCAGAGGAGGCCTTACTGCCTTTTTCACTAGAAGAATGATCTGTGACACTGTGGGGAAATACTGATTTGGTGATCCAGAGTCAGTATCAGTAAGTGCTGAAGAGAATACACTAGTTCATGTCATGAAGCTCATGGGAGTTTTGGCAAAGGCATGTCTTAAATTTAATTACTATTAATATTAGATTTTACATAAGATGATTTACCAGGTCTGCCTGGTTACATAGGTGATGCAAGGAAAGCCATCTGCTTCTGAACAAGGTGATGCAGGTTTTCTCCCTGCAACCTTGTTTTCTACCATGCATAAAATAAACATAAAAGTGTGATGAATTGTACTTGTTCTCATCCTTATGTTGCTGAGGGAGAGGGAAGCCTTCTCACTTGCTTTAATATGTCCCTGCTTTTATCCTTTTCCTCATTTTGCCATTTACTCTTGCCAAGAGAGTATGAGAGTGCAGAGTTGGGAGCAGTTTGGGTCACCATGTCTGTGTTTGCAGCATGTCAGGTAGTTAATGGGTAATAATTCAAATTACCTCCTTTCCAGCTGCCTGCTGACTTGAATCTCATTTTCCCTCACATTTCTCATCAATCCTTTTTTTTTATTTTATTCTCTTCCTTCCCTTGATCTCCAGAAAGGTACTTCCTAAATGCACATTTTCTTAAAGAGACCCTTTGTGGATATGTGAGTGGACTTGAACATTGTCAAGAGAAAGCAGCTGGGTTAAACTGGTACCCAGATGGACACTCAGGGAACTTTCCTCCTCCACAGGCACAGGTTACAGTTTTTCTTATTGTTGCTGCTGTTCACACAGAAATGTAACTCCTGTATAACAGGCATTAACATCATTGCCTACCTTTATGGCTAGTTTTATACTAGAATAGTTCCCTAAAATATTTGATCCTCTATTAAGATATGCACATCATGAATTTTAATCATGCCAAAATTAATATCTCGTGTTAAAATTAGCCAAGAACATGTTGAACAAAGCCACTCCAAAGAAATGTAATGCTTGCAGTCAGCTCGCATTTTCAGTAGCATACTTGAACTGCTAGAACATTAACATGCTTGTAAAATTTGAGGTTAACTGTGTTTGTAAAAATTTGTATTGCTTCCCATCAGTTGCTGAGCTGGAGTACACAAACATTATTTAAAATAAACAGTTTTGTATGCTGCTGGGAATTTTGTGAATATCTTTTACCAACTCCTGTTTACACATGTAAATTCTAGTTCTTTCACATGCACACATGAAATATGACCTTCTTATTTAAGGTCATATTCTTATGGTTCTTATTCTTAAGCAAGTTCAAAGGGCAGATGTTTTCAGAAAAGAAACATCTTTTTTGAACAATACAAATTGAAATTTCAGTGTGAAATATTGCTGTTTCTCAGGTTTTACCACCAAAGTGCACAGTCTAAAAATAAAATTGCTGGCAAGTGCTTAACTACAATGGCATAAGGAAGTGTATCCAGAATAAATAAATAAAACAGCCCTTAGCTAAAGCATTGGAGTAAAAGGAACATATAATTCATCTCAGAAGCCACAGTTGGAAGGTGATATGCTATGGCTGGGTTGTCCAATTTATCAAGACAAAGCACTTCGCTGTATCTTGGTTGAAACTGCTCTGGAAAACCACATTTTCCACTGTACAGGGACCATTAAAACTAAATTACTTGGAAAAAGAGTAACCACTAAATTATGGATGTATTGCCACATCCACGTGCAGTAGTGAAGAATTCTAACTTTGTAAACAAATCAATAATTTTTTAAAACAAAAACCAAAATTACCTGTAAGATACTTTATGTACTAGGATGTCTGAAAGTAACCATGACAACAGTCTGGGCTTCAAGTTTGTTTTCTGTATCTGAGCATGTACATTTTTTCTTAACTGAAAAAAAGAGGCATCAGAGACTACCGTATGAGAACTAGGAAAAATAACTATGATCTTGTCAACCTAGGAGTGAGACTAGAGCTATGTCACTGTAGGTATATTCCTATGTTTATGAAACAAATTTTGGTTATATCTTTTTCTCATCAGTGTCAGATGTGTCCCACTGACAACTACAAACTGTGTGTTTTCCTGGTATCATTAGATGGTATATCAGATATTTTTAGAACTGGAATTTTTCTTCAATTACACAAATGTAACAATCAACAAATTAGACCTAACCTAGTTATGGTGGGGCTTTAAAAGAAAATAAATAAATACATAAATAAATTATATCTATTTATATATATATATAAATATATACATATATAAAAATAGATATGGAATGTGTTTTGTCCTGTTTAAAATTACAAGGAGAAATTTGAAGTTGAAATAAAAAGAACTGTCTTTTATGACAAATGCTTATATTTTGCAGCAAATATCTGAATTTTAAAAATAAACTTTGTATAAAAGTAAATATGGGTACATCACCTGTACTATATATATACAAAGACAATTAAACTAATCTACCTTCAAGGTGAAATATTTTAGTTTTTCCTCACAGAAAAGTAACAGAATAGTGATAGCAAAAGTACATGTTGAACCTCTGGCCATCTGGTTGACAAAAGCATCAGGACATTTATTCGGAGGTGATTTGGTGGCATGAAAGAATCAAATGAAACATCTCAGCCGGTTGCTCAGGCTGCTGAGATGCAATAGAGAACCTGCAGCCAACTTAAGGTTTTTTACCCAGCAATATAAGGCCATAAAGCATAAGAACCAGTAAATTCAATCCCATAAAACAATTGCTTTGTGGCCCTGCAGCGTGAAAAGCCTTTTGCCATTTTGGCATACTTCGTGTAATAAATCTCCCGCTCTGATTGGCAAATTACCAAAAACAATGTCCTACGAGTTGAGAAATTCACCAGATTATTCCTTTACTATGATGTGAAGTTTTTCCATTACTAATGAATTAAGTATTAAAATCAAAACAACTCTGAGTTCACTGTCCAATCTGGAGTACACACTTCTCTGCAAGCAAGCAGCAGCTGTTTTTTTTTTTCTTTGTCTGTTCCCCCTTTTTTCACGTGAGACAGGAAGAAAAAGGTGAAAAAAGAACACACAATAGCCAATGAAGTAACAAAGGCTGTGTTGATGATAATCTTTTATTTTATTTATTTTAAGGAATTACCATTGCATAAACAAAAAAACCTTCTAGTTAGAGGACATGTTAAAGCCACATGCACCAAGGCTACATACCAAAAGGCATGAGTTTTATACCTCTAACTTCGTGCTTCAAGTTTCACTTTTCAAAACAGCACCTCTGCTTAAAATGGTGTAACTGCAAACAGACGTGGTTCCCATATTTTCAGCAGAAACTTCAAGATATGATTGTCATTGGTTAAATGTTGAATTTTTTTTTTAATTCTGTGAAATAATTATCATTTCTACATACTTTTGATATATTAGTTTGCTTTTACATTTTTTCAGGTCTTACCTATAATACTTCCATTGTGCATGTATATATTTATTAAACACACTGTGATGTTTCCAGACATTCAAAGTTTAATAAGTCTCTAACCATAGCATCATAAATACTGGCTTGTAATGACTAAATTTGATGACCTGTTTTGTCATACAGGGCAGTTGGCTTTAGATTCAGAAAGTCACTAAGAAAAAAAGGTTGTATCTTTGGTTAGTCACTCTCCTATCCTTTTATTTTCCTGGATTGAATTTCAATCTACAAGTTTACAAAGCATTTCAGGGGAGGATGTCCATCTCTGCTGTGTACCTTTATATTCTGTACATATAATTAAGCTTTGTGGGAGCTGTCATGTTCTACTTCTTAAGGAGATCTGTTGATGTGTTTCTTAGCAATTTTTTTAAGTATTTTGTGCAATATGGAGCTGCTCCAAGTGATTTTTAGTAGGGTCTGTTGTGATAGGACAAGAAGTAATGGTTTTAAACTAAAGAACAGTAGATTCACACTAGATATAAGGAATAGTTTTTTAATTAAGAAAGTGGTGAAACACTGGAACACTTTGCACAGAGAAGTGGTAGATGCCCCATCTTTGGAAACATTCAAGGTCAGATTGGAGATGCTCGGAGCAACCCATCCCTGTTCATTGTGGGGGACCTTTAAAGGTCCAAAACAATCAATATATGACTCTATAATACTGTTGCCTCTTCCGACAGCTAGGGCATTTACCCTGACTTTGGGGAAGCTCAGGCTTAGCATCCAATATCCTTCCTGAGGGTTCTTGCTATAGAGCATTGCACAGATGGAAAACTTACCATCTTATTCTCATTTTAAAAATTAAGTCCTATATTTTCCTAGATATTTCTACCTTCTATGTGTCCACAAACAGAAAGTGTTGGGGTGTTTATTGTATTTATCTTGGAAATAACTGTCTTTGAGCAAAGAACCAAAAATATTTTTTCCAGTTTAGCCCAGAAGAGGTAGTCACTGACTGGAATCAGAGAGTGAAACTGACACTGTGTATGAAATATGCTCCAGCTTATTATTTCAAATTGTGAAGTATCTTTTTTTGCTCCCTTTATTCTAGGCCGTTTTCATAGTGAGCATCCTGGTTTTGTGGTCTGATTGCTTGTGACATAATTTCAATTAACTTACCAGCCCAGAACAAAATATAATGTACATGCCTTTTTAATGTTTGCAATGACAAAAGCACTTTGCTCTGCTTCTGGAAGATATCCTGAAAAATGGGAATTAATAAATGGATCAAATCCTTGCGAGAGGTCCAGTTTTGTCCAAACAAATTGGCATTAATAATCATTAATGTCATACTAATGCCATACTAATGCTAATTGGGTCCTGTTGTGCTATGTGATATGTGCCTGTAATAATAGAAGATATGATAGTATTTCACTTCCTCCCATTTCCCAGCAACATGGACAGCTATGTTTATCTGAAATCAATCTTACTGAACATGAGGTTTTTGATAAATAAGGCAGTTTCTTTGTGCTCACACAGCAGACTCATATAACCAGTATTTTATCATCAGTGTGAGATTTGAGCTAAGTCTGAGTGTCACAGTTAAATACTTCGAGATGTTTACAAGCAGTTTGGCTCTGAACTGTAGCCCGGAAGGCTGGGGATTTGTTGCCCTTTCCACGGGCGCTGGTGGGGTTACCACTGCCAGCATTTGACTGCAGTGAGGTTATTTGCCATTTGATATGTCTGTTCAGTGTAGCTCCCTGCCTCCAAGAGGCATTAAATAATCAGCATAATCCCCAAATCCTTGCTTCTTAGCTTAATGTGTTGTGGGAGAGTTTGTCCTGTATCCGTATGGTATTCCTGGTTATGTCTTATTAGGCAGATTGTCTAAATGTAATTGTTATGATTGTATTAGATCAGACTTATAAAACTAGTCGAGAATTGAGCAAGCAGTGTGGTTCCCCGTATCTGGATAAGGACTATATGTCCTTCTATGTTACATATTTGGGGAGGGTGATAATTACTGCCATATCTGTCAGCAGTGGTGCAGTGTTTTGATAAAAAGCTATTCTGTTCATAATCAAATGACTAAGAAGTTATTTTTGGCTTTGTTTATGGAAAAAAGACATTTTGTGAGATTATAGTTGGAGTCTATGGAGCAAAAAAGATGAATATTTTCTTGGTATCATAGCTTACAGAGAAGTAGACAGAAGTAGAACCCGCGAGACCTTCAGTCAGCATGGGGAGGTGGTGCTCTGATTTGAAGATGTGAATGGCCGTATGCACATCCTTATCATGCTTTTGCTTGGTTAAGAATTAACTCCTTTTACATATGTTCTACATGAGGATGAAGCATCATGTTGGAAACAGTGCTTCAGCAATCATTAGTGTTTCATTGCATTGTAGGACTCTTCTTCCTTGCTTATTTCCAACTGAATTGAGATTGGGTTAGGAACGAGGACTCCTCATTCTAGAAAGAAAATTTAGTGAGATATTATTTACAGTTCTGATAATATAAATTTTAAAAAATGTTAGTCTATGGGTTGCAGAAGTAAGGTGCTCTTGCAAAAATGGTCTTAGACAAAATTAGATGGGAGAAAATACAATGCTAGACACAAAGCTGGACTTGATGGAGTACAAGAGCAAAATAGTTTGCCCAAATTTTATTTCAGGAAGAGCTGATAGATTCAGAGTCATAGATGCAAAGGGGGCTAAGGCTTATCCTCATTGTCTAGTAGCCTCTTAACATGACACCAGTACATTAATAGAAGTACCCATTAACAGATCTGTGCCAAGAGATTTCCATTTTGCAGTAAACTTAAATTTATTATGAAATTAGAACTTTGTAGCATTTAAACAAACTTCAGGGAAAAAAAGCGATTGCTTATTCATGGCAAATTAAGCTCAGTTTATTACCTGGTTAGCACATTTTTCTCTATGCACAGTGAAGTTCCTTACATGTAGACTGGAAGAATGTTATGCTTGTTTTCATAAACTGCTTTGATACCACTCTGGTTCTGGGAGGAATCAGTCTTTTTTTTTTTTTTTTTTCTGTGGTTGATCCTGAATGTGTATTTGGCTCTCACTGAGATACAGGATTGTCAGAAACCAGGGAGGTCTTCTTCCAGAAAACGACTGCTGCTGGGAACAGAAGAAGATGATGAAATGAGAAGTGAGGCAAATATAGAACGACCAGGTCTCGTGTGGCTCAGGACTATGTACAGAAGCTGCTGTCCCACACAGTACTTGGCTGTTGTGACTCAATTTGCCCACTTTTGGTTTAGGATACTTTTAAAAAGGAGGTGATTCCCGATAACAGCAGCTACAGAGGAACTGTTTTATGGCTTCTTTCATGTTGAAAAGAAAATACTATACTGACCAATACAATGCTGGAAAGCTGGGAAGGGGTAGGATTCGTATCACACCCACATCTTTTTCAGGAGGTGAATATAATATGTTTATGTGTGTTGTGGTGTATAACAATTTGAGCCAGTTTTGCCTACTTTATTCAAGCAAGTTGTTTTTTTCCTTGAACTTGTTCTTTCTATTTAAAAATACAACATAGCTGTCAATATTTACTGTTATGTACTAGTTATATTTTATTTCAGAAATTTCTAAGTGCTACAAATTTTAGAGCCATCATGTTTGATATACCACGAAAAGTGAAAATTTCTGGCTTAACCTCTCTGTAGTAGTCCCTAGTATGTTCTGTGAATGAAGAAATAGTATTCTCGGCTTTTCTAGTTCAATAACTAAAGAGATTCATTTGGAATTGAAATGCAGTTGCATTCTGCCTAATTTTACATATAAAATAAGGCTTTCTTAGTCTTAAATTCATTAAATATGTGAACATCAGGAGTTTTAGCTTGTTGAGCTGAAAATACGACTTCCTTTGAATTTGTAAATAATTTTCCTAAACTGGGGATAATGGTGGGGAGGGAGGAGACTGTTTGTGTATGAATCCAGAAGCCCAGTAAATGTACGTGACTATTTTTAGACCATTATTTTCTACATTTTGTGATTCTAATTTCCATCTGAATGCAGTTTGACACAAATTAGTTTCACTGCTTCGTAAATTAGAAAGCAAAATGTCATCAAATTAATAAATTTTCTGATACAAAGCTACGTAAATATGTTTTCATTTCTATCTAGTATGTCTGTGTGTGCAAATATATATAACCCATATAGCCTTCTGGTTAGCAACAACTACTGCCAAAAAGTTGTGGCTAATTGGAACCCAACAGGTTTTAGTAGGTAATAATCAAGACAATAGACCTTTTATTAATAAATCAAATGAAAGAGCAAATTTTGAAGAAAATATTTTAATGAATTTAAAGAGAGATTTCTTAATAATTCATAATAATAATTTTTTAAATTAATAAATTCAGGTTTTTAAATTGATCCACAAATTTTTTATTACCTTTATTGCTTTCATTATAACAGCAAGGAAAACATTTATGTTAAAAAGAAGAGCATTTAATGGGATATTGAAACTCTTCTATAACTGCCTTTCCTGAAAAGTAGTTGTTCCAGAGGCATCACAAGCAAAATTAGTTTTGGATAAGTTCAGATAAGTTTGGATAAGTTTTTTTGGATAAGTTCAGATCTTTCCAGCTTTTTTTTATTGACTGAGTATGAGACTCCTGATAAAATGTAAATCGCAACAAAAGACAAAAGTGCTTACTTCCCCTCCTGTGCAATTTGACTTAGACCAAGAGAAAGAGAAAACAGAATTATTTCCCCTTTTTACACAGATTGATTTGTGTGCATGGGTATGAGTTAATATCATGAGAAAGGGAAACCACATTGAATCAAGTCTAGGCTATTTTCCAATAAACTGCTTTCCTAGCAGGGGTAACACTGTCAGAATCTTGTCTTTAAAGGAACAATATGAAGGAAGCTGTTCTGTAGTCTAAAGCAAACTTTCAAAGAAGCAGGTCAAAGCAGGAAATGTTTGCATAAAAAAGAAATATCTGCCCAATGGGAACTGAATATACCTTCAATTCAGCAGTTCAAACTGGAAAAAGTTTGCCTTAGGCTTACCTGTTCATATTAATAAGAGTCCAGAAATTGTATTCATAAATGTGTCTTCTGTGCATCTCTGGCACTGTTTCTAAGGTAATCTGTAATCAGTTTCTTTCTCTACCTAGTCACAGACTCACTCGATTTCCATCCACCCAGATATTGATAATACTGCACCAGAGTGCAGTTCTACTACCAGAGATGTAGTGTAAAGATGTTGGTCCTTGCACCAGTGCTTTTATAGTGACACCTGTAGCAGAAGTTCTTTACTGGCTACACCAGGATTTTTTTAAGGTTTATGAGATATAGTTTTAATAGTATGTAACACTATAGTAAGTGTGTTTGGGGTCTCATCAGGGACTTGTGATCAAATTTACGTAAATAAACTTATCTATTCCATACATTTGTCTGTCACATAGGCAAATCAAATGTCCCAATCAATTGGAACAAGATAAATGAGTATTCACCAAAAGTCAGTTGAAAGGTCAATCAGGAGCACAGATTTGCTTCTGATAAGGAAAAAAACCTTAGAAGAATAATATTATAGAAGAAGACTCCTCGCAGTTAAAAATAGAAATTTACAATATTAAGTAAAAAAACCCACTCATAATTCTTTTCATGAAATAGCCTTATAGAGTCAGCTTAGAGTTTTAGCTACCCTTATTTGCCCTTATTTACAGTCTTCCGGGACAAGCCAATAATGGATTCTTAGAGAAAGAGTGAAGGAGCCAACATCCTCTTTAAAGTCTCCCCCAGTAACCATCTCAAATTATGATAAGGAAAGGTTTAGGGCTTTCTAAACTGAAAGCTGAATTCTTTTTGTTGTGCTGAGTGGAGCCAAAGTGTATTTCACTGCATACTTTCCCTCGATATCCCTAACTTCTGAACCATGAGAAATAGTAAATGTTTTCTTTTCACTTCATGATTGTGTAGACATCCCTTCTTCAGTAATTTTTTTCCCTACCCTAGAGACCTATTTGTTATTATACAGTATTTTATTATCTTTCTTTGTTCTTTTTCTACATAAGAAGAAGAAATATGTATCTACATATCTGAATTTTTAAAAGTGGGTGTTGATTAGATTTCACAAGGGAAAAGTGCACCAGGCTACAAGAGTGAGTATTTATTGCTAATCACAAGTGGGTAGAAATATAGCTTGCTAATTTTATCCTAATGCACTTCGGAGAGAAGAAATCCAAGCAGTGAAAATAAAAGCATCACATGTCCTCCATTATTTGCTTATGGAAGCAATAATACACAGTAGATGGTATTGCAAACATGAACCAGTCCTCTTTTTTTCGTTGAAATCAGTGTCAGTTGATTAATTTCAGTAGAAGAAGGTTATGACAAAATGTTAAATATTGTGTGTGCGTTATTCCAAGACTTATGAAACAAATACCTACATGTGCTGATTCTATTTTTATAAATGAACATTAAAATAAAAAATAGCAGTTAATATTTCTGCTGAGCAATGTTGACCTATGCATGCTTGGTCAGTAAATGCAGTGTTGCTCACTGACTAAAGTTATTTCCTCGAGACAAAGCAATTTTTAAATTATGTTATATTTTTCTGTGTACTTTTGATAACTATTAGTAAGAAGCTCCTGTCTTTCAACCTAACTGCTCCCAGAAAAAAAACAAGGCCAAAGCAAAATTATGGGTCTGTCACTTATCTTCAGTTGTTTTCCATGTTTTCATGATTAGGTATATGTGAAGTATACAGAAATGAGAATGAATGTAAATGGCATTTCTGGAGTTGTCTTGTTTTGAAACTCCCATGTCCCATATGTAAAGGGTCAGGAATGTATTTATGTGATCCTTGTAAGTCAGTTAAAAGAATAATATCCATTTGGGCTTTCAGCTTCTATTTCAAGAGAATTTCAGAAGAAATAGAGGCTTTCTGTTTCCTGATGTGAACCCATGCTTACCCTGGCTTTGAAGTGGGCGTTATGTCCTCTGGCATTAGAGACAGTGCTGTGGATATCTAGTGGGGGGCAAGTATCCCGTGTTCCCTTAAATAGCCAGCAGGGAGAAATAGGTATTAGGGTGCAGTTCATCTGGCCTGATTTAGACCTCCAGTTTCTAATGAGATGAACTTCCTTCTAAAAGAATCAGTTTTTCTGCACTGTTTTTACAGGATAGGTGACATGGTAGGCAGTATCTGCCTTTTGTCAGATGAATCCCGTGCTGTATGCTGCTGTCATGTAGAGTTGGTTCTACCACTGCCATACTCTGAGCTCATTCTGCCTTGGAAACATTTTCAAGGTTGCGAGGTTCATAACAGATGACAAATCTTAATTATACTGAATCCATTCTCACCAGAGGAGGCATGGGTTTTCTATCCTGATCCTGGGAGATTTTGCTTCAGATGATCCAAACCAAGCTAAGGTCTCACTTCTAGCCTTGGCAGAAGATAGTCAAAGTCTGTTCTGCTTTCATGTCTTTGTGGAGACTCATATGTCATTTCTGCAGAAAGCACTCCTGCTCTGTAAGTCAACAGTCTAAGTCTCAGATAACTCCTATATCAATTGTTTTACTTTTTTCATTTGCCATAGGACCCATTTTTAATTCAGTGTTTATATTGACCACTTTGTCCAGACTTAGCAATTATAGCACACATAGGTCTCAGTGCAGGGGAAGGGTTAGCTACACCATTGGTGTGTGTTCATATATAAATGTATCTCAGACACAGTAGTCTTAAAAGGTATGTAATTGTTTCTGTCTTCTGTAATTAGACTTTGTGGTTTCTTATTTAAATTCAGTCATCTATGTTCTTGAGGCTTCTCCCGAGTGGATGTGCTTCTTGAAATGCAATGATCTTGCATATGTTTTTTAAGTGCGCAATTGGCATGCTACCTTTAAGGTTTTTTCCCAGTCATGTGACATAGTAAATTTAAAAAAAAAAAAAATCTCTTCTTGACATTTGAATTCTGCAAGTGAAAGCAGACTCTTTATTTTTCAGGCTTAAGAGCTGCCTTTTTGCAGTTGCTTTGCAGTTGACCCTTTCGTCGTATTTTGAGTTACCAGATGAAAACAAGGTTTCCCTTCAAAGGTTTGTTGCCGGGGTAACTGGCACTGACGCCAAAAGATGAATACTCTAACTACTTAGGATAATGCCTACTTTGTGAGCTAAATAAAGAGCTAAATTGAAGAGAAGGATGTTGGAAAAATCTGAAATATCAAGGGAGAAAAACCAAGATTATTAGAGTTGCAGAATTCAAACAGGATTATTGCCTTTTGAACAATAATGGTTGCATACACAGATTGTGTACGCTGCTCCGCAGCCAGGCTCTTGGCTTTCTCAGTCCCACTGATTCATTGAACAGTGTTGGTAGCTTTACCTCTGCCTGGATAATGTATAGGGTTGTGGACATGAGAGGCAGGAAGGTAGAATTTTACAGAGGAATGATAGTTACTAAGTTTGCAAGAAGTTTAGTATTTTGAGCTTGAGGTTGAGAGGCTCAGCTGCTGCTGGGGAAGTCACTGTTTGAATCCAGGATTTCTCAGCAGAACTCACGCACAGTTCATGTAAATGAAGCAGAAAAACCTCTCTGTGTCTAATATTGTGCAATGGAAGGAATTGTTTATTTTGATATTTGATTCAAATGTAGAAATGGTTTCAGTCCCTGTCTTCCCAAAAAGCTGCTGATGCTTTTGGGGGTTATGGCAAAAGGAAGCATTCAAAATAGTTTAGTGACAATACTGAATGTTGTGTATTTGAGCAAAATGATGAAAACAAATCTCTCAATTTAATATCAAAAGTTTTAAGTTTTTGGTTTCTTACAGTTAGTTAATGCACTGAATAATTTCTTAGTCACCAGGTGTTACACCAGATCCATACATACAGATGTGATTTTCACAAACTGAGCTTCATGTGATTTAACTCTAAGAAATACAGCAAAAATTGGAGTATGGATTTCTGTAAGTGACTTGGTGGGCTGAGTAGTCAAGACTGTTCCTTATAAATCTGTTTTCTGCTGTGACTGCTAGAATTTTTCAGGCAGATCCAGTAGTCTTTTCTTCAGATTTGTTCTGAAGATGCAAACTGGTTCTTCTTCTCCAAGCCAATGCACTGCTATTTTTACCAAATAAAACAAATACAGTTGTTTGACTAACCATAGACCAAAAACACTAAGATGGCTCAGACTGCATTTATGCTAGAGCTTACATTTACATTGAAGATCTCTTTGCTGCTCTCTGCAAAGGCTGTCAACACCCGTCACAGTTGTGTAAGAAGAAAGATTTCTGCAGGTTGGCAGCAAGAGCCGGCAAACTGCTGCTTTCACTTTCCATGAGCTTTTGTTGTTATAAACCCTTTCCGCTCTGGAGGCAATAGAGTCACACCATATACCATAGAAGGTGACACTGTCTGTGATAACTCAGTGAAATGTGCCTGAGTTCCCCCATGGAAGGTCAAAAAAGGGAGCAGGAAGAACTCTTTTCGATGGGCTGTTACTGGTTTTTACAGGCCATGTAACATTCTGCTCTGTTTTGAGTACTTATTCGGGTTGTAAAGTAAGGGTCCAGCCTTCAGCGTGCTCACTACCTTGGTGGTGTCACATAATGCAGGATCTAGGACACTTGAGCCCAGGTAAATTCTGTTTTTAGCAACTGCGTAATTTAATGAAATTCATTTGTTGTATCTCAGATAAGAAAAATAGCTTTGCATAACTAAAAGATATAGTAAGAACGAACTTAAGGATATACTTCACCACTGTCAACTATCCAGTGCTCCGGTGGATTTCTGTGGTTATTCTGAAGTCACTGGCAGTGCTTTTCATGGACAACAGAATGGCCAAACAAATATGTAGTTTTTCCTCTGTGAACTTCACTTGCAGTTAGGTCTCATCAGAACAGAGTTAAAATTCTCCACCTACAAAACCATCTGATAGATTGGAAATGTCTACCTTTTAAAAAGCAAAACACACCATTCTTTGCCATATACCACACAGAATAGTAGAAGAGACTCCTGGCTTGTTTCCTGTGCAAACTATTCTCAGAATCAGAGCACCCACTGTGGAAGTTACTGCCAGAAGAGACCAGGAAAAGTCTGTGACTGGCTGTTTCTCATTTCTAGCTGCTACATGCTTTTGCACAGCAGACTTTCCAGGGAAGTTCAAGGGCTGATAGCTAAATCAGTTTACTTATGCTTAAAAAATGCACTAAGAGATGTAAGATGTAAGTAAGAATTTGTAATTCACCCAGACTTTACATCTTATTCATCCAAATAATGATATTATTTGGGATGAGGAAACAAAATTTAGAAAATGAGTGATAACTAGAAGGTCAGCTTTCTGGACTTTTCATGGATTGAAGTGGAATTGTAGCAATCATCCAGAATCTTCTAACAGTTTTTGCAATACAGACAAAGCTTTAGTCTTTGCTGTTTAAGCTTTTTTTAAGTTTATACTTGTGCACACTGAAAAGTTGACTTAGTCTGTATCTGAATTAAAACTAACTTTCTATTATAATTATAGAATTATGTAATTACAGAATGCTTTCAATATAAAAGGGGCTACTCCCATTTCACATGTCAAAAAATGTTAAGCTTTTTTCCTGACATTTTAATTTTGATATTATCTTTGTAAAATTGTGATCTAGGGAAAATTCCTCTAACAGTAAAGTTACATCAGAGGCTGTAGATCTCATGGAGGGACCTTGATTTCTTACAGTTCTTAGCATGTTTATAATGCACTGAAATGAACTGAAATATTAGACTATTATTGTAGTTGAATGTACTGTCAAATGTTCAGTGAAAACAAATGCCAAATGGCCTGCTATTTTCATTATATTTTCAATGCAACTTACCTGCAGCCTTCTTATTCACTGTATATTTAGAAAAAAATCAGTTACTTGTAATTCTAATTTGGTATTCTTTCAATTTTTTTTTTTTTTTTACTTCAATGAACACTATATTTCAATTTAATCATACAGCTTCATAAGCTTTGCTTAAGAGCTTTTTGGAAAGGAATGACTCCTAAAATAGTAAACAGAAAAAACCTCATGAAACAAAAAACGGGGAACTATTTTACTTCTGCTTTTTGCACTCTTTTACTACAGAGATTTTAAGGTCCTAAAGTAACAATTGTACAATTAGTGATGACCCTGCATGATGAACACCTGAAGGAAGGCACCTTCTGATTGAACTAGCTGACACCTTGCACTGGAATGTTCCGAAATCCAGCTATTTTTAGGGTGAGAAATAGATATCTAACTTGAAGTTTGAATTTTTTCATTACTAGTTTATATGCCTTTGCTTTTGTGCCAACCGTATCTTGTCTCCACTCCCTCACTGCCCCCATATATCCAGACATGTGGATTATACTCTCTTTGGCTTGTTTTTGCTGTGGCAAAACAGCCATTTACTCTTACCCTTATCATGCAAGAAGTTATCAGAGTCTTTTTGAAAACAATTGTCTGGATTTCTCCATTGTATGCCAGAGAAGCCTCTCACCTATGCTTCTTACAGTTCACTTCTCTGTCTCAGTGGGGATGAAGCTACTTCAGGCTGTTAATTTCTTCATCCCTAAGGACATACACAAGGCCTGTTGGTCAGAGCAAAGATACATTACCTGTGACTGCCAGTATGCACAGCTATGGAAAGATGATGTCCTGCTATTGAACTGCAGCAGTGCCTCAGCAGGGAGCTATATTGAGAAATGCTCAAACTGTACTTTCAAGCTCTTTGTACTTTGATATTCAACTCTCTTCCAGCATTCTGTTCTTCAGCTTGATGGTACTTGTTGTCAGCACTTACCTCTCTAAAAGTGCTGGGTATGGTATTACTTTTAACAAGAGTTTCTTGCAGATTAATGCTTAAGAGTTTGGGAGTGGAATAATAGAATTTATTACAGCATAAACATATATGCTTCTGATTAGTTAAATATTCATGCAAGAATATTGAACTCAAGGATTCAGTTCAGTGAATGTTAGTACTAAATTTTGTAATGTGATGCTAATTTATGTTCAAGTAAGTCCAAAAGAATTCTGTATGCATTAAGTAAAGCTCAGTATGTGTTTACACTGATATTAGTGACAACACTGCATATTAAAGGACATGTGTTAAGTCATCAGTGTGCTGGTAAAGCATTTGAATTTTGAGATTATTTTTGGATCTGTTTTATGTGATCGGTAAATTGAGATTATCTCACCAATCAGAAGCTGGATATCTGAATTTAAGACATCTGCCTTAGCCTCACAAGACTCAGCAACTAAAGGCTGTATGTAAACCTATGCAGAGGACAAAAGGCACCTTGGGAGGCAAAGATATCATAACTATCATCTTTGATATTCATTTTAGGACAGCATAAAATGCTCTTTCCAGGTCTTTCAAGTTCTGAGACAAACCAATTGGACTATGCTTTTTCCCAGTATATCTGTGTGCATGTAGCAGGAGATGGAGAGCAGACTTCAATTGATGCAAGGCCAATAAGAGAAGCAACATTTATTTTAAAGACTGGTAAAGCCTTCTTTGAAGTAGAAAACCTGTTGTGATTTTTATAAAACTCAGTTCCATGTAAGGCAATGATGACAGCTTCCTTTAAGAAACTGTTGGGCAGGGGGGTTATACCAGAGTAAAAGTGAGTTAATAAGTTAATTCAAATTAGCTGTCCTGTGAGGTGCTAAAATACTCAGTGATTCATTTATACTTATTTATGGAGGCATCTTAGACAGTTGGAAACAGTGCGGGACAGCCACATCAGCTTTTCCTTCTCTTGTAATTTATTCATGCTTTCTGTTGGATGTTACATGAAGATTTTTTACAGATACTGAAGATTAACTTTTTGGATCTAAATGTTTAAAAGACAGGACAAGTAGTGTGTAATGGCTGTATGAAATGGAAAAAGATGATTTCACAACAGTGAGTATTGAAAATTCATCACTGAAAATGCATAAGAGCATTTTGTCATGTTTTCTCCATTTTGATAATGTAGGTTTTAAAAAATGGTTCAGCAGTGGAATGCCTTTTTCTGTTTATTGATAGTCATGTTTTCGTATCCACAGTCAAGAGGAAGGAAAAGCTTCTAGAAATCAGTGGTGGGTTTTCAGAGAGTTTGTCTGTATTCCTTGGACTGTAGTGCTTGTAGAGTCATTGTATCCAAAGACTAGTATGGCATAATTGCCACAGAAGTAAAAGTTCAGTAAAATCATTTGTTAGGTAAAAAGCATCATCTTACAGAAAATCATGTAAGAATATATGTGAATATATTCTCAAATTACTACACAAACAGTTTATTATGTATTAACATGGGAAAAGATTCCCTGAATCATGTTTTATTGCTTGTATTTCTGTTTCCTCATAATTTTTGGAGTTATTAAAATTTCACATTTCACTTTTATAAAATTGCATTTTGCAAAAATCGGAAGTGCTAAACATAGCATTAAGAATCCTTATTTAGATGAAAATTTGCTGACAGTCTTGTTATAATTCTATTAATATGATAATAGTCCTATTTGATAATTAGTAACCTTTCCCAGTTTGTCCTGTACATACAACAGAGCAATAATATCATGCAAAGATATCATATAAGCAGGTTGTCTCTATGTGTTTGTAATTGTAACGGAGAGAAGATTCTGAATCTGATCTCTTTGTGGTTTGGTTCAAATATAACATAGTGGAAAGAGCATTTTAAATGCTTAGAAAGAATAAAGATCTGATTTTTTTTTTTCAGTTATCTATTAATTCCTGAAAAACAATGCAGAACATGACTCTGTTACACTTTATTTGTGGCAGCTATGATTCAGCGTGCCAAAAGTGGAGCAATAAAAGTATTTCCTTGATTCTGTATTCTTTGGCAGGCGCATAATGAATAATAAAATACAATCTCTTTAGAAAAACATGTGCTATCTTTTCACCCTAATTTTGTATGATAGTAATAAGAAGATTACTTGGTGCTTTTTATTGTTATATCAAGTGGCTAACTGTTGAAATACAAGGCTGTTGCCATATATTCCTGCTAGAAAGTAGAGCATATGTGTGTGCAGCCTCATGCCTAACACTGCAGATTGCCACCTTTTGTCATTCCCACTGTATATAATTAGCTAATTGATACTGTGATGTTTTCTTAATTTCTTTAATTAATTAATTAAAATTTATTCAAGTTATGATAAAGTAATACATCTTTTGTTTTAGAATGAGAACATTTGTCAATCTGATTTCTATGATTATTTGTAAATATATATCTCTTTATGGAATGTAGTGTAATGCATATACGCATTTAAGTAGTAGGTAATTTCTTTCTGTCTGACATATGTTGAAAATAACTCTCATCTTGTCAATTGTGACCCCAAAATAAAGACTTTTATTAAAGTCTCCATAGTCTTGAGGGAGGAGGCAGAGGGGCATGGAAGTACCTATAACATGTCAGAACTTTAAAGCCATTATTCCCTTTATGTGATGGTCTACAGCAAAAATAATACAGGAAAAGGAACTTTTGAGTTATTGTAGTGATGAAAGGAACCTTTAGTAGCTTCTTCTCCAGGTTCTTTATTACTGCATTCATGTGTTTTTTTTTTCAGAAGACAGACATTTAAGCTAGTAATTTAAAAACATATCTCCATTTAATCACCCAAATGATGTTAATTTATTTAATTCAGACTTTAAAGTTGGCAAAGCCCTTTCTGAATTTGTAGTTCTCTTCCAACATTGTTTCACAGAAGTGCAAGTTCTGTAGAAGGCTCCAATTTAAATGATTTAAGTGATGATGGTAACTAGCTTTATCTAGTGCTGCAGTGCTTTGTAGGAGAGGGGATGTGGTAGCACCTTCCTTGCTCATTTCTCTTTATTAACAGCACAAAGAGAAAATCCACAGTGTAACTGTGGTTGAGAGTTTTTCATGCATCAGTTACTAAACCTCCCAGATTTAGGAGTAGGAAGATCTCTAAATGTCTTTTTCTTTCTTATCTGACAGGGATCATTCTTTTTATAATTAAAATACATTTAGAGTACTCCACACAGCATCCTAAGTAGCATACTGTTCAAAGCTGTGTAAGAGTTATTACTCCAGAATTGTCTTTTGAAGTCTTGTCTTTTACATGTTTATCTGCTTTTCCAAACCATGCCAATGGAACACTCTTTATTCTTGAAAGGGCATGAGTCAGTGGGCACAAACTGAAGCATACATTTCTTTATACATCCAAGCAATTAAAATTACTTTTAGTGTTGATTTTAACAACTTATGTGATAAAGATCTTTCAGCATTTAAATTCTGGCAGGAAATGTACCTCTTTTTCTAAACCTTGTTCCAAGTGTTTTAATTCCTTCTTCCCTGTTCAGGGTTTTTCCTCTTACACTAATTTCTCACAGGCTTAGTCTCCAGGACCAGAGGGTTGATCCATCATGAAGATGGCCTCTGGAAAAAGACAAAATGGAAATTTTATGTTCTGAAAACTGGGTATTAAAAGCATGTTTGGGAAAATTGAGATATTTGATAGTTAACTATGACATCCAACTTGCTATCAGCAGGTTGGGTGGAAAACTGTACAGATAGTATATTTTGCCAGCTGTAAATGTAAAATGTTAAAATCAGATGAGAAATTAAAAGACAGGCTTAGAACAGATTGCAAAACCTACTATGTTTGAACATGCATGCATCAGAAACAGATCACAGATGAACGGGATGTTCAATAAACCAGATCAAAAAAATTCAACAGAGTGGTGGAGCAACTTGCCAGGCACAGGTCCCTGGGTCAGGGAACAGGGCTGGCAGGGTAGAGCTGTGGAGGTGACTTGAAAGATTTTGGTGTCACCAGACACAGGCATGTCTCAGCCTCAAACCCTAAGTACAAGCTGCCGTCTCACACTGAGTATTAGCATCTAACTTCATCTTATTTTACTAAAACCCAGCCAGCCCCCCATGGTGTGCTCCAGCAGAGGTAGTAATGTGGTAGAAAAATGAGTTGTACTCTGCTGGTTTTGAGTAAAATAGAAAGATTGCACTGGACAAGATTCTCATAATCATCCGAGTGGTGACCTGTCACTAGTGGGGTTCTGCAGGGCTGCACCTTAGGCTCTGTGCTCTTCAGCATCTTCACAAATGACTTGGATATGGGACTGGAAGGGATACTAAGCAAGTTTGCAGAGGAGACAAAACTAGGAGGAGCTGTTGACTCCCTTGAGGGCAGGGAGGCCCTGCAGAGAGACTTGGACAAATTAGAGGACTGGGCATTCACCAATCATAGGAAGTTCAACAAGGGAAAGTGCCAGATTCTGCACCTGGGATGGGGCAACCCCGGATATAAATACAGACTGGGGAATGAGATGCTGGAAAGCAGTGCCAAGGAAAGGGACCTGAGGGTCCTGGTCAATAACAAGTTGAATATGAGTCAGCAGTGCCCTGGCAACCAGGAGGACCATGTCCTGGGAGGCATCAGGCAAAGCATCGCCAGCCAATTGAGGGAGGGGATTGTCCTGCTCTGCTCGGCACTGGTGTGGCCTCACCTTGAGTATTGTGGCAGTTTTGGGCACTGCAATATAAGAAGCTCTTAGAGAGTGTCCAAAGGAGGGCAACGAAGACAGTGAAGAGCCTTGAGGAGAAGCTGTATGAGGAGCAGCTGAGATCACTTGCTGTGTTTGGCCTGGAGATGGGGAGACTGAGGGAAGACCTCATTGCAGTTACAACTTCCTCATGAGGGAAAGAGGAGGAGCAGACACTGATCTCTCTGGTGACCAGTGACAGAATCTGAGGGAATGACTTGAAGTTGTGTCAGGGAAGGTTTAGGTTGTATATTGGAAAGAAGTTCTTCTCCCAGAGGGTGGTTGGGCACTGGAACAGGCTCCCCAGGGAAGTGGTCATGGCACCAAGCATGGCAGTTTAAGAAGCAGTTTGAGAAGATGATACTCTCAGGCATATGGTGTGACTTGGAGATTGTTCAGGGCCAGGAGTTGGACTCGTTGATCCTAGTAGGTCCCTTCCAACTCAGCATATTCTGCGATTCTGTGATAAATTGTTGTGTAATTTTAAATCATGACATTCAAATAATACTGTAAAATTTAACATTATCTTCTGATTTCAGACTTCTGACCTGGTTTGTAATGAGACTTCTGTGCACATTTCTGTTCTACCAGCTGTGTAGTCCTGTTCTTCTGGTGACTTCTAGCCTAGTAGTGACAGCAGAACATGTATGTGTCTTATCTGCTGATTTAATAAATTTGAACTGAAAATTACCATGGTAACTCTATCATCATATGAATCAGCTGCCAATCTGTGAGAGCATCAGTGAATTTTTCTGAACTCTTTGTGCTGCAAATGTTTCATAAAAAACCTGATCTGCTTATTATTGTTATTGTTTTAGGATTTGCTGTCTGAAGAAGTTGTAGTCAGGGGCTGGAAAGAAGGCTGTGCAGCTTAAGTATTGTGCTGCTCTACAGCAAATTAAATTCCCTCTGGCGAACAATCTCCCCTTCCCCAGAGCTCTTTAAGTAATGCCATTAAATTGTTTTCCTAATCCTCATATTTTGGTGATTGAACTTCTACTACAGTACTGTGCAATTCTCTGTGTGTTCTCTTTGTTCCAGACTAAAACTTCGGTAGCATAACAAGATTATCTGTGAGAAAGAGCAGTATTGCATAGCTTGCAGCTGCTTTGTCCTGCCGTTGAGTCCCCACACATTAATTAGGTTTTACTTTCTTGATGGGAAACCTAGGCATCCACAAATGCTGCAGGAAATAATAATGATGAACTAGTGGGTGGATTGGTTAATTAGCAAAATCTCTTGAGTACAGAACACTAATAATGAATTTGCAGCTGCAGATCTGACTTATGTATGTATGTGTGTAGAGCTGCACATTGCTGTGCAGAGATGCCCAAGGTATCTCTGACC
Source organism: Myiozetetes cayanensis (assembly GCF_022539395.1). Taxonomy (NCBI): domain Eukaryota; kingdom Metazoa; phylum Chordata; class Aves; order Passeriformes; family Tyrannidae; genus Myiozetetes; species Myiozetetes cayanensis. The sequence continues at coordinate 84,756,945 of NW_026087411.1, read as the reverse complement.
ATATTTACTCAAAAAGAGAAGCAACATAAACACGTTAGTCCAGCCCTTATAGGATCAGTAAAGTGCTTCTTACCACTCAGTCATCCCACTCTAAAACTTAAAAAAACCTTTCCCAATATCATCAAATCAGTTGAATATGTAGGTATCTGTAGTAAAACATATAAAGGGGGTGAAAAATACTAACTGCCCCATTATCTATTTTGAAAGCAAAATTATAGTTATCTGCAATTAGTATTTTCTTTGTATTTACATGTTAATGATTCTGTATATTCTGAATATGTGGTAAATATGGCATTCATGTTAAAAATATTTTTCTTGATGGATACCCACTATGAAATGACTGGTGCAGTTGTACTGTTTGAGAGCTTTACTGAGGTTCTAAGATTATTTTTAAACTAATAACTCTGACATTCTCAAGCTATTACCTGCCACAATAAATTGGAAAATTCCAGAGTTAAAGAAAATATGGCATGAAAGTATCTGCTTCACATTCATTTACCATCCCTTTCCTATTTGTTCTACCATGTTTGCCTTAGTATGGGTTACTAATGTGTTTTATTTGCAGCAGTTTGGAATAGGAATGTCAGCTGTAACTGCATGTTCTGTGCCTGCATGGTGATGGGGGACACCCTGAGGACTTGGGGCTGGCACCACACACCCCTCAGGCATCATGCCACTTGTGCTCCACCAAACTTTCTGAATTTAGGAAACCAGCCCAAAATACTTTGTGTTTGTCATATGCATATCATGCCTGTCCCAGAGGGGTCAGCAGCTCCCGTGCTGTGTTGCAGTGCTCCCGTGTTGATGAAATGGTGTCTGTGGGAGCAGTGACTTTCCCATGGTGATGTGCAGGGACTCTTGCAAGGGTGAAATAACTTTGCAGATTCCAGCGCTGTTGCAGTTCTGTTTCTTTGATCTTTGCCATAGTTTTCTAAATATGCAACAAGGTAAATATATATATTAATTTCACTGTCAGAAATAAAACTATTAAAGTTGACAAGGTACTGCTGCCACAGGAGATACTAAAATGAGAATGTAAAAGGCACTTAAATGCTGTTTAATGGTGATTGTCTTACACAGGATAGAAAACCGAGACCAAACAGTATATACAAAAATAACTGCTCAAGAAAAAATAATGTCTGCCATTTACTACCCTTAGGCATCATTTCATTTTGAAAATTACATTAAATGGAACAGGTGTTGCATATCTTCTCTCCAAATTTCAACATTTTCTCAAGACCTGTACGTCTTCTTTGGACTTTCAGAAGTTTTTCTGTTTTTTTCTAAAATGTGAGTTAGATCAGCTCTCAGCACTGGATATTGCTGGGACCAGATGATTGCTAGCCAGGCATTTGTTAAGATAGAGAAGAAAAGGAAGCCAGTCTCTGTTGAGCTGTTTGTAGGAGAATAGAAGAGACTTTAAAAATTCATGTTACTGGATGAAAATACTACTGAAAAAGTAATCTTGAAGACTGCTGTATTCAACATCAAGTATTTCTTCAGATCCTTACTGTAGATATGTTACAAGTGTAGACTGAATAATTAGTTTGTGCACAATGCTTATTGCACGGCCTTCCAGAATCGCAGGTGTATTTTATCTTGTGGTAACAACACTTGAGCAAGATACTGGCCCTTTAACCATCAGACCCTTCCAAGACATTATATGCAGTGAATGGTGTTCTGAAATTCCTTTATGAGAAGTAGCTGTAGTTCCCATTGTTATAAATGCTCAGTTATATCAGAATTTCTCTTCTCAGAACTGACCGCTTTTTGTTTTAATGCACAGTATATTAAGTAAACTTGAATTACATACTATGAGAAAAAACTGTTCCCTGGGGTAACATTCTTCCAAAATGAACTCAGTGCTAGAATATGTATTTTTAATGACAGAGAAATTATATGCTGTCAAGTAGTCATTTAACAAGGCCAGAGTATTCTGAGTTTCTGCTGCCATTCCTACTCCTGTAATAAAAATACACATAACTAAAAAGAAACTTTTTTTAATACAATTTGATAAAAAGAAAAAGGTGCTTCAAAATCAAAACATATGAGCTGTAGAAACTGAAAACAGGGTAATGTGAAATATGGTTTGGGATAGCAAAGCAATTTAAAATGAGTGTAAAAACTCTATCAATAAAATACATAGGGGGAGATTCTGGAGTCTATCCCTACCCTGGGAAATAAAACCAAAGTTGAATTTCATGTTATGGTAGCACTTTAGTGGCAGGGTAAGGCAGATTTATATGAGAATCTAATGCTTAATTTAGTAAAGCATTTGTACACACAAAGAAGAAGGATGAGAGACCGTGGATGGCTCCAGTAGTCTACAAAATCCAACTGCAGCCTTCAGAGGGAGAAGCAGTGTCGTCTTTTCCTCCTTCAGAAAATTGTCTGCCATCATAGAGAGCTTGTAGGAAAGGAGCTGTGAAAGGAGACATTGATTTTCTAGACATGATAAGTAATAGTTTGCATTTTTCCAGTGTTATTCTATAGAATCTGACAGCTGCCTGCACCTACTCCATTCGCTGTGTGTCATTATTAATGTATGGGGCTATCACACCATTCAGTACTAACATTGTAGTGTTAGACTGAAATTTGTAGAGAAAACATTGAGACTATGTGACATTTAGTTTATATCATCTGCTTTTCTACAGAAGCCGAATTCTTGCAGTTTTAAGCTATTTGTATGTAGGCATTTCCGTGAAGGTGTGGCTTGTGTGGGCAGCCCTGCACTGAGCCATGATGAGGTGGAGAGCAAGGAGTAGAGCAACAGCACACGTCAGGGAAGAAAGCTGCCTAGGAAAGGGCTGAGGCTGTAGTGCCTTATACCTGACATGCTGTGATGGAAAAAGCATTTTTTCTTTTTGCATTTATGATCTTCTATCACAGTGGAAAGTCTCTGGAGTCTAGCATATTTATGCCAGTGAAACTTAAATATTCAAGAATATTAGGGATTATTTCTGAAGTCAGTTGGGTGTTGATAGAAGTTCTCTTGGTAAATGTTTCATGCATTTGAAATAAAGAGAGAACTTTAACTTATGGACAAAATTTTAAAACAGAGAAAATCTATTACATGCACATCAGTGCATGATCCTATGGAGGAAAGTGCATGTCTTTTGTGTAGAGAAGCAGTCCAGAAAGGATGTGGTTAGACACCAGAGGGATCTCCAACTAGACCTTACAAGGTCATCATAGTGTAGGGGGGACTGTTACGAGATGGCAATGGGAAATTCGAAAAGTTTCAGATAATGTAAAGGGATGTGGAGAATAGCTACCTTTTGGACAAAATTTCTGCAAATATTCATGGGGGGCTGAACTTGTAATCTCTTCTTAGTTTGCTTTTGGTCTTTAGAAATAATTTTAAATGCTGTATAATATTAAAGGAATTAGCAATATAGCAATATAATATTAAAGGAATTAGCAAAAAGTATATTTCTTAAGAAGTTGATAACCAAGACTTTTAGATAATTTGTGGGGGTTGATTCATCTCAAATTTGATAGATGGAGCTCTTGCTGTTTTTCTGCACCCTTTGTTATTTATCTTATTGAGTACTGAAATTCAGATTTCACACATATTTTATTCTTTGATATATATTTTCATTAAAAGTTTGCCAGTAATGCGAACTATGTATGTTTTTGAAATATTCATTAAATGAGTCTTCTAACAGTTTACATGATATTCTGACAGTTTACCAAACCTATCAGTCAAAAGCAGATGGCCTGCGTTGGTAGGATTTTTTGGTTAAAATGAATATATTTTCAACATATGTATTTCTTTTACAATATATTTGCTGGCAATATTTTATTCTTAAAAATCAGTTAATAAGCCTGTGATACCCTCCTACACTTCAGCTTGATGCTTGAACACTCAGATGTCATCTCCCTGCAGTTCATTTCAGTAATGTATGTGGTTACACAGCAGATTAAATTATGTCATATATTGAACCAAGAACACTGAAAATACAGCTGTATTCATTTATCACTTCTTTGTACCTACTTACTTTTAGCTACCTTTTCCTGAACATACTGTGCTCTTAAACATTTGGGTCTCCTTGGTTTCAATGCTTCCCTGTTTGTGTTTACTTTTTGAATGTGTCTGTCTTCTCACCTGGAGGAGAGGACATGCCACCGGGGACTGTCTGGATCATGTTGCTGTCCAGCCAAGACAGGAAGGAGGCAAGGAAGACCACAGAGAGATGGGGCAGACCCTGAGGAGGCCAAATCAGCAGTGACTTGAAGAGTTGTCACCTGGTGGTCACCAGGGCTTCTCCCATGAATCACTGCACTTGGGAGCTTTCTTGATGGGTTGCCTACATCCTAGTTTTCACACCTGCAAAAGCAATAAAACAAAGTGCAGGACTGTGGCCAGGGCCCAGGCTTATGAAGACCCCATGAGCTCTAATTTCATATGGATTTCAGCCTTTTAGGCAAGGTAGAAAAGCAGGAGATCCCAACACTGATGCACAAGCTGTGACACGACCAAAGGAAGCTTGGATCCCAGGGCAGAGGTACAGGCTTGGTAACTGCTTCAGTGCAGACAAGGGTATTGTCAACAAAACCAGCATCTCAGGGCATTTCAGAATAAAAACAGTTCCTCCTATCTGCAAGGGTAATGTGGGCACAGAGTTCTGAAATATATTTATATATTATGTATGCTAACTTATGATATGGCAGAATTTAGGCATCATCAGTTATATAGTACAGTTTCTGGCAGTTCGAGAGTTCACCTGTTTTCACAAAAACTTTAATGCAAGCTTTTTTATATCACTAGAAATAACACAGATGATTCAGGTTTTAAACAATCTCTGCTCAGTTTTTAACCAGGGATAGTTGTCCTATTTTATGTTGCATGTCACTGGCCGACAAGAATCGTGAGAACTTAAAAGAACCAAACATTAATGATATGTGCTGGTAACACAGCAGCTTAATAGATTAAATAGTAGAAACTATGCTGAGGGAATATTTTAAATAAAGATTTATATGCATAAATACATTGAGAGAAACTGCACTTGTTCTGGCATGTGTTGTTGCTTTTATTAGGATATTGACTTACATATTCATGCATGTCCAACAGATAATGAAATAATTGATTTAAACTGAACTATTAAAAATATACACGTGCTATGCACATACAAAACTCTTTCCAGTAGCCAGGTAATGCAAAGTTTTCCACTTAATGTTAACTGGAAAGAGAAAAGAGCAAGAAGGAAAGGTTTATCTGGGTTTATAATGGCTTAAATTTTCATGAAGGAACTGTTAGCCAGATCAATCTGTAACAGTGATACCACTGTTGAATTGTCATTTAAATTCAAATTTCAGGGAAAAATTTCCTAACAAAAGGTTTTGAAAAGACAGAATTAAAGTGTGTTCCTAGATTTTAAATTCACCTTTTTTTATTAACTGAGGTACCTACTTTCTTAGATCAATGTAATAAATTGCCTAGTGGTGTTTACACCACTCCTTGTAGGTTTCTTTAATATAAATATAGGGGGGGAATTGAGTGGAAACTCAAAATCTTTTAAAAATATTTTGGTTTCTGTGTTTTTTTCCATGAACTATCTTGAGACATTAGAATTTTGCACCAGAAAGGCTTGTTCTAAAAATAATTTTATTCTCATTCATCTAGAAAGACATTCAGACTATTCTGCTCCATTGTATAAGTCATTCTCTCAAATTTTCTGTCTCATGGTCTGTTTTCTTAAACTGTAATACTGATTTAGATAAATGTTGTTAGTGTGAACTGCTCTTACAAGCTTTGTATTACAATGCTTTAAGTTTGGGAGAAAAGGTTTAAAAAAGCACATTGCATCTAATTACAATATAAAATATCCTAAAATCATATGATAACTTTGTATTGGACAAATTATTACTCAATATTACAAATTAAACAGATGTCATGCAAACCACCTGTGGGTTTCTTTTGTACCTGAATTTTATCACCTTTCAATTTTACAGCAGTTTTCATCCATTCTTATGGTACTGACCTTTGTGATGTTGACATCCCCCTCCCTTGTTAACCTCTGGTAGGAGCATTGTTCTGCCCATGAGCTCTCGTGGGTAGAGTCTTCACCTGATGTTCTCCTCTTCTATCTTCCTTTCATCTCTTTTCCATTGCAAAAGGAAGAGCGATGATTCTTCTCCAGCTTAGTGATTAAGTGATTAACTAGGTGATTTCAAGTCAGGGTTAGAGTCTTTCTTTTTTAATTTCAAGGAGTCACAGCCAGAGGTGACTCTCTTGGCTGAGTGAGGATCACCCATCACAGCACTTCCAGCTGTCCAGAGAGCGTGGCAGCTTTGTCAGGATCCAAGGCATTGCAGGGTCTGCAGCAGAAATAGCATTATACCAATGAGCACAGCATCAGTGCAGTTACATTGCTGTAAATCCAATAAAAGAAATAGGAAGGCCAGGCCTGAGCTTTCCAGGAGGCTGTCCAGGAGTGCTGCCCCAGAGACTTGAGACACCTCTTCATTCTCTCTCGGCTGCATTTCAGTGATGCTACTGGTACCTGCGGTGTCACTGGACTCCCAGCATTCTTCTTTTTCCTTGGTATCTCCCTACTTACTCCTTCCTTGCAAAACCCTGAGCATGTGGCTTACAGTCCCCATGCTGATGAAAAACAGGACCTTGGAAAGCAGCAGATCAGCAGCTGTTTTGTGACATTTCAGCTAAACTTGACCCTGAGATGTGTTTCCACTTCTGCTGCTTCAAAATCTGCTATATCTTAATGCATTCTATGTGTAGTTGTGAATCAATATTTGAGGCAAAGGTGCTAAAAAGAGAACAGTGCATGTCTGATAAGAATATCCATGTTCAAAACATTCAATAAGTTAAGCTCAGCTATGAGCATTGGTTTTTCTGAATGGAAAATAATTGGAGTTGGACAAATAAGTTGCATTTCACTTAATGCAACTTGAGAAAATTGTAAAAACATATTGTAAATGGTAAAAATTGTAAAAATAAGCCATCAGTTAACCTGAGCTTTAGGGAAGCAACTGATGCAAAGACTTTCCTAAGATCTTGCTGCAGTTAATATTACATTGTGTAAATTAAGGCTTTCTTTCAGTATTGAAAATAATAATTCTGCTTTGAAGTGTTACTAGCTTTTGCTAATTCACTGTACTAATAATATACTTAAATACTATTAAATAAATGCTTTAGGAAAACATGAAGCTTGTAGAAATGCAATATCTCTAATTTCAGAGTTCAACTACAAGCCTGCAAACAGACTGTAAACAACTACTTTTACTTTAGCTTGAATCCCCTTTCTGTGTCCACATGCAAAATCTTTTTTTCTGTCCTACAGAACTCTTCTCAGTAATCTGAATTAGAGAGCAGAGATGTCCTGGATCATCTGCATTTGTCTGCTGTAGTGCAGATGAAAAAGAAGCTCAGTTTATCAGATTCACCCAGTGAGTGTCACTGAGCACTCATGCCAAGCTACAGCGTTTGCACCCCACGTCTCTTTACAGATCCTGTGCTGGAGACATTTCAGCCAAGTACCCCATAGATTTCACGCTTCATATGTATGCATAACTCACAGTGTAGGGAGAAAGAGCCTCATCATGGCTTTAAAGATCTCTCCAAGCTGCATGGGAACCTGAGGAGCTACCTGCTCTCATCCTGGCAGTGCTGTGGGCTCGCCAAAGGGATAGCAAGTTCTCAGCTTTCTCCTGTGAACTGCAATTACTGCATTTGATTGGTATGACTCAGTTCCCACTCTTCTGTCAATGACATGTGCCTTTCCCAGGGCTTCTGTGGAAATTCTTGGAAGACGACTGTGTCTCCTTTTTTATGTATAATGTTATTCTCTTAGAAGCATGATACCCAGTAACCTCAGAGAGTAGCAGTAGTACCCTGGGGAGCAGATGAGATGAGGAAAGAAATCCAAACAGGATCACCTGCTGTGGCTATACAACATCCAGCTGTGGCATCTGTGCTTCTGGCTCTCCAAGGATGTGAGCACAACAGGTATCAGGAGGAGGCTTTTACCACCCATGCTTACCTCTCTGCCTTTCTAAGAGTGGAAGAAAGTAGGTAACTAAGTAGGTAACTAAACTGTGCTTAATTCTTTAACCTTATAGATGCCTCACATAAATGACTTTGGACTTGTAGTAATGTACCTTGCTGGAGACACTTGCTTGTTTTTGTGGCTTCTACAATATATAAATGGTCTTAAGAGGATTGCTAATTACATTAGTCTGCCTTTTGAGAGGATGTATTCAGCACAGAAAGCTGTATCTTCTCGAGGCAACTGTTAATTTCTGCTTTTCAAGTGTTTCATTGTACCTTGAATAATCTATCTTTGTGGTTAAAGGCAGGTATCATTCCTTTGGGACTCCTCTCTTCCTAGCCTTTAGAGTTTAAATCATCAGTTGCTGCATTAAAGCAATGACATATTGCTTTGTGTAGCAAGATATTTTACAGTGCTTACACAAATTTGTGTATTTTGAATGGCAGTTCTGCAATTTCAAATACCTTCCAGTTAATAAACAAAATAAATAAATGTACAGTAAGGTAGCAAACAGACCATGAATCTGAATCACTTCTTGTTTTTCAAGCTGAATTTTTCAAGGAAATTAGTTTACAAACTAGATTTTGATGTCTGGAGTCCATCAGTCTCTAGGAGAAAGAGTTGTAATTACATTCTGTCTCAATTTATGCTGTGTGTCTGCACTCCTTTTCAGAATTTTTTCTTTTTAATTCTATTATATTAAACTTAATTTTACATGACAAGTAGCAGAATCATGCAGATAAGTAACAGAAGAAATACAATTTTTCTGTAAAGACCCCCACAGTTTTCTGTAAGGAAGCTGTTCCACAATTTTGTCAGCACATTCTCACAGATTTCTCTTTAGTGCTTTCTTGAACTTTCTTAAACTATAAAACTTTCTTTTGTTAATGATGAAAAAATTGTATTATAGTTAATTTATAATCTATAATTTATTAATGCATATTAATCTATACTTAATTTTTCCCTGATTTGAAATCATGACTGTCTTAATTCCGTTGACAAAATTATGCCTTGTAATTTTAAAAAATCGGAATAATCCCAAGAGTAAGAAGCTTTACAGTATCAATGTTTTCTGTTTGACATTAAGAACAGGTAAAGAAAATGTTCAGTGAATGAACTCCATCCTGAGTCTCTGTAAAACAATTAACCAAGCTGTTTATTCCTGATGGAGATTGTTTATTTGCAGCAGCAAACTGAGAGTGTAGAGACCTAGGATTTTTTTATCCCAACAATATTTTTCCTACCAGTGAGTATACTGGAACTAGAGTACTGAATTTAACATTACATCTGTATTTTATGTTTCAATCATATTTTACTAGAAAAGAAGTTACAGCAGTTCTTTTCTTGGATTTTTTTTTTTTTATATTAAGTTGATCTTTTCTGAAATAAGTTCCATCTGTTCTGTGATAGCACAGTTGCTGGTATTCATCATGAACTTTTCATCCTCCTTTGGTAGCTTTCCAGGAACTCTGAACTTTAGGTAATAGTTTAAGAGATGAGATGCATTTAATATAATACAACTTTTAAAACCAGATTGTCTTTTTATAACTTTAAAAAAATAATTTTCTTATCATAAAAGGGAAGGAAAAGTTATGCCAGTAATGGCATAACTTCTTAACTAGACAAGTTTTAAAGTACAGTAATCTCCCCTTTAATGAATAGCATTTAGAACAATTAAATTTTCTCTGAAAGCATGCTTCCCTGCTGTTCCTTATAATTAATGCCCAATGGACTTGTGATCCTATGCTTATTCATAGCCACTAATTGTTAGCAATCTTGCTTTTTTTCCATTGTACAGAGGGTAACAGTGAAACAGTGTCTTTTTACTTTGTAAAGTCAGAAAGATGTATATGTAAGTGTGGTTTATACATCTAAGTGGCCTAAAGCACAACTTTTTTTCTGAAAGAGAATACAGAAAACAAAGCTGCAGGGAAGAGAACAGACCTTTTTCTCCATAACTTCAAGAATGCCCCATCTTTTCGTTGTGCATAGAACTGGGTATGCACAGTGGTGAAAACGGCTCTAAATCAGATCCTGGCTGGTTGCAGTATAACCAGTCTCACCAAAATGTGTCTGTGAAAAAGGTAAATGTGGTCATAATATTACAGGGAAATGTTGACTGGAAATCATGGGATGATCTTGAGGCTTTTGCAGGAATGTCTTCTGCAGTTCTGGTCACCCACATTCAAGAAAGACCAAGTCCAGCCAGCATGTGATCAGGGCATCTGGAGGAGTGATTCTGTACAACATAACTGGGACTAGCAGTCATTCTTTTTCTGACACCATCAAAGAAGGTGAACAAAATGTGATTTTAATTATAGTGAAACTGTCAGTACTGTAAGATAAATGCTGTTCTTTGTGTAAAAAAGATGCAACGATAAAGTAAATAGCAACTGCAGATAGTATGCCACTTTCAACAAGTGCAAATCACAGATACTGCCACCTTTCTATTAGTAATTCCTAAGGTATGTAGCCAGAATAACAGTATGTCTTTTATTCATTGCTAATTAAATGATAATATCTTCTACCTGAACTTTAGCATGAAATAATTTGCAAATAAAAGATCTGGCGTTCAATAAAATTGAAAGGAATATTACTCTTTCCCCTCAAAATGGTTTTCTTAAAAACAAATTGCAAACTGAAGACTTCAAGTTTCTAATATGTCATCCAAGACATCTCAGACTTGAAGGAGGATAAATAGTTTTAATTATGTGTAAATAGATTCATTAAGAGGAATGCAAAGGTCCAGCAATTATTCATTCTCTGAGATTAGATTTAGAATATTGTTTTTAGGATCTTGTGTCTTAATGGACCACTTTAATTTCTGTTTATAGCTGTTATTCTACTTCAAATGCACATTAATCTTCTTCTTTGTGAAATGTATCCATTTATCTAACAAGAGGAAATGTTATATGTTCCCAGCTATTCATGCAATTACTTGAAAAGAGTGGTGATTTAAATTTTACGTTGGCAATTTTACTTTGCACTTGCCATTGTTTCCTAAAGTATCTCTAAAGACTGTTGAGCATGATAAACTCCCTTCTGTAGAGGGGAAAAATGACTTTACAAACCAGGGGAATGTTAAAGGCAAGTATATACATGTTTTCAGTGTCATCTGTTCAAATATAATACTTCAAAGTTTGCTTTCCTGTGTGAACTTACTTATCTTAGTTTTAGTTTAGCTTCTGGTGAAGAGACCATTTACTGATTCCACATACAAGACTCCTCTTGTGCGTGATGCTAATTCTTATACACAAGATCATTTACATATACATACAAGTAGTACCTATAGCTGAGAGTTCAGAAACAAACTAGAACACACCCACTTTGGAGTATTGCACTTGCAGAAATACTTATTGGCAAATGATAGTAATCGTGTGAAGACTTTCTCCTAAGTATGTCACTCTTGATTATACAGGTGTAAATCTAAATGATCAAATGATCAAAACCAAGCCTATTACATCCAGGCTTGTTAATTTAGGAAAACATTGCAGTCTCACTGGCAAATTAGTTTCAATTATAGTTCTTGGCATATTCCCACACAGTTGCCTTGTATGTTGTATTTCTCAGGAGTGCTCGGATAGCATGATTACCAAAAGAGAGAAAACACAACACTAACAGAAAAACAACCTCTGTGTAAGAGAAAATATTATAAGAACACTCACATTATTTTCTTGCTTAGTCAACAATGTGTGTCTGAAATTCTTCAAAGATTTAATTATACTGTCAGGTATCATACAAAAAAACCAAAAACAAAACAAAACAACCAAACCAACAAAACCCCTCAAACAAATACACCCTTCTGTCTTGCTGGTATTGTTGCATCTCTCTTTCACACCATGCTAGCTTGCCAGGATCCCGATGCAAATCCTGTCTGAAAATGCTACGTTCAACTTCTGGAGACCCATAATTTAAACACAGCATATGAGAGGGCAGTCAGAAAGCTGCCAGAAACAAGCTGTGGGATGGAAAGGGGTACCCAGAAAAAAATCAGTTTTTCCTGGGTTCTAATTCTTAATATTTTAGTTATAGAATTATATTATTTTGTCTTTTCAGTCAAATCTTACCACCAGCTTTCTGCTTTTCCCTTTGACCTTTCCAGCACACTGGAGACAATACAAAAGGTATTCTTGTAATTGTTACCTCCTCAAGATTAACTTTCTCCACATACATCTGTTTTTCTAACGATTTCTGTCTTTTCCTCCCTAGTTTGGATTTGTTGAAGGTGCCCAAAGTGTCTATTTTTCAAGTCATTTTTACTACTGTTATTACATCAGTGGATGGTTTTCTTGAACATAGACTAAGTCATCATCTTTGTGCTGATGACTCACATATCTACTCTGAACCTACTTTCTCCTATCTAGGACCTATTTGCTGTGTTGTCTTCTTGCCAAGTTGTCTCTAACTCAAATGTGAGTTGAATTATTCTTTTTTTCCCATTCAGATGTTGTCTGATGTCTCCTTTCCTGATGTATATGGAAAACTTTATCTGTGTAAACTGCAACTTAGCTGAAAGGAACTTCTGTCCAAGATCCCACTCAAAGCACAGGTATCTCCAACACTGGAGCATGTCACAATGAATTCATCCAGTCAGATCATGGAAATATTCAGGGGGCAGGTTCCACCACCTTTCTGGGCACTTTTCTTGTAATCTAGCTGTAGTGTTGATATCTGTTTTTCTCATTTAATATTTTATTAACTACCTACTATTGATGTTTGAATAGCACAGTACATGTGTAGCAGAGGATGTAGAAGTCCAGGAAGAGCAAATGCTCAGGTATCCCTGTTTCTCCTGCAGGTGGATCTGCAACATTAAAAAAAAACAAAAACAAAAAACTAATTAATCTAAAGTGCAAAGGGATTAGAAATAAGGTAGAACAAATAGAACATGCATTTTAAAACCCATCTGTTTAATTATATTAGCTTTCTTTCATATCTGTCGATACTGTGAATAACCTGTTATTTTCTCACACTGTCTTATTCATTCAAATTACTAGTTTGCATTTTTGCAACTAATTTTTAGTTCTTTGGATCTATTCAAAGCATTTTGGGGAAGCATGCGGGCTGATCTGTGCTACGTTACCGTGTGACGGGTCAGATGAAAGAGGCATGATATTGCTCACCCAATTTAATGGTGGCAACAAACAAGCCTTTCTGCCAGTCATATTTCACTCACATACATAAAACCTGGTCTAGGTGCTGCTCAGCTAGTCATGGGCACCCAATGTTTACATGTTTGTAATGAACATAAAAATAAACAAACTTGACTGAAGTTAATACTCCTAAAAATCTTACAGCTTCTTTCTAGTATGTACCATTTTATTATTGTTCTTTGAATGTAAGTCACCTCTAGGGAGCAGAACTAAATTACTATTTTGGCTTTAAAATTAATTCCAATTATGTGGGCTGGAACACCTTCCTGAAAGTCTCCAAACAACGTATGTAATCACTACTTTATATTTCAATGTAATTTGAAATAGCTTGGATTTTAAAATGGAGTTCATAAGGGCAATTGTGATCACCCTTAGTCACAACACTGAAGATTGTGCATCTGAAAAGTTCTACTTGCTATAGGCATCCTTCTGTTGGCATTCCCACATATTTGTGAGCTGAAGTGCTAGAAAAATTGTTTTTGTAGGTTTGCTTTGTCTATTATGACAGTAAATCGTTGTACCACACTTTTTTGTTTGTTTGTTTTTGGTAGAGGGGAGGTTTTTGGTTGCTTTTTTTTAATTGATAGTTTTCCTGCTTTTTGAGGGGGTTGAATTTTTAGTATCATTTCCTCCTATTTTTGAGGCAGTGTGCCTTCTCTCTTCTTGTAGACCTACATTTGTTTAAGTTTCATTCTGGAGTCTTTCAAACTTACTGAAGTTTTTTCTGCTAACTGTTGGCTAGTTTTAGGCATAAACTGATATTTCCTCTGTTTTGATTTGTGCTTCACAAAGCAAACTAATGAGATTAGTAATGTGGCCAGGCTGTTAAAAAATGCTTCCTACTTACATATTCATTTGAAAATTTGTATGAAATTTGAAATTTTTAATAAACCTGATCACTTTATGTGTTGCCAAGGAAAAAAAGATCTCATATTGTTTATTATAACTTCTTTTTGAGTAATTCTTTTTTTCAAGTGTATCTAATTCTTGTTCACTCATAAAGTTTCAATAAGACAAGCCACTGAATATTGGTCATCCTAAATCTAAAGCATTACATTCTGCATAGTGAAAAAGCCTTCATTGAGCTGTTTGGAGGTCAGCCGATGTGGTGAATGTTGTTTTTTCAGGTTAGGAACTCTATTAAAGAAACATGGAGAGTAACATAGACTTGCTTGCAGAGGAGTACTTGTTATTTCTTGAATAGATGTTGCTGATGGCTCAACAAAGGTTGGTAGAGAAGAATAAGCCTTCAGCTGCATCAAGGTTGAACCAACATTGCCTGAGGCTCCTAGAGGGTGACAGAGACAAAAACAAGACTTGCACTTACACCTTCCCAAGGTGGCAGTGAACACTTTCCTGACAATCCTTGGGTGATGTGTTCTTGTGAACAGCAGAGGAGACCATAGGCAGGGTGTCTGGTAGATGCTTCTGGGCTAAGGTGTACCTCTCTGTGATGGCTGAGGGGTGGCTCTGCTCTTCATCTCTTGTTTAGGGTTTTGCAACTAGTGGAACCAACCTACAACTGACTTTTTTTTAAAACAGGAAAGGGGAATCCTACAGGGATTTATTTCTTTAAACATGTCCAGAGAAGGAAGGGGGCAAGGACACAGATTTGAACAGTGCCTGAAAAACATTTGTAGTAAAATCTCATTTCAGTGCTTTACTTAATTTGTATATTTGGAAAGTAGAAATTGCAATGGACATATTTTTGCATCCAAGCAGAGTAGTATCGAATTTTGGCATGTGTCCTAAGTCATTCTCAGTCTGTAAGTTTCTAGTGAGGTTTTATATGTTATTTAATTGATGTACCTATGTAAGGGTACCTGGAGAGGCATCAGATGGTGGTTTCTCTTGTGCTGTTTTACCACTAGCTAAAAAAGCAACCATTTGTCCTCAGTCAGTGAAAACTGAATTTGAATATTGCTTCTTTGCTGAACATCCTTCTGAAAATATGGTGTTTGTACAGCTTTTTGAAAAAAATAATGCCCAGATGTTTCTTTTTTTGTTCTGAGTCTGTTTGTTGTTTCCTGTTTGTGGCTTTTGAGGTGTAACTACTCTAGTTACAGTTGGTGAGAGGGCGTAAATGTATTTAATTGCATTTCATTGCACAGCCCATATATTTCTGCAGCACTGCAGCAGGAGCTAAAAGTGTAAACTGGAAAATACTAGAAAATCAGGTTCCAGCATGACCTGTCTCTGGATAGTGCAATTATTCCTTGATATGTCTTCTCCTATGATGTGATTCTTTTTTCTTACACAGAAGTTAGTACATATCTCAAACAGGCGTTACATCCATGACTGTGAAGATTTAGCAGATCAATTCAGCTGTTCATCTTGTGATACATCAAAGAATGTTTGACTTTCTTCAAATGCATGTTAACTGGGAGGTCGTTGATTTGCTTCTGGCCAACAGGTTACATTCACTCCCTGTCTCATTGTGTGTTACACTTTGCATGAAATTAGTTGTCCCTTTTTATTTGAATGTCAACAGGAAGGTGCCTTTTCTGAAAATGCCAAGAATTGGAAAGGAAGGCTGGAAAGGAAGGTCAAAACCAGATCTTAAATTCTTGTAAGCATGATATCCTTCCCGGTAAAACTGGTTTCAAACATGGCCTAGCAATGGCTGTGTTGCATGTGAGCAGTGTCTTAGGGGACTTAATTTCTTAGAGCTGATAATGACCATTCAGATCATATTAACACGATTTTCTAGAGGTTTGCTCCCAAGTTTTGTGTTTGTTTATTGTCTCAGAAAATTAGTATGTTTTGTCAGCAACCAACAAGCACAGTCTTGAAGGTTTTATAATACTTCGATTTTTAAATCAGAATAAAATATAAATTTATAACGTGTGCATGGTCTTCCCTTCTTTTTATTTCCTCTCCATTTTATTTTGTTCTGTCCAACTCTCCCAACCTTTTGCAAAGTGGGCAACTATCTGAGGAAAGCAGATATAGAAGAAAAATAACCTACTTTTTCTTGCAGGTTTCAATTTAAAATGGCTAATTCAGCACATTATGGATGCTAGTGTTTTATTTGCCACTAAGAAGTTAGCAAGTAACTGTAGTAAATTGGTATCATCCTTATGCCTTTAGAAGCTCTAGACTTTGGTCTGTGTGAGGAAAAACATCTTTCACATACAAAGAAACAAAACAACAACTTAGGTGTTAGACATACATGCAAAAAAACCCCAAACAACAAACAAACAAACAAACAAACGACTTTGTCTTATTTTTGAATGCTTCATTTCTTGTGATCCAGGCCCTTAGGAAATGCTATAAATGCTAAAAAGAAAATCAAGTGAACTGTCAGGATTGTGTCTGTATGACACATATGTTTACTTTAGGGGGTATTTAAAATCTTCTTCTGTCCTTCTGTGGCTTATGACCATTTTGGGAGAGGAGAATGTAAGGTCTCTTGTAAAAAAATGTCAGTGTTTCAGAAAAACCAAAGCAAATGCATTTACTGCCACTATCAACCTAATCAGCTGGGAAATGGTGTATGCTGTAGGAACTTGCAGATAACATACATCAGCATTTAACATTTACATAGTCACTATTTTTTGCTTTTTGAACTTATCTCCACGTACTAGCATAAAAGATAGAGATCAGGAAGAAATCAACTCTGACCAGTTTGAAGCCAGTTACAGTTCTGTACAACCGCAGTCACTTCCTAGCTGAACATACAATTAGCCAGTGTAATCTCCAGCATTTCACTCCTCATTAAAAATCAGCTTTGCAACTAGAAAACTATAAAAATTTCAGAGAAATAGAAATGGATTAGCCTAAACCCTAGGTTACCAATCCTGTCCATCGCTGCTAGAATGACTATACCTGCAAGTAACAAGGGGATTTTAACTGTAAATCTGCAGATTTTAAAACTCAAGTGGATTTGCTTCATTTAGATGCAGATCTAAAAGTCCTGCTAGCTTAAATAATTTTGTATTTTCAAAAAAATTGTATACTTTCCTACAGAAAAGACTAGTGTAGTTGTATTTTCAGATTTTTTTTCAAGATATTCTGACATTAAGTTTTCCAGTTTGTTTCTTGTTTCCAAAATTCCCTCTCTTTCATGCCACTTACCCCTGCTACTTAGTTTCTGACCTCTGAGTTTCTCCAAAATAGTCAGTATTGTAACTGAAATGTTATTAGTGTTTAAACTTGCTTACTCCACCTTTGAAGTGGATCAAGGGAAAAGCATTCTAGCCAGCTTGAACATTATTACTTGAACTGCTCCAACATTACATTTTAGGCGGCTTATTGGTTCTGTCATTTGTGTCTTCTATATTCTGTACACTTTATATTATGATTGCTTTTTCTTAATCTTTACAACTAGCTCCTGCCCAAACATCATTAAAAATTGCTACCTAGACATAAACATATTTTCCCAAAGTAATATATCTGTTAGATGTAACTGTGATGTTAATCTTTGGATGCAGTTTTAAAATAGCAGGGGTGGACCTTCCATGTTCTAGTACATTTTGTACTCAGACTTACCCCACATAATTCTTACAGAAGACCTACATTCATCAAACAGAAAGAGACAGAATGTCCCAGGTCACTTCAACCTGTTAAATTGTCTCCAAGAAGCTTCTTTCTAGTGTGCAGAGAAACACTTGAAGATAAGAGATGAAAAGCTTTAACAGAAGTCGCCAAAGGCCCAGACAATAAAAGCACCTCTAAACTTGTCATCGTGACGGCTAATCACTGCTGAGATAAAGGCTAACAATAAGGTTCAAATACAAAGACTCTGACACAGCAGTAGTAGAAATGTAGTCAACTACAAAGGGCATTCAAATCGGGAAAGATAAATCTCCTCAGTTAAAGCAACAGAATGAATCCCAAGCTCCTGGAGGTCAAACAGAATCACTACATTTCTAATTACATCATTAAATGTCATAGCCTTTTCAGTTCTCTCTTTTCAATTCACATTGTGTGTTCTCAATAACCCACATGATTTTGCCATAGTTACTAATATACTTTTGGCGTTATTGATAAATAACCACTGCTGCCTCTTCATGTTATGACTTCAGACTGTGGTCTCATGAAGTGTTAGCATGCTTTATTAGAAGAAATAGTGTTTAGCGATTGTCAAATTTGCCTTTGAAATTGCTGGAATAACTACCTCTTTGCTTGCACAAAAGTTGTACAAATTCAAAGTTTTTTGAGGTGTTTAGTCTTTATACACATGCCCTTTTCTCCACTTTTGTGTAAAAGAAGATTTCTATGAACTGGTCATTTACAGACATTCAGAAATTTTATAATGTCTGGGTGTGAGAATGCTCTTTATCTGACACAAAGTTCTTCTATTATATATTAAAAAATTCCTTCAGAATGGAGCCAAGCTAAATGGTTGTTCATATTGCTTGCTTACCACATGTATTACTCGATTTAAGAGACAGAGGGAAAGTTAGGAAACTGCAATAGAAATAAATGAGTGAAATAGGATAGTAGGTTCATAAAAGAAATTAAGAAAACCCATATCTGAGACTTGTCAAGTAATCTCTGCTTCTTCATAGAGAATATGGGTTGATGGATCTGAAGTTTTGCATGGAAAAGCCTTTATGTGTATTACAGAGAAACCAAATAAATTTAATCGTTTTCATCAGGGTTTTACACATTTGTATGGATCTTGCACAATCTCTGCAAGGATTACCTTCACCTCCCCAACGATTTTTAGGTATTACTAGAGGAGAGAAAAAGTGGACCTGCGTTTTTATTTTATATTCTTGTTAATCCTATTTTTATCTCCTAATATAAATCTCCCATATAAAATAGTGAAACTCACTCCAGTGACATTTGCTATGCTATAGTGTTTACTTCTACTTCTCTGTCTTTTTTATACAGGGTCTCAAAACTGATGTATCCATTATAACTGATTATATTTTACCTTGTATTAGGAAACCTCTAATAGAAACTGATGTTTAAGTACCACATTGCTCAGATTAAATGTCTGAGAAATACTTGAAACCGCATATTTTAAGTTTCCTTCATTCTTTACATAATCAAATCTGACAATCATATGCCCAGGAAATATTCTTTCAAATCAATGACAAGACAAGATTTTTGAATGAAATGTTTGCCCATTCTGGATAAATTCTTTTAAGGGGATATTTTTGTTAGGTAGGGACATGTGAAAGAACTCGTTATACTAGTTTATGGAGCCTGAGGAAAATTTACTTCTTTGTTTAATTTGTTTAATCTCACAATTGACTTGTTGATCGATAATTTAGCAAGCACTTTATATTTTAAAGAGATCATGATTTTCATTGTTATTTGATGAGTCATATGAAAGTGTTATTGTACTTCAGTTTCTATATGGTGATTTTCTCAGATTAAAGAAGTGAATTGCATACCACTCCCAGCTTTCTTTTTCTTTTCCTTACATCTGTTGATGTGTATGTTGTAGTTCATCTTTTACTGCTGAGATAGATCACCATATTAGCTTTGAACATTTGAGCTTCCTGAAAGCTTTTATATTTTATATGCAGAAAGGAAAACTAGAAGACCAGTTAAATTCTCAAAAGAGTACTCACAGTTTGACAAGGAAAGATTGAAGAGAGCAGGAAATACAACAGCTAATTAAATAGTGGTCATGCTATTTTGGTGCTTGGGCAAACTAAATATGTGATGTATAACTTAAAGATTGGAGCTTATCCTTGGGGTCTTCTGTAAGAAATCACTCTATGCTATTGATGAAACCAGATCTCACTGTAAGTAAGATTAATTTTGATTAATGCTGTGTATAATTCACTTTCTAGCATGAATTCATAGATTCATGCATTTGGTAATGTGCTTTAGTGTTACCAGCTTTTAGGTAGTTTTGCTATACCTAAAGTTATCTATTTTACTAGTTGTTATAACACCAAGAGTTACTCTGTGTTGGAGCATTACTTATTCTATTTATCCCATTACATATACAAAAAAGGATGGAACTATTAACATCCTCTGAGAAACAAATTTTAAAACACATCCTTTAAAAACCTCCTGTACCAACTAACTACAATTTTTGAAACATTTGAACTCCTTTGAAGAAAAAAGTAAAATGCTAAAGAAGGAGAGGAAATGAGGGACCACTGTCTTTTTCAGGGCCTGTGAAGAGCCTAGGTCCAATTTTGATTTATGTGGAGTATAGAATGTCAAGGATAACTGCTGTTTGGATGCTACATGGCAACAAAAACATAGAATAAAATATAGAATGTTTGCAAATCAATACACATTATATCTGCAAAAAATATGATAAGGATTATTGTGCTTGGAGGATAAAATTCATATTGCAGTTTTAGATCCAAAGAATACGAGAGGAAAGAAATCTTGAAAGGCAAAATGATTTCTCTTGATCTTGGTGGAAATTGTTCGATCAGGTTTACAAAGCAGTAGGTAAAGTGCTCAGGTTCTATTGTGTAGCAGGTTTTTGTACATATTCATTATTCTTAATATAAGCAGGTGCAAAAGAGGTGGAACTAAAGCAGACTTTCTTGCATTCTAGCTGTGGTGTTTCACCAGCTGCACACTCGTTTGGGTGGTATTACCCTGCAAATGATTATTTTAATGAAATCACAGTCTAAATTGGTGGTATCTGGGAGCAATCCTTGAACAGTCAAGTAATTTAGTACCAAATTAGCAGAGAAGGAAGAACTGAGAAATATACTTGCGTGGTTCTTCAGATTTGTATGTTCTGCACAAATAATCAGACTGAAGTGCAAACACTATGTTATCTTTGTTATCTCCCTCCTCTAGTACTTTCTTTGGCAGAAAAACACTGAGCCCTAAAACATTTGAAATGCGGGGGAAAATGGAACTACAGACTACCAGCATCCAATTGACTTGAAAACTAGATAGACAGAGCAGGCAACCTTTTCAAACTGTTACAAATGAACAAAAAGTAGAATATATAGCCACTTTCAGCTGAAACATTTTCACTAACTCAGTTGCTTTAGAATGTCACTTTTAAAATAATTGTGCTGAGACTTTGAATGAGTTCAGTTAACATTCACATTTCCTATCAGAAAATTTGCTTTGGGACTGTTCCATATAAAGTAAGAAGAAACTGCCCACATATGTTGGTAAATAGTCAGCCAGACTGTTCCTGGGGTATGTTACATGGCAATGATACTCAGCTAAATGCCACCTAATTTTAGGTACATAACTAAGAAGGCTAATTTAGGATTATTGACTATCTGCCAAGATTCTGTCCGTAATTTACCAACACAAATAGGCAACTCCAGCAGACTATTGAGATTTTAGTAGAGCTGAATTTCCTTGGGAAGTTTCTCTTTGACACTGCCAACTGTAGTGGAATGTACAGGGCAGCTGTGCCCCCTAGTCTGAGCACCCTGGTACCTGAAATTAATTTTAGATTAATCTGGACTGGAATTTGTTCTCATGAGGACAAAGTCAAACCAGGCTTATTTAATGCACCACTTGCCACAGAGTCCATCATTTATGATAACACACTATTATACTGGTATATCTTTATCTGAGCAAATTATTAAGTCTTTGACTTTTGCAAAATAATACTCCAAAGAATATGCACTATAATAGACAATAAGACTAATTCTGATCAATTTTGAATCTTGATTTTCCAGTGTGGCATGCATTGAACAACAGACTTAGATGACTGCTCTTGGAACAGAGTGATCGAAGTCATAGAAGACTATTTACCTAGAAGGGTGTTTAGTCATACTTCCATTGCTTATTCAACAAGAGATAGCCTTGAGTAGGATTATACTCTAACATTTAGTTGAAGCTACATTTATATTAACCTGATACAAAAGCTACCAAACTTTCATTTCTTGACAGGGAGAGAAAAATTCCTCATTGAATTACGAGCATCAATGGGCCAGTCAGCACTATGCCAAAGCAGAACTACAGATCTAGTGAGAATTACCACTGTGTTCAGTATGTATTGATTTTTGCTATATATTTCCTTCTACCTAAGTGAACCTAATTATCCTTCTTTTGAGTTCTTAGAAAAGTAAGAAGAAATTTTAGTAACTATTGTTCTGATAGTTGGTCAACAGAGAGCATATTCTTCACTTCTTTCACCATCTGAAGTTGATGGTAATTTCATCAAGATGAGTACACTGCTTCTTCAGTTCTGAATAGTTCACTGTTTGTTTAGCATGGGTGTTTAGTTACAGGTAGGGCAGAGGAGTGCACATTTATACCTAGGGGCAAAAAGTTTCTGGTGTTTCTGTACTTGAACTTCTTTTATAATTTTTCTTTTAAAAGATCTGAGATGGAAAATCAAAAACCTAGGCTGGAGTTTATCTGTGTGGAGTCTTTATATATAAATACAGATAAAGGTGTAATTCTTGAGGGTTATTAAGTAGTTACAGTACTTTTTGCAAACGCAGGTTTGCAAATTCAGTCAATATATTATGGAACTCTTTGAATTTTATCAGTGAAATACAAATATTGCAATGTGCCAGATGTTTTATTTCTACCTTACTGATTAGTGTTGGAGTTCTTGGCTGTTTGTAGAAAACAATAGATACCTCCAACCATAAATTCTTTTGATTATGAATGATGCCTTTCTTATATTTGATGATTGATGAATTCGTTGATAGTTTGAAATAATAAGGTTCAAAATATTGAGTAATGAACTTCTGTTAAGGTGCAGAAACAGTTTGGGGTTGGGTAAAAGCCTTGTTTTGAAAAAGAAACCACTACCTTTTCTCATACTACAAAGAGCCGTATATGTAGTATTCCAGTTGTTAAATTAATTTTATCTACAACTCAGTGCAGGATATTTTAGTGTCCTAAAGGTACAAAAAGGCAAAAAAGAATTGCGAGGTAATCTCATAATCTGAAGTGGTTTTAAAAGATATTTGGGTAATATGCTGGTTCAGATGGTAAAGGCAACAACAGTGGAAATACCTTTCAGATACTGACATTGCCATGTCTTACCAGAGGGGTATTAGCAAAGGTCTGCAAATCTCATGTGGTTTTGAGTCATCAGAGCAGCACACATTGTGATTTTTTTTTTCTTCTCAGAACTGGATGTGAGTTTCCATTCATTTCACAGTTTCAAAGATACTAAAGCTAGGCAGTGGGTCATGAACATCTTTCATTATTCAGGCAATAGACACATGGCCTCATATCATTACTAAGCCTCATCATTCATGATAGAAATAGAAACTTCCTTTGTCCATTTACTCAGTGATATCTTGCTCCAGCTTTCCTGATAAAAGAACTTTCACATAATTTCCAGTTTTCATCCTCTCTTTAGCTTTTAGTCATATGATCTTATTATACTTTTGTCTCTGAAGAACTGACTGGTGTCAGAAGTTAAAGGTTATTCCTGTTACAAATCTCTAATCCTGCTTTTGATAAATTGTACAGTGTGAACTTCCAATGAAGATGGATGATGAAACCTGTGTTTTCCAGACCTTGAATTACTAGTGAGATTTTAACCTTCTCTGAAATCATCTGTCTTAAATGAATAAAAAAATATAAAGTTGCATTCAGCCTTTCAACAAAAAAAAAAAAAGATAAAGATGGATTCAGAAGAACTCTTACTGTTTCTTTTTCAACCCAAAGAACAGGTCACCTGAACACCCTGCCTCACAAATATAGTGCATATCAATTTATGATGACATATTTATGTACATCATTTGATGAAACAAATGAACAACACAGGGCAACAACCAGTTCCTGCAGGATCAGACCGATTAGACCCTAATTTGATACTAAGTCTGACAGTTATTTCCTGAGTATGATCGTGGTGGTTGTACCACAATTTTTTTAGCAGTTATACTCTCCTGAGTTACTTGAACAGCATATAGGCTAATATATCTAATCCTAATGCATCAATATAGCTCCTTCTGTCAACTAAGCACATAAATTTATTAGGGTAATATGTAGTATATTTGTCCAGTTGTAATCTCAGTGAAATGACTCTAAGTAATATTTCCTTATTTCCAACCTAGATTTATTGAACTCTGTATCAATCATCCACTCAGGTTTAGGGGCAGAGGTGTGTGAGCTTAAGAGCCCTTCAATCCTGAAATTACCTTTGTCAGCTTTTCTGTTCTCTCTGGTTCACCCCCAGTTGCCTGGAACTTGCCTAGGATTTATTAAAAATAAATATGAACAGCCCAAAGATACTTTTTTTTCAGGCCACAAATTTGCTTGGATATTTCACTTGCTTAATTCAAGCATCTTGAGTGGATGCACCATCTGCTAAGGGAGCATCAAAAAAGTATGTTTTTAAGAATGGTTTGGTTACCCATTTAAACTCTCTGCACTGATATATAAGGACAAAGGCAAGAACTGCTCCACAGGAAGTGAAATTTCACTCTGTAAGTGCAACTCCAGAGGCCAGAGTGTGTGGTATGCACGTGCATCACGTCTCTGCAAGGAACGAGGGGAAAGCATCACAGTCCTCAACCAAAAGAACTGTGCTAGCAGGTGGAGGTGACTGAAAATTTCTGTTTTCTTTCACTAACCCTTAAACCTCTACAATTTTCAGGAAAACTGCATTTCCCTAATGCATCGAAAAGCAGTCCTAAGAGTCCTGCATCACATGGCATCAAATTCTATTCTCTGGAGTTTCTAATCAGCCCATAATCTTGTCAGTGATGGAGAGAATGTTGTCAAGAAGAGGAGAGTATTTTTACCATTTATTTTCTTGCTGTGGTGATGCCTCATCCTTTTGATTTATATCGATGCAGCTTCTAGGTGTTTGTCCTAATGTGTTGTTTTCCATGATATGGCCACTCCACAAGAGTCTCTGTTTTACTGCACCCAATTTATGAATCTCAAAATGAGAACTATGTGCTTGACCTCTGCTACTCTAGAAATTATGGGGCTCAAAGGTGCATCCAATCTGGCCTTTAATACTTCCAGAGATGGGGCATGCACAGCTTCTCTGAGCAACCTGTTGCAGTGCCTCACCACCCTCACAGTAAAGAATTTCTTCCTAATATCTGGTCTAAACTACTCTCTTTCAGTTTACTTCTCCTACTTTGCATGTCCTCCACTTCTTTATCAGGTAAACTCCTTTCAGTCAAAATTTTCAGCTACTTTTCTAGCATTGTTAGCAAGACCTTCTATGTGCACTATTTGTTTCTGGTTGTTGCTTTTTTCAGTAAGAACCAGCGTTTCAGTATTCTGGACTTGTCATGCTGTTACAGATGGTATTAAAAGAGGACATCTACATGTTATGGTTTTTGAAATTTTTGAACTCTTATCCAGACTAAAAGATGCATATCCAGTGTAAATATTTTCTAACATTTATCCCAAAATATAAATCGGAACAGAGTGGAATGTAAAGGTCTGGGTTTTAAATTTAGTCTAAAATAATCATTGGAGAAACTAAATCATAACTATTTTGTTTTGGTCAAGCATTATGTACTTATGGACAACTCAGCTGAAACTGGCATCTGTATTACTCTGAGAAAGGAATGTCAGCAAAAAAATTAATATAAAATGAGGTCATTATATTAGTTATGAATACAGTGATGTCTTTCTTTTGAAAACAGACTATTTGTTAATCCATCTACTTTACTATGGATATCAAAAGGAATAATCCACAAGAATAGTTACTGAAAAACATATTTACTTTTTTATTTTTGGGTCCTCCACCTCTTTAGAGATCTACAATTTTGTGTATTGCTGACTCTTCTTAGTTCAGTAAAACTGAGTGAAAAATAACTTCAATTACTACAAAAATCCTTGCATTTTTCATTTAACTTCTTTTCCAAAACTCAAATTTTTGTTGTGGAATATATATGCAGAAATTTAAGAAATTTAGATTAAAAGAAACTATTTTCCTGGGAGAAGGAAGAAAAAAAAAAACAACAAAACAACCCCAACTTTTTTTTAAATACACTTTGGATTGAAGAGGTCATTTAACTGTAGCTATTATATGAAATCTATGTCTGTGGTTAATTTAGTTTCACTGGCATTTATCAAGTACCTGACATAGTTGTACAGAATCTAACTTTGTAATTGGGAAACACCAAGTCCACTTGGAATTCTTAATTAAAGTCTATTTAAGAATGGGATTTTGTGATAGAATTTGATAGGAAGGAAAAAGTTACAGTTTATTCAGTCCTTGTTAACAATAAACATTTTGATTGCTAAAATTACTGAAATACTTTCCTCAAACTCTCTTCTTCACAGTTTCATGTAATCATTGTGTTTGAAAGAAGAAAGAAAAGTAGTAAACTTCTCCAAATATAGAGGCATTTGCAAGAGCCTTATTAAATTCCCTACTCCACTAAAGTCTTGAAAGTCTACAGCTTTTAACACATACTCATGTGATCTTTTGTCTACCACTGAGAGTTTTTAAAACCTCTATTTAATGTTGATTAAGTTACTCTTCAATTCACTTTCTTGTCAAGATAAAAAAAAAACCAAAACAATATTAAAATTAAAATGTGGCACCTTTTAGGATATTTAAATCCTAAACATGTAGTCCAAGATTCTGACTACAGATAAATTCTTATTTATTGTCCTTGAAGACTGGATTTGTCTAAATGATTTTAACTTCTTTAGTTGAGCTGATTGTTCCTCCTTGGAAACAATTTATGAATTTGTTTTGAATCCTCAAATAGATTTGGCCTAAATAGCTTTAAAAAGAGTAGACACCTTTAAAAAGATGAATCATGACATTTCAGTGGTTTCTAAAATAAATGTTTCAGCTTTTCATTTTGAAAGAATGTTTTGAAACCAAACAAAATTTTAAAGGCTTTTAAAAATTATTAAGTAACCCAAGAATAAAGTGAATCATTTTACTGACTGAAAGGAGAATTAAAAACTGTGGTGTTTTCCCATTTAATTTCACTGACTATCAGAATTTCCATTTGGAGTCAAGCAGAACTGCTTTTTCCTCTAGTCTTGCTTTGGTTTAGCTGTCTGTGTAAGCCCATAATTTATATAACATTACTCCTGGGTTGTTGAGTCTAATCACCAGCTCCTACACATAACCATGACATCAGTCTCACTTCAGTGCCTGGTAAAGTTATGGAGATTTTTCTGGGAGGTATTGAAAAACACCTGAAAGACAACGCAATCATTGGTCACAGCCAGCATGGCTTCATGAGAGGAAAGTCCTGCTTAGTAAACCTGATTTCCTTTTATGACAAGGTAACCCACCTTGTTGATAAAGGGAAGCCAGCTGATGTAATCTTTTTAGATTTCAGTAAAGCTTTTGGTACTGTCTCCCACAGGATCATTCTGGACAAAATGTCCATCACACAGCTGGATAAACACATCACAACACATGAGCAATTAGCTGATGGGTTGAGCACAGAAGGTGATAGTGAATGGGGTAACGTCAGAGTGGTGACCTGTCACTAGTGGGGTTCCAAAGGGCTCAGTCTTGGGCCCTGTGCTCTTCAACATCTTCATAAATGACTGGGATGCAGGACTGGAAGGGATACTAAGCAAGTTTGCGGAGGAGACAAAACTGGGAGGAACTGTTGAGGAGGCAAGGAGGCCTTGCAGAGAGACCTGGACAAATTAGAGAGATGGTTAATTACCAATTGTATGTAGTTCAACAAGGGAAAGTGCTGGATTCTCTACCTGGTTTGGGGCAACCCTGGGTGTACATACAGACTGGGAATGAGATGCTGGAAAGCAGTGCCAAGGAAAGGGACCTGGGGATCCTGGTCAATGGCAAGTTGAATATGAGTCAGCAGTGCCCTGGCAGCCAGGAGGACCATGTCCTGGGGGCATCAGGCAAAGCATCTCCAGCTGGGTGAGGGAGGGGATTGTCCTGCTCTGTTCTGCACTGGTGTGGTGCAGTTTTGGGCACCACAATGTAAGATATTAAGCTCTTAGAGAGTGTCCAAAGGATAGCAATGAAGATGGTGAAGGGCCTTGACAGGAAGCTTTATGAGGAGCAGCTGAGGTCACTTGGTCTGTTCAGCCTGGAGAAGAGGAGACTGAGGGGAGACCTCATTGCAGTTACAACTTCCTTGAGAGGGGAAGAGGAGGGACAGGCACTGATCTCTTGTCTGTGGTGACCAGTGACAGGACTCGAGGGAATGGCCTGTCAGGGGAAGTTTAGGTTGGATATTAGAAAGAGGTTCTTCACCCAAAGGGTGGTTGGACACTGGAACAGTCTCTCCAGGCAAGTGGTCACAGCACCAAGCCTGACACAGTTCAAGAAACATTTGGACAATGCTCTCAGGCACATAGTGTGACTCTTGGAGATGGTCCCCTGTGGTTCCCTTCCAATTTGGCCTATTCTGTGATTCTGTGATATGATCATTGGAAACTTTCTTGTTTATGAACACCATCTTAAAATTGCTTATGTTTTCTTCACTGTTTTCAATTTTAATTAGAAATCTCATTTTCAACCTTATTTTTCATAGGTAGTTTATGATTATGCAGTCAGTACAACATGTGATAGCATCGAATACTAGTTAAATACCTCTTTTGCATGATAATCTCACTCATGTTTTAAAAAAAAACAACACAAAACTAAAAAAACTTTCACCTGTTGCTTTGATGGGCTGAACAAGCAACCTCTTGTAGTTCATGTTGTATTGAATTCACTTTCTCGACTTACTCATTTAGTTGGAGTTTTTTGCTTCAGATTAATGTCTCTTTCTTGAACAGTGACCAAAGCTGTACATGGTATACAGGATGTAGTTTCCAGACAATGCTGCTAATATCACTCTGTCTATACTGGAAATACTTCATCTATTAAAATCCAAGGTCATATTTAACATTTTTTCCACAGCAACCTGACACTGATGGTTTTTAGCCGTTCTTGGTCCACCCATATGCTGCTTTTTTCTTCTCTGCTATTTTAGTTGAATAATCTCAGCTTAAAGCCAAAATTATTAATAGGATATAGTCTTCTAGAACTTGTAGCTAGCTCCTGCTCATTGGCTAGGTACTTCTGAATTGGTATTGCCACATATCCTCTTCTGGATAGTTGCAAAATACTGAAATCCTTTGTTTCAGCTCACACTCTTCCTCTTCTGTTTCCAAAGAGAGGTATAACCTCACCATTCTCTCAACATGACTGGCATTATTTAAATGTCCATATGTAATTGTATAGTCGTTTCAGGTGCCACTTCTCTCAGGTTTTTGTAAAGGTTACCAAAAGATAAAAAAAACTCTATCGCAACCAGGGTGTCAAGCTTTGCAATTCCTTCCGTGTCAGATGTGTTACTTTCTGAATATATTTATAATTTCCTATTAGTCATGCTATCTTTCACCTTCTGGGTTTTTTCGTTTTTGTTTGTTTGTTTGTTTGGGTTTTTGTTGTTGTTTTTGGTTTTGTTTGTTTGTTTTGTGGGTTTTGGGCTTTTTGTTTGTTTGTTTTGTTGTGTTTTCTTTTTTTAATAATTGGGAAACATATCAAGTGAGCTTTTGGCTCATTTTAAATTGTTCAATATTGAGCTCCTTATGTCATTCCTTGTAAGTGCTCTTTGTCAGCCCAGTTTTGTTTTAGCCTGATCAAGTATGTCTGCAGTGGTACCACAAGATCCCTCACATCATGTAGGATACAAATTCCAGAAGTTTTAAATCTTTAGCCTAAGCAAATTTCACGTCCCTTCCTTATGTTTTCATCCCTTTCAAATCTATTCTCAGTTCAGAACATATTTTCTCACTCATTCCTTTCTTACGTTTTCAATTTTTGTCAGAAAACACCTTCGAGACTTCCAAATTACACATTTCAGTTACAGTATCTTAATGTACTCCTTCACCAGCTGTGTGATATGGAACAAAAATCTTGAGCCCAGTACCTTAGTGAAAATACTGCTCCTTTTTCTGTTTGGTTAGTGTTTCTTTAATGTATATGTACAACATGAGTGTCATTTTTGTTTATTATGAACTGTTGATGATAAGGGTGAATGCATTTTAGCGTTAATTTGCACAGGAGTGAATGCCACCAATGAGTGGTACTCCAGATGCTCAAAAAGGGAATGGGAAAGAGCAGGGATGCAGTTTTTCAGCTCCGTATCTTGGAGCTGTGTCTGCTTGGAGCAATGTCTGCTGTGAAAGCTCATCCACTCCACACCAAAGATTTGAGTCCAAAACCAGTATTAGAAGATCTCTCTCTCTTTTACATCACGTAGGTAACAAAAGCCAACATGCATTTAATCTTTTAAGGTAGCTAACTTCATTTAAAATTTAAGGCAGTAAGTGGGAGTAAACTGAGTAAAATTAAAGACAGTAGACAGATGCAACATTCTTCGGTAGCTGGTTATAAATTTTGACCCAGGCTTCCAGAAATAGAAGTATCTCAGAAGCATCCCTAGTATGCACAGTGTCCTCAAAAGTGTTTAACTCTAGGCACACAGTCTCTACCATGAAATAGGGTAAATTGTCCCTATATCTCTATGTTTACATCTGTTGCATACTAATATTTCTCTATATTCTGTGGACATAGCAAAATCGCTACAGGTTCTGTAGTTGGTTTCCATAGAATTTTGATTACTGCACAACAGAAAATGTGTAAAAATAGGTACTTTGCAATTACAGAAGTAAGACACCAGCTGTGTTCCCCCTTCTGTTTAAAATCTGTTTACTTTTGGTTACCTCTTGCAGACCAATGAAGTGAAGATAGGGAATACCACTGCAGGGTGTGTTAGATTCACACTCCAACAATAAGAATGTGTTCTCTTAGGCTTCCTGAGGAAAACTTTGATTTTGGAACCAGTGGAGAGTGAATTATTGCTGACTTCTCCTAAGTTACAGAGAGGTGGTCAAAATGTTTTATGAACAGCAAGTGAGTGTAGGCAGATGAAAATCAGATTTCTTCTTTCTCACTTCCCTGTGGCAGAGGTAAGACTCAAGGCTTTCATTCTGCTTAACATGCCTCTTTTAGAAGGGCTGTTCATCTCAACGGGGAGGAGGCTTCTGCTAGTCTTCACACAGACAGCCAGGAAAGCAGCTGTGAGCTGTGCAGACCCATAGAAAAACTTTGTGGTGTCTGCCTGCCCAGTCTTCCATGCCATAGAGACCGTTCTGCTGCATGCCCCTGATCTAGACCTTCCTCTTGGTCTAAATCTGCAGGGCAGACTGTTCTCATTTGGGACAACCCTTCTCATCTGCTTTTGCTGTAGCCCTTCTGTTGGTCCCGAAGCACAGTTCAGGGTTTCATAGAGTGTGTCTATGTTAACATTTTTGTTCAGCTGTTTTGAAGTGAATGTCCATGTTTTCCCCACTAGCTGTTGTTTGGTTTGCACCACGAATAATATTGTAGCCCCTTAAATGGTTTTCTCTGGAGTAAAACTGAAAAGATATGTCCCAGGTATGTGTGTATAGTATGCTCCAGCCACTAAGAGCTGGCATTCAGTCTTCAGGACGAAGCCTGATTTGGGCTTAAACCTGGTCCTCAACACCAGCTATTTGCTGTTGCAGCAGATTGTTTACCTGTTGTGCATGTCAACACAGCTGTGGTTTAGCAGGTGTATCTGGTAAGGAAGCTGAGGAAAGGTACTCAATGTATGTCAGAGAGAAACAGCTCCTTTCTTCGTGCTCTGCAAATCAGTAATGGCACAGAACTAAAGTCCTCATTGCACATATGTGGGAGCAGTTATAAAATTAATAGTTCTGTGAATGGCATGGTCTGTTGTTGTGCAGCAGAGAGGCAAGATCATAGAATCATAGAATTAACTGAATTGGAGGAGACCTCTGAGATCATCAAGTCCAACCCTTGATCCAACCCCACTGTGATTACTAGATCATGGCACTCAGTGCCACATCCAACCTCATCTTAAAAACCTTGAGGGACAGTGAATCCACCACCTCTCTGGGCAGGCCATTCCAATGCCTGATCACTCTCTCTGTAAAGAACTTCTTTCTAATATCCGACCTAAACCTCCCCTGGCAGAGCATAAGCCCGTGCCCTCTTGGTCTACTGCTGATTGCCTGGGAGAAGAGACCAACCCCTGCCTGGCTACAACCTCCTCTCAGGTAGTTGTAGAGAGTGATAAGGTCACCCCTGAGCCTTCTCTTCTCCAGGCTAAACAACCCCAGCTCCCTCAGCCTCTCCTCATAGGACTTGTGCTCGAGTCCCTTCACCATCTTCTTTGCTCTTCTCTGGAAGATAAATTAATGGAATTGGGAATTAAACCATACTCTGTCCTACACCCATCCTGTTCTTATTCACATCTTTGACAAGATTTATTTCAATTTTTTTTTAATATCATGCCAGATTTATTGCTTTAGAAAGGATTTGATAATAAAATACCTGTGTATTAAGTTAGTTATTGAAGACATGAATTTAGTCCAAAGCACCTTTGAAGGGTAGTTTAAAATTAAAGGAATGTATGCAGCATGCAGTGGTATGTGGCTCTCTCTCAAGTTAGATACATACTGACACAAATAAAATTTTCATTTCTTAGGACAGGGATAGTAGTTTAAGATACAAGGACTAAATTAGTAAAAAATATGTGCTACAGCTGCATAATCACCTCCATTTTGTCAAGCATTGTACTATTTTCGGAGATTGTATTGGTTGGATATCTTAAACTGCTATTCTTGCATTGCTAGTTTCCTAATTGGTAGTTACTTTACACATACTGACACAATGATACTTGCCTTGGTTTGTTGCTGAAAGATTGTTGAGTGGATATGTACATTTTATCTGAATTTTTAATTTGGTGGATCCAGTAATTGGAGTGTGTCTCATCCTGCATTGTAGGGAACTTGAATCATTCCAGGAACAGTTTCGTGGAAGTCAGTGTGATATGAACATCCACTGCTTAATACTATTGGTTCATACTCTGGATGAAAACTAGAAGAAATATCCTCAAAGTCTGCTTCAGCTAAGAATCAGTGAATAAGTACACATTTCTATTATATTCTATTAGTGTACAGCCTGAATTGTGCCAATTTGCATGAATGTTTGGTTTTTCTATGAGTGTGCTGACAATTAGGCTGTCAATACTAACATGGCTGCAAATGGGCATATGCTTTGTTGCACGACTGTAGGACACCATATTAGCATAAACGAACATTATATTGCTTTTGCCAGCACACTTCCCCCTGAATATGCTTCTTGCTTTCTAAGTCTATGAACACAGCCAGATTCTCTAAAATGTATACTATTTTGTGGCAAAAATAAATAAGTTTAATATTTAAGCACACTGAAGAGGTGTCGGCTTTGAAGGGATGAGGTATTATAAACACTATCACCACAGACAGTTGCAACAAACAGCGTGGGAGTCACAATTATGGGTTCAAAAACCTATTTTTCTTTTTCTCCCACATACACTTTTCTCTTGTCATATTCTCTTTCAACAGTTTGAAAATTTCAAGTGTTTCTTGAACACTTCTGCTAAGAAGAATAATACAAATATTAGCAGCAACCCATATCTGTTATCCACATTTGTTCACAGCCCAATTTAAGGTATGGATTTACATGCTGACCAATATGTGGGAGTTAAGGCTATGAAAGAGACTATTTCAAAGAATGCTTTTGAACCCAAAGTACCATTTTGAATCAAAGTACCTTAATTTAAATAAATTTAAATTTAGTTTGGTTTCATAAATGAAAATTGGATAAGTGCTGGAGGGATTGTCTGTATTATAACTGAATGCCAAATTTGCCCCTTTATGGATGCCCTCTTTCAACTGGTACTGCCTTCTTCAGGAAATGCTGTGATTTATGTTCCTGACCTTTAGGATGTTAAGAGCATTTGGTATTTCTCCTCTGGTCTTAAACTGTGTGTGTTTTGAGTAGTTCAAATAAGGAATCTTCATAATTTTTTTACATGAGTAATATTATTTTTCCAAGGCTATTTGGTTTCACTTTACACGGCTGAAGTCTTATGTAGTTCTAATTAAAACAGAAATACCTTCTTGTGGTTCTGCCAAAATTAAGACAAGACACCTTGTTTTGGAAAATGTTTGATATCCCTAGTCACAATCAATAATAATTGTTGCAATCAGTAATTAGCAGACAATTTTCCTGCATTCCAGTGTCTCAAGCACCTAACCCATTTCGAGCAATAGCTTTAAGAGGCAATACAGGCTTCCATTTTCTCATGCCTTAGCTGCAAATGAGCCATTAGCATTCAACAACAAATAATTTGGCCGTGTAAGTTACAGTTTTCTTAGAGAACATGTGCCAATTAAGCAAAATGAGCCTCAGAGTTGTCAATAATGCACTGATAATGCAGCAAGTTTTTTTCAGTCATCATCTCTTCTAGGAAATAATAGGTGTCTGAAGAACATAGTATGACAAATCTGTACTTTGTGAGATCAAGTGTACAGGAGTAAGTCACAAATTGGAAGTTAGATGATGAAGCAGAAGTAAACCTAGTCAACTTTATATGAAACATTCTCCTCATAAGCTCCAGTCAGTCTAATGTCTGCAGTCAACACAAGCCTGAAATATTTGTCCTAGAATGAGAGCCAGTACTTCCTCAGACTTGTAGTCTCATCGCTCATCTGTGTCAGTTGTTCTTGAGAATCAGAGTACAAAAGTCATTATAGTAAAGAGTAGTTGTCATCCTTTAGAAGCCATACAAAACCAGTGACTATGTCTGTACTGCCAGTTAAGTGTTTTATTCTTGTCTTTTTACATTCTCAAACTGTACTTGTGAGAGGAGATCCCTTCATTTTTTCCTGCTTCTTTGTCCCTCCCCCTCTCTGTCTTTCTCCAGTTTTTACTAGCATAAGAGACTGGAAGCAAGACAATTCAGCAGCTTTTGTAGAGGTAGAAGAATGAAGAAGAGCAGGTGCTAATTTGATTGAAATGGGAATGTGGCCAAAGAACTGAGGAAATAATTACAGCAGTTGTTCTGGGAGGTCTTATGCACATCTTTACACCACAGAACAAGCCACATGTGGGGCAGTTGAAACCATGCTGAGCTTGAGTTAATGTAACCAGTTGAGGAGGTACGTTTGAAATGTTCCTCTTGAAACACCAGCATTATTTCTTAAGAAGAAGAAAGTCAAGGATATACCTAGGTTAGCACCTTTTTCTTTCTTTTTAGGAGGTATGACATTATATTGGAATATATATCGTTTTGGTTTTGTTTTCAAAAAATGCTGACCTTCCATGAAAAGTTTTGAATTTTCATCAAAAACAATTTTCTAAAACCTTCTCATCTCAGCAAAGAAAGCTGCAATGCTTTCACTTGGGTGTCCTTACCATTTCATCTCCTGGAATTCATAGAGCAGTTTATTTGTAGTCTCATCCTCTAGTCAATACATGTTTCTTTAATCACCTGTTCTAAGTTTTCAAAAACATGGTCTGTGAGAAGATATTGTGGCACTGGGTAATCTGGCTTACAAAGGAGAATGGAAATGGAAAATACAGGATTGACATTAATGAGCAAAAACATTTCCTTGGGGAAGGTGGTGACCAACTTTTGACTAGCCACAGTCATGCCACATGGGGCCAAGCTCTACCCTGGACAGTGAGTTTATGAAAAAAACAATTAAAGGACAGAGATCTCCTCCATCATAAAAGATGGGTGACTTGAGAAAGCTCAAGATCCATGTTCCTAAAGCAATGACTAGAGAAACAGAGTAAGATAGCAGCAAACTCCTATTTCTGTGAAAGAGGAGACAGATAGGACCCCATTCCTTTGCTTGGATATTCCCTGTTTGATTAGAGTCCTATCTGAATACTTTCAAGATACTGTCATTGCAATTGAAATGAAATTAGATTTAAAACTTTTCATCTGGACAGTGTTCTGGGGTTGACTGATGTGAGACTGCATTATAATCTTAAAATGTTCTTTCTCCTTTGGGGAAAATCAAGCCAAATTTTTCCCAGTGGACTGCCCTGAGGAAAGGTCACACATCGTTTTTAAGTACTAATAGCAGTATACTTAGAAAAATCTTTAGCCTTTCCACTATTAATGCCTTCATTTACAAAGTGTAATATGTTTATATTCAGACAGCTATGTCACCAGTGTGGAAAGACTGGAGAAATAAAAGAACTGCCTCAAGTTTAATTTAAGTAAAATTAATCCTGATATAAAAAATTGTAAACTCTTTTAAAAATCATTGTTTTAATCCTTAGTATCTTGCATTTTTATAATAGTTTCAGAATATAATGTGTCTGTTGTTGCCACATTTTGATATCCACTTGATTATCCTTTTTGAATATAAAGAAAGTAGAAGATATTGCTGTGATCTCTATGACTGTTGCAGTCTTGCAAAATCAGGATTTCAAGGATTCAAAATGTACTAGATAAAGAAAAATTGCTCATTATTTGAACTTTATAAATGAAAATATATAGCTAAATTATATAGCTAAATTAAAAAAAACATTGACAGATAATGCCTTTGTGGTATCAAAATATTTTTGGGGCTCAGGTAAGGAGCAGCACACTGCGATGAACATGGTACTTTGATATTTTGGCAGTTACCTGAAAAACTGTTAAAGTGAAGTCTTTCTTTACAAGTCCTGCTTGAGCAATTGACAAATTATTGTGAATACGTCATTTTACTGTTCCATTCAAAAGTTAGTATATACTTGCAAAGGCCCTATTTAAGATTCTGGTCCAGTCTCATTCTTTGGACTTATTATAGAGAAAACCAACAAGTATTATAAAGAATACCAACAATTTAAATCAAATGTGGAAATACTACTAAATAGAGGCATACATCTATAAAATTTTTTATGGTATCTTTTTAGTGTCATTTTAGTGCCTAGCCACAGGCATCTGGTGCTGTCTGAGATTCTCCAGGTCTTCTCCAGACCAACAGCTGTGGCTTCTGGAGAATGCAGATCTCCTGATTTTCTGTCATCTGCCAGTCCTGTAGAGATGTCTCAGTACATCTCCAGTGGTGATTGGTGCCAATGTTTAGGCAACTAAGCTGAGTTCCTATGCATTTAGCCTGATGGCAAGTGGCTGTAATTTGCTACTGTTCATGTTTTCTGTGCTTTTTTAGATGCCTTACAATAAATATGGTTCAGTGATTAAGTTAATTTTGCATCTGATAGGAAAATAATGTATGCACAGGCTTAGAGTGCTTCAAGTCTAACAGTAGCTCCAGGTCACACGTCACCTTGTGAAACTGGAACAGCACTACCAGAAGCCTGCTGCTCTTTGTTCCTACAGTGTTTGGCCAGCATGATGACCACAAAGATTTGCTGTCCATCTCCATTGTAGGTTATTGCTGATGTGATTAGGTACAAGTTATTTTTATCATCTGCATTCATTTACTTCTATTTCAGAGAGTGACATGCAAGTAAAGTACATACTTTTCTTAATGTGCCTGAATATGACTTAATTATGTCATTCTTTAGAAAGTACAGAAAGAAAAGTGGAGAACAAAGGTAGCAGGCTGTTCTGGCAGCATATGTTTATTGGAGAGAAAGAATTTTCAAATAAACAGCATCTCAAATGGAGATTAATAACCCTTCTAAATACAAACTGTTAGTTCCAGGAGCTGGCAGTGCAAAGCAGAGAAGTTGGTCCTCACTGTCGAACCTGGATGTCTAATGATGTTTAGATGTGTCTGAGTCCTGGTGGTGAGGGTGATCCTTGGGAAACCGAAGCATTGCCTATTACTGGCAGACTTTTTTGTGGTAAGCCCTTCCCTGTTCCTCACTGACACCTAGAGGTTTCTAACTACATCATTACTCTTTTAACAGGAGTTTTAACAGCATATTGTAGATGTGTTGAGAAAGCGAGTTACACTTGAAAACCACTTTCTGATTATGCCATTCACTCTACTCCAGCCAAGCAAACCAGAAAAACTAAGGCAAACTCTTTTGAAATGTGTAGAGAGGGAACATGTCGTCATTATGGATTTGTTTGTCTTTGCTTTGTTCCTTTCTGGAAGTGTGTTGGGGGAAAAACATCACCAGGACTTCTACGCCACCACCTTGACATACAGAGCCCTGAGTTCTTTTGCAGGGTTTCATTTTCTTCCTGTGCATGTGTGTCTGCCATCCACATTAATCAAACTCAATCAGCAGAAGGAGTCAACTGCTTTGTATTAACTATTGTTCTCCTGACTGCGGTATTTTATAATAGATTTTTAAGCTCTGCACTGACTCATACAATGCACATCTAATCAAAAGTAAATTAAACTGCATATGCTGACGATATTAATGACAGAATAGGATTTACGACAGCCAAATAGTGATACT
The DNA here is from genome assembly GCF_022539395.1 of Myiozetetes cayanensis. Lineage (NCBI taxonomy): Eukaryota > Metazoa > Chordata > Aves > Passeriformes > Tyrannidae > Myiozetetes > Myiozetetes cayanensis. Next base: position 84,718,747 of record NW_026087411.1, on the reverse strand, counting down.
CTTTATTAAATAAGACTTTTTTTAAAAAAATGTCCAGTGTTTTCCTGGCTTATGTTATTGCGTCCTTAGCCTGAACTTTTAATTTTTAATTTGTGTTTTTATTCATGATGATTTAATATATAATAGAGACATCTTCTTTAGTCTGAGTCCTTAAAATTTTCATACATTTAAAAATTTCATACACTTAAAAGGAATAGGAGTTCATACATATTCACAGTTTGAGGAATTATACTAACAATTCTTTGTATTTTTAGGAAGTCTTTATCAATTTTCACAAGCATTTTAAAACCATTAGAGAGCACTAATGTTTCTAAAATTGCTGTAAATCTGTTCATCATTAATAGAGCTACCTTTGCTCTTTTCATACTTTAATTTAAAATGTGTGTCAGCATTTTTTCCAAGGAGTTAATTTGTAACTATAAATATGGCTAATGAACTAGTGTCTACTGAAATTACACCATTGTAGTAAACAGAGTTGTAACTGGTTGATATGGATGCTTATTAGAGTAGATATCTGCATTAGCTACAAAACCTGCTTAAGAAGCCGATTAATTCTCTTTAATACAGCACAGCATCTTCATATACTGAGTTACTGAGCTTCACCATCACTTCTGCCCATTTCAGCTGCTGTGGTTTCCAACAAGGTGTTGGGCAAGAGGGTTGTATTATATCTTGAAAGTCTGCTTTCTGTGTGTAAGAGACCCAGAATGTTCCCATCCAAAAGAAGTAGGTCCTATAGCATTCTGGAGGTCCTATAGCATTCTGAGAAGCTTCTTGACTGATGACAGATTTTTTTCCCTTCTAGAGGGGTTGAAGCACATTTTGTTTTTACAAAAGAAGTAGCTCTTCAGTCCCTAGTTGTGAGTGGTCTGAGGATTTGCACGTGCATTCAGATACTGCCCCCACCCTGATTCAAGTTCCCTAATTCCAGCCCCTTTGGAGAGGCATATTTTGCAGTCTTTGCTCAAGAAGTGATAGGGTTTTTTTCTAGATGGCTCTTGCCAAATATAAACCAATAATATTTCTGTTGATTCTGTTGGTACCCCTGATTGTGTAACTCCAAGTGTTTTAATCTTCCAAAAGATTCTCCTTATCTCTTAATATGCAATGCTTGTAGAGCTTTTTGAAGTGTTGCCTCAGTATTAGTCCTCACAGTGGCCCCAGAAAGTAGTCAACATTATCTCCATTGTTTATATTTGAGAAGGTCTACCTTTGAACTCATCACAGCATTGTGCCAGTCAAAGTTAGAGCAGAGGGTCCCAGATTACCAATCCCACCTGCTCTGTTCCAGAAGTCCTGCCACCTGTTGTGCCTTACCAAAGCTTTCTGCTTAGGATGTGTGTATTTGATACAATCAAAACAGTGAAGTGTAGGAGAGCTGCAGATAACTGTTTCCTATATTTCCTGTGGTTTTCTTGTGGAGTTTTTTTCATGGCTGTAAAACAAAATCCATTATCCCTTTCATCATAATAAGAAAAGACTCATAACTTAGCAGTTTTGAGAACATGCAGGGTTCCCCTGAGTCACCATTTATGCTAAATTAGCTGTCTTGTTTCTGGATTTTTGCCTCTTTTGGATTCCTGTTTTCTTTTGAAACTGCTCAGAGAAAGAAACCTGTCATGATGTCAGGATAATTAAATGGTACAAAATTAATCTAGATTGTAGTAAAAAATCAGTGGTTTACAGAGGAGTTTAAATGAGAAAGAAACAACTAATATATGCAACAGCCACTAAAGAATATAAATCATTAGTAGATTACAGTGTCCTCTTTATATTAATAAATCTAAGGCAAATAATTATCTGGACAAAATAGAAATAAATTACTTTAACTAAATCTCCACAGAAAGTTAACTTATCATTTCTTCAGTGGGCAGGAATCTGTATTATTTATCTCCAGTTCTACACTAGTTGAAGCAGTGGAATTGCTTCCATGAAATACCCTCCAAAGACTAAAAGTAATGACAAGATTCTCTTACTGAGTTGCTTATGTCATAGTATAGTGACTTTAGTAAAAATATAAAGCATGGTGTACTTTTAAAATCCACGTTTTGCTGTGGCATAATTTTCCTAGAGAAAGCAGTAATTCTTGAGGTGGAAATACATGAGTGTGTATCAGTGACATATCATCACTCGTCTAGCATATTGTTTCTCAAGATCATAAAAAACAATACCCAAAATATTAATTAAAATGTTTTGCTAACTGACTGCTTTATTTTCTACATGTGGGAAACCCCACTGACTTTTTTGCCATGTTACCTTTGCACCCTGTCATTGTGCGTGTGGTTGGTTATCCTGTTAGACCAAAACATGAACTCTAGGAGCTCCTAGATCTTCAAAACTGATACCACACTTGCATATATTACAGTGTGATTGGAGCAAAATATGTATTAGACCATGCAGATACAGCCTTTTTTTCCTGTGATTTGGTTCCCATATGCCATAGCAATGAATTAGTAATTCTACACTGATCAGTGACAGCAATACAAAATTGTTTTCAATATGCTTTAATGTTGTACTGCATACACCATTGAACAGGAACCACTTAGACCAATTCAGTGGAAAAGACCTAATTTATATTGCCATTTTTAAATATTATTTGAATAGTACTATTTTGGAACAGCAGGAACATTATATCACCATTAATTCAAAGATTTTAGTATAAATTTGGCTAAAATGTGTCCTATCTTTAAAGCAACAGCAGTGCCTTCTTCACTTTTACAAAAATCCAATTTAAAGGAAAAAATTTATCTTGTGCTTCTTTGATTTTTATGCTGTGTGTTGCAATAGGCTTCAGAATAAACAACAACATTTTCTCCTCTGTTGCTAAAACCTGATTTAAGGAGATTATTCGGAATGCCATACATCTGGAGATGAAAAGCTTCTTCTTTCCATCTTGAGAAAGGCATTTAAGTCCTATTGATTGTCTCCTGTGTTTTCATAAGTGGTGCTTAATGATTATTTATTATTACATTTGCACATACAAGCATACATATTTATTGCACCTTTTCAGGCCTTATTAGCTCTGTTCAAGGAACTCAAAAAACAGAGAGTAATTTAAAAAATAACAGAAACAAAAAATCAAACAAAAAAAAAAGCAAGAAAACAGAAACAACCCAAAACCAGAAAGAGACTATTCATGCTGATATAACTGAGATTTGATAATGAAGAAGCTTTGCAGCTCTTCAAGAAATTTATATTATAGTTTTATATGCCTATCAAATATTCTAGACTAACACTCAGAGCAGGTAAAATGAATGTATTTCTTTGAGAAAAGTATCTAACCTCTACTGTCACTTTTTAAAATGCACAGTTTTCAAAACAGTGGAATCTTAGAAATATAAAAATCCCTAACTGAACATTCATGAGGTTCAGATATGCTACATAGAAAGTCTGAAAGTTCTCATTCCAAAGTAGAGAAATCCATACTGCATAAAGGTACCTCTTTTACTATATTCCCACTTGTAAAATTCTGCCCTTAAGTCACAAATTCATCTTCTGCCAGTAAGCTAGAAATAGAAGCACAGTTGCCTGGGAGTGAATAAATTTTATTTGGATGCAGTTTTATTTCTCTAGTACATTTTTAAGCTAACTTTTTATTTTTATAGACTGAGGGAGTGAGAAGAAGACTAAGACTAGAATTTCTGAAAACAGTGTTTCGTTCAGAAGCACATTGGCTGTGAGAGCCTTGCATAAAGAAATCATTCACACATGCCCTGGTAAGCTGGAGTTCATTGAAGTGACACTGTGCTGCCCACAGGAGTTCTAGCCCACAGGCAAAACATTCTTCTGGCAAAATGCTATCAAATTCCCACTGGGTCTGTTCATTTAAAGGGCAATCATATGTAGGTGCCTTGTTTTTTAAAAAGAAGAGTTGTTCTGTGTCCCTGATGCTCTGAGATACTGTTCATTTGGATAACCAAAGCTTGATCTTATTTCCATGAGTCTTTCCATTAGTCTTTTTAGCTTTAATTATGGTATTTTTGTCTTGACTTCAGTGGTTGGATTATCTTTAAGTGAATATTGAAGTAGTTGCAATGATGCTATTATGCCTTAGGGTTTTATATATGCTACACAATAGCTTACCAGTTTACATTTAGAGATAGAAAACCTATCAACTGGACACATTGTCATTCCACATTAATATTCTAATATTCTAAATTATTTTGATTTTACATTTACCTTTACTTTCTTTAATATATTTTAGCATCTCCTGTGTATATTTCTGCCTTATTTTGTCCTTGCTATATATTGGCATATTTAGGATAAAGTGATTTCTAGGATGCCTTGGTTAGCAGTGATCTTCTATTCACAACAAACCTCACTGAATAAGCAGGTATTACATTCACTTGCATTAGTATAACACCATCAAGGTATAGGGACCTGTATTATTATAAATGGAAGAGACAGTTGTTACAAGTTTTGGTTTGGTTGAGGTTTTTCAGTTCACTGTTTGTGGTAAGTTATTCTTGGTTTGTCCCTGAGCGATAATGAAATAATCTGTGCCACACATGTGTGATAAGTTCTGGAAGCTAAATTACTTTTTCAGATGGTACAAATATTAGAGTCCAGCTTTATTCTGGAAATCATGAGAGGGTATTTGAAGTCACTGAAGTTTCGTGCCTTTTAATTCATTAGGTAATTTATTGAGGGATTGTGATAAGTCATGAGAAAAATAGCATGTGAATTGAAAGCTGATATTTCCACAGGTAATTTTCTCATCATGTCAAGGCATCATTTCATCTCCTTCATCACTTCTCCTAGTCTATGGACTGTCATCTTCCTGCACCTGTTTCACAGATGACTAAATTCTCACCTGTTGTCCTCCAGCTTTCTCCTTATCTCTCATTGCTGTCATCCTGGACCATTTAATTATTGCTATTCTTCCTATGTGCTTCATTAGCTTCCTCTACTCAGCACACTCCCTTCCTAATTCCGAACATAGCCTCAGCTCCACTGCTGCTTTCTCTGTTCTTTGTGTTCTACATGTTAATTTAGAAATCTCATGGATGATATTTTTAGGATTGTTTTTGTTTTATAAAAATTAAATTAAATGTTAAAAAGAAATCTAAAGAAATTGAAAGCATTTACTCTCTAAATGTTGTGCTAGATACCAGTCAGGAGTGCCATTGTCTTTGTAAATCATACTGCTAGGTGTAGCCTGGCACTGACATGACATGTTGCCATCCTGGTGCTTGTGGGTCCCGCTGGCACTGTATGTAAAGCTCCATCCTATCCATTTTCTACAGTCAGATCTACTTCCCATCCATGTTCCCTGTCTATGAGGATGACTTCATGTAGAGAGCTGGGTTGGTGTCTGAAACTCTGACAAGGCTGACTGCCCAGGCACATTCAGAATCTTTATCCCAGGCCACAAACTCTCTCCTTTTGGCCACAGGAGCAGGCACTACCAGGATTGGGTGTTGTACATCTGTCTGGCAGCGGATATCCGAAGTGCCACTGCCCCATAGCACAGCCTGAGCCCTCTCCTGTGAGCAGCAGGAATCTCTCCTGGCAATAGCATTGGGAAGGGGTTCAGTTTGAAGGATTGGCAACCTGCAGGACACTTTTAGCTTGACAGTGTTGTCACCAAGGGGACAGTTGGTCCTGGGAAAGAAGGCACAAATGCCACACTGCACTCCTCAGAGTTCACAGGCAATGTTTTTCATAGCGCTGGGGGCCAGAGGTGGGCTGAGGATAAGAGCTGTGTTGCCAAATTCTCTTCTCCTACTCAACTTGCTTGCTGCATCCGCTTATTTGATTTCACTTTGTTGGAATCAAATTTCCTTTGGTGCCATCTAATATTGCGTATTTCAAAAGAGGAAAACCATATACAGTTTTCTGTGGTGTAACTCCCTGTGCAGAAGGGCCCACGATGGAGTCAGGCTGGATGAGTTCTGAACATTGCGTAACTGCCATTGAAAGTTCCTATACTTCCCAGAGCCATTACCTCTTAATAAATTTTACACTATCCAGGATCCTGAGAGTCCCTGATGGGATTTTGCAGATCCCAAAACCAGGTGATTTTGTTGGTTCAGTGCAATCTTTTGCTTTCTCAGTAAGTTTATCTTCATTACTCTAAGAGGCTTACAAATACACTATTACATTGCAGTACACATTTTCTGGTAAGGTACTGATTTAAGTGTGCTTAACCATTCATTGAAATTTTCAATGTGAATCTATGAGAAATAAATAAGTTTATATGCATTACCTTTACATATTAGAGTTTATTTGCTTACTGTTTATCTCCTTGAAACAGAAAAACCTGTATGAGCAGTACAAATAATCTCAAAGAGACATCTGATGCCCACATAAATAGTTATGTCCTTTTCCTTTTTTTTTTACTAATTCATATATCTGATGATGGGGATTTCATAACTCCTGTAGCTGGAAATTATTCATGAAAGCATATTGAGTGCCACCTATCTAAGACCAACTTCACAGTTGCCCTCTTCTATTATCTAAGTTGTAGTTCTTCATTGTACATCTCACAAGAAATGATGTCTTGTCTCACAACTTAGAAAAAAAAAAGATCAGGTAGTAATGTCAAAATATTCCATAAAGTGGTGTGATTAATGCTCTCCTCACTGGATCTGCTGATGGAAGTAAAGTCTTACTCAATTTCCCTGTGGAGACACAATGAACCAATGTCTTCGGCAATAATTCTTAATCAGGAGGCTTTCTGCTTATCTCAGCTGTCTTGTATAGTCATTCAGAATGCACATTAAATAGTTGGAAAGAGGTTATGATGTGGGTGGATTTTCTCTAAGTTACTCAGGCTTTTTTCACTGAATATAGGTGGTGCTGGAACTCTTTCCCTTTCTACCATTTGAGATCATTTAAACTCACTCAACTTTAGTATTGTTTGGTATAACTAACACCACATAATATGTCACTTCCTTAATTGAGTGCAAGTAGTTTTGTGTTCCTCATGCCTTTGATTGTTTTTGGCCAATGACCGGCCATAGCCAGTTGCTATATCTACTGCAAATATCAGCTCAGATAGATGACCAGACCCACATAATTTCATTAAATTGTTATTGCAAGTTAACTTCTTGATTCCTTTAATTGGTACTTTCTTTATTATGAGAAATCATAAAGAAACATTGAACAGCTCTTTTTCTTTTTCACATGTCTTTATTTCAAACACCTACCACATGAGAAAGCAGTAAGGCAGAAAACATTTTTTAATGTATGGAAATCAGCTACAGAAGGCAATATAAGCCTCTTTCTACTGAATAAGCCTTGCAGTTTGTGTTGCCTCCTATTGTGGCATTTAATATGCTGAAGATGATGAGCGGTGGCACAGGGCAGCCTTTCACCCCACCACTACATGTTGGGTCCCATACAGTAGACAGTCTTGGCTCAACATCCAGCTCGGTGGCTTCTGCCTCTGTCTTGCTAGTTGTGATTTCTCCAGACTGTTGACTAAACATATAAAATAAACCTAAATGACCAATTCCTCTTTTTCAGCCTTTAGTTTACTTTATTGGGAGTCAAAAATGTAGATGAAGCTATCACATGTAGCATTCTGAAAAAAAAAAAATGCTTAACTTTCCTTACAAGCAAAAATAAGAAGTCACTTCCAATCCCCTACACACAAAGAGGAAAACAAGCAGACACTCGCAGGGTGAAAACACAGTGTGTGTCTAGCAAGCTTGTGGAAATAATAGAATCAGTCAGGTTTTGGATAGCCTATCACCATAATTTGCAAAAACATGGTTATTTGCAAGCAAACTTCTGCATGGTGTAAAGCACTGTACAGTGTACTAGCATGTAGTAATACCCTCTTTATTTGTACCCTTTCTAGATCTTCACTCCTCTATAACACGAGGTCTGCAACTGAGTGATTTGAGGCTCAGCCCTATATATTATAAGCAGCTGGAAAATTTCACACACCCACTGCAGGTTCCAATGAACACAAAATACCACAGAACAGATGCCAATATGAGGTATTTTTAGTGACTCAGGTCACATTGCTGTTTGCCTCTGCCATGACAGCTAATGAGCTTTGAAAGACTGGGAGAAATAGTGCATCCTGCAGTAAAAGCCTGAGAATGCCTCTCCTTTCTTGAATATGGGCAGTAAATGTTTGCCTGGGGTCTATCTGAAGCTTTATAACAAACCATTACAGCAGATTTCATGCTGGTTTAATGGATTACATCACAGACCATCCTTTCATACATTAATTTCCATAAGAATTGGGCATGACAGTTTATTGTTGGTTTGCTCTGTAATACTGGCTGCTAGAGGTAGTATTATTGTAAACAGACCTTGACTGAGTGAACAGTTGTTACTAATAGTTAATATAATTTTCTAACATTTTCTTGGCTGCAGACATGGAGTGTAAGGAAATCCATTCCATACATTTTCAACTGAATTTGAAGATGTTTATCATTGCGTAATGGGAAAAAACAATATAAAAATATTACCGACTGAGTAAAAGAAAGTCATTCTTATGTTGGGGTTTCTTATTCTTTCTGACTTACTTTGCACCATTTTTGTATTACACAGAATATAGCATGTTCCATTCCCAGGAGAAAGCCAGACTGATATCTAATGTGTAACCAGCTGGGTGTTTACCCTTCATTATTCATACTGACAAGGCATCAAAGGAAGAAATAGAAAAAAAAGAAAATCTAAAGTTGTTGGAATAGTTTTTCCTTTTTGTGTCAAAAAATACCAATTCGCAAATTCAAGTGACTTGGGAAAAAATCTCCTGTGTACTCTTTCAACTTATATGCTTTTTTTATAGTATATGTTCATTGAAATTAATGACTGACTCATGTGTGTGGCAATTAACCCTTTTTCTGTAGAAATGGGTTTATTATCTTGTGCTTCCTGAAGAACAGACACTGAGTGTACAATGACAGAAAGCACTGGATGGACCTCCTTTCACTTATCCAGAGTGAGAGTTGGTTTACGTTTGTTAGACAAGTGGAAAAACATGTAAACCCAGAGAACATAGTTTCACAAGATTTCAGAAGGTGAGTGGAACTGAATCAGAGAAGAACTGAATCTCAAATTATTGGGTCATAACACTTGTTCAACCTGGAGAAGAGAAGGCTTCAGGATGACCTAATTGCAACCTTCCAGTACCTGAAAGGAGCCTACAAGACAGAGAGTCTATTTACAAAGGCATGTAGTGACAGGACAAAGGAGAATGGTTTTAAACTGAAAGAGAGTAGGTTTAGAGTAGCTTTAGATCAGATATGAGGGTGAAATTCTTTATTGTGAGGGTGTTGAGGCTCTGGAACAGGTTGCCCAGGGAAGCTGTGGATGCCCCTATCCCTGGAAGTGTTCAAGGCCAGATTGGGTGCGGCTCTGAGTAACCTGGTCTAGTGGAAGGAATTCCTGCCCATGTCAGTGGGTTGGAAATAGATGATCTTTAAGGTCCCTTTTACCTAGGCCATTCCATTATTCTATGATTCCAAGGTTCTACAGTACTGGTATCTTTACTGTTTCCTTTGCTTTCATTCTTCTTTGTTATTCTGTTGTCTTTATTTCTGTTCTTTACCACTTGTGATATTCTGCAGTTGTGTTTTATTTCCACATACTTTGTAATACTCTAAAAGGAGATCTGAATTCTTACTGCCAATTAAGCAGTGAAGTATGACAAACTAGTGACAGTTTTGCTATAGATGATCAAATTTCAGTAATTTTTGCTTTTTAATTTCCATATGTTCATTATCACTGCAAATGTCTTCTTGTTTATTGCCAGGAATATTACCTATTATGATTAAATATTATGAATGGCTAGCTGCTGCATAACCTGGCATACCTTGAGATTTTTAGTAAACCCTGGAAATTACTTTTCTGTCTACAGCAGCCTATTCCGTTGACCTTCTGTCAAGATCTTGAATTTTTCAGAGTCCTTCAGCTGCCAAATTTTGGCTATGAAGTGATTAGTTTTTGAAAAATCCACTGTTGGCCTTTGTGATGAAGATAAATTCACTGGATTTCAATCTCTCCAAAGAGTATCTTTTAAATAAGGATACAGATTCTGGTGAAATCTGCTTGGATCCAATTTTAATGACTAATGTAATCACTCAGTAGCACTACTATTTATTAAAAACAAAGAAAAATATATGTTAATTATTGTTCCTTCCTTTAAATTTACTTTCCTTTGAGTAAATGCACTTATGTCAAGCAGCAGATACAGAATACATTGACCATTTCTTATTGTATGCGGTGAATTCTTTTTAAAAGGTAAAATTGTTATTTTTTTGAAACTATTGGTATATATGAAAAGAATTTTGGCACGATCAGTGGCCTCAATACACATCAATGTGTCAGCAAGTGTGATACTAGATGACTGCTTACCTCCAGCATCACATTTAAACCAAAATTTTACAAAACCTGAACCAAAACAGTGGGACTAGCCCAAGCTCATTTTAATGACCAAACTCTGTGAAAATATCACCACTTTTTTTATGTGAGTTTATTTAAGATTTCCCATGTAAGTAAGGTTTTTGAAATGCAGAGTATGCAATTAAATATACCAGGGCTTCAAAATTGTAGCGTGTTTCTTTCTTTCACAGCAGCTGGCTATCTTCTTATATAATATAACATTATATTCCTGGGCAAATATGGGGTGAAACTGTTGCATGTAGAGATTTTTAGGTTTTATAAGGTTTTTTTTAAAGCCTGCACAACCAAGGCTACTTATACTCCTATGAACTAAGCCTGAGATTTATCTTCCATCCTAGCAGTACCCTTAAATATTCTCAGGAAGGGGATTAGCAATTTTATACTGTAAAGGTAGTGTCTTAGAGCCATTGTCCTTTAAAAATAAGGAATGGTGGTGACTGTGTTTACTTTAAACAGGGAGAAAAATTACTTTCTTGAATTAGCTTTCAGAGTAACTTTATTAAGTGTAAGGAGAAGGAAAAAATATCAGGATATTAGAAATCTACAGGAAAATAAAAGTACACTCATAAATATTTAATAGGAATAGTGGATTAAAAGAGGTAAGAAGATAAAAGTCTTTTTTATATTCAGTGGAAATGCAGCAGCATATGTTTACAAAGAAGCCTCCAGTACCTTCTATCTGTGTCCTAGTGTGGCTGTATTTTATGTTCTTTCATTAGAAGCTGAAAACTGTTCTCTGTCATTAGCAACTTGTAAAATAAGTAACAGATGCTTTCTTTCTCTATGTGTGGCTGAGAGAGCTTGTGTTGTTCCACTTTGTATCCCTCTAGCCAAAACAACTGTTTTTACCAAGTACTGACTGGTCTGGATAAAATCAAGGTGGGTTCTATACTACAAACATCAGAATAGTGATTTAAAGGAAAAGATGTACATTTCTTTAAATCCAGTGCAGTTTGGAGAACCTGGAGAAGTCATGGGATTTGCAATAAAAAAAAAGAAAACAGGAAAATTCAAAATATAAATATGAAATCAAATATTCACAGTCCTAGAATACTGTATTAAAGAGCAATTCTGTCTAGAGATAAGGAATTTTAATGCAATGAGGGCTTGCAAAATTTTTTACACAAATTTTCTTTTCAGAATGAAAACGAGTTGAAGTGGTATTTTTTTATGTGATTTAGCGTAACCTTTACTATAACGCATTGAACTTAAAATATAATACTATAATATCAGTGGCAAGATTATTCTTATGCACTTTCTCTAAATTCTGTTATTTTTTCCTATTTCATTTCATCATTTGGAAATTAAAATTTAGTTGAGTGAAAAATGTCTTACTGTTTAAAAGCTGGAATATTTATGGAAATATGTGAATTTACATTTTCATGTATTTCTTTTGTTCTTTTTTTCTTTTTACTCTAACAATATTGATTTATTGGACTGACTGCTTTGGTGAGGTTTCTACAGTTGATTAACATTTTATAAAATTAAAGCAGTTACAGAAAAGAAGGAAAACTGATACAATTAATAATTTAATGATGAACAGGAAAGGACATTTTTGATTCTCTTTCATTGTCTGATGAGTTCTAAATTTTTCAACATTTCTATTTTTCCACTTTGTATAATGTTTCCATTTGCAGTAGAAATGATTCATGGAATATCTGAAAATTAAGTTCAGTGTTGGCACGAAGTAGTCAAGTATCAAATTAATTGTTAATATTGGTATGATGCAGGTCTGCACATCATCAAAAATAACCAGTGGGACAAATGGTTTTGGTTTGATTGCTGGTCCATCTCCACTGGTCTTGTGAGATGTCGGTAATGCTGTGGCAGGGCCACCTTGGTGTAACACCCAGGCCCATTAGTACGGCGTAGTCATGTGAGAGTGCTGCTCTTCTCTCAGGGGAGGTTGATCACCATTGAAAGACATGAAGAATCTGATGAAAATGCACTTTTCAGATGCCTATTCTTTGGGTAAAAAGCTTAGGTTATAGGTTATTGTCTTATTGAGTATTCTGTATTTACAGTGAGATTCTTGATGTTTACAGTGAGATTCTTGATGTTTACAGTGAGTTTATGTATTTGCAATGATAAAGGTTTTTTCATATAAAAAGTATTGATAACAGGGAGTACAACGCAAAAAAAGGTTATAAAAAGGCTGTGTAAGCAGACTTCTTTCTAGAGCCTCAGCAATATCAATGGATTAATCATGACAAGATCCATGCTAAATAAGCATGGTCCTTTTTTTGGGATTGGTAAATGAATGCTGAAAGGCAAAATGCCCACACTTTCAAAAGCAGTTGCTGATAGCCCCAGCCTGATTTACAGCAGGTTAGTCTTGATTCTGAGAAACCAGGGCAGTTGCAATTCCCACTGAAGTGCTGCCAAGCTGAGGACTGATTATTATAGCAATAAATCAAGGTAGGCTGTTTGCAACTGTTGGAACACATCTTGGTAGGATTGTAGCATCCAGTGTCAGTATGGAGAGGTACTGACACAACAGGAAAGAGTGTTTGAAGTAAGTTACTGTCTTACCAAACTCCTAGGTTGTGACCTGCTTTGTTTTGTGTTTGAAATCCATCTGTTAAGGTGTTAGTGTTACCTAGGTTAGAGGATAAATTATTCAGAGATATCTGTAGTTTTTTTAACTTTTCTTGCAACAGTGCTGTATCATTTCAGCGATTCTGTTACACTTCAGTTGCACAGAGCAGATAAGCACTTTTCCTTAAAATCAAGAATTTTTAATAAGAAGACTATCTGTCAGCTTCTTCTTAACCCCCTCTCTTCTTTATGTGATGCGAGCCTGTCACAAGGATGGCTGCAATCCAGGAGCTGCTTTCATGTGGCTGATACAGCTTAGAAAATTGCTTTGCTGTAAAAAGGCAGAGAAGTGGAGTAGTTAGGTGAGTCGCTCTTCCCCTTGCTTTCTGACTCTCAGACTGAAGTAGTGAGAAGCAATGCCAGTCAGAACAGCTGAAAGGCAGTTTCCTTCTGCTCGTTGCAGAGTAGAATGCTTTGGAAAGTGACTCGTCTTCTGTTGTCACTAAACAGGCACATCTGGGTGGATTTGGCCAAGCACTGGAAGCTGATGGAATTGTTTAAATTCCATTAGGCTCCAAACTGAAAATTAGATGTTGTCATTTGATATGTGGGAGCAGATTTTGTATTTCAACATGGAGGACCTGTAAAACCACTAACTTATGGCTGTGCTATTTGAGTGAAGATTTAGAAAGAGGGGGTAAAGGCCTGCATGTAAACTGCCCAATATCTTGTGTGTTTTTGTGGATTGAAGTTAATGAGATGAGTAAGTCTGAACAAGTAATAGAGTCGAAGAGCTGGGCACATGACTTGTGCTGGCAAGATTTGTCCCATAGGCAAGAGGTGGTTGGGGAAAAGAAATAGCCAGTGATGTAAATGGAATTCCCCCCACAGCTGCGTTATTCGGGTAGTGAAGACCTTAAGGAAAATCTCAGGAAGAAAAGATTAATTTGAGAAATGCTTAGAATAAAACAATGAAACAGTTCCCTACATGTGATATTTCCTCTCTGCATTTTGAAAGGCTGTTAAACATGTGCACATACTTAAAAACATCAGATCCTCCACAGTCAGTAGGTAAAATCCAGTCTGATTTAGCAACTGAAAACCCGGTAAACTAAATAGAAACTTAATGGCAGATGAGATATAAGTAAATAATCTTTCATTCTGTCTCATCAGAATAGGAATTTAACTTAACTTACGAGGAATATACAAATGGTTTCTCTGTCTTATCAATCATATTACTTCTAATGGGAAGCTTACTAAAATAAATGGAAAAGATGGACAGGAAAAAAAAATCAAAGATAAGTTTGACCTGAATTACGGATTTCACATATCAAGTTTACAAACTATAAGAATATTGCCAACTTTCAAGTAAATATTTAACATTAACAGTGCTCAAAATTCAATTGATTATGAAGTGATTGCAAGTAATAAGAATGCTATTTTCAATTACAAGTGATAGAATTCAAAACAAAACTAATAACCTAAGCAAAGTATAAATTTCTTTGGCTTGTTTAACTTTTCTAGTGAAACATTACCAAAAGCATATTTTATCTTAAAATATTTTTCTTTAAATTATGTTAATTGCATTAGGTATTTCCATACTAGATTTATTTTGTAAGGCTGTAATATTTGTAACATTTGTAAATGAAAACCAAAACATAATGCAACACATATCTTACTTTTAAAAATAACAAGTAACTTTTTAGCTAAGTCTACATCTTTCTATTTTTTTTGATAAACTAGTCAGAAGTCATTCAAATTAGCCATTTCATTTTTAGTCTGCTTTGGCCTGTCACATGCAACACTTGTAGCTTCTGACTCAAAGTCTGAGCCAAAAAAAAAGACATTTCCATCTGTAGAACCAGTAATTGTTTATTAAAATTCTTTTTCTCATTTCCAATTGTTGATCTAAGAAGCATTATAATTTGGCTGGTATTTCAGAAATTAATAGCAGCTTATTACATTAGATATATAGGATTCTCAGCTTGTGTGAGTCAATAGTTCATAAGAGAGATTGTAACTGAGTTGATTAAATAAGTGAATTCTTAAAGAGTCAGTAGTCAGGGCATGGATTAAAAAGTGGCTGAATTGTAGGCCTCAAATTTTAACTAATTGTCACCAGGCAGTGATCAACAAAGTGATGTAAGACAGTGCAGTAGAATTTCCCATTCTTCCATTTGCACTATTTAGGAGTCTTACCAGCAAAAAGATACTGCAGATAGAAATGAAAATTTAAATAAAGAAATATTATGTGAATAATTGTTTTTTCCTGTTTCCATAGATTATGGCCATGATTGTATGGCTCTGCAAAGATTTTTTTAATATCTCAAAATTGTAATCTGCTAGCTCACACTGAGGTTAAATACATCTCTTTCAGCCAGTTTTATTTCCTTCTCCAAAGGATATCTAAACTCTAGTTGGGACAGGAACACAAAAGATATTTTATAATTAGTTGTGATTTTTGACAAAAAATTAGAATCAGCAAGAGTAAAAAACTCTTTACAGAATGTACACTGATCACAATGTCCTATAATTAATCCCTTTCCTAATTCCAAAGGTGGGAAAGAGAAAAGAAAGGAGGTTCACACCTTCTCCCTTCAAACTGGGTTTGTACGCTTCCTACACTGAAACCTCTTACTTCCTGTTTGTGAATGGATGAACCTCTTTAGCCAAAGGCATGTACCCTTCCTGTGACTAGCTGATTCATGGAATTTTCATTTGGTGGTTGCTTTCAAACAATATAATGCTTTCCTGAACGAGAGTTCATTTGCTCAGAGTGCTTTATGTGGTGTTTGGTTCAGATGTGTGTGGTGGGATGGGCAACAGGAGAGGACATTATTAATGGAAAATCCTGAGTCAGCCTCTCTCCTGCCTGGTGGAGAGTGAGTTACTTAGGCAGAGCAGAGCAATTTCAAGTCTGAGATAGAGTCCTACTAATGCCATCAAGTCTGAGATAGAGTCCTACTAATGCCACTCTTACCTGAGACAGTAGCAATCAGAGTAGAGATTTGGAGGTGGTTATTTTCAATGGTCTTTGGAAATGTTTGATCAGTAAATTGTTCTGGAGTAGGGTTAACTTTCTTTCTTTATCTTTCCTTTTTAATTTTTAACTCCTCTCATTTCTCTCTGCTTCAGAGCCTGAGAAATCTTCCCAACAAATTAACTCCCTGAATGTTTTACAAAACTTGTTTTAGTGGGTTTTTTTGTGTGTGGTGTTTTTTTGTGTTGGTTGTTTGTTTGTTTTTGTTTGACAAAAGTATGCTTTATCAAAAAACCTGCATTCAGTTCCCATTCTCCACATACCTGGGCTCCTGCACAGATGCTTCAGGTTTACTACCTCACTTTACTTTTATTTATCCCTCTGGGTGCTGATGGTTAATCCATGTTTTTAAGTTGTCCTCATAGCTGCCTTTGTCTTCCTCTCCTAGAGAAAGGAGGTATACATCTGAATTGAACTCTGACCAAGACATTTTCTGCGAATCTTGTTGCTGTGGTATTTTATCTATATTTTATAGACAGACAGGAAAATAAAGGGAACTTGTTTTCTGTGTTTGCTGATTACTTTGAAAACTGTAATTAAATATGCTACCATTATCCATATTTTCCATTTCACTGTATTACACTTTACTATGTATGTCATGTTAAACATCATAATATAACTGACTTCATTGAATTGGTCTTATTTTTTCCAGAAATGTTTTACTAACGACTAAATACAATGGTAAGCATTTTCCTTTGCATCTGTCCTCTGTTTAGGACAGGTCCACTATTTCAAAGATTTTCAGTGAAAAGGGAAACAGAAGGCTGTTGCTCACACCAGTTTCTAAGGAAAAATTCTTTCATGATTTCTTCATAATTGAATGTTCTTGAAGTTTATCAATTATAATATTTGATCCCCGCTTTTCTGATAGTATTATAACAGAATATCAACTTTCCATTCAACAGTTAGTGGCAGACAGCTTCACTTAGAAGTGGAGAATGGGAGAAATTTTTCATGAGTTTGTAAGAAATCTTAAAGGATATTATCAAGTTATTCCTTGCTTTAAAAAACATTTTTTTAAATTTGTCCCCAGTTTTCACTATATTTCTTCAAAGTGGGAAACTCATCTGAATGAGTCACACTGTGTGACTCTGTGCAGGAACTTGTCAGTCTCTGGTGATGACAGAAACAGAGATAGGGAGGTTAGCACCACTGGCCTGAAGTCTGCTTTTGGAAATCCCCTACTTTGAGTCTCTGCTAACATCTACATACTTAAAACAAATAACTGTACATTGAAACAGATTATTTACCATTAACTCAAGTTGTGCATCCAGTTATACATGCACTAAGGAGAAGATTTCATATTCTGTCATTTGCTTTTGAATACACATTTTAAGATGTCCTCTTGTTTTAAAATTGATACTGGACCACCATTTACAGCAGAATGAAACTGTCTAGGTAAGGAAGCAAGAGAGTATGTGGTAAGCAGAAGAGTAAATTTTGAGCAGAGATACACAAAATGCAGCCAAAGACTAAGAAGGGAAATGAAGATGATAAAAATAGTGTGGAAAGGAAAGAAAATAATGTGAACTGGAGTGATGAAGGGAAGACATTCAGAAACCAGACAAAAAACTATTGCACCTAGTATGAGAAACAGTGTTTGCAAAATGCAAGTTAGTGTTGATCTTTGCAGGGAAACCACATTGAGTTCTAGGAAAAATATGTGACTTCCACTGCTGGTTACTTTCCCAGTGCTGTTTCACACTGAAGTTTTATAGCAGAGGCTCCAGCATGGAATGAGTCTTGAAGAAGAAGAAGATCTGAAGATCTTTTTGCAGGAAGATCTGAAATAAAACTTTGACTGTGTGGTTCTCTGGTAGGCTTGTTTTTGTCATTTGATAAAATAATTTTTCAGGTGCACTATAGCTGGGTGACAGTGTACACTGTTTACATGTTCTGAAGGATAGGAGGATGCTGAATTTTGATTCACAAGCTGTGATCTCTGGCCACTTTCATAAAAACACTCCAGTACTGGACTATAGAAAAGAGACTACAGGACACTTATTTTTCAAAGGACTGCAGGAAAGATCCATAATATTACAGATGAGTAAGCCTGTTATCTGCAATTAGTAGAAACAAAAGAAATTGTAATCAGGAGTAACGTAGTGAATTATGTGATATTGTGGCAGTCAGTGTGACTTTGCAAAGGAGAATTAAGCTCCATAACTCACTGGCACACTCTGAGGGTTTCCATGATCACTTGAAGGAAAACTGTTTGATATGATGTCCTTGGATCATACCAAGGACTTTTGACAGGATTCTTTACCAGAGACTCTGAAACAAAGTTATCCTGGGATAAAAGGGAGATTCCCCACAGAAGAAAACAACTGACTAAAGAGTAGCAAACAAAGTTCAGGAGTGTATTTTTGGTTTTTACAGAGTAGATAGAACACCAGTGTAATCCCACCTAGGTGTGTGCCGATCAGAACACTTGCAAGTGACTTGCAAAGGGATTAATAAAGAAGTGTTACATATCATGTCATTTAGAAGAACTCTTGTCAAGAACTGCAGAGGGACTGCATGTTAGAATGAAACTCAGATGTGAAGCGATGCACAAGGGAAAGAGAAGCAATCCTTCCTTCAGACACTGAGCAATGAGCTTATAATGGCCAGTCTTCGCGAGTGAAGATCCGGGGAAGGTCTTTACACCTTCCAGCCTGCGCATTGGATTTTTTAGGTGAGACACAGTGTGCGCGGAACTGAGCCCACCCTTTAATCCTAAGGTTCATCTGCCGGGGCCAAGCGAGCTTGGACGGTGGCAGCGAGGTCCTCAGGACGTAGGTGGGTTGCCTTTAAGGGCTAACGAGCTCCACCTGCCCGGGAGTGGCCCTGCCATGAGCTATTAGCTAACAAATACCATATAGGAATGAGATACGGGAGTTACAACAGACTGTTCTGTGATAAGGTGAGCTGAAAGTTCAGAATCGATCAAAAAAGGCAAATGAAATGCTTGGAATTTTTAGAAAGAGGAGAAAGAAACCAAGAAAAGTTTATGCAGCTGGACATATGTGTGAATGTCATGAACACTATTAAAGTTCTGGTTTCCTGAGTCTCCAAAAGGGCGTTCTGAAACTGGACAGAAATCAAAGATGGTCAAGAAGTATGGTAAAAGCTTTGTGGACAGCTTATGTATTAAGGTATATTAATGTGTACTAGAACTCTTTAAGCAGGGCAAGGCCTCAGAGTGGGATGTAGCATAGCAAAGATGGATGGGAGACTCAAGACCTTCCACTAAAAGTAATAGGGGACATGAAGTAAAATCAGAGACTACCAGGCCAATTAGAGCAGAGGCAGCAGTTCTTCACTCAGAGTGGAGTTGAGCCAGGAAAATTTGTTGTGGATGCTAACAGTTTAGATTAATTGGAAAAATACCTGGACCAATACATGGAATTAAAAACCTTGTCTGTCAGCAGCAAAGACACTGTGTCTGGCTAAGCCCAGGATAGCACTCTAAGGAAATAATATTACTAATTTCATTATTCTTATATAATTGCCTAGGCTTCTTCCACTGAGCAGTGACAGATGCTGTGCTTGAACCTTTGTTATGTCTAAGTATTGTCATTATCATGTTCGTGCATCTCTTTGATACTATTTGATGTCTGCTATGTATCTGTATTTAGCCTGTGAACTCAGAAGGCTTTATGAATTTAGCTGGTGTGTGTCAACTAGAACAAATATGGTCCTTTTCAGTGTCTGCAAAAATAGTGTATAACATACAAGATATTATAAAGTAAGTTAGAAACCCAAATAAGGTACAGACCTTTTCTTCTTTTGGTAGAAGCCCAAATAAGGTACAGAGCTTCCCTTCTTTCAGTATCCAAGACACCTTGATGCATTATGCATATTTTATTGGCAATGATTTCTTCATATATGGTATTCTATAAGAAAATTGGTAGTCTTTTTATCCCATTACATCACCACATACTAAAGTCTACATTTTATAGCATGGATATGCAGGAACAAGATTTTTGATTTGCCAGCATGTGCATATAAGGAGGGTGGTTGACATGGCATGAAGAAAAATGTGCATATTAAACATATGTAGATATTTTAATTACAAACACTATTCTGTAATTTTATGTACTATACCATTGTAAGCAGTATTGTTAGTAGAATTAAGGTAAATTTGATATGTTCATTTTAGAAAATCAATATATAAATATGAAGAGTTATGACGACATTGAGTTTGTTGCTTGTACATTGCAGTTGAATGTCAAGTGAAGAATTTTATTACATCAATTATATTTTAATCTTCTGAAAAGTAAGAGA
The DNA here is from genome assembly GCF_022539395.1 of Myiozetetes cayanensis. NCBI lineage: Eukaryota > Metazoa > Chordata > Aves > Passeriformes > Tyrannidae > Myiozetetes > Myiozetetes cayanensis. The sequence continues at coordinate 84,698,532 of NW_026087411.1, read as the reverse complement.
GTAAAAATAAAAGTGTTAAATTAAACTGTTGATAGACATAGTAAGGCCCTAGGCGATTATTTAAGTATAATTCATTTTTTCCTCTCAGACTGCATCTCCTGATATGATTAGCTTTTTCAGTGCCATAGAAAACAGAAGATTGTCATATTCTAAGTTTAGGCACTGGTCACTGTTAATGGATTAGAACCAGTGAAAGTGAATGCATCTGTCTGGGGTTTAAAAGGTTACTAGCTAATGAGTCAAGAGAAACCCCTCAAAGAAAACATCTAAAAACATGAATTATACAGAATTAAGACCCTATGAAAAACCTGTGAATGGAAAGAGTGACTAAATTCACCTTGAAGTTGTATGGACAACCTTAGTTTGTATTTGTTGCCTTGTTGTCAGTGGCATTGGCCTTGGGATGAGCTGAGATTTGTGTGCATGTATGTGTGACATTTTCATCCAGATGAGATTTTGAAAAGACCAGCTGAGTGCTGTGTTAACATAACCCTGTCATCCTTGCTGTAGGGAGAATAGAAGTAAACTGCAAGAACACTGTACACTGGAAACCTGCACGTCTCTGTTATGTTAAACAGCAGACTCATCCAGAAGATGCACAGGCTGTGACTTTCTTTGTGCCATCTGGGGAAAGCTTTAACTCCGTGTGTACCCATGGTGAACACCCATGGGCATCCAGCCTGGGAGGTTGCTCCCCAGGCATATAATGAAATAATACAAGAATATGAATTTATGAGGTTTTGGATTTGGGTTTCTGGGAGCTTTTTGTCCTAATAACCCAGTGCTTTCTATATATATGGCCTTTTCAGCCCAAGGTATTTCTCCATTTTAGTTTTAAAATATTCCTTAGTAGAGAGCTTATGAACATTGGTTGCTGTATTAAAAGCATAAGGCAGCCTGAATTAAGTGTTATCTCTGTCTTCAGGGCTATGAAAGATGCTTGCTTTCCTAAGGTTTTTATATGCTTTTTGTTACTCAGTAAATACCAAAGATCTTCATTTTAGTGACAGAGAAGATGAACCTGTTATATATAAATTAATAAGTAAAAAACAATGGAAAAGACATACGTGTGTGTATATGTATAACATACTTTGCATCACTACCAACAGAACAAAAGCAAAGGTTTTGCTACAGTAGCTTTTAACAACCAGGAACAGCTGTGCTACCGCTATTCTGTTTAAGTCTGAGACTCTGCCAATCAGCAATTGTGCTGGGACAAGAGAAAATTTGCACAAAGTCATAGCTGGCAACTCAAATCTCATTGCTAATGAAACTCACAGCAATCCCTGTCCATGTTCTTGTCAGTTAAATAAAATGTCACTCTCAAACTGACACTATTTGTTATTCTCAGCTGCTGTCTGTCTGTGCCTCTGCCAGTGCAAATGAAGTGTGAGAACGGTTCCCAGCCCTGTGGGGATGGCAGCAGTGGCAGGGCATGCAGGACAGACAGCAGCCATCAAGACTGTGCATCACTGTCCATGCTGGGCAGGGGCTGATGTGACACAGTGATGAGATAATGCACAAGAGAGGTGGTGGGAGCACTGTGATGGCACTGAGCAGGCGGGCAACATGGCAGGGAAGCAGAGTGCTCCCTCAGCGCTGAGGTTCATTTCTCCACTTCTAACAAATTCAGATCCTAGTAGGAACCAAGGTTCAATTTTGTCTGCCCTGTTTTAGTTTTTTTCCCTTTTCCTTTCTCCTTTCACCTCATGGTGTCAGTCATCCCAGATCTCTGCAATGGCAGTTTCTGCCCCACATGCTCTTTGTTCTCTGTGCTTTACATGCCTTCTGTGCTTCCCTTCCTGCGTAATTCCTGTTGAAGATGATGAGAGGTTTGTATACCTAAAAATTGTCACAGATTGTCTTACAGTAAACCAAGCTCTCTAGTTACATGTGTACATAGATTTTCACTACTATCTCTGACTTCACTACTCTCTGACAGATTATCTTCATTCTGATAGTAGTCAATTATTCTTCTCCTAGGCAATGAAGGCAGGTCACTGAGTTGCTACAAGACTGTCCTGTGTCAATGAATATGCCGTTATATTCTCACCACATGTGAGAAGTACCCTGGCATTATAAATTAAAAGGATTAAACTCTGGAAGACTCAGTTCTAACATGCAGAAATCACAGAGAATTACATGCAAAACATAGGCAAAATTTAATAATAAAGCAATAATGTTTTGTTGCAATTACTGTGAATAGACACTGATATCTTTTCTACAGAGATGTTTTCAACACATCATCTAGAAATTCACACAACTCAGTTACGTTCCATGAGCTTTTTCTGGTGTTGATTTCAAAGTAGAGCCTTCATGGGTTTCAGTAGAAATTTTGCTTTTGAACCCAAGGGGAAAAGGAACAGTAAAGAGATCTGAAATGAAAAGTTTTTTTCTTTTTCTGTGAATCTTTCTTAGAGAAAATTAAAGTGTGTGATAGGATAAAGGGCAACATTTCCAAAATTATTTGAGCATCATTGCAGCCTTAGTTCCATTTTCAAAGTGATGTAAGCACTTTGGAGCCTAAAGGCTCCAACAGGTTCAGATAATGTCTTTATTGTAGTCAAAAATTGATAAAGTGCTCTAGGTGTCTAATTCACACTGAAGTCTAAGTTCTTTGATGCTCTCATAAGCTCTGCTAGCTACCTCTCTGAATCAATTTGAAGTCTCCTGAAAATTGGACACTCAATTTCACCAAAATGCAGTGGGATACAAGTGCTAATATCACTTCTTAAAATTGGCTTTAAAATCTTAAGCCACATAGGGCCTGATTTTTGAAAGTGTAAAATCACTGACAGATGCAGAAATCGGTCAAGATGAACTTTCCTAAAAACCTGAGGACCTCACAAGGTTTATAGAGGGGTCGCATAAAAGGAAAAAGGAAAACAATTTTTGTATCAAATCTCTCTCAAATAATAGATTTTTTTACAGATGTGTGCTGAATAAAAGAGCAAATAACACACATTCAGGCAAACATCACTCCATCAAAATATTAATATTTTTAGTTGCTATGAAGCTTTGACTTTTAAAGCTGCATAAATGGCTGGACATGCAAGCAGATGTTAGTTGTAAAAGTATATATGGAGTAATCTCCAGACCATTGATTTACTGCAACAGGCATGGCTACAGTACAGCAAAGGATGTGTTAGTAGAAGATGTGAGAGGCAGCTTCAACTATGGGGTGCAGATGTGAGTAAATCACTAGTTTTGCTGCTGGTAGGCTTACTTTTTCCATTAAGATTTAGCCTTGAAAACATTCTGACAGGCTATTTTTTTCCAAGATCAAGAAACTGACAGTCCACGACAATATGAAGTCAGCAAACACTGTTAGGAGTGGTTTTGCTTCACTTGTCCCTATTTTCAGTCCATTCCTCTTGATAGCAATGTGATGCTGTACTACTACATTAGTCCAAGTGCTGTTAGATGCCACAAACAAGCAATGTCACCAAATCTGTTTTCATGGCCAAAGATTCTAGCACCCAGCACATGTTGCAGAATTCTAGAAGGAGAACGGTGTAGTAGTGACTGTGGAGAATACAAACATTCAGAAAAACTCGTGTTACTGTGATAATGTTAGAAAATTCTCTGTTTTCAATAAAGTAAGAGCAGAAAGGCAGCAGTTCTGGTGGTGTTTGTCTGGTTTGCCTTCTATTTGGAAATTCAGTAAAAAACATTTAAAAATTGTTGCCACATATAGGTGTCCTCTAATAATTTTTGCCTTTCAGGTCTTTCTGCTCCTCACTAGCAAACTGATTTGCTACTCAGTTGTAGCAATAGTCAAGTATCATCTATGTGGAAAACAGAGAAAGCAAAGAGGCTTCAGGTTTACAACCAGTGGAAATCTAGCTCAGTGTAATTATCCTGATATGAAAACAAATATAGTCATATTAATGCCAGTGTCTTTCAGAAAAGTGCCCATTGCATGTGCTCTGCGTAGATACCTTTTCCCCACTCTACCCTAAAGAAAATGCAGCGTGGTTTTGGTGGACTCCATGTAATAGTTTTGCGCACCCAGCTCCCACTTAGCACAGCACTAATTTCCAGTCACTGTTTGGTGGATCTGGAAACAGAGGAATGGTCTATCTAGGGCAGAAGAAGATGAACAAGTGAAGCATCGGATGAGATGTGCGGTTACCACCACTCATCATCCTCCTCACCTTCATCAGCTGAGGAAGGGGTCCCAACAGTGGCTAAGATGTCTTCATAAACTCAGAGATATGTGGCACTATCAACTATGCAGACACTTTGGTTTAGTAGATTAAGTTAGATTAATAGAAGTAACAAAGAGTCTCCAGTTCATACTGAGATAAAAGATTCCAAATTATTTAATCAGGGCAAAAGTTTATTGGCCTGGGAGTATTTTTGTTGTTCAAAACTCATTAGATTTTATAGCATTTGTGATTGGACATAATTTAGCAGAGTGTATGCTTCTACTTAGTCTGTACAGACTACAGAAAACTGGCTAATAAGAACCTCATGTTGGGTATAATCCAAACTATAAAGTTTTTTCCAGTGCAAGATTAAACTTAATTTTTCCCACTGATTAATATGGTGCCAAAATAATTTATGTCATATTCACATGATGATAAAACTAAAGGGAGCTCCAATGGTAATATGTTACTTTCACAATGTCATTGTTTGATTCAATGGACTCACACATCCTTGGCTTGAAGTTTTTCTTTTCTAGCCTTTATCTGTAACACTGAGATATATATTTCTGTAACAGAGAAGGTTGCATGATTTTTTTACTCTGTCTAGAAATGTGCTGCAGAGAATTAGGGAGTTGCCAGATGCTATTCTGTATAGTAACAACACATTTTATAAACAATATCCCTTGGTGATATTAGTAGATATACTAATGGGGGGCAGTGGGCGGGGAGCAACCAACATAAAGCAAGCTGGGTTGTCCAAGTGATCTGATGTGTGGGAAAAAGCAATTCTTGATCCCTGATTTTCAGAGTAACTTGGCCATGAATAAGTGATCTGAACACACCAACCACATGTCTGAGACCTGGAGAAGTCAGGAGAACAAGTGTTTGACTTAAATGGCTGATTTCTACCTTCTAAATGAACATCCCCCTCTCCTGGTCTTCTCAATCTCTAATTTTTCCAAGACAGAAAAATGTTTTCCTAAATCCCATAAGGAGCTATCGTTGGATCTCACTATGAGTTTCATACCATAAACATTATAATGAAGGATGTTATGGTCCAGTCTCCTTTTATTTTAATGACTCCCAATTAGATACCTAAGACTTCCATTACCCCTTTTTGTCTCCAGAATTTCTCTTATTTTTTAAAATATAATCTTTTCGTAACCTTATGAGACTTAATAGTAAAACAATTTAGGTTTCCTACCCTGTACAACCATTTCAGAACTCTAATCCTCAGACGTTTAAATATCTCCCTGTAATTTTAAATCTAAATTTATTCATGCCCCTTTATAACCAATCTGCTCTCTTGTATTATGTTTAACTTATAAACCATTTACATTAACTCAATAGTTATATATATATATATAATATTTGAAACAGAGATAGACTTCAGTTCAGCAGGTTACTGCTCAGAAAATTTGTAACTCACCATAGTGCCTTTGATTGATATGTACTTAGATTCATTCAGGATAATAGTATCTCCACCTGTCTCCAAGATACTTGCAATTGTTTATAAGCATTTATATATTATATATCATCAGCATACAGTTTATTTGTAAAATAATTAATGTCATTTCACTATAAACTTCTGTCATATTACAACTTCTGTAAGAAATGCTAAGTCAACAGGGAAATGTTTTTAATCACAATAAATGTGCACTTAGGTTTTAATACAGTCAAGTTCTTACTGTAGTAATAAACTTTTGTGTGATATTTGAATTCTTGAAAATTTGGATGCTGATGTTAAAGTAAAACGAATATGCTTATCCAGAGCAGACTACTTTTAACTCTAATATAAGGGGTTTAAAATACTAAAAAAAACCCTACCCAACATTTTTCTTTTTCTGCACGTGCATAGCATTTGAATGAGTACCTTGAAAGCAGTGCAAAATTAGCTTCTGTTAAATAGATATTAATATTCTGAATTTTGGACATTTTAATTTTGGTATTTATGATTTTTTTTACTCTTCATGATTTTAATGTTTTCACTTTTAAGATGTTTTTTCAGGTGCTTCCTTATTCTGAGTAGTAAAGTAACAAGACAAACATAGTATATAGGCACAATTCTCTGTCCCCAAAATAATGAGATATGTAATAGAAGCATTTATATTTTTCACAACCAAAAGAAGTCATCATGTTATAAAAATAGCAGCTTCAGTAGAGCAATATAAAAAATTTAAACAAATGAGTCATTTGTCATTACAAGTGAGATAACTTAGAAATTTGAGGATTCAAGTAGAGGAGTGTACCAGATAGGGGATACGACAGTTAAAAGTAAGCAGGGAAATAAATAAATAAATACTGCTACTAAAATAAAATAGAAATATTAAACAGAATTTGAGATACCTTGATTAACATAACATATGGCGTTTTGTTCTCACAAGAGCACAAGAACCTAGGAACCATGGTGGGAAAGGGTATTTTTAAAGTAACACTTGCTTAAAAATTATTTGCACAGTTTTCATACCCTTTGACCACACATTTACTTGTGTATAAAAAATGTTATTTTCCAGAAGACTGAACTGTGTTCTATGTTGCATTAAGATTTCTTCCCCTTGGCCCATTAGTTTGACAATGTGATAAATTCATCTGTTACACAAATGGCAAACACTGTATGTGATCCTTCTTATTTTTTTAAGGAAGATAGAAATTAATAAATCTCTATTTTGTACCTCAGGTTTATCTTCTGCTCAGTGTGGTGATACATTTTGCATTTTTACATTAGTAATTGTTCTTATCCAGAACATAAAATGTGTTAGAGTGACAGGCTGTACAAATACAGATAATATGCACTATTATTAACATGAAATGCTGTACAAGGGATATGTCGGCTCCATATTGCTCCATATTTCATTATAGTACATTTGGGTAAGGAAAACATCAGTAAAAAGTATAAGCAAAATTATCTGATTTCTGTGTAGCAAGCTACATTCTGCAGTGCTTTTAAGAAGAAGAAGTGAAATGCCAGAAGCTGATTTTGGCAATGAAAACTGTACTAATAGTGTGCCAGGGAGCATTCCTGAGGAGCGGGCAAAAACACCAGTGCTAGCACAATTATAACTTTCCCTGGCCTGAGTTGGTGTGGCCCAGCCAGCACCTTCCCAAAAGTGTGCCAGTATGGTTTGCCATTAAAACGGTCCAGAGACCGTTCCCAGAAAGCAGATTTCACGCAGTTGAGCCTGTGCTGGAGATGAGTGGGCTTTGCTGATGTGGATGCAAACGTCTTGTGCCAGTTCCCCATAGTGCCAGAAACTTTCCAGGACTTGCTTAATTTAATAGCATAGACGTAAGATCCAGATGTGCCTCTCTTACTCTGGTAGCGCCAAAGAGCTTTAATGAAATTGTGGACTGATTTTATGCCTGTTGTCTAGGAACAATAATTGACAGGCCAGTGCAAGAAGATTTAGACAGATTTTCTCCCTTACTCCCTGTGATTCAGTTATATCCACAAAATGGGAATTAATGTACCTTATCATTGTGCTATAAAATGATTTTATTATTATTTGTGGTATCACTGTGATAAACAGCCCAGGAAAGAGATAGTTGATAATACTACTAAAGTACAATGAGAGCTGTGTTTTCTTGTGACACAGACATGAGCCACACTGAAAGAACAACACAAAATACTGAAGAGATGTTCACTATATGACCACTGTCTATACTATGGGCTGAAAAAATGTGGACCTCATCAGAAATCAAAGAGTATGTGATTACACAACTATGCAATTAATGCCAGTAAAGTGATGTATAAATACAAGGGGTCTAAATGAAGGTTGGTCCAAGAGTCTTACTGCCAATCTGTCCAAAGAGGGAACATTTGATTTTGAAACTTGAATTTGGTGTATGCATGTGCATGTGTCCTTGGAAAGAAAGAAGGTTTCCAATTTTAACAAATAGTTCTTTCCACAGAAGATGAGGGCTTCTGTAATAATCACATGCCAGTCGATGGCAATTAGGAAAAGTTGATGCTGTGGCAAAGCTTGTTACTTGTCTAGTGCCTTCATTAGAATTGCACAGCGAGTGGGAGTACCAGGCTCTCTGTAGGCTTACAGCTCTCTGAGTACTGGTCTTAATAATCTGGCAAATATGTTCTGTGTTCATTTATTGTGAGCAAATGGCATGAGTGTTGTTCAGCAGGTTAAGCAGTTTGTTGCAATGAGACATGTTCTGTTCTTCTGAAGAGATCTAAGGGGAATGAGCTGCCTTGTCTCCGAACAGGTTTGACAAAGATGCTGTTTTCCTAACAGCTGCAAATATATTCCCTTTGTATCCAGGAAGATTTAGAGAAATGTTCTTGGGTGTAAGGAAAAATCATGAGGTGAAATACAGATTTATGAAAGGAATGCATTTGCAACATAGTGGATATTATGCAGTTATATAGGTGGACAAACAAAGCAGAAAAATTGTAGTTATTACCATACAGTAATGAGATAATTAGTTGGAACTATTGTACTTGGAGTACTAAATGTAGCTTCACTAATGCTATCATAACAAACACCATGCTTCGGCTTAGATAATATCACAATGACATAAATACAGCTTTTTCTGTGTCAGTACTATTGTTGCAAATATTTTTCTCTGTCTCATATCATGACAAAGATGATTAACTGGATGGGACACTTCACCATTTCTCTTGTATTGATTTGGTTCTGCTGAATCCCACATCACTAGATCATTAAACTAGAGATATCAGTATCTTCTTTAATGTGTAATTCAGCAAATGCTACAAACATATATACCTTTTATAACAATGTAGACATTCAGAGTCATGGTTTCATACTTCATACTTCCATCCTTTTACCTGTCTTCACACCTTACAAAGTAAGAAAAGAAGACATTCTAGGTAATATAAAAATAAGTTCTAAGAATACTAGCTTTTGGTTCTCATAAGAAAAGGGTATTTCCTTTGTGAAACAGCAACATAATAAGGTGACTTCACTTTTCTACAACATGGAAAGAAATTTATCCAATGTGTGATGTTTTACGGTTGCATATATAAAATGATCATTATCTTCCTTGCACCTCAAATACAACATACCATAGGGAAAAGGTGTCATAGAGGGCTGTCTGTATGTGTCAATACACTGGTGAGGCTGCACCTTGAATCCTGTGTTCAGTTTTGGGCTCCTCACTGCATGTCCAGAGAAGGCCAGCAAAGCTGGTGAAGAGTCTGCAGCACAGGTCCAGTGAGGAGTGGCTGAGGGAGCTGGGTTTGTTTAGTTTGAAGAAAAGGAGGCTTAGGGAAGACCTTATCACTCTCTATAACTACCTGAAAGGAGGCTGTAGCCAGGTGGGGGGTGGTCTCTTCTCCAATGTGTCACTTGACAGGACAAGATGAAATGGTCTCAAGTTGCACCAAGGAAGGTTTAGATTGGCTGTTAGGAAAAATTTATTGACCAAAAAGGTTGTCAAGCATTGGAACAGGTTGCTCAGGGAAGTGGATGAGTCACCATCCCTGAAAGTATTTAAAAGACAAGTAGATGTGGCACTTGGGGATATGGTTTAGTGGTGGGCCAGGTAGTGTTGGGTTAACAATTGGACTGAATGATATTAAGGGTCTTTTACAGCCTAGATGATTCTATGATTCTAGAATAATCTCATGGGTGCTCGTTCGGCACTTACGGGCAAGTACAGCACTAGGAGTACTTACTGCAGGCTGTAAATATTTTCCCATGCTCAGATACTGGCAGTTAACAGTGGGAGGCCTATGATTTGAGAAGTCGAAACTTAGTGCAGTGCTAGGATCGAATGACTGAGGCATGGCATGGAGTAGTATCATTGGAGCAGGCTGTCTTCAGGGGCATATACTCTCCTCATTAAAGACTGATCTGAAACACATTGAAAGCAATAGAAAAAAAATTATGATAAGCTTGTATATCCCCTAATATCAAGTATAAATGGTAAAAGACATTAGTGTCTAGACAATGATGCTGAGATGTTCCCAAGAAACATCTCTCTCACTCCATGGCTTGTCCCTTTTGCAAACTGAGTTGACAAAATGGTGCTTGCAGTAGACCCATAAGATACAAAGAGTCTCAAAACAGGTCTCATTGCAGTCAGGCTGTGCTTCACCATCTTTAAGCAAATATTAAATTATTGCAGTATGGCCTAAACTTTTAGTATTTTTACACCATATTTTCAGCAGGACTGTCAGCTTCAGAATTTGTATCAAGGCAAGGTGGAAAGTGTGAATATCAGTTTTGTCTTAACTATCCTTCTGGATTTGTACTGCACCAGGAAGCACAAGGCAGTGCTTGTCCATCCTAACTCATAGAAGCATTTTGGTTAATTTTGGTCTCAAAAATCAAATTTTTCCGTGTTTCAAGTGTATGTCTCAGTAACATCTCAGTTAGAGCTTGCTCCAGCTGCGTTATTCCAGCTAGATAGCTGTTAATAGGGATGGGAAATTGCAGCCAGGAATGTGGTATTTTCACTGGATTCCAACTTCATTTTATATAATTTTCCAGCTGCAGTAAACGCATCAAATTGTACCCTAAGAAGTACTGCTCACTGAAGAATGCTTATGCATTTAGAAAATGGTTTATTCTTTTACACTTTGTCAGCCATAATGTTTAATGTTACATAGTAAGTTTTCTGGTAAAGTTCAGAGATTAAAACAGACTAGATCACACCTTGAATATCCCAAAAGAAAATATGATGCTTTGTTTGAACCTTGGTTTAACACCATCCAACTGTGGGATCAGGAACTGATTTTAAATTCTGAGCAAATATTCAGGACAACTTATTTTGGAATTCAGACTTTTTTAGTGGTCCATACCCATTGATAACATCTTTCTTTTTTTTTCCTTTTTCCCTTCTGAATCTTACTTTCTATTCTTCAAAATCTAGATAGACCTCCATTGACAAACTGTCCTTTAGTATATTATCATGTATAAGTTTATGTTGTCCTGGCAGTGAATTTTCTTTTGCCTTTTGAATCTTAGCCTAGAACAAAAGGCATGTATTTTCAGCAGTGTTTCATTAACTAACTTCAAAAATGTCATTAATTGACAGCTTAAAGGGTGAATTTTTATTGAATATGTAATTTAGTGTTATCAGAATACTCTGAGTATAGCAGATGCTCTGCAAAGAATTTTGCTAGAATTATTTTTTGTTACGATTTTTGTTAGGATTTTCATTATGGTAGTAAGTAAGAATAAGGCTGATTATGACTGCAGTAAAAACAGCTTTGCAGTTCATATATACAAATAAGTTGTAGTGTGTAGAGTTTTTATGGAAAAACAGAACAAACAAAAGTATTTTAGCACATTTATTTCTTAATATGACATGAAAAAAAGCACCAAAACAAAAACAAACAAACAAACAAAACCAAAACAAAACCAAAAAACCACACACACACACACAAAAAACAAAAAAAAAACCAAACAAACACCAAGAAAACACAAGAAGGTCCAGACAATTAAGAATAATTGGAATATTGATTTTAATTCTGGCCATCCCATCATAGACATTAGTTATCTCTTTAATACTTACACATATTTCTTTTGAGAGAACAGCTTAGACATTGATTTAGAGCAGGACTTCATTTTCATTAAACGGTCACATCTGTGCTTTGGCTGCAAGCGAATATGCAATCACTGAAAAATTATGCAAACAAACATTACTCGTGTGTTTAAATTCCAGTGAGAGTGTTTAGCTGACCTCTGTTCCAATTTGACTCGCTCCCATTTTTATTCTGGAGTCATGTTTTACACCAAAAAAAAAATCTGCTTGATTGAAAACTAATGCATTCCAGTTGTAGGCTTTACACAGCTAATGATATTTTTATTCAAAAATTCAAATGTATCAGGTTGTCATTAATTTCTAGGAAACAGACAGAAATACCCATAGTGTAATCCTCTTGCATAAGTTTCATTTTGATGCTTGAAAATACAAACAATGTACATGCAATGTCACTTGCAAAAATACTAACAAGATAACCTTGCCATAGAAGGTCGGTCCAAGGGAAACTAATGTTTACCACAGCAAGTAGATATTAGTAAATACTTAGTGCAGTAGCACCGTTGTCACAGTAAGATAGTACTACAGTAATGTTTACTATATTAAGTAAATATTAAGTGAAGGAAATGTCTAAATTTAATTTTATTGATCTGTCTGTGCCTGGTGTTTTCCGCTATACTTTTAGCGGTAGTAGTATGAAAATACTGAACTGGGGAAAAGAAATCTCATTCTTATTTGAGGAAAGCATAAGATTTACATAGTAGATTGTCTCTGTTACTAATGCAATACCTAATTTGTATTCAACTGTTACAACAATAAACATACACCCAATCAGGATACGTCCACCGATGTCATCACATATGGCATATGTCACATATGTCACATATGTCACATATAGCCTTTCTCCTGCTACAGTTTACTCAGTAGTTCAGCTATATTTAGCTATGTACTAATTAAAATGAAATTAAAATTAACTGTTTTGCTGGTGCCTTGCTTTCTGAAGCTTGGTGGCAATATGGTGGTGTTTTCTCAAAATGTCACCAAGGTGCCAAGTGGTGCCAGGGAGATAGAGATACAATCACTCCAAGTCAAGCACATCAATCACCCATATTTCTTATTTGAAACATGCTTGGTGACTGTTTTCACCCCAGGGGTTTGAGGAACATGTTAATTAAATAGCTATTTCCTACTGTGGATCTACTTTCCTCATAATACAACTGTAGCAAATTTAGCCTAGACAAATGGAAGAATAGTCACTGTAAATTGAAGTGAAAATAGTGAAACATATTATTCTGTCCTTCATCAGTTTTGCACCATGTGATAACATGAGAACTAAATTCAGTTTCTTTTAATCAGATTGGAACACAATCATCTTTTACTTTCTCATATAGCATGATATCTTCATTATTCCTCCTCCTCAAAAAAAAAAAAAAAAAAAAAATGGAAAATTGTCGCTTAACAATGTAACATTTTCACTGTATCTCCCAGTGCCAGAGGAGAAAATAACTTGTAATACTGTTCCACTGTGCTTTGAAGGTTGTTGGCATGGAAAGCTGAGCTTATCAGTGTAAGAGTTCAGTTTGAAAGCTGGGTAGTTCAAGTACAGAAATGCTTTTTTAGTGTAATGGGAGTGACTAGAGACACAAGCTAGGCAGGGCATGCTATCAGGAATTGAAATAACTGCAGAAGATATTCTAGGCTAACCTGGTGGAAGTGCCAGACTTGCCTGATTAAATGTTTTCCCCCATCCTTTCAAAAATAACCGTGTATGCAGCCATAGAAGCAAAACCAAAGATATGGCAAAAGGATGAGCAGGTAATACTTTCTGTAGTTGTGGTACTACCTATTCATGTAAGTTCAAAACATACTAAATATTGATAATTATTCATGATGAGGATATAATTATTAAAACACTAATAATAAATAATCAGCTACAATGTTATACTTAATGATGCCCTACAAATGCATTTAGGTCTGCATCGTTCTTGTGTTCAAATATCATATAAATATATTGAATGATAAAATCTCTTTTGGGGCAGATTTTCTCACCTAAAGGTAACTCAGAGGCTGGGGTGATGGTCTGCTGATGGTTTGGTTTTTTTGTGGACACTATGGTTGAAGAAGCCTATCCTTTGCAACATTACAATCTGTTCAGAATAAGGGGAAAAGAACGTTTTAGCCCTGTGAAGCCTCTAAGGACTTGTTAAACTCTTAAACACAGCTTGTAAAGCTCCTGCTCCAACTCCCACTGAAGTTAGTGACAAGTTTTTCTACTGGCTTTTGTGGCAGCCCATTATACTACTGCAGCTGTCAAAACAACTAGAAATCAGTCACAAGATCAGCCAGCACACAAGTATATATTAATTTTAGCAGAAATTATACTTTGGGCAGCTCAGAAAAGAAACAAAATTGACCTAATTGTTTCTGAATATATGTGTCTCCCACCATGTTGCGCTGCAGAGGAAGTCAGAGCTGTCAGGACTCTGTTTTGAGCATTTAGGCATGTGAATTGGCACTAAAAAATGTTAAACTAAAAATAATAATAAAAAATGTTACAGAGTCAGTAATTTGTACTCTATTTTTGTCTTCAAAAATAAATAGGGGCCCAGTACATTTTCAAATGGTCTCATAGGAGGTAACAATTCCAGTTAGAATTGGTCAAGAACTATAACTAAAAGTTGCTCACACAATTAAGGATAGGCCCAATACTAAGTATAGTTACCTAAGTGTAGTTGCTGATTATTCTGTATATTGTTCCAAGAGTTATTAATCTCTATTCTTTAATGTGGTCTTTGCAAGGCAAGTGTGCTTGTGCCCACACTTAACAGACATTTCACTGAGTTCATTGGGGTGCAAATGTACTTTGTGAAGTGAACCAGAAAAGCAACTGATTTTTGCCTTTCACAGATCTCCATACATATACAATTCTTTTTTTTTTTTTTTTGGTACTGATGTAAGAGTGAAAAATAATCTATAAGCTTGAGAGCAGTATTGCTTTTAAAGTAATTTTCCTGGAAGGGCTAGTTGGCAATAAAGGAAAATGTACAAACATTAAAAAAGAAAACAAGCTCTATTCTTGTTTCCTTCCAGTCCCAGTGGCTTCCTGCAATCAAGTTCCTGCTGCCACTGTTCAGTGAGCTACTCAAACCTATACTTAAGGCACATCTGTAGTGTCGCAGAGCTTTTAAAGCAGATGAAGCTGAAGACACATGCTTCTGAAAAAAAAAAAAAAAAAGCCATTCTAGGACAGTCCTGCCACCATCTCTATACTTCCAACCCTCCTTTTCCCATATGTCAACCATAGCATGCTGCATCTTTTGTTTCACTGCCATGTGTGGGACAAAGGGATGAAAAAACAAGAAACTTCCTAAGGCAACTTTGCAGACAACACCAGGGTATCAGGGCACTGCAGTCTTTCACATGTTTTATGTACATTTAGTGTTCATACCAAGATGCTCATTATTAATCCAGAGAATTCAAAAGCATGTCCTAAAAAGAGTCAAGACATTAAATCTACAGTGTAGGAAATCAGGATCAGTACACAGTCACTGCTATGCCAAATCGGTAAAGCTCAGTTTGAGTGAAGTAATATTTGCAATGAAGTTCCTCAGTGTGTTCCAAAGGTTACAGAGTTTTTTAAACAAATATGAGCATGATATTCAGCAGTTGAAATTTGGTAACTTCCATAGAAAACCTAACTGGTTTAAAATAGATTTTAACAGAATCTTTTTCTTTTTTTTTTCTTTTTTTTTTTTTTACTTTGCTGTAGTACTCTGGAAAAATAGAAAATCATAGAATAATAGAAAGGCTTGGGTTAGAAGGGACCTTAAAATCACCTAGTTCTAACCCCCCTTCTATGTACAGGCATACCACCCCTAGATCAGGTTGCTCAGTGAAGGATCATGTTGCAAAGGTCTTATTCCTCAAAAGGGCAGGAAGGTGGGTGGCTGAGCATTCCCAAAATATAAGAGCAATTTTGAGGTGGGCAAATTCCTTGCTGTGCTGTTCACAGCATTGGGGTAGGGAGCTCTGCTCCTGCAACCATCTGTGGGTGCAGAGCAGAGCCTTGCTGTCTATGCCCATGTCACACTACCAGCTTGTACCCCTTTGAGTGGCTTAAGCAAAGTGACAGATCACTTGAGGGTCTCTATCAGGTTAAGGAAGGAGGCCAGTAGCAAGTCATTCAAACAAGGCAGCAACAGTTGCAGAGAGAAAGAATTTAAAGTAGAGAACTATGCAGATTACACACAAACTAATTAGATGAAGTTTTGAGGGTTTTTCTTTGCATCTAAAATTTTATATTCCAACTGTACTTTTTTATCCAAATCCTTTGATATTGCCTCCCACAACATCCTCCTGGAGAAGCTGGCAGCCCGCAGCTTGGACAGGTGCACTCTTTGCTGGCTTAAAAACTGGCTGAATGGCCGGTCTCAGAGAGTGGTGGTGAATGGTGTTAAATCCAGTTGGTGGGCTGTCACTAGTGTAGTTCCCCAAGGCTCAGTATTGGGTCCATTCCTATTTAATGTCTTTACTGGTAATGTGGATGAAGGCATCGAGTGGTACCCGCAGTAACTTTATTGACAACACCAAGCTGAGTGGGAGTGTTGATCTGCTGGAGGGTAGGAAGGCTCTGCAGAGGGATCTGGACAGGCTGGATTCCTGGGCCAACACCAAAGGTATGAGGTTCAATAAGGCTGAGCGACAGGTTCTACACGTCAGCCACAACAACCCCAGGCAGCGCTACAGTCTGGGGGAAGAGTGGCTGGAAAGTAACCTAGTGGAAAAACATCTGGGGCTGTTGGTCAACAGTGGCTGCACATGAGCCAGCAGTGTGCCCAGGTGGCCAAGAAGGCCAATGGCATCCTGGGCTGTATCAGGAACAGTGTGGCCAGTAGGACCAGGGAAGTGATCCTTCCCCTGTACTCAGCACTGGTGAGACCGCACCTCAAGTGCTGTGTCCATTTCTGTGCCACTCAGTTCAGGAAGAACATTGAGGTACTGGAGCAGGTCTAGAGAAGGGCAATGAAGCTGATGAAGGGTCTAGAGGGTAAGTCTTATGGAGAGTGGCCAAGACAGCTGCAGTTGCTTAGCCTGGAGAAAAGGAGGCTCAGGGTAGACCTCTACAACTACATGAAGGGAAGTTGTAGCCAGGTGGGGATCGGCCTCATCTCACAGGTAACTAGCAACAGAACAAGAGGACACAGCCTTGAGCTGCACCAGGGGAGGTTCAAGCTAGGAATCAGAGTAATTTAGAGTTGTTAAACATTGGAATGGACTTCCCAGGGTGGTGGAGTCACCATTCCTGGAGGTGTTCAAGCAAATGACTGGAAGTGACCCTTAGTGCCATGGTCTGGTTGACAAGGTGGTAATCAGTCAAAGGCTGGATTTGATGATCTCAGAGGTGTTTTCCGAACTAAATGATTCTGTGATTTTGTGATACTATTCCACTCAACTAACAAAATCCTACAGCAAAAATGCCTGAAGTTCTAAATAATGTTGTAACATAGAAGTGTTAATGCTTAGCTGAATTTGAAACATTGAAAGTAAATAGTTCTTTTTTGCTTTTTTTTTCTTTTCAAGCACATATTGCTGCAGAGCACTGATCTATTAGTATTATTAACATGAGTACTTAAATCATGAGCATAAAATAGAAAACTGAATGGAATGTAAAATTCCCATGAGTACCATTATGAAGAATAAAGTATGATGTAGATTATCTGCTAAAATGCATCTTTTAAACCAGGGAATGTAGTACGCAAATTAGCCATATATCTTAAAGATAATGGATCTTAATGTGTTTACATTTTAAATAAACCACATTTCTGTATCAAGATTGTTATGAATTTAACCTTGGTGTTACTGGTTAGTTATCAAGAGTTTGAAACAGAACGTATCCGAAAGGAGTTTTTTAGACAGAGCAAGATTCAGAAAAACGTCATTTGTTGTCAAGAAGCAAACGATCCAACACAGTGAATGGCTAAGCGTGTGAGTGATAGACTTTGCACACTAGATAGGATCTTCAGTGGGAAAAGTTTGCTCAGGGCTATTTTTTTATTAATTTAATTATCAAGAACTCATTACCACAACTCCTAATATTTAATATTTCACAAATCTACACCCATTTCGAACAAAGATGGAGTGGATTTTCTCTGCAACAACTATGAGAGCACAATATTAGCAATTAGCCTATATTAGCCAACTTCTCTGGGGGAGAAGAAAAAGCCTCTAAATGGATTCCTAGTGTGTCACTTCCTTCACATGTGCCCATTTCTGAATTTACTGGGAACTTAGTACCTCTTCCTGTTTTAGAATACCCTCTTCCAGGTGCTGTCGCAAAACAGGTAGTCTGCAATCCCTGACCCATGGCAATCTGATGACTTACCCATGGAGTGCAAGGATCAAGGAATTCTGAAGGTAGAATCTGCATTTCATTTGAAACAGGTAATTTAGCTCTAGTCAGATACTTAATTGATTTAGAGTATATTTTTTTCCAATGTCCATACTGGCAGCAGTCTTCTTGGAACTCTTAAGGAGCCCATGACAATCGGCAAGGTGCTCTGGATTTTCTCACCAGACAGAAATTGGTACCTGAGAGTAAATATTTTTTTTCCTCTTATATTTGTTTGGGTAGTTTCTGTCTCTTAGCAGCCACGGCTGCAACCCAAACTCATGCCTTATTTCAAGAGTGTTGACCTTGCTTTCTCTGTCTGCCTGGTACAGCAGATTTCCTTGGTAAGCAGATATATGATAATGGATGCAGTTCAATGCAGTTACAAATTTTTCCTTAATTTGCAAGCAGTGAACTGTGGTCTTCCAATGCGAGGAAAATCTTCTATGATGAGAAAGTGGTTTTAATTTTACTCAACTCTATTTCTTTTCTTATTCTTATGGTTTTGTTTTTACTTTAAGGTAAGGCAAGGCTTTAATAAGACTGGATAGATGAAAACAGTAATCAGCTGTTCCAGAAAACACCTTTTATGACTCTGATGTATAAAAAAACGTAATTATCTGACAACTGACACTGTATGTGTGTTCCTAACTTTTGAACAAAGCCAAAAAGTTGTCTCAAAAATACTTGAAATCATGGAAATAGCATTCATTTCTGATAATTCTAAATAATAGCAGATTATTTGACAATTTAAACTGTTTTGTGTGATGCTGAATTTTGTCTCTTTAATATATATTACCAGTTAGCAGCATTATGTAATGTTCCCTCTTAATATCCATCCTCTTTGCCCAATTATAGTGTAATTTATACAAACCCTGGCGTGTACCACTTGGCAAGGCAGCCTGTGTTGCAGCTGTTGCTGTTTTCTCCATACTTCAATCTCTACAAATACTTCTTTTTTTTTTTCCTATTATCAGGCATTGGTTTTCACAACTTTGAAATAATAGTGCTGTGAAGTGCATGAGAAATTCAGAGCATAGTTTTGAACTTCATGTAAATATATAAGTCTACATTTAGGGACTAGAAGTGAGAATAGCAGCCACACCAGCTAAGGAGTCTGCTTGGCCTGTAAAATGCTGCTCTGTCTTGATCAGGACTCTCCAGGTTGGCTTCTGTTTTTCATGAAAATGGCATCCAGCTGTGGATTAGCAACTGGAGATAATCAATATACTGCTAGGAGGAACTTTAAAAGCTTTTATCATTGTAAGCAACACTGTGAAACACTTGGTGACATTTTAAGGGGAGCACTTTTCTTGTGAAAGGCATTTGGAGAACAATCCTTTGTTGCTGTTTGGTTTGTTTTTTAATGGTGGAAAGCTTTAAAATACCAATATTTTTTTCTAATCTAAAAGTCTCAGAGATGTCCTATAAATAAATACCTTTCTAAAATTAAATATATGCGCTTTGGGTTTTTGTATATTTTAAAACATGGGTATGGACATGTTTATTTGTAAATATAAAGATAGTATCTGGAAGCCTATTGAAAGGGTATCTGGAAGGCCATTGAAAGGAGCTCTTTACAGTTTTCATATGAATAAGAAACCAGAACACAAGATATGACTTTTCATGTTCAGACCTCTGAGCAAAGAAACTTTCATGGTAGAAAAGGCAGATCCTAAAGCTAATGCCAAGAGGTGGATCAGACCCCAGGCTGTTCATTC
Source organism: Myiozetetes cayanensis (assembly GCF_022539395.1). Taxonomy (NCBI): domain Eukaryota; kingdom Metazoa; phylum Chordata; class Aves; order Passeriformes; family Tyrannidae; genus Myiozetetes; species Myiozetetes cayanensis. The sequence continues at coordinate 84,678,811 of NW_026087411.1, read as the reverse complement.
AGAAGAACTTTTAAAAGCTAAACTCTCTATTTTCTGAAGTAATATCAGCAAAGCTGATGTTAGTGGTCTGGTAAGATGGTGAAATACAGTATCAACTTCGTGTGATAGTAAGCGGTAAAGAAGAGCACATAATTCCCCACTGAACTGCAGAGATGAAATCAGTTTGTTTAAGAATATGAAGCATGCTAGCCTGCAGAAACAAGCAAATCCGTGGCAAACAAATCAGCCACTGTCCTTATCTGCTTACCTCATCCTTCAGGAAGGAGAGGTTACACAGAAATCTTTTTTATTTTCTTAAAAAACCAACCAAACAAAAAACCCCCACATTATCAGATCAGTAGAACCTTATTTTGTAACTTAACCCTTCAGAGAGTGCTTCTGAAGCCTGGTGTGTATTTTTCAGGAAGCTGCTGTCTTGTCTTCATACCTCTCCAGCTTTCTGGTAGGCCTGCTTTAGTTACTGGGAAGGCTGCTATAAGGTCTCCCTGAAGCCTTTTTTTCTCCAAGCTGAACAACCCCTCAACTCTCTCAGCTTTTGGTAGTAGGAGAGGTGCTCCCATTCTCTGATCATCTTTATGGCCCTCCTCTGAACTCCCTCTCTCAGGTCCGCATCCTTCTTATGCGGGGAGCCAGTAACACGGTAGCCCTGCAGGTGTGAGCCCATCTCTTCCTCCTATTCGCTCCCCAGGCTGTGTGCATTTGCACAGAGGCACTGCAGTTGTGTCCCTGGTGAATCTGACTTACTGGCTGCAGTGTCTGGGAGTCCTTTGTGCTGCTCTTCAGGTGCTCCTGCTGACCTGCAACCCCACTCCAGGCTCTGAGCATCTATGGCTGGCACTGGCATCAAACTGGTTGGAGTGGGATGGACTGAGGTTCCCCTCCCTTGGCAACTTTAATTAAAAACCTCTTTACCAGCTTGGTAAGAAGAAAGGAAAGTTTAAGTTAGCAGTAGCAGGTCTGGTTCAGCAGATGTACTGCAAAACAGACAAAAACACAAATCTTGGTCCTGACAGAATGGGAATTTCATGGTCAGTGAATTAGAAGAGTTTACATTGTACCCAGAACAAATTCACTCTCAGGATTTAGTCTGTTTGAAAGTTAAGTGATGCAGAGGCAAGTTTGAAGTCTCATTATTTCTGTAAACTGCAAATAAACCTGCATGATCAGATACTTGGAAAGCCAAAAGAGTTTGGCTGGAAGAATAAAGCAAAAAATGAGCCATGAAACTGAGAGGGTAAGTTCAAGGAAAGGACAGACACCTGTTAAAGTTCTTTCTGCTACCTGGTAATAATCCTCTAATCTTTTACAAATATTTTTAAGCTTCAATAGTACCTAGCCAACCATTTGTCACTAGACCAAAGATTCAGAAACTACAGATGCAGTTGCAGACAAAATTCATACTTTTCTAACTCGGGCCTATTCTCTTTTTTTTTTGTTTTGGGGTTTTGTTTGTTTCTTTGTTAAACTCAAACACAAATAAATACTCTTTTGCTGCTTTTAGTTGGAATTACCTACATCTGTTGAAGTGGACCTACTTTTTTTTCATCCCAGAGACCATTCTTGGTTTTGGTTTCTTTGTTTGCTTTGAAGTCTGGAGTTGTTAACAGGGGCATCCACAGAATGCAAAATCAGGTGAAATTGAAAACCACATATCAGAAGCATTTTTTTGTGGAAGTCCTTGCTCTGAAGTGTTGCAGAGCACTAGGAAGCAAGCACTGTTTTTTATCATCTGGAGAAGCTATTCACGGAGATAATTTTAGTGTTGTGCAAAGCTCTAAAGTTTTATTCCCCTTTTATGGATCAAGGTAGTAGTACTGTCAATAATCATGGTTGATAAGCCAAATGTAATCTTTTCTACTTAGACGGCTTGTTTTGCCAGCTAGTTCAAAGCCCCCAAAAACTAAAAGTTAATTTGGCTGATTAATACTTAATTTCACCTCCTCCCACCCCAAAGAAGAACTACAAAACAACTTTCAGAATCCATCTTTCTCACAAAAGCATTAAACATAAGCACCTTTCATAAGGATACCTGCTCTTTCTGAAACAGTGGCTTTTGACTTCTCTGGGAGCAGGAAGTCTCCTAACAACCATGTGTGTCCTCCTGAGACTTCCCCAGTGCTTCCTGACCTCAGGCATTCCAGCAGCCCAATCACCATCTAATGAGAATCAGGAAAACACTGCTAATTGATTTAATGAAGGATGTTGATTTACTTCAGATGAGAATCTGCTTCAATAAATCTAGAGCCACTTGAAAAAGTAAAGATATCAGATCATGTATTAGTTTTCTGATCTGACATATGTATTTTAAGCACTTTTCTTCCCTCCTTTGACATCCTGGCTGTATGGGATTACTTCTGTGTTCTGTAAATTGCTTTGTCTTCGGAAGGTAGATGGGAATGGTTAGTCATCTCTGTGATTTATGTGGTTGGATATTAGTACATTAATTTTGTCCTCCATAGACGGGTCATGCAGTATCTCAGTGCAAATCCCTTATTTTATAAGTCCAGGCTGTTCCAGTCAGATCTCAAAAATATTCTCAGAGAGTAGGGATGTGTGGTGGTTGCATAGCTGTCACAGTTGTGGCCTTTTCATGCTTAGGCATCCTAGGAATGTAGAAGCCCATGACCCAGGGAGGCCATGGTCTGGTCTGACATGAGATCTTGGGAAACATTTATATATTCTTTCCATGCATGTGTTGGATTTTATCTTTCAGCATTCTCCAAGAATATTTGTCACTATTATGTCTTATCACGAACAGCTTTCGGTCTGTTGTTTCTGAAGATGTCTCTGAAGGTGGGACGTCACTTGCTGCTGCTGAGGGCTGCTGGGGCACTCGGGCTGTAGTTGTCAAAGTGGGCAGCAGCATTATCCCTGTCTGTGCTTTGGCACTTGCCAAATGGTATGTGCATTCATATCGCTTTCCCTGTACCCTTTGCTGAATCCCACAGCACTGGCACACTGGTGCTGACAAATCCTAATTCCTTCTGCCCCATGTTCCAAACTGGCTGCACAAAAGGCAGCTCTGATCTGAAGGCCATGGGGCTGTGCCTGGGAACATGGATCTCACCAAGAGGCACCACATCTTTCTGAAGGTGCTACATCTGTCCTAGATGTATTTTGTGAATGGGGGCTAACCTGTGCTGTGGCCATTCAGACTATTAGCAGAGGTGCCCAAACCTGGCTGAAGGTATACTCAGCCATAAGGGAAGGGGTAAACACACACAAAGGTGAGGCAGAAATTCACAAAAAGTTACCTTTAAAAACTAAAGTTTGATGGAATATAGTTTTTAACTTGGGATTTCTCCTTTCTTGTGTTTCTAGCTCTACCGTTGGTCTGCTGAAGGGCTTCTTTAAAAGCTCTCCCTTCTCCTGGGTGCTGGTTCTTACATTAAGTAAAACGATGCTCTGCAGTATACTAACAGTCCATTTGATCTTTCCTAATGGAAAAACCCTACTTAAGTTTTTTACTTTTTTTTTTCTTTTACAGATAAAAATCTGTGCCGAATATATTGCCCAATTTATTAATTTAGCTTTCTGTGACAAAGAGTAATTAAATTCATAGTTTGCCTCCTGAGTAACTCCTTTCTTTTCAGTTTGTATTGTGATTGTTGCAGTAAAATTGGTGCCAGTTCAATAAAATTCTACATTTATTTTGATTTTAATTTCAATAAACATAAGCATAAAGTTAGGCTGAAAAGATGAGCTGTGCAATTTGGGATTACGTGCCTTGCTATTTTAACATCTACTCCATAATTTTCTTCTTTATCTAGCTCTACCATATAAGTCCAAATAAAGTGAGAATACTGTAATGGACAGTAAAATATGGCCTGGAAATTGAGAATATATCTGTTAAACTTGAGTCAGGTAGCAGTTAGCTTATACTCTGACCAGTGGAATTCTTTCACAAAAACTTTTTTCCTCTCTCAATATAAGTATTCTTAGGGAATGCATGTGAATTCTGACATCCTAAATTTAATTCCCACTGGTTTAAGAATATAGGACTGTGTGGGCTCTCTGGTGTCCTTGAGCCATTTCTCAACTGTTGCAGACACCATGGCCATATAACTAAGAAAAAGAGGATTGACAGTGAGTATTTGCAAGAAGTGAATTTCACAGTTCAGGTGAAAGTATGTTGCAGTTGTACCACTGGCCTGAAATATCATATTCCATACAGTTTAACCTTTAATGCATTCTGAATGCCTAAAGCTGCTCAGCTTTTTGAAAATGTTATCATATTATCTATATTACTGTAAAAAGAAAGGTGTATCAAGGAAAATAATAACTATAATATTTCTGTTTATCATAGGGACTTTAGCTTTACAAATGTACTTTTATAAATATTTGGCTTTTCAGTCTTTAAAGTTAGATGTATTCTGATAAGATTTGAAGTTTTCCTTAGAACAAATATAATCTATCCCCTTTCTGAATGTCATTTTATATTTTCATTACATAATCATTTGCTGGATGAAAGCTTGTCAAAGTGCTGATAGGTGTTAATAGGATACAGTCTGTTTGCTGAGGATAAAGATGGTGTAGGAGTGCAATTCACAGTGTGCATATAATTTTGGATTATGTTGTTAATTAGAATTGGATTTATTTGTTGATTGTGAGTTTTGTGTAAAAAGAATGAAGGAATATGGGGTTTTCCCTTCCTTTTTTTACCTTTTCAGTGCAGTCAGAACTACTCCTTTACAGTCTTCGTCAGGTGAACTCTTATAATGTTCTTGATGTTTTGGGGTTTTTTTTAAATCTACACAAAATCCCTTTTCAGTTTCTTTATTTCATCTTCATAGAATCAACATATGGATTTCTCATTGTACACCAGAGTACTAGCAGTTTATATGAAAAAATAAATACGTGTCTGTTGGGATTCACAATTTCAATTCATTGAACAATCTGCTAACAAAAGATGGAGTTCACCCTGAAGGTTAGCACAGTGTTCTGTACTTTATTAGAAGACAACTAATAAAGAAGAGATAAAATATATCAAAACTACCATTGATGTAAATCTAATTGATGGTCAGTTTTGAAATATTGATTTTACCCAAAAAGACTGTGCAAATAGAAAGGTCACATTCTGCCCTGGATATGTTTGTGATACTCCCACTGCCAACAGTGGGAGTTCTGCACGTTGCTTGTGGGACAGAGGCTGGCCCTTGATCTTTAAACCGTTAATACTTAAAAATGAAAAAGAAAAACAAAAAAAGGCAGTGTTCCAAATTCTGAGTTTCTTACTGCAAGTTTGAATTAAGTTAAACCTTTAGTATGCATCACCAACATTTGATTTGAGGGAGAACTTCAAAAATACTTACTAGCAGATGCAGTGTTGCTGCTAGATGCTGAGCATTCAGCCTAGCTGCTTCTGGGATAACTTTCAGTAGGAATAAACTTAGACAATTTACTTGTTTGAGTGACTTGAGACAAATTCTAAATTCTGCTTTAAAAATTAGACACTGAATCTAAGACTCACTGAAAGACTGTGTGCTACTAAATGTCGAAGTCATCCTTTACTATAGCTTAGACTACTAAGCAACATATTTAAGTGTTAACTCTACTTCTCATCTTAAGCATTTTGGGGATCCTTATTTACAAATGCTGTTCAATGCAACAGACATTACTTCTGCCGCAGGACTTTCATTGTGTTTTCTGTTGGTTTTAGGTAATATCTTGTGTGACTTTTCATAGAAGAAAATTAAGATTTTTAGGATGTTTAACACTTTAGAAGATTGTTAGTTATATTTTTGATGGAGTACAACTAGTTTTAATTGACTGTTATTGATCTTTGTGGATCCTGAGGAATTGTGCCTCTCCCAGACTTCCAGTTAACCATACAGTGAACTTATCAGGTTAGAAAGTCACAATCACTACAAATAAAGTAAAACTAGCCAAGTGATTTTTCACTTTGCAAACTTAAGCTAGAGCAGAGTATTGCAACACTTACTGGCTTAAGTATTTTAAAAAAATTTGGGATGAGGATTAATAGACAATATGAGGCAAAGGGCTATATTTTACAGCCATAAACATATATAAACATGCATTTTTATCTGTAGGACATTACACTGGGGGTTGGACTAGATGACTTTTAAATGTCCCTTACATCCCAAACTATTCTATGATTGTATGACGTGTGGAACTGAAAAGCTGAAAGGAGGGTTTAACAGTCTAGTCTGCAGAAAACAACTGTATTAATGCTTCTGATAAGGTGTACGGGAGTTAACTCCAGTTGTTTATGGTGCATCTCTGTTCCTTAAAGGATGAAATCCACACTTCATTTGGAGATTTACCATTAATTTGGGTAAAACCAACTGCTTTAAAACCCATAGCTATTAACCCTAGACTTTCTGTCTGACCAAAAAAGCAACTGTTGTCGCTAATTTTGGTGGTATCTGCCTTTTGTGAGTGGAGGCCCTTTGAGCAAAATACATGACAGTATTTTATTTTTCTGTATGAAAACTCGTTTCATACAACTATAAATGACAACTTTATCTGCAAATTGTATTACTGAAAGGTAGGGGAGGAGTTACAGCTGAGCACAGATTTATAAATATATTGTGGCAAGCCCCTCTGCCCCCTAAAACGAGTTTGTTCTAGACAATCTCTACAAAAGTCTAAAAAATGGGATTGTACAGGATCAGAGATAAACATAATTTTTAAGGGAGCCAGAGAGCTGACACTGCAGCAAAGATACAAAGGCAGGATCTAAGAGTTCAGGGAGTTGTATCAAGCCTGGTTGCACAGATCTTTTTGACTGTTCCACCTTTCTTTGCCATCCTCTGTCTACCCATCTGCCGAATGATGCCATAGCACATCAGGGTCTACTGGCAGTGTTCAGAAAAAAGTTTGAAGAATCTTGAACAAAAAAGAAGTCACTGCATGTATTTCAGTAACATGAACACTGACATCGCACATGTAGGTATATTTGAAAGAGAAGAACAAAAAACGGAGCTTGGAAACCTTCAAATCTCTTGAGGGACACAAAAACATATTCTGGTTATAAAATTAATTATACTCTCTCTGGAAACAAAGTGGTAATGAAACAGCACATTATCATTATCTAGAAAAATATTATAACATATCCTTATGTTCTGTTAGTTAAATTTCTATTTATAAGGGTTTCCTGTGAAGATTGTTTTCTGTAATATAAATTATGTCATATAAGATATGCAGTTTCTCCCTGCTATTTTTCATAGGGGAGAAGTTAAATACCAACAAACAAATGATTATATCTTTCAGTCTCCCTAGTAGATAGCAACAATAATGACAGGAATAGTCTTCATTAACATGCTCATGCTGAATTACATCCTCAGGCTACTTTCTAATTTTACACATGCAAGGTTTCCCCAGAAGTCCAAGTTTCATTCTGTAGTTAGCAGATTCTATAAATGAGAAGAGACAGGCAGGAACAAATGCAGTAAGTGCTGAATCTGACTGCTAAATCTGCTATTTGTCAGAAATCTGTTTTGTGATGATTAATCAACAATAAAGGACAAGAGTGTAGTGGCATTTTATGATTCCTGGACTTCTGATTTTGAACTGTAGCATAGTAGGGAAACTTATGTTTTTAGTAGAAGTAAGCTTTAGAATTGAATTATCCATAAGATCAATGCATGAATAGTACAGGCAAGTAACGAGAAGTGCGTATATAGGTACAATTTAAAGCTAGCATTTCACAGTTCCTTTAGTGTTCATCTCAATACAACTGTACGTCTCATGTGTGTTCTTGTTATAATTCTTTCTGATTAGTTATTTTTCTATTCAGTGGTGCTTCTGACACACAAAATCAAATTTCTCCTTTCTTACAAAATACACAATCCATTTGTGTATAGTAGTACACCAACAGAAAGAAAGGCTCGTGCTCAGTTTCAGGCTTTCTAATTGCTGATGAGAGAAGGAAATGGCTTAATGTGTATTTCCAGATTGAAAAATTACTGTAAATAGTTTGTAGGAATTCTCTGGGTATTATCACTCAGTGACTTCCATATTACATTTTTTAACTTTCACAATAAAAAATGTTTACTGTTAACTGCCAACACTATGTGCGTGACCTACAAACCTAAAGTCAAACTGGATTCTATCACCAAAAGCCATCAATTCTTATTATCTTTGATCCCTTACTAATAAATTTAGTGATATAAGAGAGGGCAGAATTTGTGACCTAGAACTTAAATAGGAGAAATATATTCTCTTGATTAAGGTGTGTACATCCTCATAGAGTCCAGTTCCCTTTTTCATGATAATGAGTAAGTTGTGAAGGCTGACAGATGCATATGAATACACAGCAGGAATAATCCTGTTGATAAAGAATTTTGAAATAAAGATGTGTCTCACAAAGTCTCTTGTAATTAAGGTGCAGTTTTTTCTTTCCTTCTCTGAACCCACCTGCTGTTTCAAAGTGGAGTTCATTATCTCCTTTTGTAGGCAGATATTGCAATCATAAATGGAGGGTTGGAGTAACGATTCACATACATTTGTGGAACAGGAACACATGCTAACAACAGGTTGCATAATATGGGTACACCTTCCCAGGCTGCCAGGAAAACATGTCAGAACAGGATGTGTATAGAGTCAACTGTAGCTTCTTTTTGCCCTTGGAGGACCCAGAGAGACTGTAGCAACACAAACCTTCCAGGAGGGCATAAATTCCAAGTTGGAGAATGGGGGAGCAATTGCAAGTGGTGCTCAACTATTATGCAGGCAAAGTAGCAGTAGGAGCTGCAGTCAGCTTCTCTTCTTGTACCTTCTCCACATTAGGCCTATACAACTATGTAGTAGCAAAACTGTAGCACTCTGGACAGGCAAACCATTGGAGCAGAGGTCTGGGAAACAGATAAGTGATAAGGATTAGTTACAGAAAGAAAAATGATGGTGAATGCCTCCCAAAAAAAGTTGAAAGAAAAAATGTGACAAATGAAAGTGAAAAATATTGGGAGTATGATGCAACAGTTTATTAGAATTAACTTTCTGAATATACATCTTCCACATTAATCTAGGAAACTGTCGGCATTTTATGGTCAACATAGAGATAAGCAAAGAAACCAGCCAATGAACTATTTATGAAAAGGTATTCACATAGAGAAGCCTTGTGCTCCAGAAAAGAAACATCTGGATATGTACTTTGTTATTCCACAGTTACAAAAAAATTGATTAGGTGTCCTGTCTAGTGAGAGAGAGTTACCATACCATCTGCTAAGCTGATCGGACCCAAAGTCTGCCCAGGTAAACTGTAAGGATATGAATCATATTCCAGCATGTGAATTATACTTTACCAGCATTGTGCATTGCAGATAAATACTGAGCTGAAAATATTTTTAATAAACATTTCTTACCATTACAAGTTAAATGGTTTCACGCTCATGGTAACAAATACGTTTGTGATTTTTTGGTACACCTTTTCACAGATTGGAATAACAGGAAAAATGGTCAGGAAGCAGCCTTGACACCAATCAGAGAGAAATAGTCATACTGTGTTCAGAGCTAACCTGATTTGAAATCAGAAATTATGGTTCAGGCTCCCCAGGGATCATTGCTGCTGCACACAAGAAAATTTTCTGCCTCTTGGGTATAAAATTTCCTACATTTGGGGTATAAACCTCAATTCAAGATCAAAGAGAGAAGGGATATGCTAGAAAATAGGAGAAAGGGAAGCAGCACCTAAAGGACATTGTGCAAGTTCCTAGGACAGGCGCTGCTGAGACGAGTGCTGTTAATGCATATAAATATACCCATGGTAGCTTTAATTCATTTATTTGAAGTCCTGATGGACTGAAGAGTTTTCAGGATAGACTTCACAAGACCTCCCAGGTCATTTGGTACTTGGGCTTTTGAGGCTGGGCTGGGATTTGGCAGGAGACAGTTACTGTATTGACTGAGACAAGCTCCATTCACAGACTTGGTGTATCTGTTATCTTAGAGAAGAGAGGCAAAAAGCAGCCTGTCTGGAGCTGACAAAGTAAGACTAAGATTTATGAACTGAGTAATTTTGGAAAGTCTCATTTTGTATATATATTATGACTAGCAATGCTGAACTCCTACCTCAGGGCTTTAGAGTGAATATCACTTCGTTCTCACTGTATGTGCTGTTATTCCATCTTGATAGATGAAGACATGGAAACAGAAAAATTGGATATGCCCAAGGGTATTAGTCAAGTTGGTAGCAAAACACTGCAGAAAATCTGCCAATGCTTTCTGTTAAATGACAACTACAAACTTCACACAGGGGTTTGTGCACCTTCATTACATATGTTACTGCTAAGTCCATCTGATTTATGTAGTTTATACCTGAGTCTTAACAGATCAGAGCCATGCTGACGTTTAAGTCAGGCTCCCAAATGTTTGCCTCATGATTTTTCTCTTCACTGTCATCTGCTATATCTTTTAATAGTTTTTTAATGAACACAAATGGTGGCTTGGCTGGCTGGGACTAACACAAGCCAGAGAAGAGCTCAGGTGGCCAAAGCCATCCAAGCTGCATGGTGTGGAGTGTTACAGTGGTGAGTCACCTCAGGACAGAAAGAGCAGGGAGATACACGGGAGTTGTGCGGGGCTGGTTTTTGTAATGTAAAGGAAAACAATTCCATAATATCATCTTCATGCAGCAGATGCTAATCAATGACTTTACAGTTTTCTGTGACAAAAAGAGATTCCAATCTAACACAAGTAACTTGTCTTGAAGTGGAATACTACGAAATGATCTACTCCAGGCAGAAATAAAAGACAATTTTTAAAATTAATTTTAAAATACTAAAAGAAAAGCAAGAAAGTTCTTGTGAGATTTTTATCTTGGTGTAAATATTTCTTAGGCTATAAATGAAGTATGTTTGGTTTTGGGGGGAGACACAAATCTGTCAGCAGAGACAATAGGCAGAGGAGGATGTTTTGTCCTTGAATCACTTGTGCTTTTCTATAACGAGCTATATTTAAAACCATTTAATGAGGAAAAAAAATTCTGTTTATGGATTCATTTGATACCAAGTGTCAGTAATGAATGGGCAGCTGCTGTCCAAGGCCCTGGCTTTGATTATTGAGTTATTTAAATACGCATATGTGAGTATTAGAGAGAATTGAGATTTTTCATGTTTATTGAGAGGAAAAAAATGTCCCAGATTTGGAACATGTTTTTTAGTTCTCACTTCAAAATCAAGGCTGTATTGTATTTACAAAGGACATGTGATCAGAAGCTGCAATACAGGTCCTACCTGAGAGTCAAAATATACCATTAGTTCCCAGCGGGATTGAGCAAATAGATCTGCCCTAGCTTTAGTAAAGTTACCAATGTCAAGAAAAGTAGTGTGAAGAAATGTAACTCTGCACCTAGTTAACCCTTGAGAGGCAAGAGAGGCAAGCTTCAGATTTTACTTGTGGCTGTGAACAAATCTCTCAGGGCTTGCCATGTTAGTGGGTCTCAAACAGCACAGGGGCACCAGCTCTGGGCATGCAGACAGTGAATTTTAGTCACTGTATTACACCACTGTACATATAAAACGGGATAACACTTGTTCTAGTGTAAAAAGTTGAACAGCCTTATAATTGTGCCGTGTTTGTATGCTCTGAATCTCAAAAGAGAAGTGTGGAATTGTGTGTGCAAAGTAATTGGCTTTCATAGGAAGAAAGCCCACAGACCCTATAGCCACACAAACTTCCTCAAATCAGTAATGTTTAATGCTGATATGAAGCAATAGTCCTATGGCATGGATCAAAAGCTTGAGCACTGCGCTGCTCATTGCTCATTTCATTGGTGTGAAAAAAATCTGTACATATCCCACTCACTACTTCCCAATGCTATTTTTCCACCTTTTTTTTTTTTTTTAAGCTACTATTTCTTATAAAACTATACAATCTTGCTTGGATGTATTGAGATTTACCAATGAATTCTGCTAAAATACAATTAATAAATGATCATAACGCATATATTATATAAACTGAACTTACACGAACCTCACACCACACAGCTTAGATGCTTTGGACACATAAGCTCCTCTATTTTCTATTTATTATATTCTTATTTTCTTCATGATAAGACATTCTTTGATTTTTTTTCTCCAGTTCTAAAGATATTTTTAGACCATGAATATTATTCTAAATTTTAAATGTTTTCTTCATTAGTGTTCACTGGAGGAGTGGGCAGTTGCATTTTCAGAAATAATTGTTTGCCTAGCTAGTACTACTCATAGGTTATTTAGGGCATCATCATCAGAAACATTTTTTTATGTGATAAGTTCAAACAGGAGCTCCTAAGTGAGTTGTGCAATTTTCTGCTTTAAACCCACACAGCTTAAGATTGCCAGTGACTTCTGTGGGAGCTCTAACATGCAGTAACAGAAGATTTACCCTATGGAAACTTAACTGAGCAATACAGACAGGTAGGACTGTCATTCCCCTCTAGCTCAGCTAAGGGCTGTTTAGCAGCATTTTCTTTTAAACTCTTCTCTTTTTTTTCTTCCAGACTTGATAGATCAATAGATACAAGTTTTCTAGACTTTCTAGTAGCTGACTTCTCAAAAATTTAGTTTTGTTATGAAGGATGTCACTGCAAACAGTATTTTATTTTTATTATTAATCAAGACACCTACACATCCCCCATGTTAGCCAGAAGAGCATAGTCTCAGGTATATTAATGATTTCTTCCAGATATACCCTCCTCAGACTGCTATGTATGGTCTGTGAAGATTATAGACAGATGAGTACATGTTGATTTATTTCCACTCAACATAACGAATTTAATAATGAATGGCAATCACAGAATTTTTCTGTGGGAGAAAATAAATATTATAGAGCAAAACTATAGTATGAATCAAATTATCTTTGCATAGTGTTAATGCAACATAAGAACCCACAAAAAAATATGGTCAAAATTGAGTAAATTTCATAATTAAAGTCCATTACAGCTAATTTAGTCTGTCTCTAAGAAATAGTCTGAACCCCCATGTCTCTTACCAGTACTTTTAAAATACTTTCAGCTACTAGCCTTACTTGATGTCTTTCATTTCAATCAACATTACTACTTTCTTTGAAATCACAAAAGATTTTTTTATTCAGTTTTATAACAATTTTTAGTTGTCAAAATCAGCATTTTTAATTAATGTAGTACTGAGGTAGAAGATACTTCATGTTTCTCTGGCAAGATCCAACCTACATAGGAATTTTCATTTCCTTTAGTCAAATTCAGACTACAGAGCACGAAGATAAAAACAGGAGAGTGGTGAAGACTTGAATTTTATTAAAAGAAGAAATGTGGATGTAAGAGCTGAGTATATTCCTTAAAATAAGAATTTAACTAGAAGCCTAAAAAGCTAGCAAGTCTAAAAGCTTGCTACACTTTTTCACTCAACTACTTTGTAGATAGAAGTACTGCAGAGATTTCAAAGGAGATGGTAACACCAGTCAATACAGCACCTATTAAGTTAAGGTGGTGTGATGCAAGAATTTTAAAGCAAGAAATCTTGGGCATGTCATGGAGGGCCAAGATATCCCTGGTAAACATTTCAGTTTCTTGTTCTGAACAGCCATTTTGGGCTGTTTCATTCATGCAAGGAACTGCTTGGTTTTAAAAGCCACATGACTTACAGACTGATGTGGAGTGACTTTGGGTAGCTTGTGGAGGCAGAAAGGGTCATTCCATGCAAGTGCATAGAATGGGCATTATTAAATCTTGGGGTTTGTACTATCATGGCATATATTTAGAAAGTGAGGAAGGAGATGTCTTCAGTATGCTGCCCTGACAGAGGAGATAACCACTGCAAAAGTTCAAACATATCTAAGCAATGGTCCATCTTACTGCATTCAAAACTGCTGAATCTCTCTCTTCAAAACTGCTAGAAGAAAATCCAATTGGTATGGATTGGTACATCTATTTGTTAATTTGGTACAGTTAAAAAGCATGGACTATGGATAACAGATATTAAAGATACATGAAAGCTATTCAGATGAAGTGAAAATATTCTAGGAATTTTTGTGTGGTTTTTTTTGTGTTGAAAACACCACTTATTAGTCTTTTCAAAGTTTGTTTAGGTCTATTATGGAATGGAAATTTATTGACCATGTTACCAAAAAAGAACAGATGTCTTTAATAAATATCTGTTAGGTGTTTGGAAGGAGAATATATATCCATTACATAAAATCTGACAAAGGATCACAAATTTGAAACTCTATCTACGAGGGATAGATACTATTCCATTAACAAGCCCTACTGACTTGCTCCATGTCCACAAAGGAGAGACAGGTTTCTACCATTTCGGTGGCAATTCCTCATAATTTTGTAAAATGTGGCATAAATGCAAAGGAATCTAGTGTGTCATTGCTTGAAAAGTACAAGTGGAAGGACCCAGCTTTGTCTAGAAACTAGTTGTCTTGATTCCAGTCCCAGACAAAATAATGCATGTCCATGAGTTTTTTATTGGAAAGAATAGGGTTCAAGAATAATTTGATTAATAAACCTCTAAGGGAAGTTGTCCATGGAGACTCAGAGTTGAATGAAGATGTTTCTAGTGGTGATAGAATAGACTCCAGAGCTAGTGTTCATGCTTTTCCAATATCTGGAAGAAAACAAATAAACAGGAAGAAAAGAAAAGTCTGCAGGTAGAATTTGTAGATAACACATCAGTATGCTAAATAGTGACTAAAACATACAGCACTTTGTGTTCAAAAATGTGTATGTCTTTATGAAACAAAGAACATATGTAGATAAAAAATTTGAGCTGTAGCTGCAGAAATTTGTGTCTTGGAGAACAGAACTCTGAAAAGGCTATGGAGTTCATTGTAGAAAAGTGATGCAATGTAAGGCAAAATGACTAAACATTAATACACATATAGTTGTATAATACATGTTTTGTATGTTAATTCATATAACACTCATATCTACACAAACACACATATTCCTGTAGCAATGAATGTGTAAACAGAGCAACAGTGACCAAAAGTGAAGTGATTTCCTTCATGTAAGGTTAGTGGGGAAGGTAGCTTGGAAGGTTATAGACTGTCATGGGGAGAAAATAAAAAAGTTACTGAAGAAAGTTTTAATTCAATAAGCACTTAATAGTGTAATATGTTTTAAATTATACGTAAGTATATTCCACAAAGTCTATTTTCTTCTCCCATACCAGACCAAACTCAAGGAATAAGCACATATATTGTTTAATTATATTGTAGGTGTTTTAAGGAGTAGTCTCTCTACTGCATCAACAGATAAATAAAGACTTGATATGAACAAAACAAAAACCAACCAAACAAAAAAAATTACCAAAACCGCAAAAACCCAAACCAACCAACCAAACAAATAAATATCCAAACCAAAAACCAAACCAAATCAAAAAAACTCCCACCACCACCACCACCAACCAAACCAACATAAGTATGACACAGGTATAACTAATATGCTTTTTTAAAACTGGAATATCATTCCAGCACTAATCTTCTGCTGAATGGAATAATGGTGAAATTGCTTGCCTGCTGATATGCTTTAAAAAAAATCAATGTGATTCATTACTGAGCAGGACAGAATATGAAACATCTTTAATAAGCTTAGGGAATAATCTACCCTATTCTTTGTTTAATCATGTTAGTAGTCATTTGATCATTTAATTACATTTTCAAAGGTCTTAATGGGAGTAGCAATATCAGCTTATTACATTTAAATGAACCTGAAAAATACAGACCATTGCCTTCCTTGTGCAGCTTCATCTTTCCAACATCTTTCGAATCAGCTTTAACAATTATATGTCTGGTAATTAAAGCTATTTTCAGTAGGATTTAGTGTATATAAATATGTATGTATATGAGAAACTTAAAGAATCTGCCCTCTAACTATTAAGAGACTTTTCATAGGTCCTAAATACATAAATATGAAAGAAAACTAACCTAAACCCAAAGAGGGAGAATGTAATGTAATGTCTTTTACTCTCATGCAGTAATATTCATTCATTGAGCTGCAAGCTACCAGGGGACAGATTTATGCCCTAATGTAGCTCTATCAAATTCAGGAATCAGCAGAGTTATGCCAGTGATGAACCTGTTCCTAGACTTTCTAAAACTGTACCAACGCTCAAAGATCTCCAAAAGGCATTTTACTCATCAAACCAGCTTCTTCCCTGAGAGATACCAGGTAACTTTTAAAGGGTTTTGGTTTCTAGTTTTAATCTTCAGGTGCACCATAGGAAGCCTCTAAGACTTCAGAAGATTTCTTGTGACTACCAAAGAAACAGATATGTGCACGCAGTATGCAAGAGTAATGGAAACTTGTCCTTGAATTAAAATCAATTCACACTTAAATAAGGCTTTTGCTTTGACTTAAGTAGCTAATGATTAGGGATCTCTGTTCAAATTTCAGTAGGACAGGAACTATAATTAATTTAATCCAAAATTTCATTCAGATTTGAAACTGACATTTAGACTGTGCATTTTTTTCAGGTTTAAAAACATATGGGAGGATCAACCTCCTCTCATTTGACTTATGCTCTGGAATCCTGTGCTTCTACTTAGTGGTCAAAAATAGTATCAAAATAAAACAGAAATATTCTCACACTCTAGAAAGCTAAAGAGTTTGGCTAAGCTGGATAGCTTGGAATATTTATCCAAGAAGAATATTCTGTATCCTTTAAGTGTTTGCATTGCCATAACCATGCTGGGCAACTCACACCATCTACCTGCTATATTGGGTATTCTTCAACTTACGTATTACCTTAATATTAGTATTATCATGAAGTGCATTGGGAGAGTTTCAGTTCATCTAAGTGACTCTTCTGAATTCATCTGCTGAGTATTTGGTCCAACATGCCTAAGAAGAAAGGCACAGTTCACACCCTCTGACTATGAAAAATGGCTAATGGTAGTCAGTAAGTGGAGAAATGTGTGGAATATGCCATATGAAATTTAGCTGATGGACCCAAGGTACAATAATAGAAGGACTGAACATCTCTCTATATTGTAATATATATTATAAGAAGGGATTGGTTATTTTTTTAATGTAAAGTAGAGTTTGAAATCAGAAAGCTGTAGTTACACCAGGGTCACAAATGGGATATTGTAACTCTCACATATGGACTGATTTCAGGCAGATTTACACTTTTCATTACCATGCTTCATTCTCAGTTCAGACATCATTCAAAATATGTTGAAAGTAATCTTGCACAATGTTTTGAAACCATAAAACGTAAGGAAAACCAAAGTGAGCAGTGTCAACAAAAAGAACTTTTCTTGAAAGCAAATTCATTGATTGTATAAAGTGTCGTGAAAATTAAGTTTTGACTAATTGGGAAAGTCAAAAGGACTGACAAGATAAGCAAATCAAGTATTCAGTGCTGCTTATTTTCAGCTGCCTCTTTTGAAAAAAATGCTCCTTACTGTTTTCAGTGCTGTGAAAACATAAGGATTTTATAGCTAATGGAAAATAAAACAATTTAAAGGGAATAGCAAACTGGAAAAATATCATTCCCTCCAGACCAGTAAACATTCCAGTATCTCTTTAAGGAGCTTGTTAATACATTTGTGCCAAGTAATACTTTTAGTAGCTTTATATATAAATAGTAAGAGAGAAGCAGCTATAATACTTTTAACTCTTCCATAATTTTGTACAACACAAAGTCTTTTCTTGAGGAAACACTTCCACTTTGCAGGAGGCTGATCCTCCCACTTAGTTCAACAATATTTTCTGATTCATATGTACAATATTCTTGAACATGAATATACCAAAGTGTTCTAACCTGTTAAAGTAATTTTCAGTAAATGTAACTTTATAGCCTCTGCTCTTACTGCAACTCAGTTAAATGTTTTCAAAAGTCACTGCCATGTCCACATTGACCAAGCAATATATATAGGAGTTTTGTTTTCAAATCAAACACAGTATTGAGAGGGGAATGTAGGTGGCTCAAAGGCTCATTTTCTTACTCGGCCACAGTACAGAGGCAAGCAGTAGATATCAGAAGACACTCTTTGCAAACCTTTGCAAGAAAGTCACAGATTAACTTTATTTTAAAATAGTCTGAGGTTTCAAGTTCTTTCAAAGTAAACTACAGAGCCAAATACAACAGTGTCTAGGAAACTGAACCATCTGTTGGTGCAATACATTTGAAAGCAACAGAGCTGCATATTAAAATGATAAACCTCTGGCTAGCTCATGGTTTAATATATTGATTTACTTTATTCATATTTATTTTTGCTTATATACTTTATGTATATCTCATCTATTTACAGTCTGAGTTCTTCTGAGGTTTCATTTGGGTTTTTTTCTTATTCTCTAGGGCTATTTCATCCATTACTGACCCTATTTTGGAGGCTCAAACATGCTCATATGTAAAACATGTTTGATAATAATAGGAGTACCTAAACCAATTCAAAGGCAAGGCATGATTTCATTGGTTGATGATATATCTATATGTGCTCCTGCATAAAGAATCCCTTCTTATGCTAAATACAGACATATCCCCTGGCCAGGTGGATCTTAGGTTCATTTTTAGGAGCTCTCCCAAGATACTTCTGTATTAGATTAACCCACGGGTGCACACTCATTAGAATTTCTGTTCATGTTAGGATGGACCCATTTCTAGCCTTTGAATGTAAATGAAACCAAAGCAGATGTTCAGACAGGAGCCATTTCCAGCAGGAGTTAAGTTTGGTATCCCAAATTACATCATCAACTTACTTCTGTCCAAGAAACACGCACAGCAGAGTAAGTCTCTTCCAAGTTAATGAGCATGGATATCTAGCTTCACAATTTTGAAGCCCTGTGTATGGCCGTTCACATTTGAGTGAAGGGCCTGCCCAGACACCACCACAAACCTGCTGCTGCCATGCTCCCAGCTAAGCACTCTGCCTGAAGACAGGACGAGGGCCTGTAAGAATTATCACATCTTCAGCTATTTCCTTCTGGGCAACTCCTTAGGCTGCCTTCATGCTTGAGAGGGCTCTCCACTCCTCCATCAGTTATTCAAGCAAAAAGCTGGTGCACTGGAATGCTGGGAGAGAAGTTGTTTTGGAGAGAAAAAGGTAAAGAGTTTTAACCATTACGTCTAAAATGCAAACCTTAATATTCCTTGGTTGTAGGACTCTACTTTCTTTTCTTTTCCAGCTATTTTTCTGATTTTGTATCTGTTACTTTTAAGCACCAAATACTTGGTCTTTCTTGGGGGAGTGGGAGCTCAAAATGGGAAAGATCAGAGTACAGAAGAGCTGTGCATGGACATGTAACTTTCTTACAAAGATAGCAAGGCCAGAGACAAACCTTAAATAGGACAAGGACGCAGAGAAAAGTTTGGAGACTTAACAGTTCAGAAGTGGAAAGTGACATTTTAGTAAGAAATTATTGTAAAATAAACTGCTTTCTGACGCAGTTTTGTAGAGAGGAAAGGAACGAACCAGCATCAGGGGTTCTTGACTAGCTTTTAGTTGTTAAGGTAGCAGCCAAGGAGAAGGCTAGCAGGTAAAGTTCAGGGAATGATGCAGCCCTAAGAAGAGACACACAACAACCATCTGAACACCTGCACAGCCAAGGACTGATTCAACTTCATTAACACAAAATGGTGGGTTTTATAGGGTCTGTTAAGGAAGGATCTGGAACCTGGGCGGAGATGGGGCGGAGCATGCAAATATGCTAACAGAGATTGGGTAAGGGTTTATGAATAAACATTAAGAGGCAGGGACAAGGGAGGAGATAACTGGGGGAAACATGATTGGTCCGTACCTCAGGGTACACGGACCAATGAAGGATTGTCTCTATGCCTGGCAGGCAAAAAGTCCATAAGAGAAAATGGGGAAAATCAACCTACGAATAGGTTTCACAAGCTTAACACAGCTACCACTGTAAAGTCTTTAATCATTATGGTTGTTGCAGGTAGAGGCAATAGCAGAGTTGGTCTTCCAGTCTTCAAACGAAACTTCTCCCTTTCCTTGGTCCTTCCATGCAGCGAATGCTGTTTCCTGGTTTTCCTCATCCCCAACAGCTTTCTGTCATGGAGGAGCAAGGATTGACTGCACAAGGACATGCTCTCCCTGCAGCGAGCATCCCCCTGGGACTAAGCACCAGGCTTCTTCTGATGAAGCCATCAACAGCAACTGCTGTTGGTCTGGTACCAGGGTCTTCCAAGGGAAGCTAAACAAGTTAGAGACAGAGGCAGGGCTGGAGACGAGCTGTGCCATACATGGAGGTGGAGGTCCAACCACAAGATCAGCTACCTACAGGGGTAGGGATGGAGCTGGAGGCCGTCCCAGCTGCAGCATCACTGGGACAGGGACTGATGGCCTCAGGGAGCTCAAATGGGAACCTGGTCTGTGGGCAGGATAGGAGGAGCCCCGGAGGGTTTGGGCAGCAGTAGACAAGGCTATTAGTGCTCTCAGGGCCATCACATCTCTTTTAAGCAAACTTTTTTTAATTGCAATTGCTCATAATGGCACATTGAATGAGCATTTAGTTTTAGACAGAATAAGGCCAGTGGATGCACTCCTGTGAATGTATTTGTGTTTGTAAATGAGAAAAGGGGTGAAGACCTGCCAAGCTACCAAGAGATGTTTGCTGGGGAGTAATAAAGGGAAAGAGACTGTAGCAAATATGTGGCAATCATGGTTCAGGGACTCTTACACAGTCTATGTCTCCAACCATAGCAAAGCAATGAGCATGTGAGGAAAGAGCAGACAGCTGGCTGGGGCACAGCGAGAGGCAGGAAGGCAGATGACACTGTGGGATGCAAAATACACAGCAAAACAAAGATGCTCAGAAAAGCAGCTGCTGCCAGAACAAGGAAACCAAACTTTCCAAAAGATGTCTTGGCAGTGTTCAGAGAATCCTTCCACCTCCTCTATGCCATTTGTCTCCAGCTCTGTCTATTCCATCCCTGCTTCTTTCCTCCACTGCTGTGGGGCTAGGCCATCACAGATATTAGTTTTACTTTCTCTTCTCTTTCCAATTCTGCTTCTGGCTTTCTTCATCCTGCATAATTCAGGGAAAACATTTGCAATACAAATCAGGCAAAAGAGTAAGCCTTTACTGGTACTTCACAGTGATGGCTACAGCAAATGCTCTGGAAAAACTGTAGAGAAAAATATAAGTATGGTAGCAAAGGGCTATAATTTCACCTGAAATGCCAAGTTCTATAACTAGCATTGCTTGGTTGTACTGAAAAGCTAAACAATAAGCCAAGCTACTGCAGGAAGCTATGTCTACTTATGAGAATGATAAATGTTTGAATTGTTACACAAAAGTGTTGAGTAGAGGCATTGTCTAACACTGTGATGAGCGCTAGAAGGCAATAGCATTTAATAACTAGCAAATTGTTTGAAAGTATTTATAAAAACAAAATAAATTGCAAAACCAGAAAAACTTGCTGTTTCAGAGAATAAATTTAGAAATGCATTTTCATATGTTATTGAGTGAAGCAGGAAAATAGTACAGCTACATCTTTTAGCAGTTCTCATGAATAGCCTTAAATATCTTAAATATGTTTGTCTGCTATTGGGAAGGTGGTTGGGTGGTTGGTTGGTTTTTTAATAGCATTTACGACCAACCTGTCTGAATAGAGATGAGACTTTCCCTGGCAAAAGTGTTCTGCTCTGAGAATAGTCTGCTCCCAAAGTGAAATAAACTCTACTAGCAATAAAGATGTTTTTGTTCCTGAAAGTGTTTATGCTAAAGATTTTACTGGCTTTGTTTTGTCACAGGAGGATGTTAAGTAAAGGTGTTAAGTGGATGTGAATTAGTTTAAGTGCGCAAAAGCCTTGTTTAGATGCTCCTTTTGAGAATAGTGAAGAATTAAGACAGCTTTGTTTGTGAATGAGGACTGCACTTTAGGGATTAATACATTTTTACTGATGCATTTTTATTTTGCGTGTTTAGTTAATTCAGCGTAACTTTCCTAACCATACTGGTGCAGGCAAATCTCGAGGGACAGAGAAACGAGTCACTGCAGAGTGAATTCAAGTGAATTCAACTACATTGTCTAAGTGGTGACAAGATGAACGATGAGTTAATTGATTGCAGATTTTTATTTTTGCTAAGTTTGAAGAAGCATCTTCTCTATGGTTTTGTGTACATAAGCATGTTGAGGAAAATTTAGTCAGTTTAAATGAAAGAATGGATTCAGAACACATTAAATCACTTTGCCTGAAAAGTCCCCACTATGACTCTTTCATTTTGAATAACAGGCTGTAGGGTGACATGCTCTTGTAGCTACATGTAGCTTGACTGTCCTGGCTATATCTTTCTACATAAGCTCTAAATGTGTGACACAAATGTGTCACACCAAAATCAATAGAATATTTTACTTCTGGTCTCCTTAATAAGAGTAGCAAACACTAAAAGTCCTTAAATGCACTAATGTGGATTTTTCTCTGTCTAATTTTTAAACCTTTGTGATCCAGACAGTTTTAGAGTGTATTCATGGGTCAGGCAAATGTTTGAGGTTTTTTTCTTTTTAGACATTATTTCTTGTTCAAGAAACCCTGGGAAATACTTTTTTTTAAGCCTTGATACTTTGCTCTGACTTCGCTGACAGAAGGGATTAAGGGACACCAAAATTGCCTCAAATAGTCCTTGTTAATGGACAGAAAATTTTGAGTGGTTTGTTGTTTAAGATTTTGTTTGGTGTTATCACACTTGCTTACCTTAGGCATCTAACATGGGTATCTAAACTCCTTTTGTTTCCATTCTTAGACAGAAAAGAAAAAAAAATAAGCTTTTTCAAAGAGCACTTCAGAGAATCTCTCTTTCTCTCTGCACTACACAAGTACCTGTGTGAACAGCCTCCTCACATTATGCAGATTACCATTCTTCCAAAAAGTAAAGCAGAAAACCAGTCTTAAAAGCTCGTAATCATTTTAACCACTAGATCTGGTAATGACCACGTGCCTCAGTCTTCACTGACAACAAACAGTGCAGTCTCTGATTGAGATAACGTTTATTGTATCATATTTGGTTAGGTACTACATGATCTTTGTCACTGCATCAGCGCTCAGTTTAGAAGGAGGCTTGTGCAAAGAACTCGAAAATAATGAGCTTTTAATTATACAGCAACTATCAGTTGTTCACTTAAATACTTGGTCTTCAAGCTGGAGAAATGTCTAAGACGCCAGCTAATGGGCTGCAGCTGAGTACATACTGTTGTTTACTTTAGCTTTCAACAGGAAGCAAGGAACACAGCATGACATTAGCGGCTTGATTAGCTGTTTGATGTATAATGTATAAGCGTGCCTCTAAGGATGTGGTCTCGTAGAGCATGGGACTGCTTTTTGAAGAGAAGCACAATATATTCATATTGAACCTGCTTTAGCAGCTTCAAAAACTCCCTGCTAGCAATGGAGCTTGCTGCAAAAGCATTAGTTCTTTAGCATAATCTACAATTCATTGATAATAGATTTATACCCATCATATGCTGAAGGGACTGCTTATATGGTAGAGCACCTGCAGAATTTGAAAGTGCTTTTGGTTTGTGTTTGTTTGTTTGTTTTTAATTTTAGCAAAGAAATTCAAGAATGCCCATGGTTTTACAAGAATTCCAAGGATTGGGAGAGCATTTCATATTTCATTAGTTCCAAAGACATGTTTCAGTGCTGATATGTGGCAGACCTCCAGGTACTGCCTGACAGCAACTAGGCAGTTGTTGGGTTATTGACATGCCTGCTCTAAAATGAACAGTTTGAACTAAGAATGCATATTGGCAGATGAAACACAGCTGCTTTCTGTTCAGGTCTGACAATTTAGCTTCAAAAACTACCAGTGCTACTGAAGTTATCACAACAGTATTATCCAGAAAGAAATTAGCTATAAGATGGGGAATTGACCTGTTTTCTGCCTATCCAAATTAGACCTCTTCATAAACTCTTAAGAACTGTAAAAATAGTTCTGTGGTTCTTTTTTGCAATCTGTTAGTAGAGGGAATAGTAGGCTTACCTGCTTCTTTTAGTGGCTGAGAGAAGTGATAAGTGTCAATAATGCATTATAAGATTCTCTAATGGGAAGGAAGCCTTAGAGCAGTGCCTGACATTACTGTTTAAGAGTTTGCTGAAGACTCCCCTAAAGGAACCTGATCCTTTCCCCAGACACAGCCTGCCATTCTGCTTGTGCTTTCCACCACACGCAACAGATAGTGCTTAATGTTGTATATGTTCCTTATATGCAGCATACCCAGACATTAACCATGTCTAAGTTGCTTATGACAGAAAATGTTAAGTATCCCTCAGTTATGCATACTTGTTTTCCAGTGCTGCTTTCATTCCTTCTCCTTTAGTTTTATTATGTGTCTCTAAAAATACTGTTTGTGCTCTTGGTGGCTGGTAGCTTAGTCTTTTCCCTTTTGCTTTTCAAGACAGGGCAATTATAACCCATGTCCTGTAGTTAAGAATGAATAGAAAGCCTATTAAAACTTTATACAAAATTTACTACAATGCTATTGTTGGATATCTATTCTTAAAAGTTTTTGGCTTAAGCTATTTAAAGAATTGTAGCAGTTCTCAACATTTTACTTCAACTTTTACAGTAGTTATAAAGCTGATGGAAAACTGGCCCAGTTCTTTTTCATACCATTATTCCGCCACAGCATTGCCATTTGCAGAATCTCATCATCACTTTGGACATTGATAGGATCTTTTTGCTCAGTAACAAGAATAAATTGACCAAAGAATAATTGAAAGCCAAATTATATACTAAGCAGAAAGCCAGTGAATTTACTTTTATTTTACACTGAAGCCAGAATTTAGGTTGTTCCTGTCTTTCAGTCAGAAAATGCTGTTGCCTTCATAGCTAACACAGAGATAAAAACCTCAGTTTTTATAACACTGAGGTTTATTTTACAAGTTGAAATAAATAAACCACCCCTTCAATAGAAATTAAAAGTGTGGTGCTGTGCTCTTAGAAGCACAGCTCCAGCACTTCCTCTAGTTTTTCTGTCTTTAACCTTGAGTTTTGGAATTGTACTAGAAACAGGATATCTATGACTCAGAAAAACAAAAGCAAACTACCCTTTTTCTCAGTTTTAATGCAAATTAAAAACTGGGCATGCAGGAGAGTAAAGGTATTAGAGAAAACAAATAGAAAGGTTACTAAAAGCTTCTGGATAATGCATAATGGGATATCACTGTAACTACAAGAAGGAGTATGTAAAAAGTTTTTAGATCAGCACAGAAAACTATTATTGTAGGGAAGCTAATAGGGGCATTTAGGGCACAGCATTTTGATCCACAGTGAGGTTGAGCAAAGCAGTAAGAAAAGAGAGTTTAAAGTAGTATTGCTACAGGAACAAGGAAAAATAGAATACTAAAATTAAATCAGAGCAGGGAAGAGGGGTTCACAAAACCCTTTTCTTGGCCAGAACCATGGAAAATGGAAGCACAAAGAATGTATTTTGCTTAAGTGCAGTTTGTGATCTTATGCCAGGATTGCATTTCTTTCAATGACAGAGTTGAGAAAAGCTGACAGTTG
Source organism: Myiozetetes cayanensis (assembly GCF_022539395.1). Classification (NCBI taxonomy): domain Eukaryota; kingdom Metazoa; phylum Chordata; class Aves; order Passeriformes; family Tyrannidae; genus Myiozetetes; species Myiozetetes cayanensis. The sequence continues at coordinate 84,653,418 of NW_026087411.1, read as the reverse complement.
TGGCTTATGTGGTGAGATCTACCAGGCAGCACATTTTTCAAGCTGAAAAATGGCACAAACCCTGGACTGGTATCACAGGAAACGTGGTGAGTGTAAAACAGCACTGGTAGATGCATTAACCACTATCAGTACTGCAACCATTTCCCCTTTCTGCAGACAGAAAATCAGAATGATAAACTTCAAGAAAAGCAGTGTCAGTGAAAACAAAGCTCAATTAGGTTACAAGTAGTAGCAATAGTAGTAATAATAAGTAGTATTGATAGTAGCAATAACACTAGTAATAATCATAAAGGCAATAACTTCTAGATACATGTGTGCATAATAGTTGTGTTTTCATTTTACAAAGACGTGGCAAAAAAGGACAAACATACATATACTGAACCACCATCTAAATACTTTGTCCTAATAAATAGATCCTCTTAAAGAGAACACTGCAAAGAGAAGCAGACCTTTTAAGAGGAAACGTTGCACAGACCTTGTCAGGAGTTTTATGAGTGAAGGCTAATCGCCCCTTCCTTTCTTTATTTTGTGGCACTAAAATCCACCATGATCCCTGCCTTTCCTTACAAAAGGATAATGAATGTGTCCTGATATTCCTTTGAGGTTTAGTGACGGCAGCAATGAAACACCTTCCCCATTCCCTATGACCTTGTAGCATGAATATCTGCTTGCCATGGCATGCCCATTTAGAGGGATGCATTGCAAGGATGTGCTGATATAACGTGTCCAGCAGGACACTATATGCACTCACTGTCACAAGTGTGTGCTCACATTTTCTGTGTTTGAGGCAGACAGGATTGACTCTTTTTTTGCAAGAGCTTTGCATAAATTAAATTTAGGTATTTGCTATGGGGAATATTCCTAGCTCTTATTCTATTGCTGTGCATTGTTTACATCCCTTGCTTTGTAAGACCAACTTTTCAGGTTTATTTATTTTTCCATTGAATTATATGGTTACTTTTGCCTTACCCAAGTGACTGTTGAACCCATGGTCCAGTTTTGTGTATTCCTTTCAGTCAAACTCCTTTGCATTTCTCCTGCCAGTCCCTTGATGTAAGGGAAGGAATTAAATACATGGAGCAATCTGGCAATGCAAACTCAAAGGATGAATATTTGAAGTCACTTGTTGATGTAGTCTCTCTCTGTGTGTATACCATTAAGGGATATCACTTACCTTTTTTTTTGCATTTTTGTTTCCTCTCCTTTGAAGACTTGTATCTAATATCATCCAGTAATTAAAACTCAGTATGTTAATTTATATCATCATTTGTAAAGTGAAAATGCTTATAAATTGTTTGTGTTTGTTGAGTACTGACTGAAGCCATTAAAAACCCAACAAAATACTGCATTTCCAACACATCCCTTCCCTGTCATATGTACTTCCACTGATGCAGATTTTGGCCTTGGTGTTTCCTTATAGCTGCAACGCATAAGCAAACCGTAATCTGTTGTATTGCTCAATCAAGTCAAATATAATGGAAAGAAAGATTTCCATTTCTTACAAGAAATTTTAGCTCCCTGTGCTTTCTTTTAAAGATTTGTGAACTGTTCAAGCATGGAGATTAGATTATATCTCTCGCATTTTCGTTGGTGGGTCCTATGTTTAAAATTATTGCCTAAGCATGCATTAGCTTAAGCATCTTCCCTTGATTTTGGCAGTCTACAGCCTGTCTCTCCCACTCTTGAGTGCAGTAAGCTATGCATTTATAGGATAAATTATGGAAAACAATGCACTACAGTAAGCTGAAGTTTATAGAGGATTTTGAATAATATTAGGAAGATTGTGTTAGTAGAAAGTTAATGCAGCCACCAGCACTGTAATTACAGGTTACCAGGAGGTCAGGGAAACAATTAATACCTCCAAAATGGTGGCCTGGGGCTGAAGAGTTCGTATGAAGCACTTAGTTCTGCTAATATGGGTTCAAAGAATTATATCCCAGAAGATTGCTCTTTCCTTAAGGGCTACAGAAGCTGTCTACAGAAGCTGATTTCCTTTCTCCTTAACTTTCTCCATGTGCTGGAAGCTCTCAGAGGACCTCTCACATATTATAACAAGCATTTATTAGGCTCCAGGACTCCCATGGGGCTGGCTTTTTTTCCCATCCCTCTCTTATATGGATCCATGCTAGCAATTTGACTTGCTTTCAGGCTTAAAACAATTAGCGAGAGTAGATTCAGCAGTCATAGGCCAGTCTCTGCAAGTCTCTGGGCAATGAATCCAATCTTATCTGGGTACAGGGAGGCATACTACCCCTCCCTTCATCATTCCTTATCAGGCATGGATAGTCCAGTGTCAGACTTAGCCAGGCTTTTCTCTTAAGATACTTTTATTTTTAATTCAGTCTTCCACGTAGCATTTAACTCCAGCACCTAAGGCCAACTGGCAAGGTAGCTGAAATGCCACAAGCACAAGATTGACTGGGAGTGGAGGAGCTCACCCCCATGCCACACATCCACTGGCTGTGGCACCACAGCCAGGACTGGGTGCTGCCAGAGACCCCAACCCTGGGAGGTCCAGAGGCCCCAGACCCAGGTCCTGCACGGCAGCCTCAGCTGAGCCACTACTGGCCTTCTCTCCTTTCGTTCTCATCCTCCACTGACCTCCCTCCAGCCCCTTGGCATAGAGCAGAGCTGGCACTCACCGTGAGCTGTCCTTCTCCTGAAGGATCAGGGAGAAGCTGTGATGCCATGCTGGAAACAGCAATGTCAGAATCACTGCAAAGTGTTTGCACTATGCTCAGCTCCTGAATTGCCATTGTCACGTAGCATTCACTGATACCACAGTATGCCTGCAATAAGTTTCAGCCTGTCTCTGCATTACGGTAAATAGTGCATCCATCATGTGTGGTAGGATAAGATAGATACCAAAGCACATCCATAAAACAGATAATTAATCCAGCTATTCTGTGGCCAGAGATATCAGAGAATGGAAACAGGGGAATGGAATGTCACTCTTTGATACACATATGTTGTTTGTTATGGAAAAAGACCTGCTTTGTTCTCCTGAATCAACCTTTGAATGGGGTGAGTGTCAGGGACATCCTAGCTGCTTGTTGGGATTGATGTGTGTTTCCTTTGCTGTTGTTTGTGGTCTGCCAGCATATCACGTTCTTGAACTAAGTGCTTTGCTAATAATTAGTTAAACAGCTCCAAGAATTTACTACTGTTTTGCATTTGTATTTCTCAGTAGATTGTGAAACTCGTGGGCTTTAAACAGGGCATGCTTAACATTGCATAAAAACTTTCTCTGGATTATCTTCCCCTGAGAATATTTAAAGTTTGAAGTGCATTTAAATTCTGCATACTTCAGTTATTTAAAAGGTGATGTCATTATCATTGTCAAATATCTTCATTCAATATCTTTTGTCTGTCTCTCCAGTTATTGTTTTATGGCATTTTTTACTCTCATGATCTAGGTACCAGTATAATTTCTGTTGCAGTAAAACTGAGAGTATCTAAAATAATGATAATGGATAATTGTCTGTCTCTGCTCCGTGTTTGGGTTTTGGCCATTCTCATATGTGGTGAATAGCAGCATTTTGGTTCTGCACTGGCCACTTCTTGGAAATATTATAAGACCTCTGGCAGAAATCTTAATGCTTTCAAGAAAGAGATAAAGTACTGATCTTTGATTTAACTCCAGTTTTCATTTAGGGGGGCCCTTAAATCCAGCCTTGTGTGTTCCTGACACACAATATTAAGCTAAAGACTTATGGTGGAGCTCAACACCTTGTGGAAAGCTTTTTCAGAACATTCCTCCTGGAATCAGCATGTCCATGTTGTCTGTTCTCATCCTCTTACTTCTTTGTGTCTTTGGATTTATTTTTTTATTCTGTCACCAAGTTCTGAAGGAAACAAAGCTTCATCCTCAACACTCATTTGATGGTGAATCACCTTAGATTCAGCTTAGAACTTTAGATTCTACCAATTAAGATGTTTAAGAGAGAGGTACTTAATTTAAAATGAGAAAGTAATAAACAGCTGAACTAGTTTCTGTAGATATGGACCATATATCAGCAGCTATGAAGAGTTTGGTGAAAAAGAAAGAAGATAAATAGGCAACCAAATCTACAACACCTGTCTACATATGCACCAGTTCTCTAATCTCCAAAAAAGATGTTTAGTTACCTCAGGATTCCTTCTTAGCCTCTACAAAAGAAGATTAGATCCTGTTTTCTCCTGAACATCTTCCTTTTCTGTAACATGAATCTGTCTTGTAAATTTTGGCTTATTGTATTATACTAAGAAAATTATCAGCTTACAAAGGTCCAAACTGCAGTAAAGAGTGCCATTGACTGACTAATTTAAAACTATCATGTTGAAATCTGCTTAATGATCACCTGATATAAATAACATTTATATTATGTAATGCTGTGATGAGTTTGTTGGAACAGTTTCTGAATGGATCTCAGCTCTGCTACTAATCTTATCTGTGCTTACATACAGTGTGAGGAAGATGGATATGAGTGGTGTTGTCAGATAAACTTACTTCCTTACTTAAACTGGTTGCCAGGAGCTTCTTTATAATTTTTGAGAAAATATTTGAGCTAATGAATAAATACTTTTCTTTCAAGGTGTTTAGACAGTTAATTTAAAAATTGCACCACACTGACTAAAGGAGTATAAACCAAAAAAGAAATCCAAAAGCTCCTGAGCCCTGGGATTCATGCCATGTGAGTGAGAACTTTATGGATACTTCAGTATGCTGTGGACATCTACTAGTTGTACTGGGGAAATGCTAAACATCTGAAAAAGCAAACCTTTTTGCTGTCATAATGTATCTGAAACCAATGGCCGGAATCCTGCTAAGATCGTCACGTACTTTTGCTGTGACAAATGAGTTTTTGAAATTTTCTAGGAAATCTGTTCTGATTCACCTCTTGTTTTTACAAAATCATTTTGATTATATTTGCACTTACAGATGCTTGAGCTTCTCTCTTCCTAATCTGCTTGCCTTCTTCTGAACATTTTTTATGCAATGTAGGATTTTAGGAACTCAGTCTGTCTAATTTTACATGCTTTTGAATGCTGGTTTTGGTATGATTTTTTTTTTTGAAGAACTGAAGTCAAACTCAGTGTTTGCATTCTGTTTAGAAAAGAGTGTGCAAAGGGGAGCAGCAAAGGTGAAAAAGCACAATTCTGATGAAGAAACTAAGGAAGGAACAGAGCACAGAACTGAATGGACATCAAGCTCATGTTTGAAGTCCCAATGAACTACATGGTATATATATGCCCAGGCTGCACACCTATTCTGCTTCCATACAAATCAGATAAGTTGTAAGCTGAAAGTCCAAAATTTTGAAAGCACATCCCAGTAGCTAGAACTGTATGAAATTCCCCATGGAGAAATATATACTATCCATGCCCACACTCAGAAGCAGGTGGTTGTTTCCTCTGTCTGTTCACTGTGAGATTATCATGGCAAATCTAGTCATGCTCAGAAATCTACAGTACATGAGGGGACAGTGCTGAAAGATGGAGACTTAGCTTCCTTTCTTCTCTGACTCTCCTCTTCCAGACTAGTGTTCGCCATCCAGACCTCTAAAATAGTGTTGCTCTCAAAGGGTTGTTTTTAAATGTTTATTTTTGGCCTTCATGTTTTGGAGGAAGTACCTATTACACTGCCTATAAAATGGAGTGGTCCAGAAAATTTGATCTCATAATATTTACATGAAGTAGCATTGCAATAATAACACTAGCTGGTGTTAAGACAGATGGAAACTTTTTAGTCAGGTACAGCAGGAAAAGTTTTATGACAGATGAAGGAAAATTTTTGTAATAATAATCAAGCAATTAGGAAACTTCTATGTCATTAACCAAGTGTGTTATATCAAGGAGTTTTTAAGTTCTACATTTTAACAAGGTTTTGTTATCTATATTTACAGATTTGTGAAAATAAACAAAGGGTTAAAATATATGAAGAAGAAACAGAAAACAGTGATATTCCAAAGAGGGTTAGATGTCAACTATATAATTCAGTTAAACTTCTGTAATGAAAACCTCTAGGCAACATAAAAGCTGTTGTTAAAATTAGACAAGGTAGATCTGGCTTCCTGCACAACTAACTTGATCTCATGCGTGCTTTTGCATTACAATACATATATTAATATTTGAGATTGCTTTGGAGATAATTAACATTAGAGGAGAAGTCAAAACCTCAGGTTTAGGGTAAAAAAAACTCAGAAAAAACTTGGGTTTTATTTCTAAATTCATCAGCTGCATCAGCAAGGGAGTGCTGCAAAGGAACAAATGAGTATTCACTGCTTTGTAAAAGGTTAGTTTTTAAACAGTCTTGTATTTCTTTATCAAAATTCAGGATTTGTATTGACAAGGACGGTGGCATTTCAATCATGAAAAGCATTTTCTGTAGCTGTTGCATTATCATTTTCAACTGGGCTATGGAGCGAGTGATCACATATCTTTTCATACACGTGCATTGAGTCATCTTGACTTGGTATATTTCAGACATGGGCACGTTGATCTTTCCCTGAGTGTATTCAAATGCAGATCTGACCCTTATGGAGTACCTACTTTAGTGACATCAAGTTACTCCAAATGTTTCCAGCAATGTGAACCACTGTCTAATATTTTTCCAAAAGCAGAAACAAAGTATTCATTTTTCTTTTAAGGAGATGATGAGGGATGAATAGTGCTTTCCAGAACGTGCTTGTTCTCCTCCGTGGAGCTGTGCTGCACCTGGCCCCGTGATTCTGTCACCCTGAACCTCACACAACACAAAGAACTTCTCTGCCTATTTACACAGAGGCCTGTTATCATCAGTGTAAGAGCGTCATCCAGCAGAACAAATCCATATTAAACCAACAGGTCAGGGAAGAATTCTTCACATTGTACAGTTTCAGAGAGGGTTTAACCCAAGAGGATGTGCAGAGCTAGTTTCAAACAGATTCTACGTGTAGCTCAGTCAGTTCATAATCAAATTACTTGAAAGATGAAATCCTTCTTTTCAATCTCCTTTTTAAGATTATAAACCAAAGCGTGCAGTTTACGATGGCAGAGTAACCCAAATAAAAGCTTAAAAAGGTAACTATATTCAGTTAAATGTTGCTGCAAGCAGAATGCAGGTGAAGTCAGTGCTCACACAGTTTCTAACACAGGTTTCCAACATTTGCTGCTACAGGCGTGGTAGTGAAATAGCTTCGCCATAAGCTATTTTTTGCAATATGCTTAAGGACTTAGCTTCTGCATGGAAATTCTCCTTTCTTGAAAACTCTTAAAAAATTAATATATAAAGATTTTATATATATATTTGTATGTCTTGTTTCTTTGGCATTGGCAGGGTTTTTTCTGCAAGGAAGGAGGAGAGAGACATTTTTGCTATAATACTAAGAAAATTTTTTTTTTTGTAGTTGTTTATTTTATTAGAAAAGTTGAATTACAAAGACTTCGGCTTTGATTAGTTTATTGCTGGAAGAAAATACAGTCCTATGGGGTTTTTTCCTTAATTCTCAGGGCCTAATTCTGATTTTTCTCTAAGGGTAAAATCAGCTTCAGTGGATTTAGTTCTATTGCTGTATTCACAAAAGTGATACAAATATTGGGCCTTGGGGTGACTTTATCACAGAGAATTGGGTTTTGTGGTGTTTTTCTCAGTAGTCTGAAAATTCTGATTTAACAGCATGCTTCCTTGTATCACCTTAATGAGAAAAGACTTATCACAGTATAACTTGCTTTTGTGGTAAAAATATCTATAATGCATAAGAAGCAACTTTGACCATGCATTTTTCCCTTTCAACATTGCATGTACTTCAGCCATATAAATTTCAGAATGGCAGCTTAAATGCTGACATTATCAGAAGGATGGGATTCAGCTCAGGTTTAAGATACTTTATTAACGTGCATCTAGTTGTCTGGAGACACACTAAACACTTTTTCTGTTACCTAAAATAAGGATATGTAGTAACATTTGAAATGTCCTAGAGTACCTTAAACATCTGTAGGGCATTGATAGCTCTGACTCATGATCTCTAGGAGTCTTTCAGCCTTCTGGTGCAGTAGCTGGAGACTGAACATAATTAAAGGTATGACACTAGCAACAAAATTACCTCTAGGTGGGTAAGCTTACCATGCAGACTTTATCATACATATTCAGTTACCCAGAAGATCAATTTGGTTCACCTGAAAGTCTACTTCAAGGGTTGAAGTTATCTAAAATAAGGAATCTAGCACCATTTGAGAAACCCTGGGATATCCAATCCATCAGCATGGCACCTGCATGTGAGTTGTCCACCGCAATAAGGAACTCTGACCTCTTCCATGTCTAACAAATTGAGACACATTTACAGTAACTGAGGTGCCATTGGTTTACTTAATGTACATTTATTGCCATTTAAACCTGATATCTGGATCATGCCTCTATCTTCTGATCTTGGTTGTATAATTCAATATCTTGATGGTTTATTTATAAATTATGCTTCTGACATGTGTCTTGCTGACATTACACAGAAGAGTCCTAAATTGAAATCTGAATAAATAAGAAAAATTCTACCCCAAGCTATATCTTTCGTTGAATTGTGTTTGATCCACCTGCCAAAAAATCTTTTGATTTAAGAAAACGACCAGAAGGAATATTTTAAGTCTGTGTTAAACCTGAGAGCTCATGCTTAATAGCAATAATCAGACATATAAGTTGCAATACAGATGTCTGCATATATATTATGTATTAGAGTCTTTGCAGTTAATAGAGACTCTTTTCTATAATGCTTTTACATTGGCACAGGGTGTAAAAGAACAGGGAGAAGAAAATAAGCAAATTTACCAAAGATAAATGTGTCAACAGATATTAAATACAAACATACTGTGTCTGGTACTGGAAGTCTCTGTTCTGCAGTAGATTCTAAGGAAGTATTCTGTATGCTCTCCCAATTCTCTTACTCTTATCTATACTGCTGTTCTATACTGAGAGCTTTCAGACAAAAGAGGCAGATGGATTTTGGCTGGGACATGCAATTGCTTTTATGCAAAACAGTTATGTTCCTCATTCCTAACTTAAAATCTAAAACTTATTGAACATACTTCATCATAAAAGTACCTGTTTAGGGCACCATAGGCAGCTGACCAAGCTGCAGGTGTCCATATCAGAGTTGCCTAAATGTGAACCCTCCACCTTGTGTTTCAAACATGGAAGAGTAAAAGGCAGTTAAAATACGACTTAGAAATAATTGAATTGCCCTATAGTTTAGGTGGTGGCAATAAAGAGCAAAACAGCTGCTAATGAAGAGTGTGTTAGCTAAATAATTGGTGATTCATACGTTTTTGCACAGGATACCTATTAATTAGAGTTTTGGGGTTTTTTCTGCAGCAAAAATATGTTCCTTGGCAAAAGTATTATACTTTATTGTAAGAAGTATATATAACACTCATGAAATTATGGTCTGCATCAGTAATATAATGACCATATTTGAGATATCATGAATTTCTGATGAGTCAAATTGCTTAATAAACCAGTCAGGAGGGTTCCTTAATCAAACAGTTGTTATGAGTCTTGCACCAAGGAAATAACTGCAACTCACCAGGAAGTCTCTTCCTGTAGGATACATCTTCTCTTTCTTCTGGAGAAAACTTTAAACTTGTTTTTCCTGAATAAGGATGTAAAGAACTCCCTGCTGTAGATTTGGAATTATGGAGAATGTGGAAATAGTTTTTATTTGTCATGTAGCTATTTTGCATCTCAGAATGAGGGAAAATCCTGATTTGCCCAGTAGGGCTCAAATGGATATTTTCCCAGTAGGGCTCAAATGGATATCTTCCCTAGAAGATTAAGGCTTTTTGAATGAACAGAGGGAGCATCAGTTTCTGCTAGGATCAGGTGTGATGAATAAGGTTGAGTCAAACCCAGCCAGATCGTGGATTATGTTAGTGACTATTGCATACCAGTAGCTGCTCAGCCTGGGCTACTTCTGGCCTTGTAGAGAAGCCAAGCAGCTGCTGTCTTTTAAATAATAGAGCAGGATCACTACTGATATTAAACAACCCATGATTTAAAGATTTGCTAGATCAGCTTTTATACATGGGCACTAGAAGATCATCTACCTACCTAGTTTTAGGTAGGGTCCTTTGCAGGAGAGGGGAATGAGATGTAGTGACTCTGTTTTGAATGCCCAACAAGGAATAAATACTTTGTCTTCAAAATTGCCATGTACATAAAAATATTAGACAATAAAGGAGATTGGATGCTCATTACACCACACCATTCAGAGTGTTTTTGAAAATATGAGAATTAGACATTAATCCATGCAGAAGAGAAAATGGCATCTTCTTGAAGCCGGAGAAAGTATACCCTTCCTGCAGACAACTCTGACGTGTTTTTTCTCTCATTTTAGTAGAAAAGTAATGAGACTTCTAAATATGTGTCTGAAATCTTTATTTTGAAGGTGTGTGCATATAAACTTGCAGATTTCATGTGGGGTTGTTTGAGATTTTCCTGCGAAGTTGGGTGGGCAACTGAGAGATGCTGTGTCAGCAGCACACACTCAGTTATGGATGTTGGAAGGAGGACTTTCACTGGAAGTGATATTTGTAAGAGTGTCTATCTTCAGTGCTGATTAGGTAATTGCAACACTGCCTGGAAAAGACAGGCATTCACTGGGAATAATTTTTCAAGTTTAGTAATTGCCAGATACTGCATTTTTTCTTCCTGTTTTTAAGGATTTTTCTTCAGAGGCAAGCAGAGGAAATGTATTATGATAGTTGAATTCTCATCTCATCACATTCTTTAGGTTTTCTGTATATAATTTTCTGACATTTCCTCACACACTTCTCCTGAATCTTTGTTTTAAAAGTCTTATGCTGTCACTTGGATGGGTGGGAGAGAGTATTTTTCACCAGGGGCTATTCTGTTGACCTGCCTCTAAGATAACGAGTATGGACCACAGAAAGGGTTCTAGGGAAATTTACCATCTTTTCAAAAAGGCTTAGCACAAAGGATGGCTTGGATGCTTGGCTCCACTAGTGCAGTAAAATTGCATCTGACATCTGTTTAATATAACTACATGGAGCTTAAAAGTGACGGGCAAGCCTGAGGATTCAAGCTGATGGAAACCTGCTGCCAATGCAGTGTGTGTGCTCACGTGGTTTATTAATCTTGTCAGTTGTTATTACCTTTTTATCTGGATCCTGTTAACTTAAGATTTGTATGTAACTCATGGAAAAGATACGCTTTTGTTTTCTTTGTTCGGATATGAGAAGTCTGTTGGCATAAGTCTTCAAAGGCATTAAGTCAGTAGCATCATGGAAATTTGGCTATGTTTTGAGCACTTGACTAGCTATAAAAATTAGACTAGGTTATTTTAACACACTATTGTTCCATAATCTATCTCATCTTTCTTTCTATGTTTTTTTCTTTTTTCTTTTTATAACTTTCAAATCATTTAAAGCTACTTTCCTTCTATTGCAAAGTTCAGTAAAAGCTGTTACTTAGTCTGTAAGACTTTGTGATTTCAGCATTATGTATCCACTAGATATGTCAACAGTACATACAGTCCAAATAGTGGAGACCTTTGCATATGGAAGAGTACCGCTCTGTAATAGAAAAATTCTCTTAGCTTTATTTTCTTAGGGAAAAATAAAAGATTGAAATATGCTTATGCAATAGAGAACAAAACAGTAAAAAACATTTATTTGATCCTTTATTTCTTTTATTGCTCTGATCCAGTTACACTTGATTCGTTATTTCTTGTTAGATGATCTCTTTGCTGTAAACCCTTGGCAAGTGTTCTACTGTCGTCTAATCTTTAAATTTCCTCTCTTGACCCTCTCGACAGGAGTAGACAGTTACATGACCTAAAGCAAAGCTATAATGAGCACCCATCTGTGCTCCCAGGAAGTTCTTCTCTGCAGAATCTCACTACATTCATTCTGAGGATCTTTACAGTATTCCCTCTGTGAGCTCTCCATTCTCATCTTGCTATTATTTTGGGGACCAGAGTCATGCCTTTATCTCTTACTATCAAAAATACTCTTTTCTTATACAATATATAAAATCATTTAATTACCACTTGCAATACTTGAAGATAATCTCTGTTGTTTTGGGGTTTGTCGGTGTTACACAATATTATATAACATACAGCTTAGTAATAATTTACTGAATTACATTTAATGTATACTTAAATAAGCCTCTGTTATATTTTGTGTCAATAATCCATATAATTCATTATTCCCAGTACTATCCAACATAATATGCTACCTTTAGTTTCTTTCAGTTTGTTTTCAAGGCTGTCTTCACAAGAAAGTGGCCTTTAAAACTTTTTGGGTTTGATTTGTTAGGGTTTTTAAAGTGAAAAATAAAATTGGGTTTTTTGACAGCCTACAAAGGGACTGTGTAAACTTCATGCTGTTCCCTGCACTCCATCTCCAGCTCAGTAGCATCCAGTATCTCTTTACTGGGAGCTCCTCTCAAGGTGACACTCAGATCTGGGAAGTTAAGCCAATGCTCTCTCATCCATACTTGTTAATAACTTGGAGACAAGCCTGCAAGATAGAAAATGAGCTAGAAAAAACATGGATTTGATGTCCTAAAATAATTTGGAGTTGTGACTGGTTTTTAAGGTCATATCTAAGCCTGTGATACTCCATACAAAACCATGTTTCCCATACGTGGAACATTTTCCAGACACACTTAAGGAGCTACAGCTTACCTCCTAAAGATTCCTGTCTAAACTATCTTTTATTTCATTTAATACTGTAAAATGTATTTTTTTAGCAATGGGAAGATATTTTAAGCTGCACAGTTCATTTCAATCACTCTTCTTAGGTATTTCTGTGTGTTGGTTTTAAGCATTACCAGTAATGTGTCACTACTTTCATTGCACATTACTGTGTGATACAAGTGAACATTCTTATTAAACTGTAGTTAGACCATATTGTCTTTCATAACATCACATTTGAAATCCTCTAAATTTCTCTCAGGGCAACAAGAATAAAACTATAATCAAATTACTTGGGCTAGATTTTGAAGGAAGACTGTAGAAGGTGCAAAATTTGAGGAACTTCTGAAAAATCTCAATGAGTACGTATTTCCATCTTTTGCGACTAAACACCCTTCACAAATGTTCCCTAGGATCTTAACATTTTTGCAGCCATCACAGCAGAAACTTGATCCTTCGTTTCAGACTTGATTCTACACCTTTTCCATCTTCACGTTCCTTTGACTTCAAGGTTTGTCTTTCATTGTTGACCTTTCTGTCAAAAATACTTATTATTTGAAATACTAGGGGTTTCTCAGAAGAGCTGGAAGCTTTACTAAGAAAGTAGTTTCCCTTCATAAACAAAGCTGATTAGGGCTATATTTTATTTATTAGTGTCTGTGATGTTATTCAAGGCACTGTAGCAGGGATGCCAACAGAAAGAGGGAGATGTGGAAGTGCTGCCTGAAACATTGTCCTCAGCATCTTCCTGATACTGATACTCATTGAATGTCAAGGTATGTGACATATAATCTTTTATTTATTTTGGATTAATTTCTATGAATAGATTTGCAAGGACCAAACCTTCCACAGTTCAAGAAGCATTTGGATAACACTATTGGACATATGATATGACTCTTGGGATGGTCTTGTGCAGGGCTAAGAGCTGGACTTGATAATCCCTGTGGGTCCCTTCCTACTCATCATGTTCTTTGATTCTGTGAGAAATGGCTCCTCTGTATTTTGTTAGTTCACTGGTGTCATGTAACCTAGTTGACACACAGTATGAGCCCTGAAATTTGCTGATCTTGATGCACATCTTTTTCTGAATTTTCTATTTCATTGAAATTTTCGTGTTGTTTCATAGCATTTATTAAAGGCATTATGTTATTTTTTTAAAACTTATATTTCCTTAGGTCTACAAAGGGTGTCTTTGTTTGGTGATGAAGATAAACCTGCTACTCTTCTATAAGAGATCCTTTGAGAAATATATTTTGCATACTGTATTGTAAATTGCATTCTTATACCTCAAAAATCTCAGATGAAGTCAGCAGGAGCTTGTATGGACACTCATGAACTAGTTTCTATGCAGTCAACCTGGGTAATGAGAACAGTGAAACTGTGCCAGGCTAGAGCACAAGTATGAATTACGCAGCCTGTCTGGAAAGCTGGGTGAATAATGGGACAACTAGCCTGAGCTAACCTCTGTGCTTCTTTGGCTGCACTTTGTCAGAACCCAGGCTAGCTCGTTTAAAGCTGACCGTGGCAGGCTGACGTACACTCTGGTCTTACTGTGTCTTCTCACCTTTAACTGCAGTAAAGACCTATCTTTGCTATAGCTTTGCGTGTTTCTCAAACACCAGATTTGTTATACGAAAACCAAACAAAACCAAACCAAAAAAAAAAAAAAAAAAACCAGCTGGTTTCCTTTAAGGAAATCTTAACCTTATCTTAACAGTAAAACTCTTTTTCAGTCTGACAGGGATGCGATGTCATCCTACAAATGTGTTGCTCATGTTTCTGCATCTCTTAAAAAGCATAATGTATCAAGGAAAACTTCTGATGAACTCTCTCTGTATCACAGTGGCAGTCAAGAAGGGATCTGTTTATGTTAAGCCTCTTTCCCTACTAAACCAATGGGACTGAAAAAAATAAATTTCTGTGGCCTTCTGCTTGTTAAGGAAAATAATTCAAAATAGTGTGTTTCTGTCCGACAAACAAAAATCATATAAACTGGGGTATTTTCACAGTTAAATGTTCAAGAACTTGGTACAAAGTCTGCTGTGTGTCTCTGTTACTCAAAACAGGGCAATTGCTTCAGTCAAAAGTGAATACATACAGTTGTTGATTAGTTACAATACCAGAATTGATGGCTTGTTTATCCAAATGTTACAAATTCCCTGGTTTTCAGTTTTCCCTTTGCGGTAGCTCTTGCCTCTGCTATATAAATGTGGTTACCAAAATGTGGTAAGTATATAAATGAGGGAGAGAGCTTTTGGTAATGCTGATGCAAAGTATGCAAACAACTTCAGCTAAACATAGCTTTACCATGGTTTTGTTATATAAATGTCAACTTGAAATTAAATGTTATGGAAACATTTTTTTTTATCTTTATGGAATCTACCAGCTGCACAGTTTTCTCAAGTACAGTTTACATTTATGATGTTGTTTAAATCTATCACATACATTCAACATGCAGAAGAATTTTTTAAAAGCAAGTTGTTTGCATTTGTGCAGTAGTTGTCCGGCTTCAGTCTCCTCGTATGCAAGACAAGTGTCTGCTGACACCAGGGGGACCGAGAGTCACTGAAGCTGTGAGCAGTAGTTTGATTTTTCCAGAGACTAATAAGCTGAAGACTTCTTATACATGTGTACTGCAGGACAGTGGTATCCTGGCATGCATTGGGAAAAGCATTGCCAGCAGGTTGAGTGAGGTGATCCTGACCCTCTATTCATCTCTGGTGAGGCAAATCTGGAGTGCTGTGTACAGTTCTGGGCTCCACAGCACACAGGAGACATGGAGCTCCTGAAGCAGGTCCAGTGGAGGGCAACAAAGGTGATTAAGGGATGGAGCATCTCTCGTAGGAGGAAAGGTGAGAGAGCTGGGCCTGTTCAGCATCTATAAGAGATGACTGAGAGGAAACCTCATTAAAGTCTAAAAGTATCTGAAGAAATGGTGTCAAGAGGATGGAGCCAGGCACTTCCTGGTGGTGCCAAGCAATAGGACAAGAGGCAATAGGCAAAACTGATGCACAGGAAGTTCCACCTGAATATGAGGAAGAACCGTGCAAGTGACCAAGCACTGAAACATATCACCCAGAGAGGTTGTGGAGTCTCCCTCACTGGAGATGTTCAAGAACTGTCTGGATGCAATTTTATGCAGTGTGCTCTAGGATGACCTTGCTTGAGTAGGGAGGCTGGACCAGATGACCCACTGTGGTTCCTTCCAACGTTATCCATTCTGTGATTCTGTGACTCACACTGTAGCATTATTTTATAAATCGAGGGAAAATTTCACAGTATATTTGCCAATTAGACAATTTTTCCCTTTGGATATTTTGTAATACCACTGAAAATACTGCATTTTAGTCCCTTTTTCCCCCATACATCTGATTTGAGACTTACCTAGGAACTGGAATGATACAAAAAAGGGCATTTTTAAAATAGGGTTATATTGTCCTAGTCAGATTCTCTTTATCAAGTGGGTTGCAACTATGTTTTGAAATAGGGGAGTCCCTTTATGTAGCAGCAATATGTTGTTGTCCCTGTGGTGCAAAGTGTAAATATAGGTACTATATATGCAGTTAAAGCATTTGACTAGATCAGCTTCACAGTGTAAGCTGTCTCACTGAACAGATCTGGTCATGAAGCTACAGAAGCCAGCAGATGGAGATCATTCCAGGCATATCACCCCACTGTGAGTCATGAAAAATAGACACTAGCATTCATTAATGCTGCAAACCTGCTTGGCCTGACGTGGGCTGGGTTCAGCGGTCATTGGATTAGAATTTGGAAACTGGAGCTGACTTCAGTTTGTGTCTTCCCTAGATCCTGAAAAAAAGATTTATTCTGTACCAACATATAATAAAAATTTAAAAAGTCAAAATGCAATCAAAACAAATTAACAGGAATGGTAATTGACTGCCTCTCGGAATGTCACACGGGGTGGCAACAGTGCAGTTTCTAAGGAGTAGGTTCAGGCAAACAAATGAAAATATACATCTTCATAGAGTTGTCACTGAAGCTGTGTAAAGCATTCAGTTTGTATGCATGCTAAAAGTACACATAGGTTCTACTGTGATTAGGTAAGCTAATAGCAGCAGAGTCTGTTCAGGTCCACAGTCTGAGAAATTCAGGAAGCCCCTGAGTCACAACCTGCTGGTAAGGAACCAGCCTGACACCTCTACAGAGTCTTCCTTTGGTATCTGCTTCCAATCACTGCTGGAAGGGCTGGACAGGCTTTGGTCTGGTCTGCTGTGATTGTCCAGACAGTGAATAGCAAAGAACTTCACTGGAAAGTTTGTTCCATGACAAAGCAGACTCGTATGGACTTTAGTTACCAAATTTTATTTTATTTTTTTTCTTCTGAAAAATCAAACTATTTAAAGAAACTTTCAGGTGCTTTATTTAGATGTCACCTGATGCACATTCAACCAGC
This sequence comes from Myiozetetes cayanensis, assembly GCF_022539395.1. Classification (NCBI taxonomy): domain Eukaryota; kingdom Metazoa; phylum Chordata; class Aves; order Passeriformes; family Tyrannidae; genus Myiozetetes; species Myiozetetes cayanensis. Next base: position 84,636,339 of record NW_026087411.1, on the reverse strand, counting down.
CACAGATGTCCTGAGGGAACTGGCAACAGGCTGTAGCAACAACTGAAAATACAGGAACAAATGAGGAACGTCATGTTACCTTCAGTCTCTATGAATGTTTTCTGTCTAAAGACATTTTCATTTTATTTTTTCTTGGTACTGCAAAACTGAAATTTCAGAAGAAGCTTTGATAATACTGTCATGTCCTCAGCAAGATGATTAGAAATGAAACTCACATGTAAGTACTTCAGTTGGAAGCAACTGAGTGGAAAGGTTTGGAGTTTTTTTCTTTTTGTCCAGGAACAAAAATGAACCAAATACTTTTGGTTCCCCTCTCCCCTTTCCTGTGAATCAAAAAGCTGCATTTTACTTCTTGTGCTGTCCTGGAGATCAAAGGGGTCAATCTGGAGTTAGGAAAAAGTCTGCCTGCAGATCAAATTGTCAGGGACTCAAAAGGTATTTTGGCTTTTCTCTTCAGCCAGACCATGGTCTGCCCATTGCAACCATAGCCCTTTTATATGGTGCCTGCAGCTGCAGGACTCTGTCATGGGCTGTGCTCTTCCCAGGGCCCAAAGACATGGAAACGTTCAGTCTCCTGAAGTGCTGCAGTCACTGGTACTTTTCAGAAACCTATCTAGGTGAACTCCTGGTCACTCCCAATCATCAACTCTAAGAAATATGTGAATATTCATATTTTTTTAAAGTAATTCTGGTTTTCTACATTCTTAACAAAGCCTTACAGCCACCTTGGATGTAGATGTATTACAGCATGCTGGCTGAAGTAGCCTTTTTGTCTCCAAACAGAGCCTTTAGGTATATCATTACAAATTCCCATTCTTCACCTAAAACCAAGAAAGTTAATAAGGTGGGCAAGTGTAACGTGTAACCTACTGAGCCATGGCCACAGCTAGAGGGAACATCATGGAAAGACATCACACAACCTGCTAAAGATACGATAAATACATTTCCAAATGAAAGTGCTGTACTCTGGACATCTGAATCTGTGCCTGGGTGTTTAATCACTGCTTTGAGACCAAAAAAAGTGCTCCACAGGCAAACTAGTACTCCTGAGTATGTCAGCTCAAAACAGCTGTATGTCAGCTCTCAAAATAGCTACTCAGGGTCTCTGTATCTGAAAATACTAGCTAATTGCTGGAAAATCCTTCAGTGATGGACAAAAGGTAATAATTTATATAATAAAGATATCATTAACAAGAATCCTGTCTTTCTTAGTTCATCAGCCCATGTTTGGTGAGATTTTTTGCATTTTCAGTAAGATAAAATAAAACTCTCTGACAAGCTAAAAGAACAAGTTGAGTTATAGGAAAAGTAAAACCTTATCTATCATTATAGTAAAAACAGTGGTTTAGCTTTGTTCTTGCCTGGGTTGCAGCAAAAATAATGAGCAAAATAAAAGGAAAGAAGATGCTAATAAAAGAAATCTAGGCAATGAGGATACTACAGAGAACTGTGAAACTACTTTGAGAGTCCTTGGTATTGAAACTAGATGATCTTTAAGGTACCTTTCAACCCCAAACATTCTATGATTCTATGATTAATGTTAGGTTTACAACTGAAAGGGGCAAACTCAATGAGGTTATTAGGGTAAGGAGGAATAGCTATGAGAGATTAGCACTAGACTATCCCATCATCCCAGCTCATGAAGCCCACTTGTTCTTAACCTAGTGCATTGAGTGATGTGGTCTGGTGACCTTGGGGAAAAAAAAAAAAAAAAAAGAAAAAAAATAAAAAACTCTTCATGATTACACTTTGAGGAATTAAATAATGTGATATTCTGTGCTTCTTATGTAAGAATTGCAGTTACATATTAAGAAAAAAAAATGAAACTGTGCAGGCAGTCAAGTGTTGTACCATTATGTCCAGAGAGGCCACCGAGTCTCCTTCCCTGTAGACACTCACCACTTGACTGGACATGACCCTGAGCAAACTGATGTAATTGAACTTGCATTCTCCAGGGGTTAGGCAAGATAAGTGCTGGAGGTTCCTTCTAGCCAACATAGGACTGTGACTTTTATGAATTTCCCTTATATAAGAATCCAGTGTAACTTTAGTTTTGTCAGAGATTAATATGCTGATTTTAACAGACAGGTGCTTAGTTGTTTATTTGCCTGTGATTTTCTGAGCTCAGTGATGTTCTGAGTGTACTAAAACATATTTATTTCATACAGTTTTATAGGAAGGTTTGACTAAATGATCTTGTTAAGTTGAAAAAGGTTTCTGTTGTTTTGATATATTGATTGATTGGGTTAATTTTTCATCTGTTAAATCAAGATGCCCAGTCCTGCTCAGTATTAATTCTTTAAAGCTACATAAATAAATGTTCATAACAGATCCCAACATATATGAAAAAAACAGGACTTGTTTTTTACACATAAATATATACAAAAGTTTTGGTTCAACCTGAATCCACTTTTTCACTTGTTAGGCTTCCTGAGGAACTAGGAGACAGGCAGACATGCATCTCTGCTGGAAGTTAAAAAACAGTGCTCTCACTACAAGGAGGTGCAGTCAGCTGGTGTATCTCAACTAAGAACAATTCCTGGCTGTGGGAGTGCTCTGTTTTGGTCCCATACATAGCTTAAATCACAGCCTAGGAAGGACCAATTCTCAACTCTTACAAACTTCTCAGGTATAGTTGAGTTAGTATTTTAAAGGCAGTTAAGAATTCAGGCTCCCAGAGGTTCAGAATTTGAAAAAGCTCTTCAGTGCCTGTACTAATTTTTAATGTGATCTTTTATTAATTGTAGGAGGAAAAATTGCCATGTATCTCACATGATTAATATAGGGAAACAACACTACTGTGTCTCATGATGGAGTTGTCTGTACTGAATACACTGAAGGATGTATTATGCTGAGTTGGGAGTCATAGAAAGATATTCTCTTGGTTCTCACAGAGCCTTTCTTAGCTGAGATACACCAACTAACTGCACCTCCTTGTAGTCAGAGAGGTTTTTTTCTCCTTCTAGCTGAGATGCACGCCTGCCTGTCCCCTAGTTCTGGAAATTACAATCCTGTCTACTGCTATATTCTATGGAAATACTGAAGGCTAGTACTTTGTATATTGAAGCTCCAGGAAACTGACTTTAATTGTGTGATTAACAAAGGGATCTCCAAGGCTTCTTCTCCAGCCTTGGAAGTATGCAGTGTTTGGCAGTATGCACGTGCAATTGTCTCTGATTAAGCTATGCACATAGAATCATAGAATGGTTTGGGTTTGGAAGGGACCTTTAAAGACCATCCAGTCCAACCACCTTGCTGTGGGCAGGGACATCTTCAGCTAGATCAGATTGCTCAAAGCCCCATCCAGCATGGCCTTGAACACTTGAATAAGTGCTTACAAGATCAGCACATGTGAAAGGAAGTTGCTCTGCTAAAGTGAAATTCGTATAAGGCTATCTCTTTGCCTGCAACATGTCTTAAAAATGCAGTCTTGTTTCATTCTAATTTCTAAGCAGAACAATTTTGGCAAAGAGTGAAAGCCACTGCAAGATAAAATGTTGAAAAGTAAACGGACTCTCATGTGTTGTTTCAAACAGGCAAGCAGCAGCTTCATGTGTTTAAGATCAAAGGGCAAGTTTTTCCCCATATGAAAAACAAGTGATCACTTTGTGTATTTAACATTCTTCATAAGCAAAATAGTTGTTCCAGAACCTTTGCAACTCAGTATTTAATAAAATAACTCATTATTGAAACAGCAATATTATTGTTGCCAAAGCAATGTATAAGCATAGCTTTGGCGCATGGAAGCCAGACATGTAAGCACCAGGCGTCTTCCTCACAGACATCCCAGGAGAGGAAGGTCCTGCTGTGGGCACTCAGCGTGCTTGCTGCCCTTCTACAGTGCTGCATGCAGCCACTGCTGATGTGCTGTGCAGCTGTACCTTGTAGGGACTTCAAAATATCTTGTTTGATGCACGGAAGAAGTTGTGTAGTGGTCTTTCCAGTTGGAGTGATTATGAGATAAAAGACCCTGAAAAATTGAGGAAAATTAGTCACATTGTTGGGCTTTGACTCGAGGCTCAGACAGAATAAAGGCTTATTTTGAAAAGTAAGTAATCTTGCTTTAGGTCTGAAGACCTAAACATCTCTTCAAGAAGTGTTCTGTTCTCAAAGCAGTGCATGATACAAAGCCACAAGCTGTTTTTTGTACCCTCCTCAGCAAGGCCTAGTACTTGACAAACTGTGTATCTGCTCTTAGCTTTGAAACACAAAGAAACTTAAAGCATATGAGGAAATAGGTGAACATCCCACTGCCCCTCACTTTTGAGGCTGTGCTGCTTTCCTGTCAGTATTATATGGATGAGCATAGAGAGGAGATAAGTGCTGCTGTAAGTACGTTAAACTCAGGAAATTTTCACTCTTGTTTGAACACCTCAAGATAGGATTCTTCTTCTTTGGCATTCTCACATGCTTCTGCCATCAGGTTCTGGTCTGTTAGTACTGCTGCCTACCAACAAGAAAGGGCACTTCAGATTCCAGAAAGTGCAGGACTTATTTAGATTAAGTAAGACAAGACTAATGGTGTGGTATAAAACTGAACACCCTCGAGCTAAAGCGCAGTGATTGATTCTTAGCAGTAAGTTTAATACTAACAGTGCATTATGTTGGAAAAATATTCTGTATTCCATTTATATCCTTGTTTACTACTGGGAGAAAAACTATAGAAAATTAACAGGATTTTCTTTGCTCTGGTGATATTTATGAGTCAGCTCACAATTCCCAGCACAAACCATACTTCCACTGAAGTCAACTGCAAAGTTTCTGTAAAGACCAAAATCCAGCTCTTAGTTATTAGGAACAAATAAACTTAGAGAAGGAAGACCTAGATTTTGGTACATTGAAGAAATTTTCAAAAATGTTTATTCTTGATTACTTAATTACATTAGTCTGCCAAATTTAATGAACCCTGGCATTTTTGGCTGCTTGTCTGGATTTCTGTTATAGTTGTAAGGGGCACTGAGGGCTGTAGGGTAGCTTGGACTTTTAAATACTGTGTTATGCTTACCACTTTTTTAATTCTGTCATGAATATATGTTTTTCTTCAGGATAGACTTGCTCTTTCATCCTCCCTTTTAACGCTCATGAATGGAGTGTTCAAAAATATTCTTCTGTATATCAGTGTATTAAAAAGGTGATAAATCATTCCTGTCTTAATTAACCTGCTGAATAAAAACCTCATAAAGTGAGCAGATTAACTGGTATCTATGATTTTAAATCATTTTGTACAATTCCTCCTAGACATCACAGGCTGATATACACATCAAAACTCTGATGTTTCCACTTGAACTATCCTATTTTTAAAAAATAAATATTTTTTAAAATGTACTTTATTATTTTATCTAGTATTCTGGGTAACATGTGGAATAATCACATTTAATGGCAGCAAATAAATTGGAATCCCCACAGAAAGCCAAGTGTCCCATAGATTCTTCATCTATCTGTAAAACCAAAGCAAAATCCAATATATAATATACTACTGGAGAAAAATAAGAGAAATAAGGAAATTGATTTATGTTCCAGAGCTCTTCAGTAGGGTGGAATATTTTAGGTGAAAAAGCACAACTGAGTCTTGGATGCCTCCCACAGTGTTGTCCTATCATAGTCATGTTGGGCTGATTGTCTTAATGCCAAGCATTTTATATAAAATATGTCAAGCAGGCCCCTAAATTTGAATGATTAAATTCTCAAGAGATTTTTTCCCCCATCTTAACCTTCCCTTAAGATGTAAAACAACACTGAAATCACAGAATCAGAGAATCAGAGAATACTCTGAGTTGTGAGGGACCCACTAGCATCATCAAAGTACAACTCCTGGCCCTGCACAGGACAGCCCCAAGAATCACATCATGTGCCTGAGAGTGTTGACCAACTGCTTCTCGAACTCTTCAAGGATTGATGCTGTTATATATCCTCCTGCACTCAGCTGTGAAATATCCTCTTATGTAAGAGGATATTTTGTAAATTACAGCTTATCTGTTAAATATGCTCATTTGATAGTGTTTTTTCAACACTAACTTGATATCCAGAAGTACCTATCCATAGTAAAAGATGTACTGGTAAGTCCAGAGGAAAATTTCACCCAAATACACGGCAACTCCCAGACCATACCCAGGAATTGTCTAGGAAAGTGGTATCTTACCCAGGCCAAAATGATTCTAATGGCAGTCCTCAACATTTAATGGTGTAGACCTTCAGCAACCATCAGGAGTACCGTTCCCTGTCATATTACTCCAGGGTCCGGCTGAGTCACACTGAGTGGGATTATCTCCAGAGGCTAAGTCAGACAGGCTTTTTTTTCTTCAACACAGTGCGGTTCCTCCTTAGTTTTGGCTGCCAAAGCCGTGGCACTGTTGGCCACTGGTGGTCAATTAGGCGATGTAGGAGGATGATGTCTGTCCCTGTTATAGTCAATCATGCCTTGACTTCACCAGAGCCAGAGCTGCACTCAGCACCAAGCAAAGAGGCAACTGTTATTTGTGGCATAAAAAATACCCAGCAGTCCTACAATTTTTCTGTCCTTTTAAATTTACTCTCTTACTTACAAAAAAAAAACCTGAAACATGAGGTAGTAGCAATATTTCTATCTTAAAACCTCAAGACCTGAAAAGCTGATTTTGAAGTGGATTATGCTGGTGATTGCCAGAACACATTTCTTTCTTGCACATCTATACTTTTCTTATATTAAGGATTATTTTTCTGTGTAGGAAAAGATCTGAGTACAGCATGTTTGCAAACACTTTTACAGAAAAAGGTTATTTGAGTTCTTCCCTTTGCCCTAGATTGTTAAAAAGGTAGGATAAATTGACTGCAATGTGCAAATGATTTTAAAAAAAATAGGTTTTCATTTCTCCAGCTTCATATTGTAATTATTTTCAATTTCTCTATGTCATAAGATAAAGTTTTTATCTTAATTTTGTAAATGTTCTGAAAAAAATATATAAATTCTTCAATCTGTGCTCAGTGATAAAGACAACATAGTTTCTATTCATATTCTAAATTAATTTTCTTGTTAGGTACCTGTGGCCAAGCAAAGGTTGCTAGGTGAGCTACTAGACTTATCACTGAGAGTTGGAGCTATTTGATGTAAGAGAAAAAAATACTTGCAGTTTTGTCTAAATACAGATTTTATTTACTAAATTAAGCATTCACATTTGAAAATTTTGGTCTAAAAAAGATTTACTCTTTGAGAGAGATAAAAGGAGTGTTTTGTCATTTTCTACAGATTTGAAGCACCTATAAGTGCAGAAGAGAATCTTGGGATGCAAGCCAGTATCATGCTTCCCTATCATTAAAATAGTTAAAATTCAGAAGAACAAATGCTTTATTCTTATTTTTCTGTCAAAAATGTCTCCTGTTGAAGTCAGTGAAAACCTTTTAGAAAATATCTGGGTCAAAAATATCTCTGAGCATTAAACCCATCAGAATAAGCATTTTTTGCTTTATTTTGTTTTCTTTTAAGCTACTCTGCTTGCTCAAAGAAGAATGATAACTCTTTTTTTAGAACCTTTTAGAAGCCCAGAGAAATTTACTTTGATGTTTTATTTTTCCTGTATGATGGAATGGATTATCAAATGTGGAATATTTAATTAAATGGCTTATTTAATGACACTTTAATTTGTGTCCTGTAGGTATCTGAGCTATTTCATTTTCTTTGTTTTGATTACATCTCCTGTTATAACTCTTCATTGCTTTGTCAATATAAGCCAAATACAATCACTTAGCAGACACTGCCAAAAATACGACTCCTTTAAAATACGACAGAAAAGATGAAAGTAGACTGACAGCACTTTTCTTGACTCTGCAAACTTGCACTCTTTGATTCTTGATAAACTATTCTAATTTTTCAGAATCAATAAATATCCCATAGAGAAATAAAAAATGAAATACTCTTTGAATAAAATTTATTCATCACAGCCTGACAAACCCCACCTTTCTAAACAAGTTGTTTCAGCTTCATGTTCAGTTCTTTAAAAATGTCAAACATGAAATTCAGTTCAAATGTCTATATTTTTGGAAAAGGTAACAAATAACCCAAAGAAAGAATATATAAAAAGCAGGGTTTGCTGCAAATTTTTTATCTCAAAAATTTTTTATAAAGTTTCCTATCGAGTTTATTTTCCCATTTTTAGACAATGAAGTCTTCATCCTCCACTTCTGCACAGACAGGGTTGTACTGTTTCTAGATATAAGGCAGCACAGTATCAAATCCTGAACATGCTACACACTTCCACTTGAGGAAAAGGTTGAAGTGCAAGTCATTTTAAAGAAAGCCTAAAGGAGAAATTTATGAGGTTTTTCTATAGAAGAGAGCTTATTCTCCATGCAGCTTTTGTCAAACATTTTTAACAAATTGTAATAACCTTTGTCATATCTCATTTTCTTGCATAAACAAGTCACGTTGAAACTATAAATGATGGAAAATTTAATCCACATGGCTTGCACTATCAAAACTGTTAAACTGCATTCTTTTCCACCATGTCAGCAGTGCATTATCTGTTTTATAGGAATGTTGAAAAGATTACTTTTTAAGGGAGATACAAAATGTCCTCCTCACTCCTGCACTAGCTGACGTTTTCACTTTCAGTTTTTCCTGTAGCTAGGAAAATGCTTCAGCATTTCTCTTTCTATATCCTTTAAGAGAGAGTACTTCCCCCCACCTCCAAGAACTGTCTGTTCAGAGACACCAAGAAGTGCTCAGAGGCTCTTGGGTACTGTCAGGTTTCTGCTGTCTTCCTGTCTTGATCATGCATGTCTGCTCTGGGATGCAACATGGTACGCTACCTCTCAGTTCCACAATATGCATTCTTTCTCCTCTGCAGGAACTTAGTGCCTTGCAAATTGTGTGTATCTATCCTAGTCCAGGAGGTGCTGTTTTTTCTTCTGTCCCCAACCACTTCATGGGACGCTGAAACCCTGAAGTCTCCCTTTGTCGCACATCAAGATGCGGGAGACTGCTGATAGCATCCAGCCAAGGCAGAGATCTCATGGAAGGCAACCCATTTATCAAATATCTGTCTTTGTGCTTTTGTGAGAACTGTTCACCAGAACTAATAGTCCTAATGAAAGTGTAACAGTGCTATGAAAGACTGTCTTTCCTTTCTTCCTCCCTTTCTTTGTAGGGTTTTTACTGGATATTGTATCCATCCAGTACAATCTTCATTTATTTATCTAATGCCTCACAAAGGTGTTATGCATTCAACGATTAAAAAATTGTATAAAGGTGGCACTTGGGTACTCAACTCAGCAAGATCCTCATCATTGTCAAGAAACATGAGCACTGCCCCTGGCTGTGAGAAGGAATTACTTATGGAGGAGCTCTAATAGATTCTTTGTAGATTGAGACCTCATGAATGCAAACAACTTGCTGTAAGTGTGCAAGCACCTGCATTAGTTCTGACTCTGTACCAGTGTGAAAAGCAAGAGTTACTTTTTGGTTGTAGTTAAGTTAGCAAAAGCTTTCAAACATTTTCTACCTTCCATACAAAATCCAGGATAATGGCACTGCCAATGGTTTGCGAACAGTTTTGGTGATAATCCTGAATGCCCTTGCATTTACAGGGATTAAATCAGACCTCAAATAATACTGGAACATAACTCTGGTGGTCTAATCACTTAATTATGCCACTTCAACAGTGATACATTTTTACTATTTACGGAAGAGGCCACAAAACTGTTTGCAGATGTTAACTTTTGATTATTTTAATTCTAGCATTAAATAATGTAGCAAAATAGCTCTTAAATGTCTTCCGCGGGTGTATTTTCTGTCCTTATGATATTCCCTGAGTAACGTTTTAACAATTGCTTTAATCTGGACATACTCCTCCATATGAACAGCCCTTAAATCACAAACTATAGTAAAATTCTGCTGAAAATTAAATAAATGGAGAATTGGTAGGCCTTAATTAACCAATAAGAAAAGTTTATGAGGGGCGGATTGATTAAATATCAAAGCTTCTGACTTATATTATCTTTCATAAACTGGCTTTTCTCCAATTAGTGTAGGCTTTCAGGAGCAAGGGATCAAGATGAAAGGATCTGGAACAAAACTGATTACTGCTGAAACAAAATGGAAGTTGCGCCTTTTGATAAAACACAAGGCTATGGCAGTACTTGAATAATTTTGTGGGAAGTTGCTGCCTAAGGCATATGTTTTACTGTCTGATACTGAATGCATGAGGAACGACCATCTGTTTTTTTCAGCCTGAACAATTATACGATCCAGACTGAACCACTAGAGGCCAAATATAATTGCTCTGTGTTTTGCTTTGTGCTACTCCCTACCTACAGCAGCATCCTCTTGTACAGCATGTATCATAGCACACAGCTCAAAGGATGGCATATGAAAATACTTTTTCTTCTATTGAGGCTTATAGAATCACTATCCAGGGCTTAATGCAATCCACCACACTTCATCTGTCACTGGGTATCTGTTCATGATAGGAAAGAAGAGCTTCTGAGAAACTTTGACCACTTGAGATGTTTGAACCTTAGGAACTTTTTTTTGCTGGATAGATCCTAGTTGAACATCCAGCTAAGTGAAAGGTAGTGCTGCATCCTTCATGCCTTCAGCTGTAGCTGGGGAAAAAGGAGAGGTGCTCTCATTGCACAGCCTGAGTAAACAGATTGCATTAAAAAAGATAGTAAATCCCGAATATTAGTGTACTTTGAAGGAAAGCACTTATATATAAACTAATGAAAACATTCCAGTTTTGTTGCAACTGCTGTGTTTTGCAACACCAAAAAGTATACTTTTAGTTTTGCCAGGCTAATAGGACTGGGTTTCTCCCCTTCCCCAAAGTGCTTATAGTCTAATTTTAGACATAATGTGCTGAGCGGTACTAAAAAAAAGGGTTGGAGGGAGAAATGAGGGATAAAGGGGCAAGATTTGAATGTGTGGATGGATAAATGCAAATATTTTTCCTTTGTCCTTTAATAATAATAATAATTAATAACAATGCTCTATTCCTTTTAGAATTTCTGGGAAAACTGAGAACAAAAGTTATAGAACTTCAGAAAAATTTCTTTCCAAGACTATTCTTATGTATTGCTGTGAGGATTGTTTCTGCTTTGCATGAATAACCTCAGAACCATGTCTGCCAGATGCTGATCTACACTGCACCTGGCTTTCCTGAATATTTGTCTTTATTTTGATTAATATGCTGGTTAACTATACTCGTTCCTGACTCACTTTTTCTGTCAAGAATTAGCACTGCCCACAGTGATGTTTTAAATCACGGTTTTGATGGACTATGGCAGAGCAAGTGGTGGGTGAGTGGAGTATGGTTTTGTGACTGCAAGACTGGGCTGCGTTTTACAAGATTCTGATTTATTTCACATATAAAGACTTTCTATGTAGCCTTTGGCAAATCCCTTACCTTTACTGTGTCTCCAGCTGTGATATGGGAACAAGGAACTTTCTTTCTTCCTGCTGTGTCTGTTTTCTATAATTATGTTGTAAGAGATCTCTTCCAAGTCAAAACTTGTATTGTGTGTTTGCACAAGACTCAGTACAACTGGGCTTCCAATTTAGTTGGTGTTGTAGGAATAGAACCAGATAAGAGCAATTTTTAGTACCTAAACACAAAGGAAGTAAGAAAATATAATTTTAATTGATTTGGGTCTAAAGAAATTCAGCAAAAGGAAATAACATTTTTTAACATAAATTCTTAGTCACTTCTGAATTTTTTTTCCCTCTATGCAAGCCTTAATGAGGAGAAACCACATTTATGTCTATGTCAGTAGTATGTAGTTATAGAGGAGTTGCATCTGAAGGCTGTAGCAGCTGAAACTTACAGTAATGTTCTGTGAGATTTTCCTTTTTTATTAAGTGAGGGGAAGGGAAGCAAAACTGCTCACAAGATGGATTTTTGTCACTTTTTATAGAATCACAGAATTACAGAATCATAGAATAATAGAATCATAGAATGATTTGGATTGGAAGGGACTTTTTAAAGATCATCTAATTTCAACCCCCCCTGCTATGGGCAGAGAACCTTTCACTAGATCAGGTTATTCAGAACCCCATCCATCCTGGCCTTGAACACTTCCAGGGAAAGCAGAGTCTACAACCTCTCCAGGCAATCTGTTCAAGTGCCTCACCATCCTCATAGTAAAGAATTTCTTCCTATAGTAAAGAATTCCCTCCTTCAGCTCAAGGCTTCCCCCCTTGTCCTATTACTACATGCCATTGTAAGAAGTCCCTCTCCAGCTCTCTTGTAGGTCCCCTTATGTACTGGAAGACTGCTACAGTGTCTTCCCTGAGCCTTCTTTTCTGAGGGGAGGGCTGAACAACCCCAACTCTCTCAGCCTGTGCTCATAGGAGAGGTGGTCCAGCCCTGTGATCAACTTCATGGCTCTCCTCTGGGAAAGGAAACATTCCAATAGGCCATCACCTTTCTTATATTGAGGCCTCAGAGCTGTATGCAGCTCTCCAGCTGGGGTCTCACAAGAGCAGAGCAGAGGGGCAGAATCACCTCCCTTGACCTCTGGTCACACTTCTTGTGATGCAGCCCAGGATGTAGTTGACTTTCTGGGCCATGAGCATGCATTGCCAAGTCATGTGGAGGTTTTTGAGTACAAACACTCCCAAATCTTTCTCCCTAGGATTGCTCTTGATCCATTCTCCACCCAGCCTGTACTTGTGCTTGAGACTACATGAATCTTGAATGAGTCTTTTATGGAACCTTGAAGCATGTGCTGATCTTCACCTTTCTTTAGTTTAGAAGATGAGACTGGACTGGGCAAGGGGGTGTGCCAGATATGCACTTTAAACCCTCCTGGATACTGGTTTATTTACAGCCCTTAATAGAACTTATATGCAAGCACCTACCATACTTGATTTTCAGAATAGAACTTCTGCCCAGCAGTGAAGTAATACATGGCAAAAATGTGCCGCCAATGTCTTGTTGCATTGCACACAGAGATTTTCTATAGAAATTCTGAAGACTGGACTTATATTTGTATCTAATGTATTGGATATATTACACCACTACTATTTTACAGCACTATGGGAAGTTCATATCTTATATGAGTAAAAGTAATTGCAGCTCCTGAGGCACAAGTGGACACAGATGCCATAATATATTAATGTTTGTATCCAGTAGTTAGAAACATGGAAGTATTTAGGCTGCAAAAGGCCTCTTTGAGTCATCCAATCCAACTTCCTTCTAAAATCAGAGCTTACCTCAAAGTCAGACTGTGACTTTTTCAGCCGATTTCTGCAGTCTTCAAGGACAGAGGTTTCACAGTGTGATGTGTTGACCCTGACCTTGGTGCCCACCAAAGTAGCTCTATCATTCCCTGTCCTCAGCTGAACATGGCAGAGAAAGTATAACAAAAGGCTCATGGGTCAGGATAAGGGCAGGAAGGGATATGTATCTGTATTAATTGCAATGCCTATTCATGCTGGATTAGACCATCTGCTAATGAGTCCCAGAAATTTAGACAAAAGTCAAAGGCCTACATGACTGACAAGTGTTTTAAGAAGGAAGTTAGCAAAACTTTGGTAGAATCAATTATTACTCCCTGCTGGTTAGTCAGTTCATGATATTGTGGGTGAAATGAACCTCTTTCCTCATCCAGTTCATAGATGGTTTCACTAGCACAGTGGTATTGCTGGTGATGAAGGAGTACAAGAGGAAAGGAAAATCCTTACCATCAACAGTATAGTTCTCAGAGCAACACCAGTTCTGCAGGCTCATGTCTGAAAACACCACATGTGCTGCATGCTGTTATGATTGGACATGAGATATGCAAGAATTTCTACAGTGACACCATTTTGCATTGTCGTCACAAAAAGATTTAGCACCATGGTGGGTTTTCTTGCCTGCGTGTATTCATTAGTATCATGAAACATACAGGCTCATACGAACTCAAAATTGTGGTCATCTTTTCCTGATTGTAATTGCATGGCTTGTGTAAGACTTTCTTAATTGTTCTAACTGCTTAACAGATTCTGTGACATTAAATTTGTTCCCAGAATGGAGCCTGTTCATTTAGGAAAATGATGCCATAGCTCTACGTCTCAGCTTCTGGTAGTTTGCACATGAAATCTGTTGCTCAGAAGGAAGTAATTTGATATGGACAGATAGGTGCAATATGTAACTTAGCTCTTTGGTAAGCTTATGCAGCAGATATTTCTGGTCAGTTGTAGGAGAAATTATTTTTCAGACCAGGAAGAGGACTCTCCCATTGAAGATCTTTCTTTAGAGACACTAAGGGTATCTGGACTGCATAAAGGTACAGGATTGTGATAGCAAAAGTAACATCTCTGTATACTGGTCATTTCTCCAAGAAAACTACATGCTTGTTTTGTTAATTCTAGGAGTGCTACTCGGAAGCATGTAGATTTAGAAAAGGTTATTTTAATTGTCTTTAATGAATTAGGTTGAGTAGTGGTTCAGTTCCCCTCTATTAATGAAGACTGTTCATTGACAGTCTTCTGTTGACGTTAGTGAGGGAGGATCAATATCAGATAATGGGTCAGATTCTGAAAAGTATTAACAAATATTAATTTTTTTTCTTTTTCAGTTTTCTCCTTGTGTTTGGTTGCTTGATTTTGTCCGTGTTTTCTACTATTCCCGAACACACAAAACTTGCCTCTGGTTGTCTCTTCATTTTGGTAAGTGAAAATTCTAAGTATAAGACAGTTTTGTAGTTACTTTTATATATATTCAAATCCTCCATGGAAAAAATAATATAACACCTGAACAATTATAAAAAAAATCAAACTTTTCATCAGAATAATTAAAAAATTACAAAATAGAGGATTCTACCCTGTTTTCTTTAAAAACAGGTCAGATTTTATGACAGTGCTAGTAATCTACTGTATTGCATCCCCTTCTTCCCTTGAGAATTGCTGTGGTTTATAACTGATAGTTTTCCTACTGCAGTTAGGCATTGAGTGAGCATGAAAGACCTTTGATATTGCTACTGCCATTTACAAAGTCAGTATGTAGTAAGAGGCACTTATACTTAAAATAGGCAATAATTTTGGTATCTTAGATACCAATTTCTGCTAGGTATTGGTAGATACTGACATTTTAGTGGCATTTGCTGCAGTAGGATGAGGAAGTTTCATTATTTCTTCATAATACAGGCTTTTGTATTATGTTTATCTCTCCTTTTTTGCCTTTTGAGTTACATATAACTGGCTTTAATCCCTAAAAGTGCTTAATATATTTCATGCATTGTATGGACGGCACTTTATTCATCTACTTCTTGATGGGCCATTTAGTTCTGCAAGGTGATAGAGATCATTAAAATGTCACTATATACCCAGAGTTACCATGGTTATTTCAGTTCCATGTATGCAGCAGATTGTGACTTATTAGGTAGTGCCTGAGGTGAAGTAACTGTTGACAAATGCCAACATTTTTAATTGTCATCACTGCACGTTTCCAAAAGCCCTGGTCTTCAGAACAGCTCCCTAATTAATTATGGCGTGTGCAGGCTGATAAGCATCATTATGGTGTATGCCATGTCTCTACAGCACAAAGGGCCACTGTATCAAGGTACCTGAACTAAATGTCCAGAGGTGCAGATATGTGTTGTTCTGCTCCATTGGACGGTTTCTTAGCAGGACTAATTAGAGAGAGCCATGTTAAATGTTACGTTTTTCCTTCCTAGCAATATAAGCACTTTTTCTTTCTCTGAAGATAAGATCACGTGGCATCAAACCAGCTAAAAGTGATCAGATTTAATCCTACGCTAATACCTAGACCTATTATTTACAGAACTTAACAACACTTGACAAATGTAAGTTTCTTTGAAGGTTCTGCAGCTAGTTATATTATTGTAGTTGGTACACTAATTGCTAAGGGGTTTTTTTAAGGAAACAGGAAAATTTGATTAGTCTGAAAATACCATATTTGTAATAGCAGGTGCTTTTGTGACAAGTAATCCATTTTCCTCTATACCCATGCAAACTGGTTGCATAAATGCCATTTGTTCTGACATAAAATATGCATTTCCCATGAGCCACATATTTGTTGATTGTGTTGGTACACTCACCACTGCTAATTTCTCAGCTGGCTGATGAAAAGATTCCCTGTGTTTTGCCATGGGTCTCACAGGAATCAGCATGTGGCAGAGTTCTGTGAAGTCCTGGTTTTGCTCCCAGTCTGGGCAGAGGTGTGGTGAGCTCTGCTAGCTGATACACCAGTTCTTGTGGAGGTGTCCATCAGCAGAGTGGAGCTGCTGTGTCTGCTGTGGTAATCTCTAGTGCTTTTTGCTGTTGTGGTTTCAGAGATAAACTTAGTCCATCTTAACAGTTGTGACTGTTCAGCTGATGGTATCCTCTGAATACAGAACTGACCTCAGTGAGGAAGAGGATACACGGTTAATCGTTGAAGCATCAATACTAGCTGGTCCAACATTTCTGTGCTACAGCCTAGTGTGTTCAGCAAACCCTTGGCAGGAATAACCTAGTCATGATGAATTTTGCATCCCCTGCTGTGGATCTCTAATGGAGAAAAATATAAACACAGCAAAGGATGAAATTCCAGAAGCAGGCTAAAGCTGACTGGTTCACTGCAGTTTGCTGATGCATGACTTGTTCCTTCTCTGCATACTGCAGGTAATATTAGCAATGTTATCAAAGCAGGCTTTTGCAAACCAAGAAGAAAATACATCCCTATATTAACTCAGAAGCAGTTGTTTTGGCTGTGCCAACATCTGAGTTTTCACAACCTTTTCCTTGTAGTGATTCACATGACTCTTACAAATCATTTAGTAAGACAGCTATATTAACTATCAGATCTGGTTTAATACTGGTTTTGCCTCATGCTTAAGATGGAAGATATATGTTTATTTTCTAATGAAGTACCGTACAAATACAACAATACATAGAGCTGCCTGCTGGGTTTCTGTGAAGTGTTTGCTTTGCAGATTTATTCCAGATGGTCCACCCTACAGCCATGTTAATTGGCTAAAAAGCTAATGTAATGTTCCTGCAGTTTAATACCTGAGCTGCTGCCTGTTCTGTCACCTGTCCTTTTGACATATTACAGCTATTCAGTTACACAGAAAGGTTAAAGAAGGAAGTGCAGATGAGGTGAGAAAACCTTTCCCTTCTTCTCAGAAAGGCCAGAGGAGCTGAGGTGGTTATTCTTCTACAATCAGAGAATTCCATTAATTTGCCCCACCCTCACCTTACAGGGGAGCAGAAAACATATCTCCTAATCACTGCATCCTAAATACTCTCTCAGAAATGTACAACGGGTTATATGTTAGCTCAAAGTAAATAATTGTTTAGGAAAGCAGTAATAGAGGAGGGCTTCTGAGAAATGCCTGAACTCTGCTTCCAGAGCAGAGGCAAACCTGCCCTGCTGCATTGTGTCAGACCCAGCCAGGGCTTCAGCTCTGGCATCCACACAAGTACTACTGTGTTCCAAGTCATCTTCTCCTTATCAGGGGGCCTGTCAAGGGAAACGCCTTTAATATTTGAATTTTAATCTTAAAATGAAAGTCCTGCAGATGGGTTAAGTATGTGTTACAGGCCCTGGTGTTGGATTGTTACATCAGTAATTAATTTGGTTAGATTTGTGTCCAGAAATAATAAGACTAACCAGGAGGAGAGCATCAGATAAAACTTCTTACACCTAGAATGATAATTATGCTTTAGCCTCTTCTGTGCACACAACTTAATGGCACTCAAGCTGTAGCAGTGATGTATCCCAGACAGGCAGTAGAATAAAATCTACTTCAGCATCAAAATAAACCACAAGCAGCTTAGGAATCCAACTAACACAGCAAGAAAATAATCTTTAGTGTATTGCTGATCTACAAGTACATTTGCTTTATCAAATAATAAACACGAGAGAAGCAAAACTGAGGCTGAAAAGGCAAAATCAAATCTTTTGGGGAAGATAGCCAAGAAGGAATATTATCTGGAACTGGAGGTCATTCACTGTCTTGACCAAACTCTCTATATTTTAAGTTCATTTTTAACTAAAGCTGAAAGTTATGTGAAATTCTGGTTTGCTTCTGTTTGTTTGCTGTCATTTCAAGAAAATAAATAAAGTAATTTGAGTTGACCCATGAAGCTCTGATTTTCTGAGATGTAAAAATAAAGATCTTGGATCAGTTAAATGCTTCATTTGACCTGGCATAAACTATTATTTGTATATTTGATTATTTGAGAACTTCTGACTAAAAGTAAGATTGAGGCTGTAGTAAAAAAATGTAATTTTTATTTGAAGTGACAAAGCACCCCATTCTTTTCATAATTTTCATTTTTAGTCAAGATGGAGAGACTGAAAGACATAGGTGAATTTCTGCAGGACTGGTTTTATCAAATCTGTTTTGTGTTTTTCTCTAAAAATGGCTAGGGCAGAAAGCTGTACCCAATTTCATAGGATAAGGACCTCCGAAAATGTACTCTAGGAACACAGTCTTCAGGCAGAAGTAGCTCCCAGAGATATGAAAGCAGACAGCATGCACAGGATGAAGCTGGTTTCTGCATGTACTGTGGTCATTCACGTGAATGCAAAAGGAGAGTCTACTAAGTGCTTCTAGCAATTATTATCTTTCTAGTATTTTTTTCTTCCAACATTTTTGCGTAAAAGAAAAGTAGAAAAAGGGTGTGCTTTGAAAAACATAGGATATAGCTGCCCCATAGCAGGCAAGCACACATTCAGTTTTTCTCTGGTCTAGGAGGGTAAATCCATCCACAGGAATGTAATCGTATAAATCTGCTACAAAATTTTAAAGTTGAGCAGCGTTTATTTAAAAAAGGGAGCGTGTTCAATTCAAAAAAAGTAGCATTTTTCAGTTTAGATTGTACCAAAACTTGAATCCTCTTGCCATGCTTGGATGAAGGACTACCAGAGCTGATACAGGACTGAAGGGATGACTCTGTAGGACCAACTATCAAGGCACTAAAAGAAAAACTGAATGATATTGAAAGATTTCAATTATAGATACATTTCTTAAAAAGGTAGGGTATAGACCATGTTATTGCAATTTTGTTGAGCCTTCTTCTAAGAGAAACAGATTAACTGATCCCTGAGCTAAAAAAAAAAAAGTGAGTTTGTCAAAACTCAAAATCAGTATTTCTTAAGGAAGACTAATTTCTGATGTTTTCTTTCCCAAATTGAACCATAGCTTTGAAATTTCAAAATTTTTCATAGAAATCTCTGGAAAATTACATTAGACATACAGCACTGACCAAAGATAGAATAAGAGAGGGAATTACAATGTTGATAACATTAACACCTTCACGTTTTCAGTCTTGTTTGGATTCCAAAACACTGATATTATAATAAGGTGATAATGTGAGCATAAAACAATTTAACCATATCATAATAAACCAGCTGTTAGCTTTGAAAATAATCTTACCTTATAATACATAAAATATTGTGAGAAAATATTATTATAATAATATTTATATGTTATATTCTAATATTATAGCATATTATAAATATTTTCATGTCTTTGCTGATTAAATTGATACTCTCCTTTTATATATACTGATTTCACCAAATCAGAGCCTATGTTATTATAAAAATTTGGAGCTGATCTCATTAGAACTGCTTGTGAATCTGTGTGCAAACAGAATAGACTTCCCACTGGAATTTAAATGCTGGATGCACTTAAAAGTTATTAGAAGGAACAAAAACTAAAATGAAAAGGTGGAGTTATTTAAAAACAGTGGATGTCCTCAAAGCTGTAATTCTTCTGCCAGAAGGAAGTGTTGGTACTCCCAGCCAGAAAAGCTCTATAACAAACAAGTACACACTGTAGCTATGGAGAGAGATGAAAGTAACCATAAAAATTATTTCATAACAACAGAACGCAGCATGGCACATAAAGCTCTGAATGTTTCTATATATTGTCAACAGAAGGTATATATGTATTGTCAACAGTGCTGAGGATGATAAATACACTTCAACACATCAGAGAATAAACAAGTCTCAATACTGGCATAAGCTTATTATTGACATAGTTCTGGGATTGGTTATATTGTCAGTAATGTTTTTTCCTTTCTTTTCTTTTATTCTCTATTAAGCAGAAATAACCTTTGTAAAGAAAAAATTGAAAAATCACACGTTGAGAGTAGTTTTTCTATTGTAATTAAAAATGCAATATATTAGAGTTCTACTGGGAGAACTTAAATGAGTTTGATGACTAACGATGACTAAAACTGTGTTATTATATGTGATCTGGAATCAGGACAAAGAAAAATCTCATATCTGAATTACTTGAAGAAGGCAGGATAAGTATGAACAGTTACCTCAAATGCTGCAGCATTCAGCAGCAAATACAGTAGAGGGCAAGAGAGATTTTCAGTCACTACCAGAGCAAGTCAGGCAAAACTACCAAACAATTATGCTCCAACAAGAAATCTGCATTTACTGTGCAATGTTAAGATCACTGGAGTTGCCACAAGTCAATGGCTGCTGGATGAAATATCATCCACAAAATTATTTTCTGTTTCTCTGAATGAACAGGGCATGTATAGAGAAATGGATCTCCACTCTGAAGTGAAGAAAGACGGATGGAAATAGCAAAACCATAAACAGTGTTAAATGTAGCAAATTCATGACTTGGTTAACAATTTTAAATTGAAACTGCTATCTTGTAATAAGAAAGCCAGTGTTGATTTTCTAAATAGGTACATTATACTCTGTTTTATTATTGTTATATGTTCCCATATGACAGCTGTCACTTAGCTTATCTTGTGGATGTCATTATATGGCTAAATGCAGAAAACCAGGAGAGAAGATACTAGTACTGCGAGCAATAAGCTTCTGATTCCCATTGTTTTCCAAAACAAGGAAGATTAGCATTCAAAGGTGGAGAACACATTCTTAAGAGAGAAAGGACTGTTGACATTATCTGGAAAAGAGCCTTTCAACCAGCCATTCAAGGGGCCACTTTCTCTAGGTAAACACAGAATCTCGATGAGGATTTTGAGATTAAGAGTGGAAAATAGGGAGGATTAGATGTTAGAGATGGGGTGTCAGGATTCAGATTAATAGGGATATAATTCTTTGAGGAGAGAAAAGCATATCTCCTTTTAGGTTAATTAACACATTGTGCTAAAGGACAGAACCAGCTGTCCTTGACCTCCTTTAGGGATAAGCGAGCAACTGTCCTTGTATGACTGCTCTTCCATGATGTGTCCTCCTTCTTTTTTTTCCATCTTAAGTGATAACAAGGTAACATGGAAAATCACTTCCAAGTTATAAGTGTAACACTTTCCATAGATTAGATTTGTAATAGTTTATGCCACACTCTGCAGTATTGAATTTTATTGGATTTATGTCAGAGCTTAATAAGGATCCAAAGTTGTTTTTGTATGAAGATCAAGAGCTACCTCCTTAAAACAGGCAACAAACACTTTAGATTGTAACAGTAAAAATGGATAGATATCAAACTCTCTGTCAGAAATTTGGACCTGACCCTTGTCAGGGACATAATGATTTGTCAAATGGAAATGCAGAATATGTCCCCAGAGGAAAACCAAAGTACATGGTTATAAATAATATGTATGGGAAAAAAATCTATAGGCCATTAAATATTAAACAGAAAAGAATGCTGAAGAAGGCTGCACATCAGTGATATATCAGCTGGTTGGAAATCTAAGGAACATCCACCATATGAGTAACAGACAGAAACTGCAATCCAGTCAGTCACTTAGCATAGACGTGACAAAGAATGCAAAGACACATCTTAGTGCAGTCAAATGTGAATTTTCCTCAAGTGAGAGGAGAAATTTGTTCACAAAATTCAGTTTAAAAACTGCAAAGTCAAGCAAATAAATATCAAAATATAAAAGAAATTAAAAAAAGATAAATCTGTAAGGATCCAGAGCAGACATACCTACAATACAAAAATCCACATAGAGTTTAAAGGTGATGATGAATACACAGACACACACTGGAACTAAGTTCAGTCCTGAGGACCATGAACAGTGAGCTACAAAGATGAAGTAGCAAAATAAATACAGGCCATTTTAAACTTGTAGGCTTCTATGATGTGCCTGAGGAAAGGGTGTATGTCATGGACAGGATAATAACTTTGGTATCAAATCTGAACCAGACAGGAATTGGCTGATTGCACCACATGAAGATATGATCACAGGAAATGTATGTCTCACAAAGATATATGTATGTTTTTGAGAGGATGTGGAAGGGGCTTGTTCTTTTCTTTTTCTAAGAGACCATATGCCTAGAAAAAAGGTAGCAGGAAAAGCTGCAGAACAGTCAGCAAATGGCCTGATGTGTAAAACACAAGACTTGATATACCGGGTCTCAAAGTCTAGTTACTGGATCAAAAAAAGAGGAGACAAAATCAACTTTTTCACTGAACCTAAGGAACTGAATAAAAATATTGTAACCTAAGACTTGTTCAAGTAGCAGAAATGTTTGCTGAGATAATATCTTTGAGAAACGAAATACAGGAGCAGGATTTGGAAGACTGGGTACAGTGCCTACCAAGTCCAGTTTGACAAAAGTTACAGACTGTCAAAAAACCACTTTCTTAAAGTTGTTTTCTGAAAAAAGTTTGGTACTAGTAATATCAACCTGTTTCAGGGTATATCAACCAAGATGCAGACAGGTCTCTCAGTGAGCAAAACATGTGCGGATGGAGGCTAGGGAAGCTCTCTTAATGAGCTTTGAGAACTGGGACATTACAGGAAAAGGTAAATTAAAAAAGAACTCTGCAAATAAAATTTTGAGAGTCTCCAGGATCTGACAACTCCAAACATGTGAAGACCAAAGAATAAAGGAATGAATGAATTCTTTATAAACTTTTGAAAAGGAAAATTTGAGAGTTGTGTTGCTACAGAGACATGTGCTTGAACGTCTGCCTCTGACATGCGACATCAGAAATGTGACTACAGCAGAAAAAAAATGCTTGAATAAATCACAGAGGAAATGCAAAGGCTTGGGTACAGCTGTACAGAGCTTCATTGTTTGCAATATGAGGATAATTTTAAAACAAAAGTTAGCCTATTTACTGCCGATGTCTCACAACAGAGAGACAAAATGTGAACAAGCACAAAGGGTAAAAAAAAGTAAAATTTTGGAAAGTAGAAAATTATTCTATAGTGTGAGCATTATGACTATCATTTCCTTTAGGGAGTTCTCTCTGAGGTGTAGTTGTACCTGACACATGAACAAATGGAATGGCACAAAACAATGACTGCAAATTGCTGAAAAACTCCATTTAAACATTTAAAGGTGATGCAGTATCTGGGGAAGAACAGGACAGATGTGGATAAGTCAGTGTTTCCCATTGCCATTTTCCCAATTTGAAACAGGGGTTTCAGTGATCACTAGGGTGTTCCTAGAAGAACCACGTCCACCAAAAAGCCAAAAGGAGTTTGGGGATCTGCTTACCCATATGTGCATTGGTTGACATGGTAATCATGATGGCCAGTGCGCCTCTGTAGCACTCATTCCTCTGGCACTGGCCTCAGCTGTTGGCCCATGATGGTGGTGATAAGTGGGTCTGCTTCTCTTGGGAGACTGTAGATGCTGAGGAAGGTTAGCACAGTTTCAGAATCATGCACTGTGTCTGATATGGTAAATACTTTTATTGACTCAGTAAGAGATTATGAGAAACATAATTAGATGGCATCGATGTCATTCTGACGCTGGTTTTACTTGACATTAAAATTTTCTGCTTTTTTCTGTTGCAAGCGAATAAATAAGGCTCATGGCTGATGGGTGCCATTTCAGGTATAAACACAAAAACACAAAAGGGGGTTGGATAGCTGAAGTCTTATATAACATGTGGACTAAGATAATAAGTGGGCTTTTAATATTATACCAGCATCCTTGTAGCCATGTATTAGACTAAAAGACACAGAAGAAAGTTCTCAATAATCCTCTATTAATGTAGAATCTACATGGAAAATCTTAGTCATAATTTGGAAAAGTGAGTGCAGTAAAAGTATCACATTCATTATAAAACTGATAAATGATAAAAAGGGGCATAAATTTCACTGTGTGCTTATTGTGTATTTCACTGGGAGCTGAACTGAAGTCTCTGGTTGTGATTTATATGCCACTAATAGGGTCTATTCTGGGTTATGTTTTTGGATTTATGGCTGTCTCTCCCTCAGTTAAACTGCAGTTGGAAAGAATTAAAACATTAGTCTCTTAAGTGTATGTACCCACATGCAGATATCCTTGTTAGCTGTTTAGACAAAGGATCTCCCATTTTAATGCTGAACCAGGAATAACACAAATATGTTCAATTTGTACTATTATTTTAAACTATAAAGCATGCACATATTCTTATCTGATTGTTTTCATCTGGAAAATGACCAGTATAACAGAATTGTCTGTAGTCCTATAGTAGCTTCTGCATCATAACTATTTAAAACTCAAACCTTCTTCAAGTTTCATTGAGCAGAATAGTGTTGAGCTTCCCCTCACATGCTGATAGCATCTCTTTAAAGTGTACAGCCCACTTTTGATGCTCAGTACCTGGAATCAGTAGGGTGTTGCGGTTTTTTTTCTTGAGAGAGGGATGTTGTTGAGAAGCTGACATGTTCTGTTCTTGCTTTAAATGAATGATGAAACAATCTCATCCTCTTTGACTGTGAGTAATAAAGCATTGCTATTTGGATAGTATCAACTATTCATGTGTCACCATAAAGATGTTTTTGTAGCTGGTGGTGTTCTTAAACCAACCAGCCATAAATTGAAGTAGGATAACATGTTTATTCTCCCTCCTTTCAAACTGATGTGGAAACACTGGGCTTCTCTGATTTGGAAATACCGGACTTGCCTGTTTATGAGATTTTAGGGAAGAGGGGATATATCCCCAGCTGTATCAGACGACATTGCTCCTCCTGTTCTTCCTGTTGTGTTAGTGAAGTGAGGCTGGCTGATTTACACCAGATAAGGATCTGCAGTGCAGTTACACTTCAGAGATTCTGTCTTTAGAAGGCAAATATTGTGGCCCTATTAAAGCTTATTTCAGAGTATTAATTTGATCTGTTTTTGTCCATTTCTTGGGCTTCTGACAATGTCCCTTATACACCCAGTCCTCCTATGAGTTCAAGGGAGGCAGCTCCGTACGTCAGTCTGCAGTTCTTTTGTACTACTTCATTTGTACTTCGACTTTGTACTACTTCTTTTGTACTTAGCCTTTAGAATAATTAACATCATAACTTACATAGAAGGAATATAATTAAAATAACAGCAGAGATACTGTCTTGTGGGTGGATTTCTTATATCGAAACCTCAGCTCATTTGCACAATGTGAAATAACCAGGAGCATGCTAGAATAGCACAGAGTGCTCAACTTTGGTCATTTTCTTATCCCAAAAATGGCTCTAATTCCCAGAAACTACAGTCTGCAGTGAAGCACCTGGATTCATCATCAGCAAATTATTTAAAATTTTAATAAGCAGTTGTCCTGAAGAGTAAGAAAAATGGGGTGTTTTTTTGTTGTTATAATGTTATGCTTAGGGAAATCCTTATCATTAAAAAATTACATGAAAAGCATATTAATGTAAACAATTTCAAGAAATCATCTCTTGTATCCTAATTAGATGAGGGAAAGAAAGGGGGAAAATATGCTTATTGTGGCTGGATTGTACAAAGTATGCTTCATTTGGCTAATTATCAACCCTGTTGATAAGAGTCCTCCAGGACCTTTTGTTAACAGAAACGTTGCTCTGGATGACCTCTTATTTTCTTTTCCTACCATTTGTGTGACCCTCATTATTCCAGTGGTATAACAACCCAGGCACATGCAAATGTTAAAAAATTCAGGACTACACTAGTACCTGTGTTCCTTACACCAAAAGCAACTGAACCTTTTAAGCCCATGTGTTTCAGCCTTGCACTCTTGTGTATGCATGGTTCCCCAAGACAACTGGAGCTGCCTGTGCAGAAACACTTCAGAATTAAAAGTTCATCTGTTTGGATAAATTGTGCTTTGAGAAGGAAGAAGAACTTTCCCCTGTGTGAACCAAAATAGCAGTTACTGGGGAGTGGTAACTGTGAGTTTGAATAGCCAAAAAAGTGACAGATTATGGTAACTGTGGTGCAAGGCCAGATGCAGCTGAGATTGGAAAAGGATGACAAGATGCGGAAAAAGCAAGAAATGGCAAAGGGCGATGCACCTCTGCTCTACATAGGAAGGGAAGCGTTGGGTTTCCAGTAAGTCTAAACTTGCTCATCAATTCAAATACAGCCTTGCTGAATTTTGAAGAGGCCAGGTTTATCAAGAGTGCAGGATTTTCTGATTCTGATGTAAATGTTGTAACTCATATCACATAAGGAATTCAAAATTAATGCGGCTCCATCATATTATATGTAGGACAGAGATACTCAGAATGCATCATTTCTACACCAAGTCTACAAATCATATGAGGTCTAATGGGTTATTCTGTCACATGCCTTTCCAATTATGCTCTGATCTTCTGTTCCAATTGCTAAGGAGGTAAACCCAAGTTATTTAAGAGCCTAGATCTATGTTTAAGTTTGCAAGACACCTTCCAAATGAAATTTAACAAAAATATAAAAATAGAAATCCTGATCTTGTTTGGGATTCATTCTTCCAATTTTTGTCCATAGAAAACAAAGTACCTTGTGACTGTACAGTTGCCATAGGAAGAAATAATGTCATTCCCTGGCCTGCATTAACCTTGACAGAGATTTACCTGTACATTGTGACCATGTGCCCTGATTACTAAAACACTGCTTTTTTACACAGTGGTGTGAGGTTCTTTGTTTTTGACCCAGACCAATCTAAAATACAACAAAGCTGTCATATATACTACTGTGAAGAGTTCTGTTTCAATGCATTCACATTTTTTAGGAAAATCGTTTTCCCTTAGACTTAATTGTTGTATGTGTTCCCTTTAAAATCAGTTGTTCTTTGAGGCAGTAGGAGTCACCAGCATGTAAGGATCAGATTGAAACACCACTGTTCGAGAAAGTGCAAAAATAAGTGTGAAACCTCATCTACACTTTGTTCAGTGTCTTTTTGGTATTAAAGGTCATGATGTACTTTAAAACCTCTAGAAACTTGGTATAGGTAGAAGAAAATCATATATAACATTTTTTAAATCATCAGTTTTAACTTTCAAGTGCAGAGAGCCACATTTACTGTATTTGATCTCACTGCAATTGCAGTGGCTCTTTTAAAATTTAATTAGTAGCGAAATAGTTAATATTGAGGGAATATCACCATGCATAAATTTTAATGGTACTAGAAATTGTGACTATTTTTCTGAAGGAATGGACAGAGATATTTCACATTGTTTCTTCAAGAAAAATCTTATATTCTTACCCCACTGGCACAAAAAAATACTGAGAAAAATATTCTTTTGCCCTTTTTCTCTACCAGAATAGATGTATCTCCAAGAAGTTTCTCTTTGTAGTATTTGTGTGTGAGAGACAAATAGGATTTCTGTCTCTGACATAAAAGAGCATCATGTAGTACACAGACACTCAAACACTTGTTTTCAGCACACAATGACTTTTTCATTTTTGTATAACTTAGCAAGTGTAACACATAGCCATACAGGTGATGAATACAAAACTGCAAAGCACTGGTAGGAGCCAGAAGAGTGAACTTCCAAAAAAATTTTATCTTTTCTACTTCTACCAGCAGTTTTGTGATGCTGATTTAACTGAATTGTAGCTGTGGACTAGTCCTTCCAGGATCATTGAGTACCTTCTGTTCTTGCCAATTTTTCATCAGAGGCCCTGCTGGTATCAAAAGTACAGTAGAGGACACACTCCTGCATATGTGGATCATCTCTTGTTAAGATGTCTGTGACAAATTCAGTGTACTTACAAGGCATATCACCCATCTGTACACATAATATGTTTTCCACGGAAACAACAAACTTTAGTTAAATTAAATATGATTAAATTTTAACAAGGAAAGGACTTTATTGGAAGCAAAGAATTTTCCATGCTTCACAGACCTCCTCTCCTTCAGTATCTCTTACCCCTGCACCAAAGAAGAAACTCCATTAGGAGAATCAGATGTTGGATGGCCTGGGTGCCTGTCATCAAACCCCCATAAATTCAGAGACATCATCCAACAATGTGTAAACCAGATTTCACAATCCATGATTTCACTACCCCTATAAAAGTGGTAGTTAAATAACTAAAATGCGTATTCTTCCTTTTTTCCAGTTGGCTTACTGTCCATTTTAGTCTTGGCCTACACAGAATTTCCTACAAGGAAATGTACCACACAGTAGCCAACTATTAAGAATTATTATTACTGTATGGGGAACTTTCTCAATTTTGTACATGATCCTTTCTGAGGTTGTGCAATAACACTGCCCATGGAATTTTGAAGTTTCTTGTAGAGAAATAAAAATACGACCTTAAACAATCACACTTATTTTTCCATGTGTTCTTTACTAATAAGAAGTATGACATTTTCTTTAGCCTTGTTTTAGCAAAGGGATGTTGTTCTGGTTTTGTGATTTAGGCATTCAACATGGGATTTACAAAACTGGAAATGAAGACACTGAAGAAGGCTCTAAAAGTGCTTTCAGTGTAATGTAGTTAAGGAAGCCAACATGTTTTAGGAAGTAATATTGTGTTTTCAAATTGTTCTATGATGGAAAAAGCAATTAAATTCACAATGTGTCAGTGTACTTCCACTAATCATAATCTAGTAAAGCACCATTACATGAAAAACATTCATAATTTGTTTGCCATTTGTTCAGGTAAATTAATGCCTGAGTTGACATATATTTACAGCCTTATTGGCTTGTAGAGTTATAGGGTCTCGTAGTCTAAAAGCATACAAAGTGTATACTGAGGAAAAGTCAATATTGGATCAACCCTATCATTGCAAATATTTCTGTAATTCATTTGCAGTACTTTCTTACCAGAACCACATCAGTCCTTATCCTGCAGGAATAACAAATTAATTGGCTGACAAGGAACACCTTACTCCTGGACAAGGAAATACATTCAACTGCCAAATAAAACACAACTTCCATCCTCTTCTTGATGAGCTGTTGAAGAAACTCCACCAAGTACTTTTATCCGTTTGGTGAACACAAAAATTTTTATTTTGCCATTCCAAAACTCATAACTTTATGATGTTATTCCAGAAGAGTATCTAAGTTTATAATTCCATACCAGTGAATATGTACTATATCACTGCACATTTAGATTTCCTTTGGATATGGAGCTGAATTACTCTTATTACTGCAACTCTGTTGACCTCACTGTTGTAATGAAAACTTCCTTAGAAAAAAAATTGCATAAATACACGTTGCTGTTATTAAAATAGACAGTCTTAAAGAAGGTTCTAATGAGAAAGAAAAGCAAACCAAACAAGCAAGGCAAGATTTGTAAACACTTTCATTCTCAAATTGTCCAGGGAAAGTTATGCCTAGTGGACACATTCATTTACTACCTTACAAACAATTACATACCTGTTGTACGTAATTACACTTTCATGTATCTTAACATAACTCTGAGAACAAATCGATTTCCTAAATGGTTCTGCATCATCTCAGTCACTTCACGAGTATATTGCAATAATGAGAACATATCTCCCAAAACATTTAGCCTTTAAACTAAGAACTAATTTTATGGATGTGAATATAGAACATATTCTTCATTAGTTGTCTAAATTACCTATGACCCACCTATCCAAAGCCTCTGAGTAGTTAGCTCTGACATTTTTTGTGTATGACTCAGTTCTTCAGTGTTTCGTATTTATTAGCCAGTATTAGGCAATATTTAATGGTATTGAGGTTAGATGTGGACCATTCACTAGGAAGCTCTGGGGACTTTAGATGATGGGGACTGTACAAGATGCTTCTTGTAGATGTGTAGGTGCTTCTGGGGAGCAGGTTCCCAAGTTTGGCTTGGGATCTTCAGATGCTCAAAGTGGATTGTTAGATGCAAACAATGGCCGTACGTTTCCTGATGCTTTAGCATTGTTTGTCTGTAACAGGCATTTTTCTTTTTTGCCATTTCTAGGAATTTGTCATGATTGTTGTCTTTGGTTTGGAATTTATTATTCGTATCTGGTCTGCTGGATGCTGTTGTCGATACCGAGGATGGCAAGGAAGACTGCGCTTTGCAAGGAAACCATTCTGTGTAATAGGTGAGTGTCCCAGCTCTAGTTTATTTTAAGATAAAAATAAACACCTTCCCCCTCCTTGTTTTGCTTCTGAGTGAAAACTACTGGAATCTTTTTACAGTAACTGGCAGTAAAACCGGAATAGCTGTGTGTCAACTGTCATCTGCCCAAGGTTTCTCTAGATATAAAATCACATTGTCCTTAAATACCGATCAGTTCATGTTTCTTATGTTCTCCACAAGACATTTTCCCATGCATGTCATACACCTAGCCTGTGTATAGGATGACTGAGGGGTTGAGAGCTGATTTGATTGAAAATCGTGGGACCTGTATGTATTTAATGGACATATTACATGTCTTTTACATACATGCATAGATACCATGCATAGATACCATGCACATATGCCTACACGTTGTGTTCTCCTCATTTTACCTTTGTGATCAGACATGTGTACACTGCAATAAGTTTGGAAACCTACCTAGAAACATCTTTTGACAACATTACTGCTTCTCTGCCTGACAGTCCAGGTATCTGCTCTGCAGTGACACTAGCAGAGGATTTAACATACTCCTACAGGTATTTCAAGAGAATATTCTTTGATCTAGAACTTGTCTGCGAGAATGGTCAATAGGCTCACAACCAGTCAAAACCCTGTTTTGAAAAGGAATCTGCAGGAAAACAGTTTCCTAGTAAAGGCAGAGATCAAGGATGTCTAAATGGATTTTTATAATAATTTCTTATTTTTCTAATGGCTTGGAGAAAATTCTTTTTACAGATCATGTGTGAAACTTCAGGATATCAATATCCCAACTTCTCTCTCAACTTCCTTTCTGTCTCCAGCCTTCAATTTCATTTGCCTATATCTTAAAGTAACTTATGGATCGACTGGGGCAGGAAACATGTTCTTTCATGCATCTCTACAGTGGCTAATACACAGAGTTACATGCTTAGAATCATTAAACACATGGGTGTCAGTGTAAACAGTGAATAACAAATTGTCATGTAAATGTATGCCATACTGGTCTAAAGAAGAGTTACACAGTTCTGTGGCATAGCAGGCTAGTACACTGATTAGGGCTAATGTGTAAAACAACTTTTTTCCTTCTGCCTCATTCCCTGATAAATCCACACCTCCTCCCAGTGGAGAAGGCTGCATGAGTAGGTGGAAAGGCATCACAGAATGTATCCCTCTTGGAAAGCAATACCCCATCTATGCTATTTTATGACACTGTGGAAGAGGAGCAAGTATTAGAATTGGCTTTTTGTTCAGTCAGCAGGGGAGGTGGGGAGGTGCCTTACCAGGTCCCACACTTGCCCCAAAGTTTCCATGCCTAGTTGAAAGCAGAAATCATAAACCACTATCCTTCTTAGGCTATTCAAAGGCTATCCTCCTTTACTAAACTTATCATTATTACCAAGATTTTACAGTGCACTTGAAACTTTGCGGTAATCACACAACTACTTTGGTTTGGTCAGCACATGATCATAAGAAAGTACCACTGTTACTTTAGTAAAATTAACTTACTGTGGCAATTTAGAACTTATTAGAAACACCTTTAAAGCATTTGAAGTTACTGGAAGCATTTGACTTCTCAGAGTATTTTGCTACTCTCCCAAACGCCAACGTTCAGTTCAGCTTTTGTTGCTCCTCCCTCTCCTGTCTCCACTCAACTGGCAAGTTTTATAGTAGTGACTAACTTCAGTTTAAGCTGTCAATTCCCAGAAAACCTGAATAGAGGGGTCTTCCTTGTCCAAAACTCTGCATATTTAAAATATATATAGGTGTGGTTCTTAGGGACATGGTTTAGTAGCAGACTTGGCAGTGCTGGGTTAACGGTTTGACTCGGCCTTCAAGGTCCTTTCCAACATAAACAATTCTATGATTCATGGGGTGACTGGTGTAGATTTCCACCCTTTCCTTTAAACAACTTGTGCCTACCCTCCTACTGTTGGTGAAATAATTCAGGCAGTTCTCCTGGCACAGACCTCCCTGAGTGTTGGAGTTTACTTCACTTGAATGTGGTATCTCCTCCTTTCTCCAGAGTTTACCTGTTCTCTTGTTTCACCTATGTTTATGTAGGCAATCTCTGACCTTAAATGCACCTTTTCTGTCCCACTTACTTGCAACTCCATCACTTGCTATCTGAATTAATTAGTAAACAACAGTCTATTGCTTGTTGATATCTTCCTATGTTGCTTCACTGTATAGAAAGGAAACTTTTTCTGCAGCTTCTGGAAAATAAACCAATAGCAATATATCACTGACTGTTCTGTGTCTCTCTTCTACTGATTGATTTTGGTCCATTTCTGTACTTAAGTGTTCCAGAAGGTAGTTTCTGATATTCTGATGTTCAGCATCTCTCCAGATTTGATCTTTTGAGGAAAAACCAAGTCATCTTGTAGCTCTTGCTACATGAAGTAATTATTTGCCTGACACCTTGGCTTTGCAGTCATGGCAAAGTGTGCTGCAACAGCAAAGGTCAGCAGGCTGTGTTAGCCAAAGCACAATCAGTAGGTGAAGACACGATTATCTCTCTTTACTCATCACTCGTTAGACCACATCCAAGATGTGGTAGACTGCACCCCATTTTACCCCTCAAACACCATACCTGAAAGACTTTCATAAACTGGAGTGAATTCAGTGAAGCCACCAAGATGATCAGTGCTGGAGCAGTTGCCCTGTGAGGAGAGAGGGTGACCTGGACATGTTCAGACTGGAGAAAGGATGGCTTCAGAGGGAACTCAATGAAATCAATCCTAAGGTCCCCTTAAGAGCACATGGCCAGTTTGGGCCTATTACTTTTAATTATTTACTTAGTCATCCATTCAATTATACTTTCCGTTTATTGTTACAGTGGAACAATAATATTTTAGAAGACTTAGTCTGTTTACTATTACTTAAATTTGCTATATGTCTCCAGTAGATCTGTTCTCTTGATTATTTCTGTGACTGAACATAACTCACATAGGGGAATGGCCTAAGAGCTAGAAATAATAAAATTCAGGATTGCCTCAAGGGTCACATTCAGACAGCCTGTATTTTTTCCATTAATAACTTAATAACCAGAGAAGTTTAATTCAGGACCAAAGCTCTGTGGTCATGTTAGTGTGCTTACAATGTCATTATTCTGACAAATTTGTTCATCAAGCATTGCTGTATGCTACCATGTTAGTAATTACATCTATCAAATTATTTGACAGATTTGTAATCTTGTTTATTTCTGTTAAAATGGGAATAATAGTGTAGTATTAAACTTTGATTTGTATTTTGTCCCATGTCAGGAGTTACCTGCCATCTCTCATTCTCTCTGATTGTATATGACTTGTGTACATATTGTAAAAAGAATAGCAACACATCCTTCCAGGCATGTAAGGTACTTAAATTTGTACATACCTCTGCAAATACTGAATTTCCCATGCATATCATTCTGAAGATTGGCTCTTAGCACTGCAGAGCAATGTTGCTGTGTTGTGTTGTTAAAAAGAGCAGAAATCCAAGCATTGCATATTCTAACTGCTGCCTCTGGAGACCAGGGATGTTGACACCCAGGAAGAAATTTAGGGCTGTGCCTTAGTTCCCTGAAGATTCCTGAAATAAAAGAGGGCAAGACTATCAAGAAGAAGTATGGCATCTCCTCCCTGTCAAGCCATTCATGGACACTGAACTAACTGAAGAATCTATTGTCCTTCCCCTGGCAATAGGTCTCCATATGGTAGTATGTGACCTGACAAAATTAAACTTCTGACCAGTCTCCTACGTGCATCAGAGGTTTTACTGTCACAATGAAATCTCAGTCTGTGAAGGCAGCTTCCAATTAACACATCATAAAAATAATTAGGAATAATAAGTAACAAGCTGTGGGTCAGAAGAGTAAGATCCTGCTGATCTCACCTGCCTGTCTGAAGCTTGCTAGGCTTTCAGAGGAACTTCTTTCTCTCCGCTGACTTTATAAGAGACTTTGGGACTCCTATGTGAGGATGCCCAGCAAGGAAAAGTGAATTTTAGTCATAGAACCATAGAATATCCTGAGCTGGAAGGAACCCACAAGAATCATTAAGTCCAACCCTTAGCCCTGTACCGGACTATCTCCAAGAGTCACACCATGTGCCTGAGAGCATTGTTCAAACACTTCTTGAACTCTGTTAGACTTGGTGCTCATGACCACTTCCCTGGGGAGCCTGTTCCAGTGTATAACCACCCTCTGGATGCCTGCCTTTCCAGTTCTCCTCATGAACATGTAATGAGGTCTCCCCTTAGTCTCCTTCAGGCCAAGCAGACCAAGCGACCTCAGCCGCTCCTCATACGACTTCCCCTCAAGGCCCTTCACCATCTTCATTGCCCCCCTTTGGTCACTGTCTAAGAGCTTGATGACTTTCCTATATTTCAGTGACCTGCACACAATATTCAAGGTGAGGTCACACCAATGCAGAGCAGAGCAGAACAATCTCCTCCCTCAACCAGCTGCAGATGCTTTGCCTGATGCCCCCAGGACACGGTTGGCCCTCCTGGCTGCCAGGGCACTGCTGACTCCAATGTCTAAACTTTACATAAGTTAAATTTGGGGTTTGAAACTCCTATTTGAGAACTTTTTGAACTTAAATTTGAGCCTACTTCTAGTAATCTAACATTTCTCCAGGGCAATTAGCCTTCCTGGTGGTCCAGCCGAGTGAAAGATTTCATATATTTCAGTCTATTAGCAGTTTCACCACAGCTGCTTCTATTTTACCTCTAGTCAAGCTACAGCATGATGGAAATGTCAAGAGTTCAAATTCTGTTGAGGCTGCAGAATGAACAAATTCCCAATAGAAAGCTTAAGTCCATTATCTGTAATCAGGCTCTTGAACTTCAAGTCTGGAAAACTCGTTTCAGAGCAGTAAGTGATAGCAGTGACTGTTGCTTGTTACTGGATCTATTTTTCATTAATTAGAGGGGTAATGAACCTTCATCATGTGGCACTTTTGTCAAACCTTTATAAACAAATCCATATCTAGTGTGTTACAAGATCTTCTGAACCTTTAATTTGAATTATTTCAATATATTTGTGTAATGACACATTGTGTGCCTGTCACATTGGTATTTAGACACATTATATAGTTTAAATACAGACAGATAGTAAATCTGCTGCTCATGATAAATAATATAAACAGAGAGTATAATTTGAACTCTAAATAACCCAGAGATGGTCTGTAATGAAGTATATTCTTGACCAAAACATACCTTACATCACATCTCATTATAAATCCCAGCAAAACCAAATTCCAGCAAATGTCATATTTGGGGGTCTTCTGCCAGCCCAGAAAATACTCCAGAAAATACTTTGACAGTAGTAGTAATAGCAGTCCCCGGATCTTCACTCGTGAAGACTGGCCATTACACACATTACACATAGTAGTAGTAGTAGTAGTAGTAGTAGTAGTAGTAGTAGTAGTAGTAGTAGTAGTAGTTAGGCTTCAATTCGAAATTTCCTTAGATGATTTCAGCAGACATAGTTCCATGCAATGAACAGAAATACTCTTTAGGCTAGACTTGTCCAAGATTGTGTAGGTTTTTAAAACTAAAATTTAGTGGCATATCTGCATATTTGAGAATCCTGTGTGTAGGAAATGTGTAGGAAAAATAATGCCTGGTTAGTACCATCAGTGGGCCTTATTCTTTCACATTTATTTTTGCTGACTACTACCCTCGCTACTGAGTAAGGTAACCTTTGCCAAAATAAAGATGTCAGGCTCTGGTCTTCGCTTTCTAGAAGCTGTATGTGTACTATTCAAGAGAAATCTGCTAGTTTGGTTTGGTGCACTGGAATTTCTTTCTGGTATGTGGTAGAGAATTCAGCAGCCTGTGTTTGTTGATCTTACACTGGTGTCACTACCATGTTATTTTGAATAGAGGAGCTCCTACCATGAACTGGACAAACTGAATGAAGTGCATGTAGCGACTTCTTCTTTCTCCGGTGGGGAGCTATGGGCAGTGTTGCATTTCATCTTCATAAGGCTTGTAGGTCAAGGTTTTAATTAGAGGGCTAAGCTTTTATTGCATCAGTTTTCTAGGCTAGTGAAGTAATATTTCATTGAAACAAACCTAATTGAAATCAAAGTAATTCAAGTGAACATAACGGGTCCCTTTTCCTGAGGGACTTTTTATTATGAAACTTAGAAACACTCCCTCTCCCAAACATGCAGAATAGCCAACAATACAGTTTCTGGTTTCTGGGTAAAGTTTGGATAAGTTCTTTCTCTAGGAGATTTGGAGCTGGACAATTACAGTGTCTCAGCCCCACTGAAGGTATCCAAACATCAGTAAATAATTCTTAATTGCACCAGAGAGAGATGCTGATTTACCCTGACACCTGCTGTTAATTGTAGTCTTTTGCTATGTGAGAAATTTTGATATTCATAAATAGACAATTCCAGTAATACAAATCTGAAGCAATCAACACTGGAATAGATGAAGTAGGTTAGAGTACTGCAATGTGAAGAACAAAAGACAGGTTTGTGCCAAAACCACTTATCTACCTACCTCATCTTATGGAGTGTCAAAAGTGGAAAAATGGTTTGTCTTTCGAATTTTATCATTCTTAACATCTAAAAAAAATTACATTTTTAACAAAGTGAATAACATGTCAGAACCTAATTGATATGGAGGGAAATATTCAGCTTTCTTGGCTTCTTTCAGATACTGTGCTGCAGATCAGCTGTGTCAGTGTGTGACATCCCTCGTAACTCCCATCTCATATTATCATCCGCTCTTTCCTATAGATCCTCTGTGAGAAGAATTGCTGCTTTGTTGGCTATAAAAGTCCTGCTTTTGCAACAGTGAATTATGCCCTCTTCATTTCGGAACATATTGGTCCAAAATAGCATCCTATTAGACTAGGTGTTCTCCATTTCTGGCTTTTGCACCTTTCCTTGGCATACATGCAGCCTCTCACAGGACTGTGATATCTCTAGGCTGTAGTACTACTTTATTTCAAAAACCACTTTCAGTATGTCTTACATTTTACTGACCTGCCTATAATTACTCAGGGGTGCTTTGTCAGCATGTTAACATGAATTTCAGTGTTAATGCTTCAGCATGGTACATTAGGCAAGTGTCAGTCTGACTGTTTGAGCCATGATTAACCAGTCTTGCAGGTGCTAGTAAATCAAGGCATGCTTTCTCTCTGACAAACTTTACTCTTGTCAGCCCAAATGAAGACATTTGAAGAGGTCTAAATGGAGTTATTGGCTTGGCATATACTGCAGGAATCTTTCAAAAATTATTTGAAAGCTCTATGCAGCTAGGGGAAACATAGTAAGAATAGTAATAGAGTAGAATAAAATGGGAAGGAAAGGCAAGGCAAGAGAGGAATATTTCAGTTGAAAGTGGCCTGCAGTTATCATCTAGTCCAATTGCCTGACCAATTCAAGGCTGACCAAAAGTAAAAGCATGTTGTTAAAGACTTTGTCCAAAAGTATTGACAGTCATATGGCATCAACCACTTCTGTAGGAAGCCTGTTCCCATGCTTGACCAACCTCTCTGTAAATAAATACTTCCTAATGCCTAGTTTCTAGACATCTCTAAATATTGTATTGTAGGCAACTATCTCATTCAAGTTTTTCTGTTGTAATTACAGTTTTACTCATTCTTGTGCACAGATAATTTTGTTTCAGTTTCATTAACCCTGCAGCACAGAAGTGGGCAACATGCTGCTATTTTATATTTGCAGTGTGCCTTTCCATCTCTTTGCTTCTTTTAGTTTATAATTATTACTCTTATGACTGTTGAATGTTGTGACTTTAATGCTCTCTATGCTGAAGATTAGTTTATTTCTTTTCAGGTCACCTCTGTGTGAGTGAGGTCTCTAGGAAAAGGGTCATAGGTGCAGTTAGTCAAAAACAGTAATTTCATTTCACTTGGCTGTGTTGTCATTTAGAAACACAGACATTTCCAGTTGTTTTAGGGATAGTGTTTGTTTCTTCCCATACAGTTTTCTGCTATCTGCTCAGCTATATTTTGTTACATTCAATATAATCAAACTGATTGCCAGGTGTCTTCATCCAGCCTTGCCACTCTCTTATTAGTGATCACAAAGCTTGGAGAAATGCAGTCTCCACAGATGCTTCCATTCTTTTACATCCCTTCAGAGAAATGCATGTTGCTACTAGAACTGTTAAAATGACTGATAGGCATAGTCCAGTGGAAATTGCAGGAAATCTGTTTTTATGATCATGCCTCAAATGGTTACACTCCAACTGCTACATCAGGAAAATACCTGTGTACAAGGTAAAATATACAGGTTTTTAATCCATCATTTTTAGAGCTGCTATGTTAAATAAAGCAATTGGGAAGGATTTGACAATGTAACAACATTGTTACCCTGTGTAACACAGTTAAAGTATCTATATCTCAAGGTTAATATGTCTAAGTAGACATATTTGCATATTTCTAGATGGCTAATTGGGCATGTTCTGCACATTTTAATTTCCTCTCTTCTTATTCCTAGCATTTAACCACTGGGCTCCCATAACCTGTTGTCTCCTGTGAAAGAAAAATTACATTTTTCACCTTTAAGATTGTGCTGATAGCTCTAAAATTGAGTCTTTGTCCATTCTGCTGATAGAGGATATTGCTGTGAATAACAGATCTAAGGAAAGTGACCACAGGATCCATTTTACATCAACCTATGTAAGCTCCTACATGCCTATTTGATTCTGTCCTAAACCATCCCTGATGCAGAAAGAGGAGCAGAAAGCATTTGCTTGCTTCCACCCTTGTGCTGTCTGGTCCTGGTGCCTCGGTGCATGTGTGTGACCATCAGGGGAGCAGCCAAGGCAAAGGCTGAGCAGCTTCAGTCCTGGGGCTCCCCTTTGCCAGCCCAGCCTATGTGAGAGACCCCCGTGCTGGGGGCTGCTTCCTTTCAGATGAAAATGTAACGAGGCATAGTAGAGAGCTGTCACACAGAATGGCATCATTTATTTAAGATCTCATTGTGGGATTGCCCCTGTTGGCTTTGTGAGAGTGGTACCGGATTATGGTTTTTTCTCTCTCTGGAGAGTGCAGAACAGAGCTTCTATTTATTTCTTTACATCTCACACAGCAGGAAGTCTCAAGGGTGGCTGCAAGATGCCCAACAGTAGTGTTCTCCAAATCATATAAACCTTCTTGCTGGCACAGTAGTCCCTCTTTGGGTACTCACTCAAAAACTGCTGGTGGGATAGCAGCCAAAGGTAAAGAGTGACCAGAAATCTCTGGTTCTGTATATCACCTGAGTAAACCTGTATTTACAGAAACAGAGGAGTCCCAGCAAGTTCACACTGACTGTGCAGACATCCAAAATAGCTGTGTAGATTCAGAACAAAAGTTCTGATTTTAGGCAGTAGGGAGAGGTAAATGCTTCTGGAAGGCAACTCAGAAAACTGAAGGTAGGAGATCTTCTCTTTCAGCCAACGCTGAGGGATACATGTTCCTACCTTCAACATCTGCATTAGATAACTCAGCTAGATACTGGATGCCTCCTGTTTTCCCTCCACCCCATGAATTTGAGAGCAGATTATGAATATTGTCTCTTCCCTCTCGACCTACAAATGGGCTTTTCTTCTCCCTACTCATTTCATCATCTTTACTTTTCAGATTCTGCCATTCCACTTTCACCCTCACACCATGGATTTTTCTGGCCTTTCCACTCCCATAGCACTGCATCACCTTCACTTCACACACAGTCTGGAAATGCATTAGATGGACACTTCCAGACCTCCTTCCCCTTTCCTCTCCCTGAGATTTTAGAGTATGATTGAGAAGGCCATGAAAGGGCAGGGTCCTGCCTGTAGATTCCTCCCTTTGCAGCTGCAAGAAACCAACACACTGCTTCCCTGATGAGCTGGATCACGTAGAAGTCCTGTTTGGTATCTTTCTACATGCTAACTAGTGCCAGATACCCCTAACAAAGGAATTAATACCCTTAGTCCAAATAGCCAATCATTCAATATTTTTGTTTGGACATTAGGTAATCAGTGGCTGATTCATGCAGGAATTTGGATCCCGCTGAAAAATCCAATTCCAGCAATTCAGGGACAAACATGCAAACATTGTCTTTAATTTTCCTTTATATTGTTATTCCTTTGTATCCTGTAGCAATGAATTTTACAAGTCAGTTGCATCTTGTATGTCTTTTTATCATATTTAAATTCTCTTTTGATCTCACTTTTATAAGGAAGGCATCCAACAGCCCTTGTTATCTTCCACTAGTTTGCATACCTCTATCTGCCATCTCATATTTGTCTTCTGAATAACCACTCCTAAATTATTCAGCCTTTCTCCACACACAAGTCTTGCCATGCTGTAGTTTTTTGTTTCTTGCTGATAATGTTGTGGGTTTCTTACAGCCTGATCTAATGAACCTCTTTACTCATCAGGTGTGTACGTGGTTGGCTATCCATCCTGCTGCCTTTCCCTTCAGAAATCTTCAGATGTTTTTCTCTCCACCACAATAGGTTTTTTCACTAAGGTCTACTGTCACCCAGGAAAAAGCCTCAGACATAGTAAAGTAACTAGCAAAGCTTGTTTTCCCAGAGCTTTCAAGGCACAAAAAAGTTACTGGGCAAAATAAGTGAGGATTTATGGGAAGGATCGGTGTTTGTTACTTGTGATTTGTTTGTTTGGTTGGACACAAATTGGGTTGCTGAATACTGGGT
Source organism: Myiozetetes cayanensis (assembly GCF_022539395.1). Classification (NCBI taxonomy): domain Eukaryota; kingdom Metazoa; phylum Chordata; class Aves; order Passeriformes; family Tyrannidae; genus Myiozetetes; species Myiozetetes cayanensis. The sequence continues at coordinate 84,595,624 of NW_026087411.1, read as the reverse complement.
CAAAGAAAAATTTTAAATGTTTCTGTCAGACTGTCTTAAAGCCAAATAAAACTCCTACTGAATAAACAGGGCTTAATTCCTTCTAGCAGGTACTAATTATGTTTTAATTAATTATAGGTTTTTATTTAATAACCTATAGGTTATTAATTAATAAAAGGTATTAATAATGTTAAATATCAATTATTGGAAAAGGCTAATAAAGTATAATAAAGTATAAATCCATGAAAGGCTTGCAATTGAACTTGATCTTAGTTTGTAGGAGGCCCTTAAATTTTTAACATTTATTGAGCCAACTGTTAATAACATAAAGATGTTTGCTGAGGACTTATTCAGTCCATAGTAAGATTGTGTACTCAACAGGGCCATGAACTATAATTGCTAACACTACAAAGACAGGTGAAATGTTCCCATTAATGTTGTTATTCTCATCCAGACTAAATAAAAAATGGTAACCATAGCTACAATTTCAAATTCAGTATTTCTAGAGCTATTGTGATTCTCAGCCTATAGAGAAATATTTTTGGCTGTCTAAAAGAGAAAGTAAAATGACATTATGTTCATATATTTGTCATCTTGGCCTGAAAGTATGATACTTTTACACAGGAATAGTGTACATATACTTTTAGTACATTGACATAGTAGTGAGTAACATCAGTTGATCCATTCTCAGGAATGGAATTAGGATCTCATTATAAAACTTGATTAAAAAATAACAAAACGCAAAATCTGACTCATCTTCCTTGGTCCACAATTTATCAAGGAAATATTTAGTTTTCATATCTAAAATATATCCTGTACTGACTTTTTAAAAATATTGTTTGTCTTGTTTCAAAAATTGTTTGGAGCATTAAGTTAAATTTTGTTGTATTTGATTAGCTTTTGTAATAAATATCTTTGACTTGTTTACAGTTTTTTTCTTTGCCAGAAAAGATAGCTTTATGTGTTGGTGAGCAGCTTTTCTAAGTTTGCCCACTTTGGTTATATAGAATTAACATCTATCCTAGAAGGAAGTTGTATGTATTTCCAGGAGTTTACTTTCATTTCACATTAAAATAGTTTGCTTGATCAAATGATTCCAATATCATTACAAATGAAAGCTACAAAGGGAGAGAAGAGTTCAAGGCAATTCATCTTTTTTTATCTCTTCACTGAGGTATTGCTCAGCTGATAATAACAGAAATCCAAGTTTCTATGCACAGATCAGTTTTAATGGACCCCTTAGAATGGAAAGCAGTGACTAACATAGCCATTTTCCGTTGTTAGAAGAAAAAAAAAAAATCAGTAGGGTAGAAGTAGTAACCTCTGAATTTTTTTTAATTCTACTTCAGTGCCTAAACACTATTACGTATTTTCGTAGAACTATTTTTCTTCTATATGACACTGCCATACATTACTATCTTCCTGTTTTTCCGCAGCAATAAAAGTCAATTTTCACACTCATCTGTGTTTATCTCTGCGAATTATCTTGATACACAAAAGTAGCTCACTTCCCTACTTCTAAAAATACCAGGTTGTTTTGCATCTTGAAAAAAGATTAAAAAAGGAAGCGAAATCACTGACTTGTTTTGCCTGTAATGACAATTAAGATGATTTCCATCCAGATGGTGTTGTATATCTGAAAACACAAAGACCTTTTGGCTGGAGTGACAACAACATCTGCAAAAATCAAATAGTATCATCCATCCCAAGAATTTCCTGAAGATATCTGCCAAGTACTTATACTAGTAGGTGATGATTAGTCATAACCTGTCTGGCATCTGAGTAGAGAGATCCAAACCCTGACCAGAAAGAAAAGCTATATTCAGGCATAGCTGAAAGCAAACTTTACCAAGATCCTGAGCACCATTATTTTTAGAATATGCAAAACTTAGATTATCTCATATTGCTTTGGAGTTTGTTATTGTTGATAGTGGTGTTTAGGCTTTTTTTCTCTCTGTAAAATTAAGGCCTTATTCCTGTAAGTCTGCTCAGCTTCTTGTGGGAGGTGAAGAACTCAGCTTTCCTGCCTCTCCCAAATTGCGCTAGAGATTTTCAGGTGATATAGTGCAATGGATGCTATTAAACTGGTTTCTGGTGGTTGTTTTTTTGGTTTTTAGGGTTTGTTTTTTTTTTCAAGAGGCAGACAATAATGCTTGAGCATGTCATATTTTAGAGGGTGAATTCAGGTGATCTAGCAAAAGGCTGTATGTCTCCAGAGTAGTCTTTAAAAATACAGTTTGCAGGTTTTGGCAATCTTGCACATACTGAATTTTGCTTTGCTGATAAATAGTTCTGCTTCTTCCAACAGGGTAATTTGCAAAACATGATAACACACATCATCTTTCTAAATATGGTTATATCATTTACCTCTCTGTTCAGAGATGTGATTATAGGTAAATATATTGGAAATTTGTGGTTTCTGGGGTAAATACTTTTGCAAGGTCACTGGAAGTTCAGCCCATATTTGACCAAATTCTTCTGCCATAGCTATGTGAAATATCTCACTGATTTCATAGCAAGGGGACTATTCACAGAGAAAAGGAACCACCACCTGGTAAAAACATTATGTTTGCCTCTTCAAATTAACCACTGTAGTATATTCTAATCACGTTTTTTATTCTTTGCCCTCCTGAACTGGTAGAGGGAAGTAGTTAATCCCTTGTTTGAAGCTAAAAGCAGGTTTTCAGCCAGTTATGATGAAATTACCTTTTCTGTTCTATGACCTTTCTCAAGGAACAAGTGCTTAAGGAATAATGATACAATTACTTCCTTCTCTGAATACCCCTCTCCTAAGGTATTCAGAAGCCTTAAAAGTCTGTGAAAATCTCTTCTTCTTTTTTATTTTATCTAGCCCACAGTAGCATTAAATACACCAATGCCCAATATGTTACCAGGCTGTGCAAAAAGGCTGCTGTTCCTACAGCCAAGTTTATATAGACCATTTCTTTTAGGAATCCAAAAAAGAATGACCTCGTTTTCATGTACTGATACATGGCCAGAGTCAGGAGTCAGGCTTTACCTTAAACTGCTTAAAATATCCAATTTATATCAGTTTAGGACAGAGACAGTTGAATATATTTTTGTTATCATGTTTCTGTAGTGTGATGTGCTCAAATACAGTGCTCTGGAATGTGTGTTGTGCTACCTTTGTGCTGTAGTGTCTGATTAAAATTCAAAGTGCATTTCCACATTGATTAGATTATATTCTTCAGTCTTGCCCAGCTAGCTGCAGAGATTACTGTAGACAAATTGAAGAGAGTTCTGAGAATAGCAATAAGCATGATGAAGCTACTGGAAGGACTGATATACAAAGAGATATTAGAAAAACTAAAATGCTGGTCATAACTTCCTTCCACCACTCACATCTCTTAGCGACACAAATAGAAAGGTCTTAGCTGTTTCTATGTAGTGGTTGTTGTAAACCTCAATTAAAACTTATTTAAGCTCCTTAGTGAGTGTGCCATAGGCATGATCTGTGCCATGATAAGCAGGCAGAGTGGATGTCAAAGCAGACTTGGTGTTCTTAGTCAATTATGGAGCCTCTGTAACATCATAGAATCAGTGCTGGGGTTTTTTTCAAGAGTGACTTTGAAATTGTAGGTAGTGAATTGTCCTCAGAACTACTCATAAGAAATGACCACTACAAGCTGTGTCTTTTCTCTGGGTCATAGGTAATAACTATAATCCAAAATTAGACTCAGAAGGACAACTTAAGGGTAGCTTAAATTTGGTCATACAATTGCCAGTTAATTTCCTTTGTGATTTAATACAGCTGCAGGCTAGGTAACACAAACTCTTGAGATTTTCTGTTTATTTCTGCAGTTTTGGGAGCAGATGTGCCCCATTCATGTCCTATTTTATTGCATCTCTGTACTGCTCTGTAGCCAGGGCAGACACAGTAATTGACACTCATTGCAATTTGTGGCCTATTCCACTATTCTTAACAGTAACATGTGAACTCTGAGCATTTTCTGTGAAATTATAGCAAACACTATTTTGATGCAATAGTGATGATCCAAAAATTATTAAATATTATTTCTCTATTCAGATAAAATCAAAGAAAAAAATTCACAAGATTAATTTAACCTGTATTGTCTCGAAGTACCATTTGTATTTAGAAGGATCTTCCAACACGTTAGCTTTAAATGCAGGCAACAGGAAAAGCTCCTACTAACACATTCTTACTTTAAAGAATATGAAAAAGAGAAAGATAATGAAGGTTTGTGTATTAGTTTGAGCACGTACATGAGCTTAGAGCAGGGGAGAGATTGTCATCAATTACATTTCTTAATATCATAGAGTGGCTTGGGTTGGAAGGGACATTAGAGATCATCTAGTTCCAACCCCTCTGCCATGTGCATCTTGCACTAGACCAGGTTTCTCAAAGCCCCATCCAACCTGTCTTTGAACACTTTTGGGGATGGGATATCCTCAACTTCTCTGGGCAGTCTGTGCCAGCACCGCACTATCCTCACAGTAAAGAATTTCTTCTTAATGTCTAATCTAAATGAATTAGAGGACTGGGCAATCACCAACATTGAAGTTCAACAAGAAGAAGTGCTGGATTCTGCACCTGGGATGGGGCAACCCTGGATATATGTCCAGACTGGGGAAGGAGATGCTGGAAAGCAGTGCCATGGAAAGGGACCTGGGGGTCCTGGTTGATGACAAGTTGAATATGAGTCAGTAGGGCATCAGGCAAAGCATCGCCAGCCAGTTGAGGGAGGGGATTGTCCCTCTCTGCTCTGCACTGCTGCGGCCTCACCTTGAATACTGTGTGCTGTTTTGGGCACTGATTATTCAGTGTGGTTTTCACTCTAATCCACCCCAAGGGAATTATTAAGAAGAACCTGGGTTACCCCAGGTGGTTGTAAAACCCCTTTCTGGGGCAGGTCACAACACTTTCTTAGTATCTTTCTATTAATAGTTGAATAATCAGAGTTTGAAAACATTTATATGTAAAGTTTATCTTAGAACAATTTTGTTTCAAAGGTAAACAAGTATGTGGCCATTTTGGGTGTCATCATGTATATCTATCGTCTATAGCAATATGGCATAAAGATAACCTTTGAGGAAAACACGTAAGGGAGAGAAAGGGATAGACAGAATAAGAGAGAGTAAGGGTAAAGGATAAGGGTAGAAAAATGTGTATAAGTCACTGACCACAGGGTCCAGCAATGAAACTTGGTAGTTGCAGCTTCCATGCCTATCAGTTGAAGTGGTGGTCTTGATCCGTTGGGGGTGGGGGAAGGAAGCCCACACACTTAAAGGAGTTATGAGTTGTTATACACTTCCAGCTCAGGTGGGAATGCCTTGTACCTCCTCGGAGTGGGGAGTTTTATCATGGATAGTGACACAGGCCATGCCACGAGCCTCCAATGTCTCCTGGGCATGTGCAGAGTTGCTGTGAGGGTCATGGTAAAAGAGTTTTTCCTGCCTTTTGGGATTGGCGGGGGATGGGCTTTGAGAGGCCATGCCACGAGCCTCTAATGTCTCTGACAGCCCAGGCCAGATGCACAGAGTTCATTCACATGAAAGGCACGGCAAAAACAGCTCTTCCTGCCTTTTCAGGACTCAACCCCTCAGCAGCACTGGCGGGGCCCTGCTAGGTGAGCAGTGGCTTCTTCCCAGCCTGCAGAAGTCCCCTGGTGATCCTAGAATGTGTAAATCATTAACTGTTTCAGTCTCTGACAGAAAGATATTAAGCTCTTAGAGAGTGTCCAAAGGAGGGCAACAGAGATGGTGAAGGGCCTTGAGGGGAAGCCGTATGAGGAGTGGCTGAGGTCACTTGGTCTGTTCAGCCTGGACAACAGGAGACTGAGAGGAGACCTCATTGCACTTACAACTTGCTTGTGAGGGGAAGAGGAGGGACAGGCACTGACTGATCTCTTCTCTGTAGTGACCAGTGACAGGACCTTAGGGAATGGCCTGAAGTTGTGTCAGAGGAGGTTTAGGTTGGATATTAGAAAAATATTCTTCACCCAGAGGGTGGTTATACACTGGAACAGGATCCCCAGGGAAGTGGTCACGATCACCAAGCTTGCCAGAGTTCAAGAAGCTTTAGGATGATACTCTCAGGCACATGGTGTGACTCTTGTAGATGGTCCCGTGCAGGCACAGGAGTTGGACTCAGTGATTCTTGTGGATCCCTTCCAACTCGGCTTTTTCTGTGATTCTGTAAACTGACACTTGTTTACAGGGGCCATTCCCCCTTGTTCTATCATTACATGCCCTTGTAAGAAGTCATCTTGACATTCATTTCTGTAATTTTGAAGATTGTTCTGATGGCACATCAAAGCTTTGAGATGTTTCACAACATCCAAATAAAGCTTTTGTGTTCTCCTTTTATTTGTATAACTGGATCCATTCACATGATGCCTTTGAATACTGTAAAATCTCATGGCATCCCAAAAGTTCATAGTAGGAAATTTGCATTGGAAAAGTAATTAGAAGTAAAACAATCTCTTGTGAGAATTTGTGATACCTCCTTTTCTACCATTATCAATCTGTCAGTCACAGAGTTGCCATTAGAAGTGCTTACAGCTTAGAAATGCCAACTGAGCCTCCATCGGTAACACAAGCAATCCACAATTTCTGATAGAGCTTGAGCAGACTAGGGCAGCCCAACAGTGGCTTTCCTCTGTGAATTTGGAGAACTCAGGCTGACAAATCTTGCATGAATTATTCAAGTTTCAGATAGTTGCATTACTCAGGTTCAGTTTCTTGTCTTTACTTGTATGTACAATTTTAGTGAGATTGGACAATATATGTGTAATCAGTTACACACATGAGTTCTGAGTTCATCTTTTTTTATTTTTTGTGAGAGGACCCTGTTGGTAACATAGTTGTTGACTAAAAAAAGCCTTTTTAAGTTACTATTCACAAAACTTTCATGTAATCTCAGCGTTTCTGGAGTGTTAACTAGGCGAAATGTCTGAAGTGAAAGAATTAATGGTTTGAAATTTAATTTGAAATGAGGTGTTCAAAACTGAACATTGCAAAAGCTACTGAGAGGATTTGAAATCTCAGACTGGAGTTAACGAGACAAGATGTTATCTACAAGGACAAAAATACAAGAGATATTTCAAAAGAGTGAATAAAATCATCATCATGGCTGAAGACATTTAAGGTTTTGGAAGATCATACACAACATATTAGCTTGGAAAAAGAAAAAAAGGGGTAAATGTGCCTCAGAAACCTCTGTCTTATAATTAGAAATCACAGAGACGTTTGGAATTATGTTACCTATTACTCATTCTCACATCCAAAATTTCTCTGGTGCTTTGCAGAAAGGTATAGAGTTAAAATTGAGGCCCCACTAAATTAGTTGAAATATTACTGTTTAATTCTACCTTTTCCCACTTTTTATCACTAAAAGATAAAGAGGAGAATGTCGATAAAGTTTGGTAAAGCCTCCTTAAAATACAGAAATACCATGGAGGTTTTAGTTAAATTCATATGGAATACGAAAGAAAGTTCAGAACAGTATTTTACTCTTTTGATTTAAAAGAGGGCAAATGCCACCTGAGGCATACTATATAAAAATGTGGCAGGGAGAAAACCATAAAGTACTTAACTTTTCTTTTTTTACAGGCTGTGTTTAGATAAGAAAATCAAGAAAGTTTAATATACTCAGAAGAGACTTTCAGCTGTTACAAACTTTTCTTTGGACTTTGATTCCATTCCAAGAAGGGTTTATTTTGATTTATCTTACACCTGTTCCTAACAAGTTAAACTCCACTGAAATAATGTGCCCGCCTGCCTTCCCTGCTTCCTAGGGAAACACAGCCAGGGAGGGCTGACTTAGATGATAGACACACTCTTTCCTTCCCTATTTCCAGCCTGAGGAGCTAGGGATGGGGGTTGGGGCTGTGAAGAGTTGAAGACCATGGGAGGGCAAGGTGTGAAAACCTCCAGCAGCCAGGGGAGGTTGTCTTCCCTTCAGCTGTTTTTCAAATAAGTTCCAGTGCATTTTCACTTCCCCTTTTTCCTCAGCCTTTCCTCCCTTTAGGGAGAGTCTCATCTCTACCCTCCGGACAGGAGGGTATACACAGATAGATAACTTCTTTGGACCAATGCTTTTAAGAAAGGTGAAAGAGAGCTATGCTGCAGTTGACTTTGTCCCTCATGGTCAGAAGGGACCTGAGACCCTTGGTGGGGCAGAGGGCTCCCAGCAGTGCAGGGTAGATACTGTGTGCTGGTAAAACTGGATTAATTTGAATTTTTTGCAGTGGAGGGCCTCCATAAAACTATTTTATAAAGAAAACTGTCAGAGCTCCTAAATAAGTAGGAGTAAGGGCAGGTGCAAGTTACTGATTTTGTTTAAAAATTTCCTGTTGGAATTAGTTCAGGGTAACCAAAACCACCAGTAAGCATTTTAATAATTTCTGGACCAAATGTATAATTCATAATATTTGGGTGACCTTTTTTTTTTTTTTTTTTTTTAAGTTCTAAGAATTATTTGCAGGAATGTATGCTGCTTTCCTAGTGATCTCTGATTTGCTGCTGGCCAGTCACCACTAAATAAAAATGAATGTTACGTGGCTGCTTCACTTAGACCTGCATGGGACAAGATCACCCTGCCATCATGTTAGTCACCAGCGACGCTGCTTCTTCTGCACAGTCTGTACTGTTCAAGGCATTCCAGCACACTGTATGTGAGCCTTGGATACAAATAAACACAACTAAATATAGAGGTTTGCTTTTAGGTGGGAACATGTGGGATGAGTGTCTATACTTCCAGTATAGTCAATTGAGATCTAGGGCTTAATTCAGCAGAGTACATAGAGGTGTCCCCTGTTACATGATATTCCCTGCTTTCCAGCGACTTCTCCAGAAGAGTACAGGACAAGAAGCTTTCCCAGGTTCAAGAGCATAGCTGCCAGATCTAGGAGATGTCTCAGATACCTTAAGGCATCTCAAATGGCACTGAACAAATAAATTTGGGCAGCTGAATCAAGCCTTTTTTGTACCAAGCCTAGAGTGTGAGGCAGCTGAGCAGACAGCAGGAGCCCTCCTGAGGATTAGCTGCACCTCTCTCAGTTGATATGATTACCTTGTGCTACATGGGGAGTTTAAACACCTGCTTCACATGTAGATGTCTAAATTTAAATGTCTTCACATGGAGTTCAATCCCATCCTATCTAGGTACAGTCTTTCACTGCTTGGCTGTGGAGGTGTAAGAGCTTGTAAGAGCTATGCTTGGGACAAGATGAATGTTTATACCCAGGACAAAAGAAGCAAAACTCATATCAACAAGAGCTTGCTTCCAGTTCTTCAACGGCAGACATGGTTTTAAATTTTCCTTGCATAGAAACATACAATAAGAAACCCAAAGATTAAAACCAGGTATTTCTTACAAAGGCTCTTTAAGCTTTTAAAGATGGTTAGGAAATTAATCTTGAAGTGAGGAAGTAACACAGAGCTTGTTCTGTGTTTTCCCACTCTGTGCACACCAGTGTGTCCACCCCAATCATCGTAAAAGAATATTATGCCTTCTCACAACATCCATGTTCCATCACTCTGCTGCTTCTCCTCATCTCCCCGTAAGTGCTGTTCTGGCTCCAAGGGCAGCTGGCAGACTAGCTCATGCACACCAGAGTTTCTCTAACAGTCTGAATCTGTGACCCAAAGAAATAAATTCTAACACTTGCTGAGCTTCAACAAACTTTCCAGGCTGCCAGCTGAAACAATGCTTCTGAGTACCCAGCGCTGTATTTCCTCTCTTCCAGGAAATGGTACAGCAGGGGAGTTGAGTCCAGAAACTACATGCCTCAACCACGTAGTGTTTGTTCTCATAGGAAATTAGTACTGTGCTTGTAAGTCTAATTCCACTAGACACTCACCTCTGAGATTGCTTCATTATTTTCTTAGCTTACTTTTCTTTTTTGGCTTTTTATAGGAAAGTTGCTATGGGGAGATATATAAATGGGAAAAGTTCTGATCTATCTACTGATTTATACAGTTTGTTACATGAGGTTTCAAAGCACCTACATGAGGTTTCTTCAACACTGCTCCTCTTATCCATGTGTTTTGAAAATTACTACCCTTAGTTTAACCCTTAGTTACCCTGGAGGCTCCCAAGGTAGTTTTTGGCACCAGCCCTGACCTCACATCCCTACCTCAAACAGGAATCTCAGTGCTTTGGATTTCCACCCACTACAAGAGTCTCTCTTTTCATTCAGCTCCTTGATTTGGTTCATGTACATATATGTGCTATTTATTGATTCTTGGATATTAATGTTTTCTGTAATGTATTTCTTTCAGACATCATTGTTCTCATCGCTTCAATAGCAGTTGTTTCTGCAAAAACTCAGGGTAACATTTTTGCAACATCAGCACTGAGAAGTCTTCGTTTCCTACAGATCCTTCGTATGGTGCGTATGGACCGAAGAGGAGGCACTTGGAAATTATTAGGTTCAGTAGTTTATGCACATAGCAAGGTATGTAATCCTAGATACTAATTTTGTCTGGTTGACATCTTCACTTGATGTGATTTTCAACAAGAGGCCAAGGAAATAAACATTTATCAGTTTTTAGCAGAATACCCAAAATTTTCTGAAATAACATCCATTTTAATGTGAACTAGCACAAATACATCAGGCCATATTTAATGCTAACAGTCTTTAAGATATCTTGAAAATGTTGTCCTTGATATACAGTTGTAATTTATTATTTGTTGGTGAAGTTGCTGAAGCATCAAACCATAGGAGTAGATCCAGTCCACTTTCAGAGAAAATTTGTAGCCATAGGGAACCATTTGACTTTTAACTGCAGAAATGCCAAAAAAAATATATAGAGGGAGTTCTTTTAATTATGTCTTCCTTAAGATACCGTTCTGTTCAGTCTTTAAAGTGAATATTGATATCTATTTTCTTTTATCTAGGAATTAATCACAGCCTGGTACATAGGATTTTTGGTACTCATCTTTTCATCTTTCCTGGTTTATCTGGTGGAAAAAGATGCAAATACCCAATTCTCCACATATGCAGATGCTCTCTGGTGGGGCACAGTAAGTACAGAAAAATAACGTAACTCTTTAACTAGTATGCTAAAGTGCCATGAATTTCACCTACTGAAGACTTTGACTCAGTGCATTCTTTGGTAAATTGTTTTCACTGGCAAAAAAACTTGTCTGAGAAACTCCTTCCTCCAGCTATTCATTTGTACATCGACAGATTTCAGCCTATCCTGCAGAACAGCTGTTTGTGTGCTTCTACTGTGATCCAGACCACTAAACTTCAAGAGAAGAAAGCGTTGTACTTTTTAACCCACAGTCTTTCAGTAATATAATTTGTAATATGGCCCCACAAAGATCTGCTTTGATACAAATCAGAGAGCTGTAAGCTGCAGTGCAGGAAGAGGAACAAGTGTCAGGAGAGAAAGTGGGAAAAAAATCTTTGGCTTTGTGGTGAAAGGAAGAATATTATCAGTACCCTTAGAAAGACGTTGCTTCTCCTTCCTCCGTACTTTGAGTACAAAAAGCAAGAATATGCCTATTCTGGTTTAGCAATGTTATTTTTTACAGGTATAAAAGCCTGATTTACTTGACATCATGTTTAACTATCAAATCATCTGGTTTTACTTTGTTGAAGTCTCTGGATTCTTACTTAGTACTTCTTACTTTACTTAGATGGTATCTAAGTACATTCCTGACTGCTTTTCTGAAAGATGGAGGATTATATGAATGCTTATATGGTTAAATAAACTAGGCTTTAAATGAGCAACAAAAGGCTAGGTCTGAAGGTTTTATTTTCTTATTTTTTAAATTTCTTAATGTGTAGGGTTTTTGCTTAAGAATGCCCTGTAGTGATCCAGACTCCTGTACTGTGCAAGAGTTACTTAGGCAGCTTAAGAAATCTGACCCCAAATAACCTACAGCAAAGTTTTTGTCAGGCAGTATAAAATGGCTTTTCTTTTCCTTCTGATGCAGTAGAACAAACACATTGTGCTCTGAGAAAGTCTGGGTAGTGAAATGATACCTATTAATTAATGCTGAACCTATCTAAATAACCTCATAACCTGGAACACTCATTAGTTTTCCTGGAATAAGTGCAAGACCTGAACCAGTCTCTGCTACCTTTTCTCATCATAAGGGTGCACAGATGGAACTTTCTCACCTCAGACCTTCTACTGACAAGATTTCATCTAGATAGTACTATCTGCAGATTCAGAGTATGCACCCATGGACTGTGAAAAAGTCCTTTCCAAACTGTTGGGAAGTATTTTTAAGAAGTTTTTTCTACATTTTAAGCTAAGATCAAGGTCATTTACTATTAATAAGGGTAGTTTTTGAAATTTGTTCATCTAAGGGCTAGTCATTTGTTGCATGTCTTCCCTAGAGACTATATATCTGTGTTATCAGTGCAAAAATTGGGAGCTTGGAAAAACCAGACCTAGTAAGTCTTACTTGTGCATTTGAAAATATACAAAAGTATTTTTTCTTGAAACTTGTTGCTTTAGGGCATCAAGGCAGATCTATAATAAATACACATTTTATCCTGTAGTCCAAACACATGTAAAATTCATATTGGTTAGAGCAATGAGAGAAGGTTTTGCCTTCAGTTGCAACACCGTAATTTATTTTGTTTTACTTTTCTTCAAAAGATCTAGATTTGCCTTAAAGCTTACTAACTTTCCTGTATTGACACAGTTGTGAAGCATCTGGCTTGGCATGCTTGTGTCCTCACTAAAGGGTACCCTGGCTCTGGCAGGCTGAAAACACCATTGCCCCTTTGGGGATGGCAGTGGGGATGTTGTCCTGCAAGAAATGCTCCTGTGGCAGTGCACCATTTTGGGAATGGATGTTTTCAGACATTTGATTCTCTGGAAAACACCCTCTGCCTCTCTGCAAGATCACGTGTGACTTAGCTTTGCATAGGCAGGAAGTTTGGACTGAGCAGAGGATTGTACCCACCTGCTAGCAGGGAACGATGGGGGAAAACATATGCACAAGGAACGAGAAATTCCCAGCAAACTCAGACTTCCACTCTGACATCTGACTCAGGCTTGTGTTAGATCCAGATCCTTCTCCCTGAGCAGCTCTAGCAGCAGGAACAAGCTCTTTATTTTAGAATTTGCTTCTGCGCTACCTGCTGACTGCTATTTTTTAAGGAAAAACCCTGCTAGGAAATAAACATTGTATAAAGTGGTGCTTAAAATATTTTGTACACTATGAAGTGAAAATGTATGACTCACAGGTTATATAAGTAGTGCAACTGAGAAAATAGGAATCTTGTCTAGATTTCAGCAGGAAAAACAACAAATTGTGATAAAAACCCCGCAAACAATATATATTGTACATTTCTATATCTTTTCTTCTTTCCCCAGTGTATGACATGGATACATTTAAATTTTTAATGCACTTAAGCAAGTGCACAAAGTTACTGGAAATCAATGTTCCCCTTACCTGTTTTTTTTGCTACTTTAATAATAGTATTTTTTGTATAATATGTAAAACAGTATGTGGGAAATACATAATGTGCTTCTTAGTCATGGTTGTTTTTACTGCCAGAGTAACCCACATGAAGATTTTTGAAAAGGTCAGATTGTGTGGCATTCTAGGGGAAATCAGTGCTTTGTCTCATTGGTTTGTTTATTTGCAAAAGTTTTTCTAACTAAAACCACAGATTATCTACCAAATGCTGGACTGAATTCTGTCATGGCAGAGGTACAAGAAAGTAAAGACACTACTGAAGTCAGGCACAAATAGTTGCCTTAAATTTCAAACTTTTAGAGGCACTACACCCCTCCTTACAGGATCAGCCTGGGCATACTGCAATTAACCCATTCATGAATTCGGATTATTTGAGGGCCATACCCTGCTATGGTCATTTCACTGACTCCATTTCTGAAGCCCATATTTTCTACATTGAAATGAAAGGCAGGATAGGGCTTCCAAATTTACATATGAATACTCCACTGTATTTGCAATTGCATGCTGTACTGTGCAACCTGCAATTTAAACATCATGCTAGTATTACTAGTGTGAATATTCTTGTAGTTCGGGTCCCCACAGCGCTGCCTTACACAGCAGTACCCAACAGTGAGTATTATACGAAGAGCTCAAGTTCAAAATTTGCTTTGGCAGACAGGGTATATTCATTTAACAGAAAAAAATAACCTAACTATATGGGAACAAAAGGTCAGTTAAAAAAACTTAAGTGTTTCAAAACAAACCATGCATGGTTTTCAGAGAAACTCTAGTGTTATCTAGAACTGTGTGCGTTCATAATGACATCTAGGTTGCACACTAATTAGTTTTACTGCAAATGCAATGCAATTAAGGTTCCTGTCTCTTTTACACATTTGACAGAATTAGTCTTAATAAACCTTTATTTTCTAGTAGTATCCAATGGTTACAGCTGGAGTACAGAATGGCTCTGGCACTCTACAGTGACCTGTTGGTGAACGGAGCATATTACAATGAATAATATTGTCACAATGAATAATATTGTCACAATGACTAACTCATTTGAGTTAATACTGATGACACTTTTCCCATTTAATGTAATGATAGCATGAGCAAACTACATTTTTTTCAGTTAAGTGATGTCAGGTAAAGATTCAAAAGGTAGGTACTGCTAGGAGAACATAAAATGACATCAGAAAGAAATATTAGCATAGAGGATGGCCTCCTGGGCCCTATCTCATCTAATTGAAGTCATCTAAGTTATATAATGGCATCCATTATTATATTACCTCACTTATATTAGCATATTTATTAGCTCCAGCAATGAGATAACAAAAATTCTATCATCATTGTGAGTTTTGAGCCTGACCAGGAGATAGTGCCTGCCTTGGCTGGTCTGTCCAGGCACCTCATTTAGAGGAGTAACAAAAATGAAGTGGTTTGCATCTGATATAAAAGACAGGATCCAGCTAGCTCACTTAACCATGCAGGAGTATGATTCAGGTGACTAAACATAAGCATACAGTACCATCAAAGATCTGTTGGAGAGTCTGCTGCCTCTCCTGTAGGTGGTCCCTCTACAGATGCCCTAGGATATCTCAGGTGGTACTACATTTTAGGATAGGATGAGTTACCTGATGGAGGAATCTCTCTTTACTTTGTGCATTTTGCAATGACCAGATCGTGCTAAACGCCTAAGCATTTTATTTTTCATATTGAGTGAAATTAATCTACAAATATGCTCTAAAAGGTTTGATTTATTTTCCTGGTTTAGGCTGTGGTGATTAGACCTGGAGCTGCTCAGCAGGTGTCTCCAGAAAGACATGATTTACACACATTGTTATTTCTTTTACTGTATCTTCTCCTTTTTTTAAAATTTTTTTGCTTCTTTTGATCAAGTCTCTCAAATAAACAGCATGTCTCTAACTACCTTCACAAGTTTGCTACTACAGATTTTGTAGTTCTGTTCCCCAGTCACTCTGGGCTGTGCATGGTACCTCTGATGCAGTCCTATTGTGCTATTGTCCTTGCAAGATTGTAATCCCTGAAAAGTCCACAAAAATTTCCTCCAGCCACCTTTGACTTTTGGTTACTTCTCTCTTACCCACCTGTGGGATCCAGCCTTCCCTCACAATGCTAGCTGTAACTTCTGTCTGCTTCTCACAGCGATGTCTGGAAATTTCATGTCATGGTTTCACATCAAGTAGTTTTCCACAGCCTATACAGTTAATTTAATTTTAGGATTATGCCAGTCAGGGCCTGGCCAGTGGTTTAGTCATTCACTTCCAACACTTACAAAGATGTGGAGATTCCTGAACTTGACCCTGAAGTTGTCCAGATAAACATTTTCTTAGTTCTATGATAGGAGGAGTATAAAATGAAGATCTAACCCATTTGTTCAGTGTTGAGTAAGACAGTACAGCACAGTGCTGACACCTATACACCCATGTAAAGGCCTCCCTGAGATAAAACCACTCAAAGTGAGCAAGAACCGACTGATATTCTTAATCACAGACTGATACCATTAAGTACTTAGTACCTAGAAGATTTGGGAGAAAGACTTTAATATGATCTTATTATTTTCTTTGGAGAAATTCCAGACACACAGTCTGTGTGACTGCTCCTGGTTTTGGATCACTCTCAGATGTCAGGTCCCAAAGGTTCAAGTTTATCTTTTACTTCTTTGGAATACTGTTTGATGGCAATATCATTAATGTGCAGATGACACTTGGTTCTGTTTCTTTCTCTTTAGCTCAGGCAGGAGACATCTCTGTACTTTCCAGTGTCTGGCAGAGATAGGGAGTTGGACAGAAGCCAAGATAGTGGGCTCATTCCAGAGCTCCAAACTGCTTGGCAATGACTGGCCTGGAAACAAATTTTGAGGAAGTTTTATTCAGGGATTAATTTGTTCAAGTGCTTCACTGCTTTTGGGTTCTTAATAGCCTCAAACTGTTTTGCAGTTGTCCTCTGATGTGAAGAGCTGTGATTATCTTCTTCAGGAAACAACAGAAAACCAAATCAAGCCCCTCTGCCAGGCCAAGTGCATGGCTTCATCAGCTCACATCTGCCAGAAATGAGGGAGCTGCATTCTCATATCCCTTCCTCCTTATTGCTCCATCTCAGTCACTCGCTGCCTTGTGCAGTCTCTGGAGCTTGTTTGCATATCCATGAGCTGACACAACTCACCAAAGCAGCAGAAGCAAACCACGCAGAAATGTGGATCATTCTCTCCCCCTTCCTGGGTGGCACTGGCTCACCAAAGAGCCCAGTAAAAGCCAGGAACAGGGGAAGGGGCAGGGAAGCAAAGAAGAACAAGGAAGGAGAGAGAGACCTAATACTCATGCAAGGTCATGTGTCTATGACCAGTCTATCATTACAAAACTTGAGACTTGATAACCACTTGAAATTTCAGCTGCAGCAGCCTGAATTCATCTCTCTCACTCTTAGTGTCTGACTTTCTCAGGGTAAATTACACCCGCAGCTTGTTCCCAACAATGGGAGCAATTAAAAGCACTGTTTACTATCTACAGAGTCCTAAATAGTTGAAATCTAATTACTTCCAAAAGACTTTCCTTCTTTTGTCCCGTGGTGACCCCAACATTAAATAGAATTGTTTTGGCCATCTTGCCTAGGAATGAACTTTGAGGAAGCTGGAAGCAAAATAATGTCTCTAGAAGGCAATTTCCTGAAGAATTCATTGCTGCCAGAATATTTGCTAAGCCTGAACTTGCCCACATTTGGTACACTATGTAAAATAATTCACCATGCACATGTTCCCCCTAATAACAGGCCCTGGAGTCCTTGGCATTCAGCCTACTGTTGTCTATCTTTGTCTTTTAACATCTTGTACCGTTGCCTGAGCACGCGCTCCGCAGCCTCCCACTCAGCCTTCGGAAATCCTCTGCTCTGCCCACACCTCCTCCAGCTGCCCACGCCAGGCAGCCATGTGAGCCCAAACTCCCCAAGGTGGAAGTGCAGAGACTCAACTTTCTCCCACCAGTCCAGTCCACAGGTTTGGGACTGATGTGCCTCCCAGGATAAGAGTAGCCTGGAGGACAATTCCTTGGGTCAGGGAAGATCCTCAGCCACACACACACATGAAGCCCTAACCTTTTGCCTTCAAGATACTCTCAGTGAGCCACACCCATCCACCATTATGTCAGTGGCATCTGCCACATCGCTAGTGACCTGTGGTCAACAAGCCACATGCAGCAAGCCCTCCCACCTGTACTAAAATCCACCATGGACTGCACTGATGCTGAGCAGCAGGGGTGCTGGCTTCCACAGAACTGCTTTTGAAGCATCTGTATGCTGAGCCTCTGGTTATACTCACCATATGAAGGGATTAGGGGTGCCTTCCCTTTCTCTTTGACCTCTGTTCAGGTAGGTCTGAGCTTACATGGTCTAACAGCCCAAGATACCTTTGCATTGTTGCTGAGTATTAACCTTTGGAGCTTAATGTCACGAGTGATACAGGTGTATCTAACCCTGTCAGAAGGAAGGAGAAAGGACCAGAAAGTTCTTAAAGTTCCTCCCACATTTTGATTAGGTTTTTTTGTGTTTCAAAAGATAATACACTTCAAATTGTACTGATGGGCTTGTAAAAAATGCAGCTGCTTCTTGCAGTTCCTTTGACTTTATATCATCTGCAAGCATTCACTTCCCCCCTGACGTATTTTTCCAGTATGATGTCTTTGTAAATTATACTTGTGTCGTTGTGCAAATACATAGTTATATTTCCCTGCAGAAAACAGGTGAAACTCCTTTACATCCATGGAAAAGAACACTTTTTTTCTGCCCAGCTTACATAATTTCCCTTCTTTTCCGTCAAATTTGTGATAAAGACTTTCTGGTTTTGGGGGTTTTTTCACTTATTTATTGCTTACTTAAGTGTTTTTCTCACATTTATTATTTATTTCAGTTTTATTCAATCATAAACAGTTTCAAGTTTTCATAGCAAAATGTCCTAATGTTAATTTATTTATGTTTGGGTTTTATAGAAACAACTATATATTCAATATGTCTTGAATTATTTAGTGGAAATGCTACTTCATGCAATGTAAATAATCTACAACTAATCTGTCAGTGACTTCTGGTAAACCACAATGTTCATTGACTTCTTTTTAGATCACATTGACAACCATTGGTTACGGAGACAAAACTCCTCTTACTTGGCTTGGAAGGTTGCTTTCCGCCGGATTTGCTCTACTTGGCATTTCTTTCTTTGCACTACCTGCTGTGAGTATGCCTATAAAATCTGTAAGAAGATAATAGAAACTTCTGTAGCTCCTGCCACTGCTATGACACAAAAAGCTGAAGGAAGCTATCTACATGAAGAGCAACTGTTTAAGGCTTATTGCTCTGTGACAACACTACTGAATTGCTACCCACAATCCAAACAAAAGGTCTGGTGTTGTTGCTGCTTTACTTTTGGTTTTTCAGTTTCTCTGTCATGGACAAAACTAGGAAATGTTCCTAAATTAGGTTGCACACTATTGTGTAAGGTTGAAAATACCTTCCTTTTTTATGAATTGTGCCTTATATATTAATAATTTTCTTTCAATTTTTTTCAAAGCAAAGCCAAAGCGAAAGTATATTACATGTTTTTCTGAGTTAGATTATACTTAAAAAACAAAAGGTGAGATATTTCTAATAACTTGTCTTGTATGACCATGTTCAGGCTAGCAACAGAGAGTAGAAGATGGCTTTAAATCAATTAAAAGTTAATATCATTGAATGTAAAAAATGCAACCATCATTTTCTCTGAATGATTGTAAATAAACATTACAGGTTTTTTATATTGTTTTTATCGATGTTCAAGACACTTTAATGGAAATGAGAACCATCTAATGACTAAAATATAGTGTAGCTTCAGAAATAACTTCTCATTTCTGTGAGTGAATTTCCTTTCTTTTTAAAATTGTTATTAAATGTGTGAATTGAGAAGTGACATTTGTAATTTTTGTATTGTCTCCACTGTAACGCATTCTAATATTTTAATACTCAGATACATTATCTATAGATCACTATAAAACATGTCTGTTAGAATACTTCATTTGTTTTCAACCACATAGACAAACCAAGATTAAAAGTCATTTGCCAACAACATTAAATCATCTGGTGCACTGCATTTATTTCTTACTCTAGGTACAGCATTTCAGTATCTTTGGCATACTACAATGCATTATGATTATAATAATAATACATTACCTGTTTGTGACTATTTGACATTTATTGACTCCTACTGTAATTAATTCCTTTTGTCAGCTAGTCACCACTAACAAGAAAGTTAGTACTACAATGAAAAGATGAATAACCTATATTAGAGATGCCAGAACTTTTGTTCTTCATGTCATATCTATGTACAGATAATAATTTTCCTCATAAACACTTCTGTGCTGAATCTGTCTATAAAACAAGAGGTATGTGTGAAACTTATGCACTTCTAATAGTATATTATTCTGACTAAGAATCAAGCGGAAATATTCTTCCTTATAATGCAGACATACCCCAGCAGAATTATTACACTCCTTGCAAGTCAAGGAGGAAAACATTCTCAGCCTTTGGATCTGTTCAGCAGGAGTCAAATTTATCTTACTCAGAGTTAAAAAGGTTACAGTGGAAGAAGTTTCATAATCAACTCTTTTTCATAGCCTATAGAATGAACTGTGGGCACTATTTAGGTGAGAAAGAGTGAGAAAAAATGGTCTTAATTTGTTAAGGAAAGCATTTTTTAACTTTTCTAAAATCAAAGGTTATAATGACTATTGCAGATATGGACCGCATATACCTGGTGCATCTGCCAGCTGGTCATTTCATCATTCCTTACTTAAGTTCCGCTGAGTATTCCTGCTTGATTTTATAAATACTTATCTACATCTATCTCCGTGGCCTTTATAATTGTAGAAACGTAGCATAGCACAAACCCAGGTAGTGGTTGGGATGTCTGGTCATTGGTAGTGCCACAGATGTTACATAAGGAGTCTCCTGCTGCACCACGAAAGGGGCACTGGTGCTGTGCCTTATACTGTCATATACTGTCATAAATGTATTATCTGAAGCAATCATGTGGTGTAACATCTTCATAAAATCTTTGTAACTAATGATATATATTTGTTGAAAAACTACCTACACACCAATAAATTACATACTGTATTGCAGGGCATCCTTGGCTCAGGATTCGCACTGAAAGTGCAGGAACAGCATCGTCAGAAACACTTTGAGAAAAGAAGGAATCCAGCTGCAAGTCTAATTCAGGTAAATATGAAATCACAAAAAAAATAGCATGTGATTTAAAGTGCAAATTGGAGCAAGTCTTATTGTTTCAATTTAGAAAGTTTTGTGGAAATGAAGTTTAACAGATTGGTTAGTTTCATGAAATTACTGTGTTTAGTGACTGCTATGTGTTCCATAATTCTATATAGAATCATAGAATCATTTAAGTTGGAAAAGACTTATAAGATCATCGAGTTCAACTGTATATAGCATTTTTAAGTGTAGTTTTCATGTTCTTCTATTCATGTTGAAGAAACCAAGGCAAGGATGACAAATGCATGCCTGCAGTTAGAAGATTATTTGGGAAAAGATCCTTAGACAATCCAACTGACAGTGCAGCACTCTTGCCTATATTAAGCTACTTTTTATTTACAACAGGCTTTAGAATGTTCCAGTGAGTGATATACTTGGTGAAGACAAAAAGTGTCCTGCACAGAGAATTGCTTTCACTATTAGTCAATTCTAAAGATGGAAATGTAGGCAATAACAATTCCAAAATATCTGAAATTCTGGGAAATTGTTTCAGCTCCAGTATTGACATGATGGTGCAGATCAACAAAAAGTGACATGATATGTGTTAAGCAGCTGTTTTGCATAGGTTTTTTCCCTAACTTACAGTCTCAGTTAAAAATGAGAAAATCCTCTAAAGAATGATTTTGCACCCAGCTTTACTCTACTTGATGCACTGAGGAAAAAAAGGGGGGAAATAAGCTTCTAGAGTCCTGGTTTATTTATTATATGGCTTTTAATTTTGAAATAATAAGTCCAAAAAGAAGCTGAGGATGAATATGCTAGAGTTCCATGTTAAGTAGAGGATAGATGCCAGACTGTCTTTGAAGCTTTCCTACAGTTAATAAATGTTTTCCATTGTTACTGTTCAATTATTATCACATAATAAATATTTAAGATTTAATATTTGTTAGAATAATTAATAAAAATAAGTCCACTCCTTTTGTGTCTATTGTACTTTAGAATGACTGTCTAAAGTATTTTCTAACACATATATTCTAATCTACTTCTTCCAAGCTTGGTTGCCAAAGGAAACATATAATAGATTAAGGTTTTGAATGTAGATATTCTTATTATTTTATTTATATATTAGTAAGATTATATTAGTAAAATAGCATGCTAAATAGATTACCAGTATCTATCTGACTGATTTCAGAGAGTGACTCCCAACAGGTAAAATTATTGTGAAAGGAAAACATCTGTTGTGTGATCCCATGATGAAGGCTGTTCAGCACTCACATGTTCAATTACATGTTTAACACTTTCAGTGATCCAAAAATTAATATAAAATTGTTGCTAGATGTATTTGAGGGTGGAACAAGGCTGACAGAATAGGAAGTATGAGGACAGGCACATAGGAATAAAACCAAGGATGACTTGGGTGACTTTAGGGTGAAATGATTCCTGCCAAATGTCTTAATACAACAAATGCAAAACTTGATCTAGAAACAGTGAATTCAGATTATTACAAGATGCCTCTATCCCAGTATTAGTGTCACCGGAAAGGATTTGATGACCACAAGAAACACAGAGGAGAAAGAGCAGGAAATGAGGGTCAAGAGCTTCATACAAGTTCCCAGTATGTTCCTCCACCTGGTTTTATTATAGTCCTTAGATACAGAACCACAAACATAACAAGAAGAAAGCTGTTATTACCACTGTAGTGTATGATGATGCTCATATTAATATACTACCTATCAGTACAGCATCTAAAGTTTGTAAGTGAGACTGGAATATTGGAGAAAGCAAATAAAACATTGGAAGAAAATGAGTCAAGTACTGGAGAAAATAAATGCAGGATGTGTCTGAACTGCATATCATTGTGTACTGTAATGGTGCTCAGGTTTTTTTAAATTGTCTGTTCTAGATATTGATAATGAACTAATATGGAAATCAGTGTGGCAATCTTGTCAGGATAATGTCTATTTTCTAATCAGTTACTCTGTAGAATTAGTTTGTGCTAACTCTTCTGTTGCCACAGATAGACTGTTTGCCAGGGCCTTTACCTGACCTAAAGATAGCTGTAGAAAATGTTTCATATGGGTATACATTTCTCAATTCTTTAGTTTATAAGAAATATTCAATGTAAAAATTATTTTAACATAATTCCAGAGAGGAAGTCCTGGAACCTACAGGACTATTAAATGTAGCAGACAGAAACATAGCAAGTAACTCTGGATATAAGGCAAAATCAATTACTTTCAAATTAAAAATAGTGCAGACATTTTTGACAATGGGAATGATCAATGAACTAAGCAAGTTACAAAGTGAGTGACAGGTTCTCCATCTGTAGATGAAGACTAGGTATGTTTCTGGTAGATATGTAATAGGAAAACACAGGGTATTAGATTCCTTATAAGAATACCTAGATGACATATAATGGTTGACAATATACAGGAAGCACAGATACTCAGCTAGTAAATACAAATTAATATAGTTATGCTGACATCAGGGAAGGTGTTCCAGCTTGTGGAACAGAGGGTCTGTCTTACTATCTATACCCAGATACAAATCTAAGCAGTAGATACATTTTCAATGCTGTTGCTTTGGTTGCTCACCTTTGAAATTATTAATTTTGTGGTTTTAAACATTTAGCAGTGTTTCAAACCTCAGAAAATGTTTCTCTTTTCTTCTAAGTGGTTTTTGCCTGGTTTTTGTTATAATTTGCAGAATGTATTATGACACTTTCTTTACCTCAGACTGCAAGTTTGTGTGGGTGTCCCCTGTGGACTTGTCACAGATAAATCCCTGCAATGCCTTTCTGAGTACCTTTATATCTTCTGGTGCTTTCATGGAGCCAGTAAATCTTACCTCACCTGTAAAGTGTACTGTGATTCACAGAACTTTTGGTATGTTTTTACTGGTGCTTCCTAAGTCAACCTAACAGAGCACATTCCAATCTGAGCAATATCCCCTCTCTCCGTAGTCAGTGAGGTGGCATTGTCACTTCATTTTCTTGGTTCCTCTGTGCTTTTCTATTGTTTCCCCATACCAGGCTTCCTGGCGGTTTTATTCTACTGATGTCAGCCGAACAAACCTGACAGCCACCTGGCGATATTATGAAAGTAACCTTCCTCCCCTCAGGCATGTATCAGTGCTATGAATGATAAGAGAAAGACATAACTTGTATTGGTGACTAATCTGCTTTTCAATTTTTTGTTTCATCCCCTGCTCCCTCTTGCCTTGTTTTTTCTTTTCTTTTACCACATATCCTGCACGTAGTGTGTATGGCGTAGTTATGCTGCTGATGAGAAATCAGTTTCCATTGCTACCTGGAAGCCTCATTTGAAGGCCTTGCATACCTGCAGCCCTACAAAGTAGGTACAAATACGGCAGCTGGTGCTGTTCTTGATGTCTGTTCGAGCTTATAGAGAACTAGTGTTTGTCTGTTTCGTCTCGGTTTGTTTTCTTAAATCCTCTCATTAAAAATTTCAACTAACAAATGAAATCAATATTATCTAGGAGCCTAGGACAGTGGGACAAATACAAATCATTGCCATTCATTGAAGAAATGCACAGGCATTAGAAACATTTTCCCAAAAAGCCACTTGGGCCTCAAGGTTAAAGTTTCACCCTGTTCAAAATTATCTTTAAGAAGGAAAATATTAACATTGATGCAGAGCTTGATCCTTGATTCAGTGGTGTGTTTATGCCTGTGCCTCTGTAAAAGGCTATAGCTACTGATCTACCTTTCCAAAGGAAGAGTACCTTGTGGTATTCTGAAGGTGAATGCACTGGGAAATATGCTTCTTTTTGTGATAATGTCTGATATATTTAGTATTTCCTTAGGTTCAAATATATATTCATTAGTACACACAGCCAGTGGAACATGACTCAAAAGACCCGATGCCACAGTTTGGCAGACAGGAAGTATTTGATATCCTACTTTGGGAGAGAATTCACAGAGCCCTGGCTGCCCAAGGCTTTTCAATAATTCAGTAAAAGATTTAGCAGAAGGTAGTGAGTTGACTGATTCAATATAGGGCACAGACCAGGAAGTAAAAGATACTTGATAAAGATCAAAAAGGAGAGCGCTAAGAGCCTTATGGGAAAGCTCTGATAAGCATCCTAACTGTTGTTATTGCAGACAGTGCAAGAGAATTAGTGGTTTCTCTCAAAGCTGGGTGATGAACATCCACATGACAGTTAAAAGGTAATTGTGTGCCAAAAAGCTCAGCCAAAAGGAAGTTTGGCTGGGTATCTAAAGCTGATCTTTGAATTTCAAAGAGTTGACAAGAACAGAGCCGTAAGTAATCCATTACCATAACTGTAATTCCAAAATTCTCTAAACTAAAAGGAGCTTTTAGATTAAAAGTTACATGGAATATTGATTTTCTTACATATACAAACAGGTTGAAGGCAACATTGGTATAAATGGATGGATATAAAATTACATAAATAATGAAGATGTATCCCAGATAAAATGTTCTAAAATATGACTGTCCCTCAAAACTGTATCTACATGTTATTTTAAATAAGCATATTGCCATGCTATCATAAAATTAAACCTTTTTATTTACCAGAAATAACTTTATCTAAAAAGAACCTACAGCTTTCTGTTATATACATGTCAGCAATGCATTTTGCCTAAGTGCTTTGCCAACTCAGTCTGCAGTGGTATGTACTAAGCATGTTATGCATGTGTTAAAACTACCAAAAATTTCTTTTCTGGAAGCATTGTAGTTATGAGTCTTGCTTGAATGTTTTTGTGGTTGCAATGTTATGTTTGTGTTGTACACCAATTAAAGTACCCATTTACATTTATCATATATCTAACATTATCTGTAACTAAGTAGTGTGATTACTATCTGCATAACAATTATGTTTTTCCCTCCCACTCCCTGACCTGAAGAAAAGAACAAGGGGAATCTTCTGGCAGGTTTGTAGTTCCTTTATTTCTTTTATCTGTGAAATTGCTGCTTTCTAATGGCTTTTAGATGTCTCGAATTCTGTGCAATAGGTTCAGTGAACTGTAACTGTTGAGAGATAACAATCAAAAAGTGTGTGTGGGTTAACTCATATTAAGAGACTAATGCTGCTGAAATTTGCTTCTTTGTCCCAGTTTTTATGTGGAAAAAGTAGGCTTTTTTTTACATTTCTATTCCCATGTTTTAACTTTGAGGGGCTCAGGTTGAACAGTGGCAGAGCAGCCAGTGGAGCAGCCTCCCCAGACCCAGTGCCTGGGCAAGGACAAAGCCCCAGCTTCTGCCATGAAATCGATGATTCCTTTCCAGGAATCACAGACATATAGCTTAATTTGGCTTTGTGAACAAGCCCACCAGCCCTCCACTGCAGGGGAAGGACCCTCCAACAGGGCTGGTTGGATGTCACCTTGGCAAGGGTCTGTGCTGCCCTGCATGAGTATCCTCAGTGCTTCCTCAGTACCGTGACTCCATGTTTCCTAACTTTTCTGTCATCCTCTCTTAAGGAGTGTTTTGGGACATGGCAGGTGGGGGGAAAGCAGGACTGCAGTGGCTCACCTGCTCCTGGCTGCACGGTTTGCACTCTCACATGGTGCAGTTCAGGTAGAGGAGGCAACCTGGTGTCTCCTAAAGCAAGCACCACTGCTGATGGCTGGGAGGGCAGAAGGGTTTGCACCCAGCCTAGATGCCAGCTGAGGACTGGATGCCTACAGCAGGCACAGGCAAGCCTTGGCAGGGCTGTCCTTACCAGGTAAATAAAGCCCTGGAAGTGCACATCCTAAGGCCGTTGGAGAGAATGCCAGTCTTTGCTTTACTGATAGCCCAAACCCTTAGGAACAGGAAAGGACTCAATGGTTACAAGAGAAAATACTCTATCTTAGAAACTCGCTAGGGATGGGAATCAGCAGGTATTTGGCAGCTGGCACTGCAGTATCAGCATGCTCAGGGAATAGCAGAGTTTACCTACCAGCAGAAAACACTGAAAAGCCAGGAAAAAAATCTTGGTTACACATCAGTCCCCAAAATACATGCACCCTAGGGTTGCACTGTGGTTCACTGTTATTCAGTCAGGGATTGAAGTCTTCACATTTCCAGGTGGCTTCTCTGGCACTTGCCTCCATCCTCTTCCTCACAGCGCATGCATCTGCTGTTAGTGTTGTAGTAACTCAAGGGGACAGGATTTGCTATGTCAGTTCTGTGACTTTTCATATACATATCCTCCATAGGCTTGCTAGCAACATATTGGTCTCTTTAAATTATTACAGCTGGATCCAAACTTTTTGCACTCACTAGCTGTATTTCCCACTCTTTCAACAGCAACCTTTAAAATTGACGTTTTGAAAGGTGAAGCTGAAGTTGGCAGCAAATGAGTACATTCCCCTAAAACTGTGACTTTTGCAGAGGGGCAAGGCTATTACCAGTTGTACCTATGAGTACTTAAAGAGAGAAATTTACCTACAGTAACTGGAAGCTAGATCCAAAAAAAAAAAAAAACCACAAACAAACCAACCAAACATCCAGCTGCCA
The DNA here is from genome assembly GCF_022539395.1 of Myiozetetes cayanensis. Taxonomy (NCBI): domain Eukaryota; kingdom Metazoa; phylum Chordata; class Aves; order Passeriformes; family Tyrannidae; genus Myiozetetes; species Myiozetetes cayanensis. The sequence continues at coordinate 84,568,501 of NW_026087411.1, read as the reverse complement.
AAACATGGTCATAATTCATGCTCCATATTAGTGATAACTGTTGTGGCTTTAAGAGAAGTCAGTGACTTAACCAGATTTTTTCACTTTATTTTCACTGAATGGAAGATCACAGAACCACAGAATATGATGAGTTGGAGGGGATCCACAAGGATCATGGAGCCCAACTCCTGTGCCTGCACAGGACCATCCCCAAGAGTCACACCATGTGCCTGAGAGTATCACCCAAACATTTCTTGAACTCTGTTAGACTTGGTGCTGTGACCACTTCCCTAGGGAGCCTGTTGCAGTATCCAACCACACTCTGGATGAAGAACTTTTTTCTAATATCCAACCTAAACCTCCCCTGACACAACTTCAGGCCATTCCCTTGTGTCCCATCACTCCTCACCAGAGAAGAGATCAGTGCCTGCCCCTCCTCTTCCCCTCAAGAGGAAGCTGTAACTGCAATGAGGTCTCCCCTTCTCCAGACTGAACAGACTAAATGACCTCAGCCACTCCTCATACAGCTTCCCCTCAAGGCCCTCCACCATCTTCATTGCCCAAATTGTGGTGCCCAAAACTGCCACAACATTCAAGGTGAGGCTGCCCCACTGCAGAGCAGAGCAGGACAATCCCTCCCTCGACCAGCTGGCGATGCTTTGCCTGATGCCCCCCAGGACACGGTTGGCCCTCCTGGCTGCCAGGGCACTGCTGACTCATATTCAACTTGCCATCGACCAGGACCCCCAGGTCCCTTTCTGTGGCACTGCTTTCCAGCATCTCCTTCCCTAGTCTGTACATACATCCATGGTTGCCCCATTCCAGGTGCAGAAACCAGTGCTTTCCAAGGTGTTTGTCCCTTCAGAAACTCCTAATTAATATGTGCACTGCTGTAAATTAGTGCATACGTAAAAATGATCTAGTTAGCTCCTGAGATCCTGGTCTACAGTAAAAACCCTACAGACCACTCTGCGCCTTTAAATAAGTTGCTTTTTGTCAGTGGCTGTTTATCATTCTTATGCTTACTTATTACTGTACTTTTGTATCACTGAAAATATATGTGGTGTATGTGGTCTTTTGTGGCAAAAATGTAAGTACAAACTGCTGCAATGTACTTTGAGAGAGCTGTTCTCAACTATTTAACTTGTTTCTTCCTGCAATGCTAATGCATGGGATGCTATGTGAACCAAGTAAGCTGCTTGTTTCACTCTTTAAATGAAGATATGTTTGCACAAGTAGTGCATTGGATTTCTTTCTCTTTACTTCATTCTTTTAACAGCAGAGAAAAACTTTTATTGCTTTAGATAAAAGTTACTTTCTTTCCTACCAAACTGACTTATATTTACAGAAATTAATTCTTGCATTTTTTCATGTATAGACCTACAGTCTTTTATGAGGTAACCAGTTGTTGCCGTGCATTTGAGTTGTCAGAGCTGTGCTTATGAGGCTGTAGCTTCACAGTGATTTTAATTAAAATATGTATGTTGTATTTCCCAAAATATTACACACAAATATTCTAATTAATGATTTGCCAAAGTATTGGTAGACAACCTCTCTGGTGCATCCACACTGTAAATGAGATATTTCTATAATCAGTTCTAGAGTTCTGCAAGTTGTTACAAAAGCCTATATGTTAAATTCTCAATATCTACGAATCCATACACTGAACACAAATATTTATTTCTGTTCAGTTATACAACACAGATGAAATTGTTTCTGTGTAGGAAACTAGATAAAGACTGATCAATCTTTTGACATCCTCAGAACATGAGGAGCCTTAGACTATGTGTAGGACATGCACTGAATGTCTGCAAAGGATGAATGTCACCCATCTAGTGTTGTAACCCATGAGCCTGAATATTAATTCCTTATTCAGACAGCTCTCTCTGATGCAATAAGGAGAAGTTTTTCCAGTATAGGAGCTTGGGTCGAAAACTCACCCCTGTTCTGTGGGAAACAAATGATACTCTGGAATTCTCTCCACCTCCTATACCATATCTGTTTCTAAAAGTAGATTTAATATAAACACTCTGCATGTACCATATAAAAAAGAAAACTGCCAATGATGCATAATCTAACTTGAGGTGGAAAGCCTAACCCCTTACCTAGCACTGGAATGCTTTGTAACATGGTCCTCTATCTCCCCTCACTCCTAGTGAGCTTTGTAGTAATAAACAGAAGCTCTTCAGGATGTACACCCCTCGGAAACATAGGTATTCAGCATCCTGCCTATTCATATGATGTTTGAGAATGCCAGCTAACATCAGATGCATGATTCATTTATTTGCCCTCCTTAGCACTTTAAAGTTCCTTACTTCTCCAAACAATGTTTCTTAATTTATTTCTTTTTAAGTGCTTGTAAATCCCTTGTTGCTCGTTGCCTGCAATGCCATTAACACAATGGCAATGATACGAGTTCTTTGAAACTCATCCAGTCAGACAATTGCATTGCACAGCACGCTGTGGTTTCACCAAGCCCTGTTCCTCTTCTCTGCCTGAGACTTCGACTTCTGGAATGCATTACATTGCAGAGATCTAAAAGTGGGGTTGAATATTTGCATAAAGATATTTCCCCAAGTCCAAGATGACTTTTATGACCATGGCAGTTGAGTTCTCTATCAAATAATTAGTGGGGAATATTAAGCTATAACATGTGAGGCAATTACAAGAATCAAAATATGGAATTGTTGTTGAGAAGAATCCCCTTGGACACAGCCTGAGGTAGTTGTGCCTGCATCCTATTCTGGAAGGTAGAGGAATGCATGTGAAATCAACCATTTGCTTCAGCTGAATTCTGTGGAAATTGTGTCTCTTACCAAAAATGATAATTCCTAGATGAATGGATCTTATGGGAAGAAACCCATGATTTATATCTCAAGCTGATTGCATTTTTTCTTATTTTTTAAAAATAATGTAAAAGACAATGGAAGTGCAAACACATAAAAAATGAAGATAAAAATAATTTCTCTTCCTTTGGAAACTGTTCTGAAAAAGGAAAAAAAGCGCATAAAACTCCATACCATTTAATTTTTTCTGTTTGACAATCGAACTATAAGATATTGTGACCCAAAATTCTTGTTATTACTCATTGAAGGTATGAGATATAACACTACATTTCTTGAGTTCATGGTCCTAGCACGAGACTGGTGGTGAAGTCTTGAACATTTGAACTTCAGGTCTCACTGTACTTTCTATTGCATTTGCATTTGTTCAGCTTAGCCTAATTTCAGTCAGGCTTGGTAAAAATCAACACCTGTATTTATTGGATGCTGAAAATTTCCCTGTACATCTGTCTGCTGTTGTTTTACGTTGGTGATAACTTCTGGCAGTTTTAGCTTCTGTCTTGAGACTCAAAGCATTCTCCCTCACCCTCAGGTTCTCCATTCATTTCAATTTCTTCCTATTTCTGCTACCACCAGCTGTCTCAGTATGAAAAGCTGAAAAATAAGTTGTAAATTGTGTCTAGTAGCCATCAGTAGTGATGCAGGTCTGAGGCTGAAGGAAAGCAGAAGTTAAACTTGACCAGAAATGCAGGAAGATGGTCAGGGAAATGGGAGAGTGGGACTGGGAGGGAAAGAGATGCTCAATTAACAAAAAGAAGTACAGTAAGATGGTCTGTGGAAGATAGAGTAAGCAGAAGTTTGTAGGCATTTGTTATTTAAAAGAAAATCTTACACAGTCTAATCATTTGGAACAGCGGAGTTCGTTCCTCCTGCAGTGAAGCTACAGTGACCTCTAGTGTCCCTAAACACCTATTCGCTCGTAAATCAAAGGTGGAAAAGGCAGAATTTAAAAAAGAAGAAATAACAATTAGGAAGTCGTTTGCTTTCACAGGGAAGTGAATGGCTCAGGCGGACAACAGAAGGAATGAGTAGTAAAACCCTACAATTGACCTTCCAGAAGGCAAACAAATAGAGAAAAGTAGTTTGCTTTCTTTCCCACATCTGCCAGTTGTAATTGATCTCCACTAAAAGATGCTTCAAAGCTCCAGTGTTATCAATATGAATGCATTCTACTACTTGCAACCTGCAAGAATAGAGGAGTGATAGGTCCACAGACGTTACCATTGCCAGGGAAGACTGGAGACAACTGTGGATCTCTCAGATCATGGTCACTTATGTTTGATTTGGGAACTTGTGTAATTTCATTTTCCTGGTTCTTTCTCGTAATTTTTGCCTTTTGGACAAACATTCAACTTGAAATCTGGGACAGCTTATGGGGATATGGGAATTTCCAATGCCCATTAACAGGTTTTACATTAATTCAAGGGATTTCCTTTGGATACCATGTAACAAGAAAAGGTGAGAGACAAAAATTATAATAGGCTAGGTCCTGAAAAGAAGAGGTGAAGGATTTTTAGCATGTACTGGACAGCATTAAATCAGAATAAAGGGCCCTAAAGACTTCAGTGGCTACTGATTCAAATACAGAATGTTCAAAGATGCTTGAAAAGGCGTAAGGTTATCTCTACTCTGTATCTCTAACGCCATCTTTACCACCATTGCATCCAGAGCCAGGAACTAGGTTATAGCCCATAAGGAAAGGGACTTTCACTCCGGGGAAAAGCCTGGTCAGGATCCCTCCAAAATGCTCTGATACAGTTACTCCTTCATGATCTGTTATTTATCATATATAGAAAAGCCCCATGGCAGAGCAGTCCTGAGGACAGCAGCTTTCTTCTCCCAGGCATGAATTCCCTACTGCTACTGGTCATACAACTTATGCCTGTGCTGAGTTAGGATCCAGTGACTTCAGGAACATTTCCCACCAGTCTCGAAATAGGAACAGGGATCAAAGAAGCGAAGAACTGCTATAACCAGCCTCTTTGGAGGTGCACCTCAAGATGCAAAACAGAGTTTCCAAACCATGCTTCCTTCAGGGGTTGCGTTTCTCTTCAGGACACAGCATCCTCCACATGGACCCTTGGCATGCCAGTACACTGCCATTGCTACAAAGCAGATTTCATTTTATTTATATGTATGAGCTCTGCATTTTAAATTAATATTTTCATTCTCAGTGTTGCACTTTTGAAAAATGTCTATAGCACAGATTAAGTGTCTGCTGTTCCTTTCCATTGGCTCATTGCTTTGATTTGGAGAACTAAAGATATGCAGGTTAAGTAGCCATTGTGTATCATTGAGCTTTTTATAAATGAAATAACCATGTCTACCAATCATTTAAAGGCAGACATTGCTTTCATTAGTAGAAATTAATCGACAGAACAACATGTGTGCTTTTTTTAAAAATTTTGGGTTTAAATTTTCATTTTTATTTTGGGGTTACTGGGATTATAAAAAATATGGTCTACACTGATAGTTTTTATGGTCATTTTATCAATTTTCAATTCTATTAGCAAAACAAGAAAAGGGCTGTCTAAGATTTGTCGAAAAAAAAGTATAATTTTATTTTATCCTTCAGTAACAAGTACAATTTGAGCTATTAAAAAAAAGAAAAAGAAAAAAAAAGCATAAGGGAATACATGTAAGAATAATATCTGTAATAAAAGTCCATTTTTATTCTCTTGCTCACACTGTATAATATGGCAATGCAATAATGTGGTTAATAAATATTTTACAGCTTATATTTTCATTATTGTACAATGCAAAAGATTCCTGAGCTGAAATGTAATTTAGTCTTCAAATGTAATTTGTATTGAAAATTAAATTTTATAACTCACTTTTCTTTGAAATAGTAGATTTTGTGGGTCTTTTGTATTGCATATACCACAGCACACAGTACTGCAGACCTAGGTAGCAATTTGTAATGGAAATAGATAATATTTTCAGCACCACGATGTGTTTATTTCAACAATTGCTTACTTTGGCAAGGGAAGCAAAGGATTATATTCAGAAATTATAGTAAAGGTATTCTTTTAAGTAATCCAACATGCTATATAGAAATACATTTATCTAATAATCTTTTTATTAATGTGCTCATTTTTTATCATTCTTGAAAATTATCTCATAATAAGTTTTCAGCATGTGTTTTACCTGTGACAAACTGCATCCTTTCTGCTCTCAGTGATGTTTGTATTCAGATTGAAATGCTAATGTCTGCTATGCATGGACAAAGGTATCTGTTTATCTCAATATTTCACAGCCACAGAAGCCTATAACTACTTTTCATTTCATATAAGCATATATTAACACTATATTTTCAGAGTGCAGTAGGTTGAACACCTAAGAACCACATAATCCATGTTAGCATTAGTAAATTAGCTGCAGAATTCACTTCCATTGAAAACATCTTATGGGCATGCTGGAGTTAAATGCAAAGGCTTTGAGAATACTAGAAAGTGCCTTAACTTCAAGAACAACAATAATTTGCAAGTAGACAGTCTTTGCTCTAGTATTTTAAAAGCCCCCACAAAGCCTACACAGAGCAGCAGGACTGCAAGACCCAGTAACATCATACCATGAACAGCTCCTTCATTGGCACCATCATCTCTCTCCTTGCAAGAACAGGACCACTGATCAAGATGACCATTCTTTTGCTCAACCAATTGAACTTAACCCTGCAGATAAAACAAGGTTTCCAGACCTCAGTATCAGACTCCCTTTCTGTTTCCCCTTTACATCTTCTGCTGCAGGAAGCAACAAACAAAGGCAAAAATGTAAAATGATGAAAAAGCATAGGCAAATAGTTCATCAGATATGTTTAAACACAAACAAAGGTAATTTAAGCACTGGGAAATAGAAAATCTACATTTAGCTGGCTGGAGGGGAGGGTTATAAGCATGGCAGGGGAAAAGAACAGCTTACAATTGGCCAACCGTAAGACCACAGGGTCACCAGTGGTCCAGGAAACACACTCATGAGCTTGGCTGGGCTCTTGTACCTGTCCTAAAGCACCTGTGCAATACCACTTGCATGTAGACAGCTCTCAGCTTAATCTCCAGCAATGACTTTAGGGAGCACACAGCGTATCATTACATTTCCATTAATAGGTCATCATGATGTTTTTTGAATGTTTTGTTAATTTTGTTTTTGCCTTGACCAAGTGAGTGGTGTAACAAGGAATTCTGGATATGAGTGAACACTAATCATGCATATGAAATGTTGGAGGTGCCAAATCCCAACCAACCATGAATACACTAACAGTATTTTTGCCTGCTTAAAAAAAAAACCAAACCAGACAATACTACATGGCATGCCATAAAAATAGAATACATTTCAGTTTTGTTTATCTGAAGACATGGCCAGAAATGCACTGAGCGTAAGTGCATAAGATGGACACAAACCCATTTAAAATTCAAGGAATAGGGAAAAAAATTGTAGAGATTAATAAATAATAATTGGGTGAAATTTGGGGTTTTTTTGTTAATTTAATTTCATTTACAAGGTTATTCTGTACTCTATGATAGACTGCTAATGATAATGCTTCTATCAAAAAACAATTACGTCAAATCAGTTTCATTCACAAATTAAATATATTCAATGAAAATAAAACTGTGTAACAAACAGATTCATACCAGTGAGAATTTTTAGAAATTATCATACACTGGAAAAAAGGAATGGAGTGAAGGAACTATGAAATAAAATATACTTCTCTCCCTCACAGTCAAAAGCTGAGTTTTAAGGAGCGGGTCCGGATGGCCAGCCCACGAGGTCAAAGTATAAAGAACAGGCAATCTTCAGTCGGAGATCGCCGCTCCCCAAGTGCTGACGTTGCCACCGAGGGCAGCCCAACCAAAGTCCAGAAGAGCTGGAGCTTCAATGACCGAACACGCTTCAGGCCCTCGCTGCGGCTGAAGAGCTCACAGCCCAAACCCGTGGTTGATGGTAGGAGCCTTTCACGCCTCATTTGCCATTGCACGCTGCCCCCAGCCTGCTCACACTCTTGCACGCTTGCACTGTGATTGTGAGATGTTTTAGGAAAGCAGAAAGAGTTGTTATTTGGAGGCAGAGACACAAGCCAGCTATAGTCTGCTTCAAAGAACACATCAGAGTGATTTTTTTTAATAAGAAGTGTCACTGGTGCATAAAGACGGATTGGTGGAGGCAGTAATCACTGTGAAAAGTTGCAGGTGAGCTAAATGTATCCAAGGGACTTGGATGCAGCAGCTCCTCTCTCATGGTCCTCTCTCCCACTGCTGGGCTAAGCTGCTGCCCAAACCTGCTGCCTCTCACAGGTCGTTCACTGCTGCACTGTCTGTACCTTTGCCAGCCAAGAGCACAGCTTGTGCAGAACTGATTCCCTCAGGCAGAGAAGCCCTGGTACCTCCACTGCAGGTGCAATCACCTGCCACCAAGAGATGTACTACTAGGTGCTTTAAGTTTGATCTGGCTTGATAAGGCAGGTGGTTTTAGCAAACAAAACCAGCATTATTGTGGATCCACACGTGAAGAAGTGGCTTTGTGAAAATGGCTCTTTGTGAAAACGGCTTGATGAACCCACAGCAGGCAGCCTAGCCTTTCTCTCAAGCTGCTCTCCATTTTTGGCTAAAATGGCCTCTGGCATTATATTAGCCAGTATTCAGGCAAGGATCTTCATCTGCCAAAGCTTGCCGAAACAAAGACAGTGACTGCCCTAACCAGAGAGCACCAAAGCAAATGAGAGCAGCCCCCTGACAAGCAGGAGCTGAGAGCACCGGGTGAATCTGACTCCTGTGTGGGATGGGTCCAGCAATGAAAGGTGCAGTCACACAGCTCTGGGGGTACCACTGCTCCCAGTGGATTTGGTTTTGGATTTCTCCATTCACATTTTTCCCAATATATGAATGTTTTGTTCTTTCTTGTGGTACCTCCCACATAAAAAATAAGGGAAACAAACTGGTTGGCTACCACAGAAGGCAGTGACTCTGACTGTGTGGGAAAGGTACAATACAGGTAATTTGATCCAAGTAAAGAAGTAACTTCAAACTCTGCAATGGCAATCATGGATGTTATATTCAATGACTGTGGTAAAACTAATTAGACAGAAGTGTGATTTTGATGTCTTCTTCCTTTTTAAGAGCACATTTATCACAGACATGTAGGTCGTAAAATACCCATTGAACTGCAATGCCCCATCCCTCAGATGAGGATGTCCTACACAACACAACTCTGCAGGAAAAACCTGGGTAAATAAACATTTCCTGGAGGGCAAATAAGACAAACCAGCAGTGTTTGCTGAGGTCACCATTCCAGTCTAGTCCTCCCCCATGGAGACCTCTCAGATGCATAAATTCAAAATTTGCCTGGGGTTCAGTGAGCTACCAGGCTGCTACCAGGCTGCTAACCAAGTTGCTCACCACTCTGCTCTCCATCCTGGGACACAGGTCCTGGCTCATGTCCCACAGCAGCTGCAGCACAGGAGCTGTGTGATGCTGGCCCAGGTTGCATGCTGATGTGAAGCTCAGACAAGGCCATGTGCTCCACAATGGGAAGTGAGAAATGCTCTAGGTAGCAGTGGTTGAAGGTACCCTGTCTAAATTTAGGCTTTTTATATAATCATTTACATAGCACAAGCATCTCCTCAGAACCGCACCAAAAATAATTTCATAGGTTAACCCCACATAACTCACACTGTGCCTGGAAGTGACCTACAACAGTAATTTGTTGAACACTGCCCCAGCCCTGCAGTCTGTACCTCACTCAAGCACCTGTTTCATTTTTCATCAGCCCATTTGTCATAGAAGCATTTCCTCAGCATGTGCCCTGTTTTGTCCTGTACGTATTGTCGTCAATAACAATGATTTGCACAAGAAAATCGTGCGCTCTCTGATTGTCTCCCTCTCCCGGAAAAGGTGGCATAAACAGCACCTTGGGTATATCTGTAGATAAAAGACAGTAACAACAACAGAGCACTCATTGCTGTCCGTAAACCCTTAAAGATCTTCCTGCTCCTCAGGGTGAGCACAACCTGTTTCCTGGTCAGTGATTTCCAGCTACCAGTCCACCCTTATGAACTGGGGCCAACAGATACACCAATTTCTCATTTGTGGCAGAAGGAACAGCTTCCATTGTCTCCAGTTTTTAGGCAAATGCCAAGTTTCCATTCTGGGACCTCATCCAACTACTTCTAGGACCACTATAATCAGAGAGGTGTCCAGTGTGCTCACTGCGGAGACACAGCTCCCTGCTGCCATACCCAGACCTTTGCAGCAAAAGTCAAGGACTGCCAACTTTGATTTCGTTTTTGGGTTTTTTGATTACCAATTTCATAGTTTGATATGTCTTCTATATTTGACAGCTCAATGAGAAGGATCTTGAGATGAGGTATTTAGTTTAGAACATCTTACATTTTTCACAGGATGAAGAAAAAAAGTATTTGCAGCATATCATTCTTATCTCTAGCTTGCCAGATCCTGCAGTTTCCTCCTTAAGGTATTCTCCAGCCAAATGATTAATTATTTTGGTGGGACAATCTTCAAGCCAAAACTAGAAGACACACCTTTCTGGGTGAAATTGTGGACACAAAATAATACCCTTGAACAGCTGGTCCTTCTGGTGATTCTTATATCTCTGTAATGTGTTTGGGGTAGAAGAAGTTACACTTACAATAGACCTTTTGTGCAGTGACAACATAGTATTGGGTACCCAGTTCAGTGTCAAAGCTTTATATCAGTGATCTAATGAAAAAACAATAGTCTTACTATTAACCTCTCCTTCCAAAAGAGAAGGCAGAGGAGACAATTATATTTGCTTCATTTTTCACTGTATGGGATTTGGTGTTGTAAATGCACTTCCATTAGCACAGGCAGAAGAGGAACGATCTCTATCAAAGTGAGGTGCACTGAATTCTGTGTGAAAATAAAAGAAGCAAATATATAAGAAGAGGATTCAGAAAGGAAGGGAAATTGTTAGCATACAAAGATGATTTAAGGCAGATAGTCAACAGATTGTGACTTTGCAAGGCTGACTAAGCACTGGTAAGGACATGGCTGGAATCTCGGCCAAAACCATCAGAAAGAGACTGCTGGAGAAACTAAACACTAGCAATTAGAAACTGGCCTGTAAAGGGAGTTGTAGGGGTAGCTAAAAGGCTAACCTTGTTGAAAATGTAGAAGCCTTCGTCCTAGGCTACCCAGTGACACTCTAACACTCCCCCACTATATATTAATATCACAGAAGAAGAATTTCTTGGGCAGCGAGTAAAACACTTAAGCTGGCCACAGCTATCTCCCAAAAGGATTTTGGCAAGACAGCCTTAGAACAGTATGACCAAAACTGTTGCACAAATGGCTTTATTCATGGGTAGTAACAGTCCTCTGAAACTGCCTATAAACCATTTACTGCTGTTGCCAAAGTGGGTCTGACAATGGCAGCAATTATTTCAGCTATATATGTGCATTTGCAAATGGAATCCAAACCTGAGAGAGCTTTAATGTCTTGAGAGGTCTTTGTTGGCATGGCTGCAGATGTTTTCTAGGGTATTTAACAGCACAGGGGAGTGAAACTGAAAATCAAGACTTACATAATCTGATTTTAAATATGTGTGCAGTCTCTGGTGACATGGTTCACAACTGCCAGAACTCTTGTTGAAGAGGGGACTCTGCACAAATTAATGAAGGTGCCAAGATGCTGTATTTCTAATCCCTGTTATCAATCTAAAAGGGGATCATCAGGAACAAGCAAATCAGAGGGGAATTTTCACCAATCAAGAATGTTAAACAGTGAAGCTTTACAACATGCACACCTAAAAGGATACATGAATTGTATAGAGTCATGGAAGAGCCTTCCCCAAAAGAATGCTACATCACATAGTCAAAAATGCTGCCTGACCTTGGACCCACATGCAGCTACTCCTGTACCTGTACCTGTATGCAAAGTGAGCCAGGAGCCACCTCTGACCCCAAGACCTCCTCATGCAATATGGCTTGTGCCTCTGCTAAACAAAAACAGGGAAACTGCAGCCAAACTGCCCGTAAGGAATGGTCCCCAAAACATGAGAATACCCACTGGCAGGTACCAACCCCATAACAGAGTCTGTGCCAGTGATAACATAGTACAGGTGGTCTCATACCATTGCTTAAGGCACTGTACCTGTGCCTTATTATATGTTGTGTAGATCCATCCACAGAGACTCATCTCACAAAATCTCTTCTTTGCAGACAATGGTGTTCCTGCCCTGCATTGGTTTTTTTTCTGCTTGCCTTGTTTTCTGGGGAACAGAACCTTTTCTGCTTAAATCATGCTCCAGTGTTGTACCACCACAGTAGAATTAATGAACAATATTATGTTGTGGATGCAGTTTTCCATGAGGGACAAAAGTACTATATTATATTTGCGTTCTACCATCCCATGCTTCTAAGCCTCTGCATGAGTTATTTTGCCTTTACTGTAACCTAGAGACATTGTGTGGCTTTTTGAATAAAACATCAAAAGTGTTCAGCACTGGAGATATTACAAACATATTTCATTTGATTAATTTAAAAAAAAACTCTCCAAGGAAATATTTGATTTCTTGCACCATCCCTGAACATTTTATGCTCAGATGACCTCTAGCCTTTCATTCCCTACAGAGTACTTGCACAAAACCCTCAGGGTACAGTATATTATAAAGAGTCATGGAAAGAATGCAATCGTGCATTTCAGCCCCCGTGTCCTCAGTTACTACCATGTAATCTATGTATTGCAAAAATGACAAGTTTTCCTTTCAGTAGCATAAACATCTTGACCTTGGATAAGGTTCACTTGATGTGGCAAAAGTCCTTAGTTTGATTGCTTCTACATCTCAGCTTAAATTTGCTGATTCAAAATGAAGCTTCATGATATCAAAATAAAGCTTGAATGAAATTTTATTAGCAATATATAAATTTGTGCTAATCAATCGATTAATTTTCTTGTGATAGCTTAACTGAATGATAGAGCTCTCATTTATTACCACTGTCAATGTAATTAACTTGGAAGATCTGGCATTCTGATCTAAGGTCCAAGTCATGTCTTCATTTTGTGTAAATAGGTACAGGTCATTGGTTTTGAGGCTTTATATTAGTTCATTCCAACCAAAGTCCTGGCCATATGAGTCCATAATTTAGTCACTTCCTTTATGACAGCTCTTGAGGAACTTGCTGTGCACCATTTCTCACCGGACCAAGTGCTTACTCAGTGGTCACATGTGAATGATTATTAAGCTCACCTCCGTGAAGGACAGCAGCAGACCACCTCACCAGAAGTATGATTTGCATGGGTTTTGGATAACCTCATCTGCAGTGAAGACTATACAAATGAGATAAGAAGTAATTTTGAGAGGACACTCATACGACTTCCCAACCACCATGTAACCCACGTGGACCGAATCTGAGACATTTGAGAAATGTTTCATTTTTATGATGTGTTACTGGGGAAATCCTTCATGGCTTTTTAAAATACAGGACTCTCCTGTAGATACCTGAATCTAAAGCTGCCATTCTCTTTTCTGCCTTTGCCCCCATCTATGACCTCTCTCAACCACAGGACCTAGAAATCATCCAGGATGCAGGACCTCTGAGGACCTTTCAGAATATCAGACATATATCAACTGATGTGTACTACAAGGTCTTGCAGGAACACAGTCAATTAGGTGTGACATTTAGTTCATTAGTCCCCAGTTCCAGATATTATCATATATATGTGCAATTTATTTTACAGTTTTAACTTCTTGTATGTAATGTATATAAAATAGGAGAGATGTGTATCTAAAAATATACTAAAATCATGCGTTTAGTGGCACCTAACCTTTTTCTTTCCCACTCTTCTCATGTGACCATCTAAACTTGCTGGCTAATTTGCCACTATTTATAATAAGATCAGCCTTTTTAACTGCACAATTATTGTGCATATAATGAATTGTTTTTAGAAGGTCTCCTGGTCCAGCATATCATCATTCAAAATTAAAAGGATTCCTTTTTAATTAAGTAGCGGGAGCTGTTCCATGAAATATTGCCAGTGCAGAAATTTTTGAGAAGCTAAATAATAACTAAAGATAATTGAGAGTTATTTGAAGGGAATGCTAGAATTTTAGATATTTGGAACTTGCCCGCATTGTATGATAACATATATAAATTAGGTTTCTGACCTTAAAAAATTGCACTTACAGAGAAAGAAGACTATATAATTACACCCAGAAAATATAAAAAAACTTCCCAACAATCCTATCTTCCCTTTTGACAGAATCAGAGGTTTTTTCAGAAATGCTTCCACATATAAAATGTTGTTAGGGATATTCTTTATGATATTCTGCCTCATATAGCATTGCAGTTACCAAATTCAAGTTCTGATGCCCCATTCTCATCCCCATGTGGATAGCTTTGGCTATTTCAAGAGAAGACAAGGAACAGGCTATGCATACAGCACTACTGCACTCCCCATTGGTACTGCCTGCACAGCAGAGGCTCAGGTCAGGCAGAAGGGAAAGGGAACTCCTACAAGCTTGTGCAGGAATGCTCCTCCTTACAGGAGGCACCAGTTTCCTTCCTTTCCCAAGAAATTTCTTGCCAGCATGGAAATGGCAACTATTTCATAAAAGACCCCTGTAAATAATGTTTTCAAATTTTGTCATCCTTATTCCCTCTTTCCAAATTTTTCCACCTGGGCACTGTTGTGTACTACTAGGGATTTGGGTGTCATTTTCTAAGCAAATATTAAGCATCTAATGTAAAGAGCATATCATGGAAGTACTTGTCCTGCCTTCTTCCCTCTTTCATGATTAGAAGAAAGCTTTTCCTTTTGTTTAGTTTGTGGTGTTTGTTTTTTTCCTTAAATCAAGGAAATAAATACCCATTTCACTCCCTTGGGCCCCTTTTTCTGGCCTCTGCTCTGGAAAGCATGTAAACATGGGCTGCTGCCTTTCCTGCTCTGGGGGAGCTTTGGGTGTTCTTATTAAGTATGTGATTAAGTTCCATCGCAATTAGTGTTGCTTTTTGCAGTTGATTTTTCCTATGGAACTTAGCAAGCAATCACAGTAAAAAAAATAAGGTGAACTATGTACTGAGAGTCAGGTTACTGATGTTTTAAAGCAAAGGCAAATTGAAAAGAAAATCAGTTCTAGTGGTAGTGAAGGGATTTTATATTCATGGTTCAACAAACAGGAAAATTAAGAGAGCTTCTGAAGAGGTGAGAAATTTCATGAAACATATTTAAACAAAGGCACTAAGCTGAGACACATTTCATTTTGATAAAGGAAAATTGCATGAATTATGAACATAAACCATGAAGGTGTTTCTACTTAGAATAATTTTTGAGGGGAAAAAAAGAGAGATTTTGTGAAACATTTGATGCCTTATAGCATTTGTAGTAACACTATAAAATATGTACAGTATATCTCCATATTTTAGAGGCCATAGGCTAAATCCTTAACTCACCACAGTAAATGCTCAGTGTGAAGAAAAGTACTTCAAAGGCAGGGTAAAACTGAGTGAAATACACCTACCTTGTAGACATCCTAGGCATTACATAGAGTAGCACAGCAGAGGCTCTATTTTCTTGCAAAGAGGTCTGAAAGAACAGAATAATGAGAGTATTAAGCTGCTAGCATTGCTTCTTGAACAAGAGGGGTCATCTGAGCTCAGTAACAGTGTAAAATTAAGGCAGTTTAGAGTCTAATGCTAAAGCAGCTGCCTGGGCACCCCTGCTGCAGCAGACCTTTGCATTGACACCTCCCATGGGGAAACCTGTTCTCCAAAAGCTTTGAATTTATGCCTAACTTTACTTACCCAGATGATAGATGCATTGAACTATCCACTTGTTTTCTTTCTGACTACTCATGCAGAAAATGAGTCTCAAGATGAGTGTGTCCCACTGGGGTGCCTTGCACTGCTGCCCTGCAGCCAGAGCAGCTCTGCACTTGAAGGAGGCTGATGAACAGGGTGGAGAACAGGCTGTGGAGCTGTATTATGAATTTTTTGGACATCAATTCCCAAGTCAAACTCTGGATTTTGAATGATAGTTAAAGACTATGGCTGGATCTACCTCAGAACCTGTGGAAATTAGGCCATCATCCATTTTTCGCCTTGGGTCATGCATTACAATGAAAATCAGACCTTTTTTTCCAAATCTTTGTGTTTTTAACCAAGTCAACACAACACTGTGTTGTAACATGAATAAATGGGAGTCATATGCAAGCTACCAACTTCAGACACCTATTTAGGTTTTGCCATATCTAGAAGGTGGGTTCTCAGCCTCAGCAGAATTATTTAGATCACCTACATGAAGAGCCCTAACTATGTTCAACTCAGTCAGAGTAAGATCCAAGTGATTCTGAAGGCTTCCAAAAAGCAAGGAAAAAGGTCTGTGTTGGAATCACCTTACTGGTCACTATGTCAGAAGTACTTCCATAGAACTATCTGTGGTGTCAGCACACACACTTACCAATGCTGGACTGTTGTTGCTGGCATATGGCTGTTCTCAGAAAACAGAGTATAAGATCTTTTTTATTCTGTTAAACAGGTAGATAATTACTTGAATATTACTGACAGTGAAAGCAAGGAGCTATGAGAGTGATCAGAGTAGTGTCACAGTTCTCCCAATGTGAAAGCATTTTATTAAACAACGGAAAACACTTCTAAGAAAGGACACGTGATGTGTACAGAGGTAATGATCCAAGCCTTATGCATAACTTTTGCACACAGCCATATGAAATGCAGCTACAAACTTCTAAATGTTTTGTTGGTGATGTATAATGTTTTGGAACAGTGTAATGTTTTTACCCATTCATTTGGGGTGATCATTAATGACTAGAGTTTGCATGAAGAATGAATAAATACTGTGACAAACAGGGAAAACATCAAGGCAATTTTACTACCTTGTGCATACCTCTTCTATATCTTGGTAATTGCTGCTTTTCTGTGTGATTAAATCAAAGACTGGTCTTCAGGAAGTAAGAGGAAGAAATTAAAAAAGCAGCAAAGACCAGACTGTAGCCCAAGGTAAATAATGTCAAAGATTGTAAGAAAATTGTGGATGCCTCATAAGTTGTGAAATAAACACTTTCTTTGTTTAAGATCAAAACACATACTGAATTGTAAATATGCTGGTATTAGAAAAGTGGAATTTTTTTTGGACTGTCAAACGGACTGACAGCCCTTCTTAGAGAAACTTGCAGGGGTTTGTCTAAATCTGTATTAAGAGACACTTTGGTCATCATTGAGACCATATTCATGATCTGCCCAAACAACAGACTGGAAAGCCCTGCTTAGCTAGTGGTAGAGGTTCCTCTAGAGAGAAAGAGGGACCAAGGCTAACTCTCAGAAGGCCTGGAAGAACAGCCAGGCTTATGTAGAGCAGCTGCTGTCCAAAGTTCCTTGTGGAACCCACATGGACCATGCACAACCACCCCAGTGGAGAGCAGGACACAGGGAAAAGGGGTATGGGGAAGGATGAAGAAGTAGATGTGTGCAGGGCTATACACGAGCTGGTAGCTGGGCACCTACCTGCCCTGTTAGTGCTTGGGGAGAGCTTTCCCTGGGAACAGACAGCAGCTTGGAGGATGTAGCTTAGCCCCATCTGGGAACTGGCAGGGATTTGAACAGCTGGAGCTACTAAAGCAGCCAAACTGACCCTAATTCAACCCAGACCTCAAGGATGAACTCGAGAGGGACAGAAGGGGTACAAGTACATCTCACCTCATAACTATGTGGTACACAACATGAGCTTCCAGTGGAAAAATTCATCAGAATGTGAACTTTGAGTTCAGTGGTGTTTTAAGCTGGAATTTTTTCTCCAAATTGCTACTATGCATTTCCCAAACTTTTTCCCAGGTCAACTCAGTGTTCTAAAGAAACATGAATGTTTCCCATAGGAATCAAACAAGATTTATAGCTTTTCACAACCTTTATTGACGTGTGGTATTGAGGTTCTGCCGTAATTAGGGAAATTTATATCAGTGGAATATTAAAAAGAAAAAAGGTGATTTATTAGGAGCAGCATCTGTTCTTAAAGCTGGCTTAAATTTATAACAATTTTCCAGCATCTATCTAAAAATTTTGCTGATTTTTGTATTCCCAAGGGAGCAATATGAAACACTGTAATTGCACCATACCGTTCTCAAAAGAGTTCTGCGAAGATATACCATGTTAAGGAAGCCTTTTTATTAATGACACTCTTCTTGGCAGTGAGACAACCATTCAGAAACATGTTTATTTTAAACTTTCAAGTTAGAGTCTCCTGTTTCACTGGGTTTACACGGTTACAGCTCTTGTGTTCTTAGCAGAATTTTTCCTAACTTATACTGACATAACAGAATAGATTCAAATCTTAGAGAGTCACTGGAAATATCGGTAGCATAAAAAGCTCTGGTTTTAATACGGCACTTATAATGAGCTGGGAGATTTCCACACTGGGAGAGGTAACTGGAGAGGCTGATCAGATGTGACACCTGGAAAGTTAGTGTTGTGGAATACTTAGCACATTCTGAGGGGGGAGTTTAGGTAGTGTGTATACCTATCAAACTAATTGCATAGTTTATTTTAGCTAGTCACATTTCTGGGCAGGGATCCACGTGTTTTTGAGGCAGGATAGGTGGAGAGATATATATTTTATCAATAAGATAAGCCAGTAGAAAAGCTTATGAAAGAGTGCATGGAAAAAGCACTCCTGGCATCATTGTAGGTATGACTTACAGTAATAGCATGGAAGGAGAGATTTCAAAGTTTTGTATGAAGATATTTTATTTTTACTATTACACTTTTACAATTTAAAAATTAAATTTTTATGGTTGCATTTTATTTTTTCATGTTTCTTTATTAAATTGATCTGCCAAAGGTGGAATCACCCGTTCTTCAAAGCTACAGATGTTCCTTATAAGTGTTCCAGTTCCCAAGAATAATGAACTACTCAGAGTCATTTAAGAAAAAAAAAATTAGTATGCCTGAACATTAGATCTGTGAAGAAAACAATGCAGCAACACCAGTTCATGAAAATGATGTACAATGCTGTTCATGCCAAGATAGCATTCCTATTAGATTTAGAAGGTACCATGAAATTTTCAGGCACTTCTGATGGACAAATAATACTTTTCATCTTTAATTTGCAGTCTACCTGAAAAAGGAACTTGAAAAAATGTCTTATAATCATTTGTGTCTGTCTGTGCTTCAAATCTGCTAATAGAAGCCCCTGAAATGGTTTACTTAAAGTGTTTCGGAATATCTAAACCTATGTTTTAAATAACAGCATGAATGTAGACAGGGACATAGGACAGGGAAGAAATCTCCTCTCTTACTGAGTGCTTCCTTAATCCCATCATTTTTTTTTATGCTTCATGTCACTCTTTCATTTTACACTCTCTTCCTGATGAAGCAGACACATTTACATGATGAAGTACACTGGCCTTGAGTGAAATTCTTCACCTGGGCACTTGGACTTTATGCAGTTGAAGAAAGATTATTTGAGATGAAAAAACACCTGCCCTCAAGAGTTTTTCTCTACTTCACGTACCTGCAAAACATATATCATATACGGGCATCCATGACTCTGCCCTTCTTGCTCCATTCATATTCCAGCACATTCTAAGTTTGTAAGCCTCTTGGTCGTGCAGCAGTACCTGATTTATTTGTGTATTCAGATACAATGGGCAATTCTGAGATTTCTAGATAATTCTCGAATGGTAACTCTGGCAGAGTTAAGAAATGGTAAGACTAAGAAATGGTGTTAAGAAATGGTAAAGGATCCTCTTTTTTTTCAGGTAAATAATTACAGTAACTTGGCTTAAGCTCCTATGGCAAAGGAAGGCTTCAATATCTCCATGGCTCTGAGGTTTAAGGTGGTAATTGATCCATGATGGATGTCATTCTCTATTCATTTTTAGTAAAAAGGTGCTTTGTTTATTTTCACCTGTAATAAAGTGTCGGATCATTCCACCACCTCCTTATTAAATGAAATGGATCTTCTCCTTTGTCCTCAATGTCAGGTTGATCCATAGTGGTAAAATAGTAACAATAAAACTTCAGCGTCTTTTGATTCTGCCATTACATCTGTTAGCTCACCATCTCTTTCTTGTATGACAAAGAATGTGATGAAAAACCATGGGACATCAGGAATAGACATCCTGGTACTCAAATATTATTTATTTAAAAAATAGCAGGGAATTCTTCCTTCTAATTTTTACACTAATTTTACACTGGGACTACCCAAGTGTTTATGACACAAGCATAGACACACACAGGTGCATCATACAGTTTGCAAACTGATGAAGCTCTGTCATAATAAATTTGCAATCTTTATTTCTCCAGAACCACTCTGCAAGCAGTTTGAAAACACTAAGGAAGAGATTTTTAAATGCCTCTTGTTTAGTTTGCTCTTGCATTTTGCAGCTGACACCAGTCTTGGAACAGATGATGTTTATGATGACAAAGGATGCCAGTGTGATGTGTCAGTAGAAGATCTCACCCCTGCTCTTAAAACTGTCATCAGAGCAATCAGGTGAGTAAAAAATACTGAGTTAATAAACATTTGAGATTTCTTTGGTTATGATACTAATAAACTGTATGTCAATTCATAAAATGATCGTTAGTTGAACTTACTACATAGCTAATGCTAATACACTATGCTCTTTTTTTATCAGTGTTTTAGTTAAATTTAAATATTTATAGGTTCTTTTATCAGCTTTTCAAATCTAAAGGTGTTATGTGATTTTTACACAGAAAAGAAAGAGAGTAATGGATATAATTTCCATTATATTTCCTGTAATCCAAATACAGTCTGATGTAATTTTACTGAATGTGTATCACCTTGCCTGGAAAAGTTATTTCCTTTAAAAGTGTAGGGCTTTATTTCATTTCCATATTTCTGAAACTGTCATAAGACTTCTATTGCAAATTTCTTCTGGTAAGAGCAGAATAATTACATTCATTCAGTTGTGCAAAGCCTTACCTACCACTATTCACTGAACTAAGTATAACCCAACTAATTTAAAACTGATAGTCTCCTTCTTTTCCAAGAAAGCAGCAAACTGCATTGGAACTTATAAAATTACCTGTACTGAAAGTTTAAATTTAGCATTCACACTCTTGAGACTGCCAAGGCTCTACATGTTCCAGAATATTTTGGAGTGCAAATTCTGACAGGTAAAATCACCACCGTAAAGTATACAACAATAAGCAAGGAGAGTTCAAGCAGGTTATTACCAGGGGTGACCAGGGTCACTACATCACAGCTACATCAGTGTCCAGCACCCTTCTTGCAGGCAGGCAGGCAGACAGACAGGCAGACAGACAGACAGAGAGGAATTGCTGCAAAAACCTACAGAAGGATGACGTTTTCCTGCAGGGCAACTCTTGCCTGAGTTTTCTCAGCACTATAGCAAAAAGAACTTCAAGCTTTTTATCAACTAATTTCATACAGTGATAACCTATAGGTTACTTGTATTTTCTTCCCCTTTTTCCACTGATTAAAATGAAGACAGACACTGAGTAAAGCTGTTTCTCAAACTTTTCCACTAGCACAGAGAACTTGACAGATAAATTGTAGACTTCTTTTCCAATCATTTTTCCAACCTTCCTGGAAATGACCTCACAGAACTTCTCAGATACCAGGCCCGTGCCCACAGTCACTGCAACTGATGACTCAAATGTCACTGAGGGAATGGTCTCTTGCCAGAAATGTTTCAGCAGGTGACAGAAATCCTTCTACACAGTGGACACCCACCTACAAGGCAAGCCTATTCCCTCAAATGGAAAATGCTCAAATTAGGAACAATTAGCACAGTCCGGTGGCTTTAATGCTAAAGATTCTTGTCTGTGATGCTGCATTTTAAATAGACTGGTTGACTTTTGGCTCCAAGTGCACCTTGATACTTGTACAGGCAAGCAATACCAGTGATCATCTCATTCTTAATAAGATCCAGATTCCTTGAAGATTGTTTTCTAAGGTGCCACTGAACTGTTCAGTGCATCATCTGCATTTTTGCGTGGTTCTCTTGGTCATTATCAGTTCAAATGGAAAGTAACCAAACATGAAGGACATAGCTGGCAAATTTTCTCCATAGGGCCATCCACAAAGCTGTTCTCATAGTAAGAGCAAAGATACCAGAGTTTGATAGTCATTCATGCACTACTTAACTAATGAGCATTAAATTTTTAGATTATCTCCAACTGTTCTCTGCATGGTCAGCTTACCAGAAAAACAACTAATTTCACCACTGAGGCTGAGAATAAGAATCTCCACTTGTTATCAATTAGCCATGAATTTCTCCCATCTCCTTCCAAATGTTAGCATTTCACTAGATTACAAGCAGCACATGCAGCTTGGTTCAGAAACATATCTTTGTCTGACATGTGTAAAGCAGTAATGTGCCATGATCTTCAGACTTCTGTTAAATGCTACACTTTAATCTCTCAAAATCAAGAGACTGATAATTCAGTTCATCAGGTATCTGATACACCTCTTTCTGGTTATTCAGAGTATCTGTTACCTGGAATCTATGCAAACATCTGAAGAAGGATCGGAGACTCTATATAGTAACTGTAGAATTTCAAGATGATAACATCTGCCTATATGGAAACTTTGTGCCTCATTTTGAAGTTTGTTTTTAGAAACGGCTTTGAATTGCAAAGGCAATGGGGGAGGGTGAAGGCTGCTTTGCCCTATATGCTGGTGTACAGAAGCAGTTGAAGACAAGAAGGCACTTGCATAGCTTCATGAAACACTATGAAAAGACCCCAAATATAAACACAGGCAGTTGAATCCATTCTTGATACATCAACTTGAAAAATTGTAATAAGGGAGAATAATTATTTTTCCCTGCTTAGAGGTGGGTACAAATTACAAAAATGGCCCTTTTGTTTTGGGAAGGAAATTAAATTAGCCAAATTAAGTCATGCTTGTGGGTTTACAGAGGTAGGTCCTCTCTCAGTTTTGGAATCAAATCATTTGAGCTTGGGGTTTTTTCTGTGAAAGAAGCCTAAAATATACTGGTTACTCTCAGGTTGCACAGCCTTGAAATGGCAAAAGACAAAAACTGGTTTATTTATGGTCTTTCATTTTAATAATTTCAAAGTGTAGTGCTTCAGTGTTGACCCTATTTACTTACATTTTCTCCAGGACTACTTTATTGTTCAAAACAACTTCTTGATTTTAAATAAACAAATGCCCAAACTTTCATTTTGAAATGGTCAAAACAGACAACAGAGAAAATTACCCTTTCCTGACAAAGTTCTTACCATTTTGGCCCTTTCCAAAAGAGATAGGACTCTTAACCAGTCCTACCAAGACCCACCAGGCAGACCTGGTGTTAAGCTGTCAACCCGCTCCCAAAGCTTCCTAATCTGAGTCTTTCATCTCCTGTGCTGCCTCCTCCATCCCCCTTACTACAAGCTCTCTGTCAGGCAAGATCAACTGAGGGCGTAGGGAAAGTAAGGAAAAGCTGCTTGATGCATTTTAACAGTGTTGGGTAAGTAGGGAACAGCTGGGTAGTGTGGTGAAAGATGGTGTGCTCCACAGCATGCCTTGAGCCAGAGCAGGACCAGTCCTGCTCCTCTGCAGCCTGTGGCTGGGATCAGAACAGTGCACAAAGCAGTTCCTGCTAGCAGTATACTGAGCCTCTATGCCAGCAGGCTTTGTAGCACAGTTCAACTGTCCCCAGTGTTGTTGTGAACAAAAAGCCACTAATATCCTGCTGAGTTCCAGGAGCTTAACAAAACCCACTGAATTTTCCAACTCTGTTAGTTGAGAATGATGAATGTGCATAAAAGAGACTAAAAGAAAGATGAGGATACCTTGTTTCCATATATTGTGTTATCTCTGATCATTTTCCATAGCAAGAGGCATGCAATTCTATAATACTCTCCACAATGGAAATTATGGAATTATGTCACTATTTATGGAATATAAAATAAGATTTGAGAAGCATAAATAAATATGCAATAGAAATAACTGTAGTGGCAGGAAGATGAACACATTGACCTAATAGGTCTTTTCTCTCTTTAGTGATTGCAAAGATATGTTTTCATTTGTTGTTAATATAAAAAATAATAAATGTAGCTAAACATAATGAAACTTGAGAGTTCTTGAGCTGATAAGCTGTATAGTTGAATAGTCATACATATTTAACAGACAAAGATAGAAAACATAATTTACCATTTATGTTCAGTCTTTGTAATGTTTCTCTAACACCTAAAAAATGTATTTTTAGCAGCCACTATGAATTTGTTCAATGTGATGTTTCAGAATCCTCTTTTAAAACCAAACACATTGTATATTTTCTGCCCAGATGCTTTTCAGAGCCTAGGAAAGGGTCTTAGGTATGTCTTTGGCTAGGACAGCACCATGCTTGGGAAAAAAACATATCTCTGCCTCTAGGGATTGGATTAGTCCAAGTCAAGACCTGAGAGAGGAGGCAATTTTGACTCATTTACCTCACATGTATTTGAACTGTCTCTCAAGCGTGTTTGTCTGTTGGCATCTCTACATTAGATCCTGATCTCTTCTGCACATTGCAGTCTTACTGGACAAAGGGTTATTTGGGAAGGTAAGGACAGAGAGACAGAGGAACCACCACAGCTAGATCTCTTTGCACCCACTTTCCTGATAGAGCAGGCGAGCAAACAACCTGTGGTCACCTCATCTGGTTATGGGTAAAACAATCTACCTGTCTTTTAATATTCAAGGCACTAGTAACAACTAACTGTATGATTCTACCTGAATCCCAGTAGAATGAAACTGTTTCTTCCTGAGACAGTGACGAGACTGACAAGACACAGGTTTAAAACTAATAACATGATTATGAAAGGACTGCACAGAGGATTAGGAATGTTCTAACTTGGTGCCAGTCTCAGCAAAGTTGACTAAATGACAAACAGAATAGCTTTTAATAATGGAAGGGTCAACATGAATGGAAACTAAAATGCAGTGAATGCCAGGGAAGATATGCAACCTGCATTTACAGAAAACGCTGTAACTTTAGAGCAGTGCTGATCCTGCATTTCAGAACAGATAAACGAAATGGGAGCTGCTTTTGGCTGCTGGAGTCAATAAGACAACATTTGGTATTGGACCTGTAACTTTCCACAAATTATCAGGGTACGAGATAAGATTAGTGGGGCCTGTGGACATTAATTCTAGACAAAGCACATTTATGTATTGGTCTGCTTCAGTACAAGACTTTTTTCCTGCTTTCCTCTGGATGCATCATTGAAACAAGCTACTTATTTGCCTAATTCTCACCAGAAAATTGTCGTCCTTGTGGTTTGGGTGGGTTTACAAACACATATCGTCTATCACATTATACTTGGGTTACAAAACACCACGGCACTACATGTCATACGGCGATTTGAACATGCAAACAATGCTTTTAAAAGTCATGGAGACCACACGGCATTGTTGTTCGGGGCTGATTCCTACTTTTAGTCGCTGCTGCGAGATCAGTACCAGCACTTCAGCACAGTCAGTGGCGGCTCGGCTCGGTCTATCACGAGTCTTGTCTGCCCCCTGGTGGCACCGCTGGAAATGACGACCCGGGCTCGATCGCCCTGTCCCTCCTGTCCTTCCTAAGGGGTGCCGCTCCAAATAATTTGAGTATGCATAACTTTGTGCTCATTTTCTCCTTTTTGTAGGGCAGGTTACACGCCTGCGCCCGCAAAACTGAGCCTTTCGTTTTTATCCCACAGGAACGTACACTCTACAAAGTTATAATAATCTATCAGCGTGGGTGTTCAAGCATTTAGAATCATAGAATGGTTTGAGTTAGTTGGAAGGGATTTCAAGATCATCTAGTTCCAATGCCCTTCCAAGGGCAGGGACACATCCTGCCAGACCAAGATGCTCAAAGCCCCATCCAGCCTGGCCTTGAACACTTCCAGGGACGGAGCATCCACAGATTCTCAGGGCAACCTGTTCTAGTGCCTCACCACCCCCACAGTAAAGATTACAATTACAGTCAATCACATAGTTATTTCAAGATACAGGAAGCCAATTGAGTTTTAAAAACTGACAGTAAATAACTGTGGAAATTCATCCAAATTTAATAACTGCAAAGCAGTTGCTAGGCTCCATCACTGAAAGAATTCAGGTTTTCTTTTTCTTAATTAACTTGCAGGCTTTTAAAATGGCAGTCTTTTACAACACTTCAGGGGTTTTTTGCACAGTTTATGTAAAGTTTTGTATATTTGAAGAAAAAGAAGTAAGCAATATGGTTTTGTTTCAAACCCTGCTTAAGTTAATTAAGATGGAATCAGATGAGATAATACCTAAATGTGAAATAGTATAGTTACACCTCACTGATATAGCTGTGATGCTTCAATTCTGTGTTTGAATTCTGAACATTATAAACAAACTGCCTTGATTAGCAAAAAAAAAGTGTTATAAAGCTGCAAAGCAGTAATGAAGACTTTTGTGTATGCTGATTAAGAAGTTTCCATGGCTGTTAATAAAAATTAGTCTTCTATCTCTTCTCTTGTAAAATCGCCCAATTGTGGTAAATTCAGTTGTCTTCAATTATGCCATTAATCCTCTGGCTCTGCTTTTCTAATAGAGTTTCATAGTTTTATTTTATCAAGAGCATGAGGTAAAAAACTGTGGCCACAAAAACATAGTAATAACAACAAAATTATGACACCGTCTTGTATGTCAGATACATCATTTATTCTTTGTAACCTAAATAAAGAACTAGATTCCAAAAGATTGGGTTGTCGCGGTATTACGAACTGAACATCTTGGCATCAATTGACAGTTAAAAGAAAATAAAATCTGCATCCCACATTCATCCCGTCTTCAGAGGCCTTTAGACTACAAAAGATGCCAAAAGCCCTTGGTCTGTTGAACCAGCTGGCAATGCAAAAGAGGAAAGTGCATCATCTGATATATTTAAACCTCCATGGAGATCAGTCCTGAACTGTCAAGGTGATGAACTACTCCTAACAGGCCTTTTCCATTTTTAATTTCTATAATCAGAATCATAGTTCAAGCTCTATACAAGTGACAAACAATTTCATTTTTAACTGAAAGTTACCAGAATGGGAAATATCAACAGTTTAGGCACTATGAGAAAAGGCTGACATTATTTGAAAAAATATTTAGGTATGATAAAAAATCAGTAGAGCATCACTCTATACTATCAAACTCTACATACCTATTATCATAAAGTCTGTCCTAACTATATGCAGTATGTGTTTTCTAAATTCTACTAAAACATTACTAATCTATTTTTATAGGAGAGTGAGAGCCGTGTTTTGGTTTTTATTATAATTTGTTGTCTCACAGCTGCTAAATACATATTATAATAAGCACAAAGTGAATATATTAGCATGAACTATTGTCATTTGGAATAGGATGCCAATTTACTGTCTCTCCTTTTTCAATTGCAATATCAGCATATATCAGCAGTTTGGCCCTAATGGGAATTCTTAAGCTCTGTAGCACAGACCAGAATACCTAACACACCTGATGCCTTGGCTTCTCTCCCAGTTCTTACATGGAACTCTTCTCCCTTCTCCAGTTCTTATGTAAACCAAGGAAAACTTCAGGTTTTACCAGCTAACCTGGAAAATAATCTTGCTGTCATTTACTTTCCAAATTTGTCATTTCTATTATTTAAAATTTACAGTGTAATATCAAGTTTCTCATTCTAAGAAGAGCTACTCAGTGGGCATCACATGCTCACATATCACAAATCACAGAAACTTGTGCAATTCTCACATAAAAAAATGCCATTCATCAATTTTGTTACCTTGAACTTAGTATTCTGCAGTAAAATTCATGAAAAATAAAAAAATTTTTAATTAAGTAATAATTTCTATATATTCCAGTAGGGAACAAAGGTAAAAACTTCTCTTTACCTGCAAAATTTGATCTTAAGTCAGGGAAATAAATTAAAAACTAATTCTTAGGCCTGAATGTCAGTTAAAAAAATAAAAACTGATGAAAAATTAAATGGGTGCATAAAATATTATTTTTTTTTAACCAAAGTGGAGAGCTAGGAACTTAAAATGAATAAGAGAATACTATGATCTATGTTTGTGTAATTCACTTCTTAGAGAAATCTTTTCTCTTTAAGGAAAAGAAGCAGCATAAGCACAAATGTAGCTTACAGGATATCCTACTCTAGTCAGTGGAACTAATCCCAGGTTTAAGTTAGGCATGTATTTCAGTACTTTTCATATCAGCCACCTAACATATAAAAGCCAAACAGGTATATACTGATACATTAAACATGCTCTGCAGTTGTTAAAATAGTATTACTTGAACTCTCTTAAACAGCAATTCAAAGGGATAGCTACAGGACATTTGTAAGAGTGCATTTGTACTTGCACATTTTTACTTACAAAAACAATTGTGTAAAAGCTGTACTGAAAACACCTTCCATTAAAAAATAGCTATCAAATTGTGTCAGTGAAATATATCATATTGTTTCACAACTGCTAAAAATTAATCTGCAAAACGCTTTTTCCCCACAGAATTATGAAATTTCATGTTGCAAAGCGAAAGTTTAAGGAAACACTTCGCCCATATGATGTCAAAGATGTCATTGAACAGTATTCAGCAGGTCATCTAGACATGTTATGCAGGATTAAGAGTCTTCAGTCACGGTAAGGAAAGAATTAGTCTCATTCTGCCTAAGCATCTAATGTCATTCACTGCATACTGTATATTGGCAAAGTTTAACATTTCTGTGTTACACAACCTCTCTGTGAACACAGCTGAGATAGAAATTGAATTGGGGGCAAAACTAAACCAAAAAGCTTGTATCTAAACTGTCCTCAGAAAATGGAAGTCTGAACAATAGAAAAGGTAATCCTTTATCTGTAAAGTGCATTTGCAAACAAGGAATTTAGTCAGGAGGTTGCCAAAAGGATGAGGAAGATATGTGCCTTTCTCCCACTTGAGGCCTTCTATTTCACATAAAAGAAATTGGGAACTACTGGTAATGTACTATTTATGTGAGTTTTGTGTTATAGATTCCTGGCAATAGCAATTAAGAAAACAAAACAAAACACAACATTTTATCATATTTACCATTATCAACATCAGAGCTGAGACTACTGCTTCAAACTCACAATTCCTCCAGGACTGGATGCTGTTGTTAGAACAGGAAAGCTGGGGGTGGCACTGGTATGTCTGTTCCTCCACAACATCAGGCTGCTGGAGAGGCCGCCTCCTCCCTCCCCCTTTCAGCAAGTCTAGGCTTGGCTCTTCCAGATGATGGCTAAGTTCTGGCCCCTGGTTAGTGCCAACAAAAAAGAAAAGCAGTCTCAAATGCTCAGAAATCCCTCCTTTTGTTTTTTTTTTCCTTTAATTAATAAAATTATGTTTGTCTGCTTTTTCAAGTGCTTTTTTGAAGTACTGTGATGTTCATTTTTAATGAATGGATATAGCACACACTTTCATATCATCACTGTTTTCAGGAATCGCAGCAGCTTTTGATTTCTCTTACAGTGTTGACCAAATTCTTGGCAAAGGACAAATCACAGCAGATAAAAGAACCAGAGAAAAGAATCCTGCAGAGAATGAGACAACTGATGACCTCAGTATGTTAGGACGGGTAGTCAAAGTGGAGAAACAGGTAGAGTGATTATCTGTGTTGCTTGGTCTTGCTTAATTGTTCATGGCCTATTCTGTACTTCATTGCCAGTTTCAAAAGCTGAACAGGTAAAATATTTTTTTATCTGCTTATATGTTGAAATAAAGTTTAGATGGATTGTATTATCTTAACCTTTTTTCCCCTTTTATTAGCTTGCTTGTGAAAAATGTACTTGGGTTCTGACTTTTTTTTTTCAAGGGTCAATAGCATACACCAAGTTCCCTTCGTTTTTCTCTTCAGCAGTCACATTTTCTCTTTGCTTGGGTTCAAAATATTTTAAATTAGTATTTGGCACTAATGTTGACCTTTTCCTCTCTTCCTGTAGGTACAATCCATTGAGTCAAAATTGGACTGTCTATTAGATATTTATCAACAAGTTTTACGAAAAGGATCTGCATCCGCGCTCACTTTGGCTTCATTTCAAATGCCAGCTTTTGAGTGTGAGCAGACTTCTGATTATCAGAGTCCATCAGACAGCAAAGATTTGTCTAATTCTGCACAAATTAGTGGATGTGTATCCAGATCAGCTAGTGCCAATCTGCCTCGTGGCCTACAGCTTATACTGACACCAAATGAATTTAGCACTCAGGCTTACTATGCTTTCAGTCCAGCTATGCATAGTCAAGCAACACAAGTGCCAAATGATGGACCTGCAACAGTTAATAATACATCAAACCAAATAAACCAGGCAACTAAGCCAGCAACTCCGACAACATTACAAATACCACCTTTCTCATCAATGAAGCATATCAATAAGCCTGAGCCCGTTCATATTATTCCTGTAACCACACAGGAAAATATTTCCAATGTCACCGCTTGCCTTGTTGCATCAAAGGATAATGGACAAGTTGCACAGCCCAGTGCAACAAAGGATCTCACGTGGAGAAAAAGTCTGGATATAGAAGGGGAACCTTTGCTCTCAGTTAAACCTGTGGTGCAAATGGACTTAGGAAAATCTTTATCTGTACAAAATCTTATAGAGTCTACAGAAGAACTGAATATACAGATTGCTGGCAGTGACTCCAGTGGTTCCAGAGGTAGCCAAGATGTATACTCCAAATGGAGGGAGTCGAAATTATTTATAACTGATGAAGAGTTGGAGACAGAGGCAGGAACAGAGACTACTGAAGCCATCTCTCGCCCGTTAGTGGAAACAGCTCTCTCTGCTGACTCTCTAAGGACTGGAATATCAAGATCATCTCAAAGCATCTTCAAGCCAGGGGATGGTACAGAAGCACTCAATCTGCTCCATGTCAAACTGAAATAACAGCTTGTTGGCTTTCTTCATTGGCTGGTTCATTCCTCTAGTCATACATATCATAGCATGAACTGTTTTGAAAGCCTTTTTAGTAAGATAAAATCACAAAAATCAGGATGAATCTGCAAAGCAGTTGAATGAGCCCATATTCCCTAGTTGCATGAAAATGCATGTTTAAGTGATGGCTAACATCCAAATTTACGCCTACAGTACGGCAGCCTTTGTTGCAGTACAGTAGGTTTAAATAATGAGTTGCCTACAAAGCTAATGCTGCAGGATGTATCAAAAAGAAAAAAAAAATCAAAAATTTGAGCAATTAGACCTAGTGCCGTTGCTACAGGGCAGAAGTAAAAATTGCAAGGTTTAAAGCACTTTGCTTCTGAACTAATTAAATATATATATATCTAATGTCCTGACTTAGATGATAGTTATGTTTACAACAAAAAAATTATCTACAGCTGCTAGCAAGGTACCAAGGAAACCAGTAATATGGCTAGAAATGGGGGGTTAGAAATAGCTGCCAGTTGCAAGATAGAAATATTTGTTCATCATTAACAGTTATTTTTAGGTCTGAGAAACAATAGGTTAACATCCATCTAATTTTTGGTGACTTAGTGCTGTGGCAGAAGCACCTGACACAGCACTATTACATTGTTCTTCATAAAAAGAACATTGTTTTGCTACAAAAAGTTTGTATTTTAAGAATTGGGGCTGGCCTCAGAAGGGGATAATGCGGGTGGCTGCACTGAGAATTCAGGGGAATCTCTCCTTCTAGTCTCATTGAGAAGCTGTCTTGTGAATCTGAACCATTTTGGCAGCAATTGGTGAGGGAAGGAAGCAGGCACTGACTGCCTTTCTTTTAGAAGCAATATTTCCTTCTGTGGAAATTTTGGTAATTTTCCTTGCAGCACTTCATAAGGCTAGGAAAGGAGGGAAAACAAGGAACTGAAACACAAAGTAAAACTAAAGAAGACAGAACAGAGGAGAGAGAAAGACAACACAATCAGTGGGGAAATAAATAATAATACAGATTTAGATATGCAGGAAGGAAAATTATCCCAGAAAATAAAACACAAAAGGTAAAGAGGGAAAAAGTTACTCTTTTTTTTCCCACGAATAATGAGTGCTATTTCCAAAAAAAAAGCCACGAGGGCAATCAGAAATGAAAATAGAAGTAGATAAGAACTCCTTAACTGAAAAAAAAAAAAATAAGGCAAGGGTTTTTGCTTTTATAATAAAAGATAATGAGGAGAAAGAGGGAAAGTGGCAAAACTCTTAGATCTTAGCACTGTGTCTCAACAGCAGTCATTTTTTCGTGAACTTTCCAAGACAGGGCTTTCAGACTCCTTCCCCCGAATACCCAAGTTTTCAAATTCAAAGCCTACATCAGACTGAGGATTCCTGCCTGATACATCCTCTTTTTTTTCTTACCCTCACCTACGCTTCACTTCTGCTGAGATGCAGGAGCAGTGTTAGTGCCTCTCTGCACATCCCCAGCAATGCTTTGCTACTGGGAGAACCCTTGCACAGCCTAAACAAGCTGCTGCTCTTCCCAGCTGAATGAGATTTCTGTGTGTTTCCTCCTCACAGATTTACACCTCACCTGCACCACAGGCTTGTAGACAACCCAGCTTGGGCTCAGCTTCCCTCTAGCACCAGGAATAGCGAATGTATGGGGGTGCCAGTGCCAGCTCACTCAGGGCAGTGTTTTCTCAAGGCCCAGACCCACTGGGAACTTACTGTGTACATCAAAAACATCACTCCAGTCTTAACCACGGCTAAGTGCTGTAGATTGTATTGTGAAGGACCTGATCTGTTTACTATGAATCCATTGTAACTTCTGCTTCCATATTTCCTTTAAAGAAGTATTCCTGGATGTTACATGACAATTTTATTATGTGAAAGTACATGCAAACTGTAGAGTGTATATATTGTGTCATTATACGGGGTCCACGGATGGTACACTGTGTTCCATGGCTTACACCAGGGCAAACTTCAGTTGTTAAATCCTGAAAGACACCTTGAAGCACAATTTCCTCACCACTGATTTGCCATATAATTTACCACATTCAGCCTTTCCTGTTTTCCTTTACTTGCAATCTGATCATGCTAAAGCCTGATTACAATAGTAATTTTGTGAGGACAAATACAGGTTTTTTCACATCTCGGTTCACTTAACTATTAACTTATTTGAATGTCTCCAGTTTATCCAGACAAATCTGTAAGTTTAAACTATCAAAAATTTAAAAACTTACAACCTTTTTTTTTGTTTTCTTTTCCTTTTTCCTAACTCTTTATGGTGCCTTTCTTGCCTTTCACACGAAGCCTCCTGCTGATCTAAACATAAACATGCAGTTAGGGTTCAGTTAAGGAGAAAGAGATCGGGCACATGGCAACTGTGTGTCTGTAACGAAACTCCTTTCCCCTCCTTGAGGAGATTGAAAAATCAAGGCATCATGAATTGAACACCACTCTTCCACCTTCATCTGTGTGAGCAGATGATTGCACCACATTGTGTCAATGGGAGAATTGAGCATTGGCCCTGCCTGTACCAATTCCTCACAGAAACAGGGCCTTGGGTTTTGCTGATAATTTATCTCACGGAAACTTGGTATTTTTGCCTTAAATGACATGCTTGAGTCCTTCTAACTTTAAGTTAATTTATTTAATACAATTTTGTGCACAAAAGAATAAGTTCTATAAATTATGTATGAAAATGTTAATATCTTTACAAAGTACTAATAAATCCAGAAGATCGTATCTTTTCAAATTATGGTTTAAAATCCTAATATGTTTTCTTTTATGCTCACCATTATTATTTTTGCAGCTGCAAGTCTTACAATATAGGGGTTTTTAACATAATATTGATAGGAAATAGAAAGAGTAGTGAATATATGAAATTTTAAAGAGGAAGAATTGTTTGTTTGGATTTTTATAAGTTTTACTTATATTTCCTCATGAGGAGTTTCCTATTTCTATGCTCTCTCTTTGAAAGACAGTGTCACGACTGACAGTCATTCATTAGTTTCACAAAAGAAGGGCCTGTCTGGCTTTTCAAGTCTAGTCCTGCGCTGCTTATTAAAGTCCAGCTCATGACAGCTGTGTTCATGAGTCAGGACAAAAGACAATTTTTTTTTTCTGATTTACAATCCACTTGAGGATTGTTGGAAGAGAGAATTTGAACTTAAGTAAAAGATTCAGGAATTAAGCGTTATCCAAATAACTGTCTTCTGATCAGCATGTTCTTCTACCTGAATGGAGAACTGAATAGTTTTGATGACTATTATTTGTTTAAGAATTTGTATTTGCTCCTGGCTTATATTATCTATACTTTTTATTTAAATATGGATATGATGTTTTAGCCTAGGGTTCGAGATTGCAAAGATCATACACTTTTATTCACAGTGCCCACAGTTGTTCCATGTTTTTGAGATAATCCTATTAGAGTGACTGCTCTCATTATAGTATGGTGATGAGTAATTCACCTGCTTTTGTGATAAGTCAAATCATGCTGAATGGCTGACGTATAGTAGAACATCTGATGTACAGTACTATTTCTGGATTGGGACCTGCAATCCTTACTCAAGCAAAAATTCTATGGAATTCATTCATTCTATGAAATTCAAGAATTTTTCTTGAATTGGGAACTCAGATTCAAATCTTGATATTGTTGGGCATCTGTTTAAAGTGAAAATGGTAATATTCCAGTTATTTCCTGAGGAAACTAATATTAAGCTGAATTTACCCATGTCACATTGACTATACAAAAAATAACGCACAAAGTACTGATGTACAAAGGGAAGAAGTGAAGGGACAATTTTAAAAAGCACAGAGAATTATCAGAAAATTGGAGTAAGCAGGAAAATATAACAGCAAAGGAATGAAAAAAGGGTTTAAACACCTGAGGCTAAGTTCATCCTTGGATGGCTTCACTGACTTCAATGCATTCACTGCCCAACTGGGTGAAGCTCTGCCTCCGTTGGGATAACCAGGCTCAGTTCTACTGGCCTTAAAGGAACTGAACACACCTATACCAGAAATGAACTTGCCTCTCTGGGCCAACTTTTATCCTGACTCATATGTCATGCAATCCTTTTGGATTCACTAGGTTTGAATGAAATACAGGTCAGAAAAGAATTTGTCCCAGATATTTCTGCTTCACATTTTTTTCCAAGTGTGTTAATTGACTTAATTCAAATGGATTACAACATTACACAAAGTGCTGTCACTGTCTAAAAAGGTTAATTAGTTTTTGAAATAAGACTTGTCCCCTGCAACGTCAGTGGAATCATGCAATATTTTCCTGTCCATTCATCTGGATGAAAATATGGCTATTCATTCAGTTGTGGCCACACACAGGACAATTCCAGACATACCCAATATCATCTGCTATTGGAAGAATTTTTGACTTCTTTGAAAGACAAAAAGACAGTTTTGTAGCAGGCTTAGAAAGCACGATGGCTGCTTCCACTGACACTGCAACAACATTAGCCAGTACATTACAATATTAATTGTAAATTCTTGACAAAGTTGAATCCATATTGTTGTTAATAAAAATTATTTGAAAAGTACCATGGTTACTTGTTTTTTTCCTTACATAAAAGATTGTTTGGTGTGACTACATATCAAGGAAGAAAAAAAATTAAACTTGTTATTGTTTTCCTTTTGAAGTTTTGTAATTTTTTATTAAATGAACACCACAAAGTTCATTAGAATAAAATGCACAAGAACCAGTCTGACATGTTCAGCTTCTGGTAACTGTTCACAGTAGAGTTTACTTAATGTTGCAGCACCTCTACAAAAATGAGTGTGGAAGTTATTATTGCTTTCCCTGTTAGATAAATGGCAATTGGTTCAGGATTAGCAATCAGGGGCCTGTGCAGGGAGCAGGATTCATCGTGGAAGGCACTTCAGTTTAACCTGAGACCTAGGTGAAGCCCTTTCCTCTGCATTCAACCATGGAAGTTGCTCTAGAATGTTACTGCATCAAATCTAAAACAATCATTCACAACATACCTTCTTTCCCCAGTGTGCTCTTCCCACAGCCCTGCTGAGGATAACCTTCTGTAATTACATATAAAATACTGAATATAGAGAGTCTGTGCTGTAGTGAAGTTCCTGTCTCTATGGAGGCTTCAAAATCAGAGCCAGACATCTCCAGGTACAGATGATCTCCTGCCTCTCTGGTGAATGTAATCTTAGATACTGAAATTTAAAGACACAGTTGCCAGAAAGGCAGGTTTCCATCTCAGCCATTTGTACCCACAGGTTATGTGAACACTACCAAGCTCTCCCTAAGAATCAACACAGGTCAGGGAAAAAGGCAAATGTACGCATGCTCTTCCTGTGTGAAATGAGGCAGCCTTGCTTATGTGTGCACAGAGATTGTAGGGAAGGCTCAAGAGGCTGCAATGAGAAGTTTTTCCTGTTGGGTTACTCAGCACATTGCCATGCCAGGCACAGGCAGTGATGTACATCCTTAAAGACACCTGTTCCTGTTCAGTTCTGCACAACAGGAGTACAGGACCCGCCTAAAAAGGAATTGATTAGACATTGGAATGGCCTGCCCAGGGAGGTGGTGGAGTCACCGTCCCTGCAGATGTTTAAGGAAAGACTGGACATCGCACTTAGTGTCATAGTTCAGTTGACATAGTCTAGTTCGGCCACAGGTTGGACTCGATGATCCCAGAGGAACATTCCAACCCGATCGATCCCGCGATTCTGGGACTCCCTGAGAAGCTCGAGTGACGAACATAGACCCGCCCCCCCCGCGCGGAGCCAGCCAATCACAGCTAGAGAGTGCTCCGCCCCGGCCAATCAGTGCGCCCCGGGGCTGAGGAGCGCCAAACCCCGCCGCGTGAGCGGCGCGGGGCGGTTGGGCTGCCGCCATGTCCGACTGGGACGGGAGCCCCGAGGGGGAGCGGGCTGTGCGCCCCCGGCCCCGGGCCGCCCCTGCCGCCGGCCCGCAGTGCCGCCCGCCGGGCTCCGCTCCGCGGGGCCGCGTCCCCGTGCAGGGCGACGAGGGATGGAGGGGTGGCGGGCGGCGTAGGAGGGGCGCGGTCAGCCCCGCAGAGGAGCAGTGGGAGCCGCGAGGCGGTGACGGTTCCGGCGGCCCGGGGCGGGCGGCGCGGCAATGGAGGCCCCGAGCGGCCGCCGGCCGGGCGCCCAGCACCGAGCCGCCCCTGTGCTTCCACCTCGACAGCGCCCTGGTCGGGGCTCTCATAGGTAATGACGAGTACGCCCCTGCCCCCCGGGCGCTTGTCCCGCTGCCGTACGGGAGTGGGGAAGAGCAGAGCACCTGGCCTCCCTCTGTGTCCCGAGGGAATGCATGCCTGCCTTCTGTCTCTCCAGATGCGGAAGGGCCCCACCCACGGCTGGGTGCTTTTGCAGGGTTTCTGCCACTCACCAGGGAAGCTTTTTCTCCTAGAGTGGTTGGTTTGACGTCTGTTTCTTATAACCAGCAGTCTGCAAGTGGGCTGAAGCCCCTGTCTAGTCACCTGCAGGAAGGGTGGCAGTCTCTTGAGCTAGTTTAACTGCTCCATCTGTTCAACTGAGGAGCCTTCCCCTATACAAACACCTTCTTTTTTGTTACTTACCAGAAAAAGTTACCTACATTTGCCATCAGTTTGGTGTCAAAAGTTCTTTTCTTTGTGGATGCATGCGCATATGAAGGTCTTGGGTTTTGGTCACAACCAAAATACTTACAATTAATGTGCATTTTTTGGCAGTTTGTCCTAAATCTGTGTAATACCTGCTGCGTATCTTTATAACAGGTAGGGGCGGAACTAAAATTAAAGAACTTGAGGAATCTTCAGGTTCCAGGATAAAGGTACTATGTGCTATGTGTCATCAAGATCTGGGCTCTGTTGGGAACATACTTGGTTTTGTTGCCAGTTATGTCAGGAAGCTGAAGGGTGTTTCAGTATCTTAATAATTCCACTGTTTTACAAGTATTGATAAAAAGGAAGTGGACTTGATAGTGCAGTTTGAATGGTATGGGAAAATAGGAAAAGGTGATTACATTTTTTTTTCCTTAAGTGTGCATTTATTTCCTTTTCTTTTAGAAAGAATTCTGCTCTTGGGAGGAGAATTTAAATTTCAGGGGAAAAAAGGGTCAAATACTGGTTTCAGTCTTATTTAGTCTCTGCAGTATTAAAAAAAAACTCAGTAATGTTTTGTGAACATAGATTACAAGAGGAACCTATGAAGCTGAAGTAAAGATTTTTGGCAGCCTTGATGTGCAAAACAAAGCCAAGATGTTGATTGACGATGCTATTCTGGAAAGTTCTGGACAAAACAACAACAGAGGTTGGACTGAGAAAGGCAAGTGTAGGTTTGGGGGGAAAATACTATGGATTGTCTTTCCATATATTTAGTAGTTTGGTGAAGTGTTTTTATATTATTAGCATTTTACAAAGTGAATTAACTTTTACCTTATTCTGGGACAGTGGCATACCTCCTTAAAACAGAAATACCTAGACCTCCATTATTCACAGTTATGGTCAGTTTTCCCCTCCCCTCACCCCAAATGCCAGGCTTCTGTGAAAATCTGTTCCTGTGTTTTTTCAATAGTTTTAATGGATGCAGAATGTTATACCACTTGGTTTCTTGCTTTATCAATCTGACTCCTTCAAAATACCTGTATTGGCTCTAGTGTAAGCTTTAATGTAGTATCTGTGGGGTACTAAAATTCAGTAAACGTTTGTAACACTAGTCTGTAAAGTGCTGATTGTAGCGTGGGCAGTGCTGACATCTTACTACTTCCATGGGAAGTTAATGTTTAAGATTTGATGTTGCACTTTAGGCCTGGCTTTACTGGGCTTTCTTGTGGTAACTTTGTTATGTGGATACATAAATAATTATTGTATGTTGAGATGCTGCTTATATTATTGATATGTCTTGTATGTGTTCCCAGCAATTTTTACACAGGGAAACACCATCCATAGTTGTTGATCTGAGGAACTGATGAGGGAGAAGGTATCCAAGGGCTGTGTTCCAGGGTAGGAATGGGGTAGTTCTATATTTTGTTTTTAGAAGTGCCTCAGAAAATGGATGGGTATGTTTCAGGAGACTAGAAATAGTTAAGACTTCCTTAGTATGTGTGACTGTGTTTTCCCTGTATTTCCTACTTTTCTACCAATTTTCCACATAGTTGTGTTGCCATTTATATCTTCAGTGCAAAACCTTACTTTCTTACTTGCCTCATCAAAGAAGAAGTACAGAATATAACTAGACTCAGACTTTATATTGTGGTGGTGTTGGATGCTTTTGAAGTAAACTTTGCTCTTGTAGCTCTTAAAGCTTTCTGTCTGCATATCATCTACTGGATTCGCAAGTTTCTCAAGAGCCTGCTGCACAACAAGCCTTACTTATAGCTGGAGGAGCAGCATTTCAAGATCTGTTATTATGTTATTTAAGTAGCTAAAGAAGTTGAAATGTGTCCGTTTTTTTGTCAGAACTGAATTTGTACAGGTTTTAGCAATATTTCATGGCAGAGACCTAGGAAAGAATTTTGCAGTTACATGTTTCATGTCTGTTCAAAATCTATGAGGACTTACTTTAGAAAAAGGAAATAAGGGGAGAGATTTCTGCCACACACTGCAACAGATTCCATCAAACAGCATCATTTTGGTACTAACTTTGCAGGAAAAACCTTAGATGTTATCAAGCCTGAAAATACCCCAAAGAAATCGGTGATTAATTGGGACTCTCTTCGAGAAAACAGAGCCAAATATGAAGCTATGAAGTGGGCAGGTTAGTTTTAAATTTTGATTGTATGATACTTGTTTTTATGTGGTAAATCTGTTGAATGCTTACATGTTTTTAATTGGACATTTGCAGTGAAGTGATCATTTTAGCACTTCTCAGCATGGTCATGGAGAACACTAGTTGTTGTGGAAGACTCAAACCTGCTACTCAACTGGCATTTTGACTTCACTCCTTGAAAATAATGTTATTTTATATGTGGCCACAGAAAAAAAAATCTGAGAATTGTTAAATATTGGACTATGTATGTTAGTAAAAACTATTTTAGAACTTGAAATGTAGGGAGACAGCTCTTTTGCAGACACTGAAGTGTTTGTCTCAGCTGTCATTTTTACATGGGCAACAGTAGTCTTTATCAGTTAACTAGTCTCCTAGCTTAAGTCACTGTTGAGGTTTTGGGATTTCCATCTTAAGCTTTAGCAGACTTACACTGAATCTGTATTACTTCCTGCTGATTCAAGTTAATTTTTCTGATTGTTGAAGACTTGCCTCCAATTGAGAAAAACTTCTATAAAGAATCATTAAGGACTGCATCTATGTCAGAAGAAGAAGTGAAATTGTGGCGGTAAGATCATTCCTTTAAGAAATCAGCTGCTTGGCAAAAATTGCTTTTAAGGTATAAACCCTAGAAAATAGGAGATGAAATGCTGAGACAGAAGCTTTAATGTTGGTGTCTTCTTAGGAACTCTTTCTTGGGAATGAAACAATAACTAGCAGATGAGTTCTTATTAGTTGCTTGGAAAATTAGGTATTATCTACTTCTCTAAAAGTGTTTTGTCTAGTTAAATTTCAGAACAGGAAAATCTCAAGATGTTTCACTTGGCTTTTGGCTGTTTCTTTGCCTTTCATGGAGACAGCATGTTCATGTTTTCTAGATCCTTCCAAATAGGATTATTCCCATGTTTAATACCTCTTGGCTGCCATTTTTCCCACATGTATTTTAGTCAGATACCATCTTCAAAACAAATTTTAACTTCTGTTACTGTTGTCTTCCTTTCTATCTTGTCTTTATAAGTACATCCTGGTTAGTGTTTCAGTTAACTGTATCTATTCACTTTGATACAACAGTCTCCATCAGTACTTTGCAAGGAAAACAGATCATTTTTTTCAAGTGATTCAGTTCAGGCTTTGGTTATAGTTTCAACCCTTTTCAGTAGTTCTAATGAAGATGGTGAACATTATTGAAGTGTTAACTTTTTATTATTCCTTTTTGCAAAGTGTCTTTTTTTTTCTTGCATGCCAGAGAAACTGCCACAGGGAGCAAAGCATGGAACTGACACTTAAAGTATATGTGTGTGTTATTGTTAGAGCTTGTCAGAATTACAGAACACTGTTTCATAGGTTCAGAACATATATTGAGGAATAGCACTTGTATGATAAAGGAATGATTTTTCTGTTTCATCCAGTCTGTTTACTTTAAGGAAAAACAAGACAGTAATTGAGAAAACTAATTCCATAATCATGAGGGGAAGTTGAATTGCCCATTCTTTTCCTAGCTTACACCCCACTTGAGGAAAAAACTTTTTACTGAATGGAATCTGCAGAAGGGTACGGGACTGAAATTAATATGTTTATGCGTATTAATATCTCTTAATTGGGGGCAGCCTTGGAAGATCAGTTTTTAATGTAGTTTTTATTTGTGTTGTGTTTTGGGTTTTGTTTGAGTTTGGGTGGTTGGTTGTTCTGGGTGTTTTTTCTGAACTTTTCTTGCTGATCACTTTGTTCCTAAATTGTTCTGTTTGTATTCTCTAGAGTATCCAGGGAGCTGCTCTGCAAATATTCAGGAAAGGTTTTTGTCAGAATATAGGATTCTGACTAAGAAGCCCAATCCATTCCTCGGAGTTCTGGGTTGTCTTTAGGTTTAAAAATTCACCACAGTTACTTAATTTGTAATAGAGTATATTGTAGTCTGATATAGCAGGACTACAGTTCACATTAATAGCCATATATAACTTCAAATTAGTTATTCTTAAGAAAGAGTGGTAATTGATGCCTCCAGGAGAAATGTTTCTGTAGTAAGACTTTCTTAAGAATTAGAAGAATAATTCACCCATTCAAGAACCTGAACTTGTTTTTTTGTTGTTACAGGAATTTAAAAAAAGTTAAGAAGGGCAGTCTTTTGTGTTAACTCTGCTTTTTCAGATAATGAGACTTTAAAGAAATTGCACTGATTTAATTCTATACAGAAAAGAAAATAATAATATAACTTGTGATGACTTAAAAGAAGGTGAAAAGCGTTGCATTCCCAATCCTGTTTGTAAATTTGAAGATGTATTTGAGCATTATCCTGATATTATGACTAATATAAGAAAAGTTGGTTTTCAAAAGCCTACACCAATTCAGGTATGTCTTCAATTTTGATGACTTTTCAACTGAAGCTTAAGAGAAAAGTAAGAAGTATATCTGAGTATTTTTTGGTTTATGTTAGTCCCAGGCATGGCCGATCATACTCCAAGGAATTGATCTTATCGGTATAGCACAGACTGGTACTGGGAAGACATTAGCATACCTAATGCCTGGATTCATTCACTTGACTTCACAACCAATGTAAGGACTGCTCAAATGTCTGACTTGTTTAGCTGTGCATACTTCCCCCCACACCCACCCTCTATGTGATGATTTTCTAATAAAGTGAATAAAAATCATACATTGGAAGAAAAAATATAAACCAGGTGAAATAAGTCCCAAACTTGTCAGCATAGATTCTGCTAGCAGCAGTGTACTGAGGACAGTATAAAAATGTTTGAACAGTATAAAAATGTTTGAACAGTATAAAAATGTTTGATGTCAGATGTGATGGACTTTGCCTTTCCTTATATACCTACATTCTACATGTGCTTTGTTATAGAAGCAAAGATCAGCGTGAGGGGCCAGGAATGCTCGTCCTTGCTCCCACTCGAGAACTGGCACTTCAAGTGGAGGCAGAGTGTTCAAAGTATTCATACAAAGGAATTAAAAGGTAATTTGTTTCTCACTTGCTTGTGAAGTAATTTTTTTTGTCCTACCACTTATAACTTAATTCTCTTAGTAAAATAATTGCGTTGTAGACAGCAATAAGATCTTCCTGATCCTTCTCCTCTTCAGGATGCACAAACCTGGTTACCAGCTTCTCATGTCATGGGTTCCTTGTCATGTCATGTCATGCACATCTTGACCATCTTGGTAGCTGCCTGCTGGAATTGTTCCAGAATGAATATACTTGTCTTGTAATAGAGGCAGGGGGTACTAAAACTGGATATTGTGCTTGAAATGTGGTGTCACAAGTACTGGATAAAGGGGAATAATGAGTTTTAACCATGAGTTCTGCTGGCTCCCTTCTCCATAGTATACAGCTGGTTTTCTTTTCTGTGTGGTTACACTGCTGAATAATGTTTAGTTTCTTGCCCACCCAGATCTTTTCTGCAAAGCCATCTTCTAGCATGGTGGTCCTCAATCATGGGATAATTGCATCCCTGTCTTTGCTTTTGTTAAACCTTTGTGGGATTGCCATCAGTCCATTTCTCTAACTTCTTGTGTTTTTTCTGAGTAACAGCCTAACTCTCTAGTGTATCTAGTTAACTTTGTATAGCATTCGGAATAAGTCTTGTCTTCACTTAATAGCAAAACATTTGACTTTTGATCATAGTGTTTAGAAAACCTTTCATACCTTCATCTGGTTTTTGTGTAAATATTTTCAGAAAAACTGTTACACTCCAGATTTTAAGCCATAACCTGCCCAGCGCAGTTACATTTTGTTTAAGACTTTTTAGAAGTCTTTTGGTTCATTATAACCTCAAATTTACATCCGGAGAAAGAGTCACATGCTGTTCTCTAAGAGAAATTCTTTTAATTTAGAGAGAAAAATAAGGTATTTTGGCAAAAGTTTTTACAGGAGTAAAATTCAATGAAGAAAAGCATTTTACTAAAACACTCAGCAAAAAAACTCAGTTCCCAGAAAACACCCACTGCAAACAATCAATATACCAGCTTTAGTAAAACATAATTAATTGGTTTTAAGTTACCCACAAGAGAAGAAAAAGACTAAAAGAAGAAAATAGATTAAAAGGGTAAAGGAAGAGAGAAAGAGAGAGAGGAAAAGAAAAATGGTTACCAACAAGATTTGATGATTCACGTGGTACAGGCAACAGGAGAGAAGAGAGAGAGCAAGCTCACATGGAGTTCTTATATAGTTCAGTTTTCCCTCCCAGGCAGGACATCCAGTCAGTGCCTTCCAGGCCAGAGTGAGCTGTGCTGTAGCAGTCACAGGCTGCAGGGTTGTGGTGTGGTCGGGCTGCCAGGCAGGCCTGCCTTGACTGACAGCCTGGCTGCAGGGCCTGCAGCTCTGCCCTGTGCTCTCAGGGACCCAGCCCTCTTAGCTGCAGGCTCTGTGCTCTCAGCAGGCCTTATGTGGTAACGGCAGCCTTACCAGGTACCTGCAGGTCCAGGCCCAGCCCTTCCCCACACACACTCACAGTGAGTTGGTTCCAACTCATATCAATAATTCAGTGAGATTCTGATCCAGTACCTCACAACAACCCAAAACATACTCAAGCTTAATAGCTATCTTCCTTCCTTTCGTGATTATTTGCACTGCAGTTTCAGCAGAAAACTAATGCTGAACTGTTGAGGGAGTGTCACTCGGTGTTAATTTCATTAATTATTGTGAGACTGTCAGTCACGCTTACTGTATTCCTTCCTCTTGTTAAAACCAGGTGATGCTTTCTAAAATGAAGCCATATGTTTCCATTTATTTGAAAAGGATTGATTTTAGTTACAACTTAAAATATTACTTCTAAAACATTTTATTTTACAGTATTTGCATATACGGCGGTGGGGACCGAAAAGGACAGATAGATGTGGTTACCAAAGGTGTGGATATTGTTATTGCTACTCCAGGCAGACTGAATGATCTTCAAATGAACAACTTCATAAATTTGAAGAGCATAACATACTTGGCAAGTAGCTGATTTGGAATGAGTAATGCACCAGTTGGAAAATGGTTGACTCAATTTGAACTTAAGCTTTAATGGAGTTTTCTTTAAAGTTCTAAAGTCTTAATTAGAACTTAACATTGAGATTGATGTCAGAGGGATAATTCATACTTACCATAATTGCATTGCAGATGTGGAATATTCTCTAGAAAAAAACAAAATAACCTTCTGGTACAGTAGGCATTTTAAAGATGCTAAATTGTTACTTCAGTAATGTTTGGTGTTATAAAGTTTGCTTTGTCAGGATTAGTTACTAGTGGATGGAATGCCTTTCCAAAGTTGTCTTTTCCTTTTTAAAGGTTAACTGTGACTCAAGTTCTTTCTGCAACTTGTGCAATAAACACCAACATCACACACAGGTCTTTAAATGTCGGGGACTGACTTTCTTTTGATCTCAGTGGAAAAATAACTCTGTAAACATGTATGAATCTGTGTGTCTTCATTTCATTTTTGCCTTTTGCTGTACTGGACACATAAAACTATTTGTAAGATATTTCAGTTTATTCAAATTTTTTCTAACTTGTCTGTTTAACCAGTGAGTTGCTGCCTTGTTTGACAATTTGGCCCC
The DNA here is from genome assembly GCF_022539395.1 of Myiozetetes cayanensis. Lineage (NCBI taxonomy): Eukaryota > Metazoa > Chordata > Aves > Passeriformes > Tyrannidae > Myiozetetes > Myiozetetes cayanensis. The sequence continues at coordinate 84,523,551 of NW_026087411.1, read as the reverse complement.
ACTTTCTGTCCATTCCCCTCTGAGAGTTAAATGCTACTATGCTGTAGCAAGTTAGCTGCAATTTTAGGTAATAGTTGTGGGCTTACTAGCAAGTAAAACAATGTGTAATAAACCAAAATCAGATGTTTCGGTTCTTTGGAACTTAGTCTCATAAAGCAGAAGTAAGGAAATTGGAATTGTGCTTAAATTTAAGCATTTAGGAGAAAGAGTATAATAAAAATATATATGTCATTCATGAAGTAGATTATAGAGGGTAGATTGAAGTAGTCCTTTTATGCTTCAAATACAAAAAAAAAATTGTAAAATTTACCCAGAACTTAACTGAAAACAGAGGAAAGAATATAATTTTCACATTAAGAACTGGCTTATAAGAATTTCTTGCCAAGAAATAGAACTTATATGAACAATATTAACAAACAAGTAAATAGTATAGATAAAAAGAAACCTAAGATTGTGTTATTTGGGGGACATCCAGCTTATAAAACAGAAACTGGCTATGAGACATTTGAAAAAATTAGTGCTAATAACTACTTATCTATTACAGCCTTTCATCTTTATTAGACAGCTGTCTGAAAAAAGGGAAGTAAACTCCAACTACTCCGATCCATCTAACAGACATACTTAGGTGCCTTTTTTTTTTACCCTTTCCAGCAAAGTAGCAATGTGCTTAATAGCACAGAAGGCTTCTGCTGCTGATAAGGGCATAGTAGCCAACTCTGTATATAAAATTAGTAATGTTTCAGCCTTGCCATCCAATTATAATCCATATGGTTAATGAAATCTCTCTGAACCTTCTGAAAGTAAAGGGAATTAAATCAAGAAATAGAATTCTTGTCTTCTGTCTCTCAGTTAATGATTTGTTATTACTTCAGAGATTTACATAAATAATGTCCTAAAAACCTTTTATATAAAAAAATCCGAAAATAATGGAACAGCAAAATTGGGAGAGTAGAAAGAGGTTATCATCAAAATCTTCTATAAGTGACTAGAAAATATCAGTACTTAAAAACACAATTCATAGAACTTTAATTTTCAACTAGAGTTTGTATAAATCAAAGGAGATAAATGAGTCTTGGATGTCAGTCTTCTTCCTTTGTATGAAACTGCAATAATTCACAACTTCACTTATGAACTCTAGCTCCAAAGAGTTGTAGTCAGTCCTTTTCCAGCTCACTTGTTCTCTTCTGGTTTTTTTTCTACCAGATGAAACAAGCTTGAGCTTTGGGAGTTCTGCAGAGTTTTGTCCTAGTGTGAGCCAAAACGTATGCTCTGGCTTTTTTCCTTCTTCTAATGGGGAACTAAATTGATAACTGATATTTTGATCCTATATGAGATCTCTAATGAGGTAGAAATTAGATTTCCCCTTTAAATTACCAAAAATTTCTTACTGAAAGTGTGTTGTGAGGGTTGTTCCCCTCTGGGTTTGGTTAGTTATGATTTTTGTTGTGGTTTTTTTTTATTCTGTGCTTGGTTTTAGGCATCCAGCAAATTACTGTTAAAAGAAACAATTGTTTTATCTTCATTGAGTTTGTGCTCTTAAAGGTGCTGTGGATATTCTTTTTCATTTGTATTACTTAATGAGAAAGTGACAAGGAAATTGAAGAGGTAAAATACAAGTTGAACAGGTTTTGCCACAAGTTATGAAGTGGATCCTGCAATTAAAACTGTTACCATTAAAATCATCTGCTGTGTAATGTCATGCTGAAAACCTTATGTAAGGAACTAGGCAGAATAAATCACCTTGTTTCTGAGCAGGTTTTAGATGAGGCTGACAGAATGTTGGATATGGGATTTGAACCTCAGATAATGAAGATCCTCATAGATGTGAGACCTGACAGACAAACTGTTATGACAAGGTATCTAAACATAATAGTGTTCAGTACTTGAACGCTGTAAACATAAGGTTATTGAACGAGTTCATTTAAAAACAAAAGGGTCAGTTTATTAAAACTTTTGCTAGTTTAGCTTCTAATTCTGTCTATCAGTCCTAATGAGTCATTTCACTATATTTTTTCCATTTTATACTGCCTTTTCTGATATTTTATATCAGAAGTGAATCTTTTTCAACTGTAAAGACTATCAAGTCTCCCAAAAAGGAGGTGGGACTGCTAGAATTTGCTATATCAGTTTGAAGTGCCAACTTACACTTCTGCATCTGGGACCATACAACTATCCTGACCTTCTGATCAGTGTCTATGCTAGTCTGTACTTGGATTAATTTTGAAGTTTTGAAGCTTTTGGGAACTTAACAATAGAATATCCCAACAGTAATTTTTATTACTGTGTTTTGCATTGGAGCTATGGTTTTAGAGATGAAACTGACTGGAAATTTGCTTATTAGGTATTGTTGAACTACTAAATTCACCTTAGGCTTCATTAGAAAGGCTCCATAATTGTTGTGTGTACCTTTAACCAAAAAAGTTGTCTTTCAAGCTCGAGTGCTGTTTACGTTCTAACTATTACGTAAGCTGTATTATTACCACTGTAATTGCATGCAGAAGTGTTTCACTGATGTATAAGGAAAAAAAGAAAGAAATAGGTAAAATTAATGAATTGGAAATGATTTTGCACACTAATCTCACATGTCTGTGTTCCTCTTCACTTTCTCTTTAGTGCTACTTGGCCTGATGGTGTTCGTCGCCTAGCAAAATCCTACTTAAAAAATCCCATGATTGTATATGTTGGCACTCTTGACTTAGCAGTAAGTTGTCCTGTTTTTTTTTCCTTGCTTTTGTAAACCTACAGTTAAACCAGGAAAGTTTTTGTTTGTAAATATCTGTAACTAAATGCATGTAACTTTTAAAATCAGTCTGAACTTTCGAGACTATCTGTTTTAAAGTTTCCTTAAAAGTTTAGAACCAACTAAAAATTAAAAATGTATAGAAGAGCTTTGTTCTTTATGCTTCTGTAACAACATCTTGAAGTCTTAGCTTTTCAGCAGAAGACATCACAAGCAACAAGTATCAGTCACATTGAATGTTTGTTGTGCTTTGCCAGGTGGTTTTGCATGAACCCTTATTTTTGCAGCCTTCACTTCTGTTCAGCAAGTTCTTGTACCTTACTTAGTTTTCCTTCTGAAGGCCTTGCTTCTAATACAGATCCTCATCTGAACTTGTGTTTCCTAACTGCTGCTTTCTCAAAGGGAGTGGGAGCTCTGTACCAAACTCCTGGAGGGCACTTGTCTGGAATGGGAAGTATGTGTTAGAGTAAGAACTGTCTTTAAAGTCCAAAACTTCTAAAATGTGGGGGTAGTTGCATACTTGTCATTGTTGTGTAGCTACGATAGTTGGCTTCAGTACCAGCAGAATTTACAGAAACAGTACTTCTCCCAAGATCTTAGGAAATTTTCCTTTTCAGTTTCACTTTTTTTAGTGATAGCAAATGAGGAAATTTAATATCCAGTACACGTTTAGGTAGAAATGGAGGGAAAATGTGCTTTTCATCTATTCTGTTCAGAACTACACTTTTATCAAAGGGCATATCTTGTCAAAGACAGAAGATAGGAATTTCAAAGACATCATCTGCTGTTGTAGCTCTCTTATATAATTCCTTCATCTCTTTTTACAGGGGGGAGGGGTCTTCTCTTAGTTGAAGAGGTGATGTCTGGGGAGAAGGGAGAAGGGTTTCTCTGTGGAAAGAGAATCTTGATGTATGTGATTCTTCAGCTCTTGCCACAAGAACATGATACTATGCTCTGAGAATGTCTAGACCTTTATACTGCTCATGTGGTGTAACTTAGGCATTCTGTGGTCACCTTCAGATATAATGGAGCAAAGATTTTATTAATGAACTGTTGTTGGAATAACTAGACAGAACTGATGATTTCAAATAGATTTACAGAACCTTATTCAAAAGGCTTGTAATTTCAAGTGAGACTGACATTGTTCCAACTTGCTTTGGATAAACATAAAATACACTCAGAGTTTCAATCTGATTTTCACTACTACTAGAATTATTTATTTCACCTCACTAATCTGTACCCTTTAAATCTCTTCAGATACATAGATTGGCAAACTACTTAAAGATAAATTTTAATATTTTCCTAAAACAACTAGGAGACAAAAAAATCTCCATTGTTTGAACTCCAAACTGATACATAGTTTGTGTTTTAAATAGTTTTTCATGGTATTTTTTTATTAGTTTTGTAATACGGGAATTAACGGGAAAAAATATTGTTTCAATGTGTTTCTACTTAACATCCCTTTTTACTGTTTGACAGGCAGTAAATACAGTAGAACAAAGAGTTGTTGTTATTGCTGAGGAGGAAAAGAGAGCTTTCATGCATTGCTTCATTGAGTCTATGAAGCCAAAAGATAAAGTCATCATTTTTGTGGGAAAAAAGCTTACGTATGTAATCACTTTCCAATATCACATCTGTTCTTTTTTTGATTTTTTCCCTAACAAAAATACTTAGGAGTTTCTTAGTTCACATAATTATGACCAAGTGTAGGAGCTCTTGTCCACAATGTGCTGGTAGTAGTACTATTTTTATTTATTTATTCCTTCGTATTGACCGTATCTTTTTTAACATCATTAGTGGTGGTCTCAGGTTTTTTCACATAAAGTTATATGTTAAGATTGTTGGGGATACGTGAATGCAATGTACTGTTTACTTTCGTACACAGCTGATGCATACAAGACCTACTTGGTGAGGACTTGGTCATTGTACCATACCTGAACTTTTTAACTGAACAATGCAAAAATAATTTGATATTTCTTTTATATATAAATAAGGGTAAACATTTCTGTGGGGAGTAGTCTTACTTTCATACTGTTTTATAATAAATGTCTGCTGACCTAGGTATGGTTTTGTCCTTGGGCATACATTTAGCTTTTGTTGTCATGTTATCTTTTTGATCTAAATCTAGATACTGCACTATTTTCTTTTTTATTTTTTTTTTAAGAACCATTACTTTATTTTATCCTAGAGCTGATGACTTAGCAAGCGACTTTGGTATCCAAGGAATTCCAGTACAGTCACTTCACGGTAACAGGGAACAGTGTGATCGAGAACAGGCTTTAGATGACTTCAAGAAAGGTGAGTTTGTACTGAAGTACTGGTTCGTGTAGGCAGGCTTTTAGAGGTTTTTGTGTTCAGATACTTGTCTATTTGTAAGTGCTGTGTCTCTTTAGTACTGTAGAAATGAAGATGTTAAAGAGCTCTGAATTATGTGTATTAATTTGACAAACAAAGAAGCAGCAAATAAAGAGATTGCTCTTTAATAAAATTTGGAATGTCTTAAGAGTTTAGTAATTTAAAATAAGGTTTATTTTAGTACTGACATCTCTGGAAAAGTCAGTATTGTGTTAGTCTACAGAATGGTAAATTTAAGTGTCAGTGAGGGTGCTTTCAGTGAAACAGTTCTGCTCCAGATTATGTCAGTAGGGTTATACTTTGGGGTTATGTGAACACCTGCTAATAAACAAGAGTGTTAGTTGAGAATATGGTGGTTGAAGTTTCTGCTCTTTTCACAGACTCTTTATATCATATAACAAGGCATGTTTCTTACTTCTGCACCCTGCTGTCCTACTTATGAAAGGCAAATAATAGTAGAATGATGTTCTGAGTGCTTACCACCTTGAGAGCTAGCTCAGTGTGATCTGCAACGAGCATTTTTTCCTTTATGTGTTAAGAATAATAAGCGCATTAAAAGCTTATAGAATAAAAAGCTTAAGAATAAAAAGTGCATTAAATAGGCTGGAGTATGTTTTCTGTTTATTCCATAAATTCCCATTCTTTTTCTGTTGTACTTATTTTAGGCAAAGTTAGAATATTGGTAGCTACTGACTTAGCATCCCGTGGCCTTGATGTGCATGATATTACTCATGTTTTTAACTTCGATTTCCCTCGCAACATTGAAGAGTATGTTCACAGAGTAGGTCGTACTGGAAGAGCAGGGTAAGTGTTTACCAGAAAACAGTAATGTATTATCAGTGTTTTGTTATGTTTTATGCACTGCATTCTTGTCAAGTTTTAGAGCTACAAGTGATGTGGGGTGGGGAAGTTAAGACTTCAGTCTATCAAAGGATGGTTTAGAAACACACTGCTTTGTTTTTTAAATTGTTTACCTTCAATTTAACTGAACTAAGTTTTACACTTTTCCTCTTATTGAATGATGTTTGAAAGCTCATTTAAATGTGAGGAAGAATTACAGTTCAAAACAATGTCTCCATAGATATTCTGAAATGTTGCTTCTTTGTTTCTTTCTTCATGAGCTGCTAAGTTGTTTAATTTTCTAGACAGCATGTTAGGGGAAAAATATCTATAAATTCAAAGTCTTCACCTATCATGGTGGTGTAATTTGGTGTTCACACTTTTGGATGCTGCATCTCTGGGTTGGTACAAGTGTGATTTTTTTCACATATGTGTTTATTTTAATCATGATACGGATGTGTGTCTTTTCATACTTAAATATGTTGTTTTTATGCTAGGTTCATTATCTAAAAATCTGAATTAGTTGTGCCTTTGCTCCATTTCAGGAGAATTGCTGTATTCTGATCTTTATGAACCGCTGCTCTCTGTCATGTGCATAGTAAATACTCAAGCCACTTTCATCTACCAGCTCAGTAATATTTCCTGTAGCACAGTTTATTAGTGCATAGGTCAGTAGAAAAAAAACTGACAACAGTTGTTTTGAAGATCAACAGTTACCTCATTCCTTGTCTAGGCGCTCTGGGGAGGCAGTAACACTGGTCACGAAGAATGATTGGAAGTTTGCTTCTGAGCTGATTGAAATTCTGGAAAGAACGAATCAAGTAAGAATATATTACTGGCTAAGATTTATACTGGTTCTAGGTTAACACCTGAAGCAGGTCATGAAGCCTATTTAGACCTTTCTTGGTGAATGTTTGTAGGGTCTTGAGGAAAAACATGGGTATTGAAGTCTCTCTTGTCCTGGATAGCCTTAGAAGTATTTTACCTTACAGGTGATTCCGAAAAAAAGAACTATGAACTTTAAGCAAAGCCTTCCATGTCCAAAGAAAAAGTAACTAACATAGGCACACATTGAGGTCTGCAGGAAAATAATAGGGTCTATTTTATTATATTTGTATTTTACTTCTGGATTCATGTACCAATGTTGTTGTTTAAGTGTAAATATTAACAATATTTATATCAGAAGAAGCTCAACTATCTATATTTTTATTATATCTGACAGTTCTGGTACCTGCATGTACTTTTCCAAACTATCTTTCTTACTGATGCTTTTAAATAGTATGGGAAATAGGACTGGAATGTGATTTCTTTCTTAAAGGAAATATATTTTTTTCTTGACACCATATCTGAGAAACCAGAGACAATTGTGCTGCTGTTTCTTGCTGTAACAAGAAACAGTATTTTACCTGATTTATAGTAAATCCCCAGTTCATGCACTGTCTTGAGCTGAAATTTTGCTTGGTTGGTTGAGGTTTTTTTTGTTTGGACGGATGGGAGCATTAGTACAAACTAAATGGCTTTTACCTGGAACCTGTGGTTGTTACTGTGGACACTCTTACTCAAACTTTAAAGCCTGGGTTAGAGTTTCACCTGAATCTTTTGGTTTACAACTCTTCTTTGAAAGATGTTATGTCACTTCATTGCAAACCTAGTAAGATGCTTTTGAGGGAGGAAAAGGAGAAAAAAAAAAGCAGTTGCCACCTAATAATTTCTAAAGTTGCAGATTTGAGGTTTATGGTTGAGCTGGGGTTTTTCTGGGTTTGGTTTTATTTTTATTCAGAAAATGTAAGAGGTGAAACCAGTAATGATACTTTGAAGCTACTTAAGTGGAAATTAGTGGTGCCTTGTTTTGTATTCTGAGTCAACCGTTACCTTCCAAGCCTTGACTCCAGGTGCAGACCACTGGTTTGTGTTTTTTGGTTTTTTTTTAATGTGTGATAACTCAACTGGGAACAGTCTCTGAGTTCAGAGGATCTCTGAATCCTTGCTTTCAAGGATTACTTTTAGCCACAGCATTATTCTCAAACTTACTTTCATCTGCTAGGGAAGTAACCATAAAGACGAGATAGTTGGTTTTTGTATTTTTCTCGTGACAATGGAAATACCGTTATTTCAGTCTTAAAGCATCATGTAAAAGGGAAGAAGAGCAACATGATCTGAAGGTTCAGAATACTTCAATTTCAAAAGAAGTAAACTGCATTTGTTAGCCAGATGTTCTCCATGTATCTCCTATATCCTTGCTTCTTCCCACTCTTGCCTTGTGCCTGCTCAAAAACCACTCTTGAGAGAAATTGTTGCAATTTTAGTTGGAATAAATTATGCTTCAAGCTGTAGGAGGTCTGATATTGTGGAAGAAAATCATTCAAACTTTGTCTCATTACTTCTATCTCTGATGATAATAGTCCATAGTGACTTTCAGCTAGAGATGCATCATTTTTCACTTTATTTTTAAATAATGTTCTAAAACTTAGGCAGAATAGACTGTTCCAGAGGCATCATGTTCTGTGGACTCCTGATAGCCAGGGCAGCTGTTTACCAGTAAGAGCAATTCACCACATAAAATACATACTAGTGAGCTGTCCCTTAGGCCAGCTCAAGAAGAAGTTGCTGATGGCAAATGGCAAGCGTTGCTGAATTATAAGACCTGACAAAAGAAATGGGAACTAGAGGAATATACCTTCCTGCTCCATCAGACCCTTTGTCCTGGCTGCATTTTCTTCCTGTCCAAGCACCGCCTAGTCTAGGCATTCTTAGGAAGATGTAAAAAGTTTTGCACTATTATTGTTTGCACTGTGTTTGTGCCACTGGTAGAGGGACAAATCACACAGACTGAGCACTCACACTAATACCACGTTCACACACTGCATTTTGCTCTGATCAGGACACTGATTCTGGGCTGGGTGAGCTCCACCTGCTGCATGGCTACATACTGTCACAGGTTGTTGAAGCAGGCTGGTTTTGGTAGGTTCATGATCCAAGACCTCTTTTGACAGTACAGTCACCCATAATGCTACTTGCAGTACACATTGCATTAATGTCAGCATTGTGCCTGACCTGGTTTAAGGAGACTTGTTGGACACTGCCCTTTGACGTGAGCAAAAGAATAGTTTATGTTTTTTTCATTCAGTGGTCACTGTCGCTCAGCCTAATAAGTCTGTTGGTAATCCTTCACACCAGGCTTTAGTCCTTATGAATGTGAGCAACTCTGAGGTGTTGATGATACTACTCACCTTCTTTTCCACATAATTACAAACATGCCAAAAAGATCTTACTGAGGGTGCTCTTGTGACCTCCCAGTGGTGGGAGAACTGACTGCTTTCTCCTTTTCTTGATTTTTAGAATCATAGAATTAACTGGGTTGGAAGAGACCTCCAAGATCATCAAGTCCAACCCTTGATCCAGCCCCACTGTGATTACTAGATCATGGCACTCAGTGCCACATCCAGCCTCATCTTAAAAACCTCCAGGGACGGTGAATCCACCCCCTCTCTGGGCAGGCCATTCCAATGCCTGATCACTCTCTCTGTAAAGAACTTCTTTCTAATATCCAACCTAAACCTCCCCTGGCAGAGCTTACGCCCGTGCCCTCTTGGTCTACTGCTGATTGCCTGGGAGAAGAGACCAACCCCTACCTGGCTACAACCTCCTCTCAGGTAGTTGTGGAGAGTGATGAGGTCACCCTTGAGTCTCCTCTTCTCCAGACTAAACAACCCCAGCTCCCTCAGCCTTTCCTCACAGGACTTGTGCTCAAGTCCCTTCACCAGCCTCATTGCTCTTCTCTGAACCTGCTCCAGCACCTCAATGTCTTTCCTGAACTGAGGGGCCCAGAACTGAACACAATGCTCAAGGTGTGGCTTCACCAGTGCTGAGTACAGGGGAAGGATCACTTCCCTGCTCCTGCTGGCCACACTGTTCCTGATGCAGGCCAGGATGCCATTGGCCTTCTTGGTCACCTGGGCACACTGCTGGCTCATGTTCAGCTTCCTGTTAATCAGCACCCCCAGATCCCTTTCTGCCTGGCTGCTCTCCAGCCACTCTGTGCCCAGCCTGTAGCGCTGCAGGGGTTGTTGTGGCCAAAGTGCAGGACCCGGCGCTTGGCCTTGTTGAACTTCATTCCATTGGAGTCAGCCCAGCTCTCCAGTCTATCCAGGTCCCTCTGCAGAGCCCTCCTGCCTTCCAGCAGGTCAACACTTGCTCCCAACTTGGTGTCATCTGCAAATTTACTAATGGTGGACTCAATCCCCTCATCTAAATCGTCGATAAAGATGTTAAACAGGACTGGGCCCAGCACTGATCCCTGGGGGACACCACTGGTGACCGGCTGCCAGCTGGATGCAGCCCCGTTCACCAGCACTCTCTGGGCCCGGCCCTCCAACCAGTTCCTAACCCAGCACAGAGTGCCCCTGTCCAAGCTGTGGGTTGCCAGCTTTTCCAGGAGTATATTATGGGAGGCAGTGTCAAAGGCTTTGTTGAAGTCCAGATAGACACATCCACAGCCTTCCCCTCATCCACCAGGCGGGTCACCTGATCATGAAAGGAGATCAGGTTGGTCAGACAGGACCTGCCCTTCCTAAACCTGTGCTGGCTGGGTCTGATCCCTTGTCCATCCTGTAGGTGCTGTGTGATTGCACTCAGGATGATCTGCTCTTTAGCAGATATCTTTAGCAGCATATCTTTTAGCTTTGTTACATGCACATGAGAACTGTTCCTATCACAACATTTTGAAGTCCCAGAATTTCTCTTTAAAGTCTCTTAAAACTTCCATGAAGAATTTAATGTCAACATTCAAATATATGTATATAGCATGGTATTCCATTAGTGGCATTGGATGTTTTTACCAGCTGTTCATTATCACTGAAAGATAAACTTCTCTCTGAAATGCAGTGATGTAATTAGCTGGTTGTATGTTATCATCAAATATGGTCATACAAGCAGAGGTATGTAATTAAAAATACAGAGACACTATTTTTCAGTATATTTCATTACAATTTTATGTAAAAAGATTTCTTTATGCATCTCTACAGAAAAGAACCTGCAAAGTGACAGAAGCCAGATAAATAATCAATAGCATTTTTATAAAGCAGAGTCTGAAATTTTAGATTTATGTAAAACTGACCTTGTTTTTCTGCTGCTTTCTTATCAGGTAGTTCCTGACGAGCTTATTGCAATGGCAGAAAGGTACAAAGAATTTCAAACCAGAAAAGAAAAAGATATACAAAGACCTTGGAGAAAGCTCTAAAAATAACTGTAATCCCTTGAAGCTACTGAAACAAAGTGATTATAGTAGTGTTAGCATCTATGGGCTTGAATTTATAAGTTTCGTTTCTCATTTGATTGTTTTCTGTACCTGCCCATTTAAATAAACCATTTAAATTGGTTTCAGGGGGGGTTTAGTTAAATGCAGTACTGATATATATGAATATAAAATATAATTTTTCATTTTATTTTCAGAGAACTGAATTAGTCATTGTAAGCAATGTTTGCCAATGTAGCTTCAAAATACTGTACTTTTGCCTTGATGTGTCACATCTGCCACAGGCACAAAGTATTTCTAAGGATAACTTAGTTATTTGAAAACTGCTCTCTTTGTAGTAACTTCTGTTTGCTAAAGCAAGTTTTAAAGAAAACTTAAAAGTCTTTTTTGTTAAGACTTTTTTTGAGAGGTCTGCATTTTCTTCTAATGGAAGAGAGAATGACAAGAAGTCTATTTTTGTGGTTAACTGCGGAAAAAACAGCTTCTACTCTTATTTTCACGGATGTAATATTCTAGCATAAAGAAGAAAACCAGAGTTTACTAGAGCCATGTTAACAAAAGTCATGGAGAAACGAATACGCTTGAAGGTCAGCTTTTATTTCCTTCAGATAAAGTTGATTCACATTTTATATTTGGATGTCAGTTTCTGTCACACAGACTCCTACAGACAGTGGAGCATATTTTCTCTCTTTGGAATTTATATGGGAAGAGTTTGATGCTTGGTCTGAACTTGTGTTTATGTGTCATATAAGTAAATTAATAAACTGAATTTATTGAAATGAAAATATTTTAATGAAATTATTCTATAAATGTTCTTTTGATCTTGCCTCTTTATTTGCTCAAAATTGAGGTGGAATCTTGGCATTATTTAAGCCAGTAGGTTATTTTGCCTTCAAAAAGTAGGCTAAAAATACAGACTTGCCACGGCTTCTTCAGGAAGATGCAAAATATGTATTTACCTAGAGCTCAGCAGTTCCCAAATGCTGTGTATTTCTCACCTGCACAATTTTAGTAATAGGAAATAATTTTTTTCCCTAACACACATTTCTTCAACATGAGAAAAACAGAGCTGAATTTAATTTCAAGAGTGTCACATTCATGCTGCATTTTGGTTTTGATAACCTTTCATATCAAGTCTTCCTCTTTGATAGGGGTTGAAAGATGCATTTCTTTCTACAAGATTCATGATACAAATATTCATTGGCACAGTAACTTTTACTGAGTTGTAGCGTATTAAATAGTGGTTGCTTCCTATCCAAAGTCCAGTGAAAAGACTCAATTCCAAAGAAATTCTGAAGACTCAGAAAGGAAAAGTTGCTTCAGGAACTTCACGTTATTTTGATACGAAATTCTCTCTATTCACCATTGCTGGTGATTGTCCTCTGCAACAGGTCTTCATCCACTCAAGCAATCTGGCATTGTTCTGATTAATGTCAAAGTAACTCCAGTGACTTTTTTTTTCTTTTGAAAGCAAGAGTGTATTTTGGATATTCTGCAGAGGATCTTCATTTTAAATAGTCATTTTTCCCTTTATGCACTTTTTGATGCCTTTGTACTTAGAAATGTAGAAATTACATGTAGGAAATCAACTATTGCAAATTCTATGTATCTTCTTAGTGTACCTTGCATATAATTTGCAGGTGACATCTGCATTTGGATAGGGAAGGTAAGTATTACTTAAATCATCCCATTTCTTTTAAGGATTAAGGCTAAGCAGTGTGACTGAAGTATGCAATTTTCTCTTGGTCTTCTTGATTTTATTTTGGTTTTGGTTTTTTTGGGTTTTATCACCAGACTACTGAAGAGTAACTTATGCTACAGAACTTTTTGTTTTAAATATGCAAATATACATGATTAGATAGCCAATGTAAACAGTGAGTTTAACAGCTCTCCTGAAATATTGGGAATCTGTTATTCAGTTGATGGCTTATCTGTCTTGAAAGGAAATGATTGCTCGCTCTCTCTTGCAGACTGAGCAAGTTGTATTTGGGAATAAAGAAGTGCGGCAGCTGAGACTTTTGCAGGCACTCCATGAAATATTCCAGACATTTCTGAAAGCAGTGATCCAGGTCTTCCAAAATCCAATCTGTGTCATTTGGCCACATGACACAAGAGTGGAAAAGAGCAGTTTTGACATGATATGAACAGAATTTTTCCAGCTCTTTTGGATATTGCATTTTAAGTTGCTCTAGAAGATACTTCAGCAGCTTAAGACAACCTTTCCTGTTAAATAAATAAGAATTTATTAGGTACCTTCTACATAGTTCTAAGTATATATTTTAGATACTTAAACACAAAGAATTATGCATTAGTTGTCTTGTGACTTTTTTGATTCAGTACAAGATGTAATTGGCAAACAAGTTCTTAGTTTACTTATTAAGGAGGTTTTGTACCTCATGTGGATTTTGTTCTTCCTCTTTGAAGAAATCTGGAAAACAGGTTTTATAAAGTGAAAAATCATTTATTCATCTTGATCTGACTTTTCTCACCATCATTTTAGAAATTGCCTTGATATGAAGTGTAATGTAACTCAGAAGGCTGAGTCATCAGACTCTTCTATGCTGTTTTTTATAAATAGGACTGAACTTTGGAAAGATTATTTAACAAGTCACATCTTTTGCATTCTAAGGCAAGTCCAGGTTGTAAACCAGCAAATATGATTGTTTCCACCTTTCATTAAGTAAATGCAAGTCAGACATTCAACGAGTACATGCAGTGTTGTGCTGCTGTAGAACTATTATGCCTAAAAGCCTTATTCTTGCCTCCTATTGTGAGTAATTACTCTTAGATGAAATTCTTAAATGCTAAACTGAAACAGTGCTAGACAGTGCTAGCCTGGCTCACACAGGTTTAAAGTAAAATATTCATATGAAATACCAACCTACAGCACTTTGATCCATGAGATTCACAACACGTCCTTGAGTGGCCATGGTTCTCCATCATGCGCTTCTCAATATGTGAGAAGGAGAGTCGCCATGTGTTTCCTAAAGTTGAACACAAGACTGTTTAACTGTTATACAGCACTAAGTATTGGCATTTGTATCTAGAAAAAAAAAGACACTTTGCAATTGCCTTAATATTAAATATCGGCAATTTCTTTGCCCCTGTAAAAAAAAAAATCATAATTCAGTGGCCACAGTTAGTTAGCTTTTCCTTAATTCCCCAGCTGCTCTACAGAAACGCAATTAGAATGTAATTAATATAGAACATAATTAATTGTGTGAATACTTTAAATTCCTAATATTTGGATTTACTTCAAAATTAAGCTTAATTCTGAACTTCCTGAATTTGCTGAACATGATTTGCAGAATTGCACTACCCATAGAAATCTATGACATTTGAATTTCTGTATCCTGACTGTGTTTTCTGGTTTTTCTTTGTGCAATAGGCTTGTGAGTTTATCTCAAGTATGGTGGCTGTTCTAAAGCACTTATTTTTGTTCTTCTAGTCGTGCTTCTGAAAATAATTGCTAACATAGCTCAACACCCTGTTTTTAACACCAGCAATTATTTTTGTCTTCCTTACATGACTTACACTGTTTGCCTTGCCTGTTTGGCTCAGTTACTCTGCATTTAGTTTGCCCAGGAAGAGATAACCCAGTACAGTAGTAATGATTTATTTAGCACTGATAACATGGGCATGCTAATTAAAAAAATACCAGATTGACTGTTTTTGCTAAATCATTTCTCATAATGCAGTGACAAGTCAGGATGTTTCTGCAAACTAATGTAAGCTTGGTGTGTCAGTGGTCTGGAGGAAAAAAAACATTAAAATGTTGTAGCCATTCCAGAGATCAATGAGAAATAATGTATCTTGATAGAAAAGTACAGTTTGCTTCCTGCAGAAGTATCTGATTTCTGTGTGCAGTCCCACGTGCAGGGATATTCCCTGCCTTTTTAGAAGCCTTTTTATTTTCCTTCTTTGCAAAACAAAGGAGTGTATGATGCTGTTTATTATAGCGCAAGCATAAGGAAGGTTCATATCCATGTGTCTGACTGGAGTAGATTTAATATAATGCTCTTAGGAATGGCTAGTGTACAGCCTGCCAGAGCAGTTTGTGTTTAGATTTCCATACGAGACAAGCAGTATCACAAGTCTGATGTTTTAAAGAGGGATTTCAGTTATCTTTGATCTGGATATATCCAGAATGAGATAAAGATCTGTACCTCAAAGGCACAGATCTGGACACCCTTTCTATAGCACTTGAAAGTGATCAAACTGTAGAGAAGGCATTTCATAACTTATTATTGTCCATATTTGAGGTACCTTTTAGAACCTTTTCTCTTTTGTTTTGCTTGGCTACTAAATAAAGTGCTGTAAATTTGAAATCTCTCCTGGCTTTTGTTCCCAGCCACTGTTCAATTTTGAGGCCGTCCTGTGTGCTGGGCGGCCAGCTGTGCTGAACTTTCAAAGTCAAGATGATGTCCACCGATATATCCAATGGAGGATTTTTGATCTGAAGAGTTATTGCAGGGCTTCCAGCCTTTTTCCTTGTCACAGTTACCTCCACATCTAGTAACAAAGAAGAGTGATTTTTCATGTTAGATATATATAAACACATGTATATAAGGCACCTTTTTTTGAAGAATGTTAAGGTTTTTACTAATTAGAAATTCATAATCAATCAAAAGACATACGTAGGTTCAGTTGCTGGCTCGTTATCCTACAGGATATGGTTGTTAAATAAAACATTAAGAAGGCCTTTTGATGAGCTCTATGAAATTGGGAGCACTACTTTTGAATTGCTGTGTTTGCTTGATTTACTGTCTAACAACCAGAAACAGTAATGTTTTCCAGTGACCTGCTTCACTGTTGAAAACACATACTGAAAAGATTTGGCCACAATGTTTCTGAAAGCTTTGGAGAAAAATAACCCTAAAAGGGGATACATTTCCTGTATCGATATAATATATTAGGTAATATATAAAAGAAATTTCTTTGTTGTGTACAAAAAGCCACTTGCAGAACAGGTGCAAAATAAACAGGTCATGTAGGAAGTACCAAGCATACAGTAGTACCCATAATATTTATTATTTTCATATGGAAAGAGGATTGCATAGTGGACTTAATCACATAATATGAATAGATCTGATGTATTTGTGATTCTTAACACAAGACCAAACTTGAGATACTCAGGACAGGAGGAGTTACAGCTCCATTGCCATGAAGAGACAGTTGACGGGGAGAAAAATCCATTTTATTAACAAGAGGGCAACGCACGTGCACAATGTAACTGGATTTTTAGCACTCCTAGGTGAAGCTTGTTCTCTCAGTACTTACTTTTAAAGTTTTTTACTTCTTGCTTAATAATTTCTCTAAGTGCTTGAAGCATTTTAAAGGCTGATAGTTTTCCATCTTCATCTAAAAACTTCAAAAAATACTTTTCTTTTGGATTTCTTTTGAATGTTAGGTAATAATAGGCTCCTGTGTCATCAGACTCATCCAGCTGAAGGCTTTCAACACATATTACAAACATGATGTCAAATTCATTTGGTTGAGATATCTGCAAAGTAGGAGAATACAACAGTGAATGTGCAACTTGAGTTTTATTCTCTTTAGACTTTTATACCAATTGTATTATTTACCTACAACTGTCTTGATGTACTTCTCGTGTCTGGTGTGAAATATGAGCTTATTTGTATTTGGATTTGTATTGCAAGATTCCTGTGCATTTGGGTGGAGAAAAGCAATTTGCTGATAGCAGTTCACTTCCCATCTTTCCAACTTATTAATTTTTAAAAGAGCTTTAAGATTCTCAAGCTGTTCTGAGTAATGCATAAACGCTGAACTCAGTTATCCTTTTGCACACAGGAATTAACCATGAGAAAAAAATGCATTGCTATGTCTGAAGCCATTTTTATACCACCCCCCCACCACAAAAAAAAAGAAGGGTCCACATATTTGACTTTGTTCCAGGGTGTGCTGGAATCAGAAAAAAAGGTACTGCTTAATCAGTCCAAACCTCCCTGCCTTGGGCAGTGACACTTTGATGTCTCAGGAGCAACTTCCCACTAGATCAGGTTACTCAAGGCCTTATCCAACCTGGCTTTGAACACTAGCAGGGTTGGGGCATCCACAGCCTCCCTGGGCAACCTGTTCCAGAGTCCAACCACCCTCACAGTACAAGATTTCTTAATATCTAGCCTAAATTTCCTCTCTTTCAATTTGTATCCATTATTCCTGCTTTTTGGAAAAAGTATAAACTAAAAACTGGCACAGGGTCTTTCGTGTAGCGCTATACTGACGGGTCCTGCGGTTACATCGAGCTCACCTGCGTGTCATGCAAGAGCGGGGCTTGCCACTCTTTGCTGCAGGGAGTCCCGTTAAGGCAGCGTCTCTAACTGAATGCACATACGTACACACCTTTCAGTAGGTTATTTATGATTTTATAAAGCATTGAGGTTAATTAACGGAGCCCCGCTACAGTTTTACCTTGTCGGGAAGGGCCGGCTCAGAGCTGCTGTGGAGCGGCAGGAGCAGCGCGCTGCCGGCCCGTGGGAGCCGCCCGCAACCTGCGGCCGGAGCCCGGCCCCCGCACCCGGGCGGGACGGAGGGCGAGGCGCAGCCGGCGCCCCCGAACCCACCTTGACGCGCTCGTAGTAGCTCCCGGCGCTGTACTGCTCCATGGAGCTGAAGGCGCCGTCCCTGCTCCGGATAGTCTGGAAGAGGTGCGGAACCACCAAATTCACCAGCTTCGACGCCTCGGACACGTCCTTGCGGCCCAGGCTGAGCCGCGACAGCACCTCGCGGAGCCGCAGGGTGTCCGGCGGGGGTCGGGGGACGGCCACGGGGGCAGCGGCCGCCCCGTCGGGCACCACTGGGACCTTCTGCGAGGCCTCCGGGACTCTGGCGGCCGGCGCCCTGCTCCGAGGGGTAAGGGGTGGCTCTACGCCGGCCGCCGGGAGGGCCGTGGCAGTGGGGGCTCGCCGCCCTGGGCGCCCACCCCGGGCGGGGGGTCCATCCGTCCGCGGCGCCTGGCGGGTCGTGGCATCGCTCGGGCTTTCGCCCGCGACGCGGCCCCGCGAAGGGCTGCGGGCTGCGCTCCTCGGGGCGCCCCGGCCCCGCGAAGGGCTGCGGGCTGCGCTCCTCGGGGCGCCCCGGCCCCGCGAAGGGCTGCGGGCTGCGCTCCTCGGGGCGCCCCGGCCCCGTGAGGCGCTAAGGGCTGCGGTCGTCGGCGCACCCCGGCCCCGTGAGGCGCTAAGGGCTGCGGTCGTCGGCGCGCCTCGGCCCCGCGAAGGGCTGCGGGCTGCGCTCCTTGGGGCGCCCCGGCCCCCCGGAGCTGCGGTTCGCGACCCCCGCCTGCCCCGCGCCCGTGTGCCGCCCCTGCCGTCCATGGCCGCCGCTCCCTCTCCGCACCCGGAGGACGGCGAGCGCGGCCCCACCGACGGGGAGTTCCCGCCTCTGGCCTCGGGCGAGTTCCTCTTCCAGGCAACGCGCCTTCGTTAGGAAACGAAACCCGCCCGGATCTGCCGGTTCTGTCCGGGCACAGCAAAACTCTGACATCAACAGCCAGGCTGCGCCGAGACATCGAGGGGCGCAGCCACCTCCCCCTCTCCAATCCGTAGAGATCATTTTCCCGCTCCGGGGCGGCCCTTCCCCGCCTCCCCTCGGGCGGGGCAGAGGCGCATGGACGCGCCGCTCCCGCCCACGGAGCTCCCGGCTCCGCCTCCCGTCTCTAGCGGAGGAGCGACGGTGGCTTCCAGCCCCGCGCCCGCCGCCGGGAGGGCCGGCCCTGCCCTGCCGCCATGTTCTTGCGGAGAGGCTGCCGCCGGCTGGCACTGCCCCCGGTGCCTCGCCCAGGGCACCGCCGGGCCGGCAGCGAGGTCGGGGAGGCGGCACCGCGCTACGACGTGCTGGTGGTCGGCGGGGGCCATGCGGGGACGGAGGCGGCGGCGGCAGCCGCCCGCGGCGGGGCCCGCACGCTGCTGCTCACGCACAGGATCGGCACCATCGGTACCGCCGCGGGTGTCCGGGCTGGGGCGGGGGAAAGAACCGCGGGCGCCTCGGGTCTCCCCGGCGTGGGGGCTTTTGGGCGGCGGTGGCGAGGGTGTCCCTGTGTCCCTTCCCTAGGGGAAATGTCCTGCAACCCGTCCTTCGGCGGCATCGGGAAGGGGCACCTCATGCGGGAGGTGGACGCTCTGGACGGGCTGTGCGGCCGCATCTGCGACCGCTCCGGCATCCACTACAAAGTGCTGAACCGCTGCAAGGGCCCGGCCGTGTGGGGCCTCCGCGCACAGATCGACCGCGGCCTCTACAAGCAGAACATGCAGGTGAGAGCGGGGCCGGGAGGATTTTTTGGTATCAGGTGTTAATATAAACTACTGAAGATAATGAGGGAGGGGCGCGTGTGTTATTTGTCATTATTTACCTATCAAACCTAGATACGTTTATGTTTGGTACTTCAATGCACTGTAGGTTGTTAGAGCTCGGCATACTTTAAAACATTCTCCAGCATTTTAGATACAGGCCAGGCTTCATGACCAAATAGTTTCTTTTGAGCTTATCTGAAAGAAAACTTCCACTTGATCAATCAGAATAGTACCATAACTGAGTATCTTCCCAATGACGTGGTAAGAAAGGAAGAGGGTGATAGATGTTCTGGAAATCAACAGGATTTGGAATTGCCCATATGTCTTATAACTTCCTAGATTTTTGCAGTAACTCCTTTCATGACAGAAAGAAATCCTTAACACACCACTGTTGACAGTTCGTGAGGCATCTGTGGAGGATCTTATCTTGACAGAGCCAGAATCAGGCCATCCTGGGAAATGCCAAGTCACGGGAGTCGTTCTGGGTATGTGTTAGTAACTCAGTAAGTGCTTCCAGTGGAGTTATCCTTTGGGATAAACATTTCTGATTCATCAGTGAGAAAGATGAATTAACCAAGACGTCTGTTTTAGGCAGAGCGTGGACTAAACAGGGTTAATAAGTGTCATACAAAGTAATACAATGACAAAAATACCTGGATTGATAGAATATTGGGAGGTTACCTAAGTTAGTTTTCTTCAGGCTAGTGATACTGAATTCCATTCTGCATTTTGAGGTTTTTATTTGGTAAATGGCATATGCTGTTGACAATGTTATGGGACTGTGGGGTCCTATTACTAACAGACTCGTACTTTCTTACCTCTTACTCTTCTAATAAACAAGCTTTCTGAAGTAAAGGCCTGGATATGATTATTTTCCCAGGAGCGGGTTTTCTGTGTTACAGGTAACTTGTTTAGGAATAATAAAAATACAGGAATAAATACACAGTGCTTCTTGCAGTTACTACTGTTAGTGCTTTCATTATTGAAATGCTGCTTTTGTTGTGTAACAGAAGATGGGTAAACCCTCAGTGAACACAGTTAGTCTAGTTTTATGCAGAAGCACCAGAATACGAGGACTTTGTTGATACTAAAATATGTACCTTTTTGAAAATTTGCTGTTTCAGGGGATGGGAGCACAGTACACGCTGGGAGCGTTGTCCTGACCACCGGTACCTTTCTGAGGGGTATGATCCACATTGGGCTAGAGATGCACCCGGCTGGCCGGCTAGGGGACCTGCCAGCCATTGGGCTAGCTCAGACTCTGGAGAAACTGGGATTTGCTGTGGGCAGGCTGAAGACCGGGACACCGCCCAGACTTGCCAAAGACACGATTGACTTCAGTGGTCTGCAGGAGCATAGAGCTGACAATCCTCCAGTGCCATTCAGCTTCCTCAGTGAGGCTGTGTGGATCAAGGTGGGATAGCACACATCAAATGCACACAGAGTCAGGTGGGGAGTGGTTCCGGGAATGTCGTGCTCATAATCAGCCAGGGATTTGGTGGCTGGGAAAGGGAGCTGGGATGTATTTGTACTGGAGGTGCTATGTTTCTGAGGACTCTCAATGCAAAGGGTTCTTCTGTTGCTTGTGTTCTTTTGAAAGCAAGTACCTTCTTACTGTATCTTCTCAACTTGAGAACCAAACTTTTTTTACTTCTCGAGTCAGAGTTGCATGAAATGGGATACTGATACTAGTATTCTTCATGTGCTGGTTACATAGGTGCTTTACAAAATACATGTGTTATTATACCTGTATTCTGGAGATTTATAATATCTTGCTTCTTCCCTTAGCTTTAAAATAAGGTTAAAATGTTGAAATTAGAGATCATTAATAGTATTGACGAAGAAAGAGAAAGAATAGAGTTGTCCACAGGACTCGGAAGTGACATATTAACAGTAACTTAAAAGCACAAAAAGCTCAATTTTCAAAGAAATTTTGTTTCCAAAGAAAATTCTTACATAATGTAGTTGAATACCACAGAGTTAAGTATCAGGAGTTAATTTTCCCCAGAGCATATAGGAATTGCAGTAGCCTATTAGAATCAGGATGTGGGCAAAAGTACTATCACTTGAAGTCCTTGGTATGTGTAGGAAAGGTTTTAAGAGGTTAAGGTGCAACGTTATTACTTTTTGAATGTGAATGTATTGACCCTTTCAGAAAAATCAGTCAAATACTTTACGTGGTAGGGTTTTTTCCCCAGATTTTGAATTTGTCATGTTAATTGCAGAGTTTTGAGATTTTTATCTTTTTTTCTTCACCGAGAGATTTCTTTTTTTTTTTCCTTCACTAAAATCTTTTATTGGCTGTTAGCTGTAGGGTCAGCACTTTTTCTTCTTACTCCAGAGCTTTGAATTCCTGTAGTCAGTTTGAATGCTGTGATATGATGTGTTGCTTTAATGGCAATATCCATCCTGTAATTAGGACTACATATGTGGAATAAAATTTGAATTCTGCACGCCCAAGTTCTGTTCTGTTCTCAGTCTGCTTTTGGCCATGTTGCTCCCGCTCTCTGATTGCTCATGTTCTGTCTGTACAGTGGGCATGACAGCGCTACTTAGCTCTCCAAGAAGTGAGAGCCAGCTGTCATGGAAAAGGTATTGGAGATCCTCAGAGTTGTTCAGGTAGAGTACAGTGTTGTGACTGGATTAACTTAAAGTGAGCTTTGGCCTCTTTCAGCCAGAAGGTCAGCTGCCATGTTACCTGACACGCACTACCCTGAAAGCCCAGCAAATTATCTATGATAACCTCCACCTGAACAACCACGTAAGGGAGACAACAAGGGGCCCACGGTAAGTGTGTGGCATCACTCAAGGCTCTCAAGGGGACAAGTGTCAATCTGTTTGAACCTGGGGGAATGTGCTGCTTTGCTTTTGCAAAGTTACTTTTTCTCCGTGTCAGGTGGTGCTCATGGCCATTTTCTGTTGCAGGTACTGTCCCTCTCTTGAATCAAAGGTTCTGCGCTTCCCAAACCGGCAGCATCAAGTCTGGCTGGAGCCTGAAGGCTTGGAATCCAACATCATTTACCCCCAAGGCATGTCCATGACACTGCCACCTGAGCTCCAAGAGCAGGTGATCAAATCTGTCCCAGGCTTGGAAAAAGCCAAGATGATACAGCCAGGTGAGGGAGATGAACAGTTTTAAATCTATTTGTTACATTGTTTACCATTAGTGAAAACCAGATTTTGTTTAGAATATAGCAAAGCAAAGGAAATACAAAACAAAGCTAATTCTTGGTTGCAGGGATTTTTCCTTGGTTGTTTTGAAATCGTAATTAAAAGTTGAAAAGCTAAGTCATCCTGCCCCACTGATTGCCTTTGCTGACCTTCAAAATCCCTCCTGTAACATCTGTCTTGTTGTGTGTCATAGGCTACGGGGTGCAATACGATTTTTTAGATCCCCGTCAACTGACTGCTTCCCTCGAGTCTCGTCTTGTTCAGCGCCTCTTCTTTGCAGGCCAGATAAATGGCACGACAGGCTATGAAGAAGCTGCAGCTCAGGTGGGTGAATCTGACCACGTGTAGTCAGCACTCAGAAAAGGGATATTGCCTTGGCATCTGTCGGTGATACAGAGTCCTGCGAGGCCCATTTTTTGCTCCTGAGATGTTCCTACTTTTGTTGGAACAAAATATTCCAGACTTGCCCAAGATATTTTTACTTTTAGTATCTGCAGTGCTGTCACTAAGACTGCAGTAACAAAAGTAACTGGAAGCACTGTCAAGTCTTTCAGCATGGAGACAGTGCAGCAGATATAATTGAAAACATGGGAATTGTATCCAGACACTTCAGCAGTTGCCAAGAATCCCGTCAGGCACTCATAGTGTCACAAGAAGGACACTGCCTGGATTACTAGCACAGACTATTGCATTTTTCTGGGTACAGTTTGACATGTGAGTCTTTGGAAGCAGATGTGCTGATATTTTAGCTAAGAAGAGACCAATAAATGTGTTTGGTTTGTTTTCTGTCTGCCTAGGGTGTGATTGCTGGGATCAATGCCTGCCTGCGGGTTCATGGCAAGCCCCCTTTTGTTGTCAGTCGCACCGAAGGCTACATTGGGGTCCTGATCGATGACCTCACCACTCTGGGCACCAGTGAGCCCTACCGGATGTTCACCAGCCGCGTGGAGTTCCGCATGTCCCTCCGGCCCGACAACGCTGATGCCAGGCTCACCCACAGAGGTATTTGATTGTGGTGGCTCTTGCAGCAAGCAGCCCTGCCTGGTTGTGTAGACTTTTGTCTCATACACCATCCGTCTCTGCAGGTTTTGAAGAAGCTGGGTGTGTGTCACAGCAGCGATATGATCAAGCAGTTAAGATGAGAGCTGCTTTAGAGGATGGAATTGCAACACTGAAATCACTTCAGTTCAGCATATCCAAATGGTCCCAGTTACTGCCAGAAGTTCCCATCAGTAGCGGTCGCAGGTCACCTGTCAGGTAAGGTTAACAGCTGGAACTTTCTGATCTGAGCTACACTTACTTTAGCACATCCTGCTAGTGGTTTCACAGCATTTGTCCATGTTTCCTGAAGCTGTCAATACTCCAAGTTCCAGCTTTACCACCTTCAGGGAACACACATCTTATGTTTGCCTGTAGAATAAGTGTAGAATGAGCTGTGTTAGTGTTTTTACTGTGCCATGTTTCCTGGTGCTGACATGTGCTCCCAAAGCAAGGGGGTGCTCCACTGGCCCAGGGCATCAGTTCTTGATGGCCTTATAGAGAGTGTCACTAAGTGGTGACAGTTTTACAGTGGGTTGCTGCTTTGCTAGAGGCTTGTTAAAGCAGTAATTGATTTCGGAGTGGTGTCAGATGGTAGCTTATAAAAAAAGGCCATTGCTTCCATTACTCATCCTTTACTTCACCTTGTATTTTCTGTTCTGGCTGACTCAGTCTGTGAAAGCTTCCCCTTGGTGCCTACCTTGTCCCTTCCATCTTGCTGTCATTTTTCATAAGGAGCTCCTCTTCAAGAGTTTAACAGCTCTTCTGTGTCCTGAGAGGAGATAGTAGGAAGTTGAGCGTGGCTCTGCAATTTTTCTGGCTTATCCTAAGAACTTTGTGAGTTTGAGCTGGGAACAATTGTAAATCTGCCTTAGGAAAGTGACTCCTTTCTACCATACTTTCTCCGCAGTGCTTTTGACATCCTTCAATATCAAGACATCAGTGTGGAGGTTCTGGCCAAAGCTATCCCAGAGTATCTGGACAAACTTGCTCAATGGAGACAACTGGCAGAGAGATTGAAAATAGAAGGTAGGGTACAAAAGTTATAATCTCTTGTGGTGATCTCTGTGTGTTTTGTTCAGTAAGGGGAGTGCAAATCCATTTGTCCTGGTGTGTTTTGTGTTGCTGCTTAGAGAAATGAAACACTGATCAGAGTGTGTACCTTTTACCGTAGGGCACAGCCCTTTGCATGCACCTGTGTTTCACTCTGGGGGGTGAAATCAGTTATTCACTCCTGGGGTTTTTTTTTCCTTAACTTCCCCTGCTGACCATCCTTTGCTGACATGAGTAGAAAAATGTACCGAAATTCCTGTAACAAATCAAGGAGTGTGGCTTCTTCCAAAGTAGGGACATAAATTAGGCTCTATAATCTGTGAGGCTGGAAACTTCCTTAGGAGTTTTGGACTGTCGCAGTGGAATTGCTCATTCTGCTTCTAAGAATTCTTGCAAGTCACGTATTTCACATGAACATCTATGTCTGGTTTCTTGTTTTCCTGGTCATCACAGCTGCTTACGAGTGGTGTGTAGTCAATCAGCAGCAGGAAATAGAAGAAGTGCGTCGTGATGAAGCGCTCCAGCTGCCAGAGGACATAGATTATTTTGCCATTGATGCATCACTCTCAACAGAAGTGCGGGAGAAACTGGATTCCAGCCGTCCCCAGACGGTAAGGTATTCAGCCACAGCGAGGTTGAGCAGCAGTGAAGTCCCTTCCATCTTCCCAAGGGACATGGGGGAGTGAAAAGAATTGTGGAAAGGAATCCCCCCAGGTTTTGATCTCCTTTCTCACTAGCTCCAGCGTGTAGGTTTGGTTTCGGTTAATTTGATTGTGTTTCCATATGCAGATTGGTGCAGTCAGCCGTATCCCTGGAATTACACCAGCTGCTATTGTTAATCTACTGAGGTTTGTGAAAACCAGTCACCAGAAGACAGAGAAGCTAAAAGCTTTACCTCAGTCTGGGAAGTACTTACCAGGGAAAATGTACTCAGAGAAAGCAACTTCACAAAGAGGGATGTCAGCTGAGTTTTCTGAAGAGGAGACACAAAGTACCTTCGTTAAAACACCTTTTTAGAGAGTGGCATGGATCCTGCCACTATGTGGCAAGATCACCTGTTCTCATGACCCTCCTCACAAATAACACCCACACTGGCCAGATCCAAAGTACTTCTGGTTGTGTTCTGTGGAGGTGTTGCCGACGTTCACCCCATCATGGGGTCATGGAGTAGAACAAAGAGAATGGATGCATAAAGTAAATACTCAGAAATGTAAATGCAGCCTGTGATTTTGCTGATTGCAAATCAAGAGACAGGAGAACTGCTTTTAAAATTCCACTCATTTGGAAGGTGAGGGATAGTCAAAATCTGTTCTAAAGCATCTTGTAAAGGACAGTGTTTTGCTCTTCTAAAATGAGTAAGAAATGTTACTGCACTGAACCTGTGGCATCACAAGAGCATTTGAGTTGAAAAGTGTGTTCCATTGACTTTAGTACTTGTGTTCATAGCTGAGCAGTGACTATGCACAGTCTGGTGTCTCCATGTGCTGTCAGCCAAGAGGAAACACTTGGCTGTGGAAATGTGTGCCATGCAAATAAACTTATGTAGGAGACTGACTGAATGCAAACATCATATCCTGCAGGTGTTTTTTCTACTTCAAAATAAATAAAGCTTATCTTGAAACTCACTGAAGAATTTAGTTGTCGTGTAGCTTTCAGTAAGGCCTTGACAGTTTACTGGATCACAGTTCACCCACACAAGGTAGGGCAAAATTCGCTACAGAGCTGGTGGAGGCTGCTGGCTCAGACTGGCTGCTGCAGGCTGGGTGCTGAGGAAGATGGGAAGCTGCCACAGAAACCTCAGCTCGGAAGGTGTGAAGCTCACTCTGACATGCTGTGGGCCCAGGGCAGCCGGACCCAGGGGTTTCCCATCAGCACTGCTCCTGCGACTGATAGTAATACTACTTGGATCTGAGCAAAATCCAAGTCAATTGGATCAATTGGTCAGTCAGTTTGTCAGTCAACAGCAAGAAACACTGAATTCAAGCTGCTCCTGCACACCTACCAAATCCTTGCCTGACTTAGGCAGCAGTTTCTGGTGCTAGTCTCATTTCTGAACATCCTCTGAATTGACTGGGCAAACAGGTTTGAGAACACGTTTTGTTACAGTTAAATCATAGAATCTCACAAGTAGTAAAAGACCCCTAAGATCCTTGAGTCCAACCATAAACCATATATCTATGTTATTTTGAAGTTATGATTCTCGACTTTTCTCTGGCTTGTTTGCTCTGGGTGAGTGGTTCCTTTCCAGGCCAGAGAAAGGAATCAGCAAATTCCTTTTGCTGACAGAGACCCAGTCATGCAGCAGGAGGGTGGGCAGAGTTTACAGCTTCGTTTAGGGCGGCGTCTGCCTGAAAGCATCTCCCTGTCACAGCCATTGTCTTGTACAGAAGGGCTTTAGGCACGTGATCTGCAGGTCAATTAATGTCAGAACGGTTCAGAAAAGCTGATCTAGATCTGCCCCGTTTTGTCGGTGGCCTGTTTTCCTTCCAGCCTTGTTGGCTCAAAGATTTACTTCAACTTTGTAAGCCTTAAGTTCAATTTAAGAAAGGCAGCTATGCTTTCTGCAGTCTAACTCAGACTCCAGGAACAGTACTGGTGAAATTCTAACTATGTGAATCTGAAGAAACCCTGTATCCTGTATGTCTGTCTATTCAAAGCAGTGGAATTTTTGATCAAGGAAGTTTTATGCTTCCTTCACCTGCATTATCTTTGTGTTATGTTTAGTTTTGATGTACCTATATCTGTAAAATCTTAGATCTAGTTTTTACAGACTAGGAAAGTCCTATTGACACCTTCATCTTCTCCCTTGTAAGCCAATTGTGTGGTCTCAAGACTCTATTTCCTGTTCGTGTCAGCAGTCATTCGCCAGTGGAAATCGAAGTGTGATTCCACTGACCTGGGCTGCACCAGTGTCAAAGGAAGAACAGAAGGAGTGGACTTTTGCTTATCTTACTTTTAACAATTTAATAATGCGCAGCTGTGGTCTAAGAAGGAGGAGAGATTAACTTCAGGGGAAATTAAAGTCAGGTGTGAATAGATGCATTGCTTTCCAGCACATCTTCTGTAATAAGTGCTATATTTCAGCATGAAGTGTGTCTTTGGCCATGGGTAAGCCTCCTTGTTAAGACAAGGTGCCCTCTGTTCACATATGTGGGTTAATGATGTCCATATTTGCTGAAATGGAAAACCTGTTGTGTGCATAAGTTTGAGGACTGGCTGCCCCTCAGGCCTCAGGTATTGATTTCATGTATACAGGGCTTGCTGCAATATCTTGTGTTTGTTGAACAGTTCTTGTTTGAGCAGACTTTTTTAACATGAAACCATAGGTACAAGTAGTTGTATTCATTTGGTTAAGAGAACCAAGCACAGAAAGCCTAAATAATCTGCTGTAAATAGCAGTGGCACACAGGATGCCCACATTGTGCCATCTGCTCTGTACCCACCAAGGGCTTGTTACAAGGCCCAAGGTTTGGCTTTTACGTGAAGGCAACGTGGGCTCAGACCCTCACAGATCCTCACAGGTCCTATGGTCTTGCTAAGGCCAACAGAATGGGAAGTGCAGAACAAGAGGAGCCTGCTTTTGACATATGTGCCTGCTTGCTTTTCCTTGTCTCTGCAGTATTTAATTGCACTTTGTCCTTCTACAATCCTTGCTGTGACCAGGCAGGCAGGGAGGGAAGATGCATGGTGAGGTTGACCTAACTTGTTTCACATACTGAGGGTTTTGTGTTCCCTGTTTCAATATGTGTGTCTCCTTCCTGCAGAACACAGGCCTGGGGATCAGCACTTTTTCCTCAGTTCTCTGTAATTCTATCTTGTACCAGATTTTTAACACAACTGTTGCCTTCCCTTCCTATTCTGGTCTTCATTTCATATGGTACTTGGACTGACCAGTTTCTTCTTTTTTAATTTATGTCTGTCTGGAAGATGAAAGCAAGACCAAAATGGAAAGACATTTTATGCTAGGAGACACTAAAAGCTGCCACCACCGCAGCCTTTGATGGTCTTAATGATGCTGGGATGTTTGCAGTGGTGCAGCAGCAGCTGAACTATGTGGATTGCCTTAGTCCCCCACTTGGCTGGCTGCTGCAAACACAGATGTGCCTCCTAGTTGTTCATTGTCCTTGCATTTTGTTAAGTAACAATCTTTACATGCAGTGATTTTAGATGCTCAGGGGTTATCAGCTTTGATGCCTACACCTCCCAGGTTATGCTCCTCCACCTAGAGACAGGATGTCATTTAGTGGATGCTGGGAGGGAATCTGCTATCCCCTTAGAGATGCTGTTTCCACTAAGGAGGTGTTCTCTGTGCTTTCCCACCAAACCGTGGCCTGTGCTGCTCAGAGTCCTTTCAGGGTGTTATTTCCAACTCTTTCCTTGACTTCATGGGGCTACTGAGAGTTGGAAGATGTCTTTCCCCTCCTGTGACCAAAATTAGTGGGGCCCAGAGCTTTCATCTGGGAGATGGGAGACTTGCTATGCAATTGGTTTTATATAAAGGGCAGAGAAAAAAAGATTGATTCTTGATCTGTTGTTTTGACAACAGTGATGCTGTAAGGGAATAAAATTTGCTTTTATCTCTTTTGTTTCTAAACTGCTTTGCAAGATTAAACCTGCATGTGTAACTGTGAGGGAGGATGCATATGTGAATCCCCATCAGAGACTCTCTGACCCCATAACCACCGTCATGTGGTCACCATGCACAGTGCCTGGGCCTTGAGCTCTGTGCCCAGGGGTGCAGTAGTGGCAAATCCTCTAGCCTGAAAGCTGGAGGCTGCACCTCACTCACCTCTTTGCAGACTGAAGACTAGATGCTTTGACATCCTGTGATATCTCCTTGGGGTGCTCAGCTATGAAAAGGCTCAAACATGTCCTTGTCCTCATCTTCCCTATCTGTGTCCCTAGAGAGCTGGTGCTTGCTTGCTGTGGGTCAGCGGAGCTGCTACAAGTGGGTACTAAGGGCTCCCCAGGAGGAGCATGGTTCAGCAAAGGCCCATGCTGTGGTAGAGACAGGAGGCAGGAGAAGTGAAGGGTGAAGGCATTCTTGTCTAGCATCAGCTGCAGCTCCCAGAACAAGCCCCAGGAGGTACATTTTCAGGCACCACTGGGAACTGATGAGCACACGCGGTTCTTGTTCCAAGTGACTTAGCGCTTGATGTGGTTAACTGAAGAGCAGGCACAGAGCCAGGTGGGAAATGAGCTCACTCTGCCTCACAGAGCAGCAAGAAGAGAGGGGAGCTGACCATAGCCTAGTGACTAGCTTCCTTCGTGGCAATTTACTGTGTGTTTACTCGAAAATTGCAGTGTATGGCCAGGAGGTGGCCTATGTCACAAGCAGATGGGATTTTTGGAATCACAAGCGGAAAGGCTGCTGTGGCTGGTACTGCTGAGCTGGTGCTCCAGCAAAGTTTTGTCCTTGTCCCACTGCACCTCGGGAGACTTTGACCGGGCAGCCACGTGCTGGTTTGGGGACATTGCCCCAGAGCAGGGCTAGCTGACAGCAGGGGGAGTCAGGCACAAGCTGGAAGTGGCGTACCAGATGCAGAGCGGTCACGTCACAGGCTGTGATCTCAGTTCTCCTCAGCTGTGCCACGTGTGTAGGAGTCCTGCAGATGTGTACCCAGAAATGAGTCGCAGGAATTAGTCTCACAAGGAAGTGACTGCAGCAGAGCACAGCTCTTGTTCAGGTTTGATGCTCTTCTACCGATCTGTGTGCACATATATACATTCCCCCTTCTCCAAGGAATTAGGGTACTATCATCCATAAAAGTGCTTTAGCAGCAGGCTAGGTAATATTAGTTATTATTACTAGTAATAACTGTCAAGTAGGAGCAAACATAACTAATCTACATTCTTTCTGTTTTTCCTCTGGGAAAGGCTATTAAAGAGCTTGTTTTACACAGAGACAATACCAACAATCCTACACCTCTTTCTTCAAAATACCCATGTCCTGTTAGCAGAACCACATCCCAGCTTATAAAATTAAATATTTTAAAAATATCTATGAAATATTTTGTAATAAAAATATATTATAATAATAAATAATAGTAATTTTATTATATAAAAATAATAACTAATTATAAAAAACTAAACATTCATTTGGGAGGGTTTCACTTTGTTTACTAAGGAATTTGCTTAGAATTCAGCTTCAAAATAGGAACTACAGTTTTTTAAGAAGTCTGGCAACTGCAATAATTAGAAAAAGAGGCATTTTATTAATTTATATTGGTGTATAGGTATATTTTATATATAATATATACATGTGCTTGTGTGTGTGTATATACACATGCATATATCAAAGAAAAAAATGGGCATTTTGCTTAAAATGTGCCCAGGTGGCTGCAGATAAGCAGAATCTGAAACTTTCTTTTAAATTTCAGGCCAGCCTGCAATCAAAGCGCCCCAGGAGGGAACACTGGTCTTGCCTTTCAGCCAGCGTGCAGGTTTGGAGTCAGCTGCTTCACCAGCTGGCTGGCTGTGCTGAGCCCTGCAGAACAGGGACCTGGGGTAGGGAAACAGGCTCTGCTGTGGCTCTTCCCCTTTGTGTTAAATAATCCAGATTTTACTGGGCTGAAAGGAGAAAGTGACTGTGATTGCTGTTGGCAAGGCAGGCAGGGAGGGCCCCGAGTTAGGGGTGAGCTGGCTCTGCTTATTTCCATTGACTATATAATACAAAACAACAGCATATGAACCCACAGATCTGTATTTGTGCTAGACCTGAGCTTGCAGATGCTCTTGCAGAAGCATGACCAGGTTCCTGGATTGCTTCGCTGAGAAGAGCCAGGAGAAAGCCCTAGCAAGTACCTCAGTACACAGAACATAAACCTGCTGCTATCGCATCCTTAAAAGCATGCACTTGGCCCACGGGAATGCTTCTCACTAAAGAAAGTTTAGGTACCTTCAAATTCTGTTTTGTTTTGGTTTTTTGGTTTTGTTTTGTTTTTAAGGAAGACATAAGCAAAACCTGCACAAATTCAGAGCTATTAAGCATGGGACCAGCCCCTTGGCAGCCACTCCTTGTGCACCCTGCTGCTGCCCCACCATCCGCCCCACCCACAGGCTGGATACCATCCATCAGGTTAGCTCTGATTTAGCCCCACGTTTCCTTGGTACTTCACTCAGCATTTTTCAAGGAAAATACATGTTTAACTGTTGTCATCTCGGTGCAGAGAAGCTAGCAGATTTGAATTATGTTGTGTAAATATTTGAAACATAAAAGGATTAAAGAACAATTGATAGGCAGCCAGAGAATACAACCTGATTTTAAAAAAGTAGGCAATTATGTAATTGACTTACAATGCAGAAATAATCTGAAAGGATTTAAGAGGATTCAGAAGAGGCTAAAAACCCTCAGCTTTCTGTGTTTTGGAAACCAACAGAGTTTTTCCATCTAGCAGGTTTCCTTCATCTCTTTTGCACTGCAGGTGCTCTCTTCTTCCTCCTGATGTGTAGCCTTTTCAGACCTCTCCTTGATAAGCAGGTTCTTGTAGAAAGGGGCTTTGGATGAAGCAGCCACTTTGAGCAGGACCTCAGAGGTGCTTAGAGCACCTCAGGATGCTGCTGGGGAGGCAAGAACCACCCTCCCATCACCTCTGCCCCCAGGCTCCCTCTGGGCTCTACATAAACATTTAACTAATGTAAGTTAAAACCAGGGGGGTTGCATTTTTGATCCATACTGAATTTGTGTTGTTCTTCAGCAGATATCAAATCATTTAGCACTAATGAGGAACAGGATAGCCTCATACAGTACAAAGATTAATTTGTTTCTACACAGTTTTATGTTGACCAAATCTAAAATATAACTATGCATTTAGAGAAACAATTTTTCAAAGTTTGTCAATACTTTCCAAAATATAGTGAGACAGCTATATTCAGAATGTGACATAGTCTTCAATCTGCAACTTCAGTAAAATCCGCTATTCCAGTTATGAGCCTTGCACAGATTGGTCTGAGATTTAATAAAAATGCCTCAGAGCAGTAGCCTGAGCAGAGCCTATTTTATTCCAACCTAAACTATCCACCTAGGGAACCAACACTGAGGAACAAGATACTTGGTTACAGCAGCTACGACTCCACTGCTCAATTTCCCTCCGCAGACCAACCAGTCTTTGTTGTATCCGATCCTGAATACCTCGCCACACACATTTTTTTGAGTATTTCTGTGTACTAAAAGCTTTCCAAGATCTCCAGACTCCCAAAGCACGCATCATCACCTAGAAAGGAAATTGTTTTACACTTCCAGCTCCCCACTGCCACCTTCAGCAACAGAACTGAAATATATTACATAAATGCACTACTCCAGCCACTCAGTTTCTGCCTTCATAGCTAGCTCCCTCACCAGAGCAGTACGCTTTCATATTTCTTTCTGTATAAACACCACCAGCATTGCAGGACAGTGGGGAAAGAGTTAAGGACAGCTGTGCAAGTTGCTTAAAGAAATAAGCAGTCAGAAGACAAATACAGTTCTCAACTATGAACATTTATTAAAAGTTTGATCAAAGTAGTTTTATTCCCAAGTTTTGTTTACAAAAGTCTAACAATTTCCCCAGATAGTCAAAGATTAATAAAAGGACTGAGATGGGATTACATTAGTGCATAGAAAGCAAATCTGGTCTATAAAAGTTAAAATTAAAAAACCAGAATGTGTAAAATTTTAGGTTTTTAATACATGAAAGTAATTGCTAGTATGGCAGGCAGCACTCACGAATGTGTTTTTACTGCACACAATGTGAAGTTGTTAGATGCAATACTGGCTGTTCTCTAGGCACAAGGTTTTTTTCATCCTAGAGGCAGAACCACTCCCTCTGCCCCAAACTACACAGCTCTTCCCCCCGCTCACCATGGGCCATTTCACCTCGAACCACCTTTCCAGCAGCTTTTGCAGTTGCTCTGATCTGTGCACAGCTGACCAGAAGTGAGGGGTGCCTCTTGCAACTGCAGCACTGCGTTGTGCTGTCTCCTTTCCGCTGCTTGGCATCAGGCGTGAGCACACATCACACCTGGTTTTGCCCCAAGGATTTGAAACAGCTGCCTATTACAAGATAATTTGCAAACTGCCATGGAGCAGAGGCCCAGCTGCAGACAACCCTGTGCAACGTGCATATCCACCACTGCCGACAGGGTGTTGCGTATCCAGGCCACGGTGGCCAAACCAAACATCCTGCACCTACGAAAGAATGCGAAAGAAATCTAACGCACACAGAGCTGCTCTGTGAAGGCAGCTTGTGCCAAAGCTGCTTTGCTTTTCAACCAAATTAGAACTTTGCTCAACCAGTTTGACCCAAGTCTCTTGGAAAAAAGTCAGCGGTTTAACTGAAAAGCATGCAAAGATTTGGCCAGATAGTTTCAGCTTTATTATGGCAACAGTATGCCTGCCTCCATATTGAAGTTATGCACTTCCTGTTGCCTTGGGGACACTAAAACCTCTAGAAGCAGCACTTCAGCAGCACAATGAGAGTCATTTGCTGCTGAATTCCATAGCCCTGTTGTGCTATGAAGCCCTCTAGCCCTTGTTTCCGCTGTATTTGGCACATCTGTACCTTCAAACATTGTGTGTAATGCACCAAGGCTTTGCTTGTAGTTAAGACACAGAAGGTGAGCAGAAAAGGAGAAAATATCCAACCAGAGCAAACAGAACATGAAAATAAGTAACAGCAGTTCAGGTCTATCCAAGCAGTACAGATACAAATTCCTGCAGAGCAAGCACACAGCCAGAGAAGGAAAGGAAAACAAGTGAGAGAATACAGCCATTACAGGCAGAACAAACATACTGGTGTCATGGAACAATAGTCCCTCAAAGATAGTGAATTCTTTTTGACCTTATGTGGGGATGCTGTGGGGAAATCATGTGAAAGGTTAGTAAAACAGCTGTGTCATTATGCAAAGTCAGGTCTGATTATCCATTAACTTCTTGTCTCCCTTTACCAATTGGAAGCAAGACTTCTATGCTGGAATTCCCAATTATTACAGCTGGTATGTTTTATAGCCCCAAACGTTTCACTTGGGATTATTTACCTAATGATTAATAGTAATCTTTTGGACTAGGTAATAAAGTCCACTTTAACTGTTTGATCCAAGCCTTCAACCCATTGTTGAAGATAACAGGTACACTGTCCCACCGTGTTTGGTGCAGGCTACAATGGTGGATCACTCAGATTGCATCAAAGTGTAATTCTAAATATAAGTTTAATTTTTAAATTTGCGTATCGAATGTCTTACTATATATTAGAAAACATTTATGTAAAAGTGTTTAATCCTGAAAGAGCTACACAACAGGTTGATTACCAGAAAAGTTTCTGCTTGCAATTAGAAAAATCCATGTACAAAACTTATGGGCCCAACATTGGATTTTTTGTTCATGCCTTTTTTAACATTAAATGTGTTTCTGTTCACACTATTTCTTCTTCCCAATATAAAGAAGACTCTGTTTACTCAATGCATCACAGAATGCACCAAAATACTGTAGCTGTTGGCTGGTATTTGTGCTATTTAATCTAAAGATCAGTCACAAAGCAAGCACCAGGAAAGTAATTTTTAAGGCTTAGATCAGTTAAAAATAGTAAGCCTGGAGCTGAATCTTGCTCTGCTCTTCAGAAACAGGTAATTTTGAGTATTTGCTTTGCAACTTCTGAGCATACTAATGTAACGATGATCCTTTCTGATCCCACCAGGTCTAGATATAGGTTTTGCCATAAACTTAGTATTAACCCAAAGAACACAGAGACGTAGCATTGAACTTCTGTTTTAATGGTCTCAAATTCTGTGACAGATTTTTGGTCTCAAGTTTCCATTTTAAAAAATTTACCGATTTTAAAGACTAATAACTTAAACTGCCACGAAACAAATGGTCCACAAACATTCCTTTCCTTCTGAAGCTTTTACGATGCATTGTAATCATTAACCAGTCTTTCACTATTAAACTTAAATGGCCAATTGAGACAAACAGTTCTGAGACCGTTCTTCCACCACTGATTAAGACTGAGGTGGCAGCTGCTGTACAGAATTTTCATTTAGCCTTCTGGGCCTTCTGGGCAGACTTTGTGACCTTGCCAGCTCCTCCAGCCTTCTTGTCAACTGCCTTGATGACACCAACAGCGACCGTCTGCCTCATGTCGCGTACGGCAAAACGACCTGAAAACAAAAACATGTTTTATGACTTTTGTCTAGAGCTACAGAACTCAGAGTGGAAATCCCACAGCAGCAACACTCAGCTTGGGATAAGTGGGCAAATGTTGTGCTCTGAGACCAGACTGGGACAGAGACATCACTCTGCAGAGTATCCCTGTACCACTGATGTTTTGGTTCCACTTCAAAGTTTCAAGTCAAAGCTTTTAACGGCATTTCACAAAACACAGCGCATCCCAATACTTGAAATAAAGGAGTGTCTTTTCTAGAGATCAGTATTAACACACTTTAGGAGATGCCTTACCAAGAGGAGGATAATCAGAGAAGCTCTCAACACACATGGGTTTGCCAGGGATCATATCAACGATAGCAGCATCTCCAGATTTCAGGAACTTGGGGCCATCCTCCAGCTTTTTGCCGGAACGACGATCAATCTTCTCTTTGAGCTCAGCAAATTTGCACGCAATGTGAGCAGTATGGCAATCCAGCACAGGGGCATAGCCAGCGCTAATTTGGCCAGGGTGGTTCAGGATAATGACCTAGGAAACCGAGGAAGACAAGTTAGCATCAAGATAATTTTGAACACCGATGTGTCTTACAAAGCTAAGGAAATTAGTGAGATTTGCATCAAGCAAATGCATCTTAGAACAGAAGCCTATGTTACTTTATAGCTTAGCCTACAAACTGAAGAAAAAACAACTCTTATTTCAGAATACAAAGCTGCATTTTAAACATCCTCAAACAGCTGCAAAACATACCTGTGCAGTGAAGCCAGCAGCTTCCATTGGAGGATCATTCTTGCTGTCACCAGCAACATTGCCACGGCGAACGTCTTTCACAGACACGTTCTTAACATTGAAGCCAACGTTATCACCAGGCAGAGCTTCACTCAGGGCTTCGTGGTGCATCTCAACAGATTTCACTTCAGTTGTTACATTGACAGGGGCAAATGTAACCACCATGCCTGGCTTCAGAACACCAGTTTCCACACGGCCAACTGGTACAGTACCAATGCCTGCGAAAGAGAAGCAACATCAGTAATTCACTTTAATGAATGTATGCCCTTATGAGAAAAAAACACTTGATACAAATATGTGGTTCTAACTTGAAAAAAAAAGCTCTTGGGCAAATGCCTGCATTTCTGGCCCACACATCAGCTCTTGTAGTCGAGGAGCATTACAGAGAACACATACCGCCGATTTTGTAGACATCCTGAAGAGGCAGACGCAGAGGTTTGTCAGTTGGACGAGTTGGTGGCAGGATACAGTCCAAGGCTTCAAGGAGGGTGGTTCCGCTGGCACTGCCATCCTTTCGGGTAATCTTCCACCCCTTGAACCAGGGCATCTGTAACAAAAACAAGCCCAGGTATAAACTGACTGCCAAATTAACAGTACAAGGCTGAAAAAGACTAAGTGGTGTATCTCAGCATTCTCCCAATACCTGATTTTGTAGCAGAGTAAGAATTTTTAAATCTTAGGATTTGATTTTGGACCTTGTCACTTCCAAATGTAACTATTAAAAAGCATGTGCATTTTATAATTCCATAATTTATCTCAATAATCCTCCTGGACTCATATCTTAAAAGAAACAAATGTCAAACCTACATTAGAGCTAGGCTCCAACATGTTGTCGCCGTTCCAACCAGAAATTGGCACAAAAGCTACAGTGTCTGGGTTGTAGCCAATTTTCTTGATGTAAGTGCTGACTTCTTTGACAATCTCTTCATATCTCTTCTGGCTGTAAGGTGGCTCAGTGGAATCCATCTTGTTGACACCAACAATCAGCTGTTTCACACCCAGGGTGTAGGCCAGAAGAGCATGCTCACGGGTCTGCCCGTTCTTTGAAATACCAGCCTCAAATTCACCAACACCAGCAGCAACAATCAGGACAGCACAATCAGCCTTTGAAAAGAAAGAAAACCCACAAAACCAAAACATTAATTACCGTGCTCGCTCATTTGTCAATGTATTACAGGAACCCCCTAACCAAGGAACAACCTTCCTGAACTCCCCAAATCCTTGGTTTTATTTACGTACCTGAGAAGTTCCAGTAATCATGTTCTTAATGAAGTCTCTGTGTCCAGGAGCATCAATGATGGTGACGTAGTATTTGCTTGTTTCGAATTTCCAAAGGGAAATATCAATAGTAATACCACGCTCACGTTCAGCCTTCAGCTTGTCCAAGACCCAGGCATATTTGAAGGAACCTTTGCCCATCTACGGTTAGAAAAAAACATCATTTTTACTTTTCCCTTTTTTTTTTAAAAGAAGTTATTTATCTGCATTTACTTCACAACTATCACACGCTGGCTAAAGAGCAAAATCTAAGAATAGTAAGTGAGTAAATGACTCAATAATGGAGGACACTGCTGTTCATGAAACAAGCAACAAGATCCGCTTGGCACTACTAGTGAGAGATGCCAACTGTTTTCTGTTTATTGAACCTGTTGACATTCTAGCCCCATTGACAGCTTGTTAATTGTGCTAACGCATCTTTAAGATAGAGCTCCTGAGCTGAGTTCTACTATCAAGTGTATTTTACAAGCTTAAGTTCTCTCACTAAAGCAATCCTTGTGATAATCAGTATTTTAAGTGCCATTATGCCCAATATCTGCCAAATTTTTATTCTGTAGTGTTATTATTAAGATCTATGCTGTTATTACACAGAATAATAAAATCGGTGAAACTTCCTGATTTTCAGATTGAACCTTAATAGAGCAACTCCTTTTAATTCCACTTTTCACTACGTGTATGCACAGACTGAACCGGGCAACTACACTCAACTTACAATTCCAGATGTAACTGTCCAGATGTAGCTTCAGACCACCTTTCCCTTCCCTTGCTCTACGCTCCACAACTGCAGCTTCTCCAACTAACACAACGGAGGACTGAACACTTAGACACTTGTTCAACCTCGGCGACAACTGCAACCCAGCTGCCGCCCTGTGGCCACGCAACACTGAGCCACTTGTTTGGCTACCAGGGCAGCCACGGCCAGACCAGATCGCCTCCTCGTGGCCACCGAGCACTCTACAACTTCGCTTTGCAACTAGGGGTCTCTCTGCTCACTCCTGCACCCCGAAATTTTGCTGGGTGCCAGCCCACAGGTCCACGCACCTCAGCCGCTTCCTTCTCGAACTTCTCGATGGTTCTCTTGTCGATGCCCCCACATTTGTAGATGAGGTGACCGGTGGTGGTGGACTTGCCAGAATCGACGTGTCCAATGACGACGATGTTGATGTGGGTCTTCTCCTTTCCCATTTCGGATGTAGTTTAGTTCTTTCTTTCGGCAAAAGAGAATTGACACCTAAAAGTTCCGCAAAGAAAAGCTGGTTACAGTTCGGTCCCGAGGGGCAGCGATGGCGGCGCCACATGCGGGGCGGTCGGGTCCGGCCAGAATGGCGGCCCCGCCCCGCCGGGGGAGGGGAGGAGCAAGGCGGGCGGGCCGGGGGCCCCTCGGAGTGCCCCTCACATCGCCCCCTCCCCGGGCTCGAGTTACCCCGGCGGCGGCGGCTGCCGGGCCGCGGGGCGGCGGGAGCGGGCCCGACGGGCAGCGCGAAGGGCGGGGCCGCCCCGCTCCTTTGTGTGACTCACCCCGCCCGGGCCGCCGCGTCCTCCATTTTGTGGCGCTGGCGGCGGGCGGGGAAGTCGAGCGGCCATTTTTTCACTCGTGCCCCGGCCCGCCGCCCCCCGACGGCCCCCGCACCGACCCGCGCGGCCCGGGCCACCCACCCGCGGGCACTGCGTGAAACGCCGCGCGCCTCCCGCCCCACACCCGCACGGACACGCCGCTCCCGGACCCCAGCCCGGGCAACGGGGATGTCCGCGTGGGAATCGAGGCGGACGACGCGCCGCCATCTCGCCGCCCCGCGCCCCTCCGCTCACCCCCCTGGCCCGCTCCCCCCATGCACCTCCGACTCCTACTCCCTCCCCCCGTCGGCCCTCACCACGCCCGGGGCTCAGCGCTCGCCGGGCCTCCGGGGGGAGTGCGGCGCGGCCCGCCCCGGCCCGGCCTGGCGGACGCGCCTCACCTACTGGGCGTCGGCAAACCCGGAGCGAAAAGACCGACGGCGTGAGCGCCGCCCATTATATACCTTGGGCAGGGGGCGGGGCCTGGGCACACGTCACCGCTCCCGGCGGCCCCGCGGCCCCGCCCGGGCACGGAGCGCCCCCGCCCCCGCCCTGGGGGGCTCTGCGGGACCGGCCCCCTCTGCTCGCGGGGCATCTCCAGCCTGGCCTGACCCGGCCCGGCGGGAGCGGGCACCCACGGTGCACCGAGGGGCTGCGGCGGGAAGGGCAGCGGTGCCCCCTCCCGCGCGGGGATGGCGGGCGGGCGGGAGCGGCCGCCGCGTCCGGGAGAAGCGGGGCAGGACCGAGCGGGCCTGGTGGCCCCCGCAGGGCCCAGCCGTACCGTGCGCCCGGGCACCGGAGGGAGCGGCAGGCCCGGCGTCGTGGCTCGTCCCGGGCAGCGGCGGCCGAGGGGAGTCCCCGGGGAACAGCTCCGGGTGAATTCAGTGGCCCCTCTTTAGGGGACACAAAGGAACTCAATCAGCGAGATAAACGTTCAGTGAGTTACCCTGGCAGGCAGGTCACAAGTGTCGCCTAAACATCGCAGCATGCGAGATCCCCCCAGCCCATTACCTTGTACGTGTCCCAGAAACAGAGGTGGGAAAGAGGGAGAGCAGGAATTTCAGGAAAAAAACTCACAAAAAAACCCCAAACCAAAAAAATCCAATCTTTTTCTGTTTTGGTTGTACCATTTGAGAACAAAAGTTGACTCGGCTCAGAAAACTTTGGCACAAAAATACTAATCAATACTTCCAGCAATGATGCATCTAAAGTGAAAATGTATTAATCACAATTAAGAAGCACTCAGGCCATGGGGCTTCTGTGCAAGAAAACCAGACTGCAAGAAGTGCCCCTGTACTGTATTTTCTCATGACAAAACAGTCAACCATAGCAAATTTTAGAATCGAGGCAGTAAGGAGTCACAAAACAGACCTCAACACCAGAAATAAAGGCTCTCATGATTGCAGTGGATTGTTCTCTGGTTTTCTTGCTCCTGACTGATGTAAGAAAATCCAATAAATATTCAACATCTCCTATACCTATTCAAGACAAATTAATCTGAGAAGCTGAACTATGTCTTTTTTTCAACTATCTGCAAAGCATACAAGCTACACAGTCAATTTTCTTCTTCAGCTACATTATATGCCTGTCAGCAATAGTTACTTACCTATAGACAACTATAATCCTATTTGTTTGTTTGTATGTGCTTCAGGTTGGAGTTGTAAAGCATGGAAATAGGTTCTTGTTCAAAAACAAACAAAAAAGAACAACATAACAAACTAATAATAAAAAAATGCATCTACACATCATCTACATGCATCTACACATCTACAGTTTCACTTGACTCAAAGTTTCTCTAGCTGAGATAAACCCAGCATCAAATTCACTAGTGAGCAGTAAACTCAGTATTACATGGTTTGATATGGAATTGAAGTGTTTCCATGATTTCTGCTACTTTACCACATGAAAGGTAAAAATGGTGCATTAAGTAAAAAAAAAAAAAAAATATGAGAGATGTCACTAGAGAAGATGCTGAATTTAGAACACATCTTTTACACAAATAACCGGTTTCAGAGTAAACTTGCAAATAGGTTCTGATATCATTAAACAAACTCTGATTTTTAAGAAAGGAATAAAGTAATCAAGTTATTATCCCTTCCTATGGTTTTAGGTAGAGATGGGGGGGGTGGGTGGAGCAGAGATAGAGATGGTCCAGCTTTCCTGAAAACTAACCTTTAGGGGCATATATTAGTGAATACATTGCATATGAACACACAGTAACGGGGAGATTAATCACTTTCTGGAAATGGAAATTCATTATTGTGAAGTGATTTAGTGGCTCAGGTTGAAGACCTAAGGGTAATATTTGGTAAGAAAACTAAGCAGCACTTTTTGGGTCTCCTGTAAAACAAACACTGTTTGTAAACCCAGCTAAAAAGCTTTATTCTTCAAGATGGTTTGAAGTTAGCTTCTAAATTGTGTATTTCAGTGGGGGGGATTTTTAAGGAATGGATGTGTCAAAGAATCTATTCTCATAAAAAGGTAGTTTTAAGACTTCTCAAATGTAGTCAATTATTTGTGCCTCAACAGGGAGAGAAGAAAGGAAATATGTTACTTATTTCTTATATGGTCCATACTCAGCTGCACATTTCTTAAGAGAATGGTTTTTTAGAAGACTATTTCATAAGTGAAGGTTTTTGAACCAGGTATTTCTTAAGAGAGCAATTTTTGTGGTATGTACATAGCTGAAAGCTATGAAAGCTGAATTTGGAGTACAAATTTTTAACCATGGCCCTAGTTCAAGTTTACAGGAGTTTTTTTCCCCTCCATTTCTTTAACTGAGTTTTTAAATGAATTTTATTATTTTCTCTTTTATCTCACCAATGCATGTTTTTATTCTCTCAACAACCAGTGTATCTCTCCTTGTCCATTCTATTAGCAGAACATTCCTATTATCAATCTCACAAATATTTATACAGCTGGGGACCTTCAGATATATGAGTAGCCTCACATAATTCAGGGGAAATGCATTCTGAAGAATCCTCTCAGCTAACAGAAATAGGCATACCCTGGACTAAATCCTGTATGCAAACAGCCTGTTAAAATTCTAGATTTTATTCATTTGGCAAAACAGTCTTTTCAATACGAAACATTTATGAAGAAACAGATAAGAGATTTCAAGAAGTCAAGGTCTTTCAGGCTGTGAAACAGTGCTTATTCAATCCAGACTGACTTCAGAAATAGGAGGACTTTGTGGGCAAAAATTACTTGTTCTCCTTTAACTGCTGGTGAGCATATGCTAAACCGAAATATCTGATGCCCGCCATGTGTCTCCAGTGTAAGAGCACATAGAACCTGTACAGGAGCCACTATTTTAAAAGGGTTTTGAATCTCAGATCAAATTATATTAATATGAAAGTTATGCTGTCAGTATAGCTAAGCCAGATGTTGTAGCTTTAAAACATAAATGTTACC
The DNA here is from genome assembly GCF_022539395.1 of Myiozetetes cayanensis. Lineage (NCBI taxonomy): Eukaryota > Metazoa > Chordata > Aves > Passeriformes > Tyrannidae > Myiozetetes > Myiozetetes cayanensis. The sequence continues at coordinate 84,480,624 of NW_026087411.1, read as the reverse complement.
TGGATTTTGAGATCACAGTAGCTACTGGAGCATTACTTTCATTTTAGCCATATTTTCATGTGGCTCCAGTGCATACAGAATGTGCTATAAGCTTAGAACACAGTCACAGCCAGTGAAATCACACTAGGAAATAAAAGGTGCTCACTGAGCATCTCTGAAGAATTTTAACTCTCTATATGTGTGGGAATGGCATCTTTTTCGGTCAGACTCCTGCGCAAAGATGAAGGTAACTGCCGCTTATACAACAATTTTAACTGCAATGACCAAGGTCATTCAGGAGTGTAAGCAAACAGACTTTATAAGCACAACACTTTAAACACAGATTTGATAAATACAGTTAAATCAGCCTCACTGTATATGAAAGAGGCACTAAGATTTCTTGAGGGCACTTGCAGAAAGTATGATGAAAAGCAGTCCAAAGTTACCAATAAGTAATAGTGATTAGCAAAACCAGATTCTGGTACACGTCACTATTTTGTAATACAATTAGCCTCATATTTATTTTGAAATGCTTTCTATTTCCTACATTACAATTATCATGGTATGTACATTTGTCCAAAATTCAACATAAACTATAGCTTGATCACACAGCTTTACTTCCATATGTGTGTTCTTTAATGCATTGATTCTTAACAGAAATAAAAGGCATCTACATTTGTTATGAAATCCTTTTCTCTACATGATCTTAACTCTTACTACCAGATTTTACAATCTTCTGTTTATTAAATAAACACCCAATTAATAGAATAATGGTGTTATTCATACATGAAGAGGATAGACAGAAAACCTGCTTTAAAAAAAATTAACTGAACAGGATGAGGTATTTGAAATAAGCTACTTTTGAAAGTTATTTAGCTCTGTACAAGTAACTGCACTTTTATATAAATGAGATTGCTTGATAAAAGAAAGAAACAACAGTAAATACACTTTAAATTACTGTCTTAGTAGACAGCACAAATTAAACCTCTCCATCCTTGGAAGTTTAAAACTTGGATTGAATAAAGTCCTCAGCAACCTTGTCTGATCTCATAGCTGACCTTGCTTATAGATTCATAAAAGAAGGTCTTAGAGTAGGAGGTATAAGAGCACTGCCTTCAAAACTGTTGAGACTATCATTGGGATGAACAAGCAGTTCCAATTTCAGAGTCTCCTGAATAACTTAACATGAGCCTCTTAAAAAGTCACTGTTTCCCCTAAGACAAGTTTCCTCTGGGAAGCACTGCTGTTCCAGTTACAGCATTTACAACACGTGAAAGGTGAAGGACTAATGCTTAAAGGATAGTCTGCTTTTTAAAAAAAAATATCCTTTGGACAATCTTTTCAAACCACATTTCTCCACAGCACAAGGAAGCTCATTTATATGGAATGAGTTGTGATATTGAAGGTTTAGTATCAGACAGAGTGAGTGTACCGTGAGGCAACCAGAACTAACAGCTGTATTTAAACCAGTGTTCTGTTCTCTGGAAGTCTGCATTTGTGAGCTAGAAAATGAAAGTATCTGATTTGGAGCAGAAGTATCCTAAGCAGGGAAAAAACCTCACAGGTGGCTGCTTCAGAAAGGGTGTCCTGGAACTGAACAGTGAATGGCAAGATACATGCAGACAGCCAGATGACTTCAGGTCCAAGAAGAATTCATTCGTTTAAACAAAAAGTGACCCTTCACTTGCAGACATATGACAAAACTTCATAAACTTCATTAGTGCTAGGCTAATTTACACCAGCTGGTGACCTGGCTCCAGGCAAAAAGCAGAATTACTAGACACTAATGCAGAATAAAGGTGAAGGGCTGACGAAGTAACCACCATTATGGAGAAACAATATAATTTGTTAAACTGTTCTGTGGTTTTGCATTAAGTGTTTTTCAACAGCAAATAGACTACAGCACTTCTCTTCCCGAATGGGATCACATTTTTACTACATCCCACTACCTTCTGACATCCTAAATGAATGTAAGCCCTTCTAGGAGTTCAATTTAACAAATACCCTAAATGGGAACATTGCACACATATATATATATAAAATAAATATAAATGTATATATATATATAAGAAGTGTTAGTTATTGAGCTGAAATCCACTGAGTGAAGACAGTTTGGCTCTTGTTCTCAAGTTATCATGAACCTCCAAAATTCCATTTTAAAGCTCTGGTCTCTTCTGTTAAAAATCAATTTGCCAAAAGCAATGTATTCATCCTTTTGTGCTGATAAGCCTGTGACAAAACTTTTAAATGGGACCTCAACTCCTTACCCACTGACCATACTGAGCTCTCACAGCAACTGAGCTATGCTCTGATAACTTTGTTTAACATTCACTTATCAGGTTAATTTTGATGCCTCACTATAGTAGGTTTGGAGCTGGCTTGTGCACTTTACAAAAAACCTGTAAATCCTCATTCTCACCTTGCAGACCTTTTGTATTCCTGCCTTTCTGCCTCTCCATGTAAAAGCAAGTTGTCAAGGAAGGAGACAGTCTATAAATAGATTCCTAGAAGGGGTTTATATGAATCAAAAAACTCTGAGATGCAGCTTATGGCTGCAAGGGAGAGAAAATAATAAAGGTCACTTTAGTACAGACTGCAAAAGTATGCTACAAATTGGAGACAATGGATGGATAGATAGGTCAAAGGAGGAGAAAGGGCAGTGCCTGAGACTTGGGCTGGTAAGGATGGTGCAGACACATCCAGCTCTGTCACTGTTCACTCTCCCATCTTGACATTGCTGTGGTTTTGACATCACTCAGGCCATAGGATCAGTTTCCACTGCAATCACATGTACATCTTTCTTGCTACGTGGTAACTGCAGTAACCAGAAGTGGTGCAAGTTAAGAAATTTAGAAGCCTTGCTCAGATTTAGTTAATATAGCATATGCTTGACATTTATTCAGTGAATTTAGATTTGAGATGATTAAAGTTTGGAAAAGTTTCAGAAAAGAACTATGGGAATAAATCTAGATCTGGAAAAATACTCACATTTGACCTGTTCAATCTGTATTGAGTTTAGTGAAAGCCAGTTTGGCTTAGTCTCCAGGATTCCACAAGACAGAAAATTCTGTAAAGGAAGAATCACAAGTCTGAACACAAAGATACAAAGAAGATTCAAGCTTGTTGGTAGTTAAGGTAGAAATAGAAACTGCTTATTTGTAAATGTCAATGAAAGCAGCAGCAGCTTGCTTAAAGCAGTAAGCCAACAAATGAAGAAATGCTTAATATTTAATTATGTCAGTAAAAGAAACCCCAAACACAATAAAGGATCAAGAACTTGATTTGGGAGGAGGGAAAAGGAACAGGAGGGGCCATTTACTTAAAATTATATCTATATTTTTTGTTAGCTGACTGTTAATACAGTCTCTGAAGTATTTGGCCAGATGAAGCTATCTCTGAACCACTACTGATTATCATGGAAAGCTATGGAATCGGGAGGTTCCAGAAATCTAGAAAATAGAAAAAAAAATCAGGAAAGAAATAAAAAAATAAAGCAAAAGTGCCAAAAGAGAAAAAACACATTGGTCTAATTGCAGTTCCTGGAAAAATATATTGGAACAAATGAACTATTTTTAGAAGATAATAGTTTGATAAGTAACAGAGCCAGACTTGTTAAGAGCAAATTGCATCAAACTGATCTTGTCTACTGTGACAGGTTTAACAGGCTCAAGGAGGGGGAAATGTGGATATAATTTAACTTAAAGGAAGATATGATGCTTCTTACAGGGAATTTGCATAAGTAAGCTCAGCAAACTTTGGACAAAAAAATGGATGTGCAGGAGACCAGCTGAAGATGATATGGACTCAAAGTAACTGCTAATATCACTATGAAAACTTGTATAAAATAATTTTCTGTGGACACAGACATTATTCCACCATACAAATATACAATTATAAACAGACACAAATGGTAATTTTAAATTGTACACTTGGGGGGAAAGGGGCAGGGAACACCTCTGACAACTTCAGACGTCAAGAAGAAAAGCCAGAGTAGTGTAGGCAAGTAAAGAAAAAAAGGTCTAAAATAATTAGAAAACAAATTAAGGTTAATATTTGTCCTTTGTAAGGTACAGTACACTGCACAAACACAGGATAAGTAGCAACTACCCAGCAATCCAGTATAAAAGGACCTGGGGTTAGAGTGGATCACAAACTGAACATGAGTCAACACTGCCATACTCTTGTGAAAAAAGCAAACATACAGAGGTGTATAAACAGAAGTGCTGTGAGATAAAAATAAACCTTTCACTTTACTCAGTACTCATTAAGGCCTCTGCTGGGATACTTTGTCCATACTCTTCCATCTTGGGAAACATGCTTCAGGATGACACCTAGAGGCAAAAACACTGGAACAGATTCTGTGGGCAGCTGGTAGAACGTCCATCATGACCCAACTTCTTACAAGCACCTAAATATCTAGCAAGAATGGTTCATTTATAACTAGCACTTACTTATTTCTACATCTACAAAGGTCTCGTCAAGCCTTAATTTCCATAGGTTTACATTACTTAGATCTGTGTGATCACAAATGAATTTCTTATACCATAATTCCAGCCCATGTTGTTTAGCTTGGTATGGAGCCATCTCCACAACTTTAATGTGTTTGAATCAGCTGAAGGTCAATCTTTTTAGTTACAGTAGTCACATCTGAATGGAAGTGAACGAATATTTTAACCAGTAATCATGCATCTCGCTGTGTAAATTCCCTCTTCCACACTAGATGATCACATACAATTTACTGAAAACCAAAAAGCTGGTCTAATATAACTAAGAAAGAGGTGTGGAAGGAAATGGAATAGTCTCTCCTAAGCTCTAACCAAGAAAGACTCAGGCTAAAAATGAAAAATGGGAGAAGAAATTTTATACCACAAACTCGTCCTGCCACTGCATTTGGCGGGTTATGTTAAGAGCTGTTAGGAACTGAGTACATTCCTGGCATGATGTTATAAAGCATTCATTCTGTAGTATTTTCTTATCAAAATGAAATGGAGGAAAACATGTTTGTTTTCTCCAGCAGTTTCTAAACAACTTCTAGAAGAATGCTGAAAAGCAGTGCACATGACTTTCCCACAGGCAGTGATACCATGACAGGAACTATCAGCTAAGCGGTATTCCGGGGGAGGTCAGTCCATATGCGCTGCTACCCCTCATGTTCCCTTCAGCAACAATGCTTGTGAGAAACAACAGCTGTGGTTTTGCAAGGCAATCCACAGAGGAACAGCATTTCAGGGGTTAAAATCTTGCACCGCATGTTGTATAAAGTAGACTTCGGCCCCTTTAAACCCAGAGCAGGTGTTGAGTCAGCTCTCTGCACTTAGGCCAAATCTCAGAAGACAGGGAGCCACAGCTGACCCGACATCCTGTCTGGCCACCACCACGGAGGATACCCAAGTGGAGGGCAGATGAAGGGAATACAAACTGTAGAAGAGAGATGCTTGAGCTGTTGCTATCCCCGCAGCCCAGAATAAAAGTAAGATATGAAAAGAAGACAGTATGGGCTAGAAAAAGATTGCAAAATGATTCACACCAGCGAGCCATGTGTTACTGTCCTCTGCTGCCTGAAACAGGAACTTTCCTACGCTCAGCAGGAGACAGCCTGTGCTACTGAAACTGTGAATAGCACTCAGGGATCCCCTTTGTGCAAAGCAGGAAGAGCTAGAAGGTCTATCTTAGTTACTGGGTAGACTCCGTGGCACAGTCTGTGCAATTCCTAAGGCAACCTGAAGTGAAAAGCACACTCTGAATTTTAAATTCTGTATGCTGTTTTGGATTCAGCACAGAGAATATTAAATCACTCCCAGCTGTTTTATGTACATACGCTGTCATTCACCCCAGAAAACCTAACTGTGTACACACTACATACAGGTATGAATACTATAAAAGTAAAACACGTAGGGGTGCACATAAGCAATGGCTCCCCCACTTCCCCCACATTTGAATGGGGACCCCACCACCTAAGGTAGGGGTGCATTTGTATGCGTGAGTGAAATTGCAGTTGTAAAAAAGTGCTCCTTCTCTAAATTTAGCTCTGTGGAGTCATTAGAGATGAATTGCGGTATCACTATTTATGGGAAATAGTTCATACTTGCTCTGCAAGCTAATGTAGTCCCATTTACCTCACAAAGCTGTGCAGTGAGTCATGAGACCCAGCAACACTCACACGCCCATAAGCACTACGGAAGCAGAAACTCTTACTCACTTGCTTTCCCCATTTTCTTCTGGGATATTCCTGAAAAAGCATCCATTAACAACAGCTCAGAAATTACGTTTCTCTGAATCAGATAGTGACTGGTGTGGGTAAAACAAACTGTAACATAAAGGATCTGAAAAGAAAAGTCTATTCCACACTAAGGTTTTAATTTCTTCGCTTAAGCTTACATCTGAGTTCAGCAATTTAAAAGGTGTTATTCCATGTCAAAGCTAAACCTATGCAGCTTGAAATACCTACCAGAAGAATTGCTTTTCTCCTCTATCATTCCAAAGATTTCCTTCATTGGATCTAGTGATTGTATTTCTAATTGAAAGAGGAGTGGGATCAATGAACCTATTCACAGGAAAACTTTTGTTTTGTTTTTGTTTTCTATTTAATCATTCAGATGACCAAATTAACTTCATGGCCACGTGATTCCCTGATTCAAACCACAGGAAGCAAGATATATCATTTAGGTGTCAAGGCTCAGTTACATCATTCTAGCTACAGAGTGAAATTGCACTCTCATTTATTTATCCTCTCGACTAAGCCATTGTAACCATCTAGTCAGATCTAGACTGTGTCACATACTCTACATATTCCTCAGAAGCCCAGACCTGCAGTTCATGCTTAAAACTTGTGAAAATACATTTAACTCTTTCAAAAAGATTCTGAGTATTTTTCCATGCCAAGTCTAATTTTTCCAGTGCTAATTCTTAAGTATTCCTTACTCAGCATAATACATACAAAACAAGAATTATAATTTACAACTTCAGAAGTTTACAACAGTATAGTATTGGTTTTCACTATATGCATGACAAGGTAACATCAGGCCATCTTAGTGTGACCCTAATCTTATGATCTCTATAGTCTCTGAATTCTGGGTTCTGAAGCAGGAATTTTTCTACTGTTGTTTTTTTCTTTTCTTGCTATAAACATGTACTGCTAACACGAACTGGGTACCACCTCAAAGTATACAAGCAACAACAGACAACATCCAGGTAACACCCGCTGATCTATTAATGGCAATATGCAACAATTATATCTCATCATGTATTGTTTACTTTCTACTCAATTATTTTAATAGGTTTAAAAAAAAAAGGAAAAAGAAAAAAGTTATCCACCACTACGTACTTTCACTGCATCTTGGTGTTAAGGAAACCTCTGTGTGACCCTCCAGGAGCCACTCTGGCAGTCACACTTGCACCACCTGAGCTAGGACCGGACCGAAGTCCCTTCCCACTACATCCCCTCACACTCACGCAGGCAGACCAGGTTTCCTTACCTGCTCATCTCCAGGTTTCCTACAGCAGAGTCTCAGACATCCAGATCCTTGACCTAATTTAATCGTGCTGCACATAACAAAATAACAGCTCGAGCTGGTGCCTCTGAGGAGGGACAGCGAACAAAGGAAGTCCCCCCTGCTTTTATACTCTCACTGTCAGAGCAGGGGAAAGTCTGGGCTCCTGTTGTGCCTCTGAGTGTCAGGTCACCTGGCTGGGCCACAGGTCCCCGGGCCCTTTGTTATGCAAAGGGTCGGCAGTTCACGGCCTCTTGCCTTGGCCTCGGGGTCCCACCACCCAGAGCTCAATCTGCAGCTCACACTGCAGCTGCTCACCAAGCTACCTGCACTGAATGTATTCCTCAACATTGGTTAAACTTATATACACACCCTTTAAGCAGTAGTTGTCAATACTCTGTCACCTTAGGTAGCTTTTTAAAAACATATCAACCAAGGATAGCTTCCGGTTCAGTTTTACGAACCACTCCATTCTTCCCTATTTTCTTTCTTCCTGACAATTATCAAAATTGTATTTTGATATCCAGTGACTGCCTAAAGCACAGTTTAAGGTGGGAGGGATGGGTGTGGTGGTGGTGAGAAATCACTGCAAAAGAGACAGAACAGCAACTTTTTTTTTATTATAAGACCAACTGCTTCAGGGCTTCTTTAAAATGCAATATGAAAGCAAAACCATGACAACAATCTTTGCCATGGCTTTGAAATTATGATTTCAGCCAAACCAGCAGTTTCTAAACCGTTGCCAATGCATGTTCAGTGTATCCTAGAATGCCAGCAGTGAAGTGTCTCAGATACTTTATCTCTGACTAGGCTCAGAGAAAAGCAACGCAGACCATGCCTGGAACACAGGCAATACCTGTATCACATGTACCAGAGAGCCTTTCCTACTATCCATAGGATATATGGGCATATCAATTTACCCATTTGCAAACATGGTCAGAGTATTTGTTTTAAATACAGAAAGTGCAAATTAATTCAAAGTGAAAAAGAGAAACCACAAACCTGTGTGAAAAAGCCCAAATCTGTTTTTTCACTATGCAGATTACCAGAGACACCGGGCATAACATACAATGCATATCACCCTCGTCTTACTTTAGTGTAAGTATTAAGAGGGTTTGAGGTTGTTCTACCCAACTACTCTCAACAGATCAAAAATCACTCCTGCTGCCATCTAGGCAGCAGTGGAACTGGTTTTCAGGGGTTATTAAGGTAAGCCATGGTGATTAAGCATGATTTATAATCCTGTCATTCTTACAACATGATAGGCAAGTCTCAGTCCAGAAATACCTCAGTCCAGAAAGTTTTAAAAATATGATCTGTCATCACCATACTTGAGTGTTGGTATACAGTTCTCAGTTACCTTCTAATAAGCATGTCAGAGGTTTCAAAATAGACACGAAATTCCCAGTAGATGAATTATAAAGCAGGTCTCATATTACTTCAGCTGGAGCTACAAGTAAAACATGTATCACTATAATCACATTTTTTCTGGTTAATTTGAGGCATATGTAGTTTCTATTGCAGTGCTACATTTGTTGCCAATGTAACAGAAACAGCAGAGTTAAAGAAAATTTAGAAGAGTTAGCACACATACACAAAGTCATGAACCTGAGTCCTTCTCAGACAGGAGAAAGCAAAAAAAGCAAGAGCAGAGAGCACAGCCCTGCATACCAGGAAGTCACTGTTTGCTGTGAAAGTGAGATGAAATGCAGATGTAACATAAAAACAGCCACAGGTGCAGTGATTTTAAGTTTTTCAGTTCCATGGCTTGGTGGAATACAAAGACAGAAGGCTTGGTCACCAGAAACAAAGAACAAAAGTAACCAAAATAAATTAATCACTTGGCTCTAGAAGGGATAGACTTAACAAAACTCTATAGACAACTCACCTGCACTGGGAATTACTAAGAGTAATACCACTTGCAGTATACTGACACAGAAACTTCTTTTAATTTTTTCCTCCTTGTTAAGCAAGACAGCTTAATCCAGTGTACTTATGCATGCCTTTTCTCATATTTTATACGTTGTTGAATGTTGTTTTAAAAGTGAATAGCTGCAATGTGGGGATGATTGCTATGTATGTACTTACCAGGAAGAATAACACGATTGATTCACATTCTATACCAAACAATAAGAATTTGGATACTATTTTCTTTTTCTGAAAGCAGAATTACACTGCACTGGAAATCAGAATTATAGTTGCCAGTTTGTTATTTAACTGAAATGGGCTAGACTAGCACAGGCTCGTCTTGCATCATACTGATATCCTTTAAAATCTTTTTAACTTAGCTGATGCATAAAACATGAAGCTGATTTTATTCAGAAAACGGAGACTGCACTGGCCAGAGGCTTTTGCTGGAGGAGGTGTTACCCACAGCTGCAATATCTTGCCAGTGATACTGCTTCTTATTGTGCCAGAGCCACCTATTTTTCAGATCCCTAGTTTGTGCCTTCATAAAAATTAGCCAATGTTTAGCTTTTGGTTCCTCTCCTGTGTTAACTTTTTTCTAGATGTGCAAGACATCCACGATGGAACCAACTGTATATTTAGTCTGACAAACTACAATATGAGAAATCTGCTCACCTTTGCATCTCAGCTGTCCAGGACTGAAATCACAAAAACTTGCTAAGCTAACAGTCACAAGCCAATTGCTGACTCTTCTAAAGCTCAGGGGCTGCAGACCCTCATTTGCACTGTACAGAGGCTTTGAGGAGCAGCAAGTTGCTCACACTACTGGTTCGCACTCTGCAACTGCCTCCCTCCCCTTATCTCTTCCAAGTAGCTCTCATGTTACACTATCCCATCTAAGGAACAAAGGGAATAAGGCATTATAATGCCAGGATACATGGGAAGCATCTGAAGTCATTCAGATGGCTAGTAAAACTAATTATTGATATTTAATTATAGCATTAACATATTACTAACCAATACATCTGACTACCTATTTAAGGTAATTTTTCTCTCTGAAGGACTCAAGTAGGTCTACTCAAACCCATCCAGGAGCACAACTACCACTGGGCCTCCTTCCTTTTGAGGATGATAATAAGGGTTAGGGTTCAGCTTGAAGCCATTTTCGTTTAAGGCAAAGGCTCCATGACACAATTACAGCTGGAGGCAGTGATTTCAAACAAACTGTGTTTGGGGTGTGGAGGGGCCTCAGAGAATACTTAGGGGCATGACTAAAGACTATTTGGGAAGTTTTGCTACACTTCTTTGCAAGTAGTTCCCAGATCAAAATCAAGTGCGGTAAAGCCATCATGCAGAAAGTGGAAAATATTTTACTGACTAAGCTAACTGAGTTGCTGATCTTGAGCGTTTTGAAGGATTAGCATTTTAGGAGAAATTATTTCCATCCCATTACTTTGAATTCTTTTAGTGATTTATCTATATCATCCTCTGTGCCTTCTTATACATGTGTGAATTGCCTCCGGGGTGGCTGGTAGGAGGGCGGGTGCTGGCTGAGGACAGCCGTGCTGGGGCAGCGGCCTGCCATGGCTCTCCATTGTTGCAGAAGCATGCACCAGCTCAGCACTGCCCCGCTGCACTCTCTAAATCCCTGCTTTTGTGTTTCCTCCCTGCCAGAGATAGCTGCTCTCAGCAGCCTCCTTGCCTGGAGCACCGACACAAAGAAATGTTCAACTGCATAGTTATACTTCATGACTCAGCTGAAAGGACACAAGTCAAACAGCAACCTCCTCAGAACAACCAGAGCTGCGTATTAACCAACCATCTGTGCACACCATTGCACTTTGCATCATATTTTGTGATTCAGAAGAATTAAAACAGACAGAGGAAGAGGAAACCCGTAGAGAGATTTATTTTTACCTCCTGTAGGAAGACATCTGCCTTTGTAAAAGTGTGTTTGTACAGGTTGCACATGCTCTGAACAGTGAAACTTTCATCTAGGCTTCAAAGTGGCACACTTGCTATTTAACTTTCATTGCGTAGAAGCAGACAGATGGATTTAGTTTGGAATTTTGTTTTGGTCTGTTGCCTTTTTTTTTTTTTTTTTTACTATTAGATCCTCAGTTAGAAGTGAAGCCAGCTGCTTATAATTGAATTCCTGCAATTCAAACTGGTTGCTTGCATTTTGACCGCTTATTTAATACAGTTGGTATTTAAACGGTCAAAAGTAACCTTTGAAGTTAGCACCCCGTTAAGAGGGGAGCTGGGGGGAGGAATCAGTTTCTGTGGCTTGTGACTTTAGCATGTTCCTACACTGAATGAAGAAGACTGCTGTGGATTGATTTTCACAGCCTGTTTCAGCAAGAAGGGATAATTTGAATCCCAAGAATGTTGCAGCGCATGCAAAGTTACAGATATCTGTGACATGGAGTGAAGAGACTTCGCACACACTTTGAATGGGATAGTGAAAACCTCAGCTGCTGCCCAGCTCTAGAGACTGTTCTACCCACATACATCCATTTTTAATATTAAAGTGCTGGCTGCCCACAGGCACCTACAAAGGCCTTTAATATACAGCTGCCTGGTACCCGTGTTTTCTTTCTAAACTTTTCACAGCTCCACAAACACTATGCAGTCCTTGTTCCAGTGCTTGAGGATAAGAGGACTGACAAGTTGGGCTGTTCACAAAAAAAGCAGTCCATCTTCTTTTAAAACAGGGAGTAAGTGCTGATTATTTAATTTCCCCCCCCTTCCTGTATCTGTGATAGAAGTGGGAACAAAGCTGATTTCCACCCTCTACCTGCAGGAATTCAAGGACACTTCTCCCATGGGAGAGAGAGTTTATGCCTGTGACAGAGAACTGTGGGTTCTGTTGCTGGCAACATGCACTTTATGAGTTATGTAAGACAACACAGCTTTGCCACATACCATCTCCTTCGCAGACTTGGCTTTAGGTCATGCTACAGCAAAATAATTTAGCAGCAACAGTTGCTTAAAGTACCATTGGCGTCAACATGACTCTACAGAGAGGTGTTAAATTTACACCACTATCCCTGTGTGAATATTCTTCCACTGTGCAATCCTTCTCTGCTGCTCTGTATATCTTGTATTTGGCAGTTTACTTTCAAAATCACACAGAAGTGCTTAGCAATTCTACCATCTATGTATTAACCATTCAAATATCTTAATTTCCGTTTTCCCCCACAAAAGGGCTTTTAAGCTTAAGGAGAAGTTATTTTCATAGCAGAAAATATTAACGTAAGTAACTGCATTGGAAGCAGATTCCAAAGTATGCTCATCTCTAAATACAAAAGAAAAAAAAGACAGACTGCACTAAGTAAACAACATTCCAGACAAGAAATTAAGCCTCTCCATAGCCATTCCAAATGAATTTATAGTTCAACTTACAGGTGAAACAGTTATCCAGTTATGGATATTTTAAAAAGTCCTTCAACTTCAGTCTCAGACCTTTAATCAGGCCTGCTCACTGCAGGAGCAGTGATTGTGTGAAGTTAATGCCAGTTATGATGAAGGTAATAACAGAAATTTGGTGGCAAATCAGATTGTGGCAAATAATTAATTCCTCTATAATTGCTATGAGATTGATTTCCCATCCTATCTGAGCAGAGCAACACATTATTACCTTCTTTCTACTAGACAGCAAAAATCACCCTCCCCTCCAAGTTAGCATGTCCTTTCCCAGATGAACAAAACAACCAAGCAAGATGCACTAACCATGCATATCATGCAAATCTGAAAGCATCATTAAGTCAGTCAAGTCAAAATTAAACTGTAGGAATGTACAAAATGTCACTAAGTGAAATTTGCCTTTAAGATCATTCAGAAGACTGACATTTTTTGGTGTTATTAAAGGAAATGCCCTCCTTCCTTTTCTTGTCTCCCCACTTTCCCCCTCTGACTCTTCATGCAAAAGGAAATTGGAGTGTTTTCGCTTAAATAATAGCACCAAAACTACGTAATGCTCAGTGGAACTGACAGGCTTAGATCTTAGAATAGAAAATTTCATTTGGAAGGGACCTACAATTATCATCTAGTTCAACTGCCTCATTTCAGGGCCAAAAGCTAAAGCAAACTATTAAAGGTCCTGTCTAAATGCTTCTTAAGCATTGACAGGCAGTGTCAGTCATGAATTGAGCTGCAAAATATACTCCATTTCAGTTTCCTTTTAAAGATGGCCACAGCAATGACTCTCTTTATGTGGTCACATTATCACATAAATCACATGAATTTTTTAGAATATTATGTTTACCCTAAATTGCTTACAAATTATCAATCTTGCTTTATTTCCTTCTAATGAGTAAATACATGAATATATGAAAAACTCTTTTTTTCCCCCTTAAGCAGAGACTGTTTAAACTTGTAGATACAGAAGGCTGATGGTCACGGAAAAAGGAATGGGAGAAAGATGGTTGTTTGTCTTTTTTTTTTTAATTTTATTTTTCACATTCCCCCCCAATCAAAACCAAACAAACCCTCTCCTGCTCATCTCTTGTGTCTTCTCAGCTAGTAACACATGATTCAGAAGTAGAAGACTAGTCATTTACTGCTAGAATACTTCAGAAGAAGAGGTAGAGAAATATCAGCAGTACCATGTTTTCCATCAGAAAATATGACCTTATGTCTGACTGAGATAAGCTTATTAAGTGTCTACAATGGAATTTAATTTAGGAAAAGACCAGAAAAATTATCATTTCATTTTCTACTCTGGAGCTTCCATGTGGAAACTTCTGTATAGTACAAAAAAAGATTTAAAGAAATTTCCTTTAATGAAATTTCCTTCCAAGAACATATTATCAAAGGCTATGACCACTTCTCACTCAGTTCTACTCTATAGCAAATGGCTACTCTTTAAAGGAGCTCAGGCAAACAGAATTTTGGCTTAATAAACTACACTTTCTTTCTGTTGCTCTGTCTTGGGCAACTCCCAGGCACTCTCTCTTGCAGTGTGCTGCAACCTGGTACAGGTCATATTGCAATAAGAGCAAAGTTATCATTATTCTGCAGTTAATCTACATTCACTTGAAAATGCACACCAATTCTTGAACCTTCTTTGATTACTCCACTACTGGAGTTCTCATGTTTTGTGTCTGATCCAGGCCTGAACTTTGCCAATGTGCAATCTTATTAAGTATGCCACTGAGAAGTAAAGATCAACTCCAAATTTTGGAGCTTACATAGGATCAGGAAAAACAGCACATGCAACTCTTTAGGACAGCATTGCTTAAGTGATAAAACCAAACAGTTAAAATTTCCCATGGAAATAACTTTCCTCAAAGAAATGCAATCTTCACTGGTTTGAATTATGACTTCTTTGAGAATCACATTGGCCAGATGTGTATTGGAGTTTGCTTGCAATTACCAAGTGTTACATTCAAGTCAGATCAATGGTTTTACATACAATAAAAAACTGATTTGTCAGGAATGTGAATCACATAGGTGCAGTTTTAGTTTAAAACATATGACCAACCACCATTATGGCAACTTTATAGAGGAGGAGAAGTAAAAATGTTGCAATGGGGATTTAATTGGGTGGGTCTCCAGTGTCTCACTTAATAGAGTGTTATTTTATCCTCTGGCATGCCTTTGTGTGCTTCCCCCCACTTACCTCCCCACCATTTGCTACACAACCAGGATTTAAATAACTGCTAGTGTCTTCTTGCCATTCTTTTTCTGCCTATTTGAAACTTACAAAATAATGTTAATAACTAAGATAAAGTCTAAATAAATGAACCCTTTCTTAAGGTTCAGCATTATAAACAAATAGTCAATTAGATACAGAATTGTAGAAATATTGATAATTGTTGTATGAGTAAAGCATGAAGTAGGCAAATCAGGAAAGTGTTGACTCTGTCACATTGTGATTACTTAAACAAATGCATTTAAAAAAACCCCAAAGGCTCGTTATATTTCTTCACATAAAAGAGACCAAACATGAGGCTAATCAACTTCTCCTTAAGTAGTTATCCCTGTATCTTCAGGATTATCTATGTCGCTGTTGATAAATATGCCACTGCTAGTGTGGTGATCTCCTCCCCTTGGGCACAGTAATAGAAAAATGTGCTAATACCAAATCATTCATGTTACATTATATCCTTTCCTTAGCTTCAAGTCAGACATATCCTCCTCAGTATAACAATTCAGGCCAGTGCCCTCGTACTAACAGAGACACCATCTTTACTGACAGGTGTCAAAAAAGAATTTGGCCAGCCTAGATTTGGCCACTCTGTTTGAGTGAGAATCACTTTGATTGATTTGATTTGGTTTGATTGGATCCCTTTTAAATCATGTGATTTAAGAGTAGACATTCAGCTCTTTGAGATAGAGGAGAAATGGGAGACCCTCTTAATATGCTAGTCACTGTAACAGCTTACAAAACACAATAGCACTGTCTTACTTGTGATGGTTGAGCACAAAATGTAAAAGACGAAGCCTAAAGTTTAAAAGCACGTCTCTTTTTCTCTGGGGCTCTAGGTGATCTAACGGAAGATACCACCTTTCCATACAAACTGTTTTACTTTTCTGTATAATGCATAGGCTTCCTCACCCCCAGTTTTCCTTCCTGACAAATGCTAAAAATATCAGAAGACCTGTTAAACTCAAAGGTTAGCTCATTTGTCATGGAAGCAAACATTCCCAGGCAGTGAAAGAGGAGAAACTGGCACATAAGTAAATAAATGATTGAGAGGAGGTGCGAGGAAAAAGATACATCAGAGGACCAATTCAACTTCTGGGAAATTAACTAAGGTGACCCTTTCACACAGCAAATACATTTGTTACCAGTTACAGAGGAACATGTAGATGGGGAAGCACAAAGCACATATGCCTATAACATTATGAAGAGTTATATAAACCTTCACTAGTTTAGCATGGAAAAAACCCTACATAAGTCATATATGTTGGTGTCAAATACTTCAAACTTCTTTAAGGTACATAACTGACAAGTGGTATCATTAGAACCAGCGAATTGAAAAACACACCCATTACTTTGTGCCAGTCATCTTTTGGAAAGCATGATGAAGGCTTTCCAGGCTGTAAAAGACCATGGTTCAGATCTCAGGCCATACCTGTGTCACATGCTGTAGGATATTCTGAGAAGAAATTCCATCTCTGTTACTAGTGTTGGTAGAATTTTGCACTAAATGTTCAAAATAGAAATATTTAAGCAGAACTGTGTCAGAAGGGGACATTGAGGAAAAAGCACTTAAAAACATGTGGCAACACTAAGACATGTTCCCAAAGCAGTTGTTCAACTCCTGCCATGAAGTGGGTGAAATGTGTTTTTGAACTTACTTCCCTCATTCCAGGTGGACATCCTAATTAGAGCATTCTTCATGGAATGGAGAGCACAACTCCTTTCTCTGGTATGCCTGTTAAGGAAAGGTAGCAAAAAATAACAATCACAGGATTGTTTCAGGAAAAGAGTCACCACAATAAACCTGCCCAATTTATCTCAAGAACCTGTGTTGCACAGGTAAACTGAGACAAGAGGTACGCAAAACCCTCATTACTTCTGAAAACACAGAATATGAGAAATGCCTTTGAACAGATGAAACTGATTGAGAGAATTGTGTAAACAGGAACATGGCACTGCAGTAGAAACAGTATAATGATTAGCAGAAAATATTTTGACAGCTTTTCCTAATAGGTTTTCCTTTTTGCAGTACAATACAGGAAGGCAAAACTTAATTTTTTTTTTAGATTTTCTTGTTTGTTATGTGTTAAAAGCCTCACTGAATTGAAGAACCCCATCACATATTTTAATACTTTTAAAAAATAAAATTCAAAATGGCTAACTTTGTAGCCATTTGCCTAGAAATAATATAAGGATTTATAGCAATTTTTTCAGTCCTACTTTCCAAGCTAACTTAAAAGTTTCAGAGTATACAAAACGAGTAATAATGGTGCATTAGGTGAAGGGAAAATAAAATCTAGTATGCTAGTCAAAAGTTTCTGGACTGCTCAATTGCTGATATGCCTAAAGTCGACTAAGTTTTAACTAAATCCAGTTCAGGCTCTTTTTATTGATACAGAGAATGCCTACATTCATCTCTACTGTCTCTACTCCTTTAAGTATCTTTTTTTTTTTTTTTTATAATTCTGAATATTCAACTGGACTGTTTTCAATGAAAAAAAGCACAGGAAGCTAAAGTTTCCAACTTCAGGTGAAATTACAACCCTGTCCCTATGTTACCCTGCTCATGATCCCTAGAAAAGCAAAGGCATAAATTAATTTAATCCATATAACATTTTTTTTTTAACTTCTGTCTCCCTTCTTTTTAACCCAAGCTACTGAAAGAGTAAGAAATCTGTGAATATGAAGTGAAATTATTCCTTTTTAATATAGTGTCAGGTGGAAGACACTACGTACCTTTAAAGCTAGACAAAATACTTCTGAAGAAGGTAATTTTCCAGGAAAACATTAACCATTCCTTAATCCAGTCACCAACCTTGTTCAGCATACTTTCAAAATGGTGTTTTAACTTCGGAGAGATAGTAATTTTCAACAACAGATGAACATGTAAATATTCAATCCATTTATTGTGGAAACACTGAAGACACAATATAGCTTTAACATACTCCCACTGAATAAGTACTAATTTAATCTGGACTCACAGTGTTTATTGTGGAAATGCCGCAGACACAAGAAGAGATTTAAACACAGTTTAAATCCACCATACCATCAGAGAACATGACACTTCAAGGAAGGCCAAAACAAAATGGCTCTTAAAGCTAAAAAGAAGAGGCAGATGCCATTTCCTAGAAATGAAGGATGGTAGGCTCCACTGGAGCAGCTTTAGTACTGGGCTTTTCTTTTGGATTGGTGGTAAATGAAAAACCCAGAACCCAGTAATTTTTATTTTTTAACCTAATTGCTCCAATCCAGGAATCTTTGGCACAGGAATTTTCCTTTGCTTTGTGGCTACAAGATCATTCAGCCGTTTGTTCTTAACAAGGCCACTGCTTTCATACACTTCATTTAACCCTACTGTGAGGCATTTAACTGCGTGTTGTGCAAAGAATGCTCTTGAGTGTCAAATTCTGTCTTGATAGGAGACTAACAGCACCGGGTTATTGCACTAGTTCTGTTTTACTCTAGCTTTAATAGACTAACAAACAAGGCTGTTAGAGAAGAGAACTGATTTTCCTCATTATTTGCTACACTGGACTTATATTTCTTTTACAGTGATGAGCTGGCTAACATATCTACATGCAAGAGGAAAGAATTCCACTGCATCGATTTAAAGAGACAAAAAATGAGTTGCCAAATAAAGTTATTTTAAGGTAAGTTTGCTGATATTCTATTTCTAGTTCACTCTTGTACTGGATTTAAACCACAGAGCTGGACTGCTACCTCTTTGCAGAGCTGAATGAAAATAAGGCCTATTTAAAAAACCTGCCCTACAGAGGACACATAGCTTGTTCTGTCTGTCAGTCCCAATGGTACATTTAATGCCTCTTTGCTGTGTGTTAGTTGTGAAGCCTGTATTCATTAAACAGGGAATGTTTATATATTCAAAACTTGTGAGTAAAATAGAAGTAAATCCCATGTACATTTCTCAGCCATCATCAAAACACAGACAAAATAAAAGCCTTATAAAATATTGTAGAAAACTAGAGATCTTCTACACTTTTAAACAGCAAAAAACTATTAATCTCATAATGGCAATCAAAACATATTTTTTGGTACAATTCTTTGCATGCCATTCCTCCTTACAGTGCTATATAATCACTCTACTTTTTCCTCTCATTTCAGTATCAATAAACATCTGCCTACACATTAATTCAAAAAATATTAATTAAAAACTAGAAAGTATTGGAGCCTAGCACACTGATTTAAAAGGTCTCTGTTCATATTTTTGATATCATGTCCTAGCAAAAAAACTTTTATATTTAATCCAAGTAGTTTCTTGTTAGGAAACAGCACACATAGGATGTCAAATTATTTTCAGTACAAAAGATGCACACATAAAATAGTGTAACTTAATAGCTCTGAAGACTCCTAGGCATCAGCAGGGAAGGCACTTTTCCAGTCACAGAATATTAAGCACACTGGGATTCAGCACAGCTTTGGTATTTCAACATCTTCAGTTTCTATGCAAGTGATATCCACTGATTGCCCAGTCCTGAACTTCTCCACTTGCAAATAATGCAAAGAAAATTGCTCCAAATAGATTAATAGAGGCAGCAATATAGAAAACCGTCTGCCATTCTCCCACAGTATTCTGTCAAATGGGGAAAAGAAAAAAAAATGCAGTCAATTTGCAGCGCCACACTCAAGAAAAAGTAATTTTAAAATTGATGCTACATGTCTTGCCTATTTAAATGTAAATGCCATTCAGCATGATTTCATAGCAACATAAAAGCATTACAAATATAATGCATGAAATATCAATATAGTCAACTTCAGTTTAATAATATAGCTTACACAGATAGTCCTATCAGAATTGCATTGCACTCTCTGGATCAGTGTAACATCTGAGATGCAGAACCACCAACATGAACTCAGAGAATGTTACTGTAAAAGGGGAAACACTACTTTGCTTTCAGGTCCTGTGATCCAAGAACCGAAGTTCCCTGCACTATCCAGTAAGCTATTCTTAATGATTACAACTCCAGAATCATAAGCTTTTTAGTCCAAACAAGGTAGCCACCTTAACTCAGATTTCAAGAGGAATCCTCTATGGCACTCTGTGGTACTTAAGAAAAGACTAAATAAATGCGTAGCAAAAACCTGTGATTTATTTGCCTTTTTTTTTGTTTTCTTTTCTTTTCAAATAAGGAAATAATATCTGCAGATGTCTTAAGGCTTTTATTTTTTTTTAAGTTCCAGATAACTACTGTTACAGACCTGTAAATGATCTTACTATAAAAACAGAATACCAGGAAGAGTGCATTAATATGGGGGGGGAGGAACTAAACCAAACAAAAATACCCCAAAACAACTCACTAGTTAAGATGTCTGGAAGAGATAATTTTATTGGAATAATGTATTAATGAATATTTTCCGATTATTTTTTTAGGAAATCCTTAAAATTATCTCCTACTCCAAAAATTCAACTGTATCAACAAACTTACTCCTCCCATCTCCCTTCCCTAAAAGATTTTAGAATAATCCATACAGTTCATTAAAAAATAGTAATCGAAAACTCCTCACTCCCTTTTTTTACCCAAATCATTCTTTGACTAAACCATCTTGGAAGTCAGATCTAACACTAGAATCTAGTTTCTCACTTATCTGACAAATGCTGACATTATAACTCAACAACTCATGTGAGAACCTAATACAAAAAAAAAAAAAACCAAGCAAGAACTTGTCCTAGTTTGATAAAACAATACCACAACTGTCTCATCTAGTTGGCATTTTATCAAAGTTCTACTGTGATCAAAACATATTCATTTTATTCCTAGAGAATATAAAGGGTGAGTCATAAAATTTTCAAGTCCTACACAGGCCTTCAACTTTATCTAAATTTTCCCGATCAGAATGAGAACAATAAAGGCTAGGAATTAAGTAATTCACAACAAAAAAACAATATGACTTACATGTGTAACCCAGGTCTCATTTAATGACTGTTAACTTGAGAAGACAGAATTTCCATTCAATCGAGATAAATATATAACAAGTGAAAAAAATAGCAAACAGGCTTACATTATGAGTGAGGATTTTGGCAATAACTGGCCCCACCATTCCTGGGATAGTAGCAAAAGAATTTGTGATCCCAAGGAGAATTCCAGCATACCTGCAAGAGAAGTTGTTAATGCTGCTTATTAACTTGTCCTGCTTATCAATCATGGAAATGATTTTCTCTAACCTGATCACATAGGCCTCATCTTGATCACACATAAAAATTAAAACAAATATTCCAACGGGAATTATTTGCTTTTATTCTAGTAACAACTCACTGACACTTGGTATATACATTTTTAGGGACATGGTTTAGTGGTGGACTTGGCACTGTTAGGTTAATGGTTGGGCTTGATGATCTTAAGGGTCCTTTTCTACCTAGATGATTCCATATATCTCCATTTTCCAGAGGCTAGTTATGGAATTTAACTTAAGTTGCTCATGGTTTTGCTCAAGATCCATAATCCAAACCCACATCCCCCTTGTTAAGTCACAACCAAACTGTCTGCAGTGGATGCATTGGAGCAGTTAGAGAAGACACGCTGAAGTAGAAAGACAACAAGGAGTATGACAGAGTGCTGTTCGGTAACAATGAGTTGGTTCAGGTTTCATTGCTAAAAACTTGTCTGCCAAAAAGGCAATATCACCAGTGTGGCTGGATATCTCCACTTGCACTACAGAGTGTATATTCCAAAGATAGGAGTTTAGAGTGCTGTGGCAGTCCTTCCATTCAGCTTTCTGTGGGTCAAGGCCAATTGGAAATGGGTCTGACTAAACAAGTTCTGCTGGTTGCCATTCCTGCAGCTCCATTCTGAGGCTTCCTGTTCCATGAACGTGCTGCTCTATCACACACAAATGTATGCCTATGCACCAGAGGCCATAAAAACTTGCTGGGAAAAGCTGGTAACTTGCTTAATATCTGAGTCTCAGCAGCTTATCTCTAAGTGATTAAAGATCTCCCTCACAGGCATGTTGCAATACTGAGAGTTTGAAACTGTACCGCAAGTGCAGACTTGTGAGGGAGACTGAAAAGAGTTAAAAGACAGACATTCTACAGCAGCGTTTGACCTTCCAGCCACCACAGCACAGACCCCTGTGGTTCAGATTGTCGAGGTGCATTTGCTGGCCGAAGAATCATAGAAGATACTAATAGTTGCAGTTTACCAGAGGAGAAAGGAGTCATCTCCCAGTGATCATTTTAGGCTGTTTTAGCAGAGTAAATTCTGTCCTCACCATCTTTAATGTAACAGAAATATAATTTCATCACTAAAGAGAAATTTTTAGTTTTGAAATTTTATTTACCAAAACAGGGGAATTCAACCATACATCATTGTTACAAAAAGTTGCAATATGTGTATTCATTCCAATGATATTAGAGAAACATGGGGCTTTTTAATCTGAAAAGGAATCAATTATCTAGTCTTCTAGTTGATTTTTTGCTTGAAAGTCAACACTACATATTGGTTTAGAGTATGGCAACGTATTTCAGACTGAGATCCAATGCTTTAGTTAAAGCCATCTTTATTTCTTAGAAATGTAGCATGTAGTCTTCTTATCTTGGAATGTGTTTTAGAATTAGTAGGCCTTTATGAAGCTGAATGTTAAATTGTAACAGTTTCCCTTAGGAAAATAAGCACACGTAGCAAAACTCATTTGAAAGCCTTTAAGTAGACCCACATGTACTGTCTTCAGCATGCTTAAGTACCACAATGCTACTAACGCATACTTTCTAAACTAAACATAGTTAAGAGTTTCCTTGGTCTCCAAAGATCTTTGGCAACCAATTGTTGGCTAAATGCCTCTGTTTATGCCCAGTGTTTCTGACATAAGTTGCATTCTTGATAATGCTTGCTGTTTGATGCAGATAACTGCGATGCCACTCCCTCAGCACAGTGGAGACTCCCATGTGAAAAGGGAAAGCTAAAAGTGACATGTCATTGAGCAAGACCAACAGTAAGCTGTTGGTCAGGTTCTAATGGCATAGTGGAATACCCAAATACAAATAAGCTTGCAGAGCAGTCAATTAGTACAATCAAGAGTAATAAAAACAGATATGGGTTTAGTGTATACCTGAGCCATGTGAATATTACAAGAGCTCATGGTAACAGCAATGCTAAAATTTGTAATAATGGAAAGGTACTGATGTAGACTTAAAGAGCTAAAACAGAATACATTTTCCCCACAAGAACAGTCTTGTCTCCCTCCTGTGCCCAACTCTTCCCTCCAATTCAGTACATTGATAGCATAAGAAATACATGTTAGAAACCAAAAACACATAGCAGATATTGTTTTTACTGGAGTATCAGTATTTTCATTCACTTTTTTCCTGTGAACCTAATAATGATTTCTTTGATATAATGCAAGTTTTAGTAGTAAAAAGAGACACTTTGCTATTCTAGCCGGCATACTTTTAACCAATTAAAATGAACATTTATGTGCATTTTGAGACTGCTTTGAATCACTTTGGGTTATTCTAATATCTTCCTAGAGATAAGAAAAATAAATTAAGAAAAATAAATATTGAGTTCCAAGTAAACTCTTAACAGAGGTTTTCTTCACAATTTTATGCAAACACCATTTTTAGCTTTCTAAAATTATGTCAAGCATTTCCTTGAAATTGTGGATGTCTGCCTTGACCATTTCATCCAACAAAAGTCAGACATTTGCAAAAAGTTAAGTAAGGGGTGGTGGGGGGAGGAAACACAGTCTTCTTTTTCTTCTCATCTTAGATGTTTTTGCACTTCTGTATTTGACAAAATTTTTCAATATGACCTTTGTTACAAGGACATGCTTTTTACCTTCTCGGTCCTCATTTGGACAGATTTACCCTGAATTAAAACATGCATGTGCTGAATAGAAAATCACTGATTTAAGTAAAACAGCATCCATCCTGACCACATCGCCATCAGAGGAAGTTTTCCCACATATGCAGCTGTTTGCCTCTAGAGGCAATGCCAGGCCAAAGTTCCTGAACTATCAGCAAGACCCTTCCCTCTTCTGCACCCATAATCAATCTGCTCCTTTCTGTCTTAGAGGGAAGAAGAGCTGAGAGAATTTGTCTAGTGTAAATGTAAATGCAAAGGGAGTAAAAGCAGGACTTTATCGAGGGCAGGAAGAACAGAGTGGTATTTGGTCAGTGGGATCAGCAGCAGTTCACATGGGGAATCTAACTATGCCTCCTGACATTCATCAGCATCGCGTAGCATCATTTTCTTCTTGTGTCTTTTTTCAACACCTGAAATACACTCTGTGCTGTCATATACAAATTGACACTTGAAATAAACACATTTGAAATGCAAAGTATCTCAAATTAGAAAACATGCACAACATCCTAGTTTGAGAAACCTCAGCCATCACCTGCATACAAAAGTTCCTCGTGTGTATGTCTCACAGAGGCACGCACTACAGTTGCATGATTTCCTTTTTCCTGTCACAGCTCTGTTGCATTCTGTGGACATGATAAATGTTAACTCACTTAACAAGCATCACTTAATATATTTTTTGGAAATTACCTGTTGTAGTTCTGCAAAACTAATCTTGAAACAGAAGTTGTGTAATGGCTCAGTAATACCCCAGATGCATCGCTTTAACTACATCTTCTAAATTTGTAATTCCATGTGATTTGAAACAAAGTGCATCACAGAAGCTATTCTTACTTTCAAATGTAACTCGTAGCACAAGCTGGCTATAGCTGGCCACTGATGCCTCCCCTCTTGCTTGCTACCTAACCTCACCTGTCAAGATTAATTGGGTTCCCACTATTTCACATCCATTTGTTAAGTCAAAACTTGTCCATCCTTTTGAACATGACCACCATCTTTTTTATTGCCAAAGCCTGGATACCACCTCCAACTGAGACCTGAGGTCTCCCTTATAAGTTGTCTAGATCTTCAGAACTTTTTATAAGTAACATTTTTATAAAATGCTTTTTCTTTCATTTATACTTAAAGTCTTTTCATTTTACACATTTATACAGAAACACACTCTTCTTTGGACATTAAGTCATTTGACCCTGTTCATATCTAAGTGCTACCACAAATAGGTAAATGAATGACAAAGCAAAATACTTGAGCTTTGCCAGCACAAAGAATGCTTATGTGCACTTTCAAAAGAATATACACGCATCCATAGTCTTTGGGAAACTGATGGATCTGTCAGATTCTGAATTTGTAACACACTGGAGAAATTACAGCCTGAAGTCTTAGTCATTCCAGAGCATTTGCATGTACCTGATTTGTCACCTACTGACAACAGGTCACTTACTCATAACAAGATTTGATTTGTTTTCCAAATGCAAATAATTTACCTGTATCACAGCGCTTAAATATGGTAATGTTCATGCTAAAGATTGATAGCTCTGATGGAAAAGTTTAAAGGAGTGAAACACTTAACTGCATTGTGCTGTTCAAAAAACTCTGTCCTATTAAGATCATAAATCAACCAGGAAAAAAATTTAGCCAGTATAATTACAGGAATTATATAATTTATTACTGCAGGATAAAAGCTGGAATGATTCTAAACTGTTGTTTATATTACATTCCCTGCAAAGTTGCACCTTTTGCAAATACAGTGCTTAATACTGTAAACCCAAGTAATTGTCAGTGTTGACACTCCAGGTCTGTATGGCACATGGTCCATAGCTACATTTTCAAGGCACCTCAGCAATGCATTAAAAAAAAAAAAAAAAAAAAAGGGGGGGTCATAAATGTTTCCCATGCACTACCAATAGCTTCAGCAATACTTACGAAGGTGCTATGTCCAGGTGGTTGATGCTGTAGCCAGATGTACAAAATCCTCCTAGTGTTGTCGATATGGTCACAAAAGCAACAGCCAGTGCGTAGTTGCAGCCTATGAATCCAGCTGCTACTAAGAACAACGCAGGTCCAATCATTCCTGTAAGACAGAAACCTTCCGATCAATGGACTTTTACCACGAGCGACACTTGAAGGCTCCAGGCTGTGCGTACGTTTACGTTTTCCATACAACTCCCACCGCCCCCTGGCGTGCAGAACACAGCTCTGCACCGCACGTGTAACAACGGGACAGCAAAGGATCCTAAATGGTTTGGGTTGGAAGGGACCTTAAAGACCATCAAGTTCCAACCCTCCAGCCATAGGCAGGGACACCTTCCACTAGATCAGATTGCTCTAAGCTCCATCCAGCCTGGACTTGAACACTTCCAGGGATGGGGCAGCCACAACTTCTTTGGGCAACCTGTTTCAGTGCCTCATCATCATGCTCACAGTAAAGAATTTTTTCCTAATATCTAATCCAAATCTACTCTCTTTCAGTTTAAAGCCATTCCCCCTTGTCCTATCACTACATGTCCTTATAAAAAGGAAGAGCAGATGGGTTCCAAACCTATTGCTGTCTCAGGAAACAGCAGACAGATAAGAAAAATTCCACTCTAGCTGGAAAGAACAAACTTGAACTGCATAAAAAAAAATAACAAAAATCAACAGATACTGAAAATTACTTCACAAATTAGTTTTATTTATTTTTATAAATAAATTGAAACTACACTGACACTGGTAGGTAAACAGTGCACAGTGAAGAAATTACCTGCATTTAACTCTCCAGGTTAAAGGAACAAACACTGACTTCTTCAGTTCATAATAAAGTTGAGCTATATATATATGCACATATTTCTCCTGCAGGCACATTCTATAGTTAGCTTTATTTTACATTTACAAAATCTGAGCGCCTGGTATACCTACACCAGAGCCTTCAGCACAATATAGAAACCCTAGGTTAGCTTGAGAGATACCACATTGCGTAGTGGAAATAGTTTCTCAGCCATCATGAGCTAACACATGCTGCGTTCTGTTTGCAGCAACTTTGGTACTCATTTCCCAGTACCACAGGCCATTTACATGCCCCCATCATGACCTCTGTAAACAGCTCCAAGTGCATGCTTTTGTTGATCAAGACAACCTAAGTCCTGCTTTTCCTAACACAACAATATGTTTCCTCCTGAGTTATACATGCATGGGTATGAGGTGTGAGGCCCTGTAGTAAACTGAATCACCTGAAAGGTGTAAGCTTAAAACAAACAAGTAAAAAAACGCCTGAGAGCTTACTATAAGAGCTGCTTTAAAGAAAGCAATTGAATCAGCTGAATTGAGAAGCAGCAAGAATGGCCATACATCAAACAGGCTTCAACTTGAGTGTATCCTGTGCCTAATCTCTCTTTATTTTTTAAAATTCTTTCCTTTGCCCCCTCTTCTGTGTAGCAATCAACTTCTCTTTCCTAAATACAGCCGTTTACAAAACACTGAACAGCACAGAGTTGGGAACAGGCTCATGCAGAACAATATCCTGGGTTAGTCTGATAAACCTTGTTTGATAACAAGGTTTCATTCTGTCAAGCAATTATCTCCCCTTTTATGGTGATTTTACCTCACCATTAATTTGATTGGTTTGCTTGTAGTAATGCTGTATCATGACCTAAACAAAGCTTTTGGCAATCCCTTATCATTCTCTTATCCAAGAGACCTACATTTCATGGAAAAAGACAGGATTTACTCTTGACACATTAACGTACAAATAAAGTTCCCTCTCTCGAGTCATGCACAATGCTGCCTCATCTCACAGCAGAATGTCAGACTACTCTCCCAAGTCCTTTATTTTCCCCAGATTGTTCTTCTTATTATATGTTCCAAGTGCTGATAGTTGCACCTACCTATTAGGGTAAAACATTTGCGAACACAAACGGTGGAGAAGTTCTGTTTTTCCCGTAAATAATCAGCAATTTGCCCAGACAGAATTATACATAACCAGCAGCCAAAATAAGGTAGGGCAGACAAAAATCCATTCTGTTAAGGAGATTAAAAAAAGATCATTAAAACACTGAAATAACAAATCAATATGCTAAAAAATCACTTGTGGTGCAACATGAACTGAGACTGAACCAGAGATGTCAAAACCATCCATCCACATAATTATTGTTGGTATCATAGAAGAGAGAAACCTATGGATAGAAAAAGCAAAGCATATTAAAGTTACCAATATGCAAACTCTCCACTGCATGATGTAATCCATAACTACCAATGCAGACAGACACAAAACTCAAAGGTTTAAATCAGCAACAGGGTTCAGGAAAAAGAAAACTACAACTGAAGGCATCGTGTGGACATTAACCTGATCATGAAAGTTTCCAGAAACACCAATATCAAGCGAGTTACTAAATTAAGTGGAAGCTGGAAATACTATTCAGAATTTTGTAACCTATACAGAATCTCTGTATATATATATATTATATTATATATATATATATATACACACACACACTACTGTAAGTCTTCCACATTACATTATTCCATATCTATCTACTGAAAAATCTGATGCTGGCTGTAAACAGAGACAAGATACAAAACTAGGACTTTCATCAGATCCAGCCTGGACATCCCATGACCCCAAAGTAGAGCTATTATTCATGACCTGACATTACTTACACTGAAGTCACCAATTAATTCCCATTACTTTAAATAAGTACTGTTTAGAGACTTCTGCCTGATTCTGGATGTTTTTGGGATGAAGGGAAACAGAAGATACTACTAACCTGCATATGCTTACAGCCTCTCCATACAATTATGGATAATTACTGATAAGAGAGCTATAATTTGACCTAATCTGTGATTAAAAAGAGGTATTTGAATAGAAATTCTCTAATCTTTGTACACTAGTATGAGATGTATATTTGTCAAGACATGAAATAACCCCTAGGAATTTCAATTTGAAACACATCCCCAGCTGAAGTCCACTTTATCAGCACTCACACATGCTGCCAGTTGGGCTTCAATGCTCAGCTTTCAAAAACAGTAAGTAAAACTTTGCAATATAGCAGACAGTCTCAGAAATTAAAAAATTACTTTTTTTAAGCACTATTCAAAGACACAGCATTATTTTTAACCAATTCCTTTATTTTAGGAAGGAAACTGATGAACCATAGAGTAGCAACTGTATAATATTTTAAACCATAACGTATTTTCCATCTAAATGTGTGGTAACAAAGTTAGTCCAAGAATATTATGAAGGATTTTTTTTTAATGTTCACAACAGCCAGTAGTACTCTAAGTCACTCCTAAAATAAGAAATGTAACCCACAGACACAAGAAACCACTTCACAGCAGAACCTGTTACGATTTAGTGCAACTGCATTTTACAAAACACATGCAACTGAGAGCTGTGGTAGCAAATGACTTTCTCAGGTATTCCCTAAAGAGGTAAAATAAGGAACGCAACCAGTAACTTCATTTTTTCCAGCCATTTTTGCATCTTGTCCTACTGCAACCTTCTTTTCTAATGCTAAGATCACCCATCTTCTCAAGATCACTGGCATCACCTCTTCCTAGCATGGCATGCATTTTCTGTTTGCTCTAAAGCAGTCTCACATGTTAAACCAGGAAAAGACTATGTTAAACTTCTTGAAATTTCTGAGCACCTTTTTACTTGAGCTATAGCAGTTTCTACAGGTAAACATCACCCAAACTGTCCCATTAAAGACAGACCAGTACAGTCAAGTAATTGCTATAAAAAAGAATGCCTCCCCCATCCCATAATTTTTCCCTGGTAAATAATTTAACTTTTAAACATTTCCTTGAAAAGCACTATATCTGGACCTTAAGTTGTTTTGGTTTGTTGTTTTGTTTCATGCTTTTTACCTCAGTAAGAAAAGAGATTTTGCCTCTGCTGCTCATTGAGGAAAGAAAGTGACAATTTGGAAAGTGATCCAAATCAGACTGAAGCTTCCCCCATCCCTTTCTCTTCCCCTTCTACTCCCTCCTTCTTAAAATACTTTCAAAAATGCCACTTGTCCAATAGTTTCCTTTGTTTGACTTTTCTTTTTTGACTGGAAATGTTCTCCTTTATGAGTGAGCAAAGGAGTAGGTAGTATTTTAGAGGAGGGTATAAAATCTGAAGCAATCACAGAAATCATGTAACAGGGAAAAATATTTTTATAGTTACTGTTTTAAAACAGGACAGTTAAAGATGAGTAACATGCATCTTCAATCAGAAAAATTAGCTCGAAAGCTAGGACTAAGCTAAATGTCAAATAAGTCAAAAAAGTGGAAATTATAAGGCAGGCAACATTTTTAATGTATCTGCTTAATTGTGTGGGGTTGTAACTTCCCTGCTGTACATTTACATTCCAAGGCTCTTAAATGGGTTCCTCTATTCTAAACAGCAGGAAGATCTCTGCTGTTCAGTTTCTTTAATTCAGAAGAAAGTGATTATATTCGTATTTATCTCACCTCCTGTGCATCAAATCGCAGGATCTCCTTCATGTATGTGGGCAAGAGTGTAAGAAGTGTATAGAAAGTCCAGTTGTAAGAGAAGTGTGCCACAACGATAGCCCAGAGTGGAAGGGACTTCAGCATAGGTCTCCAGGGAACAGATTTCTGTGTGGAAAGCTAGCAAGCAGAAGACAGAGAAGAGAAAAAGCAATCAGGACACTGATATGAACATTTACTAAATACAGTGTTTTGATGCTACCCGAATCTATGCTGATCATCCATTCCACGAAATGAGTCTCAGTTGATAGATGCAAGTTATCAGCAATGAAGTCTCAATGAAGATATACTAATGTATGTTACTGCTCTGATGTTTACTACTGCAAAGTAAACCAACTACTATTACATTTTGTAATCAGAATTTCTAAGAGTAAGCCTTCCCTTGTTGAAGTTTGATGCCTGCTGCTTTTACAGTAAATCATTAAATATTTAGTCACCTCTCAGGTGTTTACATAGCTGAATCTTTCTTACTCAATCCTAAATATTAATTTTGATCTCTCAGCCAGCTTCACTGTCTGTAAATATACGTCCCCAGTCAAAGGAATAAACTCTTATTCAAACTTTAGGAACTGGCTCATTAGCATTTTTTCTGCAAACAGTAATTTCTTTCTTACTCTAGATGACACGTTCAAAAAAAAAGTTGCAAAATATTGTATTGCAAATGTTAAAGGCATCATACAGGTTTGGATGTAGTATAAAGTGATAGATCTGAACTTTTTTAAAATAAAAAGCTTTTTAAATAAAGCTCTACAACGTCTGTAACAAAAGACATTATAAATGCTTTGTTTGATTATTGACTGGTTTTCAGTTATACAACTGCACTATTTTTTAAATATTTTTTGTTTGAAAAATTCTGCTTCCATCTTAGGTTAAGAACGTTATTCTATACATAAACAGAGCATGATGCTAATGACAATATTTGTGGTTTATGTTCTGACTTAAGTAAGTCTATACTGAATGCTGTACCTGATCTTTTAGAGAAGACAGTATATATTCTCTTTCAGCATGTGAAATGCTCCTGTGAGTTTCTGGTGTATCACTAACCAAACCCATCCAGAAGAACCACCATAATACGCCAAGTGCACCTATTGTTGGGAAAAGATGAGTGAAGAGACAGAAATACAAAAAATAAGCAATTAGAATGAGTGAAACGATATTATCGACTCTCAAGATGATTTAGTCTGAAGTGTTTTCTCAATACTCCAATATAATTTTAAGGGACATTATTTTTGTACCTATTTAGAAACACTAGTTCCCCAAAGTGGCTTAACAATGCACATATAGAGATAATAAACAATGAAGATGACTAAGCAGAATTTTTTCTTCTGGTTTTTTTTTTCCTCTTCCCCCCCCCACTTGAAGTGCTTCAAACAACAAGAAAGTTGCGTACACTTACATATTTATTTATATTTTTATCAGTCACATGGAACACAAAGAATATGGCTCACACAAAGGAAATAAAAATTCAAATACTTTGAGCACATACACAGAATACCACTACATACAGTTTAACCGATGTACCAATCATCCTCTTCTTCCTTAAGCCAGCCCCAGAACTGTCATTTAAAAAAGGTAACTTTTCAATAGTCAGTCTAAATTAACTGCACTTTTCTGTAACTGTAACATTTTAACTTTTTTAATTTTGTCCAATTCTTGATTTGAATCCTTTTAATTTATAAAAAATTCGAGGTGGTTTTGTTGAGGAAAGTGTACCCTTTGTCTTTTATTCCAATTCTTCCTTTCCCACGCAGAATATGAAACAGCTCAGACATGTAAATAGACCTGTAAAAGCATTAGTTCATTCTATAACATGCCCTTAAAAACTATTTTCTGTTTGAGCTTCTCCTAGAACATGTCACAGTAAACATACTATGCTTTGCATTTTGGGCATTCCTTAGGGTTCCTGTGACTGCTAGAGAGGGATTTTCCACAGTTTCCATTTTAAGTAGCAGTAACTTTTCACACGTTCTTTCATTCAGAGAGGTTTATTCCTAGGATTAAAGCTATTAACTCAATTTCACACTTCAGATAAGAAATTTCAGGCTGTTGTTTCCAAGGGATGGGAGAGTTAAGAGCATTTGACTTGTACCAACTTTTATTCAACTCAGAGACAGCTTTGCTCATTGGAACCAAGGCTTATATAGCCACTTACTGGAATCTACTTAGTTTTAAATATCTCTAATTGCCCAGAGGGAATAAAATAGCAACCCAACATGTCAAACAAGCTTTTAAAACTTAAACTAAGTTTAACAATATGCAATGCTTTTCAAAAAGAACATGCATTGTACTTTTGATAATTAAGAAAAATCAAAGCACAAACTCACCAAATATGTAGAACACATAAACCCAGTTCATGTAGTAGCAAATTAAACCAGATAGTGGCAGAGAGACAACAGTTCCCAGCTGTGCACCTACCGGAAGAAAGCAAAACAAAGTGGAAAATCAGATCCCCTATGGGCCCCTTAAGTATAAGTGGCACTTCATAGGTATTTTATTTTTCTGTAATAAATCATGCATAAAGATTTGTCACTACCACTAGAGATTTGCACTTTGATTTAAAGAAACACGGGCACAATAAGCTGCTTTGGCAGCTCCAAGCAAACAGAGACACAAAGCCCTAAGCAGCCAAAATCAGAGGGAAAGAGCAATAACAGATGAGCATTCTTAGCACACTTGTCTCCAATAACGTGATGGCTCTAATACATCCAAAACAAAGCAAATTAGTTAACTGGTATGGCTGCAAAACAAGAGAGAGCTGATCACAGTATAATTAAGAATTTGGGGGTATAATATTTTGACTTAATATAATCAGTTTGTATTTCTTACATCTCCTACTAGATCCACAAAACCCAGGAATGCTAGAAACAAGAGTCAGAAGGCATCCATATATAATCAGCAGGTTCAAATTCCATGATCCCTTAATTCCATGGTGTAAGATCAGAAAAGGAAGAAGGGAAAGAGGAACACATTACAGTTCAGAAACAAGCCAAAAGCCAGAAAGAGGTATTCCTGTGCTTATAATGCAACATACATTTTGCAAAGGATGCTAGGTGTTTCCCTCTCCCAAATCTAAATCAGAAATCCAACTCATATTATTTATATACTTAGAAACTCTACTAATGATAAACAGTAGATCTTGTCTCTTAATGTTAGTTGTATAATCAATTCTCCAAACCTAATCTCAAATCAGAAAACATTAGATTATTTTGATATTCTGGCTACCTAGATTCCATCTTCATAGAAACAGTAATTTTTATTTGAGGCAGAAAGTTTCAACCACAAACAACAAAATCACATTCAAAATATAAATCAAAATAACAAGTACACACAACCTCAACCATATTTTCGCAGAAAATCAACAAGATCACAAATAAATTAACCACAGACCACATGACTGCCTAGCGCAGAAAGGAAACAGTCTGCCAAGTTTACACAAGACCCTTAACCACCCATGACTGCTAACAATTGGCTGTTCAGGCCCACAAACTCTTCTCACTAGTACATTAGCATACAGTTTCACAAAATACAAAAGGACAGTTTAAAAACTCCCAACTGCTAAATGTCATAGAAGTCAATCCCAACTCTGTGCCCTCTGCTTAACTTGTGTGTTGGGTCTCAGTTCTTTGGAAGCAGATTTAATAAAGTACTAAAGCAGAAAACAGATACAGGAATAAAAAAAATAAAAAAACAAAAGAGAGGAAAAAAGTTTTCTGCTGCATTGGGAGGGTTTAAAGTGTCTTGTTGAAGGGTCTCATGAGTGCCTGAAATAGCAAAAAGGAAGGAACTAGACCCTTGGCTAGGGGGGAAGTGAGGAAATGTGAGGAAGAAAGGATTAGGGCTTCATTCCTCTTGGCACAAGTGAGTCACTGGACTGGCTTAGGTGTTTAAAAAAACTGTAGCTGAAGTTTACATGGTACAGTCCTGTCTTCTTGATGAACCCTAGGCTGAAAAGCTGCAGCAAGTAATACTAACAGGAGAGAGCAAAGCAAAGCCATTACTTCATTAACTGAATGCAAAATTTGTCATCCTCAAAGAAATAATATCAGTTATGACGACTAGTATGTTAAGAAACCTATGTGTTTTGCCTGCTCCACAATTGCAGCGTTGAGCAATGTGGCTGACCACGAAATCCTTAAAATGCAAGAAGGCTCAGTGGAGATGCCAAGAGCAATATGACCATTAAGCTCAGGGAATAGCACAGGGTGTGACTAACCATACCTCCTGCAAAGAGGCTGATTTTATCTCAACAAAAGGGGACAGAGTGTAGCCTTTGTTTTAGATAAGCAGCTATGTCAGTCGAGTGGATCTGATGGTGTAAATGTTTCTCCTCCTTCAGTTCCTTAAAAGGGTGACTGTCTCCCTGAATTAGCCAGATCAACGCGAGGGAAATGAATACGTGGGTCAGCCCAACACAAACTATAAAAGCTAAGCAACTAAGAGCAGCATTTCTGAGAGAAAACAGACTTGAAAGCTGCCTTCAACTCATGCATATATGGCAATTGATATATTTTGCTAAGTGTACATTTGTACTGTTCTTTCAGTATGTTCTGTATCAC
This sequence comes from Myiozetetes cayanensis, assembly GCF_022539395.1. Taxonomy (NCBI): domain Eukaryota; kingdom Metazoa; phylum Chordata; class Aves; order Passeriformes; family Tyrannidae; genus Myiozetetes; species Myiozetetes cayanensis. The sequence goes on along the minus strand of NW_026087411.1, from coordinate 84,445,754 downwards.
TCTGCTAAAAGAAAAACCCTGTATAACATCAAATATCTTCAAGCAAGTAAATTTGATATCAAACATTCCACCTTCCAGGCATAGCATATCTAAGAGAATCTGGTCTGGGAGCATTGGACTTTAACAAGGAGCTCTTCCAGCAACACCTGAAACCTTGAACATTTTCTTCCCTATATTCTTCCAAAAACACTTAAAAAACACAAAAAACAATCAACCAAACATTTCTATCCTGTGACTGCCCTCGCTTTTTTGTTCCTAATATTCTTTACAGTATCTTCTATTAATCAGCTTCTCAGTAACTCTTTGCATCACTTTAAACCAAAGTTAGGCTGAAGATTATACTTAGTTGCAGATCAATACCTTTTCTCAGGGTTGTAAAAGCCATGAATAGATGAAGATAACCAATGCAAAGCAAGACCTAATTTAATGTTATGCTTTCTGGATTAAATGCTGATTAAAATTTACAATATAAATCCCTTTGATTTAAGTCAATCCTCCCTGTTACTGCAATAAAAATGTATAATCCCATTATCAGCGTGGGAATTTCTCACCTGCATATGAAATACTAAGGAGCTTGCTGCGTTCCAGTGGAGGAGCCCAAGAAGACCACATTGAATGCATAGCTGGGAAGGTAACACCCTGCAAAACATTTCATTTGGTTGAAATGCAAGAATTTTAGAACTCCCTTCAACTTTACGTTTCAAAGCTTATTTTATTTAAAAGCAGCAGTACAATCTACTAAGTTTCTTGTTTAGCAAGAAACTACTTATAAAAAGTGTGCGAGGCATGAAAATAAGAAGACAGAATTAATTTCTCCTGGTTTTGATTCTGTATATAATGGAAAAGCAGCAACAATACAAACAATAATGTTCTGAGGTCCTGTTTTATGGAAAATGGGAAGGGATAACTCTAGTTTTGACCCAACTGTCCTTACAGATAAAACTTCTTTCTTATTTGAAAAGCTTAGGCTAAAATATAGTGCAAATTTTTTAATTATTCAAAAACCCCCAAAACTAAGCCACTCAAACAATCCATATACTACTCCATCATACCAACACCCACAGAGTCCAATCACTAAAATTCATTAATAAATTATTCAGATACATTTTCAAGTTGCATAGAGAAAAAGTATTACCTCTCCCAGTCCTTCCAAGGCTCTGACAGCTATGAGGTAGCCAACTCCCAAGTTTGCAGCTAAGGGAGTAAGCAAGGTGAAAACAGAGGTACCAAAGATGCCAAACCCCAGCAAAAGCTTCCCTCCGATTTTGCTTGCAAGATATCCTCCTGGAATCTGAGTAATGATATAGCCATAGAAAAAAGAACCAAGAATCCATCCCTGAGTATCAGCATCCCAAGAATACTTTTCCCCCTAAAAAGAGAAAAAAACCAACAAAACACAGCAAGTTCAAAATAGCAGTTTTTCTGACCATATTTTATATAACACTGATCCATCACTTAGTCCTTTATAACTGAGTTTCAAATTTTTTGTGGCTTACTCCCTAGGGTCTCCTTCCTCTACACACATCTATCTTTACTGCAATTAAACTTGTGTTAAAAGCTAATTCAGGTAGTTTACAATCTGTTCAGACATATCAAGACCAAGCATGAGAATCATCACAACATGAAATTTAAGTGCTCAGGCAGTTCTCCCTTTCTGAGTTCCAAGCAGCTTAGGATAGGAGACAGGTACAGACTACGCAGTCTGCCTCAGTGCAAGTCCCACTTCTGTATCACAGTGGGGACATTCTGTCGCGCTCTAGAAAATGGCTTTACCTGCAGAAAATTTATGGACAAAAAAAAAACAAACAAGGAGATGAAGGTGCTTAAATTTAATATAAAAAAAGAGAGCAGCCAAGGACAGGACTCAAAAGGGTAGGTGGAATAATGGCATAAGCACTAGAGAGGGAAGATGGTTTTAGCAGACAAAGTAATAAAAGCGAAGAGGATCAAAACAAGGAGTCTGCAGCTATAAAGGAAGTCAGCAAGAAGATATGGACTGTTGCCCAGTAAAGTGATTCTGAAGTTTGGAATCACTTCCAAAAGAAAAAAATTTAAGCATCTAAATGAGCAGCATAGATTTCACAGAAGCAATCTTCCCATAAAGTTCACTGTTATCATTTGTGATAAATAATAAATGACCTCTAAACAAGCAAAAAAAATGAAAGCAAGGAGATGCTAAGAGTGCCCAGTAATAACTTCAGCTATGAGATCTATACAAGCCAAAATTCACAAAGTTGAGGGGTTTTTTTAAAAGCTTTTTTTTTTTAATATCCAACAGATATAAATGTGATTTTAAGAATTACTGGAATGGAAGTCAGAAATAAAGGACATAAAGACAAAAAACATGATCTGGGAAAGAGATGAAAGAAGTGAAATGAAAAATATTACATGTTAATTTGTAATGAAATTTCATGCCATTATGACTGTATGAAGAACAGGCAAATGTGGACATTGATATGAGCTCTGACGCAGATATAACAGTAACAGTTGATCACTGGCATATAAAACACTGAGTCACGACAGATCTACAGGGACAGATTAGCCAATTTCTAAGGAACAGCACAGGAAGGAGGTATATAAAAAACCTAACCCTGAGGGCAGCACTCCTAAATTAGCTAGTCATTTAAAGCTTGTATTTTCAGAATAGCCTTAAAAGAACCACTGGAAAGGCCATCCAGCAAAAAGCAGCCTGTTCTCTTGCCACCTCAGTGTGATTCTATCGATCGCAAACTTCTACTAAAACCACTCTTACATGCCAGACTACAGAACAGTATGTTCGAGACCTCACCGTTGTGTTGCGAGGAACATTTATGGTTGAAGAATGCTCTGGACACACATTGGAAGTCACATTCTTTGCTAAGCTTGTGTTAGGTTCTACCATATCCACCAGAGCAACGCTTAGGTTCACACGTAAGGCATAGAGGAGGAAGAACCCCAAACAGGCCAGGAGCGCTAGGTTGTAACGAGCTGAGCAGCATGTGGGGACTGAAACGAGAGCAAATGAAAAATGTTTGTTTTAACAGAACCTAACAAAATAAGAACAACTGATAAGCAGTTTTTACTAACGGTCTTGGAAAAAACAGAGAAAGGAGACAAGCTAATTTTTCTTAAGGGGTTTATTCAATAGGGGATGTGGCTGAGTGTGTTTGGGAAAAAAATTTTAAAAAGCCCACTTTTGGACTGATGTGCAAAACTAACGTAATCTTGGTTTAGACAACTGGCAGCTACCCACACAAGAGCAGGGGCTGCAGTGGTAGTCTACTGTGTGGTCTGTGGAAATGGATTTTGAAATATAGTTTCAAACATCCTCTCCAAGATACTGTAATAGTTATTCAAAGTAGAACTTCACACTTAAAAAAAGCCCCAATCCAAATTACCAAGAAGCCTGCCATATACACGAAATGCCTCGAGAAAACAGATACTCTTAAAATAGTGGTAAAGAATAGTCATTGTGATTCCAGGCTGTTTTCTAGGACAAGTCTTCCTTCTATAAGTTTGCTTATAAGGGAATATGCATTTGCTGACAGTTGCCAAACAGACCAAACTACCAGAAAGGGGAATGGCAAATACTGTGTTAGCACTGTGAAACAGAACAGTTTCTTGGTTGTCCCTCTTGGCAACCACCACACAACAAACACAAAGGAAAATGAGTCTTAAGATTCAGCATAAAATGCGTATTGTGACATTAAGTCGACTCGGCCAGCTGTTTTAACACAGATATCAGACTTTGCACCGTAACACAGTAATTGATTTCCTAGTACAGTAGTACACAGCACCATTTGGCAAAGATCACAGTTGAGCTGTAACAGTTTAAAGCTCTGCAGTTACTCTTTATGAACTGGGAATGCTTCAAACCTACTGAGCAGAAATATCAAACTGTTGAGAAACCACTTGAAGAACTTACTGGATTTACAAATAGTTAGGGGGTTAAGTTTTCCCTCTTATGAGGGAACTACGGTGCTAATGAAAAATTTTATAACCTGGATCTGAAGCTCCAGGAAGACAGGGGATCAGCATCTACAGATATTACATCAGTCTACAGTGATCTCATCTTCCTCTGACTATTCAGAATTCAGATGGTGAATAGAACAAGTACATCTATGAACAACAGGACTGACTGGAGCTTCATCTGATACCGCAGCATGTCACTTGACTGGATTCTCTAATCCACAGGAATAAACAAAGAGCATGCCATGTGGTCAAGGTAATGTGATACTTTCCCCTTCCCAGTAACTTCCCTGAAAAAAGGAATGAGCCTGTGCAATTTTATTTTTCAGTGGGAACACGAACAGAGCCTTTCTGCAAGACTGTTTTTCATGGAAATTAGTGGAAATTTCCCATTTTTGAAGTCTCTAACCCTGACAAACTTTATGTGAAGTTCATTATAGCTACATAAGTTGTTGAAATGACACAGGGATGTTGTATTTGCTATGTTCGTTTAGTAAATAAGTAATAAATGAGGCTGTTGTATAAATATGCAAAACCCCTTCCAGACTGGCAATAATTGCAATCTTGCCTCAGCAGCATTTGAAAAAGGCATACTGGATTTTTAAATGACAAGAAGGAGAGCAGCCAAGATTTGATTGCTTACTTTAAAAACAATAGGCACCAAGAACAGGAAGTGCTTACTGCACAAAAACTAGTCAAGCAGCTTGGTTGTCCTTTACTGTTGTTTAAAAAGCAATTTGCCTTAAGTAGAAAATGTACAGTCATATAATTTATAATAATGAATATGAATACAGGTAAAGCTATTTAACCATTCCATTTCTTGTACTTGCTGGGGTTAGACAATAATAACAGAAGACTGAATATCATAATGATGATGTAAACCTTCCTTGGAAATGCAGATTTTTTTTTCAACTGTAAATAGTTTATTATAAAAACCTAATAAACATGTAGATATGAAAGCCTGAAACAAACAGCTACTAAATTACTACTTCCCTGTCATTTCACTAAGTGCATTTGTAATAGCTGAGAATATTAGATCAGGTAAATAGAACAGAAGATTCAAGAAGATTACAGATGTGTTTCAGCCACCCACCTCTTCAGGAGATTGGTATAATCAAAGAGAAACAGACATGCACTCCCCCAAAGTTTAAAGCAGTTAACCATTATGTTCAAGGTCTTACCTTGACTAGCAGCCTTTGGTCCTACATCTATAGTTAATTCTGATTTCAGGGGCATGTTTTAAAGTACTGTAGCTATAACTGAACAAGATTCTTAAACTGCAGTTAAAAAATAGGTCTGTGCTTCAATTGCACAGCAGTTAAAGGAAGTTACTGCTCTGCTGTATTTTTCCTTGTGGGTGAGGTGAAACACCTCCAACCGGAGCCTGATGCATTGTGCAAACTTAAGAATATGTTGCTTTAGTAAGACTTGAGCTCAATTTTCTCTGCTTCTGTCACTTATTATTAAGTCATTTTGTTAGCAGCTCCCCTTGATGCAGTCATACATTTGCTCAAGTAGATTACAGCATCTTTGCACGGCATCCTGAAGAAGCTAAAAATCTTTTTACAGTTTATACATTCCAGGAAACAAAACAGTGCAGACAACCCCCTAAACACGCCAGCTCTGTTCTCAAGCTTTGACCCCATAAAGAGCCTCCTCTCCTACAACTACGTCCGTGCCTCCTTCCACCTTCCTCCCTCTCCATGTTTTCATAATAAGCAGTAATCTTACTCAAACTCTGCTTTGAAATGAAATTCTGCCACGACCTCGCAGTCTTTAATAGTTAGACGGCACTTGGGCTGGAATTGCCCGCTTGTCTTCACTGCAAGGACACCAACCCGAAGGCAGGTGTGTGACAGCAGTGCCTCCCCACAGCCACCCACAGAGCGGTGACCGCTGCCGGGACGCGGGGCCGTGTCTGACCCGACGGCCCTGGGCCCGACCCCCGGGCCCTCGGCGGCGCTCTCGGCCCGCGGCTCCATGGCAACGGGACGCCGCCACACAAGGGCAGCCGCCGTTCCTCTCACCCGTGCCGGGCTGGGACTCCTTCAGCAGCGGGGTGCGGTCCTCTCCCTCCTCGGGCTCCATCTCGCTGCTGCCGCTCGGACCGCGCAGCGCGTCCAGGGCCAGGGAGCCCGGCGCCACCGTTGCTGCCGGGAGCCCGGCCCGGCTCGGCTCGGCTCGGCTCCGCTCCCGGCTCGGCTGGGCTGGGCTGGGCTGAGCTCAGATCCCGGCTCCGGCTCCGCTCCCCGCCCGCCCCGCTCTGCCCCGGCGGTGCCGGGCACCGGCGGCCGCAGCCCCCTGCGGTCACGTGACGGGCCCTGCCGGGCGGAAGCGGCTTCATCCGCAGCGCTGCTGGCTGGCTGGCTGGCTGCCCACGGCGGCCATCTTTGGTGAGGGCGGGCGCTGCTCCCGAGCCCGCCCCGGTGCCGCTGAGTGAAGGGGCCGCAGGGACGCGCCGGCGAGCGGCGCTGTCGCTGTGCGGGCTGTCCCCGCTCCTGTGGGAGAAATTTGTCATATCTAGGGCCGATCTGATCAGGCGGATCACGTCCTCCCTTCCCCGGGCCGCCCAGGCAGTAGCCGTGGCTGTGCTCAGCGAAGGCGAGGGGCTGCTGGGGGCGGCTGCTCTGCAGCACCACGGGCGGGGCGGGGAAGGCTCGGGATGTGGACACCTAGGACTGTGTAACCATCGAAGCGCTAATGTAACAATAATTGAAATATCTGCGGCACAGTGGCCTTTTACTCTGTGTGCGTGCGCAGTGCCCGATTCCTGGAGTGAGGCTTTAGAATCATAGAGTCATATAGTATTTTAAGGGATTGGAACAGACTTTAAAAGATCTTTGAGTCCCAACCCCCTCTGCCATGGACAGGGACACCTCCTGATAGATCAGGTTGCTCAAGGATTTATCCAGCCTGGCTTTGAACACCTCCAGCGTTGGGGCATCCACAACCTCCCTGGGCAGTCTGTTCCAATGTCTCACCACCCTCACATTAAAAAGATTTCATCCTATTATCTAAAGTAAATTTCCCCTCTTTCACCTCGTACCCATTACTCCTTGTCCTATCACTACAATTCCAGATGAAGAATCCCTCTTAGCCCCACTTCAGATACTGGAAAGTTGCTATGAGGTCTCCATGCAAACTTCTCCAGGCTGAACGGCCTGAACTCTCTCAGCCTGTCTTCATAGGAGACGTGCCTATAAAATTGCACCAATATAAATTAACGTAAATATAAATAAGCATCATGGGATATGCATTAGAGCTTTTCCTCTCAGAATCAGTGGGTTTCAACCTCAGCCAAAGCTAACAACAGAGTAGAGGTCTCTAAGTTTTACAGACTCTTAAATGGGAACCATCTCCACTTATCTGTGCCCTTGCTAGGGCTGAGTCATTTGGATGATCCTGACGGTCATCTGCTGAAAGCCTGGACTTTGTTGAGATGCCTATGCCATCCTACTGATGTGTAAGTAACTGCCTGGAAAATTCTGTGTTCTGGAAAAGGGAAGAATGCAAAAGATTCCTGGCAGCTTATTCAGCTACATCATTTCACACAAGGTAGTTATACTGAGTTACACTGAGTTTGCAAGTATCAATAGAGTGACTATGGCTGTGTGCCAGTCATACAGCATCGCATCTGTGTGAACATGTGAAGCAAACCAGGGTTTCTCTTCTGGTTCTGAAATGAAACCTGAGTGTCTTCTGTAAGTCAAATTTACCTGGAAGCCATTCTTACAGCCAAAATTACAGAAAGAAAATCAATTGCCTTATTCTGAGAAAGCACACATCAAATATATTTTGCAACGTTTTATGAGAAATGGAGGTTTGGTTTGTAGCATTCAGAGATTTTAGCTTTCCATTTCACACATGCTATACTCTTCCTGGCCTTTCTGTACATACCACCAGAGACACTCCAGTGCACTTGCATCCACCCCATGAAGAAGGAAGTCTAGGGACGTATGGGATAGGACTATGTGCAGCATTCCCAGGATCATGAGTATGATCACTTCTACCCATAGGCTGAACCCCAAGCTCTCCATAGACTCTACTTAGCACAGGGATGAAGAGCAGCTGCAGGGACTGGAGTGGTAGACAAAGCTTTTCTGAGGTGGGTTTTTTTTTAACCTCTCTTGTTTCCTTTCACCAAGGCATGTTCTATCTTAAATCTACCTATATTCTTGGTATGGGATAATGCCAACAAACCTTGCAATAGCAAGGAATGTGGATTTCTCTGCCTTGCTACCTCCTTCTCAGATCTTACAGACCTGCACTGTTGAGTGAATCTCCCTCGCCTAGTGACACACTGCACCAAAAGCAGCTTGATTGTGAGGCTGCAGCCCCACAGTCAAAAGGTGACTCCCATAAATACAGGTTCAGGAGTGTGTAAGGTGCATTGACATTTGTCACAGCATATAAAAATGTCGTTCCTTATCCCCTGAAGGCTGACTTTGTGTGTAGCTGTATGGAAATAGGTGTGGGTTTTCTCTGTCCAGCCTATCAGGCACTGCTGGTTGTTGTTCTGCTCTGTCAGACTATGTCATATTTGTGATGCAGCCCTGATGTGGAGGATTTGAAGTGTTTTCTGACTTTATTTATTTTTATTTCTAAAGAGGACGTTTGTATTCAAACGTTTTTGCCCTGGTTACTTTAAATGCTGGATGCAGCTGTGCTCTGTGCTAGGCTGGAGAGGTGGTGGACAACACTTCTCAGTGCCCCACTTCCCTTGTCGTCTGACTCCACAGCAGAGGTTTGCACTTCCTTTCCTAAAACCCACCCTGACATTTCACATCAAGCTAAAAAGACACTGCAGCTACGAGACTGCTACAGCATGTCTCGTATAGAGCAGCAGAGGGCTCTCTTTCCTCTGTTGGGAAAAGAAACCTTGGATGGTGCCTGGGTCTTCCGAGAAAATCCAGCTTTGTTCCTTGTGCCACGGCTCCTTTGGGCAATTCTGAAAACGGTACAGATATGATACGGCTATGATGATGCAGGAACACATTTTAGATTGATTAACACTACCTATACTCAAAGGCTTAGAATGTGAAGAGGTGGTCAGGGAAAATATATCAGTGATATTAATCTAAGTTGCAGTATTTCCTCAAGGAGAAAATAATGTCTCTTCTGTCAGGCTATTAAGTTTTATAGGTTATAATAATGAAATTGGTTTTGAGTTCCCACATTTTTTCAGTCTTTTAAAAATTACTTTTCCAAGATACCCTTATTTATTTATACCTTTTTAAAGAATCTGACTTTTGAAATCTTGTTTTTCAAGATAAACAGAAGAAAGAAGCAGAGAAATACAGATCATATTCACAATATAGGAACCATCTGTTTATTCTTAAATAACTGAAAGTAACATAAACAGAGTTCAATGAGTGAAGATTGACATATCTACTTTTAAATTTGTCTAATTCTCCTTATACACAGCACAGTACACAGCATTTTTATGTTGTAAATGCTTAACAAAGATATTTACATTTTAGAATGATAAGTTACAAAATGGAAGAATATAAAGTTAAGGTATCAGATTGCTTGGACAAGAAAAAATGTGCACATGTATCCAAGGAAAAATGTCTTGGGTTTCCCACAAGAGAGCAAGTTACAGTCAGTCAAAAAGGAAAAGAACTAGGATGCCTTGAGCTGTGCAGTTCTCCTACTGTAAAGCTGAATACAAAGTCATTACTAAATCATGCATAAGATGATGCTGACCAAATCAGAAAAGGCTTATGTGGCTCTGGCAGTACAATGTGTTTTCATCTGTCTGGAAATATTCTGTCTGCTGAAAATGCTTCAGGGCTCCCTGTCACCATGGATATTCTTGCCTGGGGGGTTAGGTTGGGAGGGGAGATATTCATCCTGCCTGCTTTTCTTATTGTTTGCTAGCAGAGGCACTCCATGCTGTTCAGTTTTTGACATGGGTCATGACAGCAGAAAGCCTGGGACTTTCCTCAGTTAGCAACATTGCTTTCATATGGAAGAAAGGGAGAATGTATTGTGTCCTTTACAAAATTCTGCTCTGGGTCATATGGGAATGCTTGACTAGATTCAGAGAAGTGGCTTAGGATTTGTATTGCTTAAATTTTAGCATTGTGGTAGCCAGTGAAAGTATAGATGGGAAGTACAGGCAATCTTAATGTCTATACTTCCTTATTTATAGGTATTCTTCCTAAAAGAAATGGGAGTGGCAGCAATGCTGGATTTCCTATTAAAGAACTGGCCTCTGTTCAGGACACTCATCTACACATGGAAACATAGACTCATATTCCTCCTCTCTCAGTGGCATTTAGTAACTGAAGTGAATGCTGAACAGACAAGGCACTGGGTCTTTGTCTAATCATCTTTCTTTTTAACTACAGTTGTTTTCTTATGTATAGAAACCATAAATATCCTTAGGGAAAAGAGATAGATTCCCCTCAAGCCTTGTGAATGAGTTCTGTATTTTCTAGGTGGCTTTAAATGTCTCCCTGTGGACATATGGACTACAAAAGGATGTTGGAGAGCTCACTAAGAAGTGCAATTCTTTTGTCAATAGACTCATGGAAACATAGGAATAGCTATAGTCTGTCAGACCAGTATTCCATTTCCCTCAGTGTACTGCCTCTTACAGCAGTCAATAGCAAATGCTGAGGGAAGGACTTGTACAGACTAAACATAGGGTGATACATCCTCTGAGTAGTCTCTGAATGTTTAAATACACTGATTGGTGACTCAGGCCCTTCCTGAGCAGGATGTGGTACCTCTGTACTCAGTAGTCATTTAGACATCTGTCAGACAAGAATTTATGCTGTTTATTCTGTTTTTGAATCCATGTCAAATTCAGTATTCATGTTCCATGTGGCAAGAAGTTCTATGGCTGAACTATACTATGGATAGGGTTATACCTGTGTTGTATTTCTGAGAAGGAATGCTTTTTTCCTGAATCCCCAGGTATCTCACAGGTTTTCTCAATAGTTTTGTTTCATTTCTAGTGGGAACATCATTGGTAGCTGGATTTGCCAAAGCCTGGAACTGCCAAAGAATGTGCCGCAGTTGTCACTAAAGTGTTTTCTAACTTTCTTTGAATGCAAACTCTGTAGTGAAAGTTAATCATAAATCTTTTTTAAAAAAACTTTAAAAGATATTTCCAGTGTCAAATCAGCTTTACTTAGTCTTAGATATGCAATTTTGCATAATAGGTGAGAGATCCTGAGAATTATGTTCTGTCAATAGCTAAGTAAATAATTTTTGCAGAGACCTCAGAAATCTGGACAAGATGATGTGCTTTTTTATGCTCAAGGAATGCAATATGCCAGTTAAGGTAAGAACATTAATGAATTAGGTACTTAATAACTGTCAGTCTCCTCTATTCACTAGGCATTCTCCTAGTGAATCTAGGGGACTTGAAATTGTGTGTGGCAGTGTGATATCCTTTAGACAAACTGGGGAAGAAGAGGATGACTTTACTAGTTTTTACCAGCAGGTGTCTGAAAATTCTCAGATGTTGGGTGGGTATTTAGGTGTGTCTAGCAAAAAAAACCAAAGCTTTTGCAATAATAAAGTCACCTCTCCTGTGACACTGATTTGAAAAATGTTAAATTTTCAAAGAGCAAATAGGATAACCTTTTACTAAAGCAATTGTTTACAATATGCTCAAAATAATGCTTCTAATTTGTCACTCCATGCTCAAAAATTAAGCCTAAATTCATGATAATTATTTCAAAACAGAATCAACCTGCTTTTTATTTTGCAAATACTGGCAGCTATCCCTAATTGTTACATCTAGAGGACATACATAAAAAATGTACATAAAAATGCAATAGGAGTATTACAAAACAAATGAGAAATAAAGAGGGAAAGGAGGAGAAAGGAATGAAGGGAGGAAGAGAGGGAGAGAGGGAGGGAGGAAGAAAAGGAGGTGGGTCTGATTCATTTAACTTTTTAAAAGCTGAATCTAGTTCTGCAGCAGTCTTCATACTGTCTCAGGTGAGCTGAGGACTCTTTACCCCCATCCTGCTGTGGAGTGGTGGAGCTTTTGCAAAGCCCTTGTCCTTTCCCTTCTGCAAACTGGCTGCATTTCCTTGTCTGCTGCAGGACATCTCTGCGGCTTTTTTAGAGGTTATCCTACAGATGTTAATCCCACAAAGATTTTGGTGTGTGTTGCTCTCTCCACCTCAGGATTTGGAAATTAATATACAATTTTAAATTCAGCCTTTAAAATTCTCAGCTAAGTAGGCCAATACACCTCTTTTGAACTATCAGTTTCTTCATGAGGTTTGGTTTTTATCTTACCCTACACTTCACATAGCTGCAGGGAAACTGTTCTGTCTGACTAGCATGGAAAAGTCTTGTGCAGTCTTTCATAATTTTTATATGTTCTTTAAATACCCTTACAAGTACTTTTCACTCTATTTGCTGGGGAGCATCAAGCCTCAAAGGCTAGAATTTTTAAAGATAGATGTAAAATATATCTATACTTTCTTTGTGACACATGTCAGGGAGTAAACCCTGACTTGACTCTATTTCAACACATCCATGTTTCTCAGGATCACTTTTGGAACAGCCTGACCAGGTACACATTGATTATCAGGTGCACTGAATCTTGGTGCAGTGCCTATCACATAATCCTTCGTACTTGCTCACTCAGAGCTCTTTCTCGTGTGCCACACATTATCCTACTGCCATAGCGCACTGAGAGAGCAATTCTGCTTCCTTACCACCAAATCTCAATCTGCATTTTGTATTATGCAGTGTGAAGGGCTGTTTGTCCTGTTATCAAAATTTCTGTTTACTGAAGAAGGGGAAACAAGGCAACAGTAATTACTGCAGTCATTCAAACAGCAACCTGGTTGTGGTTTACATTATGTTGATTAAGATGAAAATGTATGAGCATTGTAGCTAAGCATTTGAAAAGTGCAGTAGGAAAATTTTAACAGCTGCTTTAGACATAATAAGAAATGTAATTGCAAACTCATGAGGTCTGCATCATCCAGCCATCAGGTTTTGCAGTGTCAGTCCTGGGAGGTTTTCAAGAACTTTCTGGATAAAGCCCTAAGAAACCTTTTCTGACCTCATTGCTCACCCTGCTTTGAACAGCAGGCTGTATTAGACAACCTCCTGACTTCTCTGCCTTGAATTTTCTGGTGGGTTTGTGATCTTGCAACCCCTCTCAGGAGTAAAAAACATCATGTGCACTATGTGTTTTAAATACAGTTCATTATTTTTTAATATCCAAAGTAAATTACAGAAAAGAAAAAAAGAAAGGAAAAGAAAGGAAGGGAAAGGAAGGCAAAGCAAGGGGAAGGGGAAGGGGAAGGGGAATGGGAAGGGGGAAGGGGAGGGGAGGGGAAGGAATGGAAGGGAAGGGAAGGGAGGGGAAGGGGAAAAAGGAAAGGAAAGGAAAGGAAAGGAAAGGAAAGGAAGGGGAAGGGAAGGGAAGGAAAGGAAAGGAAAGGAAAGGAAAGGAAAGGAAAGGAAAGGAAAGGAAAGGAAAGGAAAGGAAAGGAAAGGAAAGGAAAGGAAAGGAAAGGAAAGGAAAGGAAAAGGAAAGGGAAAGGAAAGGAAAAGGAAAGAGGAAAGGAAAGGAAAAGGAAAGGAAAGGAGAAGGAGAAAGGAGAAAGGAGAAAGGAGAAGGAAAGGAGAAGGAAAGGAGAAGGAAAGGAGAAGGAAAGGAAAAAGAAAGAAAAGAAAAAAGAAAAGAAAAGAAAAGAAAAGAAAAGAAAAGAAAAGAAAAGAAAAGAAAAGAAAAGAAAAGAAAAGAAAAGAAAAGAAAAGAAAAGAAAAGAAAAGAAAAGAAAAGAAAAGAAAAGAAAAGAAAAGAAAAGAAAAGAAAAGAAAAGAAAAGAAAAGAAAAGAAAAGAAAAAACTCCCAGAACTGATGTTAGTGGTCAGCAAAATCACAGGGTAAATCTTTAGCTTAAAAACACAGCTAAGGGCCTTAGAAAGTTGTCCAATATAGGACACACTTTCAGACATATGACAGTAATGTCCAAGCATTTGGTTGTTACAGCAAGGTTTGGAAAGATGTAGCTCTTAGGTCCGCACCCTCTTCATTTAAATAAACATGACTGCTGCTGTGGGTGGTTGGCAATGGAACAAACAGTTGCCTTCTGGACAGTGTGAATGAATACCCTATAGTGGCATAGCTCAAGGCCTAAGTTTATTTATACTTCAGCTTATTTGGTGGCTTGAAACATGAAACCTTTACTCAGTTCCTCCTTAATCGCTGAGATTGGACTCCTCACCCTCCCTCCTTTCCTGTAGGCAGTATGTGGTAAGAGTTAGTCCTCAGGGAGAGATAACTGGTATTTACCTGTGTCTAAACTAAACACAAGGTTTTGTGCAAGTTTTATAAATAGTTTGAGTGTATTTTTTAAATAATTCTTAATCACTCTATTGAAGCCATTTTGGCTACTACAGAAACTGACTCTGTAAGGGACAACTTGTGTAACGTGAGGTTTACTCTCAAGTTATGTGATAGTCAGATAGATGCCATCTAAAATAGAATGGAGTTTTTGGGAGGTTTTGCTGACATAATTGATGTCCACATACATCTATTTTATTTTTTTCTTGATACCACAGTGTAGTTGGTTGGAAAGGAAAAGGTTTCTTCTCTTTTTTTTATTTTTAGCTTTTAAGAAAAGACAAACTAAACTTCAACAGAACAGTTTTAGCTTGTGACCAATTTCTAAACAGAAAGTTTGGGGTTTAATTTTAGAAAGAAAAAAAGTTGCCCTGTAAGAGAGAGTATCCTACAAAAACTTTTCATTTTAATAGCTGCTTCTAATCCTGTCTTCTTTTTTTCCTTCTGATGTTGACCTTTTCTGAATGTGACAAGATGGAGGAAACCAGGACTGAAATAGTAGAGTCTGCACCACTGATAGAATATTTTCTCTCCCTCTTGAAAATTTTATTTAATTTACTTGGGAGCAGATCCCTGATTTGTCATTTCTGTGTATGATTTTGGTCCCTTGGCTCAAGGGCAACCTCACAGATTTTTATCATCCTGTCTGGAGATCCCCTAGGCTGATTTTCTTTAAGTCATGGAGTGCAGAATTTCAGCAAATTGATCCTCTATTTAGCCTAAGTACTTGTTTTAGACTTTGAAAAGGCAGTCAGGTTTGATGGAAAGACATAAAACCCAGTAATGACTGCTTTCCTTGGTAGTGTGTTCAGGGAGATAACTTCTGTTGATTGTATGTGCCTCATCTTTAATTTGACTTTTATTGCCTGACCATTAGTTCTTTTTACACTTTTCTCCAATAGATCAGCACCTGTTATTTTTTTTTCTATGAAAGTGTCATGGAGGCCCCTCTTAGCCTTCCCTATCTGATTATTTAAAACACACATCTCTTTAGTCTGGTGGTTAAGGGCGTTGTCTCCACGCTTTGACTTACTTTTGTGTAAAGTGTGGGAAATGAGTTTTGTCTACAGTCTACTTTTGAGAGGAAGCTGTTTCTGCCTACAGGGATACTATGGTCTATAAAGCAGACTGCTGTACTAACATCCCCTTTTTTATGAGTAGATGAATGTCACAAATAGCTATTACAGAAACACACATTCATTAAAAAATCTGCCAGATTTTGTCTTTAATTTAAAGTGAAGTTACAATGTATGAATGCAAGTACTCCAGAGTACTGTGGTATACTAGTCTATGACATTATGGAAACACTGGGTTTAGGAATTCCTTTTCAAAAACCTGTAATTTAAATTTACACTCTAATTATAGGGTATCATTTAAGATAATTGGATCCTTAGGGAATTCTTACCTTCTTTAAAAAGAAATAGTGTTAATTCATGCTAAATTGCTTAATAAAAGTAAGGTTTTTCTTGGCTGTTTCAGCAGTATTTGCAATGGGGAGGGGTTGCACTGACCTTTTGAAAACCCTCAGAGAGCAAAGGAAATAAGGACAGTTAAGGTAAAATGATTAATAAAGCTTGGTAAATGGAATTTCATCACATGCAATTGTAAAAATACTACCTTAGGAAAACAGATTTTTGAAGACAACCTCTCATCATTTCTGTAAGTTTTTAACTTCTCTCACTTTCATAGAAACAGCATGTTTGTGCATGTTTTAACACACCCCTACATTGAACATTTTACAATCAGAGAAAAATTCTAAAATAAAATAAAGGCATTACATGAGCCTACTTTCTAAATGTTTTGCATGTATGTATCAGGATGCAGTATATCAATCAAAATGAAGGGACTAAATGCAGCAAATAGTGTAAAAAAACCCCTCATTTCTTTATCAAAGTTACAGAGATTTGAGTGAGGCGGAGGATACACTTTTGAGTCTTGACCTCACTGAAGGCAGTGATTTCAGTGCCACTGATTTCTGTAAAGGCAAGAGTCTAATCTGAGGCTGCCTGCAGAGGAAATTTGAAAATTCAGCTACACATGAAAACCTATTACAACTACCCCCTATTACAACAGGGAAACAAGGTCCTCACTTTCATTCCATTATGATCCTTCTGGATGCTTAGTTAGTTTAAAAAGGCCAGGGAACTTGGTAACTGAGGATTATCTTTGCTGCAGAAGAACTCCTACATGTATCATTTGTAGATTTGCTCCTCAGACTTCCACATGTTCCACAGTATAATTTTGTCATTCCTTCTTCCCTTTTTTTTCAGAATCTTATTTTTAAAAGTGAATCTCTCAAAATCCCATGAAGTCTTAACCATGATGCCCTTTTATGTTTGGTGTGTTTCCTAAAAGACTGTGCTTTACTTTGTTGGGATTTTTCAAAGCCCATATATAATATTATATATAATGCAATAACACAGTATTTACAGGTTTGATCACATGTATTTTTATGTGTGTGTTTAAAATGTGCAGATATTTTTAAATTAAAATATTATGAAAATATAAGTATATATTTCCAAGATAATAAACTCTATGATTCTTTTAACAAAGAAGAATCTTTTATCCTATTTGGACATTGTTTGTCTTGTTCTAATGCCAGTCTTGAACAAACAGAAACAAAACCTGATACCTTCAAATAGGTATTCCTAATCCAAAACTTGCCAAAATTAATGTCTGTGTTTAGGTTTGATGAATACTCAGTGAGGACTCTTAAGCTATAGACATTTTATATGCTCTGGAGATAACAAGATATTTCAACTACTTGTCTTGACTTCGTGTTTAGAAATTTGATAGCAATTGGTGCTTTAAAAATGGGATTCACTTGATTCGTTTAAGGCCACTTTTGAATGTCTGTTCATTCAAATGTTGGTATTTCAATGAGTCATACAGATCTGTTCTGAAAAGTACCTACTTCACTCCACTGTCTATCCAGTGATAGTACTAGTTGTAGACTACTGCAGTGTACACATTTGACCAGGTAAATCCTACCCACTGTGGCTGCAGTAACAGTTCAAGTTGGAGGAGAATCTGCAAATAACATTTTTTCACCAAGGGAGATGTCTTCAACTACTAGGAAAAAAATATCTTAATTGCAGTCCATTCTAGCTTTTGATACAGCTCCACCCTTATAGCTCAGGGCAAGTTTCAGTGCATGGCACACCCATTGTCAGTGTAGTGTAAAACATTATGACACATTCCATCATCAGAAACAGCATCAGAGGTGTTATTACTGAGTGCTTCTGGGAGAGCTTTATATCCTATGCTCCTGTCAGTACTTTCCAGCAAACGCAAATTCTTCAGGCTTACAACCATGCAAGAAATGTACCCTCCTGATATTTATGTACATTCATGGTATCCCATGAATGATCTTCCACCTATTTTTAGTATTCCTGTAATTCTTGTCCACTCACTATGAGTGATAAAACAGACTTTTGCTTCCTTCCTAGTTCCATGAGCTGCTGAATCACAGTTTCTGCTAGGACCTCATCCAAAGTCTATTGAGATTAATTATAAGATTTATCCATCCCCTAAATGAGCTGCAGGCCTTGAGTTCAGTGATGCATGCAGGAACTGGCTAAGCTTTTTAAGAGAGAATATTGCGCTGGAAGAGACTATAGTGATCTTCTAGTTCAAATTTCCACATAATGTAGCTCTTCTTATTTCCCTGAATTTGCCTTATTTCATGGAAACACACGTTGTTTGCACCACAATATGGTTGAATGCCTGCTGAATCCAGCTGAATATCAGACCAGCCAAGTTCACTGTCTAGTGCTAAAAGCAGGACAGGGCATTGACCATTCAAGTTCTCGCTGTTGTAAGTTTTGTGGAGATTTCCCCCAGTATTTTAAGTACTGTAATGCTTAGATTTTTACATTTACTGAATAGCGTGTAATATTAGAGAAAAGCAGACTTGCTGTGCATGTGTTTATTTCCAGCAAATCTTCATACAATTACTAAAGCTTGCTAGGTGCTGTGATCCTTCTAATTTACCAAGGCAGAAGTTGCTTTCTGGACTCATTAAGGAACCATTCTGGTTATCTGTATTTACTTAAACACATTTTTTTTAGAATATACTTATGCTGCAACTCAGAGGTGTGATCTCAGCTGGTACTTGTACATATATTTGGGCTTGACTTAGTAAACTAAGTTGTATAGAAACAGACAACAGTATAGTTGTTAGCTGCCTGAGATCATAGCCAGTGCTGTAGATGATTTTTGCAGCCTTTACAGGCTCTGTTTGTAAGACAATGTGAAGGATTAGCAAAATAAGGTTCCTGGGCAGCAGTGAAGGTGGTAAAAGTAGAATGATGACGTATCGCAGATGGGTGTAAAATTGAATCTGGTAATGCTTGCTTAACTCTAGAATGTGAAAATTGAACAGAAAGGGATTTTTCATCTAGCTTCTCTGGTTGACACGCTGAACACAACAACAACCTCCCAAATTGTGTCTCCAGAGTACCCTTTTGACTGGCTTGGAGCAGCTGAAGATTATTAAATCCTTTCCTGCTAGGTTATACTTCTTTAAAATTATTACTACTGTGCAGAAGTCAGGTTCGAAACAAATTTCCTTTGCATGGTGATCTTTGTGCACAACTTAATCTCTCAGGTGTTTGTCAGAAACAGGCATTTAAAACGTACTTAGGCCTGAGACACTGACAAATGGTTTCTGTGGTCTTGAAAATTATGTGCAGACCCAGCTAAGGTCTCCTGTTTAGCTAAAACAAAGATGTTCTAGCAGTTAATCAGTAATAACGTGATCTGTTTCTTCTGCCTGTTCTGGATGGACAGATATTTTTTAGGTGAGAATATTTTGTACCCTATAACAGAAGCTGGTGTGTACGCAAAAGCTTTTCAAATTTCGGTGCCCCTAAGTTCAGGTTTGACCAGTTTAACACAAACTGTGTAACTAACAGAGCGCAGGGGAATGTAACACTTCCGTAACTGGTAGGGTTGCGTGATCAGTTATTCTTACCTGATACCCAAGCCCAACAGAACAAAGAGCTTAACACTTAGTAAGCATGAATGGGATACCAGCTTAGCCCAGTTCTCTCTAACTGTGCTAATTCTCCAATTATTTGTGACTCATTCTTATTTTTGGTGTGCAGAGAAATGTGCAGAGGAAGCTTGAGATACATGGTATAGTTACAGGCATTCACTGGCTATAGAGGTGAAGTTGGCTTAAAATTTTCTTGGTTTACTTCTTTCCTGCTACTTCTGGGGGAGTGGGACTGTGTTGCAAATGGGGCCACTGAAATCTGCTGAATTAGTAGTAAACCTCTCTCTAGAAAGAACTGTATGGCACAGGCTGCAGAGTAGGGTTGGAAGGGCTGCAGACTGCAGAGCTGGGAGGTGCTGAGTGGGGAATGGGAGAGGGAGCTCCTAGGGCTGGCTTTCTCATGGGAACCGCCTCATAGGAAAAGTGCCCCCTGTCCAGGTACATACAGTATTTAGTGTTGTTTGGGCACCAAAGAAGGACCACATTTGATAAAAGAATGTAGGAGTTGAAGTGATGTTTCAGGGAAATCACAGCTTATATTAGAGTGAAAATTAGCAGCTGCAGAACACTTGAAAATCACGACCTTGTTTAGATGTTAGTAAGACATGACTCTTGAAATTTTGTCTGAATGGGTTAATATGTGCTTTAGTTTTTTGCTAACTAGGAGCTTACAAAATCCTTACATACCATATTTGGTTCCTAAATGGTATGTTTAGCCATGAAAACCCTTTACATGTACTTACAGTGTAGTATATCCTGTTTGGAAATGAAATTATGAAAATGTCTCTGAGTGCATGGATACATGTGTAAGAAATGAAGCTTGTATGTTTTTATAGAATGGTATTTAACAATTTCTGTTTCTGCATTTCTTATTTGTTATAAATCTATTCAGGACAGATTAAATCCTAATAATTACAATCCATTTTTACTCTTACTTTTTGCTATACAATTCCTTTATTGGCATTTTTGTAGAAGAGGAGATCAAATACATTTACCAAAGTACCTTTAAATAACAAGCCCTTAGGGAAAAAAAGGGAAGGTGGAAGTCCATAATACTGTTGCAAAACTGGGCAAAATCTGTGACATTTGCAAGCATTTTCACTAATGAACTTTTGGGCTACATTCATGCTAATGAATTAAACAGTGCCAGCAAATGTTCTTGGGACTGGAGCTTGATTGTCTCTACCCTCAAGTTGACCTTGGCATGGTTTTGCCCTGGCCCCTGAGTGTTCTCTTGAACAATTCATGGTGCAGTTTTGGGGGTTAGCATGGATCATACCTGGTAGGAAGTTTGGATGTGACCACCTTGTTTTGGACACTGAGAGAGCTGATTGGTATTGATAGGTATGATGGAGTGCCAGTTTGGCTCAGTGCTAGAGACTGGAGAAATGTGTACTCTGTGAAGTTTTACCATCTGAGAGTGGGGTGCTCAGGATGCAGTGCTATTTGTAAGCTCTTTTCCCCACCATCTCCAAGAAAAGGAGTGGCAGTGACTGTTCATCTTCTGTAGCTGTTTCTCACATGTAACAAGGACTTACTAAAAACAATAGCAAACATTTCCCAAACTTTGCCTCTTCATGCACCTTTTGCAGGTGAGGAGCTGCCAGGATTGACTTTCTAAGCATCAGCTGTGGTTGCTGTACTATCACGCCTGCCCTGGTCTACAGAGGTGGCACTCTCTCTCGTCACTACAGAGACTGGTGCTCCAAAAAGAATCAGCAGAAGCATGGAAAATTACAAAAGCAAATTTAAACAATGTGAAAAGACTGCATGACTGCCTGTGATACAATTAGAACAGTGTTTATGAACATATAATGTATGTACATGAGATACAACAGATATTTATGTACATCGGATACTATTCATATCTGATTTTCATGAGAACATAACACGATGCTTCTGTTCAGGACTATGACTGACTGTATTTTTTTCTGTGTAACATAATGCAGAGGATGCCAGCCCAGGACTTCTGAAGAGACAGACTGCAAGAACTGGGTAGAATTTCTACATGTGTAAGACTTGTGCAGGAATGAAAATTTGGATAAATGAAAACATTAGATGTGTCTAGTCTACACAATTACAATGAACATGCTAAAGGTACAAAACCTCACCAA
The DNA here is from genome assembly GCF_022539395.1 of Myiozetetes cayanensis. NCBI lineage: Eukaryota > Metazoa > Chordata > Aves > Passeriformes > Tyrannidae > Myiozetetes > Myiozetetes cayanensis. The sequence goes on along the minus strand of NW_026087411.1, from coordinate 84,424,357 downwards.
GCTGTTTCAGTGCACTTTGTGGACTCTGAAGGTGGGTTAAGATGCGTAAGTGGACATGACCTTATTTTGCAGATAGTGGTCACAGACGGCAGTCCAGCCAGAGCTACATTACCAATCGGTTCACGTTTAAGTAGCTACGAGGCTCCTTGAATTTCTGCCAGCATCGTTCTCCCTGTTCAGACCCTGAACCGTTCCCGACTCGCCTCCGAGCCCCAGCCAAACGCCAGCGCACTTCTGCGGGTTCTCCAGGTCTTTCCCAGTCGATAAGCGGGCAGCTCCCCACGAGACTGCCGCCCTTCTCGGAGCTGCAGGCAGAAAACATTGCCCTCGGTGTTCCTTTTATAGGGTGTTGTGTTTGTCTGAGAATCCCACCCGTTCCTCATCTGCATCGGCCCGAGGATGCGGACAGCGCTAGCCAAGGGGACGTGCCCCTGTGGGTATCCCTGTGTAGATGGATATATCCCGCTGCCGGGCCGCCCCCGCCGCTCCTGCCTCGGGAACGCCCCTGCGGGTGCTGCTGCCTTGGAGCGCCTGGCGCTGGGGCAGCGCCGGCCTCTCCCTTCCCTCCCCCGCCCGCCAAGGCGCCTCCCGCCCGGCCACAGCCCGAGCCCCGGCCCTGGCCCTGGCGCACAGCGGCGGATCCCTCGGGCAGAGTGCACGGAGAGCCATGGCACAGCGCCGCGGCGATCTCTGCTCCCCCCTCCTCCTCCTCCTCCTCCTTCTCTGCAGCTCCGCGGCGGCCGGGTACGTGGGGCCGGGGGCGGGCGGGGGCACCGCACCTCCCCTCCCCTCCCTCCAGGCACGGGGGCTGCGGGGCAGCGAGCGCTTCCCGGGGTCCCGGCCGGGGCTGGAGCCGGTCCGGAGAGCGCCAGAGCAGCGCTCCCCGCCCTGCGCGCCCAGGAGCGCACAGTGGGTGAGCATCACCTCCAGCCTCCGCAGCGGAGAGCAACTGGAGAGCTTTGCAACATGTGTCCTATGTCTTTATGTGAACGCTGTTACTTTTTTTGGGATTGCATTTCACTGCCCGCCCTTTCTACCTCTGCCCGTTTGGACTTTACAGACCTACGTTCCTTGTGGCAGTTCCCTGGAACATCAGGCCTGGAACAAACCTGACTGTTGGGGTAGCTCTGCTGCCGGACAGCCCAGCACAGGTCACCGTAAGGGGAGAAGTGATCAGAGATAACGAGACCATCTTGAGCAGGGAAATGGTCTTTGAGAAAGGTAAGGAAACGGACTTGGTCTGAAAGTATTTAGATTTGCCTTCTGATACAAGTATTTTGTTGCTCCCAAAATATCTCAACGTCTAAATGGTACTAAAATAGGAACTTTATTTTACGACGGAGAAGTCGCAATGGGAAAATAAACTCGTACACTGCTGGTTCTGTTTGCAGTTGGGCATCTGAGCTGGATAGCAAGTGGTTGCATGGATGTGCTAACTCATTTTAAACTCTGAAAATAAACATGAATAGCAAAGTGGGATGGATGTGGGATTTCTGAGGAGCCAGAAAGTACTCTGGTCAATGTAGTGGGGCCACTGAAGAAGTAGTAGAAGAAGAGTTGCTTACTAGTAGTTTGTTAAGGTGCGATGTGAAGCATGTGGGAGAATGGTAAGGGTGGAACAACCAAGGTAATAAAGCAACTGAAGCTGCTTCTCATGCCTTAAGAAAGGGATGACCTGAGGACAGTAGGAAAGTGAAGATGAGTGTCAGACACCATTACTTGGAGACTCTGCATTTGAAGAAAGGGAAATTTTTAAGGATCAAGAGCTGAATTGTGGACAGACTGGGGATTGAAGAGCAAGCTGATTTGATCTGTGCCACCAGGCAGCCGTACGGGATGTGGTGGCAGTTCTGAATAGTTGGACCTTTTCAGAAAGGTCAGCTGGGAACAGAAGCATAGAGATGTCCTGCCTGAGATTTGGCCTCATGCGAAAGAAAATATTTTGTATGGATACTCCAGCTTTCCCACTGCTCTTAGTATGAGGCAATATAAATGGCACTCAAACTCTAGCTTTTAATTTGTTAAAAGTAGAGAGTCTGGGGGCAGCATGAGGTCCTAAAAAATCTATTCTGCTATAATGTACTTTCTCTATCGCTCATGTAATTCTTCTATTAATGTCTTAGAGTTAATATAAATGCCTTAATTGGAAGCATCACACCTTCATTTCAATGCCTTCATGAAAGCCCACCTCTTTTTACAACCTGTAGAGAAGACTGAGGCTTTGAGAGTGATGGAGTGCATTTGACCAAATAAAAAAATTTATGGCCCCATGATGCAGAAAAGCATATCTGATCAAAACTCTTCTCTATATTTCAAATATTCTGAAAAGTTTTCCAGAACTATGCACTGGCAGTCTTACAGTTTGGATATTGTTTATCCCGTTATTGTTATCAGGTGTCATGTCCTCCAGCAGCCAGTGTAAAAGCATAAACCTGAGGCAAATTTCACTGTAGTGGTATGGCTAATGAAAAAAAAAAAATCTCATTGTTCATTTCTGATTTAAATCAGTTTTATACACCTAATCTGTTAGTGCCCTAGTCTAACACTAATAGTTGTGGTGTTGTATGCCTAAGGCAATTACTTTAGGAAGACAAATTTTTGCCAGCAACTACAATTTGCATGCAGGTAAAACAGACTGTCTCTCATGACTGCAGTCCTAATTCTTAAGTGTCTATAACACATTACCTGCCAGTTCTAGATTTTGCTTATTCAAAAGTTTAGGCCAAACCTATGGACTAGACATCATGGGAGATTCAGCAGTGGATAAAGGAAAATTTTTATTCTGTGGAGAAAATAACTTTGATGTATTTATTATGCTATTAGTAATGACCTTGCCATTTTAAATTCGCCATTCCTCCTCAAACCTTTCCTGGCAGTATTTTGATATGGAACCAAAACGAACCTAAACCAACTAACTTTTTTTGTTTTCTTTTGAAAGCAAAAATTTTTAAAAGAAAAAGAATTTATTCTCTTTTTCTTCTTCTAACTATACTGGCTTTTATTTCCTGCTTCTGTTCTGCTTTAACATCGAGTTCAGTGAGCCTTGCATGAGTTTCAACCTGTCTGGTGTTGTCCTTTTCAACATTAAAAGGCAGACAAGCAACTGATAATTCCAAGCTTGTGAAAATATGTGGATGTCTCTATCTGCTGAGCATACAGAACAATCCTTGACACTGAGAGCTGCTGAAATCAGAGTGAACAGTGGGTGATCAGGAACAGGTATGACACTGTATCAGACTGGATACAGTGAGGAAAAAGGAGAAATGCTGTAGTGCATTACTAACTTTTAATCTTTCCCCTGTCTTTTAAATATATCTTTGAATTGTCTGCGTTTTTTTTCACTTGATAAATGTAATAGAAAAAAAAGATGCTGAGCATACGGTGTATTTCCTCTTGCAAAATTCTTAACATTTAGTATGTGGCCATCAGTTTTTTCTAGTTAGGTTGTATAATCTGTTAGTCATTTGTTCTCTGTGAACAAATACGTAAGCAAAACTGTTAAGGGCCAGAAGCAAGGGAACTGCCCTGTAACAGAGGATGTAGTGTTGAAGGTGTGTATCCAAAAGTGCTACAGGAGTGGATTAGTTCTGACTCAGAGAGAAAGCAAGTTGTCAGAGAGAATCAAAAGCAATTTGTCAGTGTGAGATCCTGAAGCTTTAAATTCTTCACTGAAGAACAAAATAATCTTAAGATAAAATATGTAGTGGTATTGCTATAGCTGAGCTAGTCTGTGTATGTGACTGAAGGAAGACAAGAGGAGTTTTTATCAGGCCAGCTGTTGCAGTTGAAGGAAAAAACCCAAGCATATCTCCAGGCAAACAAAATCTTTTTTAAATTACATCATTGCTGCTTATATTAGTGCTCAGAAAATGTTGCTTTACCTGACACTGAACACTACCTTGGTTAGGCTTCAGATTCAGTGGCACTGTTGCCTAAGCTGGCAATATGCTCTGTATTTTAACTTGCATGGTGACAGTAAAAGCAGGGGATTAACTGCTCTGAAAATCTGATGTGACTGAAAAAGTTTTTATTTTGTTTGAATATTTTTTTAGTTAGATAGGTCCCCTGGTTCAGTGTGCAAACATTTGTGCTGATGGAACTGAGATGGGTGCAGAGTTGGGAGTTGGAGGGGGGGAGAGAGGACAGGCTGAGGACACAGTTTTTATTAGAGATGTTTAATCTTGTAGGAAAAGTTCATCCAGGTGTAAGAGCTATTACATATCAACCTAGCAAAGTGCTTCTGCAGTTGTTTTAAGTTAAAGATTCAACCTGGTTCTCCAGTAGCAGCTCGATATGATACATGTACTAGTCTAAGTTTCTTAATTAGATCCATAAAAGGATCCTTTGATTGTTGAATTAGAGGCACAGGATTTTTTTCGTTTTATAATATAACCCTTCCTTTATATAAGTGTAGTGGATTGACTCTGCCCAGATGCCAGGTACCCACTAAAGCCACTCTCTCCCTCTACAACTGGACCGAGGAGAGGAAAACAAACAAACCAGCTAAGGATTCATGAGTAGAGATAAGAGGTAGGAGAAGTCACTTACTGATTACCTTCATGGGCAAAACAGACTCAAAGTGGGGATAGTACTTATATTTATTGCTAACAGGATAAGAACCAAAGAGTGAGAAATAAAACAGTCTTAAAAACACCTTCCCCCCACTTCTCCTTCCTTCCACGTACTCCCTCCTCCCCCCCAGCAGTTCAGGGGAACGTGGAATGGGCATTACAGTCAGTTGTTGCTTCTGCTGCTGCTCAGAGAAGAGTCCTTCCCCTGCTCCCGTGAGGTCCCTCCCATGGGAGACAGTCCTTGATGGACCTCTCCAGCTTGAGTCCATCCCTCGGGCAGCAGTTCTTCCCAGTCTGCTGTCCCGTGGGTCACTCCTTCATAGGGTGCAGTCCTTCACCAATGAGCTGTACCGGTGTGGGTCCCCCACAGAGGCTACGAGTCTTACCTGGGAAAACCTGCTCCGGCATAGGTTTCCCTCTCCATGGGCTGCAGGTCTCTGGCAGGACCTTGCTCCATCCTGGGCCTCCCACAGGGTCACAGTCTCTTTCATGCACCCAGCTGCTCCAGCATGGGCTCCTCCCTGGGCTGCAGGGGGGTCTCTGCACCCTGATGGTCCCCCATGGGCTGCAGGGGCACAGCTGCCCCACCATAGTCTGCACCACGGGCTGCAGAGACTACAGCTCCAGTGCCTGGAGCACCTCCTGCCCCTCCTTCTGCACTGACCTTGGTGTCTACGTTGTTATCCCATGTTCTGACTCCACTCTTCCCTGGCTGGAATTTCTTCTGGGCAATGCTCCTCTATTCTTAAATATGTTATCACAGAGGCGTTACTATCACTCATTGTCTCAGCCTTGGCCAGTGGCAGGAAGTCCATCCTGGCATTGGCTCCATGGGACAGGGGAAACTTCTAGCAGCTTCTAACAGAAGCCACCCCTGTAGCCTCCCCTGCTACCAAAACTCAGCCACAGAAACCCACTACAGTAAGAAATTTATATGCCTTCTGATGGTTGATAAAACATTTACTGTTTTAATGTTACTGGAAGGGGAATTTTGGTATCTGTGTGATTCATGGGAAATTGTCCATTAGAGAAAGAAAGACTTTAGCAGTGGAGATTGGTTCACATTATTATAATGCTTTTTATATAACAAAAGGCAAATATATTTACTAATAAGTGATTAGTGGATATTCTTTGGAGTGAAGGAGAAAGTGCACATACGTTTAAAGAAGTAATGATATTTTGAACTTGGCTCAATATTTTGGAATCGAAATGTACTGAATAGCAAGGGAGATTGTTTAAAACCAATATTTTGCTACAGAAATTAAGTTATTTATGTTAAATGTAGTGACCAACAGACCAAGTGAATGTTTGCAAGCAGGAGATTACTGCTACAGGTAAACTTTGTGTAAGCAAGCACAACCCGAAAAAAAAAAAGTCAGAGGTCCATCACTAGGGGAGAATAGGTTTCCATTGACTACAGCGGACTCCAGAAAAACACAAAGCACTAACTCAAGCCGTTTCTGTGCACTGTACCAAGCCTTGACACACTTTCTGTGGAGATGCAGTATCAGAAGGATCCTCACTTTGATTGAAAATGACTGCAGAAGATAACAATGGCTTGTGTGCAGTTGGAGCTGTTGGGTTTTCTGGGTCAACAACAGCAAAAAAACAAAACCAAAAAAAATCCATGATGGGAATAATAGACAGGCAAGTTAAATTTCCTGCATGAATGATTTCATTTTCAGTGATTGCAGTGAAGGGTGACTCTTGCCATGCATATTTATCCAGTCACTGATCAATAAAAATGTAGTTTGAACTGACAAGAGTTGTTGTTGTCTTACAAGGTTTGCTACCCAGACATTGCTGTGTGTTGTAGTGTTTGAGAAATCTTATACCTTAATTGTGGGAAGTTCTGTAAAGTATTTCCTATGTTGGTGCTAGAATGAATTGGAAAGAGTAAGTAGCATGTAAGTAGGAAAAAAGAATTAGTTTTAAGAAAAGCTTTCGTGTGTCATGAAAGCTTTTTTACCTGACAGTGTGAATGTTTTTAATTCTAAAGAATAAGATTTAGTTAGAGCTTCTGATATTTAAGGTACAATATAATGTATCTAAGGCATGGTGAGTGAGAGTTACTTTGTGAACTTACTGAAGAATCTCGTTTACAGTATCATGCATAGTTTGTATATTGTACATTTTAACTAATTTGCACTTCTTTTCTGTATTTCTAGAGAGTAGTACTTGTTAACAGACATTACTGAGCTAGAGTGTGGTAAATACTTAACTAGGATTTATGAAACATGATAGTCTATGAGAACATTTGTCAAGCTCAGACATGTGCTGATACTCCACACAGACAATGGAAAATCTGCTTTTACCAGAAGACGTCTTACATATTTAATAATATGGTTCTGACCACATTAGTATGTGAAACAGTGAAAAACACTAGGAATAGTAAGTTGTAAAGTAACACCTAAATGGAGTGAATGGTTTAACAATGCCAGTCCCTGTTGTTAAGCCTGAGTTGTATCTGTACCTTATGTCAGAATAAAATGACTGAGTTGTTGGTGACTATGCTGTCTATGCTGCAAATCTGTGGTGTAAAGAGTTTTGCTGGCAGTTTACTGGGACATCTCCTTTCTGCCTAATTCTTTAGTGCCTGAAAAGCCAAACAGCAAGAGAGCAGAGGTTGCATGATTTTACGTCCATAACCTCTGCGTCCAAAATGTGTGTAGCTCTGCCTAATACTACTCAAATAGTCAGCATATGCAGATAACCTATGCTACATCAGAATGAAGGAGAAGTTTTTGGAAGGAGGTACTTGGACTGGATCCAGAGACAAGGGAGCTGGTAGAGAAGAACGTGCTTTCTTATGGCTTTCATTCTGCTGGAGTATATAAAAGAAAAAAATCCTTGTTTTCTATGCCTATTGTTGAATCCATCCTGCTAACAGGCCCATTAAGTTGCAGAAAAATGGGACTAGAGGTCCCATCCAGTGCTTGAGCTTTAGTTTAGTGCCCGGCTGCTCTTTGAGATTTGAGGGAAAGAGTCCTTCTGTGACTCAAGGCTTACGTGTTTGTGCATGAGATCTTTCTGATCACCACGTTCTTCACCAATATCCAGCCAAGAAGGGTGTGGCAGATCGAGCACCTACAGGCTGTTTGACAGTACCTTCAGAAGGGTGGAATATAGTAGAAATGCTGGCAGTGGGGCAACTCTTACAGAGGAGGGAATGTTACATGTCCCAATGGGGGGTTCCCTGTTGCTACTGTGAACTTGAAGAGCTTTACAGCTTTTAGGAAAAGGAGGAGAGATAAAAACAAAGTAAAGGCTGCAAATTTGGGAAAAAAAGGTGATGATGATAAACAATAGGAATTGGGAGGTAAGATCTGTCAGAAACAAGGAGGGAAGCAAAGGGAGAAAGCTCTTCAGGGATGCATACTAAAAGAATGAGTACACATTACCCTAACAGAGCAGAGAGGTAAGAAATAAAGTAACTAAACAGGATCTTCTCACTGGCCAAAAAACAACAGAAAAAAGGAAAATTGTGTTTAGTAACTGAAAATGAGATCAGATTACAAAGATTGAACTTAAAGAAGTAGCACAGGTAAGAAAGGACAAAAATGGTAAGGCCAAACCATCAGTAAGAAAGAATGTGAAAGATAATAAGACAGGGTTTTTAAATATCATATTGGTAACAAGAAGGCTAGCAAAGGATGTGGCTTCCTACTCACTCTTATGAGAAGGGCATTGGTTAATGATGCTGAGAGACAGTAAGTGTTCAGTCTTCACTAAAACGATCAATTAACTGTCATGAAAAAGGGCTAAGAATTAAGACAGCAAAAGGGAAGGAACAGTTTAAAGAGTACTATGGTAAAATAGATGTTTAGGCCTGATAAAATTGTCTGTAGAATATTTAGGGAATTGACTGAAATAATTTTAAACCTGCTGGTGAAGTTTTGAGACCATGAGTGAAGAGACAGGTTCTGAAACATTGAAAACCTGCAAATAGAATGTGTTCCACCATGGGTTGTAGGTGGAGAAGAAGCAGGATATTGTGATAGTTGATGTTTCTAAGGCTTTTGATAGTCTAGCATGGCACTGTGACAAGACAGCTGGGGAAGCAGGGACAGCATGAAATTCTTACTTGTTTGTGGCTGGATGAAAAATAATGTTCATCAAGTAGGTCTAAGTGGTTCACTCTCAAACTGGAAATGGATTGCCCTGAAACTGTATTGTTCAGTATGACCGACAGGAATGAAGAAAGGAGAGTTTTTATTAGGTTAGAGAAGGGGCTGGTAAGGTTGCTGGGAGAAAGGATTAGATTATTAAGTCATTTTGGCAATACTAGAAATGATTGGGGGAAAAACTGAAGTGTGATTCAGTAGAGCTAGTGCATGGGTCTGATTTGGTTGAGGTATTAAAGAGTGTGCATTTACCGGATGGGGAACAAGGTGGTGCAGCAGTCCAGCAGAAAAGTGGGAGTGTGTGTAAGGGTGGGTGATGGTTTAAAGGTGAAAGCAAAATGTGAAAACTTGTAAGTAATACTGTAAAGCTTAAAAGAGAAGGTAAACATTGTACTCAAAGGTATACACAGAAATAGTTTCTGTAAGCTATGAGAAAGTATTCTAGTAATCTTCACAGCCTAATTAGGCATCCTGGGGAACACTGTGCCTGGTCTTTGGCACACTTCATGGAGGCTGTGAACCAACTGGAGAAATTCCAGGGAGAGCAGAGGGAAAGATCAGAGATCTCTCAGGAGACAAGTTCAAACCTGATGGAAGAAGATGGGCCTTCACATGAGATGAAAATAAGTTGTGGAATTCCATGTCCCAGTTATTGGGGATGGAAAATGTGATCGCACAAATTTGAGACAAAAGCCCATCAAGGCCTGGCCCACTATAAAGACACTAATTTTGACTTTTTAAGCCCCAAGCCTCAGACTGCATAGCCTGGGAAGAGCACCCAAGGAAGGGTTACTATGTACTTGTTCATTTTTTACGCTGTTCAGATGGTCTGTCCTTGACCATTGCTGGAGATGGGACCTTAGGCCGAACAGACTTTGTTTTGACCCTGGGAGTCTATTCTACATTCTGGAAAGCATCTGTGAAGTGATGGGAGGAATTAGGGTGAAGCATCAGAAGTGTGCTATGCACCTATCGTGTAGTGTTAGGTATATAAAAATTAGCTTTAAAGAGAAAAGGGTGGGAGCTGAGAGTAGATCTCGAGATGGGTCTAGGGTGATGTCCTGAGTGGTATCTAATTAGGAGGAGATTCAAGCTGAGCTGTTGGGTTATAGTACCTGCAGATGCAGCAAGCAGTTGGGAAATTCTTGATGTTTCCAGTCCTACACAGGTGACTTCTCTTTTTATGAGACAATCAGCACTGGCAGTGTTACTGGTTTCCATGCTTTGCCATGCATGACTACATGTTTGTGAAGGCAGAGCTGAGATCCTATGAGCAGAGATTTAATAGGAAATGGCAAGAAATGATGCTGGTTCATCTAGATTTACTGTAGTCCAAATAATTATCTGTGTGGAAAACATGGCCACAGTGACAGACCACTTCTCTAGCTTCCTTCAGGTGCAGATGTGAGGTCCAGGTGCTTATTTTGTATGGTTAGAGGTTTATGTTGCCTTATTCACTGATGAAGAAACTCTCTGGTAATGTTTGTATACATTTAAATAACTTTGTGGCCTCAGAAAAGTTGTGTGTCTTTGTCATCACAGACTCTGAATGTATTCCAGAAAATGGAAGAAAACCAATATGAAAACAAACCACCTTCTTCCACTCCAAGTGTGGAAATTTAAACAGATCCTGAATGATTTATTTGCAGTGAATGAGTTTGAAAGGTGACTTGACTTTGGAGTTTTGCTCCACTTACAGCAATTGATGTGATGAGGGTGATACTAATACTGCCAAATATCTGGCATATAAAGGCTTAGCCACATTTTATCCTAGTATGATTTTCCCATGTTTTAAGTTGGAATAAAAACTGCAGCTTCTTTAAATTGCCTTAATAGTGGCTTCGTCTGTGTTTATTTCATGGACATCAGAATGGGTAGTAATGATGGCCAGTAGTGCCTTGAAAGCAGGATGTGCAGATACCTGTGAGTTTGTGTGTGTATATTCACCAAGGGAATGCTATATATTTCACGCTTAGCTGTGTAAAAGACTTAAGTCTGAGATTAGTCTGAATTGTCTATGTGGTTTCACAGACCCCAACTTTCCTGATGTCAAGAAAGTTTTCCCTGTAGTATTCAATAATTGTCTTGCTAACAACTGAAATTTATAATTCACGGCAATATAGTTGTTTTGGTATAGTAGGCAGTGATGTCATACACATGACAAAAACACCATGGATGGCTCACAGGGAAAAGTTGAAAAGAGGCTGTACTTGAGTTTAAGCATCTGCAATGGTAGTGGCTGGATAGCTGTCAGAAGGTCTCTGGTTAGAGATTATTTACTTTTAGAAATAGGAAGCTGTTTTCTTTTCCTGCCCAGTGTTAACTGTCTTAGATAAACCAGAGAGTGTTTCAAGTATTGTGTTCTTGCAGTTGGTTGGTCTCTGACTACTCAGCTGAAAGTGATAATTATAGTACAGAGTTGGTTGTTATACTGTAGGAGATTGAATGAAGAATTAAATGCCTGAATTATGCTCTTAAGTCTAAAAAGAGCTGGTCTGCAGGAAACGTGTTGCTTGCCTGGGGAAGGGATCATGGATGTGGCAGGGCAAGGGAAGAGGTGTCTGTTGGTCTGAGAGGGTGGGAGATGGTGGTTTTCCTCAAGCGTTGATCTGACAGTGCTGATGAGAAAAGAAGGGTTGAACCAGTAAAAGGGACAATAGGGAGGTACCATGACTCCTTTGCCATGTGAAGTAGAAAGACATAGGGAATGCCACGGTGAGTGGGCAGAGAAGAGGAAGGGCAGTGCCCCTTCTTTTCGTACCTTCTGGTATGCATCTGTTCTGTGCTGGCTATGAGTGTTTCTGGTTGTGCTTTTTATGGTTAGATTGGGTTTCCCCTATTCTTCTGGTGGTGGAGAAAAGCAGATTGGGGAAAAACCTTTGTGTTTAGCTGGAGAAGGGTTTTTTTCCCTGCTTGTCAGGAAAATATCCATACACTTTACATTACAGACTGAAGCTAGAACTTGCTAACAACTGCTGAGTTTGCTAAAATGTGGCTTTAATGGCAAAAACGTCTGTGCACGCTGCCTTTCTTTTGTCTTCTAGAGGTGTGGTGCCCTATTTCCTGACCAGACCCTCAGATTCTGGTCCAGTTCAGATTATTCCTCCTGCCCTTTTACATCTTTCTCCATAGGCTGTGCTGCTTCCCTGCCTTTCTCTCTCGCTTTATATTCTGAGTGCTTTTAGCCTCCTGATTTGCAGGAAGGACTGAAAAGGATAAGGGGTGGTGGAAATAGGGAGTAGGGTAATAAGTGGCTGTGGAGGGAAATGTGCATAGTGCTGGCAGACAGGAAGCATTTAGGAGGCTTTTTGGAGCAAGTATATAGCTCTTTGCTACAGGCCTATTGGCCTCATTTGGCTTTGGATGTCAGCCCACATGCTGACGTCCCCTGGCAATCCCTATTGCATGCGTTTGAGTGTTGTATTGCCCCTCCTTCTACCATCCGGGCCAAATTTAGCCATAACTTAACAGCAGTGGCTCACACTATGTATTTTGGGCTATTTGTGTAACTAACCAGTGCTAATTTGGGTACTAGCTTTAGGATCTGAGGAGTATAACACATTAAAGAAAACCGTAAACTCAACAGATTTGCAGGTCTTCTTGTTTGAAGAAAAAGTATTTTTCACTCCCTGGACAGCTTAGAGCTTGATATTTATGCTTCCTCTTTTTTTTTTTTTTTTTCCTTCTTCTTCTTTAAACACAAAACTAATGTATATTTTGGACAGGAATAAAAATCTGAAAGAACACTGGGGAACGATATTTTTTATTTCTCTGATGTGAGGTTTTTGAAATAGACTCAGCAGTAGAAAAAAACCTCTATTTGTGACTGAAGGAAAATGTGTTTCTGTAAACATTCCCTAAGCATGGATATGTAAGCACAGCTCTCAGAAGAAAGATGTGGCATCATTTCAGTAAATGAGTCTGAAGTGAATCCAGCTATATTTTTTCTGTTCTTGCAGAAGACTAAGAAGGAATGAGGACGTAGGTAGAAAAGTTTAAGTGAGAAAGTCTGTTTGTAGCAATACCTGCCACGTGAGCTAGAATATACAGTCAGTCCTAGCTTGATGTAAATTAGAGACTGAAGGGCTGCTATACTGGTATATATTGGCACAAGCTCTAGTTCACTGTGCCAAACCACACAGTCATTTTCCTGGAACCTCTGTCCTTTTTAGGGAGTGGAAGTCGAAATTTTTATGTCTAGTCCTAGTGCTAGTGGTGTCAGCTCAAGAAGGGGTAGCATAACTTTCTGAGTTTGGGTCAGGCCCATGCACTTAGTGCTGTGGTCTAGTAACTGCAGTGGTAGTGGATCAAGAGTTGGACTTGATCTCAGAGATCTTTGCCAACCTGGCTGATTCTATGATTTTATGAAAGGAAAGCATTTAAGATGCCATTGTTTGTACAGCTCTCCATAGGTCTTAAAAAACATGCACATGTTTTGGTCTGTCAAACTTTTTCTATTTGCTTTATTGATAACAATACTCTTAGACCACCAACAAACGGCAGGGTGAAAAGGTATATTAAAAAGATGACAATTTTCCCCTGACATTTGTACTGGTGACATGTCACTACCACACTGTCTTTGATTCCTCTTCTGCTGGATAAACCTAAATGCCAAGGATTCTGAGGAAAAGGAGGCAGGACAGTGTGGCATTTGTTTCTACTCTATCTCCATGTATTTTCTCAATGTAGTATTTATTGAATGAATACAGTACAAGCTTCAGGAATTGTGTGAAAGAAATGATTTTGCAAGTGATGAGGAAGGATAGTTTTTTCTTTTCATGTGACTTCTGTGGGGATTTTTGGTTGTTTGTTTTGCAACTCTCTTCAAGATTAGTCTGCAACAGTCCACTGAATTTTCCTGCGTGCCCCTGCAGATAGGTCATGGCTCCCAGCTGGAAGTTTTCTTTAACTAATCCCTTGTGGTAGCAGGGTCCTGTGCCCTTGCCTAGTTTTTCCACTCTCTAGCCCACTGTAGTTGTGCTGGTTACTCCACTGCTGCAGAGGGCAGATGGGATGAGTCAGGAGGAAGCATTTGGTGGTCAGCAATGACTGGTGTAGGTGGCTTAACTGTTCTGGGCTCCTTTCTGAACTTAGCTACTTCTGCCTGGAGTTAGTTACATGTAATCACTGGGAGCTATATTTAATAACTGAACAGATTCCTTGCAGGGATGTGTTGAAGGAGGGTAACAATTGTTACCACTTCTGGGGACAGTAGACTTGATTGATCCGGTGTGTGAATCGTGTATGTATGGGAATAAAAGTGTCCAGCTGCATGATGGCAGGGCTGCCAACAGAGTAGTGCCATGTGCTAGCTGTTGGACCATGGTTAATTCCTCATAAACCTGAAATTACTGTATGATTAAATATAACTGTAGTTCATCAAGTGAGCAGAAAAATGTGTCTAATTTCTGCAATTCAGCATCAGCATAAAGGAAATATTTTGCCTATGGCTCTTGCCTGAGCACATCCGAGGCCATCCCTAGGCATGGCTGGGCAGAGCTCCAGGGAGTTGACTACAGCTTGGTACTCTCTGAGAATATGGGAAAATCTTGCATGACAGGGAAATTCACTGCAGTGCTGAAGAATTTCGGATCTGCCGAGGCTGCTCAGTTCCTAACAAAATAGTTACGTAGTGACATGAACTGGAAGATTACTTCATGCCCCACAGCCTCTTTTATGATTTCCACTGGCTGGGAATTAGTGCTCTGGGCTTTCTCAGCAGTCAGGGAGGCTATAGCTCCCTACCACTGATTCAGAAGGTAAACACCTTCTGAGTTGCACAAAGGAAAAGTAACTGTGATATAAATCTCCCTCCTCCCCAACTCTTTCCCCACTTGCATCATGTCTGTATCTGGCTCAGACCTGATGTTAGGTCTCCCAGGCCCAGGAACACAAAAGAAACCCTGCCTTCAGATTCCTGTCTTTTGCATTCTAGTTGCTCCCAAAACGGGTGGAGGCAAGCAGGCGCTGCCCTGATGGGAAAGGCTGTGAGGTACCTGCCCTGTTACCTGAAAGGTTGCTTTGCAGGCTGGTAGATGCTGCACAGGGCGATGTGCAGCAGTGCCCTGCTCGCTCTGCCCTTGCGCTGCATGGGTACCACTGTGTTTGCATTGGCAGGGGTAAAGATGGAAATAGAAACTCTGTGGTGTGGGCTATGGTATGAGTATCAGATTTGTGCTTTGTGTCTCCCAGTGTACTGAAGTCACTGCTGTGGCCGTTGCTATAATTAACTGCGTGGGTTAGCTTTAAGATAGTGTGGCAGTACTTAACCATGTGCATATCCATTCAGACACCTTGTAAAAGATTCCTTGTTAATAACCAATTATCAGCAGTGACAAAGGTTATTTTTTTTCTCTGATGACACAGTGTTATGGGTTGTGGTTGTACGAACCCCAGCTTTAGCACAGCCTTATTTCACAGAGGGACAGAAACTAGAGAAGGGTAAAGATTTTAGTGTAGAACTGAGAAAAATTTTAGGAGGTAACTTTTTACCATATCTGTTGTTGCTAGTTGCCCTACATCTTGCTCCCTTTACAGTGAAATATAATCCCCTAAAAATAATTCTTCCTAGTTAACAGTATCTCCCTTTCTCCTAAGTTAGGAAGATATAACTTTCCTGTATCTAAAATGTCTCTCTTAGTACAATTGTTTGGGTATGGGGTTGTTTGGGTAGATTTTGGGAATAAATATATCAATGATTCCAGAGTTTACATTGCCTATGGATCAGGTATTCTGCAGAACTTTGTAATTCTTCTCCTGGAACTGGTGGTTGTCCTGTAGCCCTGTGTGCCAAGCAAGCCTGGCCAAGTGTGGAGCTCCCTGCCACTGTGCAGTGGGACAGTTTGCCCTCTCCACTGGCTGCTGAGAAAAGTGTGTATTTTGCTGGAGACCCCTGCCTGGAAAACCTCAAAGGCCAGTGGGGTTGCTCAGAGTCAAGGACTACATGGGTTGCTTCTCAAGGGAAGAGGGGAATGGGATGGTAGGAAAAAAAATGTAGCTTTAACAGCAGCAAAAACACGTTGTGGAAAGAACTTTATTCCTTAGGGCCCAGTACTGCCCATCCCTGTTAAACTTTTGAATACCAGAATGAGGTATTGGAGTGTGCTACCCACAAACTTCATTTGTGGGATATGAGTCATTTGGTTTAACCCAGGTTATAATTTGAATAGATGGTACATGCTGGACAGCATTTTTCCTTTAGTGCTCTGGCAGCAGCCAGGACAACCTGTGTTTGGTTCATTGAGAGACTTCCTTCTGTTTGTCACTGTCAAAGGAATAAACCCATTGCTTTTTAGGAGATATAGAAAGGTCTAACTGAGTGGAATCAGCAGAAGAAAATATGAGTCAACATGAGTCAGCAGTGTACCCAGCAGCCAAAAGGGGAAGCCCCATTCCTGAGGGGTGCATCTAGCACAGCATTATCAGCTGATCAAGAGAGTTGATTATGCCACTGCATTCAGTGTTGGTGCCACCTCACCTGGTTGGTGCCACCAATCTGTGTGCAGTTATGGGCCCCACAGTGTAAGAAGGATGTGGAGGTCCTTGAATGCATCCAGAGGAGGGAAACAAAGTTGGTGACAGGGTTGGAAGGCATGTCCTGTCAGGAGCAGCTACAGACTTTGGGTTTGTATAGTTTGGCTGAGGGACAACCTCATGGCTCGCTACAGCTTCCTAAGGACGGGAAGTGGAAAGGGAGGTGTGATCTCTTCTCCCTGCTACATAGTGATAGGAGATATAGGAGTGGTTTAAAGCTGCACCAGTTGACACTGGTGCCCACCCAGCTGCTCTATCACTTCCCTTCACAGCAGGACAGGGGAGAGAGTAAGGTGGGGAAAAAACCCCAAACTCGTGGGTTTGGATAAGGCAATTTATTAAGAAGGGAAAAAAAGGTAAACCGAAGCTTGCACGTGCAGAAGCGAAAGATAGCACAGTTTATTCTCTACTTCCCATGAGCAGTCACAGCCACCCCTGAGAAGCAGAGCTCCTGCACGCATGATGGCCTCTCTGCAGGCAGCCATGAGACAACGAATGTCCCCCCCTTCTGCTCCATACCTTAGCTTTTATATCTGGGCTGATGTCATATGTTACGGAATATCCCCTTGGTCACTCTGGGTCAGCTGGCCTACTTGTGTCCCCTCCCAGAATGTCGCCCTCGATTGAAGAAGGAATGTTACAGTGTTGGTGCTGTGCTCAGCAGTAGCCGAAACATGGGTGTGTTACCAACACTCCTCTAGCTACCAATGCAGAGCACGGCACTGTGAGGGCTACTATGGGGAAATAAATTCCGGCTTAGCCAGACCCACCACAGAGGCTTTTGGTCAATGCCCTTAATAACATGCTTTATTTTTGGTGAGCCTTAAGTGATCAAGCAGTTGGACTAATGATCGTTGTCGCTCCCTTCCAACTGAAATGTTCTGTTCTGTTCTATTTTGTTCTGTTCTCTTCTAATCTAAAATACATTACATAATTAAAATAAAAGCTGTGGCACTAGTGGCTTCATAATGTGATCATATCCAGGAGCTTAATAGCTCATTTATTTGGATTCTAAAAATATTTGAGGCCACATTGTCTAAAATAGTCAAAGCAGTAAGTAATATTAACCCCAATATATTGATATATTGGTTACTTATTCCCATGGTGACGTAATGCAGTGAGGTTAATTCTGGGTGCTCCTTTGCTTAAGAGTGGTAAATTCTGTGCATGGTTTTGAAAATTGTAGCCTTTATCTGGAGTGCAGAATCAATGGTAAATAGTAACTCGAGTAGAGTAGGGGATTGAATGGGTTGTAAAAGTGTTAAAGTAAAGGAGAGTGTTCAGGTGGAGAACATGGATATCAGCCCTCGCCGAAGAGAGAAGTAATTTTGCTGTAGACTGGAGTTCATACTTTTACAACCCTGCAAAAGGTATCAGACACCTTCTATCAACCATGGAAGGGAAGAAGGGGCAGAGATGATGTATCTGGTGAAGAGGCTGAGAAGTTGTGCCCATAAAAGCAGAAGCTTTAGGTTACAATAGAGGTAATGGCTGGGAACAGACAAGCTGCCAGGCTGCTGGCTTTGTTTTCTGATAGTGACACCACCAGGTAGGAGGTTACTTCTAGAGGGAATGCCCAGGATAAAGGCAGTTTTTTGCTGTTTTGCCTTCTACAATACTGTGTAATTTAAAGCACTTTCCTTTTTTTATTCCTTATAGAAAAGTTGTCAGTCTTGATAAAAATGACTACAGAAAGTAATTACCTACTAAACTGCAGAGGTGATTAGTAAAAAATATCCTAGATTTCTCTTACATGTGATGGAGTTGCAGAATCAACTTCTTAGCAGAAACAGAGGGCAGTGGTACCTAAGAGGGAAGAAGACAACAGTGCCAAACCATACCCTTGTTCAGGTTGCTCCCAGCTGGGACACTCTTGGTACTCTCAGAACATTACATAAGTGGAGCACTGCATTTTAGTTTTTCTGGGCTGTTCTACTCTGACTGGTTCTTTTAGGGATTAGTGATGGTAGTGATTGTTAGGGAGTTGTTGAATCTGATAGCCTCATGGTTGGGGGATAGGGTCTCTGACTGGGTTATTGGGGTTTCCCCTACTGGTGTACCCCTGGGCCTGTTGTGATGGGTGTGTAATGGGCTGAGTGCTCCCTTGGCATTGGGATGGCTTTTACTTGGACTCCAAGTCTGCTGTTTTTCCTTTGTGCTCCTTCACGTGTCTGTGGAGATGAGCTGCTTATTCTGTAATCTAATAGTGGCTGATAGTGGCCCTAAGAGGACTTGGGAGGAATAACTGTGGAGAATGGGATGTTCAATGAAGTATAAGCACAGTATGTCAATATTGACTAATGCAGCAGTTGCTCCAGGCTATATATTTTTTAGTTTCATGTCCAGACAGTGTTTGGCAGCAATTAGTGGGCTGATAAATGTGTTTATGCTGGCCAGCCAGTCACAACCATTGCATGTGCGTTGGCTGGATGGTCCATGTGCCCTGAGCTCCAGAGCTGCATGAAGGGAATTCATTTGTCCAGTGGGTATTATGGGCAGTGAAGTGGGGAGGAGATAATGTTGACGTTTTGTTAAGTTTCTGGTAATTAATCTTACAGATTTCTGACAGTGTGATATTTCTTCTTTTTTTATTCAGATTCATTTGGGACTCTTGTTCTTCCAGTAGTAAGTATTGTTTTTCCCTTCCTTCTTCCTCAGAAAATGTTGACTCTCTGTAACTTAGCATCAGTTGATGTTGATGAGATGATATATTTTGTGTGTGATCCCAGCTATTTTCACAGTCTCAGATGAGTGTATTTACTGACCAATAAGCCAAGGAGTTTTCAGATCAAATGCTCTGCTGCTTGTTAGAAGTAATTATAGGATGTGGGAGCTGATTTCTAGCATCAACATGAACTACCTTGAAAACTTGAACACAGAAATTTGCTTTGTGGCTTTTTTGACTGGCTGATACCTACATGTGTAGTTTAGACACACCATGAGGGCTAATTAGAGCCGAAAGAATTGTGCAAAGTAATTACTGAAAAATACTAAAATACAAATATTTATATGCAGTCTTTGTAAGGATTTGGAAATACACATTCACTGAAAGTACATAATAAGCAACAAAATTGTGTCTTAAATTGTGAGTCTTGTATGAATCCCAGATTTATAATCTGGATGTTCATCTTGAAAACTCAACCTAAAGAATTGGGTATTTATATCAGAAAAAAGTTTTGTCAAAGTCATACATAAATCTGAGTATCCCTAAATCCAGTGGGTTTAAATTCTGATCTCAAATAAACTGTTGGTCTGATTAAATAATCTGGAAATGTTTGAAAGATGGATAATCAGTGACAGTGAGCAGCTCAACATCATGAAGATTACTAGGTTGAAATACATCTGTATGAACTATACGTTAGCACACATAGAAAAATGACTTCATAGAAAAAGAGAAAAAAATATGGAATTAATCAGTTGCTTCATAAAATCTGTCCAGGTCTTAGAGTGTTCGAGCACTAAAATTAGGTGGGGTAAATTTCTCTCACTGCTATCTGAAGTGTCTCATTTTTTATTAGCAAGATTATTTTTTCATTTGTGTAGCCACAGTAGACTTATGTTCTGTCCAAAGTGTAATTTGCTAGCAGAAGGTGGGTAATGAGTTTCTGGATTCAACCTCATCTTTTCCAGAGGAAACAGTAGCTGCCTTGTCTGAGGTGTTCGTGATGCTGGCTGGTGTAGTCAGGAGAAGTGCGTGAGATGGCCCTTTTCTCTCTTGTGTTAGGAGTGCCAAAATGGGGATAGTAATGCCATTCATTTGGAGATGTTTTGACTAAGATAAAATATTTTCACAGCAAGTTTTCTACTGCTTAGTGTTAAAAGCTACCTTGATCATATTCGGGTTGAGAAACAACCCTTTAGAGACGGAGTTGGTGGGGCTGAGGTAGGTACTATTATTGAAGCAATGACCTTCTGGAAGTGTTGTATTAGTGCAGTTCCTGTTAGCATAGAATAGCATGTGTGAAACAGAAGGTGAGTTTATGTTGCATCTCAACTGTTCTGATGCATTGCCATGGCAGTGCAAACTTCGTTGTCTCTGACCTTTACATTAAGAAAGGTACAACAGGCAATTTTGTTACCATGTTGTGGGAAGGAAAGATCTTTTGAAATACAAAATCTAGGGAGCAACCCATGCTATCTGTCATTATTCATGATAGGAAAGAGGTACAGGAAAATATATGTGGTCTCTAAATGGCATTTACAGACTTTTAAAGAAGTCAAAACCAGTACATGCAGACATATTAAAATAATTCTGTAAGAGCACAATTTACTGCAATGATGAGCCAAAGCAAGCTTATTTTCTCCCATTTTGATTTTGAATGGGTATAATGTGTTCTGGAATTCTTGTAGGGAATTCCTATCTGCTTTTTTTGGGAATATAGCTTATTTAATAGATAGCAATGTTCATAAATACATTAATTTTGAGGTAATATTTGACAGATACAGTAGCTAAGGCTGTTCCTCCTATTCAAGATATTGCAGAATACTTGGCCTGGAATTTGGAGTGTGTTGAAATATGTGAATCATATGTTCTTGGCAATGTGTGCACAAAAACCTGCAGCTGAAGAAAATGCAGGATCTATTTCAATGTGGAACTTTGCAAATAAAATTTAGTTACCTAAGTCCAGATTTGAAAGGGGGGATATCTTCTTCCTGCGTCATCCTGTGCCTACTCGTGAGTAAAAAGAGCCTTTTTATTTTTCCCCTCCCTGATTTTTTTTTCCTGGCTTGTTTTTAAAAACAGAAAGTCAACAGAAGGGGATGGAATGATTGATTCCTCTTTATAGATAAACACAAAGAGAAGAAAATGTATTTGATACAGATGTTTGCATCTACCTCATTTGCCACCCTGTGACATTTTCTGTTGTTTGTGAATTCCTGTTACCTCACTGTGTGCTGTTAAAACAAACTTTGACAGCACTACAGCCTTTCTTTATAGGACTTGGTAGAATACTTCTGAGGTGCTGTGCCTGGTGAGTTTACAGCTGTAATTTTCATACACTGCAGGAGCAGTGCTTCAATTCCATATGTTATACTGAAAAATGCAAGCCTGTCTGCTTTAGTTGTGTTAACTCCAGAGGTTTTACCTTAGATTTACTGTTGTAACTCCAAACAGAAGCATGTGACTCTTTAAGCTTTTCAGCAGGGCTGCTTCTTGGAATGAGCTGGGTGCTGTGTTAAAACCCTTTTCCTTCTTCAAAGAGACACTCTGGCAGTACAGAAGCCAGCATCTGGTCTGGGATGTCCCTGGGGTCATTGGTTGTCTGTGAAGACTCTGCTCAGATGAAATTTCGGTGTGCTGCAGCATCTCTACTTCCAGCCTTTCAATCCCTGTGACTGGGATTCCTCCCAGCTAACTTCAGGAAGTGAAGTTATGCATCTGAATTATGAACTCTAGGTTTCCTCTGTCCACTGGAAAGAGAGAGAGAGAAACCTGTGCATGATTACTCTGATCTTATGTGGTATAAATTTCTATGCCAATGATATCTGTCAGTTTTCTGCCAGCACTGAAGGAGCCTTCAGTGTCTATCCCTAATAAGTTAACCATATAAAATGTCTCTTCCTTTATTTCTTAATATTTTGGGAAGAATAATTATTTTACTTTCTAATGAGTCACAGTATGTGCTGTAATTTTGAAACATTAAACTGAAATGAGACAAAATCAGTGATGAAAAGTATTGAAAAGCAGTACCTCACCTCATAAGATACTCTGATTTTTCTGCCTCATAGAACGTAAAGCTAAAGATTGTAAAGAAAGAAGTGCAAGGTTCTCTTTCTGTTCTGTGCATTTTGCTCACACGTACCTGCTTCCGATCTTTTATTTTTGGAAAATTTGTTACCAAAAAGCGATGAAGTCAGAAAAATATTAGTCCCTTATATCAAATCCAAGAAATTTCTAAATAACTGTGAAAAGAAAAGAAGGAGCACAATCTGTGTGTGTGTGAGTCTATAAATTGTATACGAATACATGGATCTTACATTGTTGAAAACCTGATTACTACTGAAAATTAGATGCAAATCTGTTGAAAAAAAGCTTCTGATGACACATTTGCAGGTAAGTGTTGAAATAACACTTTAAAGTCCTGAAAAAAAATCCCCTTTCACTTTTTGAGAATTTATGTAAGTAGACAAGGTCAGGTATATATTAGATCTTTATGTCAAATATTTTTAAAATAATAATATCATCAAGAATATTTTTGATGGTTAAGAGAGGGTCACTGTTTTCTTTTAAGCTGCCTTTGAACAGTGCTTCTGGGAACTATGAATTACTGGTGGAAGGCCGTGCTGATGGCCGGCACATCTTCTCTAACCGTACCAGCCTGATGTACGTGTCAAAGAGCATCTCTGTATTCATCCAGACTGACAAATCTATGTACAAACCAGGACAAGATGTGCTGTTTCGGATTGTCACCGTGTATCCTGATCTAAAACCTTACAAAGTGCCTCTGAATATATATATCCGAGTAAGTATCCACAGGAATATAGTTATAAATAGGACTGTGTCTTATGTTCCAAATTTATGTGATGAATAAAGATCATATTTATTGCTGCCTAAATCTTGCCGGCAGGACCACTTGCATTTAGCATGTAACTTGACTTTTCTCCTAGGACCCTCGGAAGAAGTTGATTCAGCAGTGGTTGATGGAGGAAGGTGATTTGGGTGTACTCTCCAAAAAATTTCAGTTATCAATGAACCCTCCCCTAGGAGACTGGTCCATAGAGGTGGAAGTGAACGTGAGTATTAACATTGCCAAATCACAGAGGGATCTATTTCTTCTGGTAGATGTGAATAAAATTGTGTTTACTTTGCTGAAACCAGTTACTAACGTGGACCATGAGATGCACAAATCCTTCCCTTATGACAAATACTAAGCAAGATACTATGCAAAGATATTATGCAAACCTCACAATATTTTCAGTAGTATACAGTTTTGTAAGGAAGGATACAAAACCCCCCCAAATATATTTTATCCCAAAGTCTGTGTTTTGATTCTAAAATAAAAATTCTATTAAAAAAATGAGAAGGTTTTAATATTAACATGAAAGAAAGAGCTTATGGAGAACTGTGTGAGGAGGGTTTTTTTGGGGTTGTATTTTTTTTTTACTGAAATACTCTTACGTTTATTTTGCAAGCAAATACACAGAAATTTAGGAGTGTTTCATCAATTTGCAATGACTAATAAGTTACTGAGGAAAAAATAACTATGTTAAATAGAAAGGATGGCTAGTAATGTACAACTATTCCAGTAAAAAAACTGGAACAGTCTGTGTTGCATGTTGCTATTGGTAGTAGTTCTCTCAGTTCAGTCCTTCAAGCTGCACACTCCTCCTAGACCATGGAAAATGTTTCAAAAATAGCTGGAGGTTTAGCTGTTCAAAACTCTGTGTGTCAGGTTTATTCAGTCTGCTTTTGAATGCTGTAATTTGGAACTGCATTTCCGACTTGGCTTGTAGTGGCTGTTCAGGGACATTTAGCAAGTACAAACAGGACTACTTAATGTTCCATAATGAGGGAGGTGATGGGGTAGAAAGCAGAAAAACTCGTGTGATCATGTATTACTTGGGAGTAATATTTACCAGTGCCAGTTATATACTTGATAGATTTCTATAGGCTGAGGTATGTGAGGGTGGTGCTCAAGTGAGTGTCAGGACTGGATTTTTCAAACGTGTTCTCATGTGGGTGTGGAGTTATTACTGTTGTCTGTCATGGGAAAAATGTATTAAGTTGTTCCTGCCCTCATCCACGTACTCTGCCACCCTTTCCCATCCCCAGACTGCTGTTCAGTAGCTTCTCAGTCATGCTAAGGCAGCTGTAGTCAGGGTGGGATCTAAAGTGCGATGGGGAAGTGACCACGTTGAAAAGCATCTGTGTGTTTTTCTTTGCCTAGACCAGAGCGGTTCAGTGATCTGGTTGACATCCATCACCGCTCACAGCTACATAGGTGCTTTTCAGCTAGTGGGGAAGTGTGGCTCAGACATGAGAACAAAGGCTGTTGACAGTGGTGGGCTCCTTGCCAGGTGAAAGTGTTTATGAAATGTTGCTTGGGCTTTCTGCAGAGGCTTGAATAATCCTGAAGTCAGGAGATCGTTGATGAAGGAACTGCAGCAGCTGTTTTTAGGATCTGAATGAGTGCCACTCCCTTATGAAACAAAACCAGAAAGAAAAAAAATGAAGTTGTGAAGTTGAAATTAAAATGCCTTATAGGTTCATCTGGGCTAGTGAAACATCTGTGAGAAAAGACAAGTGAAGTGAAATCTTAGTAAATGGTAGTTGATGGTATTCTTAAATTTAGCCATTTAGTACTATTGCTCAGAGATTAATGATCCTGGAAAACATATGTCAGGGTGGAAATATCTCTCAAGTTATGAGGAAGAAAGAGAGCGTTAGTAGGGAACGTTTCGTTCACTGTCTCTTTCAACACATAGCTAAAGGGCATCAGGTAAAGAAGGTAAAGAGCGATTTCAAAATAACTAAAATAGCATAACTGAACTGCAGAGCACAGTGGGTATTGTGAATACTGAAAATTCAGGTGGAATTGAAAAATGTCTGGACACATTCACAGTACACTCCATTGAGAACTGATAACTAGAAACCCCCTGAGCTGTTAGGTCAAGACAGAGTGTCAGTGCTGGCTATCCTGGTTTATGCAGTTGCCTACGTGTTAAACCTTGCTGCAAAAGTCTAGACATTGGCTCTCAGATCTATCAGGCTACAACCTTTCCTATGTTGTCTGTATCATATTTTCATTCTAATTTTCCCTACTATTAAATTTTTAAAACTTACAGTTTTAACATAAGAGTTTTGGGGTACTTAATAGAGCTCTACATGCTTCAGCATATCCAGGGTCATGGATAATGCTCATCTAGGATATCTTTCTATGTTCATCACTGTTACAGGAGACAGTTCAATACAGGAGACAATATCTTTCCCTGCTCAGCACTGTTACAGGAGACAATTCAAGGTGGAAAGTACTGCAAAGTGGTTTTGGTACATATATTAAAGTGATCTTTTGGGAAAAGAAATCTTGGGCAGAACAGAAGTGGAATTCCTTTTTTCATTAAATGAGGAAATGGTTAATACTTAAGAAACACTGTGGTTAATAAGTGGGGGGAAAAAAGGAAATTTTTATATAAATGAAAAATATATAAATTTCATTTATATAAATATAAATGAAAGTCTGAACTCTTGCATATATGTAGAAAATGTAAAGATCCCAAGGAAAACCTATTGGTTAATAATAAAAGTATGAAAGAGTTTTTAAAGCTTACTAGAAACAAAAGAAATTCCAACAGTGGCATAGCCTGGTAACATGAGGAAAAAGCAACTGTGGCAGAGGTGTGGGCAGTTTTGAAAAGACCATCAGAGGATGAATGTTCTTAACAGAAAGGTAACATGGGAAACTACAGACTTGTTATCTGATGTGAGAAAAACAATGACAAAGGTGACTTGGGATTCCATTCATAAAAAAATTACATTCCTTAAGGCTAATATGGAATTGGTTAATAAGGTAGATTTAATGACCCAACAGAGTTTTGAAAAGGCTTTTCACTGTACAAAGTCTTAATGAAAAACAGCGGTGTGTACAGTCTGTCAAAGAAGGATGGATTGATTTTTGTGCGATGTACAATTACCCAAGGTGTTTCTAATATAAATTGATGACAGAGTTTGCACGTGGAGCCAGGGAAGACAGCTCCATGGTAGAAGAGACTGCAGAAGTCCACTCTGTTGACTGTATATCAAGAGGATCAAATAAATCAATGGATTTAGTGATTACAGTCTGAGAGTGCTGTTACAGGTTTTAAAGGCTATTTAATCTAGTGGAGAAAGGCATAATATGAAACAACTAATAGAAACTGAAGCCAGAAAAATCCTCTTTGGGATATATATGTCTTTCATTGGTAAAGCTCTTTATCACTGGAACAAATGAAAAAGTGGGAGTGAGTGTTTTTCTGTTACTTGATGGTTGCTGTTTTGTAAGATGCATTCTAAATGCAGATTGCTGGAGTAGCTGAATACAAAGGAACAAAACCTGGGGTAAAAAAAGATCAGGCTAAATGGTTCCTTTAGACACAAAACTCTTTGAATGGAAAATTAAAATAGAGGAGAAAAAGAAGAGTATATTATAATTAAAAAAAAATATTCAGGCTTTGGGGTACAGAAAAATGTGGCTATTCTTACTGTGCTTATCCTTTGAGAATAAATCAGCAACCCCAATCCCCACACATAGATAGTCATGTTTACTTTCAGACCATTTTTGTTTACACCTTCTCTGATTTAATTTTCAAATTCAATTTTGAATGCAATGACAAAACAATATGAATTATTTCTATAGGATGTGCCTGCACGACATCTTAAATTGGATAAGGCTGTCATATGCAAAATATATTGATGATTTCAATATTCACACTACTACGTTAAGTCTGCCTACTGTGCTGTCTCACAGACTCTTATTTTTCTTATAGCACATCTACCATTGAATTAATGAAACCTGGAAGAAATTTTGCAGAATAAAGAAACAGAATTTTTCTGATAGAAAACTTTACTTGGTTCTCTTGGTTATGAGTGAGCTTGTGCTCTGAAATATAAGATCATATGGGATGGGATTCAGTTTGAGGTTTAAAGTGTGTGGATGCCTCTATGTTGGTGATGCGGTGAAGATTTAATTGGTGCTTAGTGAAAGCTAGTGAGTGACTGTGTCACTCCTAGTGGATATTCCGGCTATTGTGTGGATATTCCTTGCTGTTCTGCAGCAATTTGGCTGTCACAGGATGGCACAAGTTTTTATTATGAGAGATATATATAATATAAATATATATATTTTTATATATATTATATATATTATATATTATATATTTATATATATTTATATATATTTATATATTTATATATATATATATTTTATATATATAATATATATTTATATATATAATATATATATCGTGTTATATATATAAAGTTGCATTATATATATAATATATGTAATATATATATATTCACTCATCTTCCTGATAACAGAGATCACTGAGAACTTCGATTTACTGCTAAGGAATACTTAGTATTCTGGTGTTTTTAATGGATTGTCTACCTATCCTTAACTAGTACTGTTTGTTCTGGTTCTGCGTGGCACTCAGTGCAGCTTATGGATATATTCAGGGATTTAGGAACATCTTCAGATGGCAAACCCAGACTGATCTCTGCGTGACTTACCGTCTTGATGCTATGACCTGAACTTCCTAGTTAAATAGCCAGCTGTCCAGCCTTTCTTTCTCAGGTTTACCTCTTGTTTTTTAAGCGTGTTGTTAAGTGAATAAGTAACATTTCCCTTCTGGTGGTTACAGATCAGTTTCCAAGTGTACTCAGTTTGGATTCTTGGAAGTGTTGCCTCTGAAACCTGTTTTAAATCAGGTTTTGGCTGCTTGCTGCAGTTAAACATCCTGTAGTATTTTTCAATAAGAGTTCAGGTGTTAGTACAGCTGTTCCAGGAAAACTCAGGACAAGAGTAATTACAGTCTGGTTCCCAAGTCTCCACCTTGTATTTTAGTTGGATATCTTATATTTCCTGTTGTAGAGCCTTTCTCTGAAAGGCTCTTAGTTGCTGGCTTTTAGCATGCACCTCCAACCAGAAGTTGTTTTTAGTTATATGGCATTTTGTAATCTAATTTATGGAAACTGTTATTTATAAATTTATGATCCAGTATTGAAGAGTAGCAGTGTTTCATGTGCAATGACAGCTTTCTAAAATTTTTTAAGAGTTAATTTTTTTTAAAGCTTTAGATATTAAGCAACATTCAAAATCAACTGGGAATGATTATTTGAATTTTTTTGACTTTTGAGCTTTTATGTCTGTTACAGTATATCCACTATGGATTCTGTCATGTTTTACTGCTAGGTTAGTAACAGATTTCACATTTGATCCATCAAGTTAGATGTTCTGTATAGAATTGCTTAAAAAAAGTGTCACCTTTGTTCAAAATCAGATTGTACATAAAACTTTTAGCATTGGCTGTGGTGTATTCAGTAATTTGCAAACGCACACTGGTTCAGTTAGGATCTGATAGTGTGAATACTGGTGACACTGGAGACTGTGATGCTGGATTTGAACAGAATTTTATTTTGGGCTTTGTTTCTTGCATTTGAAAATAAAACATGAAAATTATCACAAAATGCTTCTGTTAGTTCTAGCTAGACAAAAATCTGTTTTATTTAGCTAAGCCAAAGTGAAGGAGTGCTCCTGACAGGGTCTCTGAGATGATGGGGTAGCCTCTGGAATGCAGCTGGCGCTAGCACTTATCTTTTCCAGAGCCCTTGGATCACACCCAGAGTCTTTCCCGATGCTCTAACTTGTGATGCACCTCAATGTCAGAAACAAATAAGGAAACAGACCCAGGACAGATTAGTTTCAGAGACTTTGGTTGCCAAAGAAGAAAAAATCTCCAGGGAACAGTTCCTGTGACCTCACTTGTTGAATCAGAACTGAATTACTTAAAACAGGACTGGTCCATCACAGCAGAGCAAAATCTGCACTGTAGTTGTTAGAGATTCTTAGATGTCAGGATCCATAGCACCTAAGGCTCGACTGCAGAAAGGTTCCATCATCCTCACTATGCCAGAATACTTATATGGATCTCTTTTTGGCACTATTTTCTAACTCTGGCTCATGGGCACAGAATGCAATAGGAGTTTTGCAGTTTAAGAAATGGTGATTTAGCGCAAAATGTTATTAGTCTGGAAGGGCGAGTATGTTTAAGAAACAAGAGAAGGCATGGAAGACAAACCCTGTACTAGAATAAAGCAGCTCTGGAAACAAATGGAATAGGGATGGTGGTGTTTTTCTATCTTAAAAAAAACCTGCTTAAAATCTCTTTGGGGTGGGATATAAAACTAACTACTGTCTCAAAAGCCACTCTTCTTGGAAACTGGTTTAGCAACTTCCCATTCAGTGTATTTGAACAATATTTACCAGAGAAACAGCACTGCCCTGATGAACTAAGGTGATAAAGTGGTTGAAATGCTGTTACTTGTCCTGCTCCAAACCAGATGGCTGAAAAGTGTTTTAGTGGCTTGGTATTCAGATCATCAAGATGACTGGTAGGGTCTTTTCCGTTCCCTGAGCTGTGAAGCACGGCTTGATTTCTGTCACAAAGCTTGTCATTTTAGAGAAGGCACAGCTAGGAGTGCTAGTCTCACCGTAATCTCTGTTTTCTACTACTTAAGAGTTCTCCCAGTTTTCAGTTGGTTGGTTGTTGTTGCTGTTGTTGTTGTTTTACTTTAAGACAATGTGAAACAAAATTTCATTTTCAAAATTTCTGTTTTCAGAGAATGAGATGTGAGATAAATTTGCTACAGGTCATTTTCCTAAGCTACACTTTTCCTAAGACTACCTTATAGTAATCTGATTGTGGACTACATGTCAATGCTGTAGCATTTCAAAGTGTTGTGATTTGCACAAATGTTGTGAAAATATCAAATTCTGCATGTATATTTTCAAACGTAGGAATATTAATATGGCATTTTTTTTGGTGATCAGTGACTTAATGATGGAATTGTCAGCAATCTGATTTTTACTTTGATAGGAGTATTTTGTTAGGAAAAGTGTAAATAGAGATGTATAAAGGGCTTGGTCTGAGATGCTAAAAAATGAAGCAAATTGCTAAAAATTAAGCAGTTTGCAAAGTCATTGATCAGGTAACAAAGGTTAATTATAGCTGTTTCCAGCTAAGGTCCTGGTCCTAGTGTTTTTAGCACAGGAGCTCTCAGTTAATCCTCTCTTGCCACAGATACTTGTTCCTGTCTGACATACCTCGATGTCACCTGACAATTGGTTATCCATATTCCTCTACCCTTCTGAGGAAAATCAGGAAATAAGTGAAAAAAAAAAAAAGTAGAAAAATAGGAAAATAGGGCACAATAACAATGTATTATATAGTTTTCTGGTTTTTTTTTTCATTGTTTTAAACTAACAAATAAATAAGGCAGGGAGATCTAACATAAGATATCTCTGCTGAAATCAATATGAGTGTAGACTATAGCTACATTTTATATGTCCTTTGAATAAATGTGGAACTGTGAGATTAACATGCTTTTGAAATGGTCTTGTCCACTAGATACACACTGTAGGAGCTTCTCATTTGTAGAAGTTATTTTTAAATGAGCTAGTAAAAATACTCCCAGTAGGTCAGTCATGGTTTATCCTGATGACTGTGATTGCTTATCCTAGATAGTTTTATATTGGCTGGCTCAGGTATTCTGTTTTTTTTATACAGAAACCTGACATATGTTGATTTCTGCAGATTGGAAGCTCCTCAAGCTTTTCATTATATATACTTACAATATGCTGCGCGTCAAGTTCTCCGTCCTACTGTTGTGCAGATACATACTACTGGTTCCTATAGGAGCTGATAGTGGTTGAACCATGATTTAAAATCACACCAAATCAGAAATTGTAGTTTAACTTGAATATGGGTGGGATTTGGCCAAGAAAGTATGTTAAATTTACTAATCTAATGACAGTTCTCTCATATGAATTTTTTTCAATAGGGCCAAGTTCATTATCAGAGATTTAAAGTGATGGAATATGGTAAGTGTTATTTAAGGGCATTTAGTAGTGACCAAAATTGTTATTGATTCTCCATTAATTTATTCTAGATTAACTTGGCTAGCAGGAAACCTTTACTCACAGAAAGTTTAATTTTCAAATCTCTTGCTTTCCTGAGACTGACGAAAAAGTCAGCTACCCTGTTTATATTTGGTAGTTTTAATAACATTCTACTGTAATGTCTGGATGTCATGCAGTCTTTAAAATGGTTATCTTAAGCATGTGGGATCAGTTATTGTCCATGTTTTTCCAGGATCATGCAGGCAATGTGCTCCTCCCAAAATATCTGTATAATATCTGATTATGAAGCTTGCTGATGATTCTGTAAAGACTGAGTAAACTAAACGTTCTGTGTTTCAGTCTTACAAGCTTATATGCAGGCGACTTTATGATGCTTGTTCTCTTTTCGACAAAAAGTCTCAGTCTGGGGCATTCATAGGGTTGGGTTAAAAATATATCTTACCTTATATTCCCTAGGAAACTATAGCGGTAGTCTTTATAAAATTACATGTTCTACTCTTACTACTTTAAAAAAAAAATAATATTCCTTCTGTGAATTTAACACTCTTCGTAATTTTTTTTAGTTTTACCAAAATTTGATGTCATGATCACAACACCATTGTACTATTCTCTGAGAGATGAAGATGTAACTGGTGTTGTCACCGCCAAGTAAGTACATCATCAGTACCGTTGTAGTGCTTACTCTTAAGAAAGTTATTGTGGGTCTCTAAGTGTCAAAGTAAAAATTTATATTTAGAATGCTAAAAAAGCCCCATCTACTCAAAATTAGTTGGCTAACCTCCATTTCTGGTTACTGGATTTTGTTGTAACAAGGTTTGATAGATCTTTAGACTTCTAGTAAGTTCTTTTGGTCTGGTAAACATACTTCTAGACTATAGCCTATACACTTTCAGCTACTTTGAATTTTTTTTTTTTAAGTTTCATGCTTACAATGTATATTTTGAGGCTTTTTTCTGTCCTTATGGTTCTTTTATTGTCTCTTCAACTTACCATGTCAAGATCTGTAGATAGAGTAACTATATTTTATTAGACTGCTTGGAAAATTAGGCGGACTTCTACGAACATCCTTCTTGATCCAATATATCAACGTTGTGGATTTCAAGTATACGTTTCTCCTACCTATCAAAATATCTATACCTGTAAATGAGTGAAGAATTAAAAGCTCTCGAGAAATTCAGGAAAGGATTCAGTGTAGACTCTTATATAAATAATATTTTATTTCTCAGCTGAGCAAATATCTAGACAAAAATTTAGTATGCGATAATCTCAAACAGAAATGAGTTTTATTTTTGGAAGATGAGAACCAGGTGGAGGTACCTGATAGATCCATCCAAGAAGACCAGAAATAGAAGGTCTTTCATAGGTTATTTAATGCTATAGAATATGTACTTTCTAAACAAGCACTCAATTGATAAGTGAAATGCAGAAATGATTGTTTAACAAGCTATTTAAATTAAATGTTTGGACTTTGAGAAAAAACTTTGAAAAAAACCAGAGCCAATACCATCTGATATTATAAACCGTCTGGTAATACAAACTCTCAAGGCCAGATTGACAAGGGACCCTGAGCAACCTGGTCTAGTGAGTGTCATCCCTGCCCATGGCCAGGGGGGTTGGAACTATAGGACATTTAAGGTCCCTTCTATCCCAAACTCTTTTATGATTCTATGAATCAAATAAGGAGTAATTTTTTAAAAAAGTTTTCCTCTTTTTTTCACATTCTCTTTGCTTTTGGAATCCCTTATATGCCAGTGTGTGTTTGGTTTCCTAAGTTGTTTTCGTCTTTCACAGGGTACATGGCTCCTTCATTTGATATACTCATAAGGGGTTTGAAAGTGTACCTGTTTGCTGCAATAAAATTGTACATAGACACCAGTGAATCATCTGAGATTGAGTCCAAGCAGTGACAAAGTTTTAATTATACATCATAATTATTTATAGAGCGTGACTTCATTCCTGGTGACTGTTTTTATAGGCATAATGCCTCATTATACACACAGTTTATATGCCCCTCACTCTTGTAGATGTCACATAACCCTTTTCCTTTTTCATCTCCAAATTATTATTAGATTAGTGGAGGGATACTGCCCAATGACAGTATCATTTCAAGGTTAATGGCAGATTATTACTGTAATTAGGTCTTCTTGGAAAGACTGAGTTCAGATACAAGACTGTTGTCAAGAGTTATTCCTGTAACTATGCTGTTTCATTTGTCTTTCCCTCTGCTTTTCACCTTTGATATTACTGAAGTGGTGCATAGTGATTTAAAGTACTTTAAAGTTATCACATCTGAATGTATTACCACCTGTCCTGTGATGTCCTTCCTCACCCCTTACCCTGCTTCTCTGTCTCAATCTGGTAATGTCACAGTGTGTCTTACATACAACTTCAAAACATTTATAGAAAATTTTTATTTTATTGCTGCTCAGTGAGTGCAGGTTGCTAATGTCATCCTAAGAAGTGAATATGTTACAGTTTTCAGATTTACCATAGATGGAAATTATGTTTGTTATGCAATAATGTCATGATTTCTTGGGACTGTGGTTACTAAATAACTTGAGTACAAGAATCTTGAGATACCTCATTTTGTTAGCAGCGCTTGGTAAGCAAAACACTTGAGCTTACCACATCCCATTTTAACTCTACTGCATATTAATTAAGATGCTACATCAGTGTTCTATTAAAAAACTTGCTTCCAGTTAATACAGTTAATTTTCCTACATTGTACAGCCCATGGTAATTGTAATAGGTTTATTGAGCTTGTGTGCAGGAAAGAGTAGCACTGTGTGTCTTCTCCAGGTTTCAAAGTAGAAATGTGTTCAAGCCATGTTTGAGACTAGGGAAAATTATTTTGGCAGAATCTTTTGCCTTGAGAGCTCTTCAGGTGTGTTGTTTCTCTTTGACTGGTGTGTTTCAGGTACACGTATGGAAAGCCAGTAAAAGGGACTGTAACAGTCACTTGCCTTTCTGTCTCTTACTGGACAAACAAGAGAAATATAACGAGAACAATGGAGGTGAGTTGTCTCTTAGCAGTTTCTTTAAGCCTGTGTTCTTTTCTGGGTTAAATAATGCCTGGAACCATTTGTGAATGCTGAGTTCAGCTGGCATGGTCTGTGTAGTGACTTGCATGGAGAGTGTTAAACTCACTTAAATTTCCAGCCTGAAGTGTCAGTGTCCATTCAGAGTGCCTTTTGGGAATGATACTTGGCACCTGTGGTCCTTTGACCTGTGCCTTGGAAGTTATTTTGGAGAGCATTAGTTGGCCCAGGTAGAAAAATTTTATGTGAGCCAGTGTAGCACCATTGGCGTTGGAGGACCCATGCCCAGGAATGCTCCCTGGCCCTATGTCTGCCCCTTCACACTCAGCCCTGTCTTACAAGGCCAGAGGAGAACACGCCAATTGTCTAGGTGGAGCTCTAGCACAGTGGAAACCAAAGCATTTTGCATGATAATTGCCTAGTAATGACATTTTATCTACTGCACTAATTAAAAAATTTAAAAGGACCCACAGTTTCAGCTGAAGACCTAAAAGAGGTGACAGATTCTTTGCACTCTTTTTGCAAAATCAGACATTTTACTTTTGAGATGTGAAGTGTGTTTAAAAAGAGTTAAATTTCTGGTACGTGGTGTGCCTGTCACTTTCTGTTTGCTGACTTCAGCAGCTCTCTGACTTCAGTGCCTTCAGCAGCATTTAGTCTACAGAAGCTCTGAGCTCAGTGATGTTCAATAGGGTATACCCACCTTGTTGAACCTATCTATTCATTGTATTTTTCTGTAAAGCATAGGTACCACTGCTCTAGCTATGTAGAAGTGGATAATTCTAGATACCGGGGAAAAAAAAAAGTAACTTTCTCCATAAAGCATTGTTGCCTCTAAAAAAGTAGTGAGCTTTACTGGATTTAAAAAAAACTGTTGCATGAAAGCGAAAAATGAAGGTCAGCATTGATGATTTTCTGGTGTTGACGCTCCAGAACTTTTATGTGAGGAGAGCTACAGAAATAAGCTGTTGTAGATGGAAAGATGTCCTTGGCTTTTCTGGCTCAGCAATTATTTTTTTCTATGTTGCAGATAAACGGATCTGTGAATGTAACCTGTAACAAACTTACGTTGCAAAACTTGAATGCTGAGCAGTCGTGGCACCAAGGTGATAGTGAATACACAGAGCCAATAGAAATGATTGCAGTGGTCACGGAGTCACTCACAGGTATGAGGATGTGTGATGTCTGAGAGAAAGCCAGAGTAGGTGTTGCTGGAAGAGCTTACTGCTATGTGGAAGAGCTTGGAGTGCTGGGAAAGCATCATGTGCTGATGTCAGCACAAACCATCCACATGCAAATGTGTTATCTGAACTGTTGCTTACCTAGATATTAAATAGTTTAACCAGCTATTAACTCGGTTGAATGGAGTTCTATGTTAAATGATTTATTAAATAACCAAGAAATATGTTCAGATGGGAGGTTAAAGACAATGACTGATCACTTTTGATGAGAAGAATAGACATAACAAATTGCTGGCATTAGCCTGAATCTTACAAACTTAAGCTGAACCATAAACTTACCTTACTTGTGTGTTCGTAAATCACATTAGTTGATTCTCTGGCCCCAGACTGTCCCCTGCCTAGCCTCTTCTAGATCCACTGGTTTGCAAACTGAGGTTTTTTTGTGAGTTTGTGTTTCACTGCACTTGTGTATTAGAAAAAAAAACATCTGTACAAAATTTCTACCAGTCCCAGAAACTAGGTTTCATTGCAGACTTTCTGTAGAAACCCTGTCAAGAGGGATGATTTGGGATTAATAAGGTCCTTCCTTGTGTCATTCTGGAGTGGAGCCCTACGTGTAGGTCTTATTTAGCGTTGTGGGAGGCAGTACCAGTACGTGTACCACCTTTTGTACTGATGTGTAGCTGGAAGGATGAAGAGCGAGAGAAGTGGAAATGGTGAAAAATATGATAGAATTATTTATAAATTATGGACAGTAAATTATATTGCCGCTAAGGTAATGTGTATGTTAAATGCATATTGTCTAAACACATATAATTATTCAACAGGAATTTCCCAAAATTCAAGTACCATCATATTTCCAAAGCAAAGTGATTATTTTATTGAATTTCTGGACTACTCTAGAGTTATAAAACCTGCTCTGAACTTCATAGCTACTGTAAGTTCTTTTCTTTTATTATAATCTGTGCATAAACAAATGTGACATCTCCTGCATTTTTGCTTAGATGACAAAGTTTGCCTGGGGTTTTTAAACGTATTTTACAGATTTGTTTTCAAATTACCTCTTTTTCATGACACGTATCAGCAAATATGAAACTTAAAGGCATTTCCTCTAGAAAAGTATAAATTGGCAGGGAATGCTGTGGTGTTGGCAGGATATATTTGAGTATAGTTTGTTGGCATTCTTATAGGAGAGAAATCTTTTCAGTTTCTAGCCAATTCTTTTCTGTTCAGTGACTGTGCTTTAAAACAACAAAGTAGTTATTGAGTTCCAACCCTCCTAATAGTATTTGCATATCTAAGTGTATAAATATATATATACAAAAAATATATACTTTATATAATGCATATATATATGTATATATATATGTAAGGTACCGTTACAAAATTCAGTAATACTCATCAAACCACATTGCTCTCAAGTGAAAGTATTGTTATTGCCTTCTGTCCTATCTTTCTCTTACCAGTTGCAGTCCACTCAAAGAAGTATTTAATGTTCTTCATGCTGTTCATAATTTGCACTCAGTATTTCTACATTTTGCAGAGGTTGTGTATTGCACCACTGTATTTTGCTTGAAAAGGGAAATCAACCTTACAATTCCTGAGCCTTTACTGTATAGACCCAAATACCAATAAAATAGGCTGAATATACACTTTCAGAGTAGCTTGACTCAAGCTATAGCTTCATGCTAGCCTGATCATTTGGGCTTTAGTTTTTCATCCATTTCATTTTCCTTTCCAGCATTCCATTTTGACTCCAACTCTTGACCTGTTTTTTCCTCCTCTCCTAAAGATGAGCTGAGTGAGAAGTAGCTGAAGCATTTAGCAATGCCTGCAGCTGGCATAGAGGAAGGTATCAGTTATGGTCCCAGAGGAGCATTGAAGGAACAACTGCTGCTGTTACTAATAAGTAGAGATCTGCATATGCTGTTCAGAGAGAGAGAGAAAATAAGAAAATAATGACAGGGGAGGAGAGTTAATGCAGTGACAGATCTATGGATTGAAAAAGAAAAGAGAAGCATTAGTTCAGTGCTTTTAAACACAGAAGTTGATTTTTTGGAGTATATAACGCAGAATGAGAATGTTTTTATGGTAGATGAGAATCTGCTTGTGTGTGGGGATAAAGGTTGATGTAAATTGTAAGAAGTTCCAGACTGTCAATTTTGGGCCCGGTTTCAGTCTTTTCTTCAACTCACCTGATGAATCCATAAACACATCTGATTCAGCACCATCCCTGCTCATCTGACTCATTTTCCTGCACGTGATGTGAGGCTATCCTTTCTTGTGGTGGTGAAATACAAGTGACAAAATTAGGTAGTCAGACTGCATAATTTACCTGAGACACAATAATTTTCAACAAGAAGAGTATTTGGAAGAGCTGAAAGTCAGGTCACCTGTCAGTTCAGTTTGCTTTGCGTTTTCTCTTTTTAAACTCCCTGGAGTTATGAATCATTTTGTTCTTAGCTGACTTGCCTACCTGTAGTGCTTAAAAAGGATAAAAAATAAAGTTACTTCAGTGCAGTTTTGGTCACTGCAATATAAGAAAGATATTAAGCTATTGGAGGGTGTCCAAAGGAGGGCAACAGAGATGGTGAAGGGCCTTGAGGGGCAGCCATATGAGGAGTAGCTGAGGTTACTTGGTCTGTTCAGCCTGGAAAAGAGGAGACTGAGAGGAGACCTCATTGCAGTTACAACTTCCTTGTGAGGGGAAGGGGCAGGCAGTAATCTCTTCTCTGTGGTGACAAGTGATAGGACCTGAGAGAATGGACTGAAGTTGTGTCAGGGGAGATTTATGTTGGATATTTGAAAAAACCAGAGGGTGGTTGGGCACTGGAACAGGCTCCCCTGGGAAGTGGTCACAGCACTAAGCCTGCCAGAGTTCAAGAAGCGTTTGGACAATGCTCTCAGGCCCATAGTGTGTCTCTTGGGGATGGTCCTGTGCAGGGTTAAGGATTGGACTCCATGATCCTTGTGGGTCCCTTCCAACCCAACATATTTTGTGATTCTGTGAGAGAAGTCTGAGGATGCCTTTGTTTTCTTAATATGAAATGAGTGCAAATATATCGTTACATGTTGTGTAATGACAGGACTTTTTCCATCCTACATATGGTAAATCCATTGCCACATTGTGTTGTGCATTTTAGCTTTTCTTTGTTCAATGAGTGTTTTCTTTCTTTTTGTTTTTAGCTAAAGGTGTCACGTTCTGACAGCAATGAGCTTACAGCTGAAGAGAGGCAGAATTTTGTAACAGTCACTGCACAACAGTCAGACCTGCTTTTTCACCACTCTTCACTTTCTCACCTTGAAAATGAGGCAACAGAGGAGAGAAATCTGACAGTCCGTGTACTGAATTACACAGTCCCAGAAAATGGAATAATTGATATTGAGTTTCCAATCCTGTCTGATACAAAAACTCTGAGAGTTCAGGTATTGCTTTGCACTATGTGGCTTTTGAGCATTGACACATCAAATTAAGCGGGCTTTGATCAGTGATATGCTGTTCCTACCACCTACAACAGCTGACATGTCACCTATTATTATTTTTGTTACCTCATATTTGTGTTACAGCTGGAAAGAAAGTGACAGATCCTGTCAAATGGGATCTAATAATTGCACCAAGATATCAAGGGAAAAACCAAACCAGGCACCTAAAGCAGTAAAGTGATCCTGTACCATCACTAAGACTACCATGTAAAGAGTATGTGAACATCACAGAGATTTTGCTGTTTTGTTGAGAGCTGTTTTTGCACTGTCTCACAGGCAGAGTTCCTCAGCAGTAGGACCGACATAGGTGTTTATGATGTGTTCAGCTCCCCCAGCCAGACTTACCTCCAGCTTAAAACAAAGAGCCAGGATATAAAGGTACGGTCTGAAACAAAACTTGCCAAGATAAGAACCATTCAAGTTACTCATCATGTTTCCGTACTCATGCATATGAATTGAATGTTTTTCCTAGGCTGGGAAGCCTTTTGAATTGAGCATTGCAAGCAACAAGCCAGTGAGAGAGTTCCACTATCTGGTAAGTTACTGGATTTACATACAGGGGTAGTCCAAGATGACTTTTACCATCTTGAGAAATACTCCAGTGAGGGCAATGTGATTAAACATTAGAGATATTCAGCATTTTTTATTGTGCTTTGTGAAAGAGGTGGCCCAAAAACTTCCTTTCCATTAGGATACTTCTTTTTGAAAGACAACTCCATATTGCTACCTAGGGGGAATTCTGTAAGAAGGTGGTCTCTGGGAAAAGTGTGTCTTCCAATTTGCATGTTCAGGACTGTCAGGGATAAGCCTGTGGGTACAGGGTGAGAAAACCTGCCTGCTGAGGAAGCACATGGTCCATTGGGCAGGGTGGCATTGCTAACATGGCAATTTCATAGAAGCATTTTAAAATAAATGTCTTGAGGAGTGGCTCGTTTAACTACTGAGCTGCTCTACTGTATCTAGGAGCATCTGAACTAAAGGATTCATTAAATATACCATCATCAGTCTTTCATCCTGTCTTTAACACATGCCTCTTTTGTTCACAGTCTACACCATAGTGATTGTGATAGCTACTATCCTTTTTCTTTCAAAGGCTTTAACAGTAAACTGAATAAGGAAAACCATATAAAATTTGGGCATTCATATGCATTTCCTAAAATAGAAACACCTTCTAGAAGATTTAAAATAAATCAGGTCCATGAATCAAAGGCAGGGAACCTCCTTTCATGGCTCTGTCTTCATTAGTAAGTGCTATGATCCAGTAGGAACAGATTTAGAGTGAAAAAATTGATGCTGTGGACCTGAACTCTGGGTATTTTGCGGTACCTTCAGACTAGCTCCAATCTGTTCTGGTAAAATGAATACCTCCTTTTAACTGGAGCACATTACTGGCCCCAGTTCACGCTCTCCATGGCGCAAGCCGAAGTGTTCTAGGAAGGGGCATTTTGGAGGTTTACTTTTAAAACTATATGCCTGATCCAAAATGAAATGCTTATATAGATGACCCACATGAACCAGCCCTACTACAGTTGTATTTTGATGTTCTCATAGATTATGTGTGCATTTCTTGTAGTTCTCTACTTGTACATAATGATACAGCAATTAAAGCACAGAAAAAATCTATTACTAATATTTAAATATTAAATTACCTATGTGTTCCATGCCCATTTTCACAGAACTGGTCAAGCACTTAGTAAAAAAAACCAAACAAACACCACAGCTATATGTCTCTTCTTTTAACAGCTACTTGTAGAAGGAATTGCTGAGCTTATGACATACTGAGATACCAACAGACTGAGTGATTTTTTTTTCCTTTCAGGTATTATCTAAGGAACAAATTATGGATTTTGGCACAAAGTCTGCAAAAACATTCACTTTAACAGCAGAAAATTCCTGGGCTCCTTTGGCATCTATACTTGTATTCTATGTTGATGAGTTTGGAGTAGTTGTAAATGATGCTCTCACTGTCCCCATCCATCCTGTTTTGGATGACAAGGTAACTACATTGAACTTGAGTCTGAGACTGTGATTTTGTCTGGTTGTTGCGTGGTAAACAGTGTTTTAGATCATAGGATCATTGGAAAAACTTTTGTCACTGTAGACCTAATCTGAGGCTTCTAGAACTCCTTGAAAAGAGTTCTGGAAGTACCAGTGCAGTTAGATTCCAGCTATTGCCTATTTGAAAGAATTTTCTATGAGCCCCGTGTTTTCCACGTAATCAGATGCACTCCTTGTATTTTTAACAGTTTGGTCAATTACTGAGCCAAAGATTGCTCCAGCAAAGGTACTCCTGAGTGCTCAAAGTGTGGAATTGTGAATGTTTATAAAGAGCTTGTTCTAGCCAGACAGCGGTCATACTGTAGGTGGATGTGATCAGTGTTTGTTTCGTGTGACTGTGCATACTTTAGCTCTAAAAAGCTTTTAAGAGGAGTGGGAAAAGTCCTGTTGCATGAAGGAATTGATTTTTTCCAGTGTACCAGGATGAGAGTTGGTCCATTGTGCAAAAAAAAAGCGTCACTTTTTACAGGTAAGACCACCCAAAGGCTATCAACAGGTTTAAATTCTTTCTCTCCTATGGAAACTTTAACACTTACAACCAGACATCAGTAGGGAGGCTGTTTGTCCTGCTGCACGAAAAATGTCACCATACACCTCATGATTTATCCAAACGCTCAAAACTCCTAGGAAACGGACTCTCAAAGGTTCAGAGTTCCTAAGAAAAGCAAATTCAGTCTTAATTATAGCCAAATAATCTAAAAAAATACTTCCTTGGTATTGTTAATGGCTGTAAATATCACTGTATAATTTAAATCAGTGCTGCTTTTTACTTTTTCCCTAGATTAAAATCTCTTGGAACAAAGATAAGGTCAAGCCATCTGAGAAAGTCTCCCTTAAAATCAGTACAACAGAACCAGGATCAGTAATTGGACTTGCAGTTGTTGATAAAAGCACAAAGCTTCTAGGAGAAAGCAGTGACATAACAGAAGATTCTGTAAGTACATAGGGAATTAAAGGTTTTCATTATTGTGTGTATGAAAAATATCTGCTTTTAGAAATAGTACAGATTATATGCCAAACAATGTTCTTTTGGCAGGATTTTAAGTATGTAATCTTGCAAATATTTTTTTACTTCTACAAGAAACTTGAGCAGAAAAGACTGTAAGGTGTACATGGTTATAGGTACAGCATTTTGAATACCACAATATTTTATTGTTCTTCCATTTGATAACCTGCTCAGTTAAGTCTTGGCAGTTTCTTTCAGGAAAGACAAAGATTTCAGGGAAAAATCCTAATGACTTGTGCTTTGTGCGCTTCAAAAGTAGTGATATAAAATAAAGAATTTTATTCTTTGAAGAGCAGAATAAATTATTCACATTTTTGAATTCACTTTACTTGCTCTAATGCATAACCATTGCAGCCTAATTCTCTTCATCCTGTCACAGATTGTTTTCTCTTTGATACGAGAGCTAAGTAAGCTTGTGGCACAGCTCCTATGAATTAGCATCTATATCTGAAAGTTTTGAAAAATGTGAGTTTGCATTCACTCTGAATGATTTGTTTGTTTGTTTATTTGTTTTAGGTCCTCCATGAGCTCAATTTATACAGCACAGTGCAATATTTTCCCCTGGTCAGAGGTTCTTTTGGTGTATTTCAGGTACTTATTTATTTATTTATTTATTTATTTACCTTATAAGCTGGCTTTTTTTAACTGCTTAGTGATTTGAGCATCACTTGCTAGAAGGAAGTGCACTTTTTGAAGTTTGGAACTATAGACAGTGTACTGTTTCCATGACTTATACGGGTTTTGAATTGTGAAATTTATCAATATGTAAATATGCTGAATGCAAATAAATATGTTTATACTTCCATAAATACAGATTGCTTTATGCTTGACAGAGTCTTCCCTTTAAAAAGTTTTCAGTCATTCAGATTCATATGATCTCTGTTTTTTTGGTTCCTGTATATTACTTGCTTTAGTTCTATGCTTGCTTTGTGACTTTATTTACGTAGAAGGAAAGAGAAGGAAAAGAAAATAGATAAGCACTGTTGATGTCCTGAATGTCCTGTATTGAGATATACTGTATAAATTTTATCCAGAAATGCAGCCTTTGGGTATCAACTGATGCAATTCTTGAGGAAGATAAGGAACATTTTCTTTGTAAGTAATAAAATAAATGTAGTCAAATATAATTTACTGAGTGGGAAGGAGGTACATGGGTTAGGGCTCCTATTACATTTTACTGTACTTCATACAGGCTACGTCCAGCCTTGCAAATCATTACCATTTCAAAAGTTCAAGACTTACAAATGCATACAGTTAGTATTTAAAAAACTTCCTTTTTGCTGCTGTCCTTAAAGGCTTGAGGGTGAATGGAGTTTTTATTTGCAGTTCCAGTTGATATCTTTTGCAAAAGTAAAGTCAAATTGCACCAGTTTCATAACCTCTCCAGAAGAGCCATGTAGAAATTTAAGTTTGTGTGAAACT
This sequence comes from Myiozetetes cayanensis, assembly GCF_022539395.1. Classification (NCBI taxonomy): domain Eukaryota; kingdom Metazoa; phylum Chordata; class Aves; order Passeriformes; family Tyrannidae; genus Myiozetetes; species Myiozetetes cayanensis. Next base: position 84,381,323 of record NW_026087411.1, on the reverse strand, counting down.
TTTTTTATTCTTAAAAAAACAAAAACCAAACAAAACCAAAAAAAAAACCCAAGAAAAAAAATGTCCTCGTGACAGAGCAGTCTTATATATAACAAAGCTATAGATTATACTCTAAACACCATTATAATTTGAATTTTCTTAAATGTATTAATATGATTCTTCTAAATATAGGTATTTGTAGGTAGGACAATTTTTTAAATTTATTTTGTAGATGGTGGAATGATACCCATAGAAGATGGTTTCGGTGATGATATGCCAGTATCTAAAAATGGACCTCCTGATTTCAGCAACCTCTATGTGAGGACACATTTTCCAGAGACTTGGCTTTGGATCGACACTAAAACTAGGTATAAGATTAGAAGCGAATGGAAACTGGTTTGCACGTGCCATTGTTATTTTGTATGTTTTGGTAGCATTCTGCACTGGTGCTGAAAAACATTGCTTAACGATGTATTAGCATTTATATTCTGCTACCACCTAGAGGCCACAAGTGAGATTGGAGACCCAAAAAATGAGGTGTACAACTGCACAGAAGAGGACTATGCCTGACTGAAGGCCTAGGAGTTTCAACAGAAAGTAGATAAAAATCCTGAAGACAAAAGAAACTCTCTTGCTTTTACAGATGGGGAGATAATGAATAGGGAGAGCCAGACTTTTTCTCTACAGTGCATAAGAAGATGGTGATTAGCCTAGAAAGGGAAATCTGTTGCTGTCAGCACCCAATTCTATGAGCAGTTCAAGCTGTCAAATGATGATGAAATCTGACCTGTGTTGTGAAACACAGATCTTTTATTTTTCTACAGCTGAGAAGTTCCGGAAGCAACCATCATCTTGGCTTGTTTTAGGGGATCTGTAAAAACAGATTACGTGTAATGTGATTCAGTGTAATTACCTTCAATTCATGTAATTTAAAATGATTTAAATTTTTTTAAATCGTTTTGCTCCCATCACAGTATTTCTAAATGATTAGAAAAGAAAAACAGATAATGAGCAGCTTTTCCTGCCAGGAATATGGACTTAATTTTTCATGCATTTTAAAAATACATGTCCACTTACTGATGACTGTAAATGGATGGTTTTGAAAGTCTGTTCTCCCCTTCTGCCATCAGATCTGACACAGAAACCACAATGGAAGTTGTTGTACCTGATACCATCACGTCCTGGGTTGCCAGTGCTTTTGTGATGTCTGAAAACAGCGGCCTTGGAGTGACGACTGCTCCGGTGGAGGTACCATAGCGCCAGGCAGTTTGCCTGTGAGGCTGTAACACTGCAGGTTCTTTCTGGAAAATGTGTTTTAGGTCTAACAGCAGTCATCTCCTTATACGAATGAAGAGATTTAGAGGCTGTGTATATTCAAACTGTAAAGAAAACATCATCACTGAAGACATATGTGATACTGTTTCTGCCTTCCCTTCCTGCTCATAAAAATCCACACAGATATTTGAACACTTGTTTCCATTGGAGCAAATGTTTTGTTAGAGTACTTACAGGAGTTTAGCAATTTAAGCTAAATTCAACACTCCTCAGATTAGATCTCTAATCTGAGATTCCCAGTGCAGTACAGGTGCAGTTGTCCTAGGCTCACTCTGCGTTCAACGAAATAACTTGTTTTAAATAGGAATTAATTTTTGGAATCTCATTTAGCTAGTCTTTTATATACCATGAATGATCTTCTGAAAGTAGTTATCTCTCTCCATTCTCCACGTAAGTACCTAAGTTTAGAAAGGTTGAGACTGCAGTACTGGGTCACAGATTTCCATCTTGATGCCTGGACTAGAATATCTTGGAGACAGCCATTCACCCATTTTAAGTTCTCATGCCCTCAAATTCTTGGGGAATGGCAACTTTTGACATCCAAACTGAGATCTAGGTCCGGATTTTGTAGTTGGCTGCTATACCAGACACAGAACATGTGCTTTGAACATCCTGATTTAACTCCACCACAGAATTTGGAGCCAAATATGGTTAAGGCTCCTTTGAGACTGGAATAACGATTCTTGTTTCTTTCACTTGGCTTGGCAGAGATGGGAAAGAAGAATAGTTTTCTGATTCAAACTGTATGGAAATACACACTTAGCCTCTCATCCTCAAATCTGAGAAGGCCAAAAGTAGAACAGATGTTGAGATTATTATTTAGCTATAATCACCCACATGCACTGCTCAGTACTTCACCCTTGCTGGGATGTTTAGATTGAGCTTAGAGTTCCATATGGCTGAAACATGTTAATCAGTACCATACAGAGTGTCAAATAAAAGAAATACAAGGAAAGTGTAATAGGGAAATAAATAGGTGACATCTGCATGCTTAATGTCATTTACTGCTTTGCATCCTGTGCTTTTCTGACTTCTACTACGCAGAATGTTGATAATTTTACTCAGTTGTATTTTATTGTCATATACTGGAATACTGCTGAGTGTAAAACTTTAATTTTAAAGAAAAGTAAAACAAAAAAGACAAAGAAAATAGGTACATAGGGAAAACCTTGACTAGGAACTAATAAAAAAATTTCCATCAGAATTTCCATCAGACTAAAGTCTAATATCTAAAGAAGTTTTTGACACTGAGAGCTTTAGCAAACAACTTTTACTTTAAAAAAACCCACATTGGAATATTTGCTAGCTAGGAAAGAAAAGCTGAGGGGTTTTTGGATCTGAAACTCAAAACACTTGGAAGAATTTCTGAAATGAAAACCAAATGAAAACCATTTTTAGTTGGCATTTCAGTAATAAAGGATCTTATGTCTCAGCCATTCTTACTGTACAGATGTTCATAAACAGTGAAATTTTGATCCCCCTCAACTTGATGAGAGCTTACCACTGACTCTTTAGAGCCAAGACTTCTTCCAAAACCCTCTGTTCACAGATAAAAGTAACTGCTTGCTGCTATATTTCTGTAGTCTTTCTTTTAATTAAGAAAATATGTATTTTTAGAAATATAACTAAAGAACTTGTGCCAAGATTAATATAAAAAAGTAAAAAATCATTCTAAGGTGTTGCTGAATTATAAAATTTGGGAGAGTTAGTTATTTTGTATTCCAATATGCATTTCTTTATTGACATAAAGATAGGGCAGCTGACAGAGTCTTCATTTTTCATTACTTGTGCACTCAAAACAATTCACATTTACCTTAATGGAATCTCAGGACAGATCACAGCTTCCAAACTTGTCAGGTGAGAGACTCTTAGTCCTAATTCAGTTGCCTTTGTTGAGACCTTGCCCTGGCAATGCTGTCAGCAGCTCTCATCTGAATGGTGCCTCTGAGTTCCCACAAAGGTGCTAATGACCAGAAACCTCTTTGCCTTCTGTTTCAGCCCTGCAGTAAATACCTTTAGTCAGCTCTAGACTACAAGTCAACATACTCTATCATCTGAATTTAAAAGTGATCGGAAGACGGGTTATATGGTAATTTTCTTACTAGTATCTGATTGTAGGGGCTCACTGCTGATTTTGTTTTGCAGCTAGAAGCTTTTCAACCTTTTTTCGTTTTCCTGAACCTTCCATACTCCATCATCAGAGGAGAGCAGTTCATTTTGGAAGTGAACATCTTTAATTATTTGAAAGAAGAAGCTGAGGTAAAACAACAGTCTCTTTATCTTTGACTGTTACTAGATACTGCAGGGTTTTCATCAGTGGTGGAGACCCTGTCTTTCTTATGTGAGAATTAGAGTATTTTCTTTAGTGGAGTGATCATAAAGCTGTTTCTCTATACTCAAAACAGGTGGCAGCTTATGAAAGCAGCTTTTCAAAGTTAACACTCTGCATTGCAAATATTACTGTATTTACAGGTTACTGTGATCCTGGATATGAATGATGCTTTTGAAATTATTCTAACATCGAATGAAATAAATGCTACAGAAAATCGACAGTCTATATCTGTGCCAAGTGAAGATGGCAAAACTGTTCAATTCCCAATCAAGCCAAAACAGCTGGGAGAGATTCCCATCAAAGTGACAGCAATATCATCTGCTGCTTCTGATGCTATCATTCAGAAAGTTTTAGTAAAGGTAAACAGTCCGCAGCTTGGCTTGTTCCTGGAGTAAACTGTTTCCTAAAATAGGCAACAGAGTGCAGCAAAAAGGCAAACCAATTTACTTGTCTACCTCTTGCTCTGTGAGATTGGTTTGGTGTCAGATAGCTTTAAGTAGTATGGACACATAGATCTGTTCTACAACACGTATTTAGTCCAGTGCTTCTGAGAGCAAGGTGAAACCTATTTGGGCATCAATGAACGCCTGGTGCTACAGCTAGTTTAATAATCTGTGGAGAGTGGGCCTAGTAACTGTGTTATGGATAAGTACAATCAGTTTTACCATACACTTGGCTTTCGTTCAAAGCCTATTTTATATGAACATTTCTGTATTTTGCTACTGGTGCTGGATTTTTAACCTCCAGACTTTCTGATAAACCAGAAACTGATAAGACTTGCTTACTGTGGATGTTTAAGTCTGAGTCATATTAGGCTCCATTTCAGTGGAAGGTAGTAGACATTTGTACATCTCATCCTAGAATGAATGCTTAAGATCACAGAGTCAGAAAATGGTTGAGGTTGGATGAGAGTAGTCCAACCTTCCTGCTCAGAGCAGGATCAGCTGCAGCAGGATACTCAGAATCCTGTACAGTCAGGTTTTTAATATCCCCAAGAACAGTGCCTTCACAGCCTCTCTGGGCAGCTTATTCTAGTGTTTTAACACTGTCACAGTTTAAAAAGTAGTTTTTTATGTGTAAGAGGAAATCCCTTTATTTTGTGTGTTTTGCCTCCTTTCTACTACTGGGCACCACTAAGAAGAGCCTGGCTCCATCTTCTTTACTCCCTCCCATCAGGTATTGATACACATTGATCAGTTATTGATACACATTGATCAGTTACAATGATCAGTTACAATCAGTTACATACACGTGGATGAGAACCCCTGAACCTTTTCTTCTCCAGACCGAACAGGGGCAGCTGTCTCAGCCTCTCCTTAGACCGCGAAGGGAGCTGTTTTCAGGTGGAGCCATTTACTACCCTTTCTGTTGAAGTTCATTTGTTGTGCAGAAGAGAATAAAAGTCCAGTAAACCATTTATTTTCTCTACTTCAAGGACAATTTTTCTCAAGGCAATTTGCATTCATGAGGAAGTGAAACCTTTATGGACATATACCTAACTTCAGTTTAAGTCTTTCTTGTATGACAGGCTGTAGGACTGTAGAGAACAAGAAAGGTATCACCTCCAGCCTTGCCTGTGCTGGAGCTCACTGGAATCAGAGATGCTCTCACTGACTTTGCAGTAGTATTTTTGTAATTGCTACATGGTCTTGAAATGCAAATAGTGGAGGTGCATCTTTAAGAGAAAAACATCTCTGTGTCAGTTTGGCTGGGCCAGCAGGTCAGGTTCTTGATGTGTTAGCAAGCAGCCCAAAACACCTGACAGTGTTTTAGATCCCTCAGTACAGTAAGCACAGAACATCTGTCCTAAAAGCAATAAACTGATAGAGATTACAATAATCCTGTCTTTATCTTGGTAGGCTGAAGGATTGGAACAGACATATTCTCAGACAGTTCTTTTGGATTTGACTGAGAATAAACAACAATCAGTGTCAAAAGCCTTGGATTTCACTTTTCCTTCTGACGTTGTAAGTGACAGCGAGAGAGTGCAGATCACTGCTGTTGGTAAGAATTACCTTATTCTGTTTCCATCTTTAGGGAATGGCATTAATTTTTATTTAATTGCAGTATTAATAGGTTGAATCATTAATTCAAAGGAAGTTACTATCATGCATTAGACTAAACTTAGGAAGACATTATGGATGGAGTGCTTTATTCCTTTATTTAATTTATGATATTATGGTGGTTTTATGGTATTTTCAGAATTAGAGAGTTGGACTTTAATCAGAGGAGGTCCTGCCAGGTTTGCTAGTATCCTGTTTTAATTCTACTATCTGCAGAATAAAACCTATAACCTGATTGATAATTGTTTCCTGTGACATCTGGGCTTTGATAACTGTGGGTGAATTTGAAATTACTCTGTAGTTGGAAGGGTCTGTAGGGATCTGGGTCAGTGGGCATAAAGTCGGTAAGAAGAGGAATTATGTTTTGTGCCTGATCAGTGGCGTTTAGTAGAAACATTCCTAATATGTCATAGTTTCTCCCAGCATAGATTACACTACCCTTTATGTGTTAGATATGCATTTATTTGCAATAGGCTTTAATTAATTTTGATTAATTTTTATCTTTCAGGTGATTTACTTGGGCCTTCTATCAATGGTTTGTCATCATTGATTAAGATGCCCTATGGCTGCGGTGAACAGAATATGATCAACTTTGCTCCGAATGTTTATGTTTTGCAATACCTGACTAAAACCAGGCAGCTGAGAGAGGATATTAGATCAAAAGCTGTATCATTTATGAGAAAAGGTCTGTATGTGTAAAAGAAAGATGGTAGACTTCTAAGAACTCTTACTAGTAGAAAGACATCTGTGACTCTACATTTAGTGTTTGAACTATTGCTCTTTTGGTGAGATGAGAACTGACAGAAAAGCCCACTTTTTCTTTCTTTTCCTCTTTTTTTTCTGGGCTGACAGAAGTAAGTGGACAGCAAACTATTTTGTTTACAAGGCCATGTTTGCTCACAAACCCCCATGTTTTTATATAATTGCTTTTTTTTTCAGATTTCCTAGATGGTTATAATTTCTCATTTGATAAAACCACATGTGAGTAAACATTTCTGACCTCTGCCTGAGGCACAGAGGTTAAAAACTAGTCATTGAGCAGAGTGAACTGTATTCATCCCATCTGTGTATCTGTCTTCGGTGATACCATCCTGATCCTGACATGTTCTTGTACAACTCGAGGAGTGGTGTTTGCTCTGGTGGCTGGCTTTTGTCCCCCCAGGTTTTAGACTTGCTCAGAAGTGAATTCCGTGCTGGAAATCAAAAGCTGGAGAGGTGTAGTTGGAAATTGTTGTATATTTTAATCAGGACATACTCCAGGGTATCACAAAGTGTGGAGAACATAGTTGCACTGTGCTCCTCTGTGCCTTTTGGATCAGACAGCATCTAACTGTGATGCACCACACTCACCACGTGTCAGTCTCCATGCTGAAAGCCTGGCTCACAGAGAGCAATGAGACCATCCCCTTACAAGCTACACCCCTTACTAAGGCATCGTGATGACAATTTCAATTTTTATTTACTCTGTAAGCATTTTTTGTTTGATTTTTTAAAGTTGTTGACATTTCCCTTGGAAAAGGCAAGCTGAAAATAAATTTTCCTTTCATCAAGATTCCAATTCTCTGTCAAACCAGTTAAATGATTTTTTTTTTAAACCTTTTTTAAATTTTTTAAAAATTCTTCGTACTGCATAGTTTAGTTGAAAAATACATTGGGAAGGAAGAGATTTTGTAAACAGCTATTCTGAAGTTTGTAAGCAATCTATCACTCTTTTAAGCTTTAGGTTTAGTACCATAATTTTCTAAAGTTTTCCAATAGCCGATTTATTAAAGTTACTTCAAACCAAGTCAAAATTATAGGTTTAAATGTCACTGGCATACCAAGTGTTGTGTTCTTAACTTCTTCCTGAGGCTTTGGATTGATGTACATGTTTTTAACACCATAACAGCCAAAACAGCAAGTCTGCTGAAATATTTGTAACCTTGAGATAGAAAGGAAACACAATCTAAAAAATATTCTGTTGTGGGTTTGTTTTGTTTTGTTTTTGTTTATTTGTTTGTTTGGTTGGTTTTTTTTGTTTGGTTTGGTTTGGTTTTGCTTTATTTTAACAATTTATTTCAGTTGTTGCACTGATTTTTTAAAGCGTAATCATAGAGTTGAAATTTATCTTTAGTTTAAGATGTAATTTTTCTAAACTCAGTTTTTCAAAGGATTGTCATGAAATTTAATTTAAAACAGATTTTTTCACATGTCATAATTCAACAAGTGTTTGAAAAAGTGACTTCAGAATCTGTAGTAAATGTAATTAATTTTAAGGCTAAATGCTTGTGAGTGGAAGGGATCATATAGCTAGCAGAGACTGCTATATGATCTTTTAGGAGTTTTATTTACCTAGAGCAAAGGCAAAGCCAGAGAAAAGTTGCCTTTTAAACATATTTCTTTAATTGTGGTAATGATAGGTCCCATCTTTAAATCACTTCTTTTGAAATGAAAAAAATCCTGGTTGGTCTGAAAACTTTTTTATTAGACCCAGAAAAATAATGGGTTTGAGCAGTATTTCCAAGCTGTTTGAAATGTGAGACCCTTTAGTCTTTCACATATTTGTGAAGTCCTTTCCATCCTGATTCAGTCCTCTTTCAGTCTTGCTCGGTGAGCCTCCTACATCTCCTGGGTTCCAGCCAGTCCTCTGGGAGTACTGGTGTACATCTTCGTAATAGGATCCTTCTTTTCCTTGCCTTTCCACTTGTATGTGTTGACATTTGAAGTATCATTTTTCACGTCTGATGGAGTGTCTGTTGGAACGAACGTGGTGGTTCCCAGCCTCCAGGTCTCCCGTTCCAGCGTTTCTGCAGGATTCCCCGTGTTAGATATGCTCATGTTTAGAGACTTTTGCGTGACTGCAATGGGGTTGGCGTTGAGACAAAAGCAAACAGACTGTAGGAGATAGCTGAGTGATCTCTCCGTCCTCCTTCTGGTTCTGATCTTTCTGGTCCTTCCCAATCTTAAATTCTGGGATAAATTTATCCCGTTTGCTCCTCAGCCGTCTTTGTTAAGCAGGCTTAGTTTAGTGCTTTTACACAACCAGGGGGGTAGTGATTATAATACTTATTGCTGGCCAGTTCTGCAAAGAAGCAGAAGACCTTGTTTTCAGACCTTGCAGTTATATATTTCTGAAGAGGAAGCAATTTATTTGTATATATACATGAATTTGGGCTCTGCATAGAACATTATTTTGAGGCTTAAACTTTGACAGTGACTTTTGTTTTCCTTGGTGAGAAATGCCACTCATTCCTTCTCTTTTTCCCCTTCCATTTAAGAGTGCTTTATTAAGTATAATTAATTGAGATGACAGGTGTGTCTCTATGCAAAAGATCCACCAGTTTTAGTCATGCAATTAGCCACTGTAATGCTAAATACATTATAAACCCCCTATATTTAAGTAAAAATTTCAATTGCAAATTCTTCTAAAGAGTCAAAAGCTAAATTTGATACTACTGGGTAATACCATGGTTTAATGGGAAGGTACCCAAGTATACTGGAGCAGTTCAGATTCACATCTTTATATCTCTATATCTCTATCTCTTCTGTTAAAGTGAGACCATGACTAGGATTTCATTGTACACTGGAACTGAGACTGAGGGACCAAACCGTTTGTTCCTTAGTGATTAAGGCTGTGATTCACTCACTGTGTATGTATAGTCAGGATGGTATATAAGTAGGTGATTAATCCTTTATCAGTGAAAGCAAGGAACATTTTACAGGGGAACAGTTGTAGCTGGATGGACTTCACAGGACATATTCATCAATTCATTCATGCAAGACTTACTGATGTTGCCTGAGAGTTTTCTTTCTGTCTGTCTGATTCTGTACTGTGTCTACATCTATCAGGTTTTAGACTAATTAATATACTTTCTTAATTATAATAGCTAAAATAGCAAAGCCAGGGGAAAACACAAAGTGGTGGGGGGAAAGAAGAAAAGATTTCTTGTGAAATGCTATAAATAGATATCATTATTGTTCCGGATACACAAGTGGCAGGCAAAATGTAATGGAAGAAAGGCTTTGGATATCAGAAGCTACAATAAGTAATTTCTCATGTTAATGAACGTTGATTTTGTACTGAAGTCAGCTCTTGAGTTAGGATGGTGCTGATGGTTTTGAGCAACAGGTGAACCCTTGAAGCCCTTTTATAATGCATGTTCAGTAGTCAGGAGAATACTGCACTTGTTCTGGACACTGAAAAATCTTGGGATACATTTTAAATGCTTCCTTCTCGGGATTTCAGGATCTTCAGGTCTTCTGACATTTTTCACTCATTTCAGAATAGCCTTTTCCAGCATACTTTTTCTGATAGCTTGTCATTTGAGCCAGCTGCTGAAAGGGCCTGGTTTTTCAGCTGCATGTGTAGCCTTGCCCTTCCACTTGGAAAATACTTAATTTTTGCTTGTCCTTCCTTTTACTGGAAAGATAGAGCATTTCTGTAGGTGTACAAGTCCAGCTCCCCAGAGTGATGAAGCACTGAACTCTAGCTGCTACTCTGCTCTTCTTTCACTGCTCTGCTCCTGGAACAACTACGTTGGCAGCATGTCTCTCTGCACCACTGTAATGTTTGGGTGGCAGATGAGGAGCAGCAGGAGTTTATGGTTCTGCTTTTGTAGATGGATCCTTCGTGTTGTTGCTGCCCACTTTCTCACTGTCTTTGGTTGCTGCCCACTTTCTCACTATCTTTGGTTCCTGCATATTTGAGAGGGTTTTTTAGGAAATTCAAGCTTAAGTTCTGCCCTTCTCAGCCTTAGAAAGGGCTTTGCTTCACATCAGCAGTTTGTGCTGGAAACCGCATGAATATTCAATACCAGTCTCTACTTTTCCACTTCAGGCTACCAAAGAGAGCTGCTTTTCCAGAGGGATGATGGCTCTTTTAGTGCCTTTGGAAATGAAGATCCCTCTGGGAGCACATGGTAAGTAGTTCTGTCAGAATCATTGTGGAATTTTAGTATTTTAGATATTTTCCCCGTGTCTCAAAATTTTTTGTGAAGCTGGTAAAAATTTCCAGCTGTATTAGCCTTCTGCCTGGTTCTCATTAGGTGTTTAGGCCAACTCTAAGGTCTTCCTTGCTGGGTAGCATACTGGCAAAGCCATTATTAGTGTAAGGCTTTTTAATTTTGCAAAAAAAAGACTGATGAATTATTTTAACCAGGGGAATAGTTTTGTCTGATAGTTTTTCTGTTGTTTTCCTGAAAGGAATGAAGAATAACAATTAAATTACTTATTCTTGCAGTTGGCAGGAACCGTTTAGGGCTATGTGATCATCACTGCTTCAGATAGATTTTCAGTTATCTCCATACAGGAGGCTGAAGACTGACTGAGACATTTCCTACCGGGTGAATTGAGTTAGTAGTGATAAAAATTTGTCCTACTTACCACTCTCACACTTCCTTTTATTGAGACTGTAAAAACAGCTGAAAAAGTCTTTTCAATGCTGAGTTTCGCTCCAAGAAGCATGGAGAGCATGTGGTATGGATGGACTGGAAAATGAAGATAATTCATCTGTACTGGCAACTCTAGTGCTTAAGCAGTGAATCCACATTTCACTGGTTACGTGAATCCACATTTGGAAAGAAAGGACTTGAAGGATAACTTGGAATTATTAAAATATAACAAAAAAGGTTGTTTCAAGGCTATCATTGCAGGGATAATGGTGGTAATTAACATCACACTCATAACTGCATTACCTCGTAAATTATAATATTTGCCTAACAGCAGAAGGCAGGAGAGCAACAGTTGAATAAAGATATACATGTGCTGGCAGACTTGGATTTTTGACACATAGCAGCTGCAGAAGAGGTGATCTTCAGGAACAAGGCCATATCTTCATTTTTGGTGGATTAAGCTTAGTCTACTTGCTTATCTTGGTGAGGCATATATTTTCCTCTGTTTGGCAGGTGTGTGTAGAACACCTTATGCTTTACAGTATTCTTACATCACCTTAAACTCTAAGAAAGCTGTAATACATGGCTAATTTTGTCATATTTGGTTAACCTTTTCCCCAAGGTTATCAGCTTTTGTATTAAGATGTTTCCTTCAAGCTCGTCCGTTCATAGATATTGATGAAGATGTGCTCATGGATACAGCTAAATGGATTGTCCGTCATCAGAAGTTAAATGGAGAGTTTCATGAACCTGGGAAAGTGTTACACAGTGATCTTCAAGGAGGCACCAACAATCCGATTACTCTCACAGCTTACATCATGTCGTCCCTCCTAGTGTTCCCAGATAAACAGGTATTGGAATTCATAAATATAATTCATAATTACAGGAACACTTACTTTAAATTGTTGTTGTACCTAGCAAACACTTGATAGTTTAAAGACATAGAGGGGTATGCAAACAGAGACAAAATGTAACCTTACATTGTTAAAAATCCCTTACCTACCCAAAGCAGTGCAAACTTGTACTGTTAAGCCCCTCAGTTTTATGTGCCTTTGCAAAATCTAAAGGCAGTTATCAAGGCTTTTGGCAAGAATATTGCCATGGCTTTAGTCCAAGAACTTGCAAAGATATTTATGGAGTAAACTAGCCTTAGAGGTGTTAACTCATTTCAGTTGATTTCACTGAAATTACTCATGTTCATAAAAGATGGTGCCAGATCAAAAGGCTTGCCTTTGAGGTTTGTGTCTGTGACTGTGAAAGACATTTTTCTTTATTTCTGGGTGTTTGTTTGGTGCTAGTAATTTTTCTGTTTCTGTAAAAATTTTTTTTTTTACACTTAAGTATTTCAATATATATTTTATTCACTGTACATTCTTCAATATGATCTTCATTTCCAGCACGCTTATGCCATCAAGACTGCTACAAACTTTCTAGAAGATAAATTAGGAGAAGGTATTTCAGAAAATTACACTTTGGCACTTGTGACGTATGCATTGTCCTTGGCAAAAAGTACAAAAGCGAAGGAAGCACTGAATATGCTGAACGACAGAGCAGAACATCAAGGTATCACACAACTGTTACACAGTTGTATAGATGGCTTTTGTCAAATTTAAAAATGCCTATCATATATCGACAGCAGCCTATAGAATTCAATCTCTTTAGAGTTTGATATAGAGAATAAACTTAGAAGTTCCAAGACAGCTGTAATGAAAAGTGTCCATAAATGAATGACAACTCACAACAAAGCTTTCAGTCTGAGTTACTGTGTTCCTGATAGGAGAACCAAGATGCTGTTGAAGAGCAAGACTTGTCAGTTTTCCCATGTTATTATGCACGCTTGTAAGATCACCCAGTTAAAGAGATATAGTTTGCTGAAGTTAACTATTTCAAAGTGGTTTGGAGAAATCAGGAGGGTATTGGGGGACAATTAGAGAATCGGTATTGAAATAGAGGTAAAGTATTGAACTTTCTGTAAGGCAGTACAGAGGTCTGTTGCATTTTCTCTGGGCACCCACCATCTCATTCTGTTTGACCTCTTTCAAGTTTAGCACAGCTGAATTGATTTTCATAGTTTTGGGGAAGAATAGACTATATTGAGTATAAGAAATGGAAGTTTGTGGCTCGGAGTAGTAATAACTCGTCTTGAAAAATCCAAAGGAATTAATGTTGTAGCCTGGTAATGGGGACTCTTGAGTGTCCCTCTGTGTTTACTGAGTTAGACCTTTTGGACAGTCACTTTTGGTAAGGGAAAAAGTCACTTTTTTGGGAAGGCTTCACTCAGGAATGAGTCTAGTGAGCAGCTCTGCTGCCTGAGGTGCCTTCTCTGGTGTTGAAGAGAAAGGAGCACTTGAACAGCAAGATGGCTTTTTCATTAGGGCTCCTTTATGTGAATACTTTAGGCTGACAATGAAAGGATCAATCTAAAGTTCACTGAAATCAATGGGAGTGACTATTTGCACTCCAGCTTTTTCTGTATATAGATTCAGGCACTACTGAGGAAGTGTTTAAGTCAGTCCTTTATGGGACACACGCCTAAACACTGACACCATTTCATACAACCTTGCTAGATCCCATATGTAAGCATTACTGAAGAGGTCTGCCCTAAGTCTTTTGCAGAAATCCTAGGACTTCATTCTGTGAATCTGAGGTTATTATTGGTTCTTTTTGCAGGTGAATTTCATTTCTGGATAACCCCTGCTTCTGAAATTTCTGACTCATGGCAGCCACGGTCCATCGATATTGAACTTGCAGCATATGCTCTGCTCTCTCACTTCCATCAGGACAGATTAGCAGAGGGGATCCCTATTATGAAATGGTTAAGTCACCAAAGAAATCACCTTGGGGGATTTTCATCAACTCAGGTAACATCTTACCATAAGGGGCTTTGTTATACTTTTCTAAATAAGCAATGCATATTAAAAGAAAAAAAAAAAAAGAAGAAAAGGAAAAAAAGGACAATTTTTTACATAATAATTACTGAGTTTTGTTTTGATGTGATAGCCATGGTTATGTACAAGCTTGCATTCTTGGTGATCTTGGTATCTTAAACCTGGACTGCCAGTCTTAGTACTTTTGTCAAGTCTAATAAAAAAGAGAATCAGAGGGAGACCCTGTTTATATAAAATATTAATAACAAAAACATCTTAAATTAAGAAGCAGTGATACTCATAGAAAAGTATTCAAACATATTTTCCAAATAATATGATAGATATCCGTGCTTACTTTCTTTCCAAGGAGAGAGACCTCTTTCTATTCTTTCCATGTGTAGGTCCTCAAACTCCTGGAACTAAGCCTTTAACTAAGTAAAGTCAAGGGGAGTAGTAAAGGGGAGTAGGTTTTAGAGAAACAGCCTAGCCTAGTGCCTCTGTTGGCAGTTGGTCTTAACTTAATAGAACTTTGAGTACTTTGAGTACTTTGTCCTCATTATTGTGCAGATTTTTGATGGGCCATGAAATTTGGAAGATCTTCATTATCTCCAGGAGGTTTCCATGTTATTGAAGCCACATCTTGTAAGCGGTGCTGGCGTCCAAAAGAATTAGATAGTACTTTGGATTGCATTAGTTTAAACTAGCTTTTAAATTAGCTACAAATGCTGGTCACAGTGAGATGTCACATTTCATCACTCTGCTTGGTACCAAGCTGTACAGGCTATCCATTATTTTCAAAAGTTTGTTGGTATTAATCTGAGAAAAATGAGTTCTACTAAGTAAAATGCAATTTAAGAACTCGCCTGGTTCCCTTGAGGTATTAAGATTTTCCTAATGTGTTAATTCTTGCTTATTATTTAAAGAGGTTGTTTGAAGCACTAAATTGGTTGAAAAAGCTTTGCTCTCTTCTCTGGAAACTTTCTTTTTACTGGAAAGTTTGAAAATTCAGCAATGTACCATTTAACCCTCGAGGCTGAAATTAAGAATTTAATTTAATCCTTTTGTTCTTCCACAGTCTAAACTGTTTTGATTTAAAAATTACTCTAGTGTCTCAATAGATACTTTTTCAAATTTGTAGAAATGACTCCATAGTTTTTTGTAATCTTCTAAGATTACTTTCAAAGATAATTTTTGGAGTGTTTCCTTCCATGAATTTATTACATTAGAAACTTAATATATTTTTAAACAATAAGGAGGAAAGTAATCAGTTGCATGTATGATGCTTTGCAACTTAGAATGTGATAATGCACTCGAATTTGTATATGTGATATATCTTAGTATGAATTTGCAGTCAATATATTTTACTTTAAGTTACCTTGAATGTTTGGGCATAAATGTACACATTTCATATATGTAGAGGAATACAATTAAT
This sequence comes from Myiozetetes cayanensis, assembly GCF_022539395.1. NCBI lineage: Eukaryota > Metazoa > Chordata > Aves > Passeriformes > Tyrannidae > Myiozetetes > Myiozetetes cayanensis. The sequence continues at coordinate 84,365,946 of NW_026087411.1, read as the reverse complement.
ACAAAAAATAGCACATACATGAATTTAGATTTAAATGGCAGGGAGAAGTAACAAATTCTGCAAAGCCTGTGTTGCTGGGCAAGAGGGGCTTCTAAGTCTGACTTGAAACCACATTCCCTAACTTTCCAGTTTGTGTATTGCCATGCTGAGCTGGGCACCTTATGCTTCAGCTGTGAATGTTGCATGGTGAAGAGCCTTGGGTGTGTCTTCTGCTTTAGAGCAGCCAAGGAGAATGTTTATCTCCTCTGTAGGTGATTCGTAGCCCTCCTGATTTCCAACTGCATTTCTGAGACTCATTTGAGTCTAGGATGTGGAAGAGCTCTAAAGTCACCTTCAGCAATGGCAAATAGCATTTCTAGATATCTTGAACTCTCTCTGAATTTACTGCAAGAAATAGAAATGCAAACATTTTAATTGTAAAGACTTGGAAAAAGTGCTTCCAGGTATTTCTTGGTTTCCAAAACTTGGGTAAAGGCAGGCATATTTCTGCTTTTGAATGATTAAAAACATATTCTCTAACAAGATCCTATAGCTTCCTAGATCTATAATATAGATCAGAGATATATTCCTATTTGTCTTTTTGTTCACTCTTGGTGTGGTGTGTAATTCTGACTGTTGTGTCTACAGGCTTGTCAAGTCTTCCAGATACCTTGCACAACAGGAAAACTTTCTTAGCTGGCTCATTTTTCATGCATATCAGAGCAGCTAACTTCTCATCCTGTTTTGCCATCTCTCTTCTGTGCTGGGATCTTCATGCCACAGGAATCCCAACAGAGATGTGGAGATGGCTGTGTGAAGACTCCAGCATAATCAGCAAAAGGGTTGATGCAGGGACCATGAGCTCCCCAAGGAGTGGCCTTTATGCTGCACAGGCTTCTTCTATTTAATACTGAAGGATTTGTTTCTCTCAACAGGACACAGTGGTGGCTCTGCAAGCCTTGAGTCTATTTGCTGCTCTCACTACTGCAGGCAAAACAGAAATGGATATAACAGTGACAGGACCTTCTTTGGAAATGCCAGAAACATTTTCAATTGATACTCGAAACCGTTTTCTGCTTCAGACCAAGGAGGTACTGTAGAAAGTGAGGAATGCTTTCGTAAAGTCTGCTGACTGAAAGTACTTTGAAAATACTGGTTTACTCATCTTTCTTTCAGATTGCCCCTGCACAATCCATGGCAATTACAGTGTCAGCAGAAGGAATGGGATTTGCTGTCTTTCAGGTATGCAGTGCAGTTATTCTTGCTAAAGATATGCTCTCTTTAAGGAAAGTATAGTTTGGAAGCTTTATAAAACATGTTAGTAGGAACAGTCTCCTGAAATATCTTAAATCAGTAGCAAAGCACTTTACTAATAGAGGAATTCTGTGAACCAAATATTGTGAATGGACTTATTCCTTCAGTTTCTGACTCATGGCCTGACCTTTTAAGTACTGCTTGCTGACTGACAATTGTGGGGCACTTCCATGGGCCAAGACCATTAAAACATCTTTACTTATGTTTAAACAAATTAAACTGGAATCAGTGCATACTGTATTTAGAACTAACAAACCATAAATAGCCTTTTCAGCTGCTTACTCTTCCCTCATATCAGAGATTAGGTTTTTAAGAAATTCCCCCTCTAAGATTTTCCTGTATTTATGTGAAATACCATATCAGAAGAACACAGTATTGTATCCATCTTGATCTGGTGACTAGTGGGTCTCATTTCCCTGCTGCCCTGTCCATGATAATGGGTTAGAACCACACAGGTAAAAGAGAAAACCTTTGAAAAGCTACAAATAATGTAAAAATATTAGTCTCTGAGCATGAGAGGCTCATTTTATTGGAAGTATATAAACTCATAGTTGCGACTGTATTGCAAAACCAGACAGAATTCCTACTAGACTCCTTCTAGTCATACTTGGGAAAACTGAACTAAGACTGCCTTTAATCTTGTCAAAGTTTTATGCCAGGTCAGATTCCATCTCAAGTTGCTTCCAACCTGATCTTCACTTTAGTGTTCTTATGCATCTGGGAAACAAAAAAATCTGGTCATGGTTGGTAAATATGCTTTGAGATAAAAGATCTTTTCAAAGAAATCTTCACAGCTGCCTATCATCAATGAACAGCAGGTGGAGATACACCTCATTCATTCACCACCAGTCTGCAAAACCCACAGGGCTGTAAATCATGACCTATGTTTATTAATTCCCAGAAGTACAAACAAAGTTTACAGCAAAGTTCAAAAGTTTCAGAGGATAATTTAGACTCAGGCTTGCAGGCCAAGGTAGGACTGAACATCTCAGCAGGACTGCATTCACATGTCTGTGGTTTCAGAGTGTGTGTGTGTGTATGGAATGTAACAAAGGGAGGCTCCAGAACAGTTAAGAGTACTTAATCTTAAATCATTATTGAGAAATGCTCCCTGATATTAAGTGAACTAATTTGTCAGACGAGCTGACCAAAAACTTTTCAGCAAATTGTTTCTTGCTGGAAGACACTGATTTGTTGAAATTAATACCTTTTATGGAAACACATTGGTTCCAATTATGTTATTGCCAGCAGGAAAATTTAAAATTCAAACCAGCATGCCTGGTGAAGATTGAACATAAGTCTTCCACTTTGAATAGCCAGTAGCTGACTGTGGTGGGAGGACTCCCTGGGCGTGTATAGCACCATGGTTTAAGTTCCTGGATTGTTACATGGACATGGACATGTGCTCCCGAATAACTGGTGTTCAGGAACCAAGGCCCAGATTATCTTCTGAATTTAGGTCACTGTGCTGTTGCCTCTTTTCCTCAAGCTTTGAGTCAGAGATGCTGTGACTTGATTAAAAATACTGTTCTTAACACTCTGGAGTAGCTCCTCCAAATCCTTGTCTTTGCTGAGATCAGTTCTTTCCTTCTGCTTCCTTTAGCATGTCAGTATTCTAAAAGAAAGAGCATTGAAGCCATTGAATGAGATTTCTCTTTTTCCCAGACACAAGCTAGATGTGGGTTGAATTTAATAAATCAGATAGCATATGACATTGCAATCACATTTCTTCAGCTGGGTTTCATTGTCTTAGGGCTGCCAGAGTACAGTGGTAACCATCACTGTTCTGGGATTTTACTTTCTAGCCAAATGTAGCATGTCAAAACAGCAAAACACAAGGCTAAATCCATTAATAGAAATGTCTGCTTTCCCAACAGAATGTATTCTTGTTTTTTTTTGAAATCTCACTGTCTGTGTGTGCAAGCTGGTAGTGCATTCACTCTTGACCCTGCAGGATCTCATTAATGTATTTATTTTTGGTACTGTAATTGCGAAAGCAGACATTTTCTTTTAGCTTTGTGGTCCTGCTGTCAACAAAGTTTCCTAGCTCATCTCTTCATTATGTGGGCATATACCATGGATGACCTAAGACACAAGAGGGGAGAGAGGATAAGTTAGGTTATATGGAGTCTGTAGGTGGCCTGCTGAAAGTCTTGAAAGAAACACCTCTCTGCTCTCTGGAACCACTGTGAACTGGTACTTGACACAAGCCTCAAAAAATTGGCGTGGCCCATGCCTTCTGGAAGGAAAGAGAATGCCACTGAAATCCAGGACTAGCAACAAGGGGAGAGTGGGCAGGCTCACTGAGGATGGGTATGGGCAAAGCGGATCGGTGAACAAGATCTCCTCAGTCTCTCCTGATCACATATAGAGAGGGAGTGAAGAAAAAACTTGAGAATCCCCTGTTACTCATTTCTGAAAAGCACTGACCATTTTTTCCACTCAGAATATTTTTACTAGTCTTAGGCAAGGGGCTGGATGTTGTTTAGTGTGATGGTACTGAAAAAGGTACACGATTTCTCCATTACAGTTTGAATGGATATTAAGGACTCAAAAAGGGACAGAAGAATATTGGAGATGATTTCATTGAATTCGTACCCTCAGTCAAGTTCATTTGTGGTGCTAGTTGAAGAAGAAAAAGGATAGGGCAAGAGGCAGTGATTAGGGCATTATAAATGTGTCATATTTTTTGATGCGTAGCGCAGTTAATATTGTCAGCTACTGTTATGAGTATCACGCTCATGCAGAAGACTAGCTTTTAGTTTCTCTTCTTGGGCCTCTCACCAGAACTGGCTGCAGTATGACAAGACTGGACCAGTTCTGCCTTTAGCTTTGGCAGTTGCCTCTTAAAAGAGTTAAGAAATGCAGTTGCTCATTTTGTTAATTTAATATTAGTTTCTGTATAACAGCCTTCTGTCCCTAAAGCAAGAGTGTGTAAAGTAGAAGGCTTTAATTAAACTCTTTGTTGTGACAACATCTTCCTTCATTGTCATGAGAAATCAGGAAAGTCAGACTGTAACAGCGGTAACTTATTCCATGAAAGTACTAGCTGATTGACCTGTTCAGTATGTGGCTTCAGACATCCTGCATTGGCAGTAAATTCTCATTCATTAGCTTTTTCTGGCAAAAGTTAAACCAGCTTTGTTTCTGTGGTGACAGATTGTTGAGGCACTGCCAGCTTGTCTTTACCAAACTTTTTGCGTGCCTTTAACTGGCGGGCTTTCTAGATTGGCTTCATCCTTGGTACTGCCTTCTCCTGTGGAGCAGTTGTGTATGATAAATCTTCATTGTTGCACCATGGTTGTCCTGAAAGCCTGTACTGAATTGGCTCTGTACTTACACAGCATGCTAGATTCAGCAGTGTGGGCAGAGCAACATGAATTGTGTGTGTGGATTGAAAGAAAGAGTATAACTTTTATATCAAGGAGTGACAGACAGCAAAAGCAAAAATCAGAAATTAAAGACTCCTCTGTTTGCAAAGACCTGCTTGCCTATAACTGACTCAGTAACCTATAACTTGGACAACCACCTGTCATAGTTTTAAATTTAGACTGACAGTTCCATTTGCTGGCTGAAACTGTTGTAGAGGGGCTGTAATTTTCCAGAAGCACTATTCATTCCCTTTTTTTTTGCAGCAAAACAAAATGCATGTTGAGGTCTTGCAAGGGAAGTTATTTGAGCCACTTTCAGCTTATTTTTCTACCAAAATCAAAGAATCAAAAATCGTCCTGCTATGTGTTTTATCTGGATGACTGAGGGAAAAGATAATGATTGTTCTCATGGCAGTCCAGTGCAGTTCCCACTGACTGGAAAAGGGGAAATATAACACACATTTTTAAAACAGGAAAAAACTAATAACCGTGGAACTCCAGGCCAGCCAGTATTGCTTTGGTGCCTAACCATCTTCATACCAGTGTAACATGCAGGTAGCTTATACTAGGCAGAGCTGTGTTATGCACACTTTTTCATTTGATTCAGGTAGCTGGGGGATAATGTCATATTTACTCATTTGTCCACTGATTTGACTCATTATTATAGTTTTGATTGCATTTTCTGGTACAGATACTGAGTTGGCTTGATATTCATAGTTTTTTAGACTCCCAGTACTGTTTTAAAAATTGCTGTTGCATTTATGATCCTCCAGTCTGGAACTAAGACAGTTTTAAGGAAACAGTGCAGTTAATGATTCAGCTGCTTATTTACCTCATCAAGTTCAATGCTGTAGTCAGTACACAATATTCTGTCATGGATGATACCATGAGTGTACTCATTGTTTGCTTGATTTCAACTACAGTTTTTCTGCTTTGGCTGTTGGCATTGGTAGTTTTATAGGATATAGAAATGTGTTTTGAGGATTTCTGGTTTTACCATTGTTTCAAACTTCTTATGCATGTGTACACTAGAAGAATTGGAAATTCTTCAAAGTGTGTCTTAAGAAATAAACATATTTTATATTAATGTTACTGTCCTGCACTGGACATCCTGTCGCACTCTCTTACTTGTCTTGGTTAGCAGAGCTTGGCAGTTTGCTAAACAGAAATAGTGAGAGCTCCATCCTTGAGGCAGACCAGATCTGTAGCTTTGTACAGATGAACCAAATGAAACTGCTTAACTGCAAGAAAGCTGTCATGTTCTGAGTTTGGAGTAACATGTTATCCCTCATCTGTTTTGAGTGTATGAATGCAGTGACATGAAGACTGACAACATATTCTGTACATACGCTATGTATTTGCTCGTGCTCTGCTTTTATATACAGCCTGCATCTTCTAATCCAGTCCCTGACCAACACCCTTTATTCATCCCAGTTCACACTGTCAGGTAGCAATTGCACACATTATAAACAAGCTAGCAGGGAGAAAATTGTTGGTTGTCCTAGAGCTCCCTTGTGTTGGCCTCAGTTGTGTCCTCCTAATTGCGGTGGTTCTGCCACATTATGAAGTGTTCAGAAAGAATATTTCTTTCTGAGAATTCCTGTGGGTTTCGTGTATGCAGCTGTCAGATGTACAAGTCCATGTGCAACTGTATGAGTCCATATATCTTTTCACATGTGAACACTCCTCTGGTGTTATACTGTTAGAAACTTTGTGTTTTAACCACACTGGTTCACTTTACATGTCATCTAATGTCTGTGCTTGTAATCTGCAGCTCAATGTTATGTACAACACAAAACACACTGATCAGAGGCTCAGATCTGTCCAAAAGCAAGAAGCCTTTGACTTGATTGTTGATGTAAAGGATGACAAAGACGATAAAAACCATTTGACCTTGAATGTGTGCACAAGGTAGGTAAATCAATTGGAGCATCTCATAGACATCTTTGTCTATACAGCTTTTAGATTATTTTAAATGAACTAAATTATCCATTTGTTTGTGTGAATTTACTAATATATGGGATGTAAATGTATGAATAAAGAGAATAAAAATTACTTTGTAAAAATGGCAGTAGTTAAGAAGCAGCTTGTAAGTCAATTTTTGCTGGCCAGGTGATATTTTTTTACTGGTAGCTGTAAAGATACTGGTACCTTAAACATTAGGGGTATGTGGAAAAATTTACATGAAATATGAGAAAAAACTCAGAGGCTTCTTTGGTGCAAGTGCTTCTGAGCTATATGGAAGACTGCACGGACTTGAAAATTGAACCAATGTCTTCCACATTCTGACTTCTAGTAGCAAACCATGACAATGACCCATTACTCTTACCTTTCATTAAGCGAATCCTTTGCTTTTGATACAGAATTAGATACTTGGCTCAGAACAATTTTGGGAGGAGTCAAAATCTGTATTTACGTAATGATAAATTCAACTGTGGATTTGCCCTATTGTGCAAGTAACTTTGTGGTCTTTCATTTACCAGTAGTTATGAATTTGGTAATAGAATACAATGTAAGCATTATTGTAGGTTTGAAAGAGGTGGTGAGTTTTCCAGCCAGGCTAATTCTGTTCTTTCTGCTGAATAAGGGAGAGGAGGATGAGGGATGTGGGGCTGTGTGTGTGCGTCTGGGATGATGTTTCTTGTTCGGTAATCACCTACTAAGAACTGAGCTGAGACTGCTTAAGTATCATCTCAGAGACAGCCACAGAACAGCCACCAGATGTTACCCTGAATAGAATTTGGATCAGATGAGAACAGTCACACTGCATATTCCTAGGTCAGCCAGTCATTAAACCAAGTTGCTTCTTTGATGGCTTTATGCCTCAATTTAACTTACTTTATACATATATTTAAAAGGAATATACGAAGGTATTTGTCCTCTGACTGTTTCTTCAGTATGAATTTTGTCTTGTAGTTAAAGACCCCACTGCATATTTCATATAAGATCCTATAGGATAATGTATCTCTGTTTTTTTAATCTTCTATTTTTTATTATCTACAAGGATGTTGTTGAAATGATTACATTTTCTGTATTTAGCATTTGATCTGTTTGTAAATGCTTCCTATAGAAACACTGTTTTCTCCTTGTGATTTTATAATAGATTCCTCGTAAATGCAAGATTTGCAAAATACTACCTGATCCAACATGATTACTCTGACATTCCTTTCATCCACACGCTCCTTTTGTTGTGTATTTAAACTTTGAACACCATATGTCTAGAACTACTTTTATGCTCTGATTACCACAAGGGAGCTGTGACTGGAGATGGAGCCTGTAGGTGACACCATCATACAAATAATCAGCTATAGAGAATATGATTTCAGTACAGAGGATTGATTTAATTTGGGAAGTAGCCAGCAGGCATAAATCCAGAGGTCTGTTTTTATCTGTTTGTGGTATCCAGTTCAGTGACACAGATGGTGGGCAGAGACACTAGAATACATGAGAACTTTTGAAATAGAATGGGCTTGTTCTCTTTTAAAACTTTCTGTGGAGTGTCAACAGCATTCTAAAATCTAGCACAGACTCCTGACATGTAAAGGGTTTATATGCTGGGTTTGGTGTAAGTTTTTGGAGCAATCGTATTTTCTAAGACCTTTGCTTCAAAAATAGAGACAAGAAGTGCTCTGTCTCTCCAGGAAGGCTCTAGGGTGATGGTGCTCTAATTGTAAAGTGTTCAAAGCATAGCGGGAAATCTAGTGACATTAAAAAATCTCCTTCAAGAGACTAATTGGAACATTGAGATCCATCAGCTCTTATCATGGAAAGTGGACTGATATAACTTCTAGTAAGTCTGTTTCTATTCCTTAAGCTAAGACTTCATCTCTGGTTGCTTAGATTGATGGATCAGCCATCATCCTTTTATTTTTTTTTCCCTATAAATTGTATATAATGTATGCCTTATCTATATTTCTGAATTCATGATCTTTACAACATGATGTGGCTTTCTAATAGAGAAACCAAAGGAGGCAAATACAGAAAGATTGCTGAAATATCAACCAGTGGGTATGCATAGTCTAGCTTTGGGTATGCATCTAACTGTGGATATACATAGTTAGTTACTGGAGGCTGCAACTTCACAGTTTTTTAATTTCTCCAATCTGCAGAATATCCATCTTCTTTCAACCAGCTCAACAGTGGTTGGCCGTGGTTGTCTCCATGGAGTATCACTTACGACTCTGGAGAAGATGATGTCTCACTCAAATTGAAGTGGTTCTTAGTTAGAGGAGCTAACTCACTGTCTGAGAAGCAAATACCTAGAGGTGCCTGTTTCTTGGCAGTCTTATTACCTGCATACCTTTTCCAGACATGAGAAACTGATCACTGATGGCTCTACTTTCTTGTTTCTGCTTTCTACCTACACTAGCTTGGTGTTGTTTTCTCCTCTTTGCATCATCTGTGAAAGGGTCTTACCCATATCTCATATTGCTGGAGAGCTGAAACATGAGATTGATCTGAAAACATTCTCATTTTCTTCAGGTACAAGTTTCAAGTCTTTCTTACTGGTCATTCTTGCATGGCCATTTTTCCCCTCTTTTAAGAGACCATGCAGTAGAAGAGATCCAAGCCCAAGGCTCCCTGTTTTCCGTGTTAGGACAGGCAGATCTCCTTAACTGATAGGCATATCTAGGTCACTCCTTGACAGTATCAAGCTGGTTTGGTTGCCTGTTAGTATTTTAGTAGCACCCCATGCTGGCTAGACAACACGGGTATTTTATTCTCCTCTTATTGGTAATTATGCAGAAATAATTACATCCAGTTCCAATTCAGCTATTTGTTTTCAATAGCAGCCACTTTGGCACAGCGCGTCATCCAACAGATGGTTTCATTTGCTTCTAATCTTACGAGCCAACTGAAGTCAGCAGTTGTGCCGTGTTTCTTTCAAAGTTGTATCTGCATTGAATCAGCCATGCTGTCAGGCTTAACAGCATTACTTTGAAAGCAACTCTTCCCCCCCCCCTTTTTTTTTTTAATAAACTATCCAACTCTACAAAGAAATAGTTTAATTACTTTCAACTACTGTCAGGCTTTCAAAGTAAGGATTAGAGACATTTTTGTTCTAGTGAAACAATAATCATTTACCCTCCATGCTAAGGCAGGGGAAACTCTTCTGCCACCTACTTTATTTAAAGCAGTTCCATTTTTTGCAGTATCACTTGTAGAGCAAGGAGCACCATAAAATTTTTCTACATGTATTGTGCACTGTGGTAGGTAAGGCTTGCTCAGTAGAGCAAACCTTTTTAGTCCAGCATCTGATTTTCACATTGGAAGAAGATGTAATAATAAACATTATCCAGGAAAAAAGAAATCAACTTATTAAATATTTTTTTTTCAAATTTGGGTTAATAACATAGCTGTGTATTTTCAAACTGAAATTTTGAGAAATAATCTGATGATGACTTTGTTAATGGAACCATCAGTCTCTACGAAGAAAATTTAAAAAGGTTTGTGAGACTTTTTTGTTGTATAGTTTCATCTCATCCTCCAAAATGAATAAAGGCAAAACAATGCATTTACAAGAAGAAATATATATATTTCAGTACAAGAATTCCTACAGCATTTCTTAGTTGCTTCTTTGAAGCATGTTTAATTGCAATATTTCCTGCGTGTTGTTGATGTAAACCTCCACTTACAGATGTCAAAAGAAAAATCCTCCTGGTGTCAGTGTAGTCTCTCATATGATTTATGTACTGTAGTTTTGTCTGTGCTGAACCTGCTTTTGCGTATCTGGTTGAAATTAACAGACAAAATAATCGAGAAATCAATTTTTAGCTTGTTATCATTAGAAATTTTCTTGTCAGCGTTTTGCTCCCTTTGTTTCCTAATTATTCTTAAACATTATTACTTCTGTAGTTGAGACGTAAAGATCAAACATTTTCTTTGGAGAGTGGGCTACTGTATTTCTTCTAAAAGTTTCTTTCTCTCTGTTTTTTGAAAAGGTACTTTGGTTCAGGCACAGCTTCCCGTAGTGGTATGGTCCTCATGGAGGTTGGCTTACTCAGTGGTTTCTCTGTGTCACCAGATTTTGTTCCATTAGACAATACAGTTAAGAAGATGGAAAAAGACAATGGAAAAGTCAACCTATACTTAGACTCTGTAAGTTGAAAATAACAAAAAAATGTGTTTGTAGTGATGTTAATCTTGGTTCAGACATTGTTTGGCCTAAATTTGGAAAGGCATTATGATTGTATTCTTTGGGGAAATCAACATCTGCTACTCACATTGAATTAATAGTTCCACTATTTTTTAGTGAGACTGATTGGATAGGTACCACTCAGTTGTATTTGTAAGGGGTTTCTAAATTAAGTCCCTTAAAAATAATGTATAAGAAGGCAGGCATTTCAAGAAGTCTGTAGTTTGACCAAGATAAGCATCTTTATATGCATCCTGACTCCAAGTCTTTAGAAATGGACTACTGCTGAGATAAAAGTCCTTGCCTCTTCTATGAAACCACTACTAGGGTTCTCAGAATGTTTCTCTCCTGTTTTTCTAGCTAAATGCAACACAAGTTTGTGTGGATATTCCGTCTACAAGGGACTTCAAAGTGGCAAATATCCAGGATGCTTCAGTGACTGTGGTGGATTACTATGAACCTCGTAAGTGTCAGACATTTCAAACAGGGCTTAGTGATTCAGAAGCTTGAAAGAAAGGCTTTTAAGGAAATAGAACAAATTTTATTGAAGAGAAAGCTGCATTAAACTGAAGTTGACTTCTTTTCATTAAAGTGCATCCTTTTTGGACATCGGCATGCCCAATTTCTCAACAAATAGTAGTGTTTTCCCTTATATGTTTATTGTCCTAATGGGTTGGTTCCTCAATTGGTGTGAATTGTCATAACTTAGTTGAAGCTGATACAGATTGGCTTCAGTTTGGCCCAGTGTGTTCCCAAAGTCACCAAAATAAAGCAGGAATTTCACTGTAGTTCACTTACCAGTTTAACGATGACCTCTCAAGTAGCTTTACCATCTATTTCACATTCAAACTAAGAATACTTAAAACACTGGTGAAAATGACAGTATTTTGATTTCTATAGCTACTTAATAAAGATGTATGTTGGAAGAATAGTTTCAAAGGTTTTTGTTTGTTTGTTTGTTTCTTTGGGTTTTTTCTGTGTGTGTACAGTGTGTGTTTTGGAGAAAGGCAAAGATGTATAAAGTTGTTGGGCAAAATGAATAACAAAGAAAGATTACAAATTACTGCAGAAAATATTAGGTTTTCATTACACCAGCCAGTTGGAACATTATTAAGGATTTAGGCTTGGTTTGAAATAAGACATAAAAAAGTTGTATAGGCAGTTTTTTTCACGTTAGTTTGTTTTAGCACAATACAAAAGACAACCAAATATACTATGATGTGTGCTACTGTAGCTAGGTGAAGATCACATTTATTCTGTGTAGGCTGAAATGCTTGTCCAATCACAGAATTTAAAGTAAAATGGGAAATGAGTAGATGTAGCTACACAGTCCATTAATGTAGAGCATGTTTTAAGGCCTGGTGTGACTTAAAAAATACACCAGGTTTTTATTTGAGACAAACACATAACACAGCATCTATGGCCAAAATTAATTCCCACATACTTCAGTTCCTAGAAGAAGAGTTCAGAACCTAATCTATTAGAAAAATGCCATTAGATAGGCTAATGAATATGTGTATTACAAAGTTACATATAAATACACATGTGAAATATTTTTATTGTATTTAAATAACTGCAGTTCATAAATTCTCAATAAAAATTTAACTAAATTAATATCTGTGAGGAAAAAATTGTATGACATAATCAGTGCTGAAATAGAAAGCTTTAACTTCAAGAAAATTATTTATTTCAAATATTATTTTATTATACACCATTCCTATTACTATATACCATAGACATATTATTGGTTAACATATATGCATATGTTGTGATTCTGAGTTCTCCTGAGAGAACTCCTTTCTATCTAATACAGGAATATGCTTTTATTTTAATTTGATTTTCCACCACTGATGTAATTGATGATGGGGCTATATTTGTTGTGATTGTGGGGCTATATTTTATGTGATTAGTGACAGTCAGATTCATGATATATTCAGAGTTAGGAGATGTCTAAGGAGCTCTCATGCTCTGGCATTTATCAAAAAATATATCTGTGTGGCAGTAGTACAACTGTCATAGGTATAAGAGCTGGCTTGGATGCCAATACAGCAGTATTCTCTTACCCGACTGTTTAGAATAAGTTTGGTTTCAATGTTTGGTAAGAATTTGGGCTCATAAGCTGTACGTTTTATTTTATTTTTTAATATCTTGAGGCTTGAAATGAAACTGAATATAATTTCAGTTTAAAAATGATACTTATAAAAAAAGAAATGGCAAGTTCCCTAGTTGGAATGAAAACCTCCAAAAAAAACCCCCCAAAAAACCACTAGGTGGAAGAAACTTTGCAAAAGCTTGTTCTGTGAGCAATTACCATGCATTGATGTTTTTGAAATGAATATGATTTTTCAGGCTTCTAGTCTGTTTGGCTTTGTAGCAACCCTTCAGTGAATGGGAGAGTAAAATACAGAAGCAGGAGCTAGGTCAGGTAAGCAGTCCGCAATTCAGGAAGCTGAAGCTCCCAAATACAATAGAAAGAGAAACCATCAGTTATGAGAGACCTAGATCTTAAATGTTATAGCCAATAACCTGACAGGGGAAGCATCCAAATTCCTTTGTCATGCAGTTAGGGACAAAATTCCTTTCAAAATGTTTGACTGAGGTTTGTGAACAGATTGGGTCTAACAGTTGAAGTTGAGCCTATGAAGGTGTACCTTTCAACAAGCATTTCCTTGAATATATTGATATATTCTGGATGAGGAAAAATGATTAATGTCTATGCTTAAATAATAATTCTGGGAAGTATTTTGCAGTGTATGATGAGGTCTGCATCAGGGTTCAGTGCATCCTTTAAAAATGGTTTCTTTGTGAAGCTAGTTTGTTGGTCAGTTCTCAGAAGTTCATTAATTAATGTTAACTAACTTTTTTGAACAGGGAGAAGAGCGGTGAGGAGCTACAACTCAGAAGTAATGCAAAGCATAACCTCTTGTGACTTCTGTGAAAGTGATTGCAGTCTTTGCCACCGAGATGGTTCTCCAGCTTTGCTTCAGCACTCTTCGTTGGCCTCCTTGTTCTGTGTGATATTTGTCCTTCATGTAAACTTGCTGTGCAGTTGGATGCTGTAAAAGGAAACAGATTGTTTCACATCTAAGGTTTCCATAAATTATCCAAAGAAAATTTTGTGTTCAGATACCAGCCCATCTTCAGCGATTACTGTGACCAAACTCCTGCTGTGTTCAGGGAGAACTGGGCTGGCCCATATGGTAAATTTCTGGCTGTGCCAGAAAACTTCTTTAAGAGTGTCTGCTGGAAAAACTTTCCAAGTGTTAGTTTCATACTGAAGCTATTTTCTGCAGAAGCACAGAGTTACTGAGAAAGCAGACTGAGAAAAAATAATCTTAACTCCATATTCCCACTTCGATTTTACCCCAGCTGTCAGCTGTGCTTGTTTTTTAGGGGTGTATGTTAGTTTGCTTTTCTGAAACACAATCTGCTTCTCCATTGGAGTATTGATAAGCAGAGAAATGGGAGCTTGGTACCAGAGCTCACTTTGTTCTGTTCTGAAGGTATGACACTTAACATTAATACTGAATTTCACTGTGTGCTCTAATAGGGAATAATATGTAAAAAAAAAGAAAGGAACCAGCTTCAGAGCAGATCCAAGACCCAAAAAGTGCTGCATTTATAAACTGCTGAATGCTCCAGAAAGTTGTCAGTTTCCTTTTCTTTTGTTTGTTTTATCGTTACAGAGAAGATAGGCATGTTTTTTGCCAATTCATAAGCTAATCATGCTTGAATATAAAGCCTCAGGATGTTCTCATGCATTTTACTCTGAAAGGGTTTTACTCTAAATGCATCAAAGATACAGTCTTTGATACAGACTTTGAATGAAGTCTTTCAGACTTCATTTTTCCAGAATTATTCAAAACCAAACCTAATTCTCTTTCCATATGAGAATGCTGGTGTCAACTGGTGTATGTTTATGGCCAACTGGAGTAAGGTTACCTTTAACTTTTTCTGGTTTTTGGAAGTCTTCTAGTAATGTCACTCTGGGGCGTCATTTTTGTCTTGCATTTGCAGTGTCATCTTGTTAAGGGTGGTAACTCCAAACAGCTGCTTACAGCTCTCAACGCCATGTGAGTTGGTGGCCCTGGATACCATCTGTGCACCCTGCTGTTGGTTGGTGGAAGAAGCTTTTAGGAGGCATGGACTGCACATGTATTCAGTCCAGCAAAACAACACACACGCTTGCTTAACTTCATACTACATACTACATACATCCTTGTATGCTTAAGTGCTTTGCTGAAGTGGGATGGAGGAAAAGGATGGTGAAAAGCAGTAGGCATTTCTACACCTAAACCTGCTTTTTGCATGTGGGCAGAATTAAAGATCTCTACATGTGGAAAGGTGTGAGCTTCAGAGCTTATTGCTGCTGAATGAGTGTATGAGCATGTTCCTTGTGTGGCAGCCAATTTATCCTTCTTGAACACTGCCTGTGACATCTAATGCTTACTTCTTTTTAATAAGAAAGTCAAGCTGATAACACACACTCACAGTTACTAAAATGAAGTTAATAGCTGTATGCCAATTAACAGAGGTAGAAATTATGAGACAATTGA
Source organism: Myiozetetes cayanensis (assembly GCF_022539395.1). NCBI lineage: Eukaryota > Metazoa > Chordata > Aves > Passeriformes > Tyrannidae > Myiozetetes > Myiozetetes cayanensis. The sequence continues at coordinate 84,350,590 of NW_026087411.1, read as the reverse complement.
TTCCCTTTCTTTCATACCTTTTTGAGACGGAGTGTGTATTTGTGCACATGTAATAATATGGCAGTCACTTTCCTTGAGTAATTTTTATTCAAATTTTGCTACTGCTTAAAATTTATGTTTTTGTATTTATGCTCATCTATACTGTTGTTCACAATGGAAATTTTGCATAGTAGCATGGGAAGAGGCCTGAACTTCCTGAACTGGGAGTGCCTTCTAATACTGATTTATAGGTTTTTAACTGCAGAACTAATTTAGATGGGATTATTTGTTTTACTTCAGCTATATTTAGAATTTACAATGTTTTTCACAAATTTGGGGTTCTGTTCTATTTCTCTGGCAGAGCTTAGGCCTGGTTTCTTGTAGTGGGTTCACCCTTTTCACTTGTCCTGGTGCACTTTGGATCTAGCCCCTTGAATAGTTAAATGGTGCCTTAACAGAGCACCTGTGCTGCTCTGACCCACGTTAAGTAATACTGTATTTATTGAACTGCTTAGTCAGTAGGATGCACAGTCTGACCCTCTGTAGGCTGTGCCCTTGGTTGCATGGGTCCAAAGCTACGAGAAACCAGGACACAAACTGAAACACATCTCTGCATTGGAAATTCTTTACTCGTTTATGGGAGCACAGGTTGAATTGTGCCAAGTGTAAGGTTTGGAAAACGTTCACTCTCTAAACTGGGATGTGTTTTGCTGTGGGTTTGATTTCTTGGTGGCCTATGAAAGCTGGTCTCTCGTCTTTGGGAGCAGCCTTGACATGTCATTTGCCTCCTTATAATATATATAAGTTCAAGAACCCAAAGCTCACAGACGTTCAGGTTCTACTATATGTAGAGCTCCTAACAGGGGTATTGGTACCTGGTTGATGTTAGGATAAAGAGACTCATTTTCTAAACACGAGGTACTGGAGATAAATTACTCCTTTGCAGTAGATAGTAGGAATAAATTAGTTCTATTTAGCATGCAGTCCCATCTTCCTGATTTCCTTCAAGAAAAACAAAGTGCTTAGCAGAGTCTCGGACAGTTCAACTTTTACTAGTATTCCCTTACATTTGCTTTTGAGACAAACAACACATGTTTTTAAATGACTTTTGGCTGCCTTGCACACCATATAAAAAGCATCAGTCATAATGTACTATATCAGGGAAATTGTTGGAGTCAGTGAACAAACACCCTCTTTTATTTCACTTTTTTCTATTCAGCAGGCATATCGTTACAGACATCCAAATCTGTCTCTGTACCAAGGTATTTTAAAGGAACAGTGTACAATGTATCACTTCACACAGTGTTTGCATCAGGTGGCCTATAATATTCCTGCATCAGTGCCTTCAGTCACTTTGCAGCTGTGGCTGGTGCTTTGAATGAGTTGAGAGGATAAAATTTGTATTGTGTGTTGGCAGTGAATGGAACATTGGACAGGGAATATTGTGGGGAATAGTGACTCTTCTTTTGTTTTCCTCATCATTTTGGGGAAACTTTTGCACAAATGCTCAGTGTGTATATATGATCCCCCCTGTAACATCAGTTTTTGATGTTAGAGGGGCCTACTCCCACTGAAGTTTATAGGAAATCTTTTAGCAAAAAACCCCTTTGAAACTCTTTAGCAACAAGGTCTATCAGGAGTGTTAAGGAGTGATGCTAAAAGCAGTCAGGAATAGGTATTTTGTGATGGAGTCTTCATGTTGCATTGCATGAACATTTCTGTGTGGTTGCCGTTTCTTTGGAATCTGAGTGTTCTCTGGTACTTGCTTTTCAGCCATATGGTGTCAATGGACATGATGTATCCAGGGCCATTAATACACTATTGAATCAGTAAGAAATATTCATTTACTTAGGGTTGAGTCTAGAAAAACACTATACTGCATTTTACAGGTACCCCCAAAAATTCTACCTTTGCTATCAGCCATGATCTTAGTTGAGGTTTTCTCTGTAGGTTTCAAGGTGGGTGTCATCTAGAAATCTTCTCTACTAAATGCTGTTTTTCAGAACAGGGTATGAGTGCTACCTGACAGCTTAGAGCACCTCAGAGTCTGCATGCTGGGCCAGCTTGATGGCTGATTTGGATTCCAGCATGGCACTGCTTTAGAATTGTTTAGGTTGGAAAAGACCTTTAAGATCACTGAGTCCAACTGTTAACCCAGTACTGCCAAGTCCACCACTGTCTCCAAATGACACATCTACACATCTTCTGTATACCTCCAGGGATGGTGACACCACCACTTCCTTGGGCAGCCTGTTCAATGCACAGGAGTCCTTTTGGTGAGGAAATCTTTCCTAATATCCAAAATAAACTTCCCTGACACAAATTGTGTCACACACATGAAGTGCAGGTATTTATTTCCCAGTTTACTTCCATACCACATGCTCCCACTTACTTCACAAGCAGGAGCCTGTGGCTTGTGGACATCAATGGCATGTGATAAAAGGGAGAATTGGCCATACTGGTGCAGGAGAAACATGAGAGCCAAGGTCCAATGTTCACAGAATTATAGAATGGTAGGGGGTTGGAATGGACTCTGAAGATCATCTAGTCCCAACACTCCCTGCTGTGGTCAGTGCAGCAGGTTGCTCAAGGCCTTATCCAACCTGGCCTTGAGCACTGCCAGGGTTGGGGCATCCTCATCCCCCCTGGGCAACCTGTTCCGGTGTCTCACCACCCTCACAGTAAAAAATATCTTCTGAATATCTAACTAAATCTCCCCTCTTTCACTTTGTATCCATTATTCCTTGTCCTGTCACTAAAATTCCTGATAAGGAGTCCCTCCTCTGGCCTCCCTGCAGGCCCCTTTCAGATACTGGAAGGTTGCTATGAGGTCTCCATGCAACCTTCTCTTCTCCAGGCTGAACAGCCCCAACTTTCTCAGCCTCTCTTCATGGGGTGGATGGGGTAGTCCTCTTATCAACTTTGTGACCCTCCTCTAGACTCACTCCAACAGTTCCATGTCCCTCTTATAATATGTGCCTAGCTTTTGTGTTGAAAGTCGTTGAAAATCAAGCCTAAGATGCAAAAATTGGTTTTATTCAGTTTCCAAAATATTATCCTAGCAATATTTCTCCAAAAGTGGTGTTCAAGTTGGTGTGAATATTGAAAATATTTAGTTTAAGTTGGTTCCTGTAGAAAGCATATGCAAAGCCATTATAGGCTGGAGTATGCTACAGTGTACAGTGCATGTGCAATTAAACCCAAGATTTTCACAAAGTGCCCAAACCAACAACATTATGTGATGTTTGTTTTTTTAAAATACAGCTAGATTTTTAGGAAAGAATGTATTTGAACTAGTGCCTAATGGCATAATTTTTCTATCTCAAACAGAGTATTCAGTTTTACTTCTAATGAGCAATAATATTTTCGTTACAATCTTTCTTCTTGTACCATAAATCTTTATGCAGTGAACCATCTCTTTGTGATTTGAAGATTTTGAAAGTAGACATTCTCACTAGTAATTTATGTAAAAAATGTAGCATCAATTTTTTCCTTTTCCCCATATCAAAATATTTCACTTCCATGTTGTTTCTCATTCAGTTTATTGTATTTTTGTGTGCCATATTGAAATACCATAGCATTGCACTAATGCTATTCTAGGCAGTTTAGGCTGACTGTGCTGTATTAGATCAATCCAGTGATTATTTTTCCTATGGATAGCTTGTTTTCAGATGCGTATGAGCATTAATTCCTTACGTGCCACTTTTGAGTCACCAGAACTCCAGCGAAAGATTTATCTTTAAAAATCATACATTTTATTTATATATTTCTTATTGGTTACCCAAAAACTTCATCAGCCTTGCTTAAATCTTCTGATGTTATGAACTAGGTTTTTTGTTTGTTTTTGTGTTTTTTTGGGTTTTTTTTGTGGATTTTTGTATTGTTGGGTTGTTTGGGGTACTAAAAACAAGAAAGAAAATATAAAATTGCTGGCTCAAAGGAAGTATAGAAGCAGGTGTAATGTACCATACATAAGCTGTCTTACTGACTAGCACATCTCTTCTTTTTCCATATCAGGCCTTAAGCACTTTTGGCTGCCTTGAGACATGGTCAGATACCCACTGTGGTGTAAGTTAGGTTCATCATACACATTTCCACTTTTGATCAAATCAGAAAAGGTAGAAAAATAATGCTTTTATGAGCTGTTTTGAGCAAACAGAGGTGAATTAACATGCCAGCTATGCAAATCGCTTCTGTCTTTTCAAATAATAAATACTAAGGAACTAGACTGTTTTAAAGGATTTTGGAAAATTGTAATTGGTTTATTTTTCCTCAAAGTTTGCAATAGCTATTTTTAAATTCTATTAAAGATGACTTTTAATAATATATGTCTATTGTTTGCTTGTTTAACAGTACAGCTACTTGTACTAGAGCACAGTTTCTGTACACTGTTAACCACTGCCCATCATCATCACTTCTTAGGGGCTGCCTTGCATTTGTTTTAAAGCTCATAATTTAATAATAAAAGTAAAATAAGAATAAAATAAAGTGGTACAACAGTGGTTTCCGTGGTCAGACTGCGAACAATGAACCTGTGGGTCATTGTTTGTGACTCTTATGTCTAGCATCACCTTATTTTAAAAGTATATTATTTTGTTCAAATGAAGTTACCAAAAGGTTTGCTGGTATCTGTAACAGAGGTAGCATAACTAGTCTTATGTGATGAACTCAATTTGGGTAGGCAGCTTGTGGTCATGGAGAACCTCAGGAACTATACTGTTTGGTGAACAGGAGCAAATCTTTCAGATACAGAGCTTACTACTAAGAGACAAAAAGCTCGTGTGTGAAGATAAAGACACATAGGGGAAGGGCAAAATATGAGGAAAAAAAAGAGAAAAAGCAAGGGATGCAAAGGCATCGCTGACCACATCCCACCAGCAGACCAACAGCTGCTTTGGAAAGTACCTCCAGTTTTATTGCTGAGCACGATATTGATATGGTATGGAACATCCATTTGGTCAGTTTGGGTCAACTGCCTCATCTATGTCCCCTCCAAACCTCTTGCTCACCCCCAGCCTACTTACTAGGAGGGCAGTGTTAGGAATGAAGAAGGCCTGGATGCAGCTTAAACATTGACGTGTTATTTACACTGTTTTGGTCACAAAGCTGAAATGCAGCACTGTATGGGCTACTGTGAAGGAAATTACCTCCAGCACAGTCGTATCAGTTCCCTGCAAACCCCTTCAGCAGGTCTCCTTTGCTGTGATTTCACATGGGATGATGTGTGTGAGCATTGACAAGCCTTGTGCTCCCATGGATCTGAGTTCTGTTGCAGTGACCAACATTATGCAGTTTCTTGGGTCTTTTCAGTGGGTCTATCTGTTGTTGTCTCTTCCCTTCTAGTGAGATTTCAACTCTCTTGCCATCTAGCTAAAACCTGTTTTTTTCCTGCATTGGTATTGGTTTGTTGTAACAGGGTCTCTCATTTTATACTCAAATAGTATCTTTTTATGGGTAAATGCAGTAAGCCTAGGAGTATAAATATGGAAATATTTTGATTGAATTTAAAATACCTCAGTTGTACAAATGAAGAATCCACTGAAGTAAAATTACTGTTTTAGTAGGGGTTTTTTTTGTTTTGGTTTGGTTTAGTGAAAAAATCCCATTCTGTCATTTGTTTTGCTCTCCTTGAGCTGTCCCCACAATCCCCAGACCTTGAGAAAATGACAGCCATTTCTATATGGCAGCAGATGATAAAAGATACAGAAGGTTTCAGTATTGTTTCTTCCTTTACTCCTCTTGCATGTGTAACTGTTTTAAAAGTGCAGGTTCATGTGGTTTTATATTTTTTTGCCCAGTATAAGAACATCATAAAGCAATACAAATATTCTTTTTCATCTGACTGCCATATGTTTTAGTTGTATGTTCTAATTCTTAACATATAACTTATGCTGATGTTCCTTTAACAGAAAAGCACTTTCCAAAGTGGAAGATAGTTTAATGTTCTGTTCTTTAAAAATATTTTTCCTTATGCTCAAGACTTTTACCTGATTCTTGTTATTGTTCATTCTCCCTTTCTGCTTCGTTTCCCCCATTATTAGCACATTAGGGACTGAGGAGTGGTAATCTTTAATGGCAACAAGAATCACAGAATCACAGGATATGCTGAATTGGAAGGGACCCACAAGGATCATCGATTCCAACTCCTGGTCCTACACAGGACCATCCCCAAGAGTCACACTATTTGCCTGAGAGTATCGTCCAAATGCTTCTTGAACTCTGTGACTTGGTACTGTGATCACTGCCCTGGGGAGCCTGTTCCAGCACCCAACCACTCTCTGGGTGAAGAACCTTTTTCTAGTGTTTAACATAAACCTCTCTTGACACAACTTCAGGCCATTCCATCAGGTCCTATCACTGGTCACCACAGAGAAGAGATCAGTGTCTGCCCTCCTCTTCCCCTCATGACAAAGTTGTAACTGCAATGAGGTCTCCTCTCAGTCTCCTCTTGTCCAGGCTGAACAGACCAAGCAACTTCAGCTGCTCCTCATACGGCTTCACCTCAAGGTTCTTCACCACCTTCATTGCCCTCCTGTGGACACTCTCTAAGAGACTAATACTTTTCTCATATTGAGGTGCCCAAAACTGCATAAAGTATTCAAGGCGAGGCTCTCCCAGTGCAGAGCAGAGTGGAACAATCCCCTCCCTCGACTGGCTGGTGATGCTTTGCCTGATGCCCCCAGGACACGGTTGGCCCTCCTGGCTGCCAGGGCACTGCTGACTCATATTCAACTTGCCATCAATCAACCAGGAGCCCCAGGTCCCTTTCTGTGGCACTGCTTTCCAGCGTCTAATTCCCCAGTCTGTATGTACATCTGGGATTGCCCCATCCCAGGTGCAGAATCCAGCACTTTCCCTTGTTGAACTTCAGATGGTTAGTGATTGCCCATCTCTCTAATTTGTTGAGGTCTCTCTGCAGGGCCTCCCTACCTTCCAGGGAGTCAACAGCTTCTCCCTGGAGCTGTGTCATCTGCAAACTTGCTTAGTATCCCTTCCAGTCCTGCATCCAAGTCATTTATGATGAAGAGCACAGGGCCTAAGATGGAGGCCTGTGGAACCCCACTAGTGACAGGTCACCACTCTGATGTCACCCCATTCACTATTACCCTCTGTGCTTACCCTGTGAGACAATTTCTCACATGTTGTGATGTGTTTATCCAGCTGTGTGCTGGACATTTTGTCCAGAAGGATCCTGTGGGAGACAGTATTGAAAGCTTTACTGAAATCCAAAAATATTACATCAACTGTCTTCCCTTGATCAGCTAGGTGGGTTACCTTGTCATAAAAGTAGATCAGGTTTGATAAACAGGACTTTCCTCCCATGAAGCTGTTCTGGCTGTGACCAATGGCTATGTTGTCTTTCAGGTGTTTTTCAATACTTCCCAGAATAATCTTCTCCATAACTTTACCAAGCACTGAATTGAGACTGACAGGCCTGTAGTTTCTGACATCGTCCTTCATGCCCTTCTTGAAAATTGGGACAGCATTTGCCAGTTTCCAGTCAGCTGGGATCTCTCCGGATTCCCAAGACCACTCAAAAATCACTGAGAGAGGTTTTGCGATGCCATCAGCCAGCTCTTTGAGGATTCTGGACAGGCTGTGAATACTGAATGTGGATACTGTTTACAGGCTCTGCAAATTATCCTTTTCTCATTTTCCCTTTGATTCCCTTTGTTCAAATATACTTCTTGTTGCTTCCACGTTGCTGCAGTCCTAGTAAAGACAGCACAGTCCTGAGGGGTGATAGGATTGTGACTTCAGGAGAGAGTAACTGCTTCGTATCCTGTCTAAATGATTGATGGAAAGAGATGAGTTTCTGGAAAGGGTAAGTTGGAGCAGCTAAATTATCTCCTTATTTGCTTGTTTGTTTGTTCATTTACTTCTGCTGTATAGGGAACCAAGGAGACTAATATCTTAGTGGGGATATCTTAAGAGTTATCAAGTTCAGTAAGTTTGTGGGAGTGATAAGCTATACATGTAAAGGGAAGAAAGGTAGGTTTATGAACTACCAGTGCACCCTTTGGCTTCTCTTGGGAATGACCTGTCATAATTCTGATTTTTAGCAAGGAATTTTTCTTTCCTTTCCCCCTGCCGTGTGTGTGCGCTCTGTATATGGGCCATTAGTTGAACAAAAGAATCAGCCCGAGTCCACTAATGGCCGAGATTAGTTTCCTTGACAACGAAGGGGGGAGTTGGCTGGTGTGTGACTGGAAGGGGGTGGAGGCTGGGGGGGAGAGCGCAGTCTCTCTACCCTGAGGGGAGGCTGCTGCGGGCTGCAGACACTGCCAGGTTCCTTTGTCTCTTTCCTGTCGGAGGGGAGTTCTGGCTGCTGCTCTTGGCTCAGCTGTGGCTGGCTGCAGGCCCTGCTTACAATGGACCCCAATCAGCTGAAGTTTGTGAGTTTTCTTCCATTGGGAGAACTTTCTGTTTTATTACTGTTGTTTTTTTTCCCCTTCCCCTTCTTTCCCCCTCCCCCACCTGGCGGCAGCCAAGGATCTCACAGAGCTGCCTGGTGATGGGCACTGGACATTACAAGTTCTGCTCCTCCCGTGATCCAACAGCGCCACCTGGTGACTACAATAGGACACTACACGTTTTTGCACCTCCAGTGACCCGACAGCACCCCCTGCTGACTGTGGTTGGAACCACACCAAAGGGTGCAAGAAATTGAACTATTTTCCTTTTGCCGGTTTATCGGTTTTGTTTCTTGAGGGGGATTATTGGTGGTTATAGGAGTATTACTTAGTTATTTTACTTGTTTTTTTCGTGTTCCTGTTAATACACACATACCTTTTAATAAAGGGCTGTTATTTTCCCTTTTCCATAATTTGTTTTCCTTCAATCGAAGCCTCTTAATTTTGGATTTATAATTGCTTGGAAAGAGAAGTTTGGGTCTTTTCCTCCTAATCCATCCTCAGCAAAAGACCCTTGTCTCATTTAAACTGGGACAGACCAAAGGGATTTGGCATAATATAGAAAATCCTGGGATTTTTTTTTTTATGTAGTTGTCTACCTCTGTCAGAAGTAGAGCAGCCCTTGAGTGAGATGTGCCCCATGAGACATGGAGCTGTTTTCATACAGTGATCACCTTTGTTGTAAGATTTTTTTCCCCATGTGAAAAAAAATTACACAGCCATAACTTCCAGGGTTAATATAACCTCTGAGCATACTGTGACCAAGTACAATTGTACTTACGTGGGCAAAGGATAAGTTAAAACCTCATGCATTAGATTTAAACTAGTCTTGAACTATTAGAGATTAGAAATAAATTTTATGTAATAAAAAAATATTGTGCAGCTAAATTTTCATGCCTTTCATCGGAAGCATCCTCTGCAGGTTTCCAGAAAGGACTTGATGTGTTTCTGCTGTTACCCTCTGTAACACAATCCCTAAGTCCTTCTGGTGCAAGGAACCCTGAATGGAACTGCTGCTTTCTTATTATCCTCTTCTGGGCTTTGAAAGCCTTAAAATAACGAAGTGTTGCAGTGGAGAAAGGATTTTCTTTTGAAGACTCAGTATAGAAAGTTACATTGAGTCAAATTTCACAGAGATGGTTTGGGTCCCTATTTTGAAAGATAGAAATTGCCTTACTGAATTTGCAGGCACCAATAGACTGAAGGGACTTCCAGTACTGCAGAGGCCAGAATTCAAGTTGACCTTGACAAAATGCAAAAATGCTCCAAAAACATTGATTTCACTCTAACCGAGAGAAGAACAAAGCTCTGTGCTTAGGAAAGCCAGTGCTGAGCTGCACAGATGCAGACTGGGGAATGACTGACCAGGTAGAAATTCTGCTGAAGAAAAGATGGAATGCAAATGGATATTTCACTGAACACATGCCAAACTATTGCATCTGACAACATTTGTCAAGTTATTCTAAAAGAAGCAAACATGCTGGGTTTTGTAAATAGAAGTGCTATCTGAAAAGCTGTGCTTCCCCCACCCAACACTGCTGCAATCTCAGCTGAAGGAGCTGCTCCGGTGTGGGCTGAGACTCAGATGGAAATGTCAACAGGGACCTCACAGACAAGATGTATGAGGATGGGGATAAAGAAGCAATAGTTTAATCTACAGAAGAGTCAGCAGAGGTTAATGGGATAATAGTTTATCATAGAAGTGATGGCGATAATAGTAAAAGTAGCAAAGAAATTAAATAGAAGGAAGGAGCAGTCAGTGTAGATGTTTATAAATAGAGTCAAAGGATCTTCAGTGCTTAAGTTTCTGAAAAAAGCTTGTAGGCTTAATAATATCATGGAAACCTAAGGTATGAAATCCAACTGTTGTAGCTTGACAATTGGAAGAATGTGAAGCCTTATAGTGGGACTTTTAAGCAGTTAAGTATGAAGGAGCTAGAAATGCCTGTACTGCACTGGAACACTAACAAAAGCTGATGTAAGGCTGTGTGGGAGCTCATGGAGGAGCTGTTTTAAATCCTTCCTGGAGCATAGACATGAGTTCTCTGTGTCCCTGACACTGATAGTTATCTGGGTCCAGAAACCTATCCTTGGCTTTACTTCCATAAGACCATACTAAGCACTTTAATAAACAGTTGCAGACTAGAAAGGACTTATTTAGATGCAAAACTTGCGTGTGTTTGTATTCCTACCAACAATTTCTATTTGGAAATATGTTTGTATTTCCTACCAACAATTCATGGGTTTGTCTTGTATTTTAGGTACTGTTTGTTGCATTTGTTATCCTGTTTTATTTTCTTCATTTGCCCTCAGTTTAAGCCTTTTGTGTAATATATAACACTGATTCCTTCTAAGCTGACTGCAAGGACTGTTTTGTAGTTTTACCTTACAATATATTTTATGTAGTTTTATGCACTATTGTCTGCCATAATATCCCAGTTGGTATATGAACAGACTAATAATCCTAAAAGTATATCTTCTAGGCCAACACTTTATTATGGTTGACACTGCAATAAAACTGATTCACTGTTCATGAAAGCATGTACAAAAAGGGGAATCTACCATGTTTATTACAATGTCATTCAATATGTTTTATCACTAGAAGAACTTCATATACAGTGAAATTTTCAGTTTGAAATTGGTAGGGCAGTACATAAAAGGAAGTTAATTTTGCAGTCTAATGGGAGGTACTTGGTACTGAGATCTTCATATGGAGCCAATTATATGTAAATTTTAATTTCAGTTCTGTCAGAAATGGTTTAACTTAAAAATATTTAAATATTTTAAATATTAATATAGGGATCATATAAATGCCACATGGAACAACATATGAAATCAACTTTGCTTGTCAGTCAAATAGTTATATTTTTTTTCTTTTCAAATTGATAATAGCCCTAAGTAAAGCAAATTTGGAACATGAAATATTTTGATGATGGACCAGTTTGTAGAAAAGTGGTTTTGAAGCAAGCTACAAGATAAATGTAGACTTAAACAGAGCTTGAGTGTAAATACTGGTGCAAACATACCATCCCTTCAAACACAAGAAGTGTCAGGCAGATGCATTTGTAAGTGGTTCACAAGTGGTGACTCCTTTTTTCTTGACCCATGGACACTTTTAAAATACCTGTGACCCCATGCAGATGAAGTGCATGTTGGTGGTGCCTACTTTCAGACCTCAGTATCTTGTCTGTTCTGTCTTAGCCCATGTCTGTCCAGCCTTAGCAAGGTCTTTGTATCTTGTAACCAGCCAAGACCTTAGGCACAGCTGCTTAGGGAAGTGAGGATCTTAATATGTTTGAAGTAAAGAATGAGAAATCATATCCCTAATAAAGAGGAATAAAATTATACAAAAAAGTGCCTTTTGATCTTAATCACAACAGCCACCTACCAGGGACACTGTACGGATTTCCCTGGGGATTCTTCTGACTCACATTGATGGAAAGAGAGGTCTGGGCTAAGGGATACTTTAGGGAAGTGGATAGACATTTTGTTATATTTTTTTAGAGATGAATTCTTATTAAAATGCTGGATTCAAGGAGCAGGGATAGTATTATAAGCACATGTGGAAAAAATGTACTAAGAAATCTCTGCGGTTTCATATGTAGAAAAAAGATAGCAGCCAACTCCAGCTCAGTGGGCAGCTAATTAAGCCAGAGATCGATCTCTACTTTGTATTCTGAGTTCAGTACAAGACCATGTATCAGCAAGATGCCATATGATTTTTCCTTTATAGTTTGCAGTTTGATTTCAGGAATGTACTATGCATCATCACCACAATGATTATTTAAAGATGGGATGGCTGGATGTTAGATGGGAGCCAATATGAAAGGTGTGTCTTGTTCATGTGCATGATTATTTTCCTTGGTCAGTTATTCACATACAGCTTAGGTCTGTTGTTTTTCTGTTCCTAATTTTAATTGAATCTTAGAATAATAAAAATACAAACACCTTTAATGTTTAACAACATTAAGTTTTATTAAGACAGTTGTAAGGAGTGATTTTGTCATTGCTACATATTCTGCTTGCTCCATTTAAGATGTGATGCTACAGCTTTCATGGTTCCTTTCCCACCTCCATCCACCACTTCTCCAATACACAGAGACCAACCACAGTCTAAAAGACTTTTATTACAGGATACAGGAGAAGGGAAAAAAAAAGGTGTGAATTCTTTGTGAGGAAGCACAGCGTGTGGTCTCGAAGTGGTACCTCTCACCAAAGGAGTATGAAACATTTAACTGCACATTACACAGAAAACAAAGCCTGGTATGACCTGTACAGCTCTGCCTCATCTGCTTCTCTAGTTTCATTCTTTTTCCACTTTTTCACAATGACTTTATTCTTCCACATTTGCAAGAAATAAAGTCGGAATAATGCTGCACAAGGTCTTATACAGGAACACTCTCAAATACAATCCTAAACCCCAAGTCTCTCTAGATTAGCACATTTCACCTGGTAACTTGTGGGCACATCTGGCTTGCAGGAGGTTCGAACAATGCTTTTCCCTGGAGGTGATTGAAAACAAGTTATGTGAACTGCAAGTAAAGCCAAGTGCCACCTTGTGCTCCCCAAGCCTGGGCAGTGGCAGGCAAGCAGAGAGGCAGTGAACAAAGGCAGCTGCCTGGAGCAGGAGCAGCTTGGCAGATATCACTTGTTTGCACTATTGCACCCCAATACCCAGGCACGAGAGTGGCTGTCTCCCACCTGGGCAAGCACCCAACCTCTGTGCCTGGTCTCTGGCCAAAACATGCCTTTGGCAATGGTATCTGAGTCTGTCTGAGAGACACAGGGAAAGCTGGCAATGTGAAAGAAGGAAAGCAAGAGAGGGATAAGGAGCAAAACTGTGTTCTGTTGTTGCTAGATCAATGTATAGATCAGTATTCATCCTGTGCTAGCGGCAGCAAAACTGACCCTTCAGGCTGATGTTACACGTCTTTTTTTCCAGGTTGCATAACATTCCTACGTGTATTCAAGTTACATTTTATTGGCGTGAACAACAGTCTCTTTCTCCACATCACGTGCAGTGTACGTGTAATGCAGATCACTCCGGGAAGGGTGTTCAGGAACAGAACATACGAGCTTAAACAACCCAGCGAGAGTCAGCGACCACAAGCTACAGTGCAGAAAGGCAAACAAGAGAGTCTAATGTAGAAAGAAGAGTACATTTGGGAGGCACGTGATCCCCTTCTACTTCTCAGCTATTGGTCATGCTCTGTTGAGGTCTGTGACAGTGGTCTGGCTCCCGAAAGCAAAGAACACAGATTGTCTAGGAAGCTCAGCCACCATGGGACGATTGAATGAATTAGGGTTGCTAGAAGCCCCAGGAGGTGGGGATGTGGATGTTTCTCTGTCAACCATGTCTAATGAATTCAAAAAGTCTTGAAAATTTAGGAGAATAATTTATTTACTGTGACCATGAGAGGTAAAATTAGAACCAGGTGATTAAATTTCAGGAAGAAAGTTCTAGCCTAAACAGCAGGGAGAACCTTTCTAATAGGACAAACAAACTGTGGGAAAGGCTGCTGTGGGAGAGAGCCTGCTGATTCAATAAGACACTCTGTAAGAGCAAGCTATACAAAAATCTGCTAATAATGACCTGGGTCTGTACGAATCTGTCTAGGTGGAATAGGTAATCTCTTGATGTCCTTTCTGGAGCTGTTTTGTAATGACCTGATGTCTGCAAGCCCTGCTGCAATGACGCAGCATTAAATAGTTTTTATGAGACTTACTGAAACACATGAAGTGTAACTTGCTGCTGATGTTAAGGGAAGTGCTGAAAAACTGCTTTGAATTCACTGGAGCTACAGTGGAGTTAAACGGTGATAATGAAAATCTAGGCCATAATTCCCTCCAAAAGCGACTTCTGATTCTTAAAAGCAAAGTGGGACTGCCTGGATATTTGATTTCTAACTGTCCCAGTTTAAATGAGACAAGGGTCTTTTGCTGAGGATGGATTAGGAGGAAAAGACCCAAACTTCTCTTTCCAAGCAATTATAAATCCAAAATTAAGAGGCTTCGATTGAAGGAAAACAAATTATGGAAAAGGGAAAATAACAGCCCTTTATTAAAGGTATGTGTGTATTAACAGGAACACGAAAAAAACCCAAGTAAAATAACTAAGCAATACTCCTATACCCACCAATAATCCCCTTTAAGAACAAAACCGATAAACCGGCAAGAAGAAAATCAAACAGTTCAATTTTTTGTACCCTTTGATGCAGTTCCAACCACAGTCAGCAGGGGGCGCCGTCGGGTCACTGGAGATGCAAAATTTGTAATGTCCTGTACCATTCACCAGGTGGCGCTGTTGGGTCACTGGAGGTGTAGAACTTGTAGTGTCCTATTGTAGTCACCAGGTGGCGCTGTTGGATCACTGGAGGAAGCAGAACTTGTACTGTCCAGTGCCCATCACCAGGCGGCGCTATGGAATCCCTAGTCACCGCCCCGTGGGATGGGGAAAAAAACCAAAACAGTACTCTCCAGGTACAAACCAAAAACCAAAAAAAAAAAAAAAAAACCTCGGTTCCCCTTCCCTTCCCACACTGGGGAAGGAGAGAGAGAGAGGGACTGGGGGGGGAAGGGAGAAGGAAAAGAAAAAAAAACAGCAATAAAACAGAAAGTTCTCCCAATGGAAGAAAACTCACGAACTTCAGCTGATTAGGATTAGTGTTAAGCAGGGCCTGCAGCCAGCAACAGCTGAGAAGAGAACAGCAACAAACTCCACTCCGACAGGAAGAAAAGAAGCAAACCAGGCAGCTCTGCAGCTTACAGCAGGTCCTCACCTCACTGGCCCACACACACCAGCCACACCTCCCTTCCCCACCTCCTTCCAGCCCCACACACCAGCTCCCCCTCAACTCTTCCCCCTTCGTTGTCAAGGAGACTAATCTCTCGGCTATTACTGGGCCAGGCCGATTCTTTTGTTCACCTAATGGGCAATATACAGAGCACACACACACATGGCAGGGGGAAGGGAAAGAAAAAAATTCTTTGCTAAAATCAGAACTATGACACTGACCTATAGCAGGGTTCACAGTATTTGCACAATCAGTCACTCTTGAAAAGTTTTCATTAGAAAGTAGAGGATCAGGTGTCCTTTTAAGAAGGGATATCAGATGCAGTCATCTGAACTTCTGACTCTTTCAGGAGTTGTCTACAAATAAATAAATAAATAAATAATTGTCAGCAGGCAACCTAACTACAGCTTGGGGTTGCATTCAACATACAACAGGAGTTGTTATCTCAGGCTGTTCCTAAGGTTAGGCCAAATCATATAATAGGTTTAGTAGGTTTCAACACCCAGCTCCTCATTATTATGAAGAGATATAAATGCTGTCTTTGTGACTCTGCTGGTTACAGCTGTGTTGTTAGATTACAACTTACAAACTCAGTTTTACAGAGTATGAGCAAGCTACTAAGGGAGTGTTTTCAATACTGGCTACAATTCTGTGCCAAGCTTTGTCCTTCATATGATATTTCTACTGAAATTTCCTACTTCTTCACCATTTTCCTCCCCAAGGGTAAAATCAAAATGCTAGAGGTTACAAAACCAGCAAAATATACTGAATATACCTTGGGCACATAATAATAGATAGGAGATGTTGGCTTCTCGATGTGGCTGTTGACTGTGACAACTGACAGCTTGACAAACCTGATTATTCAAAACAGAAACAGGTAATAAGAGAAATAAGGAATTTCTGTTTTTGTGGTGGGAATGCTCACTACCTTCATCAGGGCAACTTTGAGAGAAAACAAGCAAGGATATAGATGAGTCCTGACGCCTTTAAACTTCTAGCTCTGGAAAAATTCTTCTGTACTGCCCTCTGTCTTTCCAAATATCCCACTGTAACATTTACAGAGGGAAGTCCGTCTTGGTTGTCGAGCAACACTGGCTTGCTAGAGCTGCTAGTGACCATTTTGAGGGACTCAGAAAATGACAAAAAATGCATCTGGTAGCACAATCTTATCAAGCAGGAATCAACCAAACCTGAAGGACTATGTGGGAGCAGCTATAACTACAGGGAGAGATTTGTCACCTTTGTGACTTACAAGTTTTGCATATCCACATATCAATAGAAACACAGAAGTTTGTTATTTTCTGTTCTACAACTTGCAGCTGCATATATAAATCCTTTACATTTGAAACCCTCCAAAATATGTGAAATGCCCGATGATGCAGGTCTGATATCCTGGCAGTTTGATTCAACATCTTCAAATGAGTGTTGACAAGGTGTGCACACTCATCTGATGCTTTTTGTATTTCCATTATTCTGGGGTGCTGATCCCATGAAAGAAGCCACAGTGCTGGACCACACCAAATACCATAATTGCTGCCCTTCAACCATTTTAGCTTTACCATCTGGGAAAACAATTGATTGCAGTAATTTTAAAAGTCAGCTGCTGAGTTATTAACTTCTTTAAAAATTACTATTTCTTTGTGAAGGCAGTAATCATTAGCACAAATTGGTGCCCGCCTTGCAGCACATAATGCACAGACAGAGGTGTGGAATTTTCTTTGGATGTCACCAATGAGTCTCAGCTGAGGCACCTTTTCAAGGTCTGGATGTAATGCTCATCTGCCAGCTGCACATATTTTGATTTTTTAGGCCACCTTCAAGTACTTATGTTGAATATTTTAGAGTCAGAAATACAGATGAGTTTCAGTTCTTGGTTTCTGAAAATTCTGAAGTCCCAGGGAGCTGAAAGTGATCTGCTCCTTTGAAAATGAGGTCACTGCTGTTCAGTGACCTAACTATGATTATAAGAGCTTACTGGTAAGTTCACATTGGAAAAAAAAAATTGCCAATAGGCAAAATGAAAAAAATCTGCACATACTGTATTGACATAACTTGGCCAATGTCTAGTGAGTGAGCCTGTCGGGGTGTGAAAACCAGGTGACAAAAGGTATTTTTAAACCTTTTTCTCCTGATGCCAACAAACAGCTCAGTGTAATTCTAGCTGTTCCCCTCAGCCCACAGCACATTGTATTAGATTTTTATCTGGTTTTATTAGTCAGTTTCTGTGCAATTCTTTCCATATATGAAGTTAAGCAGAGAAAATAAAGGAGGTAGAAAGATCAAGTGACTACACTGTTAGATTATTTTTCTTTTTTTATTTATTATAACCCCAAAACAAAGCTTATATACCACCATCTTTTATGAAGAAGGGTGATGTTCAAGCAGAAGATGTTTACTGATGTGACTGAAAATCCCATTTTTTTAGCTTATTTGGAAAATACCAGCAGTTTAGAGAAAATGCATGCTCAGTCACTGCCAGTTTCCCAGGGATCTTATGCCCAACCCACCCTAATACAGGGTTCCAAAGCCACAGGAACTTACCAATCAATCTTCAAACTTACCTTTCAATCTTCTAGGTGACCTATCTACAAGTATTTCAGTAAGCCTTGTGTAGAGTCCTAATACAAAATTAGATCTCTCAATTAAAGAAAAATAAACAGTTCAATACCCCAAATTTTTTTAAACAGGATTTTCTCTTAAATGTAATTATAGATAGAATTCATAGCTGAAGGCCTATCAGACAAAGTATATCAGATACATGCATTAAAAGATTTTTCAAACAAAGAGAATATCTTCAAAAGCTCGGGAAACAGTTTAGTCCCCAGCTGCCATGAGGAGCAAATTCTTGTAGGTGATTGTAACTGATTCATTAATTTTCTAAACAGATTTTCTGAAACCAGATTCTACTTCAAATCAACCTTCCGGAGAGCCTTTCAGGTGCTAAACTAATCTGAAACTTTGAGCATGCACACACAATATCCAATTTCAAAAGGTGTGGAGGAGGAGCAGTTATCACTTCAGGATGCTCAGGTAGGTCAGGACTTGGTGAATATGCAGTTGTCACTGACTGCATTGTTACTGTTAGCTGGGACAGCTAAGAAGTCCTTCTCAGTGGCCCTGCCCCACCTGTGCCAGTCAACACATGGAGTGGGGAGGACATAGAAGGGTGCAGACAGATGAAGGAACGCGGGGAAAGAGTGAGACAACTACAAATCAGCAGGTAGATCTACCATGCTTCATAGTATGTGTCCAGTAAAGCCCTGATGAAGACCAGATTCTTGCATCTTCTCTTTGAATCTCTTTAAAGCTACAAAGCATCCACAATTATGAACTTAATTTAACTGTGTAATTAATTGGGTCTTATTCTGCTTTACATGAGTGGCACTTTAAAGGCACGTGAAGACCATAAACACAACTTTCATTAGGACCTGCAGTGGTGTTATGATTGATTTTAAGGGTCAGAGGAAGAACCATGATAGGGCTTGAGTTCAGCTACAAAATTTTGAAGTAAATGCAAAATTGCCTCTTTATTTAAATGTTAAAAAAAAAAGAGTCTTCCTTTGTTTTTATTTCTCCCCCATGTAACTAAATAGTTATTCTGGAAATATCATTAAAATGGATCAAAAAGAAATATTATTCATAAAAGAAGTTTCATCACTGCATTCTAATTTTTTACATGAAAAGTAGTAGGTCTTTAATATAGTTAAAAAACCCCAAAGCTCTGCAGATGCAATTGTTGGGCTTTTAAAAAGAAAATGTTAATTAAATGGATGTCTCACTCCCCTGATTACCTTTTCTTCTTTTTAGTAGTTGCTACTCGACCTCTGTGTGCAGAAGTTGAGATTGAAAAAGTCACACACAAAAAAAAAAAAAAAAAAAACCAAGAAAGGAAAGAAATTAAAAGCACCCTAAAATTTTTGGCTCCATCTCCTGTTCAGCAAATATCATCTTCATAAATAGAAAGGATGACCACAGTATTGTGGAGCTGCCTTGCTATGCAGAAGGTGATTCAGAAATGGAGGGAGTCCAGAAGAACAATGGGGGTGGTGAGGAAAGAGAGACAATTGCAAATTTAATAACATTGGAAAATTGGAATCAAACCTGAACTTCGTTAATGTTTCCAAGTTTCTGTTCTGAAATTTGGAAATATCAGAAGTGTGCAATTTCTCCAGTGGTTTAGTATTTAACTTTCTACAGCTTGAGGAGAGATGATAAAGCAGCTCAATTCTAAGTTAGCTCCAGAGAGCTCCTGCATCTTAGGCACATATGTTGCCGAACACTGAAATAAAGCCAACAGTTTTATGCCTCCAGGAGACTGACCTCATTGCAAGTCTTTAGGAAGCAAAGTATTTTAGGACTGGGAAAATCTTTATCAGCCAACTGGGAAATGTTTGTGTTTGAGTTAAGGGTTAGATACAATCATGTATAGCTAGAAAAGATAGGTTCTCATCTGGCTGTATTTCATAATGCGTTAGGTACCATTCTGTATGTGGTATGTGATGTGTATGAACACCTCGAACTAGCAGTATCAAAAAACTATTTTTGATGAACAGTTTGTCCTTTGATCATTTTGTACTTTTTCACAGCCAGGAGGTCTATTAGGGGTTGCAAAAGCTGAGCATTTGTTCGCAAGGGTTGAATTTTGAAACGACAGGAGAACAAGGAGGAAGTGAATGCAGGTCAGAAGGCAAGTTTTACCTGCCAAACTGAGCCACAAGCACAATGGCCTCCTGAGCTTCCAGTTTTGAGAATTCAGGATGGCTCAGATGGCTGTTTAGGCCTGAGGTTTATTATTGCCAGGGATCTTATTTATCTTATTATTAAAATAACAATATTTATTATTGTTTATTATTATTGAGATAAAAGAAGGAGTATTAAGCATGTTGATATAATTTTAGGAGATAACTGCAGAAATTTCTAAGGACTTCCTGTTTTTCTCTTGCACTTCTTTTCAGGTTTGTTGTTGAATGTGAATCTTCAAAATAAGATATTCTTGAGAGATTCTGTTCTGAGAGTGTTTTATCATAAGTGCCTTACATATCTTTTCAGTGTGATAATTCAGCACTTTATGGCAATGATTTCACTCTGTAAAAGTTGTAATTTCTAAAGTTAGGGAAAGACCATAATAATTTGCTGGAATTGTAGAAAAATTGAAAAGTCTAACTCATCTCGCAGAAGCTTGGAAATTTCAGTAAGCTGAGGTTCAGATTTGATTCAAATATTCCAGATTCACTAAGTTGTGATAGTTTTCCTTAAATGATCTTCCTGACCTCATTTAATAAAAATAAAACTCAAGACTGATTTAGTGTTTAGTATTTCAGAAACTTGGTGGAAGGGAGAAGTGGGGGGTGTGTAGGGGGTGTGTATGTATTTACACTTCCTTGAACCCCTTTGATAATATTGGAAAAGATATTATTTTTCTCACAGTATTGCCTAGAAGAGTCCAGTTATGGTAGTGCATATTTTCATGTTATGAATTAGACAACATCTGATATGATGGAGACCTAAACAAATATGTTATGTAAAAGACTGAGTTTTAAGACCTATGTCACATAAAATCTACATCTCCAAATAAATGCCTAAATGTACAGCTATTGTTCTCCTCTGGTGGGCTTATTTTCTATGGAGCAGAGATTTGAACTGAGGATTAAAAATTTTTTTCCCCAAAATGTTTTTTTTTTTAAATTTCTGAGCTCTGGATAAAAACTATGTTGCCAAAAGTCATACCTTATGGTAAAACAATCTTTCTTGTTAAAATCTTCAAAGAAATCAAGATTTGCACCAAAGTCATAAAAGACTGGAAGAAGTGGCATTCAAATGAAAACCAAGTGTTGGGATCTGGTGAGAGATGATATTGAGTTAGCTGCTTCAGAAGAAAGAGCTACTGAAAACCAAAACCTAAAGTCCAAAACCTCCCAAGGAGAAACAGCTGGTTTTGGCCTAGGATGTGTTTTCCAGTTCTTAAAATTCCAGTTTTATGCCTCCAAACTCATAAAGCAATGAACAACATATTCAATATTAGCAGAGGAATACGTTGCCATCAGTAGGCATCTCCAGTCAATCTGTTGATGAACTGTATGTTAGAAATTGGTTTCAATTATCTTCTTGTATAAACATCACATAACATCACAGTCTGACTTCTCAAGAACGTAAATGAGGTAGTGTTAAATTAAGACTTCTAACTCAAGTTAGTCCCTGCACAACAAAATGTTTCCATCCGTGCTAGTAATTATGTGGATCACATTTCAGGACTAACACTATGGATAAGCTAAAGCAACGGAGTTCCAAACTGGATTTTCTTGCACACAGATTTTCTCACTGATTCCCACAATATGAATGTACTTAAAGTGTGCTGAAAATGGGTTTGGCACTGTGCACAATGTCTGGTAAAATAGTCCTTCCATTCAGCTGTCTATAGACTGAAAAACAGGCTGAGAGAAATTTAACTATTGAGAAGGCAGACAGCAAAAGAAACTTGAAAAACATTAGAAAAACTTAGCTGCAAGTCTTCTGATGAAAGACAACTAATTTATTTCAGGAGTCTTTATGTCTGCTGATTATAGCAGTGACCTATTACTTAGAAATTGATAAACTGAATTTATAGACCAACAGGATTAGTTATAGAATTTCTTTCTTTCATCCTGAATTCATATGAAGTATCATCACTTACCTTGAAAAACAGCATCTTTACCTCATAACATATTAAATGACTGAGTCTGTTAAATTTTTCCAGTGTTAAAGAATGCCTAGCAATCAAACTTGTTTAACACATTAAGTGGTCCTAGCAAGACAAAGATCAGTCACTCGGTGAGAAGGGTGGTGGGTTCTCCAAATGACAGTGGGTCAAATTGTCATGGTACAGAGATTCATCCAGATATCCTGGGCACCCTTAATTCCCCAGCATGCAAGAGAGGCTTAGGAATACTCAGGAACTTGTAACTTGGGTGGCTTCTAAATGAGGTGCTGGCATAGTGGTTATTCAGACTGATGAACTCTGTTCACAGTCTTCCTTTCAGGGAGGCATCAGACCTGCCATCAAGCTCATGAATCATGCTTACCTCCTGGGTAAAATGCTGCCACTTACAATTCCAGGATAATGAAACATATGGTCTTTTAGTAAAGTAAAATATATATAAAAATTGTTGTTTTCCACTTGCAAAATTAGTGATGTTTTCTTCATTGCACTGCTCAGGTTCCAGTGCAACTTGATGTGACCTGGAGAAACTGCTTACCTGGGAGTCTGATATGGTACCAGCAGGGGTGACTCTTTTGTCTCCATAACAACCCTTAGTTCATTAAGTGTTGCTAGAGATTCCCTGAATTTTTTTCAGAGCTGAAAATTCCCAGATTTTATATTGTGTGCCATAGGGTAGGTGACAACTTTTTGGTCTGCCTTCTTCTTCTCCATGAAAACCTCATATAGTTCAATTTAATCAAACTTAAACTAGACAAGAGTGAGTTGGCCTTTTCTACTGCCATCTTACCTAGAGGGATGGTCTTTAGGGAGCACTTACCTGTTTTCTACTCCCTTTCCCTGTTGACATTTTCCCACCCAGATCTTTACCTACTCAACAACTCAACAATTGCTCTCTGCCAGGCTTTTCTATATCTCTTTCCTTCCAGTAGCAGGTCACTCTTGGGGTTGCCATGAGGACTCATGTGCAGATTTCCTCCTCCTCTCCCTCTGCCTAGGTTTTGTTGACTTCACTGATAGGGTTTCTGCTTCCCTTGAGAGAGTTTATGACGATCCAGAAATTACCTCTGCTAGGAAATTATTCTTTTCCTTAAAGGAATGTGTTCTTAAAAACAACACTAACCTTTCAGGGTAGACTCAAGGGATGACTAATATTTTGGCGTACTCTCAGTGGTTCATATTCTCTCCTCTTTCTCTTTCCTTTCAGTTCCATTGTGTGGATTTTCTAACTCTCTTTAGAACATAATTGGAAAACACATCTTTATTTATCTCTTTCACCATACTTTGTTTTTTTTCCTCTCTGTAACTCATTTTCCTGCTCTGGGAATACAAAATATTCTGAACAAATAACAGTGGGTAAGCAGCACTTTAGTGAACATTGTCTTTAATTACTCTAAGTTCTTTTAGGTATGGTTTTTGTCTTCCCCATTTCTTGCCATCTGTGGTAAAGACAATGCAAGCCTTAGGATTTTGCAGTAGATATCTGAAATAATTCTTTTCTTCTTTTATCTACAAAAATTGATCTCAGTCTAGCCTCTTCAGATTTAAAGGGTTTGGAAAGTATTGACAGTATAAGTCTCTATTCCTTTTTCCTCATCCAGCTGAAATGTTATGGGCTTTTTTTTCTTTTTTTTTTTTTTTTTTTTTTTTAAAGAAGAGAGCCAGAAGATTACTGGGAGGTCACCAGTCTCCTCCTCTGCATAACTGCCAACTTGAAAAGGTTCCTGGATGATTTTCTCTCCCAGCACATGCTGTTCTACTGTTCACACCATTTATTCTAATACTTGTCAGCTATGCAGTGCCTTTTTTTTTTCCTCAGCACTAATCAGTCTAAAGAACCCATAAGGGTTAGTGCATTTTCAAGGAAGACATATTCAGAATGATTAATTTTAGAAGGAGAAAGGAGTGAAAGCCATTGCACCTGCTGGCTTCCAGAGCAGTTAGAGTCACAGAGGTGACTTCAAGGCTATGTTTCCAGCAATGTTGATCCCCTATATCTTCTGCTGCCTTCAGCTGGGGTGGCAGAAGGTGATGGCCTGGTCCATGTCGGCCTGGGGATGGGCATGTGGAGACTTGCATTAGCACGAGGCAGCCGTGTGACCATGCTGAGACCAAGAAGATGCCGAGGGACACAGCCCTGCAGGAGGCTTTCCAGATAATTGACCCAAGTCAAGCTGAAGTAGATAATCCCTTCTGGCAGCTGACTGCACTCCTCTAAGAACAGTCTTAGAGTCCACTTTGTTTGCTGCTTGCTCCTCCATTTAGTCCCTGTGTTGGGAATGTAATTTGCAACTACATGGTTCTGCTCATTAGAATCTTTCTCCTAACAGCTTGCCTAAATCTATCATACACGCTTATAGGCTGAACTACAGAAAGCAGTCCAAAGAGACAGCTTCAAGAAGAGGTCATCACCAATGGTACATTTGACTAGCTTTCAATTTTTTTAAAATAATTTCTTCAAAGCTTATGTTTTTCTGAACAATTAAACAATGTTGTCTGTCATGATCACTTTTTTCTTTTATTTCCATCCAGAAACGAGTCTCCTCCTAAGATGCCACTTTAGCCCATTTCATCAGCTCAATGCCATTGTAGGATGAATACAATGCAACACACTTTCTGCAGGACAGCTGGCGCTTGGGAGCACAGAAGCAACACCCACTGGTGAAAAGTGGCTCAGAGACAGAGATATGCTTGAGAGACATGGAGACCCCCTCAAGTGCACTTTAGACATAGCAATGGGGGAATAAATAAGCTCCAGAATACTTCAGGTAGCTTGGAATCATTCAATGATCCTGCATGAAATACTGTTGCCCCATTTATTGCTAAGCCATTGGAGGTGTAAGCAGGGAAGGCAAGTGGATAGGAGCCCCACGGAAATAAAAAGGAAAGGCATTTTCCATCGGGAAAATGGCAGTGACACTTTGACAGTGCCCCTCTGTGGTCCAAGATCAGCAAGGACAGACCTTCAAAGCACACTGCAGCATGTCCCATAAATGACAGAGGGGATCAGTAGCGTGCTGTCCAGTTTGCTCTTCACCTGTTGTGCATGCCTTTCTGCTTGGCTCATTTTCCTTTTCCTCGATCTGATGTAATTTTTACAGATGAGGCATACATGGAAAGATTCCAAAAGACCTCTAGTAACTTCTTCCATTGAATAATGCTTTATGCTTTTAAAATTGCTTCAAATAAGTATGATAATGAATAGAGATAGTAAAAAAATTAGGAACATAAGGCATTTTTGGAGGATGAGCAAAGACCACCCAACAGATTAAATATTTCCCTTACTCACATATCTTCCCAGCCCAGCTCTAGCCAATTGCTGCACAAACAGCTCTAATATTACAATCCTAACTATTTTACTGGTTATGTCTAGATTTGCCACAGTCATAATTAAAAATTGTGTTGTATGCTTGACCAAAAAATCATACAGCATCCAAGAAATAATGGAAAACAGGGCTGCTAGGATCTTAAGCTGATCACTGTTTCCGTTGTTTTCATGACCACTTATCACACCTGACAGGTGTTTGTTTAACGTGTTCTTAAAAGTTTTGTGTCAGCCATTGTGCTGCTTTGATCTCCCAGCTAAACCAACACTGCACTTCAATAACCACCTTCAACCACTCCTGTTTGCTAACAGCAGGAATTCTTACTCCCGAAAGTTTCCATCCTGGGCCTCTGGTGAAATCAGTGTTGGGATGATAGCTGGAACCAGGGATACATTTTACTGCTCATGGGTGGAAAAATGTCGCCCTAGAGTTTCATTCTGTGAAGCTCACTGACACAAATTAGAGCTGCAATTTCTCACCTGTGTATTCAGAAGCAGCTTGTTGTTGCCAGTTGCAGTAGCAACAAGGATGGAAAGCTGTTTTTCGAAAGTCTTGAAAACCTGCTTCTCTTTTGCTTTCATATGTATTTTTTTATTTATGTAAGTGCTCATAAGAGAAAGTACTCCCAACGCACTGGGAGCTTTGCTGGACTCTAAGTGTATTAAAATGATCACTTTGTTTATCCTTGAGTGTAGCCCCAAAACATAGCAAGATCAGAAGGAAGGAAATGAGTTCACCCCACTACCATTCGCAGAATTTATGTCACTCGGTTTCCCACCCACCTCCTTACAGGCGAGGAATACAACTCTTGCTCAGAGACTAATAACTAACTGCCTGTGGCTTTGATGGGGGAGGGGGATAATTGCCAAGACATTGAGCCCTAATAGAGAATTTTCTGCTGTGCTCCTGCTCCTACAGCAGTGAAGCTCAGCAATGGCACATTACTAAGACAGGTCTGACCAGCTACTATGGAGAAAAGAGGACATCTCTTGGGTAAGGCCTGTCTTCCCAAGACTGGTTTTAAAAAACAGGTCTGGCAGACAGCCCGTTGCCAGTGCAGGTCTGTGAAGAGACTGCATTTGGTATCTTCATGAAGGGAACTGCCTCATCAGCTAATTAGCTGCAGCCTCTGAACAGAGCCAAACCACTGCCTTGTGCAGAGCACAGTGTCATCATCATATCTCCAGCTGACACAGGCTGTTTCTGTGTTCCAAAGTTCTTATTCAAGCAAAGACGTAAATACAAGAGCACAATTCTTTAGCCATCTGGTAAATGGAAAATTTGAACTTTGCCATAGGGGTTGCTAATCTCTGCCTGGCAGCTGGGATGCTGACCAGACACCCTGATGCAAATCCAAGCAGCAGAAGGCAGGCACACACCTGTCAGGAAACGAGTAGAAAGTGTGGCTCTTCTGACTGCTCAGCACAAGCAGCCAGTATCACCTCCCTGCAGCCAAACCCATAATATCTCAAAATGTTACGTAATGCAGCTGACAGCTCCGGTCAGTGGAGTCATCGCTTTTTATTCGAACTGTCACTGGTATAGCATCCTCACCACATCCCATGGTTGTTCATCAGTTCCTCAGGCTTTCTGAGCTGTGAATGCAACACATATCTGAGAATAACATGGGCAAGGCAACATCTCATTGCCTCTTTTGTGAGCATCCTTTCCTCACCAAGAGGACAGCGAGATGGGAGGGAAGTAGAGAATACAACTGGGTTTTATTTTTGCCACCTCTGCAGAAGGGTAGAGATGAGGAGTAGAAGGAAAGAGAGCAAGAAAGTAAACCATTGCTCCTGTTTTAAAAAAGAAATATTTAGCCTCTTGTCTTCAGGGGTCTGGATTATAACTCCTGAAGGAATAGGGGAAAATCCTAAAAACTCAAGGTGCAGAACCAGAAACAACCTGGGAAGAGCAGAAGGCCCTAATATGAAAACCCTGATGAAATTTGTTGGTTTCCCACTCAGTGCTGGGTTTTTTTGAAACTGCTGCTAGCTCATCTCATGTATTGTGTGGTGAACTGAAGTCAGACTCTTAAAACTTTTATTTTGTGATGCTCAGAGCACTCTAGACCCTCTCTGAACCTGATTATAATATGTATCCAGTACACATCCAATCCAGAACTGATAGACTGGACTGCCTGTCAGACAGTGCCATCCACAGCCCAAGCCATTGATAAGAAAGCAATGCTAAGGTGGTTCCAGTCAAAAGCAACATCAAACCCAGCAAACCCAGCCTGTTTCCAAGTCCTCTGAGTGACATGCATGCCTTTAGAGCATGGCTGGCAGGTGGGAGCTCTGGTCTTATTTTTCTTTACAATGTGGGGTGCAGCTCAGGATGATAGCAGAGCTATGACAAGCCCTGAGGCTGGGTCTAGAGGGACTCTGTAGCTGCTGCTGCTGGCAAGGCAGACAGGGCTGGAGCTGGCTGTCCCTGTTTTTGGCTGGGGCTCTGCCCTCTAGAACTGCATCCTGTGCAAAGCCTGACCCAGGCAAGAGCTATGCAGCAGACAGGACTCATCTGCTTAGCCTGGCTACTTAATCAGGAGGAAGACATTTTCTGTGACAGGCTGTGTGTCCACAGGTAAAAGGAGATGTCAGATTGGGTTGCCAGAAATAGGTAAGCCCAGCTCAGATGGGAATGTTTTTCATTATCAATAGTTAAATGCATTGAAGGCAAAAAAGCAAGTGAGACAAATCCTCTTATAGAATTTATCTTCAGCAAAGTAAATTTACTTTTCCTGTTTTTTGCTTCTTCCATATCTCTTTAAACGGAGATCCTGTCAGTAGCATTTTATGGTTATGGAGGATGAAGAAACAGTGCAAAAACTGGTACTACATTCCCTTGATTTCCCATCCTATTCCCATGGGGATCTAGGGAGGAACTACACCAGACAAAGCATTTGGCAGGGTTTAGTCTCTATTTTTTTCTGAGCCCAGAAAGCTCTGTTTCTGTTTGATCCTGATGAGACTGGTGCTGAGGAATTTGCCACCAGTAAAAAGGCCAGTGAGCTTTTGGGAAGGATGAGACCACAAACATTCACTGTAACTCCTGGATAAGAAAGGCAAACGGCATGCACAGTAGCCTTATTTAACCTGTGTGCTGCCCCTCAGGCATCCTGACATCAAAACTTGACGTGATGGAAGAACAGCACTGCTTCGAGTCTGCAAAAATAATTAGGATATTCTGCTGCTGCAGGAACTAGGGCCAAGCAGCAAAGACAAGTTGCCTTTGAATGTAATCAAACATGAGTTTCTGCTCTGAAGGCTGGAGGGAAATTCCAGGAGGACAATTTGAGTGCTAGTGGGATGTCTGGCCCTGGGCCCAGGCAGCACACCAGCCTGCACTAACCCACCACCTGCCTCTGCCCAAGAAAATACTGGGGCATTTTGAGAAGGTTTGTCAACCAAGACCTTTGGTCTTCCAATATTTAAAAATTAACCAAACTGTTACTATGGCTACTATGGCTAAGGGTAAAAATCACAGCAAATTCTAGTGGCAGTAATGGCTTACCTCAGATTAGCAGGATCAATGTGTAAGGGTAAAATGGGAGTGTTCCAGCATTATCACACTTGTTTATTTTTAAAACACATTCAACACAGATTCAGGTTTTTTTCAGTCTGAAGAAAAGAATGTTTAGAAATACTGTGGCTGGACACCTGTTAGAACTCTTGCTGTTCTCTACCCAAGCTTGAATCCAACCGCTTTTCACTGTCAAGGTGAAATTCCCAGCTTCAGCAGCACTGGAAATTTGTTCCTCATCCATTTTTCCTCTAGTTCCAGGAATGAAATAACACTGTTAAAAATGCATCAAAACAAGACCCAAAAAATATTGCTGTGGTACAGAAACTGGGAGATAAGTCTTCTTCAAAAGAAGAAGACTCGTGGACCACAACAATTTCTGTGCATATGTACTCAAATCAAATTAAATTTGATAGGTAATGTAGGTATTATTTCTTCCATACTCATTTTTCTGCAATAGTTGAACTACCATGTAATTTGCTATAATGTCTGTGTGTTTCTTTCTAAGACAGGTTTTGTTTGTACTTTCCAGTAGAGCAGAGAACAATAATTCTTATACATGATGTAATTTATTGTCTGAGTTGCTCTTAAAAAAAACATGCTTAAAGTCAAATTGTTCTGCCAAATAAAATTATTAGTTGAATAAATCTGAGGAGTGTAAGAAACCCAGTGAAACTTCTTACCAATATTTCAGAGCCTT
Source organism: Myiozetetes cayanensis (assembly GCF_022539395.1). NCBI lineage: Eukaryota > Metazoa > Chordata > Aves > Passeriformes > Tyrannidae > Myiozetetes > Myiozetetes cayanensis. The sequence goes on along the minus strand of NW_026087411.1, from coordinate 84,321,161 downwards.
GTATCTAAATAAAACTCTTTTGCTCAGACTCTGTGAACAGCTGAGTCTATGCATTTTACAACCCCAGCATTAAATATATTCTTTCTTTCAAGCAGAGATCTCAGTGAAGTAAAAGCAATTAAATCTGGATTGCTGGCATTTGCAGAGGGAAAAGAGTAAAGGAGGTGGCAAGAGCCATCCATGAGTTTGTGTCTCAGCAAGCGGTGCAGCCCTAGCTGTGGCTGTGCCCAGGTCTCACTGCCTGTGGCTCTGACACAAGGAATGGCAGACAGCTCTCAGTCCCATCAATCTGTCTCCTCTTTTATACCCAGGCGCTCACATCCTCTGGTTCATGTCATGTACTGTCAGAGACTGGATTGCTGAGGCACCACCACAGCTGGATATCATTGAGGGTGTCCTTTCCCCAGTACAGAGAAGGAGTTGCTACCTTTTCAATTCAAGGATGACCATCTGTCATGGTTTAGGAATGGTACTCCCCAGTTCAGTGGCCCCACCTGGACTCTCCAAATCACTTTCCTCCCTCTCTCACTCCCTCACCTTATCCTCCCGCTCCGCACTGCAGTGGGAGGGAGAGGAGAACTGGAGGCACAAAAGGAAAATATCACAGATTGAGATAAGAACAATTTACTGGAAACAGCAATGAGATAAGAAAAACCAACAGTCACAGCGACAATATTAATAACAAAAGTGTACAAAAGAGAGTAATTCACATGGTAATATGCTCATTATGATGCTCATGACCCAACTGCAGCCTCACCACCCCAACCGAAAGAGTGCCCTTCCTTCAGGAAAGACTCCCTTCTCCCCTCCCGCCACAACAAAGGCTTGAGGTGCTACAGAAAAACCTTTGGGTCCTGACCATGCCCCCTCCTGGCTACTGTAAAAATTAACCTCCTGGCTACTGTAAAAATTAACCATGTCCTGGCAGGACATGTTGGACCATTACAAGTCTGTTCTTCTGTCAGGCACAAAGATAACTCACCAGCAGATCAACCCAGTGGACACATGGCAGTGAGTTACAGCCTGCATTTTAAAGTTGGGTATGGAGACAAGGAGAACTTCCCTTTTGTCCCACACCAGATATCCTCCCATGGCCGATCACAGACCTCCCATCCCCTTACATTTCAGCCCGGCTGACTTTTCTCCCTTTCTCTTGCTTTGTTTCTCTCATGGTTTAATATAGCAAAATGCTCACTGGAAAACAAAAAACCCCAAACAATTTCTGTTCACAGATATCAGGGAAGCTGAGCATTGCCTCGACTGCGTGTGCTGGACTTGTATCCAGGGGCAGCTGTGGGGTGGTCCAGCCTTGCTACATCAGGGCTTCTGGGGGTCTCAGCCAAGCCTCCCACCATGCCTCAGAAAAGGGCTTTGGGAGGCAAAACCCTTTCGAAAGCTAAGGGATTAATCACACCTGGGGTGGGAATGGCAGATCAGAAATGCAGGAAAAAGTGAAAAGATGGCTTTGATTATAAGGATTCATAAAGTCATCACTCAGAGAGAAACCCAGCACTTGGGGAAAGACCATGTTTCTTAGAGGGGGAGAGCAAAAGAGGCTTTAATTTTCATGTGTTTTTCTTGGTCCACAAAGTAAAGATCACACAGGGAATACTGTACCCCATCACTACCATGCTTCTAAGACTGGTTTCTAAGACATGAGCTTCATAGTCCTGTTCTGCAGATGAACATCTCCCTGGAGGATACCCTTTTCATAGGCTCCCAGTCTGGGAGCTGTGTTCTCAGTCCAAACTGAGAGAATATTAAAAAGATTACTTGTAGGTGCAAGAAAAGGCAAACAACCAGTTGTACTGCTGTGCTTTGTGTAGAGCAGACCTTCTGTGTTTCCCTGAATCACAAGAAAAAGGAGGAGGATTTACATGGTAGAGCAGCAATGGATGTCTCACAGGGACAGAGACTGGGGATGTAGCAGCTTGTAAAACTTCAATGAGAACTGAAAAAATTAGAATTTAATTAAAAAAATCGAAAAAGAAAACTTCAGGTTAGGTTTCAGCCAAAAATGGCAAATGATGAAAGAATTGTGGTTTCCTGTGAAAAAGCAAGAGAAAAATTTCCAGGAAAGTTTTTGTCTAGTCAAAAGTATACTTTTCCATTAAAAAATAAATAAAAAAAAGATTAGATCAGACAATTTCTTCATAGTCCTGATTAGTCCCAGCATTCCTGAGAGGACAATACCCACTAGATGTCAGTCTATTGCCATGCAATAAAAACAAATGAGCCAGAAATGTCATCAGGAGTTTTTTGGGATGAGGATATTTCCACTGAGCTGTCTTCTGTCAAAAAATGTTGCCAATAACTCCTTGATTTCTATAAAATTCCTCAGCTTTGGATTTCCAGAGTTTTTCAAAGCCATTGCAACACATTCCATGGACTATGCCAGCCAGATATTTTTCCACTACCACATCTAACCCCCAAATGACCTTTGATTCCTCAGCTATTTAAAAACTTTTAAGCAACATCTGTACAGCATAAAAAAGAGTGTAATCCCCCCCAATCACACCTCCCCCTTCAGTTCATGGTATTACAGATTTTCTAGAGACAGAGAAACAAGCACTTTCTTTAGCTGAGCTGTGGGCACACAGCAAAAAATTTCTTTCTGCAATGTTTTAAATGGCTGAAGCAAACACCTTTCTCCCTGACACCAACATGTGAAGAAAAACGGAGTATATTCTATGAAATATGGCCTTTAAAAAATTCTGTTACTGTCCTACTCTCAGCAATCATTCAGGGATTCAGGTATTCCAAGCAGAGGCCAAAAAAGCCTCTGTGTATTCTTCCCACCACACATGACAATGCTACGATAATGTAAATTGCTTAACTTGACTTTCATCCCTGAATTGACTTCTGGACAGTTGTATCCCAAGAAAATGTAGCCAACAGTTTCTAAAAGTTGTGGTCTGGGTGATGGGCTATTTCAGAATATTCTGCTGCTTGTGTTTTCATCAGTATTGTTTGCATCACCTTCAGTATTGATTCTGTTCAAGGAAAAACATAGAGCATTTGCCTCTGGCATGGAATACCAATAGGAGAAATTATTTAGGCACCAGATCAGAATGGCACTTTCTTTCCTAGCTGCAAAACTATAACTTTAGGAGGCTTGCTTACATAATTCCACTGCTGAATTAGAATTTGAATCTTTAGAAGATCAAAACTCCCTTTCACATACGCAAATATAATAACAAGAGTGATTCAGATTTGGAGTGTTTTATATATGACAAGTAAGCTTTTCTGAATAGCACTTAGAGACACCTGAGCAACATTTTAAGTATAAAATCTGCTAGGGCAGCTGGGTTGAAACCTTTTCTGATGATCAGTTGAGACTACTTCATGTACAGAAAAAACTCTCTGTGCAAAGACAAGTTTAAATTTTGTTTCTAATTTTTTTTTTTTTAAGTAGAATTAATTTACACCCAGTACTTGCTGCTAGATTTCATGGATAACTACTAAGCTTTTTAATACCAAAATATTGGGAAACAGGCAGTCAGGAAAAGAAAAAAATGTGTGTATCATATTTGTGTTTGCAAGACTAGACAAAATCGGAAAGAAAAGAAGAGCTTTCTCTGTCATAAAACTTCAAAGCCTCGCTTTCCTTACAGAGTACAGACTGCAGGAGTGAAAATTGAGAAATGTACCTCCTCATGTTTAACATCTCCCTGTTCTGCCAGATGGTGGGCATCAAACTGTGCTTCATACTAAGGGTTGTGGAAGAAACCAAGGGACAGTTTTGGGCAGCCACCATTCTTATACTGGTAATGAGAGGTAATTTTATTAGAAATACTGAAAGCTTTCTTCTTCCCAAGAAGCTGTTGTGACTGAGCTGTAGAAATTAAACTAGTGGCTGGCATAAGAGAAGTGCAAATAGGTAGTTAATAAGTTAGTGTTTACAAAAAAATTGCCGGTAACAGGATCCATACACATACAGCTATCTGAAAAGGAGCCTAAAGAGATCAGCAGCAACAGTTTGGGAGAGAGCACTAGGTATATATACGTTCTGACTTGTAGGCACTATTTTCAGCCACATTTGGCTTTCATTTACAAGTCCTGCATTGCACATGGCATCTGTCTCACAGGTGTAGTATGTTCCAGATGGCAGAGATCAAAGAAAATTGGATAAATCTGCCTCTTGAGACTTAACTCATATGTGTAGTGGAAGATATGATACAACACCTCTGGTCCTCTGTAGTTATTCATAAGTTGGAACATACTTGTATTTAAAGAGGTTCATTGGAAAATTGTTGTTTAATTTGTTATAGCCTAACAGCTTCAAATCATCAGTGGGATTTTCATTGTAACTGAACCAGTTTATATGAGCTGTGACATCTCAGGTGGGTCTTTGTTTTTCATCAGGCCCAGGATGATTAGACTGTCTGCTGGTGACAATTATTTCTTCCAGGTCTTTGGGAACACACAGTAATAGAGCATTTGAAACAACAAGGGAGACAACCTGCTCTGTCCCCATGAAGTTTCACTGTTGCACAAGCCCCAGCTTAGAGGGTCACCAGAAACCTTTAACTCTTCTAGTAATAGTCCAGGTCCACCTAGAAGATGGGAAATAATAGTGCTTTTGGCATAAAAGTTTGTTCAACACACTGTAACAACAGCAGAAAAAAAAAATTCCATAGTGGGTTTTTTTGGTGGTTGTTTTGGTTTGGTTTTTTTAAGGACTGGTTGGATGTTGTTTCACTCCTGCAGTAAATGCTGCCACTCCCCAGGCAGTCAAGTGATGCATAGGTGTATGAGAGAGGAAAGCAGCCATGACAAGCAGCGGTTCCTCAGATCAACTGCAGGGAGAAAGCCACTGAAAAGATTGCAAAAACAAAGGACACAGCAAAAAGATGAGGGATGGGTGGACTCACAGACATGGTATTTCTGGAGAGCTGGAGCAGCTGCTGAAAGGAATGGTAGTAAAAGACTCGATCAGTTCAAGTAGGTCCTAAGTACCAGGCTTGCACTGCTGGGTTCATTCATGGGAACAGAGGGAGAGCGCAAAACACAGGGAAGATGGGGGACTGTGGTGGCAGAGCACTCTCCAGAGGTGTTGGACAGACTAATACTACAAACTGGTGCTGCCTGAGGTTAGGGCAAGGTACCTGCAGGCAGACAGTGGGATACTGCAAACTGTGGAGTCAGAAATGAGAGATGAGGGAGTGGAGTGGAACATTTTATGCAAAAGCAGATGCTAAGATATTAACTAAAAAAATCCTTTGAATTTTTTTCTCAGTTTACTGAGAAAAGGATGTAGAAATATCTGGATATATGTTTAAAAGTAACACAAGTTGCTCTGCCAGGACAATATACCTTTAGACAGCTGGAAAGAAATATGAAAGGGGCTGACTAGCAGCAATCTTCTGTTGAAGTCAGGCTGACAGGGAAAGCTTTCATGTCTTAACATCAAAGATGCTTAAAAGACATAAGACAAAGCTGAGAGATTTTTTCAGACATTGTCCCTGCCCTAAGCAATAGTTGGCAGATTAAGTATGATTCTTCTTCAAGGTGAGAATTTAACTTAGAGTTAGGTCTGAGATGTGACTTGAAATGAGATGGTTAGTATCCATATTACTGATTATCCATATTCACTATATTTAATAAGAACATATTATAATCTGATAATAGAGGTTTGTGGCAAAAAAGAGTTGAGGGATGTGTTTTTCACTGCTAGGGCAATGTTTAACAAGGGTTTTTTTTTTCAAAAAATAATCCAGGAATCTACTACTCCTTGTGAGATTTTCAGAATGGGAGATTGTGAAGCAAAAAGTAATGAATGGGATTGTTTTACCCATATAAAAATAACAGGAGAATGCCAAAATTCATCATTACTGGCAGCCTCAGGGCACATTGCTGCAAGGCAATGTTACCGGGACAGTGCAGGGAGGTTTGGACCATGTCTGCTTGCACTTTGCTGAGTTCTCGTCATTGCTTATTCATTTTTCACCTTTCAAAATATGAAACCCAACATTTTTCATATTTGGATGGCAAAGTCCAGAGTTAACTAAATCAGAAGTGAGAAGGATAACAAGGGATTTCATAGACTGTGTCAGTTGTGTTTTTTATGCAGGAGATTTTCTCAGTATGCTGTTTGGAACATGGAAGAAAAATCAAAACCTTGCTGTATTTTCCCCCTATTTTAGTGTTCATGATGAGTAGTGCCCTTCTGACTAGGTCATCTTTGTCAGAAGAGCTGCAGCAACTCCTCACAAGCTGTTTGCCTGACTAGGTAAGTAACAGCAGAGAAGCCTTAGAGTTCAGACAACCATACAAACTGGTGGAGTTTGACAAGTTATTACATATCCTCTGAGGCACAGTAATTCCGTGAATGTGCTTTAGGCATGGGGCAAATTTGGGTTACTGTTGTATACCTTTAAGCTCTTTTATTGCAGGTTAAGAGGTCTGCAGCCTCCAAATTAAGAGTTATCATTTCTACTTACTTTGCTGGGAGAGTTATGATATGAAGACAGTGGAGATTTTACATGAGGGCTATACACATGATATGGCCGAGCAATAGTTATGAAATATGCATTTTACTGCTGGAGACTAAATAACAGGTCAAATTTTTCCATCAGCATGCTTTGACCCTTATTTGCCCAGAGAGCTGAAAAGCCCAGTTTTCACCTTTAAGCAGTCCTCCTTTCCATTTCCATTTTTGTGGCTGCTTTCCCCTTTCACACCTGTGTATAACCTTGCTTAGTCAGACTTCATATTTGATTACGTGAGGACTGACAGCAGCTGGCAAATAACTGCGATAAAGGGGTTTGTATTACAGACATTGCCTCCCCAGAAATCGCTGCAAAGATGATGTGTTTCACAAAGACTATTAGCAGAAGTAAGAAAGGATGAGTTTATTCACTTAGTACAAGGATAGCAGGATTTGAACCCTGCAAACTTAAATGTGCTCTACCTTTTGTTTGTTTGTTTTTGTTAACAGCTTTTTCTTGTTAAGTCTCTAAATTTTGAAAGTGACATTATTTAGTGAATTGTAGTATATAAGAAATGAAAAATACATTAGACTTTTACCTGAGACAATGAGTTACACTACTTGGCAAAACTGAAATTTGTTTTTCTTTTCATTACAGATAGAATGAAGTTATTTTATAGCTCTGTGATCTCATTAGTTTTTGCATGTAGTTATTCATCAACAAACATATAGTATGAGTAATTTCCATAAAGAGCAGCAATGTTAAAGTTTTAGTCTCTCACGGCACGGCTACGGGAGATTCCAATGAGGTCAAAACATAGTGGGCAGCTAACTGATTCCCTCAGGTAGCATTAACAGAGAGGAAACTGTACTGCCCACATGCATGACAGCTTTCCACTAATTTTCCATTAACTATTCTGTCACTTTGCTTTAGTGGAAAGAAGCCAAACTAATATTACAGAAAAGAAGAATTAGTTAGAGGTGAGAGAATAACACTCTGGGAGTTTCCTTCAGATTTCGGAAGGTTCTCTTTAATTTTCTTCCAGTTTCCCAGTCAACCACAAGATAAACTTATACCTTCCTCAGTGCTGTGTGAAGTGTTGTAATGTCTTGCAGGTCCAGGAAAAAAGTTTTTGTGACATGCTGAAAAACTCTTCTGGTGTTCTATCTTTTTGTGTAAAATGTAAATATTGCTGGAGAAATTAGGACAGTGTGGAATCAGTTTAGAGAATGGGTGCTACTGGTGTAAATACCAAGCATTAAAGTGAGATTGAGAATGGGTGGGGATGTCTGAAAATACCCAAAGAGAAGGAAATATTTGAATATACACTGCAGTTATGCTTAAAATACACTTTTCATCTGTAGTCACTTGGTGATGCTCTTGAGTTGTATTTCAGCTTTGGGACAGATAATTGGCAGAAGAGAAAGTATTATTTAAATGTTCTTCCATTTTCACTCCTCTCTCACAGCTGAATCCTGAATTTAGTAGTGTCCAATCATACACTCCTAGGCTCTCTCCTGTGTCTCTCCCGTACAGACTCAATAAGCAAAGCTAGAGTCATTGTGAGTGCTATGCCAGAAATATTTAGTCCAGGTGGTGGGATGCATCTCACTATTTCCAACCATCTAAAAGTATCCACTGAAAATTAGTTGTTCAGGCTCTCTTCGTTGTTGCTAAAGAGAGACAGAGACCCTTACAGAGACCATTTCATCTCAACTCACCATACGCCGGTTCTGTTTTGACCACAAAAGAAGTCTAAACAAGTATTATGCAGTAGATTACCACTTTTCTGGGGTGCCCCTTCCTGAGATTCTTTTCTGGTTTTTTCTTTGGCCTTGTGGGCTCCATACTGCAGTCACAGTACAGCATATCTGGAATCTACCTGAGATGCAGCAGAGAGCATGTCATGCTCTAGAAACCATCATGAGGCATCTGACCAAACATTCAGAGATTTCTGCAGTAACTTGACTGTAACAGGAATATCAGGACCTAAAGCATATCTTGAAACAATGATAAAACTAGCTCTATCAGCCCTGCCCTGTTATTTCCAAGACTTATTTTCATGTCAGCTTCCCATGGATGCACTGGAGAGCCAAGTCTGAAACTGCAGTTGCTAAAGCTTAGCCAGGGAGGTGGTGCAGTCACCATCCCTGCAAGTGTTTAAGAGGTGTCTGGATCCGGCGCTGGGTGATGTGGTTTACTGATTACAGTGGTAGTGTTGGGTGGATGGTTGGACTGGATGATCTTAAAGGTCTCTTCCAGCCTTGATGATTCTATGATTCTAGGATTCTCTGGTCTGTTCTGACTGTTCTGACACACTGCTGCTCATCTAAAACACTTAAAAGGGGTTTTAGACTGATAAAATGATCCAGGGAATTCTGACTTGTATACAAGGCCAGAGAACTTAGTTAGATTTTATTTTTCATCATAGTTATCTTTCTGTAGTACCTATTCCCTTGAATGGGTATGATCTTTAACATGTTGACTCCTTGAATGAAAATGTTATTATAAAGCATAAATACTTACACATGCATTGTATGTTCTGTGTTTTAGCAGTGTGTAACAAAGGAAGCTACCTTTGAGATGCCAGAAGATAGGCCTTAAATAACTAATGTTTATAAGAAAATAGTTACAAGTTACACAGCTGATGATTTTATATTTATGGGAACTCAGTGGGAAGTGGGTGACTTTAAAACCAGTCTCAAATATGGATGTCTTTTTATTGGTAGTGTCCTGTCTTTGCAAAGTATATGCTTGAAAGCTAGGAGTCAAATATTATTTGTTTCTTTGGCCTCATGATCTGACTAATCACACAGCTTAGAATTTGCAGATGTATCAGTACCATTATTTTCATGCTGTAACATCCTGAAGGTGGCTTAAACTTGGTCAGCTGTATGGGGATGCAATGCAAATAGGGTGAAGTAGCAAAGCTGAAAAAGCTACTGAAGTCCCAAAGAACTGCTGACACTCCATCACCTGTATTCAAGGAATTTTGTTCTTACAGACACAGGGGTGCTATCAAGGCACCTTGTGAGCCAAACAGACTCCTGTTGGTGCTGAGCTATCACATACCATCAAGCTCAGTGAGGCTGACATGAACCTGGACTTTTTTTTTTTCCCTCCAGTCTGTTGTGCACTGATTAATGCTGCTGGCAGATTTGGCACAGCAGCATTTTCTGATCCCAGTGCCCAGAGAATCCCCTCTGCTCATGTAGAATACGTTGTCTTCTTGCTGCAACTAAAGGGCAATAATATTTTTAACCCTCACTCTAGGAACGAAAAGCAAAAGGAGGAATTCAATTAGAAATGTTTTTAAGCTTTCAAAAATAAAACTTTGTTTTGTTTCTGGGTCAGAGTCCTCGTCCTTTGTTCTCCATCAATAGAAAGAAATAATTTTCTGTTGAATCAGTGAATTCACCTCCAGCAGATTTCTCAAGTCTGATACATTGAGACAACTGTCTTAAAAATTTGAAGAAATGCTTATTGCTATTTTATCTCAAACTAATTTTTTCCCTTTCTATTTATTTTTCAAGAAGAGAAAATATTTTCAGTAGTCGTCAGTTTTATGTGAGTAAAATATTATGCTTATTTCTGAATGACCACAGGAAAAATTCTGAAGTTGTATATTTCTGGAAATTGCATGAATTATATGGATTATTAGTCATACTACCCCCTTAATTTTATAAAACAAGGAAGAACATATGTTTCCTATTTGATGTAGTCATCTTACAGAGAGACAGAAAACACTGAATTCCATATATCAGAAGAAAGAGTAATCCAGAATAGTTTTAAAGTAAATTGCCACAGTCTATGCCAGTCACTGAAGATGTTTCCCACCACTTCCTCCACATGTTTGTTTTCTTTTCATACAAAAACCACACTTTGCAAAAAGAGGGATTTTATATCAGGATTTGATTGTTGACTGAATGTAAGTGGTATTTTTCAAATAACATGTTTGAATATTCAGTATTAGCCATGTGTAGTAGAGTGGTTGCCCTTAAAATTTAAATAATTGCATCTGACTTACAGAGTTCTTTGGTGATTTGGAAATCAAGCTGTGTGGATTTCCTTTCTGACTTGCTTAGTGAGTCTAGGTATATTCCCTGCATACAAAAATGAAGGGTCACTGGGGCTGTGGCTAAACTGTGTTGCTGAGGGTACTTTATAGCTTCCAGCAGCAAGGAGACACCAGTTGTAATCCAGTTCCATTCAGGACAAGACCTGCTTGAATGGTATTGCTCTATCACCTTGCTTTTCATTGGAATTTGTGTCTTGGTAGGGAGCTGTGGATGACTGGGGGCCAGGATTGTAAGGCATCGAGGTGTGCTGAATGAATTAGTACTGGAGCCGAGATAACACAACTCTCTACTCAAATGAATCAACAAAATTGCATTCTTTGAGCTGTGAGCTGCTATTTAATAATTGCTAATGAGAGATCTGCTAAACAGCTTGAAATATACTGTGTAGTCAGTATAACGTGTAGTTTAGTGGCAAGCCAGGAACTCACAGTGCCTCCATCAGCAGCAAGTGGTGTAGAAAATTAGATATAGTCTATAGTTGCCTGTGTTTCAGTTACCAGCTCTTTTGTTCATATGCTGTGGTGTCTTAGAGCCATCTGGGTCTCATGGAACAACATAGCTGCTCGACATTGAGGATGGCCTGGGTGAGACACTGGCTCAAAGGTACAGATGTCTGAAAGGAATTAAAGGGGTCAGAGAAGGAGATCTGACCTGAGTACTTGAGCCAACCTGGTAGTATGTCCCCAGGATGAACTGGGTCATTTTGCCCTCTCAAGGGAGTATCAGGACACAGTGGCCTGGCTGCAGTGATGTGGACTCAGAGATAGTTCTGTGAGACTGACTGAGTCTTTTACAATTACTGTATGGATGACTCTGAACCTGGATTTACATAATTAGTGGGTCATTTTAACCTCCATTTTCTATTCTGTAGAACTGCTGTCTAGGTACATTGTATTTTTTTTTTTTTTTTGAGGTCAGCTCTTAATTTTGTGAAGATCAATCAGAATTCCCATTCTGCCCATCACAAACTTTACTTCAGCTCTTCCTTATTCCAGGATTACCTGCAGTTTCATCACTGAGATCACAGGGGCAACAACTGTAAATCAAGTTCCTCTGGAACTCCTTAATATTTCCAGTTTGGGAAATAATCTCTGATAAACAGTCTTTAGACACACTTATGTGTGATAATTAAGCATGCCAGGAAATCATCTTGGGATCAAGAATCTCCATAATTTGTGTTGTTTAAGAACTGTTGTAACAGTCCTGTTTGTGATTTTGTTCCAAGCCAGCTAATAATTTCTCAAGTAATGCTTGAGCATGGGTGGGGTGGATATGGACCAGAGATCACACAGGCTGAGCAACAGGCACCTTAGATGTGGCCAACATGTTATCGAGGAGAAGGAAGTGGGACAATGCGGACACACAATGTTCTGTGCTAGAAAATCGATCTAAGCATAGTTTAGTTCACTTGTAGATTTGACTGGATCTCAGTTTTTCGTAGTAGATGTAGTATTTATTTATGATTTGTGCATTATTTATTTATTTCCAAGTTATTTATGAAGATGTGTGCCTACACACGGCAAAGTACAGAGAAAATAATTTAATCATTTGTCAAAAACTTTGCCGAACATTTTTGAGTCAGTATTATGCAAACTTTATTTTTTAGAGAGTGACATGAGTGACTAACTTGGTAATGGAGTTGGCAGAGACAATGTTGGCTAAGTGCTTGGACCAAGAACTTTGATGTAATAAAGCTGCACTTTCAAGGCCTTTTCTGCAGTGTTTTTGACAGTCTGGAGATCCAGCGATTACTGTTCCATTATAGCAGTCCCCGTGGGTATTGCATGCTGATCCCCACCAAGCTGCTTAAGTGCATTAACTTCTGAGAACATATAATTTACCTAATACAATATTTTTTCTTTTTCATTCTGGATTAGATTTATTAATTAGTCTTGCATGGATTTAGAAATTCCATGTATTTCATGTTTATTTCTGGTAGGAATGTGAGTGTTCCTTTCAGTTTTAGTGGAAGGAAAATGGAAGTGAAAAAATTTCTTTAATCTCTTCTGAATCAATTTCATTTCAATTGAACCCTTTTGTTTTCACAAGGGCTCTAGTTAAGAGCATTCTGAACAGCAAAATTACTGGTAGAATCATTACAGAATTTTTTCTCTGTCATAGGCACAGTCTGCCCACTGAGACATGATGTATTTGTCATCTGTTCTTTTGTGTAGAGCATATTTAATAATAGTCTGACATTTCCAAAAATTTTCTGACTTGATGTTCAGGAATACCATATTTTGGTTAGAATTAGAGTTGATACTATTATTACAAAATAACTGTCACATTTTCTAACAAAGTCCAGCAATTCCTCCAAATCACTGAATACCTAAACATTATGGTGATACTGATGCTACCACTCTACCAGTATTATGCTTTGCAATTTACTGACTTTTTTTATTAATATATAGTAAAAAAAATGTTTATCAAAAGGTTGCTCAATGATATTTAAGAGGCTGATCAATCTCTCAGTGTATAATTCACTTGAGACTGAGACATCTAAATTTAGATCCATAAATACAGGTTCTTGGGAGTTCTTGTTATGGAGTTAATGGTGCTTGGAGACTAGCCCCCACTATATTAATTTGGTTGCCTTAATTTAAGGTGTCTAACAGTACTTGAGATGCTTCAGGATGTATAAGACATCCACACAACACATCCACAGGACAACAGCCACATGGAAGACCTGAGTCTTTCTGGAGTGGCAGATTAGGGTGAAGCGGAATACCTTAAGTGATATTACATGTAAGGCAGTGAGTTTTTAATTTCAGGCAAATGAATCTTGCCCTTAACATTTATTTTGGGACACAATGAACTGCTCTTCAGGCTCCACTGATTGGGTTGACCAGAATGCTCCTGTGTGTGGGAAGCTTACACTGTTGGCTCACACGGGGATGCCTACATGTAGACATCTGAGTTTAGGTATTTGAATCAGGAGCCAAGTTCCACTGTGGTACAGGAACCGAGAGCTTACAATATGAAATCCTTGTAGGATCCTTAAGCTGTTCTCTACTTGTTTTCTCTGTCTCTACTTAATTCTTCCAAATTTGCTGCTTAAGTGGTATGTTTTATTATGTCATGGTATTCGGAGGGTTTTTTTCACCAGACATTCCCCTATGTTACATCCTTGTGTCGCTTTCAAGCTATCTGTTGTTACAAGTGTATCACTTGTATTTTCATGTATCTCTACCACCAAACCACAGATAACCTTGGAACAGCTGCACTGCTGAGAGACTAGATTGTCAGTAGCACATGGTCATTCACCCATGAGATATCCTGGTCACACAATGTAGTTGTAGTGCTCTACAATGTATTTGCAAAATCTTGTTCAGGGTAACTGTTCTAACCTATCTTGTCATGTCATATAAGTGAAATTTGTCTCAGATTGCTTTGATTTCTTCCTTCTCTCTTCACTGACAGATAAAATCCAATTGGACTGGCTTCACGTACATGACCAAGGTCATGCCTCTACAGGACAAAGTCACTTTTCATTCTCACTACAAGTGTCAGTTTGCTTAGCTGATGTTTTTAGTCAAACTGATATCCTGCCAGTAGCCTAGCAGTACCTCAGCAAGATATTAACAGCTAAAGGGAAAACTTGATCAGTACTAGAGTTTACAAATTCTAAAGGAAGATAGGATGTTCAAGAATATTCAGGGCTGACCAGATTGTTTCACTACTGTGGAGAATTCCAAGACTGCCAAGACTCCTGCTAGGAGGGAATATAGCTGTTTGTAAAACTTAAAAGAATTGTAGCACTTATTAGTCTGTCCCTCCTTTAATTTATTTGATAAATTGGTAGATATATGGCAAGAAATATTAAAAGGATGAATGCAAATCCTTTCATTATCACAAGCTAGAAAATATTGGCATCTAGGTGTTATTTATAGGGGAATCAGCAGTTAATAATTATCCAGACAGACTGAATCAAAAGGAAACTGCTGTCCTGTCACTGGTGAACACAAAATCCAAACTAAATTCATGTTGCATTCCCACAGAAGATCTGTAAGGCACTTGTTATAAAACTGTCTCAAATCAATCTAAAAAAAACATTGTTATATAAGGCTTAAAAGGTTGTTAAAGTTGTGCTTGAAAAACAGAGGGATATAATCTGTTCTCTTTGAATTTAATGATAATTTCGGTACCATTAAAGAGCAGTAAACTTTATTATTGTATTTTAAAAACTGTTTGCATCATGCTGTTGTGTGCACATATGTGAGTACAGAATGTGTGTATGTGATAGCCAGGGGACAATAAAGCATGCCTGGGTTAGCTTGGACACTGTTTCCATTCCACAGTTATAATCAAATGAAAGTACATAGAAGTTTAATTTAAAAAGCATCATTAAACTGTAAAACATTGCAGTGCTAGGACACAAATTGTGTAACAAACCACATGGGAAAGTGATGATTACAATATTGCATTTTTCCTTGTGGGCTTTGTTAGGTTCACATGACGTGTGCTACCAAAGTATGTCTGTTTTCCTTTCCTTTCTTCAGCAGAATAAAAGTCCTGTTGCTGCTTTCCTCTGCATTAACCATGGTGTTTTATTTTGCTTTGTGGGCATGCCATAAGTCTTGTCTTTTAGTTCTGCTTCAGCACAACATTTATGTTCATGGGTGTCCCAAACAGGACTTCCCTCTGTCCCCTGTGGTGTAGTATGCTGGCTGGCACAGGTGACAGAGTGGGTTCATTATGAGCGATAGCTAAAAACACTTCCTACATTAGTTATTAATAGATGATAACTGGTGGAGGCTGGACTGTGTAATAGGGTAGATTACTTGGTCCCTTGTAAACAATATCTTATTTCTTAAGGGAAGGCACTGAAGAATTACTGATTGTAACCATGTAAAATTGGCATGATTTCAGCAGTTTTGGTCAACTCATAAAGTTGACTGCTTCCAGGGGCAGTGCAAGCAGCACCTCCTCCTATTTTTCAGTGTTTACCCGAGCCTGCTACAACTATAAAGAAAGGCTATGAATGGTTTTATTATGAATCACTGAGCTGATGTGAAGTAAAGATAGACCAGACCTTCCTCCACCAAAGATCCTAAGGGTTTGCCTGGGACTCTGTAACTCTGTAAGTGGGAATCTGGCCACTTGCAGACTCAGCATTGGCCAGACTGATCTGTCTGTCCGGTAAAGGGCTGGAAAGAGGAGGATCATATAAAATGAGGTACTTCACAGCCCAGTGTGCTCATTTGACAAACTGAATTAAGCTCTTTTGGAGGTTATCAGAAGTACTTAATGGAGAGGCTCACAGCCATGAGCTCCAGGGATAGTTGAGGTCAAAATCATGAATAGCAGAGAAGGGAGATGCCTGGTGACAACTTGAGCATGGGGAGAATGTCTCCTGCCAGTCTGTGCTGAAAGGGTTGCTAATGGCTGCGTTGGAAAGAAAAGAGGTCACCACTTGGGTGGCAAAACATAGGGCTCTGACACTTCATTTAAAGGATAGTGGGACACACAAACACCTGCCACAGCAGGGGAAGCTCTGCCAATGTTTCTCTTGTTCTCAAAAAATCATCCCAGGTCTTTTGGGATACAGCCTGTAATGTTTAGCTCTCCCCTACACATGGGAATTGGAGGGGGCCCCCTTGCTTCTAGGCACCACTCCAGCTCCCCTAAAGCTTAGCCCATGAGTTGTTTTTTGCAGAGATTATAGCAAAAGCTTTTTTAACGCCAGCCTCGTCCCTGTTGCTAGAGCAATTCTTACTCTTGGGGGAAGAAAAAGATCAGTGTAGGCTGATATAAACCCTTGAACTGCTCTAAATTAGGTGATGTAGCCATCACATAGATTAGCCTGTAGTTATCCTGTGTGGCTATTATTTGTCTTTCACTAGTGATGCCTAAAATGAGAGAAAAAAACTCACCAGACAATGTTGCTATAGATAAGATAAGGAGCAGCTCTTTAATGAAGGTCTTCAGGTGCATGGAGTACAAAGCGCACACAATTATCCAGGGGTCCCACAAATTTACAGTACTAATCCTTGATATCCAAGAACTATCCATCCCCAGATCCTCTCAATTTCTGCCCTCCTTGGCACGTCTCCCCAGAACTGAGTCAGAGGTCTCAAGCCCCCTTTCTTCCTCATCTTCCTCCTCCTCATGACAGGCATTGTCTTTGGAGGTTCTCCAAAGTTCCAGGCCTTCAAGGTTGCTTTGGCTGCAGTTGTTTCAGTCCAAGTATACATGTCCCAAAACAGGATATTTTTGCTGGAGTCTTTCCTTGAGAAGAACACTGAACAAGCCTAAAGAATTTAGAAAAAACATGAAACATGAGAATAGGGTTTGGTAAGTGTCAGCTGCTATTCTAAGGTGTGAAAAACTACGCAGCCATACTAAAAATCCGTATTTACCACACAGCTACCTTAAAATCTACAAAGAGCTAAAAACCTTAAAAATTCTAAGGCATCACTAGGATGTATTTTGGTCTGATAAAGTGTATACCAAGAAACAGGTCTGTATTTTCTAATTTTCAAGATTACTAGTCCATTTCATCAGAACCCTAAAAATCATGAATGTGTTAAACAGAAAAGCTGTAACATATACAGCTTTCCAGTAGTTTTTTATTTTACAAATTAATCAGAAAGTAAGTTGGGCAACAGCATTAGACTTAAAAATTTGTCTGTAATTGAAGGTCTGCATTTCACTCTGTAACATGTAAAATTCAGAGTAGGTACATGTAAATTCAGAGTATAAAGTACTCAAAGTGTTTTGTACAACTCAAAACTTATGTACCATTACATGTAAATTCAGAGTAGGTCCAAATACAGGAACTTAATTTTAAGTATGTATAAATGTAGACACTAGAGATATTGTCCTTATCTTGTGAATGAAAATATTGTTATATTAATTAAAAAAATTCAGACTTCTCATAAGTAAAATATCTAATCACAGGAAAAAAGCCATTAATTAGAACAAGACTCACATGAGTTTCTTTCATGGTTATAAAAAAAGAAAAAAGGTGTCCCAGTTTAAATGAGACACAAGGGTTTTGCTGAGGATGAGTTATGAGAAAAGACCCAAACTCCTCCCTCTAAGCAATTATAAATCCAAAATTAGGATGCTCTGATTGAAGAAAAACAAATTATGGAAAAGGAAAAATAAAAGCCCTTTATTAAAAGGTATGTGTGTATTAGCAGAAACATGAAAAAAAAACCAGTAAAACAACCAAACAATACTTCTATACCCACAAATAATCCCCTTCAAAAGCAAGCCAATAAACAGGCAAAGGGAAAAAAAGTAAACAGTTCAGTTTACACCCTTTGGTGCAATTCCAACCACAGTGAACAGTGGGTGCCATTGGGTCACTGGAGATGCAGAACCTGTAATATCATGTGCCAGTCACCAGGTGGCGCAGCCACTGGGGAGGGAGGGTGGGTGTCGGTTGGGGAATACCCTCCAAGCTGTGTTGGAGAAACAAAAAAAACCTGGGCCCCCCTTCCCTTCCCACACACTGGGAAAGGAGAGAGGGAGAGGGGAAAGGGAAACAACAACAAACAGAAAGTTCTCCCAATGAAAAACCGAGACTCACACTGTTTGGCTGGCTGGAATCGTGCAACACAGTCCTCTCTCTCCCCCTGATGTGCACAAGGACCACCACCAGTGAAAGAAAACAAATGGGAATGGGAAAAGGGGAAAATCCCCAGGGAAAAAACCAAAACAGCTCCTATCAGATGAAGAATGCAGGTAGGGCCCGGCAAGCGGCTGAAGGCAGAGAGCAGCACCAAGCTTCCACTCTGACCTTGTTACAGCCACAGCCCGCCCACCAACTCCTCCCCCAGTTTCCCAGGAGATGAGAGAAAAAAGTAAACAGTAGCCCCTCATCTGCCCCGTTTCCTAAGAGACTAAGTTCTGGCAATTAACGAGGGAGCTAGTTCTTTTGTGTCTCTTAAGTGCTCACCTGATAGCTCTGCAGCAGTGGGCAGGGGGGAAGGGAAAAAGTTCCTTGCCTGGTTTCCAAGAACCAGCTAAACCATGACACAGGGAAAAATCACATATGCATTTATTTCACAGAGAAAATAAACCTTCTACAGCTCTTAGACAGAGCTCTAGATACTCATTTTCGTAGCTATGCTCATACTTCTGGTTAATTGGTGAGATGGAAATAGATTAATATTCACACCCAACTGCAAAAAATAAAAATTAAAAAAAGAATAAAAGCCCATAACCCTCCACTATTTGCTCTAATTAAGCACTAAAAATGCAAGACATAATAAGGTACAAAATTACTATTGAAATAATGTTCCTATCTCTTAAGGAAAGAGATGTTTTACTTCATCACAAGCAAAAGTTAATACCTTGGAGAAATCTCTGTTATAATTTATTGAAAAAGTATGGTTATTTCTATTGCTGAACAATCAGAAAATAAATCTCTCTAATATGTTTTGACTGTAGAAAAGTCGCTTCAGCTGTGCTCTGCTTATGCCATGCCTCCTAGACTTGCTTTGTAGAGAGCATGTGGTCTCTCCTCTAAACTGACTTATCCCCAAGTTCTTAAGATGTGTTTTCTCAATATATATTTTTAATTTTTTTCTCATAGACTTTTGCAGATCTTCTCTGGATTTTTTCCACTTGCGTGAATGAAATGCCCTAAGTTGCACTGTACTGGGCTTAGAAGAAAATGTATTTAGGTATAATTATTTTTAGCTAGCAATAAAAGTGGAAAAAAAAAATCTCTTTCTTTGTGTTTTCTGTACGGGTTTCCCTGAAATAAGGTTTAACAGGTGTCTTTTTGTCACTCTGTTTCATATTACATTCTGTCTTCCAGACAATAAAAATTAGTTTACATCTTGGAGACTATAGTTGAGTAATCATAAAATAAAATGTATGATGTCAAGATTAAAATAAACAAGCTGAAGACAATCTGGCAATATGATAAAGGGTTGGTTTAATTGTGAGAAATGACCAAACAGATAAAAGGGGAAATCCAAGTATGGGTAAACACAGATGAAAGCCCTAGGAATGGAGTTTTTGTTAACATTTTCACTAGACTAAGCCTTATGACACTGATGTTTTTTGATGATATTTTCCAGAAGACAAAACAGAAAAATATTTGTAAATCTTTGGCTGATCAAATGATCACTGTAGAACTATAATTTCCTAATTACTCCATATGAACTATAACAGAATCCAGGTTAAGGGATGTAGTTAACTTTTTATTGTTACTTGTTCCTTTGGAAATCACTGAACTTCACAGAGTCCAGAGAAAAGTGCAAATAAGTAGCTATAAGAATAGCTACCCTTTTGAGGAGTACCTACGCATTTCTAGATGGTGTTTGAGCAAACAGGCTTCCCCTCAATTTTTGTGAATGATAGAGCTTTAGCAGAATTCCAGGTGGGTGAGAGTGCTCTGTAATCTGGAGGAATAGTCTGACACCATGCCAATCTCCTTCTGCCATATCTTGTATCTACTGTTGTGTGTTTGTTAGCTGGAGACCACCTCTACTCAACCAGAGAGCCCTGTTCTTGGCAATTCCATGTGCCCCTCTGCCTTCTCCTATGTTACGGTGGATACTCCACTGCTGAGCCCTGACTTGCTGGACTCTTCTGACAGAAGATGTTTGTTTTCAGTCAGGTGGAAACAAGAATCGGGAGAGGAAGGGAATTCTCCCTTTTTCTCTCAAACTGAGCACCTGCTGTTGCAGGTAGCACGTCATAAAAGGACAGTCCTGGTGGGGCTCACAGAATATCTATCTCTCATACCACAAACCCCAGGACAGCTTCACAATATCCTCCAGCATTGTCAACACTATAACTGAAGCCAAAGGTGAGACAAAAGACTCTAAACTGTTCTACCTGTGAGTGCTGGGTCTAGCTACAGGTGCATCCAAGCTCACATCAGTGCACCCTCCATAAACTCTTGCTTTCCACAGAAAGGGAGCTTGACTGTGTAGACTGAAAAGACTCTGTGGAATATTGCTACTGCCTGCCTTGCTTAGAGGCTGGAAAGATCTGGAGAGTAGAGCATGATCGTGCTTATTATAACTGTAGCCCTGTGCTGCAGGCTTATGGTGAATGTCTTGATTTAATCAGTCAGTATGTTTGCTGTAATTCTTAAAAACATTGTCAGCCAAAAATCACAAGAAGAGTTATTTCATTAGGGCTTCTGCTGAGATCAGGGATTATGGTAATAGCACAACTGTAGTCTATCTTGATTTTTACCCTTACATCACATAAATGACCACTATTACTGCTTTGGTTGTTGTTTACTCAGCAAATGAACTTCATCCCAAATCGTTTTATTCTACTTTGTAATTTATTTGCTCTGTGTTGTTTATAGCGTGACTAAGCTGGCCAAGGCTTTATCATGTTTGCATTGAGAATGTGTGGCAAATGTATAGGGAATGTTCCGCTACGGAAAGCCAATAGAAACTTGATACATACTTAGACATAAGAAACATAGCACTACTCAAAACTGATGACCTTGTAAACCTGCAATTTCCAATCTACACTTTTTATTTTCTCAAAATATAACTTGTAATCACAGTTTCCACTTGTTTTTCAGATTGTTTTTTGTCACTGTCAGACATTATGGCTGAGCATGCTCCCAGGTCCAGGATGATTCCACTTTTCTTCAATACAACTCTGCACTTCTCTGTACCATTACCTTTTAGTCCTCTCTAAGCCCAGATTTGGTTGATGCAAACCTTCTGGTACATTCTATGCAGCATATGATGCAGGCTTGAATTCTTCAGGTTCTGGTCTTTTGCAAGTCAATATCCACATGCAGTGACTTTTCCACTCTGCTGTCATTTGGGAGAAGAATCAGTCTGTATAATCAGGAAGGGAGGTCTGCACTCTTAAATCCCATTACAGTAATAAGTAGCAGCAAGTTTCACTCCACTCATCTGGAAAGGTAGCTGCCCTCCATCCACCAAATAAGTCTTCATTGTCTGAAATGACTATGCATTCTAGAATAATTTTTTAGAGTTGGCATTTTCAAGGTTCAAACAGAATTTTGTACTGGTGTTAGTAGAGCTGGTTTTTGGTTTTATTAAGGCCAGAGATCCCTCTGTTATGCTGGCGAATGTTTGTCAAGTAACATAGTTTGAGACTGGGAGTGTCTGAGCTATTTGACTTTTCACTCATTGAACTCTCATTCTGCTGTAATGATAAACAGAGAGCAAATTGGAGCTTATTAGAGAACATGACCTGCAAGAGAAAAACATACAATAAAATGCAGCAATTACTGGAAAATGTCAAAGCATTTTATGTGGAACATTTTGGATGCATTTGGTGGCAATTTGGAGAGCTGAGCCAGTGCTGGAGCCAGAGGACAGGGACATATATGCATCCAGGATTAATCATGAATCAAAACACATGAAGAAATAAAAATGGATGGGATGTACATACTGTGGAGATGTATCATTATGGGCCTTGCTAATCTGGGCAACCTGGTTAGCTGAATGTTATCCCATTGCTGCCTCTGTGACTCCTGTTTACTTTGTTCACAAGAACTATGTTTTTAATATTCTCCGTGCTTTATTGTTATATAATAGTATGTTTGAGTCTGGTATTACTTGTTTGGAGAAATATGCACCTGTCAGTGCATTTAATATGTTTATTTCATATGTTTCTTTAATTAATTTAAAGAATGACTGCTGTAGGAGCACATGGCAGGCAAATCTGATTTTTTAAAAATAGAACACAAACATTAGAATTACTGTGCATTCACACTATTCATGCACTTTATTTTACATGTAAGCTTGAATGAAAGAAAAGGCATTCTACCTAAACAATTTTTCCTCTGTTTCATGGCATTATTTGGGGTTGAGATATATGATAATCCTGAAAAGATTGCTGTGAGGAATGTGCTATGTTTGTCTTCATAGTACAAGTTATTCACCAGGCTTTTTTTACTTATGGACTAAATCATAGAAAGTTAGGTCACCAAGTCCAACTCTAAACCTAACACTGCCAGATCTCTAACACTGCCTACAGCTTCCTTCTATTGCAGAGAGTAATAAGGTCCCTCCTGAGCCTCCTTTCCTCCAGGCTAAACAACCCCAACTCCCTTAACTATCCCTCATCAGATTTGTGCTCCAGACCCTTCACCAGCTTTGTTGCCCTTCTGTGCACATGCTCCATCCAGCACCTCGATGTCTTTCTTGTAGTGAGGGACCCAGAATGGAACACAGGATTCAAGGTGCAGCCTCACCAGTGCTGAGTACAGGGCAATGGTCACTGCCCTGGTCCTGCTGGCTATACAATTTCGATACATGGCAGGATGCCATTTGCCTTCTTGGCCCCCTGGGCACACTGTTGGCTCACACAAGAACAGTGTGGGTATGGCTTTCTGCAGCAAAAGACTGTTAGCAATATATTTCACTTTCCTTGCTCTTTTCACTCCAGTATAATATTATAATAATTGGAAAATAATCCTGTATATTTTAGATTATAGTTCATAAAGCACCTTTCAATTGTTACCCAAACATTTCCTTACAAGTATATGTAATTCTTGGATTAACATCTGTCCAATTTTTTTTGATTTGTATCAGCAATACAAAACAGTTACAGAAGAAATTAATTTTCAATTATTATTCCTAGTACAAAAAGGTGATCTTTGGTACATACATGTAAAACCTGCCAACACAATCCATATACTGACAAGAAACAGCTTGATTTGTTCAGTACTAAAGCCTTGTTTCTTCAAGTGGTCCCTATTTTTCCTGCTAATGTGTGCTATTTGCTGCAGCCCAAAGGACTGATAGAGATAGTGGATGTTTGCAAGCAGAAGCACCTGCTCTTCAAGGACCAGCAGAGACTCAGGTGTTATTGATTTGAATAGACAGCACATCCTGAAAAAAATACACGTCACCAAAGGAATAATTGGTGTTTTGGTGCCTCAGTGGATGTACAAACTGCCCTGCAGTTGTTAGCTCAAGTACTCACAAGATCAGTCATTTCCAGTGTAAACATTTGAACACAGACACACACAAAAGCAACCTGACTCAAGCACCTGACACCTTGAGAAGGAGAATTAAGGCATGCATGATCATACACTGCCAGCCCAAGCTCCCATTCAGCTGTCTGGATGCAGCAGGTACAAGGCAGGACTAGTGAAGTCCAGTCTGTGAGAAGGTATCCTGTTCATGATTCTTCCTTTGCACTTAGTAGATGTTTCTGACACTGGAACCAGGATACAGCTGGGCTTGAAGCATCATGATGTTCAGCAGGTATAAATCTTCGCTTCACAAGACAGACATGACTTAAGGATGCAGGAATTCTGAAATATTCTGGGAAACTTCGCAAGAAAAGAAATGAAGAACAAATCCAAGTAACCTTTGAGAAGCTCCTATGAATTGCAAATCCATTTCTTAATTTTCTTCATATTCTACATCATAAATTTGTATTTTGGCCGTGAAAGAGGATATATATGAAGGAAATATACTGAACTTTCCAAAATACCTTAATGTCTGTGCGAAGTCAGAAAACAAATTAATCACTGTGGCAATTTCTAATACAAATTACATGTATTCTGCATTATAATAATGTTCTATTTAGTGCTGTACCCAGCCTTTGCCTGTGGTGCAGTAGGTGCTGGAGAGGTGAATACAAATATCAAGCAGATGGTGACATTCCCTGGAATTATCTGCTCTCCAGAAGTCTGTGACTACTTCATTTTAGGCAGTTTCATAGTCCCTGACTAAGAGTTCTTACATGAATGTCTGTAAAAGGTTAAATGGATGTTGTGTAAAGAAAACCTCTTATTGTTCACTCAGAGTCTGTGATGTGCTGACTTCCTCTGACAGCCTTCTGTCTTCGTATGGTGGGAGAGTTCAGAGGGGCCAAGTACTGAAACAGAAAAATAACCAAAAAAGAGTTTTATACTGATATATGTCTTAAGGGCCCTTATGGAGCCTAAATAAAAGACTATTTACCTTCTTTGGCCAAACATGAGATCACTCAAACCCAAAGTTTTTGAGGGCCCAGCGTTTGCATTTAGTACCCATTTCTAATGAAAACACAGTCTCCAAGGCACGTTTGTGATGGAGGAGCTGAAGCCACTCTCTAAATGATTCCTGTGAACTGTTTGGAGGAGATGTGTTGCATAGTCATCCTCAGTTATGAGGATAGAAAACATGAAGAACAGCCAGAGCAAACCTGTCCTGCCTGTTGGAGATAATTTCCCTCAAAGCATTTGAAATAACAGATACAGCTGGGGATCGTTTGATTTTCCAAACAAACATCACAACCTGATCTGGCTCTTTAGACACTTTAAAATTCCATTTTCTTCAAAAATTCATCCAAAGCAATATATTAGAGAAAAGATCTTAAAAGCACTATGACTAAAAGGGCTCTAGGGAAACAAGATGAACTGATTAGACATTTTTCTGTGGTTTGATATTCTGCAGCACTCATTCTCATTATTTTGGTACATCTAAAAGTAAAATATTCATTAGTCTGTAAATAGCTTGTCAACTAGAGAAGCAGAGTGACAGACTGTATGTGGTATATTATTAGGTTGGTTTGATTTAAAGGATATGCTCCTACAGGGTATTCCTGTGTGTGTGTAGCTTTTGAGGAAAGGTCTAGTGACTGTCTCTGACTATCTATTAAACTCAGTACCCCTCAAAAAACAATTTTCATCCACATTAAGAAATAGGTCACAGAAGGATATGACTGGGACTGGCAGGCCAAACTTAAATCAATATTCCTTGTTTTATACTAAGCCCGGAGTGAATCTATGGAGTGACAGCAAGGATGAAGAATGATAGCTGTAATGTCAAGGAGCCTTTGAAGAAACCATTGCTAAAAGATATTGCTAAAAAATATTTGCACCCTTAATTCTCTGCTGTCTTCGAGAAATCTGAAGTGAGTTCTGATACAGCACCTCTGAAATTGAGATTTTTGTAGCTGAGTTCACGAAGCTGTAACTAGCGATGGTATGTGGTTCATGCCAATCAGAGATCTTCCACCCTTCACTCAGTCTTAGATCACAGAGATGGATATATTTACTTATAAAACTGTGCTGCTCTCACAATTAGGCTAACATTGTGAGAAGACATTGATTTGAACTCCAATAGAAACATTTTTGAGAATGTTTCCCTTAGTTTTATTTTCCTCTCTAAGACTGTTCAACAACAGAGAATATCACTTAGCTACCATCTTATAATCAGTGACTGCAGTTTTTGGAGTTCACCACCAAATATTTTTGTGCTATGCAGGTTGAGTATGCCCATGGTATCCTTTTCTCCTAGCCTGTTTGCCTCCAGCCCATCTCTATAATTTACTGCCCCACTAGAACTTCTATAACTTGAAAGAAGGAAAAAATCTGCCATGGTACATTCTCCATGAAGAAAATCTCTTCTAGCAAGAAGATGTGTAGAAATGTAGGTGTCAGCCAAGGAGTGATGTTTCAGTCTGCAGTCTGTGAAAGGGGACTTTTAAACGGGGTGAACCTAATTAATTTTTGCTGGAAAGAGATAGGTGCTTGTACAGCACATAAGGGAGATGCTGAATCTGGTAGGTGACAGAGGTGACATGAATGTAGTATGTGTCACACAGACAGACACAGAAAGACACTCAGCACTTGCACAAACACAAAATCATAAATGTCATCATTCTGTTCCCTTCTCTGGTTGATGAGGAGGAAGGTCTGTTAGTGTGAAATATGTATATATGTATGTAGAGTGTGGGTACCCCAGCAGCTGGGTTTGGTTGCTGGGTTACCTGCCCTCCTGGGATGGGCCTGGGAGGAGCTGGGGCTGGGTGCTGCTTGAGCTCCCTCATGTGCCATTGCTCCTCTGTGCTCCTTTTCTTGCCTGTGTAGGTGACCTTTTCCTTGCATTAGCTGACATATGTACTATAGAATTAAAATTTATCTGCTTTGAAATACTGCATAGCAAAGGAGTGAACCAGTGTTTGAATGAGTTAATAGAAATCTAGGGACAACAGCTGCTCTTGTGTATTTATAGGCAATCTGCAGCAATTGTTAACAGCTAACAAACAGGCTACAAAGGTAATGCCTCCTCTGCATGACAAAATAAAAGTGCTTAACAAGTTATACTTAGGTTTTTTTTTCCTGTGCAAGCCTTATTTTTATTATATTTTTCAGCAGAGTGATGATATGAGGTCTGAAAGTCCATTTGTCATCTTGCTTTACTATACTTCTCTTTAAAAGGAGGTTCGGATTTGAAAATACTGAGCAGAAAATTCTCATAAAATGGATTAAATTCCAAGCTTTTACTCAGATACTATAGAAAAAAAATCACAAAACTGAAGCTTGAAAAATTACATCTGGAGATCTGACCTTTATGTCTTCCTGTTTCCTATTCTGAATGTTGAAGATATGATCATAAATAATAATAAAAATAACAGTAATAACAACATAGGGTGTGGTCTCTGATTAAACAGCCATGCTCATGCAGAATGGTGACTGCCTGAATGCTTTTCCAGCAGAGTCAATCCCAATGTCATGGAATGGCATGGGTTGGAAGGGACCTTAAAGCTCTTGGCAGTGCTTTTCCACTGGTTCTCCTTATAAGGCTTTGTGTTTCTTATACAGGTGATGGATTTGGAGTTGTTCGGAGACATGAAAATAACAGGAATTCCATTAAATTTCACAGATTTTTGTGCTTACCTCCAATGGATGGGTGAGACAAGAAAGTTTAATGCATGCAGTTATGTTTGCTAAGACTGAATAAGATGACTTTCCAGGATCTCTAAGCTTTTGGGCTTGAGAACATGCTCATGAGCAGTGGAAGGTCACAGCTGACACTGAGCAGCTGGGGCTGTTTTGAAAGTTTGTGGTCTGGGAGCAGTAAGATAAACAGCAGCTCATCAGAGTCCTACTAAAAAATAAATAGAGCTTGTTGTCCCCAGGTTTTGAACAATTAGGAAAAAATACCATCATAGTGACTGTGGACTTTATTATCTATAGTATAAAAAAAATGTCAGAAGGCCCTGACTTGTGGGAACTTGGTTTTGGTCTGGAGGAAATAAATAATACCATTCATAATGGTTAGGTCATTTATTCCACAATTTTTTGCAGAAATAGTGAATAATTTTCACTTAAATCTGCTTCCTTTATGCACAGCTGATATCCCAAGTTCTGTTCATGGGGATGACACTGTATTCTGGCTAATTATGCTTAAAGATTTGTTATGACTAAGTTTAAAGGTTAATTCTGCAGTTTTCCTCTTTCTGGTTATAGCTTCATACAAAAATGGCATTCACAGAATGCTGGTTTCAGAGCTGAATATGCAGCTAATGGTCCTGAACTGGACTCACATAATTTACCATGTATTTGGCTGCTCTTCTCTCTTTTTAAAAACAAAGGATGATAACATCTATTGGTTTTCATTTTAATGCATTAGAATTAGCTGTAATAGAAGTTTTCCAAAACAGTGTAAGCAGAAGTATATAAAGTTATGCCAAAAAGACTATGAATAATAGATCTGAAGAAAGTACGGGAAGTGCAGGGATTCCACTCACAGACTGCATTAGGCAGAACTTGCTTACAGAATTTACTATGTTTTAGGGAGTATTTATTTTTACTTTGCATGATTTTTGCCCTGAGGAACCAGAAATCCATATATTATATATCAGCTATTGGATGGGAAATTTGTAATGTTTACCAAAGAAAATAGATTAAAACTACCAGATTTTTTAAAAAGTAGTAACTTGTTGGTTGCTTTGTTGAACATGAAATAAATACCTGGAAAAAACTAGAGAGCCTTGTTGGTTTCTTCTGTACATACCCTATGTTTATCTTCAGATTGTCTCTGCAAACAGCTCCAAATCATTAAAGGATATCAGAACTGTGTTATTGCTTTCAGGGGACCTATTAAAATCTAACTTTTCCTATATTCAGTACCTTGAGTTGTTGGCAACATTAGGATTGAAGAGTTGATAATTAAAAAAAAAGTAAAATAAAATTGAGTTCACTGTCCCTTCTCAAGCCAAGTGCCTGTTTCTTTTTCAGATTTAAGGTTTGTCTTGACAATGAAGAATCACTAATATTTCTCTAAGGGGATAAAATAAAATGAATTTTCTAGACTGGGCTTAAATGTACCTCTTAAAAATACCTCTTAAAAGTATTACTGGAAAAGCTAAGTACTTGCAAACATTTTTTTGACTTTTTTCAGCTATAAGTCAATGGGTACATTTTTACTTATCATGTTATTTAGTACTCCCGTGTGTTTCTTTCAGTTCTTAAATGCAGCTCTAGCCTGGGATTATAGAAGTTCTTAAGTTGTAGTGTTTTAAATATTAAATATTTAAATAATGATATAATGACCTAAAGCAAGCAAACAATTTATGAGCTGAAACTAAGCACAGCCACCATTCATAAGGGATTCCAAGGCAGAGGTTTTTAATTAGCCAACTTTTATCACAGATTACTTTAGGTATTTAAAAGTTTTGCATTTTTTTTCCCTCTTTAATATGCTGTAACTTAGGCCTAGGAAAGTTCAACAAATAGTCTTTTAAGAAAGGAAGCGTATTTTTTTTGAGGTATAAAGATTTAATACAGATGCAGTAGGAACATACGAATGGACAGACTGAGATGAAGGAAATGTTTGCACTCAAGGCAAGTTAAAAAACATTCCAAGGTCTGACACAGCTTTAGTTCATGACTGGTTCGTTGCTATGACCAGATCTATGGTTTAAAAGGTGATAACATACTTTTTAGCATGAATTTGTGACCTTTTAATAGCTGAAACAGATAAGTAACTTTAGAGTTTGTCAGCATCATAAGTAAAATATCACAGAATCCACCACTGATAACTTGGAAAACCACCACAAATTTTTTTTTGTTCTTGCCAAGTGGTTTTCCACTGGTTGTCCAAGCGTGTATTGGTGCATGGTGTTATTCCTCTCCAGGAATTTCCATTTTCCTTTGTTGAATGTCATGAGGTTCCTGTCCACCCATTTCTTCTCAGGTCTCTCTGAATGGCAGCACACCCATCTGGTCTATCAACCCCTCCTCACAGCTTTGTATAGACTGAGTATGTCTACATTTCTTCACACTTTCCTACTGCTTCAGAGACCTGGGATTCCTGAACTCCAGTCATACCAGTAAGGCAAAAAAGCACTGAGTACCCTGACTAGTTTTCCTTGGTCTTCCTTTTGCAACTGATATACTTGTAGAAGTCCTGCTCATTACCTTTCACGTACCTCACCAGATTCAACTCTAGACAGGCTTTGACTTTCTTAACCACGTCCCAATACAATGTATATAAGCTTTGTCCTTTAGCTACAGCAGAGAATTCAGAGATAGTTTACCAAAAATGCATGAAAAAACAGGGAGGAAAACAGCTTTATCTGTTAGTGATCTTATTTCAAAAGTGTGAAGTATTCAAGCATCACCCATATGCATGTATATATGTATGTACACTTTATATACATAATTTTTATACTACACATTCTTGAAATAGGGCTATATTTTGCAATTTATTGTATTTGAATATAATTTTAAGCCTCAAATTCTGACTGTTTTCTGCATTCCTCAATATGACTAAGCTCATAGTAATCAATCTGAACCAGGCAAAACCATGTCAAAGAAGGTATCGTATTCCACCAATGAATGCAAGTATGATACCAGCAAGGTGGGTTTTTTCCTAAGTTTCTTAAGATATATAATATACTGAAGCTGAATGGATCATAGATAAGAATAAACAGTCATATTTGAGAAATTTGTACAACCTGCAGGACAAATAACCTACAAAACATTATTTAAAAATGTTTTCTTGACTTAACTATACTTACTGAACAGCACAATCAAAATCCAATACTTACAACTAAGAAATAATGGATTTTTCATGCTTATACATCCAAAGCTACCTACAATTGTTTATGTTTTATAAGTATGTTTTGCTATCTATGTGTTACAGAAAAATGTTAGTTTCTTTTTTTCCGATAACAGACATCCAAGGATGTCTGTAAACACTAAAAGGTATTTAGTTTTGTCTGAACTATAATGGCAGAGCAGATGCTTTTTCAGAATTCCTCTTTGCTAGCTGCTTCAAGCAGAAGATTCATGTGTAAAATACATATGTAGTAGTGTTGTTCAAGTTGTCTCTGCATGGTCATGTTAATCTTCAAACTCGGCAACAGCAAGTGCATGGGGAACCCAGATAAACAGCAGGGCATCTTCTATGCCCTTTGCAGCTTTTCTGTTCACTTTGAGGCTGTGGTTTAGCAATTTAGCTGGCACGGCTGCCCAAGAGGTGGGATTCAGGAATGTGCTTCTGGGGTGGGTGGTGCACTGCCCCTTCCAGTGACGGCATGATCGCATATGTTCTTAAACCAACTGTGAAACCATCCCCTAGGGTACTAAAGTGCACAGGAGAGGGTGTGCAGGAGACTTTGAAATGAATAGAGAGTCCAGATTTGGTTGCTGGTAATGCAGGCACAATGTTATCTTCAGACCAGGAATGTTTTGTGTAGGTATTGTAATTTTCATCTCCTCTCTTGCATTTCAAAACTCCTAGAGATTATTATATTGGCTCCAGATGACTGTGAGATAGAAATGATTTACAGCTCTGTTCCACTGAATGGAAAAGAGTTACGTCAGTTTCAATCAAAGTTGTAGTCATTTTTATTTATCTGTCCTTGTTAAGTGTCAGCTTGTTTTACTTTCAATATGTTGAGCAATATATTTGCTCAATATATTATGAATATGATTGACTAGATATTTGTGATATGAAATAGCTTCTGGAAGAAATACACTGGTTAGTTTCCATAATGCATTTCATATTGCTCTTGTCTTAGTAGCTCTCAGAAGGGAAACCATCACTTAAGCCATTTGTCCAATCTGGCTATAAATCAGTGGATGCTACACTGCAGAAAATATTCCTTCATTGGCAGGCACTTCAATGGGATGACCTCATAATTTTTTCCATCTCCAGTACAGAGGTGTCTAAGATTTATTACAATCTTAATATAAATTCAAGACTATGGATATATTTTTATGACTTATTTTCACGACAATGACAAAAAAAGGCCAACATAAGTACCAGATAGCTTTATAGTGTCAGGATATTAAAATATGTCTATCCAAGTTTATGGTGAAATTTAAGTAGGAAGCATCTGAAAATGACTATTTTCTCATCTCTGTTCTTTTCTAGTATATAAAACTAATTAATTCCGTTACAGAGAAACAATTCTTTTTCTATCAATTCAATACATGACTTAAAAAAATTGCAGTTTCAGGATTATTTTAAAATGATGTCATTTGCTAATCTTTCTGAAGCAGATGGCAGATAACCATATCCCATATTATGACAAAGGGTTACCGTGGGAGCCAGATCTAACAAAGAGTACAGGCCTGAATAAAACTTCTTGTCTACTTTGTTCAGAGAAGTAGTTTGACTACTTCTAACCTAGTAATTCCCTTATCCTGAGATTTTTAAATGTCAGTAAGAATGCCTTTTTCATCCTAAAACTTACAACATTTACCCTTAAAGGCTAGATGCCAACCTTCCAGCTAACTGGTCCTGGAATCCAGAAATCAGACAGAGACAAAAGCCCCAATTTTTTTATATTAGTGGACAAAGTAAACCCCAAAAAACTTATAGAAATACTGTGCTAGGGTAACAGTAGCTGCTACTGAAAGGTTACTGAGATGCTTAGAGAAAAGCTCAGGAGCCACAGAGGAACCGAGAGTGTGAGGGGAACACCTCAGATCGGGAAAGGAGGTCGAAAAGACACTCCTTAGGAGTGAGAATGAAGGCAGGACATGACCACAGAGTAAAGAGTTACACCAGATAATGGAGCAAAAAGACAGAGTCTGAAAGCCAACTGCAGAAAATGGGATTTACAATACTCGTCTATATTCTATAGATCCTACTAAAGATGAGAAGTTGAAACTTGGCATTGCCGTGTAAAGGCCAGCTTTTTTCAGCACTAATTTGTGGAAGAAGGCCTAAACTGTGAGCAAAAAAGGGACTGCTGTGTTCTTGGCACAACTTCGGTCCTAATGTACATACAATTCATGTGCCGAATGGGAATCAGGAATGATCTGGCCTTTCTGGATTTAGACCTTTTCAGTGGGTGATAGATCAAACCACTAACCTATCCAGACTACTGTCTACAGGATGCTGGACCAATTTCTGAGGCCACAACTTCTGCCCCTTCTGATTTAACCACATTTTCTATTGGTTTTGCCGTGCAACAAGGAAATAGTTTTAATTTTTGTTTTGCTGTAGTCTTTCTTATGGGTGAGATCTTGGGCACATTCTTGTCTGCATTTGTCAGCAAACACAACAATTGCACAGTAGCAGCGATGGCCCTGGGGCTTGTTTGTGTTTGTATTCTGCAGCTCTAGTCAGCCCTTCTGAGCCTCCTCTAACCATGATCATCAGATGGCTGTTGGGGTAACTCTGCTATATATAAAAGGATGTAGAAATTGTAATATTGTTAAAGTGAACAGGCTTCCAAAATGGCTTTTGTAACTTATGTAAACTCACCTTTCTCCTTCCCGAGATCCCTTTAGTCCTTACCTGTACCTTTGGAATGTCTAAGAGACAGTTGGAAGCTCATCTATTGGTTGTTAACCCCTTATTGTCATTGGTTGGTTGTAAGACCTCCTGAACTCCCAGTGGTCACTTTGTAATCCCCCCAAAAGGTATTTAAGCAATTACCAGAACAATAAACGCCCTCTCTGCCTGCTCTCCCTGCCAGCAGCTCGTCTCCTGTGGTCTCTGTCGGGGTCATAGAGACCTCATGGCGGGGGGAGGGGAGGGCACTCTCCCCCGCCGGAGCAAGGGGTAAAAGGAAAAGCCTCCTGCCTGGGGTTTCCCCTCCCTATCCACCCTCAACGTTCATCAGATGGCCCCTTTAGGCTTCCTCTAATGATACCCACTAGATGATCATGATACAGTCTCCAGCCACATCACAGAAGCCACCCCAGACCTCCATAACAGTGACAACTTGATTGTCACACACAAGATTTTTGCAGAATATGTGTCTCTTTGCCTCTGTTGCTCTGTAAGGGTGCTCTACATGTTAAATACATGTAGCACATACAGCCGGGGAAACTCAAGTTGAGCGTGCAATGTGCAGTGTGGCTTGTAGTTGTGGTGTCTAGGGAAACACCAGCACCCAGGACTTCTTTGAGGAAGAAAGTTATACAAAGGTGAGAGGAACATGTGTAATGTGGTCCCTGTAGAAGGCAGTGATGCGTGAAAATAACCTCTCCAGCAAATGATTGTCTTTTCAAGTGAAAATATGATTATTTATAATAGATTTATATTTCTAACTTTCAGAACAATAATTTAAAGGCCAAATACATATGCCAGCGAAGTCAATAACAAATTGTAGGTCAAATCAGTCTAAGTATTCTACCAACACCTATATATCCATATAAATATATACAACAGTGCTAAAGAAAAAAAAGAAGTTTTATTTTGTTGTTATATAAATATCTGAAAATAAATAGATTAAGTATAGGAAAAGTTTTTTCCTCACATTTACCCTGTACTTTTGTTAGACACCAGATAAGTTATTACTGTGTCAGAACCAACTTGTGGGGAGTGAGTGTGTGTCGGTGTGTGTGTGTGTGTAGGGGGAACGGATGGGTCAAACCTCATGGAGGTGAGGTGGTGTCGTATCCCTCATGGAAGGCCTCTGGAGCCCACGTGGGGAAGTGCTGGAGTAGGTGTCAGTCACAAGCAGCCCATGAGAACTAAAACACCCTCCAGCTCCTACAGCCCCTAACCCAGCTTAGATTGGCAGGGACTGTGAACACTGGCCCTCACCTTGACACGAAACCCCCAGAGTGGGTTCAGAGACCCTGCCTGGAGGGGTTGGACACAGGGACCAGAGCAGATAAAACCAAAGGTTATGTGTTTACCTTGTCTCGTGGCCTTGCCACTTGAACTTGTGAGATCTGGTCTTCCACAAGCCTTCAATGGTAGCGATATAATCTGTCTCTCCCTCTTTCTCCTTCTCTCTTCTTGCTCCCTCTGCTTCTCTTTCTTTGCTCCTTTCTTGATGCTTGGGGTGTTTTGGAGTTGGAGGGATTGAATATTGATTTAAGTTGTGTGAAATTGCTTGGATTTTGCCTTAAGTGTTGTTGGTGTATTGGATCTTGATTTAACTATTGTTGGTTTACTGGATTTTAAGTGTTGTGAATTAATAGTATATGTTGAATCAGTATTGTAAAGGAACATTTTTGTCTAGCTTGGGTAGTATTCTTTTGAACTTTGGCCAAGTCCCGTGTTCACGCCCTCAAATTAATAAAGAAATTCCTTGGGAACAAGCCTGTGTCTTATTCTCTTGACACTACCTCGAGGTATTGAAGAACCCTATATCTATATTAAAGTAAAACTCACAGCCAGTCCCATGAGCCAGCAGCTCCCAGGACTCTGAGTTTTACAACTTTCCGTGATCATTCAAATGCCCGTATCCCTTGAGGACTTCAGAGCTGGCAGCCATTTGTGAATGCCTCATTAGCTATTTATCATAGACATAAGTGTTGGACAAATGTTTTTCTTGGACTATGCGGTTGTTGCTTCCATTACATTATTTCCTCACTGTTGGCTGCCATTCTGTGACTTTTTGCTGGCTATAATTTTTTTCAGGTCACAGTGTTCCATGGTTTAACTTCTCCAGAAGACTGGTTATTAGGAAGGCAAATAGATATGATCACTGGCATTGAAGATAGAATATTTGATACTTGCAGGAATGTTGTTGCAGAGAAAAATGTCACATAGATTCATAGCATAGGAGCTCAGGAGAGACCAGTATATCTAGTTTCTTTCACCAGACAGCCTGTAGATTTTTGGAATGTCTTATTAAAAAGTAGGATCTTAAACTTAATCCCTCCTGTTTATAAGTACTTGATCTTTCAATGCTTATTTTGATAAGAAGTGTCTCGGAAACTTCTATGTAAGGACACACCTGTAATATAACACTTGTGGCACCTCAGGACTAACAGATTTCACTGGTGAACGAATGAAAGAGTGGTTGTTAGAATTCACTGCTTAGGTGAGTTTTGACAGGATTTTTTCCTGTTTACAAGAGGGAGTTGCTTAATTTGGTTATTTTCCAAAATCACCTTCTTGGGTTTTTACATTGGAGGAAGAAGAGCTCCAGAAATTGAAAGTTCAGTTATAGTTCAAAGCTGTCAAAGCTGATCGATCCAATCACAAATTTGGTTTTGCAGGTATGTAAATGTGCTGCAGTTATATAGGATCTTGTAGTGGGTTTCCACTGGCCGGATACCAGGTACCCACTAAAGCTACTCTCTCACTCTCCCTCTGCAGCTGGACAGAGGAGAGAAAAAAACAGCGAAGGATTCATGAGATGAGATAAGAGCTGGGAGAGATTAGTTAATAATTACCATCATGAGCAAAACAGACTCAAAGTGGGGATATCACTTTAATTTATTACTAACAGAATAAGAGCCAAAGGGTGAGAAATAAAACACCTTCCCCTCACTTCTCCTGCCTTCCATGTTCTCCCTCCTCCCCCTCAGTGGTGCAGCGGAATGTGGAATGGGGGTTACAGTCAGCTGTTATTTCTGCCACTGTTCAGAGAGAGGAGTCGTTCCCCTGCTCCGTGGGGTCCCTCCATGGGAGACAGTCCTTGATGGACCTCTCCAGCTTGAGTCCATCCCATGGGCAACAATTCTTCATGAAACTGCTGTCCTGTGGGTCACTCCTCCATGGGATGCAGTCCTTCACAGATGAGCTGTACCAGTGTGGGTCCCCCATAGGAGCCACAAGTCCTACCCAGGAAAAACTGCTCTGGCGTGGTCTTCCCTCTCCCCAGGCTGCAGGTCCCTGTCAGGACCCTGCTTCATCTTGGGACTCCCACAGTGTCACAACCTCCTTCATGCATCCACCTGCTCCAGGATGGGCTCCTCCATGGGCTGCAGGGGAGTCTCTGCACCCCGATGGTCCCCCATGGGCTGCAGGGGCAAAGCTGCCCCACCATGATCTGCACCACGGACTGCAGGACTACAGCTCCAGTGCCTGGAGCACCTCCTGCCCCTCCTTCTGTACTGACCTTGGTGTCTACATTGTTATCCCATGTTCTCACTCAGCTGTTCCCTGGATGGAATTCTTTCTGCGCCACAACCTTCTGTTCTTAAATATGTTATCACAGAGGCGTTACTATCACTCCTAATTGGCTCAGCTTTGGCCAGCAGCAGGAAGTCCATCCTGGAGCTGACTGGCATTGGCTCCATGAGACAGGGGAAGCTTCTAGCAGCTTCTAACAGAAGCTACCCCTGTAGCACCCCCCTGCTACCAAAACCCAGCCATGGAAACCCACTACAGATCTCCACTCTTAAGGTAATGGTGGAAACACAAGCCTGTGTTGATACACTGAAGATTGAATCAGTCTTTTGATGTTTCGCTGTTGACAACAGGTTTCTTTTGCTTGTGTATGTTTTCCTGCCAAGAGTGTGTGTCTCTGTAAAGCTATGGTAGAACCCATAGAGTGGGGAAAGTGTTTGGCTGCCGAACTAGAGGCACTCACTCAGGGAGATCTGTTGCAGCTGCACTCTCAAATCCTGTTTCTTTTCTGTGAGGCTGTGGGGGGACTGAGTTGCACTGACTTATGTATTTAGCATCTCTCTTGTCTGCACTTGCATATTGGTCATGATGGAGAGTCTGTGGAGTCTCTCTGGATTTAAATTTTCCATATCTTCTCTTTCCTCCCCCAGATGTCCAGGCTGAAAGTTACACAGGTTATTTCATTAGAGGAAAAGTCTGTGTTTCCTCTCTATGCTGCACTTGGAATACAGCTGACAGCCGTGCTCACTGCTACACTGTAATTAAATCCCTACTGTTTTTCACTGTACGTATTATTCATTGCAGAATAGGTGTGCTTTCTTACAATTTGTTCCCAAGGAAAGAGTTTTTCAGTAATGTTATTGCCTATTTAAGGACTGGGCTTTGATACCAGCTCTCTAAATTCTACCTTCACAATGCCCATTGGTAAGGAGTCTTTTTGGAAGATATTTTTTAAGGATGCTTAGACTTAAGTAATAGGCTTTCACCCAGTCTATCCTCCTGTGAGTGGGATCTTTTATGAAATCTGTCAAGTATACCAGGAAGATGGCTTATGAAGTGATAGCAGCAACTTTCAACACTATCAAATGACTAGTCATCAAAATGCATAGCTCTGTACTTTTAAAAAGCCTCTGCTTATAGTAGAGTACTCATGCTTTTGAACATGGGTAACTAAACTATGTAATTTAGAGTATTCTCCCAGAGTATAAAAAGAGAGAGAAAGTACTTTTGTGAACTGATAATTTTACTTGACCTCCTGGGAGACCTACATGAGATAGATGAAGGTAATTTGCCAATAAGTGATTAGGTGTTATGCTCTGCTGAACACTCCCCATGCACTCTGGCAATTTTATAACTGAGATTAGATGATACTTGTGAACCGCAGAAATGACATGAAATAACCTGAGGTGAATATGTTGAAACAGGAGGCTGAGTGCAGTATGTGAATTAGACTTATATCTGGTACTGCAGGCTGGTTTAATGATAACAGGCTTTGAAGTTTGGATTCATATATGAAATGGTTTGTATACTAATGTAATAAAGGCATAACAAAGAATTACTGGAAGAGTCCTGTAACTCCAGAGTTCTGTGTATGGCCTTCTTTCTCCGACACCTAATGGGCCCACCAGGTTCCGCACTTTCCATGGAGAACCCGTGGAGCCCCTGAGACATGAATTTGAAGTCCTAGTGTGAATGTGCAGCTATCTTGCTCTATGGTGTATCCTGTGTATCTTATGGTCAGAGAACTTCCACAGAGCAGAGGATAACCTGGAGCTCCTTAGGACAGCAGTTTTTATGGACAACCTGGCTAAATGCTTCTATGAGAACATTGAAATACAACACTTGGAGAGTATCTGGGAATGGGAGTTTTAATTCTGGTGGATAAAAGAAACATTTTAGGGTTCTACTTGAGTTTTATAAGTGGATTCTTAAGGATTACATCCTTAACAAACTAATTAATGCAAAAAGCACTACAACCATATACATCCGCATTTCATCAGTCTTGACTCTGTGGATCTGAAGGCTTGAAAGGAAAAATACAAGTGGTGAGAATTGACATATTGCTTTCTAACTTGCAAATATAAAATCTTCTAGGTCAGAAAAAGGAGCGGTGGAGGAAAGGCTAAGCTGTGTATAGAGAGAGGACAGACAAGCTCCCTGATATGGAGAAGTAGATAGGGCTTTTTTGTTGGACAGAAGATGAAACTGAGAAAGAGAAGTGCATTAGATGAATCCTGGTCTGTGGGATCTGAAAATATCCTTGTTTAACTCCTGCTCACACATCTCATAATATTGTTTTGCAGCATGATAACTTTAAGTTATGTTTAGATTGTGCCTGTTTAGACTGCTGTTAAGATAGTTGTCCCCAGCCAGCTGCTCCTTGCTACAAAAATGTTTAAACTTGCACTTGCTTTTATTAAATTGCATCTTATTTTTTTCTGACCACTTCTCAAATGTGTTGAGAGAATTTTAAATTCTTATCCTGTCATTCAATGCTCTCTTAGGTGTTGATGTCCTTATTTACAGTTTTTCCCACCATTAAGATGAAGATACTGGCCAGATCTGGAACTAGAATATAATTCCACTAATATGTGCTACCATTTTGATACTAAATGTTTCAAATCTTCTGTCTGAATACTCTTATCAAACAACTTTTGCACTACCCCGTAATGGTTTCCTCTAGGCCAAAGTCCCTTATTTAATTTCCAAGATTATTCCCCTATTTCACTTCAGAAAGGCAATGCTAGAACTCCTGCTAACGGTGTATGAGGTATATGTTATGCATGCATTCTACTATCCCCAGCAACACTTAAGAGAAAATCTTACTGTCTGAAAGACAAAAGAGCCACAGTATTCCTATACGTAACAAATGAAGATAATCTGCTGAAATGACAGTGAATAATGCTACATAAAGTGGTCTCTGCATGACCTTTTTTTAGTCTTGTTAACATAGTGGTCAACACATTATACTTAAATATGGCTGTGAATTTTGTTTCTGGAAAACACTGTCCTGTGACACTGAGAAGAGAAATGCTCTCTGTGTATAGAGGAGACAGTTTCCTCACACTCACCTCATCTATTTCCTTTTTTTGTGACACTCCCAGACCATCTGACTTAGGGAGCTATATAAAAAATTAATCTCTCTCTCTCCTCCTCCTGTCAAAAGGATAACAGAAATCACTAAAACATTAGACCACTGTGTTAGCCCCTGCAAGCCTTTACTTTTAAAGGACTTATTTTTAAGTCAGCAAAAGAAGAAGATGTATGGTACTTGGCCTGTGCAGAGACAATGGAAAAACATTTCCATAAGAGTAGGTTTCTTGTACTTCAGTACATTCTTCCTTTGCATCAATATGAAGGGCAATACAAACAATTTCAGCAAATAATGGAATAAATATTCCACAATGTTTGCCAAAATATCCCTGCAAACAAACTAGAGTTCATGCAAATGAACTTAAGAGTTGAACATTAATATTCACACTGTATTTCCTATTCATGAATTATTCACAGTATATTGCAAAAGCTTTGTTGCCACACAATCTTATTTTTTTTTTTGCAAAAGGGAAAACTATACCCACAATTTTTCATTTCTTTCTACAGGTAAATGCTTATTTTGTTCTTTAAAGAAATTTCTTGCATAGGAAGCAACTAGGTATCAGGTATTCATTCTTAAAATAACTTTGGAGTTTTAAAGAACGTACATATGCAAGTGTTCTGCAAATCAATCTCTGAGAGTGGAGCAGAGCATTAGATTTTTTGCATGAATGTGGAATTTTTCTAAGTGGGAACTATTAACCTAAAACTATACTATTAAATTATAAACCCTTATAAAGAAACTCCTTGACTTTAGGAAGTGTTAGACATTGCCAACTTTAAGAAAGGGGAGTTGAAAAAAATATGTAACTCTGTTCTACGTATATAATATTTTGTGTCATCACAAAATGTGAGTATGAAAAAACTGGCACATCATTTGGAGCTGAGGAAAACTAGCAGTATATGCAGCACAGTTTAGCTTGTTCTCACAAATTCCATGCAAAATCAAGGTAGGATGGTGTTTCCTAAACATGGGTTTCTAAATTGGAAGATAGACTCAAGGTAATATTAGTTGTGTACAATGAACAAAATCTGGTTTTTTATTTGTCCATTAGCTAATGAAGAGGTTTTTTATGTAGCTCCAATGCAGTGGCTTTTTATTGATGCTGTTATGTATGTTGGAGCCCCTGGTGGTCTAGTGGTAAAGGCGCCGCGCTGTCACCGCCGAGACCCGGGTTCGATTCCCGGTCAGGGCCACTCCCGGGCAGGTGGGGCTCGTTAGCCCTTAAAGGCAACCCACCTACGTCCTAAGGACCTCGCTGCCACCGTCCAAGCTCGCTTGGCCCCGGCAGATGAACCTTAGGATTAAAGGGTGGGCTCAGTTCCGCGCACACTGTGTCTCACCTAAAAAATCCAATGCGCAGGCTGGAAGGTGTAAAGACCTTCCCCGGATCTTCGCTGGCGAAGACTGGCCATTATTTATTATTATGTATGTGAAATTAAAAACTACAATCCAGCAGTTCATTTCTAGATTTTTTTTTTTGGTAATAGACAATGCTGTTATAAACTATAATAGAAATAGTTGTGGTTTTTTGTTGTTGTTGTTTTTTTTTTTTTTTTTTTTTTTAGATTTTAAAATCTGTTTTTCAGCTTGGTTTAATCAGGATGAGCTGTGAAGTTAGTTTCTTCCTGTTACAAAGATTTTAGTGTGTGAGAGAAAAATTTTCCTTATTCATTTTCTGTGAAGGAAGAGGGAATGCTGAGACTAAATATAAATTACTATTTCTTAATTCTAGTGTCCAATGAGAACTGAATGTCTGCTTGCTTACTGCTTACTTTCAATCGTATTTTAGTACCAATTGTGCTTTTTTATTCCTTTCTAGTCACAGTTTTTAAGAATTGATGTTATACACCTGGATTTTTGTTCTGTTTTATGGAAGATGAACATCACTTTCCATTTCATATAAAATTTAGACTATTTTTCAGTTGCTAACTAAAGCAAAGCATTTCTTGTTGATGTGCAGCAATCACCTCTGAATGGGATAAGGTGCATGACTCCAAGGCAAGGCTTAAGCTTACTTTTTCCAGGACTTTGAGGAAAATGTTATGAGGCAGAAATAATACAAGCATCAACACATAAGAACAGAGGGAAAGCAATGCTGCCTCATCCATCAAGTCAGAAAGTTTCATGAGAGGAGGAGGAGATTGTGGAAACCAAAGATGTGGGGAGTGAAAGTCATCTCAGTTCTTGACCAGCCCCTCTGAACTCTTGGAAACAAATGAAGTTGAATTTAGGTGCTGGCAGATTATGTCCTGGCTTCACTTTATAGTTCTACCTCTATCACCTACCTCTATAGTGTGCTAGTGTGACTTGCAGACTTAGTTGTTTTTTGTAATTTAAATAATCTTAAGGTGTTTTGCTTTCTCTTTTCCAACTTGAACTCTTAAATTGTTCATAAAAAGCAGCATATGCAAATCTCAGGTTTTTGCATGTGCAAATAAAGGCAAAAAATGTATGAGCATACACCAGATTATATCCACAGAAAGATGCCTTCAACTTTGCATAGTACTGTTTATTGTGCTATTAATAGAGTTTTTGTGTTAATCCTCAAAAGACCTAGAGAGCTGAAGATAGCAAAATGTAATTTTCTATAAGTAAATACTTGCCAAATCTCCAGATCTCCACTTAATAAGCAATTTGATAATAATACAATGTGTACTCTGGAACTGAAAGATGCCCTCAACACGATATCACATAAAAGAAATTACAAGAAGAAAATTTAAAGCTTGAACTTATTGTCCCAATATAGAAATTTGGTTTCAGGTTTTTGGCACTTACTAACTCCAAATGACACCTAAAAATAGAATAAATCCATTCTTTGCTGTCAATTTGCAGCACTTCTTAAAAACTTTTTCAGACATTCTGGATTATTTGAATCAATATCTTAAATTTCTATTCTGGTTTGAGCCTAATCCTGTTTGTACTGTGATCTAGTTTTAGTAACGTCTTACTATGTTATTGGTTTAATTTTATTAGTGATAATAGGCTACAAAGAGTGTATAATGAGAATAAGAATTCCCTATATAGTCTTAAATGGCAATTCACTAAATGTCTCAAGTTGGTTTTTTTCATAGTTCAGTGGTAGCTCAGCCTGCCTCATATTATTAACATTCATAAATACCCTGAAACTCTTTTTTCTGGTAGATTAAAATTTTGGGATGGGGAGGAACTGTCCTTGTCTTACACACAAGCTGGACCCTTTTCCTGCCTTTATTGTGGCGAGTGGTTAAGATTGCTGTCTGACCACAGCAAACTGTGATTAATAATGACCTTTGGCTATCAAAGACCCCCACACATACTTAAGAGCAACAACACTCAGCTTGAGGAGTGCTCTGAGTGACTAATGCATATTTGATGACTCTTGTGTTCCTCACAACTCTGAGAATGCTTTATTGAATGTTCCCAAATTATACCTCCTTGTATGAAACTAGCCCGTGGGATTAAATGAAAAC
The DNA here is from genome assembly GCF_022539395.1 of Myiozetetes cayanensis. NCBI lineage: Eukaryota > Metazoa > Chordata > Aves > Passeriformes > Tyrannidae > Myiozetetes > Myiozetetes cayanensis. The sequence continues at coordinate 84,278,132 of NW_026087411.1, read as the reverse complement.
TTTTTTTGGGAAAGAAAGTAGCCCAGTTATTGCCAATAATTGTTGGATACAAGATAAAAAGTGCTAATAGTAGCTTGAAATCTAAATAAAGTAAATTTGTGATATTTGTTGAAAAATCCCTCTGAACCTTGCTTCAAAAATGCTAAAGCATTTTGCCCATATCAGTTTTTCTGTTGTGCACAGATACACACCGACTATTAGGAGGGAGTCTTCAAAACTGCCTGGTAAATGGCACAGTGACCATTAATATAATGTATGAAACCATAGATATCAGGGATCTGTGCCCAGTAAAAATCCTTTTTTTTAGTAACAACTGGTAAGAGATAAGAGCTCTGAAGAAGGATGACATTCTCACTGTCTACTGCAGAATGACTCCAGCCAGCATCAGCAAGAGAAAGCCTTGGCTCTGTGCCTCCCATCATCCTGCTAGTCATCTGTCCTTAGCATGAAGTCTCTCACCATTTTGTATGCCTGTGTTGAACAGCAATTTTGCATCTTGGTAAGTGTGAAAAAAGCGAAGTACATTTACCTTTCTTTGTTGCTCATACATTTTATTTAATGAGTATTTTATCTATCTTATTTACCTTGAGATATGTATGAACATGATTGTCTCGATATCTCACAGTTCGCTTACAGATTTTAATTTTCCAACAAGAAAGGTAGTAACAGCCACCATCCTACAGAGGAAAAACAGAAGAACATGGATAGATTACATGGTCATGAAGACCAAATAGGAAATGTTATCTTAATCTTTGCAAGTCCACTCAAATAAATGAGCTGACATGGTGTGAGTGAGAACCAGCCCATAGTCTGTCTAACTAATATCCTGTTTCTGATGATGAGTCATATCAGTTACTTCAAATGAATATATGGAAAACTGAAAATAGATTTATAGGCGTAGGAGATTATACCAGAAAAGTTTCACCCTAATTCCTAATAGTTACAGATTTGTTTAACCTTCTAAAGTATTTTATGGCCATTGATAACCATGGTAACTCTTAATTTATATAAGTATCTTCTCACTCTTTCCTGTCTGAGAACAGGAGGATGAAATATTAATGAATCCTGAAGTTAAATGGAAGACCTTGACTCCCCACAGTCTTATGGAAAATAACAGTGATCTTCCTTTTAATTTAGAGACATTTCCCAGTACACACTAATTTTATGATGATTTATATACAATGCTCTGCAATTTAAAGAACTACAGCTATTTAAAACTTCGCCTTTTCAGTTTATGCATTTCTCTCTCATATAAGTAATCAGACTCAGGTGAAACCAGAGCACAGGTGCATACACATGTACATGTACATCTGTACCTTTCGCTAAAGACTAAATTTGCCGATCTTCCTGTAGAAACTGAAAAACACCTGCTAAATATTTTCTGCTCAAAGAGAAATGAATGGTGGGTGTTTTAACTTTTGCTTTTTCAGTCACGAAGTAAGATTCATTCTGCAACGTTTTATAACATGAAATCGTGCTCTTTCTTTTGTGGGATTTTTATATTATTTTAATATCTGATATAAGAAATACTATACCAATTAGTCACAATCCTCAAATTGCTTCTTTCATTGCACTGAGTTGTTGAGACAAACACTAGAATAATCTAACCATAGGGGAAAGTATTAAAAAAGTAAAATCAAAGAAATAGAATCCTGAGAGTTTTGCGATATTGTTCAGGTTTGAGAAACCTGTCTCAAAATACCTTTAGGCTGATGATTATACCATTTACATCTCCCTTTCTAAGGATATTGTGACAACTCTAGCTCTGGGCAACAGCTTCTGGGAAAGGTGAAGCCAACACAATTACACTTGTGATGGATGTCTGTTAATTCCTGACCACAAGCTACCAGCATTCATCTGCACTGACATCTTCGCTGGCATGCACAAAGCCTTATTTTGTTCCCCTAAGGGCTTACTCTTTTCTGTCATGATAAGCAATCCTGTCAAGTGTGTACTGAGACAGGAGGTACCTTGCAAATGGTACTGAACTGGAAACTCCCTGAGAAGAATCAATGTCAGAACTAGTCATAATAATGGTAGAATTTCACTTTTTGAGATTAGCAAGAAATCAGGAACAGTCTGCATAAGCCATGTGCTTCATTCTCCTGTTTTTTGCTCTGGATCCTCTGAGCTGCTCTGGAGTCTGGAAGAACTGAAAATCCAGCCCATGGTCCTGACTCACCTGAAACAGGTGCAAACACAAAACTGTGAAGCCTCCCCAGTCCCTCTCCAGCCTTACACATGGGCTGTATTCACTCCTGTCTTTTGAGCAATACAGGGTTGCTTGTTTAAACACATGGCCAAAGCCTCCACCTCAGGGATCTCTGACTTCCTGAAAAGTCCTGATTTTTCAGCCTTTTTGGCAGTTGAAAGAAACTGTCTTGCAAAGATATTCCCATCTGTACAGAGGGGAAGCATCTAAACCTTTCAATTTATGACAGTATATTGCACCAACACTGACATTTTGCTGTAGATAAGACAGAGCTCTGTGTCAGGAGCTGAGCAGCATTCAGTCAGTGATGCCTACCAAGAGGAGGATGCAGTTAGGAAGGTCTCTGATGACCACTGACTTTACCATGAAATGTTTTAATGGTGCTCAGCTGGAAATGAAAGCAGAGTCTAATATGGATGCAAGACCAATAATGAGCCTCCCGTCCAAGCAAAATATCCTTCGTTGACAGAGAACCAAGTAACTGGGAAGGACAGAGGTTATCAAAAGGGTTAAAATAGGGGTTTGGTGCAACTGAGACAGGATGCAAGATGAAAACAATGAAATATGTTTAAAAAAGAAGGAAAAGGAGGAATTAGGATACTTCATAAAACCCTAAACTAGAAGACATAGTGTATATAAGGCTGCTCAGGAGTAATTTGGAAATGATAAAAGTATTAAATTTCTAACAAAGGCCTGTTACCTTCCAACTGTCAAGTTTCTTGCCATTAAATATGTGTTGCAAAAAATGAGCCAAAATGGCCTCTAGGTAATTAAATTAAATTTTTCTGCTCTACTAAGGGCTTCATCTTGACAGACCCTGTGTTCTTTGTGTCTATTAATCTCACCTTTTAATTGTCTATCCAGCAATTGCATCTTCTCTCCCAGCTTAATGACTTGTGGTATCATATATAAATTAAGTTTTAAGTCTAATATGAATCTTTCTGTCAAAGAAAGTCCAGGTATGGATAATGTGTGTTCTTAAAGAATAATTATCTGGTACATTCAGGATCTGATAGTCTATGAAAATGGAAACTGCTGACTTTTCAAAAAAAACCCCACAAGGTGAAGTTGAATAAAATATTAGTTATAAAAAAGTGTCCCATTAAACTAATATTTGAGACAATAGAAAGGAATTAAAGACTCAATCCTTTAAGCCAATAGGTATTTAATAATAGGCAAATTTATAGCATGTGCTATGGCATTTTGCTGAACTGAGTTGCATAGCTTAACTGTCAGCACCATGAAACACTTGCCTAGGGAACAAAGCAGTTGTCACAATTCAAAAAGTGAATTATTCTAGTTTCATTTTACCTTATGCAAAAGAGGTTATATTTTATTAACATTTGAGCTGAAATCTTCAGGCTTTTTTTATGCTTTGTTTCAGCTTTTTACATACAGTCAATTGTAAGAAGTGAAACTGCAGGAAAAAGGGCCATTCTGAGCAGTTTCTCTTGAAATACTGTAATCTACAGAACAGGACAGAGACAGAAAAGCTTTTTACTTTATGGACTAAATGCACTTTTCCTGGTTATTCTGGTAGATACATGGTAGGCAGTTCCCCTCCGTGTGATGCCAGCAGGGGTTCTTGGTGTAGTGCAGCATTCTGAGTAGCTGGTCCCAAATGCCTTGTACACCAGCACATGTTGCTATCCTGGACTCAGCATGAATATCCCAGAGACTCCCATCCACTATTACTGCTCCTTTGGTATTAACTGGGATGATGGTTTAGACCCCACCTATCACAAAAACCTTGACTATTCCATAGTTCACTTTTTTTGTGATTGCTGGCTCAAGGTTTCTTTTCAATGTTGGTAGAATTTCATGTTGTCAAAGATGAAGTGAATGCTTAAAGCACCATCCTCTGTGAGCCATTTGTGGTGTCAGACCTGTAAAAGACCTCTGAGATCAACTTCACCACCTCTCTGGGTAGCCCATTCCAATACCTAATCACCCTTTCTGTGAAGAATTTATTCTTATGTCCAACCTAAACCACCCCTGGAGCATCTTAAGATTTTGCCCTCTTGTCCTATTGCTGGTTGACTGGGAAAAGAGGCCACTCCTCACCTGGCTGCAGCCTTCTTTCAGGTTGTTGTAGAAAGCGGCAGTTTCCAGAACCTCGTGCCTGTTAGTGGGTCTGATTTTGTATCTGCTTGCGCTCCCTGCCACTGTCAGTGTCTCCTGACACTTCTAAAAGTTTTGGGAAAGCAAGTCCCCACTAATGCAATACATCCCTCTTGTCAAATTCATCTTCATCATGATTGAGTTCCCTGCTGTATACCTAAGGGACAGAAAAAATGGGGAAATTTGGGGCAAGTCACTCTGCTTTTACTACTGAGCTGCTGGCCAGGAATATATCACTTTAAATGTAAAACCCAAACAGCCTCTTGCAATCAAGACCATATTTTTTTTCCGTTTCCCTCAGTCTGCTTTCGTCCAGTGATAAGTAGGTGAAGTCTGCAAAATATGTCAACCAAACCTCAACTTTTTCTGATACTGATCAGGGGGAAAGTCTTTCATTTGACCTTAATTGATTTTAGATCAGGCCTTCAAACCAAAGAAGGGATTTGTTAACTTGAAGAATATTCCAATTTCTAAGCATGATTGATTTTGACAGGTCTCATGTAGACTAACCACTTCAATGTAAAACTGTCAACTGTTATGGTGCTGTGAATCAAATCTTCTGCTGAAGAACTGAAGGTTTGTTCTTTCAAAAGATTATCATCTTGCATAGCCCACAGCTTTTCTTTCTTTGTTTGGTTTTTTTTTTTGTTTTGTTTTTTTTGTTTTGTTTGTTTTTGTTTTGTTTTTTTTTTGTTTGTTTGTTTGTTTTTTTTCCTGGAAAATTACTTCACTTGTGTAATTGTCAAAGGTTTAATACATGGTCTATACAATACATTAATTTCCAAATTAATTAGCCTTAAAGCAGAAATAAAATGTCTTTGTCATTATAGCAGTTCCCAATTGTAACCATATTTCAACATATCCTCAAAGCTTGAAGAGTGTTCAAAGGGGTTGGTTTGTTTTTGGTTTTGTTCTTGTTTTTTTTTGCTGAGCAAAAGTACAACTATTTTAAAGACCATCAGGTAAAACACATAGCATTATTTCTCCATCTCAGTGATCTAATTTTTACTGTTTACATTTAGGTGAACAAAACATACACCCAAAACTGTTTGGGCAAGAAAAGAGCTAATATGTGTGGGTAGACTCTAAAATTATTATTCAAAATTATTATTGTGTTTTACAAACACAGAAATGGACAGCATTATTAATACACAAATTAGTTTATTTATTCTTATTTTAAGTCGTTATTTTAGGGGTTCTCATATATAAACAGTAGAAAGCGTTAAATTAATATAAGTTCATCTGAAATGCCTTTATTTCTGAAATGCCTTTATTTACTTCTGAAATTAAACAATGCATGTCATCTCTCCTTCTGTTATTTTTTTTCAGTTGTAAAAGCAGCTAAGCTGCACTGTGAAGTTCCAAGTTTCTGCCTTCAAAAACCCCAGTCATAAAATCACATTTTAGAAGAGAATTTTTAATATAGATTTTCAAAATGTTAAAATAGATAGAAAATTAAAATCCTTTGTTTTTTCTTTCTTTTTGCTTTTTTCTTTCTATAATGTATACATATGTAGAGTGAAAGTCACTGTAAAGTGTTTCTGGATAAATCAAAGCTACACAGAAACAGAAATTATATCAATGCTGATGACTGGGACAACGTGCTTAGTTTATTCTCTAAGCAACTCCAGAGAAAAGATAGCCCTTTTAAGCTGAGACACAGCAGCTCAGCAGGGTATCCAAAAGGCTACCTCTAGTAGAGTTTGGCTGGTCTTAACAAATTTTGTACTTGTTTCTCAAAGCCCTCTTGTGGTCCATTGCAAAATAATGTATGGCTAAAATACAAGGCAATTACAGTGATTCACGTTGTGGAAAACTGGACTCACAGGAGGGGTATTCGTTTATTCAGGTATTATAAATCCCTCTGACTGCACAGACATCAGTAGTGATTTATACACTAGAAGGGCCTGATCATCTCAGCCTGTAAGAATAGAGTTCCCTAAAGATGTGATCCAAAGACCAATGAAGTCATTGAGAGGTTTTCCATTAATTTCAGTGACTTTTAGATCAGTCTGTAGGCATTTAATGTTAATCTATTTAAAAAAATAAAATATAGGTAACCCTGGAAGCAAGTGCAAACACATATATATATTTTTAAAAAGACATATCCAAAACGTTAAACCTCAAATAAAACTTCAAACGAACAACAGATTTAGAATCTTTAACAACTGTAGGCAATGAATTCCACAGATTATCACCGCTCTTACAGGCTGTGCTTTGCAATCCCACTGCACTTTTCTTTAAATTTTATCTCTGTTGTGAAGTGCAGAAATATAGCATAGTAAGATTACAATGCAGAGAGAACAGTTTAGAGCAAAGACTTGGAACTGGACAACTAATGAGGTGAATTTTGACTGGTGTGTCTAGCTGAATCTGTTGTGCTCTGTGCCATTTTCATTTTTTTCCCCAGTGTTTTATAGCTGACCACTGAAGACCCAAAGTGTCATGTTTCAAAAGAATATATGTGCTTGTGAGATGTTTGATTGACTTCATATACCGCCTTACGCACTCACATGTACAAAATTGAGTAACTCATGAATAAAAATCCAGATTGTTGGGTCTTTGAGCATGTACCCCTAGTAAACACATGAGCTCTCCTGCCATTTAGAATTCAGAAATCTATTTCTGCCATATTTGAACCCTCTTATTTGACTCTCTTTGTGTGTGTGTGTGTGTGTGTGGTGAGTTATTTACAGTTAAATTTCTAGTCAAACCATCTTGGCTATTAGCAAAAAGCAATTCTTTGTATTTATAATAAAAATTATCCTATGAGAATTTTGAAAAGTTTTTATTAATGTTGCAAAACATCACAACACAGGGAAAAGCATTTTTCTCTTACAACAGATCACATATGAAGAGTGACATAGCACTGCTATTATCCAGTTTATAAAGTCATAAAAGTTATGACTTCATTATAAAAAAATTGTTAACTGAAAATGCTAGACAAATTTTCTAGTCTTTGTCCAGTGTAAAAGGAAAAACAGTATGTATAAAGCTATTATAATAAATGATTTTAGAAAAAAAAATGAGACCTGGATTTTAAAGAGACAATCTGGTTTTGAGTTATTAGAGATCCAGGGACAATTTTAAACACCACAAAACAAAATCCAACTTTATTTGGGTTAGGGATTTTTAAGGAGTTAGGAAAAGTCCATTCTCTTCTCACATCACTATTTTTGCTATCACTAAATAGTATCTTCTGGTTTAGAAGAAGGACCAATATATTGTTGTTATTTTTATTTGATAAATTTACACTTTTTCTGTTATTATTTTGAAATAAAGTTCTACGGAGTTAGCATAGGAGAATAATACAGTTTAAGCTTCTATTAAAAAAATGCTCTTACTGTACCAGCTACACTGAAGCCAGTATGGTCCTTTGGCAACAATTACTTCTTGTTCTGTAAACAAAGTGACATTTCTGAAGGACCTTTACCTTCGCACTGGAGAGCAGTACCGCTGCTGCACTTTTGCTCCTTTACATTCCTGTTTGGTTATATTCAGATGAGGGGTTACTCTGCTGCCTCAGAAAATGAAGTGGGAAGCCATTCCTGAGGTAAGACATATGAAAAATGGTGGGACAAGACACCTTAGACATTGCCGTGGCAGGCCAGAGTAGTCTGTCACTTCTCTGAAGATACTGCTAGCTTTTCTCTTTCCACTGATGTCTTGAATGTTGCCCATAGGCTTTTTTTCCAACTATTTCCATCTTATTCCTGTTTTTCCTCCTTCATCCTCAATACTCATCTCTTTTTTACTGAAAACAGAAAAAGTTGCCACCCCAGTAAACTTATTGAGAAGTGGATCCAGATTCCAGCATGTTCCACACGAATTTTTCCATGGACATCTCTGACTTTGGAAGAGGTTCTTGACAGAATGAGAAGAACTAGTCTTTGAACCTTTGTGCTGTAGCATGGAAAGATGCCTTTTTCTATTTCTTGAGCTCCCATATCTATTGTTTCTGATGATGAATCTTTCTGTCATTAATTTAAACAGAAGAATTCCATAAAATTCAGATGTAGCATGTAACTAGTGTTCTGCAGTGTTTAACTGACGTACATATCTTCATTTATTCTGAGGAAGTAGGTGGAACGGTACTAAGCAGCAATGGACATTTTCTGTCCTGTTCAGAAAATGAAAATCATCGACTTAGCCATAATTTTCTATGCTTATTTTGTCAGGTTTCAGATGGCTCTGTGTTATTGGTAAGATTATATAAAATTTTAGGCAAAATAATCCATATTTCCAATTGTCTTCTTCTATCAAACTATTTTTCTTGATTTAATACTCAACATTGTCGTAGCAAATTGTTGAAACCAAGTTAATTTCCTTTTACTTCTTTACCAGCATATGAGTGGCATTGATTTCAGCTGTTAATAAGTCATTCAATGTAGTTCCATCTGTATTTTAAATATGCCTTAGGGTCATGTCTTAATAGGATACTTACCACAGCAAAATCTGTCATGATCAAGTGAACGCCTAGATTATATTATCATGGAAGCATATTCTGAAATATTTGATTTTTCAGCTTGCAATTATTGAATATGTTCGCAAAAGTTTCAGTGCTCTGTGAAAAGGAAAACCATGTATGGAAGTTTTAATCACAAAAACATTATTCCAAAAGTTGTAAAAATGAAGCTGAATTAGTAATAAGTTATTCAAACCCATCTGGGAGCCTGAGTTATACAGTCTGTTTCTTGGCTTTAAGTGTCTATTCTTGCTGGAGTGTGTCATAGTTTCTGTTAGAAAGTGCAAAAAACCTGACCAGATGATGTCAGCACAGACAAGGTGGCTCCTGGCAGCAGATATTAAATAATGGCTGGCCTTAAACACTGTGAAATGCATTTGGCTAGCTGGTGGCAGGCTGTACTGTGTGACCTCTCCTTCTAGGTGCCTTAGTCCCAGCCAGCAGAGTCCCTGGCACAGGGATGTGAGCATGAGCTTGGAAACATGTCCTTATTTCAGGCAGCGGTGCAGAGGTGGCTCCTCACCCACTGCTGGATCCTCTTCAGTCCTCTCTGGCAGGAACCCCCCCTGAAGGTTGCTTCCTGAGTTGGTGAATATTTTCCTCCGTAAAGAGCAAAATGTATTAAAGTAGGGATTCCCAAGGTTTTCTGTCTAAAGGCTTCTCCATTACCTTTCTCCTCTGTTCCAGACTGCACAAGGCCATGTATGAAATCAGATGCCTGGTCCTTTTGTTCTCCCAGCTGCTGTGACTCTGCTGGACTGTTGCCCAGTCCTGGAAATGCCCATGTAGCAGACCTAGTTGAAGTTTCTTGGGGTTAATATGAAGGTATAAACTGAGTTGGAGTTTGGGGCACACACTGAAGGCTCCAGGATCCATCAAGACAGTCAGTGCAAGCCTCTGACCACTCACTTAACTCCTGGCAAGAGGATTGCAGCTGTCTTTTGGGAATCTCTGCACTAGAGGGGACCTGTCTTTTACCCTCAGCTGAGGCTGTCATGCTATCACTCCCTTATTTGTTAAAAAATGCATCTCTGTACTTAGGCAACAAATAAAATGAAGAAAAAACCCACCTGCCAACCAGAAAACAAACCAAAGAATACTTTGCCAACAAGGTAGGTAGCTGGATCTGTCTCCTGAATGTGTTGTTTGTAAGTCCCTTCAGGTATAGTCTGAACTCTTCACTGAAGAAACTTGCTGCTCCTGCAAGAACTTGATCAGCTTCCCTTGCTGATTATGTGGGAATGTAAACCTCAGTTTCCTCTTCCAAAAAGGAAACACAAATACTGATCTGTGTTTCAGGTTTTGCATTCTCCTGTTTCCACTTGTCTCACCTGGAACCTGGTAGCATCGACACTTTAAGATATTTGACCTCTCTTTGGAATTACTCAAAACCCCTGTCTTTCATAAATCTGAAAAAGAATTGGTTAAAACATTTTCCTTGCCCTTGTTCCATACCACACAGTGCCCCTGGCTGCCTGCGTGCAGCTCTGAAGAGCTCCTGTACCGGAGGGGTTGCCTGACTACCCTGCAACACCCATCTCTCCCTCACACCAGCCTGGCCGTGGTACAGAGACGAAAGAATCCTTATGACACAGGAAATGGTTTTCACCTTTTCCTCTTCAGTAAATTTTTATTGCAGGAGGCTATAACTCAAATGAGCTCAGAGACTGCTAATAACTTTTACTTCCTAATACACATCCAAACACCTCCTCCTGCTCTTCCAGCTTCATTCACTTACTCCAGTGCCTTCTCTCTCACCTTTCTCTGGTTAGCTCGGGCTATGAGACACATTGTGATGTTATCCCCAGGAGGAATAAGAAGGAAGAAGAAGCTGAGGGAAGTAGCCAGCCAAGAGATAGGAGTCCTCTGGCAGAGCCACAATGTGGCCGAATTTCCTTCTAGGCCAGCCAGCAGCCAAGTGATGTAAATAATCTGACTGGCACCAGCTGGGAAGTTAACAGTTGAAAGGTCCCTCATCCCTAGTGGGCAGCAGAGACTGCCTTATGGGCCAGACTCAGCCTGCAAGCTGGCTGCAGTGCACTCCTGCCTTAAACCTAAACTGGAGAATATAATTTTCCTTCTAGAATAACGAAAAAATTACCCTTAATTTACTGAGCTATTTTGGAATATGAGATGCAATAGCTAGTTACTTGGATCGGTGTTGCTCCCTTATTTGAATTTTCCATAGAATTATGTTCATGCCATCAGAAATTCCTGCAGTTCTGGTTCTCCCCTTCTCCTTGCCTCATTAACCTCCACAGTGGTTTTCGAGACATGAGGTTTGCTGTTTCTACTACCTGGCCTGGAATAACAGCCTCTGCCCCACTGAGTTCTATCTCTGCCACAAAGATCTTGCTTAAACTGGGGGCTACATTCTAGAAAATAGTAGCATAGATAAAACACATAGGTTTTCTTCCTCTATGAAGACTGCCTTTATACTTCCTCAGAAGATGGCTTCTGAATAACACTCCTATGTCACTCCCCCTAGTCCTCTTGCTAATTTAGCATTGTCAGTTGCACAGTAGTTAGCCATTTGCTATTAATATTTTCCAGTGACCTTGGCAGGACATCATATTCTACAGTCCACACCTTCTAGAAAGGAGAATATTTTTCCAGTTGTTCAGGTAATATAAAAGCGTGTTTTTGAAAAACAACCCAAATCTCTGGCTACAGTCCTCAGTCCTAAGTGGCAGACAGGCACTATTTGATAGAGGAAGAGCATTCAAGGACTCTGGTTACTTAGAATTTGCTGGTATATCAATTTGTGGTGCTATTCCTCCACTGGTCTTTCCCACAGTAGTAGACAATCCCATTTAAAATCCCCAGTGCTTCTTTTCACATGACATTAAATCCTCTGTGCTAGGTACATGCATACTATAATTATCTGCTCTTTATTTATATTGGCTTGCATAGATCAATACTTTGTCTTGCTATTTCCCTTATGATCATAAGCAGTTCTCTCTGTGATCGATCCAGCTTCTGTGCTGATCCCACATGCTTTTGTAGCCAGCAGACCAGTGCATCTTTGCTGTCTGGTCTGATCACTTTGCTGAATATTACAGATTTGTGATTCACTATTGTATTCCAATAACTTTTTGACCTGCATTAGCAATGAGGTAGTTTTGTTCTAGGCTAGCCTGTACTGTCACGTCCCACACACAGATTTTTTCGTGGCTGAATGCCTGAGATGATTTTTTAAATCTCTGCAAGCTTTTCCAAGTTCTCATTTCTATACATGTATTTTGGTGTAAGAAAATAGGGCAGAGGGAAATTCTAGCTTCTTCTATTCTCTGATTCTCTTGTCTGGTAGGAATCATGTAATAATCATTCTTTCTAAGGGTACTTTCTAAGCTGAGCACTTTCTCTATATATTCTGATCAAGAAAAGGAAAAGAAATGCCTCTTGGCAAAAGCTGTAAACTTATGGGACTACCTATGGATGTACTGCACTCATACAACCATGAAGCACAATTATTATGCTGCAGGAGTTAAGACATACCAAACTCAGTATTTTGGTATTATATAGGAGAGGGAGTTAGAGGAACCAGGCTGCAACTTCTCCAGGAGAGTCAGCCTTGAAGTACAAAAGGAACTTCTTGAATTGCTTGGGGAGCTGATGAAATAATAGTAATGGATGCACTTGGACAGAAAGACATTTGTTAACATGCTCCTATTCCCTGGCAACAGGAGTGTGGGAGCTGAAGTCAATGTAATTTCACTCTATCTGTGTTCAGGAAAAGAATACAAAAGAATCTGATTTTTTATTGTTAAGCTGGCAGTACAGAGGCTCACAGAGTTTCTGAGTTTTGGAAAGCCAGACATTCCTCTTAACTGAAGAATATTAAAAAAAGACAGATTGAACTCTGCTTTAGGCCCAGGAGTGTAAATCTGGAATAAGTTCACTGGTTTTGATGAGGATACTTTGGATTTACACCAGTAACTGAGAATAGAACTTGGCTCTGTGTTTTATTCTTCTGGTGGTAGTGAAAAATATGATCCAAGATGTGCAAATGATCACAGGAGTATTCTCATACCGGTTCTACGCTTAACTTTTAAATTCAAGATTTAAGACTGTGGAACAAAAGCCAGCTTATGCAAGAGTACCTCTAAGCAACCTGGTAAAGAGGATCTATATAAAGAGTAGCAATTGAATGCTTGCATGGCTCATATAACTTCCCTGTATGGGCCTTTCTTGCCTCATGAGAGAAGATTCAGAAAATATTGTTGTATTTTACATTTTATTTATTTAAGTTTATAGATATAACACACAAAAATAAGTTTATGCAGTAATTGTTTGGAAAAAGGCTGTGTGGTGTTGCAGGAACTGAAGAAGCCTGAATGACTACTTTATGTTGTAATGCCTTTACAGAGATGCCAGCTATGGAGTAGATCATTATAGACACTCACATTGTCAGCTTTTGAACTGCAGCATTATTCTTTCTAGCCCTGAACTGCTTTATTACAGGTAACTGGTTTGCAGGTGAAAATATCACAAAACTAGTAAGGCTGCCTAAGCCTCATGTGCTGTTTTGACACTACCTTCTTTCTTATGAGAACATGTATGGAAAGTCTTACAACATAAAGCTAGAACCAGTTCAAGCCTTCAAAGAGTACTTTTTTTTTTCTTTCTGATAATATTCCATATCCTGCTGTGACTTTCCATTTGTTTAGTTGCTATAATGTAAAAACTTCCTGATTCACCCTTCTTGGCATGATAAATCCACAAACACTGTGCTTTAAAATGATACACAGATGGGAAAGTTTCTAACAGCCATCAAAACCATTAAATTTGTATCGCTTTTCCTATTGTTTGGTAATCACTGACAGGGATCCCTCTGTGACCTGGCTAATTGCAACAAAAATTACAGTGTATTAAAAACAAATGGGAAGATGAAAAAGTTGCAGTAGGATTTGGAAAGGAATTTCAATCTCATGGACATTTATTGTCACTGGAGTGCCCAACTGCCTCAGGCTTCATTGGAAGTCCCATCATGGAAGCTGGAATAAACAAAACCCCAGCTAACCCATGTCTCTAAACTTAAAAAAAAAAAAAAAAAAAGCTTAATGTAGCCATAGTCACAGACTAAATAGGGCATGATTTCAGGCCATGCTATGCTTCTGCCACTGGCTTTAATTGGACAAGCATGTTCATGTGCTTTGGTTTTTCCTAGCAATAGAAGAGAATCAATAGAAGTGTCATCAAGTAACATGTTTTGCTCTTTATTCACTTTGATAATCCCTCTCCTCAACTGGAAACTGCTGCCAGTGTACTTAAATTGTAATGTCTTTATCACACAATCCCTTAAACTCAGTGAGGTGATATTTAAATTTTAAAGGGATGATACAAGAAAACCCAAACACTTCTGGTGCTAAATGTTCATCAAACACAGTGTCTCTGGCTTTCCTCCCATTCCTGAATACTGAACAGTTGAAACCAAGTGCGATTCCAGTCCAGTAATGCACTTACTGTTTACATAATACTTGAGGGACATGAATGGCTTTATGAAATCAATCAAATCACTTTTGAAGTTAAAATAAATAGATGCTTTCAGATACATTCTAACCTAGTTTACTTCAAGCCAACAAATACATCTTCAATTTTTTAAAATTGTTTGGTACTTCTTTTAGCCTTCATTTTCCATTATTCTCTCATAGAAAACTGGGATACATGAATACACTGACTAACATGGGCTTCTTTTTAGAACTACACCTTGATGCTGTTAAAGAAATGACAAAACACATCTCATTGGGCATAATGAACAGGCCTTTAACTAATGTCATTAAAGATGATGTACTTATGTCTATTTTCTAATGAGTAGTATGTTCAGTCACTCAGATGGCACATGTGTTTTATATGACATTTCTTGAGAGTTATTTATATGAAAGTCCATTACTATTCTAGATTCTATTTATGTTTTTGGGGACTTTCCCAAATAGGATTGTTGAACATACTTAATGCCTACAGAACCATGAGCGCTGCATAGTTACAGCAAAATGCGTACAACTTCCTGGGTGATGAAAGTGGGACATGGGTGAAACCATAAACACAAATGATTTCAATATGCCTGTCTGGTTTTTTTCGGTCTTTCTTTTGCTCTGTTCATAGAAAAGATTCACAGAGTAGATTCAGGTATTACCCAAACATTCCTATTTCAGTTTCATGTCCTCAGTGGCTTTGGGAACACTAAGAATTTTTATCAGTGGTAGCTATGTTCTGCTTGTGGTAAGGCAGAAATATTGCTAGGAGTTGACAAAGCTCTTATCCTTGATCCTTTTGTAATAATGACACAAGACTGAAAGGTTTTGTCACTGCTATGATGATTGACAACTGTAGGGCTGCACATTAAGAAATCTGAGATAGTCCAGTGGTGAAAGAGTCTTAAGTCTACAAGGGAAAACTGTTCCTCCATAACCTTTAACCCAAATATGGATCTATGTGCTCAGACCATAGCTCAGGTAATTTTATTGTTTTCTTACTTATTGGATATGTGTTTGTTCAACTTTTTTTTCTATCAGTATAGATATTAAACACCATTTGACAGTGGAATTAGTAGCACTGCTTGGAATATGTGTTTCAGTATGTCTGTATTCAGTTAAAGACTAGTGGAATCAGAATAAATTCACCAGTAAATATCATCATGATTGATAACTGATCATTTGCCATTTAGACAGAGGCACACATCATGAGAAAAAATAGACATGACATATATTGTACTTGCACTTAAAATGCTAATCCTTAACATATTGATGGGCTTTCTCCAAAATTCTTCAGTTGGAGCTTTGTCCCATTAGCCTGACAATTCTCATTAAAATAGGATACCAGTTTTTACTACATATTCTGAAAGCAAAAAAATAGGATACAGTAAGGGTAAGGTAAGTACCTTCTTTCATTGTCAGAGGTTCCACTGTTACAAAATGTTATTGGCAAGCTGACATTAAGGAGAAAACCACAAATCATACCAAATAATTTTGTTTAGAAAGAGATTTCCAGGAAGTTCAGATATGTTGAACCTACTTCCTCAGAAGACTGTCTAGCCAGCTACTTTTAATTTTACAAGATTTGCAACAGTCTCAGTATAAGGCATTTCAGAAATTCAGTAATAAACAAGAGTAACTTTAAAAAGACTGAACAGTACAAGTAATTAAGCATACTTAATTAATTTTACTGTTGATTTCCCAAGATTTATAACGGTCTAGAGAGACATATAAAACCCTTGAAACTACAAGGTCAGGCAATTAATAAACCTTAAAGTGTAGATCTATTGCTATAGAAAAGTTACTTCACTTCTGAGTTGGTAGAGTATTTATGGCAACTCAAGCGCCGGCTCAGCAGGAGTATTTTTAATGTCTCATTGCTAAAAAACATTCTTAATTTGAAAGTCCAAATTTGTCATCCTTCCCGCTGCACAGCTGACATCAGTCAGGGTGTTGTAATCCATGGTTTGACATGAGATGCTTTGAATGTCTTGGGAGTATGGAAAAAGCTGTGTGGTTAAATCTTTGCCTTCTCTTAGATAAGTCTTTCAGGCACCATTGTGGCATCACATCAGCAGAGCCTAGGCTGACAGTCATGACCAGGCTAGTAGGAGGTTTTTCTTCCTTCTTCTTTTCTTCTTTGCTGCTGCATGCGTAGACATATTGATTCATCCATCTCTTCTTCAGTCTCCCAAACATTCTAGGCAAAACAAAGAAAAGAAACAAAACTTGTGACACATGGAAGAAGGCTGGTTGGACTTTCAACCTCATTTATTTGTATTCATTTGGTTATTGCTTCACAGCAGGAATTGTCTCCTTCCCAAGTTAGTACAAGATGCATCTCTAGAGGGGGCCTTTGGGAATGACTGCCATCAATCCTAAAATAACAAGCGCTGAGTTTGATCCAGAATGGTGTGTTTGCAAAGCATATGCACTGAATAGTCTCAGTTTCCAAACTTACTGCGGTTAACAGACTAAAAGGCAAAATCTTTCCATTTCTTTACTCCACAACTAAACAAAAATTTCTAAATGGCTTTCAGGAAAAATAGTAGGCAAATATCATAGCTCTCAAGATATGATGCAACAAAGTTGAACCATGCTACAGCTTCAAATTTTTAGCTGCATCTCTATCTAGATGTGAGAAGCCTCCAATTGCTTGATGGTCTGAACTGGTTTCTGACATCTAACTTGTTCTTGAAGATGTAAATAGGGTAGGTCAGTAGAGAAATGCCATAAAAAATTTTGTATTTTAAATTGAATATACCAATATGAAAAGTTACTATATTACACAGACCAAAAGCTTTTGCACAACTTAAATAATTTTTCTGCAATTTCTGCAATGAATCTTTCCTGCAATTTACATTTCTTCTGCTAATTCTTCTCTTTCAAGGTTTCTGAATTCCTCATTGATTTTGTAGCTATTTTACCCACTTGTGACAAGTCATGACACTTTCAGACACTGGTAACTAGTAAGCAAACCTACCCAGTGTGTCACCCAGGATTTACCACAATGGTAAAGTGGTAACGCAATGGGGTGAGATCCTTTCCCTTCCCTACCAGGGTACAACCAAAGTCACCACCACAACCTGCTAACAGCCACTGTGGGGCTTGCAGGCGTGGCTGCATGGGACAGACTCTTACAGGTGTGTGAGACTCACACATCTCTGATGTTGTCTATGGTGTTACATGAGACCTTCTGGTCTGTGTTCTCCAACTCTGCCTCCTCTCCTGCTGTGCCTGGTTTTTCCAGCTTGATCCCTTGGCTGTTGTTGTGCTCCCAGTTTCAGTTGCCATTCTGTTGATTTGGCTGCAGTTAGCAGGGTTTATGACTGTCTTATACGAGCCCTGAGAGTTGTTGGTGTGAATAATTCTTTCTCTATGTCCCTTAATTGCTGCTAATATTTGTTTTGTTTTCATAATAGCTCTAAGCCAGATTTTCCGTGTGAGGAGATTACCAATAATGCTGCATGCCCTGAGGAGTTCATGTGCATGATCTCCTGCTGTGTCAACCTTTTACTCATTCTTGGTAAACAGATCTTGTCTGGGACAAGTGTGACCTGAAAGATGACATGTGGTGCACTGATGCTTATCTGGATTTTAGGAAAATGCATGACCAATTGAAGTCAGTCCCATATCTGTGACTGTTGGTGATATTAGGTTCCTCTCACACAGTCTCCTCTGCATGAGCAGCTACAGCCAAACTGCTTCAAGGCACAGGCCAGATTACAGCAGTGCTATTTAATTTCCTATCCAGCATTTAGCTCCCCAAATTTTCCTTGTGGATTGCTCCAAACTGCCAGTCCAACCACGTGATTCAATATGCAGCCAGCTGGCCAGAGTACACTCAGAGCCTGGTCAATATTTGGAAAGAAGTACACACGCTGCCTGATTTCAGCTGAAATAATGGAATATCCATAAATAGAGCATGATTTTTGAAGAGGTTAAGCAGCTAGTCATTTGTTAGATTGGTTACCAATGATCTTAGTCTATCCGTCAAACAAATTAAAGGGCTTCTCCAAAAGAAATCAGAAAACAAGATAGTGGAAAACTGTCTCAAGTACTTTGCTGATGGTCCAAAACCTGAGGTTTGCCTCTCACAGTTCAAGTTCTCAACAGAAGCAACAAAAGTTGGAGATAAAGGACAAGAATATGAACTGGTTGTGGTATAGAATTTACGTATTTCCACAAAGATGTCTCTCCAGCTATTTAGGAAGGCTTAGGTCCTCATTCTCTGTGTGCTATTCTGTCTGACCTTTCACACTCTAGTGAGTTGGGCACCTTGGGCAAGAACAACCTTGTGCCAGAAGGAAAAACAAAAGTAGAAAAAAAGAGACCAACATTCCAAGGGAGGATTACTCACTTTTGCTGCCTGATTTTCTCTGGTTTATTTATGAATTTACAAAAGTATATGTTAATTTCTATTCTACTTCATAGTTTGAGTTTCGTTCGTTTGCTTTTGTAGAATCTTAAGATGTTGATATTAACTCCACTTAGCAGAACTGAGTTTTTTAAGTGTAAAAGTTTCAGAGTCTGCTTCCCATTCAGTCATACAGGAAGTTATCCAGGAAGCTGCAACCAAGTCAGATGATATTATGAAAACATGAAAGAATATTAATAAACTGTAAAGAATTGTGAAATGACATCTCATGACTCTAGGTTAGCAAAAGAAGGAAGTTCTATATAATAAAATTTAAAAGAAAATAGATTTGATCTACCTCCATGTTGACTGCAAGTTGAATATGAGCCAGCAGTGCCCTGGCAGTCAGGAGGGGCAACCATGTCCTGAGGGGCAACAGGCAAAGCATCGCCAGCTGGTTGAGGGAGGGGATTGCCCTGCTCTGCTCTCACCTTGAATACTGTGTGCAGTTTTGGGCACTGCAATATAAGAAAGATATTAAGCCATTAGAAAGCATCCAAAGGAGGGCAATGAAGATGGTGAAGGGCCTTGAGTGGAAGCTGTATGAGGAGCAGCTGAGGTCACTTGGTCTGTTCAGCCTGGAGAAGAGAAGAGGAGATGGAGAGGAGAGCTCGTTGCAGTTACAACTTCCTTGAGAGGGGAAGAGCAGGAGCAGGCAGGCACTGATCTCTTCTCTGTGGTGACCAGTGACAGGACCGGAGGGAATGACCTGAAGTTGTCTCAGGGGAGATTCAGGTTGGATATTAGAAAAAGGTTCTTCACGCAGAGGATAGTTTGGTACCGGAACAGGCTTCCCAGGGAAGTGGTCACAGCACCAAGACTGACAGAGTTCAAGAAGTGTTTGGATAATACTCTGAGGCACATGGTGTGACTCTTGGGGATGGTCCTGTGCAGGGCCAGGAGTTGGACTCCATGATCCTTGAGAATCCCTTCTAATTCAGCATATTTTGAGATTCCGTGATAAATAAGACTAATTAGGGGCAAAATGTTCCTCACTTTGTTTGTTTAGATGTGTAATGATCCTCATGTATGGAAAAATAATAACAGAGAACTGAAAGAAACCTGAACAAAGTGCAATAAGGTCCTGTGTAATCTATCAATGAACAGTTATACCTGGTATGAATATGCATCTCACCCATTGTCTCACAGCAGGTGAGCATGTTTCTCATGGTAGGTGAATGTGTTTCTGTGCTACACCAGGACCTTGACAGCAGGATATTAGTCCTATCATACGTAATGAGCCACACTAAATTAATGATGAATATGAATGGGTTTTATAGAGTGAAACCAGGTGTACTGAGGTCCTGCTGCTGACACTATGCACAGTTCAGAGGCATTGCATTTACTTTTGAGTAATTCTAGTTTATGCCCTTGGGCTGTTGGATCACAGTGATTAGAACACAGAATCATAAAGGTATAGAATGGTTTGGGTTAGAAGGAACCTTTTAAGATATTTAGCCCAACCCCCCTGTGGGCTGGACATTAGCAGCATTTTTTTCTTTTCACTTCTTATTTTTCCAGTTCAGCTTGTGTTTTAGTACTACCTCACAATGTGAACCCAAGCATGGTAGTGGGAGATGACCCAAAGAGCCATCCAGTAAATTCATGAGGCCACTGAAAAAGGTCAGACTACTGCCAATATCCTGTGACAAAAAATATACCTAGCCTGGATTATTACAGTATTATTTTTTTATACTTTTAATTCTTATTTTTCTAGTTAATGAAATGCATAATATTTTAAAGTTTATCTACACTCTCAAAAAACCCCAAAAAACCACTTAGCTTCTTTGAACCTTCATAGTCATCTAGCTTCCCCTTATCTTTATATACTATAGCTTGCAGAAAGATTACAGCAGTAAAAGGAAAAAGTGACTTCCAAACAACATTGTGGGCTTCATGGGCCTCTGTCCTACATTGGACACCTCTTGACCTGGTTTATGAACTAAAAATATCAGGAAAGTGAGATGCAGACATCAGGACTGAGAACAGCTGAGAAGATGCTGTGAAGCAGAGCTACGCAGCAGTTACTAACTTATTTTCTTGTCATAGATATCTTGGGCTTTCCATGCCACAGTCACTTTCTTCCCCTTTAACTAGTATTTAAACCATATGTATTAATCAGCCTGCTTATAAGGTAGGAAATTCATTAATAAGATCCTGGCCCAACTCTCAGTGACCTCAATGCATGGATTTTACTCCTCATATCTTGAAAAAGACAGTGACTTAGGTATCACTCGCTTCCCTAAATACAAACAGATTATGCTATTAAATTACCTCATCACTTTTATATTAATGTGGGATTGATTTATTTATTTATAAGGCAGAATACAAACATGAATGTTGTAACACAGCTGAGAAACACAATGAAAAATAAAAGCAGAGTGAATGTCTTTCAGTAAATACATTCACTTTAATTCATGACTCAGGCCTAATTCTTGTCATTATTTTGGTAAAATAAATTCTAAAGAAAATAAGATTACAATGATAAAACAACATCTCTTACCAATGAGTACCTAGAGCACACATGCAAATAGTTAGACTGTCTGCCTATTCTGCCAGCTAAATACCACCTCAGCTTAATGTTTTACTATTATTTCCAAAACTGCCCTTGAATTTTGATCTGGAACAGCTCATTCCCCAAACAATGTCTTAGACTTCCCTGCCAAAAAGAAATAATTAAATTACAAGAAAAATAAGCAATTTGATCATTCCCATGATTAGTACTTATTTTTGCCTGTAATCTACATTCAGGATATCTCTTTTGTCATAAATCCTTTGTTGATATGCATCTGAGTTGCTTGAAGTAAGAGATTTTTCAATTACAACAACGCAGAAGTATTAAAAATGAAAAGTTTTTATTCAGGAAATATCATATCATTGAAAGCAAATTATTCCTTGTGAAGGAAAAGTATAAATTACTTTTTTTGTTCTGGAAATAAAAGTAATTATGAAATTTTTATGTCATAGATTATTGGTAATTTTAATTTTTTACTCCAATATCTGTACAGGCAAAATAAATCTACAGTAATTTATAATGGTATGTAAGTGGTCAGCATTAATAACTGGTGCTTGCTAGTGTCAACTCCATGCTTAAATTTGAGAAGGTAGCTCAAAGAACGAGGAGCAATTAAAACCTAACTTTACACATAGTAGCCTATTACATTGGCTTTTTTTATTGTCAGTCAATATAAATGAGTAGTGTGATAATTTTACATGTTCACTTGAGGATAAAATGATTTATACTTAAAAGGACCTGAGACTCTAGTCTTTATAATATAGGATCGCTGTCTCAATTATAGATGTCTACAATAGGTGAGATAAATCTCACCTCAACAGGAAAAAGAATTAAGGTGCACACATTGCCATGTTTCACCTCTTCAGCTTTTCCCATCATTCCTTTTTTTCTGTGTTTTATCTAATATATAATTTCAAGGCCTTCTGCCTCAAGAAAACTAGGTTATTTAGAGCAAAACTGCCTCTCCCACTAGTGTTTTTCAAGCTGCATTCAGTGATTTAGTCATTTGCATATTGACACTTCAACAGCAGGGAAAAGAATGAAAAATTCCTGTCCTTTTTTTTTCTTTTTCATTTAGCTTTTATAAAGTTGGTATATATAGTTAAAATCTTGTGATGTATTTAAGGAGATGTTAAAAGGCTGTGACTGCTTACCACAGGAGAAATAAATGGAAACCCCCTAATCTGACAATTTTTTAAAAGAAATAAGAGCAGTAATACCTTACAATTTTGCCTCTTTATTTAGTTAATATTTATTTTGCAGTACCAAACTGGATCTTGATGTTCTAGTAGACTTCAATGACCATCCTGAAATACCTTTATGTATAGAGAATAGAATAGAATAGAACAGGATATTTCAGCTGGAACTGACCTACAACAATCTAGTCCAACTGTCTGACCACTTCAAGTGGTGTTGGACAAAAACTAAAGCGTGTTGTTAACGGCAGTGTCCAAATGCCTTTTAAACACTGACGGGCTTGGAGCACTGACCACCTCTCTAGAAAGCCTGTTCCATGTTTGTACTTCCTGGTGTCCAGTCTGTGCCTCCCCAGATGCTTCCTTGAACCATTTCCACGTGTCCTATCACTGGATACAAGGAAGAAAAGATCAACACCTCCCTCTCCACTTCCCCTCCTCAGGAAGTTGCAGTGAGCAATGTTGTAGTGAGTCACCCCTTAGTGCCTTTACTCCCAACTAGACAATCCCATGAAAATGTACAGTTTAGGAAAAAAAATCAGAAAAATGAAAGGAAAATAAAATGAAACTATTTGCTTTGTCTTTCCCTTGAGGCAGAAGATAATCATGAGATTATTCCAAAAGCATAAAACCATGAGAGTCTGTGGGTCTTTATGCATGCCTTTTGGTCTTAAATGTTTACTGATCCTTTTCCATTCTTGTGAAACTAGTTATCTGAGAATTTCCTCTCTAGTTTCAGGCTTTTTAAATTGCCACTAACCAGTTTCCATTAGGACCTATAGCAAGAAAACTGTAGTAGTATTTTTTTTTAGAATCTGAAAACTAGAGATTTCCCAGGCCCATCCTGTGTAAGTTTTTAGCCACCTTATTAAGCAGTGAAGCCTGGAAGAAGGGGTTCATAAGAAAGGACAGCTTTTCCAACACTTTTGAAATGAAAAATACATTTCAAATGTGTGACTCAGTTATGTTCCAGCAAACAATGTATTTTCAGGTTTTTTTTTACTATACCATGAAATCCCTAAATGTAGAAGTAGCTACTGAAGCTGGATCTATAAGCACTTGCAGTTTCTGTTGAGATGCCATGAGAATGAGAGTTCTAAGGTCTAATTACAAAATGAACAGAAACTTGAATGTTTAAGTGGCACTCAGTAGAGTTAGATGCCCAGTTTTCCTGACTATATAATGAAGTTGGGACATCAGCTTAAAAATCATTCTGATATTGTTAAAAATTTTATCATAAATCTTTAAAAGTTACTGCTTAGATGTGGCAGTAGTAGATGTCTCATAAATGCAAATGTCAAACTAGCAGAATAGATCAAATTAGAAGATACAGTGAGATAAAGATATTTTTAAATATTGTCAAAAAAATATGCAAAGTAGGTATGCATAGATACATATTCCCCACCATTTGATGGCTTATAGAAGCAAAGAAACCTTTAGGTTGAAAAAGACCTTTAGTTTCTTTCAGTCCAAATGTAAACTCAGCACTGCCAGGTCTACCACTAAATCATGTTACTAAGTGCTACACCTACATGTTTTTTAAATGGCTCTAGGGATGGTTATTCAAGCACTTATCTAGGCAGCTTGTTCCAGTGATTGACTGAAGGCTTTCTGGTGAAGAATTTTTTCCTAATATCCAGTACAAACTTCCCCTGGTACAGCTTGAGGCCATTTCCTCTTATTCCATCACTAGTTGCCTGGGAGAAGACAGACCCCACCGGCTACAGCCTCCTCTCAGGTGTCTGTAGAGAGCAATAAGGTCTCCCTTGAACCTCCTTTTCTCCAGGCTAAATAACACCAGCTCCCTCAGCTACTCCTCATAAGTCTTACTCTCTAGACCCTTCACCAGCTTTGTTGTCCTTTTCTGGACATACTCCAGGACCTCCTTGTCATGAAGGGCCCAAAACTGAACAAAGGATTCAAGGTGCGGTGTTACCAGTGCTGAGTACAGAGAGACAATCACTTCCCTAGGGCTATAGGTCAATTAATTGCTATTCACCCATAGCAGTTGGTAACATGCAGAAAAACTATGACTGTCTAGCTGTTTTTCAAAATGTTCATGTTATTTAGCCAAAAATCGTGATCGTGTGTAAAAATAGCACTATTGTTTTGAAAAATAAGTAATTGTAGTATAATTTTCAGTTTCTAAAAATGTAGCTTGCTCTGTGTTTGCAAAATGTAAAACACATTTTGAAATTATAGTATTCAATGTTGTTGAATTGTTCTTTCTCTTGTGATTTATTGCACCAATGGTGGTCTGTACCTATAGCATTGTCAGTTAGCCATGTATTCTGCTATGCTGTTTTTTTAAAATTTCATGAACTTGTTATGGATTTAATAATCTTTATGTGTGTCTTAATATCCACATCAGTGTAAACTGAGAGCAACACCTTGACTGCCAGCATGTCTTTTGGATGTGTATTCGTAAATATACTGGTAGGCAAAAGAAATTCTTCCTAGCTGAAATAACTGCTGAAAAAAGCTATGTGCAAACCCAAATCACTAGGAAAAGCAAACTGGTTAAAAAGGCATGCCTTTCACACAACACTCTGGGCTGCAAGTTTAAATATGAGAGATGTGCAGTTCCTGCAGTATTACAATCCAGGAGTTCATGCCCAGTGACTTGGGATAGCATTTCCTCACATCTGTTCCTTCCTTATATGTTTGCCAAAAACTTTGGAAGAAATTGTTTGAAACCACTTAAATACTTGCATTATTGTTTGGTTTTGTTTTTTTTTTTTAAATAAACCTTTTTCACATTAATGGTCTATTTAAACATGACACGGTCTGTCATAATTCAAACTGCAGTCTAGTTTTCCCATGATGTGTCTTACACCACTGTGATTTTTTTTTTCTTGGAAGCATAGCTTGCAAAGAAGTGATCTTCATGGGCAAAGATAATTGTTTGTAATAGGAAAATCATGGAGAAAAACCATAATAGCTGTCTTTTTGAAAAAGAGGAAAAACAACACTCCCTCAAACCTGAACAGAAACTTTCAATTAAAGTATTTGTCCCAACGACAAGAATAGTCCAAACAAATAACCCTGATTTTACAAGGAAAAAATTCAGACTGATGTGATGGTAGTCAACCAATAATTTTAAATCACTTTAGCAATTTTCAGAACTATATTGGTAACTTATTGTTCTAATAGCTTCTGTTTACAGATTCTTTGCTACACTTCACTGAAAGACAAAGATACTCTGCTTTCTTGTGCACAGACTCTTTCACTGCCTTCTGTATGTCTGAGTTGACTCCCTTCACCCCTTTATTTCAGGCTATGTAAGCCATTTTCTCCCCCCTCCCCGGTTTTGTCTAGTACACATTAAGGACCTTGGACTTGGGGTGTTTCTGCATGTATATGTATTTTCAATTGCCTTGGGACTTCTGTTTATTCACAGTATCAAATTCTGGAATTTAATTGTTTATTGTTATCCAAAATTCTGATTTGACCACAGTGAGGACAGAGTGTTCAGGCACTTTTATATGTGGACTGTGAAGTTTTAAATTAAAAGGTATGGGCCTCAAGTGGATAGCTGTCTGGTTTTAAAGACTGTAGGTACTTGTCAGTGCACACATATGTGCTACACCTCTAGCAGTGTTAAAGACAAATACAAGGTTATTAACCTATTCTTCTGAACTCAGACACAACAGCAGTGGCAATGCTTAAGACAGGATCTCATAATAGGGGTCCTGATATTGGGTCTTGCATACTCCACTATTACTTTTTCAATAAAAGCCTTAACAAAAGAGTACACCGAAATCAGAAGAGTATGGAAGAGTCTTCATTTGTATGATTGCAATATTACTACTGCTTTCGTGTAAAGGTTGTACAGCTTAGAGCATGTCTATCTCAATAATATTTTTTTTTGGAAATATTTTTTTTCATAAAAGTTGTATCCTAGCAAAGAGTGTAACTGGCTAGTAAGGTTTAAAATAACAGCTGAGACAGGTAACCCAGCTTTACCATTTTATAGGCAATAAGAGTTCAGCCTGCTAACTTGACTTGAAAGCCCTCTGATATTGATTTAGCTACCGTTTTAGCCAAGGTATGTTAAGGGTTTTTTCTGTTTTCTCTGTTTTAATGCAGTATGAACATATCGTTATGACTGAAGATCAGAAGGAACAGATGTCACATGGAAGAAGGGATGGCGCTATGGATGCTGAGAGTTCAAATTTGTATTGTCATAGATTGTGAAACTATGGAAATATTAACATTTCCTATTGGATTTTTAAAATTGCATATGTCACACAGTTAGTTCTCCTGTGGAGGTTTTTCTCCCTTTTCAGTGGTAAGATAAATAAAAATAAAGAAGATACTGCTTTCAGTAAAATGAAACTGTTATATCAGAGACAGATACTTGAGAGAGGAGATTGCAAAATGAAAGAGACAGTTAAGAGAAGTGAAAAGGTACACAGAGGGCTGCACTAAAAAGTATGTTTCATTCCAAGGTTAATATAGTTACCTTGAGTCTTTCTATAGTGAGTAAAAAACCACACAACTTGTTTTCAGTTACGGATTCAAGCCAGTGGTAAACAAGTGTTCACCAGTTGTTCAAGGCCAGGCTGGAGTGAGCTCTGAGCAACCTGGTGTAGTGAAAGGTGTCCCTGCCCACGTCAGGGGGGTCGGAACTAGATGATCTTTAACACCCCTTCCAACCCAAACCATTCTATGATTCTATTATTCTAAGTAAAAGTTCACCTGAGTGACATCTCAGTACAATAGCTCTATATATGTGAAAGCCCCAGAAACCCTGAGAGTCAGGAATCTTGTAGTTTTAATTGTTTTAACTGCCTAGTGAGAAAAAGGAGAACATGGCTTCACTGTCCTCGGTTTGGCAACTGTAAACATGTCTAAACATCATTTAGAAAAGCACTAACATCTATGCATGACAGAAGACTCTAACCACTAGAAAAATACTAGATAAGGGTCAGAGCTATCAGCTGAGGGAGGTTATAGTCTGTGATCTTTGGCTTTCAAATGGTAGATATTTAAACTTTACTGCCTTGCAGTTTTAGCAGAAATACACCCATATCTTATGACTACTTTCAAAGCTGTCTAAGTACAGGCTCTGGCAAGTAGAATTATTTTCACCTGGCAGCAGAGGTCCACTATTCTGAATACCCTGTGTGTAGTCCTTTCTTTATTATGGCCTCTTGCTAATTTCAGTGCAGGAGCCTTGTTCTTCCTGCTAATCTTCACCATATGCAAATGATCAACGTAGGACGTCTCTGCCGCTAACTAACGTGTTAGAGACATTCTCAGAGGGAAGGTGAGGTTGGAAGCAGGTCCAGTAATTCCAGGGTACAACAATGGAAGCATTAGATCATCTCAAATTGCCATTAAAAATATTTTCTTAGCTTGCTTTTCCAGCTGGCTTAGATTCTTTGTTTTAGCTCTGTGGAACTCAGATTCGTCTTGACCCTGAATGCGTTGATGAGTTCCTGGCCCATTTATTATTACAAATGGTTACTTTTTAGAGGAAAAACAGTGACTAGGAGAAACATTATAGAAATGTTTTCTTAACTCTGGTACACCTTGGGAAAACCAGGTTTGGGTGAAACTTTAACTTTCTGTTTTCACTGCAAGGTGGGAGCATTTCAATTCTACTGACTTCTGTTATTTTCACATTTCTATAAAAACCCCTCTGTGGGATAGAATAAATTCTGTGTGTCTCCAAATAGAGTTATGTGGATTATGTGTGCTGTTTTTCCTAGTATTTCATCAGGCTCATTATTAACATTGGACATATCAAAGGAGTAGCCAAAACAAAGCAAACTGTAACAGCTGTGAAGATGCACATTTCTGTATACTGGCAGGCTAATTTGTAAATTATACTTTTTAAGTAACCTCAGTAAAATGTGTTCTTTGGAAAAAAAAATGGTCACATATCTCTGTTTTTTTCAAAGCTTTTAAGCTTCTTTCTCCCCTTACATTCCTGAAGGAATGGACACATGGTGTGAAATATCACAGGCCAAGAGATTACAATAGAATCTTGAAAAGCAGAAGAGACGTGCTTGAGATATTTAAAAAATTGAAAATAGCAGCCCAGTAGTTGCTGCAGTGCATGGGAGTTACTGGCAAGTTGAAACAAACTCAGAAGGCCACCTAAATATTTGTGGTGCTGGAAAACATGGCATGAGAGGAGAAGTAGTTTGGTCACCCTATAGAAGAAAAGGTCAATGGGCCCAAAATCCTCCACTGCCTAAAAGAGGTCATAGGGAAGGCAGGCACAGACTGTCCCCAAGTTGTGCAATGAAGAGACAAGAGGCAGAGGTCACAAACTGAACCAAGGGAAATTCCTTTGAGATAAAGAAAAAAAAAATAAAAAAAATGGATAGTGGTCTGGAACCCATCTGATCGCACCACTTGATCATTTTAAGGTTATCCTGAAGTTAGAGCAAGTTCCATGTCTGGTCATGTTTTCTTTAAAAATCAGTGCATCAAAATCAGGCTATGAATCAAAACCACAAGTAAATTACCTAAGTACAATTAGAAATGTACTTTTGGAAACTACTGAATTTTAATTTAAATTTTCATGCCAATGGACTCTGACATTTCTTGATAGTTATTTTAAACTGTTCTGTGAATGTTTCCCATACTGCTCATTTAGATCAGACCTCTGTATTTATGGGGAACTCTAAGGAGGAGGACAGAAAACTCTTCTTATCTGTTGGACTAACAGGTGACCCAAACTAACTGATCTGATCAAATCAAATCCTTCATTCTTCTGAATCCTTTGTTAAGCTCTCATATCACACTGTTTGTGAGTAATGTTTCACATCATCCCCAGCTGGCCCAGAAACGATGTCCCATTCTCAAGGGAAATGACCCAGCCTCTACTGTTGACCCCTTTATCACCTACTGGCTAGAGTATAGCTGTCTGATAAACCTGAGCATAATGCCTACAGCACTTAGGAAACTCCAGCTAATAGAGAAAGATGGAACACATCTCCATAGCCTCTCTGACTACCATGGGTACCCATGGCATTTCAGCTCAAGTTCAGATTTCTTTTATGCTGTCTGTGAAAAAGTTTGTGATTGATCCAGTACCTAAAGGGGGACTATAAGAAAGATGGAGATAGACTTTTTACAAGGAGGTGTGGGTATAGGACAAGGGCGAATGGCTTTAAACTGAAAGAGTGTTAGGTTTAGGTTAGGTATTAAAAAGACATTCTTTATTCTGAGATTGGTGAGGCATTGGAGCAGGTTGCCCAGAGAAGTCATGGGTGCCCCATTCCGGGAAGTGTTCAAGGCCAAGTTGGATGGGGCTCTGGGAAAGCTGGTCTAGAGGAAGTTATGTCTGCCCATGGCAGGGGGATTGAAATGAGATGGTCTTTAAGGCACTGTCCAACCTAAACCACTGTATGATTATGACATCTGCTCTTTTTCTATGGACAGTGCATTGTAGGGACAAAGCTCATCTCTCTGAGCTTTCTTGTGGTTCAAACTTAGTTCTAGAACTCCTACAGGGTCAAAAGAATGTCACTAGTTCCTGTTCCTCAACTCCAAGCTCTTCTTCCACTCTGCCTTTTCTAATGTAAATGCATAATAGCTTTCATAATCCTAAAGCTTAAACCCTGCCAGAACACTTCTCCTTCTGGAGAGGATGAGAAATAGTAAGGCAAGAGATACACAGTTGTGTTGCTTACTGCAGAGCAGGAAATGAAAGAGTGAGTGAGGACTGTGACCTCTGTGGTGGACCAGGCTGACCACACACAGCTAACAGCAAGTTCAGAGTCATAGTTGTGGCTTTCTTTTGAACAGAGGTGGTTAAAAGGCATAATGGCTAAATTTAGTGATGGAAAATATTTTCTAAGTTCTCTGAAAAATTCAACTTGTTTGCTACCACCAGAAACAGTTGATAAAAACATAGAATATCTTAAGGTTTTAAGTCATCAGGGTATTTACCCAAATATCTGAGTTCATTCCTGTTTAGTGAAACATGTGAGTACTTTAGTGTTTTGTGTCTATTACTTTTCTATTCATACCGGCCACCTGAGCAGTAGGTCTGGATGTTAACACAAGAAGAAAGCAAGTTGCAAAATTTTCAGCTGTGGAAGCAGAACATCTGACGAGTTAATGCAAATATGAAACTGGACAAACTAAGAATGCTGTACTAGTCCTTCTAAGTAAGCAACATCAGCTTCAGGTATTATAATAATAATAATGATAATAATAATAATAATGATGTAGCTAGGTAGAACTTCCAGTACTCTATCTCCTGAATATAGTATCTCAAAAGAAAACCACAAAGGAGTTCCTAAATATTTAGGTGGAATCTCCCTGAATAGCTAACTATGGCTTTCCTAGGGAATTCTGTACATCTCCTCTTCAAAGTTTTCCTTATTTCAGCCTTCTGTACTTGATCCAATGAAAGCAATTCCTTCTGTGTACCACAGCTGACCTACTGTACCACTTCAGTTTGAGAGCAATGCAATAAAAACAGCTAAAGAATGTGCTGCTTAGAACAGTTATTGAGGGAAGCATCATGAGGTTTATAGCACCTTCTTAGTTTCCTGGTGCCTAAGATCAGCTGAGCTGGCAAAGCAGAGAACTACAGCTGGGAATCAAAACCAGCTTTAAAATGCCAATGTTACTGATATTATGGAGGAATACATCTGAAGAGGAAAGCAGGATATGCCTTGACAGAACCAAAAATCTGTTCATCATATTACTTTGCCTAGACCTAAGCTTTCTGTACTCCAACTGGGAAGGAATTTCAGCTAAAAGGTCAGGTGTATTTCAGGTTCAGAATAACTATTTTTCTAAAATGCTGTATTGAATTCAGTGTGAAATGGCTGGAACTATTCTGATTCCAGGAAATTGAAAGGAATCTTGCAATGAATTTATGGCTCTGCAACAAATTTGTGGCTCTGCACTGGAGCTGCAGGCACTTTTATTGTCAACATTCAAATAAGGTTGTGCAGCTCACTAAAATAACTCTGATTCCTCCACCCACATGTGTTTTTTTCATATAACTTTCTAGTCAGTGTGTCAGCAAAGGATTCCAGCCATGATTAACAATGATGACAAACCAGTTCTCTGACAAAACACTTATATTTACTGTTTCACGTGGGTCGAAAGAACACAGTTCAGCTGTAAATTTCACTTTTTCAGCTCAGTGGTAAAATCACATTTTCAGTAAAAATAAAGCACCTACAAAAGCTTTGAAGATTGCTATCTGTAAGCCTATTCATTGGTATAAATTAAATACATTATGCAAATGCTATGAATTTAGAAGTTTAATAGCTAGTGCACTACTCAGGACACACATTTAAATTATATAAATAATAGGTATAGCATAAGGGAAGAGGGAAGAGTAATAAGGAAATTATCACAGTATTCACAAATAATTGGTGAGAACTTTCAAAGAACTGCTAGGAACTTTTCCAGTTATCTCATGGTATGTTTGAGGTATATTAATGAAACAGTTTCAATAATGCAAAGAAAAAACATATAGAAGAAAAAGAAAAAAATTATTATGTTCACTTTAGACACATATGTAGGAGATCATGTAGATAACTACACTTCCCGTCTTCACCTGGTACAGACCATTTGTGAGTCATCCAACGTCAATGGTTGATCAGTGTCATTGTTCTGTTATAAATATAATAAATAATAAATAAATAAATAAAAATAATGGCCATTGTGTTGTTATATAGGAAGTGTATTATATCCCTCTTCTCTGCAAAAAAGTGCTGTGGGTACCTCAAGGATGATTTGCATCGATGAATGAAAAGATATACATAACTGCAGTTGTAAAAGGAGATTGTTAATACAAATGCACACCGAGGTAAATGCTAACACTTTGACACTGTTTTCATTGGCAAAATGTTCTTCAGAGTCTCTGCACAGAATGCTTTCACTGCTTTCTTATGAAAGCTATTTGTCACTCAGTAACAAATTAAGATCCCTGTGGTTGGTCTACTCTTTCTTTCTTCATAGTTCTTAATTTACAACTCGATACATAAACTGCACAGGAATTTTTGAAACAGAAAGAGAAGTGCTATTGCTTCGTAGCCTTGAGTACCTAAAATGGCAAATATATTTGGATATGCTCTCACTATACTAAATCCAAGATGAAAGCATTAGCTCATCTCCATTGTGAATTCCTTTGTTTGTGTTCCTAAGTATAAATGATGTAAAGTACTATGACTACAAATAATATCATGATGATGTACTAGTACACTAAGAAAAATAATTGTAGGACTGCCTTACTAAGGCTACATCTCTACTTTTTCCTTTGGATACCCTCCATTTACTGAAGGGCAAATTCTGTGTTTATCTGTTCGGACTGCCCTCAGCACAATACCCAATTTCTGCAGGAACTCCAGTTTGGTGGGTAACCTCAGTTTTGAGCAGATTTGTTAACGCAATTCCTTTAACAAAACATTAAACAAAACATTTAACAAACACTTTAACAAAACATTTTCCCCAAGAGATGTTCAAAACACTCTTGAAGGGAGATAGAACCTGCTCAGAAAAAGGAATATACAGAAGGTTTTTTTAAACATTTTCCTATGTCTTTTTTCAGTCATACAGTGTCAGAGAATGTATGGATGGATATGATGTAAAAGGTAGAACTTAGGAAGCAAAAGGCAAATCTTTCTTCAAAGGAAGTTGTATCGCTCCACTGGCCAGCGTGAGCTTTCATCACCTCCAGACACTGTTGCAGACATTACTTGATTTAAAGAATCATGGAATTATTCAGGTTGAAAAAGACTTTTAAGAATACTGAATCCAACCATCACCAAGTCCACTGCAAGCACCACATCTACATGTCATTAACACCTTTTGAAGAGCTTTTTAGGACTCCCAGTGTCACACATACTATACATCCATGTAGTGTACAGTAGCCTTTGCCTTAGACTATGTATTGTATGCATTTCTGCATAGAAAAAACCACACAAATATTACTGAGCTACATCCACCTGTTTTGTCAGGATAGCAGTCACACAATAACCAGTACCTATGTCCAAAGAAACTTCTGGCCTTTCCAAAGCTTTTGTGCCATTCCAATTCTCAGCTACAAAGAAGACAGGCAAGAGAGAGGGAAAAAAGCAAGGAAAGTAAGCAGATAAAATGAAATAAAAATAGTACTTGGAGTGTGAGAGGGTGCTTATTAAGAGAAAGAAATAGAAAAACAGGAGACAGAAACCTGTACTAACAATCAAGTGAAAAAGCAACATAAAAGGGAAAGAAGGGCAGAGAAAATACAGTTGGGGGAATAATGTTCAACTGAATTGAGATACAAAACATTTGAAGGAAAACAGTGGCTGAAAAGCTAACTATATATTATTTTTCTTATGCAGTTATTGTGTCCATGGCAACACCCACCACCAGACTTTGTCATGACATGAAAAATGTCATAATTTTGAACACACTCTTTGGAGTAAATTGTTTTGACATTGTAAATGCCAATTAATTTACAATTTTTTCAGGGCCAAAAAAGATAAAATTAACAATAGAAACAAGTCTTTTCTGAGGACAGTAAACAAAAAGAAAAAATCCTAATAGGTCATGAGATTTTTTAAATATTATTTTTCTAACAAATTCGAGACTAAAACCATGAAAATGATGTAGCATACAGAGGAAAAAAGAGTAAAGGAAAATTTATTTTTTTTCTTCCGGATAACTCCTGAGTTAGAAATAGATTGTTAATCTGAAATTTAAAGGAGGGTTCCAAGGGTAAACACTGTGCATAACTCCATGTGGAACTTCATCTCATACTGTATACCTCTTTTTTGAAATGTCTGATCTAGTATGATAAGTAGGTGAAATTAAAAACTCTGAGAAATAATATTGTGTGTAAACAGTAGCTTAATTTATAAATATTAGTCATCCAAGGAGTTCTCTGAGATTCTAACACGGGAGTTAATTTCTTAAGGATACGATGCTAAGTGACATAGCCCTGGTTGTCATCAAATATTTTTGACTTTTTTTGCACTGATTATAGTTATTGTAACTTCCTGTTGGGCAGATAGTGCAGTGTGTGTATATGTGTACTATTAGAGGCAGGAAGAAGGGAATTACAACAGAAAAAATAAAGTCCACTTGATGCTCTTCCCCCTGAAAGAAGCCTAGTTACTTACCTAAGCTTTAAGCCTGTTCTCTTTAATTTTGCTCAACAGTTTTACTGATGTCAATGGAAATTTCAAATGAAGAATGAAAACAGAATACAGCTTATTTTCATTTTGGAACATGGCAAAATATAAAGCAGCCCCTTACAAAGTATTTATAATGGCAATCATCACAGATCACACCATTCTTGATATGTTTTCACAAGCACGAAGGTAGGAGTCACCCAAACTGATAAACAGAATTCAATACAAAAATAATATATGTATTTTTAAGGTTTTCAAAACAGTGGCCACATATTGTTTCCTTGCAAGTTACAGCCAAGAATTGTCAGATGACGTACGTTATCCATGGTAATGATGTCACCAGGTGAATTTTTTTCTGTGCATATATTAATTATTTTGTTTATAAAGTGAATTTCCAGAAAAAAAGAGAGGTCAAGTTGCCTCAGGAAAAAAAAAACAACCCCAGATGATAAAGCAGATGGATGCAGAAGATATTAAACAGTTATTTACAAATATGCTATCAATCATTAATCAGTTTAGGTGGTTTTATCTGATTGCTAGGCCAGTTAATATTACCATATCTATGTCTGGAACACTTGCAACATAAAAAAAAATGGAATGGGAGAGGTAAATCATTTGTACATGTCTATTTCCAGGCAAAACTTTTCCAAAATCCATAAAGGAGGCAGATTTTGTTCTTACCATGACCCTGACCGCACATACACATGCTCTGCTAAGCCACTAGCAGCTTTCAACTGGTACTACCACGGTCCTTCAATTCAGGATGGTATTTTACTGGTGCATCTTGTATGCAAAAAAAATTCAAAATGCAGATGTATGGAAGTTATAGAAGTTAGTAGAAATATTAAGAAAACATTCTTTTCAGCTCAAGGATTAAATGAGTTAATAACTTCCTGTTAAAGACTTCTGATTGCTGTTGGGTTGTGTGAACTCATTATCTAGGCTAGGTAACGGTTCAGGCCAAGGTGTAAATTTCATTATGCTTCATTATGAAAGTGCTTTTCAGAAACATTATTCATAATCAGTGCACTGTATCACTATACTGTGTATAGTGGCCTTTGCCTTAAGTGTTGTACTTTATTTGAGTATTTCTGTGTAAAAAATAGGCACAAACAACATTACTGAACCACTTCCACTTGTGTCTCCAGGATACACTCACATAACAGTCAATGCCAATGTCCAAAGAGACTCCTGAACTTTCCAGGACTGCTGTGCCACTTCAGTTCTCAGCTACAAAGAAGACAGACTGGGATTTCTGTCTTGGCCAAACAATGCCATGAAACACTATGTTTATTTATTGCAGAAGATAGAACCAAATCTACCCTAAACAGAAAATGAATTAATGGATTCAGAATTACCATGTATTTCCAACCTAGGACTTACACGTCTTTTCTCACTTTGATTTTGTTTGATAAAACTAAGTGTTACAGGCCTGGGGATTAACAAATTCAATTTGAAAGACATGGATAGGAATCACACAGTATATATTTATGGCGAGCAGCATAAAATATTATTTTATAATAACTATCTCCAATAAGAATATTTTACATTATTTTCGCCTTTTTTTCCTCTGTATGAATGACACCTCTCAGATTTTTCTTAGCTCCCTGAATCTACTTTCCTAGAATCTTAGCAAGCTCATAGTAACATAAACACAATTTATCCTGTTCTGCCTCAAAGTGGGCACTGCACAATGCTCTTCTAAATGTTCTAAACTTGACCAACTAAAAACAGTTTGAAACCAAAGAGAAATCCTTTACAGCAACATAGAAATTAAAGGAATATAGCTTATTAGACCTTGATCCAAACTATCCTAATAATTATGCAGACTTCCATTGTGTCTCTGAGCTTTGCATCCAGTCCTTGAGATTCAAAGCAGCAAAAAAAATGAAGGAAATCTTT
The DNA here is from genome assembly GCF_022539395.1 of Myiozetetes cayanensis. Lineage (NCBI taxonomy): Eukaryota > Metazoa > Chordata > Aves > Passeriformes > Tyrannidae > Myiozetetes > Myiozetetes cayanensis. The sequence goes on along the minus strand of NW_026087411.1, from coordinate 84,241,723 downwards.
ACCTCTCAATAGAGATTCATTAATGCTTCTCTTTAACTTCTTAAAATTAAAATTAGTACTAGAATTACTAAGCATTATATTGTTTACTATTTTGTTCAATCAGAATCTCAAACCATGAGAGTTTTGTGTTGAGAAAAATGGTATTTTATTAGTACTTGGAAATACTACAATGTTTTCTGGCATTGAATAAATCTTTAAAAAATAAATAACAATGAAACATTGTGGAACAAAATATAACACTTAGAAAACCTGATCTAAAATCACATGACAAAATAAACCATTCTATCTGTTGTAGGCTGGATTTAACAAATTTTGTTCTTTCTTTGCTTTGGGGTTTTTTCAGCACTGTGATAAGCTACCAGAGCATCATCTCTGGTTTTGAGAATTATGTACATGTGTATTACTGGAAAGATAAATGGTAGGGTGAGACAAGATTCAGATATCATGAGGCTTGTTAACAGAAATTGCTGAGCATGGCATATCTATTTTCCATGATTAATGAATTGTCTTGCCAAGGATGCTGCAGAAGCATCTTCACCTCCTATGACACTCTGGTCAGTTCTTTCTTTTGGTTTTAATCAAGGTTATTAAAACAAAGCAAACTTTGGTCAACTAAAAGGATAACGCTACTTTGGATTATACACCAAGAAATCTACAAAATAAAAGAATTCTGGCCTAGTATATGTAGAACAAATGTCACTTCTCACCTCTTTCATATGGTGTTTTAGCTAGGAGAATATGGAACTTTAAGTTCTCTTGCAAGATCCCACACATATTTGGAATAATGATGACTTTCTGTTTAACTGATGGCTTCCTATTTTAAAACACCACACTCATTATTCAAATCACAGCATAAAAATTAATTCAAAAGCAAACTTCCAGGTCAACAAACTAGCATTTCAGGAATCCTATTTTAGTCATAGAAATGACGTAAAAAAGAGCAAGAGATTAGCCATGAAAAAAGGAGAATGAGTCAGTGATTCCTAAGTTAAACAAAGATGAGAATTAAAGAAACCAGATGCACAACTCTATTTTCCATATAAGGAAAGTATCACAGTTTTATAGTTCCTACAGAGGCACTCAAATGCTGATAATCATTGCCTTAAAATGCTAAACACTGAGAACAAAAATCAAAAACAAAAATCTTGTTACTTAATCAGTGTGACAGCTCTTATTCTCCCTTGTGGAATCTGAAACTCTAGAATAAATTTTATTTTTCTTTGTCAAACTGAGGCCAAATAATGTGTGAAGAAAGTTTACATCCAGATGAACTACAGCATATTAGAATGCAAGTGGTGTACTGCTGGGATTTGTCCTCTGATGTCCTCTGACTTGATATCCAGTTCCTCTTGTTTCTTAGTGCCTAAATTTCATTCTTCCAGAAGTCAAAAACTGACCCACAGCTCTCTCGCTCATGGTCTAAATAGGTGACGGAGGCCTCTGAGTCAGCTCAAAATCTGAAAAAAAGGTAAAACAGAAACAAAAGATATGCCTAAGCATGCCTTAATTGTTGTTTTTAAGGCAAAAAGGGTAGAAGAGTGAGAGACAGGAAAAAGAAAGTAGGGAACTATATTCTGGTTTAGACTAGCAACACAGAAGTTTTGCTTTTCAGACTTAACTTTAACATGACTTCCTAGTAGCAAAGAGCAAAGCATCTGCAGTTTTTTTTTCCTGCCTGTTGTTGCTCCTATTTCTCTTGTCAGTACTTATGGGACTCTGTGTTTTGTTTTTTTTTTTTTAAGTGCTTTGAATTGGACAAGATCTACAGAGCAGCTAAATATAAAAGTGTAATACTTAGCCTAAAGTGTGGATTCATTACAAAAAAATAATTAATTTTGAAAGATTAATTTGAAACAGGATTTTAAAGATACTGTAAGGAAGTAAGTTTCATATTTGATATCTCTTCTGCCTTACAGGGATTTGAAAGGTTTTTCTTTGTAAGGGGAATAGGTGCCAGTTAAAAGTAAGTTATTTAGTTGTGTAATGAATTTAAAGTAAAAACTACCTAATTTGTCTGAAGCAGAAAACTTCTTGAATAATATATTCAATAGAAAATCAGAAATCCAATAACAATTTGGAGGCATGGTTTTAAGTAAACCTCTGTGAGATGACAAGAAGGAAATATTTCACTAATTTAAAAGTGAGATGTTAACTTTCTGAAGAATGATATGGAGCTCTAAAATCTCCTAAAATATACCTGCACAGCTCCTGGATCTGCTCTATTACAGAAAATGTTTTTATTAGCACTCACCACACAAAATATACCTTATACTGTCAGGAAATTAAACCAAAATAAGTGATAGATCTTTTTATTTTTACACTGGCACAAGTTCTGCACAAAGTCTGATTCATTTTGAGTTGCAAGTGCAACTTGCAAACATACAGCTCTTTCACCAAAGCAGACATAAGGATGTTTTTAGAAACTTAATATTCTAAAAGCAAGGAGAATATTCTTTGGAATAGTGGAGAGTCCAGCATTGCTACTTCAAACAGTTCTGTCAAGCAAGATGATGTTCTTGCCAAAGCAACACCAATGCTTTTATAAAGCATCACCCCAGAATGGTCACTGACTAATAAATGTTGTATTGTTTATTTGTGTCCTGGTGAACTACCCAGTTCAATTCCAAAATAAGAAACATTCACCATCATGTGGACAGAAGAAGCCTAATTCTACCAATTCTGCTCTGTTGAAGCTTTGCTCCATTTTTAGGCTGTAAAATCATCTTGTGCCTTTCTTTGACCCTCTCTGTTAATCGAGCCAGCTCCCTAGTCCTTAAATCCTCATAAAACATTTACTTATGTCTTAGAAATGCCCTGTATGAGGGAAACCTGCAGCAAAGTCCCTGCAATCCACTGCCAAGATTCTGTGAGGAGTTAAGAGCTGACTGTGAGGGCTTGTCTGCTTCCAGAGCCAGGAGCAAAATCTTTACCATAGGAAATAAGAAAATGCATCAACAGCTTAATTATTTATCTTCCAGTAGAAGTGCCTTGCAGTGGGGAGGTACACTGAATGCCAGATGCTGTCACACCAAAAGCTTAACCAATTTCATTACTGATCTTTCAAATAAGAAATTATTATATATTCAATCTTTTACTCAGAGATCTATTTGAGGAGTCCTTCTTAAGGGTTTATAGAAAATATGGAATCTAGACTGTTAGCTGATTGCAACCATATGTATCAAGGGCAAAAAGGTAGCATGAAGCCTGAGAAAGTCTGTCAGGGCCCTGAGAACAGCAGAAAGCCTTTGCTGGGGCTGTCCACAATCCCTGCTCATGGTACAGGACCCTGTTTGAGGGTGGTCCAGAGCTGCCAGCCCCTGCCCCAGTGACATCACAGCAATGCCAGCTCCATCTCAATCCCTGTAGGTAGATGACCTCCTGGATGGACTCCCTCACCCCACAGTGTATGCTGTGAGTCTCCATCACTATTATAGAAACTGTAATCATGTACTACAGAAGAAATAGACCAAGGAGAGAAGTGAGAGCAATAGACTAATAGATGCATTTATCGCTACAAATTAAAAACTCAGTTGAAGAAAACCAACTAAGAATGCATCCTGAGCGAGATGAGCAGGATAGAAACGACAAGCTAAATAATTAACAAATTTGATGCCCAAGAAAATGCAACAAAAGCAGTACTAAATAAAGTAATAAGTTGGTAGAAAGATTAGTCATAAATGTACTAAGACAACAGCTTGGTTATTATCTGTGTCACAACTCAGGCTTTGACTGAAACAGAGAATGTAAGTGTTGATTCGAAATCCAATAAAGTCAGTGGCAATATTCCTTATGAGTAATAAATAGCTTTGAGACAGTATCTCAACTGTTAGGATGTGCCCAGATGTCAAAGAAATGTTTTATCAGGAAAAAACATTCAAGAACTAAAGCAAATGGAAGAGAACTGCAGCATTCTCGAACTACAGATTGTGGACACTTGAGCAGTACCACAATTACTTGATGTTCTAGTGGCAAAAGCTTGTGTGCATCTGTGTAAGGAGACATTCTGGTTAGAGATCAGATTGTATGTTTCTAACTAGAAATACTATTTCCATTTAGAGGTGTAAAAGGATAATTAATGCCAAAGTAGAGGCTGTCAGTATTAAGTGTTGTGTAAACCAAGACTAGTGCAAACATTAATTCATATATTCATATATAATTCTATGCACAGAGAAGCTGTCAGGGGTGGAGCAATGGAGAACTACAGAGAATGGAGAGAGATGCAGAAAGGCTGCAAAGAAACCTCAGAGGAAGAAATCTATCTAGAAGTGCTTTGACAGCTGCAGCTGCAGGAAGTGCCTGAGATCCAGCGATAAGACGCCACTTCACAGACCCCTGCAGAACCCCCCTGTCTGTGCCCCTCACTATTCCTTCCCTTCCTTCCCTAACTCCCAAATCTCCCTATATGGCTGGACATATCCCTGCAGCCAATCCCTCCATTTTCCCTTATCTCTGACCCTCAGGATTAGGTGCCCCTGGCAAGAATCCCACCCTTGTTCGAGACCCTTCCATGTTCCCCTCTATATAAACTGACATCTTGTTTTAATAAAGGCCATTTTGTGGGTGACATACCTACCTGTGTGTGGCCTGTTTCCTATACAAAATGTGCCCGAGTGTCTGATAGCGGGGACCCCAACTCTCGATAAGAAGCAGGTTTTCAATCCGCATAGTTATTCTATGATTCTCCATTATAATTCACATGGACATACGAACTTTGTTAAATTCTCCTCTTTTCTACTCTTATTGGCTGTGTGTGGCTGGCCATCATCCCCCGAGGATCTGACCAAGACAATGCCCATTTGCAAATGTATCAGTGGTAGGCTGAGGGAGATGGCAGGTCAGGACAGAAGATGTTGAAACCACTCTGGGTTAAACCCTGAATTAACATCCTGATGGTGAGACAACCACTGGAGTCAAATAGCTGTCAGTCCTTCACTATAAAAGTCCAGTTCCCTTTCATACAGTCAGGATCTTCTGACATAACCCTTCCTGGGGTTTATGTGTGGAGATTCCTCCCTTGGGCTGGGGACACCTCTCATGATAGTCCTTGAGGCTGAGAGAAAGAAATCTTCCCACAAGATTGATGTATGAGTTACATCAAACCTATTCTTAATAATTATTTCTTTTTTAGTAGCTTAAATATAATTGCTTCAATAATTGGTTTAATATAGTGCACTATCCTCTGCTATACTACTAGTGCTTTTAGCATTTATATCATGTAGTAAATAATTCTGATTAAGACCTTTTATTAGATCATTTGTAATAATTAATGATTCATTTTATATAAATATTCTCAATTTTTCATCATTAAAACCTGTGGGACAAAAGTGGTTCAATCACACTTCTATAATTTATTAAACTGTTGACAAAATCTGAGGCTATGATTGGATACTTTCTGTACCTCATGACTTAACAGCAGGGCTTCTTTAATAAATTTTGTCTAAGCCTTCCACTCTCACCTGCAACACTGGTTAATAGTATTTTTGATTTAACATTTCTCTTTTCCAAATGTGAATATTATTCACAAGTTTTCTTATTTTTACCAGTTTAAAGGATTGGAATGGTATAGGTCTGTTAAGAAAAAAACCCATGCCAATACATATGTAAATTAATTTTTTTGTTATCTTAGAGTTCTTATGGCTGCTTTTAAGGTTCTAGGTTATAATTAAATAGCCCCTAGTAAATATTTGGATGCCAGTCAGTAGTTTATTCACATACCATTTTCAGCTGGTCGGAGTTGTAACACAAGTCTTGAAATATTTGTTCTTTCATACAATCAACTGGGTTGGAAAAGACCTCCAAGATCATCAAGTCCAACCCTCGATCCAACACTGCGGTGGTTACGAGACCACGACACTCAGTGCCACATCCAGCCTCATCTTAAAAATCTCCAGGGATGGTGAATCCACCACCTCCCTAGGAAGCCCAATTCCAAAGTCTGATTACTCTCTCTGTAAAAGATGTCTTCCTAATATCCAACCTAAAACTCCCCTGCACAGCTTAAGACTGTGCCCTCTTGTCCTATTGCTGGTTGCTCTCCAGCCACTCTGTGCCCAGCCTGTAGCGCTGCAGGGGGTTGTTGTGACCAGAGTGCAGGACCTGGCACTTGGCCTTGTTGAACCTCATCCCACTGGAATCAGCCCAACTCTCCAGTCTGTCCTCTGCAGAGCCCTCCTGCCTTCCAGCAGATCAATATTCTCCCCAAACTTGGTTTCATCTGCAAATTTGCTAATGGTACACTCAATCCCCTCATCCAGATCATCGGTAAAGATACTAAACAGGACTAGGCCCAACACTGATCCTTGGGAGACACCACTAGAGACCAGCCACCAACAGGATGCAGACCCATTCACCAGCACTCTCTGGGCCTGGCCCTCCAGCCAGTTCTTAACCCAGCACAGAGTGCCCCTGTCCAAGCTGGGGGCTGCCAGCTTTTCCAGGAGTATATTATGGGAGACAGTGTCAAAGGCTTTGCTGAAGTCCAGATAGACACATCCACAGCCTTTCCCTCATCCACCAGGTGGGTCACCTGATCATGAAAGGAGATCAGGTTGGTCAGACAGTTACCTGCCCTTCCTAAACCCATGCTGGCTGGCTCTAATCCCTTGTCCATCCTGTAGGTGCTGTGTGATTGCACTCGGGATGATCTGCTCCATACCCTTGCCAGGCATTGAGGTCAGGCTGACAGGCCTGTAGTTTCCTGGGTCCTCCTTGCAGCCCTTTTTGTGGATGGGCATGACAGTCACCAACTTCCAATTGTCTGAGATCCCCCCAGTGATACACCCAGTGAGCCAGGACTGTTGGTAAATGATGGAGAGCAGCTTGGCAAGCTCTTCTGCCAACTCCCTCATCACCCTTGGATGGATCCCATCTGGTCCCATGGACTTGTGAGGATCCAAGTGTCTCAGCAGGTCACAAACTGTTTCCTCCTGGATTACAGGAGGGCTATTTGGCTTCCTGTCTCTGTCTACCAGTTCCAGAAACCAGTTGTCCTCAGGACAACCTGTTTTACTGTTGAAAACTGAGGCAAAGAAAGTATTAAGTACCTCAGCCTTTTCCTCATCTTTGGTGACTATGCTCCCCACCATATCCAATAAAGAATGAAGGTTTTCCTTGCCCCTCCTTTTGTTATTGATGTATTTGTAGAAGCACTTCTTGTTACCCCTAACAGAAGTAGCTAGAGTCCTTTTGTCCTTGCTAGACAGATGAAGCCCATCTGACTCTAGCAGGCTAGATACCATAGAATTTGCCCCATGGTTGAAAAAACCAAAATTCTGCCAGTGGCACCAATCCTTTAGCCACCTATTGGATAAGACGGGTTTTTCTACACCTCTCTTCATTCATCTCTTCTACTGCAGGAACTGAAGTGAATAGCATCTGTGCTCCTGTCTCATTAACTAATCGAGTCAGCACCTTGAATTTTTAACTACCCTGGTACCTCTTTCATTAATGTCATCACTGCCAGCCTGGATCACCAGCAGTGCATAATAATCAGAGGGCCAGATTATCTCAGGGAGTCCTCTACTAATCCCTCACCCGGGCCCCAGGAAGGCAGCAGACTTCCCTGTGGGATGGATCCAATTGGCCTATAGGGCCTTCAGTTCCCCTCAGAAGGGAGTCACCTGCTACAACTACCCTTCTTTTTTCCTGTATAGGTGTGGTTGTAATCTGTCTGGTAGACAGGCTGCAACCAGGAGAACCTCCAGATAGATCCTCTTCTTGATAGCCTTCTGCCTGACTCTCTGGGTCCAAGGCCTCATACCTGTTCTTTAAGGGAACTATGGAAGGTGATGGGGATTCCTCTACCTCTTCGATCAGGGACCTGTTTCCATTCCCCCCCATCTGCTTGATTTGCTCCATCTGCCTGATGGCAGGAGGGGTAGGGCTTCACTGCCTCCTATTGGACTTCCTTTGGGGTCAAAAGGGTATGACTCCACCAGTCTATTTCCCTTTCACTCTCCCTAATACTTAGCCTCTCCACTTCTTCCTTGAGCTCTGCCACTAAGCACAGCAAATCATTCACCTGCTCACATCATACACAGGCATCTCTCACACTCTCCTCTGGTACTGATGCCAGACTCAGACACTCTGTGCAGCCAGAGACCTGAGCAGCTGCGTCCTTCCTGGGGGATTCTGTCTGGGTTAGCACACTTCCCCTGAGAGCAGCAGCAACAGCTTTTGCTCATTTGGAAACCATTGATGAGTCGAGTTATGGAAAAAAAAAAAAAATACCCACAGTCCCACACCTACCTCACAACCCACCAGAGAGAGCTGGGAGGGTGACTGTGCCCTTCCTGCTTGACCTGACATCAAACTGCCGTGCCATGCCCTCACTTACATGCCACACCCCTGTTTACCACTCTCAGGATCACTTGTGCTCTCTGGAGCAGTTTAAATCTCCCGGCCGTGAGCTCGGCTCCACCCCCTGGTCAGCTCATTAGGCCTTGCAGGGCAGCTGGTCTGGATGAGTCTCTACTACCGAGAGAAGTCACTACATGGAAAAATTAGTTTCTACTCACAAAATGTGTCTACATCTCATGAATGTGGAAAGTATCTTGAGCTCATGTACTGACCTTTTCTTCTCTAAGAAATAAGTTAGCAAGTTAAATAATCCCTCAGTTTCTTTTTTGAAAAGTTTGAGCACAAATTTTAACACATCTGGAGAGATGGTACAATTCTAATTTTCCTGACTGAATTACCCCAGTTCTGCATATAAAAAATTGCCAGTGAATATACTTTATTCACTATTATTTTCTGAATTCATCTTCCGAGGAAGATAATCAAAATATAGTGAAGCAAAGGTCATCCAGAGTTTACTTATTGTTGTAACTAACTACCTTTATGGAAACAGTACACATACAAACCTTTTGGAGAGTACAAGCCTAAAAATTCTTTTTCTAAAAATGGATATTATTGCCTTTTATTAGCAAAATAATATTATAAATAAGCAGGCAAAGGTACTATTCTTTTGTTCTGTATGCTTTTGTCCTCTTGATGCTTTTGTCCCTGAGATTGTTTTTTTTCTGCCAGGGTCTCTAGTACCACTTTTGCTTATGATCAGTAGGTGATGAATGCTACTGGTTTTCCCTTACTGTGATGCCATCTGGAATTATTCACGTAGAATTTTTCTTAAAGTCTTATAAATTGGTTGATTTTGGGGGAGACTAACTGAAGAAAGATGTTTCTCCTTGTACTTTTTTACTGTTTGTGAACTTTTGTTCTCATATGTTCTCTGCCCTGATAGCGCTTGTGATGACCATCCTGCTGGGAATGCAGGTAACTCACTGTCTCCTCTACTCCAAAGCTAATGGGATGGGAAAGTGTGAAGGTGTTTAGAGAGCAGAGTATTACAATGGATTATGGTCAGGAATGTAGGGAGGGAGATGTGAGAGCTGCATGTGGCACAATTGATGAGAAATGGACCACTGGGATATAAAGTGATAAAAATGGATCTCCTCATGTTCAGCCCAAAACATGCTTGGTCTGAGCATGTGATTGAACTGAGCTGTGCTGCACACTGAGGAAAAGGGTACAGATGGCCTCAGATGGCAGGAGGGAAGGCAAGTTGAGTGCAGGCTAGGGGCTCTGCTACTGAGGTGAATCTGCATCCCTGTGATGACAGGCTGTGGCATCTTAGGAGATGACCACCTTCAGTCCTTCCCACCTTCTGCTTCCACTGAGAAACTAAATGTTATGACACAACCTTTCATCACACACATTCAGCTCATAGCCTCCATTTTCTGACTTTGATACTTAACCTACAGCTGTCCTAATTCATTCTGCACATCACTCATTTGTCAGGCCAACAACCCAGCCCACAGTTATTCTTTGTTTTGTTTTCAACTCTCTTTCTTCCATGGTCACCCCACCTACAGGATGGACAAGATGAGAGCACCAGTCTTTTAATATCGGGTACACTCAGAGTTTCTGAGTGCATAATTCTTAGGAATGAATAGTGGACTTAGAGCTGGGTTATGGCTGGTTTGCCGGTGTTCATAAAACACCACAAAATATACAGAAGACGCAGATTGCTACACTGTAAATCAGATTCAATTTTATCCCCAGAGTTTGCATGAATTGTTAATATTTGGAAGGAATATAAAGTAGTGAGGAAGAAACTTGCAGAACAAGCTTACACCATTAATAGATAGATTTTCTGTGCATTTCTTGTATGTTGTGAGAAACTGGCTTGTAGGTCAACCCTCATTAAAAAAAGAGTTGTCACATTTTGTTATCTTCTCTAGAGAGAGGAATGTGTATAACATATTTCATTCTATGATTAGTTAAATTGCAGATTTACATTCTCATTTGCTCATGCAGTTTCCAGTCATTCAGATTATTGGCTGTGACTCTTCATTTCAGCATAACAGTGGAGACTGAAAACGGGACAGCTACGCATTGCCTGTGACATATCAAGTGTCTTTTCAGGGCACTTGGCCCAGTGTCTGTGCATCCTGTACTTGTAAATCAAACACAGGTCACTGGACTCAGTGTTCAGCTGCTGTGAGCTATCTGCAGAGTATCTGTGCTGAAATAAACCAGTTGTTGATTTGTCTTATCACATGGGAAGGGAAGACAGAGACAAACCAAATAACTTCATGATTGCTTTGCATCAGTAAATGCCAGTTGGTATAACTTGGTCATATTAAAGGACAAAAGGTAAAAAATTTACAAGTCTTGATTGCTTGACTACGGATATCTGGTAGGATTTAGTGGAGCATAAAGGATCCTGAAAAGTTACATGAAAAGGATCCTGAAACGTTATATGAAGATTGTTTAAAACATTAACATTTACAAAAAATCAGCACTGACTATAATATTTTCACACCTTATGAATGAGTTTATTAGAAAAATAGAGAATTAGCTGACTCAAGGACTTTGAATAAGTACTGTTAGCTTCAAGCCAAGGTAATGTATACTGTTTTCCTGGATGCTTGCCACATGGTCTCACAGGGGGTTTTTGTGGGTGTTTTTTGTTTTGTTTTGTTTTGGTTTGTTTTTGGTTTGCTTGTTTTTGTTGTTTGTTTTTTTGTTGTTGTTGTTGTGGTATTTCTTTAAGTGTCAAATGGGGCTGTGCTATATTATGAGAGTTTATAGAAATTTTAGAAATTTTAGGATTTAACTTCATATAACATGGTTTACAAACTAAAGTTGAAATGCAATATTAAGAAAAAAAGCTTTAATGAATAGAACAAATTGCAGCTTACTACTGACAAAAGTTAATACATGGACAAAGCACAGTAAAAACTAGGCATAGATAATCAGGCAAAATGAAACACAGAACTCTTTCCTGCAGAAAGTTAGTTTGCTGAACTATATTCTCTAAGGGTTGCTAAAATACTCATGTAGGCAGCTCAAGAGGACAGGTTAATACTAATGGTGACATCCTAGGGTGGCTCAGGTTATTAGGACTCTGGTGTGATCAGGATTTCATCCACAGGCTGTATAGGCAGGTGATCATTTCAAGAGACCCCTGAACAAGGAATAACAAAACCCACAGCTGCACTGGATGCTGATATTTCAGTTACATGTCTCAGGCAAAGCCATTGCTGTGTTTAGCTCGTTCAGATTTAACTACACAATATATGGTTCAAGTATGGCACAGAGTTAATACAGCCTAAATATGTTTCAGCACATGACCATTATTGTGTAACTAGGAAAAAGTTTTCCACTTTTTATAGTTGAGGGAGAAGAGTTCCTGAGAGCTAGAACTAGGTATAACAACTGTAGCCAGCTTTTTTTTTAAATTTATTTTATGTATCTGTATTTCACAGAATCAGATATGCTGATTCTTGTAGCAGGGATCAAATAAAATTGAAGGAAAAGATTTCTGAGTTCTCTGAACCTCAGGGTGTGAATTGAGACAATAATAACAGTTTCCTCCTTTTTCAAAAGAAAGATAAGTATTTATCATCTTGCAGTTTTTTATCTGCATATAGATCTCCTGGCTTGTTCTCTGACACAGTATATTGTATTTTCATGTGTAACATGGAAGTACATTTATTATTGCAGTATTTAATGCTGGTAGAATGTAATATGTAGTTTGAAAGAGTGACAATATTGAATGGAACTCTTTTCTTCCAAAAGATATTTGCCATATTAAAACATTTCATAACGAGAATGTGAAGAACACTAAGGTCTTATATCAGTCAGAAAATTATATCCTTATACTGTGATAGGTGACATAATATCAGACCCTGCAGGTAAATATGTTGGGAGAAAATGTATTTCAAATGGTTTTCAAAAAGATGTTGGCAGCATTAGGATACTGACCTTATAAAATGTGAAGGCAAAAGCAAATTTCATGGATGTAGATAAAGATAACTTATATGCAAACAGAAAGTTGACTTATTCCCCTGTCAGATCCCTTGATATATTGAATCTGTTCCAGTAGGATTAGAAAAAAAAAAACCAAACCATTGAGAAATTATATTTCTGTGTGGAAAAAAGGACGCTGTGTACCCTTGCTTATATTTGTTATTTCACACTATTTTAAAAAAAGAAACAGAGCTAACTAATGGAGTGTTATAAGGAGATTAACAACATACTAATTTTCTAGATCCATAAATTGAGACAAAGCATAATTAAATTACTCATCACAGCTGTGCTAGAAAAGACATTGATTTAAAACATGGAATCTCCACCTATGCTTTTTATCAAATTAAAATGTGAACAGAAGAAAAATGGAAAAATGCATAATTGTCCATGCAGGTGAATCTCTAAATGTAATTTTCTGCTCACCAATATTTGAGCTTCAGTCTTTTTTCAACCCATATCAGAAAGAGATAAAATCATTGATCATAGAAATCAGCTATTTTCTCTGAAATTACATCAGAAATGAAGTTGTTTAGAAATTACTTAGCTTTGTAATAATTTTGGACAGTTACCATATGCTAATAAAAGCTATCTCACACCCACAGGCCTCACTTCTTGTTAGTTCTGGGGCTTGTGCTATGTAACTCTGAGGTTCACTTCATGAAGACTCAAGGTAGTCTTCTTGAAAGCTCCCCAAGTTGGAAAAATGGTACCAGTAGCTCATGTTAATCTTTGTGAGCTATTTTAAAATAGTTTGAAACTAAAACATGTAATGCCATTGTTTCTGCTCTCTGAAATAGAGAAAGCAAATGTGTTTTAACAGGTGAGTTTAATAGTTTGTTTTTCTCTACATTTCCCCTGAAAATGGGGCCAAATTACATCTTTGAGTTTCAGAAGTGGATAAACTACTATATCCCTTTTGAATATTAAGTGCATTAGATTCTTGTTGTGCCCATGACTGACGTGAGGAGACATGAGTAGTGCCCCTGCTTTGGCAAAAACTTTACATGGCACCCTTTTTGTTCTCTGTCTTTTAATGCCTATGCTTTGATTTTTCCACCATCCTGAATAAACCATATTTACTGTGACTATGAGTACTGCTTTCTTGTCTACGTTGTTGTTGCTCGATTGGGATGCAGTGCTCAGAGATTTTGTTTCATGTTATCTCAGAGGTTCCCAGGCAGGACACTGCAGATGTTGGGTATAAAGTCATCCTTCACATGTCCTGTATTAATTCTTTTCGGATCCAGATAGTGATTGTTTTTCTCCAAGGCGGCTTGGCATTGTGAGTCATTATCCCATGTGCAAGCTGTAATAATCCCTCTGCCCTCCCTTGGTCAGGTGGGATGTATGTAGCCTTATCACCTACTTGCCTTGGTACTAGTTTAAAGCATTTCTCAAAACCCAGCCATCCATTTTGCAGCATTTTTAGATTTGTTGGTGAAGAAGAGCCGTGACAATGTTGAAGGAAACCTTCACTTGGATAGCAGTACAATCAGCATTGTTAGCAGCTAGGGTGGTGCAAGTCTGTAGGCCTTCTCTTGAGCTGCCAAAATTCAGTAGTGATTTAAACCAATGTAAATAAGTGGATTGTGCCTTAGATTTTATTAGCTGACTGGTTCACAGTTCAAATCTCTGTTATATACTATTTGAACTATTAAAGAACAGCCCTTGAATGTTTTGTAAATAGTGTGTTAATCTCAATGGGATTTTCTTCTTATCACTGCTTAAAGAAATAAACATTTTAAAGATAAAATATTGAACTTGAGAATATATTAAAATCCAATTTGGAGAAAGCCTAGTAGCCACTAAAAGAGAGCTTCTTTCACTGTTCCTTTTCAAGCATTACAAAGTGTTCTAAGAGTTGTAGAACCTTTCATACAGTTTTCAAGAAAAAGTTAGATGTTTTTGCCATAAATGAGATCCTCTTAAGTTCTTTATATTAAATTGCTGTCCTGTTACTCTTGAAAGGCCCTTCTTGCTGCTAGGACACCAGGTTGTCAAACACTATTGCTTCAAATAGGCTTATTTTTCACTCTATAAAGATTATTGGGGCTCCTCAAAGCCCTAGCTGCTTGGGGGGAAAAGGAAACAATTCTTCATCAATACTCCTAATGTCTCCTAAGCACATGGAAAAATGTAGTACTGGGCAGATCTTAAACAGAAATTGCTGAGCTTAAGTAATGTGTGGGCTGGAAAAAGAAAGGTGGGTGCAGAGTCACTCACATATTTTTTCTGTATGACTGTTCTGCAGCAACCAGTCCCAGTGGTGCAATACAGCAACGCACAGGGAAGCTGATTATAAACTGAAACTTCTGTAGCATGTGGTCATACATAATTCAACTTAAAGAGCTTTCTACTGAGAAAAGAATCTGAGCAGTTTTTACTTTAACTCTTCAGATAGTTCCCTGCTGCAGAATGGCAGTCCCTCATCTCTCCTGGGCAGCTTTGCTCTTCAAGAAAAGTCCATGGAGCTTTTTACCCATTTTTACTTATTTTGCTTACAGAAAAATATGTTTACTTGCAAGAAAGCAAATTCATAGGAAAAAATTCCAGCTGTGTATACTGACATATGGTCTTGTTTCCAAGTAAAACAAGAGTGGTGGGATATTTATTCGTTGTAGAACATAGCATATAATTGAACTTGTCTGAGGTAAGGGAAAGATCTTTTTTTTTCCATAGGAAACAATGACTAGGAAGCATTTAGTTATATAATTGAAAATAAGATCATATATTGCTCAGATGCAGATCCTGTAGGAAAAAAATGTTATCCTGATAGTTGCATAGAGATCCAATGTCAGCCATCTTCAACTGCCTTATTGGCCAAATTTCTATCATTTGTATTTCTCTGTTGCCAAGAACAAGATAACAGATAACTTTATAAATCCATAAAAGAGCAATACATTCCTCTTTAATGAGTATAGTCTTTCAGAAAAAGTATTCCTTAGTCAAAAGGAGAGTGGAATTTTCAGGAGAAGGAAATGTTTCACTTTTTGTGTAATTTTTTTTGTTTGAAACATAATCATTAGGGATATGTGTACACATTTGCCTGCCACACAGCCATAGGCCTAGTTCTATGAAATTCAATGTTACTTTTGACATTTGTTTTAGCAGGCCTGTTTGTACCACCAGGAAAGCTGTTAGTGCTGCCAAGTACATGTCCCTTACTTCCTTTATTAGACTCTGCAATATTTTTTCCTGATATTCTTGCAAATCTAACTGAAAGAGATTGAAATTATTCTGGCTTGAATATTACAGAAACAGGAAACCAAAAAAGGAATGTGCCCATCCAGGAGCTGCTGGAGATTTAGGCTAAATCGCCAAAGAGACTGAGACTGTGATCTAGGAGAAGAGATAGGGACAAAGATGGGAGGGTGAAACTGGGAAACACATTGGGTTTCATGGCTGGGAGAAACTTAAGTTGGGCAAATAAGGAAGACTTGAAGAGAGATACCAGAAAAATCTAATTCAACAAGCATGTGGCAGGAGACACAAGCTAGAGGGTTGTGGACACTGAAACAGTCAGAGAGAAAATGGGCACCAAGAACCATGAAACAAGAAGGAAAAAAAGACCTGAAGAGATGCTGTGAGAATGGCAGAGAAATCAGATGTGGTTTGGGATATGAAATGAAGTCAAGGAGACACAATATGGAAAGAGTGACAGAGGAAAAACAGACATGGGAGTGAGTGGGTAGGAAAGGGATGTAAATGGGGCTAAAATTGAAATAAGGTGAGGTGGTGCAGAGGAGTTAGTGGATTTAATGAATGAAGAGCTGGATCTCTCTCTGTCACAACTCTGCTTTTACATCTGCTTCTGTTCTTCTAAAAGGGGCCTTCTTTCAATATTATCTTTTTGAACTGTGACCTTGGGTATCCATTGATCGCAGCAAACTCCAAGTGTGGTGTCTCCATATTTTTTCCTCAGTTTCTTTCTACTCCAGGTATACTGACCCATTAAGTTACTGTTGGGCCATTCCATACTATCCAGGCATCTACAGAAACCCACCATTGCACTTTCTCTGTGTTGTTGCTGGGATGAATTTAAAGGCTGATCCTGTGATCTCTTAACAGTGGCTTGTCCTCCTGGAGTGTCCACAAGGAGTGCCTTGTCCTCCTGGCCACTTTTCCCCAATTTCCCCCCCAGCTTATTCCTAACATACCTTTTCATTGTGAATTTAAAAAACACTGGAAAAATGGTTTATCCCATTTGTTATCCTGATGCACAGAATGAGAGCCTATTAGCATTGGTATTGATTCTGTTAATACAGGTGGTGAATGAGTCTAATGAGTCCACTCATCTTTGATGGTAACAGTGAACATGCTGATACAAGGGATGGGTCTTTTCATACACATCTATGCACACACACTAAGCTCCTGCATAGAGAAGTTATTCTGTTTATGAAGATGATGGACAAATTACATCTGTTTTTCCACTACTGAGAAACAACTAATGACTCCAGTTCTTTTAATTTAATCTGAAATTATGAAGCCTGGCATTATTTTCCTTGAACTAATGGGGTAACTAATAAATTCTCTCATCTGATGCCAATTATATTTCATTTAGACACACTACTCAGTAACAAGAAAGCTGAACTGGGCTGAACTCTTGCTCTTTTAAGTATGACAACTTGTTATTGACAGGAAATATTTGTTTTTTGATTTGTTTTTTTTTTTCTCTTTATGTTGCAGTATTTATTTGAATAGATTTTTCAAGTAGATCAAAATAGAATTTAAAATTTAAATTTGGAATCCTATATCCCCGAGGCACATGGTAGGACTGGAAAAAAATCTAAACAAATTAACAATGTCTACAAAGAAAAAAAAAAAAAAGAAAGCATTGCCTGAGAGTGGAAAGAATTGATTCTTTTCCTCTATTTAGCACTTCTAAGGATGTGACTGGAGTACTGTTTTCATTTTGAGGCTTCCCAGTTAGAAACTGCTAAAAATGGTTGGGAGTCTACAGTACATAATGTATGAGAAATTGAACGTACTTTGACTGACCAGCCAGCCCAGAGAGGCTATAGCGTTTCCATCCAGGAAGGCATTCAGATCTTGACTGATCATTGTCCTGTTCAACATGGTCTATATGTGAAAACATACCTGCTTTGAAGAGGGAGTTGACCTGAGGATCACTTCCAAACCTAATTATTCTATTATGATATAATGAAACAATGCTATTAAACATAGTTACATCAGCAGTAGTATCCTATAAATCAGTCTATCTCCTATTTATTGCCTACAAAAAATTTTTATTTACCTCTAATTATTTAAGAGACATCCCATTGCCACTGACACAAATTGAGATGAGTACAGTGTATGTTCTTGACTGAGCAGTTAACATTGCTTCCTGAAGCCTCCTCTTTGGGGCTCAGCTTCACAGACCTGGGAGATTTAAAGACAGACTATCTTATTATCATACTTCACTTCGACACTCTTCTGCCTACATATTTCGTGTATTTTTCTACATTCAGAGGGTAGCTATGTGGGCTTTGATAAAACATATATTTTTAAAAGCATTCAGTTTTCAAATTAAGTTTTCAAGAGGTAGAAGATCCATCAGTCTGGGTGTTCTCATGATTAGTCAGCCTTTCTGCTAAAAAGTGAATATAATTTTTGATTGGAGTTTTTTGGTTTGTACTGTACAAATGGCAGGGTTTCTGTGGCAGTGGACTACAAGGTGCTTCGGGTGGGAAGTGATGTGAGCTGCTCGTCATCCAGACACAGCAAGGACTGAAACCCATGCAGGTGTTCCATCATACCTCCAGACTGCAAATAGTTGGGAGGAGTGGACTGAACAATGGCTAAGACACATTTAAGGTAATATATAAGGAAAATATGTTTGGAGACATGTGGCAAGATGCTCGTGGGAGGACACGTGGAAGAGATGCTACAGAGATGCTAAGAGAGACAAACTGTGATGTAGAGACATGTAGCAGGAGGTGTGCATGTTGGAGAAGGCATTAATGTTTATTTACATGTTTGTTTATCTGTTTGCATTTTCTTTTTCTCCAATACACAAATCAGTGACTAGAAATTTGTGGTAACTGTCAATAAAAGAGGCAAAACTTCCCCAAGTTGAGACTCTTTTGCCTGTGTTTACCTTCTAGCAGTTGACCCTTGTTATTCCTTTCTCTATGAAATGAAAAATTTTTTAGTATGACAAATTTTCTTTCCAGCAAAGGATGCCTAAATAACATTCAAACTGACTACAAGTCTTTTCGGTGAAACTATAACTAAACTATTGATGTCTCTGTCACTAGGCCAGTCCTTGAAATGATTAACTCTCAGTCCCCTACAGCCTTTTCAGTTTCCAGTTTCCTTTTAAAAGGTGGAGTATTGTAATACTCCACTTTGGAGTACTGCAATACTTGTCTATGCTGCTATGTAAGAAGATAAAATGAACTTTCCCCATATTGACTTTTCCCATATTTATCTAACTCAACTTCAATAAATTTAGAGGGAATATCTAAACAAGATCTTATGTTGAGCTCCTAATTCACTACAGTTCCTTCTTTATCTTTTATAAGTATTACTCCTGTCTGTCTCTGTCCTCCATAGGTAGATAGGCTGTGCATTCAATTTACTGGAATGTTGCACTTGCCTCCATTTTTTAAATCATCACAGCTTCTAAAATGTTTCAAACCACTTCATATGACTGCCTCATTCTTATGTACAAATGAAGAAACTTCTCCCTTCTTCACTCCTTATCCACATACTGCCTTTTTCCCTTTGCTATGTTTCCTTGTGACTATCAGTTTCCATAAAGAGTCAATGATGACAATACAAGAGAATGCCAAACGTAGTCCTAGCTTTGCAAAAAAAAAGGAGCACCAAGGAATTACACATTAGTTAATCTAATTTAGCCTCAGAAACAATGACTAAAGAAGTTATAAAGCTATCTCCACAAAAGACAAAGCAATCAGAATGTAAACAGCCAGAAGACAAGACAAAAACTAGCTGATATAGATTTGTCAAGGACAGGTCATATCAAAAAACCTGACGTTTCTTTTAGGACTAAATCAAATTTTCTCCTTTGACAGGTGTCCCAGTTAAAATGAGACAAGGGTCTTTTGCTGAGGGTGAGTTAGGAGAAAAAGACCCAATTATAAATCCAAAATTAAAAGGCTCCAATTGAAGGCAAAGAACAAATTATGAAAAAGGAAAAAATAACAGCCCTTTATTAAAAGTATGTGTGTATTAACAGAAACACCAAAAAAACAAGTAAAACAACCAAACAACACTTCTAAACCCACAAATAATTCCCTTCAAGAACAAACCGATAAACCAGCAAAAGGAACAGTAAACAGTTTAATTTTTGCACCCTTTGGTGCAATTCCAACCACAGTCAGCAGGGGGTGCCATTGGGTCACTGGAGATGCAAAACTTGTAATGTCCTATAGTAGTCACCAGGTGGCGCTGTTGGATCACTGGAGGTGCAGACCTTGCAATATAACAGAAAGTTCTCCCAATGGAAGAAAACTCACGAACTTCAGATGGTTAGAGTTTGCTTTAAGCAGGGCCTGCAGCCAGCAACAACTGAGCAGAGAGCAGCAGCAAACTTCTCTCCGACAGGAAAAAAAAAAAAAGAACCAGGCAGGGTCTGCAGCTCGCAGCAGGTCCTGAGCCCTCCGGCACACCAGCCTCTCCTTCCCACCTGTGTGCCAGCCACACCCCCAGCCCACCAAAATTCCTCCTCCCCCCGTTACCCCTGAGACGAGAGAAAAAAATAGACTTTAGCTCCTTCATCTGCCTGTTTCCTAGGAGACTGATCTCTCGGCCATTAGTGGACCTGGCCTATTCTTTTGTTCACCTGATAGCTACCTGATGGCCTGTACACAGGGCACACACGGCAGGGGGAAGGCAAAGAAAAATTCCTTGCTAAAATCGGAACTATGACAACAGGTTAAATGGTTAAATGAATAATGGGAAGGTACATGTACAATGTGATATATTCTGAGCTTAATAAGGCTTTCACACTTTTCTGCATGACATTCTCTTAACCTAAGGAAATGTGAGGCAGTTATAGTGACCATGAGGTGAGTATAGATTTGGTAGAAAACTTTGTCTCAGAAAGCAGTAGAAAAATTTATCTCAGAAAGCAGTTATCATTGTCAATCCAAAAAAGATGAGTTCATATTTACAGAAGAATAATATGGAAGAGAAAAATAAGTGTCAAGGTTTATAATGAAATAGAACAGCTTTTAAACAATGCTATTGCAAATTTTTTATCTTTACTGGAAGAATAGAAATATGGCCTAGGAAAAAGCAATGCTTAAGATCAGATGTCACTGCCATTTTCTCTTATTTATTAGATTTTATCAAAGCATTTGCTAGACTTGCCTCTAAAATATGGGAGTATCTGCAAATGACAGAAAGAAAATCTCAAGGTAGGAAACTGCACATAAAACATCAGTGAAGAAAAAAATGTATGGGGAAGATGCATGCTTGAGGCTTTTGACCTTTTGTGTGAATTAAATCAAATCAAGAAAATTATTGTCATGTTGTAATCATTAGAAGTCATTATCCTCATAATAATTTTTAATACACTAAAACCAGCATTTGTTGATTCTTATGGTGATTCTGGTACACTTGTTACAAGAAGGGAAGAAAAGATTATTGTTCTTCCCTAGGAAAAGAAGGGAGACATACTCAGGCAAAATAAGCAAAAGCATTCTGTCCTGATGGGACGGGTAGACATCTGCTCTTCATTAGAGGAGAAAACCCTTATAAGAAGTGTTTACGTTGTGGAAGAGAACATTCTTTCTAAATAAATATTGCAACAAGATCTGTTCATACCCTGACCCTTTGCTGCCAGGGCCACAAATGAAGGTCTACAAAGAGCCCATTTTGCAGTCACAGTGTGTTTTCTTATATTTCCTTATGAGTTGAAGGATCGTGAAGACATGGGTCCCAGGAGAGGATCTGAAATGAAATACTTTTCCTGCCTATGGCTATATAGTACTTCACAATATCATGCCCTTAAAATTTGAAGTCAAGAAGTCAAAAATGTCTCCCCCACCCAAAAAAGTAAAAAAAAAAAAAAAAAAAAAAAAAAGAAAAAAAAAAAAAAAAAAAGAAACCCAAAATGATGTCAGCAAATTGAAAGTTTTTCATAAAATTAAAAACAGGATGCCTGATCATCTTTCAGAGCATTTCTTAAAGGTGATATCTTTACGTGTGTTTAATCTCATTTAATTTTAGGTGTTGAACAGTTAAACCTTACAAAGGAGGTAGCGGTCTAGGATCATGCTGTGATCATAGCTTTTTGAGCACTGACCATGTCATATTTCTGCTCTGCTTGGGAGCCATATGGAGTGGTATCTGAAATGGAGACTGAAAATCTCAGAGGTTGAAAAAGTAACTGTCTCTTTGATCCTTGCAATCTTGTTTTATTGTTTTGCAGCGGTGTGCTGGACAAAACTCAAATGTTCTATAGTAGTTCATCTGTTTCTACTTCATGCCCAGCCACAAGTGTTTGAGTGGCTAAACACGTCCAGTTGATTGGGAGTTTCTTTATCATTTTTGCTCTACTGACTCAGCTTCTGGGTTTAGATTTTTTTTAATGTTCAGACAGAGCGTGGGAATTTTATTTATTCATGCAGTTACTGGCAGCTAGTTGCTTGTTTTCCTCTTCCTCCCAATCCATCACCAGCACTAATTTAATCAAATCTAGGTTGTGAGATACAGATATTACTGGAAACAATTAATTTTACAGAACAGTATGTATTTCATTGCATATATCTATATTTATTTATATGACATAGCAACACACAGGAACACAATATTTATTCTGAATAAAGCAGTTGCCTCAACATAGGAAATGATGATATAGATATTTATAAATGTTAATGCAGGGAAGAAGCTGGGAAAGTGTCTCAAGATCAGTGGAGATTAATCCATTTCCTAGGCTCCTTCCCATCATCTGCCCATCTCTGCTTCTGGAAAGCAGTCATGAACAAACCAGCACAGATACTCTTACATTCTTCTCCCTGCAGTTATAAGCTCTTTCTGAGATGAGTTGCACAACACAGACAGACAGACACATACACATAACTCACCACTTCATGCTATCAGTGTGGGAGAAACATTTCTATGTCTTTAAACATTTTATTTCATCCATATCCATAATAGAGAAGTCAGGCTGCTCTGGAATGATCATTATTCCTTCCATGTCTCTTGTTTCAGCCCTGTTACAAGAGCCTCTTAGTTTTCTTCTACCACTGGCTATATCTTGGAATCTGTGGTGTTAAAGATTATCAGAATAGAATAGAATAGAATAGAATAGAATAGAATAGAATAGAATAGAATAGAATAGAGTAGAGTAGAATAGAATAGAGTAGAATAGAATAGAGTAGAATAGAATAGAATAGAATAGAACAGAACAGAACAGAACATTCCAGTTGGAAGGTACCTACAATGCTCATCTAGTCCAATTCAGGGCTCAGCCAAAGTTAAAGCATGTTATTATGGAGTCACAGAATCATAGAATTGTTAAAGTTGGAGTAGACCTTTAGGACTATCAAGTCCAACCTAAATTATGGGCATTTTCCAAATGACTTTTAAACACTGACAGGCGTATTGCATTGACCACCTCTTAGGAGCTTGTTTCAGTGTCTGACCACCCTCCATGTAAAGAAATGCTTTCTTATATCACCTGAACCTCCTCGATGCAGTTTTGAATCATTCTCATAGATCCTATCACTGACTGCCAGGCAGGAGAGTTTAACACCTCCCTCTCCTCTTCCCCTCCTCAGGAAGCTGCATACAGCAATGAGGTCATTCCTCCGCCTCTCTTCCTCTGTCTGTGGATTGTCCTTCAGGTTTTAATATTTTCCTCTATTTACTTCCTTGTCTCACCTCTGTGTCAGAGTCCCAGACTCAATTTTTTTATCCCAACATATGGTCACTTAATTTGCAGGTTTCGATGGATAAGCTGTGATAAATCAGCCTATTTGGTGGCAAGTTATCCTGCTACTCACATTGTTTAGCAAGCACTTGTCTCATACAGTGTAGTGCTCCTGGGATTACAGAGTGAACTGAAGCCCTACAGTGCCAGTCCCACTTTCATTATGAACCAATTATATTCCTGCCATGATCAGCAAAGTATAAAATTTTTAACTTGCCTACAGCCTCTTAAATGGCCTGTTTCAAAATGATAGTTGTACATTGCCAATATAGTTGTATTCAGTCTTTAGAGGGGAAAAAGTGAAAACAACTGACTCATTTTATGACTGCAAACTTTAAGATACATTAATAGTATCCCATTTACATAGATTAACTGTGCCTGTGAGCATGCAGAGACTGCAACAAAAATTCTCAGTCACAATTCAGCTCAATGAAGTTCCATTCCCAGAAAAAAAAAAAAGCAAACATGGAAAGAAAAAAAATAATCCAGAAGCTGCACATTTATACCACAGCCAGAGGTCTATAAATATATATAGCACTCTCTTTATGAATATCTATATATATTTATCTATCTATAAATGCATATAGCGCAATATACTTAGCATTGAACTCCTGGGAGTGGGACTTAAAATACTCTTATGGTCTCTTTTATACTTTTCCAGCCTGACCACACCACAGAACTCCCACTAATGTCTGAAGAAATCTGTTCTCATGAGCTCTGTGAGGTGATGTCTTGGGTGCTGTCGGTTCGTATAAATGAACTTTCTCTTCCAGCGAAATTTAGAAAGTCACATTTTTCTCCTCTGTGCTTTGTTCTCAGGAACATAAAAGTGGGGTATTTTGTGTGATATTTGAGAACAGTTGTTGAAGAAAAAACAATTAGTGTCCTAAAGAAACAGGATGAAGCAAGTGTACAAGTTAAAATTACAGAACACTCTTTAAAATTTTGGTAAAAGACAGTCAGCAGGGACTTTTCCCGATGAACCAGCATGGGGCAGTGTTATCCATGCAAACTCAGACTGCCTTTACTAGCAGAAAAATCATCAGTATGTAAGGTTTAGGCATAAACATCTGAACAGACCTGAGCCTCTTGTAAGTAAATGGCTTGGACAAATATAGCTACATAGAAAAGACAAAAATCATCTTCAGCCACAGAAGTGGCTTTGTGTTATAGATTTTAGGAAGCAAAGAGTGTGTCATAACAGCTAAGCACAGGTGTTCCCAGCTGTAAGGATGACGATGACAATGATGATAATTAACAATGTGTCCAGTAGCTGAGGATCAGGAAACAGTAAAGCTAGTCCTGTTTAAACTCACACTAAAAAGGTCATGTAGAGACGCATGAGCAGAGAGAGGCACCATGTTTTACCAGGTCATTTTGTATGCTTCTTTAAAAATGAAAGCTTTGTGGAAAAAATACAGGGTAGCAATAGAAGTGCATAAGTACAACTTTCAAAAGCTGTGCTTTGTCAGCATACTCAACTCCTTTTGCTTCTAATTAGTGTTAGGGACCTGGCTAAATGTAATTAATTCCATTCCTGAATTCAGAAAAATCTGTATATTTTGTTATTAAGAGATGGTAGTTAAGGTCTGGGATTAATCCATTACTGATGCCATATTTCTAAGCTACATTCCATAAAAACATTTTTTTGAAAGCAGCCAAATAAATCCTGCTTTAGAGCTCTATGGACATTAAGGCACTTATTTTACACACTGGCCAGGATGCTTGTATGACAATCAGGATCACAGCAATAATGCTAGAAAATGTTTTCCCTAAGCTATTGTGTCTTCAGATGTGGTGGCTAGACAGCTGCTTATTTGTAGCAGACAGACTATCAATCAAATATGGTACTTGGATGGAATAGGAATTAGTGTTTTGCGGTCACTGCTAACCACCAGGACAGAGGGGAAGAGGAAGCCTCTGCCATCGGCGAGTGAGGAGATGCTCCTGAACCCTCCTGTAGGCCTGTTAGAGAATAACATTAGAGCAGAGGTGATCCCTGGCAGGAATTGTACAGCCTCATCTGTGAATAATGGTAAAGCAGTTGAAACATAGCGTTTCTCTGTTACTTTGAGTTCTGTCTGTAAAGAGATACTTGGCTTACAAATATAACCATTTGGGACTTAGAAGGGCAAGATAAAAAACAGAGGAGCAGGAAACAAATTTTGTTGCTGCAGAATTTGCTGGGGCTTATGACTTCTACTATTTCAACAATTGCTCTGAAGTTCAGTAAGTCATTTTCAGGGGAACATGTTGGTTGAACAAACCAGTTCTGGGTGTCAAGGGCACTTGATTACCTGGTTTATTCAAGGACCTGAAGTTTTGGCAGTTTCACAGTATCACAGAATCACAGAATATGCTGAGTTGGGAGGGATCCACAAGGGTCATCAATTCCAACCTTGGTCCAGGACAAGACAGTCTCCAAGATCACACCATGTGCCTGAAAGTGTGATCCAAACACTTCTTGAATTCTGTCAGGCTTGGTGCTGTGACCACTTCCCTGGGAAGCCTGTTCCAGTGCACAACAACCCCCTGGGTGAAGAGCATTTTACTAATATCCAACCTAAAGCTCCCCTGGCACAACTTCAGGCCATTCCTTCAGGTCCTATCACTGGTCACCACAGAGAAGAGATCAGTGCCTGCTCCTCCTTTACAAGGAAGTTGTAACTGCAATGAAGTCTCCCCTCAGTCTCCTCCAGGCTCAACAGACCAAGCAACCTCAGCTACTCCTCATACAGCTTCCCCTCAAGGCCCTTCACCATCTTTGTTGCCCTTTTCTTGGTGTTCTCCAATGGCTTAATACCTTTCTTATATTGTTGTGCCCAAAACTGCACACAATGTTCAAGTTGAGGCCGCAACAGTGCAGAGCAGAGAGGAACAATCCCCCTCACCCGGCTGGTGATGCTTTGCCTGATGCCCCCCCACCCCCGACACGGTTGGCCCTCCTGGCTGCCAGGGCACTGCTGGCTCATGTTCAACTTGCCATCAACCAGGACCCACTGGTCCCTTTCCATGGCACAGCTTTCCATCATCTCATTCCCAGCCTGTACATGCATCCAGGGTTGCCCCATCCCACGTGCAGAATCCAGAACTTTCCCTTGTTGAACTTCATATGGTTGGTGATTGCCCCCTCTAATTTGTCCAGGTCTCTCTGCAGGGCCTCCCTGCCCCCAAGTGAGTCAACAGCTCCTCCCAATTTTGTGTCATCTGCAAACTTGCTTAGTATCCCTTCCAGTCCTGCATCCAAGTCACCTATGAAGGTGTTGAAGAGCATAGGGCTTAAGAGGGAGCCCTGTGGAACCCCACTTGTGACAGGTCACCACTCTGATGTCACCCCATTCAATATTTCCCTCTGTGCTCAACTCATGAGCCAATTGCTCATCCACCTCATGGTGTGTTTGTTCAGCTGTGTGCTGGACATTTTGTCAAGAAGGATTCTGTGAGAGATGGTATCGAAAACTTTACTGAAATCCAAAAATATTACATCAATTGTCTTCCCTTGATCAACTCTGTGGGTAACCTTGTCGTAAAAGGAAATCAGGTTTGATAAGCAGGACTTTCCTCCCATGAAGCCATTCTGGCTGTGACCAATGATCTTTCAGGTGTTTTTCAATATTTCCCAGAATAATCTTCTCTATAACTTTACCAGGCACTGAACTGAGACTGACAAGCCTGTAGTTTCTGGCATCACCCTTCTTACCCTTCTTGAAAACCAGGACAATGTTCATGAGCTTCCAGTCAACTGGGACCTCTCTGGATTCCCAAGACCGCTGTGTTTACCATGCTGCCCTAGGTCTCCTTTATACCCTCATCACCTCAGAAATTACTGAGAGTGCATTTACATTTTTACTGGGGGAGTTGGTCTTGGCAGGATGTCCAGAGGTTTGTTATCAAGTATCACTCTAATGATGAAGTGAATAATGGGGTCTGAACCTGTTCCTGCTCAGAAGCTGCAGACACAGGCTTGTATTCTGTTCTTACCTCCTCTCCACCTGTAACAGATTTTCTGCTGTTGCATGTTACTTTTCTTCCTCCTGCAGTAATTAGTTCTGAAGTATAGGCAACATATATGCTTTGATGGTACAAATTAATTTTTGGGTCTAAAAACTCAAGTGTGATATCCCTAATGTACAGGTTTCTGATGCATTTAATTATTAACCATTAACCATTGTTTCATTTGAATATGATTTTTAGAGTTTTTTGGTTTCTCAATGAAATGTGCCGTTTGTGAGGGTACGGTTTTAGAAATAGAACTAGATATATTCAGGGATATTTAGCTTGGGCAAAAATATTTTCCTCATTAGTAATAAATAAATGTGGAAATATTTGCTACAGAAGAGACTAAATATTTCTCAAACCCCTCTCCCATCAAATGTATGTCTCTGAATTTTTCTGGTGGCTCTGTGTGGAACTAAATGCTGCAGGTACAGAACTGTCTGATACAGCAGTAGCAGCATCTAGTACTGCTTATAGATCTTCCCTAGTGTTTATGTAGCCTCCTGTACCAGAATGGAAATTGTCAAGATTATAACAATTTTAAAAGCAAAATGAGATAGGTCAAATTAGGTACAAATATTGTGTTCTGAGGAAAATGACCACTGTGAAAGAATCTTCATTTTTTAGATGCATGTGCTAATCTCAAAAATGATGATACAAAGCTGTGTTATTTTCTTAGTTTAATAGTAATATAGAAAAATCAGTTTAAAATTAGGGGAAAACAAGATTTTTTTCTCACAAGAGAAGTCAGATGGTGTTGAGGACTCCTTCTTTGATAATTTTTGTTATTTTCGTTCCCTCTTGTGACTGGATTTCACTGGTGCTGACAACTTCAGTTAATCTGTTATATGTTTTCTTCTTTACTCCTGACAGCTCCAGGGAAAATGAGGTTTCTTTAGTATAAAATGAGTGCTAAATGGAGAATCTCAGATATGTCATCACATTTATTTTATCACACATGAATAAGGTAGTGTTTGCCCAGATGATCCGGTAAGAGATTTAGGACACTGCTAGTTTGTGGACTGCTGACAAACTGACAAGTTGGCAAAATATTGTTTAAAAAAAAAAAAAAAAAAGATAATCTAAGCTGTTTTTTATTCAAATAAGGTGTGGACAATATTGCTGGGTCTGTTTTAGATTCTTAAAAATTAAAAAGGAATGAAAATTCAGGAAAAGAGAATTATTAAAATTGATACCAAAACATGTTTAGCAATCATCTCCTGTATAAAAATAACAAGGAGGTTCTATGATTCAACCTACAATTTTAAAAGACATTTACATACAAATAGAACTGTAAACCAAATACTTTTTAATAATAGTCAGATTTGAGTGATATAGTAACACTCAGATGAAGTTATATGACTCTGGGTGAAGTTATATGACTCTGGGAGCAAGTACACTGTGGGGAAACACAATTCAATTTAAATATTTTGAGAAGAAACTAAGAAGTGAGATTCGAGAATAGGAAAAAAATACTTCAACATTAACAGTACATTTTCTGCAATGTGATACAGAACACAGAAAACCAGACACTTTCTGTCTTGTTCTATCCCAAAATGAAATGGTAATGTTCACTTTTTTTTTTTCTTTTAAGTTACAAAGCTGTGAAAAGAGAGCTGTAGTTTTTGAGATAATTTAGTTCTGAACATACTCAACACATTATTTTTTAAAGAAAATTAGTCCTCTTTGAAAAACTTTTTTTTTCCCTCTGGAACCGATGTTGTGGTGCCGTGAAAACAAGAAATAATTAAATATCTCTATTAAAAGTATTTAGAAATGCTGTAAACAAAATTCATTACAAAAAATAAATGGAGGTAAACTTTCAAAAACAAAGTTCCTATCTTAAGAGCAGGGACATGTCAGAGCAACATAGGTCAGAGCAACAAAGGGATACAGAGAAACCCATTCTGTCCTGACGCCCCGAGGAACCAGCCCCTGGCAGATTCACACTTGTGGTTTGAACACAGCAGAAGTTATGGAATGCAAAGAAGTGCAGTACTGCCAGCTTCTAGCAGAAAGTCCAAACTAATTGGGCCAGATAGTGAGTGAAAAAAAAAAAAAAACCCACAGAAAAAAAACCCAACCACAAAACAAAGAAAAGAGAGAGACTTCACATTGTCAGGGAGGATAATTTGTAGCTCAGTCTCCCAGGTTGGATTGCTTGTCCCATGTCTGTGGTACATATTTTCAGCTCAGCCTGAATTACTTTTGCAGAATTGCCCTGGACAATCCATTTGTTTAAAAGTACGAAGTCTTAAGTGTTCTTTAGAAGAATGAACAGACGGTGCAGTTTGCAGGAATGTTATTTAAAAATGCTTTTGGCCAGGCCTGGTGCCTCAGTCTTTAGTCACAGCAAGTTGTATCTGATTTTTGTACTGAAATCATGCTAAAATCCCTCTGGTGAAGAGGCAGTTGCCTTGTTTAGGGAAAAATCCTGGGTAGAACTGGACTTATGTTCATAATTTCTCCTTCTGTCTTGCCCTCGGAGAAGAATGCTTTGCCGCAGCTCTCTACCAAACCCTGGAGATTACCTCAGACTTCGCCAGCCTCCTACTGCCTTCCACCATCTCCCTGTCCTGTGGCCCAGGCAGGAGCTAAGTGTTTTGCCATCCTTTCCCTTAGGCTAAAGAGGTCCATGTCTCACAAGAACCAGCTCAAGTCAGCACAGTGTACTGGAAAGGCCCACCTTAGCCACATCTACTGTAGACTAATAGAGCAGGAATCAGGAGTGTGCACAGTCCCATACTTGCTTATAACGATTCATTTTCTGCCCATCAGAATCTTATTCAGAATTATTTACTAAACAATATAAAACTAAGACTACTAGTAGTAGCATAAGATAGGGTAATGCGCTCTATTGAAGCAATTATTGAAACAATTATATTAAGGCGAGGAAAAAGAAATAATTATTAAGTAGAGATTTGATGTAACTCACCCATACCAACACTCATGGGGAGATCTCAGTCTCTCAGCCTCGAGGAGTATCCTTGGAAGGCATTCCCAGCCGAGGGAGGAATCTCCACACAAACACCCCAAGAAGGGCTATGTCAGAAGAACCTGACTGCATGAGAGGGGACTGGACTTTTTGAATATAAAGTGATTGACTGCTAGTCACAAATTTACAAGCCAGCTACCAGCTTCTCTAATTTGAAGTCTGGTGAACCAGGGTGGTTTTATTGCCAGCAGTTGAATTTGCATGGTACCTTTCATCAGCCTAATGTTTTTACAGATTTGACTCAGGTTCTTTTTCTTAACTTGAAGGTTTAATTGTAAAATTGTATTATCAACATAAATACTTTTTCACAAGTTCACAATTCCCATACTTGAACACATTGGAAAATACATTTCTGTGGTCATCCTAGTACTGTGCCCTAAAATTCCCTCTCCCAAGTAAAAATCCCTGCCTCTGAAAGACAGGAAATTTCACTCTAAGTTTAAAGCAGTGCTAATACTGCCCCACACCTTCCAAAGGATGCTGGACACATTTATATGGAGTGTGAACAGAAGGAGATTACATCTGCTTCTAAAATCTGTGTGGATAAACTGTGGAGTTCTGAAATACACCCAAACACCAAAATATTTACAAGCAATAATTCTTTTGTAACCTGTCTCTGTGGAAGTAATTGTTAGGACTACTAGATGCCCATATGGCTCTGGCTGTTGCAACCCACAGAGGATTCCAATTTAAGGCCTTGGGTGTACGTGCCATAGTATGAAAGTTACAATACAGCCACAGCTTTGCCAACTTTATACTTTAAAAATGGTGAGTCATGATCTCAAGACATGAAAGACCTTTATGTGATGGGATCTCCAGTCAAACTGGTGCTTTGTGTTGGAACTGCTCCACCACTAAAACGGATCAATTCTCTAAAACTAAACATGCCAAAAGATGCTGAGGGCTTCCAATCTCTAGAGGTATATTTCAATAAAATCCAAAAATAGTAAGGTGGAACATGGCAATTATTTCCAGAGAGAAAACTCATAAGTGCTGGGTGAAATTGGCTAAAAATGAATCGTGAAAACAAATATTGCTTTTTCTCACTTGCATCCTGGCAGGAGATAACTTTTTTTGGCTTTCCTTTCAGTCCACCAACCTTTGGTGGTTTCCTGAGTTGCCTCTGAAGTCTCCAGGAAAATCTTCTGTAGGAGTCCTATGGTGCCTCTTGACTCCTTGGTTTCCCTGTGTATAACTATCCATTGGTCTACTCTTGCCGTTGGACACATCTGTCTGCAGATGTTAATTTTTCTGTTGAAAGAGGAGGAATCTTTCCTACTTCTTGAGAACTGATGCTGATCCAGAAGACAGCAGCCAGAAAGCAGTATGTGGTCATCATTCTTGCAGACTCTTTAGCAGAATGTACAGCATGTGGTGACCTAACAACAAAGCAATTAAACTGCCATACCCATCTGTCATCACTTGAAATGATGAGATTTAAGGCAAATTTTTTCTGAGCTGTGAAATCAATGATGTCTGATTTCCTAGAGATTTATGCCCCTGTTCACAGTCCCACACATTTCAGTAATCCTATTTTTTCGGTAATGGCCCCAGGGTAAGAATTACTCCTAGTTTGGAGCTGTGTGCCTGCTGATCTGTCCAGCCAGAAAGAACAAGCTGTTTGGCCAACAGGAAGTTGCAAAAATTCGGTGTATGAAAACAAAGTTTTGCTTTCCTTTCTTGCTTACATCAGGAACTTTTCTCTAAATGAAAGTGGTTTTCATAACGCTTGTAGGATTATCTGTTGAGACTTCAATTTATTTTTCCCCTGATATTTTCAATGTTCTCTGTCTTTGACTTGACTTTGAATTTTGCTTAATAATACCTTTTTTTTTAATATTAGAAACATGCATGGTCTTGCTGTCTTTCTTTCATGCTAGAGAGAAACCACAAAATCAAAAAGTCCAAATGATAGTGTAAGCATCAATGAAGAAAGGGAAAAACCTTTGCTAATAAGAGCTCTTAATTAACTAGTTAGACACTAGTAAGTGCTGAAAGGGTTAAAAATCTGAACTATAGCTGCAGAAAATATCTGATATTTTTCTAGTGATTCAATGAAATCAAACTGAATCAAGAATATAAGGCTTGACAAGAGAGCTTTTCTGCAAAAGCTTCACAAATATATTTGAGGAAACAGGATAAACCAGAATATGAAAATCATCTGAATTCTTGCTGAATAAAGTAAGAATCAGTGACGAATACGGTAAAATTTGCTCAACTACTTAAAAAACTTATCAATTTTAATTATCTTCTGAGTCTAGGAATCTTAAGAGAGAGCAATTGCATGATGTTAGCAATTTCTGCTTGTGTAGCTATGAGTATAAGGTGATAAACGTACACTTTCTTTTTATACTTTAATCAGTTTGTACATTCTCATCTTGAAACTTTGGAAGTAATTTTTAAAGAACAATGAAAAGCATATTCTAAATGCTAAATGTTAAATTGATACAAAATGCAACATAGACTTAGTATAATCAGCCAAGTTATTGCCCCTGATGGCAAGAAAAGATAAAAAAGCGTCCATTAAAAGACAGTATTCTCATGCCAAAGCAATGAACCTCACAACTTTCTTGTGTAAAACCTTGTGATGACACAATGTTCAAAGAAAAATCAATCTTGAATGTAAATAGACCACATATTACTTGTTAGAGGAAATCATGTCAGTCTATATTTATATTACTTTATATTAATTTATAATATAGAGTGCCTAGGTAAGAAACAGTTCAAATAACCAGAACTTCAGGACATATGATTTGTTTATGAGTACATGAATATTGTTTGAAGCTGCAGATAAAACAGTGAAAGATGCAATGTTTGTGTCGCACATTAGCCCTCATCATTTTATGTGTTCATTATTATATTATTTGTACATGCTATTTCTAAGCATATTTCACCTAAGCCTCTAGAATGCTTAGAAAGATGCTTCCTGTCATTTTTCTGTAAATCTAAATAATGAAAGTAACAAACTGATCATTTCTGTTTTGGAGCTCTAGAAAATAACTTTGGAAATATAGCACCTTTTTCAGTATTCATATAGACAATAGTGAAAATAAAAAACCTTAGTAATTTGTTTTCTATGCAAGTTCTTACCAAACTGAGGTATCCTATAAATGGAGTCCAAATATTCAGGAGTCAGAAACTTTCTTACTTGGAGATTGTAGAAGGTGGAAAAGTAGAAATGCACTGATGGGGATGCAGCAAGGGCTTGGCCTCTACTGGCCATTGCAGGAGACTGGATACATGGCTAGCAAAACCTTTAGTGTGAACCAAAAATAGCTCTGCCTCTATCCATATTATTAAATACAACTCTTTATCCGTAACCAATATAAAATGTAAGGAGCATATTAATAAATCAGTTAAGACATGTATAGACAAATCTTCAAGATGTATAAACTCGTCCGGCTCCACCCACTCTGTGAACTGACACCTGATTAAGATTTACTCAGAATCGTTTGATTCTCTGTTGAAAAAAGTGCAACACAGATGCACAGTTCAATAAAACACAAATATGAAAGTTAATTTTCTGAGGTGTCTGGTTTTGTGACTTACCAGTGTTAAACATGAAATATTTAATTGAAATCATCAGATCTCATGACAGCAGAGAATGAAACATTCAGCCATAATTCAGGAAACATAAAGTGATTAATTCAAAATAGCAAATTAAACTTCCATCACATGTTGGGAGAAAACCCACGTGAAGTTTTTCCAATGAAATGTGGATATAGATGAAGTTCAGATGTAAGAATATTTTGTTGTGAACATAAGGCTTGGCCCATATTTGCTAAGGTTTGCAAATAGAATTCCAGCAGAGTCAACATAAACCAGTCACTGGTTCAAATGAGAAAAGAGGTGGAAATTCACCTTGAAAATTTTCATCCTGGTCTTCACTACACAGAATTAAAGTCCTGACAGATAAGTTTATGTAAACCAGGAATAAGGAAAACTTTGACTAGAAATTAGTCAAACCTGACAATCTGTATCCAAACCCTTTCCTACATGAGAGTGACTGAGCTGTGCAGATGTCAAAGTCTCCATTTAAAATAATACACACTTGTCTTTTGATTTGGGGCCGAGTTACAAAGGGAAGGGAGCTCTCTGGAAATTTAAACATAATAAGTTTCACGTATGGATTCATGAGATTAGGAGGAAAAAATTTCTTATGAGAACAGTTAATTTTATGAGAATTCTACGTATTTATGTTTAAAACTCTCAAAGAATATGTAAGACTTTGGCATTTTTAAGCACCCAAACTAACTGTCTGCCTTCCTGAAATGACTGCTGTGCACTGCATAGTAAACAAATCAGAACTGTTCCAAGAAATGATGTGAGTGTTCTTGGAACAAAAGGAATTATGACCGACTGTAAATGTACAAGAAGTTATTGTAGGGAAACAGTGGAATGAAGGGTGTGAGGCAGAGCCTTCTGTAGGCAGTGACCCACTCAAGCTGGAACAAACATCAAGTAGGCCAAAAAACCTAGTCTTTTCTGGAGATACTGCTTAAAGTTATAAGACTCACAAATTTCCTCCGTTCAATTTTTTTTTTTTTAGAACTTTATTATTCTGATACTCACAAACACCTTTCCTAAACATTGTTGGCAGACCTTGAATTTTTTTAGAGTTAAATATGTTTTATCTGTGTAATTGTGTAATAATAATTTTCTGACATAAATTAGCTTTAATTTAATTAGCCTTAATTTAATTCTTTGGATATAAGTAATAAATTTGGAATGGACAGACAGATGCCGAGTTTGTCCAGAGGGTACACACCATTTCAAATGGAGGAAGAGAGTAATAGATAACAAGCCCTAATGAACTTTCCTTCAATTCTATTTATGTGAAAACATAATATTTTATCTTTCAAATTTCACCTTTATTAAAAAGAAAAAAATCAAGTTACAAGTATTAACGTAGTTTTGTGCTTCATTCAAAACCAGGTTAAAACAGTACTAACAGTGTACTTTAACAATTTTAGAAGCTTTGATCTCCAGTACTCTAAAATCTTGTTCTATATGATATTATCTAAAACAGACACCAGCAGAAACAGATGTTGTTGGCTTTTTTTTCTCTCTGCATGGAAGGCATAGGATTTCTCCAGAGTAAAAGATATAGAAACCAAGAGGAAACATATTTTCTTTGTGCACATATTTTCTACACTTGACCTACTAAACAGGGATATTGGGATTGCCAGATGTGCCTACTTTGAAACAGTAAATACGGAATAAAATACCCATAATGGGAAAACACTTGAAGGTGATATCAAATACAGTCTGATTTATATACCTTTGAAATTCCACAAAAAAAAAATGGAATTATGTAGGTGTTTCTATTGTTTTGATCTATAAATAGGCTGTGTTTCAATGGTACCCATTTAGAAATGTGTAAATAAGTACGCAATAGAAAAAAAATATACAGCTCCATGTAAACAAAAATGAAAACAGAAGAGAATAAAGATCAAGAAATAGGTTAATTTGGAAAATAATGTTTCACAAGTATTTTAATTTCTATTCAAAATTAATAATAATAAATTAAAGTATCTAGTAACATAAACCTTGCAAAGCAGAGAAGGGAATGCAGTAATATATTTGTATTTCTTTAAGACTAAGTACTTCGTATTTGGCTCTATTTAAATTTATTAGTCAGCTATAAGTGAATAGAAGCCCAAAAAGAAGTGAACATGTTATGGCCATTAGGATGACACTATGAGAGGAAGAGAGTTCATTCCACTTGGAAACACACACATTTGGAGAAAGTAATTCAAAACATGGAACATGGGTAGCCAGTGACTTGCAACAGAGAGATGCCAAAGCAAAAGGGCAGCATGAATGGCAAGCTCTAAGGGCTAACTGCCAATGGAATGTGGCAGCAAACAAAACCAACAATATTTTTGGCTTAAGGCATCAAAAAAAATAGTGTATCATAGTGCAGGGTGATTGAAACTGCAACTGCATATAGCGCCTAGGTCATATCTGGACTGCTCCACAACTCCCAGCATATCACTACTGGGAACACATTAAAAACTGGATGTAGCTCAGGGAAAAGCCACCAAAAAATACTGGATTCATGAGAAAAGTTTAAAATAGCTAGATAAAACATAACATTGCTAAGAGACAGACAGTCGAGATGCATATGGTAACTGAAAAGTTTTTAAGGATGTTTTCTTCAATTGTGTTTGGCTGTGAACAACAGTAGGAATCAAAAATTTAGGCTGTTTAAAGAAACATTATTTCAAAAACAAAATGTATGGAAAAAGTGGGAAGAGTCTAAACTTAGAACTTAAAACAACAAAGCAATTACTAAATGTAGAAAACAAATCCATAATTACAGAAGGACTAAGTGGACAAAACAAGACTTTTTTTTTCGGACTTCTGACTTTATGACACATACTTGTCCCTGAAAAGGATATTTTAGCATTTTTTTGGAAAGTCAAGTGTCTTAGATGTTGATGTTCCTTTTGTTTTAAGCTGGGGTTAGCTCCTTAGAACTCCTATTAACTGTTCAGAAGGAGAGATCAGCTGTTCTATTCTAAGTCTTTATATTCATGCTTTTGGATAAGGGCTATGTTACGAACATCGAGTAGAGACTAGAAGAAAAAGACCAATCTTCATAAAAACTGAACTGGGCTGATGTCCACAGTAAGTATGCAGCAACCATATAAGGACGACCTGAAAACAATCATACAAGGATGATGAAAAGAAGAAAACATTTTTTCAATGTTTCTAGGACAAAAGATCTGTACTTTAAGTCAGATTATATGCTTTTTCCTTCTGGGAATTTTAAGCATCTTGGATGTTCAATATTATCCAGAATAAGTCAGTGGCTTTCGACACTGTGGTCTATGATAACACTTTGGACTGTTCTTTTAAAGAAGGCTCTTCAGTTTGTATCTGACTTGGAGACTGATAAAAGGACTTCTCAAGAAGTGTAAGGAGGGAAAAATATATGATATTTGTACTGTGATATCCATTGTTATGCTCAGACCAAGCTCCTTATGCAGCTCCCTGTGGTCCATGCCTTGGTTTGTATGTCATGGCAGAGTGGATGTTATGCACACCAGGGACTCTGAGTGTAGTTGCAGGCAGGCAGAACAGGATGTGGGACCTGGGAAACAATCCTGGATCCTACAGTTTGAAAGGACAGTGTTAGAAGAAGACTTTTTTCCCATGTGGTTTCTTTATGCACCTCTTTTTAAAATAAAAATTATTTTAAAATAAAAATTATTTTTCCTTTAAAATGAAATCCTGACACCGTAGCTAATTTAAAGTGTTGTATTAAATTGAAAATAAACTATATACAACCTCTTTTGGCATGTCAACCTTGGTCTACTCGTATCTATCATGTACAGGTATCTGAAAATAACTATTTTATGAAAAAGAATGTTCATATTTTAGAACAATAAATCTGTTCACTCATAAGCCTTAAATAATTTTAGCTTGAAATGATCCCTTGTTTCAATAATCTGAAGAGAAACTGTGAATTTCTACTCCCACAGAAAGAGGTACAACAGGTCTACATTTTTTTTTAACTCTCAGATTTATGTCAGAAAATACAGGAAGAATCTGTGACTGTAAATCAAAAAGATTAGGACTTACATATGAATGAACTTTGATTTAGATATGGGTTAGAAGGTCAAGTGGGATAACATTGTTTTACTAAAGCATTTTATCTTTTGTTGAATACTGAGGAGTTATGAAGCAATATTTATGGAAAGTATTATTGGTATGCCTCAGGAGTGCAGTACATTTCCTCCTAAATTCCCAGGTCAAAATATTTTTCTAGTCTCATACAGAAAAAAAGATGACATTTAATATGTGTAGTTCTGCAGGATAATTAACTGAAGTTTGCCTTCAATTTTTCATTTATAATTGTCTGATTTAAAGCTATCTCTGGAAATTCTCTGGCACCAATTGTACTACCATGGCCAGATAAAACAGGTGAGAGCAGTCCAAAAAGGAGATGTCACTTTTCAGAGCATTATAATCATTCAGCTTAAATGTTCTTCCAAGATTCCACACTTTGAGGAGTTGCCAACAGACATTTAGTGACAGTATCTATAATGTGTCAGTAAAGCAAAATAAAGGTCTAACTTACATACTTTCTAACATAACTGCTTTCTGAGATAAAATCAGTTGATGACAGACTGTTACTAGAAGGCAGTGCAAATGAGGTCTCTTAATGCCTGGAGCCTTTTCTGTGCTGTTAATGCTTTTGGTGCAGGAGCCTTCATTTGCTCTCAGCAATAGTCCCTGATCTGTGACCCTTCTGGTCTGATGAATTCATCAAAGTTGTGCTAGGAAAGCTTGCTTTTTTTGACCTTATCCTTTTGGATTGTCCTTTGCTATTTGCTTCTTTTTAAAATGAAAAAAAAAATCACATTTATCATTAATTTATAAGGCACTTAGTCTGATAGCTTTAAATTATTTTATTTCCTACAGACCAGATCTATCCAAGTTGTAGCAAGTTTCCTGAAAAGTCTGTGAGCAACTTATTGGGAAAAAACCAACAACCCAAACCAAGGCAAAAAAACCCCGCTAAAAGATATTATCATCCCTGAAGTCATTTGTTGTCTTTGCATTTATCCCAAATAGGAATGGCTCCTCATAAACAGTTTGAGTACTTGTGATTTCTTGGCCTTAAGAGGAAAGCAACCGAATGTCACTTGAAAGGCAGTAAAAGCTGTTACTGAAGCCTTGGGAGAGCTCAGCATTTCTGAAGAGGAACGTTTCAAAATCAGATCCAAAGTGAATTTTTGATCTCCAGCATCTACCAATTAAATTCTGTCCTGGGCAGTGCCTTGGTTAGTGCTCAAATTAATAGGAATCTGTGTGCAATTGGCTACTAGTAATTTTATAGCCAAGATTGAATGTTGCTGCTGTAATTAATTTTAAGCTAAGTAAATTAGTAAAAAAGATTACATTACCTTAAATAGAATGAAGGTGGAGAAGAAATGTTTTTTGAAGTTTATGAACCTAAATTGATTTCTCATTTATTTACATCGTCTCTGAATTAATGTGTCACCTTTGTCATGAAAACTACCTTGAAATAAAGCCAAAGAAAGTAATTTTATGACATTGCTTTCATTTAGGAATATTTTTCCTTCAGTAAAAAGGAAATTGTAGTGAATATAATAAGTGTTTTATGTAGGGTGCAGAAATCACGATGATAAGTTCCCTTCTATTGTGGTTTAAAATAAATGCAATGTTTGCGGCTTATTTTCCACACTTGTCATATCTCAGAAAAATTATTTTGATGTTAGACAACTTCAGTTTATATTTAAGATAAATGTCACAATGAAAAATGCCAATTTACTGCTAGTAGTTGCAAATTTTCCAAGGAAGCCAAGGCTAAAGCTGGTTGCAATCAGTACTGCAGTTATTCCAGACTTCTGATCAGGGCACTATTATTTGTAAGGCAAGCTAGCTAATTGGTTGCTCGGGTTTGTTACCCCAAATCAAAAATACTGCTGTGAGTCGGAGGTTTGCCTTCAGTGACAGGTTTCTTTCAAAAATGAGACATACTGGTATTAACTGTAATATTTTTCCTCTCCCAGCACAACTACTTAGGCTGTGGAGGTAATGCCAATGAGTAGATCTGATGAAAGCAGTTGATTAAAAAGGCATTTGATGCAGTTGCTTTTGTCAAAGTTAGCTTACTCTGCCAGCCATGGAGCAGATGTGAAGGCATGCTTAATAAGGGAGCTGAACCTCCTCTCCAGTGGTTTTACTCATTCAGACTGCATTTGAGACAAAAGAGAAGGCAAAGAAAGCCTAGGAATTTTATTTTAGCCACTCATTTTGGGATGTGGCAAATGAAATTTTGAAGGTGCTCACAACTCCCTATTGATTATATGGAGAACACTTGGGGTTAATGTCTTCCTTATCTGGAATCACAAATAGTTAAAGAATGACATAGATTTTCAAAGAAAGTGAACATCCGTTAAAAACAGCTTAATGAAATACCTGAACATCATCTAAACACAAATCTTTCTTACAAATTAATTTTGTTCAAATCCATAATATCATATATATATTTCAAAGTTTAAAATTCCTCTTCCAAAATAATCTGTGTTAAAAGAAGGCTTTATATAAAAAGATATCTTACAAATCAAGCTATTTATTCACTAAAATCAAGCTATTTATTCACTAAATAAGAAACAGGTAACAAAAATTATCTAAATAAAATTATGCTTATGGTATTTTACTAATTAATTTTATGCTCATCTACAGCATTTTACTTCTGAATTGGTTTTGGACTGAGGACTGTGAACTAAGACAAGCTGTGATTTGGCTTTGCTATGGAAATAAATATAAAATAGGTATATATAGTCTCAAGAGTGAAACCCACAAAGTAAATTTGGAGTCAGATTAAAACCAAAATTGTTGTGAACACTGAAAGTCAAGGAATTTTCAGCTGTTTTTAGGATATACTAATATTCTGATACTTTTTCTTATAAATCCTCTCCTTACTGATACCAAGCTACCAATTACTGCTTTAGCAGTCTTTATTCATGTTGGATGTGTCCCAAAAATATATCATGAGTTGAATGTATTTTGATGAGAGCATGGTCCCTTGTTCTAAGTGGACTGCAATAAGAGAGCCTATGTGGAAGTTCCAT
This sequence comes from Myiozetetes cayanensis, assembly GCF_022539395.1. Taxonomy (NCBI): domain Eukaryota; kingdom Metazoa; phylum Chordata; class Aves; order Passeriformes; family Tyrannidae; genus Myiozetetes; species Myiozetetes cayanensis. Next base: position 84,200,901 of record NW_026087411.1, on the reverse strand, counting down.
AGGTTGTGAGGTCATCACAGCATCTGTCTTTAGTAGGAAGAATTTGGACACTTTATGGGGAAACTGATCTGACTGTCAGTTCCATAATGAGACAGGCTGGGCCGTTGGTCCCTGATTTTCCCAGATACCCCATTACTGGCTCATTTTCCAATTCTTTATAGTGTACTATTCACCATCTGTCTTATGTGATTGTCCCTCATGGAGGGACAAGGCTCAGCTTTGCCCTTCTTGAGACCTCAAGCCCCTGTTCACAGCAGCAATAAAGGACAATGAATGGCAGTGAGATGCAAGGAAAGCACCGAAGGTTTTTTTTCTCCTTTAGCCCATGTATTACATGTTGGAAGTTACAGCCTCAGTTGAAAGTTCTGTTTTTGTTGTTGAGGAACTTTCTACTGACTGCCAAAGTACTGATTCATCCCCCGACTCTGTAGTGCAATATATCTACTCATTCTTTCCATGTCCTTTGAAGATATTCAGTCATAAAAAATTCCAATAACCAAATATCCAAGGTACTAATGGCTGTTCTTTGTGCTGCTACAGTTAGTAGGAGTTTAGGGTTAGAACAGGAAGACAGGGCCATATGTACCAGGACCAAGTGGAGGTACTCCCTCACTGCCTGTGTGCAAGGAACAGGTGTGCAGCCTCCAGTGGAAGCTCCTCACAGGCGGTATCGATGCAATGGCAAGAAATGGTTCCAGTTGTTTTGAGAACCACAAACCAGAACTTCTGGCTTCCCAGAGGCCCTGCTATTCCCCGTGTTGGTACAGCAAGTCCTCTGGCTGCAACAGCAACTATGCTAAGTAAGTTTCAGAAGAGAGACCTGTGGTTTTCTGTGGCTGCAGGTTTTACTGCGAGGCACAACTGGCTTTGTAATGCACATGCTCATCTTAACGAAATCTGGTTTGGATTGTAGCTGGCCTGTCTGTTTGAAGAAGTTTCTCCTTCAGCAGATGGTAATAATTTTTACCAAACGTTGCAGAGTTAGACATTTACTGAAAGACACATGCTCACTGCATGGTAACCATGTGAATCTCTTGCTTGCTTAGTCCTGCCAAAACCTTCCACCAGAATTTGCCTAACTAACTTTACTTTGGGTCCAGAACACAACACAGAAGGGGGCTTGCACAGATTTCTGCCAGCACATCCTAGTAAACTTGACATTGCACAGATTTAAAAGCCTGGATGCTCAAGTATTAGCGGCAAATACTGTAAAACCCTTTTCTCAGATCTGCTCGCTAATGACAGCCAAAATTCTTCAACTGGGAGGTATCATTGAATTCAAGAAAGTGCACAAAGCACCATGAATTTCTTTCTGGAATTTCAAACCTTATACTTTGTATTGTAGGATTTTTTAATCCTTTCCAAGTCCTGATGTCAGACATGCACAAGGAAAAAATGCTAAATACATTCTGCATACCATGTATACAATCTTGCACATCACAAACTCAGCCTTAGAGTTCAAACCATAGCCAAAGAGAAATGACAAAGAAAAAACTGCATGATCTTTAAGGAACTAACATTTACAAAAATTAGACCCTGATGTAGATAACTTCAGTAGGGTAAGAGGGCACAGTCTTAAGCTCTGCCAAGGGAGCTTTAGGCTGCACATTAGGAAGAAATTTTTTATGGAGAGAGTAATCAGACATTGGAATGGGCTGCCCAGGAAGGTGGTGGATGCACCATCCCTGGAGGTTTTCAAGATGAGACTGGATGTGGCACTTAGTGTCATGGTCTAGTAATCACAGCGGTGTTGGATCAAGGGTTTTCACTCTGTAAAAAATGACAAAAATCTAAAAATTGGAGAAGAAATTTGCCAGATGAAGAAAACAACAAGAAGCATCACATATTCCGTTGAAACTTTCCTTCTCTTATACCTAGAAATGAATGATTTCTTCACAGAAAGACCCATACAGTATTTAGGTCAAGCTAAATGATAACAGTTGTGTTCTGTATGGTTTGTACTTCTTTTGTAAAAAAAAAAATATTAGTTCAATTTGTCAGCAGTACGGTGATGGATGAGGCTGAATCTTAAAGCATAAAAATCGCAAGCTAGAGATGAAAAGCATTCTGTAAAACTGATGACCATGTAAATACTTATATACTAACGGCATAGCTGTTTGTACAGAACTTTGGCAGCTGATTATTAAAGAAATGGACAGCAGTGTCATTCATTTCTGGTTTAGGATCCATATGGTGCCTGAATTCAGTGTGTGGGGGAAGAAAAGTGTTCCAGAGAGGAGCCAGTTATGGAGATGAAAGAAATATGTGCTTGGAAGATCCACATGAGAGCAGCATTGACAGGGCTAAAGGAAGGGCTTAACTGACACTTGCTGGAGTTAAAGTCTTTTCCACATATTTCTGTTTTGGACATCCCTGTACTCTTTGTGCCTGTTTCTGCCTTTTCCCTTAGCAGACCAAATGATGTGAGTGAACTTGCAAAAGAAAATACATGAAGATGGATCTACTAAGTAATGCAGCTGTAGACTTCTGTACACAAGTGTTCTTCAAGAGTTTTAGTGCAAGAGTAACAACTGTATTTTCATAAAGGATATTTTATATCCTTTGAGATAAATAAATTTATTGAGCTAAGCCACAAATATGTGGCTTAGGGGAATGATCAACCATTGCTTAAGGAGATCCTACAAAAAATGAACGTATAAATAAATAAAAAAATAATTTAAGCAATGCATGATCTCAGCACCCTGCTTCTGAGAAAAAGTATGTACAAGTGTGAAACTGTATTTAAAAAGGGGTGGTGGTGGGAGAACAGTCTCCTTAGTCCTTGGAAGGAAGTACCTTGCTTCAATGACTGAGTCTGATGCATCTGCCTCGGGCTGGGAATTCCTCACATGGAGAACCAGAACCAAGAACACCCAGGTCCAGATGGAAGTTTGGAACAGGAGCAAAGCCAGTGACCTAGCCAGTCGCAACTGCCTTGGAGGCACAATTTGTTGCTCAAACAGTGTGGATTTAAGACTGAATGTCAAATGAATAAGAAAAAATAATAATCATTCAGACATGTGTTACCTTATTTTTTAATAAAAACAAAGTTCTATTTTATTTGAAAGGATTTTCTTTATTTGAAGAAATAAGTAAATAAAATTCAGGCAAATATTAAAATCTGTCATGGGAAACAAATTTTAACAATTCCACATGTTTTTAAGATATTACTAAAAGATGCTGAAAATGTTCAAATACAGTATAAGATTTTTGTGTGTATTGTGCATTGCTCAACACTTCAGACAATTCAGAGTATTCAGGCATTCCAATGAAAACCAGATTTGATTAAATGAGAAGAAGATATAAATGCCAGTGGCAGCTACTTGTAATAGTCCCTCAAAAAACCCCAAAACACCAACTCACAAAAAGTAAAATCTATTTGTTTAATTTTATTTTGTTTTGTTTGAAAACAATATCCCATACTGTTTTGAGTTAGGAGACATCTTGGGAACAATTCACAACATCAAAATTTATACCACTATTTTAATTTTTATAAAAATTTTAGATATTTAATATATTTGAAAACCAAGCAATTTTTGGTGCCTAACTTTAGAAAATTATGTTTGGATATTTTAGGTGTTTATTTCATTAGACAGTAAGTTAAGAAATAAAAAGTCCACATTATAAATATAGAATTCAAGATTCAACATATTCTTCCTTCTTACAAGTATTTCTCTTACACTCAGTTGACCTTTCTGTGGGATTGCAGTACTTAGCAACTGGAAAGAGTTGACTCTTTTTTTGTTTATTATAAGGAAAGAGCAAAAAAAAGTAAAAGGCATACATAAGCATATATAAATGGATACATTTAACTAGGACATCTTTTTCCTACCTAGGTCTATCACCTCTCTCAATTGAATGTGTCATTGGGTTTGGCATTGTCTCATTCTCAAGTGTAGAAAGAAATGTGCTCAGAAGAAAATCATTCCAGCATAGGAACAACTGATTTGGAGCTAACTGGGGAAAACAAAGAAAGAAAAAGACACATATTTCAGGTCTTTGCAAAGATCTTAGCACAGTGGTACATGAGTTTTAGCTGCAGCCTTTGGCACTGCAATGCTAAAAAGTGATGACTGATGAAGACTGCTATAAGGTGAAATGCTTAACTAAAGAGGCACATCTTGCAATGTCCTCATGTCTCACACAGCAGCTAAATAAAACAATTTGGACTCAGCCTGTTCTGCTGTTAATTGACATCCTGAACTCATGACCTTTCAGTGTGTGTGCTGTCCTAATAAAAAAAAAGTATTTTCAAACTGGTTCTGTCACTGCATCCAAAGACTATATTGGCCACACAGTCAGCAGAAATTTTTCTCTCAGCCATCTCCAATCTTACTCCTCAAAGGAAAAAGAAGAGGTTTTGTACAGGTTTAAAGGAAAAATTTCAGTGATCGGGGTATTTACAAAGCAACTTATTTTTATAGACAGCAGTAAATGGGATATCTGGCTGTAACAAGTTAAATGTGTCCTTAGGAACAAAACCAAAACCTGTAAGAATTACAGGGTTGGTCACCTTTTAAAGATGCACTTTAATCTTAGTTGACTAGTTAATTGAACATGTGGGTCATATAAAGTTGGTTGCGCTTTTTTTAATCCTGAGTTTACAATCTTTGTATTCCTAGATAGGTGCTAAAACCATGTAGAGCAGACAAGGAATTTCCAGTGGTACAGTGCTAATTATGATTTCCAGTGGGGGACATTTAGACTTCCTGTTTTGGTGGATCAGTGTGTGGAAGGAGAGCTGCGTGTTTGTTTATAAAAATGTATTCACCTTGTCCTCCAGCCATGATTCTGTAAGGACTTAATATGGCTATATAAGTATAAAGGTTCAGTCCAACAGTTCTTATCCTGGCAGCTTCTGTAATATACCCAAAAGTAGCTACATCCAGTCAATACAACAGTACAACAGAACTGCAAGCAATAAGCGTTGAGGTAGAATGTCTCAGTTTTTTTGTTTCCTTCCATGATGTTATAAACTTCTGTTTGCACTCACTCACAATCCCTGTGCCAGTGCACCCCACTGGATAATGGGGGGTTATCCTTATATTCCCACTGTCAGAGAGAAACAACGACCTTTAGAGCATTGCTATTTTGAACATTCAAACTATGACTGACAGTTTCCTTAATATTCTTCAGTGATTACGCACATTAACGGAGAGATTACTCAGCTGAATTGTAAGTTGAGACAGGCAATGTACCTGTGGAGAGAGTTCTGTGCTAAGAAGCAATAGAAGCAGCATTTGTCTGCGTCTGAAAATGAGAGATATGGGACAAATGAAGCCAACATGAAAATCTAACAATGCACAAAAGACAGTAGAGTGTAGAAGGCAAACAACATGCAGAAAGACAGAGAAGTTATATAGCTGAGAAACTCACCTGCCATCCTTTGGAAAGACTTTTGGATGCTCTTTGTAATGTTTTTTCCTTTTTTTTTCTTTTTTTTTTTTTTTTTTTTTTTTTTTTTTTTTTTTAAAGTGGGATCAGTTGCTTTCACAGTAAAGGGAATGTTAAGCCAGGCCACAGGGTCTCCATGTGGCTTGAAGCAAGAGCTTGAATTGTCTGGCTGGTGCATGTGGTTTATTCTTTGGGACAGTGGGGAGCTGTAGGCTAGTCTCCAGCTGCTGGGTAAATGTTTATAGCGTACTTCTGCACTTAACACTCTACTTTTTGACTCTGCAGTAAGAATATCAGAGGGAATATTAATGTCTGAGCTATGATTTTCACCATTTGATTATTGGAAAAAAGGTAAATACTTCTGACTATTGCCTAGAAACAGAGTGAGAGGGCAATGTTCAGTAACTGGTTGAAGTGTGACAGGTTGGGAGAGCTTTTCTCTGACGGTGGGCACAAGCACAGCTGTGACATGGCACGGGAGGCACTCTCTTACTCATTAAAGACAGGCAGCAGTGAACTTTGAAAATCTGTACCAATGAACTTAAAAATACACGTGTTTAAGTGATTTAAAATGAGAACTGTAATATAATATTTGTATGGAAATAGCTCAAAAGACACCAAAAGATCTAATTGTCAATAATTCCAGGATCTGGAAATTAAACCAGACTTTCTGTGATGCAAAAGCCTACTGAGCCTTTGGCTTCTTCTGGTTTCATAAAGCCCTTGAACACCAAGCCCCATAGGTATAGGTAGCTTTGTTTTCCCTGAACCTATGCTACCTAACTGTGCTGTGCATTAGGAGTTCCTAAGACAATACTTAAAGGAAAGTTATTGACAGTTTATTATAAAAAAATTCTTTTTAGCTTGGAACTTACCCATCACAATTTTATCCTTCCTACAACTGTCTAATGGTGTGTTCAAAGATCATTCTTAATTAAATAGTATTTGTCTTTTTTTCCACTAGAGCCTTCATTCCATGTTTGACACAAGAAAGTGTCTTGTCTGTAGTTAGTCCAATGATAAGGCAGGAGGCAGTAAATGTACAAGTGAAAAAAAATATCTTGGAAGTAAAAACCAAAAAATATTGCTAAGTGGGGATCTGCTGGAGAGCTCTAGTATGACCAGAAAAAACACTACTGGAAAAAATTCAGGGAAGGAGAAATAGGGACTGGTGCCAGGTACCGTCAGTGCAAAGACTTGACATAGATGTGTAGCCAGTGAAGTGTCAGTCCCACTGGTGTGGAAAGCAGCCACTTAAAGCTGTGATGTGGCAGGGGATCAGAGACTGTTTGCTGCTGCAGCTTCATCCAGGGAAGAAGCTACATCACATAACAGTTGGACTCTGTCACCCAGGCTTGAAGACTTGCCTGGGTTGTCAATCAACCTTGTTAAAAAAAGTACTCTGCTGCGAGATGACTGTACTCCTCTCTTTAAAATCTGCAGACATTTTTGAGAGATAACTCTGCCTTTTTACTCATCAACCTGCAACCCCTCCTGACCCCCTTCACTTCCCCCAGCAAAAAATGGAAAACAGGAATGAGATGTCCCTTCTATTTTTCACAAAAAATATTAATTTTATTTTGATTGGATAATCAAAGAAGAGATGTTGTTTATGTCTGGTTTATAAAGTGAATAGTTTTGTGTGGATTAGTCAAACACAGATGATGAAAATATCTATTTGCATAGGCTTCCAAATGGCAGGATGTTTGTCCAGATTTGTTTATGGTAATCATTTCCGCTGACCTGTGGATTTATATGCTTGAGCTTTTGTTTTAAAAGCCAGAGGCAAAAGCTGACTTTGTTGTCTTGGACAGCTGACTGAAACCATGAATTTTGTTTTCATAGTCAAATATCTTCTCCAATGCCTCTCTCATTCTCATTTGGAACTGAATTTGCGACTTCTTTCATTAAATGCCATGGAAAGGGCCAACAGGGGTGGGGGAATGACTATACTCGGCATTTTATTGATTTATTTATGAAATTATTCAAGACTGATCCAGAAGGTGCCAGATTTTAGTTTTCACCCTCAGCAAGGTTGACTACACAATTTCAAACCTACTCAGTATATGACAAGAGAAAAGAAGTATTTCAAACATATTCATTATTGATGTTGTACAGAAATAAACATTTCACTGTATGGATAAGAGTGACTACAAAACTTGGAGGTAAATTCAGAGGGATATTGGCAAGCAGTATGAGTTTTGTATGTCTCTGAAAATAATCAAGATATCTACTCCAATGGTTTAATCATTTTTGTCAAAAAGTCTGTTAAAATTGACAAGACTTAGGAAAGACCTGGAAGTTTTGAAAGGTGGACTGAAAAAGTGACTGACTAGAAGAATTCAACTTATTTAGTTTATCCAGGGTAAGGTTGAAAAGTTCAGCAGGAATCTCTTGCAAAAAATAATGCATGACTCATAAATCTAAGAGAGAAATGAAAATGAAGCTGTAGTGATTCTATTGTATAGGCAAATCCTAATAAACGCCCCAGTAAACTCTTAATTGTTAGCACAGAGTTAAACAGAAAAAAAGTTACTAGCACTTTTAAAATTTAGCACTAGCTATTTAATTAGTCTTGGTTAAAAGCTGAAGCTACATACTATTTAGACATGACAAAAGATAGATAGCAATATTTTCACAGTTAGGAAAATAAATAATGGACAATACATACATACATATATATACACATATGTGTATATTTTTTGTAAATAAGTATACATAAATGTGTCAATACATATTTTTACACCTAAACTTATATGTATACATTTAACCTTTTATTGATAATGCTGTAAACTTGTGGTGTTTAGGTGACTTTGTCTTTGGAATAAACATAAATCTACATCGTTCTTAGCACTCAACATAATAAACATATAGGTGAGATACTATTATGCTTAGGACAGGAAACAGGCAAAAGCTAATGAGTAGAAACTAGTATAACATAGGACTGCAGATGATCTTTAATTAGAAAGATAGCTGAAAAGTTACCACCATTTAAGTAATTTGTTTTATGTATACTTTGCATTATACAATCAAAAACTCTCTGCAAAAGAAAAGGTTTGATCACTGTATACTGTTTTTTCAGCTTAATTATTGATAGTCATCTTCTTTTACCTCATATTTATCAAGTTTCCGAAGAGGAAGGAGTCACCTAGTGCATATGGCAAAAATCTGTTTTTCTTCAGTTCAGTATAACTCTGAGGAGACCTTACAGAAGAAGAGTATTGATTTCTGAAGGTTTTTCCTATATTTTCAGTGCCAGATTATTGTAAGGGCTCCATACACTTTTCTTTGTATTTTGACATTCAAGTTCAGAACTGTTATATACTTGAATACCAAGAGCCAATAAAACCAACTAAATCTGGAACACATTAGGATTATAAAGGCACAGAAACTGGAAAAGCTGCAGCCATTGTGCATGACTATGATCTACTGTAGCTTCAGGTTTGGTTTTAAAATACATGCTTATCATGAAGGGTATTATGTAATTCACTATAATCCTGATAAATTATCAAATTAATTGAAAAATTATTCATTACCTGTTCTAGAGAGAATGGCCTTAGTAGTGTTTTTTTAATGAGATATTAATCAGTTGAGATAATATTGCAATATTCATATAGTTTCTGTCAGATTGTACATTGCTTTACACCTCAGAAGATTTATTTCTTCTATTCTCCATATAATTTCAGAAAACTTGTCTTAATTCCTTTAGTATCTGTCATGTACAGATGAGTGTCTATCAAAGAGGATTTTTCATTAAGGTGTTATTTGCTTTTATTGCAATACTGAACATGGTTTAATAGGTTTTTTAAATATCTCTTTTACTTATTGGAATATATAAGTATGCATTTGTGTCATGTGTGCATGTGATGAGACTCTTTAAAAGTACATTCCTGATTGTGTTAATTAACTTGCCAGATAATTCAGCCTGGACAACATTAAAAAAACCAACCAAACAAACCCATCCAAACAAATGCCAAAACAACAACAACAAAACAACCAAAAACTTCCCAAAACAAAATAACAGCCCCCCCACAATCCCAACTCCCCTCTCCAAAAAAAGTCACCCTCTAGTTTAGCCGTGCCCATGACAGAAACTTTGCCTAAGCAGCATTGACAATGCAAATCTACAGAAAACTGCTGTTACCTTGGCAGCAGACTGTCTCCAAGCTCTGTGACTGAGGGACGTGTCATCAGATGTAAGAGCAGCTTCACAGAGATTAGACTCACTGTATTTGGAATAAAAAAAAATAGATCAGGTTACAAGCAAAGCTGTTAGTGTACCATGTAACTGTAATTGCTGTTCTCCTTGAACGCCTTCAGAAATCAGCGTGCAATCATCACCAAGCTTTTTGGTCTATTCTACATGGAAAGTCTTCCTGTCTTGTCCTTGACAATGTAAGAATCTGGATGAACTCTAGGAAGATCTCTTAGACCTTTGTCAAATCTTTGGCCATGTAAAAAATGCTCTTGCAGGTTTGGCTATCGTGGTCTGGGTGTATGGTACACTTGGAAAATCAGCTGCACAAAGCCATTTTAAACAGATAATTAAAATATGTTGAGTAACTGGAAATCAGCACAGGGAAACAAAGAAGGATGCAGTCACGGAATGTTGCACAGCATCATGTTATTTATAAATGGGGTATTATAGCTAGAGTGTTTTCTGTGACAAGAAATGACAATCTACCATCCAAAAATAAAACACTGTACAAGAAACTATAGTTGTGTCCATACATTGCTAAGGTCTTAAGAAAACTGGACAACTTCTTCAACAGCTGGATTGAAAAAGCTGAACTGCACATGTCTTCGAGCACCTATTAGCATGAATGAAATGGAATGGAAGGTCTCTGCTAAAGCTCATCCTATCAAGGAGCTGCGTCATCACAGAGCTGGACAACTTCATCTATTTGAAAAGCAGGAAGCAATAGATTAATGCTGACCAGAGTGTATGTGCTCAAAGAAAAAATCTGGTTCCTCTTCATCTATGTCTTTCTTTAGAGATTTTCCTTCACAGAATCGTTACAGAAATTTTTGAAAAGAACATGCTTTCCCAACACTTAATCCTCCTAGTAAAACAAAAAACCAAAACTTTTAAGTCAACACCCTCCTGAATATTGAACTGTTGCAGAATTAGAGGCTCTCTGGGTTGAAACAAGAATAGATCAGTTGGTGGGAATCTGAAAAGTCCCAAGAATAGGTGTTTTGAGAACTAGACGAGTGTTTTGAGAACTAGACACTTGAGAAAAATAAGGGCCAAACACCACCTGCTATGGGAGGCATGGGAGCAAAACAGCACCTGCTATGGGAGGCATGAGAATGGAAATATTGTTATGAGATTTAGAAGAATAGGAATTTAAAAAATAAGATATATAGAATAGCCAATAAGAATTGTGTGAACAATGTGTGTTTTAAATGTGTAACCAATAGCTATTAAAATAGTTAAATATGTTTTAAGTATGTATCCAATGATGTGTGAAATAGTAAAATATATTATAATTATTAGACTGCATAAAAGTTTGTGTGATGGCTAATAAAGTTTGAAGCTTCCGACATCATATTGGTGGGGACGAAGTTTCCTTTGGAGTTCTCGCACGTGTTACATTGAACCTCTCCTTGTGTGCAGCAGAATTTCGTAATTGTGGAGCACTAGAAACAGCTTCCCTTAATTTCACACTTTGTGTGTGTTTTAGTCAATATAATTTGATGTCAGACAAATCTTCAAAAGCTGAAGAATTCTTTTCATTTTAATTAGAATCTGTCTTTTTTGGAAATCAAAATTTAGATCTTTCAGCTTTCTGTAACTCACCACTGTGTCTTTGTAAGTGTATTTATAAACATGTTCCAAAATGTGTATCATTATGTCACTAACCTTCCTGGGTTCCACATCTGTTTATATCAGTGACTGCATGTTGTAGTCTTGTTATATTGGACGCAAATGATATTTCATAAGTTCCCTCATTTCAGGTGTTCTGATGCCAGGTTTTTTCATATAAGTACCCTGAAGTCCTTTAAGTCTGGTTCCAGCAAATTAATCTGTAAGAAAGAAGACAAGCTAGTATTGTATTGTCTCAAGGATGTTTGAATGTCATCTATTGTGATTTGCTTTTAATATCAGGAATATGCAAAAATATTAGATAAATTTTTTCACTTGTGAGTACCATGCCAGAAGAGTTTTCTACAGTGAGGCCAAAATCCAGAAAACTATTTGGGCATATAATTCCTATTTCACAAACACAGAGTTTCACCTATCAAGCACTTCAAAAATATAACTCCTCTCAACTGAATAATCAGTCTTGGGTTTTTTCTCCAGTTAGACAAGTGCTTCTTTTCCCTGTAACTTCTAGTTTGGGTCTCAGTCTTGACTCACAGGGAAAGAAAATATTAAGTTATAAGTAAGATTAATCAATAAACATTACTAGCTAAGGAAATGAAAACCATGCAATATTTTTACATTTTAAGAAAAGGAGATTTGTATCATCCACTGTTAATTATGTGCAAAATCACAAAGACAGTCTGGCTTTTCTATCTGGGTAAATAAATAGGTTCCTGTACAAAGATTTGTGATGCACTATCAATGCTTAAAGAAAACTTTAGAAATACAAATATATATATATGCGCTTTTTAGAAATACTTTTAAATAAAACATTGCATAATCACTAGATGCAGCAACTGCAATAGGCATTTCTAAGTATAGTTCTCACTCAAAACTATTCACTTTTGCAATCCCATGCACAAGTCCATGGGACCCTGTGAGAATTATCCAAAGTCCTGAGCAAATTGGTAGACCAACTTAGTAAGCCACTATGTGTCAATTTGAAAAACTGCGGCAGTCAAGTAAAGTTCCTGATGACTAGGAAAAAGGGAAATAAAACCTCCACTTTTAGAAAGCAGAAAACCTGGGAAGCTACAGACAAGTCAGTCTCTCCTCTGTGCCAGGCACGATCATGGAGCAGATTCTCCTGCAAATTGTGCTAAGACACATAGAAAACAAAGAAGTGATTGGTAACAACCAACATGGCTTTACTAAGGGTAAATCCTGCCTGACAAATCTGGTGACCTTCTGTGGTGGAGCTACAGCACTGGTGGATAGAGGGGCAGAGCAACTGACATAACCTACCTGGACTTATGCAAAGTGTTCTACACTGCCCATGTGACGCTCTTGTCTCTAAATTGAAGAAACATGGATTTGATGGATGAACCACTCAGTGGATAAACAAATGGCTGGCTGGATGCATGCAAAGAGTTATGGAAAACAACTCACTGTCCATGTGGAGACCAATGACCAGTGATGTCCCTCATGGATCAGTAGTGGGACCAATACTGTTCCCTGTCTTTGTTGACAACATAGACAGAGGGATTGAGTGCACCCTCAGATAGTTTGCTGCTGACACCAAGCTTTGTGGTGCAGTTGACCCTCTGGAGGGCAAGGATGCCATTCAGAGGGACCTTGACACACCTGGTGGGCTGATGCAAACTTCATGAAGTTCAAAAAAAGCAAAAAAGCGCTGGATAATGGCAATCCCAGGCACAGCTACAGGTTGGGCAGAGAATGAATTGACAGTGGCCACGAAGAGAGGGACTTGGGGGTGATGAAAAACTCAATATGAGTTGGCAGTGTGAGCTTGCAGCCCAGAAAGCCAAACACACCCTGGGCTGAAACAAAAGGAGTGTGGCCTGCAGGCCAAAGGAGGTGATTCTGCCCCTCTGCTCTTGTGAGTACTCTGCATCTGGAGTACTGCATGCAGTTCTGGTGCCCCCAGCATAAGGACATGGGACTACTGGGAGCAAGTCCAGAGGAGGGACATGAAGTTGTGTCGGGGGCTGGAGCACATCCTCTACAAAGGTTGTGTGGAGACCTGAGAGCAACCTTCCAGTATCTGAAGGAAATCTACAGGGAAGCCGAAGAGAGACTTTTCACCAGGAACTGTAGTGAGAGGACAGGGTGTAATGGGTACAAATTGAAAAAGGGAGGAAATTTAGGCTAGATATTTGGAAGCAATTATCTACTGTGAGGGAGGGTAAGATACTGGAACAGATGGCCCAGGGAGGTTATGGATGCTCCAAGCCTGGCAGTGTTCAAGGCCAGGCCTTGAGCAACCTGGTATAGTAGGAGGTGTCTCTGCCTATGGCAGGGAGGATTAAGACTAAACTACAGATTCATTCTATGATTGTGGCACTGCAGTTGTATAATACTCAGAAAATACTTGGGAACATCATAAACATTAAAGTCTTGTTATCATTCATCCAAACCTAGGATTAGTGTGATCCAAACCAGATCAATAAGGAAAACAACTGCTGTTTTAAACAGATCAGTTGTACATTTTTCAAGCAGAAGACAAACTAGCTGTAAATCACAGTTGGTCAGTTTAACATGGACTTCAGGATCCCATCAGAGTAAAACCAAACTCTGGAATCATTAGAACATAATAACATTTTCCATGCGTGTGATGTTAACCCAGCAATGGGAATGGACAAGCACACACTATATATGCAGCTTCAAGTATCATTTCAGATGATTGACATGTTTATTAGGATGTAGAATATATGATTAGTTAAAAAGGTGATGATTGCTTCATATTGAAAAGGATTTAATAAAATAAGTTACCCCCACATCATTAAACACTGTATTGTAACATGTACTGTGTGGCTATTTTGGAAAGAAGGTGATTGTATTCATGCACTTGATATCAGAAAATGAATTGAATTAGTTCTATTCTCAATGCTGTTAATATTTTTAATAGTTTAATATTATCATAGTTATTCCACATTACTATGAGATGAAGATTTTTCCAGAAAAAACCACTTACCTTTATTTATTAATAATTCACAGTGTAGCGATTTCTTGAGCCCGTGTATAGTATTATCTGCTGTGTTGCAGAGGAGATCTTTCCAAAGTTCAGTTAAGCTTCAGGGGTGGTAACTAGCAGATTTTAACTCATCTGTCCAAACAAAGAGACACAAGAAGACACTCCCATTGCTATAATGTCTATGGCAGACTAAGGAATCTCCTTATGACAAACATAAAGAGTTGTATTTCCACACAGATTGACAACATTTGTATTTGGTAACTGATTTTCAGTGGCCATAGTATACCTTTCTTGGCCATCGAATCATCTTACCTGAAGTTCTGTGTGACAAAATAATTCATCAAATCCTATGCATTTCACTACAAAAACATTTTTATAATTTAGGTGATTTAGATTACTAATCATACGATTTCTTAACTTTTTCTTTTTTTTTTAAGTGAAATAAACTCACTGAGCAGCTTTTCCAGAATTAAGAGATGCCTCTTTCTGAATCTTTTCCCATTCCGTATGATCAAGGACATGCTACCAAGAAAATCCCTAAACTACCACTTACTAAAACTGTAAATCAATTTATAATAACTCTTGGGTTATCCAGGCCTCCAACCTTGATACTCCTAGCAAATAGGAAATATGTTTTCATTGTGATTTTAAGTCTATTTTAAAAATATAGACATGGAAATTTTAACTTTAAGTATCAGACCTTCTGCTAGATCGCATTAGTAGTGAATTCTGCCCAATTCCCTTTTCTGTTTCACCAGGACAGCACTGTGAGTCTCTCTGCAAGTCAGTGTACTTACTGAATTAGCTTTCAGTATCCTTGAATGGGAGGAAATTTCTCTGCCACCTGTGAGGAATTAACTGCATCCTCAACATTACCAGCTGCAATGCTGCTGCTCTGGATTGGTATTGACCTAATTAGACACACTAAGTGCTGAGTAAAGTCACTGTTTTCACACTTCTCGAGGTCTAAGTAAATATTTTAGAGAGAAGACTCTCTTAAGTGCCAAACCCAGCATTTTTAGTTGCTTCACATTAGAATTCAGTTATGCTATAAGATCTTTCAACAAATAGGATGTTGAATCTTAACTTCCCTTTGATTTGTGGTTATATTGTGCTGGAATATATTCAAGGTACCTACTTTGATGCAATTTTGAGAGGATGTTCACAAACAGAATGTTGTTTTCATGAATATTCTCTCAGGAGTAACAATTTTGTCTCATTCAGGATCTTCCACTTTATTGGAAGTTAAAATTTTGATTAAAATGCTTTGTTTCAGCCTCTGGAAAAGATTAAACATTGGTATGTGTTGCCATTTTAACCCTTCTGTGACAAGCCAGAGCTTCAAGACAAACTTCTTCCCACAGACATTCAGATTTTACATGCAGCTTTTTTCCACTTTCTAGTGGTAAAACCAGATGAAGAGTCTGAGACTGTCAGTGTTTGTGAATGAATCCCCATGTTCCAGCTGGAGACACTCTAAAGAAGTCCTTGGTTAAATAAAATCGTGCTGTGGCCTGAGAAGGGACACTGCTAAATATGTGTATTAAAGTGTTTTTTAGATCTCGTTAAATTCTTGACTTTGAAGATGGCTTTTGCTAAAGTCATCTTTGATGGCTGAATCAGTTATGGCTCTTCAATTATTTATTTTAATGATTTGCAAATGTATTTTCTGACTTGTTTCTGAAAATTAATATTTGATTTATGGTTTTTATTATTCTATCCCCTTATATTTTCCTTAAGACTAAAAGGAGTAATTTATTAGTAGATTAATGGATTATCTTTAATACCCACCAGTGAAGCTCTCCTAATTTTTTTACATCTTTCTGAGATTAGGAATTAAAACTAGTTCAGAATGCTGGTAATGTCAATTTATGTAAACGCATTGTGTTTTCAGCATTGTCCTCCACCTCATCTTTAATGTATACTGATATTTTAATTGGCATTGGAGAGGTTTAGACCAGGTCTCCAATGATTTTCTAGGAGTATCAAATTTCTGTTTTCTGTAATTGCTTATTTTTTTTTTTTTTTTAGATATTCCATAAAGTTTACTGATCTATACATGGGAAATAGCACATAAATCTCCATACTGTTGGGAAAAACAGAGAAAAATAATGGAAGAGCTGTCTGTTTTAGGCATTAATTCATTTTGTAGTTCAGCTTTTTTTTAAAGTAGAGTAAAAATTGTGCAAATTATTTATAAGAAGATGTACTTTCCATTGTAAATGCCCTTGAAACTGTTTTTTCTGTGTCTGCTTTTTCTCAAGGTAAGTTTATGACCTGAATCCATGCTACATGACTGTGTCACATTGCAAAACTTTCTTTCATATTTTTTTTTACCTTTGCTCAGCTGTGCTGTCTATCTCCTTCAAAACTTTCTATCCAGAAAGAGCTTAGCCATTTTCATCAACATGAGCCAAGGAAAAGCCAAAAATGAGAAAAAAATAATTTCTTAGTCTCAATTGTGTTGTAGTAACTCTCATAATTGTTCTAAGATGTGGTTTTTCCTCATAAACCTGCAGATCGTAAAGAAAGCTGGGATATCACAGAGCCAAAAAAATAATCCAATGTAAATACATGTACTCTATCAACTAAATTTACTTTTACATTCACACTAGGAACAGTAATGTAGAAAACATTTCTGGAAAGCTCAGTTCTCTTGGAGGTTCCCTGTTAAATCCTATGGCTACCACTGAAGGCTTTGTGTCAGGATGCATTTGTGTCAGGAAACAGACATCAGCAGCAGATTTTCCCAGAGTTTCTAAGAGATAATATTCTTTGCTTTGCTCCACAGCTAACCAGAAAGATGTGCCTAACTGCACTGTCATCATTCCTAAATTACATTTAGGAACATATCTTCTGTTCATGGAGTCTTGTTTTATTACTCTGGAGAAAATTGTAGGTGCAGTAAACTCAGGGGGAGTTTGCCACTGACTTTCATGGAGCCAAGATTCCACCCCCTGTGGCAGACTTTTACCTGCCAGGAGAGTCCTTGCAAATTTCTCTGGTATTGTAAATTAGCTAAAAGGTGAAGACTGAGATATTTGCACATGGTCAGAGTGCTGTCAAGGGCTTCTAGCTTATATGATGATTAGACCCTTAATTAACAGTGGAAAAGTTGGTAAAAATTCAACTCTGGATCCTCAGCTGTAATAATTCCTTGCAGGTGTGTGTATTTAACTTTGTGAAGACCAATCACACCAGTTAAGGATCCAGACAACATATATTTTGGTAGTATTATTTTCTTAAGATGTGCTTATTTTTTAAAGCAGATGACTGAGAATATATAAGTATTATTATTTATTTTAATTTTAAGAAATTAAACACAAAATTCTTTATATATACTAGTATAAGTCAGGGAGTAGATTCACAGGTAAAACTGGCTTTTCCAGCTTTATAAAACCTATACTAAAATGAAAATGAGGTTTTTTGGGGTAAAAAAAGTGTTTTCTTAACAAAATTTAAGTATGTGCTTCAAAATAATTTAATTAAATGCATAGTTTTATTTAGTTGGTTTTTTTCATTCCTAGTAGTAGAACAGCCTAGTAATGCACCGAATTCTCTGTGGCATGGGTAAATTCCACTCCATACTCACACAATAAATAAATCATATTTATTCATCAAGTGAATCAAGAAGTCTTCTACTTCCTTTTAGTAAGCACACTAAAGAAGTTAAACAAATGAATCATATGTATAGAAGAATAAACTTGTGTAATTCGCATAATCTAAATAATTAGTAAGTACAGCATAAAAGGTATCAGTTATTACTTTATATATAATATCTAAACAAAGCTTTCGTGAGCTTTGGGCTCATATACTTGGGCAAGTATATATTTCAATTTGTTATTTTAGAAAAAGGTTGATTTTATAAAGAGGAGGTAGAACATGTTGTATGCCTGCAAGGTAACGAGAACTTTTTGTAGAATACAAAGTCCAACACTTAGAGGGCACAACTGAACTATAAAGAATATACTGTATTAAGCTGGGTTTTTAAATAATTTTTAACTAATTTTTTAGATCACACAGTTTTATCATTACATTTACATACAAAAGTTAATGACATTTTTGCCCAGAAGAAAATTAGTTTCAGTATTACATGGAAAGAGAATAATCTGTGATATTCCACATTTCTAAACAAGTTAAAACAACAAATTAAAAATATAAGGATTGAAAACAGCTGTTAAATTGATGTTGACGGGTATTAAAGAAAACCCAAGGCTCAGTCAGTTCCACAGTAGTTCGTTATGCCCTCAGGAATGCAAAATGCATGCAAGTGCAAAAAGGAGATTAATTTGAACACATGAAATTTAAAGGAAAATCAAACAAATCTAGCTCATTTAAACAAAATTACAGTCATGTTTCTGATGCATTTCATGTACTATTTCTTTTCTAGAAGTGGAAATTTTCATGTGAAGGAGTAGTAAACTTAAAGATAAATATTGAATATAGTTCATACTCTTGGGATAAATGATGCTCTTTGCAAGAAAGAGGAATCAGAATTATTTACAGTCTTTAAGAATTTTATATGTAGGCTTTAAGTATTCCAAAAATGACCCACTACAAATAATCTTGTATTATGTCTGTTCTGTATTAAATTAACTTAAACTTTGACTACTATAGCTACTTGCTGTTACAGTTTGCACATGTAGCTCATAAAGTACCTGCATCCTTCTGGAGAGACACAGCATTTACAGGCAACATTTGCATTACCTATTAGTACAGGCATTAATTGTAGGTTTGTAGATCCAAGCTGGCGCCCAGGGCCAATGTCCTCATTGTACATGTTTCAGGAAGCTTTACTTCAGGTTAGTTCCAGTTCAGTCTAGTGGACAAGAAGTCCATCAGTGGTGGGAGCTCACTTATGCTTTCTTGGAGTGCATTGTTCAGCTGAGTTTCAGGAAAAAGGAATCCAGTTTGCATGTTCTGAGATCACCCAGTTCATAAAGACTTGAGGAAAACTTTCTTTAGAGGTGCAGCCCTGACCATTATCCTACAATCATAGAATGGCATGGGTTAGAAGAGATCTTAAAGATCATCAAGTTCCAACCTCCAGGCCATGAGCAGGGATGCCACCCACTACATCAGGTTACTCAGAACCTTTTTCAACCCAGCCTTGAATACTTCTAGGGATGGGGCATCCCCAAGTTCTCTGGGCAACCTGTCCCAGTGCCTCAACACCCTCACAGTAAAGAATTTTTTCCTAATGTATAATGTAAACCTACCTTCTTTCTGTTTAAAGCCATTATCTCTTGTCTTATGACTACATAGCCTTGTAAAAAGTCTCTCTCCATCTTTCTTGCACAGGCTCCCTTCAGGTATGGAAGGCCACAATTAGGTCACCCTGAAACCTTTTCCTTCCAGGCTGAACAATCCCAGTTCTCTCAGCCTTTCCTTATAGGAGAGGTGCTGCATCCCTCTAATCAACTTGGTGGCCCCGTAATTAATTAATTGTGGTTTAGTTCACTGAAATGTTAATGTAGACATATCATAGTAAACCAAATGATGAATTAACAGTGTAAACCATGAATATGCTAGAGGAACAACACAGAAAAGCTTTTACATACCACATGTTTCCTTACATATTTCTGAGATGGCTGTAGATGTATTTGAGTAGCTAGTGACATAGTAATCAGTTTCATCTAAAAATTTAAAGGGTATATAGAATATTTCTGCACATTTTTTTACAGACAGTGTGAACCTGAGATTACAGATGAATTCTTTTCTCTGCAAACTAATATCATATATTTTGTCCTCTGAGAGACACAAGCAAATTATTAGTTAGATGAAAGATGTATTATGCAGGATAGGATTGTACTTACATTACATCTGTGATGTTATTAGACAATTGGCATTTCCTACATAATATTTTACATCACTTGGGCAATTCTTGAGTTATTGTTGTATATATAGCTGTAAATACATTTCTAGAATAAACTGTAAAATAATCCTTTAATTTATAAACTGCATGAATTTTACTATTTGGATTATTATTTTAAAAATTCCCTGATGAATTTCTTTTTAAAAGTGAGCTAGATGTCTAGTATTTGGTGGTTTAATTTGTTGATACAATATACTGTAATCCTCTGAGAGACTGAAATATGTGAGGTAGAATGCTATATATTTGTCCATAGTGTACCTATTAAATAAATGCTCAAGTGATGCATTCCTTCTCCGATACTAATACAGGTCTAACACTGTACAAGATGCAAAATGAGTATGAAACTGTTAAATTTTAGCATCCAGAGAACTGATGCTTTTGAGGCTTTGGGACCTGCCCACGGACCTTGGAACTTTTGAAGACAACCGCTTCTTTGTAAAAGAGACACTGCAAACTGTTTACTAGAAGAAACATTTTCATAAAACTCAATACATAGTCAGTGCTCACACCATCTTTCAAGGAAGGTTCTCCACACAGCAGTTGAAGACTCTTCTGACTGATTTTATGCTAGAAATACTACTTGTCTTTTTGCTTAGGAGCACAGTATGGCTTGTACCTATATGACCAAACTCTCTCTTTTTACAATACATGTCCTTGAAACTGTTCAAAAACACCATCTCACACACATTAAAACAGTGTCAGGGAAATTTATAGAAATGAAACAGTACGGATGACTGCATGTCAGTGCTGGAATCTGTACCATCTCTTTTTCTAAGTTACTAATAAAGTTGTAGCCTCTGTGCCCTGACCCGCAAAAATACCTGAAGATATTTCTTTGCTTAGGATGACTAAGGAGGAAACGATCTATTTGCTTATTGTGTCATTTATTTATCATAAGGGAAAAGATATTTCAGTTATTTTTTTGTTATCACTAATTTATCTTTTCTCTCAGAAAGATCAGTCTCCAATACAGCCATTTTTAAATGTGCAAGACTAATGTTTTTCTTATCATAGCACTTTCTATGTGTGCAAAGCCTGACCCTTTGGAAAACCCCGTTCTCTACTTTCTCATAAGGGGTTTTCTCTCCTTGGTCTCCTTAAAGGTTAATTAGTCAATTCACAACCTCATGTATATGCCAGAGTGAGTCAGTATGTATTTGGCTCCTAGCAGAGTACAGAAGGCATTCACAACAACTCTTAGGGGTCTCAGCTCAGTATGAATCACTTGCTCGGGATTTATTTTATTGCATTCACAGATTTCTTTAAAAAGTCTTGAGTAGTTTTTCCTTTCTGTTAGTCCAAAGAAGCACAGGTGTTATTGAGACCATATTTAACACATATATATTCCGTGATTTATTTTCCCCCCATATATTGCATATAGTTTTGTCTGTATGGGACATTTCCTTTTACCAAACTTACTTATGTGGGAAAAAAACTTAGTTTTGGAAATAGTGATTGCTGACTCCTATAAGATTACCTAAAGAAGAAAAGTGAATGATGAACTTTTAATAATGGTATTTTTACACAAAACCACAACTCTCTAGAAATATACAGTCCTGTGTTTTTCATCATGTTATTTCCTACAGAGAACACCTTCATTTCCAGCCACATTCCATCAGATTTTCCCCCAAAAGAACAGTTATTTCCATGGCTGAGATGTGTAATTCTCTTAAGTAGTATTTTCAAATTATCCCTTTGTACATAACTCACAAATTAATAGATAATTCTGACTATTATTCAAGTGTTTCATTCATTCTTTCTTTTAGGCCTTTTTGTTAATAATATGATAATTCACTAATCTATTTATATAAAGGCAGGTTAGGCTAAAGACTACTTTTTAAGCTTCCTCAGAAAATTGAAGATGGTTGAGAATCAGAGCTCTATAATCACAGGCAACATCTACAATTGACCGTGTCTGAGTTCTGATCTAAAGTCATCAAATGTGGCTCCTTGCATAAGGTCTTAGTTTGTCTGTGACACATGTTGCATTCACACCATTCCACATCATTACCTCACTTTACTCATATGCACTCCATGCACCTATGATTTTCCAATATGTTTTCCATAACGATGCTTACCCACACCTGCCTCTCAATGTCAATGCTGAATTTACTACAAAAACATGTTGTTGTTGGAAAAGAGAGTAAAAGCCATCACCACGAGCAGAAGTCACAGGCATATTTGCAGTGTCTGTGATAGGTCCTTAATCACCAAAAACTGTCAGATTGGACAGATGTCTAACAAGTGAGAATTTTTGCTCAAGGGTGGACTGCTGTTATCCTTGGCTGTGGACATGGATTCCTGTACCACTAATCCTTATCCTTCATGCACCTTACCTAGACTTGGCAGGAGGCTTGGCATACACTCCATATGACTGATATTGTCAGATATCTTTTTTCCAAAATCATCCTAGTGTCGTGGTTTGATCCGACCTCTGCCTCTCCTGGCAGTCTTTGCCCGCATTCTCCACCAAAAATGTCATGGGTTTGCTCTGGGCCAATTTTCTCTCACCCCCCACATAATTAATATAGGTTGAGAGAAGGTTTATGCAGACAAAAGAGGTCTGATTGGGGAGAATAATATTAGGATTTATTACCAGCAAAATAATAACTAAAGAACTATATCTACAACAATTCTAATTAGGCAAAAATGCTATGTATTTACAAAAATACCCCTCCGCCTTTGTATTAGTTCAGGAGGAGAAGCAGTTTTTGTTCCATTTCTGGAGCTCCAGGTCTTTTAAATAATTTTGCAGCACTCAAAAGTTCTTCTTTTATTATCTCTTGGATGACAACTCCGATTCGTCACAGCTGGAACTGTTTATCTTTCTCTTTCTCTCTCTTCTTTGTCGGTCTCAGGGCTGGTCCTGCCCCCCTCCTGGTCTAAGACCAGAGGCTGGAGGGTTACCCAGGTCCTGTAGGGTCTTCTATGGACGGCAAGGGGACATTTGTTTACCATAGATCTTCACCACAGGGTCACAGGGGATAGTGGCTTTTGAGTCCACCCCTGTTCTGTGGGGTCCCTTCCCACGGGAGAACAGTCCTTGATAGACCTCTCCAACGTGAGTCCATCCCTCAGGCAACAGGTCTTCCATTCTGTGCTGTCCCTCAGGATCACAAATTCAGCTGCACTAGCATGGATCCCTCACTCGGATCCCACATCCTACCCAAGCCATCTTGCTCCAGCATAGGTTTCTCTTTCCTTCATGAACTGCAGAGGGTCTCCACTCTTCAACAATTTTCCACAGATCGCAGGGATTTTTAGTTTTCATTCTCTTCCCTGCTGAAGGGAGAGAGAGAATGTTCCTACATGGCTACTAATTTCATCTGCACAACCACCTTCTCTTCCGTTTTCTTAAATATGTAATTTGCAGGGGTGTTACTAAAACTTTTTATTGGCTTTTTCTCTGGAAATCCACACGGAGAAAAGCATTTTCAGCCCCAGGGGAATGCTGGTGGGTAAACCCGTGATACCTAGTGCTAATCCTAACTGTGCCCTCTCTCTGACAAGGGATGACCACCAATGACACATTCTATCTCCCTAGCTACAGTGATAACAGTGTTAAACTGGTGCAGCTGCACAGCAGTTAAGGACCTTTGCCACTTGCCTGGTGGGTGAGCCAGCTGAGAAACATTTTCAGTCAACTTTTTCTTTGATTCCCAGGGATGGAAATTAACTCCCTGGTGTGAGGGTGAATTCAAACTTATCATGATACTTCAAAGTATAAAATGGCACAGTGTGCCATATAGATCAGTAGCTACAGAATACATCTAACTAATCTCCTGCAAATAAAAAGAGCTATGGTTAACTGACATTTCAGTAGATCTTGTCACTCTAGCAGAGTCCAGGTTCCTCTGCTGCTGCATAGCTTATTTCAAGGTCAGGTTAATTTTTTGTCCGATTTTTACTTATAAACCTAATCCTCCAGGTGGTGTTCA
Source organism: Myiozetetes cayanensis (assembly GCF_022539395.1). NCBI lineage: Eukaryota > Metazoa > Chordata > Aves > Passeriformes > Tyrannidae > Myiozetetes > Myiozetetes cayanensis. The sequence goes on along the minus strand of NW_026087411.1, from coordinate 84,176,890 downwards.
GGGCCTTCTTACTATATGAGTAACAGTGCCTCTCACTGACTCTGTAAAATGCATTTGTAGTTTAAGGTGTACTTTAAAATATTTTCAGGAATCTGTCTAGAGCACCTTCAGAGAAAAATGCTTCAAGTCCTAATCTAATTCAGTTTAACTCAAATACGTCCAGCTGACCTTTCTCTCCAATGTAAGAAAATAAAATTTATTTCCAAAAAATAAGCCTCGTCCTAAACTTTGGCTGGTATTGACTGAGATCAGGAATTTATGTTTTCTTACTGGGAGAATGGGTAGAATATGTCCTGTGGCAATCACTATCATTAGGATTACATTTGTATTACATTTTGGCAATATAAAAACTTGAAGAAGCCAATTAATTCTTTTCTGCCCACAAGACTTTGGAATAGAGATGTCATCAATACTTTTTTTTTTACTTTGTGTATATTTCATGTCATGATTACTGTTATGTTGGGGCTTGCAAATCCAACTTGAGTTTTGTCTTTGAGACTGTGCAGCCTTCAGAGAGAAGACTGAAGAGAAGTCTGGAGTCAATTGTGGTCAACAGCTTATGTTCCCTTCACTGGATGGGTGGTTCCTTTGGCTAGAATTATTTTTGAGGGTAAGGTTATTTGGGGAAATGCAATAACTGAAGAACCCATTTCAACATCTGGTGTCTTGCCCTCAGAATAAGGAAAAAAGAGTTGTTTTGAGACAACACTTTGTGCTCTTTTTTTCTTATAACTTGTTCCATGACCTTGGTTAAGTTCAGCACTCATGTTTGGGCTAGTGTTTGGGAATCTGCAGACTGAAGAAGGCCACACATCTCAAGATTAAGAAGGGTGATGTTAAGGACAACTGTTGCTTTGTGTCTGTTCTGTTTGCTGGAGAGTTGTAATTGCTGACCATTGCTGGGTTTAGAGTTAGGGCTTGACTCAGCATTGCAAAGTGAGAGTTGCAAGTGAAGAACTCCTTTGAATGCTTGAAACTGCACACTCTTCAGCATTATGCAGAGGAATTGTAATGTTTGGGTATTGTCTTTTTAAAATTTTTCTTTCCAGTCTTGTTCCTATGTTTTCTTGTTGAGTTTCATTTCTGGGCAACAACTGTTATGTTAAATTCAGGAAAGGATATCTTGAGGTGAATATTTGTTTTATGGCTTGGATTTGTCTTAGGTTGAGGTTTTAATTGTTTGAGAATATAAATGTTGCATATCTTATTTTGTTTCTGAAGGATTTAGGAAATTAGGGATCAGAAAGTCACTTGTTTGTCTGTGATCTATATGTTTTGTTCACTTGTTTTCAGTGAATGTTGATAGCCAGGGTAAGACTAGGTTTAGACTGGATAACCTAAAGACTGAAGATACTGCACAAATGGTGAGGAACTAACATCTGGAAGTACTTGGCATGGGCTAAAATTATGGTTAGGGTAGACAGCATAAATTATGAAGAGCCATACTGCTTATGATATAACATAGGAACTTCAGAGATTGGTGTCTATCATTAACAAAAGATTACTTCCTTTGCTGTAGTTAGTTATGTTTTAGTTTAGAGTTAGGCATAAAACCTGAGTAGAGTTCTGGGTAATTCCCTGTCACAGGACATGGAGCTAAAGAGAACACATGGAAGTCTATGTGCTTTTTCTCCTCTCACCTGTAGAGATTAGTTCCCTAATTTGTTAAAAGGTAGTTGTTTGGTACTGATTAATTTATATTTATATAGTGTAAATAAAGATATGTTTTGTCAAACAGTTTCCATTGTACCCTGCATATATGTTAATTCACTTCTGTGACCCTTTTGGGAGGTTAGCTAACCATGTCTCTCTGAAGAGACTTCAGTTCATAATATATGTTTCTCTACAATTTGCTATTTCTCTGTACAGTTTGGATAAGATGGGTAAGTTTGAGTGAGATTTGTCATCTTCTGTTCTACACACCCCTCTGATTTCATCATGAATGCTTCAGTTCCTGAAATACTAATTATCCTTGTTTTAGGAAAAACAATGCTTTCATCATTGCACAGCAGTGATTACTTTCTTTCTTTCCCATGCAGTTTTACATCTCCCTTGTGCCCATGCACAGAGATAGATACCCAGAGACATGTCTACCACTGAAGAGGCCATTAAAAATCCTTTCAAGAAATATGGTAGAATCATAGAATCATAGAAGATTAAGGGGTTTGAATGGACCTTAAAGATCATCTAGTCCCAACCCCTCCTACCATGGGCAGGGATGCTTCCCACCTAGAGCAGGTTGCTCAAGGATTTATCCAACCTGGCTTTGAACATTGTCAGCATTGGGACATCCACAACCTCCCTGGGCAACCTGTTCCAGTGTTTCACCACCCCCACAGTAATGAATTTCTTCCTAATATCTAACCTATATTTCCACTCTTTCAATTTGTACCCATTCTGTCACTACAGTTACTGACAGAGTCCCTCTACAATTTCCCTGTAGACTCCCTTCAGATACTGGAATGTTGTTATGAGGCCTTCATTCAACCATCTCTTCTCCAGGATTAACAGTCTCAACTTTCTCAGCCTATATTTGATATATTTGTGTGTTACAAGACTTCTTATTCCGTATAACCCTTGTTGACTGGAGTGTTCCTTGGTTTTTCAGACAATGTCCTAGTACCCAAGGCTTATGAATAAATGTCTTGCTTTTGGGCTTCCAGTGCAAGTTGTACAGCACCAGTCATGGCCACAGAGCCAAGTCATCTCACAGTGATGCCAAGTGTTGTCCCACAGCCTCAGCCATACTCTATTTGTGAACAGTCCCTACCCCACATTAACTTCCAAGCTGTACTCACACATTATTTGCAATAACAGGGGATAGTAGAGGAAAACTCCATACATGGCTAAGAATTACATGAAGGGGACAATTTCATACATGCACTTAACCTATACCTTATCTTTGATTAGCTTATTAGCATAGATACAGTCCAGATGCCCTTTTTTCACAAGAAAAAACTACTGGTTTCCTCTTCCCATTACTCAGTGGAAATCTGTCAGTGGAAATAGATGCTATGTACAATCATGATAATTGCTTTAAGAAATAGCTAAAATAAAACCAAAAACTTAAAACTGAAATTTAGATGGGGAAAAAAGTCCCTTCGACAGAGGCAGATACAGAAAATGGCTTAAGTGTTAAACCTGACAGCAATTTCAGTTTATACTCCTGCTGAAAACTAGTCAGTGATGCATGATTTATAACCAAGATGAATCAAAATGACCAATGCAGGCAAGATAGGGCTTTGCTTTCGAGTTAGACAAGGTCTCCAGATTGGTAATGAAGAATGTAAATGCTTTGTTGGCAGCAAGAAAACCAAAGGAAAGCTCAGATCCAAAAGTTTATCTGTGATAAGAGTGATCAGAATCCTAGAAGTAATTTCTTTCACTGCACTCTGATAAAACACATGGTGAGGAGTTTTGATTTGCAAATAGCAGCAGTTTAAAGTATTGCAAATGCAGACTTTCAAAATGTCAGGAGCCAAATGTTTTCTTCAGAAAGATTAGTGTAGTATATATAAGGTAGCAGGAAAGTTTATTTCACCACTACATTTCTTTGATCTTGTGAGTGCTTTCACAACCCCATTTTTCTTTTTGTTTCTTTCAGTCATGAAGCCATAAACCCAGATTTATGATGGTATTAGTGTTTTGCCACAGAATGATTGGTATGTCCCAGATTCAGCCTTGTGGGACAAACATGAGTAACTAAGAAAAAAATTGTCTGAAAGGGATGTAATCCTTTTAAAAAGAAAAATATTTAAAATAATAATTAAATGGGAGAAAATAAAAACAAATGAGGTAAACATTAATTGTGGAATGTTTGAAAGTATTATTTATATAAAGCATTATAAATTTTGGTTTGATAGGGATTTTTCTGCAAGATTATTAATTTTTCATGATGTTATTTCTGGAAGATGTTATTAAGAATATAGAAAACCCTTGACTGTACTGAGAAATTTATACAAGAAGACAGCAGTGAAGTCTCACTCATATTAGCTATACTGAAATTCATGTACTTTTATGTTTAGTAATCATGTTGTTTGTACACCCCTGAGTTTGAATCCCTGAAGAAAAAAAATTATGATGGAGTGTTTGAAAATTTGTGTTTCCATGAACATTATGCGACATTTTCAAATTCAGTCTGTGTAATGGAAAAGTTCCAGAAAGCTTTCCTGGTGAATTGAGATAGAAAGCCAAATCTAAGGTATAGGAATTATCACAGAATCACAGAACCGCAGAATCAACTAGGCTGGAAAAGACCTCTGAGATCATCAAGTCCAAACTTCAACTTAACAACACCTTGCCTACTAGACCATGGGATTTTTGTAAAATGTGTGGCTTGAATTCTGATTCAAAACATTTTTCTAAATACTTTTGAATTTGCTGCAGAACAGAAATTTCAAATTCAGCCAATGCTGTAATAATGTTTTGTCCTTCTCTTAGATATACTTTGCTCTTGGCTTAACAAGTATCCCTTCCAATACTAACGAAACCAAAGAGAATTGTGAATTATTGATGCTTCAGATTCTTTGTCTTGAATTCTCAGCAGAACACATACAAAAAGACTGACGATGGCTGTGAAATCAGGGACAAGGTTTGTAAATCTTCAAAAGTCATTTGCCAAAGAGAATACTCAAAAATCTCTGCTGAATGAGAATGGTACTAGATCAGGAACTGAGCAAACCTGTGAGAAATGCCTTTTAAGAGAAAATAAATTGATTTCATACACTCTTTGGACTTCCTGTGCAAAGTGAAAACATTGAATGTGATCACTTATCTGAGTACTGATAAATCCACTACTAGCAGTCTGTCAGATCAGTCTCTGCTGTTGGACACTTAAGTTCCTACATTTGAACAGGAGCACCTATCTGCAGTCTCTTCAAGGGGTTATAACCTGATGTCTGCTATGAAGATGGCTCATAAAAGCAGCTGCTCAGAATTCATAATTTCCATCCAGAGGAAACTCCAAGATTAACAAGGGTTTCTGTTTTAACAAAAAACAAATGCACCTAAATATTTATTTTACACAGCATTATATTTATAGGTGGGAAATATATTATCCCAGGAAGGTGATAGAACAATATTTTTACAAAGAAGTTTTTTCTGTTTTTCCTAAATGAGATGCTGTTTTCCTTGCAATATATTTTCAATTGGCTAGCATTTTCCTATGGAAAATATTTAATCGGCTCCACTGATAAGAGGCAGTTTCTAAAAATATTTTGAATTGATAGCAACACTTCAGATGGCAGCCAAAATAAAATTAATTAAAGGTAATCCCAAAATCACAATGCAATAACCTGCAGGCAAGGGTGAGTGCTGAATGAACGAGTGTATGAGTTCCAAGGGATATCAAGGATAAACTTTTGAAGACACACTTTGATAGGTGAGATATATTTTATACCAACAAATTGTAATGAGATTTTAAACCCAAAATAAAAAACCTTGGCAAATACAGATGATATTATTATTCTATTATTGTTCTAAAGGAAGACAATAACAGGTGAGTATCAACTGAGATCATCTGTCTTAGCTAAAAACATCACAACAGTGGTAAGAAAAGTGGAAATCTAAAGAGTAGAATTTGTAAAGATGCTAGATATACCAGATAACGGCACCCTTGATTCTGGATTTAGGGTAACTTAACTTTAAATTAACTTAAAGTTCTCTTTCCAAAAAAAGGCACGCATGAACATGCACACCAGCAGTCCACTCACTCCCAAAATAATTAGTAGATGTAATTGCATAAATAAACAAGACCATTATACAGAGCATTTAGTTACCTAATAATCCAAAAGGTGCTTGTAGACTACAAAGCTTATGAATTAAAGTGGGCCTCACAGATATTACTTATGTTGCAGGTTTTTAGTCAGATTAATATTTCAGTCGAATAAGACAGACTGAACTATGTACCTGGCCATATGATCCCATGACAATGTGAGTTGCAAATGTTTGTAAATCAAGGAGCAGCAATAGTTGTGCACAAATGCAAAGCAGCACGGTTTGGTTCTTTACAAAAAAAAAAAAAACAGTTTTTGCAGGGACATTGAAATTCTGTGTAAGTAGCTAACTTGAAACAAGATTGGATTTCAACATCTGAAGACAGTCTGTTTTCATTCAGATGGATTTATTTTTTTAAATATTGTACAATAGAAAATATATATAGTCAATTGCAAAGAAGGAAAGTATCCTCAGATGATAGATCAGAAAGTGAAAGACAATGAAGAAACTTCAGCTAATGTGTCAAACTAGCAAATTTCTCCTGCCACCCTTTTATTAGAATTCCCTTCTGAAACTAGACTTCAAAAAAATGAGGGTTTCTTTTTAATATTTTTGTAGACCCAAGCACTCACATATACTTATTCCTACTTAGGACTTCAGGAATTTCTCAGCAAATAGAATGTATTTAACAAATGATTTAACCTGAATTAAGCATTAGAAATGTCCCAAGTTCACAAAAACCTATTCCATTGAAATGTTCACTTTAGAGCCAGCAGTGCTTGACTAGAGCCCAGGCATTTCCTCTTTCATTAACATTTTCCTTTCTGTAGCATTCAGTGTAGAATTTCTAACTACTGTTCCTTCTATTTTCTTCGCCAGCTTCTTGTATTTCATTTTCATTTGCTGCTAAATCATTCAGCTTTTTACTACTCCTGTATAAATACGTGTTCAACCTTTCTGCTTGCAGTTGGTGGAAACCTATATTACTGTCATACTACACTCCCAAACACATCATGACTTCCCCATATGTGCCCTTGCATCCTGCGAGTTTTAGACCTCAGTAAGACTGAAATTTTGTTCAAAGTTTGGGTTTGGATCTGGTTTTACTTTTAGGTAGAAGAATAATTCAGGCCATCACTCCAGTTGTTTTTGACACATATGCCAGTGCCTTCTGTGGATTTTTGTGTCAGACACAGAACACCAGAAGTACATTCCCAAAGGATTAGTATGTGTTAGTTGTATATGAATAATTTAAAGAGGCTTTCTGTGACAACATGGGATTATGCAACTTGTCTAAAGGCTAATTTTTGCTTTCCAGCAGAGTACTAGTGTTCGTCCATGTGGAAAGAATTTTCCCCTGAATCCTGTCACCTACCAGTGCTCAAAATGAAACCAGAATATTGGTAGAAAAGACAGATGACCTTCTGTGAAGTGTGAACTTGTTTCACATCTTGGACACTTAAAGGACTTTACATATATATGATTTCTTTGAACATGTTATTTCTGGAGAAACTGAGTGCCCTTTCCTTGTGAAACTTGGCAGTTTTGCATTTAGTAGACAAAATTAATGAAGAGTTAACGAGCAAAGGCTTAGTTTTCTATTACAGAACTGGGGGAAAGTTATAGAAAAAACCAGGAATAAGTTCACTGACATGATGGGTTAGAAAATACTTACAACACTTCACCTCTCTCACTTAGGCATGGCTTAGTCATCACAGAGCAAGAACCACTCTGTTTTAGAGATATATTTTTCAGCATCAAATGCCCTAACCCGGAACTTCTGTCTTTTTCTTATGTCTAATAATTATCGCATTACTCTTGTACCCACAGGAAGTTCTGGTTTGTCCTAGAAGATGTGTTTCCTCTTACATTATGAATTAGGGAAATGTATCATCAAGTAACTTTGATTATTAATTCAGATTAGTTGACTTCCTACGATAAGCAGAAAGGTTTTTGGAACATTCATTGCTCATCTGTTTTATATTCTTGCTTAGGAATTCAATTGAATTAGAGTATTAGCTGACTCCTCCCTTCCCAAAAAATTTGATGTCCACTGTGGAAACTTCCCCTTGGCTTTGTAAGAATTTGAGAAATGTGCAGTAGGAAAAACATTAAATATACAACTGCTCGATTAAACCATAGACTGTGACACATCTTTCGTTTATCATAGTAATCCTTCAAAATAGACCAATAATACAGATCAACTATTTTACACATGAATTACTTTGTGCAAATAACTCCCTCCCATCTGACGTTTTATTGACTATGCTAATCCCAAAATTGCATCCTGTTAGTTCTTGAAAGGGATAGGCAGATCATGCAAAATTTTTACCTTGGCATATGTGTGAGGTGTAAGGACTAAAAGCAAGATTAAGTAACAGTCATAATCTTATACAACAAGAAGTAGAACATTTCACATACTACAGTCTCAAAGAGTTAAAAATTCCAAATCCAACAAAGAGTAGACAGGGAGGAAAAAGTTATGTAATTTGGACATTAAGAATGTGTTTTAAAATATGGGGCATTTGAGTTTTCTTTTTCCATTTTCCTACTTACAGGAAAACCTACAAAGAGCTACTAATTCTTTATTAAGGTATGCAAAGTACTTCCATACATGAGTGTCTCTTGTCATGTCCCTTGAATAGGGTCTTGTTCATCTGATAAATGTTAAAAAATGAGCTTGAGAAAGGCTGCTGGAAAAAGTCCATTTGTTACTCGTACTTCATGAACACTTGAAAGACTTAATACTGACTTTGCATAATGCTTTGAGAAAAAGGAATTTAGAAAGGGGACATAGGTTATTTCCTAGAATTTAGAGGGGGGGGGAAGAAAAAAGTGGAGATCTTCATTCAAGGTAAGCTGTGAGTTAGCCCATGAAGAAATGATAACAGACAAACACGATAGGAAAAGTGAGAACACTTTGGTAAGAATCCTGAAAAAAAGCACCTCAGGAAGTGAGATTTGAGGAGCACATCAATGGAAATATTAAGTCAGGTGGTGAATTAGCAAAGACTCTTATGGACAATAGGGCTATGCAGGGAATATTCAGTGTCTGTAGGATACTGGGTGAAAGCTATTGTCCTTGGAAGAGCAGGAAGCTGAAAAACTTTGCCAGGTCTCAAAACATAGCTATTCATGGCAAGTACCATGAGAAGATGCCCTGGAATGGAATCATATGGAGAAGTTGTTTATATAGGACCACTCTTTTCCTTGTTGTGCTAATTTAAATGAATATTTGTTAATGAATATTTATATAAAGATGAGATAGTCATTTATGTAAATTTTCTCTACTTCTGTCAGAAATCTGTGACCTCCAGTTTTCTCAGAAGTCCCTAATGGTTACCCCAGTCAGCAGCTGTTCTACTCATGTTTCTGCTGCATTGGTTGTACTACTGATTTGCACTTGAAAATGAGTAAAATTCTTTACAGAGCTGTTGAACAAGAGTTCAAGGCAAGCCCTGTGTTTTGCCTGATGGAGTTCATTCAGTCTGACAACTCATTAGTAAAAGCTAGTCACTGAGCTAGAAGTACCAGCTGTAACTTCTACAGGGAATGGCAGGTGAAGACTTTGAGAAAAAGAAATAAAAAAGGATGTTTCAGCACCACAAGAATATATCTTCTGAGTGGTTTGCAGCCTGTTAAGTGGAAGGAGGGGAGCATTTAATAGCTTCTGAAAACAGATATTGTTCACCAGCTGTGACTGAAAAGTAACTACAAGGTGATAGATCTGTTAACATAGTTCCTTGACTTATAAAGAAACTCAATTTTTTATTTTATTTATTTATTTATTTTAATTTTATGTAGCTAATCCTGCCAAAACTTGGTCAGGTTTATCTGAAGGATGAGGATGTTGAGAGCATGATTTATTGCATGAACACTTTACTCAAAAAAGCTTATGATTAAATGAAATGCTGAGAGTTGTCCAAATTTCCATAACAATGTCACCAGACGTGCATCAAAGCATTATAGATCCTTTAACACATGATTTAGTGCAGCTGTGTTCTGTGATGTAAAGAATGTTTTTGTATTTTTAAGTCCAGTTTTAATGTCTTGAGTTGTATTGATTTAAATTTTTGTTTCACACAGAATTATTCAATTCACTCACTACGAATTATTAGCAAGCGGTCCCTGGAAGATCACAACATAGGTACAGAGGGTACTAAATGTGGACCGTGTGCCTCTGGTTGCTTTTGTTTAGAAGAAAACCATGCTGCTCTCACCCTTCAAGTGGATGTCAGTGCCAAATTTAGGCCAGGGTAGTCTTTAGCAGTTACACACTCTGCTGCTTCATGTTTTTCCCCACCATCTCCAGACAATTTCTGACCCAGATTCCCATCACCAATCTCGATGCCCACCTGTAGGCTGAAGTCCTGGCCAAGCTTTGTCTTGTCCTCATCCCCAGGTTGCTTCCTGATGCCTGGGGCTGGGGCTGCCCCTGTGGCCCTGGCTGCCCTGCTCCTGCCTGGAGAGGTGGGACAGATAATGCTCTGATGTCCCTGGAGAAGCCCCACCACCCCAAGCAACCATCCCACAGGGAGACCAAGGCCTGTGGATGAGCAAAACAGACATGTGTTGGGGTAAGAGGCAAGGCTGTGGAGCCCCTGATGAAGGATGCAGGGGTGAAGGATTTTGACTTAGACACTTTGGGGCTGATTTCCCTGGGGAAAAGCAGGAACTGCGAAGGACTTGAAAAGGTGCCAGAGCTGACCAGTAAGAAAGGAATGTAAATAGGAAGTGAACATCCAATCATATGTAAAGGCTAGTCATAAATTATAGATTACAGAGCTAAGAATAGTAATAGTATGTAAGGTTCTGCACAGAATGTGAATGCAGACGGGTGAGAACAAATTGTAATATACGTAATGGACAAAGCAATAAAAGCTGAATGTTGGCCATCATCATAAACATCATAAAGGTGCCTAGTTTTTAATTCTTGGCCATCCTCAACTTACTACAACAGACATGTAACAAATGTTAGCTTCCATTTGAATCTTTTCTGCACATTCAGTGGAGATTCTTGTGGGATATGTTTCTTGTGAGCTGGTTTAGAAGTCTGACATCTAGACTAATAAAAGTCCAAATATATTGTAATCAAAGTGAATTTTATAGGAAATAGAAGGAGTGAAACTAAATCTAAAATGTGCAGCTTTCCATGAGTATTATGTCATTTGTTCACAATAATAGTTTCACTATAAACAGCACAAAAAGATCTATGTCTAATCATAACCAAGAAAGCTTTAACTTGCTTACTTAAAAGAAACTGACTGTTTTATGAAAATAATGAATATGGGGAATTGAAAAGTAAAGTCAGTTTAACCCTTCTACCCTGTTCCAGTAAGGAAATTTATTTTATTTGCCCTTTCCAGGACAACCACATTGTTTACTGGGTTGGTCTTGAGCTTGGGTTGGTCTATGTGTCAGCTGCTATTGCTCATCCTGGGTTCAGCCGGTTTGTGATTTGCATCTCTCCAGCTCTTGTAATACAGTTTCCATATATATATTTCAATACAGCATTATGGTAGCAGCCACTTTATTTGGGAATAGAAGAATTTTATAGAATGTGCATGGTCATGTTGTGCCATATAGTATCAAGGCCTGGTAATGGGCTGTGGCACTGTTTACTGTGGAGGGTTGTCTCAACTCAGGCTGGGAAATTCTCTGACCCAGTTATCTTAAATATGCAAGAAATCCAGAGGAATTTCAAAGTAAAAAGATCTGAGTGAGACTTCCAGCAAACATGTCCAGACCAATATCTTCCGTGATGACACACTGCTTCTGACCCCAAATCTTGGATAGTTTCATAGGGAGTGATATGTCAGTTCTTCTGATATTTATTAAAAGAATGTTTTCTTATAAATGTTCACTTCTTTATCCCTTAATCAGAAGTCTTTTTTCTCAGTATAGTACTTAGGGTAGAATATTAAACTCAAGCCATAGAAAAAGAAGACTGGTTTTAACTATTTTCATGCTTGAAGAAAAGTGACTAAATAGGTATTTTCAGTGTCAGAAGAGTAAAGAAATAGGCTAAAAATATCATGCAGTACTTCTCTTAAAACCTATATTTTTCATAAATGATTGCTTGAAACCTGTTCCCAGAAAATTGACATGAGACAAAACTAGTTCTTATTTGTATCTACTGCCAAACTCATTATTAGTACAGAATCAATATTATGTACACTAGAAGCACGTAGTATAAGCTATAGAAACCATTTGGGGTCATCTCTTCAGCTTATATATTTGGAGTCCTCTTGCTTGTTGTGGAATAGTGCTAGGTACATGCTGTATTCCCCAAACTTGTTTTTTTGGGGGGCTTGCTTGTTTATTTGTTTGTTTGTTTTAATAACAAAGAGTAATAGAAATCTTCAGATAATCCCAAAGTCTCTAAATTATGATCAATGTTAGTACTTGTCTTTCATTTTAGAAAAATGATTTCCACTCAGGCCACTCTCCTTACAGGGTCTCCTGCAAAATCCTTTGTAGTTCCTGTTAGGGTGAGAGGCAAACACAAAAAAATCATTATGTTAGAAGGAGAGACTTGTCCTGTAAATCATTATTCTTAAAAATATGAATAAAGACTTCAATTTTTCCCTTGTACATCACTAAAGATAGTATAAAGGTTGAAAAGGGTTGAAATGTGAAAATATCTAGAAAAATATTTAAGACTTATATACCCATAGAGAATAATCTGCCCTGTATTATTATCTATCAAAGCCTCTGAGTCTGAGATGATCAGAAACATACCCAGAAAAAAGGGATGCTGTGACAGCATCCCATCCTCAGCAGGAAGTTTACATTTCAAGAATATCTTTGCAAGATGAAGAGCTGGACTGAAAGAGAAAATTCTGTTTGATACAAATGTTGAGGTCTTAAATTTTGTTTCTCTTCTAAATTAGAACAAACCCGAAACCTTTCAAATATTTTCAGGAAAGGATATTGTGGTGAAACATCTGTTTTCTGATCAAAAAGGTCAACTTTTGAATTCATGTCTCTTGCCACTGGGAGCAATCCAAGAATCTACCCTGAACGCTGGAAATTTCCCAGAGTAAATGTTGTCAAAATCAATATTTCTCTAAAAGACATCCTTTCTTTGATGCAGCTGCTTGTTTTGACCAAAAGCAAAGAAACCAGTTGTCAGACTTGTGGACTAGTTGAGAACAAACTAGGTGGAAATGGCGGGAAGGGGACCAGACCTTCTATATTAGCAGTGTGGCTTAACCATTCCACATAAAAAAGTGCGTAAAAGTAGGGAGCCAGGGACATGGGAACAGTGACCAACTTTGGGGTTGAATTCCATAATCACTGCAGACGACTTCCCACTGCATGCGACTCTTCATGCTGCTTCTAATGAATCATAATTCCCTCTTAAGCTTTATGAAATACACATACTGACACTCGGTAATTAATGTTTGTTGCTGCAATTTGGTCATAACAAACAACAGTGGTTTTAATAAATTTAAAGTTATTACTAGAATGTGCCAAACACTAAGAGAAATAGCTTGAGCCGAGTATGCTTTTTTTTTTGTCTAATATACAACAGCATAAAATAAATGCACCATGAAATTTTACTGAAAAAATGTAAACCGAGATTTTATAGAGGGCTCAGTGGGGTAGCACATTTTTGGATTTTATTGAAAACTAACATTGCCCTCAGCTTCTCAGACACAGTATGTTTCAGTTTACCATTGTATTATCCCAAATAAGTGTTATGAACAGATTCTGGTGGAGACTTATATAACATTTATAGTTCTCAGCAAACCAGTATTCCCAACAGAATTTCTCAGTTTCTCCACATTTAAAATTCCTTCATGCTTCAATAAATGTTGATTCAGCACTACTTGTGTTAAGTGAGAGATTTTGTAAGAAGGCATATGCATTGAGCTAACAAAATCTCAACATTTGAATAGAGGCAGAGATCAAGTTTATTCTGCTAAATATTAATCCTATATCTTGTAGCCTTTAGTAGCTCCTCATATCACCGTATATTTTCCCCATTCTAAAGTACTGTAGATGATACCATCTCACTTGAATAAGGAATACTTGATTTTTTTGCAATACCAAGCATTGTGCTTTGTACCTCCGATTCTAAATGTTGCTGATATTTTATAAGGCTTTTCAGAGGACTTTGTTTCTCAGTCAGTGTCCCTGCTGATGTGTGCAATAAGGTTGAACAGGTTGGGAGGACATGGTATTTCAGCTGCCCTTGGGAAATGAGATACAGCTGTTCCCAAGTTTTATGAGTTTCTGAGTTATGCAAGCAATTTGTCATGACACACATAACTTCATGGTTTGCTTTTTGTGTGACCCCACTCGAGCCAAAATCAAATTGTTAGGAACTTGGATGATTTTGGCTGCTGCAGGACGGTAGAAGGGGTGACTCTTGAGATAAAGTGCCAGTTATCATCACATCAAAAGCAAATACCAGGCAAGATGCGGGGTCTTATCCATAGATAACCTGTTCAAATGCATGTGCAGAGCTCAGTTTTCCCTCTAGCATCCTCCTCCTCTTCTGTCCAAGAGTTCTTCCTATTATCAGTGAGGAGGCAAAGCAGAGAGGAGATGAGGATGGATAAATCCTAACATGGTGGATATCTGCTTCTTGTGTCTTGCATTACATAAGTTTTTCTGAAGCAATTCTGGGAGAGCTTATACAAGCCAAAGTTTTACAATAAATTCAAATATATATGAATCTAGATCTGAGGCACTACACTGTTCTGTGTGTCTCTGTTCTCAGAGTAGGTGCCAGGAGAAACTGTGTTTGTGGTGTCCTGTAGGGTACTATGACATTTTTTCAATACTTTGGAAATCTGTCTACACTGATGTGCTGGTACTGTATTAATGCCCTTCAAACCTCCATGGTGTCTTCTTCTCCTGCAGTCTCTTCCAGGCATTCTCCTGGAACAGTGCCTGTGGTATTATAAAGGGCAGACTAAGATTTGCTCTTTCTGATAGAAGGAACAGCAGTTTTGCTTTATCAGAGGCAGTGCTGTGTAATTAGAGAAACCTATCTAACACTTCCCTTTTTATTGTATTTGTATTTTCAAAGTACACAACTTTTGCACTGAAGCAATTTAAATTCTTGTTAAAGAAGTTCCCCTTAGCTCAGCTGGACTTAAGAGATACTTGTTACTCTTCTTTTATGTTATTTGCCATTTCTCAACTACCCTTCTGTGTGGGAACACCAGGAGGATCTTCTGGTTGTTAGGTTGCAGGTGGTGGTGAGGAGGAAAACGAGGCAGAGGCAAGGGAGGAGAGGCAGTCACTTGACTTTGTGGGACAGGGGTGATTTTGATCCAGCAGCTTGTGAAAACTCTTAGCTTGTGAGCCAGTCTCTCACTGCTGAGATGGCCTCACATGCTTTTCCTTTGCTGTACACATGGCTTGCCAAGGGCATGTAGCTTTACTTTCCAAGAGGCATTTTCTTTTTTTCAGCTTATGTTAAATGTTACCAATAAAAAGGGAAACAAATAGAAGGTTTGTATCAACTCTTTAGGGAGCAAAATTACACTTGCAAAAAACCCAAATGAATTTTATATTTTTCTCTGTTTATAAAAGACATTCATTAGATAATTTTTAACACATTCCTATAGCAGCCAAACAGTAGTTTGTCTTTGGAAAGACTTGATAAACAATTTAAGAAAACTTTCGTTAATGAAATTGTTTGACTAATGCTGAGATTAAATGGGAGGAAGAAGTTGTGTTCCTGACACCCAGTTTTGCTAGCACACAGTGGGCTTCTGTGTTGTGGTGCAGTGTTGACTTGATGGGGACTTTGTCACCCAGATAGGGGGACAATTAAAGGAAAATACAAATATTTACAGAAAAGCCCATTTCTACAATATAATATGACAGTCAACCTCAACTCTTTCTCATAAGAAATTACCACAGAACACCGAAGGTCAGAGATGAAACCACAGGTATACATTTGTGGTATGTTTTAGACAGATGTGAGCTCATTCAGGAGAACAGTAGCCAAACATCATGTAGGAATAATCAGTTAATCCCAGATCAAGGTAATACACCCTGCTTGACAACAATGGCCTTACTGGTGCTTCAGTTACCATTCTGCAGTGGCTCCACATGCAGATGACTTGCCAGACTGGCAAAGTGACCTTGCAGAACAGCAGATAGGTGTACTCTTACTCTAGGAAATTGTAGGTGGCACTAACTGAGATTTTGAGCCCGAGGCACACATTCTGTTTTCAAGTGGACACTCAGAAGTTCTTTGAGACCTAGAAGGCTGCTGAGCTCTCTGTGTCTGTGTGATGTGTGTCTGGATAAAATACTGGGCTTCAGTGGGCTGTCAAAAGAGAGGTCCCTCTCCTCCTTATCTGCCCTTTAAAATACTCTCCTCCTCTCTGCTGAATTCTGAAAGAGATTCTGTACTGAAAATGATAGCACTTGGTCTGTTTGTAACACTATCCTCATTTTGGCTTAAACAACGAGGCTAAGAAATAGTTTAAGCCTCAGGAAACATCATTATTATCTACATAGTGCTTTCCTTTGAAAAGCCTAACTCTCCACTGTTTGCTGTTTGTTTCCATGCCAGCTTTGTACATTACTGACAGGAACCTGCACCCCTCTGCAAACAGCATAATTTATTTAACCACTCAGCAGTTTCCTCTATTTCTCATTGCCCTTTATGCAATACCATTTGTTTTTAACTGGCATTTTCTAAATCCTATTCAAATGACTTTTTCCTCTCTCGTCAGCTTGGAAACTGAAATACGCCACAGCCCAAGAAGTTGTTCCACGCAACTTCTTAAAAAGAGCTGCTTGAAAAGCGCCATGTGTTTGTCAGTATCCTCATGTGGGTAGTGAGTTGAACCCTCACAAAACAGTCTGTGTGCCTGGTACCAGTGTCTCAGGCAGGAAACAAAACAGTTTCAAAGAGGAACACAACAGTCTCTTTAATATCAAATTATAAATAATTCTACTGATATTGCAGGGCAGGACTTCAGCTAACACAGCACCCAGACTCCAACCTCCCCCTGCATCCTGACTGCTGCTGCCATTGTCACGAGCCACACAGAAGCAAGGGACAACCCTGGTCTCAGGTTTTACCACCTGTACCTTGGGAGCAAGACCCTGGCATGGCAGGTATCTCTCTCCCAACCAGTTCCCTGATTTGGATTTGGGAAGGTCTGAGGCTGTTTCCAACAGGCAGTTTGGGCACTGTCTCAGTATTTTGGACTCTAAGAATCTGACCATGTAGATGTGGCCAGCTCATGTCCTGTGGCTAGAGGATGGACTCTGGAAGTATTTAGGGTAAACAGTCATTTTCCTCTCCTTTTTGTTATATTATATTTCTAATCTGCCTTTCACCTCTGAAATGAAGAAGGAAATGCAAATCACCTTTCTGGTAATTTTTGGTCATGTTCCTTTATCACCAAGCATACTTGTCTTTTGCTTAGATAAAGGAAACAATACATGTGGCTTCCATATATGTTGTACAGATACAAAATATGATGTAAAATTTGTTTTTAATGCCTTTGAGTATCCATGCAAATATGCTGGGTTATTAGAAAGTAAGGATTTTTCAGCTGGAATATTTATTTGCCACATAACAAACACTGAAGTGTAGCTGTGACATCAGTACTTGGAACAAATGAACCATTAATCAAGAAAGCAGCCTGACCTTACCTATTTGCATGGTCCTGTTGTCCCCAAGGCTTCTGTATTTCCATTTACAAGTCCCAATTGCTGATATTTTGGCTTAAAAACTGTAGCTGTATTTATGGAGGAAAGTAGATAGACAATAAAAAAAGCACTTAATCCAACATAATTCTTCTTCATAATAACTGTACTTAAGAAGTTGATGGTTGAGTGGCATTCCTATTGCACATGCAGTCATAGTAAATGATACCTTAAAATGCGGACAGCTATTCTTCCTCTATACTAAGGAAAATCTTATAAAGGACTATCAAACAAAACTTTCTATGCACCAGGAAACACAATATTTTTCTCTGTGAACCCAACTAAGCCTAGATTTCTTCTCTTCGATACAGTGATGATTTTTTTTTTATTTCATAATTTTACTCAATGCAAAAATAATCATATCTAAGAGGAACTATAAAAAATGTACCTGCTTTACAGGAAATACAGATTTTTTTAAGTTGCCTGGTGTGATGACATTGCATATGACTTGGAACAGCATTCTTTCAAGGTTTCTAAAACTGAAGTGGAATCAGACAAAGTTTTGTTGTGAGACAGAGTTGCATAGCCAAATTGGTAGGCTATCCTCAGCAGAATTACATTTCTTCATTCTGTGGGTGATAACTCTCTTTCTACCTTTCTTTCTTTTTTGCCTAAATGGCTATGGGGAAAAAAAGACTCCAAGGCAAATTAGGTAAGAGATAAGATAAGGATACAAAGGCTTTAATGAGCCCCCAGGCTTCCAGGAAATGCCACCACGTGCTCCAGAATACAGGTGTTTTCAGTTTTTATAATGATTCTCACCCAATCCTCATCTGGCCACCACCCACGTTCTGCCCCTGCCACGGCTCTCGGGAATTGGGTCTGCGGGCATTTTGGGACCCCCTCTTCTTCATCTTCCTCAGAGTATGTACTGTTCTTGGAGGCCTTCCAGGGCTCTAGGCCTGAAGATTTTTGCATCTATGACCATATTTCTTGTGCAGATTTTAGGGTGCTCTCTAAAATTCTACCTTGAAAATGAACCTAAACAGGCCAGTGGAATTTAGGGGAATTGATATGGGAATGGGTTAAAGGGTTTGCTATGTGTGGTTGGTGTGTTAAAGGGTAAAGGGATAATGTGTTGCTACTTTAAAATCTACATTTACTATATAACAATTTCTAAAACCTACAAATATTAAAAAATCAAAACTCCAACGTATCATTTTTTTTTTTCTTTCTTTTGCTTTCTTTCTTTTTATTCTTTCTCTCGATCTTTCTGCCTTTCTTTCTTCTTTCTTTCTCTTCCTTTCTTCCTTTCTTCCCTTCCTTCTTTCCTGCCTTCCTGCCTTTCTTCCTTCCTTTCTTTCCTTCCTTTCCTTCTTTCTCCCTTTCTTTCTTTCTCTCCCTGTTTCTTTACCTCTTTCATTATTTCCCTCTTTCCTTCCATCTTTCTTTCTTTCTCTCTTCTTCTCTCTCTTTTGCTCTTTAGCTCTTTCTTTCTCTTTTTCTTTCTTTATTTCTTTCTTTCTGTTGTCTTTATTTCTTTCTTTCTCTTTGTCTGTCTTTATTTCTTTCTTTCTCTTTGTCTTTATTTCTTTCTCTTTTTCTGTCTTTCTTTCTTTCTCTTTTTCTGTCTTTCTTTCTTTCTCTTTGTCTTTCTTTCTTTCTCTTTGTCTTTCTTTCTTTCTCTGTCTTTTTTTCTCTGTCTTTTTTTCTCTGTCTTTCTTTCTTTCTCTTTGTCTTTCTTTCTTTCTTTCTCTTTGTCTTTCTTTCTTTCTCTTTGTCTTTCTTTCTCTTTGTCTTTCTTTCTCTTTGTCTTTCTTTCTCTTTGTCTTTCTTTCTCTTTGTCTTTCTTTCTCTTCTGTCTTTCTTTCTCTTTGTCTTTCTTTCTTCTTCTGTCTTTCTTTCTCTTTGTCTTTCTTTCTCTTTGTCTTTCTTTCTCTTTGTCTTTCTTTCTCTTTGTCTTTCTCTTTGTCTTTCTTTCTCTTTGTCTTTCTTTCTCTTTGTTTTCTTTCTTTCTCTTTGTCTTTCTTTCTTTCTCTTTGTCTTTCTTTCTTTCTCTTTGTCTTTCTTTTTTTCTCTGTCTTTTTTTCTCTGTCTTTCTTTCTTTCTGTCTTTCTTTCTTCTCTGTCTTTCTTTCTTTCTTTCTGTCTTTCTTCTCTTCTCTTTGTCTTTCTTCTTTCTTTCTCTTCTGTCTTTCTTTCTTCTCTTCTGTCTTTCTTTCTGTCTTTCTCTTTCTGTCTTTCTTTCTTTCTCTTTGTCTTTCTTTCTCTTTCTTTATTTCTTTCGCTTTGTCTTTCTTTCTTTCTCTTTCTTTATTTCTTTCGCTTTGTCTTTCTTTCTTTCTCTTTCTTTATTTCTTTCGCTTTGTCTTTCTTTCTTTCTCTTTCTTTATTTCTTTCGCTTTGTCTTTCTTTCTTTCTCTTTGTCTTTCTTTCTTTCTCTTTGTCTTTCTTTATTTCTTTCTTTCTCTTTATTTCTTTCTCTGTCTTTATTTCTTTCTTTCTCTGTCTTTATTTCTTTCTTTCTCTTTTTCTTTATTTCTCTTTGTCTTTCTTTCTTTCTTTCTCTTTATTTCTTTCTTTCTCTTTTTCTTTCTTTCTCTTTGTCTTTCTTTCTTTCTTTGTCTTTATTTCTTTCTTTCTCTTTGTCTTTCTTTCTCTTTGTCTTTCTTTCTCTTTGTCTTTCTTTCTCTTTGTCTTTCTTTCTCTTTGTCTTTCTTTCTTTCTTCTTTCTTCTGTCTTTCTCTTCTTCTTCTTTCTTTCTCTTTCTGTCTTTCTTTCTCTTTCTCTGTCTTTCTTTCTCTTCTGTCTGTCTTTCTTTCTGTCTGTCTTTCTTTCTTCTGTCTGTCTTTCTTTCTTTCTTCTGTCTTTCTTCTCTCTGTCTTTCTTTCTTTCTCTTCTGTCTTTCTTTGTCTTTCTTTCTGTCTTTCTTTCTTTCTCTTTGTCTTTCTTTCTCTGTCTGTCTTTCTTTCTCTTTGTCTTTCTTTCTCTTTGTCTTTCTTTCTCTTTCTGTCTTTCTTTCTGTCTTTCTTTCTTTCTCTTCTTCTTTCTTTCTGTCTTTCTTTCTGTCTTTCTGTCTTGTCTTTCTTTCTTGTCTTTCTTTCTGTCTGTCTTTCTTTCTGTCTGTCTTTCTTTCTGTCTGTCTTTCTTTCTGTCTTTCTGTCTTCTTCTTTTTCTTCTCTTTCTGTCTTCTTTCTTTCTGTCTGTCTTTCTTTCTGTCTGTCTTTCTTCTCTGTCTGTCTTCTCTTCTGTCTTTCTTTCTTTCTGTCTTTCTTTCTTCTGTCTGTCTTTCTTCTTTCTGTCTTTCTTTCTCTTGTCTGTCTTTCTTTCTTTCTTTCTGTCTTTCTTTCTCTGTCTGTCTTTCTTTCTGTCTGTCTTTCTTTCTGTCTTTCTTTCTTTCTGTCTTTCTTTCTGTCTTTCTTTCTGTCTTTCTTGTCTGTCTTTCTCTTCTGTCTTTCTTTCTTTCTTTCTGTCTTTCTTTCTGTCTGTCTCTCTTTCTGTCTTTCTTTCTTTCTGTCTTTCTGTCTGTCTTTCTTTCTGTCTTTCTTTCTCTTTTCTTTCTTTCTCTCTTTCTTTCTCTCTGTCTGTCTTTCTCTGTCTGTCTTTCTTTCTGTCTTTCTTTTTCTGTCTGTCTTTCTTTCTGTCTTTCTCTCTGTCTGTCTTTCTTCTTTCTTTCTTTCTGTCTTCTTTCTGTCTTCTCTTTCTTTCTTTCTCTCTTCTGTCTTTCTTTCTTCGTCTGTCTTTCTTTCTTTCTTTCTGTCTGTCTTTCTTTCTGTCTGTCTTTCTTCTGTCTTCTTTCTTTCTTTCTGTCTTTCTTTCTCTCTGTCTTTCTTTCTCTCTGTCTGTCTTTCTTTCTGTCTTTCTGTCTTCTTCTCTGTCTGTCTTTCTTTCTGTCTGTCTCTTCTTGTCTGTCTTTTCTCTCTGTCTGTCTTTCTCTTTCTGTCTTTCTTTTTCTTTCTTTCTCTTTTCTTCTTTCTTTCTTTCTGTCTTTCTGTCTTCTTTCTTTCTTTCTGTCTTTCTTTCTTCTTTCTGTCTTGTCTTTCTTTCTTTCTTCTTTGTCTTTCTTTCTGTTCTCTTTTCTTTCTTTCTTTCTTTCTTGTCTTTCTTTCTTTCTTTCTTGTCTTTCTTTCTGTCTTTCTGTCTGTCTTTCTCTGTCTGTCTCTTTCTGTCTTTCTTCTTTCTTTCTGTCTCTCTTTCTTCTTTCTGTCTCTCTTTCTTTCTGTCTGTCTTTCTTTCTGTCTTTTCTGTCTGTCTTTCTCTCTGTCTTTCTTTCTTGTCTTTCTTTCTCTGTCTTTCTTTCTGTCTGTCTTTCTTTGTCTTTCTTTCTTTCTGTCTTCTTTCTTTCTCTTTCTGTCTCTCTTTCTTGTCTTTCTTCTGTCTTTCTTTCTGTCTTTCTCTTCTCTGTCTTTCTTTCTGTCTTTCTTTCTGTCTTCTCTTTCTGTCTTTCTTTCTGTCTGTCTTTCTTTCTCTGTCTTTCTTTCTGTCTGTCTCTTCTTGTCTGTCTTCTTTCTTTCTGTCTTTCTGTCTGTCTTTCTCTTCTGTCTTTCTTTCTGTCTGTCTTTCTTCTGTCTTTCTGTCTTTCTTTCTGTCTTTCTTTCTTCTCTTTGTCTGTCTTTCTCTCTGTCTTTCTTTCTCTTTGTCTTTCTTTCTCTTTGTCTTTCTTTCTCTTGTCTGTCTCTCTTCTGTCTGTCTCTCTCTCTGTCTGTCTCTTCTGTCTGTCTTTCTTTGTCTGTCTTTCTGTCTTTCTCTCTGTCTGTCTTTCTCTTTGTCTCTCTTTCTTCTGTCTGTCTTTCTTTGTCTGTCTTTCTCTTCTGTCTCTTTCTCTGTCTCTCTCTCTCTGTCTGTCTTTCTCTCTGTCTCTCTTCTTTCTGTCTCTTCTCTTCTGTCTTCTCTTCTGTCTCTCTCTTCTGTCTCTCTTGTCTTCTTCTGTCTGTCTTTCTTCTGTCTCTCTTTCTTGTCTGTCTGTCTTTCTTTCTCTGTCTTTTCTTTCTTTCTGTCTTTCTTTCTTTGTCTTTCTTTCTGTCTCTTTCTGTCTTCTTCTTCTGTCTGTCTTTCTTCTGTCTTTCTCTTTTGTCTTTCTTTCTTTCTTTGTCTTTCTGTCTTTCTGTCTTTCTTTCTTCTTTCTTTCTTCTTCTGTCTGTCTTTCTTTCTTTCTGTCTGTCTCTTTCTCTCTGTCTCTCTTCTCTTGTCTTTCTTTCTTTTCTTTCTGTCTTTCTCTTCTTGTCTGTCTTCTCTCTTCTCTTTGTCTTTCTTTCTCTGTCTGTTCTTTCTTGTCTTTCTCTGTCTGTCTTTCTTTCTGTCTTCTTTCTGTCTGTCTTCTTCTGTCTGTCTTTCTCTTCTGTCTTTCTCTCTGTCTTCTGTCTGTCTTTCTTTCTCTGTCTGTCTTTCTGTTCTGTCTCTTTCTGTCTTTCTTTCTTTCTGTCTTTCTGTCTTTCTTTCTGTCTGTCTCTTTCTGTCTGTCTTTCTCTTCTGTCTGTCTTTCTCTCTGTCTGTCTTGTCTTCTCTTTGTCTTTCTTCTCTGTCTGTCTTTCTTTCTTTCTGTCTTTCTGTCTGTCTCTTTCTCTGTCTGTCTTCTCTTTCTTGTCTGTCTTTCTGTCTGTCTTTCTTTCTTTCTGTCTTTCTTTCTTCTTCTGTCTTTCTTTCTGTCTGTTTTCTTTCTTTCTTTCTGTCTTTTCTTTCTGTCTGTTCTTTCTTGTCTTTCTTTCTTTCTCTTTCTTTCTTCTGTCTGTCTTTCTTTCTGTCTTTCTTTCTTTCTTTCTTTCTCTGTCTTTCTTTCTGTCTTTCTTTCTTTCTTTCTGTCTTTCTCTTCTGTCTTTCTTTCTGTCTCTCTTTCTTTCTCTCTTCTTTCTTCTCTTTCTTCTTTCTTTCTTCTCTTTCTTTCTTTCTTTCTTCTTTCTGTCTTTCTTTCTTCTTTCTGTCTTTCTTTCTCTTCTTTCTTTCTTCTCTGTCTTTCTTTCTTTCTTCTTCTTTCTTTCTTTCTTCTTTCTTTCTGTCTTTCTTTCTTTCTGTCTCTTCTTTCTGTCTTTCTCTTCTTCTTTCTTTCTTTCTCTTGTCTTTCTTTCTTCTTTCTCTGTCTTTCTTTCTTTCTTCTCTTGTCTTTCTCTCTTGTCTTTCTTTCTGTCTGTCTTTCTCTCTGTCTGTCTTTCTCTTTCTGTCTTTCTCTTTTCTTTCTGTCTCTTTTTCTGTCTTTCTCTTTTCTTTCTTTCTGCTTTCTTTCTTTCTCTCTTTCTTTCTCTGTCTCTTCTTCTCTCTTCTTTCTTTCTTTCTCTTTTCTTTCTTTCTCTTCTCTTTCTTCTTTCTCTTCTGTCTTTCTCTTTCTTTCTTTCTTTCTCTTTTCTTTCTTTCTTTCTTCTGTCTCTTTCTTTCTTTCTCTTTCTGTCTTCTTTCTTTCTTTCTGTCTTTCTTTCTTTCTTTCTTTCTTTCTGTCTTTCTTTCTTTCTTTCTTTCTGTCTTTCTTTCTTTCTTTCTTTCTTCTTTCTTTCTTTCTTTCTTTCTTTCTGTCTCTCTTTCTTTCTTTCTCTCTCTGTCTTTCTCTCTGTCTTTCTTTCTCTTTTCTTTCTTTCTTTCTCTGTCTTTCTCTCTTTCTGTCTTTCTTTCTGTCTTTCTTCTTTCTCTTCTTTCTGTCTTTCTTTCTTTCTGTCTTTCTTTCTTTCTTTCTGTCTTTCTTTCTCTGTCTCTTTTCTTTCTTTCTTTCTTTCTTTCTTTCTTTCTTTCTTTCTCTTTCTCTTTTTCTTTCTTTCTCTTTTTCTTTCTTTCTCTTTTTCTTTCTTTCTCTTTTTCTTTCTTTCTTTCTTTCTTTCTTTCTTTCTTTCTTTTTCTCGTTTTCTTTCTTTCTTTCTCTTTTTTTTCTTTCTTTCTCTTCTTTCTCTTCTTTCTTTCTTTCTCTTCTGTCTTTCTTTCTCTCTGTCTTTCTTTCTCTCTTGTCTTTCTCTCTCTCTGTCTTCTCTTTCTTTCTTTCTTTCTTCTCTCTTTGTCTCTCTCTTTGTTACTCTCTTTGTTACTCTCTTTGTCTCTCTCTTTGTCTCTCTCTCTTTGTCTCTCTCTTTGTCTCTCTCTTTGTCTCTCTCTTTGTCTCTCTTTCTCTTTGTCTCTCTCTTTGTCTCTCTCTTTGTCTCTCTCTTTGTCTCTCTCTTTGTCTCTCTTTCTTTCTCTTTGTCTTTCTTTCTCTGTTTTTTTTTCTTTCTCTGTCTTTCTTGCTCTTTCTCTTTCTCTCTCTTTCTCTTTCTGTCTTTGTCTTTCTCTTTCTCTTTGTCTTTCTTTCTCTGTCTTTCTCTTTGTCTTTCTTCCTTTCTTTCTCTTTCTTTCTTTCTCTTTCTTTCTCTTTGTCTTTCTTCCTTTCTTTCTCTTTCTTTCTTTCTCTTTCTTTCTTTCTCTTTGTCCTTCTTTCTTTCTCTTTCTTTCTTTCTCTTCTTTCTCTTTCTTTCTTTCTTTCTCTTTCTTTCTTTCTCTTCTTCTTTCTTTCTTTCTCTTTCTTTCTTTCTTTCTTTGTCTTTCTTTCTTTCTTTCTTTCTTTCTTTCTTTCTTTCTTTCTTTCTTTCTTTCTTTCCCTTTTTCTTTCTTTCTTTCTTTCCCTTTCTTTCTTTCTTTCCCTTTCTTTCTTTCTTTCCCTTTCTTTCTTTCTTTCTCTTTCTTTCTTTCTCTTTGTCTTTATTTCTTTCTTTCTTTCTCTTTCTTTCTTTCTCTTTGTCTTTATTTCTTTCTTTCTCTTTGTCTTTATTTCTTTCTCTCCTTGCCTGCCTTGCCTGCCTTGCCTGCCTTGCCTGCCTTGCCTGCCTTGCCTGCCTTCCTTTCTGCCTACCCTCCTTCCTTTCTCTGCCTTCCTTCTTCCCTTCTTTTTTTCCATCTTTATTCTCTTTTGTCTTTTTTTTTTCTTTCTCCCTCCCCACCTCCCTCCCTTCCTTTCTTCCCAAATCAAAAAAGTAATCATTGTGTTTCTAAATGACTCTTTGCAGTACAATATACTTATAGTTTATTAATGGAAATAATTGTATCCTATAGAAGTTAAAGACAAATTTGGAACCTTTTACCTTCCATTACTCTGTCAGCCACCATAACTCTTCCACTACTGTAATTGCTTTTCTAGCTCTCACTTTTGCTCAAGAGAGTGTATGAAATACAACCTGCAGCTCAATGGGGAAGGTACTGCTCTTCAGTTTATTATGAGAATGCCAGTCAATCAAGGCTGCCTCACTAACTTGTCCCTGAAGAGATGAAATTCACCTCCTTTTTCCAATTTTATCTTTCTTCCTGTCCCCAAAATACATTTAATAAATTGTCGTTTTTACTCTTATTTAGTGAAGGAAACTCAAATATATCACATAATCTCTGATATAAATTTCTAACTTTAGTAGTTTGACTTTTATGATTAGAATAACCGGTGTAAAAATAACTCCATCTACAGGTACAGAAGAAAGCATCGTATTAGATGTGGAGGATTACCCTGATAAAATGTATGATATGCCTTTCTTTTAAGTATATATATATATATAAGTAATAATTCATTTTTCTTCCCTCATAAGTATTTCTTGTTGTTCCCATTATTTCTGTATTGCTGCTTCTGTTTCTTTGCTTGTTAGATCCAAATTAAAACCATGCTAAATTGTATCACCTTTTTATATATACTGTTCTTAGTAACTTGTACAGTGATGTGGAATAGAACAAGAGAAGAAACTACTTATGATCATTTCATCATGATTCAGAGAAATCCTTCATCACCTTGTTCGTCGCTTTGGCTTGTGTTGTTGCTTGCTAAATCTGTGAACAGGCACTCAGGAAAAACAATAATCTTAGTGGAAATTTCATCAAAATCAAGGCCTTTTTTCCTTTTGTCTGATGATATTTGATTAGAATATTCCCAACTCAAAGACATGTCTCTCCAGGGAGTTTAAAGAGTTGCTCCTAAACTACATAAAGTGAATACTGGTAAGAGTGACCAATTTAGAGCTGAGAAGGAGGGTGCAGACAAGGCTTCCAGGACTGGTGGTGGTGAACCTGCTTTGTGCCAATAGCTGGGGAAGATATTAACTGAAGAGCTTCTGTGCTCATATCTGAACACAGAAAAGCAATCTAAGACCTTCTGGCATGATGTTCCTCACAAAGGACATAACCTTTGAGAGTGCTTTACTGCTTGATTCACTGTCAAGCAGTAAAGTTCACTAACTTCCCTCTGGAGCACACCAGTCTGACTGTAAAATAAATGTCACAGTTGGTGTTTTATTTTCAGCACGTGAAAGGCCTTGTAGAAAAGAAAAAAATAATTTCAAAGGCATTTGTTTCTCATAAATTTACCTAGTAGACTTCATACAAAATTACTGCAACAAGTGCTTTGCTTTAACAAAATTAGAGAAAAAATTATTATTATCCAGTTTCACTAAGTTCACTTCTGGAGACATCACTTGGTAATAAATTGTATGTTTTGTTTTGTTTTTTAAGTTCTTTCCCATTTCTGTTATTCTGATTTGGTCTCAGCTGAAGCCATATTTCTTCCTGTCTGAGAAGGCTCAAAGTTAAAACATGTTCTTCTGGGGAACATCAGTGTCTCCTTTGCACGTAGTACTACAAAGCACCCTCCCTCTATTCTGAGTTTCCATTTCCAAGTCAGATTTATCCTCAAACCAAAGTCCCATGTATGTCTGTACACCTGTTCTGTATTCTTCATCTTTGTTGTGACAACTTCAAGAAATTACCTTTAGAAAAAAAATAAGTCCAGTGGAACTTTGATATTATGGAATAGCCCTGAATATCATCCATGAGTCATGGGTGAGAAATATGGAGACACTCATGGAAAAATCACCTGATTGTGGTCATCGGCAAAGGATTCCAAAAACAGTAGCACACCAGAAAGGAGAAAAGTTATTGTACTAACAGCAAGGTTAGGTTCTTTCTTCTCAATAATACTTTTAATGAGATAAATTGTCAGTAAGTAGATAACTTTACATCATAAAACCCCTTTAAATTTATGGGCAAAAGCAGCCAGGAGGCATTGCCAAATACATTATATTATCTTTTTAACTGTATAACAACTTTATGGTTTGCATGTGTTACAACCATTTCTTTTATATTGGAAATAACACTTGAAATGTCCCCTTTTGACATTAACAAGGGATGATTTTCAGCTAAGAGAACACTGGGCCAAGCAAAGAGTTTCTGAAGTACATTTTATATGGTGCAAAAGCTCAACTGAAGGGAAAGGGGTGAAATTGTCCAAAGACAGGATGCTCAGGAAGTCATAAGCTGCTTAGTTAAGGTGTTTGCTTTCCAAAAGAGAAAATTTCCAAAGAGAAAATTTGAATAAGTTGTTGTGATTTACACTACAATCCAAAATGGCAGTGAAATAGCTTTGTAGCTTAATTTTCCCCGTATATAAACATAACAGTTTTAGACAGAGAAATTAAAAAAAATGAGAAGCTGTATGCAAATTCTTTGATGAAGAAAATTTAACAAAACTTAATTTGGCTTTGGAGAAGATGGCTTAGGAGACATCCAAAGACACACTTTGGAGAGCTCTGTCTCCAAGAACTGTTTATGTCTTCCTTCATGAAAATAAAACTAGTGTTATTAAAAACAGATGAAGTAAGAAAAATTAGCAAAATTTCAAGGTAAGTGATTTCTGAAAGGAAACGTTTGCAGAGACTTCCATTATGTATGAATGATTCTTGAAGATGGTTTTTCTCTGTGGTCCTGCTGCTGGCAGTAATATATCTATTTTTGATAATGTGGGAATTAACTTGTTTAACTCCTGTTGAAGAACTGTAGAAAGGGTAAGAATTTCTATAACATCCTAGGACATTAGTGTTGAAATCCAGGAAAAAAAATGTGTTAAATGAAGAATGACTTTGTATATGGACTACTTCAGGAAGAGATAGGGAGGAGTCCTTGAAACAGTACTAGTACTTTCAGGCATCAGTGATGGTAAGGTAATTACAGATACTTAAGGAATGTTTCTGGGTTATTTCTTAGTCTAGCAGTGAATTGTTTGCGATTTTCAACTATGATTCCTTCCTCTGCATTTATAGATTTTTCAAAGTGCCTTGAAGTTCTTGAACAAAATAATTGCACATTGTTAATGTAAACCTCAGGACAGTATGTGGTTGTCAAGCTCAAGACAGGTTAAATTAAGCAGGCTTTGAGTATTTTGACAGGTACTTGATTGGTGTCTGGGGTTCTGCACTTCTTAAAAATGAAGAAATATATACATTCAGAAATACTTGTATGAACCAGGATACAAGAGAGAATTGAAATTTAAACTGTGGACATCAGTATTTCCAACTTTCACATCTGAACAGTCAGCTGACTGGGAGCCAATCAAGTTCCAGGGAAAGATCCATTTTCTGCTGCATCACAGTCTTGGGATGTTTAGTTTAGTATTTTTATTTGTGATTGAATTCAGTAGGTTTTCATCATTAAAGAAAACCTCTGTCTTATAAACATATATCAGAATATGGAGTATTAACTCGTGACTGAAAGATTCTTACTCCCTTGTCACTGTGCAAGTTAAAACACTGTGAAAGTGCCTATTAAAACATGAGTCATTTCATCATAAACAGCCATCAGGTTAGTCAGGCTTGATTTATCCTAGGTAAATTCATTGTCTTCCAAACTGCTGTTGGGAAAATGTCTGTTTGAAAATGGTTTCCTAGAGGACTTAGTCTGCAGTCCTCATGAGATTAGGCTGAGCAAGCCTGTATCTTCCTTATTTTCACCCTTGTTCTCGAAGATGGATATATTTGCCTTCTTTCTGGTTGACAGGAAACTGCTGAGATTGCTATCACCTTTCAAATATTCCTAAGAGTGGCTTTGTGATGATATCTGCAGGAACTTACAGGGATGCATCTTGTCTCATCCTGTGGACTTGTTCACATCCAAATGGCTTAACTGTTTCCTAAATCTTATCTTTCTTAACTGTAACTGATACTGTATTCCCACAGACTCTGCAGTGCTACCACATCTCAGCATTTCCAGTGATGTCATAGATATCCAACTGCTGCATGGACTCTTAATTCCTCCTACTTATTTCTCACGTGCTTGTACTTATGTGCAAAAGGTTCTAGCTATACCACTGTCCAAAGCAGAGTGAGAGAGGTGGCCCTGTCCTTTGAGTGTTTACTCTGCATTTTCACTTCATCCTCTTTCCCTTGGGCACCATCCTTGACGCACCTAGTTTAGAATCGTAGAATGGTTTGCATGGGAATGGACCTTAATGATTATCTAGATCCGACCCCTCTGCCATGGGCAGGGATGCCACTCATTAGACCACTTTGCTCAGGCCCCATCCAACCTGGCCTTCAGCACTTCCAGTGATGGAACAACCAGAACCTCTCTGGGTAATTTGTTCCAGTGCCTCATCACCCTCTGAGTAAAGAATTTCTTCCTAATACCTAAACCTTCTTTTGGCTTAAAACCATTCTTTCTTGTCCTGTCACTATCTTCCTGTATGAAAAGTTCCTCTTCCTCCTTTTTATAACCCCCTTAAAACACTGGAAGGCTGCAATGAGGTCTTCCCAGAAGCCTTCTTTTCTCCCTGCTGAACAACTCCAGCTCTCTCAGGCTGTCTAAAATCAGACTGTTTAAAGTCATTCTCACTAGGTTAGCAAAGACAGTTGGCAAACGTGCTCATATCCCCCTTTGTCAAATGGATTTCATGTCTCCCAGCAATTCTCATTCCCTGACTGTAAAAGCTAGAGCTTTGCCTGCAGCATCAGCTATGCAGACAGGTGTTGGTTTGAAGGTTGCATTAACTCCTGTGTCCTGTGTTAGCTTTCCTAACAGAAGGTAAACTTCAGCCTTTCCCCTTTTGTGCACCATAAACAAGCAGATCTTGAAAACCTCTTTGAATATATTGGGGTTTGGGGTTCCCCCCATCCTCCTAAATCTGTGTGAAGAAAAAGTACAAATATTTTCTAATTTAAATGTGCTTAGTTTCTTAAAAAAACTAGAGATCCAGAATTCTGTCATATCCAGAATTACTGCCTGAAATACTGGAAAAAAATATCATCTCAGGATTCATGTATTTTGCAAACAAAGGAAAACTACAAAAATGAGCCAAACAAGAAAACAGCTAGCAGATGCTGGGCTTATGGTGTACAAAATACAAATATTTTCCTTCTGAGGGCACTTCTACTATTTACAAAAGAAGGTTTAGAAAATAAGTGGTGGCAAGCTTCTGGGTTGCTAAGAATTCCTAAAGACTGAGCTAAAGATCTTAGTTTAGTCCACATAGTAACTATTTGGAGGGGACCTCACTTTTCTTGTAATCATCTTAATTAGTAATTTACTTCTATAAAGGTAAAAAGTCCAAGGTAAGAAATATAAAATATATTCCTACTAAGAATGATCTTAAACATGATAACTGATTTTGTGTTGCTATAAAGCTTTTTTTAATAGGTAGGTTTTCATACTTAGTCCCAAGTTTCTACAAACTTATTGCATCAAAACCTCTCTAAGATTCATGAAGTACCAACTTCCAACTGTGTTGACAAAGAAGCTTCCCTGTGCTTATCAGTGCAATTGGTAGCAGTTTTCTGGGACTCTTTGCCACTCTGCAGTAATTTATGGATGAGTAAAAAGAATGGCATACAATACATCTAATTTATGTCCTTTTCCTCCCTTTAACATAATTCTGAAAGGAAAAAGAAAGAATAGTCCATAGTCATTCAGAATCATCTCAGGAAATAATAGTACAGAAGTTCAAATAAAAATAGAGCTGCAAAACCTAGAATGTGTAGTAGCCTGTTCCAGGACTTGCAGTCTGTTGACCTGTATATATGTAGAGCCTTTTGGACAATTAACAACCTGTATGAATTCAGGAACATAGGAGCATGGCCAAAAGAAATAGGTGGAACAGCTCTATGGCATTTGTAGTAAAAGTCTTTGGAAGCTATTTGGGAAACGCATTTCCGTGAGTGCAGCTGAACACTGATGGCAAAACATACACATCCCTGCTATTTACATCTTTGCAAATAGTGCATGGGGGAAAAGGTCAGTGATAAAATCCTAGAACAAACAGTATTGTGTTTTGGCCGTGGAGGAGCAGTTATGGGCATGGAAAAGTCTGCTCTGACACCACTGATGTGAGAATGAATCCAGGAACATGTTAGCTGGAGGATTTTCCACAAGTCTGAGACATCCCACAGCTGCAACATTTGTTTGAATAGACACTTGTTTTCTGAATGCAATTAGTTAGTAAAAATGCTCTGCAAACAACAAAGGCAAGTAAGTTTATACCAGAGATTTGTGGCCAGGGTTCTTTACATAGCTAAGCATCCACAGCTGTGACAGCAATCAAATACACAAGATTTTCTTTTGCTTTGTTAATTCTTATGATGAAATTGTTTCTAAAGTTTGGAGAAGTCAGTAGAAAGCAACTGGAAGTAAGGAAAATGGTCACAGACGCCTGGCAATTAATAAAACAGAGCTGAAATGTAAACAGCACAGTGTAGGTAGAGTAATTTCTTGCTAATCTTTCTGTTATTCTTTAGTAAAATAGCCTTTTTCCCAGGGTAATGGTCTGAGGCAATGAGTTTAGAAGTGTATTTCCAAGACCCAGTGCATCAAAGCAGGGACACATGGGCTTGTATCTCAGGTGGTGAAGGAGGCAATTAATGCACTAGTGACAGTGACGCTGGATGGCTGAAACAGCAGTGCGTGAGCTCACCGTGAAATAGGTGGGAGAAAGGGTGCCAAAAGTCCAGAAACCTATTTTCTTCCAATGATAGCTGGCTTTTTTTGGCCTGAATGCTAGTATCAATTGGATAGCTTTTGCAAAGCGAATGGAAGAAGAACTGGGCAATGTGTCAGTGAAATAATAAAAAGGGTCATAGCGAATTACAGAAATGTTGGTTTTGAAACAGTTCTCTTTCTTTTTTGCCATCCACAGTGTTTCATGATGTTTCACCTTTTTCTTTCTTCTTCAGTATTTAAGTGCTAGTCCTACTATGAACACAATAAAATGCAATGTATAACGTTGTACTATCTGCTCCAAGAAGAGAGAAGCAGTGGTAGAAATAAACCAATATCCTCAAATATCCATTGCTTTGTCAAGTACATATTCCAGCACGAATGTTCTGTTTTCCCATACCTGTGTGGTACCAGTGCAAAACCTTCACGTACACAACACCATGTGGCTTCTCTCAGACTGCAAGGACTGCAGACAAGCACAGACTGGCTCAACTTCCTTTCCTATGTCTCCTGCAGCCTGACCCCCAAGTCACTCTCTTATTCATTGACATGTTTTTGAGCTTGGATAATCTAACTCTTGGTACAGATAGAGACCACTTAATTGTGGATTAGCTTTTGAATTAATTTCTTTAGTTCTCTCAACTGCTCTTAGTCTTTAAAGACTTTGTTTTACATACCTACCTGTTTCTATTATAATTTCTTATATGATTGAGATTTATTTCCTCAGAACTTTCTGGTTCTGTATCTCTGGCATATTATCTTTTTTTTCCTCTGCTTTTTTTTTTTTTTTCTGGAATTTTCTGAAAATTACTTGTTATTTATGTTATTTTACCTTCTCATTTTTTTTCCCCTAAATGTACTCTAGATCTTCATTCTATTAGAAAACCTTTTTTTATTACTTTTTTCCAATAAATGATGTGGATATGACAAAATGTTATTTGATGATTGAATACTGGGTGGATAGACATCTGGCATCAGACACTGTAGACAGATTTGTGATAAATGTTCCAATTCTGGAAAGAAGTTCTGCTGGGATTAGCAAACAGCCATTCTACACAAATCCCTAGCAATGGCTTCCTTGCTTTCATTATTCAAAGGATGAACTTTAATCTCGTCCAACAAAGTTAGAAGAACTTTGGGAAACTTGGTTTAATACCTCATAGAAGATGCATTTAATTTGTTTATTATTATTTAGTTATTAATATTATTGTTCTTGTCCTTGTGACATTGTTATTTGGAGAATATCATAGTTTTCTGTGGAATTGAGCAATTGCTCAGTAGACTGTTTTCTTCTTCTCTTACATTTGTGCAAATAAAGAACAATGAAAGAAGAATGGCCAGGCAAAAATGCTGTCCAGACTGAAGGGGAAATATTGAAATCCAATTTCTTTTTTCTGGAATGGCTCCTTCTCTTATAACCCCAAGGAAAACTGATGTCAAAACAACACTGGCATTTTGAACATTTAAAAAAATCTGTCATAATTTCTCTCTTCATTTCTAAGCCTGATGAAGTTTGTAGCACAACTGTTAGCCATCTGCCATCTAAAGATTTCACAAATGTTAAATTTAGCCTAAGAATGCTACTTCTCTTTCTTCTCTGGATGACATCTTAGGAGCCATATTTCAAGCTTTCTGATTTTCTTCTTTCTCCAGTTGCTATAGAGGAAGATTAGGCTTTAAACTTCTGACTATCCCTTCCCTCATGATATCATCTCTTTTAAACACACAACAGCTTATTAAATTTCCCCTAGCTACTGTTGTGCCTGAGTCAAATAATTTTTATTTTATGAGAATAAAGGCTTTTTTAATGAGTAAAAAGTTTTTGAGAAAGACATCCAGTCTTGCTTTGGAGAAGACAAAAGATGGGAAATCCATCACACATCTCCTAATGTACTAAAAATAGCCAGTGAGCTTCACTGCTAAAATGTTTGGTGTTTTTCCCTAAAGTAGCTGAGTTCAGGGCCCTTCCATGACCCTTCCTTACCTCTTTCTGTTAGATTATAGAGCACTGTAGTGTTTGATTACTTCCCTTAAAGAAAATAATGATTCCACCTTTCACATGAATGAAGCAGGAAACCCATTAACCCTTCCTGACACAGTATCAAATTAGGAGCTGTGGATTAATTTTTATTCGTCTGTCATTGTTTCTGGTGTTACTTCATTCTATATATTTGTTCTGGTTTTCTGGTTTTGTGATTTAGAACTATGTACTTAGATTTATTTTTTTGACTTTGCAAAATATGTGCTTGCTGCTTCATAAATGTGTACCTGAGTTCACAGGCAAATCATTGTCTATGCCTGATGTGTCATTGTTCCTATTTTTCTTTACACCAGTCTTAATGTTATTGCCAAAGCTTAACATCAGTGATTTAATATGATAGTTCCCTGTAATTTGGAAATGCTGTATATAATTTGCTTTATAAAATACTCTAGGGCCTCAGGTTTACTACCAGTCACTATGGTATTTTTGTAGAAATTTACTGATTCACTTGAAATTTATTTATGATAACTTGTTGTTCCACTTTTTATTAATAATAATGTCTATATTTGGTAGTTTTGTCATTTGAGCAAAATCATTTTCCTTCACTGAGGTTCATGTTTTTAACTAAGATGAGAGGCATAAAAAGACCCTTGGGAGCTTCTGTCTGTAATTTTTCAGTGATGCAAAGCCAGATCGTTTTTGCATCATTAAAAAGAGAGATGAGGTGTTGATCAGTTCAGGTGAAGTGTCCTTGTCCCTTTATTCCAGTATTGCTAAAAAACCTTCAACCAGCTGTAAAGGAGGGAAGAGACTGAGGTGTTTCCAAGTGTGCAGGAATTCCAAGCTAGAGGAAAGTCATCTTTATGCCAGTGATCCTTCCCTACTATTATAGAAGGTGTTTTGAGCAAGGCAGAAGTTGGAGCACACTGCATTCATCCAACCTTTAGCAAAAGAGCAATGCCTGTGTGATCTTGTCAACAGAACTCTTTTTGGCAGCCTTTCCAACCAAAAGTAAACCAAGCTGGGGTTGAGTCTTCTCTCTCACATTGTTTTTTCCCTTTTCAGTATCCAGGGAAGAACTTGATCATTATGCATGTTTTTGAAGAGGACAAGTTCACTGCTAGTTTTTAGCATTTACACTATATAAATGCTACTAACTGAATTGTGCAATGGAGTGGGCATTCTTCTATTTAATTGTCTTTGAGATATTTTAATTATTTTCTTTATATTTTCACCCAACAATCTTCATACTGCTCTTATCTTTCTTGATTTTTGCATCAAAAATTCCTCCTGTTTATTTTGGAAATGAAAAGAACATAGATATTAAGCTCCATGAAAAATAAGAAATTCATCTAAGTAAATGTGACCTTTCAGAACTATGGAAAATTCTGCTTCTAGGGAGTCTGCCTCAGTAAAATATGTCATGACATTTTA
This sequence comes from Myiozetetes cayanensis, assembly GCF_022539395.1. Taxonomy (NCBI): domain Eukaryota; kingdom Metazoa; phylum Chordata; class Aves; order Passeriformes; family Tyrannidae; genus Myiozetetes; species Myiozetetes cayanensis. The sequence continues at coordinate 84,141,451 of NW_026087411.1, read as the reverse complement.
CCTTGCATATGCTAACTCTTTATTCTGTTGAAGTCTGGCATAGCATCTGAATGTACATTTTTTTTCTGCATCTGGCCTCTGAATTACTGTAAGTAAATATAAGCCCTGTTATGTTGTGGAATAAAGAATAAAATATACTACCATTTCATGTTAGAGAGTGCAATATAGATTATAAATGTTGAGAAATATGCATGTATTCATATAAAATGAGTGTTTTCCAAATGTCTTTGATTTTACTGGTGTCAGTTTTAAAGCCTGCTTCCCTCCCATAGGCTTCTGGCTTTTGATCAGTGTTACAGATCGTCATAAAAGGGTGAGGATTGTGCATAAATCAGGAACAGGTATAGTTCTCCTCTAGATCTGAGCACCTGAAACTGTTTATTGTAAGACTTAAATTTATTTTTAATTAATTTTAATGGCTTAGCAGCCAATGCTCACAGGAATCAGCAAAAATTAATGAAAAGAGAAGCTCTTTACACAGCTCTTATTTCTTTAAAATGTTACAATGCTGTCTTACCAAAAATCATCAGTAAGGTAAAAAGAGAATATTAATAGGTTAAATCTATCATGACAGAAAAATCAAAACCCTGAACAAATGTGTGGATTTAGGCAAATCCAGTTTTAAACTGTTCGACTCTGCCTTCAGATTCTTTCCAGCGATGTTTCCTATCAAGACTGCAAATAATTTTGCAATTAAATCGTCTTTATTGAGAAATGATGAAATCACCATGTGAGAGCTTAGCATCAACACAGTGCTGTTGGGTGGTATTTTGCTGCTGTTGGAGGGAGGGAATCCTGCCTGTTGTCTCAAGGCCTGCAAGCAAGTTGGTCCTTCCTTAGCCCACTCTTGTTGAAACAAATATTTTAGGGAGTTTGCACTGCTCTCTAAAATGCTTTCTAAAATACTCTCTTTAGGGCAGCTTTGTTATGAATTTGGCCAAAAGAATCGATGGCTTACTTAAGAAGGAAAGCTTTGCTAGGAATAAAACCCTTAGAACTTGTTCCACAAAGTCTGCTAGTATTTTTCTTTTTTTTTTATTTTTTAAAGAAAGTCTTTCAAGTTAAAATTACCTTAAAAATAAGGAGTAGAATCTACAGCAACTAAGTCATCCCATCTTTTCCTGCAGATATAGAAAATGCAGCTGTATTAGGCCTTCTAGAAAAGAAATATGGTCATCCAAATGCACATCCAGTAATTTTGATATTCTTTGTTCCATTTCTACTAATAGTTGTGTTCCTACCAAGGCCATCTAGGAAGACAAATGATTGTTTCAAGAAGGGTTTCTACAGAAAAGGGATACTGAAGTGAAGAATTTCTGTTAATACAATTTATAGAGAGATAGGTTTTGCAGGTGTTCCATATTATACTTTTGGATTTCCAAATCTTCACCTAATATTTTTTCTTTCCATAGTGACTATGGTAGATTAATTTTTATCCAAATATCCTTAAAAAGAACATTATGATTCACTTTGCCAATATGGTATATGAATTTTGAAACAGAGAAAATGTTCATGTTTGCTGTAAGAATTGGCACCCATTCTGTGTCACTCCAGGAATGGTTCTTGCACTACTAGGCTGAGAAAAGGATGAAGCTCAGTTTTAAAGGAAAATCTATTTTAAAAAAGAGTGATATTTATTTATTTTTAATGCTCATTAAGCAGAATTCTCTCTCTACTTCTATATTGAAATTGAGTTTTTCATTCATACTGGTCTTCTAGTGCCAAAAAAATATTGCTTTTGGCACTTCTTATCCTGTCTCTGTAGCTTGTGGAGGAGAGCAGAAGCCAAACTCAGGCACAGTATGTATATGATATAAGCAGCTCCCTGAAATCCGGTGTAATTGCCTGGGTGTAACATAGTGGGCTGTACATGCAAAGGCTACAGAAGGCCAGGCCGATGGCAAGGAAAAAAAAAGTTGAGAGAAGTTTTCTATTAATTTTATAGCAAGTCCTTCTGGCTTATAATGTAAATATTGTTGACCCTTCAGTTGTGTTTAGCTGTATACTGGCTCAGATTGCTCAGGATGGGCTCAGCTTGGTCCCCTGGAAGCAAAACCTTGAAAGTGATGGTGAATTGAGCCAGAGGCAAGAGTGAGGACCATGCCTCCAGTCAGTAGGGTGCTGCATCATCCAGACTGTGGGTTTGTCTCCTGACGAAAAGAAATGGATTTGATGACAGTCATGGGCTGTCTGAGAGATGCTTTTTTATGGTAGATCTGCTGTATATCACTTCATATCAGCAGTGGGGTTATTGGGATCAAATAGAGCATTTCTATAGTGAATTACGCAGTAAGAGCACACCAATGTTGTGCAAATGGGACTAAGAAGCTGTGTAGCAGACACCTGGCTTCCTTTAAGAGCAATGTTTCCTAATCTCTCTTTCTTGATTCACTATTAAGGAAATAAAAATATTTTGAACGAGTAACAAGCTTCACCATATTAACATGCATATAGACCCTTCAGGGAGTGACAGATAACTCAGGTTGACTGGAGATTTTTTAACAGTTGGAACAATAACAATGGACACGGGGGGGTAACCTGAAAGATTTTCCTTTAAACAGAGCACTAGGCAATGACAACCTGTCTCCTATGACTTTCCTCTCAGATCATTCAATTCCTAAAATTCCTGGATTTGCCTATTAGCCCTAAGAGTTGCACTCAGGCTTCCCTTCTGAAGAAAGAACTTGACTGTGTAATGAAAACGATGTGCAACACAAGTCACTTCCAACTCCTCAGGAGTGCACAGAGCTAAGGATTTTTAATGATGACAAGCTTAAACTGTTCCTAAAATAAATAATTTGGTTGAGATATATATTGTGACATGATATATTTCTTGTCTTATTCTAATTCAGGCCAGAATTAGAATTTGGAAAAGCTGGTGGAGAATTTATAATTTAATATCATAGGGTAAATGTACAGACAAAAATTGACATTTTCCCAAGAAAATTATTTTAATCACACTTTCACTGTGATTGGAAAAATTCTACTCAGTTATTATATACTATTATTATAGTGTTTTCCAAGGAAGTGCAAAACAGAACTGGCAAATGATTGTTTCTTTTTGTGTGTTTTTGTTTGTTTGTTTGTTTGTTTTAGTGACATGAAATAAAGCAGTCGTGAAATAATCAAGTACTTACTGGCAATAAAAAGCACTCCCAGAAAAAGAATTCTAGGAAATTAAGTTGTCTTTATAGAAACTTCCTGTTTACTCTTCCACATTCATTCTTCTGACTTTGACTGAAAATTGATGGCACATTTTGGATGTTTACTACACTTGGCATCACTCAAATTATTACTGGTATTATGCACTTCACTCGATTCCCCTGATCCAACAGATTCTGGTTTTTATTGTTTTCCTATCAGTCCTTTTGAGTCCAGAACATTATGTGTTCATGTATAAGTCCATTATATGGACCATTACATTATGTGTTTCTATGTACGTGCATGGGAAAGAACGACTTCTCCCTCTCATTGTGTTTATTCCTGACTAGAATGATTTACTAAAGAATGTAGTGATGTTTGGAAAAGTGATCACAAGTTGAAAATAATTTTATGTTAGTGCAAGCTGAATAAAGACAAGTGTCTAATTAAGGTTTAGGAAATCTTTTCATTTAGGGCTAATTAAACTATTAATAATAGCATCCTTCTAACTTTAGCTTGAAACAATACTGAATTATGGAAATATATAAATAAAGATCTTCATCTTGGTTTATAAAATCCTGAGATTATAACTTTCCTCTCATGCTTTCATCAATTAGGCTTTCTTTAGTAAAATCAGAAACACAGCCTATTCTGAGTACTCTGAGTTCATATTCCTTTATCCAAGATACAATATGAGTCACTGGCTATTTGGGTTAAATGCGCCATGTCCATTTTAGATCAGACATTTCTCAACCCCATATTAACTGTCAAAATAGTTTGGAAAGCCAGTTACCGGTAATGGTGTGTTTGGCAGCTAACAACAATTGCATAATCAGCTTTCATTTTCCATTGTCCTGTGTTCTAATAGGAAAAGCATTAGATACCATAGGCTGTATGACTTTTTTCCTTATAGCTATTTTCCAATTGTTATTTAGTACCCTAGGGCAAGTGTAATAAATAACAATGTTCTCAGGTACTTGCTTGAATGCAGTTAGTAAAAACACATGTTTATAAACTGTTTCCCAACTTGTGTCAGACTCCTAATTTTTTACAAGTCACACATGACCAAATAGCACTGCAGACAGGGGTAAATAGTTCTGCTATGGAATAAGAGGATGTCTCTGACAGATTTTGTCTGTTTTGCCAGAGGTATGGTTTGTTCCCCAAGATTGTTTCTAGGGTTCATAAACATGACCAATATAAACTTGCTAGATGGGAACATTCAAGGACTGGGAAATCTAACTGATATTCACAGAAAAAAACTGTCACAGGAGTCTACAGAAGGAGAAAGGCATGAAAGTAAAGTCTCCCCATGTAAATTCTTCTTCAGATATTCCATTCTAGAGGCTTGCTTTCATCCTCCAAGTCTAAGGTCCTCACCCCATAATCCTATCTCATGCCATGAAATCTGAGGCATCAGAAGTACCTCTCCCTTCAGCTATAGACAATTTTTTCTCTACCACACCTTGTTTCCAGCGGTCAGTTAATGTACATGTACCAGGAATGCACTGTATAGTTGAAGCCCTTTCTCTTTTCTGAATGTGGACAGTGAGTCTTTTCAGATTGAAACCATGTCAGATGATTGAATTTTTTCCTAAAAAGTTTCTACTTGTATTCTGATTATGTCTGATATACGCCTAAAATTCATTTATATTGCACAAGTCTCCTTGAAGTATAAGAAATAAGTGCAGCAAAGCATGAGGAGAACTTTTCTTGGTTCAGAATTAACAATTTAAATTATTTTTGGATGCACTAAGATCACTCAAAAATTAGATTTGAAGTTGTCAGGCTGCGAAAGAAGATAGGACATGATGTATTAAACTGAATTAAACACTGAATTAAACTTCTGAATTAAACATATTAAATACTGAATTAAACGTCTATTTTCAGTCAAGTCATAGCCAGTATAGTCTAGAGTGGAATACTGATTTTGAGTTGAGAGATGGAACACAGAGAATATATTGTTCGGTCATATATATTCAGTAGACAAATTAACAAAAAAAAAAATCTTCCTAAACCAAACCGAACCAAAAATAAACAAATATACAGCTGAAACAAAGACGGTATTCTAAAACTCTGTATTGCATTTTGTATCAGTAAAAGGATATCATTTTAAGTAAGGTAGTACTTAAACTGTAATATCTTCAGTCATTCAGGCTTCCTAAAGTGAATCTTTCCATCTAATGATCTTTTAGACAACTTTCTTTGAATGATAATGTTTAAAGTAGTTGCTTATTATTAAAAATTCAATGGGAGTGCTTGCCTGTTTTTGCATCTTGAAGTATTATTTATGTGTAATTTATTGTATTTCAACTTAGTCTCCCTGCTAATTAGTTTAAGTGTCCCAGGGCCCATTTTCTGGCATTGAGGCCAATTTGACCACACTATTAAACTTCCTTGATTTCATAATCATCTCTGAATTACGTTTCAGGAGTAGCCTGTGGCCATTCTAACTCCTGATCTGTGTGAGGGAATTGTTATTAGATGTCACAGGCAAAAAAAAAAAAATTATAAAAAGTCCAACAGATTATTACATTTTTAAGAGCATAGTTAGTTGAGTTCCACTGTCTGGTTCTCTGCCATAGCAAATAAACTTGATTAAAAGTACTAAGAAAGGAATCCTTGATCCCACTTACATTGAGTAGATATAGGATTTTGGGAAAGAAGAGGAAAAATTTTACTTCTGAATCAAATAGAAGCTGTACTGGCCTATGTACGTCAGGAACTTTTTAATATTAATAACCAAAAAAAACTTGGGTGGAAATAACAGCAGAGCTATTGGGTATAATATTTAAAAAATATATTGAGTTTAGAACTCTTGTTTTCCTTTCCTTTTATATTGATCTCCATTGTCCCTAACCTAATTGTTGAATATTGTGGTATTTCTGTAAAATTATATTCACTGGAACTTGGTGATTACTTTGGTGGGATAGCATGAAGTGGGACAGCATGAATGAAGGACAATCAAAAAGAGTAATCTAAGACCTTTATTATTTTCAGTATTCGTCTTTAGATATCATCAGTCTTTACATAAATTTTCAAGATAATACAGCTCTTCATTGCTCTTAAACATCAATTAAGTCTTTGTGGGAGCAGATTCATTTTGCTTTTTTCTTTTCTTTATTCCAGCAAAGTCCATTTTTTTAACTCTTTCCTTTCTCTACATTTCCAGTAGATCATGCAGTCTAGTGATTCCACAATAGCCCTATGCTCACCTTGTTACTCTGGGCTACCTTTTCATCCATTGCAACATTCTTGAAGGTATCAAGTGTAAGTTTTACTGCTGCTGTCAACCTACTTCTGATACAAATACGACCTTAGTGTGTTCAGTTTTGGAGACTAAAAAAAAATAGGACAACATAACCCTGAAGCTATGAGGCTTTTTAAATGCAATGACCTCTTCATGACATAAAGGTCCATTTGCAAACACTACATTCAAGAGTCTTTATTGATCGTAAATGCCATGGAAGTCATGATTTAATTGTCAGTGCTTATGATGCTGTAACTGCCTATAATAAGACAAACAGTAACTAATCACAGAAAGTTACTTTTTAATGTGCCAGCTCTTGGCATTGTACAGGATCAGAACAGTGAAAGAAGAAAGGGCTTAGCAGGATATCAGAGCTCCCAGGGCTTTTGGGAGTCATCCAAGTGTGGGCAGTATGTGGTAAAATGACAAATTCAGGAGGAGGCTGCTTTGTTACAGAGAGTTGGCATGAATGAATGATTGTAAGGAGGGAGATATTGATGAAGGACCAAAGGGACAGAGCAAGCAATTTACAAAAGGTTACTTAATTGAGAAAATATTTGCATAATTTATAAATGGAATATCGATATTTACACAAACTAAACTAAAGGATGAAACTTTCTGTACTCAGCTCAGACCACTTTCTGTGTTATCATAGATGGCTCCATGTCACCAAAGTGTGCTGTTGCAAACAAACTGATGTCTTCAGGTAGGAATAATCAGAATTAATATTTTTAAGGCAACAATCTTTGATGGTAACTGATGTGTGTAAGTCTAGATTTAGAAACACAGCCTCTCAAAAGTATTTTTCTCAAAATTAACATTTCAAATTTTGCAGGTGTCATCTTTCAATAGATTTTATGCACATTGCTTTCTTGTTCTATAAGGTGGTGACTAAAAATAGGTCTCCATTTACCTTCCTTTCCCTGAGTTCATAAAGGACTTTTGATTGTGTATTTTCCTCTGTAGCTCATTCCATGCAAGGAATAGCTGAAACCCTAACATTCAAAACTTTATTTTCATGAGAAGGAAAATGAAAGCGATCATCTTTTCATGCTTGTATTTTTGGGCACTTCCTTTTGCTGTTGAGAGACAGCTGGAATACTGCCTGAGCCTCTATCTCTGTGGAAACATTTTAGCTAATTTTTTTACTGAAAAAAGTATCTTTTTCCCCAAAAAAATTATAATGGGGACTTTCAGTTTCATATTCTTCACCTGTCCTTCAGTTTCTTCTGTAGTGTGTTGTTTTTTGTGAAGGGAGAAGTCTTTCTACTTATCTCCTGACTCATCACTAATATTCAGTTTTCCACTTGTTTTGCCAGGCCTGATAGATGCAGCATTAGGACAGATGGATTTGGAAATGTTAAAGGTCACTGAAAAGGACTGACTGCAGTTCTGGAGCGTTCATTGCTTAGGAGAGGAAATGAGCACTCAGATGCTTCACTCCAGCTCCCACTGCACACAGGTCCCTTCTTGGGTGTCCTGAGGACACTTGGCTCGTAGGAAAAGCTGTATAAAGTGAGGATGCCAACTCATGCTTGGGACACTGAAGTGACACCCAAAATCAGAGCTTTTGAGGAAAGAGTGTGAAAGACCAGCAAAACGGTGGAAGCTCTGGAAGTGCAACAATCTAAGAGATTCTTGTACAAGCAAAGCTTTTTATTCATCTCCATTTGCTGCCCTGAAAATTCTTTGGATGAATATTTTGAGGCAAGTGACCAGAATGGTGTACACAGTCATATTATCTATGAAATTGCAGCACAGTTTCTGTTACTTTTCTTTTCCTTACCTTTTTTTTTGTATTTTCACCTAAACATCTCCTTCTACTGCTCCAACCCACAAACCCCTTTTCTGGTTTCTGTGTCCCATGCAAACAAATCTATTTGATATGCATAATGTAGGTCTTGATTCCTGAATATATACTTATAAATATATATGAATACTATGCTTTGCATGGTTCTGTATGTGTACTATGCAAGAAGGATGTATTGCACATTATGTTTAGCAACAAGCATTGATCTGTGTATGTCTTTTTTTTTCCTGGGTTTTGGTTGTTTGTTTGTTTTATTTGCATGTTTTTGTTTTCCTTTTTTTTTTTTTTTTTTTTTTTCTGTGAAAGCAGCAAAAGATACACTTTAGGAGAACAGTAAATCTCCGTGGCAGTTCTGAGCCCTGAATGTATTTATTTTGCCTACAGACATCAGCAGTAGCAATATCCAAGCCACTAGAAATTGGAGCTGAATATAAACATATTAAATGGCCATGATACTTTCATAATGTAATTTAACTTTTCTGAGGAATGTAAATATACCCTTTTTTTCTTTTTTCAAATTCCAGCAGAAGGAATGCTGTGCATATGACAGAATTATTTTCATTTGAGGATAAAAGAAACACTTTTCTTAGAACATGACTTGTTTCTCCAAAATTTAGCTACAATTTCTATAAAAAATAGTTGGAATTCTACACTAAACTTAAGGGGGCTCAAGATTACACTTTGTATTAGTATTATTCTGAAACATAAGCAATGTTTGGAGTTACTTGTTTTGGGCCATACCTTATGGAAAGAACCTACCTGCCTTCTAAATTTGCAACATATGCAGCTTTGGTGAAATGGCTTTGGAATCAGAGATGAATCAACTGACTAACAAAGACATAACCAAAGTTTTCTATTCCACGTTTTCAAATACTACATCCATGAATTGATTCTTTTTCCATAAATGATTATTAAGGAGTCAACACAAGATAAGTACCAAAACATGTTAAAGAGACACTCATGCTCATAACTAGAAGTTCTGCACTGTATTTTGCAGGCATTTCCCCTTTGTTTATGGAATGCAGTGGAAATAGATCATGGAACTTCATTATACAGAGAGTAGAGATGTTAGAACAAGTTTAAAGGGGTTGGGTATTCTTACCTTTTCACAGCAATTCAAATGCAGAGGATTGTGGTCTAGATATATAACCTTGCTGTTTGCTTATCTGCTCAAAGTAGTTACATTCCCCCATCTTCAAATCCAAGTAAGTTCTTCCTTCACGTACTGTTAGCTCCATAATTAACAGTGATAGTGATATAGTTTGAGACAATGAGCACTGTCTAGGGGCTAGGACTTTCAAATTGTTGCTGATATTTGGCCACCAAAACATATTTAGCACATTACAGCTGGGACAGAGATGAAACACCAGCTAATCATGGAAAATCACAAAGAAAGATGTTCTCATGAAGTTTCTAAAAATCGAGCTAAGGAGCGGAAATGTAGAAACCACTTAACCAGTCCCACATTTTGTGAAACTGAAGTCCATGAACAATAGTAGAAGTAATCCAGATTGCAAATTTGGAAATATGAATCTGATTTTTTGTTTACTTGTTTTATTTTCCCAGGTTTTCATTTCCTTTTTTTGTTTGCTTTTTCCTTCCCTCCTCCATCAACTCTTTTTCCTTACTCATTTCCAAAGAGAGCTTATTTTTCTAAACACAAATTTTCTTTTAATAGAAAACATTTTCAGATAAATCTGTTACAGTGTCAAACCATAAATCACTGATTTATGTATATAGGCTTGAAAAGCTCCATATATTGTGTTTGGGAACTCATTTGGTGTTTATCTAACTATATATGGAATTAAAGAACAAATGTCTACAAATGTAAGACAGAAGAAAAATAGAGCAGAGGGTATAGATTTTTTTTCTCCTGCATAGTCTGTACTTTGGAAACTTGAAATAATAAAAATTACCAAACAAATTTCACTGAGAGGACAGTTGAAAGGGTGGGTTTTGTGAACCTTAACCTGTAATCACTGAAGTTTCCTAACTATTTTTCCTCACAGGGAGAGCAGGACTACAGATTGCCTACACCAGACACTAAGAACCAGTTCTGCAGTCCATTGTGTTCACTTTCCATGGGTCAGTAAGCTCATCTGTGTGATTTACAGCAGCAGTAGATCTTAGATCAGGTTTTTTTCTACTCTAGTACTGTGGTGTTACAGAGTAAGACTTAATTTTTTGTACCACAGCTCTATATTAGGCTGGCAATGCATATCTAGCCCAGCATCTCCAACTCTTCTCTACACCATTTTTAATGTTTGGGGTTTTTTTGTTTGTTTGTTTTTAATGCACTGATGAAAGTCTAGACTAATTGTAGCAATAGTAGTAGAGTTTCTCTTACTGTATTATGCAGCTATGTGGGCTGGTGGACTGAACCCTGAGCAAGAAGAGCTCAGACTCCACAAACTTGAAAATGGTCTTCCTACATGTGCGAAGGGATATGGTGAAGAACAGAGAGTGCAGGAGGTGACTAAAGTGGGAGAACACAGGCAGAAACAAGTCCAGCTTTCACACATCTTGGCAATGGCATATGACACTTCTATTAAAAACAACTCTGTTATAAAGTTGAAGGAATGATATACTGACATTCTTAATCAGGTTGTGGAAACGTAGACAAATGATTTGCAGAAAGCCTGGGGTGAGCCTGTGCGATACACAGCTTCAGCCTGGTCTGAAGAAAAACTGTACGAAGAATTCTGAGAATTATTTTTTGGGGAAAAAAAGAGAGAAAATAGTCCATATTGAACATGTCAACTGTGGCATGGATGCTGAATGGATTGTGCCTATTCATGCCTCCTCTCTTAGGAGCTGAAATACTGGCAGAGGCTTCTGTGTAAGGAGCAGCTCAGCAAGCGAGGATAGCAGCAGAGCAGGAGTCCAGCCAAGAGAGTGGATATTAAAGTACTGTGTTAAAGGCTATGGTCAGTGAGGATGATTAGAAGCAAAGATAATCTGCAGGAATACCAGAAAACTCAGAGAGATGACTGGAAAGGGCTGGTGAAGGGAAGCAACCAGCTGCAGCAGCTTGGAGCAAGAAGAGCAAACAGTTTACCAGGATGGGAACCTTGCAGTGAGGTTCTCCCTGCCCTGAAGCCTCAAGTAGGGCAGGCTGCTGATGTCCTCCAAAACTTGGTCTCTTCCCTTCATCAGGACAGCCAGCAATGAGTGAGCTATAAGAGGGAAAGGGAAGAGAAAACAGCTACCCAGTCGTGGAGTTTTCAGAGAAGGACTTGGCTTTAAAACAACTACTAAATATTTTTGTTGAGGTTAATGATAATTTGCCACTTGTGCTTTGTTACTTTATTTTTTCATTCCCTTCTACCCTCTGTAGACCAAATGAACTCTTACTTAAGTCCATCTGTTGAACTCACTGCCTTGCTGAGCATCCAGATGACTTCATTTCCAAGGTCTTTGACTGAAAGCTCAAGTCAGAGACATTTTTAGCAAAGACTTCTTGAGAGATGAAGACCATCAAGGGCAAATGGGGAAGAGCAATAGTGATTTTAGGTGTGACTGTTGCTCAGACTGTGGGAGTAAGGCAGTTTTGGAGGCTCTTGTTTGGGTCAGGGTGACCATAAATTCATAGGTGTGGATTTGGGTAGGTCTGTGCAGAATTAGGAGTTTTGTAAGACAGACACAGTGTGGCTATATTTAAATTATTTCCTGAATGAGCAATGTTTGATTTCTGGTGACTGATGACAGTTTTGTCTTGAATGTCTCTGACTGTTTTCAGTTACATTTCAGACAGAAGGGTTACTCATTCCCCTGCAGGAGTGTGGTGACAAGCATGTAAAATAGTTGTATGGCATACTACAGCACAGAACAGGGCATATACTTTGTATAACCTGTGATATTAAAAGAGGATAAGGTAAGGTTAAGATTAAGCACACATGCTAAAATATTAGAGACTGCAAAATTTTACAGCATACATATGATAATTGTGAATAAAATTAAATTCATGATATGTACACCATGAAGCCCATGAGCACTCTACACATTGATGGTCTCAGAAATTTTTCTGCTTTATTCCAGAAATATATGTTTTCCACTGAGAGGATGTGGAAAGTCACTTATATTGGATTGCTGTGGTCTAGAACGTGATTTAAACTTCAATTCCCTCTCATTGTGACCACAAAAATGTTGCTCAAAGAAAGTGAAACTTGCAATAATAAAAATGATAAGTTAATGTGTTTTCTGCTTAGGTCACAAGTAGAAATTACTTCAATGATCTCATCGCAGTCCCAAGTGGGCATTTATCTCCATCAGAAACAATTTCGGTTTGACATGCTTTGAAAATTATGTGAAGACCACAACAGAGGTTGGAACAGCAGGCATTTGCTAAATGTGATGTTGTTTTGATTTAAATTTATGATGGAAGAATACTACATAAAATACAGTTCTTCTGAAGAAAGACAGAACTTTTAAAATACGCTAAACTTGTTGCTTCTACTTGTCACATAAAAATATGTCTAATTTAAACACAGGTGATTCATATCCTCTGCAGGTTTAAATTAATGAAGGTCATTGGCTTTAGGTCAATTTAGCTTCATTGACTTCAGTCAAGCTCCACTAACAGTTCACTAGCAGACTGGGTGGGCACATATGAATGCCTCATGCAAAAAATGAAACTTTTGTAGTAAAATAGGCAAAACACATTAACATTAGTACCGTTCCTTGTTACATACCCAGTCCTGTGCAATCTGGGGGACTGTTGCCAATATTTTCAGTGGATCCAACATTAAATCCTCAGAGGCAAGTGATCAGTCAGTTCTCCATCTGAAAACCCTGTGCATGGCAGTGAGGTGTGGGAGTGGGTGAGACCTGTGCTCCTGTGGGGGCTCCTGCTGGGCAAAAGCCTGCCTAGGACATGGCTTCACAGTCCGAGCTTCCGCACCCACTCCATGGCTACTGTCTTCCAGCATACTCTATGCAGCAAAGATGCTGACCATGGAAGAAAATCCTCTAGATTTTAGTTTTTAATGGTGTAATAAAATGAAGATAGTTTAATATGAAACTTTTGTCATAGGTGTCTCCTCCATGTTGTGCCCAAGCCAATTCAAATCTTGACAGCGGGTACACAATATTTATAATGTTGTGAAATTTGTAGAAGCACGTGTATATACACTCTCCTACTTACTGTGAGCATAACTTAAACCCTTGTGTATCTTTTCCTGTCCAGCCTAACAGGGAAAGTCATGACAACAATCAAATGTTTGCCAAAGTACAAACTATTCTGAAGCATATGCCTTATGAAGTAGCCATCAGCTGTAAGTGCTCCTATTGATCACAGTAGATTCAGCATTACAACTGAAAAAGGCCTTTCCAAGTTATTAATATTTGAGTTAACTTTTTTTACATGAAACAGTTTCCTTCTTATCATAGCACAAGACCACAACAATATTCTAAAGCAAGAAGCTAACTGTTTTACATTGCAGAAAATAGGAAAAGAGCAGGTAGAAGACACAGTAGCATAAACATGAAAATAGAGAGCTTTTGGTTTTGATATTAGCACAGGATCTCAGTTTGTATTTAAATCTATATCCTAGTTTGTGCCATTTATAGTAGGTAATAGTGCTAATGAGTTACTATAAGAGGAGAGGCATGGAAACAAGGCATATTTTACTGAGACAGATAGGCATGGAAGGCTTCTCAAAAAAAGCTGAGAAAGGATTAAAATAATATTGGCAAAATGTCTCTGTGAGGAGCATCTGTTGGCAAGTCCCAGTACTAAACTTACTACCTGTGCATGCTCAACAAAAAAAAAACTGTCAGGTGGTTCCAAATTATTTCAAATTTCCAATAACAAAATATGTCTTTTTTTTTCTTTTTTTTTTTTTTAAGTCAGATTCAAACAGTTTTTTTAAGTCAGATTCAAACAGTTCCTCTGCAAGCTAAACCCTGAATTGCCTTGTTATCATTGCTGATACATTTGTTTGTACTGAAGGATGCTTTTGTTATGGCTGCACAGGATGTTCCTTTTCTATTTCAAACAGCAAACTGTTACTGCAGTCCTTTCCATAGGGAGCTGAATTCCAGTGCCAATGAGTTATCCTGATTACGGATATCCTGATATCACTATCCTGAGTAGGTCTACTTCTGCAGCATCCAGCACATCAAAACCGCTCTGGGGCCATAGAAATAGCAACATAAGAATATATGTCATCATCATCTTGAGGACACATTTCTAAGGTGGTGTGATAGAATGTAGATTCAAATAAAATTTTTTCATACTGAGCCCCAGAAGGAATTTAAGCATGATTAAAAAAAGACAGAGGTCTATTCATGCTTTCAGAAATCAAATTATCAGCTAGCTTAAATACTGCAGAATGAAACCAGTTATTAAAACCAAATATTAAAAATAGATGAATTGAGAAGACTGGTTGATCTTGTGTGCTTTTATAGAAGCTTGAAAACACATGAAGCATTTCTTTTCACTCATGTTACAAACATACAATTTGGTAACCATTGCATGCAAGCCTCAGAAGCTGATTATCACATTTCCATAGAACTTAATGTTTTCTGCAGAAGGCAAACGGTTAAAGTCAATTACTCAGTGTCTGTAGAAACCTTTATTTTCAAGATTTAGAGGCAAAGTTTGACACTCCTTACCAATAAACTAATCTGATCTGCAAAGAAGTCTTTTCACTGTTGTGACAGCATAGTATTACACTTTAGTCTATACACTCTGGTATTACTCTATAATTACAAGTCATCGCTATAGACTTGAAAAGCATTTTATGCCACTTCTGGAGTTGAAGAGAAATTCTCAAATGAAACTTTACATCTCAGAAAACACAAATTGACAGAAACCAGGACTTTTGCTATGTTGCATCTTTTGAGTTGTCAAAAACAACTGCAGCTGCAATATTTGTTTCCAGATGGAACAGCTGGTCAAAAGATCCAGCTGAAAACAGACATGGCATGGGAGACTGAAGGGCCAGGTGTGGGTTCTTTGGTCATTTAATACAGTAGAATGATATAATTGTGGGGGGAAAAAAAAAGACAAAAACCATCCAAGAACTGAAAAACCTTGCCCCAAACCAGGCAAAGCAGAACCTTGTCCTGAGCTGTGTGTAGCCTTATGCGAGTCCCTCATGAACGATGTGACTCCTTTTATCTTATTTTGTTCTGATCAGAAAACAAAAGAATACCAGACCTGGAATTTTTTCCCCAAATGAAATTCTTGTTTTCTGATTACTTCTGGTGCTTCCCTGAATAATTTAATCACACTTCAGGTTTACATGGAGATCAGAAAATCACAGAACTGTTGGCTGGAGGAGTCCTCATGAGTTCATCTGATCTATTTGCTGACTCTGACAGCATCAATTTTGTCTTTGCTATTCCTGACTGGTGTTGGAAATGTTCCTAAACATTCCTGATGTGGAAGAGCCCACAGTATGCCCAGGTTTTTTACTACACTTTTAACTCCCTTTTTACTCTTGCAGCTGAAGACCATTGCTTTTTAACCTATCTGTTAGCAGCCAACAAGCATGTTTAGAGAATTTAGATTCTTTCTTTCACATTAATATTCGTGACATAAAAAAATAACTCATTAAATTTTCTCTACCAATTAAATTCTGATTTGAGTTATACATTAGGACTTTCTACTTCTGAAACTTACTCCCTGTGTCTCTTGCATTGGAATAAAGGCATTTCTGACTAGCAGCTGACGCACCATCACAATTTCTCTTTTGATCCTGTTGTATGAAACTTTGTCCCACTATCTTTTAAGCTTCTTTCCTGTTTATACTTACCTGGAGGAATTTGCTCCCTCTCCCCACAGTCCTAATTTAAAACATTACTCATTACATTTGCAGGTGTGCAAAGATACTCTTCCTCATCTGTTTTTCAGGGGAGCCCATCCTCCCTCAGTAGCTCACAGGATATCATCCTGTGATCAAGGAAAGCAAAGCCTGCTGTTGACATTATTGGCATGGCCACATTTACCCTCAGGCTGTGCTTGTCCCTGTGTGAACCCTGCTTCCCTTTTTCCTAGGAGTTTTGATGAGAGTAACCCTTGCCACTGCTAGAGCACTGGAGTCACTTATGGTCTGCAAAGGTTCACTCTGGTCAATGTGTGTACCTGTGCATGAAGGAGAATGTGCCCCAGGAGCCCAGATTTCGGCTGTCCATAACATTTTGGATAGCTGTAATCAGAGCTGGGAGACAAATGGGTCTCCTCTGCCAGCAGGGGGAAGTCACCAACTACTTTTATGTTTTGGCATTCGTCCTGAGAATTAGGGTAGTGAATCTCCCACTATTTCAGGTTTCTGACTTCTCTTCCTCTGCCATTGGCAGCGCATCTTCCTGTGCTATGTGAGCTGCATATTTATTTCTGGAAAAATTAGAAAGCAATAGCAGCCCTCCTCTGAAGAGACGAAGTAGTCATTACTAAGTGGTGCCACAGTAGTTTTGCCCAAACTTTGCTTTTGTGGCTGATTTTTAGCCTGTGTTCTAGCTTGAAATGGTGCCTTTAAAGGCAGTATCTCCTTGCAAATGGATCTGACTCTTGTTTTTGGTTTCTGCTCTGGGCAAAGAAAGAATCAAGTACTTGGTTCTTATCCTGTATTCACAGACCAAGTACTACTTCCATGAGACAGTGTTCCGCTAGGAAAATTCATATACTTTCTGATGTTCATACCTGATTTAAAATATTATCAATGAAACATTGTCATTGAAATTTTAAATAGCATGGATGCAAAGTATGGATGCATAAGTGCTATCTTTTGTAGATTTTTTATTATTTTTTTTTCTTACTGATTTTTTATGTTTAATATATCTTGATGGTATTCTTAGGCATTGAAAAAATATTGATTTATTGCAATAGTGCTGTCAAGGAGATCAAGCTAGCTAAATAGAACTTGCAATGCAATGAGAATATTTATGGGAATATTTATGGGAACATATATTAAAAAATTGTTGCATATTTACAATAATTCCATAATTTGTTGATAATGAGTGTTCACATAATTATAAGGTTATTCATAGGAATACAATTTTTTTACAAATAAATTGTCTGAAAATATTTATCAGAAATAATTTTTACAATTTACTTTTATTTAAAACAAGCATTCCTACCTCTTCTCTCAAAAAGCAGGAGTAGTATATGATTGAAGTGATTAGTCATACTGCACTAGAAATCAATCACATGGAACTGAACTGATTTTATGACTCAAGAAACCTGAAAAAAAAAAAAAAGAGCTGATTTCTTTTTGCCTGATGTGAGAAAGGATTTGAGATTAGTACTTCTACTCTTTTGATTTTTCTCCTTTGGAAAGTTTTTCAGTAATACATTTAGAATGTTTTCAGCATATAAGAATGTTTGCAAGATAAACACCCAGAAAAAAAAAAAGTGACTATACATTCCAAATCTTAATTAAGTTAAAAGAAGTAGTTGAAGGGAGTAATCAATTTTTTCTTACGTTCCTGAGAATGCTGCTTGGGAATACATAACACTGGTAATTCTACTTGATTGCTGTGGCAGCATTTTCCCATTGGAGGGGTAGAGCTTTACTTAGTAAAATAATATAATTTTCAGAACAGAAAGGGTAAAAAGGAAATGCAGTAAGCATTTTTTCATTATATTTGGAGTTCTCTGTTGTCTTAGAGATCCAGTCTCATATCAAAAGTTAATGGAAAAGTAGGTGGGGGTTCACCCTTTTCAGCTGTTTGCCTTGTGTGGAAAAAAAAAAAGCGTTGCTATGCCGTACAGTAAAGCTCCTCTGGGTCATTTATATAAACCACGTGCTGGGATTTCTCAAACACTAAAGGCTGGCACGCAAAATATTAAAGGTCTGGAGGCAGTCAGATGGGATTCAGGGACTCTGTTATTACAATGCCTATACAGCTAATGTTTCTAAATCCATCTCTTTGGAGTAAGCTTTTAGGGGAATTCTTAACTGCACCTAAGATAAGATCATTTAAGGCTATGAAGCCTTATATGTGCTTAAATATAAATACCTTTAAAAGTGTTTTCCTGTTACAGAATAATGGGTTATTCAGTTCAAGGATTAAATCTTGAGGTTTTTGGACTGGTGGGCTCCCCATGTTGAAGTCAAGCCCCTGAGACATGTTGCAGCCAGGTTCATCAGGGGGTAAGCGCTGCCACAGCCTGGCAGCCCAGGCTTGCACAAAGTAAAAATAAAGATGAACCTTGTTCTCTCTGCACTGATCAACAGGGTCTACGTGGAAAACAGGGACAAGCATACGTATAGCAGGGCTAGTTTGGAAAGCTCACTCACTTGGCACTACTTGTATTTTCCTGCTTGATATTTTCATGATCAGTGGAGTTGTCTGGGAATGGATTTTGCAATAATCTATAGAGGTAAGTCCCTTCTCAATGTTAAAAAACATTACAGTCCTTCACTATAATATTTTGTTTCAGAATTTCCTAAGTTTCTGATTCAGCAGAAACAGAAAAAAAGAACAAGAAGGAATTTAATTCCTTATATGATTGTGACATTCCAGGAAAAGTCAGAGTAAGGTGTAAGGCAGAGTGCTCCATATCTGTGTGCAATCAATTTCACTTCAATTTCACTGTGTGCAATCAATTTCACAACATCTCTTGTTGAGCACTGCCAAAATAAGTGGCAAGTACAGCCAGTCTCAAACGTTAGTATAAATGAGTCACTGGTATTGTTTGCATAGCAGGTCAGCTAATTGTTATTCAGTTTATCAGCATCTTGTATTTCTTTGAAGTAGCAATGAATATAAATAATTTTTGAGGCATTGCAAGGCAATAGTCTCCAATGTAGTGTGCTTCATACAGCTTGCAGGGTTCTTGTTTTGCTTCCTGCTAGTGACTAAATCCATGTGTTTCAGATGGATTGCTATTTGCAATGATTTTGACAACTGAGAATAAATACCAGGAGCAAGTATTTTTGACATCATACAGCTGTGATTTAAACAAAGATTGTCATGATTTTCTTACTTTCTTGTGGTTTTCATCTTTTGAGTTCAACAGGATCTGGAGCTTCCCTGCCAAAAAAAAAAATTTAAAAAAAAAAAAAAAAAGAAACAAAAGAGAGAACAAAAACAAACAAACAAAAAGGGCAGGGCAGGACAGGGGAGTAAGCTTAATTCTGTAAGCCTAAAATTTAGAGATGAAATGTAAGATAAAATGCATTCTACCTTTCCACCAGAAAACATTTTATACATTTTATATTCTTTAAAAGGGAGCTGAGAGTTGGTGAAACCCTGGAGGAAAGGTCATTACAATTCCTCATGCCAGCAAAAATGCAGGAATGCTGTTGTGGCCAGCCCTGTGGCTCAGAGGGGCTGGGCAGAAAGCTACTGAAACTGCTGATGACTGCAGGCCTCTGCATATTTCCCACAAGACGTGCCCATATGGATATCTGACTTAGCATTTTCTACTGATTTAACATTTTCTACAGACTTAGCAATTTGAGCTGAAGTTGCGTCATGGGAGATACTGGATCTCCAACAACAGGACCGTGATTGTCAGGGTACCGATGGCCTATGGTGGTGGAATCCTGAGGCTGAAGAAGATTTTCAGGAAGGTTCAAAGAAACCTTTAGTTGCAGGGTGTCAGCTGAGCAGGAAACTTCGAGGCAGAAGACAGAAAACACCTGATGTGGTTCATGGCAAAGCAAGGGGGAAATGGGCTCCTTCAGTGTCACTGCTGGCACCTGGAGCAGCAGATGAACGTCAGTGCGTCACTAAGGCTACTATCCCTGAAAGGGCAGGTCAGACAGACTGCTGATCTACCTCCTCTGATATTCATTTTCCATCTCTCCTTGAAGGTCTTGTAAGATTTGTACTGAAAAAGAAATACCACACAAACTCAATCAATACTTGGCTGAGGTACATCACAGAAAGGAAAGAGGTCTTTTCCCATATTTGAGGCTCATGGCCTTAAATCTCTGCTTTATTATCTCTGAGTGCAATAGAACTTGTTGTTCTATACTGCATTTTTTTTTCTCTGAGTAGAAACAGCTAGACCACTTCTAAATTCTGGCTATTAAATTTGACAGCATTACTGCTTTTCAGAATATTCAGTGCATGACTTGTCCTTTAGAGTAAAAAGCTCATGTATTCTTTAAGTACTGTATGAGAAATAGAGGTAAATTTATGCTGTACCCACCACACAGGCCCCATTGTCCTGGACCTGAAAGAAGAAAATAAGATGAAGAGATGTGGTTTATTTAGGTCACACATTTATTAATTGAACTTGGCTGGGAATTATGCAGCAGTAACCTTCACACTGGGAATCATATTTCCTGACAGAGCTGTTTCTGCTTGATAAATAGCTGCCTTTCTCCCATTCCAATAAGACCTCTAACACCTTTCTTCACACAAGCACAATGGGGTATCCTAGCTTGCTCTGGGGAATGTATCCCTCTCAGTTTCCTTCCAGCTTAATTTTACAAGGAGGTTTAGCCCCTTCTGAAAGCTGAACCTGTGTGATATCCCTGAAAGCCACTGCATGTCAACAACTGGTCAGATGCCTCATTGTCTCTTCTGCTTTGGTGGAGAGCTGGAATTATGAGGAGCAGAGATACCTCATACTGTAGAAGCATCTCAGTGACGTGGGGAAATAATTATTTTGGGTTTTTTTCCAGAAAGATAGTTAAAACAATCTCTACAATATGTCTCAAACTCATGTCTCTGTGTTAAACTGAGGGCTGAGTAGCAAACCTGGATTTGACAGGAGTTTAGGATGGTAAAAACCACTTCTCAAAGGCTAGAAGAAACCACAGAACCATGAAATCATAGAATATCCTGATTTGGAAGGGACTCTACAAGGATCATTGAAGTCTGACTCCTGACCCTGCATAGGACAGCCCCAAGAGTCACACCATGTGCCTGAGAGCATTCTTCTTGAACACTGTCAGGCTTGGTCCTGTGACCGCTTCCCTGGAGAGTCTGTTCCAGTGCCCAGCCACCCTCTCAATGAAGAATCATTTCTAATATCCAACCTAAGCCTCCCCTGATACAGCTTCATGCCATTCCCTCGGGTCTTATCACCTGTCACCAGAGAGAAACCAGTGAGGAAGTTAAGGTACCATGAATCCAACAACTTGAATTGTGTTTCATCCCCAGTTCAGATCCAAAAGAATGTGAGTGCTTAAAGAAATATTTATTCTTTTTTTTTTTTTCCTTTCTAGAAAGTCTTTTAATGTTTAGCCTTGTGAAATTTATATTTATATTTCTGTGATGAAATTCTACTGCTAAAATACCTTAACACAAAACTTACCTTACTTTGAGGCGCTGGGAGTTTGCAAAAGGTGATTATCGACTGTAAATATATTCTTATTCAAGTTTTCTGCAGCAGAACATTGTGACAATTGGATTTTAACTTGAGAGAGACATAGCTTTCACTGTCAGATTGCTATTCTTTGAGAGAAACATAGCCTTTGCTATTCCCTCTGCAATCAGATTTTAAACATGTATATCATGAATAAAGAACAGAAGATTGGTCTCACAAAATTTGAATTAGCATAAGGCATTTGAAACATGCTGTACTTATATCTACTATTTGTTGTTTATTATAAGTGTGAAGAAGTCTGTACATGTATAAGTTAAATATAGGAGGAAAAGGACCTGTGCACTACCCCTGCGAAGCTGTTCTTCCAAGATGCAATTAAAATAAAGCCATGACATTTACATTGGAAATTAAATGCTCATCTTTTTAAATTCTGCACTGTAATTTCCATAAGCTGGTCAATGGCAAACAGCTCTCATCTGGAATGCTGACGAGGTCTCCACTGTCAGACGTCTTTCCTAATAAGGTAAATCACACAGTGTTCGGTCAATCAGCTAAATCCTGGGAATGAACTCCAGCTTAAGCTCCTTTTGCCAAAAGACACTAGCAACCACAGGTTAAAGTTCATGTCCACCAACAACATTTCTGCCAATTTCTTGCCAATCCAACCAGAAATACAATCAGGATATGTTTGTTACCTCTGACAAAACCTATATTATTACTTTTAACATACAGGTTTTCTTTAGAGTAGTCATCTTTCTGTCATGTGAGAAAGCTGATCTGAAACAGCTGGGAAATAGATTCACTGTTCTTTTCAGAGCTTTTTAATTTTTTAAAATTTCATTTCTTAGATGTAGGAGTAAGCATTCTGCTTTTAGCTTGTTATAAACAAGAAAGAAATTACATGACTTGTGCATATGGTTTCTCCTTGTAAGTCTGTTATATTGACTCTTTGGTATTTCTGTAAATTATTCCACAGCACTATGCAAAATATTTGTATAGTATGCTTTTTTCAGAATTTTATTGTGCCTTAATATGGGAAACTATGAGTGGGTGATAAGGATTATTTTCTATGAGAATATATCCATGTGCAATATACCCCAATGTGTGGCATTTTGTAGAAATAAATAATCCTGAATTGAATCATGTTCAGTATATACATGGGTCAATAGAGATAGAGATATGTGGGGATAACTGGAATTGCATAAAAGGATGTGAGCCAGGTTTTATTTGTCTCCTTTCAGATTAATAACTAGATTTTACTGTGTCATCAGGCAGTGTAAAAACTATGGGTTTACAGTGCCATGAGAATCATACCTATGAATATTCTATATAACATTAAATGAAGTCAATGTGAAGCTGATTACTGAGCTGTTCAAAATCTCTTAAGCTTCTTTTTGGGAGTAAAAGCTTCTCATTGACTGATTTTGAATTTTTATAAAACTTTATTTTTACTGGTAAAAATTTATAAGATAAGAGGCCTTTAGCATAACAGGCGTAATTTCTGTGTTTTGTGAGCTTTTTCGAAGAGCAAGGTTTCTGGTGCCATACTGACCTGTGAAGGTGTCTTGTCTTCTCCAGGTGCTGTTGACACCTGTTCATCTCAGACTGCTCCATCCTTAGCGTCAGCATGGCTCCATCCCTAGCGTCAGCATGGCTTCTGACCAGCATCACCCCGAAGCAAAGTAGTTAGTAAATGTGCCTATATGGAAAATGTCAAAACTGAGCCCAGTGAAATTCCTTCAAATATTTTGATTTGTATCTTAGATGTGTGCCAGAGGATCATGGGGAACAGGGAAAGGGTATAAGGGCTTCTAGGCCAGCAGTGTTCTGTACCCTTAAGAAAGCTGACAGGGACATAAGACATAGACTAGAATGTGACCTTAATGCATTTAGGTATTGATACTTGAATTAAAGCTATTAAGACTATTATTAATATGTGCTTAGTTAATACTATACTTTGCATTATTAATGTAAAATTAATGCAAGGACATTTATTTACATGCCAGACTCCCTATGCTTAAAATAAATAAACCAAAACAATTTCTTTGCATGCTAGACACAAAAGAAATCTTCTGATATATTAGTGCTACTTGTCACACAATTCTAATGAAAGGGGAAATTCTACTTTGAGGCTTCAAACAATTTGATGAAAAGGGGCTTTAATGGCATCTGAGAATGTCAAATCAAATTAGAAATGGAATACTCTGAAGATACAGAAGTTCAAAGGATGAATTCTTAAGCAGTACAAAGCAATACTTAAATGTGTGCAGTGCTGGTCCATTACGTTTCATACTGTGGCTATCTTTGGAAGTTTGAAGAATTATGAGTGACTTTACTAATTTAAGACAGAAATAGCTGCCTGAGTTCTCAGTTGGATAAATCATACATGATAAAATTCAAAATATTTTTGGTACTTCCATTACAATTTTCACTCCACAAGATACCAAGTGTCTTCTTGAAATTGGTATATTCAAGAAAAGCTTTCTGCAGGAATATGAAAAACTTCACCAGAACTCAGAAGACAAGTGAATATGGAAATAAGCAATTGTAGTAACTCTTTCTGGGACACAGTCCTAAGGCATCCATGGGATACAAAACAGGACAAAGATCTAAATAAGTTAAATTTTTTGATTCTCAGCCAGTGGGACCAATCCCATAGTGCGGTTCAGCTGCAGTTGCATAGCTGTGCAGCAGCAGAGATGACACAGCAGGGAAAGGAGCCAGCACTCAGTATTTCTTCAGCTGTCTATTCAAAACACCAGCCTTCTCTCTGCTTCCCTGGGATGCACCCCTAAGAAAGGCCCTGTTCTAGTGAATGGATCTATCCATGTGGTTTGTTGTGTGAACTTATGTCCAAGTGGTTAAACAGAAACCAATCTGCAACTTTCCTTTGAAACAGAATTTCAGTTTTATGTGTCAGCTGCACTGCTTGCTTTTCTTAATAGTGACAAAGATCTTACAGCTTTCTGTCCCAGAAGAGATGTCAAGAGCAGACCACCAGGTCAAAGCTACAGATATGCAGCTTCTTATCCTGCAGGGCTGAAATGAGAGAGTGGATACTGCTCCTTGATAACAGAAATTTGAGTTCCAGGCCTTTTCAAATACATGTAAGTGTGTCTTGGCTTTCTGAACAGTGATCTAAAAAGAAAAATAAAGAAAAAAAAAGAAAATATGAAGATCTGAGCATGGTATAACTTATGATTTCCTTTGACATTATATGGTACATTTGCCAGCTGTGTAAATACAAATTTGACAATTTTTTTTTTAATTCGTTAATACTAAATTAAGCAGACATGAAAAAACTACCACAAATTTAATACTTGTAACATCTTAACACTACAACCATTAAGCTACTGCAGAAGACAAAATGTACAATATAAAGAGGAAATAAGATGGATCTTTCAGAAAATCTATAGGAATTTGGCAAATACATGATGATGTGTTTTCCCTGTTATCCCACACCAACCATGTGTAATTAAACAACTTTGTCATAAATTCTTCACCTGTATTAATTTTGTCTTTCATTGATCAGAGTACCTTTTTTGTTTTGATAATTACTAAATACAGAATTGGAAATCTTCTTTACCACAATACCCTTTTGTATACATAGCTTGTGGTTTCCTGCCATAGCTGGGAAGTCAGTTCAACCTGGGAGGAGCCTTCTAGGGTATATAAACTGGACTGCCACTGTTGATGACAACAGTGCCTGCTGATGACAGAGAACCAGAAAGATATTTTGTAGTGTATTGCTAAGTATTAATTAACTATTTGTGATGATGATATGCAGTAATCTGCAGACCAGTGCACAACTTAGGATTTCTTTTTAGGCAATCACAAGGAAGCTGTTTTGTACCATTTTCATGTGACCTTTTATTTTCACATTTAAATGAGGTGTAAAAAAAAATCCAGTGTAGAAAACTCACAACATTTTATACTCTCAAGTCCCATGTGGCTCCTATATCACAGGCTTTTCTATTGGAGTGATATTTCAATTTTTTTTTCTTTTTGAGAACAACAGTAGTGCCCTGCATTTTGGGTGAGTTTGGTAGTCACAGAATATCTACTGACACAACTGTGCCTCCTGTCAAAGACTCAGCTCTGAGTCTCCATGACAGAGCCAGGACAATGGACACAGTCCACAGCTACAAGATGATTTTGCCACTGCTCTCCTTACACTACTGAAGTTAGGAAGATCATAACATCCACCTGGTTTGGTCTAAGGGGGTTAATTGTCTCTTTGCCAGGTGTGGGGACCAGAGAGGCTGCATGTTACAGTGCTCAAGCACAACTCCTGGGTGCAGGGGAAAATCAGGTGAAATAGGGTTGGTTGGTGGCTGCCACTGCTGCTGAGAGGGGTAGGTGAGGGCACAGGGGAGAAATTACGGCCAAGCAGGAAGGAAAAACATTCCCAGTCAAAGCCATCCCATGAGGATTTCCTTCCCATCTTCCAAGGAGCAATGAGCCAAATCACCTCTCTAACCCCAGTCAGTCAGTTTCTCTGCTATTTCTCTTCTTGTGCTGAATATTTGCCTCTCTATCTTGAACTGACAATGTTCAATTTTGTTTATGCCATTGAGGAGGCTTGAATTGAATGTGGAAAGTCCAATCCTTTTTTTCCCAACAGAAGTACAGTGTCAGTGAAGTAGAATTCCTTGGCTTTTCTCTTCATCTAAAAGTCTAGATGTCATAAAACTCAAGCGTCTTCGGAAAAATTTTCTAAAAAAAACTTTTAAAAAAATTTCTCCTGCTATTTTGCCTTTTTTTAAAAAAAAAAGAAAAAAAGAAAGAACTCCTCTTTGGCATGTCTCAAGCTGTTCAATCGTCTTTACAGATCACAGTCCATCTGACACTGTGTTACATAAACTGCAGACCACGGAGGGAAGAGGCACAAAAAGGGAATACAAATTTCTCTGCAATAGTTTTCAGCACATGTTTGCACTTGTCAGTGTCTTACCTTCTTTTTATTCTTGCGTCCCTGGAAAAATCTTTTCAAAAGATGTGGCATTTGTCAAAGAATGAGAAAGGCAATACAGTGCTCAGACAGATGTTTCACAGCCAGTCAGTCCAGATTGTATGTAAATGTAGTTATACAGTGAAGTAATAACTTTTTCAAATGACTAAGCATAAGAGTTACAAATTCTTGGAATAGCCCTGGTGTCTGAAGAGAAGTAAATCACACTGAAAAACAAAACAACCAACATGACAAATAGCGTCCGGCCTATCACAATTCTTGCCTCATGAAAATACTGCCATTAATGCAAATGGAAGTATTATTAATATTGAAAACTTCCAGAAGGGTAAAAAGTAAATAAAGGACAAACTGTACTAGGAAGATATGACTAGCTGATTTGACAGCATTACAGAAATACTCAGATTAAGAGAACATTCCATTCGAAGGACCATTACTCAGAAGTGATCTGATTCATACTTTGTTTTTGTTTTGTTTTTGTTTCATAACAATTAGGTGAAAAGGGATCACTGGAAAATCCAGCCCATTCTCTTGTTTGCAAAGAGGCTTTACATTTCACCCAAAAGCTTGCATGTAAAGTCTCTTGCCTTTTTTCCTTTTTTGTTGTTGCAGTCCCCTGTGTTTGACTGACATGTTTTCAGAATTACATTCTGAAGAACCCTGGGAGGGTTATTCCATTATCTCCCTTGAGAATTCACCTCAGTGGTTTGTAATTTTCTCTCAATAATATCTACACCAATATTTTGACTTGGACTTTCACTGATGACATAATTAGATTTTTCTAAAGCATTTATTACTGGAATAATTTTTTAGGAAATCAGGACTAGAGTTTTTGATAAACCCTGAGCTTTTGATATTTGTTGAGAAAGACTTGTTTCTGCCTTCTGAGTAATTTTTTTCTTTCCAAACGAATCTTCTCAAATGTTGTACAACATCTTTTATTTTCACATGTTACTCTGAATCTCAGGTTCAGGTCACATTGCATGAGGTCTCACAAGCCATTTGCAAAGTGTAAGTCTAAGGCAATACCTTTGCTCAATGCTCTCATTGGCTAAGAATTTATGAAAAAGGATGAGGTGCTATATCCATTTGCAGAAGGAGTCTCCTGGCATCTGAGAGATGGGTTGAAATCCATGTACTTTATTCAGCTGAAAGACTGGAAATTGGACCACCTCTAGTTCACACTTGTCTGCTCTAGTGAGTGGATTTTATAAACCAGCTGACTTGTTTCTGTCTTTTGGAGCTGTTTCAGTTTACAAACATAATTTTAAGTAAGCCCTGATTTCCAGCCTTGATCTCAGCTTTCCCACATGGTAGGGAAGTGTACCAGCTGAAGTGCACCACCTGTCAGCACCCTGTTACTTCTTTTTTATAGCAAAAATAATCTTGGTGATGTTTCCTCACATGCAATTAAATTATTTCACTTTAGTGAGATCTCCTCTTGCAAGAATATGGTGTTGGAGCCTCCCAGTTGTTAGTGATGATGCAGTAGTAGTTTAAATGACAGTGGAGATGTAATAGACTCATAAATTTCATCTCACACCTAAAATAAGCAAACAAGACAACCCTGAAATGACCTTGCAGTCAACTGAGGTGACCTCTCAAACTGTTGGAACTGGAGCAGTTTTGATCACATATCTATGCACTAAGTTTCAATCAGATTAAAAATGAAAATTACTGAAGAAAATGAAATTTTATGGAAGTTGAGATGTTTTATAGGACAGTGAATCTGCTTTCACTTAGTCTTACTATACAATTTTTGTCTATCTAATTATATTTTCTTCAAAGTTCTTTTATTCATGCAAAACGTCTGGAAACTAGCACATGTAAAGACAATGTAAAACATTGTTTTAAAATTTTTGTACTTGATTTCTTCCTTTCTAATGAAGGCATAGTTTGGCCTGAACTGTGAACTACAGGTACCTGGTTCAAATTTAGATTGAATAAGAGTTAATCAGTAGTTGATTAATTCTTTGTAACAGCAAATATTTTTTATATTCATTGCTTATTGACAGAACTGCCAGGTGTTATACTGAACAATGAGCAGTTTATTCTCTCTAACCATAGGTTCTGGTATAATAAAGACATGTTGTTGAACAAGGTAGAAGGTGGCCTTGTCCTGTCTGTCCTTTTCTGGGTCAGGTAGAAACACGTGGCAGGAGGGGAGAAACATCTGCACCTTCCTGGGGATCAGCCCAGCATTTGCATGCAGAGAGAACTCACAGGCTCAGCAAACAGGGAGGTGGCAAAGTGCATCAGGGCTGGGGAGCTCCTGCATCACAGGCAGGACACAGACCAACAGTCAGGCTTTGGAGGTGCTTGGGAAAAATCAACTCATGGCTCAGGTGAACACTGACAATCAGTACAAACACTGACACAACTCAGGAAGGTGCTGAAGGTCTGGGGTAGAAGAGCTGGCCCTGGATGATGGAGTACATACACAGAAGTGAGACTGGTTTTCTAACCTGATTGCTTACCCAGAAGACCTGAGGTTCCTCAAGTTACGAGTTAGAGGGTTGTAGGGCTTTAAAGTCATTTGGTGCTTTGGTTATTATGAAAAGATTGTGGAGGCTCTCTCTGCCTCTAAGTTTTGTCAGGCACGTACACAATCTTTGCTTCTTGTTGCCCATAGAATGTTAAAGTAATTTTTAAAAAATAATTTCCTCAGATAATCCTCACTGAATATAACTGGAAGTAGGAGGGAGCAGCATCAGAGAAAGCTTTAGAGACAAAGCTCCCATTGTACTTCAACATGCCTAGCTAGTTCTAATGCTTTTCCGCCTTTTTTCCCCCCACAAATAATGACAGAGTAGTAGGTCTGAATAAATAAGTCAGGAAAGGCCCATCACTCGTGTTACAGATGTGGTCAGACTAGGTGATAGCAATGGTCCTCTTTCAGCAACTGAGTCTGATGTCACAGCTGTATAAGGTGTGAACTTTCTGAAACCTCCATTTAAAACTAGAACATAGAAAAGGAAATGGCCTGGAAAAATTTTGTTGCCCTTTTTCTACAATTCCTTTAATAATTGTATTTAATAACAGAAGGTATTAAGGAGATGTATAACTTGATTAAACTTTGAAGTTAGTCCTTTTATTGAGCAAGACTAGAGAAAGAGACCTGCAAAGTTCATCTAACCAAAATTATTTTCTGATTCTGTAACTCATATTGTCCTCTCACCCAGTGAATTTACAATTTGTTACCTACATTTCATCGAATAATCAAGAAAAATAAACAAACAAACAAACAAGCAAAAAACCAAAATAAAAGCTGTAGTTTAAGCAAAGTACAAGTCTGTACAGTGCTGTGTCACTTCAAAGAATTATGATAATACTTCAAAGAATTATGGTAATACTTTCTCATTATAAGAATTCCAGTTAATATCTGTTACCTAAAGCCATCAAAGACAATAGAGATCTTAAAAAGTCTTTAGGTTAATAATATACTTACTTTGGTGCTTTGCTCCTTTATTGGTATAAGTTCAACACACACAGTGAAGATACACATTCTCATATTGTCACTGCTCAGAATTTAGTTACACATCTGTGCTTTTGTGTGATAATTACAGAAACAGAAGCCCATGAGATTACCTCATATATATTGTTTCAACCTATCAGCTAGAAGCTTTTATATTATTCTGTGGCAAATATTATTTCCAGCATTTGGGAATTAAGGTGCATGATATATGTTATCTCTCTTGCATACCAAAGTAGTTTTTTCTGCTGATTTCTTTTTGCTACATACATTGCCAAGTCTCTCAACTCAGTGGATTGACAAATCTCTGGATTTTAATATGTACCAGTAGAAAGTATTATATATAAAGTCATGAAGAAAAAACTCTTATTTTCAACATGTGCCAGTTTTTCAATTTATGTCGAAAAATACATTATAACATGTGAAAGATAATAATCCACCTAATACTTGTAATTGCACAATTTGCTTCACTGTGACAAGCCAGACTCTTTTTCACTTTATTTTTTTGCATCCACTCCATCTTTGCCATAAAGAATTTGTAAAACTTGATATTTTAGGAATTTGTCCCTTTTTCTTTTTTTCTTTTTTTTAATGCTGTTGTTGTTTTGTTGGGGTTTTTTGTTCGTTTGTTTGGGGGTTTTTATTATTTTTTTTAATTTTAACTACTTTGCCTAAATTGTAAAAGTTTTTGGTGCAGAGTTTAACTCTAAACTCTCTTTAAATCTTTTCTCTGCATCTATATTCATTCTTCCTATTTTAAATTATAACAAAATGTACACTAGGTTTACAATCAGCAGCAACAATAGCATCATCCCTGTTCAGGGGTGATATTCCAAACCGAATTTTTGGCTTTCTCTACCATTTAATAAAAGTCTTTTGAGTATCAAATGTATTCTTCCAGAACATGAACAGGAGAAAACTGTCATTAGTTACTTTGAAAAACAGATCCAATTTACTTTTAACAAGCTGATTTCAAAAGAAAACTTTAATTATAGCTACCATAATCCATTTTTTTCACATCCGACCTACAAAGTAACTGGCTAGCTACACTTCAAATACTTCAGCAAGGTAAACTGTGTGAGATTAAATGGATAACATTGAAGTGAATATTAAAGGTCAACTTATAAATGGTTGAAAAGCACCAGTTTCATAAAGGTCATTGAGGTTCCAGTAATGAAATTTACAAAACTGTTGAGATTAATAAAATTTACCAGACCTCCAGTTAGACTCCTGCTATCCAAACTACCTACAAAACACCCACACATTACTGGAGAGCAACACCTTGAAATAATTCCACATGTGTCTCTGGGTAGCAGCTTGGACCTCATAAATTCCCCTTGTTCCAGCTGTTTCAGCACTCCTGCTGAAGACCTTTGCTGATCCAGAGGAACAGGCAAACTTGCTAACCTTAGCACATGACATTTGCAGCACTGTGGTGTTCCCTAATTTGTCCTGCTACAATAAACTATCTCTCCAGTTCATGGCAGAGGTGATCTGGACTCTCCTGTTTCATGGCCCTATATCTGGAAGAGTAGCAGAAGCAAAACATGAGTGTTGCTCCCAGTGTACTGTAGCCTACACTCTGCTCTGGCTCAGCTCACAGGGCTCCCCATCCCATCTGTGCCACATATGGACTCCTGTATTGGGCCATTTCAGGGATATATCTTTTATATCAGTGATATATCTTTTAGCATATAAGTAATTATAGAATCATAGAATTGTCTGGGTTGGAAGGGATTTTTAAAGGCCATGTAGTCCAACCATCCTACCATGGGCAGGGACATCTTCAACTAGATCAGGTTGCTCAGAGCCCTGTCCAAACTGACCCTGAATTTTTCCAGGGATAGGGGCATCTACCACCTCTCTGGGAAACCTCTAATATGTTGTGCTGTACACCTGCAACTGCAAATTTACCTTATAGTGTGGCAAACACTTTGTCACAGTATTTTCTTTGATATCCATAATGAATTGACTTTTTTTTCCCATGAATTATAGGCTGTCCCTAAAGGCATTTTTTTAGTATAGAAGTTCTTTATACATTTTTTAAGAAGAACATGTAGAATTACCTTCAAATTGTTTTGTGGCATTAATACTATGTGGAATTGTAGACTTGTATGCCATTTCTTATTTATTCTGAGCACACAACCATCAAAGGTCTAGAGATAATTGCATGCATTGCTGCATGTGCTGCTTTGTTCAAACATCTGATGAGTGTGCTAACGTTTAAATAATTTGATTACAGTTTCTAGAAATAATTATTTGAATTTGAAACAACTAAAAAAACCCCAATCCACAACCAGAGACAAAAATCAGCATTAACTTCACTGCCTGAACATTTATATATCTGAACAAATATTAACCACTGCAAATCCTCATCACATGGTGAAATAAATAACACTATCATGCTCACTGTCATGGTGAACTTTTGAGGGCTGTTAATCAGGTAGATATAAACCATAAGGAATTATAAATAAACTTTGGAACTTAGCTAACAAATCTGACACTACAATATTAAAGAATATCGTCTACATTTTCATTCTGCCTTTTGTGACATATATGGCTCATGTTCCCATTGGCACATGAGAATATCTTGTCTCTAGCTTTATCTTCATTGA
Source organism: Myiozetetes cayanensis (assembly GCF_022539395.1). Classification (NCBI taxonomy): domain Eukaryota; kingdom Metazoa; phylum Chordata; class Aves; order Passeriformes; family Tyrannidae; genus Myiozetetes; species Myiozetetes cayanensis. The sequence continues at coordinate 84,108,960 of NW_026087411.1, read as the reverse complement.
CTTATTAACCCCAATAAATAAAAGAAGAACTAAAAGAAAAGTGACCTGCCTGAAATCACACAGGAACATTATTAAAACTGGAAATCAGCCTTTGAGTCCACAACAGTGTTAAACAGACAGAAAAAGCACATGTCATTATAATAATGGTCAGTCTTCGCGAGTGAAGATCCAGGGAAGGTCTTTACACCTTCCAGCCTGCGCATTGGATTTTTTAGGTGAGACACAGTGTGCGCGGAACTGAGCCCACCCTTTAGTCCTAAGGTTCATCTGCCGGGGCCAAGCGAGCTTGGACGGTGGCAGTGAGGTCCTCAGGACGTAGATGGATTGCCTTTTTAAGGGCTAACGAGCTCCATCTGCCCGGGGAGTGTCCCTCATCAGGAATCAAACCCGGGCCTCGGCGGTGACAGCGCCGCGCCCTTAACCACTAGACCACCAGGGGCTATAATACTTATAATAATAATTATAATACTGCAATAATTTAATTATTATAAGCATATGATGACTTTCAACAAAAAGAAAAGGAAGTGACTACAGATAACACTGATTTACTAAACTAAACGTAAAGAATTTGAAGAAAATCTTGAAGCTATATTAAGGGATTTTCTTGAATTTTCAAATTTAAAATGAAACAATTAAAGCATTAAAGGTTTTTGGGAGTAGAAGTTGATTGTATTCTTCACATTTTTATTCCTCAAGACAAAAATCACTCTAAAGAAAAAAAGTCAAGTTATTCTTATTTTGCATGGTGTAAGTTACTTAGTGCTGGGTAAAGTAAGAAAACAACCAAATCAAGGCAAGTTATTTTAAAACAAAAAATGTTCCCTTAAAATTTCCATTTATTCAACATTTGAACAAATCAGTATATGTGTATGATAATGGAGTACAACAATTTAGGAAAATCAGTGATAATGATGTATAACAATGTAGAGGGAGGAAAAACAACTAAATATGTCCCAAATACCTAAACTAGCTACAGACACTCACACACACACACACACACACACACACAGATAATCCATAATGTGCTTTGAACTAGAGATTACTCTTCCAGAAAAATGTGTCAGATTTATAATTCATATTTCAATGAATAGTTCAATAGCAGCCATGGAAGCAGTCTGAGTAGAAGGAGATTAAGGGAAAGGCACTCAAACTTTCATTATTCTCTTTAGTATTTTTGATTTATTTATGATAATCTACAATCACCCCTTCCAATTTGATAAACCTTTATGAAGACCTTGAAATAGGTATTAAATTTTGGCACTTTGACAGATTTTGTGGAAGAAAGTCAGTGTTGTCTTGTAACTCCTTTTCAAATATATAAACATAGGTAGAATGAAAATGACTTATTTTGTATTGTTTGTTTCAATTTGCTTCTTGTTATTATTAAGAGAATAAAATTTGGCAGCAAAATAAGGAGCCCTTGATTCTTTTTTATGGTGTAATGAGAGAAATAAAACCCTGGTGAAAGGGTAAGATGTTTTAATATATTTGAAACTAAGAACACAGCACTCATGACAACATTTCCTGAGCCCAAAAGATGCATACAAGTTTGGATAATGAAACCACAAGAAAATAGCTCAAAATGGATTTAATCAGTCTCAAACTCATCCAAAACAAACTGACTGGTTTTAATGATTTTTACCAAATAGTAGACCAAAGGATTCTTTGGAAAGTCCTCTGGGCAGAGAGGACAAGTGTTAGTATTATGGTCCCACATTAGCCTGCAAGTCTTCCTATGCCAGATGTCTGTGCCTATGGAAGAAGGGGCTACAACTGGGAGAATCTGTTTGTTTTTCCATTCAAGCAGAATACTTTCTCAGAATTGTAAATTCAGAGAGCAGCAACTGAACTTGGCTTGGAAACTTCACGCTTGCTTGAATTTCTCTGGAAACACTTATGCCACACTTCTGGAAAAAAAAACCAAAACACATTCTTGGCCTACTGATAGGCTTAGGTTAAGGCTGGAAGCACCCACGGGGTTGATTTGTGGGCTGCACGGTGGAGCCACTGCCCTCTCTTGCATTTCCTTGTGATGGTCCAATAAATCCATCTCTCCCAATGTCTGATGCTGCTTGGAAGCCACAGAATGATGGTATTATTGAAGGTGCTTGAGCAAGCTGAATTTTTAAAATGAGTTTTTACAATTTTGGACACTTCAAGCGTAAAAGAAACTGAGAGCTCTTCAGAAGCATTCCCTATGTCCTAAAGAGTTATTTGGGGAAAAAAAAACAAACAAACAAAATCTCCAGCAGTCACTCTGCTATCAGTTAACACTACATTTTGAATTATTTTTAAGAGATGCAGCAGTAATATCAATCTGTAATGTCAGAAGCTGAAAACCTGATTCATTCTTTCAGTAATTTGTTTATTAGAATTCTAAAAGGTTCCCACAAGAATCTGCCATCTAATCAAGTTTAAGGAACAACATTTCACAATTGTTATTTATTCTGGCAGTTCTAAGATGTTTTGCAGGGTGGCTGAAGATTTCCATCACAGTAGCCAGAATATGTCTGATTTGTAAGATTAAACTCTTAGTTGGTTATCTCAGAGCATTATAATGACACTAATAAAAATGATCTCACACAGAATGCTCAGTGTGGCTGTCCATTATACAGCACTTCTTCCATAAATGTGGCTTTAAGAATGTGCTTGTTATGCTCACTTAGGCAAGCTTTAAAGTTTCTTAATAGGGTAATGTTGCCATTACAGAGAACTTCTTTATGTTGCTAAAGATTAACTCTTCTTCATCAGTTTTATCAATTTTAGGAGAAAAAGATTATGAGGTTGTATAATGAGCTTAAATAACTAACATAATTCAAATGTTCTGAAGACAAATGTCAATGTTACACTAGAGGAAAGTATTATAACTGAAATATGTATCTAATTTTTACTCCTCATTCCAACTGGTTGCCCTTCTACATGAATCACAAAATGTGATACTACTTAAAAATACTTCTTAGAATCTAAAATGACAAGAGAAGGAAAAGAAAAACTATATGTCATTAACGGGTTATAACTGCTGATCACAAAATGCCTGAGCTTTCTAAAAGAACCATACTTACACACTGTCTCACCTGTCACTTACATAGAAAAATGAGATTACCTTTCACTTCCACAACAAAATGTCCCTAAAGCTTTGCCTATGCTTTATACTGGAATTCTGGGATGTTGTTGCTGATAGTGATATTCTCTATTCAGAATAAAGAGGGCAATATCTGGATGAGTAGGTTAAGTGTCAGTAACTCTTAATACACCCTGTTTATGCATGAAAAGTTTATTTTTATTATACTAAACCATGTCTCATTAAAATCTCGAGCCAGAGGGAAATTTCAGCAATGAAAGCTGCACTCACCTTCAAGGCAAGAGAAAAAAGATAATTCCCAAGCAATGACATTTTAGAGCACCTTTTAAATAAAGCTACATATTTTATGTGCTTATCCCAATAGCATTAAGGAGAAGTTTTTCAGAGTTTGGTAGGTGAGCTGTAAGCAAATAACTCTTACAGAAAAGTGATATGTGTATGTACTTAGTCCAATAAAAACTAAACAATACACATTTTTATTTTTTTTTCCTCCTGACATCTTAAGTTGAAAGTAACTCCACTTATCCTTGTGGAAGCTAGTTTGCTATTAAGGATGGGTTTTGGCATTTCTGAATGCTTACCTGTATTCTTTCTGCTGCTTGATTTTTGCCACCTGAGCCTTCAGGTTGTGCTGTGAGGATGGTCCCTGAAGCAGTGCTTGTCCCTGTGCTCCTCCTGGGTGGTATGCCCATACACAGTGTGGTCCCACCACTATCAGTCCCCATAACCTGCCTGCCTGTCTATACGTACCCTCTCCCTCATACCTCTTCTTCAAAGTCCCTGTAGAAGACACAGGAATTTTGTTTTTGAGAGGAGGTTCCAGGTGCAAACATCCAGCCTTTTTGTACACACAAGAGGGGCACCAGCTTTATTCATACTGGCAGGAAATCATCCAGTTGCAGAGCTTATATACAGAGAGGGAGAGTATACATTTTGAGAACACACATCAAAGAAGAGTGGTTATAAGAAAGTTACTTGCTTTTTTCCAAAGAAAAAAGTAATTGTAGGTTTGTTGTTGTTGTTGTTGTCATTTTTCTTTAGAAAATTACAACCAGATGTAATCCAGATGAGATTCTATCTTATGCAGTTGCATCAGGAATAGAAATTTTAAAACATCCTGTTCATCAGGTATAAATCCAGAGTATAAACACCTATGATGCAACTATATTTATAATGATTCCGTGAAGGTAACCTCCATAGAGGCTTTCTGTTTAATGTGTGCATTTAATAAAAAAGCTTTACCACTTCCCAGTAAATATAGTATATGAAACATATTCATATATGAATAGGAAGAAAAGGTATCCTTCTGAGCTATTATCTTTTTTCTAACAAAATGAAAAGCTAATACTTTTATGTCTCTCCTAAGATTCATGAGGAAAACCTTTTTAGCATTTTGCAACCCAGAAGTGAGGAAATAATTTAAGTAAAATTTATTTTAATTTTTTAATAATTTGTTGACTCTACCATACCGTAGAAAATTCACTTCCTTTTAGAGCTGATGGTTTTGATGAAATTAAGAATTGAACAGATCAATCTAAAATCCACTTGTTTTGTTACTGCTTGTTGAAGAAAATCTAAATTACAAAAGGATATTTTTCATGTTTATCTACATAATGTCCAGAACGTCTTTTAGAGCATTAATATGTTGTAACTTAGTCCCAAAACCAAAATGTAAATTGATTTCTTAAGGCATGTTTATGGATGCACTATACATCTACTTAGAACCAGCCATGAAAATTTGAAAACTAGTGTCTCTTTTTTTTTAACTGAAGAAATGAGAAGCGATGTTTTAATTGGTGTGATAGGGAGGAGTTTGGCAAGGAGTAATCTGTAGGATAAACTGCTAGACTTTCTTTGAAAAGTATGTAACCATATTACAGATGACTGTCCCTGTCAAACAGAGCAATGCAATGGAACAATGCAGGCAGTTTGCAACATATGTAATAGTGTAAGGATTTTGCCATTAACTATTCTAGGTCACTTAGAAACCATAAAGGAATGAGAAGAAAACCCTACATTTTTATTTTGCTGTTTCCCATGACAAAGACAAAGCAGTTCCTTCATATAGAGAGATAATCAAACGCAGATTTTTAGAAAATTGAAATAAAAATCTGTACAAAATGGAAACAGTTATGCATAAGTTATAAACTTCAGTGGATAAGATTTCAAAAAAAAATTGGCCAGCTGCTTTCTTTCCACTCATACATTGATGTTTATCTGTTTACATCAGTTATCATTTGTTGCCTTTGTGACTTAAGAACAGCTCACTTGCACTGGCAGTCTCTTAAGCAATGCGTAGGAAGTGCCATTTAAAGCCCTACATGCTCTTTATGTTTCATGCTTAGAACAAATGCTTGTTTTCAAACAAACTTACTACCTTGGGTACTAGCAGAGGTATGGCTAGATATCTCGTCTCCATGCATTTGCAGGGCATGAATTCACATACTTTTTTTATGCTGATAAAAAACAGTAACACAGATACCATCACAGTCAGCATAGAGGATTTTCTCTAGGTTCACTGCCAGTTTAAGTGGATTTTTATTTAAAGCTATCAAAACAGTATGAAGCTTTTTAGATTTAAAGCCTTCAATACTTGCAACCTGTTATTTATCCTCCATAGCATGTCTAATTTGATAAATGTGGACCTAACAGCTCCAGACAATGACATCAGCACTGTGCCTTCCTCTGTTGTTCCTGGCTGGGCTTCAGCGGGAAGAACAGTAGTAAGCTTTTTATTCTATACACGTCTTAGTGAAGATGACTGAAGTTTTAGCCTGTCAGGCCAAAGCAACTTTTTGCTCTGGCCAACTACATGAACTTAGTCCAGATTTAGGTACTTAGAGAGAGTACACAGCTATTTGAAACGCTATATTTGCATAATAACTGAAAGTTTATCTTGTGACAATTCAATTGTAGCCTGTTGTACTACTCATTAGAGGTTATACACTGATGATTAGGCACTCACTGAAATATTTTTCTCATTATGTAACAACTGGATTTACACTTTCTTTGTTTATAAGTGCTTGAAAACCATTGTCAACAGCTTCAGATGTCCCCTTATGATTCTAATGGAATTAACTTGTTTTGTTTTCTCCAGGCCAAGTGCATATTGGCTGAGCACACACTCATATAATCTCTCAGTATTATCCTGAATTGCATGCTGCCTTCTTTTGCCTTCTGTATGCAACTCACGGAGACCAAGGAATAGGGATTTTTGATCTGGGTACTGGATTTGATCCTTCTGATGTCAACACAGTGCAAAAATCCTCCACAGCTTTCAACACCCAAGTTACAGGCAATGCATGCATCGAAGACCATTTTAAGAGTAATTTGGTGTGAATTTATATTTTATAAACTGAAGGCACAGTCCTCTGGGAAGGCCCGATTGGGTTCTAGTTCAGCTTACCCCAAGCATGTTCCCTGCTGTAGTCTCCTCTTGGTTATCCTCAGGAAGTCAATGTAAGTTTACTAGGAAGCCTATGACCCTTCATGACATCTTCAGAAGGTGTATAACATAAGCTCTGATGCCTCCCAAAGCTACTGAAGGGTTGTAAAAATATCTAATGTGCACAAACTCTCCTCAAACCTCTCCATGAATCAGAATTAAAACCTGTCTGCCTCCTAACCCTACCCATTTTTCCTTTTCAGCTGTTTTCAGGGACATTGTGGCTCCCTATCCCCTAAAGCCTCTAGTACCTTTAGCATTCTGGAAAAAACAACTAGGCTGAGGTTGTGTGAGTACCTGGAAAGTGGAAATGTGATCTTACGAAACAGTTAGCAGGGAGCAAGAACATAGAGGAGGGAGTCCAGACCGCAGCCTGGCTTGTTTACTTATGTACAAAACATGAACATTAATAGAAAGGGGTAAATTAATCAGAGTTGCTGCAGTGTCTTTGCACACACTTAGATTTGTGAAGGTTTGGTGTTCATAGCAGGTCCTCCATGTTGTGCTAATAAGAGCTCTTCAGAGGAAACAAAAGTTCTCACACTGAAGTACACATATTGAAGTACAATGCAAAGCCCACAGCTCACACTCATATCACTCAAATACTGCTGTTGTAGTTCTTTTCAACCTCAAAAAGGCAAATCTTCTGCCAAAAGTGATGGCAGGAACAAAAAGTACTATTATTATAAGCACTCATGAAAGGGCACAGCACACTGCTACCCACAACATCCCTTGCAGACAGATGTCTGTTTGGATAAGTGCATTGAAAAATATCACTTTTCCATAGTCTAAGTAAAACTTTTCACTTAGGCTTATGGAATAGTAAGGGAGGGCTGAGTTTTGCAGCCAGCATTGTAAATAGACCATAACCAACATTAGTTAAACTCTGCCTTCAGTTCATCTGGCATATTATTTTATTCACTATCAATTCTTGCTGTAGACAGCTGGAGGTGAAAAAGAGGGAGACAGTGTGGGAAATTCTCTTTTAAATTTTAATAAAAAAAGATTTCATAGGTGATCTAGTATTTCAGCATACCATTCACCCTCTGCAATCTGTTTCTAGGTTATTTTTAGAAGCAGAACTCATCGGGGCAATTTAAATGTAAGGGCCAAATCCTGATCTCAGCTGCATGAAAAAATAACTGTAGAGGCATCTGCCCATATTGTAGGCCTGATGGTTTTACTGCTAAATGACCAACTGCTGAAATCATTACAGATTGCTCATTTACTGTTGGATGAACAAAATTCACATTCATGGAATATTTCTTCATGGTAAGGATATTTGCACTGTCTCTTTCCTTACTACCATCCATCATCATAATATCTGTATGTAGCAAAAATATAGAACTGAGTTTGAGGAATCTTGATAATATTGGAGAAAAAGGAATGAAAGAAACTGAATAACATGCCATTTGTATTGTAAGGTTTCTGTGGCAGAATTGGGAAATCATCCTGTGTTTACTGTATACCAATCCACAGCAATCCACAAAATCACCCCTTTCTCTCAAAAGATAGTCCAATGCACAGGCCAAATAAAAATACACAGAAGCTAAAGTAACTTGTTAGCTGATCAGTTTCATAACAAAGTGAGTCAGTGTTCTTAATTAGGGACTAAGCTCTAACATTCCTCTCCCTTGGGATTTAGAGATGACCGTTTACAGCCCGCACTTTTTAATTCAATTTTTCCATTTAAGCTCAGTTTCTTTACAGGGTCTGAGCCAGTCCCCACATATAAACTCGGTGGTTATGATGACCACCACTTTATAGAATCATAGAATCATAGAATAGATTGGGTTGGAAAAGACCTCCAAGATCATCAAGTCCAACCCCTGATCCAACTCCAATTACTATATCATGGCACTAAGGGCCATGTCTGTCTTTCTGCTGTGGGAGCAGCCAGAGAGACCCAGGCACTAAAGTAGGTGTATATGGAATCCCAGCATTCAGAGAAAGCCCAGTCAGCCCTAGGATGAATAAGAACACCAGAACTGCTCCTGGAGTGTCCAGGATTCAGAAAGCCATTACGTTACCTCGGGCTGGGTGGGTAATAGGGAGGAACATTTCAGATTGAATTTTCTGGTTTAGATTATTTAGGCATGGAAAGCATACATAGTCTGCTGAATCCACACATTCCTAAATAATTCACACATTTCTGATATTTCTGCCATGCACACTATCTGAAGAATGCAAAGATGTTTTCTTCCTCAGAACTGATTCAGAATTCCTATAGAAAGGAACATTCGGTTAAATATAAATCAACCCTCAAGCTGGCTAAGAAGAAAAGTGTCCTAAAATGTACTAGTACGTGTTTTGATTAGGAATGTAGGAACATTCTATTACTATGCATGTACAGTCAATTCAAAACATATGCTCTGTACACAGTGTTTTGGGACAAAGTTTCATCAGTAAAGCAAACTTAATTTGCACTTAGTGATTTACTGAGGTGAATGACCAAAGGAAACGTGTATGGTTTCCTTGTTGCATCTAAGGAATAACTGAACATGGAAACCTTTCTTTTGCTGGTAAATAGGGATTCTTGGTTGGTTGACTTAGGATAACTTAGGTTACTAACATAAAATTTTTTACTCATGGATAAAATAAGATTTGGAAGTAGTTATTTTCTGAGCATCCATGGATCCACTGAGAAATCCTGTAGGTTGGAAGGGACCACGCTTCTTAATATGATTGATCATTCATATGATATATACCCAAAACATTTCTGTCCATAGAAATCAACCTGAAGTATCAGATCAACCTAGAATAGTCTATATCTGAATATCCCACCTGAGAAATACAGATTTTGAGAACTGTGACTAGAAACTTAGAATTGTGTTTAAGCTTTCAGTCTGGTTCAACTACTCTCAATACAGAAGAAAAAAGAAAAATGCTCTTTGTAAGTAAGTGAAGATTGTTAAGAAGCCCTTAAAAGTTCATTTTTATGTTCTTAAAGTGCTGAAAATCAATTTCATAAAATAATATTTACCCCTTAAACCAATTTCTATCTGGGAGAACCTGGCAAAGCATAAGAGAAGTCTGAAGGTCTGTTAGTCTCTGTTGTATGTGTAATAATTGGACATAGCATACAAGTGAGTGATATCCTGGAGGGACAGTTTAATAATTCACTTCTTCAGCTTCAGTAGAAGCTTTATTAGTCCTAACTGCTTGAGTTAGGAGAATTCAGAAATTTTTATAGCATTAATATTGCACCCATCTCCATGAAAATCATGGGACAAGAAGTCTGGGTGAAGACTCTGATGGCTAGCTCTGTAGCTGTCTGAAGTTCTCATGTAGGAAGCTGGGTTTGCTTCTTTACTATGGCTAATTGCTTCTCTATGGCTAATTGTCATTAGTCCAGGAATAATGCTAAGATAAAAAAGGCAGAGTGTGTGCCTGACCTCATTTCAGAGACTAAGAGCAAGAGTCCCCAAAATGATGCAACTTTTCACCTAGCTACCAATTAGTAACAACTGTGTTAGAGATCATCACCATGACTCAATCCTTGTCACAGTCCCTTTCACAATAAATAATGACCTTGAGCAAAACCTTTTCCTTTCTACTGCCTTTGATTAAGTAAGGTTTCAAATAATTTTCTCACCCTCTGAAGCAAATAAAAGGTGTTCTTCAGCTGTCAAACTGATATGGGGGCCAAGGCAGACTTTATACACCTGAATCTTTTAGAGTAAAATGTTGGACATAGTATTGGTAAACATTAATAAGCCTGAAGTAACAGCAATAGACAAAAGTAGTCAGCTTGGAAACAATTGCAGAGAACTAATGGGTGATAAGAATTTTTTATATGCTCTGCTATTTCCTTTAAAGAAGTCAAAAGTGACCCCTTTCTCTTATATGTTAATGTCCCTGATACTTAATTACATTATCATATTGTACTAGTGTGGCTATTGAAATAGTAGAAAAATTAAATTTTGAGTCACAAGCAGCTGGTGGATGTCTCAAAATCACCAACCCTTGCTCTTGTGGGTAGTTGGGAGGACTTTACATTATACATATGTAGCAACAATGGCCCATAGAGATTCTTATTGCATCTGCTGCATTAAGTTAAAATATAGTCATGAGCACATTGAGAACATCATTCTGGCACAGGCTGATAAACTGTCACAATCACACAGAGCCTATTGATAACCCAGTTTAGATACAGACCAGATATCATTTTCTCGTGATTTGATATCATCCCAATTATTTCTTTAGCCCTTGTTCTAAATAAGTCAGGGAAGCTTCTCTTTAATATTAAATGGGACCTGAGAATGCTGTTAATCTTGTTATTTAATATAAACAATGAGCATATGAAATACACAAGACACTTGAAAACAAGTCAGTCAGTCAGACCCTTCTAAATGTTTACTAGCTCTCATCTCAACATCTGATTTTCTACCATGTGCTCTAACAGGGAAACTGGAGAAAGAGGAGCTCAGCTATCACTGTCTCACCTACACCCAATACCCAGTAGATTTTTCTCACCAGCTAGCAAAATACATAGCTTTAAAAATGAAAGAAATAGGTAACAGGAAAACTGACAAAGAGCTGTCATCAGGTAGGGATGGTAAAATATTCTATGCCATAAGGAACATTTGCAGATTGTACTGCACTAGAAGCTGTGTAATCGAGTCATAACTAAAATTGCTCAAATGTAATTTTCAAATATTAAGGTACATTACAGGAATAGTTTGTTTGCTCTGCCAGCTTCTGTGTTGCCCTTCCATGACTCTAAGCAGTGAGAAAGGGGTGTTATGTGTGGAGTGTGCTGGGCCTAACTGACCCAACCCAAATTAGCCAGTGGAAGGGTCACACCTGTGCTGGACTCAGGCAGAATATGTGAGTCATAAACTACTTGTGACATTCCCTATGGAAACTGGCAACCACAAAGAACTAAAACCTTCTCCAGCAGGCCTTTTTCTGTCCTTATCCCAGAAAGGACATTACTTTCTGAATGTCCTGAAAGTTAGGAAACCAGCTCTCTGCTATTACAATTCACAGCTTTATTTGTGCACCTGTTTTTGCTGAGCTTTTCACTGATAAGGTCTGCCTTCAGACCTTCCAGGTTCCTGAGCAGAGCCTATGGGAGTGAAACATTAATCACAGTAGAGAAAGATCAAGTCTTAGAACGTCAAGTCAACTGTAAAAACACGAACCCATGAAGTAAGATACATCCAGTGGTGCTAAAGGAAGCTGGACCAGGAAATGTTCTTGATTTATGGCAGTAGTGGATTGTGTTGTAAGCTGAATGTGATGTGAAACAGAATACTGTAAGAATGTAAGATTATTTAAGTTTAGATGGAGAGTTGATAGGAGGCTGCATAATGAGTTTGCCAAGACCGGGGACATCCAAGCTGCTTCTATTCCTCTACAGTGAAAAGGAACTCAATTTCCCTGTTTGTGCCTTGACTCACAGGTCAAGAAAGCTAGAAATTACTCTGATCATATTTTTTTAAGGATTAGCTTATTTGAGTGAGTTGTCTTGACTCAGAAGAGAACCCTGGGCTCTGTCTCAAGGGAATAGTATGAGTTTGAGATCGTGAGTAATCAAGTAAGTCTCAAAGGAGGGGAGAATTCAAATATAAAAATGTATAATATAAAAATATAGCTTTTCCCAGCTTCTAACTCTGGATGTCTCATAAATGAACATATGAGAAAACAAAATTGTTCCATGGAGTCTTCTAATCCAACCTGCTGTTCTAGAATTTAAATTCTTCTCCATAGGGTGTTTCTGCAATATGATGCTGATGCCTATGCATTGCAGGTGGCCAGTGTAGAAGATGTGACAGCCATTCAGCAATTCCTGGTATATGATCTATATTTTGTATCCCATTACAGGCTTTTTTCTCTCTGTTAGCTATCCATGAATCAATCAAGATATTTATTAATTTGCTTGCTACACATGGTTGCTCAAAGGATAATATTTATAACCATTTGGACTTCAGGGATTTGGCAACCACTACTTTAAGAGCTCATTTGATTGTCAACGTTAAGTATTTGATTGATAGAAGTGGTTGCTTAAATCCCACAGTGAAGTTTTTTATTGCAAGTGAATGAGAGAAATGGTTTCATGTGTGTGATAAATGAAAAGATTGGTAGGGATTCCTCTCTTGGAGAGAAAGGATGACCTGTCTGGAATATGCAGACCAAGGATTTTGAGGATCAATCACAAGAAATTATTCCAAATAGTTGGCTATATTTATGGCTGTTCTCAATCAAAAACCAGAAAAAAGACCAAGTGCATTACTCCAGCATCAATGTTGCATGTTTATATATATATATGTATATGTATATATACATATAGGATTAAGTAGATGGAAGTTATTCCCATTGAAATATATATACTGAGGGTGGGATCATCTGTGTTAGCTTATAAGTGTGAATTTCCCTTTATGGACAGTGGATAAAAATAGGCCTCTCAGTAAAGTGATTTGTCCTATGAGACACCTCCTAAGATAGGTCATATGAATATCTTTTTGTGTTTTTCTTTTATCTTAGGTTGACTTGAAGGGTTTAGGCAATGCTAAAGCTTCCTCACACAAGCCCGTGATGGCAAATCAAACTAAACACATTAAGAAGTGACCAGCTTTCCAACACACTACCAGTCTGAGCTTCTCCATTCAAGCTTAACATTCCAATCTGCTTGTTGGCATTTCACAGGTCAAGTGAGGAGAAAAATGTGGTCCAGGGACCAGGGGTATCCAGGAAATGTAGCAATTTCTGATGTGTTATGAGGTCATGGGATACATGCCAGAAGCCCAAGGGCACCTAATACATCTGTCACACTGGGACAAAAAGATATTTCTATATCTTGCTTTTTATAAAGACACAGGTACACAAAGATTTGGGGTCTGGTTGAAGACAAGGGATGTAGATAGGTCAGACAGACACTGAAGTTCCCGCAGTTGTACCAGCCAAAACTGTAACAGAGGGATATAAACACATGTTTCAAATGACCTTTCCATCACTGGTTTTTCCAGTCCTAGCCTGCAAAACTTGCCCTGTAAGACCCAATTTTCATGGCTATGAATGTAAATGATAATGTTAAAAAGAGCAGACCATAAAAAGTGGTTTGAAAAGACATGTTTCAGCATTAATCTCTTACTTGATCAGCTAGTGTGGTCAAGCTACTGTCTTCAGGGTTACTGTCTTGTACTCATTTCTGACATAGAAACAGGAACCTTAGCAACCAAACAGAACACAAAAGCAATGCTTTTCTGAGTTGCAATATTGGGTATGCAATCACAGGAGGACTTCAGGCAAAACTGATCGATTGCAAACTTTGTAACTGAATAACAAATCTGTTCCTAAAAAATCCCTATGAGCAATGTAAACCTGTCTGCATGCCTTTTTCATGCAGAAAATAATGGCAAACACATACATGTTACCAAGGATTAGTGCCAAGGACTGACAAAAAATTTAAAACTGTATAAATTAGGCATTTCTCAAGACAGTGCATAGTTTTAACCTAAATCAGAAGGTCTTAAGGTCACTATACTGCTTACACATTCTAAATGAAAAGCAGAAATCAGATGGAAAATATTTTTCTTAGAGGGGGTTACATTTCATTCCAATTTTAAGGAAGACAAGTGATCTGAAATTTCCAGTGGATGAGTTGCTGACATTGATAGAACGGCTGATGTAAACATTAATTTTATACTGAGTTCTAAGAACATTTGAGACCTATTATTTTGGAGACTTTTGTACATTTATGGTGACATCCAATGGTGCTGAGAACATAGACCTTCTCCTTTTTTGGCTTTTTTTTTTTTTAAACATATATTTAAATTAATTTTAGAATTTCCATTTATTTCAGTGGTACAGATGAGGCAGCTAGGCTGAAGAAAATCAAGTGCAATTAAAAAAAAAAAGTCAGTCAATAAGAAAAGAACCATGGGTAAATGGTCTGTCTATCTCAGAAAGATTCCTCCATAGAAATCTGTCTAAAACAGTACAGTGCATACATCTGAAAAATAAGATAATCTACTTGTAAATAACAGGGACTGAACTAGAAGATGGGTAGAGTCCAGAACTGATTGATGCATAAATATCCCTCCCCTTCTTTAGTACCAAGAAACACTTCAACACAGGGATGGGAAGGTCAAGGAAATGACCGACTAATTCATGTTTACCAAGTTATTAAGTGCTTGGTCCCTAAAAATAGACTGATGTGGACAAGAAAGGTAAGGCAAATCTTTTACTCTTCAGTGTCCAGAGGCCTCAGGCATTGGCTAGGCAGCCAGTACAGAAAAGTGTGAAGGCTGAGGGTAACTCCTCTCCACTGCCTCTGTCTGCCAGCTGTTTACTATCTCTCCTTGCTGGAAGCTATCACTTCACAGCAGTTAGTGGAAGGAATTGTCTCATTTGTTTCAGCCAGATACAGAGTCAATTACTTTATTTTACAGAGCTGTCAGAAGCAAGTTCAACTGAGGAAACGAATTTTTCACTGACATGAATGGGAATTGCTCATAACTTCATGTCTGGGTTCCTCCGTGAAGGCACTTGTTTCCAGAAGAAATGGGGTTAAATAAACTGCTTAAGGTTTGGAGCATGGGCATAACATAAACTAATGAGACTTTTTCTGCAGTGATATTTGAGAGTGGTCTTACTAGCAGCATCAGTCTCAGCAGACATGCACTGTGAAAACAATGTAAAATGGCAATTAAAAAAAAATCCTAACAATCAGAATCTTCTCTTTATGACATTTCTAGATAGCACCCTTTGCAAATCATGTTTCTTTTGGATTTATGCCATTAGGAATTAAAGTAATAAGAACAATTAATCTTTCAGAATATGTGAACCGAAAAGAGCACATAATGTAATAAAAACACTTCTTCCCCTGATTAATACACAATCAAGCATCAAATAGTGAAATCTTTCACTAAGCTTGTTTCTTCCATGATTAATTGTTTCTAGGCACATACTAGAAAATTACAAATTGTAACCTGTTATTTATGATTTATGAACCATTATAAGTGTTCTTGGTATTGTGCTACTGATATTCCTGATAATAAATATGTATAGCATAATAAATTCCTGATCTTTAAAATAATAATTTTTAAAAAAACCTAGAATATTAGTATTTGCATAAGGAGTAATTTAATTTTGTACCTAAAAAGGCTACTGGAGAAAAAAACAAAAAAGGCAAATGAACTATTGGCAAAAACCCATCGTGTGTAGGAATCTGGGGGTGATAGGGCTCACAGTTCTTCATTTCAATGTTTCCATGCTTTGACAGGTCATTTGTTTATGCCTTTTTGAGTAGGTTTGGCCAGTAGGTCCAATTGTTGGAACTGTTTTGCAGTAAAAACATTCCTAGTCTGGAAGGGGTTTTAGTTTTGTTTCTCAATTCTATTTATAGAAATCAAGTAAATATTCCATTTTACTGATCTGTAAAATAAGTCCTATAATTTATAAATTCCTGACACTTTTTAACACTAGGTAAAGTGTGCAGCATGTTAAATACACAGACATTTTTTAGGCTGTGTTTACTTTATTTCCAGAAAGTCATAGAATCAAAAACCCTGAGTGATGAAGAGCTGCTGCTAAAAGGACGTAAAAACAGCTACCTGAAACATGGTATACTTAAAGGGGTAGAAGGGGAATTCAGGTGTGCAGCCTCTAACAGAGGTGTATATTTTCCCAGTTATTCCTTGAGTACTGCAGGAAAGAAGTAGATTTAATCCATCCAATAATCTGCATGGGACCTAGAGACCTGCACTAACAAGTGCTGGTATTGCATTTTCAAAGTTCATGACAACATCTCTATTAAACAGGAGTATTTTCTCCTTAAGCGAAAGACTAGAAGCTTGTAAAACCACTGAATAGTAGTTTTGGAATGTTATAGTATATGTAGTATGGAGTAGTATTATATATGTAGGGTATGTGTAATATGGAATAATTTCTCCAAACTTTATAAATGTAGCAACAAAAATATACCACATAATAAGAAGTACTAAACCCTAATTTTCAGTGCCCTCTGAAGTTTTGCTATCTTTAAAATTTCATGTCAGTGGAAAATGTGAATGACTAAGTGGAATTAGGATCAGAGTATGCCTAATTCATAATTACTTACTTTGTGCACAGCAACAATTTACAAACCCGCTTTTCACTGGCAGTTTGAAAAGAACTTTCAGATGGGATATTTGATAAATTTCAATTAGACTAGAAATGCCTTGGAGGGCCAGTTACATATCATGGTATTTACTCAGACATCAAAGATTTAGTTGTTTAGACAAGGAAAACTAAGGCCATCTGACTATTCAGAGTATTTAGGAAGAGTTCTGTTTATTTCAGCCTAGAATATTGCCATAAATAGATGTCCCAGTTACAAAAAGCATTACCCATTCTGATAATCCAAACTTCTACAATGATCATGTCCAAAAATTGCAGTCTTAAGACCTTTCTTCTTTTTCTTTGGTTTTTTTTTTTTTTTTAATGTACATTACAGCATAGATAGAATAATACTGAAGAAAATCCTGCACTGTCATATCTGCTGTAGTTTTCAAGAATAGAAATTCATACATACCCACTGGAATTCAGAACAAGTTTCCAACAACCCTGGAAAATAAATAGGCTTTGATTTTTTTCTGGACCATTTCATAATGATCTGAGCAGTCCATTTTCTAAATCACATGGATCAGTTACAATTGAATTTCAGAAGCGGTAGCCGACTGATCTGGATTTATCACTAAATAAATTTCTAAATTATTAAGTTGCTAAATCAATGAAATGAACTTTTGAAAAAAAAACCAAAAAACAAACAGCCAAAAAAACCACAAAAGAAAGAAAAACCAACCAAACATCAAAACGAAAAGGAAAAAAACAAACCAAAGAAAACCAATCAACATCAACAAAAACAAACAAACAAATAAAAACAAAAGAAGGAAAGTTGAGTATAAAGTCAGCTACCAATCTACTAGGTGCTAATAACTGATACACAAAAATTGCATTAAAAATAGAGCCCTTCCATTCTGACGTTTTCTGGCATAAAACCATGTTTTACCCTCATTACAGGTCCCATTCTTTCATCATCAACTTGCCTGAGCAAAGTGAAAGATGGATCATTACTACTTGCAGAGTGGCAGTCTGATCCTTGAAAATCTAGGGAACTATAATTTGAATATTGCAGCCTCGGTTTAAGATTGGAATAAAAATACTTTCCCTGATTGAACCTCATACCACTGGCCTTGGCCCACTGATTCAGCCTATCCAGATCCCTCTGCAGAGCCTTCCTGCCCTCCAAAAGATCAACACTCCCGCCCAACTTGGTGTTGTCTGCAGACTTACTGAGGTTGCACTTGATCGTCTTGTCCAGATCATGGAAAAAGATATTAAACAGGACTGACCCCAGTACTGTGCCCGGGGAACACCACTAGTGACTGGTACCAACCGGATATAGAACCATCCACCACCATGAATTTTGTACTCATCTCTTTCTAAACTTATGTTTGTAGGATCTTATCCTGTAGGATCTGTAGATTTTTATCGCTAAGATAGATGATCTCTTATAGATTCATAAAAATTCAAGACAATAAAACAGATGAAAGAATGCTTCCTAGTGTGTCCATATGAACACCAGAAAATGTGTTTGAACTAAAACTGCAGCTTGCAGCTAGAGTAGCTGTTGCAACTCTGTCTTTATTTAAACAGCTTATATAAGAAAGAAATCCCTATATCCCTAAATAAATCTCACAAGTCAGAGTCCCAGTGTGACAAGGACTCAGTAAGAAGTAGGAAAGTTAAGAAACTTTAGAAACAAAAATATGGGTAAGATCTAATTGGAAAAGTATTACAACAGTGAAGCTATCAAATTCTGTCTTCTGAGACAGCAGCAGAGTTCAACTCATGTGTTAATATGAACAGACATAGCAAAAAAATTCTTCATATCAGAAGTCTGTAACAGTCTACATAATTTCATTATCTCACCCACTTCTGGTCAATTTATGTGTAACCTTTCTGATTTTCTTATCATACACCTTTAAAACTTTTCAGAACTTAAAATAAATAGAAAAAATATCAAGAAATTAATACAAAGTCACTGAAAAAAAATAGGATGAAATGCCAGAAGAATTCAATTCCACTGAAACTGCTTGAGATTTTAAAATTATACTGATGTGCCATTTTTGTTTGTTTTTTCCTCTTCTGGACTTTGGCCAAGTCCTGAAGCAGAACAAGTTTTTGTGGAACATAGTTTATGTTTATGAAATATTTTATAAGGTGTAATAAAGTGCACTATAATTATATGACTTACCAAGTGAATACTTTCAAAGCATGTTATTCTTGATTGTTATTTTGAGTCCTGCAATTTAGACCATATGTGACCTAATAACAGGGATTTGAGCATAAATATCCACTTACTGTAGCTTATTTCTAATTATTTTTGAGATGTGTTGAAATTTTAAAGGACATCACCATGCCCTTTGGAGAGATTCACAAAACAGGAGCTGTTATTGCAGAGGAAAACATCCAGCTTGCCAAAAAACAGAGATTCCACCTCTACCAACAACAGCTCTGAGTTCAACATGGAATTTTCTAAAAGAGGAGTCACTAAGCACAAAGGTAGGTCCTTTGTAGAGACAAGTGTATTATACTCATGTCCATAGGAATGGCGTTTAAAAGCTAGAGGAAAAGAATCCTCTAAAAATATTTTTGAGCAACAGTGCATATAGAGTGCCAAAAAATTATATTTAGGTCCATGTGTTTGCACAGCTAGAGACATACCAAAAAGACCAATTCTCTTACCACAGATGAATGAATATATGTTCTGAAATGGAGACTTGCCCTCCAGTAAGATTTTTCTATTCTATTGCTGGGATGGACTTCTCTATCCTAAGCAGATCTCTAGGATATACCTGAAGTGTTTGTGTTTTTTTCAGCTGAATTTGAGTTAGAAAACTGATTCTTGAATTGGCCTGAGCATCTTAGGCTGTAGTAATATCATGCTCTCTGGCAATCTTTTTGGGTGACTCTGCACCTCTATCAACATTTCAATGTTTATTTTGTTTCCTTTCATCAATTGGGATGAATATGCTTCCTATTTAAATCTGAAGAATTAAAGATAAAGCAAAATGGAAGTGTCACAGTTTTCCAATAAATCATTAGTGGGGTTTGCATTTAGAGGAAGATGAAAATTAGATATTAGAAGTTGTAGCTCTCAGATGTCTCTCTTGACCTAAGCCTATAATTATGCACTAGTTTGTTTGGAACTTGATTTTCTCAGAATTTCTGAAAACTTGGGGCTTTCCGGGCAAGCCAAATTTGTTATGATATTCCTCTCCAGAAGCCAAGATGAAAATAGTTTCTTCAAGATTTCTACAAGGCTTAAAGAGAAACCAGACCATGAATATCATATTCCTGGGTGAGCAGCCTAATTCCTAGGATATTATGGAAGGAACGGGATCTAAATAAAAACATGACTAGCGTTAATTATAAAAACGTGAGTCATGATGAATTAGGCAAATTCACAGACGATAATTAGGGGCTCTAAAGACCAGCAAGTCCAAAGTGTAAGACTGAATCAGATGGATAGGCTGTTCCAAAGAGCGGAATTCCAGATATACGTCTGCATAGTTGGCGGCAAACGTGTTGGACTTACAGGACAACACAAAATTAGTGGCAAAGTGTGATGCAACAGTTTTTCAGGTAAAAAAACCCCTCTAGGTAAATTTTTGGAATTTCAACTGAAGAATTTATATTTTGTCTCTCAATTTTTCAGTTGTCTTTTTTCTGGTAAAAATAATTACATTGCACGACATAATATATAAAGAAGAGTTAATGTAGTAAACAATACTGCAAAATAAGACCTTCCAAAAATTCTTAACAAGGTCTTTTATTGGTCTATGGGTAGTAATAACTTTACTCTGGAAACTGCTGACTTAGCAGTTGCAAAATACATTCACACGTTCTTTTGCTTGAAACAAGCTAGGTGGCCAGAATCCTTTTTGAATGTTTCTCTTATGCTTTCCCAATGTCTGGCCTCAGTTGCATAAAACAAGCAAAACCAATAGTGAAATAGGAATGAAACACTGGGTAATTGAATTAACAGCTGGAGAGTGTCAGAACTTCCTCTGTATAGCATGAATTAGGGAAATAAAAAGTTAAATGCAAAATGGAAACAAAAGAGGACTGGAAAAAATTCTGCCCGTTTAATGAAGGAATGAAGATTTTCCTTAAAAATATTGCACAAGGCTTTTGTGCAGATGACTTGCTTTTGCTCTCTGGAGACTACTCTTGAAATGGAATCTCATGAAATTTTAATTGGATGCATCATTTTCTAAAAATGCAAAGCATTTTTTTTTTCTATTTCCAAACATTAAAAAAACCCTGCCATCACAGCCTGTACAGGAATGGACCTCTACTTAAAAAATTTAATGTTAAAATATTGAAGTGATACTGTGGCTATTATTTGTGACTGTTTAGGTCACTGAAGTCTTTTGTAATAGAATTATAGTGGTTATATCTGTTCAGTTAAATACAGAGTGCCAGGAAACATTCTCACTTACTGAAACTGGATTGTCTATATAACTGAGTTGTAAGAAAGGTTCATGGCACATTTTTGTTCCACAATTGCTGGTTCACTTTCTGACAGCTCCTGGTGAGGCTCAGGGACTAGACAGACCAAGAATCATTTCAAACAGTTTGTTTGTGTCCAGCTACATAATTTCTCATAGGCAGTTTTGGACATGGGCTATTGAATGCCAGCTGGCTTCATTGCCAAAAGAACAATCCCAAGCATCTTTAATTTACTGCTATTGACACAGTCATTCTGTCTATCCAATACTTTTGACTGTGACATGTCCAAGCCCAGCTGTTAGCACAGGGATGACCGAAAATGGCACTTTTACAAGTTTGCCTTCTGCCTCCATCCAGGTCCCTCTAAGAGGTGGAGTTTTCCATCCCTACTCACACCAATCTGGGATTTCGCAGTTTTCCCACTTCAGGACTGAAGTTTGATTAAAAACTGTTTAAAATTTCTTATTTGTGAGAAGCAGTCAGTATTATGCAATGCTACAATAATTTCCTTCTTGGAGAATGTGATAAATGCTATTGCACCAGCAATCTCCTTTAAATAAAAAACTCCACTGCAGATAGACAAAATGTTCAAACATAATTACAATGCAACAGTCTGCACATTTATAGACAATCAATCAATTTGTGTGTTCATCCACAAACTTAAGACAAAACCTCATCATCATCTCGAGTCACATTAGTAGCAGAGGTGCTGGATGCCATCTTTTAGCTAGCCCAGGAGTATTGGGACCCATTGTTGTCTCTGGTTTGCCCTTCATGGAATGCTTCTTCTGCAGCTCCTTGTTTAAGGAAAAACTACCTTTTTCAAAAATCTCAGGCTTCTGAGTTCCCTTACCATGAACCTTGTACAAGCAGGAGTTGGTGGCAAGAGGATGTATGCTGTGTTCAGTCCAGATATCTCTGCAAGCAGAACTTTTCAAAAAAAAAAAAGAAACCTCAGACATACTCAAATAATATAAATGTTTCACAAAGGCATAGAGTGAGAATTTTATATTTTTTCAGCACTCTGTCAGCACTTCTACCCAGAGGAAGTGGTGAAAACACTATTATTCAGTATTATTAAACTAAAATGAATAAACCACTAAGAGATTTAGTGTAGGGAACAGTTTAACTTTGAGAGGAGAATGAAGTACATGAGCTCCTCATTTCAAATAGGTACAATATTTAACATAAGTATCATCAGCACTTTAGTGTTTAGTAGGAGTCCTTAGTATGTTAAAGTATCATTTTAAAAGATTCGTTATGGCTTAGAGACTCCTGAAAAGAAAGGGAATCAGATAGGAGTTTTAAACAGCAACTGATAAATGAAATTTTGTTTGGAATAAAGAAGTCAGTATATCTTAGAGAAAGTTTAAAGTTGGTTTTGGTGCCCTTAAAGGTATTCACATCTGCTGAGAACTGTATTTCTTTCAAATGTGTTTTAAGGATGAGAAGGATGAGAGAAGGATGAGAGAAAGATGATTCTCAGATGTTTTGTTGCTTGTAATTCATTCTAGGCTAAAATAAGCTATTTTTGTAGTTTATATCCAGGTTTTGCTTTGAAAAAAAAAAAAAAAGTGCACCTACTTGTATATCTAAAAGGAATGCAGATTGTGGAATAAAGCCCAGTTTGTGGTAGAGAGAAGTTAATTTACATTTCCTGTGCCTAGGAGAAGGTATAGACTGGAAACTAAACAGAAATGCTGAAATATCTGTAGCTATCAACAAATACTACATTAAAAAACCCAAACACTTCACAAAAAATAGTTCTAGAAGGCCTATCATGCAGTTAATTAATGAATATTATAATGAAACACTTTAGGACTCCCAGTGATGTAACATATCTGGTAAACTATAAAGTTAATTAAAGGGAAGTTATATTATTACTTTAACAAAGTCTTGGAATAAAGATTAGACTAGGTTAAAGGTTAGACTAAAGATTTCCAACAGCACCTTGAGTATTCAGGCATTGAAGCTGCTTTTATCTGTAAACAGAGTAATGAAAGTAAAGTCCAGTAGGAAAAATAGTAATGTCATCTGTCAGTAGGTCCCTGAAATGCCTTGGCTTCTGTTACGGTGTTAACTCTGAATGCCAAAGATTATTTTAATTAAGGTTCTAGTGGCTATTTCAATATCATGTTTTTGTGTGTGAGTGTGCCCAGCTGTTTCCTTGATGGAACACTTGCACAGCTGAAGTAAATGGATGAGCCAGCACAAGGGAACAACAAGTTAAAAACTGTCTTTCTCTATATATTTCTGTGTACACACATGAGCATAGTTTCTCACTCTGCCCATCACAAGTCAACATAAACAATCAAAGATTGAAGTGTCTTTTGTATAAAGTACACTTAACTTAGTGTGAGACCCTCTCATGCTACCAGTCTTCCCACTTCACTTGCGAATGAAGTTGAATATAAGTTGAAGTGTTTGTTTGTTATCTTGCAAGCTGTGATGCATTATTTTTTGCAAGCAGAATTAACAGTAGTAGTATAACTACCTGATCTATACCTTCCTAATGCAACATAAAGGAATGAACTATGTCACTCAAATGCCAGTGGATGTGACATAGAGGCCATATGTATTTACCAATAATTTTGTAAATTATGAAAGGACACAATATGAGATGAACAAGAGTGTCACCAAACCAAATAAGTAATATAAACTGATATTGACTGGATTATGAACTTACATATATGTCTGCATAAAGTTGTTCAAGAGAAATATGTTCATTTACATTTATTGGAAAATTGAATTGAAAGTCTAAAACCTTGACTGGGAAAGGCAATGAAGTCAGACAGAGATTTCTGCTTAGTATTGCACAGTTAGGGGAGAGGAACAATACCTATATGTTACATAACTATGACAAATGTTGAGGTTTTAATTAAATCAATGAAGAACAAATATGTCTGTCACAGTAATGAGTGATGCCAGAAGAATATTGACTTTGCTAACAAAAAAAAAAAGAACAAAAAAACAAACAAAAAAACCAAACAAACCAAACAAAACAGAGATAGGAAAAGTCAAGTAAATAAATACACCAATAAATGTGGTCTGGAGCCCTCAACTGCTGACCTCACTTCCAAACAGTGACCACACCAGAAGTTGTTCATACTTCTGACAGAACTGGGGACTGAAGACAGGGCAGGTCTCAGAGACAGTATCTAGTTTAAATTCCAGGTTTATTTTTTGATTCACGCTGTCATGCATTTCTGAATCCTTTTCAAGATCAGATCCTTGTCATGAACCTGTCATGATCCTCTCTGAGCCATTAATTTTAACTTCCTTAGTATAAAACCTGAGATTTGGAGGAGAGGGAGAAGGACCTCTTATAAACCAGCACCTTAGATGATCACAGGAGTAGGACATGGTTAGGGCACACACCTGAACCCAGGCTTCCCTGATGGGAATCATTCTTGGGAGTAGAGATTGCAGGTGTTTTATACCACAAACAAAGCAATGAGTCTGATCATTGTCTGAATTACCCTTAGTCATCTGCCCTGCTACACATAGTATTTGAAGAATTTAAACCTAGCACCAGAAACTAATTTTACAAGCAGAATTTACAGGTTTTTTCTAGAATCCATTGTTAGATTTAAAGAGAAATTCATGACAAAACTGAGTGCTCTTAATATAGGACATACCTGCTACTTCAGACTAAAAAGTGATTATTTTAAATTCCCAGAAAAAGCCTCCAAAATTATTAATGTATATGATCCTAGGGAAAAGGGAATAAAATTCTCTTAACATGAACCTCCATTCACATAACTTAGAAGGCTGCCTTGCTTAGTATGTTTGGCTTTACTGCTTGTTTCAACAAATTAATGAAAGGGCTGACTTCACACTGTGGTTCTTTTAATTTGGTCCCCGGAGATATGCTGAAGTTCTGAAGCAAACTGAAAGGAAAGACTACCACCTTGTTAAATTTGGCCATATAATCCCATGGATCAGACTGCAAATAAAATAATCACTGAGGCTGTTCCTTGTTAAGTATGCCTACTGCTGAGTTGGGAAGCAAGGCCGGCACTAAATCCAGAGATCCCCTTCTTGCTGCTTGGACCTTTCTGGATTGAAGGACTTTTTATTGGACTGCTTTTGCAATAAGAAGTCAGGAACTGATCGAACAAAATATTTAAGTATAGTTTTTATTTCTAACACATGATTCTGGGTCCTTAAGAAGTGATATTCAAACTCATAAAAGTGAGTACTGAAGCTCAAGACTGTCTACCCATGCTGTCCATGATAAGTTTAACTTAGCACTGGGACTACTTCTCTCTACAAAAGAGGATGCAGGATGTGATACTGTGAAGGGGAGACAGCCTGTATCTTCCTTTTCACTGCTTCTATTGGACTCAATAGTGTAATTGAGTTGAAGCTCTAATAAATTTAGATTCTGTGTTCCAAGATGTAGACTGGACTGGTCCTTAGTTGCTGTATACTGCTTTGCCACATTCACATATGCTGTGTCTTAGGCTGTGTAGAGCACCCTCTTGCCAAATTTAGCATACACATGTTTAATAGGAATATTCCAGACAAAACCACAGACAACTTTCCTTGCAAAACTTTTCCTATCATCTAGATAACTAATTTCTGGGGTTTATTTTTTTTTTTAAATGTACCTCCCAAAAAAGGTCTAATACACTTTAATTAAATTAGATTTTGAATATGTCTCTGGCATGAGGCCTCAGCATTTACAGTTCTGAATTGCACCGGAGGTTTTAAAGTTGGGATCGCACTACCCATTGCTAAAGTGATTATGTCTTCTTTTCCTGCAGGCTGAAATTAAGCTTGCATGCCTCCAGCTGGCCAGGCTTTTCCCTTCAAAATTCTTTCTGACTTTGGAAATCTTTCTAGGCTTGGGCCTCTGGGACATACAACCAAGAACAGACTATCAGCAGTTGTCAGGGGCCACATACCTCAGAAGCTTGTATGCTGCTGCTGCCATCACCATCCCCCTCAGGAGCAGTTGTGGGCTCTCAGTACCTTGTATTTTGATCCTGCCTTCCTCTTGAGAGGAATGTTGCCCCCCACAAACAGATGCAATATGTATACCATGGTTATAGAAGATCAACAACCCTTATTGTCACCAACATTCGATTTATTCTCACTGCTGGGCAGGATCTTTAGGATGACTGAGAGGCAGGAATCAGGAACTTTCCTGTCTACAGGTTCAGCAAAACCTGAGATCCTCCAAAGTATTTTGTCTTGCAACAGCAAAGACTGGCAAAGCACCCATTGTTAAAGAAAAGTTGATGCAAAACTTCGGTTCATCCTCATGTGAATCCAAAGGCATGAAGGGTTTAGACAGCAATTGGGCTTTACTGATTGACATTATGGTGAAACTGTTAATCTGTTATAGAGGTGTCTCGACTTAGTTGGTACAAGAGTTCTTGGCATCATTGTCTGTCAGTGTAAAAGGAAAAGCTTTAAACATATCTGCAAACATGTTTTTATTATGTGTGACATCTTCCATTTTTTCCTTTTCAGCTTAGCTTGTGCCTGTTTGTGTTGGCAATCCAACTGGGTAAATCCCATTACATGGACTGAATTACTCCAGCATTCTGAATCTCAAACTGTTGATATGTCCAAAAAGAAAAATTCTGGCAGCCAAGAGCAAAATGTCTCCTCTTTTCCAAGGTAGAAACACACAGCACTTGGACTACCTGAGATCTTTTTTCTTCACCTCTTTCTTACTTCCCTGTAAAGTGTTGCAAATGTTATTGCAGTACATATCAGAGCAGGGTGTTACAGGTGCCTTTCAGTCCATTTCTCCCTCAGAGCATGTCCCTACCTCTCCACTGAAGCAGCATCTTTTGTGACAAATGCATTGGGAGCCCAGGTTGAGCTCTTACATCAGTCTGGCCCCTTGCACATCTGCAAACAAAATGGTTGAAGTCTGTAATGTCTTCCAGGCCTGTTTACATATTAAAGTGTACTTCTAATCTGGCAGCTGCATCATAAAGCTGTGGAGCACTTGGGGTATAAAAAATACTCTCAGCACCCATGGCAGCGTTTTCAGATCAAAAACTGGATAAGAACGGGTTGATGTCTTTCCTTCTTTTTTTTTTTTAGCTTTTAATTACATATATGTTGGCTCCTCCTGCTTTCCTTTTTTCTGCCTGCTGATTCCCACAGAGTTAGGACAAGAAGCAGGAGAAGGCATGAATCCCAGGAGCAGAGGAAGGCCAGCAGGCTGGAGGATAGACAGGGATGTGGCAATAGAGGCCTGGAGATGACAACAACAACGGCCTGATGTGGTAAGATGTTTTGGTGGGTATAGCTGTGTGCTGTCATGGTGTTTAAACAGCACACAGCATTTCCATCCAGTGTGGCCTTTACCCTTGCATGTACAAATTTGATAAGGAAACTTGTTTCAAAAGTGGAATTCCCTAGAAGTTTGAAAGGACTCAGACTTGGGTTTGGAAAAAGCCTATATGGAAACGTAAATCAGCTTTGACTTCCTGAATGCCCACACTTGGGGAAGTACTTAGATGCAGCAATATTTTTTTCAGCTCAAATAAAATACATTGTTATTCTGAAAGCTCCAGTGTCAGGCACATTTGGGTACTAACCTCTTAATGTAGCCAAAGAATTCTGTTCTTCTATTTCAATATTGAAGATGGACCAAGAGTATTGTATTCAATGAAAGCAATAGGAATACATATGCATTTTTGGAGAAAGTCATCCTGAAGGATATTTTTTGGATCATGGTTAAATGATGTAAGAAGTTTTTACATATGCCAAGAGATCTTTCCTATTTTGTTAATGTGAATGCTCAGTAGTAGACACATCCTCTACCAAACTAAATGAGCTTTCATTAAACTAAGAAAATAACATCATTAAGGGACCTAGAGTCTTGAAGGCACCTGAAATTTACAAAGATACACACAGAAAAGTCTTTATAATATGTTTTAAAAGCATCCCCTTTGTCTAAAAACTATCCAAAAGCATCTCTGTGTGTAAAACATCTGAATTAACTGAGCAGAAATGACTGTGAATTCTTTCTGATTTTTCTTTCTGATTTATTTATTTTCTGATTTTATTTTCTGATTTATTTCTGAAAATACATTTGCTGAACAGTAAAATGTGACAGCATTTTGTAGAAGTTCCTTTCTGCTTGAAAAAGGAACCACAAGGAGGAACATTCTGAAGACAGTGTCTAGTACCTATATTAAAAAACAATTATCATTTAATAAAGGCCTGTTACAAAGCATATAGTAGACATGAAAGAAAAGTGCAACAAGGTCTAAGCAATAAGATGGGGAAGCACAATGTAATTTTTGGGATTTAAAAATATGTAATCCATGACTGAAAATATTTATGGTGTTCTGTTTTTGGTTTTTTTTTGTGTCAAGCACAGTAGACAAAAAGAATATATCCCTGAATGATTAATGAAGGTAGGGGAAATCAGAGAAATAGATAAATGCAAGAACCATAACCTTGCAAAACAAAACAGAGAAGAAAGTATCCAGTGTAGTCTGAGGTTCCTAACCCTTCACAAAATATGTCAGCCTTTAAAAACATATTGCTTCACTTTCTTGGTAAGTCAGTGATGTTCAAGTTCACCGAACACAGTGCTTTATAATAGCCATTAATTTTCATGTTAAAAAATACTATATGTGTTCTGGAATGCACTGCATTCATTCTCCTCTAAAACCTCATCTTCGTTCCAAGTAATTACCATCTGTTTCTAATTTCTGATGTTCTGTATCGGTGGCAGACTATGTGAGCTTCTGTACACAATATAAGCTAAGATAGTTAATATATATTTTATTTGGTAAGGCCATTTTTCTAAAAGCAATAAATAAAATTTAGCCTGTAAAGCAGATAATGTACTTCTGCTGATGCCAGTTGAAACAAAAGTAGGAACTGGAGACTATTTACAGGTCTTGCTGTGAGCAGCCCATACATTCCACTTGCATGTATGTCAAGATTACAGAAAGTCCTTACAAAGTCAAGCTTTGTTTTAAAAGCAAAAGCAAAAAAATACTTATATCAACATATTTTTCCAACGCAGGCAATTTGTTAATGTCAATAGCATCCTTGTGTAAAGGAGTCAAGTTGTATTTCAGTTCTGCATGAAAAGGTTGGACAATTACTGAGAAAACTCCAAGCTTTTGCACTTTGGTCTTTGAATCAACTCGGGCACTCTTGGAATCTCTATTTTAACATAAATCAGATGGTTAAAGGATCACAGTATAGCAGTTTCGGGGTAGATGATTTTTTCTTCCCTGGCTTTGATTTACACTCTAGCAAAACTTGAAAATTTACAGATTATTTAAAAGGATGAAATAGGTCGGCCAGCAGGTGGTTTCTAACCCAGGGTTCCTTGGCCTTCTTAAAGGTGTACTTGGCTTCTTTGTCTTAACACCAGATGGTAAAGAAACAACGTGCCCTTAAAACCCACATACCATCAACTTGAAAGTAATGACTTCTCTATTGACTGATATATTGAGTCAAGCTTTGAGGAAAACGTAACCCCCCCACCAAAAAGCTGCTTGCATCTCTGCAGATTCTATAAATGATTCTATCAGTGAAAGGAAACATTTCAAGAATATGAACATGTAAATTTGGGGGGGAGTAGGTGGAAAGATTTCTCCCTTGAAGACATCTGGCCAACACTTCAAAAAACCCCTACTGATTCCTCTATCGAATGAGCCAAGAACCTGTGTTAGTCTGGCATGTCAGGTAATTCTGGGGCTTGATTCAAAATGTGCTGAAGTAAATGGAAACAATCCTATGGTGAATTTCCCAGTTGGCTTAGTTGAGCCTGTCTAATCCAGGTATCTCACATCTGCAATCTGTACTTCACAAACACATGAAAAGAAAGGAAGAAGGAAAAAATAAAAAACAGCGCAGTGCTGTAGCTTTCAGTTGAAAAGGTTTTACTTGTTCTTACAGGTATGTTCATTTTACACATGCCCAGAATTCCACAGCTGCCCCATTTTGATGTGCTGATGAACCCTGAATGCACTTCTGTCCCCTATGAAGAAAAAAGCTCCAAGGCCTTCTTCAGGATCCTCCCTGGCAACACTTCCCAGTGTTCAGGAGTGCTAAAATATTGCTCTTTGGAGGGCAACAATGAGTAGGATAGATAATATGCATGGATTGAGAGATAACTGGTATTTGCCAGAGTACATATTTCACTCATTTATCCCAGCTTGACAATGAGAATATTTTCTTAACCTGATGCCAATCTACCAGCTTATGTTGGCTTTCCTTTGAATTGGGATCTGTATAATATATGTTTGGAGAAATATAAATGTAGATAAAATAGTTGGGTTTTTTGTCCTTTTAATTACTGAATATGAATCCATCAAGAGATTAAAGGAAGGGGAAGGGATCTCTAAGTTAAAGAACAATGTTGGCACAAGAACTATCATGCCTAAACCATCCAGGAGCTTGGTCTGGAAACTACAATAATTCAAATAATCAAAGCATTGCTATTCTGTAATTACTTTCCTGGGGCTGTAGTATGGACTAGAAATCTAACAAATGTTAAGATACATTTATGAACAAGATTAGATGAAGTGATTTAGGTAGCAGAGGACTTGAATCAATGGCACAAGAACTACTTTCCAGCAAGTACTTTACTTGCTGGATCATAAGATCATAAATTAAACAACGGCTGTTCTCTCTTCTTCAAGTAGTAGCATGGAGTAAGAAATTTCCATGTCTCAATAGTCACCTCTCTCTTATTCAATATGTTATGAGATTGAGTTATCCTGGATAATGGTAGTGGAACATGCTGGCCAAGCCAGATGAAGCCTGAATCTGGCAGAAATTTCTGTGTTGAACTTTCTGGATCCATATTCCAAGCAAATAAATTATGACAGACCAGAGCAGAGCCCTGGAACTCCTGGGTGCTGATGTTGGACTCCTGAATATTCCAGGTTACAGGGAAACTCGATGTGGGCAAAACACTTAAGAGTGTGAAACCACTACCCCATCTGATGCACTGACATGTTCAAAAACATTGGGGAGCTTGGTGTAGACACCTAGGCAGCTCTTCAGGGCTGAGCTTCTTAACTTTGGCTTAATGCCAGTCATGCCAGACCCTGCTAACTCAATAAACAGCAACCAACTTGGGCCTGTCTTTCCCTTTTCCAGAGCCAAATTGCAGGAGTTACTTTCGCCCTGAGGCTGTGTGCAGCTACCTAGATGTACTAAACCCTCTCAAAACGCAGTCTGTTGCAAAAACGTATCACAGACTCCAGTATGGTCCTTCCTGGGCTAGAAAACCCCTGGGTCCTTTGCAGACTTTCCTAGTGTCAGGTGAATTATGCTGGGAATAGGTAATTTCATGGCCTACAGATAATGTTGTGATTCCTACAGTTGTGACATATTGATGGTGCAGAATACGTTATGTACCATGCTGCACACAAGAATTTGAAAGCTGATTTTAAAGGTCTTCAGCTCCCAAGGGAAATCTTAAATTTGCCTTTTACTGGTTCTGACCAGTGACAGAGTCTTTGTTTCTCTGCTCTGAGTTGTTATTTTATTTTGATCTCTCCCATTTCACGGACAGGATGGGTGGGTACAAAGATGGATGAGATATAACCAACGTCCATAAACATCCAATATTTTCCTTCATTCTCTCTCCTAGGGAAATGAAAATAAGAATTCTTTTAAAGATTTTTCCCCCCCCTTTTGATTTTTTTTTTATTAGTGATCAGTAAATCAGGTTTTTTTTCTATCTGTTTTTCAGCAACAGCTGAACTATTTTGTCTGCTATTTTATAAAACTATTCAGCCAAAGGAAGACACCTGTCACAGAAAATGCCACATATATGGTTTAAATTTGCAACATTAGAAATTTCTAACTATTAGAACATGGAATGTACTAGAAAATCAGATAGTCCTCCCATACTCTTTATCCCCTATCTGCTCTCAATTTATTTCTAGTTAGTATGGATCATAACTTCAAGAGAATGTCCTTGTCTCAGGAAACCCTTTTCCTATTTTTAAAGGTCCTCTTTATAAAGCAGTAACAAAACTTAATTTTAAAAGTCCTTCCCTGAAAAAAAAAATTTCCCACAGACAGTTCTTCCTCGTGGACAAAGGTGCCTGGAAGTCTTGAGAGTCTGGCCCTAGAACTAGAAGGCAGATACTGGAAGTCCAGGAATTCCCAGCCCTTCTGTATGGTAGAATTGCTTGTGAAATCTGAATCCTGGAAATTCAGAGTTCCTGAACATGATCTGACAAAAGAAATAGTTTTACTGGCAGAAATCCTTGCTGGCTCTATTTTTACTGGCAGTTCAAGGCACTGGTCTGAACTGTCCAGGACAGCAGGTGACTGGAGATTCTCTCCCAGTCAAGACACATAAAGCTGGCTATTCATGAGATTCAAACTGAAGAGTAGGTCTGTATTTCTCTCCCTGGGAAAGCAGGTGCTTAAAGGTATCTGAGTAGAAATATTAGGCAAAGATGGTAGATGGACACCTCCTCCCTGGGGTTGGACATCTTCTTCTGAAGACACGAGTGCTAACTTCAGCAAACAGACTCTCAGTCCTAGGTCACAGACCTTATTTCTCTCCAGGTCTCAGGGAGTTCAACCTCAGAGCTCCCACTTCCCAGAGGAGTACCGCTAGGGTTGACTCAGGAATGCAGAGCAAGGGCAACATTCGGTGACTGTCTGACATGAAGGGAATAAAGAGCTGGGTGAACAAGGAATGGAGTTGTCCTGCACAGTGAATGAAAGGAGAATGGTGACTGTAACTCCCTGGTGCTAGTATCTGGCATGGGTCTCCTACCATCCCATCATTTGATGCAATTGCTTTCAGCTGGGTCAGGTCAGAAAGGCCTAAGTGTGTCTCCAAGGCTGATTAAAGCCTAATACAAACTAATGGTCAGTGCTATTCTCACAGACATATGCTCTACAGAATGATAGAATCGATTAGGTTGGAAAAGACCTCTGAAATCATCGAGTTCACCCTGTAACCTAACACCACTATGTCAATTAGACCATGGCGCCAAGCGCAATGTCCAGTCTTTCCTTAAACACCTTCAGGGATGGTAACTCTACCTGAGAAGCCCATTCCAATGTCTGACCACCCTTTCTGTGAAGCAGTTCTTCCTAGTGTTCAACCTAAACCTCCTCTGTCACAGCTTGAGGCCATGTCCTCTTGTCCTATTGCTAGTTGCCTGGGAAAAGAAGCTGACCCCCACCTGGCTGCAACCTCCTTTCAGGTAGTTGTAGAGAGTGGTAAGGTCACCCTTGAGCTTCCTCTTCTACAGGCTAAACACCCCCAGCCCCCTCATAAGATTTGTGTTCCACACCCTTCACCAGCTTCATTGCCCTTCTTTGGCCCTGCTTCAGCAACTCAATGTCCTTCCTGAACTGAGGGCCCCAGACTTGGTCACAACACTTGAGTTGTGGTGTCACCAATGCCAGGCACAGGGGGATAATCTCTGCTCCAGTCTTACTGCCCACACTGTTTCTGATACAGGTTAAGATGCTGTTGGTCTTCTTGAACACCTGGGCACACTGCTGGCTCATGTTCAGCTACTGTTGACCAACACCCACAGGTCCTTATCCACTGGGACATTTTCCAGACGCTCTGCCCTAAGCCTGTAGCACTGCATGGGGTTATTGTGGCCAAAGTGTAGGACTTGGCACTTGGTCTTGTTGAATCTTTAGCCAAATTGAGTCCCAAAAGCAAAATTCAGGGATACAATAGGACAAGATTTGGAAAAGATTCCTCTATATTTTCCATATCTGGCTAAGGTTGTCTGTTAGGTAAATAATAGGTTAGTGAAGCTAAAATTCTCTAACAAACCTGACAGGTTTTTATACATTTCCACAAGGAAGAATTTTAACATGTGTGTCTAACTGACTTCATCTTTGGTAACTCATGAAAAATGATAGGTAGCTGGTTAACAGTCCATGCCAGAATCAACAGTCTTTGTTTTCCTAGAAGCTGAAGATTTTCCCATCAGAAGGATTTATGTAAGGATTTATGGATCCTGAAAAATTTGCTTAACCTGTATTATTCCTCTGTCTTCTGGACATTTTATTTTTAACTAACTGTGGGGGCTTTTTTAATATGAAAATATTGACACTTCTCCATGAAGTCCATGAGACCACAATGCAAGCCTGTTATTTATCTTTTCCTTATATTTCATACTTTTTGCAGACTTGTTATAATACTTATCACTGGAAAAGCTGCTAATTGACACAAACTGCATACAGCAGTAATAATACTTTGATCAGTAATGAAACCCAGTTGCACTAAATCAGTGTTAGAGCTCTAGAAATTGTTATTCAAACTAGTTTCCTTTCTCTGGCAGCTGTTTCTGCTTTTCCTCACCTGAACAACAATGATCTGGAGAGCATGGCTCTTGGTCTGTTTTGGTATAAATGAAATACAAATTATGTCTTGATCTATTTGTAAAAGGATTAAACTTTCTCATCTTTTTTGAAACATTTGAAAAGGAGATAAAACCTGTAAAAATCTTACAAATGGTGGCTATAGGAAAATTTAAGTCCATGAGGGCATTGTTTTGTCATGTAAGGATTAGTTGTGGTCAGAAGTTTATCACAATTAATGTAAATAATGAAAAGAGAGTGGTTGCAAATAGAATAGGAAAAAAACCTATTTTGATGAATAACCATCCAGTTGGGATGTTGTAAAGTCAGTTGACCCTCCTTTAATTCAACTGAGGACACTTACAAAACTGACTGAAATAATTTCCAAGCTACTAGCAATTCTTTTTGAGAGCACGCAAGGGAATAGTGAAGTTCTAAGAGGTTGGAAAATGGCAAATACAGAGCCTATCTTCAGAAATAGGAAAGAGTCAGGGATTCACAGAGAAATTGTTTTAACTTCAGTTCCTGGAAAAGTACTGGAACAAGAATCAGCTAAACTATTTTTAAGCACTTGGAAGATAACAGGGAGGTAAGTAACAGCCAGCATGGATTCGTTGAGTGTAAACCTCTCCCAACTAACTTTGCTTCTACTTATGATGGAGTAGGAGGACTTGTGGACAAAAGAGAGTCAATAGATGCCAGATATCTCTTGACTTTAGTCAGAGTTCTGACAGTTTCTCACATAACATTGTCACAAGCAATGTTAAGAAATATGGTCTTTGCAAACTGTAGTAGATCAGTGCAAGACCAAAGAATAATGGTAAGTAGGGTTTCTATTAGTGTAGGGATCGGGATAAAGAGTGATATTCTTTTCACGGGTAGCACCAAGCTGGCATGATCCTCAAGAACACTAAAAGGAACAGCACACTCCTCACAAACTGAAAACATAGTCCAGAAAATAGGATGTAAGTCATTAAACATACTCGGTTATACAGAATAATCTTTGTAAATAGTCTGATCAACAAATTGGGTGGTAATTCTTCATGAACAGCTCAGAAGGTTATAATACATCACAATCTCTGCATGAAACAAGAATTTCATGTAGCTGGGGAAAGAGGCAAATATCATTCTGAGATGTATAAACAGAAATTTCATCATAAAGTGTGTCTACTCAATATGAAGAACACAGCAGGAGCACAATGCTATATTTTCAAGATCTTTATTCAAGGATGTATAGAATATTTGGAAAAAGTACCAAGTGGAAGAATGATCAGAGGCCTAGAAAGTATTATTTATGGAAAAAATATGGCAAAGGAATTTGGAGTGTTTAGACTGGAGAAGGAGTGGTTGGAGCGGGTGATAACATTCTTTAAATATGTTAAAGGTAATAAATACAACAAACCCTTCTGTCTTTAGCAGGCTGAGACTGTAGGCACTGCACCTCAGTCCCAAGTGGCAAAACACTGTCAGTGAGCAGAGTGCAGACTGGCACAGGCTGTCTGAGGACAATGAGACTCTGAGACTGAATATATAGGAGACCAGCATTAGACAATCATTTGCCAAGAATGGTTTGGATATAGCCAGTCTTCTTGTGGAGAAAGATTCTGTGACTCTGTGAGGTTTCTTTCACTGTTTTCTATGGGCTATGATAAATATAAGCTAACAATAAAACACTGTGTTTTAAATCCACTATGTGGAAAGAACTTCTGAAATTGGAGATTTTCATAGTATCATGTTGCTAAAGAGACCACATCTCAGGCAAGGGAAATGGGGCAGTTGAAAACATCCAAAATATCTTCAGTGCCTGCTGTGTTACAGTGAGAAAGAAAACAAAATGTTCTCAAAATATAGAGTATAGCACATAGTTTGGATGGGGCTTTTAACAACCACATACTTAGTGGAACTTTCTTATAAACTTCAGGGGATTTATTAGCCATCATTGATAATTAGGCTGTGTTATTTAGGTAATGTCCTGCAGTAAAGATTCTCCCCCCCTAGATCATAACCCACCACAAATGATGAGAAGCAATACTAATGGGAAGCCTTTGGCTCAAATTTTTCACTCAGTTTTTAAAATATATTTTTGTGGTTTCCCAAGTACACAACACAATTTTAAATAATTATTAAGTCTTTTATTGCTATTGCCTTTGTAAAGTTTTACTGAAGTTTATAATGCAACGCATCAGTGCAACTGCCATATGTAATCTCCAGAAGTGTGTCAGTGCCCTGGTAGCAAAGGATGTGCTGGGATGTGTCCGTGAAATCCCCAAGTTGGTGGCCCCTGAGCCCTGCAGCAGCACTGGGAGGCAGCAGCGGGAGACTCCCTGCTGTGGAACAGCGATCCCTTCCTGCCTATCTGACCTGCGGCTTACAGAGTTTCACTCCATACCTGGAGCTTGGCTCAGGGATGTTTGGGAGAGGCTGATGAGCATTGTCCAGCCCTGGATCTGCTCTTCCCTGCTGCTTTTCCACAGCCCCAACAACAATAATTGTCAGAGGCAACCTGGAGCATATCAAGCATGACTGTACAGCTCCAGAGGTAATAGTCAGGGTTAAGTGTGGCCCAGGCGGTGTTTAGTCAATCTTGCAGATTCTTGAGGACAACTGGATGGATCCTGCAAGCAAACAACTGGTTTTGCTGCTGGTTTTAACAAGGATTCAGCTTTTACAGGCACAGGACCTCCCTTCAGGGACTTGCTTCGAAGAAGTGGGGTCTATCTGAATAAGTGAAGCAACGGGCTGTAACCTTGGTGAGGAGAATTTTAAATCAGGAGTGATGGGGGAAGCACAGGATGGTCAACAATCAAGTGAGGAAGTGGTGGATTGTTAGGCAAGCAAAGGGTGTGGTGTGATATGAATATGAGAGGGCACAAGGAATCCAGGAGGTTTCTGGAGTTCACTGATGACAGATTCTTGACACAAGTGATCAAGGAATCAATATGCGGACATGGTCTAC
Organism: Myiozetetes cayanensis; assembly: GCF_022539395.1. Classification (NCBI taxonomy): domain Eukaryota; kingdom Metazoa; phylum Chordata; class Aves; order Passeriformes; family Tyrannidae; genus Myiozetetes; species Myiozetetes cayanensis. The sequence continues at coordinate 84,071,670 of NW_026087411.1, read as the reverse complement.
TGTACTTGGAAACTAGGAACTACTGAGGAGTGTGGAAACTGGGGGCAACCTCAGCTGCAGTGTGCATGAAATGGTGGAGTTCAAGGTACTGAGAGAAGAGAGGAGGATAAACAGCAGAGTTACAGTCCTGAACTACAGGAGAACAAACTTTGACCTGTTCAAGTACCTGCTTGGAAGAATCCTCTTCTTTAAAGATAAGAGGGGTCATGGTGAGCTGGTTGATATTCAAGAATTATCTTGAATATTATCAAGCTCAGAAGACATCCTTTTGGATGTCTCCATGGAAATTCATTACCCTGAAAACACCTTTCTTTTAGGAAATAGATACAATTCTTCCTCTGTTACTGAGCTAGTCCATGGTACTCATATTCAGTAGGAAATGCAGTTTATATTGTTATGACATATGAAATTCTTCTTCTCTCTCTGTACCACAATCCAGGACACAGTAACCATTTAGAGATATCCTAGAATACTGGTATTAAATCAGCTTTCAGCAACAGGTATTAAGTGATGGGTTTTTTAAGAATGTTCTTTATTCTGTTTGGAAAAAGTGTGGCAGAAAACTGGCTTACAAACATAACAGAGAAGTACAACAGAAGATGAAATCTAGAATCTAAAGACAAAAGAACTGGTGCAAAGTAGCATGCTATTTTAACAGGAAGGGTTACTGACAACTGAAACAAGTTGTTAAGACTGAGTGGCTTTCTAGGAAAGATTGCAGATATGATGAACAATCTGTAGGTACATAAATTAGCAAATTAATGTGCTGAAGAGGTTGTGTTTTAGGCACGTTTTCTTTTGGTCTCAATCTCAGTAATCAAACAGTTTTTCTACTGGCGAAAGGCAGCAACAGTGTGCCAAGATCACCACAACTGCAATGTGAACACAGGATCCTCCAGCACATGTGCGATACAGACCTGAGACCACGATCTAGCAAGAATTTCACTACCAGAAAAAATTGTTGGCACATGGTTCTGGAACCATAACAGAGCACAGTAAACCAAACAGTCTTCATTTTCTCTTTGTGCTTTAGAAGCACCTAGTAACTAAAATGCTAGTATTGGTCCTGGAACAAAGAGCAGCTGGATTCGCTGCATGCTGGGCTCTTTGATAACCCTCAGGAACAGATTTCCTAAAGGAGAAGTATAACATTTTTCTGGGTTTATTTAACGATTAATATATGTGTGATGATCCAGAATACCAAGTAAGATCTGTAATTTATTTCTCATGGAACCTTGTAGTGATTTCTGAACATCAGCAGCATTAGATTGTATTATGTCATCACTAAGTCATTGTTCTACTACTTATTGTCTTCATTTTGCTAAATATTACACACTATCACTCGTCAGTGACAACTCAGGATTTACAAGCAGTGCTTATTATGACATCAAGCAACACTTTCTGGGCCACCACAGCATCATCATTTTGAATTTATGGCTATTTGTAAATAGCTTTGTTTAAGTCTTACTTCCCCACCATTTGCCATGCAGGTTTTCTGAAAACTTTCAAGTTTGACTTCTAGTGAGAGTATATAAGTATTAAGTTTTTGTTTCTTTTATTGAATTTTAAGTCATTCCTCCACAACAAAGTCTACAAAGCACTTTTCATTGATCTTTTTTATGCAAAATCAGCAAATGATCTAACAAACCTGTTTGGAGGCAGATTATAGAACATGTATTCTGTGCCTTTCCACAGAATATTCTGAGTTGGAAAGGACCCCTAAGGATCATCAAATCCAACTCTTAAGTGAATGGCCCACACAGAGATCAAACCCACAATCTTGGTATTATTAGCACCATGCTCTAACAAACTGAGCTAATTCTGTAAGTTTTTACATGCTTCTCTTTGGTGTTAGAGCATGTCACTTCTCTTAGTCATCTTCAGGATTCTTGGAATGACTCTTTAGACAACACAGTTACTGAAGATATGTGTAATTGGAATATAGAAAAGCATGCAAACTTTTCCAGGAGTCTCTCTACTTTGGATACTGGTATTTGAAGTACTGTTATTCATATGAATTTCTACTTTGTCATTTACTCAGATGAACACATTCTTCAGTTAATTTGCACTATGTTATTCACCAAGTATGTAAACTCCAGTCTAGCTAGAACAATATTTTCCTTTTTTATTTTCTTGCCATAGTTTGATAACTGCTTAGTATGCTCCTCCTGCTATTCAGAGCCATAGTCCAAGTTTCCATCTGCTAGCATATCTACCATTTTCCTGTGGAACACTTCTGGTTCATCTGAGATACCACAAGAAATGCAGGGTTTTTTTCAATAATATCCAGCTTTCCTTAGCTCTGTTGGTTAGAGCACGGTGCTAATAACAGGAAAGTCGTGGGTTTGACCCCTGTAAGGGCCATTCACTTAAGAGCTGGACTTGATGATCCTTATGGGTCTCTCCAACTCAGAATATTCTGTGATTCTGCAAATATATCACATTTACACATTAGTTATGTAAAAATATACGAATATAAAAATTTGAAACATGTTTCCAAAAGAATAAGGGTCAGATTCTGACAGAAGCTGAACAGAACATAATGAACTGAGGCACATAAGCAGAACATTCTCCCTAGGGGGTGGAAAACATTTATGAGCTATATGAGTCCCTGGTTGATAAATTCAAATACTACCTTCCCTCTTTTCCTTAGAAGGGTTATGAAGGGATATGTGGCAAAGACAGTCCACAACTTCTGTACAAACATAGACATCTATGTTTGTGCAAGGGTTGGAAGAATCTCACAAAAAGCTTGATGCATGTTTAAATAGGAGAGCAGTCGGCAACTGCAGACGAGACAGCAGATATAATCACTGAATAAAATGTGAAAACAATTGATAAGGAAACTGCTTGAAATGCAAAGTATTTAGGCCATATACAGCAGACACCAGGAGGACTTGCTGTGTAGGCAGGATATTTAAGAATTAGGCCACTTAACATTAGGATCAAAATCAGAATCTAAATCTTGACCTGTAATTTTCAAAGTCTTGTCTCTATGCTGCAATAGCAATATGAATATTATTTCTTTTCTTGCAGTCTCTACCGTGTTCAGTATTAAAACCAGATCCTCATCCACTGAAACTGCTTCAAAATGAATCACCGCAGCCCCATTAAATTAGAAGGGAGAATCTAGCCAATAACATTTGAGCAGAATAAAGCAGTTATCACATTTTTTACTCACACATGTCTAAAAGTATATAACATCCCTCTGCTTCCTTTTAAATTTAAGACATAAATAGCATTAAAACAGCTATTACAGTTTTTCCTCTTAATTAACTAGCATTATTTGTCATTACATGTCACTGAAATTATGGTGTGGCTGATAAGCTTGCCAGTGACTGACATCATCTTTAATTTTAATGCACTAGACAACCATAGTTGTCCTCACCAGTACTGTTATCTTGCAGGTGTCCTGGTAGGATTTCTGGAGGCATTTCCTATATAGATATTCTTAACCACTCTGCTGCTTTTCCAGTGGATGGTGGGGGAGTTGCTCTGTTTTGGAAATTCTGGGGATATGCTGGAGATGTAGCATTTGTTTTTTTTCATGCATCCACATTAAAATGATGAAGTCTTACCAAAACAGCATCTCTTGTCTTGACCATTAGCCAAGTTTGAAAGATCTGAAGGATCATTTCATTGAGAGATTTGTTTGTACAGCAAAAGAGAGGCTGACGAGTAGCACTAGAGCAAAAGTGAAGGCTAATTCTGTATTGAAGGCATAACCAAGAGAGTGGAAGTGTGTAAAATGATTGCAGATAGTTATAATTTCCTTTTATTTTTATATCTAAACTCTAGACAAACTTCATTCCAGCCTAGAAGGCACAAGATGCCATCGATTAAACTGTCTTGGATCCCTCTGGGCTACCAATACCCAGTATATTTAGAAGCAGTATGGTCAGGAGGTTCCTTTCTACCTTTGTCTACCATTGCGATGTCACTTTGAAAACAAGTTGTTAGTCAGGTTGAGGAAAAGTTTATGATGATGGTTTTCTTCCTCTGGTCTTTGAATATGAACTACTGATGTATAACTGGCTAGATGCATCCAGAGGGTACAAGCAAAAAAAAAAAAAAACCAAAACATTTTCAACAGTCTGAAGTAACTATACAGTTATCTAGGGAATGATTTTAATCCATTAATCACTGTATAGAATAGTGCATGCACAACCACTGTAGTTGCTTTTCTTCATCTGCTAGACACAGAAATCCAGACAGCAACAAAAACAGTGAAATGCTTAGGAATAGGTCCATTTGCACCGCTCCCGGCTGCCTAAGCCTGAAAGGACAATCTTGTACCTAGTCCATAAGGATCAGAGCAAAGGTAATAGTTGGCAGTTATTTCAAGCTGACAACAGTTTGGGAAATAGTATATCTGGATAAATAGGTTATTTTCAAGGAAGAATCCACATATGTCAGTTTTGCCGTTGACCTGCTGGGTAGTTTTCAGGAGGTCCTTTCAGTTTGCTGTGATATATTTGCACCATCTGTATATGGGGATTAAAATGTCTCTCCAGAGTACTTTAAGATTGATGAGAGCTATAAAGATGATTTTCACAGTGCTTACCCACAAAAGATACATTACAGGCAAAGAAAGATGCCTGGAGGCTCCAGTGATGCCATACTAATCAAAGGTTTATTCCAGGACATTTTGTTCCATGCATTCATAAAAGAATTCAATCCATCAGAGAGCTGAATGTATTGACCCTGTGAAAAGAGGTGCTTTTTTTTCCCTTTATGGTATCATTGCTTGAGATTTCTTTAATAGCATAAAGTTATAAAAGTATAAAAACATAACCTAGCAATTATACTTGTTGATTAATTGACCTTAGCTGGGGCTAAGGTCAGTGTTTGTAACAGCCTCTTCATTTCAAATTATTACAAGACTTTGTTACTGATATACCAGCAAAAAACAGTTGCACGTAATTTAGCAGGTGAGTATGTTTTAATAACACCTGGTATATAAGATGAGTTTTCAAAATTTACTAGTCAGAAACTTGGTGGGTATAACTTGGAAACACAACATTTCACAATCAAAAGATACCTTGATGCTGCTTAAAAGTGTTCCCTTCTCAGAAAGAATCTTTACTTAAGAGTCACAGAAAAAAATATTTGTTAATAGCACAATGATGGCCGAAAAACAGTAACGTACTTAAAAATGGTACGGAAGGCCAGCCACAGATTTATGTTAAGCACTAAGAGAAACTCTCATCCATTAATGTCAGCCAGTGAGCTCACAGACTGGAACACTGGACAGGAGAGCAGCTGCAGAGTTTTCCTGTTTATACACAGCTACATCCAACCTTTCTGGATAACTACTCTGATTTATAAAGTGTAGCTCTTCCCTATTAATTTAATGCTAGGTCGTGTTACTCCAGCCAGTTCACTTTTTCAGTCCTACCGGTGTGCTGGTGCAGAAGTGGAACAATGCACTTAAAATGCCAGTATTAACTGAGTAACCAAACAGGTTTTGCTTTAGACTAACAAAAACACAAAGCATATAGAATATCCCTGCATAAGTGAATACAGGATATTATTATAAAGTGGTCATTCATTAGAAGAGAAGACTAAACTCAGTGACCTAACAAGCCCCATCTTGTTTAAGGTTACTGTGAGACAAGAATCAAGGCCAAAAGTTTTACCAAACAGGTAAAAAGACTGTATCATTTAAAATAGTTCTCAAAACTCTCCAAAATGTGTCAAACCCAGCAATTCACATACCCTTATTCCACCATTAATTCCAAACAAAATGAATATTTATGACATTTAAGTCTTGTCAATTATTGTTCAGGCATAAAACCTTGACCTATATGTCTGTGATTTCAAGAGGGCTAAGTTTTCACCCCGTATTCTTGTCATACTGTAACTCGACATAAGACATACCACAGAGCTTTCATAAAAAACAAAAACAAAAACCCAACCAACCAAACAACAACAACAAACCAAACAAATCCCTCCCCCAAAAACAAAAAAACCTTCCCCCCCAAAAAAAAAGCAAACCAAAACAAACCAAGACACCCCCCCAAAAAAACACCAAACCCAAACACAAAGACTTTTTTGCACTACAGTCATTAAAAGTGTGTTTCTATTTTTTGAATTTTCCCATGTTAAGTCAAATATTTCTGTTCTCATTTGCTGAAGTATGCATAAAACTGATTAATAGAAAGAGTGGTCATTTAAAAAAATGTAGCTCTAATTGAAAGATATTACTTCATATTATTTGTCTGACATTTCTGCAGCAAATAGCGATTTTTCTGTAACAGAGAAAGAGTGTCAAACGTGTGCTTTTTAGACCTGTCAACAAAATATGATTTTAGTAATTAATCTAACAATCTAACAATGTTACTACACTTGGGCATAATGTTCCCAAGTGTCCAGTTTCTTGGTCTCCAACATAGGACCTCCAGACCTTCAGAATGCATGCAAAACTTGAGAGCAGTTAAATGTAGAGGAAGAAAACTCAAATGAAGGCATTTTCCAGGATTACAAGGCCATATGTGGGACACTGGTATGGAGTGATGATGATCTTAAGAGAGAGAGATAATAGACCTAAATGCCCTAATGTAAGTTGCACGTGGAGGCACCAGCTTGGGTGTCAGAAGTTGTTAAACTTTGTTAAGTGGCACTGAACAGAAGCTAGTCTGGCTGAGCAGGCTGAGCAAAGCACCCCACCAGCTCAAACCGACTGATTTGTCATAGATCTAGTTTGCTAGTTTGCAGACTGCAGAACTACAGTTCGAGACTGAATGATACCATTAGAGATCTTTTTAATTCAGTCTGAGGTCAGCTGCAGCATCTTATAAAGGATTGTATCCAACTGGGTTTTGAATACCTCCAAGAATGGAGATTCCACAGCCTCTCTGGGAAGCCTGTTGCAGTGCTCAGTCATCTTTACATTAAAAAGAAAAAACTTTTTCTACACTGGAATTTCTTATATTTCAATTAGCTCCCAAAGCCTGTTGTCCTGCCACTGGAAATCCCAGAGAAGATCCCAGATCCATCTTGTTTACTGGTTTTGATCACATTCATAAGACCCACCTAAGCCTTGCCTTCTCCAGGCAGAACAGGCAGCTCTCTGCTTCTCCTGTATGACATATCTCTGCACAGCACTGCCCTGTACTCCAAGGCATAGCTGTGCCCTGAAGGAGATTTTTTAAAATTATATCTTACAGGAATCTTAATTTTGCATCCACATACATCCTGATTGCTAGGATCCATGTACAAGAGATATAAATCCATTTTCTTAAAATATCAGGAGAATATTATGTGAAGAGGAAGTACAAGTTCAGGGCTCTTGTATCTCACAGACCAATATCAGGGGCTGCACTGGAAGTTAGTCATTTCCTGAGAAATGTATGCCTGAAGCTAAGGGTAAGGTTTCATCCTATGCACATCTGTAGACTCCTTAGTCCCATATGTAGGTAAGACTTTTTTTTTTCCTTAACTGATGTCCTGAAAACTCCTTTTCTCTCCATTTTCTTCTTTCATTCTCTGGATTATGGACTCTTTCTTCAAGCCATGTCTGGCTGTGTCTTCTGGATAGAGTTCAGAGACTGGGAAATGAACCAGCTACGCTGGTTGGTTAAATTTTTATTGTTCTCTCTTTTGGTTTCAAGTCCATGTTACAGAGGCCTTGAAATGCATTATAAGCATATGTACTGTATGTGAATGAATGAGGCTGGGCAGGCAGTTATCCAACAATGACTGTGCCTAAATGCAATTCTGACCCTAACCACTTCATTGCAATGCTGTAACAGAGCAGCATCCTGTTGGCAAGGAATCATGACTTAAAAAAAATGTGAGTGTGGTTTCAGCTCTTTGGGGATTTAAGGCTCCTACCAGCCTTCAGTCACTAGATGTCAGGGCTTTCTCTGGCAGTACCCATCTGTAGTTCAGTATACTGCAAGTGTTTCTTATCAGCTCTGGGCTTGAAATAAATGTACAGGGTATGCTGACAAACATTACCAAAGCAAAGCTAAAGTAATGATTTTTGACTATGAAACAAAAGGTTAAATACTTCGCAAAAAAAAAATTAAAAAAATCACTTACAAGCATAGTGCTTAATGAACCGACTAAAGAAAATAATTGAAAATATTGGTCTCTTTGCAGTCACCACAGTAACTGTAGTGGCTCCAGAACTTACCACTGTGCACCCTGAGTCAAGCACCCAGAATTTGCCTGCCTCTATATTATGAGATTATGAGACCTTCACTCTGTAGCACTGAATACCCTCAAAATTTAGAAAGGCAACAGCTGGGTCCTCGCTGCCTCGTGGGGAATGTACTCTGATATGAAGAGACGAGTAAAGCTAGCAAAGAACAGAGCAAGAACCATTCTCCAGCCATAAGATCAGTAGCCTAACCTGTCACCTGTCTCTGAATCATATCCTTTTTTGTTTCCCAAGCCAGGAAGTCCACATCCAAAATACCCTGGGAATAGAGCCTGGTAGGGCATATATGCTGGTCTGGGAGAGGGCCAATGGCGTTGAGCAGGCATCATGCAGGTTGTTATGCTGTAGGGCCAGCCATGTGCTGGGATGTGAGCCTGTGCCTTGAGTTTACCCCATTAGGGACCAGCAGGGGCCATGACATGCCTGGTGTAACAGCCTGGCCATGACATTCTGGTGGCTGATGAGGGGGATGTGTCATACTGCCCTTGCCAATTTCACCTTTGGGAGACAGGTGTGCCCACTGAGGGGCTAACTCATAGCCCACCTGGTGAATGCAAGAGGGACTGGAATTACCTTTTAAGCTGTGAATCATGGGGCTGGGTGTCTTCCTGGTCTCTGCTCAGATAGCTTGTGCTTATGTCTCTCCATCCTGGCTCAAGTGTACATAAAGTCTGTTCCATAGTACTTCAGGCACTGTGCCATCCCTCAGTAATCCTGTTTTCTTCTGTCTCTGCTGTCACTGAGTAGGGCTGAGCTGTTCTTTGAAAAATATGTAATTCATCTGTTAAGGTCAGTGAGCTCTCTGTCTGTATGTCAGTGATCTTTAATCCTACTTTGGAATGTTGATCCTTCTGTTCCTTGATTGTTCCTACCATTTTATTACCTTTTCCAGTTGGTTTCATGTTTTAATCTTAGTCACAGCCTACATATATCTATTTACCATTAACATATTTTAATTGTTCAAATAATTCTTAAATTTTATAGCAGTAGTATTATTTAAATTCCACACCTATCCAGGCTTACAATCACTTTCACAAAACACATTGTTAATATCCAGTTATTCTATCATGATTTGTACATTTTTTGAGAAGAGACTGGAGTATAATCCCAAATTAATTTTATGCAGGCTAATAAACAAGTGACACAATCCCTCATTAATCAGGACTGAAGCAAAGCCCTTGACTGAGGTGTAGAAGCTTCCAAAGGTTGGTGCCATTCCCAGAAGTAATTCACAGTCTAAACACTTGTAGGCCTAATATTCTTGTATATTTTTTTACATATACACACACGTATGCACGTATTCCTATCTATATGGATACAACATGTACACAACTTAAACATTAGTATGTATCATCTGCTCTTGCTTTAAATCATTTGAAAACTGACTCTTTCCCTGACATTATAAGACATAAATAAAAATATTCAAAGAAGAGATGAATAATACTATAGAAATGAGTATTGTGGATTTTAAAAAGCAAACCAGAAACTTCATAATTGGCAGATACGTTTTAAAAGGTCTCTGAAATGTGGGACTGGAAAGGCAGTCATCAGGCCTTATGGGACTGTCATCACTATGCACTAGGCTTCCCTTCCCTCTCTAGCACATGTGGTCCTAATTGCTGTGTTGGAGAGACCGTGAAGCTGGATTCTTCATGAACTGGCTGTAACATTGGCAGACATTTACTCATCCACTGCTAACAGTTTTTAATGGAAAATCTGTATCCATTCATGCTAGAAAAATGCTTATGTTAGAACAGGGGAAAATTAAACAGAGAAAACCAGATATCAGTAGCTTTTCCAGCTGCCAATAGTAGATACTCTACTACTTCATTAGCATTTATTGTATTAAATTTGAGGAAAAAAACAGTGAATGTGATCAAACATTAAAAAAATTTTGCAAAATTGTATATATTTTTTAACCATGTTTTTGATTTTTTAACCAGCATGTGTCACAAATTGAAGATTGTACAGCATATGATAGTAAATTCGGAAGTTGCTTATACCTGACTCAAACCTATGAGAAAGATACACAGGAAGTAACTTTATCCTTGCAAAATTGCAGCTGCTGCATAGGATGATTAAGACACATCTCCTTAGACAGATAAAAGCACTTCACTCATGGTTGTTGCACATAATGTAGAGCTGTTTGACCAGTGGAATAATAATTCTCAGTTAAAAACTCCACTTGCTTCTATCTTCTCAGGAGTTTTTTTCACTTACTGTGAGTTTTCCCGAACTTCACAGCTCCAAACACTGCCCTGGTATTAACAATTCTTACTGCAACTCTGCTTAGAAGGATATTTCCACAACCACAAGAAAATGGGGAATATTAAGGGAAGCCAGAAATCTTACAGGTCTTTACTCACTGTGATGTGAGAGATTGTATTCAAATCTCTGATATATTAAGTTGCAGCAGAACCTCAAGTCTTGTAGGAGCAGAGGCTGAATCTATAGTCAAACATAACGATAAGAAAGACTGATACAGAGTAAGTAAGAGTAATTAAACTGGTGCAGAAAATGCTGCATGGGTAAAGGGAAATACAAGTACCATGTGTTAAAAAGGGCAGATTAGGCTGAAAAGGATTTACGTCTGGAAGTCCTGAAGGATCAGTCTCCAGGACAATGTTATTTCCCATGTTCAATACTGAACTTGGCACAAGTAGTAGAAATCATCTAACCAAATTTGTTGACCACACAAGCATCTTCAAATACAGACAGATATATAGGTATACATACATACATGCATGCATACATATATGTGTGTGTGTGTGTGTGTATGATTTTCCATATTAGGACAATTTGAAGGATCCTAATGACCATACAGCAAAGTATTACCGGAGAAGTACACTAATTGATGAAAAAAATTCTCCCTAGAAGGTTGTACAGAGAAGGGCAACAAAGCTGGGGAAGGATCTAGAGCACAAGTCTTATAAGGAGAGGCTAAAGGAACTAGGGCTGTTTAGCCTGGAGAAAAGGAGGCTCAGGTGAGACCTTGTTGCTCTCTACAACTACCTGAAAGAAGGTTGTATCTGGATGAGGGTCGATCTCTTCTCCCAAGTAAACAGCCACAGGGCAAGAAGAAATGGTCTCAAGTTACCACAGGGGAGGTTTAAATTGGATATTATGAAAAATTTCTTCAATGGAAGGCATTGGAACAAGCTGCCCAGGGAAGTGGTGGAATCACCATCCCTGGAAATGCTCAAAAGGCATGTGGATGTGGCACCTGGGAACGTGATTTATTGATGGACATGGTGGTGCTGGGTTAACAGTTGGACTCAATGAAACAAGAGGTCTTTTCCAACCTAAACTGTTCCATGATTCTGTGTGTTTGAGGGCTACTGGATTTTGCAAGAGAGAAAAACTTTATTTGCAAGGAGATAATAAAATAGGTTTTTTGTATAACCTAGAAACAAATAAAAATTTAGAATGACCATGATTGCTAGCTCTAGATACATCAGGTACACAAATTCCAGTGCAGAAAGAAGCCATTTAAGTCAAAGGACATTATTACAAGCTAATGCAAAATGGTAAATTAATACTTTTGGATTAATGGAGAAAACAAAGCTGTTTGGCAATTAAAACAATGAGGTTCTGGAACTGTTCCCAGTCATATAGTCTCTTGGATAAAATAGCTTTAAAATGGGTTTGATTGATCTATAAAACAGATCAGAAGACAGAGTTGCCAGCTATGTCAAGGTGCTCAAATCAATGATCTAAAGTCTGCAGCTTTGGGAGCAGAGTGTGAACTTGAAACTTGATTGCCCACATTTTATCAGTGTCCTTTGCTACCAGTACTCAATTACAGTGTATCTGTTCCCACCACTAAATGCTTTCTTATTCATTGGTGATCTTTAGCTGGTGTTTCCACGTCTTGTTCGGACATGTGTTCTGGCCCCTTTGTAAGATTAGACCATGCAGTCAAACTGGAAAAAATGTGCATACATAGTGGTCTTAGACACTTAATTCCTTTCAGTAATCTGGACCAAAGCAACTGGTCCAAGATAACATGATAAGTCTGTCTCAGAGTAGGAAATCAAGTCTAAACCCAATGGTCGTTTTTCTATGGGTACTCATTAGGGACCTAGAAGAATTAAGTTCAAATCCCTTTGCAAGGGCACTCTTAAATCTTGAATAAGAAATGTTCCCTATATCTTAAAATTCTTTTAATATCATTATGATAAATAGATTTGTTTCCCATTTTAACAAAACTGCTTTTTTTCCAACAAAATGCAATTTACTTAAAATCTTCCAAATGGATTTTACTCTAACATCCTAACCACTGGGGTGCAGACTGTTTTGGAGAACAAGCAAGACTGTCTTTTGTATTTTAAATTAAATATTTCAAAGGATGTCATTTTTATTTCATTTTAAAATGAAAACAAATGTTCATACTTTACCATTTTTCTTAAAAGGGTATTCTTATTTTCCATCCAGGAACATTCCAGCTGCCATTTAATTCATTAGGCCGTGCTTCTTATGAGTAAATGAAATGAAGTAAATTACAAAATTCTCAGCAAATCTGCTATCAGTATTTCTACAGCATCTTTATGACCAAGGCTCAGCAGTAGCTTCTAAGTGAAAATTAATTGGTCACTTGAGGTAAATGGAATGCAGTATTTGGTACTGACATTTCTTCTTAAATTCTATTATTCCTTTTAGACACAATCACTTTCCAAGGATAAAATCTAAATATAAAAAGACAGAATCATAATAAAAGTCTTCAGAACTCATAGAAGTATGTACTTTCTGACTTTTCTGTCTCTCTTTATTTTGTCTCCTTAAAAATTTACTGTTAATCATTAGCTCTTCTTTTGCCAGAAGTTGAAATGAAAGCATATTTAGATATAAAATAAGTCCAACAATGCTTAAGTAGAAAGTTGTAGCTCTCTTCTTGTAAAAATCAAACATCAGTGTCTGCTGAGCTGCCACCAGGTAAAGCTACACTTGGACAAAAGAAAAGAAAACCATATTCTACTTTTGCATTAACAGTTTTTGCATTGAATCTTGGGATACTGGATGCTTACTTTGAGAACTGGTTGCTCAAATCGTGAGAATTTAATCCTTCATTTCTAATGACAGATCTAGCCTTCAAATGAAATAGGCAATTCTTGCTGCTCAGTGCTTTTCTATATCTTAAATTAAACTTAGATAGTGTTTTACTTTTAGTTTTTGTACTGGGCTGACCCTTGCTGGACACTGGGTTCCAACCAAAGCTGCTCTCACTCTTCTCCTCAGCTGGAAAGGCAGAGAAAACATAACAACAGACTCAAGGGTCAAGGTGAGATCGCTCATGGGTCAAGGAGAGATCACTCACCAGATACCATCAACTTGAGAAAATCAGTTTCATTTGTTACCAGTCAAGTCAGAGTAGACTAATGAGATATAAAACCAAATCTTAAAACATATTCTCCCACCCCTCCCTTCTTCCCTGGGGTCAACTTCACTCGCCATTTCTCTACCTCTTCTTCCCAAGTGGCTCAGGGAAATGGGGAGCAGGGTTTGTGATCAGTTTATCACACATTGTTTTTGTTGCTCCATTCTCCTCAGGAATAGGACTTTCCATGCTCTTTCCTTGCTCCAATGTGGGCTCCCCCAGAGGCTGTAGATGGATCTCTGCTCAGCCTTGAACTTCTTTGGGCTCCAGACCTGCCTCACCATGCTCTTCCCAACAGGGCGCAGGGGAATCTCTGCTCTGGCATCTGGAGCACCTCCTCCCCTTCTTTCTTCACTGACCATGGTGTCTGCAGAGTAGTTCCTCTCATATATTCTCATTCTGGCTGCAATTTTCTCCTCTGCAGTAAATTTGAGGTATTACCACTGTCACTGCAGGGCTCAGCCTTAGTCAGGTCCATCTTGAGCCAGCCAGCATTGGCTCTATTGGCACAACGAAATTTTCCAGCATCTTCTCACAGAAGCCACTCTTGTAGGCTTCTTGCTCCAAAAACCTTTCCATGCAAACCTAATATAATTTGACATGTGTTTTCACCCTCAGCTCTTCTTTTTGAGCAGCTGCCTATGACATGGCACAACAGTGCTAGATGAGAGGTGATATCCTCTTTAGGAAGGGATATTAGTGAACTGCTCTGTATAACCACTTTCAGCCCAGGAGATGTCTGCCATCTTCTGCCTGCTGCAGTTATTCCCATCAAGTGGGCCTTGGTGAAAATGGTGAGTCATAGGTATGTGTTCTCTCCCTCTGTTTTGGAAGCTAATGTTTCAAGGGGAGTAGCAAAAAAGCAGTGATTGCACTTCAAGTCCATGGCTGAGTTTGAAAAGCTTGAAAGACCATCACTATTGTGTTTCACTACTCTGAAAATATCAGCTCAGAAAAAGGAAAGGCTTGCCAGAGAAATACACCTTCAGTCATAAAAGCTTTGATGAAAACTTTGCAAGCCATCTTTCTCTTTTCGTCTTTGTTGAAATCACCTTGAACGTCAAACTTAGTAAAGGAATTTCCAAAATATGGTGTAGCTGTAGAATGTAATCAGCTACACTGCAATAAATTGGGCAAAGATTGTGGTGAAAAGAGAATAATCAACACTTGTCAGCATCAACTGGAAGCTAGGGCTCATGCCTTCCAAGCTCACAGCTTGGCCTTGCAAGCTGCTGAATATCTTTGTCAGTGCAATAGGGAGGTGCTGAGTAAATTAAATGCTGAATTGGTAGCACTGCTTAGTATTAAGGCTGCAAACATTTCCTGTTATAAGACCTAGTTGCTTATAGTTTTGCCAAACTAACTGTTTAGGTTGAAATTTTCCATGCGTGTCATTTGCCTTATGAAAAAATCTTTTGAAAAATTTCAGCCAAAATGTTTCTGCTGTGAAGCAAGAGAAAAACATGCTATTTTTTACTGTTAAGAAAACAACGCCATAACCTTTACTTTGGCAACTCTTGTGCCCTTCTCATATGTTGGACAAGGAACTTTACATCTGGCAAAAGGTCCATGTGTCACTGATGTGCTCTTTGCTATCCATATGAGAAACCACTTAATATGTAAATCTTAGAAAAGTCCAATTTGTATGAACTCACTAGCAGTTTGCTCAAACTTGACCACATAAATCACAGAAGATTCTGTTCTTACTGAGCATACTGACATTTCAGGCCTTCATCAGTGACCCAGACAAGGGAAGCAAGTGCACCCTCAGTAAGTTTGCAGTCAACACCTAGTTGGGCAGGAGTGTTGATCTGTTGGAGGGTAAGTCTCTTCAGAAGGATCTGGATAGGCTGGATCGATGGGCCAAGATCAGTGGTATGACCTTCATTAAGGCAAAGTGCAGAGTCCTGCCCTTGGGTTACGACAACCCCATGACGTACTACGGGCCAGGGGAAGAGTGTATGTGAAGCGGCCCAGAGGAAAAGGACCTAGGACTGCTGGTCGACAGCCACTGAACATGAGCCAGCAATGTGCCCAGGTGGCCAAGAAGGCCAATGGCATCCTGATTTTTATCAAAAATAGTGTGTCCAGCAGGACTAAGTGATTGTCCCCTGGTACTTAGCACTGGTGAAGCTGCACCTCAGGTACTGTGTCCATTTTTGGGCCCCTCAATTCAAGACAGACATTGGGGTGCTGGAGCGTGTCCACAGAAGGGCAGATGAACCTGGTGATGGGTCTGGAGAGTGAATCCTATGAGGAGTGGTTGAGGGATCTGGTGTTGTTTATCCTGGAGAAATTTAAGTCTGTTGGCAATAAATGTTACATTTGACTCATCTAAAACTCAAAAAAAAAAAAAAAAAATACCGGTATCTATGTGAGATATGTAATCGATGACAGTGGGATACAAGTCAGTAATATACCTTCCTAGATCTTTTGTGATTGAATATTTATCACAGAATCACAGAATGGTCGAGTTTTGAGGGGACCTCTGGAGGTCATCTGGTCCAAATCCCCTCTTCAATCAGAGCCATCTAAAGTCAGTTGTCCAGGCTTGCATCCAGACAACTTTTGAATATCTCCAGACATGGAGAGTCCATGACCTCTCTGGGCAACTTGTGCCTGTGCTCAACCTCACAGAGAAAAAGTGTTTCCAGATGTTCAGAGGGATTCTCTTGTGTTTCAATTTCTGCCCATTGCCTCTGGTTTTGTTACTGGGCACTATTGAAAAGAGCCTGGCTCCAGCTTCTGTACACCCTTCCATCCTATAATATATTTATATACATTAATCAGGTCCTCATCATGCATATGGAAGGAATTGTTCTCATGTATGAATTCAAACATAAAGGAAAAGTATATATATATTTATCATGCCCTATATGCTCTCCCCTTCAAATACTTTGACCATTAAATTTCAAATGTTAATAGCAATGTGATGCTTCTGGTAGCTTTTGAACAGCATGAAGCCTCAACCTAGTTACACGTTTTATTCTTAAATTTTACCAAACTTTTAAAGGGTTTTCATTCTTAAAAGTATTCAGAGTTTTCTTCGGCATTCTTAAAACATATTGCAGAGGTATTGCAAACTAGCTTTCTGCCTACATTTCTTTGAATGGCCAAGAAAGCAAAGTTTCAAATAGTGTGAAGCTGAGAGAAGATTACTGCATCCAAAAAAATTGTGTTGTACTGGGTGTCTGCTTTCTAGAATAACAGCAGTTGCCACGTAAGAGCTTAAACGCATTTTTCTTTAATTATATACTGAAATATTATAGATTACACTTGCATATGACCATTACTACTTAGAACCAGAAAACAATTTTGGACTGAAATCAGAACACTTTAACACTTGATTTGCTGCCAAAAGGGATTATAAACAGGTGTGGTCATAAAGTGTTCTAAAAAAAAACATGTACTGCTCCAGTTTCTGCTGCCATCGTCATATTTGTTTTCTGTGATACCTTAAAGCAACATCAGTAAATCATACCTGGCAGCATAAACTTTCCTATGAACCTCTCTTTTCTTGATAATTTTATATAATGCTCTTTAACCATGACCTTTTTTTCCATTACTTCCAAGGGACATCAAATTATTTTACTTTCCAGAATCAAAAATTGCATTATTTTTTTACTGCTCTATATGACAGCGAGTCACACCACAAATCTAATCCTTCTATGGCAGTTTCTAGGCTGTGATTGGATTTGTCACTAAGTGGACAAGTCCACTAGGACTAAGTCCTAGTACAAGTTTTGAGATTTTCTCATACAGATATGGAGACTGAGAACCTGCATCTTGGAACTGGCAGAGCTAATTTGCACAAAAGCTGAGACGATAACAAGTCTATAACACCTAAACCCATCCTCAGGATGGTCAGAAACTGATTTTAAACCTACAGTAGGTCAAAAAGCCTTCAGATTTGTGACTTCTCAAAAACTGAAAAGGTCCACAACAAATAGACAAATATGCAAGATCTCTCCTAATATCAACTCACACACAGGCAGACACTTTAGATACTTTTTCCTCCTTTGATTCATAATGTTTTGATGGAGTATTCCTGAATCTAACAGAGAGATGTTAATGATGAAGCTGAAGAGAAATTTAAATTGAGAATAAAACATAAGCAGAGAAGGAAATAACCATTGCTTTTTGGTAGCACATGCTGTGCTGGTGCCCCATACGGGCTACTTGAGAGGTGGAGATATTTCCAGCCTGGATAAGAAGAGAAGGCAATACTCCAGAACTCACACTGGTACCCTAAAGTTCAAGAAAAAAACTCAGGAGGTCCCCTTAATTATAATAGGAAGCACCTAGCTCAATAAATATTCTGATCAAAGTAGCTCAAAGGATGGGACATTGATTCATCTGAGATAATTAACACACTAAAACAGCTATAGAAGAATGCCTGATTTTTAAGTACAGGTGCAAGTTTATGTCATTCTTTTTCTTCAGAACTGACTAATCTGCAAATGATTCTTATTGATGCCCTCGATAAAATCAGTGCTATTATATCCATACATTCTAGTCTAGTCTAGCAGTAAAGTGATTTCTGCATGGTCTAACAGGGACAGGGCATGTGTTCATTGGAGAATGGTGAATGAATCAAAGAAGGAAAACAGCAAACCAGTGTGTCTTTTGAAGTGGGGATCTGCAGCCAACCTCACTGAAGTAGGACTGATGTAGGAATGATGTAGGACTGATGTAGGAATGATGTAGGCTGATATAGGAATCAAAGACATTGATTTCCATCATTGTATCACGCTGCCTCATTGGGTATAAGAATCAGGAACTGTTTGTCAAGAAAAAAAGAAATATTGAAATGGCTTCTGCCTCAAGGAATACAGGCTTTCATATGTTTATCAGTCTCTGCTTGATTTCACTGAATCCTACTGGGATTAGTTCAGTAGCCAAGTGTTGCTGAAAGGAGAGAGTACTATGAAAAATTTGATTACCTGTGAGAGCAGATAACATAGTCCAGTCACAGAAAGTCTTCTGTGCTGTTTTTCTTATGCTTCCCATCCCCTTCTCATCTCCCATATTGCCTCTCCAATTGTAACTCTAATATGTGTAGCAAATCAGTTTTAATTATATTCTGGTTAGCAGACTTGGTGGGAAGCATCTTGCCTACATTGACAGATTCCCATAGTCACCATCTGGCGTTTGGTGGGGAATAGAGATGACTGTGTATTGGAAATAATTCACATGCAATAGCACAGGACTTGCTTTGTTGATCCAGCTCTCCCTCTTCAGAGGAGGTATGTATCAGTACAATCACATGCTAACATGTCTCAACAGCTTCTGGACCAAAGTTGGTTTGGACCCACCAGTCCAGATTCTGGAAGAGCTGGTCTGTACTTCTCTGCATCTTCAGCTTCAGAAGAAATGGATTTTAAGTAACGTAAGAAATAGTAATTTTTTCTCCAGTAAATTTCCTATTATTCTGTGCTGCTGAGTCCGGCAGGCTCACTTGCTGTTCCAGGTGTCCATCTCAATAGGCATCAGTAATCAGATGCAGAATATGCATCTTTGAGTCAATAGAAAAAGATGTTTCAAATGTCAACAATTGAAGTTCAAACCCTTTTAGTGAAGGTTTATGCTAAAAGTAATTCCACACATGTTCCTCATAGTAGCTTTGGAATTTTATTTTTCTTAGCCACTTGACTTTTCAAATTAAATGTTATTTATATGTGGCATTTGATGGCAAAGCCATGCAAAGGCTCTTTGAGTTCATATCTGACTGAAGAGCAAAACAATCCCCACTCTAAGGAAATGAAGGGCAGCATGCTAGCTTAACTAGAGAAAAGACTGGTCTGAATGCCAGGGTGGTTGCTGGTATTAGCCAGAATAACATAATAATTCAGGTACCCTGTATTTATTACCCACTTTAATTTCAAAAAGATTTGTGCCGAGGAGTGGGTACATTTGGTGCTCAAGGACATTGTTAAATTGGCCAGTAAATCAGGCATAGGATCATACACTGAACTAAAGGATGGATGCTCAATAAGGGAACGTTGCCCCTCCTCCAGTCTGCTAAATGGAAATAGAATCACAGTGAAAAACTGGTATGTGATCACAGTATCAAAGGCACCATCCATTAGAAAACCTAATCCTGCTTTTTATAACTTCTAACTGCTTGACTTTGCAATAATATTCTTTTGAAGTTTGAATATGTGAGTAGTACACATGTGGGATATGCTTATTTACTATGAGTCATCACAAACACATATAATTTAAAGCATTAGAATAATAATGAGAAAATACGCATAACTGTGTTAATGCTTAGTATAGATACCAGTGAGTACATGTGGTTTTACAATATTTACAAAGTAGATGCCTTTGGTGTTACGTAAACAAGAAACAGTTTGCATCTATAATGTCACTTGTATACATTTAATGCAACCTGGGGCTTAGTGGGGCTGACTTTGAAAACAACTCTGTATTAAATCCATCTTTTTACATTCTGGAAAGTATTAAAATTATTTAAACAGAAGAGTGTGGTTAAATTGCTCTGTGGCTTATGAGGAACAAATATTGCCAGCTGAAACACTTGGCAATCCAGCCAAGGTTGGAATACCAATACCAACCACAGGCATGCATTTCATCTTCCTTGGGACACTTTGAAGAGGAAAGACTGAGGAGTTCTCTTGAGACTAACTTTATAAAGTCTTTCTTTTAAAAATAAATCAATATCAAATGATGTTGCTGTCACAACCTGAGTGATTTATGCTTAAGCAGTTTGGGACCACTATGGTCTTCACTATAGTTTTTGAAGTGCCAATGTAAAACTGGGGGAGCAAAATCTATGGGAACTTTGTTCTAAAGAGCAGTGGCTAGTATTAATATCTTTTTACTGTTTTCAGGTAGAAGAATTTAAATTGTAAGAACATCAGAGATGTTTGAGTTTTTTGTAGAGAAGGTGTTTGTTCTTCCAGGCATGGGTGTTATATTTTCCTATATATATGAACAAAAGTTGAAAACCACTAATGCTGATAACAATCACTACAGTGTGATCCTTCAGACAAGGAGTTAGCTGCCCAGATCTACTACTTCAATAACACTTAGCTCATGAGGAAAACTCCCTTTATCCCCTACTTCCCCTGAAGAGGGGAAAATGAAGATGCAACCTGACTAAAACACAGATGGATTGGATGCAACATCATTTTCTTAGGTGTAGAATAAAACTAGTTAAGCACACCAGACAGAAAACACTCTACTCTTCATATTATTTAATCTAATATGCACTCTTCTGTCAGAATTGGATTAGGGACTGATTTCCTATGCTGTTACACTGAGAGATTTGTTGTGGCATCTGTAATGGGGAGTTGTGATCAGCAACAAAGAGTAGTCTGGAAGTAGTGTCAAGAGTCAATTAAACACCAGCCAAATGCAGCCAACAAAAGCGCATCTGACTGGCATCTGATACCAGTTGTGACAATCCCATACTCTTTTCTCACCCTTCTCCTTCCTTTATGATGTGACTCATGCACAGCTGGCAAACATAGTCTGCCTAATTTGATATGTATTACTTACTGCTGTAGTTGCATTGTCTGTTGTTCAAGGAAATATACTGTTTCCTTTTTGTGCTGATTATCTTAAACAAAGATAATAATACAGTTTGCTCCTAATTTCTGACATTTACAGTAGAGGATGGCTAATCATTCTTTCAGCCCCACAGAAAATTATTATCATAGACATTTTCCTTTACTTTCTGATCTGAACTGTGATTCTTTGCAATCCTCCTACATGGCTAGGACAGAAAATGGCAAAATTGCCTTAAAGGTTGGTATATCATTCTGTAGAGGCAAATTACTTTTGGCTGGGGAGGTTCTTGTGGCAGAGAGTTGACAGCACTTTTCCATTATACTTGTGTTCCACCAGGAAATATATCATGCCAGGGTAGACTTTTGATCTTTCAAATTAAGGATGTGGCACTATATATTAAAAATTATAAGGTTCATCTCAGTGGATACGTGTGCATCACTTTTTTTTCCATTACACTCTAGAATTAAAAGTTAGTTAAAATGTCTATATTTTTCAAAGAGAATATAAATTTTTAAATAAGAAGATGACATAGTACCAGTGTATAATCAGAAGTGTCAGAAGGTGTATAAAAACATAGTGTTTATGTTTTGGTGAACTGTTCAATGAATAAGAAGTTAAATTTCATTTTAGTGAGTATGTTGACAGCAAACGTTGTCACTCGTCTGCATTTTTCTATGAGAAAAATGATCATGGTTTTATACTTCTCAATACCCCTAAAAGCAGTAGTAAAAGGTAAAGTAAAGGTGTGGTGGTTGGAGGTCATCTGGGGAATAGTGAGGCTCAGTGTAGGGGCCAGTCCTATTTAACCTCTTTATTGATGATCTGGACAAGGGAATTGAATAAATCCTCAGTAAGTTTGCAGACAACACTAAGTTGGGCAGGAGTGTTGGTCTGCTGGAGGGCAGGAAGGGAGAGATCCGGGCAGGTTGGATCAATGGGCCAAAGCCAATGGTATGAGGTTCAATAAGGCAAAGTGCTGGTTCCTGCAGTTGGGTCAAAACAACCCCATGAAGCAGTCCAGGCTGGGGTAAGAGTGTCTGGAAATTTGCCCAGTGGAAAAGAATCTGAGGGTGCTGGTCAACAGCTGGTTGGGCATGAGCCAGCAGTGTGCCCAGGTGGCCAAGAAGGCCAATGGCATCCTGGTTGATATCAAAAGTAGTGTGACCAGCAGGACCAGGGAAGTGATTTTCCCCCTGTACTTGGCACTGGTAAGTTCTGTGAAGAATCTGATGTTGTTTATACTGGAGAAAAGGAGGCTCAGGGGAGATCTTGTCAATCTCTACAACGACCTGTAAGTGGGTGGTAGTGAAGTGGGTGTTGGCCTCCTCTCACAGGCAACCAGCAGCAGGAAATGGCCTTAAGGTGCTTTAGCAAGAGATTTGGATTGGACATCAGGAAGAATTTCTTCACTGAAAGGGTGGTTAAGCATCAAAAGGGGCTGGTCAAGGAAGTGATAGAGTCACCATCCCTGGAAGAGTTCAAGAAACGACTGGAGTTTTCGTGAGAATCTTAGTGCTGTGGTTTAACTGACACAGTGGTGTTCAGTCAAAGGTGGGACTCAGTCATCTTGGAGGTCTTTTTCAACCTTAATGATGTCATGATTTATGATAATGCAATGTATACATGCTTTTCCCTTTCTTTAGGCTCTCCAGAGTTATTACATACATAGAGAACAAAACTGAGAATTGGAAAAGTAGTAAAAGCAGAATGACATCTTTAGTCCTCTTCTCATGAGGCAAACTAAAATCTTAGCTACCTATTTAAGCATAGTTACCTTTAGGTTTTGTCACATTATTTTTTAACTGTGCTCTTTGGAAAATGCAACCATAGAATGTTCAAAAATTAGGCTTGTATTATTCAAGTTAAATTAAAAGCATATGCTTGAGTCACACCCCTGGTAGGCATTTAATTTATTCAGTAACAATATGTTAAAAATATTTTAGTGAATAGCTAGGTCAGTTCCTTCTTTGCATACTCTTACATTAAATTAAAATACTTTGGCAACATTTAATCTTTTAATCTTTGTGATTTATGGGGTTGTTGCTGTCCAAAATGCAAACTATGTCCCAAACTCTTAAGAACTGCAAGTTTCCTCAAATTCTTCATCTTTTACTTAGACAAGACTTTGATTATGTCAGTGGAACTGTTCATACCGCCTGTAGTCCTCAAGGCATTGCAAAACCTGGGTTTGGTTAACATGTTGGTGAAAGTAATCCCTTTCAAGAACAAGTGGAGACCTTCAGCAAAAGCAAAGAACGAAGAATTTTGCTCTTGCGATTCATACATGCCTACCAGGTGAATTTGCTACCAGGTAGTATACTAGGTTACTCAACATCAAATTCAAGTATTTTAAAAGTCTGACAACGGCTCTCAGGAATTATCCTATGTTTTAACCCACCACAAATTAGTTCTACAAAAGTTAAAAGGAGAGTACGTTTCAATTTACAAATATGTTACAGTATCAATTAGTAGTTAACACAAACAAAAAATATTTCTATTTTTGTTTAATAGGGCAATATTTCAGAGTCAGTTTTTCATTTGATACTTCAACCAGGACCACTTTGTACTTTTCTTCAGAGAATTACATCTTTGTAAATGATAGCATGCTCAAAGGATGTTTTCACAAGTTGCATGATTTAGTTTTGACATACTGTCCTGCTTGACTTGCCTATAGATATGAACTTATATCCTCTGCTATGGAATTGAAGACTCTTGAAAGCTTTTCCTTGCTTTCTTTACCTCAAAATAAACATTTTATTATTTATATAAAGTAAAACTATTTCTACAATGTGTAAAAAAGAACTGTACTTTGACAATTAAACATAGATTTGCAAGAGAAGTATAACTTCAGATCCCTGCTCCAAAGTAAATACAACAGGGATCTTAGCCTGCTCCTCACATTTGAAGTCCCTAGTTATAACACTGCTTTTTGTTTATGATTTTGACCAAAAAAAAATACATTGTCGTACTGGAGTGTCTTTAGCAGAGATGCCAAGATAGTCATGGTATTAGAGCACATGAAATGAAAGGAGAGCTTGAAGGAGCTGAATTTTTTCATTTTGGAGAGGAGGTTTTGGAAGAAGACTTACTGATATCTACAAGTACCTGGTAAGATGATACAAAGTGAATGAACCAAGATTCTTCCTAAGGGTTCACAGACAGGATGAGAGACAAAATGCAGAAGATAAAAATTTTGTATTGAATATAAGGGGGGAAAAAAATCACCTTGAGAATTTTCAGTCTCTGGACCAGGATGCCCAGAGATGATTTCCTTCCTTTGAGATATCCAAAATCCAAATGGACATGCCCCTTAGAAACCTGGTCTGCCTGAGCCTGCCTTGAGCATGTTGTTAGACAAGATGGTCTTCATAGGTCACCTCCAGTGTAGGTGATCTTGTGGTTCTCTGGAAAAAACATTACAACAGATTTGAGAAAAAAATTCTGATGAAAAAATGTTTTACTGAAGTATCCCTACTCCTTTTATTAAAGTGTTAAAAAGTACGTAAGAAAGAGATGTTTTATAAATTGAGTAAACCCTTCATAATATTTTAAAAGCAGTAATAATGTTCTATGAAAATGACACTTGTTTATATAGGCATAGTGTAATATATAAGTTGGTTTCATATCCAACAACCAAGTCCATGATGTCTCCATTCACTTTCATGCTTTCGACTCAATATATCGTGAAGGTAAATAGGCAAATACAAAAATTTGTCTACCTCTGTCTCTTCGTGGGTTTTTCCACACTATTAAGATCAACCACAGATTGGTGAGTTAGAATGGGCTGCCCAGAGAGGTGGTGAATTCACTGTCCCTGGAGGTTTTTAAGGTGAGGCTGGATGTGGCACTGAGTGCCATAATCTAGTAATCACAGTGGGGTTGGATCAAGGGTTGGCCTTAATGATCTTGGAGGTCTCTTCCAACCCAGTTAGTTCTATGATTCTATGATTCTATAATTCATATATAGAAAGTAAGAAGCTGCCAATTCCCTCTAGCCACTGTTTCTCTTTTTTTCTTTCTTGTTTTCCTTCCTTATCAAGTGTGACTTCAGATTACATTAAAGAATGATGAAGAAAAAAGTAGAAAAGAAAGTCCCAAAATAGCCACACATGATCTTCTCTGTCCCTTCCTCCCCCTCCCCTGTTTCTGACACACCAAAGGCATTTGTCAATGAGAGAGGAGAAATGAAACGCAGAAGACGTATTCTCTTTCAGTCTAATGAAATAGTTCTTTCCTATTGCAAATAGACAAGTAACTAAAGGAATGTCATCTAAATGTAAGTCCATAATTCCTTACAAAAACCTGAATGTACAACACAGGGTAGAATGTAGCTTTTCAAACGAGCTCGATGCAAGCACTGTCAAATTGCCAAGGTCAGGCAGGAAAAGATACTGCAATACTCTCTGTGAGGAACTATTAAGTGTCCTGGCACTGTGGTGGCCCATGGTAAGCTAGATTCTAAAATATTCATCTGGAAGGACTAGTTCTCCTTTTATAATAAACAGGATCAACTCTTTAGCTGTTGAGTCAACAAACAGTCTTTAAGAAAATCTTTATATAAATATGCCGTTAAATTTATTGAAATGTATTGAACTGTATACAGTAGAAGTACATTCTCTAAACATCTCTAGAGGGCAAATACACTCCCACATCTTAACCTGGTTTTGAAACTGATACTGTGGATGGAGCTCTTCACTAAATTCAAATCCTGCACTGACACTGCTAGACAGTGCAAGACCTATTTAAAATGATATGGTTATTATATGAGGGGATTTTCTACACAATTTTAATGAGAAACCAATCAAGTTATACACAGAGTAGAATACCTTTTCCCACAATATTAAGTCAGTCAAGATTTACTTTTTTTTTTTTTTCTTTTACCCCCTAAATTTAAATAAAGGGAAATAATTCTTCCTGGAAACACTGTCTTATTTGCTTTTTCAAATGAACATGAAATTCAACCATGAAATATACCGTTCTTAATAAAGAAGTCTCGAATAATTTCACATTAATTTTGCATTTCAGATCAGGTTTATGCCTTAATGTTTAATGTTTATTTTATCATGTTTACACACTTGGTATGTCCTAGAACTGTGTCATTACATGATATATATCACATATACTTCCTGTCTGTAACATTTTTTTGGTTCAGGTTGTAATGTCTTTTTTTCCATATCAAACACAATATAATGAAATATAGTTAAAAATAATGAAAATGAAATGCCTATGTCAAGTCTTTCATCAGTGTCAGCAATTTATGGAGACCAGGTTGAAACTGAACATGGACAGAATTATGAAAAAGCAGTATTTTTATTAGACTATTTAAAACTCCACCAGTTTGGTGGAGGTGGATTCATTCCCAAATCTTATTTTAGTAACAGATTTTTTATCCAGCAATATTAAAATAACTCCACACCTCACAAATCCTCTGTGGCAGAATTCTCACCCTCCTCCTCTTTCCTGGCATCAGGACTGTGCTGTTTCCTCTACTGAGATTCTGATCTACTTGGAGAAAAAGAAAGGGAGAATTCATTCACTCCCTGAATTTTTAATCGAGTGATCCTAAATTCTTATTCAAGTACTGATTCATACAAACTGAGATGAGGGAAAGAGATACAACAATTTATAGAATTATATAATGCCTTTAAAATGTGTGCATGGTATAAGAAATCAGCATTTTACTACACAGCAGACCTCCCCCTCTTGCCCGGAAATTGAAGGTGGGGGCATTTATATTCTTACTGTTTTCATGGATGTGATCATCATCTAGTGTGGAGTTATCTGGTCCAGCTGTAAAACCTGTAGGCTGTAGAGAGAATTAAGGGTGACACAAAGGAAATAGGGGCAACAGATTAGTGCATTATTTTTGAGAGCTAATGAGTGCATCTCAGGTTAATTGTGCTTAGAATTAAAGCTATTTTTCAAGTGTTGTATTTCTTTAAATCTAAATAAATTTTTAGTAATTTTTCCCAAAATTTCCAAATTTAGTCTGCATTACTGATTAATTGTTAAATCAATTTGTTCTGTATGTCTACATCCCCTTAAGTGCATGTAAGGGAAGTGTTATATTGGATATGAGTGCATACAGATTTTCTTTTCTTCTTCAACCAACAGATTTCACATGTATCTTTGAAATGTCTGAATTTACATGTTAACATTGTTAGTGGAAAAGGAGAATTGCTGCATCAGCTTTTATTCTGCTAAGGGTTATGGGAAAATGGAGTAGAATAGGTCTGACATGACGGCTTCAAACTCCTCACCTTTAAGGTTTGTATATCCATATGGATACATAAGCCAGCTGACAGGCAGGACCTTCAAGCCTTGGTCCACTCTAAATATTTAATTGATGTCTTTACCCTCACTCTTGAGTGTCACCAAACTGTAAGATTCTGTAGGGTGATGTGTTAGAATACTTTTGTTTTAACTGCTCTGCTTTGCATGAACTCTTTAAAGAGCAACATGATAACAGTTACACAGACACATAAAGATAGGAATTGCCCTCTTTGGTGCTTCAGATCTTCATCTGGCAGGTGGGACTCCAATGATTCATCTTACTTTGTTTTAACCATCCATTTGTGTCTACACATCTCCTACACTTGTGCCTTTTGTAAGGACTCATTCCACACTCAGGAAAAAGAAATAGCGATTCTAAGTCACCTGGATTGTTCTTACAATATACCTAAGAGGAAGATAATGGCTATAGAGGCTTCAACCCTGCAGTTATTACAAAGTGGAATAGAGCATATTGACTATTATTTGATCATAGCTAGAGAGTCAGAGACAAGCTCTGTTTAGATGTTTAGATCATACAGGTGAGTAAGATAAGTGGTATTTGTATTTAATTTTCTCAATTTTGTCCTTCAAAAACACCTGTAGTTTTCTATATTAGATGTTGTAAATTAATGATTGCATTTGCATTTTATTTGCCCCAGCTTAAGTCTAACTGGAAAGTAGCAAAGCATTCTTCAGACAAAAGTGTGACAAATATATAAACTGGACATCCTAGACACGTGAAAAAATATCCATATCTGCCTAGCTCGGCATCCACTGTTTTTACTCAATAACAGAGTGTCTATTTGATCTGTGCACATCATGAGATCTGGTCATTGTAGAGGAAGGACAGTGTAGACAGAAGT
Organism: Myiozetetes cayanensis; assembly: GCF_022539395.1. Lineage (NCBI taxonomy): Eukaryota > Metazoa > Chordata > Aves > Passeriformes > Tyrannidae > Myiozetetes > Myiozetetes cayanensis. The sequence continues at coordinate 84,043,460 of NW_026087411.1, read as the reverse complement.
GTCCTTAGTGACATTAAAGGTTGTTTGGCATATAGTAAAAGAGCGTGGTGGCATAAGGAGGGGATGCGCATTTGCAACTTGGAGATCAAAGAAAAACATCATGCTTATTTTAGATCTTAAGTTAATCAAAAAGAACTTATTTCTTGCTGTTATTTAAAAGAAGCTGGGGATATCTCAATGACTGAGTGACAGATATGCTGAGTTAGAAGGGACTCAGAAGGATCATTGAATTCAACCCTCTTGATGAGGAATCTTTTTCTAATGTCTAACCTAAACCTCCCCTAACACAATTTCAAGACATTCCCTCAGGTCCTGTCACTGATCACCACAGAGAAGAGATCAGTGTCTGCCCCTCCTCTTCCCGTCATAAGGAAATTGTTGACTGCAATGAGGTCTTCCCTCAGTTTCCTCTTCTCCAGGCTGATGTTGACCTCTGAATTTGATCAGGTGAATCTGACTTTTGTGCAATGATGAACGCTGTTTAAAATGTGTAAAAACACCACAGGAAAGAAGATTAATTTTTCTCTTAAAAGTGCATAAAGTTGTGATGGTATTGTCTTGAAATGAGTTAAAAAATGCAGTATTTGGACCTATTTTTCCAAGTATGAGTGAAAAGTCTAACCTTGAACTAGTGAGTAAAAGGGAGAGGAAGAGTACAGCAGCACTTCAAGGAATTTTTACTTTATGAATTCTCCTTTTTTGTTTTACTTAGAATATATTAAATGTTTCATCTCAGGCCAATGTGTTGTATTGTATTAAACTATTTTTACTACATTTTCATTTCTGCAAAGATGAGAAGCAAAAAATATTCATAGTTTGATCCAAACTTTTTTTCAGCTTGGCTAATAAACAGAGAAAGCATCTATTCAAACAACTGTAAAGTCCTGATATTGATCTCATACCAGATTAAATCAAGAATCACTCCAATAAAGTTATTTGAGTATGTTGGTATAAAATAGTGTTATATAAATGAAATCAGAATCCAGCCTTGATAGAAGCCCCTATGTAGAAGAAACATGCTGAAACCTCATCTAGTCAGAAGGAAATGAGCAGCAAATCTCGTACCAAGAAGGTATTCCAATAGAATTTAACTGTTCCAGACAAGTTCCCATGTGAAAACATTCTTTAAAAAAAAAAAAAAAAAAGGCAAAAAAGCAACAAGACTTTTTTCAAGCTAAAGCTAAATCAGTTAAGATAATTCTAGTTTTATTTGCAAAACAATTATTCTGGGTTAAAGTCTTTTTCACATAATGTCAAAAAGTTACCAAACCACAAATCACACACTACTCTGGGATCATAGGCAGGGACACATTCTACTAGACCAGGTTGCTCAAAGTCCCATCCCACATGACCTTTAACGCTTCCAAGACTGAGGCATCCAGAACTTCTCTGGACAACCTATTCCAGTGCCTCACCACCCTCACAGGGAAGAATTTCTTCCTAATATCTAATATCTAATATCTACTCTACCCTCTCTCAGTTTAAAGCCATTAAGTCTTGTCCTATCACTACATGCCCTTGTAAAAGTCCCTCTCTGGTTTGCTTGTAGGTCCTCTTTCATAGAATCATAGAATCATAGAATCATAGATTCATAGAATCATAGAATCATAGAATAAACTGGGTTGGAAGAGACCTCCGAGATCATCAAGTCCAACCCTTGATCCAGCCCCACTGTGATTACTAGATCATGGCACTCAGTGCCACATCCAACCTCATCTTAAAAACCTCCAGGGACAGTGAATTCACCACCTCTCTGGGTAGCCCATTCCAATGCCTGATCACTCTCTCTGTAAAGAACTTCTTTCTAATATCCAACCTAAACCTCACCTGGCAAAGCTTAAGACTGTGCCCTCTTGTCCTACTGCTGATGCCTGGGAGAAGAGACTGACCCCCACCTGGCTACAACCTCCTCTCAGGTAGTTGTGGAGAGTGATGAGGTCTCCCCTGAGCCTCCTCTTCTCCAGACTAAACAACTCCAGCTCCCTCAGCCTCTCCTCACAGGACTGTGCTCAAGTCCCTTCACCAGCCTGGTTGCTCCTCTCGGGACCTGCTCCAACACCTCAATATCCTTCCTGAACTGAGGTGTTGAGTTTGTCCAGGATCATCTTGTTCATTCACATGCCAGGCCTCCTGGCATTTTTGCCTGACTACCTCATCTTTGGGATTCATTGTTCCTGAGTTTAGAGGAGGTGATCCTTGAACATTAACCAGCTTTCTCGGGCCCCACTTCTCCCCAGGGTTTTATCCCATGGTAATCTACCAAGCAGATTTTTGTGAAGAGGCCAAAGTCTGCTCTTCTGAAGTCCAGGGTAGTGAGTTTGCTGCGTGCCTTCCACACTACCCAAGGATCTTGGACTGCACCATTTCAAGTCCTCATAGGAGCCATTAAATAATGGTTATTTGTTTTTTGTGAAGTAGTTTTTTTCAGACAGCTATCAGTCAAGGCAACCCTTACCCAGTGCATACTCCTGCTCTTTTTGTTGGGTGACCGTCTTGGTTTTTCTATGTTCTCTTTCCTTCTTCATAGCAATTTTCCCCCTTCCTTACTCGTTTTAGATTTTTGCCTCATCAGCTTTCTTATATGGCTTTAATTATACAAAGAAGTCTACAAGATTTTTATTTCATTTTCAAGGCAACTTGCACAACTAAAAGAAATTAAATCTGTGAGAACAGACAAATTGAGAGATTGCTCAGATAACTTAATGATCTGTGATGTCAGTGTCAAAAATACAAAAAGCAGTGACACAGATAGATAAAGCAATGCTCTGTTTTGGAGGTTTGCACTGACACATGATCCTTCAGGGAAAAAAAAAAAGGTTTAAACAGAAAATAAAGTTCAGATTACACAGATGGGAGCATAAACCACAATACATTGCTTCTTTCTATTTTGGGCAACTGATCTCATAGCTACATCTTCATGTATTCCTGTGATGGAATACATGACATGTATTCCTCATCATGTATTCCTCACTGATGAAGCCTTTGAGCCCATTTTGGAAGTAGTGTGGGATGATAGAACTGTAAGGCTCTGAAAAACAAGACATAAATTAATGACTGGCAGCTGAACAGAAACATGAGAAAATTTATAAGAACTCAGATTAAAGGTTTGTTTTACTTAGTACTCTGTCTCTACCAATGGCCCTAAACATCCCTGTCTGGTAATCACAGTAAATCTGTATTGCAAGTACTTGTTCAGTTTCCTCTTAAAACCGTGGAAACTTGTTGCATGGGCTTTCTGTCCCATGAAGGTCTCTGTTCATGTTCCACAGACACCTCCTTTTGCTTGTTTTGATCCTGACACTTGACGGTTTCATCTGCAGACCCTTAGTTCTTGTGTTGGAAGAGCTAGCAGTCAGACAGTAAGCCCTCTCAATGACATTCATGATAATGCAGACCTATTTCATGTCACCAGTGACTTGTAAAGGCAGACTGGCAGTTGTTGTTGCAAAACCAATCTACCAGCAAGAACCCCTCACACAAGGCTAGTGTTTCTTTCTTTATGTTTAACTTGGCTTCAGACATCACCTTAGGGGGCAGGAGGGAAAGCTGTTGTCATAGTAAGAAGTCAGACAATGAAGAAGAAATCACTCTCTAGAACTGAAAGTTCCTTGAGTTTTGTTAGTGTTTCTTGCACCTTGAGTGTTTCACACCATCACTTCTTTTGTGTTTCATGTGGTCTCATGTCATATTTTACACCTTTCCTAGTTAATAATGACTACTAGAGAACACTTCTTTCTCACAGCCCCTTTTGTTACTGACTCTGAAACAATACATGTGGGGCATGTGTTACTTTTTTTATATGATTTGGGACACTGGTCACCCAATGCTTTCTGATCACTGTCCTAAAGGACAAAGCCAACGCATAAAAAATATTCATTTACACTATTTAAAACAGCTGCATAGTCACAAGGTTTAGAGGAAGAAATGAAGAGAAGCAAAAGAAAAGGATGCATCTCTTTATTTGGCATGTGGATGAACTAGCCTCACTATGTATAGGTAGGCACCCAGAATGAAAGATGTGTCTCAGAATTCCCCACTATGAGGGGAGTTATATAAGGTGCTTGTCCTCATATCATCATGTTTCTTCACATTCTTATGAAACAGACTTAGGGAACTAAATTTCCTTTCTTAGTCTTATATTTGCAAATAGATCAAATTCAATCTTTGAATCATCTACTTATGATTTGCTGACTCAGTTGTGATCTGGGATTTACTCCCATCAGCCCACTGCCTGCTGTCTCCCAGTTTGGAAATGTTCCTTACCTTTGGGAAGGACAACATATGGTTCTTACCTGCCAAGAAAATTAATAGAAATAGCTAACAACTATTGTCCAGCTTTGACAAATGCTGAAAAGTTTTATATAAATTGTATAAAACTATATGTATTATATGAAAGTAAGGAAACATAACCAGTATGCTTCGCTTGCCGCGTAAATGAAGGGGAGATAGAGGGAATAATTCAGAAGAATTCATCAAAGACGTCAGAAGATTATAACTGTTTTAAAGTAAGACAGAAAATAATAAATCATTATTAAAATGCAACCAACAATGAAGAAAATTGCAGTATGAATATTGTCTTCTTACACAATAAGTAGAGCTTATATAACAAAGCAGAGTAAATGAAAAATAGCAAAAGAAAACAGCATTGGAGGCCGTTGTCTCAAAAAGGTTTGAGATCAAAAATGTAACAGGATAAGGAAAAAAACCAGTTACTCAACAGTAATTGAGAACAACTGGAATGGTGTGTATGTTAATCCTTTTTATCTTAAGTTTGTAAGAAACAGATGTTTTCTTACACAGTGATGGTGTAAGAACAATTCGGTGTCTGAACACTCAACCTCCACATAAGTTTATCAGTTGCTATAGACCAGTTACTGTATTAAATGACCCACTTTCCAACAAACGCTTGTATTTTCACTAAAAGATAAAAATATACTTAACCTTTGTTAAGGTTGTGACACTAATACAGCTATTTTTTCCTAGAAATAAAAAAAATCAGAAATCTTTTCAGGCACTTTAATTAAGATGCCTTAATAATGAAGTCATAGAAAGGAAAATCTCAGAAAATTTCTTGTACACATTATTTATGTCAAATTTTAACCCAAAAAGAAACAGTTAAAAATATTTTTACAAGTTTGATTTCTTTTTTTTTTTTCATTTCACAGAGCTATCAGATGATGCTATTGTACATTCCTTGAGTATGCTAAAATCACACTAATTTACACCATCTGACAAGATGATCCAGTGTTCTGGAAATCTCGTTCAACTTTTCATGTTCACAGCACAGATTTTTCCAGAAAAATACATTTTCTTAACATTTTCTAGGCCTTCAATATGCCCTAAAAATAGAAGCAAAATCACACATTTAGGCTTTATGATAATATCTGTTCTTCCAATTTTAAGAAAAATAAGTATGTATTAATTGTTCCCTTCAGTTGCCAACTTGAGATTTCAGTAACAAATTACAATATAAATATACCTGATTTAATACCTCATTCTTTCCCTGGTATGAAGATTTATGGGTGTCATCATAGCTAGGATTGTTGTGGTTGCATTGTTCTGAAACTGACCTTACACACCAATTTCACATTTTGGAGTTCTCCCATATTAGCTAAGCCTCAAAACTTTATGGCACAGGGCAAGCAGTGGAAAAGAAGTCAAATACGTATTTTGGCTTTCCATAGCTTGTTTGAACCTGGTATTTTTAAAGCCCTTTTTTTTTTTTTCAGCAAGAAATGCCTTCCAGTCAGTCAGTCCAGCCTTATACTGGAAAAGAAAGAAAAAAATCCACAATCCAAATGCATTGGTATTGTTATCTATCTTCAACTATTAAATAGGGTGTGTTACTTAAAAATTCTGTTAAACCAGTAGAATTGATAGACACCAGTGCTTTCATCATCAGTTTTTGCTTCAAGCTGTCAGTAGGTAGCTAAGTAAAAGTTATCTCATGCTGGGAGAAATGGTATTTGGTAGGGCCAAGTGGCCAGGCCAGCTACGTGATCTTGGTTTGCTTCACGGAACAGAGAAGTGAATAACAAAAGCTTATTTAAGGGCTACATTTGTCATGTCAGTGCTCAGCAGACCCTGTCATCATTGGCAACAGTTTCTTGTCCAGTTCATGCTCCATCACAGTGCCTTAAAGTGCTTTTTAGAAACCAACAGACATTTTGGTGGGAGTATGTCTATAACACAGCAAATTAGTGTCAGTAGTGCTTTAAAACTGGAAATTAACTGAACTCTCACATGAATGGATTCAGGGTTTCTCAGTGAAATGAAACAACCTACTTTCCTTATTCCTAATGAATGTAAAGAAATTCTCTTTGTGTTGTACAATTTCTGTTATGTTGAGTGTATATTAATGAACAGTGTGATTTTTATTGAGTCACGAACTGGAAGAGTGCTTTTTCTTTGCTTTAAAATTTTCTTTTTCCAGAGTCAATCCCAGACTAGTTTCTGTTTGAACTTTCTCTAGGGTTTTCCAGACGTTCTGTTTGGACTCCATGTTACTCTGTTGTGTTCACTGGAGTTCACACATGGGCTTTGCACTGGACTAATGAAAACTTAATGAAATCCATATCTAGCATTTGAGAATGCAGTATAGTATAATACTTACTGTTGCTGTTTGTCATTCATGCCTAAATTGGCAAGACATGCAAGTCTCTAAGAGACATTGTGAGTTTGCAAGCAGCAAGAAAATTTTGCTTCTCTTCTTTACTACTATGTGTGTATGTGCCCCTGGCTAGCTTGTGGTAGCAGATAATTGCATTTGCAATGATACCTAGGTTTTGATTCTATTTCAGCCAGTAAAATAGGAAAACTGAAGGTCAGATAAGAGGTATGTTCAAGAGCATGTGTAAAAGAGTTAGTTAAACTGGAAAATTGTTGATTTCAGGGACAGAAATCAGTGAGGAACTGAAAAAAACCAAATAACAAACAATAAACCAAAACAAAAAAAAAACCCAACCCCAAACATTTTTGTCTGTTTCTGTTAAATAGCATTAATGGACAGATAACACTGAACACTGTGTTTCCCTCAGTCTGGTGTGAGTACTTGACAGGCACAGAGGGTTTTGCAATATGACATCTAACCAGAAGCCAGTTCCAAATGGTATTCCCCAGAGACTGATACTGTTCAATGCCTGCAAGGATGGAATACACCCTCTGAAAGTTTGTGGGCAATATTACAACATGGGGAACAGCCAGAACAATGGAGCTGAAGATAGAAATTGACAGGCTGGAGAAATGGACATACAAGAACCTCATGTAGTTAAAAATAATACAAACTCCTGCATCTGGGATAAAATAAACCTATGCAGCAGTGGTCTGGGGGTGGCTGGAGTCTGCCTGTGGAAAAAAGCTGTTTTGCAGAGGATGACCTGGGTTCCCAGCAGTCAGCAAGTCAAGCACTAATCATCAGTATGCCTTTGCAGCAACAAAGGCTAATGTCATACTGAGCTGTGTTAGCAAGACTACAGCTAGTAGGTAGGAAAAATGATTATTTATTTATTTCCCTCTATTCAACCCTTGTGAACTACTTCTAGAAGTGTACAGGTTTGGACTCGTCAGGACAAGAAAGGCATTAACAAACTAGAGGGTCCAGGGCAAGGTCACTGTGCAGATTAGGAGATATGACACATACAAAGGGATTGAAACAGCTGGGTTTGTCCTTTGAAGAAGACAAAGTTAAAGGAGGGATCTTGACTGACCTCATCTATCTAAGAAGAAATTATAGAGAAGATAAAGCCAGACTCTTGAAAATGCATACTGGTAAATAATATTTCACCATATAGTCAAGAACTGAAATGCATTACCCATAGAGGTGGTAGAACTTCCATTCTTAAAGACAATTGCAATGTAATTGGAGGTGACTGAGCAACCTAATCAAATTAAATGAATCCAGCTTAAAATCCGGCCCTGCTTCAGAAGTCGTTTCTTGGTCCTATCTTAATGATTCTTGGTTCAGTTTGTGTCTTTTCAATGCCTTGCAGTGATAACTCTGCTATTTACAAGAAAATAATTATACTGATAAAGTAATGATTAAACTCATTACTAATAATTTTGTTTTCCTCTATCTCCAAAGGTACTTTGAATGTTCCCTGAGGAAGAAAACAGTCTTTTGAAAGGAGACTTTACATTTGAAAGGGAAGATTTTTCAAATTGAAAGTCTTTGGAAAATTCTGGAACAGTCACAAACTATCCAAGCAATGAGAATGGTGTGTCCGGCAATCATACTGAACTCAGCACTTCATTTCTAAAATACTCACGTATCAATTGTATTTTCTTTTCAATAATGGCAGCAGAAAGATTTCTGCATGTAATCCTGGGACTGTGACCCAGTAGCAGAGCTGTAGCTATGCATTGCTTTACTTGATTACTTAAGATGGTACTCTGGGCAGAAAAAAACAACTGTATCACTTTCTTACCTCCACATAAAAAAAAAATGGAAATTTCTTCTTGTAGGAAGATATACTTGAGGAAATTTTGTAACAGACAGTTTTCCCATAGGGAAATGGGGATTTATGACCACTTGACTTCCTAGCTTCTTGGCAGCTTATGTGACAGAGTCTGATAGTTGGGCTCCTTGCAGTTCCCTGATCATATGCCATCCTCAGGCAGATTCAGGCAGCCACAGTCCAGGTCCCTTCCCCAGCTTCCAGGCTCCTCAGCTGGGTGTCATAGAGCGAGGGAGCCTGGAGGACACAGTGCATTTCAGAAACATGGACACAGAGAATTTGGCTTTTCATCTCCCAAAAAAACTTTTCAAAACATAAAATCTTCTGCAGAAATTAAGTCAAACTTTGCAGTCAGGTGGGTATCTGTGCTGAAGATCTATCCAATTCTGAGTAAGCTTTTCAGGATAGTCAACAAGAATGTAGCTGTGGCTGTTGTAGCGTGGGAGCGCTCATATGAGGCAGAGTTGTCTCCAGATTTACCAAAGAAATGAGCAGTGAGCATCCCAAAGGTGGCACAGGTGTCAGAAGACTGCTTTCTCTCATTTTTTAAAGAAACTTATGACTTCATAATACATTCACCCCACATTGATTCATGGAAAGACGGGATGACCTGAGAAAAATCATGAAAGTAAATTAATATTACAGTTGTGTTGCATTCCCTGGAGAAAACATGTGTTCTTGGTGTTTTTTGCTCATGGTAATTTTGGGGGGAAATGATCACATTTTTGTTTGAGCACTTTTGTTTGGGGAAAGAGGGTGCATTTAACTACATATATCAGTGTCTGCACTCGTTCTTTAAAAAGTTTATTACTTTTCTTTATACCAAGAGCAGATTTTGGAAATTATGAGGCAGTATGATATATAGTGCAGATGATACTAAATATGATTAATGTTTAAATCGTTGCAGTCTGACAAGAAGAATTGCCATAATGAAGAGATAAAGATGTGCAATACATAAATCAAGTTCAAACATCAACATTTTTAGATCTAGGCCAGGTCTAAAGAGAAACATACACATGTGTTAGTCATACATCTTTGAATCATAGACATGTGTTTGCACACCTCTGAGAAAACAGATGACATTCCCATATCCAGTTGGAATAATGCTATATATTTTTGCCTTTGAGCTGGATTTTACCTCATTTTGCCTGCAGCATTACTCCACTTTCTTTGCATTTGTTTTCCATGTTCAGTATGTAAATTAGTAGGGCCAAGCCAGGAAAAGGACCCAGACAAGTACTAGAAAAATGGAGATAAGAGTTCCTGTCCTGAAAAGCTAAATCTCTAAGAAGATGAAACAAAAAAACCTTTGCAAGATAAAGATATGACTAATCAACAGAACATGTGAGCAGATCAGCTTCAAACACCCAATTGCAATGCATTAAGTAATTTGCTCTAGTTTTTGTAGTTTACGGCAAGGTTGTGAATAACCTCCAGAGCACCTTTTTAGCTGGAAGACAGTGGATGTTGGAGGTGAAAGACAGGAAAAAGAAAATGCACAACGTCTGGCATGCTGAGTGGCAAACCTACAGGGGTAGTGGCTGAAGGTCCCTGCTGAAGATCACTCTGCCTGGTTCCCTATTCCAGTCTGGTTCCTGAAAACTGTCTGACTGGGAGAGGAGAGGAACTGTATGAGACTTACTCCAGTAGAATTTGTTCTCAGTATCTGCATTCAGGCCAAAGAAGGTATGTTTAACTACTCAAGGATTTTCCTGACAGCCAGAACCTTCTTTGTCCTTTGGAAGTCTATTGGCACTACCAAAACAGTAGAAAGAAGACTTCAGTATACTTTAATGAATGATTTACTTAAATAAGCTTTATCTTAAATTAGCTTAAATAGGCTTTACCTTATCTACAGTCTTACCTTGATTGATGCACGCCATATATGTGACATTCCTTGAAGGACAGTATGTTTTGCCACTGATTTTACATGGAAAAGCAGTAATAATAAGACCTCTGAACTTTCCAGCCACATGTAATACATTGGTTTATTGTGCTGGAAAAGAAAAAAACCAGAATAATAAAGCAATATCTTTTGCACAAGAAAGAATAGCTTCTTCTTCACCACAATGTTGTCAGACATTTAGTCTCAAGGCAGGGCAACTCCTGTAAGTTGCTTGGTTGTTCTTCAGTCTTCAGGTCCCACCTTTATTTTTCTCAGCCTCTCCTTTTAGTATGATTTTACTCTTGATTAAAATATCAGTAACATTCAGCTGACTACATTTAATTGTCCTTAGCACAGAGGAACCAGAATAAAAATAATTACTGTTTATTTTAAAAATTTTTTTCTGGGCAATTTTACATCTTCTTGCCTGCCATAGTTTTGTACACAATTGAACATTGTCTTAGGTTTCTTTACCGTATATATCTCTTTACACTAGGCAGATGTGTGAATGAATTACACCTGCTTGCTAAGACCCAGAGGGGATAAGAAATAATGAATAAGAAGGTGGTGTGTTACCTTCTTATTTAAGCTGAAACAAGTCTATGTATACAAATGACTTCATCTATGTTGATGTCCAAAGAATCAATTAGTTGCTTCAGAATGTGTCTAGAGAAAAAAAATCTGAACTATACTCAGATGAAACTGAGCTCGTAGCTGGTGGTTCCAGTGGAGGAAAGAGACCTCAGAGTTATCACTAACAATTATCTTTAAATGTCAGCTTAAATTGCAAATAGCCAAAAAATGCTAATAAGAAGCAGGTCATATCAAGAGGACCACTGAGGAGAATAAAATGGGGAAAAAAAAAGGAAAAAACCCACCAAAACATGAACTACAGCACCAGAAACCCTCAACTCCAGTCAGGTAAAATTAATTTGCATTCACAACTTCAATGTTTTGTGCAGTTCTGGCTATCGTTGCTAATGCAGTGAGAGTGGATGCAGGGGCTTCCAGGCATTGCAGACAGTAGCCAAGCATATGGGCTCTTCTGCTTCCAGAAACAGAGTGGTTCCTTTATGGGCCACTGTTTGTCCCTGACAGGCTCCTGTCAGACTCCTGAGAAGTACAAAGGTGTACTGTGTCCGCTCCAGAACCCCCTGCAAGGCTGGAATAATACCGTGTCAAAGGAACTGATGGTTGAGGTCTCATCTATGACGTGCAGCACTGCAGGTTCAGGGGTGCCTGTTACCTACCATTAGTCCATCATTGCCTCAGTGTTGAAGCAATTCAGTGTCAGCAGCTACGTGGCTTTATCCAGATGTGCTGAGTAATCCACAGCAGCCTCAGACTCCTAGCTCTGACATGGCAGTGAACTGCCCAATTAGGAAAGAGTTAGTTTAATCATCTCTCTCTCTTTGATGCTTCAGAGAGCAAAAGCAGGTGATGTCTCATGGGAAGAGGCATTCTGGTTTGCTGTTCCTTTACATCTCATTCTGACATTATTGCTGCAGAAGTGCATTACAATGGGCCCTTCACCTGAACAGGACCGTGTCAGTCCCTTAACCTCCTGACTGACGTTAGTACCAGCTTTGCCTTTCTGTTTAACATGCAACCTTTAAGCCTGAAGGACCAGGAAAAGAAAATCCCCCATTACTGTGCTTCTTTTTCCCCTCAGAAAAGGAATAAAACCTAAGAGTAATGGGGCATGCTAACACACACTGTCTGCCCAGCAAAAGCATTTCAGAGAACTGAAAGTTACACAGAAAGTGTGGCCAGTTTGATGCTATTCCTTCACTTAAACTGCAATTTTTTTTCTGTATATATAATTTTTTTTCATGGTCATTACATGAACATAAAAACAAAGACAATCATCATTTGATACAATTTAAAATTTCATCATTTAATCAGCTCCTATCGCTGACCATTTAAAAGGATTTGGACTGCCCTCTCGTTTGGGAGGGTTTTTTTAATTTCCTTCAGAAAATCTACTGTGGTATTTTCCACATAAAGAAGCAGAGTGGAAGTGCTGCCCGTGGTTAATCTCCTGTTCTTGGTCATCGTGTTTGCTGGCCTCCAGCTCACTTGGAGTCAGCTCACTGGCTGGGATAATGGGATTTCCAGATGTGCCTCCTCTCCTTATGGTGTCTATTCCTCACACATCCTCAGAGCTCCCAGAGAGCACGCCAGAGAAGGAATTGCCCTTCAGAAAAACTTATCAGAAAAGGATTTTCAGGAGGAAGATGAATCTGTACTTGCCTGACCTTTAAAGCAAAGCACTGACCTCTCTGTCTCTTGTGACCTCTGTGTTTCTCAGATCAAGAATAAATCAGTGGTCTCAGTTTTAGCACTGAAGCTGTCATTTGAGAGTGGCTTGGGTAATGCAGTCAAATGAACCCTAGAACACATTTTCCTGTGCCAGATTTGGACTTTCAAAATATGCATATTTAAAAATTAGGCTGACCCCATGCCAATTCACCCTTATACAGAAACACATCCAAAAACTCAAAATTATGAGTCTGTGAGGATTTGTGAGACTATGAGAAACAGGCAGCATCAGATGAGGTACTGCTTTTCTATAATGCCTTCAAACATTTTCACAAAGAGATTTGAAAGAGGTTCTACATTCTTAAATTACTCTAATGTACTTTTACCAGACTAAATGACTTCCTCCTGGAATTTAAAGACAGATATCACTGGTCATTAAATGATAATCAAAATAAACTTCAAAATCTGAAGCACCTATACTTACACCACATTCAAAGGACACTTCACATTTCTACCAGTGGCACAAATACATGTCTTAGGTTTTATACCTTTATCCTTCCTAAAATTGTATTTGGTTTCAACAGCCTTTGCTTACCATGTGGCCTAACAAAAGGTGACATACTCTTGTCTAGTGATTTACTTCTTCAACAACCATAGACTCTTAAATCACAGATGTGACCTAATTGTATTGGCACATCAACACAGAGAAAGAAATAAAGCCCTGCAACCATTTTAGTTAACACTGTGTGGCTGATTTCATCTGAGAATCTCCCTGTGCTGTTAAGATTTATTCCAGCATTTACCACAAGAGCTACTTTGATTTTGCCCTTCTATATATATAATGAAAATAATATAACTGCTATATTTACAGGATCTGTGTAGAGAGTATGATGTTCTGTTGAATCTTTTCAGTACAGGGAAGTTGGATCACCTGAGAGGCATGTAACCTGAGAATCAGTAGTTGCAGTTCTGAGAGTAAGATATAGGCTTCTAACTTCCCATAGAATCAATGGAAAGCAATAAGCACGTCCACATCACTTTATGGGTCTCTAGTTAAATGTCTACCATAATTATTATTAAAAGCATGACAACCCCTTCTGAAAAGAATCCAGAAGCCCCTTTCTGAAAAGAATCCATATGTATAGTCCCTGACAAAAGCCTATATTGGAAGGATTTTGGAAGCTGAACTGAGCCAACAGAACCATATCAGTGTTCAAAAGATGGTTTCTTAGCAGATCCCAGAAACATTCACTATTCCACTCACTAAAAGAGCTGATTTGGAAAGACTGTATTTGTATCCTTGCATTAAATTTCCCATGTCCTGCTATGAATTCCATTCCTTTGAGACAGGAACCCTCTAGCCTGTATCACTGGAATCAAACATTCAAGAAATGTGATGGGGAGAAGCAGACGCGTCAGTGGATGACAGCTTGCTTAATCCAACCACTAGATGAAAAGCAAATGTATTAAGAGCTCTGACGTCAAATGACAGGCACCTTTCCAAAAGAAATTCTGTCAGAACTTCATATAAATCAAAAGACAGATTGTGAAGCTTTTTATTGGCAATTGCACTTGTTCATGAAGTAAGATAAATTAATAGGGAGCGGGAAGGTAAGCCAAAAGGCATCTTCATTTTACAGACCTTGCCTTGCAGCTCTGGAATTTCCTGAACTGACAGTTGTTAAGAAAATCCAGAGATGGTGCTTTCACATCCACGATTAGTTGCAAAGTAAAATAAATTGCAATCATAAAAAGGGTTTCCTAACTGGATATTAAGATGGAATTCAAGACAAAGGAAAGCAATGGAGGAAGGTTCATTTCAGCCATCGTTGCTCTTCTAACAATGGTCACAGCAAGGACTTTAACATCAAGGAAATTTAGAGCTGTTCTAAACTATTTATGTCTTTGTATATCTTTCTCTGATTTTTATGGTGGCATATAGTTCAGCCAGGAATGCAAATTATGATCTTGGGTTCAAAAATTCTCTGGAGACTCTTCCAGACTATTGCTGCTAGGACAACTGGAAAGCAGACAAGTGTTTCAATAACAATAATCCAAGGGACAGTTTGTCTTCAAAATCCTAAAACTCAGCAACAAAATCCTGAGTATGAAGACACAAACCAATGCTCACTATCCAAATAATGAATGTTTATGAAAAAGTTAAGAAAAACTTTATATAACCTTTCAACAAATATTTTAAATCAAGACATTCTATTTTTATTATTATAATTATATTTATTATAATATTATATTATAATATATTATATTATATATAAATTTGTTTATGAAAAATAAATCTGTGCTAGAGTTAAAAGTTTCTCAATGAAGTTATATCAGCTGAGCATCTGTTATGACTAATTTAATATAATTTTAAATAATGAGTTTGCTGGACTGACTCAGTAGAAATTTCTTGTGTTTTAAAACAAAGCATTAAAACCAGAAAAAAAGATTTGCAAAGATTCTGGAATATGTATCTTCCTCACTGTAAGGGAGCACAACATAAGTATATCCTAATATTGATTGCACACCTTCAACAGGAAGATCACTACACTTTAGGTGTTCAACATAAGGATGTAATGAAGAAAAAAAGTGACACTTTGGTCAACTACCCAAGCACTGAAACAAGGTGTTTTCTACAAAATAGTTTTTGTGTTTGTGACATGTTGGTGTAAGTTCATCTGGAGTCCTTGAGGTGGGTATGGAAACTTCCTGGGTCCTATCAACCTCTTCAACAACCTGAGGAATTGGAATAAATGACACTGATTTAGCTGGGCCAATGACACAAGACTGGACTCACTCAATGGTGTGTTTTTTGGACTTTTGCTTGTAAAGTTCACAGTATCAGCATCTGAACTGTGATCAAGGACCCTTGCTGAGAGGAACAGGCAACTTGTATTTTTTGGAACTGCTCCCTGAAGCATTAACATTCTTCACAGTTTCTTAGACATTTTTACTTTAGTTGTAAAATATGTTCACCACATATGTTTAGTAGCTTTTTATTTTTTAACTTTAGCACCTGTGACTCTAATCTGGGCTGGAAACCTATTAACACAGTTTTCTGGTGCAGGCAATTTCCACCAGGATGGGTCCGATGTTTCCACTCAAACTACAGGTGATAACAAAAGCTCCTGTGTGTTGATGCTGAGACAAAGGGAGCCACTGGGAAGAAAACTTTGTCTTGGATGGTGTGGCTGGGTGAAGGGGGAGATTCAGTCAGGTCGATTGATTCCTCTGTATTTTTGTTTGTTTCATATTAAGCACCTGGAGATACAACTGTTAAAAAAAATTTAAAACAGAAACCAACCAACCCAAAAATCCCAGACACCCCCTCCCAAAAAATTACCAAAACCAAAACCAAACCAAACAAAAACAAACAAAACCCAAAACCCAACAAAAATAAATTCCAGAAATCAAAACATACCAAACCAAACAAACAAATGAAAACACAGAAAGAAGGGAGATCAAGAAAAAGACAGTAGTGTTTTCTCCACAATGGAGATTGTGTTCCAACTCACTAGCAACATCATTAATATGAAAGTGAATGATTTGTCACATACAGCAATGCTGCTCTTCCCTATGGCCTATATGTACACTTCTCTTATTTTAAATTCACTTCATCTTCCCAAGTCTCTACATAAAACGTTGTAAAACAAATACTTTTCACCTGGGCAGTTAAGGGTGTTGCTAAGCTTTCAGAGGGAATAGAACACCATAGGATACTTACACATTTACACACTTTCTTACACATGTGAATTGTATTCAGAGATGTTTAAGTTGACATGGTACTGCAGACTCCATCTCTTGGCTATTCAAATTCAGACAATGTTGAAATGCATCATGATTCCCTTCCAGTCTGTTCAATGCGATGCAAGCATACAAACAGAGCACACACAGAAGCCCAGGAGCCACAGCCTAGAAAAAGCAGAGACTTAATTTTCCCTGGGCCTAGAAATCAGTTTCTGGATTTGAACTGTTTTCCAGATCTCCAGATGTCAAGTACAGCAGTGCTCACATACCTCTTTCATTTTGAGGCTGCAGCCCTCCTGAGATTTACAAGAAGTATAATTAATGTTCCAATTTCACAGATAAGGAAGTGAGGTACAAAACTAAAGCTGTTCTCTAAATCCTTCAAGGGAACTTTCCACTGTAATGCACAAGTAGAATTGAGAGATTATGATGTTCTACCCACAGTGCTGTGTTCAAGTCCCCTGTTTCTTGCTCTTTTTTTGCCTTTTTTTTTGTTTGTTTTCCCTGTAGCATGTTTTCTCAGGTATGAAAGACTGATTTCAGCTCTTTTGGAGCCTTTGACTTTGAAAAGTTTATGAATGCAAAGCAACCATCTGAACACCTTCAAAACTTACAGAACATTCTGCTCTGAGCTGAGCACTTTGCAGCTGCAATGTAGCTTTCTGCAGTGATAAGTGCAGTTCATTTTGGAATTGCTTGTGTAATTAGCCGGGTGTGATAGAGCATAGTTTGCCATTTCTTGCAAAATTAGATTTTCACATTTATCACCTCAATGCAATCAAAATGCTACAAATATAAAAATGCTCCAGCATTTTTATCATATTTATCTATTGTACAAACTCAGTCCATACTAAAAATGTTTTCCTATTATACCGAATTTAAGTTTTTTTCACAGACAAGGAGTAAGACCTGCTAGAATATAAAATTATCAGAAAAAATTAATTCAAACCAAGTGAAGCATGAGAAAAATTAAATAAATTGGCTCTTGCTTCATAATGAAAACCCATCTCATTGAGAGGAATTAAAAAGATGGGAGAGCTAAGGAGACTGTAATATTCTTAACAGCTGTATAACCAACCAAGAGAAAATTTTTGCAGTGAAGATCCATCACTGTGTACAGCATCAGAGGGTAATAAACTAACTGCAGACAGGACTAGAGACCTCCCAAGGTCCTTTCCTGTTTGAATTATACTACAACCCTTTCATCCTAATAATTAAGGGAGTTAAAAAGAGTAGCATAAAGGAAATGCGATCATTTAACAGTTATGCTAGCATGACTCACACCATGAATGCATGAAGTGATAAGTCCTGTTTCCACTGGTGTCAGTGGGAATCTTGTTTTTGGATTGATTTCCGATAGCTTCTTACACAGCATGAAAATGAAGAACTGCAAAATTTTGACTCCCAAAAAATGTGGGTATGGCAAAATATGTGGTATGGTGGATTAGGTAATGATAAAATATGTTCCATCTGAAACGTCTTTATGGTTTTATAAAAACATTTTACATTATTACAAAATGTAACATCGTTTCCCAATTTAAGGAATGTACTTAAAAACTTATCTCAATTAAAAACAGCTTTGTATTTTCTGAATATTGTCTTATCTTTTTGAGCTGGATCTCTGAAGAATCAGAGATTCTACCTTTAGGAGAAACATTGAAATCCTGTAATAGAAATGGTGGGTTAATACCAACTATTCTGTCAGTATATTCTTGCTAAATTTTTTTACTGCAAATTAAATTAAATCACCCATTTCATTTTTTTCTCCTGTGAATAGTTTTGAGTTTAGAGTGATCTTTAAGACCAATTCAGCTGAAGTACTTCCAAGTTGTTCTTAGATATGTTGCAATCTCTCCAAAGTTATTTATTCCCTTATTCCTGGTCTGAATGTTGAAATCTCAAGATGAGCTTCGAAATGTGGATATAAACATTTACATACCAATACCCAAAGCCTTCCTTTTCCAAATATGGTTTATTACAGCTTGATCTGCATAGAAGCTTTAAGATTTTTTTCTCATGGACCTTATCAATATAGTCCATAAGCTCTTCACTATCTATGCAGAGCGAGCTGGAAGTGGCAGCATTGGCAAATGTTACTTTGAAACTATGTAGCATGTTCTGTCCCAGAGTGTGATCCCTTTTGGGAGAGGAAATCGGGCTTTTATTCACTATTGCATGCCAGTTACTGGCAATTTCCAGGGATATCCTTTGCCATTGTAGGAATAAAAATGCCAGAATAGAGACAGTCCCACACTCTTGGCCCTTCATGCCTGTTTATAAATACCTGGTCATCTGCAAGTTTCTCTTGGAATGTCATAGGAAGTCTGTGCTCTCAACACCTCTAAGCAGTCAAATATAGCATTGCTGTATACAAGGATTAATTTTCAATAATGTATGTATCATATTATTTATGATGCAGAAATTGGATTTAAATATGCCCCTAGATTTATGAATAGTTGTTAAAGAAAGAATGTTGCTGAGGTGTTTTTATGACTGTAACATTCACTGTTCACACATTAAAGAAGATAACTGCAATAAACAGATGCAATGAAGAATTTATTTCTCAAGGTGCAGGCAGGAGTTCATTATGGTTTCCAGCTCTACCCCTAGAAATACTTGAGGCTAACAAATGTTCCATTCCTGACGTTTGTGAAGATAATCTGCTTCAGAAAAAGTCAGCATTGTTTTTCAGCTTGTCTTGTGCTCTGGCACAAAGAATACACTTTCCTACTGCAAGGATTTCCAGTTTTAAGAATACAAGGAGTCTATGTGGTTCTGACAGAATTGTTATGTTTGCAACAGTGCATCTGTCTTAGAGAGATCAACAGCATGTGAGTTCTGTTACACAGGTCTCACTGAACTGCGTGATAATATGCATCATCTTTTGCTTTTCTGGTAAGAATTCTCTGGTAAAAGACTCTCAATTTGTTTCACAGAAGGATAATTCTGATTATATCAAGACTCCTACAGATATCATGTGTAAGCTGCATTTAGGATAAAATACATTTTTCAGAAACACTGATGTTGGAAGCTATATACCCTCTGCATTTGACAAGCTTGTTAGTGTTTGAAAGTTGCTTTAATGGGTCTCCATTCAGAGGAATACTTTAAATATGAAATTGCATATCTGGACAGAGTCAGAACACCTGGAAGATACTCCCAAACAACTGAAGTAAATTTGAAGCTTTTTGATAGACAGTGTCCAAATGAAATCTGAAATGTGACTAATTTCATCCACATCACATAAAATGTAAAGTGCACTTTAGTTAGCCATGATGACCAAGATGAACCATTTTGTTGCTCCAGAAGTTCTTTCTGGAAATATTTTTTTTCCTACTGGAAACTTTTTTGTTTAATTATTTTCCTTTTATCTGTCACCCTTCTTCATGTCCAATTGTCCTACTTTCCTAAAGGATAGAAGTAACCAACATCACTCCCCTACAAAAGCCCCTCCTTAAGCTTTTCCTCTTCAAAACCCTTGCAGCCATCTTAAGCCTACTAGGATGAACTATTTTAAGAAACTGCCTTTGGCTAAGAAACAACAGCAAAGATAAAATAGATCTCTTTTTACAAAATAATACTATAAACCCCCTGAAAAATAAAGCAGCGGTATCTCAACGAGACTGAAGGTCAGCTTTTCTTTGCTGTTTGACTTCGCTATTGCTGAATGCAAACAACAGTGTTGGATGCCTGACTATTTTCCACAAAGAACATATGTATTTTTAAGTACCTTTGAAAGAAACAGTATATGCTGGCTCAAAATAAACACAGTACTGCCAGCATTCTTTCTCCTCTATGAGGCAAGTCATGTTCCTGGAAGCACAGGATTGCCAATTTAGCAAAGGTCAGCATGATGCATATTTTTGATGTGCCCAATGATGTTCCTGCTCATCACCAGTTAAGACACTAGTATTTGCCATCACAAAAACCTAAAAGACCAGCCTTAACACAATGTAAAAAACTTAACACCTTAACTTGAAAAAGATTTCTGCTTTTTCACTTTATCCAAAGAATATGAATGTGCAAAACCTATCAAAGTTAAATACATTTCAACAAAATGTTTGTTTTGGGCTTGAATTTCATTTCTCATATTTATTACACTACTTTTTACAATTCCTTTTGAACATTCCCAGCTAGTAATGTATTTAATAACCTCCATCATTCTGCGACTAATTATTCTTTTTCCTGGCAATTTTCCTTTTCTCATTTGTTTCAACTTCCCCGTTGTACACAAGGCCAAAATATTCAAACTGGTTTCCTAAAGTCTGCTAAGCATTCAGACAAGAATATCTCAGTAATTTTATGTGCTCTTTCAAATTGTCAGTATTTACTTCCTTTGGAAAGTGACATGGGAAGGTCATAGGCAGGAACTCAACGCTAGCCAGAATAAATAAAAAATAAATAAATAAATAGAAAATGGATTGTATGGGATCTTCCAGTTCATGTCTCAACTGCAGCCAGAAGCATCTGTAACTTTGTCATTCCTAATAACAGGTTGCTTAAACTACTCTATAGAAGCACCATAACTGCAGGTATTCAGCAGTTTCCCAAGTCCTCCAAAGTGTACTTCTACTCCTTATGGCAAGAAAATATTCTGGTATTTAAACTGATTTTCTGTGTTGCATTGTATCTTATCCACTGTGTACCTGAACATACTTATACAGACAAACAGGTCTTTCAGAAACAAAGGACTTATTTCCCATTATAAAATTTTATTAATTTAAAAATTGTTATTAAATATTTCCCCCTCTCCATCTTTCCCCCTTTGCATGTCAAGTTTTCTAGATTTTTTCCCTTATTTTTCTCTACACTGTCTCTAGTTGGTCTACACTGAGATACACTGAAAGGTCTACTGAAACCTAGATATAGCTGAGGCCTTACTAATGTTAAAAAAGGACAAGTTTATTTCATGCATCTTGAGAACTACACTGCAAAATATCCTAGAACATTCTTATGTGACATGGTTTATTCTTATTCAGACTGGGATCTCTTCCAGCTCACAAATTTGCTAAAAAGTAGCTACTTAAATAATTGTTCCACTGTCATATTATTATTTTTTGTGAAAGTTATTATCTAGCGCTTTGCATAGAGAATTTCATCCCTAATAAATATCTATTCTGTTCTCTCAGACTCCTCATTTTGCCCTTGCTTGTAAAAGGCATAATAGAGCAAGAACAATTCTGAGTTATTAATGAAAGAGTGGCTGAAAAGACCTCAAGGACGGAAATATTTATTACAAGTCTTTCCATTTGAGATGTTAATTGACTTTAGCTTATCCAAAAGTGACAGAGTAATAAATAACCGTCATTTATATCTCTTTGCCTATAGTTAAGAAGCAGTGCTCTACTCTTTCAAAGTTGGACGTTGCCCTTCTAAACCCTACCATTGATTACTCTTCAAAAAAATACTATTTTGAGCTCTCTGAATGGTTAATACTGAAGTTCTGATTATAATATAAATCTAGGACAAACTTTTGTTAAGTAGAGTCTCTTATCTTGAGCTATTGCCTCTGCTTTTTTGGCTTCTACCTGAAGGAATTATAATAGATGTGGAAAATTGCTAAAAATTGACAAAAAGAAAGAAAGGTTGTTTCTTTTTTCCCAAAAATACTCTATTTTAGGTACATTTTAATGGTCAATGAAACAAGTGAGGAGCCACCTTTCTTTGCATAATTTTAATAAACAAATATTTTGATACTTCACTAATCCATTCCTGATCTCTCCAAGATTACCCAATTGTTCTATTATGGGAAATACCCAAATAAAACCCTGTCTTTTAAAAGAGAAGCATGTTTTTGGATTATCTTCTTCTAGAGCCACCAATTTAAATTCGCTTCCTCCTCTCTTGGTTTCTTTAGACTAAATCTTTACACCGGTCTGAATGTTACAGCTCTTTTGTGGAGGAGAGCGTTCACATTTAGGAGCTATTTTGAAGACAAGTAACTGTCAATTCCTGCAGCTGCCAGAAGAGACCAACACACCTTTTGGTCAGCAGACTGTGTGCTGGAGGTCTGATAAGTACTCATGTTCTCAGCTTCATGTACTCTTGAGTATATCATTGAGATGCAAAGCTTACAGTAGAACCAGGACAGCTAACACAGCTGGTCTCCTGGTTCAAAAATAGGTTGTGACAAACTTCTAAAACTTATTATATGAGTGCACAACGATCTATTAAACTTACTAAGCACAGAAATTTTCAAGGTCGGGTCAGATTTTGGATGACAGCACCATACATCTTGCTAGTGAAGAGTTTTTTTATAGTAACATTATGATGAAGAGCTGTAATTCATGTCTCCTGCACAGCTGAGCAAGTCCAACATATTTGAGACATTTAATTCAAACAGCTTTCTCAGAAAAGTACAGATAGATGACTGTAAACTGGCTGAATTCCAACACGATCAAGTGTAGAAGAAAGGTTATGATGTTTGTTATGATGTTTAAGGAATACTTTAACTTTGTGCACAAGTTCTTAAGAGTTCAGTTGTGGAGCTGCTGTCATTTCACTGCATCTGGGAAAAAAAATTTGAGGGAAATATTAGGGATGGAAATCTTAAATAAGGCTAAATTTCAAGTATAACAGTTGTTAAAAAGTTGACTTCTCAAGTGGTCCTCTTCCATGAGAACAGTGTCTATGATTTCTTGATGAGTCACAGGAAACTAAGTGAGAGTTTACCAAAAATTACATAAGAAAATAATTCCCCCCCCCTTTTCAAAAAGGTTCTAAGAGAAGCACACACAAACATAAAATATAATATGTTCATGAGTTTTAACAAAAATATTTATTTATTTCTGCCCTATTTTTACTCAGCATGTATATTAAGCCCATTATGTACCTGTACCATGTTTTGGCTGCAGCAGGAAATATAATCTTTGCAGTAAATTGTTGTGGAAACAATATCTGTTTTTTTCATAGTCCTTTTAATGTTTAAATATAGTAGATATTTTTATTAAAATGTTGTCCATTTATATAGTCAAGGAAGATTAATGTGGATTATCTTGTATAAATACATATTTGTCTGCTGCCTAGATTAGAAGTATTGAGGTTACATTTTATAGAGATATCCTCACACCTTCGAAACCAGAAGGAATATCTTATAATGAACTAGAATAGCATTTAACTGGCCTTCTCTTTTGTTTTATGTAATTATAGAAAAATGGAAAAATGTATTGAGAAACTATATTTATTTACTTACAAATTAATAAATTCTTTCAGAATAATGTGCAGAGTTATACATAATGCCACTTTCAGAAAAGGATAATATTCTGTGTTTTTCTGCTGTCATCCTCAATTCTCATACTTCATTTCTGTCAGTTAAGAAATGAAGCATGATTCAGCATGTGATAGCCTAAGGCCCAGGAGTTAGGATGTGGACCTCTGTTCCAGACTTTTTTCACTATTCTTCTCTGGTAAAAGGCTAGGCATTGGTGAGATGAATATGTCCCACCACAAGCTACTGAAAAGCTGCAGTATTTTCCTTCTAGAAATAGGATGGAGTTCAAAATCTTAAATGTTCTTCATCACAGGTTAGTCAAGCCTGTATTTTTTTGCTCTAGCTTTATTATTCTTTTGTTCACAATGTAGATATGCTTACATAGTCCTCCAAGACAACCTAGAATTTAACCCAAGATACTTTCTTTTTCCTTTGCTTTTAAATACCTAAGATTTTCATGCATACTGCAACAAAGGCAAAATAAATAAGTTATGATCAGAGAATCTTGTTTCCGTGTTGTAACAACGACCAGCAAAGGGAAATGCAAAAAACATGTGACCATAAGGTGACTCCAACAAAATTTAGTCTGTGTGCAGTGTGTTTATGTGAAATTCTTAAGAAAATGGACACAGAGGTGACAGCAGCAGCAACAGCCATGTCTGTGTTCTGTCTTAGGTAGACTGAACTGCACTCAAATCCTCACTGCCAGTTTTCCTTGCAGAATCCAATGTCTTGAGCTCTCCAGAATGAAAGAAATCAATGGAGGAGTCTTGTCTGCAGTTTGTAAGAGCATTCCTTTCACCAAACAATGAGCAAGAACAGAGCAGATTAGCTTTCCAAAAGGAACATAGAATCATAGAATCATAGAATTAACTGGGTTGGAAGAGATCTTCAAGATCATCAAGTCCAACCCTTGATCCAACCCCGCTGTGATTACTAGATCATGGCACTCAGTGCCACATCCAGCCTCATCTTAAAAACCTCCAGAGACAGTGAATCCACCACCTCTCTGGGCAGGCCATTCCAATGCCTGATCACTCTCTGTAAAGAACTTCTTTCTAATATCCAACCTAAACCTCCCCTGGCAGAGCTTAAGACCGTGCCCTCTTGTCCTATTGCTGATTACCTGGGAGAAGAGATTGACCCCCACCTGGCTACAACCTCCTTTCAGGTAGTTGTAGAGAGTGATGAGGTCTCCTCTGAGCCTCCTCTTCTCCAGACTAAACAATCCCAGCTCCCTCAGCCTCTCTTCACAGGATTTGTGCTAAAGTCCCTTCACCAGCCTGGTTGCTCTTCTCGGGACCTGCTCCAGCACCTCAATATCCTTCCTGAACTGAGGGGCCCAGAGCTGAACACAGCACTCCAGGTGTGGCCTCACCAGCGCTGAGTACAGGGGAAGGATCTCTTCCCTGGTCCTACTGGCCACCCTGTTCTTGATCCAGACCAGGATGCCTCCTTGACCACCTGGGCACACTGCTGGCTCATGTTCAGCTTCCTGTCAATCCAGACTCCCAGATCCCTTTCTGCCTGGCTGCTCTCCAACCACTCTGTCCCCAGCCTGAAGCACTGCAGGGGGTTGTTGTGGCCAAAGTGCAGGACCCAGAACTATTTGCCTTTTCCTGAAACTACTTCATGAGGCTCATAAAGTGATCAATTTTTGCATGGAAGACCAATCTTCAAAACAAATGAGTTCTGTTTATTTGACCAAAAATTAGGTGAGACCTTAAAGAAGATATAGCAGGAAAAAAAAACAACCTGTTTTTGGGAAAGAGGTAGGGAGAAGAGACTTCCCATTTTCCCCTCTCTTGTTCTACTGTGTGGTAAACTATCAGCTGCTAAGTGCTAAATTGCTGAAAATATGTGTAGAGGTTGGGAAAGAAGCTGGAAGTGTCCTGAAGAGGTTGCACATGGTGTTGACTGCATCACAGGAACAAGCTTGTAAATGTGGAACTATAACAAAGGGAAAACTAAAAGTACAGCTGATGCTTCCTGAACCTAGTGAAGATCCAAGATGAAATTTCAGATGGTTTATCTCCGTCTAATAAGGGTTACAAGCCTTTGACATTTCAACAGATATTTTCCACCACGGCAGAGCTGTTAGTGGGCATTCCATGTGCATGTGGTTTCTCAGCACGACTCTCTCTCTCTCTCGCTTCTGTTCCAGTGTAACCTTTTGTTTATGTACACATAACATTCTACGAGGTGCTGCTTAAATGGGAATTGTTCATGAGCAGGCAGGAAGAGGAACTAAAACCAAGAACAAAGTATATAATTCTGATTCTCAGTCCAAGCACATGTCAAAGTTGGACCAGCTACTGGGAGTATTAATAAACTGCAGTGAGATGAAATTCCCCTAAACAGTCTATGTACTTCCTTTTTGTTTCAAGGCCTGTGAAGGAAAGATATTAGTGCAGGTCTTTCCACTCACTGCAAGACCTTTGGAGAATTCCTCTTTCTATATGTCCAATTTACTATAATTGTACATATTAAAAGGTTGGAAATTTCTATGGTTTGCCAGATGAAAGTTTTGGAGAAGGTACTGGAAATTAGTTTGGAAGGTATTTTTGTGGCCTGGAAATAACTACAGATGTTAATTGCCAGGTATATATATATTTTAAAAAGTAAAATAGGAAGAAAATACCTACCTTCCTACATAACTGTAGGATTCATTAATAAAAGAATAGTTGTTTGAGGGGTTTATTTACATCTTACTTTAGCCACCTAACAGAAGCCTAGGTTAGGAGGTGGGGCTCCCTCTATGGCCAACAAAATGAAACATACCACTTCAAAGATGACTGCTAGAATCAGTTAGTTATAACCCAACTTTGCTGCTCTGATTTATCCTCTTCAGGCACTGTTCTTTCTCCACTGACAGTAGAGACAGATAAGTTTGAGTATCTAGCAGTTTCTTCCCCACCTATTGGACTGTAGCAAAGAGCAGTATTGTCATGAACAGGACATTCATTATGTGACAATCTTAATATACCTTAAAGTAATATCTCCATCAGGCATAAATAGACCACTGTGTATTTTTACCCTTTTGTTTCTTGTCCTCTAAGACAGTGCCCTTCACCACATGTAGAGACCCTGTAGAAAAACTAGGGAAGAATCAAACATGTCCCATACTTTACTTCTCCTCCAAAAATCTGAGTATTTGAAAAAAAAGTCTGCTTGATGATGTTTCCAGGTATTTTCTGATTATCACTTCTTTTCCAATTTAACAGTATTACCTATAGAAATTTAAAAATCCCAAATATCTAAAAATCCAACTGCATGTTAAATAACCTGATGAACAGCAATTTTTACAACAGAAGCAAGTAGAGAATGATTTCCAATTAATGGGAGAGAGAAGATATCATTAAGAAGTCCCAGTAGGATCCATTGCCATAGATAATGGACAGTTCATTACAGGGTACTGAAATTATCATGCAGTTATCAGTAATATTACTTTGGCACAGGTCTAAAAAACAGATTTTTCTCATCTGCTAAAAGTATTATCTGAAAGTTGTATCCCACTTGTAGGAAAGAACACAGACACCACCTTTCTGTGCCCCATTTTTGTTAAGAGAATCATAAAGCATCTTGACACATTGAGCTGATGGCATCCTGATGCCTAGATGATCCTGATTACGGAAATTGGACTTTAAATTACTGGAGTGAAAATAGAAGTTACATTTTCTGAAGCATATATCTGTAATTTGAAAAATTAATCAAAGTGCATTTCAACTTGATCCCATGTATCTTTCTGCCCCTATTCATTCTTTCTGATCCATATTCTGACCTGTTTAAGCCTTGGTTTAATATCTCAATGAATTATACAAAGGACTTCCTAGAATAAGAGAACATTTAAAAGCAATAATGTAATAAAAGTATAAAGATTACAAAGTGTAACCCAGTTGTTTACAAAACTATTCTGTCATGGAAATAACTGTTTTTTGTAGTTAAAATGTGAGTGTATAAAACAATTTCTACAAATCCTCTTTTTCACCATATTTTCTCATGACAGATGATTTAATCATCACACTCTGGACAACTAAAACTATAAGCACTAAATATGAATTTAAGGTTATTGATTACAACTTACTAAATTTGGGGGATTTAGTGTACGAATATAGCGTTTCTGTTACATTTGTCTATCCCTGTTGAGTAAAGGAAACAAAAAAACCCAGCTGAAACATTGCAAGGCGATCTTTATCTGGAACCAAAATGGGTTACATAGCAGAGAAAAAATGTGTGCAGACACCAGAGGTCAGTGAAACCTATCTTGTCAGCAGGGACTGAGTCGAAGAGTAGGACAAAGGTGCAACTTCAACCAGCATCTGAAATTCATTAGATTTCCAAATGTAAATTCCAACACACATAGGGAATTTGAGCTTTGAGTCTCTATGATATTCTGTACTTACACCACCCCCGCAAGCTATCTGTTATTTTTGAATACCTTCTTAGCTTTATTTTGACTTTTTCAGTCACAATGATGTTCATTTGAACTAAATATGTTACATAGGAATTAGCAACATATTCTCTAATAAAACTGTAAAGAAACATAATGTTACATCTTAGCCCAAACCTGCAAACACCATTAAAAGAAGAGAACTGAACACAGGGTGTGCATTTTTCGTGCTAGGTATAGGGGATGATCTACAAATTTTGAAGTGTTCATTTTCACACAGTCATGTTTCATAAAGTATTATAGTCCATCTGGTTAAAAGTGAACACAAAGCAGATCAAAGTCATAAAGAGGTCGGGGCTGGAATGTCACTCTGTGCCGAAAAGTTCTTAATGCCCTGTTCTTTCTTCTCCAGCTGTCATCTCCCTTATTAATGGATTTTTTTTCCTCTCTATTTTTTCCCTACTCCTCTTCTTACAAGTTTTCTTATGGGAAAAACAAATCAAAGAGCTCTTAATTTGAATCTAGATTTAAAAGCTCCAAAGCCTAAATAAATCCGAGATCAGATACAGCTAATAAACCCCAGCTCTAACAGCAATAATTTATGATAATCTTCCTTTAAATTCCTCCATGATTTCCTGTTTAAGAGTATGGCTGTCATCTATCATCTTCTCTTTTTATCTATACTGTTCTTTCACTTTTCTTTGATGATACAAATCACTTTAGCTCCACTGAAACCAACTCAATTGTACTAATTTAGAGCAGCTGAGATGTTTTTCTGTCCTCTGCTCTGTACTTGGCAACAAGAAGTCTTTACGTTACCACTTTATATTTTTGGTGCTTAGACATTTGCTCCATACTGATTTTCCAATTTGATTTTATTTTTCATTCAAGATTGCTTTTGAATTTCCTACAGTTCAAAGATATACTCCTTTTCCTCCTCTGCTTTTCTCTGCCGAACATTTTCTTTTGGAACATCCTGTAACTCTATAATGCAACCTCTTCCTCTGGGAGGAACCAGGCCTCTGTAATAGCTATTATGACCTAACTTCCATTTGTCATGCTTGTGTCCACCATTGCAATTCTTTCTCTGTTTGCACTTAGTGAGAAGCACTTAATTGATTTTCCAGTTTTGTCAAAAAAATAAGCATGATTGAGTTTTTACCATTTTCTTTGTTTTAACCCTGAATGCCTTTACATAGTCTGCATAATTATTAGAAACATTTATTCAAAACAGCTATGTCCATCTGTTTCCATGCTAAAATAGAGTTGTTTTTCTCTCTCTTCAGCAGAAAAAAATAGTTCTTGCTTAATATGTTAAATTTTCTTTATCATTCTTGATATCTTGTTAGGCTAGAGAGGTATACCCCTGTGAACTCTATGGAGTTCAACAAGGCCAAGGGCAGGGTCTTGCACTTGGATTGTGGCAGTAACAAACAAAAATACTGACTGGGCAGAGAATGGACTGAGGGCAACCCTGAGGAGAAGGACTTGAGGCTGTTGGTGGATGAGAAGCTCAGCAGATTCCAGCAATATGCACTTGCAACCCTGAAACCAAGCACATCCTGGGCTGTGTCAAAAGCAACATGACCAGCAGACAGAGAGATGTGATTGTCCTCTTCTGCTCTCCTTTCATGAGACCCCACATGGAGTCCTGAGTCCAGCTGGAGGACGCCAACATAAGAACGTGACTCCAGACAAGGGCCCGAAAGATGATTATGGGCCTGGGGCACTTTTCCTATGAAGACATGCTGAGAGACTTGGGATGGTTGAGACTGGAGAAGAGAAAGTTCCAGTAAGACCTCACTGCAGCCTTCCAGAAGCTAAAGGGGATCTAAAAGAGAGCTGGAGAGGGACTTTTTTCAAGGTTATGTAGTGATTGGACAAGGGGCAATGACTTCAAACTGAAAGATGGTAACTTTAGGTTATATATTAGGAAGAAATTCTTTACTATGTGGTGGTGCACTGGAATGCGGCACTGGAACAGGTCACCCAGAGAAGCTGTGGATGCTCTATCCCTAGAAGTGTTCAAGGCCAGGTTCAGTGGGGCCCTGAGCAACCTGGTCTAATGAAAGGTGTCCCATGTCAGGGGGATTGTAATTAGATGATCTTTAATGTCCATTCCAATCCAAAACTTTTTATGATTCTATGATTTTTCTTTTCTCTCATTTCCAAATGTTTGAGCGGGCATATTAGGTTCACTATCTGCTGTTTTGCTCAACGATAATACTCTTACTTTCAAAATGTTACCATGGGCAAAATGAAACGTAGACCATATAAGAAGCTATGAATTTATTACAAAACCAAATCATTCTACAATCAGATAAACAAAATTCTTAATAATACAATAAGCCTTTTTAATAAAGCAGATTAAACTGTTGCTCAAAAACCTCACAGAATCTCCCCTTTCCTGAGGGTATTAAATTCAATCTCCCAGTATGTCTCTGGAGCCTAACCTTGACAAGAGAAAAAAAAAGTCTTGTGCTTCCAATAAGTTACCAGCATCCCAAAGTCTTCGCCAGGAGGACCATGATGCTTATTATGAGGGTTTCCTTGTTCTCAGGAGGTCCATGATGTCTGTAGTGATGCTTTTTTCTTCCTTTTTCTTAGGGTTCACGTCTGTTTATTTTCTTAATATTTTTAAGAGAGTCTGCTCACATGTTCATTCTTTTTATTGGATCCAAGGTAGACAGTTCTTGTGTTCTCCTTGTTATTTCTACCATCTCTACCCCTTTTTTTTTTCTGACTCACAAGGTTGCACTCCTGCAGTGCCTGTTGATGGACAAGTCTGACTGATGTTAGTAGTCTGGGAGATCTGCTATCATCTTGAGCCTGTGCTCTTCTGCACTGCATTTTATGCTAGTCATACACAATTCATTCCATACAGAATGTCTGTTTGTCATTAATGCAAACTAAAACTGAACTACAACAGCCTTAGGCATTGGTTACCCGACTGCTAGACAGTTGCTACCCCAACTGAAACAAGATAACATCAGCTAAGCCCAAGAAAAGCCCAGGTAAAACCAGATACCTGTGTTGTCAGGTTAGTACAAAAACAGGAGGAAGGACACTGAATTTGGTCTTCTTGGGGAAAAAATCATTGCTTAAAAAGAATCAGAAATTTTATTCCTCAATTTTCTGAAATTTCAAGCCAAAATTAACACTTTACAGCTGATAGCACAACCTAATAAAAGCCAGCCATAGATAAAAACTAAATAAATGTTGCTTCTTTGCATCATCATTGTACAAGAACATTTGCTTACGCTGTGTTTCCCCTGAGGAACAAAACTACATGCACAAAAGCCGCTTTGTGATAGAGTGGATTAGAGGATGGAAAAAAAAAATCCAGTACTTTCCCCTTATAAAACCAGAATTTAGCCATTCTGAGATGCCAGGAAAATGGCTCATGAAACCAGAAAACCTTGAAAAGGGTACTAAGGACTTGAATAGCTCCAATATGCTTGGTATACTGGCAGCAAAATGCCTTTTCCACCAGAACTTCTGCCACAGTTCACCACACTTCTTCAAGAAATATGAGCCACTTTTAGCCACATGAAAGCAGGTTTGTATTCCAGTGGAGAACTTTAAGCAGTAGAGAACAAATGAAACAAAAATAAATTATTATCTTATGTGAAAGGGCAGGAAGTATAGGTCAAGGGTACCACTTTCTTCTCTGATGTAATGACCACAAATCAATTTCCTGGCACTATTCAGTGAAGAATCATAATTCCATCCTTCAGAAAAGGTTGTCCTGGTCCACAACCAATTACCATGCTCATTCCAAGTAAGATTTATGTTCTTTACCGACGTCTCTTTCTGCATCTCATAACAATGAGGCAGGAAGTTCTGAAAGTTCTGCAAGATACCAGATCCACCTCTGCAGCAGATCCATATCTTCCTCTGATGACACAAAGTTACCCGGAAATTACAAGTAGCCTTAAAATAAAAAATGTTGTGTTAAAGGAAAGCATCTTCATATCTTCAGGAATCTATTAAGTGAATCAGTCTAAGTTTAGCTGCTGAAGCAGTGAGTCTCACTAAATCATTCTCACTGTCTCTCTTTCCTTCCAGAGCTATTAGCAGGAAAATGAAGGTCTGATTTCAATGCCACTTTGGCTGCACTAGAATTCTTGATCTGAAATCTGTCTATAGAAAAACAATGGCAATCAGAACACTGGGATTAGGATTATGTTTATATTACTTTACAGAAACAAGTTTGGTCTCAACTTCAAGAAAACTGCTAATTAAGGATGACAATGCTGTATATTGGCTGAAATGGGTCTGAATGTCTGGGACATTAAACAACCATTTCCTAACAGAAACCCACAGTAGGCAGAGTGGAAAAATCATTTCTGACAAATATTTCTGTAGTGATACTGCTGTGGGACTACAAAAGTGGTAAAGAAAAGGGGTCAAATATCTCCAGATTTCATCTACTGCTGCTGTCTAGGAAAAGAGGTAGCAACTCCAAGGTGAGAGAGTAAAGGGGAAATGGCAGCAGATGGAAGGAGGATGATGTTACATCACTTGTTTGTCTAGTCATTTTTAACTTGGTGCAGAGAATATATGCAACTTGACACTGAAAAGGAACTTTTACTTGATTATCACACAAAAAATAATTAGGATTTGATGAGCTGTTAGACTCGTGGTGAGTTGCTATTGTCCCCCAGCTCTATTGGCACTGGTAACTATAATAACTTGACCCAAAGCTTCCTAACCAACATCAAGAAGACTCTCTTGTTTTTTCCACTAGTATTATATACATTTACAAGATAGCATTTCTCCTCTCATCAGTGCCTGGGACTCCTGGGTTGGTAAACGGGGAAGGTTGCAGTAGGACTTGTAGAGACAAGAAGAGATAAATGTGCAACAACAGAATGTATACTGAGACTCAAATATCTCTTGTTGGGTCCATGTGGATTCAGTGAGAATTTGAAAGCATCATGCTCAAAAGTAAATAATAATTAAAAAAAAACATAAAGTTAATCAATCAATCTGCCAAGAAATCTGCATTAACTGCTTCACCTTACACTGAAAGACATTACCAAATTTGTAATTTTTCGTTTATTATCTTTCACATGAGAAAGAAATTATCCTTTTTCATGTATATACATATCCTGCACCAGAAGACACCTAGACTTACTGATTGAAGGACAATGGCATCCATGAGGCAGTAGCCTTGTTAAACAGAATTTGCATTTAATTTTATGTTGCTATATTCCATGAAGCCTATGTGCCTGTAGGGAGATTCAGTCCCTTTGCAGAGCCAAACACAGCTTTTTCAATGTCTTATTTAATTGTTCAGGACCTTGAAACTCTTTGAAATAAATTGCTTCCATTTTGGCATACTGGTCTTCTCCTTGGTGTCTATCTTTCTCTACCATCTCGTTTACCAAAACTGAGAGAGTATCGATTTCCTCCAATTCTCTCCCCGACAGCATTTTGAAGTAGGAAAAGAATGAGTAGTTAGTAAGAAAATTGTTCTCATTCCAGTAGAAGCATATGTACATTGCCCAATGTGGTTATCACAATCACTTAAATTAAAGAAAGAGGCTCTCTAAAAATACCTTTGAACAGTACTTCATTCTTTATTTGTTGAACAAAACAAAATTGTTTCTGAGTCCCAGACTCAAAGAATTAAGTCCATATTATTTCTGTTTATAAATCATTAGTCATAACAATTTTCATCCAGTAAACCTCCTGACATTAAGGGGCAGAAACAAGTACACATTAGTCTTCTCCAGCTACCACTGCTCCTGATTGGCTCAACAGCTGCTAACTACTAAATACTCCATTTCATTGCAAAACTTGAAGTCTTTTATGGTGAAAAACTAATAAAGGATCATAAATATAGATTTTCTCAGTTTATGTTGAAATTCTGTGTCAGAATTATAATCTCTTCTTTTCTCAGTAGGTTTCCAACTTATCTTTCCTCTCTTCACACAATGCAAAATAAAACAGTGCTTTGTTAATCTTTAAAATTGCAGAAATATTGATGGCAGAATTTTAAAATTTAAGCTTATTTTCCAGATATATCCAAGATTGTTGAATCAATGATAATTCAGAGACATCACAAATTTGCAATAATATGGTAACATTTCCAGAAGGTGTATGATCCCATCGTAGTTTCTACAAAGTTTCCAT
Organism: Myiozetetes cayanensis; assembly: GCF_022539395.1. Taxonomy (NCBI): domain Eukaryota; kingdom Metazoa; phylum Chordata; class Aves; order Passeriformes; family Tyrannidae; genus Myiozetetes; species Myiozetetes cayanensis. The sequence goes on along the minus strand of NW_026087411.1, from coordinate 84,009,372 downwards.
GTCAACAGTGCATGAGAGTTTGCTTTACTCCTTTAAGCTTTAAGTTCTTTGCTTTCAGTCTTGCTTGTTATGAGCTTTGTTATTCTCCCTAGGGTAGCATTAAGAATGGTTGAGTCCTGGTCAGTTAAAAGAGCAGTTAAAATCATAACCTTTTTCACCTGCAAAAATCTCCCCTTCCCATCTGCTCTGCTTCCTGCTGCTGCTGTTTGCTCTCTTATAGGACAAGACAGGTATTCTTAGCTGAGAAGGCAGTGACACATGAGAATTTCACAGCCTTGAGAGATGGGAAGGGGAGATTCCTCCCTGACAGCTTCTCACTGCAGCCCTTACCATTTTTTTTCAATGCCACTATCATCATGTACCTTTACAAATAACTGTTACCCAAATAAAAGTGTGTCTGACTTTCTATTGCTGATTTGCATAATAAGGAAAAGCATCCACAAAACCTGTAGGGTACTTTCTGGACTATGAGCCATATGCATTACTGTACTCATTTCATATAGTAAAAATCAAATTGTACTAATTAATTTTCATTCTAGAAATCTGCAAAGCCCTATTAAATATAAGTAAAGGAGGACTGGAAACAGGCAAATGTTCTTTCACATGGTTATAGGTAGCATAGCTCCTACACACAGGCTGTGTCCAAGGCAGGGAGTATTACCAACAAGTGAGGGGAATGGTCTGGGAGTCAGAATACTGGTTTTCAAATTTCTGTGGCCAAGACATTTCTGGATGTCTGTTTTTAATGTAAGTATAATATTACTTATCTTTTCTACCTCCTTTACAAACCTTAGTTAATCAGTACAGAACGACAAAATCATAGAATGGTTTGAGATGGAAGGGACAGTACAGATCATCAAGTTCCAACCCTCCTGCCATGGGCAAGGACACCTTCCATTAGACCAGGTTGCCAGAGTCCCATCCAATCTGGCCTTGGCCACTTCCAGGGATGGGGAACTCACCACTTCTCTGGGCAACCTCTTCCAGTGCCTCACCACCCTCACAGTAAGAAATTCTTCCTATTGTCTGATCTCAATCTACTCTCCTTCAATTTGAAGCCACTCCTATCACTATGTGTGTAACAAGTGTAAAGGTTCTTTTAAACACATAAGTAGAATTCACTGTATTCTATTATATTCTGTTAGTATTTTGTAGTCATGTTTTATTGCTACAATCATTTCTTCATCTCTGATTCCATGTATGGTAGCTGAAAATGGCATATTTCTCACATAAGTCACTTCTGTCGCTCATGAGGTCTCTTGGATCTGTGTACTTAAATAGTTCAAATAGGGAAAAACAGTAATGTTTTGACATTTTGGTTTTTTGAATGTGCTTTGGTATTAACTAGTAGCAGAAAGCTTCCTGTGTTAGGCAATAAAGCAAAGCTTTTTTTTCCATAAGTGGAATGTCATGTATTATCAAACTGAGTTCTCCCTGTTTCTAATAGTTTTCCCATGTGTTTATTTAAAGGGTCTTACTGAATCACAGCTTGGATATTTTGATCCCAATTTATTTTGGGCCTTTTATTAGATTTGGTGAGCGGTAAATTTGGATCATTGTTAGTATTTATTAGTATGCTGCTCCAGTGGTATGTATGTGGAAGAGAATACATAAATATTTGAATTGTTTACATGACATTTACTAGAATAGTCATCACAATTTAGTTAATAGAGCAGCTACCTTATGATATTTCACTTATTAAAACATGGAATAAATCTCTCAGAAGCAAAACTTTGACATTTGTTTTCATTACTTTGACATTTATTTTTATACTTGGTTTATATTTTGAAATTTAACTCTGTAATTTAACATTCAGATGTCTTTTCTGTAGATTAAGGAATACCCATATTAAAATCCATATTCAAGTTACATTTTACACAAATACAGGTCAAGACATAGCAGTTAAACTCTGTACACTTTAAGAAGGGTTTACTTTCCTACCATAAAAACCATGTTATAAAACAGGCTCAGGACTTATCTCCCAGACTTCTATGTTTTGTAATTTAGACCTTTTTTTCAAAATGCTATTGTATCTGTGTGTTTTCCAGTAAATCCTTAGAAATCTTCAACTCAAAACAGAAAAGTTTCACTTTTTTTTCATGCAGTTAAGAGTTACTCTGTAAAAAAGTTTCAAATCACATTTGGGCCTTGTTGATCAGTACAATATCACCCCAATTACACAACATATTTGGATGGGTTATTTCCTAGTTTGGAAACAGTGTGGGCACACATTTTGGAGACTGCTCCCTTGACTGCTTTCATTTCCATTTTGCATATACTTTTATTGGAGCTTTGGATAAAAATGGAGAAAACCTTCATAAAAGACACAAACAGTTACAGATCTGTGAAAAAGCTTGTAGGGATCCTTGAAAAACCGCTACATCTAAATGTTTTCTAAACCTTAATACAATTAAAAAAATTGGAAAGGAGAGAGAAATTAAGAGACAACAAGTCTGACAGCTGTATTTACAGAGAACAGCATAGACATACACTGTAATTCCTCCCTACTTATAGGACTGATGTCTCAGGTGGACTCTATATTGCGAGTTTTCTTCAAATGTCAGCCCTCTTTTTCAGATTATTTGAAACCATTTTTACTAAGATTTCTTTTCCCTTTGTTTCAGATACAAGTATTCAGTTCATCAGGAGAAATGTGAGTTACTATCAGACAGAACATTCATGAGGACTAATCTCTTTCCCAGCTTCTTTACTCAAAAAGAGTAAGGAAGAAAAAAAGAGGCAGACAGACAGATTCTCCTTTGGAGAATGTCTCAAAAGAGGAGCTTAATTTAGACTCTGTGCTTAAAAATAGACATTGTGAATAAGCCTTGTTTATCCACACCTACTCCTTCTGAGTTTATAACAGCGGCGAACTTTAAGGTCCCTGTAGATGAACTTTAAAGGTCCCTTACAACATAAACCATTCAATGATTCTATTAAAAAAAAAAAAAAAACCCACACTCTAAATGAAGGGAACCAAATACTAGCTCAAAAGAGGCATATTCAACTGTGTACTTAATAGCAATATAAGCATGGATGTAGGAAATAAACATTTACAATGAAATTATTTCTCATAAAATGAGAATTTAGTTTTTACTGTGATTCTCCCTTTAAATAAATCAGGCCTGGTCATCCTTTGCATGATTCATCAGCTCTAAACTTCAGACAGATTGATATACAGTATTAGCTAGGCATACATGAGTTTGCTGTAGTCTCCATGGATTAATGGAGCTAAATCCCTACCTTACTCTTTGTTCAGTTTACAGGAGTACATCTGCTTATTGCTAAGTGACACAGATTGTTTTTGTATAGTAGTGGCACTAATTAATCCAATATGTTTAGAAAGGAATTGAATTTCCCCACTGACATGAAAACCTAGGAAATATTTTTTCAGTAGTTAAAGTTTTACAAAGAGATAAGTTTATGAAATTCAACAAATAAATCTACAAAAAGAAAGAACTTCTCACTGGATTAGTCAACTGCTTGTCATTCAAAAACCATGATGAGAGCTTTTATCTTAGTACCCTTAGCTAGTGAGAGGATTACATGTCTTCATTGTCCTTTCTTTTAATTTCCCATGAATGTGATGCACTGTTAATTTGCCCATTAACAATCATAACTGCTACATTGTAAAAGGACTAACTAGTGATTGTAGGATAAAAAGAAGTCTTCAATCATTTACCTTTACTTCTTGCTTTCATCCACTCTCTTTGACAGGTATACAAGTCAGGCTTGTACGCTATGAAGTCACTTCTCCATGCCAGTAATCTAGTTAGTAGAAGCACAACTGGACAGACAATGCTTATTAGATATTAAAATTGAATATTCCCTATTCCTTACCCTTGCATTTTGAGGATAAGTATTTGACTCTTCCCAATGTCTTTAAGATGAGTCCTGTTTCAGGCTTGCTACATTGCCCATTGTTTTACCAGGAGAACTACATAGCCGTAAAGAAGCACCTTTGCTCAGTGACTGGACTATTGAAACCTCTCTGGACATCTGAACAGCCTGCACATGTACAGTGCAGTGACAGCTCCCACCTGACACCTAATCTGAACATCAGCAATGGTTTTCCAAGGAACCAAAACACATAGGCTGCACTGCAAGAGTAGTTACAGCTGGGAATGGTGCAAGGGTTGGCAGCAAGCTCATCATAGGGCTGTCTGCCGCTGAACCTGGCAAGTGGAGCTTCCTGGCACCATGTCCAAAGGGAAAGACCTACTCTGCCATCATCAACCATTTACTGTACAGACTCAGGTTCAGCACCTCTGCCCAGTGTAGGACATTGTTTAACTGGGAGGGAATGTGAAGAACCAAAAGTAGAACATCTTTTAAGAATAATACACTGATTAGTCCATCCTTTTTTGAAAGATGCACAGAGAGGAGGAGTGTTGGGCTATCAGTTTATCATCCAGAAAAGAACTTGACTGGGGTCAAACCATGTAAGGGGCAGAAAGGACCAATTTTACTATCTAAGCATTACTACAGTTAACTAAAATGATTGATTAGTTTGTTTGGGTTTTAGGATAGACTCCTGTTGGCTTGAGCTCAGTTGTTTCACCCATTTCCTGTGAATAAGTAAGATGTGCTCTTCCTTAAGCATCCAAACTATGCCATTTGCTATTCTAGAGGGTTGTATGCTGACCTAAGCTGCATATTTCATGGGTTTTATGTCTAGCATCTGATTCTCCTCCCTTGTTGACAATGCTTGGTCCCTAGTTACAGAAGCAAACTTCAGGAAACACACAGCATGGGACAATATGTTTGTATTCAGATTTACTTGCCAACCAGCAAAAACAGAATTAGGAGGTGATGATGAAGGTCACTGCTTGGCTAAAATGCAAATGAATTTATGCCTGAATAGTTCTCATGAAGATCAAGTTTATTATGAATCCAGATTTGATAGTTATATCAATGTTGGTCACCTCTTTTATTCTGCAGCAGGCAGAATATAGAAAAAACTAGGCTAGAAATACAAGTGCTTCTAGCATGTGTCACTCCTCTCTGTGGTGGATTTCTCCTAATTTTCTACTTCAGTTTTCTTCTGGTACACTCAGCACCACTCACTGACTAGGGGCTGGGACATAAGGGTGCAAGAGGTATTAATTTTAAACTGATATTCTTGTTGCAGAGAAAATATAGTCTATGAGGATTTTCTTGTGCTGTTATAGCTCAAATCCTGATGCACTAAGGTGAGGTTTTAACTTTGCTAAAGTGGTCATCACAAAGAGGTGTTTCAGGAGAGAAATTAGCTTCAAAGAGGTGTTTGACGGAAGCCATGACAGGCAATGACAGGCAATGATCAGCTAACAGTAGGGAACATAATATAACAAGTTGGAACTGAGTCTTGCAACAAGGTAGTGCAGTCACAGTCAATAGAGCTTTATGGAGTTCTTGCAAAAAACAACAGGGACAAAGGGCCAGAGGGTAGGAAAAAAAAAAAATTAAAAAAAAAAGAAGAACTACATAAGAAAACAATTGGCCAAACCCAGTGTAGACAGATATGTCAGCAGGGAATAAAACATTAAAAGCAATATCTGTGTGTTTTCCTCTTTTTCAAGAAGAATTCATAAAACATAAAAAAGTGCTATTTTACACAATGTTTCACAGAGAGGCTGTGTTTGGGGCAGCCCCTTTTCTCTTGCACGCAGTCGTCTGATAATCATCTGTTACAAATGCTCCACGGCATATGGTATTCCCAAAAATGTTGTTTCAGATCCAATGAAGAAAGACACTTGCTGTTCTTGAAATGCCATTCCAGACAAAGCAACTCCAACTCAGTAGTTCATAAAGCATCAAAGGCTGCTTATTTGCAAACAATAACTGGGAGTTAGTATTTCCTTGCCTGCAAACCTAGTGCAAGTTGGTCTAATATTATCCTGGTTTGCAGAAGGACTACATTGAAAAGAATTTGATGGCAATGTAGCTTCCTTTACTAGGAATGTGAGTGGATCCCAGAACTAATGTTGGAACTAGCAATTTTAATGCTTTAATTCCTATTCTGATACCTCTGGAATTCTTCAGTAGTCATATACTTTTTTTGTCTGGAGGGACACTGGGTGCCCATTTTAATTTTACATTTCTAATGTGAGATGTCTGCCTTTTTTTATCATGTGCAGAAAATTGCACAGATTCCGCTGTATTTAGAGAAAGGACTGTAACATCTGTTTGTATTGTGAAGTCTGGTTACTACCAAATGCTGAGCTAAGCTCTACATTTTCCCCAAGGCATTCCTTTCCAGTAATCATCCTCATCTTCACACAACTTATTTTTTCAGGAAAGGGAGTCTTCCCTCTTGCTTTCTTCAGAAATCTAGTTTTGACAATGTTAGAGGTAGCTTGAAAGCTTGAACAAATTGTTCCATGTTTATCTTATCTTTAAGCAAACTTGTTTTTAAAACCACAACCCAGTCAAATCATTACCCTCCAGTGATTTGTATTCCCTTTGAATTCCCTTGAAACAGCTATTTTTATATGAACTCACTACTGAGTCAGAAACACAAGTTCCTGTTTTGTTTAATGAATGTGATTTTTCAAACAGTGTTTCACATTAGAAAATTATGCCTACTCCCCAAGTATAGAGAAAGGGAGGTGTGGTATTTTCAGAAGTCACCTAGAGCATCAGGATGCCAAGTTTCCATTAATTTTAATGGAAATTTGGCACCCTCATCCTTCAGGCATGCTTGAATGTTTTCTCTTTACAATACACACTGCAGAAAACTTTTGGGAGTTTTTTTCATAAACCACAATAATTTTATAATTTCTCACTTTATTGATGTTGCTTAGAAAGCAAAGAATATCTTTGTTCAGACTGCAAAGATAAAATCACTTAGAGGAGCATATTTACTGGAAATTATTGTGTTCAGAAGATTTTCAAAAAATATGAATGTTTCCTAGACACACTTTCATTGCTTTGGAAGTGCCTCTAGTCTTAAAGCAGAAGGCAGATGTCTGAAAGCACTCTAGTCTGCCATCACTGTCCTCTCATCCACGTTTTCACGTGGTCCGTGAGCACTGAGCTCCTCCCAATGGAAGGATTTGATCTAGTGTCTTCCCAGATCCCAAAACTGTATTGAGTATTTGACTTCTTTCACTGACAAAAATTCTTCTCTGAGAAATTTTAAGTGATTGAAGTTAATATTATATGCACTAAAAAATTTTGGGTTTGATGAATCAAGTTTCTTTAGAGATATAAAAACATCACAGTAATTCACACTGTTTCTTAGGAAGAGTGGGAATGTCCTGTATGGCTCAGAAATAAAGGAGGAAATATATTGGGGGTAGTAAAATTTGCTCAGCCCACATACAGACACTGAGATGCCCAGGATAAACATGCATTGCAATGGGCTTATTCTTCTCTTGGTTCTTCTGCAGAGGAGCATTAATGCTCTAGGTGGAAAGGGGATTGTGGAATGAGCCTTCTATCAACCAAAATGAACCTTTATTCGTGGTTGGATTTAAGGGCAGCTGCTCTGGTTTGGCTCTGTTTTAGCTATCGGTGTGTCATATATGTCAGATCTTGTAAAAGGTTTCAGTAAGAGCTAGGAGAGCTGCCAATAAAACTAAGGGAAATTTACAGCTTTTTACAAAGTGATACTGTTGGACTGATCTACACAACTTGCAGCTCTCCTTTGTCTCTTGGTCTGATTTCAATATTGCACCTTGACAGACCAAATTTAGTGTTTCCTGTCACTGCATTCACACAGTTCAGTATATACTTAGGATGAAATGTGAACTGTGATTTTCATACCAAAAATGGCTCTTAGTTCGTTACCAGCGATCACACAACATATTGTTCTGCTGAGTCAGTGCACCTAGGGGAAACATCTCTTTCAAGATGATACATGCAAGATTTTCATCTCACAGACTTAGGAGAGGAAAAGACTTCATCAGCCAGAAAACTCCAGGCAAGTTCAATGACAATTTAACAGAAGCATTGCCCCCCTGGCCATTTGGCTATCAGTCTGCATTCAGTTGAAACTCTTGGCCACACTTGGACTTAAAAAAAAAGGCCAGCTACCTGCACCAAAACAAAACAAAACAAAACAAAACAAAACAAAAAAAACCCAACAAAACCCAACCCAAACCCCAGAACCACAAACAAAGCCAAAACCACCAACAAAAAACCAAACCAAACCAAACCAAAAAAACCCAAAACCAAACAAACAAAAAACCAAAAACAAAAACAAAAAAAGCCACACACACAACAAAAGAAAAGAAAAAGAAACAAAAAAACCACCTTTCCCTTCATTCGGTTTTTCACTGGGAAGACTTTCATTCCACTGTATACATTCTCACATTAACTGAATGAGTCCATGCTCCTGGGTCCTGCAAGATTCGTATGGTATCCTTCACACTGATGAGTTGATGACATTGTATATCATGTCTGTTTGCCAGCAAACTTTTAAGATTATAGACAGTAGGGATCAGCTTACATTATTTAGTATAAAGCAAAACAGAAAATTGAAACAAGTTTCTGGCAGGCTGTAAAAGAATGAAGCACATTGGTTAAAAGGTGTGGAGATAGAAATAAAGTGATGAGAAAATACAAATTAAGATCGTTGCAAATAATCTCCTTGATAAAAATGATAGCAAACTTGCCTCCAACATGATCTTTCTCCCCTCTATCCATACGAAAAGTCCATTGTTCTTTTACTCCAGAGTATAATTATCCTGGGGAAGTCTAAACTCAGCAAATGGGAATGTTCCCTGGCTGCCAGGCGTGGGTGAGCACTTCAGCAGTGCCCTGGATGGATACATGTTAGGAAGTGGTGTGGGTGTAGAGCATCCACCCTGTCCATGCCAGCTTCTGCTAGAAAGAAATGGGGGCTCATAGCAAGAGGCCTGTGATGCACTTCTGTAAGTCTGCCAGGTGGGATAAGAAAGGACTGCTGGGCACACTGCAGAGCACACCTGCCTTCCATGTGGACAGAGGCAGAGTATTACTCTCTCCATTTGCTCCCAGTGTTCTGCCCAGAATTTGATTAAAAGTAAAGTATTACTTTACACCCTGTGTTCCAGGAGGAAATAGCAATTGACTTACTGAGCCACCTGGATCCACACAGGTCCATGGGACCAGATGGGATCCATCCTAGGGTGGTGAGGGAGCTGGCAGAAGAGCTTGCCAAGCTGCTCTCCATCATTTACCAACAGTCCTGGCTCTCTGGGGAGGTCCCAGACGATTGGAAGTTGGCGAATGTCACACCGATCTACCAAAAGGGCTGCAAGGAGGACCTGGGAAACTCCAGGCCTGTCAGTCTGACCTCAGTGTCTGGCAAGGTTATGGAGCAGATCATCCTGAGTGCAATCACACAGCACCTACAGGATGGACAAGGGATCAGAGCCAGCCAGCACAGGTTTAGGAGGGGCAGGTCCTGTCTGACCAACCTGATCTCCTTTTACAATCAGGTGACCCGCCTGGTGGACGAGGGGAAGGCTGTGGATGTGTCTATCTGGACTTCAGCAAAACCTTTGACACTGTCTCCCATAATATACTCCTGGAAAAGCTGGCAGCCCATGGCTTGGACAGGGGCACTCTGTGCTGGGTTAAGAACTGGCTGGAGGGCCGGGCCCAGAGAGTGCTGGTGAACGGGGCTGCATCCAGCTGGCAGCCGGTCACCAGTGGTGTCCCCCAGGGATCAGTGCCGGATCCAGTCCTGTTTAACATCTTTATCGATGATTTAGATGAGGGGATTGAGTTCACCATTAGCAAATTTGCAGATGACACCAAGCTGGGAGCGAGTGTTGACCTGCTGGAAGGCAGGAGGGCTCTGCAGAGGGACCTGGACAGACTGGAGAGTTGGGCTGACTCCAATGGGATGAAGTTCAACAAGGCCAAGTGCCGGGTCCTGCACTTTGGCCACAGCAACCCCCTGCAGCGCTACAAGCTGGGCACAGAGTGGATGGAGAGCAACCAGGTGGAAAGGGACCTGGGAGTTTGGATTGACAGGAGGCTGAACATGAGCCAGCAGTGTGCCCAGGTGGCCAAGAAGGCCAATGGCATCCTGGCCTGGATCAGGAACAGTGTGGCCAGCAGGAGCAGGGAAGTGATCCTTCCCCTGTACTCAGGGGAGGTGAGGCCACACTGGTGAGGCCACACTTTGAGTATTGTGTTCAGTTCTGGGCCCCTCAGTTCAGGAAAGACATTGAGGTGCTGGAGTAGGTCCAGAGAAGAGCAACCAGGCTGGTGAAGGGACTTGAACGCAAGTCCTACGAGGAGAGGCTGAGGGAGCTGGAGTTGTTTAGCCTGGAGAAGAGGAGGCTCAGGGGAGATCTCATCACTCTCCACAACTACCTGAGAGGAGGTTGTAGCCAGGTCGGGGTTGGTCTCTTCTCCCAGGCAATCAGCAGTAGGACAAGAGGGCTTAAATTGTACCAGGGGAGGTTTAGGTTGGATATTAGAAAAGTGCTTTACAGAGAGAGTGGTCAGGCATTGGAATGGCCTGCCCAGAGAGGTGGTAGATTCACCATCCCTGGAGGTTTTTAAGATGAGGCTGGATGAGGCACTGAGTGCCATGATCTAGTAATCACAGTGAGGTTGGATCAAGGGTTGGACTTGATGATCTCAGAGGTCTCTTCCAACCCAGTTAATTCTATGATTCTATGATTCTGATAATCCTTATAATGAGGTACTATATTCTAATGAAAGTACTCTTATGACATCCACAACCCTTAGATGTAGTACAATTTAACAAAGGTCAGAAAAGTATGTTGCATACTTAATTGGTTGAATAATTCCTCCTTTTTATTGTTTGTTGACTGCTTTTTAAGTCCTCTAGCAAAAGTGGTGAATTAAAGGACAAGAAATTATGACAAATTAAAAGGCAAAGAGGTCATGATCCAGGAACAGTCACTGAATGAGAGGTTGTCAGCTGGTCATGATTGTCAGAGCTTCACTGAGCTTCATGGAGGTATGAAGAGTTGCTCAAGCCATTAATTAAATGAGTGATGAAAACATCTAGTAATTATTAGTACCAGAGTAATCTTATAGGAAAGTGTAAATCCAATACAATAGTGGTTGTTGATAAAATTAATAAAGGTGAGAATTTTAAAGTGTCTGATTTATTAATATTATGATGACAACTGTTATTCTCTGAGCAAAATAAGACTTGTGAGACAAAATATGCATAATCAAAATGAATATCCTGAGTAGAAAGGTAGTACTATCTCTGTAGCATAAGCAAATTGAAAATGCATGTGAACTTAAAGATGTTGCACGTCAGAATGACAGAAGACCCACACAAAAGGCATACACAGAAGTTAGAAATATGTAGAGAAAATAGGATAAACAGATGTGATTTGTAGATTTTTAATTTTTACTTATTCCCCATCCTACATGAACACAATGAGAAAAATAATATACAATTAAGTAAAGAAGAAAGGCATTAAACACCTCATTTCAACTCAATAGGCTTTTGCTTGCTTCTACAGCTGCCCTACAACTGTTCCTCAGCCTGTTTTCAATCAGGTCTAAGTCAGTTTGAATTGGAAATGAAATGTAACAAGATATAGAAATGTTTCTACAAATATTTAACCTTGGACACAGGAAAATACTGAGTTCATTCTCCTAAATCAAAATTATGTTTTTATACTATAAATTACCATCAGTTGTGTCATTTCTTTGTAATGTATTTTGTTCATTTCTTGAAGGTTTTGCTTTCTGGAAGGTAAAAACAGGTGGTATTTTTGACTATTTTATTTTCCTTGTTCAAGATGTTTTTCAGAAGACGTCTCTTCAGTGTAATCCCTGTCTTGCACTCTGTCTTCCCTGTCAAAAGACAAGACAGTAGGCCCTATCCCCCTTCCACTTCTGGTCAGGGACTAAAAAGAAAAACAGATTCTCTGAAACTAGTACCTTCTTGATTTATTCAAAGGACTTTCATGATCAGAGAAATCTATTTGAATAAAACATACTGCATATGTCAGCATAACCTAAACCTTTTCCCCTCTTGCAAATTAAGACAGGCTACACTCAAAATAGCTGTTCTTCACTGGACAGCAAGGTACTTACAAACTCAGTGTAGTTTCCCCCTCTACTAGGATCTCCCTTTCAAAGGTTAGTTTGCATAGCTAGAAATCTGTTTTTTCTTTTCTTATCTCAGCATTCGGAACTGTGTTAAAAAGTTACTGGGCTGTCACTTGGAAGCTATCCCTGCATGACTTGCGAGAAAAGCTGTGAATGTCCTATCCCTGGAAATGTTCAAGACCAGGGTGGATGACGGTTTGAGCCACCTGGTCTAGTGAAATGTGTCCCTGCCTATGACTGTGGGTTGGAACTAGATGATCTTTAAGGTCCCTTTCAACTCAAAGCATTCTGTGATTCTACAGCTTCAGCACATAGCCCCTTAAATGTTTGTAGGTTGTGTCTTACACCTATAGTGTGTTCCTTTTCTGCTTATTTCTCTAGAGACTCTTATCAAAAAACACATGAATATTCTCATTTTTCTGGACATTAACATAGGTAGGCATAGCTCAGAATGTTCATCTTTACAAACTATTCATGTATTTACAAAGCAAGTTGCAGTTTAAGCCTACAGTCTCATCGCTTTTGTTCTGCAGGCCTCAGCTTGGTAAAGATTTAGACACACATTTAACATCAACATTTAGGAGCCACGTACTATAACGCACTTACTAGCAACCTACAGCACTTAAAAAATACTGAAAATATTAAAACACTTTCCAAAATTTTTGCCATATGCTGCATGCTACTTGGAAATAAAGATACTCTACTTCTGTTGGCTTTGGCAGAGACATCAATAATGGCTTCAGACACCACAACACTATCTTGCATAGAATTCCTGTTCTTAATGCTTGTGCCAATTTTTAGTGTTGAAGTTAGTTAGCACTTAGAAATGGTAGTCAAGGGGACCTGACAAATCCTCTTCACCAAATAGATTTGAAAAAAGGTCTCTCAGCTGAATCACACAGCTGACAAGGGCTCCTTTTCACAGACTAGAAAACATTGATCTGCTCAGTCACAAATTCCATCTGATGAGCTATGCTGAATTAACTATTAGAAATTTTGAAAAGTTGGATGAAGTCTATGGAGAAATGGTTCCTCTTTCCAAATAAGTTTCCCATATCCACCAATGGCTTGAATCCATTGAAAATCATTCCAAACGCTGAATGGCTGACATAATTCCTCTGCCAAAAACTCACAAAGTAATTTTGGCTTGATATTGATTCATATACACTAAGGAAAACTTTGACCTAGAAAATTATTGTGGTACAGTGAACTAAAAATACAAAAGTTCTTCAAACTCTCATCTTCCGTCAGCCTTACCTGATAAGTGTTGCAAAGATCCTAAGTAAGAGAAGAGGGGAAAAAAGGTAGGAAACATGGCATATAAGAGTAATTTCTTCAGCAAAAAATATTTCCTTGGAATCTCAGTCCAAGATCCAATTTTCTACAAGTATATAGCATACAGTGCTAGATAAAACATACATGTGCTAAAGATTAATTTACACCTTTATTAGCATTTAAATTGGAATCAGTTCTATCCAAACTATTCAGCTAAACATATCTGTATTTATATATCAAAGAACTGCAAGAATTTCAGGAAGCTCAACATATCACAAAAAGTGATAGAAACAGTGCAGGCATCTTTTCCTCTAAAAATATATAAATTCACTGCCCCCGTGTCTTCTACATCACCTTCAGCTTCCAAAATGTGTAAAAAAGTTAACAATAATTTGTAGTCTCCAAAGAATTTATAGGATTATCTATATGAGAAGGCATGAGAGAGACAGGATTAGAAGTAGTGTGCAGAGCTCACTAGATCCTGATGAGGACTGCAAGAATGTTTTGAAAGTGTCTGTACAGATGTACTCTAAAAACCAAAACCTTAAAGATACTCTCACCATAGTACAGGTTGATATACTGCCATTCAAAGGAATGAATAACAGCAATTTAAAACACCTCTAGAATCATTTAGAGTGTCTATGTGCTTGATCTATAGGAAACAGTCAAAGGGTGTTTAAATAGGTAATGTACTGAATAGAATCCAAGTCGAAGCTGGAAGAACATTTTAAGCAAAAAAGGGTGATCATAACACGTAGTTATATTAACACAGAGTCTACAAATTAACCAATTCTATCAATTTAGTCCAGTGTTTCATGGCAATATCAAAATTTTCCTTGTCTCAAGACAATAACAATATTTAAAATTTTGCCTTCTGATTTTAACTGCTTTTTATTTGTTAATTATGTAACTTAATACATGTAAAATTCTATTAACTGTTAATTTTCTTCCAGTCTTGAATATCGTTATGAGTGTAGTTGCCAACTACAACACAATAGTGAATATTGTTTGTGAAACTTATTATGTACTTTTATTATTTTTTCCTGCTTGTGCTTTATATACTGCTAGAATTTGAAACTGTCATTAAAGTGATAAACTTTAAAAGATGACAGACACATTCCTTGAAAAACCAGAAGAAACAAGTAATGTCATTTTTAGATAGTGAAGCTCTCTAATAATGTCAATAAATCCAGCATCAGATATCAAGTAAACAGCATCTTTTATCACAATAGAGCCACAGAGAATTTTTATCAGTTTATAATCAACTGAACAGCTGCTATCTTCAGACTTTTATTCTGAATTTAACATGCACTCAGTCCTAATACAGTACAATATTTTCAAGTGTTGCACAAACACGTCTTTCCTCCTTGTAACTGAGGATACCTTTCCATGTTATTTTTTTTTTCTTCGTATGGAGATCTGATACTATTTAAAGCATCACATGAACCAAAGTAACTTTACTGAATCTGTCAGCTGGTTGTGATTTCATTCCCTTCAAAACGTATCATATGCTTACTGGTCTGTATTTTCCACTTTTCCTGTGCACCAGTGGGAATTTACGTGTAAGGTGCTCCATGTAGCATCAGAGAAACAGCTTTGTTGAGGGTGTGAATGGCCACTGACCACACCAAAGACTGCCTGAAGTCAGCAGAACTTTTGTATGATCTAATTAATCATATATACCTTTAAAATTGGTTTAAAGTAAATACTTCTAAAATTTAGCCTAGATAGTATTCTATTGTGTACACATTTTGAAGTGTCTAAGTTTCAGAAAAGGATTTTGTAAGGTCTCTAAGGTTTCTGGTGCATTCTCATGTAATGTAATTTTTATATTTTCAAGGCAAAATTTTCAAAATAAAAAACATAAATTGTTTCACAAAATATTCAGGAAAAATGTTCCCTTTCTAAACAGACCTTACTTTTAGTAATATTTTCATTAATAAAGTAACAAATAATCTCAAAAAAAAAATTCTTTACTGTCACACAAAAGCAGTTTCTCTGACATAACCCAATAAATTTTCTGTAAATTTATATATTTTTTGTTAAACTTTGCAAAAGGAACTTGTTCTGTGTAGAATAATAACACAGAATAAGAAAAAACCCTACTTTTTCTTTATGCTGATCAACCTACCACTTTTGAGAAGTTTTTCTCACTGGAAAATACTTCTAATGCCATCCAAGGTCAAAAAGAAACTGCCATTTGTTTTGCAGGCTGTGTGAAAGGGATCTGCAATTTCAGTTTGATTCCCAGTCAACAAATGTCCAATACAGCTGTCATTAATCAGCATTCTTGTTGGCAGCCTCTGCAGACAGGGCAAAGGGTAATGCAGATGGAAGCTGACCTATTTTATGACTTTATTAGTAATTCTTCAGAGCAGGCTTCTCAGGGTGAGGAAGTGAACTTACTTCTTACTGCTGTTGCTGGGGCTTTAGGCTTCCTTTGGATAAATAAACTTGGTTTCCAAAGCTCCCAGTCTGGCACCTTTCATATGTGCTAAAACCCGGTCAGACAGAAATATTCACACAACCAGTGAAAGATGCACTGTTTGAAACAAAGCATATTAGCACTCACACTTTCCAGAAATCTATTTGCTAATTAACCATTCCTGTTTCTTTTTCCAGTAACATTGTCATGTAGATATAGACATCTTCTGCCAAAACTTTCCCATTCTGTTATGTAGCTGTCTTTAATTTCTAACACTCTTAGCCAAGTTAATTTTCCAGGCAATACTTATTGAGCTTGATAAACACCAGACATCTTTGTGGGCTAACCCATAATAAAGTCCCACTTCCTATCTATGATACCTCATATGCCCATTCATTTTCTACATTCACTTTTCTGTAACTGGTAAAGTTTTCAGTACCACTGATGACCTTGTTTATAGAAAAAGCAACCTATAGTCCCTTCTGCAACAAACAGTTTGCCAGCTGTACTCCAACCAACAGCACAACATTCAGGGAGGATAAAAGAGGGAGAAGAAATGTTAACTTTTGGGGTTGGAAATACAAATTACAATCATGGTATTACAGAATACTGATCTTTCGTCTTATAAACTGAGCTAGCTTAGTATAGAAAAACACAGAATATGTTAACTGAGGGAAATTAATTACAACACACGGTGATGTAATTTCTTCTGTGCATAGTTGTACTTTAAACTGTGACACTATTATTTTGCTTGTAACAAAAATCCTAAACTAAACACAAAACTTACTTATTTACCAAGGAGATGCTGATATTGCAGTCTAGAAATAAAAATTATTTACTGAATGCAAAGAACTATATTTGTTTACTGTATTTCTATTTGTTTGATGAACCTGAACGACTCATATTCCATTATTAGAAGGCATATAAAGCAGAAAAAATATGAGATAGGCATTGTGCAAAGGAATGTTTCATGTTCTGTTCTAATCCAATTTTCTCACTTTAAATATAATTTTTGAACTTAAAAGAATTTGTTTCCATTTCCCTTTAAGAAAGTTTCATTTCCAGTTTTGTAAACTTTAGGTTCATAAGAATATTTTTGCCTTAAATCAGCTTCTGAATTGGACATATTCATTTTCCTTTTACTCACCAAGCAGACAAGTATAAAATACTCCAAGTTTCTATTAAAAGCATTTTTTTCTGTTTATAATATAGTTGTACCACTTTTAGCACTCATGTATGCTTTGGGCCATCAAGACTGTTTTTCATTGCTCTAAATGTGCTTGTTTATTTACCCTTCAAAGAGTTTGACATTTGATGTGTTGAATTTTCTCTATGGAAAAACATTAAAGGGAAATTACTCACGGTACATTGCTCTTGCTATTTTTCCCTCATAAAGCAGATTTTCATACATAGCAGACCTCTTGACAAGGTGAGGTCCGTTAAGTGCAGCACACAGTTAGATCTTTTTAACCATTTTCCTACTACATGTCAATATTCAAGGACAGAGTAACTGATCACTGGTCACCTACTCCGGTATCTCCTAAATTTATCTTTTAAGACTGTTTTATTTGAATACCACATAAGCACATGTTTTTAGCTTACAATGAATCACCAGTCAGGACAATATGTCAAACCAGCTGAAATAAGCTTGATAACCTTTTCCAGCTGTAATGGACGAGTGGCATACATGCCAAATCACAGCACTTGTGATTTTTCTTCCTTGGTAAACACAAAAATTTTACAACTATTTTATCAGGTTGCATGAAAGTTATGAAAACAACCCAACAGAAATCCTTTATTGTATGAAGAGCTATGAAACAATGAAGCATCTCATATGAACACTCTCAACCCAAAAGGTTTTATGTGTGTTCATTATAAGAATTTATATGTTGCAAACTGGTCATTTTTCCTGTAACATACCTATTAAGAAAGGTTCACAAAAGTATCATTCAGAGTCACTGAAAATTTACATAAATGCCCCTTGTCTTTCTGTCTCACTTTTTCCTTCAAAGCTAAGCAAGTACATAGTGTTCCATGGCAACATCAAGTTGCCATAATTATAGACAGATGTTGCAGAGGAGACAGTGACACAATTAGACAGGAAAAGGGATGACACCAACATTTTAAAAGAAAAAATTTCATGTACCCCGTCTAAGCGTGCCATTTACTCTTCATATTTTGAACTACTTGAGGGTTTTTTTCTCATGTTTTTCTCAAACTTTCTGGTTACTTTACTTTCACTGGTTGCAGCTTCTGAGGCAAATTTTCATCCCATCCATGCTTCTGCCTCTAATACGGTTTTCAAGGAAGAAAGCAGGGTCTAACCTTTTCTCTCAATGTAGTGTTTTCCAGGGATGATCAGTGCAAAATCTTTTCCTGTGGCAGAAGTGCAGCCCAGGACCCTCTTCTTTTCTATTACTGATATATTATATATTGCTGGAATATTATTCTTATTCCTATTGCACTAATTATCTGGGATTTTTTGGATAAACAGAGGTGTCCAGAATTTTAGATGCATAATCACTGACATCTTCTTGAAAATTTATCCTATATTTGAAACTACCAGAGATCTTGCCTACACAGTAAGTTACACAGCTTAATCTACAGTATCATGTAAAATAGTTTTACTCATATCCATGTACCTGCAAGCCAGACTGAGATTCCTCCTGCCTATATTTCCAATTCTTGCATGTGCTGAGTAAACGTCTGGTGATGTTGATCTCTCCTCAGTGGTTTAAGATAGTAATTAGACATTCCAGGTCTTTCCTTTAACTTGTAAAAGCAAGACATGATGAATTCAAACATCTAATTAGTTTGAGATCAGCTTATTTCCACCAAATTTGCATCAGCTTCTAAAATTAATTATGGTGTCCTTATGGAGCAGTTTGTACCAGATTTGTAAAAACACTGAAAAATAATATACATTGTTGTAGCTCTACCAATGAACAAAGCCAACCTGAAAATATTTCTTAACATGTTTAAGAGAAACAAAATTTAGGGATAAGGAAAAAATGTATTTATGTCATTCTGTTACAACACATTGACTGGATTCTAACCCTAGTGATTTCAGTATTACAATAAAAACTCAAGTCTTTTTCTAAGGTGTTGAAATATGTTCTCCCTCACTGAAAGATGTCATTATTTAATAAAATAGACATCTGCCTATTTTTGATGTTGTTCTTCTTATTTAAAAGTAAAGCTACCCCAGTCATTTAAAGTATTTGCTTTTTAAGCAAACTCTCCTGCTGTAGGTCTGAAAAGGTTCAGGTTATAGAGGAAAGTATCCTAATCTCACACTTATATTACCAGAGCTGATGACTGATTACCAACAGGACCAGGATAACTTGAGATCTAGACATTCTTTCTGAGTCATCAGCAGTGGAGTTGTCATACCTGCATGACTCAGTAGACCAGCTTAGCCAAGCTGAATTTTATGAATTTTATAAATTTTATGAAATGGAAATCGTAAGACGACTCCTTGAGAACTCAGGTAGTAATTCAATGTCTTGTTACAAATAAGTAGTTACTTAGCATCGTAACACTAAACACTGATGGTGATTCAGCTCATTCAAAACACCAGTGCTTCTGCTAGTGACAGGTAAATGATGGCATCATGGTCTGAATGCACTTTGGTGAGGACTAATAAAGCAGTACTTACTTCAGGTTTAGGAGTGAAATACACTACAGAAACATTCCCATGGCTTACTGGAAACAGAGTGAGGTAAATACTACAGTGAAATAATGGTTACCCAGACTGCTGGAAATTAGGCACATTAATTTCCTGCAATTTATAGTAATATCTTGCAGATATGCCACTCAAACTATCTTTCTGTCAGGTCTCATAAATTCATCAGGGTTGGGTCTGGTTAGCAACAGAATCAGAAATCTCAACAGAGTATCACATGTACAGCATGAAGCACTGCTGACAAGTCAGTCAACTGATTCTTTTCTCTTTTAATCTATAATGACACAAGCTCTCTCAGTATGAAATGTGCCATCACGCTGAGCTGGTAATATCTAAAAGAGAGAGATTTTAATTCAAATAAGTAAATGCTGTTTTCTTGTCTCAGTTTCAACTGGACATAATATTTTTAATTCACATCATCTAACGAACTCCTGTAAAGTGCTGGAGTGTATTCTGAAGTGGTTGCAATACTTCATCCAGAGGTGGCCTGAATATCTGCAGACACTGTATTTGGTGAAGTACCTACATTTTTACAAAAATGGATCAGATAAAACTGCTTACCATTTTACTAATGCAGTCTTATACTGAGAGCAGACATGAACCTTTGCTAGTAAATTAGTTACCTACACAATGTTCCTTCAACAATTGCATTGTTCAAATTGAATTTTTTCTCCACTGCTACCTTAGCAAGATCTTTTTGGTAATGATACTGCCTATACGATACTGTCATCTGCCTTTGATCACACGACTCCTAAAAAATATGGCTGCACTATGAATGACAGGATCGCCTTTTCTGTAGACAATTTTAAATCACAAGGTTTTTGGTGGACAGGCCATAAACTTAAAACACAACATCATGCTTCACATCTGGATACCAACAAATGTCACCCATGTCTTACAGAACTGTAACAGATTATTTTCTAGATGGGATCTTTTTCCTTCATTAAGAAGGAAGCAGAGAAAGGAAAAAGGTAAGTACATGAAGAGCCAGAACTAGTATATAATTTCTTTTCATCTTTCACAGAAGGAATTGTTATTTCAGCTCTCAATGGTGTCAGAAGAGAGGCTACCTTGCATTTACATCTGGTACAGTCATCAGTCCAGTTGGAACATTACAGACAGTTGGATGTCCACACTACTGTATTTTAACACCTATAGACAGCGAAGCCACACATAACCAACCACCCACTTCCTCCCTCCCCAGTGGGATTGTTGAGAGAATGAGAAAGGTAAAAAAAAGTGCAAAAACCTGTGGTATGAAATAAAAGCAGACCACAAAAATAAAGCAGAAGTGGCAGATATGAGCAAAGCAAAATAAGGAATTCATTCACTGCTTGCAATGGGTATGCAGGTGTTTGACCATCTCCAGGAAAACATGGCTCCATCACACATAATGGTTACTTGGGAGACAAATTCCAGAACTTTAAACATTCACCTTTCCTACTTATCCTCTTCCTGAGCTTTTATTGCTGAACATGACACCATATGGTATGCAATATCCCTTTGGTCAGTTGGGGTGTCTTCTCCCAACAGTTTGTTCACCTCAGCCTAATCACTGGTGGGCTGGAGTGGGAAGCATAAAAGTTCTTGACACTGTGTAAGAGCTGCTCAGCAATAATGAAAAGATCTTTGTATTATCAACATTGTTTTCAGAAAAAATTTGAAACATAGCCCCATACTGGCTACTAGGAAGGAAATAAGTTCTCAGCCAAAATTTGTACACACATTTAGGGAAAGTTATTGATATGTACAATTTTTCAGGGAAAATCCATAAGAATGCCTAGAGAATTGGAAATTATCTTTTACAGTTAAAAATTTGAAGTGATCCATATAAATAATTTAAGAGAAAGTTAGTATCCCAGTTACAGCCATAAAAGTATTGATATAAAACAACATTTTTCTATGTCACAGAAAGCTTCAGCACCAGAACAGTCCTTGGATTGTAAAGTTTAACAAATTCAACTTACGGGAAAATTGAAGGCTTGCTTGATGGTCTTTTTTTTTTTTTTTAAGGTAATTTATTGAAGTAATATTTTGCTAACAATTATAAAAGCCTTTATGAATATATGTTCTAGCTCAAAGTAGAGAAGGTTTATGGCTTAAGTGATGTAGCAGGTCAGATTAAATTATCAAAGTGATACCTTTTGGCATTCTGGAAATGGCATCTTTGATTCAATCTTCCTACAACTGGTGTTTCAAAAGTGTCTAATAGAAATATTAAGAACACGTGAAAATCTAAGCTTTATTTACTTACCTGTAGCTTTACAATCCAGAGCCAAAGAATACGTGGCTGGGACTCTCATTTGCCTGGTCCATGAACCAGAGGCAGACATGAACACCTGCACAGCACATATTTTTAGAGTATTTATTTATTAGTGTGTGATAATCTAAAAAGACCTTCACGTAGACAGTATTAGCTATCAGGAGACCAACAGTATTTCTGCTTATTTTGAAAGGAATTCAAAATAGCAACCACAAACCACAATGCAAAACCAGATCAGGAAACAAAACAGAAAGGAAATAATGTATTTTAAATGCAATAACAAAAGTCATATTCCACTTTTGTCATCTACTTAGACCGCACTGTAAAATCAAAAGGGATGTGAAGCTTCCAAATCCATTATATTCTTTACTGGAGTTTTACATCTAAAACAAAGATGCAGCTTTTTATAACAGTAGTGATAGCAGTAAAAACTGCATAATTAAATAAAAGTTTAAGATCCCTAATTTTTAAGGCCATAAAATCTATGTTCCATCTCAAGACATAAACATAATTCCAAACTTGCCTTTGATCTAAAGAATATTCAGTGCTAGCTTCTTTTCAGAGATTCACCTTAAGGATATGAGTCTGAGGTCCAGATCTCCTACATATAGGTATCTACCCATATGTTAGAGATGTTCCAGGACCCTAAAATTCCCAAGAAATTGGCATTACTGACTGCCCCACATCTCTTAAAGATTCACATCTGGTGAATCATGGACATCAGACATCATGGACATAGCAGACATTGTTCGCACAGCATATAAATGAGTCCAGAAGCTCTTGTGACAGCAACTGAAATTACAAAATTACATTACAGCTGCTGAGGACCTAGCATGCTATTGAGCCACTTAGACAGGTCTGGCACTCCATAAAGTACCTTAGTCATCTGCACGGTGTAAGCAGATATGATACTGGGGATACTGGAACACCAAAACATGTATCAGGTTCTCATCTTGGACTGAACTGAATGTCAAGTCAGTAGAGTATATGAAGTGATAGACCAATTCAGTTGATAAACTATTTGGACCAGATTTCTATTTAATATCAAGACACATAAATTTAAGTGATTACTTGTAGATATAGACTGCCATGGCAGATGTCAGAGTTCCTATTATTGTTACAGGAATCTGGTTAAGACACTCAGTGGAGCTTAGGAGGAAATTCAGCTCATGCTGAAGTAGATACTCAGTCTGCTAACAGCCACCATGACATCATCTATGATCTTCATTTTCTTTAACGGAAGATGAGGCACTTCTGGCATCAGCAGTACACCTACATGTAGATAGTCAGCTTTAGGTGTCTTACTCTTGAACCAAATACTGCTCTGGGGACTCAATTTAGTTGCTTAAGTGTAGTTATTCGCAATACATATTAGCTGTCAGGATGGTTGGACTCACTTCTGCTATAGGTCCTCTGACATATCTCACAATATCAGATGGACAACTTAAATAGCACAAGGATTCAGGCTTTTGGTAGCTGAACTAGACCCAGATCTTTCTTTTAAGGTGAACTGAATCCAAGAGAATTGGATTTCAAGCTGATGCTTGAAATCAGCTAATGCAAGTATGAAATTTTTATCTTCTTACACTACCTGAACCTCTCAGGGATGAAGAGAATTCCAGAATGCTGTGTTTGCTGTAGAATTTACTAGTTCAGGACACAATGATTCACAAAGTTTTTCCAATTTCAATAAAATTCTGACTGGAACCAGATAAAATTCTGATTAAATTCCTCTCAACTTTCTGTCATCAGACTCTACTTCAAGGATTCATCGTGCACTCCCACAGCACATGGTGAGTAACCTCCCCTTTTCACAGGAGTGTTGATATTGTTTGCTTTCAGAAAAAAATCAAACTGCAAACCAAACTTAAAATTATGTGAACCCTTCAGGAAAAACAATTGCCTTTCAACAATTACCATGCAGTTCTCCTCAGCACCTTGTGGGAATGTGACCCAGTAAGAGACAGATCATGTTTGAATTCAGCAATCTACTGTCCATCTTGGGTTACTGTCATAAAAGAAATGATAGACAAATCTGTCTGCAAAAGTAGGCTGGAAATAGGCTCTCTCAAGGGATTTTTAAAATCCCTTTCTAACAACCCTTCAGGCTGGAAATACCACAAAGGCAAGTTTTTGGTAGTGTTTGTATTTCAGCACATCTGTTTTCATGGCCCACTAGAACCAGGAAATTTAGAGCACATAAAAATGAAAAATTACCTCAAGAAAGCTAAGCAAATCATGGATGGTCCAATTCAAGTCTTAAGAAGGAGTCAAATCCATTGTTATTTTAGCCTATGTGCTCACCCACGCCTAATTGTTGGGACTGTTGCTTGAAACCTCTGTTAAATAAGTATGTATTGGCATAGTACAGAAGTGAAGGTGTCAGAATAATTTTCAGATTCTACTTTTCACTCTTTGGTAGGTCATTATCACCTTCTATTTATAGATGGCAGAAGTATACCAGAAATAATGGGTGGCACCCCTAAATCAGTGATAGGATCAGTAGCATTAAAGGTTTTAAAGCCCAGAGTGCTCTTTTTCTGGACAATATCTATTGCCCTCCCCATCCTTAACTATATTCTTTCTACCATCAGTCTTTACTCAGCTTCTTTTCTGTCATATTCTCTTTCCCCTTAACTTTCTACTCAAAGTTTTCAGCAAGGAAAAGCTTCCTGAAGGTTGTAATGTAAACAAAACTGTGGAAAGGAACAAAAATCCTTTAAGGTAATCTTACACTCTTACAAGATGCCTGGGGTAAGAAAAACCTTAATTTGCAAATATCTCCAAGCATTTAATAGAGCTTTTCACTGGTACAGAAATGTAGAAACCTTACCCACGTATATGAGTGTTCATTGTCTTCTAATTGAGATAATTACTTAGAAAATTCTGCATTTTTATATTTTCAGTTACTTGTAGGAATCTCTATACAGTATAAGGTGCAGTCATTTGTAGTAATAGATGTAGCAAAGGGCCTCAGAAGAGAAAACATGAAAGCAGCAAAGTTTCTCCAGTAAATCTGTATCATTTGTAATGATACATATATTTTCTCATTAAAGAATTTTGTTGCATTTTTCAGTCATGTATGTCCACCTTTGGAAAAAAAATTTACAGTGCAGAGGACCCCAAAAAACTTTAATAGCTTCTTTTTAGGACTACCATCAGGAAGTTTTAAGGCATGGTCAAAAAGCCTTTAAGAAATTTCAGTGGCTAAATTAGTTCTTCTCCTTCTATGGCCAAGAAGCCAAAAGCTGTAAACCAAGTCAACTCTTCTTCTATTTTCCCTTGGATAATAGAGAATCGACAAAAATGCTGACACTTTCTTTAAAAGAATAAGTACTATAAAATGACAGCAGTTATTTCTGGTCACTTTGCTTTAGCCATGCCAGATGCTGTAAGGAAAGTTGTTTCTTCCATTTCGATGAGCAGTGTCATCCGCAGTCTGTTACATGTGCTTATGCTTAATCACAAAATAATCTAACTGGATACAGTTAACAAAGTAATTTTCTCAGTGGAGGGATCTTGAAATATAAACTTCTGTGTTAGTTTTATGGATATTTTTATTACTTATTATTTATTTACTACTTACTGCATCACTGACACAGGTGAACATCAAAATACATTCAAACACCTAAGCTTGGTTTTTGCCTTCCATCACATAAAATACGCCTGACTGGCAACCAGATGTGAAATTCTGTCAAGCAGGCATGTTTATCTATGCCACAGTTACGAAGTGGGAAATTTTCTAGTGCCAGGACAAAATATACTTCCTTGGCATGCACAACGAAATTCTAGTATCTCATTCTGACAACTTCCAACCAATGCATATTTTACAAGACACTGAATCATCACCTTGATGCATGTGAATCAAAATATGATTCCTTGCATTGCCATGTCAATCTGCAGTTGCCGTGCTGTGAGGTTGCAGCTGTACTTTCGCAGGCAGGCTCTAACCTACTTCAGGCACTGCAAGCACTGTCTGTAACCGAAGAGATGTGGCACATATTCCAACTTCTGTGGGACAATTTTTGTGTGTTTACCCATTACATACATATTTGTCTGTGGGATCAGAAAGCCCAAAGACCACAGAAATTTTTGAGGCTGGCGGAGGTTGACAGAGGACAGGGAAAAAGCTGGCAGAGGAGAAGGATGTGTGGAAAAAGTTGGCAGAGGAGAAGCTATGGTGGAGCTGGGGGTATTCTCCATGTCCTCCTCCTGGAACTCAGTGACAAACTGCTCCTTATTTTAAGACAGCTGGTGGCAGTGTGTAGAGTTACAGTCCAGGATGCAACTCATAAATACCAGTTGAGGAGTAATGTTGTCAAATTGCTTAAGTATCTGAGAAGCCACAGCCATCTAAATTCATTAACAGCTCATTTTCAGGAGAGGAAAATTTAAGGTTTACTTTCAATGTTGTTTTGAAAAATGGTAAACTTTCTGCTAGTAGAAAAACTTTAAAACACAAATGTTTAAATTTTGTACAACACTAAATGTCTAAGCCATTATTTGTATCTTGCCTTCTTTCTCCAGCTTCCTCCTTTTCTTTCCTTCCTTTTTTTCCTTTGTAATTAGAAAGGTAACAAGTGGAAAAAATTAAAACAACAATGTTCATGGAATGATTCTTTATCAGTTGAAGACACAAGGGAAGCCATAATCATACACACCAATTAGCAAAATTTCAGCAAGTGATTGAAGAAATTAACATAGATGATCACTTAATGTTGTTTTGTAAAATGTTCTAGATAAAACTTCACAGAATTTCTGCTGTTTCAGTAGGTAAATGGTTGTTGGCTCCCCATGGAAGAAATGTGTTGCAGCAATAACAGAAAAAGTAAGCAATATTTAATCTGTTACATTTAAAAAAAAAAAAAAAAGGAAATACCATCTGTTTACACAGACATCTTCCTCAACTGTATCTCGTTCCTGTAAAATCTTCAAAAGGACGGTTGTAAGGCAATATTGGGGTTCCTCACCAGAGCTGGCCATTTTGTGATTTGGAGTTAGATTTAAAGACAAAATGACTGTATTTACAAATAGTCACTGGTTTAATTTTGATTAACAGTACTATTTTACTGTTCCTATTTTGAAACACATGGTTTTAGAGGTAAACTTGCATATGCTAAACAAGGTTAAATGAATTGTTTTGAAGAAAGTCTTGTCTGTCCTCACAAATGTTTTGGAATTCAACACTCAGAAATGTTTGGTCTACGCACCTGGCACATGGTTCTCCCCTCTCTTTCCTCTTGCCAAGTATGTTTGTAAAGACAGGTTAGGTATACCTTCACTGGATTGTATACCTATCTTGTTTTACCCACTGATGGTAGATAATTCATTTTTAGACAGAACAAGGTTTGGTTTTATGGTAGTGTTTCTGAAAGAGAATGTACTTAAATATTCTTATTTTGGTATTGAAGTTAGTGTAGGTGAAGCTGTTCCCACCAACAGCCCCCTAGATGATTCTGATTACTGGAGTGTGGGGGAGACACAGTGAAGGAGCACTTTTTTCCCTCCAAGAATACAGTGCATAGTTTATAGTTTACACCTGAATGTTTAAAGGTAAATGTTTTCTAAATTTACTGGGCACACAGCAGCTAAGAGACCATGTTAAATGGTGGAGCTGTTGGATGGATGTTTTTATGAGTCTCTGTTTTGACATTTGTTTCTGAAACCCTTTTAACACATTTACTAACTTTCCAGGTGTACCTCAAATTCTTCCTGTTGTCACAGAATTTTCTGGAGAAAGACGAATTTTTGTCTGGCAAGACAAATTTTATCTTATAGTTCCCACCTCTATCTCACCCTTCCTTGGAAAGATGAGTGCAGAGCAGGCCTAAGGGAGTGGAAGAGTTGATTTGAATAAACACCACTAACCTGCCTTAACAAAGTCCTGCGATATGCGTGTTCTTACAAGTCAAGTAGCAAGGCAAGTCTCTTGCTTTTTAGTCTCTTCTCACAAGAATGAAGTAGTCAAAAAGAAACTTCTCTCTCAAACATGATATTCAGTGTGGATTTGCAACTTTAATTTAAGAATTCTACACAGCATTTACAAGGTCTGTTCATTCAATCTCCACCCACACAGTGGACTTCACCCAGAATATGCTTTCTTTTTGTATTTTGATATTTCTACTCTTCCTCTCAAGAAAACCAATTACAAAAATAATACAACTGAAAAAGTTAAAATATTTAAGCTGGGTTTTTTAAGGTTAGCTGGTTCTTTTCTTTTTAAACATTCTCTTGTTTGTCTCTTTCTAAGTATCGGAAGGAATGGCCGAAGAAAAACTTGTAAATGTCAAAATAGTAAAGAAAACAAATTGTATTTTCAAGAGTTAATCATTTGTTCCAGCATGGCCTGTAGAATCATAATGTAAGTCCACTAACACAAAGTGTGGATTTTTGGATTTGGATTAATACGTGAAATAAAGCAAAATAATATAAATAACATAATGTAGATGAGAACAGAGTACTAAATGGACCGGTTTCTTTTGATTCACCTGTAATATGAGTGAGATTGCATCAATCAGTCTCAGGAAAATGTATAAAACTCCTAAGGCCTGAATAGCTAAGTTATGTACTGCCTGAGGGTGAAAACAAGCAAGAATGTAAAGCCTGCCCCAATGAGATAGAATGCTGCCCAGCTCTTTATTAGTTTTCTACCTACAGGTTACAGTTATGTCTATGAGATGGGCAAAAACCTGAAAATTAGTTGGCAGGTATTACTGTGGCTTTGTCATACCCTTAGCTTAACTTGTCATGACTCACAAGACCAACCCACAGGAATATCTGACCCAGAAGAGCAGGGTAAAGGAATTTCGGAAGGCAGACTTTCCCTTGGTCAAGGAGGATTGGGTTAGAGAACACCTAGGCAAACTTGACATCCACAAGCCCAGAATGCATCCACAAGTGTTGAGAGAGCTGGCAAAAATATTCTAGTGAGGCCACTCACAATAATCTTTGAAAGGTCATGGAGATCAGAAGGAGTGCCTTAGGGCTGGAAGATGGCAAGTGTCACCTCGGACTTCAGAAAGGGCAGGAAGGAGGACCAGTGGAACTACCAGCCAGTCAGGCTCACCTTACCTGGTTCCATGTGTTAATTAGTCTGTCTGGGATGGCATGCTAAGGAATTATGTTACCACTGGTACTTAAACAAGCTTTGGTCTCCCAAAGTGATGTATCACAACATATTTGTTTCTAATGTAACCTGACTTAAACCCTAATCTAGTAAGAGACATCCCTGCCCGTGGCAGTGGGTGGGGAGGGTGGAACTAGATGATCTTCAAGGTCCCTTTCAACCCAAGGCATTCTATGATCCTTCTAGTGACACCAGCTTTCTTCTCATCAGTCCTTCTGACTGTTCCAGCTGCAAATGTTAAGATAAATGTCAACAGAGTTAAATATTTTGCTTCCTAGTTCATTTTCTCAGTAAAAGGTCCACTGCACTGCAATATGTATTTAGGGATGGAATTTAGTGATGGACTTGGTAGTTGTAGGCTAGCAGTTGAACTCAATGATTTTAAAGGGTTTTTTCCAATGTAAATGATTCTATATTTCTACATATTCCCTGGGACTATAGTACAAAGCCAATTTCTTTGTTCAAGGCAAATTAAATGGAGTAATGAAGCATGGAGATATATAACTTTCCTTCCTAGAGAACAGAATAAAAATTAAATGCATACGTCTAACAATTAAGAAATGTAGTCTGAAATAATAAGCATATTTTAAATGTAAAATTATTGTCCAATGTTTTCATGTAATAAAAAGCAGTAGCTTATTTGCTGTCAATAAAATTTCAGTGCATTTTGTTGGGATGAAATGTAAAATCTTGACACAATAAAAATAAAATCAACTTGGGCAATCAAAAGTTTGACATACTATTTAGTTTATTTAATCTGTTACTATAATTACTTTGTTTTCAGAAGAAAACACCAGCTAAAATGACGAAACAAGTAGGTATCATTTATCAGAAGTTCAATCAAAATATTGATACATTTAAAGCTTTTCTGGTTTTAATTAAGAAATTTAGTGAAACTCAGGTTTCTGAGAAACACTTGTTTTGACAAATCAGGATCTTTTAGACCTCAAGGTTTCTTGAAAATGCCTCAGCTGACTGAATAGTCTGTGAAGGCAGAAAAAACCGTCCTTTTACAATCATGAGATAAAACTTTTCTATTCTGTCAGTAAAGACTAATTTGAGTATCCTCCTACTCTTATCTTTTATAAGCAGTGATTATAATTAGTTATTCAACATTTTCTGGTCTTCTTTCTTACACAATGAGAAAAGGGAGAGCTGTTTTCTATTACTGGCTTCCATATGACATGCATGTTTTTTATTTCCTCTCAGGGTAGTCTACCATTTTCCAGTTCCCTTAGTTCTACTTACAACACATTCAGCATGGTTACATTTTCATTATTTGATGAATGTCTTTGGTTTTCTTCTGTCCTGAAATGACATAAATTATAAACAAATGATCTTTCAAGCCCAGCTGTGTAATTCTGTCTCATTTTCTATAAATATATGCTTTTAGCCTTTTATATAATTTCTCTGAAACATTTGTATTTTGATTAAATCTCTACAGTTAAGTATGCTATTGAGATTTTTCTTTCTTTCTGACTCCATGCTCCTTTATAATGATAATTAGCTAGTAGCTAATTAAGTAGCTGTATTTTCATGCAATTTTTTTCTATTAATTACTGAAACGATCCAGATTTTAAAAAATAATAAAATAAATATATAATCATAGACAGGATGCTGCAGAAGAACATACAAAAATTGAAAGAAGGAAGTAAACAAATCTGCCTTTTCCACTGTTCCTTTTCTGTAGAGCTAACAAAAAGCAGACAGATTCCCAATTTAAAATGTACAGTCCAAACCTGCCTACAATTCTGTGGTGAAGCTATGATCTTCTCAGGAAAATGAAAAATTACAAAATATTTGTTTGAATTTATGAAAGCAGACAAAGATTTTTAGTGGAGAAAAGATACTACCGTTATTTATTTACATTGTTATTTAACATTATGAATAAAATGGATTTTATGTGACTCCCAGATCCCAGATTATAGTCCATTCAGTTTAACTGGTGGATGGTGGATAAACATCATTAACTCAGTAGACTTATGAACACACTGGTTTGTTCCTTGTTGACATATATGGGCACCCTCTCCCCGCTGATGTGCTTTCCGATTTTTTGGGCCAAAAGTTCACTTTCAACCATACTTTGACTAAAATCATCTTCTGAAGCCATTAACAGTTGACCAGGTAAAAAATCAAGTAGCTCTCAATTTTTTCCAAGTATAGAAGCTTTTAATATTTGTACCAGATGTTGAATTAAATGATGATGTCAAATTAATTATAGAAAACAATACCAAGAAGTCACTTTGTTCTTTATGTTCCACATTCTTCCTTTTCTCTTTTAAGTCTTATAAAAGCTCTCATTAAATATCCCTTTTTAAGACAATATAGGACATGAGATGTCAATTTTAGTTAAATTAGATTTTGTGGTATCTTTCTATATTCATATATATATATATATAATATTTTATATATATTATATTTTATATTTTTATAGTAATAAATCTTGACACAGCATGCTACTGTATTCAACATTAGATTAATTTACATTATAGAGGAATTTCTATTTTGAAGTATGCTCTCAGTTCAGTAAGTGAAATCTTAGTTCTCACACTTTACAGAGTTTATCTATATTAAAACTGATTACAACTAATAAAGTACAGAATTCCATGTTAGATTATGTGATAAAAGGTTCATCTCCACTCAGACACAAGGTACAGCATTGGTCAAGGGATCACCAATAACCCCATGAAAGACTGGAGCCCCCCACCCAGCCCTTCAAATTGATGTCCTGAGAAATCCATGGTCTAGGATGAAATCCATCGTGATGAGTCCAGTCAAGAGGCTTTCTGATTCATCTCACTGCCTACTGCCACATACACCCACATACAGGACTCATGAGCTCCCCAGTGCAGGGACATGAGAGCTCATGGATTGAGTCCAGTAGAGGGTAAAAAAGAGGATTAGGGGACTGGAGCATTTCTCTTACAAGGAAAGGCTGAGGGAGTTGGGCCTGTTCAGTCTCGAGAAGAGATGACCGAGAGAGGACCTCATTAATGTATATAAGTACCTGAAGGGAGAATGTCAAGAGCACAGAGCCAGGCACTTCTCAGTGGTGCCAAGCAATAGGACAAGAGGCAATGAGTAGAAAATGATGCACAGAAGATGAGTGTCCCTCACTAGAGATATCCAAGAACCACCTGGGTGCAATCCTGTTCAATTTGATATAGGATGACCCTGCTTGAGTAGGGAGTTTGGACTAGATGACTCATTCCAACCTTACCCATTCTGTGATTCTGTGATTACTGGTGCAGAAGAGAATCTTGGATTGTACAAGGCTTGTTATGGCATGTTTGGGGGAGGAACTAAGGGAGAGGGAAGGGAAGGATCAAGGTCATTTGTGGAGGAACAAACAAGATTGGGCAAATAAGTGAGGGCCTTAAAGGGGAGAGTTGCATGGAAACAGAACCTGGTCAGGACGCTTGTCTGACCATGTGCTTGTACAGACATGCAGCTGATCAGTGGATCCTGTCTGTCCTATCAAATTCTGCTTTTATTTTCCTGGGTAGTAGAACTCTGCATTCTGCATGTATGCATGAGATTTGGGAGACAGGTAATGAAGAAATCATGAATCTGTGTTGGATACTGGAGAAATCAGAGGACCTGATATTTGGCTACTGCAGGGACCAAGAGATCCAATCCTTAATGAGATGGTGCATCTGGGTCGGTTGGTTGGGACCCATTCATTTGGTTGAGCATGTCTATGTCTGAGGCAACTGGGCATGGAAAGATCCAAGGCTCAGGAGATGGGTAAGCTGAGTCTGAGGCCAGTTATGTTCTAGACTGCTGTGTCTTATTAAGTGGTTTCTGTGCAATAGCAAATTTCTTTCTATTTGCCATTCCAGTTTTGCAATCTGTGAAAGATATTTCATCCACAGTTTGACCACTGTACAATTGACTCAAGTACTGCTAAAGTTATGACATAGAAAACTTGCTTCCTCTGTTTTGTTTCATACTCTTATAACTTAATGCCATATTTTTTAATTTTATGAACATTTCTAAATGTATTAAGATAAAGTGGTTTCATTTCTTTCCTTTTCCTTAGTTTATATTAGAGTTGAATGGAATATACCAATCTACTCTCCCTGCAGGTGTTTCTCAGTTACACTGTACTTTTCTGCTCTGCACTTACTCTCTCTTCTCCCAGGCACCTCCTTTTTGCAATAGCTGCGATCTGAGGTGCCCTCCCTTTTGAAGCTCTGTAGGGCTGTTCTTCTGCTACTATTTTCAGTCTTCCAATCAACCTAATTTTTGATCACACCTCTTTGTTTTATCACCTACCTAGGGCAACTTTCATCTGCTTTTCAGTTGTCACATACACCCTAACACGTAGTTTTCCCAAAGTCAAATTGCCTGTAGTTGATCATTTTTTTTTGCAGCTATTTTGAGCTCAGTCATTCAGAGAACCATTCCTCAGCTGAGTCCCTCAGCTTGCCAACCCCATCAATGAATGCAGTGTTCTCTTATGAACTGTTCTTAGAGGTAGAGTTATTCCTCAGAAGTTTCATCTAAGAGCGTCTTTCTATGGAGATATTTTTTCCACATCCTGACATCAAAAATGTCAAGTAACCTGTCTAGAATTTGTTTTCTATGGATTTCCTCAAATATTTCTTGTTTAGGACTTGGCATTGCATCCATTTCAGGGCCTGCAAGGAAGAATTTCTTTAACTTTATTTTCCAGTCTCATTCTGTGCAGTGTATTTAGTATTTAATTCCGTAGGCTCAACACTTCTGGTGTCAGTTTGAATATCAGACATGCCACCACTGCTTGTCTTGTACTAGACTGATAGCAGGAATGGGGACACACAGAGGAAAAAGTAAAGTAAACAGAATCTGATTAAGACCCTTTTAAAGCATATGCTAATCTCATTCCACCTAAGAAAGAAACTATCTTTGATTTAACTCCTTCACTCTTTTTTAAAGGCATTGGTCATTACTTACCTCACCATTCATGACACTATACAAATAGTACATAGCTGGCAGTCTGGACACATTTATCAGATAATTATAATCTAAATATTTATTCTCAAGTCTTACTCATTTTCCAGTACTATTGAAAATGTCATGCTTTTTGATCTGCTTATGTGAGGCAGGAAAGGAAACTTCCAACTCTTACATCTCAGCATACATGTTTCAATCATATTGTTTCATTTACAGGAAATTTAAAGCTCCATAAACTGTACAGACTTTCAGGTTCTAGAAAGTTATTTGGTAAATTAAAGTTTTATATGGTTAGAGATTCTGTGTGATTAGCACACTATGATCATCTTATTTCATGATCTTTCAAGAATATTCTAGTGAAAATAGAAAAAGAAAGTATCTGTACATTACAATTTTTTTTTTTCTTTTCCATGTCTTGGCTGTTTGAATTTTATTTGCATATGCTGCCTTTTAAATTAAATGTACCCTGATATCTCTGTGAGGAAAAAGTAGTTTTACATTTAGTTAACAAAAATACAACTCGGACCCTAATGTCACATATTTGCTGTCACTTCAGTATTAAGTGAAGTCAAATATTTGATTATATATACATCTTGACCTGATCACTTCTTACTAATACATCACCCTGTTATCATCTTTCAGAATTCTCTTGAACATGCTTGCATATGCTCATACCATGACCTTGTGGGCTGGTGAAAATTAAAGGCTGGATTTCTTTCTCCCAGTGTAATATAATTTTCCCTGATTTGAATCAATTTCTTTTTGATTACTAAAAATGCGCATTTACTCTTTCCAAAACTCTACTGGAAAAGGGAAAGTAAAGGGGGACATGATAATTTTGGAGATTTTAACCAACATGAAGCTGACATTTGCATACACTAGCAAGCTCCAAGGAGAGATGCACTGTTTTACTAGTTTACATAAATTTCAAGATTTGCACTGGAGAAATGACAAAGGGAATTCTAGGACCTCTAGTAGGTCTGAGAAGGCATGAGTGCAGTTGACAGTATTATAAATTGCACTTACTAACTTATTTCAGTGAATATTCTCTCAGTAATGATACTGCTTGCCTCCCTTTGGCCCTGGCCAAGTAATCTTTATTGTTCCAGTCTCCAGTTTCCATCTGACAGGCTCTCCCTCATGAATAGTTATTCCTTTCGAGATTATATGACTGTACTAAATTGAGTCTCTCTTTTATTTTGCCTTTACTTCAGTGCCCCCCCTTGCTGTCTGCTCTTACTCTCTTTCACCCTCACCTTTCTATACTTCGTCTTTTGCTCCTATTCTAGTCTCATCATCTTGTTAACTTCATGTGTCTTTGCTAGGAACATAAATAGTGTGGTTTATCTTATGAGAGTCTGACAGACTACCCCATCATTTTGTCACAGAGTTCAGGTGGAAAGGGATACACAAATGAGATTTCTTAAATATCATGCAAAAAAACACTTCTGTCAAAGACCTGCAATCCCTGTCCTCTAAATTATTATGTGTGTGGTTTGGTGCTGCTTAAGCAACAGTAACTCTATTTTGTAAATGGAAATTCAAGCAATAGTCAGCCTCATTAAAGGTGTCCATTACAGCAACAATAACATCAAATCAGGATGTTATTTGTAATATGGCCAGCAAGCAATGCTGAAGTGAAAAGAAGTAGGACAGAATACTGCAGAAATTTTAAACTTCTGTGGTTTTCATTCAGTGAAAATATGGTTCATTTAGCAAAGGAGGAGGAACAGAGACTACCATTAATTTTCCCCTTAAGAACATTTTTCAAGTTGTGGTTTGAAATAGGTAAAACCTAGGAAGTCATATTACCTTTCCAGAAACCTTTTTTTAATCAAGCCAGTCAAAATTGCCATGAAACTGAAAATTGAATTATATTTCTTCCCACCATTTATTTAATATTTTTAAAGTCTGTGTTAGATTTATTTTGAAGGAAAACTGAAGTCACATTCACTTTTACACGGTTTTTCCATCTCATGAGTCAAGACCAGTTCAGGTTACAAACTGAACAAGCTTAATGGTTTGATTAATTCATGTTTCCTTGTGATCACTCTGAAAACCCACCACACTATTCATAAGATTCAATCAATGAGAACTACATGTCTGAATTAACTGTATGGATATTGTTTGTCAGATTACATTGATAAATCACCCTGCACTTTATCTGCTTAATGATATCATGGGCTTACATTCCCATCCATTAGCACAAATTAGAATCATAATTTGCTAGTTATTCATCAAAAATGTGCCAGGTACTTGTCAAAACTATTGTACGCATTTGGTTTAATTTGCTGTATTTGTCTGTCTAGTTTAAACACAGCCATAAGTCAAAGACATTTTTCCCTGCCTTAAAGGAAAATTGTAAATGACTTAATAAAAGGAGAATACTCTTGGTGATATTCAGAAAAGAAATCATCTGCACCACTGAACAAGAGCCAGTAGCGTGTAGGGTACATGGCATTTCAACAGAGAATTGCAAACTGCATCCACCTAGGCAACAACATTTCCAGCTCCTCATATAGGCTAGCCTAAAACTTCTTCCAAATGCTTCCCTGATACACACAACCCCACCCAAGCACGTGTGAAAAGTGACACATGCCGAATCTCATTCACAAAAGACCCTCCACACATGCGCTGGAACACCTCACTGAAAGAGGACTTTTCATTTTAAGCACTTGTTCTGCTCTCCAAGGAATCCTGCTGTTCTATTTCAGGCCTGGTTTATAGCTCTGTAGTCATAATCTTGCTTAAGTCTGAGAGTTTAAAGCATTTGTTAAATGTAGCTGTTGGTGTGTGACTGCATGAAAGCTGGATTCTTCATGTCATATTTCAGGTAGAGAACTAAAAACTTATTTCAGTAACAGTCCTATCACCAACACACATCATAAAATATTTCTTCTTACATCAGTGGTTTTAGAGACTGATCGTTCTCCCACTGAATTATTGAAAAAAAAATATTTTTTGCTTCAGTGATCCATGCTGATTCCAGTTCCTAAATAAAAAATTTACTTAGGAGGGAGAGAGTAAGAATGATACAGTGAAAGAGTAACCAAGAGACAGAAAAATAACCTACTTTTGTAATTTGTGGACCAACTAACAAGAGGCTAGTACAAAGACCATGACAGAAAATTACGAGGAAAGGGTTTAGATCCCAGCTTTTTTAAATTTTTTATATATCTTTAAACCTTGGAAAGTGTCGCAGCCTTGCTCTTTGGGAAAGCAGCAGACTAGCGAGAGGGTTCTTGCAGATTGCCCTGTGAGGTGGAAAGTTGGGCAATAGCAAGGGCTCCGAGGTAGAGTTCACCCGCAGCTGTGACCCACAAAGAAGACACAGAGACAGTGTGAACACCAAGGAAGCCAAAGGCTAATCCGTTTATTGAACAAAATGGAGGGCTTTTTATACCCCCAGGGAAAGAACTATCTGGAAAAGGGGAGGCAACTAGGCGGAGCATGCAAATCCGCTACATTCTATAGGATAACAGGGATTACATAACAATGAGTGGGTGTCAACTGGGGAGGAGAAAACTTGGGAGAACATGATTGGAGAGTACCTTATGGTAAACTAACCAATGGGGAGAGTGTTGCCAAGCCTGACAGGGCTTATCGGCTGTGAGGGAGAAGAAGGGAAAATGGAGGGTAGACAACCTAACAATAGGTTTAACAAGGAAACACAAGCTACTACGCAACAGTCCATGAGGTGATTTTTAAAGTCTCTGCTCCAAGTTATCTCTCTGCACCTTCCATGCTTCAAAACTGGTGTTTCGGTCTCTGTTCTTTCTCCAGTCGTCCAGGCACTCATAAGTCTGGTCGCCAACAGGAAAGTGTTGAACCTTTAGTCCTTCTCTGAACTTCCATGTCCTAGCGTGATGCTAGGAACGTAAATTCCACTAAGGCTGGACAGGACCGTGTGGCAACCACTAAGGAAAAGCTCCACCCTTATAAATACAATCACTCTTGAAATCAATTAGTTCTAAACAATCAATCCCTGGCAAACAGAGACTATGATCAAACACTTGAACAGCCTTCCTAGAGAGGTGATCAACATCTCAAACCTGTCAGTGTTTAAGAGGCATTTGGACAATGCCCTTAACATGTTTTAACTTCTGTTGAGTCCTGACTTCTTGATCACTGTAAGTCCCTTCTGACTGAAGTATCCTATCCTATCCTATCCTGTCCTGTCCTGTCCTGTCCTGTCCTGTCCTATTTTAATGGATTGAGATAGGGAAATGTATGGTTTAAGTCATAGACATACCATTACATTAATTCAATATTATTTTAGAAGCAGTTGAATGTGGGTCACTATTGTAAGCGAAAATGGTATTCCCTATAAAAGTGATGAGCTGTATTTTTCCTATCTTCATATAAAACCTTTGTATTTGTTCACTCTTCCAAGTTGATTCCCCTTGTGTAAAAGTAGCCAAGTATGCTTTGTGGTTTGTATGAGGAAAAAAAGTCATCAAGACTGATGAACTGAGAAGTGTTCAATTATTCCAAATTAAAATCCTTGTTCTGAGTGCTGTGTAGATTGGCAAGATGTTCACTCCTCCACCTGAACTTAGACTCTGATGACTAGCTCTTGCAGATCTCAAATCTAACCATGACATGAACATTTGATGTTATCTTTAGAGATAAACTCATAAATACACTGCATTGTCGCCTAATTAATCCTTTTTATTATTGTTTATATAAATGCTAATAAATAATTTCTCAAAGACAATTCATAACATTTTCTTCCTACTCTAAGTTGAAATAGCAGATATAAAGTGAGAAAAAAACATGACAGTAAGCTTTGCTTATATCTGTCATAAGAACACTGAAAACAGGAAAACTATTACAATAATTATAGAAGGATCATAAATCAAGCAAAAGGTAAAAGAAAAAATTGTGGATTTTTTTTTTTTTTATTCCACTGCATTTTTAGTTTCATTTTACCCAGGGACACAGCCAAGATGTCTCATCTGGCACATTAGAGTGTTTTGTGTAGCCATCCATTTAGTCTCTGAGGAAAAAGAAGATCAGCTAATTTTCCATACTTGGATAAAGATATCTGTGATAATGTAGTTAGGAATGGGAATTGCCTAACATTTTTTCTATGAGTCTGAGAATCTATATGCAGTTCCAGATTTCTTCCAGAAGAAATAGAAGAATGACTCTTTGTTTTGCTGTGTTGCTCAGGTCCAGACTGTACTATGGAGTTAAGTCAACTTCACATCCAGAATGCAAGAAATGAACATTATTGGAGTACCAGGAATGTGCAACACGGACAACTCTATGCTCTAACCTAATTCTAACCTATTCCATTATCACTCATTACCATTTACTCAATGATAAATGATTAGAATTTTTATTAACACAGTTACACATGGAATTTAGATAAAAAAATTTCCAGATATTAACTTTATATTCTGTTTAAGGGTCTATGTTTACAGAAAAATTATGATGAAGTTCAAAGTTACGCATACTCTTCTTGATATTATTTGTATTTTCCAAAAAAATCTTATAGTTTATATTTTTATTTGCTTAATATAGTCCTAATTTTGATATGTAACACAATTTGGAATTACTCATTAACACATTTAATGAAGTAATGAAACTTATTATTTCCAAACTTCATATTTTATTCTTTGAACACCTC
This sequence comes from Myiozetetes cayanensis, assembly GCF_022539395.1. Classification (NCBI taxonomy): domain Eukaryota; kingdom Metazoa; phylum Chordata; class Aves; order Passeriformes; family Tyrannidae; genus Myiozetetes; species Myiozetetes cayanensis. The sequence goes on along the minus strand of NW_026087411.1, from coordinate 83,970,001 downwards.
TTTCAGATAAAACCTGTATTGTGTAATTTTAACTGCATTTACACTTAGCCATTTGCCCAATTCTATATGAAATTTACTTATAGAAAGTCTTCTGCAAACAAAATCTGAAGAAAGAATCGGTGGAATCTAAAGATGTGGAGAGACTAATTTTTAGTGTATGCTGAAATAAAGAAATTAGTAATTATATTAACACCAGTATCATCTTCATGGTATTTAAAGAACACAAATTCTGAGAGATTGCCTATGATACATTACATGTTAGTGCAGGAATTGGACCACCTAATCCCTTCCATAGGCTGTTGAAGCTATGGACTAAGGCCACAATTCTACTTGAATTTTCTCAGTTTTTATTCCTACTGCAACAGGCACAAGAATATAGTGAATGTATGACAAGAGGAATGAAATAGGTATCACTTATTTCAGCTGGCCTTAAAAAAAAAATAAAGAAAAAAAAAAAGAGAAAAGGAGATAATCTGGAGTTCCTGGGGTTAAGGAGATACTTCCACTTCTGTAAAATATAGTATCGTAAAAATTTATACTAAGATGTGACCTTGCTCTAAATTTTTGCTCTGTAAGATGGGTTTTTGGCTCTGCATCACTGCATCCCAGTTGCCTTCCAGCACAAACACTTTGCAAGTAAAAATATTTTTTCCAGTTGCTAGGATGGCAAACAGGGCAGGAACTGAAAACACAGGCCATTGCAGACATACTGTGGCTAACATGATGAAAATTCACTTTATTTCCTTTTTCCAAAGCTCCTTACCTCCTGCTTAAAGGTTCACTTATGGCCACTTATAACCAGATCCTACAGTTCTGAAAAGTTTATTACAATAAAACCTGGGTCAAGACATACATCAGTGAAGAACATGTCATGGGACAAACTATCAGTACAAAATAAATATAAATGGCCATGTAAAGAATAGGAAAAGTTGCCTTTGACAAAAATCCATTCTGCCCTTTTTAGGTGTGCAGCAGAATTAGCAAGATCTCACGTAATCCTCAGAACCATAACATTTCAACTGAAGAAATATGGTGAAAAAACATTTCCTATTCACACTGACAGCAAATATTTCTAGTTCATGAGTTGTAAAACAAAAAGAAAATTTCAGCATTGGATCAAACATCAGAGATTATGTCACATGTTCTCAAGAGATGCTGTCTTTTAATTGTGATGTATCTTAAAAGAAAATACAGAAATCCCATGGGATTCAAAACACTTTCCTGGAAACAGTCACACCAGAACAGCAGAGCAGTTGTGGAGACACATTATCAGGAGTAGACAGTGGAACATCACACCCCTTTCAATAACACTTTCCAACAAGGACCATGGACTGATAGAGGATAACTGGTCCACTTCCTAAAATGTCTCTGTTTTCTGCACGGGTCTTTCCTGTTAGCCTTGCTTAAGGTTGAAGTTAAGAAACAACATGGGTTTCACAATCAAAAAAATGTGGTGAAAGGCAGGTTTGTATTTTATTTTTTCCCCAGGTGCAGCCAGTACCATCACAAAGATGCCCCAATATCAGCTAGATATGTCTATCCAAATGAACAACTGTTTGTTCCATGTGAAACCAGACAACACTGAAGACACTCTCCAGTGGCAAAAGGCACAAGATTCAAGAAGGTGGCTGAGAAATGTCTTGTTGTAATTTAAAGCATCAATAGATTATTGCCAATGCAGAGAATGGGGTTGCTTTAAATTGGAGATGATAAAAAGCCTACAGATCTATCTTGTCAGATCATTTTACAAGAGATTTTTTTTCTGTTCAAGTAGAATACAAAATAAAACTTGAAATTTTGATAGCACTGACCATGAAATATACCCTATTCCTCAAGTACCTACCAACCTTCTGAATGATTCCTGTAGGGTAAATTCGTATATCTGTTCTTTCATAGATTCATTAGGAAAATGAAGTAAAAACTAATTCATTTTACTGAAGTAAGGCAAATTGATTTCCAATAATAGAACAAACTTTATTTTAGGAATAACCTGAGATAATTAAATGGTGATATGAAATTATTTGCTTAACCTTCTTTTTCTCTTAACTTGTTTTCTCTTAACCTCTAAACCATTCCAGCAGACACTGCATGGCATTCCCATCAGAAAATCTACTTTTTTTTTTTTTTTTTTTTTTTTTAAAGAACCAAAGGAATGTAACACAAAAATGCAAATAACAAAAGGCAAAACATGGCTTGGTACAGTATTCAGTATTTTAATAACAAGACATTACAGTGATGAGAAGGAGGAAACCACTAGTTGATAGTGTTATTTTTGTTTGCTCAGCAAAGGAGTTGAGATGTGGACAAGAAGCAGTAGTGAAAGTACAGAAGCAAACAAGAAATTTCACTAAGTAAATAAGCAACTGAGATGGCTCTGGAATTTGGATCTTCTAGGAGAAGAGCTTTTGCACTTCCAAGGAGGGCATCTCTTCTTTAAGAATAACATAGATCCATCAGTTATAATTTTTATTGTGCATTGGTTTTTTACAGTTTTTTTGCTCTGGTTTATATTTTGGAAGCCACTACTAATGGGCAAATCAGAATATTTAAAATAGAAGTTCTCCAAGAATACTAATAAAAAACTTCAGAAAATGAATATGGTCTAAAGCTGTGTGCAACAGAATTTTAATCTTCAGTAACACTGAAGACATAATTCTGCAATGACATTTTTTAATAAATGAAGGACAAAGCCAGGCCTTCTTTGATTTAGGTACTAAATGTTCAGCTATGCTCTAAAAAGGAACCCTGATGTCTACTTTACAGTAGTTCTTGCTTCTCAGACCAGCTAAACTCATGATATACCTTTTTCATCTAAGTCTGAAGACTGCCCCCCTGGTTAAACATCTTGCCTTTCTCATGTTTAGCAAAGTTTTGGTTTATGGAATAAATGACTGGGGCGCCTCTGCAGTCTAAGTTTAGGAATCTCCATAATAGACCTCTAAGAAGCCTAGCAAGTTAGTTCTGATCACAGCCAACATTTGCTTTCTGCTCAATTTTTAAGCTAAACAAAGCACTTAGAAGAAGACATATTAGCTTCTTCTCATCATGGGGAGCTTCCATAATTTTCCACTTGGTACTCTAGAAACAGTCCTCTCTGTTTGTATTAAAGCAGGGTCATACTCCAATCACACACACAAGTGCCATAGGTGACAAAGATTCTTAGTTTAACAAAGTGATCAGGAATAGCCTGTCTGACTCCAAATAATGTTTAGGAGAATATGTGGTATTCTGAAGTGAAAGTAAATGTGCTCAAGGAAGCTGCAAATAGTTCAAGATATTAGTCCATTGGAGGCTTGTTCAGTGCTTCATAACTTAGATCCACGGGAAAGTAAGTAAGATTTTTTGGTATTATCTCTAACAAATATTTAAATGATGCTTCACTGAATCTGAGCATCTTTTGTTTGGAGACAATAACAGATCAGCGCGTCCTGGTGCAAAACAGCTAACATGAAAGAGTGGTGTAACAGAGCTTCAGAGAAGGGGGAAGGGATTGGTGAAGAGATAGTTATGAAGTAACTGTGAAAGGGATGAAAATCAATGAGATGAAAAGGTGAGCAGGAGCTGGGAAAGGTCAAAAAGACAAAACCTCATCAAATCTGCCGTAACCACCATAGACATGAAGTAACTGGCAAATGAGATAAGGTCAAAGTAATTAAATTATGTGTGACTTACAGTCCACTGCAATAACCAGCATGATATGAGCTAGTTTATCATTTCACACTTAGTTTTAGGAACTTATTTTACAATTTTTGTTACTACTAGCCGTCAGTATTTACCTGAGCTTTGTCAGTGAAGACCTGGGGTATCTTTACATTATGGTGTAAATACACTAATGGAGCTAATAATGAACTGCACATCCTTGTTAGTTCTATCTCAAAACAGGCTCATAATTTCTTTTTTAACCTGTGTTATGTATATGCAATTCATCAGAAATCAAAGTACAAATCTATGGAGTCATAAAGTGAATATACTTTCAAAATGTCAAGGACTAATGCCAACGAGGAGATTCTTTACTAATAGGTGTCTAAAAACCAGACCAGAATGCAAAATACCTTCCAGAAGACTTACAGATTGAAAGGCAAAGTACCAGCATGAAAATCAAGCCCATACTGGTTCTTAGCAAAGATCCTCATCGTTCCCACTCCCACTCTTCCCTCTAATGTGCTCAGATCTTTCCAGAAGGGAATACAATTTGAAAACCCAATATAAAACTGCTTGCAGACAAATATCTGTATTAGTCCTGAACACACTAGATCACATACCATTGGTACTGTATCAGCTGCCCTTAGAGATCCAGTGTTAAAACATGCCATTCAGACAATGAAGATAAGCATAAACAAGTGGAGTAACGCAAGCACATTGCTGAAGAAGTAGATTTCAGACTGAGTGTTTGTATCCCTTGTGAAAAAATGACTATTTAGAATTCTGGACAATATTCCTAGATAAGTTAGATAAAAACAATAGAGATTTTAGTTCCAGAAAACTACTAGAACACTTCAGCTCATTCCTGAGATTAACCAACATCATTGGTGCCAGTAGCAGCCAGCAGAGGTTATCACACCAGGGCAGGAGGCAGTCATGGAGGGGTTTTACACACTGATTCCTGACTTTATCCTTGCGAGTTACACCTGCGTGACATTTATACTGGCACATATGGAAAGATACAATGACACTGAGCAGCACCAAAATGGATTTTTGTTTTGGGCAATCTGGTCTAGTGGAAGGCGTCCCTGCCCATGGAAACGGGACTGGAACTAGATGATCTTTAAGGTCTCTTCCAACACAAAGCATCCTATGATTCTATGAATATGCTCATTCTATTTGGAACTGACACATACTCTCAAACAGTCTCACTTTCAGCCATAGTGAGTCTGGCTTGGTTAGGGCATTCCAGGCAGGGCTCCTGTAAAATGTGTGACTTCTTGATGTCTGTTTCAAATTTATTTTTATTTTCTGAATAGTCTGAAATAGTGTCTTTTCAGAATAAAACAGCAATTAAAGCATGTTTTACCTATATTTATACTCATATTTCTGACAGCTTATTCCCCTGCAATTCAGGAGGTTTTTTTCACTGGTTTCCTTTGGAGGACTGAGAACAGGTAATCTATCTGGAATCAGGAAATTATCATCTCTAATTGTTACAAGAAGCATACTTATAAAACTATTTCCTCTGAACTGACAAAAAAAATAAATCTAGGTATTTTTTTTCTTCACAAATGGATCCAAGTGCATAAATTTCCATTGTCTGTTCCTGTAACTTTGTGTCTCATTGATTGTGCAATGATTTGTAGACAGTTTTTTATTGCAGCCTCACATAAAATCACACAATATTTTTTCACTTTATTTTATACATCAGGAAAAACACTTCAAAAAAAGTGTTATAATTGCAAATTTGAACATAAAAATTTTTTAAACGCCAAAGTTAATTTTTCTCAATCATCTTAATTTATTTCTGTGATATCTGTATGCAGGATCTTCTGTTTAGTCTTAAACTAATGGTTTCAGTGGACACGTTGTATCATTCCCTGTTTACCTTTATGCCTAGGCCATAGCTTTTACAATCTTTGCCTGACACCTGCTTCAAACTTAATCAATCAGTATCCAGTGTTTTTTGCATGTAACCGTATGAATATTGTTTATTTTTCTAAACATTTGTCCAAAGTGTTTAAATTGCTTTCAGGCTTTTTTCAGTGCTGGGATGTTGTTTTTTTCTAGATGAACTAAGAAACACCAAGCACACTTTTGTTCTCCTTCCTTCCATTCCTCTGCTCCAGGCTAGAAATGGAAGCACAGGATAGGTCTTTCTACAAAGCTCTGCCTGAAGATTTAGAAGCTGATAGCCTATGTAGCTGACAGCCTATCCAGCTCAACTCCTTACACTATAGTTTAACAGGTTAAGTATTCCTTTCTGCTTCATTCATGATGAAAGCCACCAGTAAATAGCAAGAAATAAAGAGTTTCTGAATGACTGTTAAATCCCTGCAAATAAGCCCTAGCATTCAGCTGGTCAAGGGGCTGTGTTTATTGGGAGCTCTTCTGAACACTCCAACTGGTAACTGTGCTTCTGTCTAAGAACCACTTTTCTCCAAGGAGGATGGCATGTCCTCACTGCTGGAAGCAGCTCCCAGCTTATAGAGGTTCTATGTTTTCACAGGACTAATTGAACTCCCTTTTTTTGTCCATATCCTATAGACGAGGTGCTGGAGGTACAGTCCTGAAGGTCAAATTCGCTCTCAGGAGAACCTTCTCTTGACTAACTTGATTGCAGTCTTGGATGAAGTCTAATGTGAGAAAGAAACTGTTCACAGTTTTGTATACGTTTTCCCTGCTGAGCTTAGGGAGACCCTGGATTTTGAAAGGATGCTGCCACAGCTCACCACAATCGCTAACATGCCAGAAGCAATTACAGGATCTCTTAAAAAAAGTTAAAAAAAAAAAAAAAAGAAACCTGAATGTTCTCAAATTCTGACCATTTCTTCTATGTCTTCAGTAAATTCACCTATTCTTTTGTGTTAGAGCAGTTCTTTCCATTCTTTCCTTACCTGTATCTAACACAGACCACAATCCAGATTTTTCCTAAGGAGCTTCCAGTCTAACCTTTTTCTATAAAATCTGGCTGTAATTTATTTATTCCTCTCCTAAGGCCTCATTTCCTCCCTTTTCCCACTACTGCATTGTGCAAAAGATGATGTAACATGTCTATTCTTAACCTCAGCTATGTCTGTGACACAGTTCTTTTTTCGTGCTAGGGGACTTAGCTATGTATGTTAGCTTTTTCCAGACATAAGTCTATTTCTTTTCCTTCTTCTGACCCTCTGTATTTTCTCAGAAAGTAGGAATGTGACCTAAATGCAATTTTTTTTGTCCTTACTGAACTGTTGCCACATTAAACTATTTGGTATTATAGATCTTACAGTAAAGCCACAGGAGCTCACTGAAAAATAGTCTCCACAGTGCTTTGTTCAGTACAAATGCAGCTCTTTGTCTAACTGGCTCTAACTGCTGGAAAGACAAGAGGCAGAGGGCAAGAAAAGGGTCAAGCATGCAGAAGACTGAGCCCAGTGGTGGTGTGCAAGCAACTGCATTAGCTCATTTTCTTTGTTAAATCCAAGTGTCTTCATTAGAAAGCAAATTAGTGAGCAAGAAAAAAGAAGCCAAGGCAAGGCAAGGCAGAGCAGAGAGATCTTCAGGTGAAAAGCATATGTTGCAGATTTAATTCCAAAGAATCTGAAGAGATTATACAGATACTGAATCTCAGTATAGGTACAACAGTTCCTTTCAAGACTAAAAATAACTTCTAAATTGTAGTTTGCAGTTTCAGACATGTATGCTTAAGCTGCTTCCATGCTGGTGTAATGGTACTAATCTTTTCTCAAGAGGGAGTTGATCCACGAGGGATACAAGGATCAGCTGAATTTTGCATTAGGAACTTTGCATACTTATAAATTGCAGTCTGCCTGCTAGCAGCAGTGCTAATGTCCAGTACCTGGTGGTAACAGAAGTTGTTTAGGGGATGATAATGGCTGCAAAGGGACTGTGAAGTAGCTGTAATAGCACCGTTTGATAGTAAATCAAACATACTGGTTTCACACACTGAACTGAAGTTTCTGTAGGTGGACTCTGTGCAATGCTATAAATCTTTACCAAAATTACCAAACCTAAATCTTCAACTGACTTTACAAATGTGCACAGCAAATTGTTCATGACTGACTACAACTCAGTATTACCTGTTTTCTTTCTTCTTCAAGGTCCTGCTCCAAATGCCTGAGCGCTCCTGGTATGTGGGTATCTCTGAGTACCTAACTCAGGGGAAAAGCACAATTTCCCTCCCTGAGCCAAGAACATCCCTCCCTTCTTGGGTACAGACTCAAGAGAAACGCAGAAGGGCATGCTTACTTAAAAGCATATGATCGGTCCCATGAAAATCAATGGTGCTTACAGCTAATCACAGTTTCAAGTTCTTTGTTGAACCAAGTAGTAAGCCAAGGATTTGTCAGTTCAAATATCTAAGCTGATCTCCAATACACAGTGTCTCAGGAAATAAAACATGACTTCTCAGCAAAGACAATGATAGACCACACAAAGTCAAATTTAAAGTGTAGACAAGCAACCCACAGAAGAATGTGACCTGTTATAAATGAAACTAAGACAACTTTTGGACTCATACATGAACACAAATATAATTTCATTTTTTTCTAAAACGTTGAATTCAAAATTCACTGCTCTCTTATAGAATTTCCATAGTTTTTAGACTGAAGTACTATTTTTGCTAGTTTATGACTTTGTGTGTGCCAAAACCAAACTATATAATCAGTGAAATAAAAGTCCTCTGCAACAGCAAATAAACAAATAGTTAAATGAAAATATTAATCAAATAAATAAAGCCTACAATGACAGTTAAATGAGCAGTCTGAAGCCATTCCAATTCTAAATCATACTAACATTTTTACCAAATGCAAGTGTTTAAAAATCAGACACATTTTATTAAGGGACCCAATTGCCAATTTTGTAAATTAAGCAAGTCAAGTTGGAATGAAGTAGTGTGCATTTAATCTTTCCAAGAAAAAAATCATCTAATGTACAGTTGGCTTTTCTCCAGCCACGAAATAACTATGCCCTCATTAGTCCAGTAGAGTAATTTTCCCAAAAATAAATAGTCTATAAGTAAACATGTTCTTATAAGCTAAGCCCTCAACTTCAGTGTTTCCCCATCACTAACAGGAAAATTCAGGATGAGTATGATTAGTACAGAATAGCATAACTCATCCAGCTTAACAAGACGAGTGTGTGCTATTGGGAATACTTGGAGAAAAGGTGACACAAAAGCTGAATCATTCATAACACTTCCAACAGGTTTACTCTGTAGACCAATACATATATTCTAACAAAAAATACATGTTTTTGCCACACACTGGACAATTAAAACATAAACGGGATATGGGACTAAGAAAGGAAGAGGGGATATATTTTTTAATTTATATATGCATCTGAAAACAAAGTTCCTCAAGATTAAATCACCTTTTCTGTTGGGATTTCAGTGCCTGGACATGGCTTCCTGGAGAATTTTCTCCACAATTGTTAGAGGGTGAAGCTGACTGGTCTATTGCTTCTGATTTTTCCTTCTTTAGGGACGATTAATCCCTTTTGAAAGATGAGTGTATTGTTTGTCTTGCTGTTGTTCTGTGGCAATGGAGGTCAGCCTCGTACGTACCTCAGTTGGTTCACCATGTTGCTCTCCACCCAGTCCCACGGAATTACATGTGTGCAGTTTATTCAAGTTGTGCCAACACTAACCACATTTACCATGGGTAGCGTCTCTCTTTCCACAGATTTTTTTGCCAGGCACAGAGGCCTGGCAGGTCCAAGATTAGCTACAGTGTCCATCATTCATTCCTGTAGCTATGTTGTCTTTTCAGTCCTCAGTGGCAGAACAACCTTTTTCAGGGTATATAAACAACACGTCTTCTTTTCTAATGGTCACAGGATTCTCTCTTCCCTTTGTCCATTATATATCTTCCCTGTTTCCTACTGTGTCTTCAGATAATGGAAACTATTCTGTCAAAAGAGCTAGTTTGTGTTAGATGGGATATATGAGTGCCACCTTCAGTGTCAGTAACTGGATAGATGTTCAAAACAAAATAAATACTTCACATCAGGGATTTCTCATGCCTTGTTGCTAGACAATCACTTATTTTGAATGTTATATTCTGACCAATTTAGATTAATATCCAGGTGTTAAAGTAGCATCTTGTATTCATTCTCTAGGTAGCAGTTTGTCTATTCATTTTTAGGAAGTTAATTTTGCAGTTCTTTAGAAAATAAAATTTGTATTCTATACATAAAACCAAGAGAAAAAATCTTTCTATTTACTTTATACAGAAAGCAAATATAATGTTTTCTTTTCAAAAATCATTAATACTTTTCTACTGCTTATTACACAGCAGAAAACTGTCTGAAACTAAGGAGAAAGATCCTTCACACATATTCTAAATGTCATAGAAAAGAAATGGACCTGAACTTTCTTTCCTAACCTCTTTTACTTCCCATATGGATTGCACCACAGTGCATATAGTCCTATGGGGTAATCCATAAACCACAATTCAAAGTATATGAAAAAAAGTTTCTCTGGGTAGGAAGCCAGTGTAGTAAAAAAGAGATTCTGAAGGCCTGCTGAAACAGAATGAAAGCTAATATTGAGAGGACTGGTTTATGAGCACATATCCATCTAGATAGCTCTGGCAAAAATATAAAAGAAAATTAATAACAATGCAAAAATGTCCTATAGAGATTTGTATGCTCTGTATGGAAAGAAACATAGGGTTGTATGTATCCCAGATGCTCTTGCTGCTGTAATAGCGAGTTCACCATGTGCAGCAAGGAAAGACGTAAAGGAACATCTGTTGAAATTATGCATTTGCAAATCAACAGGCCCAGATAACTGACACCCAAGAGCCCCAAGAAAACCAGCTGGGAGTTTTCAGAACAATGCATGGGACACTGAAGAAATTCCAAGTGATTGGATAACTACAGATGTTGTTCCAGTATTTAAACTGGAAAAAACAAATTGCAAATCAGTTAGCCTAACTTGTAGGAAGGTTAAAATAAAGAAATTTAAATGAATTCATAGATACATGCAAATAAAGATAAATCCTAGAATACAAATAAGTTAACCTTGTCCACAGACAATGGTCATGGCAGAAATAAACTTGTGATCTTTACTGATAGCCATACAACCCTGGTTTCCAAAAGCACTGACAAAGTAAATTTGGAAGACAGTACATTCCTATGGTTTTCCAGTCACTGTGTGACTTATTGCTTTATGACATTTTCAATATTGACATTATATTCAATAATGTCAATAATAAATGTGACATTATACACAAACAGCAGGGCAAAAATTAAATTAGTAGAAAGCTGTCTTTTTGTCAGAGCTCAAAATACAATTTTAAAAACTGTCATGTAAAAGAGAAATGATTAATAATAAGAAAAGTTCTTGGACCAGTGCTAGCAGCTATTTTTAGCTTACAAAATCCTTCTGGTAAAAATAAAAAATTAGAAAAAAAAGCCATTACAGTAACTACTGAGAACAAGTAACTGTCATAAAACATTTTAGATAATTTTCTGAAACTGTTCAAATGGAACCAGATGTGTTCAATACAGCTAAAACAAAAGTACCTCTGGGAACATACCATGTGAGCTTTGGAGTGGGGTGCACTGATTTCGGAGCAGGAACCAATGATGTAAAGTCAGAAGTCTGGGGCTGCCACATGGGAAGTGCTCAGTTCACCTGCTATAAACAAATCAAGATGGGAACAGTTTATTGATTTGCTAATAGCACAAAGATAACCAGTCATCAGTGAGCTATGTATCAGTATCTATTACATGGCATAAACTGCAGACCCAGCACCCACTGAGGCTGCACTGTGGACAGGTACATGGAGGGGTGCCCCCATGCCTCCACCACTGTGCTGTGGGTCCCTGACTGGGTGCTGGCTGTTTCTGTGCCCCAGGGGGAACAGGCAGGGCTGGGGATTCTATGGGGCAATGCTTAACTGTGCACAGCAGGATCACTGCTCCTCCTCTCACTCCATGTCCTCTACCAGCACTCCCTTCCAGGTGTTAATGCTCCTGTGGCGTTGCTTCATGATACCTTCATTTCTTTCCAAAGTCACTGGAATTCACAGAATAGTCTTTCGGTGGCTTATTTTCATCCTGCTCTTTAACATAATCAGTTTTGTGCACATTCCCTCTCTTTTTGGGTGTCCCATCATGGATTCTGATACCCTCCCATACTAGACCAGACTGTTACCAGGCCATTTTGACATGGATTTTGTCAGAGATTTCAAGAGTAGCATAAAAATAGGCTAGAATTGTAAAAGATGTTTTGCCATTTGTCCTTATGTTAACCTTGTGGCAGATGTGGTATTAAACGCTGAAAAAGCTGTCCTTAGGTCTTAGTGATTGGATATTTGGTTGCAATTTTTGAGGAAAAATTAGTGTAATGCTTTAAAATATTTGTTTTATGCATGCTTCAAGGAAGGCAGAGTTGGAATTGCTGGCTAGGACAACCTGGCAGCACTACAATGTAGCATTCATGACTTTATAGCCTAAAAATATTTATTAATAACTTAAGTTCAGAGGGTTAGTAGCAATTGCATAAGATGACTTACGAGGAGAATTTTGATTTTTTTTTTTTCAATCTTACTTTACAGCATCAGACATTGATCACAGAGTGTTAATCTTAAAACTGAAGACTACAGCATCTAGAGACAGATGGATGAGTGTTCAGCTGAGCATGCAGAAGCCTCCTGTGTGCCAGACTGAATTATGCTGCATAAAAATTTATATTGATCACTGGTTCTCTTTTTTTTTTAAGAGAAATTTTTCCTTTAGCAAACTTTCCCTTCCTTCTCTAACCTGATTTACTGTCTACTGATCATCTGAAATCTCATATATGACTCACTGATACGATTTGTATTGGTACCAACTATTTTGTCACTGTTGAAATATTGGTGTCTTCTAGTTTTTGTTGATGTATACCAAAACTTTGTCAAAAGGTGGTGTATCTGTGTCAAATTACCTGCTCTTTTATACAGAAATTAATTTTAAGAAGCTTTGGAGTTCCTCTTGATATTATTTTCTGTGAAAATTTCTAGAAAAACATTAATTAGTCTCAAAATCAGAAATAATTTAAAATCTTGATGAGAAAACAAGCGATGTTTCTGATGTCACAAAGAAAATAATTGAAAAAAATTAAGAAGCATGGAATCTAAATCAGAAGAAGAAACTGCTTGGTCTCACTTAAGTAAGCACAGATGGTCAGAGTGAGCACTATTTTGTAAGAAAAGCTTTGCCAAAAAAATAGTGATAATGTAGTGTTTACACTACGATGGTGGGTGGCTTTTTTTATGAATTCTTTGAGAGCATAGCCTCATTTGAGACATGACCAAGAACCCGTTACAAATTAGAAGCCTTGCATCAGTCTCAAAATCCCTGGACATAAATGACAATATTAATTATTAACTCTATAATATTATTTCGTATTTGGATAACAAGGCTTGAACAGGGAAATGATGAGAAAAAAAACCAGAAATCTCATCAGTTGTATGATTATAGTGACTTTTGACAAGGAGGAAAATTGCAGCAAATAGTAGATCTAGATACAGAAGAATAGGATGTGCTAACTAAGCAACAAAGTAAACAAAATATTTGAAAGAAGAAAAAGAACAAAAGAAGAAAGCAGAAGGAAAAAACCAGTTTTTACAAGTCAATAAGCAATGCTGAAATGAATTTGTATAAAATTCTGAATTTTAGCCTTACATTTTTAGCTGAGTTTAGATAGTTCATACCTTAAAATGTTTATTTTATTTTTTAAAAACTTGGAGAAAAACCCAAAACAAACTTTCATGAACAGTAATTCTGTATTAGTTAAAACTATCAGGGATATTATATGGTCAGTCTACAGGAGCCTAGTGGTTTGAGAACATTTAGTCTTAGCCAATATAGTTCCAGAGCCTTCATTGAAATATTTCATATCAGAAGTACCATATTTTGAATTTCTCCTGTTAAATCCTAAATGGATAGATAAGCAATTGATACAATTCTTCCTATTCACCTACATTTCACTGTAAATCACTGAGTTTTTCCTTATTCTAAATTCATGTTTAAGATTCACTTTACTATCTTTTGCTCAATCAATCATCAGTATGTCACCAGGTTCCTTATTACTTACCCTATAAATTCACCTTTAATTCATATTCCTTGATATTTACATCTCTTTTTCTCATTCTTCAGGTATTCATTCTTCATATTCCCCTGGTCTCTTTTTAGAAGGATGACTTCTCACCCAAAATAAATTTTCACAGGTTTTTTTGGGGGGTATTTTGTAGGATAAAATGGAAAAGACTTTGAGTTTCAATACTTTTCCCTATTTAAAGAACTGAGTTTGTGCTGTATGCTGTGCTATAACCTATAAGCAGCCCATACAGAGTTTCCTGAAAAATTTACTCTTTGGTGATATCGACAGATTTTTAGATCTTTTCTCTGCAATGAACTTAAGAGGAAAACTAAGTCTGCTTCTATTATGATGTGGAGTCCCAACACTGAATGGAGCATACTAGCTGACGTTAACATTGGAGAAGCTAAGGGGTATTGGCAGCTGGCTGCCTACATCCATTCAACCTGCCCGGAGGATCCCACAACCATTTAATAACTATTCCAGATTGTTTTCCCTTTCTGCAATACTCTTTGCTTCAATTTAGGTGACAATACAACTACAATTCAAATTCAAACAGATTCAGCAGCAACCCTGAGCTCCTATTCTATGTGACCTGAAGAGACTTGCCATGGGTGGCTCATGTGGAACACATGAGTAGGCTTGGGCCTTGTGTCACTTCTCAGCTCACTTTTACCCAATGGAACCAGGCAATCAAACCATTTTTGAGGAAGCAGCCTCAAGTTGCACCAGGGAAGGTTTAGACTGGATGTTAGGAAAAAAATTCTCCCCTGAAAGGGCTGTGAAGCATTGGAACAGGCTGGTCAGAGAGGTGATGGAATCATCATCCAGTGTGTAGAAGTGGTGTCTAGGGATATGGTTTAGTGGTGGACCTGGCAGTGTTAGTTTAGCTGTAGGACTCATTGATCTTAGATGTCTTTTCCAATCTAATGATTCTAATATCTATAAACATACTAAGAAAAGGTAGGGATATCTAAACAGCAGCATTTCACCTTCCCACTCAGGTAGCGTTTGTAATTTTGTGTCAGAGAGAGAGAAGTATTCCAGGCAGGATTACATCATCCTGTAGAAATGAGATGACCAGGAATGGGTCCAAAACATCTGGCTATCCTCAACAGTATCCTCAAGGTCATAAAAGAGTTCACTCACTAACTGTAGCAGGGCAGTAGGCAGCATATGCATTGTCTGGCCCATGGCACATATGGCTGCTTGAATCACAAGGATATTCAGTCATACTCTGAGTCTCTGTAGTCATCACAAAAGTTTCTTACACTACAATAGGCTACACTGACTGAGTACCTGATACATGTTTCTGGAACCAAGGCAGCTTCAGTATCACCAATTTAACTTTATTTCATTGTGAATGTCTTTATATACATGTACTTCACTTTTAAGTGTTTAGTTAAAATATTCCTGGCAGATACCTGCTTAACCAATCCTTAAAAGCCTCTAACAATGCAGACAAGTATTACACATCTTTTTTTAGGCAATCTGTCTTGGTATTTCACTATTCTTAGAAAGTTTTTCCTAATGTCTAGCCTAAGTCTCTTTTGCTGTAGTTTAAGGCAATTACTTTTTACACAATAATGTTGTTCCACTACTGATATATTCCCTTCCATTGTGCAGTAGCTTTTTTAACATTTGAAGTCTGTTACCACATCTCTGATCTATCTTTCCTCCTCTAGACCAAACAACTACAATATTCACATCTTTTCTTATTTGTCATGTTTTCTAGCGTTTACCTATGCTCACTGCTCATCTCTTTAAAAGCAATCTACACCTGTCTGTAACTATTGTCCCCTAACTGGAGACAGTGCTCCAGCTAAGATGGTGCTAATGAGCAGATGAGAAGAAGAATTTCTTCAGTTGTCTTACAAAAGACATGAATCTTTATACAGTTTGATATTTGGTTTGTCTTCCTTACAACATGCTGTGATGTTGCTGTTTCATGTCCAGCTATGATCCACTACAACCTTGGGATCCTTCTCTGCAGAACCGCAAGGCATGCAGTTGTTTTGCATCTTACATTTATGTAGCTGACATTCCTGGCTAAATATAGACCTCTTTGCTTATCCTTACTGAATCATATCCTATTTTTTTCCTAACTCCTCTCCAGTTTTTCAAGGTCCTGGCTAAATACTAATTTCATCCTCTATTGCATTGTTCCAGCTTAATATTGTCTGCAAATGTAATAAAGATATTATTTCTTCCATCGTTCATTTCATCAATGAAGATGTCAACTAATGCCAGAAATGTTGCATAGTCCTGGACACAGAGCAAAAATGCCTTCTTTATTTGAGTGGATTGGCAGTCAGCTTCTTTTACCTTCTGTCTAGGATAAATCACTGGGATAAATAAGCTAAGCATTGCCTCTATATCGGCTATGTTATTTAACAGTAAGCCCTTTTTTTTTTATACTTCCCTAACATTTGCACTATACCTCAGCACTGAGGCATCTGAACTAAAACTTTTTACCTTTCTAAAACCCATTATCAAGATCTACATAGCACACCAGCTTTTTCATTCCTGAGATCTGAATGCCTGTGTGGCTGGTTTGGACATCTAGGCTAGACATTGTGATTTGTCTGCCCACATTTCTAGGAAATATTTTCACTGCTTCCTTTTCTGATGAGGCTTACCTTAACATGCTCTAAACCTTCAGGTAACAATTGTGCATTTTTATACATTAGCTTTTCCTTAGTTCTGCTCATTTAGCTCTACAAGTTCCCAGGTTTCTTCAGATTGTAGCTCAACAGATTAAACTACCTTTCAAAACAAATCAAAGCAGATAAAGCAGCCTTGTATTTGGTCTGCTTTTCTTCTATAGATCAAAATGACAATTTTCAGACATTACAACCCTCTATATAATTAAAAAAATATTTTGTATTTTCTATTTAAAGAATCCAGGGCTGAAAGGAATGCCAATAGGATTTTTAGGAAAGAGTGAATTTCACTTTCCTAAGAATAGCTCTCAGAAACCTCAGGTAAAAATATTCAGCATAGAAAGCTTCACAAGATATATATATATATACATTCTTCTATCTCCATTGCAAAGATTTCCAGTCTTTATTTTTTTCAGTATTTTGAATTGAATGTACTTGTGTGTATAAATATTTATCTTTATGTATATAAATATATAGGTGTATATGTGTATAAATATATAAATATATAGCAAAGAATTCTGTCTTGTGATTAAATAATGCCCACCAAGTTTATTGACCCTGTGAATCTCATGCATTTCTCTTTGGCATCTAGATCAATATATGCCTTCATCCCTTGAATTAGTCCAAATTTCATAACACTATTTTTCATTTACATAGTGCACAACATTCATCAAGCCTTCCCAGTAATTCTGGTTCCTCGCCACTTCTTCTCCCCATCTGTCAATGAAGCACAGTTTCACGTAAATAATAAATACCTTTTCTCCTGGTAGTACTATAAATTTGTTATTTCGCATTTTCTATTCCCAACCTGTTTAGCTGATAGTAGCAGAAACAAATGCACTGCGGTAAGACGCTGGCATTCATGTGAAGATTTATGTAGCTCTGAAAAACACATGCAGATGCAAAAAGTACATATTGAGGGTGATGGTTGATGAAAAATTCAATATGAGCTGTCAATGTGTGCTCACAGCCCAGAGAGCCAACCAAATCCTGGGCTGCATGAAAAGGACCATGGCCAGCATTGAAGGTGATGATTCTACTACTCTGCTGAGGTCTGGTGAGACCTCACTTGGAGTACTGCGTAGAGATCTGGTGTTCCCAGCATGAAACTGTTGGAGCAAATCCAGAAGAGGGCCACAAAATTGATAAGAGGACTGAAGCACCTCCCCTATAAAGACAGGTCTAGTGACAGGACAGATGTTCCTGCCCATGGCAGAGGGTGTTGGGACTAGACGATCTTTAAGGTCCATTCCAACCCCTTAACCTCCTACGATTATAAGATTCTGTATCATATCACCAAAGGATAATTCCAGTAGTAATCAGCAGCTCAGACTACAGTAAGATGATGTAACAGCTTCATGATGAAACAGGATGTTAAAATTTTAATCTGCAAGTTTATGGTCTGGAAGACCAAATGTCCAAGATTTTCATCCTATTGAAAAAAGGTTTTACCATCATCTGATAAACAAATAGGATAAATGACTTGCTGTTCAGAACCTGGCTGTGGACCAAATCTTGATAAGAAAATTAAAGAGACATATGATACTCAGCAGCACATAAAAGTGTAACCAGAGTTTTTCACAATGGGTGGGTTTGGTGCTGAAAGATTCAGAAAAGGAAGTTTTAAAACAACTAATGACCCTTTCCACTCCTCAAAACTTAATAGAATAAGGGATTCATAATAAGATGAACCACACGGAAGTGCAAAGAAAACTGGAGCTGGCTGCAATTTTATTTTATTGGCCTTAAGCAGCATAAGAAAAAGAGAGGAAATGCCAAACAAGTGAGAATTGTTTCAGAAGAAAATCTAAAAGTGAGATGGCTGCCAAATAATTTCCACAAGAGCAAAAGTAGAATTGCTAGAGGGGCTTCATACAGGTGAGATAATCCCACATGTGATCCTTCAAAAAGAAAAATTCTTTTATTGATTCAACTTCACAAACTTAGATAGAGAATCTGAAACTCAAATAGCATGCTTTAACTTTAAAGGAAAAAAAAAAGCATAGCATCTTCTGGAATAATACCGCTGTGACTTTTTGTGAAAATTCATTGGTTCCTACCACAAAGTCCAAGACAGCCATTACAGACTGGATACAAGAAAAAAGAGACTGATTACTGTAAAGCAGTTGGGAAACTCTGCAGCTAGAATGAAGTGGAGCACACAGTTTGAATTTAAATTCAAGTGAGTATTTGCTGCCAGCCAGGTCTGCCAGACCCTACACTTCAGACAGAAAAAATCTCCAGTGGCTGAAATACAGGAACCAGGATTTGTCTGTCTGAAGACCCTATCGTAGAATCATAGAACAGTTAAGATTGGAAAACACCTTCAAGATCATTGAGTTGAGCCTTTGACTGAACACCACTATGTTAATTAAATCATAGCACTGAATACCACATCCAGTCTTTTCTCAAACACCTCCAGAGATGGTGACTCCATCACATCCCTGGGCATCCTGTTATAATACTTAACTACCCTTTCAGTATAGAAATTCTTCCCGATTTCCAACCTGAACCTCCCCTGGGGCAGCTTGTGGTCATTTCCTCTTATCCTGTCAGTAGTTCCCTGGGAGAAGAAGGGACAACCTTTTTTCAGGCAGTTATAGAGAGCTATAAGGTCTCTAGGTCTCCCTTAAACCTGCTTTTCTCTAGGCTAAACAACCCCACAGCATCAGCCACTCCTCATAAGACTTGTGTTCCAGATTCTTCACCAGCTTCATTGCCCTTCTCTGGACACTCTCCAACACCTCAATGCCTTCCTTGCAGTGAAGGGCCCAGAACTCGAAAAAGGATTAGAGTTGTGGCCTCACCAGCGCTGAGTACAGGGAGAAAATGAGTTTCCTACTCCTGCAGGTCACATTATTTCTGATATAGGCCAGGCCTTCTTGGCCACCTGGGCTGTATCATTTTCAACCAGCTGTATCAGTTGACCAGCATCCCCCAGTCCTTTTCCACTGAGTTTCTTTCCAGTCACTCTGCCCTCAGTCTGTAGTTCTGCATGCGGTTGTTGTAACCCAAGTGCATGACCTCACACTTGGCCTTGTTGAGCCTCATACAATTGGCCTTGGCCCATCTATCCAGCCTGTCCAGATTCCTCTGTGGAGCCTTCCCACCCTCCAACAGATCAACACTCCTGCCGAACCTAGTGTCATCCATGAATTTACTGAGTGTACACTCAATCCCCTCATCCAGATCACTGATAAAGACATAAAACACTGAGTCCTGAGGAATGCCTCTAGTGACTGCCCTCCAAGCTGGATGCAACTCCATTCACCATCACTCTCGGGGACTGGTCATCCAGCCAGTTTTTAACCCAGTGGAGAGAGCATCTGTCCAAGCAATAGGTTGTCAGTTTCCCCGGGGGAATGCTGTGGGAGACAGTATCAAAGGCTTTACTGAAGTCCAGGTAGACTGTAGCCACAGCCTTTCTCTCATCTACTTTGTGTGTCACCTGGTCATAAAAAGAGATCAGGTTGCTCAAGAAGGACCTGTCTTTTCTCCACCTGTGTTGGCTAGGCCTGATCCCCTTGTTGTCCCCTGCAGGAAAGGATTTAAGTCTTATATTGCATTCATTTCTAAGAAAAGAGTTAGTTCATCAGAGCAATCTGTAGCACAGTTAGACTTTTCATGTCCCTTGCAGAAACTGTGTATGTCTGCAGAAATTAATACAGAGTCTATGTAAGAAGTAGAGATACATAAATGGAAATAGAAGAGTACTCACTGGTGAGAATAATCTCTGGGAATTCCTTAGTTTTTATGGTATGATCTTTGCATCAAAGAGTAGGCAAATAAAAATAACAAAAGGTGCAGACCACAAGAGTATCACTTTGCAAAGTTGTACTGTTCTCAAGGCACATACTAAACTCATGTTTTAATATATAGCAGAAGCATTAATTAACACAAACACTGGCACAGCTGCTCATCATTCTTATATTGTGCAACTTATCAATATTCAGACGCTTCAAAGGGAAACTCTAGGTTGGTGTCTTGCAGATTTTTTTGCTCTGGGATAAATTACAACTAACTGCTAGCAGAAGATATCTTTGCCAAGTGGAACAGCATTGTGAAATAGTAGGAAGTCAACCGGAAGACAATGAGGCTATTGTGATTACACGGAAGGGTACTGTACAGATAAAATATGGCCTCCTGGTGTTTGACTTCTGTTAGCATCTTTTCTGGGCTGAAATGCACTACGACTAAGTGTAACTCTTTCTAAGTCATGTTGTTTCAGTAAGAGATTGATAAGTAAAGAATTCAGAAAGATTGAATTTGAATAGCTCACAAGATGGATTTACAATTCATAAAATATCTGATCTATTCCAGGCCAAATGCACTACATGGGTGTTAGTTTGAAAAAAAAAAATATCCAAAGCTAGCTAAAATATCCAAAGCCAACTAAAAAAAAAAAAAAACTTTAAAAAACAAACTTAGAGAAAATCGAGGGGGGTTTATATTTTCCAAAAGTATTTCCATCCACTACTTCGGCATGAGTTCAAGGTTACCCAACTGCACTAAGAAATGTCACTAACAAACTTCAATTTTCTTTGTGTTGGCAATGATACCCATAACAACATCACTAATGAGAAAATCAGCAGAAATTAATCCCTGATCTAACTGCTTATGAACTCCACTGTGATTTTTGTCCTGCTTATTTTTTCCCCAGTTCAGCTTCTTGAGAGTTTTTTCCCCAGTTTCAACTTCTTGAGAGTTCTCCTGAAGATATTTCTCATCTAATTCTGCCTCAGTGCCTCTGTGGAACTGTGTTATGTGTGTTAATGAGGTCCAGATAGTTTATATTAATAGCCAGAAAGGAATGCCTTGAATGTTTGTTATTGTGTCAAAGAAGTTTTTGGATTGGTTTCACATAAATCCATGTAGCTTTAAAACCTATTTCCCTATCACCTTCATCCCTTTTTTCAAAATATATTTTAGTACCCAAAATACAGTTTCTTCTTCTTAAATATAGATATTTGAAATAATTTCTTTCCTAACAGTTTGCTAAGGTGTCTATTAGTCATGGACACAGGTACTTCTTGCATTTGACATGATCTTGAGAAGCTGGTGATAGGAATCACACTTCTCATGGGTAAATTGTCACTGTAAAGAGAAAGATTGCAGTGAATGATTTTGCCATACCTAAATGTAGTTTCATTTAAGTTCTGCAAAAACTAAAAGGAACCACTACACTTGAGGAAGATTTCATCAGGGTTGAATCAATAAATCTGAGATCATGTGAGCTTTATAAAAGCTCTCAACCAAACCTCATAAGATATGTAATAAAATCAAAAGAGTTGGCAACGATTTTGATGCAACTCCATAAACTCTAGATAAATGTCTGCAGATGTAGACAGTGTAATTGAAAAGGATAATTCTGAGAATCAGAATTAAATACATATCCCTTGAAATCTAACTGATTTTTGAAAGAACTCAAAAATACTTCAAAGATTTTTCCCCTCTGAGGTTTTACTAATTATACTTTTATGTTTGGAAATAGTTTTCACTCCCTTATGACTATATGAAATATTCACTTTATCAGTGATAAATATCAGGGAATAGCTCTTCTAAAGAGCAAACAGTGAAGCTGAATGTAAACAGAGTCCTATCTAACACAGCAGTGGAAAAATCCCTAAAAATAAGGGAAATAAAATTCTGCTTTAATAATTTTCAGTGACAGTAATTTTAAATGCAACTCAGAGCAACAGGTGGTTAAAAGTCCAAAACTTTTTAAGCGAAAAAAGTTAAAAATATAATAAAGAATTAAAAGAGAAGAAAACCAAAGGAAATCAGGACATACTGCTGAAGCCACTGCAGCCATTTTCTGAAGCTTGCTGTGCTATGAGCTTTTCTTCACTGGGATCTGAAGGTCATTCATTTTTAGGAACAAACACTAATCCAAAAACAAGCTATTGTAGCATCGTGTAATGTCAAAAGTTGGGAACATTCTTTTATTTAGTCACCCCAGCAGTTCAATCATTCTAAGTAAAATGTTATTATATAAAAGATGCTTTCATCATTTTTCCCATGCTTACCTCTTTCACATGTTTTTGATACTTTTTTTTCTTCTCCAAAAGCAAAGAGGTACACAAATAGAAACAATTATCCTTTCAAATTTCATGAAAATATGAATTAGAAAATATGTGACTGAATGTCATCTTATCAGAGCTAAAAGGTTCATCTTAGTTCAGTAAAGAAAATCAAAGAAGGATGTAAAAGTTATTGAGATTTAATTTACTTCCACATTTCTATGATAGATCAGACCAACATGAGTTCTGTCCTCACTTAGGTTGAATTTCATCAGACATATGACTACCAAAAAAACCCCAAAATATTCCCACCCACTGGGGCACCTCTGAAGCCTAAAAGAAACATTCATGGCAACTACATAAAATGATTCTTAACTGGCAAAGGTGCTGAATTTCAGTCACCATTATTTGAAACGAAAGGAAATTAGTAAAGGCATTTTGTTCAGTAGTGCACTTATGTGCCTGAGATATTCTACCCACCCACAGTATCTAGCCTTATCTTCTTATCATGATGTATTGTCATCTTCCATAATGATTTAAACTCCCTCTCTAATATGCAGCTGCAGCACAGAAAATCATTGCTGCCACTGTGTCTCTTGTGCACCCTCACATATGAGATGTGTTTTAATCAGTCATATTTCTCTGAGGTCAGTTGAAAAACCCACAATAAATTTCCACTTTTCAAATGGCCCAGAGAGTTATCTTCTTTTAAGACTTATATTTTGCACATGTGATCTATTGTGCCTGAACTACTAAACAACAGATTATTGCTGTAAAAACACTCACTTTCCATACTCCTGTTGATACTGGAGCCATGGGCAGTCAAAACCACAGTGGCAACGGGTGTTTGACTTAATATTGTAATGACTCAGGAGCTTTGCTGGAAAGGCAGAGAATTGCTGTTCCAGTCATTGTTCTCTTCAGTGTTTCTGGGTTTTATCCAGTGATGATCTGAAGTGAAATGCACAAACAGTTCTGGGCACATGGCCCAGGAGTCAAGCTTTTCCAAAAGCAGAATTCTCTAACCACTATGATACAAAGCCAGTCTGTTTTTCTTGTGTACTCCTGCCTGTAGCATAGCCCAGGATCATGCAGAGGTGAGGATTGCTTGCTACACAAAATGTTGGGTGATCAATGGATTTCCTGGCCTGGAAGATGGGTCTCCTGCTTTCTGGACCAGTGTCAAAAAAGATTAATTAGATACTGGAATCTAGTCTCCTAAATTTGGTAAATGGTTTCATGATACGAAGTTTAGTTTGCTAATTTGTCAAAGTTCATACAAAAGGTGAGTTTCAAATGTTGAGATTTCAAAGGGTTGCTGACATCACATACTAAAACACAAGAGGCTAATTTCTTCATGGATAGGAATTACGCCCCTCATTCATGACAGGCAACAGAAGAAGAAAATACCACACCTAGGGACACTACTTGTTTCAGGAATTTCTGTATATCACTATAACCACTCTACTTCATGTCTTAACAATATCACCTTGCAGAACCACATGTACCATTTTCAATAGCTTTCCCTCAAAAAAGAAAAAAATGTTTGTTTGTTTGGAGACATAACAATAAAGCTACATTTGAGAAATAACCAGCATAACCACTGGAGAAATGAAAATTAATGTTTTTTGAATCAATGTCAGGTTTAGTTTATGTGGCATCCAGGTACAGTATCAGTACTTTTGACTACAAAAGGTGTTATGTAGCTAGTTTTTACCATATGTCAAATGCAAATTCATGAGTTTTGGTGAAAAAAGAACTGCACAGGTTCATGTCTCTAATGAACTATGTCATCATTCATTACTGGACATCCCTTATTACAAAAACTCATTAACTGGTTATGTCAATTGATATTGTCAGCCAGACTTGTCCTTTAACCAGACTTTTCAGCCGTCTCTCACATACTCCATTTTCCACTTTCACACAACAAGTCTTTGACCCTAGGAGAATCCATTGTGCCTGTGGTTATGTGGTTGCCGCACCTAAGCAAAAGAAACATATAAAAAAATTCCTGGATCCACACCAAAAATTCTCTTTTCATAATGCCTGGAAATGGCAATTAAGAATAGGTCAGAAAAGAATCTTGCATCATAATAAGTTTGAATTTCACTGTTTCAAATAAAAAAGCCTGCTGGAGACCACAGTCATGTCCTTCCAGTTACACTAAAAGAAGGAACAATTAAATGCTCCTTGTTGAGCAGAAAAAGGATATAATGAAAGCCATAGCCCATACCAAACTGAAGGAAAACACAGGGACCAGGAATCAATTAGTAAAGCTATTTGTATTCATTTGTCAGAAGGAGCTGACAAGCAGCCAGAGGACAGGAAGAAACTGAGGACACTTCAAAACAATCAGTGAGTGTGTGAACTTGAAAGAAAAGTAAGACAAAGCAGGACAAGGAAATTCCTGGGCAAAGCACTGGATAGAAAGTTAAGCTGAGAAAACAAAGCAAAGAAATTCTCCTTAGTGTCTTAGTGTGTTCTGGACAACCAAATTTTGTATATAAGATTTGGTAAATTAGGATATGAAAGAAAAAAATAATTCTAAAGCAAATTTGTCCCACGTATTGTCCAGATCCTTGAGCCAAGGAATTTACACTGTAATGTAGTTATTCTGGGTATTTATATTGCACTACTTCTCCTGATTCCTTAACTCAGTGTGATTGTCCAGTATACAGGTAGTTTTCTGACAAATATGAGACTTGTGCATGTGTCCTTCTGTCGTTCCACAGCTGAAGAAAAGAGTGGAGCCACAACACCCTGCTCCTCTCCTTTTCTTCAGCTACCAGCGAGAAAGCACGAAACAGAACTTTGAATTACATAGCTGCATCAACCTGAAGTGAAATATGGAAAATACAACTTGGAGAAAGGAGATAGGCAGGTACAGAAAGAGTTTCTCTGCATATTTGTTATTAAGAGGGTAAAGCAGTGGAAATTTTCCGCTTCATGTTTTTACTTCAAGAGACTGAAATGAAGATGAGTCCTTCTTTCTGCTCTTGAATAATATGAAGAGCTAAAGCCCTCCTCCTGCTCCCATGAAATCCATGAAGCTCCCATGGAATTCAGTTGTTGAAGGTCAAGTTGCCAGTGTCTGAATTTAGAAAACTGCCATTTAACAAGTTATAAAATGAGACTGATAATGATGGTGATGATGAAGAAGAACTGCATTTAGAGGGCCAGACCAGTACTTAGAGTTTGTCCTCTTGTATCTAGTACTTTATCCTGTTGCTTAAAAAGCTTCAACCCTCTGAGGGAAGTGTAATCCGCACATAGATGGAGGTACTTTGCATTCATCACTAGAAATATAGTTTGTGCTTTTCCTGTAAGAAAACATTGAAGAATCCCAGCCAATTCAAGTTTCAGAATGCACTGACAGTAATTGTTTTTGCCTAAAGTGGTCATCCAGTTCATGGTAATGTCATGCAAGACCACATTTCACTAATTTGTGTGTTAAATGTCACTGCTGCATAAGACTGTTGAAAAGTTTATTAAGGAGCATCTTATTGTTTCTGTCCTCTTCCTTAGATGATATAAAAATGAACTAGTCAAAGGATATTTACTTGGCTGTGACTTGCTAGCAATAGAGATCTAATACCTGTTTCTTACTATCTTCTGTTGTAAGGTCATCTCAGTGTTCACAAATTGACTGCACTGACACCTTTTTGGACCATGAAGTGCAGAAAAATCAACTAAATTCTTCTTGTCCTGTTTCTAAAGTCCTGTATTTGCACTCCTCAGTTCCCAGCATCTACTACATCATTCTCCAGTACTTAAGAGACTGTTTTGGATAGTCCTTTAAACATTGTTGTGTCTTTAATTTACTTTGTTATATCTATAAAATTGCTTGTCCAAAATGGACATTGACTAAATTGAAACACAGTAAATTATATAGCAAATGTTGCAGAAGAGGATTTGGAAGAGAGGATGAGAGTGACTGTTACAAGAACAGAACTCTGGATTCCACTCTTCACCACCATTAACAGACTTATTACTTGATTCTTTGATACTATACTTGTTTCCATACTTGGTTATATTACTTGATTCTATGATTATTTTTACAACAACTCTAAATAATAGGTCATTGAAGAAGCATAAAGCACTTCCCTTATATATGTTATTTTTGTAAAAAAGCAAAATTTTTAAAAAATTAAGTTAATTTTGGAAAAGTTATGTTTCTTGTAAAAAATCAACTCCAGTGTTGGTTCTCTTTAAAGAGTGTGGCTCATCATACCATTTCTACTTTTTTAGTTGTTACTGTCACAATTATTAAATTGAGGAAGTTAGGTTGTAGGCTAGCATGAGCAGGAATACTGTGGTGCAATACAGTGATGGAAGATAAGAAGGTCTATGGGAGAAAATAAACACTTTGACTGCTGTTTAGCCTGATAGTAATATGCCCATGATATGATAATCACATTTACTACTTTGCTGTCAGTTAGAAATTCCTGATCAAAGACAAGTCCATACCACAAAAATGTGATTGCTTGCATCCCAACTGAGATGATAGGCACTTCATTTTGTTAAGTTGTTTGTGCTCTTCATCCAACAACTAATTAAAATAGAATTTGGTTTTAATAATTGTAGGTTCCCACAGATCACTCATCTTGGCAAGCTGCAAAAATTATCCTTTGAAGGTAAATTAATTAAATTCCCCGCTCAGCAAGCATTCAGGCAATATTTTCTTCCAACTTGTTCCTACTTGTGGTCAGGAGGAAACCCATCAAAGTTAAATTTGAAGATTTATATGCTGATTACACTTTCAACCAAAGTAGAGAACTTACTATGATTTGTCTTTCTTTCTGTACACAAAAGCAACCTTTGTCCATTCAAATTAAAATAGACCTGGACTCAGTTGATACAAACTCTTTTTATACCATGAACTTCCCCTAAGTTTTGGGTATGAGTCAGAGTTTATGTTGTTGATCTATTTGTTGCTGAAGCCAGTTTATTTTATTATATCATTAGATAAAGTTCATTAACTCAGTTGGTCAGGGCAAGGTGTTAATAATGCCAAGGTCCTGAGTTTGATCCCTGTATGGGCTATTCACTTAAGAGTTGGACTTGATGATCCCTGCGGGTCTCTTCCAACTGAGAACATTCTGTGATTAGTGACGTCTGTGAACAGCTCAAGCCACATTAATTTTATATGGTTTGTTGTTTGGTGGTTTTTTTATCTCTGCTTATATGGCAAAATTCGAAATCATGACACCAAACAAAACTGAAAACCGCACCTTCCCTGTGGTACCATTGCTTTTCTTCAGACACCTTCATATGTAACTAAATCGTTACCTCTATAGACAAAGATAAATCAATCTCCACATTTTAAAAATAGGAAATCAGTTGAATTTTTCTTTTCCTTATTGTCTGTGGTTCACTTTCCCTTGAAACAAAGACAAGGACATGTATACCATTGAAAAGTTGACCATCTCTGGGTGGAGCCCTCATCCTCAACTGCAGACTGCTCAAGTAGGATTCAGCTGTGCCATATCAGCATTAAATGCCATTTTATACCATCAGAAGTGTTGTACCTAGGAACCAGCTCCACTGCAGAATTGCACAAGCCTCCCCTTTACCGACACATGTGTGTCATAGATCCTAGCTACATCTCCCTTACAGCAGTACTGGTGTCAAGAAACTTGAGATGGTTACAACACACAGTTATAACATGACATCTAGTGTGCCTAACCTGAGAACTTAATTTATGTCTTAATCTAGACAGTAAATACCTATATTTTCTATTCAGGCAATAGAGATAGATAGATAGATAGATAGATAGATAGATAGATAGATAGATAGATAGATAGATAGATAGATAGATAGATAGATAGATAGATAGATCTCCTGAGGGAGAGCACTACTGCTGTATATCTCCGCATAAGCACCTAAGTTATAGAGACTGCACTCTAATCTGTTCATAAAATAAGACTATTTTCTCACTTCAGGACACTGGGAAGCAGAACGAGGCAGCAATATGTTTTTAACAAAATGTCAGAAATTCAAAACATCTATGTGAAAAGTAGAAAGTATTGGCTTCTCTCACTCAGGGAACTATCTCCTGAAGTAATGACCTCAGGCTGTTACTGATCTTATAAAGGATAGAATGCATAAAAGGTGAGCTTCTACTACAGGCATTTGAGGACTAGTTTCCAAAAAAAATACATTATCACAAAGTGTGAGGGAGAAGAGCACAGTCCAATATTAATTTCATTCTCATTTTGACCACAAGTGTCAAATGAAGTATTTAAAAAACACAGAGAACTAAAATGTCTTTCTGTTCATATATAATGCAGAATTTTATGGCTGCAGGTGACCTTTAATTTTTACCATTTATTTTTTTACTGTTTATTCAGTTATGGCACTTAGTAACACAATAGCACATCATAGAAAATTCCTACACCTTAATTTTTGTAGCTCTGTAACAATGCTTTTTTATCTTAATTTTGTTCTTTTTCCATCAACTGAGAGAGTAAGCACCCAGTGAAAAATAACATCTTCTGATTAATGTGTATTACATTAACCAGCAAGTACTCAAAAATCAGACCTTAACTGAAGAAACAGTCACAGAAATTTTTTAAACAATCCTAAAAGAATTCCATAATGTGTGAAATTTGAATGTACAAGAATCTAAATACCTCTGAACCCAGACATCCAGATTTAGCAAATACTTGCTTCTTTTTACTAGCCAAAACTCTAATGCCTCTTCAGTGCAAACAATTTGAAAAATTTATTCTTCTACATTTTTAAGTGGGAAACCATAATTTTTCATTTCCCGCCCTCAAGCCATCCTATATCCAATAAACAGTTCTTCTTTGCTAAAATTTAGGTTAAAATTAAAAAAAGCACAAATCCTAATTTTATAGTTGAAAAAAATAATCCTTGTATATCAAAATAGTCTTTCCTTTAACATTTCTGCGATGTTTGCTACTGACTAAATGGTCATGAATTTTTGCAATATGATAAATTTCTGCTAGAAAATATTGGTGATCGGAAAGTATTACCTTGCTCCATGCATGCTGACTTTGATAAAAGATGGGTATTTCAATCTTACAGCAAATAATTTAGAAAACATCTTCACTCAGAGATACTTATGCATTTTATGGACCCTGTTTGGCATTGTATCACACTGTACCTCAAATTTTTATCTGATAAGGCCCATAGGTGCCATCATTACAATTTAACTAAGGGGTGGTTGAGGCAAATAAAATTTCAGTGTGGGTTACCTTTGGCATAGCACAGATCTGAATCACGTTCTGACAATGATAATCTCTCAGGGATACTGCTGTCCTCTCCTCTGCCTGCACAAATGGCAACCACATTTTCACTTTTGACTGGTAGAAATTTACACATGTAGAAATCTTTTTTTATTTATATTGTGAGGATGTACTGTGCTGCTTTGACCTCTTTTCAGTGATCAGAGAGTCTCTTTAGTAAGTCCAGGGAGCAAATTCTCTACCTCACTTGTCATTCCCAACGCTAGGTTTTGAGGAAGTTTGCTGAACTCATGCATTCTAATAGAGTTTCAAAAATAAAATACTACCATAAGGAGTAAATAAGTCATAAAAAAGGACAGATTAAAAAAAAAAAATCCAGAAATGCTGAGATTATGCAGAGCTAGCTCATACCCAAAAATACATTGTTCCCAGTGGCTGAGATTTTGTTCCAGAAACTCTTGCCATTCCATCCTTCTTATATCCTTGAAAAGATGATGCAAAGAAATAAATTATTAAATATAGTAGCATTTCTGATAAAAAAATGTCAAGGCAGATGTTATAATCTAGAGATCTGACAGAGTCAATATCTAAGAGACAGTAGCACTAACTTTACACCAATTAACTTCTGTCACAAAACTGGTTTTGTGGACTCAACAACAAATTAACTCTATTGAATAGGATTTTTATGAGTGTTTCATTGAAAGTGTGTCAATTTATTTCTTTTTTTAAAAATTGTTGCATATAGATTTTGTTTGCATTTGGAAAAATAGCTCTTAGCTACTTAAAATTCACTTTTGACAAAATACTTTATGACAACGGCGCATTAGAAAAACTTGGTCCTATCATGTGTTCTTTTCTCCAAGGATGCTTTATTTTTGTTGTTGTAATTATTCTAATCTTTAGTTAGATTAATTTCTAAGGATGGACTCTTGACAATGCTGTTTTTCACTGTAGGTCTTCATTTTTCTGGTGGCTGTAATAGGTACAGTAACTTGAAATCTTTTTAGATCAAACTGAAGTGGATGTCTTTTTTGGCAATAAATCTTCTTCACCTGCTGTAACCACTGAATTCTCAGTGACTGTATCAGTGACTGTATCAGACTGCTATGGGTACTCCAAGACTGCTGTCATCATCAAATTAATCCACCTCCTCCACTCCATCTGAGCTGCAGAGATCCCTCTAAGGCATGCCCAGGTATGTGAAGCCAGACAGCCATGAGTCAGAAGACAGAGATTTATTGATATGAGGCACATCAATGTCTTGCTCTGGCACAGACATTGCCAAAGTTGTAAGAACCCTTCCCTATCTAAATCCTGTTTACACATTTCCTGGGAATTTTAGATGCATTTTGGCAAGACCATCAAATGGGCAATTCTGAGTTCTTCAATTTGAAGACAGACAAGTGTGGAAGGGATCGAAAGAGTGGACTTTACAAACTATTCCCTGCCTGATTCCCAGTGGAGTGTAAGAAGTGAGAGCTGAAATGCAGTGTCAAGACTGGAAACTGTCAATCTGGGAAGTGGCCAAATTGATAGGCTAAGAGAGAGAGATCCAGGAAATGCCTAACAGAGGAATAATTCAATCTCTCTTTTCACGCATGTAAGAATCTTCAGAAGTGGGGATAACTACTACTCTGACTAGAGTGGCTTCTGCAGGGAAGCAAAATACACTACTCATTAATAAACATGAAACCATGAGATATTTGATTTGCTGGTGAAAAGGCAAAGATGAGTCAATACTGATATAGTTAACATTGATATTTGAGTGCAATAAACGAATGGCTACTGGAAGCCCTATCAATAATACTTACCAGCCTGTGCCAGGAAAATGAAATACTTTTTATCCCTAAATATCCCTGTACATTTTCAGTGTTCGGTTTTAGACACAGGTTCCTACCTTTGTGTCTCCCCAACCACTTTATGCACACCATGTCCCCATTTTTTTTTGTCTGCCTCTTCATGCCCACCTCCATTGAAAGACAAAGCAGGATCTTTGTCCTTTAGATGCCCCAGCCTGGCAAATCTGGGAATTGTCCAAGTGTAGCTTCCCACCAGCAGACGTAGTCATGGCTCATAGGATTCCAGTCCCCTCCACAACCGCTCAGTCACTTTGACTCATTGACCTTCTCTGGCATGTTTGGCACTGCACATCTGCAGAAACAATGGCCAGGGCCTCTGGATTGCTCACTGTGATCTGCATAGCGAGCTAAAATGCTGCATATTCATAATCTTATCTTCTAAGCATCTGTCCACAGAAATAAAAGCAATGATGACTGCTCTGTAGTTATTTGGGGGTTTTCCTGCTTTTCTCTTCTTGAAGAAATGCATCATGAGATCTTTTCTGCAGTCTTGTGCAACTTCTTTTCACAGCTTATCAGAGGAAATAATTAATGCCTCCACAGTCATGGGTCTCACCTGGTGAAAGAATGCAAATATGGAAACTCCTAAGGAGATAAGAAACATTCAGTGTAGATTTATCATAAACAATGTCATTATAAATGATTCCTTAGAGTAAGCACACCATCTGCTTTTCTATGGCCCGCCAACTTTCATAGCTCTGATGGGAGAAGCTGCCAAGACAAATCTTGGCAGATCTCACTGATACCTGGTAGGGTGCTAGCCAATGAAGTTTTTCAGCTCAATTGAATTTCTTTCTTTGACAGCATAAGTGGCTTACAGGGTAGACAGGAAGCAGTAGATATGATATGTCTGGCTTTAATAAGCATGTGATAGTGCCTCACATGATATCCTCATAAATAAACAATGGAAATACAGTCTAGAGTGTTTGTTCATGAATTAGCATCACACCACCACTTAGGGTCATGACTGTCGTTCATAAGTTCAAGAAAAATGCAGTTGTTTATGCAGGTATTTGGGTTGTACAAAATGATCCATCTCTAAGCAGCCTCTCACAATCAGCATAAGTTTTGCACATCTCTGGACAAAATATAATCCCTAAAGATTAGGTGAATAAGTAGTTGAAAACCTGCATTGAAAGGGTACTTACTAAGGGCTTACTATCAAACCAAAGTAATAAGCAAGTGTAGTTCAAAATAGGTTTTACCTATCTAGGTCAAATCTTATCATTATACAAAACACTAATATTTATTATTTAAATATAATTAAAATTTAGAGTGTGTTATTATTCTTTATATGTTCTTTATTATGTATTATTAAAAATATAATTCAGTGTTTACAAGAGAGATAACAAGACAGATAATTCATTTATGAACAAGGCAATTGCAAATAAAGTACATAAGGATCATTAGTAAGTGTCATACATAAGACAGATGAGGTAAATATACATCTCTAGGGTTTGAATCTTTCCAGTCAAAATTTTCATTCAACTATTTATTTATTGCATGCATTGCCGTAATTTTCCAAATAGTTGCACACACTAAACTAGTTTGAATCAGCAGCCCCTTTGTCAAATCTATTTATATCTTAAAATCTAAATAAAGTTATGACAAGATAAGGAAAAGCAATTTAAAAATAAAGTAGAAGAGGGACTGAATTGCCTTAACATTTTCTGTCATCGTTTTCTCTTGAGAGGATGAAACGACGTGTTGACAAACAGCCACCGAGCACAACATCTCTAAATTGTAGTGCACGTATTTATTCCTTATCCATGTGTACATTTCACTAAATGACTTCAATGCCTCTGACTTTCTAAGTGTAGGAAATAGGTACTCAAACAAGAAGACAGGGATTAGCTTTAATTATTAAAAAAAATCAACTTTACCTTCCTAGAGATTATCAGTCTTTCCCGTGGTATTCATAATTCAACTAAGGCATTGTTCGCCTGGCGGATGTTTACAAATCTTATTTCCTCAGGTCCCTTCTTTCAGTAGTCTTTGGATATCTGCCTAAATGATCTTTTATGGGAGCATGATCTGGCACTGCTTTCTCATCTTCATATCAATTCTCTTCAAGCACAGGTGCTTCCCCAAGTCCCATTCAAACCACCATTCTGCCTGTAAGCCACCAGCAAACAATGAGGCAATTCAGAAAGAGAACAGGATTTGGACAACTGACTGTGTTAAACATTTCCACTTAAGCAAGCAAGTCACAACAATTCAACGATGAATATACAGTTTGGGTTTTATTCAGTGATAAATGATGGCTACATTACTGGTATTCTTACATCCCATATTTCAGTAACATCAGAAGGTGAACAGTTACACTTAGAACACTGAGCAAATGACAGTGGTAGTGGTAGAAATTAGGCCTAAGTTTTGGGTGCTCTGTAGAAAAAATACTCCATTTGTCCTGCGATGTCCTTTTAATGGTTCCAGAAAAAGTTTGCTCAATAACACACCTTATCAGGAGAGATTTATCAGGAGAGGACTGTGTTCATCCAGTACCTACCAGAGAAACCAATGTACTGGAAAAGATCAAGAATAGATAATCTACTAGGTTGTTGTACTTTCTGCTTTCAACCATACATCTCTACACTATACTATTTGACAGTCTGTATTACAAGACAAGGCCATAAATTATCCCCATTATCTCATAGAAATAGTGTTATTTTCTGGAAATAAAACACCATCCACATTTGAAATCTAATTTAAGTAAAATTTTTAATGATAAGGAACAAATACAAGTATGCTTTGTATGAGCTCAGGCATCCTGCTTTGAAAAGTGTATCCAGGGACGTAAATTTTAAAGCTGCCCTATTTCATGAATACAGCTCTATAAATCATTGACATGGTTGGCATGCCAGAAAAAGGTCAAGAGTTACAAGTCTAAGAACTAACAAGAGAGCCTACAGAGTTCATTGAAAGTCAATCCTATCCTTGTACATGGGATCAGATATTTGCTTACCTTTTGTTTTATTGAATGAGTAAATGCATTTCTTATAACAATAACTATTTTTAACATACTTCAAAGTACCAAGAATTTCCACATATGAGTTCATACTAAATAAAGATGAGGCACAAAATAAAGCTGTGTCTGTTTTCCTTCATATGTTTCCTTTATTTCCCCGGGCCTGTTCCTCCTGTTTCAGCAGTGCTGATGCTACCAGCCCCCAGGCAGAGGGAAGTGATCCTTGGCAGACAGTATCTAGATCAGATTCTTCCCTTGATTTCATATTCTGGGGCTGTCAGCTCAAGAGTCTGGACAGGTTTCTTACAGGAAAACAAGGTCTTTTGGGACCCTCTTTAGTATGTATTCTAATGTCAAAGAGGTTACCATCTCTGTCTAGAAATAATGCATCCAGACCACAGCATTCATTCTACCCTTTTTGTTTGGCTGTGATACAAATGACAAAAGAGCATGAAAAAGTTAATTTAAGCAAAACTGATGATCCCTGATATTCACTGAGTGTGAGCTCTCATAAATTGTATAAACAGCAAATCATTAAAGGGAGCTTCTGGGGGAAGGAAAAAAAAAAGTAGAAAAATAATCAAAGTCAAAATAGAATACAGAAAGAGCAAAGCAAACATTAAAGGTTTAGCATGGTAAGGACATCCTCGTGATGAAGACAGGACCGTGGTGTAGAAGATAAAAGAACAGGCAGATTTCTCTGATAGATTTGTTGGTTGTTTTTATTGAAAAATGATGAGGGACCTTAGCTGTGGAGGAGAACACTTCTTTACACTATTCTAAATATTTTCCCAGGAATACTTCCACCATTTTAAATGATCATTCAGTATGTACACACAGATAATACTCGACATATTCTTCCCATCAATATGCTTGGGAGTTGATAGATAGCTGGCTGGTTTAGGTAGAGCTACACGACATGAAGAGACTGCAGAGTAAGATTAAGGGCAATGCAGTTATGCTGCTGCTATTTCTTCTTGTCCAGAAAAAAATTTAGACTGCTCTGAAAGTTCTGAAACACTTGCTGAGTGTTGGCAACCTCAGTTGTTATTTACTGATGCTTTGCATTCAGGTAGGATTTACTAAAAATGACAGAGCTGGGGATTGATGATGTTCCTGCTCATTGTTTGGGGGTGCACTAGATAAACTTTAAAGGTCCCTTCCAACTCAAACTATTCTATGTTCATCCAGGTTTACACCAGCATTTGTACAAGTAAGAGGACACAACCAGAGTGGAAAATTACAGTCCAGAGAGTGAAAGCTTTCAGAGCAACCAAACATATTTTAAGAAGAAACCATTTTGAACACTGATTACACTGCTCTTCCGGCCTTACCAATATCACAGTCTTGTTTATTTCAATATAAGGGATAGTAGAGAGAAAGAGACAGAGATATTTTTGGTTCACTTTTCTATACATGTGGACATGCACATAGCTTTCCTTCTACTAAGTAGAATCATAGAATGGTCTAGGTTGGAAAGGACCTTAAAGAAAATCTAGTTCCAACCCCAGTGCCATGGACAGTGACACTTTCCACTAGACCAGGTTGGTCAGGTTTCCATCCAAAGTGGCCTTGAATACTTTCAGGGATGGGGCATCCACAACTTCTCTGTTCCAGTGCCTCACTGCTCTCACAGTAAAGAATTTTTTCCAGATATCTAATCTAAACCTATTCTCTTTCAATTTGAAGCCATTACCCCTTGTCCTATCCCTACATGATCTCATAAAAAGTCCCTTTCCAGCTTTCTTGTAGGCTATCTTCATCTACTGAAGGGTTGCAATTAGGTCACACCAAAGCCTTTTCTTTTCCAAGCTGAACAAACCCAATCCTCTCAGCTTTTCCTCATAGGAGAGCTGCTCTATCCCTCTAACCAACTTGGTGACCCTTCTTTGGACTCACTCAAACAGGTCTATGTCCTTCCTGTGTTGAGAACCCCAAAACTAGATGTAGTACTCTAGGTAAGGTCTCAGTAGAGCAGAGTAAAGGGGTAGAATCACTTCCCTTGACCTGCAGGCCACGCTGCATTTGATGCAGCCAAGGACACAATTGGCTTTCTGGGCTGCAAGTGCACATTGCCAGATTGTGTCCAGCCTCTCATCCACCAGTACCCCCAAGTCCTTCTCAGCAGGGCTGTTCTTGATGTGTTCATCCCCCAGCCTTTATTGATACCAGGGGTTGCCCTGACCTAGGGGCACTTGGTCTTGTTAAACCGCATGAGATTCCCATCAGCTTGTCCAGATGGCACCTCATCCTTCGGGTGTGTCAACCTCACCACTCAGCTTGGTGTCAACTGCAAACTTACTGAGGCTGTATTCGATCCTACTATGTATGTCACTAACTAGGATATTAAATAACACTGGTCCCAACAGGGACCCCTGAGGGACACCACTTGTCACTGACATCCATCAAGACTGAGCCATTGACCACTACCCTCTGGATGTGACCATCGAACCACTTTCTAATTCTTCTAACAGTTCACTCATCAAATCCATCTCCAATTGAAAGAGAAGGATTTTTTGGGGGACCATGCCAAAGGCTTTAGAGAAGTCCAGATAAATGACATCTGTAATCCTTCCCTTGTCCACTGGTGTAATCACTCCATCACAGAAGGCCAATAGGATGGTCAGGCAGGACTTGCCCTTGCTGAAGTTGTGCTGGCTGTCTCAAATCACCTCCCTGTCCTCCATGTGCTTTAGCACAGCTTCTAGTAGCATTTGTTCCATGATCTTCCCAGGTACGGAGGTGAGGCTGACAGATCAGTAGTTCCCAGGGTCCCCTTTTTTAGCTTTTTTAAAGATGGGTAAAATGCTTCCCTTTTTCCAGTCACCTGACTGCATGACTTTTGAGATATCATGAAGAGCGGTTTAGCAACTACATCAGCCAATTCCTTCAGGACCCTGGGGTGCATCTCATACAGTCCCATAGACTTATGGACAATCAGAAACCTCAGGTGGTCACAAACCTGGACTTTACTTACAGTGGGAAGGACTTTGCTCTCCCAGTCTCCGTACTGATGTCCATCCACTAAAAAGTTGTGCTACTGCTGACAGAAATCAGTCATTAACTGTTCCTTGTTTGGTTGGGGTTGCCTTTTTGAGAAGAAAAAGGGACTTCGGCACCTGTTTGAACAAGAAATACCTCAGGCTGCAGCATGGAGACCAGGGGGGAAAACATGACAAATGATTCAAAGTAACTATTTGCTGCTAGCAATAAAATAAAAAATTATCTTTCAAATACATTTCCAGAACAGTAAACACGAGTTGGCAATATGACTCATATTCATAAAAATTGGGTATTATTTCCTGCTTTTCCATCTAAAAGCATCACACTCCAAGTTCTCAAAAAGCCATGTGAGGGGATCCACAAATTCCATGAGCTGGTGCTGCCAGTCCCAGCCCCTTCAGTGTCCGTGCACATGAAACTAACCTGCCTAGAGATTGGGTACAAAATGTTCTTTCAGAAAAAGCTGTGCATAGCCAAAGGCAAAGAGAAGAAAATTACATGGAAAAAAGTCAAGTGAAAACAGGAAGCTAAAAAAGGAAATAAATGTATAAATACAAGTGTAGCTCTAAAACAGAAGAGTGTGCTTCAGACTGAAAACACTGAAGTACATTTGGTCTATGTTGTAGAAAAAGGAAGGTTTTAAGACACATATGAAGGTTTTCAGGCACATTTATTCATCCAAGATTTCCTACACACACTGTGAAT
Organism: Myiozetetes cayanensis; assembly: GCF_022539395.1. Taxonomy (NCBI): domain Eukaryota; kingdom Metazoa; phylum Chordata; class Aves; order Passeriformes; family Tyrannidae; genus Myiozetetes; species Myiozetetes cayanensis. The sequence goes on along the minus strand of NW_026087411.1, from coordinate 83,931,837 downwards.
ATTTACACTCCTTTTTTTCCTTTTTTTTCCCCTTTCTGGTGGATATTTCAGGTTTTTTGGACAGTCATGCTACAGAAGCAAGGATAGTAGTGAATGACTCATAGAAGACATTTCTAACCTATTAGTCAGATATCTGTTACGGGAATAAGTATTGATTCTGTGCCTGTCTAAGTGAAAGATGTGTCTGATGGCTCATAAGGGAAGGTATGTGATATTCAGGGAGCATGGTTTTCTCCAGTAAATGTATGTGTCTTTCCAGACAGAGGTTCCCAGACTATGCTGTATGTACTTTTAGTGGTATTGGAAGGGTTTCAGACCAGTTCTGCACATGTTGATCACCAAATCAATTAAATTTAGGAATCCTGCTTTAGATGGAATCACTACAACTTGCTGGTGGGAGCCAGGGAGCAAGTCTAGCTCTGTCTGTACTGAACCTGTCTGCCCATTGGAACATGTTAACACCAGAATTTAACAACTGATCATCAGTAGTTTCCTATGTGGAGACAGGTATGAGAGTTATTGAGCAACTGGCTCTCTAGGTCACTGATGGGGTGGCATTTGCCTGTGTGGAGATACTCCTGTGATAATTTAGGGATGAGGTGAGAGGAGAATGAGGATAGTTCTGGTTTAGGGAAGTGGACTGGGAAATACAACACTGAAGTCAGGCATACTAAGAACCAGGAGGAGAAGATCCCAAAAGAATGCAAAAGGCTGAAAACACCCTATTGCTGTGTGTATACCGACCTGGCAGAGAGTCATGATGTCTGTGTAGGAAGTACTTCAGTGAATAAATGGACAACCCCCATTTTAAGGCTCTGACTCCCATTAAATCTTTTCTATTTACTTCAAAGGGACCAGGCACATGCTTGAAATTATGCAAAGACTGATTTCTTTTTCCTGGATCAGGACCTAGAGTGATAAATGGTTAATTTGTGTATGGGAATCAAGTCACTCTAGATACTTTGAGTTGGGTAAGTCTGTATTCTTTCTTTAAAAAAAGTTGCTCCTCTATTTGCACTTATAACATAATATGTTTAATAAGCATATATTAGGAACAAAATATATGCTTGCTAAGGTAGAAAATCAACAGCAATATCTAAGTACAAGTTTACACAATGACCATCTTTCTCTGCTTCCTTTTTGTACTTAAGAAAGAAATGACAGATGCAAGTTATAACTCTGGAAAGTAAATATAGGGCCACAGTAAAGCTTAAAAAAAAGTATTTTCTGTCCTTTATTTGAAGTTTTCACTTGTTTCAGCATTTGTCTCTCCTGGTTACCTTTGATGTGGCATTGTTTCTGGCTCCATCTGCTTAGAGGATCCCCTGCACACATAATTAAGAAAACTATGTTCTGATGTGTCATGCAACTTCTGTTGCAGGGAACATGAACACTTACATCTCACCAGTCTCAAGAGACAGACAACTATTTAACACAAACAAGACTTTCATGATGGTTTGAAAGCCACCTCTAAGCACACTCTACACAGCAAGCAAGGCCAAGCTTTGCATCCCCCAGCGAATGCACACGGGTCAATCATCTCTTGGACAGCAGTTATTTACAGTGCTAAATGAAGTGAGAAAGCAGCCTGCAGTTGAGCCAGGGGATGAAAACTTGTACTCGTCTTTCTTTGGAAGCAGAAGAAGAGCAGAGCAAACTCCAAGGAAGGAAAAAAAGGACTAGAAGAGATTATATGAATCACCTAGTCCATCCCCTGTCCACAACCAGGTAACATGCTTCTGGATCAAAGAACTCTACTCTTTCCCACACTGTAAAACCCTCAGAGTATTTTGTAATACCTTATAAAAATTTCCACACTTTTACTATAAAAAGAACTCTAGAAAATATTCTTGACATCTTCCCAAATCAGAAATGTTGTACTTTCAATAAAAATGCAAAGATCCTTCCTAATCAGAGCTAGAAAAAAATTATTTCTTGAACCCACCATGATGATCAATCTAACTTTGGTTATAAGAGGTAGAGACAACAGACAGGCATGAGAGAAGTGTCTTCAGCCATAGCTGTCCCAGATCAGTGAAAGGATGAGAGGTGAGAGAGAGAAATCTGTCCTTCTACCCACCAAATGTTGGTGACAGGTGAGAGGAGGGTTTTTTTGCCTCTTTGCTCTTCATTTTGGAAGGTAAAAAACCTCACATGCCCTATTAAGGTCATTTCCTACAGTTCCCAGGAGTATTCCTCCTTGCTAGTGTTGCCCTATATTTATCTCTGCAGCAATGCTTCACAGTGAAAACGAGAAAACTAAGGTAACCAGACCTTTCAACTAGAAAGCCATCACTGCCAGGTTCAGGCGGCCGACCTCAGAGCTGCTCCGGGAGCCCAAAAAAAGGGTTAAAATCTGTCCCAGACCCACTAGATGGCACTGTGTATGGCTGTACCAGCCCTTAAGAACCCAGGCAGAGTTTAGCTTGAGGCCGGCAGCTTCAATCTCAGCTGCGTGGCTCTGATTCCCAGCACAAGTCAATCTACCTGGAACCTCACCCGGCTGTTCCGCCCGTTCAGCAGCTTTCGGGTTCCCTCAATCGCACTACTTAAGGCTCTTTCCAATAATTACCACTGTGTTGTTTTTTGGTTGGTTTATTTTTTTTTCTTTTTTCCTCAAGAAGCTCCATGATTATATTTTTCCAGTTCCTGGATCTTCCCCAAAACATTCCAGAGGTTTCAGGAAATATTTAGAAAGTCAGTAAGTCTGAGATTCCTGTCTGGCTGGTGTGTAATGTGTATGTGAGTGGAAGGGTACAAACTTCAAGCAAGTTTTCCAAAAAAGCTGCAGATTACAGGAATTTTGATGTGACCCCAACTTTCCATCTTGGTTGCACTAGGCTGAGTCTGGATCCCCAAAAAAATCAGTTGGGGAAGGAGGCTTTCCACTGGGATAATGTAGAGTTGGATAGGAGCCTCTGTCAGGTTTCCAAACACTGAAAATAAGTGTGCTGATATTTGGTAAGTCTTTACTCCTTTTCTGATCAAGGTTTCTACCCTTACTATGAGCAGTGTTTAATGGGTTGTGCTCACAGTGAAAATTGATGGGACCATTGAGAAAACTGATGGGACTGCCATTTTCAGTTTGGAGAGCAACACTTTAGCCAAGTGCAGTTTTCTAACTGAAATGCGAGTTAAAATCTCCATTTCTTTCTGTCTTTGCTTCTGTACACTGTTTTCTACAACCTCCTCTCTCTGGCTTCTGAAAGTTTCTCTTGTGTGGCAGCTTCAGCAGCATCCTGAGTAGGGCTTTAAGACTCTTTTTGCAGTCCCTCTTTTGTGTCTCCCTAAATAAAACTGTTATTTGAAACAACTCTTCTTCATTCTCTCACATCACTATTTACTCTAATATACTGGATTAGGCATTTTCCAATTATGCCATTTAAGCTTCAACCACAAACTAATCTATAAACCATACACAAATTGTGCAAGTTGAACAAATATCAGCAGTTCCTGGGTCCTGTGCATTTATTATAGAATCACAAAATACTTTGGGTTGAAGGGACCCTTAAAAGTCATCTAATCCAATTGCACTGCAATGAGTAGAGAAAACTTCAATGAGATCAGGTTGCTCAGACAGCCGTTCAACCTTACCTTGAATTCCAGGGATAGGGCATCTCTCTGGGCAACTTGTTCCAGTGTTTCACCACCTTCATAATAAAAACCTTCTTCCTTGTATCTAGCCTAAATTTTCCTTCTTTAAGCTTAAAATCATCACCCCTGTCCTGTTACAACAGGCCCTGCTAAAACGTCTGTCACCATCTCTCTTATAAAACTCCTATAGGTACTGAAAGGCCTCAATAAGGTGTCCCTGGAACCTCTTCTTCTCCAGGCCAAAGTCCAGCTCTCTCAGCATTTGAAGCAGTATTTCAGAGAAAGCCTCCACGACTAGGCAGTGCAGGTCACCAAAGCCCTGTGAGGAAGGCCAAGTACAATCATCAAGCCCTGAGTTCTTAGTTACTGCCTCTCACCTGAAGGGTACAGCCTCCAGACATGGCAGGAACAATAAGTGATGGTATGAGTGTTCTTAGACCTCTTTCCATGGATGCCATGGCCCACAGGAGCAGGAGATAAGCCAAATATCCCTCCAGAGGGATAATCAAGGACTTATCCGGAGATATCCCTACAGATCAAACCTGGATATAAGATACAAGCAGCAGGACCAGAAGCGAGAAACAACTGTGTGAGACTGGGAGCAGAGTGGCCAAGTCCAAGGGTGAATGTGGTTAAAAAAGATGAGCAAAACCTTCTAAAGCCCCCCTTTTAGTCTTTATCGTTTTCTTTGTTTTATTGCTGACTGTCCCCAGGTTTGTCTGGAGATCGCACAAAATCCAAGTGTCATGAGAAACTCCAGAAATGTAGAGGTGTATCTAGACAAAAATTTTAGTGTTATGACTGATTCAGCACAGTACTATGTCACAGTTTTACAGATTATTAAAACTGGTACTTATAATTGCAGGATAAAACAAATAAATTAAAAATTAAATAAAAATCCACAACACACCAAAAAGCAGTATATGCAGTCAAGTTTCTGAATGAACAATGGTTTGCTGTAGATGGTTTTTTAAAGTAGACTCAGACTTGGGCATGATGTACTGTGCTCACTCATCACCCACAATGAGGTTTTGAGCTGCATTCACTGTAGAACCTTGAGAAAAAGCCCTTGAGACAGTTTGGTCTCATAACGCAGCTTAAAGTAGCTTTAACTTGCACAAACTTGTAATACAGTCTAGTGAGCAGTAAACAATAATATATTCTGGATTTTACCTGTCCCATTAGGTAGGATTTACTGTACTGGTGCAGAAGCCAAAACTTGATCTCCATATCTTCCACTGTATCCATGTAACAATTTTTTCCCAATTTCGAATCAATTCACTTCAAAGGTGATGGGCACATCTTCCTTCTATATTTTTCTCTACACCAGAAGCAAATCATTTTTATGGCAAATTTTTTATTGTCCTTTGCAACTGACAGATAGTTCCTCACAGATAATCTCTGGACATATTTTTTGAGAACTCTGGGTCAGAAAAAGGGTCAAAAGAGTTTGTCTCAGCATTCCTTTAGATCATGAACTTATGTCTTCCTTTAGAGTTGTGTGGTCTGGTTCATAATTTTGTTTCATAACCCTTTTTGCTTCTTAAAAGAAGCAAATTTCTTTTAAGAAACAAACTTCTCCTTCTTTTTCTTCTTGAAAAAGAAGAAAGCAACCTAAGACCCAAAAAAGTATTGCCATAATAGTCACTCGATCTTTAAAGAAAACTTTTCACAGATGCTGACAGCTGTGTAAGAATAGTTTGTCCTCAAAGACAGAAAAGCTAAACAAATATTGTTAAAATAGAAGCTGTGAAACATCAGTGGTGGTTTTCCATAAGATAGCTAATTGCATGCCTGTGTGTTCACGTTTTGTTGTGTCTTTTGCCACTATCAATGACTCATATTTAAACAGCAGAGAGAAAAATATGTATTCATTTCTCTTGTAAGTTCTTGTTTGGTACTCTTCTAATGAAGTAATTAACGTGCACATGTGATACTACCAGGAAAGTTGGCAAATACAAATCAAACAGGTTTTTGATTATGAGCCTGCAGGAATCCTCCCTGAGCTCAACGTGTGCATGGAGGTTTTATAAGCAATTAAACTCTATCCCTGAAAATCCTACCTTCAAAGCTTTTTGGATCACCTGTAGTATTATGGTTGGCAGCCAATAAAGAGAGCATAGAAGCTTCTAGGGAAAGCTCTAATGAGGAAAAGAAGCATGAAACAAACTACACTTAACCTCTTTCCTGATGGTGTTGCTTTTTATACTGTATTGATGTTGCTTTAAAGAGATGCTGCATTTGAAACTTACTGGTAGGATTATAAGGCAACATAGAAGGTGCTTTGCCACTTCCCATACGGCAGCAGAAGAGCTAGTGGCACAAAATATTCTAGAGTGGAATAAGATCTCCAGTGATTTTGGGTTTTTTAACATTACAATATTTACGCAGTGGCTTTAAGTAGTTTAAGACAGACATCAACCATGCTTCTGTGTATGCTACATGATATCCATCACTATCGTCTTCCAGCTTTGGCTCATGGCAGTACAGACATCCCCAAGATTTCTCTGCTCTTTCTTGTGTGACTCTTCAGCAGCAGATTATTACCCTCTGTGCTCTCCCCCCTAGAAAGGTTCAGTGACTTTACTTGCTGTCAGTAAGAGAACTAATGAGTTGCAGCCTCCTCTTGCCACTGCCTGGTACAGTGCATGTTTTGTAAAGTATGACAGTGAGTGTCTGTTCCACATTAACGTCGTGGCTGTATCCAGTCCTGCTGGCCTTTGAACTGGTAGAGACAGGACACTGGGAAGCTGCTTTTGCCCATTTGCCATTGAATGCCTGGACATGAGGTCATAAAGAAAGCATGTGGAAAGGCCACAGTGTGTAGGGAAGGAGCGTTTTACATCCTCATTTGCCCCTGCACAGGCACAGAACCCAAAGCATGTGCTGACCTGTTGCCCTTTAAATACAGACTGTCCTCAATTAAACCCATCAAGACACCACAGGTTTAGCTATTCTTTCCTTTACAGCAGCATAACACTGCAAATTCAACAGATCAAGTGAGAAAAATCAGATCCAGCTTGTCTACACTATTATTTGTCCGTGGCTATAAACCACAAGTGGCTGCAGGTTGCATCTGTCAGCATGTAAACATTCCTTCAGCTGGTGTTCATCACAGCAATGGGGCTTGTTTAAAGAGTTATGTATATCACGATTACCGTTAAACATTCATGACCACAAAGATGCTGCTGGCAATACGGGCTTGACAACAGCAATTACGTATCTTTCCTCTGGAGAGACCCCAGTGTCGTCAGTCTCTTCTGAACTGCTGCTTGCTGCTGTTTCTCTTCAGGTATACCAGCAGAAGGTGCTTGCAGAGGAGATTTTTGGAGCCATGCTTTGTGTGTCCTGTCCTGACCACAAGCAAAGCAAGCACATGTTTTTCATAGCCTGCTACTCCTTTCATTCCTGTGGAACACAGCACTCTCAGAGCACTGAAAGCAGCTGCTGCTTAACCAGTAGGAGAATACATCACTGCTGAGCCAGCTGCCTGGAAATGTTAATGCTGCTCTGTGGTTTCTTCAGTACTCTGGGCCAGCATTTACCTCATCAGATGTATCTTTCCTTTACTGCCTTATCCCAGTCTGTGCTTTATTCTCAGTGCAATCTATTTTCCGTGACTGACAAGCCTGGGGGGTCCCCAAAGGTACTTAAACAAAAGCAGGATATAAAAAGAAATATGCACAGCCTATGGGAAGAAAGGAGGGAAAGAAAGTAAAAATACACCCACTGCTGCCATGAGAAATCGTGGTCTTGGGGATGAAGAGCAGGCACAGGACCTGAGAGAGGAGCGTAGCAGGACCAAGGGGGAGGACTGGACAGGGTTGAAGAGGCAAAGACTGTGATTCCAGCTAAAGCAGATGAGACTGCAGAGGAACAGAACGTGAATAAATTTACAGAATCTACAGAAGTAAAAAAATAGAGTCCCAGAGCTACTTTTTTCTGAGGAGACGCTTCGGAAAAGCATCTATTATCATCCCTGTTTCAGGAGTGGAGAAACAAAATGTTTAAGTGATTTGCTTTTGGAGGGTTTGGAGCCCGGGTTCCTCCAGACCTCAGGCAAGAGGTTTCTGTTACATGTATTACCTTCAGGTGACTTGGAGAACATTGATTAAAGTGACTTTAACTGGGCAAGACTCAAAATTTAGATTGAGGCAAGGAGGAAGTCTCTTTGGATCAGACTTGGGCTCTGATCTTCAACTTGCTTTTTTCTTCCTTTAAGAAAAATAAAATAAAATAAAAAGAGCAATGCTAAAAATGTATGAAAGGAAAAGACTAATCCTAGCTATCTCCCTTTAGGCATGTAGTTTTTGGCCTGGTGTTATTAGGCTCGTCCTGTGAATCAGTTGAAGGGTCAATAAATCTAGAGCTCACTGGGATTACATGCACATTACCTCCACTCTGTGATTTCTGATTGATGCACTCACTACTTACCATGGTTGTCAGCGTGCACTTTGCCTTCAGCAATGTAAAATATTGAGGATTGCTCTCAACCTGTCAGCCTGATTCTCCTGTTTGGTCAGATGGTCTGCAATGCTTGCACACGACAGCTTGCTCCTCCACGGGGCACAACCCACTTCCTGTATCCTTGTGAAAACACGTGTTGGTAATGAACTGCCCATTCATAATCCAACACAATCAGTTGATGTGGATAATTAGCTGACTAACCTTTTCCATTTCTAATTTTCCAGTGTCTGTAGTAGACACTGCACAGGCTCCTTTCTCCCTTTCCCTGACCTCACAAACAGCAGAGAATAATCTGGTGTAAATAGATGAGTAGCATCAGAAATGTGACAAAGAAGAAAAGAGAGATGCTACATAGAGTCCGAAGTAAACACCATCTCACTGCCTTTTCAGTATATGCTCATGCCTTTGTGCTACTGTAATGGTGCCTCAAAAATGGACCTTAATTTCATAATGATATATGGCAATAGTCCTTTCCTGACAAGCAACCATGACTGTGCTTCGTAAGCATCTATTTGAAAATGGAAAAGATAAATAGTTCTTACAGTAATTAAGTCTCAAAGGGTTTTCTGTTCCTACTGCAGCTCCAAAAGAGATTCAGTTTCAAAATACATCTTAAATATTTCAACTGTGTATTAGAAAGGGTGTTTCTTAGTGAGGGCTGAGGATTAGGAATATGGGGATATCGATTACATCCTCCTTTAGCTTTCCACAGTAGGTTTCCAAGGAGGTAGCTAACTAGAACTAAATAGACAACCACATTTTTGCTGAATAGCTGGAAAGCAAAGGAAACACATTATGTGGGTTTTAAAGTTTTATGAATTTTGGAAAAGAGATGTAATGTTTCTGCTGAAAAATGCCATCATAATTATCTATATGTTTTTTATTTCACTCCAATAATTTTCAACAGTGAATGACTTTCTTGGGACCATCATGAATAACTAAATAGCAAATAGCATCACTGTCATGACATGAGTTTACTACTACACAGCTGCTCTGAACACTGTATATATTACACGTAAATAATTAATTTTCCACTTCTGACATACAGGTTTATAAAAATTATTAAAATAAATAATGTTGGTTTGAGGGTCTTTTTGGCTTTTGTCTTTTTTTTGGAGACAATCACACTAAATCATTACACAGACACCTTTGGGCTTGTACAACATAAGGCATCATATGTGTGCACTTTTCAGAATCATTTTCTGACACAGAAAGGAACAGATGTGGAGTGGTCAGTGCCTTGGGAGTTTGATCTGCAGCATAGGAACCTCACATTCATTATCCTTCACTTTCCACTAGTCATACATTGGTTTCCTTTTCTCTTTTCTCACACTGCCCTACTCACATAAGAACTGATTCACTTTGGTCATTACAGTCATCTTCAGATTCCCTTCAAGATCAGAAAAACATTTGCTTTACTTTTGCCTTCCAGTTCACTGCCTGCTTTGGATAAAGCTGAGTATGGAAGTATTAAAATACCAGAGGAAAGCCTGCTGTCACAATGAGTTTGATCCAAAGTGCTTTGAAGTAATTCATCAAGAGTGGTTCCCAATTATTGCTTTTGGCTTTGGATCCACCCATGACTTTCTACTCCAGCAAGAAGCATAAGTATTAAAAAGTTTCAAAAGATTTACCTGATGGGATTATCAGTTTGGTTTTCTGAATAATGCCCTCTGAAGATTCAGATAAACATGCCACCACTTGAAAGCTCTCCCTAACACCTCAGGCTGAGATTAAAGTCCTCTACAGGCAAAGCTCAAAGCTTCACAAACAGTGGATAATTTCAGCCTTACAAAGAGCTGCTCTTTGGTCTCTCACAGCTGAGAAAGAATGCACTTTCTTGATTCTAAATGTCAGAATTATCTGCTGCTTTTGAAAACACAGTCATCACTATTGGAAAGGTTTGAATTCTGATACAACATTACTGGAAAAATCTTAGCATCGTTTTGTGATACAATGAGTGTTCTAGGATAATTGCTTGTTTGTTGTTGCCATCTGCTCTTTCTAAAGTGTGTTTCTTCCCAGTTGTGACATTATTTATATTTGAAAGATATCACCTTAAGGGAGGTTCTAAATTTTGTATCAACAGTCATGGACAGCAGTGACAGTTCAGCTCATAGAAAGGCCACTTATAGCAGGTAGACACAGACACATGTATAACATATGAAACTAATTACACATTCAGTTTCTTTTCACATAAGTTTTAAGTCCCATAAGATATTTGGATCTAAATTCTTGAATTGTTTTTGGAGTACTGTATAGAGGACTAGAGGATGTTTTTGTTTTGGTTTTCTTGGTGAAAATCTACTTTCCTTCACTCATGCCTCAATCTGCTAAATTCAGGTACAGTGCCCCACAGTGAAGTATTCTGTATCAGATTCCCTTTTAAAATTAAACCTTAGTTTATGCAGGACATAAAGGAATACATTGCAGCAAAGGGAGTAGAATTAATTAGTAATGGCATAGAATTTTCAAATTTTAACCCATGTACTTTGCTGAGTTGGTTAAATCAAGGGGCAACTACCAGTCTTGTCACTCTTGTGACCAGTGACAGGACTCAAGGATATGGCTTGAACTTGAGCCAGGGGAGGTTTAGGTTGTATATTGCGAAAAAGTTTTTTCACATAAAGAGTGGTTGAGCACTGGAATAGGATCCCAAGGGAAGTGATCACAGTACGAAGCCTGTCTGAGTTCAAGAAGCATTTGGAGAATGCTTTTTGACACAAGATGTGACTCTTGGGGTGTCCTGCATAGGGTCAAGAGCTGGACTCCATGATCCTAATGGATTGCTTCCAACTCAGCACATTCTATAATTCTATGATAAGGAAATTCTTTTTCCAGCTCTAGGTGAACGCTGTACTTGGACTTTGTGGGTTATCTTCCTTCTTTGGGATGTATTTTTCTCTGAGAACAAACAGAATAACTAGAGACATTTAAGGGGCAGAGTAAGAAGGAAGGAACCCTGAGTAGTCCTCAATATGTATCGAGAGATATATACCAAATTTATATATAGTGTAGATTCCCCCAGTAAATTCCCCAGCCAGCTGCTGCCATCACCTGGGACTTTGAATAAGTCAGAATGCAAAACAAAACTACAGTTTGATTAGGTTTTCTGTATTTCCTAATTCTACCTGGAAAAAAAATGTGACAGATGTCCAAAAGAACTTGACAGCCTGAGAAAGACTTCTAGTTCTGCTTTTGCACTTGGAACATTGGCCTTAATTCATGCATGTATGCACAGAGTTAGGAAGCCTCATAATTAAAAATTATACCTATAAATATTGTACAATACTCTAACATAAGCAGCACATATTATTAGACATCATAAATCCACAAAAAAGTAGATTTTTTATGCTCCTTGGAGATTTATCAGGTTGTAAAAATGAGCATGAAAGAGTTTGAAAAATACTTTAATGGTAGGAGGCTTTGATCAGTCTACTGTTTTAATTAACAATTGAAGATTTCCACACAAAAAAAAATTCTCCAAGCAAGTTACACTGCAGTCTTGCCCTTTGATAAGGCAGGAAAAAATTGTTTAGTTACATAGTTAGCAACTGTATCTTAGAAATAACCAGCTACAGAGGAACAACTACTTTGTGTTTGGCTGGAGGCATCTTTGCCACCTTCCTGTAACCATTCATATATCCCCATCACTCAGTGAATGTAATGAGAAAAGGATGAATTTTTATGTCTCTGAGCAATCATGGCTCCCTTGGTAAGGCACAGGTTAAGTTTAGCATCACAGACACTACATTAATTTTTCCCATGATAGTTTTTTCCTATGAAATACTATTCTTAGCATTCTCAATATTTCTTTCTTTGGATACAATAAAAGAAACTGTATAATCAGCAGCGCTAATCAAGACACTGTATAATCAAATAAGTTTTCTTCCCCTCAGTGGCATTGCAAATTTGCTTGTTGCGTCATTCCTTTACTTGAAATTAGTTTAGAAAATCTTTACTTGTCCTTTTTACCAATACCACAGAAAATAAATGTCATCCAACCCAATCAGTTGCCTCAGCAAAACAGAGTAAACAAATTGTTATTAGTAAATAACATTGGTGAGTGATACATAAAAGAAGAAAATTTACACCTCTGTCTTGGTTTGATTAGAGTGTTCAAGTTTAATTCAGCATGCCACTATTTCCTGCTGGCTGTTCCTCTTCACTGGTAACAATCTCTGCTTAGGAGCTGCTGATACTGAACACATGGACCCAATTAAATCTGTAATGACATTTACTTATTTGAAGTTTCAGCCTTGATGTGGTCCCCAATTCATTCACCAAAAGGTTTCCATTTACTGAAGGACTTTTTTGATTGTGGTGAAACACCAAAGTGCAGAACTGAATGAGCATAAAGTGGATAAATTAGGCAGTGAACTCTCCTTTGATGGAGAGCCATATTTTGCATTTCGGGAACTTGAACAACTATGATCACACTAGTTATGAAATTGTGACCTGTTCTGTTCAGTCTTGAACATTTGTTAAATACTACTATTTGTATAATATTTTATATTAAATATGCAGCTACAGATAGAATGTGTAATACATATAATATTGACCAAAGGTATACCAACTAAAGCACCTGAGAAGATAAACTAACAAAATAGAAAGCTGCTAAAAAATCTGGTCTTTATTACTATCACATGTCATTTGGTTATCTTTCTACCTTTGAAGCAGACTTTAGTTCCAATGTACTTTGCTGAGACAGTTGATTTTTGTCATAGTAGCTTTTGTGGAGCTGGTCTGGATTTGTGATGAAAACAGTGTTGATAATAGAGGGATGTTTTAGTTATTGCTGAACGGGGCTTGCACAGAGTCGAGGCCTTTCTGCCCATCACACCACCTCACCAGCGAGTAGCTGGGAGCTGGGACAGATGACCCCAGCTGACCAAAGGGATATTCTGTACCACATGGCATCGTGTTCAGAAATAAAAACTGGATGAAAAGTTTGCCAGGGCTGCCATTGCTTGACTGGCTGGGCATCAGTTGGCTGGTGGTGAGCAATTGTGGTTTGCATTTTGAGGTTTTTTTCTTATTTATTAAAGCATCTGTAATCCAACCCTTAAGTTTTCTCACTTTTACCCTTCCAATTCTGCCCCACATCCAATTGCAGAGTTTGCCTGGTGCTGAGCTGTCAACCAGGGTTAAACCACAGCAACTACTAACAGTAAATAGCAAGTTTTTGTTGTTGTGGTTGCCGTAGCATCTTGTCATGAACCAAAACTTTATTAAAAACACTCATAAACACCTTAAGTCAACAAACCAGCATTCATATTGCTCCTTAAAGAGAGGAGCAACAGTGGAAATAAATATAAGAGGGATCATGCAGAGGTAAAATTGGTTGATACTAATTTTATTGGAAGTAGTATTGCCAAACACAGCATGCTTGCGGACAGAGACACTTCACTGAGGCAGCAGAAGCCCTGGAGTTAGAAAGTGCAGGGCTGATGCAAATAGTAGGAGTCTTTCTGACATGTCCTGGACTTAACAGGCCACACAGTGTTCAGATGAGGAGCTGTGTTCTGAGAAGCCCATCTACAGATTTTTAACACCCTGTTCCCTCTCAGGAACCACCAACTCTGATCAAAAATAAAACAAAAACAAATGCAAACAAAACAAAAACCCAAACCCAAAGCAAACAAACAAAAAGACACACAAAAACACACCAAAAAACCAACGACCCGACCAAACAAACAAAAAAAAAAAAAAAGAAAAAACCTCCCAAAAAACCCACAAAGCACACAAAGCTCAGAGAAAGCCTGAAAAACAATCGTTGACGCCTGATTAAGTTTCATATCTGATTAAAAGACAACTGTAAATACTTACATACAGACTTGTCACTAGTTTGACTTCAGGTTTTAGAATTAAAAAAGAAATAGCTAGATTCTGGCTATTTCAGAACCTTGAGGAAAGGACCTTATGGATTAGGGCAAAACTCATAAATATTTCTCTTCAGGGAAGCCTTTACCAAAATGAAATCTGAATAGGAGCAAAACCACATTACAGGAATAATTATCCATGTCAATGTATTTTAGGTTACAAAGACTCTTCTTTCCTCCTGAAAGGGTTGTGACAGGCCTCATGTTGTATCAGCTTCTGGTGGCTGTGACATCTACAGTGGAGCAGACAGAAAAGGCAGCAAAATGAGCTGCATCAGAAGACTGCATGTGAGGAGGTGGTGAGAAATCAAAATGCCAGCAGCAAACTCCAGCCAGGAGGAAGGGCACTTCATTTCTAATAATGCCTTGCTGGTAATTGCAACAAGTTGATCCCACTGCTTTTCTGGGATGCAGCTGAGATATAATTGGCCTGCATTGCACATCGTTGCAAAGGGAAAGCTCTGCTGCACAGTTTATGATTACTTGCATCCAAGATGGTGCATACCAGGTGGTGATAATTACCTGTAACCCTGAGGATATTCAATAGCTTTACAAGTATTGATTTAGAAGGAAATTGCTTAATGAACAAGCATATGAAGAATGGAAGATAATTTGATTATTTCTTCTTTACCCTTTAGATGTTCCATGCTGCAGAATGCTACTACAGTACTAGAGCTTATATGGCTCAGTCTACCTTATATGGCTCATTCAGGAGATCAAGTCATTATCTTTAACTCGCAGCTGAAAACAAGAACATCTATCCACATGTATTGATTGAGCAATAATAAAACACCACTCAATACAACAAATTTTACTAAGAACATCTAATGGAATGAGCTTTTCCTTCAGATTTTTCATTCTGCTCCTTCACATACTCATGTATTTTTTGTCTCTCAGCTCCTGAGAGCTCCTGAGCTCCTGAGAAAAAGTTCCTTTCTTCCTGTGCTGTTGCGTTTTGTAGAATATCTGAATGTGAGTAAATACAAATAAGAAGAGAGCCTTCTAATTCAGGTTGGAAGCTGCTATGAGAGAACTGATGGATTTAATTATTTCTACACTATTTATGTAGCCTCTCAGCCTCTGAAGAAGCATCCTTTATCCAGCCTTTATCCAAAGTGTAAAGAAGTTATAAGTTGTTTTTCCCATTATCATTACTTTCTTCTTTGCTTTCCTGAACAGTGTTGCATTCAGGGTCAAGAGTGGTTTTTTTCAACTATTTTTAGTCTGGGTGGAAAAAAAATATGTATTTGACTTCTTGCTTTTGTTACTGCTATTTTATATGGTTGTACTGAATGCTCTTGATTTGGGATTGCAGTCTATGAGGTGTCAGTAATGGATAGCCCCTACTGCTCTGTGCCCTCTTGATCTTTCCTTTGCCTGTCAAGTAAAAATACAAAAAAAGTAAGCTGGAAATCCTGTTGGTCTCCAGCACAGGAATGTCCATCATTGCTGCAGGAAGCTTGGAAAACCACATTTGTTTATATATTTTTACTTTCTTTATTCCTTTTCTTCCATACTTCTCTAAAAAAAGGAAGCTACAGCAGCCATCCAACCCACGCGTGCTCCTTGGTCAAGCCTCTCAATTTTCATGTCTTCTACCCCTGCTACCAGAAAAAGGATTTTAGCAGTTCCTACTGGCATTGTAGATGCCTTAGAGATCCCTTGTTATGTGACATACCCCAGAACAACATCAGGAAACATCTGTCTTCACCTCCTGTGCTGTATGTGCCAATCCCATGCAGATGTGCCTCAGACTCTGCAGAGCACCTAAAATGGTTCTGTTTAAGACACTAAATCTCTTTCCAAAAATAAAACTTCTAATATGACACTAGAGGGAAAAAAGGAAAAAAAAATAAAAGAGAGTGGAGGAAAGAAAAGCATGGAAAGAAGAATGTGTAGAAGTGTTGAAACACAAAGTAAATTGAGCTGACTCATCTTCCTTGGAAATACAGTGCATCCTGAACAGGAGGTTTTAAACTCAAGTTACTTCAAATAGCTGTCATCAAATCCTGCTATGAGGTCTTAGAAAATTATCTCAAAAGCAGAAATAGGTGTCTTGTCTTCACAGGCAAAATTTGGGGATCTCTCAGAAGTAGAAGATACTTAATGAAGTTAATTTTGCAAAGAGATGTCACCAACTAATTTTTTTCAGCCAAGAAAATGGAGAGAGCCAAGGGGCTGGAGGTTGCAGCACCTCAAAGTGATGGCAACCTGCCAGCTTCTCTTTGCAGGCATATCCATGCCAGAAGTGCTTAAGTGCAAATGGCATGCAAACCAGAAACACCTGTCATTATTTTGCTGGGGGTGTGTGTGGATAATCATGTGAAACTTCATGGAAAAATGTGCTTTCCTACCCTGAGAATGTAATGAAAAGTTTTACTGTGTTGAGCAGTATGGCTGGGGTAGTTGTGCTGGTTTTATCAACAGGTGGCCTCAGAGGCATGCAGCAGGGCACTACTCAGCCCTCCCTGGAAGGCACCAGCCCACCTGGACCTCCCTGCCTCCTCCTAGATGCCTTTTCACACTTGACTCACAACTGTTCACCCTCATGCATCAGTCATAGTAGATGGCTACACGGTAGTAAGGCTCACCCTTTCCATTCAGCAGTGTAAATCTGTCATTTGGATTGTATGTACAGATTTTTCAGCAGTAACTTACCACCTAATCTTCCATCTTCATCTGTAAGCAGGAAAGCTCTGATGAGACCCTGACAGCAGTTTTGCAAATGGGACTCACACTGATTTTGTGGCAGTATAGCATGGAGCCAACCCAGCAGATACCTGCTGTTCCACAAGCAAGCAACAGCTCAGGCTCTACAACTCTTTGGTCCACTTTATATTACAGGACCTCAGTACAAGCATCAAGGAACTGTTCTTATGATTTGGGGGCACATGCCTCTAGATGAGGCAGTCTTTGAGTTCAGCAAGACATTTTCTTATGAATCTCATCATGGCTATGAGTATGGAGTGAACCACTGTGGCACAGGAGAAACCTTCATTTCTTCTGCCCCCTCTCCAGTCAGGTGTGATGACACCATGTTCTTTTCACTGCCAGTTGGTACAGTAACAGTGACTGGGGTCAGCTGCTGCAATAATTAGGATAAACTTCTGTTCCATAATCCTGAATGTACTTTGGAGTGAAAAATACCCATCTGCAGAACTTTGAAGTAAAAGTTCTGATGGGAGGCACTTGAAATAAAGAGAACACAGTACGTCAGAAGGCAAGCAAAGGCAACGAAAAAGAAGGAGAGGAACACATTTTTATACTAGAGAAAAGCTGTTTAGCTGTGGCACCTGTCAAGTCAGACCTAGCTGTTTATCATAAAGAAGGATCATGATTCATAAGAAAGTGCATGAACTGAAGAGAACAGGTACTGTGTAGCACTAAAGAGGCTAATTTGTGACTCAAGAATACCTTACAATAATGAGTAAAACTCAGAGAAGTTTATGTTTCACCTGTGTCAGTTACAACCAGGCTTCCTTTGCTGTCCTGCAAATTTGATTTATAAACGTTGTATACTCCACTTATGATGTGTCTCTGCAGAAGGAACCAGTGAGACCAGGCTCCCATCTGGCTGGTCACCTTAGTGCCAGACTGCCAAGCAGCACCTGGAGCTGCAGTAGCTGTGACAATCATCCTTTCTACTTGCTCTCTGGCCACATTTTGTGCACTGAAAACAATGGACACTTCCCAGTGCTGAAATCCCTACACCCCACTGGGTGCATGTCGCCCAGCCTTCAGGCTGCACTTAGAGGCCTACAAGTGGTAGAGCTGGGAAAAGTGGTCTTGAAGAGTGATTTCAGAGCTGTGCTACCAGATCATATAGATCCCTGAAAACTATTTCAGAATTCCCAAGTCCAGTGCCCACTACTCACTTCAGTACGGTTTGTGTTGGGACTCAGACTCTTAACAACCTGGGAACCAGTTGGACTTTCCATATTTGAAAAGTAACATAGGAGTTCAGATGACAAAACAGGAACTACCACTTGGAGTCGACTGCTGGGAAATAACAGAATTTTTGCCAGGGATTGGTCTCTGTTAAATTTTGAATTTTGAAATTTAAATAGTTTCACATGCTGTGCTAAATTTTCATCAATTAGGATGTTTATTGCAATCTTCCCATAACTTTTTAGAGTGAACCAAAATTTCCTGCAGTGGGGGTTCATTTGTTGCATTGATTGATTTTAAAGTTGATTAAAGTGAAACACACCCTTGTTAAAGAAAATTTTTCATGTCCCTACAGCAAAGAACAAGTTGTTCTTGCCTATAATTAATTTAATATATTAGTATGATTTTTTCTTGTTAGATAATCTTAAAAATATCTTATTAGTCTTAAAATTCTGCCTAGCTTTCTAGTTCCCAGGCTAAATAAATCTGGTTTGTCATATTTCATGCCAGCCCATAAAGTATCCCTGAGTCCTGGTCCAGAAAAAAATGCCAATAAAAAGGACTGTTAACTCTCTGTTAAGACCCCATCCACACATTTCATTCACAGAGTAGCTGTCAGCTCCATTAATTAAGATAGCAGTACAGGAGTATATGCACTTTTATACAGCAGTTTGTGATGCTGATGGTTTTGCTTTCATTCTTGTTGCTGCAGAATGCTTTTGCAAGTGAATGGAAATTAGATCATACTTTAGAAATATCCTGGAAGTTATTTAATCTTCCACAGTAGCTTCTTAGTTTTGATCGGAGTTCCAAGTGGAAGTAACTCATCCTGAAACATCTTAGGGCTGCATCTCAGTCCTCATCCTGGAAACAATGGGTCATGTACTGATCCAGCTGTTCATACACAGGTCAGTTCTGCAGGCTTTCTGCCAAATCCATTTTCACTTAAATTGACATATTAAGATCTGAATCAGATCCATCTTTCTCAGCAAGTTCATATAAATTGCAATGGACTTCAGGTCCCACCAAATTAAGGGCTCAGATATTTAAAAGTTGCTCAGTATCCATATGAGTTTTACCCTGACAAGTTTTTGCCCAAATAAACTGGGCAAAGAGTAAAACTGGCATTTTTCATAATTGTTTTTCTAAGAGGAAACATATACTAATACATATCCAAGAATCATACCTAGGCAATGATGGAGAGCCAGGAGAAGGTGACAAACAAAATCTATTAATGGGAAAACTATTTGGCACCCAGTGCCAGTGTAAACCAAATGAATGCAGATTTCTGCTGAATACTGAAACTTACTACTAAAGGATATTTAGAGGGCCACAGTTATAAGTGGGTTTCAGGAGTGGCTGAGATAAATTCCCAGCTGCCTTGTCAGCTGTCAAACATGATGGGCAGCACACCATCAGTTTCCTGCTCTGGCAGACTCCCAGTCCTCTCTGAGTTCCAGGGGATGGAAAGAGACAACACTGACAAGGTACCAGCCAGAGGTGGGAAGAGCTAGACAGAGGTTTAGTCTGACCCACTTCAACTACTGTTTAATGGATGGTAGGAGGAATGGGGAAAGTAGGCTAGGACCCTTAATAAAGAGCTGGGGCTTTGTGCCCTTGCCCAGGGTCATCCTAGGAACATCCCATGTTCTGTCCTGTGCCTCCATTTACCAGCAACAGAATAGGGATAATACTTTGTCACCTCACTCAGGTAGTAAATCCTGTTAGTAACTGTGGCATGCTCAGATACAGGGGCACTGAGGACTATTTAGCCACCCACAGTGCATAGCAATAGCAAAATACAACCTGCTTGTGGGTATCTAAGTAGCCAAATCCTAAGAAACTGATGGAACAGAGCAAAGAGCCTATGCACTGAACTAGAAAAATCTTAGAAAATATTTAGGGGTCCACAAATCAAAGGCAGCTGAGAAAGAAACAGAATAGTGCTTTCCTTGTTCTACACCTTTTGTATACCACCTAATAAAAATGAGAGGCAAATAAACCAACTAATATTTGCTATTGTCTAAAACTTTTGGAAAGTTATCTCCTTCCTTTCATAAATGCATCTCATAATCACTATAAGAACATAGATCTACTTGATCAGTCACAGTGAAAAGTATGGTGACTTCTCATGGGCCAGCATCCTGAATTTATCATAGCATAAAAAGCTTTATTTCCATTTATTTCACTCAAAAAAACATTTCCATGGCTTGAGTTACCTAATTGAAAAAATTACAAATATCCAGGGATGATTAAGGAAATAACTCGGACTTTAGGCGAGTCTTATCTTTCATTATTCATGAAAGTTGAATTAATGGCATGGTAATTTTACATTTTACAATACTCAGTTACCACCAGTAACAATTCCAACTAAATTCAGAATAAAACACAAATTTTATTTTTTATTTCTCTTATTCTACAGTAAATAAAACAATACTGAGAAATTTTAAGAGAAAAGTTAGACAAGGAATTAAAATGGGAAAAGAAGTAATTTATTTTCAAATCTAAAGATCATGGGTGAAATTTAAATTTCTTCTTTCAATGGAATCCAACACCAGTTAAGCATCAGAACAGGTTCCCTTAGGAGAATGTGTTCAGATAACTTCACTCTCAGGATTGAGGGCTCTTCCTGAAAGGCATGTGAAGGATTGTTTCAACATTTTTCCTTTATAAGCATACATCAATAAGAATAGAAAAGAGGAAAGATAACTTAAAATATCTTTTGCCATGAGTAAAGTGTTCATTTTCCATATAGTTCCAAGTTCCAGGATCATATAGAAAAAGAAACTAAATGCAAATTTACCAGGCTATTAGAAAATTTCCCCCTACCAGTCATTTCTCAGTTTGGGGTCATTCCCTGCAAGGTGCAGGACTTTGAATTTTTCTTTGCTAAATTTCTTGAAATACTTGTCAGCCTGCATATCAAGGTCCCCCAATGGCAGTCCTATGCTTCAGTAACTCAACAACTTCAGATAAGAACTCATTGACATTACTGTGTGAAATTCACCTTAATAATTACCACTCATTCTTAAAAATAACTCACACAGTTAATTATTTTTATTCTGTAAAATAATTCAGTATTGTGTGATGTGTAGATCTGCCTCCAGAGTTAAAGTTCACTTTTCTAGAAATTTCACAATTTTTTATTGTTCCCTCATTGTTCAAATAAATGAATAAAAAGCAGTAACTTTCTTCTGCTCTGGTCTCCTAGCTTGGGAATGACAATAGGGTCAAGTGAAGTCTTTCCACTCATTAGGTTTCCATTGTCAGATATTTCCAAGTGTTCAGCCACAGTTTCTTGGCTCCATTTATAGCCTCATAGGCTCCCAGGTGGTCTCTCTATCCAATTACCCACCAGGCTGGTATTAGTTTCTGTAACAAGCTGGAGGTGTCACACTTCAGTCTGGCACAGCCAAAGGCAAAATGCACTAATACGAAACATTCTATTTCAACAGTTTGTTAAACAATACATGTTTCCCAACTTCCTCTTTTTTTGGACTGCCAAATAATTTGGAGGTTGCTGCTGGCTCATCACAACAAATCACTGCAGGTCCAAGATTCTTCTATGTACTGGTGTTACAAATCCTACGGGCAAGGAACTGGGATGGAGGCTGTTTTCTATTTCTCTCTTTTCTTAAGAAAAATTCAACAAGGGATTATTACTTCTAGTTTACCATCGACATAGAGGATGTTCAGCTTCCTCTTATTTCCTTGATTTGGCCATTAAATGACACAAAAAAGTCATAATTGGCTAATTTTATTTATATTTGAACTGAGATTTTTAAAAATATATATATAATAATTATATAAAATATATAAATACGAGTGAACTGGAATGCCAAGATCCCTTTTTTTTTTTATATCCTTGCTAAAACTCAGTACTTCCTAATGGTGTTGGCAAAGCTACATCTAAGTTCATAGTGCCGCTTTTTTTTTTTCCCCAAAAACAAAATAGGGTGGTCTTTTGTAAGTAAAAAAGCTAAAAACTACTACTACATATTTTTGACCTTTTAGGTGTTTTGTTGAATTCTATTCCACCAGACTTCAGACTTAGCAGAGTGTGCCAGAAGCACTAGTGTGTGTTAGTTAAGCCAATAAAATGAGCAGTGGGTTTAGGCATTCAGACTAATATAGCAACAGAAAGAAGTGTAAAAAAACATGTAATAGCTTTCTGTTCACAAAAATGGCAGGCTTTTTTATTAGTAAGTTTGGTAGCATTGTAATTTAGAGAAGAAAATAATGTGATTCGTACCACATGTACTGTCACTGATTTTCTTACTAGACCTCAACATAACAAGCAGGTTAACAAGAGTGAAACCAGGAATAGAATAAAAGCCTGTCTTAGTGGATTGGCCTCAGTGGATTTGTCTTCTCTGTTTCCTTTGGAATGATGGGAATTCACAGTCAGAAGGCACAGTATTTCTCAAGTTGAGTAATAGGATTGACATACCTGAGCAACGGGATGCCATCCAGAGGGACCTGGACAAGCTCAGGAAGTGGGCCCATGTTAACTTCACAAGTTCAACAAGACCAAGTGCACTTGGGTTGGAGCAAACAGTGGTATCAATACAGGTTGAGGGATGAACAGATTGAGAACTGCTCTGCTGAGAAGGTGGGGATTCTGGTGAATAAAAAAGCTGAACATGACCCAGCAATGTATACCTGCAGGCCAGAAAGCCAACCATATCCTGTGCTACACCAAAAGAAGAGTGGACAGCAGGTTGAGAGAGGTGATTATCCTCATCTACTTGACCCCCGTGAGATCCCATCTGGAGAGCTGTATCCCTGGCTGGGGTTCTTACCATAGGAAAGACATGGACTTCTTGAAGCAGGTACAGAGGAGGGCCACAAAAACAACCAGAGGAATGGTACATCTTTCCAGTGAGAAAAGGCTGAAACAGTTGGGATTGCTCATTCTGGAGAAGAAAAGATCTAGAGAAACCTTAATATGGCCTTTCGGTACTTTAAAGGGGGTTTATAAGAAAAATGGGGACAGATTTCTAGCAGGGCATGCTGCCATAGGACAAGAGGTAATGGTTTTAAACTAAAAGAGCGTCTGTTTAGGCTACATACAAGGAAGAAACTTTTTGCAAGGAGTGTGGTGAAACAATAAAACAGGTTGCCCAGAGAGGTGGTAGATGCCCCATCTCTGGAGACACTCAAGGTCAGGTTGGATGGGGCCCTGAGCAACCTGATCTGCTTGAAGATGTCCCTGCTTATTGCAGAGAGGTTGGACTAGATGACCTTTAAAGGTTGCTTCCAATCCAAACTGTTCTATGATTCTATATAGTTTTTTCCCATCTGGGAGTTAAAAATTGAGCTGGTCTTTTGTGAGTTATTTGGCAAGAGGCAATTAAGCATGGTGCGAAAAAATTTCCAAGGGGCTTAAGTCAAGCTATACACACAATAATGCAAGACAAAAGTCTAAAGCAGGGAGAGTTAGCAGAAAGCTAGGAGATGGGACTTTATAATACAGCAGCAACATGGTATACCCAGTTATGTAGGAATAAGAAGGATAAAGTAACGCTCTGTTGCAGAAATACAGTTGTTTCCTTTTCTCATCTGCTTCAAAACATTCTTAAAATTTATTGAAAACACTTCTCAAAATCTCCAGTGAACATACTCTGTCTACCTAAAAAGCAACTTCTCATTGGTACCTACCTAACTTGCAAAATAAAAGAGAACTTTCATGACTGCAGTACTACTGTTTATTCCATAAAGGGACGAAGAGTTTTACCACAGTAAGGAGGCAGATCTTAGGTTAAAAATTGCAATCAGAACCCTAACATATTTGTCACAGTTCCTTAACTGAGGCAAAGGTCACACTCTGTGCTCTGCACCATTCTTCTTTATTAGATACTCTGCAGAAGTCAGGTCATCAGACATTTCTGGATCATTTTCTGCATACCCTAGATATTGTAGACATCTATCCAGGTAGTTATGCTATAAAATGACCATTGTGGCCCAGTTCTCAGTTTGAACTCTCTCCAAACAGCTTCTTTCTTTCTTAACCTCTAAGTAAGGGACATTTCTTTCCAAGAGATTTATAAGAGCTTGTATTTGACTTCATCTCAATCCTTGAAACAGGACTATTTTCTGAACTAGATTTCCTTAAAAAACATCTCATGGTTTTCCCATGGCAGGGCTCTAGCATAATACAGATGAAAGAAACCAAACACACTGCTTCAGGCCTTTATCTCCCACTTACGTGCATACTTAATTTCACTTCTCACAAACAGAATATGCAGTTCATGTGTATTTGTAGAACTGGAGGTTCATACACTGTTATACATAACCCTACATTTTGTATTATTATTGGAGACGTATTGAAGTAAAGACCTGGAGATCTGAGTATAAAAAGAAATTTTTATGACTTACAGTGTGGAAGTAATGGTTTTCTGGCAGTTGACACACAGGCTTTGTGCTTTGCCAGGTCACCTCTTCAACAATATTGACTACTGCAAAACAATTTGAAATTTCCCATTCCTTGAATTACTCCAATCTAAACAGATCAGTGCTTAACTTTATATCTGCATTCCAAATGGCATAGTCCTGCAGCTTTTTAGTTAAGCTTTCTCTTTGCAAAGGAATACTTGTTTTATTGCAGTGTGACATTACTTTTGCTCTAGAACTGAATGCTATTTAAGCATTTAAAAATTAACCCACTGTTTGGAACAAGAGAACTAACTCTTGTCTGACTACAGTAAACATCATAGACCACAATATTTCGAAAAATTCCAATGACTTGATCAGCTTGGAACAACTGTTGGTATCCTGCCAAAAGCTTCATTGAAATCGGTTTGTGGGGAATTCTCCAAAATATGCCAGTGGAAGAAGAACTACTCTCAGGGTGAAATTTCCCAATCTGAAGAATGGAGAGAAAAAAAACTATCCAGGCAATATTAGATAAGATAGAGAGTACCTTTTTTAATGAAGGCCTTCTGGCCACAGAGTACAAAGATGTACACCCCACATACAGAATCTTACACTTTTATATCTTTTAGTAATTATCATATCTAATGGGGACATCCAATTCTGAGACCCCTTATGCCCTGGTACCACCCTTAGAACTGCCCCACTGGAGCCCCTCCAAGGAGCTTGAGCCTTCTATCTTGTTTTGTCTACCATACCTCTTATTATTCCGGTCCAAGGGCTGGTCCCAAGGGAATGTTCTTGCTGAATATCTGTTGCTTTTAAAAGACGGTTAGAAGACAGCTAAACCAAAGCTTCAGGAATGTGACACACAAACTGTGAGAAAGCAACAGTCTAAAGTGAAGGAAACCTCCAGCTACATTAAAATCTACAAAAAGATAAAAATCTTAATTCGAAGGCATCAGTATCCATTCAATAAAACTTTCATCATGAGAACAATTTAAATTCTGCTATTATGTCAGAGTTCTAAGCAGGCAGTCATGCCTTATTTTTGCCTCTGCAGGAATAACACAATTCATAAGTTCAATGTCCATTTTTCACTGCAGAGAGCAAGCTGTTTTAACACTGTCAACAACACCAGCTTCCCCTTCATCATCTACATTATTGGCTGACACGTATAAACAATGTAGCTTGTGTCATGCTTCCTGATCATTCAAAATAAGGAATACCAGGCATGAACTCTTCTGCCCTACTTATACTGATTGCCAGAATATAAAAAAGAGTCCTCTTTTTCCAACTTATACATTTCTTGCAAATTAACTTATGCCAGGATAATGCATATACATATAAATGTGACACATAAAGGAGTATGCCCTTGGTCACATTTGAGGTGAACAAGTATGAATCTACTGAACGTAGGTTAATACAAGTATTGTAACAACATTAATAAGTTAATATAAAGTAACATATAAGCTTCTTTCTCTAATGATACTTCCATCTGTACTAACAACTCTATGAAGGATAAAAGAATTTTAGTGCATTGCTTAAAATGTCTGGGTTCTTTCACAGCCATTTTTTGCACGTGTCTAAATTATCAACAAGGTTCATTGGGAAATTTGTTTTCATGCCACTGCTTCGGCATCCACTAGAAGAGAGATCAAAGCACCAGGAATCTCAGTCCTTGTAGTAGTTGCCACTACACCAATAGTCCTTACTATCAGTTTCTTGATATTAACTATAACTTCCAAGCAAAATATGCCCTCCTCATCATCTTTCATTTTAGAACACTAACCTCTCTGAAATGTGATGACAAATAAGTCAAGAAATAGTAACAGTACACTTTCAACATTCTTTGAGCAGAATAGTCATTCATCCTGTATTATTCTTATTCTACCCTAAGGTAAGTGGTTTAGTTTCTAGCTAAGGAGAACTACAGAGATTAAACAGGAAGGTCAAAATCAACATGTTAATGACTACAGACAAGTTCAAATTAAAAAAAAAAAAAATTATTCCATTCTTCTTGGTGCTTAGCAGTGGAAAAGATTGTTCATTCCAGCTGTGCCACTTTGAGTGTTGAAAAGTATCCATGATTTCTGCTGAGCAGCACAGTTTATTCATCTGAGGGCTTCTCGCCTAGCAGCATTGGATTGCAGAAACAGAAATGTTTCTGAAATGAACCCCTGCAGATCTCAAAATCCTGCTGAGAGGAACAATTGCCAGTTCTAGATCAGGTCTGCCATACCTTTTTCTAGCCAAGGCTTGAAAATCCCCAAGTTTACCCAAGCTCTCTGGGTGAACTATTCCTATGTTTCTCTACTGTCCCAGTGAAAGTTTTTCCTTACGTCCAACTCCACAAACTGAAACTCTGCTGTTGTCTCATATCATCTACCACTACTGCAAAGACTCAAGCTCCTTTGCAACTACCACTCCAAAATTTTTTAGGCTGCTGCCAGACTATCCCTTAGCTTCCTCTTTTCCATGCTGAATGAGCCCAGCTGTTGCAACCCCTCTGCAAAGGCCATCTGTTCAAAAACCCTGACCATTGAAAAAGGCCTCCTTTAGACTCCCACCATTTCTCAACAACCACTGGAAAAGCGGACTTAAAACAGGTTGCGGTGTTCCAGATGCAGTCTCACCAGAGCCACGCGGAGGGTTATAATAAATTCCTCCAATCTTTTGGCCACACCTTCCCAATGTGCGCAGTAGCCCATTATCCACTTCTCCTTGCTCATAATAGCTGAGCACTCTTGGCTCCTATTCAAGCAGCTTTTCAGAAAAGCCTCTGGTGTCCCTGTGGAAAAGAAACTGATAATGAGTCAGTAGTGTGCACATGCAGCAAAGAAGGACAGCCAGCTTTTGGGCTGTACTGAAAGAGTTTAGCCAACAGTCAAAGGAAGTGACTATTCCCTCTTTCCAGCTTTGTGAGACCACATGTTCTGTATCCTACTTTGGGCTCACTCCAGTAGAAGAAAGAGATTGGCCTCTGGGATCACTCCAGCATGAGAGTCACCAAGGTAGTCTGGAGGCTGAAACACAAGATGTTCAAAAAGAAACTGAGGGATTTGGGTCTGGTCAGTAGAGAGAAGGAAGGCAGTGGGATATATTATTGCTATCTACAGCGATATACTGAGAGAGTATAGAGAGAACAGAGCTACTCTTCTCTGAGGCACAGAAAGGACAATAGGTAAAAAACACATGCTGGAACACAGCAAATTCCAACTCAGAATAAGGGAAAATTTCAACATGAGGGTATATAAGTACTGTATCAAGTTATAGTGTGGAGATATTCAAAACACAATAGGACAAGGCTCTGAGTAATGTCATCTAATGGCAGAAGGATCAACAAGTCAGCCTCCAGAAACCTTTTCAACCTACTAGAGCCAGTAACTGTATTTGCCCTCCACTGTATTCTTGAGGTCTCCTGCAGTAAGGCTGCTTCTCACCCCACCTGTTCCCAGTTTCCCAGGTGCAGATAGTTATTCTTCTTGTTGAAATTCATGCTGGTACAATTCTCAAGTTTCTTAAGGCTAGTCTCGATAGAAATGTTGTCCTTTGCTGTATCAACAGCTCCTCCCTGTCTTAGTGATACCTGCAAATTTCTGAATAGAGCTTTCTGCTTTATTATACAGGTCACTGATAAAAATACTGAGGAACATCAGCTCCATTATCAGCTCCAGAATACTTTGCTCTTACTTTGCTTACTGACCACCACCTGAACAGTCATTTCAACTCACCCAGTGGTCTGATCATCCAGCTCACACATTCTCAGCTTCCAGATTATAGATTTGGAATCAGAAACCTTGCTAAAGGCATATCCATTTCGCTCCCCTCATTCTTATAACCAGTCATTTCACTACAGAAAGCAATCAGGATGTCTGTTTCTGATTACCTCCTTGTCCTGTTTGAGTTTGAAGATGTGTTCCAGGAGAAGATCATGCACCAGGATCTTCGCAGAGACTGAGGTGAGCCAGCAGCTGACAGTGTTTCAGATCCTTTTTTTTGCCATTCTTGAACACTGCTGTATTGTTCGCTTTTTCCATTCATCACAATTTTTCACACACAATACACAGGAGTCTTGCAATCACAGCAGCCAGGAAGGCAACTACAGCAGCCAACTTTTCCAGCACCTTTAGGTTAGTCCCAGGAATATGAACGTGTCCATGTAAAGTGGGCTCAACCTCGTTCACACTGTTGTGAGTTCTCTCCAAACTGTTCCAGTATTTGTGGGGATCAGGGAGAAGGTTCTGCCCGTGATGAGAAAGGTATTTTTAGCTTTACTTGGGCTTTGACTTTCCTGATTTTGTCCCTAAGTACCTTAGTGATCCTTTTATGTTCATCCTTTGGTGTCTTTGTTTCTGTCTCAAATGTTTCGCCATTTGTATTTTAGTTCATCAAAATTCACCCTTTCAGTCAAGCTGGCCTTGTGCTGAAACTTCTAGATTTGTCACACAAAAAGATGGCTTGTTCCTGATCCCTCAAATGAGTTCACTTTGAAGTAGTCATCCAGCTGTGTTGGGCACCCTGCTGCATAACTGCATCACAGAGGACTTTGCTTATCAATTCCTTAAATAACCAAGTCTGTTCTCTGACAGTCTAGATCCCTAACACTACAGTTTTGTTTCCAGCCTTCCTCCAAATCCTGAACTCCCTTGCATCAACTCCTTATGCTTCCTACAGCTTAAGATTATACCAGTGACTGCATTTTTCATCACTTCTCCCCAGTTTGTGGGCAATAAGTCCTCCAGAGCAACACCCTGTGCAGCCTCTCCAACATTTGCATTCGAATTGTGTTGCCCCTACAGTCTAACCTTGGGTTGTCTGCATGAAGTCACATTGCCCACATAGCAGTTGTCTGGACTGTTGAGGCCACATGTAACAATAGGTGCCTGCAGGTGGGAAGTTTCCACTGGTTGGTTGGAAAAGGCATCTTCCTCTGTTTCCTACCAATCACACTTCTAAGATATCCTCAGTATAACTTTCCCCTCTGCAGGTGATGCAGAAGCTCCTGATAGGTATGTCTCTAATTTTGTCCTTCATAGCTCAGTGAAGTTAAGGAGATCCTGAATATAAAATCTAATCTGCTCCTTATCTGCCCTGATCCTTATCTTCCCTTCACTCCTCAACAGCCTATTTGCTCCACAGATGCCCTTCCCAACATGTTTTCTGTCCCATACAAACAGACCCTCATTAAGACTGGTCCTACCTTTTGTTTTCACAAACCTTGATCTCCTGGTTCATCAGAAAGGTTCACTAAAAGCACCAATGCATCAAGGGCAGTGAATCATTCTAGATATTTCAATGAAGGCATATAAAAGCAGTAATCAATGGATAGCATATGCACAATTATTCTCTGGAAAAAATCCGATTTTTAAAGTGTACAAAAACACCTGATATTTGCATACAGTTGCAAATTGACGTACGTTGAAGAGTTATATTAAGGCATTCAGCTTGGAATCTTTAAGGATAAATCTGTGCTCTTCACCCTTAAATCCATAATATGACTCCAGAGCTTGTGTACTTTGTCCCATAGTTCTTAGATTCATGCTAGCAACAGCCTAAGTGTCACGTCAAGATCTTAAACTATTGTTCTATTAAATTCTACTACTTTAGGCTGGAGTAAGATCCACTTTATTTACATCTTTTCTTTGTTTTATCTGCTGTGGTTCTTTCAACTGCCAGATTCCTCGCATTTCCATTAAACGTTATTCACAATAATACTAGGCATTTGTATGAACATCCATGTGTGGAGTATCTTACAACCAGTAACTAGTTTTATTTGCAGCAGCTAAGGTAATTTTACTTTCAATTTGGTTTAAAATATTTCTCTTTTCATCCAGCAATTATATTGTCCATTACAACAAGATGTACAGTAAATAATTGTAAGTCATACTAAAATGCACTGGTTTCCTAAATGTAATGTAAAACATTTGGGCTTCATTTTCTTCCAGACACATTAAGTTTTTATGACTGCATTTTTGAAAGATTGTCCTGTGCGGCATCACTCATGTTTGTTTCTGCTCTGACACATTATACATTTACCAATACATTTATTATAAGATGGATTTTGGAATTCTTGTATTTCAGGATTTTTTTTAATTCTTTTCTGAGTTCACCTAGAAATTCAAATTAATGTCTCAAACAAATATAAGAAATTATCTGGTAGTCATCCCAGAGATATATGCTCAAGTGTAAGCAGAGTGTACTATTTCACTCTTCTATGGTGTTCAAAAATAGCAGACCTATATTGAGATGTCCATTTTGATTTTATTTCATTCCATGTTAGAAAAAATTAATTATGACTTCAGCAAAAAAATTTAGTATTTTCATTAGCCATCCTTTTTAGTAACAAAAATTAGGTGTCATTCAATCCTATACGAAATGTATTTAGATTTACATATAGTCACTATTTTACACACACACACACACACACACACACACACACAAAAAAAAAAAAAAAAGAAGAAATCTGATTCCATCAGATGAAAAATGCACCTTTCAGTTTCTCATAAAATCTAAGGCATTCAGCTTTTTAAGAGGTGGCTGAAGGCAACTTCTATTAGCAGCGTTGGCACTTACCACCACTATGAACCTCATCAAACAACTGTAACCCTCAGCCTGCTTTGAAACTCTTGACCACATGGGGTTTACAATTAGCCTCCAGTGTCTGGAGTTCAGGTTGTTGTTAGAACAAATAGTGTTAAAAAGCTTTGTTCTTAAAGGCCAAGAATTACTTCTGTGTGAGCTGTTTCTAAACAGAATCCTGCACCTGCATCTGCTATCAGCACTCCTTGCAACTGGGCAAGTCACACTCCCCACTTGTATTTTCTAGATAATAAATTTCTTCTGTCTCCCTACTTCCGGTGCATTCTTTTTATGGCAAAGATCATCACTTCAGTGGTGTAAGAACTGCACCCAGCACATAAAACAGAGCTTGCTGATACCCAGTCAGGCAGAAATTTGACAGGATAAATACCACTCTTTTTTCTTGTTGAATACAAGGTCCAAATTATAAAACTTAAAAAAACCCCTGTATCAATGGGTAAATTAAAGCCATATCAAATTAGATATTTTCCAGCTCCTGACCCTGAACCTTTTCTTAAAACTTGAACTCTGCAAACCAAATTATTTTTAGCTTCAAAACCCTTGGCTAATTTATTTTCGTTTTACTTCAGTTTTGTATGCCTTTGTGCTTCCAGTTTCTGGCAATGTCTATAAGTAAGAGTGCCAAAGTCTTCTATTCAAATTTTATCCTTTGCCAAATGAAAAGGGGAAAACACTCAAAATCATGCAAGACAGTCTTTTCTCATAAGTTTTCTGTTCTCATGAACTTTGCAGGCCAATTTTGGAAATACAAAAGTTCATAATGTAAGAGACATCAGATAAGGAACCAAACTTCTGGGATTCACCCATTTGTCACTAATTCCTTTTCCTTCTGGTAAAATAAAAGCAAGACTGCTAAAGAGAAGAAAAAACAGCACAGAAAGGAGATAAGTCCAGAAATTTTAAAACAAAAAAAGTAAAGAAAAGATCCATGAGCAGACTCAAAAGAAATTCCTGGAGAAAAAGGAAAAGAAAAAAAAAAAGATGATAGAGTGGAGGGAGCTGCCTTCAGAAGGTGAATTATGGAGAGGAAAAATGGGATGAATGAGATAGGCATCTAAGTGGATGTAGACATATGGGCTTTGCCTTTAGAAGTTAAAGTAACTACTTTAGACTGAAACTCCATCTCAGACAGCTAAAGTTGAGGTGAATATTACCTAAAAAACCTTTACTTTCTTATCACCTTTTTTATTCTATTGTGAACACCAGTAATTATTTTTATCCACAATATTGGTAGTACTTAAGGATTCTAATTTTTATACACAAGTGTGCTCGTTTTAGCTGGGCTAGAGTTAATTTTGTTCACAGTGGCTAGTATGGAGCTATATTTTGGATTTGTGCTGAACATAGGGTTCATAATACAGAGATATTTTTATTATTGCTGAGCAGGGCTTACCCAAAGCCAAGGCCTTTTCAGCTTTTTATACTGCCACGCTGGCAAGGAATTGGTAGTACATGGAAGGCTGGGAGGAGACACAGCCAGGACAGGTGACCTAAAGTGACCAAAAGGATATTCCATACCATATGACATCATGTCCCGTGTATAAGGTAGGGGGAAGGAGGAATTGAGGGATGCTTGAAGTGATGGTGTTTGTCTTCCCAAGTCACCATTACAGGTGATGGGGCCATTCTCTCCTGGGGATAGCTGAACACCCACCTCCCCTATCATAAACAGTAAATTAATTCCTTGTTTTGCTTTGCATGGCTTTTGCTTTCTCCGTTAAACTGCCTTTTTCTCAACCCACAAGTTTTCTGGCTTTTACCCTTCCAGTTCTCTCCCCAGTCCCGCTGGTGGGGGAGAGAACGAGCAGCTGCACGGGGCTTGGCTGCCGGCTGGGGTGAAACCATGAGAGCAGGTGTTTGGTGGAGTTTTTATAATAGGCCTATATAACTGTGATAGGCACCCGCCAAAACTCTTAGTTGTAATAGAATCCTTTATTACAACTTGTAGATAAAGACTGTGTACTTAAGTACCATACTCCAACATATGGCAACATAATGCAAATGCAAAAAGACACGTATGGGAAAAAGAACAAAATCTATTCACATTGTCTTACTTCATTCACACCTGTCGATGCATCTACCCATGCACTGCAGTGTTCTGTGAACTCACCCTCTGCACTCCTCTAGCTATTTACAATCTCTTGACATAAAGAACCTTAAAAATTTCCATTATCCTGAAACTTGGAATTACAGATGCTTTGATCTTATGGTTCTCATGTCATCTAATCAAACGATCTTAATCTTCTGAATTTTCACAGCATTGCATGACCTTTAGCCACATGACTTTCATCATATTTGTCAGGAGTTAAAGCCTCACACATAATTTGAAAATGTACACCTTTAAAGTGCTATTGTTAATCGTGTTCACTGATGCCTGCTGGGATTCCCCACAGTGCTTTCTTAGGCTCTGAGCTGGTTTTGATTTCTGTGGATGACGTAAAACTCCTTTCTTCTCACTCACCAGACACTAACCTAACCTGCTTTGCTGAAGCCATAATTCTGCAAAATCTGTATTTTTTTTCACTAAAGAAACACTTTTTATGACTAAACTGATAGTATATTAATTAATGTTTGGCAGAAGTCCATTTCATTTTTATTCTTCAGTTCTGAAAACAACAGAGCAATAGTGATTCATGGAAGAAACCTTTAAATAGAAATCCAGTGTATATTCTAAATACACATCTGTCTGTGATAAATATATAGATGCCTATGTAGACACCTACTTACAAATGTTGTATATGAAAATAAGTAGGCAGAGGTAAAAGTCTTTTTCCTAAAAGACCGACCTCTCTTCCAAATAGTAAGACAAGCTGCAGCCTACTATTGTACGATGGCCACAATGTAGCTCTTAACATTAGCTAGCAAGTTCTCCTGCCAGCATTGTCATAGTTGCTATTTGTTAAAGCAATCATTTTTCCAAGAGACTCATTTATGGGCTTCTCTGATACCAATCCACCTTTCTTTCCTTTAAGAAGTATTTATATAGGAAACTCAGCTTCCCAAAAGGGATGAAAGCAGCCCAAGAGTCCTGCCCTCACACACAGAGCCCCATACTTCAGCTCTTTTCTCCTTTTCCTAAGCAATATCTTCTAAATGAAGGAATAGGAGACATTACAATCAGTTAATATCTGAAATGCTTCTTCTCTGTTGTAAATAGACTTTTGTCTGCTGTAAATTAGAATATTGCACTGTTTGCTGGCATTCATAGAAGTGACTTTTCTTAGAGATATCTGATTTATATTGCGGAAGTACAGAATGCTGGATGAGAGCCAGTGTTCTGAATCTAGTATTCCTAACAGTGGGTTTAACCTGCTGCACCAATGTAATACAAGTCACAATAAGAAAAATCTTGTCACTAACCTCCTGCTTTTTCAAGCCTGCCACAGACTTCTGCAGTTTAAGAAAGGCATTTTAATTTCTGCCCTCTTGAACAGAGATTGACCTGCTCAGATGCCAGAAATTGAACTGTGGCACACGAGATGCTGGGGCGATCAGCAGGAGCAACAGGTCTGCTTTGCACTGGCCCTCCAGCCAACTACTCATGTGCTTGGCAAGGCATTCCTAGGGAGAATATTTCCACTAAAACATACACTTTTTTAGTGAATTGCAGTTAGGAAAGGTTATTCCTTCCCTTAATTACTTCAGCTTTATGCTGAATACTCGGTGGGATGTATCCAGGCCTTGCTGACTCTGAAAGGCTCTCAAGCCAGCCTCTACTTTGAGCTGCATCTGTCTGCACTTACAGGGAGGGTGCCAAAAATAGCAAAAGTGTAGATCTCTGCAGCCAAGATTTCTGAAAACACAGACCAAAAAGCAGTAATTTTTGACATTAGAATGAGTCAAATGCAACAGATGAGCCAGATTAAAATAAAAGGTTACAAAACAAAGCTGCCCTTTGGCATGCAGACCCTTTTCACCAGTCTTTCCCCAGACTGACAGCTTTCTA
Organism: Myiozetetes cayanensis; assembly: GCF_022539395.1. Taxonomy (NCBI): domain Eukaryota; kingdom Metazoa; phylum Chordata; class Aves; order Passeriformes; family Tyrannidae; genus Myiozetetes; species Myiozetetes cayanensis. The sequence continues at coordinate 83,897,085 of NW_026087411.1, read as the reverse complement.
CTGATGCCCTGGGTTGCAACAAACACTGGGCAGCCTGCTTGGGGTCCACTGGGAAGGTCTTTCTCCCATCACTTCTGAAACATGTGTGTTTGTTCCCTAAGCCTCTCAGAAAACTTCCAGCATCTAAACAGTGCAGGCTTCTGCCTGCTGGCTCCCTCTTGCTCTCATACTAACTGTCCTGTCTTCTATTCCAGATGTGCATGCCTCGATAGTCCAAGAGAAATCTCCTGCTCCCAGGAGCTACATCTGACCCAGAGAATAGCATTCAGGACAAAGCAAGCGGGGATCTCCTCCTGCTGCTCAGCCTGTCTATCAAACGACAACAAATATTAAGCGCATCAAGTGAATGTTCTTGTGTTTCCTCATTCTGTTTCTCTTATTTTATATATTCTGAGATTACAACTCTGTTGACTGAAAGAAAAAAACATGGAAAGCTTTTCCGTCTCCCCAGACTTTTAACTGGGGAATGTTTTCTGATTACTTGCCTTTGTGATGTATGTTCACAGATACACCTCTGACTTCTCTAAACTTGGCTGAGATGCTCAAACTCTTTTTTGCCAGTCATACATTTCTTCTATGATCTGTCACTTGGATATAATAGTTCTTTTTGTTTCATCATCTCTTGACATACATCAAAGCTTTTATCTTTATTATTTCTGATAACCAGCTGTTGTTTTCCTTACAGTTATCTGTTTTAATTTACATTTGTTGTACACTCTATCTGGTCATAAATCTAAAGTCATTGTGGGCTTACAAAATTAACCTGTTCATACTTAGGGGTTCAGAAGATTTAAAAAGTCATGACCAATTCAAAACACTACAAATAAATATGGATACAGAACTGCCCAACATCTCTTCAGTCCTATTTTCACCATCCCTCTCCAAATTCTGCAGCATACAGCAGTTATGGTTGGTCAATACTATCTTCCTCCATTCTGTTCTGTGTTTCTTAATGTGGAACTCATTTCTATACTTAATCTTACATTTATGATTATTAAGTGTAAGTAGAAAGTTTTCTCTACTATTTCCATTCAACTGACCCCTATAATCAAATGTAAATATTATTCCTTATATAAATTTTCTGGCATTGTCTGGCCTATGAATGTCACATGCAAATAATGCCTCACCTAGCATATTTACTTTATTTGCTTGTGTTGCAAAGAAGTAGGTGCCCAGTGTTGTTTGCATAACTCCAGGGTATTTAAGACTTCTTCACAAGCCTAAATGTATAGCACAGCCCCCATGGGATGCTTCATTTCCAAAATTTCATCATCTTCACAATCCTTTCACCCACACAGGATTTCTTTTTAATCTTTATGGCTTAAAAAAAATTTTCCAGTGGAAGCATCAACAGAACGAAGTAAGCTAGTGAGAAAGCTAGAAAGTGTTCTTCTGCTTCTCTACTAGAGGTCACAGAATTCTCAAGAATGAAGAGGCAGAATCCTTTCACAGTTGGATTAATGAACTCTTCCTCCATTTGTGGTGATTCAGCTGATTTCTTATTCATCAACTTAATACTGCTCTATTCTCAGTGTTCCCTGTTCCCCCTGAAAGTGACCCAATAGCAAATTAAAACAAATTCATAATTTAGTAATACAAGATGTCGTTGCTTCAGTGTTACCACAGAGAGTAGATTTCCTCTTCTCAGACATCATCAACATTTTTTCCCACTGATTAGCTAATCCTGGCAAAGAATTGATGGAAAATACATACAACAGTACCCGACCTTTGGGTGAAAGAAGTACTTATCAGATATGGCTCTATATATTTATTGCTAATTTACATAATTAATCATAATGAGGAGGTTAGTGAGTAACAGTTTCACACACTCTTTCCAACTCTCCCCTGGAGAGTGTGCCTATCTACTTTTTTTATTATGCTGTTCTTCCTGTCCTATACTTTTCTTCTTTAACACAGGCATGAACCTTCCCTTGACCTGATTTGAGGAGCCAGGTCCTTCATTTCTTACGCAAGGAACTTTACCTCTAGTGTTTCATTTCCCACAGCTCTGCTATGCTCCTTGCTTCTGCAAATTTTTCTCTTTGACAAATTCAGTTTAAATTTCTGGTAAGCATCATGCAGACATGTAATAACATATTACTATGTGCTTAATCATCAGCTGTGTCACAGCAGAGAATGAACAGGACAACATAGTGTAAATAATATCAGCAGTCATGTGACAAGAGCAATGTAGTATACAAGTCTTGCAGTAGTTGAACTGAAAATCTGTGCCTTCACTCACACTGATGCTTCTTGGCTGCCTATTTGCCACTGTTTCAGAGAGTTGTCCGGCAAGTTACATACAATCAAATAACCTTTCAGTGTCTCTGAGGTGTCCTTCTCAGGAGACATCCTACCTCTTCTGTGTCTCAGCTCTGTGCACAGGATCTGTGTGGGCCATGGCGCTATGCACAAACAAATTCTCAAAAGTTGTTTTATAATTCACTGCAAAGCTTGCACTGGAGCACAGTTTATCACAACAACAAGATTTTATCTAGACCTGACCAATTACACAGTCTATTCTGAATCCTTTTAGTCCCCAGGAGTAATGATCATCCCTGATATTAAGAGTTGTAAGACTAATATGTCAATGGAAGTTAAGCACTCTTCATTTCATGTGATAGTCTGAATGCATCTTTAATGTCTCAGGGGCCACTAATCATTTGCATAGAACTCATATTTCATCTGTAAGAGACCTTGAGCATGTCCCTTGCTTTTCTGACAAAGGATCTGTCAATTCAGGAAATGATTCAGTATAAAATCTGTCTATCTGTAATTAAAGGAATGGTCCACATTGTCCCAGTCTTTGGCAGCTCTGAAGTATTTCTGATGCTTTTCTGGTTGTCCTGGCTGTCCTGTAGGCAGCTGAAGCACATACTTGAGAAATGCTGGATTCAGCAGCAGTGCTTCAGGAAGGAGATAGAAGTTTTGGTGGTTTCTAGACTGAAAGGATCATCTATGGTCTGTTGTTGAAGAAAATAAAACAATCCCATTCAGATGGAGAACAGGAAACGTCACCTGCAAAGGATATACAGAAAAAATCCTTTCCATATGGTTCAGATGACAGGAGTTTAGCTGGAGTGTTTTGTTCAGTTTAAGGTGCTGCAGTGTAATAAAACTGTGGATCAATTAGGAAGAGTCCAGATGAGAACAATGAGGAAGTCTAGAAAATGATAACCTATGTGAAAAAAGTTGAAAAACACTGGTAAAATTATTACAGTGCAGAAGAGAAATAAGGACTTTCTTTGGGATAAATTCTGTTCATCTGGTCTGTCTTATCTGTAAAATCCTAAGGTCACTCATTGCAGACTGTTTACTTTAAAGTGTTTCCACAAAGGACTGAATTCCTAAATACCTCAGAACAAACTGAATATGAATCAGCAGTGCCCTGGCAGCCAGGATGGCCAACTGTGTCCAGGGGGCATCAGGCAAAGCATCACCAGCCAGTCAAGGGAGGTTATTGTCCCACTCTGCTCTGCACTGGGGTGGCCTCACCTTGAATATTGTGTGTAGTTTTGAGCACCACAATATAAGAAAGATATTAAGCTCTTAGAGAGTATTCAAAGTATTCAAAGGTGGGTAATAAAAATGGTGAAAGACCTTGAGGAGAAGCCGTATGAGGAGCAACTGAGGTCATATTGTGTTTTCAGCCTGGAGAGAGAAGACTGAGGTAAAACCCCATTGCAGCTACAACTTCACTGTGAGGGGAAGAGGAGAGGCAAGCACTGATCTCTTCTCTGAGGTGACCAGTGACAGGACCCAAAAGAACAGCCTGAAGTTGTGTTAGGGATGTTTGGGCTGGATATTAGAAAAAGGCTCTTCACCCAGAGAGTGTTTGGGCACTGGAACAGGCTCCCCAGGGAAGTGGTCACAGCACCCAGTCTGACAGAGTTCAAGAAGCATTTGGATGATATTCTCAGGCACATGGTGTGACTCTTGGGAATAGTCCTATGCAGGGCACAACATATTTTATGATTTTGTGACAGGGTGTAGGAATCTAGCTCACTTCCTCACTTTATGCTATCCCTAGTAATGGATCTAGTACTGGATAGTAATCCCTAATTAACAGCTGACTTCACAAAGGACACTATTCTTTAGCTTCTGCTCTGGATTAAAGGATGATGACTTCAACAATTAATCTTCCATTGCTGTTCTGTTTCTTTGTAAATAAAAAAATCTGCCTAGTGCTATATTTGCACCCTTGACAAGTGAAGATGTCACTCTTCAAATATTTTGTTGAGTACTGCTTGGTTTTTTACAGCTTTATCTCTAGCCAGTTATTATGGCAGAATTTTTCCAGTTTTGCTGTTTGCATCAAACCAGTAAGAAATAGCCATGGTGCCAGAATTCTGAGCTTATGGAAACAGTAATAATGTAATTTTAACCCATGGAATCTTATTTATGGAGGATTGCTGGATTCTTTTCCAAGGTCAGTAGATCTGGGTCAGTGAATGTCATTGATATCCAAAGGGAAGAAAGAGTAATTTCTAAATGTGTTGTTTTCCAAAAATGCCTTTGAATTTGTAGGTGATACAAGATTTCCAGACTCTGACAAACATAGAATATTTTAGTCTACACTTTAAATACATTCTGTCACCTTGACCCCACACAATGTATGGGCACCAAATAGATTTCAAATCAGGTGATTCATTTGGTCACAGGTATATCTAGGATAGGTAGATTTTTCACATGACTGAGTCTCTGTGTACACTGTTTTGCACTGAACTCTCTCTGAAGCAGGCACCATATGAAATAGGCCCCACCTTACTGAGTCTTTGAGAGGTTATTATCCTGATTAATACCATTTGTTAACTACCTCTCATATACTCACCTCCAGTACTGTTCCCATATTCATAGAATCATATAATCATAGAATCAGCCAGGTTGGAAAAGATCTCCGAGATCATCAAGTCTAACCCTTGATCCAACACTGCCATGGTTACCAGACCATGGCACTCAATGCCACATCCAGTCTCATCTTAAAAATTTCCAGGGACAGTGAATCCACCGCCTCTCTGGGCAGCCCATTCCAGTGTCTGATTACTCTCTCTGTAAAAAATTTTTTCCTGATATTGAACCTAAACTTTCCCTGGTACAGCTTAAGACCATGCCCATTTGTCCTGCTGCTGGTTGCCTGGGAGAAGAGACCGACCCCCACCTAGCTACAACCTCCTCTCAGGTAGCTGTGGAGAGTGATGAGGTCTCCCCTGAGCATCTTCTTCTCCAGGCTAAACAACCCCAGCTCCCTCAACCTCTCCTCACAGGGCTTGTGTTCAAGTCCCTTCACCAGCCTGGTTGCTCTTCTCTGGACCCGCTCCAGCACCTCAATATCTTTCCTGAACTGAGGGGCCCAGAACTGGACACAGCACTCCAGGTGTGGCCTCACCAGTGCTGAGTACAGGGGAAGGATCACTGCCCTGCTCCTGCTGGCCACACTGTTCCTGATCCCGGCCAGGATGCCATTGGCCTTCTTGGCCACCTGGGCACACTGCTGGCTCATGTTCAGCCTCCTGTCAATCCAAACTCCCAGGTCCCTTTCTGCCTGACTGCTCTACAGCCACTCTGTGCCCAGCCTGTAGCGCTGCAGGGGGTTGTTGTGGCCAGAGTGCAGGACCCAGCACTTGGCCTTGTTGAACCTCATCCCATTGGAATCAGCCCAGCTCTCCAGTCTGTCCAGGTCCCTCTGCAGAGCCCTCCTTCTTTCCAGCTCATCGACACCCCCACAACTTGGTGTCATCTGCAAATTTGCTAATTGTTTACTCAATCCCCTCATCCAGATTGTCAATAAAGATGTTAAACAGGACTGGGCCCAGCACTGATCCCTGGGGGACACCACTGGTGACCGGCTGCCAGCTGGATGCAACTCCATTCACCAACACTCTCTGGGCCCAGCCCTCCAGCCAGTTCTTAACCCAGCACAGAGTGCCCCTGTCCAAGCCATGGGCTGCCGGCTTTTTCAGGAGAATGCTGAGGGAGACAGTGTCAAAGGCTTTGCTGAAGTCCAGATAGACCACATCCACAGCCTCATCCACTAGGCTCCTATGTGTTCAAGACTTCCTTCTTGAAGCATGTTCATCCCTCCTGGACTCCTTTGTTTTCAAGGGCTGTTTCCCAAGGTACCCTCTGAACCAGTTTTCTGAGTAGGCCAAAATCTGCCCTCTGGAAGTCCAGGGTAGAAGTTTTATTGAGGGCCCTCTTTGCATCCCTGAGTAATGAAAATGCTATTATTTCATGGTCATTGTGCCCCAGACAACCTCTGACCACCACATCTCCCACCAGCCCTCTCTGTGAACAGCAGGTCTAGTGGGGTTCCACCCCTGGTAGGCACATTTATCAGCTGGAGCAGATAATTATCCTCTATACACTCTAGGAATCTCCTAGACTGCCTCTTCTCTGCTGTATTGAGTTCCCAGAAGACATCCAGTAGGTTAAAGTTGCTCACAAGGACAAGGGCTGGTGATTTTGAGACATCCACCAGCTGCTTGTAGAAAAATTCATTACCTTCATCTCCTGATTGGGTGGGCTATAACAGACTCCCACCAGGATATCAGCCTTGTTGGCCTTCCCCCGTGATTCTGATCCACAGGCACTCAACCTTATCGTTACTGACTTCAAAGTCTACAGAGTCAAGAGACTTTCTAACACACAGAGCCACCCCTCCACTTCTCCTACCTTGTCTGTCCATTCTGAAGAGCTTGTAGCCATCCATGGCATCCATGGCAGCACTCCAGTCATGTGAGTCATTCCACCACATTTCCATGATGGTGACTACATCACAGCTTTCCTGCTGCATGATGGGTTCCAGCTCCTCCTGTTTGTTAATCCTCCTGTTTGTTACCCATACTGTGTGCATTGGAACACGTGTGCTTCAGTTGGGCTAACGATTTCACTTCTAACTCTGGCTTTCCACCCTCAGGCTCACCTCTGGAGAGCCTGGTTTCAACCTCTTTCCCTGTCAAACCTAGTTTAAAGCCCTCCTGATCAACTCCAACACCTCATGGGCTAGAGTCCTTTTGCCCTTGCTAGATAGATGAAGCCCATCTGAATCTAGCAGGCTAGGTACCATAGAATTTGCCCCATGGTTGAAAAGACCAAAACAATGTTGACCCATCCTGGGGCCTTTCTCCCATTTCTTAAGTTTTAATGTTCCCTGTGTGAGAGCTATAGATATGATCTGTATAAAGGGTTTCTATTAGGGCCTGAAGAATTATGAAGAAAAATCTTTCCTTGAGAGCAGTGACTACTCATAACATATAGCGAATTTGAATATAAGCCTAAAAGTGTGTTAATGCTAGTTATTTGACTGAAATGTGAACAAAAATTTAGGGGTTTATGAAAAGAAGAGAAAGCTCCACGCTCTAAAATATCACAAGCTAACCATAAGTAAAAAGAAAAAACCCTCAGCATGTCTTCCTTCTAAGATATTTCCATTTCTCTTGTCATCTAAACCAATGACAAACAAGTGTCTAAAGACAATGTCTTTTAACAATTCGATTCCTAGAAAAAGTAGAGGAACTTACATGTCCATAAGCCAAAAAATTCAGAGTAGGGTTTACCCTAACCAACATGTTAATGTAGCTCTGGCTTTGTAGAATGTTTGTTTATACGTAGGAAGTAATACTGTAGTGGATAGTAGTAGTTTTGGCAGTGTGAATGGCCATTAGGGAAATGATAAAAATTATTCCAAACAGCTAAATATTTTTAAATGTGCTTCAGTTGCCATGCTGTTTTGATTGCCTTTTTTTTCCCACTGAAGTTTTTATTCAGCTTTTCCAGTCTCTGCCAAATCACTCAGCAATCTTTTTTGTTTTACACTCAGACAAGGATACCCCAAAATATCTCATGCTAAGACTATGTCTCTTAAAAAAAAAAAACAAACAACAAAAAAACCAACCAACCAACAAACAAACAAAAACAACAAAAAAAACCACAAACAAAAAAAATCCAAACCACACACACAAAAAAAAAAACAAAAAACCAAAACCAAAAAACAAACCACCACCAACCAAACAAAAACAAAACACCTTTTGTTTATCATCTACCGTTGTGTTTGAGTACTGATGTACATGTGATGGGCTGCAGCAGGAAAGACCAGATGTGTATTGTTACCTTGAAAGGCACTGAACAGGGTCAGGAGCTTAATTCAACTTGCTACACATAAACATCTAATGCCCTTTCAGGTACTCTAGAGTAGTCTACACAGCCTCCAGCAGCAGATCTCAAAGTTTTATATGTGTATCATATTTTCTGGCCCACTGAGGATGTCTCAGATTCATAAGCACAAATATCTAGGATAATTTTAGACAGCCAAAAGTAACTGAAACACTGCCAACAACATGTTTACATTAGGGTGAAGTTGTTTTCTGGGCTCAGAGCAATGACTTCAGTTAGTTAGGTACACCTGAGACATGCTGAAAAAGGTAAGAGAAAAATAAATAGCATACACAATAAAGAAAAAAGCTAGGATGTTATACTGAGCAACAGATCAAAAGCAAAGCCTGGAAGTGTTTCTAGTCCAGTAATGGCTACCTAAAAATTAGGACAGAGGAAGCACTGGGAAAGAACTGAGTGGTCTTACTGATACAGCAGCATATCAGAGGCCTCCTGAAGGCCTTTAAAAAGCTCCAAACTAAAATTATTACTGTCAGAAAGCAGCAGGAGCAGAGCAGTTCCATGAAGGGGTAAGCCAGGGGCCAAGTGTAAGTTTAGCACAAGCAGTGCCCTCACACCTGGGCTCTGTACCCCAGTGATTCAGCAAGGCTGGGTGGGTGACCAAAAGAAGGGGCATACATCACTCAGTGATCCCCTGGCAGGGTAAAGTCAGGTGCTGAGTCAGGTCCCGAGTCAATCTGGGGTCAAACCAGGATGCTCTGCCAGGAGGAACAGGAGATAAGAGTAGGAGCTTACTTACAGCATAGATCCAACCATGAGACAGGTCTAGAGATAAGGCTATGCCAGCAACACAACAAAATCTCAGTCAGTAAGTCAGGACAGCAAGGGCAAAAGCCCAAGAACAAGATTACCTACAGTATGGCTCAGGGCCAAGCTGAACTCTCAGTCAGAGGTGTGGATGTGGCCCCAGGTGAAGCTGGTCAGGGCAATTAAGGCTTATTGCTGCCCTCAGGCCCTGGAAATTACAGAAATCAGGTCACCACAGAACTTCATCCAAGTCATTTATGAAGATGTTGAAGAGCACAAGGCCCAAGATGGAGCCCACTAGTGACAGGTCACCAGTTTGATGTTACCCCATTCACTATTACCCTCTGTACTCAATCTGTGAGCCAATTGCTCACCCACCACATGGTGTTTTTATCCAGCTGTGCCCTGGTCATTTTGTCCAGAAGGATCCTGTGAAAAGACAGTATCAAAAGCTTTACTGAAATCCAAAAAGATTACATCAACTGGCTTCCCTTGATCAGTGGGGTGAGTAACCTTGTGTATCGGGGAATGTTGATATTTTTTGGTCTGTGTTTGGCTCAGACACCTGTGAAAGTTTTAATCCTTGCCTGCCAAGTTCACAGATAAACTGGAGCCTTGTCCTTGGAGAGAGAGTTTCTTGCTTTAATTGGTGTTCTGTGATCGGCTCATTGTCTGTAGAGGACATTTGAAGGAGAAACTGAAGAGGAGAAGATGAAGTACAGCCCTAAGACCCAAATAGATAAGACCCTTGAGTGAAACACTGCAAGTGCGAGGGGAATTCCAAAGTTCTCCTGCATGCTCTGAAGGGGTGCACTTACATAACGGGGGAGGGACTGAAGGCCTCTGGCTGGGCTGTGCTGCCACACCGTCCCAGGGAGACGTCACCGGCTAATCGGATAAAAATGCAGGTGGTTCATGCTCGGGGCTCTCAGGGTTCACATGAAGGACAACATTGCCTTCTGTGGGGACACCCGCTATCTTTGTGAGCCTGCCGACATTACAAGGATGCAGACTCTGCTATGGGGAATTCTGGTTATTCCGAGGTCAGTAAGACAACCTCGTAGAACACACCTGCATGAGTGGGAGTTTCACTGAGGGCTCAGTTCACCCCTCTCCTTTCCTGTCTCTCGGGTTCCCATTTACTTAGCCACTTTTGTAATAAATATTGGGTTTATTGTTGAGCTTTCACCAGTGTCTTGGTTTTCTATATCGGCATCCTTCGAACCCATCCTGATACACCTTGCCATAACAGGAAATCAGGTTTAATAAGCAAAACTTTCCTCTCATGTAGCTGTGCTGGCTATGACCTATGACTGTGTTGTCTTTCAGGTGTTTTTCAATACCTCCAGAATGATCTTCTCCATAACTTTACAAGGCACTGAGCTGAGACAGACAGGCCTGTAGTTTCTGGGGTCCTCCTTCTGGCCCTTCTTGAAAATTTGAGTAACAGTCACCAGCTTCCAGTCACCTGGGTCTTCTCCGGATTCCCAAGACTGCTCAAAAAGTATCAAGAAAGGTTTTGCAATGACCTCACATGGTTGCCCTCTAAGCTTCCCCTTGCTCCTCTTGTAAAAGGATATCGGCCTAGACAGGCCCTTGGTCTGAGCCAGCATGGTTGTTCCTAATTTGACCAGTGATCCTGACATACATTGACTACATCAACAGAACATGCTAATATTAACTTTGTAATGAAATTTGTTGAAGCCAGACAATGGCTGGTTTAATTCTTTTGCACCAGTCAACTCAACCATTTGTGTGTTGGGGTAACTTATTTGTGGACATGAAAAGTTTAACATTTGGAAGCAACATGTGGAAGGGGATGTTTATGTACAAACCTCATTGACAGTGTATCATCAAATAAAATTTGGTCACTTTCTGGAAGTAATGTGAGATAATTCTAAACATTCAGTAGTTATTCTGTTGAGGATCGCATTCCATGATTGCTCATATTATTGTTAATTTTAATATATTTTGAATTGGCAATTTTTCATCTGAATGTCTTCTTGCTTATATATAACATGCTGAATATAATAGGTCTTGACAAAGTTTAAGACAGGAGAGGTACTAAATCAACATGCAGTTGGAAAGCCAAAGTCTGGAGATACTACGTGACTTCTGTGAAGTTACTCAGGGAGTAGCAAAGGAGCTAAATCAGTGTTACATCTCTTGGGTCCTGAACCACAACCACAACATTTCTTTCCCTCTTCTCACCCCTTTTATTTAAGCCACAGCTTCCTATATTGATCTTCTGCAACTGCATTCCCAGGGAAACCCAAGGGAATCTATCTTTTTGGGCCTTCCTTCTGTGTGTAAGCATGCTGGCAGATGGGTGGGTGAGTCGCAGATGCCAAACCTCTGACTGAGTGAGGCTGAGTGCCAAAACGCTCTCTACAGACAGGAATCAGAGCCTGCACACAGCCGGGAATGTCCAGATGAGGATGTTAACAGACAAATGTCTGTAGCAAGCTGCATGCATTTTGGCTCCTCCTCTGCCTTAAGACATGATGACCTATCATGGTAAACCAAACTTGGAACAAGGAAGAAACACTGGACTCATATAAGAATGCACTTTTATCCAAAAGAGTATTTTCCAGACTTCCTCTGAGGTCAATGCCATATTCTCTTACTCTGAGCAATATTGATCCCAACAATACAGATGTTGTTTGAAAAATACAGATGCAAACTGAACAATGCAAGCCCTTAAACTCTTCAGACGGAAAGGCTAGCAGAGTTAATGAAACTGGAAAACTCTACCATCACAGATTATTTGCTTAGAAGTGAAATGAGGTGTCAAAAGAAACATTCCCAAGAGCCAAATTTCATACACTTCCCCAGAACCCTTCCGTACAGGAGAGAAGGGGCTGAAAGCAATAACCTGAGATGCAACTAACAGGTTGCTGGAGGAGAATGACTCCCTTTGTTGCTTATAGAGGTGCCCCTTTGGAAAAAGTAGCTTCCCATGTGTAACACAGGCCTTTGGACATAATCCCAGGGATTCCGGCCTTTGTGAAGGAATTACACAGACTTCAGAGGGACCCCTGAGGCCCTGTGTGACATCTCTCTCTCTGACACAGGGACTTGAACTTTTTTCTCACTCACATGGTGCTCTCAATTCCACTATTCTTCCACATCAGGGCACATCACACAGGATGCATTAGATAATAAACTAACATTAGATATTAACTAACCGTATGTCACATATTCTTTTCAGTGCCCAGTCTCTAGATTACAGGGTGATTGCAAGTCCAGATAACGTGTCATTAGGAACTAAACCAATACTCATAGCAACTGTTTTGCCAAAAAACCTGGAAAACCTGAACCAGGACAGAAAGAACCATTCACCCCTTCTCCTCTTGTGACTGCCCATCTATTCTGCTCATGAATCTTCACTGGATAATTCTCAGAACTACATCATACATTTCCAAAGGATACACAGCTTTTACTTAATGATTTAAATTATTTCAAATTACAGATCCTTAGTTATAGCATTTTAATAGTTACCATCATGGTCAATTGTGCCACCTGGTTTTACTTGGATTTGATTTCCAACTGCTGGACCTTTTGTTTTCTATTTTAAGCTGCTTTTATTTTTAAACAAATGAAATTGATTTGTCCATGGAGAAGTCTGGGGGAGTATTTCAATAAATGACAGGATATGAACAGATATTATTTACCAGGTAATGTCCTTTAGCTTGTAGGATCTGAGCAGTAATACTGTGGGTTTCAACCCACATAATTATACAAACCAACAGTGCTAGGTAGCGATAACATGGCAGTTTATGTAGTTTTGTGTTGCTTTTGAGGTAAATGTTAGATCAGAAAATCTGGGAGATGAGATTTCTTTTTAAAAATGGAATGTAAAGTACCATGCAGACAGTGAGCCATAACTCAGAATAGTCAAACCCTATCCACGACTGTCTTTCAAAACCCACATCCTGTGATAGTTTTGTGTTTGAACAATAACAATGCTTTTACAAATATTCCTTAGCTCAGCAACTCAAGTTTTAGTTGATTGTCTGGTGTTAGTCATAACATAGAATTTACTCATTTCAGTGTGTATGTATATTAACGTGTGGTTTTGTACAAAAAATGTGGTGTGCGTGTCTACTATGTTTACTTCTGTGTGGAGAGAAAAAGAACACGATTTTTTAGGACTAATTTTGTCTTTTATAAGACAGAGGACTGGAGGTGTAATGTAAAAGATGGCTGTCCAAGTCTATAAACTCCCCAGACGTCTCAGGGGACCTGTTTGATATCCGTTTGCATTAAATAGAAACACGTTTCACCTGCTGGATTTGCACATCATTTCTATCTCACCTTTTCTAAAGAACTGCCACAGCCTGATTAAATCCATGTTAAAAATAGTTGTTGGATTCATCTCCCTTTCCTTCAGAAATGATAGTTTGTCATTTGTCTCCTGCACAGGGCCCAGGATGGATTACACACCTCATCCTCTGGCACTGGAGGACTGTCATGTCAATATTATCACTACTGATCTTTCCTGATTATTTGCTTTGCAGTGATGCCTCTTTGTGTCAGCCATGATCCAGAATCCTTGTGCACTACACAGAAAATTTTTATAGAAGAAAAGGCAGTAGTTAGATCTACATAGATGCATGATACTTTTAGTCTGATAGGCAAGTGTCTCAGCATATCACCAATTAATTCTGAGTCTCTCATGTACTATAGAAAAGGTATATGCTAAAACACCCATGGTTCTTGAATTAATACATATGAAGAGATTCCTCTCTTATCAGAAGAGCAACCTGGGAGAATGCATGAAGTTGTTTCCCATAAATATGTGATAGGAGGATGGTAATGACTTGTACTGTATTGTTTAGAGCTGGCAACTGGCAATAAATAGATGATACAGCTGCTTCTTAGTGCAATTGGAGAGGACAAGAAAAATAACACTTGCAGAAGCATTCAAAATTAGGAGCTGAAATATCTGGCATGCCAATTTTAGGTCAGGTGCTAAAATACTGTACTGTGATAATGTGAAGACAAACTAAAGTCACAAAGGAGGAAATCTAACCCTTTTATTTATCCCACCAGATGTTCTGAATAATGGCTCTATATGGTTTACATTTCTATTAAGAGAAAGATTTAGTCAATGGATCCCTTGTTCCAACTCAGACAACTTCCCAGATACACATTCACCCCTCCAGGAGCTGACTGACTCTGCTGGTGGGCAGACTAAAGACAAGGGGTAGCAGGAACTGTATCTGCTGTGTCTTTCTGCTCCCAAAGACACCACAGCATCTCTTAGTTGTACCTGAGGCATCAATTCCTCAAAAACATTTACCCCAGCTGGAGAACTGGACGACTTCTGCAGCAGACTGGACTGCCAAAGATTGCAGTGGAGAAAGCAGAGAAGTGAGCAGAGCTCAGGGTGAGGGCTGAGCCCTGGCTCATCTCCCTGCAGAAGCAGCCTTTTTTGCAAGCTAAGAAGGAACATGTGGTGAGATCCTAAATACCAGTGTAACAAGCTTTAAAGTAGAAATTATATCCTGTAGCTGTCAACAGAATTAACCATTATTTAAAAAGCACTAACATACTAACCAAAGCAGAATTTTGAATACATAAAACTAAAACTCAGGGTCATTGTCTAGTGCCTCTGATTTCAGGCTTATATTAAAAATGAAGAGTAAAAAACCTAGAACCCTTCATAATGCTTTTTTCTTCAGTTTTAGAAGCTAAAAGTAACTGTGAGGTTGTGTTTGATACACCCAGATTTGCCAAGAATAGCAGACCTGTTTAATCCTTTGGGTTTAGATAGCATAAAAGGAAGTGCAGGAAACTATCAAACAGCAAGCACCTGCTCAGCATGCATTAGTACCAAAAAAAAAAACAACCAAAAAACAACAACAAAAAAAAACCAAACAAAAAAAACCCAAACAAAAACAAAAACAAAAAAACCAATGCAAAAACAGAGGCATGCTAACCTTAGAATAGCTGGGTTTGGTACACATATCCTAAGGCTCTTTATGACTGTGTGGTCCTGTCTATTCTTCTAGTTGCTGGCGGGAGAAAAGGGCAATGAAATGCTTCAAATTACCTACATGACAGATTAAACACTCTGGTCTCACAGTAGCACTAAGAAATTTGCTTACAGACCTTGAGATCACAAGCCTAAGCGCAAAAACAGGACTTCACTTGCATCATATAATCATTAATATCTATACTGTTATAGACAAAAGCCAGACATCCAAAGATTGCCTACATTTCCCTCAGGCAATCCACTCCAGATGCTGTCAAGTGACTTTTAGTGGTGCCCTGCTTGAAAAGAGGGATTAGCTGGATGATCCCTGCAAGGGCACTAAGTCAGTCAAACATAAAAAATGTCACAAAGACATTATATGGTGATTATTTCCATTTCTAACATATCTTTAACTACATGGTTTCAGGCATTAAGAAATATGGCTGGGAAAACCCAGCTGATGTGATTTGATCAGAACACTAATATGTTTTACAGCAGGAAGGAATTACTGAACACACTTCCATGCACCCAGACCTTTGATTCTACTGATTAATAGCCTTTCTCTTGTTGGGATATCTCCAGAGAGCTTCCAAAAATAAATTCATTCAGCTTTAAAAAATATACATTTTGATTTATACTTCTGTAACTAAAAGATCATGGAAGTGATATGTCTAGAACATGCAATTCAAAATCTGACTATTAAACAGGACAGCTTTTTCAAGGAAATTCTAGTCCAAATTGACTTAGATACAGATTTATGAGCCAAATAGCACAATTTCAAAGTGTCATTGCGATTTTTGGCAATTCTAATTGTAAAAAGATGTACCATTGCATGCCTGGTCACAGTAAGAGAAAAACATACATAAGATTTGGGAGTGGTTGAAGATAATGTTCCAGATTTTCTTGCCTTTCTTCTGTTCTGATTTTCCCAGAGTTAGTGAGAAATTAGTGGCTTCAGGGTCATGAATATTTCAAAGACAGGATAATGATGCACATAATAAGGAAAAATGTAATTGTTTTTCCCCAAATGAACATTTATTTGTCTGCTGCTCCAGTTCACAAGGAAGTGAAAATGCAGGTTATATGGCAATAGGAGGTGCTGGTACTTGGAGGTACCTCCAGAGAGAAGGAGGTAACCACTGGAAAGAAATTAATCAGTGTATGTCTTTTCTCTGTCCCACAGCCAGTGTGTTATGCATCAGTTGCATTGCTCTCCTCTACTCTGTCAACACATTCAACTCTGACTATACCAAACTCTTCTTTCACAATAGTTACACTACAGAAGTGCTGAGATCACATAAGTTAGAAACTTCCTCATGTCCCTAAAGCTGTGGACAAATTCAGATTTGATCCATAGAGAAAAAGGAAATTTGGGGAGTAGGGAAGAGGGAAGGGGGAGGAAAGAGCAAGGAAGGAGGGTGGGCAAGGTAGGGGCAGGATAGAGGAGAAATAGCCCAAAGAAAACCTGTGGTGGAGAATAGAATCAAGTCAGGAGGTGTCCCAAGAAATTTGCAAGAAAAAAATACAGTCTTATGGGACAGACATTTTCTGTAGATCCAGTGGCAGCACATGAAGAACACAGGATGGGAAAAGGCAGGAACACCAACATCTGCCAGGCCTACCTGTACCATCTGCTCAACCAAGGTCACAAATACAAGGCTACATCCTGAGTATCCATGTCACAAGGCTACTCTGTTTCTAAATGTTTGACATCTGCCCTCAGCTGTACCAGAGGAGGCAGCATCACCCAGAAACCAGGATAGTGCCCAAGCCATGTTATACCTGGAAGCAAACCCACACACCTGCTGTGCTGCTCCACCACTGTCCACTGCACGTCGAGAAGAGAGGCTTCCTCCACATCACAAGGTCTCAGTAATTATCCAGAAAGGAACATATAATAAACACATATTAAACTCAACTTTTTTAGTTGGTTGTATAATTGATAGAGATGTGGAGGAGCAACACCAACAACAACCTCCTGATCTACATAGCAAAAAAGTTTCATAATGGCTGTGCTGAAGAAAATAGGATATTAAAATCTGATGATTCTGTATCTAGGCAGTCACCCGCCAGCAGTAAAAAAGTTCTTCTGAGTAAAAAGGTAAAAGGCCCTGCCAAGGGACTGTATCATGCAACTGAGGAAGACCATGTTGGACTACAGAATGAAAAATGCCACCTAGCTGAACTCTACATAGCTGCTCTGGTCATCTTGACTCCCAGGAAAACCTCTACAGTTGCACATACAGTTCAAATCAGTCAGTGTCCAGTGACGCTCTTCTAACTCTTTGTATGACACATGGGAAGAAAATTTTCTCCCCAGGGGACTGCCTTGGCTGGAAGTCAAGGTTCAAGGCTGAGAACACGAGACTGGATTTGACTCCACACCATTGAAAACTATGCCACTCATGTAAGAATATTCAAAATACTCATTTTTCCAGACATAATTTTGTGCAGATTCCATCTACCTGGATTGTGCAATCGTACCTCCTGGGCTGGAGTATATTGGCACGGCTTGACCGTGGGTGACAACCTTTCTGATTAGGGAGAGACAGTAGTTAATCTACTTCCAGTCTCCCAAGATTTAATGTTATTCTAAGCAAACTCTGAAAAGGGCACATGCTCCTGTTTTCTTCTCTTTTTGCACACTAAAAAGTATTCCCACAGCTCAGCCCAGTGTGACTGGGCTTATTTTGAACTATGGCTTTATGACTCCTTCAAGATTCACGTGGTTAGGGTTTATATGTGGGAAAAAAAGCCTTTCCTCACCCACCCCCACATTCATTCTATGCTCACATATACTGAAATCATCCATAAAAGGTCTGAAACATAGTCATTACACTGGTCAAATATGAAAGGCAGTCTTGCAAAATTTTACTCATTCACGTTGCCTCTGTGAGTCACCTTTCATTTTAACCAGTACTTACTTGTTTGTCTGTTGTTGTCACCACTAAAGAAAGCAGGGAGGAATAGATTTTCTGTGACTGTAAGGCATATTCTCCTTCAGTGCTTACTTTCCTCATGGCATTTTTGCAAGTCTGAAGTCAAAATGTTTCATTCTGATCCTATTTTATTGGGTTTTCTCAAAATCTATGTGCTTCCAAGACATGAAGGGCACCCAGTGCAAATACGAAATCTCATATTTTTAATTTATCTGCAATTTTACTTTTCAGGATTTAATCAAATAATAATGATAGCCAGCTACACTTCCAGAGAATTCTCCATTACTTCATTGAACAATGAATAATTGTCAAATCAGATTTTTCCCTCTGTTGTGTATTCAATTATTGATGTCTGTCCCTCCTCTCATCAGCAATGGACTTAAAGCTTAAATATTTTTTGTCATATTTGGAAAGGTGCAAAAAAGCTGGAGATTGTTTCTGTATTTCTGAAACTAGTTGATAAACCAGGTCAGATTATAGGACTCCCTTGAAGAAAGAAGTAGTCATTAATATTTTTGAGCCACTTATAAGCAAGGAGCGATAGCTTTCTGATCTTCTCATGATGTTCATTATACACATTAGACCTCTTGGGAATATCTGAAGCAGTGCCAGAAGTGATTTTTATTTTCTTAGCTAACATGAGTAAAAGGTTTCAGATGCTGAATGCAGTTTATATTCTACTGAACTGTGCTATTATACTCACCTAGAGTTGCAAATAAATCCTCCTCAGGACTACTCATGGGGAACCAGTTTCAAGTATAACAAACAGCTGTCTTTTAGATCACCATTTCTCAAGAAAATATTAACAAATTCTCAATTCTTTTAGTTATTGTTTATGCAATTATTTCTGCAGTCTTTCCCATCTGTGCATGGAAAAGTTCCCTGCAAATAATTTGTCTAGTTTGTTTCAGTGAACAAAATTCTTTAGGTCATTAGTTTTTTGGTATTTTTTTAATGGGAAGATGGGAAATTCAAGTTCAAAGCACTCATAATCTCTTAAATATTGCTCTTAAAATCAACATGAGACATAACTCTTAAATTGAGACCCGTGACAGTTCCTCAGTACAGTATGACATTATGTTGCATTTGAATTGATTATTTAGGTAGCTGATGCACTTTCACAGCTCATTCAGTACCTTCACACTTTTGCAATCTTCAGTGTATTTATCACAATATTTATATTCATTGAGGCTAGTCCCCACAATGGCAGACACTGTACCATATAATTCCTTCCTAAGGCACTCTCTGGCTACCAACTTTGCCAGGATCAGATTGCTCCCATAAGATTCTCCTCCCTGTACTTGCCAATCTTAATTTCGAATCTCAGTGCATCTGTGGCTTTTCTTACGTCAGAGGTCTGGTTTGGAAAGTCACTGTAGTCCTAATTTACAACCCAACTATACTTATGACCACTTTCAGAATCACTCCCTCTTTGCTGAGACTTGCTGGTTCCTGCCCCATATGTGTATAGCTAGCAAAGTTGTTTTTCTTTTAATAGCTGAGGAATTGAATCACAGGAAACTCAGCACTCTGAAGAAGACTGGAACAGGTTGGATAATGGCATCTTTCTTTTTGTCTGTGTGACCTGGATTTGAAAACGCTGAGGCTTTGAACTCTGGCCCATTCCTTGCATTTCCTGGTACTTATAACAGACATGGACTATTTGTGAACAGCTCAGATCTTTGGGCACCACTTATATACACAAGACTTGATCCAACACCCAGTAGAGTTAATGGAAAGACTTTTGGTTGACTTCCCTTCTCCTTGGACCAGGAATATTTCATAGGTCTAGAACATACATGCTGTCTTTTGCTGCTTTTTCTCCACGTAGTAGCACATACATATTGCCACTGCAAATATTTTCCAATTAATGGTCCAAAATAAAGCCCCAAGTGCTTTAGCACAAAGTTCCCTTCTTCACAGGAAATTTCCAAAGAGGCATAAACAGCAACTGTGAGTCACCACACCTAAAATGACAAACAGTAAGTAGCAAATGTTCAGTAAATATACCACCTATAACGTGCAGAAAAAACAAACAGAAAGGCTTTGAAGTAAGATTCTCACTATGAAGATGTGAGTTCACACAAATTTATGAAAAACTGCAGCAATCAGAATTGCTGGGGAAAATAACAGGAGAATTATGTGGAACTTTATCCCAGAAGTCACAGGAACAGTATTTTTGTTTGTGTATAAAAACCAAATTATTCCTGCCACTTTGTAGTGGAAGTCATTGATTATTTTCACTGACAAAAATTATTGTTAGATTGTCAAAATTGTAAAACCATCATGAGATGTTTCATTAAATGTAACAATTGCACTGAGCTCCTGTAAGAACGGGAAGACTTGCAGACTGCAAACTTTAGGCTCTTTGCACAGCCTATGAGCAAAAGGAGATCTTTCCTACAAGCTGTTAAGAAAGGATCTCAGTGTGTTTGAGATAGGAGAGAATAGGAGCTTCTGTGCGTGGGGCAGCTGGACTAGCAACTTTTGGAGAGTGGCAGTCCTGGAGCCTCTGGCCACAGATGGGCTAATTGCATTAGTACAGTTAATTCTGTGAAAAGCAGCAGTGCCCCTGCTGAGCTTACATCCTGTGGAATCACATCAGTCTTGTTGAGATGGCACAAGTGCCATTATGTGCATCCATAGCCACCTCAGCAGCACAAGGAAAAATTAGGGTTTTAATAGTAATAGAACAGCTTACCCAGGTGCAATCTTCAATAAGCTCCTCAGGGCACCGGGGACAGAGCAGTCGAGCCTCTTGACCTGCAAGCCTAGCCATATGGACACTTGGTGGTCCTGGGAGCAGGCACTCGACATGCAGTGACTTACACCACCTTGCCCTACTACTGCTCCCCACTGAGAAAGACCCACCTCTCAATGCCATGAGACAAAAATCATGGGTTTTAATCACCCAAATCTGATTGGATGGTTGAAGTAATCGAAGTATTCATCCTAAATCTGACCACATCAGAATCCAAGGTTTCTGAGCTCTTTGGGGATGCAAAAATAAGAATAGGACAGGAAAATATAAGAATCAACCTGGTTTTCCATTTGCAGTTAAAGACAGAGAAATTCAGAGCAGTGACTGCACTGGGATCCGATGAGATGAGGTGGGAAGGGATCAGACTGGGATGGAAACCAGGCCTGCAGTGGGTACAGGTGGGGTGACTTCATCCCTTGCCTACCCCAAAACAGACACCCAGTTAGGGGACACCAATATTTTTAAAAAGCCAAATGGATCTTTTGTTCCTCTTACAGACTCCTCAGGGAAGTGGTCACAGCACCAAGCCTGACAGCTCAAGGAGCATTTGGACAATGCTCTCAGGGACATGGTGGGATTCTTGGTGATTGTCCTGGGCAGGGATAAGAGTTGGACTTGATGATCCTGATGGGTCCCTTCCAACTCAGAATATTCTGTGATTCTGTAATACTGGAATAGAGCCAAAGAGGACTAGGATAACACATCAGAAAAGTTAAGATGATAAACAAAAGATCGAAAGAGAAGATGCCTATAGATATAAAAGATAATGTTTGTTTTTCTTTCCAAAAGCATGTTTTGAGAATGCAACACGCTGCAAGAACAGACTGTACTGGCATGGGCAGACAAAAAGCAATGGGAAAACCCAGTAAGTCCCCTTTCAACCATATAAACAAACTTGTCTCTAGGCATGACATCACAGCCCATAAAAGCCTTCAGTGCTAGGGTTTCATTCTGCTTTAAGAGTGTCATGAACATTAATTTTAACTTGACTTGTTGAATAATCCCAGAGGGAAAACAAGTAATCAAGACTTTCCTCTATTCATCAAAGATCTGAAGGCAGTGTTTCCCACCAGTTGCCACAACGTATTTCAGCCTTTTTCCTGAAGAGCAGTGTAGCTAGAAAGAGCTATGTGGCATGGGTAGTCCTCCTGGCACAGACATGAACTACTGGTTTATCTTCTGAAAGATTAGATGTTGTTGCTTTTTTTTTTGTCGACAGTAGACTGACTGTAGCAGAACCTAGAGGGTCTACTTAGACAAATATAGACATATAATCCACCCTTCCTGAAGATGTTTGTGTTTGTGATACTGCCTGGCAATAAACCAAGCTCCCACTGAAAGGCCTGAATCTACTTCTCCAAAAAGAACAATTCAGAGAATAATATCAAAACAGTGTGTTATATCCAAAAAATAATGTACCACAGAGTGACAAACCACTGAAAGACAGCTGTCAGTGATCTTCCCCAGATCACCATCAGCAAGAGGATACTCCCCTAACAAACAACTCTTTTAATGGATAAGAAGGTTCTCTCTTGGATCAGTCACTGTTGTTCCAGTTAGTGCCAGGGTCCATGCCCCAATGCTTTCACTGTGTGGCAGCTAATGATTAATTTAAAAGCAGAGTATTTGAGTGAGAGAGAAGGTTGGTCCTCCATTGCTTTCTCCTTCATTGCTTTTAGACCCTTATGAGGAAAGAGAACAAAATGGCACAAAAAGAGCTGAATTCATTATTGCCTTATGCATTTAGTCTAAAGAAAAGGTCTTGTAAAATCTCACTATCCATGCTGACTACAATTATTTATTTTGCAAGGTGCTGGGAAAAGATTAAGAGCAGGAATTTGATGAGCACAGTCAGAAATCATCAATTTTATGACCTTCACCAGTCATCCTTCTTCAGTTCTAGGATGAGTCTTTTCCTAAAAGCTTTTCCATAAAATTGATTACTTTAATTTTCAATTCTACACATGAACCAAAGCAGTAGAATTGCAGCTTTTCAAACCATGGTAGAAGTTGTTCTCTGAGACAAAGTACATAGTTCTGCTGTATGTGGCATCAGTGCTTTGACACACTGGATGACCTGGGGTAGGAAAGCATGCAGTCACTGAAACACCACTAGGTCACAGAGGACCCAGCAGAGATGCTCATAAGCCATCTCTACACACATCAGGATCCCATCCTCTACCAAAAATGTAGCCACTATTTAGTGCTTTGTCATTTGTTTACATAAAAATGTTGTCCTCTCTAAGGGTTCACTTCTGAAAATAAGCCTCTGTTTTAAATGCCTTGATAGTGACTGCATAAATTTACATGACTCATTGCACAATCCTTGGAAAATTGCTTTGCTTATCATGGATACTCAACATTTCTTTGAGATAAGTTTGCAGTGGGAGCTGCGGGGGAAGGCTAGACTGGCAAGACCTCAAAATCTGAGGAAATCATAGAATGCTGCTAGTAACAACTTTGTGCTTTACCTCAACAACTATCTTTACAGCACGAGAAATTGTGCCAGAAATTCAAATTGCATTCATTTTATTACACTTGTTTTCAAGTTTTTTGAATGCAGATATAATTCAGTTTGCATTTCAGGGGGAGCCAATTACTGAATCACAGAATTAGAGAACTGTGGAGCATGGAAGGGACCTCTGGAGGTCATCTTGTTCAATCTACCTAGAGCCAGTGGCCCAGGACTGTCCAGAGAGAGCTTTTGAATGTCTATCCAAGCATAGAGACTCCACAGAGCCTCTGGACAACCTGTGCCATTGCTCAGTCACTCTCAGAGTGAAAAAGGATTTCCTGATGTTCAGATGGAGCCTCCTGTGTTTCAGTTTGTTCCTGTTGCCTCTGGTCTTGCCACTGGACACCACTGGAAAGAGCCTGACTCTGTCTTCTTCACTCCCTCCATCAGGTATTTACACACATGGACAAGATCCACCCTGAGCTGTCTCTTACCCACAGTGAACAGTCCACCCAGGTTCTTCCATCCTTTGCTATTACATTTTCTTGAGTATAAATGTTCAGCTGGTAAATCTGACCTGTTGCTCATTTACCCTTGCTCAATGTTCTTTGAAAAGTGTTTAGGGGATTTCCTCTTTAAGGCACATCACAACAGGGGGCTCTACTACATCAACTTTTACCCAAGTTAAGAATAGCAGCGCTAAAATTTACTCCTTTTTTAATACCCATGAAGGCACAAGTGGATAGGAATAAACTTATCCTAAAAATTTAAATGTTGTTTAAGCACAAGAGAAATCAGAGAAATAAATTGTTGTTGTTGGGTTTAATTTGTTTTTCTCTAACTACCTACTTTTCATTTAAATATATATGATGACAGAGAGACTTACAGGAACTTTAAAACTGATTTCATTCTTATTCATCATTTGTTAAAATAAATAGGCTTTTATATAAGCTAGCTCAAGTGCTTCTGTTCAGTGGCAGATACTTTTAGCAGATGTGCCCTTTGTGTCCTACCTATTAGGAAAGATGGATGAATATTTATGATATGAAAGAGGCAATTCTTTTATCTACTTTACTCCTCCTTGGAGCATCTTCCAGTTTATACACTAATAGTTGCCTGCAAGAAAATTATTCTGCATTTTACTTTTGTGCCTAGTTAAGAGATCCAAATTCACCTACCCAAAGATGATATTTTCCCAGTCTTAGGCTTGGTGAAGTTCAGCAAGGAATGAGGTTGTGTATCCCAAATAATCTGGGCATGGAATCCCCACCCCAGATCACTTGCAGTTTCCTTCTAAATGGCCTGGTTGGCTAACCAGGGAGGAAAAGATTTTAGCAAAAGATTTCATACATTACTCTTGACTGTCCACCTTTCTCAGAGGCACCTAAGGCTTCCTCATGGAAAGTACTGGGCGACTTCTAAATACAGTGCCTTGACCTAAAGTGAATGAGTTTACTGTAGCTATGGATGGCGAAGTAAACTCTATTTGCATGTTCATAGGAGCCAGACAATGAGTTCTTACACAGAAGGAATTCTTGAAAGCACGACCATTTCATTTAGCTTAAGGCTGCACAGAGGCACATGTAAACCCTGTGTTTACGTAGGGTTGCATTTGAAGATGAGGAGTTAAAGTCACCTCCAATTCAGAAGCTATGTAGGTATACTAGTGTGGAGTTGGACCTCAGCCAAACCTGCATGCTATCAGCAGATCTTGCTAGCTAGGGCTCAGCACCATGACAAGGACAGCCAACGAGCCTCCGTTAAAAAGCTGGTTCACATCTGAACCGAGAGTATAACTAGTCACAGTGCCAAACAGAAGCTGATCTTTCCGGGAAAAAAAAACTTAACTCAGGGTACTGGCCATGAAATTCCATACTGATCCATTTCCAAAGAGTTTATTAAAGACAAAACCCGATTGGTTTGGAAGGAACTAGCTCTTCCTCCAGTGGAATTTCCACCACACTGAATGTGGCTTTTCCCACAGTACAATGCACAATGTGACTAATGTTACAGGATAACCCTAGGCCAATGTGATGTGCCAAAAGACGGCATATTAAGAACGTGAGAAATGTTGTTTGTAAATTTTGGCTTCCAAGGCTGAATTGATTCATACAACTTCAGAAATACTTCTGCAGCATTTTGCACAGGTAATGAGCCTGGACAAAGACTAGGAAAAATACAGTCAGATATTGCATATAAAGCTAGGTGAACTTTAAATTGGAACAAAGTGTCCTACAATATTGGTATTAAAGTAAGATCTTCCCAGCTCTTGTAGTTGGAGCCATTCTTAAAACTGCAAAAGCAAAACCAGTTGCATATGAGAAATATGTATCACACCGAGATACAACATTGAAGATACATCTTACGAATCACAAGACACATTTTATCATAATGATCATAATTTATCATTCTATTCACTCTGTTTACACAGAATGTAAAATATGAGGGCAAAATGAAGTCATTCTACATGGGAAATATAAGTTATTCTGATCTTTTGGGGTTCTGAAAGCAGTAACTAGACTTTCTGAACTGACCATGTAGTGCAGTATCTAGGTATGGCAGGAGCATTCCTTCACACTGAAAAAATATTTTTCTGAAACTTATGGTTTTGTAAGTTACCATAAAATCACTGTGTGGTGTTCTGATGCACTTGAATGAAGCATTGCAATACATGTATAAAGTCTAATAGAACAGATGACAGGTAATAAAAATAAGGGAGGTCTGTGTTTTCTTAGCACTTCTGGGTAAGACCTATACCTTGATCTGAAATCAAACTGGTTTTGCACATGCCCATACAGGATTTTTTTCTCTCTAGTATCTCTAACTTCAGTTTGAACACAAACACATTTCAGAAGTACTTAGAAATATTTTTAAGAAAGGATGGATAATATGGGTTTCTTTGAGGCATCATGAACTCTTCAATTATTGTAACATGCAAGATGGATCTATCAAAATGCACAATATTACTACACAGAAAATAAGAAAAAGTGTTGTGATACCTAGTCATATATGCCTGTAGTATTACCCATGCACCTTTGAATAAGAGACATAGAATGACTCAGAAATGTGAAAAGAGATTTTTTTTATATATTGTTTAGGATAGGAATTTTAAATTTTAAATTACAGATCTGAGTAACGCAGTTAGACTGAAGTTGAGACATATCACAGATGGACTGAAACAGAGTCACAGCACTGAATGAATTCTCTATTGTAGGATTGTTGAAGAAAACCTTTATTTCAGGAAATCTGTAATATTACTTCTTACACAGACAGTGCTTAGGTGAAAGGTTATTATCCCTGTCTCATTTTAACGTCTTTCCATCCAGAGCTAAAAATATCTATTGATAAATAATTATATGTAGCTCTCATCCATTCTATATTTCCACTTAATATTTCTATATAAAGGTACATAAAGCAGGATACAGGAATCATTATTAGCATTCCTGAACATACTTCCTTTTGAAAAAAATATCAGTCATATCCTACTTCACATTACTGCATTTTTAGGATATGTAGAAATTGTATCTGTGTATCTTCTGCTAGAAAGGGATGGTAATTACATTTATTTTAAAATGTAGGCCTCTAACTTTCTGGATTTATATTTCTGTAGATTTCCAGCTACAATCTTCATCTTTTTTTCCCAGTAAATCTCAGCAAATCATAGCAAAGCAAATTGCCTTAAATACAAGCATGAAGATTTGTGAGCAAAACTGTGGGTTTTCTTAAATTTTTCATCTGTTTCAGAGTCTGTAGTCCAAGTATCATATGTGTAGTATCTCAATTTTTAATTTATTCCACTTGTCTGTTTTCAGAAGGGGCCTCATTGTCATCTTTATTCAGTGACAACACTCCCTGTCTTCCATCCCTCCAGTGCTGCACTGAGTCATATTCCAGTGTCAACAGCCATTGTCCCCCATAGCAAACTTCCAGACTCAGGAGAAACAGCCCTGCATTTCTCATAAGGGACATGTCCTGCACAATTTTACCAATCCAGCCTGGTGAAGTAGTTCCAATTATGACCATTTAAGGATTTCCCAAACAAAATATTGTAAAATACTGTATGAGCAGAAAACAGTATTTTCTGAGTCCACAGGGCAGTACTAAGCCTGACTGTCCCTTCCAAACACGCACAGGGACCTCCTCACCCTCCTGTGCACAGGAACCCATTTCAGCCCAGACTGGGGCTACCAGCCCCTGCCCCAGTGATGCCACAGCAGGGCCAGTCTCGAGATGTTGAGGCATTAGTTAGGCCGTGATGTCTTTCTGGACAAGATAGAGTTCTTGCCCTTTTCTTCTTGATGGGCAACATAAGACAAGTTTGATTACTCTCATAAGCTGATTTTTCCACTCCTAGACATCACATCTGTGTGCAGATCTCCAAGGTTAAGTTCTCTGATTGCACCAACTAGATGCACTCCTAGAGGTTTCCTGGGGTGGGGGGAACACGGAGCTTTCTATGATTTTACAGGAAACTGATACTTCTTTTGGAGTGACTAAAAAACTAAGATTTAATTTCACAGGCTAAAAGATAAATTGGTAAACAAAATGGGCTGGGTTTCATTGAGATTTTCTGTCTGTTACTGTATCAACTAAAGGGATGAGCAGCAGCACAACTTGTGCTCTACATGTGGAACAAAAGAAGAAGCTGTCAGAAAACAGCCTCTTTTGGTCAAGAGGAAGGATGGTCATTATGAAAATAGTGAAAATAACTCAATTTCTTGGATTACTACAAGTAAATGGAGTTTAAATAACACCTACCACCTACTATGCAAGAGCTCCCTTCATCATTCTCTATTCCACCTTAACTGAAGAAAGACCTTGTGTTTTAAAGGAATTAATTAAAGACAACATACAGGTAACAAGAATATGGCCTTTAGGGAGGCTCTTTGTCTTGAAATTTCTTATTGTCACGGCTCATTGATAAAGCACTCAGTGAACTGATGACAGCTCAGTGTTTAGGCTGATATTCAATAATCTACTGCATCGAGAACTCATTAGTGCTTCTTTTACTTCCTGTCTTTCTAATCACCTCTCTCAGATGCCAGAAGAAATCTGAACAACCTGTAACCCTGTGATAGCATACAAGTCTTGTGCAAGATGGTCTCTTCACCTGGTTTCCTTGACCTCCAGGTAGGAACTTACACTGTGCCAGCACTGTTTTCAATCATGAAAACACTTTAATTTCATGTCACTCTCTAAAGCTTCTAATCTTTACTATACATTTAAACACCTTTCCCTTTCAAATTTCTGAGAGCTGCACCTATTTCACTAGCAAATTTCTTGCCTTATTTTTGGGGAAGCAAGTGCTGTAGAAGGAAAACACATTTTTCAAACGTGTCTTTGAGAAATGGGACAGATATATGAAATGTTTGGTGCTGTTTTGACTTCTGTTGCTACTGAAAAGAGATCTGCTAGGGAGATTGAGAAATATAACCACAGGATACTACCTTAGAGGATGCACTGTCTTGGATTTTACAGTCTACAGACATTTTCTGTCAGATATACTGTACACAAGGGCACTGCCAAATAACAACAGAGAGTATTCACGGTATTCTGAGGAACTGCCAAAGAAAACAAGTCTGCAGATTACCCTTTATTTGATGTTAGGATGACATTTCTCACATCAACAGAGTTTCTGG
Source organism: Myiozetetes cayanensis (assembly GCF_022539395.1). Taxonomy (NCBI): domain Eukaryota; kingdom Metazoa; phylum Chordata; class Aves; order Passeriformes; family Tyrannidae; genus Myiozetetes; species Myiozetetes cayanensis. Next base: position 83,868,392 of record NW_026087411.1, on the reverse strand, counting down.
AACTTAAAATTCAAGGATTAACATTAAGAATGGATTCTGAGCCAGGATTCTGAATTTCTAGTCAGACCTTGGTTATGGTTTTATATCTTTGGTTATTTACCCACAATGCAACATATTGTTAAAATTCAAAGCCACTGTAATTAAAAGAGCTTTGTTTTCACTGTCTTCCAGTGTACAAAAACATACTTTTGTTCCTTGGAACTACATAGAAGAAATATATTTGTCTTGAAATCATCTCACTTCATAGTTGACAACAGTAGCTACATATAAGAAGAAAACAATAAAATCCACCCAGAAGACTTCCTGCTTGTTAATCTATTGCAACAGTACTATAAAAGCAGGAAGAGGACTAACAGTTCAAAAAGAAACAAGGAGACTTGAAAAGACCAATACTTCTACAACTATTGACAATAAGGAACCCTAAAACTCTGTGCCCAAAACTCTACTTTACAGTTTTGGATGCAAGACAGGTAATAGCAAAATGTAAGCTACATACATGGAGTGCATGATCCAGGAATCCTGGAAACTTTCTTAGTCTTTCATCAGTACACTGCCAGAAAAATAAAAACAAAACAAGGGCTTGAAATAGCAGGAAGTCAAAGGGAGTGGAAGATAGAAGACGGATGCCTGCTTGTCAGACTTTTCTTTGCTTGGCTAAACAAGCCCAACTCTTACAATCACCAGGTGCTCCAGCCTCTGGACCACCTTGGTGTTCCTCAGTTGAATTTGCTCCAACATGTCCTTGTCTTTCTTATTTCCTGGGAGCCCAGAGCTAAACAAGCAGGAGGACTGAATAGTGGGGAACAGGACATAAGCTTCAGGAAGGAAAGAGGGTATGGAAGAAGGGAAGAAACACCATGCCGAGCACGGCATGTTGACATAATTGATAAAGAGAAAACTGCTCCTGTAGAGTGTACAGTAATTTTAGTCACTTATTTCTGTTCACTGTCATGAACAGAACCCAAAACTGCAAACACTAAATAAAGTGTTGCAATTTTCCAGTGGTGGTTGCTATGAGGCATAAACATCAGGGCACTAAAACAGATAAACGTCTCACATTTGTTTCAGTTTGGCAGCTGCAAAACCAATATTACTCAAGGTATTTATCAGTTTTCTATACTTCTGCTTATCCCAGATAAGACCATTTTTTGTCAACAATACTGGAGTTCTGGTAACTTATAAATGACCTTATTTTTCTCAGAGACCAATAATTCTGGTGAAGTTCATGACAGTAGTCCCTGGATAGGTTCCCTCTCTAATGGAAAAAGATACAGCTTTTGTTTTCTTCTTTCTGGTATTTCCTGTGCATCTGAAGCTTTTCTACTTTCATTACAGCTGAAGAAAGAAAATACATTTCCATCAGTATTTTTAACTCAAGAATTTTACAGGAATATCATGCTCTGAAAATGAGAGACAAAGTATTTTATTTCTTTGTCTCAGTTTCATCGATTTGTTCAACATTTAATATTATACAAATAACCTTGGTAGTGACTTGAAAGATAATTCAAGGTTGGTTAAAGAGGTCGAGTTATTAGAGCCATAGTGCATTCTTAAACTAAGAGATTGGTGGGTCTCTCAAAGCAACCACCCAGAAATGTCGTGTTCTCAAAACTTTATGAAATTCTTGAAAATCCATGAGTAGCTTCCATCACTTCAGGAAGTAACAAATATGAGTTGCACCAAGAAAAGGTATAGTGGTAATAAACTAAATCCTCTAAACATCCCTGTCTGTAGAGAAATGAAAGACAGTTCAAACTGGAATCATTCTCTTATAGTCTGAAAGCCATATGGCTACATGATCACTCTTTGAAATACCATTTGTATTTCCTTTCACTTATAATCAGTCAGGCAGTCTATAGAGGTATATAATTTCCATTAGTGGGCACTAAAATTTGCCATACAGCTTCCAATGCAGACTAACATTCAGTGATCAGGAAGCCAGCCTGCATGTCTAGCTTCACTTCTGTGACAGATGTCTTGCACAATCTTAAGAAACAGAATTCCAGTTTTCCCAATTAAGTCAAAAGGCTTTGCTCCAGCTCCTACGGCAAAAGCCATTTCTGTTTCTAAAGCAGACTCGATTAAGATACGATGGGTAGGAAGGATCACCACCAGTCCATTCTCCTCCTCAGTTAGCAAGTAGTTCTTCTGGCCCACTGCTGTTCTTTTCCAGATTGTTCCTGTCACTCTCTCTAGGTAAAGCGACACCATAGCCATCACTGTGATCAAAGCTGTGCCAACACAGGTGAGCACCCACGCAGGGAGCAGCCAGCACATGTACAGTGCAAGCAGGACAGAGCTCAAAAAAAACCAGAGACCCACCTCCTCAAGCAAGTTATTTGCTAATACTGGACTCAGGGCTGCCACAATGCTCACAGCTCGTGAGGAATTAAAGGTTGTGTAGCTTTAGGTACTCTCTGCAGTTCAAGTAGTTCCTTAGGTGGAAAGTCTCTCTCTGCAGCAACCATCCACCAGAAATCCCAAAAAAGACACCCAGGGTATCAGTTGCTATCTCATTTTCTTCACCAAATGCCTTGCAGGTTGAATTTGTTTAAAGTCTTATTCATACATAAGACAGAGGAAGCCTCTTCTGCTTTCATCCACCCACCTCTAGATACCACAGCCCAAATACCTCTTTTAAGACTATTCCCATTCTAACTGATTTTTGGTATCCAGCATTTCCAAATGATTTGAGTAAATAACTAATACAATACATATATACCAGTGCCACAATGCCTTTCAAAAAATGAATAGACACATAAATTTTCAGTAGTTTTATTGAAAAATGCCTCTTTCATTTCAGAAATAAATAATATAAGGCAGTGAAATTCACAATTTGCAGTTAAAATATAAAAGCAGCAATTCTATATCCATAGTCTTGCAAACAATTTCCAACTGCTTTTGATAACTAAGGAACACTGTATTCTGAAAAAAAAAATCCATACTAAATATACAACATAAACATGCAATTCCATCTCTGCAGGATTGACTGCAATTTGGCATAAATGTAACTGTGTCTACAAACAAGGAGATTTCAGGCATTATTAAACTGTATCCAGTTGATACAATGATTTCAGCTACTTAATGTTTGTGGTGTTTAGAGGAGATGTATAAGAGCAGTATATGCTCTGCAGATTGTAACTCAGAATAGAAGAAAATGACAACGATATTGGAAGGAGAGGGAAATTATTGTTTCTTTTTTAACTAGATAATGCAAACCTGTGATCTGACTGAACTGAAAACATGCATTTGAAAAAGAAGAAAAATGCAGAGCTAAAGCAGACAGTCCTTAGAAAATTTGCAGCAGCTCTGTGGTTATTTTTGGTTTGGTTTTTTGGTTTTAATTTTTTTAATTTAATTGTTTTTACATTATTTTAATGAAAAGGCAGAACTGGTATAACTGAATGCACACATTAACCTGTATGCAGCCACTACAAGCAACAGTATTTTACAAGCATTTCCAGAGCAACATGAAATCTCTAGGGACACACATTGCTATCACCTCGTAAGCGAGATACAAAACAGGGGTGCATCTGATATGAAAAGACCAGAAAGATACATTGCAAAAGCACTGATGCACTCTCCCTGTGTGTATCTGCAAATGCAAGTACAGCAAAAAAAAAAAAAAAACCAACCCAAAAAACCACCAACCAAAAAAACCGAAACAAGAGACACAGATCTTTTACGGTTTTGTTTTTGCTTTTCTTGACAGTGATCTTTTCCAGCGCATGTGCTCAGGGTATTCTGGTGAATGCATTTCAACTCCATAGTCCTCATATTCGTCCTCTCTCCTTTCTGACTCCATAGGTACTATAAAGGGTTCACCTTCAGGTTGATAGGGTCCACTTTCAGGCACGTATGGTTCTGGTTGAAAATAGTTGTCCGATTGAACATAATAGTTATCGCTTGTCTTTGAATCCATATATGCAATGAACGTTAGTTTGTACACATAATGTTAGTTCAATCTTATTTTCATATAATAAATACATAAATTAGTAGTTCACTGGGGGTATTTTTCAGTTTTGCTGATGAATGCTTTTTGGCAGTAAAATAATAAAAGGTTTAAAATTCAACTTCAAAGGCTTTGTATTTATAATACATAAAACATTGCAGAAAGAGTCTTAAATTATGCAAGGGACAAATTACGGTAAAACTATTAAAAACAAAAAAAAAATAAAGCAAATAAAGTAAAATCATTATTTTACAGCTACTTTAGTAAATCCAAGAACTGGATTTCATTTTAAACTGAGTAATTAGTAGAAGACATGGAGCAGGTAAAATGAAGAGATGGGTTTGGCATATACTACTTTTCTCTGAGAATGGGAAAGTAAGTGTAGACATAACTATCACCAGCGGCAATATACAGTACATGACATTTTCTTGTGCTGTTCCTCGTAACATACCGAGTTACAGCTGGTGCTTCAGGAACACCAAAAACTACAGCAAAACAGAAGAAAAATAATTATAAAACTTTGGTATTTATAACTGCAGTTACAGATCCAACAAGATTACACATGAAAAAAGGCACATGCCCCGATCCAGACATATTGGTAACAAGCAACAGACAGGTAGGTTTCATAAGTTGTCAAAGATGTTATTTCGGCCTATAGCAAGCAGCAGCAGGCTTTTATGCAAAAGTATCATGTAGAGTTGTTAACAGATTTTAGTGGATACAGTCCCATACAAATCATTTACAAGCCACAATTAGTTTACTATTTACATAAGTTATTTCTCATTTTCCAGGTTAAATCTGTCTGTCTTCTAATGGCATTACCTTTGCTGGTTAGTAGTTTTACAAGCCTCCTTTGCCACTGAGTCTTTTGATGGTCTAGGTCTCTTTTAAAAAGAAAGACTGTCTATTTTATTACTGAAATGCAATAGGCTTAATGAATTGACATCACTGTCCTTTATCTCATTCACGAGTTGTGTTAGTAAAAGTATCTCCCCGTTCTATGAGGTCAACATGGTTCAAAAACCATATCCGTGGTGAAATATCCATACAGACTCATTTTCTAATAAGCACGTGCGCAAACATCTCAGAAACAGGATTTTCATGTATTCAAACTGTAAGCAGCACTGGCGACTTAGAAAATGTGTTAGCCGAAACCTGAAACAGGTCAAAGATGATGTTAGTCTTTTAAAAAGTTCATCTGATGTGCAAAAAAATACTTTCATCCAACTAAATACATAACAGTTAAGTCATAAGCATATATTTATATATGTATACATAGCTGCTTACTAGAAAGGAGAACACTGCTGAATCACAGGCACAATTTTCTTAATTTTTCATTTAAATAAGAATCTCATGTGAGATCTGCAGAACCACTTGGCTCTTTAACCAGCATCACTGAGTCTGCAAGTGTGTACATATATATATATATCTTTTCTTTTTTTTTTTTTTTTTACTTTTCATGGGTACATGCACAATATGCTAACAGCAAACCATATCAAATAGCAGTATCACATACACTTATTTTGAGATCCGGCAAGGCATACATATTAATTTGTTAACAATACTGTGGTCCTGCAGGATCCCTATGTTAAAATATATTAGAATCTTTCCAGTCAGAAATTGCTGGCCGTTATGACCCTTCATTTTGATTCCAGAAGCAGCCTACTGTTTTGAGCTACATCACAGAGTGGAAGGCTTATATGACCCAGGGCTAATCAGAGACTCCATGGTGTAATAATTTGGTAGATATTGTAGGACAGTGGTGCTTTTCAGTTGTCTGCATTGTTATCACCAAATGGACTTCCTTTGTGGAAGATTTTTATTTCAGGAATCAATTTTGTAGAAATAATCCTGACATCGCTCAAAAAGAGACACATGGAAATTGCCAAACACAGCATTCCTTTTATTTTTCAAGAGAAACATGGAGAATTCAACCTTGTTCTGAAGACGATTGGGAGGGGTGGTGATGGAGGGGGAAAAGAAGAGAAGAAAATCACTTAAAGTCAGTTAAATCCTACGAGCAACATTATTAACTAGGTTTTCTTTAAAAAAAGACTAAAATATTTGCTCACCACTTCCTTTTTAAAGGAAACCACACATAAACAACATTAAATAAACCTGTATCAAAGTCTAAATGGCTGCTCATATACCTGACATTACAACAAGGCAGGCCTGCTCACTGCAACCATCTCCTCCTGATCCAGTATGTTCAGGCTAGCAGGACTGTCTCATGTAAAGCAGCTCCATATGAACAGCCATGTCTGTGAAGGCTATCTAGGCAAGGTTAAGGATAAGTTGTTCATAACCTACCTGGGAATCCTTGGCCATTGTAAGGAATGCTAGCACACTGGGATGAATCACAATATCCCGGTGGTCCTGGGGGACCTCGAATACCCGCATTTCCAGGACGACCTGGTGGCCCTGGTGGTCCTCGTGATCCTGTGGAGCCTGGTGGACCAGTTCTAGATTCTCCTTGTGGACCTAATTTTAGAATGGAGAGGTTGGGAGGTTGTTTTCTCTAAGAGTCAGCTTGATAAAATAGCTAACATTACTGGTGTCTAGACTACGCAGCCTAGGTTATGTCTTTAGTGAGAAGCGCTTGCACTTTGTTGATGCATGGTGGTCAAACAGAAAGAAAAACAAAAGAAAACTAGAAATGTGACTCATCATTAGTTGCTTCCTCGTGTGTGGCTAATTTAAGGATTTATTCATAAAATCTGATTTAGTAAGGTTTGAGCCAAGCAAAAAACATCAATGAATTCTCTGGTTTATTTCCTCTTTGTGTAAGATATGATGATCTCAAGGGAAACTACTAGATTAGACAGCCACACTGGATTTCAATTAAAATACAGGAGTACATTAATTCTGCTACCCCGTAGCCCCAGGATAGATGAGGTAATGTTTTTTTTGGAACCAGTCTTATTATGGTTAGCAGAATTGTAAAGCTTCAAGTAACTGTGGCTACAATTTGCTGCAAGCATCTTATGGGTCCTGTAATGAAAAGTTATTTTAGCCTAGTAAACTACAAGCAGGAACAAATGATGCAGCTGATCTAGGGCAAGACATCAATTAACAAAATTTCATGATAAAAGACCAAAAATAATAGTCAAATCATCTGCCTCTATCAGCTGGTAACTCTGCATGTAGGAGTATTTTGTAGTTCAGCAACCAACAAGTAAAAAAATGGAATTAGACACTGCAAAGTATCATTTGATAACACTTACGAAAAATATCTGTCAAATATTTGGACAATGTGTTTTCATGAAAAACACTTTTACACAAGTAAGCATGCCAAATGAGGAAATTACAAGACAAAGACAAACATCTCTTAGTCACACTCAAAAATCTTTCTAAATTGCCATTTTTTTAGGGGTTTCCAGTAAACTCTTATACATGCCAAACACATGAAGTGGACAGAGTAAAGCAAGTTAATTTACCATATGTAGTCTGGTTCACTATGAAGAAGTTTTGCCCTTTTCTCCTAATTTTCTGTAATCTGATTAAACAAAAAATATTTACCAGGTGGTCCTGGCAAACCTCTTGGTCCTTGAGATCCAGTCCCTCTTTCGCCTTTCTCTCCAGGCATTCCTACAGAATAATAAAAAGGCAGTAAAAACCAAAGAAAGGAAACCACATCAACAAATATTTCTTCATGCTCTCTTGTTGACATTAATATTTAGTTCCTATTATTTAATGTAACAAGATCAGTTAAACCCTATATTCTACAGATGTCCACATGTATTTGGGAAAAAAAAATTGGATATAAATACACTAACCTAAAAGTAAAGTAAGATGCAGAGGTAATTTAGTCTTTTTAATAAACTTTTTAAAACAGAAAAACCCCACAGAACCACATGATTTTAAACTACAAACAGGAAGGTACTTCAAGCTTGCATGCTTCTGCTACAAAAGATGCATTCTTAGGAACTTAGGAACTTAGAAACTTAGAAACTTTCTCAGGAACAGTTATAATGAAGTAAGTTTAAGAAATTCAGAAATTCATTTTTCCTTGATTTATTCCTAGTCTTTATTTAAGGAGTATACTAAAATATATGCTAGAAAACAGAGCTCTGAGTCTATGCTACAGTAGAGTAGCTGGAATAAGCAAAGGCCACAACATAGTACACTACAGATACTCCATATGATTGCAGTCATCCAGGATAGCCATAAAACAGGTTTACCCACATGCTCAAATTCAGTTCAGAGTTGCTTCCCTCCCTCAGAGTACTGCAAAGAACCGAGGATGTAGACCTAATTCTTTCAACTCTGACATTTCATTCTTGGTAATGACTCATTCTCTCTCTTAATCAGTGTTATATTTTGCAGAGTTGTGTTACTCTAAACAGCCTTTCAAGACACAGCTGTTTGATGCCAGAAGAGTTCTGAGAACTTTCATTTTCCTGGGATATTCTATGGAAGCATCAGACAGCAGCCAAAATCTTAGACTAATTTGTGTTTCCTGAAATCTAAGCAAGGGAAAGACAGAGGAAAAGCACTGATGTAATTAACCTTGTTCTCTAGAACACCAGTGTCCCTCAGGCAATCCAACTGGCCTAACAAGCTGCTGCTAGGTATGGGCTTCCTCATCTGTCATGGTAAAGGGAGCAGACAGCTCTCCCGGCAGTCTCTGTGCTATGACCACTGTACAGCTGCCTTGGAATTTACTCACCTCTTTCACCAGGTGGACCTTGGACCCCAGGAGGTCCTGGGAATCCTGGTCTTCCTCCAGGTCCAGGCTCTCCTCTTGTCCCAGCAGCTCCTGGGGGACCAGGTGGACCTGGTGGCCCTGGCTGGTTACGGTTTGAATAATAATCGTTCGGAATTTGATTCAGCATTTGATTGAACCGGCTCATTTGACCTTCAAAAGAAAAATAAAAAAGCAAAATGAGTGAAAATCTTTTATCAGAGTGGGAAGTAATAAAAAATCATCTCTCTTCATTAAGTCCTATTCTTGCTCCCATTCAATAAATTAGTGATGAATTAGTTCAGATGAATTAGAAAGACTTAAGATGAACGTCTGATAAGAAGGCTGAAAATAAATGGAGTAGTGAGGGAGGGAGGGAGGGAGGGAGGAAAGGTAAGGGGGATTCTGGAAGACAATTACATTAACAGAGATTTATCATAAAACTATTAAAATCACTAAGCATTTTTTTCAATACTCTTGTTCTCAGAGCTCTATTTAAAGTTGCTTTTACTCTGAAGAACAGAAAGGACTTGTTCTACTTCTAAAACTGGAGTATCACATTTCTAGGTACTTTCAGAGCTCTGAAGCTACCACAAACAGTATAAATCATACACGTGTAGAGCTAGCAGCACAGTCTGCAAAGTTGCTTTCTTAAGCCTGTAGGATGCAAAGGCTTAAGGTACCTACATACCTTCTGCACATAGGCAAAAAAAAGGTGTGTGAATAAAAGCAACAGCATTGTGAAACTATGCAGGAAGGAACCCCTTAATGGGGGGACACATCTAGCCCTACCTGATTAGTGTAATGTGCCAATCCTAGCATAACCCTGAAGAGATGAGCTGAACATGAAAAAAATAAGGCAGGGATGCTCAAAGAAGGGATGTTAAAAGATCTCAGATAAGATACCTGTATTCATAAGTCTAACACATTCATGAATGTAATTTCCTTCTTCTGTGATGACTAAGAGACATATTTTAGACAGCAGCCATCACAGACATTTTAAAGGACATACTGTCTTCCTCCCTGTACACAAAGGTAATAATCCCAAAGGTATACCTATTTACCTCAGTCAGCACTTACCCTTGTAATACAATATTAAAAATAATTTATAGGCACATTTGCCTCTGTCCTCCTTGGCAAGTCTTAGCAAAAGCTCTGCTTCAGGGACAGAGAGAAAGCCTCTGTAGAGAACAATTTCCTGGGCTGCAGAGCTGCACTATGTGGCAGTAGAGGACTGAAATTCAATTTGAAGTTCTTCTCCAAATAAATATTACTTTTACTTGGACAGCACTGCTGATTCTGTGCACAGTAGTTACCCAACACTCATCTGTCTTTCCCTGCTGGCAAAATACCTACAGCAAGCATTGTTTTTCTCACTGATTCCCTCCTCTTGAAGATGACATGCTTAAAGAGAAAATGTATCCTGATTTTACTGCAAGGATGAAGTAATTTTGGACCAGAATGACAAAAGGAATGTCACACTCCTTGTACAGAGTGTTAGATCTGCATGTGTATTTCCAAAGGCCACAGACCAGATCAAGTTAGCCTCTGGATCTGGCAAAAAATTGGTGCTATGTTTTTTCCCCAAATAATTGGCATGGGACAGCTATAATATCAGTGAAGCTCTTCCTTCCTGTGCTCTCTGGCCAGTGTCTGTCACCTCAAATTTAAACCATTGCTTTCTCTTCTTAAAACACAAAGTGGTAAATTACTAGTATGAGAAACAAAGCAAGCAGCACAGTTTACCATTTATCAGTTGTTCACAGACTTGTCTTGCAACTGCTCGCATCATATTCTGAGAAGCAATGTCACCCTACATAATCAAATGCAAAACAAGTGTTTTATTAGCAAGTGTCTGTGCTTTTAAAGACATAGTGTTTAATTTTTAAATTATGAGAAAAACTGACTTTCATTCAGACTTACTCTGTCTCCTTTTTCTCCCTTCATTCCAGGTGTACCCTAAAATAAACAATGAAAAATAAAGCAACTTGAAAGATTATGTTGTTTCACCCCAACTATTGGTTTGATACATGCAATTCTAGAAAAAAAATTTGACTCCTTCAAGAAGACAGATACTATCCTTCATGACCTTTACATTTCAGAGATGCTAAAACAGGTGACAGAAAATACTGGAGAAACAATGATCTTTTGTCTGGTATCAAACACACCGATAGATGCATAAGAAAAAGATCAGAGGGAAAAATTCAAACTAGGGCCAAAAACCAGATGTATTCTGACACTGGGACCATACTGTCAATTTGAAAATTGAATTTCTGGCATCACATTTCTGTAAATGGTCAATGGTCTTGTGTGAGTTAGACAAGACTGTTTAATTTTAAGTCTTAAGACAACTCATCATTAAAGAAGGTAATCTATGAAAAATAACACAAGTCTAGGAAGGGTAGCTGTCTCCTTGAATGCATATGAAAAGGATTCTCTGTTAAGACAAAAAGATTTATGCAGAGATGACACATAAGATGGAGAGAGATGCCAGTAAGAGCTTATTCTGTTTATAATGACAGCTTCCTTCTTAATTTTCAACAATTTCTAGTCTTATAAAGTCTCATAGAAGTCTGAACTTGAGCTGCTTTATAATTATTCACATTTGCCAACTTTTTTCTAACTGCACTTTCCATTAGCCTTTGAATAGTTTAGCGGTTGTGGGTTTTTGGTTTTCAAGAATACTACGTAAGAAGCAAACCAGAAGGCCTAATTCTAATTTTTATATATGTATGTGTATATGAAAAACATCAGGAATAATGATGGGTCTGTCATGAGTTCACATAGATTTTCACTCGTAACCTAAATTACTGTTTGAACATACGGCATATTTCAAAGGTGAGAGACCAGTTCAGTCATCTGCTGCTCTACGTGGCTCTCCACACACTTACACACACCCCCCAAGTATTACAGCTTTGTACATTGTAGTATTTCTTTAAGGAGCCTGTTTATCACCATTAACAAAGCAAAGGCTAAGTGTGGGCTGCAGCTGTTTCTCATTACATTCCTACGGTACCCGCAATTAATTTCAGCAACATGAGACACCAAATCATTCCACTGAGGTCACAGCAGACACCACTCGAACGCAGTGGTACTGTTCCATAGACCTCTGTCAAGGTTTTGGGCAAACAAATGCCCATGGGGTATGCTGGAGTGTGAACTTAGTATGCTCTCTGAGCTTACTAAGTATGCTCTCTGTGCAGCAGAGTTGCACACACCTACCCAATGAGATGCCATAGAAAATATGAGACAGTTCATCCATCACTGAGTTAAGTAGTTGTCTTATGGTACATTTGCATCATGAATAAGAGATTGTTCATGCAAAATTGATTGTACAGACTCAAATGACTGATTTAAAATGGTGACACTGTAAATGTGCCACCGGAATAAATTATGCTACCAATGAGACAGTTACTAATAAGTACAAAATATACCCATCAAGCTGATGAATATTCTTTCCCTTCTGCCCTTTACTCTTTCATCTATATCTTTCTTATTCTGTGAAGTCCACAGGGAAACATCTGTCTTTTAGTTTTAGCTTATTACAGTCACATGCTGAGACAGCCTATGGACTTGTAAATGCCATAACAACATAAATAAACAGTAATTCTCTAATAATTAACATTTTGTAAAATTATGATATACTGAAGCTCTAAAAGAGATGTAATTTGACCCCCAAATCAACAGACATCAACATCTTGTTCATAAACTATTACATACAGCTGAAAAATCCATTGAACAGAATTCAGCGTTTTTACTTGCTCTAGTGTGTAACATGAAAATTGGGGGGGGAGGGTAATGTTAACAAACTATTTCATGCTTCTCTTTCTGTTTCAAATTTGACAAGTTTTTCTATTTTATGAAAGCATATTCCTTTGAAATTATATGCCGCATAAACATTTATAACACTTGTTTATTGTACTCTCATTCTTTGTAAAGCTTTCATAGTACAACCTTGTGTTGTTTTGACCGGAAGCAAATCATATAGTACATAGTTTGTTTATTCACTAGGTAAGTGCAAGCATTAGAAATCAGATTTCTAATCTACTATCCTGACAATATTGTAATAATTACTTAAAATTATATGTTCCAAGTAATTCACTTACTAGAATATTCACACACCAGAACTGAACAAAGACAAAAAAATTATACAAACTTAAAATGTTCAAATCCTATACACTGTTTCTGGAAATATTTTTGCTGATTGGTCAAGAAAAGTTCTTCAGGCTGTCTTCAACCACAAGCCATGTTGGTAAGACAGGAAGGTGCTCTGTTAACAAAAGCACAACATTGCTCCGAAGCGTTGCCAACAAAGGTCCCTCAGCTGGGAAATTGCTAATGCCATTCCTTAATTCTAAGTGATACATAGTCAATTTTGCAATTCACTGAAATAAAATGAGCCTCGTTCTTCAATTTCTGACCTTGCAAACAAACACTGATTCAGCCTTATGACTGAAAATCTATAGGCTATTTGGAACCAATTTTAAAATTTGAAGATTACAGGCTGATGTCTATGTTAACAATAAAGTGCATTTTACACAGGGATATTTTAGAAACATGTTTTCAAAAAAAATAATTACAATTGCAATTACTGAGTTGCTATTTGCATCTTCCTCCTACTTGGTTATACACCTCTTAAACTTCAGTTTATTTTCTTTTAATAGACAAAAAAGTGCAGTTTAGCCAACTACTTGACAGCATTTTGAGAAGCAGCAGCTGCTGCTGGCATTCTGTTTTGTTGATATCCTGCAATGAGGGAGTCACTTGGGGTCAGTGCAAGGAAAAGTTGGTTTATGCTGCATGTGGAATTTTTTCTGAGCTGTGGGATGAAGGCTGGGCCTGCAGCATAGTTCTATGGCTGAAGGAGGACAAAACAAAGAAAGTTTTGCTATTTTTACTTTAAAAGATAATGTGCTCATTTGTTTTCCCCAGAAGAATGTTTGCTCCCCTCAAGAACTACCAGTTTGTTCCTCCCAAAGCTGTATCTTCTTGAGACTTTATCTAGGACATCTGCAAGATCAGTGAACACATGGCAGTAGGAAATGCAAAATTCTCAAAGCCTTGGGACTACCCTCAAAAGGTTTTCACAGTTTATTTAGTCCTGGAGGCATAAGTTTAATAGCACCTTATTTATAAGACATAAAAGCCTTGCACACTTTCCTGGGGACCTTCCAGATCAACAAAGTCAGACCTGTTGTCACAGAGTCCATAGCTCTACCTTAACACAACTGACTCTGCCTCCCCAGCCGTTCCTATTTTTACTTACACACCTATAAAACAAGTACTGGAACTTTTCCTCTCTTATAGTCCAAGATCTTCTATTTCCCATTACATTTATTCACAGAAAACATATCAATTTATTCTTGAACTATTATCCTCTTCCAGTTTAATGAGTCCTTCTTACCCTTGGTTGTTACCTTACGATATGTACACAAACGGTTACCAAATTCTCACTCTCTCACCAGACAGACTGAGGACAGATACTTTAGCCTCATCTAGGATAGCCTGTGCTCAATTCTCAGTAGATTACCAACTCATTTGTGTACTTATTGCTCCTTTTTTTAGTAATTTTGTTACTACACTGGAAAAAAAACACTTAAATTTCTCATGGAGGAGGTACTTATAAGCAGATTAAAAAGTCAAATTTCCTATTTCCATGAAAGGTCAGTCAACATAAGAACACAATGAGGTAGAGAAATGTTTTACAGTGTGGTCTGTCTCAGCACATTAGTAGTATTGAATACACCAGGAAGGAGCTGAGGTTGACTGCACTCACTGGGAATATCTTCATAACACCAAGGCTGCTCATAATTTGCAGGTAACTGTGTATCTTTTACCTGGAATGTAAGGTTCCTTGGTTTGTAGGGGGTCTTTTTCCTTATTTACATTGCATAGTATCAGCAATACAGACAGTTCAGGTAGAAGAAAAAATGATAGGTCAAAATTATTTGCTGGTCAAAATTGTTTGCTCCTTGTATTTACCAGAGGCAATGTGAAGCCTCATTATCTTTCTCTTCAAGCAGAACTATGATTCATGACACTGCAAGTTGCATTTGGCTGTCAGACTGCAACTTTGGCAATTGTAATACTGCACACAAAGGAGGGCCTTGAAATTCTGTCCACCAGGAATCTGATAAAACATCTGTGCAAGGTGCAAGCCAGAATTCCTGCTGGGATCTGTTCTAGAAACATTATAAATGGTAAATATGATGCACAGTGTCCCACTACAAGAAAGTGCAATAACTGGGGGAAAAAAATGTATTTCTAACTGAAAGGACCTCATAAAACTAGAGTGCAGGAGAACTTAGACATGGTTCTTGGACAGGAGTTGACTGCTTTTCTTTGCAAAAGCCCTGAAACTGGGTTAGTGGCCAGATTTCCTTCAAGTACATTATCTACCTGCAGAAGATTTTTGCTGCTGAACTGGCTCAGCTATCCAGTGTCCCAGGAGAAGGAGAAATCAGATACACCTGGCAATGTGAAGCTCCCTTGTGAACAAAGCACAGCGTTTTGTGCTCTATCAAGCATCTGAGCCAGCAGGCACATGAAATTAGCAATGTATATCCAAAGGCAGGAAAGCTTCAGTACTTTCCCAAGACACTCAGTGTCCTCTACTACAAGGGGAAATGGAGTTTATAGTCTGGCAAACACAAACTGAATTCAATGTGTGTATGAAAAAATGACCCAGCTTCCAGTTGCTCCTGGGAGCTTCCACTTCATGTCCATAAAGCTTGCCAGCCTACTATATATTCTTCCAAATTATCCATCCAGCTTTCATATACACAATTACACTGAAGCAGGATAGAAAATTCTAGATGACTGCCATACATTAAGCACAAGTAATGAATGACTTCTCATTTCACTTGCTGTCTCCGCTCCTGACTCAAGCATAACTTCTCAGAGATATCCTATAAATGAATCAAACCAAATTTTGCTGGAAACTGTCAGTGGGAGCCAGCACCTCCTGCTCCTTCTCCCTATTCAGGAAGCACTTTAAAAGCCAGACTAGAAGCCACAGAAAACACCTCCAAATTAATTTGAAATAACACTGTAAAAAGCACAAAACATTTGCAAAACAGAACTGATTATGTAATATTATCAAAGATTGTCCACCTTCAGCAGTTTATCACATTTTTGCTACACACACACAAATGTAAAGACTTTCCATTCATTTTGCTGACCTAGTTCTTCAGGCTTATGCAGTGTAGGAATATATGTCTTGGCACATAATATCTTACAATTTTTTTAGTGGAAACAAGAGACCACAATTTCCAGCCCCAACTATTAAACTCAGCAAAATGGAATACTGCAAAAATAAAATTATTTTTAAAAAAAGGCTTGTGGATTTAGGTCAGGCCCACCATACTAACCACCATCATAAGTGCAAGACAACTATTTAAAGCAAGCAGAATCCTTATATTCATCAACAGACTGTCACTTTAAATTTGATACTCTAAGTGTATCATTATCTTACTGGTGTCCCACGATCTCCTGGTTTCCCTGGCTTTCCACTTGGACCAGCAACTCCCGGAACTCCTGGGGCACCCTGCAGCAGAAGACATGAAAAGTGAATTGTGGAAAACCACAACAACTTAAGCGTTAAGAAATGTGTTACTATATTGAGTCCAAAGCAACACTGAAAACGGTTCCTATCGGGGGTTTTTCTGTAAAGTACATTTTAGGTTTGAAAACTTCCTTACAGAACAAATAGTTCGTTTCTTCGTGGAAATGTGTCCTTTTACATAACACTGCAGTTTAACATGCATTTCTGAACCTAAAAGTGCAGAGAGATACAAAATACAAACATGTTTTTGGTATCAAGCTTAAGGACAGACTCCTAAAGAACTACGGAACAGCTTGGCCTTCTAAGTTCATCTAGCAGGTCTGTGATCCCTGTAAAAGTCCAGATCAAGAAGACCATAAAAGTCATTCTAGTGATGCTAGATAAATATGAACAAGCAAAAGACCAGTATTAGGTTATGTGATAAAAGCCCATCTGAACACTCACAAAGGGGCACAAGAAAGATAATCATGAGGAAGCGGGGGCTGCTCAAATAATACCCTGCCCAGAGACTCCTGTTCCTATCTGTGATGTAAATGTGAGCTCTGTGTGTGTATGCCTACTGGAAATACATCTTCCAACTTGCTTCTGGTTGGACCTCGTAACATTCAGCTCCAGCAACTTGCCTATTTCAGGCTGTCTGATCCTGCATATGTTTTTCTCTAAGAGCCAGCCTCTTTTCTAGCATGGCCCCACATTGCACAATGAAGCAGCTTTTTAAGAAAAAACTAATCCTCAAATATTCTTGTCAAAAAAAAAAAAACAAAAAAACAAACCTGTATTAAAAGCATTTGTTTCCCCCAGTTTACAAGTAATAAACTGATTGCTTTTGTAAGATCTAGCTATGCATTTAAAGATTATGACTAAAGAACCAAGTAAAGTGATTTCCTGATTTACACCAGCAGAAATCGGTTTTGAAACATTGTTACAAACGTTTGAAGATACGTGCTTATGCAGCTGTCTGCTCACCTTTTACTGAGAGTTTCCCAGACCCATTTAGGATACTAAACAAAGGATCCATGTCATATTTGACAGAAATTGAAAATGTCAATGTAGCTCTCTGTTGGCTCAGGTCTCTTAATTCAGAGTATACCAAAGACAAAATTATATTTACCGCTGGTCCTGGTGGGCCTCTTGGACCTGTGGGACCATCTTTTCCTGTGAAACCCTATTCAAAAACAAAAGCATAATTAGAGACTAATTTAAGATTGTAGCCTGATGAAAATGGCCTTTAAGATGATGTAATTGCAGATTCTTTACCAATATGACATCTCCCAGACATTGAGATAAGCAG
The DNA here is from genome assembly GCF_022539395.1 of Myiozetetes cayanensis. Taxonomy (NCBI): domain Eukaryota; kingdom Metazoa; phylum Chordata; class Aves; order Passeriformes; family Tyrannidae; genus Myiozetetes; species Myiozetetes cayanensis. Next base: position 83,850,901 of record NW_026087411.1, on the reverse strand, counting down.
AGTTTCAACGCAACAGCAACAGCGTGGGGAAGACAGCTTTTGAAAAAGCATTTGAAAATAGAAAGATATATAAAGAAATGGAGGAGGGAGAGGAGGAACACAAAAAAACACATTACCCTTTCTCCTGGAGGTCCCACTGGGCCAGGTGGACCAGGTAAACCTGGGGTTCCCTAGAGGTAAAAGGAATAAGAAATTTTATCCATGACAGAACAAACAACACTGCTACGCTAACCATCACATATATCGCCAGTATAGCTGTTCTTCCACTTTTTCTGTCTAATCTCATTGTACACTGACAGCATTGCTTTCTACAGGGCATTACTACTCCCTAAAAGTGTATTACTCAGGGTTATAAGGACTAATAAAACAGGTAAGGAATACAAGACCCTTAGCCCATGACTGATTTTATCCGATACATGAAATTAAATCCACAACAACATTTAAACATCCCCCATCTAGTCTTTATATCTCCAGTAAAATTAAGGACAATACAGTAACCAAGGAATATTCATTATGTCAACACATGGGCAGAAAAATGACCTTAGATTATCTAAATTTTTCTGATTATGAAAATACCCAAATTTTTTCTCCTCAAAACCTAATCCTAGTTTACAATATAAAAACCAGCAAGTAAATGAAATTTAATATTACTTTCTTCTTTCAGAACACAGACAGTTAACGTCCCAAGATGACTTGAATTCCAAAAGAAGGAAGTAATTAGGCAACATTGCTGAAGAGGGGTTCTGCAAAGGTTCTGCAACCTTTATTTTAGGAAGACACTTAACTGCAAGAGGTCAGCAGTTGACAGACCTTCCTGGGACAATACCAGTGTACTCTTCACTACTGTCCAGATGGACATTTTGCTTGACTCAGTACAGATGTTCTTTCACTCCTGCTGTTTTGAATGGTTTACTGTTTCCTATGCTTCAAATTCCTTAGTATAAGATAATTATGTTTCCAAAACTATTACTTAGGAAGGTATAAAAGAGCCCATGGACTCCTAGTGATGTCAAAGACAGATGTCGAGCAGCAAACCTGTATCAGGAATAGTGTAAAATGACATTACCTTGTCTAAGCATCAACTTACCGATCGCCCTGGTAGTCCAGGCTGGCCAGCATCACCTTTCATTCCTTGACGACCCTGTAATTTTTATAAATCATTACAAGATATTCTGAATCACAGAATTAATTTGTGTAAATGGACAGAAAACATTTCCCACAAAATACCTAAATTAAGGAATCCATAATCCAACTACATATTATGGAATAAATCATGATACATATACCTCTTAAGTGAAGCAATACTAATCTTCTCACAAACCTTTGCAAATGCAGGATGACTGGTTGACATTATATTAAAAACAAGGCAAGCAGACATTTGAAGGGGGCTTCAATTGATAAGAAAGTGACATGGACTTTTGAGTAAGACAGACTGCTATCACAGCAGGAAAGCTGTGAGGGGTTATGTGTTTTCCTCCAACCTCCCTTATCTTTCTCAACTGGGGAATGGAGCTCTCTAAACTCATGAAAGGTCAAACCTTGGTCTTTTTAAAGTATCATGGTCTAAAAGGCATTACACACATCCAGGACACAAGGTAGAGGAGCATATGAAGCAATGTATTGCCTTTCACAGCTAGCTTGCGTTTCATATACACTACAGCACTGTAGTATAAATGCACAGTCTAAACCCACATGAGCTAAGCTTGACAATACAATATTTATTTTTTACAGTGGCTTCATGCTAATCCAGCATTAAGAACTGTTAGTAACCAAACAATATGCAAACATAGCCTGCCAACGTGAATCGCAATTGGTATGAAAATTAGGACTTAAAAGAGGTGCTCTAACTTCTTGTTAGCTAATGAGAAATTCCATGAATGTTGGTGTTTTCATTCTTCAGACTTTATCAACAGAATGTGACAAATAAATGTATTATATGTATTCCAGGTGTAAAAGGAATGTATTTGCCCTTTCTTGCTCTTTGGCACCTCTAGATCGTCTTGATGAAGTTTTTCTTCCTGGTGTACAATAAAAAACCCGAAAAGTATCTACATGGGTTAAGAAAATCTTTCTACTTTGTCTTTACAAAGCAGACAGTGTTCCTAATGTCTGTCTTCAAGCACATTTTATTTTCCATTTCCCAAATTACATTACAGACAGAGCAGGTAACCTATTATCAAATGTAAAATAAGACAGGATGCAATCACACACCAATTCTATTTTGTTTTCCATAAACTTTATTTTTGATAAAACTTTTATTTTGATAAAAGGCTTCATACAAAAAGCTCCTGAATGTATTAAAATTCACACTAATCCTAAACAGGAAACACCAGAATTATGTTCCTACTTTTGGGGTGATTGCTTAATAAAATGTGGCAAAAGTAGTCTTAATACACTCACGATGTAAGCAAGGGGTTATGTATGCCATTACTATAAAAAGACAGAATATGGTGAAATTTCACGTGCATGAAATCGGAAGCAGTATCTTGCTAAAATATGCATGCTGTTGCCAAAAAAAACCCTAGGAATGAAGGGCTGTTCTGTATGACTAGATATAGGCACCCATTTCCTCTCTGAACTTTCAGCTACTGATTTAGGCCAGAAAATAGATGTTAGGCATGTAGGTCTATGAGAAAGTCTTCAAATTAGTATTTCATGCTTAATTGTCCTGCACCACAGTTTGATAGTTTTGAGCCCTAAAACTGGAATGCCTTGCAACTCTGCAGAAAATCCATTAAGATGGAAAACAGAGTAGCACAACATACATTACAGTGCTTAGAGTCTGTCCCTTCACTGGCATCCCATAAGCACATCTAAAATTCAGGATAGAAAATGCTGTTGTATTAAGAGACTTGTTTCAGAAACAGACTTGTTTCGTAATACTACTGCCCTGCAGGGACAAATGAATATTCAGGCAAAACTGTCAGCCTCTTCCCAGGACCACCACCTGCATGGACAGCTCTAGCTCCCCACACATTCCCACCCGCACCCAAAATCTCCACTCACCGGTTCACCGGGGATTGACAGCCCATTGGGGCCCTGCGGACCTGGCGGACCTTGAGGACCAGGAGGACCTGTCTCACCACGAGGACCAGGAGGGCCCTTAAAGCAGAAAATTAAAACAAAATTGTAAATTCTGAAATCTGTAACTGCAAAATCCTTTGGGCTAGACACTTACGGTGAGTCAGAAGCTTGGAGACACCTTTAATACTTCAGAACAACTTTAGAAACAGTTACTCAAGTGGCATACCCTTTCATAAGGTATTCTCTGATTCATGTTGGCCAATACATGCCCTCTGGCAGCGTGAATTAGAAGCATAGCCATCTCCTCTGTACAGAGGAGAGAACGATAATGCTGCTGCAGAGTGTGTATCAACACCCTTATGCATGTAATCCCAGTATCCTGATGTGCAGTCAATGCCTTTGAAGATACATAGACTGTGTATATATAGTCTCAAATAGGTAGGCTGCACATAAATAGCATAAAGGAATATTTTCAAGTAAATTTTTAATTTCCATTATTAGCTCAGCATAAAACTAAGCATATAAATTTCCACACAGGTAAGCATGTAGCAACATCATTATAGATGCATTTGAGGAAAGATACTTACAGATGATCCAGTCAAACCCCTTTCACCTCTGGGACCTTTAGCACCTGGGCCACCCTAAATTGAGTATTTGGAAAGAAAATTTATTTTATACACAGAAAGAAAAGGTACATAAAACTGGTGTGCATTATGAATCCTCTTTAACAAACTCTTATATGAAATCACAAAGTTTTGAAGTGTACAGATCACTGCTAAAAAGAGTACTAGAATAAAAGATGCATGAGGAACTCAGGTAAACCACATCAGCTTCAGCCTTGCCAATTCAGCTGATGAAAATTACTGTGATTTTTGTCTCTGCAGATATAAATTTCTCAATTTATATTCATCAAAATCTCTGGTTACCTCTCTAGTGGACTACCAGACAACTCATCTGGGCTTCAGATTTCTCATGCAGCACTTTGACAGCTTCAAAGTAGAAGGACTACTGAGCTGAGTATAACTCCCTTATATTCAAAGCAATTAATCCATTCCAGAGACTACTATCTCTCCACACAAAAAATAAAGAGAGTAACTAATTTATTTCCCTGACAGGGTAAAGAATCTTTCCTTGGAGAGAAATCCTGATTCTTTATTTAGGAAAAATATTTGCACAGTCCATTAAAAATAATCTTGTACACGATGTGCAAGACAGCTGAGACTGGGCCAGAATCTTTCAGCCTATCAAACAATGAGGAGCTATTCACAGTGATGATCACATTGGAAATACAGGAAAAGATTATACAAATGAACAGAGGTGGTAGGAGCTGCCCAACTGTGTTTGAAATTAAGATGAAATGGGGACAGATTACTGTGATGTCATGGACATGTTGATAGACACTATGTCTCTGACTGATCTCTTTTTTTTCTTTTTTTTTTTTTTCCACAAAACCAGAGATCAACACAAAACTATTTCCATACATTTAAAAATCAGAAGCCTCTCTCATGCAAATAGTTATAGCTGGTAACTTACAGCTGGTCCAGGAGGTCCTGGAGGTCCCACACTGTCTTGAGTACAAGTACAAGCATTTGGAAGAGCTGGGCACTTTGCTTCATCTCTCTGAAAATTCAATCACAACAATTACTGTCATTTTAAAGAAAAGTACTCACTGGTAGCATGCTTTTCTGAAACAACAGCAGGAAAATTCTCTATTAGCCTGTTTTCAAATAAAAATAAAACTCTCATCTCAACAGTGGTTTCCAAATGTTTCTACAGCACCTTTTATATTTTTTAGCAAACTTTCTCTGCGAGCTATGCAAGGCACCAACAACAGAGGCACAAGTAAAACCAAACTCATATGCAATTTCTGTTGCTCTAATGTTTATATGCATTGGACAATCAACTTGCACTGACAAAGAATATACTAGTTATTTTTTGAATGCTAATCCAAGAAGAAATTAAATAGAAAAAATTATATAGCTATTCCATTCATAATACATAGAATCTGCAATATCACAGAAATTATAACGGACATTTTTTGCACCACTCCTAGGGGCTCAATTCTAGCATTACAACCTTTCTTCCTACAAAACCTTGAAATGCAGTATTGTTCACTGGCTGCTCTGACAACTGTTGATTTAGAGGTGTTGTCGGTACAAGGTATAAGACCAGGCTAATATTGATATTGCTAAATTTCCTATTAATAACATTTTTCTGAATAGACTCTATTTCATTTATACTTACCATTGAAGGCAGATCACAGCATCTGTCTCTGCTAGTCCAAACTGGACTGCATACAATGTCAAAATTCTGGATTTCTAACTGTAAAAGAATGGAATAATCTTGAAAGATGAGAGATGTTAATTATGAAATCTAGTGACATTATGATTAAAAACTACTCCTCTATTTATTTCTAATGAGGTTAACGTCATCCATACTTTCAGTTCTTCTTTTGACACTGACAGAAAAAGGATTTAGGATTTTAAAATAATAAAAAATTTAAAAGCAAGCCTACGTAAGCGTACAAGAACTTCAAACACTGATGCTAGCTCTTGTTCTGGGGCAAAAGATAACCAAATAATGCGACTCAAGAAATATGTCGCAATGCTTAATAAATAATATCAATTAATTTCTACATCAGCTGAGTGCCTGTAGAGTTCAACATGAAATCTGGCTGAAAAACTTCTGGAGCTGCTCTGAGGACTGCAGTCCTTGGGTCATATATTAATTCAGATTCATGAACAGAACTTTTCACTGACATTAACAGCAAAAGGTTTTGCAGAAATGCTGAAATGGGGATCTTAGGTAGACTTATATAGGGTAAAAGGAGTTTCCTCTCTTTCACCCCAAGAGCTATGATCCTGTAGTTTGATACATACAACCAAACATTTGATGGTTTCTTGAGCACCAAGAATCTTCACCAGCTGTTAGGGTTTGCACACATGGGTCAGACTGCAGACTTAAATCTCCTAATATGAAGCCCAGGTAATAGTATTGATTACATATTAAGTATATATCAGAATAACTGATGTGACCTTCATAGCAGCAGCCACTTTTTCATTACAGGTTTATAGCTCATGAACTCATTGGGAATTTCTCTGATCACCCAGCAGAACAGTCACCACAGGACATGTCAGAATTAAAACCTGTTCATTAGAGAATGTCTTTTAGGAATAAAAATTATTCTATAAAAATGTTCAATGATAGAGAATCCACAGTAAATGCATTCACTGACTAACTGCTCTTCCTATTGAGAGAAAAACATTCCTGCTCTTGTTTGAATCTACCTGACTGCAACTTTCAGCTATGTGATTTTTGTTCTTGCAATTCTGCTGGAATGAGAAGCTATCATGACCAAACTTCTCAGTTAAGTATATTAGGTCTTACAGGACAGACACTTAAAAGCTTTGGGTGCAACACTAGTTTCTTAGTAATCCTTAATCTATAATCTCTTTCCTCAGAAAATTTCAAGGGCTTGCATTAATGAATGGATTCATATTTATTGCTTACTGTTGCTGATCTTCGGTCGCCTTTTAGAAGTTTACCAAGGATTTCATAGCCATCAGTTGTGATGTTCCCAGCCTCCTTAATTGGTTTTTCCAGTATTTCACTGCAGTCAATGTAAATCTTAACATTTGATGAAGTTACAACAATATGGACCTGAAAAAAGTTAAGCATAATATTTAGAAAAGGCACATAGGGTATAACAGTATTTCACTGATTAGGTAGTACTGTTTGAAAGTTTCTTCCTAGTAAACCTGTTTTAATTTCAACTGGTGGAAAAATTCAAACTCAAGGACAGTCTGTGACATTAATAACTTCTTTAGAATGTGTTGAAGGTCAATAAGATGAATACACAAGCACAACTAAGAAATACTGTTTAATGTAATAGTTGAACTATAATTAGCTATTTAAAAAGCTTGCCTGAAAATTGCTTTAAGATAGCATAAAAGTAAAAAATAGAATTTTTGAGAAGAATTGAATATAAGCATTCTCTGATGTCTGGGACCACACAAGAGGTTTATGAGTCTGTGACTGCCCACGGGCTAATAGATTCTGCCTGTAGCTCAGAGAGTAGATTGTTTCAGATCCAAAGATCCAGGGTTCAGTTTCCACAGATGACTCAACCAGAGGCATTAGCTGCATTGAGATGCAGGAAGTGACCAGAGAAGCCTGCCCAGAACAAGACAAAATAATGGAAGATGCAAGAGAGAAATTTCCATGAGAGAAATATGGCTACAAAAACACATGCTAAAATAAGGGAAAACAAGGAAGAAGAGGAAGAGATTAATTATTGGAAATAGGGGGAATTTAGGAGGGCGAAAGGAATGACTGCAATAAAGAGAGTACATTTACCAGGAGAACAGAATGAATTGCTTATGGGAAACCTCACAGAGAGGAACAAACAAAATCTAAGTAGATATTATCTTTCCAAAAATGTATAGCACGTATGGCAAACGTTAACATACATGACTTTTCTATATTTCTGTGAAAACAGAAAACATTAAGGAGTTTCAAGGAAACAAAAAAGGGTCTGTCATTTTAGCACATGCAGCTGATGGAAGATCATCTTAAGGCAACAAAGTTTTCAGGGGCTTTATAGAACCTTAAATACTGCCTATATTATATATACATCATTACAACATCTAAGTAATTGTTAAAATATCAATACATTAAGATCAGCAGTAAAGAATCCCTGAGGTAGGCATTTATGTTTCAAAGCTTCTGTTATCCCAGTACATAACCCTTCAGAAGCATATTGTTATTTGAATACTGCTTTAAAAATTGGCATAAAGGTGAAAGAGATTCCCTTAAATGTCCTGAGTCAATAAGTGCCCGAACAATCCCCTGAGAATTTGTTCTTCTTTTTCCCTATTAAATATTTTTCCATGCAGAGTTTTCTCCAAGGCATCAGCATAGTTTACCTAAAACTCTTTTAAAATTATGTGCTTATGCTTTATATTCAAGTGGATTTTTTAATTAGTATTCCCAACAATGTTCATTGAGCAAAGCATTAAAAAAAAATGGAAAGATAACTGAATGTATGCAAAGTATAATCTGGTGTTAAATGCCAGACTTTCCATAAAGTAAAATAAGTGCCACGCCAAAACTTTAAATTCATTATAATTTATACATCTTTTACTCAGTCATTTGATTGTATGACTAAATTTTGCAGGTTAATTAATGCATCATCCTGTTTAAACTCATCACAAATGCAATTTACTAATTCTGAAAGGTGCCTAACACACAAGGCCTTCACCTGGAGTGTTAAATATTTGTCACAATTTAAAGGCATTGCATAGCAAACGGATATTATTGCATTTTTATCTGCACACAAAACTTAGAAGAGGTGAATCTACATCACAATGCTGAATGAGACCATCAACTTGAAAATGTTCAAACAGGAATAACTGCTGAGCATTGCCCATCCATCCAAACAAGAAGAGGTACCAGCAATCAAAAATAAGCAGAGCTCTTCCAAGTCATTGACTCAGTCAATTTGACTCAAATACTGATTTAATGTCAGATTGAATTACAGCCTAAATCTCATGGCCTAGACATAAATCTAATAAAATGAGGCATACAGCGTTTACAGCAAATAAAACATCTCTGTATTCAAGCCTGCTACCTTTTGTTTTCAACAATTTCTAACACACCAACATACAGAATCAGTTCTGACCATTTCATTGATGAGATTTTAGGAAAGAACACATACTTTAATCTTTCTCTCTGGACACCTTATAAGATAAAGTTTGACAGTGTTCTGATCTACTGCTAAGGGAATCATATCAGTAAGTTAAGCAAACTAATGTCCGTATGTGTATCAGGAGAAAGACATAAATTCATTACCAAATTTTCTGTGGCTAACTACTGCAAAAGGGCAAGTTAAAAGGAAGTCTAGCATGGTAAGAAAGTAGAAGTTGCCTGTCTGTCCAAAACATCAGTTATAAACTTAATGACTGTCTCAGGCAGGCAGAATTTTTCCTATGGGACTTGCCAGGTTCAACAGCTTTCACCATAGCTATGCTACAGAGAGTGTTCAAGTACGCCAAAGTAAATTTCCCTACAGTTAGGTGTAGTTAACTGCCTTTCACCAAACGAGCCACTAAGTCATCAAAAGAAAACCACAAAAATGTTTGATATTTTGGAAAACAAACTTCTTGCATTGTAAAGATTTGCCATTTCTTTGAAACTGGATGGTAGGAGAAATTGCAGAAGTACCTTCAGGAATGTTAGCCTTACTTTCCTTCCTTCATCCAGCTGAAACTACTGCAATCCGTTATTAGGAGTTAATCAACATGGCTGATACATAAGGAAGGCTTTCCCAGCATGTGAGCTGGGGAAGCCCATGATGCCACATTTACAACCTGACTCAGATGGCAATCTTAGTAATCATCTTGGAGAGAATCCAGAGAAATCAGCTTAGCTACATGATGAAAAAATCCCAAATACCATTTGGATGCAGATTAGGAAAATTTGCAGATTAAAGATAAAAAATTCAGATTTTTTTTTATTTTCCCTGTAATTGTTTTTCACCAGCAAGTGTAACAAACAATTTTACATTACTGCTAGTTTTTCTAGCATATAGCAGGGGCTGCAAGTTATGCCTTATTTGCTCTGATAAATGAGCAGAGCTTCACTGTAAGTGCTGCCAGATAATTCTGCTCAGCTCAAGCACATTTAGAGAAACTACAAGGAAAAATGTGATTCTAAACACCAATGAAATTAGCAGCAGACACTTAAAATAGACTGCTGGCAGTACAGCACGTAGACAGCTCCACACCACCGACCTGAAGAAGGGAAGTATCAACTCTCACACTGATATGTAAAAGGAGGCATGCTACATGTTTCTCTGTGTTTAAACAGTACTTCTTGTTCTTACTCAACTTTAACAGCAAAACAACATATATCCTAGCCTATACTGACAGTTTTTCTCACTCCAATAGAGTCATACATTTCCTTAAAATTCAGTTGTCCTACTAAATTAAAAAAAGTAAAATAAATTAAAAAAAAAAAAAAGCCGAATGCCAAGGACAAAATATAGGCTGCTTAATGCAGTTGTGATCCAAAGCTAATTGTAACTATCAGTTACAAAATCAGGGACGTAAACAATTCTTCATATATGGAAAAATAACTAGGCATTAAATAAATTCTAAAACAAGAATAGTTGGATATAACATAGAACCAGTCTGGGAAATTATCCTCTGTCAAATTCTGAGGAAATCAATAGCTTTTATAGTACTGTGTGATTTCTGTAATCCTCTGTATTTTAAACAGATGAAGTCACAAAACATCATAATGCTGGCACCAGCTATCTTTCCCTGCTATCAGTCTAGGACGGCTCAGTTGAAAATGTGACCTCCAGTATCTGGAAGCTGACAGAGGCAACCCCTTATCAGTATCCTCAAAGGAATGCTGGAAGTCACTAGTCATAAAGAAAACAAATGCTATACTCTATCCATATTTAGTCATCTGATGAAACTAAACTAAACAGAAGGGAGATAAATGAAAACATGAGAATGTGCATTTCAGCTGATCAAAAATGTTGCAATTGCAACTCACTTTCTTGCCCTGAACATATATGCTTAACAAGCAAGAAAATATTTTTAAATTTATTTTTAGATATATAAGTAGCCTGACATCTAAACACTTGGGTTATTAGAGGTAAGGAAGCAGAATCAAATTTTCATAATTCCATGCACAAAATTAGAAAAGCAAGGACAAAACTATCACAACTGAAGGCAGATGCAGTAACATGCAAGGATTTCACTAATCACTTTGACAATTCAAAAAATACATGTTTCATTCTAAATCACAAATAGACCTTTTATGGGCTCTCTTTCATTATCATTGCTTCCTCAGTTAATATGATAACAGAATATTTTAGGCCCAATGAATTTAAGCCAAAAACATATGAATACACATTCACACATACAAAATACATGTATTATATTTGTTAAACGTAAGAATCTTCTTCAATATGTCATTCACATCCCAACATTGTTTCCTACACACTTTCTCTGGCTACATCATCCTCTTCTCTGAATGATTTCAAATCACTACACCTCCCCCCAAGGCTTTTTGTCACCACAACTTCCTTTTCTTTTTTTTTCAAGTTTATCTTTTATTCTCCCTCTTTCATGTGCCAGGAACCAGGCTATGATTTCTTGTTCAGATATATCCCTTCTCTTACACAGTCTTGAAAAATTCTTGACAAATCTCTTACATCGGTTCAAAGTAAAGCTATAACTTCAGAGATCTTGTTTTACATGGTCTATAAGTCCCTATGTCAACTTAAAGTATTATCCAAGGAACAGATTTAACTGTCAGTCACTTCTGCTTAGTTATCTTGTATTTCAAAAAACAGCACTTCAGAAAAAAAGACTTAAAATTTCAATTCTTTACCTTATGGAAGCTTCCATAAAAGATTTTCTTTACTTCATCATTATCAAAAGTTACAGTTTGAACCTCTCCCCGTGTATCCTTGTTAAAGAATGACAGCACTTTGTTGGCAGCTACAATAAATGAAAATAACACATTTCATTTCACATGTACTACTGAAACCACCATCCTGAGATACACTTATAGATAAAATCTAGTTTATCCCTCAGTTGGGTAAACACAGATCATTGGTGGTCTTAATGACCCATTAGTACATAGATGTACTTTCTTTGATTTTAGAGATCATACCAAAGTTGAAATGTAACTTAGATTAATTATTCCTAATTTAATAATAGATGTACAAAATTTAAAAAAAAAAATCTCTAAAACCCAAAAAATATATAATCCTTTTATCATGTAGAAATGCTTTGGGATTGGAAATATTTGGGAAGAATGCATGCAAAGTAACATAACATATAGCTTCTCTATGGAATAAATATAATCATCCTTACGATCAAGCACAAGTCCAACTTGCGGTTTGTAATCTCTGTCTGTAATCTGCCAAATTGCAAAAGGCTCATTGGGGGATTCAGGTAGGAGTCGGAATAACAGAATGATTGTGTATGCCTGCGGCAATCCCTCTGGGTGAATCTCTCTGTTAAAAAAATACAAAGACATTTTTTCACATGGAAAAATATGAGGAAAATAAGATCTTCATCATTTGCTCTTTTTTCAGAGAAAAGACACAAGGGTAACAGGGAAACCACAGCATTCAATGGAACAGAATATTTTAACTACCCTCTCAAATAGAAAATTCTGTTGTGATAAAAAAACATTATGTGATTTGTTGAGATGAACTCACAGCCTGTCTTCTGTTGTTCCCTGCACCAGTACAGAGGAAACCAGAATATGACCAAGAACTCTCGATTATGTATTTGTGTGGCAAGATTCTGTATAAACTACACATGTTTTAAATTCCTTGATGATAAGTACAGAAAAAAAGACCATGCTTTTCATATCTGGCCTGTTTCAGTCAAGCAACAGCACTTAACTATTGCTGCCTTTCAGGCATAGATACAGTAAAGGAGATATTCCATGTCTTCTCTGCAACTAGTGATGCATTTGGGCTCCAGCTCATTCTTTGGCAGCTCAGGTTTAACTATGAGGTATTTGGACTGTTAGACATTAAAAAAGCAAAGAGACAAAAGTAAATAAAACCATGCTTGAAACAATCTCCAGTATTTTCTAAAGGGGAAGGGAGGGAATGCAGTAAAGGAACTGTAAGAAAGGAGGTGGCTACTGCTTTTCCTGAACTATTATAATGGAGCTCAGGGTGGGATTCGGTCACGTGAACATAAACATAAAAACCTTAAAATGAAGGGAGGACTTCCTTGGTATATAAGGCAAAGCTTATGTACCTACAATTATGGACACTGCAATGAATATGTATCACTAAGTCAACACCACCACGCAGCACAGTGCAAGAATGCAAGTATTAATGGTGATCCTAATCACCAACACAAGTTATAACCCGGATAACAAGTTCCTTCAGATATGGAAACAACTATGCCACTGGGATCAGTACGCTTTTATTGCTTTGCTGACTCAGTCTAAACTGAGTTTTATTTTCTGGATTCTCATAAAAAATAAGTGCCCAGAATACTCTGGCAAGTCATCCATCTCTTACAGCAGACATTAGACTATGTAACACAACATTATAAGAAAAATGAAATAAATAGGAAGTCTGTCTTTTTATTATCTTTATATCAGCTGATCCTGCTAAATGCAAGGTCTATCTTAACACAAATTTGGGATTATCTGTATTTCCCTAGATTGTAAAAATCCAGGCTGTCAGAGAACTGTTGCCCCTATAGCTATTAACGCATGCCAATGAACTCAAAAGTCCTCAAGTTCTCCGCTTTTAAAGCTGTGATCTGAGAAGGCTGGCAAAGAGAAATTATTTCTTCATAAACCTCAGCTCCTGTGCTTGTGATCTGATCTTTACCCAATCTGGCAGAATTTCAGAAGGTTTCAAAGGCTTCTATGAAAAGAAGACTAAATTTCCTTAAATTTAACAGGAACAATGGGCTATCTTTAGGCATCTCCTCTGACCCAGAATAACCTTTTTGAAACTTACTTAAATAAATGGGAGAGAAACAAACATAAAAAAAAAAAAGAGAGAGGAGAAGAGAGAGGTACTGTTCCCCTCTTTGTAAAACTAACTGCTAACTAAGTCTCTTTGTTCTTTGTGGAAAAAATGTTGGCCAGAATGACCATATATTATCCATCCATAACCAAGCTCTAAAACCACAGGCACTTGAAAATTCCACTCCATTTGCCAAATAAGGCAAGTCAAGTGGAGGAGAAACTGCCCTAAATCAGTGGCATCAGTGTGCTGCCTACTGCAGTAGGAACAACGCTTCTGAAAGAAGAGATGCTAATCCCACCATATTGAAACCATTTCTCTCTGGCAATGCAGAGCTTCTTGTACTAAGGAGGGTGTTGTTCAACCGTCTAAGTATAAACTGCGGATTATAGGCAACTGGAATGGTTAAGAAGCATAATCTCAAAGAACAATGAACAACTGGATTATTAATGAACTGTGACTGCAATGGAAGGAATAGAACAGCATTTAATGAGAGCAATGATAGATACTCTTTGTCTTGGTGTTCAGTAAAAAGAACATCAAATTAACGCATCTTCTATAAAACACTAATGCTATCATCTAAAAACTCCGTTAATCCTTCCCCATCTGCTCACCCTAAATATGAGTCTTTCAGGTTGACTTACCTTATTGGCTGGCTGACAAAGGCATTTTTGTGGAGTCTATACGCTACATAGCTTGGGAAAGAGCCTGATTCCAGTGATACACCTTGTACGGAAGCAAAATGCTTCTCTGTTAGATTATATGATTCCAGCATCTTGAAACCTTTAAGTCCAGAGAGAAAATAAAAAACAGAAACTGTAGAGCTGTACAAGACACAAATGAACTCATGCCAAAATATTAGACAATTTCTTACCAGGTGAAGTGTATCCCTCCAAATAAATAAGGGGACAAGCTGAAAGACAGGAAACAACATATAATTCAAAACTACAAAACCTAACATGATATGAACATATATATACTTCAGAAAATTTTGTTACCAAGAAGTCTATGCTATTGCTAATTATGAGTCAACTTTTGTTACATCTGTCATACTGTGTCCTGTGCTGTGGTAGATATGCTGTCAAAATCTTTACTCATCATTTTTAGCTGGCTATTTCTACTGTGACAAATTGTATGGAACAAGAAATGAAACCACAAATATTTTAAGAGTATAATTCATAAGAAGAAAGGAAGAAAATGACACAGTCTTTCCATGAATATTTAAGGCATGAGTCGAGCTGCATAATAGCTGTCAGATTCACAAGGAAAAACTGCATATTTATGTAGCTCCTCAGGAGCCAGCGGATGAGGCAGTTAGAGAGGACACAGTTGCACATGACAAGCCTGAGAATTTCTTTTTTTTGCCATAGAAGGATTTCACTTGAGTAAACAACTCAAGTTGAACTGTAGATAGTTTTAAAACAGCATCACACACTGTAGCTGTACCTCTTTGGCAACCCTGTCCCAGTGGTAAGTACTGCCCTGCAGTTCACATCAGGCATCATTCTAATTCTTAAAGAACAGAAGTTGTCATTGACTGTTAATCTCTTTCTGTTTACCAGTACTTAAGAAACACAAGACAAGATTACATAAAATGCAGCACTACTTAAAAAAGTAACTTGCTCCCTTAAGCTACGTCCAGGTATTACAAAATATAACTTTTTTATATGAAATTTTTTTTTATGCACCTTAAAAGGGTTGGCAACTTGTATTGGGTTTGCATGGCAAGGTTTTGCTAGCAGGGGAGCTACAGGAGTGATTTCTGTGAGAAGCTGCCAGAAGCTTACCCTGTATCCAACAGTTCCATCTGGCTCCAAGATGGACCTGCCACTGGCCAAGGCTGAGCCCATCAGCAGTGGTGTCGCAACCAGGGGATAACAGATTTAACAAGGGGCAGGAGGTGGGGTGGGGTAGAATGGGGTGGAGTGGGAGATGTATGTGCAGCAATGGCACAACAACCTTCAACCGGAGAGAGGTGTGAGAATATGTGAGAGAAGCAACTCTGCCAGGCATTGGAGCAGAGATTCCCCTGCATTCCTGGTCTTCCCTGTGGTGAAGGCTATGATGATTCAGACTGTCCTCCTGGAATTCTACAAGGGGAGCAGATATCTACTTGCAGCCTCTGGAGGAGCCCATGTTGGAGCAGGTTCCTGGAAAGACCTGTGGCCCCATGGAGAGAGGAGCCCACCTTGGAGCAGGTTTGCTGGCAGGACTTGTGACACCATGAGGGACCCACTGTGAACTGCAGCTGATGGGAAGGAGCCATGTTGACAAGTTCTTGGACTACTATCTCCCATGGGAGGGACCCCACACTGGAATAGGGGAAGAGTGTGAGGAGTTCTCCCCATGAGGAGGGAGGAGCAACAGGGAAAACATGCCATCAACTGACGGTAGCTCCCATTCTCTGTCCCCCTGGGCTGCTGGGGGTGAGGAGACAGAGAACAGTGGGAGTAAAGTTAACCCCAGAAAGAAGGTAGTAGTGGAGGGAATAAGTTTTACTACTTGATTTTATTTCTCATTATCCTACTCTGATTTCATTGGCAATAAATTAATAACTTCCCCCAGTTGAGTCTGTTTTGCCCAATGACAGTAACCAGTGAGTGATCACTTTCTGCTCTTGATCCAGAGCCTTTTCTTATATTTTCTCTCCCCTGGTCAGCTGAGGAGGGGAGTGACAGAGCAGCTTTGGTGGGCAGCTGGTGTCCACCCCAAGGTCAACCTGCAACTCAATTGTAGCAGCATATAAGCAAAATTCATTTGGGAACAGAAAAACCAATGTCTTCTACTCACTTGAGGTAGCTGTATCACACACAAAGGTGACAAGGTTATCTTGAATCTTTTCAAAGGCATCAAAGTCATCAACAATAAATACATGACGCTCACTGGGCTTGCTGGCGATCTTGGCCAGCTCATTGTAATCTACATCAGCCACACCAACCACAAAGACACTGAAGCCTGTAAAAATAACACTTGTTACTTGAAATGTAGTAAATATACATTACCATTTTTCAGGTCAATATTTCACAAACCATCTCTATCATTGATTTCTCAGGATCTACGTATCAGTATACATTCTGGATATCCCTTCATCCCTGTCAAAGCTCAGAAAGGTTTAGACTGTTTTCTGCATCTTTCTCTCAAAACTTTCTCCTCCTTGATTTTTTGGGGCATTATCCAATCTCATGCAGCCTTGGCTACATAGTCCCCTCACTCTTCAACGCAATATGTACAGTTCTCTCAACTCTATATTATCTTAAATCTGCCCTGTGGCCAAATCTCTGTGCAGACTACTAGTTATCCAGTTGTCTATCTGTTGCCATCTACTGCATTTCACGTTTCTTAGTTTCTCTTTCTTAGGGTAGTATTCACCTTACCAATTTTTACTTTCCAAGTTAACAACAAGTCCAGGCTACTTGTCTAGTCTTTCTCTATTTTCATTAAACAGACATGGGCAGATTCAGAATACAATTCATCTCACCTCCCTACAATGCTGAATTCAAGGAAAAGTCATCGTCTGTAGATGCCTATCTGTTGTTCTCTTCACTAACCATAAAAGGACCCCACATGATGACTTTAGACTAGACATTTAGTTGTTAGACGTCTTAAGTCAAAGAAGGAGAATCCAGACCCTACGATCCAATCACATCACCAGGTGTAAATTTCATTGATGAGAAACTGCACAGACAGTGGGCTGGTTGAAGGCTGAAAGCAGAACTCACATTTATTCCAAATGATAAAGCTATTTTTATTTACATCTTTATTTTTTCAAAAATAAGACAATTATTCCTCTGTAGCCAATTGCGGTGAAGCTTTGGCTGAAACGCTCTGCCCAGCTTTGAGCATGACATTAAAGATATGTAGAAACCAAAGCAAGTAGCGAGGAGAGTTAAAGTGATAAGAGGTTTGGAAAACTTGATCAAAAGGAGGTTGAAGGAAATGGATTTGTTTAGGCTAGAAAAGGGAAGACAGAAAGAGGAAATGACAACAGGTTTCAAATATGAGGGCCTGTTATAGTGGACAGTGATCAACTCTTTTCCTGGTTAGCTAGGTGAATGAAGACAATAATTTCACTAGCCCGAAGAAAGGCTTGAGTGAAAGACAAGACAAAGCTCTCCTACTACTAGGGTAGTTAAGCACTGAAGCAGATTGTCCAGGGAGACTGTAAAAACCATCTGGATAGAGCTAATCCCTACAGATCACAAAGACAGAGAAAATGATCACTTCTGGTTTACATGCATGTGATTCCAATAAGGAAGTACATCTCCTTGCTCAGGGATCAGGACGCTACGCGGTTCATGCACTGCAATGCAAAATGCTGGGTGTAAGGACAGCAAAGATGATTTCACATAAGCCACATTCAGCAAATCTAAAGAGGAAGCATAATGCTTTCAGCTCAAAAGGCAATAAGGGAGTCCATTCAGACCCAGCTCCATCAAAAGCAGTTACTTTAACTGGAGATCTACTGGTATATGTAAAAAAAAAACCCAGGCCTATTAAATCATAAACACTGGAATGCAGTACACTTCCCAATGATCCCTGGGGTTCACACATGAAGAAGAGAAAGAAGTAACTAAAAGCCACATCTTTGAAATGATACTCATGAGGAATTACTTTGGGAAGCCACATCCTTCCCCAAAAAGAAAGCTTTAGAAAGAAAGAAGAAGTCTGTTCGACAGAGTGCAAATTCTATCAACAGTTTTGAGTTTTCCACAAATATTCAGCATACATTTCTGAGTCTATAAAAGATGAGTAAACGATGACCAGATAATTGAAACAATATGGAAACGAAACAGCCAGGTACTGTGAATTGCTTACCAGAGTGTTGAATGACCGTCGCTGCTTTCCTCACCTCATCCTGAGACCGACCATCTGTGACAACAACCAGTACCTTGGGAACACCTCGCCTCATGCCACTCTCCCAAGTCAAAACCTTTTCTTTAATAAATGTTAGGGCTTTGCCTGCAAAGTGTACAATAAACAAGGAATCATCCATATTATCCACAAGAGAAGAAACTTCTTACTTCACCTGTTAAGGGCAACAGCTAAAACACAACAGAAAAACCTAATTCTTCAGCCATGCAATATTAGGATAATGAAGCAGTTTCTGAAAACATTTTATCTTAAGGAAATAAAACTACAGCCCAAAATTACCTGTCCTTGTGTTTCCTCCTCTGTACTGAATATTTTGAAGAGCTCCCAGGGCCTGGGCTTTGTCATCAAATGTATTCAGTTTAAATTCAGATTTTGCTTCATCACTGTACTGCACAAATGAAACCTGAAATGGAATATATCACAGTGTTCAGCCTGCTATCTCCACATTCATACCAACTCTCTCCATTGAAATATTTATTGTTGTGTTTTAATAAGCATTAAATAATTGAACAATCTTTTTCATGATAGATACATGTGCTGTACAACAATCTAATACCAAAAAAAAGAGAGCATCCTGAAAGAAAGTAAAAATCAGATGTGACTGTAGTGATTCAGCTTCATCTTCAATTTCCCTCCAAAATGAACCCAGTTGAAATAACAAACCTACCTGGATTCCAGCGGGATTAATCAAGTCAAAGGCTCCTACTGTATTAAAGACAAATTTCACTACTTTGTTGAAGTTATCATCACCAATACTCCAGGAAGCATCAGTCAAGAACACTATATCTGCTTTGGCACCTCTGCATACTGAAAGACGAAGAAAAGGAACTCTTTAAACACATCAACCATATCATCATAAAATAAAGATCATTACTTCAAAATTTGAAAATTCAAGAATGACCAATATTCAGCAAATGCCTACTACCACAAAGTCAACCTGACAGATGACTAAGGTTAAACTCAAAAACATTTATTAAAATATTTCAAAGAAAAGTTCGAGAAATGAGGAAGAGCTCAAGAATAAAATACAAATGTTTTAAACTTTTTTTTTTCCGAGCAGCTACCATAAAACATAAATTGTCTGCTGAGAGCAGATAATCTCACAGACTAGCTGCAGAGCTATAAAATATCAATGATTTTTTTACCCCAATGTTTGAACCTTACTGTTCTAAACAAGGAAATGTTGGTCTAGTAAAGCTCTAGAACAAAGGAATGGCATTAGGAAAGGTTTCAAACTTAATTTCCCTAAAGTGTTGTGCTAGTTTTAAATCTATTTAAGGTTATGAAAAATGGAACTAAATTATGAAGTAGTGCATCAACTACATAAAAAATATTGAATGATTCTAGGAATAAACATACCATCCCGAGCTGGAGGGATTGTGGGAGGTGGAGGAGGTGTAGGTGGTGGAGTTGGTGCCTCTGTAGGTTTGAGGACTGAAATGAAATAAAAATTTTTTAACTTCATATACATTATTTCATTACAGGAAAAAACTCTATATATTATATTATATTATCCAACAGAAAAATTCTAATCTCTTCTCACTAAAGTAAAAAATTTATAATTGTCCAAGAAAACTTTCTTGTGTTACAAGAAAAATGAGATTACAGCTATTGTTAAAACAAAGGTAAATGATTTCACTATAAAATTAACACTTTTATGTGAGCTCAGCAACACAGCATTCTGATGATGCATCTATTCTTCATCCAAGTACTAGGAAATACTTGGTTTGAAGAAGAGCATAGAAATTTTTCTTTCCCCCATAAATTCCATTTGACATAACACTGAGAGAAAGAGGAAAGAAAATCACTTAAAGAGGCATTGAAAGCCATTTAGGAGTGAATGATTTCTATAGCTGAAACAAGACAAGTTCTGTAGCCAAAACTTAAGGTTCACAGTATCTGTTACCTACCTGTATGCTCCCTCATAGAGACTGGAGGTCCCTCAAGGTTAGGGGTCTGAACAAAGACAGTGGCATTGTATTCTGTGTCTGGTGAGAGGCCAGTAAAACAGTGGCTCGTTTCTGATCCACGTACTGTGATTTCCTGTCCTCTGGAACCTGTCCAAAAAAAAAAACCAACAAGGGAGAGACAGTTAGAACTCACTAGTCCCCTTTCAATATGTGTACAAATAAGTGTAGAAATTAGAGACCTCTTGAGAGGGAGATTGGAGCCCATGAGACAGCAGTCTTATTCTTGGCCCACCGAAACTGTGTGGCGATTATGAACCCTGGAACATACTGGAGAGTAACACTGCAGTCTACATGTGAAACCAGGTAACTAGCAGATTCCCACTAATGAGAGTTCACTTGACAATAGGCAGCACTCCCTCTCTGCAGCTTTTTCACCACCAGAGAAAAACAGGTTACGTTCAGATCTTTAAAGCTCAACGAGATGTATCATGGTTTATGGTGGGTGACTGCCACAAAGACAATGAAATGTTGCTGTCACTGACATAGGACAATTATGTTTCCAGAAAATGCAAAAAATAAAATGCACTTACCATCAGCTGGGTTTAGCTTCAGCCTGTATGAAGTTGCTGACCGATGAGGCGACCATCGGATACAGAAAGTATCCCAACCCACTTTGTAACTTGTTAGGTCAGTGACATTCAAATATACTGTGAAAAGAGAAGGATATAAACTATTCTCTGGAAAATAGCATGTAAGGGATAAAGAACACCAAAATGAAAATTATATTAGCAGCACTAATCCAAAACTCGATTTTTAAAAATCCTCACAGAAAGAAAGAGCAGTTCCAGTTACAATCTCTTTATGTTATGCCCTAAAGATCCCTGCCTAGCTACTTACAAAGGCCCAAAATCTGATACCCTTCCCGTATTGGGTAACAGACCATTTTATGAGTGTTCACACGAAGTAAGTTGATTTCTTTTTGAAATAAGAAACTTCCAAAAATCAAAATCTGACTCATATATATGGCAGTATGAAAAGATTGTACTAAGTCAGCAAAACTCAGGATGATTGATTCATCTTAACTGAGGAAATTTTTAGAAGTTTGCAAGGCCATCATTACAATTATCTCATTTTGAAGTGCTGAAGTTTCTTTCAATCACTGGACATTCCTGTGAGGTAAAAGCAGAGTAGGAAAAAGACTAGACCTGCTTTGCATGGTTAGATCTTGTAGTAACCCAGAGACTTAAAAATTGACTCCAACTATAACTTAATAACATTTTCAGAAGTAAACTAGAAAATTTTATATCATCAAATCATTACTTAAAAATTTATCTTCATTATTGTTTCCAAGCTTAGTGTTTTTAAGATCTACACCATGGACAGATGATAAGTATTCTCCATGAGAGGATAATCAGGCTTTCTAACAACCTGCCTTAAAAATCTTCTCTTAATCAATGTTATCTCAGACCAGGTTATGTATCTAGCATGACCACAACAAAATGATTCTGACTTACATGTAGTGCCTTGATCTGTCAGGGGTATACTCATTCCAGAATCATACTGGGCATAAACATTCACATCATAAGTAGTGCTAGGAGACAGATTATGCAAGGTGTAGGAAGTCACTTCTCCCACAAAAACCTCCATGGGCTCATTCGAACCTTGGATTGAAAGGAAGCATTAAATATATATAGAGAGAAGGAATCATGACTACATGAGCTACAAAACCATTTCCCATCTCTTAAATGTCAGCAAATGTTAATCTCATTTTATCTAAAACAAAGCATACTGAGTTCTTATATTTTAGCATATTAGAATGTTGCAAACAGAACATAAACATAGCTTTACAGACTATTATGTAATTTTTGTGTTTAACTTCTAGAAAGGTATGTATATTTCTAGATTGTCACATAAAACAAAGGTTATGAAGGCCATTAACACCTAACTACCTATCCAATACTCATCTCACACACAACAGTTCATATCCGTAGAAGGACAAGAGGTATTAAAGAGATGAAAATCAAGTCAGGTCACTGTATCAAATTTTAACTATACAATTCAGCGTATGAAACTGTTTGATAGTTTGTTTTTCTTACAAAACACTGATAATAAGACTTAAGCTTTCAGGAAAATCAGTATTCAAAGGAAATAAATAGATCATTTAGCACAAAAATTTCAAGATACATATGATTTCTACTCTGATCTGCCATTAGCTACTCACTGTTCTGAAACTGGTATACTTAGAATGAGTAGGTTTTCTTACCCACAGGTTTGTATACAATTTTATAGCCAAGAACAGGAGATGGTGAAGGATCCCAGGAAACTCTGAATCGTGTATACCATTCATCAGTTATATACATATTTTGAGGAGGAAGTAGACCAACTAAAAAGAAAGAAAACCACTCTAATTAGACTAATGACTGTTTTTCAACCTCTAGAAATGCACATTGTTACTCTAGGTAACAATCAGATCAAAAACCTAATCAACAATGAAACCTTAACAATGTTGGAGTGCTCAAGGAATATGTCTTAAATTTAAAAAAGAATACACAATACGAAAACTAGTTACCAGTTCTGCCATTTCCAGTCAGTTGTCCACCATCTCCATCTTCGTACACAGCAACAACAGTAATTTTATATGGTGTATCTGACTGTAGTGGTTGTAGTATCACATTATTTCTTATCCCAGGAACTGTTGTCTAGAACATGAAAGAAACAGAGGTAAACACACTCACAGTCTTGTAATTGATCAGTAATGACAGTTACTAGAACCCGAAATTTGTTTCGACATTTGGCACAATGTTTTTATGTCCACTGTAGAAAAAATCATTCAGGATACATTAAGGGTTATAATCTATAAACAATTATTAGTATTTGTTATTTCAAATTATAAAACACTGTGGTCAGCACAGAAAGATAAACCAAATTGACTCTTCAGTTCCAACCCTCACATGAGACTGAGGTGCTGCAGTTTTCTACCAAGATTTCAGTACTGTTCCCTTATAGAAAGGAAGAAGTCATGATGATGTGTTTGGAGACATAAAAATGAGAGGGAAAAGCTCATAAATGGCGGTGAAAGCCAAAGTTATTTCCACTACTCAGCAGTTTCATCTCTACCTTTTCATTGCCTTCTTCTTTTGGATATCACTTTTTGGCAGAAACAAGTTAGTCTGAGAAGGAAGATCTAAACATTTTGATATATAAAAATATCCCTATTATGCATCCCTGAATCTCAACTGCCTGGTACAGCCATGCACTATTGCTGCATTCTAATGAAAATGAAGTTATAATCCCAAAAGTAGTATTGCTCCATAAAGCTGCTATAAAACACTGAAACTATGGAAAGTAACTTGAGGAATCTATCTCAAAAGCATGTCCCAGTCAGCATTTCCAGTTGTTTGAGACTTGCTGTTTTTATGAATTTTCCAGTGTTTTCTGCAAAGAAGGTATGTGTTGATAAATATGTGTCCTGATTAAAAGGTCCAGTAGGGAGTTTTCAAACAGTGAATTTTCAGCATGCACTATATAATAATATACAAGCAATAACAGCATTTAAATAGCATTCTAGACATGTTACATTTTGGTTGGTGGCAGTCAGCAGGAATTCTGCCACTGACTTCTATAGGATCTGAGTCTACCTTTGCTATAAATACTCTGTGACTTATATAAGTTTCAGACTATAACTGGCAGTATCATTAAGCTGCAGGAAATGAAACGCAAACACTTAAAATTCATACCTAAACTTACAACAGCAAGTTAGATGCTGAATCAAAGTTACCATTGTTTTCTTACTAGACTTTGCCAACTCTGTTCAATTTATAAAATGCAGACTTATGTTTATTTTGTATCTTAGCACACTGACTCCATAATGAACAGAGTGTGAAGTAATAGATGGCTATTCATTGTATCGCATTTAAATTAAATGCCAGGAAGCAGATTCTGCTCATAATCTTCTGATTAATGCACAAGTCACATATTTAAGATTATTTTACACACAAATTTGATAATTAAACCATATATGTTCTGCAACTTCATCAATATAAACCCATTTCATACAAACCATGGCTTCTCAGCATTGACAATGACCAAAGAAGCCATATAGCCTGCGAAATGTACAACACATAGAACAAGTGTCTTTGGTTTTTTGTAGCCTAAAGAATGAACTGGGAACATGTCAGTGCTTGCTAAGGAATTACAGAACTTACGTATTCATCGATAGGGTCTCCCACAGTGGGTGAATAAATGATTCTGTATTGCTGAACTGGCCCATCAGCATGATCCCACTGCACAGAAAGGCTGTTGGTAGTCTCATCAAACACCCTCACATTCCTTGGACCACTGCGAGGCACTAAAGAAGGAACATACAGAAGGTTGTATGGGGCGTGATGCTTCTTGTTCAGTGTCACCCTCATCAATTCAAAAGTTGCCCTGAAGCTGAGGGCCCTTCCTGAAATCCTGAATAATTATACACAGGTAGATAAAGTCAATGATAATACAGCAGTGCCTGAAGGTCTTAAACAGAAATAAGGTCTAACTGGAGGAACTGGGGCAGTATGGAGGGGAGAGAACATCAAGGAGATGTGCAAAGTGAGCATCTACATACATTCTGCTTCTCAGACTCCTGCAGACAAGTATAACTATACCCTGTCACATCTGCAAGTTGTTTTGAATATGGGGATTTAACAGAGAAAGTAAAGAAGTAGCAAAAAATAGGTGACCTGGTATTGCCATTGACCGTTTTTGTACATATTATTTCTAAAACAAGTTTTAAAGATGCTAAGTGTAAGACAACCGAGATCCCACAAGCTAAATTGTAACAAAGAGGTGTTGGTGTTTAAGTATCTCCAGCAAAAAAACCAAACATCTGGGCAGGCTGACACATACATTACAGTGCCAAACGCAGAACATGAAGCACTTTTTTTTTTTATTGACAACTAATTTTACCCATCTTAATGTGCTATTTTTTTCCCAAATGACAAATTATTATTTATCTGTAACTGAATTTTTAAGATCAGCCTTTAAACTCCTAAGCATTCAAATCAAATCAATTATTTCACAAGTGAAAATCACATTGGGGATCACGCATGTACCACAACTGACAGAAAACATAGCAAAAGTTCCCTCGTGGCTTATATTATTTGTGACTGTAACCGACTTTATATTCAAATATCAATTTTGACACATATTTCACAACAGAAGTACTGACTGCCTCTTACATGTTCTTCCCTGTGCTTGGCTTGGATTTCCCTCTCCGTCTGCATACAGAGCTATAACATTTATTGAGTAAGCAGTGTCAGGAGTCAAGCGCTCCAGAATCACATCACGAGTGCTGCCTGGTACCACAATCTAAAATAGAAACAAAAGGCACCTATATAAATAAAGCTTCAGTTTATACCATGTCTTTTTAGAAAACAATTTGAGTGAAATACAGAAAAATTGGAAACATGACTGTGCTGCACACATCCAAGAAAAGTAATGCAAACTTAAAATAACCAAATAATATTGACAAAAATTCAATAGCAGGTGCAAAAAAGAAAGGACAAATACATAAGGAGCTCTCACTGCAAATAGAATTGTTATTTTTTACATTTTATATGAAAATAGTTCAGAAAAAAAAAGGAAACGTAGGAAGAAAAACTAAAAAAGTAAAATCTGTCACAGCCTATTAACATATAAAGGACATTAAAAATTCTCAAATTTCCTTACATAAAAACATATTCATCTGTACACGTACAATGTAGGCGTACATTTTGTGTACATTCATAGTCAAAACTTCAAAACTGCACATATCCAAGAAGTCTTCACATCTGAAGGGTAAATTTTTACCCATATGCAGACTTCACTGCTCACCAAGACCTACTTAAACACCAGTGATTTAGGGTAAGGAAATGGTTTAGTGGTAAAATCACATGAACTTGGCATCTGGTTTCATAATTAAACATTTCCTAATAAATATTTGTTATTTCCTTCTCTCTTAAAAAAAAAAAAAAAGGTTTAATTTAACTCATCTTTACCTGTAATATGTAAAGGATACTCAATTTTAAATATGCAGTTTTAAACAGGAGAGTCTTATTTCTTATGTCTCTCATTTCACCAAATTAAGCCTTTATTTACAATGGACTGAACTCCTATAGACATTGTTTTCAGCAGAGACACTCCTGGGCAGCTAGTTGGCCTGAGTTTATCAGTTTATTTTTTTACACACATTGAAGGAAGCAATATTCTCCACATACTTTTGACGAATAGTATAAAAACTAAATTACTTACAGATTCTGATGGCCTTGGGCCAGTCAGTGGAGCATAATTAATTCTGTATTGCTGTACTGGACCTGGAGCAGATTCCCAACGGACATTCATGCTGTTTGGCGTGGGATTGTAAACGTGAACATTTCTTGGTGTTCCTCTCTCCACTAGACCAAGGATAATTTGAGTTTTACAAAGTTGCTTATTTAAGTTATATTTCTATTTGAATTTACAAATTCAGAAGCTCAAAGGAAGATGAAAAGCACATCAGCCCAAGATAAACACCTTACTTTTGTTAACTCCTATAAATTTAAGAATCTCAGTGATTAGTCTTCCCAAACCTACGTGCCAGGCAGTTAAGTACATGTTTATACTGCAAATTGAAAGTAGGATCGTAACACTTTGTTATCGTGTTGTTCATCAGACATGCCTGAAAAGTAGATACAAACTACACATTTTAGCTCATGCTGACATTAGGAGCTCAAACTTCCCAGGAAATTTTAAGTACTAGTATGGACATTAGCATGGATTAAGACCAATATTTGGTGTTTGTTCACCAGTATTGCTACTGGCACTACAATTGAAATTTTACTATTCTGTGAAGTAAACAGTAAATTCACAACTTAGGAGCTGAGCTTGCCTGAGATAAATGGACTGAAAGCCTCCATACAAATAAGCAAAGAAAACTAAGTTACACAGCTGCAACCATAACCAAGATGGTAAACAGTTTTTGCATTTGTGGGTTTTTTGTGTTTTAGCTTTGGAGAAAATAAAATTCCACTTCTGATGTAAAATCAATTTCTAATGATTGGAGCCACTCACCAAAAAATCCTAACATTTTTCTGAAAAAGGCTGTTTTACTTACAAGTTCTTCCAGTGACAGAGACACGTCCACCATCCCCCTCTGGGAAAACTGGAACCACAGTTACAGTGTAAGGTGTGTTGGGTTCAAGAGTCCTTAGGATGACATAGTTTGTGTTTCCTGGTACTGTGGTCTACAAATTTAAAAACAAAGGTAGAGGCATGACACTTACATAAATATGTAAAAAAAAAGTGTAAGCTTTTTTTGTTTCTCACTTAGTCCTCTACCACATCTCATTTCCAGACTGGATGCGATAATAACTACAAAAGGTGAAGCTTAAAGCAACAGGGCTCATGGTATCTATCCTCTATTTTACAATCCCTTACAGCTATCTTCACTTTTGGGTCCAGATCCTGTTCTGCTAATAATAGTAGCAGAATCTGCAGTGATCTCTTTAATGACTACTATTTAGCATCTCAGAGGCAGTCACTTTCTAAATTAAAAAACAAACAAACAAACAAAAATCAAAACCAAAAACCAACCAAACAAACAAAAAACCACAAAAAAACCCACCAACACTTTATGTTACACCACAACATGCTAATCACTTCTTGTCATGAGCAGCTCATGTTAGAAAATAAAACTCCACTGCATTTAAGCATATTTGTCATCAGTAGCACTCTAGATGCTATTGAAACAGTGGCAATTCATGTACCACTTATTTCATGGGCACATTAAATTGCACAGATGTAGAAGAAGCAGCACAATTGGGAAATAATATTTCACAGTCTGGAGTAAGGGTTCCTATTTCCATGAATTTTTTTAGCTCTTTAGCAGTTAAGTAATTTCAGGAGATTGGAATGCGGATTTTTCTGCTTTCACAAATATCATTGCAGCTGACTGTCTACAGTTACATAACTTTTTAGCAGTAAAAATGCATAGAAATAAGTTCTGCTAACTTTAGCACCTTTTGTACACCCTGAAGTCAGCTTTGCATTCACACACACTGCCCTAAGAATAAACAAACAAAAACTTGTGTGTGCTAAGAACTAATTTCTAATGGTCTATTGTATATTGTATAATATCAAACATCTGTAATACATATGGGAATAACTGAACTTCATGAAGATTTTCTCCAGGGTAGCCATGAACAGAAAAAAAGCCAGTGAATAGGCAAACAAGACCCACTTCACTCAGCAGCATTTCTCTGACCAGCACCATGAGCTGTAGGTTAGGCAGTTAGTGAGATCCACACGAAGAATTTACCATTTCTTCAGCACCTCCAGCTGTAGGTCCATAAAACACTTTATACTGGCGAGGACTTCCTTCTGCATGATCCCATCGAACATTCAGAGTACTGGTGGTTGGGTCATAAACTACCAAGTTCTTCACAGTAGTGAGAGGTTCTGAAACAGATCAATGAGTTGTCAGAAATGTGTAACCATATTCTCTCACCTGTGCTGTAAAGTTTCATTAGGAAATTTAAAAACCAAGAGGTTTAGTGGTTTATGTTAAATGTTATTTGTCTTCAATAATCAGAACACATCAGCCCCATCAACCAGAATAAGCAATGTTAAATGTAGTAAAAGAAATTTATTTCTGGATGTTATTTTAGAATTGTGTAATGACACAATTAGGATTTTTTCTTCATTTCTCACCGAACACATTGATGTGTCTGACTTTCCATTGCAAGCTCATTATTAAATTATGTACAAGTGGATTAATAAATTTATATTTAAATAATTAATTAAATACAGTGAAATGGTTTTTATGCCTGGAGTGTCTTTGACAGAAAATAACTCAGTGATTTCTATAGCAGGATCAAAACAGTGCATCAGTCTCTGAACTAAAGGTGCTTAACAGCACACATATGAGAGTTATATGCCTTCTGATGCTTTAAGGTGTTTACTAAATTGTGGCATAAAACAATTAAAAAATTTAAATGAGGAAAACGTTCCTCATTGCAACATTAGGGTTTCTCTCAGCCTTAAAAGCCAGGCATCCAGTCTGAGGTAGTGGTCCAGTGGTACAGCCAGTAGACAGGTCTTCTTACTTTAGATATTTGAAACACACCAAAGGACAAATACAGATGGGATTCATTTCACCACAGGAAATTTTTCGATGCTAATTTGAAAAGCAGTACATCAATATTGTTTTGCACCTAATGAGATCTGAAGAAGTTACTTACTTGTTCTGCCTCGTCCTGTAATTCGTCCCCCTTCACCATCCACATACATTGACGACACAGTAATAGCATATGGTGTGTCAGGCTGCAGCTTCTGTATCACCACACTGTTCTGCCGCCCTCCAACCATAGTCTTCAGCAAAACAAAAGGAAAACATTAAAATACCCTTTACACTTCCTCTTTTGTGCTTACTGCTATAGTGCAGAATATAAGCATTTGATGCAGAGTAGAAAACACTATGATGTATCATATGTTGAAATGCTCTTGTGACTGACACTGAGAGTAGACACTGAACAGCAAAAATATTTAATACATATTCTTAGCAAGTTTAGACACAAAGCCACTATTCATTAAAATCTGCACACTTGCATATAACCACAATTATATGTCAACTGCCAGTTCTTTACCAGCACAAACTATATTGTAAATTACTATATCCTATTGAAATCAATCAGAGTCTTTTATTAATTATGATAGACCTCTCATTTGGGCTCTTTATGCTCCATTCTCAGGTAGAATAAATTCCTGTAGATCTTTAACGTACATTAGATACAATATCAACATTGTCTCTTCTTGATTTCAAAAATTTTACAGCATGACACTTCAGCTTCTGAAACATCTTTGTTAAGACTCTATCATCTTTCACTCCGATTTTTATTTTACATATAATCTTGTGATCATAATCTTCACCGAGTAAAAGATTTAAAGTGCACTTAGGATAACACTTAGATCTTAAACATCTGAGAATCATGAGCTTTTTGGCTTTTAATAGTGAGTAATTACACTTGCTCAAGAGCATCCTTTGTAGATCTAAGACCACCTGCACCTTTTCAAAGCCTATTCAACTAATGTGTTTGTCATAACAAGCATCTGATGATGAAGAACTGAAAAGGAGCAAGCATTTATATATCTTCACATTTCACAAAAGTAGAATATTTTAATTTACAAGCAAATTTTTTTTTGTCCTCAAGTACAAAGCTCTTTTCAAAGAATAAATACTTTTATTATCCCATCATGGCTGCCTCTCCATTTTAGTATCTGTTTGCCTTTCAGAATCTGACCCAAAATGATCATTATGGTCTCTGCAGTTTGGTGTGCAGTTTCGCAGAGCTGTCTTCAAATCATCCATGCTTCATCTTGGTGCTGAGGCCATTAAATGTCAGACAGAGCAATAAAAACCCTCCAGAAATTCTATTTTAACTACTTTGTTGTGGACAGCTCTACTGCCTACTCAGTAACTACATGTTAATCAAATAGTCCACTAAAAAAAAGCAGACAAGGAATTATGACCATATAACAGAGTTATTTGCAGACAGACATTAAATGCCATGAATAGAGGATGAGTGTTCTGTGGGCTCTCCTCAAAAAGAGGTGTTTTCTCCGACTGCCACTGCTGGACTCTATCCAGTTGTGAATAATTAAGTTTATTAACTATATTCTTTGCACAAATTTCAACAGAATGCTCATAATTTTCTTTTAATTCCAGTGCCAGCAATTAATTACAGATATTAATTAACCTCACTGTTGTTCCTTATTCTTCTAGTGATTTTTCCCTGAACTTGCATTAAACTGCTCAAATTCATTCAATAGTTCAATTGCCTCAACTCAAATGCATGTTGTTCAGAAGACAGTTAAAATGGATGTGTAAGTGTCCAATTGATTCTAAAGTAAATATTCCTCGATACACTTCTGAACATGTGTGATCTCCAATTACAGGGGCAAACTAAATGAGCGTGTTTCTCATCTGAAACTGTTCCTCTGAGTCATTTGGCAGTAACCACAACAGCCTCCCACTGCGGGGCATTTTTAAGTAGCACACATTTCTGATAAACAGGCTGACTGAATTACCATTCCCAGGCTGTGCTGCGTAGGCTGCCAGTAGTCAACACAGCTCTTGCTGACGACACAGGGAAGGCTGGCTGACCATACAGTACTGGCTCTCCATATCATTACAGTTGCTCAATCACATTAAAAGAGTCTCAAATACCTTAAACTCTTCCCTAGCATATGTTTTGTGTGGATTTTTTTTTTTTTTTTTGCAACTGTTACTTCTGGGTGGTTTTTCTGACCCAAGAGTGGTGAGAGACAGTCTCAGCTATTCAACTGAACAGCATGTGCCATGGCAAAGTCTTCTGATAGCACATGAACCACACCATGAAAACAACTGAAAATTCTGGACTACGAAAGTAGCCATGGTAGTTCATATTACTGATCATTGTGATAAGTATATCTGTGATTTATAGTCTTACATGCTGCTTGACTTATTCCTCAACACATTTTAACTTTATTATAGTTATATCTAGAGATATATATTGATGACATGACCTTAAAGGTCTTTTCCAACCTAAGCAATTCTATGACTCTGTGACTTTCAAGAAAACAGGATGCATCCAAAGTAATTGCTGCTCCATGAAGAGCATTCTAACTTGGATTTGAAAGGGGAGAAACAAAAAGGTGGGAGTATATACTGTTTCACTATAAATAGAAATTTTCACCTAAAAAGTGATTAAAATATACAATATTGTGCTTTGAAAAGAAATTTTTCTAATGGATTTGAAGAAGGTTGCATTTAACATTGTAAAACTATAGCACTACAAAATTAGTTACCGACTGTTCAGGGGCATCCCCACTGATAGGCTGGTAAATGATCCTGTATCTCTGCACTCGACCACTGGCAGGATCCCATTTCACAGTCAAACTGTGTGAAGTTGCATTGTACACCTGAAGGTTTCGTGGGCCACTCTTTGGGGCTAAGAAGTGCAATAAAGAAAATAATAAATATGTAATTCACCAAAAATCAGGGACAAACACTTCATTCATACTTTTAGGGCTGCATGACTGCCTGATCAAGAGCAGAATGTATTAAGTACAAGAGAACATAAACTGTAATGTTTGTAAAATAATAAACATGTGGTAATCTAGTGTTTAGTATTCTTCCAAATACACAATAATATTTATTAAATGATCTCAGCTTTTTAATGTCAACATTTCTCACAGTTTAGAAAAAGACAGCTATGGGTTTTCCCTAATAATATGATACGTGGAAATTCAGATCCTTACCTTGTGTTGTGATAGGCACCAAGGGTACTAGAAAAAAGTAGAAAGAATTTTCAGAATTCTTGTATGAATATGCTTTCTGTTTTAATAACTATGAATAACAACATGCAGAATCCCTTTATTTACTTACATGTTCGTTCACTGCCAATGAGCTCATCACTTTCTGATTCATCAGGATAGATGGCAGTAACTGAGATATCATATAATGTATCTGGATTCAAATTTTCAAAGACCAAACTATTCTCATCCCCATTTAAGATAGTCTTGTGGAGAAATTAAAAAAAAAGGAAAAAATAAATAAACAAAACCAAAACAAACAAAACAGACAAATAAAAAGTGGGATATAACTGAGTAACTTTTTACTCAGTAACATCACTGAAACTGGCTCTAAGTATGTGTTCTACACCTTCTGACTGAATTTCCACTATGTACAACAGGAGGGCTTGTAATTTATAGGCCATTTATCAATAACATTTCTGATTTTAAAAATATACTCTCTGAGAAACTGTCCATGGAATGTTATGGTGGCTGTCTATTCTTACCTCCTGTTTTTCTGATCTTCCATAGGGTCCCCAGGTTATTCTATACAGAGAGACATCTGGAGCTCCATGATCCCAAGTGCCTCTAAAACTATTTGTGGTTATATCTGTGATTCTGAGATTGACTGGTGCTGGCACAGGCTCTATTATGAGAAAAGAACAAGTATTCCACAAAATAAATGCAGTTAAACAAAGCAATTACTCAGACAAAGAATTTAGAACATTATGTAGGAGATTCATCTCTCAGTTAGCATGCTTTTAATGACTGTGGATAACCCAGTCCACCTGCACTAAGCAAATCATCCTTCATCCTTCATAAGGCCATATCACCAGGTCACATCACCTGATAAAACAGACACAGCTCTACCGACCTCAGCAGAGATCACAACTCACATGCCTACTCACAACAACTGAAGTCCTAGCTCTTACATTTTGGAGTTAGGAGTGATTATTAACTTCCATAGGCAGAGCTCAAGCTCCTGCATGAGTTCTTCCCAAATCTTAAAATTCTTTACACAAGCTAAATAAGACATGACTGAATTACACCATTTATTTAAAAGGAATTCACAGAGGTTAACTGTAGGTTAAGGAAGCAAAATATAATATAGCCACTGGGAAGAAATATGCAAACAGGTAAAACCAGAGAATTAAACTAAAAATAATTTCTTTGGCAAGTTTTCCTCTTCTTTCCTTACACACACATTCACACAAAACCACAGCTATAGAGAGAGAGTAGCCCAACAGCAAGCACAAAATCTCACAAACTTTTTTAAATATATCAGGCTACAAAAAATTCAGAAGAAAAAAGAGAGTGTATAAATATTTTTTCTCTTCTTTTTCATATCAGATTGAGGGCAGTGACAAGATAACATTGCTCATTTCTATTGTAGCTCTTCTGGTTAACTACCTTCCTAAATCATAAGCCTAGATCAGGCAGGATGAGAGTTTCTTTGACACCCGCTTTCTCCATTCAGTCTGTCACCTCTCTTGTACGGAAATCAGCTCTTACAGTTTGTTCAACTCCATTTCCTTGCCTCTATTTGTTGAAGTACTGCCCTAGTTACAAGGGCTGGGAACAGTTTATCACTATGCAGCTATAACCAAAACTGTGTATTCTAAATCCTCCACGTAATTTCTGATGGACTGTTAATAAATGGATTGTTTGCAGCTGCTTCCTAGGGCACACTTGACACTTCACGATACAAGCTGGATGTTAAAAAAAACTGTGGGAGGCAGGAGAGTGTTTCTTTGTCTTTGAAGGAATGACTCAGCTGTGATAACTCCCCTCTGGAAAAGCATTAACACTTTCACACCCCGCCTGAGGGGTCATCTCTGCTAATAGTCCACAATGATTGGCATAATAGGCAGGTGCAACATCTCGAACATCAAAGATTCCAAAAATATGCCATGACTCACAGAGTTCTATCACCCACTGTGAAACTCCCCGGCCTGGGGTAGGTACTGGGTATTCCCACCTGAGCTTGAGCATGTATAATGGTTTTGGGACTTCTGGTACTAGTCGTTGGATCCCGAGGAGGATCAAAACTTCAACAGGACTGTGACTTCCCCTCTCGACAAGGGGGGGATTATTATGCGATCATTATTTAACAGAACTGCAACCATCATCTGGACCAACGGGTTTTCTTTTCCTTTTACTTTACACCCAAGGGGCCATGTGGTGCTCAACACAGGGGCTGATGAACACTGTTCTGTTCTTGGCCCAGGGTACTGGGTTATACACCTGTCTTTGGGGGGTTAAAACCAATTTTTTTCTGTATCAGTGTATTTATTGTAAATTGTAATTCTGACTTGTAACCTCTTTTGAGTTGGGTTCATTTCTCCCGCCTGTTTGCTTTTAAACCAGCACAGGTACTCAAATACTGCCTTGATGATTCTCCAGAAGTAGAGATGGGTTTCGCATTCCGTGATGCAAAAACTCTCTTGGATCACAAGCAAGATTATGTCTCTCTAATCCTCTAGCATATGGCGCAGTTTCCTACTCACTTTCCTAGATTCCTGTAAAGATTTGCTAAACCTTTCCTCTGTTTTTATATTTTCTTACTCATTCTACACTACACTTCTCCTTCAGCTTCTAAACAGAAATAGTTGCACTTGAGTTGCTCTGTCACCTCTCTGCAGACTGCAGTCTCAGTGTTTACTGCAGTGGGAACTGGAATCTAAGATTCCTGGGGTTTATTAAATTGAAAATAATGCTACAAATGCAAGAAAAATTTTTCTCAGATTAAATGACAGATCCACGTAACGTAGTGCAACATGCATAACTTTATTAGAACATAAAGCAAAAACCACCACAATAATGATTAGTAGGAATACTTACGAGTGACAGCTTCTGCTTTTGTTGGCAGGGATTCTCCTTCATCGTATACAGCAACAACATGCACATTGTACAGTGTTTGGGAGGAAAGGTCAGAGAGAGTAGTGCTGGTTTTGAGTCTGTCAATTTCCACCTAAGAATAAAAATAGTGACTTAAGAATTGTAAATTGCTCTGACTCTGAATCTGATTTAATGCCAGAAATTCCTGTACTGAAAAAGGAAAACTATTCTGCTCTAAGTTTTACCATTTACCCCTAAATTTACACCTGAGTACTGAGGGCTATCTACTAACTCCCTTGCAAAGCATATTATATCAGATACATGTAGTACTTGTGGATCATTCACAGCTTCGTTCTTTTGGAAACAAGGATGCAGGCTGAAACTTTAAAAAAATTCTCATTTCCTTATAAAAACACCTTTAATCCTCCAAGAGCTGATTCATGTTGAGTAGTGTAGACAAGGAAAGTTTGTACCTAACTACAAGACATCTCCAACAATGCTCACACATGTTCTGACAGTCGACAAAGGGGCTAACATACCTTTATTCCACAATCCTGTCCTTTTAATTGTAAGCTGTTCTTAGACCTTGGCAAAGTGACACTTAACCAGACAGCAGAAATGGCTGTTTACCAAAGCACAGGAAAATTCTCCAGTCATTCCCTCTGGAGGAGGAGGAAGAAGGGAGTACCCAAAGAAATCCATCTCGTGCTTATTCCATTTCCAAGGAATCAATACCCTTTCCTGACTGCAATCACCATGAACTGATGCTCTTTACTCTTGGTGGTGGGTTATAATACTACTCTTACTATTATGTTAGTAACCTAGCTCCTGGAAATAAAACTCTGTCTTAGTACTTTCAAGAATTTACCTCCTTTACATCAGCATCATCAGCTATTTTGTATCTTAGGATGTATTTTCGAACTTTCCCTGGGGCAGGATCCCAACGGACATTCATTCTGCTGTGAGTAACATCCTGAATTGTTAAGCCTCTGGGTCCTGGCAAAGGTACTGCAAAAACAGTAGTAAGTGAAAATGCTATTCATGGCAGAGGTATAGGTCTCTCACAGATGTAAGCAAATGCTTTTCATGTCTTCCACTGAAATGGAGGCATTCACTTTCTCAGAAGTTCATTGTCCTTGCCATTAGATGAGACAATTTAGGAACTCATTGTCCCAGTAATGAGCAAAACAGCTATAAACTATGTAGCTTCACATTGGTAAATGATGAGCACAATACTTTTAGAAGTATTAGGGTTTAAAATCATAACTTTTAGTGACAATAGCCACTTTTCATGTACGGTTAAGGGTTTAAAATTTTTTAAGGACACACAAATAAGCATACTGCATGCATCTAGCCCAGAAAGATGCCCCCACCAATAGGAAATATTTAAGGAAAGGTATAAAAAAGGAAGCCATATTTAAATCAATTTTTTTCTTGATATGGCATGTTTCTTTGTTATTTTCAACACTTCAGAGAACGTCTGAATTTGGGAACAAGGTTTCTAAGTCAATGTAAGCAAAATTTAGGCCTTTTAAAAATACTATGACCACAAGATTTTCAAGCCAACTTCCTTCATTATTCAACAAAAAAATTGTTTTGTTCCTCTTTTAATAGTTGGACCCTTTGCATTGAAATTGCCTTGAGATCTTTGAGAAATGAATGTGTTAGCAAATGCATAAAACATGGTTAAGATGGTCTTCTAAACAAAACAGAATATATAAAAACTCCCACATGAAATAAAATTAAATGTTGCTGAAGCAATAACAAAGCAAAAATCAAGATGTCCATACATGTCACTTCCTGGGTGGTGAGTGGGTCACTGGTGATATCACCAAACATTACGTAAGCTATTAAAGTGTACTCAGTGTTGGGGATGAGATCTACCAGCTGCACCTCATTCACTGATGGTCCAACACGCATCTGCACATGAAAAGTAACACACCATGTTTAAAAACTGAAGAAAGCAATGGCAGAAAAGCAAGCAATGATTTAACTTCAAGAGAATTTTGTTTGTGAGATTCACAGTATATTTACAGCTTCCTGACTGATGTAATTGTATACAATATCTTTGTAAGTTCACTGCACTTCAAAATTACGTGCCAGTCTTTTGGCTATGATAGTCTTACAGTTTTTCTTAATTTACTCTTGGTAGAGTATAGGAAGTGAAGACAAATTCTCTCACCTCTTTCTCCGTGGCTGGGACTGTGGCATTCACAGGTTCATATGTTAACAAATAACCAGTAGCTCCATTGAGAGGTTCCCATCTCACTCGCATGTAGGTTGATCCAATATCATAAACATTCAAGTTTCTAACTGAAGAGATTGGCACTGTCAAACAAAAAATATATATTATTTCTTTCATCTTCTTGATATTTTATACCACAGGTAGTACCACTGAGAATATTGCACACGGCTATTAAGGTACATTATGGGTAGCAGAAAGGCAATCTGCAAGCACTGGTATTTTAAGTGGTTCTTAGTTTAAGAATGAAGTAATGGCTACCCAATTTTGAATGTGTCTGCAGATTTGTTATATACACAGTTAAAACTCTTACAAGGCTGCACTTGGACGCTTTAATATTCTAATCAGCAACATTAACTCACATGAATGCTCTAATGTGAAACAACACAATTGTTTTGGGATCTGTACAAAAATGATATTTTCTCCTTTCTTCTTGTTTTCTGTATTTCTCTAATTATTAAATAAACATGGAAAACTCCAGCAGACTTCATAAAAATTATGCACATATTTTTAAGGGTATATGGTAAGCCTAATACAAAACAAAGAAGGGAAATGAACAGCAAACAATCAATACTATTAGAGGCGGAAAAGTCACCCAATGTTGCCTTCAGCATAAATATACCTAAAATCAATAATGTAGACAACTCATAGTAAAAACATGGCTAAGTTATATCTCATAGAAGTGGTACAACTCTGTTGAATTGTTTTTTGCTAATTATAAATCATTTCTATAGTATTGTCTGATAGTATCAGGAATTAATTACCTAGCATAAAAATACAGGAGTATACATTTGTATATGATCAGATTTCAGTAATTTTTAAACTTTGTCTTGTAATTCATGTCTGTTGTTCTACTTTTGTACAGCATGCTTTATGAGCCTGGAAAGAAGATGAAACAAACATTTTCTACCACATTGCAGTTTCACTTTGCTGAAGTTTTCCAGACAAGATCTGAACAACCAGTGTAACACAACACAGTTGAGTCATTCAAATTAAAAATTTTGTTTCTGCTAAGAAGAAAGCCCATAGTGCTAAAAGTTCTACTGGATAGTTCCCCAGGTGCCATACTGGCTGTTAACATGTTATTCAAGATCCATGTCTAACTTACAAGTTGTTTCCCTGCCGATCAGAGGTTCACTGCTTTCATCTTCTACCACAGAGAACACATTAACAACATATTCTGTTTCAGGATGCAGATCTTTCAGAACTGTTGTTGTTTCCATCCTACTTACATAAAACTACATAAAAGAAAAGCAACGTTAACAACTGTACAACAAATATATTTGCAGCCTTATCTCTAAGAAAAACAATCATTCCTTGTGGAACTCTTTAGAAATCAATGGTAAGGAGCTAGAGTAAAGTTTGGTCTTAATCTTCTGCGTATTTTGTCTGACCATATAGCACTATTTTTGGTAACCAAGCTGTAGGTAAATCTCAGACAGACACTTGTCTCAAATGGATCTGGATATATTTAGCATCACTTACTGTGCATTCTGCTTTCACACATGATTTACAATTCTATATTACTAAACAGCATAAATTACTTAACACCAGGGATAGGTGTTACCACTTCGGAGTAAAAGTTTCAGACTGTGCTGGTTACAGCACATGGTAACACCTTGAAGAACAGAAATGCCAGGAAGCAGTCAATCTGCAAGGTCAGTGTACACTGTATTGACAGCTCCAACTTTAATCAAAGGCCAAATCCTGAGGTCATGATTTACTAAGATTAAACTCTCCATGAATAAAGAGTCCCCATGAGTCTCCTGAGTTTAGATTTAAAAGTAACATTCAGAGATGAAAAGTTCAGAGTTAGGTACAGAGAGGTGCCTAACTTCATTCTCCCAAATATTTCATTCTCCTAAATGCTATTCTGCCTGGTTGAAGAGAGTGATGAGCAATTCGGATTGCCTACAATCAATGGTTGTGAGTCACTGACTCTTTGTGTAGAGAAGTAATAACCATAAGTTTGATCCTGTGCATTAAATAGTTTAGAATACATACTTAGGCACAAAGTACCATCACACAGTGTTAATCTAAGCATGTCTTTATCACCTACTCTCTTTTTTTCTATTAACAAGAAAGTTTATTACATTATGGCCAGAAAATTGCTGGTACAGAATATTTAAACCAATACAGGACAGTGGAACAGGAACAGAAAGGAATTACGAGAAACAGCAGCCAACTGTTTTGAAGATGTACATTTTACTCCTTGATTCATGGTAATAAAAACAACCAAAGTTATATTTATGCTCCTATTTTTTGTAATTTTTTTGGTATCATTTACCAAGGCATTATATCCTTGACCTTGGGAGCCTTTTTTTCATTTACTGTTATATTATACACAGCACAAACTACAGAATGATACTACCACGATATGGAAGTCCAAGGTTATTATGGACAATGTCAAAGATGAACTAACCTGTTGAGGGCTACCTCCAGAGGTAGGGTAATATTCAACTCTGTATCTATCAACACTCTCAGGAGGTGGACTCCATCTCAGTCTGAAAGAACGAGGTGTCACCTCTGAAATTACTAGGTTAGAGGGAGGTGGCAAATCACCTACAAGTGGAAGCAAATTAAAAAAAATAATTCTTTTATCTTGTATCACCAAGGAGAAAAAAAACCACTTTAAGTAGTTGCTTATGTTTCTGTTTTCTCAGGAATTCTTAAAACAACTTCATGAAGAGATAGCTCACCATCACACTCTCAAGACCAAAAAAGCTCCCTGTAATTCCTATTCCACCTTCAACGCCAACATTTCACTGGAGAACCATCAGTTAACATTACTGTTTTTCCACTCTCAGCTTTGCTTTTGGGCTGTCAGACATAAACACTTGAAAAAAGCAGGGCTGCTGAAATTTTCCTCATTGGAGGAGTATCATCAAGGAACCTGCCACAATGGCAAAAAGCTGACACGCTAAGAAACAAGCTTCATGATTCTGGGAAAGAAAGAAGGCACATCCAGCCATGTCATGCTGTGTGAGGCATAACACAGTCATTGTTGAAAGGAAAGGAAGAACCCCTGAAGGGTTGTCCAGGTGGTCTGCACAACTTCCTCACACCAGCAGCTGAGAAAACAGCCCAGGGCTACATAGTGTTCCCAATAAGTAATAAAAAGGAATTGGCAGTGCAAACATGTAAATGGAAGAAGGATGAAATAGACTGAAAATGTGATGTACCTGGGCCTTTCACACTGTTACACAGATTCGTGGTTACATCATCAACAATGTTAGCCAGGAGGGAGAAATCTGCAACGTTGTAAGCATGGATATCATCTGGATCCGTTGCAATCTGCTTCAATTCATTTTCATCTGCATTTTTAATACCTTACAGATAAGACAGGAAAGTAAAGCTTGTTAGACATTATGGCCATGAAGCACAGTACCATGAACTTGAGTACCTAAACACATTCTTTACCCTTTGAGGTACTTAAGTATGTGGTCACTTCTCTATGCATTTAGTAGATGGGCAGGAGGAGGTTGCTGCAGGCCATCTCCTCATATAATACTTACCAATTGCATACAGTTCCACTCCCTCATCTCTGAGTTTTCTTGAAGGGGTGACTACATCATCTTGTGATTTGCCATCGGTGATGAGAACACCAATTTTGCGAGCTCTGGGCCTTAAGCCTGCATTTTGCCTGAAGTTGTTTTTTAAGATGAAATCCAAGGCCATTCCTAGCATGATACAAAGAACGTAACCATCACTATAACCTATTTCCATATAGTAGTTTCTGGTAAAAGAGATTATTTCATCCTAGTGATTTCATTCTGACAACATAGTTCCACGATTTACTTCCTTCTCAAAGCATTTGTAATCTAGTTGCAGCCCATCATCCAGACTTATCAGCAACTGACATTATTTAAGCCTTCTCAAAGTCTCTAATCTCTTAACTTTTATGCAGCCTCCTATCTGATCTCTTCTAGCTTTCCTTCTGGGTCCTGGTTGTCTTCATCCCAACCCTGACACAGAATTGACTTTTCAGCTTCTCGTATGCTCAACAGCAACATAAGCTCTTCATCATCCAAGCTCTCTTCTAATCACATTTCTCCAGACTTCCCCCGAGTTTATAAGCCTATGCTACACCTGTTCTCTTCCAGACATACTGCATTAAACTGTAAGTCTCTTCCATCATGGACACATTTGAGTTCAGTGAAAAATATTGGGGTCAGCTACTAGAATCATTTTTATTGGAGTTTAAGGAAAATCCTGGCAGTGGGACATACCTGTTAGAGTATTGCCTCCTTTGTATGGTAAGTTGGCTACAGCCTCTAATAAAGACTGTTTGGTTCGGTAAGCATTGAGATTCCATTCTGTCCTGGGATCACCACTGTACTGTGCAAGACCTGGAAAAAAAGCCATCATTTCCTCAGTTATTATGTGTCTGTGTAGCAGTTATGCTTCATTTTCCCTCCAACATATGAGGACTTACCAATCTGTACTTTGTCAGGACCAATATCAAAAACTTCAACAATACGGGCAATGAAGTTCCTGATGGTTTTAAAATTTGGCCGCCCGATACTCCAAGAGCCATCCACCAGCAGCACAATATCAGCTTCTGCTCTGGTTCTACATTCTAAACCTGCCATGTCAACCAGAAAAATATAGCCTTAGTATGATAGTTTTCTTTCCCCATCCTTTTAGATGACATATGTCATGAGTTAGCTTCCAAAATAGCTCTAGTTTTATTCACTGGCACTCTGTCAAGTATGACCTATTTGTGAACGTTATTCACACTAGTCACTGGTTCCATGGCAAAAACTGCCTAAATTTCTTCATGTATGTTTCCTTTTATAAATAATCCTTTGCAAATGTCAAGGCCAGTGTTCTCTATTGTCATGTCATTATCTGTTTTAGTCTTTAAAGATGGTTCATAACCTGATTTCAGAAGTTTTGTACAGACTGAAGACTACAGAACTAATCACTGACATGGCAGTGAGCATTATCAGATAGAAATATACAAATTTATAGTATTTTAGTCTGTCATGCATAGCAAAACTACTACTCCTTAATTTTCAACTATGTAATAGTGGAATTAATAGCATATATTACAATCACTTTCAAATAAACAGTATTTCTCAATTTGGGGGTAAAAAGACATAGTAATACAGGTGGCATAGAAGTTTATATGTACAGGAAAGAAAGAGCTCAATTCAAAGACACACAAACATAAACACAGGTCAAGAGATACAGAGGGGACAAAAACAAACATTCATATAAAGCTGCAATGTTCTATAAAGGTAGGAAGTTAATTCAAATATCTTCAGTTTACAAATTGCAGAATAAAATACGCATAATATTGTTTTCATCACAAGAAAAATCACAAAATATTTATACAAAACAGAAAGGCACAATAATTTTATCCACAGTCATTTGCAAAAAAAAAAAAAAAAATCTTTCTCTCTTTTTTCCTGTAGATTGTGTTACCAGCTGCAAATTTTCTGGCTTCCTGCCATCAGAGCTTCTCATCTTTATATGGAAGAAATCCCATTGAGAAAAATCAGCCACACTCATCACAGTTGAAAGATATTTTGATTTCATGTATGTTCCACAGAATTGATCCAACACTGTAGACTCATGAATATAACTATTCCATGTACCTGGGGGTTAAAACCATGATCCTCTTCTGCATAGAAAATACAGATCTAGTCTTTAGTCAGGACAATAAAATCAGCTGGGAGTAGGGTTTAAGTAAAACCATGTTAGCTCAAAACATTGCATGCATAACTTTAATATGGAAGTTAAAGTTAGCTTCATGTACAATATAAATGTTAAACTATTTTGACTTCTAGATTTCTTCCAGCTACTGCAGCTGGAAACTCCAGCAAAGGCACCAGGTCTAGGGTGATTTTTTCCCCCTATTAATATGTAATTTACTATTACATTTACAGTCTAAGATATAAATTTATTTTTCACATTAATCATGACTCAAATACATGCATTAGTAAAACTAATTAGCTTAAGGAATATAACACTGAAGACATAAATGAGAGCTGCTATAATGAAAAATAATAAACTAGTGTTAGAGCAATATTTTTTCTGCCAGACTTATTAAAGCTTTACTCTAATGTAAGTGATGGTCTGTTTTGTAATTTTTCTCAGTTATACCTTCCAATATTAGACTGAGTGGGACTGCAATTAATTAAGAATTTTCTAAAATTGCTGTCAATAAAGATGAATATTTTTTACACAGCCCAGTGTGGAAATAAGGTTAAATAAGGTTAAGCAAAAAGAATATTGTCATCTGTCAGAAACCTTTTT
Source organism: Myiozetetes cayanensis (assembly GCF_022539395.1). NCBI lineage: Eukaryota > Metazoa > Chordata > Aves > Passeriformes > Tyrannidae > Myiozetetes > Myiozetetes cayanensis. The sequence continues at coordinate 83,806,899 of NW_026087411.1, read as the reverse complement.
TTCTTTGTTTAACTCCAAAAGAACTTTGCAGTTAGGTTCTTTCTTGTCACCAAATTCTCTCTGACCGTTATGCAAGCTTTGAAATGGCAGAGGAGAAAAGTCTTTACTTATTCTTGTATACTTGGCTATTAAGAAGCAAAGACTTGCTTTTTTATGCTTTCCATAAAGGAGGACTGACCACTGAAACTTTCCTCATCCAGTAGCATCAGCATGCAGAGGCCCACTAACTACACCAAAGGGAGTTGCTATCATAACAATCACAGAAACTTTGAAAGAAAGATTTAGCTACACAGGGAAACACTCCCAAACAGATACTGGAGAGACTCTGCAGTTGCCTTTCTGAACTAGGTCTCCTCCTTCTATTAAAAAACAAAAGACTAAACAATGGATACGTTGAATATAAACTTAAATAACACACAATAACACCGTGGCATTTCCAACTACCAGACCTTTGTTTATTATATCATCTTAGTCTTGAAAGGAAAAGTCACCATATAAGGACAAGCAAAGGGCTAACACTCTGCTTAAAATTCCTTATTCTACTTCTGTGAACACCCCTGTATATAAGCCATGATCTCTACAATCACATTTGACCTTATGTGATTTGACACAGATGTGGATGGCTTGAAAATGCAACGCAGATGGCTTTGAATAATCAGCAAAACATGGGTTGCCTGTGTTATCATCTTTGTAAGATTATCTAAAGAGTGCTTAGGACTAGAATTGTGAACTGAGCTATGTTTAGTGGTCACTTCAGACCAGGGTTTATGTCCTCAGAGTAGGGAATATATTGAATCCTGTAAACAAATATGTATGTGCATTAGAGAAACAATAAGGAAACACAGTAAACTTTTGGTCTTTTTTTATCCAAAATTCAAGACTGCCTTTTCTTCAAATCAGTCATGTTTACCTCTAGATAAAAATGGCTCCGTAGTAGTATCTGAAAGAGTGGTCATCTCTTGTCCAACCAGGGGGTTGCTCTCTCCTCCTTCAAACATCCCAAAAACATTTACCTTATATGTAGTTCCTGCCCTGCAATAGTTAAACAAGTGTACTGTAAGTAAAGTAATTTGGCTAGTTAAATGCTAAACACTTCACTTATTAAATTATCACAGAAAAAAATCCCTCATGGAAAAGAAGGTGCTAAAACATGAAGCCCAAACACTAGCTCTTCCACAAGACAGTGAAGTTTCAAAATTTAAAAGCTGATTCTACACTCTGTACTTAAATTTATAGCCTTCCTCATTCAAGTTATTTAATTCTGGGAAGAATACAGAGAAATTGTCCAGGCAGCCAGAGATCAGGTTAGGAAAGCTGAAGTTTTGATAGAATTAAATCCAGCCAGGGACATCAAGGAAAAGTTTCTATGGTACATCAGTGATAAAAGGAACACTAGGGAAAACATGGGCCCTCTCCAGAAGAAAATAGGATACGTGTTCACCCAGGATATGGAGAATGCTGAGGTACTGAATTACTTTTTTTACTCAATCTTCACTGAAAAGTGCTCCAGCCACACCACCCAGGTCACAGAACACAGAGTCAGAGATGGGGAGAAAGAATAACCACCCACTGCAGGAGAAGATCAAGTTTGAGACCACATAAGGAATCCGAAGGTGCACAAGTCTATGGGATCTGATAAAGTGTATCCATGGATACTGAAGGAACTGGTAGATGAAGTTGCTAAGCCACCAGCCATCATATTTGAGAAGTCATGGCAATTCAGTGAACTTCCCACTGACTGGAAAAGGGGGAACATAATCCCCATTTTTAAAAAGAGAAATAAAGAAGATGTGGGGATCTACAGACTACAGAGGTCAACCTCACCTCAGTGCTTGGCAAAGTCAAGAAGTAGATCCTCCTGGAAACTATGCTAAGGCACATGGAAAATAAAGAGGTAACTGGTGAAAGCCAAGACAGCTTCATAAGGGCAAATCATGCCTAACAAATTTGGTAGCCTTCCACGATGGGTTTACAACTTTGGTAGATAAGGGAAAAGCAACTGACATCACATACCTGGACTTGTGCAAAGCATTCAACACTGTTTTGTGTGACAACCTTCTCTCTAACCTAGGGAGATGTGTATTTACCTACTAGACCGGTCTGTGGATGAGGAATTGCTGGGTGGTTGCACTCACAGAGTTGTGATCAAGGGCTCCACATCCAAGCAGAGATCAGTGATGAGTGGCATTCCTAGGGAGTCACTATTGGGAATGGTGCTGTTTAACATCTTTGTTGGCAGCAGGGATGGTGGAATCAAGTGCACCCCCAGTAAGTGCACTCTGTGGTGTGGCCAACAAGCTGGAGGGAAAGGATGCCATCCAGAAAGAACTTTAAAAGGGTTGAGAGGTGGGACTTTGTGAACCTCATGAAGTTCAACAAGGCCAAGTGCAAGGTTCTGTACCTGGGAAATCCCAAGCACAAATAGAGGCTGGGTGATCAGTGAACTGAGAGCAGCCCTGAGGAAAGAGACTTGAAGGTACTGGTGGATGAAAATCTGAGGATGACCCAGCAGTGCTCCTGAAGCCCCAAAAGCCAAACGTATCCTGGGCTGCATAACAAGGAGCATGATCAGCGGGTCAAGAGAGTTGATTTTCATTCTCTATTTTGCTTATGTGAGACCCCACGTGGAGTACTGTGTCCAGCTCTGGAGCCACCTGTTGTAATGAGTCCAGAGGAGGGCCACAAAAATGTCAGAGGGGTGGAGCATCTATCCTGTGAAGACAGGCTGAGAGTTGGGGTTGTTCAGGGAGAACATGCCCAGGGAGATATTATGATAGCCTTTCAGTACCTAAAAGAAATCTGGAAGAGGGACATTCAAGCAGGGTAGATACTGACAGGACAATGGGTAATGGCTTTAAACTGAAAGAGAATAGATTTAGATTAGATATTAGGAAGATATTCTTTACTGAGATGGTGGGGAGGCACTGGAACAGACTGCCCAGAGAAGCTGTGGTTGTCCCATCCCTGGACATGTTGAAGGTTAGGTTGGATTGGGCTTTGAGCCACCTGATCTAGTGGAAGGCATCCCTGCCCACCACAACAAGGTTGGAAGTAGATGATCCTTCAGGTCCCTTTCAACTCAAATCATTCTATGACTGTATGATTCTTTGTCTTTTAATGATCCTATTTTTAATATATTTAGTATATTTTGTAGAACAGACACGGTCTGAAGCCTACTTTACAGTTCCAAGCCTCTGGGAAAATGAATCAAGAACCAAACTAAGCTTTTTTCGAGAAACCTGAGGCTAGGAACTTTTAGAGGAAACTTCAGAAATCCCAAATATCCTCCAGCATCCTGTTATCTTTCTTATATTTGAAAGGCAAAACACAGCTCCTGCCCATATCTTTGCCTCCTTCAGTTCCCATGAGAATGATGGAAATGGATAACCTCCCAGAGAGACCTGCAAGAGACTGCATAACAAGATCTTCATAGTTTAATGTCAAAATTACTTAGTTACAGTAGATTTTGCCAGGCATTTCAATACTAGATCCTGATTGAACAAAACTCTAAGCTAAAGTTGTTTAAAAAAATAGAAAACAACCAAAACCAAACATGAGTTATTATCCATACCTAAGCTCCTCCAATACCACTGTGCTGTCGTATGGCCCCACGATTAATTCTCCAAGACTTCCATCATCTTCAGTAGGGTGGAAAGTTACTTTGTACCCCTTCACTCGCCCTGGTGCTGGCTCCCATGTTACTCGGAAACTTGACATAGTTGAATCAGAAGTCCTCAGATTTCGAGGTGGTTTAAAGGGAGAGGCTGCAAGGACGGGAAACAAAATGGTTTAGATCAGGTCTGCACATGGAAAACAAAACAACAAGCATGCTTTTATGTAAAAATACATATGCAAATCCAGTATTAGTGATAGTCCTAAACTCTTGGTGCCTTTGACATAAAGACAAGTATTAAAAGATGAACGGTGATTTTTCTGTCACTTAATTTTAGCTATCTAACCAAGAGGTATGTTAAATTTATTATCAAGGATCCCTCTGCAGTCAATAGACTGAGGGATAAATAGCCTGGCAGCTGAAGCAACTTCACCACCAGAGGTATGGCAGTATGTCAAAAAATAATTCTTCAGAGGAGTTCCTGCCAACCAGCCAGAGGGGCAACTTCCTCTGACGGTCAGTACTCACAGACAGAGTAGTTAACAAGCCGACTATTAGCTTATGAATCACTTTTGCTTTTGTAACTCTAAAATGCAGCAAGGAAAATACTGCAGCAGTGTAATCTCAAAGTTGCAAAAAATGGGAGAGTGAACAGAAAGTCACCACTACAGCTTTGGAGTGAAAGACAGAGGGAAAAAAATGAAGAGTTTGCCTTATCCTTACGCCTATGCAATTGTTTAATTATAGCTTAAAGATCATATATATCCTCAGATTTTGAATTCTGCTGAGAAATGGTAGGAACAATCCCACTCCCAAGGAAAAATATAGCCTCTCTATCTCATCTCCCATAATACTCCATGAATTATGATGACAGCTCCAAATAAGAAGATCACTCAGTCCTCACTTGCTTCCAAAGAGTGTTTACCACCACAACTATTTAGACTGAAAGCACAGAGGCATATCTGTATCAAGATGAAGAGTTTAAAAATCAAAAGCAGCTGTATTATTTTTAACACTGGAAAACTAGGTATTGGTCACGATCTGATCAAGTTTTTGTGATTCCTTTATATCAACTACATTGTAGGTTAAAAAGAAATCTTCCTTCAGTAACTGAGGTGCTGATATCTTCACTGGTAAGAGACTTTTTTTCTTACTTCCTGTCATTATTCAATATAACCTATATTCAGAGAACAGAGAATGGCATGAACTATTTACAGAGTACCTCAGTGAATGGCACTAGTCCCACATAGGCAGAAACATCTTGAAAAAAATTCTCCTTTGGTAATTGCTTTCTATCTATTGCAGCAGAAAATTGACTCTAAATCTGGTTGGTATCAAGGAAACATTTCCTTACAAAATGTAAGATCAGCATCAGATACATACTAAAGGTAGAGTTGAAAATTAGCTTTGCTTTAACCACAAAAATGCCTTCACTGGGACTATTAAGAGTTTCAGTTTCTGAGAGAGAAGACAACTTGTCCGAAAGACCAGGAAGTCAGGTTTCCACAAATGAAACTTCAAAATCACCTACTGCCCCTCTTCGTTACCTCAGGTCTTCCCCAGAAAATACGGTGACCAAAGAAGACAAACCTAAATAACAGGATGTGGGTAGCTCTTCAATCAACAGCCACAACCAAAAGGCAAATTATGAAACAGCTGACAATACTTGATTAAGTAGTCTGTTGATATACTGTCTTCTTCACAAAACACCTTGTTTTGACTTCTGATGACATTGTTTCAAAACAACTCTAGTATTTTCAAACATTTTACACCATATTTACACCCTCAATATCAACAGCAAATAGCTGTGCTCAGGCTATGCTATAGTGAAGCTTACAGCGAATCAAACTCTCTTCTCAACCTCTAACATTTTCTTCAATTTGCCTGTCAACTCATGATCTTGGCAGACTCCACCATACTTTTCTGTGTATCACTATTATTAATTTTAAGCACAAAACTTGCATTATGAAGTGTTGCACAACTTTGTGATACATACCTGTTGTTCCTTCTGCTTTTCTTGATTTTCCTTGTCCAAAATCATAAATTGGAACAACACTTAAGTCATATGTAGTTCGTGGCTTAAGTCGCTTTAACACTATGCTTGTAGCAGGAGCATTTACTTTTCCAAACATCTGCCTTCCTCCACTGCGTGGTCGGTAATACACACGGTAAGACAAGACTTTCCCAGGTGAAGGCTGCCATGAAACTCTCATTGTCTTTTCTGTCTCATTGTCCACTGTCACAGTCCTGGCATCTGGTGACACTTTTCAGTGTAAAAATACAGATAAATGTTTACTTTACCACATACAGATATATTCAAATGCATGACTACAAAATTAATTTTACTTTATTAAAAATAAAATTGTCCTCTTTAAAATTACAGTATTTGATTGTGGGGAAGGCACGAGGGAATCTCACAGGCCATTGTTAATTATTTTGTAATTGTAACAGACTAAACAAACAGAAGTGTGCTTTTCACTACAGTGAGAAAAAGAGGGAAGTATAAATCACAGAATGACACAGCATAATTGGGAGGTTTATTTAGTCACACTTTTCAGCAATCCATTAAATAACAGATTCAGCACTCTAAATTGAAAGTGAAAAATTATAAAGTTATTTTTTGTTTAACACAACGTCCTATAGTGTTCAGATTTTCAAAGTTTTGAGTTTACTGGTCTGGTAAGATACTGGTAAATAACTAAACTGCTGGGTGTTGGAGCCCATACAAACTAACCTGCTGGAAAATCACTCATCACTATTCACAACATAGTATATGTGCTGAAATAAGCCCGTGGACTAATAAAGCATTTGCTCTACAAATTGCAGCATTCGGCTTCTAAGAAATATTTTCCAGACTGTACAAACGGTATAAATAACCCAAAGTGAATTGAAAGGTATGCAATGCTGGCTGTCAGCCGAAATAAGCCATCTAGGTTTTGGCAAAGTGAACCTTCTTGGCATGCAGGAATCGGTCAGTATTTCGTCACATGGTAAGGTAGGCTTTGCAGCTCCTAGGAAATGACAATTTCTAATCATTGTTTGTACCAGGAAGATGCAATATTAGTCTCAGGTCTGGGGCTATGGATAGGCCTGATAGCAAGTTCCCTCAGTCAGCTCATAGAGAGAAGCAACATGATATGGCTGAGCTTCCTACTTAACCTGGAAAGGGCAGGACGGCTAATGCTGCTGTGCTTGAACAAAGAAGGAAGCCATGGGACAGCAGTCTGGGGAGTCAGCTCTTAGGAACAGCAGCAATCACTACTCTTGCAAAACCTTTAGAACAACTAAAATGGGTCAAGGACAAAGGTTAAAGTAGTTCAGCAGCCTGTCTCCAACAGTAGTCAAAACAGATGCTTAGGAAAGAGTACAAGAACACATAAACACACATGATGCTTCCCCAGAGCTCTCCCTCAGGCTTTGTCTTCACATGGCCCCTTTAGACAAACAACAGAAATATCAAGGCTGATTCAGGGCATCCCTTCATTCATTCATTCAGACTTCTTTACTTGCCAGTTCTGGCTACAAAGCAACAAGCCACCTCTGGCCTCTTGTTTTTTTTTCACTTTGCCTGCACTCCAGGAGAGGCTTGAGCCTGCTTCCAAAAATATGACATAATGTTTGGCAAATAAGAAAAAAAAAGAAGAGCCTCAGAAAGGTAAATAACAAACATCAAAATCACCCAATCAGCCTCAGTCTGAGGACTGTTAAGATTGGAAAGTGCAGTTAGCTTGGAAAGTGTATTCATTTGATTCTGTGTGAATTTACACCACCTTTCCTCCTTACTCCATCCATAACATTTTCTCCACCTTATTTCCAGCAGTCACACCAAGCCTAAGAAAGGCTGACTTCAGAGTAATTTGCAGACAAAATCATATCTTAAGTTGGAGGTAACTCTTGCTGAATCCAAACCTACATGACATAGAAGATATTTTCATGTGTTTTCAATCATCCAACAAAATGTTAGAATTGACTGAGCTGAGGTGGCATTTTGGTTTGGGGCAACTTTTCAAGGGAAAAAAAAAAAAGAAGAAAAATAAGGTCCACTGTCTTTTAAAAATGGTAATTTCATCAAGAACAGAATGTCACAAATGGTGGTAATGTTGTACTGCACTCACCATCAGTAAAAGCCTCTCCTTCTACTGGGTCTCCTTCTCCACTGCTGTAGGCTGCATATACTAAAATCCGGTATTTAGTCTCTGGCTCCAAGCCTTCTATCACAGCATCCACTGTATTTCCAGGGACTCTCTTCTCTGCCATCGTATCATCATAAAGTGATTTCCATACTATCCTATAATGGTTAACTGTTCCTGGAGCTGGTGTCCATGATAACCCAACTGTAGTGTCAGTTATGTCTGTGGTAACCAAATTACGTGGTGAACCGCGTTCTGCAAGAGAGAAAACAGCAAACTGTCCCTTAAATACAAATAGCAAAGTACAAACATAAGAGTCAAATGATCATAAGAGTGAAAACAAACTTTTCCCATCAATATTAGTTTCAATGTCGTACGTTTGTAGTTTCGAGAGAAAATTCATGAATGTTTCAACAAGATGCTTCAAGCTAGCTTTAGACTATGAATGATCCTGTGCCTTACCATGTAAGATACTTAGCATTCATGCTTTAGAATATGCAAAATAAATATGGCAGTATTCAAAGACCTGGAGCGAAGCCAGTGCTTAAATATGGTGCAGCTCACTTGGGCAAGTTTTAACTCTCAAATAAATAACTGTATTTCATTCATTCATCTTCATCCTTCTGTGTGTAACTTTTTTCTGGGGGTTAAATAAAGGAGACTTTTACCTGGGTCGAACAGTCCTTTCTCTGACAACTTAACCTTCTTGTTTAATAGTACTATTATCTTTCAGAGTACCAGTCACCAGATTTATCATCTATTTCATTTTATGTTTACAACTAATTTGCAGTGTCTTTACTTCATGACACTCTTAGAGTAGAAAACACCCTCCATCTTTCCACCCAGAAGAACTGTATCTCCTTCCTCCCTGCAGTTTGTTTCAACCAGCTTGGAACAAAGGAAACAGCTCATTAGTCTGTGAAACACAGTTGTGTCAGCTGGATGCATGAGTCTCACCTAACACACCAGAGTAATTCCACAGCTTAAGAATGAAGCTCATTGGTTTAAAGTTGTGCAGCGAAAGGAGCGCCTCTGTTTAACATTTAACGTACATTTATAACATATGTTCAATTTTCCTATTGCAGTAGCTTGCTTTTGATGGCAGGAAAGGAGCACTCACTGGTGGGTTTACTGCAATGGCCTCATTAAAGCAAAATCTGCAAAAGGGATCTGTGGAACCAGATCTACATACACACAGAAGCTTTTTGATTCTTTGATGTGTATTCTCTGTGGCATTTCGACTGTACAGGACATTCCTGAGAGGCTGCTTAGCAAGAGGACTTAAACACTTGAGGTGTTTAAGTGGCCTCATGGCATCACAATTAAGTTTTACCCTTACTGATAAAAACATATACTATACCATAGCAGCCATAGGACTAAAATCAAAATTCTTTGAACACAGAGAAATTCTGCACCTATCCAATTTCTGCCACCTAGCCTCGTTGCAAGAACAGGGCTCACTACATTCAGAAGCCTGAAGCAGTTTCAGGCTGAGCAACAAGTCGCTCGAAGTCATATACTGTGTTTTCACTTTTCAAATTCATCTTTTACTTTCACCACAAATCTGTAACACTTCCAAACCCAATCCCACTGGAGCAAATAAGACTCCTTGTAGAAAGCTTCATTTTGGAAACACCTCAGTGCCAGCATAACTTCATCAAAATTGAGCTAACAAATACCACTTGGCTTAATGATGAATGAAAATTAATGTCAACCTATCTGAATATAGAAAAGATTCATCAGCTATACAGATTACAGAACCAAAGGGTACCACAACAATCATGAAGATGACTCTCAAATATAGCTAACAGTGCATGTAAGCAAACACTTTGTGTTGTGGGGGTTTCACAGTCTTAGAGACATCCCATCATGTTTTTCTGGGACAATCCTTTTCCATCATAACTCTGCATCAGTCCTTACAATTTTACTCCTCAAACCAATTTTTAGCCTCACAATATAAATCACCACAATTTATGGCATCTTCTCTTCAAAAAAAGGTTAAGATACAGAGGTTTTAGTAAAGTTCACTTATCCCTTCATAACAACGGTTGCACAGAGTGAAAAAAAGTTAAAGTGAAAAGGCCTGATTCAGCTCATGCTTCATGAAGTCTCACCAAATTCAGTGACTGCATTAAATGAAAGCCAGGGCAAAATCTGAACTCCAAAAAACAATTTTCCTGGAAGCCTGAAAAAAAGATTTGCCTTCAAAAGTAAATTACACCAATTTTTCTGTCTGCTCTTAAGCTCCTGCTCCCAATCTTGGCTTTTTCATACAATAAAAAAAAAAAATATTAAGGCAATCCAAATGGAAAAAATATGGAAAACTTAACTTGATATAATGCACAGATGTCTCACAATAAAAACCTTTCTTTCCATATTTTAATGTAATATAAATATACAAGTCACTTTATTTTGGCTACTTTAAAACATGGCTCTGCCACAACATGATTTCAGTATTAAAGTATCTGCTACCACAGCACAATTTTTTGTAAGACTACTCTTGAACACCAGAGTTAATGATATATGTTGGAAATACTGCAAAAATAACTGCTTATTTAAACCCCTTATTGATTAAGTAATTACTGAGGTCATTAAATAATGGAGGAAAATAATTTGTTTGGAATGGACTATAATGAACTGCAGTTGCTGTAATATGTTGGTTCTGAAAGAAATATTCTTTGGAACTAAATGTCTTTTTTATAAGGCAAGGTAAGAGAGGAAAAAGGATCTGGGATTCCTACCAAACCACTAGAACTAAATGGAAAATTTTTACTTCAAATAGTTGGAAACTGCTGACAAGACAACTTACCTACTAAGGGAAATTAGACTTTTTATATGTTACACTGCAACTGAGAACACTTCTTTAACATAACACACTAACTTGATTTACACCTCATGCGTGAGGTGGAAGTTCACTCATTGAATTTTTTTTTTTTCTTCACTGGATCTCCCACAAGTGGTTGGTTTTTGTTGTTTGTTTTTTTATTATTATTATTATTAAGGAAACAGCTGTGTCTAAGATATAGTCCAACTCTAAGTCTTAAATTATTAGGATTCCATGAAATATCATCTAAGCTGCTACATTCAGAGTCAAGAAACATTTATGCTCCACAATAACGCAGGCATAACATGGTGGCTAGCAGACATGCAATTAGACCTATGAAATATTTTTCCCTCGGATTAAAACAAAATACCTAGGTAACTTCCTTACAGTCCATGCACACACACAAATCTACAACAGCAACACCTGAACAGTAATTTTGTTCCTTGGTCCACGTGTTCAGAAATGCTTGGTTTACACCTGTTTCTTGCCTGCTTGTTTAAACAGGATAGACAAGGACCATGGAAAGACAACGCACGCTGTAAGAAAGAAAAGTGCTGGCTGTCTGGCAAATGGCTGTCAAAACACTCCTACTTTTCTTTACTCCAAGTGGAAGCCAATGTACGTTCATCACTTCATACAGTCCCCAAGACATCAGCAAGCAAAGAAGGAGTTGCTTTTCGAAAATTATTCCCCAACAGGCATGAGGTCCTATGACGCTCTGGAGCACAAAACCAGCTGGTGTAAGCACAGCTGCGAGGCATGCTGAGTACGTACACAGTAAAACAAAGTGTTTGCATGCACAGGTCAAAAAGCCAGTCACCAGCTTCAGGCCATCAGATTCACTTTGGCAGTTTTGAGCTCGGAGCACTTTTCACTGCCCACAGTCCCCTGTACACCTCTACCATGGCTCAGTGCAGATACACTCTCAAAAATTCACTTGGTAACTTTCAGTCAGGTGCTTTTACACCCTGTTCTGGACTCCTGTAATGTCCAGCCTCCATATTAAGTTTTTCCACTGTAGTGCGCCAGAGACACAATATGATATTAAAGCAGTTTCCCTCTGTCCACTTGGCTTACTTCCCATAGCTCTCCAGCAAACACTGTTGTTATTGAACACAAGACTGAATCAGCTAAAATTAAAATGTTGACATTCATAAAAATCAAATGGCCTTATTCAAACGACCTTTCCCCTCAGAAACATTTACAAAACTCCAACTGATCTCAGTGGGATTTTTGCATACAGTTTGGGCCCAAAGTTTAAACAACTTTCTATATGTGGTTTTTAAAACCAGGTTTCAATATCAATCTGCAGTGGTAAATTCCATGCAGAGCCATGTTTCATTTAAGTTAAACACAGCATTTATCTAAGCCAGCATCCTAAAAGGTCATAATCAACTGAATAAATGAGCCTTCATCTGCAGAGGCGTATGTTATGGCCTGAGTCCTGCCTTGTTTACAGTGGGCATAAGTCAGGAGTATCCCATTGCATCAACAGGTTAAATTGCCACAGCCAAGGATCCAAGTGCACCCATCAGATGAGATGACAGCAGAATCACTTTCAGACAGCCACTTGGGTTGGCTGACATCTTTCCCTCCAAGACATAAAGTAGTTGGAATACCAGACCTCAGGCGTGTAGAGAGGGAATGTGGGCATAGTACAGGGGATAGTCAAGGACTTGCTACACAGAGGGATGCTCACATGACCCCATTAGAGCAGGTTTCTTGATCTTCTGCAGAAAGGTAAGAAGATGCCAACCAGGAGAGTTCTGACCCAAAACAGAAGGACTTCGGCCAGAACACTCCTGAGACCCTGATCGAGGATAACAACAACAGGTGTTCATATTCAGTCCTTTTAATATTTTATCTGTCTTTTCCAAAAGTTAATCAGTTAACACTGCTCTCAACTGTGTGGAAATATTATTATTCACTCAACCTTCCCCTGTGTTATTTTATTTCTGTTACATATTTCATTTCCTAGATATAACTAAGATAATTTTTCACAGATTATCAAAATGTCATACTCAAACATCTTGGAATGTCTAATTTTGAAAATGCATGAAACAGCATTAAATTGCTGAGGACACTGAGTCGTTGTTTCTGTCAGGACAGAAGCAGCACTACGCAGTCTGAACATTACGTAAAGTCCCTGTGATATGCTAAAAACCTCATTGTAAGAAAATGTCACTTGAATTTGTACTATTCTGCCTGTAGGAGGTCATTGATTTCTAAAGCATTCTTATGTTACCATAGAAACAGAAAAAAGAAATAATCTCTTTACCAAAGAACTACTATCCATTTTCTGACCAAAAAAGAGCCCCCTCCAAAATCCCCAAACCTAAGCTACAAGAAGTCTATACAAGAGAAAATAACTTTAAAATGAAAAGTGATTCAGTCATGACAACTTCTTTTCACACACTGCTTTAGTACAGACCAATGGTCACACCACAAATAGTTACTCGTTGAACAGGATGGCAGCATTGGGCCCTCTATCACTGAAACAGAAAGATTCTTTCTAAAGGGTGAGAGACTACTACGTAATTATCTCTCAAATTTATGTCCTGAATATAATACACTGCGCCTCTTTTTATTCATTCTAAAATGCACAAAGATAAGAAATAAAATGGGTTGACATCTCTGCTAATGGAGACTAACAATCTCATGTATGTCAAAAGAACTTTGTCCATTTTTACCAACAGTGAGCCTAGCCTAGGATCCTCATTGTTGTAGGAGAAGCCCTTTGAAATTCTTCAGTGAAAGCAAGATGGGAATCTAATCACCGAATATTTTTTCTGGGAAAAAACAAACAAACAAACAAACACGCAAAAACCCACAACAACAAACACCCAGCTTTTTTTTCTAAATTTCTCTGAAATTTCTATTTAAAAGTGTAATGCCTTCCCTGCTTACAGTCAGTTACTCAAATATTCTTAAAGATGTTCTGAAAAATACATAACTGGCAGCAAAAGGGCACTCATAAAACAGATCCTCAGCTTTCAAACTTCTCAGACATTTCTTAAGATTAAGCGTTTCTGTATAGTTTGGTTAATCTAGCAATGAATTTGTTACTCTTTAAAACAACTGCAAATTACGAAAGTTAATGTATTTAGCAGCTAACGTACAGTATGTTCTTTTCATCTGACAGCATGCATTCGGGCAGAAAACCAAATTCTTGCCAGACTTAAAACCACATCTCTTATTAAAAAACAGATTAGGAAAGCAGTAGCACTCTCAAAACTGCTCACTGTCTGCTGCATTTCCACTCACTACCCTCACCATGTTTCTCACTGTATTTTATTTCTGGTGTAAGATGACTTGGGTAAGATCATATGATCCCAAAATACACTGAAAGCCAAATGGTTTGTTTGGAGTGTTTGGGGATAACAGTGGGATTTTTCCCTAAGACATTCCATGGGTGTTTCTTGCTTGTTCTTCAATCTGTATTATGCATCATCAAATATAACCATCAGTGCTAATTTGTTTAGTTCCCTCAGTTCTCACAAGCCTTGTTCCATGCCATGGCAAATGGTAGTCTGCACAGATTTAATTTACTTCAGCAGTTTCAACAACTTTGTGTGAGCTGAGGGGAATCATAGCCAAAAAAGTATGTCTGAGCAAAATTTTTCCATGGCACCTTTATAGAAGGACTCCAACCAAAGCTGCCTAGTGATGGATCACTATGCACTTTTGGAAGTGAGAGAATATGTGTAAGTGGAGAGTTTTCTACAGCACATATTTTGCACGTGCAATTATGTTTAAAGCAGTATGAAATATAAAGCTCCAGAACCTTCACCTCTGGACGGTACCTCATAACTGTAGACAAAATCAGCCTGTGACTGAAAGCAGCTGTATAAAAGATGAGAGCACTATAAATTTCCTAAAGTCTGGATTACTGAAGAAGGAAAGCACACTCCTTGAACAAAGTGGCAAAAACACTGTTTCCCTTTTCCTGCTCCACAAACACACAAAAAAGAAATAAACCCATTCTCTCTGAGTAACAATTACCTGGTAATGGAATGGCACTCTCAGAAATGAGTCATTTTCTGATTACTCACTTGCTAAACTCTCTATACTGTGTTGTCTCTGAACAGTTCATAAAATGCTGATCCTCTGGCATGTGTTTATCTTTGGGCTGGACCAGAGAGCTATGCAAACAGTTTATAGAAGAGATTATCTACAGTTACTTGGAGGAATATTTGCCCTCTCTGTTTTGAGCAGAAAAACAATAAGGGCAAGCATATACTTAGCAAAAATAAAAATACAAGGTGAAACTGAGATTACCCAGCTGGTAAATGATATCAAGTACACAGAATGATTTCTGGGTTTGTGTGGATTGATTTTCCTGTGAATCCTGAAACAAACGAGCCACTTCAAAACACTGAAAAACTGTCTTGCAGAGGAAGAGGAGGAACTTCCAAGAGCAATTTGTAACTGCTCCAAAATACTTCGGAGATAACAAACATCACTGAAGGGCCTTCAGTGAAAGCCTGGGCAGACACGTCCTTGCAGATCAGGTTAGAGTAGTCTAAAAACTTCTCATTTTTTTGCTATCTGCTGAAGGATACCCTTGTCTGGGACAGTGTAACTGCCCGTGTGAGTTCTTCTACTACGTCCAAAGCAAAATAAATCATTACTGAAAGCAATAAGAATGCTTTCCTAAACCCTTAATTGCAGAAGACCATTTAGTAATTCAGTAAAATTCCATAAATATCTGAGAGTTTGGCTTTTTCATTTCCTGCCACTTGACTATAAGATAGCTGGAGAAGCTAGTGTATCAAGCTCCCCTTTTCTCACTTGCCTGTTAGGACTGAAATGTTCATGACACCCAAACTGATTCCTAGCAGCTACATACCAATACTATAAACTAGCAACTGTCCCAGTTTGAAAGGCAATCTCGAGTTTAGCTCTTGATACGATGAGGAGCTGAAGTGGCCAGCAGCTATGCCATCACTGAATAAGTTTGGTGAGAATTCATATGGTGAAGACATCAAGTAAGCCCCACAGGGATTCCTGATACAGGAAAATACTTTAGTGCTCAGTATTTCAGTGTTGTTGGCAATGCAAAACACACACCACACTGTTTTGTTTCTCAGACACCAAGGCTCACGGAAAAACTAACTGAAATACTAAACACTTTTTTATGCTTCCTTTCACAGCTTTTTTGTCATTACTGTTGATAAGTTTATTTCTCCAGAAGTTAAGATCTGTCCTGTTTCCAGCCTCAGTCAGACAAATTATTTCAGCTACTTGTTAGTCAAGTATTCACTTCATTGATCTGTGTAACTTTTCCTCTGGGTCTAACCATATTTATTTTAGCTTCACAGCCATCATGACTTCTCTTTTCATGTAAACTTCTATACTAAGCTTTGAAGTTTAAATGTTACCTTTCATTTATGTTACCTTTGTCATTTTATCCTTCAAAGAGCTAAGATAATACCATATGGTGAAATATTGTCATACACCGCAACAAATATCCTGAGAACCTTTCATACCATTAGTCAAAGAGTACTTTAAAATATCTACAGACCATGTTCACCTTTTAAGTGCAACACCCTTTTTAAACTTCATCTGGTTGCATATGAATTAATTCCTGAGATATAGGCAACTATTCTTTCAAATTCTTTGACTCTTTATCCAATCTTGAGAATGTTTTTCTTCTTATTAACAATTCAGCAATGCAGAAAGTCCAAATAAGAAGCAGAGCCCTCGGGAGATGGCATGGGGCAGGGAGCACTGAAAGGACAAGATGGTCTGTACCTGAGACTGAATTCTGATTTTGTCATTTGGATTCTTCTGTATTTCATTCACTGCTCTCCAGGATATGTTCTAACAGAAGCTCTAAGCAATGCCTTAAAAGACTTTTCTCTTGCTCAAGTTTTATGATAGGGTAAAAAGCTAAACTTACTTTATGAATTTGAAACACATTTGATCTCTCCACATCTCCATGTTAATAAAGGATTTCTCATGAGTTTACTAAAAATATACTCATGAAATCATTTCTATTAAATGTAAACAGTTAACTTGGTCAATCCTTTACTAAAATTTGAGCCATCTCCCTAAGGAAGTGGACAATTCAGTCTGTTTAAATGAGACAGAGGCCTCTAAAGATTTGCAAAGGAAGACAAGAATTCTTCTATCCACTGACAGCACAGAGAAAAAAGCAGGGATGTCAGCTCCTCTGCCTACTTGAAGTCCAGTCCACTTTTGTTCTGAGAGTGAAATTTGCATTCCTGGATTTGCAGTGGCTCTGGTTCAATGAAAAGAGTAAAGGAGCTTCTTGCCCAGCATACACTGCAGCTTTGTGAATCTGCTGGGATGCAGAGATGGTGGAGGTGTGAATTCAAACTCTCCCAGAATGCGTAAAGCCTACATTTCCATCCTCCCTCTCCTTTCCAAAAAAACTAAGACCTAAGAAGGGGCAGCAGCACCGCCAATAGGGAAGTTCATTAGGTCCTGATAACCTCCGGCTTTTCTGGAGGATATGGGCAGCAGAGTCTAGATCTCTCTTCCCATTTACCCGGATCTCAGTAGTGTTCTGGGCAGGAGACAAGCTCTTTTCCCCTCAAAAGAAGCATTTGGATCTTGCATGGGCAGTGAAAGCAAGTGAGTTAGGGAACTTTCAGCATGAATTGCAAGGAGCCTGATTCTCTTACGGCTGCAACCTCTCTCAGCGTAAGGACGTGGATTGGATCTTCGTCTTAGTGGGATGGGCAGGGTGTTCATGCCTAGAGCTCTCAGATGCTCCTTCTATAGTCAATAAACAAATAGATGTTCAGTTGAAGGAAAAATGAGATCTCAGATGGACTATCTCCCTTTCTTCATCAACCACAGAAGAATTCTAGAGCATCCATGCTGCAAACTGTAAATGCCTAAACTTAAGTGGGAAGAATTCAGCACACTGACATATCATTGGAAATTATTTTTTTTAAATATTTGATTTTACATTTTCCTATTTAAAAAGTTTTTCTGGTTTGGTTCCTAACCTATGTCGTAAACAAAAAGTAAGACTTATGCAGAAACTGAGAGTCAAGTACATTGCTACTCTCTAACTCCATTAGCATCAATGGACAAGTGTTAATTCCACATAATTCATTTGCAAGATGTTTTCAGGTGTCATGCCTCCACAGCTGGAGTGCCAGCCTTCAGCAATACAAACCTGGCCAGCACAGTGCAGTCACACTTCCTTTCAAGGCTGAGGACGCAGTTTGCCCTACCCTCTGACAATCTACAGATGACATTGAGAATGCTCACAGAGAACTAGTCTGGGAAATTCTCCACTCAAAGGCAGAGAAAGAGCAGCCTCCCATCCTTATAAGAAAGTCTTTGGCTCTGCCTTCACGCTTAGCCAGCAGTCTGTTTATGCTCAGCTCCAGGTTCTTAGTTAGAAGTAGGGTATGACTCATTATCTCTTTGCCTAGACTAGATGTTGTTTCTCTAATGTAAAAATGGCCCCTCTACATCTTTCAGTCTCAGTACAGTAGCAATGCTGCAAATCTACAAATGGATGAGACGCTTTAACCCCATTAATTAATCCCCTCACATTAAGAACAATCTGCCACTAAAACTGTTCAGAAGTTGAGACTTATAAGACAAAATATTTCACTGAGGCTGATGTGGAAATACAGTCAGTTTTGGTTGGTACTTCTGGGGAACATCTTTTTCAAGAGATCCAGAGTCCCCTCCACAACCAGTGATTTAATTCACTTTTTTTTTTCTGAGGACAGTAAGTTTGGAAAATTCATGTAAAGTAAGAGAGTGTTTTTATGCCTATTTTCCATTCATATATTTACCTCTAGAAAAAACTTGAGAAGACACTTTAAGACATCATAAACATCAATCAAATAAATGAACGGTTGTACAGAAAACAATAAAAAATTACCTTCAAGTGTTTCTCCCTCTCCAGAAAGGGCATCTCCTGCTCCAGAGGCATACAAGGCGGACACAGTCAGTGCATACCTAGTGGCTTGGTCCAAGTCGTTCAGCACTTTAGAGGTGGTGTCACCTTTCACAGTCACTTCCTTGGTTTCACCTCCTGTGACTGGAGTGTAGGTTATAAAGTACTGCTGCACTTTGCCCGGAGCAGCACTCCAAGACAGCTTCATTGTTGATGTTGTAGCATCAGAAACTCTCAAATTTCTTGGATTTCCTCGGACTGCACATGTCAAAAGAAGTTGAAAACAAGTTGATGCAAGCTTCATTTCTTGGTTGATTTTTTTAGATTACTACAAAATAGGATATTATGATAAAAAAGAATTCCTGAATAGTCTGCACTAACACTGCTACAGTATACCTTTACCGTAATCAGGATTTTACAGTTCCATCCCCACCCTCCTTAGGCAAAAATGCCCAATAGCGTCTTTTTACTTCCATTTTTTTCTGTTGAAACAGGTTCAATAGTTCTAGTACTTATATGTACTAGAAACTTAATATATGCTCAAGTTCAACACACCAAGATCCATGTTGAAGTCACTATCTGCAGAATCAAGTCAAAGATGACCAATGAAATTAACATACATATAGAGTTCTTTTGATTATAATTCTCCTGGTTTATAATATTTAAGATTGCAGTGAAATTTCAACAATGATCAGGACATTCATAAATGTCTCCACACTCTCTGGATTTTGTTTAATAAGGCATGATACATGTTAAAGGATCATGCATTTTCACAAGTCTACAGTGATAACTTCAGTAAATTAAATGTTTCATTAATTCTTTGCTAAGCATTCAGAACAAAATGCAATTTGCTCAAAAGGTATATAATTTATATCACTGACAATATGAAGAATCATAAGGACAATTAATTAAATATACAGGTAAATTCTTCGCCCAAGTTACCTTGCCATATCAGGTGTTACACGTTCAAGAGACTATATTTAGAATTGAAATATTACAATTTTGATAAATTAAATTGCCTCTCCACTAGGCTTGGGCAATGTTATAATTCTCTGTTCATCTGGGATAATACATATGGACTATATGATTTATTCTCTTTTCAGTATGAATATGTCAGCATTCAGGGAGTTCTTCTCAAGCTTACTGCATTCACAGCACTTGTCATGTACCTTCGTCAGTTTTTGCATATCCATTCAATGAATTCCCAGGCCCGGATTGATACTCAGGAATAACGGACACTTCATATCTTGTATCTTGGATCAAATTCTCCAGAATAGTCGATCTATCATTTGCTGAGACAGTCACTTGTCTCCTTTCTCCTCCAGTAAGGGGTCTATAAACAAGCCTGTACCGTAGGACATTTCCTGGAGCTGGTGTCCAGCCAACTACAAAGCTATCAGTAGTTTCATCTGTTATCCTTAAGTTTCGAGGAGCACCTTTAACTACAAAAAATACACATATATTATTTGTAAATATTTGGCTTTGGTGAAGTAGTATCTGAAGTAAAACCATTCCAACCATCTGTTAGCTCATCCAGTTTAGCAAAACAACAGCTTATAGTGCCCTCCCATTGTTTTAGGACACACACACCATTAGTAATTTCTGAAAATGTAGGGCCATAGTTACATTCAGCAGTGTAACAAAGTTGTCCCCAAAAGCATATTAATCCCAGTTTATATAATAGCTTCTGAAAATTAAGACAGTCTGACCATGTTTAACAGTACCAGTAGAACTCAGCCGTGTAAGGGACATTTGGGCATAGTGGGGAAACTTCTTAACATGACAAATGGTATAGGTTTCCATGTTGTGGCCATTTGCATCTGCACCACTTCCATTTATAGACAGTTGTCAGATACACCTGATTACACACAAGCAGCTCTCCTATTTTAAAAAATGACCAAGGAAAATGCAACAGGAAAAAAACCACTAAAACAATTCTATTTCTCTAAGTTAAATTTTTGTAGCACAAAATGTATTCATTGCAATATGAGTTGCACCTAATGTTTAAAAAAGGCTTCTGAGTTTAGGCTCTAACTCAAAGAAATAGCTTGTTATTCCAGAAACTAAAGAAAAACTGTGGTGAATCATTTAAGGTAGCCTGCTCCTTGACAAAAGATATAGCAGCTCAGATGAACTTGTGGGCACACCAAACAGGACTCAACTCTTCCAACAGACGTTAAGATCTACTGTACTGCAAGTTGCTTAGAGTACACAGCATTGTCATTTAGGGGAAAAAAAAAATCTCTGTTTTTTTGTTCGTTACTACCTATATGCTATAAGCATTGTCTTCCATGTTAAAAGTGAAGCACTTAATAATCTTAGTTTTAAAAAAACAAACTTGTTTCCTATTAATCAGAAATACAATACTCAACTTCAAATCCTTTAAAAGCCTGAAACCAAAGTTAATTGCCAAGAAAGCCATCTGGCCCAAACTGTTGGCTAGATCTGCATGGAGAGCTGCTGACGTTTACATGACTGCAGAAGGACTATCTTCTTAGACACGTTGGGATATCATCAGATCATGATGCTGACAGTTATTTAAGGCAGTATCAGTTACAACATGGGAGTCTGGATTATTTTTATTAAAGTTTTTCCTTCTCCTGTCCCTTACTCACAAAAGCTACATATTCTAATCAGCCAAGACTTTGTTTTCCTAAGGGAAAATTATGTGTGGCCAAAATATTCTGACTGGTAATGTCATGGAAATGTGCATACTGACAGTGAAACCTGTATCTTCCAAACTTAACATCCAAAATAAGCTATTTTATAGGTGTTTATTTCTACCAGTCCTAAGAGGAAACACCAATTAACAAATCTCCAGGCTGTTTCTTTTTCTCCCTGGGAACAATTTATGTCACCAAAGGTCACAAATGACAGCATGGAATAATGAAAAAGAGTGGATCAATATTTTAAAAAGCATGATTTAGAGTAGGCTGAGTATTCAACTACTGGAAGAGAAAATCGAATTTACTGTCATGCTGCTCCTTTCAACCAGCAGAAATGCATCACGGCAACTGTATCAAGTACAGTTACCATGCTTAAATCGACAGACCTTGATCACACAAACTCACACTGAGGTGAGCAGAAGTTTTGAATCAGTTATTGGATCAGACCCGTGAAGTTCTGACAAAAAAACAAACAGTTGACCAAAAACTCAACTCCCTTTAAGCCTACTGTATATAAAACAGAATTTCTACTAATGTTAAGTTAGATGGCATAGCAAATCACATAGGCACACATTTGCCTTTAAATGTATTGAAATCAACATGCATTCTTGCAATGGAGTCATAATTATTCTATAGAGCAGAACAGAATTGAATAGTTCAGTTGGAAGGGACCTAAAATGTTCATCTAGTCCAACTGGACTGTACATTAACATTAATTCATGCCCCTGAATTTATGTTTGCATATTATTAGAATGCTGTATCTTTACTGAATGCATTGAGATACAATAATGTTTATTCTAATTGTGTATAGCTTCTCAGCCTCAGCTGATGCTCCTCATAGACCCATTCTTCAATTAGCAAATTCTTATTTGAACATATGACTCCTTTGTGTCTGAGAGTAATGGGAATCCTACCTTCTAAGGTGGTTTCCTCTCCATCCAAGGGAGGGCCATCACCATCTTCATATTCAGAAATCACACTGACTGCGTAAGTAGTTTCAGGCAGTAAATTGGTGAGAACTGAGCTAGTGCTTGAAGCTGGTACTGAAACAATGAATTCATCTCCACCGACTGCTACTTTATATTTAATGAGATAGGACAAAACCTCAGATCCAGCTGGAGACCAGCTCACTCTGAAACTGTCAGATGTTATGTTGGAAAAGACCATGTTCTTTGCAGGCACATAAGCTGTATAGAAATAAAAATATGCATGTGAGGCATACTTGCTAGAATATTTTAAACACAAAATCTCTAAAACAAATTTAAAAATTCCCTCAATAATTTTATTTATTCTAATTGAACAGATATTTTGTTGCATGTGAACAGTATTTGTCTATAGCTATCAAATTTGATGAAGCTCATATCTAGGTAGCCTAAAATCATCCAACAATGAGTAGAAGCACAAACTCAGTGATTTCTGAATCAAATTTAAACAGTCCCTCTATACTCATGGAAACTTAAGTTAGAATCTGATGATCAAGTTAGGTTTCCTCTTTTATATGTTCCATGGACAGTGATAACATTATTTCCTCAATGGAAACTAAGAATTGTTGGAATTTCTTTCAGATCTAGATTAGAAATAGGACAAAACAAATACCAGTATTTTTTCAGGAATGAAGGGGAAACAAGGAATTTGACATGAGGCACAAACGCAAATCTGACACCCTGGGCTTGTTTTGGTTGGCCTAGTCAGCCTAACAGTCGGAATCTTAAGACTGTTTCAGCTCTCTAAACAAAGGCTGTGCTGCTGGTTTGTTCCTCAAAGCTATCCTGAAACAAAAAGCTTATTTTTAAAGAGAATGGGGGTTTCAACCTTGGGGACTATTCAATGTTTGTGTTCTACTAAACATAGGTAGGGACACTGAGGGTGCAACTAATCATAAGTAAGTTTAGTTGACCAAAAGCTGGTCATTTAGAAATCTTTTAAGCTTTTAACAGGAGCCCCTGGTGGTCTAGTGGTTAAGGGCGCGGCGCTGTCACTGCTGAGACCCAGCTTCGATTCCCGGGCAGATGGAGCTCGTTAGCCCTTAAAAGGCAACCCATCTACATCCTGAGGACCTCACTGCCACCGTCCAAGCTCGCTTGGCCCCGGCAGATGAACCTTAGGATTAAAGGGTGGGCTCAGTTCCGCGCACACTGTGTCTCACCTAAAAAATCCAATGCGCAGGCTGGAAGGTGTAAAGACCTTCCCCGGATCTTTGCTCGCGAAGACTGGCCATTATTATTATTAAGCTTTTAACATCCAAGATGGCCAAATCTGGATGCATGTGAAAACTTTCATGTGCAACTTCAGTTCAGTCTTAGTCTAACTGTATGAAGACTGAAGATTTCTGAGATCAATATCACCTAGCATCTGCTGTCTCAAGTTGTATTGTCTAAGCCACTAACAGAGGGCCATTAATTTTATTCTAAATATTAATCAGATTGCCCCTAGAGTTGTTGGCATTGCTTCACTGCCTTTGAAAATCTAAAAGACAAGCCTACATTAGCTACCTCATCTTGGACAGCTAAAAATGAACAGGGATGGTGACTGTTCTAGTCAAGACGCTGAGTATAAAAGCAGAGAACATCCACTAAGGTCATTCCAATAGACACACGTTTTCATAGCTTTTTAGATACTTAGCAGTGGAGGGGAGAAAAAATTCTCCAATCATTTTTTTCATCTCCATTTCACCATTCATTCCCCCATTGCTTTTAATATGTTTGAAGATGAGAAGCAAATCCCCAGTTATTAAAATTACCATTTGTATGTGGACAATGTCATCAATTTACATTCTTTAGGTAACTACAAGCACAGAACATCAGTTCAGATATTTTTTTACTGCATTTTTTACATTCCTCTAAGTAATAGCAGTTACTTACATTTTCTCCTTATAGCAGCCAGTTCCTGTTCAATTCGTAGGCAGACTGACTGTGTAAGCTCAAATGATATTCTTTGAAAAGCATCAAAATCTTCCACTGTGTAAACATGGGTCTCAGCAGGAGGTGATGCAATTGCTTCCAACTCTGTACGCACAGCATCCTTCACACCAACTGCAAATATTTCTACATCTGCATCCCTCAGCTTTATTGCAGGCTCTTTAAAAGCGTCTGACGATTTTCCATCAGTAATAAGAATCATGACTCTTGGCACATTTGGTCTTGATCCTTTGCTGGTAACAAATACTTTCTCCCTCACATATGTCATTGCTTTGCCTGTGTTGGTAGATCCACCTCTGTAGGGGAAGGTGTTAATAGCCTGAATTATGTCTTCCACTTTGTTGTATCTGTTCAAAGAAAACTCCATATAGGGATCTCTGCTGTACTGGACAAGACTTATCTGTACTTTTCGAGGCGATATCTCAAAGCTTTTAACTAACACTTCCAAAAAGGCTCTTACTTTCACAAAATTGGCGATACCAATGCTGTAGGAACCATCCACTAAAAACACAACATCAGCTTTTACATCCACACCCCGTGAGCATTCTGCAAAGAGAAAGAGTAATCACCGTAAATAGATTTTCAATAGCCACAGCGTTACAACTGCATCTGTAGTTTATGTACCACAACCAGTTGTTTATAAACAAAATAAATATGCTAAGCAAAGCCATTTCTCATAAATAATAAAGGTATGAGATTAAAACAAGCATCAGAGCTTTAATCAGCGAAAAGCTACCATGTGAAACTAACGTAGTGGCTCCTAACTCACCCACTTGAACTTTTACTTGTTGTGTTTTTTCCATTATGGTTATTGGCTCACTGGGGGTCAGTCCTTTCATTGCATAAACATTAATTTGATACTCTGTGTCTGGAGAGAGATCTTTAACATTGAGAGCAGTAGTCTGAGGACCCACACTCAGCACATGCTGTTTTCCACCAGCTATCATTGGAATGAACTGCAACCGATAGCCAGTTATTTGGCTTGTGGATGGATCCCAAGTGATCCTAACAGATTTTGAGGAGATCTGAGTGGCCACAAGATTTGAAGGAGGCTCCACCACTGAAAGAAATCAAAAGCAAACCCAAAATATTAATTACAATTAACAATATATTTTCTTCATGGTTTTTATTTCTGGAATAAATTTATTTATATTTCCTTAATCTTTACTAAAAACGCTTTTTTGATTTTTTTTTAAGTGTAAATTAAGAGAAGTGAATGACAGGACTGTCTAAAAGTGACATCAGTGTAGAAATATGAACAATGCATTCATGGTCCCTCAAGTATAGTAGAAGTTCCAAGAGAAATTCTGCCTTGCTTTAAACCCATTTCAACCAGAAGTGAAAGCTACTCTCACAGAAACACAGCAGAAAGTGTGAACAAATGCAGACTTGAGCTGAGCACTATGACAGTGGAGTCATCTCTGCTGCCATTTTGGTCAAAGAATAACCAGTTACTCAAAACCTTACACGGCCAGAAGGCTGAAATGACACAGGTTGATGTCTGTGTTTTCTCAGTATTCTCCAGTTTTCATTCCTTGGTTCCTAACCTATTACATATTCTGCCCCTTCCAAGTAGTTTTTTTTCCCTTTAGTACATTTTTCCACAGAAGTGACGCCTGTGTCCAAACTGACTGTATGAGACTCTGATAACTGCACACCAATGTTGCCTTTGAAACTGTGGAATAATGGAGCTATTTCAAACCTACTGCATCACATGTTCTGTTCTCGTGCATTTAAATACACAAGACTGAGACCAGTTTTCCACACTTGTTAAATGAGGCAATGGATCAAACTCCAGAAATAATGCAAAGGAAGTAGGGATAGCCTCTTAAATATGAATTGGAATAAACTGAATTCTATAAATACATTTATATAAAGTATCTCACCTTCTTCTCCACTAACCAGTTCACCTAGCTGTTCATCAACACCAGAGCACACTTGCAAGATAATTTCATTCTGTATATCCACAATTCCATCAAAATTAGCCACATTGAACACGTGCTTCAGTGAAGGCTGAGATGCAATTAGCTTGAGTTCCTTGGCATCTGCTGCTTTGATACCTAGAAGTTGCAATAGACAGGACTGTTTTAAGCAGCCATAAAATACAGACACCTGAGAATGAAGTATCAGAACATCCTGGGGTAAAGCTGAGTTTAATTTGTCTTCTGTCTTCTGTCATTATCAATAATCAAACTACAAAAACATACAAAACAATGAGGTGACACATTCTGTTTCCAACCTAAGAAAATAGCGTGATATCCTCAATGAGGTCAGGGTTGAAACCATGCTAGCCAGTCATCCTAATCTCCATGTAGGAGCTACAGAATTACTATCAAATTAACACAGATGGTATTTTTCACTCTGGAGGTCGCAAATGACCCATTAATGCATATGGATTAAAAGAGACAGAGAGTTAAATTCTTGAAACACTGATTCTGTACAACATATAAATTACTTCTTTATCAATGTTAATCTCCCAATCATTAGAAAAACTCGACATACCCAAAGAAAAAACTTCAACTCCTATGTTGCGCAGCTCTCTTGCAGGAATTTCTACATCGTCTTGAGCTTTTCCATCAGTAATGACAATTGCTACTTTGGGAAAGCCTTTTCTTGCTCCAGCAGACTCAGTGAAGGTGTTTTGAACCAGGTAATCAATAGCCTCACCTAAAAACACCACCACAAAATGTGTTTTATTAGACTTGTATGAACAAGGATTTAAAGCAAATTTGAATTACAAAACTAAATGCTGAATAAACACATATGTGGAAAATCTGTACCTGTCATTGTGTTGCCACCTTTGTAAGGTATCCTTTTAATTGCATCAATAAGATCACTTCTTCTGAAATACTGATTTAAATTGAACTCTGTTCTTGTATCCGAACTGTACTGAACAACTCCAACTCTTGTCTTTTCTTCCCCAATGTCAAAAGCTGATACAAGGGCAACCATGAAGTCCAGAATATATCCAAAGTTATTTCTCCCTACGCTCCATGAACCATCTACCAGGAAAACTAAGTCTGTCATGGCACTTATGGAGCATCCTGGAACATAATAGGAGGAAAAAAAAGCAAAACTCTATTAGCAAATGAGCAATAGCATTCTTACAAATCCGTGAGAGGTCTAACAGGAACTTATTAGGGAAAAGTCAAAACAAACAGATGTTTAATAGATTGATCTTCTTATCTGGAATTCTTACCCATGGAAGCATTATTTACATAAGTGAATCCACCCATATGAGTTTTCTAGTTGCCTTTATTAAAAAGGAACTGTTTTGTGACACCTCTCATGCTAATCCATAGGATCTGTTATGCCACAACAGATGAAAACACACATACAAAACTTTTTGCAGTGATTTGATGTTACAGAAAAACATAATTTTGTTACCATGCCTGCCTTGTATCTTTATCTCCCCATTATAGCTGCACTGGCTCTTCTGCAATGTCTTTTATCCACAGCACAACACTTCTTGTTAATAGGACCAAGACACTCATGGACTTGCTCAGGTTAGTTGCATGAAATCCCTAGTTTCAGTACCAACTTTGCACCTTAATCTCTCAATCCAGCTACTAAATTCCCTCTATTCCATTGCCTTCACAAGTTTTCTTAACTCTGGAAAACTTTACAAGTGAACTTCATTGCTAGGTAACACAGGAACACAGTTTAACTTTATGGGGTGCTAGAGCTAAACCTCAGATAAGATAAATGTCAGGTAAATTGAAAGACAAAACACCTTACTTTGTAATTGAGCCTCAACCTTCTTTTCCTCTGGTATCCCCGGACCACCTGTCTGAACTACAGAAAGCACACAATAGACAGAATTAATGGAGGAAATCAGGTTAAACTTGTAAACATCAAAGAAAAGCATTTAGGAAATTAGAGACACAAATCTGACAAGACTCAGAACATAAAAACATAAATACAGGTTGTGAATAATACATCACCTGTACTTACAGATGTGACAACATAGTATTCAGGACAACACAAAATACAGAAAATGCAAATAACTATGGACACTAAGTATTTGTACATCTTGTACAGTAATTTCCTGAAAATTAACTGCAACATCCCTGGATGAAATACCAGTATTTCCCATCTCTAACACCTAGGAGAATTAATCATAAGCAATTTTCCCATGGTTGTCTGTGAAGTTTGATACGAGACTAAATATGTCATAGAAGAGAGCATGCTGTGGATTTTTATTCAATTAAACTTATTGTATGCTTTATTTAATTATTAATATAAATTATAAAAACTTAAATTCAGTATTTTAGTATGCATTCAGATATATTGTGTCACATTTTATTATTATTTGATGACTATAGTTAGCTTTTTCACATACACACACACACAGAGGATGCCTGTCAGATTAATTTGTTACTGAGGTCAATGACCATCTTCCCCTTGACTTCAGCAGATGCAATTACAGAAAGTAGGTTCAGCCCCCAAAAAATACAGGTGTCTCCTGCCAAGAATTCTATAGGGGTTGTCACATGCTATACATCCACATTAGTCTCCTTTGATCTCTTCCAAATTTTCTCTGCTTCTACTAGGAATAATGGGAAAAGGTTGTTCAGACAGCTCCATCTAATGAGAGTTTAGGTATGTGGCGATTTTGTTGAGGAACTCGATCAAAGTTTTATGAATGACCACTCAGTTATCTTGCTTGGTTTTCTAATTGTATAACAGCTACTTACTTGTCAGCTGGCCAAAAACAGGTAGACTCTCCTCTCTGTCATCATATGAAGCTATTGATACAACATACTCTACATCAGGTATAAGATCTGATAAGACAGTTTGGGTAGTGCTAGGTGAAAGAGTAAATTCTTTAGTAGGTCCATCTGCAATAAATATATAAAACACTTAATGCAGTCTTTAAATTCAATAATATTAATAAGTTTATCATAAAACAAAATGCAACAGAGAATAATCTGTCTAAAATCCACTTATAATTTTAGAATGATAGACTTTCAGTTTTTGTGAAGTATGAACATGGAAACATGAAACTTCAAACTAACTTGCTTTCAATAGTGAACAAAATTACTGAAGTGTTTACTAATTTCCAGGAAATTTAAATCTAAAAGATACATACAAAATGTACTATCATCTAACAAATCAGGGTCCAGTTCTGATTCAATATCACTTTTACATTAATTATTTCTTAAAGTGAAATAGAATAATGACTGTCTTACACAGCACAGTACAATTTCTGACCTTTATGGTAAAAGCATAGAAGAGTAGAGTGATGATTCCACCTTCCTTTTGCTCCTTGCAAAGGAAAGGCATCCAAAACTTATTACTTGCCTTCCCAAAAAGGTAAATGCTATGGTAAGAAAAGCTCTAACTTGGAACAGTCACTGGTCCTTGTATGCCCTTTGCTGGCTGCCCAGTCTTGATCATAAACTTCAGAAATATTTTAACAGTTACTCTCGTATTTAAGTTAGATATAACCAAAAATATACCCAATGTTTCAAAAAATGTAATCACATAACGAAATTTTACAGAACTCACCATTTGTTGGAACCACAGTTATTCTGTAACCCACTATTGCATCTGGTGGCCTTTTCCATGACATTTGAACATTATGTTCATCTATAATTGTAAAATTCAAGTCTGATGGTGGATTAACTGCAAAAGATTTATACCAGGTGGATGTTTAAAAAATGGAAAAAATGGCAAATGAATAAATAAAAGAAAGTTGAGCAAAGCTTACTAAAATTGTCTTTGCATAAATTTGTTTCCAACAAATATAAAGATATGTTGTTGGAAAAAGAGTAAAATAAAAGCTGACAAAATGTGACAAAACATCAGAGTATATGCATTACAGAAGACAGCACAGAACATATGTTTCTTGAGTTGCCAAGACATTCAAGAATGGCCAGCAAAATCAAGCACAATAGAAAACACATTTGGATACATGTACAATGAGTTCACAGATAATCACCACATATGCAAACATTTCACATAACAATTAAAGGAAATTTTTTTACATGCTGGGTGCAATCCGTACAAGCATGCCAAATCACAACCTGCTTACAATATCATGAGATCATTTAGGATGTGGAGAACACGGTAGTCTTCTTAATTAGACATCAAAGAATTTATCAGCTTTTTAATATAGTCTCTGCATAGTAATATTCTCTATCAAT
Source organism: Myiozetetes cayanensis (assembly GCF_022539395.1). Lineage (NCBI taxonomy): Eukaryota > Metazoa > Chordata > Aves > Passeriformes > Tyrannidae > Myiozetetes > Myiozetetes cayanensis. The sequence continues at coordinate 83,776,708 of NW_026087411.1, read as the reverse complement.
TTCACTGAATCTAGAAACTTGGCAGAGAAAAGAAATAATTTAAAGAATACAAGAAAAGATGGGGCATTTAATGTTCAGCAAAAGAATTTCTGTTAGGGTCTAGATATGAATATAGTTGCAAAATGTATATCAGTAATAATGATACACTGATGTATCATTTTATTTCAAAATATGGAAACTTTCACCCCTTTGTCCCTAAAAGCCACTAAAGTGACATATTTTGCACATAGCAGCAAAGGATTCAGGAACTAAGGGGATAATAAATGGCATTAGTAATTATGGCAATTTGCTAAAATATTTGAGCTAATGCTAAATTCACAAAAATAAAATTCTACCCGTTTACACCAGATTTCTGTACAGTTTCAGAGGTGTAAACTCTTGTTTTCATGTTCCCTTTGCAGCAGGTGTACCCATACTAATAGTGGCATTTTAACATAAAATGCCAGTATGGTTCCAAACAACACAATGGTTAATTATGAAAAGACAACATCAAAGTATATTTATGGACATTTGTTTTGCAGAATTTATAGAAAACGGCAAAGAGAGCACCAGTGATCTGAACAAATGACTGCAAATAAAATTTGTAGGAGCTGATGACAGAAGTAACTGAACAGTACAGAAAGAAATAGTTTACATACGCTATTTTGCAGCATCATGCATATGTAAATGAAATGTTGATTATTATTTTTTTAGCTTCCCACGATGGACAAAAGCCTCCATGTACAAGGTTCATTACACAAAGACGTTTCATAAATATTTTATAATGATATTCTCTTCATAAAATTGTCATGCTCATTCATGCAGTATTTTACTGACTCACTGTCAGTGCATGGTAGGTGTATTACACATTATTGTTTAAATAGGTCTACAAAGTAAGATTAGATCCAGCCATACTTTCCTTAACTACTTGAGAGAGGGTTTTGCAGGCATTTTTAATAGACAGATCTCCATTTCATGGAAGATCTTCATCATATGTCAGATTTCATTTCAGATTTGTATATAATTTTAAAAGCAGATAAAGAGGTAAATGCTAGAATGTTTAATTACGAAAAGTCACTGCTCAATTGCAAAAAGTAAAACTTTTTGCTCAAAAAATCTGGCATTTTTCTCCTTTTAATTTTCTGTCATTTCAAACCATAGGATAATATGGCTTTGTAATTCTGATACGATAGATAACACTAGTACTGAAGTAAATGTTATTTTTCCTGTTGTCCATACACAGGCAGTGAGATTAGACCATTAACCTGCATGCACAGTTTATTCATCATTCAGTTTATGAGTATCACAATGCTAGAGACAGCAGGGTAGTTACTTAGTATCAAAATCATGCAACACATGTTAATAGGAAAATACATTTAGGTGATAAGAATATCATTATAAAATATTGTTTCAGTAGCAATGGCTCAGGACAAATTTAATGCAAAGGCAGAGACAACTGACCTGAGCATGCTTTTAAAAAAAATTCAGTACATGGAAAAAATAGCACTACCAACCTTGCACGTAAATTGGCATGTTGCAGCAGAGACTTTAGGCTTTAACTGCTGAAGGACAGCAGCAGCCCAACTGGTTGATATCCAAATGACCGGATTCCAGATAAACTGAAAAAGCTGACTGTGAGGAAGTCTTTAACATCTTAAAGGATTTTAATCCATTTTATGAAAATTCAGATGTGGATCTTGGCAGGTAACAAGAATAGTACATCAGTTCTTAAGTGACGTATCCATTCATCCAGGTGATCACAGCACTTTAGAACAATGGCACTGCAGGGGACCTTGAAAGACCCCTCATCCATCCCATGGTCAAGACATGATGAGCCACCCCAAGTCATTCCTGACATGTTTGCTCAGATCATTCTTAAAGACCTCCACTATTGGCAAGACTGCCAGCTTCCCACAGAAATTACTGCAAAGGCCTCACTGCTTTTATCATCATAAAGTTATTCCCAACACCTAACTCCAGTCTTCATTGCTGCACTTTAAATCCATTCATTCTCAACCTATGGCTGGCTTATCAAACTCAAGCACTGAATACTATACCCATTCAAAGCCAAAAAGGAACCTTGCCTGCGTGAAAAAAAAAAAGAGCAGTTTGGATCCAATGTCATCAAAATATCTTCCAGATGGCCTGTAAGCTTTTGATACTCAAACAGAATCTCCAAAACATCCATGGACCTTCACAAGGGTCAGATTTCACCCAAGTGAAACCATATGTGGGGTGAAGACCAAACCATGGTCATATGACTGAGAGCAGTAAGCCGAGCCAAAGTACAGCAAAATGTTTAGATGATAAAAATCTTATTGTGATAATAAAATAGGGCAACTATTACTCCACCTCATTAAAATTCTTCTTCCAGAAGGGAATTCACCAGTGGAAAAATAATACATCTGCAATAATGAATCAGACCAGAGTTCTAGGAACAAAATGCCCTTGGTTGTGGTAGAGATTGCACCATTACTGGGACAAACCTTAAAACTTCACTCTACGAAATCTTACATGTGAGCACAGCTTTACTCAAGCAAGCAGTCTTGATGTCAGACTACTTGCAGAAGTGAAGTTGCACCTAATGCTCACTGTGTAGTGACAATGCTCACCCTCTGTCCATCAAAATCCATGCCACACCTCTCACTGACTTGAGTCATGATCATAACACATGATGGAATTACAGCATTGCCTTAATACAGTGATCCCACTGTTGGTGCACAGAAATGCATGGCTCCCCAACAGTTTTCCAGAGTAGTAAAAAATATCCTGTTGCACAACAATAATATTTACACTGCATTAATTTCGACCACTCTTAGAACTGCGGTATGATAATTTTCCTAATTGGATAGCCTATGTTACCCACCACAAAAAAACCTAAACAAAACAAAAACACAAACAAAACCCCAACAAAAAAACCCAAACAAAAACAAACAAAAACCCAAACAAACAAACAAACAAAAAAAAACAAACAAACAAAAACCCAAAAAAAACAAACAAACAAAAAAACCAAACAACCAGACATAATATACTTAATTCATCACCACTTCTTTTGTTATTTACATGTGTAATAAAACTATATTTTCTGAAACAAAAAAAATATAGAGCAAAACATCTTTTTCATGCTATGCAGGTCTTATACTAGCTTGTATTACTTCACAGGTAATACAAATCTAATATACCAAAGCCTACAGTTTTTTGCAGATAACACAGTGTGACTGCTAGAGAATCTCAATGAATATCTTAACAAGACAGAAATAAAATATAAGCAGAAGCTCAAGTAATTTATATCCAGAACCAGACTTAAAAGTGATATATCTTGGAAGTAGCTGCCATCCACATGAGAAAGAAAATCTGTAATTCCACTCATTGGAAAAGATGGACTATAATTAGCATGTGAAATAACATGATAGCCCATGTTAAAATAACAGGAAGTCTATACAATCTACAGAAGCCGAAGAGTAAGCTCAGCCTTACTGTCATGGTGATAAGCCCTGCTGAGGCTGCAAGATGCCAAAACTCCTCCTTTCATATTTTTTTCAGAAATGGCATGGATTTGGCACAACTAACTAGATCATGACCCCAGTCAAGCTCCTCTGAAGTCTGTGTTGCCAATGCAACTAGGAGAAAGAATGAGCTACAGTCTAGAAATGTAGTAAAGAGCTGCTTCTCAGACTTGTTAGATATTCATCGCCAATCACAACACTGAAACACTGTCATCTGTATCTTTGTATTTTTTTTATTTTATACATACATGTATATGAAATTTCTTCAAATACAAGATATTTAACTCATAAATGTACTTGGAAAGAAAACTCATTTAAATCTATATATCGATATATATAAAGATGTATGTAACTAAACTGCATAGATATACACACTGCATGCATGAATATTTACCAAATTTCATGCATGTTTGTGCATATATATGTGCATGAGTGTATACACCTACAAATGCATGTACACTTTGATTCTAATTAGAAGCATGAAAAACAGGCAGGTATAGTCACCCTCATATATATAAAAATTTCAATTTCACATATGAATCTACATGGCTCTCTCTCTTAGGAACTTAGAAATCAACAGCTAGTTTCTCAAGAGATAGAAATTAGACATCAAAAGGTAATAAAATAATGGTCCCACCAATCAGTTCTAAAGCTGAATATGTGGTTAACTTCAAGTTTCAGCTATCCCAGATCATCTCTAAATCATTCATTCAATGAAAATTAGTGTAGTCAATACAAACTTTATTACAAGAGAAACTTTCTAATCCTCTGCAACTGCTGTGCTGCAATTATTTGTCACTTACTCTACTGCATGTCCTGGTAACAGATTTTTCACTGGACAAACCTTTTCATGCACTATACAAAAGTCCCACACTTGGATTAGTGATGCCCTCCTTCCCTACCTCCAGCCTAGACAATAAACTTTTCTAGGTCTGAACCAGTTCCTGAGAAACTGAAAAGGCAGCACCTTTAGAAGCTCAGTGAGGTCACACAGAATCAATGATTCCTTCATTCCTTTTCCATGCCTTTGAAAATCCCTCTGTATTAGGAAACATGACACACTACACAAGCTATGACATCATCACAGAGGTCATAACTAACAGGTTATTCACATGCTAAAATACTTGGCTTAACTATGACTGAAATAAGAGCCCCTGGCTCTTTGTGATCAGAGACGGAAAAAATACTGTGACAGAGAGAAATTTTGACAGAGATAATAAAAAGGCACAAGAGAACTTATAGCATAAAATATAGCATCACGCACAGGAAGTTTAAGCTGAGCAAGAAAGATCAGAAGGATTGCAAAATAAAACAATAATTTCACTATAAGAGAAAAAATTCTGAGCTTGAAAACAGATTTGCAGCCTTGACCAGGGTAAACAACTACCCCACTGAAATGCCATGAATTTAGACTACATGCGGATTTTACCCTCTGTACTCCTAGAGTGACTGCCCAGCTGGAAAATCCTGTGTGGCTCCATCTCTGTAGAAAAGCTCTAACACCATTACTGCAGCTCTGCCTTGCCAACAGCAACAGAGCATGGCTTTCACAGAGGACTTCAGAGCAGCTGTGATGCTGATGAAGAACCAGTTTCATACTGAAAGATTCAGGAATCTGTGAACAGCAGCATCAGATAAAGACCAGATCTACTCCCAGGAGTAACTGAAAAATGAAAGCTGAAGGGAGGCAGAAAAATAGAACTAATCTTTTCCTTCTCTCTGCTTTCACCCCATCTTCCCACGCCATATAAACAATCTTTACCACATCAAATGGTTCTCTCCCCTATTCTCTCACTTTTTCTTCACACCAGGTGTCTACTCACACCTGAGGGAAAGAAAATTCAAAATGCATCTCTCGTGAATGCCACAGGGAGAGCCAAAACAAAGAGGCACAAGACTGATTGACTCACCTGGGGAGGGGAGGGGAGGATAGTTTTGCCACAAAGTGATTTGAAAGTAGGGAAAAGACTGAAGGACAAATGTTCACAGGATAAAGTCAGTTCAGCAGACAGGATTTAAGTTGTAGTGATACCAGAACTAAAGTGAATAAGATCCAACATGCAATTTATAAAACGATGCAGAATCAAAGCACAAGATTAAAACAGTGCAGAAGGATGACCTTTTGTATAGTCCATACAAAAAACACTGCAAAAAGCTCTACAAAAGCAACTCCTACCACAGCAAGTCCTAAGGCACTCCTAGTTTTGACCTTTCATTTTCAGCACCACAGTTTTTCACTGCACATTTTTCTGCTTTTACTTCAAAACTTTGAAACTAGAATTCCCTCATAGAAACCTGATCAGTGTACACTAGGTATTTTACTTAATAAACATTTCTGTTTATTTAAGTCCTGGCCAGGACTGCTCTACAACTCTCAAGATCAGGCTTTGTCCACTCCTTTGCTTAGCAACAGTGCATCCTCCAACATGGGATCTAAACAAGCTTGGCCAGCTTGTCTGGCAGTATGTCTACTTTTACTGTTATAAAATAACTGTGTGCTGCTCCAAATACATTTTTGTAGCTTTCTTTAACAGTACTGAAGCTGTGACTGCTTTAGTCTACACTACAGCTACATAAAACACCTTCGCTTACATTCGGAAATAGCATACTCCCTACGTGTAATCCGTAGTGCAGGACAACAGCAACTGTACTCCAGCTCCAAGCAAACTCCCTCCTAAGATGGGGAAGAACACACAAACCATTACAGTCCCCTCATCAAAACTGTACACTTTCTCTGCTTTCTCTGGCCGGCAGTCCTGCATTTCAAATGCAACTCTGAAATGACTTCAAATGACCTTTTTCGGTTCCTTAGCCAACAACAACGCAGCACAAGAGGAAGGCAGTGAGCTGATTCTCTCCTAGGGTGACCAGATGTTAAACTACTGACAGAAATGCCATCTTTTTCCAGAAAGCCAATGGACTTCACATCTGCATGCCCCAAGCAAGCACCGCTGCTGGGGGGCAAACACTGCCAAGGCATCTCTGACACCCCATGCTTTTAGTAACCACAAGCCAAGGTGATCAGCTCCACAACAGGAGGTTGTGGCAGGCAGGCCATGATCAGGGAATTTGTTTCCATTTGAGACAGGAGGAGAAGCAAGGGGAAAAAAACCAAATCATCAGATGTTGGCTTCTGCTTTTCTTCCAGTAAATCCAGGGGAGTTCACACTCAGTGGTTTGGTTCACCCTATGATGGAGTCAGGTCCCAGAGGTCAGATCAAGTCATTTCAGTGCAGGACATTCAGCATCTCTGTTGCCCCTGGCAGCCACCGCTGGCAGAAATACCATGACTGTGAGCAGGTCACACTGAGGGCGCAGGAGAGGTTGTTCTCACAGTTGCTGTTAATCCATTGCAGAGCAAATGGGCCAGGGCCAGGCCATTTCAAGTCATACTACGGCAAGTGCAGTGGCCAAGACGGGTCTCCCCAGGTCTTCATCCCTTCAGCTGAAGGCAGGACACTGCCAAGGCCAACAGGGGCCTCAGCCTCCAGAGAGACTGGGCCAGGGCCAGAGGAGGAGGAGGAAAGCCTCTTTGCAGGTGATGATGCCACATGCATGCCAGAGCCTTGGAGCTCCAGCCACCCCAGAAATGCCTGGCCCAGCCTTCCCTTCAGAAGTGCCCAGGACACGACATGGCAATGGCAGCATCTCCCCAGGCATGTTCCCCAGGTCAGACCCTCCACAGAGGTCAAAGTGTCCCCGAGGGAAAGTCCGGCCCCCCCAAGGCTCAGCCGGGGGTCGCCCGGCCGAGCAGGGGAGGCCGATGTACCGGCAGGCTGATGGGGCAGAGGCGAGGGGGTCCGGCTGGACAAAACACACAGGCGCAGAGAGCCAGACTCTGTTGGAGCATTTTATTTCAAAGCTTGGGTTGTTGGGTGGTGGGTTTTCCGTTTCCTCTCTCAGTATTACTAAACAAGCCCATAGACCAGCCATTCTTGGTCCGTCAGGGGGGCAGCGCCACAGGCCCAGCCGTGCTGGGCTGCCCACCGGCAGCGGCAGTGGCAGTGGGCTCCTCGGGGCGCTGCACCCAGCGACCACGCTGGCTGGCCTGTGTCCTGTCAGTGGGGCAGTGTGGACAGCACACCAGAGAGACAGAGAGAGGGAGCTACGGTCCGGCTGACTAGCCGGGAGAAACAGAGCACAGAAGGAGCTGGGCAAGGAAGGAGAGATGTTTCTATGAAGGAGAGAAAAAGTAAAGTAGTTACACTCAAAAATGGAGAGGGAGAGAGCCGGTAGCTCAAGACTGGTTGGGAGGTTTGCTGGTCAGCAGGGCACGGGGGCAAGGGGGCAGGGAGGGGAAGGTTACCTTCAGCCTCGATGGAGGAGAGGAGGGCGGCTGCACACAGAGCAGCGACTGCCGAGCACAGCGCTGTCTTCATTTCTGCCCTTTCAGATCACAACAACATGAATGAATCTGCAGTGATGGAGAAGGGGGGAAGGGGAGAAAGGAGAAGGAAATGATACGTGTGGATTAAAGGACTGCGTGGGTGTATTCATGAAACACAAAAAACACAAACCATGGATTTCACTTTTTTCCCTTATCCCCAGCCCCCACCCACGAGACCAGGTTGAAACCTCTAGACTTGAAAGCTGTCCAAGACGACGAAAGCTCTGTATGACTAACTGGAGAGTCTCATCTCGCAATAATGTGCCTTTTGTTGCTGAAGTCTTTCCAACCACAGTAAGCACTTGAAGCTTTAACCTAGTTAGGGTTAATTTGGTCAGGGAAGCGCAGTGAAGACCTGTGCCTCCGCACAGACGGGAGCCAAAAGGGAGCTCCATGACTTCATCGCTGAATGTGATGATAGCTAATTCAGAGGTCATTCCTGCCTTGGATCAACTAAATGTCTCTTTCAGCTGGGGATTTTATTCGGCTCCTTTTTCATAACTGTTGAACCACTTAGTTAGCTTTGTTTTAGTGGTCTCAAGGCAGTTTGGAAACTGTAATAAAACTTTCTTTGAGGGGTTCTGCCTACAAATGTACTATTCTTCATTACTTGAACGTCTGAAATAGGTTATACAGAAGTGTGTGTGACACACAACTGAAATCTGACACGTCTGTCTAGCCATGATGTTTCAACATCTGATAATTCATTTACATGTCCTTAGAGAAAATAGATTTAAAATATACTATTAAAAGCCAACAGGCAAAAGAGTCTCACAATCACTGTAGGTTGTCTAGCAAAAAAGGTGGGATTAGGCCAAGTTAGCGGTTCTTAACTGCAAGCAGCTTCATAACTACATGCTCTAGGCCATGTAAAATTACTCCCAATTACTCCAGCCAAACTTCCAAATTATTTCCTTGTCTAAGGCTAATATGAACAGTCCACATCAGTTACAAATATGTTTCTAAAGTTCGGGATTTTCTATCTTGGGAAGTAGGGGAGGGGTCATTTGTCTGAATAAAGTCATAAATGCATCATATATCATAATTAGGCTGGAGGAAAGAGAATTCCAAAAGCAATTAGGCAACAGATTTTATCGGGAAGCTGCCAAGAGCAAAACAAAAGAAAAGCACATAAATCATTCATCCACAGAAACAACTAGAAGGGAAAATAATATTCTTCTACCATCCAGAGAACTATCCAGCAAGGCACACTTATTGGGTGGACGCTATGGAAATCCAGGAATTCCCTAGTTACTGACCCTGAGCTTAACAGGCTTCTTTTGAGCAGCTGTATATACTTGCCTTAACCAAATGCCTTTACTGCACATGAAAATACCAAGAGCTTTTAGAAAACCTAAGCAATGGTTTCAGTTCAGTGGCAGTTCCAGAGGGTAAACAGAAGAGTAATATTGACCATAACGACTCCGTAACACAAGAAAGGCGAGTGTTAGTATTAAATTGCCCTGAAAGCTCCAAAATCATATCACAGCTCTGCATGGGAAACGGCTGTCCCTGGGAAGATCTACAGCATTCTGCAGTGAGTTTAATGATCGCCTGAACTTCACGCAAAAGGACGTTTTGTCCTGGAAATCTTGTGCAGGCTTTGAGTGCCACCTTTTGATCCTTCTGAAGAGCAACGGAAATTAATCATCTCACAAAGGCATCTAGGAGTTCACTACTGCTGCAGGTCTACCGTTTTTGTTTTCACGAAATACATCATCTCAGCCAAAGCATTCATTTGCCCACCTAGAAACACTGTTTCCTTCTCGAAAACTTAGGAGTGTGAAACAAAGCCTGGAGGGGGCAGAGTAAAGGTCCTCTCACTGGCTCAGTAGTGACACAACAGACTTTGTGTCAGAACTAAAGGTTTTCTCATTGACCTTTAGAGACTGCTTTAAATAAAAAAACAAAAAAATAAAAAAAAAAGAAAACAACACAAAAAACCGGTCTTTCACGGTGCCAGTCCAATCTCACACTAATTCAACCTATGAAAGCTTAGCCAAAGCTCTCCCAAACAGAGTGCACGACATTTACCACTTTAAAGAAGAAAAAAGTAACTTAACCAAAAAAAAAAAAAAAAAAACCGCAGGAAAAACCCACTACCTATCAAAGGCATAAAAAACTGGAAGCAAGAGAAAGCATCACCGGCAGCTGTACACACAGGGGAGGGAAGCGAGAGCTCCTGCCAAAGCCGCAGCGGTAGCATGCCTGCAGGCGCGCTGGGCGCTGACAGCGGGCTCCGCCTGGAGCCTCCGGCCGCCGGGAGCCTCCGTCTGCGGAACACCGCCGCCTCCCTACGCATTTCTGCCCAGGCGCCCCGCCGGTCTCCCCCGTGCCCTCCCCGGGGCTGACAGCCAACAGCGCCGGGGCGCTCTGCCCTTCACCTCTCCTCCGCCCGGCCGCACGCCTGCAGCCAGCTCTGACATGCCCAACGCGCACACACACGCTCCTTCCCAATCCCGTGCCAGCCTCCAGCCCGGCGCTGCTAAGCCCAGCCTAAGGTGCATCAGAGGGGGCTGCATGCGTGGTGCGTGCGGACAGGGCGGGCCGCCAGGGTGGGCGGCGGGGAGGGCAGGGGACCCCGCTCCTGCGCGGGCACACAGACCTGCCGGGGTGGCCACGGGGCGCGGGGTCGGTGACAGGACAGCTCCTCCGGCGATGACTCCGGCGGTGCCCGCAGCGGCAGCAGCCGGAGCAGTCGGACCTGGGTAAAGGGAGGAGGATAAAGGATGAAGCTCCGGGGGCACCTTGTGGAGGGAGCAGCAAGTAGCAGCAGCGGCGAAGGAGGAGCAGCAGCGGCGGCAAGAGCTGAGCGCAGAGGAGGCGCCTCGATTACTGTAGCTCCCGATGCGAGGGGTCTGTCTGGGAAGACTTGCCTTCTCCAAGTGGGAAGAGCCTCTTCTCAATCTGCTACTTAATAGAGGGCTGTTCCCAACTCTCAATTTACCCTCGTAAGCGGTTACGAAACTGTAGGGAAGGTGGACTGCTGCCACGGGGTGATATATGCGCTGCTCTGCTCCAGCAAGGAAGGGGATCCACTTCTGGAAACTGGCGCATACCTCCGCGCATTCCTGCGGCATGAGACGGGCGGCCGCCGCGGCAGCGCGCCCGGAGGCAGGGGCCCGGCCCGCCGCCCCCTCCCTCCCCTAGGCTTCCCAAAAGGAGGGGACACGGGAGAGCAGTGTAAAACTGAGTGTCCGGGCACGGCTTCGAGGGACGGCGCCGCGGAGGGTGTCCCCGCGCGGTGGGTTCCGCGCAGCCCCCGCCGCCCCTGCGGAGGGCCCGCTCGCCCTGCCGGGGCTGGGGCTGATCTCCAGGACAATCTTGCAGAAAAGCGCGGGCACTCCCAGCGCCGCTGCCGGGAGCCTCGGGGGCAAAGGAGATTTAGTCATTTTGGCACAGTTCAGGTGTGTCTGGCCTCCGCCCTACGCAGCCGGCATACATTAAACACACACTGCCCCCGACACCCCTCCGCCACATGGGTTTTTTGCGTCGAGCACAAAGAGCCGCCGGAGCCGGGAGCAGCTGCGGCGGGGCGGGCACGGCTCCGCGGGCAGAGGGACGGGGCGCACGGCCCCACAGACCCTCCCTCGGACCCTGCAGCAAACCAGCGCCCGTAGGTCCTGTCTGAAATTCTGTGCCTTCTAAAGGAACTTTCAGCACCTTCCAGAACCGGGCCAAGCCCGATGGTGGGCGGTGTCCACGAGGGTCTCCCGTCTCTCGATCCCAGAAGCCTGCCTGTAGCACCCGGCTCGTCCTGGCCTCTGCAGCGCGCCGTGCCACAGGGTGACACGGCGGGACACCCGGTCCCTTCCTTGCCCGAGAGGGCAGGTCGTCCAGTGGGGCTCTGACAGGGTTTCCCCAGGGCCCGCCGTCAGCAGCGGGTCTGCTCCCACAGCAGCGGGCAAGGGCATCCCCGGTAACGCCGTCGGAGAGGCTCGTCCGGGACCCTCTCGGGCTAAAGTACGGGATGTCACAGTCCCCGCGGAGCGGGTCCGCAACTCGGGAGGCGGGACTGAGCTGGGCGAGGAGCGGGGGCAAGCCGGGAGAGAGACTCCCGCGGGTGTGTGGGAGCAGCAGCCCCGCTCCCGCCGCGCTCCCACTCCCTCCGCACCGGCACATCCGCGGTGCGCCAGCGCCCCCCGGTGGCGGCGCGCCGGAGTGGCGGCCACACACCGACCGTCCGGCCGGCCGTCTGTCCGTCTGTCCGCTGGGCCCTCGGGGCCACTGCCGTGGGGACAAGGTGGAAAACAGGGATGGGAAGGGTGGCGAGAGGGAGAGAGGGAGCCAAGCCCAGCTCGGAGCGGTCGGTGAGTTTCCGGGGCCACGCTGGGTCCGTGTCGGCTCCGCGCACGGCGTGACCGGCGGAGCCATCAGGAGAGGTTCCAGCCGGGATGGAAGTGACTGGTAGCGGAGATTAATATTTTAGCAGGGAACGGGTCTTTTTTCCGCAGGACTGGGAGATCAAGGAGCAGGCAGGAGGACTTGTGTGTCCTGAGTTTCATTTCTGCAACAGACCTGTCATATGCATGGAACCCAAAGGCTGAAAAGAAAGTGATAACCAGAAGACACGCACTGGCCTTTCCAGACACTTTGGAAGTGAGTCAGCTCCTCTTTGGGACACGGCACAGTTTCAGCTGTCTGGTATTGATAGAATGCGCTTTCCAAAAGCAACATCTCCTCTGCTGATAAACTTTGAAATACTCTTGACCTATTAAGCCCCCTTGCCCAGTCCTTGAGTTAGATTTTCTATTTTGGCATGGGAAATTCAGTTTCTTCCTATCCAGATCTGATATGTAATAGCAATATTTCTAAGAAATAATAAGTTTTAAAATTTTTAATTTCCTGAATGAACCCAACAAGAACACCTATATAAATGAGGTGTCAACAATAGTTTCAGAAGAAGGAACATCATGGATTATGATGAAATATCCTTCCATAGGAAGTGAATTAAGGCAAATGAAGTATTTTTATCACTTGTGCACTGCAACAGTATTTTTTTACCATTTACTGTGGATTTGTTCCATCATAGGACAGCCAAGATTCTATGTTAATAGTTAAAATCAATTAATGCAAATAATGAGGATGGAAAAAATATGCACTATTGTATTAAAGTTAAATCACTCAGAACAATTATTTAAAAATGTTTAAATAATATGGTGTAAAGCTATGAATGAATTCACATGAGTGGAGACTTTGAAACCAGTGGGCCTCTCAGGGGTACAAGAATCTCACAGACTCTCCCTCATAGCCCCTCAGATGCTGCTGAGGGGACTGCTTCCTTTTCCTCTCAGCTGACCAGCTCTGCTTAATTTCTTGGCGTGAAATAAGATTCAGAGCTGGCAAAAGCAAACAATTGATTCTTGGGGCAGCAGGATTTTGTTCTTGTCTTTAACTCTTTGTTCTAACCATTCTAATCATGCTTCTCCTAAGATCATTTACGTGTAAAATACACCAACAAATTGCTTTTAGAGTGTGTGCTCCCATACATCACAGTAATTAAACGGGTTGTTTTTAATCAGCTCTGTTGCTATGTACATTCATAGTCTGAGTACATAATATGTGATGCAGAAGGCATTTCTGAAATGCATAAACATTTACTAACACTCTCCTGACTGCTTGTTTCTCAGACAAGTGTAAAACACATTAAGACCCTTGCACTCCAGCTCTGTATTTTCTTTGCTATCTAAGCTGAATACACTGAAAGTAACAAATTTGAAAAATTGACATTTAAATTCATATTTATGCTTTTAATAATATTTTAATCATATTGTCCATTTCTGGTGTAGATATGTCATATTGCAGGTAATCAGGAATTTCTTAGAAATTTTTAACTGGTTTTGGGTCTAGAGTAATTCAATCAATTTTACCCTTCTGGCTTTTTTTTTGTTTTGGTTTGGTTTGGTTTTTGTTACCTCAGACTGCATTGCCAGGGCAGAATAAAACAGTACATTCTACATTTTAGCACTGTGAACCCTGAATGTTGTTTCCATGTGGATATCACACTAGATTTGGCCTCTGTGTCTTCTTGACAGTTAGTTGCATCTGCTTTACATATGAATATGGTAAATGCATTATTCATATGAATATATGCATTTGAGCATATGTTTTGCACAGAGAAAGAACTTAAAAAAAAAAAAAGTTTCAGCTCTTTGAACATTAACCAATATATAGATTAAGCATTAACTGTGGTGCTGCCAGTGACTTGCCTACATCTACCTGGGAAGTACTTTGCTGGTTGGTGTATCACTGCATCTATCTCTGCAGTATATCTAGATTAAACATTGTCTTAGTACAGTCACTTAAGAGGCCCATTAATCCCTTACTGCACAGTGCACAGCCTTTCCACTGTATTTTTATTATATATATATAACAAAAATATATATTTATTATTTTATTATTAGTCATAGAACTAATAATTGCATGGTATTATATCTGTTCCTGTAAAATTCAGAAGGACAAAATAGAGCAAACCACTCCTTCCAAACTCTGCCTTCTCTGAGAGATTTCCAGTCAACAGGATGAGAAGAACTCAGTCTGGTGTTTATTTATTTACATAATGTCATTTCAGAGCTGGTATTTAGAGATCAGTACTAGTCTGACCTCTCATAATGAGGACTGTCTTCTTATATTAGCAGAGTTCAGAAAGGACTCTTTCTACCTGAAATCTACTAATTTACTGGAACAACTGTGGAAGCAGCATCCCTGGAGAGTGTGACAGCCACAAAATAATTATCTCCCTCACCAGGTATGTTTTTATTAGCAACTGTTTATTTCTCTAACCTGCCTAGCTGATTTTTCCCATGATGTAATGTTCTGAAAATAAAAAATTATTGTGGCTCCAGATAAGTAGAACTGGAAAAGGAAATAAATCATTCAAAATCAGAGGTATAAATAGAAAGGAGCTGGTCTTTTAATGCAATTTGGGAGTCTTAAAAAAGCCAGTTAATTTGTAGGCAGTAATTCTAAAAAACTATAGATCTTTAATACTAAAATTGGAAAAAATAGATGCAACCATCTTACAGTCCCTTCCATATATATACATCATGTAAACATATAAACATATAAACAAATGTTTATCTTAAAACATTTGTAAGTAAAGTTACTTTCTTTCAAAGAAGATGGTTCATTATTTCATGACAGAATGCTGCTCTATTCAGGAAGCATTCTGTAATAAAGCCAATACAAATCTTGCTTGAGTAAAGAGAGCAGGAAAATAAAGTAACTGAGGACAGTGACTCTGTATATTTTTCAGGTGTCACACTATCTTTTAACATCACCATTCCTGTCACAGCAATGGACTAGCCACAAAGAATTGCGAATGCAAATCTAAGCATTCCTCTTCTTCACGAAGCTGAGGGATCCCCAGTGAAAGAATGATGATCCATGGATGTCATCATTCTGACACAACTAAGAAAATCCTTAATTTTAAAAATTTTAAACATTTTTAAAAATCACTAGTCATTATCTGCTACTTGCAGAACATTGTAATGCAGTGCTCACTGAGTACCTAATCAGATTCAACACCTGCTGAAATGTTAATAGCCATGGGTTTCCCTACATTTGGTAACCCTTTGACTATTTCACTATATATAGGTGTAATTACACCCTACAAAGAAACTCACTATGTTAGTCGGCAACAAAGTCAGAAATGGTGCAGTGCCAAGGTCTGAATAAGAACACTTTGCTAATTCTTCTTAATCCTTCTATATTAAAAAAAAAGTCAATGGGTATTGTGACAGTAGGGTCTGTGTAGGTAGCCTTATGGAGAAGATAAGCTTGTGTATGAATGGGCAAGGTATTCAAAGGTATTGAAAGTTCAAGTTGCATTAGCTAATGAGTGACCTGATCTTTTTGTTGCACACAGTGCAATAGTTAATGATGGGGGGGAATTTTAAGACTTAATCTTTGTCATTAGGCCAACGACTGCTGTCTTTAACTCCCCAACAGAGACAAAAGGCCTTGAGGGTGCAGTGATTCCCCTGACTGAAGAGCAGGTCGGAGGGAAGCTCTCAAGGGGGAGTAATCAGCTGCTGCTGCACTCTACCCAGTGCACATCTTTCCATGGAGGTTTAGAGGATTTAAAGGTCAGCCCTGAACTGTCAGTTCAGCAGGACAAACGTTCAAAACCTTAAGCACTCTAACTAGTGAATCTGATGTGAATGCACAGAGCCATAGTAAATGAGGCTGGAAAAGATCCTGAGAGGTCGTTTAGTTTATCCCCTGTTATTTCAAGTACCCTGGACTTCAAAGAGAAATCCTCCATACCATACCTAGTACTAACAGCATACTTTGGGGAGCTGTTTTGTAGTGGTTGACAATAGATAATAACTTGTTTTAGGTGAGTTGCAAGTTGTCCATAGTGTGACTATGAGCACAGCAGTCAGAAATAAATTGGATTGACAGAGTAAGAGTCTACTCTGAAGTAAAAGAGAAAATTATTTAAGGGGAAAATAAAAAACCTGTATCAGAGAAGCCTGTATCTTTGGATCATAGAATCACAGAATGGCCTGGGTTGGAAGGGACCTTGAAGATCATCCAGTTACAACCTCCCTGATTCCACAAAAATAGTCTCATTTCAGTGTGAAAAATCATTTGCCTAACTGTTATCTCTGCAAACTCTCAGCCTGAGAGCAAAGAACTCGGATTGGGAGAGTCCTTCCCGCCTGTGACTGTCAGAGGCACAGACCCCACCAGTCTTGCTAAAACCCCTTCTGCTGTCAGAATATGGCTGCATTTGGCAGTCATGTAGTTTTTTGACCATTTCTAAACTTTAGGGGGGATGGACTCCATGATTATCAGCATTCCTGCTCCGTACTCCTCACTTTTCAATCTCAGCATCCTGATATACAGACTGGCAGGTTGTGGCATTCATCACAGCTTTTTCCTTTCCAAAAGAAAGAGCACAAGAGGCGAAACTTGGGCTAGGACACAGCCAGGGAATGCACTAGGCCCATGAAGTTGGATAGCCCAGATTAGGTATATTTCCCTGGGACCTATGGAACTCTCATCTGCATGTCACCTATAACAGATGGACACATGGAAATGTTGAGGGTCGTGGAAAAAAGAGTCGGGCAAGAGCTTAGCTTGCAGGCATTAAAAGCATTGCCTAGATATCACCTGTCAGGACATTTATGAACTCCACATGAGCAAACTTTAAGAAGGAAATCTGTTTCTTTTGCACAAGTTGTAATTGGCTAGTGACTGAGGAGTAAAATATACAGAACAAAACAATGCAGATTTAACTCAGCATTTCTTAATGCAGCCTTGTGGCTGCTGCATCCCAAGATGTTGAATGCTGTCAGTTCCAAACATAAGATTTATTGGGATTATAAATAGATGTTGCCTTGTATCAGAACCACTCTGTTGTGTAAACAGAAAACTATTGGCTTTTGTTTCTACTTTTAAAGGTTATTTGAAAGATCCCACCTACTCTTTGCTGACAGCCTTTTTCACCTGTTGGAGTTGTGGCACTCTTTCATGTATCAGCACCTCTACAGATTGCCGAGAAGCTTCACTTGAAGCTGTTAAAATATCTCCTCTCGTATGCCCTTTCCTCCAGTCTCTTGGATGCTCTCCAGCTGGCCTTGCCACTGTGTTAGTCTTTAGCCACCCCAGTTAAATGAACATGTCTTGCTTCTGGCATTGTCCTGATTTCTGCATATATTTCTTATCTGGAGAAATGTTTTTGCTCCAGTGTCTCTTATTTGTTTAAAAAAAAAAAAAATTAAAAAAATCATCTGCTCAGGATTTTTTTTTAAATAAGATTTTTAGCGCAAATTACACTCTGAAACATTACCCAGGTTCTTTCATCCTTTGTTATTACATTTTCTTGAGTGTAAATGTTCAGCTGGTAAATCTGACCTGTTGCTCCTTTACCCTCTGCCCAGTGCCCTTTGAAATGTGTTTAAGGGATTTCCTGTTTAAGGCACATCACAACATCATACTCTTCTTCCCCAGCTAGGAACAGCAGCAGCTGCAAGATGAGGTCCTCTTATGCTAGAAGTGGCTGCTGGGACCTTGTTTTCTGTTAAAAAATGCAGAATATGTTTTTCTAACCTCCAGAGAGGCTGAGAAGGCAGACAGGGCATGTAGTCCTTGACATAGGCCCCACCATGTCAGCTTTGCTGCCTGAGAACATTGACTGCACCCATTGCTCTGTCCTGCATTGTCACCTCAGCTGGTATTTGGCTCTGGGTTATTATATATTTAGGTGCCTGCACGTGAGCCCAGCATCTAAACTTCTACAGTGGCTGATGAAGACCTAGTTAATAAACTTAGGAGTGCCTGAGCAGTTTGGCCACCCACTATCCATGGGCTTGGCACAGCTGCTTTCACATTGGCCTCTAGAGCCATTTGAGTTCCTGCAGCATCTTGAGATCTCTTGTGGAGCTGCCAGATACAGACCAGGACCCACATATACTAACACATCTCAAACTATTCTAGACCCCTTAGGAGGCAGAGGCAGGCCCCCAGTGCTGTTTTGGGTGTCACCGGCATCCTATTAGTTCTCCATTGCTATGACACAAGTGTATGAGTCTCCTGCAGGTCCTCTGTTGTATTTGCCAGCCCCAAGCAAATGCCCCAAATATAGCATGAGATGGTGCTAGGCTCCCAAGTTCAGGCACTGGATTGAGCACTTTCACTTTTCATCTCTGGTACCTTTGCCAGTCAAGTCTTCTGGTGCCAAGCTGGTTCTGGTCTGCTCACGTAAGAACGTACTTACGAGGAACCAGAATGAGACCGGCAAATGCACCTGATGCTGATCAAAAGACGTTTAGATGGTAGGGATTTCCAGGTTCTACCTGCCTGCTTTTCTGCTTTTGGATCTCAGACCCAAACAGAGAGGCACAAATTGGGACAGAGGTTCCTGCCTAACTCTGTAAAAGATACCATATGCAGCCCAGCCTTAGAGTTGATGTCTCTCCTGCACCAATCCCAAGTTTTTTAACTTTCTTTTAGAAACTGCATTTACACCCCATAATTAATTACAGTCATACATATTATTTCCAAAAATAATAAAATCCTTTCCTGCTGCTATAAAACTTTTTTATTTTATTATTTTAGTAGAAGATAATTTCTTTGTATTGCTCTTCTGAAATATCAGGCTATTTATGTAAATGTCAGAGTATGGATTTAGCATCTACTTTAGGCACTTCTTTTTGAAAATCTCAGACAAAGGGAGAAGGTGTGCTAACCTCCTTGTGCACTGCTCTCAAGCTCTGTGGCACAGTGGTCCCAGTGCAATGTTCCACACATGGCACATATTAGCACACCACACTATATTTAGCAATATGTGCCCTACTGCTCCTAAGAGATGACTGAATAAACCTTGATAACACAGTTGGCCTAGCTCCTTTGGGACTTGTAACTTCCCACTGAGCAATAGAGATCATTAAAATGTTTTAATTATATAATTCCCTTTTGCATAGTGCTGTGATAGATAAGATTGCATGTGTGTGTCAGCCTTTCCATTGTAAACTTCAGGTCCCAGAGCATTAGCCATCCAGAATAAGTGCTCTTGCTGAGATGAAACAATGTGGAACCATTTTGATATTATATAAACATATATAACTCAATTATTATTAAGAACACATTAGTAACTTAAAAGTCCTGATGAAATCACAAGCTCATCCTTGGAACCCTGTAGGAACAGAAGCTGCTCACAGTTATTAGGAACAAACTGTCTCAACTGAATCTCACCAAATCTCCCTCTCCCGCTTTTTTTCCAAAAGGCATCTCTGAGTACCCATGAATCATGTTACAGTCACACTGATGAGGATGATACCAGGAGATTTGCACAGAAACTCAGAGAAATTTTAATCTCTAAGTAGGAACATTTTAGACAGGTCGTGTACTTCAGATCCTTCACAGTCCAGATTTCTTGGATAAAAGGGAAAACTTACATGGAAAACAGCCATCTACAAGTTTTTGGGGTTTTGTTTGTTTGGGGTTTTTTTTGCTGTTCAGATATTGTTAGAACTGGGCTATGTATCTTTGGCCCTGAGAAGTCCTCTATAAAATTTTAACCCAATTAGCACATTTAAAGTACCTAATTTAAACACCTTACTGTACTTTTCAAGGAAAACATTCTGCTGCTGCTCCTGGTGAAATCACAGGGAACTATCTCTAGGTGAGCTTCACAGGCAGCCTCCGGAAGAGAATTATTCCTTATTACACCTCTAACAGCAAGGATACCATCTTATTAGATTGACATATAACAAGACACTCTACTTCTCTCTCAGTTTATGACTCTGTTAGCAGTCAAACCCATGTTGTTCACAGAGGAAAGAGAGCACTTACACTGCAATATGCTTTTAAAGCAATACCGTGACCTTATTTGCAACAATTCTATTTAGGAACCCTTAACTTAGATAACTTTAAAACTCAAAGTCTCCTGTGGTATTTTTTATTGTACCTCCTTTCATTTTCTGGTATGTGTAAAGCTTAAACATTACCAGATCTTACCTGATCGTCGCTTTCCAATTTATTTCCATGCCTACCAAACAGCATCTTGCCTTTTCTGCAGACAGCAGAGACCCAACAAGGCAATGGACAGACATTTTCAGGAATGAAAATGCCAAAGTGGGTTAACATAACAATAAAAGAATAAAATACCATGAAGGGAGAGGGAGGGTAGTTAGATGCACCTGATAAACCAGGCAGAAGTGAGGAAAGATACCTGTGTTTCAGAGTTCAGATTGGTGGATTGGAACTCAAAGAAAGAAACACATAAACAAAGGACAAATTCATCCCTCTTTGGCAGTTTTCTGCAGGACACAGCAGGCAATATGCAATAGGAGTGAATGCTTTTTGAACTGAGTGAACTGTAAACAGGTACTGGTATTCTTCGAGGATCTAAAACCAGGACTGCCTGACTGGGGACTCAGTGAAATAACCACTTTCCTTAAGTACCTCCCTAGCCCTTGAGAATTAATTTGGTTTGTCACAACATTTACGAACAGGAATCGCAGCCAATTACCTCTTTTGTGAGGACATATCTTTTTGAGAAAATAAATACAATAGTGCTTTAGCTTTAGATGTGTTTTGGAGAAGGCTGTGATCAGTTAGTCTAATAGAAAACCTGTGAATAATAACAGCAACTCTTGAAAAATATTGAGGCAAGACCAAAACATATATCACAGACTGTATGTACTACCCACTGAGTTTGAAGACTTGAATACTTACATTCAGAAAAAGTACAGTCCAGCCAAGACATTCTCCTCAGACTGTGTTTCTGGACAAGCCATTATTTTTACAGCAGAATTAACTGACTGCTGAAAAAATAAGTGAAAAGGCTCAGGCAAGTTAGATTAGAGAAGGTGGTGTTATTGTTAAAAGGAACTTCTTTAAAAACATAATCATACAAGCATGCACATGAAAAGATACATTGGTTCTTACTTACTCATTGCCTAAATACCTTCTTTGGGGTCAAGTCAGGTTGATCGGATTGATTTTGCCTCTGAAAGTCTGATTCATCCTACCAACTATGAGGTTAACCTCCAGTTCTAATATGTAACAGAATGGGAGAGTAAGGACATGAAACATGCTCCAGAAAATTCATCATGCTTTCTCATAGTTCAGAG
Organism: Myiozetetes cayanensis; assembly: GCF_022539395.1. Taxonomy (NCBI): domain Eukaryota; kingdom Metazoa; phylum Chordata; class Aves; order Passeriformes; family Tyrannidae; genus Myiozetetes; species Myiozetetes cayanensis. Next base: position 83,755,250 of record NW_026087411.1, on the reverse strand, counting down.
CACTGATAGCCAAGGTAAGCAACATTAGAAAAGTGATATTGTACTCTGGGATCAGGAAAAATAATAAAAAAAAAAAAAGGTACAAATAAGAACATACACTTAAGAGATCTCTTCAGTGTTTTCTTTTTACTTCTGAGAGTTTCTGAACTTTTTCATAGTGTCTTTTACAAAGTCAATGTCGTGTTACTGTGTATTATTAGTCCTAAGACTTTTACTGGGGAAATTTTTGTGTGTGTCAGGCTAATTGGATCTATACATATATTCAACAGCCAAGAAAATGTAGCCCAGGGCACCATCCTAAGAATTGATATTCTCAGCTACCTTCCAAATGGAGAAAGTAAAACATGGTCTGTACATCTGGAGTCCCAGAAAGGATTGTGTAACCTAGAACTGCAGCACTGAGGATTTAATTTTCTTCTCTTTCATCTGTCTGATTATTATTTGAATAGTCACTTCTCTCAAAGTAGCATGAATGATTTTTTTTTCATTCTAACAAAGCTGGGACACTACTAAGCTTCTACAGAATCACAGAAGGGGTCAGACTATAACAGACCATAGTGGGTCATCTAGTCCAACCTCCCTAAGCTTTCTTTGTTAATCTTAAAAACATAGAAGTTTAAAAGCTTAAGTAATGCAAAGTAGGGTGGCAAGGAAAGTTGAAGGGATGAAGTACTCTTGCCTATCTAATGGAAAATGTCCCCCAAGTGTTTGAGGTGATAATCAGAACAATTCAGCTCAGTGGAAGCCAGGACAGTGTTCCCACATCCTCAGCTCCAGGAGGCTTTCCCATCCTTTAAAACAAAATATTAAAGAATTATAGGTCCCATTTCTAATAACAGTAATTGAAAAATAAATTTTACATTAACTTGAAATAGCAAAGTTTACATGAAATTTTTAGACTCTATGTATTGCCTAAACACAAATCAAAAGTAGGACTGCAGTAAGGTGTAGCACGTAATTCCAGAAAATTATTTAAAGATGGCAATAATTAAGCACTTTGATAGTAGAATCTGAAAAGTACAGGGTTTAAGCATGTTAACTGCTAGAAGTCCATGACTTCATATTATTTATTCTTTTAAATTTATAATTTTTTTCCCCATTAGCAAGGCGTAATGCACATTGCTTATTTTATTTTCTGCTACTCATAGAATACCCATAGGGAGATTGGAGGTAGATCTTCAGATAATTTTAGGCCTAGAGAAAATACATAGCTCTCTTTTTGCATTTTTCCTAGAGACAGTGTAGGCAGTATAGGCAGCCAGTTTACATCTTCTGGCAACTAGTGATGTGGACGTGCCTGCAACAAAATAATTCTACCTATAGAATACACAGTAGATGGGAACTTCCCTGTTAGCTTTGTAATGCAGTCCAATAAAATGGTGCTGAGCAGCTGACCGTGGGTCTTGTTTGGTTTCCTCCTCCTACTGCTCCTGCAGCTGAACAAACCCTGAGGTGCTGGCAGCCCCACGGACTGCGAACGCCTCCCCGCGAGCGCTCGGCAGCTGCACAGCGCAGCCCTGGCAGTGCCACCAGGTCCCCAACCGCTCCCCTGCCGGCCTCCAGCTGCAGACTCCAGGGACACATTTCAGGGTTACCAGACCCAACTCTGCCAGAACAAATTTTTGCCATTTGATATCCATTTAAGTAACATTTCAAGGCTCTGTCTATAAATAGCAATTGCTTTGTAGTATGAAGCTCTTCTTCCCAGCTTGCGTTTACCCCCCACGCTGTCCCACCAGGGCTGCTCCCTGCAGCCCAGCTCACAGGCTGCCACTGATCCCCACACAGTGGACTCTGAGACATGGTTCAGTGCAAGAACAGCAACAGCTGCACGTTCTGCTTCAGTTGCACACATAAACACATACTTACTGCCTAGCTCATCACAGGATTTTTCTAATTTAGACTATTTAAACAATTGCCCTTCTTTCAATATTCTTCATAATTCCTGTGGTTGGGAAAGGATGGCAGCTTTTAAAATATTTTGATCTTTCCTTATGCTGCCTGCCAGATGCCCATCACTTGGTGCACATCTTGACAGTAACTCCAGGCACATGGTAGCAGCAGAAGCCTTACCAGCATCAGAGAGCAGGCTGATTGCTTCAGATTCTGTGAAGTATAGTTCATTGTGCTGTGAGGTTTCCCTTCCTTATCTATGTTCATCTCAAAATAAGCAGTACCCCACTTCCTAAACCTTCTTCTAACACATCCATCTAGACATTTCTTACTCTTTTAGTCATAGTTGGCCAAAGCCACCTGTGCAGAGAGGCTACCACTGAGGGGTATTCCCCCACTCACCCTGTCTTTTAAGATTTTTGGTTCTACTACAGAGTTCTGAGTACACAGGCCCTTCTCTTCCACTTTGCCTCAAGTTTAACAAGCATACTCTGGTTCTCCAGGATAGCAAAAAAAATTCTAAACAAATCTAACCCACAAGAGGCTTAAAATAGCATTGTAGTGGGAAGCTAGATTTTTGAGCTCATTTTCATATTTGAAAATCCCACTGTTCCCTTGAGAAGAAAAACAAAAGGATTATTTTGATGAAATTGTTTGGGGTTTTTTTTAGAAACTCTGTTTGTTACAAGAGTTCAGAGTGCCAAACTTCAGGCATAATAATCCACAAGTAGCAATTTGACAGGAAAGCTACGAAGGCACAAATTCTGTTAGGAACATAAAACCTAACTAAGGATGCACAGCTACAACTGGTTTCCATGATGATTTTCCTCGGTAATTGTAATCATCAATCTAGGAAGAAGCACTGATACCTTGTAAGGGGTACCTTACAAGTGATTCCCATACTTGCCAACTTAAAGATGCTTCCTAGAAGCATTTTTCATGGAGCAGGAATTTTCACTGGCAAGGCTAGCTACTTTAGTTATAAGGTTTTTCCTAAATACATGTCAGCAACTAGTAGTTATTGCTGGCTATCTCTTCCCAACTCTAAACCACAATTTTTTCTCCCCCAAGACAATGACAGATCTTCGGTTGCATTTGTGATTGTCAGTATCACAGCAAGCTGATAACCACCTCAGCCAGCGAATGAGAAGGACTTCAGAAAGGATCATGATCAAACCATTACCTTTATCAGCCATTTGTTCTGTCTCTATATATGCAGAGAGCTGACATTCAGTTCTGTTGGCAAATAGAGCAGGTGAGCACTAGTCAACAACGTTATTGCTAAGGCACATAACCTGCCTTAAGGCATATGGTTGGTGCTCCCTTCAGCTGTAACAGAGAAAAGCCACTTTAAAAAAAAAATCTTGAAGAGGAAGGTGCTCAGTTCAACTGACATGACTTCTATGCATCTGGAGCTGCAGAGGGTAGTGTTATTCTCTCTGCAAAGTAAAAACTGTCACCTTTGGATGATCAGGAATCAGATTCCTCTTATTTCGAGATTCACCATCAGCCCCTCCTTGTTGGTGAGAACAAGGTCCAGCATAGCACCTCTCCCCATTGGCTCCTCTATCACTTAGAGAAGGAAGTTACCATCAATGTCTCCCAAGAACCTTCTGAATTTCTTATGCCCTGCTGTGTTGTCCCTCCAACAGGTATCAGGGTGGTTGAATTCCCCTGAGGACCAGGGCTTGTGAATGTGAAGCTGCTCCTGTCTGCCTATAGAGGGACTCATCCAATCAGTCTTCCTGGTCATGTGGCCTGTAGCAGACCTCCACTGCTGTTACCCACCCCTGCCCTCCCTTTAATCCTGACCCATAAGCTCTTGGCTGGCTCCTCATCCCTCCCCAGGCAGAGATCCATGTGCTCCAGCTGGTCACTGACATAGAGGGCAATATCACCTCGTCTCCCCTGACCATCCTTCCTACAGAGCCTTTGTCCTTCCATCCCAGCACTCCAGTTGCAGGAGCCAGCACTCCATTTCTCAGTGCTACCACTGAGATGACAGCCCTGCAGGTGTGAGCACATCTCCAGCTCCTCCTGTTCATTCCCCAGACTGTGTGTGTTTCACAGAGGCACTGCAGTTGTGTCCCTGGTGAATCTGACTTACTGGCTGCAGTGTCTGGGAGTCCTTTATGATGCTCTTCGGATGCTTCTACTGACCTGCAATTCCACTTCAGGCTCTGGGCATCTGTGGCTGGCTCTGGCATCAACTGAGAGGAAGATTGGGATGGACTGAGGTTCTCCTCCCCTGGCAAACTTAGTAATACTCCTTTAGTTTCTCTTCACCAGCTTGGCAAGCCTATGACTGAAGATGCTCACACCCAGGAACACGATACAGTCCAGACCACCACACCACCACGTATAAACTGCTTTATTGATTGCAGTTAACATGTTACAATTAATTTATGATTCCAAGCATTCAGCCAGCTGCTTATAATAAGTATAAGCTGCCACCATAGTCACGTGGAACTGGACAAAGAGATGTTAGTCACTGAGGCATCCTGAACTGGAATCATTTCTGCTTCTTGGGCATTGAAGAGACAACCAGATGATAAATAGTATAGACTGTTCCTGAATTAAGAGACAGAAGAGATATTTTCAGATTGGCAAACAGAATTCCTTTCAAGTCAGCTTAGCAGTTTGTTCCAGAAGAAATACTGACAACAAGCAGCTGCACTTCAGGCAAAACACATTTCCATAGCCATGTCTCAATTACTTTTTTTGATGATTCATATTTTCGAGAAAAAAAATTCTAAATACCTCTCCACAGACTGCACAAAAATAAAGAAACAAAATAAAAAAAAAAAGTGGGGAGAGGCATGTTTGTGGAACCTACACAGACAATTATAAAGTAATTGTTACTCATTCTTAAAGCAACTGAACTGAAAATCCATTAGATCAACATATTTAGGTTAGAGGCTATTACAAAATTATGTAACAAGCAACATAAAGGTTAAATATATGCAGTATTATGAACCCTGGATATAATTCCACTGGTTTTCACACCACACGAAAACTCAGTATGCTGAGTATCGCCCAGCCCTAAGAAGAGTCAGGCTAGTGAGAAAAATCTTTTACATATATGCTATAATTACGTTTTTCTCCTTTTCAGAATAGGCTTTCTAAGTAGTTCTAATTAGTTCTCTAACATTATACATGAATTCTGAAGGAGTATTCAGCCCACAGTACTTAGTGTGGGAAAAAGCCATCTGAAAAGCTAAACTTGGAAAAAGCACAAATAAATATATACAGTATGTCTAAATGTGGGTTTTTTTCCTTCTCTACATGCATTGTGCGTGTTCTAAAAGAACAAACCAAAGGAACTGTGTAACTGATTTACAGAGAAAACACCAGTCATGTTGGAGATTGTACCAAAGAGAAAGTATTTTAATATTAGCACACTGGAAATTATACCAAAGCATAAAGACTGTAGTATTAGCCTTACCAAACGTCGTTAGAACCATGGTGGTTCTATACAACAGAGCATCCTTTGCACCACCTTTAAGATGCACTGGGAGGCCATTATCCTCCTAATGGAAACAAGTGACAAAAATAAACTATTTAAATACAATTCTTGCAATATTGTGTCAATATAACTACAATTACCCAGAAGAAGAATTGCTTCCCCACATTATCCTTCCAACCCCCAAAAGACAATGGACCTTATTTAGATCCCACTTTGTCTTTAAAGCTTTCACTCTGGTATCAGGTGAACAACACTCATTTGGGGAGTATAGTAAATGATGTGCATGGTTCATTTCTATAGCAGTGACTGGCAGATGCCTAAACACTTCTGACACCAGTTACCAGCCCCCTCAGGTGCACAGGATGTGATTACCATCCCTAGAAACTTCCTAATCATCTCCAGCATAGTTAATCTCTGCTATTGGGAGCAAAAAGGGGAGGAGCCTGCACCTGGTGTCACACAGGAAACTGTTTTGCTCCACCCTAAGTAAAACTCCCGGGCACCAGTCCCATGATCTTTACCTTTGTCACAAGTTCACACTGTTCTAAAATTCAATCCAGGCTCCTGTGCTAGTGACTTGCAACGCAGCCCAGCTTAACTTGCTGTCCCACAAGAAAGGAACAGGAGGAGGAAGAGATATGCCTAGAGATTTCCACCAGCAGAAACAGGACCTCTGACCTCACCCATCACCAACATCCTGCTTCCTCCTTTGGCCCACAATCAACACTCTGCTCCTTACGCAGTGTCTCAGAAGACTGGCTTTCTCTTTCAGGGGAAAGGAAAGCAAGAAGATACAAAAACTATTAAAGTGGGACTCTAATATACTTTGTCCTTTTCACATCGCTGAAGCCCAGTCCATCCTCAGTAGGAAACTACACCTCCAGGTTATGGCTCACGGTTGGGAGTATGCTCTTAAATGTTCCCTGCTTTCACTAGTTCTCACTTGGTGGCCTTATCAATCAGGAACAGAGAAATTCAGAAGTTGTTTTTAAAGGTTAAGTAATTTTCTAGGAATGAATCCAATCACTTAAGATCTTTACGGTTTTCATAACTGAGCAAGACAATAATACTACATCCTCATTAAGAATTATGGGCCTCATCTATGAACTACAGATATAGCTGCAAGATTTCAGGCTTAACTTTTCACTGTATTTCTGTCCTCTCACTTGCTGTTTTTCTCTATTTGTTCTTAGGACATATTCCCCCATGTCAACTCATTTCAGAATACTTCATCTTTGTACAGTGCCTAACTCAGATATAAATCATTTCATAGAGTAAAAAAGCCCTGAAGAGACAGCAAGTCAAGTGTACATGTACAAATACTCTTAGTGTCTGTAGAAAATAACTGCTGATTACAAGCACTATAATCATACAACTGATTTCAAGAGCTCTCTTCATGTGTAAAGAAGAGTCTGACCAGTTCTTCAGAAATAAAATGTATGCAATTATGATCTACTATAACCTTGTTACTCTACTAAAATTGTTCAACTTGCTCAATACCTGAAAAAGTTTCTGATGCTCAGGAACTCTATTTTCAATCTGCCTGCGTGAAGCAGTGCTTATGGTTCTCTGGGAAATTTGGCGAAGAGCCTGAAATAAAAGATAAACAGTGTTTTTAAAACAGGGATATTTTTCAGCTCTGTTCACACTAGGTAATTTTTTTTAAAGCATGATATAAGTGGAAGAGACAGGGAAAAAAAAATGGAAAGCCTTTTAAAAACAAACAAACAAAACTTCACCAAAACCCACTAGTTTTGAATTCAGTAAGTCTTTCAACAGACTGCTTGACTGATTACCTAAAATGGAAAAACTCAGGAAAATTACTTTCAGTAGGATACAACAGATTTATGGATCTGCAGCATAATCTTCGCAGTTAGCATCCTTCTGGGGAAATCTCAGCCTCTGCCCCTTAGATCTAAGTTTTAAGCACCATGTTCTGTGTCTGACTAACAAAAGGGACGATAATATTCATATCAAACATTTTTGAGAAGACAAGGATGTTCTGTCACGGCTGCAGTTCACCTGTGAGCCCCCAGCACAGGTAATAACCTTCACAGAGCTGGGGAGACACCTCCACCCTGCCACACACACAGCTTAAGAACACTCTGCCATGTCCTGAGCTGAAATCAGGACAGTCTGATCACACAGGTTAGGCGCCCAAAAGCAATGATCTACGTATAATTTTTCTGCTGGCGCAGTCTGCCTTCGCTAACACGTCAAGTGTCAAAGCCGAAGAGCCGGCTGTAGCTCTGAGCTGCTGTAGGAGACTGAAATGTGAAAGGTTAATGCCTCAATCAGCCATTTGCAAAAGCAGCGAGGTGCCAGCGGTCTCCTTCAACCAACACTGACAACACTCACCGATCCCCGCAAAATTATCACCGCTAGAAACGCGGGCACGGGGAGGGCAAACATCCAGGTGATGGTGGCTGCAAGTAACGGGACAACACTCCTCCTCCCCCCGCCCATCCCAAATAAACACGCTATAAAATGTATCTCCTTGGAGACGGGCTAGGTATACCCGAGATCCCCTGAATCAACATCGTCCCCTCAAGACCCTAAAGCTCAGGACTACACGGAGCGAATGGGCCGCGACCCGGAGGGCAACACCTTCCCCCCGACCCCCGCAGGTCCCTCCGCAGCGCCCGGCGGGGTGGAGGTCACCACGGCCGGGTCCCGCCGCCCGGGCGGGCATGGCGAGGGAGCCCCCACAACCCCGGCCGCAGCGGGCTGCTGTCCCCGGGCCTCACCAGCACGTTCCGCCACATCGCGGCTGTTGGTCCTGTCACCTCCCGCGGGCAACAAGGGCAGCGGAAGGGGAAGCGGCTCCCCCGCCCACGCCGGTGGCACCACAGAGGGAGCCGCCCGGAGCGCCGCCGCAGCGCCCACAGCGCCGCCCCGCCAGTCCGCCCGCATCGGCGGCAGCGCCGGGGCAGCCTGGCTTCTGGGATGGGTGTGTGGCCGGGTTCGTGTCCCGGGAGCCAGAGCTGAGCCCCGCAGCACCGGGAAGAAGGAGCAGTGACCTCTCCGAACAGGGGAGCGCTTCCTCACGGCACACAGCGCGGGCGAGGGAACGTGTTGCCACGGGATTCTGTGGCCGCTTCCCGGCCTTCAGAGGGCGCTTCGGGAAATCTATGGAATGTCCCGCAGAGCCACTACATACAGAATTTAAAACCGACTTTCATTTAAAAGCTTAATATCCGCAGAGGGCTGGATGTCCTGTGAGAGCACCACCACAGGCTGCGCCAGTTCATGTGGACTCGCCCGGCATCCCCTTTGGCCGCCGCTAGAGGCAGGACACTGAGCTAGGCAGAGCCTGGGGCCGACCCAGTTGAGTGGGTTTTACACCTTTAGGATAGATGCGGCATCCCTTGCTAAGCTGCTCCCCACAGAAACCCCCAAACTAAGCCATGTACCTGCCCGCGGCCTGAAACTCCGTATGTAGCAGGGATACCGAGTACTCTGCATGGGGGGTGGGGGGGTGTAAAAAACCCAACAACTTGATTCATGTTTCACAAAATACAGTTCCATAGAGTGAAGTAATGCCAGACTTGTAAATGCAAACCTAATTGATTTTAAAGGAAGAATCTATGTGCCCTTCAAGAAACTGATCTGAGAACCCTGTGTTTTTCCCGCATCGCAGATCTCACACCACAATTGCATCTTCTCAGGCTTCAGCCTTATGCCGAAATACGATGCTGTTGGGAACACTATTTCATGGCTTTGCTGCAGTTGCAGTGCACTTAGCACTGCACTGCTTTTGCACTGATGCCAAACCTCATGATGAATAATGTGTGTCAAACACAACAAATTAGTGTTCAGTCTAGTATGGAAATAACAGGGATCATATCTCAAAAGCACAGCTGTCCCAGAAAGAAACTAAAAATTCAAAGATGAAGAAGTATTTATAGGTATAGTCTTAGAACATTAGAACATTAAAAATGTTAGAACATTAAAAATGCATTTAGAAAGCACTGTCATGGAGAAATACGTGTTGTAACAAAGGAGGAAATTGGACGCATTATTTAACAAATAGTTTTCAAACACTCAAGTAGTGCTGTCACAAAATAACACTTAAAAATACGTTACTAGCATGGCAAGACAGATTTCCATTCATTTCTCCTGCAACCTTTTCTCTTATGAGTGTATACAATGTTTTATTCTGATCTTCATACACTTAGTTGTATTTAGATACTGGCAAAGGCATCATATCCACAAAGAAATTATTATTCTTTAATTTCTGCTGTGTGGACCATTTTCTGATTTGTCTGAACCTAAGCTTCAGGGATACTGTCTGTCAAAACAAACCTTACAACCAAAAGGCCACATGAAAGCTTGGCATGTGGGTTATGTGTACCGATCAAAGCTCCATGATGACTGGTCAGAGCAAGCACAGCTGGTGTCTTCAGTGTTTACTAATTTATGAAGAAATGAAAACTTGAGGGAAAGAGAAATGACAACCTGCTGCCTCAGGGTGAGGATATTTCACTAGAAACAAACTCAGACTCCTTTTTCCTAACTGAATGTACTGCATTGAAGAATAACAAAATTGTTTATGAAAACTCATTGTTAAATAGTTTTACTTAAACCAGAAAGAAAACAGGGCTGTTAAAAAGCATTCATCATAAAAAAAGTTTTACCTCTTAAACCAATGATAAAAGGCTAAACTTTTTTCCTGTGAACCAAGTAATTGACTAACCCACTTAAATGCTACATTGTGTACCAAGAGAGAAAACATTCTGTTTTCTACCTTAATACAGCCATTTTCCAAGTTACATTGAGTTGTACAATAGACTGAAACTGCATCAACAGAACTTGCTGACAGAAAGAACAAAGGTTTGTTCTGAAGTTTACAAGTTAGTGTACAGCATATACTGACTTCAACCACGTAATGCCAGGCCTCAGCAGGCAAGCCTGGAGGCAATCACATTTTCATTTCTTCCAAAAGTATCACGGTCCAGTCTTCCCCATTTTCATAATAGAATTAATGAGGTTATTAATTCCCTTCCTGGCCCTCTAACACTACTTAAATCATCTCAGCATTTTATTTTGCAAAAGTTAGGCACAATCCTTAGGTAAAAGTTCAATTAAACTTGCACCTAACTCTGGTATTCCGTTTGCTCTAATTGTTTATTTTATGTGATCTTTATCTGAAATCAGGGTCCAGTGAGAAAGAGCTCCACCTGTTTTCTTTGAATTTATTTTTTGAAAAAACTTCTTGAGCTTCCATATGCTTTTTTTCCTCTTTATTTCATCCCCAACAGGAAATTAGAAAGATAATCCTCCAACTTCAGCAGTTGGTATAATGCAAATGGACAGTATTACTTTATTTATTTATTAAACACAGGCTGAGGATGTTTCTTATTTGAGGCTCAGGTCATGTAAGGACCTGCTAATTCTTATCAGGCTATTTCATAATGGACTTTAGTCTTAATTAAAACTGTGAAGTAAAATTAGACTTCGCATTTAGGCACAGAAAGAAATATGGTGACCAGAACAGATTCTGTAAGCTAGAACATAGGGTATTTTTACACTGAAATACTTCTGCTGATCTGAGGAAAATTTCCTACTACTACAATAAAAGAACTTCTTGTAATTGGGCTTGCCGTCTACCTCAGAGTCCATTTTCACACCATCAGAAGGAGTCTTTTCCATAAACTGGCCATGTTGCTAAGAAGCAAGAATAAAACTGTCTCAGACTTTGAGGTTTTTCTTCTACTTCAAAAGAGAGAATTTTTGGCAGGTTGTTCAATACAGACAAGTATTCAGTATATGGAACATTCTGGGGTGTTGGAGGTTTTTTATGTTGGGTTTGCTATTGAACTGTTATAAAAAACAAACTGATGTAGTACCATGGATAGGTCATGTTTTCTGGCAAGATCAGAAACCATTGTCTTGTCACAGGAACTTTGAAGCTCAGATTACTCTGTGGTTATGCACCGTTCTTTGTCTTCAGCAGTTGCATTCCAGTAACTTCTCTTTTTAAGTAACAGTTAACAGAATGTATGTTCTGCTTTAGACACAAGTCACATTTTTCCACTAGGCACTCACTTCAACTTAAGCCGCTTATTGATATTGTAACTCTTTTTCCCACTGCAAATAAGGCATCTGAGAGAAGAGTGCAGTCAATAACACTTCCTGTGAATCCAAGCCAACCAGCCCTGTTCATTGCTCTCTTTGATGGATTCGAGCAGATAATGTGTGTTTGCAGATGTTATTTGACCCTAGACTTGCATGACCTTTCCTCCCTTAGACACTTCTATTAAAAAAAAAAAGACATCCTTCAAGGTTTAATATTCATAACTAAAGAACAACCATGCTGCTGGGAACCTAGTACTGAACTGGGAACTAGGTACTGAACCTAGTTTCAGTACCACTGTGACCTTAAGAGGCAAAGGCTGTGAAGGATCCTTCACAATTCAATTATAAAGTGGGAACTCATCCCTCTGACTGAGCAAAGCACAACTGTCGGCTCCCCAAATAGTTTGATGCAGTTAAAAAAAACACGTGAGGTGACAATCTGCTTTGTTACAGGGATGTAGATTTTTACAAGACAACAGAAGAAACTGCTCTCACACAAGGGAATTGGTCTGGAGAGCTGTTGTGTACACTGAAGACAAATCCTACTTCCCCAAAATACTGTCTCCATGAAAATCTCATTTTATAAGCAAGAACCTCATTACAGCAGCAGCCTCCATCCAGTAAGCTTATCATCTCTCACACTGTGGGCGCTGCCTCAGCTGGGTAAGGCTCAGAAAGCGCTCTAAAAGCAGAGGTATTGCTCTTGGTATACTTCTGAAGCTTGGTAGTGAATACCTGGGAAGGACGTCACTGAAGAACCAGGTCACTGGTGGTCAAACCCAGATTCGACACGTGACACTGAACGTTTGGACAGGGACACTGCCCTAAGAAGCACCAGAGATTATGTAGTTTCACCTTTGAACATGTGACATACGGGCAACTTCTAAGAAACACAAATTCCAAGGATCTCCATAGTTATCAACATGACACCAAGACAAATGACCACGACTGAAGGAAGAGTTTACAAATTTGACTTATACTAAGCATTTTAAGCTCCGTGGGCACACTGTCCCATGTATTTGTTGCTACAGGCTCTCAGAGAACCCACTTAATTGCAACAAAAAACAGACAGCAATTCTCATCCTGGTGCATTTCACTGAGAAGATCAAAGATGCACTGGCAGCTGTAATCAGTAAAAAAATGTAAGGCATTGAAAAATATTATAAGGTGAAGACAAAAACAGCTTTTTGGTTTTAGTTTTAAGCAAAAAAAACCAGCCTTTCCCACTTGGAAAAAACAGGAATTATGAATGAAGCAGAATATAGTTGCACATCAAGTGACAAATACAAAGTTTAAAAATCAAAATATTTTAATATCTAGTAATGGTGAGACATCCCCTTGCTCACTTACTGTATTTTGGACTAGCAGCTTTAATCAACAGATAAAAGCCAGTTTAACATGTTCTGTGAATTTTCTGCCTTACAACATACAAAGGTCCATTAACTGTATTCTGTAACTCCAGCAACACAGATACAGCCCTGTAAATAAAATCTTAAAAAGCTTCTGCCTATTTGAAAGCCCTGTGCTGCCAGACTGTACTGTGCAAACAAATTATTATATGGAGCTACGGTGAGCTAGCACACTGGAAATGCTGCCCCATTCCACAGTTAACCCAGATTTACACATGTAAACTGCTAGGCTACACAAGTAATTAAGTAAAAGCAGTCATGTGTTTATGGGATAAATTCTTGTTTAAACCTGCCCATAGATTAGGATATTGGACCATGAATTTTTGTAACAAATACACAATCCCAGAAATGCAACTCACTTAAAACTGCATTTACACTCAATGATGTCTTTTCGTCCAAATGAAAATAAATGTATATTCAAAAACAAAACCGAATCTCTTATTAAATGGTTTGCAGAATTTATTAGGTCTCTTTTAATATACTCAATATTTTATCAAGCTAGTTGCATATAAAGTGATCTCCACCATATACATTACAGTTTCTGTGCATCATCTAAAAAAAAAAGTCACCAAAAATTAGTATTTTACAGATTGCAGTTAACTTTTAATTAACCTAAAGGTGAATCCTTCTGTTAAGACACCAAGATGCACATTGCTTCTTACTGCAATATTTAAATTAAATTACATTTCACAGCAAGCTTAACCTGCATTTCAGGCAAAACAGGTCATGGCCATCTTAACATTTGAATTTCTATAGTTTACTTCCTTAACACCGCAAAAAATTAATGTGGTGTTCACTCCAAATCAGGAAAAAGTATACAATTCCCTTGCAACAAAGCCTGCTCAGAATACATATGCCTTAAGAAAATTAGAAAACTTCTTCAGTAAAAGGAATTCACCCAAATTTGACAACAGAAAAAAACCTTTTAGGTTCTTCTTGATTAATGCTTGGAGCTGCCCATAAAAAGCAAAACCAGCAAGCACAAGAAGTAAACTAGTATGCGATATGACTTAATGCAAAGAAAATTAGAAAAAGCAGATTATACCTGCAACAAACGTCCCAATTTCGAACAATCTTTTTAAGAGACTCGCGCAGATAATTAACAAATAGGTTTTCTGGTATCTTCATAGGATGTTTGTTTACTGGCCAGGCACATATATTGTAAATATACAAAGAATCCAGAGTGCTGAATTTTACACAGCACTTAAAGTGGGTAGGACACAGGAAAAATATTTAACAACTTGTATAAATATATTAAAATCTCAGCAAGAAATGTAAGAGCCCATGCACACAAGACAGTAAATTGAAAAAAACATTTAAAGACTTGACTTTTCCTTTCAACAGCACAGACACCTGAATTCTGGAAAGTTAACAATATACAGTATCTTTTAACAGTCTTTTTCCATACAATCTAAATGTACTGAATCATAACAACATTACACAGCACGTGAACAAGCAGCAGATGCATCAAGGGAACAGGAGCTATATGCATCGTGTGGCCTGCCCAGTTAGAGGCAAACATCAGAAAAATTGTTTCTGACATAGGCAGAGATACAATCAATGGAGCTAATTGTATACCCGTCATTTTCAAGAGTTAGTCCACAGTATGGGAAAGGGGAGCTTTAGATAAAAATTATGCACCCGGTCTGAGAAGCAACAGAGGCAGAGATTTATCTTTCAAAAACTGGATCCATTCTGGACTGGCCTTGATGCACATGCAGTACTTTTATTTTCAGAATGCAAGATTAATTGGGAATGTCTGCACTAGTGTTTCGATTGCCGTATTTGTGATGAATGATCAGCAATACCACTCCTAAGAAGAAGCATATGGACCCAACAGTGATGTAAGCAATTCCCAGAAAGGGATTTTTGCCTCCCATCCATGAGATGGTGCTTAGGATCATCCTTTTTCGTCCATCAAAACTGTGCACAGGATAATCTGAAAAACATTTAGGAAAACAAGAAGCAAGTTTCCAAACCTAGCTTGATGTGGTCAGGCACATGAAAATTTAGGGTAATTTCATTCATGTTCCAAATACAAACTGCTGCCTTTCAATACTGGAACTGTAAATATGAAACATTTAGCTGTTCTTTTTAGGCTAAGACTAAACTAGGCACTGTCAGCTACCTCAAGAAAACTGCCACACCAGAAGATGTTAACTCCTTTTTAAGGGAAGAATAAATGCAGGACTTTGTGGGCTTTTGAAATCAGCTTCAATAAAGTGGGGAAAATGTAAGTCTTGATTCTTGAATATACAAAATTTTTCTTTATGTTAATTCAGTTTTATATGCAGTCCCCACAGTTTTGCAGCAAAGGAAAATACTGCAGTAGCTATATAAAAATGATCATTACGTGCTTTTGAATTTGAAGAAGTTGGTAACTATGACAACCCTCCTCCTCTAGTCTCCTGCACTTCTACCTAGTATTTACTTTGTCCAAAACAGAGTGACACATCTCCACCTGATCCACATCTCTGGCATTTTTCCAACCTCCGAAGTCAGTCTGCCCTTCATCATATATTGTCATTTCATCCTGAAGTTACAGTTCTCAAATTTCTAGGCTACCAACTATCTCTGCTCTTCCTTTTTTTCCATGCTTCTGTCATTTCCTTTACAGCACCCAAACAATCTGATTTCCCTCTCACTATGAAACTACACTTTCTATAAAACCAGCGCAGAAGTAGAAAATGGTAACATTCTACCCATCTCTCAGTACCAGTTTTCAACTACAGCTCAATACCATCTTTTTTCAGAGATGGTAATAAGAAACTGAACTTGCAAATATACGCCCGTGTATAAGGCCCTTAGCTGCTTTCAATGGCTTTTCAAAGGATACTGTATGCAATATCCAAAGAGTAGTTTCCAGCCTGTAAGGTGGGCTGTAAGTTGTTCTTCCTTTCAATGAGACGATACAGCTTGCGGAAGGTTGGCAGAGCAGCAGTACGCATCCACACGATGAAGTCCTCGTTGATAAAGCCATTGTTGTCAGGCTCTGAGTCCAGCATGTACACTGGCTTGGGCCAGTTCACAGGTTTTGTTGTGCCTAGGATTAAAAAAACAAACAAACAAACAAACAACAAAACAAAGTATTTCAAATACAGGACTGAGTAACACATTGGTTCATCAAAATTCATTCTAATATTACAAAAAAACATATTAACTTCTAAACAGTATTTACAGACAGGCTGACACTACTACTGCAACACACTGGGCTGTTTAGGAACTTTTTACTTTGCAGTTTAAATAGTTTCATTTCTACAAATAAATAGCTTAATTCATGACAGCACTGTCCATTTGTTTAAACTATTCTGCCTCCCCTACACATTTATACAGCTAGGAAGTCTTGTCTCAAAGCACTACTTTGTGAGGTAGTTCTCCATTATGACAACAGCTTCTCTGCTCATATGGTAGAGTTTGAGCACCCTTTCCTGAACCACAAGCAAGTAAAATTGTGTACAGTATTTTAGATTATGTACAAATGCTTTTGCTAATGTAATTGGAAATACAATTCCACATTGCATTAGGGTAAGGTATCTGCTTTTCCAAGGGTAGCCATCACATTGACAACATGTAATTTGGCTATGACTAAGCAACAAACCCACATCAGGTTAAACATGAAGTTATTGTATACCTTGCATAAGCACACATACTCTTAGAGCCCAAGACTATTTTCAGACACAGTAGCCAAAGGAAACTTTGATTTGCCAAATGGTATATAACCTAATGAACGAGAGACATCATTCCTTCTAATCGCAAAAAGGAATCAGTTTTTAAAAAACTTAATACAATTTAGCAGTAGAAACATTTAAAGGAATACTCCATATGAAGAGTTTCATTTAACAACTGCAGGATTTCTTTACAAGTTAAATCCAAGCATTATAGAAGTTGTACTGGTCTTGACTGGGATAAAGTTAAATTTCTTCACAGTAGCTGATATGGAAGAACGTTTTGGATTTGTGCTGGGAACAAGTGTTGATAACACAGGGATGTTTCCACTATTGCTGAGCAGTATTTGCACAGCATCAAGACCTGTTCTGCTTCTCACCCCATCCCACCAGCGAGAAGGCTGGGGGCCCATGAGAGACCAGGAGGGGGCACAGACTGGAGAGCTGACTCCAGCTGACCAATGGAATATCCCACACCATGTGGCATCAGGCTCAGCAATACAAATTGGAGGGTACAGGGGCTGCCTTTGCTCAGGGCCTCAGATGATGGTAAGCAACTCTTTTCTTTTGCATTACTTGTTTTTCTTTGGTTTTATCTCCCCCTCTCTTTCTTGTGTTTTTTGGTGGTTGTTTGATTATTTGTTTAGCTAGTTTGATGCTTAGTTGCCAACTGGGGTTAAACCCCAGCAGTGCACATATTACACTTTTTTTAGTATTCAAGGTATTCAGAAATTTAACAAAATAATTAATGATCACAGTAAAGATTAAAACCAAACGCTTTCACAGGAAACTGAGACTTGCAGCTTTCATTACTTAAAGGCAACTTTTCTAAATAGCGGAGTAGTCCTTAACTTGGATTTCTTCAGAGAACCATATTTAATTAACACATTCAGTAAAATGTTAGTGAGGCAAAACTCACTGGAATCAAAATGTGCTTTGAAGTGTTTTGTTATTCTTAAAATTTCACCTTTTTTTTTTTTTTTGTTACCTTGGAAAAGTGCAGTTAAGTTGTTTCCATCTCCTGTAGGATTCCTGAACTTTACATTTTTATCTGTCCACCATGCGATGCCTTTTTTAATCAAAGTAATTGGAGTCCTTGTGTCATTATCAATCCGGTATAACTCCAATGTATCTAAAGACAAAACCAAATTAGAAAACCAGCTGAAGATACTTTCATTAGACAGACGATCCTGACAGGCAGCGAAACAATTACCTCGAGGAGAAAACAAAACCAAAAACACTGGACAAGGCAGTTACTACCTGCCTGCCACAATCACAAGCTGTTCTATAAAATCAGTGTATATCATATAGCGGCATATTATCCATATATGATATCTACGTTTCTACTCCATAGCAGTAGCAGCTTCTCACAACAGGTATTTCCATCCTTTGTGTGCTATGAGATACAATTAATTCTCATAGCAATTTTGAATAAAGCAACAGCAGCAAAAGATATTTATTTTATTCTGAACAATGAAAATGTGTTAATTCAAAACAAAAAAGCCCCTGATGTCTTTACTCAGAATAATTTGCAACACAACACAAAACATACACTATATCACAGAACCATCTAAATGATAACTTAAAAGTATTACCATACCATTAAACATACTGTTGGCAATAGCTCCACAAGGAGCAATGGGTTTGTCCTCATTTGTGCGGTAAGGCTCACATTCCTTACTTGGATTCTGATAGAAAGAAGAAAGGCAGATGAGTCTGCACTGGTTTATCCAACTAACCTGGTTTCTACTACAGTACCTCTAATGTGCACATCTTAAATGTACCACAAAATAATCTTTTCACAAGTCAGATTATTTACAAATATTTCAGAATTCAATGCTTGTTAGCATGATTAATTTTTATCTTACAAGCAGGAACAAAATCTAAGAAAAACATGAATAAAGTCAGAATGCCATGGTGGTCATAGTAAAAATAAGGCTTTTCTTGGAAGCTATTACAACTTTCATAGTTTAATAAAAACAGCTGTCCAACATGAAGTACTCTTTTATTAAAGGGTTTTATCTGAATATTCATCAGTGTTATACAAAGTAAGACCGTTAGAAGAAACCAAGCATAACATAAAACACAAGATGTTGCAAGAACTCCAACAGCATGTCAAAGTGGAAGACGAAGAAGCCCCCCACAAAACTCTGTCAGTCATCTAATATTGCCTCTTGAAACTCTCCCCCTTTTTAAAGTTTACTGGTAAAAGAAGAGAATTATTCTTGCTGGAGCAATAACTCAACTGTTATTTCCACTCTTCATAAAAATTATGAAAAGGAGAGGTCTAGCCCTAAACATTATAGTGCCTTGAACAGAATATACAGTACTGATACTTTCCAATATTGCTGTTCAATATTGAACCAGAATCCATACAAATTATATTTAGTTGCAATACCCCAACCAAACGCTAGGTAACTGAATGTTATGTTATGCTGAAAATGAAAGCTTCAAACAGAATGAGTACAGACAGGTAGCAAGACAACAAGAGAGTTTAAAACTATTTAAATGTGAGAAGTGATTGCAAGTACTACACTGCTGTCTTTTTAATAAAATGATCACCATGAATTTTATATTATTTTACAGTTATTTTCAGTAAACAAGATTCCAATTTAGTACCTCATGACCATTAACTAAATACTGTGTGGTGATTTATGCAGTAGTCAGAACTTAGTTGCTTATGAATACCTACAAGTAACGAACTGTTGTCTCCATTTAGCTGGCTGTCATCTCGAGATTTCACGTAACGACGGTGGTTTTGGTAGAAGTTGGAAAGTCCGTAATACATGAATACGTTGCTCTACAAAAAGCAAGATGGGGAAAGAGGGGATCTTTTATTCACAAAAACCTTCAGTTTTAAGCTCTTAAACTCCATTTTTACAGCAACATTCATGAAGTAAGAGCCTCAATCCTTTCTTCACAAAGAGTACATGAGAGTACTATCCTATCATAAGCCTGGCAGCCTAAAGTCAAACAGTATAAACATGCCACAAACTATCTGAATGATATTCACCAGTACTAATCCCAACACCCGTCCTGTCCAATGTAGAACCCATAAGCCTCATTTGCCTCCAATTTGTCAGAAAGCACATATCTGGTATTTCCAATTCTTGTTGAACAATTAATGTAAACCATGCAGGAATAGCTCATCTACTCTCCAGCTGTATGACACATACAGTAACTCTGAACATGTAAAACACAAGCATTCCATTTAATATTTTACATTTCCAGATAAACAGAGGCATTAAGAAACATCTCACACCTTCTAATGAAAAAGGGGACACAAAAATTAGATCCAAGTTCATAGGAGAACTAGAAATAATCCTTTAAAATAGGGGAAATAAAACACTTAAGTGATAAAGCTTTCATTTTGAACAGGAAATAGATCATATATATCATTCTAATTTCACTCTGCACACAGGGCAACATACCTCAAATGAATGTTCCAGTGTGAAGTTGATGGTGCAAGTACAAGGTGGTGTGCTGTCCCAGGACACATTTAAGCATTTGTTGCAGGGACTAGAAGGCTCTGTTCCCGTGTAGTCAATCTGTTTACAATGGGAGAATAAAGAAAAATTATTAATAAGTCAGAGGATTTTTGTGGCATTTATTTTGAAATCATATTACACCTCAACACCAAAAGCCCATTCAGGGCTATCTGACAATCTCAAGAGGTGCTTTCCAACCTTAACCATTCTGTGATTCTGTAAAGAATTTTGTGATTCTGACTATATCCTTGATTTCAGACTCAAATAAATTTAAGACAGAGGTGAGATTACTGCTGGGGCAAAACCAAACAAAAACAACAAAAAAACCCCCACAAACCAAACAAAAAACCAAACAAACAACCCAGACCAAAACACAAACAGCAGACACTCAGACAACATGTTTCCAAACACACACACTGTATGATACACAGATCTCAGCTTTTACAAGCTTTACAGAGAGCTTAAGCTTTTAAAAGTCTAGGTATTTAATAAGAAAAGATCTGTATTAGAAAACTTGCTTTGTTGACCATTTTTAGCCACCTGATTACTCAGAAGGTTAAAAACAAATTAAAAAATCACTTAATGCCCCAAAATTATCCTAAAATAGGGAAGGAACGGTAAAATAACCAGTAAACGGACAAGAAAGATGATCAGTATTCATCTGGCTTATACAATTTTATCTGGTTTTAACAGTGTAGCTCAAAAAGTAAGCCATTATTTGAAATCTGTACAGTCAGGCTACCTGGATAGTATTCATAACATACCCTCAGCAGCCACGAGCTCACCCTACAGTCCAAGCCAACTCAAGTGGCCTGACCACATTAGCTCTCTCTCGTGTAGCTCCAGCAAGAGTAGCTGGAGCAACCTTCCATCTGCCCATAAACAATATATTTTTATACTTAGTTTGAACTTCCTATTTTAGAATTTAAGACTCAGACTGGCGCAATATATAGCAAATTATGACAAAAAAATGTTTAATGGTAGTAGCATTTTAAACTACACCTGTAGAGTTTTATGAAAGGCTGCTGCAAATGATTTGTCCTGATTTATGTTTGTAGAGAAAGGCATTACCAAGAATTAGTGATTTATCATCTGTCCTAATACCCATATTAAGGTTAGCTAAAACAAACACGCAGTTTCAAGGTTCAGGAAACACATGAAGTCTATTTTCCTCTAGATCTTCCTCAAGGTCTCTCTTCCTGTGATTCCTTCAGTATATATTGAGTTGAAACCCTTCCATCAGCGCTTTTATTGGAATCTGCTCTGCTGCCAGATTTCCGACAGACCAGACTACACCCTAATGAGCCTGGTTGAAACGAGACAGCTTCAGAAGCTATTAGCTGGCAGAGGGAGAGAGAGGATCACATAATCTTTATTCCTCAGCTCAACAAGATTCTGAGTTTATGCTGATCTAGAAATAGCACTGCTGCAGAGCCCTGAACAGCTCTGTTTGGCTACAGCAGACAGACAGACCACTGCTCTAAATGAACAATGCACCTCATTTGTTCAAGGCTAACTCAGGGGCGGGTGTGTTCTGCTAAAGTAAGCTGAAGCAAGCATTTCCTTTAGAGAGAAATTAAAACCCTGTATCTTGAGCCCGTTCTCCAATGTGTGGAGAAATTTTAGATCAAGAATAAACTCCAAGGTTGCAAAAGACCTAAATACTTCACTTCTAAAAACATAATCAACTAAATTCTGTGGAGCATGATACTGATGTATATTGAAGCAGAACCATGCTTCTAACAACTGCTGCCAGCTTCTATGCTATCCAAAAGAGCTTTCCTGTACAGTAGCTGCCAACACAAGTGGGTTTTTTTCTGCATCCATATTTACCGGTTACATTCAACAGAGAGTTTATTTAAAGGGATAAAGGTATCCATCTTCACCTCTTGACAAAATAACAAAATCTCTCTGACAACTGAAGGAGTGACTTTGGAGTCCACAGCAGGAACCCACCTGACCCCACCTTCTATTCCCCTGGGATCAGCCAGCAGCTAAGTATGACAACTCCACACCATGAGCCCCTGCCAACAACTGCTGATTTAATGACATTGGGTTTATCCAAGTTATCCCACACCAATGGCTTTTCAATCTGTGAATGTCTTTGTCAGTTGATTTACGCATATGCAGTACAGAAATAATGTAACTCTTGCATACACATATTCTCCAAACCGTTTGTGCTTTGTAGACTACATATGCTATCACATGTTTATCTTGCTCTGCTTAACCACTTCTTGTATAAAAGGCATCCTGTAACTCTGGTCCTCTTTGCTGTTCCTCTCTGTAGGTTTTATTAAGTTTTGTATTATTTTTTGAGAAGAGGCCACCAGAACTGCACACAAGGCTGAAGATGTACGCAACAATAATCTACTTACTTCCAGTTCTCCATTCATAGCCATGCCTTCAGTCAATCTGGTTTTTTAATTACCATTATGCATTTCACAGCAGCAGTTACAGCACGAAGATTTCTTTTCTGCATGGGTAATGTTTTGGATATTCCTCAACTTTTATCACACATTACTATGCTATAATCCTAGTACACCTAAGCTGTTGGAAGTCTGCCACATTTGAATTCAAGAGCACTTAACGTAGGAAATCAATGGAAGAGGTACATTTTGCTGGTCAGTCCTTGTACCTGTATGAGAACAGCACAGTTCACAGAGATGGTGATGCCTGCAATATCCTGTTCCAGGAAAGGGTGACTTGAATTTCAGTATGTATATCAGTGTTATAAATTACACATCCTATTCGATTCCAGTACTCTAAGTTTACAGACATACACATATGTGCACACACACACACTTAAGAAGTATGCTATTGCCTAGAAGGTAGGTGTAAATAACTACCTCTGCTTCCTCCCCTGATTACATTTCTTGAAAAGCTTAGTCACTGCTTTTAGCTTCTGAAAAGCTTCAGTGTTGTCTCTTACAGCTAAATTTACAGCTATTTATGAATAACATTTGGAGGTTATAACAAAAGGCAGCATTCTAAGAAGGGACATACGTCAGCTATGCATATAGGTGGATAGCAGTGTCTTAAACTGCACCCCTCGCTCATGTTCAAAGCCAAAATGTTGGCCTGTAAAATGCTTTATGTTTTATTGCTGCAACTGTAAAGCCTTTTTTGATTTAAACTTTTTTCCTCCAAAATTCCGCTGCCTTTAAAATTATAATCTCACCCGATAAGCACTTAATAAAACACATATGAGAATCAGGGAACAGAACTCAAGTGTCCCCATTCTGACTAACCACACTCCCAGAAGGCAGAGACTCTGTCCCTCCTGTCCTCACGAAAGCCTAGCAGTTGGACTTTTGAGAACTTCATGAGGTGAATGATAGAAGAGTGAACCCACACAGCAAAACAAACAATGAAACCCCTTCCAGTCTTGAACCTGAAATTTGACAGGATTGAAGGCCAGCACCTGCCAACTGGTTTCCCCTACAACTGGTTACTACTGCTGTATATGTGCAACTTGATTGAGCAGGGGAGCCTCAGTCATTCTCCCAGCTCTCCTATGATTTCTGTGCTGAACATTGAGTGGGAACAGCTACTTTTTGGCTTCTACTGGACCTTACCAGGAGTAAATGACTGAGCTGCTAAGCAACAACAGTCCACAGAAATTTTATATATGCATATAGCAGCAAAACTGATGCATTTCTTGTCCCTACAGATCAATGCAGATTCAGTCATAATGAAAAACAAGATATATTTTTCCAACTGTATTTACCTTACAATCATTATGATCTAAGACTATTGCTTTACTATAGAAATGACTATGTTAAATGCAGTTGTCAAAAAGTTAGAGTTAATGAGGATATTTTTTTACTTCTCTCCAATGAGTGTCATGTTGAAAACATGGGATTGTATTTACCTTAAATATGGCTATAACATGACAATTTAAAAATCTACATGCCCAGGACAGCTTGGCCATGTTCTCGAGGCACTTCTGTCAATTTTCAGATGTTCATCATAACCCCAAACCTTGACACAAGATGCAACTTCTTTTCAAAAAATATGCTTAACTACAAATTTAGACACTGTAAAATACACTTCAGCTTTATTTTCTTCCCCTTCTGCTTTTCTCCTTGACTGGAATTTTAGTTCTTAACATAAAAGGAAAATGAAAATTAAACCGGTTTTATTCTAACATTTGTATTTTAACAGAAATATGAAAATACCATTCATTACCTGCCTCAAGATTTCTTTAGTTAATCGGGCTTCACTGCCACGTTGTTACCAGTAATTAAGCCACTGTCCTGAACACTCCTTATATGAAAGTGGTAGCATACCTCCAGTAACTGGAGGTCTTTTCCAACCCAGTTGATTCTGTGATTCCATGATTCTAACTACAATGATCTGATCCACAAACAGTCATGTTCTCCAACACAATAATCCAACAAACACGTTTTTCTCTACAATCAGTCTCTGTCACATTACCTCACTGAAACTAATCACAGCCTTCAATTTGCTTCTCAAGGCTGTTCCTAAGCCCTGGGAGTTGCTTCCTTCCTAACAACACAAAGTGATTCTGTTATCAAATGGATCAACCTGTGATACACAGTTCCACTTCCAGCTAACATTCAGCAACTTTTCACAGCAATAGCCTGGATAATTATCAGACCTAAACAAGTCAAGGTTTTTAAGTTTAATTAGAAAAAGCCACTCTCTTCGATCCAGGTTTATTCCCGATACCCTGGTCTTCCACGGAGATCTGAAACATTGTATCATCAGCGCACGTAAGAACTACAGCGATACACTCAACACAGAGCTTTGTCCTGAGAATACAATTACTTTGGAACATTTGAAGATATATAATCCACCACCACAAGCTACGCCAATGATGATGCACATACTAAAGACAAAAAAACTTGCTGGGTTGTGTCGATTAAACGCTGGCAGCAACTTCCCCGGAAGCTCCCTCGGGAGCACCGGCAAGGCTGGTAGGAGGGACACCGTCTATGCGGAGGCGACTCCGAACGCTCGGTGTCTGCTGAGGGCAACTAATGTTGACAACCACGAGCGTGACCCCCGATCGGAACCGCCCGGGAACCGTGTGGGCTCCGCACAGAACCCCCCTGGGTCTCGCCCGTCCCGGCAGGACGGGCCGGGGCCGCATTTCGGGGGAGGCGCAGACGGCCTGGGGCAGGCGATCCCAGCACTGTCCCCCGGGGGCTCCCGGACCCCCGCCCGGGCACCACCGCCCCGCGCACCTCGTACTCGCGGATGTTGTTGGAGGTGACGAAGATGCCGATGCCTATGGGGATGAAGATGAGGCCGATGATGAAGAAGGCCGGCAGCACCGTGCCCGCCGTCAGGATGGGCTGCCAGGCCGGCAGCCGCTGCTGCTTGAACGCTGTGTTGTCGGGCTTGCGGGTCTTCACGGCACCCCCCCCGCCGCCGCCGCCCACGGTGCCGCCGCCCGGGACGCCGACGCCGCCCGAGGGGTGCCCGTCCGCCTCCTCCTTGGCGCTGTAGTTCACCGCCATGGCGCCCGCTCCGCCGGCACCGCCGCGCGTCACCCGCACCGCGCCTGCGCACTCGGCGGCACAGCGGGCAGGTGGGCGCACGCCCCGTGACGAGCACGAGCCGCCCTCGTTCCCTGGAGCGGGGGATTAGGGAGTCCTGAGGTCATGGAGAGCGGGGGATTAGGGAATGCTGGGGTCGTGGAGAGGGGGGATTAGGGAATGCTGGGGTCATGGAGAGGGGGGATTAGGGAATGCTGGGGTCATGGAGAGGGGGGGATTAGGGAGTGCTGGGGCCATGGAGAGGGGGGATTAGGGAATGCTGGGGTCATGGAGAGGGGGAGGATTAGAGAGTCCTGGGGTCATGGAGAGGGGGGGATCAGGGAATCCCGGGGTCATGAAGAGGGGGGATTAGGGA
This sequence comes from Myiozetetes cayanensis, assembly GCF_022539395.1. Taxonomy (NCBI): domain Eukaryota; kingdom Metazoa; phylum Chordata; class Aves; order Passeriformes; family Tyrannidae; genus Myiozetetes; species Myiozetetes cayanensis. The sequence goes on along the minus strand of NW_026087411.1, from coordinate 83,729,371 downwards.
ATGCTGGGGTCATGGAAAGGGGGAGAGACGTGCAAGGTCACGCTATCCCTACCGCCCCCCGGCACTGCCACTGTAACCCCCGCAGCACCCTGCGCCCCAGATCCAGACACCTCTTAAATACGTCCAGGGAAGGTGACTCCAACACCTCCCTGGTGTTGGGACAGCCCATTCCAATGCCTCAGCACACCAACAGAGAACATTTTTTTCAAATATCTAATCTGAATTTTCCCTGTCTCAGTTTCAGGCCATTTCCTCTTGTTCTGTCACTGCGGGAACTGCTGAAGAGATCGACCCCCATCCCATTCCAGCCTCCTTTCAGGCAGCTGTAGAGAGCGATGAGATGTAGGAGCCTCATTTTCTCCAGGCTAAGCAACCCCAGCTCCCTCAGTCGCTCCTCAGGAGATGTTTTATGCTCTGGCCGTGCAGGCGCTGCCGAGCCAGGCAGGGCTCCGGGCAGGGATCTCCTGTATTACACATAGGGCAAAGTTAAATCCTTGTGCCCCATGGTCCGGGTCACACCCTCCCTTCAGATACTTATGTGTATGGATGTTCCGGTCAGAGTTGTTGCAGTGCGCTCAGGAGCTAATCTGATTACATTAGATAGAATCACAGAATCGATTAGGTTGGAAAAGACCTCTGAGATCATCAAGTCCAACCTGTGACCAAACACCACCATGTTAACAAGACCATGGCACTAAGCACCACATTCCAGACTTTTCTTAAACACCTCTAAGTAGATGACTCCATCACCTCCCAGGGCAGCCCATTCCAACGCTTAACACCCTTTCTGTGAAGAAACAGTCACCTTGTGGAACGCAGTGCGGGAGTGTGTATTTGTATCCCAGAATACCTGCCTTGGTAGGCTTTCCTCACCCTAATGCAACATTGAGAGTCCATGTTTCTCACTTTATTGGCGTTTCTGCGTTACTCTGTTTTTTCCTTCCTGTGTAGTCTCTAGAGTGTAGCCAAAATACACTTTCAGCAAGTATTTATGTATTTACTTGACTTTAGGGAAAAATAATTAGAATTATTTAATAATAATTTAATAATTTATAAGCATGTAATCCAGTCTTAAGACTTTTTAGCTGCCTGTAGACCAGTTTCCCTAAAATAAATGCCTTTTAGTTCTCTGGAACAGCGAGAGTATCAGCCAAGACCACTAGGAGGAGCAAATTACTTGTGCAAATGAGCCTCTGTGGAGGCTCAAAAGGCCTCTTATCATAGACAGCATAGGGAACTTGGACATATAAGCATCTAAAATTTAAGAATTAATTCGATGCATAAAAAACTGTATAGGGCACAAAAGTTAATCGTATTCTTGTGGCATATGTGGTAAAACTATATCTCATTTCTAGTTTATCTTTTCCATTATCTTGTGGGCTCCACCTTTTGCTTCCATTCCCCATAGCTAATCTGCTTGCCCCTAATATCACCCTTTTCCTTATTATCTTCTGTTTTCAATCACCACCTTCAGCTATAGTAACTTTTATTCCCACAGCCTCACAGAGAATCAGGGAGGTGCAACCTGGGATCCCGAAGGAATAAGACTGCTTGTAAACCTGATGGCAAGAGAGATGGCAAGAAATTTCTCTGGCAGCAGGGTAACTGAGAGGCGATAGTGGGAAGCTGGGACATGACACTGCCAGGTGTGGGAGGACCGGCAAGAAAGAACATGTTTGATTTGTTGATTTATATTTCACAGCAAGGCAAAAGGAGAACTCACAGATTGCATAATTTCTCTCTAGAAATCAAAGTATTTGAGATTTTTTAATAGATTGAAACATTGTATTTTATCACCTATAACTATACCCAGAGTTGTTTCAACCCTCTTTAGACAGGAAGAGATCTTTTTCTATTGCTATTTTTCTATTGCTTTTAAGCAATAGAAAAATATCTTTAAAATATCTTTAGCCCAGGGTAGCCTCTACATTGTCTTAGTCTGAAAACACTTCCTGATTACCTTCTTTAGGATGACAATACTTGTAGAAATTAATCACCTTTACTCTATATTAATAGATTTCCTCCTGAATGTCCCCAAAATATAGGCTAATTATTTGGCTAATGCAATTTCTTTACTTATTTGTCTTAGATTCATATCCAAATAAGGTAATGTAAAAATTGACCAGGAACATAAATGCATTGAAGATGAAATCACCAGCCTCCTACTCCAAATTGCTGCAGCTCATCAAAAGTATTTTAAAATCTAAATGATTTCAAATATATCATGAAGTATTTATACTTTAAACAAACCTTTATTTTGTGAATCTTAAAACTTAATGTATTTGCAGTTTGCTTAGGTATCAGAAACTTACATTCATATTGAAGTGGCTTTATATTAAAATCTAGACAAGGAAAAATATTTTCTACTTTGATTTGGACCTTTTAAATGTAGACTCAATTTCAGAATACGATTTTACTTATATCTTACTCGTATTTAAAAGCTGAAGTTTCTTTCAGGCATGTCACTGTCACTTTCAAATAGCCAGGAATTTTGTTCCAGATGAGCTCATTGTAGATCTTAACACATATAAGTTTTGATTCCAAAGTGATGTTTTGAAAATAGAAGATCTGGGTCACTACAATATTTATTCTACTGCGCAGTAAATACTATGTGGCACACACTAAACTTTAATCACTTCAGCTGTATTGCTCTCTGAAAGCTGGAATTGTTCTTGGTTTGCTCTAAAATATGATCTACAGACACAGCTATGTTATTGGCATACATTGTCTGCTGTACAAAAAAAACCCACTCCTTAAAAAACATGGTGTACTAGCTAAACATAAGCTGTACCAACAAAATGACTCTTTTGCCAGGGTAAGCAGCACTTATTTTGATTCCCCAGTAGAGCTGTTTTAGCAAACTCTTTACAATGGAGATCAACTCCAAGACAGGTCCCAGAATATCCAGCTTCTCTACAATGTCAGCATTTGCTGCAGAACTCGTATGTAGAAGAAAGAACAGCTCCCATGGCTCCAATGAAGACCAGACTGAATACACAGCAGTGCAATATTCCATCTTCAAAGATGGACTGACCTGCTCATCCCAGTGGGATGCTGAGTTAATGCACTCTTTCTGGCGTCTCACAGCACATCTCCTTCAATCATCACCATTTTCCCTTCCAAAAAAGTAGTTTCTCCCAGTAGCTTTTGCAATTAAAAAATCTGCAGTATTTTAAATATGTGACAAATGACTTATATTAAAAATCATTGATTATGAAATGTATAAGAAAAAAAAAAGACTCTGCCTGGGTTGTATGTGGCTTTATATATAATTAATTCAAAAATCACCTTAAGTACAGCTGCCACAGAACTCTCTGGATGCTACCTGAGAAGTTACAGCCACCAGTGTAAAAGGGGGCCTTTAGCATGTGCAGAGTGGATGGTGTCTATTTTTTACAGTCCTGCTAGTCCAGGACTAAAGATTCTGACTGTACCAGACAAACATCTCTACCAGTGCTGTGATGCACAAGATTAGAAACAATCAAGTCATTAATGGCTTAGTGATTAATCTCCTCAGTAACTTCTGAGCCTATAAGAAAGATGGAGAGACTATTTACAAAAGCATGTTGTGACAGAATAAGGAGGAATGGTTTCAAACTGAAAGACAGTTTAGATAACGTATTAGGAGGAAATTCTTTACTGTGAAGGTGGTGAGGCCCTGGAACAGGTTGCCCAGAGAAGTTGTTGATGCCTCATCCCTGGAATTGTTCAAGGCCAGGTTGGATGGGGCTCTGAGCAACCCAGTCTAGTGGAAGGTGTCCCTGCCCAAAGCAGGGAATTAGGAACTAGATGATCTTTAAGGTCCTTCCAACCCAAATCATTCTAGGATTCTATGAATCAGTGTATGTCACCGTGACACCATATGACACACAAGTCAGAAAAACGAACTTCCAAACCCATAATTCTGTCCCCATAAACAAATACATAGATGAGCACTGCCAACCTTAAGCAACTGGAGTTAAAATGCAAACACTTGATTATATTTGCATAGTTGTGAAAATTTATTAGTTACAGTGTAATGAAAATCAACCTTTTTTTGGTACAGGCAGAAATAAAAACATACTTTACGTAGAAAAAAAAATCACAGCTTTAAAAACTGGCTTACATTGTTTAAAATGAGCAAATCTGGTTGTATTTCAAGGCATTGGGCTTTAATACCTAATTTTATGCCAAACCATCACACAGTGCAAGAAATATTCTGCAATAGTAGAAATGCCATACAGCAGTGCTGAATAATTTTCCATTTAAACTCAAAACATTGCTGTAGTTACATTTTTCTTTACATACTCTCTGTTACAAAAATATCAAATTGCAAATTTAACAGTGTATTCTACAAATAAATGCGCCACGAGCAACAGGAACTGCAACTTTGAGACAGTTACATTACAAAGTGTATTATAAAAATAAATTATATGGCAAATATCAAACAAAATCAAGCACATGCCTTAGGCTTTGCAAATAAAAGTGAAATTCAGCCGGCAGAAAGACTGCTTCTCTGTCTCTGACTAGGTACTCTCAAAATGCCAGCAAGGCCCTTCATTTTTAAAGCTCTACCAAGAGAAAAAAAAATATATATATATAAAATCTAACGGAAGCACTAATACTTCCACAAATAGTCAGTAGCACAAGTGACCCTGGTGTTGATGGCAGGGAGCTTTACAGTGATCCGTCCCACGGGCGCGGAGGGTAGTGCACACAGGGAGCTCTAGCGGGGCCGTAACTCATCTAGAGTTCATGCGTAACTGGTGAATGATGACACTCTCTAAAAGAAAAGAGAGCAAAACATTTGGGTTTATGAAACTGCAAATGCATTCTTTGCAAGTTACTTTTAAGAAGAACAATTACAATGGCAGAGCTAGGCGTTTTTCTAGAAATGTCTCACAGACTTACTCTCACATCACTGCTTGATAAAACTGTCATAGTTAATGCTACAGAGGGAAACTAAATTAGTTCCTGTCTAGGGCCCAGAGGCCTTTGGCTTACACTTCAATGTTAAGACCATCATTTGGTCGTCCACAGAGAAATGGACGTTGAATGGACTAAACCACGGGGACAATAAAGTTCCAGTTCCACAAGGAAGTTTGGGAGTTGTGTGTCTTGTATCCTGTCTAAGCAAATCCATTATAAATCTGGTGGCAATTAATTCTGAAATGGAGATGATGAAGAGGTATGGGGCCATTTCTCACTTTTTTTATTTAAACTTGGCTTACAAACCTATGCTGGATTTATTCAGCAAGTCTTCTTGAATTTGCTACTGCCTTTCATGGGGATAAATTTCAGCCACAGCATGCAAAACTAAGTGCTGGCCTTTTCTTCAAAAGACTGGATTTAATTTTGCCTTATGTGTAATATAGGAGGTCCTTGATCCTGATTAATCCCTGGATCTGCTCTGTTCTTCTATTCTATATACATGGCTCTTACAGGCAACCCTTTCAATCTAAGAATTTAGCTATCAATGACGTTTTACTCTGGAAAACAGTATTTTATGCAGGAAATTGTTTTTCTTAAGATTCCTTCCCTTTTTAATAGTCTTAAGATTTTTCAAGCTTTACACAACCCAAGAAATGACACTAATCAAATCATTATTGCCTTTGACATATATATTGACTTCTGCCTTTGTTTGCTTCCTAACTAATATTTGCAAGATGTTTAAGTTACATGATAAGAAGAAAGAAAAATTAAAATATTTTCCATGTACTCTTAGTGCCAGAACTTTGCCACTAGATGGCAGATCACAGTGCTGATGGTGATTCATGAAACAGAAAAGCAGTGCTGAGGCAACATCCAAGGAAATACACTAAGGCAAATGAAATAGTAGAATTTCCCAGACTGAAAGTATTCATTTTCCATAGAATTTATCATTAACAAATGATTTTCAACAACATATGTATACCAGTTCTACCACATTTAAGCAGTGAATGTGAAAGAACCAGACTGCTATATGAATTTACCTTACAACCAGTGCTGTTCTAGCGTGAAGCTCTTGTGGAATACGATGTTAAAAGCTGTATCTATATAATATCAGACTGCAACCTCAGGAAAACTCTCCCCTGATTTCAGTGGGTGTTACGTGAACTCTATATGAAACAATTATTTTCTTAATATTCACTATGCACATTATATATTAATATAGAGTTTAGACACAAAGTTCTAACAACTAAATGGGTAGCAGAAAAATATCACTCTCCTTGTTAAGGCTCAGTCACTGAATGAACAGCAAAAGTACAGCAGGTTTATCAATCAGTCTTCCTCCTACAGGCCCAACATAGCAATTTTGCATAAAAGAGTAGGAGAAATAATTTGTAAAAAATAAAATAATTGTCTATCAGTTGTTTGTATTTGAAATGCTTACATATATATAAACATATATATTATAACACATACTGTAGTTACTAAAAGAGGTGTCTGAGCGGCTATTAAGCTAAAATTAGAGTAGGGCATATTTTATAAGAGTTCTTTTGGACCAGCCTCTGTAGGAACATGATTGTATCTGAATGATATGATTACATAAATTTTTTTTAGGGTTATAGTTGTGAATATTTCCAGGAGCTACTAATTAACTTAAACAATTTATTTTAATGACAGGAAAAGAAAATTAAGTTAATGTGAAACAGCTAATTCTGCTTTCAGTTCCACTGATGTAAATCAGAACTTCTCCAGGAAACTTATCAGGATAGCAGTTCATATAATGAAGCACATAAACTGACATTTTAACGTGCGAAGTTTAATTTCTTCTTACAATATATACAAACAAGTAACACCAGATAACACAAAAATGTATGTGCAACAGACAGCACATGCCCAAGCAACAGAAGAGTACATACATCAGTAATTCTATTTTTTAAATCCCAATGAGAGTATTTTTGTTTGGAGAACGATTCACACCTGAGTGTTTCACACCTGACTTCCAGAGCTGATAGCTCTGCACCTCACAGTAGTTAACCCTGGTGGCATTCTTCAAAAAAAAAAGTTAAGAGCAGTGTGTAGGAAGTAAGATTCAAAGTGAAGTCAACATCTGTAATGAAAAATGTTGCATATAGTTTTGCCTGAGAGAGCTCAGGCAAAATTAAGGGAACAAGGATAACTCACGCTGACGTAGGGGAAAAAGCCATTCCCCTAAATGAAAACAAGTTTGAAAAATTAGCTCACAGAAACTCCTGCCAGCAAACTACGTATTTCAAAGCAACTCAATGAAATTGGCCACTGTTGTGTGATGGGAACATATAATTGGTCTGAAAATTGTCCTGTTACAGTTTATGCTAAGTACCTGAAACCCATCAGAACAGTAGCTTACTCTCTTCAAAGACATGCTCTTCTACATCTGATCAGAATTACTGAATATTCATGTAAATATTGAGCATGTTTTTGAACACAAGTAGCGTATTTCGGGCAGTGACCTATGACTTGGCATCCAGTTGGCACGAATCAATACATTAATGTGGCTTTAGAGATTACTCACATGATGCTAATTACTATGTGCAGTAAGTGGTTTGCAGTTCAAATACATGCATATTCTATGGGCATATTCAGAAGAGTCACAACATGTTGTTTGATTTTTGAAAAATCACACTAATGGGTGTCACAAAAGGAAAAAAGCTGAGTAAAATAAATACAAAAATCTGTTTGTCCTCTAGCATTAACTTAGGATGTTTACCGATCTTGAGAGAAATCCCTCAGGCTCCTTCATTTTTAGTCACACTTACTCAAATGTACTGATCTGCTAATAACTCGTAGTAGCTGTAATTCCAGTGATGGGATCTACGTAGGAAACACAGTAGAAAACTTATTAGGAACTAAATTTAAAATCAGAGAGATCACCTGGAGAACTGAGGGTGCACCTTCTCGGTCCACGTGTGCTGCTCATGAATGAGTTGACATTTTTCCTGCTCTTCCCCCTCTCCACCTTACTGCTGTCCTAAGCCCTCTGTTCCCATTGCTTGGCTTGAGTTATCACAACTGCTTACGTGGCCATGCCATCAGCCAAAACAGGATATCTCTCCAGCTGATGTTGAAAACCACTGAAAATGCAAAGATTGGTTCTCAGCCACCTTAGTTTCCTGCCAAAGCATTGTAACTATCATTATGGCTCTGAGTGGATGTGTTTTGCCACTGAAATTGTTGCACTTCATTAAAAAAAAAAATCAAACAAAATGACAGAGAAAAAGGTGAGAGAGAGAATGTTATGAGGATGAGTCATTCCAGATGATCACTTAGGAAAGCTTGTTTTCCACATTATAATCCACTAATGTAGAATACAAAAATGTAACATGTAAATTTTACATACAAAAGTAAATAAAGTAAATAAAGGCCCTAGTATTTTCCACGGATTGGTGTATCAGAGTTTGATTCTTTGTTGACTTGTCAAACCTGAGGTTTAAACAACACTTGTCCTTGTGGTACTTCTGATATCACTCTCTTGTGTTCATCCTTTGATGCTGTATGAAGGTGAGCTCATGCTCCACTCTTCAGCGCAGTGGGGCACTGCTAAGATCTTGCTCCTCTTCTCTGCTGCCCTTTTCATTAAACTGGAAGAACTTCTTATGCTGGAGACTGCTATTGCTTTGTTATGTTTGGTTGAAATTGGTTGATGTGTTCAGCGTTATTCATCAGGAAAGGACAGATGGAACGACGGATGAACACAGACACTTCATCTTAAAAGCTTTTTTTTTCATAAAAGGCTGGGCTCAAAGGCAGCCTTTGGAACAGGGACATGAAAACAGGGGGGCTCCCTCCTCCTAGTTCAATATCCTGACCACTCAACCACTCACTTGTTTCTGCTCTGTGAATACTGAAGCACTTCATGCAGAACAGCACAGCCTTCAAAAGGAGGGAGTAAGAATGCCACCTTCTTTCCCCCCTCAGTCTGTTAGTGCCATTGGTGAACCTGCCCGCAGCTGATGTGGATTTTAGTCTCCTCAGATATTGGTGGGAAGGGGGATCTGTCTCCTACATTTGAAAAGAGGTTTCAATGAAAAACTTTTTCAAATAAGTAGCACTACCCCTGCCTTTCTGTGGTATTTATCTACTAGGAAGCATTCATGATTCCACAGTCGCTTTAAAACAGCCCCTGGTTTCTTGTGCCTTCCTTCTTTCTTTTTCTGGCTTGAGAGCCTGGAACTAAGCTATGTCGAAGCTAGCCTTTCTTCTTTTTGCCAGATTTCTTTTAATTCAGATCAGTTCCCCAGTTAAGTTCAAACACTTGTGCCAGCTCAAGGGACAACCACATGTTGAGTGACTGAGTACTTCCTTGGCTGGAGGTGACAAAGACAGGACCACAGCTTTTCACTCCAGTGTGGGATTACATCCCGACTTTATGTGACCATGAAATTGTGGCTTGACTTAGAAGCCCTTAGGAGAAATACAGGAATACCTGGTTATGGATCTTGGTGAGGTCCAGAGGTTGCAGTGCTAGAGTTAACTCACAACAGAAACAGTGATTAGACAAGGGCAGTGGAAGAATATCAAGAAGATCTTCAGTATGCCTCTGGGGCTTAGGCACTATCTTTAGACTTGGTTGTTTAAACTGCCTTCTGGAGCTGACCTACTGAATAGAGAATCTTACCGCACTCACTAGACATAACTGCCTTCAGATTTAGAGGAAATTCCAATATAATACAGACAGTTACACTTCAAATTTTAAGATTTCTGAACTATAGGCTTTCTTTTTTCTTCATCTTAGCCTTCTTCTACCTTTAAGAAACAAGTATGAGTTCAATTAAAACAGATGTTAAAAGTTATAACTAAATACCTATTTATAGCTAACAGTTAAACCAGCTGCCTGATTCCAACTCTTTAGGTTTCTGCTGTGGAATGAAAGTTCCTTTTTTTTTTGTGCTCCCCCTGGGAAAAATAACAGGATCCTCAGTCTGACCTGTCTGGAATTTCTCTAATCTGTCTCATCAAATCCTACTGACTCCACAGGAGCAATCCCCAGATTGTGCCTGCAGTTCTGGCTCTAGTTGAACCATTCTGTGTGCTCTGGATTTCAGGTACTGTGAGGCTGGCTTGTTTCTTCAGGTGAATTATTTTCTTAAACCTCAAACAAAAACAAATTTTTCAACCACAGGCACGCACAGAACATTGCCTTGAGTGCAGTGACAGTTAACTAAGGAACTTTGACTAAGTTTCTTTGACATAAGGAAGGCTTAAGACAGCTGTAGTTCATCACTGTATCAAGCCACATTAGCTTGGGGCTCATGTTCACAATATTATTTAAATGACTGTTTTGACCTTAAGACTTGCTTCAGTGCCAGTATTTAGAGTGAATATCCAGCAGAAAGCTCTTAAAAATGTGTTTTCTTCAAACATCTGTTAAAAAGTCCGTGTTACAACAAGAACAGCAAGATCTCAGCAACAATTTATTGACATACTGAGGCTTTCAAGTGATAAGAATTACTTGAGAGCATCTGATGTACTTCTGAAACAGTAACTCACATTGCTTGATAATTCCAGTTTTCAAGTTTTATCTGAAATACTGAATAGGGTCTTAGGAAAAATGCTACAAATATTAATCTGATTTTTGGATGTCACAGGAAGCAGAACCTTAAAATTAACAGGTATTGTAGATACTACACTGCAAAAAACAAACAAACAAACAAACAAAAACATACTTCTTTTTTGATGTGACAAAAAATGCCCTTCATACAAATAATAAAATACCAGCTTTATGGTCAGCTAATTGCTATATCTGAATCTTAAACTGGAGAGCAATGCAAAGCACAAACTGAAAACTAAACACTGCTTGGATTGAATATAATTTTGTTGGTCTTCTGTGACTGATTCTTCCATCAAATCTCCCAGACAAAAAGCCATTTCATGTTTCACCCACTGGTGCATTTTCCTTTTGGTGAATTGTATTTATTATTTATGGGTGGTCTTCCCGCCTTGCTTTCTGAAAGCTGTTTCAGCCACTGGGTCCTTCACAGCTTGCTGAGATGGTTGAAGCATTATACAAACTTTAAACCGATCACTTATCGGTCTGCTTGGCTCCATTTCTTTTGGATGAGACTTTCTTCTGTGGAAATTGATCGCTTAATGGAAATGTCTTTTAATAACTTTACTGTTATTAAATAAACAATCATGACAATCATGGGCATCCACACTATTTCCATGCTGGAACAATTCCTTAGAACATGCTTAAAAAATGCAAGCATATAAATGAGGAAATTACAAAGAGGGAAGGAAAAACAATGAATCACCATGGTATTGTGAGGTAATCTGTGTTTATGACAAAATATTATAAAGAACTGAAAAATGAGAGTAACTTCCTTATCATACCCTCTCTCTTTCACTGTCTCTACCTGTCTGTGCCACCAGCCGTCTGTATTGACTTCCCCTCTTAGACATACAGATGCTTGACAACTAAGGTTTAAATATAAGACCCCAACAAAGAAAACGACGACTGAAAAACTAGTCAGGTCAGTGGAGTGAATTGCTTCATAGTGCTAGTGGTCTTTGGAGCAGGCATAAAGGGACTGTACTGATTTTAGCCAGATCAGTGTTTCTTCATCTTTTGTTAAAGACTAAACACTTGTTGGCTCACGTAGCTTCATCTGAACCCTGAGCTGGCAGTATTCAGTGTGTGTAAGTCAGGGACCTGGTTTTGAGTACTGTCTACATATGTTAATCCCCTCTGGAAGAATTAAGTTGATGCTTAACAGTGCTGCTGCCAAACATTGTGCTACATCCCTATGCCCCTGAATTCAGTAACTATTTTGAGAAAGCACCTCACCACTGAGAAACACTGACTTGGATGGGAGCCTCCTAGAGAGAAGCCGGGTCACACAGTGCCCATTCTTTCTCTCTTCCCCTCCCTCCCACAGCTGAGGTACTACCTTTCAGTAAAACAAGACCTCAAGTGCACTGTCTCCTGGCATTTCTTCCCTAGGCCAAGTGGCATTTCAATAATGTGATCACAGGCAGGAAGGAAAGTGTCCCATGCAGCAGCAAAGATGGAAAGTGATCCATTAAGGTGGAAGACAAACAGTAAAAAGTGAACCAACTTCCTTCAAATGACCAAGTCCATCATTAAGAATACCTGAACTAGATTAATAACCTAGTGTAGCTGCACCATTCTCACTTCTGAGACTGAAAATCTTCCTGGTGTACAAGAACTGCCTTTATGATGGCTTTTTTTTCCCTTTTTTAAACTTGAGTTCAAGAAAACAAAAGGATGTTGTTACTTAAGTAGTCAGTGCACACACTTATTAGTTTTTTGTAAGTGACAGCTGTAGGACTTCGTTAGTACAGGCAAACGTGAGCAACTACACAGACAGGGGGGCTGACTTCCATGGGAGCAGTAAAACCTGCAGAACGTACCCCCTGAGCCACTGCCATCAGCCCTGACCCCCGCCCAGGGAGGCAGAGCTGCTGGCTGAAGATTTCTTCAGTTCTATTTTCATAGACTGAGTCTCGGCACGAGGCTCGAATTTTGTCACATTTCCTGCTCCTGGGGCTGCCACTACTGACTTTCCTGCTTTCATACCTTTTGACACAGGAATGCGGGTGGGTGTAGGTCTCGGGGATGACCCATCCTGTCCTGTCTGCAAAAGAGAGAGACAGAGAAAAATGCCATGAATGGAGGACTTTTTCTTCTCAAATATGCTTACCTTACACTTTTCATTGGTTCTTCATTTATCTCTTAAGCAACACTATTCCAAATCATACCCATTAGCATAGTAATGTTCACATTTGGAATCTGGCTGTGGCACATATTGCTAGAATATGGCTGAAGGTACAGTTTCAATGAGTTTCCCAGATCTAAGGTCCAGTGTTTTGGATCAAGATGAGATCAGGATGGGAATCCTTGCAAAACTCCCATTTCACAGCACAACACAGTGCAGGCTGACCTTAGAGGAAACCAGAACACTGGCTTAGTTCTCAGACGGGTACAATATTAGCATTGTGTACAGAGACCAACAAGGGTCCTCAAAACAGCATAGCCACGTGAAGCTAACGTTGAACCCAGAGTAACTGCCATATTTTCAGAGCTGGGGCACGATCGGTCAGCATTATAGATAAAATTGAATTTTACTTCACAAAGTATGCTGGGGTCATGGCTGGGGCCGCTTATCTCTGTACTGGAAGAGCAGGGGGGTTGAGAGAAAGAGACAGAGCAAAGTCTGGGATTTCCTTTTCCTGTCGATGTGGTAGGAAGGATGTAGGAAAAGGCTCTCCCCCTCTAGGCCTACCCACAGCTTGATGAACTCTCATGAAGGTAAATCAGCAAACCCAGATTTCCAGGGATACCTCATGGAAGTGTGGACATGCTCATTTTACTGTTTCTGCCAATCTGCTGCCCTGGACAACAGCCTACCAAGCACACTTATCTTCAAGTGTGAGTACTTCAGAATTAAAAAAAGAACACCATAAAAATGGCCTAAGTGGTTGGCCTGGAGCTGGCAGACCCAACACAGCTCATGTGCCCTCCTGGAGCCCAAGCCAGAGGCCAGGACAGAGCTATCCCATAGCTTTGAAATTGCAATCAGTTCATATGGTTAGGCAGCTGAATCCCACCCTGTAAACACACAAGGAGTACTTGGATAGGATGAAAAAATTCAGAAGGGCTAATTGCATTTTCTGTCTCTGTTGGCCGGATAATGATGCACATACTCTGCAAGGTCAAAATTGGAAGCTACCCCCTATGAACCATGACCTAAAGAGAATACTTCTAAACATGACAACTCTGAAAGTAAAATGGGCTTTATCTCCTGCAGTGTGCAATACAGACACAAATGTTAATGGTGACAGCTTCAGCGTCTCGGCTGACTTTCATATGTGACTGTTTTCTGTTCAGATAATAGATGAAGACTTTGATCTAATAAAAGAGAACAATTCTCATAAGGTCCTGCAATTCTAGCTAGACCCATCTGCTAAATTACTAAACCCTGTAACTTATGACATATAAGCAAAACAAAACTACTGAAATAGATCGGATTAGCGGATCATGTCAGCTGAAACATGTATTTGCATGTTTACTTGAAAATGCTCTTAAAAATGCTCAGTGAAGGAGCACTTTTCTTTCAAAACATTTTTCAGTCACTACCATCAGAGCTTTCTGTCTGCATCCTGAGTAGGCAAAGGAAAACCATTCCTTAGTCTTCTAAGAACAGTTCAAAACCCCATGTGTACACTCAAAAAAAAATCACAATTGGAAAACTTGAATGCGGTCTGCTTGACAGGAAGGAAGCCATTTTCAATAACTAAGAGCAACATTTACAATAGCAGTGTAAAGGCTAATATGGAACTCACATGTAGATGTCAAAACAAGTTAGGGCCATACAATTCTGTAGGGCAAAACATGCAAATGCATTCCATCAGCCTTGGAAAATATGTCAACATCCCAGGGAACCCAAATGACAAACATCTTGTAGTCCCTGAAAGAGTTTCACAGTGTGTAAACATGAGGCAATCAAATGGAGTAGCTGGAATCTCAGGCATTTCTTCAGCTTTATTCAGATGTAAATTATTAACTGAGGATTTGGGTGCTTTCAAGTTACTCATTTCAAGCCTAAATCACTCAAAAGCACTTTGAAAAGAACTCTAACTTGCTTTAAATTTCTTAGTTGCCTTCCTTACAGCATACTAACATGTTCATCCTATGGAAGCTAACGCCTGCTTCACATGCAGCTGCTTAAGTATTTTGTGCTTGCCAAGTGAAATGGCACAAAGGTGCCTTTCCAGTCCGCAGTCCCCACTGGTGCATGACGGAGCAGGCAAGCAGAGGACACTCTCCCTGTGTCAGTCCTGTCTGCCAGAAAACCCACACGGCTGTCTGTCTCTTCATCATTCCTTCCAAGAACCAAGCTCTAGGCCATTCCTTCCAGCTCTGTTGGTCTGCAGGCTGCTGCCTTTTCCTTGATCCAGGAATGTGGCTCCAAACAGAAAGGAACTCTTATGTAGCTGCTATAGAGCACCGGAGATGAGACCCGTGGGATGTTGGGTGATGCAGGCTGGCTCTGAGCTACTGAGGCAGTAAGTGGTGTTGGAACACCAAGGGGACCCAAGTGAGGTTACTAAACACATTACTGAGAGTGAGATGAACACACACAGATGCTAGGTTGGTTCAGGCAATCATCAGCCCTCACCGAGGACACTGGCAGGTGTATTAACCTGTGAAGCTGCAGTAAGGCTGGACAGTCCCATTAAAGGAAGAAAAGCAATTTGAATGTACAGATCATTTAGCATGTTTTAGTAGTTTGTAACAGATCTTGCTTAGTGCATTTTACTGACACACACCAGTGCTTTCATGCACACACTGACTTCTGGAACAAAGGTGATTTTCAGCATTTGTTCCTGATCAGATCAGGGCCCAGCTTGCCCTGGAAAGAAACGGTTCAGTTCAGTGATCAACAGACACCTAGTGCAACTTGAGATGCCCTCAAGTAGCCCTTGGCTACTCAAGTTATGTGCACAGAATTGGTAGATAAGCCACAGGACCCAAGGAGACATGCAATCTCTGATACAGCAGCTGAAAGTTAGGTAGGAACTTAAAATGACAAGAAAAAAGTATGTTTAGGCAACTGAATCGTGAAAGGGTGGGAGTGGAGATTTAGCCAGTACAGTCAGTGGAGCCCAGTGGGCAATTCAGCTCACGCTGAAGCTAGCCATGTCTCAGCTGAAATCACACCCCAGTCTCCATGGAGCCAGCACGCAGGCCTCAGTGCTGACAAGGGGACTGATGACTACAGGCTGACTCAGTTGCCCACACTGAGGCATCCTGTGCCATTCGAGGTATCCCATCAGCTGCCATAGCAGAAAGGTACAGGACTGTGCTATACCTCCCAGCCTCATGTGTGTGTCTCAACTGCCACAGGACACGCAGCCAGCACCACACACCTCTGCACGAGCAAGTGAGCTGACCCCTGGATCTCCAGCAGCAGCAGCAGCTCTAGCAGATGCTTACAGCTTATCTGGGATACCTACAAAGAGCTACGTTTAGATGTGGACCTCAAACTATATGCTGCCCAAATGAAAGTAGCCTTATAGCAGCAGAAATGTGTGTCCAGTTCTCTCTGGCACCCAACAGCCTCTCAGCTGTGCCTTCCTGCCCCCATCACAGGACACGCTGCATGGTTGGTGCTTTGCCACTATGCTGGCTCTGCTGCAGCCAGGATTCCCTCTGCTTCCTGCAGATTTGCATGGCACTGAAGTGACTGTGCACCCTGGCAGCATAAACAGCTGGCACTGATGCCAGGCTTGTAGGAGGTGGGGAGCGCAGGGATTAAGTGATTATAGGACTGACACCTATCCTGGTAGCCAAAGAAGATCCAAGTTCACCAGCAATCCTACAACCAAATATAAGGCCTGAATCAAAAAACAGGATGTAGGCACCACAGTTTGGGGTTTTGTTCACAAAGAATATTTGGTTTTGTTCTGTGGGATTTTTACTGTAAACTGTATGAACTGTCCTGGGAACAGGAATTCGAGCCAATGTTCTAAGGCAAGACTAACAACCAGGCTACAGTTTTCAGGCTCATTTTGGTCTCAATATCCTCTGTGGTCCACCTGTAATTAAAAAATAATCTCCTAGGTCTGCTAGGGTATTTCAAGTATCTCCCTAGGAGTGGGTTTGACTCTAATCAAGCTAAGGAGAACCAACACCCCTTTTTTGTACTTCTGTGGGAACTGTCCAAATCCATAGGTTGCCATAGAAAAGGCAACTACTGTTTTACGGTTTGGTTCTTTTTTTTTTCATCAAAGTGGTGATGGTTCTGTTAAATGCAGAATTCAATCCAACTGATCAAATAGTCTCCATCACATCAGCTCCTGCCATGGAGACCCCTGTTGGACTGGTGTGATGAGACCTGCTGTTCAACTGGCCAGCCCTGGCCTTGTTCAGCAGGCACAACACGAAGCACTTCCAAAATATCTGAGTCTAGTGAGTTCAGGTGCCAGTGGAGATACTGTCACTGACTGGTGCCTTGTTTGATTCTTTTTGACTAAGTGCTCAGAAATTTCCCATGTTCTCCTTCAGATGCCTGTGGCTTTCTGTGGACAGGGTCTCATTTTATACAACAAAATATAAAATATAAATCCCTAGGTACTCTACAGAGCGTATGTCAGTGTAAATCAACACAACCAGAACCCCTCTTAATCCATGGGATTCATGGGATTCAAAAATCATGAGAGTCCACAATGAAATCACAGACTCTGGTTTTGGACTCACATATACAGAGAGACACCACAGTTCAGGCTGAACATTTAAAAGTACTATGTGTGCACCTGCAGTACTGAAGATTACTCTGTAAATTCAAATGGGAAAAACTAAATGTTTTCAAACAGGAAAACAGTAACTGTAAATCTGTTATAGGAACAGATGAGAGCCTGGAATTTCAGACTTCCCGTTTGTAGCTTGGCACTGCATTAGCACACTGTACAAAGCATCTTGTATGAGGAACATTAAGACAAAAATTAAACCCAGTGAGCTAAAGAAAGCAGCTGTGTATCAGTTTGTCTTGTTTGATTTTATTAATTTAAACCCTCAAAATTGCATCAATGTTGGTTTCTGCTAGGGTTACTGAGTAAATTATCAGATACTTGTTTTTTCTGACTGTAAAGTTCTCATTTGCAAAACAGATGGGGAATACGCAACTTGTTGTTTCCTGTTTCTTTTTCTTTTTCTTTTTTTTTTTTTTTTTTTCCCCAGGAGTCTGGGGAGGAAAAGGAACATTTGGGCTTGTTTGAAGTTGCCTGCTTATCTGACTAGGGACATTAAAAAGCAGAAGGAAGCATAAGATAAAGTAAATCTTATGGTTGAGCTATTTTCCTTACGTTCCAAATCAGGGAGGATGAAGTGAAGAAAGAAGCCAGTTTTTAGCCAGAAAAAAAACAAAACAAAAAAGTTTTGTCTGCCATGGTTCAGTGCATCATCACAGTAGAGACAGACATCTAGTTAAAAAGAAAAGTTTAAAAACAAGTTTTCCAAGCTTCTGAGAGACAAAGGAGTTTGTAAATTAATTAATTCAAGACTTTTAAAAAATGAACAGTTGCCTCTAATATGTAGGAAAGCACTGCACAGTAAATGTACAATACATTATATATGCGGGGAGAGAGACAGCACATGTGCAACCCCAAACAGATCTCTATGATGAATGCAAGTTTTCTTAATATCAGAAGGCTTAAACGGGAATGGCAGCCTCTCTGCAAAGGTGTGGAAGTGTATCTTAAATGCACTTCTATATTTCAGCTTGGAGATGGCTGAAGAGGCATGTTGGAGGAGTCTGCAGACTCCTGAGCTGCATGGACAAACGAACAGGGGATGACTATTCAGTATTTGTCAAGATACGAGAAAGAGGTGGTAAACAATGAAGGTATTGCATAAAAGGTATTGAACAAAAGAGCATTTTTTCCAAAGCCCACAACTGAATTCACTGCCCCCTGATGTTGTGGAAACAACAGTATAAATGAGTTCAAAAAGTAATTTAAAGAATAAATAGAAGAAAACTCAGCCACGGTCTATTAAAGACAAAGATGTTGCTACAGGCCCTGGTTCAGAAAGAAATAACCACCTATTGCCAAAAACTGGGAACAGACGCTGAGGGGAACATTACTGTGTGTTTACCCACTTAAAATAATCTTCCCCTAAGCGTGTGTTGCAGACTCTGTCTAGCTAAATAAGTTTTTGGACTAATACAGTACTGATGGTTTTCTGTTTCTGTTAAATTCTTCTTTCTCAGGATATTTCTAACTAAAGCAACACAAAATTGCATCCAATAATAAACTGGGGGAAGGATTATCAATAAATACTGTCCTGTACTGTGGTTAAAGACAGAGGTGAGAAATTGATTTAAGTAGGAAAAGCAAGCTGGGGTACCACCACAGAAGCCCAGAGAGAAAGCAGAAAAAAAAAAAAATATGTTAGAGGAAGCACTATTGTAATACAGCACTTGCAGAAGTTCAGAGGAACAAAAAGAGCTTTACTATTCACTGGCTGAAAGATGCTTGGACCTGTAAGCAATGATAATATGTCTGTTTACTTATTCCTTTGGACTTCAGTATTAGAGCAGACATTAACTGAATTATAACTATAATGGGATCATACGAAAGAAACACCAACCTGCATGATCAGTCTAAACACCTGCCAGCCGGGTGAAAAAACATGAGGAGTATTTTCAAAAGTCAGAAATTGCACTCACCGAAAACAAAAAAAGAGTTTCCTACTCTCTCATCTCCATCATTCTTGTCCCTCTGTCTCTCGCTTGCAATTTTACTGGATTGCCATTATGAAAATAACTTGAAAGTAACTTTGAAGGGACTTCCTAATTAAACTGAAACAAATATAGAGAAGTCAAGAGTTTCTCCTCACCTCACCCATTTTCCTGCTGGTGTCTCAAATCCAAACTACAGTTGCCCTTCTCCTTACCAGGAAGACTACATCGTGAGACTAGGCTGCTTACCACTGATTGTGTTCCTCGGGTGGAAGATGTTGTAACAGGCGTTATAGTGATGGTACTTGTCACCTTGCTCGCTGTGGGTCGCGAGGACAGGTTGTTTCGAGGTGATCGAAGGACGGTACCGGTCACAACTTCTTTCTCTGCTGCTATGTTCACTGGTCTCACTGTTATCACAGGACTCGCACCGTCAGGTGCAGCACTGGGAGAACGTTTAAACTGGGAACCTAAGTGGATGTGGATTTTGTTGTCTTCTGTCGTAATAATGTTGGCATTGGCATTGTACTTGCGGATTGGAGTTGGGACGGTTTGCTTTTCTGGTGTTACTTTGAAGACAGCCCTTCCCATGGTCATATCTTGTGACTGTGGGGAGACAGAGATCTCTGCTGGTGCTGCAGATGTTGATACTGTCATAATCTGAATTGGCGATGCAGGTCTGTCGGCGAAGGGTGCTCTCCCTCCCTCTGGGGACTTTTCCCTGGAGAACGTTGTTATAGTGACTGGAGACATAGAACGATCTGGGCCCATGGGACTTTCACTGCCTTTTCCTTTTTGTGGCATAACGTTTGGAGAGGGAATGATGGTTATTCGTGGCTTCTGATTTCCTAGAGTAGGAATGACAGTGGTACTCGAAAAAAATTCCTCTGCGGTTGGACTGGTTATCTCCAAAGTTGCTGTGCTGTTCTCATGGTCTGGTGTCACCCGAATATGAAGAGGTTGACCCTGTTTTGGTGAAAGGACAACCTCTCCAGGATGTGCTGGACTACTGTGGGTCCGGGCTCCTTTATCAGGAGTTGCCTGAGCCCCAGTTTCCCTCTTTTTCATCCATGGTATCCAAGATTTCCTCATAGCGAGCTCGTTTGCTGCTGGAGGGTATCTCTCGAGCACTGAAGAACGCTCCATGGGTTTTTTCAGACCTACCTGTCGCAGATTGCTCATGATATGATTCTCCTCCTGGAAGGATTTCCTTATAAACACTGCTGGAGTTTCTTCTTCTGCCGCTTCGTTGCTTACAGCATCTGTCTGCACGCCAGTGGATGTCACAGGGACATCGACCATTCTTCGTCCATTTATGCTGGGCCTCAGAGCACGGCTGTAACGCTTAGAAAGCTCCAGCTCTCTTGTTAGGTTCAGAACTTCCTGCCCCATGCTCTTGTTCTTGTTTTCTTCTTCCATGAACCTTTGCTGCAGAACTGAATAATCAACTTGGAGCTGAGAAAGCTGGTCTTCTTTGTTCATCAGCTCATGGATTTTTTCCTTAAGAGCCTGAACTTCTGCTTTCAAATCTCTGCTTTTGGCCTCTTCCAGACGAAACCTGTGCCTCAGCTCTGCCTCCTGGCTCACCATTTCACCTTTTTCTATTGCTTTGGTTTTGGCAATCTGGAGTTTCATTTCCTCCAACTGTTGAGAAAGAAAGTTAGCTTTATCCTGCTCAGTCCTAAATTTCTGCTCTAGCTGATCATATTCATCTTCTGTCTTCATCAAATCTCCTTCAACCACTTCCAATTGTTTGAGACGTTTCTTCAGTCTTTCAATTTCAACGGTGAGTTCCTTAATCTTATTGTCCTCATGACAACCATGCTCTGGTCCTTTCCTGGTTCGACCTCTTGTAATTTCTCTTTCTACTTCCTCCACACCATCAATTCTTTTCTTTAACAAGTCAACTCTACAGCTTAGTTGAGAGGATTTTTCTTCTTCACTTCTCAGTTTGCCAATTAACTCATCTCTTTCCTTTGTCAAACTAGACACTTTTTCCTCCATTTCAGATTTCAGTTTCAAAAATTTCTTACTTTCTTCTATCAATTTCTCAGTTACATCCATAACTTTCCCTTGTTCAACTTTAAAATTCTTGTTTAGACCCTCAACTTTTTTTTCCTCCTGTTTTATTTTTTCCATCATATTTTTTCGTTCATCAACCAACATTACAGTAAACGACTTCAGCTTTGTAAGGTCATCTTTTAGGCTTATTTCAGCCTTCTCCAACTTGCTTTCTGATGTCTCAAGGTCCTTCACTCGAGTCTTTACCACTTCCAACTCATTTATCAAATCCTTAGTCAAATTCTTTTCTTTCTCCAAGTTTAAGTGCAGCTGAGTGCATTCAGACTTGCTTTTACTGAAAGCCTCTTCCAGTTTCTCTAGTTCTGACATTCTTTTCTGCAGTTTTTCCACTTCAAGTTTCAACTCTTTGCTATGGTGCTCCTCCTCTTGCAGTTTATTTTTCAGCTCTTTGCACTGGGATTCAGTTTTTGTGATCTCTTCATCTTTGCCCTCCATTTCAAGCACACGCTTGCGGAGGTTTTCCACTTCTGCCATTAAGCTAGAGTTCCCACATTCTCCTTTTGCTATTTTATCTCTTAGTTCTTGAAGTTCCTCCTCAGCTCTTTGAAGATTTTTGTTAGTTTCTTCCAGCTCCTCTATTCTGCGAGTCAACCCCACTAGCTTAAGCCTTAGCTGTCTATTATGTGACTCTTGATTAGCCAGTTTAGCAGTCATCTCCTCATGTTCTTGAGAAAACGATGAAGTTTTGTGTTCAAGTTCTGCCTCTAACTTCATCAGTTTTTGTCCATCTTCTTTAGTTTTTGCACTGATAATTTTAAGCTTTTCTTCTTCTTCTTTTAGTTTTTGGGTTAAGTCCTGTATTTTCTGGCTTTGTTGACCAAGTTGTTCAATATGCATTTGTCTTTCATCCACCAGCATGAGTGCAAATGATTTGAGCTTGACTAGTTCTTCTCTCAGTTTATTGATTCTCTTTGTATGTTCCTTCTCCTTCCGGGCTTGATAGACCTTCTCCTGCTCAAGAAGTTTCTTCAACCTGAAACAAGTTAGAAGAGATGCTTTAAATTTTATATATGTGTGTGTGTATGTATTTCTCCATTCTAAAAATCACCTTTGTTTTAGCTTTTTTTTTTTATTTCAAGTTGTCTTGCAAGAAATCACAGAATAACTTCCTACTGCAGTTACCCAAACCCAATATTTTAAATTAAAAAAGTTAAATGAAAAATGTATAAAATTATCTAGAAATCTGAAACACAGTGAAATTTTATACATGTATAGATAAAAAATACATCTGGTTTTAATTTCTTTCTATTTATTTCTCTGTTAGAATGATGTTGGTAAAAGTATATAATATTCCAACAGGACAGGTATTATCTACTCACCAATCCATTTATATCAAACTTGCTTTACAAGGTGGATTCCTTCTTATGTCTTGCATATAAAAAAATGTGTAAAGATAAAAAACGAAAACTAATTGCCATATGCAGCCACACATAAATGGACCAATCCTGGTTATAAATAAACCAGCAGGATAGAAGATTACATTAGCACCCAACTGATAATTATCTGAGCATCACAAGCATACAAAATTAGCAGGAAGATAAATTTGGCAGCACACTGACTGTTGTGTTAAAAAGTTTCTTCTTCTAAACACATTTCCATTTAGTAGATTTTGCAAACCACAAAGATCAGACTTAATCAAACCTTTGGCTACAGCTAACCTCATCTGGAAAATGCTCTTCTCTATATGGTCTGTAAAGGTGTATTTTCACTATAAAAGCTCACAATACACAAATTACATGTATCCTTAGAAAGACAATTTTCCAGCCTTACCCATGCAACATGGAGAAATTATTAGAAACGTAAGTATTTTATAACTGTGATTTATATTCAGGATATGTTGAGATCAGCAGAGGACGTTCCTGAACATGTTAAGGGTTGGACTTGATGATCTCAGAGGTCTTTTCCAACCCAGTTGATTCTATGATTCTGTGTAAGGAAGGATTTCTGAGGATGGTGATCCTCAATTGACAAAGAGGTACAGATAACACATGGATGTATCCCCTACCAATCTAAGAGCTTTATTGTAAAAGCAGCACTCCAGCTTGGAAAGACAGAGGTACACATGCTGAATTTACTGTGAAATGGTGTTTTCCAAACCACTGTCATAGCACCTACAACTCCCATATACCGTATAAAGACGTGTGATGATTCAAATCCACTTGCTTTGCTTACTGTATTGTCTGAAGCTTTTCAGTAGATGATAGCGGGTGAAGCACAGATATAACATTCCTCTCTGCTACCCCAGCAATGAAGCAGTGCCAAGGACTCTGGGGCACAATGTCATACACAGAGGATGTCCCCTAAAGCCCTCACCTGAACTCTAAACTCATAACAGCCACATTAACTTGGTACTCCGGCAACTGTTAATGTTTCACTCCTTGCTCCTTGGGGACCAGAACAAAGAGGAACTGGAAAGAAAGGCTATAAGAAAAGAGAAGGAAGTCTGAAAGCAGAACACAGGATGCAGTAGGTAGGGAAGGAGAAGGCTGAAGAATGCATTTGAAAACAAGAGTCGGATAGAATGTGGGAGTAAGAGAATAGTAGGAACCAGTGGGATACAGAAAAACAAACAAACCTTACAGCCAACCTTGCTGGGTCACAGATTACTCTCAAAAAAAAAAAAAAATCTCTTTAGCTGTAGTATCTCTTTGGAAAGGACTGAAAAGATATGCTGATGAATGGGTCAAGTTAAAATATCAAAAGGTAAAAAAAGACCCACTGTCACTCACAAAGCATGCACTTTTCACACTGAAGAAGGAACTTTATTGGCATGCAATATATTCCCTGGCTGCTCTATCACACTGCTTCATGTAAATGTTTCTGCCAAGAACTCTTCCTCATCTCCCCCAGGCTATGTTTTTAAAGAAATAGTATGTACCCTTCGACAAAATATTTGCCAAGACAGAACAATGCATCCTAACCTAGTGGTAGTCTGAATGACCCATATCCCAAAGTCATGAAAATGGCAGAAAGTTTCCAGCTTCCCTCATCCCACACTCAAAAGCCTATCTAGAGATGCTTAGAAAACTGCCTATGATTTTTAATTCCTAGGCATGCATGTGTGATTTTCACCCAGCAGTTGCTCCAGGTGGTATACACCAGTCAGGCTGCTAAGCAGAGTGCAAAATAATTCACTGGCAACACATGGCCCCATGTGATTACCTGAGAGTCTACTGGGGAATAATGCCAAGAAAGCCACAGAAAAAACCACAAATATCTGTTAAACTAAGATCAAAAAAATGGCAGTCATGAGACTGAGTAACAGGAGAAGAAAGCACGTTAGCCCTGTCACTGCCTTGCAGGAGGGCTAGCAGGAGAGCTAACTGGCCTGGCCCCTCCGGGAAAACAAAGCACTGTAACTGTACCAATACATGGAGGTGAATTTGCTAAGATATCTCTGCTGAGCAAGGTAGGAAGCAACATGCAGCATTTTATCCTGCCTCAGCTTTAACATGGTGAAACTACACTATCTTAGATTTGACAAGTGAACTTTCAGAGAATATACTTGACAATACTTCTGTTTTCCATGTCCAGGGGAACTGTTTCTAAAATCTGGTTCTGTGGGGGATGGATGGGAAAGCAGTACACAAATCTATGTGCTAATTACCAAAGTAATTAAAAAACTCTACATCTTTTCAGTGCAACTTTTAAACACTAAAATAAAGTTGAGTTTAAGCTTGCTCCCACTTTCTACTTTTCCATTCTTTTACAACTTTCATACTCAGTGGTTAAACTGGAATTCCAGCAGACTGCAAGGTGAGATTGTCCCTTCTTGACCCTCAAAACAGATTTATTACCAGGCTTCTCATCTGACTGCTGCTGCTAATGTTTGCTAAGTAATGCAGAACCGCATGGGCTCCACTGCAACACTAAAAGCCTCTCAGACTCCCTGCATGTGCATCTTCAATGTGTTAATCAGAGCAACTACACTCTGGATTGTCAAAAGGTTGAAAACACCTGCCTTCAGGGTCCAAAACAAAACCTTTAATAATGAAACACGGGGCTACATACAGCAAAAACACTGACAAGCCAACCATTTGGTACCTCCAACCCAGTCCCTGAATTTGCTATCTTGGTTTGTGGTTGCTTTTGGAGATGGGAAGAAATGTTTGGGTACAACTGGATAACCTGCATTCATCAGAAAGAGTCTCAGGGGTGTAGCATCTAGACCCCAGCACGCAGATATGCTCCAGTTCCCTGTGGAGAGAGATCACATTGCCTGCTCCTCTATGGACAGCACCGCTAAGTCTCTGTGTCTCTCAACGGATTACCACAAGTATGATGTCAAAGCATGCAGCCCAGGCCATTCCCTGAATACACGTGATCTTTTGTTGCCATGAGAGTCCTGATGGTCTCTCTTTCTCCTTACTATCTATCCTCCCCATAGAATTTGAAGAACAGGTGCCCTACAGGTGTCCAATACTCAAGACCAATCACATTACCTCTTGCAGTGCACTGGATAAATAAAGCAGCGAGCCCTTAGGTATGACTGTATGCAAACTGCTAACTGCCTCAGCTAAAAACAAACACTGGACAATGCTGTTCCCTGGTTTTGAACTATTAAGAAAAATGCTTGGCTGGCATGGCACAGGATGCTGGACTACAGAAGCTACCGATACAATCTCATGTGGTCCATGCTGCATAGGGAGCTGCATCTCCTGCATCCCTCCACAGCCTTAGCTGTTCACAACCAGGGGAGCAGGAGGGAGGTCTGTGGGCAGCCATGCTGGGGAAGTAGGAAGCTGAGGACTTTCTACAACCAATCTCAGCTTGCAGAGAAAGCAGACACCAGAGTGGAGGAAGAGCAACTATGGAATTAGTTTTAATATCTTTCATGAATGGTGAGCTGGAAGCAGTCAGGAAGGAGGAAGGCAGAGTGAATGGGCAGTAAGCAGGCCCTCCCTCTCGTCCTTCCTTTAGCTTTGGTGCTGAAGTGTTCCATTGCACAAGGTTTTTCTGTTTCCCCTTCCCTCCTACAAGCTACAAATTGGTGAACAGAGGCACGATGGGATGCTGATAGCTACAACCCTATTCCTCCAGAGATGTGCCTTCATCTCATTTACTATGGTTATACTCCTGTGCTTCATCCTAGCAGTTCTGACTGCCTTACTCAGGTTGGGGTTCATCACTCCTTCAGGTTTGGATGGAAACTTTTCCTTACAGTAAACCTGTAAGGAAATACCATACCTTTTTTCCCACCACACCCTCAGCTGCCAAAAAGTCCAGTTATCCTCTCAACATATTTGTACGAGACTGTGCTGGGTTACAGCATGGAGGCAGCATGTTTGTAAAACAGCACATTGGATACATTGGGAAGTGGTGTCCAACACAGGCAGGGCTTTGGTGTGCTGCAAGAGAGTCCCTGAGTCTGCCCTGAAGGACAGGAGGCAGAGGACATGGATGGCTGTATCTCCTTCCAGTGAGAAATGCAGAGCGGCTTAAGGGCTTCTTGCTGGAGTTTTCTGGGGGCCATAAGGGTAGTTTAACATTCTCTTTAAGACCGATCACTTCATTGTATCAATAAAGCGACAGACTTCCCTTACTGTTTTTTTCTGTTTTATGTCTATATGTCAAGTGCAATCACTGAGATGCACGGGAGAAACCCCACAGTACCATTTTTACAGTGTCTCTACTCAGACTAGAGCAAGACTTTATAATATTTTCATGTTTTTGAAAGACACTGCAATAGCTTCACAAGAGGAAAGCTCCAATGGGCACTACTGGATTTTAGACAGGATTTATTTTATTTGTAAATGGTAAAAGTAGTAGCAGCAGCAAGACCTTAGCTAAAATCAAGCATTAGTACTTGTTCACATTTGCAAAAGAAATTACAAATAGTGGTCAGTAGACAATTTCTTCCTTTCTGAAGGATAATAAACTTCATTACTACATTTGAAATGTAATAAATAGAGTAAACTGGGAACTGTAAAACTCCTGCTTAGCAGTGATAGCTGATATGAGAAGCCGTTCTCTGAAGTGAGAATATTTTAAGAAAATACAAAGAAGTTTCAGTTATTAGGGAAAAGATGCTCCGTGATTTCCAAAAAAACACCACTCCCCTCAAAAAAACATTCACTTTAGAGTATTTAAAACAGAGTA
This sequence comes from Myiozetetes cayanensis, assembly GCF_022539395.1. Classification (NCBI taxonomy): domain Eukaryota; kingdom Metazoa; phylum Chordata; class Aves; order Passeriformes; family Tyrannidae; genus Myiozetetes; species Myiozetetes cayanensis. The sequence goes on along the minus strand of NW_026087411.1, from coordinate 83,702,042 downwards.
TGCAAAAGTGAATAGCCTCCCAAACATTTACTGAAAATTATACTGGTGTGCACACCTCTCTTTCCATTTGTACTTCCACCAAGATGAGAAAACACCACAAATACTCATACAACCTTTTCCATCTCTAGTATAGAAATGGGCACTTACCTACACACAGAAACCCTGGGAAGGCAGGACAAGGCAGAGGATGTCCTGAAAGGACATGAGCTGCCTCTGTGGTTTGCGTACGTGTGAGCATTTTGGCACCACATTTCAGCTGTGTTGTCCTGGTTTAGCCTCCTGCTTTGCAAACAGACTAAGCCAAGCTTTCCAAGGTGTCCCCCAGTGTTTAATGAAGCACTCATAGGAGGGGCCATGGAGGAGGGAAATCTAGAGCTATTTTCCCTGCTATCAAAACTGGCAGCAGGAGCAACAACAGTTGCTTGCTGAGAAAGAGGGTGGGAAGGAGGGAAACAGGTAAGATCTCTGCAGGACCTTTTACATGAGTTCGTAGACAGCCTGAAGATTGACAGAGCTCCTCATTGCTGCTCTAGCACAAAGCCATTTGTTGTATTGCTCCTATAGTTCCTATCTTGCCATTTACACTCCAAAAAGTTTGTGGCGATGGGATGTAATCACTTCTAACCTATCCTTTCAAAAACCAGTAGGAAAGGATTAAGGAAAAGTACATTAATGAAGACTTGGTCACTCTAAGGATGAGTTGACTGATGGCTGATGAAGGCTGCTTCCTCCTGAGAGGCCAACAGCATTTCTATGCTGCTCACACAGCAATCCCAAGGGAATTTTCAGTGGAAAAGCCTTCACAAGCTCATGTTTCCACTTCAAACCTAGAGAGTTTGCTACTTATCTGCAAAGTTAGAGAGACTGGACAACTTCCTAGTGGTAGCTAGAAAGCTGCTGCCCATTAAGGGATGTGAGACAATGGAAACCAGCAAGAGGTGGTTTAACTTAATAAAGGAGTTCCCTTCTTCCCCCCTCCCCTTCAATGTACAACAGCTGATTTTGAAAATTGTTTCTATAGTCACTGGGAAATCCTCCACATGTCAGGAATATTTCTGAGTGCTTCTGTGTTTGGGGCCAGGCTGAGATACCTAAAAGCTGAATTTTGCTATCTCTGAGTACTTATAATTTCATCTAAAATCAAAGAGAGAGAAAAGGTGGTCAGGCTCTCCAGGAAGCAAAACAATCCAGCCTAACACTTAAATTGGGCAATTCAAAATTAGGTAACACTTTCAAATCCTCAGCTTCACTACTTCCCACATATCAATCTCAGCTGGGAGAAGAAATATGTAAATGAGATCAGATCCCATGGCAAGCAAAAGAATAAAGCACATCTGTATTACCTTGTTCTTTCTATCCATTAAACTTTAAAGGTAAGCAATGAGAAAAATATTTGAATGACCTTACTACAGAACTTGCCAAGCTGCTGTTGAGTTTTATCACAGAATAAACTTTTTTAAAAAGTGTTATTGGTTCTAGTAAATCTAAAGACAATTTTCTGTGGCTAAATATTATACAAACTCAAAATGCAAAAAAGTGTATACTCTTCATTGCTGAATTAACTTTTGAGAAGTGGTTGTATCACACAATATCACAAGCAAATTAATATTCTTGCTACTTTCTAAACTACATGAGAGTTTCCAAAATATACTGAAAGTAAAGGAAGTGTTTTCTTCCTTAGGAGAACACATTGCTTACCACCTACAACAGTTTTCTTCCTCCTTCTAACACTGATTTTGTAAAAATTGCTGAAATAGTTAATTTGTTTTGAAAGTGTCTTACTCCAACTGAACAGTGACTAAAGGCAGTATTTTGGAATAAGAACACTCACTGAATTCAGTATCCCACCACCTTTCCAGCCTCTTGTTAACATCAAAAAAGCACCAAAGGTCTTCAAGAACAAAATCCGACCGACACCCTTTCGGACTACGAAACAGTATCCCAAGTGGACAGGCAGTTTTTCCAAGTCCCCCAGTCGAGGTACCCCCAACAACTTCGGCGATCAGAGAAGGGAAAGGGGATGCACAGAAAACATGCAAACAGGAGCTGGGAGCAAAGGCGCAGCAGCGCTCAGCTGAGAGATGAAAACTGCCAAACCTGTCTCCGGGCTGCGGTTCTCCGCCCCTGACCTCTCCGTGCGCCGCTCGGCAGGAGCAGCCCCGCAGCACAGCCCCACCAGGTGCACTTTCCAGGGCTCCAGCCCAACGCTGTGGTCAGCTCGGGGCCGGCCCGGCTCCTCAGCGCTGTCCTGGCCCGTCCAGCCCGGCTGGAGCCGCGGGAGCGGAGCAGCCGAGCATCCCGGCCCCCCGCTCCGCGCAGACCCCGCTCCAGCCTCCTTCCCTCCCTCCTTCCCTCCCTCCCGCGGGCGCCTACGCTAATGCCCGGTGCGCTCAGTGAACCAGCGCAGTGCGCATGTACACAGCAATTAGCAGCGCTCAAATTAAAATTACGTTTTAAAAACATATCTGAATTTCTCTTACCTTATAATTAGACTTTTTTTTTTTTTTAAAAAAAAGCCACCAAAACAAGAATAAAAGAGGGAGGGTTTGGGGAACGGCTTAGACCCGACGCTGCTAGGTGCCGGCTGCGCCTCGCGTTGTGCTCCCCCCGGGGCAGGCGAAGGGAGGAGCCGGGAATGGACAGGGGAGAGGGTCCGGCTGAGCCGGCGGCTCCCGCCTGTCAGCGCTACCCCTTGGGATCGCTTTCCAGGACTTTGTTATTGACAGCCACCCTGGGCTGTTTATAGGGACAGTTTAGAAGTGAACGATTAAGAAATAATAATTTGATCGCAGAGAACTCATGTGAGTTGCTTTTGTTTAAACTGAACTGGGATGCACGAAGCGATGCTTCCCAGTCCCAGCTGCTGATTCATTCCTCTGGCTCAATAAAAGTTCTGTTGCTTTCCTGTTGTCTTCCCGTTGTTCGAAGTGGCAGTACTACTGCTGGTGCGCCCTGGCTGATCTTAACATGAGTTGATAAAGGCGTGAATATATGAAGAAAATTCCCTGTGGGTTTAATATATGCACGTGTTTGTTTTTGAAAATCCACGCATAGTAGCAATGCTGACTCTGGTGAGGTTTGAAAAGCAATCATTCTGCTGGTACCCTGCATTAAAGAAGTCCTAAACCCTCTCTTTTGTTCCCAAAACAACATAAAGGAATTTGAGGATTCTTTCTATTTGCCTAATGATTCCTTAGACTGCTCACAGTCACCTTTTCAGTCTTTAGAAGGGGAACTAGAAACCACTCTCCCCTTTCCCTTCTCCTTCCCTTTCCCCTCCTTTGCCCTTGCTTTCCTCTTTCCCTTTCTATTCACCTTCCAGTTTTCCTAAGAAGCTTTTAATAGCCAAAACGCTGAAAGTGTATCATGTCAAATATTATTATCCATTAAAAATGGACCAATATATGTTTACATTTTTGAGAAGCTATCTAATTTCATGTTCTTTCATTAGTTTTTCCTTTGGACCCTTACCTCATTCAGAACAGAGGCTGAAGAGAGCTCATTTGAAAAGCAGGTGCTTAGTGATTGATTTTATGCTCTTTATTCAAGCCCGTATTTACCACGCCCTCTTCAGACTCTGCTGGGAACAGAATTATTAATTTCTGGGTGTGAGAGAGAAGCACAAAGGGACTAAGGTTTTGACTGGAACACCTGCTCCATGGTACACAGGATATGGGTTTCAGAGCACTGCAGGGTGGGTGCTGCATGTGTTCGGATCACAACACCATTTGCCTCCACCCAGGAGTGGATGCTCCAGACTCCTGCACATCAGAGCCCAGATCCAATAAGCTTCCCAAAATGAGAACCATTCTTAGAGTAAAAAGCATTCACAATCCATGTAAATTAGCTTCACGTGACTTAACTAGCACTTTGTAGGAAATCCGTCACACAAACGCAACAGGAGTAGAGTCACATTTTCCAGGGAAACATATACTAGCCTTAATCATTCACTCCCATTTTATATTCCACTGCCTCATTTACTAAACACTTTCCAAAAGATGAAGTTGGAGGTCCTACAGAGAGATTGTTTCTTCCTGTGTGCAAAGCTGATGCTTCTTGCTATGTTTCTATTTTTCCAGTGTCAGAGGAAAGGTACAAAACATGTTTGATTTTGCAAACACAAATGATCACATGCATTGAGCAGACAAATGTTCTGCTTACTCTACTTACTCTCTCCTTTGCAATCCTAGCAATTGTTTGGTAGAGCTAAATATTCTTTAAAAGGAGAAAATTGCATGCATAATGGCAAACACTAAAGTAGATATTGATCATGGAAACTTTTTGATCTGGCATTATATGGGCACTTCAGGAGATGTCAGAAGAGTTTAGATCCTTTATATTGCTGGCATAAAAGTCTGCACTTAAATTAACAAAATAATGGATAGCAATAGCAGGGTGTCAGCCTGGAGGCATTTTGGTACTAGAAAGGCTAGAGCACTTTGCAAGCAAGTTTCAAAACTATCTGCTGACAGATGGGTTTGTCTGTGATCAGCAGCTGAGAGCAAGGCTCTGTTCCACCAGTGCTGCTGGCTTGGCAGGAGGGTATCTGGTCACATACCCCATCCCAGCCGGCTCTGGGCTTTGAGCTCATTGCACAGCTTGTCCCAGTCCTGCTGCACCCCCTGTTCAGTCCCAGGTTCTCCTCACCTCTGCACTCTGTTTCTAACCCCCACCTCTCCCAAATCAACAACTGTCCTAGGTGTCCTCTCATATCTGCTCTGTCTCTTCTTTTGTCTGTGTTGCCATTTTGTCCATACTTGGGCCAGGCTGGAACCGCAAGCAACACATCTTCCATCATCTGTGTTTTCATGGTCTCATCTCAGAGCAGAAAGTTCTGGGATGTCAAGAGAATCCTCTTAGGAAAGCAGCCATGAGTTTATAGTAGTCAGCTTTGTACAGACGTGACATGAAGAAGGGAGGTTCAGGCTAAAAGGGATTATCTATCTCATGAAGTCTAACAACTCAGAATCACAACAAGCATGCAGTGGACTCTCACACCAGAGACCTCAAGGGATTGTCTCTATTCATCACAATTTTTGTAGCAAAAAGCCATCAACCAGAACTATAATGTGTCACAAGAAGAACAGAAGGTGACCGGGAGCATTGCCAGTGTGTGTACCTGGCAAGAGATGTGCTAAAGGGAATGCTCGGAGGATGCTACAGAGCCCACCCCGGTCTAAGTCAAGACAGGTGCAAGCAGAGTCATCAGGAAATGCATGTCCTCCAGAGAATACCACATCATAAAATAATGGAATGGTTGAGGTTGGAAAGAACCCTGGAGATGTCTAGTCCAGCCTCTTGCAGGTCCAGTTAGAGCAGTTTGTACAAGGTCTGCTCTACTTGTGTCTTAGACACCTCCAAGCATGGAGACATCGCAACCTCTCTGGGCAGCCTTTATAGGACTTGGGCAACCTCATCTTGAGAAAAATCTAGATCAGGCTGGGTCCCTAAGACAAGGTGATGTATATATACCACATGCACTGCCTCATGACAGTCACCAGTGGCACCTGTGACCACCAGTGATCCCCAGAGGGGACTTATCCCAGACTGCCAGCTCCCTAGGCTTACTCTGCAACTCAGAAATAAAAGAACAGGGAACGTGATCTAGAGTTGCCATGGTGGCCTGGATGTGAGCCAGCCAGACAACTAGCTGCTAAGACTTGTCAGCCAAAGTGCAGTGTGGCAGTGGTGAGCCTACACACCTGCACTAGTTGAGATATGTCTGTACCACCACGAGACTTTACAATCACAACATTCTCCATCCGCATTTCAAATATTCCATGTACCCACCACTATGCCGGTACCAGAGCTATAGGGGAGATCATGTAGGATGTCACAGCTAAGGTCAAACAGGCCTTTAATATTTACAGCTTTTCTTTTACTGCAGAGAAATCACATTAGGTATCTATATAAAAACATAAAGGTGCTCCATATGTTGTTATTTCTCAAGAGTACCTTCAACTTTAAGTCACATTAAAAGCTGGGAAAATCTAACTTGCTCATGAATCTTTTTGTTCATGCTTTCATTGGGATGAAGGAGTCCAAGAAACACATTCCTGAGTAAAGCAGCTCTTTCAACATTGTAAGACCAGGTTAAAAAAAACCAAAAAAAAAACCAACAAGAAATAAAAGCATTGGAGGGAATGGGAAGGGAATGGATAGGAATCCTAAATTCCAACTCACCTCCAAAAGTCAGAAATTATTCTGTGTACCTGGTGCACTTGTCTGCTATAGAGGAGAGTAACTGGGAAGCAAAAGATGGAGTTGGTTTAACAGTTTAATGATGTGCTAATAGACTACACATTTCTTTGATAAGTTGCTCTATTCAAAAATTCCTAAGCTCTTCACAGCAATAGACTCCTCCTGTGGATCCTAGAGACTTGCAACAAGTGGTTGCCTGATTATAAAATGATCTGTAAATACGGCTTTGCAATATTTCCAGCAGACTTCCCTGCTCTCTGTTGGCTCTTCAGTGCAGAAACGTATGTACCATTTATAGTGAAGGCAGAGGTCTTGCAACTCTCTCCAAGTTCTCTAACATGTTACAAAAAGCCCAAATATTTCTGTTTGTGCAAAGCAAAGCTTTTCCTAAAATTTTGTTTACTTACATGAAAAGGTATCCTGTGTGCTTATCAGAGGTTTTTTTGTTCATAAAACCTTCAAAGCAGTGAAAATCTTCCATCAATATTTTGGGTTTGTTTTCTTGCCTTCTTTCGGTAAGTCAAGCTCATTTGCTAAGTCAAACCTGACCTCCACTTTCTACTTAGCCAGTCGCCTACTCTGAGTGCAACAGATACAAATTCATTCAGTGGCACCTTGTTAGAACATGAAAATTTTGAATACTGAGGGAGAGAAGAGGTTGATTTTAATTTGCCGCTGAAGATATAGTCAACAAGGTGTTCCATTGGGCCTTTTGGAGAGAAACAAATAATGAAGATAAATGCAGTAAATACTTGAAACATGACTTTGTAGGAAAAGCCTGAGAAAAAGACTTCAAGCTGGACTCTGTGCTGTTATATCTCAGGCAATACATTTTATATGGCATACGTAATGCACATTAAAAGACTTCATTTGCTGAGTTTCACTGACAACTGGCTTTGTTCACCTTTGTGCTTATTTAAAACAGGTTGTTCCATGCCGCTGTTAAAGAAACTGTGCGTGCACACACACACACTCACACACATTTGCACAGAGGCTTTTTTATTACTTCTCAGATCTTTCTAAATAAGTCATGCTGCCTAGATTTTAAATTGTTTTTCTCTTTGCAGCATGAAAATCACCCAACGTTAGAATCTGCTTCATTTTATGGAAGCAGGATTCAAAACTTTAACAAAAGCATTTCTGACTTTTTTTTCCTGTTGCACACACCTACCCCCTTCCTTTTGGTTTTCTGCTTTCTTAACACTTGTGTATGATCCTTCTGATAGCTGGGAAAGCTCAGCATCTCCAGTACTGGTGCAACTCCCTTAAGTAAAAGTGATTACAGCTGAAGCAGGACCCATCAAGGTTACTGTTTTACAGCATGATTTGATCACTATTTTGTGAATAAGCACCAATAGTCTCATAGAAGCCTGCTGTGACCCTTTGACCAAAGCATCTCTGGAGCCAGGCAAAGAGGTGTCCAGGACTTAGGGAAGTGCATGTGGTAGGATGGTTCCTTGCTGCATTCTGTGGACCTGCCATTGTTAGTGCTGGTTGCTTAACCTACCTGTGCTCCATCAGAGTACCCTACTAATGCTGTCTTTACCTGCTCTGGGCTCCACCCTTGTTTTTCTGAATTACTCACGTTTATGTGCTAAGTGTTCTTGTGGAAAAAAATAGGTGGAGGACTGAGCTGAAGGCCTTGAAAGCAGGGAGAACCATGCCTGTTCTCAGTTTACGCAAAGAAAATTAGTCTTTTGGGAGTGTCTTGGCCTCTTTTGCTCAAGCTGTGTCTGGGACATGAAATTAAGCCTGACTGATTTTCACCTTTGTGTTGCTTTTGTTCTGTTGGCCTAAACCTGTCTCTCTGCTATTCATAGAATCATAAAATCAGATGAGTTGTAAATGATCTGAGATATCAAGTCCAACCCTTGATCCACTCCCACCACAGTTACTAGACTATGGCACTAAGTGCCACATCCAGTCTCTTCTTAAATGCCTCCAGGGACGGAGAATCCACCACCTCCCTGGGCAGCCCATTCCAATGCCTGATTAAGATTCCTCATCCTTTGCCTTCTACTAACGACTAGAACTAACTACCTCAGTTCAGTTCTTGCCCTGTTGCTCTAACTCCTGCTGACCTTCTCTGGACTTGCTTTTCTTTTGTGCTTTCTCACTGACCCCTCCTCAAACCAAGGTAATACAGTGACTGACTGGGGTTGAAAGGCACCTGAGTCCTACACCAAAAACTAAAGCTTGTCCACCTCACTGATTCCCATTTGACACATCACTGAAATAACGTATTTGATAGAATGAATAAAAAAGTGGGCAGGAAAAATGAGCGAAAACAGACTCCAAACAACAAAACAACCAATGCACATATAAATTTGAATATTCATAGCCACCTGATTTTTGAGCAGATCTGTATTTGGCTTGCCCAAATTTGCTGTTGCACATCCTTAGTAGTCCCATCATCTTGTCTGAGCTGAACATCATTTTTCACCTGGGGTTATTTGGGCCTTTTGAAATACTTGTCTTTAAAAGCAAGGGCCTTGTTCTGAGGACCAGAGGTATGGGCTGACCACAGCCATCACACAAGGATGGGAGTCACAGGTGTTTCCATTCAAGGAAAGACTTACAAGGGACATGACTCTTGCACCAGCACTCCTGTATTACTTGATCCAGGAGTGACATATCTGGTTTTATTTCTCTCCTCAGTCTGAAATAATTTTAGCTTGCATTACTCCTTTTCAAGACTATGTCCTGACCTGCTGAGTGTTTGAATTGTGAAAAAAAGGACAGGAAAAACTCAGTTTGCAAGATGGAGAGCAAGCAAGGAGAAACCGTGCCAAGTTTCATACACTAAGTGCGAATTAGAAGGTGCTGTGCTTGCCTTTGCCTTAAAATTTCTTTCTACCATGTCTGTGTTGCTCTCCGAATAACTGCAGAGCTTGACTTCCACTAAGAATACAAATCACTATTATTTTTAAAAATCTTATGGTGACATAAGTGCAAATGATTTCTCATGCACAAAGAGGCAAAATTTTACAGCCTCCTTGGTAGAATCAATAAGAAGTATGAACCAAAAGTAATTCAAAATACAAGGGCATAATTATGAAAAAAATGTTATTGTTGATATTATTATTGTTACTACAACTACTATTATTATTACTATCATGAACCAAAACGCGTATAGAAGTTATATAAAAATATAATCTTACATTAAATATGTATTGTTGATAAGTTAATTTTCTGGAGAGAAAACTCTCCTGCAGAAGATATAACTCTACTCAAGGAACTGCTGTATGTAATACATTTATATATGCACGTATAGACTTCTACAGGTACATGCATACACACATTTAAGGATTCCTTCTCTGATTCTCATTAATCCCATTAATCAAGAAGAGCTCTACTGGCTTCAGAGGAATTGCAACAATGCCAGCTTTGTGCTCAGAAAATCCAGCATCAGGATGGCATGTTTACAGCTTAATTATTTCCTAAGACCTGAAGAAGCTGGATGTAGAGAGCTTGGTGTGCTAATGACAAGCACAAGGCAATAGTGCTTGCCACAGAAAGCAAGTTGGACCAACAGCACTTGGGTCTGTCAGGCCAGTCAAACCAGGACAGACTCTTCTCTATTGTAGATTAACCATGCCCACATCACATGAGCTGTGCAACAACAACTGTAAGCGGCAATACCCCTTTCTCCACACCACCTGCCTGCCTTTCACCAGCACAGACACTGTTCTTCCACTACAGTTTTTGGAAACCAGGATTGTATCCCAGTCAGTAATTTTCAAAATGAAAAAATGCTGAAAGCAATGCATCATTTTAAAACAAGTTAAGTCATCTAGGAAAAGACATTTAAATGATGAAAGAGAATACATCTATCCCTTTCCAGTTCCTCTGAAAATAAACATTTTAAATGGAACTGTACAGGAACTTTCATTCTGTGATATATATACTTGTCACCAAGAGATACTTTTTCAGCTATGACATAATTGCTATCATCAGAAAAGTATTGCTGTCATTCTGCTATAATTTAGCCTCATTTTCTGCTCATTTCTTTATCTTTTCTCATTAGGGCATTACATACTCAGCTATGTTACTATTAATCATTCCCTAATATAAGCAGCTGAACAACAGAGCTGTGTGAGTAATTGATTTTTCAGTTTCAGAGCTGAATCAAAAATTCAATAAGTATCAAAAAAAAAAGTCTTTATTTTTTTCTCTCATTCAAGTGAAAAAAGTGTTTCATGTGGATTTCAGTGAAACATTTGTTTTTCTCAAATCGGTAATTTCATTTCCATCTTTGTCATTTTAAGAAAAGCAACAGATAGAGAGGACCACATCTTGACACAATTCACCAAACCAACAAGTGAAAAATCCTCACTTTTTCAGAAGATGAAGTGACCTGCTTGGACCAGTGAATTCCTGTGTCTGGACGAATTTGAATACTCAGACACAAGATTTTCACCTCTTTGGTGAAAAGAACTCAAATTTATGTAAGTGACTTGCAATAGTAGAACAATTTTACCCAGAAAGAATGGGTACAGACATCCCAAGGGTCTAGTGATGTGACCAGGAGGGCCTCCTCAGAGAGTTGGATTCAGGTCCCAACAGGTTGACTGAAGGATTGAAAGTCTCCCATGGTCCAAGTGAATGACATAATCACAGGGTTATTTCATATGGTTCTTTGACTGGCTGGTCTTGTGAATTAAGCCACCAGATTTTTATTTTTTTGTTGGCATTTATAATAATCTTACACCCTAAATGGCATGTTTTAATGAGTTTTTAAAAAGTTAGTTGAAACACTAACTATGGCAACACAATATTATAATGAGGCACTTACTCAGGTACTTTACAAATATGTGGTGAATTACAAATTTTGCGTTTCTCTCCCCTCAGATTTGCACAGGCCTTGGCAAATTTCAAGAGAACACTTTGTTTGGATATGTGCACCCCCTGGATTTTTTGTTTCTGTCTTATGATTTTTCCACATATAAACCTTCAAAAGAAACAAAAATTGAAATGATGCAAATATAAAACTCATTACTCTCCATTGCTGCTGGAGATACTGCAGGAATGAGAAGGGAATGCACAACTTAGCACCCTCTTGGGGAAAGAAGGTGGAAAAAGCATTACATCTGTTTAGGGTTAGGAAAGCTTCTATATAGCTTCACTGAGTCACAATAGCCCCCCTAGTCAGATGACATCTTGAGGTTCTTCACACAATTAGTGGAAATTATTGGACCATATAGAAGAGGTCTTGAATATTAGCAGGGCATTAATGTGAGTAGTAGGTCATGTACTTCACTAATAAGTCTGTGCATCTCTGCACAGGTAAACTTTCGTTTAAACATAAAGCAAATATCCAGCATGTCCAAGCTTGAGTGCCTATTATCGTATATTTACACTTGTAAATAATTGGCATCTATCTAAATTTTTTAGAAATTCACTGAAACCTGGCACTTCAACTGAAACCTGTTTCTAATCTTTCTGAATGAGGAAGCAATTTTCCCTACATGACCCTGATTCAATTCTTGTTTTCTTTGCCCAAAAAAATGACAAGTTAAAAAGATGGCCTCTGTAGAGCTGTGAACTGATATATAATAACTCTGAAACATGCCAAAGACCCTTTAAATGTTAAAATTGTTACCTATTGCACCCTGGACAGAGTTTGAGTTCATGAGTAGATTTTGAATGAAGTCATTTTTTCCCCCTGTCTGACCCTGGGAGCATTTGAATTGATGATTTTAGCAAGCAAAGTTTCAGGAATAATGAACCACATATAGTTTTGTATAATAATTCTCTCTCAAGGGCTGTGAAGCTGATGCCTACTTAGAAAAAATTTTGGAAGAATAGCTGAAACAACACATGATGCCATTTTATATAATCCCAGAAGTGACTGAAAGACCGGACAGTTTTGAGGACTATCCAAGTGTAAAGAGATGGATTTGGATTAGTCCCAGCTCACATTGTGTAACACTTGCAATACTTTCATATTGTTTCTCCACAGTCAGATGTGGCTGTTTGTTCTCTCATTTTTAAATTACCTTTGGAACCATTTTGGTGGAACTTGGGACCAGATTCATTAGTTAAAACATAAACTTTGAACTGTCGCTGCCTTACAGTCAGATGGGGCTGTAAAACAGGACCTACGAAATGGATGACCTTCAGATTTACTCAACTGTGCAGAAATTGTATTTGTCGTTGCCAGGTTTTTTTAATTATTTATTTTAATAGACTACCACAGAATTTGTGATCTGTGATCCTGTGAATATATTACATTTACAGAAAATATCCAGCATTTCCAAACCGTACAGATAGCATGTCAGCCTAAAAGAAAGGAATAAGAACTGTACTACTGCCCTTGTATTCTAAATTATAAGATTAGAAGTTCAGAGATGCACTTACTGAAAAGTAGACAGACAGTGTCTCAGTACTCTACTACAGCCAGTAATGTGCAGTCAGATGAGTAACTACTGTAGGCAATGCTGAATTCCAACAGTCCCATTGGGCTGGCTTTTCCTTTTTTTGGGTCACAATTTGGGCACCAGGACACAGAAACAGCCACCATATGAGAAAAAAGCCAGAGTACCAGTATGGCTAAGAACTCTTGGGGGAAGAAAAGACTGCAAAACTATTTCTGCAAAGTAATTTAATTTCCAGGTTTTAAAGGAATCACCAACAGATTACACGGTTATGGGCCAAGGGTAAGTATGGGATCTTACACTTCACCCCAATATCTCTGTATAAGGCTATTCTAACCACAGAATTTGGTCTTACAGTGGTAAATCACAGAGATTTATTAGTCTGAACACTTTATACTTGTGGCTTGACTGTTCTCTAAACAAGTAATTGACTGATGGATACTCTACCCTGCTGTCTTCCAGCCAGCTTCTTTATTTTACAGACTTCATAAAAATAATGAGAAAATACAAACTGGAAAGATAACACACATAACATCTCCAAGCAGTATTAGACTCCAGCCTTTGCAGTTGCTTAGGTCCATGAAATAGAGGGAAACAAAAAGGCAAGCACTTCCCAGTGAAAGACTTGGTGCTGCCGTCTTGTGGGAAAAGGCAGAAGGGGAAATTTGTTAATAAAAGCAGAAATGTATGAAAGGAAAAAAAGCATTTAAAAAACTTGTTAACATCAACACTCTCATCTTTGTTTCAAGACCGCTGTATGCTTTATTTCTCGCAGATCAGTTTCCTTTGCAGGTGATGCAGGCCCAGAATTACATCACCAGCAGAGAAGCCAAGAGCATCTTTGTGCCAGGATGACCGAAGCCAAGAGGAATGTATTATCACAGCCCTGTGAGGGACTTGCCAGTGCATTCCTTGCTGGGGGTGCTGTGATGGGGGAAGCAAAGAGGAGACAATTTTACGTGAAGACTGAAAGGAAACTTTGTGGAGGAAAGATCTGGGGTCACAGTCTTGCTGTCTCCTCTAAGCAGATCTAATTATGGCCATGTTCTTCAAAAGGAGGGTTTAACTAAAACCAGATTTAGCAGGGCAATGCTTAGGAAGTACAGACTGAATCCTCGGCCTTGCCTTTGAGAAAAACATGAAATGCTTCAGTGCACTGGGAACACTGTCTCTGTGGTTGTAAAGAATAATTTGAAGCAGCGTGGAAAGCAAGAACCAATTTAAAATCCTCATCACTTCAATTAAGTCTTACAATGAAACATGGCTAAGCATAATATCAATGCTTTAGGACAAACAACACAGACACTGGGTGTATATTTACTGACACCTTGTGTGGTGGGGTGACAGAGTCTCAGCAGTCTCACGGGTCACGGTGGAAATGATCGAACAACTCACCAAGCAGTCACACAGATCCCCCATGACAGAGCTCCAACAAAGCCCTTCTGCCACATCACACCCTCTCTTCGGCAGCCCACTTCCCGTGCTAATAAAAGAAACTCCCTACTCTGCCCTCCCCCCATTTTTGAAGTCTTTCAGGCTATTTCTTCAGTCGGTCCTGGATGGCAGTGGTCCTCACAGCAAGCCTGTTTCTGAACCGTTAAAATCAGTGGGAACTTTCCAGTGATTTTAATAGCAGCAAAATGTGCTGTCAACAAACGGGATTAAAAGAAGGGTACAAGACAAATTCCTCAGAGATTAGCACCTCTAAAAATGTCAGCATTTTAAACCTCATCTCCTAGGTCAATCAAGAAGTCAAAGTGCTAAGGTTACACAGAGCTCTACCCTTTTCCACCAGAACAAAAAGCCCTGCTGATCAAATGAAAAAGTTTATAATTGATCCTAAAGATTCCCCCCACCCATACCAGTTATCTAAAGGGGAAGGCAAGAGGGCTGGGACAAGGCAGAACAGAGAACAATCAAGTACCATTTCATCTTAAGCCTGCTTTACACATGAATTTTTGGAGTGGGGAAATACCAATAGCTGGTTTAACTGCAGCCAGCTCAGCCCAAACTCAGACCACAAGCTCTCTGCACTAGGAAGACTAATTTTATCCCTGAGGCTGCTGTTCATGCCTGGTCTCCTGGTCTCCATGTGTCCACTGCAAGCCACATTGTCAGTGGCAGTTCTGACCAGACCCCTCACTCTCCATCTGTCAGAGCAGAGACTCCTTACCCCACCATCTGCCACCCAAGATCTCTGAGAGGGGCCTCCAGCTCCTCTCTGTATTTCTCAGCCTCCTCAGGAGGCTCCAGAAAGATGTCTGCTTTTGCATTCCTGGGGATAGGAGATGATCAAGGACAACTTGATGTTACAGGAACAGCAGCTGAGGGCAAGCATTGAAAAGGGAAATTTGGTCGTATAGAAAAATAGAGAATACTGTCTGTAACTTTCAAACATCATTAGATATTATTATAGCATACACTAGGGAAATTAGCAAAACACTTTGGCCACCATGCCTGCAGAAGCACCTTCCACTAAAACTACCAGATTTCTTTCATCTCCATCTGGCAAATGGTTGTCACTACTCTTTTCCTGTAACATACCAACTTTTCCCACAATCTTTCTTCAGGTCAGTTGCACTTGGTCTTGCAGAGCCAATACCAACAGCCAGGCCTTCCAGCTTTCTCCCTTTACCCTCCCAGCTGTCTACATTTTGAATATCCCAGAGTACAGTGTTCACTTTCTTATACTTCTCATGCACAATTATTTTTGACAAATCACGTTTTCCTGTTACTTCCTTCCTGTGCGAGGCTGACCTAACAATTAGTCCCTCGTAGGAATGGTTTGCTTTCATATCATGTTGTTGTAGGTGGATTAGAGATAATGTATGAAAGTGTATGTAAAAAAATATTCCAAAGTAAATACATTAAGAGAGTGCTAGACATACATTAGAACTCAGGCATATTTCCTCTCTTAGAGAATTCCCCTTTTTCCTTTGTTCTAACTTTCACAAGACAGCAAAAGCAGATGTGGCCTACAAAAGCTGATGTGGGCAATGGTTAGGAAAGGTTGATAAAATACTGTGAGGAAAGAAAACACTGAAATTACTTAGATTCAGGACAGGAATTATTACTGCTCTCATTGTAGCAGACTGCTGTGAGATGGCCATCCCACAGCACTGTTCTTCCTCCGGCTCACCCTGTCTCATTAACATTATAACTGTGAGTGCAGCAGAGTGGCTGACGGGCAAAGTTCACCTCTGTGTCCCTTTTCATTTTCATGGAGACTACAAGTCTGTTCAGTTCTTAATAAAATAACTCTCAAAGCACCACAGTAAAATGAGTTATACACATAGTGGTACTTATAAAACAAGAATGCTGTGCAGGACCTTGAAAAATGCCTTAGGACAGGTCAGTTCTCTGTCCCAATATGCAGATTAGGTGATTGGGAGTTTTTTGTATGTTTTATCCTACTGCAACCTAATCTTTACACTTCAAACTCTTTGTCAAAATCTACTGTCAGTTTGGGGCTTTCCTAAGAAGTCATCCCATCACTCTTTCTTCCTTTCTTTGTGAATATAGCCCTCAAACAATACTACTTCTAGTTTTTAATACCTACAAAGATGTGGGGGCAGCCTTGGTTTCATGTGTACTCAGCAAGCAAAGGTGAGGAGTTGAGATCCTTTAATGTTATGTTAATAAGTGGTTTACAGGCCATCCTGATTTTGCTAATCTGCTCTGTGAGTGATCTGGGAGGAGGACTCCCAGAAGAGGGAGGAAGGTGCATCTTGATTTTCCATGTTTATCTAAATGCCATATCCTCTCTACTTGGTGGCTACTAACTTGTACACACCAGTGCCATAGACAAACAAAGTGGATTAAATAGCAAACATCAGGTTTCTGGTGTTACTCAACATATATCAAAAGGGCTTCATCACTGCAGTTATTCCCCTGCAGCCACCAGTACAGAGGCACTGGTGACTAAAGCCAGTGGGCTTAGTTGCACTTAAGATCTGCTTTCAGGAGAAATTCAAACTCAAATTCTCTTTTTTTATTATTACTGTTTTTTCAAAAATCATAAAATGTAGAAAACCTGAAGTTTGAAAGAGCAGAAAGGGTAAGAGAAAATGCCCACAGAGATGAGA
The DNA here is from genome assembly GCF_022539395.1 of Myiozetetes cayanensis. Lineage (NCBI taxonomy): Eukaryota > Metazoa > Chordata > Aves > Passeriformes > Tyrannidae > Myiozetetes > Myiozetetes cayanensis. Next base: position 83,685,379 of record NW_026087411.1, on the reverse strand, counting down.
CTTGATCTCTTGATAGCAGTAGTAATGTAAGACAAAAATCTTTTTAATCATTTCATTGAAGGAAGTCAGTTCAAACCAGGTCATAATCTTAGACCATTTAGTGGCCTTCACAAATTGAGAGGGAAAAATAAGAAGGCAACAATTGTCAAATTAATGTGAATATAAAATGTAAAGACAAATGTAAATGATATTTTAATACCACTTTTACTTTTGTAGCATTTTAGTAGCTGCATTTCCACACGTACATGGATATTCAGCATAGAGAGAAAATGGCAGCTGTGAGAATCAGATGTGAAATTGCTCTTTACTTGGAAATAAAAACACATTTTTTATTTTTAACTGTGAGAACAAATTGCTAGGATACAGAAGCATTTTTTTCCTTTAAAGTTTGCCAATCAACCCAGGAAAACAGAGACAGAAAAATAACAGCTATTAAACCAGGAAATATGGTCGCTGTAGCTCATGTGCCACCTACTCAAAGCTGGCGCTGAACTGAGCTCAGGAAATACACCAAACAATTTCGCTCCTGGCTTTTTGCAAATGACTGCCACAAGCCTGTGGTTTCCTCAACAGCATTTCTTCTTTGAACTTGCCTTAAGTATTTTTCTCTGAGCTTTTTTTTTTTTTTAAAAAGAAACACAACATCGTGTATTGATTTCAAGCAATTTGGTATGAGCATGAAAATTTCACGTAGAAAAACTCAGTCTTCACCTAAGGTTGGTGATCTTTCTTTTCTTAGAGACACAGAGACTCTTCCCTCAAGCACGATAAACACTTGGAAAAAACAATCTGGAGTGTATAGACTGTGAGATAAACACTGCAGATACCACAGGCTAGGCACATTTTTTAAAACATGAAAATATTTTCTTCCAGGGGAACAGAGAACTTGCCTGAGGCATGTGTCTTCAGAGATATTAAAAAGAATGCAAATGGTTTGTCACTTTTCAAGCCTAAATGTGAAGGGCATGGCAAAGTCCCACCACTTGTGTGCTAGTGTCCTAATACGTGTTGTGGTTTTCCTTACCCTGTCCTCCTCCTGCGACAACAGTGCTCTGACCTTCATGAAATGTAGCACTTAGCTAAGCAAGCCAGTCCCAAACTTAGCCGACATAAACAACATCTGATCAAAAGCTACCTGGAGGTGAACCCAAAACGGGCATGACTAATTCAAAACTAATCCATTTCTTAATTCAAGTGCACACTACAGGAACATTCAATGCTATTCCTCCAGCTCTAGGTTTGCACAGTAATGTACTTACTGATAACACGGGTGGACTAACATTTACAAATGGTTAACACGTAAGTTTAGTGTCATTTGAACACAGAAAATACCAGACCAAATCACTGCTGAACTGACAAACACTGGGGACACTGGGTATGGTCTTTGCACTGTCACAGGTACTCACCTCTCCCGCTCCTGTTCCAAGAGGTTGGTAAAGTCATCACTCTTGTTCATGTAATCTGTATGTTTATGTTTCTCATTTTCCAGCTCATAAACTGTCCGACGATGGCACTTTTCTGCCAACAGGAGCTGTTCCAGCATGCGCCGATATGTCTCTTTCTGCTTTTCTTCAAGTCTGTCTAACTAGATTGTAGGAGAGGAGAACAGACTGTTTTAAAGGTCTCCTTGATTACTTCATCTGATTTATTAACCAACAGTGTTCTGTTTGGTAAATGTGAGTCCCATAGATTTTACATCCTGGGCTTTACATAAAGCAGTGACTAGAAATAAGAATAACTGTCCTGTGAAAGTAATGATTTATCTGGATGACATATTAGCAATAAACGTTTGCACAGTTTTCACATACACAAAGGGCAGAACTGCACTTAGTTTTAGGGTAACAAATTTGTTGCAGTGCAGAATGTCCCCTGTGGTGAGGTGCTGTGCACACTTTTTTAATTTCATCCAGGAAAAGCTGTAGCTCAGACCCTGGGAGACTGAGTTCATGCACCTATATGGGGACTAGACACCTACATGTAGAGTGTAAAGTGTAATCTCAAGGCTGAAATTAGACTAATGCACACCTGTAAAACTGCTGAGATAATCTATTTAGATTCAGTACATATTCAGCTTTACATTACCAAATACAATTCATTCAAAGCCTTAGGGGTTTCCTCTCAGCCTGTTTTTTGACAGAAATTATATTTCTTTATTTGCAACACTTTACCTTTTTTGCCTTCTGTAATTTTTTTAATTAATTTAATATGCCAGTTATTATCCAAACAAACACTAAGGCCAGGAAGGTGTGTCTAAAAAGATGCCAGGGCACTCCAAAGACACCATGGCTATTCATGTTGCTGCTTTTGCTGGTTCTTGGGTGCAGATAAAAGACTCCATCCTCCTCCCTGCCAAAGCAGCCCACAGCCCTTTCTGCTTGTCCTTCCATGGCATGGTGTCTGGTTGAGCCTGCTCTGCCCACCCCCAGCCCTTACCATCTTCCTTGGCCCCAGCTGCACCGGGCAGTTGTTGTTTCACAGGGTGCCTCAGCAAACTAAGGGACTTAGGAGAGCAGGAGGACTCTGGCAATTTGATCTCCAGGAACTGACTGTAGCAGTCAAACAGTCATTGCATTTTACAAAGGAGACAGGTTTGGTTGATCTTTTGAGAGTAGATCTTTTGCACTTAATTTTGTCACCATTCTATTTTAGTTTCAACATGACCCTTGTGAACCTACACGTGACAAAGTTTTACTTTTTTCACTGAGGTCCCTGTAAAATTATCAGCTTCATTAGAAAAAGGCCTTGCTAAGGTTTTGTTTGCATGCTCCCACATACTAAGGTTGGTTTGCTTTCCCTATTTACTGTCAACCCCAAAATTCTAGGAGATGCTTCAGTGAGAATAAACAGTGAAAGATATCCCATGGTAGACACAATTCCTAGTGAACAAATCAAATGTTCTAATAGGAGGCAATGTGAAGATTTGGGCAGCCACTACAGTATGTTGTTGCATGCTCTTTCTCCATGCCCTGGACTATTATAAAACTATAAACATGAGCAGTGGCTGTTTATTTTGGCATTCACACTGCCTCAGACGTTCCCAGATCTATTCTACATTCATTTATTGCTTATATTTTAAAGCAAGGGGTCAAGTCCTATAGGTCTCTTTTAGGGGCTGAACTGACTTTGGAGTTCTAGAGCTTTAAGTGATGTAAAGTGAATATGGATTTATGATCCCATAAATCGTGTCAAAGTCAATCTCCAAAGGTCTTCTTTTCTTAACTACCCACATGATAATGGTCTTGCATGCCAAGAAAATCAAAGAGTGCTTACCAAAGCTGTGACCAATAGAGGTTGAAGCCTATAATTGAGAGGAATTTAAAAACCAGAAGGTAACACCTGAAGATTTTGGTCTTGCTTAACAGCACCAGCCCTAAGAATCATACAACTTCTTTATGGTTTGTGTTCAAATCCAGTGACTTCACTTACAAATTATTCTGCATTTGAGTGAACAAGACTTTCTTTGATTTCTTGTCAATGTACAAATTCTGTTTTATCCTCTTGAGTGCTTTGCACATGTTCAAAATACGTGGAGTCTTACCTCTGGTTAGGATTCCCCCTGCCCAGACATAATGTTGTAAATCAATTACCTCTGAAATTGGTTTTTCATAGACGTCTTCCCCTATAGACTTTTCTTGGGCAAGGATGGCATCCCTGTGTAGCACTCGGAGCACATTCTCTGGAGCTGCAGACCCATAATGAGCTTCTAAAACTTCAGGTTTAGTTTTCTCTGTCTTCAGCATGTGGATCACATCCTCTCTTGCCTGTAATATTGAAAATCACTACCATAAGCCAACGTATTAACCAACAGGGAAAACAGGGAAAATAGGGGCATTTCATACGTACAGGCTGCCCACACAAAAATAAAATAAATTAGAAAAATGCCAGGTTGCCAATGCAAGTATAAAAACTTTGGGAATTATCAGAGGAAACATGATCTGTGCATTACAAACGTTGTCCTTAAAGGCATTAAATATTCTATTCCTGCCTGCCATTACATTTGAACAATATGAATTTTTATCTGAGTTGCAACTATAGCCAGGGAACGTCATTATTTCATCTTATTTGTTGTCCATGCTGTTCCCTGACTGGGATAAGGAAATCAGTAGAAGAAGCAGCACAAGTGAGCTGAATTAATATTTCTGGGACAGCTTTAAATCAAATACTTCCGAGATACTCCTACCCGAATCTGTGATTAAATACTCTTTCCAAGTAACCTTTGAAATAAATTTTTCTAGCTTTCATTTCTTTAAACAAAACCCTAGAAATTTTTCAGACCCTGGCTAACCAGCAGAACTGGCATCAGACATGGAAAGGCTGAGCAAACCCTGCTGGCAGTGGAGGAGGGCTGCTGGCCCTGGAGCCAGGGCTGGCAGCCAGGATGCACCTGTGGCAAAGGGGAGTGCAGGTCCCAGCTCCTGCTCCCTGCTCCTTGGCCCAGGTGGGTGTCCCCAGTTTCAGGCAGCAGGAGCAGACATCTGGGCGTGAGGAGACTTCTGCAAGGCCACCTGGCTTTTTAGGGCTATGCTTTGGACATACACCTAATCCAGAGCTCTGCTTCTAATGATACTTTCCAACATCTGTTAAGCCATCTGTAAAATGGGGGCAGGGCACCTGCTTGTCTTTCAAGGTGTGTTTATAAGGCCATGGTCCAGGGAAGGGCTGTAAAACCTACAAGCATTTGGTGGGCATAAGAGAGCTCCTGGATTTCCCTGGAGAGCATCTTTCCCACAAGCTCAGATGGGTGGGGGAGCAGAACAGCATGGCCACCAATTTTTCATTTGCCTGCCTTTTTGACGATATGTATGAGCTTGGGAAGTAAATTAAGGACTAAGGAAAGGTTCAGACATTTTAAGAAAAAATCCTTTACAAATCCTTCCCCTATGTAAGCAATGACTGTTTAAGATTTATGAACTGACCAACACTTCACACTTTTTCACGGTATTCATGATAGCATTCAATATTATCCCTGTAGCAAATCTTAAATCTTTACCCAGTACCACAGAGGCATCACAGCTCTACATAACCACCTGCTTTGGAAATGAGAAAAAAATTTCAGGAAATGGTAAAGACTTTTTAATTATTTTTTTCTTTAAAATAAATTAGTCTAATGTGAAAATAAAACAAAAAATGAACTTGAGGCAAAGATTATGCCATTCAGTTAAGAAGTAGCCCAATTACACAGGGCTTGTATATATAACAAAATATAACATTTTGTAACCACAGGAAGAGCATTGTGCAAAGGGAGCACCAAAAACAGCAGGATGAGGGAGCAGCCCTTTTCTGCCCTATGCACAAGGGCCACAGCCAATATTGAAACCCCATTTTGTTTTGATTCTGAGCACACAAAACTTCAGGCCCCACACACCCCATTCCTCAGGGATAGGCACACCTCAGACCCTAGGCTTTTTGGGAGGGGAGGGGGATGTGTTTGTTCTCTCCCATTGAAGCTGTTGGGCTTAATTAAACACTGACAGGGCTGGGCAGAGCAGACAGAGACAACTCCGGCTTGGTGATTTAGCACTGTGAATAGAGAGAGCAAAGAGCTGGTCTCCAGACCCAGCAATGGTTATTTGATACAGAAATAGCTGGCAGAGGCAGCTGCTCTGCCCAGTTGTGCCCCAGCCCTTGCTCAGTTGTGCACTGCCATGTGTTCTGTCCTTCAGGCCTCATTAGTCTGTCATCACTCACAATTAAAATGGAGCAACTTCAGCAGAGGGAATAAGAGTCTCTGAAACAGTTTATAACTTGCTAGCTAAGAAAGGCTCCTGAAAGCTGCAGGATTGGGTCCCCCAAGAACCAAAGGGAGCCAAGCCAAGAGAGTGGGTGATGCTCAATGAAAGAACTGACACCCCAAGAAGGAAGAAAGGTGTCTGGGCTCAGTTCAGAGCTTTGAAGGAAAATCCTTTTCATTGCTTCATTTTTAAAGAGAAGCAGTGACAGACACATTTAGCTCCAAGGGGACAGGGGGTAGGACTGTCAGCACTGAACACCCCTTGCTGCATCCCAAGAGGAGGGTACCCAGGCCAGAGACAAGCTGGGTGGCACCATCCCCAAGGGCACAGTCAGTTCCCTTCTCACGTACCCCTTCTTGGTTACCCCACAGTCTCCTGGCACTCCAGATTTGGATCACATTAATATAGCAAAGTGCCTTAATATATAGCAAAATGGCCTTGGCCATTTCTCCTATCGTTATCTTTTCAAGGGTGTCGGTTAATTCACCAAGTACTCTGTTTCTGCAGGCTTATGGAAAGCAAACTGACAAACACGCACTCAGGTTGCTAGGAAGCATTGGACCAAGAAGAGGATCTCATGCTAATAATAAACTGGAGACAAATTTACTTTGATCAGAAACAAGCCCCATCACAGGGAGATTCTGAAGTGCAGCTGACTTAGGTGAGAGAGAGACCCAGGCAACAACACCCTGACCTTCCATCAGCCTCTGTGTTTGTGAACTCTGGTTAATCTCTCCGAAACTCCTCAGGATAATGTAGAGGGAAGGAGCTGAAACAGCCTGCCTGTTGATTCCGTTTCCTCACAATGAATACTTTTCCACTGAAACTACTAGAAGAGAGCTCAGATAGAGATATTTGCTTTCAATGTATACCAGACTGCGGGAAACAGACTATTTTCAGAAAACAAGTGAGAATAATCCTGCAGAGGAACACTTGGACTACTTCAACACACATACCTGGAAAGAGGCATGAGAGGCTCAAAGTGGGGGGTCCTAGCTAAGAAGAGGGAACCTTGCTGGCAAGCTATTTCTACTGATGGACATTTGCTGTTGGTGCCTCCCCCGTCTCAAAGCACAATGCTGTTTTGCATAAATCATAAGCTGGGAGACAAACTTCCTTTGAAAGGAAGATATTTCAAATTGGAAGTAAATTTGTATAAAAATCCCAGAGGAAAGTTGTTAGCTGTTTTGATAGAAGGAACATGGTGTTTGGCACAGGGAAAATCTCTCAAGTCCTTTTTTGTTTTGTTTTGTTGGTGCTGTGATGAGAGAGAGCATGCAGGCTTCAGAAGACCACATACTGCAACAGCTTGTAACACAATGAAACTTACTTGTAAAAGTCCAGAAGACTGCAATTAGTCAGAGAAGCTCTTTAAAGTCAAAATATGGAATTTAAAAAATTTACTTTTATTGGTTTTTCATTACTTCAATTGTCCCACAGAAAAGTCCAAGCTAAATTTCTATTTATTCTGTTCATATTGTGGGTTCTTGAAAATAAAGAGACATTTCCATTAATAAAGTGCCCTCACGTACCTCATTCTCTAAGCTGTAGGATCAATGAAGACAGATTAAAGAAGAGATCACTTTTATCTATTTGCAATAGTCTCAAGGCAAGAAACACAGAAGGCCAGATATACTGAGAGGTATTTTTCCACACCCATTTTCCTGAGGAGCAAAGCCTGCTTAGAGACTGCCTGTTCATCAAACCCACAGAATCACAGAACAGCCCATGTTGGAAGAGATCTCAGAAGATCATCTGGTCCAACCTTCCATGGGAAAGGAAGTCTAGATGAGATCATCTACCACTATGTCCAATTGCATCTTGAAAGCTTGCAGTCATGGGGAGTCATCCATGGGATGTTGTTCCAGGTGATGGATTGTTTTCACTGTAAAAAAATTATTTGTTATGTCGAGATGAAACCTCTCCCAACCAACTTGTGCCTGTTGCACCTTGTGTTTTCCATGAGGCTCCCTGTGAAGAGATAGCCTCCATCTTCTTTGCAGCTGCCCTTTAAGTACCGGAATACTATGATGAGTTCACCCCAAGCCTTCTCTTCTCCAGGGAGAACAGACATAATTCCTTCAGTCTGTCCTCATAAGGAATCCAGTCCTTTGATCATCACTGTGGCCTCCCTAGCACTTTCTCTCCAGCTTATCTGCTGGAGAGTCATCTTTTTTGAACTGTGGGGACCAGAACTGGACACTGCACTCAGTTAACTCCTTCAGCTGTTCCTGCTGATAGAGGAGCTGCAAAGTTAAACTGTGTCTAAGCCTTGTTTTTTGCTTACTGGGGATTCCAAAATCTAAAGGCTGATGACCTCACTTCTTCAGTACCTCCATGGACAGGCTGAAATGGGGAGCACTGCTGTCTCACAGAGCTTTGCCTTTGCCTGGTCTCCTTTTCCTCCTCTCTACTACCCACTGATGAGTGCACTTCCCTAAGATGTGGGGTCTGCGTTACTACCTGCGAAATCCAAAACAATGGTCCCCTCCCCTCATGAGTGCATGCTAATTGCCCGGATGGAAGGCTGGTATGAGTCCACTCTTTGCAGGGCTACCCTGAAACACTCACTTTTTGCCAGAATAAAGTAGGAGCACTTTCTTTTGTTCACCAACTTGAGCAGAGCAAGAGCAAGTCGTTTTACTACGTGCCTAGTAAAATATTTAAAATATATAGAAAGGATGTAAAGAGGTTCCTGCATAAAATTGAAACCATTTAGGAAACAATAGCATGACTCTGCTGCTTGTAAAAGGGGTCCGGCAGCCTAGCAACCAGATTCTCGGTCAATGGAAAGACTGTTACGCGAGCCGGGCGTTCAGACGTGCTTCCTCCTCGTGCCCTGCCCTGACAATTTAATACAGCCCTCTCTCCCCATTCCCACAGTCTTTGGCCTCTCCCACGAGACTGATGACAAAACTCAGCACCCACTAAACGAGGAATTTTTACCACAGGCCATTTGTCACCTGGGAAATGGGACTGAACTGATCAAACTCGTTTCATGTAAGGCATCTAGTAAATCGGGAAAAAATTTCAGTTGCATTCAAGATGGGCTGAATGGAGTCAAAGCAACCACTGTCAGCTGAGAGTAAAACCCAACTAGCAATCATTTGCCAGTACATCTCCTAAACTCTTCTCCTGAATTTTATTTATAATTAGCTCTCCTGCAAATTCACAGTATGTCTCTCTCAAAATCAGTTACCAGTAACTATTTCTTTCATAGCTTCATGTTTGGAGGCATCTAAAATCCATTGAACTACTTCAGAGCAATCTAAATATTTCAATAACATGGCAACAATCCTGTCAATTAGATGAAAGAAGTTCTGAAAATTCAGGAGCAGGAGTAGCATTTACAAGAAATGCAACTATGTAAGATTTGAACAATCTGATATTTACAGCTTTTGACTATTTCTTTTCTAGTTATGAAGACACTTCGTTATACCTGCATAAGTAAAAGCACTAAATGATATTTAATATTTATGAAGTCATACTTTCTTGCCAGTGATTAATGACAAAAAATAACTATGAAACCACAGACAGGAACCATCACTTCTACTTGTGTTGTTGTTACTTGCACTGTACACAGTTCAGGATATTTATAGTGCAACAGCTACTCTGTACAGCATCAGAAACTAGATAAGGTCACAGGTTCTCAGTGTAGTGTTGGGGTCTTACAAGTGACTGATTTCCTAAATTCCAGTAGGCTTTACAAATGTTTCACCTAAGAGCTAATAAACATCACACTCAAGGCATCCCAAGGGAGATCAGGACAATGTTCTCACACTGCTTTCTGTGCTATCCAGGACATGCTGTGCTTCCGTCAGAGCAGGAATAGCCTTAATTCTGAAAAGTCAGAGACCTCAGGAAGTAAATACTGCAAGTTTGCATAGTTGCCTGTAATAAAAGATAGCATCTTGGGGTAGGTGTACTCGACTATATCTGCAAAACTTTCCTAACAGTAGTCCCTGTTTAAAATCAGTAACTTCCCTTGTTTTCTTACCTTAGGAGGAAATTAAAATAATTAAACTGAAAGTGGACTTTCTTAATTTTGTGTCTTGATACTATAAATATGAATACAGAAAGTAATAAAACCTAACCCTGCCTGCTGGAATGACACTACTGTTGAAGGCCCGACTCATCAAACTAGCCCTACAAGAACTGGGTAGCAATTTGTCTTCCAGGACACATGTACTTAGGTATATTTCAAAGCTGGGAAGTTAGATGCTCTACTGCATATTGCATCATACAAAGTTCTTTTTTATAAAAATTCAATAAATATTTTTTCTCCCGTACCAGGTATCTGAAGTAGCCTTGTTTGTATCACTCACTCAGTGATGCAAAATGATGGCTAATGACATAGAATCACAGAATCATAGAGTTCCTGAGTTGGAAGGGACTCACAGGGATCATCAAGTCCAGCTCCTGGCCGTGCACAGGACAGCCCCAAGAGCCACGTCATGTGCCTCAGAGGATTGTCCAAATGATTCTTGAACTCTGTCAGACTTGGTGCTGTGACCACTTCCCTGGGGAGCCTGTTCCAGTGCCCAACCACCCTCTGTGTGAAGATCCTTTTTCTAATATCCAACCTAAACATCTCCTGACAGAGCTTCATGCCCTTCCCTCAGGTCCTGCTGGTTACCAGAGAGGTCAGTGCCTGCCCCTCTGTTTCCCTCCATGAGGAACTTGTAGACTGCAATGAGGTCTCCCCTCAGTCTCCTCCAAGCTGAATAAACCAAGGGACCTCAGCCACTGTATGACTTCCCTTCAAGGCCCTTCACCATCTTCATAGCCCTCCTTTGGACACTCTCCAACAGCTTTATATCTTTCTTATATTGTGGCACCAAAACCACACACACAGGACTTAAGGTGAGGCTACACCAGCAACATGTGTACACAGTTTTTCTTGCAAGGGAGACTCAATGTACAGCAAAGTTTTTTCTTGCCTTTCATCTTAGCTTAATTTCCTAATACTTGAAACTATGTAGTTCACTTGCTTGAATTTCTTTTAACATTTCTGGACTCAAGTCTATGTACACGATGTACTCTGGAGGTAAAGAGATTACTTCAGTGATGAAAAGTGATCATCATTGATCATTGATTTTGTAGAAAAGTTAAGTGAAATATGTTCAGAAATACAAGTGATCCCTCATGACCTCTGAAATGAAGCAGAACTGTTCTGTCTTCACACTGTGCAGAACTTTCTGGCCTTGTATGAAGCCTTTGGAGCTATACTGCGTATTTCATTTTATTGTGTGTTATCTTACAGTGATAACACAGAATGTCCTTCTAAAATCAATACTGGAGAACAGGCACATGATAGAGCAGCTCATCTCTATGATGAGCTGCACAAACCTTCTGAAGTGGCTCCAGAAGAATTACATCAGAAATTAATCTGGCCTCTTATGTTTAAAAATGTCCCCGTTAAAGATCGCAGAGCTGAGGAGAAGCAGCACTGAGCAATGTATTACTTCTTACAGCAAGCTTCGAAACAGATCAAATGAGCACTAGAAGACATCTGCCTGTTATTTCCTGCCCACACAGCTTTGTTCTACTCTATTGCCAGAGCGCTCCATGGATGATGTCACTTTTTTTCTGAAGAAAACAGGCCACCAGAGCCTTTCACTGACATAATTAATTATCTGTAGTCTGGGCCACAGCCAGCAAAATTCCCATAGCAAGGCCCTGTGAAGTATTAACTCCACACTGCATGATGTTTTCAGAATTATTAGGTTCTGGGATACCCTGTCTTGCCTTTTCACACTGAAAGAGTGCTTTGCTTGATGTTATCAAACCCTGGGACATTTACTGCAGCATATAGAATTACAGTGTCATGATCCAGTCAGCAGAGAGTCAGCACAGAGTCAGCACTGCCAGGGGTCTCTGTCTGTTATGTGCACAAGTCTGCATGCTGGGATATACTCTACATGCTTCAGCAATGCAGCATCATGGTTAAACCCAGTTTTGGGGTTGCTGTATCCAGTCATATAGTTTTTGTCTCAGCCAACACTAACTGTATAATAACACTTTTCACATAACCTGAAGCCCAAGCAGCAAGCAGAAACCACAGATTGATCCAACTAGCCATCAAGGAGAGGAAGGAACATCTGTTAAAACCCTTTTTCGAACACACCTGAGCAGGAAGAATAATTGACAACAGCACACGATGTACTGAGTTCAGGACTGGTATGTGGCTGTGTGATACAGTGTGCATCCCAACAAGTGAGGTGGTTAAAAAAAGCAACCTTAGGTGTTTCCTCTGACCAGCACCAGTCACCACAGTGCTTGCAAAGGCAGGGGAGAGCTCCCTGGTTCATGTGCTCCAAATCACACATGACAGTCCCTATTCTGGTTTATTAATGCTACGAAATGATCTGAAGCTTTCCATATCCCAGACAAATGGCCCATCACAAGCTCCTGTAGCAATATAAGGAATTCATTAAAATTGCAGCATGCTTCCCGCACATTGAGGTGGTTTTATATATTTGGAGTCATGTAGTAAGTTCCCATGTTCCTTTTGTAACAACAATTTTTTTGTAATCAGTTAGTAACTCTTAAAGAAGAAAAAAAAAGTGATTAATGAAAGGGTAATAACAGAAAAAGCATTTCTTCTCTTATCACCTGACATTTAGTTATATGTTAGCCAGTCTGGACCAAGACATAAGAGATCCATGGATCATGAACTTCTTTCTCATGCTTCACATATAAAATTAACCTTACCATGTGCCAAGTTCCATTCTATACAGAAAATAATACTTTTCAGGAGTGCTGTAAAATTTAATTTGTAAGTATATAGAAGATCTAAGTACACTATGAATGCTACAAAACCATGGCACTCTGATATCGATATAGTTTTTCTCCTATTAATTTTCCCCATTCATTATATTCTTTTATTTCCTCCACGTTTATGTACTTCTATATATCATCCAAGTTGTTGAGATTCATTGGAAACTAAAAAGTATCTTCATTAGGCATGTCACTACCTTGTCTAAATTGCTCTTTGAAGTGCTACACTGACTGTATAAGGAACTGAAGCATCTGAAATTAGGTACTCTGACCTGAGTTTCAGCGATGCACTTGAAGCTGTTGGCGTGAGTATCCTCTGTCCAAGAGGAACAAATCTGCCCAGGCATTGTTTTTTCCACCCTGATCTCACTGCCTTCTGGCAGGAATGAGCACATGAAGAGCAGGATGGAGCAAGACAAGCTGGTGCCAGCAGGGCTGTAGCCACCAGGATGATGAAGTTCAGAAGCAATCCTTCTGCCTCCTCTGCGTAGACAGAAGCACGCGGGATACTAACAGATGTAACTGTGTGTACATGTGTAATAAATTCTATACACAACTTTCTCTTGTCCAAGCATTTTGTTGGCTTCAACAAGCTGGTTTCCAGTTCTCTGTGCTAGACAATGCGCATTCAAGTTACTGATGACTGCTGAATGGGCAAGAAGAGTAGGACTGCGCTACAGCAAGCCCTCACCAGCACAGCCGATAATTTCAACAGAGTAGTTGCCCGAGGAAATGAGGAAAGTGGCACAAACTCTTAGGGTGAAGTGACTAGAGAGGGTGGGCCATGAAAGGTGCAGAGCAAGAGCTCACAGCCATGCCCACAATGCCTTTACAGCCTCCTGTCATCTCCAAAATCCCCCTGATCCTCCCCAGTGTCTGTCTTTTGCCCTCCCAAAGCCCCACTTGGTCTTCCTTTCCCCTCTCCATTCTCCCATCACATTCCCAGGAATGACTCTGAAGCCCTTCAAAAGGCCACTTACCTGAACTGCTGAGTCTGCCTGAGCCAATCCTGGGGAAATGAGCTTTCATTATGAAGCTGATTACATCGATATTTCTGTTTCTGATTTGTTTAAACTTAAAGGTGACAAATGCCTGGAAATTACCATGCAACTGTATTTGAGTTAGTCAGTTCCACTCATTTTGCTGGCATGGAAGACTTGATGCTAATTTTTTTTGCAAAGAAAACTAATAATTTCCAGGATACGAAAGGCGTCACTTGCATAATCCAAACTCTTCCTGTCTTAGGAAAAGGACTTCCCTTCATAGTGTCTCAGCAGTGCATCATTTTGGGAGCCACATCTGCACCGAAATAAGTCACTAAGTTCACTTTATTTTGGACATCATGCAAAATTCTACACTGAAGCCAGAAATTTCGTAAGATGTGGCAAGACACAGGATGTTCAGTAGGACCAGCAGTTTTTTAATGTTACATTTCTCTCATTTTAGTCAACCAATAGGTGGAGCCTTTAACCCTAGAAACAAGACACTTTCTCAGATAGCCATGTTCTCATAATTATTATGTCAAGACTTGTATTTGCTTTTATTAAAGATTGTTTTGGATGAAAAAATAATTTGTTTTGCTCTCGAGGGCTTATCTGATCCTCAGCTGCAGAACAGGAGACAAAAACTTAATAAATACACAACTGGAGAAGCAAAGTTAATAAAAACAGACTCATCTACAACTACAATGTTAAATTAACAACTGGTGAGTCAGAGTACTGGACAGCATTATGACACACAAGACATATGCTCATTGCAAGCTCTCCCAAGAATCCCAGATATTTTAAAGCCAGAGTCCACACATTTAACATTGATTGCAAAAGGGTTGGCCATTTCCTCTCCCGCAGAGTGAACCTTCTCTCAAGAAAAAATGAGAAAATAGACAAGCTTCCTCATTACTGTTGCACTGAGTATACAATTTCTATTAAGTGAGAAAAAAAAATTGTCAAATGACATCAGTGATATAAAATTATTTTTAAAAGATTGCAAAATAGGATCAGTTACAGACACTGATTCCAACGGGAATAAGAACCAAAACTTAAAACCTGATATGAGGCAGTCCTTACTGTTCTGTTTTGCACAGAAGACCAAGAATTTTTGGGAAAAAAAACAGGCTGCTCATACTATTCCTTTCACTCTAGATGAAATGTTCAACAGATCAGAGACACTTGCCAATTATTCTTCTCTCTTCTGCCCCTTCAAGCCTAACTAACATGAAGGATGTAGCTCTGGTAGGTACAGCTCAGGCATTAAGAGAGAAAGATGTTAAAATGTCTTTGTGAAAGACATTTTCAGCCTACAGCTTTCCAGGGATGGTGACATTTTATTGAGGACCCTTACTTTGAAAAATAGGTCATTCTAAAGCAATTTTAGTACCAAAGAGATAGATAGCTATCATCTTTATTGACGATAGGTTGACATTACCTCCACCTTCAATTTCAGAGGGAGCAGGAAATTGCCTAAATAGTACAATTTAACTACATTTCAGTATATGTCTTTTTTTTTGTTTTTTTTTGTTTTTTTTTTTCCCTTCTCTCAGAAAACAGCCAGGTTCTATTTTAAAATTCATGATTTTGGGACTTGCTAGACAGGTTCTGCTTACCTCCCATGGTATGTCCTGCACTTTGCACAGCAATGATTGCAAGCTACAAAAGAACTCCCATACTATTCTTGACAAAATTAATCTCCAGTTATAAATTATTCAATAAAAAAAGAAGAGAGCATTTGTGGTCTGAAGTTCATCCTAATTTAATATTTTTGTGCTGCAAAAGCATGCTTCACCAGGAAAACACAAACAAACAAACCAGGGGTCAGTAGGAGGGAAGAGAATTTTTTAACTCATTGTACTGATATACCAGACATTTTTAGGGCTTGTTTTTAGGCTCTCATTTTGCTACACTGTGCATACCATCTTTCTCTTCATTGTCTTGCCTTTTTTATGTCCGCTTTCCATGTCTCTGGATTGGCTCTATTTATCTGTTGTATTCTTACACTCTTTTTCTTCTCTTGCCCAGCCTCTTTCCCCTCATTCCATTCTCCTTAAGTCACCTCTCCCTCCTCACATTAACCCTATCTTCTCTTTTTCCCTGTAGCTCTGCACATGCCAAGGTTTTTCTCTCAGGGAATTTATATTTCATCTGTGTGATATGCTCAGAACTCCTAAACTGTTTCAATTCAAACAAAATTTTGCAGTTATAAATGCCTCAAGATATCCTACATGCACTTTGCTCTGCCTTTACCTACTCTTTCCACCCTGGCTCTTGTTCAGCTTGTTAATTTGTGATATTTTGCTAATGATCATTTGAAAATTTCTTCTCTTCATTTTGTTATGCACTCCTTTCTCTGGTGCCAAGGTAACTTGTCCTGACTTTCTCTTCTGATTTCAGTACTGTGCAAAAGAAACACATCTGGTTTCTATCCACCTATCTATCCCATATTCCTTGCTTGAGCTTTCAGGCAGCTCAATATTTAATAATGTTAATGCAAGAGTATCAAAAAAAGGCAATCAAGAAAAAATACAGAAGTTTGTACAGTGTTTTTACCTAAGCAACAGCTAGGTGTCTCTCACAATGTTGTTAAGTCATCTTGGGAAAGTCAAGTTTGATACAAAAGCAGTTTGAGGCATTACATGAAAGTATCCACATTGCAGCAAGAGGAAAAAGAGACAGAAAAACATCACAACGACAGCTACGGAGTCAAACTCTCTTGCTTGTATTAGTCAGACTGACAAGTGATGGGAAGGCCAAGTAATGCCATGTCAGCAGAGAACCCAATGTCCAAGGCACCAGTGAGCTCTCTCCTACAGCACCATGTGCAGTTCCAGCCACAGACACTAAGAAAGATGAACCCAGGGTGCTGATCAAAGGGTGATCAAAATCGTGGAAAGACTGTTTTGCTAGAGAGAAGCTAAAAGGATGCGGCACCGTAGCACAGCAAAAACAAAGGCTCAGAGGATGGGAGACTGCTGTCCACAAACACATCAGGCACTAAACAGTAGGGAGAGAGGTAGGCTTTTCAAAGCAGTATCAGGGTACAGCACAATTTCATAAAGGTTTCACTACAACTTAATTAAAATTGCATTAGAAATTAAAAGAGGGAAATTAGCTAAAGATTAAAGCTTTTCAGTTCTGGGACTATTTTCCAATAGGAGTAGTCAAGGTAAACAACCCACCTAATCTAAAAACACAGCTTAATAAATTAATTACAAGAGTTAAATGAAGTGTTTGCCTTAAAAAATTAGCTGCTGGGACTTGATTTATAGTAGATCTTCCACAGTTTTATCTCCAGGATTCTCAGGTCAGTCAATGCATCTGCAGTATGAGGATGAGGAAAGGCTGCGTTGGGAAGTGACAAAAAGGTAGAATAAGGAAAAAGGTCACAACTAGACAGATAAAGAAGGGGGAAAAAAGTGAAGAGAGAAAGTTAGATCTTAGGAAAGAGAACAGAACAGAATGATTATAGAATAAAATATATTAAAATATGTAGCTATACAAACAAGAAAGAAAGTAAAAAGCAGAAAGATTGAAAGAGTAAAGATTTTTTCCTTTCCTTTACATTTACAAAGCTTAGTTTTCTGATAGAAAGACAGATGGTAAAATACTAAAATACCTTTTAAAATGTTAGAATGCAACAGGTAGTTACAGGTATATCACCTATACCCATGTGAGTACCTGTTAACTGTCTTTTTTAAGAGACGGGATTTCTCTCATGGCAGGATGTGCAACCACTGATCTAAGCGTTTCACAAGGACCTTGCCAGAGAGAACAAAACACACTTTCCTCTCAAACCTCTGCTAACCATTCTCTGAAACATCCAGGTCAAAGAGAAAGTCTTACAGCCCACCTGAAGGTGAGCTCCTCCTGGCTCTGTTGGAGAGACGCTCCTTCCCCCCACCACTATCCTGTTTCAACCACCAGCAACCAGATTCCTGTACCTGCCTTGTGTGAGGCACTCAAATTAACCATTAAATGCAGTCTTAAATAAATATAGATTAATGGAAAGGGCTTCAACAGAGTGTTTTGGTCTCTCTCTCTCTCCCTCTGAAGGAGAGATGCTATACAAATAGGTTTACCTCTGAATATCTGCTACAAAGTGTTTCCCTTCAAATGTCAAACCAAACCCAGTGGAAGTCTGAAGGCTTCTCAGGAACTGTGTCTTGTGATTAATCTGTATATCGCTGGTATATATTATACATACTGTTCCCCAAGATGTCATATTTCACATATTGCCCATCTGCATCCTCAGGTCTGCAGCAGAGGAAATGTACAGCTGACAACTTAATATGCACTTCCTTATGCCACAGAGCTGCCTAGCTGTGGAGCTCTGCTCCTCCTCAGTGCCAGTCTCTCAGGAAACATATCCCTCAGCCCTGAAGCGTTCAAGGGTCCTCCACAGGAATGGGTGGATGAGCTGAAGGGGATGAATGCCATGTTTGCACTGGAGAAACACAGTAAAACACTGACTGTAATAAAGGCCTCAAGTGGAAATGCTGGTCGTATTTAAATTGGTGTGAAATATAGCAGACTGTCTCCCAAGCTTAAATTGTCAGCAATAGGCACAGAATATGGCTAAGAAATTATTTGTATTGAAAAACTTAGTTGTTTGTAGTGGGATGCTGTCTTCATAAACATAGCTGTATTATTCTGTTGTGTTGGGTTTTTTTTTCCCAAACATGCAATAGAAGAGTGAATGGTAAACATGTTTGAATACTGCTTCTCATTTCCTTTTGGGCCCCCAGTCAGGAAATGTGGAAAATCAGTGTTGGTATTGTTGGAGATTAATGGTTGCTGCTCAGAAAGCATACAGAAAGGGAATATATTCCTGCCAGGACAAATACATAGGCCACTGGACAAAAATCTGTGAACCACAGATAGGACTATATTATCATTGTAACCATCCACAATGCCTGTGTTGCTCTGTAATTAATAATATTCACATGTGGGTTTGACTGAAATAACTGTAACAACCAGGAAAATTAATGCCATACCTTCATGGTCTAATTTATTCTAAGGTATTTGAAGTTTTCTTTTCAAATCAGCTTTGCAGTATTTAAAAATTAGATTTCTCTTCCAGCTATAGGCAGAAATCCTTCATGGATTTTTTTGCCCCTATATACTCAATATGGATTTAAAGACCATGTAATCACTGCTTTTTTTATATGAGCAGTTGGATGTCACAAGAGAAAATACACTCCACTGAGCTATAAGGCCTTTAAAATCAATCCCTGTCATCAGTTCATTTGTTTCCCACTCTCCTTCAGAGAGGCTGTACTTTGGAGCACTCCAGCTCCACGTATATTGGGACACATCACTGCAGCTTCTGTATACTTCTTCTCCCCTTCCGTTTTCTTACAAAATAAGGAATAGGCTACAGTGATCTCATACATTTATGAAAAGCTTTCATTCTCTATATTCAGTAAATTTACAGGGTCTAACCAGGGAACCTGAAAACAGGAAGAGCTGAGTCCAGCTTGGTCCTAGAAGCTAAAGCACAGGCAAGCTACCTCAGGTCATTATTTAAAAAATAATACAGTTAAAAATGATGACATAAAACATCACTACCAGGGTATATCCCCATGGTCTTATGGCATGTTTGCCTTCAAAATGAAGACCTGTGGGGTCAAGTCCTAAAGTAAGGACTCAAAATTGATACCAACATCAATGTGGCATGGATCTATGTTTGCTTTGTTGTTACGTGATGTGAATAGTGAACTAAGCTCATGATACACATGAGTACATTACCAGTTTACCCTGCTAACCCCATGGTTGCCATGATCAGATTACTTCTCATGGCTGAGCTCACTGTTTGCGGGTTACTGTTTGGTGGTACAGGCATAAGATGCCCCCTGCCCATGGTTGCTCAGTAAACAGTCATGGTATTTTGTCCCATTTTTTAATTCAAAAAATAATGGATCTCCCTACAGATACAACCTGATAGTATTCTCAAACCAAAGTCTTCTTCCATATGTGCCTATATAATGTTTGTTTTGCCAGCATTGAAATGGCTTCAAAATAAACCCACAGTCTGATTTGTCAGTCTAACAAAACACCAGCCAGCCACCAGAGATGTCCAAACAGATCTGAAAATAAAAAACCATGAAATGACTCAGTGCATTAAGTCCCTGTGACAGCCAGGAGCTAATACCAGACTATCTACTTTGGCTGAACTCTTCCTTGGGTCATCTCCATTTGTACTGTTAAAGCCAGGCCCTCATCTCAAGCCAAAGCTTGCCCACTTCAGAAATGGGTCAACACAGGTACCGGGGAAAAAAACTAAAATGGGGGGTTTGAAATGAAATTAAAAACTCCTGTGGCCACAAGGAGCAGGAGAACAGTCACACTCTATGGCTACCAGTGTGGTTGTCCCCACAGTCCTCCTGTCATGTCAGGAAGCTTTAGCAGTGCCTAGCATCTCTGTGGGGTCTCTATGTATGAATATACCTAAAAGTATTATCCTGGACAGTGGAAGTATCAACTTGTTGAGGATGTTCAGCCCACGTTGCACAGCGCAGATTGCAGCTATCCCCACCATCTCCATAAGGATTATGAGAACATGGGCAGTTCTTTGAAGGTTCTGTAACTACCCCACGAAGTAAGAGCCTATGGTAAAGAACAGGGGAATTACTCAAATAATAAAGATCACATTTATTGCCGCACTGGAAATATTAGTGACTTTTTTCACCTCCCCTTTCCAGACCACAAAGGTGACTTCAGGGTAAATTCTTTCTGAACAACACAAGCATGATACATTTCTCTTGACGTTTGACTCTATTCACCACAGAAGCTACATGCTAGCTCCATCTTTAAAGAAGAAGTGATACGTACAAGTTCTTGTATGAAGTAAAATGAAAGACTCTAAAAATGGTTACTGTTCTATAATGACAATTCCATTTTTCCTTTGCAAAATTGCAATTTTAACAGATTTCCTTCCCTTTTTTTTCTGCAGTTTTTCACTGTAAAATGACCATTTTCTGTTTTTGACAAAATTATTTCTTTTGAATGCATACTACCTGTAACTTGAAAGTACTTTCTGACAAACCAGAGGTGAAATATGTACAGAAAAAGTGATACCTAATAACACTTGATGAGATGGAATCTCATAGTTGTCGTAATGGTACAACTCAGGTGACTCATGTACCAAAGAAATTAACAATACGCTTCTTGTAATCAGCTAAGATGGTAACAAGTTCAAAATTGAAGTACAAATGTTATGAACGTGGGTTTCAGGGGATAATAAGACCTTATATGAAATGCTAAATAATAATGGTTAACTAGAATGAAAAGATTAAGACAAAAAGTTTTCACACAGGTTGGACAGCATTTTTCTGCCTGTCCATAGGTTCAGAGAATAATATCACTAAAGCACAACCAAAAGAATGTATAAATTTGGTAAGCAGTCCTACCACAGAAGGGGTAAGTCTCAAAAAGTCAGAAGTCTTCATATGGACTATTTGAAATACCATGTTTCAGCTCCTTATTTTGAAATTCCCTGAAGGCTGACACTACTGAGAGTTCAGTGACTTATCAGCATTAAAGAGAATCTCAAAACTGGACAGACATTTGGGGGACAAGTTGAGCACTGACTGCCATCAAGGACTTACTACTGGGCAGAATTAACATTCAAACAGGGACAGCTGAGGAAGCTTTCAAGCAAGCACTACTCCCAGAAAGAAACCTAATGGATCTTTGAAAGGCAAAGAATGTGCAGGGTGCTGGACACCAGGTGGGATATGCAGAGATTTGGCTGAGCCCTCAGCAACATCTGAATATGCAGAAGTACCAGGGGACATCTTAAGTTCATTTTCAGTATTACTGACTTGCAGATTTTGTCTCTTGAATATTTTCATTAATGATGGTAATTGCATTCACTATATTTGCTTCTCCTGCCCCTCCCTTTTTTCCGACCATCTGCAACTGATTCCCCTGTGGTTGTTTTCTGCCTCACCTGCAGATCCCCATTTCCTTGTGAATTCTGACAGGTGTTTATAATTTATTTTGCTTTGGTAGCTGCAGATAGAGATGGTAAATCAAGTAGCACTTAAAACTGTTAAACACCAACCACAGCTCTCTCCTTGCAATCCTTTGCCTTTACTTTACATGTCCCTGTCTGTTAAGTCCTGTGCTCTTTGGACAACCCAAAAAAAAATAGCTACATAGAAAATATGGTTTAAAATATATTTAATTTACCTGCAATTCTCCTTCCATTATACTAAGCAGTTTTATCAAGTCCTCTTTAGAAAGCTCTATGGACTTCTTGTTCTTTCGTTCAGAAGGTCCAGGTGATTTTGAGTGCCGTTTGACAGTTGCTGAAGCCATGACCTCATCTTCCTTCCGATGAGGTTTGTTCTTTTTCTTGGCATCCTCCTGAAGTTTTTCATTCTCTGCATGGCTGATGACAGGCTTGGAACTGGAGAAGTGCCCGTTAGACGAGCTTTCTCCACCTTGGTTTCGGGATCTCATCCCTGCCTAGAAAGAAACAAACATAAAGATGCATTTATAAACAAAATTATTTACAAAAAAAGCCACAGTGGAAATACTGCCTTTGGAAAGAACAACAGTATGCTATAAACTGAAAATACTGTGATGCTCAAGAGACTGTGGAAGAAAGCTCAACCATTTTAACCAATCTGTGTGTGGCAGAAGCAAAGTCCTAAAGTAAGGGTAACCACCATTTTCAGCGAGCCAAAATGCTAATATGAATTTAAATCTATGGAAATTAAAAGTGACGCAGGAAAATGGTAAATAACATGTTCCAGTGTTTTCTTTCCTTCAGTTGACATTTTGATCATTTACAACTCAACACTGCAAAACAAAGCAGGTTGTTAAGTAGCTCTTATTTTAACATGGGGTTTACTTGACAATCAGAAATGCAATTAAATTTTAGAAAAGCATATTCCTTGAGTTTAAATTCTCCACAGCAATGGAATGACAATGCCTGACAAAGGTCACTATGTAGTTTCTCTTAGTGAAGCAATGATTTTATTCCAGGTAATGAAGAAAAATGGGGAATGCAGAGTAAATCAGTTGGCAAATAATGCATGAAATTATTAGTAAGTGCCAGAGAGGAAAGTTGAAAAGAATTTTGAAAAAAGAGCACAGAAAGCATGAAATCACTGAGAGGTAAATGGGCAAGATCAATGCAGTTTTTCCAGAAGATTCGGGTATCTCTAAAATGTCAGGTCATGGTTATGGAATGCTCATATCTGTCCTCTTAAGCACCTGCAGTCTTAGACCATGACAGCAAACATTTCTTAGCTCTATCACTTGACCTACTGTATTGCTAAATATTTATATCAATAGATCTAATGAATAATATTCCACTGTTTCCAAGTATTTCCTCTGACTTGAATTTATCTCTGGATTTAGCTTGCAGCTTGTTCATTAGTCAGACAGATGCTTCTCAACATCAATAATCTCTCACACTTTTCTGATAAGGATTTCAGAGCAGCAGTCCACTAGTGATGGGGCAAAATGTAAAATACACTGACTAATCAGCTTGGCTGAATTATACTGGGCCTGCTATGGCTTGCTACTTACTTGACTCAAGCCAGTGTTATAAATCTCTTGCTCACATTAGCCTTGCACTTCTGTAGTTTCACACTCAGCAGGAAGATTGTCTTTTTATTATCACTTGATACTCGTGTCTTCGTTAATTCAGTGGAACTTGTCCAGCATAAATGGAGAGAAAATTAGATCCAGTGTTTTCGAGCAAGAGAGTTTCACAGAAATTCCTTGCATTGTAGGTCTGCTCCTATCCAAACAATACGTGATACAGGTATACAATGGCCTTTAGCTTCCTGAATGTTTATGCAGTGTGTTTTTCATCAAACAGTTTGGATTAAACACATGAATTACACTTTCTAAAAACAGAACTCCATTATAAGCATGAACAATACCTGAGAACCTCAGGAAATCTTTTAGGTTAGGGGTTTGTAATGGAAAAATAAACACTGTACTATGTTTCCTCTCAGATAGGGCTTCTCAATTTGTTTAACTTTAATGGGTTTTAAACTTTCCAACCATGTTTCCTCTTGGGAGAGAGCACTTGGGATTCAATCTGTCTCTATTTTCTAAGTGCTTCCTTCTGAGTCCCTGTGGGTCACAGCCTCCAGCCACTTTCATCTCTAAACCAAACCTATTTTTTATGGCTTGCAGTGAATGGTTTCATAGCTCTAGGACATCCTACATGTTTTAAGAATAAATATTTAAAGACTGTCTTGTAGATGTTTTCCAGTGGAAAACAGATTATTATATTACAGTATTCTGCTTAGTAACATGCCATGTTAATGATTTCTCTGTAGTAAGATGACTCAACTGTTAGACCCGAAGGTGCACAATTAATTTTAAATTGAACCCATGACTAGTTGAGACACATCATCCACCTGAAGCACTACATAATCACCCAGATGCAGTTAGCTGAATTTGTTAGACTTCACAAATAGTGGCGTGTCACCCTGTCAAATCATAATTCAAGACAGCCATTTTGATCCATCTGCCCCTGTGGGAGCTGAAAGAACAATTCATGAAGCCATGTAAAGACTAAGCAGTTGACTATGGGCTTATAAGCCTGTTAACAGAGAAATTAGGAATGAATATTTAAAGTGTGCTTCTACTTCATGCAAATCAATATAGGCCCACAAAAGACAGATGCAAATTTTTTTTTTTTTTCCAAAATTCAATAAAACAGCAACAAATCAGCTTAATGAATTGACTTGGTGTTTTGTATCATCTGGCTAATTAGAATATGATTTTCGTTAAAGGAGATCCAACTTGGCCTCCTTCGAAATTTCTTTTAAACTTGCAGATTCATTTTGCAGAAGTCTTACAGGGCAGTGACTGTGGCAGACAATCTGTCGCTCTCGGGGGAAATGCCCCTAAAAGCCTTTTGTTTTGTCAAAGCCTGCCAAAATCAACATAACAATAAGACTTACTCTGTCTTCCCTTATAGTGTTGATACTTTTCCAATATGTTATCCAAATGCAAAGGTGTCCCGTGTTGAAGCCAGAGATGCAGGTGACGGAAGCTTAAATGGTGATAGAAAGGGCCAAAGTTTTGATATTCACACAGTAATTTCCAAGGAGTTAAAGGGCCAAAATCAACGGCACGATCCAGCTGTTGTGCAGTGCTCTAGGAATATAAAGCAGCTGTAAGGATGACTGAGTTTTAATTAGAGTAGCGTGAAGCAGCCAGAACATACCAGTGATCTTGGCCGAAATACTGTGTGCTGGAAAGGAGTGCGTAGTATTATCATTCTGGATATCCGTCTGTATTTCTGATGGCATCGTGATAAAGAAGAAAAGGTTCTGAGCAGTTGCATGACATTATTTCGATATGCAAATATCGAAATCCCAACATTTTTGCTGATCTGTTTTCTCACCAAGGTTCCAAAATTGATTCTGGGGACACTGCCAGTCTAACATTGGTAACAAATGACCTCCTGCCGTCAGCCCTGACCATGTCTCTGTATCTTACAGCATTCCTGATCTGCTGAAGGGATTGTGTTCCCTGAAGAAATAGCTGGTATGATTTATAATGACTTTAGCATTTAACTCTACTTTTTTTCCCCCAACCCTTATCATATGGCCTATTAAACTGGAAACTGTTCCTAACAGTTTCCCAGTCAAATAAGAAGACTTTATATAATCAGTCACCTTGATTTTGACATTTATTGGCTACTCATTTCAATATGTGCTCACAGCATCAGTACTTGGCATGGGAACTCTTCAGCCCCTCTTCTGTTTCAGTGATTTGTTAAGCTTTAAGCACAAAGGACAAATGCTATGATTATTTACTTGAGTCTGTACTGTTGTTCTGGGCATGGGTCCTTCAGTTTTCACAAGTTAGCAATCCACATAAGATTTTATGAAATAACCTTTATGTTAGTTTTACTGACATCAGGAGGAAATCTATGAGGAATTTGCTGAGTAGGATGTCAGGAGAGGACAGGCTGCATGCTGTTCCAGACCCTTACCCCATTGACAGCAATTTGTTCTCCCTATAGCTCTTGAAGTGACAGGTTAAATTAGGCTCTGTTACTAGTGCTATTAGAATCAGATAACGTAAAAGGGTTCTTTGAACTGAATATGTAGTCCCTCTTGCTAATCAGACATGCTGATTTTGGCTCCATAGTGCCTTCCCTTAAAACAATAATAATGTTATAATACACACACACAAAAAAGTTGATTTAAAGCCATGATATGGTTGTTGCCATTGGCTATAAATTTGTAGTCTGGAGTTCAGTTGCAGATCTAACTGATTAGGATATCACATGAAAGTGCTGGGTTTCTGACAGGCTAACAATGTATTGTATGGTCAGTGCAATTGGGTTATTAGTAAGCCAAAACTGGACTTGTTTATCTGCTGTGGCTCTGGGAACTGTGTCCTCCAGAGGCTCTGCTGTGCAGGCTTTTGGAGTGGAGCAAAGTGTTGTGCGGGAGCACATGGTACACAGGGTTGATTGGGCAGAACTCAGGTACTGCGCAAGGCAAATCTCTGCCCAGTGATTACCAATCAATGTATAGCAACAGGACTGAAAAATAAATTAAATATACTCAAGATGGAGACCATATCATATAAAACCTCCATCAGATGTGAAACACCCTGTAAACAAGGAGGAGAGCTGGAAAAAATTTTAAATAGTATCAGTCTGTATCTGTAAGTAGTAGATACCAAGGGGGGAAAAAAACCAAACAAAACCACCAATACACAAAAAAGAAGACACTTTCTTAAATGTCAGGAGGAGGTGAAGATAGATCAAATTGACCTTGTTGGCTTAGAAGTCCTGAGCAAGGACCACGCCCAAATGGGAATGGATAGTTTTAGCCCCAGGGGATCTAAATAGCCACAACTAAGGTTACATGGCCTCAGTGCTGTGCCTTTCACAGGACAAACATGTAGAGATACAACTGTGCACACAGCCTCAGAGACTGATTAAAATTATTACTTTTCTTATTAATTACTCAAGGTTGTTCTCCTGGACTCTGCAGATGTTCATTATTATTGTTTTGCCTGACTAGAAAAAATTAAAAGGAATCAAAATACCAAGAGGTTGTGCTAGGACCAGGTAGGAGCTGCTGGCTGCATTGTTGGAGGCACATGCTAAGCAATGCTGCACAGCTGGACTTGAATGCTGCATGAAGCAGACGTGTATCAGACTCCAGATTGGGAACGACACCAGGCCAAGCAAAAGCAGTCCTTATTCTTGGTTTTGCTTTTGCAGATGAGTCCAGTGTTTGTTTCAGTTATGCTGGTCAGAGGAGAGTGATAAACCAGATGACTAATACAATGAAGAATTGAACAAATACCTACCCTTTGCAGTTCTGGAGTTTCCTGACTTTCTAAATATTCACGCCTAGAGTACTAATCCATTGTGCTGTCTAACCCTCCCCCAGCCTCTTGTCCCGCAGGCATCATGACTTGATTTGAGCAAACAACAAAAGGTCTTTGTTCTTCTGACAGTATTACACATTGCCAGTGTGCTTTTGTGAGAGCACGTGTTCTCTGCTTGCCCTTGTTGGACTATTGGCACGGAGGGATAGATACTTCTTGAATCGGGACAATTCTCTACTCAGTAAACATCTTGAATAACTGAGCCACAGGGCTGTAACTCCTATGCAGGAGAGGACTTGTCTATCTGCATAACACCACTGCTACGTTCACCCTTTTACCTGGTCTGTTTGCTGCCCACGGAAGGATTTGTCATACAGGTATTAGGAGGAGCAACATCACAGCACATGTGCTGAGCCTCATGCACTGAAGAAATGTTTGTTTCATGCTGTTGACACTGCTGAAACAGCAAGGTTTGCTGTTTGCAGGTAGTGTAGAAAAGCAGCAGTTATAGCAGACACACTTGTTGAGGTACAGCATGAGAATCAGCAAAGCCTTTTTGCTTTATCAAGTATTTATTTTATAGCTTCTAAAATTGATTCTTATAACAGTGGAGCATAGTAGTGCATGGACTATATT
Organism: Myiozetetes cayanensis; assembly: GCF_022539395.1. Classification (NCBI taxonomy): domain Eukaryota; kingdom Metazoa; phylum Chordata; class Aves; order Passeriformes; family Tyrannidae; genus Myiozetetes; species Myiozetetes cayanensis. Next base: position 83,657,904 of record NW_026087411.1, on the reverse strand, counting down.
CACCAAGGACTATATCAACAATAATTCCTTTGCTTGAAAAAAGAAATGAGAGGAATAAGCATAAATATAGTGTCAAGAAGAAAAGAAATAGATTGGTGAAAATTCCATATCCAGGTGTCTTTATGAATAAGTATAATCTGTGTAAAAGCAGAAAAGGATTTCACAAAACTTAAAGAGGAAACCCAGTCATCACTAAGGCAGATTTATACCACTTTAACACCATTTTCTTAATTCCAAGATAAATTCTCTGGCTAAATTATGGCACAGATTTACAAAGAACAGAGTTTTTGCTGGTATAATTCCATTAATTTTGTCATTTTCAGGAAAACTTGTGGTTTCATCTGGAATACTTTTTCTTGAGTAATGCAGGCTGACCAACTAAGGAGTAACATAGAGTTGTTTCACAAAGATTCATGTTTCCCAGGCTTCATCTGGAAAAACATCTTGCATGCATGAGGCATGAGGAATGATAAGCTATTAGATCATCATTGAGTCAAAAAAATAAACTTTTATATATGACTCTACCCATGTTTTGATTACTGTGCTTCCCAGCTGCCAGAAAGTACAAATAGGAGTCATAGAGAAGAGACAGCTCGAGTAGCTGACACCGCTAGACAAACATGTCACTAGGTCTGATGAGGGCTTAGAAATTTATTCTCTGGAGTGGCCATGGGGGAGAAAGGGACTAGCCAGGAGCAAGGTAGGTGGCAACAGTGCTAACTGCTCACAGTGCAGCCTCTCTAGCGTTTCAGCGGAGCTGGGAGACATGGACTACTCATCCCTCTTCTCAGCCCTATATTCCTGTGCCCAGGGCTACTTCTGATTTGAAGGAAGAGCATGAGTCTTTGGAGGAAAGAAATGCCCCTGCTTCCTGGGGCCTTGCACATAGCTGATGGAGCCTGTCTTGAGACAGACGCTCTTTGAGGGCTGGATTGAGCACTGTGCCTTCTCATGAGTCTTCTCATATTGTTTTACAACTTTCTGTCTTTTGAGTTATCACATTTCAAATCAAGCTTCACATGAAGATAACACTAGCAATGTCACCATTAGTTTCAGTCCAAACCCAGCAAACATATCACCTGACAGCCAGAATGTGCCTGGTAATAAAGGTGATGCAGATTAGTTAGCCTACCAAAGATTTTTCACTCCTGCAGATGGAAAATCTTTGGTGTTAGTCATTTCTTTTTTGTTGATAGCGTAGAACTAAGCTGATAACCTCCAAGATCAGATATACTGTGGACTTAGAACCATGCTATGTCTCTGGTAAGTAGTTTCTAAAGACCACTGCTCCTATAACAATGTACTGTCTCCTCCCAAGATGGAAGGAAACTGCTGAAAGCAGCAATAGACAGGAGCAGGCTGATAATCATCACAAGTATTGACTCCCAGTCCCTCATCCCTATCCTTACCATGACCAATCGAAATACCTAAAACTGTATCACTGAGGGAACACTGCATGGAAACTAAAGTCATTCCATGGTCCATGCAAGCCTTCTTTAACCTAGGAATAAATCATGGGGCAAATAGGGAATACAATTAGGAAATTAGGAAATCCTTCGCTTTTTAAAAAATAAGTTTTGACTTTTCACTTTAAAATTATTTTTTATTTCAAAATTAACTCGGATTTTAGCAAGTGTGAGATAAGACAAAAAGATGAATGTCCCAAAAGCAAACTTCAAGCTTTGGGTCGAGGTAAGCATTTTGTTGTCTCTTGCTGGCCTGATGTGGATTATGAATCCCTGTTTTTTTCAGTAGCCATGATTTGCACAGCTGATTTTACTGAAACCAGCCAACAACTGTAGCTACATTTTATATGTGACTAATTTATCTTCCTTTTGTTTTATAAAAATGAAAAAAATCATCATAGTGCAGATACCCTTACAGATTTTATAGCAAAAAGAAAAAAAATAAAATCAACAGAGGATCTGTATCTTCTATAAATGTTGTCTCCAAGAGACAACAGTGTAAAAAAACCATCTGCAGCATCTCAAATTTCAGCTGAAAACCAAAGCAGAGAGCAAGTTCCAAATCTCTCTCAGTGACCCCTTTGTAGGAAGTTTCAGTTGTTGATAGACAGAGAGTACCAGCTTGCACATGAACGCCTGGTCTTCTGGTGCGATGTGAATTTAACCCCCTTCATTCAACCACGCTGCCTTCCACCTCCCAAAAGGTTCCTCCTCTGTGAAGTTTAACTGGCTTCAAAACAAGGAGATAAAAATAGTCTCTGATCCCAAGCCTGCCCTTGAGTTTCACTATCAGTTTTGGTGGATTTACCATAGTATTTTTCCCATTAGAGGAAAAAAAAAAAATTATTTGGCTACATGTATACTGCAGATTAACCATGTCCAGGACTGGTCTCTGACTGTGAGGCCAGCTGTCCTGGAAAATCCTTCAGGCTCTTAAGCCCTCTTAGCATCCATAACGTGCTGGCTGCATCCACACTGCCCACTGGGAATTGCTCCTAGCCCATGCTAACTCCTGAAACATGCTCTTAAATGGTTCAGGAGGGTGTTAAATGGTCTGGCCAAAAGTGTGCCAGGGACCACTTGAACAGTTTAGTATGAGTAGAGACATTCCCCTTCCAGTATCTGTGCTCATGCCCATCACTGTTTAATTTGCAGCCTTTCCTTTCCACAGCCTGCTCCTTTACAAACAAAGGAAATGGAAAACTAATCTGCCATGCAAAGGGAAAGTGCAACTCACCATAAATACACAGTCTGGAGAGAGAAAATAAGCGGAGGGTGGTGGGAAAACAGAAGAGGAACCAAATTTTTAAGCTAGGTCAAGGCATGCAGAAGTCTATTACTTATTCCAGAGGCATACTTTTAAGTTGCTGCTGAAGCATGGTTTGAGATAGAGTTCAGCAGGAGTCAGGAAGAGACAGGGCAGCTGAAGCAGAGAGGTTGCACAACATCCCTACTTCACACCAGTCTTATCCTGGCTTTGCTGGGCTTGGTGGCACAGACTTTGAGCTCTTCTGCTTCATGTCACTGATAAGAAGACTAGCACTGTGAAGCTCCAGAGTGGTCCTTGCATTATTCAAAGCTCTGGCCTTCACTTGTCATTACTATTTGCAAAGAGGTAAAAGGAGAGTCTTACTTCATTCCTGGCAGTGCCAGACCAGTGACTGTCATTATTTCCCAATAATCCTGCAGGCTTTCCACTGACTTCAGAACTTGTGGCAAAGAAAGTAAAGAAATAAATGTCAGCCTAGCTGATTTAAATAATACCATTGCCTTCATGCTGACAGGGAGCAGCACAAAAACCTGCAGATACCTCACCTGGGCATTGAAAATGGTCTCAGCCACTTTAATAGCTTTCATTTATACAAACTATATTTACATGCCTCATCTAATGTCACGGTTTCAAAATCCCTGGACAGCAATTTCTTCACTTGAAAAGAATGAAGTTAAAGAGTTATCCTGCAGGTACAGGTTGAGCTGGTTTTGATCTTTTTTTGAACAGCCTGTCACTGTTAATCTGCTCAAATCTTCACCTCTTTTTTTAATTCAGAGCAAAAATTCAGGCTAAACTGAAAATACAGCATAGTTACTTTGAGGATGAAAGGAAGAGAGAAGGAAGAAGCAAATAAATATCTCTGCATGACCTTGGTCTTTCATTAACATTATTAAAATGTCCTGCTGCCAGAATCAAGTTTCTTTAATGTCTGTCACTTCTTAAAATCCAATGTCAACAGGGATAAATTCTAAGTGAATTGTGTTTGTCTTGTTGCAACAAGACAAATACCCTACCTTTCTTAACTTTAAAGAAAGGGCTGAAGTTTCTTTTTTTTCCACTAGGATAGAATAAAACTTCCTTAGCTGCTTTTCTTAGAAAGCAATTTTAGTCCAGAGTCATGGAAAGATGTTAAAAAGAGCTCCTACAAGTCGAGTGGGTGTTTTATAAGCCTACATGAAGTTAAAATCATCTGCACTGGCATAAATTCACACTGTTCAGCTTTAAGTATTTCACTTGTGTGACTAAGGAGTTTAGGTTTCACCTATAATCTGCAGTGTCTTTGAAATGGAGCCTGAGCTCTCTGGGGCTAAGTTAAGGCTTCAGGCCTGTCCTCATCCTCGGTTATGCAGCTCCAGTGACCACTGCTAAAGCTCACCATGGCTCCTGTCTATCAGGGAAATCATCCGCTGATTTTCTTTCCATAGAAAAAGATGCTGGGTACAGGGTGGTGTTGCTCCAGCCTCCCTGGAGGGAGAGGACACCACTGCATTAACTGCCCTCTCTAGAGAGGTGGTGCCCTTAATATGGGCACATCAGTGAGCTGACTGATAAACTGGCCTGGATCCAGAAATGGATCCAGAAATGGGAGGCAATAGCAGGTATTTAGCACCTCGTTATCAGCATCTGCCACAGTGAAACACTTGATGGCAAATGTTAGGACATGACAGAGGATGTGGGACTGTGTCCACCCCTCACAGTCCCTGCTATAACCCACCCTGCCAACTTTGTGTTAGTGAAGTCACGAACTCAAATGGCTTGGGATGGATTTTCTTCAAAGCATCAGCACACAGACCTCTGCTTGCAGGCACATTTCTGGCTGAGAGGGGCAGAGAACCCAGTATTTCTAAAAAGTACTGAACAGTCAAAAAACTCACCCTCACTGAGCTCCCTAACTGGGAAATGAGCTCCTTTGACTCTCCAGTCACAATTCCTCATCCCGAACTCTGTTTCTTGGAGCAAAGAGTGGGGGGAATCTGGTCATAATTGTACAAAACAAATAATTTAAGAAATGGCAGTAAGAAATGGATCTATGCTAGCATTCTTTTAGTTGGAGCAAGTGAAACTAGAGAATAATTTTTAATAATTAAGGTAAATCTGAAAAAAATTAATCATAAAATTTTCAAGTTCCTATTTTGTACGTGGAGGTGTATGACAATGTTGCTGAAGGGAATTGGTGGATGTCTCTAAATATTAAGGCATTTAAGACAAGAGGGCATGGTCTCAAGCTCTGCCAGGGGAGGTTTAGGTTAGATGTTAGGAAGAAATTCTTTACAGAGAGGGTAACCAGGCATTGGAATGGGCTGCCCAGGGAGGCGGTGGATTCTCTGTCCCTGGAGGTGTTTAAGAAGAGACTGGATGTGGCACTTAGTACCATGGTCTAGTAACTGTGGTGGTAGTGGATCAAGGGTTGGACTTGATGATCTCAGAGGTCCTTTCCAACCAATCTGATTCTATGATTCTATGATTGTGTCTTGGAATACAAATTTAAAAGATAGAGACTGTATATGACTGGTAAATCAGTTAAGAAAGCAGGTAAGAAAGCAACATAAAGACATTACTGTTTTTCTTTATTTAGTTAAAAACAGTCTGACTCAGCTGTTATGTAATGTCTCCGCATTCCTTATTTATTTCCTTAAATATTTTTCATCTGCCTTCAAGGAAGTTTAGGTGACTGAGAAATTGCTTTGGGCTGCTTCTCCTGTGCATGTGTGGTGGACTCAGGCCTTGGCAAGGACCTGGTGTGGTTGCTGCTGGCAGTTCTGTCACATCTTGGCTCCACTGGCACCAAGCTGGACCAAGCTGTGGTTTGGGAAAAGGAAGACTAGCCAGTTTTCCTCCTATGAGGATGCAAATTCACCTCGTTACATATATATCTATGTATATATATGCATGTGTATATACAGTTATCTTAAGAAATGAGATGTAACAGAGAGTATTCTCGTGTGTTCATTTCACATTTCACTTAGTGGCTCACTCCTGGTGAGAATAAACCTCACTCAGGTTTCTAACTCAGGTGAAAGTGTCCTGAAAAAGCAAGCCCAAACTAAATGGCTGAGCCTCCACTGAAATACTGAGAATACTTCCCAAGGCTTTCAGTAAAGTCACAACAAAGTCCCCATGCTGGATAAATATTTCCTTACTTTTATTAATTAAGAATGTAATTTGAGCAATATATACACCCTATGCCTCCATAAGAAGTTGTGTAACTCATTTAATCAAATCTGGTATTCTACTAAATCTTTCCAATTCATCCTGCACAACATCATTGACTGCATGCCAAAAAAACCTACATATATAAAAATTAAAAAAAATCAGCCAACAGTTTGTGAGTCAATTCTAGGACTGCAAAACCTCCCTGCTATGAATTGGCCATGTTTAGAGAAACTCTACAGCTGGGAGAATGCCACATGCTCAACCTAAGGTAGCTGTAATATTTGCAAAAAAAACCCACAAAAAACCAACACTTTATTCCAGTTGTACTTACTGATGCTGTTATTAATTTTTGCCATCAAGAAACAACAAAACAAAATCTTGCATGGAATAATGTTTGGAAGCACATGCCATTGTTGTAGGATGGCTTGGCTGTAGCACTGGACTTCCAGGCACTAGAATTCACCCTGTGGAAGCAGCAAGCACCAAGGAATCGACAAACCTCGGACTTGTCAAAATAAGCCTATGTGTCAAACACAAAGGATTATACTTAAAGGAATAGGAAAGCCTAGAAAATAAGAATGTTGTCAACAACACTTAGTATTATAGTACAAAAGTCATAAACTGGTGTGCCAGCAGCAGGCTTAGCTCCCCTGGCCTCTGCTCAGCCAGGGAATGACGCAATGTTGTGCAAACCATTTCTGCAGGTAGCCAAATACATGACATTATCTCTGTTTAAGTAAGCAAGAACAAGGCTGGAGAGTTCTATGCAAACACTTGTTACTGACTGATCTCTTATGCCTTGAAGATGCATTTCTAGAAAGGAAAAACCCAGAATTGTTCTTCTCATTCTATCTTCAAAAAAAGCTGAAAAGTACAATTTCATTAGATTTTCTCAAACCTCAGAGAAATTTTCCAAACATCTATAAAGGTAAATATTAAATAAATGGTTTGCTGAAGCAATGGAACAGTTATTGGACTTCATAGCACGTGCATATTTTTAAAACAAAAAAAGAAAAAACTATGGGGATTTTAATTTTTTTTTAAAGGTCCATAAGTAGAAAAACACCATGAGTAGTTTGTACTCACATTAACTTTGTATCAGAGAAAAATACAGTTTTGTCTGTGTAATATTGTTAGGTGAAACACTAACTATACAAATTTAAGTAAGCAAATAACTTACGCCAAGTTAATGGCAATTAGCATTATGAATGACAATTTAAGGAGGATTATATGATGTATTGCAGGTTTCAACCAACTAAAAATAGAAAAGCTATACAAGCCATAAAAATTGCACAATGTACAACTTTCAGTTCCAGGAAGACTGTGTTTGCAATCCTTGACTACAAATGGAGTTGCTTTCTGACTGTTGAGATAGATCTTCTGGAGCCATAATTAATACAGACAATCCTGAGCTTTCCAAATGAGTCAGACACTTTAAAATATTGGGTTTAAAGTTGTGACATTTTTCTAAAATCAGTGAGCGTTTGCCTTCCAGTTTTTGAGCTGGGTATGCAATTTCAAAATATGTTCCAGCACTGTGAGGCATTCCACATACTGGAAATAAAGTATAACCAATGTGATATTAGCAATGGGGCTTTTAGAAGACAGGCAAAATCTAATATGAATATTGTGAGACACCCAGTATGGTCATAGAAGCCCACAGTGCCTGCTGAAGAGTTCCTTGTTACACTAAGTTGTTAGCTCAGGATGTTTATTTTTAACTCATCGTGCTAAAAAACTTCAGTGAAAATAATGGGCACTGAGGATGTCCTTGGGAATCCTCAACAGTCCCCGAGGGCTTTGACAGCTCTGCAGTTCAGATGAGCCTTTGAAAGACAAGAGATGACGTAAGTCATTTTGATCCCCTCCTGGAGCTGACATCTGCAGGAAGCTCAAGCGTTGCTTTCCAGCCATGCTACTGCAACAGCATCTCCTGAATGTTAGTTAGTCAGGAGCCTGGCTCCTGGAAGCTCCTGTGTGTCAGCAGAACAGCTCGTGGTGTGCAGTAATACCTGTGTGGAGGGACGCTCCCAGGGCAGGGGCTTCACTAGAATCTAGGTCCGGAGGGGGGAGGAGAGAGTCGAGGGTAGAGGTGTCCCTGTGCCATCGCTCTGCTGCTCCCACCTGAGGCTGACTGGGGTCCCTGCTGCTCCCTAGAGAAAAGATAAGGCTCAGGGGCTGCATGCCAGGAACAAAGAGAGAAGCAGCGTATTCTGCTTGCTCTGCCAGCCAGACAACAGGTCAGCTAGAAAACGCAGACTTCCAGACTTAAAGTGACTTGAAAATACTTACAGTTTTTAATTTAGAAACTCCCATTGATTTTATCCATGTGTTTCCAAAGCCATGACACAGCAGAGTGACCTGAAGAATCCAGAGCACGCTAGGCAATATGTTTGCGTGGTATGATACCAACCAGGTGGTAAAACCTTGCACTCCCATTGCCTCCAAAGAGCTGGTACCACAAGTCTCAGCTTTGTGCTTAAATCTAGCAATCAACACCAAGTAACCACCTGCATCCCAGGAAAAGGAGCCATAATGAGGGAGCAAAAAGCTGGTACGTAATGTGATGGGTTCCTCGTTGAGATCAGTTCTGCAGAATATGTGCAATGCAGTGCAATGACATGGCAAAATGACAGCAGAGAAGAAATGTGTCCAGCTTGGCCCATGTATCAGTGACCCAGCAGGCAGTCTGTAGAGTTCTACCTGCTCAGGGGGAATGTGAGAATCCCTTGGCTGAGCAAACTGGAAAACCCGCAGCGCAGCAAGAGCTACAGGCCAGTTTCTGTCACAGCCCACAATGCAGGGGAAGGCTGGGCACATGGTGACAACTCCAAATCCCATGGAGGTATGGCAGACATGCAGGGAATTAGGAGCTTTGCTCCTGGAAAGCTGGGGATGTTGCAGGGCATATGGGGAACGGAGCCATAACACTGGAAGGAGGCAGATTCTCATGTTGATAAAAGCTCGTTGATGCATTTGATTAGTTTGCATAAATGAACAGAATTTGATTCCACATTGTGGATCCCTGGAGCTCTGCCCTGACCTTCGTGACAGAGCAGTATGGTTGGGGTATAAACAAAGTTTTGTAGGTCAAGTGCATTGCAGAGACAGCTGGCATGGAAACGTGTCCAGGCAGGCTCAGTGGCAGGACTGGTGGTGCCACAGAGACTGAGGTGAGACCATGAAGGCATGAAGGTCTTTCCTTGGCAAGGACAACACAATGTTCTGGGAAGCTGTGATCTTTTGAAAGGAAACAGTAACAATTCTGTTCAACTCTACCAACTGACCATTATTTAAATAGTTTATATAGTTCTCCTAATAATAATAAAGCAACACAAGGAACACTACCATTTAAGGAGTAAAGCAGGACTACTATGGTGTCAGTTAATACCAGTCAGAACAGCGTATGACACATTCATCCACTATTTCTTAACAAACTATATGCAAAGTCTTGCAAAATAGTAAATGCCTACTTGGTATTTGTGTATTTTTTTTCCTTGCTCTGAATTAAAAGAACAAGATTTATTGCATTATGAACAACATAAGGATAGAAACAGTAATGAAGTCTTGACCAGCTTTAATCACAGTTAAATTGGTGCGGACACATTAAGGAAAACTTAGCTTTATAGGAAGGTTATTTTTTTGATAAATACTTTAATTTTCTAGAAAATTTATTTAGGGAACTTCAGTCTTGAGCAGCTAGTTCTTGAAGAAAATTGAGCAATTATCCATCTATTTATTTATTTATGAATAGCAGAAAGCATTTCCTACGTGTGTGAGAATCAGGTTAGCACACTGTTACACTCACAAACTCTGAATCATATCTGGCATGACAATTTACAAGAAGCAACTTAGAGATATTTGTACGAGGTACCTGGGATTTACAGAAATTAATTCTTTGCCCTACAAAATGTTTGGTCTTTAAAAAAATTCAGTAAAGTTTTCTTATTAATTTGAATGGAGGAAGGATCAAGACTACTGTTTTCAAAAGACAATATGCAACTATCTAGACCTAATAAAAGAAAATTAGGCATGCTGTTGCAATGAAGAGCTGAATTTTTAGAGCAATTCACACAGTATAAGAAACAAAGAAGAGTTTTCTGTCAACCAGCACTCTTCAGAGTTTATAGATGCTACTCTGGATTTTCATCAGTTTAAATGAGATTAAAATCTGATGGTTTGAGTGCAAAAAAGTGGTGTTATTCATGATTTTCACAAACTTTGTTCACAGGAGACATGGTTTAAAAATAGATCCTTAAAGGTATTTTCTCTCCACTATGTATTATTTTAGAGTCATTTTACAGGTGTAGCAACTATATTTAAATCCTCCCAAGAAGAGACATCCTGGAACACAGATAGGACTTGAATAATTTCAGTCCTCTGATGTTTTACCAAGCAGCAGGATAATGTAGATGCTTTACACTCTGTGGAAGAGCTTTTCCTTCATTAAACTTTAAAATATCTCGAGATAATATTTATCCCTATACATGTCTTCTGCATTTTAATGAAGTGATGCCACAGTAAATATGGTGAGCGATAGAAACAATCAGGATGAACATCACTGTACTAATTAAAATACTCTCCATCATACAATATTGTGTTGTTCAGAAAAGCCCATGGGATTTTGCTGCTGAGTTGAATAAAAATGTTATTTCACTCACAGACATCACACAGGTGCACCAAAGTGCTCCTAACCACATGTTAAGCTAATGAAAGAAGCAGCTTTGGTTGCAGACTTTGCCATACTAGCAACTTAACCTAACAGCGGTTAGGTTAGGTAACAACATCACAGCCCTTTGCACAGCAAGATGCCTCTTGGGCTGTTTTTTCCATGCCAGTTGTTGAGAGTTTTATCCCATGCACTAAACAGAATAATTTTGTTACTCTCAGTGCAGTAATATGAAGCTATTGATTCTCTCTAGATTTGTTTTGGAGAAAGCCTCTCATCTTTCCTCATTCCCATACCCATGACCCCTCTGCCCCAAGGCACCATGGATCAGGAAACCAAACTTAGCAGAAGGAAAGCCAAAGTTTTCTTTGGCAGATTTGCCAAGATACCCTAACTAAAGGGGTCAGTGAAAGTCCCTATATTCCCATTGATCTACAAGCCACAGTTCCCAGGACCCTTGAAGGAATATCCAGGGAAAGCAAAGAGCTCTTCAAGCTGCTTTTCACTCCCTTGCAGCTCCAAGCCCCAGCTGCCACACTGGGGATGGTAAAACAAAGGGCAAGTCCTTCCGGGCAGACAGTCTGATTGTGCACTCTGAAGATCTGGCTGTGCACAGGTAGTCAGGATAGGACAAAAAGTGAAGCTGATTTTGTCAAGCATCACTGGAGAACAGTTCAGGATGCATGAAGGAGCACCTACTTCCCATGACCCACAGGCCACCGTGGGGGCAGACAACACAGGACAGCTTCCACTATCAAATCAACTATTTGACTATGACTGTTATAATCAGAAACGTTTGTTAGAGTTACAGTTCCATTTAATTTATTATCAGTGCCCTCAGGATCCAGGACCACACGTCAGCCCCCCTGGGGCCATCAGCCCCTGTCACAGGATTGCCACAGCAGGGCTGACCTTGAACTCCACACAACCATGCCGTGCCCATGGACCCCACCAAGCTGGGCCCACAGCCCATCCCAGGCTCATCTCATCTCCAGGGAAGTGCCTGATGCTCAGGGCTGGGACTGCCCTCAGCCCTCTAGTCTCCATGAGGATTCCTCCTGCTCCCAATCCCCAGGAAGCAGCCACCCATGCAGTGCCTTGGCATGTATTTCCTTAATTGTCTACTTAACTGCTTGTAATCAAAGTTGGGATTTCCTTTTGCTCTTGCTTAAGAAATTGCTTGTATTTTAAAAGCTTTTAATTTTCATTGATCTTCATATGCGCACGTAGTAACTTAAATTTGTGCTTCCCTTTTCCTACAGCGTATTACAAAAGCTCTTTTGCCTTATGCTAGAGGGCAGAGAAAAGATAAAAAGGAAATCAGCATGTTTATTCCTGAAAAAAGAAGGATTGTAGAAAAATAAATGCTCCCCTAATGTCTCTCCTTCACAATTAAGAGAGCCATCATACTCTCCAGTGATCCTGACCCCAAGCACTGGGATGTCAGGCTCAGCATGACTGGGAAAAAGTTTTTGTCTGAAGCTCCCCTTGAAACTTGATTAAACTATCAACTCAATAAGGACTAGAAGTAAAACAGCCAGAAAAAGATTGCTGTCACAATCTTAACAGTTGGCAGTCAGGAGTGTCCTGAAGTTTTCCAAAAAGCTATGGCAAAAGAGACCAGGGGGTACTGGATTTGACCAAACATCCTTTTCTCTGTGATCATGGGAGGTGGTGGGATCAGTTGTACCCTCATTCTCTTTTGCTCTCTATTGGCTTACACCAAGAGGAGCACTCTCCAGAGCTAACTCCAGGGAACCAGCCCCAAAAACCCTGTCCCTGAAATTTCTTAAGGGCAATGTGTGAAAGCAATTGTGGCTTCTCCAGAGAAGGTTCATTACATACCATACAGTGTTTGTAGAAATTTTCTGTCATAATTGTCAAACAAACTTTCAATATGCCAGATACATTTCTTCAATGATTACTGTCACAAACCTAATCAGCTGCATACTATGTTGGCTGAAGGTCTCAACCAAATAACAATTTTCATTGATTTCCCAGCTTTTGATTAAAACCCTAAAACTTTTCATAGTGCAATTTTAATCAACAACTTTGGGGAAAAAACCCACATTATTTCTAATGAAGGTCCCCTTAGAAGATTTCAAAATCTTTGCTCAACCTCTTAAGCATTTGGCACAGCACATCTTTGCAAGCATGAAATTATTCCTCTGCTTGCCATGGTTTCTTTTATTATGCTATTATACAAGACTGTTGTACTTTGTCATTTGTAGCACATTACCTCAGACTCGTTCAGGTACAAAGATGGACTTCTGGGATGGTCAGGGGAAAGGAGAGCCTATCATATGAGGAGACAGAATGAAGAGCTTGGCTTGTTTAGCTTGTCAAAATAAAGGCTGTTAAGGGATCCAGTTGCTGTGTATAAATATATCATAGAGGCAAACAACAGGGAGATGGGAGAGCCATTTAAATTAAATGACAACGTTGGCAAGGGAACCCAACAGCACAGATTGTCCAGAATTTAATCTATGCTCACTTGGAGCAATGAGATTTGGGAACAATTTTCCCACTGGAGGAACCGCAGCAAAAAATCCTAACTGCACTCAGAGTGGAACTTGATAAGTTTATGAAGGGGATTATAAAACCTGATTCCTGCAATATTATGACAATAGATTTGATGACACATTAGGTCATTTCCAGTCCCGTGTTCCCATATAAAGCTATAGCATATCACGCAGATTCTATAACCTTCAACCATGCATGCTTCAAAACAAGATATGCCAGCATGCTTTATCTGCTTCAAGCTATTTAAAAACAAAACAAATCAAAATGCCCAACCAAACAGTTCAATTTAGTAAGTGTATTTTTTCAGGGTAGGGATAAAACTTCAATAATTTGCTCTCCCATAATGGCAATAAATGCAATAGAACCCAAATATATTACAAAACAAACATATTTTACATCCAAGTGTCCATCACAAATGCCTACATTTATTGATAATTAGTTCTACTTGTCATCCAGTACTGTTCAGCTTTATTACAATTTGTATAAAATATTTTACCCATGGCTTCAAAACCTTTGCAGCTGAAGTTCAACTGCTATTTATGGTATTCTGCCCTAAGCTATAAATTAATTAAAGACAAGAACATTTCTGTGCTAATGGATTTTATGTTGGAAGGTATCCAAAAGTTATAGCGAAAGGAAAAGAATTATGATTGTTTTGAATTTACATTGGTCATATCATGGGTTGTACATATGAGAGGAAAGGCTTTTTTAAAAAACAGAGCTGTCTGGTTTTGGAGATTGGGGTTTTTTTCCATGTTTAAAAGATTGGTTATGGTGAACTCAAAGTAAAAAACCATTAACTTCTACAAAACAGAAAATTTGTTGGGTTAAAAAAAAAAGAGTTTGGAAAACATCTACTTGCACCAAAAGAAGCAAAATGTTTACATAAAAAATAATTTTCAAAAAATATTTCTTTCTAAATGCATACCTCTACACATACAAACACACACAAACAGAGCCCCCTCAAAATGGGACCAAAGTATAGCTGTGGTGGTATTACACATATTTTCACTTTTCTGTAGCTCCTATTTGAAATTTTTATGGAAATGCCAGCATGCCATCTTCATATGAAGTGTACTAGCACATGCAAGGCAAATTTTACTATGAAGATACCCCCAAAATTACTATAATATTATATTTTAGGGTAATTAATAGTGTCATAATCTGATTACTCTCACCTAATGTGGCTTCATAAACCTAGCACCAGTTTTGCTGGTTGAATCAGCAGTTCATTGTCTTAGCCAGCCAAGTTTCTCTCCACTTTCTTGTGAACAGTGCTAATTTCAGCTCTTAAGATTCAGCATTAGATAATCAGGAAGAAAGGATCCAACAGAATGGAAAACATCTCTCCATTGTCATCAGTTAATGGATGGCTTAGGACCTGAATTATTGACTTCTAATATCTTACATAAAAATTCTTTTGAAAGCATTCTAAGCTTCTGTCTTTAATCAAAGGTGGTGAAAATCAAGAGCCCATTTACATATGTGTTTGCCTAAATAACTTTGCATGCATTTCTTAATTTTTTTTGGTTTTGCCATGTGTACATTCGCTCGTGTATTGTGAAGAAGCATCTACCCATTCATCTTCTCTAGCCTCTTCTTATTCAACATCCTTCCTTGATGCCTCTTTACACTTTTTCCCCTCAACTAAGGAATCATCTTAGCCTCTGTTTCCATTCCCGTTTGTGCTGGTTTTGGCTGGAGTAGAGTTAATTTTCTTCACAGTGCCTAGTGTGGAACTGTGTTTTGGATTTGTGCTGGAAACAGCGCTGATAACAGAGGGATTCATTATTGCTGAGTAGGGCCTACACAGGGTCAAGCCCTTTTCTGCTCCTCCTGCCACTGCACCAGCAAGGAGGCTGGAGGTGCACAAGGAGTTGGGAGGGGGACAGCTGACCCCAACTACCAAAGGGTAAGACACTACATACAGTGTCACGCCCAGTATATAAAACTGGGAGACAAAGAAGGAAAGGGGACGCATTTGGAGTGATGGTGTTTGTCTTCTCCAGTAACTGTTCCCTGTGGTGGAGCCCTGATTTTCTGGGCATTAGCTGAAAACTGGCCTTCCGATGGGAAGCGTTGAATGAATTCCTGGTTTTGCTTTCCTTGCATGTGTAGCTTGTGCTTTACCCGTTAAACTGTTTTTATCTCAACTCAGAAGTTCTCTCACTTTTGCGCTTCTGATCCTCTCCCCCATCCCACCAGTGGGGAGGGAGGGAGTGGCCGTAGGGCTGAATTTCCACCTAGGGTTAAACCATGACACCATGATATATGATGAAGGATTCAATCAGAAAAATATGCATTTTCAAGTTCCTGATTTATCTCAGCAGTCCCCATGACACACAGAAGTCAGAACAGTCTTGTTTTCTCCTTAAGCAGATACCTTTGTCTCACGCAAAATTAGTTCTTCATTTGAACAGAAACAGTTCACATGCTTTGAACTCTTTCAGAAACAAATTGGTCACAAATAAAAGGGGACTGATGACTTTTCAGAAGGCTGATATTCTGAAACATTTTCTCTTACATGGAGGAAATGTCCTTGCTATTTTTAAGAGAAAACTTGGTCCATATTCAAAAGAAAAGTTACATACCTTCTGACACTAGATTCTGAATTTACACATCATTAATCCTGAGAAATTCTGAGGGAAATCCTAATGGCCACATTATTTTCTTCATGTTTGTTTATCAGATGCAAGAGATAGCTTCACCAAGGAATCTCCAGCACTGTAAGTTTTAAGTCCTCATTACAACGGTCTAAATACAGTAGAGCCTACCTAAGGATTGCTAGTTTCTGTGCTCCTCTGAAATATTAGTAAGAAACAGTATAAGGAAGGTAAAAAAATTTATGGTACTAATTCTAGATTTAGAGCCCTGGGCAAAAATTTCACGTACAGTTTTTTAATTCATTTCCTGTGAAAGGCATATCTGTTCTCAAGAATCTCCCAGAGTTATCAGATCATTTCTGTGCATCACAGTGGGCAGGGAGTATTTTGCTTTATCTTTCCTTGCTCATATGCAGCTCAGGGATCTGGGCTCCACAGGGCTCCAGTACTGACTGCCTCCCATCCTGGCTGTGCCTGGGAAGGAAGCCAGGAAGGTGGGTGACGTGGAATCTTTCAAACACATAGAGTTCTAGTAGAAAACTAGTCTATGCTCCTGTTATGTGGCACCTGCTCTCTTTTGATTGTTATTTCTGCTTTACATGGGCTTTGATGCAATCTCCACTGACAGACAGAATGGGACAGTTCTTCACACACTGAGCAGCAGATCTGCAGAACACTTTGTCTGTGGATGCAGAAGTTAACATGTCTTGGAAGGAGACATCAGAAATCCTTGGAAGAAATACTCACTTATGGTTGCTAACCAGATAAACCACATTGGGTTCGGGCAATCTCTTAAACTGAATATTGATGGAGGCAGGAAGAGTGCTCAGGGGAAGTTTCAAATCCTTGCCATGCCCTTGCCCTCCCCAGCTAGCAGCTTTCGGCTGCTGGTTTGCATGCTGGTTGGTTTAGTTTCTTGTCCAGAGCAGAGTGCAAATGCAGTCCCCAGCTGCTGCTAATTATTCTGTGCAGCTCCTCAACTGCAGTTTACTGAATTGCAGGGGTTGGTAGAGAGAAGTTTCAAGGCTTAAACCTCACCTTGGGAAAACCAGTCGGTGGCTTACTACTAATTTAGTAAACTTCTTTCTCTTCATCTGATTGCTCACGATAGGACATGGAACTAAAACTGAAGGACTTGATGCTCAGCTATTTTAAATTACTTGGTTTGGCTGAGACCTTTGAAAGAAGGTTTCTTTATCCCACCATAATTCTGACATGAAAAGCATAGTGTTATCTTACCCAGGATGGTTTATTGAACTGTTTCATTCATACACAAAAGACTTCTATTTTTAGAAGCAAAACTTTAATTCATACCCTATAGCAACAAAAACTAACTGTATCCTCAGAAGTAGTACACAAAAAGTTATAGTATCTCCCAGCAGGTGTTCTGAAACTGACTTATGTTAAACCACAAAAATCTTGTCATTACTAAGCAGCTCAAGTGCAAACGCCGTTCTTGCAAAACGGTAACTAATGGGCCTAAAAATAAGAACAGAACAGCAGGGAACTGCAAAACGTTATCTCAAAAGTACTTGCCTCGCCCTCAAATTAAATCCAAAATCAACTCTTCTCATGAACTGAAAGAAGGGCAAAGCATGCTGCTTATCATTGAGCACGTGAACAAATTGCATGCCATGGCTCAGATGTCACAGCACTCTTTTCAATAACATTTTTAAGCTTTCAGTAATGCCTCAAGCACCTAAAATTAAAAGTGAATATCTTGAACAGCAAGGATCTTAATCTTACATGTATTTAGAGATTTATATTTGTTGATGTAACAGTTATTCCTCAGAAACTTTTCGGCTGAATTAGTGCTGGAATTGAAAGTTTTTGAGCAATCCATATCCAAATTTTTGTAAAGCAAAAAAGACTATTTAAGATAAAACTACTGGAAACATGAATTATGTTTCCAGAGCTACAATTTAAAACTGTATTGAGTTGCTTCTTAATTGCACAATAATCTTATATCTGAAATCATTAGCAATGTTCAGGCTGCATTTCACAACTAGAATTCCACATGAGCATATTTTAAAAATTATCTCTTCTTTCACTTAGGCATTTTGTTCAAGAATCCTTTTCTCATGGATGAGTTAGTAAAATATGCATCACTCAAAGCTCTGTTAAGAATGCAGCCTCTGCTCTGCTTTATGTTAGATGATTTCATCAGCTCTTGGAGAAGGATTTGAACAGGCATGTTGGCAGATAAACATCCTCTTGGTGTGCTTTAAAATTGTGATATATTAATTTCAAATTTTAACAAAACATGCATTGTACATGGCTCATTGGAAAGTTATGTAAGAGGTGTGTTCTTTTTACTTCATGCTATCACTTTAGGATGGAGTTGCCTTTGAGTTTGTGCTTCACGAATAACAGGATGTCGTGGTTTTGCCCCCCAGCCCATCCCTGGGGCTGAGGATGGTTTTGTCCAGGTGATTTCCGGACAAAAAACCAATCAAAAAGTTCAGTGACGCCTTTGCTAATTACATCTTTAAGAAAACGGAAGAGAAGGTTGTGGCGCAGTTGAAATTAGGAGCAACAGCCATGTAGGAGAGAAGCGGTGGGCCCGAGGAGGGCCAAGGCCCCCTCCTCCTCCGGCTTGGGCCGAGGGGGGGGGGGCAGGTGCAGCACTGAAGCCTCCCTTCTCTCTTGTGAGAGAGTGAAGAAAAAAAAAGTTTAAAAGATGAACTGCTTAGACGAGAAACCGCTGCAGAAGAATTCCAGCCATGAGATAATAAGACTTCCAAGGTCAAAGCTGCAGTCGCAGGAGAAAGAAGAAAAGTTCGAAGGGGGGAGAGCTACTTTTTCTCCCTTCCGCTCTCCCTCCCTTCAGCAAGGTAAAGACTGAAAAATAAAACCCTGCCACCTGTAGAAGTTTGTTGGGGTGAAGAATCCCCCATGCGGCTCACAGAGGAGCTTGTGGATACACCAGAGATTTGTGACTTTAACAGAGAAAGCCTTATGCTGGAGTAAAAGCGGCTCAGATGAGGCAGAGTCCTGTTAAAGACTTTGTGACCCTCGAAGGGATCGATGCTTATGCTGGAGCGAGACGGCTCAGATAAGCCTGGGATCTCAGCGAGAGATCCATGCTGCTGCTGTTGAAGATTTATGACCCTGACGGGTATTAGAACCTACGCTGGAACACAAAACGGTTCAGGTAGGGATGTTGGGATCCATGTGTGGGATCCATGCTGCTGGTGCTAGAGAGAACCTACGCTGGAGCAGAAAATGGCTCAGGTGGGATATTGGGATCCGAGTAAGGGATCCAGACTGGACCCATGCCGAGAAGTCAATCAAGGACTGTTCTCCCATGGGGAGGGACCTCCATAGGGAAACAGGGGTGAACTCTTAAACCATTATCCCCTGTAACCCTGTGGAAGAAGATCCATAGTAAGCAAGTGTCCCCTTGCAAGTCTATGGAAGGAGACCCTTCAGGACCTGGGTAACCCTCAGCCTTCGGTTTTAACCCAGGAGGGGGGTAGGCCCAGCCCTGGAGGCCAACACAGAATGAGAGAGAGATAAAGAAGTTCCAACTGCGACGGAAGTGCTGCAGAGTTACTGGAGAGAGAGAGAGAGAGCTGGAATTCTGAGAACAGAAAAGGACTGCTTCTCCTCCTTGGACTGATATAAAGGGAGGTGGGGGGAGAAGTATCTTCTGTAAATACATAATACCTTTTACTTAAGTAGAATTGTTGTAAATATAATTCTTTAGTTTTAGCTTGTTAATAATAAATACTCATACTTTTTTTAATTCAGTCTCTTTTTGTCTGCATAAACCTTCTCTCAGCTAATAGTAATTGTATGTGAGAGTATAAAAGTAAATTGACCCAGGGCAAAACCACGACATTTTTTGGTGGAGAATGCGGGCAGAGACTGCCCAGAGAAGCAGTGACCGAATCAAACCCCAACATTTTTAATGCCTCATTTGAAAAATTGGCCATAATGATTTTAAGATAACTGAGAGAAAGGTCTGCAGACAAAAGTAAACTGACCATGTGTACTGCGGTTGTAGTAAAAAGAGAATAATAGAGTTAAATATTATAGTGATGTTGTTTTAATTTTTAATAGAGTAATTTTTAGTTATAGTTTATTTATAATTGTATGTTGATTGTAGAATTTAAAATTTCTTAAAATGTAATTCGCAAAGGCGAAGGGGGGAAATTGTCGTGGTTTTGCCCCCCAGCCCATCCCTGGGGCTGAGGATGGTTTTGTCCAGGTGATTTCCGGACAAAAAAACCAATCAAAAAGTTCAGTGACGCCTTTGCTAATTACATCTTTAAGAAAACGGAAGAGAAGGTTGTGGCGCAGTTGAAATTAGGAGCAACAGCCATGTAGGAGAGAAGCGGTGGGCCCGAGGAGGGCCAAGGCCCCCTCCTCCTCCGGCTTGGGCCGAGGGGGGGGGCAGGTGCAGCACTGAAGCCTCCCTTCTCTCTTGTGAGAGAGTGAAGAAAAAAAAAGTTTAAAAGATGAACTGCTTAGACGAGAAACCGCTGCAGAAGAATTCCAGCCATGAGATAATAAGACTTCCAAGGTCAAAGCTGCAGTCGCAGGAGAGAGAAGAAAAGTTCGAAGTGGGGAGAGCTGCTTTTTCTCCCTTCCGCTCTCCCTCCCTTCAGCAAGGTAAAGACTGAAAAATAAAACCCTGCCACCTGTAGAAGTTTGTTGGGGTGAAGAATCCCCCATGCGGCTCACAGAGGAGCTTGTGGATACACCAGAGATTTGTGACTTTAACAGAGAAAGCCTTATGCTGGAGTAAAAGCGGCTCAGGTGAGGCAGAGTCCTGTTAAAGACTTTGTGACCCTCGAAGGGATCGATGCTTATGCTGGAGCGAGACGGCTCAGATAAGCCTGGGATCTCAGCGAGAGATCCATGCTGCTGCTGTTGAAGATTTATGACCCTGACGGGTATTAGAACCTACGCTGGAACACAAAACGGTTCAGGTAGGGATGTTGGGATCCATGTGTGGGATCCATGCTGCTGGTGCTAGAGAGAACCTACGCTGGAGCAGAAAATGGCTCAGGTGGGATATTGGGATCCGAGTAAGGGATCCAGACTGGACCCATGCCGAGAAGTCAATCAAGGACTGTTCTCCCATGGGGAGGGACCTCCATAGGGAAACAGGGGTGAACTCTTAAACCATTATCCCCTGTAACCCTGTGGAAGAAGATCCATAGTAAGCAAGTGTCCCCTTGCAAGTCTATGGAAGGAGACCCTTCAGGACCTGGGTAACCCTCAGCCTTCGGTTTTAACCCAGGAGGGGGGTAGGCCCAGCCCTGGAGGCCAACACAGAATGAAAGAGAGATAAAGAAGTTCCAACTGCGACGGAAGTGCTGCAGAGTTACTGGAGAGAGAGAGAGAGAGCTGGAATTCTGAGAACAGAAAAGGACTGCTTCTCCTCCTTGGACTGATATAAAGGGAGGTGGGGGGAGAAGTATCTTCTGTAAATACATAATACCTTTTACTTAAGTAGAATTGTTGTAAATATAATTCTTTAGTTTTAGCTTGTTAATAATAAATACTTTTTTTAATTCAGTCTCTTTTTGTCTGCATAAACCTTCTCTCAGCTAATAGTAATTGTATGTGGGAGTATAAAAATAAATTAAGCCAGGGCAAAACCACGACACAGGAACAACTCCTGGAGCTCTAAGGCACCACCAGTGAGCGTCCTTTCACAGGAGAGGAAGGTCAAGGAGTTCAGCCAGCATTAAATACTCAGGAGCTGCTGCAAATCTCAATGCTCTACTTCTGCATGGAACCGTGTAGAAAGCCCTACAAGTGTCCTCACAACACAAAAGTTATGTGCTCCATTCTGCTGAAGCCAAGGGTTCAAAGTGGTTATTTGAGTTTCTGGTTGGTTTGTTGCCTGTTTATAGTTTAGTTGTTGATGCATCAAGAATTATTTTTCTTCTGACAGGGCTGAGAATTGCCTGTATGAGTTTTTTATGTTACTCACTGAACTGCTGTTCAGTAAAAGTTCAGTCCTTAAAAACCACATATGGTTAAAACAAACTTTGCTGGCTTTTTTTTTTTCTTGCTCACATGTTACCTTTTGAAAAGGCAATAGTTTTGCGAAATCCTGTGCACACTTGTGCCTGTAGCTCTAAGCATTCTTTGTCCATGAGGAACTAAGAAGACCCAATGAAGTGTTATTAGCTTTGACTCATCTGACCAAAGTATCATCTGCTGTGCTCATTAATTACAATAGATCAGGTGGAAACACTGGTCCCTGAGCTTTCTTATAATTGTTTGGGGTTTTTTCCTTTTTTTTTTTTTTTTTTACTTATCTAAAGAAAGGAGAACAAGGAAACAGACATTTGCAGAAGAACAGCAGAAAGCAAAGAGGTGCATGCAGAGGAGATATACTAAAATAATGCCTAAGCAGCTAACTCTAAAAATCAGTTTAAACATGTGCCACAAAATATTTTCCAATGCTAGAATTCTGCAGTGTTGGAATTTCAAAATATGTTTGGAAAGCAGTCACTCTAGCTGTAATCTTAGAGAAGTCTGATCCAATAACAATAAAATATATCTTTATAATGCAGAAAGGTTTTATGTGCTTGTTCAGATTATCCTAGGCATTTGATGTGTTCAGATGAGTATGACATAATGCTTATGTCCACATTAGGAGATTAAACCGTGCCAGGCCTTGGTCAAAACTTTGTCATGGACTAACCAGTGGTCTTCCCAGAATGGTCCCTGGTTGGGAACCAGCCTAGCCAGGGTTTGGCAGCCTGGACATAGTCAACCTATTTTGAAGGCTTAAGTTTAATAATGTAGGTATGAGCAGCTGGTGACAACTGGACTGAGGGTCAGAGAACCAGCACTAGCACTGTCTAATTTTCTGAAAATAGACGTAGCCAAAGTGTCGCCCACACATTTTTGACTGTTTTCCGTATGGCTGTTACCACATTGCTTTCAAACAAGGAGAAAACTGTGAGAAGTGGAAACTTGTATTGTTGCTTTACAAAACCACAGCAGAACTGCAAAGCCCTGACTTTGGAGAGGAGGGCAAGCAAGCGAGAAACACTCAGACAGATGGCACAGTCAGATGGAATGAATTCCTGAGGGGGAGTGCAGCAGAGAGAAAAGGAACAGTGAGCACAGTCAAAATATGGGAACAGCAGCTGCCATAGCTGTTTCTGCGAGAGTAAAGCAGGTTGAGCAAATTGCCTTAGGAGCCTGCCCTGTTTCCAAATCCAAAAGGCAGAACTAAGAAGACAGCTTTGAAATGAGTATGGTGCCATGTAGATGGGTGAGATTGGAGAGTTACAGCTTTAAGAGAGGGATTGGAGATGAACACTTCCAAAGCTCACAGTTCAAAGATCAGCTGAGGTGGACACTGGGACCCAGAGAGAAGTCCAGCTTGCCTGCCAGGCAATGGTGAATGCCAAACAGTGCAATGACACATCTCAGACCAGAGAGAGACATGGACTGAGATAATTCTGGTTCCAAATGTGAGTCAGCTGAAGATCCAGATAGATTCCTAATAAAAGCATATTTACACTGGCAAAGTGCCAGTGTGATTGCTGATTACTCTCTGACTTCCCGCAGGCAGTGTTTCCATCCCATAGCAAAGGTTGATGGACAATACCTATTACTGGCAAAGAAATCCTGACAAAAGTATCATAAAAGGGCTAGCGCTCCTCCCTGGCAGCAAGAGTTATCACGCTATCCGTGCATCTTTTCCCGCTGTGGCACAGGCTCTGCTGAGGAAAATATTATTGAAATAGAAAAAACAAGAGCTTTCCTCTCATTTCTTTTTGTGCCGTAGGCTGTAGCATCAGATGAAGATGTAGCTGTGGGAAGATTATTACTTAACTCTGTAACTGTGACATGGAGGTGCTCTCTGGAAATGGCATATACCTAAACCAGCCACAACTGGTGAGATGTGAAGAACTGCAACAGCATTTAGCATACATAGGCTATTCTGAAAAGTTAGCTAAAAATCTCTACCAGGTATCCCTGGTGAAATTCTTTCCAGTGGCTCTTAGCTTGGCATAATTTTCACAGGGATGGCAGAAGTCAATTCACCACCATGGAGCGGTTTCCTGGATGAATTATGATAGATCACTCTGGAACATGGAGACATTAAAGCTCTTCAGTAAAATGGGATTGTTTTCACATGGGCAAACAAGACTTTTCTCTCAACTAATTCTTGGAAATGCTCAAAGCATTCTAGTTGAAACTTCCAAAAACAATTCAGGCTCAGCCAGACATCCAGCCTGAACAACTGAAGTTTGGCAAAACTGTAAACAACTGGGCTAAAATACCAGATTTTTAATGAAAAATGTCAGACTTAGATAGGTTGTTTTGTATCAGTTTGCTCTGGAGTATGTCTTCTCTTCTATATCCCAACCTAACATTGCATTTGTAAATCAATTGGCATACCTGACTTACATTATAGTGTTTTAATATAGCATTTAGTATCTGCTCACATTTATACATCACATTTTCATCTATTGCTAATTCTCAGTTGATTAGCTATATCTTGCCAATAATAAAAAAAAACTTGAGACTAAGATAAATTCTTCAAATGCCTCTATTAACAGAGTTGTAGGTTATTTTCTAGATCAGAGAAATCTGTGTCAATCACACAAAAGTATCTAAATGGAGCATCTTCATTTTTCTCTGTTTTATCTTGACTTTTAGGAAGGACTCACAAAGAAAATTTAGGAGGAAGCTACTGAAGCAGTTGACTTAGATCTCTTTCTAGAATTAAACCAGAGACTCAAAATGTACCTAATGTTGAGAAGACTGTTTATCCACAAATCCATTCCCTCCCCTCTGTGTTCTAAAAGAAGCATTTTTAAAAATGCTAAAAATAAAACCAAAGGTTTTATTAAATAAGGTAATATATTTTTGTTTGTAACTGAAACATCAGAAGTAGTGTCTGTTTTGACTTTCACTATCTTATTCTTGGTGGATATCATGGTTTCTCAGATAGTACATGAAAAAAGGACATGATCATGATCGGTGAGCCGACATACACCGCACATTCTCAGAGATGCCCCAAGAAATTTCTAAATGTTCTTTATAATTATTTCAGCCAAACTTGGTAAGTCTTTTTCTTTATTTGATCTGGAAATTATCTATTCTGGTGACATTCACAAAATATGTAAAAAAACAATAACATCTGCAATTTGTGTTTTCCTGCCTGCAATGCTCTAGGACAGCATTTTTAAGATGAACCAATCTGACACTGCCAGACCTTTCTGCAATGATGTCCTTGGGAATTTTGACCAACTGGTTACAATGGAGTTTTAATGCAAGCTGTTTAAGGTAGACTTGTTTCCATTAAAGAAAGTGTTTGGAGGGGTTACACAGATAAAATCCTACTCCTCAGAGTTAGAATTCAGACGATTTCCCTGAACTGCAGGACGGAATTGCAAAGTTTGTGCCATCTTTGAAAAACCTGTGGAAGGAGAGTTGTTCCAAAGAAGGCAAGATAAACCAATTATAATTCAATAGTACCTACACTAGGTATTTCTTGAACTGTCAAAAGCTACAAAATCTAGTACTGTCACTTGACTCACAGAAAACCTAGGTACACTGCTTTCTTCTTAGTATAGTGACACCATATTATTTATCTGTACTGGTAGATTTTTTTCAGTGATGGCTTTGTGCTTGCTTAGGTTCTCTCTATGCGGAGAAAGGGGAATATGAGCTTAATAGCAGTGCTCTCCAGCACTAAATCACTTCCCATGGGCTCTAGAGAAAGACACCTATCTCCAAAGGCTCAAGGATGTGCTTTTCTCGCTTAGCCCCTGGTGTTACAGCTACACAACCATCCTGCTGCCATCCTGACTGTTCTTCTGGAAGAAGAACAGTCTGATTAGAGCCTGCAGCTGAAATTATGCTGGGCAATTTCTTCTAGTAAAGAATTCATACTGTCTAAAAGCATGGGTTTGAGTACTCTGAAGCAGCTTTGGGTCAAATCTGGTATAAAGTTTCAGAGAAACAAGAAATGAAAATGGAATATATGAACTCCAGAAACAGTTTCTTTTGCTGTTTCTGATCTTTTTTCCTCACAATAAGATCACAAGAAGTCAGAGGTACTATCTGAGTGAAGTAGAAAAATTATTAGAAAATGGTTTCTCTGCCTTTTTTCCCACATGTCCCAATTCCCTGTTAAAGCCCAGTAGTGTTTTAAATTCTTACTACACAGAAATAAACTTTCAAATTCTATGTATGATTCAAAATGGGTATTTGAATAAAAATACGTGAATTTTGGATCACAGGGAATAAGAACAACTCTATGACTTTGCATGGAGCTTTGGGTCTTCCCAAGTGCCTGCTCTTAATCCAACGAATATTTAGATATTTCATACAAAATCAGCTTTTTTTCTGCAAAGAGTGAAACAGCCAAAGCACTTTCCTGGGAGGTGGATGACTGTGTTTTAATGCCTATACTGTAGCAATAAAGTATTCTAACCTTTTCCTTTCTGTGTTGTTTTAGTTGTTTTTTGTCATGGTTCCAAACTCCTGCTTGTCTTCCTGTTCTTTAAGTTTTGATGGAAGAGCCCCAAAATAAAATCCGTATTTTGTAATCTAGTAAAATATTTAATCCAAACAAAAACTAATGGGCTGCACTGCGAGTCCTGGAAAAACATAGCAAAGCATTTAACTGTTTGTTTGTTTGTTTTAAATTCAGCCATCAATCAAAAAAAGTACAGATATATCATAATTAATTTTCCTGAGAATTCCTTTGAAGGACTAACTGAGCAATGCCTCCTTTTCACTTTTCTCTTTGTGTCTCTCCCTTACTGTTGGCTACTTTTGCAACCAATCCTCCAGCTTCTTCTTCTTTCTAACAGACTCAGATGTTCAGGGACAGAACTGGGAGTACTGTAACTGGTCTTATTTTCTCTGGGAGAAAAACAGTCCCACGTTTGTAAAAAGTTCCTTTTGTGGGTCAATCACCACAGTATTACCAAATGATTGATTATTACATGAAAACTTCTATGAACCGAGAGATCTAAGCCTGTTTCCTAGGGGATTATATATTAAGATAGATTAAATTTTTTCCTATATTGACCATGGTAACAAATACAACTAAAACAAATATATAAGGTGACAACTAAGATAAAATGTGAAATATGAGTTGACATACTGCAGAGTTACATACACCAAAAATACTTTTATATGCAGACTCAGGTGCCTATTTTCTTATGCATGGGAGAAGAGATGAAGGAAAAGAACAGGAGCTGTTGCTGTGCCATCAGCAACCATGAAATGGCTGATGTGCTCTCCAGCACATGACCCGACTGCAGCCCCTTTTCTGCTGCTCCGTCACAAGTAACCAGTAGGAATAATTGTATCATGACACAGTTGCACTGTGATGCAGGTAAAGCCACAAGGAAGGTAACATTTTCAGTCTAAGTAAGGAGCCTTGAGACAGAGTTGATGTTGGGGTGAACCGAAATGTTATCCGTCAGCTGTAGCTGTCAGCAAAAATATTAAAGAAAGAGCAGCTGCATCATGCCACAGGCAGGGGAGTGGAGCAGTCGTAGCTCCAAAATAGATTTCAGAGTCAGACAGAGTTTTCTTTTGATGAACCTCAGTAATAGTCAAGGACCATTTAGTTTCTAAGCTGCTTGGAGCCAGATTGATAATGCTACTGCTTTTAAAATGTTTTAAACAAAGGTTTGCGATGCAAGTAAAGAACAGCTATTCAGAATAGGATGTACTAGAAGTTATGTTACTACCTCTATAAAATGTAATTTTTCCTACTAATTATTTTCCACTTCTGTAGTTTTTAATTTACCCTCACCATTTTATTGTGTAAATTCTGATATAAAAATAAAATTGATGACAATAAAAAATCATAACCAAGTTTCTCAGCTGGAAGAAAAATAATTGGTTTGTTGTAGCCTCTGTAGCATTTCTTCTTCTTTTTTAGAATTATTTCCTTTTAAGATACTAAGTTATCCTGAAAATATTTATTCAAGAATAGCATCTTACATTCTTTTTTTGGATTGTCATTAAAGAAAACAATAATAAGCAGCAGTTTCTTCAGGATCTTGAATTCCAAGATAAATGCAATAAAGCTTGTGGCAGTGTTTTATTGTTTACTGCTTGGAAAAACTTATGCAACAGCAGAAATGCTGCTCTGATTTTTGAGCTGCTGCTAATGAAGTACAACCAGACAGGGTACGGTTGCCATGAGTCAGGAAATGTGAATGTTCCTGGACAGAGGCCAAGGGAGCTTATACACATCAGAGATGAGATGTATATGTATCCTCTGGAGAAGATACACTAAGTTGTTTTGAAGCATCTCAAGCTGCCTGATCCAAGAAGCAACCAAATGACCACCCTGAAACAAGGTTACTAGCTCTCTGTTACTCAGTCCCTGATTTTTACACCAGGAAAACAAGAATGAAGTAGGCTGTCCAAGGGAACTTAGAGATTAGATATTAGGTTCAGCCATGACACAGTAGGCCCAAAACCCTGAGGGCTTAACTTCGTTCTTTTACTATAAGAAGAAGAAAACTCCTAAGTTAAAAACAAAACCACAAAACAAACAAAACCCAAAACCAAACCAAACAAAAACCACACAAACCACAACCCAACAACAACAACAAACCAAAACAAAAACAAACAAAGCAAACAAACAAACAAAACCCCACACAACCAACCAAAAACCAAAAAATCCCCTCTTGATAGGCTACAACTTGCCATGAGACTTTAAACAAACCTTTCAAACTCACAGTCTGCTGAAGTATGGCATGAGTTTTTGGTAAGAGAACGGGTGCTACCGTTGTACACATGGGGAGAAGCTCCGCTCTCCACAATGTCAAACCATTTGCTGAAATGCTGGTACACGTCAGTACAGCACCATATGCAATCCCCTAGCATTCTCTGAGCCTTTGAAATGTTGTTACTCTGGGTCCCTATTTTTTGAGCGAAATTAACTGGTTTCCTAAAGCTAGTGGTAGCCTTTTAAACAATCCTGAGATCATTTGAAAGGGTACCACTGGTTTCTTTTCCTTTCTACATCTCCTTCTTGCAGCTGAACATAACCACCCCAGGAGACTTTGAGTTTTCACTCTCACATACCCTTTTTTGGTAGGTGTATTGTCCTTATCTTCCCACAACCCTTTCCTGTGTCATGGCCCAAGGGAGGATTACAGCTTTCACTCCTCTCCCAGCAGAGCACGACATGCAGACCAGTTTTCTGTGCTGGTCCACCCAGGTATGTGAGCGGCTGCTTGGACTTCCATATTTCACATCTTTTTTTTCAGGAGAACTCTCACAATCAAGACCTGAGGTCCCTTTCATGAAATCCAGTGAAGGGTCATTTATTACCCCATTTTTTTCCCATACCTGGAAAGGCTCACAAGTAAACTAAGAAATAATTTCCAGACCTCCTACTTTGATCTGGGATAGTTTTGAGGCCTCCTTTGCATTGTTATTGCCACTGTACCATGGCAGGGCAGAGCGTGGCTGACCCACATTGCCTTCAAAGGTGTTTCAGCAGCTGTGGCCTAATCTGTGCAGTGGCACGTATGTAAGAGTGGGACCCTGCCCCACTCCCAAACTGGCTGTCCCTCCTGTCTACTGGAATTGCCAACCATAGCACTCAGAATCCTGAGAAGATCCTCCAAAGTTGTTTGTCAGGAGAATTTAAAGAAATATATCATGGTAGCAGATCATCCTTAGGTCAGAAACTTCAACTTTCTTGCAGACATCAGTATTTTTTCTAATTTTCTCTGGTTTCAGTTAAAGCTGAGAGTCATGCAAGGCAACCTAATTCCTAGGGTAAATCCTTATCAAAAATCTCAGTTGCTAAGAGAGTCATTTGAGCTGCCACCACTGCTTCAACAAAGCAGGCATGACTGGAGACCCTGGCTACCCACTGAGCCTGCAGGAGACAGGAAGCAACATAAGACAGGTGCTTTCTCTTCCTCCAGCCAGTACGTGAGGTTTGTGCAGTCTCCCCTCAGTCCCACAGTGGATCCAGAACTGCCCTACCACCAGCTAATTTGGGCAATCACCTCTTGCCCACCCCTTCTCTCAAAGGCCCTTTTTCCTCCGAGATTTTTTCTTCCCCAGCAGCCTCCTTCTTGTACTAGGGAGCTTGTTCTGAGCACTCCCAAAATAGCAACAAGCTCACGAGCTGACAGCACCATCTTTGCCCTGTGAATTACTTCTGGTAATTCTGAACCTGAGGGAATGCTTTTGTTTTTCCTGAAACATCTTAGTATTGACACTAGTTTGGTTTCTATTCTGGTTTTCTTCTTGAAGCTTCCTGGTCACATCCCTGGCCCTTTTCCTTCCTTCTTCTGCTGTGCTTTACCAGTATGGATGACTTCTTTTGACCCACAGCTAAGCTTCCCTCTGGAGAGCTCCTCTAAAAATACGTATTCTTGTCACTCAGACTAATTCAGTTTCTATTGCTACTTCTCCCAGCAGAATCTGGTTTCCAAGGAGGGCTATTTAAGTCTCCTTATTCAAAGCTGTTGACATGATGTTCAATACTGCAACATCTCAGAGTGTGAAAGTCACTACTATGTTTATTCTTGTAACATTCCAGGTTGTTATTAAAAGTCCAGAAGTAAATAACTTGCTGAGAGTCATACAGGGAGTCCCTGATGTGAAAGCCAGCAATTTAACCAGATTCCCCTTCCCTGGTGACAACTTCCACCTCACATTTTAAGGTAACGTTATTTCAAAAGGACAAACAACAAAATTTAAATATTACATGAGTATTTTGGAGAGAGAACCTGACTTTAGCAAAGTGCCTCTCATGGATAAGGAATCTATCAGATGTCCTGTCACTCTTACAACCTGTTTCCTGCAGTGTAATTTAGTCTTTGTAATGCTGGATTAATTAACCCTCCTTGTGTGCAGTTATGGTTGCCTCATTTCTAGAAAGTCAGTGCTGTCTTGGAGAGATTTTTTGAGTTGACATGAATAGCCTGTAGAATTTTTCCCACTCTACTTATTCCTTAACAAACTATTACAACTGTTGTGTTAAGGATATTCACTGAACACTTATATATATTATTCAGTTTATTTCTGATATTTTCCTAGGTTTCTTTTGTGCTAAGCTGAGGAGAAACTCATTACACTGTCTATAGCTATCACACATTTTTATAGCACTTCATTAGTTCTCAGAGACCTGTGGTGATAAAGGTTGTGTGTCTGGTAGTGATACTGAACAGAGGCTAAAAATTTGTATTACTGCAGGGAATTTGTTTTCTTGGAATGAGGCAGCTATGTCGCTACCACAGAGAGGGCTCTAACAGTTCCTCCTGGGCCCCCAAGTACCACAGCAATCCTTTTGTGTAAATCCTGTAAATTTCCATTTGCAAATACATCAAATTTTATATTGAAGGTACTTACATTGTACCCCCCTCACCTTTCTAATAAAACACTGTTCCAAAATAGTTGGGATTTAAGAACATGTTCTCTAAAAGCAGTGAAATGAGTTTAGCTAATTTCTTTCTCCAACCCATAAGCTACTTCGGAAACCTTTGCCCACATAGCATACGAGGCAGGTAGTTAAAGATGCTGTTACCTGGTAAACCCACGGTTTAGAGGTTTAGCTTTAAAACACAGCTTCCTGGCCTCTTGCCAAAACACTTCTTGTCTGTCCTAGCTTGTTCTGGTGTCTTTCAAAGTATGATCCCTTCTTTCTAAATCTTGCTAACTTTCTCATTAACTTAAACCCATTGAAACATTAAAAAAAGTTGCAAGGGTATTTTGTATGACCTCTGTGTGTGTGTGTGTGCGCGCACAAGACATATCAGCTCCTCAAGTCCTCTCTGCAGCAAGGGCTGAGTTTGCCCTAGATGAGTACAGTGGGATCTGAGACCTCTAACACCACCATCTGTAAGAATTCCCTAGTCTTCTTCCACCCATCTGTACTGATGACAGCAATATTTTAGTTACAGTTCTAGTTTTAGGAACATTATTTTCTGAATTCCCTGAAGAAGAATACCTGTCTTCAGTGGTAATTCTTCCCAGGTATGAGAAATCCTAAATGGAAAGAATGCCACATCCCTTTGAGTGCCACAAGGCCTCTACTTTGTCCTTGCTTCATGCTTCAGCAATCACTACCAGGCAAATTTAGATACTTCCATGTGAAGGGCTTTGCTAAACTAAAAGAGTGCAAACTAATCTCAGGTTAACCAGAACTCCATCTAGGAATCCTGTTTGCCATATGTGCATCATGGTCTGTTCCTGATTATGATACAATTGGAAAGACATGTTCAGTGAGAAAAGTGAACTCAGCAGTGGAAGCAGTCTCCAGAGTTTCCTTCCTCAAAAGTAGCACCTGTTTTTCCTTCCTTATTTGCATATTACTTACAATCTCAATGCTAGCCTTTCAGCTTATGGGACTACCTGGGAAGATAAGGATAGAATATACTTAACCTTTTTATTAAGAGAATTGCTTTTGCGGAGAGATGGCATCTTAATGGGTACCTGATTCTAAATGTTTGGCTTTCAAATAGAATGTGGCAGGGAGGAAAGGGAAGACGGTGTGCATTCTGAAAGCTGGAGCAAGCTCGGATAAAAAAATTACATACAAGATTTTTGGTCATTATTATTCCTATTTTAGGACATAACCCATTGAACATAAGGAAATCAAACAAAAAACCCAATACAAATATTGCTTCTTTTTCAATTTTGAAAGTGCCAAATACCTATGATTTGTGTTACTATCTAACATCTCTTCAGCCATTTTTATTCAGTCTATGTATTTTGATACGCTGATTATCATCTCTGGCAAAATATTCCTTGGCCAGTCAGGTCCAAAACTTTGTAATCCAAAGATCACAAAGATGTGAGACTGTAGAATAATTACAAATTAAAAATACTCAAGATGTATCAATATAATCAAGCAATCTGATCAGAATCTGGAGTTAGTCCCACTTTGAGTGAGACTGGATGACCTCTTTTCACCTGAGTTCTGGTTCTGTAAATAAGCAGCACCTCTCATTCAGAGGATATGACACTGTGACCCTGCCTTTTACTATCTGTAGCACGATGCCTTTTGTGACTCAGATTCTCACTTCTGTCTCATGCCTTGGAAGCTGCAGTGGTTCCCATAGCCAGCTGCCTCGTAACACGTGGTTCCCCTGGCACTCAGGAGCTCTGCTGCCATGTATGTCCTTCTGTGCAGAAGGGACATCTTGTTCTGTGCTATGTCTAACATGCTTGAGGACATCTAGCATGGCATCGGTCCCTTCCCTCTGTCTCCCGCCCAGAGTCATAAACTGGAATGTTTATTTTTCTCTAAAGAATTTTATCAGACTGAGGAACTGAACCCCTCATCAACTGGAATATAATTTATGTTTCTTTTCATTACAGAAGTCCTTGTTGAAGAATAAAAGGAAGGGGAATAACACACTATAGAAGAACTACTGTAACCTTACCTTAAAAGTTAGACCCAAGAGGTTTTGCTATTACGGAGGGTGAGACAAATCAGATTTGGGGGATAATTAGGAATGATAGACACAGGAACTGAATAAGTTTAGCATGAGAAACATATGCTTAATTATATTTTAGTATTTTGGACCAAAGCAGTCATCATTAACCACATGTGCTTTCCCATCCTTTCATTTATGACCTTGTTTATGGCTATTTTTATGGTCATTTTTTCAATAAAAGTAAGAATGTTTTTTGAGGAAAATAATTAGATAATGTGAGGTTTTATGAATACCCTCTCTACTATGTTCACAAATTTGAATTTGAGGATAAGCTGTGTATGTTTTTCTTCAGTGTATATTTGTTGTCACAGTAACTGCAGTTTTCCCAATAAATGGAAATTGCATCGTTTCCTCAGCATTCAGGTTATTGCACTGAAATAGCACCATGAACTCACCATTACTTCTCCCTTCCTGTTGTCAAGATCTCGTTCAGTTACAGAAACAGGCACTAAAACAGGTTCGTTTAGATATGTGCTCATTAGAAAGCTGAAGCAAGTCTGCTTAGCCCCATTACATGACTCATGCCTGTGTGGGAAAGACCTTATTTTCACAGAGATCTCTTAGATAAACAAGGCAAGTTGGCAGCAATTCGATTACACTGATGCAAGCAGTCTCCTGCTTTCTGTTGCATTCATTTACTTTGTATTTTCTGAAAAATGCAAGCAGGCTGATAAACTCCAGTGAGAATTCTTGTACCAAGGACACATGAGTTTTCATTTTCAACTACATTTTTTTATAATAGGACCAGCCTTGAAACCAGTTTCTAAAAAAATCCTTTTCTGTTACTCCAATAGAATTCATTTTTTTTAATCAGGGATTTTTTTTAAAGTTTGTTAGTGGAGCTGTAGCTCTTGCTATCCACAGCCATAACACACTAGTTAGTTAGATGCCTCCCTCCTGCAAACCCACGAGCCTCTAAATACTGTGGACTTCAGATAGAAAATGGATTTATCTTCCAAAATATCACTTTTACATATGCGCTGGAGCAGACTTTTGAACAGCACAAATCACAAAACACTATACTCTTTGACACCATTTCCCCAAAAAGGAAAAGCAATGAAAGCAGCCCTTATTGTATTAAAGAGCACTAAAAGTGTATAAATCAAACCGGAAAAGTTCACTGCAAATTCATTGAGTGTTTTGCTCTTGTTCTGAAACCCCACTGGCCTAAATCTGAATGATTCTGGCCACATCTTTGACAATTAAGATTTTAATTGTCATTTTATCAGCTTCGAAATGAAACTCACTTGGACAAAGTACAGCAGCCTTTTAGATTCACACACCCCTTTGCTTCTGTCAGCACAGAGCAACCAGACGGGTTGTCCATTTAAGGGAAAAAGTACAAGCTCCAGCCTATTTCCCTGTACTTCGGATGTGTTTGTCCCACTCCTTCAGCAATGCACTCTGTAATGCCAAAAAAACATTTCCTTTCTTACAGCAGTCATACACACGTGCACACGCATATGTACACTCCTCATGGAGTTTTAATTAAGCTTTCAATTGTAGCAATTGTCTCTTTCTCTGTATGTATTTCTGAGTACATAAAACATTGTGGAGGAGGGCACAATCTATGTAATCTTATATATCATCTTTAGAGCTACAATTTGTATGCTTTACTTGTGCATTTAGATTTAGAGATATAGCCCAGACAAAGCAGAATGAGAATGAGAGGGCAAAGCCATCTTGAATTAAAAAAAGCACAGCTGTCCCAACCTAGGCAGACTTTCTGTTTGCACTGATATTAGTACTTATTTTACTATGATGCAAAGAATAAAAAGTAATATAGAAAGTACAGATTATCTGCAGAAGCAGGAGGAGTAGGTGACAAGACCCAAAATAAAAGGAAAAGTCTAATCAAGTACCCTGAAAGGCACAAATTTCAGAAATATGTTGGGTGTCACACAATTTTCAACATGACCAGAGACTCACACTATTTCTTCTGACCAGGACACAGGCACAATTGTTTCTGTCCTTTGGACACCTAACCTCAAAGCATAACTACAGGACTGTTACAAGTTCTAGTAGCACTAAGTTGGTACAAATACTAGCTACTAAACAGAAAAGGAGAGGTTAAGAAATCATAATATTTTATAAATTGTTTCCTCAGTTATCCAATATCCTCCAAAATCAAGAAAAGTCCACATTCCGAAAATAATTACCAGTGTTCTGGATAAAATTAGGAAACAACTTTCAGTAGGAAACACTGAGAGAAATGAAAAGAGAAAAGTCTAGAAATTAAAAGAACTACAATAAGATGCTGAAGCTGAAAAGTTTAGGTGTTTGGGCTTCTGAAACTATTCTATAGAACAGAATATCCTTATTTTATCACATACACTATTTTATCTTTCCAGCTTTCAGTTCTTAGCCTAGATTTTATATACTAAATATTTTTGGTGAAATAGCAAGTATGAATAGATTGACTTCCATTTCCTTTGTGTTGTTGTTTCATCTGGCTTCTTCACAAATATTCACTCTATTTCTCCAAATTGCATTTTAGAGATGTAGAAGGACAAAATCCCCACTCCAAATTCAGTTTATATATTCAAATTGCATGGCAAACTGCAATGACAGACCTTGAGAAAAGAAGGTAAGAAACAGGAAACTGGAGGAAAAGTAAAATGTCTCTTAGGAAAAAAAATGTTTGGACAGGAATATAGATGATCCATTTTGTTAAATGCTCTTGAGGGGACTGGAAATTTATCTGTTAATTACTGAACACTAAAACCTGATCTTATTAAATTCAAAAGAAATCTCACTCTGAGTTCAGTGGCATAAGCTGACCTCTGACTGGCACAGCTCTGAGGCTTAATTTCTTAATTTCTGCCTGAGGGTACATTGCCTGAATTAGATAAGATTAACAAAAGCCTTAAATCTAGTATGTGTGGAATCTGTGCCAGCAGAAAGATCCTGTATCAGGAGGAGTTTTACTGACACATCTTTTAGTATGGAAATGGCTACAGTGGTGAAATTGTGAGCCCAAGGAGCAGAACAGGGCATACTACCAAAATAGAGATTTCCTAATTTGCTAATGCTTACTCCACAAGTTGCTTCCAGGCAGCACATCTGTATCTTCAGGAATCCTACCTTGGTTGACACAGCTCTGTTAACATTAAAGTTGAGTCTTTCCAGGATATTAGTGTCAGGTGCCACAGTGAGTGGCGCAACAGAAAACTCTGATGTTCTTATGTCAATTTCTAACATAGGGGATGGGCCAGTTAACATCAGAGGTGAAGTTTAATAGTCTACCAGATATGAGAGGGAGAGGCACAGGAAAATCAAGGCATATCTAAAAGCAGGGACCAAACAGCTCTCAGATTTGAAGATGAATTTCAACTCTTTCAATTTGGTGTTCAAAACAAGCAGACATTCTATAAAGAGATTGAAAGACTGAGGTGATGAAAAAACCACTCAGTTGAGATGGTGAATTAGCTGTGGCTAGATTGGCTAAAATTATAATAAAATAAATATAATAATTAAATAATAGCTCATAATATATAAACATTACCCTAAAATAAATTATAATACTGCTTTAGTGAAGGTAGACAAAGAAGCCAGAGAGGCTGGAAGTGGATTCATACTGGGAGGAATACACAGCCTTTAGCACCATGAAAGGCACCATTCATTCCACAGTTATTCTAATATAAACAAAATTAAAATCATGTTAAATGGGGAGAATAAATGGGTATGCTACATCTACTTGTCTTCCACAAAAATCTCTACAATGGAGTGTATCACCAAAACATAAACTACTTTTTGATTTGATATAAAATGAACCTTGGTTTCACTGTAGTCAGTAGGAGAATTGGCTATTTTTCAAATATGAAACCATCTGTTGAATAGCCACATTACATATTCCACAGATTTGATTGGAAAATCCCAGAGCCTCTTTGTGGACACCTGTTGAGAAGAGTAATTTTAGCCTCCTCCTCCATTTTGAAGTGGAAAGGAAGACAGATGTATGGAAAATCACAGTGTGTTGGAGTTGGGAATTGCAATTAGACTGTTCAAATGTCAACTCATTTGATAGTTATCAGGCTAATAAATACGCCTTTCGATTTTAAAAACTTTCCTAAAAGTAAATTGTGCAAGACAACTGAAGTTGTAAACCCACACATTATGCTGAGCAACAACTAAACTGAAAAAACAGTCAATTACAGCACATCATTTTCCCAGATTTGGCTGTCCCTGTATATTCCAAAAGTAATTTCTCCACAGTTTATTTGCCAAAAATTTCAGTAAAGAGAAGAAATGGTAATTTTCACTCAAATGTCAAGATAACAAAAACTATACAAATCATATTGTCTCGGTTTTAATCCTCACTGTATAGACTTCTTATGAAAAAATAACTTTCTCAGGATATGTCCCTATTAAAAAGTAATTCCAAAGTTTCCTTTCGAGCTTTAGATTTGGGATACCATAGTGCTCTAATAATTCCACAGCAATGATTATCACATTAAATCATGGCCACTAAAAAATATTTCTGTTTAGTGCTTTAGTGCGCCCCTTGCTTCGAAGTAGAATGTAAACTATATTACCTTTTGCTCTTAGGAATTTTCTTCCATCCTAATACTTCCTTTATTTTGTTGTTTCACGGGCAGTTACATTCTCAGTCACCAAGTCAGAGTTGCTTCAAAGTATTTTAATTCCATCCAATCCATCCACTGCTAAGATGTGGTATTGATGTCATTTATGTAGTATGCAGGGATGCAACGAGAATTATTTAGTGAAAGCAAGTCATTCTCATCTCCCTGAGGCAGTCCCGGAGTCCTCAGACTAAGTGTCAAACACCACAGTCAGTCAGCGTGGACTCAGTTAGTTCATTCCTTCTTTAGGACAAATATTTTTCATCTGAGACAATTCTATACAAATCTGTGGTTTTGCCTGGGTTAAGTGCATTCCTTAACTCTTTTCTTTCACAACTGAATTCATATTGCACATGAACTCATAATCGGTATATCTTTTAAAGATTCATGCATACTCGATTCCTTTCTTTGGAGAAAACGGCTTTAAAATATGTGGCGGGGAGGGGGGTGGAATTCATTCTTCAATGGATCAAACAGCTTTTATCAGTTTAGACAAAGTAAATCATATTAAGCAAGTCCTCCCTGAAATTACATGATCCTTATGGGGTCATAGGATATGCATTTCCAAAAGACAATCAGACTTCCATTCTACTGTCAGGGTAAAACATCT
The DNA here is from genome assembly GCF_022539395.1 of Myiozetetes cayanensis. Taxonomy (NCBI): domain Eukaryota; kingdom Metazoa; phylum Chordata; class Aves; order Passeriformes; family Tyrannidae; genus Myiozetetes; species Myiozetetes cayanensis. Next base: position 83,619,592 of record NW_026087411.1, on the reverse strand, counting down.
GAGAACCGGTTTTTCATTTATTTTGCCAGAAGAAACATACACTTTAACAACAGTGACCCAGCTCAAGCACACTTAGGTACAATAAACATAAGGTCAGTCTTTATGACACTTGAATTATACAGCTAATCAAATGAGCAGAGATTAATATTCATTATATGTAAATAAGTACAAGAGAAAGAACCAAGAGCTGTTGTCACAAAGGTAGTACGAAAGGCACCAGGTGTGTCCATGTGTTAAGAGTTAATAAGGAAAGAAAAAGTACAAATGCGCTGGGTCATGAAGGTAATTCTGTTACTGAATCGCTATTTCCTCTTATTTATCACACAGGCTGCCACTGTTTTTAATAGCTGCTAGACTATCACTGGTAAGGGATGATATGCATTCTATTATTAAATGTTGGTTTGTCTTCTGTCAGCATGTAAGCAGATATAAGCAAGATACATATCAAAATCTATGCACACTTTTTCATACTTTCACACTTTTTTCACTACTAGCTACTTGATTATGCTAGTTCTCAGAACTGCAAAAGTTATTTAAGCAATGCTTTTCTATGGTGGAAGTGTAAAAAAACCCTAAAATCTAAAATTTTTATCCCAGCTTTCATCTGCTGACAATATTTCAAAACCATTCAGAAGATTGTTCAAAGAAGGAAAACGACAATCTACATTAGAAAAGAAAATTCCTGTAAAAGGGACACTGGAAAAGAAAAGTTCTTGTAAAAAAAAAAAAAAAAAAAGGCATTGGAGCTCAGTCTTACCTGTCAGCAACACAAACCCAGGAATATGTCCTTTAACCCTGCAAGATCGCAGTAGCTTGTCCCACAGCACTACCACAGCAGTTGACTGATCCAGCTCAGGAGAACACAAAGATAGAAACTTTTCCCACGTTTCTAGGTCTACCAGCAGTGGAAGTAATGAAGAAAACAAGGTAGAGAACAGAAGACCGTAGCTGCTTCTGCAGAAATCCCAGGCAGGAGGAGTAGGAGGTATACTCTGTCTGTGTCTCACCCAGACTTTTGTTTAAAAGTTTTTTCAACTGTTGCTAGGTGGTGTTAGGCTTTGGCAGTTTAGTTCTCAGATTGTATTTCCCCTCTTCTGGTCTCTTCACACAGTGTTACAGCAATGACTTCGTTGAGCTCAGCTCGCTTGTGCTATATTTAACCAGTGTTCTCAGCAAGTCAAGCCTGTCAACAGCTGAGAAGTTTGGAGCAGGCTCTGCTGAGTTCCTCAGCTGCTGAATTATCAGTGGATGTAGCACTGTACAGCCCAGCTACTACATTCACTGAAAGATTGTGGGGAAACTGTCAAATCCTTTTAAGGGCTTCCAGTGACTTCACAGGAGTAATTACTATTTAAAGCACTAAGTACAAAATGTGTATTTAGGCATATATTTTAGACTGCTAGAGAAAGAATACTTGTGTTTGCAGCAGATGAGTTCAATTATTTATACAGTGAGAATTTTCCTAGGACAAGTAGGAAGTTTATAATTTGAAAGGTATGCACTTCACTTGAGGAAAAAGTACATGTGGGGAGAACTTTTTGCAGCATAATTTCTTACAGAGTTTAAATATATTAAGATGACACAGAGAAATTAATGAAAGGCTTAGGCTGGAAAGTTTTCACAGTGATATTTACTCCAAAGACAACCTTTTTGTCCCAGCCCAAGAGCTTTCTACAGTAATTCCTACACTGTCTCTAACAATCACTGAAGAAAAAAAAGAAAGCCACACAAATCACAATTTGTTTGATATGAGTATTAGGAACATGTTACTCCAGGGCTGTACACATTCTGATGTATCCACACTTGCTTCTGGATCTAATTGCTGTTCCTAATTCTAAGCCATAACTCCCTTAATAAACAGATCAGCAGTGACTTTCGATAACTTTAGGGACCACAAACCATTATGATATCAGGACTCTCCAAAGATATTGCAGATCTCAGACTCCAGAACAAGGTTCTACCACCTTATGGCAGAACAGTCTCTGAAAATGTCTCTGGGAAGGAAAACTCCCTACCCCAACAACTCTGCTTTTCTCTAGTGTTGATCTGTGGTATTGATCTAGGGTTTGATGAAGAAAAAAGAAAGAAAGAAAAAAGGGAAGTAAAAAGATACTAAGAGATTTGATGGTTGATATTTATACATGAAGACATACCAACATTTCAGAGCAAAAAAAGATTCAAGCAAGTCATAACAGCATCCTGCAGTGATACTGGGTTGCTGTGCAAGGAGTAGGATGGGTAGTGAAAAGGTATCATGCTCTGTGATTTCAAATTGGCCACAACTACATGAGATACCAGGGGGTGAGTGCAAGCCCTTATGAGAAGCAGCTGCAGGATTAGCTGTAGCCTGGTGCTCTAACCCTGTCTCTGGAATTACTTCTGCTTGATCTGTCTTATTGTCTAAACAAGCAAGGACAAATAAAAAAATACTTTCACTCCCAAATTGCTCATAAGGAGAAAATGAAGTAAATATTAGGTATTATGTCAAGTAACTGATATTTAGACATTGATGACACATTTATGAAAGCCCTAAACACTTGATCATGTCAAATATATTTTATTTTGGAGACCAAGTAATAGTCACTAATTTCCATTTCAATATTTGACTTGGACAGAATAGCTAGAATGTATAAAAAAATAGGAACACTTCTGTTTTTCAGAAACAGCTATTTGGAAGACTATGGCAGAGACAGATAATATATTGGCATAAAGTTTGCTGTTACATGCTTCCACTTTGAAGTGAGTTACAGATATCCACAATTCTAAAAAGAATATCTAATTTTGTTCCCTCATATAAAATTGAGGTACTCCAACCAGATGAGTAACATTTTGACTATTCTGGCTTTAACTTCTTGTCCAAAGTGCAATATTAATAGGACTTTATCCATTCAAGTATAATAAATCAGACAAACAAAACAATTAACTTGGCTGATAGATCTCAACAAAAAACAAATGTTTCTCAGCATTTCTCTCCCATTAGTTAATGCCACATTCACCAAGTGGAAAAAAGTAAAACTTCTTTGGAAGCATTCTCTGCTGCCAGCCCTTGTGAGTGGGTTTCAGTAGTGACCTGCTGGTACAAGTCTTCTCCTTCTTGTACACTTGCAAACTCCCTCCCCAGCTGTGCACCACTGACATTAATCCTCTTTAACAGGGCAAATTTCAGCAAAAAACTTTGGGAAAACAGAATTGATTAGGTTTTGCTAGTGAATCAAAGGAAATATATATATACATAGCACAGGAAAGAGTGTAATTAATCAGCATTAGTGGAAGTGTAAAGCTTTTAACTTCGTGCAGTATGAAAGTGGTTCACATCTAAGTTCTTCCCCTACTGAATGATGGGAAAAATAATTATAAATAGACAGGTTGTGGAGGGTGAGAAATAAAAACAGAATCATGAAAGAAACTTTTTAGTTTGGCATCCTACATGGTCCTAATGTCAAGATCCAGCATTATCTGAAGTTCCAGTGACATCCTACAATTAAGTCTAAAAAGTGACTTCCATATAATTTCTGATAATTTTGTTATCTCTTAGTCAAGCAACCAGGATACTAGAGTCCAAAGTAAATAATTCTAACAAAATTTGTCTATGGAAGCCAAAGCTCACAGCATTATTTCAATCAAAACACCAAAGGCCAGAGCAATGCAAAGCAAAGGGAACAAAATGTACCTCTAGACAGTGAACAAGAGTAGCAGCAGGACCTGTTGACATTTTTGAAGATAATGCCAGTCACAAATACATAAGAGGGACTGTCATTGTCCACACTTTCATATTCCTTTGTACTTACTTTGCTAGAAAATGGAAGAAAAATTTTTGTTACCTGAGCTGTTCTAGATAAATTCCCAGCTTGGGGTAGAAATTGCTGGCAGAAAATACATGTTTTTTACAGAGAAGTTCAAAACAGATGTCTTCTTCTGACCTTACAGGTTTCTCTTGACTTTAAAATGTGTGCCCATAAATAAGATTTTTCTGGAACAAATACAATAGTATTACTATATAATTTTGATATCAACAATCCATCACTTTGGTATATGAGTATATCTCATTCTCTTAAGTCATAGAGGCATCCAGTGATACAGCCTACTACCTCTGTCCTTTTCAAATATTTTACATCATAATTAACTGGACCAATATATTGGGAAAAAAAAATCTATCTAAATAGACTTAGAGTTTCTTAACTGTATGTCCCGAGGAGCTCTAGCGTGCGTACAATTCTGTGTGAGCAACCACTGACAGTTCTTCATTAAGTTGCTCCTTAAAATGCATTTTAGTTTCTAGAAAAAATTATTTTTCATTTGCTTAAAGGGTAATGCACCACAGTCTTCTGACATCCTGCTTTCATAATACGTGGTGCTCACTTCCATAAAAACCATATTATTTGAGATCATGCTACTGCTTTTAGCTTTGTTTTGACTTTATAGTATAAATGTGCTGCCTTACATTGTGCTCGAAGGGAGGGTGTTCAGTCATGTGGGGGAGGGCTAGTTTTTTGGGTTTTGTTTTTCATTTTTCTAGACAATATTGCTACCTTATAAAAGCTGATACTGCTTTTTAGATCTCAGGTCTTTTATATTTTCAGCTCAAGCACCTGCTTTTTTATAACCAAAATAAAAACCACACATTTCTGCCATTTAATTCATAGATTTAGTTTAGTTTAGTTTATAATTTTACCAAAAGATCCCTGTCACAGTCACAAACCTCCAGGAACACTTACTGGAGTTCTGCAGTCTTTCCAGTAATAGTTTTGCATGCCTTATCAGTGAAATAAAACCAGGGTACCTTTCATTTTGATTCTTCCTATGCTGCCTTGATCGATATATTGTCTTCAAAAAACATTTTTGGCTTTTTTTTTTTTTCAATTGTCACGTTAACGAAAGAAACATATGAAAAGATATGCCCATTTCAGTTATTTTAAATCTTTCATTTCTCCATTGTGCAAAGAAAAATACTGGCATTTCCTAAGTTTTCTCCAAATTAAGTGAGGTGCAAATCAAAGATGGGACAATTAGATACATGGCCACATCAAGAACATCAGATGGCCCATTTGGACTTTGAGGGGAACAACCTTGTCTACAAAAAAAGGCAAGAAAAACGGTGGTAACTTTAGAATGACATTAAGGTCAAATGAAGACAGTTTGAAGCACAATTCCATAGGAAAGTGCCAAATCAGGCCTCTGGAAATGGAGTAAATCACCTTATTAGCTTCACTGCCACACCCCAGGAGTGGTATGCAACTTGCTCAAAGACTAAGATAAAAATGAACTGAACATAGATTAATTGCTTTAAAGGCCAGAATAAACTATTTTCATAATCTAATACAACCTCTTACAAAGAAAAGGCTGTGGAATTTGCCTCATGGAAAACAGCAAGTTGCAGTGAATTAAAGCACATCTTTTAGAAAGATTATATAAAACAAATATGGATAGTTTGCCACAGCAATGTATAATGTAGTACAACAGTAAATTACACTTACTGTTTCAAGCTAACCCAACCATTGCAATTTATTTCCAGTTTGATGTTGGCTGACTTTAGCTCCCAGTCCATGAGATGACTAGTCAGTGGCCTTCAACGTCTCTGTTTGCTCAATTCTAAATAAGTTCCCGTGGCTACTAACAACCGTGCAGAGAAAATCTCTTTACCAAGTCTCCTTCCCCCAAACCCTACAAATTAATCATCTTTACATGAAATGCAGCACTCTGAGGTGAAACATGGCAGTCTTCATAAGCTAAGAATATTACACAGTAAATATGTAAACCAGAAGTAATAGAATATTTTCTCCAAACAAAACAGATCACCTGAATTTTTATTAAAGCTGCAACACCTAAGGACTAGATCACCAAGAAGGGCACCTCTGGTGCTTGGAAAGAGCGACGTGTGCTCTTGGATGTCCCGAGGAGGTGAAGCTCTGGTTTGACATCTCCAAGAACACAGTGCCACCTATCTTTGCGTTAGGGTTAGCTCATGGCAGGCAGCGGGAGAGGATGGAGAGAGGGGGCTGTATTCTTTGCACCCAATTCTGCACCATCCTTTGCTTCCTTTCTTGGTTTCCAGTGGACTAGGTGGAAGCTTCCTCCACTGAAACTCCCCGGATTGCAGCTGTATTTCTTCTAAGACACTGGATTGTTGTCATCTATTCATTGCCATTTACACGGTTCACTTAAAGTTCAGACTGGTTACACCTTACTTCGCTTAAGACATTATAAACTGACACTCATATCGTTAGTACTCTGGCAGATTTTATTGACAGAAGCCTAAACTCATTATTTATTACCTTATCTGTGCACCTGCAGAACTTGAACTGCTGAGGAGAAAGAAATGGGTAAAACATATATAAGCATCCTGATAACTTTAAAAGAGGTACCTGCCTGGAGTCCTCCATCTAGGAAAGAAAGCGTAGGCTAGCACCAAGCAGTCTTTCCTTTGTCTAACTTTGTCTCCCTGGGAGCCTCAGGACAAGATGCTGCAGAGATAAACCACAGATGTACTCCAGACATAAATAACAGTCCAACTAACTTTTTCATGAAGAGCTGTTTCCAGTCCTATGACCAAACTGTACACGTACACCTCTCAGAGACAGTCATAGCATTGGTAATAATTCGTGTGCACTGAGCAGGAGAACAAGAGGGAAGGGATAAGGTATTTAGATTCAGGCATAAATCCATGCTTGAGGAACATCTCTGCAAGAGGTTGGTGGCAGAGTTTTGAAATTCAAGATTTCAATCTCCATTAAGTATCAAAGGGATGACATTTTAAATATGAAGGAAAAGAGGATATATGCAAGATAGCTTACTTCCATCAAACTCTTCAGCAAAGAATGGGCCCTATTTTGCAGATATTTCTGAACATTTGCCATAATTTACACTTTGTGGGTTTACTTTTTGTGGGAAAGAGGAATCTGTTGAAACCCTTCTTTTTAATTCCTATTATTTAATATTTGGTGAACAATAATGGAGACGGCTCAGTCAAATTGGTGTTCCATTAACTTGCATATGAAGAGACATTGCTTGCCAGTGATAGACAAAAGTATTTAAAAACGTCTTGTTTTTAAGTAGTGATGTTTAGAACAGTTCACTAAACACACATTTTACTGGGAAGTGTTAGAAGAGACTCGTTTTGCTTTTTTATTGACTGTGGAAAGGGCAGGATAACATAGATAAAATTTCAGTAGTAACAAGTGCAGGTGGAAATAGGAAATTTGGGAGAAAAAAAGGTTCTATTGCTTTAGAGTCACTTTTCCCCACATTAGCATACAAACTTTCTGTATATTTTGGCACTAAATCTACAAAAATACTTTTGTTTTGTTTTTGGAAACAGCAGGAGGATTTGTATTTTTAAAACATATCTGTTGGAAAACATCATCTGTGAAAAAAAACCCAAATACTTCTCCTGTTATTACCAGTAAGTCAGCAGTTGGAATGACATAAAAAGTTTAAACTATAACATGTTTGGACTGAATATAAAATCTGCCACCCTCAAGTCTGACTACAAAGCACTATGCTTGAACATCACCCCTTGGTACGTGACTGACTGAAACCATATGCTCATAGTGCTGAAGAGCAAACTGACAAATCTAACCCCTTTACTTCCATATATAGAGACTATGCAATTGCTTAGGAAATCCATCTGAACCAAAACCTAAAATGAATGTCTGATAATCTCACTACAGACTGGTGTCCAGTATGTGTCCATTAACACCAATTACTGAGATGAAAATCCCTCTGAGTTAGAAGAAACTACCTCAGATTCCTCTCAGTCCTCATAAATAAGAAAGCAGTTTTTTAGAGAAACAAAAATAGTGATGGGAGGTGAGATGAAGAATCCACAGGCAACAGGGAAATGTGTTACTGCACAGTGCAGAAATCAGGAGAGGGAATGGATACAGAGAGGAAAATGAACTGCAGTAGCAAGAGCACTGCAGAAGGCTTCCTTACAAGGCACCTTTTCCTAGAAAAGGAAAGGAAGACAAACTGAGAAAGTACCTTGAATATTCTGAATCCACTAAAGTACTGGCTTTCAGGGTATAAGCAACCTCAACAGAACAAGGTACATAGTAAGTAAAAGGTAGGCATCAATCACCACTGATGGCCATGTAGCTAATTTAAGCAGACCTATATTCAGTCAATTCCTGAGTATCCCCTCTTTCTGTTATCAAAAACATAACAGCATAAAAACTGCTTAACAGAGAAGTCCAAGCTAGTATTGGATAAAGAAAACTATAGACTACTATTTATTTTATTGGGTCACTTTTCTTTTTAAAAATTAACAATATTACTACTTTCTAGTTAAAATGTAATTTTTTTCTTAAAGATGAGATTCAAAGGAACCTCTGGAGGTCATCTCATCCAATCCTTCTGCTCAAGCAAGGTGACCTCCAGCAGGCTGCCCAGCACCATGTCTTGACATTTTCTGAGTATCTCCAAAGATGGAGTCAGTGCACAAAATGAACAGTACATCAGAACAGGTGTATCTCACTTAAATCAGCCATGAAGTTAGGTATACAGTCTGAGCTGGTTAGTTTTGCTTCCTCTATGGTCAATCAAAGTGAATCACTGAGAGGAGATGATTGAACACTCATTTTAGGACAGTATGTGAGTAATGTGAGAAGAATCTAGTCTGCAGCACAATTCCACATTTTTTTTTTTTTTTTTCCCAGAGTAATGATTTGTTTGATTTTCATAAGTATTAGTAGTATTTTTCATGTGATATTTTATGGAACATACTTTTAAGTAGTAAGTAAAGTTTAGGCTTGACAGGAAAGTAAAAATTAAAAAAAAAAATAGATAATTCTTTGGTTTTTTCCCAGAAATTTCTGAAGTTCTGGGAGTTTTTATGTTTTCAAGACTCTAGATGTTAAGACCCAAGTCTTTATAGTTAACTAAATAAAACAGGGCCAGGCAGCAAGTTGCATTACTGGTAATTCAAAATTATAGTGCTCTCCTGAACATTTAAGTGCTACAGGTGTTCCAGTACTGAAGAGCTCAGTATGTAACTGTCTTTAAAAGCCAGAGTTTAACTACCTAAGAAAAGTCCAAAGAATCTCTTGAACTATGCATTTCAGTGATACTGAGGAAACATGCAATTTAATTAATATTCAAAGCTGATCACTTCATATTACTTCTGTTGTTTTATCCCTAGAATCTATATTAAGCCTAAGATTCCCTTAAACAGAAACAGATCTCTTTTTGGCAAATAGTACCCTCACATTCCTCCTTTACTGAATGTGGGAGGCCAAGATTTTTAAGTATTTTGTGCTTCCCTCCCACATATATACCTCTAAAAATTGAGGCTTACTTTATTTTGTCATGTTTTCTCCACAACTCTTTCATATTAAGCAGATTTCTTTTCTCCCTGAGGTCTAAGTAAATCCTTCTAGAAACTCAGAAGACACTTATCCATCTCAAACTATTCTTCTATATTTCTGTGAAAAGGATGCCCTCCAGATTATCCACTAAGTACTTCTTCATTACTTGCTTTTTATTAGTGCTGCATTTAAGATAGGTTTTTCCAGCAACAACAAATTTCCAGGGCATCATCACTAAGACTCTTCTAGGGAAAGTTTACCATTTAGAAAACAACTAATAGATAAAAAAGCTGTTAGTCTCCAGACCATGGTGACATAGCTGGGAATTAACTCAAACAGAACAGAACAACATGACCATTTTAAGCTAAAACCAAGACAAATCAGTAAAACACTGCAAAACAAGTAAAGTAAATCATTCTCAGCAGAAGTTAACAAAGTATACTGAGGCAGAACCTGAGCACCTGAAGAAAAGATTAATTCTGCTGTAGCTGAAAGATATGGCTGGTTTGTCACATACAACTCCAGTGCTCTGTAAGATGAAAAAAAAACCAGAAGAACTGAGTACTAGTCAAAGAAGGAGCAAAATTTGATGCAGAAGAGCTCTGTATCCTTCACCATAAATACTAGTAGGAATTGCAATTTCTCTATTAAGCAATAAGCTGACAAATATGAGGGGAAAAGCTCTTCAGATACAGCCAAGTAAATAATCTAACTGGGAAAGAGAAGAAAACAGAAAAATGTCCCCATGCAGACAAGAAAAGAAACCAGTGAAGAGGTGGTGGGCTGAGCAGTCAGTGCACCCAGTATTTTAGCAGGAGTGCAGAATTTTCAGTGATGAGGGCAGTCTTAAAAGACTAAGTAGACATAAACGACTGTTTTGTGCAATCAGTTTGGTTTTCACTGCCAGCTGACAGACACTGTTAAATGTAAATCTCTCTAAATCCAAGATTAACAAACATTCTTTGTAGGAGTGCATTTCAAGCCTTTACCTGCACTGAGGTTTATTTCTACCATTCATAACAAAAACAGGAGCACATCGAGCAAGATGGCCACCAAGATAGACCTTTAGCTGCAAATGAGGAGCTACATGTGTATAGATAGAGGAAGATATATAAAGACATATGATAAAGCCTTCAAACATCTAAATGACCTTTAACAATCATTAAAGCAAGGGACATGCTCATGGATTATTGTAACATCAGAAGAAAAATATGATGAGAAATAACAAAGTAAATTAGTAAGGGATATTAACTAGCTTTCTGTACTGATAACTGAAGCCAGTTAACTATTACACTTTAGGAAAGAGCTTCCTGCAAACACAGATTACTTTAAACACTCTAGCTTTACTCAGGCTTGAGGAAAGACTTTAACTTAAGAAGCTGAAACCCATGTGAAGGCAACATCCATCTCTAAAAGGCCAAAATATGATACAAATGTTATGTCTTCAAAACATTTTCTTTTTGGAAGGGAGCACCAGAAAGGAATGGGCAGCCTGTCTCCATGTAGAGGTGATGGAAAGGCAGCGTGTTTGCTTTCTATCTGTTTGCACACATAAAATCATTTTACATCTTGCCACTCACAGGATCAGCCTAATCACTGTGCTCAAACTACAAAGGAAGTACATTAAAAATACAGAAAAATACACAAAATAACTGCATTTGCTCACCAGCACTTTTGGGATAGGTCTTAGGGATAATGGAATGCAAAAGGCAAGCAGCACAGAGCCAGAGTAGCGGCAAGTGGACCCTGCACAGTACAGCAACATATCACAGGCCTTTCACACCCTGTGAAGACTTAAAACTGGTGGGACAAAGCAAACGTGGACAAACATTGTATTTAAGTGTAGCTGGTAATCTATGCAGTACTCCTGGACAATCAAACTACTGATCTCAAATCATCAGGATGCCAGAGGTGGAACTGAGATGGGTGTAGAATAAGAGCTATACCTGAGAAGTTTTATTAGGGTAGTAGGAAAGGATGCAGCTCCTCACCACCTCCCTGCTATGCATTTTTCCTCCTGAATATGAGTTACCAATAGTTGACTGTAGTAGACTAGAAAGGCAAAGGATGGCCAGGGTCTGAAGCTACAAGTAACACTTGAGTGCAGAGAGAGAGCCTCCACGGTGCAGGCAAGGACATAGGCAAGACTAGTCATCCCTAGGAAAACACTGCACCCTAAAGAAAAAGGGTCTCACTTCCCAGTGAAGAGCAGAATCGCCTTACTTTGACAACTCTCACCATCAAAAACAGTAAAATCTTTACAGATGCACTGTGGGGAGAGGTCCTTTCACCTTTGTTTTCAGGTGCTGGAGGTATTTTAGTGAATACCCTCTGACTTTTTAGTCACTCTTTTTTGTTATCACTGATTCCCTGCTTTTGTATTTAGTCCTAGCTAGTGCATGTAATTTCATTCTATCCCAGATTTTTTCCTGGATACATGACAAGAATGTATGGGAAACTAGGTTAATCCACAAATATTAAGATCTGCACTTTTGAGAGATTCCACAAAGCACAAAATCTAGTCCACAAATATGTGGTTCATATAAACTCCAAACCCATTTATAGAATTGAATATCAATATCTCCCTTTTTAATGGAAATATTTCTGATATCTCATATCTCACTTCAGGTTTCTTCAATAAGTAAGTTCAAGAGATAGCAGCAGAATAAATTTCCCATGTTTTCAATAATTCTTCAACATCCTTATCTTCACAAATTAGAATCTTATAAATATTACAAAATTACCCTGTTACAATAGAATAAACACAACTGTAGCAAACCCTATTTATAAAGAACAACTTCATAAACAAAGACAAATTTTTGTTTTCTGTACTGTCTTGATAAAATGAAAATAGATGAGTTGAAGAATATAAAAGGAAAAGAAGGAGCACTGAAATGCTTTATTGAAAGATCACTAATGAGCAAACCCTCCCAAATTCCTCTTCTTTGACTTCACCATAATCATGAAATTAATTCCTGAGGAATGTAAACAGGTTTGTCTTCTCTTCAGCTACCAACAAAATTAAGTCACCCTTGACCTGACCTTCACAAAAAAATGGAATCACAGAGATATACATTCTCCTGGACTCCCATAGACTATAAAGCTCTTGTTCTTTCTGTGGTACACCTCATTGTAAAACAGCAATTCACTATTTGTTAAAAAAACAGCCCTTGACTAACTTTTATTACTTATCTAGCTCCATCAATTTAATAAACTGCACACTGCAACTGTTCGGCTGCAATGGAAATATTGCTTAAACTCTATCCACAGTTCTGAGACTAATTCATGATGCTAATAGTGGTTACATAGAAATACATAATTTTATTAGTCTTCACAAAAAGAAATCCCACAATTGTCCTTCATACGAGGAGTCTGGATGTGAGAAACCTGATACCCAAAACCACTTCAGATTAGATACTCTAATAAAACTTCATGGGACTGTTTGTGACTTTGGGCTTCAGTAAATAAACTTTACATTACATGGAAGGAAAACACAACCACAATGAGCTCAAGATAACTATTTACTATATGGTACATAGAGAGATGTCTGTAAAGCAGCTAAAAACTCCCCAATTTATTTGGTACCAAACACCTATCAGTTTAAAAGAGTTCTGCATGCAAAGCCTGAGGAATTTCTACAGGAAGGAGGGCCAAGGAGGGGCAGGAGGCTCCTTCCCGCACGTTCTGATTTGAGCAGCAAGGGAGAGCCTCCACCATCATTATATTATGATATCCATACCACAGATCATATAGATTATGATCAGCTTGGGATTCAGTTGTACTAATATGCTTTTGAGCTAGCTGTCCAATCTCCCTGTGCTGCTGAAACAAGCACTTCTAAAGTGTAATTCCTCTCCTACTAATGCAGTTGATGAAATCACTCCCTAAAATTAGTGTTTGTCTCCACTGATGAAAAGATGCTGAGGTTAAATCAGATGCCTATGACACCTGAAAATACATGACATGGCTTTCATCCTTGCCATTTTAACTTGTTGCTTTGAGATTCCAGGTGTCTGTCTGTACTGCTGAAAAAAGCCTGCATTTCCTTCCAGATCTGTTTTCATTCAAGCAGCTATTTTAAACAGCTAATTTTCTGTTCTCCATTTTCATTACATTAACCAGCCCTATGTTTTCCATTTTTATTTCAGCTTTTCTGTCTAGCCAGAAAATTATGCCACAGACAGTGAAGACTACTGAGACCTATCAACTAGGTCGAGGTATGTACTTAGCTGAGCTGATACTGTTTTTCTCCAAGTTTCAACCCAACTTTTCTACTTGAACTTGATGTAAACTGTCTCTGTACTCATGCTTACATCAGCTGAAGCCAGTATAAACAAGAAAGGGCATAGCACAAAATACCAAAACCTCTTTAAGGCACCCTCGTTATCTCATAAAGTTTGCTGACTCTGATTCAAGCCTTATTTATATCAGATCTTTATAAGGAATGCTACATCATACTCAGTGTATGCAAAACAACAACTACAACAACAACCACCAAAAAACCTGCAAGAAAGAAAGAAAGAAAGAAAGAGAAAGAAAGAAAGAGAAAAAGAGAAAGAAAAGCTAGAAAATAATTAAACTGTCTCAGACAGGCATGATGGTAGCAGACAGACTTACCATGCTATATGAAATACACTTGTATACATACGTCCCAGTACTGTATAGTATGTTAACCTTATTCTACTCTATTATCAAGTGCAGAAGGAATGAGTGTGACTGGTGAAAGAACTTGTATTTGAATAAAATTTTATTAGGTTAATCCTAAAAAGAATGAAACTCAAAATAATATCTATTTTTATATCTTCTGCTTACATATCCTAATGACAAATATTAAAAGTATACAGGATAGAAAGCTTCTTCCTATAGTGATTCACTGAAGAGTTTGACTACTCAGGCATTCACTAAAAAAACTGCCTGCAAATTTTGGCAGCCTCCTGTATCTGGAAGGGACTAGTGCCACAAATAGAGGTTTTCTGCCATGGACAGCTCTGAAGACTCTCCACTCCCTGCTGGCACCATTACCAACAGGAAATTTAATACAGGCCAGAAATAAGATTTTTTTCATTAACTTTAACTAAAAACATGTCTAAACAGGACTTATAGATAAGTGAAATTCAAATTTTTATCAAAATTCTTGAGAGAAATTCAGAAACCAGATTTGCTTTAATTTATGAAGGTGAATCAGTGAGAGCTATATGCTTATAGAAATGTGGTCAGCATTGCAGCCATTTCTAACAAGATGAGACTTTAGGCTACAGGCATTGCCTGCAGAACTGAAGCACTGGAAAACTAGTTTCTCATGGATATTTTCTCTCATTACAAAGCCATCATAGCAAATATTAAACTGAATAGGCTTTGTTCAAAAATGTCCCAGGGGCTGCAGTACTCTTGGTAAAGATACACTGAGGCAGCAAATTTTGGATCTGAGACTGGATTTCAAGCACAGTAAAGTTCATGAATTATGGGTTCCAGGAGTTAGTCCCATTCTAAACACGGGGAACATTTGCAAAATTCCTAACTGGAAATGAGTGTTAAACATCATCAGAGTTTGGAGTTATTTATCTCTAGGGTTTTAACTGAAACCCATCTGTAGCTGTAAATCAAGACTGGATATAAATGGTGGAACTGCAGAAGAAACCTTACATAGTATGAGTGCATTGTACTCACAATGCCTTTGTCATCTCTCCCCATTTTTAATATTATTGAATTTCCCAGAGATCATTTTAAGCATGTATATACTGATAGTCTGAGGTAATAAGCTAGCAATTACTGGCATGCTGTTACAAACCCAATATTCAAATATATCTTATGTCCTGGCCTTACACTGATAGCACTAAGAGTTGTATAAGATGTTTTTATTCCTACTTAAAACCAAAAATATTTATTGTGGTGCAGTATTACCAACTTCCACTTTATGTGCATGAGTTATCAGCAGTCTGTTCCTTCCATGTATCCTCAATGATTACATCATGACATCTAGTGGTACAGGGCTTCAGTGCTTTTGAAAGCTGTTGAATTTACATTAAGCTTCATCATGCAAGATGTCTAATTCTGCCACTTGCCACCAAAAACAGCATAATTATTACTTTGGTATTTAAAATTCACTGGTTCCCTAAACTTTGTGATTTCAAAGCTTTTTACTGCCCATTTAGATGACCGATGCAAATATATTTCAGCTATTAGTGAAAGAAAACACAAGGTACATAGCAAAAAAACGAAACCAAACCAAAACAAAAACCCAAACAAAAAAACCCCACAACCAAACCAGTACTGTGATTATATATTTATAAGTCTTCATATTTAAAACATATGCTCCACCTATGGAGGTCACACCTCAGAGTCAGTGCAGAATGGGCCACGTGGTACACTGCTCCCTGTTCTTATGCCCTGTAAAGCAACATGAACCACAGGGACTCTTATTGTACCGGATCATTTATACAACTCCTCTGGAAATAAAACGTTTCCTACCAACCTTTAAATGTTTCCATTTTAGCAGCCTCATTAACATGATAATAGGTTTCTGGTTTCACCATCCCTGCCTACACCTGTATTAGTAATTAATACTGTGGCCACATGGCTCTCCTTTACCTTTTGCCAGACTGCCTATTGGGAATTAGACCCTGGCCTGCCCTAACCTGAACCTTTCCTTATCTAGGGAAACGATGGTTGTCACAAACCAAAATTGTCACAGATTATGCTCTGGTAATTTAAAGGTTTGGTGATGTATCAGGGTTCAGGCTCATAGTCTGGACCAGTTTAATTTACAAGTAAAAGATGTACGCTCTGCTTTTTCATAGCTGTTCTTTCAGTTACATCCATAAAGCTGAGTCTCTATTGGAAAGTTTTGCACTCAGCTGCAACACAAACCTCTGATGTTCTGGGCAATCATTTTAGAAATTGTCTGCTGGAGTAATAAATGGTATTTTAGAGTTTTCGGATTGGAATGGAAAAAAATTGTTTATGAATACTCCAGCAGCTTTACACCAACCCTCTCAGGCCTACAGTGGGGTTAACCACAGGCTCACTGGACAGAAAAGTTCTTATTTCAGAGACTTGACTCAGAATTGAAATTTAGGCACTTGGAGCACTGCATGTGCATTTCCTATTTTATTTCCAAGGTAAAACTGCTTACAAGTGGACATTTGCCTGTATTTCACGTATACTAATATAGTCCTGAATATGTGAGCTACTACCATTCCTTATCACCCATTCCTAAGAATTTATCAACTCTTTTTGTCTTAGATCATGACATAAAAGTAGGTGGATAAAATGAACTGTACTCAGAACTAAGCCTTTAAGACAGAATATGTCTAGTCATTTTTACTGCAAAACTGAGTAACGTGAAGAATATGGTAGTCTTTTCAGTTTGCTACTGACTCTTTTGTAAACACTATAGAATCATACAGTAGTTTAGGTTGGAAGACACCTTGAAAATCATTTCGTTCTAACCCTCCTGCCATAGACAGGGACACCTTCCACTACATCAAGTTGCTCAAAGCCCCATTCAACCTGGCCTTGAACACTTCCAGGGATGGGGCATCCACAGCTTCTCTGGGCAACCTGTTCTAGTGCCTCACCACCCTCACAGTGAATCATTTCTTCCTAATACCTAATCTAAATCTACCCTTTAGGGAGAAGGCTTTCCTCACATTCAGTGTAGGAAAACAAAGCACACATTATAGCTTTCAGGATGGGGAATATAAAGGAACATAATTCAAAATATGAAAATAGTTCTTGAGAAAGAAACAAAACAAAATCAAATCAAATCAAATCAAATTCCATTCAGTTGTGTGCCCTCTGTCTTCTTGTAGAAACATATAATCTTTTGCCATGAAACCAGTAAAACAGTGATAAAAATACTTTCATAAAAGTTAGAAGCTAAATTATTTTTTCTAACTAATCAACTTACTAAATATCTTACTATCATGCATATATGCATATGTCTATGTAAGTATATATTGCCAAAAAAAATCCAAGTCAAACACAACCTTTAACAACAGTATAAATGTCATCAGGTCATCTGTCATACTGTTTTTGATATAAGATCAATATCTGAAAAGGTATTAAGCAATAGATTCCATTTATCCACTGAATTAAGACCCAAAATTAATTTTCCAATGCTTTTATTCTAGGAATACTATAACATAAAACTGAATTAAAAATGGACTTTCTTACCATCGCCTTTGTCACTGTTTTCCAAAAGTTTCTGGTCATTCTACTTTGTTTCTGAATTCCAAATGAAAGAGAAAAGATCAAATACACATCCTGAATGATGTTTTAATGTGCACAGAGAGTAAAAAGTCCATTCACATCCAGAAAGATTTTAAAGGGCGCAACTGAAATTTGCAAACACAGTATGCTGAATGTTTCCCATCTGGTCTGTGTCTCTGGTTAGATTCTAGAAAATGTCTTAAAGAG
Organism: Myiozetetes cayanensis; assembly: GCF_022539395.1. Classification (NCBI taxonomy): domain Eukaryota; kingdom Metazoa; phylum Chordata; class Aves; order Passeriformes; family Tyrannidae; genus Myiozetetes; species Myiozetetes cayanensis. The sequence goes on along the minus strand of NW_026087411.1, from coordinate 83,601,872 downwards.
TACTTTGATTTTGTTCAAATGTGTGGGATGTACTGTCCACAACAACATTATGCATGTTTTTCCCTTACATAATGTCCTGGATACAATGAACAAGGTCAATACACACCAGATTTACCAGTAGGAGTAATGGCAGCATGGAATAAATATTTGGCATAATAAATACATTTCTGTTTCTCTCATTTAACTATTACCATGGGAAACTTAAAAATACAAGAAGTATACATAACAACTATAGGCACGTAAATAAGGCTGATCTGATGCAGAAAATGGCAAAGGCAAGTTGACATTTTGCTCTTTTAAAAACAGAGCATAAATTTCAACAATAAGGCTTTGTAAAGCCTTCCATTTGATATTAGAACAATCATCACTCTGTCCTTCATCCCACATACATACAACCTGCAGACTGAGAACAGATACCTACACCACTTGCTCATTTGTAACAAATCCGGACATTTGAAGATGCATATTTGAATATATTTAAATAATTTAAATAATTTGGTTTTGAATTTGTCATCAGAACTTAATTTGTTAGATATTTTAGCCAAATATCACTACTTTTGACAGAGTTTTTATCACTACACAAATATATATTTATATACAAATATATATATATATATAATGTGAAAATACTAGCTAGATTCTATTTCCTATACTTTCTTATACCTTAAAAATCTGACCTGACATTTTATACACATGATCTCAGTTTCAAATTCAGATTTTTAACAGAAATACCTCTCTTTTTTTCTCTTTACAGCATACAGTAAATTCAATGGAATTAATACTGATCTTTCTGGCACACAGAGCAGAATTTTTTGTTTATTTTCTAGGTCAAAATTCAAGGGATCCTTTAACAGTTTAACATTTGAGTTGACAGTAGCTTGTGCTAAGTGTTTAAGGTCTTGAGCACAGACTTATCTTGAAAAATCTATAAGCTGCAGCACAGTAATATGTAAACATAGTGAGGACTGATCATAACATAAACAATTTTAAATGCTCTTAGCTTGAATTCAGTAACAAGGGTAAAAGAGACAATAAAGTTTTGGTCTTTTAAGAAAGGAACTAAACTTCCACTGATTTAATTTACCTTCATAAATAAATGTTATTTTTAAAGGGTACTGCATATTATTAACACATTATTACCAGAAACTGTGAGTTAGAAGTTTTGGAAAAAAACTTTAATGAATCAAACCTTTCTTATTTGTATTTATACATTATAAAAGTTAAAAAGTGGTAATAGCTAATAATTTGTACTGATTGACTGAATACTACATGAGCAGTGAGTAGAATGGAAAATCCATGACGATATATGGTTTTATTTAATTTCTTGCATTACAAAGTAACAAATACAATCCTCTAGAACAAGGATTCATTCTGAGACTAAAATACCTAAATGAACCCTCATTCATTCAATACTGATAAGAAAAACAAACTGCAAACAAAAATGTACTTTAAGAATTCTCAAGTGATCAGTCTGAACATTCTCTTGTAGCCTTCTGAATGCTACTGCTGACTGCTGGGAAAAAAATACAGACCTCAACAGCACGGCATGAATCTGCCCCCTTGTGACAGACTCGGAGAAATTGCTGGATTAATAAAATCCTGGAGTCTTTACACTAAAAAAATTTAATTAGGAGTTCAGTAAGTGAAATGCAAATCAAAGTTGAGCCAGCTATCTCAAAGCTTCTTGATGCTTTTGTGAAAATATAGCATGACTAAGTACAGCCAGCCAAAAGTCCATCATAATGCATCCACTAAATGCCAGGCATAGAAGAGGTTTGTCATCAAACAGTGCTATACCTCCTGATGACCTAAACCAATTTGGCTATTTTTATCTCAATATTGTGGTTCCTCGTGTCACAGAGTTCAGTGATACGACAGAGTATTTTATAAGATTGGTAAATTCTTCTGAAGAGTGAAATGTTCATACACACTTTCATACCTAGTTTAGCCTATTTTTAAGATTAAGACTCAAGACAGGGTTTTCTTTTTTGTATGTTAATGGCATAATCTGGACAAGACTAGCTTCACAAAAAAGAAATATATTCAGCTGCAATTCATCTGACTACAAGTATAGTTCTAAAAGTGTGATTTGAACAGGTGACAGAGTTATTTTCAAGGACACTTGTTCTTTTATTAGTGCTCATAGTTTAGAAATCCAAGACTGCCTAACTATTGACATATTTAGGAGCTGGTCTTCAGCTCACTAATTAGAACACTCCCTCAAAAACTTGAGAAGAGTCATTCTTCAGTTTCAACTTTACAAGGGAATGAAAAATCAAAAGAACATAATCCTTTAATTTACTTTGGAAATATCTTGTGGAAGGACAGTGTTCCACTTTACAGTGAAGCACAGACAAGAAGTCTCTTACACTGGTTTAAAATTTTGCATTTATATTCTTCAAATGCATAGGTCACCACTATAAAACACTGCCATAACAATGTATTTTCACAAGTTGAAAAATTTTCTTTCCAGAGATGACAGAAGAGAGAAGTTCTAACTAAAATTGATTAAAGGTGCTTCCACAAGTAAAATGACATCTGCATGAGGCAGGACAAGAAAGAATTTGGTCCAAGTTCTGTTCTCAGGAGATAACACAACAGTTAAGGGAAAATGTCATATAGCTGTTTCCACAGTAAGTAATGAGGCTAAGAAAAAAAGAGAATAATACTGTGGATGCAAGGATTATAAATGCAGACTGTATGAAGTGCAGTTGTCACTTGAAATTCCTGAGATTAACACATAATTTTTGTAAAGGCCATCTCATTGGAGAATTTCAGTCTTACCACAACCCAGTAAGTGTACATCATATCCTTTTGTGCTCTAATCTTAATTACTCTGATTGCAAACTTAAAAATAGCTCTTGCTAGTTACTTGTTACTCACACTAATGTAACACCAAATTTTGGCTCTTCCTATCTAGAAAACTGGACACTCTTTACTTTAGAGTTGTGTACTCATTCAGATCACACAGAAGGAAGAATGTATTACTTTATATATTCACCAATTCTATGACATCATTAGACCTTTTCTACTTTACTTACATGCAATAGTCTGCTCTTTTATAGTCATAATCCTAATCAGATGAGCAGCAGACTGCAGATGGCAGGGTTCTGCAGCTCTGTCTGTGTGGTTATTTTATACAGGCCCCCTCTGTCTCTGTTCTGTGCTGATCAGGAGATGCCTGAGTGCAGCAAACGTCACACCATGCCAGAGCTAATAAGGTTGCTAAGTGGCACAGTTAATGGGCCAGGGCCAGGCCCCAAGTGCACACACTCTTGCCTGGCTCACAACACTTGCAGTGTGAGAATGCATCAGTTTTCAGCATTGGCACAGAATGACTCTGTCTAATCATAGCATGACACAAAGGCATATTCTGAACATAAATCAGGGTCCAAAAGCCTTAGAGGACAACCTGCTGTTGCATTGAGAGTATGGAAATTTGGCAGAAAATAAACTCCCTTGCTTTCCAGCTAGTCCTGAGAGATCAGAGGTGCTTGGCTTAATTTGTGATTATAACCAAGACTGCTGGTGATAGACTCAACTAGACCTACGAAATATAAGTGTATAGCACTATGTACAAGTGTTCATGGGTATACTCCAACACAGAGGTGCAAATTTTACCAAAGAGGTAAAATCTCTGCTTTGGGGAGGAGAAAGCAGCATGTCAATCAACTTGTCTGCAAGGTGGTCATATTCTCAAACCCTGGCAGAGAGGATTTCAAATGCCAATTTAAACTTTTGGGCGAAGTGAGGGTGAGACTGTAGTCAACATCCTGTTATTGCTGTCATAAATAAGGAGGGAGGGAGGAACATTTATATATAAATGAGGGATATTAAGAGTTACAAAGACAGAGATTACAAAGGGTGTGGGTCTTGCCCAAGAGAACTGTGACAGGTCAGTATCACTCACTCTTCCATTGCAGTGATTAGGGTCATCCAGCCTCTGCCTGATAACCTATCACCCCCATCAGAAGGCCATCATGCCCACAGTAGTAATGTGTTCACATATCTCATGTGTCCCAGTTTAAATGAGACAAGGGTCTTTTGCTGAGGATGAGTTAGGAGAAAAGACCCAAACTTCTCTTTCTAAGTAACTATAAATCCAAAATTAAGAGGCTCCGATTGAAGGAAAACAAAGTATGGAAAAGGGAAAATAACAGCCCTTTATTAAAAGGTATGTGTGTATTAACAGGAACACGGAAAAAACACCAAGTAAAACAACCAAGCAATACTCCTATACCCACCAATAATCCCCTTCAAGAACAAACCGATAAACCAGCAAAAGGAAGAGTAAACAGTTCAATTTTCTGTGCCCCTTGGTGCAATTCCAACCACAGTCAATAGGAGGCGCTGTTGGGTCACTGGAGATGTAAAACTTGTAATGTCCTGTACCATTCACCAGGTGGCGCTGTTGGATCACTGGAGGAGCAGAACTTGTAGTGTCTAGTAAAAAATAGCAACAAAACAACAACAAAACCACCCCTCGGTTCCCCTTCCCTTCCTACACTGGGACAGGAGAGAGGGAGTGGTGGTGGGGGCAGGGAAGGGAAAGGAAGGAAAAAAACAGCAAACAGAAAGTTCTCCCAATGGAAGAAAACTCACGATCTTTAGCTGGTTAGGAGTTCGCTTTAAGCAGGGCCTGCAGCCAGCAACAGCTGAGCAGAGAGCAGCAGCAAACTCCCCTCCGACAGGAAAAAAAAAAACAGGCAGCGTCTGCAGCTCGCAGCAGGTCCTGAGCCCACCGGCACACCAGCCTCTCCTTCCCACCTGTATGCCAGCCACACCCCCAGCCCACCAAAATTCCTCCTCCCCCATTGCCCCGGAGATGAGAAAAAAGTAGACTTTAGATCCTTCATCTGCCTGTTTCCTAGGAGACTGATCTCTCAGCCGTTACTGGACTGGTCAATTCTTTTGTTCACCTGATAGCTACCTGATGGCCTATACACAGAGCACACACGGCAGGGGGAAGGGAAAGAAAAATTCCTTGCTAAAATCAGAACTATGACATCATGGCATACCTCATGGCAGTAGGCCTGATTCCTACAGCTGCCCAGAAAAATTAGTGAGGAAACGAATAAAAAATTAAATTGATCATGTGACAATTGCAGAGGGCACAGAAATCTAACATTATCCAGGACCACCTTCTTTAAGACTTGTGACTCAGGAACTCAAATAGGCAGCCCTGTATTTTTTGGTAAGTCTCTCAGGATACAATTCATCTCATCAAACAGGGACTCCTACACAACAGAAATCTACATCTGAGCTAGACATCTAGATACCCTTTACAGTCAATGAAAAGAAACAGGAGATTTGAGGAAGCAATTCATCTCATTCTAAAGTAGATTAAGCTAAATATATCTCAAATGAGTCATACCTTAAAAGTGTCTACTTCTCTCTATTAAACATAAAAGAATGACAGAGCTCTAGCTCAGATATAGACTATAGTTCTACATTCAACTAAACACAAGAAACACAAATCCCACTGTCTGTGCCTATGTTACCCTATAGTGAGGGTAACTATTTCTAATTTTTTTAGGAGAATTGTAAGGTGTTAGGGGCTGTGAACAGTTCAAAGACTGACATCTCAGGGGACAGGTAGCTATAACAGACATTTATTTCTATAATAGCATTTATAAGAGAATTCTTACTTCTAAGGGTAGGTATTTTGAGATTATATATGTGTGACATATTTTGTTCTTAATAATACCTGGTTTTGTGCAAATATCAGTTAGTATTACCTGTATTATGTAGTTGTCTCAAAAAACACAAACTAAGACCAAGAACAAATTTTTTTACTTCATATTTAATTGCCCAAGTAAATTGTCCAATTCTCCAAAACCTATCCTGATGAAGGACTTGAAAGCTTTATTTGGATCTCTATCCTCTCTCACGTATTCACAATCTCTGTATCTTTACCCTCTCACTTTGGAGTCTACTGCTGTCTGTACTTCAGACTCCTTTCTCCCATAACTGAAAGAGTTGTTGTATTCAACCGCTTCTGTCTGAAAGCTGAATAAATTACCAGCTTCTTTCAAGATCATTACACTTTCCCAAAGCAGTTCTGTGGTATCTTACATGTTGACACTTTCCATGGCATTATGGCTTGCAAATGTCCTGCAGATGATATGTGTGGAGTCTAAAAACATCAAGAACATCTTCATGACCCAAGAAAGGCAAATGGTGATGATAAGGCTAACTTTATCTCTTTGCAATTACCCTTGATGGTAGCCTATTCTTACAGGTACACTTAAATTACAGGTACTTCAACATACTCTTTGGTACAGCTTTTGTTACAGGTCACTACTGTTTATAAGAAACTGAAATACTGCATTTGTTGTTTACAGTACTAGTATCATATTTGTATCTCAATCTAAGTGTTGTGAGACTAATATATTTACTTATAGTAATCTAAGTGCTACAGGCAATATACTTACAAATACCCTACAAGCTGAATAATGCTGGGGAAATGCTGATTATGAAGTTCATAACAAATAGCTTGAGCAAAATAACAATGGTTTGACCAGCTGCATAAGAAACAAAAAAGAAATGCTTGTGACTTTTCCAGTTGAAAATAATGCTTATGTTCACTAGATTTGCAAACTGCTCTCTTAGAGTAACATGGCAACCAGTAACACAGTGTCTATATTTAACCACAGCTGTACCCCCAGGTTTCATTAGACAGTTGTGAATACATTTTCACACTTGGCCAAAGATCCTTCCTCCCCTTTTTCCATCAACAAGGCACAGTCAGAGCAGAGATCTATGCCAGAGCCCTTGTTTGAGGGTCAGCCCCGCTACTGGCACTTACAATGAGGGGAGAAGGCAGGGCTGCCTCAGTCTGGATGTGGGGCATTGAGGTGGAGGCTGGGGGGTGTGGGGTCTGGAGCTGCCTCAGGAAACCCCACCAGAAGGCTCCCCCAACAGGTGACTTTTGTTTCTGGGTCACATACATCTTGGGGATTTTTTTGGTACTGTTTGTTTGTTTGTTGTTTGGTTTGGGTTTTTTTCCTTGCCACTCATCAAAGGTTTCCCTTCCTCACCAGAAAAGGCAATACAAGGAAGAGGTTTCCCTGTCCTGTTTCAAAATCCCCTTCCTCCAGGCAGTTGCTACAAGCCTGTCAGTTACCACGTATGAAGAAATTTAAAAATATAATCAACCTGAAACCCTGTAAGAAAACAACACTTTTGCCTATGGACCCTCAGGGCTACTGGGGTTCTTGTCCCAGGATACAGCCAGGCCACGTGTATGGCATTCCTCACACGCCTGCTGAGGTGGATGGTTGGGTGCTGTAGTTATTCATATCTTAGAAGAAGAAATAATATGTTGTTTTCTGTGAACTTTGTCATGCATGTTGACACTATCGGGAATGTTCTGAACTGTTTCAACCAGGATGACAAACTGGTTAGGAGATCAAATGCACCTGTTGCTACTTCATTTATCTATGAGAATTTGCAAGGTTCTACTTTCCTGGGTATAAGAGGATTTAGATAACTTAAGAGTTCCCCTGTTCATAGCATCAGAAACCATTTCATCCTGCCCTTTGACATAGAAGTCTTGACTTCTAACAGTGGAACACACTTGTACTCTTCAAACTCTCAAACTTTTTTACCCATTATGTTTCTGTTTGTTCCTTATGAGTTTTTATCTGTGCTATTTCCCCACTTTGCCTTACCAAACTGTATCTAGATGAAAGCTTCTCATTCCGAGCATTCAGATCCCTAGGATTTCATGCATTTGCTTTTTGCTTTTGGGGAAAAAAAAAATCTTAACTTTCTCTCACCACTACGTTAAATGAAGGCTTTACTATTAAATGTGCTAGTTTCAAAGGAGTTTAATCCAGCACAGCACAATACGATTACTGCCTTGTAACATTCCTGTGAGAAAGAGGATATAACTTTAATAGTTCCTCATTACAGCTCCCTGGGGAACTGTTTAATATTTCAGACTGCTACTCACCTTTATTGGGACACATTGTCTTATTGTTGTGTATATATTATTACAGGAAAGCAGATACTTCAGGGATTTGCCAGTCATCTAAATGCTGAGTGTCAGATTTCTTCAGAACTAACAGTGGTTGAATGCCTGTGGTATCCACCTGTTTAGCTTCTAACACTACCAGAGCATTTAAGTCTTCCTTATCTTTTTTTATAAAGAAATTGAATATGGAAAAATGTATTTTGCAGCCCAGATGAGGAATTGGATGACATTTCTCTCTTTTGTGTCAGGAGTATTTCTCTCAATGCTATCTGCTTTTCTTCATCTTACTATTCTTGTTTTAAAATCCTCTCCAAATTAACTGCCTGCCATCTGATTTGCCAGAGTTTTGTATCAATGTCACATAAAACACTTCCAATTCCAAACATACATTTCAAGGGTACAGATAAATTACCAAAGATCTCAACTTTTTCACCTTGATCCTAATCCAACAAAAACTTAGGATTGGATTATCTCTGAGCTGCAGTGCCTTACCCAACATCCAGAAGCAGAAATCAAAACTCATGAGCTGAGTGCTGAGGTACCTTATCCAATGACTGTAAAAACACATTTCTCTATTCTTTGAGACAGTTCTGTATAAAAATGTCACAGCTGAAAAATATAAAGAGTTGAATCTGGTTTCTGTTGGTTCAAATACACACACAGAAACGAAGTTATGTCCTTCCAACAGTTTTTATATATAAATCAGGTATTATTGTCTGCATCACTTTAATATTAGGTCAAAGGAAGTATAATTTGTCTTTCTGCAGTCAGTGTAAGCCTGGAATAATCACAGTACTATTTTGTATCTACTCAAAAGAGGTGGCCTGTGTTGGCCTATCTAATGTAGACCTTATCTGTATTGTCAAGAATGTGAAGTCACTGATTTAGACATTGGTATTGCTGTAGTCTAGGGAGACTCCTGGATCTAACCCCTAAGACATATTAGGTACTCTGAAATACCTGAAAATCTCTTTTTTTTTTTTTTTCTTGGACAATACAGCTTGGATTTATCCTACTTGAAGGAATAAATTGGGTCAGGAAGAAATCTTGACTGGTTTCTCCAGGCCTACTGTATAGTCAGTAGAATAAGACAGGCAGAAGGCAAATCACTTCCTCAGGAGCACTGAATCATCCTTTGGAGATGCCCTTCTAACTTCCTAAACTGTAGAGAATTTCAAGGTGTGTATATATAACTTTGGCCCCCTTTTTTAAGTGCTTACAGTTAAATGGGATGATTTCAGGCACTGAAGTCTGTCCCTTTTGAATTCTCATGTTTTTATGTGGCTGCCTACTCTGGAATATAATTACTTAAAATTAAAGAGTTTCCTTGTATTATTTTCAAGAACTACCAACAATTTTACTTCCATAATTATTTAGGGAAATAGATAACTGGGAAACTAAAACAATGCCAAAAATTCATTTGCAGGCAGGATTTATGTTAATGATTGTTGTAACATCATGCTGAAGCTTATGAAAAAATTTATTCTAGTATTTATATATGTACACTACCTCTACAAGGCACAGTGATATAACTTCCTTTGAAGACATATAAAATTTGGTTAAGTCCTTGTGTACTTAACTCACCTATTAAACTGATGTTCTATTTATGGAATAATACAGCACATTCTCTAGCAATATGTGGTCATGTAAAAAAAGGCCCTATCACACAGACACAGGAGGAGACAGAGTCAGGTTGCTATGGGAACCTTAGCTCTAAATGGTCTGGCTTTTGTTGGCTTAAAATCTCAAACATTGTGTTGCATTAATTATGTTTTTGTTGAGGTTCTTTGCACTGAGCATGAAATTTGTTTTGCATGCTGTTTCAGTCTTACATGTATGTATGCAACACTTTGAAAACAAAATGACACGTTAGATAATACAGGAAGAGAAGAAAATGTTTTATTACCGAACTGAGTTATGGCATTGAAGAAAAGATACTCAAGAAATAGGGGCAAGATTTTCTTTTTATTCATCTAGCTAAATTTCAGCTAACACTATCCTCCATTACTGAATATGGATCATAGATCCTAAAAAACTAATATAGCAGAAGCAGCAGTGGGAGGGAACCACAACAAAAGGCAGGAATGAGGTGGCAGTTGTGGAAGAAAAGGGATGGAGAACTCTGCTGGAAGCATGGGAAGGATTTTGGTATGGAGAGTAGGAGGAAAGAAGCTCAAAACAGAAACTGAATCAAAGAGCCAGAGAAATGATTTTAGGGAAGACTAAGGAAAGGGAAGAACTTGAGCAATGACAGAAGTTGAAGGATTGCATTTAGTGCAGGAGCCACAAGGAGAAGTGAAAAGTGGATAAAGAGATTTGGAAAACAAGGTTGAGTCTGTCTTTTGAGAAGAAGATGGTAGTTGAAGAGTTGCTATAAACTATACCAATGAGGATAGTAATAGAACTCAAAACACACCCAAATGATGCAAATATTGTCAATCAGATCCTACAAATGTGAATGGATAGCATATATATTGTTCTAAGGCATCTTAAAAACTTTTTTTGTACGAAAGCAACAAAATTTCGTGCAGTAAGAAACATTCTACAACACTGAATTTCTTCCCAGGACATTTCAAGTGCCATGATGACGATTTCAGTGATGATTTTCCTCTTGCAAAACTTATTGTTGGTAATGAATAAGATATTTTCTTTAAATTATATTATCTATTCCTAAGAAGATTATATTTAACTTGCTGAATTTCCCATAGAATGACTACAGTATTTACAATCTTTATTCATCTTTATGGGTGGCACAGAGTCTGGAATTTTTATGACGAAAACTGATACAGAACTTTAAAACTTTTTTGTGCTGAAAGTCAATACATTTAGCTTCTGTACTACCAGGCAGAAAACAGGACAGACATAACAGCTCAGCTCCACTTTAAAATGTCCTCATATCATAACCATAATTTAAACAGTCTGCTAAAATTTCACATTAGTTTTCCTGTCTTTATTATGTTTAGAAATAAAAAAAAATCCAGCGCTTGTGATCTATGTACCTTTTATACAAAAGTACAGAGTTTGATATATTAAGCAAATTTAATCACAAGTTACAGTGTTTTCCCAAAAAGAAATAGAGATTAATGTCTTCATAACATTAAAAGGAACATTATCTTTCTTCTGAGCACTAAACACTTTCCTCTGAGTAATATGCTTACATATGTTCACAGTATGCTGGCACAGTGATGTGGACCTCATGCTCCTAGAAAAGACAAATAACTACCAAAGAGATTCTCCAGAATGTTTAGCATAAAAAGGATTGTAACACAAACTCAGTTTAATCCACTCCCGAAAAAATCTGCAGGCTAGTCACGTAACAGTTATGTTCATAGTAGTCAAGGTCTCCTTAGCTTTTGACAAAATCAACAGCAATACTATTGATGTTTTAATCTGAATGAGTTTGTTACTATAGGGGCTCCACTGATTTCTGACAGGACTCAGAGTGGTAGAAGCTATTCCCTGATCCCAACTATCTCTTTGCCTCTTGGCCTCCTACTTTTAACAGCTACATGTGAATACTTAAAGAATAACATGAACTAATGGTACCCATTAGGAATAATACACTAATAACAACCAGATTCATCTTGTTTTTATACATGCAGCTAATGATAACGATTATATATGCCTGGGATGAATAAAAGGCAGATGCATAATGACTGACATTGTCATTTATCAAAGAGCATAAAGACTTGGAAAATCTTTAAAGTTAAAACAAATGCTTGTGATAGGTTACTTTACAAACTGCTACAGCTCGTTATCAAAGACCACAGAACTCACAAATCACTGTGGGTTAGAACATCTCCTCCCACTAAGTTATCCTTATATAGTATAACCTCAGGCACATGAGGTTAACTAATTTCTTTAACGTCCTCTGCCTCAAGGCTCATTTTGCTTACATCAATCAAGGTTCTCTACAGACTCCATCAGGGCCAAGGCTCTACTCCATCAGTATTTCTTACCTCTTATTTCATATGGATTATACAGGAGCTAGTTTGATTATCTGTACAATTCTGGAGAAAACTTCATCTTGCCTTGAGCCCTCCAAGCACACATTCTGCCACTTGACAAATACCGCACGTGTAACAGTATTCCACGTGGACTGGTGCCGTTAGCACACACCTTCATTAAAGAATGTAAATGACGTGGACGGGGCACTCAGTGCCATGGTCTAGTTGACATGGTGGTATTCTGTCATAGGTTGGACTCAGTGATCTCAGAGTCTCAGTGATCTCTTTTCCAACCTAATTGATTCTGTGATTCTGTCAAAAATAGCAGTGGACATCCACATCCTTCTAACAGAGGGAAATAATGTCTCGGAATGCCATTCTCTTCTTCAAGAAAAGCGGAAAAAGACTGAGAAGATCAAAGCATTTTGGACTTCTACACAGATAGGAAGGTTACTTTATGCATCTCTGGGACTTGAATTCCAGTCTCCTGAGAATCTCAGGAAAGCTCCGATGTCACACTACAGTTCTGTTCATCTTCATTGGAATAGCTATCATGCAGCGACCAACAGGGAGGGAATGCAGATGATACTCACTTTAGTAAAACATTAGCCACTGTCATGTATGACTTCTTAAAGCTGAACCCAGAAACAGACTGGAAAAATGCACTCTCAGTGTGTTTCCCTGACAGTCTGAGAGAGGTACTTGATCCTATACAGGTTTATTCTAGCTATAATTCTATTATTTTCAGTGCCAGACCACAAAGCTGCAAACATCTAACAAGGGGTTAGGTTAAGGACAGGATTAGAATTAAAAGAAATTACCTAAACGAGCAAGATGATGTGCAGTGAAGACAAGTAGAAAATCACACACTTGAAATGGAGAAATCAAATGAACTAACATAAATTGAGATGTATTTGACTAGGGAACAACACTACAAAAATGGACTGATGATTTATATTGGATTACAGATTGACCATGATCTGCGGTTTGACTGAAAAATATTTTAGGATATATTAAAGGGAACTGCAGTATGTTAGAAGTAGAAGACAGTCATTCCACTCATTCAGCTGTGGAGAGCCCTACATTAGTACTGCATCCTGTTTTGAATGCCCCACCTTTAAATACAGACAAGTTAGACTGAAGAAACTGTAGAAGAAGAAAGGCTGACACAGATAACGGCCATCTCCCATTGTAGTAAGGTTACTCAAAAGAGCACAGTGAACTCTAACTGAGGTAGAAGAAACCTATTTCTAGAAAAGATTGTTGAGGTTAATATGGACATCGCCTCCTCCCTCCCCCCACACCTTTCTAATATTCTATCTGTGGAGACTGAAATCGAGATTTTTAAGGGCATATACCAGTGGCGTTTCAAGTTTTTACAACTTAACTCTATGCAGAACAAAATTATCCCTTTACATCTTTCAAATCCTGTACTGTGAAGATTCTATTATTTGCAGTATGGTCATTGCTACATATGCTTTAACTGTCTCCATTTCACAGGTGAGGTAGAGTACACCACTGTACTTAACCACTATAATACACTGATAGGAGCATACCCATCTTCACAGTCAAGATCTCAGATCTGTTTTGTACATTAAGGAAGAGGTTTCAGAAGTTCTGATTAGAAGGGGAACTTGTAAGAAACAAACTCGGTGTCTTAGCCAGTAGCATGAGCAGTATGGGAGCAGGTCATGCAAAACAAGTACAGGGAGGATGTCGCGATTTTTTTCTTTCTGCTTTCATTATGATTGATACAGCCTCATGAGTCATGTTCACAGGTACACAAACCTGACCTTTTTCTTTGCTTTGGAATGTATTTTTGCTTGTGTGTGTACAGGTTAATACTTGTTGTTTTATGAACCCTTGATATAGTTTATTTTTAGAAACATGATTCAGAAGTTTCCCACTTGAAACACGTAACAACATTTGCTAAAAGATCACCTTCAAATTGCTCTGAAAAGTAAGTATTCTTGAAGATTTAGACAAATTGGCATCTAATGAAACAGACAGGCAGAGAAAAGGTGATCCCCTCTAAGAGGCATGAGCCTGCTGAAACAATTTCAATTAGATATTTTCTGTTTATTACAAGAATTTGTTTAAATTAGCCATCTCTACTAATATAAACTTCTTAAGGCTAATGATTATTGACAAAGGATATCTAAGGATTTCAGCTACAAAAGAGCTTCCATTTCTGAAGGGTGAGACCACCATAAAAAAACCACAAACATCTGCAAGTTCTGTTAGGTGGCAATTAAGAAGCCATATTTCTTTCCATGTGAGATTATGAGAGTGACTTCTGTATAACTACATACAAAAGAAGTTTCAGTATCTATTAAATGTGTTTAAACAAACTCTGGAAGCTGACATAAGGCATATTTCCCATTGATTTGGAAACCAAGAGATTAGAGCCAGGATTTGGCCCTGTGCATAAATGCAAGGTATGTTTTGTATGCTGGATGGTTTTGGATGCCCGACATGCCTTAAGTAACAGCCTGAATTCTTGCTATGCTTTAATTTTTATTGCTGTAAAAATTTCTATTATTTTATTTTCCTGATTACACATTCTTTGATTTTAACATTTTGTGCTGTAGATGTATTTATAATATTCTTTTTGTTAGCAGATGAAAGACTATTGTGGTTATGGTATACTATTTATGTTAACAAATGAAACATTTTCTATATTTCCTCCTTTAAATCAGATAGAACTCCTGCTCTTATCAGCAAAATGATGAAAGAGTTACACTGAAAGACAAAGAAAAAATTTACCCTGTTGGCTAATCTCAAATCTTGGAACACAATCAATAAATGTATTTCATCAGTCTGTATGCAAAAACATATTTCCCTTATATCACCACCATAAGAACACTGAAAACATGTAAAAGTTTATTTCACATTAACAACAGAGTTGCTTCAGGAAACTTAAAAATATATTATAAAATGAGTGAAAATGTGCTTTCTATACCTTCTATATAAACATTCTGAATATACACTGGAAAGAATATTCTATACATCTCAGATCTGATGTTTTGTCTTGGGCCTTTTACATGCTCCCCTTTTAACACTTAAAAAACTACCAACAGTTTTGTTTTGTGTTAAAGACCAACATTTGCCTCAGAGATTTAATGTACATTTACCCAATATACATTACTAAGAAATAATCAAAATATATAAGATTATCCCAAATTTTTCAGATAGAATTTTTATATTTGATTTATAACTGACCATTTCTTCTATAGTATGATTCCATGCATACATTTGAAATTATTCTCATTTAAAAAGTTTTACTTTTTATTTTTCACGGTCACAATTTTTCTTCCATTTAGGTGAGGTAACTGATGTAATGCTTCTGGACTGTGCAGAAGGTTTTTTCTTCTGTAGGTTTTTTCTTCTAGGAAAAACAGCCTGCCAAATGTAGCCCAACCTTGCAAAACGGAATTTTTACTTCCAAAAGTAGTATCTAATGCTGTGTTGTGGCAAACAGTGTTGGCATATCCCTCAACCACTCTTTTATACCTATATATCTCACTTTGATGCTTAATGAGTCATTATGGTTTTTTAGCCCAACACAGTTGTTTAATCTCACTGTCCACCAAGAGAACTTGGAGATTTAAAGCAAAACAGTTTCTCTTAGAATGGGTCTAATGAAGTAATGACCAAATGCAATGGATAAACAACAGCCAATGCAATGAATAATGGGATTTTAAATTTCAAAATGTTTGTAACAGTAGCAGAAAACCTAATAGGTATTTGTTTATTAACAGGGCTGTGTTTTGAGGTAAACTGATCAGATTTGAAAAACAGGTCTCCTTCAAGGAAGGAATTCAGAAAACATTTTAGACAAAGTTTCAATGATCTTTAGCAGTCCTTAGTCATTTAGTACCTACTTGACATCCTTTGATAACAAAATTTAAAACCGTTTCTACATTCTGACATAATCATTAGAAGTCCTAGCACATAGATGAATGGCATTCTTCCCTTTGGGAACATTCCTGAAGAGTTAACTGTTGTATGTCAGCTATACAGGACATGGTAGGAATCTCCTAAAATGAAAACACTAGCTTTAATAGAAACAAAAAGACATTGCAAGACAATGAATAAAACTGATTTTGCTTTAAAAATAGAAAGGGGAAAAAACCCCAGGCATCAGGCCCTGAGGACAACAAGAAAATGGTTATTTTTTAAAAACCAAGAACACAGAAGGTGCATCATCAATGTATTCAAGGAAATTAAAACAAAGAAGAACAGTGGAAAACAAGTGAAAATTATTCAGTCCATAACCATTAATTTCTGAAAGGTGAGACTGTTAAAAAACATTGATTTATAGTCTATGAAATGGGTTCATGGATTGTAAATAACAAAAAAAAAAAAAATTTCAAGGTGCCTATAAATTCCCTTAAACATCTATATGCAATTTATGTACCAGTAAAGAAAATTAGGTAATGTACAGTACCACAACAGAAGCTGCAAAACTGCAATCCCAATTCAATTTTATTCATTACGTTAGGAACTACCGTTTCTGGGGAGCAGCCACCCCCATTTTGTTGGCTAACCTTAAAAAAACATAGAGGAAACGAGTCACTCAAAAGAATCAGAAATACAAAGAAAGAAAAGACATTTTTTTCAATAGTTGCAGTACTGAATCATCTAAGCCACATTAATAACAACTTTTTCATTGTGGGAAGAGAGGGAAAGAACAGATTTCTAAGGTGAAACAAAAATTCTTCATCGTTGCCTAATAAAGTAAGCAGCTTCCCACTCTACGTGTGAAGGGAGCTGGGCACGTGCAAGGGTTTGTAAATGCAGGACCTTGGACTGTGGCCTCCAGCTGTCAACTGCCCACAGTGGGATGTGGCAACTTCTAGAGGCTGCTAAAGGCCAGGAAGCAATCGTAGAATGGTCTGGGCTGGAAAGATCATCCATTTCCAACCCCCTGATGTGGGCAGGGACACCATCCACTAGGCCAAGCTGTTCAGTACCCCACCAAACCTGTCTTCAAACACCTCCAAGGACAGGGTAACGATCTCATGCATTTCATCCCTGGGCTCTTATTCTGTGAATGCAATTAAATTTTTGCTTCAAAACAAGGAAGAAAACTCAGTTTCTGTATATAATTCTGTATTATTTCCCCCGGCAGGAAGGGGAATACTAGTTCTCTCTTTCTCATTGATCCCTCAGTCAATTCTCATACATGATGAAAATCCTCTGGTTCCAAGCAAAGTTAAAAGGATGTTAAAAAGATTTTCCAAGTCTTGAGTGCTCTCAATATTGCATTCCTTCCCTCACAAATACTTCTCACATGGAAAAACAAACCACTCTAAGGCAGAGAAGAAGAATAGTATAAAAAACTTAATGAAAAATAAATTAGTAAGAGTTTTGACTACATGTTATCCTTTTGCATCCTTAAAGAGCTTTGAAATAAAGGAAAAAGAGCAGAACAATAAGATGTAATTTTGGGGCAGCTCTTTTACATAAAAATGTTAAATTATCAATCAAAAAGCCTAAAATCAACCACATATCTAGAATATTGGTAACATTCCCTTGTCCTTTCTACTTTTAAAGGTATTTTAATCTATACTGTGCATCGGTTCATTAAAAATAAGACTCTGAAGCTGTATCTGATGCTTTAATCAACAAAACCCACACTACTGTGTATCAAACATTTATACAAACAATTCATAATCATAACTCACAATCCTCAGTTTTTTAAAAGTTTTGTAGAATTGGGTAGACTTAAATCAGTCTGGTCTCAACTGTCAATAGGAATTTTTTGTGGATTAATGCTGTAACCTCCACAGCAAACCTTCTGTCTAGACAACACTTTTCTGAGATACAATAGGTTATTTTTTGAAAATTAGATTCTAAAATTCCTTTTATTCTCATTTCTGTCTTTGTTTTGGTTCTCTTTTGATATTAGGTTTCTATTGAGTATATGAGGTTTTCTGGTTTCTGTACAATTAGCTTGCACCGATTTTTCCTAATTGTTTCCTGTTAATCCCGTTCCTAATGAAACAATATTTTGTGATCTCTCTTTCAGAAAAAGTATTTTTTTCCTAAGGAGATTTTGAAGATTGAGATTTGTAGGTTTGCCAGCACTGGGATTCTTTCTAATTGTTTGTTAGCTGTGGTGGTGTGACGTAGCACTTGGGGAGCAGTCTTCCAGGCCAGCTCTGCTCTTCTCTGCTTCTTTTTGCCTCTATTGTGTAAAAACGGAGTACTCTCACACTGGCTTATGGATATGGTTGATGTCAACACAGAAAACTCAGGAACAAAAATAATCAATTTAGAAGGAAAACAATTTTTTTCTCTCTCTAGTTTTTAATTTTCATATGCACTGGGTCCTTCAACTTATCTAATTTAGGGCTTTAGTCTACAAACTCTTCAGTTCAAGCATTTCTGGAAACTCACTTGTCAGGGATGAGTCGTGTTAGGAACTAGGTACTTTAAATTAGAGATAAAAATTTCCCAATTCTACAGTCTCTGGAATCCCAGATGAAAGAACTTGTCTCAGAGAGGAGCATCTGGTTTTCCGTAACTCTAGACTGACATAATTTACCTTGGAGTTTTTAAAGTATGCATGGTTTTGCTGCTTAGGCTTCATGGGACAGCTTTTCAAAACGTAAAACCTTACATGCTAGAAAAGAAGTTTTACAAATCAAATGTATATGGTGCCATGACTTGCAATTTCACTTTAGCACATTTTGCAAAATTCAAGTTTTGGATTTAAATATGCCTTGATCAGGTCTCAGAAGATTTTTATGATTGATAGGAAGGAATCTTTGAAGCTCGGCAAGACCCTTTGCCGGAGCGGGAGCGAGGTGAGAGGCCAGCGGGCCCCAGCGCTGCGCAATGGACTCCTGCACTCCTCAAACTCCATTCATTTCATCCGATCCACCTCCTCGCCTCCCGAAAGCTGCTGCCTCCAGGCTGGTCGAGGAGGGAGCGGGAGAGCCCGAGGTACTGCAGGGCGCAGCGCTGCTGCGGCCATTTTACCGTCCGGGGGCCGGGAGAGCCGGCAGCTGCCGGGCCGGGAGAGCCGCGGGGCCGGCCAGGGAAGCGCCGTTCATGGAGGAGAGGGGCGGCAGCGCTGCGCGCACCGTCCCCTCGTCCTCCCCGCGTTCTCGGAGGCGCCTGCGGCGGAGTCCCGGCCAGGCCCATCGGCCCCGCCGGGCGCCATCGGCGGCCGCTGTGCCGGGCCCGGCTGCAGCCGCCCGGGGAGTGCCGGCGGCGGGCGCTGAGGGAGGAGCGGGCGCGCTACCGCCGCCGCCGCTTCCTCCTGCGCGGGGGCCGGAAGGCAGCGCGGCCCGGGGAGCGGGAGAGGGCCGGGCCTCGGCGGCATTGCCGCCGCTGCGGGTCAGCCAGCCTTCCGCAGTGGGGGCGGGCAGGCCGGGGGAAGGGCCGGGCCCCGCCGCCGCGCTGGGCGATGGAGTGAGGGAGCGCGGCGCGGCAGCGGGAAGATGGCCGGTGGCGGCGGCTGCAGAGACAGCTCCTTTCTGGAAGGTGCGTGCAGGGCTGTGACGGGGGGAATGTGGCCCGCGGGCTACGCTTCCCTTCTGGCGACCAGCAAAGGGGCATGGCACCGACTGGGGAATGGGGGAGGCGGGCGTGTGTGTGCATACGGAGGGGGGTAATGGGTCCCCTCTGGGGGCGACGACAATGAGAGGTGGCTTCGTGGTGGGGGAAGGGTGGGTGCCGTGGTTAGGTCTGGTGTAAAGAGACCTGCTATCGAGGGAGGGCTTAGTGAGGGCGATTTGCTTCTTCTCTTTTTTCTTTCTTTCTTTCCTTCTTTCTTTTACTGTTGCGAGGCGTTGGGAGTGCTGTGCGCGTTCCCTTTGTAGGGGCAGCGCCGGGAGCAGCCCGGCTCGGAGCAGCGGGGAGGAAGCAGTGGTGGCTCTGGGAGCGGTGGGCTCGGGGGGCGCCGGGCAGGGTTAGCGCTGGGCTCGGAGGGGAGGCCAGGGCTGCTTCTCCCTCACTCCGGTCCGCTCCCAGGCCCCGGCCTAGCCCGCACTCTTTCGCCCCACCATAAAATGAGTCTGCTTCTGAAAGGCTTCTTGAGAGGTTTGCGACTGAGGTTAATTTTGGGAGGGGTCATGCTTACATTTGTGATACGAAGGTGATGATGAACCTTATTATCTGCACTTGAAAGAAACCTTTAGCGTTTGTAAAGCCCTAATATTTTTTTTCTGTTATACGTACAAAATTAGTGATGTTATTGTGGATTGTTATTTCTGTTTTGAGATTTTTTTTTGTCACTGTAAAGCCCTTAATTATAATGTAAAAACTCTCCTGAAATTCGAGTATTTTTAACTGTTGAGCTTTTACAGTTTCACTGATACATCCAAAAATCTGCTACAATGTTGTAGTCTTGCAAAATTCTATAATCACATCTCCTGATGGTATAGGCCAATAGTCTGCTAAATTCTGCCAAATTACCATGATGATAACAAAGAAAAATATATGTTAAAGAAATGAACTACTCATAAGTAGAGTTTTTCAAGTAGAGGGATAAGTTTAGCTTTGGAGATTTTGCAGTACCTGTATTACACAGAACATACCTCTTGCAGGTTTCCTCTTGCTGCAGGATGTTGGGTTTTGGTTTTTCATTACTACATGTTCTGGAATAGATGTATTGTGTGAACAAAATACTGCTTGTTATTTTAAATAATTAATCTGAAGTTCTGATGTTCAGAAACTCTTTCTGTTTAATAACTCTTTCTGGTTAATAACAGCTGTCATAGAACGTTCTGTCCCTTATTTATACCTGTAAAGGGTTTGGTGGTGAAATGCTGTCACTCTCTTTTTTTTCCTGAACTCTGCAGAGAATATAGTGAGGTTTGTGCAGGCAGCTGAAAGTGTCAAGGTGATGACTAGTCACTGTCTAAGTGCACCTTGGCCACTAGTCCAACCAGCAAGTAGTCAAGAAAAGACAGATTTCATATGCAACACCCACATTTTTTTTGCTTATGAGTTCTCTTTCCAACAGCAGGACTAACTGGATAGCATCTCCATTTGAAGCTTCAGTGTTCCGTGATGGGTAAACTGAGTTAATCAGCTGTTTTTGTGTTTCCCCATTATTTGGGGGCATGTTGTTCATTTTGACGTGTTCATTTCAGGACTGATGATGTGATAGAAACCCTAAGAGAGTGCACCCATGTGTGAAGAAAATCTAATGTGGATGGTGGTGACAGAAAATTCCTGAGGGTGGTCCAAGTCCAAATGGGGTGATAATACTGGAGCAGATCTAGTAAGAGATGGTAAACTTTGTACTGGTTTGAAGCAAAGGGAAAAGGCTTTCAGATGTTTACTTTATAGCAAATATTAAAGGCATAGAGCATCTATAAATAGATACCTATATCTCTAGCTATATATATACACACACACACATGAGTTTTTTGGCAATCTGCAATCTTGAAATGTATACCAGCATATTGGATCAACCTAATGACATTAGAACCACCGTTATCCAAAAGCTAGACAAGCATGAGAGTGCCAGACTTGTGGAACAAGTATAACGGGGACAAAAACAGGGATGAAAGTGTATAGAGTTGGAAATACAGCAACTTTTATTGCAGGATGATGATTAATACATGAGCCTAAAGTTGTATCCATAACTAGTCTGAGTGTGTATACTTCATCAACTCTCTTGAAGTCTGTGTAAGCAATAACCAAAAAGTATTTACTTGATGTTTTTGGAAGTGTTTTCTTAGAGGCTGGCAAAGAGGAGAGGGTGGACTTCTCTGTCCATCCTTGCCTAAAGTGTGTAAAATGGATGAAGAATAGGCCAAATGGATGTTAGATCTATCACCAGTTGAACTCAGTCTAATGGAAACTGTGCAGGCTAAATACGTACCTTTATATGTGTGTATATGTGCAGGCATGTGTATACGTACATGTACACAGACATTTCTAGTGCTGCCATACTTATGTTGGCTATCAGTCAGGCCAAACATACAGTTAAATTAAATAAATTGCTTTTCAGTATGATAGCTGTTCAGAATTTTGATTTTGATTCCACATGTCCAGTAAGATACTGCTTTTCACTCATTTAGTGTAACAGATGTTACTATGAAGAAATACATCAATCATTCTACTCTAAAAGTGCTTCCTTTAATATTTTTATTATTTTATTCTCCAGTGAAAACAAAATGTTCTTTCTGGAAGGTTGTTCCTTGAATGATTTATCTGTTGCCTTTCTGGTAATGCTGTTCCTGAGCACAGTGATTCATACTAGTGCATGTTTTTTGTCCAGTTCTGCGTATCTAATGTGTCGTCATTTTTTATGCTGTATTGTATGCACTGTTTAACAGTGAATATGAAATGTGAAAAATGTGAAAAAGACCCCAGAACTATAATATTGGACTCTTTATAAAGCTGTGTTCATTATCATTCTGGAGCACTGCTAATAGTTGATACATATCACATATACACTGATATACAGGACATGCATGATTACTCTTCTTGAAGTGTGAGGACTGTTAGAATTTATAAGTATGGAAAGTACCTTATTTTTATTATTTAATGTAGTTTGCAAATGGAATTAGTAAGACTGTGCTGAATTTACGTTTCTACAATAATGTTTCAAAGTTATGGGCCAAATATGCAGAAAATCACACTAACAAAGTAGTCCTGTTACATGGGAATTCTTTCCTGATGTGGAGGAATACAAGTTTAGTGATTTGATATTTCCATCTGCAGCAATTCCTGTGTTCTTTAATTGATAATCACACCTAAAATATAGAGCATGATAGGCAAATCCCCTTGGATTTAGAGGAGGCATGTTAAACATGTGGGAAAGGAGAGGGAATACTGTTGATCATTACCCCTGGAGAAAAATTATGGGAACTCCTGTTTTCTGCCTCTTTCACTATTACTGACTTGCAAGGAAATCGTAATTTTGCTTCTCCAGCATGAAATTTAAAGTTTCTCTATGCCATAGATAATAGGTAAACTTTAAAGTATTTTTTCCAAAAGAAAGGAGAAACGTATTATTCATTCCTGTTTTGTTATTTCAGTCTTCTGGTGGTTACAGTAGTGACACCGAGAACCAGTATTGAATGTGCTTTTCGAGGATCTCCTTTCTAAGGAATGTTGCCAGTCCTTACCTTCAGAGCTGCCGAGAGATTTCAGTAACACTGTGACAGGAATTTGCTCAATTTTCATTCCATTTTCTTGGCTACAGGTTTCCTAATAACAATAGAGAAAACTATGCGGACTACCCAATAGCAGCAGCAGAATAAACTTCACAGTTGTCTGCCAGAGGACTCCAGAGTATTGCTTTGTTCTTCTTTCAGCTCACATGTAAAGAATTGTCTTCACCAAAGCAAGGGTTGTAGACTAGTGTATTTTCTTAGAGGTGGCTGAGATTCTGGGATGGTACAGAAATACACTGCTTTTGTGTATTACTGTAGAGTCACAGAGTTGCAATTTGAAGTGGTGGTCAGCCTTTCCTCTTCTTTTTTTGTTTCTGTTTTTAATCATATTGAAAAATCTGGCTGGAGCAATACAAATTAGGAGGGTAGAGAAGAGTTTATATTCACGTGGAACACTGAAATTTTCAGTCTGCCACAACTCTTTATTTTTTTCTTAACAGTCCCATTTAATTATTAATTGTTGTAATTGTCTTTGAAGCAGTCTCTGGTGCTTTGTTTATGATCTGTGGAGATAACGATGAGCTTGAAAATGAGGGGAAGAGATGTTTCAGGTATCATGGACCTTCTTCTCTGTATCTAAACTCCTGCTTTGTCCTGTTGAATTCTTCTCTCGTTTGCATCAGTCCCATCAGTGTCCAGACATGGCCTGTTCCTTTTTTCTGTTTTTCTTGAGAGTAATTTTCTATCTGAAAGTGATAAATTTGTAACTCTTCCCTGGCTTGTTTATGTCTCCCAGTCCTCTGATCCATTCAGAATTCCTTTGCAGCACTGCACATGTGTCTTCTTAGACCTAAGACTATTCAGCTGTCCTTTCCAGTGGTCTTAAGAATAAGGAATCTTCTTATGGACTTCAATAACAGGTTATTTTCTATGAGTGAAACCCACTTGTTGGGAACCATTTCTCAGAAAAGTCAAATTGAAAATATCTTCTTACTTTTTGTATTTTTTATATGTTCTGGACAAACTCGGGTGATAGGTGGCATGAAATATTAAGGAAGACAGGGTGTTTCATAAAGCATGTAGAAGGATACTAAAAATAAACTTAATTTATCAATTACTGCTCAATAACATACGTTGTAATATGCTTAGCAATGCATTCTAAAGTAATAGGCTGTGCTCCAGTCCCCTTCCACATCATCACCTTCTTAATTTTGAGACACAGGATTCTAGGAGTCCAGGCTTGTCCTCAGCTTTTTGGAGTGGAAAGCATCCAAAGTGCAATTTTCTGGTCTTCATTAGGAGGCATTATTATATGGCAGTTTTTCATAAATAATTTCTGCTGTAATAATTTTTCACAAAGTGGGACACAGAAACTTAAGGTGTAAGAGTAACTAACTGTATTGTTTGGGATGCCTTATTTTCTGGCACTTGGATTTGGTAGTAAAGCACTAGTCTTTCCTCAGAAAAAGTACAGATTTTATACCGGTTTTTAGTGGCAAAAAAAAGAAATAAAATGAGAATGTTGATAGAAGAGATCCTTATACTCTTCTTTTTGTAAGTATAACTTACACAAGTATGCTGCTTCTTGTGTAAATATGACTAAAAAAGTAATAGCAATAACATAAGTAGTAACATCAATATATGGTTTGATAGCAAACATAAACCAGCAGTTTGCAAATGTCATGCTTGGATAGATACTTTTATGATGAGCCTATTTAGATATTTTAGTCTTTTGCTTCTTGTTTTATGTACAAGAATAAAGCAAAATGGGTTATTTATTGTGATGGTTTCAACAACAACTTTTGCTTGTAGTACTATTGTTTATGGAAGACTGAATGAATTTTGGTGCAGTATCAGACTTCATCTCTTTGATAGAGTTTTACCTTTGTCTATTAATTGAGATAACTGAAGAGCATCAAGGTGTTTTGTATTGTAGCAGGTCCTATAATGTGAGACTGATCACTGAACTTGTCACTTTTAAATACTGCTTTATAAAAATAGGGATTTTTTTGAGTCACCTCTCATAATTTTGCCTCCTCCCCACTGATAGGATCATCTGGTTCCTATCCCCCTGCCATAGGCAGAGATACCTTCCATTAGAACAGGCTGCTCAAAGCCCCATCCAACCTGGCTTTGAATACTTTCAGGGTTGGGGCATCCACAGCCTCCCTGGGCAACCTGTTCAGTGTCATAGTAGAAAATCTGGTCCCTGGCTAGTGCTTTGTTTTGAGTAATAAACACAGTAGTGTAACTTCTGTTTTCCCAAAACTCAAACCGTTTTGTTTCACAGAGGAGTAAAGGACTCAGAGGTAAATAGCTAGAAATTTCATGAAACTTGGCAGCTTCCATGAAACAGAATTCAAAATTAGTTCCCCTGAAGAGAAGGTTCCAGTGTTGCCTCAGCAAGGTTCAGTTTGCTGCTGACTGGTGGTAGTACCCTACACTGCCTGGGCAGTCAGGGATCAGGGCAGCTGGAGCACTCAGGAGTCAGGGCATTGTATGCCTTCATCTGTGTGTGATGCAGAGAAAGGAGTGGAAGAGTGTGCAGGAAAGCTTAAGATGCTGCAGGAGACTGAGAAAACAAGATAAATAAAAGTGGAGCTGTTGTGGTGGGGGAGACTGTCAAGATACCGGGAACAAATTCTGGGTTTTTTTACGGAAAAAGGGCAACTGTAATTGTTCTTTTAACTTGGTTGTTCTCAAAGGCACTTGCATTGGGGGTGAGGGGAGCACATAGAGAATTTTTTTTTTCTCTTGGCATGTCTTAGCACCTCTTTGGTTCCAATTTGGAGGATTTTTTTTAAGGTAGAGGCATTCTACCTATATTCTTATATTCTACCTATAAAAAAAATTGTTTTATACTCTGCACTTGCTTAGTTACCTAAGGTGAAGAAAATTAAACATTAGTAAAAATATTACTATTCTAATTCACTTAGTAGAATTAAATCTGTTGACACTTTATCTTACACATTTAATTTTTAAACAGCATGTGTTCTTAGCTTCCTCTCACTGTATTCAGCAGCCCAGTATGCCTAATATTTTCAGGTGAAGCTGACCTTAAGCTGTGATGAAGTAAAAATTGGTGTCTTCTTTTGACAGTTGCTTATGAATGTCAGTTCCATAGTGGGTGCAACTCCATTTTGGAAGCAAAGCTGCTTGTGCTCTCCCCCACCCTTGAGACTTACCACTTGATTGCCAAAGAAATTGAACTAGCTATGTACTGTCTTGCCAGGCTGGCACTTTACCAAACCTTTGTTGAATTTGCTCACTGAAGGGTAAACCGTAGAGACATGACAATGCCTTGGACTGGGGAGAGCATACAGACTGTGAGAAGAGTAGGACGTTCTCCCTTTCATCTCTGCCTGGTGATCTGTTGAGTCAGGTGAAGGTGTGATACGTAACTTAAACAAAAACTATCTTTTCCAAAGTTTAACAGCAGCTTTATTCTGTCCAGGGAAGTGCAATTATTTTAAATAACGTATTAACTTCTGTGAAGAACAAGTTTATGGTGAAGGCTGGGGACTGGAGGGAATAAATTATCTGGCTGTGGTTATTCTTCCCAATTTGGTCAACAGGTGTTTAAAAACTATTTGTTAACGGACAGGTGCTGTAAGGGTTGCATGAGTCAAGGGAACATTTATGAATGTGTCCCCAGAATTCCTATGAAAGAATAATTTGGAGTGAAAGACTTTGGGATATCTTTTCTTTGACTGAATCTTGAGTGATTATAAATAAAGAACAGTGATGATTCAGAAACTCTGTGAAGCTTTCCTGAGTTTTTGTTTGTTTGTTTTCAAACCATATAAGCTGGAGCAAAGTCTCCCTGTGTTTTTGTTTGTGAGATTTTGTTGGTTGGTTGGTTGTTTTTATTGTAAGACTTGCCGCAACAATGTTTTAGGAATGATAAATACTGATAATATTCTACTGGTGTGGTAAAACATAATACTTTAATACATGATTAATAATGTGTAATTTTAGAAATTTATGTCTGTAAGAAACAGCTGCAAAATATTTGTTATTTTCGTGAGCATGTTTTTATCCAGTGCCATACGATTGTTTCATTTTTACTCAAATTCATTCTACTGATGTATTTTTATTAATGTCTTAGGATATAATGTTGTATTTGTTTGGCATGTCCAATTTTTATGGCTCATTTAGCAAAATATGAATATCCTGCTGATGACAGAATTTAATATGCCACTCTAACAGAAAGATTATTCAAGAGCCCATTAGATGAGAATTTGAACTATGCAGTAGATGTTAGGTTTCATATTTACAATTGCCTTTGTAATTTCTGAGGCTCACTTCCTCCAGAAACATTTACTACAGTCCATTGTAACTTTATTTCTACCAAGGCTTATTGCTAAAGAAACAATTTAAGAATCCTTTACAATTGGGACTAACCTTCTAAAAGTGAACTTCAGGACTGCTCTGGTCCAGGTTATGATGATTGCATATAGCTGGCACAGTGGGGCAGTAAACCTTTAATTGAGATTTAATAGTTCCGCTGTAAGGCAAGGATATTGTAGCTGAATCTTTACCTGCTTTACCTGATGAATACCACAAAAAATTATCTGTAATTGGTAAAGAAGTTCTTTGTCACCTAGCAAAGACTGTTAGAAAAGGCTTTGCTCATTAGGTGGAAGAAAGACTGCCCTATGATAGAAATAACTGATAGATCATAGTAAGCAGGTGCTTCATGTTTGGATGGAAGTGGCTGAAACTCATCTCTGGTTGCAGGATCATCTCTTAAGAAGGTGGATGTTTTGCTTCAGCTGTGTTTTGAGTGCTGTTTCTTGAAAAGCAGTTTTATAACTAGGTGCAGTTAGCAGGCTGGCATCTATTATTTATTAAAAATGAGTTGATAGCATTTCTTCATCTTCACTGCTTTTATGAGGAATTACTGAGAAAATGTTTTTTCAAGGGATGTTAAAGTTATTTTTTAGCTTTTTAAAAAATAAAGGCTGGTCAGTGAATTTTAGCATACTGTGGTTTAGTTAGCAGTTGTTAGTATTCCTTAAACTCATTGCTAGGTCTGGAGAAGTTTGATACTTCCATTAGAAAGATTTCAGTGCTTTTGATGCAGTACTGGAGTTCTATTATATACATCATACTTCACTGCATGATGTAAAGATCTCTAATTGCAAAGGAAGTGGAAGTATATAGTGTACAGTGTGAGCAGGAGACTCTTGCATGTATTTGTGTTGCATTTCACTGGTTTATTTGTTGTGTTTTTGTTTGGGTTTTTTTAAAGACATAATATACTTGATTTTTAACTGTACGTGAATTTGCAGGGTCACTTTCTAGCTCTTAGCAGGCCCCATGTGTGGGGCCACACTGTATGGCTGTGCAAGGAATTGTGCCATCAATTTAGGACAGGCTCAGGCCCCACTGTGTGGTGCTCAGAGTGACAGTGGTGCCCCTCCCAGAGACAGCGTGCTCACAGCTGTCTGAGTGCCTGAGTCAGCAGCGCGGCTCCACCGGCTTCATGACAAGTTGGCTGAAAACTAATCCTGGAGGTGGTGGTGGGGAAGTATTGGTGGAGCTCGTCTGGTACTCTTCAGCCATATCAGAGATCCAGTTCAGCTGTCTGCTCTCTCATATGAGTAGGAAAGCTTTTCAGTGTCACTAAGAATAGGAAAAAAACCCAGGTATTCAGCCTTTACAGAAAGGCAAATACAGATTTTTTTTTCTAACCACTTAGAGTTTAACTAACTCTTTCGTTGTCCTTTCTCTACTCAAATTTTTTGGAAGTGTGCCTTTTTGATGTGACCACATTTTTGAGGTTTTTTTATTTGAGGTTGCTGAGCATTTTCTTTATGTGTGCTTTTTGCTGTCCATTTCATGTGAATTTTGAACAGTTGATAACATACAAATAGATGTCTTGCTTTTTGCAGCTTAAATTACATTTTAGAGTTACTTGTTATGGAAGAAACACTTCTTGTGGAAGTGTTCAAGGCCAGCCTGGATGGAACTCTGAGCAACCTGGTCCAGTGGAAGGTGTCCCTGTCCATGGCAGCAGGGTTGGGACAAGATGATCTTTTGAGTTCCCTTGCAACCCAGACCATTCTAAGAGTCTTCTGTCCTGCATTTGCATGTTAGGTTCTTGGAGAGATCATGGAACCTTTCTGGATTTTAATTTCTGTATGTTTTTATACAGGGGATAATATCTATCTGACATAATCTTTGAAAGTTTACAGGATAAATCCTGAAGTGCTAAATAGTAAAAATTCTTGATATTTTTTCCTAATTCCTTTTGGTATGTAGATACATGCTTTATTTCAACCTGATGTTCCAATTATTGCAGCAAATGGGGAAACCTTTTCAAAGTGTCAGTTGCCTAATTTCTAGGTAGTTAGGCTAGGTTATTAATCTTATTCTGTATGTAACTGCCTTTCAGCATTTTCTAAAAATAGATTGCTGTTTGTTTAGTGCTACTGTATTCTGCTGGTTGACAAGCTTAGGTTTTACATGAAGATGGATCCCATGGTGCATAACGGAGTGTGCAAATCAGATGCATAATATACTGTAAGGTTTCCTGCTGTGTTTTGCTTATCTTCTAAAACTCTTCCAGTATTCAGAATTTGAGATCATATATGATTAACATCACATACTGGTTTGCCACAGAGATTGTATTCTGGAATTCCTGTTCTGCTGTCAATCTTCCTTGAAACGGTTTGTTAGCTTTAGATACTTCTTCACATTTTGTGAGTAAACTGGCAGTTCAGAAATTGTTCCTAGCCTAAACTAATCTTTTATCCTTTAATTTTATCTATAAAATAGGAAGATACTGCTCTTATACTTACCTTTCCTACAAAAACAACAAAACTTCGTTCTTCCTTTCTGAACTTTTAGTATATCTCCAGTCTAACAATAATGATCTTATGTAAGTAAAGAATTATTTATATTCATAATGTTAGAGATTTAAAAAATTACTTTTTTGTTTATTTCTTTTTTTTCCCCATTTATGGTTGGAACCTGCTTTTGATGTTATTTCAATTATTTTACTTGTGTGGAAAGTCTGAGTGGTTGTCAGACAGACTTACTCAGAGAGGGAGAAGAAGAAAAGTGACCAAGCTACTTCATTTTGGATGTGTTTGTGATGGTAGTGCAGTTTCCTTAGGTGGTGCTTTGTACTTATGAACAGTCACTGGTTTTATTTGTCTGCTGGTTGGAGCATCATGTCCTAACCAAGCTGAGCTAGAGCAGGTTGCTTAGGGATTTGTCCAGTCTCCATTGCCTCCCAGTTGAACCTGGTCTACTCCTGAGCACCCGCATGGTAAAGAATAAGTTTCATCTTTAGCAGACTAGCCTCTAGTTCACCAGATCATCCTTGTTGCCCATCTTGAAGGGCAACGATGTTCTTCCAGTCTTTGGGAACCTCTCTGGTGCCATGACCTTTTAAAGATAATGTAGAGGGTCCTAACAGTGACATTAGCAAGCTCCCTCAACACCATCAGATATATTCTGTCTGATCCTGTGGACTTCTACATGCACAACTGGCTTAAGCGCTCCTTAATCATACCTTCCTCGACAGTGGGTGATGGTGCATTCTCACACATTCTGCTGATAGAGTTGGGGAATTGTGAGGTCAGAAGAACTTAGCAGTGAAATCTGGGGTGATGGAAAAAAGAAAAGGATCAAGTTCTTCAGGTTTTTTCATGTCCTTTGTCACTAGGTCCCTGTCTCCTTGAGAAGAAAATGCCCACATTCTCTGTAGTGTTCCTTTTGCTACTGGTTTAAATAAAGATGACCTCTTGAAGTACTCTGTATTGTTTTCTGATGCTGTCATAAGGGCAGCATCCTTGGGTGGTACCTCTGTATCTCTGCTGGGATAATCAGTATAAAAGGTCAAGAAATGCTAATCCATCATGTGGTTATCACTGCTTCCTAACCAGAAAAACTCTGAAAGGCTTCACAAAAAAACATGTTTAACATACTTCAAAGTTCTATCCTTTTATCCTTGTCTGTTACTCCTTGTTAATACTTTTAAAATGTTAAACACAGTTCGGCAGGTGATGAAACTTACACAGTTCTGTGTTCTTCAGTCCTGTCATTCAGTATGATATTCTGCACTGTAAGCAGCCCAGTGTGTATGTCCTGAAAAAAATCTCATTTATTAGAATATCCAGATGGTTTCCATCTTTGAAGTACAGATCTTTTGTAAATGCTTTTGCTTTGTGAACTTTTTGTCCAGGAGTGGATGCTCTGTATTTACCTTTGGTTTTCTCTTGACATCACATTCTTGAAAGGGCGTGGGGGTTTTTGTTAGCCATCTGAGAAATTAAATTCCTTCATGTGTGAAAGAATGTCCTTACTTAGTATCCATTACACTGGTTATCACAGAACTTTACTACTAAACTCTGCTTCGCATAATATTTCACTTGCTATCAAGTTATGATTACTGCCTATTATTGGAGGTGCTTTTGATGTGTTTTGCCTCTGCAGCTAATTTAGGAAGCAGAAAGTTAAAGCATCTTTTAAACACTAGGTCTCTAAATCTATACCTATAAATCTAGGTTAGGCTACAATTCCATGCAAATTTGTTTGTATTACAAATTTCTTAGTACTTAAAACAAATCCTGCATGGATCTTATCTCTGCTGTGCTGTCACAGCTGTGCTGTGCTAGTGTGGTTGAACAGAGGAAGGAGCTGAGAAGGTTGAAAAAAGCCTTTTCCCCTCCTCCGCTGCTCAAGGGGTTTTTGCTTGAATTAGTTTCCTTCCCCAGGTTTGCTGTCAGTGCTCGCATGTCGCAGGGTGCAGGACAGGAGCAAGAAGCCCCAGCTCTTAGGAAGTGAGAGGGATGTGTAAAACTGTTCATGTAGTGCAGCTTCAGAATGTGAAAATGCAACCTCACTGTGGTTGTGTACTAGAGTTGATGGTATCAAAGCTGGAAGATAAGAAGCTATTTTGCATAGAAGCCTGTCTGGAAGAATAATGAAGCAATGGGGAAAGTAAACCAAAAAATATTTCTGTGTCAGGGTTTTATGAGTACTTCTATCCTCTTAACAATATATCTGATGACTCTAAATGAGCAACAGATTAGAAAGCTTAGAAGCATTCTTTTTAATTTACTTAAATATGAGTCGGGATGAAGGCAATGATTCTGAGTACATTTAAATTAATTTACATTTTCTGTGTGAACATTGCAGTATCTGATAAGTTGGTTGCAGTTGTGATGATCTAAGCATTTGTAAGATGAGGCTTCTATTATTTCTTTACCAATGTAACTGGGGGAAAAGAATGCAAACTTCAGGTCTTCCTGGAAAAGCACCTGGTCCTGAATTAAACCTTTGTTTGATTCAGGTTTCATGTTCAGGATGGTTCTTGGACATGCAGAAATAGATGAGCTCCCAGCAGATGAAAGACTTATAAAAGCCATTGTGTGTAATAGAAACCTTAAAGTCTGTACTGTTATATTCCGGGAGTGGTAGGGAGTTATTCTGGCAATCCAGTGATGCATACGGAAAAGTTACTTTACTAGAAAAATTGGTCTTTGTGTGGACAGTAAATGCATCTGACTTCTTGGTGAGTTGACTCTGCAGAATCATAGAATGGTTTGGGATGAAAGAGACCTTAATGGTCATCTATTTCCACCCCTGCTGTGGACGGCGATGCCATTCACTAGATCACATTGCTCAGGACCCCATCCAGCCTGACCTCGAACACTTCCAGGGGTAGAGCATCCGGAACTTCTCTGAACACTGTTCCAGTGCCTCACCACCTTCACAGTAAAGAATTTCTTCCTAACATCTAATCCAAACCTTCCCTCTTTCCATTTAAAACCATTGCCCCCCATCCTACCTCTATCTGTCCATATAAAAAGTCCCTCTCTGTCCTCCTTTATAAGCCTGCTTAAGGTACTGCAAGACCTCAATGAGGTCTTTCCGAAGCCTTCTCTTCTCCATGCTGAACAATACACCCCAGGGAAGTGGTCACAGCTCCAAGCTGCTAGAGTTCAGGAAGTGTTTGGATGATACTCTCAGGCACATGTGACTCTTGAGGATGATCATGTGCAGGGCTAAGAGTTGGGCTCCATGATGTTTGTGGGTCCCTTCCAACTCAGCATGTTCTGTGATTCTGTGTTCCCACCTTCTGATCATCTTTGTGGCCCTCCTCTGGACCCACTCCGACAGGTCCATGTCTTTCTTGTGTTGAGGACACAGGGCTGGATGGTCTTCCCTTGTCAACTATTGCTGTCAGTCCATCATTGAAGGCCACCAGATTGGTCAGGCACAATTTGCCCTCAGTAAAGCTGTGCTGGCTGCTTTGGATCAGCTTCTTGTCTTTTATGTGCCTTAGCCTATCTGCTAGGAGGGTCTGCTCCATGATCTTCCCAGGTACAGAGGTGAGGCCCAGCTTTCCAGGTCCCCTGCAGCTCTCCACCACTACCAAAATCTTGCCACACAAAACCAAGATGGTATCATATCCAAAATAATAAAGCAATGGGGATGTTTTTCTAGTGAACTATAGTATAGATTCATATGGAATGATTTGCCTTACAGCAAGAGGTACAAGACATGCGAAAAATATCTTCTGAGATACTGTCTTCTGCTGGACACTGGCACTTTACTAAATACTATTTATGTCACTCCTCATCTCAGTGTTTAGACAGAATTTTAAAGAATTTTTTTTTCAGCTGCAAAACTTTGCTCTTATTTCATAGAGATTCACTATGAACTTTTTTCGCTCCCATTTAATTGCTTACTGACACTGTTGAGTGATTGTAACTCACGCTGAAGGAATTTACAAAACAGAGTCCACACACAGTAACTTTAAGGTGTTGATCTGCTTTCTGACATTCTTCCTACAAGCATACTTTGCTTTGTAATCAAAAATGTGATAACTGGGTTTTACATGAAAAGACTGTATAAGGATTTCTAGAAGGCTGGCTTCAGGATGTGGTTAATAATGACATAAATGTCTTGATAAAAAAAAACCAGATTATTTTTTCAGGAATTTTTTTAATTGGCTTTTTAGAAATGGCTTGTAACTGATCAGAGTTGTTCAGAAAGCAATAACCTATGTCAGCTAAACCTGTGTAAGTAGTCTATTTAAATTACAGGTTGTTTCTTGGGCTTGGAATTGCTATCTCCCTTGGTTCCTCCCTTTGTGGGGGAGGAAAAATGATAGTGCAATCTGCTCCAGCATGCTGCCTTTCTTGGGCAGAGGTACTGCAACTGGCTTCTATTGACTGAATACCCTAGGGTCAACTCTGCTTTTCTGAATATTTTCAGCTTCTGGGTATGAAGGCATCTTGCTGATTAAAAGGGGCTTGATAGTGTACATAGTGAAAAGTGCAACATGGAGGTGCCAAATTTAAGCCTTAGTACAAAGAGTCAACAACTTAGCCTATGTAACAGATTACTTGTTATCCCTATTTAAAAAAAAAAAATAAAAATTCCTGTGTAGAATCAGATACCAAGTGACTATTCAGATAAAGTAACTCAGGTGAACACTCTGGCTAACATGATGGTTTATTTCTAGATTTACATTTTTGTTAGGACCAAGAATGCTAGAGAGTGAAAATTGATGTGAGCAGAACTGAGATACTAAGACTGTTCTTGCGTGGACAGCTGCATTGATCAGTAGTGGTGGACAAACTGTCCAATCCAGAAATGCTTAATTAAAAAAAAAAAAGGACTACAGAAAATATTAAGAAACTTTTTGAAAAGGAATGAAAACATGCAGTTGAAGTGTAAAATGTTTGCAGCCAGCTTGGGAGTTATTTAAAGATAGCATCTTGGAGGCTTACAGTATGCATCCTGCTTATTTAAATACATTTCAAAAGGCCCCCCAAATGTTGGCCTGGCTAAACATCAGGGTAAGGTATAGTATCTGAAATAAAACATCATACTGCTTAAATCTGATATTTTATTTGAATAATGAAATTAGAAAATAATAAAAAAGCTGGTGGATTTAACCTATAGTTACAATGAGGTGAGGAAAAAATTAATTAGTAGCTCCCAACAAGCATAAAAACTATTGTTAAGTATCTGTTCAAACTCAGCAGGAAAGTTTCAGGAGTATCTGGAGGGTCAGTAGACAACCCCGTTGTGAAGGGTGGCTTAGATAAGGTCGTAGCTGAAGAACGGAATCGCTCGGACTTGTTTTGACAACACTTACAGAACCTCTTCATGCCAGAATCTTTCTTAGTAAGGAATGTGATAGAGTATATGACTCAAACCGAAACACCAGTGGAAGAAATTGCAGTACCTGAAGCAAGCTGTGAACAAGGCCTCAGGATCAAATGGCATTCCTCCAAGTGTTGTAAGAGGAACTGTGAAATAAAGGAGCTAATGGCTGTAGTGTGTTATGAGTGGTTAGCATCATCTTTCTGCTACAAGTAAGGAAGGTAGCTAGTGTGATAGCAGCATTTTTAAAAGGCATTGGAAGTGTTTGAGGAACTTTACATCAGTGAGCTTTGTGACCATGAAACCCAAATTCATAGAAATGATAATAAAGACCAGATTTGATTTCATCATTATGTCTGTAAAGTCCTTTACCAAAAGCTTTGGGAGAGGCTAAGTTGCTTCTGAATAAAATGGAAAGTTTTGTGAGAAAAATTTGGCAACAGATGGAAAGAGAGGGCAAAAAAAAAATCATTTTTTTTAATAGAAGGAGTTGAATTGAACTGCTTAAGGGTATGTGTTAACACTGGTGCACAGATATAAGGAAAATGGTATGATAGCAAGGTGGCAAAGTTTTCAGATGTTTAAGCTTTACTTGGGTTAGCATAGTGGCTGGCTATTTAAAGCAAATCGTAGATACTCAGTTTTTGAGTTATGTGGTTTGCAATAGTACATGAAATTAGGTAGGTAAATGTCAAGTAATCTAAGTGAATGAGAAGTACGAAAGAGGATTTTTGTATGCAGTGATTGGCTCTGAAGTGGTTCTTAACCAATCATGAGTGAAAGATGGAATTATGTAGTACATAAAGATCGGCGCAGTTCTCCTTAGCAGTGAAAACAGGTCTAGGAAAGGAATAAAGAACAAAACAGAAGTATTATATTGCTTCTGTAGAAATCCATGGGATCTTGAGTTTTCCTTGTAGTGTGTGGATCCTCATCTAAAAAGGGGTACAGTAGACTAGAAGAGGTTCTGAGAGAAGCATCAGAGAGTTATTTAAAGGCATGAAACAGCTTTCATCTGAGGAAAAATTAAGCTGACTCACTTTTTCTGGGAAAAGGATGACCATGAAAGGACGCAACAGGGATCTATGCAATCATGAGGGAATAGGAAGGATTACATATTACTGTCTTCCAAAGTATATGGAGTGGAGGAGTAGAGTACTAAGTAAGAGCAAAAGGTGCCAGTTTGAATCAGAACAAACTAAATGAGATACTTACTCATATAATTAAGCTGAGCAAGATGCTGTTGATTCTTTAAAAAAGGCTTGATTAAAAAAGTAAGCAGGGAGAACAAGAAAGTAGGAATAGCTGTTAAACACAACAATATGACCCATGGATCAGGAAGCCTGCAGTAGATGCTAGTAGAAGGAAACAGAGGTTGAATATGCAATAAATATTTCTGGGGGCACTGTTTATACAGTTGTCATAGACATCTGTTGTTGGTTGTGATTTTCTTATTCTTTTCTATCAAAGTTGCATTTATTATTTTTAAATGCATTTCCACAATGTAAAGAAAAATGTAGTAAGAAAAAACACATTTGAATTGTATGGAAATCAAAGCAGCTGCATAGTTTGTCATGCAGAATTTGTGTGAGATAGCTCTTGGTTGCAGTAGTCAGGGCCCAGAGGGAACAATGTCTTGCTGTCGAGTGCTGTCTCCATGCTTTGGACCATCTCACTAAAGAATACCCCATGCTATTGTATTATATGAAAATCTCCACAGTAGAGAAATCTGAAATTTTATGTAATATGACTGTTTTAAGAAAGTTCAGGTTTTTACTTAGTTGATGATAACACTGAAATTTCAGTTAGCGTTGAACGTTAATTCAGGTCAGTGTCAGATGTTGAATTAAAAAAAGAAGTATGGAACTTGGGACTGTTCAGAACTGTTGCTTTTATATGGAAAAATTAATATATATGTTTGGGTATTAGACAATGAAGTAATAAATTTTAGAACCCCTTCTGCATGTGACATATATAGTTCATATCAGAGAAGCTACACTTAAATTTATGGGTTTCAGTAAAACAGTTGAAATAAGTTGGAAACAGTTGTTATGCTATCTCAGGTCATAATTTTTAACAGCTTGCTAACTTAGTGCATTAATAAGATGTTGTATTTATTTAAGTAAATGAATTGCCACTGCACTGATGAACTTATTCATCAGATGATTGACATCAATAAAATAAATACTCGGGGAATATACATGCATCTAGTTTACTCCTCTAGTTTGTGTTAATTAATAACTCAGCTTGAAATCAAGACTTATCTTAACTTGTTCTCATTTCAGCTTTGGATAGATCACAATCCAAGAGAGATGGAGGTTTTAAAAGTAATTGGAGCTTTGATCATGCAGAAGAAAGTGAAGGAGATGCAGAGAAAGAGTAAGGATGCTTTTATCTAGGCTATTGAAAGTATAAATGTCTATTTATAATTAAATACTTATGTTTTGTAATTTATGCATAAGAAACAGTATATCTTAAAATTCCATTAATTAAGAAAAATAGTTTCAAGTAAGTATTTAAAATAGTTTTGCCATATAGAAATGCATTATAATGTAAATTAATTGTGAACATGGGGCTTACAACATAGGGCACAAGCATTGCAGTTGTCTTTGGAGCTTCTGTGTAAATCTAAGAAACACAAGTAAGAACTGTGTCAACATGCAAAATAAGGAAATCAGTAAGTAGGGTATCTAAGTAGTTTCATCTTTCCCTTTAGCGATGTTGGTACTCAGTACTTCACAGTTATGACTGAAGCACTTCAGTAGCTTTAGGCCTACATCAGGTTAAACTGAGCTTAAAAACTGTAAATTTTTTTCCCTTGTGCTTATTTCACTGAGTAGAGTTAAGGCTGGTTGTGTTCTGTTACAATTTATTCCTTTACTTAGTATATTTGGATTTTGTCTAAAACTTAAATCCTATCTGTGTAGTTTGAATGCATACTTTGTCCTTATGACTTTTTTTGTTACTAATATGTTTTCTCAATATTATCATATTTATTTCCAAAATGACTAATGAATTGTTAAAAAACAAGTGTCATGCACGAAGAATGTGTGTCAGATTATTTGTTGTTCTTAGATATTTGGAGATTAGGACCTGCAAGTTAAAAAAGTATGCTGTGGTTCTCTAGGAAGAAGACACTGAATCCTGTGATTAAGTACAAAAATATTCATTTATGAATTTGTATCTTGTCATATTCTGCCAAATTCTGTGTGTTGGAAGGGAGATGGTAAAGTAGAAACACAACCACGTAGGCGGCAGCAGCAGGCTATGCTGCAATCTTATTAAAACATTAGGAAATGTGAAGTTTTAGTCATTAAAAAGTTAGTTCAGGAGTTCATTGAAGTGTGAGGTAAGCATTCAGAGCTCTTGTCAAAGAACTGTATCAGAAGTTAAACCCACTTTTTTAAAATGCCCTTAATTTGTGAACCTTTTAGTTTTATAAAATTAAGCTAGCTTTTTTCCTTAGCAACTTTACATCCATTTCCAGCGCACAGTAGTATGTTGTAAGTATGAGGGCGATACACACCACACAGTTACTTTTATTTCTGAAGGCAAATACTAACTCATGCTTGTAAGCCTTGCAGCTTTTTTTACCTTCTCATAATTTATTGCTGTTTTCTGTCCTTCTCCAGCTGATGTTGACTTAAGAACACAGAATGAGATAGTTATAGAGTAATGATGCTAAAAAAAAAAAAAGAAAAATTATTATGGAACATACGTTTCATATAATTGATTTTAAGATTGTATATCTGAGTGATTTCTCATTCCTTTCAAATATTCTGTACAATAAACTGTTTTCCTGTAACCAGAATTGAATTTTTATTACCTACTTAGATCAGTAATTTGCTTTCATATCTTTGAATTATGCAGAATCTTATCTGGAAATAGAGATAAAAGAGTAGTTGAAAATTGATTTAAACTGGAGATCCTGCCTTTTTTTACTTTCCCATCCTCTGATACCATTTGAGGCAGCTTCTCATTCCCTCCAAACAGCTACATGTTGTAAGCTGCCCACGTATTTACTTTTGGTAATACCTGAGTTTATTTGTCTTAGAGGCATAGTAGGCTATGAACATTTTGAAATAATTTATGTAGTTTGCTTTTCTGATGCAAAACACTGACAGAAGGGAATCTTTAGAAAACAAACAACAGTAAATTGTCCTTTTTTCTTCTAAATTCCCTTTAGCCTTAGAACATTTCATATAACTGTTCCAGCATAAAGCTTTGTGTCCCCCAATATTTTGAGTATAGTGTGCAGTAAGTAGGTAGTTTGACAATTATTTAAAAATGTCATTCTTATTAGCTGTGGTGTGCTCATGTTAACTACAATGTTTGAATCTTGCTGCATTTCTTTCTGGAGAGAGCTGTAAGCCTGAAGCGAGCAGCGGGATGCATCTCATGGTTGTTGTTGAGGCACTGGTATTATAGTGCCTGACCTTATCACAGCTTTTTGCCCTCTTAATGGCAGACACACAATAAGTTTGTTTTGAACTAGCCTAAGAGTAACATTCTAGCACTTAAAGGATTGGCTGTATTCTTGCATTACTCCATGAGACCTATGCTAATGTAGTTGGTTAGTACTGGATGTCTGCTTGGATTATCTTTCTTCAGTGAATTGAACATAGAGTATGTGGCTAATGACCTCCTACCAAAGCAGTTTTTAGAAGAGGTAGATTTTTTTTAAAAGAAGGTGGAATTAACTTGGGGAATTAAATGGGCTTAGTCATAATGGTAAGGTATCGAGTAATGAACACAAAAACACTAAACAATATTTGTACACTGAAGAAGGTTTGGAAAAATTAATGATCACTCAACACTATATAAATTTAAAATGATGCTAGAGTTGATACTTGGCTTGGAACTAGGAGTTATGGAAATTCAGAATGATAATTGACAAGTATCTTATCCCAAAGTCAATGCCTAGAGGTAATATTCAGTCCACTTGAAAGAGTAAAAGTAATGTTTTTGATGTTCTAAAAGATTTGCTCTACTAAAGACACCAATCAAGATGATAGCAAGTGATGTGAGACTATTCTTGCTTTGTACTTGGAGATCCCATGGGAGAGGAACCTTTACATAGAACAACAGGAAAAAAGACCAGTGGTTCAGTTGAACACACTGAAACCTGTGTAGTCCATCACAGAATAAATGATGGGATGGAAGACTTGTGCAGACATGGCCAAACTAATATATTAAATAAACTGATGTGTGAAATTAACGTGTTACAAGATGCTTTCTGGTGTTACAGACGATTGTTCTTGAAGTGTCTA
Organism: Myiozetetes cayanensis; assembly: GCF_022539395.1. Lineage (NCBI taxonomy): Eukaryota > Metazoa > Chordata > Aves > Passeriformes > Tyrannidae > Myiozetetes > Myiozetetes cayanensis. The sequence continues at coordinate 83,561,455 of NW_026087411.1, read as the reverse complement.
GAATAATTTATAGTTACTTCCTTTTTTCATATCTGGGTAAATGTTTGTGAAATATACCTCAGTATGCTCCACAGTGGTTTTGTAAATGGATGGGCCCAGTTTGCTCTTGGCTGTCATACTGTTTTCTTAATAGTCTAGACTTCTGCCTTCCACTGAGATTTGTTCAAGAGCAGCCTTATCAAAAACAATGAATACAAATAAATGGTTCTGGTTTATTTGCACTGTGGTATCCCTTCTTAACTACCATTTTCTTTCAAAAGTTTTAATTTTTTTTCCCTTTTATTCAGAGCAATAAACTGCTGAATGGAAAAACAATGTACTATTTTATTTATTTTTGTTTGGCCTTTTTACAGTACTTTTAAAATATGTAATACTTTCTCAAAAAATGCTCCCATTTTTATATAGATGTTTTATGTTTCTTTTGTGAGCTTGTTAGTAAGGTACTATAGCCTTAAAGTGATGAAAACTTTCTGTTCAGAGGCTCAGTTCTTAATTTTTAGTAGTTTTAATTAAGGTTAAATTAACCCTTAATTATGGTTATTTTTAATGGAATGGCACTGTGAATTGTTGTTGAGTAATACCACTACTTCTCTTGTGCCCCTGATACTGAGACTTTTTTTTAATGTGCTGCCTACCACTATGTAATTTAAAATACAGAATGTACACAGTGCACTGTGAGAGGAAATCTGGCAACCTCCTGGTTTTATATGTAATAGTTTTCAGAAAGAAATTCCAATTAGGTTTGAAACACAGCTATATCAATTGGGAGTTGATAGAAATATGCTTGCAGCTTATTAGAGTGTAACCTCAGTGGTCAACAGAGGTTTAAAGTTTGGGTACTTGAAGACAGTAGTGAAAACATGGTCTAGTAAACTGAGCTATCTAACTGTTGCATTAATATGTTTTTACATTTTGAAACATTAAATAAATGGCAAGTGATTAGACATAAGTAAACAGAAATTTTTGTTTTTCTTGTTCAGTACCTAAATTTGAATGCATAACTATGCATTCCCTTTCAGAAAGAACTCTATTTAGGTAAATAACTTCTATTTTTTCCCTTAATTTTAATAAAAACATTCATTTGTTATAAAATTTTAATGAAAGTATTGAAAAATTGGAAGTTATTGTTCCAATGTGAAAATAACCAGGGAATGCACAGGTTAAAAGTGACAAAGTGTGGAGGCATAGCATCCTCCCAGCACAGCCACTGAGGTTTAATTTCAGCAGTGTTAACAACATTGCTGACTGGTATGTGGGGATGTAGTATAGTGGGTTTTTTTCAGGGCTGTATAAATTGCATCTTTGAAGCAGGCAACTGCAAGCATGTGATACATGAGCAAATAGGCATTACTCAGTTGCTACGTATTCTGCTCTCTGAAAAAACAACTTTTCTGGTACTGATGCATTGTGGTGGTTTAACACCAGCTGGGAATTAAAACTCCAAATAAGCCACTCTTTCCTCCTGCCCCCCTCCACTGAGAGAGGGACCAAGGCAGACTATGGGTTGAGGTAACAATTTACTGAAAACAAACAGCAATGGAGTAAGAAATGCACAGTAACAGCAACAATATTAATAACAGAAGTACACAGGAGAGAAGATGCTTTACACACAAAAGGTGTTCACCACATTGACTCACTTCTGCATGACCACCAAGACAATGACAAGATGTTGGACATTCCTGCAGCTCAGCAGTGACACGGGGTTATTCCTGAGACAAAGACAATGTGTCAGGCGCTCTCCACAGCCAACGTTCCCCAACCTTGAGCCCAAGACAAATGAAAAACAATGACGGAGAAGCCCCCAAAAGTCAGATCGTCTGTGCTGCCCTGACTAGCCCTGCTCAGCCCTGCTCAGCTCCTCCTGGCTCCGCTCGGTTGGGTGCCCACAGTTCAGCTGGGCTCCTTTTGGCAGGGCTCAGGCTTGTCTCCACCACTCCATTCCCACGGCTGCTTCCCGCACTGGCACCACAGTGCGCGCGCTTCGCTGGCCTGTCGTGGATGGGTGTTTTGGCCACTTGGAGTTGTGTTCTTTGGGAGGGACAGGCTGGAGAGGGACAGAGTCTGCAGTGCTGGGTCCTGGCAGCTTCCTTAAGGAAGAAAACTGAACAAAATGGTGAACTTCTGGTGTACGTTCCTTTTTCCTTCGCCCTCGGAAGCCATGCCCCCCCACCAATGATGTGGGTGGTATAGAACAGCATCTTAGCCGTGCCCACAGGGCTCAAAGCTCTGGCCCCTGCAACTAAGCCGAGGGCTTGCATATATGTTGCATTCCTTGAGATCTAAAGATACTGTTTAAAATTCTCAATTCCCTGATATTTTTCTAGTCATGTTGCATCATAAGAGATACTCTTGTTCACTTTGATTTAAGCATTGGTTCAGTGTTTTGTTCATTTGCAGTGTGTTGCCTTCTCTCTCAGCGTCCCCCTCAAATGCCCTTTGTTAAAGTGGTTGCAGAATTGTGGCGTGTTGAAATCCTAAAAGTATAGCCACAGGAGAGAGGTGTTTTGAAAATCGTCGGGATTTTTGTATGAACTGAAGCTGAAGAATGGAAATGTTCCTAGAGGTGAAATGATCTGGCTAGGACAGTACAGGAGGTGAATGCCAGAGCTGCAGATACCATAGGTTGCTGTTCATATCTGTGCTGCAGTTTTTTGTTTATTCTTTAGGATCTGGAAAATTTCTGAAATTGTTAAACTCAGTGTCTTCTGATGAAGGGTTGAGAAGGCTCAGTGAGCCTACTTTGAAAGAATAATCTCTCTTGAAACAGAGTTAAAAAAATGTTGCAGTATTCTAAAATTTTAATATTCATGTGTAGTCTGTACAGAAGTTCAAATGTACTCTTTTGTCTTTGTTTGAAATTACTGATGATCCACTACACTGTTCATTTTCCATTGAGCACCTAGAACTGTGGTGGTCTGTATATGAAAGGAAAATATATGTGTTGACATTTACATCATTCTTGCCATATCAAAGGCAATGCCTTCAGTTACCTCCTGAAGTTTGAGTCCGCAGATCTCACCCTCTGAGTCAAGAACTTTTTTCTTTTATTTTATTTGCTGTTAAATGAAGGGAAATCTTATTCATCTGAGTGATTACCTAATATATATAAAGAGCTAAAGTCACTGTATTTATTGCAGTCAGCATGTCATATCTGCAGCTGAGAAATGTTTCCACCTTCACCTCCATAGTTGTTTCTCTTATGTAGCTGTTCCCTTGGAACTCCTGGCATAACTGCTTGTGTTCTTCAGTAATTTCTGCCAGAATGGTCTTGATTAAAACTATCCAAACCATGCAATTACAAGTTGGCTAAACGTTGTGTTGGTTTTTTGTGGGCAAGAGAGGAGAAACTTTATCAGGATGATGAGAAAGGATTATCTGCAGGTTGCTTCTCTGGGAAGCAAGGATATGTTAGCCTAGTCTAGCTGCTGTCTGTATAAAATGTGTGTTTGGGGTTCTAATTTAAATACTTCAGATTATTGGAGGATAATTGCCTGTTGCTGAAAAGAATACATGACTTTCTTTTTTTTTTTTTAAATCTTCTTCCCCATTCTAATATTTGGGGATTATAAACATTAAAACTACTAAAGAAACGCATTTTAATGAGCAGTAGAACCAAACTGAATATGTTAATTTTAGGAAGAGATATTTTGATAGTAATCCTGTGGGATGAAGTTTATTTATATTAAGTTCTTCTCCTAAAGCACTATGAAGTTTGCAGTTTTGAACTACATACTTGAACACTGATCTGCATGAGCAAATTATGTTTTATAGGTTAAAGAAATATTTGACTCAATTTAAGAATAGGGTGTACACTCTTTTATGGTGTCAGTAATTGAATTAATCCTTTTAGTTTTGCTTTTTTGTGAAATAATTTGATATGCACTCTGAGTTCAGGTTCACATAATGCATCTGATCACTATGTTGCTTATTTCATGTTCCTGTGGTTTTATGCCTGTAAATACAGTATGTATATGATGAATTTAAAGACAGAAGAGAAGAAAAAAACCCTTTGTGTGCTTAAAATGTTTTGCTGGTGCTCTGTTGGATTACAACATATGTGCTTTTCTCTCCCACACCTGTCTAGCGAGGCAAATCTGCTCAGTTTAGATGAGAGTGATGAGCCTTTCAGTCCCAATGAAGAAAGAAAGGTAAGTAATCTCTTTATCTCATGGTGAAAATGTATCTTTAAAACATGCTATGTTCTTAAACAGTATTGCACAGTCATCTGTGCAGCATTAAAAAATGAACATTTATGTGATGGTTTAGGACCATATGCTCAAGCTGTCTATCTGCCTACCCTTAATGTTTTTGTTCCTGTCTTGATTTGTATTGTAGTCTGAAAATATAAGCATGAATAACTAATGTTAAATTTAGACAGTTATTACTATTGTATTATATATCAATTATATTTTGTTTAGTAAGGAATCCTACTGAGCAAGGATATAGACAGGTAACCAAACAGTTTGAAAAGGAAGCCAAAGTACTATTTATATTAATGTTTTGTAATTAATTTTGTCCTTTCAACTTTTATACAATTATTTTAATGTTTGTGAATTCTGTCATTACAGTCATTTCGTTGTCGGCCTGGAACTATTGGCAGTAGCAGTGATTCCATAAAAGCATTTGCAAGGCGAGGCAAAGCTGGAAGCTTCAGACTTTTTAAGGGGAATGCAATCGGCCTCAACATGATGGGAAATAGCAAGAAACTTAGGTAATACATTTAGTTTTATGTTTGCTTGCCTACTTGATCATTGATACAAATCAACACTAAATAAACAGAATTTCTGGTATATTTGCATTATCTGCTGTGCATTTTAAGAAGCTACACTGTACTGTGTTTCTGAGTAAAGACAGAAAACTAGATTAAGGTCTTTCCTCTTCCAAAATGTTTAACAGCACATTAGTAAAGTATCAGAAGACTATGGAAATGGAATGATAGTGTTCACTGGCATATTTGTCAGTACCTTACAAACATTGCCTGCATGTGCTATTTTTTCTTCTATACAGTGCTAGCAGATAGAAGAACACTGGTAACATCCCCATCAAGAATCTCTTCTTTCCATGACCATGAATTGCCAAGGTTAACTCAGGATGCATTTTCTGTTTCCTTGCTGCAAGATATAATTTAATTTAGGAGTCAGAGACTATTTCTTTAAAGGATTCAGCAAATGCCATACTCCTGTATGATAGCTTGAGCTTGTCACTTGCATTTAGAGCTGACAGGAACAATGTTGAAGCATTCAGTGTTCTACTTGCTTGTTACTACTGTCCCTAGCTTGTAAGAGAATTATTTCTTTACTTAGCATTTCATATTGCTGAAGTGCACTCAGTTTGGTAACTTTTGCAGGAAGGAAATATTCATGAGATAGCTAACTATAATTGGAGCAGTCATCAAATATCCAACCTCTGTGTGGCTGCATAAGGGATGTTCTTGTCTTTGTTCTTGCATGTTGTTTAGTGGGATCATTCTTATCACAAAGTCACTCGAGAAAATAAATCCTTGAAGTCCTGTGTGCTGTGTATCCTCTCCTGCTGTTTTGATCTTTGAGCCTGATGTCTTGAGATAGAGTAATGGGATGTTATTTGGAACTTTGAAAAGTTGTAATTTATTTAATAATGGCAAGTTTTTTGTTATAGGCTGAAAGAACCTTGCACAGAGGTCTGTTATTTTTCAGCACATTCAAACACTTTGTCAGCTCTTGCCATCTCTGAACATGAGTACTTCCTCTGTCCCTCTATTAAATTCATTTTACATTTACACAAATTACCACACTACTTCATTGTCTTTGATTTATGCTGTGCAAATAATGTTTTGTGTTTCGGTCTTTAGATTTCTTTTTTTGGATACACAACACATTTATAAGATTATATCCAGATTTCTGTCCTAATCTTCTTCAAATTTACCAGTTCTTACAGAATCACCCTGGTCATTTCCATTCTTTAGGATTCTGTTCTTGAACATAGATATGAAGATAAAAGTAACTTTAAGAAGTCTGTCAAGGGTCCTTTGTCCTGGTTTAGTGAAGAAGCCTGTGCATGCACATTGTATTTGGTTGTTGTTTTGAGTGCACTTAACCATTTATAACAAGATTCCTCAAGTCCTCTGATAACTAAATTTTCCTCTATCTGGCTGTGAGATTTGTAGTGAAATCCAACCTTACTATGTAACTTTTCTCCCTTTTCTGTTAAAGCAGTCATACTTCACTGTGTACATTGTTTGATTAAGTTCCAGAATGGTATTATTTTTAAGATAAATAGTTACTGAGGGTTTTTTAGATGGTCTAAGCATTTAGTTCAGACATTCTGTTACCTGGATTGGGACTGCCTTCTATTGACAATTAATACATTATAAACCTAAGACCTAGTATGATTTATAAAATTCAACTAAAAAAGTAAAATCTGTGGCATGTAAACAGGCATCCACCTTCTGTCTCTAGTACTGAGCTGCACACTGAATTTAAATGAAAAATATAAATATTAATAAAATGTCATTGATGAAGAAATTTAGTTGTGAGTAATGGATGTGTAGAGGCCACTGTGACAGCTTCTCAGATTTTGATCACTGAGTCTGCTTGGAAATGTGATTATGCTCTAAGTGATTATCTTGAATTAATAACTTATTTCTGATAGTGTTGTATCTTTGATGACACATTCATCAATAAAGGTTTGTGTCTGGTCCCTGCAATGATGACCGGTGGTGTGTTCACTTGGACGCGAAGAATGGAAGGTGCTTAATAGTTAATCTTTCAGTATTTGAACTCTTCAACTAGAGAAGAATCTGGAAGTTGATCATGCAGCTAAGCATCTAAATTAAATACAAGGAGATCAGATACTTGATATTCTTGATCTGTTCATGGTGATTTTTATCACAGTGCTGAAGTCTTTTTTTCCACCTTATCTGCAGAATAGGCACTAAAATTAGACACTTCAGATCAGTGGGGCTTCACTCAAATGAGTAGTATTGTAGTATATAGTCCCTGAAATTCAGAAAGTGAGTGACAAGAACTTCAATCAACCAAAAAGTTATGGTCTGTTACCTGATGAATCAAATCCAGTATCAAACTCCAACTTAACCATCATAGTTTTGTTTGCATTTTTTAATCATGAGGTTTTATTTAATTTGCTTTTATCTTTGCTAGTTTTCAGTAATTTCTGTCAAAATTTCTCAAGTCCCTTTTACATTTTTCAGGGTGACGTTTTACTTAAAAAGCTGTTTGATGAACAGTAGAATTAACATACACTGTAGTTGTGTCCTGTGTTTTTGGTTGTGCTTCTGTTACTTCTAGATTCATCCCTTTGCCCAATGAAGGATTGTTATGTGCTTTGCCTCTTGAATCTGGGATGTTAAGAAGTCCATAGGATCAGCTGATAGGATCTGATGGTGTAACATCAGAGCCTACACTTCCAGTCATTCTGTGGTTTCTGAGACAACATTAGTGATACACGTATTGTTAAAATACTTTGAGACTTCTAGAACATTTGTTCTTTCCAGGAGCTTTCTGGCCATTATATCATCCTGGCTTTAATGTCATATCTTAATTTTCATGAAACTGTGCTGAAACTTGCAAACCCAGGTTTCAGTTCTCATGTGCCCATTTTGCAACTTGCTAGGATTCTGTGATTGAATTTTCTGGTGTTTCTCTCTGCGCAGGGTATGTTCTCTTCAGAGAACAAGATTATAGAGCAGATTGCATTTTACAGCTGTCCGAGTTGGAAATGTGTCTGATGCTGTATGAACCATTTTAAGTCTGCCATCTAGAACAGTCTGCTTTGACTCAAACCTGATCCCCCAGCAGTCTGTGATACCAGTACCTACTGGAGTTTCTCACTACTTGAGTGTGAGGCAGAAAGCAGAAGTGCTGTTTAACAGTTTTTTCTGCTGTGGGGGCACAAGACAGAGTTTCATAATAATGATGGTTCAGCAAAGCTCAGATCCAACAAATACAAAGATAAAACATGAGATAGGTGTTTAAAGGCTTGCTTGCTTGTTTAAACTCCTTAGGTCTTAAGCCTTTGGGAAGACATTCCTGCACTCTCCTTCTGTTTTCTTTTTCGAAGACATTAAACTGAAAGCCAAAGAGGATTTGAGACACTCTGAAGTATTTAGGGCAAGTAGCTGTCAGCTTTTTATTTCTCAGGTGGCAACATTAAACAGAAGGTTGACTGTAAGTTGGTCTGTCTGATGACTGACCAGCTGGAGTTGCATAGTTTTGCCTTGGAAGCATCTGGGATGGAGTGTGTTTACTTTCAAAAGGTTGGTGTTAGAATAGGCTATTAGGTTAATTTTCAGGAAGTTGAACAGTTAGATCATTTACAATGTTTCTAAACTTCATATTCTAGAAAAGAGAGTTTTACCATTTGGTTTTGATAAGTCTTATTCTGTTACATTCTTGGTTATGTTATGATCAGTCAGATCATAACAGTTATCTTAGGATCAGTCAGAAATGCTCTGAAAACTTCTAATCTTGACTTACAATGCTCCATATAAAGCTCCCAAAAGGGTTCGTAATGCTAAACTGGAATTTAAAAAGCAAACTAACAGTTTGCTCACTTTCATCTTTTGGGGAATGTAAAGCAAGGATTAGGAATTGGTTTTCAGCTTTTTGAGAATTTTGATACTTGAGGGTTTTTTTCATTGCTCGTAACAGGACAAACAGCAGGATAATATTTCTGAGAAGTAATATTAATCAGAATGCCTTTTCAGATAATTTATTTAGTGCAATTAAGAATTCCAAGCAATTTCAAAAGCAAAATTTAAACTCTGTTTCCATAATTTGAAACAGTTTTCATCATCAACATGGTGTCTGGTAAAGTTGTGTGGTTTTTGAACATTTCAAGCATAGTAATGTGTGTCCTGTCACAGCAGCGTTCAGGATAATTGTTAGGGTCTAATGATCTTTGAAGGAATAGTGTATTATTGATCTACTATATCTTAATGTCAGCTTGTACTAGAGAGGGTTATGGTAATGTCCTCTCCAGAATTACTGGTTTTACATAGTAATGAGATAAAAGTCAAAAGGCAACAAATGAAGAAACCAAAGAAATGCTAAAATATATTGGTGAATAGAGTCCTGCTGGTGTATTTGAGTACCTGAGAATCTTGCTTTTCTCATTTTGAGATGTGTTGTTTTGTTTCAGTTACAAACCATCTTTCATCCATAAATTTTGTGGCATTTATTTTCTCTTATGAGTAATGAGGGAATTTGCTGAATGTACATTTCAGTCTGCTCACATATTATGCCCCTTAAGTTGTATTAAAGAAGTTAATATTATGCCTTAATAAAATGAGAGATGGAAGTATAAAATTAATTATGAATGGATGAATGGTTACAATTCATTACAAATGGCAATGTCTTACTGCAGTACAGGGTTGAGTAAAGTAGAGCTGGTTCCTAGTGTTCTGTGAGCTGATAAAATTTTAAAAAATCTTTACCTTTCCTTCCAGGGGAAAAAAAAAATTATATTCTTACTTGTCTATTTTATTATAGGGCTAAATGTTTTTATGCCTGTAAAAGAATCCAAACAAGTTGTATTATTGGCTCAGAAATACTTTGATTTTTGGTTTTGTATGGCTGTTCTTATAAAACTAGGACACCACAGTTTTTAGCTAAGACTGTACAAATACACCAGAGTCTTTTCTCAAACCTCTTTTTGTATGTTTGCAGTGAAAATGCTCAGAATATGTCTGGTCCTGTAACTGTGGTACATGGCAGACGTTTTCACCATGCACATGCACAGACAACAGTAGTAAAAACAGCAGCCCAAAGGTAAGACTAAGTACATTTGTTTCTCCGGATGTTTCAGTTGTAAAAAGTCCTCTCTGGTTTTTCTTATGCTATGAAGTGTTTTAAGAAAATGTAAGCAATCACATGGGTGCATTCTTGATTATGAGCTTTGATCTTAATTACTAAAGTTCCATGAAATTACTGTCATATTTCAGGAATTATTATATAATATTAGAATTTACTCATTTTAAAACACACTATGGCACATAGTAGGAGAGCATGTAAGTATTTTCAGGAAATACTTTGAAATGGACAAACATATTATGCAGTAGAAATTCACATAACTGACAACATGATCAGCAAATACTAATTCACAGCATCTCCAGCTTGTATAAAATCCATCTACAGATTAAATTACAGATTTGTTGATTGCATATAGTGTATAAATACAGCAAAAAACATATAAACTGGAAAATCTAACAAAAGCAAAGTTTTGCATTTATGTGAGAGGATGACTGGAAACTGGGAATCTTTCTGAACTATGCTGAATTGAACTTCATTGGTTTGAAAACTTAAAACCCCATCAGACTTCTCTAAATTGCAGGGTTATTTTTAGATGTTTTTAACATGCTTTTCACACCCAGTGTGTCACAAACATATAAGATAACCACTGCTTTAAGGAATTTTCTTTCCAAGTTTATCCATTCAGAACTGCTTTTAGGTATGAATCTCATGGGTTTTCACCATCCCACGTGAATGCTGTATCCTGTCAGTATTGTTTAGCTTCCTTTTTCTGCCTTCTTTTTTTCTCTCTGTTTGTTAGTATAGAATTTTTAGTGTGGTGGGCTCATGTGTAGGTATCCTTTTTTTTCATCCCACTTCCCTCACTTGGATTTGCTAACTTCAGAAAAACAAAGCCCATATGAGAATAAATTATGTTATCCATACATGTATTAGTGTAATCTGGCATTGAAGAAACAGACTGAAAAAGGGGTTTTGCAGTCACAGAATAATAGAATCATAGAACAGTTTGGATTGGAAGGGTCCTTTAAAGGTATCTAGTCTGACTGCTCTGCAGTGAGCTGGGACATCGTCAACTAGATCAGGTTGCTCACAGCCCCATCCAACCTGACCTTGAGTGATTCCAGGAGTGAGGCATCTACAGCCTCTTGGGGCAACCTGTTAAAGTGTTTCACCACCTCATTGTGAAGAACTTGTGTCTTCTATCTGGTCTGAATCTACCCTCTTTTAGATTAAAACCATTATGCTGTTGTTTGTTTTTAAACTGTTTGTCCCCATCTTCAGGCCCCCTTCAAGTACTGAAAGGCCAGTGTAGGGTCTCCCGGAGCCTTCACTTCTCAGGCTGAACAACCCCAACTCTGTCAGCCTTTCCTTGTAGGAGGGTCGCTGTCTTGGCCAGTCCTTGAGGACTTAGACCATTGTTGCCTCCTTCCATTTCAAACAGTATTATAGTCTGTAAATGTTATATAGCATGGAGATTTCCAACCCTTTAGTAATAGCAGATGCAGTAGTAGGTATCTCTTTTTACTTTACATTTCTCTCATTACTTTCCACCATTGCAAGACTGAGATGACTAAGAAGAATTGGCAGAGTTTTTGCCATGAATTAAACTGAAAGATGAGATTTATGTTATCAGTGTGGTTTAGGCTGAACCAGTTGTGCTTTTTTTTCTTGCCTGAAGTCCTTTTGAGAATATTAACCAGTTTCCATTGAGGAAGGTGTGGCACATCTTTAAGCATACATGCCCTTACCTTTCTGGTGGGGTTTGTTTGTTTGTGTTTGTGCTTGCTTTTGTTTGGTGTATGGGGTTGTTTGTTTGTATTTTTTGTAATTCTGAGGGATAAAATCTTGATCTGAAGTGCTAATTAAAATGAAGTAAGCATAATTATTCAAGACTGCTTTGAATGTTGACCTTGATAATACTGGTGTATTTGATTAAGCTTAGTTGTGAGATGGTTCTTTGAAACAGCCACTCAAGATGGATTCATCTTACCGAGTTGAGTGCCATAGGTTTCTTCAACCTGCTCCAGTGATTCTTAATCTTCAGGGGATGTTAGACTTGCCTGCTTGCCTTTCTTGCCTATGGGACTTGCTTCTTTTTAAACCTACAATGTAATGTGAAATAAAAAAAGGTAGTGCCTTGGCACATGTGACATGCAGAAAGCAAGCTAATGCATAATGTGAGAAATAAAGCGATGTTTTGCTGAAGCAGGTGGTAGGGGGGGAGGCTAACCCTTGTTTCTTGGTTAGTTGTGGTTTAGACTCTTCCTTGCACCTGCAAGAGTTGTTAAGAGCCAGTAGGAAAGGCTGTGCTAAAGACTTGTCAGAAAAGGCAGAAGATGAAGGGGGAGGTGCCAAGGAGGCGGTCCAGAGAGAATGTGAGTCCCGGAGTACCCAGCCAATGGGAGAGGGGACGGACCACCCCTTGCCCGGGCAGGAGAGAAAAGGTCGCCCATTTGGGGGTGTGGGTGTGAGTCCCTGGAGGGAGACACCGGGCTCAGCTGAGTAATTTAATGAAGTAGTTTTGCTTTGATGACTTTGTCCCCTCCTGAATTTATCAAGAAATATTTCTCAGAATAATATAAGCTGAGTATTGAGTGAAGTAATTGGATAATAGTCATCTTGAGTGTTTTTAGTATATTTTCTTTTAGGATTGTTATTGTTGTTCACTTACATTAGTAACAGAAAATTTACTCTTATGCTAGGAATAGTTTGGAGTTTTAAAGGCAAGAAATAGTCAAAACAATCCCATATGAAATGTGTAATACTTTTTGGTCATGTATTTTTTGTTGTGTAGGAATTTTTTATCCTTTTTTGCTAGTCTTTACTGACATTAGGCAATAGTTGAGTTTAAAAGTAAATGCTGTGATGGTGATTCGTTAAAAAGACTATATGCAGAAAATGTCAGTGCCAAACCAAGAATAAAATTATAGGTATATACTGAGATGGAAAAACTCATAGCATGGAAATTGTGTCACCTGTAAATTAGCGCAGAAAAAAAATACACCACTTTAGAGCTCGAAGTTGGGTTGCTTGTTTGCATTTGTGGGATTGTGTTAATGGTGTAGTGATCAGTAACAACATGGGGAAAATAATTTTATCTAACCTAATCTGTTGTACATAAACTTATGGTAGATTTTTGAAAGGATAACAAAAAATAAAAACGTGATTAGAGTAGTTCTGAGCAGTTTGAGTCTCTGGCACTGATGTTACAGAGTCTGTTATTTATACAGGGTTTTTTGAGTGGGGATAGTATCACGTGAGGCTAGCTAATTATGCAACTCAGTTGTAATCTCTGGCTGAGTATCGGTTGCACTCATGTTTAAAGTCAAGTTTCTAGTACAACAAAGTTGATATTTCAAAGTAATATTATGATGAATATTATTAATGTTTTTTCCAGTGGAATCTGGAGATTAAATTAAATTAATCTGGGGTTTAAATTAACGGATTTTCATATATAGTTTGGCCTAGTGTTGTAGTTGGTTCAAACTGTTCTGCTTCATTTAATGGTTACATAGTTCTGTGTTATGCTATTGGCTGACTACTCTGTGAAACTTGGCACTGAAATAGCACGTATGTACAGCATGTGTAGCAAAACTTATGCATGAGCTGCATGAAGCAGTTGGTAGGGTCACTGATCATTATAATTCCTGTATCTGTCCAGGGTTCTAATTTCATAATCTTTGGGAGATGTAAAAAGGAGAATTCATTTAAATGCATTATATTAATAAGGGATTTTAAAACAAGCAAGTAGGGCATCTAATGTAATGACAGTGTACAGTATAAGGCGTTCTGGAATTTTTTTACCTGCCTTTAAGTTTCCCTAGCATTAAGTGTGTGTTCCTTTACAGTGTGATTCTTTACAACATCTGTAAACAGGTAATCCACGTTTTGTCTTAATTGTGCCAAGGATACAAAGATAGTGAATACGGTTCCACGCAGACGTGGTTTGAATCTGAGTGGATTTATAAACTCAGATGTGGCCTGCACAAAAGGAGTGTTTGTTTGTGAAGGCTAGATCCTGTTAGAAGCAATTTTACCCCACCTTCACACAGCATTGGCTGATTACCTGCACCCCAGCCTAAGTGGTTGTGGTCACACTGGGTTTTTAAGTCCTTTTATTCTCTTCCCAGAGCACTCTGGGGATGGAATGTTTTCATTCTGCATTCTGTAGGATTATCATGGCTACGTTCTTATCTGCCTTACTTCCACTCCTGCCATTTTCTAACAAGAGAATTAAAGTTTGCTCTATTCTTGTGTTTTGTTTGTGAAAAGGAAAGGATCATGAGTTTTTTATTACTCTGTAATCGTAGTATTCTGTTTAGTGTGACTGAAGTAAAACAGGAGACAATTTTGATTCATTCTGTTAAGTGCAATGCATATGTGACAGAAGGTCATGAGGCTTTTGATGGTTGGGAGGAACAGTCACATTGATTAAAAGCTTACAGCATTCCATACTGCAAATTTTGAAGGCAGGAGACATAAAGATGCTATTTTCAAGTTCTGTGAATGCTGTGCTTAGTTAGATCTATTTTTGTATCAGTCTTGGTATACAAAGGACTAGAGTTGTGAGCATCAGCTACATTCAGTTATATGTTAACTTATGTTAAAGGAGATGCTTGTGAAACTAGTTCGTAAATATTTTGTAAGACTTTTTTTTTTTAGCCCAAACCTCAGAAAGGGTTTCTGTCTATCCTTCTCTAGCTTTTGCATGTGGTTTCTTAAATATTTAAAGACTGCTTTCTGAAATCTTTTTCTCAATTAAACATTTTAAATATTTTTTTAAATGTTTAGAAACAAGTTCTTACCAAGTTCTTTTTAAATCCTTTGTATGCCAATCAGGGATTGTTTTAATGGTTGGCCTGTATTTGAGGTCTTTTCCAACCGTAATGATTCTGTGATTGGTGAGGCATGATCTTAATTTACATATTAGGGTTCTGGTTTACCGTCTTCTACATTGCAAGTGAATTGACTATGTTAAGATCAGAATTAATCAAATTTTACACATTGACTTGAGTCTTTTTCAATGTAGTATTTAGACCACTGACTGTTTCTGTCTTTGAAGTAACAGTTGTGCATTTCTAATTACTCTTACAGAAATGTGATAAAAAATTATAGTGCTTGTTTGAAAACTAGTCCAGTGAGTGCAAGAGACAATCAAAGAGTTATAGTTTATATTTAATAACCTTTGCATTTAGTGATGTGCAACACATGTGGGGCTTTGCATCTTATGTGTTTTTTTCTTTTTTCATATTTTAAGCAATCTGGACCGAAAGGAAAGGTAAGCTTACTGTTGATCAAATGAGCATGGCAATGAGCATTAAGTAAATTAACTGATTGAGTGCTGTAGCAATGCTAGTTAAAGAATATTTAATCCAGGAAATCATATCTGCTCATGTGTGATGGAGGTTATTGTCTTTTGCTCTGTTTTTGTGGTTCACTTACTCCTTTGTACTGAAAAAGGACTTTTACATTCATCTCTAAATAATACTGAGTTAATGTGAAGTTTAGGTACATTTCCACTGGAAATTTATCTCTCTATTCGTATAACCAATGTCAAATTAGATAAACATTCTGCTAATTCTTTTTGTAAAGCAGGAAACTTTGTGTAATAGAATGATTCTGAAGCGGATCTTAGTAGGCTGCTTAACAACTTTCTCTCTGTTACCTCAGCTTGGTTTGAATAGCATTAAAGACTTTTGTTGCATTACTGTATGTGCTTTGTTCATGAAGTATATATGTTAAAATAATTACCGGAAAATGTATAGCAAAAGCAGACACACTGGTTTTTGATTGCTCATTTCAGGCTCATTTCTCACTTGTTTTGCTTCTGGTTTACTGCAGTTAATATTTTGTTCACAGTGTGAAATACCATACTATTGTTTTTCTTTATATGTAGTTTATATGTTAGTGGAAATGTTTTGTGGATGGTAATGAATTAATTGAGTTTTTATAAATATCCTGTCTTTGTAGGTGGTTTTTGGCAGTATGAACTTGATACCAGGTTGATTTGTTTAAAAAGTGTATATAATGTTTAATAATGATAAAAATAAGTTCTTTGTGAATTCAGGACTTTCCAAATTTACTCCAAATTCAGTAATAAACCCAAACCTTTCTGGTTTACTGCCTTTTGTTACTTCTTAAAAGAACTATCAAACTCACCAACCAGTTAGTGTCACTGAATGGCATAAAAGGCAAGGGTTACATTCCATGCTGGTGTGGTCTTAATTTTCTCTTGGGGACACCTGCTGCTTCTTAACCCAATACCACTGGATTCCTTCTTTTTTTCTTTCTCTGCTTTTTGTTGCTGTCCTAGCAGGGGAAGATGATATAGGCAGGAGCTGCTAAATTTAGTTTTCAACATTACTTTCATGATAAGTACAGTAGCAACTCCTGCCTTTCTGTGCCAGATGGGGTTACTGACCTGTGTACTAAAAACTTCGTTTCCTCTGCTGCTCCTTTGCTTTTCAGCTTTTCACTTTTTCACTCTGTTTTTCTTATAAGACATGCTGAAGGTAAATCTCACCTCAGCAGCTTGGTGCTTCAGTCTTCCAGTGCTTTACTCTCCTTTTGTGTCATGATGTAAAAACCAACAGCCTGCCTGCAGTGGTGTATCTCCACATACATAAAATAGTAGCATACAGAAGCAGAGGAAAGGTTGAATAAGGTGGCCTCTCAAGAGCCAGGCTTGCACATCAAACACAGCTCCTGGGTGAGCCTGCACCTCAACAAAGTTAGGGTGCAACCTTTTTGATGTGGTGTACCAAATAGTGGGTGGCAGCTGTCTCTCAAATTCCCAGATCCAGCTGTTTCTTTATGTTTGTTTCTTTCTGGCATAGTCAGAAATTGTGGTCCTGCCCTTTCCCCTGTCCCCCTTTTTTGTTTTTGGTTTGGGGGTGTAGGGTTTTTTTGTGGTTTTTGGTTGGTTGTTTGGTTGGTTTGGTTTTTGGTTGGTTGGTTGGTTGGTTTTGTCTTTCCTAGAGAAGAAATGAAGTGAAAATGTTAGTTTGGCTAGGGGGTGTTATGGATGATCTGTCTACCAGTCCAGTGTGAAAATACTAAGGTCCAAGTCCACCAGTAAAGGAATATGTCAGTAATCATGAATGTTTGCAGAACGTACAAAATCAGTGACACCATTCTGTCTTGGCAAAACATGCTTAGTCAAGAGTACTCTGGGACTTCGCTGTTAAGATATGTCAGAAGTTCATGACTCTGCACAGTCCAGACTGGCTCAGTATTCGTTCATGTCTGTTGCAGAAAAAGCCTGATCTTTCTTGATACTGTGATTAATGTTTTGTGTTTGATGCTTTACTACTTCTTGAGATTGCTTTTATCAAATATTGGTCTACTTTCCTTGTACTTAAAGGTATTAAAAGTGCTTATAATGGATGAGATAAATGAGGTGCCTAAAATGATTTAACCTCTGAGCATGGAGCCTTGTTCTTCAAGCAAAATCTGAATCTCATAAATATTTTTAGGAAATGTAACAGACAAAAAAAAAAGTGTATTTTAAATATTTGCTAGGATGGTAGGAACAGCAATCAGTATTGTATTTCTGGGGATTTTACCTGTTGTTGTGTTTCTTGGGGTTTTTAACTGTTAGACACAGTATGTAGGTAGTCTTGTATCTTGGATCTGTTCAAGTGTTTGTTCTCTCACTTCTGTTGAAATGGAAGACTTAGTTTTGGTTAGGGGTTAACAGCATGTTAATTGAGCATGTGTCATGTTCAGTTTAAGAAACTGCCATAGTTTTATTCTGTTTCTGCACTCATACGCAATTAAATGGCTCAGTGTACTACATGCACTTTACTGGAGAAGGTATTAATGGATCTGCAAGTGTTCAGATGGCAACAAACATTGTCCTGACAAGGGTAACTTAGTACTGGAGTCTGTAAAAACTTCGTGGCGGTGGGCTCTGCCTTCCTGTTTGTGTGTGGGATTTTCAGGAAAGGAAACTACTAGGAACCACTTAGTATTTCTGCCTTCATGTGGGAGGGCTGTCACTGTCTCCAAGAAAGCATCTTTTTTTAGATGAAATCCGAAATTAAGTAGTGTTTGAAATAATTTTCACTTTTGTTTCTAAGTCAAAGCAACTTCAAGCCTGACCTTGAATTGCTAACCATGCTAAACTTTGCTGGGAAGCGTCAGTTGATTTGGAGCTGGTTTTTGTGAGTTAGGTTAGGTTGCTAGGGCTTCATAGTAAGCATATGAGTAACAATTCTGTGTTGTAGGAGAAAAAAGATACATGTTTTTTGCTCTTCTGTATTCTTGCAAGTGTTTGGCTATTGAATAAGTGTGAATATCAGTCTATGCTGCTAACATCAAATTCAGATGGGTAGACAATGCTACTGTATTCTGATTTATTGTAAAAGAATTATTTAGCCGTATATGGTAAATAATTGATTTATCATCTTAAAAAGATAAATATAGATTGCATGTTAAAAATGTAATGCAATCTTGTTTGATTCTTAGAAGAAAAACTGTAAACTAGAAATGTCCAGAGACCTTGAATTGTCAACTACATTTTAAAAGAAATTTTAGTATTCTAAATCTGCCATATTGTTTGCTTTCAATTAAATGACAAATAGTTTCAATATTGTTTCTTTTAAATATAATTTCAGTGTTAGAAAATAATTTTTCTAAGAGTGATTATGTTCAAAACAAGACATGTTGTTATGAAATACTACTGAAAGGTAGTTATGACTTGTCAGACAGCAGCTGTTAGTTAATAACAAAATATGTGAAGACCCTGAGAAATAGTACCTAGAAATGCAGAAAATTCAAAGTTTTTATAATCCAGTGTATTAGGAAATGCTGTCCTGGAGAAAATAAAATCTTATTTTATTAGTGAAGTCTACATCAGCCATAGGCAAATTTTTTTCAGATGGGTCCTCAAAGTTAAGCTGTTAGTTGGAGATGTTACTGCCTACAGCTGTGTGCTTCACCACTTTGCTGTCGATTGTAATCAGAGGTAGCAGGATGGGATGTGTGTGGCCTATTTGCAGCCCATTGCTTAACTTGCCAATAAAACTAGTTTCTGCTGACCGTTGTTGGCAAGGTTTCAGGTGCATGCCGTCTTCTGTTATGACAGTAACCTACAGCTTCAGGGCAGAGGAAGCACTGAGAAAGAAAAGTGCCACAAACAGTAACTGAGATGCAGTGAACTTCAGGAATCTTAATTTGGTCGTAGCATAATTTGACCCATGTGTATATAAACTGAAAATAGCTTTCAGGAGACTTAAATCTTACTAAAATGCCTTATATTGCATTAATTTGCACAAAAAAATATGTGATATCTTTATTATGCAAATTATACCAACAGAAGTTTTATCCAGTAATTTGTCTAAATTAATTACAGTATTTTAAAAACAAATATATAGGAGCTATGTTTTATACTGTTGTTCTTTCTGGTTTCTGGCCACAACAGTTTTTGACGTCAGATCTCTTCCCTCTGTTTTGCATCTTCTCTTCCTGTTTTTTAAATTGTGGAACTTTTGGAATCTACTTTAATATTAAAATAATATTTGTTTCTATTCTTGGCTTTTAAAAGTATCTATCTTGTATTTCATGAATGAGGAGGAGCAGGGGAAGATGCAGACTTTGGTATTTGGAGACTTGGGTCTGTAAGTGAGAGACTCCTGAACTATTGATTATTATCAGAGGAGATTTAGATTAGAAACACTTCCAAGAAACACACATTTACTGTGGCTGTTCCTAGCATTCTGGTAATACTTTAAGTGTACAAATAGTATGTAATAAGAGAAGTTACTTATTCATAGCTTTCAGTTACATTTCAGATTTATTTTGTTCATGTATAATTGTGACTAAATTATAATGATGTCTGTTGAAAAAACAACCATACATCTAATTAATTTTCCAGAAAAGAATACCCACCTCAGCTTCAGAAAGTAGAGGCAGACCACATTAGATTACCGCGGTCTCAAGGAGTGGGTAAGTTATCTTAAGAGTTCTCATTTCTTTTAAGCAGAATAATTTTTTGAATATAGGTGTGTTGCCAAATATTACATAACCTTTAGTGTGTGTGCGTGTATATATATATAGCCTTTATAGCCTTACATCACATTATTCTAGATTTATACAAGTTTGTGCATGAAGTGAGGATTTTACCTTTTTGACAGATTTCTGCAACCAGTTCAGTCTTGTAATAATTAGTTTTAAATTAGGCTTCAGTTACTTTAAAAACAACAGAAACCAGGGAGAATTTAGATTCAAAGAATTGGAGATGGAACAGATCGCTGGAGATCATCTAGTCTGAGCCCAGGCCTCCACCTTGTTTGTTAATTATTGATGAGGAACTTCTGTAGTAGTGTTAGTACGAGAACAACATGACATGGTAACCAACGCTTGGTATATTGATACACTGAGGGAGTTGATAGAAGAGCAGCGTCAGCACTGCTCTGTACCTCAGCTGGAACACAGTCTTGCACTGTTGTGAGGGGAAATTGATGGAGATGCAATAGAGAAAATATAGTTTGCTCTGAGGTGTGGAAATTGTGAAACTGGAAAAGAAAATTCACTTTTGTGTTTTGATAAGCTTTGTTAGTACAGATGCACTCTGTAAACTGGCTATTCAGCTGCATAGCCATCTACACTGGCAAGTTGTTTTGTTGTGCCATTTTAGGTTAACGTTAAGTAGAATTTCGGCAGTACTACTCAAAAGTAAGTTGACTTAAAAAAAAGAAACTTTCATTGTTTCTTTTTTGAAAACAAGGTATTCTTTAGTTTTGAAATGTAGTCTGATAGTAGGATGTTTGTGAGATCATCAATATGTATATTGAAAAAGTATTCATAGCTTTTGAAAAAAAGACAGTCTATGGAGACTGCAATTAAACTAGTGAATATAAATAGCACTTTTGTATTAAATGTAATTGAGGCACTCTTGTACAACACACTCCCCTTCTTAAAATGCACAGGGTGAGATTTTAATTCATGGGTTTCTGTGTTCCTATACTCTTAAGTATTTAAATCAATGCCCCAATATAATTCACTGTAATTCACTGTACTGCTGTGTCTTGTGTTGAAGGAGTAAATCTGAAATAGTAAATCTGCTGGTTTACACCTGGCAGTGTGCCCAGGTGGCCACTATGGCCCCTGGCATCTTGGTCTGTATCAAGAATAGTGTGGACAGCAGAATTAGGAAAGTGATGGCTCAGCACTGGTGAGCCTGCACCTCGAGCACTGTGTCCAGTTCTGGGCCCCTCACTTGAAAAGGACATTGAGGTGCTGGAGTGTGTCCAGAAAGGGCAGCGAAGCTGGTGAAGGTTCTGGAGCACAAGTCATATGAGGAGCAGCTGAGGGAGCTGGGCTGTTTAGTCTGGAAAAAAGGAGGCTCAGGGAAGACCTTATTACTCTCTACAACTCCTGTAAGGATCCTGTAGCCAGGTGGAGGGCAGTCTCTTCTGCCATGTGTCAGGTGAAAGGACAAGATGTAAAGACCTTATGTTGTGTGTGGGAAGGTTCAGATTAGATACTTGAAAAAATCTTTTCACTGATAGAGTGGTTAGGCATTGAAATAAGTTGCCCATGGGGGTGGCAGAGTCACGATCTCTAGAAGTGTTCAAGAGATGTCTGGACAAGGCACGTGGGGGTATGGTTAAGGGGTGATTATGGTGGTGCTAGGTTGATAGTTGGACTAGATGATCTTGAAAGTCTCTTCCAACCTCGATGATTCTGGGAAATTGTAATTACACGGAACATTCCCAATTATTCTAAATGCATTCCTCAGTAATTCTGTAGTAAAGATTACCAACAGCATAATCTAGCATCGCCTCATACTTTTGGCAGCGGACCTTCCCTTTGAGCTGCATTGAAGGTAGTACAGACTTACAAATCCAAAACCTCCTCCAAAGATATTAAGATACAAATTGTCACTGAGACAAACTGAGATGGTATTAATAAAACAACATTTTTGAATTTACTTTGGGGAATTTTTTTCTTACTCATACAACAAATCGTGAGACTCTTGAAGCAGTGTAGTTTGTTGGAAGTTTAAAAAGGTATTTATGTTTGGTTCAAGTTAGTCTGTGTAAAGAACTAAGTTGATCATAAATATAACAGCATATGAGTGGACATTCATGTTAACATTTTTGCATTTTTTCTTTCCTAGACAGTGTAATGGAAAATGCAGAAGAGTCAGAATCAGAATGTGAAATTAAGAGGAAGGTGCGACAGAAAAGTCACTTAAATTCATATCAATCTGACTTGAGTCCATCTTCTGCTACAAAAAAATGCTTAACTCAGTCAAAGGTGGGTTAGGTTTTAAAACCATGTAAACTCCTGTTTAACTTTTAAAATTGATGGGTAGTTTAAAAGCAGACTTTGAAGGGGTGAAACAAGGTAATGTTTTAAAAATCCTTAGAGTTGGGAGGAAGATTTACACAAAAGTTACAATAATAGAGATATTTAAATGTTAATATTGATAATAACCAAGAAAAATATTTATATTTTGATTTGAACAGAAAAAGAATTTGAAAATAAAAAGAATCTGTGATTTAATTAAACAGCTGATTGGTAAACCAGACACTGATAATTTCATGATTTTCTGTACTCCAAACAGTAAAGTACTGCAAAAATGCAAGTACTTGTTACTAAGTTACTCGCTTTTTCAGTGAAACTAGCCCTTTTGGGTATTCAAATTGTATTCTCTATGGTCTGGATGCAGAAAACCAGCATGTTTTTGTCAGGAACTTTTCTGAATATCAGATGTTAAGATATTTTTGAAAATTCCTGTAAGGCGCTCTATTTTTATCAGCTTCAGAGGTTACTATGGAAGTTTCATAATGCCCATGTACAGGTCACACTGTATGATTATCAAAGCAAAACTTCCTGTAAGGAGATCTTGATTAAAAAAATGGTACTGCCCTTACACATTTCCATTGCATATTTAATTAATTAATGTGATGTTAATAAACTAGCTTAAAATTCTTAGTGTGTGGTTGAAATAGAGGGGTGCAGTTACTCTGTGCCTAAGATCCTTCAGGTACAGTTGGTACCATCTCTTGAATATTTTAATGTCTGATTGAAATTCTTCTATGTGATAAGCAGTAACTTTCTAAGAACTACATCCAGTAAGAGCACTGAGGCACAACTGGTTTTCATGTCACTTGCTCTCTCCTCCCACCACTCAGGTTTTAAAGGTCTGATATATTTTATACACTGGGGGATTTTTTGATTTTGTTTCTCTACAGTATGTGTAGCTTTGTTAAGTTGCAGAAATTTGTTAAAAAGAAAAAACCCCTGCTTTCTTGTGAGTTTGGGGAACTCTAGAGCAATGTATTTACTTTTCTTTTTCTTCTCCTCCCTTGAGGAGTGATTTTTCCTGCATGCCTTGCCAGGCTTTTAGAAGATACCTTGGAAAAACAAATGACTTTGACCTATGAGGTTTCTTTGAGTCCTCTTTAGCATTGCTCTGTGGATCCTTAGGTTATTTCACAATGAAACTCCTTTTTACAGAAATTACAGAACTGATGATCTTGCTGGTCGATATATGTATCTGAACAGTGTGTTACTTAAGGGGAAAAAGCGAGAAGGAAAATCTGAATTGTACAACATTAATCACTTTTTCAAAAATTGCCACAAGTGACGTTTGTTCCTGTTAGAATGTTTTTCATTTTCTTAAAAAAAAAAAAAAATAAAAATTGTATTTTAATGTTTGCTTTCTCTGCTTACTGTTGAGTCACCATTCCTGAAGTTATTTAAAAGATGTGTCGATGTGGCCCCTGGGGATACGGCTTAGTGGTGACTTGGCAGTGCTGGGTTAATGATTGGACTCCATGATATTAAAGATCTTTTCCAACCTAAATGATTCTGCAATTCATTCTGAATAGAAATTAAGTGCAGGATTTGTTAATGGTGTGTTTCTACTTACAGCTACTGACTGTGCGTGTGTTTCTCCTTTATCTTTCGGAACAGATTGATTATTCTACTGATTGCCCAAATTGTGGGAGGGCAAATGAAAACCAGACCAAATGCCGACATTGTGAAAGTGCTTCTCTAAAGGATTTGCAAAGAGTCTCCAGACAAACTGTGACATTAAGTGAATCTGTGGGACCTTTATCACGTTCGTCAATACATCAGAATTCAGCAGGGCAAAAATCTTCAGGTACAGGGTTCAGCACAAAGAAGTTTTATAGTTCTGCTGTTGGAAAAGGTCCAGCGGATATTCTGCTGAGTAATGAAGTTGTAGGACATTCTATGTTACGACACAATGGAAAAGTTGGTCTTATAACTGGGACAAAAAATCCTAAAATTACAGGAAGCTTAAGACAGAGAAGTACAAGACCGTCTGAACTAAATGATCCAAGTAAGTACTTTTTTATGACTACAGCCTTGAGCTGGTAACGCAAAATACTGTGTAGTGAAAGAACTGTTTGTGCAGGTTTACATTACTGATGTTGCATGGAATTTTTTTGTGTATGTGTTCTTGGGAAGGAGGGACAGAACTTTTAATAATTTCCTTTTCATATGCAGAGGTACTCTCCAAGAAAGATGAAGATTGGGGAAAACAAAAATTATCTTGTTAATCTTTATGTTGTTTGTTTAAAAAAGACACTTTATAATTTTTAGAAAAGCATTCTTAGCAGAATTCCATCATTCATTCTCCCGAAGGGAAAGGCAGTATTTTATTTTTATTTAATATTTTTCCCCTTTTCTTTTGAGCTACACATCTATTTAAATTTCACAGTTTGTAAAATGTTAATTTTTGTACTTTCTCTGTGTAAACTCAATTTATGAGCAGGAAAGATGGAATAGGAGAAATGTTTCTGGTTCTGTGCTTATTTTATTAGACCACGTTGTCCTACTGATTTGAATGATTTCAGTTGTAATTTCTCTTGTTGGTTTTTAAGTTGCATTATTTATTGTCAATTCTTGATTGAATCAAGAAAAGTATGGCTTCACGTCTAGAGGTGGATTAATGATACCCATTTTTTGTAGAGTTAGTTGTGAGAAATGAAAAACGAGGGAGAGAGCACCTGCAAGCAGATTCCAAATACACATTAATAGAAGCATAATATAATGATACTTGTGGACTTTTTTGGCACTGCAGGACAGTTATATAAATTACTTTCAAACTATAATTTGAAAAGAAATTTCTGTTACGGAAGAATTTAGTGGTTGAGAATTTAATATTTTCTGTTTAGTTGTTTTGTCTAGTGATGATGATGAGGAGGAGAATAGTGGCAGCACTAGGAGAATGGAAAGCATTTCACCTCGTCCTGCAGATTCAGCCCGCTCCTCCCCAGCTCCTTCTACAGGAAAGGTGGAAGCAGCATTAAAGGAGAACAGTTGTGGAATAGAACAGAGAATAGGTAGTATAACAACAGATACAGAAATTGCAGTCACACTACCAAGAAAAGCAAGAATGAAAGATCAGGTACTATTTAATGCTTTGTTTAAAGAAAACAAAAATCAAATAATAAATGGAATATGTAAAGGCTTGTTTCACATTGTCAGATTTTGACTATATTTGATTGTTTTTCTTAATTCAGCAGCTAATCAAGTAGTATCTCGGCCTACGTAATACTGGAAACATAAGAAAATGTGCTCGTTATATTTTTCCAAGCATTCATGATGATTTGAATTACACTGTTAACGTAAATGCTTCTGTGTTGAATGTTTACTCTTTGAGACTGGACAGGGATTCTCTATGAAGCTCAAGGGCTTACTTTTCATAAGCATGTCAGAACCAGCTGTTGCCTGTTTAAATTTTGGACATACGAAGTTCAACTTGAAAAGAGACACTTGTTTCATTAGTGGCACTTGAAAATTAAAATACTTGGACAAATGTCCCAACTAATAGCACCTAATTTTAGGGATTTTTTAATGGGACTTTTGTTTTTTAGTTGAATAATACTGTAAGAATTGCATAAACAAAAAAAATGCACCATGATCAGACACCTTAAGTGTGGTCAAAGGGACAGATTTCAAGCTGTGTTAAAAACTGTCTCAGCAGTGAGCCATTAAGAGGAATAAATTTCCTGTGACAATTGGTATTGTATTAATAGTGCTGATTAAAACCATTCTTGAGTCACTTGTCCAGTTTCACTATTGTGAGTTTGATTCAACAAGAGTAGCTGATCAGATTTCCAGTCCTTTATGTTTTCTGAGTTAGAACACTTAAGTACTGATGCCAAAACCTTCATGCTTTGTAGAGATTCAGAAGCTACCATTCTAGTGCTGTAATTGATGAAACTATGTATGTTTATAATGTAGTGTATAATGAATCATCACTATCAGTATAAAGCTGTGAACTTCTAGCCTACACTAAAGCTGTGGGGCTAAAAGGCTGGATTATAATAAATTCTGAAATTAGTTATTCTGGTGGTATGTGCTGAATTAACTGAAAGCACTGCTTTGTGAAGGCACTAGTGTCTAAGGCTTCTGAAACTCTGTCAAATGTTTTTCTTTGTATATCCGTATGTTCCTGTTCACTAGTCTTTACAAACCAGTTTTAAAACAGGAAATTAACTACATATTTTAGATAAAAGTAGAAAAGAGCTTACATTTGAAAACAAGGGAAATAGATCTTGTTTTGATGAAGTATAACACAAATTTTGCATTGATTCAAGACCAAGATATTGCATGTATCACAGCAGTTTTGCCAGATATGATAGAAAAGGCTTTATTCAGCTGTGTTTCTCTCAAAATATTCATTAATTCTTCATTGAAGAGGCTGCTTGAATATAGCACTACTTTGGTGTTTGCTGTTTTATTGTTTGTCTGTGATTTGTTTTAAGCTTTTAATAATATTTAGCCAGTCCAGCAGACAAAAATGAAAAGCTCTCTTCAACGAGAGTCCTAGGAAAACCTTTAATTACAGGGGTTTAGATCCTACCCTCTCCAGTGTATTAAATGAAGCACCCAAAAGTATATTTTGAATTATTGCCAAGATAAGCTAGTGATTAGGGACTTGGAAATAATTTTTGAGATTTAGTCTTAATAGAATACTGAATCCCTTAGAATGTTTTTCTGTGGGAGTTTAATTGTATGTTGTAATGAAAAAGAATGTTTGTTCATGGACAGCTTTATGAAACAATATAAATATTAAAGAGAAGACTAGTGTACAGAAAATTCTTCCACAAAATAGAGCAATATAAGCAATACTGCAAATAAATACATTAATCTGATGGCTATCAGCAGGCTTTATTTCATTTTAATAGGGTTTCTGTAAGATTGTTCTGTTGGTAAACAGGATACTTCATTGAGATTACAGCTTTAGTCAGCATCTAGAGACTTTCTTGAATTAGAGCCAAACTCCACATGGCCTTCTTTCAGTATTTAGTCTTCTGACCCTGGAATCTATCCTATAAACATCTTAGTAGTTCTGTAGAGATGCCTTGAGGAATTCTGATTTGGCTTATTTTTATATGTTTCTGGAAGATTCTGCTCTGCTAATGTGGTGATGCACTGTACCTCAAAAAT
The DNA here is from genome assembly GCF_022539395.1 of Myiozetetes cayanensis. Classification (NCBI taxonomy): domain Eukaryota; kingdom Metazoa; phylum Chordata; class Aves; order Passeriformes; family Tyrannidae; genus Myiozetetes; species Myiozetetes cayanensis. Next base: position 83,534,267 of record NW_026087411.1, on the reverse strand, counting down.
TACTTGGTGACCAAAAGCTTGGATTAACATAAACTGAAAAAAAAAATTAAACCACCAACACTGTTGTATTTTTAGAGCATTAGTGTTTTTATCTAAATAAACAAAATCTATTAAAAATAACTTTATTTTGCAAGGCTGTACAGTGTTTCAAAATAATTAAAAGTAAATTGGTTTGGGCCATTTTAGAAGCACTATTCGTGATTTGAAAATGTTAACAAAATGTCTACAAGTGTCAGCTTACCTGTTTTTTTCTTCTTGAATGTAGCAATGTTAACATCCTCAGGATCCCAAAAAGTCTTTTAGTAAATATCTACCTTCTGTATATGAGGTGGAAGCTCTAGCAAGTAATCCTGTTGACCAACAGAAAACTAGCTGAAAATTTAGTCCTCAGATTTAACAAGCTTGGTTTAGCAATAAACCTTAGTGAGGCATTCTGAAACCTTGCAAATTACTTTTCAGTTTGGGAATATTCTGTCTGACGCTCCAATAAAACGTCGTAAAGTTATTTCTCAAGAGATCGTAACGGAGGCTGTACCTCTAAATTACCAAAATTCCTGTGAAAGTGTCATTCTGAATTGCCGAAGTATACGAATAGGAACGCTACGAAGAATGGTAGTGGAACCTGTGATTGTAAGTAACCTTGTTATTTGACAGCTCTCCTGTCAGCTTTTCATGGACATTGTTGTTTTAATACTTGAACAGACGTAATATTTTGCCTTTGTCTGTGGAACAGTGAGTTTGTCCGTAATTCCAGAGACCGTGATTTCTAAAGAAACTCAAAATTACTATTGTGTGCTAACACCTGCAGTCTAGCTCTGGTTTTTAATAGAAACATTGTGCCTGGAAAAACCTTGAAAATCCTGTTTACTTGGTTGCTGGGGGATTATGGGTTAGTATGCATTTCTTAAGGAAATTGAAAACAACAGCAACAAGAAAAGTGAATATTGATAGGTGGAAGGAAGAAGCATTGTCCAACAGGTGAATTAATTTTGCTTCTATAGAACAGTTTTTTGGTTTTTTTGGTTAACCTTTCAAGTTACATGGAGAGGTTTTCAAGGAGACACTGAAGGTTAGTTGTATGCAGTAAGCCAGATAAAATGCATACTTCTTGCTGGGGTAACCACAGAAACAGCAGAGAGGTGTTACTTGTTCTTTCCACCTTTCTGCAAAACCCTATTTTTTTTAATTTGCTTAAATAATGATAAGTCATATCCTCTTTTGAAGAAATAGAATTTGTTATGTTTTTCAAGGTATTGTAAATACTTTTGGAAACTGAGTACTTGAGAGAGATCTAAATTTCAACAGTATGATTGAAAGAGACTCCTGAGCAGTAATGAATGTGCTTGCTTCCTTGAGTTGGGTGAAAATGAACATTTTGTTTTCTTAAAAAAATGTAACATTTAAAATTTTAATTTTAAAATGTTTGTTACTGAAATTAGTCAACTGAAATGTATTTACTAAGAGCTAAAAGGCTTTCAGTCAGTTTTGGTTTGGGGAAGATGTGAAATCTTACTATTACATTGTCTTTCAGTTTTGCCTGGATTATATCAAAATACGGCTAGAGAGTCAAGAAGGTGAGTACGTTTTTCATATGTTAGTATTCAATATATATATTTTGAATGAAGTAACTTTGTTAAAGGTATTAACAAGTGAATGATAATTCAGTATTCATTCTGGTTTTGTCATGTATGTAATAAATTATACTGGGTGCCTGTAGACGGAAAAGAGAAAAAAAATGTAGAGTACAAATTTGACCTGGTGAAGAAAAGCCAAAAGGATTTTGCATTATCTCTGCCATCTACTGACAGAAAAAAATTCACTGATAGCAGGACTTAACAATTTGTGATGTGCATACAGCTGTGTTAGTAGTTCTTCCCCTTCATCTGAGTTGAAGATCTGCAGATATTCTGGTGATGATGGGCTAAGGTTGTCTTGAAAATTATTATCAAAAAGAAAAAGCAAGAGTAGCATTCCTGTAAAACTTGTTAACTCTTTAACACTTTATTAGTTCATTATTTCAGATGTCATAAGTAGACAGTAAAAACCACCCAGGTGTCTTAGACCTTTCTTGCCTTGATAATTTTTTCTCTTGCCTAAAAGTTGTATATTTTATGTTACTGAAAGAAATACGGTATAAAGAATAAATGACACAGCTTAGGAAATGGTGAGGTTACAATGCTTGCTCCATTTTCTTCCTTCTCTTTTGTAGGGTTTTGTTCTGGGCTTGAAAAACTTTGCTACCTTTTGTTGGGTGCAGTCTTAAGATACAGTTCTATTGAATTTTGCTTTTGTTATTTCTAAAGAGAACCATTGTATTTTGTCATTATTACATCCAGAAAGATGTCTCACAACCTGTAAAATGTAGCTTTTGTCAGTCAAGTATTTATGTTGCATCTAAAATACAGATGCCTAGAAACTACCAGTTTTCATGCATTAAATTTATTTTTAAAAAATTAAACACGGAAAAACTTACTATGGTTTGTGGAAGATTGCTATTGAGTCAGAACAGGTGCACGGTGAAATTATTTCCATGTGACCTGATCCCTCAATGGCATAAAAATGGTGATTCATTAAATGTTGTGCCTGTTGGAGCATTTAGCACTTTTTCATTTCATTTTTTTGAGTTTTGCATTTATTTCTATATTCAGTTTTATAATTCAGTAAAACCTGTAAAATACTCAACATTGGCATTGGCAGCATCAGATGTAGTGTTAAAAATTTACCGTGTTACCATCGTTTCTCTTTGGAAGTCAACTGAGAACAGTACCTTGTTTCCTCAGGCAGTCAGATCATTTTTCTGCATGTGTTTATTCTCCTCTTCTTTTTAAAGTTATTTTTCATAAGAGAACTTAGTGAAAGATAAATCTACAAAGAAAGTTTTACAAACCTGTTGTAAAATGTGTCATAGCAATAGTTGCAAATTTAAATCACTGGAAATTGTGGGAGGTTTTTTTTCCGTGGAATAAAGAGTAGACTAAAGTTGGTGAGAAGAAAACAGTTTGTTCCTGATTCCTTTCCTGACAGGTGACACTGGAATTCAGTTTGTCTTTTAAGATATAAAAAAACTTCGCTTCCTAGATATGCGTTAACTTCAGAGTCTTAAAAACTTCTAAGAATGTTAGTGAGCACATGCTGATTTCTTGTTAAAATCAAGGTGGAAATTGTAAAGGAAACTTAAAATTTTTTGCATATAATTTAATATCATGTTATTATTTTCTCCTAGAATCAGAAAGCGATATCAGAGAAATTAACCTGAAAACTTCAGAGCTTACCAAATGTGAATGGTGTAGTGTCCGAAAATTGCCAGTAGTTTTCCTTCAAACAGTACCTTCAACCTGTAGTAGCCTGAGAGATCAGTTGAAAATGAGTAAAGATAATGTCTGGTACGAATGTAAAGGAGACAGTAAGTAAAACAATTTTAGTCTACTATTGACTTTAAATTGTGTTTTAATGTTTTGGGTCATGAATTTAGACTAAATGCTTAAGACTAAACCAGTCATCGTTGGCTGGGGTTGGTGTAATGCATTTTCAGACGCTGTCACTTTCCAAGGCTGATGAAGAGTTACAGTTCAGAACAGCTTGGCACTCTGTTTGTCCAGACATATGCGAATTAGTAACAACATTTAGTCAGTTTAGTATAACATTTTTCACTAATATTTGTAGTGAATGAAAGCAAGTTGGTTTGTTTAGCTTTTATATATGGGTCTTTACACTTGGGTGACAGATTTTGCTCTTCTTCTGCTTTCTGTGCTGTTCTCCTGACAGGCCTTAGTTCCAGTAGAAACTGTTGTATGGCTTGGCTTGGATTTTTTTCCCCGGTATGCTTGTAGTGAAGTTATGAGTCAGACAAATATCTGCTTGGAAAATATGTGGATAACCTTTGTGTATCTTAAAATAAAATTTAATTTCCACGTAGTTTTCAAGGACCTAGCATCTTCATATGCACTGCTGTTACAATTAGCAGAGTCTCTTACCCTCAAGTAGGCTTTTCTTTAGGTTAAATTTTGTGGTTATTTATACTCAGTTTTGTACATGATGCATTCAAATGGAGGAAGAAAGCTTTCAACAGTCTCAGAACTGTGTGCTTCCATAATGCTATTACAATGACCTTATCCACCTCATATAAAAAGTATGAGCTGTAAGGAGTATTATAATTACAAAAGTAACTGGAGAGTGTGCAGGGAACCTATACACATTCTGGGAGCAGGAAGTAGACCCCAGGTGGACACAGGTGTTCACAAGTGAAAAAAGGAAAAGCTTCCTGAGCTGTCTGTGTGAGAAGTCCTTCCCTTGGCATGCCTCTCAGCAGTGCCCCCCAGCTCTTTTCCCTGAGGTTGTGCCACTGAACTAGTTTTATACCCATATACTTTATTTTGTTTGATACTTAGGAGCACTTTATGATAACACAGTTGCTCTTTGCTTTGTAAACAATTACATTAATCCAAGCCTGAATCCATAGCTGTGTAGACAATTGTATGTAGATGCCTAGTTCCCAAAACAGGAGCTCTAAAAACCCAGTTACACATCTAAATTCTCTGTGCAGTAAATTGAGAATTATGCTGCTGAAGAATTACTTTTCACAATGATTAGCACGGTGGGTAAAGAATGACCAAAGGGAAATGGTTATATGTGTGTCTGAAACTTCTCTTAAGGAGAAACAGGTCCTGGCAGCCCTGTGTTAGGCAGCTGTGTGAGACTGGGATTTGCAGCCTGAATCGTATTCCTGTGTCTGACTGCCTAAAATAATTCCTCTCAGTGCAATTTGCTGGTTTTTGATATCTCAGATTATATAAGTGGGTGGTATTTATATAATAGCTGATTGATCCAACTCATTCTCTCCAACTTTTTCAAAAAGCAGGGATGGTTTATAGTATAACCTTCTATGATCAGAGAGGAAATCAGAGTGAATACATAATATCTGAAATTGTGGTGAAACAGTAGGATAGGAACTGCAGTAAGAAAAAGAGAAAGTATTGATTACAGAGTCTTACTGTCAGCAAAAAGACAAGATGTTATTTTGAAATAAGTTTTGGCTTTGCATTCAGTGTCATTTAAAAATTTATCGGATATAATATTTAAGATTGCTAGATTAAGGCAGAAGTTGAATGCACTCTTTTTGCATATGTAGGTAAGAAAGATTTGGTAGTTAATCCTTCTGTCTGCACAGATCTGCGTTACTGCTTATATGTATTGTCAGCATTGTGTGCTCATGTTGTCCCATGATTCTGTAAAATCTGTTTATAATTGCAACATGCTTTATTCCTAAATGAATAGTTTTTTCTCTGCTTTTTTGTAGGTCAAGAAGAACAATACATAATTTTGATTTTTGAAACCGGTCTTGATCCTCATGCAAACTCAATATTCGAAAAAATAATTACTGACATTGGTATTAGAAATAATATTTCTGACTTCTTTGTGAAAATTTCCTTTGAAGAAGCCAATGCCAGGCTTGTTGCATTTACTAAGTCCTTGGAAGACAATTCCAAAGGAAGCCCGTCTCACAGAGAAAGCAAAATAAAAAATGTAATTATGTTTTCATCATTATATTATTTGGGTTACAAATACAATAAAGATAACATGTTAGTCATTAGCCCAGAAAAAAAATTCCAACAACTTTTGATGACTTTTATATGAGGATTCCCATAATTGTCCATAATTCATAGTTATGAAACTATGGGAAATAGCGTGTGCGCTCACAGTACTTCTTAGGGTGTTTAGTTTGATTGTAAGGTTATACAATGGTCCACAAGTAGTGTTGTTATTTAAAAATTATTAAGGGATGAGAAAGCTGTAGTATAATTAGACAACATAATTTTTTCCAGATTCATCTACTGGTAAAATTAAAATATTTCAAACAAGAAATTAAGTTGCAGTGTTGTAGTTAAATTTAATTAATGCTTTCTTTAAGCAAACTACCTTTAAAAGAATTAGAAAGTTTTATGACTCTGCAAGAAATGAATAAAGAACTAAGTGTAAAAATGGAAAGAAAAAACCCAAATGTGAAGTCTTTCTCAAAAACAATGGATATTATACTGCTGGACTTCCAGAGTTCTATTACCATTTTAGTCAAGTCTGTTACTACTTTAGTCAAGTTCTATTACCATTTTAGTCAACCGTATGCAAATTAATATTGACTTTATTCTTTTAAGGTTGCTTCTGAGTCCAAAATGCAGCAGCGAAATAAACAGTTACCATTTTTTGATGATGATGAAGAAATTGGTGAACCTCATACAGTATTTATTGGTCCTATAGAAAAGTAAGATAATTATCTTTGCCCTGTAACAATTCTCTGAGGGTTTTTTTGGCATTTCATACTTCTTATTGAATGTATTTTTCTTCCCAGATTGATAGTTTATCCACCTTCTCCAGCTAAAGGCGGTATTTCTGTGACCAACGAAGACCTCCATTGTCTAAATGAAGGCGAATTTTTAAATGATGTTATTATTGATTTTTATTTAAAGTAAGTTTTATTTCACATCAGTTTTTCGTTGTCTTTTACCTTAAAACTTGAGAAGCTCTGACATTAAAAATTCATAGGTCAGTTGATAACACTTGGTCTCCAGCTATGTATAGCTGTAATTTTAAAGGTTGTTTTGTAATTTTGCAAGATATTTTGGTTCCTCTCCCATCCTGCTTGACAGTGATGTTGTTCTGACTTGGAAAAAAGGTTCTTTACAATTTTTTTAACTTCTGAAGAGCAAATTTCACTTAAAAAAGAAAAACCTTTTTTTGTTTTGATTAATGTAATACATAGTTTAATTTTGAGATTTTCTGATGCTACAAATGTTAGAAACTTATTACGGTGTTACACGCCGTTGTGTTTATGCTTACATGTAAGGTGCATGTGTATAATTTTCAGTTTATTAAAATACTTTGGAGGCAAAAAGAAAATGATTGTCACTCTTGGGAGTGTTTGGAGATCTAGTGGCTGAAATACAAAATTAAGTCTTTGTGTAACAAATTCATTGAAAATTTGTTTTCCTGCCGTGATATAAAAATAAATGCAACAGCAGGAGAACAACTTGTTGATTGAGCAGAGCACTTAATACATTAAATACTTACACAAACTTTGCATTAATTAGTTCCTGTGGATTGTCAGCTCCAAATAGCTATTTTGTGAGAAGCTGCAACAATTTAGTGGGGATGTAGCTGTTGTACTGTTGGCAGTACTTTTTACTCTGGTGGTGAATACTTTTGAGTTAACACCCTATTTATTTTGTTGTCATTGTTTGTTTGTTTGTTTGAATTAGGTATTTGGTACTTGAAAAGCTAAAAAAAGAAGATGCTGATAGAATACATGTATTCAGTTCATTCTTCTATAAACGCCTTAATCAAAGAGAAAGAAGAAATATTCATGAGACTTCAAACCTTTCGTAAGTCTGTTGATAAGTCAGTTTAAGTAAGAGCTAAGTACAGTGAAGACTACAGGAACAGATGCTTATTGTACAGAAGAACAGAACTCAAGGAGGCATCCAGACCTATAGCAAACATAGAATATACCTTGAAAATTTCAGCGAGCTGTCAAGGTGAAAATATCTGGAAAAAGGTCCCTCAAATAAAATAAGCCACCCTACAAATTATGTGTTGGTTTTCTTCTTGCAGAATACAACAAAAGCGACATGGGCGAGTAAGAACGTGGACACGGCATGTTGACATTTTTGAGAAAGATTTCATTTTTGTTCCCCTTAATGAAGCGTAAGTGAACATACCTTTTTATCATATTTTTTAAAGGCTTAAGATTCATAATACTAATTAAAGCTACATTGTAGTGTGACTTGAAGGTAACTTTTTCCAGGTGATAAAAACAAAATAGTTATGTAAGACCTTTAAATGCTGTAGTATAAGAAGTATCAGACAGTAGAAAGACTGAGGAAAAATTAACATTTTGAATAAGTTTTGTAAGTTTACCTCATTCTCTGGAGCTCTTTCCACAATGCTTTTGTCATTGATAACTTTTGGATTTAGATTTTTTTAGTCCTTTCTAATGAGATCTCACTGATATAGGTGGGATCATCCTTTAGTTACAATAAACCAATATTAAAAGAAAATTCAATGTAAACTCTCTATTGCCTTGGGAACCTTATTCTTTCTTTTTATTTATATCCTGTTGTCCTGGTATTTTTTGTAGGTCAGGAAGAAGACCACTAGCATTCTCATAGTTGCTATGGACTTTGCTTGCTTTCCTTAAGATCAGACCAAATAGTCACAAACACGTTTCCAAAATATTTAGGAAAGTAAAACTACTGCATTTTCAAAGTATACAAAAAAACATAAATAAAGTCAAGACAGAGAGAGGGGAATTTTCTAACTGACTTTGCATAGCCATACCTAACTAATATTTCAAAAATCAAAAAAGAGGGTTTTTTAAATAAAAAGCTAGTAAGTTTAATAAAAATAAATTTATCTAGATACCATACCATTGTGCGGTTGGAGGCAGATTTCTGAATCTTTTTCCTGCCTCCTCTCCAGTTTAATTCTGAGGCTAACTGTAGAGAGGCAGTTAGGAGACAACTGACCATTCATAGAGGTTTCCTTTTTATAAGGTTGCAAGTATATTCCCAAGAAACCTGTTCACAAGCACTAACTAGTTTTTTAGATACTCAGGTTATTCAGATTACTCAGATGTAAGGTATTCTGCCTGTCCACTGTAGACTTCATCCTTGCCATCCCTCTCCCATGAAGCGTCAAGTACCAGAACTCTGAAGTATCTGTCGTTTAAATTTTGAGTTGCCTTAGCACTTCTTATGTAGTTACTTCCCACCATCCTCTCTTGTGTCATTCAGACATCTACACTGGTTATGCATAGGAGAAATGAGGCTTATCTGCTACAAGTACCAGACAGGGTGACTTAGAAGCCACCTGAAAATGAAGATAAATAGTTCTGTGGTTTTATAAGAATTACTTATATTGCTAGTAACTTAACACGTAGTAGTTTGTACTGAAGGCATAATGTTCACATTGTGTGTGAGTTGGGGATTTGGGGTTAGACTAGTTTGGTCTCATGGACTCATCCATTTGGGATGAGAGCATGAAAAATTAACTTCTAACGTGCATCTGTTACCTGGAAGTAATCCTGTTGATGCCTGTGGAACTGTCCTTCACCATGAGTTGAAGCTTGGTAAGTGGTGGTAGGACATTCATTTGCAAAATGGTTTTCTGATATGTACAGTAAGAATGTTGCAGAGCAGAAAAATACCCATATATCCAGGGAGATGAGAAAGTGGTGGTTTGATGGGGAGCTTCTGGACATCAGTGACCATTTCCTGAAAGCCTTTGCAGACGGTCCCATAACTAGTAGTTTAGAGAATGTGGACTCATCATCTTAACAAGCTGCCAAACTGGAGGTGGGCAGGTTGACTCTAAGGGAGCATTAACTTGAGAACAATATGGTGTTTTAACCACGATTGCATCAGTGTTCTTTGCCTGTACAGTCTTTCTTATTCAAGTTTCCAATGAAGATAGGTGATTGTCTTAAAAGTTACAAGGCATTTTCTTTTTAGGTCCAGGTTAATTTGCTGGTCTGTTTACATGATTGGTACGTAAAGTCTATATTAGTAGAGTGCACACAAATTCCAGGGTTTGGCAGTACTTAATATGTTAATTTATTAGGTGTGGTGACTCATTCAAGACAAAATGCCTCTGTACTTCACATGCAGTTTTCAAAGGCCACTTACTTTAATTGCCATTAAGTTTTGATGGAGTTCAGGCTTCATAGTCATAAGCATTTTTAGCTACTGCTTTTTCTTTTTTTTCTAAAACACACCTGTATAATATAGAACTAGCTTCTGTTTTGTTATTTATCTTCCAGAAAATTTCTAAATGGGGTCATTTAAAATCCACTTGTAATGCATCAGTCCCTGAATTTGCTGCTGCTCTATTTCTGATTGAGTGGCAAGTCAGCGAAGCCTGAAGAGGCAAGGGATAGGAGGAATCTGGGACAAAACCTATTTTGTGTTGGGAAATGTAACTACTTTTGATCCTGAAGGAGTCAGAATGTCAGTTCTCTGAAGGGTGAAGAGGACAAGAGAGTCATGGTGATAGCATTACAAACACTCTTTTTTCCCCTTCTTTAATTCACTGTTGACAAGCTTTGTTTTAAAATGTGAAGTGTTGAATACAGTTGGAAGATTTCATAGGTGGAAGAGTATGGGCAATTCAGTGATAGCGTTAGATCTGACTACCTGTGTTGCTAGTGCTGAAGTACTCGAAAAGGTAATACAGCCATAAGACATGAACTCAACAATCTCTAATGCATGCACTAATGAAGAAAATACTAAAAAAGGAATAAGCTTTAATTCAGAGAATGAAAGGAATCTATAAAGTATGAGCAAATTGAAATAAATACTTAGACCCCACCTGTTTTCAACTAACTACATCATATTAATACATTTGTTGGTGATTACATGCATGAAGAAATCCTACTTTTACAGAAGACTCTGAGGGTTTAGTAAAACTTGCTCAAAAAGTGAACAGCTATTACAGTTCATCTTTGAATAATTATGGCGGCAGATTTAGTTTGTGTGTGTGTACTCAGTGTTTTGTTGGGTTTTTTTTTTACCAATTGCTAGGTTTTAATGGTGGTGTTTTTTTTTTCCCCCTTTGCAGAGCCCACTGGTTTTTGGCTGTTATCTGTTTCCCTGGTTTAGAAAAGCCCAAATATGAACCAAATCCCCACTATCATGAAAATGCTACAATGCCGATGAAATCTTCCTCTTCAGATGGAGAGAGCAACGCACCATCTCCTTTGCCAAATGAATTAGATGCACAAAACTCGCCTTCCAAGTCCACAGCAAAGAAAACGTTGACCAAAAAGTACAATACAGCTTTAATTGACCCAAACACTGAAACAGAGGACAGTGAGTCTTCATGTTGTAGACGAAGTCCCTGTAGGGGAAAAAGTGCTTTCAAAAAACTGAATCAAATAGACAGTGATGTGGAAGAACCTAACACTGTGGAATCAGCATGCCATAAACTAGACCATAGAACTCTGGATAAAAATGGTATACAGGGTGAATTCACAGCTGCTAGCCAATCTATGGGTATGTAATGGTAAAAGTATGCACATTTTAATGAAACATTTGGAGATTTCACATCTGTTACTACTTCTGCAATTGTGTAAACTTCATACTTGGAAAGTTTAGTATGTGGCTGAATTTCAAGTGCTTGCAATATAAGTAATACATAGCTATTGCATTTAACAGGTTTTTGTGGCTGTTGACGTAACTCTTATGGCAAAGGGCTGGAGATAAAACACTGCCAAAATCAGATTACTTCTTCAGTTGTGTGACCTTTTTCCAAACAAAATAACTTTGTAGATACCTCTTCGCATCACTTAAGGCTGTAATTGTTAAGGAAAGAGTAGTAGTTTACCATGGATCCTTATAATGTATGTTTATGAGGAAACTGAATTAAGATTATGTGAGCAACCTTCATTTCAGTGTCTTCTAGCATTTGAGCTTTTAATTCAATAATATTCTTTTTTTTTTAATGTCCTGATAAGAAAGTAGGTAAAAAGAAGTAAGAGGAAAGTAATTCTAAAGAAAAAACATTTCTTCCATGTTACGTTCAGAGAGGCTTTTTCCATGCATTTGTGCTGTGGGAACTGAGTTCAATGATCGGCAGCAGTATTTGTATACCCAAGTAAACAAAGGAGCTGGCATAACTTTTAAAGGCAGGTAAAGGAATTAGGAAAAGATAATTTCCTCTATTCACTGCAAGGTTTGGATACCTTTCAGGTACAAAGTACAAAACACCTGGTCATGCAAAAGCTTTTGCTTTAGTCACCAGTAGTATTCCTACTGACTTAATTTACACAGTAAGGAACTGTATGGTTTATAGTACAAGTTCTGAAAATATTATCAATCACATGGTTTAATCTCTGTACTGCAGACCATTACAACTTTACTTTGTGGATGTAAAATTCTACTACTTTCTAATCTTCATTTTTTCATTTGTGATAACATTCTAACTTTTTTCTAGAAGGTCTTGGAGGGGTGGTGTGGGTGCGCATAGATCTGTTCTTATTTGAACTGATTTTTCATTTTTGTGTCATTGTTACTGTTTATGATATTGCTACTGTATGATGTAGTCTCATGTCTTGGATGCTGCTACTGTTACTTGTCTGTAATTAATTGGAATGTGCTTTATGACAGATTCTTGCTAGGATTATGTTTCTTGGGTTTTTTTAATGGCTGCACTGTATTGGCAGCTGATAGTCATTCTGTTTTTAACTTAAATGCTCACTTTCTTGCTCAGCTATTGCAGATGATGCACCCTTTTCTCAATGCAGATGTTCTTACAGATCACAGTCCTGGTTTAGGGGGGAGATTGACCCTAAAGATATGTTTAGGCAGCTAAATTTAGATGTGCTGTGTGTTTAATCCTCCATTTCAACCAGATGGAAGATGGGCATTCTGCCTTGATTTTTCTGACCAGTCTTCAATTGTTGCTCCAGAAGAGTGTGGATCTTGACTGTGCCAAATCCATACATATGTCCTGGATATCCAGGGATATCTCAAAAGATAACAGATGCCTCTTTGATAGTGTCAGAAACCTGCTCTTCTCATCCTAAAGCAGATATAGAGTAGCTGTTGAGTAGATCTGTGCTCTAATTATGGTTTACTTTCAATGTTGTGAGATCCTAGGTGCCAGCTATATATGGGAACCTAAGCTGAGATGTCTGGATTTCAGACTAAATCCTGATGTTGAACTTGTGAATCAGTAGGAAGAGTTCATACCTAAATAGCTTTGAAGAAATCATCCAAAATGTATCTATATTTATTTCTTAACTAATCTACTTCTTATTGCTCAGTTTTTGAATGAGATGTGATTCTTCTCAATACCAATTTTTATTTTTTAGGAATCTGTCACATTATTTAGCAATAAGTCACATTAGTATATGACCCACTTCTTGTGCTAAAGTCTTTTCAAAGGCACTGAGTAAGACTAATTCTCAAGTTTGTCCCTGTGGAACTCCACTGGTGACCTCTTTCCAAAGTGGTACTTCAGATTCTCTATTCAAAATATTCTCAAATGCAGGTATTTTCTGGTTTTCTGCATTAGCGAGTTCATTGCCCTATGTACTGTTCTTACAGAAATCCTGGTTTGAATAGATTATGTGTCCTTCAGTGACACCATAAGCAATGCTTTTATTACTGTGATTGTTTAGGTATATTACATAGCCCTTTTCTGGGAAGCTTTCGGGTTTTGCTGGTATGAGTTACTCATTTTTCACTTATTTCCACAGTTTATTATTTTTTCCCTCAAAATCTGTTCTGAAGTCTTGTATCGTAGTATAGTAAGACTAGTGAGCCTGTAGCAGTCTGTATCTGCTTCTTGCACAGGTATAGCTATAACATTAATGATTCTTTATTTCTTCTGACGCTGTTTCCCAAATGACTAGATACATAGAGGGGGTAGACAGTGAATTTGCAGATATTCCTTTTGTAGCAGTAAAGTTTCAGAAATATTTCGAAGCTGCTACTCCTAGGAGAGCTGATCCTTCATTCTATCCTCTCCCTAGCAGTGTGTTCCCAAGCTGCATTTTTGCTTTTGCCAGCACAAGTCTTGATATAACTGCACAGTGATTGAGGAAAGGTTTCCAGTTAAAAAATAATAAGCCTGTGACTCTTTCTCAGTCTGGTCCACTGTGTGTGGATGTATTTGGTGCCATGGAAGGAACTAGCTCGGATTAGGAATAAATAGTTATTTTAGAGAGTAAATCAGAGTGCCCCTTTTGGTGGCAGTACCAGTTTATACTGTTCATGGAACTATGGGGCAATTTCATGGTGGGTTTTAGTGTAGGTCTCTCTAATTTTTTTAGGCATTTCATAGAATAAGATATACTTATGCTAATTAGAAGAAGCTTTTCACTTTTGTTCATATCCATGATTAAATTATTATGTGTTAACTTTATCACAGTTATTGTGAGCAGTCCTGACGACATCTGAGGTATTTAAAATGTGTTTGGTCTTCAGTGATGGCATTGGGTTTTTGATGTTTAAATGTCTGTGATTGATACAGATGGATTGCACAAAATCAGACTAAACTATAGTGAAGACTCAGCTGATGGCAGTAAACTAAATGAAGATGAGCTTATAGATTTTTCTGAAGACCAAGATAACCAGGTAAAGAATTTAACAGTTTTATTTAGGAAATGTGAACTGTTGTGTTGTGGTTTGAACGGACAGCTTAAAAGCAGTATACACATTGTGAATGTGCATTGTCTAAAGCAAGTTATCTTTGTAAGTGTCAAATCCAAAGGACTGGTTACCCACAAAAATTTGCAGATCAGCTGACAGGATTATGGATTTGTTACTGTTTATGAGAAAACCACTGTACTGATCCTGCATTTAATTTTGTGAGTCTTTCGCACAGTGACAATATCACACAGTGATTTTAGTGGAAACTCTTCATGAAAGTCAATACGTTTCTGTCTTTCATCTCCCCTACCACCATGTTTATCTACCAAACCCAAGAGCAAGTTACTCTTCTTTGAACTTCGTTTCCTGGACATAAACAGACACATTTATAAGTATGTGCTACTCTGCTGTTTTATTTTGTTGGTGCTTCTCCTAATCAAATTTGCACAGACTGGATATGTAATCATGTACCATTCGTGTTCAAATTGGAAAACGTTTAAATTTTGGAACTGTGGAAAAACTGGTTATCCAAATGTCCTTTACTGACTCAGTACTGGGTATGAGGGTATTATTCCATAGCCCTGTTGCTTCTGCAGTGCAAGTCAATGCAAGCAAGCTAGAAGTTACATATTTGCTTTTCCTAATTGGCTTCCTCTTTGTGTTCCAGCTGTTTGACTTCAGGTTTTCACCTTTGAGTACAGAACAAACTATTTTTCAGAGTCTGCAGCTATCTGTAATTACTTCCAAATGGTATCTATGTACACACATAGAAAAGCTCCAGTTTATTTTGAACCACAGGTGTGCATTTCAAATGCACTCAGCCCCCCTCTGCTGTTGTGCCACTTGCGCAGACATTCTGAGTTTTGCCTGGAAGTGCCTGACTGTCTATTTTGTAGGAGTTAGAGTTCCCAGAAGATGGAGAATGAAGTACATGGCATGAAGGCAGGGCAGCAAGCACATGACCTGCTGGGTTCCTTGGGAGGAGGAACAGATTCCAAGTTCATTGGCTGCAGTGTAGCTTAGAATTTAGGCTAAAGGTGTCACTGATATCTTCTAAAATGCACAAAGCAAGTATAGAAATCTTAGACCGTGACATGCTGAGTCTACCTACTTTTGCATCTGCTAAAAAGAGTTGAAGCTGTAATAGAAAAAAGTGTATTAGGAACTAGGCAGTAGTTTCTAATACGATAAGGTTCATGGCATAGCTTGAGGATATCAGTCATGGGATCCTTGTGAAGTGTACACAATTCTTACAAAAATGTTCACAAATTGTGCTGCTACAGGGGTGTTCCCATTTTTTGAAAGCATCTCTTTCCCCATAACAGAATTATCTATGGTAGTAACACTGAACTCAATAGAAGGGTAAAAAACTGTGGATCACTGGGATACTTTTAGGTAGAATAACTTGGTGGGTTTGTTCATAAAACTTCCATATATTTCATAGCAGTCAGTGATGAAATCAGAAGATCAGAAGGTGTTTCCAGGTTTGTGACATGACTGTTTTTACAACCCATGATATACAGTATCATGGTGGTTTAATCTTCCTTGCCCTAAGAAACAAGATGTTGCATTGTGGAGCAGAAATAGAGTTTTATGTGTGAATTTGTTGCAGATTTTTGTCCCATTTCACCTAGAAGATAACATATATGAAACCACCAAGCAAGTTTCTAGTATTCATTAGCAAGAAAAGCACTGATAATTTAGATTTATAACCAGATAATGGAGATGAACCTCTTTCAAGGCAGCAGTGGTTTGAACATATCAGCTGCAGCTTTTTTTCTAGTTTCAGCAGTCCTCAAATAAATAACACCATTCAATCTGTGCCATTCCAGCATGGATTTGAGAAACCATGTGACTAAAAGTTGGCAAACTTTACAAACAATGACTCACTTCAGATTAAACTCCCATTTCTTTATTAAACTGGAGTTACTGGTCTTGAGTGAAAACAGTTGAGTATAGCAATAATTCCTTTTGCATCTGTTTGAAAAACACAATACTAGCTTTTAAACACCTGTAACCATCTTGCTTCTGTAGGAAGACAGTAGTGATGATGGTGGCCTTGTAGATGATAACTGTAGTTCAGAAATGGGACAGTGGTACCTGAAGCCAACTATCTGCAAACAGTAAGTATTAAAACAGTTGAAATGGGAATTGCATAAAAATTTATGAAATATAAAGGACAGTAATTGTGGGAAATTCTCATATCTGAGTCTTCCTACACTTTAATCAGCATGCTCTTAGTGTTTGAGAGAGAATTTTATACTTTGTACTATCACCTTCAGTGAGCAGAAAATGTATTGAATGAAACTAGAAGTGAAATAATATCTTTTCGGGTCTCTGTTAAGTTTGTGTGCTGCTTTAGGCAAGCGAAGTTTTTTTTTTTTCTTTCAATAAGGCTGTTCTTTTATATCTTGCACTTGTATTCCTGAAAAAAGAATGTGCAGAAGCATGTTCAAATATATTAAAAAGCAGATTAATGTCTTTAAATGAAGGTAATATTAAAGAAAACCTTTGCCACTACTCAAATTAGTAAAAGAAAATGTGAATAATTTTTAACTGCCCCCCTTATCTAAATGTGTTTTTGCTGTTGCTCTTATTGTCTCTCTCTTGTTCCAAGTATTTTTTTTTTCAATACGAGTGTTCACACTTTTTTGTTTAATTTTTCATCTGTTTTGGATTTGAAAACTTTTTTCCTGTTTGAAACCTGGAAATAATTTCTTAGTAAACATTGACTGCAGTTGTTTGCATTTTGGTGTGACAGAAATGCCTGATTCCAAATCCAGAAATACCATTACTGGTTTTGCTGTCTTGACAGTTCCCTTTGCATGTTTTCATCACTTACTCATTTTTATATTTTCCTTCTTTGTGAATGTAATTTTTACTAGAGGGTTGAAGACTTTCACAATTACACTCATGATGCAGAGTAAAATTATAAATTTATTGATGATACAAAATATGTGGCAGTACATTTTCATAAAGGAGTAAAAGTCCCTCTGTGTTGTGAGTTTTAAGAATATTTATGAGCTTCTGATTATAGCTTGGCTAAATTTGTCCCACTTTACTGACAGATTATCTGTACATAATACTTTCCAGCAGACAGTATTTTAATCCAAATGGGAAATTTCATAACATCTTTAACACTTAAGTATCGAAAGTCATTAAGTCATTAAGAACACTTAAATACTTTACTATTAGCATATTTTAAAATTACTTCTATATGAAATAGAAAATTAACCTGAAAAAGCTATCACATCTCTCCCCTTCAAAGTACTAGATTATGCTTTTTGAAAGAGCATTACCTATAAAAATAATAGCTTTCGTTTATCAGGAATTGAAACAAGTACAAGAAAACATTCAAGTGATTATGTCCTTATGCCTAAAAAATTGCATACATGTAAATTAGTTTATAAATGCAAACACACCTGTACATAAATGCATGCAAATATTTTGTCTGAATTTACTAGTCTGAAGCTTCTTTGGAGGATACCTTGTCTGAATGTGTATTGGGTCCTGTTAGAAAAAAACCAGACTTGTGAAGAGTAATCTGCATTTATTTACTCCTCAAAATACATATCACAGAATCAACTAGGTTGGAAAAGACCTCTGAGATCATCAAGTCCAACCTTAGACCCAACACCACCTCTCTACTAGACTATGGAACTAAGTGCCACATCCAGTCTCTTCGTAACTAGCTCCAGGGATGGTGACTCCATCACCTCCCTGAGCAGCCTATTCCAATGTCCAGTCGCTCTCTCTGTACAGAAATTCTTCCTAACATATTACATCTAATGCTAAAATTATGATCTCTGGTATGAATCAACTTTGATGTATAAATCCAGCTGTTGCATATAAGGCGGCTGATACAATAGTGTTTGTAGCTACTGAAAAGGTAGTGCCCTTTAGATCAAGTGATAGGGTATCGGCATCTGTAGTGTGCAAGAGAGGACTTAAGCAGACTTAGTTCTCTAGAAAATATTTGGTTATGGGTCCATGATTTTTTGAAGTCTTTCAAATAAAGTAGGGTGTGTTTTGTGTGTAACTACCAGCTAGATTTCGGATTCAGGCTGAAATAACTTCTTGAACATGTATTCCTAGCATCATCTTAGGTGCTGTGGAGAGTCCCATCTGTGCTCCAGTTGCTGCTTCAGAAGAATGTTTTTGGGCTCTCTGCCTTACTTTCTCATCTCTCTCCAGAAAGACTTGTGAACCTAAAACAGCATCAAACACCTGAAGGTGTTTTAAGCAACTAGTTTTTGCCAGTAATGAATAATTTTGATCTGATAGTACTGTACTTTCTAAGTGCATTCGTAAGTGTACTTAGTATATGGATAAAGGTAACTTGCCATTTAGCTATCTCAATTAGGGGTTACGGTACTGCTGGCAGAACTTTGTAGTATTGATCTAGTCTTGTTAAAGTCACCTCACAAACCCTTTCTGTGTACCATTGTGTTTTCCAGGCTGCTGTAATATACTATGTACTTAAAAATTGTGTTCTCTCTTAGGCCCTGCATTTTGCTTATGGACTCACTGAGAGGCCCTTCCCGGTCAAATGTTGTGAAAACACTAAGGGAGTAAGTTTCATATCTGGTTTTTGGGGCTTTTTTAGTTTGGTTTGGTTTGATGTTTGTTTTGGGTTTTTTTGGTGGTTTGTTTTTTTTTTTTTTCCAAAATTTTTCAAGGGAAAAAAACAAAAGGGTTTTCATTTGCATGCTCTTTTATCATAGATATTTAGAGGTGGAATGGGAAGTCAGGAAAGGCAGCAAAAGAAGCTTTTCCAAAGATGTCATGAAAGGTTCTAACCCAAAAGTGCCACAACAGAACAACTTCAGTGATTGTGGAGTGTACATACTGCAGTATGTAGAGAGCTTTTTTGAGGTATGTATGCTTGTGTAACTATTTCTGTTTCCTGCAGTAATCAAATATAAACTGTTAAAATGATTGCAATTATGAAAAGCTTCTAGTTTAGGTCTTATACCTATTTGTGAGATTATGTATAAACTAATTTATATATGACGTACATAATAAGTTTTTGGGAAATAAACCAATTATCCTCTTAAGTTGTACTTATATATAAGAAATGATAAGCCATGGAATTTTCTGAAGGAATCTTACAAAATACATTTAGAGTCTACCTTTGTGTTCTTTTGGTGTGTACCCTTTAAAATTACTCAAGTAAGAACTTGAGTTCAAAATCTAAACTAAAAATGCAGTACAAAAAGCTTGCTCTCTTCTTCCTAAGAAATGTGACTAAACAAATTCAGTAATGTGACACAGGTAGGGTTTTTTTGGTTTGTGTGTTTTATGAACTTGCAGGAAGACATCTAAGTGAAATCATTACAGCTAAATGCCAAATCTTGTTTCCACTGAAGGAATTGGTTAAACAGTTACATCAGCTGACTTGGTTTTCAAGTTACAGCTCTTTTCACAAGTGGAGGCACTGGCACCTTCTGGTCTTGGTTGGGAGGAGAAATGATGGTCAAGTGAGATGTTGCCTGCGTGGGACACTAATGGTGCTTTAGAACATTGTTTCTTAATTCTGCAGTAGCTACCTCCTTCCCTGGGAAAGCTGGCAGCTGCTCCTTCATTCCTCAACACTCCCCTCATTCCTACTTTACAAGAGAGCAGAGTGCAATTCGTGCTAATGCCAGGCAAAAGCTTTTGCTTTACCAGTGAGTCCATGAAAGCTTAGAACTGTAACCAGGTGCTTCCTGTTTTGTACACCAGGAGTGGGAGAAGCAACCAAGCCCCAGTAATCGTAGCCCATTCCTTCTTGCAAACTGATTGCCGAGTGGGGTCGGGCCCTGCCTGGCGTGCAGCCCCGTTTCCCTGGGGCGGTGTGTGGGGTCGGGGCTGTGGCCACCAGGGGCCGCCGTGGGGCCACTGCAGCATCCGGCACCCACACTGTGCCTGTGCCGTGTCTCTGGTGTTCTTCACAGGCAGCCTTGCTGGTGGTACCTCAGGGATGAATGTAATTCACCCTTAAATAACCCCGTTAATGATGTAAACTGGAATAAACAAAAGGAGGAGTTTCTTTGAGAGAAAACACTATTCCACAAACTGTCATTTCATTGGAGTGGAGTAGTTGTACAGTATCACTGAAGGGGCACAGATAATGTCTCATATTGTATTCTTGTAATTCTTTGAATGAATGATCTCTAGCAAGACAACAGAATGTAAGTATAAAAAACGCTGGTGGTAGCCAGGGGCTTTGTTTTTTAGGGTGACATCTAAAATTGACTTTCCTAGTTGATTGTGGTCCTAAAGGTTATTTATAAGAAAAGGAATGTTTATTAATGGATTCTCAGTCAGCTCTAGATCTTTGTTAGTCATTCTTAAAAAATGTCTTATATCTTTACAATAATTTTCTGTCCTTTTTTTTATTAGATCCATTTTACACATTTATGCAGTCAAATGCTTTGTCTAAAAGATGTAGCAAAAAGAGTAGATTGTTCAGGCCTTGTTAAAATCAGAACTGTGATCTGAATGAATGTTACTCTGTAACATACTGAAGCTTGATTGACTTTTACCATAATTGTTCATGTACAAAACACAGAAACTGTAGAAATTTCATTCCATGCTGATGGAATGAAGCTTGGAAGTTTTATTCACTATAGTTTGCTTCATTCTTTTAGGTTGTAACTCCTTACTTAATATCCAAATGACCTTTCTTTTCAGAACCCAATTTTGAGTTTTGAGCTACCAATGAACTTAACAGACTGGTTTCCACGCCCAAGAATGAAAACAAAAAGAGAAGAAATACGAAAATTAATCCTGAAGCTCCAGGAACAGCAGAACAAGGAAAAGAAGGGACAAAGAGACCCAAGTTCAATTTTGCAGGAAAAGACAGAACAACTTGTGAACAGCAGCTCAGACTGAATGTTGTATCTGTTGCATGTTAGCTCCACAATCAAAACTGAAATCTACATTTTTGTCTGCCCAGACTAAAGATTTGGCATATTCTCTGCTCAGAGTTACTTGGGAATGTTTAATGCCTGTATAAATGTGTGTCATAAAATGGTTTAATTCCCACAAAGATGTGTATTAAGTAAGTGAGTCTGTACATATGTTAATGAGGCCAACTTTTTCAGCATTTGTAATTACTTTTTTTCCACTTGATAGGGAGCTTTTGTTATGTATTTCTGTTAATAGAAGTTAAATAGCAAATTCTAAACATAAAGCAAATAAAGAAAATATAGGATAAAATGGTTACCTTTTTCTTTTTCAGTAAAGTTGTAATGTTACAGGCTTGAATAACACATAGGGAATGATTTGGTAGTGAGATAATTAATTCATATTTTGACCCTATTTAATTGCCCTTTTCAAGATTATTCTGCTTGCGCTACAGACAATAATATGGGTAAGTGTTTCAATGTACCATGGCCTCAGAGAGGGTGATTCCTATCCTCCCCGTATCTAAGTGTAGGCAGTGTCATAGTTCATAGGACTTCAGATAGCTTCAGATTTAGGGTTTTAAAAGATATGCATTGCAGTTACGATTCCACCCTTGCTTTAGTGGGATGGGCTAGGAAAAGGGGGAGAGTGCTCTTTGACCAGAGGTGACTCTTTAAACAGTATTATAAAAGTGGTTTCAATGAAGTGATCTTGAGTGATTCTATTAAATCATATTTTGTGGATCCCAGTTGTTGTACAGGTGTATTTTGAGACTTTCTTCATTATAAAATTGTATTTTGGTAAGTGTACTTGGAATAGCAGATTGCCCATATTACATTTTCTATGTTACAATTCTGAATGTTGCATTCATACGTGCTTTATCTAAGTAATGAACATTTAAAAAGAAAAAAGTGTATGATTACTATTTTTTGTAATATCCACGCAAAAAACCAAAATGCCAGTGTTCATTGCTTGCTTGTTTGTTCTTGGCTTTAGGTAGCATCAGACTAATGTTGGGATTTGTTTGGATATTTCCGGTTTATTTTGATTTTACAGCAATCTCAAATGCCATCATTGCTTAAACTGCAAACACAGCCTTTTATCTGTGTTCTAGAAAGGCTGTGGCATTCAAGTGAGGAAAGTAAGAGAAAGTTCATGGAAGGGTATGTTATCTCCGGTTTTCTACTAATATAGATATCTTTGAAGGTAACCAGAAAGTGTCTCTTCCCAGGAAGGAATTTGTTTGGGGTAGAGAGGGATTTTCTGTCCCTCCTTGCAGATAGTGTTTTCTCTCCTGATTTTTCTACTGGGAATGCCATTTACCATTCAGTTCTCCCAAAGAGAAGCAGCAGAGAGTTCATTAGCTGAACTCTGTTCCTCGAGATTTATTTTTGTATATGACACCAAGTCTGAGTACTTCATGGTCTCCATGAGTTTTCATTCTCGCTAAACCCTGAAAACACGGCTGCTAATGACGTTACTTCCAGGGCATTCCTGCACAGAGGACTCTCTGTGACACCCTCTGTTTGCAGAGGGGTTCTCTCACCAAGGCAGAGTGGTTGCACTTGAAGCAGTACAACCACGAGCTGCTAATCTTTTGCACAGATAACCCGTGGGATTTAGGGGAGTTGTTTGTTCCCTCGTTTCTCTCTTCATAAACCCTGGGCCCCACAGGGAATATGTAAGCACCACAAATATGTTTTATGTGAGAGGTGACTCCTGTGCAGGTTTCTTGTTCAGAGTATTTGGAGGCAATCTTCTGGACTGCAGATCAAATATGTAATGTGCACATCTCCAAGTTGTTTCCTTCTTCAGACTCACCCAGTATTTTGCCATTGTTGGGGAAAATCAGGGATAAAATAGTTCCAGGTTGTGGAGCTGCAGGGTCTTGTGTGTCTGGCTTTAGTGTAACTGTCAGATTGGAGTAGTGGCTTATACAGTTGTGAGTAAATCAGCAATGGTTAGTAGAGAAGGAAGGAAAATAACTTCTTGGAAATAGAGGAGAGACAGTTGCAAATAGAATGTATTCCTTCCCAGTCTAGTCTTTCCCAATGTTATGTTCTAACTATATGGAATATCTCCACATTTGGTCAATTATAATAGTTTTCCTTTTTCTAACGTTTGTGATGCAGGTTTATATTTTCATGCTGTAGAACTATTTGGTTCTCTTGCTAGGAATGGCCTGGTGCTTCCTCCTTTTCCTTCCTGTTTCCTGTCCTCCCCTTCATCCTTCCTTCCTTCTTCCCATTTTTCAAAGCTGTGAAGAAAGTGCTGGATTTACTGTCATTTAATGTTAAAGGTCTCAAGATCTTCAGTCACAGCAAGCTACTATACATGTTAAATATAGGAAACTTATTTTTTTAATAAAATGTGACATTAATAGAAAAAAACCTACAGAATTAAGAATGAGTTATTTAAAGCCTTTCTGGCTTGGTTTAACAAGCTCACTACTGCATGTGCTTGGTAAGTGTTCTTAATATAGTGGTGGGCAATGCTGCAGTGTTTTGCAATTCAACAAGTTTTTCCAGTGTGTTTTCTGAATCACATTTACTCAGTGGAAGTTAGTGGGGTGGGGACTAGATATGTTTATTTAATAATTATATGACAACACATGCACTCTGTGGAAAGTATATGTTGTATATTCCTTCAGAAGATTTAGGATTACAAATACTTTAAAAGTAGCCTGACTGCATTCTGCAGTGTAAGGTATCAGATGGCCACCTAATTAAATGTATCTGTTTGTATTGGTTTTCATGTTGGGTAGAATAACAGTTAGGAATTCTTACTAAAGTTTTAGATTACTTAGCATTAAAAATTCATGTACTTCTGGTGCACATTTGCAGGATAGCTGCAAAAGCAGAAAAGACATCTAAGTAGTCCCTTGTGACAGTTCTATTTTTCCTGCTTAAGAGACTGAGCACACTCTTTAAAGACCAGAGACTTCAAACAGAAGAACTGTGTTGTCGATTTTTCAGGTTGCACTACTTCTTATCTTGGAAGAATCCAACTTCCAAAACATTCAGTAAAGAAAGAGTGAAAAATTAAGAAAGCTTTACCCCAAGATAAGGAAACTATGCTGTTGATTTTGGGTGGGGGTTTTTTTTGATTTTTTTTTTTTTAATTTCTTTCATAGAGAATGAGTTAAGCAGACCATGTATGATTTTTAATCCCCCTTAACATAGTACCTCTGGAAACTGAAGTACCAGTCTTCTCTTATAAACAAGCTGCAGCAGTGTCCTTAGTTTAGCAACCCACTAATTTTTTGCCTCAGATTTTTAAATAGAATGTCATTTCAGTCACTGGTTAAGGCTTTACGTTGATAACGTGATGCTGGTGTTTTAGCATGTGAACAGAAGTAGCTATAAGGGTGCTTGTTCTTTGCAGTCCTGATTCTTGGGGCCACGATGAGGAGAGCTAGAAGAGTCTGGGTAAAAGATTTTATTTTTATTTTGGTATGACGCTTTTTGTAACAGTCTTTCTCAAATGTTGCATACTCAAGAACCTCTGTGCAGTGACTTGAGTTCACAAAGGTACTTCTCCACAAGTCTTTTGATTCTTCCCATCTACTTCTGGAAATCAAAGGGGAGCTGATGTTACAAACCACAGCTTTGAAACAGTAAGAGGTGAGGTAACAGCCATTTTACTTATCTTTCTTCACCATATTTTTAAACTAAATCATGCCTGCTCAAAGATGCAATGAAAGGTGTGTGTTTTGTAGGCTTTGGTCTGGTTAAGGGAGGATGCCATCTGGAAGGTGACTGTTCTCTCTGTTGTGGTCTGTTTTCTGACAGACTTGATTTTGCTTGCTTTTAACAAATTTGCACGTGGACTCCTGCAACCCTGTGGTTACAAAAGGAAACTGGGTAATGTACACCATACCTCAGGGATTCCTTATTCAATGATGAGAGTAATTTGTAACTGCAACCTAGATTCAAATAGCCAGGCTGTGTCTTTGCTAGATTTTTTTTTTTTTTTTTTTGGTGAGGCTCATAGTTGATGTCCCAGGGGAAGAGTAAGCAGTGATATTTGTGATGAATGAAGCTTAAAAATATACATGACCTACATCCATCCATGAATATATGTGAACAAAAGGTTATCTGGATTTCAAAATATCCAGATTCTAGTAAATGAGACAAGAGACCTGCCATAGCTGCCCCCTTTTTTTTTTTTTTTTTGGTCTTTTTCATCTCCCCTTATTTATTAGTTGTTAGTGCTTATTAGTTATTATCTAACTCTCTCTATTCTTTGGGGTATGACTTCGGGGTATGACTTTACCCAAAACAAGCATCAGATAAAGTAATGCAGGAGTGGGAGGAATGAAAACTATTAATTTTTAAATAAAAGATTCTTCTATGTGAGCAAAACAACCACGGAATGAGGCTGACTGTACTTCATAAGTAGATGGTTTATTTTAATAGAATAGTCAAATCCACAGAGTACTTGTGTCCATTTGTGCAGTGTCACAGTTCTAGATGATAGTTACAAATTCCACCTTCAGGACCAGATTCTCTTTTACTGCAAGCTGAGTGGATAAGGTTAGTGGGAGCCAGACTAGTTTGATTCAGCTGAGTATTTGTTCCCCCCGTAAGCTGTGAGGAGTACACTTACGGGAAAAAGCACTGTGCTCCAACCAGCCTGAGTTTCCTGCGTGAAGAGTCTGTTTAGACTCTGGTCTTTAGCCCAGAAATTAAAACATGTTAGATTTCCCCAGTGGTTTAACTTACGGAAATTTATCAACTATTTACACAAAACTATCTTTTAAAACGTGTTTCTGAGTTTACGAACTTAGTTTACTTTTGCATATATGCTGATGTCAGCTATACAGCTAAATACTCTGATGCCGTCTCACAGCAGTAGTTTGCAAACTCTTACACAAACCTCTGCCCCCATGTTCCTCCAGATGTAACAGTTTTTAAATCAAGCTCTGTGACACTGCCTGTTTACATCAGGCTTGTCCTTCCTAACTGGAATTCTGGAAAACTAACATTGTGTTTCCGATATCTTTACGTGTGTGTAAGAAGTGCAGTGGTAGCCTGGACAGGGACATGACTGTATATTGGAGCAAACCTATGACATCAATTATAGGAACACTCAGGAAATACTTGGTTGGGAATGTAAAGCTCTATGATCCAAAGATCTAGGATCTCAGAATGGTTTGGGTTGGAAGGGACCTGAAAGATACCTAGTTCCAACCACCCTGCTGTGGGCAGGGACACCTCCCACTAGACCGGGTTACTCAGAGCCCTGTCCAACCTGGCCTTGATGAATGAACTGTTTAAGCAGCAGACTGAAAACAGAGTAATTATTTTAGTTCTAGAGAACTTCATATTCGTAGCTTCAGGCCTGGAAATTTACTTCATACTATGTAATATATTCAGTAATATGCCAGATAGTCTGTGAGTTCTGTAATAATAATAATAATAATAATGGCCAGTCTTCGCGAGCGAAGATCCGGGGAAGGTCTTTCCACCTTCCAGCCTGCGCATTGGATTTTTTAGGTGAGACACAGTGTGTGTGGAACTGAGCCCACCCTTTAATCCTAAGGTTCATCTGCCGGGGCCAAGCGAGCTTGGACGGCTGTAATACAAGAAAATCAGACAGGCTAACCCAAAAAGAGCACTATTAAAAGCATGACACATTTCTCACAGATGACAGTAAATAGGGCATAAATTGTACTGGAATGCAAACAAATGGAATATATTTCTTACTTAAATGTTCCTCAGTTCTGAAACTTAAACTGCTTTGTAAACAATATTGTAATAAGATCTTTCTGTGTTACAAAAGGGCAATAAAAGGGCGTGAGAAGCTGCACAGCTTCCTCCCATCCAAAAGACTACTGAAATTTCTAGACTTCAAACGAAATTTGCACTGTAAATGATTGTTAAGATTCCAGATTCAGAAGACATTTTTAAACAAACATCTCTAGTAATGTATTGGATGTGTTTGTATGGAGAGCTTATGATATTTAATTAAAAAGTCATAGAGCTCTCCACTCTCACCCCCCAGAAGCCAGGCCTAAACCAGGCCTTAGTTTTGCAAAGCAGTGGTCTCTGAATGAATTTATTAGCTCATTTTTTTGTCTCTACACCTTATTTTACAGTCATTTTTGTGAGATTTTCATTCTACTCTATTAGTCTTTCATACATGGTTACTGAATTTGGATGCTGTGTAGTCACCCTTATTTGAGTATCTAGATTGCATTCTTGTGTCTTGGTTGTCTGTGTAAAGCAAGTAAGTTCTCAGAGTCAACGGAGGTTCCCTTTTTCATAGGGACATTGTTGAATTCAAGTGCCTTTATTCAGATGCTAATTTTTTTCAGGCCAGTTAGAAGCTAGACAGGGTGAACTTGGCTTTCCTCTGACTCTATCCACAGCCAGAGTTGCTTGATGTCATTATCTCCATTTTGCAAATTGAGTGCTGAAGCTCAGGGAAGGAGATTAAAAGAATTTTAGTTTAACTAAGCTAAGCTACTGTAAACTGAAATTCACACTCCAGCTACTCTCACTTGTGAGCATTGAAGAGTTAGCTTAAAAAGATGCTTGCTGTTTATTTAGGTACTTGAGAGAAACCGATTTTGTAGTTAGGAGAACTGCTTGCCTAGACATTTTATTGACCTGAGATTATCAGAAGCCAGAATTGAAGTGACTGTTTAATTCTGCTTTTCCAGTTTTTACTCTGTTCTTTACATATTGGAGTGCTTTCTACAGTACTTATATAGAGCTGTTCTTTGATTTCCATGGGTTTACAAACTCTGGTAGATTTTAACCTTAAGCATCTAAAGTTGGGCATCTGAATACACAAACATAGCTAATAACCACTGGAAAATATGTTTAAATAACCTGCTGAATATTGGATAATTTTCCTGTAGCAATGGGTCATTGTACATGCAAGTGGACTAAACAAAGGCTCCTTGTACAATTCAACAATTTTTTGAATGTTTTCTACCTTTCTAGTGCTTGTGTTTGTCTCAGTGCATACACTGTTTTGCATTTTGCACATTTCGGTTTCTTTGACTTCCATTGTCAGTATATGATGGTCACTCGTAGAACTAATTCCACAGTTCTCATTTTTGTTACTCATTAAACAGTCATGGTATACTGTAAATTTCTGACTTACCTATAGGAAAACATCAGAGAGGAGAACTTGTTCTGGTGGTTGTTACAGATTTTGCCCAAGCACCACTTGCCCCTTGCTGTTTTCCCTCATTCCAAACCCCATGATGAAATCCTTTCTGCACTGATTCTCTCTTAGCTCTACATCTGTCAATCTTTTACCATGTCTCTAAGGTCAGTTCTTCAGTCTACAGTCCAGAAAAATGGCTGCTGCTGTCTTTTTCCTCCATGACCCTGTGTTGCCAACTTCATTACGAGAGAGGCTGAGGATGTAAGGGCTGGATGAGCAGACAGATGTGTTGAGTTATGGCTGAACATCTGGGCCTGGAGGGTGGTGATCCATGGTACGAGGTCCAGTTGGAGGCCCGTAAGCAGCGGTGCACCCCAGGGGTGAATACTGGCACTACTGTTCAGCATCTTCATCACCAATCGGGATGATGGGACAGGGAGTCCCCTCAGCGAGTTTGCAGGTGATACAAAACTGGGAGGAGTGGCTGATACACTGAAGGGCTGTGCTGCCAGAGGGGACCTCAAAAGACTGGAGATAGGGGCTGACAGGAACCTCCGAAGGGAAGCCCGAAGTCCAGCTTCTGGTGGGGAACAACTGCAGGTACAATGGTTGGTAAACAGTTTTGCAGAAAAGGACCTGGGGGTCCTGGTTGGACACAGAGTTGAATATCAACTGGCAATGAGCCCTTGCTGCAAAGAAAGCACAGAGTATCCTGGACTGCACTGGAAGAGTCACCAGCACATCGAGGGAGGTTTCCCTCTACTCAGCATTGGTAAGGCTACACCTGGAGTATTCTATCTCAGTCTGGGCTCTCCAGTACAAGAGGATATGGTCATACCAGAGAGAGTCCTGTGAAGAGCCACAAAAGGTGATTAGGTGACTGGAGCATTCCTCCTATGAGAAGAGGCTTACAGAGCTGGGAGTGTTCAGCCTGGAGAACAGAAGGGTCAGGCTGGAATCTCATCAAAGTGTATCAATACCTGAAGAGAAGATGTGAACAAGATGGAGCCAGGCTCTTCAGTGGTGCCCAGTGCAGAACCAGAAGCAGTGGGCTCAAACTGAAACACAGGAGATCTCTCTGGGCATCAGGAAACACTTTCTTACTGTGAGGGTGACCGAGCACCAGCATGGGTTGCCCCGTGGCTGTGGAATTTGCATCCTCAGAGAGATTTAAAGGCTGTCTGGACATGGTCCTGGGCAGCTGGCTCTAGGGATCCCTGCTTGAGCAGGGGGTCAGACCAGAGGTCCCTTTCAACCTCAACCACACTGCAGTTCTGTGAGTTTGCTCTCAGTTCCTCTACTTGGTGTAACAAACCTGTCTGGTGCAAGGGCATTGCAAAGGAAATCCTGGGCAGCACTGCAACGGGAACAGGTCTTCCAAGAATGAAGGTACAGGGGTCAAAACCACCCACAGCTAACACTTATCACAAGTTCACAGCTTTGCTAAACTTGTTACATTGCAAGACTATGGGCAAAAGGCATATCTCTGGCATAAAACACAACCTGCTTGCCAAATTTAAATCTATGCCACAAGTCTGCAGGCAACTTCCTTGCAAAGCTTAATCAGTGTTACTGTTTTTTAACAATGTGAGTAGAACCCTTTCAGCTGCCATTCAATTTGCAGCCAATATTTTAATTTGGAAAATTTTAAACTGAGCAGCTGAAGCTTAGTGAAGGTATTATAAGCAACTGAAAGAAAAAAAACCTGCAGTTTTTGATGAAAACCTGCTATTTTTCTAGAATAATTTGAATATTCTTGCAATTCCAAGATCAGTTTGTGAACGGATAGGTCATTCACATTATTAGCAGATTTAGTAACTGAGTCAGAACTGGACAGTTTAGCACTCTCTGGGCCAAATAAGCATGCCCAGGAGAGAACATCATGCTACAGTGGGTGTTTAACTTCTCAGTAAGGATTGCCTTATCCTGTACTAGAAGTCTTACCACAAGGGGTTGAAGAGCTGGCAGTGGAATCTAAGTATGGGTGTAAAACCCAGATCAAGGGCTGCTTACCAGCAGGAAAGCACTCAGGGTGAGGTTCAAGATAATCTAGCTAGTATACATATGGGAAGGCTATGGGGAGGTCTGCGTGTGCTCTTGGTAGTGTTCAAGTGCATCAGCAACAGAGTTTACATCTTTGGATTTGTTCTACAGGCAATGTAAATTAAACTCCGTTTAACCCCACAGTGACATGTGAAGGCTAGACAGAAGGGAGGTGCCTGCAAGAGCTTTGCAGAATTTCATTCCTACCTTTTAAGTCTTCCTTTTCAGCCTAGCAGTATGTTTCTTGTATATTTTTTTCTTGCTTCTTAGATCAGTGTGAAGAGTAGGAGAGCTACAGCTGGACCCCCATATTTTGTGAATTAGATTATTGCCAGACCTCCTCTGGTCCCTGCCCAATGGTGTGTTAGAATTTCAAGGGGATCACTTATTCCTCTTAAACTTTTCTTTCTCAAGACTGGCTCAAAAACTAAAGCTGAAAATGCCTAAAATGAAACATCTGAAATGGGATGGAAGGGAAGTCCTCACAGTATGTTTTACAGGACACAATTGTTTAGGAACATACTAGATGAGCAGTAGCCTTTACAGAAAGATTTACAAATCAATAAACCTCACAGAATTCCCTAAAAAATTCTCCACTTTGCTAAAAAGTATGAGAAGCTCTCAGTGCCACGATCAACCCTATCCATACTGAAGTTCATGTAACTGCAGGTAGCCTCTGCTTCATGAAGGAAGGGCCAGCCCTATGCCTGACATCCACAGGTCACCTATTTACTGCAGGCTATTTTTGTTTTTCAGATGAGCCTGTGGTTATTTTACCAGCAACTGCTGCTCATCACCAAAAAGGAAATCAATATAGGTGATCACAGAGTACATCAAGGGGGAGTGGGAGCAAGAAGCAAAAATTTAAAAAACCCCCAACCCTATGGTGATTACAACTGTGTGTTCTGTGGGCCTTTTTTCTGGGTTCTCATTCCTACACTAGAGCTCTTCCCTCTCCAGATGAAATATTTAAACCAGTGGGGCCCATGCTACTTTTAAATATGCATGAGAGTGGGCCCATGATATCTTTGACAGAGAGAAGCTTCAGCAGAAACAGAAGAAAAGTCTTTCCCCAGAGACATGGGGTGTGTTGTACCAGGAATGGAATCCATCTATCTTCAAATACTGGGATGACTCCAGAAATATCTTCCAGCTACCCTGGGTTCCTGTACTCTCATTTTCCTGTCATCACCATTTGTATTTATAGAATGAATCCACTCACAAAAGTAAAGCAAAAAGCAATGGACACTGGCAAAAGTCAGAAAGATTACGAGTTCACAAGTCAGGGATTCCCCTTAACTCCTTTCATGCTATTTTTTATGCAAGCTTCGTTCTCTGGAGCTAACTACAATTCAAAATAATCCATTTGCTTAATTGAATTATCCTTAAGTAAAGGAAATTGAAAAACAGGGCCAGTCCAAGAGATTTAGTCCCAGTCAAAAAAACAGAGCTTCAGAAACAGTCAAACTTTCCTTAACTAACATGTTGTCAAAGAAACTACCTGTGAATTAAATGAAACAGGAAGACTTTAAAAACGAGCTTTTACCTTAAAACATAATATCTAAATTTTTTTGCAACTTGTATGAAGCTCTTGAAATACAGAAGGCCTGTGGAAACATTGGAATATTAAAAAAAAATAGGTGTAGTCCAAGTAAACGTTTATGTAAACTGTACTGGAAAGAAAGGGAAAAAAAGGATCATTTCACTACTGTCAAAAGCAGAGAATTGTGTATGTGCACATAACACTAAGTGAAAGGGAGCAGATAAAGTAAGACTTACATACCAATTTTCCAGTAAATAATTTACATGATAAGGAAATGAATGGTGCTTATCTAGAGTAAGCCTGCTCAGAAAGAAACCAAAGGTTGATCCTGAAAGGAACGTCATCTACCACTGCTAAAATCCCAGCAAATTTTCTTGTTCTTTTTCTGTCTCTGAACATAAGCTGCTAAACCTTGAGCCAGTTAGAAATGTTCTTGTGCAAACATATGAGCAAGCTATTCTTTATCCAGACAAATAACAGATAAATTGTGCTGGCAGCTACAATAGCCACATTTGCAAACTCTGCATGGATAATTCCAAACCACTTCTAACACCAGTGTATTTAGGTTTAGGTTTTTTCCCAGAAATTATTTGCAAAAATATAAAATCATTTTAGGAAGTATCGAAGTGCTAAACTAAAATACGCTACAATTAGGAAACTCCAAGAGTCGATGCTGGCAAACCATGAAGTATTTTAACATGACCCCATTACACAGATACAGTGTAATTACATCACTTTCATACACACTTAGAGTATGTCAACAAAGCATGTAAAGTAAATGAACTTCTGGCTTCATTAAGTCATTGGCTGTGACTTTAGTGCCCATGGACATTCTTACAGGCAGAACTTTACCCATTACACGCCATGTGTAAAACTGCTGTAGCTAATACCAACATGATTCAAACACAACAAGCTTTCTGTGTGGAGAAATGCATTCAGCACAGGCTTCCAGTCAATGTCAAACCCGATTTTTGCACTTAATTTTTCATAATAAAGTGTAGGGAGAGAAACTTAACACTCGTGATACTAAGCACTTGAGAACCACCATCTCAGGAGTGAAATATCTAGTCATGCAAGTCTGAAAGCCTTTATCTTTTTTTTATTTATATTGAATGGTCTGAATTTTGATCCACTGAATTATACATAACAATTAACGTTAATTGAAATTTAAATATCCAGGATCTTGTATGATATTCTTTGAAATTAAAACATACATGGTATCTTCTCAGGGTTTTCTGAGAAGTCAGCTGGGGTCCTTTAGCTGCTCATCCTTGCAAAACTGGCTCTGACAAAACGCAGTGGCTCATACAATTAAAACATATTTTTAAAAAATATATGGCAATTTTAATGATAGAGGCTGTTTGCTATAATCCCTAACAACCTGTATTCATATTAAAATATTCAATTTTAATAAATGGCTGAATAAAGAAATCTTGAGTATCTGGAATACTGTCAGTTCTTTGCAGCAGCCTTGTTTTCTCTTTCTGCTTTCCCCCCCACTCTTTCCTTAGTTTGAAGTTCTTGCACTCAGATTTCACTTATGAGTTTTCCTGTATTTTCCCAGAAGATTTACAGAACAGATGCTGTTGTGTCCTGGGTTATTTTTAAATTTCCCAGGAAACATAAAAAGAGGAGAGAGTAGACAGGCTGCTCCTGATGATGGAGATCACGTCAGATGGCAAGATAGCACTCAGCACTGCTTGGCTTCCATGGTACTGGGGAACTGATTAGCTTGTTTACACTGGAAGTATTTTGTTGACCGTTTCCTGACATTATATCCTGTTTTGCTAACAGAGGGGGTTCTATCCAGTCAGCAAATTTATATTTTCATTTACTTGCCCATTCACTTTTTTTCCCACAGATAACAATTATCCTTATCTCTCTTTTACAAATAAAAGTAAGGCTAAGTGTACTAGGTACTGCCCTGAAAGGTAATGCCAGAGACAAGCTCCCATTTTCCAAAAGTTGTACAATATTTTTATTTGTCCAAATTTTTAAACATTCCTAAATTGCGTCAAGTGAAGATGCAACTGTCAAATTCACCTTGCTGCTTTGCAGGCACGTGGAATGTTTTAAAAAACAAAACAAGCTCATTGCACGTTTCAGGAGTTGTAGGAATGTTAATCTGGACACAGGATTTAACTCCACCCATGCTCTGCCCAGGATGTAGGATTACTCATGCACTTCACGTACTGCCATTTTCCTTCCATGTGTACATCCATAATGACCCTTGACAGAAACCCCTGAGTTTCTTTAGGTTCTCCCTGGGTTTTCTTTGTCCCCTAAAAGAGGCCAAGGCATTGTTATGAGTATCATATCTACAGGGGTAGATATGGCTGGAAGAAATTTGTTTAAATTATTTATTAGCTAGACACTGTATTCACAATTGTCCCTGATGCTGTCCAAACACTCACAAGGGATGCAGTGAAGCATACCCTGCCTAAAGAAAGCTAGGGCTGGAAAATTAGGGAAAACACGAAATTCTTAAGTATGAACCGGTTTCTTTCCCTTTGTCAGCAAAATATATAAGAATCAAAAAGTGGAAAACCAGGAGGCTTTGCACATATTGTCAGGTCATTGTGCCACTCGTGAAGTATTGTGTGGAGAGAAGCAAAGTGTTTACAGGAAAGCTGACAAACCAGCTAGCGACGCTCGGAATGAGTCGTGGTAAAGCCAAGGGACAGGGAGGCGACGCAGAGCTGCAGCACGGCTGGTCAGGGAGGGGCGGCTGTGGGTGCCCTCGGTGGTGACGCCAGGGCTGAGCATGATGCAATGCCGTCCAGTTGGGCCACTCGCACACCACCAGCCACCAGGATGAATAGCTGGGTGTAGGCAGATGGCAGGCAAATCCCGCAGAGCCACCATGGAGCCCGGTGGGAAGGCAGGCTGGCACCTGTGTCGCCTTGCAGGAGCTACAGCGGGGACAGGGCGGGGGCAAGCGATGCTGCTGTGTCACTGAGCAGCGGCTGTGGCCGTCGCTGCTCCCACCCGTGCAACATCTGTCAGGGCAAGACCCTGGGGACAGGGCAGGGACTGCACAGGTCCAGGGGGAGCCTGGTGGAGGAACCGGGATGAAACAGCCTCTGCCGCGGCTTGCGCAGCGGGAGAGCCACCACCTGCTCTGCACCTCTCGTTATGGGGCGATGGTCAATCAAGACAAAGACAATCCAGAACTGACCCTTTTTGTAACCGCGCTGGTTAAAAGAAGGACGAAACCCAACTTCTCCCACAATAACCACGGCCCAGCCACAAGCCAGGCACGTCCCCGAACCACCCCCCCAGGCGCTGTGCCCCCCGCACTGAGGGGCGGCCGCGGCAGTGCCGGGGCGGGCGGGCGGACAGACGGGAACAGCGCTCCCCGGCACACAGCCCGGAGCTCTGGGAAGGCCGGGACGGCCTCTCCGGCTGCCCCCGCCCCGGCCGGCGCTGCCCCCGCCCCCGGCCGGCCCCTGTGGCGGTGACGTGCCGGGCCGGGCCGGGCCGTGCCGGGCGGCGGGGGCGGCGCAGAGCAGCGCAGTAGCAGCGGTAGCCGCGGCGGGGCGGGCAGCGAGCGGGGCGGCGA
The DNA here is from genome assembly GCF_022539395.1 of Myiozetetes cayanensis. Lineage (NCBI taxonomy): Eukaryota > Metazoa > Chordata > Aves > Passeriformes > Tyrannidae > Myiozetetes > Myiozetetes cayanensis. Next base: position 83,498,965 of record NW_026087411.1, on the reverse strand, counting down.
GCGCAGCACCATCGCCAGGAGCGCCGGCAGCAGGTAAGGACGCGGCCCCTCGGCCCCCGCCGCTCTCCGCGCCCTCCTCCCTCCCGGGGGAGGCGCCGACCCTCCGGCCCGGCCGCGGCGCTGCCCCCCGGCCCCTCCCGCTGCCCTGCCCGCCGGGCAGGTGCGATCGGGGCGGGGAAGGGCCGGGAAGGGCCCTCGGCCGGGTGGGCGCTCCCGCCAGCGCACCGCGGGACGGACCTGCTACACCCGGAGCTTCCCGGCGAAGTGCAGTTAAAATCCCTCTGGACTGTTCTTTACTTCCTTAAATCACTGATATGGGAATTTCTTTCCTCTGTGGGTTTGGGTTTTTTGTTTTTAGTGTCATCCTCTGTGAAATCCCATCCCTGCAGAGTTACAGCTGAGCTCCCCTCCTTGCTTCAGGAACACTTCCGTGCTGTCACAGCAAATAAAATTTTTACAGCCCTTACTGGCCGAACTCAGCATGACTGGTAGTGCAGTGGAAAAACATCTTCTTACGGAGTATTTCTCCATGAAGTACTTTTGCAGACTGTGGTTTTGGAGAGCAGCATGTCTCAGCATACGATCAAAATCCGATACCCAGTTCCTGTAGCTCGCGTTCTTTATTGACTAGGAAAACTTAAAAAGGTTCGTCCCCTTAATGGTCTTGAATAGAACTTGCAGTGCAGCACCTATATTGTTGATGCTTGCCTGATGCTTGGTCCTCAGGTTCCAAACTAGTAAATGCCACCAAGGCCTGTAATACGGCGATAGCTAAACTAATAGATGACAGGTTCTGTAAAAGGATGATTGCTACCTATTGCTTCATCTGAGTGTGCTGACTGCCGGCCCTTTTTTGACACAGATGAAGAGAAGTAGTACGTTGAGACTTGTGTCCCCTCTTGCTCTCAGGGGGGAACAGACCTTTGAGGCGACCTAATTTCTTACAGTTCATTTGGCATCGCCGGGCTGTGGAGCGGCCTATGGGTTGAGTTCACAACCATCCGAGTACAAAGGTTGGCCACAGGACTGCCTTTCTTCTATTGCAAGTGTGACAAATTAACAGGGTGGAGATGAACTCGTGAGTTAAATGTCATCTGCAGTTTTTAGTTTCATTTTTTAGTGAAAAAACCCTAGTAAAATGGAAGTAATTTAATGATTAAAATAATCATTATGAAAATTTAAATGTATAAGCAAATGTCTTGCAGTATTTGTTTAAATATAATTAAACTGTACTAACCTACAAGTTAACTATGAAGTATACAGTTTATAAAACAACTGCAAAAGAAAGCTGAGTATTGTTGAGGTAGGAGAGTAAATACTGAAATTGTCAGAGCACAAGTTACAAACCCGTGCGATGTTTTTATTAATGTAGAAATTAAGATTTAATTTGACTGCACTTTTAGTGTATGTGTTTTTAATGTGTCTAAGTTAATAAACTATTTAGTGATGGTACGGTTATGCTTTTGACTGTGAAACTATAAAGCCAGCGGTGTGAATATAAAGGCAGTAAACTTTCTTGTGGGGCTTAATAGCTTTCTGAATCAAAACCATGTCAGTGTTAGCTTGCAGAAGTTCTAAGTAAATTGAACTAATTTCACCACCCCAGAGTTTCTAGTCAGAGTGGGCATTCCTGTATAATCTGCACTAAGTACTGTGTCCTTCAGCCTCAGGCATTGCCATGTGCCTTTGTTTTGATAATGGGTCAGTATTTTGACTCATTAATAATAATGTTCTCATAAGCAAGGTGAAGTAGCGCTTCCTTGTGCCTACTCTGCCAGGGTGGAGAAGGCTTTGTGACCCAATCTAGCCTTCGTATTTTTGTAGTACTTGATAACGCTGCTCTGAGGAAAGCTTTGAGGTTTTTGAAATTTTGAGAGTCTCATGAGTGATGTGGCAAAGTTGAGTGGGGACTAACTTTTTATCAGTACACAATGTGGAAGCGTGAGATTAATCTGGCAAGTTCAAAATGAACAAAAGGGGGGTAGTTTTGGTTTTGACCCACTGTGTAGTTAGTTAAGCTTTGGAGATTCAGAAGCGTGTGGAAATTGAAAGTTTACGGGGACTTGAAAAGCAGCCGGACAAATTAATGAAAGAAAAATCTACTAAGGATTACTTGTGCTGAGTGCCTCCAGTAGCTCAGGGTGTCGCTGAGCTGAACACAGAGCCCGGGAGAATAAACTGGGGATGTACTGTCAATTATTTATCAAATTTTTATATTAATTTCAGGCACTGACCTACCGCGGACAACAAACTTGCCTCTGACGCAGTAGGGCTGTTCTTAAGGAAATTGTTAATCTGAAGTGTTTGAGAACATCTGAACCAAAGGGACTGGATCTAGAGATAGCAAGTCTGGGTGATAATTCTCAGGGAATGATTATGAGTCACCATCAAACTGGAAATCAGTTTAAGTGGTGCTGGGGGCAGTTCTGGTACCTCTGTATACTTGTTGTCATTGATGTCTTTGATCAACAGAATTAGCACAAAATCTGAAGAAGACAAGTAGGTGTTTCAGGATGTATTTTTGATGATCTGCTTTGGAAGACAAGAGGTTTTTGATAAGTTCAAAGGCTGTATTTGAGTGCAAGATACTATTTTCAGGAAGAAGATCCCATAGTCAGATAGTTAGTCAACTCGGCAGCAGCGCCATGGAAGCAGGTCTGAGGGTTATCGGAGATCTCAGTAAGCATGGGGGTGCAGTACTGTTGAAGTTTGTAATTTAAATTTTTGAACTAATGAAGCTTAATGTAATAATGTGTTCAGTTTTGGCCACAGGCCGTTAAGAAAGACAAATGCAAATGTCTCAATCCACCAAAAATGGTCATCAGGGCTTAGGAAGGGTTTGGAAAGTGTCATCTACAGAGACTGCATGTGCTTGGAAAATGTGTTCTACAAAGGCTAGACAAGCTCAGTTCCAGCAGAAAGAGATCAGGGTACAAGAAGAAGATATTACAGTCTTAAAATTAGTGAGAAGTGGTCTGTGTCCTGTCAGTGACTGCATCGAAAAAGATTAAACTAGTTTGCACCAAAGACTTGATGAAGTTCTTAAAATCTGTTACGCCTCAGGGAGAACTGGAACAAGCTGAGGTTGTGCAATCTCCTTTCTGCAAAGGTTTTTGAAAGTCAAATAGGACTTCTGTTAAGGATATATTAAAAACATTACTCAAAATTGTCTTACTTGTTCTCACACAGAGGCTTGAGCTTGATTTCTTCAGGTGCTGTCTGTATTCTGAGCTTATATGGAAAAAAGTAATTTCAGTGCTCAAAAGATAGGCAGTTTCTGTGATAAAGTCCTAGAATCTTTCAATTATTGATGGTCATCTCATGTTACAGTTTAAGCATTTGGTTTTAAAATAATTAGTGTTGAGGCAAACTATTTCATTTGACAGCAAAATGTTGTGGTTTAGGAGTATAGCCTGTAATACCGTAGGAAATGTAGTTGTAGGACCATACTGTGGTTTAAACCAGCAAAATCAGAGGGATAAAACCTGAGGTATTCATCATCTGCTGTAATATATACTGTATGTGGCCTCATAATTTATGTCCTAGTGCTACAGTGTCTTTGGTTCTGAAATACTTTTAAAGAACTGTCACCCTGTTTAAAAAAAAAAAAAAAAAAGAAAAAGAAATCAGACTTGCTAAGTAACATGTGTTTCTCATTTTGTATCCACTTCTTAAAGTATGCATGGGAAGATTAAAATGGCAACATTTTAACATAACATACCGTCTATTGAAGTTTTTGCTTAGCTGTTTCTTGGAATGACTGTATTATGTTTGTATATAAGTGACTGAGACTGGTGTTTCTGAAGTATTGATAAATACTGTAATAATACAAAAAACACATAGGAAAAATGTAATTTTTGAACGGATATCTGTGGATGCATTTTCCTCCCCAAAATAAACCCCAATAAAAACAAATTTTGCAAAGCAGAATGTGAAGTATCAGCAGCCTTTGGGGTTTTTCCTAAGGCTCTGATGGCAAGAAAAAGACATAAATCTATGGGCACTTTAATCTCTGGTAGAATAATCTCTCTAAGTAATGACCATACAGAGTTAACAGTATGTGTTCTGCTGGAGAGAGCATGCTAAAACTGTCTTTCAGTAGGTGACCATCTTAGAATATCAATTCAGAAATACTGGTATTAATAAATAAATAAATAAGTTCTTGCTTTTTTATTTGTGTTGAGCAGTGTGCAGAAATGGAGCAGAGGGCGAGGGGACTCGGGGGGACTGAGGTCCTGCTGCTGTGCTGCAGCTCAAAGGCAAGGCCTGTTGCCACTTGTGGACAGCTTAGCCTGGCCTTGCACAGGTGGTTTGGGAGCCCCAGCAGCACGCTGACTTTTCCACTTTGAAAGGGGAGTTGCAGCCAGGTGACATGTAACCTGCAGACAAGGTGCTGGCTGCAGCTCCTGCAGGCATGCTGCAGCTCTGGGAGCTGAACTGCAGGTACTGTCAGTAGCAGGGCATGAACACTTGGTTAAGCGTTCATCAAGCATGAAGGCTTGATTAAGTGTGGGTTGGTGTCTGGCTGCCGTGGCTGCGCTGCAGAGGTCACACCCAGCATTTTTTTGACTAGGGAAGCTTGACTTCTGTCAAGCCAGGGGTCTTTTCTTGTCAACTGAATGATTCTTCTCACTCTGCAAGTGGGTGGGTGAAGGGTGGTTTCTGCTTGCTCCAGGGAATGAGAGATGGATCAGACATCTGGAATTAAACCTCACTTTTCATATGTGCAGCTCGCAGTGTCACTGCTGCTGTGCTTGCCTGGTCTCTGCTTGCTAAAGGTAGAAAGGGGCCAGTCCCAAACTGGGATCCAGCCCTGCCAGTGCTGAATGGAAGTGTCATGATCACTACTAGAACTGAGGTGGCCACATTTATGTGTGCATCTTTTGGGGCCTGATCTGCTCTCAGAAGAATCAAAAGAGAAATTCTGAGTCTTGAGGTGAAAGTTTGAGTGAACCTTGGATTTGTAAAATGCTGTACAAAAGGTCTTAATTATCATAAAAGAAAATTCTTCTTTGGTTTTCTTGAAGCAACATGCCTTGAAAGAGCTTGCTGAATTTATTTTGCAAAGGTAGTTAAACAGACAATTAAATTAAGAGTATTAGTTACATACCGGATAATTGTTTCATGAGCAAATTTGTTTTCCTTGTAATTAAAAAGACTTAGCAGACTGATTTGAAATTTAAGGGGGGGGAAAAAAAACAAAACAGAAGCAGAGAATTTAACAAAGCCAGTGGTTCACAAAAATCTCTTGGATATAAGCTGTATTTTACAAAAATAGCAGCTAATATGCTAATATAATAGCATCTAAATGTTTCTATGGATCCTGAATCTGAAGCGATGTGAATATTGTTACTTATTGCTTTTTGAGCAAGTTCACCATGTGATGTGTATGTCCAGAGCTCTGTGCATATCTCTCATCTGCTCTACTGTCTTCATTGCCATGACACTTAGCATGGTTTTGATCATCTTAGGTGCATTCTCATTAGTTCCGGATCCAACGGAGCCCATCTAAAAGGTGATACTGTATTAACTGTGTTTTGAAAGAAGCTGTCTGAGGGAAGACAGCATGTCCTTCTCCAGTCCTCAGGCATGACCCGTGAAGCAGGCTATGCCTGTGGACTGACACCCCCTTCTGAATTCACACCTGTGCTTAGCTCTTTCCTGATTTATTCAAGTGCAGCCCATTAGAGCTGCTCTATGGTTATAGAGGTGATAAACAGTAAAACCCTTTCACAAAGTCCTCTGTGCCAAAGACAGACAATTTTGCTGTGTCTACTTTTGTCACGTCTGGGTGAGCACTGTGTGCAGGTGCACAAAACCTGACCATCATGCCACTCTGCTTGTTTGAAGGGGAGGCACTGGAGAGTTTTGGGGGTGAGATGCTCTGTAGCTGCTCATCTAGTTTGAGATTTAATGGTGTGTCATAACCTCCGGTGCTGTTGCTGCCCTTGCTTATGTACTGCAGTTTCCAGAACAGGGATCAAAGCATTCAGGACTGAAGAATCAGACAAACACTTAATTCTGTCAATTTTAATGATTCTGCTAGGTTGCAATTTTGGGAATAGTTGGGCTGAGGGAACTGCCTACTGGCCCCTCCAAGAGTAGGAAATCTTCAACGGCTGCCTCTTCTGCACCCTTCCCAGGAGTGCTGATAGTTATAGGGCTCTTTTGCATCCCAGTGCAAACTGCTGGCTCTGCAGAAAGCAGCAAATCCGAGCGCCTTTCTCTTCTCCATATTCATGCTGCAGAGGGATGTCAGGCATTTCAAACCTTCGGTAACAGGGTAGCAGTAGCATGTAGTGAAGATCAGAAATGAGGGGATGCACACGAGGGGTGTGCCCTCAGCCGTGGCCTGATCAGCTCACCCTCTCTCAGGAAACTGCAACATGTTTTGCAGTCTCTTAGCCCTGTGTAACCTTCAGTGCCTCTATCAAAAGTTAGACAAATGCCTGCAGTAGTCCTTTGCAGAGAGAAATGAGGACGTAAAGGGTATATGTGGAGAATTTAATAGAATTATAGAATCTCAGAATGACCTGGATGGAAAAGACCTTAAGGATTCATCTAGTTCTGATCCCCGTGATGTGGGCATGCAATCCCAGACAGAGCTACACACCAGGGCAGTCACAGCAGTAAGAGGGGCAAGGATTGTAAAAGATCACAGACTTCAGAAGGCCCAAAGATTACGTGGACTTATATTACTGTCTAAGGATAAAACGTACATGTGGTGGGTTTGGAGGTGAGAAATAATTTATTTTGTGTATATTTTTTTTGTTGTTTTGTTTTAGTTGCTGCGTTTTTTTTGGTCTTGTTTTGTTTCCTGGAATTCTTTACAAAGATGGGAAAACTGATGAGATAAGTCTTTGTCTCATTTTATAAGCTCCTATAAATGAGGGGTTTTTTCAGAGCTTGCAGTTGCTTTGAAGCCTTGGCAGTGTCCGTGCAGCCAGTCTTTACAGCAGATGCTTGGGTACACGAATGGCAGAATGCGCCTCTCTGCTGTATAGCAAGGAGTGTTACTTGTGTGGATGCCACAGCAACAATGCTGTTTCTCCTTCTCTCATACTTGCTGGCTTGCCTTTTGATGAGCATGCTGCTGGGCCTGTTTGCCCTCCTCTTTTAATTTTTTTCCAAAAAAGAGCCTTTAATGATTTTTATGGATTTTGGTAACTGATCTTCTTTTGGCTGTGGTTATGAGCATTGCTTTGAATTTCAAAGTTCTTGGGAAACAGAAGAGAAATGGAATGTCTTGAATTGGAGCTGTTGGGAACAAAACACTTCTGTTTCTTCTGTACACTTGGAGTTTTGGAGACAGTGAGATGATCTCTGTCTTCAGTTGTCATCCTGTTACATTACTCTTGCATCTTCTCAAGTATCTGAAATTAGTCATGGTCAGACACTCAACCTCAGATTATATGGACCTCGAGATAGTGTTTGGTTCACTGCATGAATGTCCTGTATTAAAATATTTTTTCTTTGGGTGTTTAGAGGGGCATTATGGGCTTTTTCAAAAGTAGTCTTAACACCTTAGTATTTTTTTAGATCAGTTATGCAAGAACAAATTTCAAGCTTTGTTTAGGAAAAGATTGTTTCTTCAGATACCTTTTTTATCATATTCTGATGGTAATCTAAAATTTTAGGTCTTGTTTTATATTTTGCTTTAAAGGTCTACATCCTTTCAAAGGAAAAAGATTATTTTATTAATGCAGGGAGAGGAATCTGAGACATGAAGTTCTTAGCCTTTTATCATGCTGTACAAGTCATGTCTTGCTCAAAAGGTCAACACCCACAGAACATGAGTTTTTTTACAGTTCAGTCAGTGGTCTAAGTAGCTGCTTTTCTGGGTCTGTGACAGTCTTTCCTATTGTCAATGAACATGCAGTCTTTCAGTGATAAGACAACTGATAGTACGGGTATTTCTGGATTACATGCTAAATTATATTAGGTATATTCCACACCAAAGCAGTAAAAAATAAAATACATTTATATTACATATAAATGTTATGTTGACCATATACTCTTATGGATTATTCTCTTTCAGTTTAAATCCTTACAGCTTTACTAGTTTTGCATACATTTTTGTCAAGTATTACATGAGATTTCTTTTAACTTTGAACTGAAAGTACTTTATTTTATCAAGTGTTGGAGTTTAGCTTATTTTTTTCTGTTGCTATGGAATTCTGTGTCTGTTCATGTAGTAGTCAGCCTAGCAGGGGTTATAACATGTAAAGTTAGTTCACAGACTTTTCTTTTTTAAATTGCCCTTTGCAGCTTCTGTTGCAAACCATTTTGTTACAGTCCTTGACCAGTTACTGATCTCTGGAGAAGGAAAGGGTGTTTTTCTATCCCTTAAAAGAAATGCACTTCTATTATTTCCTGATATTTTAAAATTATTTTAAATTTTTTTAGTGAAGGCTTGGGATTTTATGTGAGTGATAAGTACTGACTGCTCAAGTGCATGGGATGGAAGTGGAAATTTGTATGATTTAAAAGAAACAAACAGCTATTTGAGATGAGTTGTTTTCTGTATTGATCCTGGTTTCTGTATGAATCCCTTTGGGAGGGAAGAGGGCAGAGGGCAGACAAAAGGCACTTCATGTCACTGGCATGTTTGTTTAGTCACTGCTACTTTAGCCCTAGGGAGGAGGTAGAAGAAGGGGAGAGAGAAACTACTGTGAGAAGTAGTTTCAGGTGAGATCCTACTCGAGTAGGAGGCTGAAGGGTAATGCCGAGGTGGGAAAGTCTGGGGACCTGAGAGGACAAAGAGACCCCAGCAGATTGAAGAGGAAACATTTGAGGATTGTAGTAGAAGAAAAATGGTGTTTTGATTGCTTGTATGCAAAGCAGGTTAGCATTGGGGGTTGCCCTTCCTACCATGTCTGGGCTGGACTTTAAAGCCATGTTTTCCTCATCAGCTGTAAGATTCTGCCTGATGCCCCTACTGGCACTGACCCTTCGTGCTGCCCAGGCACTGACCCTGGGTGTGTCTGCCAGGGGTGTAACAAGACCCCGAGGCATCGCAATCTGGGCTAAGTATTTCACCCCAAGACAGGTAAAGGTTTTGGAAAGGTTTTGGAGTGCAATCTGAGGGTGTGCTAAGGTGTGGTTGGTTCTAATTAATGAAAACTAATTGGCTCATGTTTTTCTAGGACTCACCTCCTTCTTTTCAGCAGCCCCTCTTATTTCCTTTGATCCTCTTGCTGAAAATAACCAAAAAGTTTTGAGAGGATCCAGGTAAGACAGGAGCCTTCTCAAAAGGATCTGTTACTTCCTCCACTGTACATAAGCTGTAGGGAGAAATTTGATACAGCTGTGCATGAGGCTCCTGTGGCTTTGTTTTTTTTTTTAGTTGGATCAGCTGCTTCATTGTAAATTCATGACCTAATTTTGTGATGAACATCTTATAGGCTGGCAAACCCACAAATTTCTAACTAGCAGTCCCCAGTCTGACAATGAAGTAGGCATATCTGTAAGGTAAATGATTTTTTTGGGTAAGTATTTAATTTCACTTTGTTTCAGGCCTTTGTGTAAGGAAAAGCTGTGTGACTGTCACACATCTGAAGACAGAGGAGAAACAAGTTGAATATGAAATAGTAGCCACATTTTCAGGAAAACCAATGTTATGTTGTGAGAAATTAGTCTAGTAATGCTAGCAAGCATTTAAAAAATGTTTACTTCTTGGCGTGCTGTTTATTTTTGAACCTGGTGTCTTAATAGACTGCAAGTTACTACTGTTGAAAGAGGAAGGATGTTTTTTTCCTTTTTTCTGACAAATTACCACTTCTCTCAGGCATCTCATGCAAGTGTTTGGGCTCTGCTGTGGTTCTAATATGAGCTAAAAGCTTTCATTAGTAGGCAGGGAAGTAAAGAAAAACAATTGTGCCTTCTCTGTTATTATACCTCTGTCAAGATCTTCACATCTGTTTCATTACTAAAAAGAAGAAAATGTGGGAGAAGAATGAAGGATTTTTAAAAGATCTTGCCATCACTGAGAGAGGATTTCCCCTTTTTCAGGTACCAGGGCTCTCCTTCAAGGGCTCCCACCCAGCTGGGACAGGAATGGCTTGGTGTGGAGCTTGGGTGCTTCAGGCTATAGCAATGAACATGTAGGATGCAAACCTTGGTTCTGTAGTACTGATATCACCTCTTTGCACTGTTGCATGTAATGCAGTCAAATTTTGACCCAGATGCATGAGATAGTGCTCATCTGGAGTTCACCGGAGTGTAAAGCATAATGAATACTTCAGTGTATGTTGTTAGCATGTCACCTGGGTTGGCTTCCCGGGTTGCATTGTGTCTTGTCCATCATTCATCTGCCTGGATCACTCTAGAATGATCTGGTTCCTTGGTACTTCAGGTGCATGTATTTGTGGAGGCTTCACAATGTGTCTCCCTCTGAATCAGACTTCTGTTTTCAGGATCAGCTGCTGCCCTTAAAGAAGTCCTGTGTAAGTTATTCCCAGGACACTTGCCCTAATTTTTTTTTATTTTTTTTTTTTTATTTATGTTGCTACTTCCAGGATATCCTGCCTTTTGTGTTTCACAACTTGCTGGAAATGGGGAGGATTTGCATGGCGTCAGGCCTGTAGATGAACATGCAGCTTCACATGCCCTGTGTGGACTGCGTATACCAAGACGGATTGCAAATGGAGTTTGTACAATAGAGCAAGTAAAACTGGCTGCATCAGTGTGGTTTTCTGAGGATGAAAGAGATGCTGGCTTTTGTTTTACTTATCAGCCAGGCTTGCTGTCTAGTGAGAAGGGTAGTAGAGACATGCAGGGCAAAACATCTGGTAGAAGCAGAATTTAAAGATTGGAGAGAGAGAATTTTAATCAAATTTCTCATTTTCTTCTCTGTTTTTTGCATTCCCTTGTTGAGGATGAGCAGTGCCATACCACTAAGCACTGGATTGGGATGCCTGTAATTACTTGGAAGCTGTCAACCTACAGTTAACCCTGCTCATCTGTCTGAGGTTGGGAGAGAGACGTGGAGAACAATTTGCTGTGGGGAACATTCCTCTTAGGACAAGCTTTGTTCATGTGTGCTCAACACAGCCTGGAACCTCTGCAGCAGAATGTGCTTGCTCCCCATGTGAATCAGCAGGACGGAGTACTTTCTGTTGTTGCAGGCTATTGTGGGTGGCTGCTCTGTTGGAGACTCCTTCGGCTGTTCACGGTGCTCCTTGCATGGATGATAATGCACTGAGCTTGGTCTGGGTCCTGCAAAAAACACCCTATGCCCTTTACCACCTAAAATGCGTGTGGATTCACTGGATTCCTGGATCAAAGTAGCAATCTGTTTTCCTGTTTCAGAAAAAATGGAAGTGAGGGGAGTACTGATGCTTTGAGATGAAAATCTGCTTTACAGGCTAATTTTAGATGCAGCTTAATGTGTAAGAGGGAGGCAGTTTGGAGTAGGAAGGACTTGAGAAGGGAAGTAACTACCAGAGGTCAAAAGTTTTTAATGCCAATTGACCAGGGTGGTGTAGACAGAAGCAGCCACCTGTGCTGGGGAAAGCATGATCTGGAGCACTGTCTGCTGACCTGTGGGAATGCTGGATAGAGGAGGCTCAGTACATGTGGTTCACCTTCCAGGCAAAGCCTTGCTGACTGGCTGAGCTCAGAGGCTCAGCACAGTGCAGGATTAGCACAGCTCCACAGGCAGAGTGGAAAGCTCCTGACCTCCTGGTGTTCCCCAAACAAAAAAAAAGTTCAGAGCATTGCAAGGAGTTTTTCTTACCTGGAATAGCATCAGTGCTGATTTTTTTGTGCTGTCATGTTTTCTCTACAGTATCTTCAGTGATCCTACCGTGTTTCTCTTGTTTTTGACTTGTTGATAGGTGGCAGCTTTAAAACTGAATGTGTTTCTCTTCAGAGAGAAACTTTTTTTTTTCTTTTTTGTTCTTAAAAAAAAAAAAAAAGGCATTTTGAGGTTGGGGGAAGAGGTAAACTATGGGATGCCTAGAGAACGGGGAGAGGCCTAGTATCAAAGAATATAAAAATCATTCGCTTCAGTCAAGGCCTAATTTTTAGTCCATTGCTACAACAGAAGAACATGTTAGGCAAAAAATCAGTCCTCCCTCCTATACCTCCCTGATGTTTTTCAGTATAGATCTAGTTCAAGAGACCCTTAGCAGTAAAGGCTTACAGGAAGGCTGCTGTAGTTTATTAGAGCACTTCCTGGGTGGCTCAGCCTTCATCTCCAAAGCCAAGCCTCGTGTGTTATGGTTCCCTATGCTGTTATTACGGGACATGCTCTGTATACATTTCTAGAATGATGTCAAAAGCTTCTGTATCAATGGAGAATCATCACATAACACAAGCTGCTGGATGTGTGAAGAAATTAGTTAAATTACAGCATCCAGTAAAACTTGAATGAGTTTTATAGAGTGGAAGCTGAAAAAGCAAATACTTTTTTGATAACTTTTGAAGTATAGTTGTGCTTCTCTCTTGTGCGCTTCAACTTGAATGTCAGCAACTTTTGCTAATTTGTCACTTCTAAAAAAAAAAAAAAAGGCATTTTGAGGTTGGGGGAAGAGGTAAACTATGGGATGCCTAGAGAACGGGGAGAGGCCTAGTATCAAAGAATATAAAAATCATTCGCTTCAGTCAAGGCCTAATTTTTAGTCCATTGCTACAACAGAAGAACATGTTAGGCAAAAAATCAGTCCTCCCTCCTATACCTCCCTGATGTTTTTCAGTATAGATCTAGTTCAAGAGACCCTTAGCAGTAAAGGCTTACAGGAAGGCTGCTGTAGTTTATTAGAGCACTTCCTGGGTGGCTCAGCCTTCATCTCCAAAGCCAAGCCTCGTGTGTTATGGTTCCCTATGCTGTTATTATGGGACATGCTCTGTATACATTTCTAGAATGATGTCAAAAGCTTCTGTATCAATGGAGAATCATCACATAACACAAGCTGCTGGATGTGTGAAGAAATTAGTTAAATTACAGCATCCAGTAAAACTTCAATGAGTTTTATAGAGTGGAAGCTGAAAAAGCAAATACTTTTTTGATAACTTTTGAAGTATAGTTGTGCTTCTCTCTTGTGCGCTTCAACTTGAATGTCAGCAACTTTTGCTAATTTGTCACTTCTAAAAAAAAAAAAAAAGAATTATTATTTCTTAGCAGACCAGATGCAGTGGTATTTTTATTTTAGCAAATTTAGATTTGTATCCTTTACAGGTCATAACACTGGGAAGTTAGCCAGCATGGCTCACCCTTGTCTGTGAAGGCAGCATAGGAAACTGCTATTGCTGGATGTGCAGGCATTAGATTGATCTTGTTTCCTTTATTGTTCCAAAGTTACTGGAGTTATTCAAGAAGCATGCTTGGATTTTTTTTTTTTTTAAGTTAGTCAGAGTAAACCATTATAACTAGGAACTTTTTTTTACCAGTCACCCAAATAAAGCAGAAATTCTGGAAGTTGTGAATTTCCTTTTAGCAGAGCATGGATACCAAAATGCAATGTCAACTTCGTATTATTAGTTTTCTTTCTGTGTAGTAAGAAAGAAATATTGTCTGCTTTTGTTTTTTGGGTGATACTGTAGCAAAAATATACTCCAGGTTTACAATTCAGTCTTCTGAACTATAGTCAAGTGTTTCTTTTAAATAACCTCTGTTTATTAATAAAAATAATAAGATAACTCTTCAGACCTTGTGTCCTTCAGTCAATAAAAGGAAACATGTACTTCCCTGTAATTGGAGACAGGTAGGCTGTTGTGGAGGGTGGAACAGGAGTCTTTGTAAGAGAGGTGGAGTCTCCATTAACATGGTGTGACGAGGGTCTGATTCATGTGTTGATGCATTTTGCAAAATGGGGCTGTTCATTGGTTGTTTTTTTTGGTTTCATTTTGGCTTTTCTTAGGTCAGTGGGTTGCAAGTTGTATCACTTGGGCTGCTCTGTACTACATCTTACACTTTGAATTCAGTTGTTCTTGAGTTCTTGTCTCAAGACCTCATACAGGTCACTGGAAGGTGACTGAACCCCATGTCTTTGTTGCTGTCTCAGCACCAAAGGAACTGGAGTTTTCTGGGTTCCTGAGGAAGTGCTTGACTTGTATTAATCCTCCAGGTTCTTCATCGTAGTCTCATTCTTTTGCATTGTGTTTTGAATATTTTCTAAGATGACCTTAGAAAATCTCTAATCATACAATGACGTGAGACAATTGTACTTAATGGCTTTTAGTTTTCTATTTCCCATGAATAATTCAAAACCAAAAACTCATCCCTGAGGAAGATTTTTACTCCAGAAAGGAAATGCAGGAAATCTGTAATGTGTTTACTATTAACTTCCACTTGCCCCCTCCAAGATGATGCTCAGGTCATTCAACAGAAATAGCCATTGTGAAAGCGGATTTGAAAGGTTTCTATTCACAAGGAGAAATTTGAAGTGGTCATATCTGATATGTGTTGAATTCTTGATCACTGTAAATTAAGCTCCTATGGAGCTCAAATTTTGGATGAAAGAAGATACATGGACTCCATATGTCCGAAATAAAGAATATATTTGCTAGAATGTAGGACGTGCTGAAGACTTCCAGACTGGAGTTCTAAGTAGAATACTTGAGTGAACCTGGGTCACAGCACTGTAGACCACAAGTCCAGGAGCTGAAGAGGTTGCTTTGTAAAGCCCTTAGAAAGGTTCTTGTGGGTCCATTGAGGATAAGTTTCATGTGACCCCGCAGTCTTTCCTTCAATAGCAGCACAGTCTCTTTTGCATCTTTGATCAGTCTCTTTAATTTAGAATTGTATTTCTTGTCTTTTAGAAATGTTAGTTTTCCCTGTTTTGTGGTTTGTTTTGTGGTTTACTGTTTGGCAGTCAGCAGTGAGGGTCTTGCTTGTAATCACAAATGTGTTAATTAAATGTTTTTAACATCATGACTTTGCATGTGACTTCTTGAATTGACTCCTAGGCTTTTTGATTGACATCACTGACATTTCTGAATGCGTGGAATATCTGCAAATGCTGAAACCAGACAGGAATTGACTCTCGAGTGTTTCTGGTGGAAGGCACTAGTACTTACCTATGTCTATGTCTACAGGAAAAAAAAAAGTACCTACCTTGCAGGCTGGGTGGGACACCTTGCAAATCAGATAGAGAAATATTGAACTAGGAAGAAAAAAAAATTAGTCCCAATTTAAAATCTGTGTTAGGGGTTAAAAATAATTCTTCAAAACATTTTCAAAATTGTGTTCAGAATAATTCCAGTTTTCAGTCTGTGTGGCCTCTGTTTCAACTGACTGTGTATTATAGCCTTTAATGCTAGATTGAAGAATTCTGTAGATCTGTTTTCCATGTAAATATTAAATATCTTTAACCTGTGATTACATAACACTTGCTGCTTTTTATTTGAGAAAGAGTTTGTTTAAAACTTCATGGAATTTCTGTGTGGCTGGTACTGAGCATTTAGAGGAAAGTTGTAAAGACATGCAAGAAGAATATGTTTTGCCTTGGCCTTGGAAGAACAAGGGGACGTGTTTTCAAGGTTAGAAATTAGTAATAGTATATATTTCAATATATCTTTATTATTGAGTTAGGTTGGTCTACAATTGGAGGAAGGCTTTAAACGTGCTGTTTTTGGTCATAGAAGGTGTTGGAATTAAAAGAAAAAATATAAGACGATTTAAGTATCTTTGAAGCATGCTTAAGAACTATTTCACGTTATCCTCTTCTCTAATTGATTAAATGGATAATAGGTTTAAATGTACCAAATAACAAAACCCATGGATTTTATAGCAACTGATCTGAATTGATCTAATTAAGTTTGGGGTTTCCTCTTGTGTCACCTGAGTGAATCCTAATGATGTATAGCAGGTTGCATTAAACTGAGTTGGGCCTGTTTCTTGGAAATAGTGTTGAGAAAATCAGAAATTTCCTGGAGAATGTTAATTAGATAAAAGTATTAAGTGGAAATGGCTGTTTCATGCTTCATGGTCCTTCTCACTCATTTAGGCAAATCCATTTGATTGCCTAAAATCCATTTGATTGATGGTTTTGATATCGAGCATATTGATTGCCCTTGGTTTATGTAGACAAGTAGCTGATACGTGGTTTGAACCTTTGATGACAGTTTTCTCATTAAAAAAATCATTTAGTCTTTTTGATTTCTGGACCCCCTGAAGTTTCTGTTGAGCACCAGGATTCTGTTAAAAATTTAATATCTATGAGGTCTTTGGAAGGTTACTTTTTCTTAGTCCCCTTTTGGGGGCTGCCAAAACAACAGTTATTTTTAACTGTTCTAGAGGGGTTTTACTTAAATACTAAAGGTCATATGGGCCAAATCTCTGTGATCCACATAAACTGCCCTACTTTTTACAGTTGGGAAATGTGATGTCAACCATCCTTGACATGAGAGAGCTCAAAGAAATTCTGGTTTTAAATTTCAGGAACGCTGCTGATGGAGGTTCTATTAAATTTTGCCTTTTTACCTTTGTGTTGCACAAACAATAACAAAAATTACAGTTGTTTGGTAAATACTACATGCAGATCCTTCATTTTGAGATGTTTAAAAATGTTTATTTATTCTCTGAAGATCAAAGCCATGATTTTCTAGACTGGCCTTGAACATCTGAACTCAGGTTGCATCCATGTAATTCAGGCCATGCTTGTATGTATTTTGAGATTTTTTTTTGCAAAATGTTTTAGGTAACATTAGCTGGGGAAGATGAGAAAACCTGCTGACATTTCAGAAATATTGAACAAAATTTACAAAGCTATGGAAAAACCATGGGTTTAGAAAGATCTGAGTTTTAAACATGAATCGTTAAGAAAATACGCTTAATATTTTGTATTTTTTGTATTTCTATATCAAGTAGTTTGCTCTCACTAAAGGGAAACTTTTATGTCCAAGAAGGATTGTATGTTCCTTGAGTCCACTTGTAATTCTAAGTTCATGCAGACTTTATTTTTAACACAGCATCATAGAACCACAGAGTGGTTTGGGTTGGAAGTGACTTTAAATATTATCTAGTTCCACCCCCCACCGCCACGGGGCAGGGTCACCTACCACTAGACCCGGTTGCTCAAAGCCCCATCCAGTCTGGTCTTGAACACTTCTAGGGATGGGGCATCCGCAAGTTCTCTAGGCAACATGTTTCAGCACCTCCCCACCCTCTTAGCAAAGAATTTTTCCAAAGTATGGATTAAACCATGCACTTGGACAGAGATATTTTTCTGTTGTTGCTGGGACTGGTACTGCCCAAGTTGGGGAGAAGGATACCAAGAAATGGGAAATGTGACTCTTGTCCTGACTACCTCTTGTCCTGACAGAGGGGAAGGAGGGCTTTACTGGTTTTGTTTGTGTTTCTTTTTTTTTGTGTGTGTGTGTGTGTGTGTATGTGCGTGTTTTTCTTTTCTTTTACCTTTTTTTTGGTGGAGGTGTCTGTGGGGAAGAGTAATGTTGTACCAGTCTTGTATTTGGGAACTTTACACTCTGTGTGTGAACCTTATACACTTCCCTTGAGAATATTTTTCATACTATCTTCCACTGTGTTTTTAAAACAATTTGGAGTTGTGTTTTATGTATTGCCCACTAATGAAATTAAAGTTTACTTTTTTAACGTGATATTGGCCAGGAACAGAAATTTTGATACATAGTTAGGTCTGGACGATTGCAAATGCTAGCTGTGCTTTTGACTTAAAGCCCTAATTCAAATCTCTTTTGTCTGACAAGCAGCAGGAAGATTAATCTCCAGAGAGAGGAATCCATATTCTGGTTTTAGACAACACATTATGATTAAAGTTATTTGTAGGTTGAATAAGCACAAGCCTTTGTTCGGGACTGCTGAGCAGGGTTATGTTGAAACATGCAGGAACAGGACTTACATTCCTGTTGCTGCTGCTTCCAGGTTTCCAGTCCACAGCATCATCTGTTGGGGAGCTGGTGGTAAGTTACCAGCTGGGCATGAAAGTGATATTTTACTTTGAGACCTATTTGATTACACAACAGTATCTCCGTGTGTCCTTCCACAGTACGGAAGCTGCTGGTCAGGCACTTGGAGTAGAGTGCCCATGGGCAGGCTGAGAAGAACTGCCTGGTGGCAGCTCGCAGGCTGGGGATTGTTAAAGCATCTTGGGACAATTTAGATGGAACTAAAGATAATTTTAATCATACTTTGGTTTTAGAGAATGAGAACGCTGCAATTATATGAGCTATGAAGGGCGAAACTTGTGTTTAGCTGGTGCTTGGACTTTGTTTTCTGAAAGAAGAATATTGAACTTTGGAGGTCTATGGCAAAATTTTTGTGTTGTAGTAGCAATAGTTTGTCCTTGGAGAGGGAAGAAGGAAGAAAACTTAGCCTAAGTTACTTAAAACGATATCTTTGCATTGTTTTAAGGCTGGTTTTGCTCGTTAAGTAATACTGTATGATTGGTAGCTATAATCTGTATGGTCACTCATGCTCAGTATTAAAGAATAAAGCCTAGATTAAAATGGCAATAAAGTTGAAGTGCAGATAAAAAAGGAGAAAAATCCCCTAACTTGGCTTGTGAGTATTAGGGCAAGAGTCTACGATTTCTGTCTTTTCCCATGCCAGTAACCATCAGCAGGTGACTAAAGAAATGAGTAGAGGTTTGTCTGCTCCATTGGTGTTTTAGTTCATCTCAGGACCTTGCTCTTCTGGTGAACCTCCTGGTTGTTTGCATGTATGGCACTGCAGGCCCAGCACCAAAGTGGTTCCCATTAGGATGAAACTAGAGTGGAAGATGCTCCTTAGAAAAATACCTGATATTCTGCAGCTGTGCATTCATATTCAGGCAGGGGGACCAGACTAGAGATAGTTGGTACAGACTAAAATTAGTAAACCCCTCAAAATGTGTGTAATATGGACACTGGCCCCTCAGTGCTGCTTTTTCACTGTACACAGTTATTCCTATTGTAGCATGTATTTGCTAACATGGATGTATCCCTTGAGTTTAAAACTTCTTTCACACTCATGTCAGAAAAAATACTGACTTGAATCTGTAAATAATATGCCCTACATTTCTGAATGTAGGGCATTCTACTTTTATTGAGATAATGGATATTAAATTCTTTACAATTAGTAAAAAAACCCAAAACCAAAATCTAAACCAGAAAAAGCTAAAAATACATACATGACTTCTATAAGATATCTGTGGTTTTGAAAGCTTAATACTTTAATTTGTTTTGGTTTACAATGTGTTCAGTTTAATTCAAAATATTGTAGGAAGGGATAAAAACAAACAACATGAAAGAAATGTGTTACTTAGAGTTGAAAATAATATCAGTGTTTCCATTTTTCATTTTGTTCCTGAGGTGAAAATTAATGTAATATGATCCTTGCCTTACTACAGTGTTAAATTCTTGGATATTTGTTAAAGAGAGGAAAATGAAATTGAAGCTAAATATTCATGTAATTAAGGAGGAAAAGGAAAAAATGGCTGTGATGATTGCAGTATCTTTATTTAGCAGAGTGCCTGCTTCACTCTGTCATCTGATCTTAGATCCACTACCCTCTTAAAAACATCTAACCATCAGATTATCATCAGATGGATAATGTGTCCTAGACATCTAGATTGAAACCATTCCAGCTGATTGAAATGAAGGCTGCATGTGGCCTTGGTGACCAAGGACTTGGTGACCTGGTGTTTTATCTTAGAAGAGTTTCCTAACCTCTGGAGGAGTGCTTTTTGAATGAAATACTTTGCGTGGTCTGAAATGAAGGCTCAGGTGCCACAAATAAATGCTCTCATCTTTGAGCTACTGTCCCCAGTTGGGAAACAGCAGTGGCAGCACGGCAGTGCTCATTCTCCCAGAATTTTTTTTCCAGCTGTAATTGCTCAGTAAGGTTTGAATTTAAAAACACCTGAGACACATTTTATGGCTGAATTTACAACCTGACTAAAGGCTTTCCTTGACTTCACTTCTTGCCTCTTTGCCAAAATAAATAGGCTGATCTTAGCATGTGACTGTGGTGGTTTGTCCTCCGCGTGAGCTTCTGTACAGAATTTGTAATTATGCTTAAGGGTTGGTCCTGGGAGCATGATTCTGCATGAGTTATTTTCAGTTAACTTTCATATCAGACATACTGAGACCCTGTGTGCCTGCAGTTGCTGTGCTTCAGTACAGTTCAGAGCCTCAGCGATGGCTTTTGCACATGAAGAGGGAGTGTGTTCACTGCATCACCTGCACCATGACACTTGCTATTGAAAACCTTAAAACTATCTCAGATTTCTTCCAAAAGATGGGTTTGACCAAGCCTGGTCTCTTGTGTAGATCTTGTAACACTTGGGCAGAAAATT
Source organism: Myiozetetes cayanensis (assembly GCF_022539395.1). Taxonomy (NCBI): domain Eukaryota; kingdom Metazoa; phylum Chordata; class Aves; order Passeriformes; family Tyrannidae; genus Myiozetetes; species Myiozetetes cayanensis. The sequence goes on along the minus strand of NW_026087411.1, from coordinate 83,478,707 downwards.
TATAACCATTTTTGTGGTAATGCTGGTTGGTAATTTTTAGTCATTGTTGACTATTACAGAATCATGAGCAGAGATGCGCTTTCTTGCAGCATTCCTGTTAAATTAATAAGTAACATTTTATACATGATGGGTACAGGAAGCAGTGTTCAGATAATGTATTTGAGGTTTTAAAATCAGTTGGTAAAACACAGTTGGACTTTGATCTCAATCTTTTAACTATTTTCTGAATGAGAATTGAGCATAATGTTCTTTAGCTGGATTTCTTGTAACTTGTGGTCCGTAAAAGTAAGGAGCTATGGGAGCTGCATCAGGCACTTTCTGTGGCTCCCTGTAAGAAAAACAACCTGTTTGGAAGGAGTACGTTTGTCTTTGGCTGTGGCATGATCTGAGCAAAGATTAGCTGTGGTCCAAAGTCCACACACTGCACGACCCCATACCAAGGTTTAGGGAAGCCCAGAACTTTCTCAAACCTTGCAGAGAGCTAGTGTCTTACAAAAAAGAAATGAGAGAGTTGAACTGTGGTCAGGATGTGGCTAATGTGGAAGTTGTTATGGTTTGCAGTCTTCCCTGCTGCCAAAATCCTGTCAGCGCTAATAGCAGATTTTGTCTGATTTATTGCTGTTCAGAATCCAAGCCTTTGCAGCACTTGGTCTTCTGTGAAAATGCAAACTATTCTGGAACACTACAAGAATTAAAGGTTATTTTAGAGTCACAGGATGGTTTGAGTTGGAAGGGATCTTTAAAGAGATCTAGTCTAGCCCCTCTGTCCTCACTAAGTTATTCAAAGCTCCATCCAACCTGACTTTGAATGTTTTAGCATGGTGACATCCACAGCTTCTCCAGGCAAGCCTCATTGTAAAGGCTTTCTTTCTTACGTCCAATCTAAATCTACTCTTTTTCATTTTAAAACTGTTGTTCTGTTACTACAGGCCTTGGCAGAAAGTCTCTCTCCTTCTTTCTTATAGGCCTCTGACGTATGGAAAGGCCTCAGTAAAGTCTCTGGGTAGCCTTCTCTTCTCTACAGTGAACAATCCCGACTCTCTCAGCCTTTCTTGATGGGGAGGTGTTCAGCCCTTTGATAATTTTTATGGGGTCTAGGTGGATTTTATTCCTAAAGCATACATTGCAGATCTTTTATTGAGATAGTGTAAATGATCTTTACATTTTGCTGTAATTATTGTTTTCTTGTGTCATAGTAATGGGCTCATTATACTCATCTTCCCAAGAAACCTGATGGATTGGTTGCCAAAACCTGTTCTCTGTCACTTCTTTGAGTAGCTTTTTTGTCCTTTGCTGTTAAGACTGTCTGAAATTACTCTCCTGCTCTTTTATGTTAAGAGAAAGCTTTCAGTCGCCTCCCTCAGAATTACTTTATCAATGACATCTGTGAACTTGGCAATAGATTTTTTGTCCTTTTTTTTAGACAATATTAGAGTAGATTTCGACAAGAATCTTTTTTTTTTTAGTCATGTGTTTCTGAAGAGGAGTTTCTCTTGACTTCACTGATCTGTAGCCGATTGTCTGTTTCAGCCCATTGCCTGTACCTTACACGTGTACTTTTTGTGAGAAGTACAAGCTGATACGGCAAGATGAAAAAGGAAATTGAAACTGATAATGGAGGTGTTTTTAGGAACTAATTCTGTCTCTGACAGAATTATGGATTCTGTACAGAGAGGAATGGAGTAAATAGTTCCTGGACTGCAGGATGCTGATTGTCATTAGTTTCTAGTATTTTCTCCTCTAATAAAGTGGCTAAATCAAAGTTGGTACTATTTGGAAACACCTGATTTACTTGATATTTACTTGATGTTGTGCTGGTAGTAAGTCAGAAAGTACAATTGTATTTTTTTTAGCCCAACCTCTTTGCAGTGGTCTGAGGTCAAGCATCCGAGGTTTCCTGCAGACCCTCCAGTAGTCTTTGATGCTGCCATCTGAAGTGCCTAGCTTATTTGACTTGACTTGGATCCTGGCTGAGTATCTGTTCTTATTTTCCTGAAGTATTAGTTCCATTTTCACTCTGATATGTACCAGGAAGTGTTGTTTGGCAATGATTTTTTAATTGCTGGACTTTTAGAAGCAATTTATCATGCAGATGTATCTCTGTTCTGTTATTTGTGCATGTATGTATTTGTCTAACTGATAAAACTCAGTTCAGGTTGGTTGCTTGTTTACCTCTGTATTTACTTAGCTTTGTTCTGTTATGCTGCAACGAGAGGGCTATATAGCTCAAGTTCAAAACTTGACAAGACAAATGGGTTCAGGGAGGTGACAAGAGTGTGTGTTGGTCACCCGTGGGAGTCCCCAGGCTATTTCTAAAACATTCACGAGGGCACCCACAGAGAGGGCACCCACGAGGGCACCCACTACCAGTTACTGGTAGGCTCAAGGTTACCAGTCTGTCGTAACTTTCTCTGTTGGAATTGTAGGGTTGCTTGAATTCTGGGCGCTTAGCTGACTCTTCTAATAAAATAGATTGTATTGTCACCAGGTAGTGTAAGCTTTCTACATCAAGTATTTTTCTGAAAATTAGTTAGATTGTGAAGAGTTTTTGAATTGCTGGTGGATTACCAAAATTTCAAAAGCATTCAAAAGTGGAGGTTGGTTTGTGGTTTGCGTTTTTTTTTTTTCCCCTGAAATTGGTGGTTGGAAATATTCCTCAGATTTTCTCATATTGAGGGTATGAATTTTTTGGGTTCATATGACTTAAATTACTGTGATTCAACTTCTTTCTGAATCAGCTTGACAAAAGCTGGTGTAAAATGCAATACATGCTTGCTTTAAGTGGTACAGGCCCCTGCTGATTACACCAAGGTGTGCTTTTAGCCAACACTGATGATGGTCTACAGAGGATTAAAATTCTGGGGTGCTGATAGCTTATCATAATGGGCAGCTTCTGCAATTCAGATTATGAAATCTAGTGACCAGGTATTTCCATATCAAACCAATGTTTATGATAAGTGATAACATTTCCTTTAAGCATCTGGGAATCAAAAGAAGGATTTTCTTATCTTACTGGGTTTTTTTGTTTGTTTGCATCACCTGATTTTCTACTTTTTGTGCTAGAGGTGAGGTCCCCTGTGTTTGGTAGACTTAGGCCAATTGGTAGCTTTTGTCTTGTATACAGACTTTAAAGAGAGACCAGTGGGTGCATGGTCTTAAAAGAGAATAAAAACATCAGTTCTTCTATTAAGTCACCTGAAGATGAGCAATAGCTTGGCAGCAGCACACGTTAGGTGGGGAAATGAGGCTCCCTAATTTGACCGTAGGAGAGTATGAGATGCAGAAGATGAATGGGTGGGGAAGAATTACATAACCGGAGGAGAATTTAAACTTCATTAGCTCAGACTCATCCTCAGCCTTCAAGAAGTGTTTGTTCTTTCTGGTGTTTACACTTGGAAAAGGTGGTACACCATTAAAGTGCTAGCTGAAGGGGTTTGAAGTTGCCTGACCTTGTTAAGGCTGTTCGTGGACCATGATTTAAGTCAGCATGCTTAAGCACTGCTGCCAGTGGTCACACAACATGACTACTGCTTTAGGGGTAGTTAACTCCAGATTTCACCTCATCTGCTTGAACTACTCCTGGTAGAACTAGAGGAGTGCATCCTGTGTTCTTTACACTTCATCATGAGATGGCTTAAGATGATTTTGCTTTTGTTTTAATGTCTTTATCTGTTCAGTAAGTTCTGCCTTAGTACATCCTTTCTTCCCCCTCTCTCTGCCTGCTGGTTTTGTTAGAGCTGACTTTCACAACGTGAAAGAGTTAAGTTGGTTTGAACAACCTCTTTCAAAATCTGCCTCATAGCCTTATTGGTTTTCCTCTGCATTTTCTGGTCTGCGTTTCTGTTTTGTAATGCTTCTGAAGTGGTGTCCAGACCATAACTGAGGAGTTCTTTCTGTAATTTTAACTTCACTGCTCAAATTTGACATTGTGTTTTGGGTTTTGCTGCTTTTCCTCTTTCTGCTTGTTGCAGAAAGTGTGTGTGTGTATATGTATATATATATACTGGAGTAGGTGTTGCTGTTGGTTGAAAATGCTTGTGCAGATCCCCTTGGCATACTTAATTCTTGGTTTGTCAGGAAGCTCCACTCAGGTTATTTTCATGAACAAGAATTGGGACAAACATCTCACTATTTTGTTGGTAGGAACTAAAAATAGGAACAATGTTCTTGAGGGAACAGTAGCTTAGAAAGCTGGCAGAAGAGCAGGAATCACAGAGGAAATCATCAGACCTTGCTGAACCTAATATGATTTAAGTCCTCAATGTCATAATCAAAAGAGCACAACCTCTGTGGTTAGACTTTTTTAAACTTACAAGCTGTACAAAATCCGTCTCAGTCTTGCATAACAGCAATTGAATTGGATAAATAGTTGCTATTGAAGTTCAATAGAATTTTAAAACTAGCTAGAATTTTGTTAAGAACTTAACTTAGAACTACCCTGCTGCAAATAAGACCTGTTTCAGCCTAGCTTTCATGAAATTCAGGGTGGGTGGTTTTTTCATTTGTTTGTTTGTGGGTTTTGTTTTGGGTTTTGTTTGAGTTTTGTTTGTTTTTTTGTTTTGTTCTTATTTTGAGCTGTTTCTGCAGTAGGATGTTATTGCTAAAGCCATATTTTGATGAATCCAGTCTGTACTTGCCTTGGGGAGCACAGGAGGACACAGTACACCTGGGGGACATTTAGGTCAGGTGCTGCAAAGGTCTTTGGTGCTCATGGAGTCTGGTGAGGGATGCATTAAAAAAAATAGTAAACCCAGCTGGGGAGAGGCTTCCCCCCCAAACACTTGCTCCTACAGCCACCATTGTTGGCAGGTGGGAAAACTGTCAACTGAGGGTTTTGCAGCCAGTGGTTTTGATTTGACTTAGTAAAAATGAGATGTTGCTTTTTTGGTAGATTTTACACTTTTGAAGCTGGAACTACTGTTAATATTTTTACAGGGTCCCCAACAAAGCTTCATATAAGATACTGGCTTGTTCTTTTAAGCCATTCTTTAGATGCTACCATTTGTGGAGAGCTAAATCTGTTGGCATTGATGACAGATGGAAGGTGCTTGTTTCCTTCAATTTATTCTTTTAGGTTCATAGAAATTAGTTTTTCTTTCTTCCCCTTCCTACATGCCTCAGTCTTTCTTCATTCCATCAAGTATAAACACAGTCATGATTATTTCGGGAATTATTATGAGCCAGTATCAATCTGCTGGTTAACATGACATGTATGTTGCTGTCTTCCCTGGCTAAGTCTCGTTCAGCCTTCCATCCTCTCCTCTCCTTGTCTTCTCATGTGGTACAGTCATGAGAGCGTGTGCTGCTTCTCCTCTGCTGGTGTGCCCCAAATGATCCTCTACTGCGTACAGCCCTTCTTGTGGAACCATTTCTTCTGCCAGACCTGCAGAGTTGATGTGTTTGTTAAAATTGCCTTTGCTCTAAGCTTTGCTGTAACCTCCAATGGCAGATTTCCGTTTTGTTTCTTACGCCATACTGAGGCTCTTGTACTTAGTAAACAGCAGTTGAAAGACACTTGGCCTTTCAGAATCTAGTATATGAAAGGTGCACATTCATACAAAAATTCTAATTGATTAACCTTGATGCATTTGAAAAAACATGAAAAAATGTATTTCACAACTGAAAATTCTTGCACAATGCCTGTATCAGCTCATTTTCAGGATGGTGCTATATATGAAACAATTGCTGTGGAGGAAGTGTCTTACACTTAACTGAATTAATTCTTTTTAAAAGCTTATTTTGATGCAACAGCCATTTTTAATATTTCCAGATAAAACAGTTGTATGATTTTTTCAAAGTACTTGTTCTTACTCAGACCATCTCCCACCCTGCATCAGTACTTCTCAGGCTGGCCAGGAGAGGAAGAGCCAAGAGCAGGGAGCAAAGCCAGGAGCTTAGCTGGGGTGATTTGGCTTGAGCAGCAGTTAAGACACAGGAAGGTGAGATGGTTTACAGGAAGCTGTACAGGTCTTTGGCTAATCCTGTCCCTGCCACACCCCTTCTGCTCCTTAAAATTCATTCTTCCAGGAGCATAGATGTTCCAGGCACAGTTGTTTTCAGAAGTGATACAGAGCGTTGCAGTTTTGCTTTACCGAGGTCTGGAACAGTTTTTTTGTAATTGGGAATTGCCATGTTTACTGTGGAGAAGATAAAATGAGATTTCTCCTTTGCTTTAAGCATGAGGGACTGTCTTGTCTTTTCAAAAACATAGTGAGTAGTAAACACAAGAGCAGAGGAGGTATTTCCTTTGTGAATGATGATTACGAAGTGAATACAAAGAGTGGTTCATCTGGAAATACTACAGAAATCAGTTTCTGGCTGCTCACTATTGAAAACATGCTGATACATGCAAACACACAAGAAAATGAGCATGCCATGAGAATAATTCCATCAGCTGTTGAATTGAAATTGTCTCCAGCAGTCAGAGCAGGTAGCTTTAAATGAAGTTTTTATCTAGGAATTCTCAGATGTGGGAATGATTACTCTTCGTTTACTTCCATACATCTACAAAATGTATTGACAATTAACAAGTCAGCATTAAGATTTTCCAAGGAAATTATTTTTGAAGATACTTTTGTGCTGAGCTATATTCCAGCTCATTTCTTCTTTTCCAGTTTGTCAGAAGTCTCCACTTGACAGACTTACCTTGCTGATGTTATTTTAGGTATGAAAAAGCTGCAGTGTGACATGGATGAAGCAGAACGTGTTAGAGCGAGTTTGTAGTGAATTGGAAATTTAAATAAAAATAAAAATGGAATGGATTTAATATTCAGTTAAGCAGTGCAGTTATAGCTGCATTGCATTTAGCTTAAATAAAATTAAATATGTACTATATCTGCAGCTCCTTTGAAGTACTGTGTCACCTGCAGTAGAGTGCTGAATGCTGCCTGAGCTTTAATTTGTTGAAGTTTCAGTTAGCAGTGAACTAGGGTTGAAAAAGTAATTTGTCTGACAGTAAGCTACCACTATGTATCAATGTTTTTCTTAGTCTGGTCTCTTCTGTATGTTCACAGAACCTTTCCCAAAGCATTTTCATGTGCCTGCTGTAATCAGCAGAATTTTGAGCAGCTCTTAAATGCACAAAAACAAGGTGTTCTTAATATAAAATAACCTAAGTGATTTACTATGATAATTTGCTACTATACCCATTCTGACTAGTTTATTTTCCTTGGACTTAGCCATCCTAATGAGATACTGTCAGTTGTTTAATGAAGTCTAATTTTTCATTTGTTTTAATGAGTTAATTCAGCAATCAGTACAGTGCTTTGGTATAGCAAACTGTTCATAGGAGAGTAAATAGGATCAGATCATGCAAATGCCTACCTCTAGGCTGTGTTAACAAGTTTAAAATTGCATTACTGTATTTTGCTTTCCTGGAATTCTTTCACGAGATGGTAGTGTTTGACTTCCTTTTGAATAATCTACAACATCCAAATGTAGTTGTATTACATCCTTTTAAAATCAATACCATTTAGGTAAATGTAAGTGGGATGATATTGTGTCAGCTTTCAACTGAGGAATTAGTAGTTGTTTCATATGCTCAATGTGTTACATAGATAAATTTTTTTGGAAAAAAATACCATTAAGTATTGTCCAAAAGAGGAGGTAATAGTGTAGAGGAAAGTTCAGGAAATGTTGGTGAGTGTTTTTCTTGGAATCTGTGCAGTGCAGTATAGTTTTGTCTTGCAAGTTGTTTGAAGTGCTGGCTACTAATGTTTAGCCAGTGCTGAATGTGTTAAGTACTCTTACTGATAATGAAGGCAAGGTCTAGCCAATTATGAAAAAATAAAATTTTACATTTGAAGGAATTAAGTTTACCATCTTCAGGTAAAGGCTTATTTTATTACTATACCTTTTCTGCTTAACGGAGAGAAAAACTCCAGTGCTGGGTTCCTGGTCCCTTCCTGCGGACTGCAGGGAGAGAAAAGAGCAGCTGACTTCCCAGTTATAAGCATAACCTTTGTGAATTCTCTTTTTCGTGTTGGAAGAAGTCTTAATTGTGGAGACTTAGTGTATGTTGAGTGCGTAAATACAAATGTGGAAGATAGCTTCGTTTGGCTTCCTTTGGAAGCATCATTCAGGTGACTCCTTGTGTTTGATGCTGCTTTAGTGCTTTTAGCCTGGACGTGAGTCTCTTTGTTTTGACTGTTTTCAGAAGCGGTGTGCTCTTTCAGCAGTGTGGTGAAGCTGACTGCATGTAGATTGAATTTAGATGGATGCATGTTGGGGGAAAAAAGTTTGTCCCCATTGATAGTTCTTAATGAATGGTCTGTAACCAGACTGGGTCTGTGGTTTTATGGTGAAAATACGATTTGAAGGTTCTCCATCCAAATCTATATTTTTCCCAGTTTGTACTCTTGTAATATGTATGTTTTAATCAGTAAAATACAATTCCATGTTGTTAAAAAGTGCTGTTTTCTTTTTCTGAAGGACTTATATGGTAGTTGAACTTTGATCTTCTTTTGTTTCTGCTCACCTTAAAATGCTGGGCTTGAAATTGGTTATTAAAGAGCTTGTTCAGGAATAGGCTTCATGCATCTGTCCCAAAGCAATGGTACATACATCGGATGAAAGGGTAAATAGAACAGGTATGACCTGATTGGTTTTGGTATCCAGTTTCAGTGTGCTCCCTGTCCGAATTACACCTGACTGAAATGGAGTGGTGCCAAAACCAAGATGTTACAACTGGTTTCATGTCACTTCTCAGACAGAAGACTATATTTATTAAAAGTAATTGTCTCATGAATAAATATTACACTTGTATTTAGATGCTTTCACCCAATGTCTTCTTAGAAGCTTGCAAAGCCTCGGGTACTGTTCTTAAACATGCATTTCCTGGTGGTGGCTGAATTCAATCACTGCCCTGTTCTTCAAGAGGATTTTTTTCAGCTTGCGACACTCCTCTATCGTAATATGTTAATAAAGTATGAAGTAGCCTTAAGAATATGTAAGAACGCAGGAGGCCCTGTTGGTAAGCAAAGCAGAAGCATCTGGATGTGGAGATGTTATATTCTAACTTTTGTTGAGATTTTGGCAGTAATTTTGGAATTTGTTTCCTGTGCCACATGGTTGTGTTTGGAGCCCTGGCCACACTACTTGGGATATAAAAGACAGCCTTGTTTTTAGTGGTTGTGCGACATATCGCTTAAGTACTAAGTTGAACTAGCATTTTAAAAGCAAATGATAGGTTTGTGAAGAAATGTAGTCTTGGTTATAGCCAGAAATAAACGTAGCTGTTTAGCAACTGTGCCCATGATGGCAGTTGGACTCAAAGGTCAGATCTGGCTGGAAAAAAAAATTCCTTTTTCAGTATCCTAAAGTGAAAAAAAAAAGGCCAACAGCCAATTGTGAGTGAATACAGATGTTGTTTACATGATTTATCATATGGTGATGGCAGCACATGATGAAGATGCTGTTTCGTAGAGTTCATGGGCTGTGTTAAAAGGCTTTAAGTAAATAGAAGTGAATGTGACAGTGGAGATTTTTGGAACATAAACTTTCTGTGAGTAGTTAAAAGAAGTGAATATACTCTGTTTGTGGGAGAAAAGTAACCCATAAGTTTTCCTGTAATAATTCTAATGTTTTAAATAGTGTGAATTGTGTGAGTAGGATACACGAGAAATATTTGTTAAAATCTTCATGAGGTTTTTTTGCATCCTGAACTGAATTCAGGGGAAAAGAACTGATTAACTGAGTAAATTTAAACACAAAACTAGACATCAGCACTAAATTAAGTACTTTGTAGCTATTTTTCTAAGTCTCATTAGAATGCCACTTCATTTAAAAACTTAGTTTTTTCTTTAGAATTACTTATCTTCTATTATTTCACATTAAATTTGCAAAGGAATAAGTCAGATGGCTGTTAAGTAAGATACTAAGGCCAGCAGCATTCTCAAAGAGATCACAGCAAGCCTTTTCCTTCTCTTCAAACTTTTCTAACCTGTCTTTGGAGGCAATAAAAAGCATGTCAAGTGCAGCATGTCCTGACAGATCCTCTGTGGGACAAGAATGTCCTTTTCTGCTCGTGGTTGTACAGCTTTCCGGTGGGCCAGTCATTCTTCTTCCTTCCCACTGCATATGGCAAAGAGGTCTGCAGCCTTCATTGGTTGTGAGAAATTTTGGATCTTCTTTTTCCTTCAGATGCAGGAAAAGTGCAGGACACTTTGCCTAGCTTACAGGCTCCTGGAGTTTACTGCTGGTGTTTTCTTTGCTGCTTGGTAGGCTCATTTCATTTGTGCAGAGAGATGCAAGTTACACCTTTGTGGTATGAGATACTTTTTACAAATCTTGGAATCAGTAAAGCATGTCAGTTTAGTATCTGAATGAGTTTTGGAGGAGAGTTAGCCTGGAGAACTGAGCCCTTCAAGCTGAGGGGACTCTATCCTTATTAGGGTAAGGGCTATAAGGTAGGTTTAAAAAAAAAAAAAAAAGGGACCAATTCAGCATATTTAAAATGGCACTGTTAGCCATTCAGTGTGCGCCAGTCTTGGCAACTTTCCTGGTCAGCTCAATGAGCATTGCGTGCAATCAAATACTCCTTTTTAATTGGGAGCTGATTTAGCTGCATAACTCGAGGACCATAAGGTTTGAATGTCTTGGCCTTTGTATCCATTTCACTTGCACATCACAATTCTTCTGAAATAATTTTCACATCATATTTTTATAGAGAGTAAGGTTGGTGTTCCTTAAGAGGCAGAGCTGTAATGTTGCAGTATCAGGAGGTCAGTCTCTCAAAGGCTTATAGTATAACAAATCGAGACCAAATATATCTGTGGGTTATTTGAAAAACATATACTCAGCCACACAAAAAGAGTGAACACATTCATTTGTCTCAAATGCCAAGAGACTGGATTTCTGCCCACATGCCTCAACATGTGACTCTTGCAGAAATTCAATTATTTGTACGCCAAATCAGGTACAGACAACTACCCATTAGTCATGTGACCCTCTGCCTGCACATACAGGTAGATATGTATATACTCGTGTGTGTGTGTGTGTGTATGTGTGTGTCTTTACATTTATGTCCATATATGTACATATACACATTCCTAAGTATACTGTTAGTTTTGAATCTGTCTTGCCCTTCTAATTTGATCTCTTTCCTTGGTTCACAAGTTAGGGAAGCTGGAGAAAGAGCTGCAGGGAGCAGTGTGTGGACCCCTTGAGAAACTGATCTGTTCTTGAATCTTCTCCATAGTCAAGTCAGAGGGTATCCTCCTTAGGCAAAGTGTTGTGGGTTGGAGAAAGGCTGGCTCCAGTCTGTGGGAGCTGAATAATAGGAATAAACATAATAAACTGCAGTCTGTGTAGTGAATCCTGATGGCTTACTGAATTTGTATACAAAGATTATGTTTAATTTAATTTTTTTTTCTTACAGGAAATACTGGATAAATCCCACGATGGAAGACGGGAAGCCCGTTTGGGCTCCACACCCAACTGATGGGTTTCAGATGGGGATGATTGTGGACATTGGCCCTGACAACTTAACTATTGAGCCTTTGAATCAGAAAGGCAAGGTAGGTGTCTCACAAACAAAGGAATAGAGAAAAAATGCACAATAAACCATTTTACCTGTAGGCCAAATCTTTGCCAGTATCTACAATTACACGCAGCCTGAAGGCATGGAAAATCAAGTTTTCTGTTCTAAGTCTGGCTAAGGATCTTTGCTTAGCTTTAGCTTGTATTGCAGTGAACCCTCACGCTGCCAAGAAGCACGTGCTTTGTCAGTCATCTGCATGTGCCTTGAGTACGTGCTCATGAAAGAGAGGAGGTTTGAATCTCTGTAGCCATTTGATTCAGTACTGTATGCTTTACTTTTCTAAATTAGAGACTGATTAAGAGCCTACTGTTGAGATTAGCTTCTTTCTTTTCCCTTACATGCATAGAAATGGTCCTAGAGGGATGTGCTAGGCTCTGGCTAAGATTAGACACCTTGCTATTAGACTGATGAAGACTGAAAGATGAATCCTCTTACCTCAGGTACCTTGAGAAGTAACATGAAGTTAAACAAAGGTCCTGTAGAAGTGCTATATCAAATTAAAGTCAAAATAAATGTAACATTTAAAATGAAGACCTAATTAATCCCAAGTAGTGTGTTCCAACTGCTTTATTTATCATGACATCTTTCAGTTTCAGTATGTCATAATTAAATGCCAGCTTTTACAGGAAGCACCTTGTAGCTATCAATTATCCTAATTCAAATTGTCAGCATCCTGGGTTTTACTAGCTGGAATAAGATCAGACACTGTTTTAAAAGTTGTGATTTCATTCTTTGTGAATATGTTTTATGTGCCCTTTCTAATAATTTTGCCCCTTCTGTATCTTCAAGTATGAAAAAAAGACAAAAATGTGTTTTGCAACTTCTTTTTTCCCATCAACAGTAGTAGAGAATGCCTTATCACAGGTCAGGAGGTTATGCAGCAGTCCTTCCTTTTGAGGCAATGTTTGTAAGCTTTCTTCTTTGTGCACCTTGGAGAGGAAGCTGATTTTCTTTACTTAGGAATACAAAGCAAGTGTAACATCTGATTTTTGAGTGTGAGAGATAAAGTCTATATGTTTAGTAGTAGTAGGAGCATGCATTCTTGAGTTTGGGGAAAAGCAAAATTATTCAGAGAAGAATATTAAATATTCCAAATCTGTGGCTAAGTTGTATTTAACTGACTTAAATAATTTTCACCCCCACTGCTATTTCTGGTTATATCCCCAAGTGGTCCTGATGTGATAAAGAACAAAAGCCTGTATATTGAAATAGAAACAGGCAATAAGGGTACTTCTGAGTCATTAATTATTTCTAATATATGCTCCTTTTAGGGATCCTATATAACTAAAAAAAACCCCACAAACACAAAACCCAACCAACCAAAAACCCAACAACAAATGCTAATATATCCTAAAATACAAATATTTTGTTTCATGGCTCACAACAAAAAAATCTCTTTTGTCTAGATAGTTTGTTATTCTGCTGTTGGCTGTTTTGAATTAAGCAGATCAATTAAGGGCCTAATGTTCATTTGTCTAAGGGAACAAACACTTCACAGTCTAAATGCTGTAGAGATTATGGTCCTATATTTTTAATTATCAAAGTTCCGTATATTAAGAGAGGTGGAGTAAAAAGTTTTTGTGATTACCTTCTCTGTATTATTTTTTAATAGTGAAACATTTCTCATTGCTTTTTTGTCTTTTTAAGAAAACTGTTCTTGTGCACTTAGACCCTTCATTTAAAGTAGTCAGCATTAATACCCATTATCATCAACGTTGTTTTCTTAAAATAATAGTTCAGAAGTGCTCTTCAGTAAGGAGTGATCCAGCAGCCCCAGAGTTGCTCATGATAATTACAGGGAGAAGAGGAGTAACCTGATCTTGTAAACATATCTGGGCACTGTAACTTATTATTATTTTTTAATCTGGGTCATTACCATGTCATATGTATTCTCTGAAGGCGCTGGTAGCTTACCAGAGGTCACAGGCTGAAAAGGAAATGTGTATGCATATTTTTGATTATTGCCTTTTATTGTACTTTATGTTGTTAATAACTGCAATAAATGCTGCAAGGCAGCAGTTTCACATTCTCTTAAAATCCCCACTCCCTGCCCCACCCGTAGGTAGCTCTGGTGCTGCAGAGTGGCACCCTCTCAGTTCTGCCTGCTGAGCTGTGCACGACACTGCAAACGAGGTCAGAGAACAGATCCACCTTAAAAACGGAGAAGTGGAAAGTTTTCAGGAGAGCAGCTAGCAGTGGCAGGGGGATGGAGGAGCTCAGGCCACTGTGGTGGTAGATTGCTTTGTGTTATGAAATCAAGTCACCCAGCCCAGTTGCTGTGAAGGTAGTTGGCCAACACACTGATTCACTTACAAATCAGCAGTAGCAGTTTTAGGTACCGCAGCCCATACCCGAGTGTTTACAGCTCTGTGGGAAGGCTGCCTGTCTGAAGAGAGGTTGGGATCTGGGTCACCCAGCCGGCACTGTATGAGGAACAGCAATGCAAGCTGCAGGAGTGTGTTGCCAGAACAGAGGATGGATGTGTTACATGATGGGAACCTCTTCCCAAAAACTTGGCTATGCAAGGCTGATACGCATTTACACTTCCACTTGGAGTGTTTTTTCTCAAATCCTATTGCTGCATATATCTTTGTTTTGTTCCTTGATGCTGTAATGGGGAGAAGGCAGATGACACTGAAAGGCCTAATGGGGAATTTACTCTTTTCCCAGAAGTAGCAAATCTAAGTAAAGTGATTAGGAATAGATGCTCTGGAGGGACTTGCACCCTGAAATGCCCCTCCTCCATGGGGCACTGAGGAGTCGGGGGCAGGCATTTCCTAGAGCATCAGCAGTAATGAGTTTCTGGCAGTCATTGGGAAGGCATGAGGTGCTGCAGGCACTTGCTGACACCCCTCCTGCTACCAACTGAGAGGCACCTTATGGTTCTGTGCCAGTTCTCAAGGGTCATAGAGCGCTTTATGGGGCACCTGCTCTGGTATGCTATGAGTAACTAGAAAGGTATTTTTTCAGGGTAAGTATAAAGGAATAAATGTACTTTGAAAGTAAGGATCAGAATGTCCAAAGTTCAGTGCTTTGAGCTAAGGTGGTTTTTGTTGTTGTTGTTTTGTTTTGGGGTGTTTTTTTTAGCAGTGATTGGAACTTTGTTGTGCAAACGAGACATGTTCTCATCTGTCCTGCACACTGTGCTGCTTTAGGTTGGTTTGTGAAATACAGCTGCGAGTAGAGAGGTCTCCTGTCTTTGACTGGAAGGAATAAAGGAGGGCATGGTTACATGTATTGGATTACATGGTAGAAAGAACATCCTACTTGAATGGAAAGATATCTTTTTTCACTCATCTAGTTTCTGGGAGAATAGTTAATATTACCATTGGATTTCAAGGGCTGCTTCCTTACGAAGAGGGGAAAAAAACCCACTACAAAACCCCTTAAACCCTGTTGTGCTTCCTGAGACCACTTCATTGTCTCATAGGATCAATACCCTCTCAGTTTTCTTAGAACAATCTTGTGCTAAGCTATGCTTAATGCAAAAGTCTTCCACCAAGCACCTGAAGCATTTTTTCCTTACAATAAATGTTTAAAAACATTAAAAATGGGACAAGATAGTAAAAAATTTCCATTTTTATTTTTTTGGTGGTTTTTTGTTTGTTTGTTTGTTTTGTTTTGTTTTGCTTTTTTTTGATCTGGAATACCTTGCTCATTTTCCTATTTAAAATATTAGATTTTAGTACTTGGAGCTCTATACTACTTCTGCATAAGGTATCATACTTACCTACATAAGAATTAATCACCTTACATAAAGCAGTATCCCAACTGTGGCACACAGCAGTGAATTTTTTTGTTGACAACTTTGAAACTAGACTTGTGTTCCTATCTAAAATGTCCAACAGGAAAACATCAGCTTTCAGATAAGTCTTCATTTTGCTTTGTTTTATCACTTCTGAAATATTTTAGAAATTATTCATAACTTCCATTGAATGAAAAAATGGAGGCAATAATGCAGCATGAACTTTTTTTTTTCTCATTTAAATTTGTCTTGAATCAGAAGGCTGAATGGTGAGGACATTGAAAAAGCTCTTCCTCTTCTGAGATAGTTCTAGCATGGCTGACTTTGATATTTTAACATTTATGGAACTAGAGGTTTATGAAGAGTCTTACAGAATAGCTGGTTATTGTGTTCATTCTCTCCTGTGGAAAAAAACCTGTCATTTTTAGTGGTTACACTGTTTTGTACTGGGTTACACATCAGCAGACAGGAACAAGAAGTGAAGCTATATTTTCATGAAGTTGGTCATGTTATTTTTAAACTTTCCCACTGTTTCACGCACAGGGGAACTGTTGTGCTCAAATATATTTTTGCCCAATGAGATACACCCTCACTGGTGATAGACTTGTACAAAAAAATAATAATGATACGTTGTTACTGCAATACTGTGAGAGGGAGAAAAGGGTGTGTGCGGAATGTCTGCTCTGCTAAAACTCTGAATAGCAGCTGGCAGCTTTCTGAGGTAGGTAAAGACATTCAGGGCTTCCATGGCTCTGCCAGACTCTGATAAAGGCTATTTTGGAGGAAGTGGGTCTGATGAATGTTCAGATGTTCCAATGTCATCGAGCAGCTCCATTTCCCTTAGGAAAGTTTCTTGTGCATGTTTTTCTGCATTAGATCCTGATAAGGGGATGACAAAATGTGTTTCATTATGGCTGCAAATTGCATACCTTATGATAACTTTGTAGGGAAGTAGATTTAGTGTTTTCTGACTGGCAGCAATTAGTGCTGCTCTGAAACATTTTTAACCCTTCCCACTTCAAAGGGAGTTGGAATTTCTGGCTGTTCATGATGGTGCAAGTCCCAGAAGCTCTCATATAGTATCTGTTGTGCTGAAGCAAATGTGAACCAAGTTGCTGTCTTTCTCCTAAACTTCCCTGTGAGATGTTTCTCAGGGCACTGCCTTGCTGAGCACAGCGTTAAACAAGCAAACATGTTTGTTTGTTTCTTAAATTCATTCCTTAGATCCCATTGGTTGCCTTTACAAGTATGAGACGAGACTTCTTGTCTCCATTTCCACAGGGAAAGGAGCCTCTGCCTGCAGCGGCATGGATGCTGTCATGTTTAATTGGCACAACGGGGGTTTTGTTCATTCATAGCTACTGCAAACGAGCTATTACTACGGTAAACAGAAAAGCATAACTAAAAATCTCCCTCGTACAATAGGTATTTTTTGTGCAGATGCTGTAATGCATGTGTGCTGGGATGTTTTTCCTTCCTTTTTACAACAATATAAATTATGATTTCTGGAGAGGAAAGAAGGAACAAAGTTGCTTTTGTTATGAATTTTTCCAGTTGGATGTGAACACTTGATAAATGGCTGTTTTGTATAACTGGAATACAAGGGTTGAAGGAAGGTCTTGTTTTACTTCAGTATTGATTTATTGAAGAAAAAATGCCAGCAAACAACCAAAGATACAGTATTTGGTGATACAGAAGATGTTATGTATTGAACACTTATATTTTAAGTAGGAATATTTTAAAACAGACTATGACAATGACAGCACAGTCCTTTGACTGAATGAATAATTTGGATTTTTTTTTTCCTTCGGAAAACTGAGGAAGGTGTGTTATTTACAATGCTGTTCCTTTTGCAGTACTTTTTTAGTCTCTTTTTTTTTTGTATTGCACATTATTACATGCGATTTTTGATATGAGGTTCAAATATTATTGCAATAAAAGGTGTATTACAGTGACTTCATTTTTATAATGTAGTGTAGTAGTATAAATGCTGCAGCTTCTGTCTGCATCTAGTAACTTGGTAACACTGATGTTTCTGAAGTATAAAGCTGGCAACTTAATTTTAAATCATGCACAATTGCAGTGCACTGACTTGTATCATTGCATGGGATATATTTGAACTATATTTGTATTTTATTTTCTGACAATGTTAATGTTTCTCATCTAACAGACCTTCCAGGCTGCTATCAATCAAGTGTTTCCTGCAGAGGAGGATAGCAAAAAGGATGTAGAAGATAACTGTAAGTTATGAATTTTAAAATAAATTATTTATTTGAAAAAAATAATCTGCAATGAAGAGAATATTGTTTCCTTACAAGCTTCCTGTTCCTTCCTTGTAGTCTTTGTTTGAATTTATGTATGACCTTTACTAGTCCTTTACACTTCTTAAAGTAAGCCTATTTTAAATATAATTTATTGCACTTTTTAATTTTCAGTTGAACAGTTTAGAGGAACAGGTAGTCACATTATTCCCATATACAAGTGTCACTTGACTTCAGAAATACTGCTTTCAGATTATGGGTGTAACAATTTTTTATAGTGTGGCAAAAGACTTAGTTGCTTTATCAGCAGCTGCACTGTGCAGCATTTTCCTGCATGTAAGACATTTCTCAAATAGCATTCCTGTGGAAGTGCAGGTAATAGAAAATAAATTGTAAAATAACCTTCCCAAAACTGGAGACAGGAATCAGGACCACAGGGAAAGGAAATAGTTGAATTGGATAAAGGAGTCCTGGTGGAGAAGGAGTTTTGAGGTGAACTTGTGTAATAAAATTCACTGTTAATGTGCAGAGCTTTTATTTCATTAAATATTTTACAGTTAGGTGGATGAAAACTAGTCAAATCTGGGGAGAGGGCGAGAATACCAAGAAAGCTGACTAAGCACTATCACGAGATTTTAGAGAACTTTAAACAGATATTTTACTGCTGCTCCTCTGCAAATCACAGAGCCTGTCCTGTCCTGAATATCTGATGAAGGCAAGTCTTTTAAACATTCCCTGCAGTACTTACTGCTTGGTGAAAATCCTGATGACTTCATAAATAGTGAGCAAAAGTATCTTCTATTGTTCTTCATTTAAAATAGAGGCTAGGAGTCTGAAAGTTGTTTAGGTGATGTAACCCCAATTCCTGTCTTGGAATAGGGTTTAGTATTTATATCCCAGGGCAGGAAATACAGCTGTTACAGCTGCTCCATAAGGAACAAAAAGATGAGATCTGAGTCTTATGATCTGATTGAGGTGGCGCAGTGTTGTTATAATTAGAACCAAGCTGGTAGCCTTGATTTCAGTTGCTTAGGTTTTTGGAAACAGGATGTGAGTTGAAATTTTTCAAAGTTGGTGTCGGTATTCTCTGCAAATAATGATTATCGGGGAAATGCATTTAACTTGTGCATCTGTCACAGTGATTTTACTGAGATGTCCTGGCACTTCGGTGTCATAATCAGGGAATCGAAATTTGGAGTGAGATTATGGAAATAATTTGAGATTATATCAGAACACTGTTCAATTAAATTAGTCAGAGAAAGTGTCTTCTTTGGCTTACCAAGTAAAAGATAAAACTTAAAAATACTTTTTGCCAGTAATCCTGCCTGAATCAAACATTATTTTGACTTTTCTAATGCATTTTCACTTGGTTATCACTAGTTGAGGTTTACCTGCAGGATGTGTGAATCCCAAGTTCATTTTCCTTCTGTCAGAGAGCACTTGTGTTGAGTGTTATTGATCTTTAAGAAAAAAACTATACTGAGTGCTCATAATACTGTTACAAAAAATCCTGAAAGACTAGTTAATAATATGCTTATCATTCCAAGCTATACTTTACTGATTAACTCCCTTCTAGGAACTAATTTGCTGGCCTTTTGCTTTTTTGCACGCTTAGTCTTCCATGTGCCATATTCCACTAGCTGCAAGAGACACCTTTCTTAGTATCAAGCCCATCCTCAAATGAGAATTTTTAGTAAATATTGCAAACAGTACAGAATCAACACATTTACTTCTTTTTTTGAGATTCACACTCCTCCTTGGGTCCCCCCAAGCCCCACTCATACATGTTACCATATGTGGAATTCCTTTTAATAGCCAAGAAAAAGATTAATTTCTTTTAAACTTCTGGGGTGAAAAAAAATGAAAGGGACAGAGTATCAGATAAGACTCTTAAAAACCACCAAAACATTTCTATATATGCAGAGCCTTGCAATTACTTGATAAAATAATTTTCCATACAAACCCTGACTCATTGTGTACCAGGAGAGCCAGTTTGAGTAAATTTGACATTGATATTTCCTTGCTTCACTGCACTTACGTGAACTTTGTGTGTATAAGTAAATATATGGACAACTAAATGCACATATACACACTGGCTGTATTTAGACATGAGCCATGTGAATATTCAGAATTCTTTCTCTCTCTCTCGGTGACTTCCTTAGCCTCTGGATATGGATGCCTCTTTTAAAGGATGTATTCTAGAGAAGCATTTCAAAGCTGCTGACATAAGCCTTAGTTTGCATGTCTTGAGTGGAGATGGTGACATTCCCTCAGGGAGCAAGCTCCCATTTGCTCCCCTAGTCTGCAGGTATAACTGCTTTAACAGGGACTTGTAAAGAAAGTACTGGGGGCACAATGAAATCTGGGTTCCTTTGCTGTCCAAATAAGCATGCTAATAAAAAGTTGATGATTAACTGATGACTGTTTCCTTTAATATAAACTGCAAACCCTGAGAGGTTATTAGGAAGATACGGTCAAGGGAGTCAATAGACAGTTGTTTCACATCTCAGTACTGAGAATCTGAATGGCTTAAGTTTGAAGTTTGCTAATTTTTTAAAACCCTTTTCCTTCCCAGGCAATACAGGGGGAGAGGAGACTTGAACTTTCATTAGAGCAAACAGGAGTTTCTGTTTCTGGCCCATTTCCTTCTAATGTCTCTTTCTCTTGGATGATCTCATTAAAAGAGGTGAAGGCAGACCTGTGGTTTGTGGTCCCAGAGCCATTTTCTCAGCCATGTGAACTGAGTGTGCCTGGGGAGGGCAGAACTAGTCCTGCTGTGCAGTGCTGGGTGTCGGCACTTGGTTGCTGCACCTACCAGAGACTGTGGGGTTGTGTGGGAATGTGTGTCTGCCATGGCAAAAGGGGGACAACTCTCCTGCTTCATGAAGCAATTATGCACAGGTATGATTTCAAAGCTGTTGTAATCCAGAGGGAGAGTTTGCTTAGTGTAAAGCTAAAGGGTGCTTTGTGTGCCTCTGCCAGCACAGGAATAGGAGTGAAAGGGATTTCGTGGAGGAAGATGGTTTCTTCTGACCAATTCAGAAGCTGCAAGGTCCTTTGAGAATCGTGAATGATTCCAGGCATTTGAAGCAAAGCTGTATTTGGTCATGTAAGAACAGGAAGGGCTGTTACTCTGTGGAGCTAAGCAAGCCAAAGAGAGGCTGCAGATGGCTGGTGAACTTGACTTTACTTCAGGCATCCCTGTGGAGATGGCTGAACAGTTGACTTTAGGTCAATGAACTGGCAGCCCTTCTTACACGTTTGTGTAAATAAGTTGGAATACTCTTTTTTTTTCTGCTGAAGCCCTTGAGGAAGGGCATCAGTTCAACTTCAGACAACTTGGTTGGTCATTATACTTGAGAGGTGTGCATGTAACCGTTGTGTGATGTACAGGGTAGAAGTTACTATTACAGAGTCACAGAATCAATCAGGTTGGAATCAATCCAATCAGACTGAGTCCAAGCTATGACCTAACACCACCATGTCAACTAGACTATGGCACTAAGTGGCACCTCCAGTCTTTCTTTAAAAGGAAAAGACATTACAGGACAGTGCTTACTCTACCCACAGTATTCAGATGTATACAGCTTTTAAAATGGTGCTAATACTCTAAAGTTTATCAGTATGGAAGCCAATCAGTTGTAACTAGACAAAACGGTGTTGTGTATGTGAATTTTATGCAGCAAGATAAAAAGAGTTGTACATATTTGAAAATGGAGGCTGTGTAATGAGTAGTGACCTCAGATGGTTTAGGGATAATGTTTTTAACAGTGTTACAATGGGAACTGAAAATTACCTCTATAATTAAGGCAGCTGACACTTTCAAGTGCTTTATAGCTGAAAACAAGGACCAGCTTTGCTGGAATGTACACCTGTGTGGTGTGAGGCTTTCTGTGGATGCCCATTTGCTGCCTAGAGCCACCACCTTGTAATATTTTAGCAGTTAGTTCAGGTGTTTCCTGTTAGAGAACAAATGAGAAAAATAAAGCTGGAGTTTGGTGTGTTAGCATTTTTTTTCCCCTAACAGTTTCTCTGAGGAGGCCTAGTACTAACAAAATTCAGGACTGAAGCAGGGAAGGTGGGATTGGTGCCTGGTGCTGCGATGATGGCTGCTGCTGCCTCCAGCCAGTGTTTCCCAATTAGATGTTTATATCCATCAATCCCCAGAGCCGGCTGTTATTCTAAAGGTCAGCTGGGTGACATTACCCTGGGGGACACTGTGGCTGAGACTGGAGAAGGGAGCTGGAAGGAAGGAAACAGTCATTGCTGGGGATTTTGGTAGGCACCAGTTTCTGTATTTGGGGGCCTGCATGGAGTGAGACGCACAGTGTTCAACTGACAGGCTGGTAAAAGGAGCTTGCACTGAGCAGAGCCTGTGTTGAGGCTCCTGCAGTCTGACTCTTTGTTCTGCAGCTTTCTATATGGTAAAGAGTAGGTCTGTGGTTTTTAAAGTATATATTGAGTCAGCAGTTTTGCCTCAAGACATGTAAGGAAATGACAGGATTAAACTGTAACCAAAGAGAGGGCAAGTAAAATTCTCCTTAATCCTAAAATTTAAGTTTTTGTCTGTACATGAAGGTACTCTGGAGCTCTTAATGGTATGTGATTGTCTTGTACTTGCAGGTTCCCTGATGTATTTAAATGAGGCCACTCTCCTTCACAATATCAAAGTTCGGTACAGTAAGGACAGAATTTACGTAAGTATTTTGTGTCACGAGAACCAGTCTAATATAGACGTCCTTTCAAACATTCAACAAGTGTTTACAATCCTGGGTTTTTTTCCTATAACAGAACTGCTAACATGGAAAGGTTGAGGTTGTAGGCCTTTTTTTGCACCTTTTTATTTCTTCCATGATACTTCGTTTGAGATCAGAATCACATTAATCACAATAATGGTAGCTAATTTTTACCAGGCAGAGCAATACATTCTTCTCCACATGACTGTTCATGTGCAACCACAGCACTGCTTTGTGTAACAAAGCTCTGTTCCTGCAGGTACCTTACTTGACTGTTAACAAAGATAGTTTTCTTTCTTCATTATTTTTGAACGAAGCAAACAGGTGCTGTCTTTGACACCTCCTAGCTCAGATGTCCATCTTAATCTTTTATATTGCTATCAAATTGCCTAATTGTACTTAATGAATTCTGACTAAATTACATTTTGTCCTTGCCATCTGCCCGGACATTGACAGCTGTGAAACAGAAGATACGAGTTTTCCTTCTTTCTTATTTTTTTTTTTCTTCTAATAGAAAGCTGGCTGGGAATAATACAAAACAGTCCTACATATATTTTTAAGTGTCTGTGTTAAAATAATTAACTTTTAGCATACTGCTGTAAAATTAATTTAGTTAAACCCTTTTATATAAATACAAAAAGAAAGTATAGCTGTTTTCTTCTGTTGCAGTTGATTTACATAGCTATAAATTTTTTATGGCCCAAGATCAAGCCCTAGTTTTAAAATAAATAAATAAAAAAGGCCATTTGAATGCTGTTCTGGGAAAATAATCCTTTAAAAAACCGAAGCAAACAATAAACCTCCAAGGAGGTAAAATTGTGAATCTGAACTGATTATGAGGTAGGATAGTATTTCAGTTCATAAAGCCTTCATTGTAAACAAGTACTACTAATATGTTGTCCAGAGTGGGTATATTTTCTGGAGGGGATAAAAAAAAAAAAAAAGTTGACTTTTTGTTTTTCCAGTATATATTTTAACTGCCTTGTAAACACTTTTCTGCCTTTTGTTTAATCCTGGTTAACAGCATTTCTCTTGTTATTAAAAGGAAAATTAATATTAGTACTTGCAGCTCTTGAAGAAAAGTTTTCCTGCAGTGAAATAAGTGCTAAAAATAGAAACATCTAAGAAACGGTGATTCAACCCTCTATCAACATATCACAATAGTGTCCAAATTTCAGTTGTCTAGTGACATTTCAGTAACAACAAAGCAAATAAATTATTCAGGCTGAAGGTTTATCTCATTTTCTTTAGATCTTTCACTGCATATCTTTTGCTTTTTTCTTTGATTCTAACCTCTCTTCTTCCCTGCCATCTGGCCACTATAACAAAGCTATGAAAGTTTTTTTCAGAAAAAACTTTTCTTCAGTCTTCCTTATCCTGTGGAAAGGTAAAAAGTAGCCTTCATTTGGATTCTTCTCAAATTCCTTCTCTGTGAGAGAGCATTTGCATTCCGTATTTCTCTCTGTGGAAGCAGCTATAGCTGATTTTCTCTCAGCTGAATGCTTTTATTGCCAGGCTTGAGTGCATTCCCAGGCAGGATCCTTTCAGTCCTTCCTGCTGAGTTGCTTCCATTAGATATTTTAAAGTGATCCTCCTCGCTGGAGGACAGTGCACTACGCTGTCCACAAGCTTAGTTTATTCACTTTTGAGGAGGAGGTTTTTGGAGTCCTATCCTTGGTCCAGTAACGCAGACAATAGGAAATAATTTAAAAGGAGATTGGAAGAAAGGTCAGATTTAAGACATACTCCACAGCTCGGTGGTTAGAAAATTTTCCCAAGAGAATTTAATAGAAGTCACAAGAAGATAATAAAAGGAACTCTAAAAATATGTCCTGTCTTGTATCTGCATTAGCTGGAGAGAATTGTAAATGCAGTTGTTATACTTAGGCTGTAGCCTTCAATAGTAATAGTTGTTGTTAAAAGTGATGTTAACCACTTGCTTGGATACTGGCTAATAGTTTGATGTTAATTGTTTTCTTCACAGACCTATGTAGCCAACATTCTTATTGCAGTGAATCCATACTTTGATATACCGAAGTTTTATTCTTCAGATACTATTAAGAAGTACCAGGGTAGATCGCTTGGAACATTGCCACCACATGTTTTTGCCATTGGTATGTACTGAACCTGTATTTGTCTTTTAAAAACAAACACTGAGTATGTCACAGTCACCTATAAATTTCCACCTCTAACAGCGATTAATTAATTTTGATGTATTATAAAATAAAACCACTAATTGCTAAAATTGCAAGTCTCCTCATCTTCAATATGCAGTTTGAAGAACTTGGAAATAAGCAACCATGACAACCCTTGTATGATTATTCTGCACCTCCAGTGTTTCAAGTCTAAGCAGTTTAAATCTAATTTGCAACCATTTAGAAAAAAAAAAAATCTAAAAAAGAAATAAAGAAATTCAGATTTTGGAAGTGAAAAATGGTTTAATAATGATTGGCATTGTCTTTCAGTGTAGTGATTTTCTTTGCCTTTTTTGTTTTCAGAGCACATACACTGTTTCTTTTTATATGCTTCTGTTACAGATGGAAAAAATACTGAAATGTTATTTATAGGATAAATTCGATTTCAGTCACTTTTTAAAATAAAAAAATTAATTGGAAACTATAATCAAGATTTGACTTGTTGAAAGCCTTCTCATTTTTTTTGCATTTTGTTTTGTAATCAAAAGTATAAATAGCTGGGGATTTAGTACCTATTGCATAGCAAGAAATTGATGTTTTTCCAGGTTTCCTTGTCTCAGATGTTGCTTGTTGCAAAGTACTGAAACCAAAAGTTTCCCTTTGAAAAAAGTACTAAAGCCACATTGGTTACTATTTTGTAAATACATTTAATTCAAGAGATGTAGTAGTTATAGGTGCTTGGTTTTGTTTTGTTTTGTTTTGTCCTGGATATAGTTGAGTAGGCCTTTGTTTTCAAGCCTTTGAGTTCTTACATGTCAGTGTTGGAAGATGAACAATTATAATGTAAATTAAACAGAAACAGACTGTAATGAATTGTAGTGCATTTAATTGTAAAGATCTACTTTTTATTCCTAAAAATGTTACATTTTGATTGTAGCATTGTAGCTCAACTTTATCCTTGCAATTCTGCCGAATATTAGTATGTGTCACGTTTAATGTGTTCTTCTTTTTAAGCTGATAAAGCATTCCGTGACATGAAAGTGCTCAAGATGAGTCAGTCCATCATAGTCTCTGGAGAATCAGGAGCTGGCAAGACAGAAAACACTAAATTTGTTCTGAGGTTTGTGCGTTTGGACCAAAGTTATTATCTGAATCTCTTGTGTGGATGCATTTGGTTGACATACGGAGCTAGTGGTGATCATTAGGTTTAAGACACAATTCAGGAAGATATGTATTAGCTTCTACATGCACTTTATTACAAGAAATTAATTGAATTAAACTGAAGTGCTGACATAATAATACGTGGTAATACGTACATACTCATAGAAACCTTAACTCAGTTGAAGGGACATCACGTAGTTATTATGGTTTATGATGCAGGCATTTTAGTATTGCACATCTGGTCTTGTGGAAGATAAAAAAACATAACTAGACATTTTAACTGTATCTTGCAAGACACTGTTGGTTTTGCCATAAATGTGCATTTCTCTGTTTTCCTGTCTTAGGCTTTTTTTTGGTTTGCTTGTGTATCCAGGGTTTTTAACTTCAATATACTTCAGCTACTTTACTGAATAAGACTGAACAATGGGATTTATTTATTTGCTGATGTTCGTATATGAGCAATACTAAGTCAAGCATTTTAAACTGTATGGAAGCCGTATTGCTGATGTATATCAGCCTTGCTTCCACTTGTTTGCATTATACTCTAACTGCTTTTTATCCCTCTGGAACACTGTAACTGGAGAGCTCCTTAAATACACCTATATTATAAGTGTCCCGATTATGCAGGGCAGCACAGTGTGGGCAGTGTGAATACACTCCCTCACCCCATCTTGTCCCTGTTTCCCCTATAAATCTTCAATTCTGTTTTTCCTGACATCATGTGTTTTCTAGTATTTATAGAGTTGTTATCTTCCACATCCTAGGAAGAATTGTCACAACTGTCTGCCTGCCCGTCATACTGCCCTTCTCTGCCCCTGTGCATTCTTTCACAGATAGCTGTAAGAATTACTGCAAGGTGCTGGTAACGATTCTTACAGGGGACATCCTGACTTTGGTCCTGCTGAGAGTGAATAAAAGACAGCCGGCACTGGGAGAATATCTCCCGAGGAATGCTCTTAAAGGAGGTTGTTCCTCTGCTTCTCAGCAAGGGAAGTTCTGATTACACAACAAGCAACGTTGCTGTTGGTTCTCCCCACCACCTGCCCCCATAGAGCCCATGTACAAAACATAATTGAGTTTTAAGAATTGCAAGATTATACCCTTGCATGATCAGAATGTAAAATGTACTAATACAGCTCAGTTAGTGTTTCTAAATTATTTTTGGAAGGTCCTATTTTCAGTACCTGTTTTTAGCTTGTCCCAGATTTACTTGTGAATTTCCAGAAAGCATGCCCTGAGCACAGGGAGAAAAAAAAAAGGCTGGAACTTTAGAGCAAATACCTTGGGAATTTATTTAAAATTATTTCTTCAATTGCTAAATTGAATCTTGCCTTAATTATGCACCTTCAGTTTCCTATCTTCACCATCTCCATGTGGGGTTTTTATTAACACTGATAGTTATGAACACAGAAACTTTATGCGTGGAAACAATCTTAAATTTGGGAAATAGACATGAAATCTTATGTGTTTACTAAGATTTATTAATAAATACAGATAGTACAGTAATAGTTTGATTATATTTGTGTAAAACTGTAATTTCCATATACATGTCTAAAAGAAATTTCTAAGGGGCCTTGGAGTATTGAAAAAAATCTGAAGTGTGCAAGAATATTGTTGTTTTAACAAAAAAGAAAAGTTAAACTGCATTTATTTTAAAATGTATAGGTATTTGGAACTTACTCATTATGTTTTCCCTGTAGTAAATGGTTAGTACGTATGGTGCACAGCCATCCTTAACCCTGTTTAATTGAGGTAATCTGACATGAGATAAATGATACCAATATTTTTATCTTGCTTTACAGGTATTTAACAGAATCCTATGGTAGTGGCCAGGATATTGATGACAGAATTGTAGAAGGTATTGAATTTTTCTTTCATTTAATTGAAAGTTCCAACACTTACATTTTTTTCAGAAGAGTGAGTCAACAGCAACTGAATAAAAGCTATGATATAAGCACTATCAGACTTCCTAGGGGCATAATTTATGGGTAGTTGACCTTCATCCTAGATTCTGAAAAAATATTTTTTTATTTGTGTTTCACTTTATTTTTGTTTATTATCGTATCATACAATCCTTGATCCAGAAAATGAGTGTGTGTCTGAATTGAACTTTACAACGTCTGTACCCACAGTTGGATTTTAAACTGCATAAAATCTGCAAGGACAAAATTACGTTTTCATGACTATCTGTTATTACAAGGAAAGTGCAGTTCCTCCTAGTCACCGTAAAGTTCTCAAAGTAGATAAAGTAGATAAAGCAGATAAAGTAGAAAAGTTCTTTTAAATTATGGTTCTGGGTCATTTTTCTGTTACAACTTTTTTTGTCAGAAATCACATAATTCAGATTTGTGTTTTGATTGTATCTGTCTTTATAATAGACTTCCAAACCAGGTCAGAAGAGACTGTATTGATCATCCAGATGAGCCTGTTTAATGCTGCATGCACTTCCTAATTGAACGAAAAATAAGTTTTTGAGAAAATACAAACATCTCAAAAACAAGCAACAAACCTAATAATGCTTCATATGTCAGTTTTAGTCTTCTATAGCAATAGTAAATTTACTTTGGAATTTCCCGACTATTTTTCTTTAAACATTTGTTTACCTTTTCTTTTGCTTTAAATTTTTCTGTTCTTTGTTGTTCTAGAGAAGTACTGCAGGCTTTAATCTCTTGTTGACATAGGTTTGCTTAAAGCAGTTCCTTAGTGAAATCCACTGTGTGCTAAAGGAACTCAGAAAATGGCCAGGAGTTGGATAATGCCTGACACAAATTAATTGGTACTTGTAGGTATTCCTTGAAGAGTTTGGGTTTTTTAGTCTAAACCAGCATCAGCATCTGCATGAATTCTGAAGTGTTTTGGGCACAATTTTAATGACCACGCTTATTGCATATGTATTACTAAAGAACCTTTAACCTAGCTGGAAGACCCTTGTGATTTTTTTTTTATTCACAATCTTTTCTTTAAAAGTTAATATTACATAAAATGCCTGAATAGTTATCAAAATCTTTTAAGAAGTCAGATTTGTATTTTCATAAGCTTTCAGTTAAAAACAGAAAAAATCTAGTCAAAACAAAAAAGTTAATTCTTACATCCCATTAAATTATGCCTTATTATCCATACTTTATCCAAGCAGTGATGTTATTCCTTCATTCTTTAATTGTTGTAGGAGCAGATAAGTAGATGGTTGTCAGTGGAGTTTTAAATCTGAGTTTCTGCTTGCTTGGTTTTCCAAGCATATTTTGAGCTAGAAGCCTTAAAAATATCCTGTAGATATTTTTAATGGCTTATTGTTAGTGAGATTCAGTCAGCTGGTTCTCTTTGATCTTCAAAGCTAGTAAAATGCAGTCTTTCAGAGGCCTTTGTTTCATAACTACTAAGCATTTTGAAACAGATTAATCGGTGCATGATATTTGTCTTTATATATATATATGTGCATAAGATTGCTTGGTGCCACTCTTTCTGTATGGGCTTTAACGTGTTTGAAATCGGCAACCAGTAAAAAAAACCAAAACACTCAATCACTTAACTGACCTAATTTGAAAGGGCAGTTTGAAGTAGTTTTTGAAATCAACACTCTCGTCTAATCTTTTTTTAATTCCCTAATCAATCTAATACATGCATGACATTGCATGCGTGACATTTAAGTGGCATTTTTGTCTGTGGGATAAGTGGGTAGTTTAGATTTTATGAATAATAACTAACTGGGAAGTGCCAAATTTTGTCTTGTCTCATATAGTTTATGTATTAGTTGTTTACCTACTTGTGTACAACAGCATAGCGGAATAATTTTTGGCATTTGTCTCTGAATTTCTTACAGTATTGATTAAAATACTATGCAGTGTTATGTGATATCTAAGTATCTAATTTTATGTTCTGCCACAATGTATCCATTACAATCTACAAAGTTGATTATTCCTAATAGCTAATATTTTGCCTTTAATTTTCAAACCTTGTTTCCAGTAAATTCACTGAATAATTGGTATGTGTTTGTTTTCTCTTTCTTTTTGGTAGTTCATTGATCAAATTCTAACACCACAAAAATTACTTTTTTTTTAAACAGCAAATCCCCTATTAGAAGCCTTTGGAAATGCAAAGACTGTTCGCAACAACAACAGCAGCCGTTTTGGGAAATTTGTTGAAATCCACTTCAATGAAAAGGTACTGGGAGTTTGTTACAGAATAACCAGTGATTATTTTTTCTCATAAAATGGAAATGCTAGACAGGCAGAAGGCTGAATAGACTTGTTAATCTTGCAGCAAACAGCTGCTGTCCTACTTTACAGATGTGATTTGTATTCTGTCACCTTGAAAGGAAAACCAGAGCCACACAGTACTGTATCATTATTGGAAAGCAGTGGTTCAAGTCAGCAGGAAAATTACTTCCACCCACGAGAGATTAAAAATTAGTCCCATCATTGCAAAAAGGCATATACAAAGAATAATTCACATGCATTCCTTTAGTACACAAATAAGTGTGAGTTACATATTAAAGTATTTTAGCTTTCAGTGAATTGTTGATTTTTTTTTAATGTATTTTTGTGAAATGTTTGGACCTCACATAGTAATATGTATGTGTCAGAAGTCAAGGAATTGTTTTTTGACAGAAATACTGCTCACTGTGTAACTTAAGAAAAATTTTCTTTGTTTGGGTGTAGTTTTGTTTGGGTATACACACATTGCATAATTAAGGATGACTGTATGGCTGTCCAGTACATCCAAGTTGAAGACTTTTATTGATGATCTCTCTGGAGAATCCATACATGCCTCCTCTTCCTGATTGAGGACAGAGGAACTGAAAGAATTTGTTCTTTTCCTGCAGAATTTAAGCTTATCTGGTCTTGAGCTTGCAGTCTTTTCCTAAGTTTTCATCACTTGGTTTTGTAACTAAACTAAAGATATTTGGCTAATAGTTTAGATAATAAACTAAATTCCTTTCTAGATAGAGGGACTTTATCTGTTGATCCAGTTCATGTTAATTATCTTGTGGACAGGATCCAAATTTCTACTTGAAATGATGCATTCATGATCTGTCAGCTTATCTGTCGACACTTACATGGTGTTTCAGATTAATTGCTTTAGCTGAAGCAAACAGCATTCAGTATCTTCAAAAATTGCTTAAAAATTATTTTAGTTTTCTACTGTAAGATCAGCCTGTTTACTTGAGCCCCTGTTTTACTTTGTGGTCACCTTACTTGGTCTGATTTCTCAAAGCAATGTGAGTACAAACCAAGACCTTGTCAATGACTGAATAACCATATTAATTTGTCAGTCGGTAAGCCCTTCTTAGTTGCTGTAATGGTCATTAAGTTCAGGAATTTCCTTTCTATTAAGATTTCTCGAGGCACAGGGACTTTTATCATAGGCCAGATAACAAATGGCTTTCAAAATGTGTGTTCCATCTCAGAAAAGAAGTGTAAGTTTGGGGAAATAATGTACTCTCATAATTGGTTCACCTAAGATGTCGTCCAGATATGTATTCTGCAGTTTTAACTGTTCCTTCTCTTTTACAAGCGTCTCAGTGAAAAGTAATTAGAGAAGGTTGTAATAGCACTGCCATCCAAAAGGTGTAAGGGTTGCTGTAGCAATGCTCTTTGCAGCAACTACTAGAGTTCTGCTAAGGATTCCTGCTTTTTAGAGTGAAGCAGATCTTTGTTTTAAGAGTGTGTATGTACGCAATACATGAGCTGGGGGAAGTTACGGTAAAGGCAATGGTTTGTTTTCTAATCTTAGTATGTATTATGTGTAGATATATTTTAATATTCTTTGGAGCAGTGTCCATTGAGTAAGCTGTGATCAGACAAACATAAATTGAAAAACTGAATCTCAAATAATCCAAAAAATATTCAGATAATCAGAAAAATATTTCTTCTTCCTAGAACTCGGTGGTTGGTGGATTTGTGTCACACTACCTTCTGGAGAAATCTAGGATCTGTGTGCAAGGCAAAGAAGAGAGGAATTATCATATCTTTTACAGGCTTTGTGCTGGTGCTCCAGAAGACATTAGGCAAAAACTATATCTAAGCTCTCCTGACAACTTTAGGGTGAGTATCAGAATCAGCATTTATAAAGCTTCTAATATTGTCATATGTGGATTTTTCATATAGATCATACTAAAATCTCTATGCGTTATCTTTGACAGACTCATTTCTATTACAAAAATCATATATTTTTTTTTTCTGTCAAATATATTTGATCTTGAAATAAAGCTGCCTGACATTTTTCCTTACTGGAAAAATTCCTGTGCTTTTTTCTCTGTCATAAAATTGAGGAATCTTTGCTTTTCCGTAACACGTACTGTTGCATACCCAGTTGCTAGTAATGTTGTTATGGACTCTTCTAGAGGTATAACGTATGAATTTCTTGATTGTGATCTAACTGTTCTGTGGGTAGTCTGTATTTAAAGTCCTAAAAACTGCATTTACTTCTTCCTATCCCAACCACGCGTTTAGGAAGACATACGTGTTGTTCCACAGTTCTCTCTCTTAGATGTTTCTTTTATCACGCTTGCCACCAGGCATCAGACCACAGTGAAAGATGGTTGTGTTTCTCTATTACAGTCTGTATGCTTTCACAACACTTGTCTCTTCTACACTGTTCCACGCTTTTTCCTGTCATACTCTACGTTCTAGACTGACATTTGTACTACTCCAGTTTTATGCCTCATCATCATACTTTGTCCTTTATGGTCACTCCATGTTATAGGATGAGACTCACCAGTCCATTCCAGTTGAAATCTTTCTGCAACCTGTTACTGGTTGAATCACTCAAGCAATGGTGAAGCTAACAGAAGCAAATAAAACTAGTACTTCATATAATACTCTGAAGTATACCTAAATGGAAGTGACCTTAAACAGCAGGGAATGACTTGGATCTTTGTGCATATTTCTTTAAAAATGTTAGGTTAATGTTCAGTGGCAGGGAGAAAGTAGAGTTAAATTTTAGGAGTTAGGAAATGAAGGGAAAACAAAATAGTGAGTTATGCAGCAATGTACATCCATATTTCTAAATAACATACACAGTTTTGTCATCCCAACTCAGGAAAGAACAGTAAAATCCTTGGCTGGAGCAGAGGTTGTGGTTGGATAGTATGGGCCTTTTAATTCAATCCAGTCTGCCTGTCCTTGTGACTTCTGATGTGTTTACTGTCTCCTCTTCTTCCCTCCATGCTTTATTTTTAGGGGTTTTACCTTTTCTGAGATTATATGGTTTCTCCTGATTAACTCTGATTCTGTGCTATGTTTCTAAGAGTAAACCCACAGAGAGGTTGGCTTTCTTGCCTACCATTAGATTCTTGCATTCTTTTCCTCCCATTTTTTCACTTCTTTATTATTATTATTTTTTACTGCTGCAGTTTAACTTTTAACTTTTTCCTCCAGCTTTTCTTCGTTTTCTCCCCTTCTCTGTGGTCAGATTTCACTTGTTTTCAGGCATGATAGACAAATAACGTGGTTGCCTTTTGCTTTCTTTCCCTTCTTGTCAAAGTTTTTTCTCGCTTTTGTTTTCTGTTTGCCTGAGTGACTTCTAACTGCATTTCCCTTATTTTAATATTATATTTTAATTTCTCAGTATGTTACATGTCGATTATTGCAGGGTTTTTTTAACTTGAGAAAAGAACTTTACTGACTACTTATCCAATACAATACAATCAGCTTTACTGATACAGCTGTTTCTCATCATTCCCCTGATTATACCTTCTTTTTCCTTCCAAAGCAAGCTTCTGCCATCCCTTTCAGGGTCCTTCCAAGCCTATTCAGATCTTACACTCTCATCATCAATTTTGCTAAGAAGGTGAAAACTCTTGCCTTCAGGCAGTCATTCCTGCTATTTAATTACATTTAAATGAATCATTCGGGTTTTGTTTGGTTTTGTTTTTTCTTTTTCTCCTTCTGACAATCACACTTGAACTATCTACTTGAAATATCTATAAATATCACCATGCACTTTGTTGACTTGCATTGAAAAGAAAAATAATTGGCAAATCAAATCCTCCTGGTAAATACTGATCAGTTGTTTGCTTATGTTCTGTCTTTTGTCTCCATCTCTCACCCTTTCTTGCCTTATGCTTGGCTTGGAATGTCATGAAAGCAGAATTTTGTGTATTTCTAAAATACACAGACCAAATCCCTTGGGTTTGGAAGGTTTTGTAACACAACAATGAGGAATTACAAGGACATAAGCTAAATGACTGTCATCTTTTTAGACTTCCTTGATCTTAAATGAGATGAGAAGCACTGCTAACAAAGAAATATGTTAGTGTGTAGATTGTTTACTTTGTTGGTCTATCTTCCTACTTGGATTTCTAAATAAAACTTGGGTTGTGCTTATCTATTACTTTCCCTAATATCTTTTGTACTCAGTTTCATCAGAATTCCAAGAGGGTTAGAACCTTCAAATATACAAAGTTCCTACTAGCTTTGTACGAAGTGGGGGTTGCATGGGTGAGACCTAAATTGATGCACTCACTGTGGGGAAGGTGGGTGTACCCTGGTGACCAAAAAGGTTGCTGCTGCCACATTGGACATTTGTACTGTGGCATCAAGGTGATCTTGCTCTGTAAAAGCCATGGCAGTATTTTAGGACAGGTTCCTTACTTTCTCAAGGCATTCCTAAGGGCCTTCATAGAGTTTACATTATTTCTTTAACTATTTAGTTGGTATCTTCTTCTGGTTTATCTATTTGTACTCAGTTGTGTGATGGAAACTTGATCTGATGCTTATTAGAAAAGAACTGCTTCCATTCTCTAGAAGGAAAGTTTTTCTTTTGAAACACCCAATGAACACAATACTTAAAAACAGCCAACACCACTTATTTTTGTATAATATGGAGCTAGTTTTCAAAATTCTCTTCTTTACTGTGCAGTTATTCTGAGAATTGTTCTCTTGTATGTTTTGAAGCTAAAATCTTGAACAAATTTTCAAATATGTATTTTTATTGTGCAGCCACTTTTCCATTAAAACTTATCAAGTTAATAGATTTTTATTTCTGGAAGTGCATATGCTCACCACACACTCTTGGAGATTTTTTAAAATCAAAAGTTCTGCTCATGAGAGCACCCAGGGTTGTAAATGTCAAAGTCAGAATTATAACCTTTTTAAAATTGGGCTGGTGCAGTACAGCACTGAACAGCCTGAGTTCTCTTACAGAAGATGCTTACTTGCATGTTTCCTTTATAAAGAGTTTACAGTCACACCAGCTTTATCACATCGTGACATTTTTCTTTTTTTACTTCTACTAAGATTGCAGCAGGCACTTTAATTTCCATTAAGAATATTTATTGCTTTACCATAGGTTAGTATTTTAATCCTGAGTTCCTTGCATGTGAAAGATACATTCTGCATGTTAAATAAACAAATTTTAACACTGTTTTTTTCTCCATCTAAAGTAGATTAATTAAAAAAACCCTTAGGATAATTTTCATCTTTGTATGTATGTAAATTAATATAAATATACTTAAAGTTTATTAGTTGTATTGCACTGAATTCCCCTCAAGTATCATTTCATAGGAGACCTTTAGGGAAACAAAACTGTAAAAGGTTAATTTGCTTCCTAAATTTGTATTTCTTTTGTCAAGATTATTTTTTATGTCTTCATTCTCATCTGCTGCTTCAGGTTTCATCATAGAATGGTTTTGAATAAGCATGCTTATGTCACTTTTTTTTTAACCATGTTTTGCTGACTGCATGTCTGTCTAGTTCAGAATTCATAGAAATGCCATCTTTCAATAATAGTAATAACAACAACAACAGATGGTGATATTATACTAGGCAAGGTTTGATGATTGATCAGTGTTTTCATATTAATGCTATATTTTTGACAAGAAAAAAATTCATTAAAAATT
Source organism: Myiozetetes cayanensis (assembly GCF_022539395.1). Classification (NCBI taxonomy): domain Eukaryota; kingdom Metazoa; phylum Chordata; class Aves; order Passeriformes; family Tyrannidae; genus Myiozetetes; species Myiozetetes cayanensis. Next base: position 83,443,292 of record NW_026087411.1, on the reverse strand, counting down.
TATACTCTAAAATTGATTATTCAAAAAAACCACATCCATAAAGCCACAGTTTTGCATTGCCTCTATTGTGCCACTTGTGCCTTTTAGCTTATAAAGTCAAAGTCCAAATTAGGGCCAGCTTGAATTCTAAGACTCAAGCCTGGTTTCTCTTAAGTACACTGGGAGCTTGTGTTTTAGGTTCCTCTGCAAAAGTTTTCAGAAATTCCAAGTCATGGGGTAACCCTGTGCTGAACCTCGTAGATCGAGGTGCCTTAGGCTGCACCACAGGGCTGTGAAAGTAAAGCTGCACAAGAAATCTGTACCTGGAGCACATTTCAGTTGAAGCCGAACGTTTTCAGATCTAAATTTCAAGAGGACAAATTGCCTTATGTTTGGATTGCTGAAATTACAATGGGATGTTGTACTTCATAAAAAAACCCCAAATGAACCAAAGTCCAAGTACAGTGATGTTTAGATGTTCTATATGATAACCTGAAACTGTGTATTTGTGTGCTTTTAAAAATATAATTTTTCCCTGATTTAGTATGTAAATTTACTTCAGGTTTTAGCTTTCCAATGAAAGCCATTATCTTGTGATTAAATGTATCCTACAGTATTATTGAATACCATGCTGGTTCACATTCTCAGCCAGTCAGATAAGTTTTCACACTCTCTTCTTGAAGAGCACGACCTTTTCACTTCCCATCCCCATTTTCTGGGATCATCTTACTAATACTGTAATCCAGGGATATATCATGTTTAAAATATGCTGTGCTTTGCATTCTTATTGGCTGATAAAGAACACTTTTCAGTACTTTGTTAAACACAAAGCTAACTTTGAACAGTTGTCACTTTGTTTTAATACTAAATTTGTCACCAAGTTTTCTTCTACTGTTAGAAATGCTTTGAAGAATATTTTGGGGTTTTAGAATTTTGCATATAAATTTTAATCAAAGTGTAGAATTGTCTGTGTTCAGCTAGTTGAAAACATCATCTTTGTTCAACCAAAGAGCAAAGAATCAGTTCACTTCCTTTAGACAAAGGGCTCTGTCCAAGCTTTTGGACAGAGTTCTTACATTCAGCTGAACAGATCTGCAAGAAAAAGCTGGCAATCCCGTTTTGCTGAAAGGGCCAGTCATTATCTGAATCTAAATTCACTATGATTTACTGAATAGTAAATCTGAATTTACTGTACAACATGAGATGTATGTCAGAAGCCAGGTTTTGAATAAGGGTTCTGCTTATAGCATGTTACAAGCTTTTCATATTTTTCAGGCTTTTGAATACATTGTGTCTCTTGCTACTTATAGAAATATTTCACTGGTGAGGAAAAAAATTAGTACTTTGGTATTATACATAGGCCAGAAGATTAATTTTTTTTGTTCCTAATTTTGGTTGTGTTTTGTGTAATCCCAGACTCCATTAATAGGTTTAATATAATCAAACATTAGGAAAATATTGTGTGCCTTAACAAAATGAATATCCCAATGTGTCAAAAAGTATTTTAGTTGTCAAAATGGAGACACTTTCAGTAGAAGTTTGTTACTGTTGTAGTTCTTTGATTTTGTAGATATAAATAAATACATGTTTAAGGAATGAATTCTGGCTATTTACTGTGTTGTTGTATCATATGTTTAAATTGAAGGTTTGTAGGGCAAGCCTTAAATAAAAGCATACGTTTTCCTTACTTCTGTCTTTAACTATCCATTTTCACTTTTTTATTGTTAACAGTATTTAAATCGAGGCTGTACCAGATTTTTCGCTAACAAAGAAACAGACAAACAGATTTTGCAAAATCGCAAGAGTCCTGAGGTATGTTTGTATCTTTGGTTAGTTTATATTATTAACTAATGCAGATGGAGTAGAAAATTATTACAGTTTTACAGTATGGAATGAAATGTTCATTTTACACATCTTTATAGGTCTAATGGGTACTGTCAAAGCTGCTCTATTCAGAACTCTGTTTTGGAGTTCAGTCATAGAAATACATTTTAACGTGCATCGTAAAATCCCAAGTGGAACAGTGTATATAAAATGGTTTCCTTTTCATTCTTATAATAATGTAATACTAAATTACGCAGCTTGTCTTCTGTGGAAAACAAGAATCTATCCAAGACTTTCTGTAATTTCCTTTTTTAAAATCTTACTACTGCTAGGAATAGGTCAGAAGAAATTTTTTTTTTTCCAGAGTCATTTTTACTATCTGGATTTTTGAAGTGATGTTCCAAACTGTTTTAGAAATCAGTTATAACTCAAACTCGCTTCTAGCATGAGCATATTCTCCTCCTTGGGACACTTTCATGGTTTTTGTTTTCCCCTCGCTGTTAACAGCTAGTTATGTCAGAGCATGGCACTTCCTGGAAGAAAGTGTGCAACTTAAAAACATTTATATCCTACTGGCTTCATCTCTGTTTACCTTTTTTTAGAACTGGAATTACCAGAATTTTGTAGCATTTAAGCCTTTGAGCTTGTTTACAGGAGAATACTAAAGAATTTGTTCCAAATTGCTCTATTCTCTAATAAAATTTTCATCTACTCATACCTAAAGTATGAAATTCTCATTTGTATAGCTGGAAGATATTTCAAATATTAATCAAATCCGTATTTGTGATTCCACAGCAGGACAAGCTGCATATATCTGACAAAAATACAAAAATAACTTTACTCAAAAACTTTTTTCCACCAAATCACCATGCCATCTCTTTTACTTTTGATAACTTGGGCTTTAAGCTCATGCCAAGCTATGAGAGATAGCATAGATACCTTCTTTCCTCAAGTCAACATTGTTTACTCCTTGGTTTCTAGTGGTTGTATATTGTAACACTGAGCATGTAATCCTGATTTCTTTTCCTTAAGTGTAGGCTATTTTCTATAATCAGGGATGGTGGAGAGTGATTTGACATTACTGTGAGGCAGAAAGCTCGTAGATTATTTCATTCTTGTCATATAGACTATGAGATGGTTTGGAGATTTATTCTCAGATTACCCAATTTGTCTTTAATGAAGATTTGTGGTGGCGCTGGTCATTTATGTAGGCATAGAGTTATCAGCCTTCACTTACTCTTGCTACTGCAAGATGAATCTGTGCAATCTTCTGCTCCTGATGTGATTTACAGGCAGGTGTTGTGTCATAAACCTTGTCCTCTAAAGGACTTGATTTGAAATAAGAGAGGATTTACTTTGAAATAAGAGTTTGTCTAAACTAAAACATGCTTAGAGAATAATTCTGAAAATATATGGAGAACATGAAGTACTGGGACATATGATACAATAATACTTGTGTGTTACAGGTATATCAATTTGAAGGCTCAACAGAGGATCAAAGTTCAATGATATTTAAACCTAGTCTAGCCACTTAAACAGGAAATATATTACCTTGTTCAGGTTTTTAAATTGGAAATTTAGTATTTACTCTGTCATTTTATAAAAAAAGTTAAGGTTGTTTATTTGAATAAATTAGCTGGAATAGTCAATTAATACTTCAATTATTTTTGTGTTTTCCTTATCAGGAAGATGAGGTGATCATTTTACATAATTAACATATAGTTTAATGCTACTGATGTGCCTACATGTTGTGTGAAGTGAATTTTTCAGATGCATGTGGTGTTTTGTTTTGATAAAAATGATGTTAGCTTATTTGACATTAACAAGACTTCTATTTAGTTAATTATTCTTTTTAGTTGAAAACATTTAAAAATAACTGTAAAAACATAGCTCAGTCTGTGCATGTTCAGGTAGTCTCTTGAATGCATGCAGGTGTGTTACTATCCACTGTTTGAACTCGTTTATACTTAAAATAGCTTTTGATGTATATAAATCAGAAAAATCAGCAAAATGTTAAATTAGCATTTCAGAACATAGCTGGTATTCTTCTAACCCACAGACCACTGCAAATTCTGTTTCTTAATTAGCAGCAAATGTTAACAGGTATATTTCTCTAAATAATTCTGCTTAGAACACGGATAACTGATTTGTCCTATGCTTCTTTCCCATGGCCTGTTATTCTGTCATCCTACTACAAGGACCTCGATCTTCTTTCAGCTGCTGGGAGTGGAAGGACTCCTTTGTATAAATGCTTTGATAGCTCCCTTAGCTGAAGTCATCCTTTCTCCTGATTCCTATCCTATACTCCCCTGTCCTTAGCTGTCACATTCTCCAGCTTCTGCTTTCTGAAGAGAGCTTGAAGTTTGCTTTGAAATTTAAGTTTGAAGATCGTGCTTTGATGTATCAACAAGTTAAAATAAATTAGGGTCCTTGCAAAGCCTGTATTGTATGAAGAGCTCGAATCTCTTTTTACCTAGTGTGGCATGCTTTTTTATGCTTTTTGTTATGGCTTATTCTTGACTGGAAATATGTTACCTACCTTTAAATCACTTACTGAATTTGTGGTTTATCTTGTTTTATAGTATCTTAAAGAAGGTTCCTTGAAGGATCCACTGTTAGATGATCATGGAGATTTCAACAGAATGTGCACAGCAATGAAAAAGATTGGACTGGATGATGAAGAAAAACTTGATCTTTTTAGAGTAGTGGCTGGTGTCCTTCACCTTGGAAATATTGATTTTGAGGAAGCTGGGAGTACATCAGGTTAGATGAAGCATAAATTGTTTTCTGTAAAAATACTGAAAATGTCTCTTGATTAGAGATGTTACCTTTCAATGTGAATTATGGCTTTAGAAAGCTGCTTTGTGTTCAAGGGTAATTCAGTCTTAATTCACCCCATTTTGAAGTCAAGTTTACCTGTTCGTTTTAAATTTGTACTTCATTACATGCTCTAAAAGCAAATAGGCTTTCACTGAAAATGTTCAGTGAAGAGTTTAATAAAAAGGAAAGAGACATTCTGTGTCTCAAAATCATACTTGTATTTTAATGATAATTTTCAAGTCCAGCTTCTCACTAATGTCATGGAAATATCTTGTAATTAGCAACTCTATCTGTAGGGAAAGGCATTATGTCCTTTGCCTTCCAAAAATACCATCGTGGTAGTATTTAGAGAGGTGAGGGAAAAAAAGTGACAGCAAAAACTTAGGACGATATAAACTTCCTAATTTTAAGATGTCGCTCACAAGATGAGTTAGTACAGTTGTAGCTGGGACTTAATAGCAGAATGTGCAGGAAAGTTGAAGAAGGAGAATTAATACTTTGGGAATTGCCATTCTTACCTTACTACTGAAATCAGTCTCTCTTAAGTTGAGAACTACTGTCTATAAGCTCCTGAAGGACTGAAGAAACTCCTGGTCTGGATGTACTACAAATATAAGCAAAGTAGAAAACATAAGTATCTAGATCTTTACCTTGAGTTGCAAGATATTGGTTCCTCTTGGTCCTGCTTCAAGTATTGTGGTAAAGGTGTTTGGAAGGGCATACCAAAGAATATTTTAATAGGTGTTCTAAATGAGTTAAATGACTACTAGCCTTGCAGGTTCACTAGCTCCTGACTCCAAGCACAGAATCACCGTGGAACTGTACAAAACATTCTGTTCAGAAAAGATCATGGGAGGTCTCTAATCCCATCTGTTGGGCCAATGCTGAATTCAGACTGGGTAGCTTAGGGTTGGCACAGAGAAGGTGTTTTTTGTTTTTTTTTCCTCATCTCCTCTCTATAGGTCAAATCAGAACCTCCCCAGTGACAGTTCATGATGTTGCCATCTTCATGAAAATGACAGAAATGAGCATGATTAATGTGAATGAATCTGAAAGATGCAGGGGTAGAGAAGGATAATGGCTTCATGGGTTTCAACAGCAAGCTTCCCAGGGAGTTTCCCTGTTTGGGCTTTTTGTGAGTTGGGACTTTGGAGTTGACAAGGTGGAACAGAGTGAAAAAGGTGCAAATGTGAGCAGAGATCAATTTTCAGGAGGCAAATGAATAAGAAGAGGAGGAACCACGAATGGTGAGGAAAGTCAGGGTTTAGAAAAGGGAAGGTCACCAGAAGACTTATGATCTCTGAATGCTGAAATTCAGACCCATTATTCTTCTGGAATAAATTATTGAACTTCTGAAATGTTCATTGCATTGGGCTTTATTCTGCTCTCACCTTGTATGCGTGTTCACCCAGGGTGTGCATTTCAACTGCTCCAGGCATTATGTCTCTTACCAGAGACCCTCTGAAGTTCTGTTACTGCTTTCTGGGAAACACCAAACAAAAGTTGTTTTCTGCAGGTCAGATGGTGTTTCAGAGCATCCAAAATTAGTCACAAAAGCCTTAAACTTTTAAGGACTCCTCCTTCTTTTTTTTTTTTTTTTTTTTTCCTTCCTCCCACCCCTTACTGTCATTGTAGAGGAATGGAAGGAATTCAAGTGATGTTTGACTAATTATACCTTTTGGCCTCTTTGCTCACCGGTAGAAATAAGTTTTACTGTGAACAAATTCTTACTGCAAACAACAGGAAATACATGTAAATAAGTGTTAGATTTTTCCTAAAGTGTTTGGTGCTCCAGTTGAGAGATCTAGATCTGTGCTGGCTGAGCCCTGGCACAGAGGGCCGAGGGGCAGACAGGAAAAGGGAACCCTTCTCTTGGCTGTTTACTTGGGTAGTGTACATACCTTTATCTGAAAAATGCAGGAGTCTGCCATGCCAGGCATTTCTGCTGCATAGCAAGGAAGCCTGGAGGATTACAGGAACATCTTAAGTCCAAAAGTTTTGTCACTACAGCTAGTTTGTAGGTGTTAGCACTTCTGCATTTGTTAGCAGTTCTGCGGTGTTAGCAGGTTGGTTTTTGAACAGCCTGGACAGTGTTCTAGAAATACAGAATTACGTCTGTAATTTTTGGCAGGGGGTTATTTTTGCATTTATTTCGTGTTATTTTCTTGGGTTTTCAAAACTGACTCTTCCCATTTAACTATATGAAGTAATTTCCAGAGGCAAACCCTTTAATTCCTTCAAAGCTGACGTTCCCTTCGCTGGTAGCATGATGATGTTTAGTGGACGATGACCAGCAGGGTGCGGGCAGGACCGTCACCGGCCGGTGTCTGTCCTAGAGCTGGGCTGGTGGCTGTTGCCCTGCCGCGCTGTGGTGCGCGGGGTGCGGTGCGGTGTGTGTGTGTCCCTCGGGGGTGCGGGTGCGGTGTGGGGGTGTGTGTCCCTCGGGGGTGCGGGTGCCGTGCGGGGTGTGTCCCCCTCCGGCGGTGCGTGACGCGGTGTCTCCGCAGGGGGCTGCACGCCGCGGGCGCAGAGCCAGCCGTCGCTGGAGCGCTGCGCCGCCCTGCTGGGCCTCGACCAGGACGACCTGCGCGGGAGCCTCACGACGCGCGTCATGCTCACCACGGCAGGGGGCGCCAAAGGCACGGTCATCAAGTGAGTGCGGCGGGGCCGGGCCGGGCCGGGCGTGGGGCGGGTGTGGGCACGGACCGCCCGCCCCGGCACTGCGAAAAGGGGTAAAACGGCCCCAAAGTCCGGCTTAACCAGCTGCAAGTGTGAACCGAGTTGCAGTCAGCCGAACTGCAGCGATCTGAAGCGCTTGCACAGTGGCTTACCGAGCACCGATAGAACTGTCCTGCAGAAATAAGAGAGTGCAGAGGGCTGACAGGCTTACCGTGTACATCCCTTCACAACAGCAGGCTGTGCCTTTGCAAGCTTGTGCCTATGCAAGCGATAATTTCGAGATGAAACACTTTCAAAATGGCTTTGACATTTTTTAATATGTCTTTCATATGTATAATATATATTTGTGTATTTATATATTTAAATATATTTAAAACGTATTCTATGTATTGATATAGATATTCTATGTTATGTATTTATAAATTGTGCATTCATATATAATACATATAAAATATTTATTATATATTCATATACAAACCATATATGTGTATATATATATACATACACATATTAACCAGTTGATCCAGGTGCACATTTTTATATGCCCAGGCTTGTTTATTTAACTGTTTTTAGGACATTGAGGGTTTTTAAAAAATATTACTTGGGAGAGCTGGGAGTTGTATAATGTTTGACTAAAAGGTTTGTTGTTGTTGTTGTTATTGTTGTTTTTGCGGGGGGAGGGGAGGGGAAGAAAAGCTTTGAGTAAGTGACTATGAGGTTTTATAAAACCTCTCATGTCAATGAGTACACTGTATGGCCAAAGAAGTATAGCAGTCAGCCTGTTAAATCCATAGTGTACACAGAAAATCTGATATGGTAACAGATTTAACAGATATGCTGTATCACGGCATGTTAATGCTGTGCCTAAAATATTTCAGAAGATGCTTGAATCTCTCTTGTCATGAGGGCTGCACAGTGCTCCTGTGAACTGAATTCTGAAATCACATTTCGGTTTTAAAAAGTCCACTGCAAATGGTAATCCAGAAATGTGCAGCTTCTTGCTGTTGCTGGTAAACAAACATTGTTATCTTGACTGCAAAGTTAAAAATGTTTCATGGAAGCTTGACTGCAAAGTTAATAATGTTTCATATATATAAAAAAATAATGGAACGGGATAAATTTAATAGAAAGTGTTTGGGTTTTTTTCCCTGAAGCAATTGTCAAAGTAACTTCCTAGACATAGAAGCAGGATAGTGATTTCTTGTATGCACATGGAGAAGCAATAATGGCAAAGAACATGTATAAATGTGGTACTGATGGTAACATTTCAATACCATGAGAGTTATGACTCTTGTGAAACTGAGTTTTATGAAAATTATTTCATTACCATAACCTTTGTAATGAAACACTCTAGCTTCCACTGCAAATTTTCCCTTGCTGAGATTGATCCTAGCATGCAAGCTGCGGGGAGTGCTAGCTAAGCTGCCTGCAGCTGAATCATGTGTTTTAACATTTAGTTTTCTAAGTTGTGTATTTGCTCAGAGTTAAAACATTACATCAAAAACAGAACTTGGTCTAAGCAGTTTTGAGCACATTAAAAGTAATTCTCAGTGTTTAGCTGAACGCATCAGTCTTTTAATTATGAATCTAATTAAGATTCTCTTCACTCATTAGAAGAATACACATGTGCTTCTTATTGACTTATGGAAACAATCAGATTTAGTGAATCAGAAGTACTTTTTGCACATTACACCAGAAGTTTCATACACGCAAGTCACAATTATGTGTATTAATGTGGTTTAAGTTCCTTGCATATTTTATGTTTTGAAATTTATTACTATTATTTATATTGAAGTAGTTGTTAACATTTCATAAATTTGTGGACTGAAAAAAAGTAACAGATGATCCATTTAACCTTGGTATGTCACTGTGGCCAGTAAGGGTGACAGCTGTTAGTTAATGCGTGCTCAGGTTATGTCAGACTTCTGAGGTGAAAAGTTGGTCTTCGGGCACTTGAGAGCATTGACTTTTAAAATAAGTCTTTAAGGAACGTAATGGATTTAAGCAGTGAAAGTTGCAGTGGTCAAGAGCTCGTTTTGTCAAGGAGAAGAAATAACTATAGTGAAAACACTGTTCTGTGCCCACTTCATGATCTCTAGGGTAAAACTGATCTCCCTGGGCAAAATTTAGCGTAATAAATCAACCATGACATCTTGTTCAGTGTGAACATCATGAGTTGTTTTTCAGGGGAATGCAGAGGCTCCTCTGAACTAACTCATATTCAGGAGTCTTAAGTTTAGCACAGATAAGGGCTCTTGTTCAAGTAAAAAACATTATTACCAAATTGCTGATGTTTGAGGTGTATTTCTAGATAGAGCAAGCAAGTAGACTTCTTGGTGGTCTGCTTATTTCTGTACTTTGAAAGAGTAGATGTTCAAGAGCTAGAACTTCATAGTGACCATCATGAAAAAGTTATAATGCAGTGACAAATGGTAAGTAATGATTGGGGGGTAAATGTATTATTCTGCCTTCAGTTAAAAGTTCAAGGTCTAGATCTTGTATTAACATATTCAGTAGTTCATTTCCAGAGAGTTTTTGTAAATTCTTCCTTTCTCCCTCTGCCTCTCTCCAGTTATTAGAAATTGGGAACTTTTAGTTACTATCATCTTGGTGCCTTATCAGATGATATGGAAAGTTACCAATGATTTTTTTCTCTTTATTACAACCTTTAGTGTAGGAAGACGGTTGTCCTGTAGGACCAAGTGCCTCCAGTGGTCAACGTTTTCCAAGTTTTACTATTTTCTCTCTTCCAGACCATGGCTAAATTGACAGCAAGCTCTTCCATATATTCACCCAGGACAACCTTTACCAGTATTATGGATAAAATTAGAGTAGAAAATGATATATTATACAGTACAGATGGTACTCATAATAATGCATGGCAATATGAGAATTGCAGGTTTGGAAAGTTAGTAACATTTTTTACTTAATTCAGGTGGTTATCCACTACAATTGCTGATCTTTCTCTGTTACTTAACTGCATCTTTCTCTGTTAACTTAACTGATTGTTCTCCATCTTGTGTTTGTATTTTTGAATTCTCTTAAGCATACCACTACACACTTTACTGAAATACGTCCTCTGGATTTTTACATTATCAATTTGTGAAAATAATTTTGTATGCTAATAATGTCACCAAGATTTTCTACTTTCTTAGTTCAGTATTATTAGACTGTTTTTTGAAAATACCCTTACTTACACATTCCTTTTAAGCAGAAGTGTTAAATAGAAGCAGAAGGGCTTTGAACAAATTGCATCCATGTCAGACTCAGATGGCACCCCACTGGAAATGCTCTCAGTGAACTGCTGATTCAGCCTCTGAGAACAGATTAGTTTGGGCTGTTGTGTACATAACACATAGATAAAGCTTGTCTGCAGAGCTTCCTTTCGAGAATTTTTGGTGGGACATATCAAACACTGAAGCAGAGGTGCATCATAATAGACTGCTTCCCTTTCACCACATCCCAAGTGACACTGTCAAGGAAGGCTTCTTAAGAACAAATACAGTTTTTGTTACAGCTTTAAGTTTACTTTGGATTAAAACTTCAAAAATTTTCTGTTCAGTGTATTTATCCTGATAAGCCTGGGGCATTGTTAGCAGTGTACTGTTTCAAGAGTCTGCAAACACAAGGAGCTATGTTTTTGTGCCAGCAGATCTTATTTTTCCCCTGGTGTTTTATTTTGGAGTTATCAAAAATTAATTCAGAGGACTTCTTCCACCATCTAAAGGATTAATGCATTAAGCCTCTTCCTCTAGCATTTGCTAAACTTGTGCAGCTAAAAGCAAACATACAGTAATAAATACAGCAGCATCTCCTTCTGGGGCTTACTGTATGTACAAGGAAAGTGGATTGGACTATTTTAGATACTTATTAAATAGACACCATTTTTTTTCTATGAAAATGTAGTCTAGAAACTATTTGATTGCTGTTAATATTAGAGTTTTGACAAATGCATTGTTTTATTTTGTTCCAGCAACCTAAAGAGCTAGTCATTTCTCTCTCTCTTTCTTAGGGACCTTTTGTGTGTAAGTGGATCATGTGAGTGCTAATAGGTCACAGTGAATAAATAGCTCAGCTGAAATCACTGTGCTCAGAGTATAACAAAGGCTTTGTTCTACTGGGCCAACAAGGAATAGTAGGAGGGTGATGCTAAATGCTGTCTCTGAATTTTATTAAAAACTCGTGTGCAGTGTACTGGCAGAGGGACTTGACAGCTGCACTATGTTTATCTGTCCTTGTCTCCCAAAAGCACATAATGATCACCTTGTTGGTTGATGTTTATGCCGTCCATGTGAAGTGTGTTTGCAGAGTGAAATAATGTGTTAGCATTCAAAATCCAGTTCTTCTCTTAGACTGTAAATGCACTGTGCTACTCTCTTACTCAGTTTCTCCCTTTCCAAGGCTTTCAAAGAGGACTCCATCATCACAAAATAAATTATTTTACAGGGTGAAAAAATTAATATACATAATTCCATGTCCTTCAGCTTCTTTTGCAGTAGATGTTCTACCAAAAGGCATTTTTTTAGTGGTGGTACTGAAGCCTCTGTTAGAAAAAACAAGTTTTCAAGAAATATTTTTCTACAGTCTTTGGAAGTTCAGCTTTTCTCAAATTATAGATGTGCTGCTTATATTCTTTAGTTACATGGGTCTTTCACTGGGTAGATTTATTTCATCTAGGCCATTTTATTTATGATCCAGTTAGCATATTGGCTGACAGTAATTGATGGGTATCGCTTCACCTGCTCTCACTCCCTTAATTGTTGTCAGCAATGGGCAAATTATACATATTTTTAATTGAATTTTATTTGTTCTGGAAGATGTTTGGGAACTGTGTGGAATTGCACACAGGCTGAATCTAGCCCATCAGAGTGCTTTCCCCTAGGCCTGAGACTCTAGATCAGTGGAAACCTTGGTGAATAAATTAGCATGAAGATTAAACACAGTTTTTAGTTGCAGCCTTAGCAAAGAGCTTAGAATTGTGAAAAATTTCTTCCTTGTTCCTTACAGTTAGCTGATCGATGAAGGAGAGGGGGAGAAGGTGAAAAGGAGGAAGGAGAATTTATCTTTTCCCGTTCAGACAAGAAACAGGAGGAGAAAAGAGATTCATTCGTTTGTCTGCAGACCAAAGGAAAGGAAGGGCTCAGGGAAAACAAGTTCATGAGAAGGAAGTTACTTGGTCTGAACGTGAATTCTCTTGTGTTTCTACTGTCTCAGTGCATTTTCAGCATTACTTTGTGGTTCTGTACTTTCAGCTGTGCAAAATACATTGCAGGCTTACATTTTCTTTCCATGTGTTTCTGCTGCATACTATGAAATTTAACAGTAAGGTTTTGTGCAGTCTTTGGAATTCTGTTGAATAATGGCAGAATTTACTATTTTGCAATACAGGACCATTTTGTAAATACATGCTCTAGACTATTTGCCATGTTGTTTAAAACAGTAAGTGGAAACCATAAATGATTTTAGTGTACTGTATTATATAATAGGCCTGCAGCTGACGTTGGGAATTAGTATTCTGATCTCTTAAACGTATCAGAACAGAATGCAAAGGTACCTTCCTTCTATTTATAAGATAAGATTTCTGTCAGTACTCATTACCTTAAGATAAGTGAAGAGATACTTAGTGGAAGACAAGATTGTGTGTTAAAGCTAATTACTATCTAATGTATTGTAGCTGCAGATGTCCTTAGTGAACAGTCTCTACTTCCCTGACTTACCAGTCACAATAGAAAGTGATCTCCATCAGTCTCACAGTTCTCCATCAGAAATATCATCCTTGAAAAAAAACCAAAAATAATAATTAGGAGTTAATTTAGTGCTTATGAATTCTGGGAAGTGAAGGAAATGCTGCAATATAGGTAAGCTGTTGTTGTGGTTTAACCCCAGCTGGCAACTAAGCCCCACACAGCCACTTGCTTACTCCTTCCCAGTGGGATGGGGGAGAGAATCGGAAGGGTAGAAGTGAGAAAACTCATGGGTTGAGGTAAAGACAGTTTAACAGGTAAAGCAAAAGCCACACACACAAGCAAATCAAAGCCAGGAAGACAAAATGTTGTAACTCTGAACATCATCTTTTCTGTCTTCTTCCTCCAGCTTTTACTGCTGAGCGTGACTCCACATGGTATGCAGTGTCCATTGGTAGCTGTCCTGGCCGTGTCCCTTCCCAAATTCTTGTTCACCCCCAGCTTCCTCTCTGGTGGGGTGGGGTGAGGAGCAGAAAAGGCCTTGACTCTCTGCAAGCCCTGCTGAGCAGTATCAAAAACATCCCTTTTTCTAGCACAAATCCAAAACACAGTCCCATGGAGAAAACTGCTCTGCTACTCTGGAGAAAATTAACCCAACTCCAGCCAGAACCAGCACAGCTGCGTGGAGTTAAGTTTTTCTTCACTGACATGCCAGTTTTTTGTACCCTTCTGTACAGAAAACTACCTGGTTGGATGATAGCAGAGTTCTGCATTGGGAGCATCTTGTACCTTGGATATAAGGCTTACTAAACAACTCAGATAATAGATGTTTTTTAAAAGGTAGATTTTGTTGCTTGCTTGAAGAGTTTTATAATTGGTTACCCACCACATTAGCTGGACTATTCTCTTATTATTTGTTGTTATTGTAGTGCTGAATGGTCCAAACATAAGAGAGGCAAGGTATATTGGGAGAAGTAATACAGCAATTTATATGGGGAGAAGTGATATATTTTTTTTGAAGCCAGCTAATCGAGTTATTTAGAAAAACCATAAGAGTCTTTGGCATTCAGCCATCCATCCTGTATTCCTCATGACAAAGATTATTGAAGGATTATTTTTCCCTGTTCCTTTCCCTAAAAAATCTCCTTATTTACTTAATGATGGATATATCTGTGTGTCATGATACAGTGTTGTGCAAAGCCTTTGTATACCCATAGTTGTTCTTAATTGAAGGCCACCTTTCCATATATGAAATTTTGATACTGTCTGGGCAAAGGGCTATCAGTATTTCAGTTTAATTTTTTTTCTCCTTCATATTTTTTATTGACATGTAGAAATCCTGTGGAATTGTGAACTTTGGCAATGTCATTCTGTTCTGATCTGATTCTCTTCAGATTGGTGGGACTTTTGCTTTTAAATTCTCTGGCAACGTGATTAGGACCCAAGCTCAGTTTGCAGTCATACTATAAAGCCAAAAGTTCATTTTTGATAATTATCTCATGTTGTTTCTTAAATGCTTCCTTAACAATTTATTCTTATATGAATTTTCCTATTCTGTTTCTGTTGTACAGTGTAACCATTCCTTAGTTTTGGTACTCTTATCCATGAAATGAGGGGGTTAAATGTGTTTTGAAATATGTGCATTCTAAGCATGTCCTTGTCATACTGACTTAATGAAATAGCTATATATGTTATTTTATGTATATCTAAATATGTAGTTGCCTGATAGTCCCACAGTTTCCCCTCCATTTCATAGTCTTTGAAACTGTGACTCATGGCGTTGTTGGGTTTTGTTTTGGTTTTTTATATAACTTTTAAATTGGGATATAGACTTGTAATAAATTATGCAGAATAAAGGTTTATAAATACGAGGGTGAAAATAAATTCTCATATAGTAAAAGGCCCCTTCTTCCAGTGTTTTAAAAAAATCCTTATTTTGGGATTGCATCTTTCACCATGAGAACACACTGCCTAACTTTTTACTTTTTATTTTTACTTTTGTTGCCTGTGGCCTTATAGCCTCAATTATAGCCTTTACAGAAGCATAGAGACAAAGATGTCAGAACAAAAACTAAACTTATAGGCTTTATTCTGACCAAACAGCTCATAAATAAATAGATGAAATATTTTTTTTTAGTTGGGGATGGGGATGTATAGATTTTAAATATCTGTGGAAATTGTTAATATAGTTTCTAATTATCTAATAATTATGAAAGTATCAGAATCTTGTTTCTACTGATGGTAGTGAAACATTCTTTCCTTTTACAGTTAAGATGGTTAGTCTGGCTTGGCCAGATTATTTCCTGCCTTGGCCTAGAGCTCAGGGGGTTTTTGTGTCCTAATTTACAGTAATTGAAAAGGCTGGTTTTATGTTTAGAGTCCAATTTCAGCATTTCAGAGTAAGGAATTCTGAAAAGTAAGATCTGTATTTTGTTTCTTTAGGGTGCCCTTGAAAGTGGAACAAGCAAACAATGCTCGTGATGCCTTGGCTAAAACAGTTTATAGTCATCTCTTTGACCATGTAGTGAAAAGGGTAAACCAGTGTTTTCCATTCGAGACTTCTTCTTTCTTCATTGGAGTTCTAGATATAGCTGGTTTTGGTAAGTATACTTAAAATAATTTCTAGCTGTCACTTGTTGCCACCAAAGATTCAATGATAAATTCTGTAATGAGGAGTGGGAGGGTTTTCTTTTTGGTGAGTTTTCTTTTACATGGTTCCTGTAAAGCTTTTGTCCTCTTCAGCTCATTGAGTTTCAGAGTAGGGCATGTATTGTGGTGTGCTCTGGCCCTTACAAGGTTGTCCAAGGGAACCTTTGGTTTTCAGGTGTTTAGAGCTATGTTATCCTGTGACAACCTATTGAAGCATAGATGCATGAGGGTGTATTGGTACAGTTTCACTGTATGGTAGCATCTTGCTTTGTTTTACTGCCAACTGTCTGTCATTTGTCTTAGAAATATGATCTGCTGCAGTATTTTTAGATCTGTCTTGTGTACAGCTTGAAAATCTGTAAAAGGTTTCATTTTGCTGAAAGAAACAGATATGGATCTGAACATGTTAAATATTAGCACTGTGAAGCTTCTGTTATTTGCTATTTAATATAAATTCTTGGAACGTTTATCATAAAAATGTAACTTCTGTCTTTCAGAATACTTTGAACACAACAGTTTTGAACAATTCTGTATAAACTACTGTAATGAGAAACTGCAGCAGTTTTTTAATGAAAGAATTCTGAAAGAGGTATGATATGTATAGTATTATATTTGAGGATTTATTTTTTTACTGTTGTATTTGAGGGTTTATTTTTTTGGTTAAGAGATACCTAAAGTAGCTCTGCTTTTCATAACATTGCACATAATGCTTCAATTAAAAAAAAAATCAGTTTTCACACTGTGTGACATCTGGTTGTGCCAGAGAAGAATATGGCTTTTTCAAAACCAACAATATTTTTTCTTCCTTCATTAAAATGAGTTATCAAGACTCTGGACAATCTCTCATACCAAATAGGAATATTTAATTGCATGGGCTTATCATTAAGGTGGTAAAGTGGGAATATATTAAGCTATGTAAGGAAATTCTCAAATGTGTGTTGATCCATGCTGCATTTTAAAATTACTTCATGTTTATTCAATGAAAATATGATGAGCAGTGTTTGCTCTTTGCAATTACTTTTTTTCCTCTTTAGGAACAAGAACTTTACCAGAAAGAAGGCCTGGGGGTTAATGAAGTGCGTTATGTAGATAATCAGGACTGTATAGGTAGGTATTTCTTGAAATGTTAAGCTATTCCTTGATGTCATGGATAAAAAAGCTTCAAGCAGAAGAGGCAAAATATGTACAGAACAAGTAATTTTATGATTTTATATATAGCCTCATACAATTCAAAATCATAAGAGTTCATAGGCATTGCTGCAGTGCAAGCATTAGATATTTCTTCTTTCCACAGAAGAAAAGTGTGGTAAAAATTCCTCTTACAAGAACAATTTCATAGACAATGAAAATAAGTTTCAAAAACTACAAAATTCTTGTGTCTAACAGTTTCAAGAGCATGGATTTCTATATTTGCTTTCAAGGGCTTTTGTATATGTACATGGGAGGTCAAGGCAATACACTTGTTAAAAGCTGTGAAACCACCACTACGTACTCAAAAGTCTGGTCTGCCTTTCCTAAAACAAATGCATTTCATTTTTCTCCCTGGGCTTCTGTTGTCAATGGAAGTATTAGACTTCTAGTTCTGACATGTGTTGAAACAAAAAAAAGCCCCAGCAATCTAAGCAGTTATCCCATAAAGACCTATGATCATACCATAGGAATATTTAGGCACCTTTTGGGAATTAAGATGACTAAATTCAACTTCAGACTGAGAGTAAAAATCAAACAATCCATACCTGATCTTTTTCCTCCTTGTTCCATGTGTTAGGAGTTAGAACTTGGATAAGATATCAATTAAATCAGCAGTTCAGGTATATAGAATTAATTTGCAATGACTTCATATATTTTATGTTAACAACTTTCCTTACAAACATTTATACAGAATCAGATCAGCAGCATTTACAGTTGCAATGTTCAGTTCTGAGTTTATATATTCAGTTTTTATAAATATATTTTGTTTTATCAATAGACTTGATTGAAGCAAAATTAGTAGGTGTACTGGATATTTTGGATGAAGAAAATCGTCTTCCCCAACCAAGTGATCAGCATTTTACTTCAGTTGTGCACCAAAAACACAAGGACCATTTCAGGCTCTCAGTAGGTTTATTTTTGCTGTCTGTTTTGTTTTAATAAAACAGTTATTGGACCAGTTGATAGTAACACTTCAATTTAATGAAAACCTTTCCTAAGAAATCTCGTACCTGTCTGCACAATCCATACCTGTTTGCTAAGGACAAGTTTGATTATTAGATTTGATGGAAAGTTCACTGAAGGCCTTAAGTCTTCAAGGAATTCTAATATCCTACTGAAACTAAAACCATGTTCTTCAGTTACATTTGAAGTTTGTTAACATGTAAAGCACAAATAGAAAATAAAAACACACTTTAAGTTGTTTCATATCAGATGAACTGTTGTTATTCCTTTTAAGAATTGCCTGCTTTGGAGAATATTTGACTCACATGGAGAGTCTAGCTAGCGCTTCAGAGATCATACAAGGAAAACCTTTTTGTTGATTTATTTTTTAACATAGAGCACTTTATGGAAGATTAATGCAAATTATTGGAATTTAAATACGTGAATTCTGTTGAAATTAAAGAAAGAAAAAGCTGAAAAATGCAAACAGAGGAAACCAAATGAAATTGTCATCCATTTACCTTTCATTAAGTTTCCACTTAATCTTGCTTACCTGCATTACTATGCAATGCAAGATTTTTGTCAGTATGTGTATGATCAGCTAGGTGGTTGCCTGTTAAAATATACCATCCAAAACCATATTTTAAGGTTCTGTCAACTCATATTCATCAGCTGTGGAATGAATGATATACAAAATTGTTGATTAAAGGCAAAATCAAGATCAACTAGCTGGTGTTAGCAATCCTGATGGCTTGTATTTCGAATGTGATGTATCTGAAAGTGTGAATGAGATTGAAATTAGGTTTTTGGAGTATCGTGGCTTGAACAGGAATGGCAGTGATCATCGCAATTGTACTTATAGTAAATGTAATTTTCAGTACCTAGTGTTCCCGGTAGATCATGGTTGTATTCTAAGAATAAACTTTTTGTTACTCTCCATTGTTAATTCTTCCTTTGTAATTCAACTTCTTAATTCCAGATTCCCAGGAAGTCCAAGTTGGCTGTTCACAGAAATATCAGGGATGATGAAGGCTTTATTATCCGGCACTTTGCAGGAGCAGTATGCTATGAGACGGTAATTTTACTTATGAAACACTATTTTAGTTGTGCTTTGTAGTACATATATATTTTTCAGTGTATATCGGTTAAATGACAAAATTTACTTTCATCAGAAGAGAAATTCAGAAGTTGATATTTCTTAACTTTGAAACTAATTTTTTGCATATTTATCAGAATTTACAGTGTCTTTTAACCTTTCCAGTTACAGACAGTTTTACTGATATATTTTTGTAAAAGTTTGTTTCAAGTACATAGGTCTGTGGTGTCAATATTAAATATATTGATTCATGATCTACTGCAGATTTTCCATCAAAATATGTTTGCTTCTCTTGGGGAGAGAAATATACTGTGTCATAGAAAAGTGTTGTTAGACTGAAGAGTAGTTTTTTGGAAGCATGCTTATGCTTGTAATAATCACTGTAATTCTTCATGTTTTCAGTTTATGCTGGCAATACCCGAATACAAAATACCTGAAATTGCTACCCTCAAAATACATTCCAGGTTCTTGTACTTTTGGAACAATTATTCATTGTACAAAACCATTGAAATACCACCAATTTTGAAAAATAAGAGTTCAGGATAAAATGAAGATCCATAATCCTTTGTTGTTCTGGTTTGTAACTCCAGCATGTAGGAAGGAAGCTACTTCAAAAGACCTTTTTTTCCTCATTTGAAAATGTGTATTTGAAGGGTTTGTTTTTGTTTACTTCAAAATACTCCAAGAGTGATGATTACTGTGCTGTTTTGAAGTAGACACATTCTGTAGGTCCTTTTACAAATAAGAAAGTTGAAGTCTGTGTTACCTACGTGATTCTTCTGAGGTTGCTCAGAGTCAGTATCCAAATAAAATTGGAACAAATTTTTATTTGTTCCAAGTGCTCTATTTTTAACTGTGTACTTCATTATGATACATTAATAATGCCTAAGAGTGTCTTCAAGAACAGAGGTGACAGATTTGATCACATAAAATTATCTGTCAGAGCTAGTCGGATATGAGGTAGCTTTGGTCCAGAACTGTGTTAATAAACTGGACTTAATAATAAACTCCTTTCCCTCTGAGGGCCTTACTTAGCTTGAGCCTTAAAACTTTTGGACTATAGCTGCCTTGTTTTTCTTCTGTTATTTGGTTTTCTTTTTCAGTGCTCCTGTGGCAGTTCTCACATTTTGATTTGTGGTGAGAACGCTCATTTGGCTGCATTCATATTCTAGTCTTGTGTTTTCATAGTCCAAGGGAACTTTAGAGGCCTGTGTTTGTCCTTTGATTCTCATCTCCATTAAGTCCTTTTATGGGATATCTGGCAAATTGACATTTTCTTTCAAATAGTCTTAGTCTCCTCTCTTCATTAATATCGAACTCTCTATTAAAGTTGCACCACAAGCTATCGAGATTTTAGTTAATGTGAAACTGGATACTGGTGTATCCACTATCTACAAAATCTCTGAATTTCCATGTAATGTATTGTTCTTAACTTCTGAAAGTTAGTGATCCAATTCAAACAAACCAGAGAGATAAAGTCTGTAGGAAGGGACAGTATGTTTTATTAAACCAACTGTTTGTAAATAGTCGTAGTACTACGTAGTACTACTAAAATAACCAGTTTTCATTTCATTTTCCAAACTGTATAAATGTACCAATTAAAGTGTGCACATTAATTCCCATTTCACAGCAGATCTTATATGATACTACAAGCAGTGAAGAATTAAACTTCTCAAAACTGCCAGATGATGATGTGCTGAGTGCTGGAAAGGGAAACAAGGATATTCATTAATAAAAACACAACTGATCTCCTAAAAGGCACTAAACCTTAGTTTGGGTTTCATGCTTCCAACAACATCCTTCAAATTTAAGAATGTCTTTTCTCTCTGTCATTAGTGTTTTGTGTATCCAGTTGAAAAGTTGTTTGAAGTAATGTATGAGTATTTACCCCACATGTTCTCGATGATTTTTGAATTTAGTATGTAACTTAGTTTTCTTTAGTTTTCTTACTAGACTGGAGTAACTGAGGTAGTAAAACAAATGTGCTATTATCTCTTGGGTTGTCTTTTCAGATGCAATTCGTGGAAAAAAACAATGATGCTTTGCACATGTCCCTTCAATCTCTTATATGTGAATCCAAGGACAAGTTTGTTCGGGAGTTGTTTGAAGCTAACACTAACAACAACAAGGATCCCAAACAAAAAACTGGGAAACTTAGTTTCATCAGTGTGGGAAACAAATTCAAGGTAACAACATGTAACAAAAAGTCTTATCTTCTCGTAATGTATGCCAGTTTTAAGTTACCTGAATTAAGTAGAACTTAAGGTTGGGAGAGCTAGCAGTAGCTTAAAATGCAAAAGAAAATAAATAGACAGGGCTTTTTCTGTGGAATTATAAGAAACTAGTATACTCAAGCTGTGTACTATGTATTTCTGACAAAAATTATCTTCCATAATAGTCCTTACAGAGATTATACAGTAATTTTTAAGTCAGAATCTTGCAAAGCCACGTGGAAGTCTTTATTCAAAACGTTTAATTTTTTTGAGATTTAAATTTGAATTAATTTTGCCTTCTAGAAGATGTATTGATTCACTACAGTTGGCCACTCTTAAAATGCAATACTTCACCTAACCACTTTTTTCCCCTTCAGAAATATAGTCATGCCTTACACAGGAAGATGTTCATTGTGCTGAATTTTTCCTTTCTCAATACCTGAATCTGATGCTTCTCCTCATTTTCTCCTTTCTTCTACTTGTAAAGCTGACCTTCAAACCTTGTCTTCTCCAAATGTTTTCTGCATCCTTTTCTCATTCAGCAGTTTTATTTTAGCTGGACTATTCCAGCTCAGGATGGCTAGAAAGAGAACTGTAGGGGAATTAAGAGATGAAAAGCAGGCACACCGTGGGCTGCAGGTAAATTTTTCAATCTCCTGGATTTAGCATTGGTAGAGCTGCTGCAATTTCAGCAAGAGCTCTTCTCAACACATCTGGGCCAGATCCAACGAAGGATTTGTATGCCTTCAAGTCAAGTGCGGCAACAGTTTTGGAATGGTACCTTATCTAGAGCAACCATAAACCCACATCATTTTCCTGGCTAGACTGCTTGCAGTCCCTGGGAAATGCATCTTAGACAATCCAAAAAACCTTCTTGTAGAGCGGGACACTGCCAGTAGCAAAAGAGTATTTCTGCTCCATATCAGGGTTAAGTGCTGAATCAGGACTGCAAGATGAATTCCTTCGTGCATAATCGTATCTTGTGGCTAGCATTTGGAACTGTTCTCTAAAGATGCAGAGGCTGAGGAACAGGAAGGACATGGTAGCAGCACACTTGTTTTTTTATAGCAATAGTATTCTGCTTCAGGTCTATGCTGTATACAGTGTTTTATGGCTGTTGTATTTCTTGTAGTGAGTACCAAGTTAATGGTCAGTCTGACAAAGGGTATGCTCTTTATGACCTTCTGGAGATGTGTTGTTATGTAGCCAGAAATAAAATTTTCATGGGGCAGGAAGAGTAGGAGATAGCCTGACTTGTAAGGTAGTGGTTTTGGCATTTAACTGGGAATTGGGCAGCTTGCTCTCCTGAGTTTTGCTCTGATGATTATTTCCTCCTTCTTCTTATTCTGTAGTGGTTGTAGAATTAAACTGTAGCAATTGGTTTAATATAAAATACATGATCAGAAGGCAGACTGAAAAATTACATACAGTTAAGCCATGTTCTGAACATACCCTGCAGCCATGAGTCTGTAGGTGAAGGTAAGATTTGCTGTTTTTTAGAACTGCATTTTTAAAATGAAATCAACTGTGGGATCTTTGGAGAGTTTCCACTTTCTTCCAACTGGATTTTCTCTCAGATTTAGCACTCCACATCCCATAGATGTGGACTTGTGAATGTTACCAATGTCCAAGGAGACATTTTTAAATTAGGCAGCAATTGAGTGGGGAACTTTTGGGATTGACTTTTGAAATTTGGTGTTCACCTCTGCACCTAGAACATAAGTAAAGTCCTCTTTGGATCTGGCCCATCAATCTTTCAGTGTTTTCAAGTTTCATGGCATTTTGAATGTATGTGTTACTTCCAGTAATTCATTTAGTGTTACCTTCCCAGACACAGCATGTGATGCTGATGAACACTAATAGCCTTGAAAATTTCACTTCAGTTGACATCAAAATAAGTTCTCTTATCTTACTGGATACTTCTGTTTTTTAAGAATAAGAATTCTTAGTGTGTTAGTATGTTAAGGCAGTCTTCTAAAATTAAAAATTCTTCGAGTTGTATCAATTTATTAGATGATGTTGCAGGGACTTCTCTTTATGAAATCCTTCACACATCCCTTCCTTATAACTAGTTAAAATTAACTCTTATAAATTAGTTGAGGAAATAATGATTAATTCATCATCAGGTCTATTCAATAATCTTTGAGATTATTTTACCTTACTATGCTAATGATGAATTGAATCGTGACAATTCAAAGAGCAGTTTTAGCAATATATTTTATTTGTATGCACATTTCATTAGAGAAATTTACCTGAGAACGGCTCTGGCTTATTTCTTGTCAAATCACAGTGTATAAGGAAGGGGTATTTTTCCTCAAGCAGAAACGTATTTTGTTGATGGAAATTAAGCTGTCCCTTTCAAAATTAGCTGTTTCTAACTTGATTATAATGATTATATTTTCTTAAGTTGAGATAAAAAGAGTATGTGTAATTGAGAACTGAGCAGGAGGTTATTAGTGTTTGTCATGCCTCTTGTGGCATTCCTCTCTTTCTAACCATATCCATGTTAAGTTAAAAAAACCCAAACCAATTTTATCCACTGGGAGGACGACTGGCAACTGTAGGTGATGCATACTACCTGTGCATATCTAGTTTCTTGAATTCAAGATAATTGAAAGATGTGGGTAAAAAAAAAAAAAAAAAAAAAGTCAAAAGTCAAATCCTTTCAATTTTACTTCCAGTACAGAAAGTGAAGAATATGTTAGGACATACTGAATTTTGTCTTGCTGCAGTCTATATACTTCAAAGCTTCTTAGTAATCTAGCAAGGCTGGCACAGCAGTAATCTATGTGGCAAAACAGACACATCTCTAAAGTAAAGATATTGCTGTTTCCCTGGTGGGGTTTTGGAATATTTCAAATCCCTGCCAATTACTTTCAGAAGCAACTGTAAGTTGTTTTCCCTGATAGCCTTAAGTCTTTGGTTATCCTGAAGACTTACCCCCAGATAATAGTAGGACTGCAGTCTTTTCTCATCACAGTTTGTTTAAATGCAACCTCAGTAAATGTGATTTTAAAATTGTAGTTTATTGTCATCAACAGAAAATGAGAAAGTTGGAAGTTTGGAAATAAAAATAGATTATTGCAGGTAAATGTTGACTTAGTTTCAAAAAAACCCACAAGAAAACCCTGAGAATATGTTTTCTGTGTTAATTTTTTAACATACAAATATATGCTTGTTATAGATTGAAGTAATTATTTCTTTTATTTTCCCAAATGGACTTGCATGTTTCTTTGATAAGTATGTTGTAACAAGTAACTAGTTCATACAGTATTGTACAATTAAACACAACCAGTTTCCTCAGGACCATTCATGCACACTTGCATGATTTTGTCTGTTAAAATTTGTGAATGTTTGGTTTATCGGTTCTGTCTTAATAACAATGACCATGCATGCAGTAATGCTATTTGGTGGATATATTTCTGTAGTTGCCATGGTTAAGGCTCTTGAAATACCTGTTTTCTTTTACAGACTCAGTTAAATTTGCTTCTTGAGAAGCTTCACAGTACTGTAAGTATATATACAGATGAAGGTTCATAATTTTCTGACGTAAGTCAAAATAGATTATCTCCATATGGCTTCCAATAAGTGTGATTAGTATTTACTTTAGAGTTTGCAGCTTCATGGCTCTTATGAAGGGTCTTCCTGCACAATGGATGGCTATTGATTTACTTGGAAAAAAAAACCCCAAACTGCATCAGCTTAAAAAAAGTTCTTGCACAGTGAAAGTTACACAGTTTGAGTAAACAAGATGAAATCTTTCCGGGCTGCAATCAGCTTTTTTGTTATTTTTACTTCTGTCCATTCATGGCTTAACACTGATTACTAATTTGCAGAAAATTTAGAAATGTCATTTAGAAGTAAGGCAGATGTTTATTTGTTATTAATTACTGTTTTCAGATTCCATAAAGCCATTAAAACTAAAATTTTTCGTTTCACAGGTGGTCAAAGAAACTTAGTCCCCTAATGAGTGTTTGTTAATTTAGCTGATGTAATTAAATAGCTTGTGAAATTCCCCATGTAGTTCAACATTTCCATTTTCTTTCAGAACTTGGAGTTGTAGTCACCCCATCTTGTTTCTCTCAACCACGTGTTCTAATCAATTTTTAGATACAAGGTTACACTTTATCAAAATAAGAAAAAGGGGGAAAAAATAATGGGAACAAAGGGGTCAGGTGCTGGAGTATAGCCAACATAAAAGATTTTACTGTAGTCATGAGGCTGGTCTGAAAGAGGATGTCTTTCACACAAAACACTCTGGAGCTGACACATGGTCCAGGGAAAAAGTTTGTGACCAGGCTTAGCTGTAGTCTTGACTTCAGCTAACCCATGACTGAGGAGGTATTGTTAACACAGACCTCCCTTGAAGATGTTCTCTCACTCTCAGCTGAGAGATGGAAAAAAGAGAGAAGATACTGCAAACCAGGATTAATACTGTATTTTCTCAGTCCCAATTTTGTTTTAGTATATGAAGGTTATCATTAGCGGTCACCTGTTCCAGGAAAATTTGAATAATTGGATGGTGCTATGCAAAAATGTCATCCTTGATGAATGGGATATGATCAGAGAAAGCAGTGGTCAAAACTGTAGAGGTGGAACACATGGTCATAAGAGAGAAGCAGACTGGAACAACATTGGGGAAGGGAGACTGAAGCTGTGAGCCAAAGAAAGTTGTAAAAAGTAGAAGTTAAAGAAGGTCAGGTTCATCTGGCGTCATTCTTATGTCAGGGGTCTGGTAGTGTGTTCACTGATGTGAATTCTGAAGGACTGAGGCATTTAAGTGATGTGACTGTAGAAGATAATGAAGGTAGTAGAATCTAGACTGATTAATCTTAATTAGATTGTACTAATGTTAGGAAGAACATTGTTGAGTGAAAACTCAACAAAATTGAGGATCCAATCAATAGCTTTAGCAATGAGATCAGTTACATCAGTTAACTAGTTTAGACCAAGGCTACAGTGCAAAACTGATACACAATGGGGTTGGGACTAGATGATCTTATAAACTCCATTCCAACCCTTCAACATTCTATGGTTCTATGATAATGTTGACATTTCTGTTTTAGAATGTTATTATTTTGTATCTTCTTTTCCCCACCTATAAGTCTTAAATAATTAACTGTTAATTTAGGAGTTTTAAAAATGTTTAGATTCTGCTAACTTCTTGTTTTGTTCATAGGGGTCTAGCTTTATTCGCTGTATCAAACCTAATTTAAAGATGACAAGTCACCATTTTGAAGGAGGACAGATCCTCTCTCAGCTTCAGTGTTCAGGTAATATATGCCTCTGATATTTTTTCCCTGTGTTTTGTACCTTGGGCAGTACAGATTAATCTAAGTTTGAAATATGTGAGATGAAAGCAATATTTCCTTCCTTGAACTACTGTTTTCTAGAAGGAAGGTTATTTATGCCCTATGTACAGTTTATTTAGATTCTTAGTAACTTAGCACTCATTTTACGTAGTAGAACTCTAGAAATCAATCACTTGAAGTGCCATAAGGTCTCTTCTTCGCAAGAAGAGTTGATGTAATTTCCATTGACTGTTTGTATTATAATGAGAGGTCAGACATCAGGTGTGTATGTAAGAAGCCATGTAACTATA
This sequence comes from Myiozetetes cayanensis, assembly GCF_022539395.1. Taxonomy (NCBI): domain Eukaryota; kingdom Metazoa; phylum Chordata; class Aves; order Passeriformes; family Tyrannidae; genus Myiozetetes; species Myiozetetes cayanensis. The sequence goes on along the minus strand of NW_026087411.1, from coordinate 83,416,613 downwards.
TATTGATACATAAATTTGCATTTCCTGATCTGGAGCTGAATTCCATCTCTTTGTGTTACCCACAGTGTTAATAGGGCATACAATAGGGCATCTATTGTCTGGAACAGTAGAATTGTTTTAAATAACTGGGGCAGTTGAAGTGTAAGAAACTCCTTTGTGCCTTTAAATAAAGGCAGTCAGTGTTAGCTGAGGCATCTAATAATTGAAGCACATCTGTTTTCTTTGATTTTATAGATACTATGATAGAGTTTAATCATATTGGTTTACTTTTTCAAGATGTCTTTATATCACTATTCATTTGATTTGGAGCTGAACATGCAACACAGACACTTCAGCATAGTCTTTCCTGTTGCTTTGTATCCTAAAGATCGTAATGCTTGATCTTCATTATTCTTGAAATGCCAGATGCTTTCCAACTTTACAGCTTTATTTTTAAGAGTGAGTATTAGCAGTTTTGCTCATGGCCCACTGAGAGTAGAAGGAACTGCTCGCTTGGGAACTGTTGTGCTGGCATTTTCATTCTTTATGGGGTGTTTGTTCAACAAAGTACTTCAATATATTTTTCCCTTTTCTGTATTTTTGTACTTTCAGTAGCTTTCAGTTGATGTTTTGAGAAGCTGACATATTTCACATAAAATTTTATCATAACAAAAGCTTAACAACTTTTCAGTACTTAAGGGTTTTAACATCATTAGTAGCAGATTTCTTCAGGTTAATAGCATTTGGCATGAGAGAAAAAATAATAAATTAACTGCCCTCCCCAACAACAATTGTGATGCTTTACAGTAGTCTTACAAGCTCAGTTGTCTATCTATGCTTTCTTTGCAACAGTAAATGAAGCCTAATCTAGTAACACAAAGTCATAGCATGTCATGTTAAAAGACCAAGATGTAATGTTATAAAATTTTTTTTGAAAAAGACTTTGTTTAAACAATCAAATTTCAATTGAAAGCAAATATGGAAAAGTTTAAGTTGAAAGACAGCAACCATAAGTTAAGGGCTAACTTAAAAACTTACATGCAGCCTCTGTTGGTAGGGTTATGAAAAGGCATAAACTGGCATGGCCTGTGCTACATTAAATACTTCGAACCTTTTACTGACTGTGTCTGGGGTTTCTGATGTCCTCCTTGCAGCCAAAACGTAGTACATTATTCAGGACACTAAAGTTTCATCTTATCAGCTGATACCTCGTATTTCAAGTACAGCAAATGTTCTAGCACTGCAGATGCATTTGATGTGGCACCTGTACAACATCTCACTAATACCATTGACATGATGAAAATAAAAGCCTGGTTGGACATTATTTGGTGGGGGCTTTTTGTTTTGTTTTGGTTGGGGTTTTTTCCCTTTAAAAATGAAAATGTCAAGTCTGCTGAAAAAGAAAAGAATATTTAGAAGAAATATTAGAAAAAAATATCTCCTCATGGTTGGGTGTTACTTGCCTCTCAAGCAGGGAGAAAAATGTATGGATTCTTCTCATCTGCTCAGTATTAACTTTTTGCGACTGATCACATTATCCCAAAATGTTAGAGTTTTGATCAAGTCCCAGCTGAACTTTGTGGTTTAGTTTCTGGACAATGTCCTTGAGACATATGTTATAAACTGCCTGTTATCATAAAGTTAAGTGCTTAATTTCCATGTTACTGATACCAACTTTTATGCATGTGTTTCTGTGAATCTAGGAATGGTGTCCGTGCTGGATTTGATGCAAGGTGGTTTCCCTTCACGAGCTTCATTTCATGAATTATATAATATGTACAAGAAGTACTTGCCTGAAAAATTGGCTCGACTGGACCCTAGGCTTTTTTGCAAAGTAAGAAATAAATAATTCTTCTGTATCAACCAGGAGAGAAAATGTATTGTGAAGTTGTTTTTTGTGGTTTATTTTTTAAATTTTCTTGTCTTTTTTGAAGGAGGCAAAATATAATCCTTTCTGTTCTCTATGTTTCAGGCACTATTTAAAGCCTTGGGACTGAATGAAAATGATTACAAATTTGGGCTAACCAAGGTGTTTTTTAGACCTGGCAAGGTAATCTTTCTCTTGGAGTTCATGAATGTGAATCTTAAAATAATTTCAGTTAGACGGGACTTTTGAAGGTTACATTGTTCAACACATTCCTAAAAGTGAGGCCAACGTAAATAAGATTGCCCAGGATTTTTGTAAATATTATTCATTTTCTGGGAAGAAAAAAAAAAAACCAAACCAACCAATGTTAGTACTGATACAATTGGTTTTATAGTCTTGTTGCTGCTGCAACTGCTGTATTTCTAATCCAATGTTTGTATTCCCAGACTTATCTTGACTATTAAAAAGAGAAAGTGCAAAGAAGAAATATTTTCTAGTAAAATATATTTATAGCTGAAATCTCTTTCTGTGATTCTGAGCACTGCTGATGCTATGCAGAGAAAGGAGATGAAGTAGGGACCTGTTGTGATTAGAAAGGAAAATCATTGTAGTCCTAGAAGAATGTTCTTGCTATCAGAATTACTAAAAAGCAGAAATTCAGGATTTTCAGTAAAGGTTACCTTCAGCAGGACTCTTATACAAAGGTAAAAAATTTGGAAGTGCTTTCAGGGTTTAGTTTTTCCCCAGATATATAATTAGATGTGTTCTGAAGTTGTGGAAGGCTAGAGTAAGTTTTCAGGATGTACAAAAAACAATTGATTTTTTGGCAATAAATATTTTTAGTGATTAGGAAATGGTTGGATTATTCAAGATGCTCAGTGTTGGACATCAATAAAATAAACAAACAAAAAACCTGCAGTTATCATTTCTGTTATCATTAAAAAATAAAGTGATGTCAGATATATCTGCTCACTTTCATTAATTGAAAGCTGATATAATGATGACATACAATTTATGTTAAAAATATTTTAACTTTTTAATTAAGCATGATTTTAAATAACCATGTCTAACACTCTAGGTTCTCCCAGGTTTGCAATAATTTCAATTATTGTTTAGTTTGCAGAGTTTGATCAGATAATGAAGTCTGATCCAGATCACTTGGCAGAGCTGGTTAAGCGAGTGAATCGCTGGCTTATCTGCAGTCGTTGGAAAAAAGTTCAATGGTGTTCTCTCTCGGTGATTAAATGTATGTATTTTATGTTTCATTAAATCAAAATGTTTCTTAAAAGGACAGCAAAGCAATTATTATCACCTTGAAATGTGGCCAAGGACATGTATACCAGATGGTTACATGCAGAAGTCCAAGCAACTGATTTCAAAGCTTTGTGTTAGGTACCTGTGGGGAGGTTACAGCAGAGTTTTTATGAAGTGGGGCATGCAGCCCACCAGCAGTCTCACACGTGTAGTCTTCTTGGGTGCTTACCAAAGCCAGGGTAAACACTCTCACATAAACAACCAGGTATGACTTCTGCATCAGCAGGAAAGAGGAGTAGTTCTACCCTTAGCTGGCAACATATTCATTTAGTTCTGGGAAGTGCCTGCGCAGAGGTTGTCATCTCCAGACAGAAATGGCAGTTTGAAAGTGTTGACATGAACTACAGGGCAAACATATTCACTCCAGCAGTTACTGCTCATCAGCAAATAAGTCCCTGTCACTGTTGATATGCAGTTTCCAAGTTCTTGACCTGCCCAGCTGAAAGAATTATATAACGGCCTGGGTTGGAAGGGACCTTAAAGATCCTCTAGTTCCAACCTCCACTGCCATAGACAGGGACACATCCCACTAGACCATCCAACCTGGTCCCGTGCAGCCTGGCCTTGAAGTTTACTGTGCAAGAGTTGGAATGAGGTGGTGTGGAACAGAGATTGGTGCTTGTGGTGTGCTTCAATTAAGATGTCTGGGAGATGTGGAAAGGTCTGATGCAGAACGTCAGCAATCTATAATAACATGGAGGGTGAAAAGTATGCGTTAAAATGGGGAAGAAAAGCAAAAAGACCTCATGCCAGTACACACACAGCTGTGCATTTGGGCTGGCACAGTCACACTTCTACATCTGTCATCGGTTGGATATTATTTGTTGCTGCTTATAGTGGTGCAAATAGAATTTGTGAATTTCTAACAGACAGGTTTAAGACATCAGAAATTGTAACAGTAAAATCTTTTGTGTTTAAAAATTAATGCCATTTAGTCTATTTTTCAGAAAAATGGGACAGTTTGTCACTGTCCAAAAACTAGAAATTTAGGGAAATAATATTCATGTATCTTACTTCTTTGTAGTGTTTTATGGGGAATTATTTTTCCCAGAATTAAGCTGAAATAGATATACAAGAAGTAGAGTGCAGCTCTGTGACCACTGAAGTCTAGTAGTTAAATATACTGTGTTCACAAACTGTATGCTCAGCAAGTGACTAAAGGCAGTGTGGATCCTTATATTTCCTTGAATAGATATTTAGAAACTGCGTTTATTGTTACACTTCTAACATACTCAGCACATGTTGCATGTGCCTGTGCCTTGATTCTGTGTTTAACTTGCCTTCTGGTCCCAGTCATTTGAGTCTTTAGATGAAATCTGTATTACAACAACAACTAGAGGTTTTGTTTCACATTGTTTTTCTTTTCCATTCTGGTGTTGTAGAGAAATGCTCTGCAAAGTTGCAGCCACTTGATTATCCCTAGCAGATATTGGCTACTCTATTACTCTTCAACACAGCACTTAGACTTCAAATTAAGTGTTTCCTGCTTGCTAGATCCCACAACTTTTAACAGAGATTACTGATGTTTATGAATCTGGAGGGAGGTGATGGTACGTGTGTGTGTGCGTGCACACGCTTCATTGTTCCTGTCTGTTTTGGGTGGGAACCTCTATGCGTGGCCCAAGAATTCTGCTGTCCTCTGTGTCTTAAGTGTTGTGGTTCCAATACAGAACAAGCTCTCAAACACATGGAGTCTACATACAGTTTTTGTGCTATGAAACATGTAATATAGGAGTTGAGTTAAATGGTATAAAACATTGAGATGATATCTTCTGTGTCGTTACAGTGACAAATAAGATAAAATATCGAGCCTGTGCCTGCATTAAAATACAAAAAACTATTCGTATGTGGCTTTGCAAGAGAAAGCACAAACCACGGTAAGAAGATATTCCTTGTCTGAAGAAAATAGGTTTTAAATAATATTCTCTTGTGACTGTAAAAAGCAGAGATTTACCGTGCTTAACTGAATGTATCTGAAATCGTAGAATGATGCTAAGTACAATTGAAGAAGACCTTGAAAGGTTTGCTATTCCTTTGCTCTTTTCAAGGATCAGTACACTGAATCTAAACCTTTCCTAAGAGATGTTTATATAGCTCTTTGTTCATAAAATCCTTCAGGGACAGCCTAGTTTTTAGAAATCCTTCTTTAAGTCTGTCTAAATAAAATTTAAACTTATTAATTTTTGTCCTTTACCCATTATTTTTTATCTTAGAAATAATTGTGTTCTACCTGTCTTGTCTTGTCTCTTCCTGAAATTAAATAATCCCATTAGCTGACTGCATGGAATACCGATGGAAAAAAACACTTCAGTCATTAAGCTCTGCTGACACCTTTATGTTGTTCAATAGAGATCCAACTCTGTTCTTCAGTAGTGGGCTTCTTATAAAGATTTTTCCTTTACATCCCTTAAAAGTTGTATTTCATTTTGAATCTTGGCATTTCTGACCACTTGCCTTTATTTTAAGCTGTTTGGAACTCATCTTTAATGAACTGATTTAGTTTCTCCTTTTCATGTGTTGTTTTTTGTGGTTCTCGGTTCAGTGATTTCTGTTTAGGAAGACTGTCTGCACTTGTAACTTCTGTGTGTGTCCTTCAATACTTCCTTAAAAAAACTCTCAAGTTTTTCTGGATTCTTCCACAGCCTTGTTTTTTCACGCCTGCAGGGTCTAATGACTGTGTTTCCTGCTGCATTGTTAAGTTTTATCTGTTTCAGTCCCATTAGCTTTTTAAGTAAGTGGCACTACTCAGCCTTTATTGACTTCAGTCAAAATCCTTTAGTGAACCCAACCCAACATTAAGTCTCAAAATAAAACGGCTTTTTTCCATTTTGAGTCACTAATTGCTAGTCACTTTTAGTTACTGTGTGCAAAAGGCTACATTCCTTAGTTACTTGATAACATTTGAATTTAAAAAAAGAGGGTGAGTGTTGTCAGAAGGCATAATTTGTCTGCCATCTTCCTCTTCTGACTGAGTGATTAATGATAGTTTTAAAAATATCACCATCTAAAGGCATCTCAAGATAGAAATAAACTGTCTTTCCTTCACAGCATTGATGGCCTGATAAAAGTGCGTACACTGAAGAAGAGACTTGATAGATTCAATGAAGTAGTGAGTGCCCTGAAGGAGGGAAAAGCAGAGACAAGCAAACAAGTCAAGGAGCTGGAGTATTCTATTGATGCGTTAATGAACAAAATTAAGGTATGTAATAATAAGGAGAGAAATAGTTTCTTATCACTGGAATCTTTTAAAACCTTCATCTAAACTAGAAGACCATTGCATTTTTCTTTAATAGAAAGGGAACTTTAATATAGTGGTCTTAATTTTGATTCACTGGGTAAATCCTGCTTAAAATTATTTGTGAATGCAACTGAAGTGAATCCTGAAACTAGGTGAGTGTGTCTCTACTTTGGTATTATTATCTGTGTTTCAAAATGGGCACTGAAGAATTTAAAGCAAAAATGCATGTTGATATTATGAGAAAAGTGTTGTCAATAATTTACTTGTTGCTTTTATTATTGAAATAATGCATATTAGCAATATTTTAACTTCATCAGGGCTGAAACAGACAAGCCTTTATCACAGGATAAAGAGATTTCTGTTCCAGTTATGAGGTTTTTTCAGACTTGGTAGTAAAGAGAATTCAGCTTTCTGATTATGCTTCAGGGTCTGTAGTTTTCAGTTTCATACAACAGAAGTAAAAGACAAAATAAAAACACACTGGTATTTATTAATGTTAAAAAAAATTTGGTTTGCCAAATTCTTGTTTCATGCAATATTACAGCTTTGTTAGTGTACCATATTAAGATCTTTTTATTTAAAATCACAATTGAAAAGATGGTAGAGTTAACCTGTCAACTTAGAGTTCTCTTTTCTAATAAAAATAATATAATTAGATTATTGTCATGAAACACCCTCAGAAAAGGTCATCAAACATCCCATATTGAAGTTTTATTAGTATGATGGGAATTGTAAAATTAAATTAAATTGTAGCTGTCAGTTTGGAAAATGTATGTAGCAAAGGCTGTTTTTTTGAGTGTTTTCAACCTGTCATTTGCTACTAATACCTTTTTGTAGAAGTTAGTCACAGCATGGCCCAATATTTTTTCTGAGTGCTAGCAGAAGTAATGAGAAAAATATTATATTCTATGACATAAAAGGCAGAATTGTAAATAACCACTATAGCAGATAAGAGCACAATACAAAATGCACGTGGACAGGCCTTAGTTTTCAACCCTAGCATGTTAAGAATTAATTTCTGTTGCTTAAAAATGCAGAATTTAAAATATGAAGGCATGTTTTAAAGAGTAGTCATGTTTAATTTCAGGGCTGAAAAGGAGATTACTTTATATGGTTTTACATGACAGAGGACAATAATGAATCCTCAAGATTTTAGAAAGAAAGGGAAGAATAGACTCAAACTTCCCCTCTCTAAAGTGTGTATATATATATATATAGTTATAGTTATAGTGCTCAGTGTTCTCATTTCACTCAATATTATTTCAGTATACATTTTTAAAAGCAAAGTACAAATGCAAAAGAACATAATCCCCTTATTATTTTTGCAGACCACTATAATGACTAGAGAACAGATACAGAAAGAATATGATGCTTTAGTTAAAAGCTCAGAGCACCTTCTGAGTGCACTGCAAAAGAAGAAGCAGCAAGAGGAGGAAGCGGAGAGGCTACGACGCATCCAGGAGGAAATGGAAAAAGAAAGAAAGAGACGTGAAGAGGAAGAACAGAAACGAAAGAAGGAAGAAGAGGAAAGACGTCTGTGAGTCACAAATACGTTGCTGGTTATAGAATGAGAAGAAAATAGGAAAGGCTTTTTAATGAAGTCGTTTTTAATAGCTGTGCACTTAAGAGAGTTACTTGGATTGTATTCCTGGTGTGCTGTGCAGTGTTGAAATGTTTCCTTTCGCAGTGAATTATAAGGCAAATGATAGAATAGCGAATGGAAGAGATGCAGCTGGAAATATAGATGAACTTGAAAAATGTCTTGACTTTGGTGTAGTGTCCTGTTATCAGGACTGTACTGACTTCTGGATTAGCATTCAGTTTTATGGAAGATACTTTCTGTCTCTTGCTAGCTCATATTCACTTGCATTATAATAACATGTTTTCATTTCCTTCTCTTCTTTTGGAATAGGAAATCTGAGATTGAGGCAAAGAGAAAACTAGAAGAGGAAGAGAGGAAAAAGAGGGAAGATGAAGAAAAGCGTATTCAGGTTAATATTTTAGCTGTGTGTGATGCTTTTTTTTGTGGTGGTTGTTCTGGGGTTGTTTGTTTGTTTTGTGTATTTATTTACTTATGTTTGAATCTTTTTTGAAGCTTAGGTTCTTCACTGAGTCTAATGGCTTCATTTTATAAATGCACGTCTCAGTCATTCACCAGTGTTGCTTTAGTAGAAAATGTAAGGCAAAAGTCATGATTAGGACATCCCAGGACAGATCACCTATTTCTAGTTCATGTGCAGCTGTTGGTCTTCTAAGTAGAGGTGCATCTGTTTTTAGAGAGGCTTGAAAGTTATTTTGAAGTTATAAATACACAACACTGCAGAATTCTTTTTAAGCCTTTGAAGTTCATGCAGATGTTCCGTGTCAGCCAAGTTTGGCACTTTTACTTTAAGTCACATCTGGACTCGGACCTGTATGCAAACAGTGCCTATTGCAAAGTCCTGTAATGCCAAGTGCAGAATATCAAGGAAGTACTGTGTTAGTGCTGTGGAGGAGTAAGTATAGTGCTAGTTTCCATAATAGTGAACAAAAAGCTTAGTGTATTTTTTTAAATGAATAATAATTATTTGGCAATTTATTTGAAAAGATAATAAAAGTGGTGGACAATAGTTGTTTGATAAACTGCATGGAAACCAAGATGCAGTCTGTAGCTGTTTCATTTTTCTTGGGTCAAACTGAATACTTATGCTGTTAATTTTTCAGTTCTGTAAATTTTGCATGTTTTGAAAAGCTATTAATATACTAGTTAGCATATTCTGATATTGCTCATGCAGCGTTTTGGTTTCAATTGGATAAGATTAAAGGTGTCTTTTTATAAAACAGGCTGAAATTGAGGCTCAACTAGCTAGAGAACGAGAAGAGGAAACCCAGCACCAGGCAGTGCTTGAGCAGGAACGTCGTGACCATGAACTTGCAATGAGAATTGCCCAGAGTGAAGCAGAACTCATCAACGATGAGGCTCAGCTTGATCTAGGATTGCGCAGGTATGGGGTTAATAGTTATATTTTTCTCTCTTTTTTTCTTCTTTTTTTTTTTCTCCTTCTTCCTATCTTCATCCCTTTGAGAAGACTACACTCTTGCTGGTTTTATGAATCTTTGTATTCGGTAAATGAACTTCTTAAGTCAGTGTACTATAATCTTTTTCAAATTAACTTGTGAAATTTGTTAGAAAGATTGCTTTTACTTAAAGACTTTCATCATTTTCCATCTTGCTACATCAGTAGGTTTGTAGTTGCTTGTGAATACAACTGCAATTCTCTTTTTGAGTTCTGAGAAGGACGGCAACCAGTTTAAATTGTGATTTTTATGACTCATTTAAAGTAGGGAATGGAATTTCTCCAGTGGTAAGTAGTAATAAAGTACACCTTTTCTAGTACTTGATGATTCTGTTTGTACAGAGTGAATTTGTGTGGTGTTTTTTTTTTAAACAAGAATCCCTCTTGGAATTCGGAAATGATAGTTATTTCTATGTTCTGACTGGTAAGTTTTTTAAGTGGAATGAACATATCTAATATAGATGGATTTGAAAATTAAATACTGTATTAGTTTTGTTTTGTTTGAACTTTTGATGTGTCATAACAATTGCTTGACTTTTGATATAGAGATCCACATTACCTGTCTGCAAAGCAGGAACTCATCATGTGTAATAGGTGCCTTAGCAGCAATTTAGAAATTCCAGTAAAGATGGTACTTACTGGTCAAATAGCATAAATGTACCTATGAACATGATCACATAATTGGTGGCTTCATTAGTACTAGTCTACTCAGTTTGTTGTTGAAAGAAGGAGTGTGAGAAAATTCCCTGTGTTTCCATGGATTTTCAAGCTCTCAGACATGTTTCCTTTGTTACCCAAATTTTATCCAGATGTATACTTTTTTTTAAATAACTGCATGCCTACTTGAGATAAGTGGGTAATGTTTTTTGTTGTGTACAATACTGATTTCTAGACACTTCCATTAAAATCTTTGTGGTCTTGCCCTCAGTTATGCAGTAGCTGTCTCCAATAAATGCCCAATTCATGGAATCATAAAATGGCTTGGGTTGGAAGTGGAACCTTGAAGGTCATCTGGTTCCAATGCACCTGCCATGGGCAGGGACACCTTACACAGACCAGGTTGCTCAAAGCCCCATCCAGCCTGGCAATGAACACCTCCAGGGGTGAGGCATCCACAACTTCCCTGGGCAACCTGTTCCAGTGCCTCACATCTTGGCGTGTTTGGATTTTGGTGCAATACTTTGAAGGTAAACACAAAGTCACTCCAGTGTTGCAACCTGGCAGAGTTCTCTTAAATATGAAAAAAGGGAGGCAGTAGAGAAGAAGGGCTTAGAGAATTCAATAACTTTTCTGTGAGTGAACTTCTAATCTCCACAGTGTTTCCTGCTGCTCATGGGTGATTCTGGTATTTATCTTTCTTGTATAATCCCAGAATGGATGATGAACTAACCATCATCATAACTCTCTATGACTGCCAGTTTCTCTCTGCTGTGTAGCAGTAGGAGACTGAAGACTCTTCTGGATGATGGGAAAGTGCTCAATAGTCTGAACAAGTTAGCATAGTGATGTAAATCCTTTGATAATACACAAACATAGAAAAAACAATAGATTTTTCTGCTTATATGAGATTTCGTCTCATTGGCAAATTTTTTCCCCCTACTGTTTCTAAAGTCTACTTCAAATAGTTTTAAGCACATCCAAAAATTGATTAGAATGCTTTTAGTTTAATCTTTGATTTATTTTATTTTGGTTTGTTTAAAACCAGACTAAAACATTCCCCAGGCCCCAGTGTCTTCTGCTAAAATCAAAGGATAGATTTTCAAGTAACTTCAGGAATTGTCTTAAATGTAGAAGCTAGAGGAATTCTCTGAAATTAAAACTCTTTATTGGTTGAACAAAATACATAATTTAATAACTAAAACATAAATTCTTGGAACTTATTTTAACTAATACCAATCAAAATTTTTACTAGAGTGTGAGGAAGTTACATTAAGTCATCTTCTGCATTTGAGACTTGCACATTACCTTATGATACACTAAAATCACACCTTTTCTGTTAAAATTCTGCTGTAGTAAGATAAGGCATATCCCTTCATACTAAATTCATGCAGTATACTGGTTCTACACTGTTTTCACACAATTTTGTAAAAAATCTTTTCATGCTTACACATTGGTATCAATAAACAGGTATTTTCTGTTGTATGGTGCTACCTATGGAGTGAAAAGAGTAAGAACAAAGTGATTTTATGTGCTTATTTTTAAGGAACATGTGGTACCTGTGTGTTGTCATATTTGAAAAGGAGTAGCCTCTACTTAATTCTTTGCTACCCAATACCTTGAAACATTCATCATTAGTTTTTGTAGATATTTAAAAGTACATGAGTATTAGCAGTTCCTTTAAAAAATATATTTGTTGGCTTCTGTCCAAGAAGAAAAGTTACTTTTCTGGCGGTAGATCCAACATTTTTATTTGTGCTTATTCTGTGTGGGATATGCTGGACTTCTTCCAATTTTATTACTTTTATTTATATTACTTTATTACAAAGCTTCATCCAATTTTATTACTCATCCATGCTTTAAAAGGATGTGTAATTAAGGGATTTACAGGACCTAGGGATAAATTAATAGTAGTACTTAGCACTTGAGTAAAAAAGAAGTTAAACAACAGATATTCGCTTTCAACTGTGTACTGTTTTTAATTTATGCGACTTAGTGAAAGATACAGTATAGCATATGACACCAAAAGGAGCTAGTCTCAGAGAAAACAGAGCCTATCTGTTCTGTGTGTTGAATTGGAACAACCCAAAAAAGTTTTAATTTGTAGCATATTTAGTGCTACATATGTGCACCTGTGGGTTTCTTGTATGGCAGTTACGACTCAGGGTCTTTTCACAGCTTGCATGAAGAAGGATCTGTCCTGTTCCCAGAGAAGCTGCACGATGATTGCTGATATTTCTTGTGATCTACTTATCCAAAAAAGAAATGTATCAGTAGCATGGCTCAAAGTCTCTGGTATTAAAATGGTAGGGGAAGTTTTCAGCTGTACATTTTTCCCTGATTATGATTTTAGCTCATGATTATATGAGAAAGGAGGGGAAAAAATCCTGTTTCTCAGTTAAAAAAAAAAATCATAAGATAAGATGGGAGAGAGCAGGAAATACTATGACCCACCTTTTCCCACTTCTGATTATTAGAAAGTTAACTGGGAAGTAGTCTATCTAACATATATCTTCTATTTGCAGAGCCAATGGAAGAAAGCCACAAATGACTGCGTATGGCATTTTTTTTCCATTTGCATGCTCTAATAGAAACCCCCACCCTACTAATTAATTGAGAAGAAATTGGTATTGTCCTCTTGTATACTAATACTTCATAATAATCTTTATTAGCATGCATCTGTAACCTCTAAATCATTAATACCTTATATTCACTATTTCACTTATGTCTAATAAGTACTTTAATAATATATTATACCTGATAATATTCTATTTAAGGGTGATCATATAATCACTTTAAGGTTTTTCACATACCTTCCCTTTTTCATTGTCCTGTGTGATTTTTTGGACTTTACAAAATCAGGACTGCGTGCATAAATATAGATACGTGAATGTAAATAATTTAAATTAAGTAACGATTTTCTGTGCACTTTATTTAACTTCAGTTTGATTGTCAAGAGCCTCTCTCAGTTAAAAAGGCTTGTTTTATATCAGTATGTTTGGTTTATGTTCATTTATCAATTTTCTTATAGGGAACAAATGGCCACAGAAATGTCAGAAATATTGTCTAGGTAGGTGAGAAGACAACATGAAATGAATCAATCATTTTATAAAAACAAATCACATATGAAATGGGTTGAATTATGATGAAATTAAAAATAATGGAATCTGGGTTTTTTCAAGTGATAAGCAGATAATTTACTTATGTCTTTCAGGTAAATTTACATTATCACCACCTTTTTTCAGCAATTATTTTTCTATGATTTTTAGTGATTACATTAAAAAAATAAGAGTAGTTCACATACCCTGATATTTTGTGTAATTTCGTTACTATTTCTCCAGCTTTCTGCTCTTTTCACCTTTGTGATAATAGAACACCAGGTTCTACATCTTTCGAAGGTGTATTTCTACAGATTCAGCACAGAGTTAATGAAGTTATTTATGTCAGTGTAATTGTTGGTGCTTTTAATAAGAAAATATTCTAAATATAATTAATTTCAAATAAAAGCAGTTTTGCAAATTACCATGTTAAGAGCATATTAAAACACCTCTTAAGACATCTAAACAAAAGCCCCTTATGAGGTTTCTAGAATACTAATGCAAGATTTTGTGCACAATGCAGAAGGAAAGGAGAACACTGGTTGAGGTCTTAATACAATTCTGCTGGAAGAGTCTCACAATAGGTGGTGCTAGAATACTAATTCTCCATTCAAAGAATTTGTTATAATGTCCTCCATATTAGTGAGTAATTAAAAAGTGTTTTATGCAAACTTGAGGGTAGAAATTATCTTTGACATTCGTTTTCTTAAGCTCACATAAGAAGCAAAATTGTTCAGTTTTTAAAAGTTAATCAGTTGTTAAACAGGCTATTAAACTGTTTTTATATAGTCTGAAGATGATTGGTTTCAGTGATTGATGGTTTTTCTAGTTGTAGCACTGATAATTGGGAATGCAGCTGTAACTAAATTTGTTTCTTGCAGTGGTATTTTAAGAATAGAAATAAACCATGTTGTGTGTAATTAAGTTAGCATGAAAATTGAAATGGCGAGATTGTATTGCATATATTGACATAGTTCCAGTGACAATGGCCAATTTTTAATGTACAAAAAAAAAAGACAAAACTTCAGGGCAAAATCAGAAGCTCTGTGTTGTGGCTGAATTCAAAATGCATTACTTCTTACTGCATACTTTTTAAATTAAATTTTTCTCACTTTTCATACACTGGAAACTTTTTTTTTGAGACTGATTTTTAATTTTTTTATTTTTAAATTCTGAAAATATTGTTTACGATACATAACTCTCAGACTGAGCAGTGAAGACCAATTGTCAGGAGTGATGCTCCTCTTACTGCCAGACTGCTATGCTGAAAGTCGTGTAGAAAACAAAAGAGTGATCTGCAGAGTAGTACTGTAATAGAAAGACTAAGCCATTCAATTGGATTAGGATTCTTAAAGATTACTAGTTTAACCAGAGATTGTATAGCCTAGTTCTGCTGCTCTAAATTATGTAGCAAACTCTTGAAGTGGTGGGTAGTGTTGCTAAATAAAGAAAATCCTTAGGATTTGTTAAATTAGGTTCAAGAAGTTTAGACACCAGGCAGTGGAAAATATTTAGCAGCAATCCTTTAATGTCCTACAGGTATTCCAACAATAACAAAATATTAAAAAATATATTTTGAAGGAGTTTGTCCAGTTATTTGCTTTACATTTATGAGTAGTTCTAAGTCAGAGCTAATTTTTTATGCCAGAATTTTCATGTACTGTAACTGAAAGCTGTATGTTGAGTCCGATTAGTAGTATGAGTAGGCATTATTAAGCTGACACTATAATAAAACTGTAGTTTTAATTATATTGAGGAGATGGTGCAGTTAAGAAGAACGTTTAGTTAAACAGATTGTTTTATTCTATGAAACTTAAATTATGTTTGTTATCTCTGTTTCAAAACTGCTATATCTGCATAAAGAAATTTTTCAGGTTATAATAGCTGTTTATAACCTGTGAAATAAAGAGGGAAAAGTAAACATCAGGCTTCAGAGTACCACATGAGACCTTTATGGAAAAATAAATGTTAAAATGTTAAATTACTATTCAGTTGATTATACTTCCTATCATAATGTAAGAGTCCCACAGCGATATTATTGCACAAACAGACCTTCAAATGAAAAGGCTTGTTTTCTTCTGGTTTTCTGTCTTGTGATTTTTTAATATGACATATTTCATCAAGAATTTTACTACCCCGTTAAAGATCTAGTTTCTTCGGAACAAATCCTCTGAGATCCCAAACGATAATTCAATTCCTTTTATGTTCTTAGTCATGAGCATTAGTGGAGGTTGGTAAAATCATGTGTGTATTCTTGAATTTCTTACTGTTCAAGTGTGCTGATCATCACTGAACGTTGGAGTGTTTTGAATTTATTTTATATGCAAATAATCCATGGGAAGTTTGCCATTCCTAAGGAAGGGTTCTTCTACTTCTTATCCATACAATATTTATGGAAAAAAAGTAAAATTCAGGTTTATCTTTACATGTAATGTTTGTTTTGTACATGGAAACCTTGTGCACGCTTTTAAAGATCATGGAGATTTTAGTAATAATGTCTCACTTGTATTTGCTGTTGACTTTCTTGCATGTTACCTACATGATGAACACCTTTTGCCTTTGAAAAAAACTGGGTTTGGATGACTCTCTTTATACTGATCAGCCTTTCCTCTGTGTGGTATTTTTTGCCTTGTTATTTCTTGAGGATTCATATCCTTCCCAAATAAATGTTACTGTTTTCAGACAGCCACTATACAATTAATATAGAAGTAATTTGATTTCTTCTCTCAAAATAGACTTTATTTAAAGTCAAGGAATATTTCATGAAGTTTTGAACAAATCCTAATCCAATTTTAAAGAGCAGAGGAAATGCCTTTTCTTCCTTCTCCTTTTTCTACTTCAGAAATATTTTTTCTTGTCTGTTTTTTCAATGGAACTAAAAATGTCTATTGACCATTCTTTGTTGTCTGTTTTCTGCATCTTGGCTAGTACTAAGTAAAAGTCACATCATCTTGGGATGAAATACACAGAGATAGAATATGCACCTTTTCACACATAAGCACTATTAATGACAATTCCTTTTAATCTCTAGGAGGCCTGTAAGATGACTCTGTGATTTTGGACATAAAATATGTTTTAATTTTCTCTTAATAATTTGAACGTCTTGAAAATAATGTGGTATTTTGCCTTTAAATTCAGTCTGTTTGCTACTGATTTCTGTGATAATAAGAGTGATGCAGTGCTGATCATGGGATCTTTTCCTCCTCTTACAAGAGTTCCTGTTTAATACTTGAAAAAATACATATATATTTTTTAAATAATCGTAGGGGTCCTGCAGTGCAAGCCACAAAAGCTGCTGCTGGTACTAAGAAGCATGATCTCAGTAAGTGGAAATATGCAGAGCTTCGCGATACAATCAATACATCTTGTGGTAAGTAGGATTTTTTTCTGATTTTAGACAGAGGTCAAGCTGCAGTTGCATGTTACTTTCTTCCTATAACACATATAAAAACTTTATTCATGTCTGAATTAATAACAAATTAATTTTAAAAGTTCTGTTACCCCAAAAGCAGCAATAAATGAAGCTGTTTCCATATTAAAGAAACAATTTCTTTGTTACCTCTATTACTGATTATATATTTATGATAGTAAACTGCTTGGACCATAAAATATGTGTTATAATTTCTTAAATAGTCTTAGATTTTTTTATTTCCACAAAGGGGATAATAGTTATTGTGCTTTACCTGTAATTTGTGTGTTCTAAGAAATTTTTTGCTATTACTTCTCGCCGTCACCATATCACAAAGAAAGCAAATGTGTATATAAAGCACAACATAAAATATTTTCTGTCTTGGATATTCAGATGATTTGTTAATTTTCCAGCTTCTTTTGGGAAGCTCACAGTTGGGGCATTAATTACTTTCTCCCCAGTCTGAAGTTAGAAACAGATAAGAATTATTCTTTTGGTAGATACACTACTGTTTCTTCCTGTTTCTCATTGAAAGCAGTTGGTTCTGATTTAAGATCACTCTGTTTTTCCCTGGATAGAATTTGGAAACAAATATATTCTTTTATGCTGTTTTTACATCTGCAAGACTGGAGCAGTGTTTTCACCTGACTAGGTGCTGCAGTAATGGTGCTCACGTGTGTTCATCCCTAGTGAAGCCAGTTAGGGGTACACTTAGATGATTAAGGAAAGAACCTTGAGATCATTCAATCTCTTAGAATAATGAAATTCAGCAAAATGAAAATATACAAGTATATATACCTAGATATAAGCAGTCAAATGGCTGGTTTTCTTTTTTCCAGTTGTAGAAATAAAATTCAGCAGTGAAATTTTATGCTTCTGTACTACTTGTCTTGTGATAGTGTCAACTGGCAAATTTAGTGAAGTAAGAATTTTATTTGTTGAATTTCACTGCTCCATATCCCCCAGTACAAAGCTGCTTTGGGGGCTGCCTTTACTCTAAAGAAAAGGATACATATAACTCTGAGGTAATTTCTAGGCCATAAAATACAGGTCCTGTGCTGCAGAGCATGAAGTTTATTATATTATATTTTCATGTATTAGTGTTACAACTTGATCTCAGATTGTATACCTCTCAAAAAAAAAATTATTAAATAAATTTTCTGATTTTTCTCACTCATCCATCCCCTCCTCATTTTTGGGATAGATATTGAACTGTTGGCAGCTTGCAGAGAAGAGTTCCACCGAAGGCTAAAGGTGTATCATGCTTGGAAATCCAAGAATAAGAAACGCAATGCAGAAACAGAACAGCGTGCTCCCAAATCCGTCACAGACTATGGTGAGGAGAGATAATTTTGTGTTTATAATCACTTCTGTGGCAATATTCTGAAGAAAACATTTACGGAATCAATTTTGAGTTTGCTAGGTTGAAGGGAATTCTTTGGGGTTTTAAGATTATTTTTATGTCTATTTAAGGTAAATAGTTTGAAAAGATTGAAACTGGCAAATACTTCTCAGAAATTAAAATACATTAATAGACCTAGGTAATTATGTTGAATAGCTCTCCTTAAAACCTTTTCTCACATCCAAGTCACATCTATTAAAAGGCATTTTTGCTAAGTGTTCATTGCTGTGCTACTTTATAATTTCATAATATGTAGCTATTTAGATATAGCTATATATTTTAGAAGCACTTTTAAAGGGTGCTAATTTATCATTTACGTCATGGTAAACCTTACGTACTTTAGCTTACATTCTCTTTTTAAAAATTCTGTGAGTGCTGATATTGCAATTTTTGCTTAAGGGATTGTGTGTAGTCCCTGCTTTCTTATAAGTCCATCGTTCTGCTGATTTCACAGATGCATGTTTATTGTCAAAGCAATGCACTAATGAGAATAAGTGACTGCCTTTCAAGCTCATCAAGAAAGTGTAGGAGTTGTCATGTTTAATACTGCCAGACTGAAAATTCAGTGCCCAGTTTCTGGAGTGACATTTGCAGAATGGATTATATTCCTGCCATTCAGTTGAAGCAAGAGGCAGAGGAAAGGGAAGATGGAGAGAAAGTGCTGTCCCCAGAGTCCCATTAGCCTGAGATTAAAGCATTTTCCTGGGACATGGAGGATAAAGATCTCAGGGAATACAGGTGCCCTACTTTCTCCCAGTTTATATATGAAGTTGTCTCCTTCCCCTTCATTCACTTACTGAGTGTGCATTGCTTGAGCATTACCTGAGAATTTGAGGTTTTCGGGGAACTTTGGTACAGATATATTGCAAGTGAAATCTGGATCCCCGGAGAAGATATTACCAAAGAACAGGTCCTTGTGACTGTGCCCAGTAATGTGGGTTTAAGTGCTTAAGAAAGCTAAGGACTGAAATGGCAGGAAAAGGCATTTGAAGCACTTCTGCAAAGTGGTAAATTGCTTTGAATTTGAGTTCACAAGTTCTATGTGGAGCTAAACGGATAAAATACATATTCATGCACAGTACTGCTGAAGGGAAGTATCAAAGAGCAGAAAATCTCTGGATTTGTGCACACAAAGCTTGGAATACTCATATTGTCATCTCTTGTATTCAGACATTTACAGCATTCTTATCAGTGTTTTTCATTGCGTTTTTTTACTTTCCTTGAAATACGACATCATATTTGTGAAGAAAAGGACGTTGAAGTGAAGAAGAAATTGATAGCAACCTTTAGAGACTTTTGTTAATGTCAGAATGATTCTTCCTATTGCAAATAATTATACTACATGGGCATTTTGCATCTCTATATTATGCTGATCTGAGCAGGTAGTAAGAAGGGATTCTGATTTCTTCGGTGTTAAAGCTAAAAGACTTTCAGGTGTCAGTGGATGTGTACTTCAGATGATGCAGTTTCTTCTTTCTATAACTTCGTTGATGTAATATAATTTTATAGGTATCCTTAAATTAATACATTCAGTATAGAAGCTAAACCGTGGTTTATATATTATTATTGGAATAGGCAGATTTGGTATTCCAGAGGTCTGGACATTTTTTTGTAGCAGAAATACCAAAAATGAAAACTACTGCATTAATTAACTAATAGATTTGACAGAGCAATCTGTTCTTAGCATGTATACAACTAAGTTTTTGTAACTAGCATCACAAATTATAGAAGTAATAAATTTCAAGATTAAATTCTGATGAAAATTGAAGTACAGAATTAATAGAAATACTTACTATCTGTGTTTATTTTGCAACTGGAATTCCCATTTGTGTATCATCAGCATTGGTGAAAAATGTTGAGTTAATGAAACGGTAACTTTTAAAGGATCAGCACTTTATGTTTTGTTCAACATGTAATATTTGTTCACAGATTTTGCCCCATTTTTGAGCAACTCAAGTAAGTGAGGAGATGGTTATTTAAGCTAACCTTGAAGAATAGGAAGACTTGAGAGCTTGATACTAACATTAATTAATCCAGTGTTTTGCTACACTTGTACATCGAATTTAATTGTAAGAAAAATCTATTTTACAATTTGGCAATATTATTCATTTAATGGTAATTATACATTATTCTAGTAATTTACAAATGTACTTGTCTTCATGAAATCCTACACATTTGAGCAACAGTGGGAAGGGAGAACGAAATAACCTTTTTTTGTGGGTTATTTGAAGGCATAATTTTTTTCCAAACCCCCTACAAAATAACTTGTTTGTTCTAATATTTTTTCTCTATCAGCATATGGCTTTTTGTTGTAGCAAAACTCTGGAATCAACTTAATATAACAACTATTTTCCTAGCACACAAACTAACATTCAGGTGGTGGTTTCTTCTGAATAAAGAAATTCAGTTCATAGCACTGAGAAGTAGAGGCTTTATTGGCTGCTTAGTGTTCCTGTGCTCTAGATTTGCTCTTGGATTTAGGTATGCATAGGGGTAGGAAGGAGCCTTAGCAATTACTATTGCAGTGCAAAACGTATTTGACAATAGTAAAGCAATGATCTGCTGGGATAGATGTTCAGACAATTTGTAGAAAAATAGTATTTATTTCCTATAAACTGTGTCTTCCCGTAAGGTACATGTTTTATCAGTCAATGCATAAAAGTGACATTCACCTGTTAAAATATTGGTTTTCTTCTTCTCTTTGTTTATGCAGACATGGGGGAAAAAAGGGCATATGTTATGTATATATGACATATATATGATGTATATATGACAATAACACATGGGGGTTTTTTAAGGTTCTACTCTTCAGATTCAGAAAAGCTATTTTTGCTTGAATCAAAGGAGAAGAGATTTCAAGTTGCAGTTGTATTCTGTATTAGTCTTGTTCATGACTGTAAAAATACATTATTAAAAGTAATTGTTTTTCATATTAAATATTAGCTCAGAAATTATCTTTGGTGCTCAATAGACACTGAACAAAAATGGAATTTACTTTTATTCTCTTTATGCTGAAACATGCAACTGATAATACTGACTCTCTTTTGTAGAGATGGCACAGATCCACATTCAGAGTTTCTTAAACATGGTATATGTAACAGTGTTGGTGTAAACCACTAAAACGAAGTTCAGTAACAAATTTTTGCAGGAGGCAGTTACTGTAGGAAAGGATCTTGCTTGTAAGGATAGTGTATACATAACATCAAGAAGTTGGGTCAATTGATCAATTAACGTAGAGAGTATGTGCTTTTATTTGAATGAAAGTTCTCTCTGGAAACTGAAATGTGTCGAACTCAGAGAGTCCAAAAATGCATATGGAAAATGTTTACCAAAAATATATATGAAGCTTCAAAAAACTTCATATAAGTCCACCCCCTTTAGAAGTTTGTTTGGTTGATCTTAATGGTCTGAAATAAAGAATTTCTTTAGGATATAAAGCAGCCAGAAAGTAGTTCTGGTGCCAGGGTTTAGCACAGAAATCTAGACAGAAAGTTATGTTTGACAGCAGCTTTGTGATAAGCAGTATTTGTTGTCAACATTTCTGTTAACAAATTAATAATTTCTAACAGTATTATACACTTTTCTGTGTTTCCTGTCAAAAAGCTTCAAGTGATGCTTTGGATTTTTGTAACTTAAAATGCTTTATGCTGTGATCTTGTTTTACAAAGAGGTTGACAGAACTAAAGCAGTTATTGATGAATGTTTCTGGTTTGTAAGACATTTTATATGGAAAGTTTTACCTTAAATATTGATTTAAAGAAGAGTGTATTATTTTACTTGCTTTGTTTTGTCTAAACACTCTATTGAGCAACACATAGATAAAATAACTAACATGAGCCTTTCCTGACCAGTGTTGTAGCTGTCGTGATTAACAGAATGCACATTATATGAGATGAAAGTACTTTTTATGTTTGATGAAACTTCAGCTGACCTTGAATTCAGAGAGAATCTCTTGGGTTGTGGGGGGGTTTAGTTTGTTTTCTTGTTTGGTTAATTGCTTTGGTTTTATTTATTTTTTTTTTATTATTATTTGATTTACTGATTATCAAGCAAGTAGTAATATGGCTTTCTTGCTCTCTAATTTTTTGTTTGCTTATTTTTGGGGCTTTCTTCTGTATGATAGCACAACAGAACCCCACAGCCCAGCTACCGGGCAGACAGCAAGAGATTGAAATGAACAGGCAACAGCGTTACTTCCGCATTCCCTTCATCCGCCCTGCGGACCAGTACAAAGATCCCCAGAACAAGAAGAAGGGTTGGTGGTACGCACATTTTGATGGGCCATGGATTGCTCGACAGATGGAACTCCATCCTGACAAGGCACCCATTCTCCTTGTAGCGGGTTGGTATTGAGAGCAAAATTCAAAACTTTGAAAAGGTTCAGAGTGGATAAGTTACTTTAGAAAAAGAGACTGAGGATACAAGTTTCCCAAGTTGTATCTTTTTTTTTAAAATCAGCAGTTCTTATCTGGGCAGAATTTGAGGATTTGGGGCTGCTCTTAATGGCCAGACTTTTCAGAACACCATTTGGCCACATGTCTTACTTTGTACACATGCTTCAATTTGGGAAGTCGTAGATAGCATGGAAATTCCAGTGTAAACATCTTTATTAAGTGCCCTCAGATTATTCACTGAACTGGAGACAGCATGAAGATAAAACATCCCAGTTTTTCTGGGAAAGTTCTGTTTATTGTTGTATTGTTTTTTCATTAGCTTTGAAAAATTACAACCCATTCATATCAAAGCAATTTGTGCATGCGTTATGTTGTCTTTCCATAATATGGAGCTAATAGCAAACTGATGCTTTTACCCTATTTATGCTGCCTAATGTGGGAGAATAGCTTTTTAATCTCTAATGTTTAAAATAAAAACTAAATATTGCCATGGATAGTAGACATTTGTTTGGTGGTGAAATATATCAAGCTTTTCTGGAGGATAATCAAAGGGGGAGAAACTGGAGAAATGCTGTTTATGGTCCTGTGTTTTGAGTTTTTGTATTTAACTTAGAGACCAAGGAAAAGTTCATAACCAATTTGTTTCTCCTCGGAGTTGCACCTTACGAGCAACAAAAATTTGTTTCCTGCAAATTATTTTTAATAGAATTTCTTACACTAACTCTTTCTATTCAGTGTCAAAGCCCATAGCTAAAAGTAGTACTGCTGTCATGAGTACCACAGTCAATGGATCACCAATTAAAAATAAGATTATGATTTAGTGTTTGAGCTACACCTATCATTTTGTTGGATTTCCTATGTTTGTCCCATTTGGTAAATGCTGATTGTTTTGCATGGGAGGCTGACAGATTAGTTGGTCAAAAGTCTGGAGTTCATAGTTGCATAGTACATTTAAACAAATAGTAACAGCAGTTCACTGTGAAATGGCCTAAAACTGAACGTATGTGTAAAACAAATGCAGTTGTCAGCCTGTAATAGATTTCAGGAGAATATATCAAGATGCTGATCTTTTCTCTTCTTTCCTTTGTTCCTTTTTGCTCACTTTTCAAGCACAACTTTGTCAATTGCAACATCTCATACTAGTTTATTCTTATACCTTTGTGGCGTAACAAAAAAACCAAACCAAAAAATACTTCTCTGACAGCTTATTTCCCCATAAACTCTGAAGTCTTTTAACAAACCAGAGCTTCAGAGAGGGAATCTAATTAACAAAGATCTAATTTGTTTTATGGACCTTTTGAGTGATGTCAAAATGTTTTATCTTTCCCTTTACCATTTCAGGTAAGGATGATATGGATATGTGCGAGCTTAATCTAGAAGAGACTGGCTTAACCCGAAGCGAGGTGCTGAAATTTTGCCGAGACAGTTTGAAGAAATTTGGGAGCGCTGTGGAGGTATCCAGTATCTCCAAAATGCAATTGCAAGCAGACAAGCTCGTCCTACGTACGCTACGGCGATGCTGCAGAACCTGTTGAAATAAGCGGGCATTTTGCACAGTAGCATTCGAGATGAGAACCCTTGCCTGTGATACAAAGGGAAGAGTTCCTCTGGGCAGCAGAGGACGTAAACATTCTATAATCATATTAGAGATGTTTAATATAAAGTGAACAGATTTTATTAATCATGTGGTTTGTTAATTTGTACTTCATGACCTTTAATTTGTGTAGTGAACTTTACTAGGTATGAGGACCTTGAAGAAACTTCAGTCAGTGTAGTTCGTTGCATTTTGTTCATATGTTTCATTTTCTTTAACAGTTTCTGTTAGAACTCTTAACACTTTTAAGCAATCTGTCTTTACTCGGGTACATATTACAAAGAACTGCATTGCAACCACCTTTTTATAAAATTCCTGCTTCAAAACACTGAATAGTTGGCTTCAAGTGGTCTAGTCAAGAGGATGTGCTGTTTCTAATAACTGGAATTGTGAGGCCTTAGCTTTGACTTCTGTTATGGAGAAGTTGGAGTATACTTTTATATAATCTGAGGCATTTTATGTCCTGATTTGCAAACTGGTTAGTGTCTGTACTTAGTAATTTTTTTTTTCAGAACTTGATGGGAAATCCTCCTAAACTTGAGACCCATAAAATCCCATTTAATTCATTCTCTGTCTTGGTTTAAGATAAATGGTTTTCTGTACATTCTGAGAAGAACATTCATATACTTCAGTACAGTGTAATATTGGAGGTCCTCAAAGAATGTACTGCTCATTAGGGCTTATACCACTTCTTAGTTTCTTTTTCTTTTTTCTGTTTCAGTACAAATTTGCTTTAGACTTATTTTTCTGATGATATTTCCATTAGGAACTCTTGGACAATTTGTTTAGCCAGGTAGTGTAATTTCAAAATATTATGCAAAATTGTCCAAGCCTTGTATCTGGAGCTATATCAGATTAAGGATAGGATAAGGGAAATATGTTCAGCTTTTTGATGTTGGTATAACTTAACTGAATATTGAGGCCTGAGCCTCAGACATTGTGTTTATTTTAATTGTAACAGGATATACAAGGTCTCTACCTTTTGTTAGACTGTGTAAAACATTGGTCCAATAACATAATGCATCATCTTAATACTATGTGCTGATAAAATAGCTACAGTTTTTAGTATACTGAAATATCATAGTGATTTGGACACTACTCTGAGCTTTATCGTAATCTCCTCTGTCGAGTTTCATAACTTGTAACAGTTATGAACTTATTAAGCAGTTTGTTTTGGGAGTTTTTGTCGGTGGGAATCGTTAAAATCATACAGTTTTAAGATGCATCTCTTTCACTTACGTGAACATTGTTTTATCATGCTGGCCATTATTTCAACAAATTAAACTTGACTATTTATTATCTCTCCAGTAGGAATTCAAAATATAAGTAGCTTGATGTCCAGTTACTTATTTAACCCGCTTAAAAAATGAAGTCTTGCTCTTTTAAGTGACAAACTTTGTTTACACTATAAAATAATTTCCTCACTCTTCAGTCAGTTTGAAACCTCTTGGAAATGTTAGGTTTTTAATGCATAAATATACTTAATAATTTTCAAGAGGTACAGTTCTGTAGCACAGAGAAAGCTCCTGATGCTGACCTCAGATTGCGGTTGGATGCCACAGTCTGCTTGCTGTTATAAATACACAATACTGTCATACTTGTGGAGATAACTCTGTACAGATCCACTGCATCAGGGAATCTCAGCTTCTGCTGCATACCCATAGCCTCTTGCAAATGAGGAAATGTTTTAATTTTACCCAAGTTCTTCACTAAAACCATAATTTGTCTGGAAGGTGAAAGGAGAAGTGCATCAGACTGCTGGCTAGCAAGCTGTGTGCAAACCTATACAGTGTTGCATGAATTTAAAGGTGCATCTTAGGAAATTTAGGTTACTGGTTTAATGTGTTAGTGCAAAGTTTCACACCTTCCAGTCTCTGGAAACTTAGCACTACAGGAAGCTGTGCTTGCCCATGTGATCCCAGAAGGAAAATCCCTGAACTGACCTGTGTTTATTATTTTCTGGATTTCGCTGCTTGACTTAACATATTCAGTCCCAGTGTATGTGTGTGTGTATATATATATATAATATATATATAAAACCATGAATCTTATGAGACTGAACATAGTAAGCAAGGAACCTCATTACTTAAGTGTGTGTCTGTTTATACACATATATAAGCTTAAATATTTTAGTAAATATGTGTGTAAACATACCTGTGGGGAACTTCAAATGAATAAAATTAACTGAATTTTTCCAATCTGTACCTTTGATTATGCCAAGATTACCTTGACTGGCATCAGAAAGAAACTTTGTTCTTCAGAATGGGATGTGTGGGAATTTTTGTTAACTAAATGACTAACAAATATGAGCTATTGGGAAAATAAAATGGACTTCAAAATAGTGGAAGAGGGTCTGGTGGTTGGAGATGTTCTCAAATGAGATATTCGCACCTTTCTGCAGTGCTCCAGAAGTATGACTGAGGCAAGCAAAAGATACTTTCCAGAAATCAGGATATTCTAGTTTGCACAGTAGCAGGCTGCTTTATTATTATTATTATTATTATTCTTTCTCTACACCAAAAGCAGCATCTGCTCTTAGTTTTACTGATCTTCTTGTGCAACAAAATTAATTTTCAGTTAGTTTCAGACTATTTTATTTTTTTTACATGTCAAGCCGTATTCAGTTGCTTACAAATTATTTGTGGTCCCATCTACTGTGTCAGATAATTATACAGTTGGTTGATTTGGAGAGGAAATAAAAAAGGAGGGGGGAGAGAGTTTGACTGTAGTATGACCTAATGCCCTTCTGATCTACGTTTATAGAGAAAAAATTAATTTGGTTTTAAAGCACATGGGCTTGGTTCTCTCTGTGCTTGATTAAAAAAAAAAAAAAATCTTCCTGCTTATCAGTGAACCTGTTTGTTATAGTTGAGATCTGCCTGAAACAGTTCACAAAACAAAGGAGAGGAAGAGAATCACCACAGTAGGCTACATTCCTGACTAAGTGACCCTGAAATATCCATTTTCTTGAGAATGCTACTTTGAAGATCATAAGGTCATTAAATACTTATCTTTCATCCACTGAGAAGATTGTTTTTCTTAACTTAGTTTAATCCTTTGGGTTTTTCTCAAAAATTTTTATTTATAGTATTTAAATGACCTAATACTGTACTGAAAATTAAAAATAAAAAATAAACACATTCCATGTTGAAATCTCACTTGTATCTTCTTACCATTTTGTCTTTGAAGATTTAAAGCATAATAAGTAAGGGTAATAAAGTTATGAGAAGGGTAAAAGGATTTCTGTGCTAGAACTCCCTGCTACTTTTTTAATAGATGTTTTTGATGCTTACTTTATTTAAAGTTTTACTCTAGTGAAGGTTTTGTCTTTACTTTCTAAGGTAAGTGTTTCTCCAAAATAACATTCAGATATTAAAAAAATTCTGATTTTTTTACTTTTTAAGTATCATCCTTAATGTCTCAGTATTTATTAAAACAAGTATCTTTACTTTTATTACTAATTTTTTAACATTGATTGCTATCACTTCCAATGTATCTATCATTTGCTATGCTGTGCACTCTTTGCATATTTTTCATTTTTCATGACAGTCAGTGACGAGTGAAACCAATTCTGCTGCTTTGAGTTTGTATGCTGCAGAGGAAGCTTTATGTCTTGGATGGAGAGGTTTTGTGGGTTTTCCTTGTTTGTTTGTTTTACCCTTAAAAAGAGTCTTAGAAAACTTTCTTGTTTTAAGGGCCAGATCAGAGTGGTCGTTTTTTAACATAAAAAGATTCAAGTAATTCAGGCTTTTGTTTCACTTTCCTTATGGCTTTTATCTCCAGCTGTAAGTTTACATCAGTTTTAAGGTAATGTGATATGTTTTAGTTTGAGATTAAGTACCAGTTCAGTTTCCATTGAAATTTTCAAGTAAATAGTTTTATTATGTTTTATTGAAATACAAAAGGCTTACGTCCAGCAAATATATTTGGTAATTAATAGTTGAGAGTGATAAATACAATCATGAATAGTCATTATTAAAATCCACATTTTAAAACTACTTACTTTTTAATCTGGCTAGTGATAACTAGTGTAAGTTGAAATATACTAAACACATACAAAAATACATTTGTAATGGAAAAAAATGGAATGCTATCAGCATTCTTAATGTATTCTTAGATTACATGAGCAATAGTGAAAAGCTAACATTTGTTGGCAGGGATGACTTCCAGTGCCCTGCAAGAAATATTTTTAAAGTAATTTTATTCTGAAGTGTTACTGGGTAAAACCACATCTTTAGGTTTCTTCTTTATTTTTTTTTTTCCTACTTAAATAAAGTAAAAGTCCTATTTCATCTGTAGAAACTCAACCTTGTATTCTTGGTGCTTTGCCTTCATTCGTACACTATCACCAGTTTCGGTGGTTTTGCAGGCAGATCCGTGCAGTTAATTGTTTGGAATTCGTAAACAGTTCTTCTGAGTGTACATAATAAGGTAAATTAAAGTTCAGTCTTTGCTGTGGTAACTGCACGGTACGAAGAGAGAAGAATTGTTGCTGAAGTCAGCTGCTGTCCCAAATACACAAAAGTTTCACATCTGAATGAGGACGTGTCATCCAGAATAGTGATGAACTTTGTAGAAGCTCAGTTTGAGCTGTAAGTACGACTTCTGGTGTGCACCAAGCGGCAAACAGTGCCTGAATATTGTACAACACTGGTGCAGGATATAAATATAGATATACTCAAGAAAAAGATGCTCAATGTAAAATAATGCTCATACTTGAATCAGGATTGTGGATTCATAGTGCATAAATTAATAAGCCTACAAAATACTTAATGGCTGCCCATTGTCTGTATAGATTTCTTCTGCAAAAACTAATAGTAACCTCTTAAAATTATTTGTGTGCATACTGAGTTTAAAGTGTACACAGTCATGTGCAGTTCTAATCTACTTGCTACCAGAAGGGTGCTTATGAATGTAAGTATCTTGTTCTGAAAAGATGAAACTACAGGTATTGTGCCTCAGCAAAAAGTTTGAAGTCTTAGGATAACCTGATAGTTTCACTGTCACCAGAAATTAAGCAGTTAAGTGTATATGTACATATGTATAAACAATGTTCATAGAAACCCTTAAAAAATTAATTCCAACTTCTGTGTGATTTGCAATGTGAGCCTTGTAGGGAGAGAAAGAAGAAGTTCCCAGTTGCTTTTAATGTGTCCTTTGGTCAATGACAGCTCGTATTTCTGTTCACCACTTACACTAGTGTGTGCAAGGAAGGTTTATAAAAGGATATGGAAATATGGTGAAGTTCCATTGACATATATTGAAAAATGTCATGTCTCAGCAAAATCTGTCTCTAGCACTCAGCTCTTAAGTATAACAGTTAAGACCTGTAAGCATTGGATGCTTAATGCATGCATCTTAACAATTATGAATTCCTACCAGGCAAATTTTAGATGCTGTCAAATAGGTGCTGAACTTGGTCATATTCCTTTCTTTCAGTAAAACAATTTTTTAAATGTGTACAAACATTATATCTTTAGGAATCCATGAATTTTTTTTCACGTGCGTAATCATCCTGAAGTCCAGTCTTGAATAATGCGGATCTTATTTTTTGAATACCTGTAAGAGAAAGCCTTGTAAGACATTTGAAAAACATTGTTGAATTTGAAAATGTAGCTTGTATCTAGTGCTGATAGGGAAGGTCATACTAAAATCTGTTGAGATAATGTCTAGTTCATTGTAAGGGCAATTGAGCCTGGAGAAGAGAAGGCTCCAGGGAGACCTTTTAGTGGCCTCCCAGTACCTAAAGAGGGCCTGCAAGTAAGACAGGCAGAACTTTTTACAAGGGCACATAGTGACAGGACAAGGGAGGAATGGCTTCAAACTGAAAGACAAGTAGGTTTAGATTATATATAAAGACATTATTTCCTGTGAGGGTGGCAAGGCATTGGAAAAGACTGTCCAGAGAACTTGTGGATGCCCCATCCCTGGAAGTGTTAAAGATTGTTGGTTTTTAGACTATTTACTAATTGGGCAAAACCCCACCCAACCAAAGCCCCTCTTATAACTTAGCTTTGCAATAATTTTCAATGTAGTGATTCTGTAAATAAACTGTAGACATTTTTCATGTTTAGGAAGGAGTTGAAGGTTATTTTAGCTTCTGCTGGAACTTTATGCCTATTTTCAAACATGCCTTCATAAATACAGAGCTGTATTTATTGTAAATAATATGTCGTAAAAAACTGTCACTGCTTTCATTATGTATAGCAAAACAGAATTTAATTACTGGAATTCTCAACTTGGCTTACAAGTTCTAGAGATCCCTGTCCTGAAAAATCATATTCAAAAGTGGCATATTCTGTTTTAAAAATTCTAATCCCAAAGGAGTTTTTTAGATTGTGATATCAAAGTGGTCCTATGAGTTTCAGCTCATAAAAGCTATTCTTCATAAATTTTTTTCCCTCCACTGACTTTTTTCAAATCATTACAAGTGTGTTGAACGTAAGATGATGTAAACACTCCTTGTGAATGTAAATAACAGTGAAAAGTAGCCTCCTAATTTCTTGAATCTATTTCAATTTTCTGGTTGCCTGACTTCCCATTAAATTAATTTATTTGACTAGATCTAGAGAAGAGCTTTGTCTGTATACTTTTTACAATTCAAATAGTCTTGATGACACAGGTCCAGTTTTCTTTCACAGATGTGCCATTTTATTACTTCAGTAAAATATTTAGTGCTTTTCTATGCAGTAATTTTAAGCAGTTTAGCTAGTATGAAAGTTTATTTGTCTCAATTACCCACAGGCACATTTCGTTTAAGATGGGTATAAAACACTAATTGCAAACTTCTGTGCTTGTATTTTTTATAAGCAGTGAAACCAGTTCATTCTTGAGCTTTTCCAAAGTGCTGCTGCCTGCTGTTTTGTCCGTTTTTTATCTCTGCATTCCAGTCCACTATTTTCACTTCAGTCTGTGACCTGGGTATGATGAAGATCAGTGAAAACAATCTTCCTATATAGTGTCATAGCTTACTCCTTTATTTACATACTAATAAATATGTAATGAGCCAAAGATTCATGCAGTCAGTGTCTCCCATAGTGTTCAGCTAATGCCAGGGCAGTCTTGTACTGATACTCCCCACAATAACAATGGGTACTAACACCTATAGCAAAACCTTTTGGTTCCTAACTGGACTGGCATTCAGAAAAAGGAAAACAGCAAAGTAAAGGTTTTTTTTTTTTTTTCTATCTCTCAAGAGGGCATACTCAGATACATCAGAAGTAAGAAGCAATCTGGCAATTTTAGAGAAATTTTTGACTCAGCTTTTGTCAATTTCCTCCCCCCAATGATACAAGAGGTTTAAACTTGAAATAACATTTAGATGTGAGCAGTATGCTACTCAAATTAGAATGCCTACTTGTTCAAACTGTATGTAGCTTAACCTGGCTCAAGTTATTTTTATATAATCTTTAATTTTTAAAAATTTTATATTGCTTTTTAAACCTCCCATTTGGTTTACATTTTGTGTTACTTTGTCATTTTAGAAATTCCGGCTTCCTTCTTGTGTTCCAGTGACTGCCACATTAGCACATGGTTATACAGAATATAACTTTGTTGCATAAAAACATACGAAGAAATTGTTGTTGTCATATCAAGCATCCAAAAAGCCTGAGTTTTTCATTTTACAGAATGACTACGAAGAGGCTTCCTGGTGATACCGACAAATGGGAAACAACAAAGTTTTAAAGTTCCACAAACCTTGTTTTTGTCTGGCTGATGCTGGAAACAAAGAATTTCAAGGACTATCTTGTCAGTCTTGGCTTTGTAAATTGGTCTGGTGACCTACAAGAGTAAGAAAAAAGTCAAAATGTCAAACCACTAATTATTTCACTAAATCACAAAAAATACTTAGATAGGATGGACCACCAGAGCCATGCAAGAGAGCTGTAAGAAAAGCAGTTCTATAGTCCCGTTACGAAACCTACACAGCAGTAAATGTGGAAAGCAATGAATATGTTAGTATTTTCAGTTCTGAAGTTGCCAAGCAAGAGAATAGATTCAAGTTTGATTTAGTTGTGGAGTTAATACGTGAAGATGGACCTGTTATTTCAGGTGGGGCTGTTTGCTGAGGGGTAAGAGAAGGATTTTCGTGCATTTTACCTCCAGGCTGAATTGTGTTTTCAAGCTCGTGTAGTGCTTCGTGATCAGTGATCTCTGAGGAACCGAGACAAGCACTTACACTGCAAGCCGTGTGACAAAAGCTAGATATGGGTTCATCGTGTTCAAAAGCAGGATTAATCCTTACAGCATTTTCTGAATTGCAGCTGCTGAGAGCAGGCCTTCTACAATGCAGAACATTGTTTAGGTAAGATTTTAGATTGCAAAAGAAACAAAAGGAATATTTTGAAATTTGAAGAAAAAGATTGTGAGCAGCTTACTGCAAATTAGAGTTTCTTTTGCATTTTCTTCTTAACTTAATAATTAAAACGATGAAAAGAAAAGCAAGGCTTACTAAGCCAAGAACGAGAGGTTTAAAAGTGAAGGGTTGTGTGGGTTCTGGAGCAAATTTGGCACAGCGCTGTCCTTGGTAAAGTTGTTGTCTACGTACGGGGCATCTACAATAAGGAGAGGAAGACAAAAAATGAAAACAAAATCTGCCATTAATTATGAGCACGTTATTTCCACTACAACTAGTTGCTATGTGTCTGCATGAAAATAATGTGATTGATAATAAGGAAAAGATAATATTCTTACAGTCATGAGAGTGAGTGTTAAAAAGGCACTGATATATTCTTTGTCAATCCACAAATTTTAGGGAAATTATGCATTTTAAACATCTCTGACAAGTTTCTAACCCCATAGGTGAAATAGAAATAACATTTGAGGTTTAGAACCTGAGAAGTTGAGGTGTGTTTTAAGGTAAGTCACCATCCCCAGAAGTGTTCAAGAAACAACTTGACGTGGCGCTCACTGCTATGGTTTAGTTGACACAGTGGTGTTCAGTCAAAGGTTGGACTTTATGGTCTTGGAGGTTTTTTCCAACCTTAATGAATCTGTGATTCTATAAATAGCTCCCTTTAAAGCAAGGGAGAAGATTGCCATATTTATGTGAGAACACAGGGTTTCTAGTTAGTGGAAAAACTAACATGGTGCTGAGTGAATTCACCTGCAAAACAAGGGCAAATAGTAGGCCGTAATTTTCTCTCTCACTGTACAAGTTTGCACAAGCTGTCAGGATGTGACCAGGGGTAAGTTTGTAACTTGCTATAATTCACTAAAATTTTTGCTCATTATTCTTAATCCTTTTATAATTCCGCATGATGGTTTGGTTATTACTGTACATGATGGTTTGGTTATTACTGTACATCAAGTCAGGGCTTTTCTAAAAGGAAAAAGTTTTATTTTTCTTAGTGTATCAGTCTTGGAGGAATAGGCTGGACCCCTTGCTACCTCAGTAAAGTTTGAAGAGGACCTTTGATGCTAACAAGATGATTTCTAGTACAAAATACTTCAGTTACCCTACTGTGACTCTGCAAGTCAGGAATTTGGCAGTAACTGTGGTGAATTCAATATAATCTTCTATTATTCTGTGATGGCCACTGAAAAAATGGATTATGGCACTATTGTTGTTACAGTGAAATTATCATATGAATAATTTGCTTAGTGGTCTTATTTTTTGACATTAATCCTAACTAAGCTAAAAGACCTATCATTAACCTAGTCAAGTCAATATTAAGAGAGAATAAACAAATGCAAGAATTTTAACTTGTTTTTTGCTGATACACGTGGCTGGGCAGCTACTGTGTGCCTGTCGAATATACAGTTTCACGTAACGCTCTGGATTGTCTCGTCTTAAAATGAGAAGAAACTTGATCCTTTAAAAAGAGAAGTACTCTGTATTGACTTTGAAGTCCAAGTACTTGTATTGACTTAAGATAATTTTGTGTGAAAATTCTTACAGAATATATTTGCAGTTAGGAGGAGCTGCTAATCTTTGTCTTTCCCAGAAAACCCTGATAGTAGCCTCAGCCTTAATGTACTTTATTGGGTGGTCTGGAATCAGAGTAGTCCTCATAGGTGTGTTTATATGAATATAGATTTCCTTTTTAATACATCTTAGGAAAATGTAATTTCTTAAAATACTGCTGTGTAATCAGTAGCCGAACCATGAATGTGCTACTCCATTTTTCCCATATGTATTTGGAAATCTGAAAAGAATGCATGGCTTTGTTTGAGTCATCTCTGCCAATGATGCTGAATTTCTAATAAATTTCTAAAAAAATTTTTCTAAAAAGTAACTAGGTCATGGTGTTCTCTGTGTCCTAACAGGCTGAAATGGATTTTGCTGTGGTGAGACTATTTAGAAAGATACTGCAGTGTAACTTTAGTCATCTGAATGTTTTGAGATTTTGGCTTATTAGCCTAGTTTATGCTGTTAAAAAGTATATCCTCAGCCCTACTTGATCATGTGATAGACATTATCAGGAGGGTGTTAAGAGAATTTGTGTTGATCACCATCTATTTACCTGCAGACAGCTCCTCTTCCTGGGACTAACTCACATTTCCCGCCATTGACACAAAGATGCGGTTCCAGCTCGCACAGGCTCCGGCAGGGCAGTCCGTCTTGGCTGGTGTAACCGGGTTTACAAAGGCAGTCAGCCTCCTTTGTCCACTCATTCATTATGCATTCGGAAAACTTGTCACATGCCATGAATTTGCATGGGTCTGCCTGATCAGCTGTAAAAAGGATGGGTAAATCATTAACTGAAGCATTACCGCAAAGTGACTTAGCAGGCTTTGTGGCTTTTTTTGTAGGGAAAACAATTCACATTTACTGGCCTTGACACTTGGGCACCTTAATAGGAGGGTGGAGTCTAGCGTAAAAGGACACACATCCTTCTTCCTGTAGATGACACAGCAAGCATGCAAGTTTGTATTGACTTCTGCATTTATTTACCCCATCACTGTTAAACTGTCATTTTCATGTCACTGACAAGGATTTTCACGTGTATATTTTTATCCTGTTTTTACTGTAAGTGCTAGTTTTATACTCATGGATGCTGTGCTATAACCTTGCTTATGTGTGAGAAGTAGTTTCAGCTGTAATGATCCTCCACACATAATTTAGGACAAGATAGAGGGAGGGAATTAGGTTATTGAATATTACACAGTGCTAAGATCTGCAACCCAGAAATATTGTCATGGTCTAAAGAAAATATGTGCTTGCAGGCCTTGTTCTTTTTTTATTTGTTTTGTTTTTTAAATATTAGTAAGGGATACCTCTTTGAGATTAAGTGAAAAGGAGCCTGCTGATGTTCATGGGAAAGCCTAAATCAGAGACAGCTTAAAGTCCTAACTCCAGCTGTCACACAAGTCTACTTTTCCTTTCTAGTCTCTGCTTCTTACTAGAAGTGCAAAAAAAAAAAAAAAAAAAAAAGACCCAGAAGGAGTAATTTTAACCCAGTGCTCAGCCCAACTTATGCTGGTGGGGTGATGAAGAGGGGGCTTCATCTGCCAGTCTTGTCTCCTGGAGCCTGTTTACTGCATACTATGGGATAAAACCCTTAGAAGGCAAAAGATGAGAAGCAGACCAGAGGATACAAATTCTTACTTGCCAGCAAACTTACTTGCCAGTTTTAGTATGGTATGTGAATCCAGAAAGGGAAAAAAAAGGTGTAGAAAACCGGGAAAGGACAATTCAGAGAAGGAAGTGAGAGCAGATATACAGGTATGAGCTGGGCTATGTGAACCTTAATAGTTATGTATTTTAAAAAGAAGATTTGGATACTGCAGCCACTACTTGTAGGTACCAACTGGGCTGAGAATTCTGCAGCCACTTCATGCTCTGAACTAGATGCTCAGTAACAATAATTTTAATGGAAAATGAGCATTGAATTTTTTTAGTAGTACTGGAAATCTCAGTCACACACTGGAATATGCTTCAGTGGTAAAAATGAATCCATCAGAGATGTTCACTTTTAACCCCTCTTTAATTCTATGGCTAGTTCCTGTTTTGAATTTTAGACTAGTGCAATTTTAGACTAGCATGTGCAATTTCCCCTTGCTATATACAATGCTTGTGTCGATTTGATATGTACTTTGCACCTGGACTGCGAGTGTGTGTACATGTAAACTCTTAAGAACAAGCAGAGCTTGGCATGAGCACTTTGCTGGGTTAGAGGGTTATTTTTTTTTGTCGTAACGTTTCATTTTCCTTAATACAAACCTGTCATGCTTTGTTATACTTTCTGTTTTCACTTTGTTTAGATTACAGAAATAATACGTGCAGGTGTTTTTAAAAGTCCTTCTTCATGGTAATATTTCTGACCAATGTAGTCATCCTTTTGCAGCTGCTGAATCTTGATCTATATTTTGGACTGTCAGTCCCCATCAGACTTTCAATTCGATGGAACATTGTTACCACTAGATGGCTCTTACTTTCAAAATAAATAGGAATTTGCTTGCATTACCTCAGTTTACTAAACAGGTTGTGTGTGTGTGTTAATTTGTTTGTTTTCTGAAATAAAAACACAGGGCTTTGAAATACCTGTATGGAAATATAGTGGCTTTTTAAACACAAATTCTTCTGTTTTGACATTTTACCACTGCTCAGAAGCCTAGAAAGAACAGCTCTCTCAGCAAACTCATTGTAATACTGTTTGAAATACCACATCAGTAAAGCAACCAATATGGATGAAAATTAAAGATTTTTAAATTTTTATGTGTTTGCATTTTAGGAACGTTCTCATTTTAATTTTTATTTAATGAAAATTTACTACTAAAGCAGGGAACGTGTAGTAGCCCAAAGTTAACTTTTTACCATTAATTAATAATTTTTTCATCAAAACATCAGTTTATTATGACAGTATCTGAAGGTTGGAATACTGTGATTTTGTTAACTTTCTTGACCACAAACTGTCTGTGCTTTTAGTGGCCACAAGGAGATACATAAAATGAAAACTGGTTAGAAACTGCCTGCATGAATTGTAAATGGACTTTCGTTTTGGAATTGTCAGAGATCTGTGCATAAAGAGACAGCTGAACCAAAATGTCTAAAGGCATCTGCATACTCAGATATTGATATCATTTTTCTCCATGACAGTGAAATTAAATTCAGCCCTGAAATAGTTACCTGAATCTGAAGATAGATTCAGGTTCAATTTTTATAAAGCAATATAGTTTTTGAAAACATTAACCTTCTGATAAAACAATAGTGTCCAGATGTGTGCTTACTGACTTTCTACTGTAGACTTATTTGAAAGCTATTAAGTTAAGAGGGATTCTGGAATTACAAATCTATGGAGTGCTACATATAGTCATGCTCTGATTAGTGAGTATCTGTAGAACCCAATTATTTATAGAATTTTTCTCCCCCTGTCGTTAACTCTGTATCCCTTTTGAAAAAGATTTAATGATGCTCTGAGCTATGGTTTGCTTACAGTTTTGCAATAATAATTAGAAATCATGTTTATATACTCAGGTGCAAGATTTGCATGTCATGCCTGTAAAATGCACACGAACATTTCTTATACCTGTCTTCACCCAGCCCTTTATTCTAGAGAGTCACTATATTTGGCTCTGAAAACCAGTCAGTGAACATGCACAGACCAACAGCTCCACCCAGCTTTTCATTATAATATGAAAATATGTCTGCAGATAATTTGCAACATCTTGGTTTTTCTTATTATTCCAAATTACTGGGAGGCTGTTCATAATATGGTTATTTCTGAAACAGTCATACTTCTGGAGCTGTAACAATCTGAAAAAGATTATCTGCTTGGTTCTGGCTTAGCACATACATTAGCAACACAGTCTTACCTGGCTCAATATCCAAGGAATAGCTGTCAATCTCCAAATTGAGGTGTTGGGCTGCAGCATCACAGAAGTCTTCCAAAACACAGTGTACTGCTTCTGTGATATTGTATGGCACTGTCCTGGCAAACTTCATTTTGCTGTTCACAATCACACTTCCATTCCTGAAGTTGAGTATTTCCAAGTGCTTAAAACCTGTAAGGTTGGATTGAAGGTATGGAAGTAGCTGCAAAACAGAAATTTGCCTTTATTTTAACTTCCTGTCAGTGTCTACCTGCTGTGAATTACTCTTATAGTCACTTTTCATTATCAAGTACACAGATCACACACTTATTTCCCTGAATTTAATACGATTGTTAAACTCCACGAACAAATTAACTTCTCCACTTAGCACTATCTTCTTCTGGACTTCTGCATCTTTCTCAATAATAGATTGAGATAGATTGGCAGCAGTTTCCCCTGTAATGAAATGCATAGCAGCAGGGGAGTTGATTCATCTGGAACAGAAAAAAATTACCTCACTCAAAAGCCAACTTTAATTATTTTCAAACATTGAACCCAGGCAGGTTGGGACATAGCATAATAGGCATGTTACTGAGCTGACCTGCTGCCCTGTTGTACCATAGAGAAAATCCATATCTAATCATAATCTCCCTCCTAAGCTATGATATATTTTTAAAGGCCTATTTTTAAAATCCAGCAAGCAGACACAAGCCTTAGATGTAATCAGCACTGCTATACTGTTGACACGAATGTAAGAAAAAGCCAAATAAATTACAGGTTAGGCATATGTCTGAAGTCTCTTGAACAAGTAAAAACTTTCATCACTGGTTCCAATAAATTCTGTCTCCATACTGTGTGAGGTTTATGGATCCTTTAAAAATGCAGCTTTTATCAGACCCACTGTAGTAGGGTCTGATATTGTTAAAATACTGTGCAATTTGATGTATTCCTTTCAACCGTACCCAACTGCCACAAATGTTGTTCAAGTTGATTTTCACCCACCAATTGCATGAACTGTTGTTCTAGTGCTTTGTATTCTGTCGAACTCCTATTGAAGAGGTCATCAGAAAAGTGCATGTTGGTTACCCTCAGGCTGAAGAAAACCACTAGCTCTTTGCCTTTGCCTGCAGTTGTCATGGAGCTGGTAGTTACATACTTCAGCGTGGGAGCTGGGGTGGTTTCTGCAGGCTCAGTTGTCAGCACTGGGATGTAACCGCTGCCGTGCTCCCCTTCATCCAGAGCTGCTGTGCTCAGCCCGCCCATCTGATCCAACTCGGCAGCGATATCCTGCACTCCCAGCCCGGTGCCATCGGGAGGAGCGCTCACAGGGGTAGGTGCTGAGGAACCTGGTAACTCGAGGGACTGTTCGATGATCTCAGAGGGGCTGTAGGATGGGCTGGTTGCTGCAGGCAGTGGTGCTGTTTGGTCTGATGAAAGCACATCTGTAATAACACCTTCAGGCTGCGTGGTAGAGAGATCACTTGGACCGATAAAGAAAGGCAACGTTTCATCAGCGCTGGCTGTAACAAAAATATCATCGCCTGATGATTCTGGTTCTTCCATTATCTTAACTGCTGCAGAAAAACAGGGTAGAAACAAACAGCCATGTTGAAAAGCAAGCATAAAAAACATTGAGCATGGGAAAAAAAATGTATATAGTATTTCCACAGAAACATTTTTTAAAAACAAGCTTTAGTACTATTTAAACATGAAAATGTTCCATCACCAAGGAAGGAGTTACTGGAATAAAAGACCTCATACACGTGTTTGAGTGATGAGATTTCCGGGGGTTCTGTGTTTAATAGTTTCCCTTGGTAAGTATTTCCTGAACCTCTAAAGAACATTCTTGTTCTCAAGGCACATAACCACACTGTCAGTTTATATTGTCTGAAAGAGTAGATCGGAGCTTTGCAATGTCTGCTGGGATCACTTGTATGCTGGAGTCATTCTGTTCCCCTCTGTGAGAAGTTAAAGCTATTACTTACCAGTAATCATAAATTGTGGTTACGAAAAATAGTACAGCCCCCTCAGATGCAAGCTGCGTTGCTTTACCCAACAGCACCACTGAAAACAATTAAAAACTTAAGAAATCATCTGCTGCACCTGAAGCAGAAATTTTATGAGGTCCCCATCGGGGCTTGGCACGGATCTAGGATATGTGATAGCTGTAGCTGAAATCCAAATCTGAAGTGTCATAAATACAACTCTGAATTTGGTTTGCCTGGCCACAAGGCCTTCACAGGAAAAGATGGCCTCCAAGCAACTGATATCTACTTTGTCCTTTTCCAGGGACATGCCACTCTCTGCATGGAAGTTTTATCAGCCCCTTGCAGGCAAAGTCACTTATCAGCTGTTAGGAAAGAAGTTTTTCTCCAGTTGACGAACTTTTCCATTCCCTACACACCACTTTCCTCCCAGTGGCCAATAAAAATATGAAAGGAGAGCAAACTTTTGCATTGGGAATATCTTTGACTGAAGGAGGTGGCAACTGTCCTGGCCAGGACAAAGGAGTTGCCCATGGATGTTCTTTGTACCCCTTTCTGTTTCCATGCTTTGAAATTAATTCCCTAATATTTCATTAAGGACTTGAGATGCTTTTCTCTTGTGATATCCTCATGCTTCTTGTGTGATCAAGGATACAGACAGATTAGAAAAGCAAAGCCTAGTGATGTTCTCTGTTTACAAAGCTCTTGCTATTACTTGTTACGCCGATAAGGAGTCACTTATCAGTTAAGAGACCTCAGAACAGCTTTCTTAGCATTAGTGCGTGGGGCATTAATGCAGGATGATCTACTGATGGGATGAGCCTGCACCTCCACAGACCAACCTTCTCTGAGCATGAAGGCATACACTTGAGGATGTGATTGTGATGGCATTTGTTAGGCAGATTGTATTTTGGAAAGATAACTGCAGGAGAAAGAAGTACTGAAATTGCTTTAAAATTGCAGCAGGTTTGAAGTAAAATAACCATATACATATGTTGCACATTTGGCATACAGCTGTGTGTGTATATACATATATATGGTCTATATACAAACTAGGTCTTCTGGCATCCTCTTATTGCAAGCAAATTAACTTAAAAGGCCTTGAGGGTATACCAAGATGATCTCTGTGCATGTATCACCTGTTTTCATAAGCTGCCAATTCTTATCAGTCACTGTGTCTCCAGCTGAGAGAGACAGATGGTGACTGACCACAGAGGTCATGTCAGCCCCTTGCAATGTGAAAGTGAATGGACTCACCTAAAAGGCTACTGAGCACTTACTGTAGCACAGCACCAGTCCCAAACCCAGGGATAGCTGACTTGTTCTGTTGGATGTGCTTTGTCTAACTGGTGTCATGTTACTGCTGGGACTTGCCTATGCAAGTGATATGTTGAAATCAACAGCAAAATGACTTGCAACTGGTTTTACTAAGCTTTTCATCTATCCACACAAGATTTTGATAAAATTCAATCCTAAGAAGTTAAAACCTGTGGGAGAAACAAAGAAGACCTAGACATTTCATAGAGTCATAGATTGGTTTGAGTTGGAAGGGATCTTAAAAATGACCTAGTTTTGAGGGGACAGCTTCCACTGCACCAGCTTGCTCATCTAGCCTGGTCTTGATCAGTCCCAGAGATGGAGCATCCATAACTTCTCTGGGCAACATGTTCTAGTGCCTCACCACTCTCACTGTAAAGGATTTCTTCCTAATACTTAATCTAAATCTAAACTTCTTCAGTTTAAGACATTTTCCCTTGTCTTATCAATACATGCCTTTGTAAAAGATCCCTCTCCAACTTTCTTGTAGGCCCCCTTTATGTACGGGAAGGCTGCTGTGTGGTCTCCCTGGAGCCTTCTCTTCTCTAGACTGAACAACCCCAACTCTCTCAGCCTGTCTTCATAAGAGAGATGCTCCTGCCCTCTGAGCATCCTCATGGCCCTCCTCTGGACCCGTTCCAGCAAGGCCACATCCTTCTTATATTGGGGGTGCCCAGAGCTGAATGCAAAACTCCAGGGGAGTGTCACAAGAGTAGAATTCAGAGGAGAATAATCTCCTTTGACCTGCTGGTCACCTAAAAAAAAAAAAAAACAAAACAACAAAACCAAACAACCCCACAAAACCCCTTTGCATTTTAAATGTTGCTTTTAAATATAACATCAATACATATATATTGGTTTTCAGACTATATATAAGGAAGACTTTTTTTATGATGAAGGTAGAACACATTGCCCAGAGAAGTGGTGGATGCTGCATTCCTAGAAACACTGAAGGTCAGGTTGGATGGGGCTGTGAGGAAAATGATCTAGTTGAAGACATCCCTGCTTATTGCAAAGGGGTTGGACTAGAGTGCCTTTAAAGGTCCACTCCAATCCAAAGTCTTCTATGATTTTTTAATGCATATATATATATAAATAATTCTGCAATGGAACATAAAATACACTTACATTGCTCATCATAAAGCAAGTATTTGTAAAATTTCACCAGTTTGCCCTGTAGATGAGATTTTTACAGCAGAAGACAATTATTTAATGACATCTCTAGAAGTACAAACTCTGAAGTTTTAGACAATCTCAGCATATTTAATTTCAACATAAAATTTGGTCTACAACACTATCATTCAGATGTAGGGAACCCACAGGGGAAACAAAATAAGTTGCTGAATTCAAATATACCCCGAGAGTAACCATATTGAAGGTTAAACAATGTCATGGAATTAAAAACTGATGTCAGGCAATAAAACCCACAACTCTAACTCTCAGTCACCACTTATCCTCCCACAAAGCTGTTCTCTAAACATAAACTCTCTAGATATTTTTTTTATTACATGGACAAGGCAGGACAGTATTGTACTGAGAGTTTTATACTTAAATTAAAACTGCTGTTAACAAAGATGTGTAAAATTAAGAGACCATTTCTTGGGCCCATGTTATATTAAATCTTTGTAAAAGGAGTGCAGCATACAGACATTTATTCCCTGCTGAGGGAGTAAAATACATAGTTTTGACTTATCAGAAAAAAATCAACTGCAATTTCAACAACTTTATTTTAGGTATCTAATTAGTTGGTCTTTTTTTTTAATGAGGAAAACACTTCTAATTGACCATGAATAAGGAGTTATTGTTTGGGAAAGGTCAAATTGTCATAAGACATTTTTCTAGAGGGTTTGCATTAATAAGCAGGCCCAGAAGCCTGTACATTAAGAGGTCCTGGCATTTCTTTTCATCCATGAGCTTAATAAGCACTGACATTTCCTATTGGCAGTAGACAAATTTTCCAAGTCCAATGACGGGTATTGTGCACATCCTCTGTATATGAAAATTACAGTATTACAATGTATGTATTTATTTGTATACTTGCTGGCTGCTGAAAATAACTAACAAAGGAAAAAGTTTGCATTTAAGAGACTGGTCCATAATCTGGAGTAAGAATCACCTTATGTGCAGCTCCGCTGATATCAGTACCAGATGGATAAACAGCAAGTAGCTGCATTCAAATTTACATATTTTGTTGATGCCTGAAATGCCACCAAATCCCTGGATACAGGACTGTTGTGTACAAAGTGATGAATTTATGTTTAAGGCCTTTAATTTTTAACTAGGGCACAAGTAAGATGAGGATCAGGAGAATCAGGAGAAGAGGATCATTAACTAATGTGTCACAACAAGTGTCTTGCAGTAAATAATTACTGATTATGTTTCTTTTTAATTGTAAAGGCAAGCCAGAAGAGCCAGAATGATCTATGGCTGTCATTCTTACTGTCTATATGAATTCTGCAGAAGCTAGGTTCAATGTCCAGTGAAACCAACAGAACTTCTTCTCCACTGACTCCAGTGAACCTCAGTTTGCTGGGAGTGAACCCCATCTCTTCTCCATCTTCAGTCCCAAAAAAATCTTGTCTCTCTTAACCCTTTTTCCTTAGCATCCACGCTGAAACTTTTTGAGTAGTCTAACTTTTCACAGAACAGCCTGAGAGCTACATCTCTAGCTCCAACACTATGTAGTACTCTGTATAACTTACAGGAGAAGCCTTCAGTTTACTCTGAAAATGTTCATACCTCTCACCTCTGCTTCATTATCAATGTTCTTGGCACCAAAGATGCAAATAAATGCCATTGTCGCATGATGTCCCAAGAGGAGTATTTTCTATCCTAATAAAATACTACTTAGTAATGGAAATCTTCTCATTTTTCTCAGAGCCACTCAGTCCTACCTGACACTCTGAAGACTTTAAGGGTAACATAAAATTTGCAAAATCAAAACCCGAAAAGCTAAAACATTACAGAATTTAGGGCATTGACCAACTACAGCTTACTAATCTTGTCTATGTTCATTATGATTTAATCTTTCAAGAGTGTTACTTTAGCTGTCCTTCACACACACTGACATCAAGGCCAACATTCTATTTGGTACCAACTGGACAACCCTGTTTTGCTGACGTTCCTGCTTTGCTGAGTAATTTGTCGGGGGCAATGGACTCTGTGTTTAATTTGGGATGTTTGCTCACAAACAGAGTTATAACATGAGATCTTTACCCTGATTTCTTTTTTGGGGGGGGTCAAGAGTATTGCTTACTTCTGCAATGACTGAAGAAATAAAAAGCACTCTTCACTTTTTCCTCAAAGATGCATAAAGGTTTAGAGCAAACCATTAAGAACAAAACCAAGCCCCGACTACTTTCACTGCTCTGCAACTTATCCCTCATTGCAGTGAATTCTCTCCTAGAGCAGCAGAATGATGCAGTTCACAACAGTCTGACTGTTCATAAACTTTTCACTGATGCAAGTTAACTGGTCTTACTCAACTCACACAAAGTTTTCAGTACAGAGAAAGAATTCCTGTTACAGAATGTCTTGAGGGTTAATATTTTGATTGATCATTCTCTCCTTGGGAAATGGAAGCTCCCTGAACCACGTCTGCCTTTAGCAATTTTGTGTTTGCTCACTGTACCTGTAAGAGCCCTCTGGAATATCGATTTCTTGTGGTATTACAACTTCATTCTTTCTTTGATTACC
The DNA here is from genome assembly GCF_022539395.1 of Myiozetetes cayanensis. Lineage (NCBI taxonomy): Eukaryota > Metazoa > Chordata > Aves > Passeriformes > Tyrannidae > Myiozetetes > Myiozetetes cayanensis. Next base: position 83,371,852 of record NW_026087411.1, on the reverse strand, counting down.
ATTTTCTGATGCACAGACCATTGTATGGATGAAAGATAGTAATTTGGCTTGCCATTTGCTGTTTGATTAAGGACTTTACTTCAGTTACACTTTTCTGAATAAGCCTATTTCTTTAAAGATTTGAAGTCATGCAATAAATACATATAATATAATTTTTTAAATTTTTCAACTTCAAGCTAATCGTTTAGGTACAAGTGTAAATACAATAGATATACAATTAATTCACAGAATATTCTGAGTTGGAAGGGACCCTCAAGGATCATCAAGTTCAACTCATAAGTAAATGGCCCCTACTGGGATCAAACCCACATCCTTGGCATTTTTAGCACTGTGCTCTAATCAACTGAGCTAATTGGGCAAGCTTGATTTATAGACCTGTGTCAAATTCATATGCTGAGAGATGTGATTGTTAAACCTTAACAACTGCTTTTGGCATTCTCACGTTCAGCAGCTTGAGAGGATTAAGCATTTCAGAAACATAAAAGTACATTAAACAATACAGGAATAGCTGGTGTTTTTGAAGCATCCCCAAAGCTCTGAGTAGCAGTGTTTGAGTTCATTTTGCACTGAAACTATGCACAGGTTGTGTCTGTGGAAAAGAAACTGGAGGGCAGTCAATCTGTTAAACACAGGTCTGAACCATCATCCCACTGCAATCTCTCTACTGACTTCAATAGATGCTGCACCTCATTATGGTGACTGTTCTACCTCTCAAAGTTAAGACTCCAAAAAGATGCAGAAACACCCATTTACTTCAGCACCCTTCTGTCTACAGCAGAAGAAAAGTCAGCATTTCCATATTAATTGCTCCAGACAGTTAACACTATTCATACTTGCAATAAAGATGTAAAGGTGGATGTTGAGACAGCAGTCCAGTGTTTTATAATACTATACAGACAGGAGAAGTATAATCAGGTCAGGTATAATCAGATACTTTGTATGGACAGTAGGTCAGTGGTAGGTTATTTCCATAACATGACAAGTCACTTTTACCATTTACAGAACCTTTACCTCATCTGCCAGATAAAATGACATACGAGTGCTCAAGCACTCTAAAAGTCAGTTTTCTGAGTAAAATCCTTGCTAAAAAATTATTTGACTGAGATCAAAATGCTCTTGTAAAGTAAGGAGATTAATAAGTACATTTAAAATGGAAACGTTAAAAATGCTGTTATTTATAATATTATTTATTGTAAGCTATTTTGTATTGAAGTTCTTCACTATTTTCTACCACAGTAAAGTCATATTTAATTATATCTTAAACAAGCAAGGCACCACGCTAATTTTGAAAGTCGGGAGTTAATTGGTATTTGCATCAATGAATTAAATAGAGAAAAAAAAAAAAAAGGAGCAGCAGTTAATTTGCAAATAGAAATACACTTCCACAAAGGAATAGAACCAAAGCTGAATAAAAAACATCTCACTTAAAACCACAGCTTCAGAAGGATTAACAGCTCTTGTTCCCATTGTTGAATATTCTCAATTAAATTTGAAAAATTTCTTTCAAGAGTTTAAAATAATGAAATCTATGTGAAAACAGTTGAGGTCTTTACAAACACCTGAAAACATAAAGAAGCATCCATCTGAATGTTGCAAACACTCCTGTATGCCACTGTAATGATTTTGAAGCACCTCAAATGGAAAACCTGGAATACTATTTTTGATTTATTTTACTTTAGAATGTTTGGAAACAAAGTCTGACAGGTTATAATACTTATCCTTCAGAACTGAAATTACTCTCCATATTCCTGCCCATTTTCTCTATTTTTCTCAATAGTGTAATAGGAAAAAGACAGAGGAAATTTTTGTAGATGATGAGACCATCAGACAGTTTTGTGGAATTGAAGTTTATTAGTTTGCAAAATGGTAAAAACAAAATAGAAATCACATGAAATAAATTCAGGTAATGTGTTGACCAAGGACCTAAAACAGAAAAGAAAAACATGAAATTAGAAAGTTAAAACTGGTGACTCTCTTAAAATGTCATCATCAGAGGAGCACTTTAGGACTCGCCAAGAAAAATGAAAACACTGAATACACTTTTCCCCCCATACTATATAGTCACTGTTTGTGAAAACAATTAATGGAATGAAAGTCACAGAATGAGGAGTATTTTCTTCTAAATTTTGCCTGGGATGTAGATGGTCTGATTTTTCTCAGAGTTTTGAAATGGAGCAAATGACTCTCTGAAAGAGAGACAGAAGGAGACATTTAACTGGGAAGATCCTGCCTTTTTTACTCTATGTTGCATTGTAAGAATACACTTCAATTTTAGTGATATGGATAATGACTTTGGGCCAGATGCCATAGCATTGATTTGGCTTAAATCCACCCAGCATACTTGGATTCTGAATGTAAGCAGCTCATACCAACCAGGGACCTGCTGTCAGGGAGGAGGCAGTTTTAATGCTAAAACCAGCAATAACTACACAGTGCAGTAAAATGGATCCATACAGCCATTAGCTGTATGTTTGCTTTGAAATTACTTCCTTGGTATGAAGATGTCATACAGAACGAAAGGAAAACTTCTGCCTTCTTCTGATTTACACCTGGATATCATTGCTTGAGGTTGTGTTTAGTCCTTTCCTCTACAGAACTCTCTGTAAAGTTGCATTGAGAAAGGAATGTTGAGAACTTTTTGGAAAAAATGCATGTTATCTTTAACCAGAAGTCAGAACTAACCTTTTTTTTCTTTTTTTCTTTTTCTTTTTTTTTTTTTTCTTTTTTTAGTTGCAATATGCAAGTGTATGACACTCCTGGCAGGAGTTTAGATACTAGATTTTCATAAACACAAACTCATTAAATTCAGTGTAAACATTATTGCAAATATACCTCCCTTTAAGACTTTTGTGTATTTTTGTTTGTTAGTTTTAAATACTATGGGATCTTTCAAACTGACTAACAAGCAGCTTAAAATGATATTAGCATCCATGATGTGTGAGGCTTCTCAGGATGGCTGAGAAAATCAAAGTTGGAAAGCTAAGCCCTCTCTAAGGCACAAGATGCAAAATTGCATCCAGACATGGAGCAGATGATGGAGGTGATTAAAACTTGTCTATAATAGTCCAGTGCAGGTGTCAGGAGATTTGTCTAACAAGGAATGGACTATTATAAGTTCTGAGTTGAGGTCAAATGGACTTTGCTGGAAGGATACTGAATCCTCCAAAGAGAAGACTGTAATAATTTTAGAAAATCAAAGTTTTAATATCATTTAATCATAACACATTATTTCTCAAAGCCAGCATTTCTAGCAAGACCAAGGATTTTAATGAGTGAGGGAAATGCATTATTTAGGGCATGTTAGTCTCAGCAGTGCCACTTCACCTAATACTAGTTCCAACTGGACTTCATGACATGTAAACTTCATTAGTTTAATTCATCTGTGACCTGGCAAAGTTTAATCTTACAGTCCCAGCCCAAAAGTCTGTACTATTTGTTGCAAAATATTTTTGTAATTTTATCACTGCATAGGTCAAAGGCTTTAAAATAATTTTATTCAGGACATTGATATATTAAAGTTATTTGTGATACTGGCTCTTCAAATTCTGAATTTATTTCTGCCTTTTTATATTGTCTTTTTATCAGGAGATTGTAATTATTGCAATTGTGTCTGAAGACTCTAAACTGCCTCAAATAAGTTTTTAGCCCTTTATTTCTAAAGAAAACTAATTTTCTGGAACAAAGTGGAATTACACCACATGCGGCAACACCTCTATGTCCTGCCTGGAGAGAGAGCTCCTTCTCACACAGTAAAAAAGATGAAGAAAAATTATTGATGGGTTGTTAGCTTGTCAAGTTTTCAGTGTTAGCATATGCCAAGTACTCCTTCCTTCCTCTCCTCTGAGCCTCTATAGTCTTTGTGGCTGCTTCTGTCTTCCTAGGCTGTAGGCAAGAGAACTCCCTAATTTTTCAGCTTTAGATCTTGTCTCTGCACATAGACAGAAAGGTTTGGTTTTAACACAAGATGGGATCCCAGACTGAAGTGCATGAAAGCCTGTATTATATATGTTGCATCTCACTCACAGGGGAGGGCTTCTTGCAACCAATGAAAAGATTAAGTTTTGACAAGTGGAGTATTATGGTGAATTTGGAGGGAGGGAGATGATTAGTTTGGAGTGAAATAGCATTGAACTGGAATGGGATGATCATCAGGAGGTATGCTAATTACAGGAGAAATGATACATTTAGGAAACAGAGGTACTGAAAGATGGTTAGCTGTGAAAGTCTAAAAGGGCACAGGCAGCTGAGAATTAGCTGCAAGTGCCATGGAATTGACTAGCAATATACACTGAAGACTATGTGAGAAAGACACCCCAAGTGTGTGTGTAGAATATGAGCATCTGGTCCAGGGGTGAACTTATGGAAACAATGCACCTCTGTCTGGGGAAGAGACTTAATGGCATGAGTAAACAAGTGGCAGAGCACTGAGATATATCTTCCTGCTGTCTATGTGGGTGCAGAAAGAAGTGTTACATTTTTTCATTATACATTTTGGCTCAGAAGATTGGCAGCTGAATAAGCAAGTTTTCTTTGCAAAAATAGAAGTTGTTTTCTGTACTTTGCACAGTTCAATGAGTCACTGGAATTACGAATTGCATATAAACAAAATTATCACCTGTTTTAGTTAAGGTGCATTTATATTGTGTATTTGGGGGATCATGAACAAGAAATAATACTTGAAGGAAGCAAAGCTTAACCTTAAAGTAAAAGTGAACTGAAGCAGTTAGGTAGCTTAATAATTTAAACAAGTCATGTGTTAAATTGGGAAAACAGATAGTGCTTTCTTTCTCTCATACCTTTTCATTTGGATTAGTCATTTCATTTTAGCATTTTTAAGTGTTTTGAAGACGTGATGTAGATTTTGTTCTATTCAGATTGCTCCTGCTGTTCCTGGTGCAGACGCAGCTAGGCAGCAACCTATCATTAAATTCTGACCAGACGCTAGTATAATAGTCTAATATGTTTAGGATTCTTCAAGATAGTTGTAATTCTCTGAATATGCAATTCTAACTTCTCAAAACAGTGAACATACTATGAACTTTTCCTTAAATGTGACATATACTAATATGGGCCTGCTGAAACTCCTGCATATTCAGCCACATCTTCAGTTCATAGACAACTTTCAGACTAATCAATATCGTATACAGGGCTTGAGAAAATGACACAGCTAGACCTACCTGTTCACTTCTCCGAACATCAGACAACTGGCACCTTCACAAAAACCGTTCTTTGCACTTGTGAAGCAGCAAGCGACAAAGCAAAGGGCACAGAGAGAAGCTGATGGGGGATAACGTCAACAAAATCCTGTCAGTTTATGGTCAAGAAAAACATATGAAAACCAGAAAAACATGCAAGGAAATGAAGAGTTCTTACCCTCTATAACCACTGATGTGAAAGAAATGATGAGCGTTCCTGACACAAAGAATGGGCGAATTCCAATCCTGGGAACATCTGGAGAGGTTCTTGCAAGAAGCGATGGGGTTTTCTTTTCTGAGACAACGCTGGTTATGCCAAATAGAAAGTTATGCTAAGCAAAGACAGTGCTTAAGCAGCTGAGGATGAACCAGAGGCAGAAAGAATCCCCAAACATGAAGAAAACTGAACTTTCCTAAAGATTACTTGAAAATAGCAGTAAGTGAAGAGTGCACCACTGAATTAACTGTTGGGTAGGAGGAAAATATTAAAGAGGACCACTCACAACAAGTTTGTGTGAACATGAGAGCAACTAAGGCAATTAATGAGGTTTTTTATTAGTTACACATACAGAAATGTGACCACCATCTACTCCTCATAAATGTGTTTTTCCTCACAGAAAAAAACCCTGTGATATGCCCTTCAGAGTCTTCATCTCTCAGAGTCTTTCTCGAGAGCTTGAGGATGACCGAAGTAGAGGAGACTGAGATGCAGTACAACTGAATAGCTGAACTATTTTACTGCTATCTTTATTTTGTCCTACATTTCTGGAATAACTTCTCCAGAAATAATGTCTCCTCCATGATGGTCATGATGATTTTAGGATAGCCATTTACCTGGATTGTACAATTCATTAGTAGCTACAATTAAAACAAATACAAATTAAATTTCTTCTTACTATTTGGAAAGCCAAAATATATCATTATTGTTGCTGCAGACATTATGAACTCTTTTATCTGTTTATATATTTGTTTACATTTTTTTTCTGCTGAAATTTGCTTGGGTTTTGAAATAACAGTTGGCCTAATACATTACACAAGGCTTCCTTTCTGAATTGTCATACTGGTTTAGACAGAGTTACAGGAAGACTACAAAGAAAGGAAGAAATTAACCATAGAGAAGATATATTAATGAGCTTTAACTCCAGAGGGGAAAAATGTGAAGAAGAAAGAGCAATGCTAGATAACAGTGAACAGGTATCAGTTCTGACAGTAGGAAAAGAAGCTTTTTTTTGTCCTGATAATAAATGAAAAATAGAAATAGCTGAGATTTTAGAGGTGCTAGAGCAAAGAAAAACCCTTTGAAAAGTTAAATGTTTAAACCACAACATCTGATGCAGGTGTTTCAGAACTTTTCAATAAGAAGTCTGGGAATTTGTATCATGGTTTTCTTTTAATTCTATTGTGAAATCTCTGAGGAGTGGCCTTACTCAAAAGACAGCTTGCCATCTTCCTTGTACTTCTGGGCTACTGCAAGGGGTGGAGTGACTGCTGTGAGCATTTGGCCAGCACGGCTGTCTAATCCTCACTGACCTGCTCTCTACTGCCCATGGACAACATCACTGTCCAGAATGAGCACAGTACAGTCCAAAGGAAGCCTCACACATGCTCCTGGATCATTCCTCCCCTAGCAGCCCAAGCCTGACAAATCCCATCCCACATGGCTTAAAAAGACACCTCTCCTTAGTTTGACTCTTCATCCCTCACCTGTTTTTACTCTCTTCTCTAGATGTTGTATGGAGAAAGAACTTTGTGTATATTTGTGTGTGTGAGGCTGAGTCTGATTATCCTTTTGGGAGGTGTGAGAGAATTTTTTTCACTGCTTTGTTTTGCTGCCTCAGGTAGGCACAGTTAAAGTGGTTGGTGTAGGTTGTAGACATTCAATATTCAGAATTCTGTAGTAATGTCCAGGCTGTAGCTGCACACGTGTGATAACCAATGCAACAAAGTCCATCCATGAAAAAGAGCTGATGCCTAAAGCAATCTCAGACTATGTTACTTTTGGTGGTCAGCTCTTCTTTTCAAGGCAAAGAAGGGTGAATTTAAAGTTTTCAACATGTGATGAAGAAAAATTTGCTCCATCTTCTGGACAGTAAAGTGGGGAAATGGCTGGAAATTAATGCACTAGAATTTCAGGTAACTGTTTAGACCCTAACTCTCTGTTCCACCTCATACAGCACTGTCAGAGAAGTTCCTGCTATTTCACACAAGTAATAGTTAAAAGTTTTTGTTTGTTTGTTTGTTGGGTTTTTGTTTGGTTTTGTTTGGTTTTTGTTTTTGTTTTGGGGTTTTTGTTTGTTTGTTTGTTTTTTAATATTACTAAGAAATTCAGCTACAAAATGCAGCCAGGAAAAAAGTGTGAAAAATTCTGCGCCTAGCAAAGTCTGCTTGCCATATGAAAATTAATAACACCAATATTGCTGACTTTAATAAAACCTGAATTTCCAGATCACATTGTATCATTTCTTATGAAATATGCAGTATATAGGGAAACAAAAAAAATACAGGAAACGCTGTACACAGGACTGCTAGAATTGAGAAGAGCTTTAAAAAGAGACAAAGTTCTAAAGAGTACACATTTTAAACCTCAATAGGTCTCCTGACTGTTAAATATGCAGCGTGTTTTGTGTACTATAAGCTTTAAAAAAAAAAAAAATAACTACAGTTTTGAGACATTGCTAACACAGCATCCATTCTTTTTAGACAAGGACAATTATTTTCCCTCTGCTACCCAGCTGCAGAAATAATGGTGGAATTCTTATACTCAAGTGCTTCTTTTAGGCATAAGTTGTGTAAGATAGTATGCCTTATTGTGGGAGGATTTTTTTATTTTTTTTTTACATCTCTCTTTCACGGTTCTCTTTTGCAGATTGACATGTTCCAACCTATATATGCAACAAGCAATTTCTTAGTGTTTAAAGGATCAGCACAGGTGAGTTATATAACCTCTGCTTTTTCTCTTCAGTCATTTGGAGCTGATAGGCGACAAGGTTTTTCAGTTATTTAGCCAACTGGGAAATAGATATGTGGCTTTATGTGTTTTTTATGACATCAAGTCCCTAACGCAATGAGTGAATAGAATGAAAAATGCATGACTTTCTCTCCCCTGCAAATGTAATGCTTTTCCATGGTTATAATGAATGCTATTTGAATGTATGCTGTGCTTTTATCAGTAGCACTGCAAGACTTCTCAGCATGAATTTGAAAATAGTTGCGTTTAATGATTTTCATCATAAACTTTATTTTCAGGAACATTTGACAACTGATTCTTATAAGAAGTGATTTCCTAATCTTTAGCTCACTCTGCTAATCATTAAGTATTTGCTTTCCTCTCACTTCAATAACTCCGTGCAAAAAGGGCAAGATTACAGAACGAGAAGTTCTTACCCAGTGCATAAACTACCATGAAACAACGTGACCACAGAATATGTTATGCTCTTCCAAGTTCAGAGCTTAGTATTGTATGTTCCCAAGTGGTAGTTTTTACATCCTTTATTCTTTAAAATGCTGATCTTGTTATTTGCTGGATCCAGACAAACAATATTATAGACGGTATGGTAAATGGGCATTCCCCACTCTCACATTTCTGCCATGTGGGCCCTCTGCAAAAGGATGTTATCGACATGCAGTGGGGTGTTTCCAATCAGCTATGAAAATGATGTTTGCCTTACAGAGCGTGACTGGGCAGCAGGGGCACAGGTCCCTTCTTGCTGTATCTGGGCATGCTGGATCAGGAAGAACATCTTCAAAGTGGGAGGAGGGTTCATTACGCTCACTTCAGGAGACATCTGGAGTGCGGGGAGGGACATGAAAGGCCAAGGGCTGAGCAAGCACAGAGCTCGTTGAACAGGGACAGAATAGAGCCTTCTAAGGGAACAGCAAACTCTCCTGCAGCAGAGACCAAATGTGCCAGCTTTGAGCATGATGTTCTTGGGGATCCAGAAACACAAGCGTGTTGTGTGATACATACTTGGGAATTTTGACCTGGATTTGTCTTTAGTTTGTTTTTCTCTGCAGATTTTTTTTAGTATTGCTTAGAGACTATGCAGGGCCATCAGAGAGTTCTGCAGACTCCTATTAAGTGCTTACCTGCCCTCTGCTTTTCTGTTGAGAGGGTCAGTCAAAAATCTGAGACAAAGAACATACAAATATTCATGCAAGAACTAATTCCTCCCATGTGTCTATAGTGACCTCTTGCATCTTAGACATCTAGCACAGGCTTTGAAGTGCAAGTAAAATTTGAATTTACTGACCCTAATAGCTTTGTCTGAAGTTTTTTTCATCTGCAGGGTCAACTCTGGGAAACATGTCTATCATGTATTTTGATATTTAAAGGTTACATTATACAGACTTTTCTCCACATGTATAGACTTTATTTATTATGTATTTTTTTCCTCATATAGCTGGATGCCTCTAAAAACCCTACTGTGTGGATAAAACTGAATAAAAAACACAAACCCCAGAAATTTTTAGAAGTTTTTCACATTCATCAGACATGCAGATATACAAACTTTTCTGAACAATAAATCTGAATAATTTGTTTCATGATACTCTTCCTGCTGTCATCCATGACTGACTGTAGAGCCCAAAGTAATTTATTTTCCATGTTTTAAATACCAATTTTTTTATGTTAGCCTCGGATATCCTTTTTTTTTTCCCCATGCCTTTTTGAAATTTTACCATAATACTCTGTAGGAAGTGTGCCTTATCCTTACACATTTGTTGTTGGGTTAGGTTAGATTTTCCTGAAGTGGGCATCAGAAATGTAAATTTTTCAGCTTTGGCGGTCCAGAAAAATTTCCTGTCACAATGTCACAATTGCTGCACCAATATGTGACTTCACGTGTCATAACAACTGCATCTCTCCTACACTCTCTTAAAAAAATCGTTTGTGTCTTACCTTGTTCAGGTGGAACGTCTTGGTCAGCTTCCTTGAAAGGTGGTTCTGCTATATCAGTCAGTTCTGCCTTCTCCTCATCTTCACTATCCTCATCTCTGGCTTGCAGACTAGGTGGGGTAAAGCTACCCATGGTATAAGTTGCCATTGTGGTAGCCTGCTCCACTGGAGACTCATAGCCATCGGTGATTAAGTCACTGCTAGCAGAATCATCTGCTGGAGGAGGCAAATAGGAATCCTCTGATTTTGGAGGACTGCTAGTGCTCCCCAGAGCACTGAAAGGCACTGTGAAACTTTGGAGGTCAGTAACTCTGTGTGGAGGAGATCTGTCCGGGAATGGTTCTCTGGAGGGTTTGGTAGGGAACTCAGGTTCAGATGTAATAAAATTACTGAATTCTTCAGAGATGCTGATCTCTTCACTTAGATCAGGGCTTTCAGTTGTAAGTTCATCAACCATGGTGTCTCCTGTTTGGTCCACTGTTGCTGGGCTGGGGTAACCTAGTGGGAGTTCCACACTCACAGATTCCTCCTGAAAAGTTTTTAAAAAGCAGTTTTCATTATTATGTTTAAGTTTTATTCCTATAAAGGCCAGTAATCTTTAGCCACATGAACTTGCAAACAGGTAAGTCAACATAGAGTCATACACTGGTTTGGGTTGGAAGGGACCTTAAAGATCCTCTAGTTCCAACCCCTGTGCCATGGGAAGGGGCACCCTCCACTAGACTGTGTTCAGTGCCGTGTCCAGCCCGGCCTTGAACACTGCCTGGACTGGGGCATTCACAACTTCTCTGGGCAACCTCTTCCAGTGCCTCACCACCCTCAAAGTAAAGATTTTCTTCCATATATCTAACCTGAATTTCCCATCTTTCAGTTTTAACCCATTACTCCTTGTCCTATCGTTACAGTTCCTGATGAAAAGTCCCTCTTCAACTTTCTTGTAGGCCCCCTTCAGACAATGGAAGGCTGCTATGAAGTCATGGGATGTATAAAATGTTTGGCATGTGCATGTGATCCTAATCACATTGCCTGTAATTTTAAAAATGGCCAAAGAAAGATGGCCTTCATTATCCCTGTCAATTGCTCCATACTTCTGAACCAGTAAGACATTGTTTACTTTGTAATTAAAACTGGAAGAGGTAATCAGGCAGCAATATTAACCTATAAATGCTCTAAAGTGCAACTTCCTTTGTTGCAGTATAACTACAAAACATTCATCCTCACAGCAAGTACAAAAAGCAGATATGTTAGCATAAGAAATGTTTTTCTTTTGATATTTATGTCTATCTTAACACTGTTTAATTTTATTTCCCATGGAAAAGTAAATAAATATGACAACCAGTATTAACCTACCAAATCAGGGCCTGCCAGAGGAATAGTGACCATGCCTTGGATATCATTATCAAAATCACTAGGTGGTATAATAGATTCTGCAAAAAAAACCCACAAAAAAACCCAAAAAACAAACAAACATTAGAGAGGGAGGGAGAGAAAACAATATTTCAAGATCAGCATGCTGAGAATTGATCAAAACACATAAGGTCTGTAAAAAGCAGTAATAAATTGTTCTCCATCAAAAAATTACTTTTTAAAATCCATGTTAAGAAGAGGCAGCCATCAATGTCCATTCACCTTGACAATTATGAGGAAAGTCAGAATTTTATATGCAGTGTTCTTTCTATGCTTTATTTAGCATAAATGGGATGGGTCTGCAGAGAGCTGAAACATGGAGGAATGCTTAAAATCAGCTGAAGTACAAACCCTTCAGTTAAATCTGCATGGATTATGATGACTCATTACATTGCATTGTTCATTAAGCCTAAATTTACTTCAGTTTTACCCAGAGCCCATACCATCGTTAATGTCAGTGTTTTGGCTTTAGTGCCCTGTTGGTCCCTTCACCCTCCCCAGAGGAGCTCTTTAAAAGTAATTGCACAAGAGCTGTTTTTCTAAAATTGATTATTAAAAATAACTACTGGGAAAAAGTTGATTAAAATATGTATTATTGAAGTGTTCTAGATGTATTTTTTGTTGGGACTTTGAATCTACATTTAAATATGACATTTTATTCTTACAGAAAGTATTAGTTCATCTGAATAATTTTTTTTGGCAAGAAAATGCTGCTGTTTGCAAATTAAATACTATAGCTAAATTTTGTATGTGGTTTAATATTGTTTTGGTAAATATACATATGAAAAAATATTTTAAATAATTTCTCACCTTTTAACCCACTTCCTCCAAAACGAAGGATATGCTAGCTTTGCAAAAATAATTGATGGACTAGAAGGGGACATTTATTAGTTGGATTACTGAACAGGGTGAAGACTTTCAACCCTCTGCTGGAGGTCTGCACACCCAGCTTGTTGTCTATACTCCCTCTGTGCTTCAGACTGAAATACACCTTTACTGATTTTTATCTTGGGAACAAATGCTCTTTAAGTTGTCCGTCTCTCTGACTTCAAGGAGAGCTTAGATGGCTTGCTTACAATCAAGACAGAGCTTTCAGAAAACCTAATTTTTAGGTTGGAGGAAGCCCTCACTTTTTGTCTTTCTAACGAGAGGAGACCATCCATACTGGGAAGTTAAAATTATAGAGTGAATATTCATAGTATTTCTTTTATTTTTCAGCTCTTAATTATCCTAGTGGGCAAAATATCCAGATTTTCTAAACAAAAAAAAGAAGAAAATAGATCCTCATATATATTCTCTGTATAATTACAGAGGCACACTTTGCTATAAAACTTAACTTACATCTCTGCATCCTTTGGATGCTATGCAACACTAAAGAGAATGAGCTATATCAAATGAAAAAACCCTTTAAGCACAGCAAAATACACCTTACTGGAATTGCATCAGTTTGGAAAGGCAAGGTTCAGACTTGTGCCTGGCACCTGCCTGCCTACTAACCATCAGTAAACTGAAGTGTTCCGAGGTCCAGTGGCAGGGAGTGGTCTTCATGGAGTGCAGTGGCAACCAGTTGCTGCAGGTCTGTTACTGTGAGTTTAGTTCCTGATATCTCCCTCTCTTCAACTGGAGAAACTGGAGTTTTTTCACTTTCAACCTTATTAGATCCAATAGTTGAGATGTCATCTGCTGTGCTTTTGATTTCTGAGCCATCTCTCTCAAAGTTCACCACGTACCGTGCTATAGTGCTGCTCGATCTGCAAGGGGAAAAGGTAAAAATGCCCAATGCAGCAAAATCAGTCACTGACTGGGAACCAATTTTACAAACAATCAAATGTGCAACCATAGCGTGTTATCTTCTTAAAAGCAATGCAGATTTACTTCTTTCTAATGAGACTGTCACCTTCAAATTACTTTTGCTATGGCTTTTTTCTACTATTCATAATTTTAAATAAAAATTCAAATTACAAAGAAAACTGTAAAAATATTCTGATATAATCCAGTTTAATTTCACTACTGATCAGTCATTGACTACTGATTCAAACAGCCATGAATGCATGCTGGGTTACTAAAAGCCATAATTGTGCATTATGCAAGATCCTCCAAAAAGGGATTACACAGTCCATAAAACTGCAAATAAACAAAAATCTTATCCACAACTGAGGCAATTTTTTGCTCTTTTTCAAAGAAGAGTAAAAAAATTAGTTAATGTGGCAAGCAAATCACTTTTCACAATGGGTCTTAGCTTTTTCCAACTCCAAATGAGATGTTCAATGGAAACCTCAAATGTTCACCATTATTAATACATCACTTTTGACAAATGTTAAATTCACCTAATTAAAATGAGAAATAATGAGTACATTGTAAACATTTCTATACTATGTTGCTTTTTACAATATCAAATAACTGTAGAGAGAGGAATTTCACTTTATCTAGTATGTACTATATATTTAAATTTATATGACATTGCAAGAATTCAGGAAAAACATTAGACAATTCTTTCTTTTAAAGTATGAGTAAAAGAGAAATTTTGGGAACTGCTAGACAAATTATTCCCTGGGAGCACTTTTAAGCAGCAACAACAATAGACTGCATCTGTTTGTATTACTAGTCAAAAACTCTCTGCATTTTATCAAGCTAGTAACTGGTCTCTGCTTTTCTATATGGCTTGATAATGGAGATAACAAATCAAATTCTACATACTTATTGAAAATAATGTGTATATGGGAATACAGCTAGGAAACAGCAGATCAAAAATGAAAATTGGAATATAAAGTTTCCCTATTTATTCTTCACTTTCAGTATATGACTGATAAAATTCTTTAGTCATCTGAATGTGAATTTTCATAGATCAAACATTTTCTTTCCTTCAGAGAGATCTCCACAAAATTTGATTACATGAACCTTTCAGATAAAAGTAAAAGCTTTCCCTGATGCTTCATATCACAGTTTTTGTACTTAGCCAGAACACAACCAATTCACTTTGCCACATCAAGATAAAGGACATTTACTGATGTATCTATGTATATCATAAAATGATTACTAATCAGAATTAATAATTAGTCAATAAAATTATTACTCTTAATTAAGCATTACAGAAAGATTACCCATCTTTCTCCTTCTTCTGTCTTCATTTCATCACAGAAAAATGGATTGCAAAAGAAAGAAAAACAAAGATTCATATATACTGGTAAATCATTCAGTCAAACACATCATAACCATCTTTTGACAATTTATCTGGTATGTGCCATCTATAATTTTTATCTCCATGTGAAAATGACAGTCTACTCTTCATCAGTTCACTTTTTCCCTTCCAAACAATGGAAATCACCATATTTTGTGCGGGGAGAGAGGAATTTTACGTTACCATGATAGTTTGAAATAGAAGCTTTCCTATTTCCCACCCCAAATGGTGCACATTGAGCACTGTCTGTGCTAATCTCTGTCTTTATGGTGGCAATGATCACTGTTCAGTGTGGCAGTGGTAGCAGCAATTGCTGTTACCATACACGGTGCCTACTGAGACTCTAGGCACAGGGGCAACTTGAGCTATTAATTACCTCTGGAAGACATGCCTATGTTGACCTTCTGGATATAATGCCCTGTTATTTTCCCTAATGAATTCTCTAGGATATTTATAATGTTGTTGTGTGGGAAATGTTGCTAATATATGTACTAATATGGCTAAGGGAGAATGGACAGCAACACCGGTCTTTGCTGATCTGTACCTCTCAGGAGTTAACTAAATTACTAGATGGTGGGAATCAGTCCTGATCCTGATCTTCCATACTGATGAATGTACTTTCATATCAGATCTGAAGTTCAAGATACTAAACTGAAATGGATCCCAGATCTGGAGTCATAACTGAAAGGGATTAGTTATTGCAAGTTATTGCAAGTAACTATGAGATGCTACTGTAGACTTCTCTGCTTTTTCTGTAGCAGCTCTTTTTTTTGTTGATTTTAATATAAAAGTATAAGCAACTAATTTTCAGTCTATTTTGGTCTTTGCTCTCCTTTTCACCAGCAGTTTTGCAGAGAAAAATGCTAGGAAGAAGGATGCTCTAGTCAAAAATTACATTGCAATATGAGTGTTCTTTGACATGTATTAAATACTATTAGAAGGACTGAATATTTTTGATGCTGAGCTGTAAGCCCACATAAATTTATGTCTTTTTTCCCTGCCCTTAATTCCTTTTCAATTTTGTATAGTTTCTTACTATTAGTTATTTTTCATTTAATTCTTTACACGATGTGCTCTCATCCATAGAAGCATAACCTATTTTTTTATCTCCCACTCCCCTGTAGATTCTCTACTGAAAAAGTACATAAGAGCTTGTATTAGTAATAAACATACAAGGAAGCTATAACTAAAAGAAATCGAAAGATAGAACTCAAATTTACTGAAAAAATTAACAGGTTTAAATTGTTTGAAACACCTGGAAGGCAAGAACTGGAAAAGTTTTATATGTGTTCACATGTAGCCTCGTGAAACCCTCTCTTCACTGTGATCAATGAACGGCACAGGATCCCCACACAAAAAAGTAGTCACTTAAATAATCGTACTGCTAACTCTCTGCATGTAGTAATTTTAAAAAGTCTTTAATACAGGGTTGCTTGCAAACAATTAAAAGAATTTATTGTATCCTTCGCCCCTCAGGGAAACTACTTCTACTTAGTAATTCAAAACCTTATAGTCTCACTTGGAACGTGTTAGCACTTCTCTCCATATTGTCTCTATAATATTTCCATAAAACTGTATTCGACTTACAGCAACATGCCCCCCCTCCTCCTCCACCCCCACACTAGTCCACAGGTCTCTTCATCTTGAAGGATAAGAAGGAATAGGAGAACCCTAGCAGCCAACAGACAAGAGAGCCCCGTTTTCCTACTTACTTAAATCCTAATACGCGGATTTCTTTGAATCCTGGTAGTTTCTCAAATATTCTTTTCATCTATATAAAACCATAAAAAATTAATATAGTGTAATATCTGTAACTAAAAGGCAAGCACAGGTTGACTACCTAGACAATATTTTTTTCTTTTTGAGAAAAAGCTTTACGAAACAGTCTCAACTGCCCTCTTTGTGGTATCGTAATTGCTCAGCTTACAATGTTCAGTTCGTATATACTGGTTGTATTACCTACCAACAGGCAAAATGAAGCACAAAATATAGCACTTTTTTAGTAATTATGTAAATCAGTGATAATCTAGATCATAAGAGAGCAAGTCAAACAACATGATTGAAGTGGTTTTTCAGCAGTTTTGGTTCATGAATTATTTTGTGATTCAAGTCAACTGTAAATTGTTAATTACTTAGAAATATTCACCAAATGCAGATAGGTTTAGATTATTTGACAAATCATTTATAACTTAAACAGTTTTAACTGTCTTGTACAGATAGAATAACAACATAATTTGAATTCTAATGTTAACAATTGTATGATTAAGTGGTTTTGAATTGAAGATGCATTTTGTAGTTAGTAAACAAAGTCGGCAGGCACTTTCTGTTCGAGGGTAATACTGGAAATCTACAGAGAAACCATTTTTTATCAGCTCTGCCAGCACATCCTTCATCATTTTTCTATGCATATCTGGAACTGAACCAGCAAACAAAATAGCTTGCACTAAGGAATGTTCATAAAACTGACAAGAAGCTTTAGTTAATTTTACTAAGAAAACGTTTTGGGAACCTCCAGTCATTATCTGCTATCTGCTGCTAAACTGATATCTGAACATTCAGTTAATATTATTAATTATATGAAAACA
Source organism: Myiozetetes cayanensis (assembly GCF_022539395.1). Classification (NCBI taxonomy): domain Eukaryota; kingdom Metazoa; phylum Chordata; class Aves; order Passeriformes; family Tyrannidae; genus Myiozetetes; species Myiozetetes cayanensis. The sequence continues at coordinate 83,354,593 of NW_026087411.1, read as the reverse complement.
CAATACATGTTCCAATTCTTACAGAAACTATGGCAATGCACAACAAAATGAGTGCAAGTCCTTTGAAGCATAGTTCAGACAACAGTAACTAATTACTTTACACATTTATATTATATTTCTGATTAGGTTTATTGCAGAAATTAAATTATGACAAAGTAGTGTCCATGAATTCTTGATTAAACCTGAATGATATTCCTATTGTGTTCATTAGTTATCTGAGGCTCTACTTCTGTCAAAGCATTTGGCTTGTTAGCTAGGTGGCTGAACAGATAGCCTGAACAAGGGGAAAAACTGCAGGTCTTGAGATGATAGGAACTATCTGTTCAAAGTGAGGGCAGTAGATTCTAATTCTATTTCATGGTGAGGGTAGTTTCAGAGTATGAACCTCAGCCAACGGTATAAAGTCAACATTTTTGCATTCACTCAGCCTCCTTACCTGTTGCTGAAATTTGGCAGCTAGTTGTTGGTACTCTGGGGAGTTGGGATCACCAAGTTCAGGTGTGTACTCCTGATCAGTGAGAGTTACACTGAATTCAACCATTTGCTCCACAGGGAGTTCAGGGACTGCATTTGTTCCCAGCTCCTGGAAAAGAAGAAGAAATGAAAAAAAAGTGAAGAAATAACCTAAGTGATTTTTTTCCCAGAGTGCTGGTATTTAATAGGCAGGTTAAGTTCCCTTTTAAGCCCATCGCCAAAATAACTTTCTGAACTGTATTCTACAAAAGATGACAGTTCCTATACATATTTGTTGGCTTAATTCTTCTCTCTTTGCAAACAAGTTTCTACTATTGTAACTTGAGCATTGCCTTTGATATGCATAAATGAAGGTGAAGAAAATCAAGCCATTTCTTGCACAGAGACTGTTTCCAAGTCTTACTTCCATCATTGTAAAGTCATACAGCTTTACTTGCCACTTTGGAGGACCGTGTGTGACATCAAGGAGAGTGACAAGAACATTCTACAAGCTAGCTGGGATCTCACATTCAGAAAACCCATGGCCAGTCAGAGCAGTGCCAGACTCTCTGTTACTGTTTCAGAAGTTTGCATTTGGGTGTTCTGATAATAAAGTAGAATTAGCCTTGCCTGTGATGCACCTTTCTTGTGCAGTTGACTTTACTGCTGCTAAAAGTACTCATTTTGTTTGCTGTTTCCCAACAGTATTTGTAGCTTTTCCTTAAATTTTAATTCATTTGTAGGCTATGATGTGCTGCCCACAAGGGTCAAAGCCACTATGGGTGCATTGAGAAAGATTTCCTAATTCACCCTAAATATGAAGTTACTAAAGTAAAGTGACATTTGCTAATTTCAAGATCAGAAGTTATTTCTTGTTCCTTATTCATAAGTAGAGCTGAGCTTCAAATTTCAAGTCTTGGAATGTAAGTGCCTTAGGAGGTGATGCAGAGAGGTCACTCAGGAAACTCCTGCCTTCTACCAAGCTCTAAGTCCTTCTTCACAAATCTTATTACTAATGTTAACGCATATCATTGCTGCATTTCACTGCCAGTGTATTTTATTACACTTTTTTTTTTCCTGAATAAAATCTTTCAGGGTTCTAAAGAAAGCCTGTTAAAAATACAAAGATCTCAGAACAAAAACCCAAATTATTCTTTACTGCATGTACTGCATATACATTGCATGTTCATACTTATTTGCAATACATAGATATTCTGTATTCTTTAAACATGCTTTTATCTTTTTTATTTGTTCAAGGATAATTCTACTCTCAGCCAGACTTCTTGCACCTTGGAGAAAATATAAACAAATAGAACAAGATCAGGAAGAAACTGGCCCAAAAGAGCAGCAAGCTCATTAGCCTGAATCTCACAGCGAGGTGAAGTTTCCACTTCTGCTGCCAGGTAAGTTGGCATAAGGCTCCTAGAGACATCTGTCCCATACATAACACCTAGGCTTTAATACCTTCCAAAAATAAGCAGAACAAGAAATAAGTGTGATTGCAGTATCAGGGGATAAGAGAGAAAGTAAAATGTTAATAATAGAATCACAGAATGAGTGAAACGAGAGAGCACTTTCTGCACCCACTGATTCTGCAAAACTCAGCTCTGCTATATCATTCCTTAGGATACCTCAGTTTTAGGGGAATGTATGTTTTGTGTTGTGTATAAAAATATGGTTCATCAGTTAGAGAAAGAGGATTCTCTAATGTTCTATCATATAAATGGAAAATTCAGGAATATGCACTTTCTACATAGCTGCCCTATAACTTTTGAGGAGCCAACCTTTAGGGAGCTGGTGATAGAGGACGGCCAAGAAAGAATAAGGAGATCTGTAACAAGGAGGAACTGGTTAATGACCATCATCTGGTACACCTCAAACATCACAAATAAGTGATTTTAAACCCACTTTTTCCTCATATTCTATTTGCTCTTTCACTGTAAGAGCTGAGATATAGGTAGGTAGGTAATAGAAAGTTCAGAATATTTAAAGATTATTTTGCTTTCTTACATTATAAGGATGTAATAACTTGGGGCAGTAAAACCAGCATTCAGTTGGGATCAAGCCAGTGCAATTCCTGTGCTGGAGCTGAGGAGCTTACATAGATGGGATGGGGAACAGTGGCAATTTGCCAGGGGTGTGATAGTAAGGCCTCACCCAGAATTCCTGCCCCCAAATGAGCCTCTTCCTACAGCCAGTATGCACAAAACTCAAAAAGAACACCCCCAAAACCCCACAGAGGTTTTTCAATTAGCTGTTCTAGGGGCAAACTTCTTACAAATTGGAAAAACTCTCAGAGCAAAGCAGAGGGGAAATGTAAGAGCTGAGTCTCCTCCCAGGTGATGCCGAGAGAGAATGAGAGAGAGAAAGAGAGAAAGAGAGAAGAGGAAGAGAAGAAAGAGAGAGAGAGATTCCAAAAGGTTCCCTGAGGCCACACAGCTGTGCTGAGACCAGGGCTACCTCTCTAGCAATCGGGACAGGGAAAACAACAACCCCTCCCAGCACTCCACCCCTCTCTCAGAGGTAACTGGTGGCAGCTGCTGTAAATCTTTAGAAGAAGGGGTGGTTCCTAGAGCTGTGCTGCATGGCTGCTCTAAGGAGATAGCAGTGGAGATGCTTCTTTGATAGCTGGTTTTCTGGCCAGAAAAAGGCAAAGAGAAGGCTAGTCTTATCTCCTGTGTTGTGGCAGGCCTAGAAGGTATGGTTTCTTGGTGTTATTTATTGAAGAATAAGGTTGCAAAATGGTGCAAGATAGGCAACAGGCCCCTCCTTCACAGAATGAAGACTGTTCCTAAAAGCTGATTTCCATACTTTCATGCTTTCTACCTCATACTCGAGAAACATCATGCCTTAGTCTGGCACAGAGGAGATGTTGATAGACCCCTTCAGTCCTCCTGACTGAAACAGATAGGAGGACTCATGGTTTGAAACACTAAGTGTTTATAAACGCTAAGTGTTTATAAGGTTTCTTCCTTTTTTTTTGTAGCTGAGCTCAAAAAAACAAAGGGCAAGTGAAAACTGGGATAGGAAAACAGGCTGCCCTGACCTTCACAGGAGTCTTCGTGTCGTTAACGATTTCATTGAGCAGCGTCCCGTTAGGTGCATATGGAGAGAGAGGAGTGCCAGGGGAGCCTGCAGGGGGGTTAAAGGAAAAGTCAGGCAAGAGCAAGTTTTCACATCAAAAATCTTCCCTTTTCTGTGTTGGTCAGGTGTCAGCACACTGGAGCAGCTTTCCTTAAGGAGGGTATGTTTGAGCACAAGGCTGTGCCACTGGAAGGTGGCCATGACTTATGGCGTGGGGAAAGCTGCGATGTTTTATACAATAGACAGACTTTCTTCCAGGTCAAACATCAGTAGCATTGAATGTGTGTGACTGAAGGCAAAAGTCAACTTGGAATGCTACGTTTGAGTAGCAGGCATGCTGTAAAGAGATAAAAAGTTGTTTCATAAAGATTATTTTGCTAAAAACATTTTCACTGTACTCCAGTGAACTTGTCCTGCTTCTACTGCATTCATTAAATAAGTATTTTATTTATAAGTATTTATAAGCATTTTAAGACCTAAGAATCACTGGCCTTAGCAATTCTATGTAATGGACAGACATACAAAAAGCAGACTTGATTTTACCTGTAGAAATGGAAGGAATTTCTTCCACCTTTTTGCCTCCTATTTTCTCTGCGGATATTTCATCTTTCCTATCGATCAAATAGAAATGAATGATTTAATTATCTCCATACTGTACTGGCAATGAAAAAAGTGTAAAAAAAATAGAAATATAAAAATGTGGCTTAAATGAGTGAAGTTATTTCTAATGGAATATTTTATAAGCTGTTAAACAGGCAGAGGAATAGTAGATCATACTTTTTATTTGACAGCTTATGTATTTTCTATCCTCTTCTTTAGTGTAATATTTGCTCTTAAAAAAATACTGATTTGATATATTCCTCCACCAAGGACTATTAGTCCTGTTAGGAATCTGCTCATGAGATTTCATGACTGATTTTATCCCTGCAACCAGAGTTATGGGATTACAGAGATTAAATCAGTGCATAGGGTCTGGTTTTGCTTCCCTTTGAGGTTAAGGAATGGTAGACCACAGTCTAAAAATGGATGCAAGACTTCTTGTGCATCATCTAAACTAACTTTTATCTCCTTTGCTGTATCTCATCCTGTCAATATAGTTCAGTAAGAGCTTTGGGCATCTTCTAATTTTAGGATCAGTGGACATTTCATGGTACCGAGTTTCATATGATATGGTGTGAGGAGAGGATGGATGTACTTATTTTTCAGTTGTTGGCCTACATTATAATATCATAAGGATGCTTCCAAATAATGATGGTTTCAAGTCAGGTTCCTGGATCCAGATTACTATGAGATGTAGGAATGTTTATTTTTGCATCTGGATGTAGTATTCATGGGCTAATGCCTGCCATGGTCCCCAAGAAAGAATATGGTGGTTATGATGTAAGGTTGTCTGCCTTGTATCACAGGATTTGGGTTTGTATTAGTGATATTATTTTCTGCTGTAAGTTTTACAGTGATGAGTTGATGAATACCTTTTGCAATTGCAGCTGCTGGCTTGCCTAAAAGCAGAAGTAGTATGTATATCTAAGTACATTTTATAATAGATGTATTAGATATTTCTGCAGTTAAGGCTATAGAATAATTTCTACCCTAAAACCAAATTTTTATTCATTCAGCTTTTGGAAAAATTTAGACTTTTAGGTAAGAATGTTCTTAGGGACATTTTGAGATTTTTCTTTCCTGAAATTGGGGTGTGAAGAATTACAATTGTTTTGGGTTCTAAGTAGGGTGTGGAAAAAAACCCACAGCAGAAAATAAAAAAACCCAGTCTTTGAAATAAATGAGAATAGAATTCCTCAAAATGTTTACAGTGCACACAGATGGAATATTTGTGAAAAATGGTATGAGTGAAAGAAGAAGGGCATTGTAAATGTGTGGTGTGGTGTTGACTGAGATAGCGTAAAGCCTGTAGTGTAGACAGAAAAGATGTATGAAATACATTTCTATACGGGACCAACTGAGATGTTTAATAACATAAATAAAGAACATGAACAACAACTGATTTACCACATTCTCTGCATATCTTGTGCAGTGAGAATGAAAGTACTATTTATAATGTTTTCACAGTGTTAACTAATTATGTGTTGTGTTTTAACTGGAGACCGATCTCTCTACATGGCATCTACAGAAGATACAAAATGTTTCCCAAACCATACAATAGTAAAGATGAAGACCAGCCATGCATAATCATGACTGGCTGTATTTCCAGCTAAAGTACAAGTAATTTCATAGAATTTACTTCATCTTCTGAATTGTGCCTAGGGAAAACCACACCGTTGACAAAGAAATTAAGATTAGTCACTTCACTTAATGCCTTGCTGCTGCTGTTTGCACTAGACTGAATGAAAAGACCTCCCTTTGGCCTTCCAGAGGCGTTTAATTAAGGCCTACATTATTAAAAATACATTTCTGAGAGAAGCACTCAAATCTCATCATGTTGGAATGAAAAAACGATACCTAAGATCTCTGTGATCATGAAACAATGTAATTTATGAATGTGAAAGATTATTTGCCTGAAAATGTCCTGAAAATCAAAAATACTTGAAGGAAAAAACAGTACATTATTCAGAGGAGTTGTGGACAATGATTTGTCTGGGCGTCCTACAGTATTTATATGCAGAGAGATGAGTTAAGTGTTGTAACTTTAATCCTGCCATTCTCAGACTTCTGAGTGTTACCAGGAGCATATTTTTTTCGAAGAGTTTGTAGAATAAAGTGTCACATTAGTTGACACTGTCATGATGTGTAAAAATGCAGGAGAAGGCTAAAGTGAAGGCATAGAGGTTTTCATATTATTGCTTAATGAAACCTCTCAGATAAACCTTTGTTAAGCTCTTGGACTTTCCTATATGAGAAACTATATAGCAACTTTTGTCACACTTCCAGTCAACACTGGTCTAATGCAAAGCCATATCTCTGACAGGGTTTCATGCTCACATTAGTCTGAGAAAACATTCTGTGGTGTCTCAAAGTGAACAGGTAACTCAGACATTTGGCCACCTCCATTATTTGTGATTCAGTTGCTGTGTACTATGATACATACAGTACACACCTCTCTCACAGCACACACCAAATATGCTACAGTGCTATCTGTATATCTGTTCACATCCACACTCATCTACACGTATCTTTCTCAAAAAAGGCAGTAACATCAAGTGGCAAGGTTCTACTTGTGCTACTTACCTTTCCTGGAAGGTTCTATGTTTTACTCGCTGCAAAAAGATTAAGAAAAACAACATTTTACTAGTGGGTGTATCCAACCAGATAGACCAGAAACCTGTTAGTCTTTTTTTTTTTTACTATACTTTTCTATTTTCCTTCTAAGGTATGCCCCCACCTCCTCCTGAGCAATACTTTCTTTGCCCTTGAATAAGCAGATGGGGAGGGACTTGGAAGTCTCTCCCAGTTTCTAAACAAGTGTCAGTAATCCTTACCCGTTGGATTATTTCCAGATGCTCTTGGGAATTACTGAAGTTTTTGCCAATGTCGAATATGCAAAAGGTTTCCCTCTGGCAGGCAGTAACCCAGTTCTGATATTCAGAAGTATCAGGAATCCGATCCAGAAAAATACGAAAGGCTTCCCACACAGCTTCCTGGCAGACTGAGTAAGAAGAAAAGGGCTGGAGATGGATGTTGTCTACCAAAAAGTAAACTTGAAAGCCTTTTAAAAGTGGTTTGGTATATACACATTCATCATTCGAAATGAAGGAACACACTTTGAAATGTTGGTTAAAATTAAATGCTTTTAGAGAGATGAATTTTCAAACTTATTAGAAAAACCATTTTAAGAGAAACTTGCAATTTAAAAGCTGTTGCCCGTAGCACTTTACTTTGGAAAGCTCATTACTGTGAGATGGGTCATTTTTTTTCAGTACTTGGTACCTACTTGTACTTAGAGTGAGTTCATTATCTGCATTATCAGTGTCTCTGAAATTAGTGCAGTCAGTTTCTCTAGGTATACTCTAAACTTGCTGTAGGGATATACTCACCCAACTGTGTTAGGGCCCCTCAATAATACCTCAGGAGCAACTTGCCCTCCCAGTAGAGCAGCTGCATGTGGAGCAGATGTGGTCAGACTATTAAAAAGGAACAGGCTGTCTTTTGAGGAGATATATTCGTTATGAGCTAGCAGTTAAAGCTACTTTTCTACCCTCTTTTTCTCGCAACTCTCTAGTACCTGTTTTTCTGAGCGGCAACTGCTGAATAAAGATACACTATCTGATGATAAGTAATCCAGTTACCAGATAAACGTGACACGTGACCAGCTGAGGAGGTAGTGTAGATGATTCCGTGCTTTCACCCAGTTTGCCCCACATCAGAGACTGTCCTCATCGTGACTTATGCTATAGTGTGTTATTTCAGAGTTTGTGTAGGGTCACAGTAGGCTCAGGTTATCCAATAGAAACTGTCTGAGCTCCTATATCTGAGCTCTTTTGTGTCTTGTGCTCATTCCTGGAGGCATATTTGTGTGTGTTAAAAAAAATAATTGTGTCATTTTTCTTAGAAAGCAGAAACATTCTCTAGAGGACTGAAATGATCCACAGTGCTATTGCAGTTCTAATTGTATCATGGGACTTGGAGGGTTAGAAGTGATCTCCTAGACTTTAGACAGAGAAAACAACAGACCTGAAGGTATATGTACAAAACAAAATAAAGGTAAGATTGTGCCCCAGATAGGCACAGGCTGTAAGGCTCCAGCATGGATACCAGGTTACCTTTCCATGAAGGCTTGTGCTGTGGTTACAGATTCAGGGATTGTGATCTTTCCTTGCAGGAAATATTTTCTGAGGTTTTAATGAAGGATACTGTAATGCAAAATGTGCAGTTATTCAAGGGAGTAGAAACTGCTTTTTCTGACTGAATGTACAAATTATTCTGCTGCAGTCATCTCTTTGATTGCTTGCTTTTTGGGGAAGTACTCAAGTTTCAGTTGAAGAACTGGATGACGCCTGTTCAGAGAATTTTGTGAGTGTAGGGCGCTACTGAGGAAAAGGAGTTGTAAGTTTAAACCTGCTTGCACTACAAGACTCATAAAGTCCAGCTGATATGCTGCTCTCCAAAAAGTTGGTAGTATTGTCATATTCAGTTTTTTTAAAAGAAAGGGTCATACTTATGGTTCTTTGAGTTCAACTAATGATACCAGCCTATTTCAGGACTGCTTGTTTTCAGCCCCATCTGGGATGTAACCAGTGAGTTTCAGGGGCTTTCAGGATTAATTTGAATTTAAGAAATGTTTCTTGGATCAACCTCTTTAAAGTATTTCAGATTTCTGTCTAGTGCCCATTGGATACTACAATGGAGACCAAATACTTCTGTATCTATAGCAATAGCTACAGACATTGGTGTAATTTTCCCATGTTGCCTGTAGCAAGTGGCTGCTGGAGTAAAAGTTTTGCAGCTCTGCATCCAGGTTTCATTTCAGAGGGAGCTATCTGAAAGAGAGCCGAGGAGCAGCCATGTTCCATCGATGTATGTGGGTGTTTGGAGACCAATATAGAGGAAAACCAGATAAGCAGAGGTGATTTAGAGGGTAGATGTTGCCTTGGATACTTGCATTCCAGAAATGCTGACTACATTTTAGAATTAGCTTTGGACTATCTAGCTGCAGTGCAAAAATATGCGTTTTTCTAATACAAATTTTAACAGTCACTGAGTGAAAGACTGGGAGGGATAGAGGGAGGAAGAGAGAAAATAAGAAACCCAGGAGCCTATCTGCACTGTGCTCTCTAGGGACCTAGAATTGGAGTGGTAACTCTGTAGGCTCTCTATGGGCAAGGGGAGTAAAAAAGGGCTGGGGAGAGAGCAAATTAGATGAGAAAGAGCAGAAGAAATATTTGAGACATTTTGAAAAGAAGACTAAGTTCTCTTCATGACCTGATGACAATTATCTCAGTGTTTGTTGTATACTAACACTTCTACAGCCTTACTGTAACTACAGATACACCAGCATATTTGTGCAATGACCAATTGATACTTTCATTATTTGTCTTAAACTGGTGGGATTAATTCTGAGTTGAAATGATGGTACCTGCTGCACTTATGAGAAAGGTGGTACATCTTTATATGGTAATGCAAGCACAATTTGGTCTTCATGTTCAGCCGTGCTAGAACACCATGCAATTACTCCAAGTTCATTAGTCCTTTGAGTGCATTTTTTTATTTTCTTCTGGTACCTGTCTGTATTGAACCCTTCTGATGCACATGTAACATTATCTATATTATGCTTATCTATGTAAAAATAAACCATACAGCAAATAGCACATACACTACCTAAAGGTGAAGAACAAGATTCTGGAAAATTACTGTGTTTCCTCAGTTAAAAGAAAGATTTTGCAGGAGGAAGTACATGCTACAATAATCATCTTACCTCTTAATCTATAGTAAGCTTGGTGACTGGCTAAAATCTGCTTCATGGATTCTTGTGGGCAAACTTTCACACCGGTTGAGAAAAAGGATGACCTCTTTGTTCGGTGTTTTGCCATGTCAAATATCCGCCTTATGGTTGATACTCTGGACCTCTTTGTTGTTCTTTCTGTTTTGTCTGACCCTGAGGCATCTGCAAGATGTTTGGCTTCAGCATGGTTTATTTTATTAGGAATTTCTGGAAAAGATAAAAATATATCATGTACATAAACATAGTTTGCATAGGTAGTAGGTATCCAAGGCAAGTTCATGTCTGGAGAATGGGAATGAACTCGAGAGTCCCTTTTGTTACATTATAGTGGTGTCAATGCCCTGACCAAATTAGTGTGCTGAGGTGAAGCATCCTGTGATCACATGGGGGAACTGGGGCTCGAGAGACCTGGCAACTAATTTCCTTATATCTCAACACGTGACCCCAGGACACGTAGGGTAAAAGTGTCAGAAGCCCTAAATCCTGTTTTCAAAAGCGACTTTAGATTAGATCCACAAAGGACACTTAAGTGCTTGAACTTTACACTACAACATCTCGTTTGTGAGCATATTGACCTGTGGAGAACTTTACAGTGCAATGATAAGTAATGGTCTGGAGCTTGGGGAAAGTAAAGAATATCTGTATCAGTCCACAGTGTAAGTAGGTGTCTACACTACCAGAGAAGTTAAATGAGAAATTTTTGTACCTTAAATCTCCAGCCTTTAAGATATTTTTACTGTTCCTTTGGGCTTCAAGGCACATATCCCTTCACATCAGGTTCATAGTCTTGCACCTATCCCAAGAACTAGACCCCGAAGCTTTCAAAAGTTGAACAGGAGTTTTATTGCCCGTGGGGAAAGAAGGAGGTGTTTCCACTCTCCCTCTTTTACTCCACAGTGCACTCCTCTATCCTTCCCTCACATAAACTGAAGTATTAGCTAGAACAGACTACAATTGTTTCTTTACAACTGGTTTATAGGTGTTGTGAAAGCTCTGGCATTGTATTTCAATAGATCTTCAACAATTCCTGGCAAAGTGGAACAACTACAGTTTAAAAAAGCGAAATTAGTGAGTGGGAATTGAAGATCTAGGATTAAATTTTACTTATGGAACTGTTCAGCTATTAAAAATGGAAATGCCTCAAGGGTGTCCCAGTGGACAAGCACAGGAACTCCCATCACAACAGACATGCAAAATTCACGACTAATTTAGTTCCACTTCCTAAGTATTTGTGATTCAGTATTACATGACATAGCAGCTAAATTTAATGTAAAATGTTGGTGATTAAAAATAGCATATATATTACACATTTAAATGAGCTGAAATACAGCATTTTGCAGGATCATGTGACGAGAGCAGTTAGTACCTTTTAGACTGTCTTCCAAAATTTTGTATACATATTAATAAAGATGTTAAAATTAATCTGGAAATACCTTTTTTGGTTGCCTTTTAATAAACTTGACGCAGCGATTACAGATAAAAATTAAAGAGAAATGTAATCAGAATAAAAGAAATTGTCAAAGAATTGGGAAACTTTAAGCAAAGAATATATGTTCCTGAATTCTGATGAATCAAATGAAAAATATACTTTGAACAATGGCTTAAAAACTTGTAACAGAAGAATAAAAGGAAATAATCATGTTAAAAAAATAAATTCAGTAAAAGCAGCACTATCAAAAAAAATGTAAGATTAGGAGTTTGCTGGAGAAAGAAGAAATGTCATGCTGCATATAACAAACACTAATTATCATGTTCTTAGGGAAACCAAGACAAAATAAGGAAGGTTAAAACCACATTATCTTGACAATTCGGAACCGTGTTAATTAAATGCTAAAAGTAGGCAGATAAATAATAAAGAAAAAATACTTGAAAAGCATACTGTTACAGAAAGAACAGTACTTGAAATAAAGCATAGGGAAAGTTTCACCGTGTATGTCAGTGTACATGTATGTGTATCTATTTGTCTCAGTTCTTATTTAACTTCAAAATGAACATCCAATGTTTACAGTGTAGAAATAATGGTGACATCTGTATTTTGAGATAGGTGCTATTCTGATACAGTAAAAAGTCTACTGGTTGATTATGATGAATATTGTCTGAAAGAAAGGAAGTTATAAAATAAGGGCAACAGGTTATCATTATGCTGTGTAATGCATGCCAGAGGCAGCAGTCTGTAGATCTATAACTGCCTCATTGTTGCAAGGTAATTTAAAATAATGATGCAGTCATATAATGTTTGACATTCAATGAAATGGAAGTACCTTTTCCACATTAATGTTCTGATCATGAACCCATAAACTGCATAAAAGCTGTGAAAACGCATCGCTAAGTTCATCAGAAACCACAAGTGGCCAAACACTCCATCAGCTGAGACAATGAGTTATTTGAACGATATATGGGATGAGAGAATGCCATTGATTTTTCAAGGCAGACCCCTGAAACACCCTAGAAGAAAAAACCAAAAATCCACATGGAAGGTAGCCAGTTGTAGGTCCTTTCACAAGGTACACCTTTTACAATGTATATTAACTGCAACAGACCAGCTGCCCAGGCAGTCTGACCAACTGGGGCAGAGGATTTTGTCACTAAGCTCTTTGATAGCTTTTGTATGAAGCAGAGGCCTTTCTTGAAGGATTTACTTCTTCTCCAGGATTTACCCCTAAGTCATTAACTTGAATTAAGAACTATACAGTTTGTAAGACTGACAAGGAGATTCTTCTCAAATGATTGTTGTAATGATTTCAAACTCTTCAGGTTAGAGTCCCTTTTTGGGTTTTTCAGTCTGAGAAAATGACCTGACTTCTTCTGCTTCGATTAGAGCTGTTCTGCCAGCCTATTTTGGGTGGATTTAAATTCTTTCTCTTTTCACTGCTTTTTTTTGAGGGATCTGTTTCTAAAGTATCTCTATTGTAATGGGTTTAATTTAATTTATACCTTCTTGTTAGTAAATTTCCAGTGCTAGAATAACTCTTATTATCATAACTCCTTGAAATCACTTTTTTACTAAACTTAAGCAAAATTTCGATTGGAGAAAACATCAGCCCTTCTCTCCATATGATTGCCCAAAATTAATTTCCTAATATTTACTGATTGTGAATGGGAGAAAACCTGCCTTCTGCTAAAAACATTTGCTCATAATTCTTCAGACTTGTGTTTTCCCCTGGTTTCTGGAAATTCTGAGCTGAGAAATTTTTACCTACAACTCCCAGGTGGTTCAGCCACATACTTTACATATTTCTCCATCTATGACTTTCTAGAGGCTTTGCTTTCATCACCCTGGATTGGAAAAAAATTAATCAAAAAAGACACATACTATTATGAAATTGAATCCGTACATATTAGGTGATCTCTTTCCTTTTTACCATGCAACATGCTAATCGAATAAACTGGAGAGGTGCAATTTTACAGGGTACATCATTTGATCATGTGTGATCAAAAATCCCAATAATACTAGGCTGGTATGCTCTTCTTAAAATAAGTAATCTTTCTAAATTTTTTTGTCCTCACTCTATTTTCTGAAATAAACATATGTAATTAAAATATTCAGAGTTTACCTTAAATAAAACCTGTCCAATTTGACTTTTTCTTGTTTAACTCTGTTGTTTAACTCAGTTTTACCTTTAAAAGTTAAACTTAAGATTTTGAGTTTCCTTTGATAGTTTTAGGGCAGAAGGGCAGACAACTCTAGAAGTCTGCTAAGAAGTCTACTAGTTTAGTGTACTTCAGCTTATTCCCCAAGATGTCTTAAACAAACCTGTAATTCTCCTCCTTTATTCTCACATGAAAGAACCTACACCATTGTCCTCATTTTGCAGGTGACATACTTGAGGAAAAATATTGAGGTAGTTTTATCTACATAGTCTCTGTCAGCTCTTATTAAAATCTGGAGTTCCTGACCTCCAGTTCTGAACTTAGACAAATATAACAAAATTTTTTCAAAATACCATAAAGCAATTTTCAAAACATGATACAGCAATCTAATTCATATGGGATCTAATCAAATTGCTTTGATATCTGTACTGATCTCTCAAGTGCATAGTACTGTTCTTCAGGTTTTGTTTTCAGGCAGATAAATAGTATTCATTTCACAAAAAGAAAATCTGAAATCCTTGGAATTAGGCCAGGCCTCTCCTCTGTGTCTCTTGAGACCTGTGTTATCAAATTTATACCCTAACTAAAATAACAAGGCAGGAATAATATTTTTCAAAGGTGAGAATTCTTATGTGTTTTTAATAATCTGCATAATGGAAAAGGAGAAGCATCGTTATTGAACTGGATTCTAGTGAAAGAGTTTAAAGCCATTTGGATAACTGGTCATCACTGGGGTTTTTTGTTGTTTGTTTGTTTTAAATTTGCTTTTATAAACACAGGAGCAAGAAGCTCATATTCGTACCTTTTTGTATAAGTGTAGTGGATGTTCCTCTCTACAACTTTATTAATTTCTCTCTGTTAATAGTATCAGTTTCGGGAGTCCTTCAATTTTGGTGTTGGTAGTTGGAGTTTTTTTCAACAATGTAGACAATCTCTGTGTAGGAACGTTTGTCTACAGCATGATCTTTGCAGTAAACTTCTAGTTTGCCCTGAGGAAATTTAGATGTTATCATATACAAAGAGAAGAATTTAAGATATGATAACTAAAGATTTGGCAGCAAAATTCAGGGTGACAAAAGTCTGAGTAACCCATCATTAAATCATTGCAAGGTTTGAAATGTGTGAAGAAGCAGATGAGTCTGAAAAATAAGTGAATGGTCTTAGGATAGAGAGGAATGCTTGACTGATAAATGAGATCTATTGCCTGCAAAATAAAATAATTGTTAATTAAAAGTTAAAGCTTATTTAAGGGAACTGATGAAATATGATGAGGAAAGCTTATCAAGTTTAATTCAGCAAAGATCCTGTAAATGTGTTGCTGCTAAATATATAGTGGGGCCAACAGTACCATGATGATATCTGAGCCAGAAACCAAAGCACGGCTGACTAGCCACGGAAAGTTGATCTTGAGATTTCTTAAAGGGCTGATCAATGTAAACACCAGATGAAGCATAGAAAGTACAAAGAGAGGTAATATCCTGGACTCTTTCTCCTTACAGTAGTCTCCTCCTGTCATGACAATAGTGAAGATACCACATTCTAGTGGCACTTGCCAGTGACAGACAGGGTGCCCATGACATGTTCTCTCCTTATATTAAAATATGACGTGGCCTTATCATCACATGCAGCCGAGATCCTGCATGTGAGTACTAGGAACAGCACTTATCTTCTCTCAGAGAAGCATGCAACCATGTCTATCTTCCTACACAGATGTGAAAATGGAGGCCCTTTCCTTGTACTCTTGTTTGGGCATTCTTTGCCAGGGCTTTTTCAGACACTGTAACTGTGTTTGCATTGCATGTCCAAGCTTGTTTTTACAGCCATAAAGGCCCACAGTTTTAAAAACTTCAGAGTATGGAATTCCATGTTAGAAAAGTTAATGCTAATGTTTAATCTACTCAGGTCTGTCTCTGAGAACTCAGTGCTCTTAAACACAAGATTATATGGCTTGCTTGTAGTTATCTTTCGGTCCAATATATTATTTCACTGTTTTTAATGCACACAGTGAAAGAACATTGAAAGGAATTACTAAGGGGACTCAGCCAAAATTATTGTTGCATCCTGGTGGGTCTCATCTGGTCTCTGACTGGGGTACCTGAGGCACAGGAGGGAACTCAGTTTGTATCTCACTTCTTCAGATTTAGTGCACTTAACCAGTGAACTTCTGGGTAAGAGGGCAGTATCCACTACTGTGGGGAAGTTTTGATGAAAGATAAGCAGCTGACTTTGATGTTTAAGCTCAAAAGAGGAATTGTGATCAGAAGAGAATGCCTCTGTTTATAAAAGAGGAGAAGAGGGCGAAGACATTTATATTAAAAGTGAATAGTTTTAATTTATCAGAATAAATATTGACAAAGATGAGTTTGGTAATTCCTGTTTGGTATGCTGAGTTTGTGAATTCCATTCTTAAATATGACTAATTAGTAACGTCGCCTTTGGAGTGAGGCCTTGGTATCTCATTGTGGCAAAGTGCTCTGAGGGCCAGGTCCAGGCCTTTGGTGTAAGGTTAAGCTGTGGTAAACTGGCCAACATCCACTACCAAATTCCCAGTTCAAGTACCACCAAGCTGGTGTCTATACACCGAGCAATACAAAATCCTTCACGCATCTCTAATATCTTGTGATGTAAGATTCAGCATCACCTGACTCATCAGGGAAGTGCAGTGGAGACAATACTGGTCTGAACCCTGTACCTCTTGCTTGGATTCACCGTGACAAAACATCACCTTGCACATATTCACAAGCTGTGCTCAAGATCTCTATGACACAGGAGAGGAAATACTGGCTTCTACTTAAAAGGTAAGTTCTATAATTTTCAACCTTTTAAAGACTATGTTAATTTTTAAAAATAGATCTGTACGAAGGGATTTTCCTTCTTGAGAATCCAGGAAAATGGTGGGTTTTCATAAATCCTGCTTCTTGGCAGGAATGCATGAGGATGTTTCTTTAAACGTTTATGGAAGATGAGGAATGTAGTTACTGTTAGTAGTGCTCAAATAAGGTAAGGCTCACATGAATCCTTATGTGATATTCCTTTGTTATCCTTATGTTAAAAATACTAAGTGTTTGGTTATAATGAAACAATCTACATTTCAGAACACATAGGAGAATAAATCTGAAGAAGAATATGATGAGTTATTTTGAAACCCATTACATTATTAAATGGGTGAATTTTAATAAAAACTCCAAACCTTTTTGTTTTAATGGTTTTATATTCAAAGCTAGGAGATGGCATAAGTAATTGTTCTTTTTCAGAACCCTTTAAATTAACCTGGATTTATATTTTGGTACCAAAGGTCACTGCTGTCATCAGCCAATGTGCTTTTGGATTTCAGTAAGTGTGAAGAATTTAATTTTGGAAAGTAGATAACGCAGAGAAACTAAAGCAGATATCATAATCCCTCAACTGTTCCCCTCCTCCCAGATACACAAAACCATGTGGTTTTCTACACCAAGTGGAGAAACGCAATTGTTAACCAACTTCAGACAGAAAGCTAAGAAGATAATTTGAAGCAAGTTTTATGAAATTTATTCATAGACCTTGAAGCAGTCAAACGAAGCCTTTTCTCCCTCTCTAAGCAGATAATTTGGTAATATCTTTGAATTATGCTAACTATATAATTAATGGCAAAATAATTATGGTGAATTATCTATGTATTATAGAGATGAGAATAGAATGCTTAATATGCCACTGATAAGTTTTTCCTGCTTTTGTGAATATAGTTGTCCTATACTATAGGTGAATCCACCTTCATATTAAATGCTGTCTGTACCAACCACAAATCTTGAACATGCTGAAAGCTTTATGAGTCAACATGTGATTTTGACACTTCTTCCAACTTGAAAAAATATCTTAAGAAATACATGTTTTCCTAGATGTAATAACTCTCATTAGAGGCAGAAATTTATACATTCTCTTTCAGACAGAAAAGTACAAATTGTTATTTATCAACTCTGTGAACTTCTGCTACTGGAATTCATAGAAAATATCAAAGACCACCTATGGTTTCATTGCCAACCTCTGAATCCTATAACATTCTTCTTCAGGTCTGGAATCTGGACTAGAAACAGCATTAAAAATGACTTTTATAATGTTGACATGTGAAACATGCATTTGTTTGTTTATCCCTGGCCATCTTAGAAGCATCTAACCTGAAAGGCTGTTCTATTAACTAATATGGTTTACATCAAAGGATGCAAGAAAATGCTTTAAATGTATAAGTAGTTCTTGGAGAGATGCATCTGATCTGCAGTGATGAAACACTCAGTTGAACACCTCTGCTATTATTTTTCTGAGTAGTCATTCTCAAGATGTACAGCTGTCCTCTGAGAAAGCCAGTGACACAGCGCAAGTTCATGTTCCAGTTATACTTTGCCATCTGTGTCAAGATTTCAAAAGTTTTGATGATGTGAGTCAAAGAGTCTCAGTGCAGAATGAGCTAGTTGAGATACTTGTATTAAAATATGATGACAATTTGGATGGTTGGCATATGAGAATGCTTCCAGGTGCAAGAAGCCCCAGTGCCATCTCTTTGCTTCAGCTTGTATATTTGGAACAGTTTGATTTTCCTCAGGGTTTAGGGTCACTCATCCTGCAGTACAATCTGCAGTCTCTGGCTAATTGACTCCACCTCATTTTGACAGGGAGTGACTTGGACTTAACCTTGTTTAACTTAGTTATGTATCGAGCTGCATAGACCGAGTTTGGTTTGGAGGACACCTAGTCCAATTCTCAATCTAAGCATGGCAACTTTTTTGTCTAGTTTTGATGGAGAAGAGGAAAGGGAAAAGAACTTGATTAGAACCATCTTCATTTTTGTGCTGTCACCATGAAATCACACACACAAAAAAAGAGTGCCTTGCTGTTTCCTACCTGAAACTGCTCAGGTTTCTATGATCTGTGTCCATTCATATGTATGAAAGGTATACCTAGAACATACCTGAAATACCAGTTTTAGGGGCTAACTGGCTTACTAAGATTATTAATCTACAATTGGGTAAAGTCTGAGAGAGGTATTGAAAGATTCAGAGTGGCCAGTAAGAAGATAATTTTGGCTCTGCACTGAAGTAGAAGTTTAAAAGCCAGTAGAACCTCATCCCTGAAAAGATAAGCACGGTGGCCTTAGTACAATTAATGTAGCTATGAGTCTGAGCCCTACTAATTTGCAAATGTCTGTGTGACTAGGCAGTTGCTGTGAGAATCAACCTAGCAAACTCTGTTGCTGTCCTGCTTTATAACTGCGATGCTTCTTACAAGTCAGGACTTCAGTTTCTGAGTTATACCTCAGGTCCTCATGCTTTTGTGAAATGAGGATGATAGTGCTACTCTGTCAGACTGGTAGTGTGCTTGCACAGAGTGATAAGGTGTGCTACAGTTATGGATGGGTGTATAAACACACCTACACTGTGGCAGGTGTCAGGCTACTCCCAGATGATTGTTAATCATATGTTTCCCACATAGGTTACTATTCTGAATTGTCTGTCCAGTAAATAGCAGCTGACAGTGACTAGATGCTAGTATACATGTATATAAAGGCAGAGAGATAGATATTTCCTTTAGAACATGTGTTATTCAATATCATACATTCCTACGGGGAAGAAATTGAAACACAGCTGGGCTTACAAAGTACAAAATGCATGGAATGTGCAGGATAGTGCATCTAATTCCTGATAAAAATAGAAGAATTGTGTGATAGAAAATGAGCAGAAAACTAATTTTAATCCCAAGGGAACTAGGTTGGACAGAGGTAAAAAAGCAGGAGGAAAACATATACAAAATATTTTAAAGCATTGAAATGTATGTAGTAGAATGCATACACAATTTTCCTTCTGTGAGGAAGAACTGTCTTCCTCTGTAAAGAAGACATTGTTTGCTACATCTGATGGGTGTTGGCCATGTCACTTTGTGCCCTGCTGAAGCCATGGGGACTTCACAGTTAGCTGAGAAATAAAGAATAGGGTAAATGATCTGCATTTTTAGAAGGTTAAGACTCCAGGTTATTTTATTGCAGCCTGTAAAATAATGTCCTGTAAAAGGAGAAATCCTATTAATAGTGATCATCTTGTCCACAGGTGTTTTCAGAGAAAAAAATCCCGCATACCTAGCTGTTCATTCACATATAGTTCACTGATCCCTCTGTCACGGGTGTGACTATTTCTGGAATTAATCTTTAAGATTCAGTGACAAGGTTCTAGTATTTGTATTCAAGTTTGGCTTTTATCCAGAAAATAGGTAACGTTAAAACCCATATAGAATGCAGTTCTACATTTGCTTGAAAAAAAGGTTTTAATTTGTTTATAAGCACAACCAAGAAACCTAACTTTAACTTGATAATTCTTATTTTATGGATGAAGGTAGAAGATAATGTTAGGGCAAAAGGCAGATGTCCTTTCTTTCTTTGAAGCTTTATGTTCTTTGAATTACCTTTTCTGTTGGCTTAACAAGTTTGCTTAACCCTTTTTTTATTGGACAATTATAGTAATGAAGATCTGCAACATTTATTGCTGAACTGGAACAGCCTAGCGGGAAGGGGTGAGTCAGAATGAATTAAAATGATTTCATAGAGCAAACACAAAGCCTTTGTGTCCTAAGGAATGTCTGAGTAAATAGCAAATAGTTGCTTGCTGAATAAAAAATAACACAAAGCAGCCTTGGACATGCTCTGGCTCCCTTACATTCTCAGTATCAAATGCCAGGATGTATCCAGCCACAAGGCATAGTTTTGAGTGTTCAAAGCTTCTCTGGATTTTGGTATTTAGTCTGGGTGTTCAGTGATTTTACTATTCAGATTTTTTGCATAGATTTTGTGGTGTCACAAAGATTTTATTCCCCTCACTTTCCCTTCCCATTGCTAGAGACAATTTGTGTCAGGACAGTGGGAAAATTACAGCCAAAGTTAACCACTGTGTCTCTACAATCTTTATTTTGCTTCCTACTGTTTTCTGTTTGTTTACTGTGGAACTGGAGGTGCTCCTGGACAGCCTCCAAATGTCTGGAAGAAGCACTCTTTTGGTCCTTAAATAGGGAGAGGGAGGAAGAACCAAAAGACATTACTAAGCAAGTCCCACTTTTAAAAAGTTAACCCACTTTTTATTAAATATAAATGTGAGTAAATGCAGATTTTGAATTTAAGATAGGTTTGTTTGGGGTTTGGTTGTTTTTTTGTTTGTTTTTTTAATAAGAAAAAGATATCAACTGATTAACTCTATAAATATTTAGAAATTGTCTGTATGTTTTTTCATTTAAAATGGGGATATTTTATAACATAGTTTCACTTCCTAGTCTGTCACAGTTTACATGTCCTGCAAACTTGAACAGCCATAAAAGCCTCAAAACATCTGTGTTAGGTTCACTACTGAGTGAATCGTACAAGTGTTCAGACTATTGGGAGAGCCTGTGTACTTCTGAAAAACACTTTGTCTAAGTATGTGACCCTAAAGCTAAGTCATAAAATAACAGTTCTGGAAACATCTCTGCTCTGAAAAAGAAGTTTCTTACCACAACCATTAAGTTTTTTGAGATCTGTGTACATACATTTGAAATAACATAGTTAAAAAATATTATGCATGGCATGACTTCTTGTCAATAAAAAGGAATTATTATACATTTATCAATACTGCATATACTTTATAAAGGGGAGACATTTTTCTAATTATTCACATGAATGTATAGAAATGTTTTTTTCCCTCAAAGCTATCAAAAATGAGAAAAATTGAACATGGCTAAATAAGCAAGATGTTAAGTAAAGTTCATGAGTGGTCGTGGTTTCCTGAATGTTGATGAACATTTTATGTAGCAAGTCTTCTACTGCATCTCTTAGGGAGGTGACACCAATTTTGTATTCCTCTCTGTCCAGATAGCCTCCCAGCATTTTGCTGGTGTTTTACACAAAATGTGTTGTAAGGCACAGTCACAGTTTGCAATGGGGTGAAACAATGTGACCTCACTTTTAACATTATTGCTTTCTCAGTTCATAATTAGAAATATGGACTGCAATGCATGAATTGCCTGGAATTCATTCCGTCTCTTTCCATCACAGAATATGCAACTTAAATGCAAAACCAGTGCATTTTCATAGAACTTTTCTTCTTGTTGGGCAGGAAATATCACTCGTTCTCTCATTGTTGGCCGCATTTCTAAAATATCATTAGTGATTAAATGACACTATTTACATGGTATTAAAAAGTAAAATCAAAGAGCAGCACAGTATGAATCTAGTGTTAACTTATATAGTACATTTTTCCAGGGATTTTTTTTCAGTGCTTTAATTGTCCACTAGAGAAGATTTACATCATTTAAGTGAGATATAAAAACTGTATTTCTTAAAGGAAATCTGGGCACAGAAAAGAAAGACAAAAAGTGTAAATAAAACTTTCCAAATATTATTGACAGAAGACTATATTTCACACTGTCTCTTTAACAAATATTTAGAGAACATTGAGGATGCCTCTCTTTTATCATTTTACATTCTTTGCATTTAATTAACAGGCCTGAGATTGACATAAAAATAGAAATCATTGACTTGGGGGCACATAAAGCAGTTGTTATGCTGGCTTTTAATTCAATTATGTAAATATCAAAGCATAGATGGAAACATTATTAAGGAACCTCCTCTAAAATTAAACATATTCACCAAAGCTCTAAATGTACTGAATATAGAAATAATCTGGGAAAATCATATACCATCATTTCCTTTTTGTTGTTGAAGAAGCTTTAAAATTGCTGTGACCCTTTAAATATTTTTAAAATGCGACATAGTTAGCTAATGAATTAAGTACAGAGGAGTTGTCTGTGTTTGTTTTCTTGCAAATCATTTTACAATTATTATTGCAGTAATCCTTACTAGTATTGCTGGGTTTTGTATATTTGTCAGAACGGTGTATTTCTCCAGAATTTGTTTATCTAAAAGTTTTTGAAGTTTTTTTCTGACAATGGCGAGTAAAAGCAAAGATAGACTTTACTATTCTCTCTTCATTTCAGGGATGAAAGACCATCTTTTACAACGTCTGCACTTAGACGTTCTTTCAACTATTTTTCACCTTCATTATGGTTGTTTTTGAAAATATATTTTGTAATAACAGAACATATGCAGGTAAAATGAATCTAGATGGCATCTCTTATTGAGATTGTAAAGCCTGGGAAACATACATGAGAATTGAGGCCAACATTTCCTTTTTCAGCTTTATAGCAGTGTCAGTAACTGTACTGTCTCTAGCTGAATTGTCAAAACACCACGCTCCAAACACAAAATTCTGTAGTATGAAAACTTCTGATCTTGAAATTATTTTCTCAACATATGCAATGTAAAATTAATCTAAACCTTTAATACATGAACTTACCTCTGCTTCCCTGAACTTGGAGAGCAAGGCAAATGATCAAAAATATTAATCCAGTTTTCAAATGCATGCTGTCTATTGATCATTCACAGTTTTCAAGACCAATCATGCAGGAAATAAGAATGTTTCAGTCAAGTAGAAGAATTCTGTTTTCCTAAGGAACTCAAATCCCCAAACGTCTTTTGTCTTATTATTTTTCAGGTGTCCCCAGCCTTGGACTGCATTGAATTGCAACTAGGAAGAGTGCAACAGGTGCCAGAATGCAAGAGCTGGGCAAACCCCTTCAACACACACACTTCTACCCTGGGGGACTGGAGTGGTAAGACAAGAGTGACGAAGTTTTAAAAAAAAGCAGTGTCTGTTTCTGGAATAATCTGTTTATCTGCTGCTCAGACATAATCCCTCTTACGGTCCAGCTGGAAGAGCTTTCTTCATCTTATTAACCTTCTGCAGTGGCATCTGTCAACCCCAGAAGACTTCAGCAACACCATGATAAACAACGGAAGTCTCTTCTAGTTCCCATTGCCTTCAAACATTGATCCTTTGGGTGCTCTGGAAGTATACCCTGTGAGCAGAGGTGAAAGCACGGGGAGCACTAATTCTGCTGTTTTCCAAACCAGTGATCACAAAACCCAAGGAACTTCCTTTGAAGAAGATAGCTTTTTCTGAAAGAACCTACTATGCTATGTTCTTCCACTGCCTATGTCTTGGAATCCTCTCTCCTTCTCGTACCAAAAGGTTGCTGTTGCGATATTCCTATAAGAGCAGTGATGATGATATTCTGTGACAGTGGTGAAGTGATGACTCAGCAGTAAATTGCAGCAGTTTTCAGGGCTGGCACAATCTGATGCCAGACTGTGAGCGGGGAATGGGAAGTGCTGCATGGTGGGAGAAAAACAGAAAGGGTTGGGAAATGCTCTTTCAAGCACATAGCTCTAACCAGGCCAAGAACTGGCAGTGAGTGAATACACTTTTCAGACAGCTCTCCTTCAGCTTCCCAGATAACTATTCTGGTTACATATTTGACATGTGTAAGTGGTCCATCCTTAACCTTCTATTTTTCAAGACCTTTTTTATTGTTGCATTAGACCTAAAAATGCTACCAGATTGTAATTTCTAATGGTCTGTCCCCCTTGGAGATTTTTGTGCAACTCTGCTTTAACATAAAAGGTATCTAGACTGGCAGCAAGAATCTGTAAGAATAAGTTACTCTAAGAATAACCTTCATTTGAACCCAACCAGTATTCTATTTTTACCTAGGATTTAAACAATGATAACCTCCCTCCCTTCCCAAGATTGTCTGATTTTAACTACTCAGACCAGCTAGTACAGAGACTGGGCTGGGATCAAACAAGATCTTTTTTTTTTATTTTCACATTTTTTTTCTGATTTTTCCTGTGCTCATTTTAATGTTTTATGTATAACCTTTCATGCATAGTTTTTTTGTTCTAAGAAAGCAAATAAAGAATACATTGCCAGCAGTACAATGCAAAGCAACAGTGAAGATGATCAGGATTTCTACTGAAGAAAAATTTCATATTATATAAGGATCATTCTTTACCTATACCAATATTTGTCTTTACATATTTTGCATATAATAATCATATTGTATATAGTGTAATCGTAGAAATATTACTTGTATGAACCAGGTGAGCTTTAGTAAGAATTTATAAGCATATTATAACTGAAAGATGGAGCTTCCTCCTATATGTTAACTTCTTTTTAGTTACTTCAGCTTTCAAACAGAAACAATAGGAATTGTAGAGAATTTTTCTCAAGGTGGTGGAATTTGCTGTTTCTGGTGATGTCTGAAAATGCAGAATTGGTGAAAGTCAGATTATTTCCTCAGAGCACTCTGGGTACCAAACTCCATATGGAATTTGTTAGGAATGTGATCCTTTAATTCCATTAGGAATCTAATTTAAGAGTCAGACTGCATTTTGAAAATGTGCAATAAAGAGATTTACTTAATTGCTGTAGAAACTGGTTAGCAAAGCTTGGGCCAGGAATGACAAATCCTATACCAAAGCTTAATTTGAAAACATATTTTTTGAGCCATTCACATGTTGGAGAAGATAAGCATTTAATAACACCTATTTCTATCTTTCAGAGATAAAGGAACAGGAACAATCCTAGAATGCAGCACTGTTGTTTAGTGTCAGGGTATGATTTAAGGAAAAGAGGTAAACTGTGATTAAAAATTTGCAGGGCAGGAGTCTGCGTACTTTGAGATTATGCTTAAGCCATGAATATTTCAAGCTGTTTTCTGTTAGGACAGTGTCTTCTATGTTTTTCCATTTAATTAAGAAATTTTGTAACTAACCTTGATAAATGCCACAGGGGAAGCAAACAAGAATGATAAACACTCATTAAAACTAGAGCAATATTATCTAGGGACCACTCCATCTCTAAGTATTGCAGTGTTTAATTATAGGTCACTGTTAATTAATCTAGAAGTGTTTCTTATTGTTGGTTTGCTGTCAACAATAATTATATATTGTTAAGAAGGTGATTAAAATATTCTGCTGAAATTCAATAGTGCATTACAAATATACTACCATGACATGGGAAGGGCAAAACTGGATGCTAAAATATCCACTCACCCAGGACAGGTGCTTGTAAATGGGTTAAATCAGACACAATACTGGTCATCTCAGTGAATCTCTTCACATACCTAGAATAATACAATGATATGCTGTTTAGGTACAACTAAAGCGGTTTCCTTTGTTTGCAGAAAAATGACCCTTTAGACCTTCAGGCCACAAGAGCCAGATTGGTACTTATCAGCCAACATACACCAGGCACAGCTTTAGGCTTCTGATTAAAAGTGAGGAAACCTGGGTTCTTCTGCTCCCTTCTTTGCTGTTGAGTTTGACCAAACCAAGCCCTGTTTCTCAGCCTCCATATCTGCAAATGGAGGGAATGATCCTGGGAGAGATTGAGAAAAACTCAATAGGAACAAACAAGATGCTATGTGTAAGCAAGAATGGCTTTTTCACCCTTTATTCATGCATTAAAATGCAGATAAAATTATTTCACAAGGTAATATTTTGAATTTTACAAATATTTTATTTTTAGATATGCTGGTTTGCATATCAAAGTTAGGCATCAGTAGTAGCTCT
Source organism: Myiozetetes cayanensis (assembly GCF_022539395.1). Lineage (NCBI taxonomy): Eukaryota > Metazoa > Chordata > Aves > Passeriformes > Tyrannidae > Myiozetetes > Myiozetetes cayanensis. The sequence continues at coordinate 83,328,614 of NW_026087411.1, read as the reverse complement.
GTAGTGGATTTAAAGACTTTGCCATAAAGAACAAAAATGTCTTTTGCTTTTTGAGCTTTTCCAGTTGGGCAGTATTTGTGTTTTGCCCAACCACCAGGTTTTTATTTGCTAACTGAACTAATATCAGATTTATATTTATTCAGTCAATGAAAAAGAAAAAAAGGAAAAGAAATACATATCTCTCAGGTCAGGTAAAAAAATACCTACTTTTTTTTACTGGGGTTTTTTTATGTTTCACTGACAATACCTTAAGAGCAGGGAACAAATATGATCACATCAGGAAAAGTCAGTTTGAAACTGAGCTGAATATTTGCTCCCTGAAAGAACAGATTGGCGTCCAGACACTGTGCTTGCAAATGTTCTTATTTTTCAAACCAATTCTTCTTTAAAACACATTTCCTTCTGGAAATTCTTACATTCTTCCTTCAAAACTGAACTCAACCAGTATATCCTGGAAATTTGCCACACAACTTCCTTTGCTGATGGCCATAGGCTGTGACAGCAATGGGCTAATGCACTACATTTCTACTGGGTTGTCATTAAAATAATAGTGTTAAAAGTGATTTGCATGCAGGTAAACCCAGATGACCAAAGCATAGCTAAGGTATTAAGGAAAAGTTTATTCCAAATACACTGCTGTAAAATCATGCAGTGGGCAAAACAGCAGTGTGGGGGCTGTTCCTGGCCTCTGCATCACAACAGGCCTGGCACGTGTGCGTTACCTCAAGGCTGTGCACTCCCCTGTCCTTTATGGTCTCCCTCTCTTCCAGCAGGGCCCTCAAGCCTACTCTGTGAGAAGGTGTTATCTCTACACGGAAATCCTGCTTCTCAAACAGGCACAGGATAAACATCAGTAGGTGTAAAAAAATGGGATTTCCCCCACTGATCTTTCCCAGGCTTCACATGGCCAGCTGCCAGTCTCTTGAGCGAAACCTACTGCCTCCTCACCAAGTCTTTTGCTTTGGACCCTTTCATCCCAAGAGTAGTAATGCAGAAAATGCTGTGAAAACGAAAATGTTTTTTAGTCTGACTAAGTGTCAGAAGTGGAATAACGGTATGGTTTAGAATAAAGCTGTAAATTTGAATTACAAGAAATAGCCAATAACAGATTCAAGATTTTAAAAGAAACTCAGAGATTAAGGTTCTGAGCTGTGGACTGTGCCACTGAGTGTTTAACTCAGCCTCTATATCAAAGGAAAGTTTTCAGGAAGGTTGTGGCACAAATCTGGAGAACTGCGCTTCAGCACGTCTGACTTCTGTACTAGGGAGATGGATTAAAAAAATAATAAAATAAACAAACACAGTAACAAGAATGATTTAGCTGATACGATGCCCTTGGTACCCAGCTGTTTTTCATGAGTCTGCTCTTAAACCAGCTAAGCTCTTGTGGAGTAAAAAGGAAGATCATTTTTATTAATAGCTTGCTAAAAGATGACAAATACAGGAAAAAATCAAGCATTTCAAAGGTGTTCCCATTTGAAGGTTTTATGCTGGAAGGTGGAGCAAATCTGCTGATGGTGCATATTTGCTCAAAATCTCTAAGATTTACAATACTAGTGAACAGATGCAGACCTGTGTGCTGGCTGCTGAATGTAGATCATAAGACTGCAGATAAACTGTATCAATGGGGAAAAAATAAAGCTACCAATGAACAGATATTTATTGGCACTGAATCGGTAACAGCCATTTGGCAAGGAGACATTGAAAGAATAATTTTAAATCTTTAGCCATGATCAAAAAGGGAAATAGAACATTAGTGGTTTACTAAGAAGGGATAGAAAGGAAAGCAAATGTTTAAAAACTGAAATGGCATCTGAAATGGCAGTACTGTTGTCCTGCAATAGCAATAGTGCCTAGAATAATTTGAAATTTGAATGGGATTGCGATGAAGATTATCAGAGGAACAGAATATTTCCATAGAAGGAAATGTCACACAGGCTTGGAGTCTTTGGCCTGAAAGAGAAATGAACAGAAGAGTTGAGGAAATGATTAAATTACTTATTTTTGCTTGTAGTATGAGCACAGGAAAATACTGAATTTAATTTTCAGGTATCTGAAGTGTAGCTTCTACCTGAGCCTTTCATATTTTTGGTCTCCACAACTTGCTGAGACAATAAATTTTCCAATTTAATTATGATTTTATAAAAAATTATTTCCTTTAAATAAGAATAAGAAGGAATTTGAGAAATTCTTGAATGGTAAAACCACCAAGGATTGGGATACATGTGGTGTTCCTGTTGTAACCTCTTCCCCAAAGTCAGTTAAACACATTAAAGGCAGGCTAGGAACTGAGTCACTTTTGCTTGCCCATCTTTTATGTGATTTCCTTATCCATTTATTTGCTGTAAATATAGATAAGATAGTAGATTGACTGAGTCTTTGATCTGATCTATGACTACCATTAGGCACAGAGCTGTAATCCCTCAGATTAATTTGCCATTAAAGTCAAGCTTACTCAGTGGTTACAACTCCTGCTCAGACTGAATGGTAGAACAAACTTATCTATTTTCTGTAAAACGTCTCTCCTCCAAAACAAGAAACCTGATGTTCTTCTGTTCTGCACTAGCAGAGAACATTGTGGAATTCTAGTCTGAACTCAAAATTGGAGCAGGTGATGCATTAATGCAGTTCTTCATCTCCTTTAATGAATGTAAACCTAGAATCCTGTGTTGAAAAATATCTCCAAGTTTCTTTGAGGTCTTTTAAAAGCTTTGCTGTTATGCTGTTGACAGCAGAGTTATGAAGTCCTAGCACCCCTTTTTATTTAGAACAGGAAAAACTATTGTTTGCATACATTTACATGATGAGTTACCAATCAATATGAAAAATGCGTGGTATTAACTGAGTAATTCATCATAATTATGAGAAAAATACCCCAGCCTGACTGCTGCTTCAGGATGATTATTGACAAACAAATTGTGCTCATGTTGATATTGATATGATCTTTCTTTGGTATCTGCAAACATCTACATGGGATTAAAATGATTTTTTTGTTCCCAGTGGGCAGTAAAACAGCAAGCTGACCACTAACTTCCAGTTACTGGAGATAAAGATTACAGGACATCTGCTCAAAGAGATTATTGTGCACTTGCTTGCATACCAACACACAACTTTCTGTTATTCCTGGAGCTGCTTAAGTGTATATCCTGGGAAACCATAATGAGCTGAAACGTGTTTCCTGCTATGCTTGACAAGTTGTTTTTCCCTTGATGCTCGGAAAGGGTCTTTTTAGATTTAGGTGACTGAGTTAACTGATGGATTTAGCATTCACAAAACCATTCCCAGCAGTGCACCATATCAAGTTGAACATTCTAGTTAACAGCTATTAAAAAATGAAGCTATAAATATGTCTCTGTACATGAAAAAGCCCCATAGAGATGGGGTCTTTTACAATACATGTTGCACAATCAGAAACAGAAAACATAGCTCAGGTTTTTTTGATGGTAGTGTGAGGTGTTTAGCAGTGAGAGAGAAGGCAAGAAGGGAGATATCTAAAGTATGACACGTGTTTGTATCTTTACATTAGCTTAGTTTTTCCCTCTTTGAATGTGAGATAAAAGTTACTCTTTATTTCTTAGCGTAGCACTGTTCACTGTTTTGCTTTCACACGTTGTAGTTATTCCCTGTCATCCACAGCAGCTGCATTTGTTCATCAGTATTTTACTTTCTACATTTACCATGTGAGAATGAAGTATGAAATGACCATATTTCCTATGCACAGGACTCATCTAGTAGGGACGAGTTTTGGCTCAAGAAAAGGTCTGGTAGTATATGTGCCAGGGTTGTGTGCTACTGAAGCTGTGGTTGAAAGGAGATAAATTAAAAACCTACCTAGAAATATAAAAATATGTGCAAGTTTATGGAAATTTTTTGCTGCGGTGGAAACTGTATATTTTTTATAATTAACAATTTCTTACTCTCCTTTTTCAGGAGGGATGGGTGTTGTCTTTGTTTTCAGCAAGTGACAGGTGACAGTCAGCAGGACTCTTATGGACCTGATCTGAAATGTCCTGGTCTGTATGTGTGATGAGGACTGTCATTAGCAAAATTAATGGCTGTCCTAACACAGAATTCAGAAAGAATAAGTGTCCAAATTTAATTCCAATATTTTTGTTACAAAATGTAGGAAAACTGGAAAAAAAAGCATGGAGACTGCATTTAACTAGGCCTGGCAAGGCTTGGAAAATTAAGTAATTTAAACACCGCTTTTATTTATAGTATTGTTTTTCTTTTGAATTTATTATTGGTAATAAACCTACTCTCTTTGAACTCAGAGAAATGCTGTGAAAAACCTCTTCTGTTAAAGATTCTTTGAGAAGTAAGCTGTCTGTCAACTGTACAGGTATTGACCTCTCTTCTAACAAGCTTGTTTTATGCTTCTGATAGATTCCTGTCTCTTTTCTATCCAGCCAACAGTATCATACTTGTCATTATTTACACAATGGATTCTGTGTATGAGGAGAAGCTGGTTTTCCCAGTACTATTGCTACTGGATTCCTCCACGGAATCTCACACAATTAATTTTGGTGATGTTGATGCCACCAATAAACTCCCTTATGGTTTATTCATTGTAACATTACCAGTGTGACATTGCCACTACTCAGATCATGCTTTATTCCTTGTATCGTGAGTCACCTTATCTTACACTGTTAAATGAAGTCTTATTATTTTCCATTCTTTCTGAAGGGCTCTGGGCCAAATGAATTTATCTGCATTTCATGGCTGCATTTTTGGAAATGTAGCTGGTGCAGATTAAAGGTATGGAAACATTTTCTGGAATTCTTTAAAGCCATACTGTAGTTCTTTTTTTTATTGCTCAGTTGCCCTTCCTCATTTTGATATTTTGGTACTGATAAGCTTTAAAGGAAATATCCATCAGATGACTTCTTAGTTGGTGTTAATTCCAAGCAGAAAAATTTTGAATACTTTTTGACTATTTTCTGTGAAGATGGGTATATTTTTATTGTTTCCAAAAGTAGTAATTGTAAATTTGTTCTCATATTTACAAAATTGCCTTATCACTTTCACGGTGAAGCTTGAGTAGTTGTCATATATTATGTAGCAAGGTTGTGACCTTGCTTTTCTGTGAAGATGCCAGTTGCCTCTTGCTTCCATTTTTTTTTCCTTCTTGCAGATTTGTTTTTCTGGAAGTGTTTGCAGTTTCAATGTACTATTCTACAAGGCCAAATATATTATACATGTGTTGCTGTACATGCTGAACAGAGCTGGGACTGTTGAGCTTTCAGAAGACAAGATTCAAGGGGGAATCTTAAAAAAAATTTAAAAATACCTGATGAGAGGGAGTAAAGAGGCAGAACCAGGCTTCTCAGTGTTTCCCAGTGAAAGGATAGGAGGCAACGAGCACAAACTGAAATACAAAAAATTCCATATGAACAGACGTTTTTAACATAAGGGTCATCAAACACTGGGAAAGTGGTCTCCAGAGAGGTTGTAAAGTCTCCGTTCCTGATAATACTCAAAACCCCAGCTGAACACTGTCCTGAGCAACCTAGTGTTGCCCTAGTTGGCCCTGGTCTTACTGTGGATTAAACGAGGTGATCAATACAGGACCCTTCCTACTTCAGCTGTTCTATGATACTCTCATATTGAGCAGCAATTCAGGCTACTGCACAGCCTCTATAAGCCACATCCAGCTCCAAACAGTATTTTCAAAGGGATTCTTTGATGCCCCAAATATATTCACACATAAAAATTTCAGAGAATAACACACACACACCAGCTGAAATTACATTTCAAAGATACTAAAACTTTAAGCTGAATAATAAGGAAAAATTATAGAATTTGTTAGTTTCTGGAACAGAATTCTGTGAGACAAAAGTTCCTTTCCGTGTATTGTTAGAAATGGTGTTAATAACCTGTTCAGATTTTTATTTTTTTTCATCAGCATTCTTTCTGTGGTTCCTAAACTGGGCTTCAACAATTCAAACAACATTCTATAAATGCTCAATTAGACGTGACCCTTCCCCAGAAAAGAATACACAGAATTGATCAAAGTAATAGCATGGGAGTTCAAACATGCTTTCACAGTATAAACAAGATCAGTTGTGGTTAAGTTACTTTCCGTTTAAAACCTGCATCCTTCAGGTAGAGTACAGTTACCCTCTGTAACATGCATAGCACTGATGGTGCATATGGCTGGCAGGAAAGGAGAAGCTGGGTCAGGAATGTGCTGTACACAAATGTTACTCCTTCCCTTTCAGTCCTGAATGAACCCTAAATATTCAATCTGTTATCAATCTTTTGTATTCATTTTTAAAAATCACATTCTCCAACAAAGTATTTGCCCAAGCACCATTTTTTAATTCTTTGCCCCAGGTGACCATCTGTCCTTTCATCTGGTCTCCTTTTTCCCCATATTTTCCCCTCTCAATTTCTGCTTTCTCTGCTTTCTGACCTTCCCATTTAATCCCATCTCCTAATTTCATTCTGCTTATTTCTGCAGTTTTTTCATCCCCTCCATGTCTCAGCCTCAATTGCTTTCCAGCCCACTATGAGATGATATTTTGAAAGCTAAGAGTGTAGTGAAGGGCGGTTGTGTTTATTACCTACCCCTGGCTGATAACTGCAAGGTAAGAAGTGAGAAGCTACTTATTTTATCTTATACAATACCACCATCCACTGGCAGTTCCTCCTTCTTTCCCTCTGCGTTTCACTGATGGCTACAGCAATACACAAGTAACTTCTGTCTTCAAATGTGCCATGGAATTAAAATTTAGAAGGACCGAATAGCTTATTTTTCACTAGAAAAAAATAAGCAAGAGCAATGCACTTTCTTTCTACCCCCCTACCTACCTTTCTACTGGATTGTGTTAACATGAGGGGTTTAGTTCCTTTTCAGACACCTTTTTAATTTCAATTTCCTATTCTTTATTGCTAGCTTCAGTTTCCCACAGCAGCCCCAGCTTTCTCATGCCACATTGAGGGCCCTTCCTGGAGGCCAAGGAGGCTCCAGAAACCAGGCCCTGTCATCAGCTGAGCTGATGCTCAATGGTGCTCTGCTTAATGCCCTTGGAAGAGGTTATGTTATGGATTCCTCCCACCTTAGGCTTGAGATGACTGAGCAGTGAACTGGGAGTTTCTGGGGCTTCTCAGCATTCTGATCTCGAACAACAGAGAATGGGCACCCTCTGGGATCCATCAGAATTTTTGCCAGACAAATGTTTTTTTAGGAGCCAGCTCAAGGCTGATTCTGGCACAGAAGTAGTTAAAATCTGAAATTTTGCTGTATAGTACATATGTGAGACTCTTTGTGGGCTGGTTGTGTATCCTTATTACCAATTCAGGGCTGCCTCTGTGAGCTTGTTAGAGGTGAGACACGATGGTGCCTCTCTCCCTATACAGTTAACACCACAGGCATCAGCTTGCTTTTTACAGCTCCAGTTATGAACACTGCTGCCCTGTGCCATGCAGCCACCTTCTGCAATCCCCTGAGCTTCCTTTCTTACAGACTCTGAGCTCAGCCTCACTCCAGCTGCTTTCCATGTGCCTTTCTCCCTCCCTCTAGCCATTGTATTGTCTCTTTCATGCCTATCTTTAATATCCCCTGTCCTCTGTCTTTTTGTCAACTAATCCCTTACTAATTAAACTCTGCCCAAAGGAGAAATAAATAAAAATAGCTGAACTGACATGAAATTTGCAGGCTGTTACTTGTCTTGCTCTGTTTGTATGCTTAATCCTCTCTCTAGCTTTTATTTACTTGTCTATATAGATAAGAAGTTGTTGTGGAATAGGGATGCTGTGTGCGTATTATACAAACCCCGCTTTCATAAGCACTGTGGCAACAAATAAATGCTACTATCACACTGTATTTTGAAGGTTAGCAGAGGCTGCTGTTGCTATGCCTTGAGGGTGCTAGTGGCAGCTGTTTCTGCTGTCTGAGATCTGTTTGGGTTCCTGCTTCTGCAAACAGGTTTTGCCATCAGGCTGGGAGCTTTTTGGGATCTCAGATGCTTTCCTGGATGTTAGATTACATGAAATTTTCCCAGAATTTTATAGATTAACCCCTTTGAAACAAACAGCTCTCTGACCTATTTTCACATATGAGGACTGGGGTAATGTGGCAATGGGTGACAGCTCCAATTTAAGCCCCTTAAACATCTTTAATAGCTTGAGATGAAAGAAATAGAAGAGTCTTTGGAGGGATGTCACTGCCCTGTGCTTTTTCTGTTTACCAAATATGCCTCTGGTTTCAGTTTGCGCATTATTGAGAACTTCTCTGACTCGTGTAGTGGTTCCAAAAGTTCATCTCTGTTTATGTGCAGCTAGTGTGGGAGCTGTAGCAGCACACACAGCATTGCCCATGGAAGAGAGATGAGGAAAAAACTAAGCAGCCAGGCAGTGCAAAGCTCTATATTACTTTTTTCATAAGTCACTTAATTGTCTCATTTAAAAACCAGGGTGGTCATCCTTATTTGTTGCAGCAAGGAATACCAGGTTAACATCTCTGACAGAGAGCCCATGAAGGGTTTTAGCAACTGTTTTGTCTTGCCCTCTAGTCTCCAAATGGATAAGTGTGCTCATCATATGTAAAGAAGTTTCTGCTTTCTTGGGACGTAAGTTTTCTCTGAATATAATTTGTGGGCTATCCATGAGGGCTCAAATAGGTTTGAGATATTCATCAGTCACCTGGCTCTGCTTTGTAGGACCAGTGACATGACCTGAAGGAATGGCCTGAAGTTTTGTCAGGAGAGGTTTAAGTTGGATTTTAGAAAGAGGTTCTTCACCCAGAGGGTGGCTGATACTGCAACAGGCTCCCCAGGGAAGTGGTCACAGCACCAAGCCTGACAGAGTTCAAGAAGCATTTGGACAATACTCTCAGGTACATGATGTGACTCTTGGGGATGGTCCTGTAAAGGGTAGGAGTTGGGCTTGATGATCCTTGTGGGTCTCTTCCAACTGAGCATATTCTGTGATTCTGTTGATATAGGTTGTTTGCTTTACCCTAGGAAAGTGATAAGCGTATGGTTGTCTACACTACAAGAATAAAGTGGAAGCAATATTCTGGCATATGTTGATGTTGAAGAAGCTGTCAAATTTCTATTTATTCCCATTTTTCTTTCCATATTCTCATTTTCATACAAGGCAAATATGTCTACATGTCAGTGTTGAAGCTGACTCTCTGTTCTTGGCTGGAAATAATTAGCTATTTTGGGAACAATGCAAAGGGATAGCACTAAGCTGAAAACCCTGAACTTGCATTGTTATGTCATAGTAGTAATTCAATCTAAATACCTGATTTTAAAATAGAATACTGCTTAGTAAGAAACAACTTTTTTTTTTTTTGGTTTGTGCTGAGGCCTTTTCATGGATGAGCTTGTGAGATATCTCTGGTTGATCTGAGTTTCAGGTCAAATATATAGGGTAGAGCAATAAAAATTCTGACAAGAAAGGCAGTTTCCCACACTGGTGTTTTCAGGACTGCAGTTTCAGGATTAGTGCTCTCTGGATTTGGAGTCAGACATCTGTCACATCTACTCCTGCAACACAGAAGTGGGACACAGTTTATGCCAGATAATGGATTTAAGGGTGAGATGCTCGCTTTCACAGGAAGTCTAACACCGTGTTAGTATATGGAGACATCAGTGGCCTCTTTTGAGAAACATCACATGTTTTTTTAATTCTGTACTATAAAATATAACTTGTCTGTCAGTAAAATCTCCAAAAAAGTTGGGACACGTAAAGGTCAGAAAAAGAAGTTAATTTACATAGATTAAAAGACTGAGCTCTTGGTGTTATGGAAGTGATTAGAAAAAAAAATCCCACTGCAATTAGCAAAAACCCCTCATGGTGACCAGGGTTTCATCCAGAAGCATATTATAAAAGTAAGTGTAAAAAACCCAAAAAACCTACAAAATAAAAATAAGGTGGAATGCAGATATTGTGATAAAATAAGATGAATCATAAGGAAGAAGTAGAGAGAGAAGAAAGAGGAAGTCCAGTAGTAGCAAACACTTAATATCAACAGTGGGAAAAATAGCAATGACAGAGAGCAGTGGAATATGATGCTATGTATAAGCACTTGGGAAACAGAGTTAATTTTTACATAAAATATCTTAGAAATTTGATAAACCAGGCAAGAGGATGGGAGGCATAGACTGAGTTGCAGTCTTACAAATATTTTACAAATCCATTAATAGGACCACTGTCAATATTCCTACATCAGCTATGAAGGGAGCTAGTTTACCGCATGTTCCTTCATAATGTAATTTTTTGAAACTAGAAACTGTTCTGCTCCAGTTTGACAGTCTGATCAAATTTCATTGTGTGTAATAGCCTCTTATCAGTATTCATTTTTCTAATGCAGTAACAAAGTCTTATCACATATCACAACAAAGGTAACACATATTAAGTAACATGATAAAAAAATTCAAATACATTAGAATTCTCCCAGCAAGACTTTTGACATTGATTTTCTGTTGCACCTTGGAAACACTGCTTACCCAGAAATTTCACAGGAAAACAAATAAACAAGCAAGCCCAGTGATTATAAACATCTCACTACTGAATTTGTAGAAGCCGTACTGAAGCTACATGTGTTGCATCTCTCATGGGAACAGACTGGATAAAAATTAATTAACTGTGAGGAAGAATGCTGATTGCATAAATCTAGACCCAGAGGTATAAGTGATTTACCTGGTAGAACTAATATTTGTATGGTAAGACAAAGTGTTGGCTACCAACCTGAAGATGGCTCAGAAGCATAAAGCAAAGATACAGAGATCCTTATTTGATATTACAGAGCCTATAAAAGGGTACAGAATGGTTTCTGTAATGCATCATCATTACTTCAAAATTGGGTCTTTATTCACAATGGAAGAGAAATGTTTTGTAATTATATTTTGCTTTTCTGCAGAAAAGCAGTTAATGGCACATAAATTTAAATTATGTATTATGCTACATGCTTAATTTTATTGCATTCATTAAATTATATTACTTTCCACAAAGAATTTTGTGCTGTAGAATAGTTGTCAGTTTAAGTGTTTTGTAAGAGTAACTGAAAAGTCCCACATGGGATTTAATAATTTTTTCTATAGAATTCCGATATGAATGCAGACAATTCTTCTGAAAACTTGCAGAGGCTGAAGATAGGGCTTCTCCTGAGCAGGAAGATAGCTTCTCCTTCCAGAAAATTGCACAGAGCCAGCAACAGCAGATAAGTATCTTATATTTGCATTACTGATTCTTCTTCTTGTAACCGTCTTAGTGGACTGGATTTGTGCTTTTTTAGTGAAAGTGCATTGCCTTTCAGCTCTTAAATTAGCTTTATTCTAATTCCCATTAACACACAACAGATGGAGAGCTATAATCTGAAGGGTCCTGTAACTAAGTCTGCCAAGTGTACTCCTTTACAAAGGACTTGATTCCATCATCTTTTTGGCTTGACTTCTACTAAATGCTTAATTTTAATTTTGTTGACTTAAAGTACATGATCAGTTTCATAAAATCTACGTATTCAACACAAAGTGTAGCATACATGCATGTGTTTGTATGACTGAAGCTCTGGGTACATTCTTTTATGTTCATAGCTGTCTGCTTCAACATAATACATGTATTATATTCCTCAGTTTGTCAGCTAGGATTTACAGAGATAGAAATCTTAGAGTGATAAATAAGTGGCAAAGACATGGTATAAACAATATACCAAGGCAAACTAGCTATTTGTTTTGGATTCTGGATTTGCATTTGTTCTGGATTGTGACTGGATTATGAAAAGTAGGTTGTATTTCCATAGGCATAAAATTTTTTACACAAGAATTCAAATACATCTGACCTTTACAAAGGTTGGTGCAAATTTAGGATGAGAATGTATCATGACAGTTACATACTTTGTCATAAATATATTTTAAAATATATAGCTTACTTATGTAATTTTATACAGAATATAAAAGTAGTGAAAAGAGCAGCAAGTAAAAGGTTTACTAAAAATCTTTTTGCTGAGGTGCTTGTTGAGGGTGGGAAACTGATACAGCCCTGCACATATTCATAATATATAAGACAATATAAGGAAATAATAGGAATACACACATTTGTTGGTTTGCAGAGATTAACTTTCCATTAAAATGCCATAAATTCTTCTAGTGCTATTAGAATTGTTTCTATAGTTGTTGCTTTTGTTACAGTTACAAAGATGTCATTACAGAGAAAAACGTTTAATACCAGAGAATTTTCATGCTTCTGAATATATTTCCACTTCATAATATAAAAGGGCCTTCTGAAAATCACACGGCAGCTACTGAAGCATTAGTGAATATTAAAATATTGTGCAGCACTCATTCAGTTTGCCATGTGATAGGGCAGAAGAGCACGTTTCTCCCCTGTTTTTTGAGGCTTATTTAATGTCTGCAAATGCAGAATGGGTACTTCAATATCAACAGCCAATGCTGAAAATTCCCCTGTGTGTTGAGTGCTCTTACAGAAATGCATTCCTTCTGTTGATACAACAGATAACATCAGTTCGTTTGATATAATGCGAACAAGCCTGTTCTACTTTAGTTTTGTAGTCAGTGCTCCTGTTGAAAATATTTATGGTCTCAAGGGGATCAGTGTGTGGTATTTTACAATTTATTGTTTATGTGTTTAAGGCTTAACTAATTTGTAGCGAACATGAGGGGGAATGGTTATAAAATTGCTGAGTCCAGAATTCCAATCTAATGAGAAACTTATGAGAAAATCAGCTGGCTTTCATCCCCACAGAATCTGCTTATGAGAAAACCAGGAGGTCTTCATCCCCACAGAATCTACTTCATTATTCAGGAAGACTGTATATTACGTAAGGAGGATGGGTAGAGAGCAAAAGCCAGAGCTGTCGAAAGGGAGAGACGGAGGTGGAGAGAGGAGGGAAGGTACAAATATGCTTGTGGCACACGAACAAGTCAATCTGATCTTTAGTTGTCATTGGAAGAGTTATTAATCTAAATTGGACAAACTGAGGAGCTGATTTAAGGGCAGTTGACTGCATTTTGTCCTGCTGAATAAAGGGAATGATGCTATTTAACTGGGATTAGCGAGCTGATATTTCTGGACATGTAAACACCTGGATTACATCTGCAAAATCGTAAACAACAGGCCTGCTTAAAGAGGAGACCTGTTAGCAGCATAAAATACAACAAGCAGACTTCCCAGAACTGATCTAGTTCAGCTCTATGTTGTTTACCAGGGATTACACCTCATGCAGAATCCTACACAGTGCGCAGGGACATCTATTGACCGAGTTGGAGACTGCAGCTAAACATAGTCCTCAGGCCATCTGAGCACACAAGAAGTGTATGCAGGAGAGGCTTGGGTCGGTGCAGGCAAAGCAGGTGTTCGGTAAATTACCTCACTTATATGCAAATATTGCCTTATATAATCAAAAGAAATTTGTTACCTGAATAGGAATGCTGAATGAGGCTGTAACTGAAATAATCCTGACCAATGCAGCATTAAAGCCAACTGAAAAAAACTAAAACCAACCAGCTCTAATCCATGTTTTTGCAACTGAGCAGTGTGTAATTTTGAAGTGACAGGATATATTTATATTAAACTAGAGTTTAATATAACAGAGTATTGCTTATATAGGAAAATCATCTCAGCAATCTACTTAAGGCATAAAGATTTGAGGAAGTGTAATTAGACTAGTATTCTGGGAATTTAGAAAGCTGGACTGAATTCTGTTTTCATCTGCAGACGACTGTGTGACCTTCAGCAGAGTCCTTGGGTCAGATCACCAAGCCTACAGTGAGGGAGAGTTAGAGGCTTAAAAGCCTTTGATGATCTGGAGCTTTGTCGATCAGTCTAACTCATTTCCATAAAACTTTCCTATCTGAGGGTAGTATTGGGAGGATGAATGTTAAGGCAGTGTGCTTTTATGATAATAAGAGAAATACCACAGACATTTCAAAACTGGAAGACTGTCTTGTGTGTAGTTGCTGACCACACCTCTATCTTCAAAAGGTGCATACAAAAGCTTGACTGAATCATAATGGCATAGATCTTTACAAATATTTATTTAATTTATATAAATATTTATATAAATACTGTAAGATTTAAATATTTATATAAATATATAAGATTTATATAAATATATGTTGGCTACAAAAACAATTAAAAAAAGAAGAATCCCCGACAGATTTTCTCTGTGTTGGAAATGTCAGTGGACTCTGAGGTCATCTCTTATTTTATAGGTCTCTCTGTTGCTTTTCAGTCACTGATGTGATGTTTCTCCAAGCAATTTCTTTTTCTCTTATAAATATCTATTTGAAAATTTCTCTCCTGAGGAACAAAGCCAAATTCTTGCCTGTGAGTCTCTCTGTAATCTTTCTCTTATAAAGTGGATTTTCAGGAATCAACTTTATCATCTTTCCAGCAGTTCCTGAAGCATGAGTGATAACTTATTTGTACAAAATGTAAGGGCTGTTTTAGTTGTTTACATCAGACTAGACTAGTACTCTTACTTCTGGATTCATTGAGATTGTTTGAATTTACCTGCACTGATCTAATTTGTGTCCAAAGGAAGCAATTCAACATATTAATAATAACTTTTTTTCTGCTAAGAAAGGTTGAATTCATGACAGCAATGGCGTGCTCCTTTTCTGATTAAAATTTTAAAATGTGTAGTTCTACCGAGTGGTAAAAGCATTTAGGGTGAATCCTGAGGGAATTAGGTTGAGCAGTAAGATGGTAAACATAATTCATGGTTGATTTATGTAATGTACGCAATGTAATCGGTATTAAAAAATAAGTGGAACTTCTGTCTCTCACTGGAGTCTGAATACAGAGCCACAAAGATTCAAAGATCTAACCATTCCTGTTGACACCTCAGTGCAAATTGACAAGGATAAGGAATACCCTAAATAGAAAAGAAATTGTCCTGAACTTGTGTTAAGTTTTCATGTATAACTTAATGGGATGCACTTACCTGGAATATTGTGTTTGATTCTAAAATCTTTCCTATGTAACATTCTTGTATAACCATTAGCAAAATATTTTCTGTTGTTTTTGTTTGGTTGTTTTTTGTTTGGTTGTTTGTTTTCTTTTTTGTTGTTGTTGTATTTGGTTGGTTGTTTCTATTTATTTATTTTGTTGTTGTTGTTGCCGTTGTCGTTTGAATTTGATTTTTCTCAGCAAAATAATCCAATGTAATGATGATTTTTTTGAAGTTTAATTTATGGATGCTTGTATGTTAAGACCCTTAGCTGGAGTGCAGAACATTACTAATAAATCACTTTATCATTTAAGACGGCAAAGATTTTTAATGCCTAAAGAGACACTATGAATATTGATTGATTTGAAATGTTAATCCACAGTGTCCTCCACAGATTCCTCTAAAACAGGTTTTCTGCTTATCCTGCACCTAACTGTACCTCCCAAATGAGATAAATAATTTGTAAAATACTAGTAGTATCTCTGGTGAAGCATATGTTGAAAATAAAATTCAAGAAAGGAATTCATCTGTGAATACAAATTCATTTTGAAAATTATTTGATATGACTGATTAACCTCTATCATTTCTATAAGCTAGTAGATCAATTTGTAAGAATTATGGAATTATTGTCTCTTCTGGACACCCTTGCTGAGAATTAATCAGAGAGTTTCAGTTTTCTTTATTCTTTTTTTTTAAATTAATAGTATTAATTGTTCTAGTACCCCTCATAAATAACAACTATTACTATGTGTTGTATAATGGAGATGCATTGCTTAAATGGAGGACTCTGCTTAATCTTTAATGTTCCTTTAAACTTTTTATTAAAGATGGACAGATCAGTATCTTAAATTTCTAATGAAAACTTCTATCCAAAATTCTGTTTTAAAAGAAATTATTTGATTATATTATAAAACTATCATATTCCAAATAAAACCCACAGTATGTGGATGTATTTTCAATTTTCAACATTTCTTTATAATGAACAAGAAAGATATAAATAGAAAATGGATCAGGCTAAATATTTCTCTTGAATTGTCTATTTCTTATGACTGTATTTAGGGACAAAGTACAAAAATAGAGTAAGTAGTAGTAGTGGTATTAGTAATAGTAGTAATTGCCCACAGAACTTTCTGAACCTCCTAAATTTTATTTATGATCTTCTACTTTCTATTTTTTAAACAAATAGCCAGGACCACCTTCCTACTTAAGCAAAGGATTCAGAGTAAAGCATAGAAAATCATGTTCTTCTGTGTTGGGTTCTACATGGAGGTGAGTGTCTAAGCGTCAGTGGGGATCTAGTAAGCACAGAAAAAATTCAGTTGTCAATTAAGAAAATCCCTAGGGCTAGATTCAATTACTCTGTATATATCTTTTGCCATAGGAGGTGCCCAATGTTATCCCCAACATCTGTACAAGATGGACCCATCTGTCACAGTACTAAACCTGTGACCTTCTGGAGCACCACCTGGAGGCCAGGCAGGTTATTCTGAGTAATTTCAGGCCTTATTTATTTCAGGCCTCAAACCATGATGTGACAGAAGCATCTGGAGACTGTTTCCAAGGTGCTCAGTTTAGCTTTGGATGAAAATTCTAGCAGTAACTTTTGTATACCTTTTCAGAGGCTAAGCACAATGATGCACAACACAGCTTAGTCAGGACTGGTGCTGGTCAAACACTTAAATGGGTGTCAGTAGGAAAAAAATCTGATGTAAAATAGGTTGAGTCCTCAGAAGGTTTTAGAATTCAGGGGAGGATGGGTGCCTCACGTAGATCACTCATCATCAAGGGCACAGCTTCATCAGCTGGAAGGAGTGCCATTTTCAGTATGGCTTGGTGCATAAGAATTCTTGCTACTGTGTGCGGTTGGGAGAGATGGCTGAGAACAGTTATTTAAGGTGTACTAATGTGAATACTCTGGGTCTTCTGCAATATGTTTGGACAGAGACACTTGAGAACCTGGGGGCAGGCTGGTATCAACCCACTCATACAACATAGGGACTTGCTAACCAGGGTTCAGTTGGCAATGATGAAACGACTGAACGTCAATGATTTAAATTTACCTACAATAAAATAACTACTTCTGCTTTGGTTAAAAGGTTGGAACATGCAGAGACACAGTCTGCAGAGCAACACAGGTTTATTGTAGAACTTGTGCTTGGCAATTACAGGGTCATTCTGTCCGTATTAGTGAAACACAGAACATCTCCACACCTCCTGTCTTAAATGGATGTGTTAGAGGAACCGTGTTCATTGAAAAGCAGGCTAGATATATTGTATCTGGATAATGTTGTCCATGCTTCTCATATCGCAGTTAGTACAGAGAAGCTGGAGGGTCAAAGGCCAGTCTTTAGAAAGAAGAGTATAAATAACTGTTTCCTAAGGCAGACTGATGGACCATTAGCTTGGTTAAAAAGGTGGACACCTCTGTGTGTATATTGAACTGTTCCTTGCTCTGTATCCAGCAAGAGCTAAAATTAGATCTAGGAACCTCAGGATAGAGTATTACTATGGACTCAAAAGGATTTACTCCTAGAGGTATCTGTATTTACACTTGTAAATAAAATTGGAAAATACTCTTTAGTTTTGTTTCTCGTTTTGTGTCATCCTCCCATTCATGGCCCATAGTTTGGAAATGGGTAAGTTTGCAATAGTTAAAGTAAGAAGAAAGCTTCCACTTTCTAAACATTGCTAATTTATTTGCTTCCTCTTCTACCACCCAAAGTAGGATATGTTGCCTAGGAATCTCTTGAACTCCTACACAGTTGAAAATATACATCTTACTCTTGTATCTCATAATCAAGTGACCTCTTGCTTTAATGAGATTTTAGAATTTGCAGCCAGTTTCATTAAAAGAAATTGAATCAGATACAAATATCATTATAATTTTGAGCTTTTTATCATTGTCCAAAACCATATTAAAGTTCTGAGTTGGTCAAATTAGGATGGCTGTAATGAAAGAGCTGTAAGACACCCCTTGAGACCTGTTTAACTCTTTTCCTTCTAAGTCCTTATAAGGACTTTCCTTGTAAGTTTCTTTAATTTACCCTGAAAAAAATAAGATCTGTCTTAGATATTTACAGCATTTTAAGAATGCTGTAAATGATCTTCAAATGTATTAATCAGTACAAATTTAATACATACACTCCTTAAAATACATAGTTGCAGCTATAGCTATAAATATAAATTAGCACAATACACAACTATTTTCTTTCTCTGTACAAATAAAGGTTTTGTCATAGAATCATGGAATATCCTGAGTTGGAAGGGACTCACAAGGATCATCAAAGTATGAACAAGCAATATCTGTTATGTTTTTACTTATCTTTATATACATGCAGTGATTGTTGTTATGTGGAAATCTACCACTTTTAATGTTGAGTTCTCTCATGTGGTATTTGAAATTCTTTAGTACTATAACTCTGGTACATGTTTGAACAGAATCATGGAAGATGGGTATTGTAAGAGGTCTTTGAAGGTTGTTTGATCCAGCCCTTCCATCAAAACAGATCCAGTCTGGACCAATCAAGTTTTGGGTATCTCCAAGGATGGAGATTCCACAGTCTCTCTGAGCAACCTCTTCTAGGACTTAACCACCTTCATGGTGAATTTTTTCCCTAATGTCTTGTTGAAGTTTTTCTTACTGCATCTTTTGCCTGTTGACTCTTGTTCTTCTTCATCAGCTTCTGAGAAGGGTCTGTCCTCTCTATACACTTGCAATAGACAGTTGTAGACAGCAATAAGATGCCTATTGAGCCTTCTTCTCTCTGTCAAATTAATAGGTACAAGTAATTATGTGAAGCTTTGCTGAAGTAAAATATGTTCAGTAGATTTTGTTGGTGCTGTTGTTACTATTTAAAGATGAATCTGCTTGAGGCTGGTAGGCCTGGAGAACTTTGTAGTCCTAGCCAAGACCTGACTTACTGCCTTACCTCAAGGGAGCACCAACAGTGCCATGTCCCTTCCACCATTCGTCTTGTGAGTTGATATGGTGGGTTAATTACCTCTTTTGAAAATATCTGGGAAATAAATGCCTCAGTTCCATCTGGTTTTGCAGGGATTAACATTGATTTAATTAAAATTGTTTGCATTTCTAACATTTCGTAGGCCACATCCTGAGGGGAATTAAGGCTCTACAGCACTCTGGCTTCACTTGAGCTTCTCACAGAGATATAACACTCTGGCACTATATTTCATCTGAATCATGCCTAACCCTATAAGAAATTACTGGGTTTAGAGTCCACTGTAACAGGGGAGTAGCTGTAGAAAACACTAAGGCTTTGAAGAAGTGCTTAGAAA
Organism: Myiozetetes cayanensis; assembly: GCF_022539395.1. Lineage (NCBI taxonomy): Eukaryota > Metazoa > Chordata > Aves > Passeriformes > Tyrannidae > Myiozetetes > Myiozetetes cayanensis. Next base: position 83,309,395 of record NW_026087411.1, on the reverse strand, counting down.
CTGGTACACTTGGATTGCTTGGTAGCTGTTAAAGAAGGATTTAGTCTGAACTGCTGTAATGTTTAAGCAATAATATGACTTGGAAGTAATTTATCCGAGTTTGTTATGGTAAACCTCTCATCTCTTGGATCTATAAAATGTCTGCATATTTTTCTTGTAATTAGAGTTTCTCAATAGCATGTACATAGACTATATGCATACATTAGCTACTATTTTCATGCCATTGAAGGAAAATTCAATATGCAAATGTTTCTATTCTAGCATAAGTAGATGTCATTTTAATAATTTCTTGAGATTGTTTCAAACCCTTGAAAAATCCTTGGCTTCAGGCTGTTGATTTCCTTGCATTATACATTTCTTAGTCATTAAAGGTAAGTGGAAACATTTCCACATCTGGGAAAACTAGAAGTTGAGTGAAGTACTTATCCACATTTTGTAGCTTCAGAACTGGATTTTAAAAACATCTTTTTGATAATTTTACAGCAAAGGTTCTATGAGTAAAGTTTCTTTATGCAGTTGTATATGAAAAGTGTAGTTTTGGTTAATACAATCACCTTGTTTAATCAAGAAAGTAAATTCTAGCTCACTATGATGACTAAAAGAAATATGATTGTAATTTCCTTTTAATTTGAAAGAGAAGATTTTGTTGAGGACAATACTCTTGGGCACATGCTGTGACGCTTTGGGATGGTCCTGTGTAGGGCCAGGAGGTGGACTTGATGATCCTTGTGGCTCCCTTCCAACTGGGCAGATTCTGTGGTTCTGTGAGGGTTTTATGTGAGATCTCTGTCATGGAAGCAGAAAATTGTCAAGTCTGGTTGATGTTTGTCCTCTGTCATTCTTTTTCTTGCTTTCTCTTTAAGGGCAACACTTTTAAATCCTCAGATATGTAACTGAACACTGAAATAACACTGTTGTTTAGCATTTCTTATGTTTGGGTGCTGTGAAAAACTGAGGTCATGGAACATTTTTCTGGAGTATGGCAAGGTCTACTGCTATGAGATTCCAAATTGGTTAAGTGATGATTTGGAAATTATTGGTTTTTTCCTGAATTTAAGTTCATGAAAAATATGAAAGGGGCATAGAGACTGTGATGTATAAATGTGACAAAATTTTAGTAGCATGCAATTGTCTTAGAAGAAGAAATAATTTAACTTGATGGCAACTTATTTTGTACCATGTTTAAACTTGATTGCAGGTTTGCAGTTTTGGATGGCATACAAATTATCTAAACATTCAGAAACACACCTTAGCACTTAATAGGTAAGATGGGAAAATAAATGACAGGCTGTAGAACTAAAATCTATTCTCCAGTATTTTTTCAGAGATATGAAATATGTTTCTGAATGCTGACTCACACCTCTTAAACTTACTTTAAATAACTTGCTACTCTTCAGTCTAAGTTTAAAAAATGTGAGGAATAGCCTTTTCTCAGAAGAATTTGCAAGAAGTGTAACAGGCAGAGGTCAGATCAAACTAAAACACTGGTTTGCCAGCATCACTAGCTTTTCCTAGTAAGGAAGCTCTTAAATTCATGTAAGTTTTTAAATTCACTCATCAGGTGGTGTTTTATTTTTCACAAGGTTACTGTCACTCCACTAAGATTAAATGATGAAAGATATGAGAAATAGAGCAAACATTGGAAAGCAACAGTCAGCATGACCCAGCTTTAAAAATGTTTGCTATCTTTCCTACCCTTCTTTTTTGCTGGTTTTAATTTACTGATTGAGTTACTGTTTTAGTAAGTGTTTTTCTACCTTTAATGTTAATTATTGAGTCCTGATAATGAACTATTACATAAGAATACAATTGTGACTCATAGACAGTACAGAAGTCATAATATATGGTTAAAGAGTCAAATCATGAAGCCTTTCCTCTCGAGGGAAAACCAATATTTGCTGGATTTTTAACTTGAACATTCTTGTAGAAAAGTGGTTTTTATTTTAGGCCTGAGTTTTTAGATCCTTCTTATGGCACTAACTCATTCATCCCGAGCCATGGATATGCTCTGAAGAACCTTGTAGAACCTATGTAGTAATTCTACTTTTCTAAGTATTTCTATCAGGTAATTTTTTTTTGTATCACTGCAGATCACATATACATAATGGTGCTTCCCTGCATCAGACCTTGTGTTCTTAGCTATGTTGGTTAACTAAATTATTAAACTTCAATAGGTTGGTAGCTATTAGAGCTCATGCAAGTAAAAGCCAAAATGGGATTGTTATTTCCCTTCAAGATGATAGTAGATGTATAAATTGAAGACATGTATATTTGAAGAGATCATATAAGCTGAAGAGGTGTATGAATTTGTTTCATGATTAATATCTATTAAAAGCTTCACTAACTGAACTGTTAAATGAGATCATACTCTGAAATCAGAGGAGGGAAAAAGTTGTTTTCTATGTCTATGGATCATGAACAGCATTTAAATAAATGATATAGTCATTTTTATCCTTTTCAAAGTAAACATTTTTTCATCTTTCTGAATAGGAAATTTGAATTTAGTTATGTTTTCCCACATACACTGTGCAAACTAGTTTGAAGAATGCACAGATTGAAATACCAGGGAGAGTGGGGTTTTCTTGAAACATTTATAACTGTTTGAAAAGTTGTCTCCCTCCAACTGGCTATACCAAAATAACAGCAGCAAGCTACAAGGGTTTCTGCAGGCCTGTCAGCTGACATTTAAAGTGATGTCACTTGTACTGTAAAGTCTATTAAAGTTTTTCTTACGAAATAAGGAAAATTTAGATATTTTATAATCAGATTCCTTTGGCTGATATGGGAAAGCCTTTATATTGCAGGCCAAATATAGAATGAGCATACAAAACCCCTCCTCTGCACCTGCTCTTCCTAAGGCTGTACAAGCTCATTCCTCTGTCATTTTTCAATGCATCTTGTGCTCTTGTCCTTGTCCATGCTGAAAGGAACTTGCTCCAGTATGTTAATGTTTTTCTTTTACCCTGGGAGCCCAGAACAGGACATAGCATGCTGCATGTGGCCACACAAGTACTGAACACAAACAGAATGTTTAATGCATTTAGTGGCAGACTGAGCTCACATGTGCTGGTACAGCTGAGTATGTCAGCCTAGTGGTGAACAGATCCTGCACTTCACACTTTTCATCCCATGAAGCTGAAATACTTAATCAGCATTCAACCTACACCACTAACTACAGCAACCTAACTACATCAATCCCTAATTTTGGAAAACATTCCCAAATTTAATATTTAGTAATTTTTTCCCCTTTCTTTTTGCTAGTACAAAAAGAAGCCAAGTCACTGTCTAGTGAAAGGCCTTTTCTATAGTCGGTATCACAAAGCAATAGTGGCAAAGTGCTTTGCTATGGCCTGGACCTAGCCACTGCATAAGGGAGACAAACAAGTCTAAAAAAAAAAAAAAATTGCAGATTTTCTAAATTCAGAGTAACTGTTTTGTTTCATAGAAGTGGTTGGGGTTTATAGATTAGTGTTATGACTTCCTCTTCATAGAATAAGCTTGAGTTTTTATTTCATAATTGCTTAGCAGTATTGACTGCCATCTTCCAGCTTGGGCTAGCTCTCATTTCTCTCAGTAATGAATTTGTCATTGTATGCCTCTTGTTTGAGCCTTTCTGTGGCCGTATTTTCAAAGTCCTCAGAGAAGCTATTCATTGAGGAATAATTTCTGGTGTACAGCTAAAGAAAGAAAGAAAAAAATGAGTCAGGCTGTGTCTTACAAATTTTTCTGTTCCAGGACAATATCATAGAGTTCCTATCTTTCATTAGAGCCCATATTTTATTATTTGGTAATAATTAATCTGTGTTAGATGTGAAGGAATGATTTTCAAATGGTTATTAAATGGCACAACTGTAAAATATATTTGACTTTGCAATAGTCATGGGCATATTAGAAGGAATTCATATTGAAATTCTGTGCAATAAAATGATAGAAGCTACAATTCAGGCCTTTTTATAATCATGGAAGCTTATTGAAAAAGATTAATAAATGTTTTTATCTCAGTCACTTAGTTACAACCTAAGAATTGAGAAAATACCACTGTTACCCTCTCAAGGTGGTAAAAACATAGTTTTGTTTCTCTCCAACAGTTATTTGTCTCCAAAGATATTTTCAAAATGTTAAGAGGGGAGGAGGCTCTCAGTGGTTTCTTACTCTGGCATTGTATTGTATTTTTATTTTCAGGTCCTTACACTCAGTATAGCTTACAAATTGTGAACTCTAGATAATAAGGATCAACCTGAAGGATTTTCTGCCTTTCACGTGTAAACTGCTCTGAGTTAGGGTTCACAGTAGAAGCAGTGATGTTATTATCTGCTAGATACTAATGATTCTGAACCTAAATGGACCTGCCTGAAAGTAATAGTAGTTCAACATGGTATTGGATAGAACAGTATTTGAAGGCATTCTCTTGAACATGTTTAACTTTGTCAAGAAAAGAGAGAGGCACACACCACTCTCCTAAAAGATCAGGTAGCTTCTATTTTGTTTAGATCAGTGGCTTGCTGTTGAAGTTTTGTTAAATTTGTTCATCCATGAAGCTTATTTTATATATCTCTTGCCTTTCTCAATATTTGCAGAAACCTGGATACTTTCATGAAATCCTATTTGAATGACACAGGACTATAAAATAGTAAGGATAAACCAGGTGAATTAAATATGTGTATGTACCTGTAGCTGTCATAAAAAAATGGACATATTTATTTAAAATGTTTTATTGGCTTTATTTTCCTAGTATCTGATTGTTCCTCAGCTAACAATCACCTCTGGAATTAATATAAGTACTGATATTTTCTTGACAAAGTAGTGAGGAAAAGAAGAGCTATGCCTAAAATCCCTTCCCCCAGCTGAAGTTACTCTTAAATACTGTAGTTCCCAAGAGCCAAACAACAATAAGAGGTGGCTAGGTTTCCTACTTGGGCTCTTCAGGTAGCTCATCTCCTGCCTTTCTTTAGCCCCAGTTCTTATTTACTCTGACCTCTGAATGAGGCAACAAGGCCATTTTCCAGGCAAACCGCTTCAGATTCCACTCTCTTTTATCCTGGGACTCCTTGTACTCAATGTCACATGGATGGTGCTGCTACAGTAAAGGAAGGAACACCTTTGTCCCTCCTCACTGGCCAGCAAATTCCAGATGACTGTCTCCAGTGACAGCAGAACTGGAGATTCTGGAAAAATATCAGCAGAATTGGGACCACAGGATTTCAGTTCAGGATTTCAGAGGTGTGACTTAAAATGGATTAGAATCATGCTTAGAATTAATGTTCTCTCATGAGGACAATGTAGGGAAAGGAAATTTCTGCATGATAGTTACTCGGGTATCATCAGTAGAACTTGTAAGTGCAATTTTAAAGGCTGTCAACTAATAAAAGAATATGCCATATCTTTTATAACTTTAAACAGAAAATAAAACTATCACAAATTTCTAAAGTTTTTTTTCCCCACTTGTGAAAGTTCATTTTAAATATTAAAACTATTTAAACTATATTCTATGACCAAGGGCATGCAGGGAACTCTTTGTATTACCATGGAGAACAAATGAAGGTGATTTGGGATAAGCATTTGAGATTTTTTTTTCCCCCCACAATTTTACATTCTATGTGTAAAATAAATTAAAGGAAAAAATATGACATATTTTTGCATAAAGTGTTCCTTTCTTTTTTCTGGGAGTCATTGTCTATTTCTCCCAATGTCTGATTAAGCATAGCGAAATAATGTCTAGTAAAAAAAGAATTAAAGTTTTAATATGTCAGTGCTTTGAGTTTAAATATACTCTAACTGTTTGTCTAGGTATTTTTGTCGTGCTACCCTTGCAGAATTTTAGCAACTATGATATGTATGGCTAGGAAGAAGCACGAAGGAACAACAAAGAGTGAAATGCAGAGACAGATAGAGAAGCATTGGAGGATCAGAAGTCAGACAGTGGGAGCTACTGTTTACAAGGTTTACTTCTGGAATAAATTGAAATGGAAAGGAACAAGGAACCAGCAACTTTTATTATCTAGCAATCTCATTATTCAGATAGAATATCTCTGAGGAACAAAAATTTCAACAGTGCTTCCACCCACTTTTTTATATCATTCATTAATCACTTCTCAATCAGAAAGGGTAATCTCCTGGCCCTGGTGCACTAAATCTCCCTTTTCAGCAAGTTTGTAACACAAAAATACTCCTTTAATGAGTCCTGAAGCCTAAGCTTTTCTGCCTTCTTTACTAGCTGACTTCTTGAAACAACAGGGAAGAGATGCTGGCTGTTTTAAGTCAGGTTTATTATGTTTGTACAATTTCTTTGCCCATGATGTTGCTGACAGTGCTCAGGGGTTATCTTTTAAAGTCCTGTCCCTGGTTACATGCTTCCTACAAAGAGTTTCTGAGTTGCACCTAAAGACAGTGTCTGTGGCTCCAGAATAAAATGATTGTGACTTTTTTTTTCCTACAGATGAAGAATGAAAACAATGTATGTGTTTTTAACTCAGAGATAAGCAGTCATCTGGGATCTGATTCAGTACTGTTTGTTGAATTATAGAATCACATAATTAACTGGGTTGGAACAGACCTCTGAGATCATCAAGTCCAACCCTTATGATGCCACTGTGTTTAATACAATGTTAACACAACAGGTTCTTCAATGTTGTACAGAGAGTTTCATTGTCTGATGCCATTGATATTCATCCTGTTAAACCTAGTCACACCCACTGCAGACTCAGGACAAACTCCATCCATAGATCTAAGTAGGGCAATTAATATGGTCTTGCAGAAAAAAAAAAAAAAAAATTAGGTGTATTCTTCCCTGTCTTCCTGACTCAGTCTTACAAGGTAATAATGTAGAATCAGTATGCACCTAGGTCTGTAAGTGGCTTGGGAAGCCACTAAGTATGTTGCAAAGAAGTACTCTGAAAAAAAGTAAGGTTGTCAAAGAAGTAGCATCAATCTGTGCTGTGGAGCCCATTAAAAAGAGCAGAGAAATTAAAAGTTCCTTGCATCATTTTGTTGTCAATGCCAACTGTACTTTTTCTGACTGAAGTCTGGGAATAAAAGTTTTGATATTTGTACTGTTAATGCTGGGATTATATATCTTTCATTCCATATCTCTCTGGATACACAGAGGGTGATTTCCATAGGTAAGGTGGAATGGAATCTGGCAGTCGAAGGAGAAATTAAATTACTTTATTGCTTATTCACTTTGAAATTATAGCTCCTGCCTTTTCTGGGAGCAGAAAAAATTTTCTAGGATTAGACACAAAACATGATTATGATTTAAAATAGGTCTTTCAGAATTGTACCCCTTTGTGTCAGTTTATCTTCTATTCTTACTTAATTCAGTAACAACCATACAAAAGGATAATCTGTAAGTAGAACACTGAAACGCACCTCACTCCTGTATACCTGCTGCAGAGAAGTATTTTCTTCACTATGCAGTGTTAATTCACTAACATTTGGCATAACTGAAATAAAATACTTACACAGAGACTGACAAATACTGTTAGATACTGTTTACCTACAGAAATTGCAATAAAGACCTTCCTTCCTTCCTTTGTGGGCCTTTATCCATGTTTTTCCTTGCAGGCTTTTTGCAGTGAATGTTCTGGGATGCTGTGTGGAGCACCGTCATCAGCCTCACAGTCACTTCATTTGGTATTTTAGTGTGCAACAATCTTTTGTTGTCTTATCATTTCCTCCAGTTTTTGTCTTTTTTGTTTGGTCTTTGTTCTTTCATTTCAGTGATCCACACTAGCAAAATCTTACACAGAGGAACAGTCCCACCAATACCTATCATCCCTGTTCCAGAAAAAGCACCAAAGTGATAGTCTGATAGTTTCCTCTGTAAAATATATCACTTTACTCTTCTTTCTGTAAGGATCAAGTGATTAAGATCTGTTTATTGTGTTTTGTGAAATGGCCTCCAGAATGGGATTGCATATTAATATGACTTTTACAATACGTGTAAAAAAAGGAAACAAAATTTTGTGTTACACTCATGAGATATTTGTTAAGACTTGTTTTTGGCTCTGTGATTAATTATCCAAGGTAAATTAATTAATTTATAAATCAAACATATATGCAACTTTTTAATGTATATAATTATTCAATTTGTTCATGTATTCTTTTACAATTTCCAGTGAAACTATTATAATTAATGTTATTTTAAGAGAAAATGAGTGTAAAATTGCAGATGTCTTTGAAGGAACAGACTTCATTTAGGCAGGAGGTGGTAATTGAAATAATTGAACTTCACATTATAGTTATATTTGCCTTGTGCTTCTTTCTTTTAACAGTCACAAAAGAATATGGAATTAAGCCCTTTAAACTCTCAGACGAGATTAATTTCATGTCAGTGTACTTGAGACAAAGAAAAAAGAAGGAAGAGCACTTCAAATGGGGCTTCAATGTTCTTCCTCGCAAAACAACTGCTAGAACAAATCTTTCTGGCACAACTTTGGATATGTAAAAAGGTAATGCTGCATAGTGTCAGAAACTGGTGGGCCTCAGTACAGGCTTTTTCATAAGCATTTCAAAATGCTTATGAAAAGGCAGGCTAGACAGGTATTCCATTTGTCTCTGGCAGCAAAACCAGCTCAGGTAGCTTTGGTCTTGCCTTTTGTTCTGCTTCAATCCCATTCTTGTGCCATAACTCAGTCCACATTGCTTTGCCAGCTGTGCTGCAGTGCTCTGGGATAAAGAAGTCTTAAAAAAACCAGGGTTTTTCTTCCCCTTCACACCATTTGGTGCAAGTCATTACCCCTCACTGGTATGACTTGAAGCACTCCAGCAGCACTCTCTGCTGACTGGAAACAGTTGATTCAGTGGTTCAGGGTCCTGCTGAGGGCTTGTAGCATATCAGTGACCTCTCCTGCAAACGAAGCAGAAATCATAAGCAATTTAAGGGCACTACTGATTGTGCGATTGTCACAGGCCCCTATGTCAGCCCCACATGGCTGAGCCTGAACTTGTAGGGATATGGTGGGGAGAGGGAGCAATGGTTGGCTGTGGGTCAGAAGAGTGTTAGGAGAAGATGGGGTTTGGAATAACAATGGAGGCACATAGCACAGCATGCGATGGGTGAGCAATTGGCTCATGGGTTGAGCACAGAGGGTAATAGTGAATGGGGTAACATCAGAGTAGTGACCTGTCACTAGTGGGGTTCCACAGGGCTCAATCTTAGGCCCTGTGCTCTTCAACATCTTCACAAATGACTTGGACACAGGACTGGAAGGGATACTAAGCAAGTTTGCAGATGACCCAAAACTGTGAGGAGCTGTTGACTCCCTTGAAGTCAGGGAGGCCCTACAGAGACCTCAACAATGCAGAGGACTGGGCAATCACCAACCATATCAGGTTGAACAAGGGGAGGTGCTGGATTCTGCATCTGGGATGGGGCAACCCTGGATGTTTGTAGAAACTGGGAATGAGATGCTGGAAAGCAGTGCCACAGAAAGGGACCTGAGAGTCCTGGTCACTGGCAAGTTGAACATGAGTCAGCAGTGCCCTGGCAGCCAGGAGGGCCAACCGTGTCTTAGGGGCATCACCAGCTGGCTGAGGGAGGGGATTGTCCCGCTCTGCTCTGCACTGGGGCAGCCTCACCTTAAATATTGTGGCAGTTTTGGGCACTGCAATATAAAGTGAGAGTGTCCAGAGGAGGGAAACAAAGATGGTGAAGGGCCTTGAAGGGAAGCTGTAGGAGGAACAGCTGAGGTCACTTGGTCTACTCAGCCTGGAGACTGAGGGGAGACCTCATTGCAGTTACAAGTTGCTCCTGAGGGGAAAAGGAGGGGCAGGCACTGATTTCTTCTCTGTGATGACCAGTGACAGGACCTGAGGGAATGGCCTGAAGTTGTGTTTAGGTTGGATATTAGAAAGAGGTTCTTCACCCAGAGAGTGGTTGGGTACCAGAACAGGCTCCCCAGGGAAGTGGTCACAACACCAAGACTGGCAGAGTTCAAGAAGCATTTGGACAATGCTCTCAGGCACATGATGTGAGTCTTGGGCATGGTCTTGTACAGGGCTAAGGGTTGGACTTGATGATCCTTGTGAGTCCCTTCACACTCAGCATATTCTGTGATTTTGTGGAGGTTTCAGCAAAATGGAATAAAAAGCTGAGCTGTGGGCTCCTCCCATGGGATAAGGCTGAGATCCAGCAGATTAATTTAACAGGCACTATTAACACTGTTGTGCTTATTGCCTAAGTTCCCAGGTAGAAGCCTTCATTGGAACAATATGATATAGTTTTGTTGGGTTTTTTTTCCCTTTTTTCTGTATTGGATGAAATCTTCACTTTCTGACTATCACAGGGTTACTTAAACTGTGTTCATGTAATACAAGTTTATACTGTGTCATGTTGCATAAAAGTTTGCTTGTCTGGTTCATACACCACACAACTCTTGTAATACATTTAGAATGTGGACAAGTTCTCCTCCCCTGGAAAGAATGACTTCTTCAAAGTTATTGAGATTTCAATGTAAAACAAGAAATGTTACCTTTTGACTAAAAGGAGGAGAGAAAGAATGGGTATGGTAACTATAATGACAAAGTTCACGGTAAATTCCAGTCATCCAGTCATCCATTCACATAGGAATCTGCCTTATTAACCAGTTTCTGGAGGGATGAGCAGCTTCAACCCATTAGCAATGTACATAAAAGGTTGCCTAAATGTTAATTAACTCCTTTTGCTTGTAGAATCCTTCAGATTAGAGTCATACAAACCCAGAACCATAGCAGATGCTTTTGAGACCCCTTAGAGGTTTTAAACCATAGAGTTTGACCCCTTCCGTTTCACTTGGGCTTTGGCTGACTTTCATAAACAGGTTGACTTTACTGGTGACAGATTTTCTTTTCCAGTTTGGCAACTTAGGTGATCAGCCTTCACATAATGACATTTTGCCTGTATTTGACGCTTCTTAAATCTTTATTTTAAACTTCTGGTTTAAAGTCTAGCTTTGGAGCTCACATCTAAAAATGAGTTGAAAAGCTGGGGAATATTTAAGAGAGAACCAGATGAATAATTTGGCATCTGGGGGACTCTAGAGCTGGATGCAGGACTCCAGGAGGGATGTCATGAGAGTAGAGGAGCAGTATTACCTCCCTCAACTTGCTGGTCATGCTTCTTATAATGCAGCCCAGGATATGATTGGCTTTTTGGTTGCAAATGCACACTGCCATGTCATGCTGAGGTTCTCATCCACCAACACCCCCAACTCCATCTCCTCAGGGCTGTTCTCGATCCCTTCTCCTCCCAGTCTGTATTTGTGGTTAAGATTACCCTGATCCAAGTGCAGGACCTTGCATGTGGCCTTATTGATCTTCATGAGATTCACATGGGCCCACCTTTCAAATCTTTCAAACCTCTGTAGCAGAGACAGAACTGTGTCAATGAAATAAAATGTAGTTTGGGATCCGGATGAATCATCCATTTCTTTTTATTGGACTAACGTTAGCTGGCTGAATCTGAAAGATAGAAGCCCTGGTCAGGGAGAAAACCTGAATCTTCTTCATGTTGTTCTTTTTTAATATATATTTTCTGAATACTGTTTTTTAAAGTTGCAGATTTTGCTATAGGATTTCTTATTTATTTTATTTGATGCTATGAAAAAGCAGAAGGAGGAAGTATCTGAAACCATATGGTGTGCTTTTCTCTGTTAAGGTCTGTAAGGATATACTTCTATGAGGTTCTGCATAGAAATAATCGGTCTGCTTGAAATTTCATGTGTGCTTGAAAATTCAGTACAGAAATTACACTCATTAAATCAAACAAACAACTCCCCAAATCCTTTCATGTACACACAGGTCCCTTTATCCCCACTGGATAAATAAGCAGAGAATCTCCCTTGATCATCAGAGGAATTAATTTATATGCCTCATTTGGATAAGAGTTACTTGGCCTGCAGGCATTATAACTAGAACAATACATATGTTTACATCCCAGCTTCCTCTTAAATTTTTAGAATTCAGTTATAATAGGGACTACTGGGAATCCAGAAATTGGTAACTTCTGGCTACCCTGTAAGAGTTTGTAAATTCCTCATGTCACACAGTCCACCAGGTTCGCTGCATCCAGCCCTGCATGACCCCAACAAAAAGTAAAGTAGGTTTTCTCTTCCCGAAGTCTATCTGTTCAGCTAAGATAGTAACAAATTTGCAGGCTACCTACCTTATCTGGCTAATATAACTGTTCCTGGCAATTCTTTAAATTGTTGATGAGCACCATCACTAATTCACCTTCTGAGACCTCAAGCTGTCTGTTTTCCTCCCTTTCCCTTGTAGGCAAATATAAACCTTTATGCAAGCATTAGTAATTCAGTTTTAAAGCTCAGTAATATTGCTACAGGGTCCAGATTTGGATTTTGCTTACTTCCCTTTACAACAACAACTTCAATAGGGTCAATCTTGGTTTGTACAATAGCTTCATAAATCTAATTGTCAAGGTGTGCCTACATTAGGGTCCTGGTTTGGGCCAGGAGTGCTCTTTTGAAGTGAGTCTCACTTGGAAAGACCAGAAATGAATTAACTCTCTTCTGAGCAAATTAAATCAGAAGACACACTCCATGAACTCACCTACTCTAGTCCAGCTGTTAACTGGCTGTCCCTGGGACCAGAGTAGGACTAGTCCGTAGTAAAACACTCAAAATGTGTACTTGTCTATTATTGTTGTTGTAGGTCCTGAGAACTAATTATATATATATTCTTTTATTGATGTCTCTACCTCTTGCTAATGGAAATGTAGCCTCAATAGTCCTTGGATTTTTTAATTTCTGTGCTATCTTTGTGTGGCTTGTAGTAACTAAAATGGCTAGAGGCAAAATACTCAATTTGATAAATTTAGCTGCAGTTAACATAAGAAGTTACTGCTTCTCTTTATATGTTGCTGATGTAAAGGGGATTTTTTTAGGCTACTGATGATGTGAATGCCCATAATTGTAGTTCTAAGGGTGTGTAGGTGTAGGACTTGTAAAAAGGGTTATGTTAATGAGAGAATATAGGTTTGAAAGAAAACTTAGGAAAGTGTGAATCAATCCTTCTGTCCCAAATCAAGAATGACTGCACACAAACCACCCCCTGAGCAGTATTTGTAAAACATAGAAAGACCTAGAGTTTCTTATTTTACAATCTAAGTTGTAAATATAATATGCAAAATGTTACAAAATTTTCCTATTAAATAATTTCATTTCCACTGAAACAATGGAGTTAAAAGATTCATAAGCATAGTTATATAAAACCTTTCCCAGTATGTCCTGAAAGTAAGCGGTAATTGGAAACTGCCCTGAGCAGGATACCTTAATGGGTATATAGCTTTTCAAATTTTTACTTGGCATGGTTGAATTTTTTTGGAAAATTTCAGCCAGTAATACAGTAATTTTTTTTCAGTCACTTGCTTTTACCATTCTCTCTCCTTTACAGATGTTTGGAGAAAAGAAGCGGGATTTTTGTTTGTTGAGGTTTTGTTTGTTTGTTGGTTTGCTTGTTTGTTTTTTTCATGGGGATCCTTTTTCAATAGCTGTGAAAACTGAAATTGGTGAATACTTGGTAGAAAACTTTTTTAATTTCTGTAGGTGTGAGAAAAGGTATGACTTTATCTTCTGCTTCAGATTCAGCTGTACAAAGTTAATGTCACTGACCTCTTTCACAGATGTGTTTCGGGAATGTGGCCCGTGAAGTCTTCAGAAATTCTATTGACGACTTCTTTAGGAAGAGCTGTGAGTTAATCATATAGCCTATGTAAAAAGGTTTGAAGACTGCAGAAAATAGGCAAACCCATTGGCTGAGCATAGTCCATCAAATCAAATAGGTTCTGCATTTGAAGGAATGATGCATGCCTCCAATTATTTTCTCCCTCAGTGTACTCAATCCAATAAATCTGGACACTATAACATGAAGTGGACCACAGTGGTGAATCACTAGGTGGCACATTACCTACCAGGTACAACTCCTCTCCCAGTGATTTATCTGTGGGCAGCACACAGACTGACTCAGATCTATGTACTTGGGGGAAACTGATGTGAAGTCACAGGACAAGAGGAAGGTCCCAGGTTGTGCTGGGATGTACAGAGCTGCAGGGGAGAGAATGGAATGCAAGCCCACTGTCTACCTGTTAGTCTGTGAGATTTGGTAGGTCTGCACTCAGAGTATGATTATGCTACGAAATGTAGTAGTTTATATATATCTGGAAAAGATGAGAGGTAATTGATGATGTATGTACAGATGGTTCTGTCATTTCCCAAGTTTGAATTCCAGCACTTGAATGACAACTTTAATAATGCTCTTTTAACATAGATTCTGTTGTGTATCATTAATTTGTAACTTTGCAGTCTAGCTGTAGTGTGAAACATGTATTTATTTAGTTTGCTTCAAAAAGATGGGAAACTGCTTGTGATTAATATGGTGTCTTTTGACTTCTTCATTCAGTGAGGAGTATAATTTGCCCCAGCTACTGGTTTCTCTCTCTGCACTCATTCCAATACATTGCTATACGTGATGTGAGAAGCAGTCCTCCTGCCTTCCCCACACCTTCTCTCTTCCACAGTAGACCGTGACAATACAAGTAGTCAAAACAGCATATTCATCTTTACAAAAGTAGATCAGAGGCTTACAAGCAACACGGGTAAGAATATCTCAGATTCCTTTCTTCTTCCTTATGTAACCTTCTCTCTTTCCCTTAGGTGGTATGCCCTGTGTGTAGAAAGCGAAGAAATAAGGAGATTGGGTTGAATTCAACCTTGAAAAAAAGAAAATCCTCTTGAATTCAGAAATGTCTTTTTAGATTCTGTAGACATGAAGATCTCAAAGAGCTGAAAATATCAAAAACAATGATGAAACAATAAGCTGGGAGTTTGAGCCATTACCAAAGGCATTGGAGATGACAAAGCTAGAGTTACAGAGAGTGCTGACATTTGGGAGGGAAGTGTCTTAGTAGTGGACCATGACAGAGTTTACTTAGGGAACAATTAAGCCAGTACTATCAGGGACACCTGCTGTTCAAGGAAATCCTGATAATCTTTTGTTTCAATTAAATAGAATTTTTCTTTCATATTCTTCACCTCTTTAGATCACTATGCTGAGTGAGTTTTTAATCCTGTCCTTTACTGCACACTCAAGTTCTTGGGAGGCCAAGTGCACATCTGCTGAATTGTCTTTAATAAAGTTTGAGAAACACTTTTAATTTGTTGTCTTTGAACACTGAGGTTTTTAATAAAAGCTTTGGAAAAGAGGTGTTCACATCTAATGTTTCTGTCAAGCTGTCATGTAATGCTTTTTTTAAGACTTTTTTGTTTTACTTGGTACCTGATCATAGCCCATAAAACAAAATCAGCATCAGAAAACATGGCCATTTCAATTTCATAGCCTTGAGAGAAAGGATTAGTGTTTTCCAGTATTTCTGTTTTCATTTCCTTAGTACATCTCCTAGAAGCTCAGAAAAAAATGCCCAGTGAAGTACTTCAATTATTTCAAGCACCAACAGCTGGTATAAAGAGGCTAGTTTACTGTATACAGTTAACAGTGTGCAAACATGCCATTTTTAGCCTTTGTAAAAGTTCATGCAGCTCCTTGGACAGGAACCAGTGCCGGGTCCAGGGATCTGATTTTAGATTAACAACATTCTTAGAACATGAGTTGTCACCTTTCATTCATGCTCTTTCCTTCAGTCAGTGGTGGTGGCTTAGAGAGAGCAAGTAATACTTCAGGCTTTGGCTTGGGAGATGGGTAGAACCTGTTTTTATCACAGGACTCCTGACTTTGCACCTTCAAGCACCCATTCTCAGGCCATCTCATTATGCTACCTCAAGCCCAAGAGCTGACCCTGTCAGTGTTCCCTTCTGAATTTATAATCTGATCCACTCAGGTGGGCTTCCATGACCAGTACCTGAAGACACTTCCACAGAGCTCTGTGTGGATACTCTACAAGGCTTTTCTGTAGAACAAAGGGGTTTGCTTTTTGAAGGTTTGAGTTTAGTCATATGCTATATCCCTTGAAGTATTTGAGGTAGATCTACTGAACTATGACTCAGATCCCTGTGCATTCTTGGAATATGGAATGTAATTTTTTCATTTAAACATTGAATATATAATTTTGCTTCAGAATTTCTTCTACGCAACAGTTTTCTATTGTATGCTCTATAGAGCATACAAAAAGTGTGGTTTAGATAGTAGTGGAGTTTTATATAAATATATGATTCTATGATTCTGTATGGAAGATAGATATGGAAGTATCTCAACAGCTACAATGTGATCAGCTGGCAGCTGCCACAGTCTGGCTGTTTCTTAGGAAATACTGTGGGCTTGAGAGCTGACTGTCTTGCTGTGGTCTTGGTGAGTTGTTGTGCTTTTTTGGACACTCTTGAATGATTCCCTAAAATTATTTCAAACAGGTACAGCATACATTTTCCTCCTCTAATGCTTGCTTCAGTTCTTTGGGAAGCATTTTTTATTAAAAAGTGTGTGTATGTCTCACGTGTTCCACCTAATGATATCAATGCAAAAATACTTACTTCGAAGTCACACCCACCTAGAAAACAAGGGTGGGCTATGTCAGCTCACTGAAGGTTACTGGAAGCTGTGTCCCTCAGCTCTTCAGAGAATGCCCATGTCATGTAGAAGAGCCCAGTAGAGACAGCCCTGAACTAGTACTCACCTGCCTCCTTCCCACCAACCTAGAGTTGGAGGCAATGCAGCAGAAGTGAGCTAAGCATCGTTAATTTGCTTATGAAACACAGTTAATTCACAGTTAATTAACCGAGTGTCACTGGGATAAACCTGTACTCCCTTGGGACCACTAGCTGAAACCATGTGACCATGTCTACCTTATGCCATTTTGCCATACAGGGAGGCTTGCAGCTATTTCGGGGATTTCACTACCTTGGGTTATTCCACCTTCACACGCCCCCTTTTACAGTTGAAAATACTTTGACATATGAAGTTTATCATATGATTGAATTAGGGTTCACTTTGGTAGTTAAAATATCGTCTACTAATTCATGCTTATCAATATAGCAGCTCTTTCAACATTTCAGGAAAATACAAGTTATTATTTTTGGTAGCCTCTGTTGGTTATACAATTAATCTAGAGGTGCACTGCAACCTTTGTTAGTGTGGCATATTGCTCAAGATGTGGGAATTTTTCTTGGGTTTTTTTTGTTTTGTTTTGTTTGTTTGTTTGTTTTTTAACGTGGGTCTACTAGGAAAACCAAACAAGAAGTGGAAAAATTACAGCAGAATATGACAGACATCTGCAAATCTTTACAAGTTTTTTCAAGTGCAAACTTTAACTAAAAACCAGTAGTAATATTTTCAGATATCTAAGCAAATTGCAAACATGCCATCTCTCATGGTCTATCCTATGATTCCACTTGCAGAAAATGCACTGTAGTTGAGGCACTGACTAAAGACTGGGTTTTGCAATAAAAAAAAAAACAAACCAAACCCTGGAGCTTTTTCTCTATTGGCTGTAAAATAATTCCTACTCCCTTTCTATTGCAATATATTTCATACTTTCCTGTAAAAAGTATTGGTGTCAAGAAGAGGGATTGAGAAAAATTTACTGAGAAATATACTGAAACCTGTTGGCAAAGCTGTTCTCCTGGGCTATAAATGTTCAAATCCCATCAAAAAGGGCAGGTATGTGTTTGAACATGAGTCTCAGAGCTGGCTGAAAGATCCTACTTTTAAGCTGCTTGTTAAAAAAAAGAAGATGCTGCAACTTCCCATTCAATTCTGTGAATTTCTTCTCAGTCTATCCTATTAATTGTTCATATTTAGGTGTTCAAAAAAGTGAGAGAAGACCTCCCATGGGAGGATAATTAATCCTGAAATAATAAAAAACCACTACTTTTTTACATTGTTAAAGAAAACAAAGATTTACATTTCTGATTCAAACCCATAATTTTTCTACCTCATTTTTAATTGTCAGTAAAATTAAAAAGAATTTGCTTGGACAGAATCATAGACTTACAAGCTTGTATGGGAAATGAATTTCTCAATAGAAAGAATAGATAGTACAGCAGATAGCCTAGGACATGCTTAATTTCAGAATTAACAGGAAGAAAAATATGGAGATGCAGCTTCAAAAGAACCATGTTGCTTCATTCATTCTAATTTGCACTGTCCTTAGGATGGCATGGGCAAAACAAGCTTTCACAGCACATCCACCTATGGCAATAATTGGAAATTTAATAAAGTGCATTTGCAGTTCAGGAAAGTTCCTTTCTAACTGCATTAACCAAAAAACATATCTGCACCATAGTTACAAGTAATGCAAGATTATTCCATTTCTAACTGTTATGCTGAAGGATTTGTAGCACTGAAACCCATTTAATAAAAGTGCTTTAGCCTGTTTAATACTAGAGTTTTAATGAATTATATATGAAAGTGTTTTCATCTAGGATGTGCTAAGTAGCAGAAATGTGTATTGCTTTTTGTATGTTTATTCCTTTTTTTCCGCCTCTTTTCACAGAACAGCTTATGTCTAACATTCCCCCTATTTTTGCAAAACAAGACTGATGTTGAATCACTTTTTTAACCACCTTTGATTAATGTACCTCTCCTATGTGGACTGTAGTTTTAAAAGGCTGCTTGTCAGTATTAAGTCTGGTTAAAACAAATGTTAAAACAAAACACTGGTGTGTTGATATTTGTTTTAGCATTTGTAACTAAGTTCCTTGTGTGAGTGAGAGAATGGTCAAAAGACGAAAGAAAATGAGGAATTGAATCTGAGGGTAAAAAAGGAAGATATTCAGTCAGGGCTCACTAGATGTGGTATATGGGCAGTAACAGCTATGCAAAATCTATACAGTGCTACACAGGGCAAAAAGTGAAGAATAATGGTAGAAATTCTGTCAGTTTGCTTTGAGTTGTTAAATGTGATATTTAATGGATAATATTCCTAATAAGAAAAGACTCCTTGACTTGCTGGAAACATCAGTATTTGAAGGCATTTTATGATAATTAAATCTGAGAAAAAGCAATTTCTGAATTAATCTGATATTTTAGATGCCATTAGATTAACTCACTTTCGAGAACTGAAGTGAGATTTTTCAATCCTGCATCATGAGTGAAAAGACACCTTCTAGCTGGGGACAGTAGCAATGGACATAAACTAGTGAATTGTAATTTCTACCTGCAATTCAGTGTTTTGAAGATATTAAATTATTGTCAACTGTGGGGCTTTTGTCAGTTAACTGTATTAAATTCTTACTACTGCCAGTGAACCTTGTTCTAGGAGTCTATTGGCCCAGGCCTGTATTTTAAGGCAAAAAGGCAGTCCTTGTCCCCCAAGATATTTGGTTTAACCATGCAGGTAAATGGGGGTATCATAAATGGAGAGTATAGTACATTAAGACAAAACTGCTCAACAAAAAAAGGAAAATTTTACAGAGCATTAGCAGACTAAATGTTCTCAAGCTTTTTAAAGCATTCCAGACATGCAGGAACAATTTGAAAGAAGGCAGCAGAGAGGCCGTTGCCATGTGTTTCCCTACACAAGTGCAAATCTTTGAAAATCAAACTATGCATATTAGTGGAAGATTTTGTTCCTGGATGGTCAAAGCAGATACCTTATTTAGAGCACTATAAGCAAGAGTGTAATTAGAAACAGTCTGCTGGACCTTCCTCTGCCTTCAAGTGCCTTATGTCATGTGCTCCAGGTCTTGCTGTTGTCTGTGGTGGTCTTCGGTGAATTTTGATGCTCAGTTTCTCTTCCTCTTAAGACTTCTTTAGGAACTTATGTTTGAGTATTGATTATGACAAGCAATCTGAATAGACTGTGAAGAACTTTGAAATACAATCAGATACTGTTCTAGATGATGTGCACTTGAGAAATGCATAGGAAAATATTTTTCCTGGGGACTCCCTTGCTTTTCCAAAAAAATTAGTTTTGACCATGTAATTTTAGGAATACTCAGATCTTTGTGAATCTTAAAATCAAAGAGGACTATTGTGTTCATTTAGTTACAGTCCCTAAGCTGCACATAATTTCTGCATAAGGTGCGGTATATGTTGAAAAAAAGTTATGACTAAAAAGGACAAAAATGCTTAAATACACCTCTGTCCTAGTATATTCCCAGTGATTCCTTAGGCTCACAACTGAAATATAAACCTGAGCCTGAACTTTATCTTTCATTGTTTTCTGGTTACTGGATCTCATTATACATTTTTTAAAAATTGTTATTATACAGAGCCATGAGCCATGAATCTTTTACTTACATGTATTTGCAGATGTGGATCAAGTCATATCTCAGCCTTCTAATTAATAAACCAATTAGAGATCACACTTTCACAGATGGATTTTTCACAAGTTATTTTGAAAACATTTTTTTAATTCCTCCTAACTTTTTATTCAGTAATTATTAAATTCTGCACTGCACAGCATGACATCCTATTCCAGTAATGATCTCACTAATGCTCTTTACAGAGATAAATACCAGCTCTTCGGTAATCTTAGTATTTGCTGACTTAAGCATCCAGGAATCACAGTCATTTTCTTATCTATAGCACTGTGTTGAATGTTCATGCTTAATTAGCTGGTTTACCATGACCCCAGAATCTTTCTTAGTTGGTAAATGTGTTTCATACTGTGATCTACATTTTCATAAAATTGTAGGATGGCTTGCATTCGAAGGGACCTTAGAGTTCCTCCCCCCCTTCCATGGGAGGGATACCTTCTACTAGACCAGGTTGCTCTTAGTTCCCATTTTGCTCTTAGATTTTGTGTTTGCAAATTGCATGGGTTTCAAAACAAATACATCTGGAACAATTAGATTACTGTGCATAGCAGCTCTATGCACTGTAACTTGCCACTCTGCTGATTTTCTTATTTCAGACTGCACATTTATCGTATTCAGCATCTGTTCATCTATTAGATATCTTCACTGTTGTTTACAGCAGTAAGGGAGAATTTATAGCAATTTAGTGAGATATTAATGAAATGCCAAAAAACGCCAAATGGATTAAAGCTGTTTGTCCAAGGAAGCTGGTCTTTGCTATTGTTTGTTCTGTAGCAGATCTTGATGCCATTTGGCAGGACGAATTGAAGCAACTATGAACCAATTCCTGAGCTGAAGCATTTACAGTCAAGCATAGTAAAGTAACTGAAAATGAGTATCTGGGTACATGACTATGCTGCAGTGGGCTTGGGGCTGTTTTACTTTCCTGTCTGGCAACAACAATCAAGGAACATACATGGTTGAATATATTGCAGCAGGAGCATCTTTAGTCACTAAGTTGAAGACACCAACATCTACAAGTCAAAACTACAAAATGTGTAGTTACCATATTTTAGGAATAATAATGTAAGGTGTATCCTTTGATATAGATGCTCCTTCTAACTGGAAAGTCTGCAGGGGGATGCTAGCACCTCACTTACTTTTGTTCTGGATTTTGCTGTTGAGCTGAGCTGCAGGAAAAAAACCTGCTTCTGTGAGGAGGTAGCTGGTGTACACTGGTAGAATATGAGCTAAGGGTATGAGGTTGTGTTTGGGCTCTGTGGGTGAAAATAATGTGTTACTGTCAATTCACCTGGCTTTGAATGCTCTCTGCATACAAAAAGACTTCTCTTTCTTTCATTTGAGTCAAAGAGTGTACATGCCTGAAAAACAATGCCTTATCTGCCAGGTGCAAAGACAGGATTTTGCTGCTTGAATGTGTTGTCATTCGGGTGCTAATGGAGTGGGTCTCGAGGTTTTGTTCTTTAGAGACTGTTTAATTGCTAGGATGTAATATGGAGGTGCATAAGAAAATCATGGCTTTGGAAGGATGGACAGAAAAGCTACATATTTGTGTGTCCGCATACAAATGCTTCTCACATGTAACCTGTAGGCTGTATTTTTTGATCCTCTGTGCACCAGTATTTGGAATATTAAGTAGTAAACTTCAAAATAAGAAAATGAAAGCTTTCCACTTACAAATAATATTTTGTAAGTGTGTGGCTAGATAAAGGCCAAATTAGAACCCTGGTGACCAACAGGGCTGGTTGAAAATATGTATATATATACGAGCATATTAGAATTAGAATAAATGTGCCATGCAAAACTGGATGTTTCCAATGAATTGAGATTAAATAATTCAAATAGCCATGTATGTTATGATTTCATGACACTGTTGCCTTTGATTGGGAGTCAAAAAATTATTAGTAGAGATAAGACAAGAGATCAGTTTTAAGAGAAGGCCTTCAACCACGGCGGTACAGAGATGCAAACATGTGTGTCCAGGGAATTCCACAATTTAAGGTGTTATTCCAACAAATCCTAGATCTATCTGCCCCCCCAGTTCCACCCAGTTCTGCCCCTGGCATGCCCCTTTGGGAAATTGAGGCAGGGGGCTCTAAGACCCCCTCTTCCTCATCTTCCTCTTCATCACAGCACATCCAGTCCTTGGAGCTCCTCTGAAGTTCTGGGTTCTAAAGGTGTATCTTGTTATCCAAGCCAGGGTGCAAATGTTCTTAAACAGAAAGAAGGCCTGCCTTGGAGGGCATGAAGATGTGATCTGCTATGCAATGTAAAGCTGTTTTTGGGTTATGAATGCTTCTTATGGTATTGGCTGTGAAATGAAATTATCAAACACGGTATTACATTTTCTTTCATGAAATGCATTAGTCTGTCTTAATAATAGCACTTTGGAGCAATGAGAGGGCAAATAACAGAAGCTGGCATATTTCCAAACTAATCTGTAAGTCTGGAGGTTAGAAGAGCTAAATAGTTGAAAACCGTCTATAGAGAAAGGATGCAGTTGGTAATGATGGCATGTGCTGCAGGACCTGGTAAACATCAAAGAATTAAAAAGTGCATATATACTACATATTTGTCTATAATTTTTTATTTTTTTTTAAATTAAAAGCTATGGTTCCTTACCTAGTGCTTAGCTTTAAGAAGGCCTTTCTGGAAATGTGGTGATTGCTGCTCACCCAGACAAATGCCTTTTAAAATGGCATGACAGCCTTGGGTTTTGCTGTCAGGATGCTTGCAGCTTACGTTCCAGGCTGAAGCGTTCTTACATGGCATAAGACATCTAGGGTTGCCTTGTGCAGAACTCATCACAAGCAAAAGTTGGTGGAGAAGTTCATGGAGAACTGTCTCCCATGGCAGGGACCTCATGCTGCAGCGTTGTCCCCTGAAGAAGAAGGAGTGGCAGAGACAACTTGTGATAAACTAACCCCGTTCCCCATACTTCCTGTGCTGCTGAGGTGGAAAAAGTAAAGAAAATCAGGAGAGAAGTTGAGCCTGGGAAGAAGGGAAGGGTGGGGAGAAGTTGTTTTGAGCTCTGGTTTTACTTCTCCTTACCGCAGTCTGCTTTGATTGGTAATAAATTAACTTATTTTTTTCCACAAGTCAAGGCTGTTTTGCCCATGACAGTAACTGCTGAGTGATCTCTCCCTGTCCTTATCTTGACCCATGAGCCTTTTTTTGTATTCTCTTTCCCCTGTCAAGCTGAGGAGAGGACGAATAGAGCAGCCTCAGTGGGTACCTGGTGTCCAGATAAGGTTAATAGATGTTTTTAAAAACTATGAGTATGAATATCAGCTGTTCAGACTGGCTTTTCCCATGCTATCAGGATCAGCTGATCTGTTTTCTTTTTATTCTTGTTGTACTAGCTTTTTCACATTGTGGTTTAACCACTTTTTTGTGGTCCTGATCTTTAAACTGTTAATTAAAATAATCCCTGAATGCAGATTAATGACTTGTTATGATTTTGACCTAAATAACTTCTTCTTTCTATCACAAAGACAATGACTATTGGTAGAGTAATAAATATATTGTAAATTGCAGCATCAGATCATTAACTGAAATTGTTATGCCTCTAATATTTTATCTACTTCATCACTCTTCTGTCTATGAACCTATTTGGCTAGAAAAATTTGAGTGCTCCAAGTCTTTAAACAGCTTTAAATAGCTGTCTTATCTTTCACAAATGAATCCTGATGATGCCTCCAAAACAAGCTGGTCTGAATACAGCAGGG
This sequence comes from Myiozetetes cayanensis, assembly GCF_022539395.1. Lineage (NCBI taxonomy): Eukaryota > Metazoa > Chordata > Aves > Passeriformes > Tyrannidae > Myiozetetes > Myiozetetes cayanensis. The sequence goes on along the minus strand of NW_026087411.1, from coordinate 83,285,463 downwards.
CAATGTTCAGTAATGCACAAGGGATGGCTTAAAATCCATCTATTAGCGCTTCAGGGTAAAAGATGTGGACTTCATATCTCTTGACAGTAAAATATCCAGCAGGGCCATGCAACTCAGCTTCCTATTCTGTAACTGTCTGAAAGATGGAAAAGTAAGCAGGGTTGTTTGTGATAGGAAAACATGAGTTGTTCGAGTGCCTTTTTTTTTTTTTTTTTTTTTAAAGAGATGTGTGAAATGCATCTTCTGTAATTTTTTTTCTCAAATCTGCTTCCAGTTAGAAAAGTCTAATGATATTCATAAACCATTTTCTCTCCAAAATATTCCAACATTTTTTAATAGCTTTCCCTCCTCCCTGCTCCTACACAAACATGTATTAGAATTATTTTTAATGCTTCCTGGAACTGGCTGCAGAACTCCCAAGTAATGCTCCTCTCAAAAAATTATGAATGTTGAAATGAAGAAATGTTTGATCAAAATCTGCTTTTCTACCTTAAGACTACATCTAGGTGTGTATTACAATATACATACAGATTTATATTTATATTAAATATATACATGCATATATATAAACTAGGATTAAATTAAGGCTGGAAACACATTTTCATATGCTTGAATTTGCATTTTGATAATGTATATATTTATTATATGTATATTATGTACATATATACAATGTACAATATGTATATTTTATTTTTTAAAATAAATTTTAAAAAACCACATTTTCTCAGTGCTCTTATGGTTATCATATAAAATATGAAGGTTTCACAAATATTTTGTATTGACAGCACTCCAGAAAAATGAAGATATCTATTTTATAGGCAGGTGACTTGATCCAAAGATTACATTGTATTAAATTTTTCTCCGTGTTTGTGGTTTCTAGGACTTGCATTTTGTTATTGTAGGTTAAATTAAGTTTCTTTCACAGTGAATTCAGATGTTTCCATGAGTCATAAGAATCTGAGGATCCATTTAAGTCAGAAACATTTCCAAATTGCTGTAGATTATCTTACTTGTTTCCCTGGATGCTGTTCATAGTTATGTGGATTGAAGCAGGAATACCGTGGTAAAGAAGCTAGACCTCCCTAACCAGGAGATAGGAAAGCAGCAGATGTTGAATGATGGGAGAGTTATTGCAAAGGGAAGTTTTTCAAGGTGTTGGAGATGGAGCTAAGGGCAACGCCTCTTATTTAATTAAGGAAATTAAAAAATCCAGCAAAATTCAGGTGCAGTTGGAAGTGCCTTTTTTGGGAGGTGAGGATGAGAGTAGGTAGATGGGAAAATAGGAATAAGGGTGAGCTGTTCTACTGCAGCTAAAAACTTGAAATTTTTCAAAGTATCTTTTCCCTCTTGATAAGGAGATGTGAGTAAACTTTTGTCAGATGGAGGATTCACAATATTTTGAAGGTGTTGGACTAGAGAAAACAATAGAAAAACCCTAGAATATTCACTATAAGCTTAGATATCCTAAATTAATTTCCCTTTGCAAACTCTGTATTCAAGTTAGTATTCAGTTTAAATTTGAACTTACCTTTTTTTTTTAACTTAAAAAGTAGTCTTTTGTTTGAGCTGTCACTGTGGCATAATTTATCCTGCATTTTTTACAATGTGCATTCAGTCACTTTTCATTTTTTACTTCCGAGGGTTAATTATAGTTTTTAAGTCTTTTGTATACTTACTCCTCCATGGCTACATAATTAGTTTGTAATGAATAATCTCTGAGTTGTGATTGGCTACTGTGGCTTCTCACAGTTAAAAGATAAACCTGGAAATAGAAAGTACATTGCTTCCACATTATTTAGGAAAGAAATAGTTTCACATTGTTTAGCCATCTGAAAAATAAGTGCCTTGTCCACAAGGCACTTCCTATGATTGAGGAAAGATAGGTGATAGATAAGGATAGTTTGCCTCCATCATTTTTATACCTGAGTCAGCATCACAGGAATCTCTCTCCGTTGCCTATCAGAGGTATTCTAGAGAAGTAGTTCTGAGAAGTTTTCAAAGCCTGCACTTGTTGGTCCACTCAGACATAAGAGTTTCTACATAAGTCTCCATTTGCTCTTGAGTGTGTAATTTAGTGTCTTGCTCCATCTCATCCACAGTCCTGAGAACCCCCTGACATTTCAGATACTAACCCCTTGATACAGCTACTCTCTGCAGGTCCCAAAACCCTCCTGTCCTCTCTGCCATGTCAGTCCTGCCTTATGGCTTTGAACAGAACCTCGCTGAGGTTTGTGTCTTAGAGGCTGTTATCTGTCTGTCCTAGGCTCAGAGCAAGCCAGCCGAAGTAATTCAGCAACCCTCCAGCTTGGAATAGTAGTAGATGTATGCCCTACCTGAGATGCCTTGTATGTACCTGTGTTTGCACAGCAGAAACTAAACTAAACTAAACAAAAGCTATTCCTCTTATTGATAAACCAAAATCAATATATGATAGCACACGGCCATTATGACTCTGGGATAAAGGCAGGGTGTCATATTCTGTTGATTTAAGCATAGATTAATTTGTATTTATGAAATATAAGAGGTAATGTTATTTTTACAACTGAATGATTTCAAAGTCAAAACAACATCTCATGAAAATAATCTGAAAGGATCAAATAAATTTATTTTACTTAGTCAAAACACCTCTCAGTCCTAACAAAATGACACATAACAAGCTTTTTACCCTTCTGTCTATTGAAGGAAGATGAGTTGTCTTCAATGCCAAAGTCAAATCATTTTCATATCATTTTACCCAGCAGTCCCTAGGAGGACCTTTAGCTTCTTCAGATTAGATCTTCTTGACTAGAGTTTCAAGTTTTCTCTGTTCTACTGAAAATCCCAAAACTTTTAGTTGTCTGTATACATCTTGAGCATTTACTTAAATACTTGCTAGAATATCTTCCTAAAATAAGGACACCCAAGCATGTATTTAAGTGGGGTTTTGTTTGGTAGTGTTTTTGTTTGTTTGTTTTTTGATCTAGAATGGAAAAGGTATGTGTTCTGTAGAGCTGTTTCTCAGAACTACAGTACAGATTAATATTCACTCCTGAAAAAAGAAATTCTTATTTAGGTAACATCTCAAGAGGCAGTCATGAAGGTTGCAGAGCTCTGTGCAGTACTGCAGGGAGAAGTTCCCTGCTAGATGCTATATATTATTCCAGTCTGTGTGAAGTAGACTTGGTTTCTGGTCTGAGACTGTCCAAGGCTTTTAGTGGCCTTTTGCTCTCCCTGGAGTAGTTGTGCACGGACTGTGATCTCAGTCTCTCTGGAGATGTGATTGTTAATATTAAAAATATTTCTAGAAGAATTTCTAAATAGCTTTAGTCAAACCAATAGCAGTTTTTCATCAGTATTATCTGTTTTATTCATGTGAAGGCTATAGGTCTCATCTAGCACTGTTATTGCCTTTGTGTGACCCATGGTACTTATGGAACTTATTGCTATCTGACACTGATTTAAATGAACGGGGGCAGGCAGGAATTTGTAACTTGTTTCATTGTGAAAGCATTTAAGCATTGTTAAAATGTTAACTATACATTTCTTTCCTGCTGGAAATGCTTAGGCATTTATTTTTTTTCCTGGAGAAAATTATTGATTTAATTTTGTTTAAAATTAAAATTAAAAATTAATTTAAATTCCTTAAATAAAACACCTTCTCTTTAAGATTTTTGTAGAGATTTTAAAAAATAATATTTAGAATAAAAATGTTTTCAAAAAGGTTTACAAATCTGAGTGATACCCTTATCTTAAACAATTGTATCACTGTGCAAAGAGAATGAACTACTTCAGTCTTCCTTTTGGGGTTGTTTTGTGTTCTTAGAGTTGTGGAAGAGGTTCAGCTTAGTTCATATCACAGGCAGTTTATACTATGGAGGGACTATGACACTTTAAATTTGGGGGTGTTTGCCTTTTGATTTTTTTTTTTTAAATCATTTTATTGGGTGATCTTTTGGGACAAGAAAGATTTAAAAAGCAATATATTGATAATACTGATTATTCAACTTTTATATTTTGCTTTCTATTAGTAAACTGTAAAGATATTTTAAAAGGACATTATTTTTAAAATTATAATTATTAGTGATAACTACATACTCAACCCACAGTTGTATTGTGAGCCTGACAGATTCTTATTTTTAAGAAGTATGCCAGCTGAAATAATTTCCACATCCAAACCTTATTTTTTCTTATCACCTTAAACTTTATACTAAATAAAGAAAAAAAAAATTCAGTGTGGAGATACGTCTCTGTTGAAGCCAGAGATCAAATTGTTAACAACAGAAAGGATATGATCCTTTGTTCCCAGTGCTTCGTGAAATGTCCTTTAAGCAGAGAAGGTCTACATCGATTTTTCAAGCAGGAATTCAAAAAATGTTCATGTTCACAAAGTACTACACTGTGAATAACAAGGTCTTGACAGAATTGACTCCTAGAATGATATGGTAGATCACCCCCACAGATACTGCACGTGGTTCTCCCATACACATTTATATTCCTCAGATGAGAATGGAATGATTTTACCCTCTTATAATTTCACCTTCTTACTTTATTACTTTTATATACCAATTGTAGAGTTCTTGTTTGAAAAATTTTCTGACATGACTTTTAGCAGTGGTGCACAAGAGTTTTCCCACTTACTGAAGATTATTCTCTTCATGTAATGAAAAGCAATTGCCGTCTTTTTAAAACAATGATCTCTTGTACTGAAGAAAATGTAATGCATTTAGCTCTAACTTATTCAAAATGAAAAGCTATTTTAAGCTATTTCAAACTTACTTATGTCTCTAAAACTTTAGTACTTGGTCAAAAATGTGTACCCAGATTTTGCTAAGCAAAATTACCATTTTTACTGCCTATTCTCTAGCACATAATTTTGCAAGTTTATTGATTTTAATCAACTTTTAAACTTCCATCATCCAGGCTATTGCATAAGGAAAAACCTCTGTTTTCTTTAGCTGTAAACCCACACATGGGTCTTTATAATCCATTAGATTTTAAATAATGCTTATTGTATATAGTTACAGTCTCCTTTCTGTCTTGAGCAGAGTGCAATGATCTTCTAGAGGAGCTCTGAGGGTGCTCCCACTGTTTCAGAGAAAACAAAATGTTAATACCACGTACAAAATGAAATATTTTAAGAAGGGCATTTTTAGCATGATGCCCTCCTGCCACGATCAGATAATTATCAACAAGAAACCCAAACCCACACATGACAGCATTTCTGATAAGAGTCTGCACTGTGTGTCCATTCACCTGACACACAGTGGGACTGGGACCTCCCTGCCAAAACAAGCAATTAGAAGTTGTGTCCAACGTGGGTTTATCACACCCTGGTGAGTACAGTAACCATGGATAATCCCCACAAAGATGCAGTGCTGGCTCTACAAAGAGCAGTTCTAGCATTTTGTATTTTAAGAGATTGTCTGCCTCATGCTGGAAGGACAAGAAATCCATGTAAGAAGGATCCTGCTTTTGATTTTTTTCATGGGCTTTATCACCTTTCTGCTAGCTTTGCTACGAGGCTACAGGAATGGCACGCTGCTTCTCTGCTGCTGCTTCAGGAAGACTGCAATTGAAACTTGCATAAAGTCAGCTTAGCATTGAAATCAACGGCTGAATTTGAAAAACCTTTTTCATTTTGTCCCTGCTCTTTGCAGCAGGACTGGACTAGGTGACCTTTAAAGTTCTCTTATAACCCAAATTATTCTATGACTTAAAAAATTTATATACTGGCTGAGGTATTTGGGAATTTCTTTGCTTTTCATTTAGATAAATAATGATCTTTATTTTTTTTTTCTATAGGGATGAAAGGACAGGAAGAGCTGCTTATTTTGTTTCATATTTAAACAATGGAAATTATTATTCATTATTTCCAATCTTTTGTTCATGTTTTACTAGACCAACCATCTGAGCGCCTGCTGGATTACAATCATAAAATAATTCCAAAGACTCTTGAGAAATGTGATGCTCCAACAAATTCTAGAATACTATTACAGCAAAGCTAAACAAATAATTAAATGAATCATTATTCCCACCTACCACTCATTGCAGTGTTATTGCATAATAAACCCATCTGAGTGCAAGGAGGAAAAATAAAATCTGGAGAGAAATCAAGTCAATATGCTCGAAATGACTAGAATTCATTTGAATAGAAACAAAAACAAGGAGGAATGATGGTGATGATCAATATCAGCATAAAAAATGTCTTTTTTTACACCTGTCCTTGCTGCTGTATTGCCTTTCCACTGGAGCTAATTCCACGTAGCTTCTTATTTATCTCTTGGCTGCTAGTGGCTGGTGATTTGAGCCTGCACAAATCTAGTAGCTGGAATCCTCCGTGAGATCACTTTCTTCTACTGATGGTACTGAAACCTCTGCCTTAAGTCTCAAGATTGGAAAGAAATAAAAGAGTATGACCGTGCAAAAGAGATGTAAGATGGGGAGTCCTAGCATCTGAACCCTGAATCCTTCTCCCTAACATGCTTGCCCTTAAGACAAACTTTTTATTTTGTCCATCTAACAAGGTCATCTGAGGAGTGGTAGGGTAGTGGTCACAGCTCTTAATGACGTTGTAGGATTAGGGGTGCTTGATATCTTCCAAATCAAGTTCACAGATGCTGGAATTATGGGCCCCTGAGCACAAGAAGAGAAAATTACCTGGTGCTGTAAGGCACTATGTAGTCCTGGTCATGGAGCAGGACAAGGCCAGAGTTTTAGCTTCTCCCCATCAACCTTGTGGCTGTAAAGTGATGCAGCAGGAGTCCTACAGATGCTGCTTTGGTGTTAGATTTTAGAAAACAGTCACTTTGCCTCTGAGCTGCACTAGCCCTATCACAGTTTCTTTATTTCCCATCACTGTATTTGCCATCTCCACCAGGAGAGGCAAGGCTAGTCCTTGCAGTAGGAGAAAAGGGAGGTCCAGTATCACCTGTTATGAGAGAAGAAGTGAAGGCTTGCCAGGGAAAGTAGCAAAGAAATGCATAGGACCTGAAAGTAACTTGTGGCATGAGTCTCTGCTGTGGAAGCAAGAGTTCTCTTCATTTGCATCAGGCTGATAAATAGGAATTTTCAGTTGGTTGTCCCTCAATTCATAATGGAGGGAGACACATCAAGATTGAACAGAGCTGTAATTAACAATTTGTTACTCAAGCATATAGTAGTGGCATGAAGGTTTCTAGGTGAAGTTTTGTATTTGTAAAGTATCTTACAAAACCCAGGCACCTGTTGCTCACAACAGAAACCTGAATTAGTGCAACGATGCAAAAGCCATAATCTTCATCCAAATAATTGCCATAAGCAGTGCTTCTAATGGGAAAAAAAAATCAAGGAATATATGTTTAAAGTTTTCATAAGATCAAGCATAAGGTGTTCATCTAAATTTTCAGTAGTTTAATTTTAACAGAATGGTGCAGAGTGGCATATCAAAACATGTAATACTATATACTCTATTGAGTAACATTTGGTATTTCTCAGCCTTGTTCATGTTTTAGCATTCCAAGAATGGATAAGACACATTGTACAGATCCAGCATAATTTGTGGAGCAGAAGCAACACAGGGGTATGGTGCCATAAAACTTACCAGTAAAATGTAACATTTGTATATTTTGACAGAGGCGACAGGACAGATGCAGGAATTAACAGTATGTGGCAGGAAGCAAAGAGTAGATGCAGTCTGATATTAATTAACAACATCATTATTTTGATCAGCCATTAAACTGGAAACATGTATAAGAAAAGTGAAGTCTGTGGAAGGAAAAAGATGACAAGACAAAAGATGACAAAAGATGACAGAACTTCGAAGCTGGAACTTTTGGCTGCTGTAGTTTCACACAATAACTATGTGTATAACAAGAAGTACTGTCATATTCTGGATATTTCAACTGAAAAATAAGAACCATTTCATCATATCATGCATGGAATATAATTTTAATAACAGAAAAAATCAGAAAGCTGAATAGAGGAGAAGTTTGACACATTATTTGCCAGTGACTGTCTATCAGGGAAGTACTGAACACATTTTTTGTACAAAGAAAGTGAACCATTTCCAGCATATTTCTGTGCTGGATAATGCCACATTTGCCTGAAGAAGTTACTATTAGGTTCCCTCCAGTTTGACAAATGTATTTGAACTGTCAGATTGTGTCTAAAGGCAGCCAGTCATTTCTTTGTTTTAAGTCCCAAATTATATTTGACAGTTATTGTTAAACTCAAGGTGCCTCCCTGCAAAACCGATCCACTCTTTGCAACTGTGCACTTTCTACTAACTAATCAATAGATAAGCAATTTTCATGGCCTTTGGCTTCTAGTTCAGTTGCTAGCTTTTAACAGAAATCACTGCCTTGGAAGCAACAAAGACCTTTAAAAGGATTGAAATGATCATACATAATTAAGCTTTTCTACCCATATATTTATGCTTTGATTCCAGGACACAGAGAAAAAATTAAAATCTGTAGGGATGTTGCCCCTTTCATTTTAAAAAAGTACTGTTTTCTGTTTATGTGCTTCTCTGCTACTTGGCTAGAGAAAGCTAGGAATAAGACAGAAATCAGTGGAATGCTTGTAGAAAATGTAGTAGTGCTAACCTCTTTGTGATTCTCTAGGAAGATTAGAATTTATTCCTTGCTGTGAATTAATGGATTTTGTACTGGGATATTGGCCAGGATTCACTGGCTCCAGATGCAAATGGTTGATGACTACTTGCTACTTCTCATTTTTGGCCCATAGGAAATTGCAGTGTGAAAGTGCAGCAAACTCGTAAAGATATATCTTTGACAAGGGTGGAGGAAGAGAGAGGAAAGATGATTCACATTCTCATGTCTGATATTTCCTGTTGCTGACAGAAGACCAAATAAATTTGTCTTTCCTGTTCAAAGCATTTAGTGATGTCTGAAGAATAGCATAAGGTAAGTTGTACTATATTCTATTGGTAACAGTTTTAAAGAACAATATTATTTCTACAGTGCTGAATTTGGGTGAGATGTCCACCTACAATGTATTTGATTTCTCCCAGAATTACTGACATGTCCCTTCAATTAGCCTCATGAACAGAGCCTTCTGTATCAATTGTGGAGTAGCAGCATTCAATCATTTCCTTACTGTGAGGGTTGAAAGAGTTTCCATGAGTGAATAAATAGGTATTCCCCATGCTCTGAAATTATTGCACCCTCCAGAAAGATGAAATGCTTGACAAAAACTTCTTGAGATCAGTAGAGAACTGAAGCTTTCACATATATGATCTGAATAAAAGCAAGTGGGTAAAGAGAAAGATCTTTGAAAGAAAGACTTGACTCACTTTGTGAAAAGATAATTAGATGTCCTATTTCAGGAGGGAGTTCAGGTCTGGCCAACCTCAAGTATTCACTGTATGGAGAGAGGCAGGATTAGAGGAACACACCCTCAGTCTCTGTGGCTCCCCTCCTGTGAAAAAGTTTAGAGTGTATCATCTTCATCACATCTGCAGATGCATCTGCAAACACAAAATGTTGTAAGTTGGACATTGGAACAGTGGACACTGCACAAGATGCAGAAGTTGTTTTTGTGTGCTGTGTCCTTCTTTCCCCATTGCTTTGCAGTGTTGTCCAGACTCATTCATTCAGTGTTCTCACTCAGGACCCTTTTTCTTTTTATTAAAATATTCAGACTTTCCTGCATTTCAGTTTGTACCTTTGACATGTTAGATAAAATATAAGGAGCTCTTGAAAACCAAAGGCTCTCATGCTCCATAAATCCTTTTGAGACTTGTTACCATCTGTCAATCATGACTGTGATAAATCTTCCTAGTTAAGGCAGTTTAGAACTTTTCAATAGGTCACTTGCCCTTACAGCCTCTTTTTAAAAATTACCTAAAAGGAAAAAAGTTGATGAAAAGAAGAAGACAAATACCTCTCATTTCAATGTGTGTTTTTTGTTTGTTTGTGTTTGGTTTTGGTTTTGTTTTTTTTTTTTAAGGAGCTTTTTTCTGTCCCAGTTGCTGTCATGAAGCCACTGGACATATTCTTCTTTGCATTTACATTGGGTGTTTATTGACTAACCTAGACACTGTGTTTTTCAGTGGGGATGAAGTTGCCAGTGATAGTCTGGTCTAACAAAGAAGGTAAATGCTGATTTAAGATGGGGCAATAAACCAGAATGTATTCATGAATAGATTTTGCATTATTTAATTGAAGCATCAAACCTCCACTCTTTTGAGTTAAGGAAAAGCTAAGTCATGTTAAGCAAGAAACTAAAGGTAATTGATGTCACTCAGTAAAGTATTTTATCCTTATTCGAGCCAGATGCTGAAGGTGACAGGTAATTTTGTATGTAATTATCAAGTGAAAACCAAATACATGGAAATCTATGTGACTGCAAGATGTATTTCATCTTTAACCATCAAAGCTTTTGACAAATATGTAACCAGTTATTCTGTCTGTTAGTTGTATAAGACTTTAGACAGGCATTGTGGCAAGAGTAAATCCTGATATTTCTGCATTACAAAAGTAGCAACAACCACTTCATGTTTGACTTGCTCAGGGTACTACAGATATGATACCAGTGAAAAACATTTGGAGACCTGGAATCACGGAGAACAGATAAGTGAATAATTTCTGTCTGAAGTGAATTCAGGTGATGACCCTGCCAAAACAAGAGCCTAACACAGCACAGCTGGCTGCAGTGCCACGAAAGAACTAGAAGTGTCTGCAGTAGAAGCAATCATCACCTAATAAAGAGGATGTGGTAAATTTTATGAATAAAAATGTGTATAAAAGCTCCAGGTTATTATTAACAAAATGACTGACAAGTGCTTTTTTTCTTTTTTTCCCTCTAGGAACCAAAGTCATGCCATGTCTTTGGTTACAGGTGGTATGAAGTGAAAACCAAATGACTAGAACAACGTATTGAGGAAATATAAGTCCTTTTGGCTGCTTCTGTCATTCAAATAAACTCTGATCAATTACAGGACGAAATTATTCAGTTGAATAATCACAAGAAAATACAGACCTTCCTCTCATCTGGGAGGTCGTTAAGAGAGTGCACAGCATCACATTAGAGCACCTCTGGGGCTTCACATAATAGCTTATAAGTTAGCAAGAATCCTTTCTGAGCTCAAGAAATCCTAAAAACTGATCAAAATCCTCCTGCTCTGAGATAAAAAATGTATGCATATTTTTTTCTCTTCTGTAAATATTTTGTCATTAATTTTAAGAAAATCTAATCTCTAAAAATAATTCATTTGTCTTTCAGGAAATGTTGTATGTAGTTGCAATGATTCTGTGTAAGTCCTCTTGCTTTGCAAGAAACTTACAATTTTGGTGATTTGTTTTGCCTTAGAAATATAAATTTTGCAGAAATATACTGACATGTTTATCATTGTAACAATGTATGGCCTAGTTTTGTTTTGGAACACTATTTGAGGAATTAAAAACCTGGAAATAGGCATGTAGAGCAACAAGAGCTGTAAATTATCTTAATTTTGTTAAGGGGACAAAAAAAACCTCATGTAGCTTTACACTGTTCTAAGGTTTGGAGTTTTGGCTGAGATGTTTTTTTTTAATACTTAAGCAAATGTTTATCTACAAATAGGAGTTTCATTGGACTGTTCTTCCACTAAGAATTGGAAATGGATATGGGAGTCATGTTCTTTCCTAAAAGTTGGCATAATGTATAATATATGGGTGAGAGAGTGATGGATTTAGGTCTAATCTCTATGAAATGCTGCATCTGTATGGTTCCTGAAAAAGGAGTTGTGTTATCTTTTCTTTGTGCCTTGTCTCAGTTTAGGTGGCTTTGTTGACAAAGTGCTGCCTGCTCCTGTATGCTTTCCCTCCTTCCAAAGTCTCTTATCTGCAAGACTGGGTGCACAGAATTTTTACAGTGGTTATTGAACTGTTGTAGCTAATCTTCCAGCCATGGAGATGGGAGAGTGCCATCCTTCCTAGGCATGGATTCAGTCTGGGTCTCAGCTGTGGCAGATACATGTGAGCTGAAGGGCTTAGAAGTGACTTTTGGATTCACAAAAGCAGGTATTGCCATAAGCACCAGTCTTGTCCTTTTCAGCAGGGTGGTGTCTCTGGTCTGGTGTGCTGTTGCTGCTGCTGACTGTGATTCTTTGACTTGTGATTTTCTAGGAATTAATCACCATTAATTACGTACCAAACCATCACTCTTTGCTTGTGAAGGTGAGGCATCATGGTGTGCTTTCAGCCCTGTGTATTAAAGGACACACATCATTCACCTTCATTTAAAATCTCCCAGCACTTGCTAAGAGTGAATAAAAGCATCAAAGCTTGGTCCCTCTCCAGCTGCATGCTGACATTAAATGTTGCCAAGACAAGCTCAAAGGTTAGATAGTATTTCTGCCTGCTGTGGTATATTGATCTTGTTTTATGTTGTTAAAGTAATTAAAATTATGTCTGTGACAACAGTTTGTGAAGTCCCTGGGATACAAAAATGAACTCTTTGTAGAAATGAACAGTCTTGTAAGAAAGAGACGCAGTGAAAAAGAATAACAGACCCAGAGAGAAAATTATATTCATTTTCACAAATTGATTGATCTGAAATAACTGCTGACAATTATACACAGCCATTCTTCATTCCAAATGGCAGCAGAAGTACCGTGATAAGCTTAGGTACTTGGGTTTTTTGGATGACTATTTGATCTATTCACAACTAAAAGACATTTCACATGCCGGACCATGGTATCTGGCAGTGTAAAGAAACTCACCAACAGAAAGGGTACAGGGGCAAGTTAATTACAAGAGTTGTAGGAACTGAACAGCTGCACTGCTGTGCCTTTTGAGAAGCATTGCAAGCAGGACGAGGGAGGTGATCGTGCTGCTATACTCAGCCCTGGTGAGACCACATCTGGGGTGCTGTGCCCAATTCTGGGCTCCTCAGTGCAAGAGAGACATGGAGCTCCTGGAGTAGGTCCAGTGGAAGGCTAGAAAGACAATTGTATTGGATCTGGCTGAGATGGACTTAATTTTCCCCATAACAGCCCTCACAGTGCTGTGATTTGCACTAGTACCTAGAAAGGTGTTGATAACACACCAGTGTTTTGGCTCCTGCTGAGCACAGCATCAGCACCATCTAGGCTGGGTGTGGATAAGATCATGGGAGGGGACATAACTAGAACAGTGACCTAAATTAACCAAAGGGATATTCCATACCATATGAGGTCAGCTCAGATATAAAAGCTAAGGACAGGAGGAGGAAGGAGTGAAACATTTGTTATTTACAATGTCTGCCTTGCAAAGCATCTGCTATGTGTGCTGAAACCCTGCTTCCTGGGAAGTGGCTGGATGTTGCTTGCTTATGGGAAGTAGAGAATAATTTTTTTCTCTTTGCTTGTTTGCACACAACCTTTCATTTTTATTTTAGTAAAATGCCTCATCTCAACTTACTAGTTATTTTCCATCTTACTGTCTTTCCCTTGTCCAGTTGAGAAGATGGAGTGATAAGGAGTCTTAGTGGGCACCTGGTGTTCAGCCAAGGTCAACCCATCACAATGATGGGGTGTAATAAGGGACTGAGGCATCTGTCTTACGAGGAAAGGCTGAAGTGGTTGGGCCTGTTCAGTCTCAAGAAGAGACAACTGAGAGGAGATCTCATCAAAGTCTGTAAGTATCTGAAGAGAAGGTGTCAAGAGGATGGCACTTCTTGGTTGCCAAGCCATAGAACAAGAGGCAACAGGCAGAAACTGATGCACAGGAAGTTCCACCTGAGTATGAGGAAGAACTTCATTACTCTGCAGGTGACCACGTGCTGGAACTGATTGCCCAGAGTGGAGCCTCCCTCACTGGAGATATTCAAAAGCCATCTGTGACACAGACTGTGTCCAACGTGCTCTAGGATGACCCTGCTTGAGCAAGGAGGTAGGAACAGATGACCCACTGTGGTCCCTTCCAACTTTATCTGTTCTGTGATTCTGTGATTTATCTTCTGAATTTAATGATTTTTCTAGCCCTAAGATATCTCTTTATAGTAAGGATGAGTCTTTCTACTGTAGTTTTGACCTTGCATCACAGAATTCAATCCAGTCTTTCTAGAATAGTAGCAAGAGCTTTTCAAAGAGGGAGAATTTTGGTATTCTCCCTGTATAGTAAAAATTTTATTAAATAGAAAAGACAAAAAAATCCCACTACACACACATACATGGGTAGAGTGCAAATGTTCTGATTAACCAATAGGATTTTGAGAGGTAAACCAATTGGCAGGTAATCCCAGATGCTACAAGACCCTTTATTTTCAATGTCTTTGTTCTTTTTTTGCTTATAAATAGCAAATGTGCTTTATCGAGTGAAAGTATAAACAAGCAAACTTCAAGCAAAATTAATGTCTTGTTTATCGTTCTTTCTAAAATGTTCTTTATCCCAGGAAAAAAAAAATTGGTATGTTAAATATCAGTATATGAAATATTAAATACCTGGTAAAATTGTGGAGAAAAAAGGCTGTGTCACAACAAAAGGAAGATAGATACCTGACTATCATTAAAAGAGAAAAGATGTCTGAGAGGCAAGGGTACATCCAGAAGTATTCATGAGAAGCAAAAATCATCAGCGAAAGGTGAAAAACTTTTCATATGTTCATGGTTATGAAAAAGATTTGAGATTTGAAAAGCAATGAATCTGATGAATGAAATGAAAGAGTCTGACAATTCTTCTTCGGACATAAAATCTTGACTCAAAGAAGAAGATTTACTGGTGATGAACATTCACTCTTGTTTTGTTCCTCAGCTCCCAGATATTATTAAAAAATACTGAGTTTTACTAAAACTACCTGTCTCATTTTTTCAATCCATGGTGGTTGTGCATTACCTTCTTAATGTAGTTAAACATAAAAACCAAAAAAGCTAGATGCCTCTTTTTTTCCAGCACTACTTGCTACTTCCTGTTCCTGGGAGAATTCCTCCATATTGGCTGTCCAATTCTATCATATGTCTTAATTCCTTACCTTGGGTGTCACGATTTGATTTCCTCAAGAAGCTTATTTATCTTATTAATGACTTTCCTGTTTATCGAAAGGTACAGCTAAGCCACAAAATTCAGTCTCTCCTGAAAAGCCAGGGGTTTACCAATTGAGCCAGGCTTTCAGGGTACAGAAAGTACAACCCCCTGAACCCAGGGAATGTGCCGAATGTGAGCCTGTATTGGAGTGCTGCTGAATAGGCAGGGGAAACCCAGAACTTTCAGGATAGTGACAGAAGCATCTGCATGTGAAAGCCATTCCTGTCTTTGTATCATTTGAGCAAAGCCTCAGTGTTTGGAAGTCTAGATAACTTGAATTGTACATGGCAATTATGCTTGCAAAGGGACAAATTCTATGATGGGGAAAATATTAAAAACCCCCACATTGTCAGCTCCAGCCTATATTCATTGCACAGTGTCAGGAAAGATGTGAACATGCCTTTCTGAAAACAAGAGAGAATGTTTACCAAGAAACTTTTCCTTACTGATAAGTTGAAGTCCTTTAGTGCAAGCAATATTGATCTTAATTACTATGTAATGCACTGTTAGGAAATGTGTTGCTGTAATGATACGATTTTTGTTGTTTGCTGACCAGTGTTCTACCACAACACCCCCAGTTTCTATCTTGTGGTTGCAAATTTTATTTGTGCTTTACAATTTGTCAGATGGCCATAACCACTGTACATTCAGGGAATACCTTTCAAGTATCTTTATTCCTCTCTATACTACTGTTTTATTTTACTTTGAGCCCCTTTCCATTACTGTAAAGCAACATCTTGTTTAACAGACTGGCAATTGATGCTGCTGTGTTACAAGCTGTCTGTCAGGTGATTCTACAGCTCCATTGTGGTTCACCTTGGAGACCATAGCATTTACAATGCTTCTGTAATCCAAAACCAGAGACACTGTTGCAGAGAAGAAATACAAATTTGATTATTTTCACTATACTCCTATTTTGAATATTATAATTGTTTAGACCCAATCGTGGCAGAGCAGATTTTTTCTAGACATCTTTAGCTCACCTCTGATTCCATCTGTGGCTATGATATGCATACTAACCTCACTCCATTTAGGATTAAGTAAATGGCTTAATTCTACTCTGGTCCTCGACACATTCACTGGAATATATCTTTCTAGTGAAGAGGGAGACTAAACCTATAGATAAGCAGTTAGAAACAGTTATTAACACAAAACTAAACAGTTTTACTTTAGTACTTGCATTATGTTAGAAGCAAGTGTATGGAAGAAAGAAGACTACCAAGGAATAGCTTAATGGTAAATAACATGAAGTTGAGGATTTTATGGAGCTATTGTCTGTGTCCTATGAGTGATAGGGAATAAATTCAAGTCAGGAAAAGTCAAGGTTTTGATGGTCCTGAAGGGAAGACATTTTTTATTTGCTTGCTCATAAATATTATAAGCTTGATCATTAAACATAGAGGGAGTTCATATTTTGTTAGCATAAAATGGACCCTATTGACTAGCACAAGATCTTAGAACATAGCTGGAATATTATTCACAGTTTATAAACCTTTGTTGGGATGGACTTTGTAGGCAAACAGGCAAGAGAGAAAAGGGGAGAGGCACACTTAATGCCAAAACAGCATTGTGTGTTCCAGAATTGCAGACAGCTCTAAAGCAAATAATCTCAGAAGTGCATAGATCAGTGTGTTAATAGATAAAGCACAGACTGGAAAACAGAAAGATCAATCATTTAAACACCCATCTACAAGAAGCAGGAAAAAATATCTGGTATTAGGGAGGGCATTAATCTGGCCAACATATTCAGGAGGCTTTATGCTGCCAGGATTAGGAATTTTCTAGCAAGAAAAAAAAAAATAAAAAAAAAATGTAAAAGACAAGTTCTACAGGGAGAAACTTTGTCCCCAATTCCTGTTAAGAAGAAAGTATTTGTTTTCACAGAACTAAAAATAAATGATTACTTAAATGTAAATGATCGAGACTTAATTAAATTTATTAAAAAACAAATTACAAACAAGCAATATTGGTGTGTGGAGTTTTAAAGGTCAAGCTTCACAGAGCAGAAAACCATACGCCAAATCATTCAGAAAAAAATAATTAAACAGAAAAATAGAAAAGAAATTAGTTGTAGGTTTGGGATTTTTTTCATTTTCTACCAAAATAATTTCAACTCCACGTAATATTTTTGTGTACTGCCAAGCTAATCTACATTTGCTTTCAGAAATAAAAGGCATGACTTCATTATGCTGGTATATTATTAGTAAACAAATCTGCAATAGGCTTGGCTCAACACTGATTATGCCAAATTTCTGTGGACATTTTGGCTATTCAGACCTGCAATTACTTTCAAATAAATCTTTGCCTGTTGCAAGTTTGAATTTTACCTTTTATTACTATTAAGGCAAATTAAAGTTTCAGCTAAGTTGAACTAGTATGCTGAAAACGTTTTTTCCCTCTATTATCAGTACTTTATTTAACAATCACAACCTTTATACCTACTATATCAATATTTCCTCCCTAATCCCCATTCCCTACTTTGATCAGTAGACAAATACTCCTCATAGTAGTTAGTGGCTATTTAATTTTATCATAAGAACTAAATATATTTGCCTGGAAAGATTTATTCATCCTCATTTTACACAGTTAAAGGAACACAATTCAGTTAGTTTTTGCTTGCTTGCTGATAATTCATCTCAATATCTTCTCCACTGTTACATTAAGAGAAGAAGATACATGTATTATATGATGCTTTCTCTTTATTCCCTCTTGAAGGCTGGTACTACTTTTACTTCCTAAAGTCTTCATCTGTGTTGCAGCTCTTCATAAAAGTGTAAAACATAACAATAAGCACCATGGATTGCTGTTTAGGCTGCAGCCTCATAAAAACATATGTAGATATGTGACTGTATTTGTACTATCGATTTTAATTTAGCTATTAAGATCCCTTAGTTTACATATACATTTGAAAGCTTGCAATATGATGATCTACTGAAGACACTAAACTGATCCAAATCCAAATCCTAATAAAGTGTAAATATGCCATTGTCAAGCACTCTTAGATAAACCACAAAAGTGTTGTTCTGTGGGAGAACAGATTCGTTCTTTTAGTTTACTGTGCAGTTCTGAGGGGGAAACCTACAAGCTTTGAGGGTAGAAAGAGAGCAGGTTATAGAAGAGTGCTAAATCAGTAGGGGTATTTTACTTCCTGGAAATATCTAATACTACAATGCTCAAGTGGTCTATATTCACATTTTTCAAGTTTTAGCTTTTCTTCTCACTTTTTGGGATTAATTTCACATTTATTTAATTTCTTAATAGTCTTTAACAGCTAGACAACTTCTGCAGAGGTGAAATATATATGAATTCCTTGGGGTAAGACCAGAGCACGGTTTCGTACATAATTTTCTGAAGTACGAAGGATAAGCACAGAAAGCAGAAAGGAATGAAATAAATGAAAAGTAAATATCTCAAATAAATAGTTGTGGGTTTTGTCTACAACAGGTCAATACGTATTTAAAGGACATAATTTTTCATTATAGACACCAGAAAATAAAGAAAAACAATTCCAAATTTGTTTTTTAAAGGTAATTAACACTAGATCAATGCTCACTGTAGATTTTGAATATTATGTCAACATATGTAAACAGTAAGTGTATTAAGTAAGAATATACCATGTTTCTGAGTGAAAGAAAAGATTCTCATAAAATTCTCTGCCAACCCAAGAAATAAAAAGCAAGTCTAGCTGAAGGGACACAGAAGGTGATTTGAATTTGTTACCTAAAGGCTTTGGAGTGGAGGCAAGATAAGACTGTGTCATAGCAGGCTTTAGTTCTAGTGAAACCAAAGTAAGATAACAAGGGAAAAAAATAATAAGTTTAATTCATGGCAGGAGACTGCCAAGCATGTGAAAAAGCAACAGGTGAATAAAGAGTAAGTTCAAAACATGTCAGAATAAGACCCTGAGCCACAACCTGTTCAAATCCTGCCTGTTGATTTAAGTGAGATAAAATTTGGTTTCCTTCCATGAATATCTTCTTGAAGAAGAGTAGTGGAAAAGCAGACCAAAGCCTTTTAAGCTGATACTTCTGGCAGTCCCAAAGACAAAATTTTTCACCAACTGTGTGAATGATTGGAGGCAGATAAGAAAACTGAAAATTACCTAGCCCATTTCATGCTTTCTTTTCAGGTAGGCAATACAGAATTTGTGAAAAAGGGGGTCTAGTTGTGTTTTCAAATGCAATGTATGATAGCATATGATGGTTAACTTGCATTCTTTATAGAGCTTGACTGTCAACACTGAAAGCTGCTTGCTTCCATGTGTTAAAGCTTTTATCAGGAAACAAAGTATAAATAATGTCCTTAACCCATTCATTAAAACAAATCAATGACAAAAATGCTTCTTTTTTTCATGGAGGGCAGGGCTACAGCCAAGATCTTCAAAACTGGAATCTATGGATAGTGCTGGAGAATCAACTGATCTCACAGATCACACAAGAGGCAGGCTGGAGCTAAAACCTTGCCTGCAGAGAACAGGCCTGCTCTCAGTCACATTGCAGCTGAACTTAGATAAGGGAATAAAGAAGCTTACCCAGCAGGGGACTCTGTTATTGCTTCTATGCAAAGTCTTTTTCCACTTTCTCTGCAGTGCTTGTTCTTACTCCTGTGTCCTTGCCCTCCTGATTTCAGTGGTCAAAGCTACTTGCTGCAATTGCCTGAAAATCAATCAACAATTGCTGAAATTGCCTTCTACATCAGTGGAAAAATACTGTAGACTTCAATGATTTAAGAGATTTTTTTCCCCTGTACCCCTGCCAGGTCCCTCAAGGAAGCACTATTTACTGATGCTGCCACCTCCAGGGAAAATCTACACCATGATATGGAAAGTGGTTCAAAGACCCCAAACTAGCAGAGACCTTTGCTGTGCAAATATTGGGTGGTTTAATGTTTGTGCACAGAGAGGTCATGCTAGACAATGCTACACCTGGGCTAACAAATCTTAACCTATGTGTACTATTGCATTTACTTTTAATGTAATCCTTGGGATAGAAGGTATGACAAAGAGTGGAGAATTTGCTTGCTGGTTTTTTCTCTGAAAATTGTTCCTGAGAACTCCTTTGGGAGTAATACATTTGGAAAGGCTACCTGACACCAAGGCTGTGCTTCAAAAAATGTACCGTGTTGTGAAGCATCCAGACCAGTGTTGATTACCCAAGTCACCCCTGTGATTTAAAGTACGTGTCTCTTTGGGGAGTAGCTTGAGAACTTCACCTGGTGCCCGATGAAGGAAGGCTGGCTCTTGGGTTAGAAAAGAGATCACAATATTAACAATACAGACTATTCAACAAACCAAAACATGATTGGGGACCTTTGCTCGTGTTTACACTAAGATGACAAGGTAGATGTTTAAGTGTAGTGCCTTTGGTCTCCATACAGGTAGGTGTCAATATGCTCCCTGGTTTGGCTTTGGCATTTGCCTTCTAGTATCTTCACAAAGGATATCTGTGAATTTCTTGGTGAGTCGTGTGGTGCTTTTAATTATTCATGTAGATGAAACCACTCTGTGTTGGGTTGGAGAGAGTACCTTTAGTTGCAAGATATCAGCTGTGCTGTGCCAATTGTCCTCAGCATCAGGGGTATGGTAACCAGCTCATTTTGCTTTCTACTATGTATGTGTGTTGATTTTGTGCAACTTTTCTAGAGTATCGCCTATAGCTGAGTTAGAGTACCAACATATTTGGTATAACACAGTGCTGTAAATTATTATTTTCCTCTTAAGCAAACCCCAAATCTTGAGGTGTCCAATTGCATTGAAACTAGTGGTTTTCCTATTGCTCATATTTCCCAGTAAACTTTAATCAAGATACTGTATGTATACCTAAATCCTGGAAAAGGAATTAGAAAACTGTATTTGACTCTTGTTCTCTCCATTTCCTACCCCTGCAGAAAGCAGACTTTGGCAGCAGCTTTATACTTTATTGTGCTGGGGAACTTGAAAGTTTCTTTCTGTTGAAGCTGACAATTGCGACAAATTATGTTCAGTTTTATGAGCAGTGGCTGCTGGAGACTGAACTAAATTGGATTTGCACTCAAATCCCACAGCCCATGCCTTCTTAGGAGCAACTGCTGCTTGGATGATGGTGGGATTTAAATATGTTTATTTATGATATGCTAGAAAACTACTTCTATAAACAAAAGTAGTTTCATTTGAAAGAGCAAAAACAGGATGTCAAGAAGAAAAGCTACAGGGACTGATGGTTGCTTCACAGTATCCATATTTTCTAAAGAATTGCATTATTAATTTAACAAAGCTTAAAAAATTTTTGACAGTATTGCAAACTGATGTTGAGATTGAATGGACTGATTAAGCTGATGATCAATAGCAACCCATGTCTTTCCAGCTAAATTAAAAATTCAGAGTATGTATCCTGCAGAAAATCAAACTCCTAAGAAGCAGGGAACCAGTACTGAATCAAAAGTTATTTTCACTCCTGTTTGGCTAAAATTCATGGCTTGTTTCTGTTTGGATGAAGAGTTCCAGCTCTCTTTGATGAGTATTTGCTTATTTATAAAGAAAGTGAAAGGTCTACTTTACCTGAACACAGAGGATCGAGTTTCTTACGTCTCCAGGGACCTTTCAAGCACTCTAGTAAAGATGTTTTCAGAAACTTTGGCTTTTAAACCTCAGAAATTCTGACCAATTTCTGTTAGACTTACCTATGCAAACCCTGACTTTGCCAAGGCATTGACTGAAGCCATATGGGGTGATTTTCAGCAGTGTGTCATAGGGCACATTCTTGATGAAAAAACTCAGCCCTGTCAAATGTAAAAGTCCTTCTGCAGAGTCAGAGGCCAATGGAACTTCTGTAAGAAAGGATAAATGCTTTTAACATTTAAACAATTTATTTTTTTTTGTCTGAATGTGTTCGTAGCTGAAATATTCTGGAATTTCTCCATTAAAGTGGGATCTCAGGCAGATATCTGAACTGGAAAATTTCTGTTCATTTATTTCTGTAAGCTTAAAAAATTTAGTAAACAAGGTGTTAGAGTGGAAACTGTCTGACAACATTAGTAATGGTGGTACCAACCAATATGCATAAGGGTCAATAATAATTCTATGATGTATGAATACACAAATGAAGCTCAGTGGCAGACTCCCAAATGCAGTAATCGCATGATTTGTAGGAACTCCTGACCAAGCTTAATGGGAAGTCTTCTTTGAATAAGTCAAAGTGAGAGTTTTTACCACTACATGTAGAGTTGGTGAAGGGTTTTTCTGCAGCCTGCCTTGTGCACTGTGCGTATGAGGCTCTCTGCTTATTCACTGTTGTTAAGATGATGACAGCCTTCATATCCAAAAGGCGGATTTCTTTTTCCTTGTGTTACTGACCTTGGTGACATAAAACTATGTTAAGTAAAGCTATGACCACTTATGGAATCCTGTTCTTTGCATGGTTTCCTTTAGTAGCATAATCTGTGTAACTGGTCCTCATTTCTCCATTTTTTTCTCCTTCATTGTCAGCCTGACAATGAAGCTGAACAAGTTCCACTTGATGAACAAACCACTATCTACTATCTATTTTATCCATTTATTTGAATCTAAACTTTGCTTCAAGAGTTGTGGCAAGGGATGAGGACTAACTTCACTTCCTGAACAGCTTCTTTAGTCTGAAAGAAAAAGGGGTGAGAGGAGAGGAGAAAAAAAGAAGACTTCTACATGACTTCAACTAAATTGTTACTTGTCCTATAGCTGTTTTGATCAAATGGTCTTGGGGACAGTACATGGAACTCCATTACTTAGGGTAGTGGCCATTTTTTATGTTCCTGGCTTAAAAACTATTCAGGGAGGCTGAATACATAACAGTATCCTGTAAATTTGCATGGGTTTCTTAATGGGAAATGACCTGATATAACCAATATGAAGGCATTGCAATATATCTTCATCATAAAACAACTAATTTAGGTAAGATAATTTAATTTCAACTTAAGTTTAAGTTCAACTTAAACTCTACTATTTTCTTTACTCAACATAAAATTTAAGTCATCACCTCTTAACAACAAAGTCCATTTCATAATAGCAAAGTCTGATTTTGTAAGATATTACTTCCTGTAAAAGAGGTCTATAGAACTTAATGATTCTGTGATGAGAGTTGTATTTGTAAGATGCATTGCTCTGACTATTTCTTTCTCCTGAAAGAAACTTCACAATTTTTTTCTGCAAAACCTATCATCTATCTATCTATCTATCTATCTATCTATCTATCTATCTATCTATCTATCTATCTATCTATCTATCTATCTATCTATCTATCTAATCTATTTTTTTTTTCAGTTTCTACTGAAGATTTACTTATATGGTAACCTCACAGAAAGTGAGTCATGGCAATTTAATTGAGTCAAGGCAATTTTATGAAAACTTGTGTGCATACCTACATAGCAAGAAATGGGTTTTTTCTTATGTCTATGATTATGTTATTTTCCTGTTACTTTTTTCCACCTATTTCATAAATTCATGTTAATTAGATTTCAGATCCACTGGAATGGAGACTGAAGTTTGTAATGACTTATTTGAGATCCTGAGTATGTATCTAATATATGGATATGTAAATAGAAGCACAACAACAGGTCGATAAACCCAAACTAAAAAGTGGAGACTGGATTTCTTTCTAAGGCATACTGGTAGAAAGCAGGAGGCTTGAGTCCAAATCCTGGCATTATCTCAGACTTACTGTATGACCTTGAACAGGCCAACAGGGCCCTGAGTTAATGTAAAGGTCTGTAGACCTTCCCTTTGGCAGTAATGCCATCCTGAACAGGAGTGGGATTACTCATACATGTGCTTAAGGGTTTTGCTGAACAATGGCCTTAATCTCCCTGTGCATTAGTTCCTTGCCCACACCAGCATATATGGATAACACTGCTCGTTCCCAACCAGCCCCACCCTCTGATTTAGAGTTCCAGGTTGTCAGCCTGGTTTGGTTTATGGCACCTTTGTGAGTATAGCCCAGCATGCTGACACAATTTTGAGGGACAGAGTCTCTATACACTTCTCACAATAAAAAGATATATCCAAAGTCCTAGCTAAATAGGTTGCCATGTAGTAGTGTAAGCAGTGAATATAGAGCTTGTTGCTTCCATTATGGTATCTGCATGTGTGGATTCACTAGTCACTAAATACTGTAGGATAGCCCTCACTGAAATAACATATTAAAATAATTATTTCAGTAAAGTTTTTAATATGCTTAAAACTTAAGTAACAATATATAACAATATGAACACTAATAATAGTCTATGATATATATCAACTCATAGTTTACTGAAATTTCTTTCTTCTTTTAAACTGCACTATGGACTAGTAGGTTGGTGATGTCTTGTTTGGAAGCATCAAGGCTAGGGATGCTTACAAAAAGATAAAAAGCACATCTACTGAGAAAAATGTTTATGAAGTCTTTCTGTTGAAAATTTTAGTCAAACCTATAACTTTTTTGTGGGAAGGACTTGGTTTAGATTAATTGCTCAGTGATATTCTCTTACTTTTGTTGGCAAATTGTGAAGGTGCCTCCTTGTTTTGATTAAAAAAATAATTTCTTTTTATGATTTGGTTTTTATTATATAATCAAAGTAATCAGAGACAAAAGTAACCAAATAAAAGAACTTAATTGACCTAAAGCTCTGTTCCTCAGGCGTTGCTTGTCAACATTTCTGGAAATTAATTTTAGATGCTGATTTAAGGTGCAGAGGTTCCTCTGGGGGTCTTTTTAGTTTGGAACTTTTTTCCAATAACCTAGCTAAAGATGCTAGGAAAGCTAAGCTCTTCCAGTAGAACTTCACTGGGAGCTGGAGATGCACCTAAAAGTAAGAAGTACAAGCATGTTGTCTTTACTAAACTAATCTTAGGTTAGCATTACTGTTAAAAAGGAAAGGTACTGGTAAGAAAGATGAGAAAAAAAGCATGATAAGTCTCAAGTATTATACCTGAAACAGGCACCAATAACAGAGAATGGGAAAGGAACTAAATCTATCTTATGTCTCTCTGTGTGACCATGACCCTTAGGTGGGCCTGTGTGTATGAATTTCTATCGTGAAGAGTGAGACATATTTGGAGTTTGGCCCATTGGGAATGTGTAATTGAGGAAGTCACTAAACCAATATCAGAATCATCTAAATCAGATAAGAATCAAGTCATGTTTCAGCTTTTGTGGAGAACTTAACTGCAGGATTAAAAGTCTTTCATCTTTAGTATTAATTACCTACTGAGAAGGGGTTAGGTTTGAATTGCCTGCTTACTGGTAAAACAGAACCTGACTAAGCTTTTAGCTAATATAGTACAAAGAATGTCCATTTTTTCTGCTGGCTTATTTCTATATTTGTATGGTATTTCCCGCCATACGCTGTAACTATATTCTATTTCACATACTCTTTTTTGAACACTGCTGTAGTATGCATATACTTGAGTAATTTACTGGCAAAATCAGCTGCTGATTTACTGGTGGGGAAAAACGGAGTGCGAATTGAGTTTTTGTTTCTCCTCATTGCCCTGACTCAATTACAGTCTGGCACTAAGAAATATTACAGCATCTGCTTTGCAGCTGCGCTGCACATCTCCATTTTCCATTCAATGAGGGTTACAATGTGCAGTAGTCAAGTGTGCATTGTACCACTCCTTTGTAGGACAAAGTAGGGCAAGTTGTGTCATGCTTTGGTCTCGATGTCTTCTGCTGGGATACTCAAGTAACAAAAGTTCATGTTTGTCATCCTATATTTTAGGCATAGATCTGATTCACAGTTGTTGAAAGTTGTCCTGGGTAGAACCAAACCAAAACAGAGTAAAAAAACTCTCTACTCTAAGCATTTCAGTGACTGAACCAGAGAACCTTCAAGCCCACACATGAAGCTCTGTTACTTAAGATAAGCAAGCAGCTAAGCCAGATGGTAGTTGAAATAAACTGCTCTTCTGTGCATGGAATACTCAGAAGGCAGGAATGAGATTAGAGCATTAAAGCCTCCTTCCTTACAAGCACATTACAAAGACAGGAGATTAACATACAAATTTTTTAAAAGGACTCTCTGGGTATGCCTATGCTGTTCTTAAATGGTGGGACCAAGAGAAACGCTGAAGTGCCTGCAGGCAGTTTACAAGGTTGCTGCATTCGGCCACCCACCTGCTGAGGTTCATAACACTGCCAGTGAGCCTCAGGCCACAGCAGGAGCAGTGCTACCCTGGGTACTATTGAATGGATGATCTTGAGTGTCACTAGGCGCAAACTAGAATAGCTGATATTCCCTCTCAGTCCCTGAAAAGCCTTCATATATGAAAGCAACTATGTAAAAAAAAGCAAGGCCCCAGCAATACTTTCAATACATGGAAGTGCATCTGCTGTGAGAGGGAAATAAGGCTTCAAAGACATAGGACATCTGACAAAATTATTATCTCTATTTCTTCGGATTAGTTTGACCTTGAAGTGAAATTGCTCCTTATTCAACTGACAAGATAACTCCAAGGAGATTGCTGCAAAGTTTTTGTATTCTTGGTATCGGCTGACACCGTATGTTTTTCAGAAACACTGGCAGCTGTTTCAATGGAAGAAGTGAACAAGTGAACTGAAATGACACCTCTATTATAAATAAATCTGAGCTAAAGTAGTGCTATTCTTTGCTAGCTCACAGACATTTAATTTCTGGAAGAAGAGGTAGTGTGCTTTTTTCTGTATGTTGAACAGTGTATTCCTTGGATTGATTGATAAATTTGTACAGAATGCCATAGCCTTTCTCAAGCTACAGAATGTTTGTTCTCCTAAATTTGTGTCTAGAATGGTTCTTATAAAACACATTAAAGATTAAGAGATATCTAAAACATGTTGGGTCTAGCACAAATAACTAAAAGAATATGATGTTGTGCAAGATATAGTCCATTATATGTTTTGTATATGAGCTTATGTCATCCAGAAATTCAGAACCATATCTGTTTTAGAAGCTCTTGCACTAACTGTCTTGTTATTAGTAGGAAGCAATGCTTAAAAAAAACAACAAACAACTAAACCACTGTTTATTGAAACTTAGTCTTTTTGTCAAGTTAATGTTTTGGTTTGTGTTGTTATTTTTGTACAGAGTAACTTCTTTCTGTGCTGTGCTTAAGTATTACCAGATTTCTCACCTTATTCTCCTATAAAATGTATTTGTGTTATCTCACAGACACTATTGGCTGTACATTCTATGTCAACTTATGTGCAGCACTGCATGTGACACTGCATGGGCCAGTGTCTGCCTGTACATGGAGATCACAGCAACCTGCAAGGGTTTGAAGTCTTGTTCTTATGATGAGAGTGTATTGCTCTGTAAATAAATTTCAGATGAAGGATTCTAACAGAGCTCACTGGATGTACAGCGATGACTCAGTGACTTTAGTGTAAAAGTTTTGGTTTAGATTTATACAGAACAGGACTGCTTTGAATCACAAAGAAGACTGGATCCTGAAATAAATAATATTCTATTTATTCCTATTTAACAGACGACAACCGAAATAGCAGCACATTTGAGTGTCTTGAAAGTAGATACAATTGCATAGCTTGCCCAAGGTTCAGTTTGGGGGACTGGGCTTGTTTTGAGCAGGGAGTTAAGACTGGGTGATCTCCATCCATAGGTCCCTCTCAGCCTACAGATTTTATGACATAAATAATAAGAAGTTAGATAGCTCAGTCATGAAAGAGTTATTAAAAATGTGTTGTTCCTGCAGTAGTCATCCCTGCACCTCTGTGGGAGCTAGGATTCCCTGGCTAACAGGAAGACTAGTTACTGTAAAGCTGCCATACGAGCTGTGTTTACTGCACTGCCCTGCCAGCTGCCCCTGAAAAGTCACTTGGGCATCACTGTGTCATGTTCCAAGCAAACACAGGGAGCCACCATAAGCTTGGCATTGCATCTGAGCAAATACACCACCCCTGGAAGCCGGAGCACTGCGGGTGTGGGGCACAGACTGAGCCACACGGCTCTGCACAGAACCATCTGGATGTACTTGGTGCTCTGGTTTCAAGTCAGTGCCAGCTTTGCAGAATGGAAGTTGATTTGCAGAGATGCTTATGGGCCTCCCTGCATACAACTTTCTCCAGCAAATCTGGGGACAGCATGAAGACAAATGCCATGCCATGCTATGGCACAGAGCCAGCATTGGTCTTCAGTGTTTATTGGCAGGGGATCTGTTCTGGGCAAACATGGCAATCTTACTCATCAACCATAGCTGGCAGGGTAAGCAAGATAGCTGTGTTCAGCACTGGGCTGGAGGCTGCAGAGGGCTAGGCTGTGACGTTCGTTCATGGCAGAATGAGTCTGTGTTGCAGATGACCTGCCCGTGATAATTAGGTGTCCGTGATAAAAGCCTCAGCTCTTTATTTAATGTTTGTGACAAAATGAGCCAAGGCTCCCTGTCCATCCACACTGTCCCTGTGCTGGCTGCGCTTCTGGTTCAAGTCTAGGGACTTCATCTTCAGGCAAAAGAGCCTGGGTGTGGAGCATGCAGATTGATTGCATTAACCTTTGGTCACTGAGAACATCACAAATCAAACTGACTTGGAAAGGCAGAAACTTCCAAATATAGGAATTAATTGAGTTGAGAGGTGGGATCTAGTTGCATTGAAGTCTTGAATTGCAAATAAATGAGAATGAATCAGTGACATTTCTTAACTATAGGGATTACGCTGCTAGTTAGCAAACCAGCTTTAGGTGCAAAATATGTCCTGATCAACAGAAAAATGCTTTTCAGGGTAAGAATGCAATTCCAATTTCAACTTCAAATGGAACTCAACATTAACAGATTTATCACTTGTCTATAATTAAGTTGTTCATCCTTTCCAATCATTGGACTGTACAAAAGCTAAGGATTTGAATAAATCTATACCACATAATCATATAATTATATTAGCATATTTACAATGAGAAGTAAACATAAGATTTAAAATAATTTTTAATTGATGTTTTAAACTATGCTTGGAATTGCTATGATTATAATAATCTCCTCTGATTCCTTTCATTCAAGGATAGTAAGCAGTTTTTAATTTGCAGCTTCCATAGAGCTTTCATGTTGCAATAAAGGTAGAATTTTAAAACATATAAATGTTATGGTAAAAATCCCAAAAACTCATGGAGGAGCTCAGAAATAAAAAGGCAGTTTCAGGCACTAAAACTAACTTGTGTTAAACTTGTTTTCAAAGTGCCAGCAGTCTTTCCAATTTGCATTTATAGGATTTCACTTTTGTTTGAATGCTAATGTCTGAAGAGTCTAACTAACAAATTTTGTTTGCTTTTAGTAATTTTATTGCCAGATTACCAGATGTTCAAGAATCAGAAGTAATGAATATTCTGAAAAGTGTTACAATTGTATTAATCTTGAATAATTTGAATGTGATCAAATCTAGCAAAAAATAACGAGGTTATAAAATAAAATACCTTTAAAGCATTTATATAGCAGCAGTAATTTGAAGGAACTCCTCTTCCATGATCTAGGGAAAATATAATAACATAAAATTATGTATATTCATATTCAAATTTGAATTACAAACCAGTGAAAAATAAAATCTTAAATAATAACACTTGATGTTCATGAAAAGTACTCAGTGATTTTGATCTTGATCTTAATCTCAGAAATTCTTAGTCCTCCTTTTCTGCCTCAAAAGTCAATTGACAGGCAAATAAAGGGTGTAAACTCAATTGTATCAATGATTATTCTATACTATTGTTTGGCACATCCTTAGGTTTCTCTCTAGATAAAACGGTGTGCAAGAACTCATGAGTCCTGTATTTACTAGACTACACTGGACTGATAATTGGAGTCAGAGTGAATCTGCAAAGAGTTTTTGCAGCTGGAAATGTGTGCTGGGAACTTACTTGCTGCTGTTTGTAAATGGGCATGGTAAGGCAGACCTGACCCAAATCTTCTCAGAAGTATAAGGAAAGTTAAATTCTGCTGCCCTATCACAGGAGAGTGGAAGGTTTTGGCAAAATTTATTGAGAAGCTCTACTGCTGAGTCACGAGTTGCTTTCTAAACCCCTTCTCAGAGAAGAGTCTAGGTGCAGCTGCATCACATCTTCTCCTGAGATTACGTTTATAGTTTAAATTTAAGAAATTACAGAGGTGTGATCGAACCACTTTTGTCCTGCAGGTTTCAATGATTGGCAAACTGAGAATATTTATTTAAAATTAATATTTTAGTATTACAAATGATCAGACAAAAGGTCTTAATCAGAACTATTTACTACACAATGTAAAATCTAAAAATCTACTAGTAGAGTATAATATAGAATAAAGTAGTACAGTGCACTGTAACAAAGCAATTATTGAAGCAGTTATATTAAAGCTAGCAAAAAAGAAATATTAAGTAGAGATTTGATGTAACTCACCCATACCAACACTCCTGAGGAAATCTCCTTCTCTCAGCCTTGAGGAGTATCCTTGGAGGGCATCCCCAGCCAAGGGAGGAATTTCCATACACACCCCCAAGAAGGGTTATGTCAGAAGAATCTGACTGCATGAATTCTATAATATAAAGTGTTTGACTGCTTGTCACACATTTGCAGGTCAGCTATCAGCTTATCTGTCAAATCAGACTTCAAAAAGCAGGGTGAGGGTGAACCAGGATGGGTTTAGCATAGTTATCACCAAGACAACACCCTGGTTCCAGCTGTTGATCTTGCAAGATAGGTTGACTGGATTTTAGGTTTTATCAGGGTAGGTCTATTCTGCCACATACCCAAAGGATGAGAAAGAAAAGGTTTTTTTCCTCATCATGAATGGTAGGAAATTAGATTTTGTGTTGATAGCATGGTGTAGGGAAGCTGGGAAAGGGCAACAGTGAGCCAGAGCAGAGCCAGCACCTGGGTAATGAGGAAAAATATTTCTCCAAGCAGTCTGCTAACAGAGGCAGCCACCTACATTGCATCTGTCTAGGGCAGTCCCTGTCCTATGACAGCTTTAAATGTTTATTTCAAAGAGATTCTTTACACTGTGTTCTGAAAGGGGGAAAGAGAAATGCTGAACAATTTCAAGAGTTATATTTAAAATTATTATTTATGCTAGCTGCAATATTCCAGATTAGGTGCCTGGACATATATTTCTGTTAAGTAAAGTAGCCAGAATTGTTCCACATTTTCAGTGATATTCTTCAATAATTCCACAGGGGAAAAAAAGAGTAAACGAAGGAGATTTTTTTGTTTTGTTTTGTTTTCCATTATTTCATAGGTGATAAATACGTCAAAATATTTTTGAGAAAATAAGATGGGAGCTGATGCCTAGAATTTAATTTTCAGTTTTTATCCTGGCTGTAGGAAAGTAACAAACAAGGCAAGTGACAGCAAAAATATGTAGCAATCTCTTTATTCTCTTTGCCAAAACACTGCTCTTTTCCCCTATTGATTTTCTGTTCCAACCACTGCTGCTGACCTGATGTGCATGAACAAGATTTTCTTGTTTAAATAAATATACCCAATATGATCAATGTTAACAATGATGGGGGAAAAAAACCCTAGTACAGAAGGGAAAAATTTACTTTTTATTATTAATGTTTGAGCTTTAGATGGAAAAGATGAAAGTTTTTCTTTTTCCTCTGCTTAGGGAAGCAACAGTTAAAGAATACAAATTAATTTGTAGGTGAAAATAGCACTGAGAAGTCTCAGACACTGCACCTCTTCAGTTGCTCATTTCCCCAGACTTGGGAACCCTTGGGAGAGGGCAATACAGAATATGTCCTCTACTAATAAGATTTTTGAAAGTATATCACTCAGTAAAGAAATCTTTCAGGCATCCTAGACCCAGAGCAATTACTGAGCTCATCATTCTTTATCAAATCCATATGTCTTGAGATACTGAAATAAAAGTACAAGTGTCCTTAAAACACTAGCTTAAGACAGTGTAGTTATTATTTTAATACTCTGCAATTTATCTTCAGAAATAAAACAAAACTACTGTTGTGATGAACCTTAACTTTCTCATGATTTAGGTATGTGTTTAACTTTAAAAGTTTTGAACTACACTATAGCATTTAAGATTTCCTTTTCTTTCCCCCTCCTCCCCCCACCTTTTTGACAATTTAATTGCTTGTTTGTCACTTTCCTTCTCTGAACAGTTCATCCCTTTTACTATTTCTTCATCACTATTTCTGTTCTGGAGCACTCAGGCATGCTGTTATCCTAGAGGTGTTGTTTGTTTTTGTAGAGTTGAGCGTAGTTTACCACTCTGCATAAAAAACCACAGGCATGGGAAACCTGCAACATCCTCTTATTGTTCTGACATTGTTTGTTGGTATGAAGGTAGTTCATATAGTATTGTGTTGACAGTAAACACAACACTGAATGTGGGGTAGGTGCAATGCAAGAATATTAGGTAATTATTAATAGAAATAAGGCTGACATCTGATTTAAACTGGCTATGTACATATTCTTCTTTACATGTACGGGTTATGAAGGTGGCTACTGCCATGCCTTCCTTTTCATTCCTATGGGAACAGAGCTAAAGGAAAACATACCTCTGGAGTAATGCTGGAGTAGTGGATTTAAAAAATAAGGACAAGTTTAACAACCTATGATGCAGTGAAAGGCATGGAATAATTTGCTAATGTTAAACTCTAAAGTCATCAGAAGCAGCCCAATACCAACAGAAAGCAGAATGAGGACGGACTTCCATTCCCACAAGTGCTTTTGAAATATAGTATTCTATACAATCTTTCCAAGATGTTACTTCTACTGGTAGTAAGATAATTCTGCTGAAGATACATAAGTGCAAAACAGTTTAGCATTAGCATCACTTGCAGCCATAGCTACAATATTATAGTGCATGAGGCATACTAAAAGCCAAATAATCTAGAAAGAGAATACTTCAGCAAAATACTACAGTTTGTTCCAGACCATGGAGTAGACAAAATGCATTCATTACCTGTTGTTCACCATTTTACCATGTACAGGCAAAACTGCACAGTTTGTGTTTCAAATGATTGAAGTTATTCTGATTCCATACATTTGCTGAATATACCTTCAGCTTTGTGAATGTAGATTACTAAATTTAATCCTTAATATAACGATACCATTTTAAAAACAGAAATATGCAGTATTTATCAATAAAATTTTAAGGAGATATGATATTTATAAAAGAGTCATTATTCCAAATAACTCAGAACTAAACCCTGAACTTTGAATTAATGGATATAATGTACAGATTTTAATGTATAGGCTTGCAATGTGTTAGTGCCAAAGGATATAATGCATAGATTTTAATACCATAAGGACTTCTGAGGCTGTGAACATCATTACAAATGAAGTAAATAAAATTTAATCTTCATCTGTCTTGATGTCTTTAAAAAGGGAAAGGTCAGGTATTCTTGTGCCAGTGCATAGTGACTATCAGTTTTAAAAAGTATGTACTACATGTACTACTTCTTATTTCAGTGTGTCTAGCTTTACTTTATATCGTTACCTCTAGTTATATTTTGTGTTTTGCTTCTCTCTGCCTAAACAGATGTAATTGCTCCCCTAAAACATTTGTATTGACTGAAATGACTTTATCGTCTAATGAATCAGCAAAGCACTAACCCAAATACTTAACGTAAAGGACCTAGAAATCAATGGGACTGTAATTAAAAATATGTTTAAGGGCTTCATTGAAGGGCTTGAATTGTCATATCTCATATAGATGATATATTTTTTGATATCTCTCGGGACTGTGACTTGCTCATATTACAGAAGGGATCAGTTGAAAGTCATAGTTTTTTATTGTTTCACTGCTACAAAGCAAGTAAATTCTGTGTCTGTATCCCACTTTGGAAATTTTTTTTACTGCCAAAGTTTACTGGTTGATTTTTATTGGGTTTAATTTTTAAAAGTATATGTAGTAATATATTTGATGAACTGATCTCTCTGCTTCCTCAGATCAGAGTCATACAAGCTAAGCTGAGCATTGTTTGAGCAATGTCAGTGAGAAAACAGTTTGTGAGATCATGATAGTTTCCATATTTGTTTTACTTCATGTGTGTTTTCTTTTATGGTGTAATAGAAAACCCTACCAATGTAGAGAGAACCCTGAGACTAAAACAGAAGTTTTTCTTCAAGGTGGATTTTAGGGAGTAGAGAACCAATGTGAAAAAGACCTGAGCATGATCAAGCAATGTGAATGCCTAAAATTTGACATACAGTGACATTTTAGAGGATATAGGGTATCTGAGAGACTAATATGAAAATGAAAAATGCTGTTAACCCTACAGGAGATCCATACATTTCTTCTGTAGTGCATGGCATCCAGATTTTACCTCCTCCCGATATTGGATTGACTTGCCTAATATGCTTCCATACAAATTCTGTATCAGTAATTATTTGTCCTTCAAAACTCCAAGTTTCCTCTAGGAAAATATTGACAATAGGATGCCAACCTTCATTTGAAACTCTAAAATTTGACACCTTTACCACATTTGTTCATAGGTAAACTCAATTATAGAAAAGGTCTTTGTAGGGCCTTGATGCTGTCTGTAAAATAACAACTAGCTTCAAAGTATTATTGATGTATTAGAAAGATTAAAGCTGACACAAGAATCTGTTTAAACAATATAAATAAATTTGAAAACCCTTTTATATAAACTGAACCTTCTTTGACAACTACTGCTACTCAGCTAGCCCTTTGTTTTGACTTCAACCAAATGTCATACTCAGAATGACATTTAACATCCCTATTTGTTTAGATGTGTCTATTTCCAGGCTTATGCTTACCCTTTTCCTTACTCCTTGTGTTCTAATTTCCAAAAGATTATGTTACGTATTGTTGGCCTTGATTGTATGCTCCTACCATTTTATAAGTTGTTTAATTACTTCTGTGCATGAATCCAAGCACTGTGCCTGCTAACGATGAGCTCCCTCCCCTCTTCTAGCTTGGGATGAATCCTGTAAGTAATGTGCAGTTGCAAATTTGTGTACTTTAGGCCACACACTTTTCATGCATTGCTTCTATTGGGTGCTTGTAAATACCTCTGCTTCAGTTTCCAGATTTTAATGTCTCTGAGTGCTTTGACTAGGTCTGAGTAAGTAATACTTCACAGCTCAAAAATATCATGGGAGGAAAAGCCTGTTCTGATATTTTTCAAGGAAGACTACAGTTATTAACCTCATTTTCTTACCATGTGATGGAATTTATCAATAAAACTTCAACCAGGAGCAAACACTCACTCTTCAATACTTACCGTTACCTCAGATCAAAAGGAAAGGGAAAAGCTTGGTTTTCACATCTCTATGTTTCTGATAGACAACACCACCCAGTTAAAAATGACAGATACCATGCACATAGAAGTAAGTATCTCATATTCCACTTTTCTTTTTCCTATCTGCCCATTATCTGTCATTATCTAGTCCAAGGAACCACAAGAGGATCTCTTTAAGTCCGAGCTTGTGCCAGTTCAGTGAACAGTTGGATGAATGGTTAATCACTGAGGGAACGACAGCCACGAAACAGTAATCATATAAGTGGTGCTGATGCAGACTTCCAGTGCACAATCCACCATTATTTACAGATTAGCTCAATGAGACAGAGGGAATATGCATCTGCAAAACTATCCTTCAGTAAAGGGGTGAGTGATCCAGTGAGAGCACATTGTGAATATTCATAACTTGGGCATGATGTACTGCACAGATGCTGCCAAATCATTTCAACAGCCCAGAGGGCTTTTAGAAAACAGTGAAGGATAGCTGCTCTTCTCTCTATTGTTATGAGGTGACTAGCTGGAGACAAGAGGCTCTTTGTTCTCTTAGTAGTCCTACAAAGACGTCAACTTTCAAGGAATCTATTCCATGGAAAGCTGATTTTGTTTTTAAAAACTTTCCATTAGATAGCATCAGGTGCATCGCCTACTTTAGGGTTGTATTTGTCTGTTTTTGTTTTGGCATTGTTTGTTTGTTTGTTTTGTGATCCACAAAGCACCTTCAGGTTGTGCAGAAATATTTATTTCTTTTTAGAATTAGGAAGAATGTGACCTAAGGGTAACTGATTCTATGTGGTCTCCTTGAGCCTGTATTCACATGAAGGAAGATTTGGGTGCAGAAATTAATTGTTTCTGCATCATCTCATTGGTTCATCATAAAAGAAACTGAGTCAAAACCAGGGTTTCTCTAAGATGGAAAGAGGGCCTATCCCAACCATCTCCAACACTCCTTTTTTTTGTCTGTCTCAACAGTGACAAGCAGTAGTGGTGTAATGCAACAGGGATTATTGCAAACCTGGTACAGACTTGTTACAGTGCTTAGCATAACTCCATAGACATATGCATTTTAAATAGCACTTAAATGTGCTACCTAATTCTGGAACATTTGTGTTTGTTCAGTAAACATCCCCTGGGATCTCGTTGGTCATCCCATACTCACAGAGATGGGCAGAACTAGCCTAGGCTGAGCACAGAAAGGCACACACAGGGGAAAATAACACCATCCTTTGCATGGCAATAGGTAATTTTTCCATTTTCTCTGATGTTCTTGTCTTTGGTTATGACTAAGCTATGCTGATCTTTTTTACAATACAGCTCTCTTAAACCTCTTTTGTCTTATGGGTATGCACACAGAGAAATAACACACAGACATATTAAGAAATTTTCTTTTGAGTATCCTGTGGGTTATAAAAATTAGAGCTGCCACTGCTGCAAACAGTAACTATGTTATTGCCAAATTTGCCAAATTTGTTTTAGAATTAAGGCTGTAATTATGTTAGATAGGTCAGGAGTAAGTAGGAGAAAAAAATAAAGATGTAAGATAGAACTGAAAGAAGAGAAGATAGGGGAAAAAGGTGGTGAAAGGAGCAAAGGATGCAACAAAGTGATTCCCAGTGAATTCTCCCTGTCTGAAAAGGGGAAAAGGTACAGGAGTCATCAGGGCTCATTGAAATCTAGCTTTAAATTTGGAGGGGGATGGGGATAAAACCAGGCTCTCTAGAAATAAGCCTGGGGTTAGCACATCAGTGTTTGAGGGACAACGTACTAGTGAGGTGCCTCACTCTTCTGTCTCAGTGGAGGTAGGGAATAGAGATCCATTGGCAGTAGCAAAGACACAAGGGTTATTTAAGGGTTAGAAACCACAGATGCACCTGAGAATGGCCACTGAGGAATTAGGGCTTTGTGTTTTGACTGTTAGAACTTGTGTTCTAGCTCCAGGAAGATATTGATTCACATTTACTGTGATTTCACAGTTGTATCTCTATGTACCAATTATTATGTGTGCCAATGGTTTCATTTAATTACAGGAATTTTACACTTTGACTGGAGCAAACTCAGGCTTTTTAGCTGCCTGGCTGCCCATGCTGCTCCCAGCTTGTCTGTACTACTGGTGCCCCTGACTTGCCAGCACCTGGTACCCATGGCTTGTTCAGCTGCTGCGTTGAACTCACTGCCTCTTGCTGCAAAATGCAGGGGCAGTGTGGCCAGGAGCAGGAGGGCACTTTTGAGGGCAACTTTCATTTTTGCATAAGCCCGTGCACCACAGGAAAGGGATTTGTGAATGGTTCCACTAGCATGACAGTAAATACATGACCTAGGATATTTAATATGTTTTTGTTACTCCTGGGACACCTTGGTCTGAAATCCGTTACCTGAATCTAACTGCCCAGACTCTTGTACCTACAACTCCAGACACATGCAGACATCCCAAGGACCTTGGGTTGCACCAGCTTCCTGTGTGTCTTAGAATCCTAAATAAAACGTCACAAGACAACATTTTGCACAACTGAACTGTGTCCTTCCCCCCTCTATTCATATGTGAACTTCTATTCTAAAAAACTCACTTGACAAATTCAGCGTTGTCATACTTTTAAGGACAGAGAATACAACTCAGCTTATAAAATACAAGACAAAAACCTTTTTCTTCTAAATATGCTTGCACATTCACAAATACTTCTTGCATGTAATACGAATGTCTTGTTCCAGAAAGAATCAGAGTGTGTTGGTGTGTTCGGCCTATTATATTTCCCTTTGATTGGCTAAATATGCCATTTTAGCCTACACAACTCAGTAGGGATCTTGATAGCTTGCAAAAAAAAAAAACCAAAAAACCCAAAAAAACACCCCAAAAAAACAAACCTGGAAAACTGTGCTGAACGTTAATTTCCCTTGTGCAGATAAGAATGTACACCCTAATTTGGAATTTATATTTGGGAAGGAAGAAAGTTGTATTGAGCAATAGAGATGAGAGACATCAATATGAAAACGAAGCCAGGTTTTAGCAACTGGAACTAGAGCTTTTGATAAAATGTATAATTAGAAGAAACTGTGAATCTCATTTTTAATGCAAATGCCAAGGAGAACCCTTTGTCCTTTGGCATTGAACCTCCACCCTTAATATGCAACAGCATATACGTATTTTGAAAGGATTGCCATAGATTATTATTAAGAACCTTAGGATATGAACTGGGGACAAGAAAGCTTCCAGCAATGTCCCCACGCCTTGCATTAACCAATGAAAACCCCTGGTAATGTACCATTATTTGGTAAATATATGCTCTCACCATCATTGACTGGAAACCTGTGAAGGCAAGCAATTATCACTGTGTTGGCAGTTTGTGTTTAAAGTGTGTAATTATCTCTCCAACCTTCTACACAAATGTTTTTGGCTCTATTTTAAAGGTGCTTAATGAACATTTGCATTCATTGTGTGCAATGGCATATGTAAAATCCAACAACCTTCAGAAAAATTCAGTAGAATGATTTCATTCTGCTCTCATATTTATAGAACCAAAGAATGGTTTGGGTTGGAAAGTACCCTAAAGATCATCTAGTTCCACGTTGCGTGTCAACGTGTTAGGCATCATTTTTTTCTCACTTAAAATCTGTTGTTTTTCTGTGGCAGAGCCTTCTTCGAAATTTGTATTTTACAAAAAATGTGGAATTATTGTATCACTTTTCATAACAGACTAATGTGTCTATCCCTAAAACTGTAAATTAAATATTGTTTTGTTATTTTCTGAGAAATGTTCATACTATTAAATGTTGGTTACCTGAAAAATCATCAAAGATTATAAAGTTTATGAAAATAAAAATTAAAATTAATGTGACATTGTACATTCCTCTGCATAGTTGCACACCCTGCGGTTTTAACAATGAGATACAAATTTCACAAAAGACCTGCTCTCCTTCTTTCTTCCTTATCCCCAACCTAGCCTTAGAATAATTTTAATACCACCAGTTTTCTCTGATTCCACATAGCACTTGGGGAACTTACACAGTTAGGCTCAACAACATTGGCTTGGTCCCATATTACATTTCATTCTGAAACGCACTGTGTGAGTTTAGTGTTTCAGGACGTCAGCCAGAGTTTTGTAACCATTCCCAGGTAGGCTGGTCTACATTTGGAACAAGGACTCAACACAAAATTTGCATTGTAAGCGCTTAAGCCAGCAGGCCACAAGAGACTTCTGTGTTAAAGTAGGTGAAATCTGTTTTTTATGAGCCTCAATTTTGAGATTTGGATCTCATTCTGCTTAAAAACTCTGGTGATGTTAACAACCCTTCCTGTGTGAATGCTTCCATTTCCATTGTAAGCTAGAAGTCCAACCCTTTGCATTCAAATGCCTCTTTTTAATCTATGCTCTTCACCAAATTGTACTTTGTATGAACTACTTTGTGAAGTAGCTATGGCAGTTTTTTCTAAATTTGCTAAGTGACTTGTGGCTTTGTTCCTAAATACAGACACATTCCAGATGACTGAGTTTGGAACTGCTGATAGTCACATCTGTTTTGAATGCCTCCAGGTAGGTGCAGAAAATTGCTATGTCCTCCAAACCACTAAAAACTCCAAATCACTTAAATATACCTTGGTATTTTAACAATGCTAATGAACAGCAGGGAGGCAAATATGAAGTAGAGAGAGAGGTTATGTCAGTGGAGATTGAATGATATTGTAAAATAAGACTGTATGCATTTAAATGGGTCATAAAATATGTAACTCATAATATGTAATATCACCAATTTTGTTACTTGAGGGAAAAAAATTAAATCCTTAAAACATGACTGCTTTACAAAGTACGGTGATCAGTGATAAATATACACAACTTATACTCAGCAATATTTTAAATACTCCTGTATTGTTTAGAAATAGCACTTTACAGTGATTCCTTCTAAAATGGAATCAAATTGCAATGCAGACTTCACAACATCAATTTTTTTCCCTCACTTGAACTTTCAAATGATTATTAATTTTGCTTTGAATTATATTCTTTCAATATTTAGACTAATTGGAAAATATATGCTTCAACTTTGTTATAAGCAATTAAGTAATTGTGACCTGTATACATGTAATTTGAATACCTATAAGAAGAAAATATAGGATGGAA
The DNA here is from genome assembly GCF_022539395.1 of Myiozetetes cayanensis. NCBI lineage: Eukaryota > Metazoa > Chordata > Aves > Passeriformes > Tyrannidae > Myiozetetes > Myiozetetes cayanensis. The sequence continues at coordinate 83,245,233 of NW_026087411.1, read as the reverse complement.
AATTTGTGGATGAGACTTGTTATATTTTGAGAATATAATCCAGAACTGGAGCTCATTTTTGTATTCGCTTATTTGCAAATGCAAAAATGCAAGTGGTGGCAAAAAAATTATGAAAATGAATTTAAAAACAACCCACCTGACTGACCTAATAGAAAATGTAGATATCAGTACTGAGCAGTCCAGCAGCATTGCATGAGAACAGTCCAGGGACAGGCATACTTACAGATCCCTGGAAGAGTAGTCAGGTTAGAAGGAGAAGTAGTTGGAATGTTTTGTCTTGAAGAGTTTTATTAAAAAAAAAAAAAAGGTTTTTGAACAGCACATTCATTTGATAAGCATCTTTAATTTGAAAATATTTTCCCAATTGTTCTAGTTTTTGTACTTGCATTTGGTAAGAAAATAAAGTAAAAATTTTACACCAAAGGAAAACATAACCTTTTCTGAGAAAATGGAAATTCTGAGCTGGAAGTAACAGATGGAAGTTTTCAATGGCACAAGCAGTTAACTGTGCTTCCATGCAGCAATGAGAAGCAGTTGAAGCCTCTGGGGAGCCCACTTGACCGGCAGTGATTCAGTAGTGAATTTGCTAGGTGGTTGGAAACTCTTTCACTCTGTGAGACAGTCAGTCTATTGCATCCATTCCCCATCAGAGAGCAGGAGTGACATGTGTAATGGACATTGGCTCACGGTGCATGGCAGAACTATACTCTGATAAGGTTTAATGTCATTTTTGCCATGATGATTTGTTTCACTTTGTGAATGAAGTAGAACTCTTGTTAGAAGGTTCACAAGCTCAGAAATCCTGCACAGAATTGCTTTCCATTTTAAGTCTTCATCATTTTCTCTCTAGAACAATTTTCACTCTGCTACAATGAGAGAAGGAATCTGCAGTACAATTCTAGTTTGACTTTGTCCCTCCTTCCTTACTCTCTTTCCCACTCCTGAAAGCACCCATTGTTGGGTAGATATTGTGAGTTCACAGCCTTCCTGGAGGGGTTCCTATTCAAGACAATCTCTGCAGGAGCCAGGACAAAAATCAGCACTGGCTCTGCCCTCTCCTTTCTAAGCAGTCCCTTTTCCTTTTTTGCTTTTGTTGCATTGGGTCTGAATGGTACTATACTGTGAATGTCTGCTGAAATCCTAATCAAAACTTATTGAGCATGAAATTCACTTATAGAGTATTAGGTGCCCAACTGGGTGTGCAACTAGGTTCTTTGCCTGAACATCCTCTGGAAAAAAGCCTGGGGTCTGAGGGAGATTCAGTTCAGTTTTGATGATTTCCATCAAAAAAAGGCTGTGTCTCTTACAGTGGTGGATGATGGCAAACTACCCTCCTTCACCATCAATCCTTTATTGCCTTGTGCTCCAGTTCCTGCCCAGCTGCTGCAGCTGACAGTCTGTAGCTTGATCACTGCCAGGTGTCAGCTAGAAGACTGCATTTAGGATTGGTTTCTAATAGGAACAGGAGCCTTTGTTTTCCATTCCTGCTGTGAGGCATCTGCAGAGCATGACAGAAAAAAAAAGGTGGAGCTGACTTTTCCCTGTTCATTAGACTATGACCCACGGAGCTCCCTGGAGCATTATTTGAATGTTGCATTTTATCATCCAGACAAATCTTTCTTTTACATTTCATTTGTTTGTCCATTGACTGTGTTGTGTTCCATAATTGCTAGTCACTGTGGTGCAGCAGGGTCAGGTTTCACTCTTGACACATAGAATTCAATTCTTAAGGATTCTCCTTAAAATCAATGCAGCACTCAAGGGAGGTAGAGGTAGACACTGGAAATCCAAATAATTGCCTCTAACCAATATGCTTAAAACTTCTCAAGCCTTATCTAGGAAAAGGTGTGGAAGCTCTGATGCCATATCTTCTTTAGTGTTGGAAACTGCTTCAAAATATTTAGAATGCACTCCTTGAGGTCCCTTGTTTACCACAGTCACAGGTGCTACACCCCTTTTCATCAGCACTTTCCTCAAACTGCAGCCTTTGGGGCCAGAAGCGCTGTTATAGTGAACAGCACATGGAAATGATGGGGACAGGAAAAACATTTTTAATTTGATACTTCTCTTCTGCTTACTAACATGATACTAATTTGCAGAAATATCATATCGAAATACATATAAATTGTTCCCCGTTCCCCACACTTCTGACCAATGATTCAGATCTAGTAGTGTTGCTGTCTGCTGAAGACAGAGGGTCTTCAGGGTTCATAGGTTTTCTTTTGTCCCAAAGGTAATATTGTTCAGGCTGGCAATAGCAGAAGAACCTGACAATTGGAAAGAATGACAAGAAAAGGGAGGAAAGGCACATTCATTTAAAACAAATGCTGGTTGGGGGAACAAAGAGATAGGGAGTCTGATGCATTTCATAAAACTGTCTGGATCTATTCAGAAGAAACAACTGGACATGCAAGGAAGTTACACAGTGCTGTACCTTAAGAAATGTTATTGAGTGGTGTGTACTGGGAGAGACGCTCTCACAGCAAATCCTACTTGATCTCTCCAAAGCCTTCCTGGTGACTGGCACATGCTCATCCATGTCTGCTCTGGTCTGCCTGAGAGTATGCAGGCTGTGCTGTTGCTCTGAAGAAATGTGAACATAAACAGAAGCATTCAAACAACAAGGGGGTGAAAATGCATAGCCAACACTGCAGAAATATTGTCCTGCTGAATTATTACTGTTTACTTCTCAAAAAAGGGAGTTAGTCTAAATTTAAAAATACCTGTTGAAGAACTACTCAAGTATAAATAATTATAAAGACAGATGATAAATCTTTGTGTAGGCTTGAACACATAAAAATATATTGTAAGATATGTCTTTGACTGGCTTCTCTCCAACTAACACCACATTTCTAGCATTCACTTAAGATTTTTGTTCACTGAGTCTCTCTCTCTCTCATTTTTTTTTTTTTTGTGAGGTTACTTTTCCATAACGTTTGCTCTCTAAAAGTTAAGTGCCCAGTTTAAACAAATCATCAGTCTTCTAAGGTCCTTTTCATGTTGGTAAACATATCATCTTCTAAAGATTCCCTAATATTACCTGTTTCACAGGGGGATCCTGAATGTTTAGGCTGTAATATATGCCAGATCTTCAGGTAATAAAATTCAAAGGGAATGCTATTTTCGTTTTGCTCAGGTATATGTATTCCTCTTCTAGTGTTATGCAGCATTGTCTCTGATGTGTTAGTGTTTGGTTCTTTGTGATTTAGTCCCCTCAGGGATAGATACTCCATCTTAAAACATGAGATATGGGGTTATACTGCTGAATAGCTAACCAAAATAATGAACTTGTTCCAAAGGAAAAAGAACCTTCCAGAGAAAGGAAGGGTCACACACACATCACTTCATTGCAGTTACTTTCAGTCTGCCTGCCTGTTCATAGAATGGCATGACAGAATGACCAGGGTGTGAAGGCACCTCTGGAGGTCATCCAGTCTGCCCACCCAGCTCAAAGGAGGGTTAAAAAGAGTAGGTTGTTTAATCTCTTGTCCAGTGAGGTTTTGAGTATGTTCAGAGTTTATAAAGGAAAAAAATACTTTCTTCAAGGATATATCCATTACTGGAATGCCATCTGAGCTGACAGAAACCAAATTGCTTTCACTGACCATTTTGACAAGAGGAAATGATGTGTTTTTATCCATGCTAACTTTATGTTGGGCAGGACCTTCATTTAACATTGTATTCAATGGTAGGGGCACAGTTAAAATGTTGTTAATTAATATACCAGGCACTGAGCAGATCTTTGCCTATCAGCTGCAGCTGCCTGCTGTGTAGTTTTTTGATTTTGGAATTAATTTAGAGTTCATGTTATGAAAGATATTAGAGTATCCAAACCAAAACTAAATTTCATATTACAGCATTTATGAAAATTTTCCAAAGCAGTATGAAAAATAAGAAATATATTTTATTTTTCCATCACTAGGGAAAGTAATTATGTTAATTACATATTGTATATAACATCAGTTATAACATATGAAAGACTGATTTGTGTGTTTGTGCATATTCTTACACAATGAAATTTGATTTAATAATATTCACACCACAAAACATGATTTATACTAATTTATTTTTAAAATTATACATTCTGCTTCAAAGTAATGTTACTAATAAATTAAGGCTACTAATATTACAGAACTATAGTAAAACCCTATGTACTGATGTATCTTCCTTATTCATAGAGACTAATTAGAAACCTCTTTACTGGTATCGGGTCCAAAATGTCCCAGATAATTCACAAGGGATACAATTTGGAGCTTTTGTTTTGTTTAAATTAATATTTGGATTTAAATGTACATTATTTTAATTTTGTTATGGAATACTGACAGCAATTTTAAGGACTTTGTCAACTTGCTGAAATCAGATATGTTTGCTTTCAGTAGAAGGCACACTGAAGTATCACATACTGCAGAGGGCAATGGAGTGTCACAGCAGGAGGGTTAGGCTTTTAAATCCAACCCCATAGCTGAAGAAGCAATCATATATTGGTTTTAGGGAGAAACTGGTTTGCACGTATGCCTTCTGGAAGCTCCTCTTTCAGCAGTCCAGCTGATTTGAATGTACTGTGTCATAACATCACAACCCACTTCAAACAATTCCTGTCAAATTTTAAAATATTGTAAATATACCTGGATATATAGAAGAAGCAGTACCCTCTCAGCATGACCACTAAAATAAATTTGATCATTTACAATTGAGATGCAGTTGCCCTTTTCACACTAGGATTGCTATTTGTTCCTTTCAAGATCTCTTCAGTTGTTTCAAGGATTATCGTAGCAACCCATAGAAATAGTTGTCTTGTTGATGAGGCTTCCTGTGTTGCCAAGAGAGAGTCATACAGAGTAAAGAAACCACTTTGTTTAATCTAGGCAGTAAGAGTTGGGTGAATTCACCTAAAGAATTGTCTTGTATCCTAAGGAAGGAGCCTTACAGTCCTTATCTAACTTTTAGATGTCAAAAGTGAGCTGATATGAATCACAAACCCTAAAATATAAACTAGGTAAGCAGATGAAATGTTGTTGTTCTTTCCTATTGTTCATGATCCCACCATTTTTTCCATACAGAAGAGACACACTTTTGTTTTCAAGCTTTGTCTTCCATCAGAGACAGCATTCCAAAAACTACACATAATAATTATGATTGAATTTCAGTATGACAGCTAAGGTTGCTTTTCCTCCCAAACTTGCTGTGTGGAGGAACACCCTAATCACTATGGGCATCACAGCATAGGAGCAGCAAGGACCTCAGGAGAGCCTCTCTGGGTTCTTCTGCTCCATGGCAAGTGTGACTGGGTCTTGGTCATTCTTGTCTAATGTTTGTTTAAACAGTTCCCAAAAATCTCCAGTGCCAGAATGTCAGCAGCTCCCCCAAGTTGATTTCAGCACTATATTGCACTTAATATTTTTAGTAGTATTCAATTTAATTCTTCATGCTAATTCAAATCAATTACTTCTTGCACTATCCACCATTGGCACAGTCAATTATTTTATTTCTCCTTTCAGCAGCCTTTTATGTATTTGAACAGCATTGTATACCTCTTTGGTATTCTTTAATTTAAATGACCCTTAAACCTTTCTTTATAGATCATGATTTTCTGACTTCTTCATTGCTCTCCTAAGGATTCTACTCAGCTGGTCCACAACTTTCTTGAAGGACACTGCCCAAACTTAGAGACATCTGAGTCCTTATTAGTGTTAACCAGAGAGAAGGCATTGCTCCAATTATTTTACATGCTGCATATATTTTATATATTCCAGTATAATGTCAACTTGTTTCCTAAGCCTGTATATTAAAATTGAGAAATGTGAAGACTATGATGCTGATGAAACTGAAGCCATGGAGAAAGTGGTCTCATTTTTCTGAGACCTTTTATTTTTTGTAGTATCACTAGCAGCTAATACAGACCTTAATAGATACATAAAAAAGATGCAAAAATGGAATTTCCATTTCAGAAATAATTTTAGGGTTTAGACAGTTGAATATCTGTTCTTTGGTTGTGATTACTTGACAGTGGAGGCAAATACCTGATGGGCTCTTTTTCCCTTGTAGAGCAGGCAAGTCCTAAGCATTGGTAATTCAAGCATCTTCAGAATGTTCTTTTGGTACCTTGGTATCAACTTGATACCTTGAACTATGGCTAAACGGAAGTGCGTTGATACCATGACTACTGCTGATGTTGGCTGCCAGTCGAGCTTTGCTTTAGTGACTCAGTTACAGCGACAGGAAAAAAGATCAGAGTGCAAATGTGATGAAGTATTTACTTATAAAGTATATAATTAGCTAATATGAAGTAAGCGTCCACTTGAGCTCAACATGACCTGGCAATGCGCACTTTCAGACTGGAAAGCCAATTGTATCATGGGCTGCATGTGGCCAGCAGGTTGAGTCACTCTTCCCCCTTGCTCTTCTCCAGTGAGACCCCATGAGATGTACTGTGTTCAGTTCTGAAACCCCAATGTAAGGACATGAACATGTTGGAGAGAGTCCAGAGGAGGGCCATGAAAATGGTAAGAGGGCTGGAACACCTCTCCTATGAAGGCAGTCGGAGAGAGTTGGGGCTTCTCAGCCTGGAGAAGAAAAAGCTCCAGGGAGATGTTATAGCAGACTTCCAGTATCTGAAGAGGGCTACGAGAAAGCTGGAGAGGGACTTTTTGTAAAGGCATGTAGTGATAGGACACTGAACAGGAAACTGAAAGAGACTGGGTTTAGATTAGATGCCAGGAAAAAATTCTTTACTTTGAGGGTGGTGAGGCACTGACACAGGTTGCCCAGAGAAGCTGTGGATGTGATTCTATGGTTCTTTGATTCTATGATCAAGACAGAAACCCTTCAACCTTTCTGTGTTCTGTTAACAGTATTTTTGACCTTTGAAGGATAAAGGAAGAATCGTTTGCAGAGTCCACTATTTACCAGTTCTGGACACACCTTCAGATGTTACACAGATCGGTTCCATCTGTCCCCACAAACACCCAGGTTACAGCTGTGGCTGTAAGCACTTCACGGCCACTGGAGTTTGAAGCTGTGGCTACTGCTTCTTTCTGGGCTCGTGAGAGAAGGCATTAAGGCATGGGGTGTACTCGCTGACCAATGAAGCCTCCCAAGACTCCCTCTGGTTTTTGTGCTCCCCAGCAGAAAACAAAGTTGTCAAGTCCATATTTGAAGTTTTATAACCATTTTTAAAGTCTGGTTACATGCTTTGGTTACTAAAAAGCCCTCTATTATAAATAGATAGATAGATTGATAGGTAAATGGATAGGTAGATGGAGAGAGAGAGAGGTAAATCCCATCCCATTCAACTCTGCATAACCACATGCCATTTAGTTATCAGTGATTTGACAAAACTAAGGCCAAATCTCCATTTTCAGTTGTGTGGATACATACAAATTAATATATGATATCTCAGTTTATATTTGTACTTATAAATTGTGAGAAAAATGTTTAAATGTTTACAGAAGTCTATTATGTGTAGGTAATGGACTATATCTTCAAAAACAGGTAGATAGCATAGAACTTGTGAACTGTTAACTGCATAAGCTAAAGAATAAGATACATGAGTAAGTTTCAACACTGTTTCCCAAAATTAACATTTTTTGTGTGAGTTCTCTATCTAGTGACTAGCTTCTAAGGTGACTTCATTATAATTCAGAAATGACATTCTGCCCTTGAATATGATCAGTATGGATCTTCATGAGCTGTCACTGTACATGTGGTTGTCAGGGCTTTTTTTTAAACTAATACTCAGCCTGCATTAATTCACATTCAACTTCCTTTATGAATAGAATACCTAAAGGTAAAACTTGCTTCACACAGTTCCAGGAAGATACTGGGATTATATTTAAATGAAATCAATTCGTGTTGCAGTAATTATGATTTAATATGTCCCTTTCTCCTGAACTTATTTTCCTAGACAAGATGAGGAGTTCTAAAACTAGACGTTATTTTTCTATTTAGATAAATTATTTAAAATTGCCTTGAGTTTAATCTATGTTTGGAGCTCACTGCAAAACATTCACATTCTAAGGCAAATTTTGTAAGACTTTGCTCTGATGATGTGCATTTAGCAGAGTTCCAGCTGGCAGCTGGACACTTTTGAACCCTCAGCAAACTTCAACCTCAGTGGAACCTCACTAGTATAATACTAGAGTTATGGAAGTGCAATGCATCCTTTTCCATCTCATTAACAGAGTTCAGAAGGTTTCAACAGAGAGCTCCTGTCAGCAAGAAAGTCTAAAATTGCTGTAATGCTCATTTTCTGCAGCTTCTGTCTGCTGATGACAAAATTATTTTTTTATGCATGAGAAAAAGAATAATCTAAGTAACCCATGAGGGCAAGCATAACCATTTAAGGCAAACATCTTACACTTAGTGCAGGGAGAGGAACTCTGCTGTGCTAGCATGCTAAATCTGCATTCTGCGGGCTTTGGACTCATTGCCTGGGCAATATAGAACTAATCTGTCCATGGGAGTATACTACTGCTTATCTGCTTTAGACTGAAAGAAGATTTCATCAGATCTGCTGTTTCTGAACTCACAACTGATGGAAATCAGCACTTATTTTAAACAATGAAGCTTTTTGTCATATTATGAATATGGTAAATACAATGCCAAGTTACAGCGAGGTCTGAGTATACTTTTCCTTCAATAAAAGGAGAGAAAAATTCAATTCTTACATTCAGAGGAGCCAGTCTTGAACAAATCTTAAAATGCATGATACAAAAATCCTTTTGTTTTCTTGTGAAGACAAGCAAAAACCCCTAAAAACTATCAATAAGTTATGAACAACCTCCTCTTGGTTCTCCTTGTAAAGACTCTGGAGCAGTCAGTATCTAGTCCTAAGCAGAAACATCAAGTCAAGGATCTCCTACTAGGTTTTGAAGGGCTCTGGATATGTTCTGATGCTGGAGGGTGGAGGCTGGGAGGTCAGTGGGAATGGCAGGCCAGTAGGAAGGCTGTGCTGTCTGTGTGCCTCTGAGTTTGTGCAGTGGTAGAGTCCCCTCAGGGCAGCTCAGATGGTGATGTTGCTGTTTTCTGCACAACTGACCTCCCTTTTCTTTTTTCTCTCTGCTGACAGGCTAGGACTGCAGTGCGACGTTTGGTGACATCAGGTGACTTCTTGCCTTTCAAGTTTATGCACTGAGGCAAGGGGAAGAACATAACGCTTCTTACTCTCAGGTCTTGAGCTGTAACCTGGCTGAATGCCATGAAATGTGACTTACCATTCCTCCAAATAGATAGTGTATCAAGGAGTAATATTTTTTGTCTCTTTGTGCTTGTGGTTTTTTTTTTTTTCTTTTCTTTTAAAATTTTTAAGGAATCTTAGTTTTCATTCAGGATTATCTGGGAAATCTCAAACAGTAAAAAAATTTCACTAGTTGCAACTAAATAAATAATTGATGTTTCAGAATGTAAACATCTAAAATAACATACTCCTGTTCAAGATATCCTTCTAATTTTGTCCTTTTCTTGAAGGAAGAAAAACAGAAGATCTCACTTCTTCTGTGAGCTGAAATACTGCTATTTTTTTTCAAAAGTCTTCATTTAGCTTTGAGGGATATGGTAGCCATGACAAGTAATCTTCTCCTTTATCCTTCCATAGCCTGACTAACATATGTGTCCCACAGTGATGTCTTGGGTTTTGCCATCACAGTTGCTGGTGACAGACAGTCAGTTTTTAACAGCAGTACTGTATTAACATTTACCATAGATTAACGTAAATGTAGTTTATTAACCATTTTCCACTTCATAGGCTTTGAAGCAAAAGGGGACCTTCTCTTTGGACTTCTACCACTCATTTCCTCAGAAATCCCCACACTGTGAGATATAAATTTAAGTCTAATATTTCTTGTGAAATCTTGCAGAATCAAGCTACAACGTAACAAACTGTCCTCTTTGTCTCAGCTGCCATCAGAAAAAGGCTTGTTGCTTTCTGCTGTAGGGCTGAACTCTGACATAAGACTCAAAACAGCATAAGTGGGTATAACTGCAAAATTGAAAATGTGAGGGCAGAAAGGCCAGTTGCACTGTGGTTGCATGCCCTCTAGCTGAGGAATTTGCCCATTTCATCTTATGTTCACTCCAACTCCTCTTCTGGATATTTAAATTTGCAATTTCCAGGATGGCTTAACTTCCATGTTATCCTGTATTGTGTGTGTACAACACCTTTCACTGACTCTCTCTCACCTTATAGAGGCTAAATGTTTTCTAAGACGATAAAAAAAAGAGTAAGTACAGCTTGCTTAGAGTACATTCCTTAGAAAAGAGAGACCTTCATTCTCAATTCTACTCTGAATCAAAACATGGATTTGAGCCAAGATTCGTCACCTTCCAGGAAAGTGCTCAGGAAAGTGCTTTAATACTAAGTCATTTTCCTTCTCACTGGCTTAATGAATATTTAAATAGTCCATGCAAGACAGAACAAAATCGCTGAAAGAGACTCTGAACAAACCTCTCTAGAATATCTTACAATGTTGTAGCTAGGTCGCTGTTGAGGAGACATGGCATCAGATCTCAGGAAACAGAAAAAATTGCATCTGCCTCCTATAATTTGGGTGAATGTGGTTTTGTTCTCCTAGCTTTTTTTTTCCTCCCCTCTTTCTTTGCTCCCCACAAGTGCTACCAAATAAAATATGTATAGTATAGGGAAATAAGTAACTTTGGATATTTTAAATGTGAATTCTCTTGCCACTGCTACAGAAGAGAAGTTTTGTCATTGTCCACATGAAGGACAAGAAGGAAGCAGTGGACAGCTCATGTGGTTTCCTGAAGGGTTTTGTAAGTTCATGAGGCATTAGATTTTACACAGAAAGGTGATTTTTGTAACACTACGACATGGCAGGTGAGCTCATTTTTCCTAAAGGGCATGCAAAGATGAAGCAGCTTGAGCTTCCTAGGCAGTTTAAGCTGATGTAAATCTGCACTGAGGCTGAACAGTCTCATCCTCTTCTAGTCTTGCCATCGTGTTTCTACCCTGTCTCTTGCTCTGACATTAGTCATCCCACAAATGTGGTTTGAATATGTCTGACTCACTGGTGTGAGAGAAAAACAAGAGGTTTCTTTCCTTCTTCTATATGCTTTGGGTTTTATTTGTTTGTTTTGTTGGCGTTTTTTTGGGGTTGGTTTTTGTTTTTTTTTCCTCTGGACTACTTCCATCTTAGTTTGCCAGTCTTGTCCACCCCATGGCTGCATAATTCCTAGAGCCTTTTGGCACATTTGCTGTCTTATACTGGATTCATTCAGACATACAGCTAGAAGGAGAGCGAAAAAAGAAAAAAAGTAATTTTTAGGAAATGAATGGATGCCAAGAATAAACAATTGATGCTGGTAGAGCTACACAATGAGGCAGGGGCACAATTACCTCTGTCCTCTCTGCATCTGTCTCTGAAGGTCTCCAAAAAAGTCAGTACATACCCTTGTTAGTGTTGTAACTATATGGCTTGTTTTACTTGTATAAACTTCAAATCGAACTAAAATTAGACGTTATTATCCTTTCCTAGCTACGAGTCATGGTATTTGTTTAACTGCAGCTGTTTTGCCTGAGTATCTCATATTAAAAAAATGTGGAAATACATTCTCCAGATACCCAGGATAAGGTGACCAATAGAAAGTTTGCTTTTCACATCCCTATTCACCATAATGGCATCATTCAGACTTTCTCTTTGTAATAGATAGGTTATGCAGGTACACTTTTTAAATACTCAGACTTTCTTTATGACTTTGCATAATCAATGTGATTTGCTACAATTTCCATTAGGGTTCATAGTTTTTGCAGCTGATGTATCTTTAGAAATAAAACAGTAATATTTCAGTGTCTCTGTCCGCACAATTCTATAACTTAATCAATGTCAAACCGTGTTAGATGTATAATATTGCTATTTTTTAAATTGTTCAATGTATTATTTTCCATCTTCATCCAGTACTTTTTGTACTCAAACTTTAACCTATTTATACCTAAACAATAGTAACTGTTGCTATGGTGGTATTCCTGCTTACAGAAGGACCTTGTTAACTATAAACTACATTTATAACCTTCTCAGCTATTGAGGAGTTAACACCTCCTACTTTTTTAGTGATTGCAAATGTATTATGTCTCTTGATGGATATTGTAATTTGATTTTTAGGGCTAGAGTGGTTCCAGAACTGATGAATCTATTTGCATAAAAATTCAGTCTTGTAACTGTCACGGATGGGCTGTGTGTTCATTATGAAAATAATGAATTCTGAAGAAACCACTCAGTGTTAAAGAATCTCTTCCTGTACTCTTTCTGCCACATTTATTTGTTATTCGTATTGTGATGGCAGGCACAACAAGCTGAATGTTGGTTACACATTCTGGATGAGTCTGTCTGTAAAACAACAGATCCCACAATCAGACTCGTACCTCCCCAGCATGGAGAATTGCCAATATTTGGGTAGTCATATCAGAGGCAATTTTGTTTTAAATATCAAGTTAACAAAATGCTCTTTGAAACAGAATGTGATAAACGCATTCCACAAATATTAACCTTAAGAAAAAATTATTCCCAGGTTTTACGAGCTTCTCTTGTGTTCTTCTGAAGACTTTATTTGGCAGAAAAAAAACCCCAATTGTAACAGTGAAATCTTTGATTAAGATAAATTTCTGTTCTTAACATGATGTGTCCTCTTTCAGTGCATTCAATAATAAAATAGATAATCATCTAAATCATCAAAATACTTGCCATATTTTGGACTGCAAGTTCTAGACCATAAGGACTAAAAGCAATGGGAAAAAAACTGAACAGAAGGGGTTTACTAGCTACTAAAGCTTGGGGCCAGATTGAACTGTTAGGCATATGAGCATAAATCTGGAGTTATTCTCTCAAGAGCAATCAGATTACTACAGACTTATGCTTGGCTACCTGAGATCAGCATCTGGCCAGGGATTTTTTTCTGTAAGTACACCATTGTAATTAGCACTGTCAGTGAAAAGAAATATTGAAAAAGAAAATGTCAGACTGTCCAGGCCTTTATGAATACCTTGAACAACTCTAAATCTTTTTATCAGGCCTTCTTTATTTTGAACTAAAGGGGAAAGAGATGCATGGCAGACTCAGTCTGCATTTAATTTCTTAAATTAATATAATTTAAGAATAATAATTTAAAAAATAATTTCTTAAGGCTATATCATAAATACTGACACATTAATTTGAAATAATGTCAACTGTTGAACTAGAACCTTTTCCTCTCCTTTTTCTGTTCAAGATATTTTTAATTACCTGTACATAATATGTGGGACAAGAGTTGTACAAAGATTGACGTACAGAGAGATGTACTTTTTCTATAGCAAACCATTTTGTAGGAATAGTTTTTATTGGACTAGTCTAGCAGTATGTCTGCAGCACGATGTCTGAATTGATTTCTTTAATTCATAAAAATTTCCTTAATACATAAAAATAAATTATTTAACTCATTTATAACAAAGCAATTTCCTTGCTACATTTCCAGGTCTATATATGATCATTTATTTTGCACCATTATAATGAAAATCCCCACTACTGGATTTTCATGCCAGTGGACTCATATTTGCACTGAACTTTTGTTTCCTCAAACTGACAAATGTTTCCATGGTCTCTTTATTCTCTCTTTCTTTAACACAGAAATTTGTGTTCAGTTTTAGGAATTAACCACAGTCTTTGCTGTTTCCTAAAAGTCTGAGCTCTGTCAGAGACCTTGCATTTTTTTCTTTTAGGGTAGCCTTCATTTATTTTTTCACTACTGTAACTTGATTTTCATAATGGCATGCCTTTCATATTGCTTTTGTAGTCTTATTAGCAAACAATGACTTTCTGATCAGTCATGATATTTTTGTTTCATAACACACAAAGAGGGGGGGAAATATTTTCTAGACTTCCTCATCTAGAAAAACAGTATTTTTAAAATGCTTCTTATATGGGAAATATTCCCACACTATAGAAATTGCCTCGGCGAAACTGATGATTCATGACAAGTTCAGGACAAAATATTTGGTTGTAAAACTTATAATATATGCTGTATGTTTTTTGCATCTCTAAAAAAGGACAGTTCATGGTCCTTGAAGGCCTGATTCAGGTGAGTGATCATAAAGTGGATCCTTAAAAGATAAATTACAAGCTTAGTAACCTTGGGAATCTTCTCAGGGAAATTGCTTTACCTTCTTGAGGACTGCTGAAGAAGTCATGGGAGGATGCAGAAGGAAAAGGACCTCATTTCAAATATGTAACAGAATAAAATTTAAGTAAAGCTAAAATGTTGATTAATATCTAAAATAAAAGAGTAGGTAAATAGGAAAATTATTAAGAAAGGGTCCTGATGTTTGACTTTGGAAAGGGACCTGGAGAGCAGTGAGAGTATCTTCAGTAAAGCAGAAATATTAGAAGCCAAAGTGGAAAGTAACCAGCTGCAGAAGATGAAGCTGGTGCATTTGTTGTAGGAGGTACATCACATGATTTTAGACACTGGGGGGATATCTGGAATGGAATCAGTGTTTGAGAAGAGTTAGAAAGCAGTACAGAAAACTAGGGAATTTTCTGAAAGAGAATAAAAGGAAATGTAGGACAGAGAGAGACTGAGAGAGGTGACAAAGAGCAATAGAAGGAAAGAAGTCAAACTGATGACTGGTGCAGAAGAGAGAGTTAAATATCTAGTACAGAGTAGAAAACTGCTTATAACTGCAGAGCCCTGCCAGGGCATGTCTAAAACATATGGTGTTCCCAGCTACTCAAATGTAAGGAGCAGCTCCTTAGGTTTGTCAGTTTACACTAAGAGGATCAGCTCTTAGGTTTATTATTATCATAACGACAGAGGTTTTTAAGAGTCAGTGTTTCTTTTAAAGATACAATCACAGAGGAATTAATTAGCTCTGACAACAGTCAGTTTGACAGTGGTACTCAAGAGAATATGATAGTCAAAAGGGAAACAAAGACAACAGACAGAGCAAGATTATTCCTTTCGCAAAGCATTAGATAAACATGTTCATTGGCTCATACAATGAATCAGGAAGTCTTCAAACTCCTGGATGTAAAAGCCAGGCATGTTATACGTCATTGCCATGCTGAGCAAAACCTGAATTTCTTAGTAGTCTGTTCACAACAAGATGAATTAATAATTGGCAAAGAAACAAGAAACACAGAAAAATAATTCTGATAATTAAAGGATCAAAGCAATTTGGCTCTGGTGAGGCAATCAAATAATTTAAAATTTTAAGGGGAAAAGGAGGATAAGAAATAAGGACAAACTCAAACATTATTTGGAGTAAAGCATGTTCTTTATTTCCTTGTTCTTTTCTCTCTTCAACTTGTAACTCGATTAAAGGAGACTTCAAAGTTTACTTAATTTACTTTAGTTTTCTAAGACAAACCAAGAATGGCTATATAAGTAAAAGCTTTTTAATGTGGGGTTGTTTTATCTACAAATGATTGGTTTTATATACATGATGACTGAATTACATTGCATATGCAGTGCACCCAGAAGTGCAATCAACATTTCTTATACATGTAATAATTGCACGTAAAAAAAGTCAGTCTCAGGTAGTCTCAAGAAGGAATAACACTCCATCACAGTGCAAAACAGATTCCCATCAAATTTACTTTTTGGTAAGGTGACTGTAAATGACATTGCATTTAGAAAGCTGTATGATCACCTTGAAATCTGTTTTCAGATGGTTTGGAATTCATGTGGGAAAGAGACATGTAGTAGATTTTCAAGTACAAGCTGACATGAAACTCACTGTAGATGCATCACCCTTTCAACAGCAATGTGTCCCGCACAATTCATGCCCTCAAGCTTCTCTCTTTGAAGAACAGTGGAGTGTTTTGTCCTGTCATCCTTTAGTTCCATCTTAATGCCTGTCGTGGGAAAAGGGCACTGTCAAGTCATTGATATTTCTTGTATTTCTGTTGAGACAGCTGTTTTTCTATCCTTACTTCCTTAAACCATTAGTTTGTACTTTAGAAAAACGTACAGTTCTGCTTTCATTTCTGTGCTATCAAGAGTTTTCTACTCAAACCAATTACGTTCTAATTTTAAACTCTCTGTGCCTTGCAATGGACTTATTCTATTAATCGAGTGTCTCAGCCGCAGTGTGTCAGGAGGGCTGTGCCCCACACATTATGGGTCACCTGTTGTCCTTAGGGTCTAAGTCTTGAAAGAAATATCTTGGTTTTGTTTTGTGCACAAGATGAGATGCCTCTGACAGCATTCATGGGTCACCAGTGAAATCTCAGAGAGACTGAACCCTGCCACCTGGTGTGCTGTGGCAACGCAGACAACAGAAGTGTCCCAGGAGAAGCCATTAACCAGGTACATAATTAATAACCCAAGGAGAAGAGAGTGATATCAAGGAAAAGACGTTCAGAATAAACCAAAATGACTCCAAGAAAAAGCTGGAGTCATCTATATAGCATGATCAAAGCACTCTCAACAGGTGGTGCTGGAGGGTGACTTGTTTTTCACGAGTATACCAGGACAAATACTACATACAAAACAGATAGTAACACTGGTCTCAGCTGTACATTTAACAGTGATTATGAAACCTGGCTTTGTTTCTGATAAGTGTTTCTGTGCCCAGAAATGTTAGTTCTTCTTGTACATTCTCCCTTAGTTGCTATTAGTAATAAACAAATTTTTTTTTGGCTTAGGAAGGAATGAAGCTCTTCCTTAAAGTGTGTTGACTTGTGCCCTATGCTACAGTGGATTTTTGGAGGATTTCTCTATAACATAATGCAGAACAATTTGAATGTGAATCTGATTTTTTCCAAATTTGGGAGTATTTGGAGCTCAGTTCTGCATAACTATTTAGCGAAATGCGGAATGACAGAGAGTTACTAAAATCAGACTTGTTTTTTTCCTAAAGCTGTCACAGATCAAATTGCAAGCTATGAGTGGGAAGGAGGGAAGAGGGAAAAGAAAAACAGAATTTTGATATTAGACCTCTAAAGAAAGTGGAATGTTTCTGACAGAGAAAGTGGAGGAAGTCTAGAGAAAAGTTAATGAAAAAAAAAAAAAAGAAAATATGATTTTTGGGTGATAGTTTCTCTCTCACTGTGTCCTTTAGTTGATCCAAAAAAAAAAAGACTTACAGATAGAGGCTGCAAGAAGACAAGTAATAGTGACCATAAAAAATTGATTTCTGAGATATAAAGAGTGGCTTTGGTCCAAAAATCAAATTGAAAAATAAATTATAGAAAGCAGTAATATAACAAGATAATTGCCTGTATGTTCAGATGAGATAACAGATAACAGAAAATTATTCATTAAGAAAATGACAATAGTATATAGAAAAACACTTTAAAAAGTCCCTATTTTTACTGTCTACAGGGAATAAAACCATCTTTTAAGAAAATTGTCAGATTTTCTGGCATAAGAATTAAAAAGTGGCTAGATAACAAAGAGCTTGCATAAAGACTTATTTAAATTCCTGCTGCATAGAGAGAAAGCTTAAATATATTACTGTCATCCACTAAGATAAAAAATATTATTTTTCTCTAATTTCTTTCAAAGTGCCTGAAATTACCAGCATTTAGTGGTTTTATCATAATTTTTCTTTACAATACCTAGAAGCAGATACTTATGAGATGACAGGAACACTCTGGGATAGAGCTCAGGGTGGGATTGAGCCCAGATCTGGTGAAAGCATGGTGAAGGTCATGACTACAGCAGGCTGAAGCCATGTGACTGGGATGAACCACCTAGTGACATGGACCAAGACATATAAAGAGAGTGGTGTTGTCCCATCTTGCTGTGGCCACATGACTTGCCTCTTTTTCCTTTGCCTTGCAGCAGTTGCACCACCAGGATGATGCTGGGGCTACATCTAGAAACAGGAGACTAGAGTTGAAAAAGGAGGGGCAAAACAGGCCCTATCACTTCCTGCCACTGTAAATCTACCTATGATACCACGGCCAGGTGAGATTCAGACACCTGAAGTTCAGCACCTGCATGCATGCTAAATGTCTAAGCTCCTTTTTTCAGTCAGTAGAGATCCAGCCAACACTGAGCAGAATATCTACCTGGGCTTTGTTGGCTGTACTGAGGTGTCACTGTAAGGACATTAACCTGAGCACAGGGTCTTCTAGGGCTGTTTGGGGTGGTTTGTGTAACTCTCCTTCAGTGCATCAGCTTGTTTAAGTAACTTTAAAGCGTGGTAGACACAGCTTAAAGGCCTAAAAGCAGATTCTTTATTTGCTGAATGTGTGCAATAGATAGTCAGGACTAATGAGTTCCTAGAGGAAACATTACTATGCTTTTTATCTGCACTGAGCTAACAATGAGTTTTTCCTAACCAGAAACCATAAGTCAGGAAGGGAAGAGTGGGCCTCTGCTGTACCCTGAATGCCCTGATTCTTGTTGCTTCTGAGTTGTCATCTTCTGATTCCCAGCTGTTTCACTAAAGCTTCTGTATGTTTCCTGATCACAGTTTTTTCTCTTGAGCTGTGCTCTGTGCATGTACTCACAGTTCTTCCTTATAACTTATCAATGTCCTCAGAATTCTGAGCTGTTCTTATTGTTACCTAAAAATCGAGAATAAGAAAAACTCAGCAGGCTAATTTAGTAGATTTAGCTAATTTAGCTAATTTAGAGATAAGATATAATTTAGGCCTTGTGGTGCAACGAGTACAAAAAGGCATGTGCTCTGTATCTAGTGGTTTTACAATTTTATAGTATTATCTATCCAATCCTAGAACTATCCACCCCCAGGTCCTTCCCAAATCTGCTCCCTGGCACACCTCTCTGGAACTGAGGCAGGGGTCCCAAGACCCCTTTCTTCCTCACCTTCCTCTTCACAGCACGTACTGTCTTTGGAGCTTCTCCAAGGTTCCAGACTTGAAGGTTGCTTTGACTATGGTGGTATCTTGTTCAGACCTGGAGTGCGAATATTCTTAAACAGAATGTGTTTACTCTAGTCCTACCTTGATAGGAGCCTAAACAAGCCTCTGCCTATTTAACTTATTCTGGACATGCTGGCTATTCATATATCAAACTAGCATTTCCACAGGGTTTCTAGGAGTCATTCCAGTCTAGTCAGTCTAAGATAATTTGCCTTCTCTTTCTGACTCTAGCAGCTGCTGTCTTCCATAGCTTTGGCTTTGGGGTTATTACTAGTCAAACCATATATATACTTTTAAAATGTCTTAGTGTAAGATATAAGACTACTATTTATGATGCTTGCAGCTAGCAGTAAAAATCCAAACCCAGTAAAATGCTGGGTACAATGGATGTAGACAAAACATGAATGAGGGACAAGATAGATGTGGCAACTGTGTTTTCATATCAAGTACAAGAAAGTGGGTTTGGGGCAGGAAATTAGATGAATACTGTAGGTCCCTACAACTGTGAGTAGAAGAATATTCACAGGAAAGAGCTTACACTTATGCATGAAACACACTTTTGTACTGAATTGGGAGGAAACTGATAACCAGTACTTATTGAACTTGACTAATTTAAATTACATTTATTGTATAAGGGCTTATGTATTTCCAAATAAAACATAAATTTAAAGGTAACTCTCTCAGTCTGCTGACTTGAGAACCTGAGGTGAGCCTTTTGTTTTGTGTAGATTGCATTGGTACTTAACACACCACCCTCACATAGCTGCATTTCTTGCAACTGGATGTACAACAGTAAGTACTTAAGCAAAAGGGTAGGGTTTCTTATGCTTAAAAATATGTAAAAACTAATTCAGAGCCTTGGCATTAGTTCCACTGGCTGCTAACAAGAAGTAAATGGAATTTTACACTGTCAGATAAGGTACACTATGAAAAAATTATAATATTAACTAAACTTGGAGTATTTATGAATTGCTCAGGAAGACTTGGTGGTGCAGGAACCAGCTGCCTAAAAAGCTCTTGTTAGTTTTGTTCCTTTCCAGTTTTTATTTTCATCTGCACAGAAAACAAGTGTGAAGAGGCTCTTTGTCTGTAAATGATGCTTTCACAGAATCATGCGTGCTCCTGCTTATACTGAGTCTAACAGAGAGATATGCTGTAAGTGTAGAGTCCACCTGGGGATTTTGGAGGTTTGGTATCAGTCTGAGCAGGTGCTTCATTAGTTTTCAGTGGTGCTTGCTTGGTACTGTCTAGTTTATTATACTGGCCATGGTATTGTCTGTGACTTGTTTTGTTTCTCCTCACTGCAGCACTGCCTGTGTACTCAGGTTCCAGGGCATGCAGCCTGTCCTTCAAGATATTTATTTATAAAATGTGCTTCCTCCCACACTTGTCAAACATGGCAGAACACTATTTAACAGTGCTTCACCTTCCCTTATTTTTGAGCCTGGTTATATTAAAGAGGTAATAAACAACTAGTAGTGAAATAACTCGTCACAACAAAGGAAGTTTTGTGAGGTTTCTGTCTTTTTAATTTCCTGGAAATAAAAATATTTGATTGGAGGTACAGCATGGGGTAGTATAATTCTAATAAAACATCTTTAGCTTGACAGGACAGATGGAGATTGCACTTTTCTACTTTGTGTTGGCCCACCAGAAACACTGATATTTCAGAGATATCTGAAAAGAAAACATGGCGTTCCAAGCCAACGTGTAGCCTTTTATGGATCTATGCAAAGGAGATTTTTAAAGAAGCTAACACAGAAGAGGATATTTCTTATCATAAGGGTGAATCAGAAGTTGGCTATCCCGGTCAACCTATGGAGAAAAATTCTTCCATATGGCTGAAGGATAGCTAAAATCTGCAAAGATGGTGGTGATGGCAAAAGTGCAGCTTGTCAGCTAAGTTATAGACCTGCAATATTATTCTCCCCTTCCTCTCCTGAAGCTCGAGACCCTCTGAAATGGAAGAAAAGAATATTGTCATCTTTTTCCTGTTGCTGGAATAGACAATTGTATGACACAGGAGCCATGAAATATGAGCTGAAGGCTGCTCTCAAAAAAATGAAAGAAATGCTATGAAACTCTCTGTTGCAGATCCATATCCACACCCTGTCCCATCCTCCTCTCATATCCATTTCCCCATCCCTGTGATATTATCCCAGAGAAAAAGCATTTACAGACATAGAACTGATTTCTGGAAGCTTACAATTATTATGAGTATTGTTTATAGAAGAATCTTTTTGTCTTGTAACAGGGTCACAATTCTAGTTTGATTCTGAAGTACAAAACATGAAAGGGAAGGCTTTAAGAATTGGAGGAATTTTTTTTACAACAAAAAAATCCTTTGACTTTTCTTTGAAAGAATTCCTATGGGTTGTGGCCACTTGTGACCAGGTCAGAGTAAACTGATATGTTTCTGTGGGAGAAAGAATAGCTTAAAAAGAATATCACAGGTAGATACCAGAAGTTAGTACTTCTTTGGAAAAACCTATTAAGAAAAAATCACAACCTTTCACTGGGAGGCCTATATATTGTGGAATCTAAAGTAAAATGATTTACTTTATGAATATTGATAACATTATGTATATTATGAGTGAGCCTTGTTTCTTGTTATGCAATTTTCATAGGAATCAGTACAAAAATTTGTGATATATTTTTATTTTCAAGGAGCTTTATTGGAAAATGTCAAATAAAATAGAATGAGAGGTAAACTAGCTGGACATCTCTCATATATGTTTCTTGAAAATCTTCCTGAATTTTATCAGCAGTTTTAGACTTAATACTGTTATTGTTCACTTATACTTTTATGAAAATTTCCTTTAGGCAATGGTCGGGCAGAGAGTAAGGAACAGAATCAATATAACTTTAATAAGAGTAATTTCCCAGAGTTGGTGTGCCTGGGTTAATACAGTGTTCTCTATTGTTGTTATTTTTTGGTGTGGGTATTATAAACTGTACTCTCTCTTTCTAAACATGTAACGACAGGTAAAGCAGACAAGTTATTATGAAAAAAATCAGCAGGCATTAATCTAAGCTATCTTAGAAAATATTGTAATCAACGTGTAAAGGTCAATGCAGAAAACTTCCTACTGTTTGACTTGTTCAAACTCTTAAAAAATGGCAATATTTCTGTTTCCTTTGATAATACAAATCATCCATTATATATTTGAATTGATATGAATTCATCAGGATTTAATGGCTATGGCAAGCTAAATAATCAAGATGTAAACTTTAATGGAGGGATTTTGAAAACTTCATTTTTAGACAAATTTGAATTCTGCCATCCTTATGCATTTGAGGTTCTATTGATCTTGTGAAAAGTCACAAATAAAATGCAAAATACAGATCTTTGGTGTATTGTAAAGTACAGCCCATCAAGTGAAACTGACCAGCTTAGTGTCAAACAACTCCCAACATCCTGACTGCTAAAACTAGATCTAGGAATTAATGCATTTAGAATACTGTAATTCTAGGAGAGCATTCAGAAACAAATTTTTGAAAACTACATATATCTTCATATTAGAAATAGTTCCTTTATCTAAGGCATTTAATAGTTGCAATGAATCAAATTTGACTGTTCTTGAAATTTTCAGGCTCTGCTTTTGGCTGAGGCCAGTGGTCTGCATTGGTCACATGGGGCTGGATGCTTGAAAAATGCTCATGTTTTCATAATGCTTATATAAAGCAAAGAGTATTTCTTTGCTTCTACCAGATACATTACATTACCTCTAACTGTGCTGTTAAATTGTACCCAGTTGTTTAAGTAACTGATGTGGCAGAGATGGTATGTGATTTAATAGGACAGGCTGAGAAGTCATTAGGAGAAGAAAAAGAATCCATCTACAACATACATGTAAAATGTATCATGGAAAAAAGAATAATTGAGTATATTAAGACTGTATTTTGAATATAATGTTAACTTTGAATAAATCATTCCATTACTAGTTTCTCTTCCTTCTTACTTGAAATAGCACTATGTGGAGTTGATGGAGTTGTTTTTGTTAAAAAGATGAATAATGTATATTCAGAAAATTGAAGTATAACATAAACCTGCTGGTGAATGATTCTTTAGAAAGATTTAACATTCTTATCTGGTGCACAGGTGAGGCAAACAATGACACACATAAGTTAAAATTCTTGCTGCCTGCCTGGGTTGTTTGCAAGTAGAAACCTTGTTTTTCTTTAGGAGGTTTCATGCTCATTTTATTTCACTGGCAAAGGAACTGCATTATATTACTGTATATACATAATTAATTTAAGATTTTTCTCCTACATGAAAGTTCTCTTACCGTCATGCTTAATTTTATCTGCATGTTGCATTCATTATAAGACACAAGTATAAACTTCTGTCTAACTTGATTGGCTTGAGAGAAGATTAGTTTTTAACCTTTTTATGGAATTCATTTCACTTAGATGAGTTGCCCACAAACTTCTATGTTTAAACAGAAACTTAATTGGTTTATAATTAGTTGTGCTTTTTAACTACCTTGCCGAGTTGATGGGGAATTGCTCTTTTGACTAAACACGAACAGTATTACCTTGGAAAGCAGCTGCCTTGTTGATGCAGAGGGTGCCCAGGGTCGGTGTGCTGCTCTGGGATTCAACTGGGTGTGGTGCACTGAGAGCTATAGGGGACAGAGGAGCACAGAGCTTGTAACCTCAGGACAGCAGGTGGCACTTCTTGCTGCAGTACCGTTCCCTGAAATAACCTGTTCATTCCCTCAAGCTTTCATTTTGCTTCTCATTTTTATAGTCTAACCGTGGAGGTTTGAAAGCTAAGTCTGCGTAGCTTAGGTATAGTTCAAGGCTTTGTATTACATTAGAGAGAAAGCCAAGGGACAGCTGCAATTCAGCTTTCTTTGCCTCTGAGAGTAGGAGTAATATGGTTACTACTTTTTTGTTCTATGAAATTGATGGAAAACGGAGTCTGTTTTGTCTTTCTGAACTGTGTACTTGTTCTGAAGGTAAGGACTGCAGATTTTTCAAAGTCTATCTCCTTTGAGCATACAATCCCCATGTAACTGGTTAAAAAAAGGAATAATTACCTTTAAAGACTTTAAAAAACAAAACCAAAAAACAACCAATAGTAGTACATTTGAGAATTATTGTTGTTTATGTACCTTTTTACATAGTCTTTCAGCTTTTCACCACAACCAAAACATTGAGAAAGGTACTTTAAAAGTCTAATATAAGTGAAATCTGAATTTCTCTGGAAATTGCTTCTTTAATCAGATGAGTACAAAGTCAGTAAACATGGTGGAACTAAAACCGTAGAAATTGAAAACTCATTCTTTTTACCCTTGTTTGATTTTCTGGATTAGTTCTTTTGTAGCTTCTTGTTTGATGAGGAATTCAAGGGTTATAGGAATCCATATTTAGAATTTAGGTTTTGTTTAAAATAAGCAAAAATTTGTTTAACTTTTTTCCTCATAAAGCCAGAATGAAATGGCAGAACAATGCAGATTATTTCTTTTCTAGATATATGGACCCTATATGTCTAGTAACAAGAAGACAGCCTACTGATCCTCTCAGGTTGAAACTTTTCTCTGTGTTTTATTTATGATGGAACAGGAACAAAAAATGGCAGCATTAGACAGAGAAAAGAAAAATATAATGATACTAGCAACAGTATGGGAGGCCAATACAATCTGTGGAGTAAGAGCGGATATAAACATGCAAATGCAAATATAAAATACATCAGAGAAAATGTCATTGGATTTTAGAAAAATTATTACATTGTATCTTACAGTGTAAATAATTGATATGTACAGACATGCACACTGCTTAGAAATAACATATGCTTAGGCACTGAAATTATCTATTTTCTGACTGATTTTGACCAACAGTTGATCTTGAGATGACCCCTTGGTAGGAAGTTTAATTCTGGTAGAATAACACTTTTTGTAGTGTTTTTAAAACTCAAAAACTACAATATTGACTTCCACATACACCTAGTTTTAGCTCTAGATTTTAGCTTCACTCAACTCTTCCCTAAGGGAGTGCTTCTTCTGCCCAAAAATGCATTTGAGGGACTGTGTCTTCTCTGGTGGCACTTCAGTGCAGACAGGTGGGTTTCTAAACTGACCCGATGACCACACCAGTGTCTTTCCAGCTACTTATCTCACCTGTAGGACAGGCAGCAGACACAGATTCTCAAAAAACAACAATTTTCTATGAGTCACCCTTAGTATGAAAAGCATAAAATAAAATTGCCCAGGTGGACAGGACATTTTTGTGTGTATTTGGCCAGCACTGGGTTCTTCTCCAGAAACAGGGGAAACTGAAAGAATACAATTTGTCCTAAAAGATGAGCAGAAAAAGAGATGAAAAATCCAGGCCACTCCTAGTCTTGGTAAATGGAGAAGGGTAGAAATTGCATTAAAATAATTGTGCCGCAATAATCAAAAGACTTAATCCTAATTTTACATTATTTTAAATCTTGAATAAAGTAAATTTAGAGTGAAGTTTTAGTCAGGGTAAGTTTGAAGTTATTCTTTAACTTGCTAGTGAAAGTCACAAACTGAACTTACAGGAGAGCCATGCTTATTATGATGTCAACAGCCTTTTCTTTTTTTCCAGGAGGTTCAGTATGTACCTCTGTGGGAGGACTGTGAATGGAAGTGGTTGGGATTATGCATTTGAACCATGGATCTGAAGCATGACATGAGATGATAGTAGGCAAGAGAAGAAAGTGCAAGGGTGAATAACTCTACTTTAATAGACACAAGATCCTAGATGTTCTTTGGATGGATTTATTCATCCAAACACACTAGGTAGATCACCACAATAAATCACTATCATAGTAGTAGATGAGGAATTAGATGTGGCCTCTCAAATGCAGAATTATTGCCCTTGCATGAAAACGACCTCACTCATTGTATAACCTCTGTTTTGCCATTTGCAGTCTACCGGAAGAAAACATTTGCAAGAGTTAGGTGAGATGCTGCCACACCTCTGATATGGATGTTACTCACATGACTTTCCAATACACTGGAAAATGTATTGCTAAAATTTGTGTTTCCAGTCGTATCAACTGATTACACAGTGTGGTTGTGTGTTGTATGGAAAAGGATTTTTGTATTGAATTTGTATTTCCTATCCACCTTTTCATTTCTATTACTGACTGATGTTCTTGCACTCTAAACAGGGCAAATAGAAATTTCTAATAGATCTCCTGTGTAGAAATAATAGCTTTGCATATTTTATCATGTTCACTTCTGTTCCCATTAGTGAAAAGAGTTAAAATTTTCATTTAAATAGTCAGTAACCTTTTCAGTTTGCATTGTGTGTTCCTGGAAAACTCTCTTCTGCTCCATTAATTATGAGACTAGGCGATGGCAGTCCAACTGAGGGTGAGACGCTGACTGCTATTATTGTATGATAACAATTTTGGATTTTTTTTTTTTTATCCTATTCTTCTGGAATCTTGTTAAATATTTCCTTTGCCTCCAACTACTGCTGCACACTGGGTGAAAATCTTAATTGACTAGAGTGCAATGACATTCATGTATACTTCTTAACCTGCAATCATTACTTTAAACCCTAAACGCGGTTAAATATTTCATTGTTTCACCTCTACTGTTTGTTTACATTGGTATGGATGTTCATTTGTCATTATGATTCACTGCAGTTTTTCAGATCTTCTGAAGGTTTTTCATACTGCTTTCTGATTCTTACTGAACTATTCTATCTCATTACAAACTCAGCTGCCTTGATATTCCCCCTTGCCACATTCTAAATCACTTGCGCATATATTAAAGAATATCAAACTTGGTACAGGAGGTAAAGATATATCTTCATAAAGTTTTAATGAAGGAGGGAATATAATGTTATTGAATCCTCTGATTTCATTAGCAATTCCTACCCAGTCATCGATTGATGATTCCTTTTGTCTTTTACCTCAAGACTACTTAGCCTTTCTCGTAGCCTTCTGTAGATCACCTGTCAAGGTTTCTCAGAACAAAAAAAACTTTCAAGAACTTAGGGACACTAAGGAGTTGGTAACATATTGGTGATTTTGGTTTGGGTCTCCCCCTCTGTTTTTTGCTTTTACTCCAGAGCTTTCAGTCAGTACAATCAGAAAACAAGGCAAGACAAGGAAAGGCAAGGAAAGGCAAGGAAAGGCATAACTTTTTTTAAAGAACTTTATATATCAATAAAACATGATGTAAATCAGTAGGCACTGCAAACAAATGAGTTGTTTTGATGGATTTCTAAATGTACATTTAAAAATAAATGTGTGTATTGACTTTGCATATCACTGCGTATTGAAATCTTCTTACATAAATAACTTCGTAACTGAAAATATTTCTATACTGGGTGTATATTCATCAAATCCATGAATAAAAACTGCACCTGCATTTATACTACATAAGAAAAAATCCCAGGTCAGTCAAATTTATATTAGTCTGATTTCACATGCTTCTGGCACTCTTCTAAGAATACGGTAGCTAACTTCTCATGTTCCCTTTTGAAATTATAGTTGAGATCCTGGTACTAATGTAGTCAGCAAGAATCAAGATCTTTTGATTTCATTTGAGTCAGTGTTCCACTCTCTAAGCTTAAAAACAGTAGGAGTTTCATATCATCGGTAAATTTTTTTGTATTTTGTTATGAAGGAAAGAACATCAGTAGAGCAGATAAAGGGAGTATTACTAAGCCCTGAAGAAGAGGGAACAGTTAATAAAGAATAAGAACAGAAGATAGCAAGAAAAGATTGAATGAATAAACTCATTTCTGTGTATGCATACATAGTTAGAATTGTTACCAGTATCTGAAATACAATAAACACAATGTACAGAGAAAGCTGAGAAGACATGAACAGATGACTTCATGGTACAAACCATTCCAAAATGTTTATTTTTGAGAAGTCTCATTAGGAACTGCAGACTGAGTACGATTGCCTGAACAGTAACCGAGAGGACATGCAGTCCTTAGTACGGCTTTTGCCCTCAATGTGGGGAATATCCTTATATGATACCTTCAGCACCATCCTATGTTGTTTTAAAGGACTGTATTTATGTGATCTGAATCTTACATAAATCCATAATAGATATTTTCTGTTGTTGAGAAATCTTAGAAGTTTATAAGTAAATTGCTGTTTTGCAATTTCCAGTAATCTTACCTTGATGTTCTTTTTGTACCAAAGGACACAGAAATTATTGAAGACAATGACAGGAAGTTCATAATGTAATATGCTGACATGAGTTTTTACAGAGTGATACAAATAATAAATAACTTTTTTCAAGAATTTTAAAATATAAAATAGAACTGATAAAATAAAGAATGGCAAAAAGGAGCAAAGCAGTGGGAAAATAGTAGAAGAGCAATATTGCAAACTAAAATAGACATGCGTGATGAATATACCTTGACACTGAGCAGCTGCAAAGTTTTCTGCACTGCTAAATATGATTTATCTGTAGCATGATCTCAGCCTCTATTTCCTTGCAAAGGGATCTAGGTGAATTACCTAAAATACAGCACCAGCATCACTTTTCCCTCATGTCTTTACAAGTTCCTTGTTATGAACGCTGTGGGGATTTGATTTTTCTTCTTCACTGGTGTTTATTTTGATTGAATTCACTTAGAAGTGAGTATAATTTTGCTCTTCTGGCTTTATTGATGAATACAGTTCCCAGTCTCCATCCTTATCCTGTGTGTATGTTTTCTACAAGAGGTTTTAGAAGAACTTTCTGATTAGTTCTCATAACTTTTTAAAATGAGACTAATTGACCTTGCCTGCATAGTCGCTGCCTAAGTACAACTGGGAAATGATTCAGCTGAAGCCTAGAGAACACTTTCTATTTTTTCTTTCTTTTTTCCCTTTTTTTTTTTTTCCAGATTTGATAATAGCAGAATTTCAAATAAAGCTGCTAAGCACTGCACTAAGGCTTTTCTCTTGCCTTCCTTCCGGTCATGTATTCTTTAAAACTAAAGGGTATTTTGCTGTGAATTGTTCCCACAACTCACAAGCTGCCTAAAAATTCAGTAGCACTATGACTGACTAGTATCAGAAAGGACCTGTATCCTGCTACCAACTGGCATGATAAAGCCTCTCTAGGAGTGATGCAAAAATGCAGCAGTCAAACATAAAAGATTCTACAATTACTAAAAGGGAAAAAATTTGGGTGGTCATATTAGATCACATTCTGCTTTGAACCTTATAAGACCAAAGTTGGATTCTTTCCAGTTTAATGTTTCTGAAAGCAGAGTGCATTTCATTAAGAAAAGTGGACTGATAGAAGCTAAGAGAGTTTATTATTTGAAAGTTTTATGGGACAAAGCTGATATGGCCCAGAGGCAACAATGTGATAAGAAGGTATTTGAAACATAAAGCATGCTTGACTATCTCTGCAGCAGAGGAAGCTGTGACAGAAGGTAGGCAAAAAACTAGATTTTTACATTTATCCCCTTTCTTATTTTCCATTACTGCCTCACTTATAGATTTGAAGGGCTTATATCTTGTAGTTTCTGGGATCAAAATGATTGTCTAATAAATGCATAGCCAAAGATGACACCATTTCATTAAGCACTGAGTGACTACTTGTTGGGGCAGGGAGGACTTCTGCTTGTATCTTGGTGGACTGTCATTAGATGCACAGCAACAAAGGTAAAAAATTGGTCACCTTTATTTTTTTATATGGAAGAGCAGAGGTGAGGGTGATGACTGGATTTATGCAGGTAATTAACAGAGTAGTAAGATGACTTGTCAGTGCCCCTTCAATGACACCAGGAGTTTTTATCACATTCTCTTAAACTTGATATATATATGGTACTATTCAAGTACTTTCATTTTCTGACTGTAGAAATTACGGAACTTTGCTAAGTCTTGATACAATGACAAAAAAGTGGTGACAATCAACACTAAAAACTATGGGCAGGAATCAAAAGCCATACTGTGGATGCTGTGAAACATCAGTTTCTAGCTATGTTGATGTGGTGCTGTTTGTCTGATGTCTAGAGTGATCTTAGCTAAGTAATACCTTGTGCCATCACGAGCTGAAAGCAATTCAAGTTGCTGGCCCTTTTCTTACTACTATGAAGAAGTCCAGTACTGTCAACTATCAATGAAATTTGTGCTTTCTAAAAGTTTCTAAAAGGAAGCCACAACCTGAGTACAATTAAGTAGATGCTGTCAATGTATCCTGGAGTGAAAGCTGACTGACAACCTGCTCAGTCTCCAGTTCTGATGAGCTATCCGTTTTGCTCACATACACCTCCTACCTCTTTTCTTCTGCTTAGCAAGACCTACTGAGTCACATAAAATATCCAGGCTAAAAACATTCCAGGACACATTGTTCAGTCATCAGTTTGCAACTCTTATATATCAGGTTTATAAGAATTTTAATCTATATTAAAATTCATAAGTAATACAACATATTATAATTGCTCAGCATGACACCAGTTGATGCAAGGACCTTGAGCGTTTTTCAGTTCTGTGTGAGGTTTTCTAACTAGTATCTGGGTTTTTCTAGTTACTTCCATAATAAACTTGCATTCCTTCAGTAATGAAATAAAAGTTGATTTTACATTTAAAAATAATTTAAAAAAATGTTTAAAGACAAGTGCTAAACATCACTCATTGCAGGAGATAAGACTCTTCAAATGAAAAAATTTCTTGGTTCATTTGGGAAGCTACTGGTGTGTGAAGCTAGCACCCTAAACAATAGATGCTGTATTGAGAAAATGAACATTCTTTTCTTTGCACAAAAGGACCCAACAGCACTCTGGTCAGCCTAGGAAAAGAATTAGACTAATAAATTAGAGCTCCTATGCATCTGAATAGTACTTCTGTGTTTGCATATAGCTTGTCCTATGAAGCAGCAAAGTTAATGTCTTTATAAAAAAATGTTCTACACCAGGCAGGTCCTCATCTGATTACTGAAGGCGGCTTCCTGTTCTGCCCAATGGCCAGTTCAGGATCACTTACAACATGCTTGTCATACACAACACAAAATATTCACATGAATTAGAAGTTATGTGAGTATTATAGTGCATAAATTTTTTGAATAAATTTGTTTCTGGATCTAGAGGTTGGACATAAGAAGCATTGAAATGCCACTAACATCCAAGGAAAATCAAGGAAGTAGTATGCCTTAGTAAACACACTGAGTAAAAGAGAACTAGTTTTTGTGGAGAATTGGTTACATAGACCTACAAGAGCTGAGCGAGCATGAACTTGGCAAAGTTAGAACACAGCTGGTATAGCTGTGTGCAAGCAAGGTCATGCTGGCCTTGGCAGTAACCGTTATGCAATAACAAGATCTTGCTGTTATCTTGTGGTCACCAGAAGCATGGGAAAAAGAAGTAACTGAGAATCTTCACAAACAGAAATTGAGGGCGTTCCTAACCTCTAAGGCTGCTACCAATTGTAGAGCTAAGTTACAGAATACTAATGATCTTATTATGTATCCTATATATACTGTGATGTATAATCAAATAAACGAAGCTTGCTGATACTCATATTGAGCATCCATGCCTCCCGCACTGCGACAGGTTTTGTGTTTGTGTAAGGGAACTGTAACTCAAAGCAAGCTAAAATTAAATACATTTGAAGTCTGTAAAACTCCATCTTAACTCAGGTGCAGTGACATCTATTAAAGTCAGTTTCAGTATTATTTCTTGTAAGAAAATGGCATCTCCAGCACTCTCTTGAAACACGCTCTACCATTATTCAATATCTGTGAAATAAAAGACAGATACACCAGTGATTTTCACAAACTTTCCCACTAGATCTGAGTTTTATTGCTGTTTGCCAAAGACTGTTTTCCCCAACAGATCTAATACTTGCAGTGTTAAACTGTCACGTTCAAAAGCAGTGTATTGCAATGGTGATTCTTATGGACGTAATTTGTTATAAATGTTCTCTTCAGGCTAGTCTAGGACAGAGGGCTAATTCTTCCCCTCTTGGAAGCTTCATTTTTTTTTGTCTAAATGTGAACACAAACACTCCAGGAAATATGTATGAAACATTTCCTATGTAAATGAACGACCTATTGAAACATTACCTGAAGGATATGTGACTTCAAAAGTGTTGATACACTCTCTTACCTTCTTATTTGAAAACAACACTACAAATAAACATCTGAATGGTTTTGACTCACAGAGAGCACTGCTGAATTCTGTGACTACTACAGTCTTGAATCCTATGATTCAGCTTATCAACATAGTCAGAATTAGAATCTGGCATTGTAACTGTCTACATGTTGGGAAATCATTGTGCAGGCATGCTTGTGTGTGAATATTCCTAATTGTCAGTGTTTCAGCCTCTTTTAAAGTGCAATTGCATAGACAGGTTCAGCTGAATTTGTGTACTCTTTGTTATAGTTCCAAAGATCCATCAATCAAGCTTCCTCGGGTCTACCAACTCATTCTTATTCCAACCACTTGTCTCTCACCTAACAGACAGTAACTGAGGTAGACATTTATCACTGGGGAATTCTGATTTCATCTGATGTTTAAAGAGTTGCTCGAAATAATAAGATGAATGCAAGTCTGATTAAAATGAATGCTGGCCAAATATGACATTTTTATTGCCTATTTAGTTTGACATTCTTCTGGTTAGTTCCACTGATGCTTACTATACAATCAAAGAAAAGTATTACCATCCATCAATATAAAAAAGGTAATATCAGAGGAGGATTACAATGCAAGAGAGGACATAAAAGGTGGAAACAAGGATAGACAACTAAAGAAATGTCTAAAAACATAGTTCAAACATTAGGGGACAAAAGAGAAAGGTCAAAGTCCACTTGGAGGTAAAATTACTAATAGTTAGACACATTATTTAGCAAGAAAGGATTTTACACATTTCCTAACACAAAAGGTATTTTAGAGAAAATATGAGTCTTTTGAATGGACAGTCAACATGATGAATAATGATATGAAAAAGTAATTCAAAGTTCCTTCTACCTTGGTCTTCCCAGTCAGAGTCCTGACTTCTATGCCTATGGTTTGGGAAGATGAAGAGCAGTCAAATATGAAAGGAACCAAGCTACATCTAACTCACTGAATTTGATTGTGTCAGGAATCCTTCTCACTTCTTCTTTGTACAAATTAGCTCAATGCTAGGGATCGCTCTTTGGCACATGGCCTTAATGTGGACCTCTGGATTCAAAACTGCTGGAATTCACAATTTTATGGATGAAATAAGTATTTACTTTTCTCCAAACTGAGTTTTATGGTGACAGCACAATGAAAGAGCTGTCTTGCAAAATCTGTTCAATAATGAGTTACCAAGTAAAAAAAAAATTTCAATTCCTGAACTCTTTACAGAGACCTGCCATGGGCTGAGGTGATGATAGTACAGAAAATATATAGCTGTAACCCAGAAGTGTGACCAAGTTTCAATTCTGCAAACTGTAATTTTAAAAAAATTATAAATGGGGAAGAGCCTGTTACTGTCTTTATGAAAGTTTTACAGACTATTTGTAGTTTTCAGTTGAAAATTGATTTCTAATTTCCAGAAAATCACATAATTCGAGTTAGTAGGCTTGTAAATAGAGCAAATTAATGTCTACAGTGGTAAACTGAAAGAAAAATATGAGGACATAAATGTGTGGAGGTCTGCAGGACAGTGGGTGTTGGAAAGACTTTCAGCCTTGTCTTTTGGTCTGTACTCTTGAACTGGGACTGTCACTGACCCATACTTAGTTACTTCTGCTCCATATTCACGTTTCCCAAACAATATAAGGGCAATGAACTCATGGTCTGCTTTGCAAAGTTTTTTGAGATATACTGAGGAAAAGTGCCAGCACACAGTGTGTCATAATCTTTCTTGATGTCCAGAAAAGCTTTTGAGATCAACCTGGACAGCTTTCAAACAAGTCTTTTTATGATTTAACCCAGTTGTTATGAACCTGACAATGATTATAAAGAAGGATTATAAAGAACTAATGATTTTGAAGAATTATAAGAATTATTATAAACAAGAAGGATTTCCCCTACTATGGGCGCTGAAGGAGAAAAAAAAAGTGGCTGCACACACAGAGTTTGATTTCAGGACTTGTCCACTGACAATTTTCGGTGTTCTTCTTTTATTCATATTCTCTTGTAAACAGGAACCTGGTGTTTTTCTAACTAAAGTTAACCATAATACCCAGGATCATCCCAAACCAGTTCCTTTTTTTTTTTTTTTTACATTGTTTTCTATTAGTTGTATTCTCAAGGAAGATTTATATATATATTGAAACAATCTCCATGTACATATCTTAAGACAACAAATAATCTGTCATTATTCTAGGTTCATTATGGTTCCCAAAATCACAAACACTGAGACACGAAGGGTGTAAATAAAGCAACTTTATCCTATTACTTGCAATAACACTTAATGCACACTGACCTCTGAATTTCTGAAAAGCTGCTGAGCAGGAGAAGGAGATGGAGCATGGAACTCGGCGGGAGGGGCAGTCAGGCCATGCACCTTTCAGGATGTCCCCTGGATCAAAGTAGTGTGCATCTCCCTGTCCAACTCAGGGAGCCCCAATTACCCTCCCCGTCCAACCCAGAACCACCTCTTATATCCCTCTCACAGGAGTGGAATTTTCCAACTGTGACATTGGTTCACATGTGGCCAGTGCGTGAACCAAGACCACAATGGCTTATGATACCAACTCCATGCCAACTATGGCTCTATTGGTTCTTTTCCAAAAGTCAGGTTCCTAACAGTGAATCTATACAATATTGTCCCATGCCACATCGACAAGCACAACCACGGACTCACTATGGCAGGGTCTCAGACATCACTCAGATCCCTGACACAGGCATAAATCAATCAATCAGTCTGAAGTTTTAGCATTTTTTTTCATCAATTATAATATTATTCTTAACCTTTTTCTTTAAATCTCAACTATGGCATGTGTGTGAGGGCATCTAATTGTACACATGTACCTAGGATTAGGTGTTTGTTGGTTTAAAGCCCAAAACCCACTGTATAAATAAGTTTCCTTTTTAAAATTACCAAGAACAAAGCTATAGGCACTTAAATTATTAAACTAGATTCCATGGTTCCAATGTTGTGTGTCCATTCTTCAGATGATTCATGCATCCAAGCTCCCCTCCCTTTTTTTCTTTTTTTTTGTCTCTTCCTTTTTTTTTCTCTCCTCTTTCTTCTTTCAGTTCCGTAGCTGAAGTTCAGACCTGACACGTTGCCATGTTGGAGCGCTTGGAGGCTTGATGGTTGGGGGGGGGGGGCGCTGCCATGGCGATGCACGGTGTGGAGAGGAAAGTAGAAACGGCAGGTAATACATTGTCCTTCTCCCCAAAGAGGTCGTCCAACAAGCCTAAAAGAGTGTGTTTTCAAGTTGTCCAAATTTAAATATAATATTGCCATCATTGTCCCTTTGTCCCTATATCAGGCTCTATTGCTTTCAACTGTTGCAAAGCATGCACAAAAGTAAACTGTTCCAATTGTTCATCTGTAACCTTATGTCCTGCTGCATTCAATACCTGTTGCAAAATCTTGAAATAAAATCTGTGTTCTTGAGAAATTCCCTGTCCCGTTATTACTACATAACTCCGCAGATTCCTGTCCCACAGGCTCTACTGTTCCATTCTAACAGGATAAATGCCAGCACTTACCACCTCTGTCGAGTTGTGGGCACTGAAAGAGTGTCCTGTAACTCAGGTCGCATGTCGGGGTCACCAAGTATGAGCACCGAAGGAGAAAAAAGTGAGGCTGCATACACAGAGTTCGATTTCAGGACTTGTCCACCGACAATTTTCGGTGTTCCCCTTTTATGAGGGTTCCTTTGTAAACAGCACCTGCTGTTTTTCTTTTACTTCACCAGAATTCCCAGGATCATCGCAAAATAGTACCTTGATCCCACACATTCACACACGCATCATGTGGTGGCTGCATTCAGCCACAAGAGAAAAACACACGCTATCATGCAGACCATTCAAAGTGGTGTTCGCTTTGAGAAAACAGCACTCGCTTTATCAAAATAACCAGTCAAGGCCAAAACACTCCTTTTTGATCCTAATTAACTGAGTGCAGCTGCTACTGGCTTAACTGTTCTGTGCTGCTGGCTGTTCCCACACCTTGTTACAATTTGCACAGAAGCTAAATCATCCAGATATGATCGAGAGACTGTGCCTGGCTAAAATATGTGTTCTCTTCCTTCCTTCCTTCCTTCTTTTTCCTTCCTTCCTTCCTTCTGTCCGTCCTTCTGTCCTTCCTTTTAAAATTACTTCATTTAAAAGAGAAATTCTGGTTTATGTGGTGTAACTGTGTTGTTAGCAAGGAGTATTCTTCTTTCCAGCTTAAATCTACTAGACCCAAGCAGTAAGACATCCTATATCTTCCTGCTAAATAGAAGGAAGGTGTTGCAGGGTTGTATGAAACCATGCCAAGCTTTATGTCCCTTCAGTGCTGCTGTCATGGTCAGAAACAACTGCTATAGAAATTTTATGTGAGAAGTTATTTCTCATGTCTGGTTCATTTATATGTCAATAAAATTCTGTCTTCCATATGCATTTTTAAAAAGTTCCTTTGAAAAGCCATTTTCTAGGCAAGGAAAATGAAATAGGTTTAATACCTTAGTATTTAAGTGATTTTATACAGTACTATACAGAAAATGTGTATCTCAACTTTGTAAACAACTTTAAGACATTCAGAAATTTTTCTGCATTGGAAGGGGCAGCAGCAAAACCAGGTTTTATTGAATAGAGCAGAATATTCTTCAAGGATTCATTTTGTTACAGATCTTATCAAAGTTTTCCTTACCTTGCTGGTGCAAAAATTAGGAATTACACAAACTTGGACCAATGTTTATATAGTAGGGAACTGAATCATCATGGATATAATAGTTGTAGGAATGGAAGGACAAATAGTTATATGGTGATCAAGATATGATGAATACAATTTTTCTCTAAAACTAGAGAACTCATCGGTTTGAACTTATGAAAAATCCAGTAATTTTATTTGATTCAGAATGTCTGTGGGTGACTTAGAGGACAAAGGAAAAACCAAAAGTGATTCTAAGAGAGGTATTCCTGGGCAGTAACAGTATCAGTTTACTCAGCCTTGTAAGAACTTAGGTAGGATGTTATAAACAAGTCAAACTCTGGATAAAGAAAATGGCTATTAAGATAACAAGGAAAACAGATCCTATATAGCAGGAGGAGATTAATAGAATTTGTCATATTTTGCTTTAAAAAGTTGTTCAAAAGTGGATATGATTGCTCTTCGTGAATACAGTGTAGCATAAACATCAAGCAAATAACAGCATTATTTAAACTGAAAGGAAGTACTACCACCACAACACCAGATATAAACTATTTATAATTTTAGACTAAACTTCATGCAATTATTTCAAATGACATGAACAATGTGGCTTGAGTATTGCTTTTCAAAGTTTAATAAGGTAGAAGGAATATAACCAATTTAACAATAGTGCTGGATGAGATTCTGAAAATTATTCTATGATTTCTATTTTGTATATGTATGATTTATATATATATGATTATACAATACATACTGTATATATGATGTGTATTATAATAAGGAAAGTGTCTACCATACATATATATTTCTAACCTTTAATATTCTAGTTATTACAATTTGAGTAAATTCTTATTGTACCACAGTAAAATCTTATTGTGCCTTTAATACATTAACTTGCTTAATGGTGTGGCACTAAGCAAATATAAGAAACTGTTGTAACATTTTATTTGTACACTTGACACATGCTCATTTGGAATATGTTTCTATTGTGCTCTTACATGAATCAAAGCAAAATAAAAGCATAATGTATCAAAAAAAACCA
Source organism: Myiozetetes cayanensis (assembly GCF_022539395.1). Classification (NCBI taxonomy): domain Eukaryota; kingdom Metazoa; phylum Chordata; class Aves; order Passeriformes; family Tyrannidae; genus Myiozetetes; species Myiozetetes cayanensis. Next base: position 83,207,648 of record NW_026087411.1, on the reverse strand, counting down.
CATAAGAAATTTTTGACTGTGGAACAGAATTGGAAAATCTACTGTATTTTAAATGTTTCTTTCTGTTGAAAATTTTTTTCTCTGTGTTCACTGTAGTACTAGGGGATACCGAAAGGTCTTCTGCAAGATCACTGAAAGGAGTAATTTTATGTGTCAAGGCAGAGGAAACCTGAAGAGTGCCACTGATACAACAATTCCTACAACACTGTGTGTGACCCTTTCTTAAGAATCTAATAATTGTTCTGAATAAGTTTCTGTTTGTTTAGTTAGTTTTTATCCCAACAGTCAGTGAACTTGTAAAAGTTGAACTTGTAAAACTTAGACTTGTAAAAAATAAAGATTTAAAGGCTGCTAAACTAGAGTATCATAATGACTATTTTCATGTGAGGCACTGAAATATGTGATTGTTAGCACATAATGGCTGTCTGTATTCACAAACTGAGCTATGGCAAGATCTGTCCAGCACTGAATCCAGCTGGTACAGAATAGTTGGTGTCTAAGTAACAATTAGTAGTCTCTCAGAAAAGACAGACATACCCAAACTGCATATTAAAAGTGGTCCCCAGCCTGTGTTAACCTTTCAGCTATGTATAGGAAGTGTTTGCAATAGCAAATAACTTGGTTTGGCCTCAAAATGGTCAGGGATCATTTTATCAATTTGAATGGTGGTGTCTAGGACTCTGTCTGAGCTGTGGGTAAAGTACTGGTGCAGCCAGAGGCTTATAGTCCAGTGTAAATTGAATCAAGCTTTTTATGTCCTACATAAGTTAACAAGTGGTGTTTGATTTAAGCTATTTTATGTTCCTGATTGCATTACAGCAAAATTTAAACCACGTCCTTAAGAAGTCTTTAAGTACTGCTTACCTTTGTCCTAATGCAGCCTCAAGGCTCATTCTCAGCTAAGACCATTCTGTTTCATATTAATGACTGTAAATTTTTTATAGTAACTGGTTCACTGAAGCTTTACATATTCAGTCTCTAATTGTTACACAATGTTTATTGGAGTAATTGATTGGAAAATATGACTTGATTGCTCCTGCTGACTTACTGTGTTCTGCAATGCTGCAGTACTTGAAACTTTAGCAAGTGTAGCTGATGACTTTGTCTTCTGATTTGGATAGTGGTACATTTTTCTTAGGATGAATTTAATTCTCATAAATACCAGTATAATTAAGCAGCTGCACTTATTTCACTTAGTGTTTCCTACACCAATAACAATTAAACAAAGGATGCTTACAGCATACATACTGCACTATATTGTACCACTACTAGCAGAACACAGCATGCAGTTATACAAATTAACAAAGTGGTAAATACTGTAAAGTGACACCATCTATTTGATTCCTTTCTTGGTTTGTGTCAGAAATTTCCTACAGGGATGAACTTCAGTTACACTCCTGGCACTGAATTCTTTGTGCATACAGCTAAATCTTTTCCCTTTCACTCTCTATCCTTCATTTAAATTAAAGATGGATTACTTGCCCTTCCTCCCCACAGGTGTGTAATCCTGACCATCTTCTTCCATCCACTATGACTGTGATCTCTTCTATGACAGAATAAGTTCTAACAAGGGATTGTTAATAGCCTTACCTCCTGAGCACCTAACTGATAGCAACATTTTTTACTGTTAGCAGTCATTACTGTAATTATGAGTATGTGCTCATATCTGGTAGTTGTTATGCTGGGAAGAAGGCTGCTTTAAAGGTAAAACATAAAGAGATCTCATAAAAGTTTCATTATAAATATTTGTATACTGTGTAGTTTCTCAACTACTGAGACTATGAACAATGCTGACTGTAATTCTGCCAACATATGGCTGCATGCAGTGAGGTATGGGACTGTATCACTGTGGTACTTCCAGGACTAATTTCACTGCAGTGAGGAACTTTTCTTTCTTAATCTTCTTTGTTCAAGATAGGGGATACACTGTCACAAATGGCTATGTTCTTCCCTTGATTGTTTCTACTTCATGCAGAATTTGAGTTATTTTTCTTTTCTTATTATTTAGGCTCCTTAAGTTAATTAAAGACCAATATAATTTTATTGTCTTTGACTTTTTATGGTGTTAAAATAAAAAGTAGGAAAAGTTCTCAACCTAGATAATGATTTTGATATTGATGCAATGTGTTTTATGAGGCTTCTGAGACAGATAACTACAATTCAATATCTCTTTAATCATTATTCTACAGCAATAGAACAGTAATTATTGTTTCAATACAATCAGATTTATGCAATCCTCTTTGATATTCTGGATGTCATAGAGATTTTATATCTCTAGATAAATAATTCTGAATTATTAGTGTTTTTTAATACGTTATCTCCTATGGTTAAATAATATTTTTATTATGAAATTATAATATAAATGGGGCAAGAATACACTTCAAAATACTTCAAAAACCTCCAGCTTATAATTTATATTTTTTGCAAGAAACGGCAATGTTGACCTCATGAATTCTCCAATTCCTGAGTATTTATAGCAACCTTCACTTTCTAAAAATCATGTACTGAATAGATATTTGATTAATAATGCAATAATACAAAACACAACGGTTACACTCTGGACTAAGCTATCAACTGCCCAGAGTGGTTACATTTTTATTTAAGACTTTTTTAAAGCCTTTTGGTTCATTATAACCTCTAATTAGCATCCAGAGAAAGAGTCACACACTCTTCCCTAAGAGAAATTATTTTTAATTTAGTGAGAAAAATAAGCTACTTTGGCAAAAGCTTTTTACAGGAGTAAAATACAACCAAGAAAAAAGCATTTCACTAAAACATTCAGCACAAAGACCTATTCCACAGGAAATACCCACTAAAAACAGTCAATATATTAACTTCAGTAAAACACAATTCTTCGGTTTTGAGTTACCCACAAGAGAAGGAAAAGAATAAAAGAAAACAGATTGTGGTAAAGAAAGTGGTAAAGAAAGTGGTAAAGAAAGAGAGAAGGAGAGAGAGGAAAGGATGCACACACACACACAGTGAGTTGGTTCTGACCCATATCAATAATTCAGTGAGATTTGGATCCTGGATCTCACAACAATGCAAATCAAATTTAAGAAATAAAATTACAGATAGTAAACTATTTCCTTCTTTGGCAGAATGACATTCTGTAGTTGCAGGATGTCATAGTTTGTATCTCTATAATCAATATGTTTAGCAATGTTTGCAATGACTTTTGATACTGTAAATATAGTTGCCTACTTTTAGCAACCAACAGGTGCATGAGTTGCCTATGATTCTATTGGCTTACCTATATGTGATGTATATATGAATATTTAGAGGATTAAAAATAATTTTTCTAAAGAGTTACTGATGTGGCATGAGCAGCATTTGTTGGAGTGATTAGACATATTATGTACGTCATTGTGAACTGACTCAGAATGAGTCTAGAACTGTTAACCTCCCACTTTTATGTAATTCAACAATTAAACAACATAAAAATTACATTAATTCTTTCCTTTTCCTCCCAACCCTGTTGTGTTCCAGTTCTGTAAACACATGTTGAAATGGAATGAATCTTATCCAGAAATTTCAGATGCAGTAATTTCCAAGAGTAGTCACTCTTTAAGGCTTAACAGGCCTTCACAGTATTGCTCATAATAAGGGTTTGCAATTTTTTTAAAACCAGATTACAATCACCATGTGTGATTTGAAGCAAAAGACTCAATTTAAGGTGAAGAGGAAAGTGTAGCTTTCTTTGCTTCAAATTACTTTAATCATTATCTGTGGGATGGCCATTTTTATCAATGATAAATATAACACTGATAGTGGATGTAAAGAAGTATGTTCCTTCACCTGCATATTGCATATACTCTTGGATAATCTTAAAGTATATTTTTGCATCAGATGTGTTGATGCCTTTAAAAGAGAGATAACTTTACAACAAACTGTTCTTTCACACCATGATTTTTAATGGGCTCCTGTTGCAAACAAATAGGAAGGGGGTTTTTTATCATATCTCTTGCTGATTATTAAGAATTTGACCCCATCTGCAGAGAGTCCAGGTTACCGGGGATTAGGTAACTGAAGACTGCAGACAGTACAAAGGCTATACTGATTACTAAAAATTTGTTTAACTGAAAGCCATGATAGTTTCTTAAAAATTTGTATGGCAATAAACTAGGTTAACTGCTAGAAATCATAGGTAACAATTAGCTATGCTGATAACTAAATTTTTTGTGTAACAATAAAGCTCTAATTATAAGTGCAACCCTGTAACCATTCCTCATTCTATGAAGGATCCTTAAAAGAACCTGCCTGTCCCTGTAGTGTTGGGTGACAGTGCTCACAAGCTAGAGGAAGAGCCACTAGTGGTATGCATTCCCACTGATTTATGCCAATACTTATTGTTAAGTTTTTCCTTCAACATCAATGCCCAAAGCTTCAGCTTCTGCTATGTGTTTGTGAGCTTTCTGATTCCATAGAAAAATCTCTCCTGCAGCTACCTTACGGCACAGTCTTTTGTTCCTTCCCAAGAATTAGTTGGTTTATTTTGAATTTAAATATGCATCTAAGTGACAGGAATCATTTGGTTCCCAACATGTTCTGCTCTCAGTTCTGTCTCCTTTGGTACATGGGAACTGTCACAGAGGATCAAAGTAAAGCTAAACATCAGCTGCACCTGAAAGAGGAAGAAACGTTTCAGTAGGCATTGAATTTTACATATTGCAAGAAAATGCTGGAAATCTCAGTGTAGGGATTTATACGTACTGTACAAAATTTGTTGTATTACTTCCAAAACTTTGGATATTACTGTTCCCCACCCTTTTCTAAGGCTTGATCTCATTAAGATTTTGACCTCAAATTTATGCATTCCACAAGTTAACATTGGATTACAGGACATTTTCAGTGGTTATGGTTTTCCATCACATGCTTTGTCTTGCTTTGTGCTACCATGTGGTGAGGTTTGTTCTGTTCCTCACATATTTCCTCTCTTAACTTACCTCTTTTAGTATTTCATGCTTTACCAGCAGCTTTGGGCTTGTTCCCTCCTTTCACTAAATCTGCCCACATGTGTGAGGTAGGTTGCAAACCTTATGGTCTGGCACAGTGAATTTTATGACATGGATCTAGACTTCTTTCTCAGGTTATAATTGCTACATCAAAACCAGCATCAGTGCTGTATAACACACCTATTCCTCTTTGTTCCAGAAAAAAAAGTAATTAAATGCATGTATTTCAAAATGAACTTATTTGTTTTGAGCTGGAATAGAAGAAGAGAGGAAGGTCCTGGTCTCTCTAGAGAAGAGGTAGACACTGTCCATATGTTGTCCAACTTAATCTCACACACTAGCCTTACCCTTACCCAAATGATGACTGGGATTTGGAGAAACTAGCAGGGATTGCTGTAACTGGACTTAAGGGCTTCAGAATCACGTAGATTAGAAGGGACCTAAAGAGATCTTCTGATCCAAACCCCTGCTCAAAGCAGGTCCAGTTGGAACAGCTAATAAGGGCTGTGTCCAGTGAAGCTCTGAGAACCTCCACAGCTTTTCAGAGCAGCATGAACCAGTATTTGGCCACTCCTAAAGTGACATTTTTCCCGCTCCAACTGAGTTGAAATTTTCCATGTTTTTGCCTGTGAATGTTGCCTCTTGTACCTCCACTGGGTGTAGTATGTCTGGGAATAGTTTGGCTCTGGCTGCTCTGCAACATTCCTTGCAGATGGCAATAAGACCTTTCTGAGCCTTGTCTTCTGCTAGCTGAAAAAACCCATCTCTCTGCCTCTCCTCCTATGCCCTGTGCTCCAGTCCCTGTGCTCACAGTGCTCCTCAGGCATTTCATAGATCTGTTTTTCCCTTGTACTGGGGAGCCCAGGGCTAGACCTAGCACTCTTGGTGTCTCACCAGAGCTGAGTAGAGGGAGGAATCACCTCCCTCAGCCTGCTGGATGTGCTCTTTCTGATGCAGCTCAGGAGGCTGCTGATCTTTGCTGCAAGAGCATATTGCTGGCTCGTGTTGAGCTTGTCCACAACAACCCAAAGGTGTTTTTTCTGCTCTGCTGCTCTTTAGTCAGTTGGTCTACAGCCTGTACTTCTGCATGGAGTTGATATCCCAGCTGCAGGACTTTGTTTTTGCTTTACTTGAGCTTCACGAAGTTCCCATCAGCGTACAGCCCATCAAGTTCCCCTGAACAGGAGCCCTGGCCTTCATCTTACTGACAACTTCACCAAATTTGGCTTTGACTGCAAACCTGCTGCAAGTAGAAATATTCCAGTTAATTACAGTTATGGTAAGAGGGATAAGATAAGGACAGACCAAGGATCAGATCTAGGCTAGGGTCACAGTGTAGGCATAACCACTTCTAAATGTATCTTTATTGGGTTACTGTGGAAAATTTCCTCAGCCCTCATCTGTGCCGCTTTCTTGCTTACTCAGTTGAAGGCTAAAGTTTATGTTTCTGTTGTCAAATTAATCTCCACCTGTTCAGCTTGGCTTTCACACAGTTCACTTAATTGAAATGATCTTTTTCTAAATTTTACACTGACCTTTTAACTAAGCTTGCTGTTTCTTCTTTATTGTAATTGTCCTTTCAGCCACCTTTTATAAACACTCTCTGAGGTTAGTACTCAATGTTCTTTTCAATGGTTTCTCTGAAGGGGTGGCTATGAAAAGATGTAAGGGATGCGAGCAGTAATTATAACTGAGGAAAAATGAGCAGAAAACTCCAAAGCATCCAGTATTTTTGGGTGTCCTTGTTTGTACCAGAACAGGTAGCTCAAACTAACATATGTATTATGGAAACTACCTAATTCTGAAAATTCAAGCCATTTGGAAATCTGGTGGGTATATTGAATTATCTCATAGCATGCCAGGCAAAAAATTTTAACACGCCTAGAGATTCAACAAGCTTTTCTTGTCTCTTCTGAGCCTTCAGAATGCATGTGTCATGCATTAAAATCTCATTTGGGTTTTAATGCTGTTATAGACTTTCTTTTAAATTGCTTATGAAAGATACTCATTGCAATTGAATCATTAAAGTGGACTTTTTATTAAGAATTGTGTCAGGTCATTGGTTTTACATCAGAAGCTCTTTTCCTGCAACGTCAGTGCTACATCTTTCATAACAATAAAGTATTCAGAATAGAGTCAGATCTTGTATCCAGAATGAAGGCTTAGCCCATGCAGAGATGGATAACTGTTTCCTGCTTTTCTTCATTGTACTACCAAAAAAACTGCAGCAACATTTGTGTATTCAGAATTTTCAAAGTATTTCTACTTAGCTTTACATACCAACACTTCAGATGGAAAAGAAAAAAAAAAAAAAGAAAAAGCTTTATTAATACTTTACTATTTGGCCTCACTAGAAAATTGAGGCAAAATCCTCTGATTCATGAGAGTTAAGATACTGTATGTCAGAAGCATACAAACCCCCCACCCTTTTTAAACTCTGCTGCAAGAGGACTTTTCTGAGCCTGGTAAGGCAAAAAGATCATGTGTCTTTTAAGAGAAATTCAATAAAACAGTCAAGTACACCTCTGTTCATATAATCCCCAAACGCTTCTAGATGGATAATCTGTCATTATTCCCTGCTGCTGGTAGAGAATTCCTTGTCGTAGTAGCCTGTGATGGCATTCATCTCACCCACTAACTAGACAGGTTCATCTGAGCTTGTTGTTATAAGGTCTGTTTATAGTCAGCAGAAAGAAATGTGCTGTAAACTCCATTTCATCTGATGTATTTTAGGTGACATATAATCAATCATTTTTGGAAGAACTTATTTGTAAAGAAAGCACTAGGCAACTAGTCTAGGTGTAGCTAAGGTAGGTATCGCATCAGATGAGTCCCATCTTTAACTGCTATTATGCAATAATTAATTGGTTTTGCATATATCTAGAACATTAAGTAGACCTGCTTTGAGTGCATTTTGGCTATGGAAACCTCCATTTCACGCAATTTCAGCTTCCTCTACATGTGAAAACTGTTTTTATATTTAAATGTGAAATGTCTTACATGACTGGCACCTGAAAATTTAGTTCCTAGCCTAAATAAGGGGCATAGATCCAAACCACCCCGGACATGTTGTTACTTAAAATTATATATGAATAATTGACAGTCAGTTCACAACTTCCCAGTCTTCAAACTTCTCATTTTAAGTAAAGTCTCTTTTATTTTATCTTCAAGGTTTTTTTAAGAACGCTGTTGCAAGAAGGAAAACTTTCAGGTACAGCACAGACAGAGAGGAATTTTCCATCTTGTTGAAATTCTGAACAAATATAAGCAGCAATACTGGGTGATCGTCTACTCACTCTAATGAAAACTCACTAAGGTATGCTGTAGGAGGTTTGTATACCTTGTTTTAAAGATCCAATAAAGAGCAGAAAAGGTCTTTATTTTTGACATAGAAGATCACATTGAACAATCCAAGTATTGATTCCATTCTAGGATATTTGCAAGGTGGCCTCTACTGTGGACCACTGAATCACTGAATGTGGTTCCAATTCAGTGGGTACAATACATTTCCGTGTTCTTGAGCTCTTCCACATTTCTTTTTCTCTACAAAACAATTAGGAGATTTTTGGATTTCGTACAAAATTCTCCCTGGTTTTACAATATTTTTCTGCTTTTGAAAAATCCACATAACTAAGGTAATTAAGAAAAGGCATTGCTTTTGATGAAACAATATTAAGTATTCATTACCGAGTGAAAGTCCTTTTAATTTACTATCCATTAATATTAACAGATGTTGTGCTCTGAGTCTTTTGAAGTTATTTCTCTCTGGTTTTGTTACTGAAGGAGAAAGCAATTTAGAACAGTTTGTGCTTGGGAGACTAGAAGTGAAAGAAATCAGATACTAATGAGTCTTCCTTTTCAGACTGTGAGGCTATGTGGGAAACAGCCCGAGCTGAAGTGCAGCAGAAGAGGCGGAGTGGAAGAATCCATGAGTCAGAGAACTAAGCTGCCCTATGTCCCCTTTTACAGATGTTAAAGATGTTGTTTCTTTCACTCAGCTTGCATGTAACTATTCTAGAAGGAAAACAAAAGCAAACTGTTGATGCTGTCGTGAGCAGCTTTATCCAAACCTGCATCCATGAGTTAAACTGAGATCCTGGCATAAGCTGAGATAGTCAACAACAGACCAGAGCAAGCAGTCAGGGTTTCTGGAGACCAATAGCTCAGTTTGATCATTTCTAGAGAAGCCTTCCCCTTAACCTAGTTAAACTAGTTAAAAATATTTACCTTTCAGTATTCAAGGGTTATTTCTGGAGTTCATGACTGGTTATAAGTGAGATAAGGCACCTAAAAGACTTCAGAGAAATTGTGCTTCCAAACAGACTGCAGAATTGTCACTGAGGACTGGATTCATGCCCTATCTTAGGCGCAGCCATTCTCGCTTTGCTATGCAGCCAACAGGGAGAGGTGAGCCCCCAGGTCCTGACACAGGTCTTTGTTGGACCCTCCTGAAAACCAGATGTTTTCTATTCCAGTGTTTTCTATTCTTTTTCTATAAAAGGAGACCAGAGTGACTGGCTTTCTAGTTGAAGTTGATTGGAATGAATCCTGGCCTAAATAATTTATTTGGCTTACTATATAAATGTGCATTTTATGTTCCACTGAATTTTGAGCTATAAAAGTAATTTTTCTTAATAATATAAGGTGTACTGTAATGAATGAAACATAATCCTGAAGAATTGCTTAGAATATGGCCATTTGTTTTCTGGTAACAGCCTGTGGGTCTTGGTAATGGCTGCAGGATGTCCTTATTACTGTTCAGTGAGAAAATGCTGGCAGGCATGACCGCTCATGACAGTAAAGACAGACAACCATAATTTTAAAAAGCCTTTAGAAACATCTGACAAATATGCATGTGTGTCTTTAAGTCTATAAATAATCATGACACCAGTAGTATTTCCGCGTTCATTCCTTAAGGATTGTAGCTGCTGACTGCAGATGCAGAATTCTTGTTTCTCTTCTGTATAAAATTAATTAGCATTTTTATATACCTATTTTATCTTCTCAGGGTAATTATCAAGTCATGCTGCTGCATATATATTTAGCACCACATACTTCAGTTGGAAACATATGGAAAAAACAGTATGGATAAATACAAAGATAATTGTTTCTTTGGCATTTGTTTCCAAATGGATATAAGCAATGGATGTACCTCTATAAATTATTTTTGTTTTAATTCTTTTTTTTCTGGAGTCCTGTATTACTTTAATTATTGTTTTCTGGAAGCTATATAACTCTTCTGGCATGAATAACAGTGGCATGAGGTTTTCACAGATGTCTCATAATGTCAGACTAAGCCTTCCTATGCAAGTAATTATACCACTTTTGTACTGCTTTTCACCAGCATCAACTTCTCTGTTAATCTTTGCACCCGTTTTTGTTCTGGCACCACCTTGACATATTGTTCTCTCTCTCTTAAAATGCTTATATGCAGTCAGTTGAAACTCCTGACAACTACAACTGATGGTAAGTTCAAATACTAGGAGTCACATGCATCTTACAGCTGTCTTTTCTTGCTACTTGACCCTGATTTCCTTTGGAAAAGGGCATCTCAGCACTGCTGAAGTGAAGGTGACTGTTCTATCTGGTATATTTCAGATTGAAAAGAGAGCCTAAAACAAATTTCCAAATTTCATAATGTTAAAAAAATAAAAAATTTTTAGAGTTGATGAAAATATTTTATTTTGACAAAAATGCTCTGATTGTTGACAATTTCAAATGTTATGCTACAGTATTACACTCAAAATAAAACAAAATTCTAAAATAATTTTATAAGAAAATGACAAAATATTTTGACAGTTGCTGAACATTTTCCCTGTTCTCTCCACAAAAAATTGCAACAGAATCTACAGGATTTCCTTATTTGTTACAATTATATTTTTCAGTGAAAAAAATATTCCAGCTAAACTTTTTTCCAGCTAACTCTAGCCCAAATTGAAGAGAAATATGTGAAAAGCCACTCTCTATCAGTAAAAAATATGAAAAATTAATTCATTATATAACTTGGAAATAAGCAAGTGGAGCTGCCAAAGACATCTGAAATCACTTTATAGTCAAGATCTATGTCAGAAGTCCAGGAAGAAAAAGTTTCCTTGCTACTCAGGCAGAAATCCAACACGAAACTGCTACAGAAGACATCTCTTCATGTCCATATTAAATGCTTTGGAGAGCATTTGGAGTAAATGTACTTTACGCTGTGTTATTCACTGGACATATTTAATCAGGGATTGGCATAGTGCAGGTCTTGGGACATTTGAAATTTTATGGAATAGTCTTGGACCAGGTGTGGTGGACATTGCATGAGAAGTTTGCTTGCATGCCCTGCACTGCATGTTTTCTGTTTGGCAGGGAGTGAATTGGCTCAGTGGGTGCCAATGCGCTCAGATATCAAAGTAGGAGAATGAGTCCAGTGAATTTCCTGGCATACCATATGGCAGCTGTCCTAGTATATGGTGTCTGTACTGTTTTGTGAAGCTTTCAGTTCCAGGTTTACCATCTCACCTAGCTCATGCTGGAGGACAAACAGAGACTGTGCAGAGCTGGAGATCAGGTAGCCACAAAAGAGGCCAAGTTCTGTTGCAAGGATGTTGTAGTGAAATCTCAAGCCATTCCTCTCTTAAATCCATCACTGTTGAGTCAGGCAGGGAAGATTGAAGGCCACAATGCAGGAGTCCCAAGCAGGAGGTTTGCAACTGTCCCGTGCAAAAGATTGGGGGGAAATTCGCCCAACCCTTAGAGAAATATTTTCTTGACCCATAGAGATTTATTTGTCTGTTAATGTCCCAGGGAAAATGAAACCATTTATGTCTGACCCAGACTGTCAGGTATCCCATGAGGAAACTCTTCACTGAACAGATTCATTGGAGGGCTGAGCCAACACTGTAAGGGAGACTCCTCAACAGGCCTTCCAAAATGTTATTCTACCACCAGCAGACTGTCAGCACCTTATTAAGGACTCACTCTAACAGAATAACACTCTTTATTAATACAAATTGTGAGAGGTTAATAGGGTTTGTAGGTCATCAGTGAGAATGTCTAACTTCAAAAATGTATTTAAAGCAATCCAATAATACTATAAAGCAAGTACAAGCATAAGCTCTAATACAAAACAACTTACCAATGTATTATATAGCTAAGCACTAGTCCTGAGCATCTAGCATCATTCTAAGTAGCATTTAGGGTGCTCCTGCCTGCAGGGTGTTTGTGAAGGGAGGCTGCAACGCCTTCACACTACTCCCCTTTCAGTTGCATCCCCTGTACCAGGTCCTAATCAGTGTTTAGGGAACATTTGTGGGGCATATTGACTGTGTTCCACCAGGGAAGTAGCAGCTGAGTTTCCTCTGTAATTGTTATTCTCCTTTAATTTTTAACCCTATCCATTATTCCACACCAACCACTAATTCTTCAATGTTGTGCCATCAATATTAGTCACACCGATGTTGCATCTAGTGAAATTCCACTTTCTCTTTGCAGTGGCTTTGAAATGGTCACACTGCTGTTCACTTTTTAACATCTTCTGTGAGTTTTTAACTTCCCAGAAGGGGAGGTGCTATCTCAGGGCACAGAACCTAAAAAATCAGGACCTAAGTGTGGCATTTCACATTGCTGAAAAGTGTCTGATTTCCCTTGGAGTTCTTTACTGTGGTGGAGGGCTAGGAGTGGCCCAGGTCATTGCTCCTTTCGTCATGAGACTGCACTTTCAGATTGTCTGTGATGGGTTACACTTGCTACCTAGCTAACTGTATTCACAGATTTCTCACTTTGACACATTAGAAAGCTGTGAAAAAATAATTAATCTTTTACACAGAGTCGTATTTTTCAGCTATTCTTACCTGAGGGACATTTAGGAGTGAGTATGCTTCATGCAGTCTGGAGTACTCTAGGCTCAATATAAACCCACACTAGCTTGTCATTTGGTCCTAATCTGTTGTTATTTTCAAGAGGTTGAGATTTAAATGGCTATCAAACAAATATCTACTTAAGTGTGTACTGAGCACTTTTCAGGCTCCATTGACTGCACTGAGTAGCAATCCATTCAGACTAATAGGTGCTTGGACAGCTAGTGCACACACAGGAAACTAATTTCAGATGCCCTCATTCCAAACTGGATCTCACCCAGAGTGTTTTTCAATAGCACATCTTCACATCGTTCAGCTTCCCCGCCAATGCTCTGGTTCTTTATGTTTGTTAGAACAGATCAGTCACTACCAGATTAGTGCCCTGTGGTCTAAACAGGGACAAAATGGCAACAGCTCTTGACACATTTTGGATTTGATCTATCTGTAACTATTATAAGCCTTGCTGCTGCTTTAAACATCCTTATCTCACCTACAAAAAAAAAAAAAATTGTACTAACAGACCACTGATAGTGATCAGACGGACAAAGTGGCAGACAATATTTACATAAAATGGAATTTTTCTTCATACGTTTTATATTTGTATAATAATTCTCTATCTCCTTGGGTCTGAAAGGAGATAATGGATGGAATCAAAAGGCCAATATCTTTTACTTGAATTTGGTTGAATTTGAGTCAAGCAAAAGGGGGAGATGAAGTCTGAGTTAAATTGTCAACTTCTCCGTTAAACTAATGGGTGTGAGATGTTTATGTTTGCATATGCATCTTAGGTTTTGAAGAATTAGGTTTGGAAAGAGGATAATGGGCAGAGGTTGGTAACTTGAGGGACCCTTCTTTGGCAGCAGTTAACATCACAATAAATGCTCTTATCTCTTAAAAAAGGTTTATGAATAATTTAAGGATGTTTCATAATGATGGCACTTCAGAAACCAAGGAAATGAATATACATCTCACTAAGTGTTCATTTATGGCCATATTATCTCTGTGTCTGTGATCCAACACATTCTAGTAACCCAAGGGGTTTCCTACATGAAGAGTTTCCTATGCAGTAATTATCTGGGGCAAAATTGTGTGATATAAGGATGAAAGCAAACTGTTCCAGTGTTTGACCACTTGCACAGTAAAACAACAACAACAAAAAAAAGCAAAACAAAACCCAAATTAAATCCCTCTGGTTTTATTTATGTTTAGATAGAATTTTCTGCATTCTGTAGATATTGTCTGTTGTCCTTCCCACTGAGAAGTGCCTGGTTCCATCTTTTTTACTATTTCCCCTCAAGTATTTATACCTGATAAGATTCTCCTGAGCCTTCTCTTCTTCAGGTTGAATACTCCCAGCTCTCTCAGTCTCTCCTCATATGTCAGATGTTCTCGTACCTTAATCATCCCCATGGCTTCTGATGGACTCAGAAGTGCGCCCAGGTCTCTCTTGCACTGGAGAGCTCAGAATGGGATCCAGCACTCCAGATTGTCTCATCAGTGATAAACAGAGGGGAGGGATCACCTCCTTGACTTGCTGGCAATATTTTCTGTCATACAGCCCAGGATGCTATAGGCCTTCTTTGATAAAAATGAGTATTGTTGGCTCAAGGTCACCTTCTTGTGCACCAGGAGCATTGGGATATTTTCTGTTAATCTACTTTCCAGACAATTGGCTCCAGTCTACAATACTGCATGGGTTTCTTCCTCCCCAGGTGCAGGATTTTCCAGTACACTTGCTGAACTACCTCAGCAATGAAGTTCCTGTAAACTCACTTCTCCAGACCCTTGAGGTCCTTCTGAATGGCAGCACAATCCTCTGATGTATCAACCACTTCTAGTCTTGTGTACACTGCATCAAGGGTGATCTCATTCTCATCCTCCAGGTCATTTGTGAAGTTCTTGAATAGTATTGACCCATAACCACTAGTGACATGCTTTTGGACGGACTTTGTGCTGCTATCACAGCTTTTTAATAAACCTTACATTTCAGACATTTTCAATTTGTCTTAGCTGCAGAAGGCCCTCTCTCTAGATTTCACTATAGGTGGGTTTTTGCTTTTCTACTTGCACATACAGAGAGTGTCTCTGTATTCCTGCAAAGTCATCTCTCCCCACTTTCATCTCTACTGAGTTCCTTATTCATCCCTGTAGGTCTCCAGCTATCTTTGTTTGATTTCCTGCTCATCAGGATGGGCTACTCTTGAACATGTAGGAGGCAATCCTTAAAAATCAACCACCCTTCCTGGACCTCTCTTGTCTCTGGGATCATAACCCATATGATTCTTCCAAAAATTTCCCTGAAAAGACCAGAAGTATTGCCATACATAGGAGATATGAGTCTGAGTCAGACACAAAATGCCTATTGCAATATTCAGAAATTAGCAGACTACGTAGGATCCCTTTAAAAACTGCTAACTTGAAAAGGAAGTTATTATGGAACATGAAAACACTCAAGAGACAATATGATAGCTAAGATTGTCAGAAGAATCTTAATACTGCCTCTTAAAAAAACATATTTTCTGATAAATACTTATACAGTAAATACACCATCTCAAATTAATCAGTTTCATGTCTTAAGTATCCTAAATTGTAAAGCTTGGTATGTCACTTTAATATAAACTCTATAGAATTCATCAGTGTGAAATGTAGAGAATAAATTCCCTATGAACTATCCCACAGATACTTTAAGAAGTTGGAGGAAAAAAATGAGTAGAATTCTACTGGAGATATTAAAATGATGCAAACAAACTAAAAAAGGCACAGGAAAGGCAACAAAGCTGTTCCATGGGCTTGGAACCATTCCATAGAGAAAAAGTCTTAGCGTGGTTGGAGTCCTTGGCTTGGAAGAAAATGACTAAAGATATGACAGCTGACCATAAAGTCATAAAACACATGGAGATTCTGCATCTGAAATGCTGATTCTGTTTTTTCCAATCCGAAGTTAGGGACCACCCTCTGAGATTGATAAGATAAAGGAAGTAGTTTGCAAGCAGTGCATAATTACATCGTGGAATGGACTGTTAATGTTTTGGGTCACTGGATACTAGGGAGCTTAAAAATAAAAGCGAGAGAGAGAATATGTCTATTGATTAGTGGCCAGACTTCTTAGTTTGCCTCAGGAAGACCACAGACTTCTTCATACTAGGCCACTTAATATTTCTCCCAACTCTTACACCCCTCCTACAAACTTCTGCTATTTGCCGTATTGGGAGGTAGGAAACTGGGTCACAACGGCTTTTGTTTGATCCACCGTCGCACACCTTAGTTTCTTACAACTTTTACCTGGAGTCATGTACTTTTAAATTCAGTCTAAGCTGGAAAATGCTGTTTAGATTGTTCAGGAGCAATATTTCCTGTTCTATTGTATTGGATCTGTCTAGGATGGAGGTAACGTTCCCCATTGCAGTACTCATAGTGCTGTACTTTGTATTCGTAGCTAGAAGGGTGTTAATAACACACCAGCGTTTTGGTCACTGCTGAGCTGTGCTAGTGTAGCATCAAGTTAGCCTCTTCAACTTCCCCCATAAAGACCTGTGGGCTTGGGGGACAAGAGGTTTAGAGGGCACATAGCCAGGATAGAAGACCCAAACTGTCCAAAAGGCATATTCCATACTGTATGATCTTGTCCTGAGTAATAAAAGCTAAGAGAAAGGAGAAGGAGGGTAACATTCATTATAAAGACATTTGTCTTCCAAAGTAACTGCTGTGCATATTGGGGCTCTGCTTTCTAGGAAGTGACTGGACATCACCTTCTAGTGGGAAGTAGAGAATAAATCCTTTTTTTTTCTTTTTTTTTTTGCTTTTCTTTACTTCCATGTGCAGCCTTTGCTTTTCTTCATTAAACTGCTATTATCTTGAACCACAAGTTTTTAATCTTATACTCTCCTCCTTACCTGAGGAGGAAATGAATTGAAAGAAGATCTTGATAGGCACTTGGTTGGCAGCCAGGGTCAACCTAGGAGCCCTAGAGTGGGGATCTAGAGGAATTCAAAATAATGATGGTAATTGCAAAATGTACTGGGAGTATGGACTGGACATTGCCAGGCTCTGGAATTGTGGGGATTTTTTTTTTTTTGTAATTGTGATGGAAGGATGAGTTGTGAAGTGTGTGTAAACTGTCTTTAAAAAGTCTTCACAGGAGACTAACCTTCAAGGTATGCACTGGAGAACAGATTCTTAAATAAAGATAAGGCCAGCTTTTACATGTATGCAACAAGTGGCAGGTCTATTTACCAAAAGAGACCCTGATACAGGGAAGTGATGCTCCTTTAGATTTGTTTTTGGTCAGTAGCTAAGACATTAGAGAAAATTTAATTTTCTAGGAAAAGAAAATAAGTTAAATCTAATTTGCTTCAGTCTCAGTAAAATGCCTGATTTGACTGCTGTAAGAAAAATTATCAGGTTTTCTTAAGAAAGGGAAGCTGGCGGTTAGTAGAATAATGGAAAACTCAGGTTTTCACACAGAATACCAGATGAGCTCATACCAGTTACTGATGTCACAAACTTAAGAAGTGCTGTCACTTCAAAAGAGAACTGGGCTAGCATTCAGGAGGAAAGGGGTGACCTTGAGAAGTAAGGTAATTGAAGCAGTAAAGCACTCAGTAGAGCAAACCAAGATTTTATGCAGAAAACCTAAATCCCTGAAGATGAAACGTGATTTGTTTATATAGTTAGTTATTTGGTACATTACGTGCAATAGCTTGCAACAAATCTGAGACCTGCTCTGGTGCTCCTGAACAGTCCTTTCCCTGTTCATAGACTTTGTTTAAATAGCATAGTCCCAAGTACGGATAAGGAAAGCTGCTGTTAGTCCTGGAGAAGCTTCTGTTGTGTTTTAGAGAGGGAGTCACTTCTATGGGATCACTTGAAAGCTCTGTGAGTTTACACTCAAGTTAGCAGCCACAGAAGAACAGGTAATACCAACCACATTTGGCTGAGAAAAGGACAAATGTTTATTCTAGGCTGAAAATTTAGGTTTTGGACTATTTTACTACTGTATGTTTGTTCACAGTCCAATCTTCACAGAAAAGTGAGATGGAAAGAGATGGTTTGCTGCTAACAACTCTACTGGTCTTTTATACATATGGTGTCTGCCAGCACATGGTGGTTGCACAGCAAGCATCCAGCAGAGGTCAGAGACTTTTGCGGCTTTCCAGATTTTGTCTTTGTTAGTGTATCACTTGATTTGAAAAAGTATTTCTGGGCAGTGAGGATATGCAGCTTTGGGTCCAGCTGGCAGGCTTCTGTAGCGTCAGCACAGCCAACACTGCTTGCAGTCTCAACACTGAAATTCCTAATTTCAGTTTTATATTTTGTATTGAGCTTCTGCAGACCAAACCAGACAAGACACCTACTGTGTCCTTACATGCCTCTGCTGCTGTATTTTATGTAGAGCTGCCTCTGCTCTCAGTTCTGCCCCTTCAAACATCTGGGCTCATAAGGTATAAAGAAAACTTTTCCTTTAAACTTTCTTCTTTAGATCAAGTATCAGTCAGTATCATGGCCATGCCACAGAGGACTGTAACTTTCTTTTAATGTTCAGTTCTCAGACCAAAGATGAAACTTGCCTTTTTTTCCTGTAAAGCAGGACAGTCTTTACATAAGACAGTGGCAGGCAACTCTTATCCAGACATAGCCCAATTTCCTTTGTCCTTGAGAAATGTTTGGGCACAAACAGCAAATTATCATTGATTTTTATTTTGCTATCCATTTCCTGCATCTTGAGTCTGCTTGAGATCACAAACTCAAAATTAAAACACTACTGAGTTAGTATGCTCTTCACTGCTATTTTTTTCCCCTACATATAATTTCTAACATGACATAAGAACAACCCAACATTTAGGTTGGGTTGAACAATTACACAAAGATGGCAAATAGCTTCGTACATATGCCTGGTTACTTTCCTGTGGTATTTTAAAACCCAAAAATGTATTAAAAACCAAATGTGCATTTGGTCTTAATCCTAGTGTCATGTCTACTCACCTTATCTAAGGATGCAACTGTTGTTTCAGCTGAACACTGCATCACTCACATTGAAGAACCCTCCTGTTCCTGGTCCTTCTGGAGCAAAGCCTCTGTGTGCTCACTTGGGCTGCCTGTACAAGCAGGCAGCATCCCAACATGATCTCTGGGTTCTCTGCCCAGAACATCACTTCGTTTGCCTCTTCACACATACAGTCAGTTCCTTCAGCTTCTTCTGCTGCCTTTCTTCTGCACATCTGTAGGTAGAACCTATTCCTGCTCCTTTTATAACCAGGAGGGGATTTATTACTTTGCATGCATTGTTTGACAGAAGTAGATATTGTTTTATTCCACTGCAAAAGTCATTCATGAACAAGGATGAAATATGATCTTAATCTTTATTCAGACAGAGCTCAAAATCACAGCAGTAGATTTCAGAAAGCAAGGGCTGAGGAGAAGTAGCAGGACTGAATTACGGATCATGTTTCCTAGAAGGAAATGGTATTCCTGGGGGTGAGGTGCTGTGCATTAGCAAGGTTTTGATGATGCTGCAGTCACACATTCTCAATATATACCGGAGTTTCCAATTTTCATGCTCTTCTCAGATGTATTTCACAATGTAGAAGGGTGACGTAGGGATGGTCTTAGAGGTGATGTAACACTGCAGAGTAACAGAAAGAAATGAGAGCTCTGTCTTTTAATGCAATAGAAGCCAGTGAAATAAGTCTTAGGCACACTGTGGTGTGGACACCATTGGCCTTCCTGGCTACCAGGGCACTGCTGGCTCATATTCAACTTGTCATGAACCAGGACCCACAGGTCCCTTTCCCGGCACTGCTTTCCAACATCTCATTCCCAGTCTGTACAAACATCCAGGGTTGCCCCATCCCAGATGCAGAATCCAGCACCTCCTTTTGTTCAACCTGATATGGTTGGTGATTGCCCAGTTCTCTACATTGTTGAGGGCTCTCTGCAGGGCTTCACTGCCTTCAAGGGAGTCAACAGCTCATCCCAGTTTTGGGTCATCTGCAAACTTGCTTAGTATCCCTTCCAATCCTGCATCCAAGTCATTTGTGAAGATGTTGAAGAGCATGGGGCCTAAGACTGAGCCCTGTGGAACCCCACTAGTGACAGGTCATCACTCTGATGTCACCTCATTCACTACTACACTTGAAAATTGGGACAATGTTCACCAACTTCCAGTCAGCTGGGACCTCTCCATAAATTCAAGATTGCTCAAAAATCATTGCCAGAGGTTTTACGAGGACATCAAAGAGCGCTTTGAGGATTCTGGGATGAATCTTGTCAGGCCCCATAGATTTTCAGGGATCCAGCCAATCCTGAACAATTTCAGAATGAACTGGGAACTGATCATTCTCACAGCCATGGTCCTCCAGCTCAGGGCACTGAGACCATGGTGCACCATCTGGTCAAGGACAGAGGCAAAGAAAGTGTAAAACACCTCTACCTTGTTTCTGTCCCTGTTTGTGAGGTGACTATCCTCATTCTGTGACTGGTCAATCATAATTTTATACCTCATGTTGCTGTTAATGTATTTTTAGAAGTTGTTTTCCCCCACAATTCTGTCAGTTTCACCTCCAGTTGAGCTTTGGACAAATGAATTTTCTCCCTACAGCAGCAAGTAGCATCTCTAAATTCTTCCCACGTCACTTGACCTTGCTTCCATTGGTCATACACCTTCCTTTTTTTCCCTTATTTCCTAGAGAAAATTCCTATTCATCTGCAGTTAATTGAAAAGACCACCAGACAAGACAAGAAGAAGGAAACTCCCCATTCTTTTACTGATGTCTGCCAGATGTTTTATATCTTTGCAGGACTTTACAGGGCAGTTCACAAGATAATTACCTCTGTGTATAACATTGAAGAAAAGGTACCTTGTTGTTGATTTCTTTTTCTTAAGTAGAATATTTCCCTCCCTTTCTTTCTCTAGTGTCAAAGAGCACCCAGACCTTTTCAATTCTTTATGGCTGCACTAAAATCACAAAGATCCAGTTGATGAGGAAATCTTTGGTAGAATGTGTATTTTGCATTGAAGCACTGTTCATAAGGAGGGGGTTTAGGAGCTCAAGGGATAGCAATTAATTATTTAGTTTCACTTGATAAAAGCTCCCTAAATTCATAGAAAATAGTTCTGCAGAGAACTGAAGAAGGAATTTTTCATACCCTACAGAAAAATAAGGTTTCATCTAAGTTGTTTGTTGGTTTGTTTTATTTTTTAAAAGTCAGTGTAAAAATCAGCCTAAGCTCTGGCTATTTTTTATTGCATTTGCAGACTGATAAGCATTATGTACGTGCCCATCCTATTCTTCCAACCCTTGAAAAAAAGGAAATCAGAATTAAAATAGGCTAGTAAATATAGTTATACCTACTTTTCAGTTTTCAGATCTTCAAACAGATTTCCTCATGTATGTAAATTCTAGGATGGACAGCCCTATGGGTGACCACCAGCATCAAAACCAGTACACAGCTTCTTCCTGTTGCATATATTGAAAGACTTGCTGAGATTAATCCCTGAAATGGGTTTCATAAAGCAAGTTCAGAATGTTAGCTGGAAGCATGAATGCTCTTAAATCAAAGTTTCCTGAGCTCATGGTTTTTGAAGTATCAAATGATGAGAAAATTACAGCAGAGAAGGATAGGTAATAAAACAACTGCTCCCTCAAAATCCAGGTCAGGGCCTTATGTTAATTCTATATTCACCATCCTATCTTTCAAACAACTTTCACAAAACTGAATGGAGAGGAGTGATTAAATGCACATCTGGCCCTGAAATATTATTTCTTGATGTTATAACTTAAAAAGGACACCTACAAGTAGCAATTGTGATATAGTTACTGTGCAATAAATTCTGTTCTTCTGTCAGTACCCACTGAGCAGGGAGAGGGGAGGAGACTGAACTGAGACTTCATCTCATTCACACAGCCTGATTATATATGGGATTTAAATCCAGCCTCGTTCCACTTTATATTTTCATTTCCATTCAGTTTTCAGTGGAGTGTTCCTGTGTTCTTGAGAAAAAAGGAGGACATGATTAGGTAAGAGAGCGAAGCATGCATTCGTTTGCAGAAAGCAGTATCATCTCTTTCCTAAAGCTGATTAGTTATTGTTCCTTTAAGTAGCACTAACTCTGCTCACGTGCTTTGCAATCCAAACCATAAGGTACAGACACTTGCCAAATGCCAGTGCAGCAGCCCACCAATGCCATTCATAAAAGGCAAAGTCTGAAAAAGCTCCAGCAGAGATCCTCTGAGGAGACTGAATCTTTGGTTCAGGTTTTCAGGAATTCTCTTTCTGAGGAGCTTTTTTAGTGGCCCTGGCCCCTGCCAGCTCATGCTCATTCACTTGATCGGTCAGTGGTGTCCTGATTAATTTATTTGATCAGCCTGTTTTTATACAGGGGAGAAATGTAAACATAACTATGATTATGCTTATCTTGTTGTCACATTAAAAGGGGGAGAAAAGAAGAATTTTCTGTCCAACCTGTATTAATTTATTTTTTGTCAATCAGTGTCCCCTAAGGAGATCAAAGCCTTTTCATGTTTAAAACAGTCTATTAGTGTCTCATTAGGTGAGACCCTTCACTTATCAGGTTCACTGAGACGGACGAAGACATTTGATACTTTTTTTTTATAGAGACTACACTTAACAGTGATAGGGAAATCCTTCAGCAAGTTTCTTCTATGAGTTATTTCATCTTCAGTGAAACTGTCAGCACCTAGAAATGGACCCACTCTAACAGTTCATGGAATAACATGCTTATTAATACAAATTTGTGACAATTTATAGGGTTCATTTCATCTGGAATAGAGTCTAACTGCAAAAACATATCTAAACCATGTAGTAATAATAATAAAGCAAACCTAAGCACAAAATTTAAAGCAAAGCAACTTACCAAGAATACTATGAAGTAAAATTAAACTCTAGTTATTTAGAAGCAAGGAATTAGCATGCAGAAGATATGTCTCACCTTTCAGGTGTCCCCAGAAGTGGAGGGAGAAAGACTAGCTCATCAGCTGTCTCTCGCATGTCTATAGAAATTTTCCTCCCGATTTTGCTTATGTCCAATATATTTTTATACCTTTTTTCTTTAGGCAATTTGAGTGGCTATAGTCAATAAACTAATTTTGGGGTAACAGACAAGTGACATAGGCCCAAGGGTTGTTTTCCTGTGTTCCTATCTGGCAGGATGTTTGCAAAAAAAGGCTGTGTTATCTCCATATCACTCCTTTCTTCATTTAATCCTCTTATTAGTTTCTGGGAATGTCTCCCCAGGAGCTGGGGTCTTCCAGGAAACTAGCAGGAGTCTTTTCTACATTTGTATAGTCTTGTCTATCACCTTACACTTGTGCTGATTTTACACAAGTTTCTGTATGCTCAATTATTTTTTTCTGAACAGGCTGTTTGTGCCATAGCAGCCACATTTGGGATTTCGATTCAGCACTGCTGTATGGGAATGTTTCATGTTTTACATGTTTCACTGTGTTAATCACCCTCAGTAACATAAAACTGAGAGGACAAGGATAAAAAGGACAAAGGACAGTCTGTAAGGACAATCTCCTCCTTTATGTCAGTTTGGAGGGAGAGCCTTTAAATAAAGGCAGTCAGCTCCACAGGAAGCCTCTTCCCCTGACAAGAAAAAACAGGGATCTTGAGCTTCAGTTCTTCTCAACCAGTTGCTTTATGAGATCCTTACTGGGCTAAAAGGTGAAATGTAGAGCAGCAGCAACTGGGGGAGAGAGTGAGGGCACCAGATTGAGGGAGTTAGGGGCCAGCTGCAGCCACCTAAGGTTTCCCTCCCTCCTAAGGGAACCACCAGGAGCCCTCCGAAAACCTTTCTCTGTTCCCATGGAGACTTGAGAGCAGCAATGAGCATGGCAGGGGCAGACATTTACTGCCTTTGAGTCTCACCATACATCTTGGCCTCATCAGATAAGGAGGGAGCTATGAACAGATAGATGGGGGATTCTTCTGGTGTCTATTAGTATTTTAACAAGATAAAAAAAGGAGAGACACAGTACCATAAAGGATATTAGATTAATTTCTTCCTTTGTCTGCTACTGTGTTACTGTCTGTTTACATAATTAAATCACTGGAGTGTGTCCAGTCTCACAGTCTTGTAGCGTATCTGATGCCAACAGGAGGCTGCCCAATATTCATTATTAGTAACTGGCTAAAGCAAATGGTGACACTTGTAAGCTGCTTTGGTAGAACTTTTTTAAAATACTCAAACATAGAAATGCAGTCACATGCTTTTTTTTTTTATGTGTGTATAAAAGTTTGTAGTGCTCAAAAATTTCTTTGTGGGCAGTTTGTAAGCATGAGATTGCCTAAAAAATTAATCTATACACCCAGATTATTTTACTGAACAGCAATTCCTACAGAAAGTCAATAATGAACAGATAGATCATAATCTGAAATTTTGGTCCAAGGCCTTTAAAAGGGAGTGTATAGGTAACAAACACAAAGAGTGTATGCTTATACAAATTTTAAAACAAATGTTTTGTGTTATTTGCATAAACATGAGGCTCATGTATGGATACTCCAGTATGGGTATCTCTTAAAAAGAACTTGAACAATATAGTGATAAGGACAATTAGTTGCAGTCATCAAATCAGTTAATAACCAAAAAATGTGCTGCGAGCATCACTGAAGACAGATAGATATTGAGGAAGTTCATAAAAATCCAGCCTTGTCCTAATTTAGTCATTAGTTATTTAGTAACTTAATATCACCAGTAGACAATGAGCAAAATTAAGAAAAATGAGCGTTACGCAGACAGGACTATATGGTTATTTAAATGATATGGAAGCACGTCGTGATAGTTCTCTTTGGAAATAAGCTGGCAATGAACACTAGTATGTCACAACATACCACAGATTGATTTCAGTTCAGCCAACCTCAGATGTAATGATTAGTACAGATGATATTTAATGCTGCAATTTGCATACTGTGAATTAATGCTCAACCTGGGTGGTTACCATAAGTAAGCCATTCATCTCTCTCCTACATCCCTTCATCTGCAGATATTCAGGCACAACTTTAAACCAGTTCTCAGTGAGCAATACTCACTACCATGATGAGTAATAGGAAACGAAATGTTAAATTCGAAAGCAAAGAATAAGCACCAACTTTATGAATTTATCATTCAAATCAAGTAATTTAAGTTATCAAAGTCTGATCTGAAAACACTCATTATTTATATCTCCATGTGAAACTTCATGCTTTCATGAAACAGCTGAATATACTGGCATTTGGAAACCACTACTCAACCTCAGGTTTTACAGTAATTAATTTTAGTTCTGACAGGGTAAGCAATATTCTTGGGTTTCTTTAAGCCTTAAAAAATGGTTAGGTTTGATTTCATATTTTTCTTGTGAAAGAACTGTGGAAATATATATTCCAAGGGAACCAGGGCAAAATATATATTCCAAGGGAACCAGGGCAGATTTGTGGGTAGCATCAGTGGTACAGGAAATGTAATGATGCTATACCATCCATATATTTGATTGAAAAATGTATTTTTCAGCTTTTTGCTTACTGGTTGCAGTGGTAGATGATAACTGCTAAGCATGAAAAATATAACAGACTCTTGAACTTTGAAGATCTCAGCCTGAAGATATTTAGTATTTTAAATAGTTGTCTTAATATTTTTTTTTGAACTTTAGAGAAGCTAAGGATTTTCTGGTAACAAACGGAGTTTTGTAATTGTGGGTTTGGGTTGTATGACACATTTTGTAAT
Organism: Myiozetetes cayanensis; assembly: GCF_022539395.1. Lineage (NCBI taxonomy): Eukaryota > Metazoa > Chordata > Aves > Passeriformes > Tyrannidae > Myiozetetes > Myiozetetes cayanensis. Next base: position 83,182,134 of record NW_026087411.1, on the reverse strand, counting down.
TATGATCAGTCATCACGGTCTATAATGTCTCTCATCCTAGAATTTTTATCTTTATTTCAAAAATGTATGAATTTATATACCAGGAAAATTATAGGTCCAGGTGTATGGCTACCAATATTCAAAAATCCTCAAGCCCTTGCTGTGCTGTGCTGTTATCTTTTAGATATGACTCCCCTGAATCTTTTAGATAGGACTGCTCTCTCTTTGATTCTAAACACTGATACTTTAAATATTACCTCCAAAATGCAGTAGTACATATTTTCAGAGGCATCATATAATTTAGACAAGTATTCTTTAAATACAATTTCTTTCTACCAGGTATTCTTCAAATATCGTTGTTTCTTTCTACAACATTTTGTTCTGGGGTAGGGATTCTCACAAGGAAGAAAAAGCAACAAAATGTTCATCTTTTGCATTCAGCTAACCTTGGATCACAATACATAATCTACTTCAAGGATTACAGCCAACACCTGAGTTCTAAAAGAAGTCAGAGGAAATGTCTTCTCTTGTTGTGATTTTTATTGTGATAAGAGCACTGTTTAAAACTGTTTAAAACTTTCTGTATGTACATGGAAGAAGTCTTGATGCAGACCCAACACAGCATCGCTGGGTTTATCCAACAGACCATGCAAATGGACCAATCTTATTCAGTGACACTCACTGCCAGAGTAGCTCCTTGAATCTCCTCTATATTTTTACTTTAGAGAGACTGTGATCAATATGTCTACCTTCATGTTTCAGCCTTCTCACTCATTGTATCTGTGAAAGTTCAGTGAGCTCCAGCAAAACCAGCAGATATGGAAAAAAAAAAGAGAGCTTGCTCTCTGTATCCTGTCCAGTACTATAAAGGAGCAAAGAAGCAGTTAAATATCCCTGTTTACAGACTCTTTGCTTGCAGAGAATCTTGTACATTCTTTTGCATCCACTCTAAGGAAGTTCTTCATACCTAGAGGCAGTAAATTTAAAAGAAAAATTCTCAGGCTCTCCATTACCTGAAATACAGTTTTCCTTGTGAAGTGCTTATTGGTGTTCTCTTTCAAATCCATAGCTCCTAACCTGTAGTTAAAGGGAAAGAAAATTAATTTTAAAAGGTATAATTCTTTTTCGTCTGATATAGGTGTTTCAATAATTGTCCTTTTGCAACAACAAAAAAGTTTATGTTTCATTTTAAAGATATTGTTTCCCTTCCTCTGAAGGAAAAAATTCATCCCTTGGAGCAGCTGCTGTTTCAGGAGCTTCAACGATTACATGAAGATACGCTGCTTAATTTTGTACTCAGTGTGAACCCAGTGCAAAAGCCAGTACTAAATAGATATGGATTTAAGTGAAATGTTTGGAAGACTTTGCTTTGTTCACTAATGTAGCATGGAGTAGTCAGCCTCAGCCTGGAAAATAACTTGCTATTGTCACAATGTTTGCAGCTGGAATAAAGTTGACTCAAATTGCCAAGCACAAAATTGATTTTGGAATATACTACAGAGGTATGGCTTATTCTGTCAAAAATAATTACGCACTGAGAAACTGCTGACTCTTTAATGTCATGTATGCTTTTCTTTCTTTCTTTCTTTCTTTCTTTCTTTCTTTCTTTCTTTCTTTCTTTCTTTCTTTCTGTCTCTCTCTCTTTCTTTCTTTCTTTCTGTCTCTCTCTCTTTCTTTCTTTCTTTCTTTCTCTCTGTCTTTCTGTCTTTATTTCTTTCTCTGTCTTTCTGTCTTTCTGTCTTGTCTTAACAGTTTTCCTAACCAGCATTTTTTTCTCAAAATATCTTCTGCTGTAAGGAAGACTGCATCCTGCTCTTCAACTCATAGATTCATCATGTTTAGAAAAAGCAGAATGCTTTGAAAGCTATTATTTGTTTGTTTACTAATTATTTTTGGTACTTAAGTAATTAAACCTGCCATGATTAGTTTTAATATGATGAATTACAAAGATGAAAGAGTAGCATACTTTGTGCCCATTCATTTCACTTACAAATGCCAGCACAGACCTTCCTTATTGTCTGTGGTGCAATTTCACCAATATAACAGTTCTTTTAGAGAATGCAGAAACCAGTCATCCGAAGCCTGCAGAAATGTGATCAAGTCTGCTCTGAACTATGCAAGTTTTCCTTTCCTTTCCTCAGCTGTGGCAGAAGATGGCTCTAGTGTGGTCATGATTCAATTCTCACCAGTAAGATCTGATATTCTTCTTTTTTTGTTTGGTTGGTTTTGTTTTTTAATATCTATCTGCACACATTCTCTTCTGTAGAACATTATCTTAGCTGCATCTAAACAGTTTGTGTCCTGTCTTCTAGAGACCCACATGCTTTTGTTCAAAAAAACCCAAAATTCAAAACCTCAGTGAAAAAAAAGTTTTCTTGGAACTGAACTTTCCAGAACAACTGTTATCCTCAGTGAAGAGCACTCAGTGGTCTGGATGTAAGCCACTCTATCCAATCGATTAAACACTGAACAGTCAGGTTGAATTAAGTAACAAATATAACTGATTTCATCTTATACTATACAAACTCTTCCTACAACTAGGGCAGAGTTCTTAGACTTTCTGTAGGGTGGAAGATAAGTCACTAAGGATCACTTCAAGGACACTCCCTTTATAAGATTATATGTACTACTTTTACATTGCAGTCATAACCACAGTGGGCAAATAGTTTGCTTATACAAAATAAATGTGATTTAGGATTGGGAAAAGAGAAGATATGCTACATTTGATAATTTTTATACTGGCTTTGGAGAGGTGAGTTTGAAACTCATATTCAGAGATACATGATTACTGAATTATTAAGTGCTGGAGTGGCCATTCAGAAACCAATGTGAAACCATATTCATCACTAACCTTCTGGTTGGCTTTGGGTAAGTCCTTTCACATCTACTTTTCTCTATCTGTTGTTTTGTGCTAGGACTGTATTCTACAACAGGGTCCTAAAATCAGTAGAAATTTCTTGTCAACACTGTAAAATGATGTTTCAAATGGCTTGGATTAGGCTGATATCTATAGCTCATAAATTCAGATAATCTCTAACTGGGACAATGTTTCTTCCATGAGCGGAAGTAGATGACCAAGCCATTTCTTTTGGTGCTGTAGATGGACCAGAATAATAGTTTATAAAAACACTGATAGGCAATAGTAATTATTTTTACACACCAGTTGAAAAATGTATGCAAGCAGTTAAGGAATACTTCCTTGGTTTTTTTCCCTTTTTTTTTCTTCTTTATTCTGTGCTTTTTTTATATGTATGTTCTATGCTGAAAGTTGGTGAAGAAAGTATAGACAGAATTAGTAGATTTTGAAACTATTTTGTTATTCTTTCATAAGTATGTTCTTTTCCAGGTATTCTTAAGCCAAATGTGGTAAAACCTTAATTGTAAAAGGAACATTTTCTTAATCTCATAACAGAAATGTGGTTTTGAATTTGATCTTAGAAATCAACATAAATAAAAACTTATTTCCTTCTAGTGTATTTTCATGTGTTACATAAAATAAGAAAATAAGCATGAGAAAGTTATCAGTTTTGAATAAAAGCCATTAAAAATTACAGTACCACAGACTTGAGTGCATTGCCCTAGACCTGTAAGTTGCAGCAAACTCTCAGGCTCTGAGAATAATTGTTCTTTTTCCTTGGTACTGAGCAGAGGCTGAAAGCTGGTACAAACCCTGAACCCATTACCTTCTGTTTTCTCTGAAATCAAAACTGAAACAAAGGTTTGATGTATACTTAGCTAAGAAGCCCCTACTTGAACAAGACCTAAAAAGTTACGAGGAACCCAAGTGAGCAGCAGTACTCAACATTGTCTGGTGGTATCTTGAGAATCATTTTTCTCCACTTTCCTTTGCTCAGAGACATCCCAAAGCTAAAAAGAAGCCTGGTGACCTTCTTTGCTTATTTTGACAGCAGTTTCTGGCATCTGCCTTGTTATCTAAACTTTGAACTAATTCTAGAATTATATCCAAGTATCCAGTCTTAAGTATGAGATTTAATACACCAGACACAACTTGGTTTGGTGACTTTGCTGAAAGAAGATCTGTTTAGAACAGCAGTTTTGCAGAATATATAACAAAAACTGTGTAACACACAGAGTTCAAGGGAATAATTTATTCAGCCTGTGGGTTTTGAATCTTTAGCAGCTCTTGCCTTCATTATAGCTAGCAAAACTACCTGAACAGTGAAAGAAAGAATAAATAATGAGCCACAAATGACAGCAGCAGTGCAGGTCTTTACTCCATGGGCCACGCAGCACTGAGCATTAAGTCAGGATCTCTGCTTTTGACATACAACCAAGTAGCCCTAACTCTAACCTTAATTATAACCCAGGGTTCCATCTCTTCAGAAAATATCAACATAAGGCATGGGACTTAAAAAATACCTTATCTCTTCCTACTGTCAGGCCCATTAGCATTCAGCAAAGAGTACACTTTATATTTTATAATACTCTCTCCTAATTCTTAGTGTAAGTAAATACAGGAGAGCTACCCCAGCAATAAAAGAGCTCATCTCATACTGGCCACAGTTGACACTAAACCTCTGCCTAACTCTGAATATCTATGCTTTTCAGTCTCTGAATCAGCAAATCCTGACACCCTTCCTTACTTTAAGCTTTCTGTTCTAGTCAAGGGAATCCATCTCTTCTGGAAAAACAAATACTGAAGGTGGCCCCTGCCTTCTTGCCATTACTTAGAGACATTTAGCATCCAGAAAGGAAAGGAACTCTTAAGTATTTAGATTTAAAATCCAAACCGTCTCTTGATTTCAAATTAATTCTATCACAGGGATCCATTCTGAGTAGTAACCCCACCAAAATGTTACTCATGACAGGGATCTACTTTCATTTGAACTGTGAAATACCATTCAGACAAAACCTTAAATTACTAGATCCCAAATGCTAACCTTAGCTATTAGCTTGATTAGAGCTAGACGATCCACTTCTTCTGGAAAAGTGGATATGAAACACTGGAGAAAAGGACCTCTGTATTCCTCAAGAACTCTCAGAGCTATTCAACATACAAAAAAAAAAAAAAAAGAAATAAAGGTCTTTTTACTCTTTAGACTCCCATAGTCTAACCCTAACCTCGACCTTCTCTATAGCAAAGAAACCTGTCCAGACAGTGAAAGAGAGGTAATTTATTGGCCATGACCAACTCTAACTTTGTCCTGAGTGGTGGAGATTGTGCAATAGACAGTCTTACGATGAAATCTTCTCTCTCTCGAGACCAAAATCCTGTCATCTTCACTTTCATTCCAGCCAGCAGAGCCATCTGAACAATAAAAGAAAACATAAAGAGTTAGCACAACTTTTTGTCAAGAGGTGACTGTTTCAATTTCTGTCCATGTGGGCTACAGAGCATAAAATTTGCTTTTTCAGGCTTTAGATCTCCAACTCCTAAAATTCAAGAGCAGGAGGAACTAGGTTGACTCTCTTTTCTCTTGGGGGCAGGCATGTCACACATACTGATTTAAAAGTGCTAGGTTTCTCTTTAATTTTCAGACATATTGACTCCAGAGAGCTATTTTTTAAATATTTTAAAGCCCCCCATCATTTACAGGTACAAAGAACCTTATACTGGGTCATGATGCCTACCCACTGGGGGTTACAGCATGTGCATTGTACCTGCCTAATACAGATAGCTAAAATATGTCTTTTGTACAAGTACTTTGGCAAAATTCTTGATAAAAGAGGCCACTGTTGAAAGTCACTGTTGTTTGGACATCTGCCATTGCAGAGACTTTCTTGCAGTGATAACTTACGGTAGATAAGACTGCTTAGACTGTGCTATGTTGATCTGGTAATTGTTCAGTAATAACTAAATTCATTACTTCCCAAGATCTTCATTCTTTATTCCAATGTCTCTGATCACTCCTCTTATGTCACAGTCTGTGTGAGAGAACAACAGATTGAAACTATGAATATTAATGAGGAAGTTAGTGCAGAGGTAGTTAAAGGAATTCCTAAAATAGAGTCCAGCAATCACCAGGAATCAACTTTACTTCTTCTAATATATATTTTGCCTTCCACACAGTATTGTTGAGAGTAAATTGATTGATGTTTGAAGTACTTTCCGTATCTTTGATGGAAGTTGCTATGGAAATGGAAAGCATACTTATTAGATATTTGCCATCACTTTTTGTTAAATCTCTTCTAGGTTCTCTTTGTCTTGGAGTTTTGCTGCACTTTTCAGGATCTGTTGTCGTTAGCAGACCCAGAACAGGAGATCTCCTATGCTCCTCTGTGTACTCTACTTTCCATTCCATATATTTCTGCTGGATTTCTCAATGGCAAAGCTATAAACTCAGAGCCACTTTAAGCACTGGAGAAACCTCTGGCAATCATGCTAGGGATTTTCATGATAATGCATTAAGCAGTTCAAAAGTTGAAAGTACACTCAATCAATTGCTATTTTAAATATTTATAATATCTATTGCAGTATGTATAATAATATGTAAATATAGTTAAACTATTAGCCTCTTGTACCAACTGCCACCAGGTGTTCCACGTCAAGACATTTTGGTCACTGGAGGCACATGCATACAAATATACACGTTATACATTTTTATTCCTTCAGGACTTTGTTGCTGCTACCATTTCAGAGCTCTTTTCTTTTCCAGAATTATGACAGCAGTAGCTGACAGAGGAGAGGAAGAATTCCATTTTTCTTTCTGTTTGACTCTACTTATATGTCGGCAATTTCCTTGTTTTGATTTTTTTAACAATTCTTTTCTGTATTTGAGAGAAAAAAACCATGATTTAATCTTACTGAATGGTGAAAGGGTTTGTTTATGTTGTTTTTTCATATGATTTACTGTCTTTGAGGAAGAAATTTTTCCATAATGCCAAGAAAAAAAAGAAAGAATGCCTATGTTAAGCATGCACCCCTATGGGTCTGGAAGGGAGAAGTGTTGGCATTAACCTTAATAGTAGAATGTGCAGGTGCAGCTGATTTGCAGTTAGAGCTTGCTGGGGGGTGTGGATAGCTCTGGAGCAAAGACGAGTAGGAGATTCCTTTTCCCAGGCAGGGAACCTTTTTTTTTGCATTCTTGTATCTCAGCTCATGGTTGTTTCCCATTCATGTGAGTTCTTAAGAAGATATTAGAGGATAAGTGAAGTTTGTGTTTTGGTATCACTTCCTAAATCTATCCCAGGTATGAATTAAGAACCCCTTTCTCTTTCTTGTCCATCTGTTAAAAAATCTTACACTATATTGGGGGAAATACAAATGTTTTACTATCTCTGCTGCTGAGACTGGCAGTTTCTTAGCAGTAAAAGCAGAAAGAAATAAACCTATTCGCAATGAGGGGAGATGTGATAAAAAGTGACCTTCATCTGTATTTCATTTTTTTTTAAAAGCTTCAAGAGAAAAAGAAACAGCTTGCAGCTGGGTTGTCACAAACAGCCTGTAGAACTGCTGAAAGAAACTTGCTTTCAGGATGTGTTTCTGCTTCCATGTTTCTAAATGCTTTTATGTTTCAAAAGGCATTCTAGCCTCTTATGGAATTGCATGGAGACTGCTAGAGCTGGCCCATGGTTTTCCATCCAGACAAAAAAAAAAAAATTAAATCAGGTTGCCTAATGTTTCTAAGGACTGAACAGTAACGCTGAAGTAATTTCCAAAGCAGAAAAAAATTTTTTGTCACAAATATTTGTAACAGTAAAAGAGTCATTTGGGAAGGAGCAAAGCATTGCCAATTGGAAAAAAAAAATCCAACCAAACCTGCCTAAAAATTTAATACCATTTCCATTAAACTGTGAAATATGTAAGTGCATTGTGTATTCTGCTGGACTGATCCTGAGCTGTAGTTAAGGGTTATCTGGGCAGTTCAGGTGAAAGCAATGGAGAACAAGGGCTGTGGAAAGGTTACACAAGGTTGACTCAGTGCTTATTTTGCCGTGTGCTGAGTATCCATGAGACAATCCTCCTCCATGCGTCTCAAAGGTCTCCTTTTTTTCCTTTACAACTGATGAGAGAATAAAGGGACTGAAGAAGCAGTTATACTCTGTAGTTACACTTGGCAGCCCCTGGTGGTCTAGTGGTAAAGGCGCCGCGCTATCACCGTGGAGACCCGGGTTCGAGTCCCGGTCAGGGCCACTCCCGGGCAGGTGGGGCTCGTTAGCCCTTAAAGGCAACCCACCTACGTCCTAAGGACCTCGCTGCCACCGTCCAAGCTCGCTTGGCCCCGGCAGATGAACCTTAGGATTAAAGGGTGGGCTCAGTTCTGCGCACACTGTGTCTCACCTAAAAAATCCAATGCGCAGGCTGGAAGGTGGAAAGACCTTCCCCGGATCTTCGCTCGCGAAGACTGGCCATTATTATTATTATTATTATTATTATTACACTTGGCAGCCTCACTAATTCAGTCTGCATCTCAGTTCCTGCTGCTTCTTTTATCCTATTTTTTTGGGTGACTGAGTGGGTGGAGAGATCATTCCTCCTTCAGCCCTTTTTATACACGGTAATGTTTCCCCTTTTGTAACACCTGTGGTGAAGAAAGGAGCAGTGGCTCTTGTTCTTTTATTCTCTGGTAATCTTTGCTTGGGCCCCATCAACATCCTTGTAATGGAAATCCACCATTCTTTCTTACTGCATCTTCTACCCTAAAAAAATTTGGTGATGATGACCTGCACTGTCCCATCCTTCTTGCAGGAGCTGGGATTCTTTTGCAGCCTTCTTAATACTTTGTGTCTGCCTCACTACTGCTCTGATTATTTCTGCTTTATTCCTAGTAGGTGTTTATTGAATAAAGGCTGGGGTGTTGTGTAGAGTGAAGACATCTTGAGTGATACTTGGTTTGTTTTACAAGAAAAGACATTTTACACAGTACAAAACCAGGGCCTACTTAAGACTTATGTATAGGAAGGGACAATTAAAAAAAAAAAAAAAATCTACATTTGAGTGATTTCAGAGTAATTCTTTGTAAGGGATATACAAAACAGTAAATTTGAAAATTTTGTTTATGGTGATGATAAAAAAGAAAAAAAAGTGAAGGAAAAATCTCTTCCTTTTCTCTGACATCATCAGGAAAACAAATAATTCTTCACAGCAAATGCTGTTCTGGGGAGATAAGATACTCTAACATGAAGTAACAAATCCACTGTGCTGAAATATCCATTTCAGTACCAACGGGTCATTAAAAGTCATTCAGATTTATTTCACCAGTCTCTTTTCAGCATCAGAATATGCTGAATGACACAAGTTTGAAAATTTAAACATTGACAACTTTTTCAGGTATAACTAATTCATAAAAGATGATGGAAAGGTATATGAAATTTATATGCTGAGGGTCAGTACACCACAGTATTATACTACTGATTTTCAATTTCACTTGAGTTTCTCCATCAGGTTGCTGTGACTCCTTTGAAGTTTTGAGCTCTAGAAGCAAATACTTCGAGCAAATGGCCATAATTTTCTTCTTCTGTGAAGCTGTTGAAGTCTAATAAACAATTTTGTAGAAAGCATAACCTACAACAATAAAATATGTGTTTAGAAATGTAAAAAGTGTATGTATAGAGGAACACCCTAAAAGTTGAGACAAAAATTACTATTTTTTTTTTTTTACTTTTCATGAGACATGATAGTGAGTTTTTAAAATAAAATAAGGTATTTCAGGTACAATAATAAAATTTTAAGAGTCTATATCAGTAGAAGAGATACCGGAGTAAAGTGCTAGAAGCTCTGCTGCTGACAATACTCACGTATATGTGTGCCTTAGTGCCCCCTGGTACTAATGGGAAAGTTCTTCAGTGAGTAACATCAAGCGTGTCAATTAGTACTTTATGTAACTGGACTATAGCAAGAAGTTAATGCTCATGAAGTTTAAAAACAATAGCTGAAGAGCTGACAAAACATTTTAGAGCAGAAAACTCCTTGGTTGGTGGTATATATTAAACGAACAAACCTATAGCTTCATTTAGCTTCAGAGGGAGATACTTAAGCCAGGAATTTGTTGGCAATCAATAGATGCAAACTATTTGTCAAAGTTCAATAGAGTAATGAGTACCTTTCCCACAGCAGTAGCATTTTTGTCAAGTATTGTTTTTTGCTTCACCTCGTAGATTATTTTTCATCCAATGAATGGGAATGTTGTTATGTTTGGTTCTGGTTTTATCGATATAGATGGTACTTTGAACCAGAACAACAATAGAAGATTCCAGTACCTGTGGTACTGGACAAGGTTAGGGTTGCTGCTGACATTTGACCTGATAGACTACAATGAGTGAAAGACTTTCAGCTGTCACTTTTACAAAAAGAATTGTGGAGGTGCTGTGTCTCTCTATTTTTGAGCTGCAAAGAACACCCTTAAACAAAGGAGTTGAGGGCTAGTCTAAATCATTCAAAAATTTCTTAGTGCAAATGTACTTTTTTTCTTTATGTTCTAAAGGAGATCTTATCCTTAAATGAGGACTTCTCGGTATCCAATTAAACATCTCATTGATTTAGAAAGATACTCTCTCCACTTTAATATTCCCCTGTAGTTGTTTCTTCATTGTGCCTACAGAAGTTGCTAGAAGTATTTTATCTTCCAAGTAGTATGGGTGGGAATTGGAGACCTATAAAATCATGGTCCTTCCATCTCTACTTTGGTAAAAAATATCTTAGTGCCACCCCTAACTGAAGGCTGTGTTTATCAAGTTTACAAAGGCTCTAGATCAGACAAATGACTAACACAGACAGTTCTTAAATCTAACATACGTTTTCCCAAAGCTTGTCCCTTTCTTTCAGCCAAGATGTAACAGAGCTTGCCCTGGGCATGCACTTTGCTGCAACCAGCCTGTAATCAGGAAGCTATTTTGAATAAATCATTGGGAGTAAGTAGAGATCCACCTATTTCTGAATATTAAAAGTCTGGCAGGGACAGTGGGAAGAGTTTTCCAGAGATCTTCTTCAATATTATTCACTGGGCAAAATCTCATCCTTAGCACTTGTCTAAGGCAGCTGCACTAGGGCACCATGCCATCTGAGCATGCATTCAGGTATGGTATGCCCTTCCAAGGACACCAGGTCATATTGCCTATTCAGAGATTCAAGCAGGACTGCATCTCACACAGTATATTCTTTTGTTTTTCTGAAACTTTTCCTCCAAAACATCACCTGTAAAATATGGAGCTGTGGTTTCACAGTATATCTCCTCCTGTTGTGCACTTCACTCAGGTCTTAACATAAATCTTTTGCAATTTCACAGAGAAAAATAAATAACTGAAAAATTTCTGATCCTTATATCAAAGCAAATGCAGGTTTTACTTCTGTGAAAAACATGTTTTTCCAACTCCACTGGTGTATTCCTCATTTTTTCTTTGAAGGTACATAATGTTTAAAAAAAGCGTCCAGTCTATCAGTGTGATATACAGGCAGTGGCTATAAAAATAAATTATTTCTACTTACAGTATGGTCATGTTCCTCTTAACTCTTTTTGAACATATATTCAGTATCACTTAACAAAAAATAAGAAAAAGCATGGGGTTTTTTCTTTTTTTTTTTTTTTTCCCTTTCATTTGCTTAATGTGTTTGGAGGGAATTAAAAATAGTTCATTGTGAAGGGAACTGAGTGTAATAATCTAAGTCCTGATTTTTGCAATGAGCTCTGATGGGACTGTGTACATATCAGCCAGGAACAGACTACTAATAGTTTTAAGAGTGTGAACTATTCTTAGTTATTGAACAATGTCTATAACCAAGGAAAAAAAGTCTATTTTAACTGATTCCTAACAAGATGTCACAGCAAACACAGATGTTCAGAGCTGTACCTTATGACTACTGACCGAAATTCAAGTATTCAAAGACAACTATTTACCTTTTTTTCTATTGCTTTTAAAATGCACTTTATACACGTTCACTTGTGAAGAGCAGGAAATCCTCCCTGCCAGTGGCCAGTGAGGGTGGTCTCAGTTGTGAGAGTCAAGTGAAAGACACATGCACTGTTGGATGTCCTTCAGCACATAACACCATTAAAACAGGATTAAAACATGGCAGTTTTATTAAGCAATGTTAAGCCATTGTGTAATATGTGGGTTATACTCTGCTACAACTGCACATTATTGTAGCAGATGTCCCTGTCTTTATAACATGTCAGACACCAGTCTGTAGTGAGAGGTCCTTAAAATGCCTCAATCAAGTTACATTTAATTTCTTACTTTAAATTTAATGGTAAATGCTAAAATGTCCTTATAGAAGAAACTAATAAGACAGGTAAAACACTTATTACAGTTTATATTAAAGCTTTGATTTATTCACTTTGTCAAAATCAGAATTTCTTCAGTTGCTGTTGTTGTTAATAAAACAAAAGGAAAAACTGAACAAAAATAGCTAGTTGTGTACCTGTCATTGTGTATCCCCGCTCACATTATTCTGTAGTCAGTTTTCCTATTACTTCTTGTCTTCAGAAGCACACAGTAAAATATGGCTGCTTCTTTGTTTTTCCTCAGGTTGAGATAGAACAAATTAAAAAATTAACAAAGAAATGTTGCAACCTTGACAGCTGCTATTGGTTTTCATTAGTTAATTTTTGTGTATGTATTAGCACCTGCCTGTTTCAATGCTGTGGTCTCTGATCTGATATATTCAGAACATATTAATTCTCAGGACCTTTAACAAGTAGCCAGTCTTAGTTATGTATTCTGAATGTAATAAAAAAAAGGTACTACCCTCTCCTTTATTTAATTATTCATAAACTGGCATGGGTACATATATGTAATTAGAAATATTGATAGAAATCAAGTTTTAGCAGAGGAACTTGTGTTTTGGCCAGCAGTATTGACTCATAACACTTGAAGTTTGTCTATAGGTATTATTTATTGCAAATTATTAGCAAAATTTTGCAGACTAAACCAGCGAAATACTTAGAGAAAAAGAACAAAAAGTGAGAACAGAAAAGAACAAAAAGTCTCCAGCGAGACTTTGACAACATGTAAAGATTTTTTTTGTCTGGCTTCAGATTATTAACAATTGCAGAAATGAGTGTACATTTCATCTTTGGGCAGGTTCTACACTATCAAACATTAGAGATAATGAGACAGACATAACACATGTGTCCCCCGCATCCTGGCACATCAGTATTAACACAGCTATAAAAGAGCTACTTCATTTACCCCTGCTCTCAGTTTCAACACTTTATATTTGGGAATACTTGAATAAAGAGAAAGGCATCTAAATATGCAATAGTCTGTACTGTAATGGCAAAGCATACAAGTCTGTTCGTTCTCTTTGGGTTAGCACAAAATTTATATGAATATTCTTAGGTTTGGAAAGTGCAGACCTCATATGTTTCAAAGGAAAAATGCATCAATAGATAAAGAAAATCTTTGAAAAACATTTTCCAGTCTAATTTTCCTTCTGCAGGACAGATAAGATGATTTGTAAATTAGTTCAGTTGAGGGTAGAAACCAAAAATTCCACAGTTAGTCCATATGGGCAGTATTTAGTTCACAGTATGCAAAACCATACAAGGATCTGGGTATATAGCTTGCAGAACTCCAGTATGGCAGAGGGATTACTCCATAACATTGATAAGGCTTCCTGTATTCATAAATTCAGTCCAAGAGACTGTATTTCAGGAAGGACAAGTCTCTTGTGATTTGAAACTCAAGGATTTATCTGAACTGAAACCTGGTGAGAACAATGAGAACTTTCTGTGGTCTAGAAAACCTAGGGGAGGGGGGGAAACAACCGGACAGAAGGAATAGCTTAATATAAAGTTGAAGGAGAAAGCTAAATTTTCAGATATGTTAAGAGCTACTGCAAAGAAGGATATGTTTCACTTTCTGTGGTAGAAAAACCAGCAGTGAATCTGTCTGAGCTGTAGTGAAAAAATGAGGTTTAGGAAAAAAATCCTACCTCAAAGGACAGCATAGCACTTTGATATTTAAGTAGGCACTTATAGAATCCCTACTGCTGCATAATTTCAAGATCAAGTTGGTATAAGATGTGGATTGAGGTTGGTCTAGATGACTTCTGGAGATGCTTTCTGGCACTGTAACTGCAACCTGAAAGCCCTAGGAATTCTCCAGCAGCCTACTAATGCACAGCCAAGTCCTGACTGCTCAGCTCTGCAATGCACATCCAGCAATGCATGGGTTTTCAAATACCAAAATCCTTTGCCACAGCTACTGTCACAATAGTAGCTGTCCCACAAGATAATCTGTAAAAAGAGAAAATCCATTTCAAACAGCTAATATATTTTGAGTGCAGAAAGTAGCAAAGCAGAACTGGTAAGGCATGGTGGTAATTGAAGCAACAGCTTCAGGTAGCTGCTGGAAGCAACTCATTAAACTTAGCACAAAAGCAATAGATTGAATACTGTGTTGCCCAAGAGTTATAACATAATTTGATTAGGTGTGTTTTTCCAATAATTACATGTTGTCTGCACACCTCTATGGATCACAAAAACTGTTGGCCAGATTGCCTGTGGCTTGTTTTCTCTGTTGTTGACTAAGCTTAAATTGGTCTCCTAGCTCCTAAAATACCAAACTTGAAATCCAGATCTCTTCTTTACAGCCTTCCCTGTTTAGTAAGTATTAGTATAAAGACTGTGAGTATAAATAAGGACAAAAAAAACCAAAACAAGGATATTGCTGGAATGTATAGGCATTTCCCTCTGTGTACTGACTATTAAAATAATATTTGGAAAAAAGTGCTGCCCTAAATTATTAGAAATTCAGGTACCTAGAGTTCATGTCATTTCTTCTAAAGGAATTCTTATGTCTTTTTTTTTTTTTTAATGGAAAGAGAATATTATCAACTTTCTTCCACATCGTCTCAGGAAGGTAGGCTTTTCCCCCTGTTATGCATTTCTCCTTTCCCATTAGTTTGGCTAAATAAAAGCTATCTCCATGGATATTAGCATTAGATATGATTCTTTACAGGTAAACTCCTAGAAACATACAGTTAGGGATTTGCTCATTACCTAGTTTTAAAAAGAAAGAGAAAAAAATCAATTGTGTTTTTCTTAATTGAAGTTACATTACTTGCATTACCTAAAATTTGAGAAGGGAGGCAGATTTTAATCTGCAAGTCTGTTCTTTCAGCAGTGAATTAACTATCTTTATTCCCTATTCTGGGTTGACCAATTCCAGACAAGTGTTTCAGATATGATAATAGCTTAATAAAGGTGAAAAATGAAGGGTCTCCGCTTTTTGGTTTCCAGCAATATTGACCATGTCACAAACATCTGATACTCCTATTTTTCCCATGAGAAAAAGTACCATGGGTGCAGAGTAAGCATTTTTTTTGTGATGTGTGTGTGTGTTCTGGAGGTGTTTTTTGGAAACACAGGAGTAGTGGTGCAATTATGCTCTCTTTACCTGATGGAAATCTTGGCTGCTGCATTGCAGGAGTAGATTGCAGGGACTAGTTAAAAGCAAGTTGACAGAACATTAGTCATTCCTTTCGCATGGAAATGATTCATTCTACTGTACCAGTCTTTGAGTCCACTCCCAAGTCCTTTCAAATAATTCCTGTGTCCCTTGCCACCTAGCTAAGTAGGGAAAAAGCAATATTTAATTAGAGCCAGTATTAAGAACAAGAAATGAGACTGCTGTTGATAATATTTCCCTTGGGCCCAGTAGTATGTTTTTGTGAGAAGAAAAAGAGTAGAAATTAAGCCAATAATAATAAAACTTAGCCTTTGCCTCTCTCTAAAGTGCTATTAAGTCTGAGAAATCTTCACGCTGCTGTTGTGAGTTACAGAAGAAATAACACTAGAAATCTCAAAAAGCGTATATTTTTCTCTCCACGCTGGAAAAAAGCATGTGAGGACTGCATCTGCACCTCTAGCCCCTGTGTTGCTTTTACTTTCAGAGGGATGGAAGAAAGGCTTGCAAGAACTTCTTTCCTCCACTTTTGTGCCAGTATTCAGCACTAAAAGGACAAATATGCTTAACTGATGCATAAGTTCCAAAGCTGTATTCAAAAATTCAGAAGCCCCCTGCAAACAAAGCCTTTTAAGTTTTTATCTAGCACTAGGAATATTTACATGAAAAGAGAGAAATATTTCTGCTTCTCAAGCATTTATGTAATCCTGCTGCACTGTCCTCATCTGATACAGGTTTCAGCTGTTCATTTCAGAGCAATGCTTCCCTTTTTCTTTTTGGAGAAAAGCAGAGTCAGGACTGAAGTGAGACAAGCAGGAACTTTGTACTTTAGGCTGTGTGAACAGGTTTTGAGTGTTGAAGGAATGAGTGGAAACAGCTAGTATTAGTTTTAATGAGTTTATTCTGTAAGTCAGAAAGAACATATGAGTACAGCACAGCTTTGGTGGTTAGCAGCACTTCAGGGCAAATGGTGTTGGAGGTCAGCCATACCAAAAGGTCTCTGCTTTCCTTTGCAAATTCAGAAAGTCTGCATGACATCAGCTGGTACTGGACACTACTACTGTCAGTTCTCAGAGAAGGGGAGCACTGTGCTCGGTTGAGTTTGGTGTCTTCTGCTGTGCAGGGCAGACAAATGAAGTAGTGTCCCCTTATGCAAATGTTTTTCTTTCATTCAAACCTTAGACTCATGCTTTTGGTTTTGTTTCTGTTTCTAAAGCAATGCCAAGCAGAGACATTGAAGGATGGCTTCAGCCTTTTGGTTGGATAACTTGGGGATTTATGGGCACTAATGGTTTTGGAAGCTAACCAGGTCTGTCCTTCATGTATAGTCCAGAGTTCAACTGATGACCAGATTTAGCTTGAGAATAAATGTTGTCTTGATAAGATTAGCTGAGGTACTTCTGAGAGAGGATGTTTGTTTTGTTGTAGTTTTCTACAATAGAACAGAGCATCGTCTATATGAAAATGTTTTCTGGCAAATTCCCAGCATTGCAGGCCAAAAAGAGATGCTGATGATGCTCTACTGTCACACTGCCCTCACGGCTGCTGCTATTGTGCTTTACTATTGGCTTTATATTTGCTATAAACGATTTTGGGATACAGAGTGGATGTTTACTGGATGCTTTGGAGCTACCTACTGCTTTATTTTTCTTCTGCTTTTCTGTGAAGCCCGAGTCTATCCTTGAGAGCACATGCAACAAACATAAAACTTGGACATCTTGGAGTAATTTCTACTGCATTTCTGTCTTCCAAATCCCCCAAATAGATTTAAATATGCAAGTATTTTAATTTCTGTACCTTTCAGTTACTTAAATTTTGTTTTCCCCTTTCTTCAGGCTTCTTTTCGTGTAGGATCACTGTGTCTCCCAGTGTGGTCTCTGGGGTGTTAGCAAGGAACATAAGAACTGTAGGAAAAAGGATTTAGATGTGTGGGATGAAAGTTACAGCACAAAATCCTTTTAGTAAATATGCTAATTTTACCAGTTTGTTGCAGTTCATGGGGATTGTCCACACACTGCAACAAGCAAGTCTTTTTTCTCCCTTTCTCTCCTTTTTGATTTTCCTAATTTTGAGTGTGCAAAGCATGGTAATAAAAGGAGGTTTCTATATGACATTCAGCCTTCAACAAGAAGTAATCTGCTGATGTTTAGATGATATTGTATCTGAAACCTGGGTATGTATATAGACTGACTTTAAGCTAACTGTGACTCATACTGAGGATGACACACCTGTGCAACCTAGGTGCTGACACCTGAATATAGAGATGGGCTCAGAGACAACATTATGGCTGGAAGAAAAAGAGAAATTAATGTGTGGAGGCCTCACACTTGCACGTTGGAAGGTTGCCCTATAAAACTGGCTCTGCATACAGCTTTAGATGGATTTCAGCTTGCACTGAACTACACAGCTGTTCTGTTATGGACAAAAGAGCAAATCAATTTAAAGCTGTTCAAGTCTACAGAAGGGGTAGATGCACCTTCTGTGTTGCACTGTGGATACTATGAATGTTGATTACTGGCTGAATTTTTGCTTTTTAAGAAAATGCATGCCCTCAGTGGGAAAAAAAAAGAGTCCAGAGCCTGAAGAACAAGAAATTAAGGTTGGATGGACGATGTTAAGGAAATGACCAAGAAGATATTGGTTTGTCACAAAAAGATAATGACTTTTCAGGCTAGGAACTCCATCAGGTCTTGAAGACCGTGACTTAGAAATGACTCCTGAGAGACTTCCAAGTGGAAAAATGATACAGAAAGCCAGGTAGGACTTAATTTTAATTCTCTCCTTTTTTTTTTTTTTTTTTTAATCATTAGAATTAAAATAATTAGATTCCTCCAGTGTTTTGATTTGAAGTGTCAAGGCATATAGACAGTGAATCAAATATAACCATGAATAAATTTCCTGCAGAATTTTGGCATACAGAAATGAGTCAAATGGCAAGATACTTTTTATAACTAACTGACTATAAAACTGTGTGTAGATTTTAACCAGAAACACAGGGGTCAAAGACTCTGTATCTCATTCTGTTCTACCCACACAGTTACACACCTTAATTTTTTTCCTTGTAATGCTTGATTTGACCTTTTGTACCACAACTGATGGTGGCTGGTTTTTTTCCTCTTTAGTATTTAATTAGGAAGTTCACAAATTAATGCAGACTTCTAAACTTGTAACAGCTGCCTGTGAGGCAACAGAGCACAGAGCATGGAAGCAATACTTTCTTTTGACTTACTGTGAAATGGAGGACTGGAAAACAAAGAGTGATGAGGGGGGACTTAGGTCAGCTTGCTGGAGGATACTCAGTGATAGGTAAGCAGCAGCTTGGTGTGCTCCTTGGGCAAATAACCTGTGCTGTGAGGGGTGGCATGTACCATCCTGGTTAGCATGTCACACTGCAGCAGCTGTTCTGCTCCCACTTGTGCTGGCACTGATCTCGTGCTGCTGCAATGAACTCCAGAAGAACACACAACATCAAGTTCCATCTCAAATAGTCTGATGTCTCTTCTTCAGAAAAGCGTTTCAAATATCTCATTATGTCTCGATATGGTTATTTTAAGTGGATTTAAGTGGTGACTTCCCCCTGCTTCCCCCACTGTCTTTGGACTTTCCTGCAGCACTGTCGTGGTGCCTAAACTGGTAGTGTTTAGGGATCCATTTACATTAGAAAGCCTAGAATCATACATAGGTGAGATCTTTAGGCACATTGCCTGGTTCTGGCCAGGACAGGGTTAATTTTTTGCAGTAGCTGGGAGGGGCACGGCTAGGAACCTGAGGACATTCTATATCACTTCAGTGCTTTGGGTGGGAGAAGGGGACTCTCTCCCAGGGAGAAGTGGTTCCATCTGGTTGAGAAAACACAGTGGAGGAAGTTGTCCAGTATTATCTATTATAGGGGGGTGAGGTATATATGAGGGTTCTGTACCAGTCATTTCTTTTCTTATACCTTTTGTTATTAATATTATTACTGTCACTGTTCTTTTTCTTACCTCATCGCTGTTTTCAGTAAATTGTTCTTATTTCAACCCATGATCTTTGCCTTTTGTGTCTCCAGTTTGAGGGAGAGCTGAATGTGGTTTTAGTGGGAGTACTAAATAGGAGAATACCATTCCTAAATCACAAGAGCATAATGCAACCGTGTGCTACACTTCAATAGACTTCTTGTCTTCACTGCAGTGAAGACTTGAAAACTTACAAGTCTACTTTTGAGTTTCTTTTATAAAACCTCTTCATGGTGTCTACAGCATGATCTCTTAAAATGGGTGGTGGCATCCATCCGCTCCATGACTTTATTGTTGCATAGGGTGGATTTCAGTATAGGAAGTTTCTGAAGATGCTACATCTGAGCAAGAGTAGATTTCCCTGTGGCAACTACCAACCCTACCATCATTCTCCCAGTCACTCCTGAGTGACTTGGTGAACCATTCTTGGTTCAGCATGTCTTTCCCCAAACAAGCCAGAGTCTTTCAAAGGTTTTAATCTATCTTTTTTAATGGATACGTAGTAATTACAGTTAAACCTGAAAATAGGGTTGGTGGCATTAGGAGAAAAGATTTATACTACTCATTTCAAGCCCAAGAATAATTTCTTCATTGACACTTGTACTTTCTTTTGGTTATGGTAAAGCATTTAATGTAGCAGATGTCTTACTGCTTCAGGCTTTTTGGGAGCCTATTTTTAGTAGGTGTAGTAGGCTTTCTTGGTAGTCTGTCACTATCTTTGGGGGTGGCATAGATTACAGATAACAATGGTTTGCAGGCCTTTGCACTGCACTGAGAAAAACAATGTAAAAGGTAGCTGGATGGAGTTCAGAGGGAAGTGAGAATGTCTTTACTCTAGCTCTGGTTAGATAGCAACCCCTCTATGATGGATCAGTGTTTACCTCTTCGCTGGTGAACAATGCATGAGAATGCTGTAGGTTTCATAATTTCTTCCATCCACTACTGCCTTTCTGTAGAAATATCAAACACTTGCCATTTTCATTTAAAGGTTTACCAAAAGAAATTATATCAGCTTAAAAAAACCCAAAACCAAACAACAACAACAACAACAAAACAAAGGGAAAAAAAAACCAACAACAAACCACACCAGAAGAATTTGCTAATGGGAACTGGGGAACTGCAAAGGTTCCCCCAGATTTTGGGTAATTGGTAATTTATTTCAGTAACAACATGAGATAGTGGATATGAGAGGCAGTCAGGGTGCTGCATGGTGTAGCTCACTCACAGGAGCCAGGGAGCTGGGGCTGAGGGTCAGAGCAGGGCAGAGGAGGTAACGGGCTCAGTCCAAACCCTGCATGTGAGAAGCCCTCACATGCAGCTCCTTCTGAAATGCATTAGGGTTTTTTTCAGGAGAGTCTTTCCTTTCCTGTAATAATGAGTGTCCCATGGGGACTCCCTGCTTAGTTCCAGTATCATGCACGGAGGGGAAAATGCATGCATGGCCTGCACATAATGGGCTTCTGAAGAAGTATTACTTGTTTGCTTTGCTTCAGCAAACTAGGAATAGTATCCTAAAGGCATAGAATTAAATATGTGGTTCTTCTGTATCTTGTAAGAAGAAAAAAAGAGCTTGCGAATAGATGAAGTTCAGACTAAAAGTGTTTTTTTTATTTTAAAAACAAATGGTCTTTAGAAGCTTTTCTAGTCCCCTACTCCTTTCATGAAACAAGGACCACTTTGCTTTCCCGAAAAAATTGGAGAGGAGAGGGGAGAGGAGGTCATAGTCCTGTCTTATGAAACAAGTCTTGTTTTCTGTTAGTTACAGAAGGAGTGCTTCTAAAAAGCTGTGGAAAAAAATTCTCTGAAAATAGCTGCTAGTTAATTTCCAACCTAGCTTTTAAGAAGTGTCCTTTTCCCCCACCCTGTTTTTCCTTTGAGATGAAAGGGGTAATCATCTGTATTGGAGAGAATGGGAAGGAAGAGGGTGGGAAGAATAAATATATGTAAATGAGATTTAAAACAGAACTCAGATCCCATTTTATGCCAGTAGGTTTACTATAAACAACAGATCCCAGAAGAAATTGAAACACTCGACTAATAGAGCTTAACTGATAGATTGAAGAAAAAGAAATCACAAGAGCTAAGATATGACACTGAATTTATTGAGATTTGCATAATTAACAGGACAATTAACATAAGACCAAAAAATCTTTCCTTAGACAAAATGGAAAAATTATTCAAATTTAATGTTATTTAAACACATTGGTTCTTCTCTGCATACTTCATATAACAAAGGGAAATAACGTTTTCCCATAAGAATATTTGTGTCAATAGTTTCTACTACCTATTTCAATATTTAGTATGGGAATTAACTGATATATATATAATATATATATATACATATATTTCCCTATTTATGTGGAATATAAGTGGTCCCACAGTGCTGTTATGTCTATTGCTCTCAAATATTTATTCAAGAAGTGCTGCCTTGCAGCAGACATAGTAGCATTTGTCTCCCATGTTGATATAGTGCTCTTTAATAGGAATGTGAATATACATATTTTGTTACCAGAAACAGAAGCAAAACCCTTTTTTTATCTCAGAGGTTCTATATATTTATTTTTAAAAATCCATAGAATTTAGGTAATTGGTGTTTTGCTCTAAGATGCAAAATAAAGAACAAGGACAGTGCATTACTATTTCTAAGTAATTTCTGGAAAAGAATGTGTTCTTTTGTAACTATTGTGTAATACACCACCACTTGAAATGATTGCTTAAGGGGTACTGTTGCTATTTTTCATATATTTTTAATGGAGTTATAAACATTTATAAGATAGCATAGTAACATAATGAAGGTAATTTTATACACTTGAAATTTATTTACACTGTTCAGGTGATGCATTTAAACTTGAGATATGAGCTAGCTGGCAACTGTAGCTAGTTCCCTGGAATGAATATATGTAGTAAAGCTGCTAGACAACAGGAGTGTAAAAGACCAATTTTTTTTTTTTTTATTTTAGAAGTAACTCAGAGTAATTTTTGTTTTATTGAGCACAGTTGAGGGAAAAATTCCTTATAATGAAATATTCAATTTAGGTTGTTTCTGCTCAATCATATACTGATTGCTTAGGCAAAATTACAACTTCTTCAGCAGGAAAATGTAACCTATTTTGTGAAATGAAATATTTTTCATATGCATTGACTTGGGATAATTTCAATTATTTCACATTTCAGTAGATGAGTCCTTCATCGTCAAGAAACTGAACCACTCACTTCTAATCTTGGTTCTATATAACCAGCTGCAGACATACTCAATTTTCAGAGGAAAGAAATAATAGGTGGTCATTTTCAAAAGCCCTTGTATTATTTTTAGTGAGGGTTGTGGTTCCTGAATCATTTAAACACTCCTGAGAGTCTTTTCCTGCACAGAAATTATTTTTCACTCTCCACTATAATTTTTCCTGTATAAATGAGGGTTGGTGCCCCTATAAACACCCCTCTGCACAGACAGAAATAAGGGCCTTGAAGTAATAGTGAGGGATGGAGAATGGCTCCTGTAAAAGAACAAAA
This sequence comes from Myiozetetes cayanensis, assembly GCF_022539395.1. NCBI lineage: Eukaryota > Metazoa > Chordata > Aves > Passeriformes > Tyrannidae > Myiozetetes > Myiozetetes cayanensis. Next base: position 83,159,341 of record NW_026087411.1, on the reverse strand, counting down.
ATGTTCAAGATTAGGATATGGTTTAATGCTGAATTTGGCAGTTGGGTTAATGGTTAGACTTGGTGATCTTTGAGGTTTTTTCCAACCTACATGATTCTATGTGAGTGAGACTCCTGACTAATAACATGTTCTTTACTAGCATTTAGTTCAATCTGGAGCTTCATTACTGATGTTTGGATCATGCTTTTATTGTGAAAGAACTAGAGTGCATTCCTGGAGGTCAGTGGCAGTGAGGTAAAAAGGAACAGACCATTTACAGCAAACTTTGTCATAAAAGCTACCATGGAGCTTGAGCATATCAAGTTTTTTTTCTGCCTCTACTCAGAATTACTCAGTTATTGAAAGTTCCTGTTCTTCCTCAGCAGCAGAAAGCTATTCTAGTTTTACTCCTGCCGGCTGCAAACAGGAAATCAGTTTTGGTTCTTTCAAAAGAGTCCTTTTTTATTGGTTTGATAGTTTAACAAGGACTCACTTTGTTCCTAAGAGATCGACTCTATCAGAAACTCACACCCACTGGTTCTCTACCATCTTTAGAAATTAGTCTGAGTCATTTTATTTAAAAACTAAACCAATTAATGTAGAACTTCATAGCTCAGATATGATTCTGGCCCACAGGATTCTTGAAAGAATAAGCAAACGCTGGCAATACAATTTAGATGAGACAAATTTTTTTGTAAAAAAGTCATTATCCATGTATATCTAGAGTTAAGATTTTGACAACACTTAAAAATAGATAATTCACTGGTGAAGTCAAAGGAAGCCTTTTAAACTGAAACTATAAATAATGATTTAGTCATACATGCAACAAGTAATAGAGATATTTTCAATGTGGAAGTGTGATCAAGTCAAACAGAGTTTAAAATAAATATTGCGCCAGTATAGCCAGGAGAACAGAACAACTGAGCATTGCAGTTCTTTTTGCTTGCACTCTGTGTGCATGGTGTCTTTTTTTTTTCCACTAAAATATCCTTGGGAAATCTAACTATCATCACAAACTGTTCTTATAAATATACATGGAATTTTTCTGCTAGGGACTTCATTTTAAGTGAAGATTCTTTTGGCATGTTTTTCAGCAATCTTTCTTTCAGTGTAAGGGAATTTACACAGGGATATATCAGGGGAGTTAGCATGTCACCCCCACATTTGTTTTTGTCATTTCTCTTTCTCTATTGAGCACATAAGTGATGTCCTAGGAAAAATCGCTCCTTGAGGACCAACTTGAGGTCCTTGAGGACAACTGTAGGAGTGTTAATTTAGAATATAGAATGTGATTGACCAGTGTGATCAGTCTGAAAATAGGGGGAAAAAAACATTTCTATATATTTGGATAAAATTCAGACCATCCTGAACTTCAAGTCAAAATTCCCACAGAGTTTAGTGGAAATCATGACAGCTACAAAGCACCCAATAGCAAAGATTAAACTGCACTGAATATGCATTTAGTTCTAAGAACACTAGCCACAAAAAACAAACAAACAAACAAACAAACACCAAAGATGGAAGAAGAAAAGAAGAATCAAAACATGTAAGTAGGGTTGATGTCCTGAAAAAAAGTAGTGTGTAGCTACAAATGAGCTTCTCAGGAGTTTGTGCTTTGCTGTTTCTCCATGACCAAGAAATTGCTGACACTTTCACAAGGAGTACAGTTTCTCCACATCTGGTGGTTGCTCCATATGGAAGTGTTGTGACTACAACCGTGTGTTGGCTTAAAAGGTGGGCATAAAAGATTTAAAACCCTTTCTGATTTAAGGGACATGAACTCAGCTTGCTGCTATATGATTCTTCCCTCTCTTGCTGGTTTTAAATGTCTAGGAGCAGCAGGGGGGTTCTCCACACACATGCACAGTGCTGGAAGGAAGTAAAGGAAGTATTCAGTAATGGTCAGAGTTGTTATCACAGCTCAGGAAAATGGGGTTGTTAGCACAAATATGTTTTAGTTCTCACACTGTTCACGTCTTTATTCAGTGGTCACAGTTATTCCAAAAGACAGTGTGTGTCCATTACTTCACAGAGTACATCTGTCCAGTGCACTCAGAGGAATTTAGGTTGCAGAGCAGAGGAACCTGGGTCCTTGCCTCATTTGATAAGAAAACCAAGTGTTATGAAGAGAATAAGGGTGATGGCAAACAGAGAAAAGACTCAGAAGGTTAAGGAAGATAAATGTAAGCTTGGGAAATTGGTTTCTGTCCCTGCCTCTGCCACAAAGTTCGTATATGAGGAAGGGTAGATTACTTAAGCAGAAATCCTCAGAACTGGACATTGCAAGTGCATTATCAAGGGATCCTACTTTTGATACCTGAAGTTTCTTTTAAGCAATTGCTGAGTAATCACAGCTGCGGGCAAAGTTGCTTGAATATGTACTTTGAATACATAAATTGATATGAAGTTTTTTTCTGTATCTTAAAGAAACTGAAGTATTTCAGCTCTACTACTGCAAAGTTAATAGTAACTAGAATCTCACTGCTTGTTCACTAGCTGTAAAAATGAGGAAAATAAAGTTTAATCTTTAACCATCTACTTTTTGTATCAAAATCTGTGCCCACAAGGAGATAGATGATATTAGATTAATTGAAATAGCTGACAGATCTAATGAGTAATGCTGATTAAAGAGTTAAAAAGACAGGGTAAGGATATTTAGGAACCTTTTAGAAATCATCTTTCATGAAAGTGTCAAAAAAATTTTGCTAAAGCAGTCACATAATTTACATTTCTCAGCTTTTGAATAATTTGGTTCAGGCACATCCTACATTCTTTTCATTTTTAATGTTCTGGGTAACATACTAGCTGGAGGAGAAAAGGTTTTGTTTCTGCCTAGAAACTTTGTCCTAATGATACAGATTGCAAAGGCTACAAAACATCTTTTACTCCGGTTCAAGGAATCAGTGCATGGGAGTGGTGAGAAGTGACCTCTGAACATGGTCTAGTCCAACCACTCTGCTCACAGCAGGCCCAGCCAGTGCAGACTGCATAGAGCCAACGAGGTTTCAAGCTATCTCCGAGCATGGAGACTCAACAGCCCCTCTGTACAACCTGTTCCAGAGTTTGACTGCGCTCATGGGAAAACACAGTTTTTACTGTGTTTAAATGTAACTTCCTGTAATTCAGTTTGTGCCCATCGTCTTTCTACTTTTGCGAGGCAGTTCTGGGAAGGGTGTAACACTGACCCAACATCACCCATGTTCTGCACTGGGCAGGGTAGCAAGGCAGAAAGGGGATGAGGTGAGAGAAATGAAACTTGGATGGATTTACCCACAGTATGCTGCACAGATCCGATTCATTCAATAAAGAACAAACATGGGATTCCAACCATCTGAAGGGATATATTACATTCAATATCTGTATTCCTTTTTTTATTCTGTCTTATTAAAACAGCTATTTTATTAAGCCATTTGTAGTTAGGTCTTTGTTATTGAGATCCAGAAAGAGCCCTGAGCCCTTTCTCTCTCTCTCACTCTCTCTTTCCCTTCCTCTGGTGCATTACTGTCCTCCTCTAACCCCCACCTGCATGCTTTCAGCTGGCTTATCCATCACTCCTGATATCCACCAATTCCCACTTCTCTCTCATATAGTGCTCACCATCCTGCATAACTGACAGCAGAATAAAATCATATTAATCTGGCAAGGGCCACACCATCAACACACTTGTCAGAAGGTTAGGGTTTTATGCTAAACTGTGTTTTAAAACATGGTTCCTATTAGAATAATTTACTTCTCAGTAGCAGTTCCAGCTCTCACAAGACATGAAAAAGGCTTTGAAATGGAGCTAAGAAAACTTGCGACTGAGGCAAGTCCTCAGTCTGGACACCAAACATCAAAATTAGATATATGTGAAAAGGTAAGGCATAGAAACTCTTGAGGCCAACAGCAACTCCGCAGTTACAGCATCACACAGCAGGTCTGTGTGGGTAATTCTAACAGAATATAGTATAAACAGCACAGGAAGAGGGTAAGAGCTCTGACATGTATTGTAAGAGACCCTGCATTTCATTATCCTCCAGCACATTTTACCTAGGCTAATTTAGTCAGACAAACAGAAAGTAAGATAGTTAATTTTCTTACATGGTAATTCCCATTCTATTTTCCCATCTCTCTTAGGAAAATCATAAGGAGCTTGAAATCAAGCTGGCAAACTTTCTTTTCCAGGTCTCTACCATCTAATGAGGAAAGCAGGGGCTGCTCTGTGCAACTTAAATGATCACTTGCACAACTCAAAATGCAAATGATATTTTGAAGCAGCTAGTGAGTGCCCATCGTACAGTGTTTGCTTGTATAGACAATCCATTGCAAAATTTGCCTTGAGTTTATCCATCCAACCTGGTAAGAAAACCCAGTCAATCAGACATAAATAAAGGACCATGTTAGCAGATATTTTCTATCAGAATAAAATTACACTTGTAGCTGGATGCCCTGAGGATGGGTTTCAACATTAGAAGAGTCAGATTTTATCCTCTATTTACAACTTTTGCACAAGTGCCAGCAAAACTTGCTGCAAAATTTAGATTAAGCAGAAAAGCTCACATAGGATCATAGGAAAAAAGAGACTGGAAGAGACCCTCAAAATATCTGTAGTTCCATCTCCCACTCAAAGCAGCAGCAGGTCTGAGATCAGAAGCTGCTCAGTGATTTATGTAGTCAGCTCTTGAAAACCTCTTAGGATGGAAATTGTACAACCATTCTGGATTATTTGTTCCAGTACAAGATTATACAGGTGAAAAATAACATGTGTTGTTGAATGGCAAATAGGGAAATACTATGTGGCTAATTTTGTATTCTTATCAGACCAGGATGCTATAGCTACATGCTGTGGCTTTCAGAAATAGGTATATATACTGATATTATTGGAGTTGATGTCAGACACTCCAGATAAGATCAACAAACAGACCTACTCAAAAATCTGACTTAATTTACAAGAAGCTTCACTTCCTAAAAAACTTATAAAAGGCTAAAACCTGTCATGGTTTAGCTAGTTCTTGGAAACCTGGCAGGAATTTTTTCCCTTCCCCCTGCCCCTGTATGCAAAGCCTATCAAGTAGCTATCAAGTGAGCACTTGAGAGATACAAAGAACTAGCTGGGCTGGCTAATGGCTGAAAAATTAGTCTTCTAGGAAACGGGGCAGATAAGGACATGTCCTTTACTTTTTTTTCTCCTGGGAAAAGGGGGAGGAATTTTGGGGGCTGACTGTTGGTTGTAACAAGGTCAGAGGGGAAGCTTGGTGCTGCTCTCTACCCTCAGCCATTTGCTAGCCATGGGCCCTGCCTGAATTCTTCATCGGATAGGAGCTGTTGGTTTTTTTCCGTGGGGGTTTTTCTCCCTCTTTTCCCTTTCCCATTTGTTTTCTTTCCCTGATGGTGGTCCTTATGCGCATCAGGGGGGGGAGAGAGAAGACTGTGAATTCCAACCAGCTGAAAAGCGTGAGTCTTGTTTTTTATGACGAGAGAACTTTGTTGTTGTTTCCCTTCCCCCCTCTCCCTCTCTCCTTTCCCAGTGTGTGGGAAGGGAGGGGGGGGTGGGCAGTTTTTTTTTGTTTCTCCGTCATACCCTGGTGACTGGCACAAGACATTACAAGCTCTGCATCTCCAGTGATCCAACAGCACCACCTGGTGACTGGCACACGACATTACAAGCTCTGCATCTCCAGTGACCCAATGGCACCCCCTGTTGACTGTGGCTGGAATTACACCAAAGGGTGCAAACCGAACTGTTTACTTTTTCCTTTTTGCCTGTTTATGAAGTTTGTTTTTGAAGGGGATTATTTGTGGGTTAGGAGTTTTGTTTGGTTGTTTTACTTGTTTCTTTTTGTTGTTTCTGCTAATACACACATACCTATTAATAAAGGGCTGTTATTTTTTCCTTTTCCATAACTTGTTTTCCCTCAATCAGACCCTCTTAATTTTGGATTTATAATTGCTTACAGGGAGGAGTTTGGGTCTTTTCTCATCACTTATCCTCAGCAAAAGACCCGTGTCTCATTTAAACTGGGACATACGCTACAGCTATGCATGTGAAATTGCCACCCTACTAGCAGAGTGGAGAATCTCTGCAGCTGTCTGCTCCTCGTGGTTCCCAGGCAAGGTAGCCCTCCACAGAAATCCTTTGAGGGGCTTTAGCTGGAAAGGATATTATGAGCAAGTATAAGACATCACAGTAGCAATGCACAGAGCAGGAAGCACAGCAGTCTTTCAAATATTTGATGATTGGAGGTGAACTGTTCATCATTCATTGCAGGTAAATCTCTCACAGAGAGGGAAGGATTCAAATCCTTAACTCTTGTGCTTCAGTCTTGATTTGAAATTAGATCTATGTAATCTAGGCTCAAACTTCTATTAATTTTGACATACTGATCCCATTTTCTGGAGAGAAATACAGCGTTTGAAGGTCAGGAGGTAAAGTCAACAAGAGGTAACCTGAACCATCTCATAGGACACTCCCCTGGGAGAGTCCCCTGAGTGTAATTCCAATCACTGCCTCCCATACTGTTCTGTGCAGGGGTTTTGCCAGTGATCAGTCACTTTCACAGTAAAAAAGTGATGTTCAGACAGAACCTTCTGTGTTTCAGTTTGTGCCCATTGTCCCTGGTTCTGTCACTGAATATCACTAAGAGTCTTCTCTACCTTCAATACATCCTCCCTTCAGATATTCATATACATTGATAAAACTCCCCAAACCTACTCTTCTCCAGGTTGAACAGTTTCAGGACTTTAGGCCCTCTCCTGGACTCTCTTCAGTATGTCTATGTCTTTTTTTGTACTGGGGGTCCCAGAACTGGACACAGCACACCAGGTATGTCTCACCAGTGCTGAGTAGGAAGTAAAGATCAACTCCCTTTAACCACTTCTTTGGACCACATTAGGAGCAGTGTTGCCAGCAGGTCACATTTTTCAATAAACAGTCCTTGCTGTACTGTTTTACAAATTTGAGTGACATTTCATGAGAAGGTTAAGATGATGATATGAAAGCAAATGTTTCTAGTATTTTTTATTACTGAATAAGTTATCCAGATAATTTACAGAGGAAAATTTTCAGGGAAAACATGAATCCCATAATAATCTGCCCTGCACAGGATTTGCTTAAGTGATATTTAGTGCAGTTTGATTCAAAGAGCACATTTCAGAACAACTGGTTTCTTGTTGGTTGAATACTTTTAAGATATCTCTTCAAGTGCAAATGAAATCTGAAAAAGATTAGTGTGACTAATGTTCCTTGAACTACTTCAGAGACAGATGTTTTAGATCCCAATTCTGCAAATGTTTTTTTATTAAGTTTAACTTGAAACTTCTGAGGACTGACCATTTCAGTGGTTTTACTGTACCAGAGCTTTCAGCTGGGCATAGCTTGACCTATGATAAAGCAGTCTCTGATCTATGTTTCAGTTCCTCCATTTTTAAAGTTGCAAATAGGGATAGAATCCAGGTCCCTGTTCTGCTGTTACTGCACTTGCCTTTTAATTTTATTTTTTTTTAGAAAAACTGTAATAATTAACTTTAAACTAATTTTTGGTATCTATGTAATGGTTCCAAAACTTTGTTCCTTCTGGTTTCAAAAAATTTGAGTCTTAGACCCCCCATGATATAGCCAGCATGAAAAATGAAGAAGAAAAAGAAGTCTCAGCCATGGGATGAGTTAACCTCCTTGCACCTTGATTTTCCTTGACTTTGGACCTATGTCAGATTCTTAGACTAATACTGAACAACTAAAAAATAGGGAAAACTAATTGCATGAGCTGTGAAACTAAATGATAGTCATGTGTTTTCATTCAGATTACTGATACTAATTAAATTGTCTCAGAGATTGTGGACGTTAATTGAGAGGACATGGTTTGATTAGGGCACTGTGAGAGATGCTAATATAATATTTTGCTGCAAAAAGCCTTAACATTGCTTTGGGTTTGGGTCAAGGCCCTGATGCTGAAGTAGGACTAGAAAATGGTACTCCACTGTGTATGAAGACATTTGCAACAAGGTACTTGTAAAGAAAAATGTTTTGGAGAAATGCTACTTAGAATTACAGGGTCCTCCTTGTTTCTTTTTCCTTAACAACATAACACTTCTTCAAATAAATTTCTTTATGAAATCATTTTACCAACAAATGCAGGCCATATTTCTGAGTGTAGAATTGGCAATCCAATTCAAACAAAGCAAACTTGTTCAGCTTCCTCTTGGTGCTCCTGCAGTGTAGTGATTTGCAGGCTCTTGCTTTCCTTAGTCTCCTTAGCAATGACTGCCAAAGTACTGCCAGTTTAAGAATATGCGGAGATTTATACACTAGTTCTGAGGCCCCCTGGGATTCTGCTAATTGTACTCATTCCTTGCCTACACAGTAGAATGGATTTATAATCATTGTAACTTGAGAAAACACTAATTTATTAGTGCTGAACATAGGTTGTTTCACATTAAGATAAAGTAACTAAAACTGAAGTCAGTGTGAGACTTTCTTCTAAAGGCCCAGTGATCTGAGAGCCTCTGGATATATTTACATATTACAGACACCTCAAATTATCTTTAAAGGCTGGAGATTCTTCCGTGATTTGTTCGGTAACCCATTCCATTTTTGTGGAACTCCACTGATATAGTTTTCTCTCCGTTATATAGGTGAGTTGACATAAAAGAAAGGAGTATGATTTTTGTAATTCGTTTATCTATGGGAATTTTCCATTTGCTTGTATGCATTATAAAACCTTTTTTTCAAACTTGGATCTGACTCCACTGATCAGATAATTGTTAGTTGAAAACAGAGAGCTGTTTTCTTTGTATGCAAACTCTAAACACAGCATTCTCCCACACACAGGCGTGACTGACAGGATATATAAAAATGTTCTGTTGTATTCCTACAGATAATTTTGTTTTTTAAACCAATCTAGAACAATATCTCCCCTTCTCTCCTGACTTTCCTGTGTTAAGAAATAAAAGACACACAAGCTCAGCTTGTAGCAGTTCTTTAGCACACATCAGCAATTACTACAGGCAAAATACAGTACTTGTATTTTTTCAATTAATTCTTTATGCACATTGTGACACAGAACTTCCTTCATTTTATAGGCAGGTTGCAATTTACAGAGTTCAGAATCCAGATACCAAAGTAAAACATAGGTGCGCTTGCATCCATCGGTTAGGTGACATTTTAGAGTTACTGCAGTTTGCAAATGACCTTTGAGGTGGTAGAAATGTCTGTGCAGCCACTACTGTGCTGTCAACTCTGCTTCAACCCAAAAATTCCATTGCCTTAAAAACGTATCCCAAAAGACACTGTTACTTCTAGGAAATAAATTAATTGGAATTTCTGATAGTTTTCTCCACCATTTTCTTGCAACTTCCTGTTGAAAGCAGCCAGCTGAATGGAACTCTTGAAGGAGAATAGTTTGACACAGAATTCAGCTTCTGCTCAGATGAAATAACATAGCACTGAATTTCAATTTTGAAATATAAAATCTAGATAGCATTTTTAAAGTTTAATGGTTTGAGTCATCCACAATACATTTCCACAGTCCATTGTGGAAGCACATTCCATGTGCTTTTCAGAAAGCAGATGACAAATTTTAGGAATCTGGTCTCATGCGAGCAAGTTCTCTAGAGCAGATCTTGTGCTTGTTGAAACAAGTCGTTTTATGTGTCACGGAAAAAACAAAACAAAACAAAACAAAACATTGTCCCTAAATTATCAGCCCCACAAGATGACATTTGCATAGAAAGTATATGGAAAAGATTATCATATAATTTGATGATAAGGGTAATAATGGAATTTGCCTTCCAAGAAAAGGCATCTACTGAATGGTGAGTGCATGTCTTCCTTTGTTTTTTCCTCTTAATCTCATTTTTATAGTTTAATGATAGAAAAACAACTCTTTGGGGGAATTTAATTAACAGCTATAGAAACTGAATGCTTGTATTAAGCCAGTTTCACTAAATGTCAGTAATGGTGGAGTGTCTTCCTTTTCCTCTTGATAAAGGGAGAAGTAGCAAAGACAGGTATATAGTATGTAGGAAGGTTGGGTCCAAATAAAACTTTGCCAACAATAAGATTAAGAGTCTTATTGCCATAGTTCTCCACTGGTTAGAGGCTCTCCTTGAGTTGTGAGTTACATTTAATTTTTTATTTCTACAGTGACCTGGCTGGACATTGACTTTTACAATCACCACCTCTGAGTTTGCCATCTTAATCCTCTGTTATCTTTTTCCTAGTTCAAGGTGACCAGAAAATATTTTTTTTTATTATTTTACTAACAGAAGGATAGAAAAAATGCTGTGTTGGATTAAAGTTAACTAATCAATCCTAAACAAACTGTTTTCAAACTCTTTTCATTCTTTTGCCATTGATCTGAAAAAAATCTCTTATCTATATAGTTCTGGTTACCCAGCTGGGAGGTGGTTATTAGGGGTGTATGACACTATCAGCATGCCTGTTAGTGTTTCCTTAAACAAATATTTAGGAACTCTGGTTACTATGAATTTCCACTGGAAGACTTGTATGAATGAGGAGTTCAGAATTTCAGAAGTTTTTGAAGTATTATTAATTTGATAGATCTACTCATTCTCGCTCTCAGTGAGCAGAGTTAAGACATTGACTTATTATGTGATTTTTGCAATTGTTTTCCTTATGGCTGTAGTTAAATTGGAAGTTTGGATATTATTTCTCCTTTAATCACTGACTGCATTGTTGCACTTACAGGGAAAGTAGACAACTAGAAAATTTTTAGTGAGAAAAATTATACTGTAGTACAATTATTAAATTATGCATCTGTTTTAGTTAAAATTAAAATAATTATGGCCATTTTATTATGGGTTGTTCCCTTAACTGCTTTTTGAAACAAACCTGGAACGAACTGGCTTTTATAGGTCAAATGTTTCTTTCTCATGACATCATGGAAAAAGAAACAAGGGAAAATCCTTCAGCATAGTCTTTCACTGGAATAATTTTTTGAATTTTGTTTAAGTTTATTACTTTCTGTCTCTTTTTCTCTCTTTCTCTCATGCTATAGAAATTAAATTTTGGTGACACTTCATACTCAAACTTTCCTTACCTAAGTGGTAAGGTAAGGAGGGTGGAGGAGAGAGGCAGGATACAAGGGTAGATACCTTGGATCAATCAGGAGGAGGGAAACCTAGGAAATGGCCCATCCTATCCAAACTGGTATCTATATTCTGATGGTGTGGATGCCTTCTCTGAGTACCTGCTTTTCACCACTTTCTGTACCCCAGCTATGTAAACTTTTCTGAAACAATCTGTTTGAGTGTTCTTCACCCCTGTGGCTTCTGGCAGGGAGGGGAAAGATGAGAAGCAGAGGTTGGGCCAGTGCTTTTCACTCTTGTGCTTTCCCAGTATTTCTTTTCTATGGGACAGTGTCCAGATGATTCAGGAGTTCCAGTTTTGTGTCTCTTTGGGGAGCAGAAGTACACGTCATTATCTGCATGCCCTTTTGTGTGCCTTGTTTCTGGCTTCTCACTTTTCTGTACTGCAGTGGCTCCACAGCCACAATCCTACTGTTAATCCCCAGGTTTGGCATCCTGAGCATCTCATGATGTGGCTGAGAGACATGAGCAAACAAGCACACGACAGGACAGACAGTTTGCCCTGTCTTGAGAGCCTCTGTGACTTTTGAAGTAGTTAAAACCACAGTAAAACCACAGTAATCCCTTTGTATAGCTGATATGAAGGTAAGTCATACCAGGAAAGGGGAGTATTTTTAGAATTTGAGTTTTTGCCTGAGCTGTTCCTTAAACTGCTCATGAAATCTAAAGAAATATAAATTTTTGATTAAGCTAATTTTTTTTTAATGATCCATGTGTAGCTATGGTGGCATACAGGTTGGCATGATAAGTGCTCTCATCTAACTGTCTAGAAATTGGCTAAACTGACCGCTCTAATTTTTAATTGCCTGAAAGCATCCATAATTGCTGCTTCATTACCTGAAGAAAAATACCAAAATCACTCCCAGGGAGGAATTTCTATTTGGCCAAAGAACTTAAAAGGTGGTATTTAACAATAATTTAGTCTTCTGTAAATTTTGAAGAAAACAGATTATTCTCCACTGGAAATGCTGATGCCCAATAATTTTTAAATTCCAGATATTTTTTTTGGTAACAAAACCAAATTTTGAGAGCTGAAATTATTCAATGGCAAAGCCAGAATGTGGACATACATATCACAGTAACTGGAGTGTAAGCATGTATTTCTGAACAAAATTTTAGAAACTATGAAGATTTTTTTTTTCAAAATTTAGTGGGTAGAAATGGGTAGAGCTGTGAAAATAAACTTTCTTTAATTGATATGTTTATAGATTTTTAGACCTGCAGTAGGTCAGTTACACTGAAATTCCCTTTTATATATACTGAATTCTAGGTATACTGACTAATGTGTATTGACTGACTGTAATATGGCTTAAAATGGTTTAAGTTCTTACATCAGTGTAATTGTAAAACCTTGTGGCAACAGAATTCTGATTTTTACCATTCACTGCATTCAAATTATTTAACTTGCTCAGCAAGGTCAAGTTTTGATGTGTACTGGACATCCATGAAGCCCTGGAGACTTGTAGACCTTGAGATCCTGACCTAATTGCAAAGCCTTTACAGGGTTTTAAATAGCTGTTTATAAGAGGACTTATTATGTTTTAATTATCTGAAAACATTTAAGCATTTGATATCATAAATACTTTTTCCTGAAAGAAATATTACCAAGTAATTATAGGAAAAAGCTTGCATGAATATGGTTTCTAGACGTTTTTTTTCAGAGCAAAAAAAGGTATCAAGATGGAAGATTGTAACAACGACACTAATTCTTCTTGACTGCATGTATGTAATAGTTTTATTTTGTTTAGTTATTTTATGCAAAGCAGGTAACTTGATGCCAAAATCTTAGGATTTCACCTTTAGTTTTCAGCTTTGACGATGCTGTGTGGGATTGTATTTGAACACACTACATGTACTGCAAATGGCTTTAATGGTTTTACAAGGTCAAAGTAAACGAGTTAGATATATAGTCATATTTGTAATAATATTATCATAGATAATACAGGGCACACATGAAAAAAAGGGTCAAATAATCTAATATAGTCCTACAACACTTGAAAATGTCCTCTCTAAACCTTTCAACTTTAGGTCTTTTATTATGTCTTTATTTTGGGAATGTTCGTTGTAATGTGTCGTATTGAAAAATACCTTCAGAATTCTTTCCTCTCTGTTGTGAATAGTTACGAAAATGATCTGAATTTAGATTGAACAGTGGTGTGTTTACTTTAACTTATAAGCTCATACCCATGTAAATGGATTTTGTCACAGTCTCTAGTTGTCACTTGCATATATAGCAGCAAGTCACTGCTGAAGCAGGGTGGGAGTATGATACTATTCTCATCCTTGAATCATAGGCAAAGGAAGGAATGTTCCAGGTACACAGTGAGATCTGAAATGTACATTTCTGCTGAACAGAACTTTTTGGTACAGGTTGCTTTCTGGAATACAACTAAAAGTATTTAATCTATGACTAAGGAAAGTCCAGATTTCTTACAGCTGTTCCCACTGTGTTCAAAGCATATCCTTTGTGCTTTATGAATATAAAAGATTAAACACAAAAAAAAAAATAAGCTTTGAAAGGAATGTGTATTATTGAAGTTGTTTGTTTGTGGGTCTTTCTGTGTCTGCCCACACAAATACTGGAAGCTGTGCATCAACACTTACCACCTGTACTCATTTTCTGCTTCAGTGGTGACTAATCAATTGTAATTTGACTTGAATATATCACATTGTTCATGGATGTTTTCTTTTCATGCTGTTCAGTTTTGGTATACATCTGTCACATTCATATCTATTTAAATTTCTTTATCTGCAAAAAATCTAAGCTGCTTTTTAGAAGAAGATTTAGGCCATTAATGTAATAAAATTCAGTGTAAGACCTTATGTGAGGACAGGTGAAATATAAATAAAACTTATTTCTCTCATTCGTGCTCTCTTACATGTTCCACTCCCTCTCTCACACCATATGCTCACAAGCACTACGATGTGTGTGTGCAAGCAGTTTATCCAGACACAGAAGGACAAGGAATGGCAGCTAGTCTGTCCTCACTGTCCCTCTCAGTTGGTAATAAGAAACTGTTGGGGTTTTTTTGGTAAAGTCTTTCATGCTTTTTAGGAGCCAATAGTAACAACTATCAAAGGGTTGTAGTCAGCAACATGAAGTCCAACTGGAGGTCGGTCTTGAGCAGTGTATCATAAAATCACAGAATCACAGAATATGCTGAGTTAGAAGAGACCCACAAGGATCATCAAGTACTATGAGTTATTTTAATGTACCTATATAAACTCTTAGAATTTAAAGTCACAGTAAAAACGGTTTGCTTTTATTTTATATCATTGGAAAGGTGAATCCTAATTAAACAGAGAGCTATCTTTGAAAACTTTTAATACTCATGATTGAATTAATTTTCAGGCTTCTTCCTGACCACCTTATAGGTTTTCTATCACTATTTTTCCTAAGTACACCAGCGAAAATATTGAGTATGACTCTCATTGGAAAGATATTGAATTAAAAATATGAGAGAAGGTTATGTTTCCTTTCTGCTATATGATAGGTTTTGTACCATGTGCACAATATAGTCTGTGGCAGAGGCAATTTCCTAGGAGAAAGACTTCATATGTCCCTGTCATTCTCTTTTACCATTCTACAACAAATGAGGCAGGTGTTGTAGATGTGGGTCTTCTTTGGGATTCACATATCATCTGTACCCAAAACATTAGTCCTTCAGTACAATGAGAGAGTCAGGAGCCTTTAAAAAAGCAATGTATGACTTCAGTGTTGGAGAAGGCTGAATGAAAATATTGTATATAAAAATGGCTGGTGAATTCGTAATCTGTGAGAATTTACTTCTGCAGTATTTTAAAAATGCATAGTTTACTTTTGTATAAACCATATATGGCTTTTAAAAGGTAAACAAGGACTCAAATTATTAGAGCATATGGCATTACACCTACACCTGCTGGGGTCATCAGCAGGGATGAATGTTTCTTCATTCTATGCAGAAAACTTTCCCACTTGAATTACCAAAGTGTCTAATGAAATGTGACAAACTTTTATCACTGACTCTGTGCTCAAGGAAGTGAGGGTGCTGTGTCCCTGGATGGTAAAGCTGCTGCTGCTGTGCTGATGATGGTAGAAGACTGGTGAGCACAGAAGCTCCCGTATTGTATCACAAGGTCTTTGGCCATTGTTTCCTCAAGGGCTCAAATGTGGGGTCTTTCCCTTTTCCCTGATCCATCTTCTTGTATTACGATTTCTCATCCCT
Source organism: Myiozetetes cayanensis (assembly GCF_022539395.1). Taxonomy (NCBI): domain Eukaryota; kingdom Metazoa; phylum Chordata; class Aves; order Passeriformes; family Tyrannidae; genus Myiozetetes; species Myiozetetes cayanensis. The sequence goes on along the minus strand of NW_026087411.1, from coordinate 83,144,072 downwards.
TCCCATTCTGTCTCTAAGATGTTTGTGCTCTTATGTCTCCAGGCTTCCAGTCCTATTTTTTTCACCCAGCCATTCACAGATTTGCACTTTCCTAATCTGTTTCATACTTCTGTGATAGACTCTCTCCCTGTCAACTCCTGACTTCTGCTTCATTCATTCTCATTCTTACCAAGAGGTCTTGCTCTCTCTCCCTCCCCTCATCCACTCAGCTTCCCCTACTTCCTCCCTACGTTCAGTGCAAAAGCTGCTTTGTTTTCGATTCCACCATAGTCCTGATTTTCAGTCTTCCTCCTTCTTCCTAACCTTTCTGGAAAAGTTTACTTTCCTCCTTTCAGTTTTTCCCTCCTCCTGCATTTCCAATTATGTGGCACCATATCATAAACCAGTTTAAGAAACAGGGTGCAATAAGTTGGGTTACACTGGGGATATAAAGAAATAAATGACTTCTGTTCAAACTTTTGTGTCCCCCAAATTCTGTTCTAGCAAAGCCTGCCCACAGCAGCCCAGGGCTGCAATGGCAGAGAAAGTCCCAAGGATCTTGAGTTTGCCAAGTGTTATGTAGAACCTGCACCGACAGCTGGCACTTATGAGGAGGAAAAGGGAAATGTGAACTGAATCCGTAATTTGGACAGTCCACTGAAGCATTACTAAAAAAAACATCTTGAACTACCTATAAACTGCAGCTGAAACTTTGCCTCAGTTCAAGTTTAGATAAGTTGGCTAAATCAGGGTTTGGAAATAGTGATCAAAATAGTACATAATACATAATGATATAATCAAAATAATAGATAATCATAAAAAGGAGAGTATTAAGCTTTGATATAATGCTGAGAGAGATAGGGCTCTAATTTAAGGGCTAGTAAGCAGCAGCAAAATGAATATAATAGTAGAAGGAGAATAGGAGTAAGAATGGAGATGTGACTGCAATTTTTAGAAAAATAGGTTTGTGCAATCTGTGAGAGAAACACTGGAACAATTATATACTGGAACCTGATGAAGAAAATGAACAATTGATACTAATTGTTAGCACTGTACATTTAAAAATGACATTTTATTTGGTCTTTATGAAAAGATGTGTGATCATACCGTATTTATTTAGGCAAATATCTCTCACATTAAGAGGAAAGGAGAGGGGAACTAAAACAAAGAAAAAGCATCGGCAATATGCCAACATAAATTGGTCTGTTGGAGAATGCATTGAAAGTGGAACAGAGAAAAGAAAGTTGATTGTTGTACTGAGAACATTTTTCCCTTAAACTTGTTATCACAATTTGTCATGGGTGAATATTGGGGGAGAAGGGATGATTTTTATAGTATGTTGCTGTTCTATTGAAAGAACAATTTTTAAAAATATCTAGAATTTCCTCAAAGGGAATAAATAAATAAATTTTAAAAAGTTCAAGAATTTCCTGATCTTGTACTGATGTTTCAAAACTAGATGCATTAAGCATTTTTCTCTTTTCATATATGCATAGATATGTCCCCAAAGACAATTTCAAGTTACAGAGTGAGTTAATGATCCAGTTTCTTATAGGAAAACCTTCTTTTAAAGTTGTTTTATTTTGTATTCATTGAGGTCACCCTGTGTCTCTCATCTTTGCAAACAGTTCTCATTCAAGTCATAGGCAGTTTAATAAGCATAAGCTCCCACAGCATGTTCTGGTCCCAAATGCCTTCTGACAGAGCACAGTATACACAAAGTTATCAAGCTGTGCTGCATATGAAATTAGCAATACACATCAGAGTAGATAACTCTGTACAAAGAGATAATTTCACATGTACAGTAACAGTGGAAACCTGAGGAAAGAACTGGGAATGTGGACTCTTACAGCACCATCTCCTTAACGGACTGTTCCTGTTTTAGATAGTCCCACTTTTCTCAAAGCAGAAAAGTGAAAATATAGCTGAATCAATAGATATAAATGAATTTGGAGATTCTAAAGTGTCTTGCATGTTTCTTTGTAGGCAGAGGCTGTTACCTATCAGATTTATTGAGTATTTGTTACATATGGTGTTACCTTCACTACAAAGTACACAAGAAAGGAGAAAGTAATCCTTCTGTTATGGGTCTTTCCTGTGCACTTTACAGGATCAAGACATCTGTTAGTTTTAATGGGAGTCTTTAGTATGTGACTGTTATTAGTTTGAAACCAGGATGAAAGGTATTTCAGATTTTTGCGATTTTTAGTCAGAGTTGGATGGAGAGATCCCTCAGAGTAGATTTACTATCCGTTTGTTTTTTCAGGCTTTAGGAAATGGTATTCTTCAAGGCTTTTTGAGATTTCTAATATTTGACAGATATGTTTGATGTCTATGCATCCAAAATCATTCACATAAAAAAGTATGTTTTGCTGCAAAATCAAGTGGCTGGGAATGAGGAAGTGTCCAAAAGAATGTTTTCTACACAACTTAAATCTCTTATGCTCTTCCATCCTTCTACCTTCCCTTCTCGATATGCATTTGGAGACAATGTCAGCACTGGGCACAGGCAAAATATGTGGTTACCAATAGTGGAAAAATTGCAATGAAATATCCCTTGGATAGGCTATATTGGGACCCTATGAAGGGTCTTTAGCTTTGTTGACTATATAATTTCTGTCTCTTCTCCATGGAAGCTCAGACCATCTGTCAGAGCAGCATTTGCTGCTGAGCAGTCAGACTACCTCTTGCCTGCTGCACAGTCTCACACACAGACAACCTTGCAGCTACTGCTGCTAGGGGAACAAAAAGCAGTGCTGTGTGTTTCTGGGAAAGGAGAGATTGCTCCCTCAGTGGCATTTGTCATTTCTTCCCTCATCCCATTTCACGTCCTGTGGAAGGGTCTCTCCCGGCCCTCTACTATGGGTTCACTTTCTGCTGCAGAAGTAGCCTGGGGAACGCAGGCAGCTAAGTCAGTATTTGGGAACAGGAAATGATCAAAGATCAGATCAGCTGGAAGGAGAGATAAAAGGTTCATGAGAGATGTTAGAGAGCTCACCCAGACTTCACCCCACACTCTTTCCTTTTCACACTTTTGTCTTCACCTCACTGCCAAAATTCTGCTGATATTTTGCACAGAGTTCCTTATCCCTCTAAAACAAATAGACAAGCAAATCCAAAGCTCACTAATACTTTTTGGCCTCCTGCAGGCCTACCTTCCAGTAGCAGTTAACCTACGAGATATTAACTGTGTTTTAAAAATGAATCAGGTTTGTGTAGTTCATGATGGTCTGGTTTAGTCCTTTTTAAAAGCAAAACAAATTCAAACAGAGCCAAGAGCAAAAAGTCAGCTCTTTCACAGTTGGCCACTAACTGTGAGTTAGTTTTATATTTCTGTGTGCTCAGCATGAAATATCCAGGAACAGATCTGTGGAAGCCTTGAGGACACAACTGTGGCTGAAATCACCTGAAGTTGTGCTTTGAACATACAAGGTCCTATGAAAAAGTGTTCAGGAGGATGACGGCTTAATGCTTAATGTTAAATTAATGTCCCATATTAGCGAATGCTTTTGACAGTTTTAGCTTTTACTTATTTGGGTCTTAGTTCCCAAGGGGTAAAGATAAGACCAGGTATATGGATAGGAAAGTTAAATGAGGAAGATTTATTTGAGGAGGAAAAAGAGTGTTGGCTCAAGGAAGTTTTCGCTGCTAGGAAAACTAGGCCTGGAAAAAGATCAATGTGGCGTAATTCCATTTATTACACCTATGGATGTTTATTCTTTGCCTGTATTGAGCAGTAGGATTCCTGTGTAGAGATAACACTTTCTCACAGACATACTGTGAGGGCCCTGCTGGGAGAGAGAGAGAGAGCCCATAAAAGGACAGAGAGAGCAAAGCCTTGAAGTTATGTGCATGTGAAAGGTGGTGTTATAAAAGCAACAGAAAACCGGCCTCTGTGTGCTCTTTTCACCAGCTGTGTGAATTAACAGCATATTTAGGGTTTCCAAATTCATAACCTTAGCTGTGGTCTTGGTCCTCTGGGTTATCTGCATGCATATCAATTCTTACACCAGATAATTGGGAATGCTGTCAAACTCAAATAATTAAGACCTATAAAGCACTAGGTTTGTGATGGAGAAAAAGAAGCAAAACCCATGCTGAGAGCAATGATTTAGTGTTCAAACTGTAACTGGACTTTTTTTTTCAAAAGGGTAAACTATTATTTCTCCATTCAAAACCCAATCCTTCTTTTTATGATGCAGAAAATGTTTTCTTCACTGAGCTCTTAGAAGCCTATTCTAACTGTCTTTATTGAATCATGCTTAGACTATACACCTAGTATAGTTGGTTCAAGTTTGGCAAAAAATGAAAAGGAGTGGGTAGCAGGGTTGGACAGGTAAGTGCCAGAGAATGCCAGCTGTACCTGTCAGAAATGGATTGGACTAGACTGTCTTTAAGGTCCCTTCCAACCCAAACCACTCTGATTCTGTGAAATGTTATTTTGCTTTACATACTTGTGTACTAATGCCATTATTGAAGATTACAAAACCTGTATGCTTGCGAATTTATAAATACACCATTCCTAATCCTTCTTTACACTTAGGTGGGGATCTTAGCAGAGGTAGGATCTGGACACTCACAAACAGTTTAACGCAGGTGAAATTCCCTGTGATGCAGAGGCAGGGACTTTGAATCCAGGCTCTTGCCAAACTGCTCATCTGGCTCTGCTGACCTATTGTTAGGGCAGGTTCCAGGCTGTATGCAGTACAAGGTCTCAACAGATGGAGAGTTTAACTCCTCATCCTCTAATCAGTATAAAACGTTTACTTGTCATCTAACAACCACCCCAGCCCTGATATCGGTATTCTCATATTAGCACAAGAAACAGCTTTCAGTCATTGGATTGTAATCAGTATATTGACAGTGACTCTGGAATTTTAACTCATCTAATTTTCAGACTCACTTAATTGTCAGCTTTATTTCTCAGAAGGCTGACATTTGATAAGCACTGTAAGATATATAGGCTTTACCTGACAGTCCAGAGATATAAAATGATAGGATCTTCACTGCTATGTTCTATTTCTGAAAGAGAAGTTAAACTTCTTTTCATCAATTACAGTTGCCAGACCTATGTACAGTAGGGACTGCTAAAATTTTATGGCCTTGAAACTGTCACTCAGCAGTTTTGCTATCTTAACAGCTCTTCACAACCAGATAATAAAGCACAATATGCTCAGAAAAAAAACTGTGAAATTTTGGGCAAATCTTTGCACCTGATCTAAGAACTTTTCATATTGAGTATGTTGCTTGCTGTCGGTGGATTCACAGAAGTTTGCAGAACTAATCCTCCTATTGAGAAATTATTCCTGTCAACACTTAATTCTCTTTAAATCCACTGACATTGACAAAGAGGAAAATCTGTATGGCTCTACTAAAACATAACAGTTGCTAATTGGGGTGGGGAGAGATGGACGTTTGTGATCTTTAGTACTTTAAAGTCGTAAATGCACCTAGAGTGTAACAGAATAGTCAGTTCCAGAGTCATACCAACTACCCACATCCTTCACCTGAAGCAGCAGGTATCGTATTCTGCTTTTTTATCAAAGAAATAATGGAAAATAACCCCTCATGCATATCTGGTTCCAAATGTTGAACACATTGTCAAATTACTTCATAAAGAAACATGTGATCAACTACCTATTTAGAAAAACATCATGCTGGAAAAATTGCAGAAATTATTTTGAAAAGTGCACAACTAGACCACAAAAACCTGTAACTCAACTCTCTTTAGCCTAATAGCATGTGGTCCCTGATTAGCATTCAGGCAGTTTTTTGAGGTTAAAAAAGAGCACCTGATGAAAAAATACATTCCCCACGCAGTGTTCTCTGATTTCATCCATTGTTCCAGGTGACTTAGCTTGTAAACAGGATTTTAAATAAAGGAAGGGTACTATGACCATAGTTTAAAAGCTTTTCTTCTTACAGCCAACTCCAGCATGGTTTAATGCACTGCTGCTTTGTAAAAAACCATCTGAATTAATTTGTAAAACCTTAGGGTAGCTATGTTGTACTGCTTTAAAAATAACTTTGAAAGAACAGTGTGGCTCTACTGTGGACAGGAGTAAAATGTTATTGGAAAATCCTATTGCAGTCCAGTGGAAATTACTAGGTTTCCCATATTAACTTTCATCATCTAGAAAAATGGGTAGTTCAAACAGTCCAGTTGAAGGAAAAAAAGGTCTCGCTGGACCTAAGACAAATCTGGAAGGAGAATAATCACGTTCACTGAGCACTGAGTTCAAGCTAAATGAGTTTAAGTCAATGTACCTTGTTTACCTGGACTCATCTGACTTAGACACCCACATCTAGTTTGTCCACAAGCCATAAACATTACTTGCACATTATAGGAAGCTGACTGCATTTTCAGAATTGTGTCTCCATTTGTTTTAAGAATAAAACAATATTGTTTTGGTCTTGGGGAAAACTTAAAGATTGCTTTCCAGTGCTTCTATTACAGAAATACTTTGCATGTGTGTTGTAGTGAACAGTGTTGACAGACTGTTGGAGCCTGACCTCCTTTCCAGTCATTTTCAGAGCAACCTCATCACTGTGCCTGCTTCAGGAAGCCCTTTCTGCCCACATAGACTGTAAACAGAGAGTTGTGATTAACTGAGCACAGGGATTTTAGCAGCTAGTGGCTTGTGCCTCATCTAAGTCCACAAGTTTATAAAGTGTAGTGGGACATGTGTAATACATTTATCTGAAATGACTTACCGTCAGCTTCTGAGGGATGCTTGCCTTTACATTCTCAACTCACTTTAATTTCAAAAGTAGTTAGTGCCTGGTCACCTCCAGTGACCACAGGCTGGGTGATGAGTTGTTGACTGTGCATGAAAGTGCTTCACTTGATCTCTGCTGTTGTTTCAGAACCTGCAGAGAGCAATTTTTTGAGACAGCTAATCTCATGAGATTATATAAAGGAGAGCCAAATTACTTCAAACTGCATTTCTAAGCAGATTAAAGTTCTGCTGAGTCACAACACAGTTGCACATGACAGAAGTCACTTCAAGTGTACCACCAAACAGTTACTGTGGCTTCTGGGAAGTGTTAAGAGTGTCAAGACCCATCTGTTCAAATAGTCTAATCCAAAGGTTATAAAACCGCAGGGAGTGACCAAGTTTTATAAACCCTTGGCTACCTACCCAGACATGTAAAAAGCCTGGAGAGTGGTGGTCCCAGCCTCAGAAATAGAAAAGATCTTTCAGGAACTAAACACATGTTATTTATAACCAATGCTGTAAGAAAGGCATAGATTCTCTGAAGGGTTCTCTGTCCTGATGGAGATGGAGGAAACTACAAACAGATGTGATGTAATTCTGTGCATCATTCCAAAGCTAAATATGGCACCCAGTTCTTGTCCATGAGTTGGTAAAAACAGATTTCTCATTCTAGAAATTAAGACATTCCTAGAAAAAACTTACCTTCAGGAGAAGTTTGAGCTGTACCACGAAGATGTACATTCTGAAGCATCTCCTTCAAAGGACACTTGCATGTTTTATAAAGAAAGTTTTTCAGGTAATCATCTCAGATTTGAAGTACTATATAGTGAGCTTGTATGACAGATTTTTTTTAATCTTTCAAGAAAATATATTATACCAACAAATCAAGAATGATATGTAGGAAAAATGGAATAGTCTGGATTTCATGACTAAAAGGAGCTGTCCAATACAGGAAAACAAATCCCTTGAAATTTCTGCAAAAAACCTGTTCTCTATTACTCTTTTTTTATTGCAAAATTTCCCATATAAAGATGTGTTCAAAACTTTTTCTTCAAGTAGAATTATGAATCTCTCATTGCAAAATGGTGACATGTTAAACATCAGCATTGTTAAATCTGCATTTTATTGACATTTTAGTTTTTATATCCATATATTAGGAATTCTGGTTCGTAGCCATTTCTAACTGGATAGGGATTTATGTCAGTGTTCTGATCCGTGGTTTAGTATGGATGTAAGGCTGCAAGACTCCTACTCATTTCTAGGGAAGTTGTAAATTGTGACCTTTCCCTTGGCTGAGAAAATACCTTTTAGTAAATTAAATATTTAAAACTGGCCTCTTATTCTGAAAATCATCATCAATTTGCACAAAATATTTTGGCATAGTTATATTTTCCATTTCTATTAAAAAATTAGTTTCACTTGCATTCAAACCTGTTTTTTTCTCCTTGTTAAAGAACATTTTTTTTTCTCTTCAATGTCTCATTTTTGTTTGGTTGGTTTTAGTTTTTGGGTTTGTTTTTTTTGTGGGAGCCATGACTCTTATAAAGAAACACACAAGATGTTTGCTGTGACTGGCAGTGGTCCTTTGTTTTACAGTTGCGGGTATTTTTGAATAAAGAGAGAATATGACAGAAGTATTATTCTACAGTACATCTGTTTCTACTTTTTAGAAAGATCTGCTGTGAGCTCAGAACACTCTACTGCAATTAGCATGATGGATTCTTTATTTTAATAGGGACATAAGCAACTTCATAATATGTCAAAAAAATCTTTGTATTTCTTATCCTCTCCACTCATCCTATTCTATGCACTCGAGTGCAAAAAAAACACAACCAACCAAGATAATGTAGTTTTGTTTCTTGCATTGTCCCTCCTTCCTTCCTTCCTTCCTTCCTTCCTTCCTTCCTTCCTTCCTTCCTTCCTTCCTTCTTTCCTTAATACAGAAAACTATTTTAATTACATATGCTGATGGTGTGTAGTTGAGACCTATTGTCTGTTTTGAGAAATCTGTGGATTTGTTCAAGAAACATCAAACAACTTTGCAGATTGAAGCAAAGACATTAGGCTGAAATGTAATAGCATTAGTTGAAAGCTTACAAAGAAGGAACCTCTGTTTTGTAGCACAAGTTTTTATTAATTGAAAATGACAAAGAAGCAGCATTTGCTGTACTTGAAAGAAGATGATGACAACTCACTGATGTAATGTAGGCATAGAAAACTCAGGCATCAAGGTATGTAAGCAGTGATAAAACATTGCAGAGTTGAAGGTGAATATAGCTGAGGTTGCATATTGCCCAAAATGTTACTTTAGTCAGTTCTTATGAGTATCAAAAGAGGTACGTTATCTATGTTTTTTGCTTTCAGTCACATCAGAAAGGCTTTCTTTTGTAAAGCCTGTACAGTTTTGCTGCATCATATTCAAGGAAGGTAGGCTGATATTAGGAGAGATTCAAAGAGTGCTTCTAAATTGACCGTATCACTGAACATCCTACTTCATAAATATAATGCTTACTTGCAAGCAATCAAGTCACTTTGGGTTACTAAATTAGAACTCATCATCTGAGATATAGGGTGAAATATGAGAGTGTATCTTCAGAACAACTGAATGTTCAGCATGGCAAAAGAGAGACTTGAGTCTCACAATGAAGATGAGGCTGGGGGTGGATGAATTCTGGTTTTAGTTTCCATTTTGTAATGAAAAATTATCAAGATTTTATCTGAAATGGCAGCTTTTTGTGTTTGTAGTGATGCCTTAAAATCTATATCATATAATATTGTAGTGTAAGTCACTAGTACCTTTAGTTTGCTAAGCACCTTTGCATTAGATTCCTAAAATGCTGTTTAACATTTCTTGTCAAGAATTTCAATGGACAAAGATTTTAGCCAGTTGAAAAACACCTTACCTGTAGAAAGGTACTTAGAATAAGACATAACAGAGTCACATCACTTGATATGACCAGCAAAAACTACTCAAAGGCCTTGAAGCCACTACAAGGAGGACATAGATGATAAGGAGTATGAGGATTGGGAAGAATGGTGGTCATTTTGGGACCACCGACTCAAATTCAGAAGGTGTGGCAAGGGCAGTCTGATGGGAGGGACGGTTTTGGGGATGGGTGTAACTGATGAAGTAACATCCAGATATGGTATTAGGTGGTATTGTAAAAATTGTAAAAGGCCTATACTGTGGGTATGTGCAATATATTTTGTGCACCGACAGAGCCTCAATTAAAGAGCTGCTTTTTGCCTTTCTATATTCAAAATTGTCCATAGAATTATTTCTCTGATTTTAGGCAACAGTAGCAGTGGAATCTTAAAATTCATTTAGTAAAATTTATTAATGAAACAAGATTTGAAAGTGAAAACCAGAAGAAATACCTATTGCTTCAGGATTTAAAGTTTATATGTGTGTATATGTAACATAAGTGTAAGTTGTGTATATGTATATGTATATTTTAAATTAAAATTATATATATACATATGCACATATATATTTTTATATGTTTCTTTTAAAGGCTAAAGCAATAGGTATTACTGCATTTATATACAATCTAAATTTTTTGTGGTTTGCACATTTTTTAACCTGAAACAAGTGCACAACTTTTTAGGAAGTTTTGAGGAATATCTCCTTTTAAATGGAATGGCAGTTAATATTGGTATTGTAAATGATATTGTATGAGTATTCAGCAGCAGGTTAGCAGAAGTTTGTAATTTTTGTAAAACTCGGTTATGAGAGTAATTGTCTTAGAACAACTGCAGGAATTGATGTGTTCCACAGAAAGCACCATTCACTGCATTTCATTCGGATGAAGAACTCTGATGCAGCACAAATATGGGATGAAACAACACTATCTGTACTATAAACCATATTAGAGTTAACAACTACCTCTTCTGGAGAACCCATGGTTTCCAACACCACTTGTGGGGCTTTGATTAAAATAAGCATTTCATTCTTTTTTCCACAGTTAAAGACCCCCGTGCAGGTATGGAGGAAAATACTGGTTGGACACATCCAGGATTTAAAGATAAATGCAACATCTAAAGCTCATCATGCTTCTTTCAAAACAATCATAGCTCAATTGCATTAATCATGAGTGAAGTCACAGTTCTTATTCAACACTGAATTTCTAGTTGCTTTTGTTAGTATCCACACTACCCAGGGTGTGATAAATTCCTTGGATTAATAGGAATATATTTTCAGTATTTTCAGAAGAAATAGTATCAGAGTAAACAGTTAAGATGTCTCTGCCTGTTAAAATCTGTATGACACACTGTGGAAAATGGCTTCATTTCAGTACAAGAATTGTCACTCCCTTACTGATGGACTCAGCATTTGCTCAACTCTGAGTCAATATTTAAGGTCTTAAATAAATAGGCCTACTGATCCTCAGAACTGACAAAACTGAATCTGATACGAGTTTCTGTTGAGAGTCACAAGGGACCTGGGTAGTTGATGCTGGAAACTGAATTGTGAGAATGGTGGCTGGTGCTTTTACAAATGAGAGATTGATCAAAAATTATTTACATGAACAGGCTTGAGAACTTCAGCCTTAGATTTCCTTTCTGAGCCATGACAAATGGGGATATGGCATGCAGGTGCAGGGTTGAGAGCAGATGGGTAGGGTTGGTGCTAGTTTTATCCCCGCTGTCCTCTGCAGCCACTCTGCCTATCTTTCTGTCCTAGTTCTCCAGCTGTAGAAGGATCAGTAGTGCATCCTTTACTGAGTTTTGTCTTCCCCCCCTTGCCCCAGTTCTGTTTATTTAGATTTTCAGGTTTGTCTCCTATTCTGTTTCTGCACATCACTTATCACAGTTAGATACAGATATCAGGAGAGAATTGTAAACAGGGCTCCAGTGTCCATTATAACAGATGCCTCAGAGAATGATGCTAATTTTATGCTGAGGAAAACCTTAATAGATATACTTTTTATGGCAAATTCAGGATTAGGTTCTTGAACTTCTCTTGCTTTAAGCTGAGAAGACAGATATTTGAGAAAATGGAAAGGGCATCCAACAAAAAGTTATGTAAATGAGACAATTGTGATAGTCAAATGACAGCCCAGTAGCAAAATCCAGTTTGAGAAGTGGTTTAATCCACTCTTGAGACACCTACACGTGCATGTTGTATCCTGATCTGCCAGGAGCATGCAGCAGTAGGCAAATTATTTCATTTTATTTGCTATTTATTTTAAAGTCCAAAATAGCTCCTTGAAGATTTTTTTGTTTGAAATGGGAAGGGAAATGGGTAAGATGTGGTAAAGACAAGTGTCAGCAAGACACCTGCACCATGTCTGAAAGCTGTGCTGCCCTGAAGCAATACCTTTGCTCAGCTGTAAGTACGGTAACACTGAGAGGTGGTGTGTTATCTACAGGTAGGCTAAGAGGAAGCTGTGCTGTTGGGGAAAAAAAAGGTTGAATGTGGATCTCTGTGTCCATGTTAGGCACTAGACAGCCAAGAAGGTGGTTGAGGAGGAAGTACAAGTGGTGACCAGTTGCTAACTGGTGACTTGTGCTTTTTGTTCAACCCTGAAAGGAGGGAGAGGATCCAAGAGCCAGTAGGAAGGACAAGGTAGGAGGGGTATGTAATGGTGTGGGACAATGTTGGTGGCATCTGGGAGCAGCGCAGGCAATTTCCTTTTCAAGACCTAGGTGATCATGGAGGAGTTAATGTTTCCTTTGTAGTAACACCACCTTTTAGCATAGTGTCTTCAGATGCAGAGATGAGAACTTGTAAATAAACCCCATAGCAAACTTCCTTTAATAATCCACTAAGCTTGCAATATTTTCCTTTTCAAGTATGTGTCTTTGCTCATGTGTGTGTTTTCAGAGCTTGCAGCCTCTGGAAATTATCAATAAATGTAATTAAGCATCATACTACTGTCATTATAACCCACAGTCTTACTGCTACCATTTTTTTGTTACCCTACTTTGAAATGAACTTTTGTTCATTTTCGTCACATTGACAGGGCAGTGGTGGAGAAAATATCTGTGTCATTTGGCTATCTCTGGAATTAGTATGGTATTCCACACACAGCACCTCTGGAGGAGCTTTGTGTCAAGTGCTTGACTTGAATATCATGCACCACAACACCCTGGGTGCTATTAGGAAGACAAAGAATATGCCACAGCATTGAACCTTCTCGGTAAATGCCAGCGGTGAGGGTTAGCACTGTAAGAGTTCTAGATTTATAACAATTAGGAAAAGTCCTTTGCTGAGAAAGGTGATTACAAGAGTAAGGTTGACTCACATATGCAGAAAATTTTGGCTTGTGTTGTGCACAAGTCTCACTGTGACTAACCTCTTTCAGAGAGCAAGGACCAAAACCAGAAACCAGACTACCTTTTTCTTTTAGAAATGTTTTTTGTTTTCTTATCAGTGATTTTAAATTCCAGCTAATAACCTTTACTAATGAATAACACCTTATAATAGTTAGACATGAAAAGCCAGGACTTCAGGTATTACAGAGCAGGTTGATAACCTTAAACACTTCAGAAAGGAGCATTGTGAGATAATCTTCTTGCTGGCACATGTAAAGGAACATTTTCTGATTCAGGGAGAGCTACTCACTGCAGATCTGATCACTTCCCTGTGAACTCCAGCTGCAAATGCAGCATTCTGCTTTCTTGGGGCGCTGTCAGCTCAGCTAGTGATGGATGAGGAAGAAGGTGCCCCCTCACAGGTAGCTTACAATGTGATAATATGCTCCAGTGTCCATTATAACAGATGCTTCAGAGACTGATGCTAATTTTACGCTGAGGAGGGACAGAGAAAGGAAAACCTGGGTGTGACCTGCACCTGTCATTGCAATTCTAATTAGCCAGTCACTACACTGTAGGTACAAGGCAACTCACAGTCTCTCTACATAGCACCAGGTGAAAAAAGTAGTTTTGTTCCTAAGATATTGCATTTTGCACACAACAGGGATGTAAAACAGAACTGATAGACAACCTGAGTACAGGCATAGATATAAAGCTCAATGCAATTCACTGTGGTTATTTTGGAGGTTATGAAATGTACTATGGCTGTATGCAGCACTCTGAATACCGCACTGAGGGTAAGCAGGTCATCTGTTGCTCTGTGGGGAAATTTTTATCTCTTCAAACTCCCATCTTTTTACTGTGGCATTTCCTGAGCGCTGTTTGTGTTGCATTCCTCCTTTATTGTCCCCACTTTTCACGCTTCCCTGGGACACGTTGTGTGTGTGGAACTAGTTATGACTGCTGCAATCTTTAAAGTCTTTGAGTTTTGCAATAGACTCTGGTATCACTAAAGACATCCTTTCACTGGCCTCCTGCCATGCTTTTCAAGGAAGCACAAAGGTGAGAAAGGTTAGTACTTCAGTACAGATAATAGCTAAATGTGTCTGAAAGGAACTGAAGATTTTGTGCCTCTGCACAATGGTTATGTCCCTTCTGTGCTAGAGTGGCAGTGCTCTTGCATTCTGATATCCCAGGAGTCTGCAGCAAGCAAGCTTCTCTACTTTTTTTATAAATCCTTTTTGAATCCAAGATAGCTGAAATCACAGGATTTTCTTCCTGGAGTTTAAATAATTTCCGGTTGCCCCACAATCACATTTCTCATTGTCCTCATTTGCTTGTTGCTTTATCCTTGCAGTACAATCTAGATTTTTTTCTGTTTCAAGAATGAGATATTACTCCTGACACCACCTAACTTTATTTAGGGGTTCTATTTATGATAGGTACTTCAGTTAAATCAGCCAAAACTCTCAGACCTTGCCAGAATGCATATGGCCAGACCGTCTTTTTGTAGTGTGCATTTCCTGATTTTGTAGTGTGTATATCCTTGGATTCCTTGAGTCAGGATAATTAGTGCTTTTTATCAACTGAATCTCCAGTCTGTTTTGTGGTTCAAAAAAAGGACTAAAAATATTCTATTTGTTTTAGTGTTTACAGAACTGTTATTTGACTCTGTTTCTATTTGGCTGCATTTTATTTTCACATTTGTGACACACAGTTAGCTATGCCTTTTATAGAGCTTTGAGTATAGGAATGATATTGAAGTGTTCATTAGAATGTTTGTTTCTAGGGATGCATGCTGCCAACTCTTCTCAATTGTGAATCTCTGCATTTCTGTTTTCCTTGGCAAGTCCTATCCTGCTCTATTAAAGTAAAGAAGAGACCATGTCCCAGAATGAGGCCAAAGGACACAAAAAATTATCAGTGATCAGACCTTGACCTTTCCTTTGAGCTGATGTGAGCATCTTGAACATCCACAGCCTTGAAACCTTGACTTTTTAGTGTCCTCATCTACCAGACTTTAACTTTGCACTTTTCCCTGCCAAACCTTTTTTTCTTTGCTAGGAAAAACATATGTCAAGGAATGAGTTTTGATGTAATAAAAGATCTCAGTTAAACTTACCTCCATTGAGAGCTAAATCCTCTACACCAAAGATAAAAAGGTCAGGTCTTTGTGCAGCACAGGTTGAGTGAAACTGTATCCCCTACCTACATCACATTACAGGAGCTAATACTTTCTTCAAAGTTTCTGCTCTCTGTAGGTCTCCTCATCTTACAGTGGTCAGTTGACACGTGTGAAGACTAATTCATATCCCTTTGTCAGGTTGTCTTTGGCAAAGGGTTAAAGAGTTAGCTAAAAATAGTCAAGGCCTGTAGGAATTCTAAGTTGACCAGAGGAATTGTGTTTATGTTTTCACCTGAAAGAAATGAAATGGAAGTAGAAAACTAACTTGGAATCATAAAAGCTAGGTTTTACTTGAATATGAATTAGACCAAGAAAGAACTAATTAAATCAGTACAGGGCAATGACTAAAGAAAAATAAGTCTTTGTACATCAGTTAGTTGTCAGACAGCTTATTCCTCTTTAGGGTTGTTCTTAACAGTTTCCATGATCTTCCCACATAAGAATTGAATTGTGCACAGTTGTCTGTACATCCTAAGGACAAATCTTTCCATAATTTCTAGGAGGGCTGGCAGTTTCCTCATTGCCAACAGTCTCTATCTCCATGTTTGCATGCACCTCTCCCTCTTCTACCTGTTCTTGTCCCTGGGAAGCTGCCTGCTCTTGGCATGTTCAGTTGTTTTCACGAAAGGCAAACTCTTGCACTCTGTCCAGGAGGATCAGCTTGATTCAAAACACAGCTGCCAGGACAAAACTTTCTCCCTACTATACAACTGCACCATGCAGAAAACATACTATAGGACATAGCAAATGGTGAAGAAATTAACCAAACACCATGCATGGCAAATCCTGAGGGCCCAGTCTGGAAGATTTACATAGGTTAAAAAACACATTAGCTTTACAGGTTACATTAGGTGTCAGGATGAGACTTACCTTCTTTTAAAGAAGTATCTGTCTGGAGAAATATAATATGCATTCTTACCTGCACTGAATGTACGGAAAACAGGACAGAAAAAAAACGCTGTAAGAGGTAAAATAAAATGCAATTTTCCCCTGTGTTATTAAAGTAACTCAAAAAAATGCCAGTCATAAGATATGTTGCCTACTAGACAGATAATTTGCTTCTTGAGAGACAAAAAGTGCGTTCTGTTTAAGGGTTTTTCAAGGTTGCAGTCTTCAAGCCATCTGTGTCATGCTGCAGTGCTCCCAGATTAACCACATCCTGGTGAAAAAGATACATCCCTTCCTGGTCACCCATTCAGAGTACTTGGTAATTAAGAGGTTGCCAATGTTTGCTATAAGATCTTCTTAGATGACACCATCCAGCATAAAATGGGTTTCTATTCTCAAGGAAAATGCAGGGTAGATTGTGTAATGCTGTTTTTCTCTCTCCTCTAATGTTTGTTATTGATTTCAATTTTAAAAGAAGCTGTGAATATTTTGAAAATAGTAACTCCTCATCAGAATTACTATTGACAAAAGGCTTCGGAAAGTGAACAACCACAATTCAGAACATACAGACTGCATGGTGTCAAAGGTTTAGAGCATAGTAGATAATGATTTTTCCCAGACCATCCAAGATTTTTTTCCTTTCTTTTTGCTAAGTAATAGCCTATTAGAGATGCACTAAAGCATTGAAGCATTGCACAACTAATCATACTGACTGACAAGGCAAAGTGGTGTATGCTTGACAACTACCATTCACTAAATACAGAAAAAGTTAAATTATATGTTTTGAAAAACAGCATTTCCTTCAGGACTTTTTAAGACATTAAAACTTCTGTCACAAAATATCACTGATGCCAAGAATTTACTAGGAATCAAAAACAATAAAGCATTTATGTGGATGAAGAGAGCATCCATACTCATATATTAGACTGGACTAAGATTATTATTTTTACTTTTTAGGAATGTGATATTTGATCATCTAGTTAAATCAGTGAGGACAGATCAGGACTATAAACTCTTGTTCAGAGAGTAAACCAGCCGCCAAATTTATGGAGCAGAAGGAAAAAAAAACAACTCAGCTCTTCTGCAGCAGTTTACTGTAGGATTTCTTGTGACTTGCTGTCAAGCACCTAGCATCAGCCAGGTTTAAGAGAAAGGTGGTGCATTACTTGCAAACCATTTCAGTAAGCAGAAAGTCATAAGTATTGCACCTTGAATTTCATCCCTCTCTTGACAGGTTCTATTATTAAGATTTGTAATTTCCTTCTCCTCTTCCCTTCCTGTCCTCCATTTTTCCTTCATTAATTTCTCTTAGCAATAAGTGTGAAGCTATTTTGAAATATATCCAGGATTTTCTTGCCTGTAATATATGCAACTGTCACTTCTTGTATTCTTTGTTTATTCATTTGCTGTTATACTGGTTTTTTCTCCCTAATTCTAAATCTACCTGCTGCTATTGCTTACTTTTTCAAAATGTCTGAAAACATTTGCTGATTTTATATCCTCTGATCTTAGACTACCTCTCCTTTTTCTCAGAAAATCCATGTGGGGTTTTTTTACTGGCACTGCTCTAGGCAAAGATTTGATTCAATCACTAGTTTTGAAAGGATTTAGCAGAGGAGAAATGAAACTGAACATCCCTAATTTTTTCTAAATGTAATGACATATCATCTTCTTTCCTCATTGTTCCTCTCATGTGGCATCCTTGTATTGACAGCGGTAATAACACTTGTTAGTACACACCGTTCCAGTAAGCTTACTATGGCTAATAAGCTGCAATGTTATGGTTAACATATTGAGTGTTTGTATAGCTTCTGTGGGTTATTCAAGACTCTTCTTTAAAGCAAACAAGGAACTGAGGATGACTGTCTGTTTTCCTGGTAGACAAACTTTCTTCTGTTGTTATCTTTCCCAGAATCTCTACAAAATAGCCATTTAAGGGATGAGTTTTGTCTTCTGTACTTGCTCTTGGAACTGCAGTAATGCTAGTCCAGGTACCCCAAAACAGTGAGCTGGAATACTGGGATTTGGTGTCAAAACTAGAAAAGAATCCAAACTGACTCAAGTATCCTGTATTAACTTTTCAGTTTGTTTTTTCAGGCTCTACCATTTTGCCTTGGTTTCTGCTTTTAAAAGTCACTTAATATAAGAAAAATGTGGCTTTTCTATCTTGGATGCAACAGTAAAGAGAAACTAGTGCATTTCTTCCATTACAAGAAAGAGGAGGAACATAAAGGTAGTTGGGCAGCAGATTTATAAACTTAAACTTGATGCACAAGTAATTGCTGTATCAGAGGATGCTACAGATGACAAAAATATGATGGAATTCTCATTTATTATTATACAAATTTTTGATAATACATTCATTAATGACTATTAAAAGGTGTGTCTGAATACACTATCCATTTCAGGAAATCCCTCTGCTACCATATCTTTACCATGAGAAGGATAGCTCTATATTCCTGCCTACTTCATTTCTATCTCAGCAACTCGTCACACTCAAAACCAGGAGACTGGATGCATGAGTCTTTGGAGTAACAGTTGTTAGAGCATATTTGGAAGCTTTCATGTTGGCCTTCTTTCTGACCTTCTTCCTTAATCAATATTTTTCCTCTTTTCCTGGTTACGTCTTTTTTAAATGCAGAAAAAATGACTATTGTAAGTGTGGGAAAAGAACTTTTCAAAGAGATGGGTTCTCACTGAACAGAAATGTTGTGTTTGGTGTCAGTAATCAGTTGATTATAAACTGGAAAACTTGGTATTTAAGTGGGAGTATATTATCACTATTTGCCTTCATTAAAGAACATTCAGTTGCTTTTTTATATCTAAAGACATATTTGCTTCAGGCTGCTAAAACAGCTCCTGATCTGCTAGTGAAAAACTACTGTCTAGCAAAAATGTCTGTATTTTCCCTTTTGCAAAAACTTTACTTCTTCCACTCTTATGTCCTTATAATTTGCTACTGCCCATCTTCTAGTTTTAGACTATTTTGATGTATGTCGAATTAAAGAATTTCATTTGTTACTACACACCAAGAAATCAGAGAGAGAGTGTTCTCAGAAGGCTAAGGAGTTGCAGTTTTAGAAAAATGATACATGACCATCATAAAAGTATCCCCTATATTGTTCACAGGTTTCTCCATCACTAAAATATGAAAATAAATTATACTGATACATAAAATGTTGGGAATCACTAAGGGTGAAGCAGGTGGCTGGTTGATATAGTGAGACTATGATCTTTAAGAGCAGAACACAGCCACTGAATTATATTCTATACTTACAGTACACAATATCACCTTCTAACCTAGTAGACAAAACTAACAAAAAACTAAGTTTAGTCTGGGGAAAAAAAATAAATTAAAATTTCAAAATAATGTGAGGAAGTTACCAGAGAGATATTATCAACTATACTGCATGTTGCATAAAGATCTGATTGAAAGATAGCAAAACATAGAATAGTTGTAGAAAACAGCTTAAAACCATGGTTTGGCCAACCAATCACATACCTTTGGTTCTCTGTCAATTCGACATGAAGTATAACATTAAAGCTGTAATTCGTGTGGTTCTCAATGCACTTATAAACTCACATTTGAATTAGCATGTAATTACTTTGGCTTTATGAGAAGAATAGTTGAGCAATTAAAGTGACTCACTGAAGAAATATCAAATATATCTGTTAGAAGCCCCTGTGAAACTTATGTTTCTTTATGAAGACTACCGCCAAAATAAAGTGATCATGCAGTAGCATCAAAGGTGGTTTGGCTTTAAATTAGGTACTGAAATTGAGGATTTTATTTCTAGTTGAATGAGATAGTTACCAAATTGGTTTATAGCAAGACAATTACCCTAACTTTACAGCTTAAGACAATTCTCATGACATATACTTTTTACCTCCTTACTTAAGGAAGCTGGACTAGATGAGGTGATTGAACTAGATGACCATTAAAGGTTCCTCCCACTCCAAACTATTAAATGATTCTATGACACCCTAATCTCAGCAGGTGTATTTGCTGACACATGCACAGCATACTGCAAAGATTGCAAGTGCCATAAAGTTTTAGCACAAGGAATTTTTCTTGCCCAGTTTGATTTCAGCTTGATGTGGCATCCTCAAAGCAAAGCATCCCACCAAACATGGTATGCAGGGCTATCTTGTGCTGTGTGGGGCATCACCTGTGCTGTGTATAACAGGAATTTCATGTTAGGAGGAAAAGACATAGTCAGATTTTAATAACACCTCCAAAGTTTAGTTAAAATATGGGTCAAAGGCAGCCAGAAATAGAGGGACTGAATGAGCAGAAAGTGGTTGGTGACGCATGTAGATGTCAGCTTGTCTTCTCACGGAGCTGTGTCAAGTTACAATCATACTATGTGTGAATGAAAAGGAACTACGTGGGGTTATGGAGGGAGGGTGAATTAGCACATGGAGCAGGGTTTTTCCTCATATGAGGGGGTTGTAGGGATCCTGAGGAAGAAATGGCAAGGAGGCAAACTTGTCTGGAAATTTCTCTTTGCTCAAGAAACCTGCTGTGGCTAAAGAAAGATATGTTGAGAGAATGTGTGAGAACAATCACCTTTTGTCCTTCCCATGAAGCTGCTGCTTGAGAACTGAACAGGTAACTCTCTTATTTAAGAAGTTTTGCAAAAGAAACATTCCTTCTGACAAGTGGGTGAAGGGAAGAGGGATGGAGAGGTGGGGGGAAAGGTGAATGGCTCAGAAAGCAGCATGACGCATGTCTGAGGGCCTTGGATAGGCACGGCTGGGAGGCTCTCCACTATGTTTTTTGCCACCTAGTGCTGCAAGTTCGGGCAGCTGTGAGCACCCCCGAAATAAACTTCCACTCTTGCTTGAAAGTCTGTGGCTCAGCCTTGTGATTTTACTTTGAGTGAACGCCAGAACTTACAATATCTTTGGGTGATTTTCGTAGTGTTCAAGAGGATGAACTGAACAACGAGCAGTCTCTCACCTCTGCTGTATCTGTTTGGCATTCAGCAAACTGGGCAATATCTATTTAAGAGTCATGAGGGGAAAAAGGAAATTTTGGCTCCCTCAGTCTTCATATACACTGAACTGCTGAGGTCAGGATATGCATTGGAGAAGACTCAGCCAAAATTTTGCTTGCAGTGTCTCACAGTTAAGTGTCTTAAAGCAAGTCTGTCTTGCTGCTGCAGAAGATGAGGTATTTAAATTAATTGAGTACCACTTGTGCCTTGCCTTAGAGAAGGAAGTGCTGTCTTTCTCTTAATCAGTCAAGCTGGTGGAGCATTTTCTAAGGAAAGGCTTTTTTTTATAAGTTACTTAAGATTGACTACTAGTTAGACTTGCAGTTCATTTGGCAATGTGGTTCATTACAGGCAGATTTCTGTCTCTGCATTACTAAACACCATCTTCCAAAAGCAGGACATTTGTATGCATCTCAAATCTTCATTTCTGTGGTTCCATGCTTCTCTAGAATAATTTGATTCATTTCTTCAGTGTGTCAGGTTAAACTCATTGACAGGAATTATCTGAAAATTTTCAAAGTGTTGTCTTCCTTTGAGTGCTCTCATGCAAGACAAAATTTTTCTTCTCAAAAATCTTGGCTCTGTAGCATCTGAAATGGCCCCCTCCCACTTGAGGCACATTTTTAGAATGATTTGATAGATCTCACTAGTGAAAAAAAGATGGCAATGGCTATCTCTGATAATAAATGAGAGCTTTCTATGAATGTTTCCAAGTGAAGTTCTACTCCAGGTTATATTTAGTGAAAGGTCACCACTGCTTGTGTTTTTTTACTGAGAACTGAAAGGAAAAAAATTCATTATTTTGATGATGACCTGAAGAATGAAGGGCAGTCTCAAGAGATATGTGACAGTAGCAGGTCGAAGTACTCAGAAGAAAGTCAATATCAGTGCTGAACTTGAAACCAGAAAGGTAAAGCATGACATTGAAATCTTGTATAAGAAGAAGAGAAAACTAAACTCATCTAAAGATATCAGGACTGAGCCTTAACAATTGTTTCCATAACATTTTGTTAAAATTGTTAACCACAGAAGTCAAGTGTTGTGGGGATTTTTAATCCAGCTTTATGAGTTTTAGCTTTCTTGCAGATGTAAAAACTAATGAGAATAATAATAAAAATTAAAAAAAAAAAAGGACTCCTTATTCTTTGAAAATAAAAAATGTACAGGAGGTCAATTTGAAGGGAACTGAAATTGCTGCTGCTCACTCCGTATGTGTGTGTGTCTTTCTGTGTGTGTAGCTCTTGGAAAAATATGAGAAAATATTAATGCAATCTAGAATGCAACTTCTAACTCCTCAGACTAAGCAATAAGTATAATTTTAATTACATCATTGTTTTCTTCATATTTATGGGATAAGAAGGTCAGAAATGGAAAACATAGAGTGGGAAAAAATATTTTACATTACTAGAATAGAGAATTTTTTGTTTTCCTTTTTACTTCATATGCCCCATTTCTGCATTTTGGGTTTTTTTTCCTTGCCATTTTTACTGTATTTTAGTGTGCAAATGCTTTCATCGGTGGCCTAGAAGCTATGAGGAATTTAAAGTATTAGATTTGTCGTGTGTACATGGAACATGGTAATCAAAATCTATGAAGAAAACAGACAAAGCTGACGTGTTCAAACAGACCCTACCTTAACAGCTTGGGAATCTGTGTATTGATGTGGCAAGATTTATGTTCAGTTATGTGTGAAAACATGAGAATAATTCTTTTTGCTATTGAGTAGAAATAAAGATGTTTCAGAAGTAGAGTTAACAGGACCAGTTTTAAAATTGTCTTTAAAAAACAGACAAGATATATATATCTGTCTGTATCAGCACAACATCAAAGGTTCTAGGCAGCTGTGAGTGAGCTGGTGAATCTACACATTTAGTCCCTTCTGGTGAATTTCTTGAGAGAAATTGTTATAGGCAGAATAGCTAAATGGGAAGGTTTAGGTTCTTCCTCGTAGCCCTTGATATTCTTTATTTACTCTCAAGAAACAAAGCTGACTGTTTTATTCACAAGGAAACATGGAGGAATGCAGCTGTCCCTGTAGGAAGGTCAGTGGTAAAAGGTGGACCATGGCATATTGTATCATGGTTGCAGGGGAGCCACTGAAGAAAGGAGGTTAAAGAAAGCCTCTCATCAGCTTGGTGCCAAAACCCCTCTTGTTAGTAAGTACATCTGCCCTGTCTTGTATAAAGTTTTTGAACACAAATTAGTAGAAAGTTATAGATAAATTAAGAAAACATCACAAATGATTGTTAAACATCTTATAAGTATTATTTTGATTAATTTTGTTTGAATAAATATTGGTTAGCCACTTATTCAAGTATTGTATTGGATTAATTTGTATAAATATATTAATCTGAATAAACCATTGCCCTTGTCTATCACAAGTATCAATTGATCCATCCCTCACCTCTGTTTTCTTTAATTTCATATTCATGGAAAATATGTAGAAAATATTATCAAGATTTTATTTAAAACTAACTTCAGGTTTAGTCTGTAGTAGGTAGGGCACCTTTTCTTAATGGTCATGCTAACCCCTTTTTAGTTTTTCCCAGAGTAACCTTTACCAGTCAATCCACCCTTTCTTTCTTATTAAGAACATGCCATGCTAATGTTTATTTGTACACCTTTGACCTTTCTTATCAATATGCTTTTCACTGCTTTCCTGACTGAATATATTTGTTTTCCTTGAAAAAAATGTATATTCAGCAAAAAAGGAATTATGAAGAAACAATACTTATTGATGTTTTGCAGCCAGTTCATCACAGCTTTTGTTGCAGGAAAATTTTTGCTATACAAGATATTTAATTTCAGTACTTTGAAGGCAAATTTTAATCTTTTCATAACTGTCCACAGTGAAAAGAAAATAATCTTACAGCAAAAGCTTTTAAATTAAGTATTTTTTATTAACCTGTTTTTTCTTTCTCAACCCTTTTTAGCACCACTCAAATTCTGCATAAAACTTGTTCCAGTCAGCTCAAGCCACTCTTGTCTTTGCTGTTCAACCACCAAAATGAAGCATCCTGTATTCCCTTGGCTCTGGCTGTTTGCAAATTCCAACTTTTTATGTCAGCTTCACTTCATCAGTTCGTACATTTGAAGGCCAACAGGGATCACTAGATCTCTTAGACTGAGCTAAATATAACACAAGCAATTGTACCAGCAGTACAAGTTCAACTAGTTAAGCTCTGTAGTTAGCCAAATAACTTGTAAAAGGCTCAAGCTTATGTCCCAGAACAGCCATCAGTCTTGATCTGAGAATTTCAACAACTGGAGAAACATCACCACTTTACTTGATGGCTCTGATAGTTAATCACCACTGCAATTAAAAAATTGCCTCATTATAAGTTTGAATACATCTAGCTGCAAGGTCCAGCCATTGTTTCTTGTTATGCCTTTTTCCACTAGATGCAATAGCCTATTGGTGTCCAACATTTCTCTCCATTCTGCGTAAAATGTGCAGTTTTAGATCAGTCAATGCCAGAATAATACAGAAAACCTCAAAAGATGTCACGTTTGAGAGCCACTTAGGCACTAATGTTCATATGCTTTCTGTACTACCTGTGTTCTGCAAAGTCCACTTGAGAAAAGAAGCATCTAGTTAGAAACATTAGTGATGACAACATAATTTTTATTTATTTATTTTATTACTTATTTTTAGCCTTGCTTTCTAAGAAAATTAGGCTTTTAAAATCATATTATTTGTCTGTCCCTTTATCCTCTCCCCTCACTTCCCAGACGACTTGGTAACTCACTGAATAGCTCCAGCCATATGTATTGGTTCAGTAGAGATCACAAAGCTTTTGTGCTCCTTTAGTTCCTTATAGAAGGCAGAGGGAGGAGAAAGATTTCTTTTCTCTTTATTCCTCTCCTGTCTTCCCTCACCCACCAGAGGAATAAGTGCTTCAGGCTATTTAATTTGAGCTGGTACCAACAATCCAATCGGTATCTGAGTGGTTCAGAACCGGCCGTATTAGGTGCCTCTTTGCCATCCAGCAACTAGGAGCTGTGGGAACAATTTAAATGATGATGAGGAGAAAGGGTGGTTAGGGCATGGTGGGAAGAGGAACTGCAGGAGGCAGGGATCACAAGAGTAAATGCTGGAATTTCTGAACTGGAGCAGGTAGGTAGGGATTAGAGGGTCACAGGAGGTTTCCTGGAGGAAACTATTTTTCTTTACTTTCTGACTCAGATTGTCACAAAAAAATATTTCTGTAAAAAGTCAGTATTCTAGCACTGAATGTGTCAGCAAACCCTGCAAGATATATATCATGATCACAACAAAGTCTTTTTGTTATATTGTGCAGCTTCTTGTTCTGAAAGGAGCATCAGACTATTTATATGTGTAGTGTATAGTCATAAGATAAATTTTTGATGTCCACTTGGTATTCAGCATGGTCAGGATGCATTTTTTAAAAACTATTTTCTCAGCTTTAATCCTGGTTTTGTGGCAGAAAAAATAAAATTTGCATTGTGCTGTCATTTTCAGAAACTATTTTTTAAGCCCAAGAGGTACCTTCACGAATCAAAAAATCCATTTTTTTTGCACTCTTATTTTCTTTACCTTTTCAATATCTTTTCCCTTCTGTCAGGATCATTTTACAGGTCATAATTTTCCTTCACAACTAAAACATGTGCAAGGAAAATAACCTTTCAGAACTAATTAATGAAGATTATAAGTTTGGTGGGTTAAAATATGGTTAAAATAATTAACTGCGCTATTTACTGATTGGAATGCTCACAGTTTCTTGTTAAGGGTTTTCAGCAAAGAGTTAGCCAAAAAGTTATGTTAGGGTATAAATAGATGACTCCTGAGTTCCTGACAGAATCTTATAATGACCTTATTTTACTTCCAATCCAAGGCAAAGTTTTACTTCTAAAGCCCTCTCTACTGCATACATCTCATACTAAAAATGTGACTGAAGATCTTAAACCTAAAAAAGTTTCTTTACTGAGGAACTCCCCTCTTGTGGAAAGAGGACTCTTAACAACATCTCCTGCTATGTGTAAGAAAATGTAAGTATGGGAAGTGAGACCTGGACTCCTGAATTGCTGCTTTCATTTCAAGAACAAATCTCATACTCCAGAAAAGTATTCTTGGGGACTCTGAAAAGAGATAATTTTCAAGTAGGTTTTGGTTTTTCTCATTCTCGTTGATTCCCTAGGACTCTCACCATTCTTACAATATATTGTTCTTCAGTCTGATCCCTCAGAAAAACAGTGAACCTTTTAAAACTATTTTTCAAGAGAATATGAAATAAATTTGAAAGATAAATTCAGACCTGAATCTCTACTTTTGAAGTAATACATTTCTCAATTGTCAAAACCTGTAGAGGATTCCTGCAATTTTAAAGGAAACTTGAATAGGAAAGACACCCCTCTATCCTTAGTATTTTGCACAACCCTGTTCAGACATGCGTATGTTTGAGACCTTGGAACACTAAGCTGTACAGAAGGTCAGCTGAGAAGTGTTTTAAACTGGCTTCTATTCCCTTTAATCAGCATTAAGTTTACTGAAAGCTGTGCCAAATTCTGGCTATAACAGACCAATCTAAATATTTTTTTAATAATAAATAGAAACAATTCTCTTAAATTCCTTGGTGATTGGCCTAGTCGCTGATTCAAGTACCTTCTCATTACAGAATATCATTGGCACAGGTAACACAAAATCATGTGGTCCATGTTAATTCTCATTACCCAGCTTTCTCATCCCTTGCAATGAAGAACAAGTGGGCTAAATTTCAGTACTGTATTTCTGAAGAGCTCCCTTTCCAACCTGAGAACAGTCAAACAATCTTGCAGTTTTAAATAATGCTAAAATTATTTTTCTAAATCACTCTTTTCTAAAACACACTTTTTGTGGTGTGTTTAGTTTAGTCAGTACCTGGATTTAAAAAGCACTTAATTCCAGGTTCTTAGATCATTAAAATTTACATTGAAATTCTTTGCATCAGTTGCCTTTAATTGCAGCCAAAGGAGTACTGAGGGATAATGGAGCATGGCAGAGCCAGACTACGTGACGGCTGATTAAGAAGCTTAGTTTAAAAAGGACATAAAACCTCCAATAAAACGAAGAGGAATTAAAATGTGACAGCGGATGAAGTAATACCATTAGGCAGAAAATGAGAGATCAATGAGGAAGACAGTGCTAATATTGATAACAGCAAAAACTGGACTGCAATGTAATTAGTGCCTAATTAAAGACGGGACAGACAGTGGTCAGTTAAACACACCAATGCATGAAGTATTTGTAAAGCAATGGCAAGACTATAGCCAACCAAATGGAAGAATTAATGGGAGGTGAGGGCAAGATGAAATTCAGTCCAGGGTGGGCTTTTAGAAATAGGACTGGAAAGCAGTGACTGAAACTGAACTATGAACTGTTTATGAACAATGAAACTGGGCTATGTATTCTCATTCACTGTCTTTAACTGACAGTAAAAAAATGGAAGCATTTCCACAGTTAAAATAGAACCCCTCTAAAACGACATAACTGGGGAAGAATCTTGCAGTAGTGAGTGAAAGCATCCTGCTCTCTGAACCCCACTATCAGATCTGGATAATTTTTGTGCAGAGAAAAATGCTATTAAAAATATTATCCTTATGAGAAACATAAAATTCCAGAGCACTTGTTAGGTAATCGATGTTATTGCTAATAATAAGGTCCAACACTTCTGGCTGGTAACAAGATTTTTTTTTTTCATTAATTTTCATCTATAATATAACTATAAGCAGAAAGGTTTGGATCAACTGACCGCAAGCTGATTGTTTAATTTTGATGGAAACAGGAGAACTAATTCTGTCCAGATTTAAATTTCCAGAGGAAAGTTTTAAAAAAATAAATCTGAAAGGACTCAGCACTTAAGTGCAGGAAAGGTCCAGTACTTCCCAAAGTCAAGGTTGCTTGTACTACCAAGTAACTTTATCTCAGTCAAGGGAAGAGTTTGCAGGATAGGGCTCCAGAGGAATAAAAGAAGATATTAAAAATAATTAGAGCACATTTAGAGGATAAGAAAGTCCATGAACTATGACAGAAGATTGTCCAAGTTGTCAAGGAACATAAAGATAAAATGAAATCATCAAAAGATGATTCAGAGAAAGGAAAGAAGGGAAGAGGGAGAGAAGGAGGGAAGAAGAGAAAGAAAGATACAGACTGTAGCAAGGAAACACAAGGATAAGTTTGTTGGAGGAGGGTCAATATGGCTCTTAGAAAGCACTTCACAAATCTATCAGCTTTTTAAAGTAATCACAGGCAATGTGGTCAAGCAGAATTCAGGTGACATCTATTCTCTGAGTAGTGACTCAAAAAGATTATCAAAGAAACTTGAGTGCTATTGGGATGACAGAAAGGATGACTACATAGAAAAGTAACTAACTTAAAATTAAGGACTGGAATTGATAGTCAGCCTTCTCAGTGCAGCAAAATGTACAGATACACAAAGTCATCTGGGCTGTGAAAAATAACAACCTATTGCATAGTCACAGAATGGCATTATGATACTGACTGACTGAGAGAAATAAAATGGCAGATGGAACTCAGCAGACATATATGCAAGATATGATGAGAAAAAAAAAAACCTGCCTTTTAATAAGTAGTTTTTGTAGCTGCTCTGTTGGTTACCATTTCAGAAAGAGACACGAGAATAACAACACACTGTTCTTGTTAAAGGTTCTACAAATCCTGTGAAATCCAGTGGAAGGGCGAGTCTGGCCAGTAGTAAATTACTGGCACATACAGCTCTGTACCCTGTGAATTACAGCCTTCCCTTTTCTCATCTTTCCCTAAATGTTTTTACATAAATGTTTTACACAATACCACACACCACTTCAGGAATCCCATCAGAATTTCCACACAAGTCCCCTGAAATATTTCCTCATGTTCATGTTTCTATTCCGTATCAGTTACACTGTTCAGGGAAATTCTCATGGCTGTGCCCAAGCAGTTCCCTTGATGGCCATTAGTCAGTGACCAAAGAGCTCTGGTCTTCATTACTGTCCCCATGATCACCTGTTCCTATAACAATGTACAAGAAAAAGTATCATTATATGCTTGCATTTTTTTTGTACTTTTCTCTCTACATCTGGTGGCAATTACTTTGGGAGACACGATACTGGGATAGAATGACATTTTCTTGAACCTATTATAGTTAATTTATGTAATTCTGTAGAGAATGAGGATTCATTTGGCTGAACTGACACTGAAAAACACCTCGTTAGCAGCTTTCAAAGGAATCCATGCAATAAGTTAGTCTCTTAGCAGTCATGATCAATATGTTACCAGTATGGATCTCTTCCAGAGTGGTCTGAATACCTTAATATTCAAGACTGCTGCAATTTTGGGTGAGGAATACAATGCTATTAGTCACTAATTTAGAAAGTATACATAACTGGGGCCTCGAGAAGGTAGAAGAAAACAAAAACATTTCTTTTCAAAATCCAAAATCACAGAATCAAAGAATCAAAGAACAGTTTGGGTTGGAACGGGCCTTTAAAAGTCATCTAGTCCAATCCCCCTGCAATGAGCAGGGAATAGTCAATTTAATTACAAAGGCGTGTAAAGACCAGCTGAACAAAAGAGAAGCAATCATGCTTAATTTTCTTATTAAGCAACCAAGATGAAATCTGAAAAGAATCCCTCTTATAAATCCCTCTTACTTTATATGCAAGTGTGCTTCTTTTGACATACTATATTGTGAAGAACTCCATCCTTGCACACCCTGTAAACACTTTGACTTCTCTTGTTGAAGTGACTACGGAATTTGGGAATTTTGCTTCCTTCTTGGGCTTTTCCTGATGTTTACTTAGGATGCAAAAGAGCTGTAAAAAAAAGCCCTTTTCTTCTAAGTACAGCATTTTTACATGCTGAATTTTAAATTTTATTTGAAGCTTATAACTTGCTGCTGAAATATCTTTGGAAAACTTCGGTAATATCTATTATTCTGCCATTTTCATATAAATTATTTCATCACTTCAATTCTGAACTTGTTTCTCCTTAAATTCTCCTATTCTCTAAAATTCATTGAAAATATGTGCATTAATATTAGCTGTGGATGTTGACTTTTGATTTAGAAGGCAAAACCAATGATTTGCAGTATGTAATGAAGGGTTTTGTGATAATATAAAGTATCTCTTGAATGTAAACTGTTGTCTATCATATGGAATTATTTACTGACTACCCCTTATTGAAACCATGCTTTGGGTAACCTGTCACTGAAAATGAACTATATAATCCAAACACTGATGTTGCCCCAAAAGCCAGATCTTCCACATAAATCAGCAATAGATTAGATCCCTTTCTGAAAATAAGGTGGTTTTCCTATCAAGACTGGTCAATATGAGCAAAACAGTGTTAGCAGCAACATGATCATTACAACAATGGGAGTCACAATTCATTGAAAGCAACAAATGCTGATTGCATGCATTAAGAAACTGATAATTATAAAGCTGACAACAAAAAGCAATAAGGGAGCTCAAAAGGATCTCAAATCAAGCTTTTCTACTGTACCACAAGAGGTTTATGGTAATTTGCAGATTCCATTTTTCATCATAAAACATTTCACACTTAGACACTATTTAGCCCTTTTATTTTACTGATATTTTGTTTAAAACCATGTATATTGGAAGAAAAGGTGGGATCCAGGTAATGAATGGACATTTTTAGGGAGACAACTGTGGATATATTCATGTCTACTTTAGTCTCTGCTGCTCCTTAAGATCCTTCTGTATTTTCATTCAAAGATGCTTTCAATATTTGCACAAAGTCAAGACAAGGTTTGTACACTGTGCATACTGCAAAGGCCTGTGTCTGTGTCCATGGGTGTTCACTGCTTGTGTGGTATAGGGGAAAATTGTACCTCTAATTTCACATATAAAACTTGTAGAAAGACACATGTAGAATAAAATAATATATGAAAAGAATATTAAGGAGAATGTTTCTCTCTTGTGGCTGGAGAATGAATTTTCAGGACATATAATTGAGTCTAGATGAAGTTTGTTTAAAGTGAGATAATACACTGAAATACTAGATTTCACATTAAGCATAGGTGCATAACATATTTGAGAGTCAGTCATCTTCCAGTTTTAATGTTAAACCAGTTAAAAGTTATCTGTAGACCTAAGAAACCGATTTTATGCCTAAAAGGAGAGGAAATGTGACTAGTCCCAAGATATGTTACCTAAAGGTTATGCCAGACTCAATTAGAACCTCTTGTTCTCCTGTATTCTCAGAAGTTTCTTCTTGCAAGAAGAAAACTAGTAAAATCACAGCACCAATCTAGGATTTTCAGGCAAAATTTGTTTGTTTTCATTTACTCTCAAATCTCATCATGATAAGAACACCTTTGCAAAAACCTTTACACCTTTGCATTGCAGTCAACTGAGGCTTGAGACTTTGAGACTGGTGGTTTTGCCCACCAGCCCATCCCTGGGGCTGAGGATGGTTTTGTCCAAGTGATTTTCGGACAAAAAAAACTAATCAAAAAGTTCACTTTGATAATTACATCTTTAAGAAAATGGAAGAGAAGGTTGGTTGTGCAGTTGAAATTTGGAGCAGCAGCCATGTAGAAGAGTAGCGGGCCCGAGGAGGGCCAAGACCCGCTCCTCCCCCGGCTTGGGCCGGGGGGGCAGGTGTAGTACTGAAGCCTCCCTTCTCTTCTGTAAGAGAGTGAAGAAAAAAAAAGTTTAAAAAACGAACTGCTTGGACAGAAACCGCTGCAGAGAAATTCCAGCGAAGAGATAAAGGATTTTCAAGGTCAAAGCTGGCAGTCGCAGGAGAGAGAAGAAAAGTTCAAAGGGGGGAGAGCTGCTTCTTCTCCCTTTCGCTCTCCCTCCCTTCAGCAGGGTAAAGACTGAAAAATAAAACCCTGCCACTTGTAAAAGTTTGTTGGGGTAAAGAGACCCCCCATGTGGCTCACAGAGGAACTTGTAGATATATCAGAAATTTATGACTTTAACAGAAAGAGAAAGCCTTATGCTGGAGCAGAAGCGACTCGGATGAGGCAGAGTCCTGTTGAAGACTTTGTGACCCTTGAAAGGGATGATGCTTATGCCGGAGCAAGGACGGTTAGGATAAGCTTGGGATCTCAGTAAGAGATCCATGCTGCTGGTACTGAAGATTTGTGACCCTGGCTCGGGTAAGCTTGGGATCTCAGTGAGAGATCCATACTACTAGTGCTGAAGATTTGTGACCCTGAGGGAAACTCACGCTGGAGCAAGACGGCTCAGGTGGGATATTGGGATCCGAGTAAGGAATCCAAACTAGACCCATGCTGGAGAGGTTTATCAAGGACTGTTCTCCCATGGGGAGGGACCTCCATAGGGAAACAGGGGTGAACTCTTAAACCATTATCCCCTGTAACCCTGTGGAAGAAGATCCATAGTAAGCAAGTGTCCCCTTGCAAGCCTATGGAAGAAGACCCTTCAGGACCTGGGGAACCCCCAGCCTTCGGTTTTAACTCAGGAGAGGGGTAGGCCCAGCCCTAAAGGCTGACACAAAGAAGGAGAAAAAGTTCCAGCTGCAACGAGAGTACTGCAAAGTTACTGGAGAGAAAGAGAGAGAGAGCTGGAATTCCGAGAATGGAAAAGGACTGCTTCTCCTCCTTGGACTGATATAAAGGGAAGTGGAGGGGAGAAGTATCTTCTGTAAATACATAATACCTTTTACTTAAGTAGAATTGTTGTAGATATAGTTCTTTAGTTTTAGCTTGTTAATAATAAACACTCATACTTTTTTTTCAATTCAGTCTCTTTTTGTCTGCATAAACCTTCTCTCAACTGATATTAATTGTATGGAGAGTGTAAAAGTAAATTAAGCCAGGGCAAAACCACGACAGACTTCCATTAGTGAAGCCTGACAGGTTTTTCATAGTACGTGTCTATGCGATTTATTTATTGCAAGCTGCACTGGAAGTAGAGACCACTGCCGGCTTCACACGACCCATTGAATTGGTTCTATATGACTTTTGCTTTCTCTGGCGTTGGAATTGGGATTGTAATTCTAAAAAATCACAGAAAACTTTGTGAGGTAAAACAAATGAATAGAATGTTTTGTGACAACTTTACGGAACAGGTGCTAAGGAAGCCAGCTTGGAAAGATGTGCTCCTCAATCTGCTGCTTGTCAGCAGAGTGAACCTCATGAGGCAATTGGATATTGGTGGCTGTCTTGGCCACACTGACCACAAAGTAACCAAGTTTAAAATCTCTGGTGACAGAAGGAAAAGTGCCAGCAAAACCTCAACTCTGGATATAATGAAAGCAGATGTGGCTGCTCAGGGCACTGACAGTTAAGGTCTCCTAGGAAAATGTTTTTGCAGGTGCTGGGGTCCATCAGTGCTGGTCACTTTTCAAACATCACCTCCCAAGGGCACAGGAGCAGGCAATTCCCAAATGTCAGAATTCAAGCAGGTGAGACAGAAGGCTGGCTTGGCTGAGCAGGGATCTTGTCTTGGAAATAAGGCAAAAAAGGAAGGCGTATGCCCAGTGGAAGCAAGGTCAAGTGACGCGGGAAGAATTCAGAGATGGTGCTTGCTGCTGTAGGGAAAAAATTTGTGGAGCCAACTGGAGTTGAACCTGGTCAGAAATGTGGGAGACAATAAAAAGAGTTTTTTCAAATATATTAAAGATATATCATTGGCCTGATGAGGATGGTCATCTCACAAACAGAGACAGAAACAAGGCAAAGGTGTTTAACATGTTCTTTGTCTTCAACACAGATGACTCACCAAGGAGGTCTCAGTGTCTTGAGCTGGAGGACCATGACTGTGAGAATGATCAATTCCCAGTCCACCCTGAAATTGTTCAGGATCTGCTGCTCCAGCTGAATCACTGAAAATCTATGGGGCCTTATGAGATTCATCCCAGAATCCTCAAAAACTCTCTAATGTCATCATAAAACCTATCTCAATGATTTTTGAGCAGGCTTGAATTTATGGAGAGGTCCCAGCTGACTGGAAGCTGGCAAACGTTGTCCCAGTTTTCAAGAAGGGCAAGAAGGAGGACCGCAGAAATTACAGTTTGTTTGTTCCAGGCACTTCAGTGCCTGGAAAATTATGGAGAAGATTCTTCTGGAAGGTATTGAAAAACATCTGAAAAACAATGCAGTCTTTGGTCACAGCCAGCACAGCTTCATGAGAGGAAAGTCCCACTTGTCAAATATGATTTTCTTCTTTGAAAAGGTAAAGTAACCCACCTAGTTGATCAAGGGAAGCCAGTTAATGTAATTGTTCTGGATTTCAGTAAAGCTTTTGATACTGTCTCTCAAGGAATCCTTCTGGACAAAATGTCCAGCACACAGCTGGATAAACACATCATGTGGTGGGCGAGGAATTGGCTCACGAGTCAAGCACAGAGGGTAATAGTGAATGGGGTGACATCAGACTGGTGACCTGTCACTAGTGGGATTCCACAGGGCTCCATCTTAGGCCTCGTGCTCTTCATGGCTAGGCTTCGGGAACGGAGATTTGAGAAGGGCTCTACCCACGCTTGCTGCAAGCGCGCTGATGGCTAAAAAGGCCAATGCGAGATAGACAAGTCCGGTTGCAGAAGGCACAGCAGAAAGATTCCCCAGGTGATATCGACAAGATGCGATTCTTTCTGAGTTGTCTTTTCTCCTCAAGAGTGATCCTGTGTGTGTTCTCAAAAGCAGCAGCAGCGTTATAGATGGTGTGTCTCCAGGCCTCCCGATTGGAGGCCAGGGTAGACCAATGGTGATGATCAATATGGCCAAGGCTGAGGGATTGTTTCAGGCAGTCCTTGTATCTCCTCTTCGGGGCTCCTCTCTTGCGGCAGCCAGTGGTAAGTTCCCCGTAGAGCACGATCTCAGGGAGGCGGTAGTCCTGCATTCTGGAGACGTGCCCTGCCCAGCTCAGCTGTGTTCTCAGCAGCATGGCCTCAATGCTCGTGACTGCTGCCTGTTCAAGGACAGACGTGTTGGTCACATAGTCAGTATGGAGGCAGCACTGATGGAAGCGTTCTAAGAGACACAAGTGGTGGCGGTAAATGACCCATGATTCAGATCCATATAAAAGAGTAGACAGTACAATGGCTCTGTAAACACTGATCTTTGTACTCTTCAGCATCTTAGTGCTCTTCAGCATCTTAGTGCTCTTCAGCATCTTCATAAATGACTTGGACACAGGACTGGAAGGGACTGGGAGGAGCTGTTGACTCCCTTGAAGGCAGGGAGGCCCCACAGAGAGACCTTCCACAAATTAGGGGATGGGCAATCACCAACCATAGGAAGTTCAACAAGGGAAAGTGCTGGATTCTGTACCTGGGATGGGGCAACCCTGAATGTTTGTATAGACTGGGAATGAGATGCTGGAAAACAGTGCCGGGAAAGGGACCTGTGGGTCCTGGTTGATGGCAAGTTGAACATGAGTCAGCAGTGCCCTGAAAGCCAGGAGGGACAACTGTGTCCTGGGGGGCATCAGGCAAAGCATCACCAGCCGGGCGAGAGGGGATTGTCCTGCTCTGCTCTGCACTGGAGTGGCCTTGTCTTGAATATTGTGGCAGTTTTGGGCACTGCAATACAAGAAAGATATTACAGCATTAGAGAGTGTCCAAAAGAGGGCAATGAAGATGGTGAAGGGCCTTGAGGGGAAGTCGTATGAGGAGCAGTTGAGGTCACTTGGTCTGTTGAGCCTGGAGGAGACTGAGGGGAGACCTCATTGCAGTCTACAGCTTGTTTCTGAGGGAAAGAGGGGCCTGAAGTTGTGTCGGAGGAGGCTTAGGTTGGATACTAGAGAAAGGTTTTTCACCCAGAGGGTGGTTGGGCACTGGAACAGGCTCCCCAGGGAAGTGGTCAAAGAACGAAGCCTGACAGAGTTCAAGAAGTCTTTGGATGACTTAGTATCCCTCTCCAGTATCCCACTTTCAGGCACATGGTGTGACTCTTGGGGAGTGATCCTGTGCAGGGGGGCTAAGGGTTGGACTTGATGATCCTTGTGGGTCCCTTCCAACTTACCATATTCTGTCATTCTGTGATTAATTTTTAATTAAAATTAATTGCCACAAGGGTAAGAACATTGTTTAAATTATGAATGGAGCATGAAAGAAAAAGCAGCCCAAAACTGCCACAGATTAATAATTAAAATGGCTAGTGATAAGGGAGTTTATCATTATTTTTTGAGGGTTTAGTGGGTGTCATGAAAATAATCATGAAGCTGGGTCATATTGCCAAATGTGAGACTTTGACCTCAAAATAATTTGAGCTCCTGTTTTATTTCACAGCAGTTCATCCTCTTCTCCCACTGTTGCAGTTATAGTTCTCAACCCCTTGCTGTGAGACCTTTTTCACCTTGAATAAAATACAAGGCTTTTCTTCCTACATTTAGAATACCCCTTGCATAACAAACCCACACACATCCCTTCTTGTTTCTTTGCACTACAGTAACAGCTTTTCCTCCTCTAAGCTTCCACCTTTATCTTTTGATCTTACCTATTATGTTTAGGGTAGAGTTCATTAGTAGCAATACCATACTAAGAGCCTTTAATAGACTTTTGAAGCTTCTTAAAAATGTTCACAGAAGTTTTATTCATATATTATTGTTGTGCTGTGATTTTGGTTTTATTATATTCTGGAGAGAGAGGAGGAGACAGTTTGGTGCATATTATGTACTTGTGATCTTTTCTTATTGAAAAGAAAATAAAAAAATCTCTTTAGGAGGGATTATTAAGACCAACAGTAATAATGACTGATCATTTAAAAAAATAAAAATATTTCACAGCTATTCCATTATTTATGTCCTGATGTAAACACTTGGCATTAGTACACTTTCAGTTTAACAGTCTGATTAATGTTGATATTAATAAAATCTTAACTTATAGACAAATGTTATTAAATATTTTCCTCGAATCTGACTTGTATACATCGATTGCATCTCAATAAACTGCTCCTAAGTAATCTACACCTTCAGAATAAGACCAGAGTAGAACACTTGTCTGATGTGATAGGCTTATTCCATTAGACAACACTTCGATAAAAGACCTTCTTAAGTTAACATAATGCTCACCTATGTTTTTCTGTTCATTTTCTAATTATCAAAGCCTATGGGAATGATGCAAAACTTGGGAGCAGAAACACAAATATTTATTTAGACAATGATTAAATTCTCTGCACAAATGTTTTCCTGTCATTCTCTTCTATTAAACACAGAAGACAGAAGAAAGCAAATTATTAAGGCTAGTTCATGGTAATCACCTTTTACAGAACTTCCCACTCGAGTTCCTTAGGAAACCACTAATTGAAATCAGTGGGGCTTTTGAAGGTATAAGGAATTAGTCAGGAGGAGGAAGGACTTTGCAGGTTACTCTTCCAACTTCGCTGAAATGACTCTCTTTCCTGGTAGCCCATCTGAATAATTTATTTATTGAAAGGTTTTCTGCTTCTGAAAATGTGAAGTCTATCTTGTTTTCTCTTGATGTCTTAGTTATTACTTTTTCAATTCCTGTTGGTCTTGTTGACCGAATCCGTATCTGTTATTTTTCTTAATGTTGGGAGTTTTTTTCACTTTTCAGGAGTCAGATTTTATTCCCAGGAGTCTGATTTGGTTCCCAGAAGTTCCCATTTTGACTTCGTAAACACTTGAAAATCACCTTTCACGCCAATTTTTATATTCCTCTGAATTTTCACCTTCTTATTTAATTTCTTTCTGCAGCTGTCTTTTGAACTAAGTTTTGGTCTCTTTCCTCAAGATAATAGTTATCTTCACTGTTCATTAGTACAGTAGTCCTTGAATCTATTCCTGTTTACTGATTAGGACTAATATCAATAAAGAAATTGCTTCATGGAATACTTAAGCTGAACTTTTTCACCTTGAGCAGGAACTATGCTTTTTATGCAAAGTACTGACCTATTTTATTCTGTTTTGCATTGTCAGTAAGTGCAGCAGCAATTGTTGGTCTGTCTTCAGAGGCCATTCTCCTTTCAAATCTATGCTTAGTTCTTCCACTACACATATGGCTTTTATGTGATTAATATACAAAAGAATAGATTTGGTTGCACATTCTGAGTACTGCAAAGAGTACGAAATGTGCATATTTCTGACACAGAAGTCAGAGTTGGATCTTGAGTATGAAAATTAAGAATTTTCAGAAACTCAGATCTGACTTTTTGCTTCTGTCCTCTCATACAGGAGTTGAGGGTTGAGGAGAGGAAGAGGAATTCTTGTTCATGGAAGGGTTTCAATTTCATTGAAGAAGGGGTTGGGAGGACAGCTATAAACACTATTGAACAACTAAAGGAGTAATTGCACTGGCATGGAAAACCATGTGGATGATAAAGCTAAAATTATTGCAAAAGTGGCAAGCAACCACAGAGCTTGTGTAAGGTATATGTGCCTTGTGCAGTGTGCAAGAACCATAAATCCACTGAAGCTATGAAGATAGATAGGTGATGAAAGAGACAATTTGACAATCTTTGTTGGCATGCTAATTTGGGCAGAAATCATCTGCCAGTTTTTGTACAACTGTAACAGAAGGCAAAAAATGTCTCTAGTTTTGGTACCTTGATACCAAAAATACTCTGCTAACTGCGGTCTTCTCATGGCCTCCCTAAACCACCTGGGTAAGCATTATCAACAGTTCAAGCATTTTATTTTTCCATATATCACAGAGTCAAAGAATCATAGAATGGTTCGGGTTGAAACAGACCTTAAAGATCACCTAGTTCCAACCCCCCACTTCCATGGCCATACAACTTCTACCAGGTGATATTCAAAAACTAGTTCCATGCCTATATTCAAGATAACTGTAAACATTATTTAATTCTTTCAAAAAGATTATTAATGCAGAAAGAATGCTTTCTGACCAGGAAGGAACTGTTTCTTGGGCAGCTCAAAGTGTTTGGCACTCCATGCACCACAGTACTGCAGAAACACGGCTGATCTCATGGCTAAAGATGCTGTTTAATCAAAGACTTCTATTTTATGAACATTTTTATTTACAGATATCTTTCATAATTGTTTCCATATTTGTTCAATTTTTTCCTAGTCCTTACTAGCTAATTATTTTTCTAAATTATCTCCTAAGTGGTTCATTTTCTTGCTCAAATTCTCCTTCTCTAAAACAGATCTTTATTCCAGTAATGCTCAGACATCAGCTTATCTGCCTCTTCCTTCTTTGGACTGTGATCTACCAGCACCAAGGCATTCACTGGAATTGCACCTGATTATTGGAGAACACTTGGTTTTATTGTGATAATGCCTCTCTAATTGCCCTTATCAGGACAGGGCATAGAGAATTCCCACTCCACTTGTAACTCACAGATCTTATTATCCTCTGCTCAGTCAAATATAATTTTGTTTTCACTGCCTTTCTCAGGTCACATAAATGAGACAGCAAGTTCCCCTTTTCATTATATTTGATGTTTTGACCACTGCTGCTTGAGGCAGATCATATGTTACAAAAATTAAACCATCATTAGACTTGTGGGGGAGCTACTGAAGAGGATGAAGGCTCCTCTGGCCTGTCAGTGCTTAAAAGGGGTTTTTAAGAGAGATGGGGATAGACTTTTTAACAGGGCAGTGATAGAACAAGGGGTAATGCTTTTAAACTACAGGAGGATAGATTAGGTATAAGGAAGAAATTTTTCATAATGAGAGTGGTGAAACACTGGTACATGTTGCCAAGAGAGAGCTGGTAGGTGCCTCTGCTGGTTTGAGCTGAGCTAAGAGTTAATTTTTTTCAGAGTGGTTAGAGCAGGGTTGTGTTTTGAATTTATGCTAAATACAGTGATGATAATATAGAGATGTAGTGGTAATAGTGTAAAGATGTTTTTGTTATTGCTGAGCAGGATTTACACAAAGCCAAAGCCTTCTCTGCTTTTTGTACCACCACACTATGCTGGCAAGGGAACTGGGGGTGCTTGGGAAGTTGGGAGGAGACACAGCCAGGACAGCAGACCTGAACTGACCGGGTATATGGGGGGAAGAAGGAGGAAGAGAGGGACCTTTGGAGTGATGGTGTTTGTTTTCCTAAGTAACTGTGATGGGGCCCTGCTCTCCCACAAGTGGTTGAACACCTGTCTGCCCATGGAAAGCACTGAATGAATTCCTTGTTTTCCTTTGCTTGTGTGTATGGCTTTTTCTTTCCCTGTTGAACTGTCTTTGCCTCAACCCACGAGTTTTCTGGCTTTTACCTTTTCGATTCTCTCCCTGATCCAGCTGGTGGGGGAGCGAGAAAGTGACTTCGAGGTCCTTGGTGTCTGGCTGGGTTTGAACCACAGCTATGTCCTGTTCAAGGTCAAGTTGGATGGTGCTGTGAGTAACTCGATTTAGTGGAAGACCTCACTGCTAGGTGAAGGGAGGTTGGACTAGATGACCTTTAAAGGTCCCTTCCAACACAAGCGTTCTGTGATTCTATTATTACCTTTTTTTTTAACCCATGTGTAGGATGGCTTGCCTGGCTCCCTGCCTCGGCTACCAGGAGCCCCCAGTTGCTGGAGGTGGCACTGATTGTTCACAAACAGCACTTTAACCTTTTAAGTCAGTCCTCACAACATGTACCAGCACGAAGGAAAGAGCACATGGGGAGGCCCCTTGAAAGAGAACGCAAGCTGTAGCCTAACTCCGTGGGAGCATTAAACATCTTTTGACAGAATTTATAACAGTGTTGCCAAAAAGAAAGATTGTTTTCCACAGCAATGTCAACGGGACTGGGGACACTAGGGAAGGGGGTACCTTCTGAAAAAATTTCATTTGTTTAACTTTCAAATGTTATAAACTTCAGCTTATTTCACGTATTTTAAGCAACTTTAAAATTCTGGGATTTTTAAAGGAAAGTAGAATGTTCTATAGAACAAAAGGAAATAGCATGGGATTAATATGGAATAAATTAATTTACATCTTTTACTGTTCTGCTTTACTTGTGAAGGAAAAAAAAAATTCTTGAGACTTAGTTCTATCCTACTGTATCAAGCTGCCTCTTCTGTGAGGTAAAAATTGGATTCAACAGTAGTAATTGCAAACTATTATGTGAATTTGGGAAGTGTCTTGGAATTTTACTTTGAAACTTTTAAACATCAGTAATTTAGGAGTCATCAAGTGCTGTTTCTTTTGGCTTCATGTAGCCTATGTTGCACCTTTAACAATTTTAAAGATAAAAGGTTCACTCAGCATGAATTAACTCGAAAATATGTGAGCACTAATTTGACATCAACTTTCTAAATGTCAGCAGAGTAAAGAGAGTGAATTTCTTCCCACTTCTTTGGGAAATTATGTAGGAGAGAATGAAACAGACTAAGGAATGGTGACCCGTTGCTCTGTGTACTGAACACTTCAGTGGCACACTGTGTGGTATTGCAATCCAGAAAGAGGAATGAAACTTAAACTGTTTTGCGTAGATGGAATTTGTAAAAATGTACAGCAGAGGTGGAATGTGTCTTCAATCCAGATTGATAATTTATACAGCATTTCAGAACACACATTTTAAAAACTTCTGTGTTAAAATTTGAGTCCCAAAAACAAACTTAATCCAATGTATCAGCTCAAATATCTGGGTTCTCTGTATTTTTCCTGACCTTCCTTTCCCCAGCATTGATGCTCCCTCTTCTCTGCAAGGGCAGCACTCATACCTGAGAGCTGCTTCATGTGTATTTTCCTTTCCCAGGTAAGGACTGGTTGTATGAACAGGGGTGTTGTTATCCAGCCAGGCATTAACACCTACAGTCAGCCGTGGTCAGCAAGGTCCTTGGACAGTGATGCTTTGTGGTTAGGAGACATGGAGTTTGGTCTGGCCAGTGGAAGAGCTGTAGGTCCGTTCCAGATAAGTTAGCGACTGTACTCTGTCATCCTCCTTTAGAGGGTTAACTGTGGTCTAAGGGACAGAGGAGGGATGAGAAACTATTGCCATCTCTCCATACTGATTAATGCCCACCAAAAATACTTTACTAGAGATTTAAACCTCTAAGATGTGTGGCTTTCAAAAGTTACAGAAGAACAGAGCAATAACATCAGATTTAGCATGTGGCTTCATAGACACATACAAAGAGACTTGAATGAAAGAGGGTTCTTCTCAAAAAATTGTGTTTTGTAAAAATTAAGTATTAAATCACTTGAAAACTTAATTAGTCTAATTAACTTGGCTAGCTATTTATTTTGCAGGAAGATGCCAGAGAGGATTAAGTAGAACCATATATGCCGCTGCAAATGGCACTGATGGTGCTCCTGCTGAAATGTTTGTTGCTGTTTTTTCCTGGGGCCTATAGAAATCCCAGTTTTAAAGGATGTTGATACAATTATTTGGAATTAATTCTTTCAAATGAAATAGAATTGGTCATTTTGGGAGGGATGAATTATTATGTACAACAGCATCAAGCTTTTCTATAGACAGTGTTTTTCAAAGTTGTGTTTATTATTCAGAAAAATCAAAGACGTTAGAAAGGATCAAAGTAGCTGCACTTCAGAATCATACAGAAGGAGGAGGGCAGTGGGAAGAGAATCAAGTATTCTGACCTACTTGAAGGCCCCTGGGTTCCCTTTACATTTTGGTTGAATGCATCAACAAAACAATATCACGTCTCTAACCCAACATCTTTTGGGGTAGCTTATATCAATGTTCATAATTGTTGAGACTGTGATTTTCTGAAAATATGTATATATGTAGGGCAGTTAGAATCAGAGAAACACAGGATAAGTTAGGATGTCAGGAGGTCACCTCTCCAGCCTCCTGCTCAAAGCAGGGCTTTGATGTTTTGTCAGGTTGCTTTTAGGTTAGATGTCCATAAGGGAGGATCTTAACTCCAAAGGATATTATTCTGGCCTATTAGTGCTGAATTCTTATCTATATTGATTTATGCCTTTTGTGAATAAGCATATGCATATGAAATTGTCATGGAAGTATTTTCTTTTCCACTGATCTCTTTATTGCAAGCAATATGGTGATTAATTAATTACTGTCAGTATTAGTCAATATTCAGGATCCAGTAAATAAATGCATGCTTACACTGTGATGCCTTGAAAATAATAAAAATAGGGTAATCCCTATTATCATTTTATTATCTGTAAGCAAAGCGTTATTTTTTGTATCTCGCACAAAATAAGAAGAGAATTAATATAGATTTCTTAAAAAAAAAAAAAAAAAGGAAAAGCCTTTGTAAATTATGCTAAAACCTGCAGAATTAAGAGAACTTCTCTGTAAGTTTGAACTTCCCTAGGCTTTTATGGCAAG
The DNA here is from genome assembly GCF_022539395.1 of Myiozetetes cayanensis. NCBI lineage: Eukaryota > Metazoa > Chordata > Aves > Passeriformes > Tyrannidae > Myiozetetes > Myiozetetes cayanensis. The sequence goes on along the minus strand of NW_026087411.1, from coordinate 83,100,884 downwards.
GATACAATTCACCATTCATTCCACAGTTGTGTTAGAGAGCTATGAAGAAAACCATCCTTCTCTTCTTTAATTTTCCTGTATGAAACAAGTACAGGTCATGCATTATTCTGTTTGGGCCCTGTTGACCCTACAGAAATTAAGTTTTCTTTCAGTCTTGGCTAGAACTTTTCTGACAGTTGAGAAAATATGATGAAATTGTTTAATGTGAGAAGAGGACAAAAGGCAAATAAGTATTTTACAGCAGCTGCATTTGATAAGAACGTGTTTTCTCTGTGCTAATGTACATATAATTCCCTTTCCCAGCTATTCAAAATGCAGCTATCAATATTCTCTTGATCAGACCGTGATATTTTTAGTCCTTGAATCCTAACATTGATCCCATTGTTTTGTTGCTGACTGCATGATCTTATTAAGTTCTAGTGAAAGTCTTACTGACAATTTGAATTTTCCACTGTCATCTCAATTCCCTAGCCTATTGTCTTTTTCTGTAGATGGAAAACTTCCTTTTATGCAAGATACTGGTCTTGTTGGACCATCTGCTCTTCTGTTTCCCTGAAAATGTACTTTTCATAGGATGTTGCAGCAGTTAAACTAGTCACAAAGAGGAGCAGATGAGATACTCAATCCTTACTTCACTTTTTCCACTTCTTTTTGCAAAGTGCAAATTCTTTGGCAAGAGATTTGTGTCTGTAATTTGTCATATCTGAAGAACCATTCAGATTTTAATAGAATAAACAAAGTATATATTTGCTGTAGGATTCAAACAGAGCAAAATTAATTTCAATTTTATTTGATTTAAAATCTTGTTTTTTGTTAGACAGTTTCCTTCTCAGAATAGAATATGGAAGTTCAGACAATACTTTCAACTGTTATGGGAACAGGATATTTTTGTTTATTTGTTTGTTTGGGTTTTGTTTTACCAGGAAAATTCAGCTTCTTGCCATCAAATTAAGCATTTAGCACTTTGACATTTAAAAGCAAGCAATATCTAGGCTGGAAATATTTTATTTAATTTTAAGAGTTTATTTTGTTCATTAAAAAATAAACTTTTAATTTTCAGTCTTGCCACTGAATGTTGCAACTGGTAACCATGCAGTTCTATCCCTGTCCTTTTTGACTTTTTAAGAAAAAAGACAAGGTACTGAGGTACCAATAATGTGAAGACAAGGTACTAAGAAAATTATCTATCTAAGTGTTCCTAGAATAAGAGTTGTTCTTTGCTTAACCAGTTGGCCATGTTTAACAAAATTTCCAGGGAGTTGACCCTGTAATATATTCTTGACTGTATTTCTTTGATCAGTCCCTTTACAAAAAAAAAAAAAGCATACCAGTATGACATTCAGCACAACAACAACAGCAAACTGGGGCATTAACTACATAAGTCTATTTTCAGCTGTTGAAATTGCTGCTTTTTCTTTCATTGGCAATCTTCCCAGCTCAATAATGATTAGTGAATTAGTGTGTAGCAAACATTTGTGATATACAAACTTTCTTCAGCTGTTTCCAAATCTAAAATGAATGCAATTACCAAGAGGCTTGTAACTCTTTAATTAGCTTTGCCAGAATGGCCAACTTGATTTCTGCATCCACAGTCTTGACTGTCCAATACGAAACAACGAAAAGTCACTTAATACTTGAGCAGATGATCATCCAAGTCTCATCCCACAGCTAGAGCTTTCATCATTTTATGTCAGTGTTGTCAATGCAGTGCAGTGATTGTACTGCTGCTCCTGTTAACAGCATTTTAGCACTTGTTGTACCTCATACCCCATAGCTGCTGGGATCGAGAGGACTAATAAGCATCAGGAGTTCCATCTCAATGCTCTCTTCGTGCCACTTTTCCACTTCCCATATTTTGAAAACTTCCCCAAAATGTCATATAGGTCTCAGTATGCTCCTTTCCTTTGCAGGTCAGAAGGTTCTTGCATCCTTCACTCCCTTTTCTGTCTCTAAGGATCCTTCTACAGAAGGCATTTTTTTGTCCTACCCCATGCCTGTATGCACCACTGCAAAAAAAAAACAAACAAAAAACACCTTTGAAGAATCTGCAGGCATAGCCTGTCCTCATTCTGTCCACTTGACATTATGAACATAGAAAATTATAGATTTGACGGCAGAGTTGGAACTATTTATTTCCAACAAAGTTTTTATGCAGTCTGTGTTCCAGTTCCTCTTTTCAATTTACCTAATGTATAAACATTGCCTCTAATTTTGAAATTTATCAGACAGGAAACTGGAACAGACCATTAATGCTGTTTGGTTTCAGTTTCTTGACCAAGTGAATAATGTGTTTTCTTCTGATGTTGTGCAGTATAATTCTGTGGAGTGAAACACAGAAGCAATCTTGATGGGGAAACAACTTTATCTCATGAGAAGGTCTGGGTGGAGAAATTATAACAGTGCATTATTTATCATTCAAATTTTAGGCAGATACTAAAAAGATAATTCTGGTGCTATAGGTTTTTTACTCTATTCTGTACAACCGTGAGTGAGATCATGCATCTCTGACTTATTTAGCAGTCTTGTGAGCAGGTGTGATGCTTTTACCAAAACTCATGTTTATTTGAGTGAGAGGAGCAAAAGCTGAGGTGTTTCTCTGGTAAAATTTTTGTAGCATTTTGTTTCTACATCTTTCCTTATGTGAAATTAAAGGCAAACTGTTTTATTGGTGTGAATATAGACCAGCGTAGGAGTTATGTATTTGATGTATTTCCATCTTGTGTGTTATGCATTCCTCTATGGCATATAATAAAATGCAATGCAATCTATATGTTTAAAATATTCTATTAAGCCTTGAGGCACTTGGGGGGACATTAAATGACCCTGGTGTGCATCGCATTGTATTTCTGGCCAAGTGACAATGGAAAGACCATATATCTTATACAGTGACCCATAAGACATATATAATTATTTTTTGTGTGTGTCCCTACTGTATTTTTTTTTTGAGCCATGTAAGGAATTTTATGCAGCATAAGGAGCACTCATCACCAAGTACCCTCTTTTTTTCCTGTTGATTTTTTTTGTTGTCATTATTGAGAATTCCCATTAAGCAGAAAAAATGCATCTACCAGGAATATCAGTAATGTCGGTCAAGGGCATTTTATGCAGGGCTACAAACCATGAAATTTACAATTTCTTTGTTCCTCACCGTAAGATTTTAGAAAAGAAAGTCATTGGTATTTTTCACTAGGTTCTCTTTATTTATTATCTAGTATATTTTCCAATCTTCGAGAAACATATTTTATATTAAATAAAAGCAGATGTACTTTAAGAATCACGTGACTTCAAAATAGGGACTTAAAATAAAATATTTACTTTTTTCAAGGCTCACTGTAAATGTACAAAAGCCAGAAATATTTTTTCCCCCTGTAAGAGTCTTCCTGCTATAGAAAAGGAAAAGGAGTCAACCAAAATTAAAATGTCTTAGTTTACATGCAGATTACTGTGTAAACAGATAATCACAGTAACTGCTAAAGAAAATTGTGATATAAGAGTAAGAATGATGTGGTACCCCAATAACATTTTGTTATCTTCAAAACTATTCCTATGTGATATCTATGTAAAACTGATATCTATGTGATATCTGTGAAACTATGTAATATCATCTAACACTATTTTGTCTCATAATATCATGATCATAGATTTACAAAATCACAGAACCACAGAATTGTTTGGGTTAACGATTATCTAGTTCCAACCCTGCTGTGTGTCAACCCCTGCTGTGGCCAGGGACACCTTCAACTAGACCAGGTTGTTCAGAGCCCCATCCAACCTGGCCTTGAACATTTCCAGGGATGAGGCATCCACAGCTTCCCTGGGAAACCTGTTCCAGTGCCTCAACACCCTCACAGTGAACAATTTTTTCCTAATATCTAATGTAAACCTACTCTCTTTCAATTTGAACCCATTTCCCCTTGTCCTGTCACTACATGCTCCTGTAAGTAGTCTTGCCCCACCTTTGCTGTAAATTCCCTTCGGGTATTGATGTCTTTGCAAGGGAAATACCTAAGCTGTGTCACCATCAGTTTGCACTATGACTGTACAAAGATATCAAGGCACTTGCTGAGGCCCATGACATAATTCAATGGACACCCTGATGTAATAAGTGAGACTTTGATAAAAAATGGATTTACTGAATGAAGCAGAAGTCTAATTTAGTCGAGTACCCAGGGATAGTCGTTTGATTTCTAGCAGTCTGAAGCCCAAGCAGTTGCTGAACTTCATACGTCATGTGGTATTCTTATCTTTAAGGTATTTTTCTTCCATGAATTCTTCAAAGACTCTTTGAACCCATATTAACTAGCAGCATCTCCTGCACACATAACTGCACTATCAATAAGTATCAGAAAGATATCCTCTTGTTCCTTTTGAACTTCCCAAATAGTAACTATATTTCATACACGTTATGAAAGTGTTCTGGTTGTGAAGACAATAACTAACTGTTCCTTATTGCCTTCCTGCATGTCACTCATGACTGTTCTATCCTCCTTCATTTTCTCTCTTTCCATGCTGAAGAGTCATTTTTAAGTATTTCACTGTTTGTCTCTATATTATCCTTCTACCCTTCCTGGTATCATTTACAATTGTACTGTACACATTATGAGATGCATAAACCAGGACTGGACAGAGTATTCAAGATGCTTTGGGCTTTACACAGTCTTAAGAGTTTTTTTATTCATTTCTTCCCAACTCCTACATCTTGTTTGCACTGCTTAGTACTGATGAGCACTGAATGATGTTTTCATCAAACTACTTCATCCCCAAGAATCCACTCTTGAGCAGTAGCAGTCAGTGCAAAACCTGTTGTTAGTACACAAAATCAAGATTGCTTCTTCACCATGCACAATATTTATCTATATAGATTAAAGTAGTAACATAGAAAGAGTTTAGTTTCACTTTCCAACTTTTGTTAAAGGATATATCAATCTTTTTTTTCAAAGTTGTCATTTATCCTGTTGTATTCACGTATTTTCTCCTCATAAGAGGTTGTTCAGGGAGAAAAAGACAGCATCTTGAGAAGTATTAAAGGTGACAGGTACGGTGACACTGTCCCCAGCTGCAGTATTGCCTGTAGCAGAATTACCAGAATCTTACAGGTTGGTCTAATATACCATAACAGAATTCACTCCAACAGTCTACCAAATGTGAGAAGTGGGAAAAAATTGGCAGTGATGTCATTGCCATCCACCAGAATTAACACTTAGAAGGATCTCATAAAGCATGCAAACCAGGGAATTACCATTTTGTTATGAAACAATCACTTTTCCTCCTAATTCTCAAAGGAGAGATAGCAAACACCTCCAAAAAGACAAGCACAGGAAAGCTTTAGCTATATGAGGTACTAAAAACCCTAGAGTGGAGAGTAATATTAGTCTTAAAACACATTGTAATCTTCCTCTCTGCTCTTGATAGTTCTTCCATTTCACTGGTGATAAATACCCTGTCTCACTCTTTTATCTGTAGGAGATAATCTCTTTCTCACCTTTTCCTTCTATTATTGTCCCCCTAGTCCTATCCCCTGCATTATATAGCTACCTTTTCCCTTTGGTAGCTGAACTAACACTGTCTACTTAAATTCAAAGCAGTATTTTTCAGTTTATATGTGGCTTTGAAATTTGCAGGGTTTCTGGGCCTTTGTAACCCAAAGCTTGCCTATTATTTTGTAAATAGATCAATCAATTCAGACCTTTTCCTACCACTCCACGGTCTTGAAGGCAGTCTGTTAACTAGTCTCTTTCCAAATGGGTGATCGCTTCAGAAGACAATAACCTTCCCAAGTGCCCAATCTCGAGGCTCATGTTAAGATTAAAAGTAAGGAGCACTGATCACTAAAAAACCCACAAAGATCATTCAGCAAATCAGTTCCTGGTACAAATTGCACTGCATAGTTTCAAGGGGATATATGTGTGTACTTATTCCTCATGTATGTTTATAAAAAGTAATTTTAAAAGAAATGTCCAAACATTCTGTTTATTTCTTTGTGTCTTAATATAATAATAATGTCTTAATATAACATAACTAATGTTATAACCTCAGTGCTAGTGAGGCCACACCTGGAGTGCTGTGTCCAGTTCTGGGCCCCTCAGTTCAGGAAGGATATTGAGGTGCTGGAGCAGGTCCAGAGAAGAGCAACCAGGATGGTGAAGGGACTCGAACACAAGTCCTGTGAGGAGAGGCTGAGGGAGCTGGGGTTGTTTAGCCTGGAGAAGAGAAGGCTCAGGGGAGACCTCATCACTCTCTACAACTGCCTGGGGTTGTAGCCAGGTGGGGGTTGGTCTCTTCTCCCAGGCAACTACTAGTAAGACAAGAGGGCATGGGCTTCAGCTCTGCCAGGGGAGGTTTAGGTGAGGTATTAGGAAGAAATTCTTTACAGAGAGGGTAATCAGGCACTGGAATGGGCTGCCCAGGGAAGTGGTGAATTCTCCATCCCTGGGGGTGTTTAAGAAGAGACTGGATGTGGCACTTAGTGCCATAGTCTAGTAACTGTGGTGGTAGTGAATGGACTTGGTGATCTCAGAGGTCCTTTCCAACCCATCTGATTCTATGATTCTATGTAATTCCTCTGCTTTCAGAAGGATTCCTCTTAGCTACAGCTGATTTTTTCTTGCTTCAGGGGCATTTCTTTCTATATGAAGGGACCCTGGATGCATGGATGCTCCCTGCAGACTGTGTGACAGAAACAAAGGTTCCTTTTCTTCAGAGATGATTATTTCTTTTCCTTCTTTCACTTGACATATTTACATCTTCACAAAACACAATGTTCAAAACAAATTAACCTTATCTCTAGCACACCCTGCTACAATTACTGTAGACTAATTTTAGCATACCCTATTAGAAGATATGCTCAGAGAACTTGTGTTCCTTAGGATCAGTGCCAGAAGGCAGGAAATGGGTCTCTGAGACATGTTTAACTTCACAGGATTTTCAGTTTTACTAGCTTTGACGGCCTTTTGTTTACATAACTTCACAAAGAAATCTGGCTTGGAGTGACATTTTCTGGCTTGGAATATTGAAATGTTTCCTGTGTGGATTGACATTTTGAAAGCTGAGGAATAGCTCATAACTACCAGAGGAAATCAGACAGTATAGCAGGCTCATGGAGGAGCTCTCCAATGCAGTCTGGTGATAAAGCAAATTTAATTTTTGGCCCACACATCAAACTTCAGGTCACTGTTAATGATCTATGACAAAGAGGGTCTTCTGCTGCCTTGTCAGTGTTCAGCCTGGCAGCACAAAACAAAACCAAGCACTGCCAAGAACATAGTGGAAGGGATGGAAAATTGCACAGTTGAAGAAGTATTCAGACTGGACCAAGAGCATTCTGGTTAATAAAAATATGGACAAATAAAAACTGAAATTTAAGAGGTTTTGTTGGAAGTTATCTGGTATTTGCAAGACATTCTGCCAGGTTACTACAAAAAATTAGAAAATGTAGATTCACAACATACCCTTTTTTGGAGATTTTTTTTTTATGCTGCATTAAGATGATCTCTGTGAGGGAAATCACTCAGAGAGATTAGGGTTGAATTAAGTGCAGATTCACAGTTGAAAGAGCCTGGTTGAAATGAACAGTCTCACTTTTTAGACAGAAACTGGTAACAACTGAACAGTAGAAATAAATACTCTCCTGTCAAGTAAAAAGATAGGGAGTAATGGTGTCCCTTGAAATATCTGAGCAAGAATGGATGTTGTCAAAGGTTTGCTCAGTTATGTGAAAGAAATAGAGGAGCAGAGAGTTGGCAATATTGCTAGAAGAAATAGCATTTTGGTGCTAACTGAGATATCTGGAAACTCTGAAGACATCACGAGTATATAGAAGATGGCAACGTTAGCACTTCAGAACAAAACTTTGCTAACGTGACATTCGCTAACAGTGTACTTTCCCAAAAATAAATGTCTCTATTTTTAGCAATCATATTAGTTATTCACAGCACTCAGTCCTCATAAGTCATATCCTAAATTAGCTGTGAATTTACAGCACCAGGGACTGATGTCTTACAGTCAGCCTTGATGGCTAACTTAGTGCTCTTAGTTGGTCCTTGGTGGTCTTAGTTGGTGAAACATATCACTGTGACAGATGTCTCCAAGTGCTGTGCTGAACCTCACATATGCTGTCATAATTTTTTTTCTCTGCCTGCAAGCAAATGTTTGACTTAAGAGTGCAAAAGAGCTATCTTCATGCTAGCTACTCATTGCTGTAAAGAAACAATGGTTACTAGAGGAAGGCAAAAGCTTCTTATCTCTTGTTAGAGGGAGTATTTAAGAGAGTAAACATTAAAGACAAAGGTTGCTCCTTGAGATATCAGAAACTTCAGTTGAACTGAGATTTGTGAATGTAAATATGATCTAAGTGCTGCTAGGTTGCCTGTTCCACAAATATTGTAGGTATATAAGTAAGATGAGGTGCATCCAGAATGTGCCACTCTGGAGTCACTGATACCCTTTCTATCAGGCCAGTAACTTCAAAGTCCCAGGATAACTTCCATTGCTTTACCAAGGACTGAAGAGAACAGAGTACCAGGGTGGGTTGTTCTGTCAGGGAAAAGGATAAATGAAGCATGATGTAGTTTTCTTATTTTCAAAGGCTCATTTTTGTGGTGATAAAGTTAAATGCTTCAGTGACTTTAACTTGGAAGGCATAAATCGTGCATATATTGATTGTAAAATGGCTGATATAAGCAGGTTTTTGACATTTGATTTGGCTAACCCACGTCAAGGTATATCTAAAAGAGCACTCACTGCATGCCCCAGTAATTTCCTTCTATCTCCGTTTCTAGGAGGCTTTGCAGGTTTTGGAGCTCCTCATCTGACATTAACTTTGACTTCTGATGTTTCACAAGTATCCTTTTTGCTTAAACAAGTTTATTTGCAGAGCAGATGAATATTTGTTATTGTTTTTATTTATTTACTTGTTTGAACTGCTTTTTTTTCTCTTTTCTATATGATGAAATACTAGTGCATTACAATAACCTCATTTGTGTTTCTGTAACATCTTGGAATACCTAGTGGGAAGGTTTCAGGTTCCTGCTCATGCTGAAAAAAACAATAATTCTAGTTCAAAACTGACAACTAGTAAAAGGGTATTTTGAAAACTCAGAGAAATGCAAGTCTACATTATTTGTTTTGGACATTTATAGGTTTGGGGTTTTTTGAGAGGAATTAAGTTGATCTTACTGTAGGATTTATGTTGAGAAAATGTTCCTTCTCTTGTTCTTTTGAAGCTTATTGCCTGTTCATTTCATGAGGTGTCTCTTAGCATATATCTTGTGAGAAACAGAGAAGAGTTCCTCATTTAAAAGCACTTTTGCATATTGAAGGACACTGATCCTTTCTGTGGACGTTTTCAGTAAGCCTTGCTACTCATCCCTCCAGTTGCACTATGTGCCTTCATGCAGATCAATTATAAGGCTCTCAGGAGGTCTGCACCAAGGAGATATACTGAGGAAGAATGAAGCCTTCTGCATTCTCTCTTCCTTGCCTAATAATACCTAACATTGTTTTTATAGTTTTGATCTTCACTTAGCTCACAATTTCAGTTAACCATCTACAAAGTCTCCTAGATCATCCTGTAAAGGGGTAAAAAACAATTTGCAATCATTTGTATATTTATTTAGGGATTTTTTTTTACACTTCATTTGTAATCTTTTGCATTTTCGGCACTGAATTAATCTGTCATTTTATTGCCAGTCAGACCAAATTATAAGATCATCAAGCAAACCTTATAGACAGTTCAAATTTTTATTATCCTGAATTATTTTCTTTTATCAGAAAACTTTGTCATGATACTATTTCATTCTTTTTCTTCCTAGTTGTTAAGGAATATGTTTAACAGTGTGGGCTCCAGAATGAGTCTCTTGGTCATCCTGTTGGTAGCTGCCCACAATTATGACAATATTCTATAAATATATGTCTAGGCTTTGTAATTTGTTTTCCCACAGGTGAGAGACCCTTTGAGAGACAATTTGTTTCTTATGTCTGTGTAGCTTCTTAAAGAGAATCTGGGGAAGAACCTTCTTGACAATAAAAGCTATATGCACTTGTATACTCCTTGAAATAACCTTACTCACAGTTTTATGGACTTCTTCACAGAACTTTAACAGATTTGTGCACATGATTCCCTGCTCCAAACATTTTGTTGCCTCCTCTGAAGCATATCATATTTACCCCTCTATACACATTCAAATGTTTTTTAGTTATCCTGTTTCTTCAAACTTCAAGCTCAAAATATCCCGTCAGTCGCAGGACACCTCCAAAAGTTCATTTTAAAGTCTGATGGTATGTTTTTCACCTTCCATCCTTTGGCACTGGTTACATATCACAGTTAGCATTTCAGCAATGTCACACTTCAGTTACTTCAGAATAGTCTTGTCCAAGCAGCTTGTCTTTTCTCCAAGTTTTCTTCCTCTCATATTTCAACTTGAGACTACTCCTCATGCCCACAAAAGAAAGACCTCCCCAGATTTCTGGGGAGCAAATATCAGTACAATAATTTTGGTTTTCTACAGTTCCTTCCTTCCTTCCTTCCTTCCTTCCCTCCTTTCTTCCTTCCCTTCCTCTCTTAATGAAACCAACTCATATATCTAACTCATATATCTTTAGTTATTTTCTCCTTTTCTTTTTTTTAGCATCAGTTATAAAATCACAACACATTTGTTATTTCACGTTCAGCTTCACAAAATTGATGCTCTTTTGTGTTTCTTCTGCTACTGGTATTAAAGAGCTTCCCTACTGCCTGCAAACATTTTAACTTACCATTTGGTTTGTCTCAAAGGTAAGAACCTTGAAATACTCTGCACTCGGTCACAATGTTTTTGAATTCTTGTTAATTTCTTAATCACACTAACATTGTGACTGCCAAGATTTTAGTTTTAGTAAACAGCTGCAGGTTCCAACAACACAGCTGTTAAGAATGGTAATTGCTGGAAATTGGGGATGAAAAAAAAATGTTTGTCATCTATTTAAGTATAAACCAAAACTTAGGTTGAAATGTACCTAGTGACTCCCAAACCCCATTCCCAATTAATGTGTTAGTAAGTCATTGAAACTTTTAAGACTATAAATTGTTAAAACCAAAAAGATATGGGAAATTGAACTCTTTCAAACCCTCTGTGTATTCAGATTTAGAGACCTTGTGCCAGATTACATTCTCTTTTGAAACAGCAGTCCTTGGTGGCATGAGCTTTTCTGTTTTTATAGTGTTCAGATGAGAGGCAATGTCCATGTGACAGCACTTACAAATGCAAACCATATATTTCAAGTCCACATGGCATTTCCAGAACTTAGGAACATGATGTCTCAATATTCATTTTTCTTCTCAGACCAACAACATCAGAGGAAAATTTGAATTCTCCCCTAAGGACATATGTGACTTTCCTTTCAGTAGAAAAGAAACACTTCGAAACAAATTTGAAGCAAACCGTTTGTTATCTTTTTTTTTGTCTTCTTTTCATCAAGATCTGATTCTGATTGATTCTACAGCTCTCAACACACATTTGACTTGAAATCCATCCTGGTAAAAAGAAACTAGTGATTTTTTTTTTAATTGTCTTTCGTGTATTTTTGTTTCAACTACTGCATTTTCTCCTCCTAATCTCGTATAACCAAACCTCCTCCAAAGTCACGCAGTCATTGCTTGAGTCCTGTAAACCAGTAATTTTGTACATTGTGTTGATATGTTTAAAAGTAATGGTGGTGTTTAATACTTGATTCACAGGGCTTGATTAGTATTTCCCAACTTAAATCAAACCTCCTTTGTCTATTTTGTATTCAGAATTGACTACATTACTGACTCAAGCCTTACCTGTAGGCGTTAGCTATTCCAGTGGAAACATTGTACTCCGAGAGCACAATCATCACTATGTTATATGCTTCAGGTGGCACCAAACTGCCAAAAGAAAGGATGGCAAAGTATATAAAAATGTAGAAAGTTGAAATTTTATGAAATTAGTTGGTAAGAGGTCTTGATTATTTTTTAAAAATATTTTTCTAATATTGTCACTCTAATTTTAAACTTTCTGTTCACAATGTAAGTAGAAAATACTATTACACTTTGACAAATTACCTGTACTGACCGACTTTCTTGATTTAAAATCGGTCATTTTTTACTATGTGGCATTTTTCGCTTATTATATCTACTTTTTGTGGTTTTTTGGAAATAATTTTTCAGTTCTCAGATCAAAAGATGTGGGATCTTCAGATCAAAGCGCTGTGTACACATATTTCTGATCTGCTCAACTTGACTTCTCTCACTTCTGTGAACTTGCCTGGACTAGTGAGATGCAATCAATAAGGCAGGTAATGGCACATGAACAAAAATGTAGTCCACTACAAGAGACCAGTCTAGGTAAACTAGAGAGAATAAGTTCTTTGAACTTTCTTTGAGCGCTGCAACTTAATTTTAAGGTACCTCAAAATGAAGTATTTCCTTTATATTTTTTTCCTTATAGGAATATTTAGACCTTTTTTGGACCAATCTTGAAGCAATCCTGAAGTTAAATTCTTTGAAAGACATATTTGGTCTTGTCCAGATGTTCTACCCTTGCAAGTGTTTCAATGAGAAATGAAAAATGCCGCGGGTGCTTTTTGGAATTGCCTTAGATGATTCTTTTGTGCTACACCTTTGATCACTTGACAAAGAAGTCAATAAAAGGCCTTATAGAGAGACAGTAAGCTTGCAGGAAGGATTAAGAATGGAGTGTAAGTATAGATCAGCTATTGTTTAGTTTATAGCCTTCACATTGATTATTTGTTCATGATCAGCTGAATATGAGCATACCTCATACTCTGGAGAGCTGAGGGCATGGGGAGCACTGTATGCAAATCATAGGCAGGAGATGGCTGCCCTTCAGAGGTTCCTGCACTGTGTGGGGTGGGAGTGAATGAAGCTGAATCCACAAGAGCTAATATTACCAGACCATAATGACTGATCATTTCCCATAGTGGGTATTGTACAGCAGTCACATCCCAGGTCTCATGCTGCTCATGAGAGGTACAGGAGGCCCTCTTGAACTGTTCTTGTTTAGGTGCTACTGCCTTTGGCAACAAGAATAATAGGAATTTTATTATTTGATTTACATATGAAGTCAGAGTCTGTGAAAGGGATTTACATGAGGAATGCCAATCCTGTTCAGAGAAGGGCAGGAGCTTTATCTGCTTGCTATGGGGGTAGGTTTCAGACATGTTGCTTTTGCATTATGTCAGCTCATCCTTGGCCATATTGATCATCACCATTGGTCTACTCTGGCCTCCAATCGGGAGGCCTGGAGACACACCATCTATAACGCTGCTGCTGCTTTTGAGAACACACGCAGGATCACTCTCGAGGAGAAAAGACAACGCAGAAAGAATCGCGTCTTGTCTGTATCACCTGGGGAGTCTTTCTGCTGTGCCTTCTGCAACCGGACTTGTCTATCTCGCATTGGCCTTTTTAGCCATCAGCGCGCTTGTAGCAAGCGTGGGTAGAGCCCTTTCAAATCTTCGTTCGCGAAGCCTAGCCATGATGATGATGATGTCAGCTGAAAGGTACTGCAAATTAATATGTTATTCTCTTCTCACTGACTTCTGAAAGGTTTTTTTTAATTCCGATAGTTATCACTTCCTTGCTATGTCTTCCTCCAATTTCTTTCCTCTCAAACAAACAAAAAACAAATTAAATATCCCATTCCTGTACACTAAATGATGAACAAATGGCAAATCCGTTAAGTCTTTATATCCCTTCCCTATAAATTGACAGTTCCCTACTTTGTTTACTTTTACATTAATAGAAAACTATTGCTGAATTTTAATGTCCAGGATGATAACAGGACTCAACGTTTGAAAGTGCTTTTAGCTTCAGACAATGCCAGAGGGGAGATTTTGTTTTCCAGAGAGCTTGTGCTGGACACAGGAGATAGATACTAGTGAAAATATTAATACCTCTATTTAAAAATATTTCTATGTATTTTATATATAAAAATATAAATATATAACTATAAATTTATATATTTATATATTTGAAATTACTTGAGTTCTTCACTTCGGAGAAGCGCTTGGCCAGTGTCAGGGGAATATCTCATCCATTTTTCAGCTGGGGGAGGGGAGGAATGCTGGTGCAAACTCCACTTGCAAGGCTGAAAATATAGAGGACTGGGACTATACACCTAGGAAAGGGAGTGCTCAGCATATCAGAAATGAATGGGAGGCAAAGATCTGTTTGGACCCAGAAGATTTTTTTCTTTGTTAAATGAACATGAAGGTCCTAAAGCCTTGTTTCATATTTCTTTGGGAATATAAGAAAGCGATAAGGCATCACCCTTCAAAAGAGTTTGCTTTAAAAAGAGATTTGCAAGGTTTGATTCTTACAGAAGGTAATTTGAAGATTTATAAATTTCCTGCGATCTTGATAGTGCCATAAGTATAGAAGTAATAAAATATGCAAATAAATTACTTTAACCAATTGAATAAAGTACCTTCCATATAAAAAGAGTTTATGACACATTTGAACTGTGAGTATGTACATTAAACGGCTTGGGTAGATGTGTAAGAAGTGATTACTTCCTGATTTCTGCAAGCTGATGCCTTTAGCATCTCTTGACCATTGTAATTTTTCAAGCCAATATTATGAGGATGAAAGGGATAGCAAACTGCTGGCAAGTTTTTGCTTTGTTAGAGCTCATTTTCTGCAAGCAATGCTAATGTTCCTGCTTGACTTCCATTTAAAAATGGATTTTTCTGTAGCCAATTTAGGTTGGCAGTTGAGGGAGAAATCTAGCAGAAATGATAAATGCAAACTGGGCTCAACATGCACTCAATTTAAAATGACAGTAAACAGTGTAAGCACTTCCCATAGTGCCCTTGGATCGTAGATCTTTAGTTGTCAAAATAAACCATGCCCAGCTTACATGCTCTCTCGTGACAAGAAAGGACCTTTAGTAACACTATAGGCTGTAGTTAAGAAGAGTTTCCTTTAAGAGCAGAACTGTACCATAGGTAAGGTCCCTTTGAGGAATTTAGGGTTGGGATAGTGTCCCTTCTACAGTGAGGTGAGTCCCCATCATTCAAGGAAGAAAAGCTATGCTGTGTTACCACAATTCAGTCCTTAATTTGATAATTGTCTTGGGTTTTTCTATTGTGTCTCTATTTTGTTATCAAGAACAGTGAATCTTTAGAAATCAATCAACAGACATCAAAATAAGCTACCAAGAAAACAACCTGCAAATTTAGCCAGTGCTCTTCAGGAAAGAGCTGAAACAGGAATTTTTAAGATTCCTAACAACTTTGCACTTTCTTCATGTACTCTGATCGAGCCTTTTGTATTTTTGCAGGCTCTGAACAATATGTATAAAAATAATCTCTCTTGCTTTGCTGGATTCTCAATAGTACACCCAACCTCTGCACACAAAGTTGTTCCCTCAGCCCTCCCTACCACATGCAGTTCCTTTGCACCTCTGACTAACTCAGCTTTTCCTGCTGGCAGGGTTGGCTGAAAAGCCCCATACACCTACTCTCACACTCCCATCCATACTTAGGCCTGGCAAGAAATGCAAAGTTCTTCAAGAACCATAAGGAGATTCTGAAACTTGCTTGAGAATGAGATTGTTGCCTTATGGCTTCAGTCAGAACATTTTTTGAGGGGGTGTGGATCGCAAGGGGGGTGTGAGCAATGGCATAGCTAAACACAGAAATAAAATGGGAGATAAAAGTCATGCTGTACTAATCAGCAATCCATTCAGCTTCATGAAACGTCAAGAGCTAAGCAGAGCATATTGCCTGAGAGAGCCAGAAAGAGATAGTTAATAAAACAGTTTCCAGTTAATTCAGTCTGTGTCTGATTCAGATTGTGAAGCCACAGATTCCTTTTTTAAAATACTTACTGTTTATTTTGCTCAATGGCCCTGACAATCCTAAAGGGCTCCTAAAACTAAAGAACTGGAAGAGAGCCTAGTCTGATCACTGAATAGACCCTATTGATGCTGGGTTGTGACTTACCTCCCCAATAAATAAAACACCATTTTCCCTGGAATACTCAGGTCCCTGCTCAGTGGGGTCAAGAGCAGCAGCACAGAGAACTAGGTGGTGAGTGCCAGCTGTAATTCTGTTTTGCATAAAGCAAATTTTATATCTGGAGCATACAAACTCTTCCAGTGCAAAATGTATTTTGCTGCAAAGCAGATAGGAATAAATGTATTTAAATACAGAGGAACCAAAAGTGTAAAGAGAAAATTTAGATTTATTGCACTTACAGTATCGCAGAACTCAACTGTTGAGTATAAGTGTAGAGTGCTGGGAGCTTGTACTGTATGTCTTAGTCAACTACCTTTAGCAGAAAAGGCCTGTGAAGGACTGTAATCTCATACACATATCTTAATTCCTTTAAATCAGGTAATGGTTTTGTGCTTGAAAAAAGATGTAACTTGAAAAAAAGTATGCAGCTTATTCTGGAGATATCACTTATAGTAACCTGTTTAGTAGATGGGAAGTTTCAGTGAGACCTGAAATAATTGCAGGATAAAACCTTTCCCAGTTCCACAATTTGGTTAATTGTGGAACTCTGACTAAAATAAAAATAAAATTAAATTAAAAAAATCTCAAACTTTGTTTCATTGTGAATTTCAATCACAAAGAGAAGGAGAATGAATTTACTGAATTCTCAAATCCTAAAACCTGTATATTTGATCCCTGGGGAAAACGGAATAATAGTTATTACTTAAATATTTACATAGACATTTTTCTCCTGATCTTGAACAAGGATGGTGTTCACAGCATATTCAAAAATCTGTAAATACATTAGTAGAGCTGTGGGTACTTAACTTTAGATGCACACTTTTTAGAACATCAGTGATATTATGTAGCAATATCCTTGAGAACAAGGATCAGGATGTTTATGTTCTCACCTTCAATCTCCTACTTCACACTTGGGGGTTGCAGTGAATGCAAGCTGCCTCCCTTGTGGATATGAGAAGTTAATCCCTAGTCCTTTTGGCTATTCATACATATGCTAGATACTTTCTAAAACTGTTATTAAAAATATCTAAGCAAGGCTCCAGGTGATGTAGGCATTACACATGCAGAGTTCTACCAATTTGTAAACATTACATCTTCACAGTGAGTCAGTTCCCTAAGACACATTAACCAGTAAAGCTCATCAAACTAATTTGAACTTGGAGCCAAAATCTGAATCTGACACTTAGGTCACTCTTCCACTGATTTCAAGATGAAATTTGGCTATTGGAGCTTGACTTCTAAACTTGCCTTTCCTTTTGTCCTCACCAATAATGGTAGTACCATTTTGGTACATATAATTGCAGGCATAAAGAATATTAATTAGTTCCCTGACTACTTGACTGTGCCACCCAATCAGCATAATGTCTCTCTGCTAGTATT
This sequence comes from Myiozetetes cayanensis, assembly GCF_022539395.1. Classification (NCBI taxonomy): domain Eukaryota; kingdom Metazoa; phylum Chordata; class Aves; order Passeriformes; family Tyrannidae; genus Myiozetetes; species Myiozetetes cayanensis. The sequence goes on along the minus strand of NW_026087411.1, from coordinate 83,083,523 downwards.
AATGTCTACACTTAATATTGTGTGATTTCTTTGTCCATGAAACAACATACTCTTTAAGAATTGCCTTTAGTGACTACCCTGAATCACTTGGGTGGTAATCCTTTATCACTCCTTTTCTCTCTAGATCTTCACTCTATGTATCTTTCATGTTTGAATTTAATCAGGAGCATCAGTGAATTAATTTTGCACTTTTAAAAATTATAGTTAACACAGAAAGAATGTAAAATTTAATTTTGAGACTACACTAAAACACTCCCCTATTCTCTTTTCCTTTTTTTTTCTTTTTCTTTTGTATTTCTGCAGAAAAGTTCAGGCTTATTCTGATCTTTCTTTTGTTAAAATATAGTTTTCAGGGCAAAAAGAACAGATATTGAATTCCCTACCTGTACTAAGCTATTAGTTTTCAGAATAAAATAAGTGTTGAATTACAGTAATACAAGAAGAGCAGAATAATTAAATGAGAATAATACATTAATACTTCTAAGTTTATCTTCCAGACCACACAGAACAATTATGTTTCCTAAATCATAGGGGACCAGGGACACACTATTAAAGGAATAGTTCTTCTCCATTTGCTTCACCATCTATTTGCAGCTCTAATAATTCGTACAGGGTACATAGAGGTCTTTATTGCACCTACAGGACTATTTTCATCCCAAGCCACTTAAACTGTAGCACTAGTAATGCAAAAAACTTACTTTGTGTGGCTTGATAAGCATCTGTAATCTTGAGAGACACATTTCTACTTTTGACACTGCCTTTTGACATCTCATCACAATTACTTCAAGATTAAATGCATGTGGATATTACCACTTTAGTATGCATATTTCCTACATTTAATTGTCTAAGATTAAGTACGTGGTTTTGGCAAACATTTAACAATTACCTGAAATATTTCTTATATAAAAAACAAACAAAGAGATTGAAGAAATGTATAATGGTTTGTAACAGTAATCACACCACACAGCCTCAGAGGGTGTACTGTGCTTTTCATCTGTAAAAGAAATTACAAATGTGATCTGCTCATTAGTCCTACTCTTAAATGATACTGAACAGTGAGTGAGACTGAGCTGGAGAACATGATTGTACTGCCTTATTTACTGTTGCTGGTTATACCGCTCAGGGTTTGAAATTCAGATCTCTGCTACTGTGAAAACGACAGCAGCAGTGCATACATCAAGGACCTGTATTTCTTCTTGTAAAACAAAGACCCACCTCCCTATCTGCAGTAAGAGGAGAACTACACCTTTTCTTCCATGCTGATCTATCAGTGGGATCCCCAAAGCAGCCTAGATAGAAGATGATGTTGCCACACTCTTTCAAGAGCTACATAGCCTAAAAGAAATTGTCATAGCTTTAATTCTGTTATCTCCCAGCAAAGTTTTGAGCCTTACTGACCTAATACTTCCTAAATAAGGCCACTTTCAAGATCTCAGATGAGATTAGAAAGACTGTTTCTGGCAGAAAAGATCTCATGGATTCCTGAGACTCAGCTGGTTTCAGGATCTAAATATAAACCATAACCAATCTCAAGCTGAACAGGTCAACAAGCTGGTATCCTTTCAGAGCATGTGAGTGTTGGTATGTGAAAGTATATTCAGGTTTTGATAGTACCTTGGTAATAATAATGGCCAGTCTTCACGAGCGAAGATCCGGGGAAGGTCTTTACACCTTCCAGCCTGCGCATTGGATTTTTTAGATGAGACACAGTGTGCACGGAACTGAGCCCACCCTTTAATCCTAAGGTTCATCTACCGGGGCCAAGCAAGCTTGGACGGTGGCAGCGAGGTCCTCAGGACGTAGATGGATTGCCTTTTAAGGACTAACGAGTTCCATCTGCCCGGGAGTGGCCCTGACCCGGAATCGAACCCGGGCCTCGGCGGTGACAGCGCCACGCCCTTACCACTAGACCACCAGGGGCTCCAGTACCTTGGTAAAAGGAGAGCTAAATTGCCCTAGTCATTCAGTGTGAGTGGTCTTAAACCCACTCATTATTGAGTAAATTACGTTAACACATGCACAGTTTTTGAAGTCCCATTTCTACCTGGGACTGGGGCATGCTAGGTGAACAGAGGCACAGACTCAGCTGACGGACAAAAATAATTCAAAAATATTGCCACTGTAACTCAAAAATGTTTAATTCTGTGTTTGTACCTTGTCCTTTATATCTCTACACCAAAGCATTATTCAGATTGATTCTTTCAGCTTATCTCTATCTCTAGTTTTTTCTTAATAGTTTGCAGAAGAAGAGAAAAAAAAAAATTACATGATGAGAAGAAACACTTATTTTCTCAGTGGGAAGCACATGAAGTAAGAAAGACATCAATCACTACCACCTTCTCTTCTTTATCTGGGAGCTATTTCTTCACTTGTACATACTTACAGAGCTGAATGTTGCTGCAGGCAATGTGAGACAGGAGCCTTGATTGTGATGCTCCACCCACAGATTGTATAGCAACAAACGAAAAGAAAGTTCTTCATCTTGTTCTTTGCTACCCTCATGCTATGGCACATTGTAACCTCCTTTGTAAGCCATGGAAGAGATCATGGAAGGAAAACAAAGCAGAGTCTTGAAAGACCCTCTTCTTTCTTTCTTGTGTTTCAAAGGATACATAATTTTTCTTCGAAATAAAGAAATGTAACTGCTGCTCTCTGTAATCCATTTTTCTTGCCTCCCTTGGGAGGGGAAGAAGTAGATACTAAAGGTTTAGATATTATTTTAACTGCAGCTTAAAACAGCTACAGTGTAATTAGACCAAACTATCACTGTGAGAAAGCACACACATTAGTCAAATAACATGTGCCATTCCATGCTTAAAGTTAAATACACGTGCTACCACCATGACCATGCAACTCATGCGACAGTGGCTGATGAGACCTGTCCAGGGCCAGGAGCAATGGGATTCAAGCCCCCACTGAGTATAAAAGAAGCCCTTAGGGAGCACTGCTGACCAAAAGTGCTGCTAACAGTGCATGATGCATCATCCAGGGCATGGCGTGGCAGTTCCAGCAGCAGTTCACATGAAAGGGCACGCAGGAAGGAGATTGAAACCCTGACAGCTTGACCAGGGAGCAATGGCATCCACCCAGCAGAAAGCCATGGCCTCTGTAGGCTCTGCACCCACTATGAGTGACAGAGATGCCCACAGAGAGCTCCAGGGGAACTTACTGATACCCGGGTGTCAGTGGCAGGATGTGGTTAAGGGATCAGGAACACAAGCAGTGGTCCCCTCTATCCTTCATGTTGCAGGGAATTCAACCTGGTGTCACTGGAAGAATTTCAGGGGTTTTTAACCTTAGGTCAGTTTATAGGACACCAGGGCTGCTGGCAACCTGCCTCAAACAGAGAAAAGGATCTTTGAACAGGAGGCATCATGGCTCACTGAAAGAGCTTTAAAGTAGATTTGAAAGGGGAAAGGGACAAAACCAGACCCACTAGAAATAGGTCTAAGGGCAGCATGCCAATGTTTAAGGCATGATGTGCTAGCAAGGTTCTTCTCAGTGAGGTAGGTGATGTGATGGTCAGAGGTCATCATGGGCACAGTGATCACAAAGATACAGTTTTTGGTTATTGGAGAAGTAAAGAGGAGGATCAGCAGAACTGCCACCTTGGAATTCCAGAGGGTAGATTTTGGCCTGTTTAGGAGCCAGGTTGACAGACTCCCTTGGGAAGCAGTCCTGAAGGGTAAAGGAGTCAAGGAAGGCTGGACATTCTTCAAGAGTAAAATATTAAAGGTACAGGGAGGCTGTCCCCGTAAACCAAAAGACAAACCAGTGGAGAAGACTGGTCAGCTGAATAGAGAGCTTTGGCTGCCAGTCAGAGAAAAAAAGAGATTATGACATTTGGAATAAGGGGCAGCAACTGAGGAGGACTACAGGGGTGTTCTGAGGCAGAGAGAAAATTAGAAGACCCAAAGCCCAACTAGAATTTAATCTGCCTGCTACTGTAAAAGACTATGAAAGTATTTCTATAAATACACCATCAGTGAAAGGAGGGCTAAGGAGAATCTCCATCCTTTATTAGATGCTGGGACAGGGCGGGGAGGGAGGGGGTGTGGAAATCATAGTGACAAAGGATGAGGAAACAGCTGAAGTACTTAGTGCCTTCTTTGCCTCACTCTCTAATAGCAAGACCAATTGTTCTCCAGGTACCCGGGCCCCAGAGCTAAAAGACAAAGATAGGGAGCAGAATGAAACCTCCATAATCCAACGGGAAATGGTCAGCGACCTCCTACACCACTTCTATGGGGCTGGATGGGACCCACACAAGGTGTCCTGGTTTCAGCTAGGACAGTTGAAATTTTTCACAGTAGCTGTGAAAGGTTGGACACTGGATCTGTGTGGACTGGTCTAGTTTGCTATTCTATACCACTCTCCTCATCACCAGAGGGTGGAAGTAAGGGACTCTGGCTTCTGGGAAGAAGGGCATGGCTTCAGGTCAAACAAAATGTGGTGGGGTAGGGAATCTGTCAACCATTCATTGTCTCAGGGTCCCGCTTGGTGAGCATTTTTGAATGTAAATCACCCTCTCTTTGTACACTTGTTACTAGTATTATTGCTGTTACTATTTGTTTTCTTATCTCATTACTATTTCCAGTAAATTGTTCTTGTCTCAACCTGTGATCTCTACCTTTTGTTTCCCACCAGAAAGGGGTAGGAGAGTGGCTAATTTTTTTGTTAAGTGGGAGCACTAAATTGGGGAATACCATTTCTAAGCCATGACATATGGGTACTGGGAGTATAAGGGAGCTGGCAGAGGAGCCCAACAAGCCACTTTCAATCATTTACTGGCAGTCCTCGTTATCCAGGGAGGTCCTGGATGACTGAAAGTTAGCAAATATGACCCATCCATGAAAAGGGCCAGAAGTAGGATCCAGGGAACTACAGAACTGTCGACCTGACCTCAGTGCCAGGGAAGGTCATGTAGCAGATGTCATTACGTGGCAATCCAAACTCCCAAGTCCCTTTCTGCCTGGCTGCTCTCCAGCCACTCTGTGCCCAACCTGTAGCGCTGCAGGGGTTGTTGTGGCCAAAGTACAGGATCTGGCACTTGGCCTTATTGAACCTCATCCCGTTGGAATCAGCCCAACTCTCCAGCCTATCCAGGTCCCTCTGCAGAGCCCTCCTGCCGTCCAGATGATCGACACCCCCCTCCTCATCTGCAAATTTGCTGATGATGGACTCAATGCCCTCATCTAAATCAGTCAATAAAGATATTAAACAGGACTGGGCTCAATATCGATCCTTGGGAGACACCACTGGTGACCGACCACCAACTGGATGCAGCCCCGTTCATCACCACTCTCTGGGCCCGGCCCTCCAACCAGTTCTTAACCCAGCACAGAGTGCCCCTGCCCAAGCCATGGGCTACCAACTTTTTTAGGATTATGCTATGGGAGACAGTGTCAAAGGCTTTGCTGAAGTCCAGACAGACACATCCACAGCCTTCCCCTCATCCACCAGGCAGGTCACCTGATCATGAAAGGAGATCAGGTTGGTCAAACAGGACCTGCCCCTCCTAAACCCGTACTGGTTGTCTCTGATCCATTGTCCATCCTGTAGGTGCTGTGCGATTGCACTCAGGATGATCTGCTCCATAACCTTGCCAGGCACTGAGGTAAGTCTGACAGGCCTGTAGCTTCCTGGGTCCTCCTTCCGGCCCTTTTTGTGCATCAGCGTGACATTCACCAACTTCCAATCATCTGGAACCTCCCCAGAGAGCCAGGACTGTTGGTAAATGATGGAGAGTGGCTTGGTAAGCTCTTCTGTGAGCTCCCTCATAACCCTTGGGTAGATCCCATCTGGTCCCATGGACTTGTGTGGATCCAAGTGGCTCAGCTAGCAAACTGTTTCCTCCTTTATTACAGGGGGGTTATTCAGCTTCTTTGTCTACAAGTTCCAGAAGCCAGTTGTCCTCAGGACAACCTGTCTTACTGTTGAAGACTGAGGTAAAGAAGGTGTTAAATACCTCAGCCTTGTCCTCATCTTTGATAAATATGTTCCCACCCATGTCCAATAAAGAATGGAGGTTTTCCTTGTCCCTTCTTTTACTATTGATGTATCTATTGAAAGATTTTTATTATCCCTAACAGAAGTGGCAAGATCAAGTTCAAGTTTTGCCTTCGTCTCTCTGATTTTCTTTCAGCGAGACCTGACTATATTCCTTAACTCTTCCTGAGTAGCCAGCCCTCTTTTCCATAATCAGTAGGCCCTCTTTTTCACCCTAATTTCCTTTAAAATCTCCCTGTTCAGCCAGACCAGTTGTCTTCTCTGTCAGCTTGCCTTTTGGCAGACTGGGACAACCTGCTCCTGTGCGATCAGGACTTCCTTCTTGAAGCATGTCCATCCCTCCTAGACATTACCTTACACTAGTTCAATTTCATGTACACTAAGGCCATCATACAAAGAAGAAAATTCTGGCAGTTGTTTTTTTTCATATTCACTTTATGCATCTAATTAATAAAATTATTAATCATCAATGAATACAAACCAATATCAGTTTGTTATATCAATTTTCCATTAACTTAAATATGTTGGGGTTTCTTTAAATGGGAAATAATTGTGATGGAGCTAAACTTTTATTTTAAATCCAGCTGCATCATTTTCTAAATTCTTAAAAAGCATTATAATCCAAGAATTAAATGTTTCCCTGTCTGTATTATTATGGGAGATATACCCTATGAAATTGCCTGGTATCACAATTTTGAGAACCTTCAGTGGAATCCATAGTCAAGAGGATGATGACTCTCCATTTTCTGAAACAGGATCCTTAAAAACATCCCAATTTAGGCATCTGAAAACTGAGATGTCACAAATGTTAACCAAATTTTTAAACCCCATCCATCTACATGCAGGTAGCTGCTTGTATCATGTGAACTACTTCATATCAAGCTGCAGTGCAGTGTCTGAGTCCCCATGTGCTCCATCCTCGTTTCACATCACTACAGAGTGCAGAGAAGGGACCACTCACTCCTTTATGCTTGCACAGATCCACGGTTGGACCCTGAGGTGCTGTAGTGGGAAAGGTTAACAGGTAGACTCTGGCAAGTGTATATCTTTCTTGCCTAGGAAATAGTCCATACTGACAAACCTGAAGTCCTCAGGTAGTGGAACCAGGAAAAATATCTGTCCCCTCATGCTTCTTACCTCTTCCTGGGATGGCCTGGTATAGCTGTAGGATGTTAGAAATTTGGGATCACAATTTTGTAGCATAAGAAAAATAACTCTCCAAATATTCTTTTCTTTTCTGGGGAGGTGGAGAAGAAGGGGTATTGATCGGCTCATTGCCATAAATTTTTTTTTATTCCATGCTAAAACACTGCATCTGAAATGAAATGGAGAGCCTTTGGAGACTATTCCTAACACATCACAAACTTAAAGATTACCTTTATTGTTTCTTTCACCTTTAAAGTGTAAATGGATACAGTGTTTTTCAGATTTTCTTAAGGTATGTCCGTCTAATATATATGCTAAATATATTCTCCAAGGGTCAGCTGACGACCTCTGCATGATATCTGCCAGGAATATGACAGCAGTGAAGCCTGCAATCAGGCTTTAGGGTTCTTTGGTTTAAGGTTCCCTACAGAAAATTGAGTGAGTCTCAGCAGTGAAAAAGCCTTTTTCAGTCCCAAGCAATGAGTTAAACAAATGCCTTTAAATTAACAGAGCTTTGGCAGAGTTGTGGAAGGGAGTAACTCATTGTCCCAGTTTAAATGAGACAAGGGTCTTTTGCTGAGGATGGGTTAGGAGAAAAGACCCAAACTTCTCTTTCTAAGCAATTATAAATCCAAAATTAAGAGGCTCCGATTGAAGGAAAACAAATTATGGAAAAGGGAAAATAACAGCCCTTTATTGAAAGGTATGTGTGTGTTAACAGAAACACAGAAAAAAACCCAAGTAAAACAACCAAGTAATACTCCTATACCCACCAATAATCCCCTTCAAGAACAAAACCGATAAACAGGCAAAAGGAAAATCAAACAGTTCAATTTTTTGCACCCTTTGGTGCAGTTCCAACCACAGTCAGCAGGGGGCGCTGTCGAGGTCACTGGAGATTCAAAACTTGTAATGTCCTATACTAGTCACCAGGTGGCGCTGTTGGATCACTGGAGGAGCAGAACTTGTAATGTCTGGTGCCTGTCACCAGGCAGCACTGTGAGATCCCTGCTTGCCGCCATGTGGGTTGGGGGAAGGGAAAGGAAATAAAATAAAAAAACCCACAGTAATAAAACAGAAAGTTCTCCCAATGGAAGAAAACTCACAATCTTCAACTAGTTAGAATCCACCTCAGGCAAAAACTGCAGCTGGGAATGGCTCAGGGCAAAAAGAGACAGCAGCGAGCTTCTCCTCCGACGATGTGTCCTGCCGTCCCCAGTCCCAGCCACACACCGGCACACACACACACCAGCACCAACCACACTGTAGCTTCCCCCCCAACTCCTCCCACTTCATTGCCCAGGAGACAAGAGAAAAAAGTAAAGTGCAAGTCCTTATCTGCCTTGTCTCCTAGGAGATTAATGTCTGACCATCAGCCATGGGGGCTAGGTCTTTTGTACTCTGAAGTGCTTATCTTGATAACCAGGGAGGAAGGGAGAAATTTCTTCACTTGGCTTATGAGAGCTAGCTAAAACCAAGACACTCATTCTTTTGTGGAACTGTCAGAGAACAGAGAGCAAATAGCATCCACCTTCCAGACCACCTCAGCAGCAGGAACAGCATTCTCCTTTCCCATCCTGTGAGTAGCTACCAAAAAGAGTTCACTATAACCTTAGTCTCTCAAATGCTATGTTTCTAAAGTTAAGTAAAGCAGTGGCAGACATGACCTTCAATGAAATTATATAGACTGCCTGCATCCAAACTCCACAGCAGCTGCCCTGAGTCTCTGAATTGCCTCTGTATGATGCTTCTGTGGCTCTGTGATCCTGTGATGCACTGTTTCAGTTCAAAGTCTCTGAAATAACGCTGGAGTTACATGCAGCCCATCAAACTGTTTTGTGGTGATTTTTTTTTTCCATAGCATGAAACTGGAGGTATTTGGATTGCACTGGAGGACTGTGGAGGGATGCAAACCTGTCTTGTCTATACTGCACTTGTAATGGTCCGTAGCAGACACACTGGCCCTTCAACTGAACCCAGGGATTGCCTTGGAGTGTGTCAGTTGCTTAGTCCAGGCTATGCCTCTGAGTGTCACCCGACACTAAGGAGAAAGTATGCACTCGGTTAAGCAGTAGGGATGAATGACGGTGCTTCTCCCACAGTCTATTTTACTTAGGTCTATAGTCAAAGGAGTCCAACTGCTGAGTTGTTGCCCTCTTAGCATACTCTGCTTCCAGAGCTACTCAAATCCAGCATCAGTTTCTCTACAGAGGTCCCACAGGGGTTCTTATGCTCAGTTGCTTATGGCTGTGGTGCACCAGTTCCTGCTGACACTGTGTACTGCTTGGTTTGCCACTGGCTTGCTGAGAGTCTGCAACTGCTTTAGTGGTTCTTAATTTTTAATCCAGTTTGGTGATACAAGCAGTCCACAAAAACCACACATCACAGAAGTAAGATATATTTGGCATCATTTCCTTCTTCTCAAATAACCTGTTTCTCCAGAGTGGGGTCATCCTAGCGAAGCAGATTCAAACATTTGTTTAAAGCATAAACATGTCCTTGTTGTTTGTCTCAATTCAGTTGTATTTCTTTCTTTAAACAGAGCTTCCAATAGTAGAGTACTAGAATGTTACAAAACCTACATACTCATGAACGTACCCTGGCGCCAGCCCTTAACTTGAGTCAGCTCCTGTGCTCTCCAGCAGGTGTCTTCAGAGTTTTATTCACCTTAGCTCTGCCTTCCTAAAAGGAGCTTGCTCCTTCTGCCCTTCTTCCTTGTTTGCATGATTCCAATTTTGTATACCACGCCAACAATTCCTTAAAAAAGTGCACACCTCATATTTCCTATGAACAGCAATTTGCTCTGAGCAACACACATTTTTGAACAAGGCATCAATTCAGCTGAAGCATGTATGAATTCTTGTTGCCTTTTCAAATTAAGTGAAAAGATTTACAACATTTTGTGATAGTGAAGAGGTGACGTTCCTGATTCATGCTGATTCAAATATTTACCGTATTGTGATTGGGTCTCCTGGTTCCATGAGGTTTGCTGGATATTCTCAACAAGTTTTCTTGTATAGCATCTGACTTCTGTGGGAGTTCTTGTGAAATTTGCATTACTAAAACATAAGAATTTGCAGTATCTGCACCCTTATAATGCCTGCCTAAATTAGCATGGCACCAAAAAACTAAGCTTGCCAGTTTCTGCTATTCACACTTTTGTTTTCCAATAGGTATGGAGATTTTTATCCCTGGCTCTCAATTCTTTGAAAAGTTGGAAACAAAAGAGAGAAAACAGAGGGAATTCCCCTCTGAGTACATGTGAATTTCCAGATAATACCAGAGGACTGACATTTTTCATAATCACTGTAACTTGAACAGACATTAAAGCTATGAATGGCCCCATGCAGTGCAAAAATTATACCCCAGTCTTGCTCTTATGTTTCAAATTTCAGTTAAAACCATTTATATAGAACCCATGGAACTCTATCATCAAAGCTAAAAAGGCAAACTCTTCATCACACAGGATTTAAAAGAATATTAGAATTTAATTTTGATTGATTCAGAACTCCTTTGTAAATTACTAGTTTAGGTTAAAGAACAGATTTGCCATTAAATCAGGATTTGTGGCAAAATCAAGATCAAAAAGACAGGATAAAATACTTTAGAATTTCACATAATTTAGGAATATTTTAGCTGGGTCTCTTAAACAGTGACCATATATTATTCTGTATTTCAGGTTCAGAGAGCCCTTCTATTCATGTATTGACTACTAAAAGAATTATTTATTGTGAATTGTTCATGTTCTAAGTATTATATCTTTGCCAGTGTTCTTACTAGTTACTGCAGATTCTTTTCTTTTGGTAAGGCTTTTGCTGTAAGTTGTGCAAGGTGTGGGAATGTTAAATTTATTTTTCAAGGTGAGCTTCTAAAAGAAGTGTGTTGTATTACAGTAGACAAGAACAATAATTAGGCAATAAATGGATTGAGAAATTAGTAAGAATTATATTTGTCTTAAAGAATAAAAAATGTTACTAAAACATGTACATTTAAAAGGATGAAGGTAGCCTGCTAGGAAGTTTACATTCAGAAAACAAGAGTTTCAGGTAAATAAATTGGTTCTCAGTGGGCATCTTTCTTCTCACCATTTTCATGGTAAAGGCAACATGAAACCAGTAAAGAAAGATCTGAGAATTGCTAAAATTAGGAAAACGCTTTTTAGGGATTTTTGAGTCAGAGGCTTAAGGCTAATCAAAACCACATACAGACTTTATTAGGCAGATTATAATTGGGTTTTCATGAGTGCACAAAGAGATTTGTCTGTTTGATCCCATGCCTTTTCCCTGAACCAGTTAAAAATATGGTCACTGTCTCTTTCCCAGCACCCCTAGAGCAAAAGTGGGAAAGAGATCATGGCCAGCAATGCTGTTTGCCCTAATAGAGGATGGGTGGGCTACAACTCTGTCTTATTTAAGATCAACTTTGGGATTCAAGCTGTCATATAGTCTTATTATCCAAAGTGTGTGGAAGTTGCCACTTTCACATCAACTTTCCCAGTGAGTCAGATCTCACCTGACATCCCTCACTGATGGTCAGAGCCTAAACTATAGCAGACTGTGTTAAAGTCACCATAAAATCCCACGTAAGTTTTTCACCAGTCATAGTGCTATAGCTTACAGAACAAGCTTTGAATAAGGGTTTTTATTTTTAGGCTTACATTAATGCCCATTAAACAAGGTCAACAGAAATCACTGCACTTCTAGAAAGAGCACTGCTCATTACCACTAATCACAAAAATGAATCATCTGCAAGCTGCTTGCACTTACAACTGTCTTGCTTAGCTTATTGGATGGCATGTTGCCTGCTCATGTGTTGTTTAGACGTAGTATAGGGAATAGGTGTCAGAAAAGATGATTTTACCAGGATAATTTAAATAGAACAACAACTGTTATCTTGTTAGCAGTAATTTCCCTCTTGGTGACTGAACAAGAAAGCATTATTCTCCCATGAAGCTTTCCAACCTGCTGGCACCTGCTCCCTGCTTCAGCATCATGAAGTTTAGTCAGTCAGGCTCCTGGACTATCTCTGAGTTGGGGCCCATTCTTGCCAGGGATACCAGAATATCAAGAACATGTTTTCATCTTATTCAAATTGAAATCCTTGCTTTGATATCAAAGACTAGGAAAGTACAGAAGGGAAAATGTTTCCTAGCCAGCAGCTTGGTTTTTTTCCTCCTCTGTTTCTCTCTGGAGCTAGTTCTCCTTGAAGCACTTAATCTTTTCAGTGGGACAAAATGTTCTGAACTTTTCATAATAAATTTTTTGGATGTTCCATAAGACCCAACTAGAAGCAGATTTCTGAAAAAAGGCTAGGCATACCCATTGCATATGTTTTTAAGCACTCTCAGTCAGTTCTGAGGGATACACTGATTGTCACCTCCAAAAGGGGTCAAATAATTGCAGAAATTTGAGTTTAACTGTCCTTCCTGTCTATTTTCTTTTTTTTTCCTTTTCAACTAAGTCAGAACTGTAAACATGAAAATAAACAATTCTTGCTCAGATTCTCATCATAGTGTAACACGGTCCAAACTACTTCTCAACTCCCACTCAGAATTCAGAAAACAGAGCATCTCACACAGAGCACCTGCCATCTTGCAGAATCGTGACATATGTGATTATCTACAAGACTTATGCAGAGATAAACCACCACACTTAAGACAGAGAGGAAGGTTTCCTCTTACCTCTGGTTAGCCACTGAATAAAAATTGTGCAGGTATCTCCATATCCTTTTCTACTCCTGCCCCTTTTTTTAATAATTGAAAAAACATAAGATCTATCAGAAAAAGAAGACTGCAATTAGGTTAAAAATGCTTCAGAAGGGATATGAAATATTGCAGTGTGCTAGCACTTTTGCCTTTAAAATCCAATCATATGTCTAGCAAATGTCATTTATTTAGGCATTTTAAGCATGTTCTGCTTTCAAACCCAAAATGCAGATTTTTATTTTCTGTATCTCAGAAACTATGTTAAAGATATTTTGGCAAATTAGCTTCCATTTCAGTTAGAAAATTTGTCCATAAAGTGTTCAAGTATCCAAGTTTACTATCAAAGCTCATCTAATGGAGTTATGCAAACTTTTAAAGAAGATCCAGAGGGAGGCACTATGTTGGGTTCTTTTTGGGGTTTGGTTTGGTTTTGTTGGGTTTTTTTTGTGGTTTTTTTTTTTCCCATAAACTGCAGGAGTAAATGCTCTTAAGTATATGTATTTAAAGAGCTGACTGAAATATGGGAAAATTCATTACTTCTTTCCTAAAAGTGATTTGACTTGTTGTCTTTATGTTGGAGAAAGAAAAAGCCCTGCTAGGTTTTTTTTAACGGTAGCTACCACCAAAACTGACTTCTAAGGAGAATTCACTAAAGTTTTTCCTCACATTTATTCTAAAGAAAGTTAAAGAAATAAAAATGCTATACCTAGTGGGGATAAAAAGAATGAATAGTACTATTCATAATAATCTTCATATCTATAGTGCATTTGCATATGAACAATAGGCATCTAATATTTTCGGCTGCTTTCTTTATTCTCTCTCCTCTTTGTGTTTGGGAAATGTCAGTGTTTTGAGTTTTTATGTCTCAGATGACTAGCTAAATACTTGTATAACTAATCTGAAATATTTTAGAGGTTCTGGAAATCAGATCTACTGTCCAACTGACCAACTGGAGAATTTCTTGGAGTGTGGCTGTATAACAACCACAGAAGACTAATTAATTCAAATAATTTAAAAATCAAAGATAGGTACAGCCTTTGCTGCAGTCCCAAAGATGCACTAAATTATCAACTGGAAGTAGTGTTAATAGGGACCTGAGTTAATTGACTGAAATGAACAAGACTCGACATGCATCTTGAAATTTTAGAATAATTCTCTAGTGCTATTCATGTCAATGACAGAAAACTTCCTGGATGTTCTGCTCCTAATAAATACTATTTAAGTCATCCAAAGTTATTCCTGGTAGAATGTTCTATTTCTAAATTTAAACAGCTTAAGCAGATGTCCTAAGCATGAAGGAAGACCTGCTCAAATAGATCATGAAAAGTCCCAAATGTGCAACTATGTTAATTCCATAACTCAGGGAGAGGAAAATAATACAAAGTGGTCTTTGAAAGAATGGGAAAGTAATGTGGCTGCTGACCTGCAAACAGAATAAGGCTTTTGATTTTAATGACAATCTTAATGATATTTTTGTTAACACTGCTTTCACTCTGCTTGAAACTTGTCCAGACTCACCTCCCATAAGCGTACAAGAGCACAGGGATTTTAAAACAAAGAGAATTAACAAAATGGAAGTCTGTAAACTACAGTGGTGCTAAATTGCACTGGTAGGTGGAAACATGAATCCAGTCTTGCGTATTACAGAGGAGGTGAGAAAGGCAGCACAGTTTCTTTAATCTCACGCTTTCTCTTTCTGCTTATAAGAAGATCCCAAGTGGTTTTCTCACAAAAAGACATCCAGTTCTTTCTAACTGGTTTCTATTTTTTTCCTAGGGAATGAGGCAAGTGGGAGGAAAGAATACAACATTGTTCTGCATGGCCCGTAATTTTTTCAGCAAAACTGTTTTACCCCATAAAACATAGTGTCTTCAAGCCTTAAACATTTTGTGAAAATACATCAGTTTAGAGCCAGAGGTTCCCTGGCATCATCAGGAAGGAAATAAATTTTCAGAGGAGGCAAATTATCATCCAAAGAGACCAGGGGCAAGTTTGAAATGGAAATTTATATACTGCAATTCTCAGTGTTACAGCTGTTGGTGGCCTGGTGCCAGCCTCAGGTATAGAGAAGCTTCAGGAGTAGCATTTGCACCACTGGTTCAGGCACATATGCTTTCCTTGTAACAAATGTAATGAACACAGGGATCTGGAGATGCTGAGGAGGTGGGAGTAAGTCAGTAAAGATGCTGGAGGTGCCTGTTTCAGGAGGCATACAATGCTTTAGGACACAGGTGAAGTGCCTCACCTATTTTTCCCTAATGTTAAAATGTTCAAAATGCTATTTTTTTAACCAGTTTCACCTCCATGGGTTTACAAGAAGAGTGGAAGTGCTCACCTTGCTTGATTTAAACTTTATGTAACACAAAACAACTGCAAACAATTTTCAGCAAAACAAAACTACATCTCTGTGTTGGGTAGTCCTTGGCTGGCCACTAGGTACCCACCAATCCATTCTATCACTCCCCTTCCTCAAACAGATGGAGGAAGAATATGATGAGAGCATCACAGGTTGAGCCATGCAGTCTGATGCCAAAACTAAAGGAGGAAAGAGGGGCAGGTTAAAAAAAAAAAAAAAAGGAACTAAATGAAACAAACAAAACCTAAAAAACAAAACACAAACAAACAACCCCCTAACCCCAAACAAACAAATAAAAGGAAAAAAAAACAATAAGAGGTGCATCAAATCTGGGGAGGGCAAGGACCATTCATCTGACCATATGCTCTGACTGCTGAATGGCTGACAGCCTGGAAAGGATGAGTAGTTGAAGTTCCTGCTTTCCAGCACAAATTGTCTTGTGTTCCTTCAATCCACTCCACCAGGTTTCTGTATTCCCCTCTACTGGCATGGCTGAGGAATGGAAAGGAGGGGGGGAGTCACTGGTGATGTGTACAGAAAGTGTGCAGCGAAGACTTACCACAGAGTAAATATGCTCTCCTATGCTCTCCAGAGCATTGCAGCTCACCTCCCCATCTCTGCATTGCTTGGGCTTGCTTCTTTACAGAGTTCGGGGAATGACCTATATCTCATGTTGGCTTGTGATGGCTGAAGGTACACTCGTGGGGACCAGGATGGTTGGACACACAGCACCACCCAGCCAAGCACACACAACCAGTGCCAACATCTGTCCAAAAGTGAACAAGGTAGGTTGAATGAGGCTTTGAGCAACCTGGTCTAGTGGAAGGTGTCCCTGCCCATGGTAGGGGTGTTGAAACTAGACAATCTTTAATGTCCCTTCCAACTCAAACCATTCTGTAATTCTATGGTCCTATAAGTACTTCTCACTCTAAAGGTGTCCGTATCAATCAACCCCTGTGCTCTGAGGTGGGTGGAAAGTGAATTTGTATTGGGAATTTATGGTCATCTCTATCAGCAGCTTCTACATCAGCAGTTTGGCATTAGAAAACCAAGTTTAATTGGTGAATAGCCTGCCAGTCACATTTACAAAATACACAGGAGGTACTTTTAAATTCTTGCATTCTTGAAACACTTGTGATCTTTTTCATTTATCTTTTAGCCTATCGCTTTCCTATTATTTGAATAAAAGAAGTGGGAGGATGAAAAAGAGAACAGCAAGGGCTTGAGGATCTCGTTATAAATACACAGAGCATCATCTGTAGGTGGTGATATAAAAAATTACAAGAAATGTTCCCCTCTGTTACTGTATATAGGTATGCCTGGTCAAAGTCTGCCACTACAAAAAACAGGAATATAACCACATTGTTGAACATCATTATCCTTCTTTCTCCAAAAGTTTCATTAGTAAGTCTGATTTTGAATTCCTTAAATCTTTCTGAGTGTTTTTGGCTGTCTCAAGAATTAATTTATCAGTTGCTGGGTTTTGCAGTCACATGCTCATTACAGCTAAGATTGCACTGGAAAGTTGTTGTCTGAGTTACTTTATCTGTACTTTAGTTCTTCTCTCTGTGTATCAGTCATAAGTCAATCTGAATTGTGAGCTGTTGTTTGTTTTAAAAGCAACCACCTGGATGGTTTTGGTCTCATTCTTCTCCTCTGGCTTTTCAGACCACTATGAAATTTTCACACCCTGTTTCTCATTTTTAGGGATTTGTGTCCTGTTTTCTTGTTTGTTTGTTTGTTTGTTTTCTTTTTCCTCACAAATTTGGTTACATTCTATCTTCAGGAATAAGTTAGTCAGAAGTAAAAAATACCTTAACCCTCCAAACAGCAGCTCACTAGAACATCAGGTAAGTATCAGAATAAATCTATTAAAGTGTTTTACCAGTACTGAAATGTTCAACTCTCAGTTCAAATACAAGAAATCTTGTATCACTTTAAGAATATCCAGGAGAATATAGGACTGTTTGGAAAGGCATTTTTGCAATGAGGTATTGATTCTGAGGAAGTTTTCGCAATAGGTTTATGAGATACAAGGCATTCTAGTCACTTTTGATAGTAGATAGGAATAGAGATCTGAAATGAAAACCTGGTATTGATCTAAAAGAGACAGTTTTGGTAGGGTGCCATTTTTGAAACCAAAAGATAGTGTATTATTCCAATGCAAAATACAAACCAATTTCCAGACCTTAAGAGCTCATGAAATTACCTGACTCTTAGGTGCTAATGAGTTACATATCAAGAGAGACTCACATGGTTTTGAAGATTAGATGGTTTTTTACTCATTCTTCATAATAGAATGTGTCCTCTGAAGAGGGGAATCCCTAAATGGCAAGAAGCAGTGGTTTCATCTCTGTCACAGTTTTTACACAAGAGGGCTAGTGATGCATTATTCTTATTCTCTAGGCAATGGCACCTTGAAGGCAGTGGAAGATTAAATTATCTACTAAAAACATTCTGAAGTTCAAGGCTGGCTATGAGCCTGGGTAAAACACATTTCTCCCCAGGAGTACAGGTTGTTGGGGCATCAATTTAGCATAGGCACTGCTGCCTAATTTTCCCATTTCTGAACCCTGGAAAGCCAGGCTGGCTGCTGCTGCTGTCTCTGCAAAAGCATGGAATGTGCAAAATAGGCTGTCCTTGGAGGAGAGTGGGGGCACAAGATGGAGCACACTCTTCCAACAGCACCAGCAGTTGCTGTGTCTACCTCTCTGCAAGGATCTGGGAAGGACAGGACCAGCAAGATGGATTTCTCAGGGCTCTCTCAGCTCCTGGCTCCCTCAGCTTTTCCTGTGCCAGGAGCAGGAGCATCACAGCTTTGTATCAGGTCAATCAAATTCAACTTGCTGTGCTTTCCTGAGAAAACACAGGCAGCTCTGATAAAAACCTAACATGATCATTAGAGACAAAAATAGTGTGGTAGGTTGACCCCAGCTAGCAGCTAAGCTTCCACCCAGTTGCTCACTCACTTTCCCACAGCAGGATGGGGGAGAGAATCACAGGGCCAAAGTGTGGAAAATTCATGGACTGAGATAAAAAAAGTTGATAAGTGAAAAAAAAAAAAAAAAAAAAAGAAAAGAAAACAAAAGCAGGTGATACAAAGGCAATCACTCATCAGCTCTCACCAGCAGACTGGTGTTCCCCAGTCTCAGACAACGGCTACATCCCTAGGCTCTAATGCTGAGAAAGATGCTATATGGGATGGAATATCTCTTTGGTCAGTTTGGGTCATCTGTCCTGACTGAGTCCCGTCCCAGACACTTGTGCATCCTCAGCCTACAATAGCTAAACCCCTGGTGTGTTATCTGGTTGCAAATCTAAAACAACACTCCATGGTCTGTTATGAAGACATTTAATCCCATTCCAGCACACTTAGGAACTGAAAGGGGAATTTTCAGGGAGGCATTTATCAAGGCTAGTAAGTAGAAAAAACATGTAGTTTAGGCCAAAAGCTTAAAATGGGGTTAAAATAAAGTTGAAACGTGATATAGTCTTAGATTCATGTTTCAATGTGGTTTTTACTGCATTTGGCAATCCTGAGTGCTTCTTACTGATCAGAATGTCACAAAGCATTTTCTTAAATTTTTTTTTCTTTGTGAAGTTTGAATGCACTGAAATATACTTTTGTTGACAGTTGGGAATTGGACCAAAATGTATGAGCTTAATTTAGTGTTCAAAATATTTATGTTTCTGGGTTTGCAAATATTTATTTTGTTTCCCTTACTGACATGGCAGATTTTACAACCTTTATGTCCTCTTTATCCAAAACTGAAAATATTATCACTAATAAAGATAATTTTATTTTTACACATGGCTATTTCAAATTTTTCTTTATATATTTTTAATTAATGTGATAAAACATTTGGAAAACTTTTTTTTTCTCACTTCTGAGATTTTTTCGATGTGTGTTTTTCTTGAGGTTTACATCTTTCTCCAAAACACTGTAAGACGTAGTGTGGACATACATCGTAGTAAATAAATGAACAAACTCTTTGCATCAGGCACTTAACATCACAACAACCCACTCACTTGTCTCTTGAAAAATTCACCAACAGCATCACTGTGACATCATGATTTGTTATTTCTCTTTCCTGGTAAATATTTAAGAAGGGTGCTGAAAAAAGAATTCTGACTTTTCTTAAAGGAAAAGGTGTTAAAAAAATTTCCAAGCCCCAACAGGTATTAGCCCCTTTATTTCAAACCTGTGTAGGTGGCATTACTCTCAAAGTAAGGCTTTTATTCTTCAAAATGTGTTTGAACAGTAGCTCTCTTTGGGGACCATTTTAAGGCAATGAAACCAAGTTAAGTCTTGACAACAACTTAGCTAAGTATGGATGGGCACATCCCAGGGACAAAGCAATTCTTTCTGCTTAGTCTATCTTTTGAAGCTCTCTCTTCTTCTAATCTTCTGGCAATACTCTAGCTGTCGCCTTTGAGTAAATCTTGCAAAGATTTTTTTCCCAGAATAGAAATAAAACCTGGTGTTCCTTAGGAGTGGAGAAATGGTATGCAGGTAGGCAGCTAGCAGGAGCCGGCATTGTTCCTGACCGTGCTTTGCCTCAGGGATGCTGCATGCTCAGGGACTGTCAGTACAACTTCTTCTAGGAGCTTTAAATTGCTTAAGGTCTCTTAAAATCCAGTTATGGGGGCTAACTGTCTTCTGTTTGAGTGTGCAAGCTGAAACAAAGCACACAGACTGTTGAAGGCACAGCTAAGTCCTTAGCTTCAAATCCTAACAATTCTGTGTGGCAGATTTAAACAGAAATGCCACTCAAGATAATTTGTAAAAACTATACCCATTTGAAAAACTTGGATCTTTCCAAATACTTAAATGTAGGATAAAACTTTTTCTGATTAACCCTCTGCTTTATCCAGGATCCGAATCTCATCCCATGTAATTTCATATCTTACTAGTACACAGTTTTGTAGAAATCTCTTGGGGAAAATCCAGCCTGTTATCAAGTCTCTAAGGGTCCATTAGGAAAAAAATAGGAAATTTTTCCTATTTTTTCAATTACTTCAGCAGAAAAGGCATTTCGCCTCTCTTTTTATATGTCATAAGTAACTATTCTGAGGATGATTAATCTACTTTACCAATAAAGTTTCAACTGTCTTACTTTAATGAGCATTAATAACACGTTTGTGTCATTACTTGAGACCTAAGACACTTTTTATTATTTGTCATAGAGTCCAATCAAACTATTTTAGTCATCACGAAGCACTGACTTAGCGGTGGAAGAGAGTATACTTTTAAAAATGTGATGGCATATTAGCATAGAAATATGTGGAAGCACACTGAGGACGTTGTATCAAGAAATAACTTTTCCCTGCTCTAAAGCAAAGCCAAGATACTATCTATAATATGTACCTAATGGAACAAAGCATCTTTATTTATTATGATAATTCTTCCAATTTAAAGTACTTCTTCAAAATGGCTGTTATGGACCATGAACTAGAAGAAGAAGAAAATGAGTGAAAGGGATCACATTTCTTTTCATAGCACTGGGAGAAGACGTGTAAAGGTAAAAGGTGGAAGTGTCACTTTGGACGACATGCCTGAGAAGTAGGAGAGGTGAAGGAAATGAACAAATCTGTGCACTCAGCAGTGTTTTCTTTGTCCTGTGAACATGGGAATATCTAAGAATTGCCATATGGTTCATCCATCCCAGTGTCTAGCCACTAAGAGGAGTTGAGTGAAGGGCATAGGAACACATTTGTGGGAGCCATCCCTTTCCTGTTTCTGGCAGTCACTTGTTTAACACTTGTTTATGAGTCTTAAAAGAGTGTCTCCTCTTTATATGTAATATAAAAGACTTCAAAATTAATGGATGCTTTGTAAGTGTTGTTTTTCATATGAAGGCACAAAGTTCATTGCAATTGCAATTCTGGTGCTGGTGGATTTGTTTAATTAGTTTTGAAAAAAACTAAACACAACACAACCATTAAATCTTCTTTTTTTATTATCTGGTAATGGGCTATATGAGTGAAATATTAGCCATTATTTTCATCTTCATCATTATATAATGAATTATGAACAATTAGGTTTGGGGTTTTTTGCTTGCTTGTTTGCCCCACCAACCAGTAAATGCCTTATGGAACTTTCCTAATAAGGGAAGCTAAGAATTTAAAACTTCTCTGTAAGCACAAATCTTTCTATATGCTCCATATTACAGATTTATTTTCTTTCCATTTTTATTCTGATGCTTGTTTGACCACTCTGTTCTTCCACTGTATGATGTTACTGAGTTATCGGTGAGACCTGCAACATCAACGAAATGGGGTAAACAAGGAAAAAAATTCTGCTCCTACAGAGAAAAAATTTCATCTGCAAAACATCAGATCCCTAAAGACGGTATGAATATATACAAGCTACCCTGGAATGGTGGTTTTGCATGTACAATACAATTACCACACCAGCCTGTCACGTTTCATTTACTATAACTAGCATTTACCATTTAGACTGTGGCAGTGCTTAGTCTACAGAGGCATTCTGCTAACACAGAGTAGAGTAATACTGCAAAAAAATTTAAAACAAGTCAGAGAAAAATAATCAGTTGTGCTATAAATGCAGATGACACACATCAAATATTAAGTCTGGAATAATATTAATTTTGTTACGAATTAAAGCAATATTCCATGTCTAAAACAAGAATTTCACCCCAGCTACTTAATTTTCCACAATCACTTAGTATGACTTGAGAGCGATTTGCTGTCCAAATGAATGCTTTATCATGTTCTTTTCCATATACCTTTAGGACTTGCTTATCATATCTCTTTTAAAATGTCACTTGCTGTGTCTTCTTTTATAGGTCTCTGGTCAGGTTTGCCAGCTTACTTGGCCCTCAGTGCTCATGTTGCTGTAACAATAGTTGTGGTTCCCGCTGTCTCTGCCAAGTGGACCTGCATTTGGGATGACCACAGGCTTTTAGGGATATCCAGCCAGCAGCCTAATCAGCCTACAGCCTGCAGAAAGATGGGTCCTGCTGCTGCTGCTTTTTGAAATCAAAACCTTCTTTAGCTACTTCAAGTAAACATGCTGAAGTAGCTGAATTTAATTTATAATTAAAATAACAGACAAGTACTTGCATATTTCAAGCAATATCATACTAGGTTGATTTTTTTCTATAACAAATAAATTTATTTCCCTAAATATTCTTCTCTCAGCTTTCATATTATAATCATGAAAATTACAACCCCCTAACCGCAGCATCACTACCAGTCACTCTGTGTTAAATATTGACTTAACTGAAGGTTCACAGAGTGATTTTTCTGAAGCCTTTGCAATGTATCAAAGCTTTTTGAAAAAAATTATCATATCTGAACAAGACTTTCCATGGAAAGAGAGTAGATTCTTTACTGTGGGAGTGGTGAGGCATAGGAACAGTTTGTTCAGAGAAGCTATGGATGCCCCATCCCTGGAAGTGTTCAAGGCCAGGTTGGATGGGACTTTGAGCAACCTGATCTAGTGGAAGGTGTCCCTTCCCATGGCAGAGGAGTTGGAACTAGATGATCTTCAGGGTCCCTTCCAACCTAAACCAATCTATGACTTTATGATTTATTTTTATTGCAATTCTAAATTACCTGAGTAAAATAAAGAGAAAGTTTCTCTTCAAAGTGTTGTAAAAGTCAATGTTGTGTGGGGTTTTTTAAATTATTTTGATTAGGGAATGGAAGAATATTTTTCAAGATCTCCATATTTACCTGGAAAATTATGTAAGTTTAACATCTATTAGAAACAGAAAAAATGTGATTTCTGAAAATACACCAAGATCCTTTCTATCTGGTTCATAGGTTTCTAGCTATTATCATTAATATTATTCATGGAATAAGAGTATAATTCATGGAGTAATATTTTTGGAAATATTATTCATGGAATAGGAACAATTTGTGTGCAATTGTTTTTGCTCATTCAAGGAAAAGTGCCTTTCTGATTAGATCCCAAACTATGTTACACATTTGCATGATGGCACATTACAAGGCCACATTAGAGACTTGCTGAAAGTAGCCAGAAGGCAGTGTGTTATTTGCTCTAGCATATGACTCACTGGCAGGTTTATCATTTTAAGGCTAAACTGGAGAGATACGTGCAAATATTCTGTGATTCTTAATTCACTTGCCAAACTATCCTTTTCTCATCTTGCTCAAAATCTGTCAAGGTTGTGCAGAAAAAAAATAGGGGACCTTCTTGGTAACCAGCTGATTAAGAGTGAGTGAAGTGCCCTTGCAACAAAAGCCAGCAGCCTCCTGGGCTGCATGAGGAGGGAAGCATTGCCATCAGGTGGAGGAAGGTGATCTTTTTCGTCTACTAAGCACTGGTAAAAGACATATGTCATGCTGGCTCTTGAGTAAAAGAGAAACATAAACATATCGGAGCAAGTCAGTGATGTGCTGGTAAAATGATGGAGTTTTTAGAGCAGGAGAAGTCTGAGAGCACCAGAACTACTGAACACCTATGGCACTGTGACTCTCAGTTAAGAGAGAATGTATCTGTTTGTGCTAATTTGGGAATATGCCCTTACATTGATGCTTCTTTCTACACCTCCTCTGTCCTTTCTTTTAACCCTTCTGATATTTTCACAAAAAGGATCATATTCAAAGAAGCTACAGAGACTAATGTGTATGGGGGAAGAATTATTTTAACAGGGATGCTCCATGTCCTTCCTTGAGAACTGCAACTAATTAACAGATGATCTCTGATTCACTTCTCTGAGACTAGAAGCTGCCTTCTTCCAGCATGAAAATGCTTTGTTTTACATAGAATATAATATTCATTGTGTCCCTACCCTCATAAATTCCTTGATATTCTTCCTAGTTTTCTGAGATTCATTTATATACTTTATCACATGGAAGTCCTTTTGACTTCTGCTTAAGAAACTCATCATCAATGTTCTCTGGCCCTGATGCCAATTAAACAGGCCAAATGTGTCACATTTGTCTCTAGGCCTCTTCTTTGGCCCTTCCAGACCTACAATGCAAGATCTGACTTTCTCAGTTGGGAAGTGTAGTTTTTATTTTATTTTATTTTTCACTGAAGTGATGTTAGGATTTTGTGGCAGCCCTTTGGAGGAAAGTTGGTTAATGTAATACATTCAGGTCATGGCTGAAGACTGTATGAATCTTTGGTGGTGATAAGTTTCCTAGGGTAGTGCTGGAGGACTGTGTAGGGTGGGCAGTAGGATAAGAGGCAACGGAAGAAACTGATGCACAGGAACTTCCACCTGAACATGAAGAACAACTGTACTCTGAGAGTGACTGAGCACTGGAACAGGTTGCCTGGAGAAGTCATGGAGTCTCATTCTCTAGAGATATTCAGAAGCTGTCTTGACACAATACTGAGTAACATGCTCTAGGGGACCCTAGAGGCAAGGAGGTTGGACTAGATGACCTCCAGTGGTCCCTTCCAAACTTACCCATTGCACCCAGTGGAACTCACTGGGTGCCTACTGGAAATAGTTCTTGATCCCTTGTGTCCCCCAAACCATGCCTAGCATTGCCAGAGATTGTTAGTCAGCCTAGATCAAAACTGCCATGATGCAGGAGAACAAGCCTTCTGGACAATCAGTAATTTGGAGTCACTCCCCAGCCTTGTTTTTATTGTCAGCAAAGAAGGTATGTCAACAAATGGAGCTTGTATTGGGGTATTAGAAAAGGGATTTTTTAAAAGTAGTGTTTCCAATGGTCTCCTGTATTAAAAGGGACTACCGAGTTTTCCCATTGCTTCTTAAAGACTCTGCATGTTTGACAGGTAACTCCTGTGAGCTTCAGATTAATTTCATATTCAAGCTGTAAACTGAAACAGGTTCAGGCTGATTTTTATCTGCACTCCAGTGGTGCAGGTAGAACATGGATGTTGACTGCTGTCGCAATTAAAATTGTTTTTTCATAATTTATCAACGTAGGGTATATAATTGGTTATACATAAGAATGAAGACAAGTCATAGAAAATTAGTTACATCTGAATAAAAGTATAAAAAAAATAAAAAAAGTGTAAAACATAGATCTAAAACCAAAATCAGTGACTGTAGCTATTTCTAAATTAAAGGTTACTGACAATACTCATTATTTATTTCAGCTGAATTTGATTTTCCTGTAAAATTGCTCCACTGAGTTCAGAGATTGACTTTAGACCAAAATCTGAAACCATATCCACTTTTTGATTTTCCTTTCAAATTGTTGTTTCTGGATAAATTTAATTGTTGAGTATTTGATGGACAGGTTTTGCTTCTAGTTTGTGGGGCTTTTTAATATCACTTTTATTTCCTTTTTAACATTTTGAAATGTTATCTGATGTATTTATTCTAATAAAAAAGAAGAGACTAGTTATCAAATAAAAAGGGAAAGAAAAATAAGTATTTACCTAACACGCTTAACTAAATAACTTGCTTTATCATGTTGACTAGCATCTTTGGAATTCAGAGGAAAGAAATTACTAAATGTCACGGTTTATATTTGTGATGACAGCTTTATTTTGAAACACAAATGACCAGATTTGTGGCTTTCTTTGTCATGCCCTCAAAATGAAGGAATCACTTGTTTAGTAAAAGTTATGGTTATATTCTGATGCTCATGGGCTTGGA
Source organism: Myiozetetes cayanensis (assembly GCF_022539395.1). Lineage (NCBI taxonomy): Eukaryota > Metazoa > Chordata > Aves > Passeriformes > Tyrannidae > Myiozetetes > Myiozetetes cayanensis. The sequence goes on along the minus strand of NW_026087411.1, from coordinate 83,057,731 downwards.
ACTGCTCTTGGAACACTTTTTCAGCCTGTGCTCTCCTACCAATAAATTGATCCTTGTACTGGAAATTAGGTAGTTATAAGTGTGATCACCTCATTACTCTGTGTAAATGTTAGTTTCTTTTCTTGTAAAGAGATATATCTGCTCACTCTGCAGTTTCAGCAAGACTGGAGTGGAAAGCTTGTACTGCTGAGTCTCAGCAAGGCTGTCCAAAGACTGGACTTGGAAGATGCTTTTATTCTCCTTAGAGCTCTGGCAAGCAGTCAAAGCACCTACAGAAAAACCACATCCCAGGCTTCTGCTGTTGCGTAAAAGGGCTGAGATCAGATAAGAGTAAGGGAATAACAGACAAGAAAAAGTGATAAGAATTCTACAGGCTTTAATTTCCTTTCAATTTTTTTTTTTTTTTTTTTTTTTTTTTGGTCCAAACTGTTGCTAAATTTAAAATTCAGTGAATTCCAACCTAGAGCAACGGGCTGGTAGATTTGCCTACATTGTATTGTTTGAGTCTTCAAGAACTGATCTGGAACAAGCACTCTAGTAAAGAAGTATAATTTATATTGTCAGGGGGAGGATCAAGACTATGTGTGTACTAGAGACAGGTGGGAAAAAAGACAGTGTGCCAGACTTCTGGAATTCTTTCAGAATATTCAGAAGGGTGATATTTACTTTATAAACAGACAGGGGGGAAATAAGGGAGACATTTCATACTCTGTTGGTTACTGCTCTCCCACAGAGACTGTCTTTGTGACTGTGTTTAAGTTGCTGGGTTAGAGCCAGACTGGCAGATCATGCCTAACTTGTCAAAACCCTGACGTGTCTGCCTCTTCAAGATCTGTACAACTCTAGTTGCCAGTGTTTAAGAAAGGTGAATTCAGACCAAGACAGGTATAGAGACAGGTTATTGTGATGCTTGGACAAATTGGGAGTCTAAGGAAAAATGGTAATAGTAGAAGGTCTTGAGTTATGCAACCAAAGAAAAGACTGAAAGGATATGCTTTTTGTCCTTAAACACACTGAGAAGGACACCAGGGATGGAAAAGAGCTACTTAAGGACATTTTTGGACAAGAACATATATACGTTTAAAAGAACCATGAATAGATTCAAGTGTGAAGTTCAATGGATATTCTTAATTCTCAGAGTATTGCAATGCAGAAATAACCTTTCACTTTGAGAAGCTGGGCAAATAAACTAACCCATTTTAGACTGAAGTTTGATCAGTTTATGAAAAAGCATTTGGACAATGCTCTCAGGCACATGGTGTGACTCTTGGAGTTGTCCAGTACAGGTGAGGAGTTGGACTCAATGATCCTTGTGGGTCCCTTCCAACTCAGAATATTCTGTGATTCTGTTATGTGGTAGCATTTGAAAGGTGAGTATGAGTAGTGAAGGGTGCTTTTCATTAGGCATTTCTTTTGGTAGAAGAGCTAGCTTTCACAAAAGCTTGGTCCTTGGTCTCTAGCTCTTGTTCACGTTTTCAGTTTACATTGTCCTAACTGCTGGGAGGCTGCACAGTGAGTCACACTGGGGTTTGGGCAGGGTTAGAAGGAGCACGTGAAAATGTGAATGCATTTGCTGAACTGTTTCACTATGTGGCTGCACAAAAAGCTGGAGTAGGAACAAGTGAAGGAAGGAACAGTAGCTGCTTAAATGAAACTGCTGCTTAAAGAATGGCTTGTTAAGCTACAGTCTGAGGTGTAATTGAACTGTTCAGTAGGAAAATTATCTGTGGGCTAAGAGAGCAGTAGAGCAGGACAGTCTGCAGAAAAATCCTTATTTCTATGAAAAGGGTGTGTTAGAGGTTCGTTAAGAGCTACATTGGCAGCAAATGAAGCAAATGGTGCTCTAAAGACTGAGTAAAGACAATTCCAATGAAATATTAAATCATTGCCAGAAAATAGGATACATCAGTGTACACACTATTTATGGTAAAGGTAAATTATATATCCTTCTAGAAAATGGAATGAAAAAGTAGCAATTGAAAGATGCCTTGAGGATTCCAGATACAGATACTGTCAGTAGAATTTGGATAGTATGTTTTGTATGGATAATTGGCATCAGTGCATTTCACACAGAAGCACATTTACTGTTAATCATATAACGAATGTCTCTGGCATTCAGTTTTATCTATTTCTTCATCTGCTTGAGAATTATTTACAAAGTGCAGGCTGGTATTTCATGCAGGAATTTCAGTACTGGGCTTGGTATGAGCAAGACACAAGTTTTCTTTAAAACAATTATTCAAGAAGCCAGGGAACAGTTATCAGATTAACTGTCCCTTAAAAATAACAATTCTGTGAATAATGCTTAAAATCACCCTTTATAAAACAGTCACTTCTTTTGGGTAAACAGTTCTGTGAGTCTAACTGCATGTAATTCACCAGTAGATACATAATTATAACTGTACATCCCACAATGACTTCATGTGTGGTAAATGTCATGCAGAAAATGAACAAAGAAATAGGATTATATTAGAAATGAAGTGTAACTACAGCATCTTAAAATCACTTCTTGAAATTATGACTCCCTGGTCTGTACATTGCAGAAGTTTGACAATCCAGGTTATAACTTGGAAAATTATTTCTACGCCTCTGTTTTATGTAAATTACATTCTCTTCTGGGCTCAGTAGTTTTGGCACATTTTATCACCCTGAGTAGGTTGGAGTTTGTTAGTTTTCTTCGCTTAAACTGGAGGCTGGAGTTCTTTTATGAGTACTCCAGTAGTACATTAGGCATTTTTTTTTCTACTCATTTTAAAATGACTTTTCATAACAAAGATGGAAGTGAGGTAGGTCTCTTGTAACTGTGCAAGGACCCCACAGGACTAGAATATTTTATCAAATAGTTTCTGACAGTTTGGTACATTCTCAATAAGAAAGAAGCAGCATGCACCAGTGCCATATCTAAGGATGTAATGGTTTAGTATTTAGAGGCATTAACTAGTTTGGTGCACTGAGGTTCAATTCATACCACAAGTTCTGGCTTTGAACAGAGGAGAATGTTTTAAATATATACCTTCAGGAAATCAGTGCTTTAGACAGAAAACACCTTAAGCTAGGTAGCCAGGTACAAAATGGTAGTCTGTTTTAGAGACAATGTTAGGTTTGTGGAGGAACGTTTTTGGAAGTCATTTGTAGCCTACTGTTAATAGGTAAAGCCTTCAAAAGCACAAGTTTGGAGTTAAGATAAAGGAGTAACACCTTTTTAGGGGTTATGTTGTTCATTTGCAGTCCTTCTTAACCAGTCTTCCTAGAGAGAAGCTGGTTTGGGTGAGGGATGTGCTGTACCAAGGATGGAATGCAGTTTAAATACCCTTCCACTAATTCCTGGAAGGGATGAACTTTGATAGTTTTGTAGAAGTGCAAGAACTGCCTGAAACTGTGGTGACAACTCCAGTAGTAAATAAAGCAGGCCGAGGGCTGCTCTCTGTCCCTGAGGCCACCTTACTGAATTGTCTTACATTCCAAAACAAAGAGGCAGCATCAATACTGCAGGATACGGTCACCTGCTCATTGTAAACCTAAGATCACACCTCAGATAAATGCCAGCTGGGCTGGGGCAAAACCATAGAGCATTCTAGCAAATTATTGGTGTGAACAACTACATGCCAACATGTAGACAGATTCCCTGGCCCTGTTTGTATATTGCTACAGACTCAGCCAAAGACTACAGTGGAGTAGATGCCTAGAAACAGCAGAAATACAGACCGCAAAGAGGGCATCTGAGGCAGTAAATATATTTAGGTTTGGACTGGATAAATCACTTCCACACGGAGGTTTAGAGGATTAGGCATAAGTTTAGGTTTGAAAAAAAACAGGGTTCTAACCTTAAATGATGTTCACGAGACCTTAGAAAAGCAAGTAAACCCCAAGTGTTCAGACATATTTTCCTTTTTAATGAGAAGGATTGATTTTCTAAAGTGTTAATGACATTTAAAGTGACAGATGACTGCTACATTTTCTTTCTTGTCTCCTACTGAATATCTGCTGAGATTTATGGTACATAATTGGCAAATATCTTCTAAAAGCAAGATGATAAACAAATATATGTGAATCACCAACCCACATACAACCTATCAACAGGATAGTGCTGCATCAGATAATTTTTCAAAACCTACTGTACTTCACAGACATCAAATGATCATGGTACCTTAAGGGTGAAAAAAGGTTTGTCCAAGGTTGTGGCAAGTTTTGAATATATCTTTTGTTTCAAAGGTCATCTTTTCAAGTTTTATTTTACATCCTTTTTATCTATTATGGACCAGTCTATAAATAGAATCTTGATATCTATGCTCCAACAAATATTTATGGGGTTTAGCAGGAGAGAGTCAAAGGTGATGGTCTGCTCATATGATGTTCCTCATGAATTTGACCAGACTTTGTCCTAAATAATGAATATTCTGCATGGAATACCTGAGAGTAAACCTAAGAAATGTTAATTTATTTTTACAGTAGGCAGTGATAGTCTGTAACAGTGCTACTGAACTTCATTACAGTGTAGTTAAAATAGCACAGTTCAAAAGCAGACATTTTGTGAAAGCCAAAAGCCTTCTGTTGTCACAGAATATGAAATACATCTCTAGTGGTGAAAGAGGTCCTTTAATTAATTAACAGTTCCTTTAATTAATTAAAAAAAAAAGAGAGAGATTTCAGAGTACTTGATGATTATATTTGTTTATTTAACAATGTATATGTTTAAATGTTTGTTGGTCAAAATTAAGTCTAAGAGTATCACGAACTTTTTTAACAGACCAGACCTTAAACTCATCATGACAGTGAAGTGGGCGTTTGTGCCTTATCCCAGAATGAAGTCCAGACTGATGTGTTTGGTTACACAGTGAAAAGTTGTATCTAGAAGACAGTCATTCAGACTTTTGTGCAGTGCCTAAGAGATAAATTCTCTTTCTATTGCTTTCATTGAATTAGTGCCTCATAAGAAAAGTTCAGATGTCTTCCTGTGCTGAGTATCTTAATGGCTCTAGTATGTAAAAATGATGATCATCAATGAATTTCACATAGCTTTCAAAAAAGAGCCTGTTCTGTTATTTACATCAATTCCAAATGTGATTGATGGATAGAAATAAATCTTCCAGTACACCTCCTCATAAGCATGTGCTATGAGTTGTTTATTGAATAATTGTTTATTGAAGTTCTTTGCATTGCTGAGCTTCGGCTATTAAGAAGGACAAGACTACTCAAATTGGCATAGCATCTGTTGGGTTGTGCAAAACCCTACATACTTTTATTTTTGTCATAGAGCTGCCTGCAAAATGTTGATTTTAATTGCATATAAAAACCTGACAAGTGCTGTTTCATGAAGTGGTCATTTTTTTAATAGTGATTTGTATCCTTCTTCTTGTGTGAATTGTGTGTGTGTGATCAGGTTATTGAAGACATGCTAAATTAAAAGATACATATACTAAATATATATATATTTCTCACAAAAACACATAAAGCTGTGGCTAGGTCTGCTATGACAACAAAGCACTGTCTTCTGTTTTGCTTTAGATGGAAGCTGTTATATTTTTGGTACCTTGTCAAAGAACCATGCAGCAAAATTGTGTTCCGAAGAGTGAGGCTGCCTCCACAAGCTGAGGGCAAATTCCTGGGAGATAGTTAAGCAGCACATACCTGTTTGGTATGTTTGGTCTGCTCACCAGCTGTCCAACACAAGTAAGAGAGTGCAAGGAAGGTGATGCATTTTAACTTATAAATTGGAGCAAGCAGTCACAGTATACTCCGAAAATTGGCTTCACCAGAAACCTTTTTTAACTGATCAGGTACTTCAAATGTTTTGAGTGTGAAAAGATACAGTTTATTTCTAGAAGATTTGATTTCTTTTTTTCTTACTATATATTTAATGTAATTGCTAATATATAGTGAACAAAATGATGTTATTTTAACAATATTTATATTTCAATGTTATCTCTAAAATAAATAATTCAATCCAGTATGTTAGGCTTTGGGTTGTTTCCAACAGATAGTTTACAAAGATACAGAAAGATTTGTTAGTAACAATTTCCAGCTATGAAAAATTACTAGTTTATAAAATACTATCTTTAAGTTTTACCAGGTATAAATATTGAACAGCTATCAATTTTAGAGAATTACAGATTTAAAAAAAAAAAAAATTATTTTAAGATCAGTACTTCCAAAAACTGCAGAGAATTTATTTGCTTTCCCAAACACTATAGATTTTGAAACACTGTCAGTGGAAGGCCCATTGCAAGCTTTGATGTGTAGACATCTTTATTTCTTTATGAATGAAAAGAATTCTAATATACTTTTAAGAGAAAGTGATCAGTAACAGTTTCTCATGTACATTATTCAGAATAATGTTACTCCTAACATGCATGCAAACTTATAATTTTGGAACAGATAACATGCAGTGCTTTGAGTACATGGATTGGTGACAGTCCAGTATTGCAGAATGGAAGGTGATTCCTTTCTAAACTGTTATAGCTTGAGCATTGCAGAGGGATTCCTCTCCAAAAATCCCTGAAGGGAAATGAAATCTCTCAGTCACCCTGAGTCACTTGCCATTGGTCAGGTCAATAACCAACCTTTCCCTCAGTGCGAAGGATCATCACGTGACACATTAATGCTCCAACTGTTACACTGATCTGCAAGTCTGATTTGCAGAGTCCAGAGTTGAATTCAGTCTCAGTGTGGTTTTATGCTGTTGAATCTCCTCGTTCTCTTGATGTCACTGGAATGACTCCGAGATCACATTAGATTATGCCAGTAAATGAAAACAAATGTTTGGTCAGTTTCTGCTCACAGTGAACATTCTGTGAACCTAGGATTGATCCAGTGTAACCCTCGCTTCATTTAAAAGAGTGGTCTTATTATTAATGTTCATACATGTACATATGTGAGATATCTAACAGTCAGTGCTGTAGTTCTATCAAATTTTTACTCCTGCTTCTTTTCAATTATTATTCTTATACCAGTTGCAAACTGCTAACCTGTAAGTATTGTTGTCATCTTGTTAATCTTCCTTGTGCAATATTAATGCTCCTTGAATCTTTGAGATTTATCTGATACTCTGCGATTCATTGTAAATTAATACAGAGATCTTTTCAGGTTACTGGATGATTCAGCACTTTCAGGGATTTGGCTAATTTTATAATTTTTATCCCCGAAAGATGTGTCTCACTGTTCTTGACAGAAAATATTACATCATTTTCAGCTGGAGAGAATTTAATACAAGGCTTTGGGTTATCACTGAAAACCTGACCACACATCAAAACTAGGCATAAGGAAGGAACCTCTTGGTGGAGTTGATTGTAGCAAGTTCTGCTTCAGGTGCTGCAGCTTAGACTGAATGGGTGGAGGCTGTCCAGGAGCCTGAATGGTGGTTTCTTTCACATACGTGGAATAAAAGGGAGTCCCACCAGCCATTTTTGCTCTTCTGTGTGTCTCTTAGAACCAGATGTGTGTCTATTAGAGCCAGATGTCTGCTCTTCTCTAGGAGTTTCAGTCTGTTTTCTATCATTTTTCTGTCCCAAGAATGTCTGAACACCAGTTGCATGGAGAAAAAGCAAGAGGAAGTAGCAGTATAAACACATTTCAAAGTTATGACTTAATAGACCTTATAAAGACCTGATGGGATGATTCATCTAGCAGGAACATTTTTATAAACAATACAATTTGTTCAGGACAGGTAGACATAGAAAAAGATGTAGGTGTTACCTTATGTGCTACTGTACATGCAGGCATCACTTGTTCTGAGGTTAAGAATAAAAAGGTCAGACTGTCTCATAATTTCTGAGAACAGTTTAAAGGAGAAAAAGTGTTGTCATTCTGATGGGAGCCAGTAGGCAGCCACCTATCAAGAAAAGTCACATGATGACTCTTTTGTAAGCAGAATTATCCAAACCACATGCCATCAGCATACTTTGATTTCCAAAATCTCCACATTAGGGAAGGAATATAGTTGCCTTCAGGCATTCTGGCTAATTTTTAAAAAGTTCTAGTGGAAATTTTCTACGTAGAAGTTGGAGAACGCAAAGAGAGATGACACTTTCCAAATATGATTCTCCTAATTTGGTAGAACCTGAAGGAAAAAGTAACAGTTAAAAGAAACTTGGGCATTTCATGAGTGATCATGAAGCAGCAGAATTCATGACAAACAGGAAGAGCTGCAACGTGCTTCAGCAGAGCAGATTATAGAAATTCAGAGAACTGGTAAGTGAGATCCTGTGGGAGACAATTCTGAGAGAGAGTTAAGCACAGTAGGCAGATCTTTAAAGGAACTATGTTAAATGCAAGTTTATGCAAAACTATGCAAAAGAAAACTATGCAAAATTGCAAGTTATGACAGTGCGGAGGAAGGGTAGGAGCTGTAGATCACTCGCCAAGGAAAAGAATTTAAAGAAAGATGAATGGATGAAAATATGAGGCCAAAGAGAGGAAGTCAAAAGCAGAGAAACCATGTGGTGCATAGGTGATGTTTCCTTCTCAGCGTGTCAGTGCACCAACAGGGAGAGGAAGCTAAGGAGACTTGGTCCACTTCTCTGCAGAATGAAGGACTTTTGTAAACAATGTCTGGAAAGGCAATAGATTTAGGTCCTTCTTTTTTTCACTCCAAAGGTCAGCTGTGAGCAGATGGTATCATAATAAAAAGGGCAAGAACTTAAAAGGAGAAAGAAAACGCATGAACGCAAGCGAACAATCTATTTTGTGATCAGGTAGTCCAAAATATTCTGAAAATCTAGAATAAAGTAGATTATTTTATCTTTAAAAAAAATAGAAGAGAGAGGTTAAAATTGTAACCCAGGTAATTTTGATTCCTGCAGAAATAGTGGAAAAATAATTAACATACTGGTTGTGAACATTTAGAAAATAGCACAAAAAGAGAAAGGAGTGGTCAATAAAAACCATGTCAAACCAAAATAATACCATTCTGTTACAGGATAATGTTTCACGTGGCTCCATAAAAACAGTTGATGTCACACCTTGATTTTAATGAAATGTCTCTGGACATGGTCTCCTAGAAAACTCTCATAAGTAATCTAGGAACATATGTTCTAAATGAAAAGGCTGCAAAGGAAAGATATTAAAATACAGCAATACATTGAGTGGGTTTCTTTCAGGAATCTGTCCTTGTTCCAGAATTAGTTGATATTTTCTTCAATGAATTGGATGATGGAAAAGTAAGGGGGCTTATTATACTTGCAAATGATACCTTGTTAGGAGGAAAAGCAGGTAGAGAATTAAAATTCAAAATACTTGTGACAATTTAGCAAAGAGATCTGAGGCAAACCAGGATGTAATTCAATAAGAAAAAGAATCTGTACCTGTACAACAATAGCCATCTATCCAAGCACAGGCAAAAGCTGATCCTGTAGCTGTCATATGCTTTTGCAGAAAAGGACTGAGGACCTCATAAAAAATTATGAGATGAATGTGAGTTGGTAAAACCATGCATCTGTGAAAAAGTACTTGCCATCTGCACAGTGGTGATAACTTTGGAGGAAAGCAAATCAGTTTACAGCTCTCCGGCCTCCCTGCCTACCCTGGTTTTACCCAACCTCCTGCTGCCCCTTGCAGTTTGGTGATGGGGGGTTGTAAGCTCCTGTGACACCTCATGCTGCTGGTATCCTCATGAGTAACCTATGCATTATCTCCTTTTGCCTTTGATTTAATAAAGTCCTGAAGCTTCTTAATTTAGATCTGGTAATCAATTGGAAAACATGCCATCCTTATGCAGTAGCTTAGTCCTACCTGTGAGGGGTAGCATCCTGTAATTGCCCTAGAGGGTAGCAACTTCACTAGTGTGTATTACAAAGACGGCTTTGGAACTGCATTCAGATTCACTAAAAAACCCACAGCATTTTGTAAAAAGTGCAGCATTTCACTTTTAGAGCTGCTTAAAACTTTTCGTAAGGAGTTTGCTCTTTATTTTTTTTGTTCAAGACTTGTCCTTGAGCAGTTATTTACCCTCACCTTCCATAGCTGTATTCGTTATCTTGACCTGGCCTTTATGTAGTTTCTGGAACCACATTCTGGCTCAAAGACTATTTCCAGGCATTTCAATCCCCCAAACACCGCCATGGCTAAGTGTTATTTTCAGGAAGAGGGTGGGAGAACTGATAATAGAGAGTGTCACACTGCAATTCAGTAACAGCTGAGCTGTCACTGGGGCAGACTGCTCCAAACTCTAGCAAACCCTTTCATCAGGTAGACACACTTTAAAAATATGAGAGATTTTGAAGGATGCTGCCATTGTCATTTCCCACCTATATCATAGTAACAGAAGTGAGATAAGGTTTCACAGTACTGATGATATCTGAAGGGTTACTGTACCACACCAGATTGGAGCATGTTCTGTTTGTGAAATATAATGTACAGCAAATGTTTTCAGGAAAGTTTGGGGAGTATTTATGAATTAAATTGGAATTATTTTGTATTTCCTTTGTTTCTCTCAAAAATATGGTCTGGTTGCAGCACAGTTAAACAAGTCTATCTCTGAAGAGGAAATAATGTGTTGTAATGGGAGAAAGCACTTTGCTATGTGACCAAGTCATATAGGTATGTATAATGTATTACCTTATCCACCCTAGACCTTAAAGCTCAGAGCTACGGCCTACTACAGAAATGGATTTGGCTTCTAAGTTCTGAGGAACTTACAAATGGATTTAGCATTAATAAATCACATTAAATCATCCATTTCAAGTCCTCAAGCTGATGTCACGTCCTTTGAAAAAAAAGTATATTTTATAAGAAAATGAGAAATACATTTTCTGGCAAATTACTCCTCTAATTTTGTTTTATTATTATCATTTTAGATCTGGAAGCATTTGGATGCAGCTTAAGAGGTTGGGAAGTTAAATTAATCGGAGATGACAGATTGGTGGGCAGATGAGATCAAGTGTTAACATGAACTGATGTCATGTAACCCTGAAATTTAAGGTAGTGTCAAATTGTGTAGTCAGTATATCAAAAAGGCATCTACAAACCAGTATATCTAAAGGAAGCAGAGGTTTTAATACCATTTTCTTATTTATTTCGATGTTCTGTTTGTAAAATGGGAATCAAAAGCATTCAGTAACTGTATGAAAGACTTAGAGGAAATCTATACATTTTTCATGACTGTGAAAATCTATTTATTGTTGCAGCAGGTGCTTGAAAGCAGCACACCCACAAAACCTTTCTGACTTCCAAGAGTCTGCAACCTGCCAGGATGGTCACTCTTTGGTGGAGTCCATATAATGAACTGCCACCTACAGCCAGCATAAGGATTTGTGCAACAGGCTTGAATCTTCCACTTTCCCCCAGTGTGTTTCTGTGCATTTCTCCAACTAGAAGGATAATTAATAAATAGACGTGGTGTAGGGGACTGAACTAACTTGCTTAAGGAAAAAGACTACACGGAGATATTTTTACATCTTGAGACAGGTTGCCAATAGCTAAACCCAATAAAAAGTAATATGTTTTTATTCCAGTCATGATAAGAGTTACAACAACAATTTCATTTGTCATGGGAGGTCTGACTATTTTTTTCCTTTAGATAAAGACGAATAAGAACTAGAGTTACACATTTTATTAAATAGAGGAACATAATTGTTTTGTTCTCTGGTTTAGGAGGACAGATGGAATGTAAAACAGGGCAGGTGAAGGAGGCTTAAACACAAATTTGTAACAATAACTTGAAAGTCAGATTCCAAACCTGTAAGTACGAGCTATGTGATAGAAACAAATGATAGCTCTGTGGCACATTTGAGCTAGATATTGGATATAAAACAGCAATCAAATGTCTGCAGAGCAGCTGCTTGCCTGTCTATAAGACATCTGGCTCTTTTCCTCAGCTCAGGAAGAACTTGCTGCTGCAGCCAACTGTTGTGTTTCAGAGACCTGTTTTATTTTCCAGCATCAAATATAAGTGCAATGTGACACAAAGCAATTTCCCCTTTTAAATTGCTTAGAATTTTTAGGTTACTTTTCTGTGGAGCTCTACTGCAGAAAGCTCTGCTTCTTCAGCTGCCCTTCCTATTTACACTGATCTACTAGTCAGGCATGATCACTGTAATTGGTACAGGTTTCCTGCCTTTAAAAGGCCTGCTACTTTGTCTTAATGGTGCTTTTATTATTTAACATAGGACAGGGAAAGATCACGTTAAATGTTGCTTTATGAGCCAAATGCAGCTGCCTGAATGCTGCGGAGTCAGGAGGCTGTAGCTCCTGTGTGCGCTGTTCTGCCTGTCAGTGCTGTCTCCTGGTGCCCTCCCTGTCGCCTCAAGCTACAGGGCAGTTTTCTTTATACCTTTGCTCATTTCTCACCCTCCTGAGAAATGCTGAAGTGTTGATAAAGACAACACAGAGGCATTCTTTTTTGAGAGATACACGAAGAAACAAAGCTACAACAAAGCTATAGCTCACAAGCTAAAAATCGGGGTTTTTTCCCCCAGAAATATATAAAATTTGATTTACTCTTTAATATGAGGTAAATGGAATTCACTTCTGTCTTTCTGAAAACCACTGAGCTAGCTGGAAAGTCAAAAAGTCTTCCACTTCTCTTTTCTATTTTCCTTTTCCTGTTTTCAAGTGTTTCATGAAGCACCCCTTGACAGAAAATGAAGCAGGATTGTTCTGGGATGGTTGGTATACATAGCTTAACTTTTTTTTTGTGAAGTTGTAGGAGTTAGCTGAGGTATAATCTGGCATTCTGTGTATCTATGTAAAAATCAAACCAGATTTTTTATCTGTTAGGGAGTTCGTTTTCTTTTCTCTTTCTTCCTTTCTTCCTTCCTTCCTTTCTTTCTTTCTTTCTTTCTTTCTTTCTTTCTTTCTTTCTTTCTTTCTTTCTTTCTTTCTTTCTTTCTTTCTTTCTTTCTTTCTTTCTTTCTTTCTTTCTTTCTTTCTTTCTTTCTTCCTTCCTTCCTTCCTTCCTTCCTTCCTTCCTTTCTTCCTTCCTTCCTTTCTTTCTTTTTTTCTTTCTTTCTTTCTTTCTTTCTTTCTTTCTTTCTTTCTTTCTTTCTTTCTTTCTTTCTTTCTTTCTTTCTTTCTTTCTTTCTTTCTTTCTTTTTTTTCTTTCTTTCTTTCTTTCTTTCTTTCTTTCTTTCTTTCTTTCTTTCTTTCTTTCTTTCTTTCTTTCTTTCTTTCTTTCTTTCTTTCTTTCTTTCTTTCTTTCTTTCTTTCTTTCTCTTTCTTCCCTCCTTTCCCTTTCTTCCTTCCTTTCCTTCTTTGCTTTCAGAAAAAGAAGTGGGAATTCATTCATTGTCATCTACTGATGACTTTTTACCTTAAGACATGATCCCTAACACGATCTTTTACACTTGCTGTCCACTTCTGGTTCATAAATTTTGATTTATCTACAACATGGATAAACAAACTATATGCTTGCAAAGCAATACCTTGGTGATGTGTCACAAAGCAGGCACCAAATTCACTTTCAGTACTGCTAAAATGAAGACCTTAGTAAATTCACTCCTAACTTATTGCTTTAAATTTTCCATCAAGGGATAATAGCATATTAATTCAGAAAATGAGATAACAGATTATATAAGGAGTTACTCAACTATGTTATATTAGTCTGTAAGGCTTGCTTTAGAATGAGAGAGAAGCTGTAGCTATAGCAGAAAAAAGTTTCTCCTTTCACAGCACTTGGTCTGAAGCCTATTTGCTTTGGAAACTTTCACCTTGATTGTGGTGCAATGGGAGGAGTTTTCACAGAAGGCAATTAATTTTAATCAAAACCATCATCCATTTCAGCCAAAAAAGAGGTATGTTTAAGTAGTTTTGAAGAAAGTGTGTACCCTTTTGTCCTTTAAAAATACATAATCTGATTTGGCAGGGTGCATTTGTGGTGTCTCTGTAGTAGATTTTCTATTAAATTTATTTAAATACTCCCATCCTTGAGAAAATAAGCTAGATGAGTTGGTTTGAGACATTCATTAAAACCTACTCCAAAATACATTTTATATGAAAAATGGCTTTGCTACTGAGAATGATTGGTATGTCAAGAATTTCATTTCAGGCAACATTTTTGTTATTAGAACAAGCTTCTGTTGTCTACACAGGGGTTTTGTTCAGAAAGATATAAGGCAAGATATGAAAAAAGCATCCTTCCAGTGTTCTTATCTACTATGCAATACTTCTATTGTAAGCATAGATAATAACAATTCCAATATTTTTTTCATTTCCTTGGGTGCTGCTTCTTACTCACATCTTATAATGGTCCTTCTGATTTTACTGCTGCTTCTCTGGGGGCTAGAAAAATAATCAAAGCTTGTTTTTCAGTGTGCAGTGTACTTGTTTATTGAAACCTTAGAACTGGATGACTTAAAGGTGATCTTTTAAATCCCTTTTTGCCTTTTTGTATTTCCTGTGTAAAATATAAAGACTATCACATTAACACATGTTTTTCTTATTGTTTTCTGCATCATTAAAACTTGACAAGACATTTCTCTTCCGTTTCCTTTTGAAAGAATACCAGTTTTTGAAAAGAGTGGAAGGAGGGAGGCTTGAAGTAGGTCACAGCCTTTGGTGACATAATCATACCAGTCCTCTAAAACTCTCCCAAGAGCCAAATCATCTATAGATGGAAGGAAAATGAGAATCCAATTAAAGTCAAAATAAACAGACTCACAGTTTGTTCAGTAGGTTTCTGTGGTTTCTGTTGTGTTTTGTTCTTGTTTATATTCTCTCCCACCCTTGCCCTTCTGGAAACTTTATTATTTCTCTTATTTTGTACACTGATAAGCAAATTTTAAAATTCTCTCAAATCAGTACAACTCTTCAGTGATCAACTGTGTAGGACCATGGGTTTCTCTCCACCTTGGAAGACATCTACCATACTTTATTACTACAGTGACTATTTTTACACAACCGTTGCTTCCTGAACCGCAACCACGTTCCCAGAGACCGTTTGCATATGCCAGTAACAGATAAAGTTAACAAAACTGAGGAAACTAAGGAATGCTGGTAACGCACTGGATGGTGCTTGCTCTCTCATTTCTATTTTTGATTGCTTTTTTTAAAGTTGTCCTACCCCATCCTGACAAAACCAACTAAATAAAACCTGACTAAAACGTAAAATGAAAGTGTGTGATGCTTGCTGGGAGATAAAACACCTGATTATTGTATGTTGCCTCTGACAATGGGCTGAGGAGGCAGTGATCATCAAAAGTTCATCACAGCTATTGGAAGGGAAGCACCATGCTTCACCACCTGATCACAGGAGCTCTCTGGATCTACTGTGAAACCATTACATAGTAGCCCACAGCAGCAAGTGTTTTCTTTAATGCATTTTTTGTCTTGTCTAGGGTAGAATGTAAAAAATATGGTGCAGCCAATAGCAGGCAAAATACCTGGAGCTTCTTCAAACCCAGCAATTGTTTGGACGCCATTAGACAAGGCACCCTAGAAGCAAAGGACACCAAAAAATGATGAAAGGGGAAGCTGGGATGACCTTGCCAGCCAGTGTCTCCTCTCAGGTCAATGTTAAACACAGCAGCGAAGGGAACAGAGACCAACTATTAATACTCTGCATGTCAGCTGAGTTGGATATTGTGTCCTGAGGGGATGTCTGGGAGCATATTTTAAATATTCCTCTACCCTATCTCTAACCAACAGGATCCTGTAATTTTCAACCACTTCCCTGCTTGCCTGCCACTGAATGTCAACAGTGGGTACAGCTGGCACACACAGAAATTGAAGCATTTAAGGGATGTGCTGGAAGTTTATTATAATTTGCAGTTGGACTTGATTATTTAAAGGTCATTTCTCTTCTGTACAAAATCAGTTTTCCTTGCTCCCATTTTTACTTTAACATTTGTCAAACTAAAATAATTATGGAGGTATTAAGTATGGGGAAAGAAATTATTTTCATGCACCAACGACCACAGAATTAGTAAACAGTTGAGGTCAGAAGGGACTTCTGGAAATAATTTGGTCCAACCCTCTTCTCAGTCAGGTTCACCTAGAGCATGTTGCCCAGGACCATGACCAGACAGCTTTTGGATATCTCCAAGGATGGAGACTTGAAAACATCTCAGGGCAACCTGTGCCAATGATCACTCACTCTCACAGTGAAAAAGTGTTTCCCAAAGTTTAGATGAAATCTCCTATGTTGCGGTTTGTGCCTATTGCCTCTTGTCCTGTCAATTAAAAAAAATGTAATATCATGCAGTGAAACCAGTAGATGGAAACTAATTCATGTATTTCATTTAAGTGTCCAACTGAAGTATGTAACACACAAGAGTATCTGGCAAAATCATTCATTCGTTTCTGGAAAAGAAATGAAATTGCACAATGAAACCTCCTCAGAACTGTCATCCATTCATGGATGCAGGTTTAGTGTTGGAAATGTCTTTAATTTGAAAACAGTGAAATACTACCTTCAGTCAACTTGACAAGCATCGTTCTTCCAGCATTCAGTCTTCAAACCCACAAATCTCTGCAGCAAGTACCCCATAAATCTTTAAAAATGAGCAGTAGGTAGGACCTGCTGCTTTTAATTCTCTTTCAGTCTTTGCTGAGCTACTGTCCTTTTCATTGCTGCTACAGCTACTTAATTTTCCTCAACTACATAACCAGTTGTTCAGGTTTTATTATGATCATTATTCATCAATTTTTTCGTCTCCCTTGAAAGGTGGAAGATAATAGCCTTGTCATAGTGATGCAGCACTGTCTCCAGACACCAACCCTCTCAATGTCATGGCTGAATCACTGTAGATAGAATGCTGGTGATGGCTGTGCCACAGGTGGAGTGGGTGACATGGGAAGACCATGATGGATATAAAAAGGGCTGCAGCAGCCTGGGCTGGCAGGGGCTGGTGACCATGGCAATCGGGAGTGGCCATTTCTCCTGTCTAACACACCTGGATGCCTGGACAGGTATTGAACCAGACCACGTCAGATTCCTCTCCTCTCCCTCCTCTGCCACTCAAGTGGAGAATGTTGCAAGTTTGTGAAACAACGTGGACATAAGAATAAGAAAAACCAAACAGCCCCAGTCTGCACCCCTGACTATCGGGGTCCTACAGGCACCTGGAAGGTCTTTTCAACCTTGGACAAAGGGAGCTTCACACCAGTCACTCTTTGTACTCATCGTGGTCTTACAAGGAGCTGGAAGGTCCCCAGAGCCACAATTAATGAAGCTCCTCACCACCCAGCTTTTCTGAGTGAAGCTTACTGTAAAGTTTCTGAGACATGATCCCATTGGCTGCTTTTGTGATGTCTTTTTATGGGACAACTTTTGAGGCTTTTCCTTTTGCACAGCGATTGCTAAAAGATGCCCCACTATCAGGTTTTTCCATATAGACCAGGTCCTCAAGGGTAAGGACTTTCCTTTCAATATCTTTCACCCAATTCCTATTCTCCTTTTAGGTCATATCTCTTCAATTGTAAAGAGCAACCTGACAGCAAAATTGCCTTTTTTTCTTTTCTTTCCCCCATAAGGTCAGAGTCTTTTGCCATTCCCTTTTGTTACATACCCTTTGTTTAGTGGGAAAGGGCAGATTAGGGACTCTGACCTGAGTAATTCAAGGTTTCTTTTGGAAAACCTGCTAAGACAGAAAATAGGCAGGCTGTTTTGTTCTTCTTGCATGAATCCAGACCAAAAATTGCTTCCTTATATGAGAAAGGACTGCAGTGGAACTGAAGATCACTTAGAATACAGTTGTACCACATGGAACTTTTTTCCCATTTGTGAAAGAAGGGTGTTTGATAAATAACAGGTAGCATAACAGAAAAATGATGCTGTAACAGAGGCAGGGATCCAAGATTTCCTTGGAGACTTAAAGTACAGCATAGTGACTTGACCTTATTGCTATTGTAGTTTAGTCATCCTATTCCAATAGTATCTGGAGATTCCAAACAAGGTTAGGGTTTCATAGTTTTTTATATACAAAAAGAATAAAAAGGGATTATCCCTTCTCACTCAGTGAAAGTTTATACGGTCATTAAATACATCATAGAAAGATGTTCACATTCGGTGGTCCTTAAAACCAACCCCTACCACAGCACTCTGCATTCTTAATTTTGGTGGAAGAAGTTGGCTCTAAAGAATAAACCATCTTTATGCAAACCTATCATTGCAGTAAATTAACCAAGATTCCTGGTTGTAAACACAGAGGTCGTGGTCTATTTTTTTCTTTGGCAAGCTACCACGAGGAGTAATATGTAGTGCAAGATATAGAATTAAAAGAAATATATCAATAAAAATATTTGAAATATAAGACTTTTATTTCACCAATACTGATAAATCCTTCTGTCTTTATGCATTTATGCAAAGAAAGGTTTATAAAAATAAATCATTTGGTGTTATTCAGATGGTGTTAGGAAGATAATAATTGCCTTTTTAGGGGAGAAAAGGAATACAGTTAATTTAGACAGGCTAAAGCTGCTGTCATCTTTTGCCCTTGTAGCCCTGCTTTTTTGAAGTCAAAGCAATAAAAATCTATGCTCAAAAATAAAAGAAAAAATATCTGCAAAGGAAGACAACGTAGCCCAACTTTTCTATTGTCTCAGAGAGAATATCTGCACTGAAAAAAAATTTAGGCTACCTTTAACCAGCCAGCACAGGATGCTAGAAGTGCTTTAATTGTGTTAGCATGGTACTCCCCTGGGTCTGTTCACCTGCCTGAGGAGTACCATTAGCCCAGGAAAAGCACCTTATTAATACAACTGTACTTCTCCAGTGCCTGAGCCAGCCTGTTCACACTTAGCTGATAAATTACACAATCTAGGCTTAGACTGACTTTCACTTGATGTCAGAGAAGAAGTGCAGAGTAGCACAGACATTCATGGATTTTGGCACAGGGTAAATAGGTGGGAAAAACAAAACAAATTTCATAAACAAGCAGGCTGGTTGCAGTCTAAGTGGTAATGAGAATCTCTGTTGCAAGGGTCCCTCCAGCAGTACCTTTAATTGGATCAAGAGGCACCCTCCAAACTGCTGTTCTGTCCAATTGTTATAGCTGGTTGAACCATGGTCCTGAGTGGCCTCTCCAGCATATGCATGATCCATCACTACTGAGTACCTTACACTAATTAAAAAACATATCCTAGATATTCTAAGTATCTGCATAAGATTGTCCTACACATCATTTCCCCAACTGAAGGAACACTTTCTACTGACTATTTTCAAGCATCTAATCTTTTACAGTTTGATCAATTCTACATCAAGAACCATCTGTGAAGTCTTTGGGATGGACAGATGCTTCACACAAAGATATTAACCTGCACACTGAAGATGTGTGCAGACTAACAAAATGGTTATTGCAAATGGCTGCTACCCTCTCAGTATTTTAGTTCTCAGTTTGTCTCTTGATCCTCTCATACTACTCTAAGTTTCATCATATCTTACCCAAAATACATCTTGGTTCTACAGGCACTGCCAGAAGTGACTTTCTACCTTCTGGATGGCTTTATAAAAATGCTTAAAAAAAAAAAAAGGTTTTAAATCTTGAATTTGGGTAGTACTACATATGTGCCTTTAATTTCTAGTGGGTTTGACAATTTTATGTAGCAAGTTCTGCTGTGTGTGATAGAAGTGATCTATGCACCTGAATATGAACATCTCATTCAGAAAGTTAGTAGTATTTAGTAGTCAAATAGGGAAGTGGGAAAATGGATCTCAACACTTCCTTTGCTTGAGTGACTGAATAGAGCAACAAGATATCATGTTCAAAAATCAGTTGCCTGTCAACTTGCACTGTGTTCCACCTGCATTCTGGTCAGAGGGAATCTGCTCAGTTGCTAGGTTTTAATTTTCTGTTATTTCTTGCTTTTCATAAACCTACTTAAATTCAGATATTTAGTTCTTAGCTTTGACATGGATTCATGATACCTTCATTGTGGCAAACTTTGTAGGAGAATAATTTTCCTCTTACTGGTTTGATTGATATATATATTTGATGAAAGTGTTTTGACAATCTGCAGTGAAACACCTGCACTACATTGAAATGGCCTTTGAAAATATGCAGATATACTGTAAGGTGCTCTTTCCCCTATGCCTCTACCTGGGACATACTCATGATGTAATTTTAAATAAAACACATTAATATAATAGCACAGTTAACTCCCTTAATCTGAATGAAAAATGTATATCTCACACGGAGTCATAGAACGGGTAAGGTTGGAAGGGACCACTGGACATCACCTAGTCCAACATCCCTGCTCAAGCAGGGTCCCCTAGAGCACATTACTCAGTATTGTATCCAGACAGCTTTTGATTGTTTCCAGAGAAAGCTCCACAACTTCACTGGGCAATCTACTCCAGTGCTCGGTCACCCTCACAGCAAAGAACGTCTTCCTCATGTTTGGGTGGAGCTCCCTGTGATCTGGTTTCAACCCGTTTCCTCTCATCCTTTTTGCTCAGGACCACTGAGAAGAGCCTGGTTTGATCCTCATGGCACCTTCCCTTCAGAAACTTATAGACATTGATAAGACCCCCTCTCAGTCTTCTTCTCTCTAAGCTAAAAAAAAAAAAACAGAACACTTCATGAATTTGCGTGTCGTATGATACCACTAATGTTACTTTCTCCTTCTTCTGACTTATTGTCACCTTGCCTTGAAAGAACAAGACAGTTACAGGCTCTACATAACTGGCATTTTGGTTGAGAAGTCCCAGCTGAATCTGCCCTAGTCTTTTCATTTTTTCTATCCCATGACAGTAGATGAGGTTGGTGTCCAGCTGAGATTAAAATTACCTTTACTTACACAGTGAATCACTCAGTACCTGTATTTAATGTGCAGAATTGTCGTTAAAGAATATTAACTATGTAATATGCCTATGCAGAATTTCAGAAGAAAACGTACCTCCTGTCAGTTCTGAAAACGAAAAGAACATTTGATACTTCTGTTTCCACTAGATTAGTAAAGCTACTAATATACTACATATCTATGTATGGTAGAAATCAGACATGAACAAATATACAGAAGAACTTTATCTGTATCTGCCTTTCAAATCTAATCCTAGACAAAATTATATTTAGCATCATTTTAAGACATCCTTCCTCCCTTCTTGCTCCAGAAAGACAGAAGTCTCCCATAGGGCGACTTCTATGTACAGGTGTCTCAGATACTCCAGAATGTCTATAATAATAATAATGGCCAGTCTTCGCGAGCGAAGATCCAGGGAAGGTCTTTACACCTTCCAGCCTGCGCATTGGATTTTTTAGGTGAGACACAGTGTGCGTGGAACTGAGCCCACCCTTTAATCCTAAGGTTCATCTGCCGGGGCCAAGCGAGCTTGGACGGTGGCAGCGAGGTCCTTAGGACGTAGGTGGGTTGCCTTTAAGGGCTAACGAGCCCCACCTGCCCGGGAGTGGCCCTGACCGGGAATCGAACCCGGGTCTCCGGCGGTGATAGCGCGGCGCCTTTACCACTAAAGGCCTATGAATTCAACTCCAGGAGCCCCTTGCACTCTTGGCATCATACTATAACACAATTAAGTTTTAATTGAAATTTGAATTAAAATAATGACATCGGTTATATTTTAATTTTTGTCTCCATTTTCTCATATTTTGTTATTTTAAACTTTTTGAGAGACAATATTTTGGGGAAAAAAATTAATGTGTACACTGCTGAGGCAGAAGAGACTGGTGTGTACAGCCCACAAAGCCAGGGTGTCAAACTGGCAGCACTTTCAGCAGACTGTGCATGTGTAACCTCTTACAGTAGTCATTGTTGAACTTTGTTTTGTTCAACAAACTTCAAACATCAGGATGTGTTTGAAAAGGCCTATTGCAGTTTTCTTTAAACATTTTTTATCATGCTCTTTCAGATTTGCTTCCTTGAACTTCTTGTCTTTTTTCTCAAGCAGGTAAATGAGGACATAGGATCTTACAGGTTTATGCTGTACCCAGTCTACTGACTTGGACTCAACTCTCTTTATAAAATGATGTCGATACCAAATAGTGAAGTCTTAATAATAACCTCCAAGACTTCTATCCATTCAAATGAGCAAGTGGTTACCTTTCTTGACTTGCCCATAGTGGGTCAGTGTCTGGAAGAAGAGGGGATATCCAGCTGCTCAGAATTTCTTTAACTCTTTATCATTGTTGAGCAGCTTCCTGAGGTTCTTAAGGAAAAATAAAACGAGACATCTATTTGCAATGTAGAATTCATTATCCACTCTTTCTTCAGGGTACCACAAATTAGCCAGGCCAGGCCAATGTCAAATCATCAGGGGAACTCAGCAGAACACCAAGAGTAAGAACAATTACCTGACTCAAAGTAATCCGTAAGAACTTTGTTAAATGAGGAATGTGTTACCTTAAAACAATTGCAATACTCTTTTCTGTAGACAGAATTTTAGGTAGTACTACTGAGTGCATATAATCCCAAAACAATGATTTTCAAATTAATTTCAGTTATTTCTATTTGAGGTTTTGCACAAACTGCCAAGAAAAGAGAATTTTTCCTGCAGGATTTTTTAGTTGCCCCTAAAATGTGAGTAAGCTCTGGTATGTGCAAGTACTGCATATAAATTAGAAACCACATCTAAAAGTGGAATGAAAGAGGGCCTTTTAAAAAGTGATACTTATTTTATTAGCAAAATATTATCTCAATTGTGAGTAAGTTCATATTTTTACTTAAAAAATTATCTTTGATGTATGTTTTTCATATTTTTTGCAGAGGCAAACTGAAAAAAGATTTTTTTTCATACATTCAGGATGGATTCATTTTAAATAGAAACAAGGCTAAGAGCATACATCCTTTGCCAAAAGCATGTTTCTGTTTTATTGATCTTTTTTTCCCCCAGACAATCACAGAAGCAAAGAAGAGTGCTGGAACTGAACAGACAAAAACGCATTTGGGATTGTCCAGGAGAACAGACTCCCAGCTGTGCTTTCATTGTTGGATTATTTGGCAGATGCTGCTCAAAGTGCTTGGCTACACGGGTGGAGGTGACGTGATCCTGAGCGCGGTGCTGGCTTGTTCAGCACACCCTTATGCAAAACCCCTGTGTCCCCATTTACCATTGTGTCTTCTGATAGCACCTCACTCACCTACCTGCGTGTCACATGGACAAGCTCATAATAGCCCAGCTATCGGAGTGGTGGGAAAATGTGAAGGTCTGTCTGGAACACGGGTTTAACACGTGGGGAGAAGGATCATCTATGGCTCTTGTCTTCTTCACAAGGCCCAGGAGAAAAAAACAGGCGTGTGATCAGTGATCAGAGTGCAGGCAGCCTGAGTTTGTACAGGTCAAGTAACAAATGACAAGACATGAATTTGCCTGTCAGAACATGCACAGTTTGGGCAGGCCATTCAGCCTTGCTGGACATCACCCTGCTAAGCAAGCACATAGCAGATCAAAAACATGCCCCGGGATGGGGCATGTAGTAATTGCAAAAGGGTGAATAAAAGGGATATATTTATGTGTCTTCTATGCTGTACAGATCTGTATTTTACAAGCTGCCCCTTTCTACGGGAATCTTATTTTCAGTTCATATATAAGCACGACATGAGCAAGCAGCAGGCACAGTTAAATTTGTAAATCTATTTAAATTTGAATAACATTGTAGAACATCAAAGGAAATATTTCATGAGTAAAGTTTGTCATGGTTTAAAACAGGAAAAGCACTCTACATTAAGATTTCCAGTTTGATTGTTTTGCTTTCAATCATCAGAATACATGAGTTTTTCAACTTGTAGAGCAGTCTTAAAATCAATGTGCTATGAAAGTAAAATGACTTTTTTAAATTTTGCATGCTTTTCTTCCTTATCCAAGAGCTTTCTGACAGCCACCTAATATCAGCTACATTTTCAAGTGTCCCTTCTTCTCCTTATTGCAGATAATTGGAAGCATCTGCTCCCTTGTCAAAATGTGCATTCCTGTGTTTATAGCTGAAAACTGTGATCTCAGCATATACAAACATCTCTTCATCTTCCAAGCTTCAAGACCATTTTCTGGCTCTGATCATGTCCTAGAGTAAGGAGTTGGTTATTTCAAGTAGTCATTCCTTGATTTATATCTATTTGAAGAAATTGCAGAACTGCTGTAATTTTCAAGTCAATTCTTTTTCCTCATGCCACCTGTGCACTAAAAAGGATGTGCTTTCCAAAAGAGATTCAGTGGCTGGTGCTAAGCGGTAGGTTTGTTGTCCATTCCCAAAATTTACTAAGTTTTGCATCTTGGGTGATACACCAGCAGCAGTTCTGTGGCACAGAAGATGCCAAGTGCCAGAGGTCTGGTTATGGTAACTCTTAAATAGTCTGGGCATGCCATTCCCTTTGATTTGTGAGGATTCTCTAAGGCTGACTGCCCTATATGCAATCAAAGAAAAAGAGATTCTTACACACACTGAATGGATGCAATAGGTTTATTTCTAGCACTTCTTTTTTCAGCTCTTGTTGGTTACAAGGGCCAAGAGTCTGACTGCAGACACTGTCTCCATGAGTATACTCAGCTTGTGACAAGTTTAGTAAAGGTGGTAGAGAGTGAAAAAGGGTCTGCAAGTCTGCACCAGAGGCTGGTATTCTTGTTTGTCTCTGAGGGAGACTGCATTTGCCCACAGGTGGTAGTTCCTATTCCGAAGAGTTCAGACAAAAAATATATGGGTTGCTGGTGCACAGCAGCATTGCACAAAGAAGGTAGAGTTTAAAGAACTTGGAGACTATCATAGCTGTTGTTTTCCTACTTTTGATAAGTATTGCAGACATTCTAACAGATTTCAACATCTCCCAAGAAATAGATATCTTGCATCTAACTTGATAATGCATTTTTACATCAAGAATCATTAAGATCTTTACAGGAAAATTAGGTATCCAGTGTCCCATACAAAACCAGTCTCCTAGAAAACCAACTAGTCTAGCTCCCTCCACTGACTCTAAAGAGAACTCAGGCACCTGTGCCTGAAATCATAACATCTATAAGTAGATGGCTAGGATGAGTTTTCTTGAGTTGTAAACTGAACAACTCCCTGAATCTCCTGTTTCATTGCAGTGAAAGGGATATGCTTTTTTAGGAGTTAATGGTGATGTACATGAATGCTTGGAGTACTCTTGTGCAAAGTAGGGAACACTGTAGGATTTCTAAATCCTTCTTTGCACCCTCTGGTCACTTATTTATGAAGCAAAGAAGATGAAAATGCCTTTTCTCTTTCCCATGATCCTGTTGCAACACACAACCCTTTCTACCATCCTGTCTTTCTCTTTAAATTTCCATCATTTTGAAGCTGCTAGCACATACAGAGTTATTTCCCCTAGTTTGCTTATGGACTTCTGTGCTGCAAATTACAATTTGAAGGGTGACTGAACCCCAACCAGATGGCAAGCATCCAAGCTTGGCCTCCCATCCCTCTACATTTCTGAAGGTCCTCACTACTTCCCCCATAGTTTTTGTGCTATCTCCCTTAAACTTTCTCTTTCAGACTACACACTTCCACCATTCCCTTCATGAGTACCACAATCCTTCGAATCCCATACCCCTTAAAGTCCTTCCCTTGTAGCCAGCATTTACTGACACAATTTTTCTTTTCTGTGAAAACAGTCTGACCCCTTTTGTGAACTTCTTCCTGCAGAGAACAGTTCTGCAAAATAATATTTGTTTAAAGCTTCAACCAGATGACAGATTGTAGCAAGTAACTTCTTTCTTGGAGATTTTTGCCAACAGTCAGTCACGCCTGGTGCTGGGCACGGCTGACTCAATGACTGCTGTACATAACCAAGAACTGCACAGTTCATGTCAATCGGGCAAGACAAAATGCTTTCTGGTGAGAAAGGATATGTCTACACAAGCAGACGCCTACAGGTGCAGCACATCTCTAGTCTGAACGCCTTGTGTGATACATTCTGCTACTTAGAAAGGCCTGACATCATATCAGCTTGGTTATTTGATACCCACTAAAGGAATGGGGTTCTCTCAAAAGAAACTACATCAGTCTACAAAACGAATAGAGAAAATTACATTCATCTATCAGTTTTATTTCATGTTCTCTTTGTATTACCTAAGTGTGCTGCTGTCCATCTCCAACTCTTGCTTTTCTTGATGGACATACAATAAAGTTTTCCATTCTGAATTTTCTCTGCTATTGGATGCTTTTTTTGGTAAAAAGGAATAAGTAGATCTAACAGTCACTCTTCTGAGAAGTAGGCTACCCCTTATATAAGGTACTTTAAACTTCAGTGCATCAGAGTTTCTAATAGCTTCTACAATTTGAATATAGAAGTGCTCAAGACAAGATACCAGGCTAATGTGGACCC
This sequence comes from Myiozetetes cayanensis, assembly GCF_022539395.1. Lineage (NCBI taxonomy): Eukaryota > Metazoa > Chordata > Aves > Passeriformes > Tyrannidae > Myiozetetes > Myiozetetes cayanensis. The sequence goes on along the minus strand of NW_026087411.1, from coordinate 83,031,571 downwards.
CCTATCAGATGTGTTCAAATGTGATGAAAAAAAAATGAAGAGTTAGAAGATCCAGAACTGCAGTCCTTACCTATCCCCAAGCCTGCTAATCATTCCCAATATCTTTTTTTCACAGCCTTTGTCTTCACTAATGGTTGGCAATATCAGACCACTGGTCTTAGTTTGAAGAGAATGTTAGCATAACCCAAGCAAAGCATTTAATACCTAAATGGTTTTTCTTGAGTAACAACTCACACTTGTAAATTAATCATGCTGCAACAGTCTTACTCTAGGCTAACTCAACATACAAATTTAACTCGTTTTCCGTGTTCTGAATATGGAAACATTAAATCTAGGTCAATATTTTCAGTAAATTCAATAAATTATTCACTGACTCAATTATTTTCTCGAGATACTTTGTACCACAAATTTTCTACTTTATGCCACAGAACCATTTTAGCATTCAAGAAAGAAACTATTCTGATCTGCAAAGGAACCGTGCAGTCATGCATCCTAATTCAGAATTTAACATCGCTAGGTATAGCATAGCAGGAGGGAAGTGAATTTCACCCCACCACACACTTGATTATCTTCAGACTGAGATGTACTTGTGTCTATATCAGCTTATTCATGAAGTCAAGAAGGTGAAAATCCTCCATTAATGCAATGAAAATTGTATATTCCTAGAAGCAAGTCATTAAGCAATTTGTCTGACATGGTCTGGAAAGGGTAATATAGCTTCAGATTACTTGCCTGATCTTGTAAATCAAAATGTACTCATGATTTAACAAATTCTGTTTTTTAGCTTACTTCCATTTTGACTTTTTGCACTTTGCATATAGTATTAGCAAAATCACACCAAAGTAAAAATTGGAAGTAAAAATTAGAAGTAAGAAATCAATAACAGTCACCTGCCTTTATTAGGTTTAAAGGTTTTTGACAGAAGTGAACTGCAAGAGAAAGTTGAATGAAAGATACGGACATCTGACGTGCAAAGGTGAATAAGCAGTTCTGAAATAAGGGGTGGGCAGATGAAAGAAAGGCAACAATGCAAGCAGGATGCAAAGACATGGTTTGCAGGGCACACTGGGAATCCTGCCAACATAGGAAGGGGTGGATTTAGACACACTATCATAAAAAATTCACAGAGCTCAACCGCAGTCGATCAAAAGTTAAAAGGAAATCTTCTAGTAAAATCCTGTCAAAAATGACATACTCAGCATTCTACTCTTTACAAAGCCAAGCCCTCAGCTGTACTGGTAATGAATGGTTTGAACCGAGATGCTGCCATAGAAGTTTCTGTCATGTTGGCCAAATGATGCTCATCGGCTGTGGCACATGGTGTCCCACTGTGTCTGTCAAATGTACCTTCCCTTCTCCCTTAAGAGTTCCTTTGCTTTTCATCACTGTCACAGCCATGCTCCAAAACAGGTCCTCTTCCTCAGCTGCGTTTTTAGAGAAAACTCAAGAGTGTCAAGCACTGCAGGACCACACAGTCAGAACCTTCTCTCCCACTCACTTCCAAAAATTAAACCTTTCTCCCTCTCTGCAGCCTTGACCTGCTAATTGTGGTGGTGGGAGGAGTAAACTGTTATTGCTGCTCCACTGAGTTTGGATTTTAAATGTTCAGCATGCTGTTCATTAAAGCTGTAATTATTAATAGGTATTTTTTAAAAAGGCACTGGTGTCATGCTTTTCTTTTTTTTTTTCCCCCACAGCTTTAGTTCTGATGACTAAGGAACTGCCAGAAAGAACTGTTTTCACAGTGGAAAGCATTTGGATGTGTTTAACCAGAACTTTTTACCTTCAAGTTGAACAAGCAATTCCAAAGAACCTTAGATTTAATGGATTTTCCAGTTATATTGACTATCGTACAGAGAAGAGAGGGCAAGTAATAACTACATCCAAATAAAATTAAATTCTGATGAAATCAGAATCTATGACTTTTTTAGTCCTGAGCCGTTTTCCCCAAGCCATTAACTATCAGAGGTTATCTAATTATAGTACATTTTACACAATAAATGCAAGCATTGTGCTTTTTTGGCATAAGCTATATCTCTATTAGAAGAAGCTAATTAGACCATATTTTTCACGTTCAGGGTGAATATGTGCTATCTGAACCCAGATACATGAATGTTATGGTGATTAACAGCAGTTCAATGTACAATTAGATATTCTGGATTTGAATTTCATCGGTAACAACGCTAATGGTGTACAATGTTTTCCATTAACCCACTGAGGTTTTGGGGCAGTGAACCATTAACTCAAAACTATTTCCTGTTGGAGGACCTAAGGGGATGAGCACAATCACAGGTCCTAGTGAGGCCTCATTCTTGTCACCCAGCTGTTTCCGTAATGCAAACATTAATCTCTAAAACAAGTCAGCAGATGCATCATGTACCAATTCTTCCTGAAGCATGGACACATCACGAACCACATGGCAAATACTTAATAGAGTTTCAAGTACATTTGCAAAGCAGGCTGTTAAAAGCATTTGTTGCATTTAAATGGCATAAAAGGTTGAGTTTATTCTAAGCTCTATATTATGTGTGACATTTGGAATTTCACACAAAACAACAGGAACAAACTAGAAGATAGCTCTGGTACCTATTTTTAGCTGGAAGAAGTCCTTAACACACTGAAGCTTACATGACAGGGCCATTTCCTGTTGCAGGACACTCCCATCAATAACAAGAGAGAGATTGGGAAAGCCAGGGATGAGAAATTAAATCCCCCCAAAACACTTCTTCTGGAGAGCAGGACAGGAAGTGGTGAGAACATTTATTTTTATTCTGAGTGTCTCGGTTCTAGGGAAATGAGAAAACGCAGTGAGAGTCGTATTGGCAAGCAGTGAGTCATTGATCCATTTTGTTGATAAAAGTATGGAAAAAGTATCCCTCAAGGAGGAAATAAACTGTTGAATTTGGAGTTTTAGCAGCAGGAGCAATATTCTTTTTCTGCACCTATTCATGTGAAACACTGCAAAAATTACAAATTTAAATATAAACCGGAAAAGTCATAGTCAAAGAATGACAGTTAATCCACTCTATTTCCCCTGTAGCCCCTTTTATTTTATCTTTGTGATGCTCAATTTGGTGTTTCTGGTTATGGCAGTACATGGCATCCCAGTTTCACAGGCTCATTCTACTGAGTGTTGTAAAATATTTGCTGAGTACTTTATCTTTAGAAACATATAAAAGCTATAGACAGGCACAGTTCCCCGCTGGCATGACTTGCACATAAAGAGATGCCTATTACATGTTTTTTCTTGCCATTACTTGAGTCCCTCACAGCTCCCTACTATCCTACGGTAGTGCTTCCTACCTAAGAAGCACTGTTGGGCTGCTGATTAAAAAGTTTGTGGGCAAAAGAAGGAATATCAGGATGCAATCTGCTCCCTAATGCCATGAGTTTGCACCAAGGAGTCCTGGTAAAGGAGAGGTACTGCTGCAGCTGGTGTTTCCCAGAGAACCAGGGAAAGGGGAGTATCAAACGGCACCACTGACTGCCTGACCTCCTCTTGGACCTGTGTGGTATCCCTTCCTCCAGGTGGCTGAAAAGGAGCTGTGCTAGCTCTGTCACCACAGCCTAGGGTCCCCCTACCATTTCATTAACCTTATTTGCAGCCTTGAAATCCAGACCAGGCCATTTGATTATCCAATTTAACCTTTCTCAAGTGACCAAAACGAGGAAAAAAAATAAAAATTGTTTTCTGCCCAACCTCAGGTTGAGTCACGTTTTACTCTTCTATGTCACATCAAAGTTGTCTAAGCATTTCAGGACTCAAAATTTCTTCACTTCTTCAAAAAAGTGTTTAATGTTGATGTTTAAGCCATCCTTTGCCACAGAAAAATAGTGAGAAAGTAATTAGAAACAGGCAAAGAGAAAAAGAACAAATCCTGGAGAGAATGAGAGAAAGAGAGGGAGGGGGAGAGAGAGAGAGAGAAGGAGTATAGGAGGAAAGGGAAATAGCAATATAAGCACTGCAGAAGTGGAGCTGTTCCAAGCCTGTATCAGGGCAATTGGTTACTCATTTGAACTTGGATTTGTCAGAAGCACAGAGCCTAAAACATCATTCACTGAGAATACGCTGTTCCTCCTCCATTGACTGCATTTTTAGAAAAGTCAGCATTTTCCTTAAGAAAACTTTTACAGATGCTCTTGGGTATTGAATAATACCAGCCTTACCAAAAGAGAAGCCTTAGGTTTCTTGTTATTTCCAGCCTCTGACTCCTCAAAGTGTCATCTTTTATCTTTCAAATAATTTTTTTGGTCAGAATGTGACTTTTTGATTAGGGTTTTTTCCCCTTCTGTCCAGTTGCTTTTACATTTTTATCCTTCATATTGATGGAAAAAGTTTTATCTTATATCAGCACAGCTCCCTTTATGTTTTGCTTTCTATTTCAGCAGCATGTTGTATTTAATAGGAGATATTTCCAAAAAGGCTGAGGGTCAGACTTTCAAGTTTGCACTTAACGGCTGTGTATGTTTGAACTGAACATCCATTCAGAGAGCTATAAAGGTTCCCTTCAGCAGTGCACTGCTGCCTTGCAGACTCCTGAAGAAAATCCTAGTGAGCAGCAGCAGCCATTTGAGACTAAAAATCAGGATTTCTGTGTCAGTCTCTGGGCAATATGATCATGCCCCTCCCAGAGCAATTCAGGTCAGTATTGCACTGACACAGTGGTATTGTCCCTTCCAGGTGGGGAACTTGACTTATGTCTTGACTTAATGCTGGCATAGAAGGGGCACTTTTCCTTCTAGCTTGCTGCACATTTTGAAAGAGTGTGACTTTTGTAACAAAGTTCACTTTCCAATCTCTGATTCTAGTCTTGAAAAGGGTGCACAGCAGCTGTGGGCTTTAAATGTGCCTGATCAGCTGTTTAGGCACAATCTCTCTTAGATGTGACCAGAGTATCTGTTAAAGTCACTGTGCTTCACCAGAAGCCTAACTCAAAATGCCCAGTTCATAGTTCTTGTCTACTTTCATTACTACGATTTTGCTTAAGATTGAAACTGAAAAATTCTATCAGTAGACCACAATTAAACTCACTACCTGTAAAATAAACAGGTATTTTGAGCCCAAATTCAATGTCTGAATGAAGTTCTCCTCTGGGAGGTTTTCTTTGCCATTTCCTGAATAATATGCCAAGTCTCTTGTATGTTTTGCAGTGGACATCCTTGTTCATGACAGATTTGTTATCACATATTCTGACTATTTCTGCATTTTTGCTGCCACCCATGTAAAATGATCAACTTATTTTTCACAATGTGTCCACAAACAAAAGCAAAATCCAAACATTTTATAAATCATCTGATATTCCAACAATGTGCTGTTTTCAGACTTCGGATGACTCATCGTCATATTCATTTGTTAGCTTGTTCATCTTTTAAATGTAACATGCTCTATGAAAAGTGACCCATTTAATTTTCAATTCTAATTATGCCTTTTAGGAGCCTCCTAGTTCAACGTTTTTCTAGTCTGAGTGCCAAAGGTTAATATCTTTAAATTAGACATCTAAACCGAAGTGGGCCATAGTCAATGCTAAATGAGTAAAGCAATTATAATTGTGTAGCTTTGAGCATTTCTTCTACTAACTTTCTATAAATAAAAACTTTCCTCAAAGGTTTCAACACAGATCAACTATGAAAGTTGCTGCCAAATTCAACTAATTCTGGAGTTATGAGTAACAAGACAATTACCATGGAACTCTATAGAAATGCAAATTCTTTAGATATTTTTCTCCAATTACAATACCTGACACAGGTATTCTACATATACAGTCACAGAACATAAGCACAAAGTACATTTTTATATCAGATATTCTTGCTGATTAGTACATCTTGATTAGCCCATATCGATGGAATGCGATCATTGATGCTATTACAAAACATACACTTTAACAGTGTTCAAGATTGTTGATGTCTAGCAAGCTCTATAATTGCCTTAATATTTTATAGTAATAGTATTGCATTGATTTATTTTAGGTACTTTTCAATTCATTATCAAGCTTGTGGATCTACTACAGGTTCTTTACTATTTGTGCACACCACCTTTCAAGATCTGTGTGTTTTTCCTCTCATTCTACACATTCGGGTTTCAGCTCTTCCACCTCTCATCCAAGGCCAGAGTAAATAAATGATTTCTGAGGCCATAAAAGCTGTGTAAAATGTCTGAATGACAAAGTAATGAACACTCTTTGTGACTGGAGTCAGCACAAGTATTTATTGCTAAGCAACAAAGACTGGTGTCAACGAGTTTTGCCAAATGCAGATGGTGAGTAGGTTTGTTGAAAACATGAAATCACTCTAACACAACTCTTTACAGCAGATTCTAATATAATAGAAATAAAACACACTCAACTGGTCAAAGTGAAGGGCTCCACAGAGAGGAATGAGGTTAATTTAATAATGGTTCTTGTTTGCCTGGCCTGTATATTATGGAGTTGTTCACATATGAGAATATTCCTGAACTATCTCAGAAAGACTTAAGGAAGGAAAAACATCTGCAAAACTTTCCTAAAGTGCCTGCCCTCTCCAGAGTTTTTGTTCAGAATGTTATTGTGAACAAAGGAAGGACAATACATCATACCTGGTTAGTGAGGAGTTGCTGTTTGGAATATGCAAATACAACCCTATCGGACACTTTAGTCTCTTACACCATAAATTACTTTTAGTCCTGTTCAGCAAATGCCTTTGTGTTGTCTCTCTGAACAACTCACCAGGTGTGACTGATGGGCTGAGATCGATGATTATGTCACTGCAAAGCTGAATCTGTGCCCTGCAGTGAATGTCCACCAAATTCCTTTTATCCTTCTTTGAGACCGGATCTGCTGCAGTGGAGAACACACTCATTAATCTGCTTTGAGCACCTTGGTGAAAACATGGTAATCTTTATGCACACCCTTTAGGCAGAGCTCAGTGTCAGAATCAGATGCAAATTTTTCTTCTTCCCATAGAGAGTGGACAAAAGCAGACACTAGTCCCAAGTTCTGAGAAGTCCTGCCTCTCTGCAGGGGCAGTATGCTTGACCTGAAGAACATGAAACCAAATGGGTGTTGCTTAATCCTTAAACGACTATGCAGGGCATTCTGTTCTGGCTTGGTTAATCAAACTGCTAACATAATTTACCATAACTCAGTTCTAGTGTAAGCTGCTCTAGGCAGTTACCTCCTTCCCTGGACACCTGCATACCCTCCTCACCCTCCTAGAAACAACCTGCTTGCACTCAGCTTGGAAGGACAGTTCTGCTGCCAGACTCCCAGATGCTGCTCATGTTCTGTGTAAAGAGTCACCATGTTCAGCCTACAATTCCTGCTCCTTTTCCTTAAACTGGATGATATGGAAAGACAAGCACATTCCCATGTTCTCCACCCCCACAGCAAGTGAGTCACCCTTACTGGCCTGTATCAACTGCTATGTTGGTGCAGAGCCTGGAATAGTAGCCGGTAGTAGGATACGTACTCCCAACAGTGTGATGGTGGCAATGAAGTAAACACACACACGCACAAAACCAACCCTACATGTTGTTATGGAAAGTGGTTTAATTTGCTTCAAAGTAAAGATGTTGCACCTCGGGCAACTCATTAAACAAGTCTCTTGCGTCTGAATCAAAAATGTAATGTGCATGAAAATTACTATCTTAACTTGAGTGAAAGAAAGATCAGCCAGAGCTCACGTGGAACTCATCTGGGAAAACAATATTTTCCTTGAAGCTATTTTTATTTCTTTTAGCTGTGTTAGACAACCAAACATATTGTATCATACAGCTTCAACAGAGAGACATGAGTAGCTGCTTAGAAATAGGTAAATTCACCCAATAAAGACATTAACCCATCTTGAACAGTGATTGCATTTGGAAAAGATTTTAGGAAATATTGCAATTTTTTGTCACGTGCTTCACTGCTTTTATCTGTTGTTACTCTCTTGGGCTTTTTGAGGGGTTTGGATCTACTTGTTCAGGGTCAGTTGCTCTTCTTGTAAATGTTCATAAGCTAGAGAGAAAAAATGACTTTTCAAGACTTGAGTTATTCACAAGTTTTTCCCTTTTGCAGTTCACTACTGGTTACTTGCCCACATGGTATGTTTCTGATGTCTGATCAGGCAATTAAAAATGGTGAACTGGTGAAAGTGGTAGTGAGAAATGTACATTAACTCAAACAATCTCTGAATTGATTCCTTGTTTTTAGGGGCTTTGAAGACATTTTCAGGAACATCAAGAAATTCAAATATTCAGGATACAGTGAGGAATATCAGCTGAGCAATGCAAATTTAATTTGAATTTCAGCTGTTTAATTACATATTTCTTTATGAATTTGTTTGGATTGAGGAGAAACTCCTGGTTTTTCAAGCAGTCCTAACCATTGTGCTTTGTCTCTTGATCACCAAGTATGTACACAAAGCCACAAAATTCTGTTTTCTCCATCTCTAATGCACTGCTGAGACATCTAGCACTCATGCCATTTAGCCTTAAAAGCTATTAATGCACTTGGTAAAGATGAAAAGTGAAATAAGAAGTCTTGTCAAGGCTACTGAAAGCTGTAGACAGTCTTTTTTAATAACTGTTTTTATGCAGCTCAGTTTTGTCTATGATAAATGTACTTTTCCAAATGTAGCACTGTAGATTTAGTACTCAGAAAAATTTGTTGACAGCAACTGGATTCTGAACTTCTTATTTATCTGCGAAACATCCAAACTACACACAAAGACAGCATAAACTTTTCAAGCCCATCAAAGTCCTTTGCCCTTGAACTGGTCAGACCACCTAGAGATGTGAGATGACACTGCCTTTTCCATGTCCATTCTGCTGAGCCTGGCAACAAGGGCTTGAATTAGTGTCAAAATATGACAGTGGGTATTAAATATTTAGCATTGCAGGCTTGGATGTTGTGGCTAGACTATGGAGCGTCCTTTGACCCAACAAGTGGGTGCTGGTTGTTTGTAAGTAAAGGAATGACTCCACCAAGCCAGGTCTGGAGACACCCACTGCCCAGCTACCAGCAACCCTGGGTGTTTCCACTTGGTTGGGGTAGGGAGCATATCCTCACGACCCTGAAACAGGTAGAACTTCCTCGGCCTGAGCATCTACTTCCCAAATCACAGACAATTTCTGTAGCCATTGGGCTCCTTGAAATGTTTGGGTTTCTCACTCAGCATATCCATTGTGGTCTCTCGTTTCAGCTTCCTCTCCCTGTGAGCGGGCTGCAGGCAAATGGGACACCCAGCTTTGCAGCAAAGGACTTACGAAGTCTGTGGTCACACAGGGTGCCCAATAATGTCCCACTGAGTACAGTCCTTCTCTAAAATAAGATTATTGCAGTTAGTGCAGAGTATTTTACTCTACCTTTTTTCAAAGGCGCATTCTCCTTTAATTTGAAGCCTGCATCTCATGAATCTTGGTTGTAAGGGACATGAAAGTCATCCTTACATTTAGGAGAACATTATCTAGCTAGTTTCCCCCTTAATTTTGATTGTAGTAACCTGAATTAGAATATCAAAGGACCTTAAGAACTTTATGGAATATAGACATTTGCTGTCATTGTGCTCTGAATTCTGAAATAATGGGCCTCATTTCAGCTTTTTCAAAGGCAAACCCTGCAGTCCTTGGGAAAACCCTCAAAATTTAAATGACTTTATTATTATTATTATTATATTTTAAATAGAATTCAGAAATCAAGACATAAGTTGAGATGTATAATCAGCCTCAATTTACTAGCTTTCCTATGGTTATCTAAACCTAACATAGAACCAAGGTCTATTAAATTGCAAGCACCCATAGTGTTAGTTGCAGTTTGAGTTACACCATAGATTAGGTCATTCTTGTCTAGTCAAATCCTTTTATATTTGTGGGACAATATTGCTTCACAGCTATTGATGTCTGAGCAGACACTACAACTCTCTTTCAACCAAAAAGCAAACATTGCAAAGGCCATTTGAAAATCAAATTTCTCCCTCAGTGTAAAGGAGAGTCTGGAAAATCCCACTGAGCATGGAAAGAGCAAATTGCAGGGAACATCTCTATTACATGTTAATTGAGAACAATGTTAGTATATTATAGTACCCTTATAATAATCTAATATATTAAAAGACATTAAAATATTATGAGGTATTAAAGCTCTGACGCTGATTTGGTGTAAGTATCTTCTGGCTGTCAGCCAGTATTTTTGAAATGCTGTGAAATGATCCTGTTCTGGTGTGAAGATGGAAAGGTTTGAAAGCTTTATTTTATTCTTATTCTTTTTGATATGTCTTACTCCCTATAACATTAATAAGGTGGTGCAATGCAAACTGCAGGACCATAAAATGTGAATACATTTCTCCCTTGGGGAAAACAGAAGATCATTAGAGAATAAAAGTGCTAGCTGCTCCTGGTTGTGGCCCCAAAAGTCTTCTGGTAAACCTGACTTCAAAATTCAAACTTTCAGCTATGTCAAGATGTGTCAAATGAAGTACATTTATTTGGCTCCTTGGATGTGCTGTATATTGAACTGCCTGGTAACTCACTAACAAATTCATATCTTGTCTTTTCAGAGAGATGTAGGAAAATAACAGGCCTCAAAGGAACTACCTTTCAGAACAAACATGTTTTCCCAGTGTTTTCTTAGAGAAGGAAAAAAGGAAAATTAAGTAGAAGCAGATGGCATTTTATGTCAGAAAACCATCTCACAGAATCATGTCATCTAAAAACTCAATAACTCAGTTACTTGTCTGCTACAGAATTTATGTTTGCTATTAGGACCATGAGCTCCCATACCTATTGCTGTGAAAGTTTTGAGGGAAATGAAGTCAGAATGTCACACAAAAATAGGTGATATCTAATAATCCATCACAACAAATATTTTCCACCATTTCTTATTGAAATCTTGCTTGACAGAGACCTAGAGATCTTCTTTGACACTCAAGTCAGCTTCTGGAGGTAATAAAATACCATAAACAGAGAAGGACAGCAGTATTGATCTTTATGGTGATGAGAATTAGGATACTTAAATGCCAAATATACTGAAATGCCAAAATTTTGATTGACTTTAAAAAACAAATTCTGGGGCTTTAAAACTTTTTAATTCATTCACATAAAAAGGTCAACAGAATTTAGCTGCTCTTTAAGAAAAAAAGGACAAAAAATGTCAATGGGTCTTTTATACCTCCACAATATGCAGTCTTTAAAACTATGCACCTTGTTTAATAATGAGGCAGCTATATCATACTTTTATAAGTTGTTTGTATGCTGACAGACACAAATGGGCTTAAAGTCGTTCCATGCGTGCATATGATTTTTCTGTGTCTTCTCTACTTTTTCCATACCCAGAACTTGGTCCCTTTGAAGGCGAGGCACTGATCCACCCTTCCTGCAAGAAGCAGAGACTGAAGAGCCAGGTTTCCCACTGCTACAGGAAGGAGGTTCCATGACACCACCACCAGCCCTTCCCTGGTGCAGTACCTGGTGATTTTGTAAAGCTTAAAGACAGCTGCAAGGGGTAGATGGGCCATGGCTGTCTGGCTAATCTGGCACTGGCTGCTCTGCCTATAGTTGAAGTGGTCCCTGATACCAAATGGGGATTCCAGGCAGCTTGATTCTGCTAGTTCATGCAGAAAATGCTTCAGTACTTTGCGAAGAACAAAGACAAATTTTCTATTGTTGTGCTACCTACACTGCAGAAGTTGGTAAGACTCTAAAGAAACAATCAAAGAAGCTTTGGCTCAGGAAAGATGCAGAGAAAACTGAGGTGATGGTAATGTGTTATCCAAAAAGAGCATGTGTGAATACTGATGCGCTAGGGTACCCTATTTCTTCAGAAAGGATCTATGTTTTTCCACTGATGTTAGGAAAAAAATCTGGAGAAACCCCCCAGAATCTTAATATTGCTTTAATAATCTGAACTTCAGTATAACAATACCACACAGACACCAGAAAAGCACACAGATGATGGTACAAAGCCCCTAACAATGTCACGAAACTACCAGCACAAAAAACCCGAGCGTCTCTATGAACAATAAGCACTATTAAGTGCAATAGTTCCAGTAATACATTTACTCAATTGCATGCCTGCTAATTATGAAAAACATCTCCATATGAAACAAAAATAAGACATAACATAAAGTACACAGTTTATTCCAAAGATTTTTACAGAGGACGCACTGTTTCTATGCTTGCCTGAAATAGTCTCAGCTAACAAAGCTTGGCAAGATGCTATAATGCCGGTTTCTGAGACGGGCTATGGTTTACATAATGATATAACCTTATTTCTGATTTTTCTGCTCTGTTTATGGTGTCTCGATAGCTTTGTGTCTCGATATTTGCCTTCACAGAGTCACTGAAGTATCGAAACCTCTGGAGTCCATTACCACTCTCTATCCTCCTTGGAAGTAACTCGTGCAACAGGAGACTGCTACACACGCTTAGTAAGAAGCTTGTTGGGGTCACATTACCCCAAAGCGATTCATCACCATTGTGTCTGCTTTCAGTCATGAGCCTATTTATCGTGGTTAGATATTTGTTTTGGACATGTTTGACGTATACCTGGCGTTAGAAAATACAAAGTAACTTTAAAATAATTTCACCATGTCAGAGTTAAGAAGGGAGGAGGAACAGGGAGAACTTTTCCCACTCAAGGAGTTATTAATTAGCTAGTCAAGGACTTCGCTCTAGCAAGAGGCATTTGCATCTCCAAGGAAATGAAGTAAAAATACTTATTTTAATTGAGAAGAACGATCAGATGGTCTCTCAGATAATGAAGTAAAATAATAAGTTTCAGGAAGATCAGATCTATCTGGGCTCCCCATAGTATTTCAAAGGAGAAATTTCCTGTAAGAGATAAAACTTTGTCCTAGAGGAGGAAAAATATAAGTATATGCCACAGGACTAGCTCATTCCTCAGGGTATGCTACAGGCCTGCTCTGCAGGGTATGCCCTGGCCATGTTCCAGCTCTGCTTTGGGAGATCTATATACCACTGTTCCCCTTGGGAGTTGTGAGCATGTCCCCTTAAGCTCAGATGGATTAAGTTGTTTCTGAAGGCAGCACAGAAAAGGTCACGAAAAAGGCAATGGCATCAGAGACGTTAGAATTCCCATGCTTAGGACCATGTAAAACCATGAGATTTCTGCCTCTCCTGAGAAAAAGAAATCATTTGTGGCATAAAAAAATACCGTTGGGGTGAGAAAAAGCCCATTTCCTGAGCAGCAGTCACCAGCTCCATTCTTCCTGTTCCTCAGCAGTAGGAGCAGCAACATGCACAAATGCCAGAGCTGTCTTGCTACTGCTGCTCAGGCTCCACCTGACTTCCACAGTGGAAGAAACCAGGCTTCACTCGCTCAGACTTAGGATGTCAAAATTAACGTCTGCCTACTCCACTAATGAGCCTTGAGCTGGTGATTGAAAATGTATCAACATCCCTAGTTTCTCATTAAAAAGGATGCTTTTACAGATCTCAAACAATTTACACAACTCTTGAATTTCCTTCAGTTCTCCACCATGCTTTTGAAGCACAGGCAGTCTTCCAGTAGTAGCATGGCTAATTCTGCAGGCAAGGTTTTTACTGCCCCTCTGTTCCTTATCTGACTGTGTAACCAAAGAGACTCTGCCGTCACCTTAAAAGAGTATTAACCCCATTTTGTGTGGATTCAGACTGGGCAGTCATGCTTATGTGGATAATTTATTGATATCATCTTCTTAAGTGCCACCTCAGTCTGTGTGTGGATGTGTCCTATTTAAAAAGTCTTTTGTATTTGTTTTGTTCTTCTGGTGAAGCTAATGCTGCCAATCCCCCCCTACCAGAGAGACTAACAGATTGCAGAGGGAAGACCAAGGCAGTGCAAACACTCAGCAGTCTTCAAAGTGGGGCTGGTTGGCTCCACAACATCTATACTTGCTACAGAGATTGTACCAGAATCCACCAGAACAATAGTTCTAATACACTCTAGTGCTGCTCACTAACTACAGTATCGTCAAGAACTGCACCCCATCTAAACAAAAATACAACCATTTATAGTGGAGGCAAGAATATGAACTATGGTAGGAATTCTCTTTATTTGTAGTTATATAAATAGCTAAGAGGTAAGACCCTAGGAGGTAGAGCTTGAGAGTATGATTCTTAGGATTAAGATCAATAAAGCTTGTACACTGCAAATAGTGCTGTCTGTGGAGATCTTTGTATCAACTTCAGTGCTTCCTCTGAGAGCTGAGAGGCGCTCCAGAATATCTCGGGAGTCAAAAGCAGAGAAAAGGTAACAAAGCAGGGGGGAGGACAGAGATGGTTAAAAGCAATTAGGAACTTCCCCACTATTCAGGAACTTGACAAAAGTTTCTTGGAGCATAGCAAAACTCCCAGTAGGAACTGCTCTTTTCTAGCTAGGAATGGATTTCTGAAAAGTACAGCTCTGTAAAGGTGGCTTCACAAGGTCAGAGGAATAAGAGATATCTCTAAGGAGAGCCCTGATGTTCTGTCTTATCTTTACTTACTGTACTTTGTGCTCAGGCAGTGTATTCCCAAAACACTGCATGACAACCCCAGAAAAGCATCTCTGAAGACTACAGGAAGGATGTGCTTTTGGGACTATACTGACACATGCTGAATTCAGCATCTGCAGATAGCTTTTTTTTCATCCCAGCTAATTATCCATGAATTCTAAATTTAATCACCATGAAATATTTTCATATTCTGATTAGCTCTCCTTCAAAACAATTAAAAATGAGCCTAAACATGTACCCCTGGCACCTGGGCAGGTGTTCTCCTACAGAACTGACTTAAGAATAACCTTCCTTGGTGATTTAAGCTGACCCAGATGATTTTCTGCTGAAATAGTCACTTACATTGTCCATTCTAGCATCTTGACTTTAGGGGAGTCAACTTTACCTGAGGGCAGTACATCCTACAGTGCTTCAAAAAGATCCCCATAGAAATGGCTCACTGAGTGTTCTGATACAAGACATAGCCTTTTCACAATCAGCCACTGTTTAAATGAAAAGCCACAGTTTTAAAGGAAAAAATCAAGAAAACAAACAAATAAACAAAAAGCTCTGAAAAGTCTTGTATCTACATCCTGAAACACTGGACCTAAGGGCCAAAGGCACGCATAGGATCAGACAATCCAGTAATTCAAAATCTGAACTTGTAAAATATTTGGCCTGAAAGGTGGGTTCTTCAAGAACAGTATTTTAATCCCTCTAAATCTGGTTTATAGCTCTACTGTCTTTGTTAAGGATGCTTTAAATATTATCAACTTCAGCTATAAACTTGGTTTGTTCCATTGAAACAGACACACAAATGCTCTTGTCCCTTTAAATCAGAAACAGGGTGGACCATTTATATCACTATAGACATGATTCTACGGACATATGCAGGGAATTGGTTATTACATGGATAACAGATGATTTAGGATGACAGTTGCTCTTTGTGGTTTGTGATGGGTCAGAGTTAATGGAGTATATGGAGTTGGCATCCAATTTCCAATTCACTTCATTGCTCCTCCTTATGCACTCACAGCACATTTGGATGTCAGACAGGGTGCCAGATTGTATTTAGAAACAGTGGTGAAGAAGATGTGCAAGGAATCCCCATACACAGTCAAACAAAACAGCAGTCCAAGTTGCAGTTCTCCACAGGGACAGTAGAGGAATAGGCACCATGTGATGCCCTTTTCATCTTTCTTCAGTCTCCTGATGCTGTGGCCCAGACGATCATGTTGTAGGTCTGTGTTGCCTGTCCCAGTAGATGCAGCTGGTAGGCAATGCAAGCCATCCCAAAAGAGAAAGCATGTTCACCTCCTTGGCAGGCAGAAGTTGCAAGAGGAACACCACCTCTTTGTACAGGCTAGGGCTGATCAGTCACTAAGCTGTAGGTCCCTGTAGCTGTGTTGATTACTCTTAAAGATTTCACAGTATTTAATATTTAAGAATTATTTACAAAAGACAAACTTGTTGCCAGTACATTTAAATTTGGTATACATGAACCAGAAAAACTGTAGTGTCTCCAATCAAAAAAACCCCAATAAAAAACTATCCGACAAGCATTGAGCTAAGACTCCTCTCAGGGCAGAAAAGCATTTCATTCTTTCATGACTTCAGTTCAAAAAGAAGAAAAGGTATTTCAATTTCCCTGACACTACTGAACTTTCTGAACAAGCGATCAATAGGGTTTCAGACAGCTTCCCTGTCAATCTGATGCCACTGGTGAAAGAGGAGGAACTGCTTTTCCCACAGGCCTTCGACCCTCTGCTGAAGTTCAGGAGCATGAGGATTGAGTCTGTTTTTCCCATTCCCACAGCATTCTCTGCCCCAGAACAAGTTGGCTCCCTTCTGTGCACTGCTCCTCTGTAATCCCTTTGGCTCTCTGCAGAGGAGAGGATTGCACCTTCAGACAGGGAGCAAAGGGAAGCATGGCCAGTTTGCAGCCTTTGCTCACAGCCTTGTTAGAGGCCTTGCAGACACGTCCATCATCCATCATTGAGTGAGGCCACATCTAGAAGATGACACTGGTGAAATGATCTAAGAGAACTTGAGAGACTGAATATTTATTTTGAAAAGAACAGTGAAATGTCTTTGTAGTTTTTTGAGGCTACTCTGTGCAGATGACAGCACATGGATATAAGGTAGACAGTTTTTTGGGGTATGAAGCAGATTTTTAGTAGCCTTACTATTAGGTGTATTAAAGCAGTATATAAAATTTCCATTTAAGAGACATACATGCATAAGGAAAGAGACCATTCCAAACAAGCATATGCGCAACAGAAATAGGACAGATAAGGAAAAGTGCTGTTGTCTCCATGCTTTAGATTCTTTCATCTTAGGGAAACTCACTCTTTACTCCAACATTTTCATCACTAGTGGTCCATATATTTCAGTGCTGTGTACAATACCTACATGAGATTCCTCCTCCCTGCAAATTAATTTGTGCCTTTTGTACTCCCTTCGAATTGTTTTAAGACAACCTCTAATCATTTTCTTGATCAAATGGGAAAACTAGTGTTTAACCCATCCTATTACTGTCTTCTCAGCAGCAGCAGAATATTCTCACTTAATGTCTATAACCTGATTTTCACCCAGTTAACCTTCTCACTCTGCAGTTGCTCCTGTAGCAGAGCTCTGAAGGTGCTTATTTATCTTCTCCATGGCCCAACACTCATCAGAAACATTGCAGTCTTATTCCCTCTATGCCTTTTGCCCATAAATAAGCCATACTGGTAAATAAAAAATCATCTATCATTTTAGGTCTGTCACCAACAAATTTATTACCCATCCACAGATGTGTCTCATTTAACTCAAACTAAACTAATAATCTGTTGCTATGACGTTTCCTCTTAGTGCTCTGACTTAAGACTTTAAGCTTAAGTGCAAAATGTTCAAAGCTAAATCCTGTCTTTCTTCCTATTACCTTTAGCTTTACCCACAAAGACTTGTGATTGGGAATAATCTTGGATGTGATCCCCTTATCCCTGCCTACTTTTCAATTCTCACTGCATAACACTTCTTCACGGATGAAACTTACAACCACATCACTCACTATCTCATTACTTGCTTCCCACAATATTCTTTTCTCTGGCTTTGACAAATACCATCTTGCCTTGCTTCTAGCCTGTCAGTAGCAAAGTTAGTTTTCTTAGCTCATTGTTTTGACTGTGCCATTCTTCTCCTTGTATTCTCTAACAACAAACATAAGCTGCTCAGAGTGCTTTCAAGGCTTTGTGACTGATCTATCCTCCCTTCTTTACTGTATTATCACATTTAAAGGCCACTTTCACGATAACGACCTTCCCTCAGATTTTCTACCCAGCAACACCTGAATAGATCAGTTTCAATTATCCACTTGTAACTACAGCCAGATTGCTAGCAACCAAACCCAGCTTGCTTCTTTGGTCTGTACTGCTGAAGAGTGTAAACATCTTTTCCATATGAGCTACAAGACGCCTGCTATCAGATAGTCAAGCCAAAGGTGGCAGTGAGGATTATTAACGAATGATCTGAATGCTTCAGTAAGTCAGTCATATAACAAAATTGCTTATCTAAAAAAAAGAACCCAACAAAAAAACCAACCAACAACAACAGCAACAAAACCAAACCACAAACAAACAAACACAAAAGAACCCACACATATTATTGACATTTCCAGCTGTGAGAAATACTTTCTTGTTGTTGCCCAAAATATAGTCAGACACATTCTTACCTGAGAAACCTACTTTGTACCATGCAAGTGAGAGTTTCACCATTTACCTCAACAGGACTACGAAGGATTTATATATTTTCAACTTGGTTTAAGATTAACATGCATATCATAGAACACTGTGCAAGAAGGGACAGCCTTTCTGTTAGAATTAGAACTGCCTGACACTGACAAGTCTTGATCACCCTTTAACTGACATTTTGTATTGTGTGACACATAGTAGCTGTCACATTCAACTCCCTGGGGTATAGAGGTCCAGACCTCTCCCAGAGCCAAGAACCATCAGACTGTCCAACACTTTAAGTCTTATTATTTGTCTTCATTGGAACAAATTCATTCCAGTCTTCAGAATTCCACTCCTCTCCAGCCAGCTATCGGTTTTCAGTATTTTCCATGGTTTAAGCAATGGTATCTTTTCAGTGATACAAATCAAGTCTTCCAGTGGGCTTCCAGTGGGAACAGCTGTTTCTCCAGCAGATAATCACAAAACCAAATGTTGAATGCAAACATGAGACAAAAAGTTAAAATAATCTTATTATTAGGTAAAAAAAAAATATAAGAAAAGCAAGAGTTCAATTGAAACAGGGCTATTTATTAGTAAGTATGGTTTAGAATAAAATTGAAGTAAGGGAAGATAGAAAGAAAGGACTGGCTAGGGCTAAATTGAATCAAAGAGACATCAGAGAAAAAAGTAAACCATAGGTATTGATACTAAAAAAAAAACCAAAAAACCACAACAAGTTGTATAAGCCACCTGTTGCTTGCACCTGCTCAGTTTGACTCATGGGCAGAGGTACATTCAGACAAATGTCACTCTTTCCTCTCTTTATATGCTCTTCTACAACATGAATTCTTCACTATAGATTTTTTAACTTTTATAGAATTTCTATAGTAGTTTTTGAGGGGAGTGTAGTAGCTAGCAAAATCTGAGTACTATCAATGGTAGCACCAAAACAAGATGGTTTACTCACTGGTAAAGTATTTTCTCTTTGGTTTTGTGTGTCTGCAGTCTGGCTGCAATATGTTGTTGTCCAAGTAATTATTTCAGATAACATCCTGATTTTTAAATTGTCATTTATTCATTTTTCCTTACCAAAAGGTATTAAATACCTTCTTTTTTATTTTTCAACCCTCTTACTCTGCACAGGTTGTTATTATCACTGCTCTTCTATCAGTGAAAAGGTAAGGGCCTCTTGACTTCTTTCTATGGCTCCAGATTAATCAGTTTGTCTCTTTCGAAGGATGCACACACAGTGTGCACCCAGCTGACAACAGACATGTGGCCATGTCAGTTGTGCAGTCAGGGGGATCTAAATATGATTCTGGCATACTGCTGTGTTGTCACTACTCACTGCAAAAACTGGCACACCAGATCAACAACATTTCAATGAGTGGACCTTTGACCTCATATTATTGTGGCCCTTAAAGTCTCCACTTGAAATTCAGTCCCTAGCTGGGGTAATCTGTGATAATGTACGGAACAGGACGGGACACATGAAAAGACTTTTGCACTCATAATAAATAAAGTGTAGGAGAGAAAGAAGACATATAGAGATCAAAGGCAACATTGACTTAGAGTATTCTCAAAGGTGAGCTGTGGTACACAGTTAATCCCAAATGCACCACTGCACCAAAGTTACAGATTACTGTCATGCCTGGTGTCAGTTAAAAGCCATTAAGGAGTCCACCAGTCATACTCTTTTTACTGTTGGTCAGAGAAGTTCACTAGTCATCACTGGTCCCAAGAACACATTTCTTTCTCTCCTAAATCTGGTGATAAATTGCCACAGAACATCCATGGGGATTTATCCTACTGCTCTTTAGACAAGAGCAATATAATGTACTGGATAACTCAGCAATTTTTAAAGGTGCCCTATGCCACAGTTTTCAGATTTGTAACCAGCTGGGCTAAGAAATGCTTTGCTATATGTCAGATGACTATCCAGATTTATTGCTAGATGTGATTACCGGTTAAAAGTTACTTGAGAAACATAGGGTTTCAGTCATAAAATAAAGTCACAAAAGATAAAATGACAATGGCATCATTAAGATTACATTTAACAAAACATTCTCCCTGACTGACTTCAACAGCAGCTATGCTGTCCCTCATTTTCTCTTAGGTTTAATAGAAAACTTAGCTATCACTATTGAGTTAAGATGGAATGATTTCATCAAGATGGCTCTTGCACCTGCCACAGACCTTTCCCCACCCTCACATCCACTTGGATATGAAAGAGCACAGGACAAAGGCCCTTTTTGACTCATCTTAAAGCCTAATTGTCTCATCTCTGAATGAAAGTTTTCTTTCTCTTTACTTGCAAGTGATGCCACACAACACTGAGGAACGACGGATTACTTTCCTCTCTCCCCACCTCTTCTCCCAAAGACTCCATGAAGACTGTGGCTATATCTCTTAATTAGCACGTTCAGTCTGTCTATTTAACAACCATTTTAAAACACATATGTAAACCAATGAATGCAGGAAATATTTATAGATACTATTATTTTTAGCTCTATTAGTCTTATTCTAAATAAATAAAAGCAGGTAACTTTTAGGTTAGGTAATTTGAGTAACAGAGATCCATCTTTATGCTTTACGCTGCATGAATTGTCTTCTACCATATGAGTTATATTTGTATTGCTACGTACAGTATGATAGATAACATACATTATATATATATATATATATAAGTAAGGATCAATGGATGAAAATGCTTCCTTCTCTTGACTAGCCTATTCAATAGGAGTACTCTCATTGGATTAACGATGCACTAGCAGTGTGAACTGCCTTTACTTACTGTCTAGACCAAGCAAAGAACTACACCAGTTTAACACTCAAAGGTGAGTAATGTTTCCAAAGCTAGAGGGAACAGATAACAGTTTTGTCAGGAGTAACAAGGGAGTCAGGACTCTTTCCTGGCTGAGTTTAGAATGAAGCAACTGCTGGGAACAACAGGCATTTGCCTAACTCAGACTGGACTGCAGAGTTCAGGTCTGTGTCTGCAATACAAAGAAAAAGTGGGACCTGACCCTTCTGGAGCTTAAAAAAAGGCAAGTGGATCCCAGCCCACAGCAGGGACAGTTATAAGTCTGCTGGCTGAAATGTGTAGGATAAGGAAGAATGTTAAAACCAGTGAAAGGGAGCAGTAAGCATGGAGTTATTGCACTTCTGCACACATGCACTTTTGCAAAACTTCTTTCACTCTGTTGTCTAATATTGGCATATGTATAAAAATACTTCTGTTAAAATAAATTTGACGTACAGGGTTTAAAATGTAACTTTAATGGCAACACATTTATCCAGCTTTAACTGGAAGCATCACACAGCTGGTACAATCAGGGCAGAAGATTCCTAAAATCCCTGGATGGCAACTTAATGGAACAGGTTTTAAGAGACCAATTCATAAGACACCCTCCTTGATCTGCTGCTTGTCAGAAGAGTAAACCTCCTGAGCGAATTGGAGATTGGTGGCTTCTTGGCCACAGCAACCACAAAGTGACCAAGTTTAAAATCTCTGGTGACAGGAGGAAAAGTGCCAGCAAAACCTCAGCTCTGGACATGAGAGTAGACTTCAGGCTGCTCAGGGAATTAGTAAGTAAGGTCCCCTGGGAAAATGTTTTTGAAAGTGCTGGGGTCCCTCAGTGCTGGTCACTTTTCAAACACCACCACCTGAGGGTACAGAAGCAGGCAAATGTCAGAATTCAAGCAGGTGAGACAGAAGACTGGCTTGGCTGAGTAGGGATCTTGTCTTGGAAATAAGGCAAAAAAAGAAGGTGTATGCCCAGTGGAAGCAAGGTCAAGTGACACGGGAAGAATTCAGAGATGGTGCTTGCTGCTGTAGGGAGAAAATTTTTGTGGGAAAAGCTCAGCTGGAGTTGAACGTGGCCAAAAATGTGAGGGACAACAAAAGAGTTTTTTCAAATATATTAAGGGCAATGGTAGTATAGAAATATCATTGGCCTATTATAAGATGAGGATGGTCATCTCACAAACAAGGACAGAGACAAGGCAACGCCTCTGTCTTCCACACGGAGGGAGCACCAAGGACATCTCAAGGCCCTGAGCTGGAGGACCATGACTGCGAGAATGATCAACTCCCTGTCCACCCTGAACTTGTGCGGGATCTGCTGCTCCAGCTGGATCCCTACAAATCTCTGGGGCCTGACAGGATTCATCCCAGAATCCTCAAAGAGCTCTTTGATGTCATTACAAAACTTCTCTCAATGATTTTTGTGTGGTCTTGGGAATATGGAGAGGTCCCAGCTGACTGGAAGCTGGTGAACATTGTCCCAATTTTCAAGAAGAGCACGAAGGAAGACCCTGGAAACTACAGGCCTGTCAGTCTCAATTCAGTGCCTGGAAAAGTTATGGAGAAGATTATTCTGGGAGATATTGAGAAACACCTGAAAGACAATGCAGTCTTTGGTCACAGCCAGCACAACTTCATGAGAGGAAAGTCCCGCTTATCAAACCTGATTTCCTATTATGACAAGGTAACCCGTGTAGTTGATCAAGGGAAGCCAGTTGATATAATTGTCTGGATTTCAGTAAAGCTTTTGATACTGTCTCTCAAAGAATCCTTCTGGACAAAATGCCCAGCCCACAGCTGGATAAACACATCATGTGGTGGGTGAGCAATTTCTTCATGAGTCAAGTACGGAGGGTAATAGTGAATGGGGTGACATCAGAGTGATGACCTGTCACTAGTGGGGTTCCACAGGGCTCCATCTTAGGCCCCATGCTCTTCAACATCTTCACAAATGACTTGGACACAGGATTGGAAGGGATACTAAACAAGTTTGCAGATGACCCAAAACTGGGAGGAGCTGTTGACTCCCTTGAGAGCGGGGAGGCCCTGCAGAGAGACCTCGACAAACTAGAGGACTGGGCAATCACCAACCATATGAAGTTCAACAAGGGAAAGTGGTGGATTCTGCACCTGGGATGGGGCAACTCCAGAAGTAAAGACAGACTGGGGAATGAGATGCTTGAAAGCAGTGCCACAGAAAGGGACCTGGGGGTCCTGGTTGATGGCAAGTTGAACATGAGCCAGCAGTGCCCCTGCAGCAAGGAGGGCAACTGTATCCTGGGGGGGCATCAGGCAAAGCATCGCCAGCCGGCTGAGGGAGGGGATTGTCCTGCTCTGCTCTGCACTGGGGCAGCCTTACCTTAAATGTTGTGTGCAGTTTTGGGCACCACAATATAAAAAAGATATTAAGCTCTTAGAGAGCGTCCAAAGGAGGGCAATGAAGATGGTGAAGGGCCTTGAGGGGAAGCCATATGAGGAGTAGCTGAGGTCACTTGGTCTGTTCAGCCTGGAGGAGACTGAGGGGAGACCTCACTGCAGTTACAACTTCCTTGTGAGGGGAAGAGGAGGGCAGACACTGATCTCTTCTCTGTGGTGACCAGCGACAGGACTCAAGGGAATGGCCCGAAGCTGTGTCAGGGGAGGTTTAGCTTGGATATTAGAAAAATGTTCTTCAATCAGAGGGTGGTTGGGCACTGGAACAGACTCCCCAGGGAAGTGGTCAAAGCACGAAGCCTGACAGAGTTCAAGAAGCGTTTAAATTACACTCTCAGGCACATGGTGTGACTCTTAGGGATCATCCTGTGCAGGGCTAAGGGTTAGACTCAGTGATCCTTGTGGGTTCCTTCCAACTCAGCACATTCTGTGATTCTGTGATTCCTCAAAATCAGGCTCCTGGGATACTTTAGGGATGATCTGAGAGCTTGTAACAGAGAAAACATAGTTAAGAAAGCTCTGTAGCGCCCAGAAAGGTAGAGTAGAATATGTACAGACCCTAGAAGTTCTAAGAAGCATGTGGTACTCACACTCAAGATCAGGGCCATTGCTGTGGAGTTGCAAGCTAAACAACTAGAGGACTGTTCTGCCTGGCTGAACTTTCCATCCCTTTCTGCATTAAAGACAGATATTTCCATTCAGGTTTGGGTTTTGATATCACCTGCATTTTGCTATTTCACTGTCAGATTGTAGGTAAATCAGAGCTACTCTCAGTATCATTTTGCATTGCATCCTGAAACATGGAAAAAGGTAGCTCAGAGTAGAGAACTTGCTTTGACGTACTGAGAAGAGGGAAGTGAAAGGAGCACTGTGGGTTCTGAACCTTTAGGTCTACCCTGGAACGTGACAAAAAACAACATCATCTGATTAAAAATCTCATGTGTCCTCTTATATCACACTTTCTGGAACTGTGGGTGGGGTGGGAGGCTGCAACTCATCATTTTTGTTTCTGAAACACCAAGGGCCAAATCATGTGAGTACTCTGATGAATTCATGCTCCTTTGGAAAATAGCTTTCCTAGGACTGATACAAACATGTTCTTTAAAGTACAGGATGATAATAATGCTTATTTCACCAAAGGAAGAAGATTGGTATCATTGGCTTCCTTAAGAGAGGAGACCTAAGGCACAGAGTTACTCAGGGACACTTAGCAGATCAAAATCAACCCAGTCTTTCTTCCGTTTCCATGTCTGCTTGAAAGTCGCCCTTGGGCAGCACACTGCTACAGGGCCTCAAGGCATCCATGGCATGGGGCAGTGCCCATGAGGTGGGTGCTGTGGAGGGTGATGAGGCCTTGGTACAGAAGAGCCCTGCAAAATACAACTTGGGCAAGCACCGGGCTAGCAAAGATGGGTCTCCTTGGGAAGGTGAAGAGTGAAAAAACATGGAGAACAGAACAAAAATTGTTTTCCCTGGGGTAGGTGGTCTCAGCAGTTATGTTGAGAGATTGCCTCATACTGAATTTCAGCATTTCAAGGAAAAATGAAATTCATTAAGCACCTTCTTACACACAGTAAGAATGGGAAAGTCAACTGTTAAGCTACTCATAGAAGTCAGGCAACACAAAAGTACAAACTTATCTATTCTTTCATTTGATCTTGACATTGTGAAGTAAGTGTCCAAACACTCAAACAAAAGGCTTGTTTGTACTAAACATCACCTGTCCTTCAGACAGGCACCCTGTCCTGCCTCTGCCAGATGCTGGCTCAATGAATGAAAAAAGCATTTTTCTCTACCTTATTCCTGGGCTGCTTGCTAGGTCCTTTTCTAAATCCTTGTGACTGGCTCTCGAGAAATGGGAGCCGGTTGTACCTCTTCCTCAGAAGCAGCAGGAGCCATCTCAGGCACCCCTGCTGACCCAAGATGGGCTGCTATGGCAGGGGGCAGCCCCCTCAGTCCCAGTCCTGCCCCTGCCAGCATCTCATAGGACCTTCCCAGCCTTGTGTGGGGCTGCCTGACTCTGTGGATCAGATGCTGGACTCCATTAGTCCTGCTCAGCAAAGTGAGGTGGCTGTGCAAGCAGCCACGTCAGCCCCTCCGAGGTGTGTAACGTTCAGCCCAAGAGCAGCTGATTGGAGGTATGACTGCACTCACTCCTGAAAGCCCACGGCTTTCTGGACAGAGAGCTGACTGATTTACAGCTGTAATATCACTGTCTACTGACAGTCAGGGGTCTAAAATCCTTCCCAAGTAGCAATGCTTGGTCATGAACAGGGGCCATGCTCCCTCAGTCAAAGGGAGTGGTATATCCTCCGCTGACTCCGGCAGCCTTTTATGCTGTACATGAAAGTAAAGGTGCAGTAATCTCAGATATTAAAGGAAATAAATATGTGCCAACATGAACTCTACAGCAGTACTGAACAACTGTACTTTACTAATACAGTGGACCAGAAAATATGAAGTTTTTAGCTAAATGAGTCTTTTAGCCCTTGAAGTTTTCCTTGGAACTGAGAAGCATTCATGTTGATTAATGCAAGTCCTACAGACAAACAGCTGCTGCCACATTCAGGCAATCTTTTTGAGAAGATAACATTTTACTTGCCAGTATGGATTCTCCTTTTTGATATTCCTTTCTCATAATTTTCAAGTTTGTAATTTTTTTTTTTTTTAGGAATACATAAGACATTTAGAAAGGGAAGAATACGAAGCTTGGGTTTGAAAAAGGTAGGTTCAAACCCATCAACTTTTCAAACAACTGAAAAGAACACAGGATTATTTTAAAGACATTAAAAATCTCCACTTTTTTCTTATAAAACTATCTGCTACTGTAGAAACCCCAGTGGTGCTCCTCTGTTTAGAAACAGCTGTTTCATTAAACACAAGAGGAAACACTGCATCATTCTTTCTACTGTCTTTTTAATGATGGGTCTGGATTCTTGTCTTTTAAGCAGGAGTATTGTCTCCAGCCAATTTGAGGATTTAATCCACATATACTACTCAGGCAAAAATCACATATGTAAAGGAAGCTGAAAGAATGTGAAGAACCTCCTTCTATTAAATGAACTAGTAACCGTGCAGCTTGGAAAAAGCCTGGAGGAATCCCTTTAGGGTCTTACCCTAAGCCTGATTAAAGGAACTCAATTATATCTGCTGACAAACCTCTCAGAATATTTTGTGAACTGTAACTGAAGTGTGACTGAAACTTGTCATTCAGGTAGAAATCAATTCACTGTTCCTATGGCAAAATGTAAAAATCCCAGTACTAGAAACTAAAATAAATAACCATGATTTTAAAGGCTAGTTGGGCAAGAGTATCCTACAGGGTGTTGACATCCAACTTCTTTCTGTAGAAGCTGAGTTATAGCAGTGCCCATTTATGATCTAGTGAGAAAATCTGCAATTTAATTAAAAATAGAAGAAATAAAATCCTTCATAAATGAAAGTTAGTGCTCTCTAATGGTGTATAGCTGAGGAAGAGCACAGAGGAGGATGCGTGACCCTTCTTTCCTTACAATACCCTGGAGTCTCTGGTTCTGGGAAATTGCATGATGATTACTTTCTTTCAAATATTTTATTCTTGTGTTTATGTAGAGATCCACTTAATAATCCAGAGCATCAGGAACTGGGGCCTGACTTTTCAAAGCAGTCTACCAGCTCCAGAAACCTTATTCATTGGACACGCACCCTGAAAAACCTGAGGTGATGCTTCCTTTGATTGAAATCATTATTGTACCATCCAGTGTCCATTTTTAGCTGCAACTTAACATACAGAGTTATTATTATTAACATAATAAAGGAGTCATGGCCAGAAAACTGTCAGAATAATCAGGTGTCTTAATTCCTCTCCACCTAATGCAGAAGCAAGGCCGGATGGGCTGGGGAATCAGTATTCATCAACACAACTTGAGAAAAGAAAGGCATCAAAAATGCTCCATGGGGGTTTTCAGGCACAGTGGAATCAGACCAAGCAGAATTGCATTTACAAATTTCTTGTTTCCCATAATAATGGTTGTACTCTGAATGTGCTTTCCCTTGCATTGCTGTTGAGTTCTCCTTACATGGTACAAAGAGGAAGCCTCAAGGACCATCTCAGCTATTTTGGTAGCTAGGGTATGGGATTGCTTGTGTCCAGACGAGGCTTCAGTCATACCCTGATATACTGTTTGTTTTCCTGAATGTTTTTTATTCTACTATACTATTTCTGAGGCAGGTTTGACCTTCTTGTAGTATGCAGGATACAGGATGCAAGAATCTACAAGGTGAAGCAATGCTGCCTTCTGCCTTGTTTTCTATGTGCAATCTTTGATTTGCTCTTTTGACTGCAGTTGTTTTCACAGAAAAGTGTCACCCGAGTGCCTAGAAGAAGTCTTTTCATTGTGCATTCGTAAGTGGAATTTTTCCCCGTATTACATTATTTTGCCCTTCTCAACAGTACTCGCCTTTGCTCACTGATTTTCCATGCCTCTCTAGTGAAAATGTTCAATACTCTATGTCTCTTATACATCTGTGGGACTTGGCTGTTGTCCAAAAGCAGGACACAGACTCTTCCCAAGGTTCCTTGAGGCCCCAAATCACATACTTAAAGAGATCATCTCTTACTCCTATTTGAAAACAAGGAAGTTCTTGGTGTCTTGATTTACTTGCATGTAAATATACTGCTCACAAATATATTTAAGTATGTCGGTACCTTGTCCAGGCACCAATACTTGTCCAGTGCCTTACTGGTAATCTCATAAGAAACTGAGGGTAGGTCCTGTTAATATTTTAGCCAAAGCACAAGTATATATAAATGAAAGAGACTGATTAATATATCATGATGACTCCTTCAATTATCTTTTCCATTAGCGTGGAATTCATCAAAGTACATAACGCTTGCACAAAGGCACTTCAGATCTAGCTGTCTGATATGCAAGATCTAAATGGGGGATATGAAAAATCTGTTTCTGACCCAACACACAAAGACCATTATTCTTCAAGGTCCCAAAATAAAGAATAGCTCTGAAATACTCATTTGTGAGCTGGTCATCTAAGATTGCTTTAGTGGTCATCTAAATAATCACACTTTGCCTATGGTGTCTATACATTCATTCAGCAAGAAAACTTCACAACAGATTTTTTTTATGCTCTTGCTATATTTTGGTAGGTAGTTTCTGACATCCTAATTAGTTCAAATTAAATTAGACATTTAGTCTTCTGACATCTGGAACAGTGCCTGCCAGCTATTTCCCCTCTCATTTTTTCCCGAAAGAGATAAAATGTTAGGTTGTGTGCTAAAAAGCTCATCTGCATGCCTACAAATGAGCATAGAGACAACGGCAGGAGCAGGAAGCCAAATAATATGCTCCCTCAACTCACCCCAGACCCATCATGGAGGGGCTAAAGGCCACCACAGGCCCATCTC
This sequence comes from Myiozetetes cayanensis, assembly GCF_022539395.1. NCBI lineage: Eukaryota > Metazoa > Chordata > Aves > Passeriformes > Tyrannidae > Myiozetetes > Myiozetetes cayanensis. Next base: position 83,002,794 of record NW_026087411.1, on the reverse strand, counting down.
CACATGCCCAGGAGAGCACAGGGGCACAACTGCAGGTGGTTCTGGGGGGACACAAGCCCCTGTATCGAGACATAAAACCCATCACAGTGAGTCAACAGGAGAACCCTTAGGACTGGAGCAGATTACCACCTAAGGATACGGGATGCATTATGAGAGCCCAGGGAAGAGCATTTGGGCATAACAAAAGATTAAGAGTGTGATGTTTGCTGGAGAAACCAAAGGTGGGGGAAAGGGAGAGCTCAAGAACATTTGGGGAGGAACAAGTGTAGGAACAAATGGTATGAGTGATAAAAGGACAAACGGGACTGGCCCTGTGTAAACAAGGGCTGGTTGATATCCATTGCTTGGTCATACTCTGTTCCTGATCAGTGCAGTCTGGCACATCATCTGTGAAACTGTTTCTAACTCTTTTCCTACCTCAGCATTTCTACCTCATGTGCATGCGCATGGCTGGAGGTCTAAAAGCCAATGGCTCAGAAGTGGGAGGAGTTGTGTGTCTGCACTGCAAGAACAGGCAAGACCAGCAAGAGTGAGTGTGTGATCACCTGCAAAGATCAACCCAGAGTAGCCGAAGAGTGGGTGGAGTGCCCTGGGAGTCAGGTGCATGTGTGTGTGCCTGCATGTGTGGCACTGTAGCATCCTTACTGGGTGTATGTGCGCACGTGCATGTGTCTGTACCAGCAGCTGGAGTGGGGCTACAGCATGGGGAGCTCGTATGTCCAGGTGAAAAAAACTGTGATCCGGTGTTTTGGCCCAGTTGCTGGAGGGATCCACCTTATATATATGCATATATATATATATATGTGTGTGTACAGAATTATTACTAGTGGGCCTCCAACCTGACTAGCCAGAGAGGTGAGGGTCCTCTCTGAGGCTGTGGGCACTGTTTGTCTTGGTGTGAGCACTAAACACTTCCATCTGTGCTGATTGCATGGCGTGCAATGTGTCTATATAGTGTTGCACATATATACATGCATGCATGTAGCTGGGAAACATGCTCAGCCTCACTACAGATTGGACCTCGGGCATGGAACTCTACGAGCCTCTATGAGGTTACTGGATTTGGCTCCCCTAGCACGGTCCTCGTAGTAGCCTGATCCATGCCCAGGCAGCTCCTGTGTCAGAGCTACCCCGAGCCAGGGCCAAACTGACCCACACAAGCCATAGCCTGTGGGGCCTCCAGGGAAAATGTGTTCCTTCACCACCTCTCACCTGTATGTACCACTCCTTAGAATCTTCCTGGACACAAATAAATGCAGAGTTTTGGAATGTCACTTGTGGGTCAGAGAGACCCATCTCAATACAAACTTAACACTGATGCTTTGCTTCTGCTTACCAAACACCAGGCTGTTCTCTACGTGTGCACTGATTTATGGTCCAGATTCTGTAATATCTGCATCCCTCAAATCCACCTTTGATTTTTCTCACAACCAAGTTCAGGGAATGACAGTCCTCTCCTGCAGATAAGAGAAGGAACATTGCTTGCTTTTGTACTAATTGTTCTAAAAGTACTGATCATAATATTTCTTTCAAAAACAATGTTTGTCATAGAGACTGAGTTTTAGAGGGCTAGGTTCAAACGAGATTTATGTTCTAAACAGAGCACACAGGTAGGGAAGAGCACAAATTGAAATTTGAAATCTATGGGAAGTGTATGCCTTAATATAAAAACGGATGTGAATGTATTAAAAAATGTTAATTTGAACATATTTGGGAATATAAAGATTTTTAGAAGTGGTACTATACAACTAATATTAGGATAGTGGGACTCCTGAGGTACATGGATGGAAGGAAACTTCTAATTTAATTTCAACGTCTCTGAATTCTGGAAATGTTTTGGGGGATTTTTTGCCTCATTTTACCCTAAACATGTTCCTGAAATCTGATGTAAAATCATTAATGCCTTAATTTTTCAGACTGTGTTTTTTCCTGTTGTTCTCATTTTTGCCTTGGTTCCGGATAAGGAAAGAAATAGCAAAAAGGGGTTGTTTTACATAATCATCACCTGTTCCCGTCTTTCCTATTTTTCTACGACTGTTCAGCCTAAAAGACAGAACATATGATTACTCAGTGAAAGCCCTGCAGCCGTGAACTCCATCTGATTTGTAGCCTTCAAAGTATTATTTGTATAAAGACAATAAAAAAGTCTTGTTCCTTTATAAGGATGACTGCAAGGAGTTTGATCTGTGAAAAGAACAGCAAAGATTTTCGTTCTCTGGCTCTCAAAAATGACTCAGTAAGAGATTTTGATCTCTATATTATAAATTTGATATCCTGTGGATCTCCTCTTCACCTCACCTATTGAGTTGCCTGTTATATTACATTTTTCAGGCTTAATACGTGATTGATTAAAAAGCTTCATTTCTTCTTGCTTTTCTATATTATTCTGCACTTAAATGTTTCAAGTTCATTATCAACCAGACTCACTGCTGTAAGAGAGTTCACTTAAACTGCTTCTGTGTTTTGTCTTAGGTACTAACTGCTGAAATGTAAAAAACTCCTAACACACACCTTTTTGTCCTGGTATCTCAAATACGTGTGATTCTCCTAAAGACAAAAAAGGTTCCCAACATAAGAAGAGGAGTTAGTACCTACTTTATTGCGTAAATGCACACCTGTTATTTTCCTACACATCTCTGGGTACGGTTCTTCTCTCTGAAACTGTCTGCTCACTTATCTACTAGACTCCAGAGACAGAGAGTAGTAACTTTGGGTTTTTTTCCTTATACCCTGGTCAAAACTTGAAGATTTTGGACTATTTCCTTGACCTCTTTCTTTGTTACAGGCTCTCTGGTGGAGAAACCTGTTTTTCAATCTCTGCTACAGTTCAATTTAAAAGAAATTTTACCATTTGCCTACAGAATTGCTCTCAGCCATGCTGCTCAGCCTTAGCTGCTTCTACAAATCACAATGCTTGTTCTCCAATGTTACTACTACTTGTCTTTTCCACTTTGGTCCCTGAAGGAAGAGCTTTAGACTGATCTGGATTTTTACATTAGAGACCTAACAATATCCAATCCTTACAGACCAAGAGAACACAGGAGTAGCACCTTTGAATCAGAAAGTGTGTGGAGTACTCTGCTAATGGAAGGCAAATTGGCTTTTTGCAGGAAGGGGCAGAACAGGGTGGAAATCAGCTGCTCCAAATAGAGTAATCCCTACTGTACATAGCCCTGCTGGAAGCTGAAGGTCGGGCCAGTTTCCTCAAACACTCTGGCAGTGAATATGGTATAAATGTGCAGACAGTTAGTTGAAATCTCTTTTGTCCCATGGAGCCTTGGCACATTAGTGTTTTTTTTTCTTTCACATGCAGAAAAGGGTAACCTTTATAGGCTGCTGCACAGCTCTATGAAGGATCATTGCAAGTGATTTCCCCTCTCAATTTCTGTATTCTACATCTGTGTTTTATTAATTGGAAGAGTGAGAAATGGCTCTTAAATAGAATGGAGGAATACTAGGAAAATAGTGCAGCTGTGGGGCTGCAATCAGCTGCTCCCACAACGGCAGCTACTGTTGAACTGCCAAATACCTCACAGCACTTGCAGTCAGCAACACTATCACACACATATTCCTTACCATGAAACGTGGGAAGCACAAGGCTTGCAAATGTCTGTTCAACTTCAAACATCAGTGCCTAAGAGACATTTGTCTTAAAAGCATCATTTGAGCGCATGAACTGAAGACAAGAAATATAAGAGAAAGGCATGCTACTTCTGTAATGAAAGACTGAAACAGCATGACCTTAAGCACCTTCAGAGTTTACCTGCAGGGTCATGAAGAGGTTCCTGTGACAAAAGCACCAAGAGGCAGGGTCCTTTAAGCCATTTCCATGGGCAGACAGACATGAGGTGGACAGAAAGGACAGCCTCTCCTGACATCCTTCAAAAGGCAGAGCACTGTGCCCAGGCGCAGCAAGGGACCAGAGAAGCAGGACAGCAACATCCTCACACCTCTTCAAGAGAGTCTTAACTTTACTGCCACATCCTGAACATCTTTTACAACATAGGCTCAACCAGGACACACTCTGCCAGTCACAGAGAAGTGAAGCACACACGGGACACTCTCTCCGCCCTAAAACACGTTTTACATATTTATATTTTCTGGCACTGAGCAACGTTTGCCCTACATTTCTTCTCTTTCACTGCAAACAGATGCATGTCCTCACTCTACCTATCTCCCTGTGGAATGGTTTTCTGAACAAGATGCTGCTGCTCCAGTAGCACAAGGCCTTTAACGAGCAGGTATCTCAGCAGGGCTCCACTCAGCCTCCTCTCCCCTGGCCCCAAGTCACTCAGTGAAGCTTCCACACCATCTTCCCAACAGTGAACATGGCTGTCTGAAATGCTTACTTGTGCACAAAGTTTAGAGCCTCAGCATAAACTTAGAAGGATAATTTCTTGACGATTTAGTTTCTCAGCAAAATCCTTACATCACAACAGGGAGTTGGGAGTACTTGCTGCCAGTTGCTGAAGATGAAGGTATATTCAACAACGTGAACACCACAAAGCCCAACTCTTGAACCTCCCTGCTTTCCAAGTCCCATAACTTTGTAAAACTGACTCAAGCCTCTGGAAATGCTGAAAATACTAATTTTACAGTTTCATTTTCCATTTTTTATACGCACAAGAAGCCTGGTGAGAAAGAATGTGGGGTAAACAAAATTCATTCTACATGACTGGAAAATGACAGTTGAAAATAAGTTCAGCACTGTTTTATATTACCTTCCTTGGTTTTTTCGTCCTATAGATGCAAAAAAAACTTAAAAGGAATATAAGCATTTCAATCAAAGAAGATAGTGTTTTAGAAAATCCTCTAATAACATTTGTTTTCAATAATTTTTAAGAGGGTACTTTCATGAAGTATAGTATAGTAGGTCTCTTTTTTAGAAGTATGTAATTTTAAGGCAAGTTTTCTGTATTTCTTTAAATTACTGAAAATGCTAATTTTCCACTGCTTTGATTTGTATCTTACAGACTTCCTTCTGCCCATGACTAGTTCAGAAGCACAAAGGGTCAGGTTCTTTGCTAGTCAGTTAGGTAAATAAATCCTTATTACTTGAATGACTCTCTGAAGAATAGCATGTAGACAAATCATGTAAGATTTTTTAAGTCCTGTAACAGCCCACATCTAGCATACACACATACAGTTTTAAAAGAACATTGCTTACAGTATCCACCAAGTGCTAAAATAAGTTTTGTTTGCTTTTAAAGGAGTAAGAAAACTATTTAAAAAAAAACCTAAAAATTTTATTCTGACACTACATGAAAATAGTAAGAATTATACCTAACAGTACTAGTTACAATGAAAGTAAAGCTGCCTGTTAATTAACTACTGATTGAAGCTTGCAATTTCAAACTCCACCAATTGCTTTCTTGAGTGACTCATCAAATCAGTGTTACCTAAAAAGTCAATACTGAGAAACCAGATAAACCAATAAATACTCCTTTCAGTCACACAATTGTTACCACTCTTGAGAACACAGTCAAGCGTTTTATTGTTTATACTCATTTTCATTTACACATAAGAGAAACAATCAATGCAGTTCTATCACAGCAGGTGGACCATATCCTTAAACTCTGCTGAGTATGTATAGACCTGTCTTAAGGTCCAATCAGGAAGGGGGGGGCAAGGAGAAAAAAAAACCAAAACACAAAAAAAAAATAGGAGGGAAGTAGGGATAAAAGAAATTTCATTAACATCAGTTAATTCATGATTCATGGGTATTTATTTTGCAGGTGAAATTGCTTTTCTGAAAGGGCAAACTGCTTCACTTCTTTACAAAATACACTTAATAATGTAAGTACTTAGAGAATTATAAATTTTGCAGTGGTTCATGCGGTAAGGGTGTGCAACCAACACAAAATGGAAAACATGGTTACAACATCAAACTGCTACTTCTATTCCCAGTTGGTTTATGGAAAAGGTCATTGGACTTCTTGATTTCTGCTCTTGAGTAATGGAGTAGAATCAAGAAGTATTTATTTTATAAAGGCAACTATGAGGACAGACTACAGGTATGCAGTGCAGTTGAACAGGTCTACAACTTTTGTTTCTAGAGCATTTGCTATTGTTTTGAAATACAAATATAACTTTTGCACACTGTCACTTCTCACATATGTTCAGCTAAAGGAGCCATTTACAGAATTCACTGCGATGGTCCTATTTTAAAAGCTGCTTTTTTTCCTCCTCTTGGCCTCCAAAGGGAAGGGAGCAACTCTTCTCACTGAAAGAAATTACAGATGTGCAGAAGTACAACTACGCTACCAACACGGACAGAGACAACTGTGCTCTTGTGCACACCCCTACAACCGGTCGGAGAACAAATTAAGAAGTTAAGCCTGCAAAATAAATGGAGTTTAGTCTCAAACTTTTTTCTTCATTCCAGATGAATTATAGACCTTGATTCGAGGCTGCCCTCTTTTTTTTTTGCAACTGATCTGCGTGCCTATTGGAACAGCATCTCTGCCAGAGTCATTACACTGAAATGCAGAGCTGAGCAGTTTGGTGGCAGTATGTATTGACGTTTTTGCAGCATCATGAGTCTGGCAACTGGGCTTGGGGAAGTTTCAAGCAGTGGGTCTTTACAATAGCAACTTGATTCTGCAGACAAAAAGCAAAAGATTGGCAGAATTATTAAAGTATCACAATAAAGGCATGTATGCATTCTGCAGAACCTGGCGCCCAGTTCAGCGATGAGCCGGCAGCCAGCAGAGCCCCTCTGCGTGTGAAGAGACACACCGAAGTGACGGGTCTCTCACGGGGGCTAAGGGACAGCTTTCCCCTCGGGACGCCTGCTCGCAGCCGGCTCCGCTCCGCAGGAGCAGGCGGAGCCGTCAGGAAGCCGGAAAGAAGTAGGGCTCGACTTCGCCAGCAGCCTTCATCTGGGGCCTGTCCTACCTCCCTTCCTCGCAAAAAAAAACCCACAAAACCCCAAGAAACGACTCTCCGCGAGCACCGGGTCTGCACGACTGCTCGCCAAGAGGGCTGCACCCCCAGCGGCCCCTGCAGCTGCCGCCGGGAGGAGGCGCCGGGAGCGCCGCCGGGGGGACCGGCCCGGCCCCGGCGCTCTCCGGGGAGCTCGGCTGCGGGCTCGAAAAGCAAGTGCCGTTTAGCACTAATTGGCCCAAACGCGGGCATTGGCACGCGAAATGGCGGCAGACTGGTTTAATAGGTGGAGTAAAAAGCAGACTGCCGTTGAGTCACTCCCTACGGGCGGGGGGCACACACGACACACATACACACACACAGTGAAATGTCAGGAGCGTGCAGCATCCCCGCTCATCGCCGCCACTAGCGAAGGGTCTGAACACCAGCTAATTGTGGAGTCGCACCCCCTCTCTCCCCCTTCCCGCCCGCCCCCCCAGCCCTTCCCGTCCCGGGCACCGCGGCTCTCCGGGCAGGGGGCGGCGGAGCGCGGACCTACCTGTGGCGCCGGGCGCGGGCGTGCATGGGGGCTGCCCCGGAGAACACATCGCATTCAACATCTCAGCCTGTGCATCGGAAACGTATGAGTTTGTGAAAAGCTTGTTTGAAGTCTTCGTTAGACATAGTATAGATGACGGGGTTGATGAGGGAGTTGAGATATCCAAGCCACGTGAAAAAGTCAAAGATGGCCATATGGAACCAGCAAGCGTCCTTGCAAATAGGCAACACCAGGCTGATGATGAAAAAAGGCAGCCAACAGACGATGAAGGCTCCTAAAATAATCCCTAAAGTCTTTGTAGCTTTCCGCTCTCTAGCGGCCGTCAGCTTCTTTTTCTCCAGCAGGGCATCCGAGACCTTCACCTTCACCTGGTTCATGTACACGGGGGAGCCCGTTTCGCTGGATCCCTCGGGAGCCTTGGAGTTTATGGACGTGACGGAGGAGGTTGACCCTGGGGAGTCCGTGATTAACTGAGCCCGCGTTAGTCTTTTACCTGCTTTCTTTGGCGTCTGCTTCAAAATCCGCGACCTGGCTTCCACGTAGATCCTCCCGTAGAGGGCTATCAGAAGCAGAGTGGGGAAGTAGAAGGCTCCTACCGTGGAGTACACGGTGTAGAGGACGTGGTCCGTGTTCACCACACAGTGAGAGACCTCCTCAGCCTTCGCCTGCCGCCAAAACAAAGGGGGCATGGAGATGCAGATGGAGAAGATCCATACCAGTGCGATCATGCCCGCTGCCCGCTTGGGAGTCCGTTTCGTGGAGTACTCGACGGCGTCGGTGATCGCCCAGTAGCGGTCCAGGGCGATGACACAGAGGTGCAGGATGGACGCCGTGCAACAGGTGATGTCCGAGGACAGCCAGATATCACAGACTATCTGACCCAGCTTCCACTTGCCGGTCACAGTGTACACGGTGCTGATGGGCATGACGAGGATGGAGACGAGGAGGTCGGTGACGGCCAACGAGGCGATCAGATAGTTGGCCGGCGTGTGGAGTTTCCTCGTCTGGTAGACCGTGGCGATGACAAAGGCGTTGGAGAGCACCGTGGCCAGGGTGAGCAGCGCCAGGACGACGGCGAGCACGATCTTCCCGGAGAGGGGGGTGGCATCTTGGTAGATCACTTCCTCGGCGCTACAGTTTTGGTAAGAGTCGTTGGCGGACACCAGCTGCGCCCGGCAGGGGCCGGTCGGCTCCATCCCTCCGCGGCCGCCGCCCCCGCAGACGGCGGGACTCGGCGCGGCACGGCGGGGCCGCTAGCCCGGCAGGACCCCGTCGGCGCCGGGGGAGGGCTGCAGCATCCCCGCGCCGGCACCACCTCCCGCCCGCTTGCCCGCCCTTCCGGGAGTACCGAGCGGGCTCCGCGGAGCCTCACTCCCCACGGGCGAGGGAGCAGGGCAAACCGGGGGCCAGGCGTGCCCGCTCGCCCCGCCAGCTCATCGCTCCGCCGCCTGCCCGCGGAGCGAGGCGAGCCCCAGACATGGGGCTCCCGCCCCGGCCGCCCCTAAGCGCAGCCCCGCCGCCCGCGGCTCCACACCGTGTCTCGACGGGCGCAGCGGCGGCGCCTCATGCCCGCGGGCGGCGGCCTCGTCCCCCGGGCTGCGGGCGCGACGGCGGGGGCTGCGAGGGCAGCGGAGCCGCCCCGCCGGGCCGTGCCTTCACACGCAGCCCGCCGCAGCAAGTTTGCAGCCGCCGCCGCGGGCACGGGAGGAGCAGGAGGAGGAGGAAGAGGAGGGTCCGCGGGAGGCAGAGCGGGAGACCACCTCCCATTGCGCCCCGCCGCGGGCCATGCTGCCGGGGCCCGGCCTCCGCCCAGCGCCGGCAGCCGCGGGCAGGGGCCGGTGTGAGGGAGCGGCGAGCAGCCACCGCCCCTTATATAGCGGGCGGCGCGGCTCCGCCAGCACCGAGCAACCGGTGCTGCTGCCGGGCGGGCTGCCCGCCTGCCCGCGGAGGAGGAGCTGCCGTCGCCTCCCTCCGCCCTCCCTCCCGCACCCACCAGCCGTCCGACTGGGAGGGGATGCCCAGCCCGCCCCGGCTCCGCACACCGCCCCACCCCTGTCCCCCGCCCCTGTCCCCGCCCCTGTCCCTGCAGGCGTCGGGAGGAGCCCGGGCTCGCTCCCCCCCACCGGGGCGCAGCCCCTCTTCATCCAAACCCCTAGTGCTGTGGCGCTGGGGGGTTGCGGATGCCCCTTGGTACTGCGGTTGTCCCCATCGCTCTTCGCACCGTGCCCTCTACGCCGCGGGGCTGGGCGATGCCAGGCTTTTCGGGGGCTGTACTGCCCGCCGCCCCATCCCTCGACGGGTGGCATGTGTCGCTCGGTGCCGGAGCTGGGCGTGCGGGAGGGGCCGGGGCGACCAGGACGGTGCGGGACAGGGGCACAGCCGGAGCGGGCCGGCAGCTCGGTTTCCCCGCCCTACCCCGAGGGGGTGCGCACCGCGGCGAGTTCCGCTGCTGTGAGTACGCGTCCCACCGCATCACACGCCTGCTTTACACTTACTATAATTCCGTGCCTTCTGGCCTCTGCCCTTCTTATCCCTCGCCCCCTCCCCCTCCTCATTTTTTTTTTTTTTTTTTTTTTTTTTTTTTTTTTTTTTTTTTTCTCTGGCGTGCTTGGAAAGGCACACCCGCGGTTGAGCAGCCCTGACGTGCACCGCAGGTTTCTTCAGCGGTCGGGAGGCGGGAGCAGGAGGAGCAGCGGGAGTAGTTCACGTTTGTCCAGGTCCCGCAGCTCCTGCCAGTGTTTGTTCTCCGCAGCCGCAGGAAAGTTTTATACACAAAGGGAAGTGTGATCTTGCTTTTTACTGGGTCAGGGCAATTCCAAGCTCGGTGAAATGTCTATGCCCCAGCGGGAGTAAATCTCCCAGAGATACCACGATAAAGCCAGTGAAGAGGAGGCAAGGCTTTTTAGTCTGCAGGCACGTTTGTTCACATATGCTGTTACCTGCCTAAGCTCCCTGCAAGCTCTCAACACTTCTGCCTTGGATATCTGCTTCTGGCTGAATTCCTCTGTCACGGAAAGGCAAACAGTTTCTCTGAGACCCCGTTATTTCAGGGCTATGCTCAGCACCACATAGGGACAGGCGCTGCAGTGTTCTGCCTGGGACACAGAGCTTATGGGCAGGGTGAGAAACCTTGGTGCCCTGTTGGTAAACCTTGAACAAGAGGAACTGGCACGCCTAAGAGGATGCAGATCAAGGAAAGACAGTGCAAGTAGGCTAGAGAGAATCCATTGTAGCCCAGAGGGTGAGGAAACTGTAGGAAGAGAAGCACTGAACTGAAGAAGAGCCAGGGCTGCACAGTAGTATGGGAAAGCCAGAGCTCTGCAGAGATAGCCCCTTCTCCCTATTTCAGTACAGGGCAAGGTGCCCTGATCTTGGGATGTGCTAAGCACCCTCAGGCCTCCTGAGGTCAAAAAAACAGTGATGGTTCTTGAGATTTTGTAAAATCAGTTCCAGATCTTTCTCAAGAGGTGTGGTAGGGGGAGGATTGTCTTGGATTAATGAAAGTGTGGCAGTCAAGATTTGCCTACATTCACTGAACTGACAGGAAGATAAAATGTCAGTGAACCTTTCTGTTTTCCCAAAAGGGCTTTGGAGAGTGTTTGGTCTGTTTCATGTTTTTATTTGTGGTGCCTCCTTGTGTTGAAGCAGGCACCACTTCCTTGAGGTTCCTGGTAATTGATCGAAGCCTCTGGGCTTTACTGCATTAAAAATAATAATACAGAGCTATCTACATTCTTCTGATCTCTTTGATAGGCAAAGATTTTATAATCCTGGTTTCTAATACAGTGTGGTATTGCTTTCACTTCCACTTGACATTTCTGGCTTAATTTAGTTGTGCTTAAGTTGGCAACTGCCCTCGAGCCTCTGTAGCTCAACATTCTTCCCAAATAGGGCTACGTATCTAAGAGTGATTTAAATTTAAAACACCAATAATAACAAGAGAAAAACCTAGCCCTTTATTCAGTGTTGGAACAGCTTTCCTCTTGTGGAAAGGCTCTTACAAAATTATAGAGTCTCCAAGGGCAATGTTCTAGCTTTAGCCACTGCTGTCAGCCATGTTGTGTAATGTAGACAAGTATTATGTGAATGGGTGATGAGTTTTGGCCACCGTACTAATGTCACTGTTTATCCTCATGATAAAATGTTTGTGTTCTGTGCACAGCTTTTGCTGTTGCCCTTCTCCACTAATTCTGGGTTATTATTCAGCAGTAATCATCATTCATTGCTTCTCTCTTTGTCTTGCCAAGAAGATGCTTTTTTCATCACTCATTTGTTTTTTCTTGTGCTCCCTGGTTTCTTACTTATATGTGTAGAACTGCTGCGAGTGGTGAGAAAAATTTTCACCCAGGGCATGCCAGGTCTCACTGTAGTGACTTCACCTGGCTTCGCACCTGGTCTTCCTGGGCAGGTTCAGTAAGCATTCCCCATGCTTCTCTCCGGGCTTCAGTCTCCAGCTAGGAACAGCTGCAGCAAGAAAGTAAAGCCAGCTTCCTAACAGTGCTGTGTATCACTGCTGGAGGGGCATGCAGAAGACGTGTCCCCACCCAGGCACTGGAACTGCCACTTTCTTTAGGCTGTGCATGCTGGTTCCCAGGATTTGTGTCAGAACAAGAGGTGCTCAGGTTTTAAAAAATTGCTCTTCCTCTCTGCTCTGCCAGGCTGCACGCAGCCCCTTGTCACAACTTGACTCCCACAGGCCAAGGCTTGATGAAAGCAGGACCAGGTTCTACTTAGATCATCAATAAGTACTGGAGTCTTGGAGTGCTAGTCAGACACATATTGTAAATCATATGTATTACCACATGAACGATCATATCACACTGTTGTGCTGGCACCTGGAAGCTTGCATTTCATTGTTTATTTTCCCCTCTCCTAACTGGATCTGAAAAGATGCTTACGAGAAGAGATCCTATTTCCTGAAGCTTTTGGCTTCTGTGCAGAGGCAGGCATAAAATTAATTTCTTTCTGCTGGCATAAGACTGTTAATGCTTCTTATATCCAGATTTTGATGTACTAAAATACCCAAATATAGAAACAGCAATGAAAACTGAGCCTATTACTGGTTTATTGCTTCAAGAACTGCCCATGTATGGCATAAATGTCTTATAAATAAATTAGAGAAGACAGACACATAGAAACAAACCTAAGTACCAGAAAGGAAAAGTCCTCATCATAGACTCAGATCTGTCCTGGCCACAGATAATGTCGTGTGTGTTTTGTTATATTTGCACATGGGGCTCAGTGCACTATATAAACCTTACCTCTGCTCTTGACTCAGGTGGTAAGTTGTGTGTAATGACATCTGTAGCCTCCTGCACTTGTGATGAGATTCATACTTATATTTTAAATAATGAAATTCTGAGTCCTTCTGTTAGCAAAGATAACCTTCACTATGTAAATCAACATAGTGGTATTTTGTTGAGTTTGCCAACAGACAAATAACACTAATTTATGTGTGAAGTTTCTCAATGTTAACTTTGAAATACAGCTAAGGCCATTTAAATGCCATCACTTTTAAGTCACTAGTCAAAATAAAATCACCCAGCTTGAGTTACTGAAATTTAATTATAAGGAACAGCTGGGCCTAGTTTTGATTTTTACTCTAAGGACCCAGAAAAAGAAACACATGGGCTCAATAGGCACAAATACACACTGAGTTTATAAGCCCATACTGGTCAGTTGCTGAAAAATGTACTCAGATATCCTCCAAAGAGCATTCAATTATCCTAACTAGGCAGCTGAGCTCAAGAAAAAAAAACAAACCACCCTCCAGTCCTCCCTTAAACTGTCTCTAGGATTTTATCCCCAGACACTGCACTCATCCTCACACATTTCAGTTCATGGTGGCAGAAGTTGAAGTTGGTGACTGTCCTCATTCCATGTATCATGTAGATACATGGCATTTGCTCTTTTACAATGTTCCTGGAGATACTCCACAGGAATCTGTGTCAGTACTGTCCCATCTCCTCTCCTTCCACACTGCCCATAATTCTCATGCTTTATTACAAAGCAGAAGAATTGACTTGTCTGAAAAAGGCTGTTGGCTTCTTGGTTTTGTGGTTTCTGTCTGAGGTTCCTGGAGCCTCTAATTCCCACTACAATCAGTGCAAATGCTTGTTTTTCTGCCATAGGATCTGGATCCATGATCATCCCTCCAGTTCAGGCTGTCTCCAGTTATATACCTGAAAGGATTTTAACCTACCTGCTATAATATGGGTGGATTATAACCCACCCATATCTGTTATCAAATATATGCAGATCCATTGGGGAATGACTTGTAGGGAATAGCCATGACAGTACAACATAAAGGTACAGCTGTGTACCAGGACTAAATGTCAGTGACATAACCTTTAGCACCTGTTCATCAGGGAGGCAAAGGACACTGCATTTAGACTCTGTAGGAATTCAAATGAAAAAAGATCTCATATTCTGTGCTCAGATCTGCCAGAAGATAAATCCTCCACTCTCAGATATGGACCTATATCAGGTTTAAAGCTTTGTCCCACTTCAGTATCTTCAAATCTTTGTCTGCTTTAGAGGATGGAATCTGTAAGGGTCTCTTTTCATGATCCAGGGTTGATTTCAAAAGGGTTCCAACTATCAAGTTTTCCAGAAACAAAACACTGAATTTTATGTTTTAAAAAAAGTCTGAAAACATTTTAAAGCAACAAGCTACTAATGCACAAAGCTTACTGGAAACTTTTGCAGTGCAGTGAATTACTGTAAAGAAGTAAAAATGCTGAAAATTAGGAATCAGGTCTTCTCCGTGTGAAATCAGCATGTCAACACTGATTTAAGGGGAGCTGCAAAGATTTCTTCCTACTAAAGATCTAGTTCTTCTGCATGGCTAATTAATATTTATCTAGGAAAGAAGGTAACATATGCTAAGCCCACTGCCACTATTTATAAGACTAGAGTCTTTTGTTCCCGGAGGTAATCAGAAGCTAGGAGCTTTTGCTGGCATGCAGATTTGGGCTGCTAATTTAATAAAATGCATCATCCATTAATTTGACTCCTTTAAGGATGTTTACTAGTTGACAGTTTCTTTTGCAGTATGAGACTTAATTGCAAAATTTAATTGTCAGTTCTGCTTAGCAAGAGGGTTAGATAGAGATGCTTCATACAACATGCAGAAATTCAGGAACAGAAGCAATTTTGAAAGCCACAAAGATCTTGTAGGCCTACTTTCATCAGCAGAATTGGGCAGCAAGACTAAAGCAGAAGTGAGTGGCCATGGCATCATGCAAATACCAGAGCTTTGCAAGGTCAGGAAGTCCTTTGAGGGATTTGAGATACATACAGTTATTCTCAGCATCACTTTACAAAGCAGTGCACAGTTGAAGATCTTATTCTGGTGACAAGGGACAATTTCTGTAAACCAACTAAATCAAATATAATCTGGTCTTGGAGCGAGGCTGTTATTAAACTGTTGGTCTAGATGTTGCTAAGTGTGAAATCCACTCCACTAAAGTATAATCGGGCTGGCATAGGCCATCAGTATCCACCAGTGCTCTATGTGCAGCTCTTTGGGGAAGAAAACAAAGACTCTGAGAATCAAAAGGCCTTGAAGATGTAAGTAAATAAAATTGTGACACTTTAAGCTTCTGCCAAACACAAGGCAGTTGTATGTCCCACTGTTGGAAGCAGAATGTGTCTCATCTGACTTTTCTCAAAGTAATCAAGTAGAACTACAGAGCCAGAATCAGCAGGCCAGATCAGAATTGACTCAGTGATTTAGGGTAGCTGTAGTCAATGCCATTGAAGTATGGCAATTGTCAATATTTTAGTATTTTTCTTATTTCCCAATCTTTTCATTATCCAAAGATTGTTTAACTGAAAAATCTAATAGAAGTTTGTAAAAGTATATGTCTTGATGTCTTGGGTATGAGGGTGTTTATTGGAGAAGGGAATACTTATCTGTAAAACATAGATGTGATCTCTATTTAGAAAGGTATGTTTTACTTTTCACTACAGGAAGGAGTCAGTCTTAAAGGATTCAGATGTCAAGCAGAACATAGATAGAGGCCTAGATAGAGGTTTTCAGGTGATCTTAAAAATATCTTGGCTTCTGGGTGTAGACTTTAAAATGCTAATGGATTAAAAAAGATTGAGATATGGACTTTTTTGCCAGATGGTCATATCTGTGTTTGTGGAAGCAGAATCAGATAATTTTAATTCGTAGCTTTTATATTTCAGTTGTGAATTTCATGGGTTTCCCTTTCTTTCCTTGGGAAGATCTTGCTATATCCCTTCCCCAGTCCTTACTCTCCTCATAGTTCCATCTTTACACTCCAGGAGCTCTGCAAAGCTACCATGAGTGCACAGTTCACCTCTTTAAGAGGAAGTTAAGGCTTCCAAACCTAAGAAGTCTTCTTACCAATTACTATAAAAATTCATCTATGGTTTTTTTTTTTAATTTAATTTTATTTTTTTTTAAAGAATCTGAAGCTCTCTCTGGGTTTCCTTGGCTTTCTCATCACTCTCAAACATTCTTTGGACTTGGCCCAGATCTGTCCCTGCACCCCCTTAGTTTATGACTTTTCATCGTAGTGATGAACTTTCTCCTTCTTACTTCCAAGCTGCCTTCTCCATGTCTCGCTCCTGCAGAGGGCACACATCTGCATGGGAGCCTGACCTTCTGTTCTCCCACACAGCTCGCACTCCTGTCCTTGGGAAGGTGGAGGGAGAACATCCTCCAAGACCCACAGCCTCTCTCATGTTTAAAACAGAGCACTAAATCGTAGGGGATTTCTACATTCCAAAACCCTAAGCCCCATCTGGTAATCTAGAAAATACAGAGGTGAAGTTATCTTATTGCCCAAGTTGCCCCTTCTTAAGAGTGGCATGGAACTAGGCAGGTTTAGCAGCTAAAACTATCATCCTGGTTTCTATAATGTTTCAGTTACTTTTTTCTGGCCTTGGAAGTTGCACTATACTTACACAAATGCTACTACACAGTTTCATACCTGCTGTTGTGGCCATGACCCTCTTCTCTCTTCATCCCTTCTTTGTACAGTCCTTTCCTTATCTCACTCCTCCATTAATACCTCACTAACAAGCACATTTTCTCTACACAACTTTCAAAGCCTTTGGTAGTTTATCCATTTCTCATCACATATTCAGGTTAATTACTGCCTCCCTCTAGCCTCTGATGTTGGCCTCTCCCAGAGTATTACTCAATTTTAGTCAAACATCTTCATGCCTTCTCAGGCTTGAGACAAGCTTCCTATAGCCGGTGCAGATAACCCTGATTATGTCACTTAAAAATCCTCCCTTGCTGTGATGCCTACAAAACACACTTTGCAAGAGTCAGACTGTTGATGAAACTATGACTGCTACCTGTTATTCTTCCTGGTAGTATTTTGTTTGCTGATGTTTTCCCACCTGTGTGCCTCTACCAGTGCTAATCCTAGACTGCAATTCTTTAGAACAGAGACTTTGTATTTGCTCTAAGTGCTTATAGAACTATGAAAATAGCTTTGAGGGTCCCAATTCTGGGCTTTGAATAGCTTGCTATAAAATCTTTCTCTGTCAATAGTAACTGTTAATGACATCTCTTGCATTGTTTTTCATCTGTACAGTTCAGAAATCATTGTCAAGATCCAAGAATGGTAAGAGACATGCCCTTTGCAACTGGACTCCAAGTGCCTGCCAAAGCTGCTGTATCACTCCCCTCCTCAGCTGGGCAGGGGAGAGAAAATACAACGAAATGCTTGTGGGTAGAAATAAAGGCAGGGAGAAATCACTCACCACTTACAGTCACAGGCTTGTCACTCAGCTTGGGGAAATTAGTTTAATTTATTGCAAATCAAATCAGAGTAGGGTAATGAGAAATAAAAACAAATTTTTAAAAACCTCCCCACCACTCCTCCCTTCTTCCTAGGCACAACTTCACTCTTAATTTCTCTACCTTTTCGCTCTGAACAACTGAGGGGGATAGAGAACAGGGGCTACAATCTGTTCATCACACATTGCCTCTGCCCGTGCTGCCTCCTCAGGGGAGGATTACTCACACTCTTCCCCTGATTTGGTGTGGACTCCAACACGAGTCCTTTCTGTGGGCTGCAGTTCTTCATGAACTGCTCCAGCCTGGGTCCCTTCCATGGGGTGCAGTCCTTCAGGAACAGACTGCGCCAGCGTGTGTCCCTCACAGGGTCACAAGCGCTGCCAGCAAACGTGTTCCATCATGGGCTTCTCTGTTCACAGATCCACAGGTCCTGCCAGGAGCCTGTTCCTACATGGGCTTCCCATGGGGTCACAGCCTCCTTTGGCTGCATCGACCTGCTCCAGCATGGGATCCTCCAGGAGCTGCAGCTGGATATCTGGCTCCACAGTGGCACTCCCTGGGTCGCAAACTCTGCTCTGGCACCTGGAGCACCTACATCCCCTCCTTCTTCACTGATCTGGAAGTATGAAGAATTGTTACACATATTCGCAACTCTCTCTTCTGCTACAGTTGCAGGTACAAGAGGTTGTTTTTTCTTCCTTCCTAAGTAGGGTATTCCAGAGGCACTGCCACAATCACTGTTAGGCTCTGACTTGGGTGGGTCTGTCTCAGAGCCAGCTGGCATTGTCTCTGTTGGACATAGAATAAGCTTCTAACACCTTCTTATAGAAGCCCCCACTGTAGCCCCCTATGCTGCCAAACCCTTGCCATGCAAACCATATACAGCAACATGTGACTGATTCACATCAACTGGCCTGATCAGCCCAGAAGAGAGTTCAAAATATAATCAACCAGAACCTACAAAATGTAATAATTCCTGATTTTCTGTTTGGGAAAAGCAGTTCTGCTATATGTTTTGCTTTATTTAAAAGAACTGCCCCTTATTTTCCTTATGCAACTAACCAGAAATAAAAGAAAGTAAAAGAGCAGAGTATTAAAATGTAGCATGCACGTGGTTGCTTGCTTCTATTGCAGCTCTGAATTCTGAACTGTAGAGATAAAAGGGGAAAAAACCCCAAACCTGCTAGAAATTATGATCTTAAAAACTGGGGGTTTGAAAAGTAGAGAACATGATTACCTTTGCTTTTCTGCATCTGCTCCTTATCTGCCCTTGAAGATCAAGTTCTTCAGTCTCCCCAAAGGACAATCTTGCTTAAAGTTTGATTATAAGAACTGGGGGGGAGGTTCCTCTTAAATGATCCTGCCTAACCTCTGCCTAAAATGTACACACTTAAAATAAAACTTTAGGCACCTGCTCATCGCAAACAAGACCTCTTATATCAATGACTTTCCAGGACTCTTCCTCTTTCCTTTGGCTGTAGGGCAACTATTGGCATTTATTCTAGGAATCTCTTTTGCTGTGGTAAGTTTCTTACCTCAGCAGACTTTCTCGTTGGCTTAGCACTATATGTAACATTAGATGTTAATTTACTGTTGTCCTCTGCTGTGCTGCCTATCAATGGTGTTTGGACCAGTGGTGATAAATCCAGTAATGTATATTGCTCTTTTACATGATTCAGTATGAATCTGATAAGACCTCTGCAGTGCTCTCACTTCCTACATCAGGGACACTTTGTAAATTCCCCCCAAAAAAGAGAATTTTTAGTTTCATGTTCTCAAAGAGACCTGCAAGAGTTCAGTAGTTCCCTTTTTAAAAAGCGTTTCAAAAAAGCTTTTTGGTAGCATTGTTCAGTCTTTGACATTTTGATTGCCAGTAAGTACAAAAAGTCCTCTGGGACATCATCCTCTGAGGAGCCATGAAACGTGGGTCAGTCAGTTGGTGGCAGCCTAATATTATCTGACTAAAACGGCATGAGGAGAGGTATTCCTGGAAGCTGATGTGTGTGCACTCCATTTCTTGGATTTGCTACATGAAAATTATTAGAGCATGTTTAGATATTTTTCATTCCTTTGTGAAGGGAGCCCTTTAAGCTTGCTTTGGAGATTTTAGTCATACTTTAAAATCATCTGCTGTCTTCTTAGTACCTCGCTCCCTTTTCTGTATTCAGTTCTGCTTTCATTTAAAAGGGTCAGACTGCTGCTTATCAAAGACTCCTTTAGGCTGGAGAAGGCTGTTGGTATCATGGAGTCCAACTGTTAACTGTTTTCAACCGCTCTGACTTCCACTGATGTATCAGCAGTTTCCAATGAATTGCCTATCAGATTTGGAAAGACCAGAGAAATGAAGAAACAACTTACTTGCATGTCTAATCATAGGCATGTTTAATTTGACCTTGAAAGAGGAGGACTGGATGAAATTGTTCCAAGGCTCTTTTGATGAAGTTTCTATATTTTAATATATTTGAATCTAAAGGGCACAATTTTACTTTCTGTAATTTAAAGAACACTTGGTGGGCACAGCCAGATGAAGGAAAGCAATAGAGAAATTTAAGAATATTTATTCAACAGTTTTAGATAATTTCAGTCTGTGCATCTTGATAATAGTAGCTTATACAAGCAGTAGCTCCACTAAATTATGCAATATTCAGATGGAGGTGATTTGCAATTGGATGTATCTCTGTAGGAAAAGTTTGCGTGGGTTACTCTAAAAGCCAGAAATGTGATAATATAGAAAATTAACAGCAAATGATCTCAGGGACCAAAACCAAATTTTGACAAAATAAGGACTAAACCCCACTGTCATTTCAATGACGTAACTATGTATATTTACAGTTAAATTCCACCCACGCTACTTACATACTGGATAGCCTTTTTTGAATACTTAAAGCTTGTTAAAGAATTTGAGCATCCACTTATTCCAAGCAGAAAAAAAAAGTAACAGATTTTTAAAGACCCAAGGAGTTTTAGGGATCTCTAGCATAACCACAGGCCACAGAATTTTACCAACTATACTCTGAATCAAGAATTTGTGACTGGAGTGAGAATCAGACCATAAAGGAGGCAGAGGAGCAATGTATTTTATCAGCCCAGCTGAGATAGCTGGAAGGAAAGCAGAAAAATCCTCAGAGGCAGAAGAGAGAGGTCTTCAGCAGGTCATGCATTCAAATGTTGACACACCCCAACTCATTCTCCCATATCCCTTTTTAGTCTACTCCACTGGTAAAATGCTTCCTCTGGTAAAAATTTCCATTTTATTTTTTTAACATGAACTTGTATGCCTTTGGTGTTCAAGAATTGGTCCTTCCATGCTTTTGTCTGTTAAATTAAAGAGTACTTGGTATCAAATGACTTCTGCCAATATAGTTTTTGATAGCCTGCAATAAGATCACCTGCAATCAAACTTCATTCTTAACCTCTTTCTACTGGTCAAACAGACTTGCTGTCTCCAAGTCTTTGTATTCCCATTCCTACTTTTTGTGATATTTGACTTCTCAGTCTCATTAGTTCTTCCTACACCATTCTCCTAAGATGTTTCTCTTATATTACATGAAGTTTGTGTAAGAAGATTGAAACATACAGATATAGATAGATATGAGGTTTGTGGTATGCATTTATATCTTTATGTATAGATAACAGATTTGTATATATGACATAATATGTAAACATACATGTGTGATATATATAAATATATGTAAAGGGCAATAATAAATAGGAAGGGAAGAATCTATTGTTCATGATCTTGATGGTTAGTATAAGAAGTAATGTGAAATTGCAGTCAGGAAGTTTCTTACAACACATTTGGAAAACTTTTCGGTTTAGCTTGAGAATAATAAAGTTCATAAGCTCTCTTACTTCTTGGACAAAAAAACTCCCTGAATTCACATAAAATCAGAGCTGTACATTTTATTTTAAAATATACATATACAACATAGCTGCTATATAGGGGCTGCAAGGTGGGGGACAATTTCAAAGAGAAGCTGCATCTACCTTTGCTGCATTGGCAAAGCAAAACCACAGGCTGACCTGACCCAGTGCTGGCACAGGTCTGCTCCTCAGAGGATGTCAGGCTGAATGACTTCCAGAAGATCCAATCAGCATTTCTATACTTATTTGCATTAATGCAGCAGGATTTCTGGACATAACCACAAGGGATTAATAAATGGTGATGACAGAATTTTGGAAAGGTAACTTTAGCTATCAATGCAATGAAGATATAGACTTGCCCTTTTAAGTATTGTATATAAGCAGGAGCAGGGAGAATCACCATTTGTATTAAAATCCCAGCAGGATTTGGATCCTGCTTTGTCATGCCACTGGCCAGCACCACATGTTAACAAAGTAAGAGTGACCTGATTCTGGCAGTCTGCTGTTTGATTTTTCAGAATGAATTACTGTAAAATAACAGGAATTAGAGAAAATAGGGATTGGACTAATGAAGTAAGAGATATGAGGGAGTGCCAGGAATGTGGAAGAGCTCAGTGGAAAACAGGAGGCAGCAAGCTTTTCACTGATCCAAATGCAGTTAAAGGAGAGATACAATATGCTGGAAAGCAAATTTTGATGGACAAGCAAATCTGCTTAGATTATTGATCAAGGCAAAGTTTTTCCTTAGCATGTATGAACACAAAGTGTTACAATTTTGTTACTGTTATTGTTGTTCCTAGTAATTATCCAATACAATTCGATAAAGATTCTTTTTGTGCTAGGCAAGCCCTGTGGATCCTATGATCTGTCGTAAGAATTTTCATTTAGCAGGAACACTCTGTGCCTTCTTTTCTAACTTTTTTTTTTCCATGCTAATACAGTATTTGTGTGACAGTACAGCTCTTAGTAATCTAAGGATTTAATAAGAGGTTTAATTGCAGAGGCGTTTTTCTGAAAAGCAGAAGGATATTTATTTGCTCCTCAAATAGCCATGAGGAATGTTAAATGAAGATGTTTATAGTATGAGATTAATATTGGGTTTAAAGGACTCCTGACCACTTCAGCAGAAGTGGGTTTGTAACAGTGTGATAAAGAATTGTTTCATTTGTTGCAGACAAGTCAAAAATTCGAGTCTTTGGTAAGCCTGGAAATTAGCTTGAAGTAACACGTTTGAGTTCAGCTTCTCTCTGATAACCACCTCCCTGATAGGTGATGTGCCTGTATGGTGCAAAATGCACTTTTGTGGTATGGAAGTCTCAGCAAACTCCCAAACCTGTTCACCCTGTCTTGGCCCTCATTAGTGAGAATAAAAGACTCACAATCTCTCTCTGATAAGAGAAATGTGGGGTCAACATTCAGCCACTAGTACATGTGGAGAGCCTGGTCTGTGCTGATGAATGCTGTTACAAGCATTGCAGTCTGTGCTGGGGAAGGACAGGATTTGGTGCTACATCTCAGTCTCTGCTGCAGCAGGAAAAAAACAGGGAGGCTGCCTTAGCTTAGTTGCCTCTGCAACTAAACATTTGCAGCATACATTAGACTTTCCCTATAAAAATGTCTCTCTTGTCAGAATGGTATAAAGGATTCTAATGTAAATGAGACTCAAACCCATATTGCACATTACATTAATGTTAATTTGTTACAAAAGGAAGTGCTGCTATTCAACACTGTGCTAATGAAATGGTGAGGTGTATTCATCCTGAAATGGGGAGAGGACACCAAAGCAATTGATTAGGAAACAAGGAACATTAAAAAGACGTATTTTTTATAAACCAATGTTAAATATGGGCAGTAGGCTTTGGCTGCAGCTCTACAAAATTCAGATTTACTCCACATTAAGGAAAAGGATATAATTTTTTTTGTTGTCATCTAAGTTGACACCAGAAGAGTCATTTAATGAATCATAATTAGGTTTTCTTAGATCTAAACTGGAAGGGAAAACAAAACTCTACAACCTCAATAGTGTGGGACATAGAAACCCGATATTTTACCTTGCAAATTGTCAAGATTTTGTTCTGTTTAACAATTGTCATTCTGTCATTCTGTTCTCCATTGCTTTTTCAATACCGGTGGCAAAATCCAGCCTTATTTTTATTTAATGTAATGGTTTTATATGGTGATGGCAATCAGGGATGTTACATAGTCAGAACTATGCCTGTAAAACCAGCCAAAGGTAGGAAGTCATATTGCACTGGACTTGAGATTTATGTAGCTGATAATAACACAGTTACTTTTAAAACAGTGAATGGAAGTAAGGGCATTTCTTATCGTGATTTGGTTTGGTTTGTCTTGGTTTTCTTACACTAGGAAGTTCCGTGATAAAGCTGGCTACCAATAAGGCAGTGGCAGCTCTGAGGATCTGGATATTCCTATTCATTTGAAACAGTCAGGAAATATTTAAAATCTTTGAAATAATCTAAAAAAACCCTGAACTCCTCTTGTAAGGAAAATTGCGGGGATCATAAGTCAATGCTTTTCTTAATCAAACTATTAATTTGTTTCTCTTGAAATTTATTTTAAGAGAAAGGAGCTGGCACATGGCTCAGACATCTTCTGTTTTTTGAATATGGGCTGCTTTGGGATCCTTCTCAGATCTGCAAAATGATCAGACTTTTTCTCAATGTGATTAGGAACTTATACAATTCTGCCCCCTCCTTTATCTCCTCCATTTAAGCATGTGCTGTTTTGCTGAAAACGCCTCCTTCCTCCAGCCATCTCACCAACAGTTTTCTCTAGGCTACAATCTCCTTGTTGCACCTTTCAGCTGTATTTTTAATTCTTTCTTCCTCATTGGCTTTTATGCAGTCACTCTTTCACTTTTATGAAAAGTCTCCTTGGCACATGCCTACAATGCTCTTGAACTTTGTATCCTCTCATGGTCACTGCGCCATTCCCCTCCCTGTTCTTCCATCTGCACTTTCAGAAATCAATCAGCACCGATTACCCACAACAGAGGGTTCAGAGCTGCAGTTTTGAAAGAAAAATTGTGGAGGAATTCAGACTTCAAAGGGGGTCTCATTCTGTTGGATCAATTTGCACTGAGAACATAGGAGTAACTTACTGTTCACCACTCGAATAACTCAGAACTTGCACAACACATTTAATTTCAAACCTGTAAGGTACCTACTTTGACCTCTCTTGAAAAAGCTAAATGGTATCAACAAAAGCAAGGGAAGGCTGTCAATTTTATTATCATTAGTTCTGGCAAATAAAACACTGGAGAAATCTAAAAGTTTGTGTTCACAATCTGGCATATTGAAATAATGCAGATACTAGCACAGAAAATTATTTAAATAGTTAATCAGCATGTAGCCCGAAAATAATAAAATACCAAGCCAAGGAATCTTTGGGGTCACATTGATTTGTGTTTAACAGTTGATGCATTTCATATGATCACAGCAAGCAAACAGAATTGATTTAGAGATGCTATTTATGGAGATCAGCTCACCAGGAGTTGTAACCATTCAGTCTCCTGAAAGACTGTCTCATGCTGCATGTGCAATGTAGACTGATAGACTTCTGTGATCACTTACCCTGTTCATGAAACCAAGAGATCAGTACCACTATCCCTTTCTGGTAAATTTTATGATCCCATTTCTTTGCTTACTGTCAGCAGATCACAGAAGAGTTTCTTCTTTTGAGAAGTCCAATGTGAAACAAAATACAGGGGCAGGGAGGGAACTGGGGAAAGCAAAGTTTGAGGAAAGTGAAAATTAAGTCTGGAGGGGGTGAAAGCAAAGCACTGGAGTGTGGTGTTTTCAGCACAATTGTAATGCTTAGAAACTCACACACCATTAATAACAGAAATATTTAAAAAGAAAAGTAAATTTTTAGTGCTTGCCTCTCAGATAATTTTGGAGGTTTCTTGGAAGTTTTGGAAATTGATTTGTCATTAAAACAGATTTGAAAAAAATATTTTGTAAACAACAGAAAAGGTGTGTCTGATATAGAGTATTATTTCGCCTTTGAAACCCAGATATAGGGGAGATATTTTAATGGGATGCACTGCTTGTGTAGCTTAGGAAAAGAATAACGTAGACTTGTTCTTATAAGTTGTGTGCTTCACCAGAAAATGTTCTTACATCCAGAAGAAGCATTTAAAAAAACACATTCTTTGAACTGCAGTTTGCAAAAACAACAGTTGGTGGCACTTTGAAACAATTTTTATTTCTAAATGCATTTGCTGATTGTAGGTGTGTAGAAGATTACATTAAAATATTAAATCATTAGTCTACAGTGATTCAGATTGTGGTAACGATGCAGAACTTATCAGCTGTCTTCTGCACGGCACACTGACAGCTTGTTTAAACTGAATCTGAAGATCTGCATTTGTAAAAACAAGAGAAGGTGCTCAGAAGATTAATTCTTCTTAAAAAATGTCATAGAGAAATTACCAGAAGACAAAGTAATGGCAAATGGAGAGGGGGAAGTCACTGCAAATGGCATAGCTTGCTCTATTCTGCAGAGGCACCACGGCCTTCAGCAGTATGGCGTGTTTCTGTGAGCACTTGCCTTCACTGAGTTTACATTTTGAGGGGTTTTTTTTCATGGCACTGATGTGCATGCTATGTAACATGCATACAGATTTCTTTTTAACCAGCACCCACTAGATAAACAGATATTTCCCAGAATATGAACACAAAGAACGGAGAGACTGCCATGGCTGTTCCAAAGGAATCAAGTGTTTATCCATGGTGTCCTTGTTAATCAAGTGCAATCACACCACCTGCACAGGAACTGCAGAATGTCCGATATCCCAGGGGGAAACCTGGGCATTTCTGGAGAAAACTGATGGTTTGAAAGATACTCCTTCTATGTTACTGCACACCTTGTCTGAATACATGACATTTAAAGTAGTTGAGAAGCAAAACCTCTTTCCTTAGAGATTACATATGAGCCTTTCTTCCACAGGCCAGTTTCTTGTGGGCAATTCAGTTTCAGAAGGGACACATCACCACTTGGTCACAAAGAAAGCCCTGAATACCAGGATGACTTGGTGCATTAGCTGCCGCCATTTGTTCAAAGGACTGAAAGACCAGACCACAGCTGGTGCTTGGCAACCTTTACAGCTTGGCCAAAGTCTCTTCAGTGCCTTCTGTTTCGTCTCTAAATCTTGCATATTGAAAATTAGACGTCTATGTCAACAAAGGGAAATAAATCTGGAACCACTGCTGGGCTTTGCCCCTCCCCATCATCCTCCAGATCAGTTGCAAATGATTCCTGTTTGCCATCTTGTCTCTGAATATGTTGGTCTTGGTAGTTTAATCCATAAGTGATTCTTACTTAGCTTTCCAAATGATGCATTTTGCACTTATTGATAGTTCTTTGTATTGGTCAGTTTGGGTTCTGTGGCAAAACGTTTCCCTCAGCTTCAGACACATTGTTTGATGCATTTACAAACATGGTCTTGCCTGGGTATATTTTGTTGCTTTCCCATTTAATTCCACAGGGCTGTTTGCACTGAGGGGAGAGCTTGCTATATCTAATATGCTAAGGCAAATCTCCTTGTTGTGAACAGTAATGCTGCCTGGCATTCTAAATTTTCCATAATGTGTTGCTAGATTTGGTGTAACTGTGAGCTAAATACTGATTTGAAGTGTGCTAGTTTTCATATACCTCCCATGTACCTCAGCTATTGCAATGTTCTTTCTTCATTTGTATTCATGTGGTGCTTAGGTAGTCCAGCAGTACCTACAAGTTTTGTGCCCTAGTAACTTTCTGCATGCTTGATACCCCTGCACTTCCTTCCCTGAATCAGTATACTTCTTTCAGTCTAAGAGCACAGTTCTGCTTCAGTTTTGAGGCTTCTCAAAGTTCTCTCCAGTGCCTAAATCAGGAATTTGTACCTGCATCCACAAGAGATGGTTTGCCCATGCTAATGTTGTTCTCTTGTATGCCTGATCCTGTGCTTGCAGAAGGCTCAGGAAACCTCTGTTTAGGTCTTTGCTATACCTGCCTGGATGGCTAATCAATTTTCACACACTGGTCCTTTCACTTCAGGTGTGAATGCAGAAATGCCTATTTCCTACCTGATTTTTACCTTGCCTACAAATAGACTTATGATCCACTCTTTAACTTGACTGCTAGCCAAGGTAGTAATTTTGGACTCAGCAGTTACTATCCTTCATTAAATTTCTGACCTGCAGGCTTAATTGTTTTTATTATGCAAGATATAATTCTTTTGATCACATTCTCTCTCTGAATGGCTGTATCAGTTGTACAACTGTGTACCTGTTATTAATACTATCTCTGAAGTGCCTGTTCTGAGTAGGTGTAAATCAGGGTCCCCTCCAGGGCTTTCTGTCATTATATTAAATGGACTGGATCACTCTCATCCTCCTTTATTTCTTCTTTCTCTTTGTCCCTTCCCTTCCTCTTGTTACTTCCTCTCTAGGCCAGATGCCAAAAATACTGGAGAGGCAGTATCTCAGCTATCAGCTTAAATTGTCAAACTGGCATCTACCTCTTTCATTTCAGAGAGCACTGAGATTGAAATTCCTTTTATTTTAGGCAGTGGTAGTATTTTAAACTCAGAGCTATGTAAAGAATTGGCGATAATGCTGAATGCTTTGCTGCGAAGGGATGGTTACAGACCAAGTGAGGAAATATTTGCATAAATCCTGTGTAGGCAGATTCCCACCTAGAAAAATCTGTCATTTCTGCCAAAATATTCATAATCTCTCTGGCATCCACCACAAGACAATTGTCAGACTTTATTGGTCTGATCAGGAAAGGCTTTTGTTTTCATTTGGTGCCAGCATATTTCCCTGACAGTGATGTGAGATATGACCAGATGAGTTCGTTGACCCTGGAGATGCCTACGCAGGGAATCTCCTGTCATCATCTTCGGCAGAGGTGAGTGGAAGTCTGCAGTTGCTCCCGAGGTGGATGGGTTGACAGTGTGCTCAGTTTTTATGAAGTCTCCAGGTTCCATGGGCTGGCATTAATGCTTAAGCATTGCAGGTGGCAGAATGGATGAGTCCAGGCTTTACTCTGGAGCCAGAGCTCTGAGATGAGAAAGCTGTGCCATGTCCCAGCTGGGGAAGCTCAGCTTGAACTGTGCCTTGTGCAACATTTCAATCTTTTTGTCAACATGGCTAAAAATCAGGGATTTCAGGGACACACGAGTCTCAACTTTCTGTTTAATATTTTGTTTACTAGGTGGTAAGTTAAACTCTGACTCTGCATTTACTAAACCAGAGAAACTTGCTGCACAGTTGCTGCACACTTCTGTTGTGTCTGTTTCATCAAGCGTTAGTGGGCAATAGCAGGAGAGAGAAGAGAATATAGATTCTAGCATTTCTACATGGACCTGGCTGTGCTTGTTCGTGGCCAACTTCCAGACATGTTAATGTTCAGACTGTGGGACTGCAGTGGGAGAAGTGCTTGGTGGAGAATTATTAAAAAAGTAGGACTTTCTTTAAAGAAAGTAATAAGATATGCTTCAGTCCTTAAAATGTTTGATTTTTTTTTTTTTGTCAGTTGTTATCAACTAATCAAGAATATTTATGAGCAGGGAGCCTAAGGCTGAGGCTAAAAGGGAAATGCTGACTGTACACAAAGATGGAACTGGTTTGCCTCAGGTAATCTAAGCGATGGTTTGCAGTCTGAATTACTGGCAAGGAGAATAGTGAGGCACGGTGTTATCTAATAAGGCTAAGGGAGGTGTTTCCTGGAGGCTGGTTGTGGAGTTGCTGACCTTACCAAAGAAGGACTTCTTATACTATACAAAGTGTGTAAATTGAAATTTATTGGACAACAAAAAGAGAAATGTGATATCTTTTGATCTATTAATGGGGAAATACTGTACAGCATGTCTCATAAGCAGTATAGCAAGTCTCACTAAGCACTATGAATGAGAGGGAATGCAGAATTACCCTTTGGGAGATGGACCATTTTGGGAAACTGATCATCTCTGGCATGAGAAACCTCTTGCACAGTGTCAGCATTGATTGGTTTGTTTGGTTTCAGTGTGAAAACATTTTCTCAACATTCATATTTTTTGCAGAAGTGATACTTAAATTTCTCAGCCATCTCCTTAACTGCTGTATTCTCTGACTGGAAATATCTGTTTAAACTCTTTGCTGCATCCTCCCAGCAACCTGTTCTGATGCATAGCTCTCTGCCCAGGTGATACCAGAGACATGTTTGGCTTTTGCAGATCTAAGGATGAAACAGAGTTCTTTTTCCATTTTATCACTAATTCAGCTGCCAAGGCCAGCATCTTCATTACCCCACTTCATCATGCATAGATGCTAAATCCATTAGTTATAGGCAAATTTCTGATGGTGACTATTCGTATGTCATTGGCAGAAATCTGCCTATGTGCCCCTCAGAGATAGACTGGCATTCTGTAACCAGCCATAATACTATGAGTACATGTATGCAGTGCAGCTCAAAAAGAGATGAAAACATTTTATGCAACATTTATTTTCAGGTAACATCATATGTTACAGTTGTGAATCTGAAATTATTAAAAGCTGACTTACAAGGTGATATGTTTTTACCACTTACTGTTTGGGATCCAATCTTAGTTGTCTATTAATGTTAAAAAAACAAGCCACAAATGATGTCCCAGTAAAATAACACAAAGAAGTAATAGCTGATTGCTATAGGTGGTCATACATTAAAAAAACTAGAACAGCTTCTTCCAAAGCAGAAAACTGTGTATTTAATCTGTAGACCTAGCACTAAACAAGCTCACAGGTCCTGTTGTCTTATCTGCAAAGGATTTCCTACCTGGCAGAGCAGTGTCCTTGTCACTAAAGGCTGCTTATACAAGTAAAGAGATGCATGATATCCAGTTGTCTCTTGTCTCTTGTCTATCTAAAACCAAAACAAGCAAACAAACAAGTTATTTGCATAGAAGAAGGCTCTTAAAAATTAAAAAACCCACAAGCCACAGATGAATAATATTATGATCTCTTAACCCTATTGAACCCAAAAGGTCAAAAAAAAACCCTAAAAAATTTCTCCTGTCTCCAAAAAAGCACAGGCTTTTGCAGCCACTCTCAGATTTTTCATTTCACTTGTCTGCCTGGGTGAGACAGTCACTCAAAAATGGGATCAATGACTTTCATCAATACCTCACCTAATATTGTAAAAGATCATCTATCATTGTCTCCCAGTGCTAGGGTGATTTGCAAACAGACATTCCTGGTGTCGGAGTCATGCCCAGAGGCTTTTTAGCAGGAAGGGAATGCCACTCTGTTGGGCAGCCACAAAATGAAATAGTCCATATTTACTGTTGAAACAGGAACGAGCTGTGACAGGAGTAAGACACAGGCAGCAAGGGCTTCCGGGAGTAGGAGTAAGTGAAAATAATGGCACAGGAATGGCAGAGTAAGGCAGAGCCTTTGAGCCTCTGTTCCCTGAAGCTGAGAAATGGGGCAGCTTATTAGAAGACTGAAGCTGTTTTCCAGCACCTGAAGCAATAAGTAGATTTTTCAGAGGAGCTGGTGCCTGAATATTTCTGAAAATCTCCCCATAGCTTGACTGTGGGAGCCATGAGCTCCTGACTGCTACTGAAAACTTGGCTGTTGACATGGAAATTAAACCCACCCAAAAGACTCTGTTTTGGTGTGGCTGTTTGCAATGTGAGTCTGCACATGTTCATCCTTCCTGTCCAGTACCAGGCCCTGTTGCTTCCTAGTTGTGAGAATTTACCTTGTTGTCAAAAGTAAGTAGCTAAAGAAATTATTTCATTTGTAAGTACCTCCAGCTGACAAGCTGTTAATTGCATCCCTGGACAGCTTGCCAGCTTGCATTTTTGGGGATGCAAGGAAATAATGTTATTGCCTGGTATTTGTTTTATATCACTGTGTAATGAGAATGGGTATCTTACTATTTTATATTTCAGATATGAAATATAACAGCATCTGTCTTGAAGTGTTGCTCTGGTTTGGTACAAATTTCAGGAAAACAGCATACATTTATTATATTCCATATGTACAGAAAACTCTGATTTTGATTAGTTTATTAAATTGACTCGTGCAGAGGAAAAACAAAGTATTTGCAAGTGATGATGAAAAACTGAAATTAAATTGAGCTTCACAGGATGGGTTGGATTTCAGGGGCTGTGAAATCAGAGCTTAAAACGAAACATTGCATCCTGAATATTTTATTAATAATTATAATTGCTTTAAGTATAGCATAGATGGAGTAGTGGTATTGTTGTTTTGCCTTAGCAACACATTTAATTTCTCAATTGTCTACTGATAAATGTTGCTTTCAGCGAAGTCAACATGAGAATACCATCAGGGAGGAATCTAAATAATACAATCCCTTTCATTGAATGCCATGAAATGTTTATTAGCTGTTTCAGCTACTGTGTGTAAGTGCACTCATCTGACTGTCACCAGGATGTAGATACACCACAGGATAGATAATCAAACTGTTTGAGTTGCTCTGTTTCCCAATTCCTCAGTAAACATTTTTTTCTGTAAAACCGGAGAAATCTTGTGTGATGCTCCTTGTGTGATGGTACCATGATCCAAATTCAGAATATATTGTAATGAATTATTGACCATTCCTGATGATCCTGAATATTGAAATATAGCTCCTAGGGCTTACATGTGCTAAAATTTCTTCAACTACTGTGAGATACTGTCAAAGCAACACCAACTCCTCTGCCCAGATTGCAAGAACTATATCTTGCTTTACATTCATTGTGGGTAAATAAAGCCATGATATCGTGCAAATAAAGAATTATGGTGTCAAATCCATCAGCTGAATCCTTGACTCACAGGCATAACTGTATTCCAAAAAAATAAAAGTTGAGCTGGACTTTCTACTCAAAAGTTAGAAATAAAAACTAAATGTAAAAGAAAGCAGATAATGAAAACAGGCTTTGGTTTTGTACAGCTTTTTCAGGTTGAGGATTGCACCATTAAAATAGTCCAAATAAACCTAATTGAAATTATATTCATATCTATGAGGTCTTCACTGCATGACTAAGTCTTATGCAGTACAGACTTTACATTAAAAGCCAATCTGAGAAAATTATACTAGATGATACTAGACTAGATTGGAATTTATGTATTCACATGGCATATCCTTTTCTTCTTAAATGAAAATGAATTTGATTCACTCTGTTACTGGAAGAGCAAAGTACTACTTAATGCAATAAATGCTCATCTGAGTGACACTGTGAAGATCCTAGCCCACCTGGAGAGGAAACAGAACCAGGTTTGCTATTCTAGAAAACTCTTATTTACTGTGGATGTGTTCTGCCACCACATAAATGCACAAACCAGACCTTTACAATATTCAGTTGATCGAGAAGAAAAATGTGAATGACTGTAGTGATTGAATGCACAGTTTTTTCTCTAAGAAATTGCCTGAATTAATCATATTTCAAATGGTTCATATTTTTATGTAACACCTAGGAGGTCCTTGTGGTGGTGCATGGCCCCTTTCCCCACCCTCAGGCTGCACTGTTGTAGCCAAAATGCTTGTTAGGCCTCGGCTGGCACAAACAGCATCTGGGCTGAGTTCCTCTCGAGCTTATCAGAAACACTGTCTGCTCCCAGGAACTACTGCTGTCTAACAAGGTCCTGTTTTTTAAACAGCAGTCTTGGAAACTTATTTTTCTTGTCTGACTGGCAACCCAAATGGAAAAACATTTTTGTTATTGAACTTCCAAAAAAAAGTTACCAACCCATATTGCATCCAGAATGGAAAATTACTATGACTAAAGCCAACTCTCTTGTCACCCTCTAAACAGCAGTGAGACACTTTGAGCTCTCCTGGACCACAGAGGGCTGCAATCAGCAATCTCCCTCTGAGTAGGGCCTCTCAGAGCTAACAAACACTCAAATTTGCTATACTTGGAGGACTGCCACCGAACACCAACGACAGAGCCTGGGCCGATACCCCCACTCCCCTTGCACCTTGAGAAGATGCAAAGGCATTCAGTGTGAGTACTTCACTGAATTAGAGGTAAATTTTTTACAGGTATACCTTGTACAATATCCTTTAGGTCTGTGTGAGTGTGAATATGCTATAGCAAATGTACTATAAATGTTGCTCTCTTAAATTCATAAATATTAGATAAATATAAGTTGGGCCTATAAGTGAGTTACTGTTTTGCAATAGCAAATTCTAAAAGAATCTTTTGTTAATTTGTTGAAATTATTTTAAGTAGTCTGCCAACTAAGTGCTGTTAAGATTACATGCTGTTAAAACCTTTAGCCCTATAGTGTTGGTCAAGTCTAGGGCTAAGTTTGGCAAGGGAGTCTACTCTGAACCTTGCAACTTAACAGGAGGTCATCTTATTTCTTAAGTTCATCTTAACCCTTTCCCATCCTTATCCTTTTTCCATCCCCAGCCTCCATGTAAATAATTTGAGGTTGATTTTAGTTTTAGATTGATTGATCTTAGATTTCAGTCTGATTTTTCTCTGTGTGCTTTAACCACCTATAAGTATTAGAGTGAACTTTGCCAACAAACTTTGTCATGCCTTCACTTCTATATTAAATCTGCTTTTGCTGATACCTTTGCCAGTGATTCTTTTAGCAACTTAAAACACTAATTCACAACAGTCTTGAAATCCCACATGGTTCTTCAAAACAGAAGTTCTTTGCAATGCAGCTATTAAAGTATTCTCAAAATAAATGAATGGAAGCCTGAATCTACATCCCAGTCCTAGTCCAAGATGCCAGCTCAAGTGAACATTTTTAATCTCTTATTTTGTCTATATGCATTTACTAAAACATGAAGGTCAATTTTACAAACAAGAATCCAGTTGCTTCCAAAATGTAATAAATAACCCCAAATAATGTTGGGGTTTGAATAATTGAGCAACTTTTAAAAGAAACTCATTAAGTACTTTCAGATATAGAAAATCCTTATGTGTTGTAAATCTAAATCCCATAAGAAAATCTGCCACAAATACATAATGTCATATAACTCTTAAAAGAATTCTTCCCCATTGCACCAACAGGTTGTCCAAGAGGATTTTGTTTGAGGAAGTTAGAGGTAAGAACTTTTTATTTAATCATGAAAAATTTATTGCAGTGTTAACTACAAAGAACCCACTCCTACTCCATAACCATTAAAATGCAGGAAGTCACCTATTCAATAATGCAGAATTGTTGTGTATTAAAAATTTAAATCTATAAATATTAATAGAACACAGGTCAGTCTCTTAACGAACAGAGGTAGTTTTACACACAGCTACTGTTGTAAGCCTTAAGGTTTGCACATTAGTTATGACACAGAGCAAAACAGACATGTTAAAAAGCAGTTGTCCAAAAAAGGAAGTTTTGTTCCTTCTTTTCAGATGAAAGACAAGGATAATAAACCCTATACTAATCCTAGTGTCTGTGCTTGTCCTTTGGGAAGAAAAAGTTCCTATTTCAATCTAAGAAGTCAGCATGTTGGAGTCAGCTTTACAAGGGCATGGTATAAAGGTGTTTATAAGTAACAGCAGCCAAAGTCCCTTTCTGCAGCCTTGCTGCTTCACACCACTTTGGCCTTATCAAGAGGTCAAACGTGATATTGCTTTTCAAGGGATTGAAAAGACCCAGCCAGTGTATGCCAAATGTATCCAACACCAACAGAGAGTTGAAGTACTGGAAAGCTACATCTAGCTCCTCAGCAGTGAATCCTTTTAGTTGTGTGAGTTCTCGTAATAGACATATGTGGCTCTTTGGAGCCTAAAGCAAACCGACATCACTTGAGCACTCTCCAGCTCAGCCAGGGTAGCTGGTTAGCTACACATGTGAGTGTAGCCTACGTCAAAAACAGGGACGTGACTTAACAGCAGAGAGGAGCTTGGAGAGCATGCACAGCACAGGCTGTGTCTAGGGAAGCGTGTTTCCTTCTTCACTTCTGCCTCTCCCAGTCAGCCACTCTGGGAAACATCTGGGACATGGCTATGTTGGTTATACAGCCTTACTTATGTTTGCCACACTGATGGATGATTAACTAACTCTGTGTAATACTGCAAATGGAGGCAGAAACAGATGTCTTCTAGGTGCAGTGGAAGGGGGAGTTGTAGGTGGCTTAGTGGACAGCTCCCTGGGACAGGTCAACTGGCTGCAGTCAGAGATGCTTTGCTCTCAATCTTGAGTCTCATTCCCCTGAGGTAACAGTAACTTTGAGCCGGTCTGCTGCTTGGATTAGGAGCATGTGAAGGTGCCCCAGAGTGTACACTAGAATGGACTGCAGGAAGGGGTCAACATCTCATGCTCTTCCTGACAACCTTCCCTGTTGCCACTGTCAGAAACAGAAATAGGAATAGACAAAACACTGGTCTGTCCAAGTAGGACACCTGTTATGTTCCTCTTTCCATCCCTGGCCTGATCCAAGATATCCCTCACCCAGCTTTGTGAGAATACAAATACAATCCCTTTGTATGGAAGCATCTTGCTGCAGCTGCCTTATTTGGAAATGTTTCCTGGGTGTCCATTATCTGTCTGGCTTTCTCAGAAGGTGCAGCAACAGAACTGCTTCTGGGTGAAAACATTGAAAGGAGATAAAGGAAAGGAAAGGAAATAATTAAGGCAGCTTTGCCATACCCATAGGAAGACTTCAAAGGGTCCGAGGGTCTGTCCACATTTGATGGTATTGTTTGGGACTGGGTGCTACGTTGGGCAAGACTACACATCCATTTTGCGAAGGACAGGGAACATTCTTGGAGAAGGAGGAGAGACATCATACCTGTGATATCCTTGTTAAGGAAGGGTATAAGGAGGACACGGACATCCTGGAGAGAGCAATCTGTGCTTTCCGAGGCAAGGCAAACAGCGCAGGCCCACTGAAACAAACAAACAAACAAAAAAATCACAAAAAAACCCCAAACAAACAAGCAAAAAACAACAAAAAAACCCACAACAAAACAAAACAAAACAAACAAACAACAAAAAAAAAAAAAAAAAAAAAAAAAGTCTCAGGCAGGTGCATTTCTCCATGGGTTTTTTTCTTTTTTTCACAGGTTGTCAGTTCTTCCTCCTGTTCCACTCAGGAAGAGAGCAGTAAGAAACGACAGGCTGGAGCATAGGAATAATTCTCCAACACACTACAGAGAATGCTGATCTTCTCACAAGCGTTGCCCTTTGGCACCATCAGGAAAGCTCATGGGTTTTCATAGTCTGTCAGAATGACAGTGTTGAACCCTTCAAATGGCTCCGCAGGGTGCTCCTCCAGCCCTGCTTCCTGATGAAGGCATCAGCACCTGAGGTCAGAGGACCCATGCCATGGCCTCTCCGGGCCCTCTGAGAAATGCACCAGGCACAGTCAACATATCTGTATTCAGCAACTTCCCCAGGGCTGTACACAGTTCCGGTGCATCCTAGTATGCTTAATAGCTCACACGAGGCTTTCAAATCTCCAGGCTTTGAGAAGCACTGGAATGTTTCCTCTGTGTGAATTTGTTCAACTGGCTTGAATCAAGCCTGGTCCTTTTAATATGTTTAGGGATAACTCTAAACCAACTGCATGGAACTTTTGCACTCTTGTTTTCCTGGCTCGTGTCTTCTTTTAAAACTGTCTTGTTCCTTAGTGGTGTCTACAGCTGGTGTATTGTAGAGAATCACCTTCTCCACATCCACTGAAAGGTGAAAATTCATTGGAAAACAGGAGAAATGGGCAAGGGGAAAACTTTGTTTGTTTGTGCATTTTTTGTGGGTTTGTATTTTAATGTGTGTCTGTTTGTTTATTCTTACAAGGTCCAGGGCTGGTGCATGACCCGTTAGAGAGAAGGTAGCAGAAGAAAAGCAGAACCCCAGGGTATCTTCAGTAAAGTCACCACAGATTTTTTCAACTGGCTGTGCAGATAAGCAACAAATCACATTGACAGTGAACAGTTAGATCTGACTTCCATTCACTGCAAGCTTTCCTTCCAAATTGAGGACTCTCTACATGATAGCTCATGTGTGCTTCATCTATGTGCTTCAAAGCCTGATTTATTATTAGGGCTTAATTCACTTTTAGACTAATGACAGTCATAAATAATTTCACAAGACCAGAGGAATGAGGAAAATACAAACTTGAT
The DNA here is from genome assembly GCF_022539395.1 of Myiozetetes cayanensis. NCBI lineage: Eukaryota > Metazoa > Chordata > Aves > Passeriformes > Tyrannidae > Myiozetetes > Myiozetetes cayanensis. The sequence continues at coordinate 82,965,663 of NW_026087411.1, read as the reverse complement.
GGAGACAACATTTCAGTTAATGAAATGTTTTGAACTCAGAAATAGTGGTTTGAAATTGAATGTTTGTTAGGCAATCTGGGCCTGTTTAGAAATATTATGTTTAGTTATTTGAGTCTGAAAGTGAAAAGCAATTTACTAGCTGTGTGTTTGTCCTAAACTTCTTCATCTGCATTTCTAAGAGCTCTTGATATGCTACTTTGTGTAATGCTCCCTGCTTTTAATGACGTGACAGCTCTGCAAAAGATTGATGGCTGCTATTAATATAGCAGACAACATATAGGTCCCATCTGTATATCTGACTGTTTCAGAATAGAAATGGAATAGATTTGGCCGCATAGAAATAGAATAGATCTGCCACAGCCAGTGCCAGATCTCCAGTCTCCAAATATCCCATCGTGATATTTATCCCATTTCTGATTCCAATTTTTTTGAACTCTGCAACACCGAAGCCAAATATGGCACATGAATTGTTCTAACTTGGGCCATGGCAGGAGGAGGAAGTCAGGATGTAGCAGTAGTTAATAATTTTGAAGCACAAGCTTAAGTAGTCTGAGGTTAGAGAGGAATAGATCAGCAAGGCACTTCTAATCGATTTGATATGGACAAGCCAACATTTGTAACCAGCATCTGTGCAATAAGAGATAAAAAACCAACATTAAAACCTATTCCTTTTTATGTTTTACCCTGGGTTCCTCCCATGGGGCCTGCAGGACTTCTCAGTTTGTTCCACTTCACTATTCATTTTCACTCACTCAGGTTCATACTATCTCATGTGACTGCACATGATTAACACCACTACCTGATTAACACTTCTTTGTCATCTCTTTAATTTACTGCTCAACTTTTTGTTCTTTGATCCAGCAATTGGATCCTTTTTCTTTTTTTTTCACAGTTTACAGTCTTATCTTTTAGAAACACTGAACTTGGTTGTTCCTTATGCCCAGTTCCTTGCCCTCTCTTTCTTTATTTTTTCTGCCTTCTTCTCCTGGACATGACAGTTATGGCTTAATAAGTTTGTCATATGTCTATTTTTGGACAATTAACATTCATAAATTCAGCTTTATGATTCTGTGTGCCTCCACAGGAAGAGTGTGGGCCTGGAAACAAGGAGGATGTGGCTTTCCATTTATGGGTGCTGCTTTATTGCCAGAGATTCCCTCCTCTGTGGAAAGCAGACAGAGATGTTTAGTGTTGTCTCCTTAGAGAGACCCTAAGAGTTTTATCTGGGGATTCCCTGCTAGCAAAACCAGTGGGATTGCTCCAGGGCAAAATGTGACCTAGTATCTGTGTGGTATTTCAGAAGCGCATGTTTTTGCATTCTCTCTTAGTTTTTCTTCTTTCATAAGAATACAGACCATCTAACAAATACCAGACTATCAATCTGTTGAAGCTAGTTGATGGCTTACATCATGAAAATACAAAACTTGTGATGGATCTGAAGAGTTTTATTCTTTTGTCCCTTATGGTGACCTCTGCTTAATTAAGCTATATTGCCTTTTAGCTAAGGGCAGACAGGTTCCTTAGAGTTTGTCCACACTAAAACATAGCCTAACACAAGAACATTTAGTAGAGACATCAGCTCAGTTTCCACATCTATGTACATCTATATCTATATACATAGCAATTCCTCAAGAAATATTCAGAGTTGATTCAAACAAGAGAGAGAAGTGGTTTCTTCTCTTTGTCATTTACCATGAACAGAAGAGTTGATTGCATGAGATGGAGCTATTGAGGCTTAATAAGAGAGAATGGCTGAAATTTATCAGAAAATGGAATTTAACTAGCACTGGTGGTAATTTGAGTTTGTCTAAATAATATCAATTTACAAATTAGAGAAACATTTACAATTAGATGGTGGATTTACTAAGCAAATGAATGTATACTCTTGCTATAATGCTGATGATCTTCAGCTCAATAATTAGGTAGATAATAGATCAGCAAAGAGGGATGCACGGCACATGTTTTGTGTATGTGTGTGTATGGGCCACTTATGGACTCTTATACATCATGCACTTAGTTTTTTCAAACTATAAATTAGTTACTGTTCTCAGAGACAGTGTATCAGATCACCTGATGAAGGATACAAGAGGTTTTCCATTACAGAAATCATCTGTACTCCTCCTTTCTCAGGGAGAAATCCAAACTGTGGTACACAATGGTACAAGAAAATTTATGTTTTGTCCTGGCTTCTAGAACTGGCTGGGTCATACCTTTACTAAGCAAGACACTACTTTATTTTATCTTGAATATAGTTTGTGATTTATCTATGTGGGACTAACATCAAGTTGAGCTTACTGTAAAACACACATGTAACAGGCTAAGGAAGTTTAGTTAAACCTGATGCAACACTGTCCTCATTGCCTATACTACTTAAATTGCAGTATGCTAACTGTTAGTGTGGTCTGACATAATCTGTGTCAGCATTGTAAATGCTTTGTTTTTCTATGTATTACCACTGAGAAATTTAATGGATAATTAATGGAAATTTAATGAATATTATATTTATGCCCCGGGTTCATATAATTCTATATCTCCAGTTCAGCCACAAAAACATTTAAAATTAAGGATCTGCCTTTTATCATAGATTAAAATGTCATTGTGAAGAATTTTGCCATTGTCTCAATTATATCTCATAACGTATTCCTGTTAGCCAGTTAAAAAACTCTCTTATAAAAGGTTGTGTAAATAACAATTGGCATACATTGACTCAAATTTTTAGGGAGGTATTACCATGAATAAAACACCTCAGGAATACATCTCCCAGCTCAGGAATACATCTCCCTGCTGTTGTCTTCATCATTCTGTAATTTCAATGACTTCTTATCTAAAAATTCCAGACAAAGGGGCTTGACTGAAGACATTTTAAGAAATCTAACCAACTGCAAAATGCTTAGAACTGGCCTTGCTATTCACCCCTAATATTGTCACAGATTCATAGAAAATTAGAGCAGGAAAGTCCTTCATGGGGTCATTTAGTCTTTTAAAAAGAATCAGGAGTTGTCATTGAGCTCAGTGACAACAAATCACATCTGAGGAAATATAGTTCCTGGTTGTGAAAAAAATACTGATTTTAAATATGTTTTTAGGGTTTTAGGGGTTTTTGTTCTAAAGATATATTTTCTCACTTTTCATCTTTTCCACTTCCTGTACTACACAGTGGATGCAGTGTTTTTCCAGATGCCAGGTTCTTTCAGTCAAAACTCCTTTTCCCTAAGCAGCTGTAATATTTCAGGGTACCCCAGGATCATAGCAGAGCTCTGCTTCCCAGGGCATTCTTTTACCACCCAAGCTTAGTCCACTCTGTGAATGTCCTCTTTTGCTCATGTCTATGCCTGTCTCAGGAGCCTGTCCACTTAACGGATGTGCTAACAAGGGGAAAAAGTGGGACAATGCTGACCAGGTTAAAAAGTGGCAGCTTTGAGTGCCTAGTGATTCCTCTTATTTTTTTCTGTGTAATTTCTTCAGAGAACAAAAATCTTGTTCTTTGTCGGATAGTCTGCCCTGGAGTTTAAACTTAACATGAAGCAGATTGCCTTCCAAGTGTACACTGGCATTTGTTTAGCTCCCTCTTCCCATTCCACTGACGTGTTTACCTGCCTCTGAAGTATCATTGCTATCTCTCTTGAAGATTTTTGTTAAACCTGTACTCTGATTACTGCATTGCTATTCCTTGCTCTGGGGTTCAGCTGCTGCTGCTGGACATTGTTGCTTGTAAAATTCCACCAACACTTTGAGGTACTGGCTGGGGGGAGAATCAAGAAGAGTGACTGATCAAGCAGTGAGACCATTCTGTAGTGTGATAAGACACTCTGCTCAGGCTTGCAGAAGTCCGTGCAAATCCGTATTCATATATAATTTAGAAACTTCTGGTTGCTAATCCTAAATCAAGCTAGTAAAGAGTTCCTAGTGGAACAGTAACTAGAAACTCTTCCATGAAAAAAGCTCAACTCAGAGTGCAAAAGACATGATGCATGGCAATGCTGCTCTCGTCTTACGATTGTTTTTTTGCCCAGCAAAGGTGGCAGTCTCTCTGCTTGTGCTGGATTTATCACTAGCTGTGAATCCATCAGAGAGACTGCTGGTAGCTGCTAATGGCACAGTGGTTTCAGGTTTTGATGGACAGTGTACACAGAAGTCTCTTACACCTCGTCTTCCAATCCGTATAAAGTCTCACAGTCAAGGTTTTGTGTCCTCTGCACAGGGTTTTTTGTCCTCTGCATTAAATTTTAGAGCTTATCTGTAGAAACCTAGGATGACGTGTGATTAACTTCAGGACTTCAATCTTGTTGGAAAGTACTCCTTGTATATAAACCTCCCTGCACTGACATAAAGGATGTTGCCTACCATTAGTTGCTATTTCTTCTAGCATCACTAGTTACACCTTTGCAGCTTCTTCAGCTTACTTGTGGGCTCGATCCACCAAATTCAGTTCATCAGTACATGACATCTGCCTTAAGAAACCGTACAGAAAACATTACTCTGTCATTTTTTCATTGTTTAAATGCTAAATACACATCTTTTGGTGGTAGGTCAGAAAACCAACATAAAAATTTCAGCCACAGGAATGATCAGAGGGCTGGAGCACCTCTCCTACGAAGACAGGCTGAGAGAGTTGAGGCTGTTCAGCCTGGAGAAGGGAGGGCTCCATGGAGACCTCATTGCAGCCTTCCAGTACCTAAAGGAGGCCTGTAAGAGAGATGGAGAGGGACTTTTTACAAGGCCATGGAGGGATAGAACAAGGAGGAATGGCTTTCAACTGAAAGAGGGAAGATTTGGATTAGATATTAGGAAGAAGTTCTTTACTGTGAGGGTGGTGAGATACTGGAATGGGTTGCCCAGAGTAGCTGTGGATGCCCCATCCCTGGAACTGTTCAAGGCCAGGCTGAATGGGGCTCTGAGCAACTGGTTCTGGGATGTGTCTCTGCCCATGGTGTGGGGTTTGGAAGCAGATGATCTTTAAGGTTCCTTCTAAGCCAAACCATTCTATGATTCTATGATTCTAATTTATTTTTTCAGAGTTGTATAGCATTGAAGATACAAAAGTATGTTTGACTTGTGATAAATCTTTTGGTATAGTCATCCAGAGCTCATACATTTTTGACCCATGCTACATTTGTTGACATTGTTCCTAGCTTTTAAATAATTTACTTTAGTTTCCAACTATAGCATTATTTGAAGTATATGGTTGAATGAAAATATAAGTATATGCAGTTAGAGCCTGTTAACTGATCAGATTCCTTCAGGAAAGGATAACTTGCATTTTATCACTGAATTTTTTAAGGATAGTATCTGAGTAAGCATGTAGCAGTAGAAAAATACCACTTTCATTAGTGCATGGAGTGAAAGGATTTGGGAGGTTTGGGTTATTTTTAGAGGGGTGCAGGCCAGGTGCTGCTGCATATAATGGTTGCCTGGTAACACATCTAGGATTACAAGATAGCAGGGTCATTGATGTAGGCTCATTTCATCAGTAATACAGAAAAGAAAGAAAAAAACCCAAACCCACTCCAGCAAACTGTTCCTTGGTAAGTTCTGGTTGTCAGTGTTTTGTGAGCAATTCAGTAATGCCAAGCTTTCAGAAACATATGCTCTAGAAATGAAAGACCAGAGTAGAGGCTTGTTAGTCATTGCTTTTGTTGTATCAATAAGAAAGCCAGTTTTGCCTTTGAGCTTGGATGAAGTTTATTTTCATTTGCCTTACATGTCCATTTACAAATACACAAGATTTAGATGCTTCTCTGTATGCTCTTCTGCTTTAATAAATATTTGTTGATGTTTTGATTTTAATATCTTTGGAGCTGATCCTAAGAGTATAATTCATACTGAAAGCAAACATTATTTATTAAGATAACTCCTGTATTCAGCTACTACTGCTCATCATTAAGAGTGGCAGAATTAGGTTCTACATAATTGTAGACTGGTGAGCTTTTCTGTGCATGTGTATTTAAATCTATATTTAGGTATTCAGTTGCTGAAAAAATACTCCAATTTGCACAGGCATTGAGTACTTACACTAATATTGTTTGTCATGGGCATTTTTGATCCTCAGAATGACTTGGTTTGGACAGCATTCAACAATTTTGGCATCAAAATATGTTTGAAATTGTTGGTTAGCAAATAGAGTTGTCATTGCCATATCCTTAAAACCACTTTTTTTCTCTGAATACATCCTACCTTTCTGCCAAAAACACTTCTTCAGACAAACTGGGGACAGCTACAGAAACCCCTTTGCAAGTGGTTTATCAGAGATACAGCATCTTCCCTTGAAGTCTTTTAACTTTCTCCAAGTCTTTCATTTCCCTCACAGACCAGGAACTCATCCTACATCATGTCTTGTTTGTTGTTAAGTTTCCTTAAAGCTCTGGTGTAAACAGGAACCAATATTGATTGATGATGAAACAGAGTGAGTCTTGCGTTTCTTTAGCAGTAAAATTAATATTCCTGGCTTTTTCATGTACAGACTCAGCCTGTGACCTCACAGCTGTGACCTGTGCTGAAGCACAGCACAATAAATCATAAAGGACCTTATCAGAGATTTGGGAGGAGAAGGGGAGAAACTGTGTTTTGTTACCTTCTGAACTGTCTTCATAAGGCACCAAGGGACAGTCAAAATGGGGAGTAATACCCTCTAGTGCAACTTAGTCAAATAGCCAGAAGCTCGGCCTGCAAAAGACAGGTGTTTTGTCCTAGGAAAAGGCCTTTTTCCTGATCTATCCTCTTGTTCAATAAATGCTTGTGTCCATCTTTAGTGTTCATAGAATCATTTAACTTGGAAAAGACCTCCAAGATCATCAAGTCCAACTTTTCACCAAACCATGTCAACTAAACCATAGCACTAAGTGCCACGTCCAGTCATATCTTGAACACCTCCACAAATAGTGACTCCACCACTTCCCTGGGCAGTTCTTTCCAATGCCTGATAACTCTTTCAATAAAGAAATTCTTCTTCATATCCAACCTGAACCTCCCTTGGTACAGCTTGAGCCCATTTCCTCTTGTCCTGTCAATAGTTGCTTGGGAGAAGAGGCTGGTCCCCACCTCACTACAGCCTCCTTTCAGGTAGCTGTAGAGAGTGATGAGGTCTCCCCTGAGCCTCCTTTTCTCCAGGCTAAACAACCCCAGCTCCCTCAGCTGCTCCTCATATGAATTACTCCTTAGACCCTTCACCAGGTCCATTTCCCTTCTCTGCACATGCTCCAGCACAACAATGTCTTTCCTGAAGTGAGGGGCACAAGTACAGGGGGATAATCACTTCCCTAGTCCTGCTGGCCACACTATTTTTATTACAGGTCAGGATGCCCTTGGCCTGCTTGGCCACCTGGGCACACTGCTGGCTCATGTTCAGTGACTATTGACCAGCATCCCCAGGTCCAGTCAGACTTCCAGCCACTCTGCTCCCAGACTGTAGTGCTGCAGGGGGTTGCTGCGACCCAGGCACAGGAGCCTGCAGCACTTCTCCATATTGAACCTCACACAGTTGGCTTTATCCCATCAATCCACCTGTCCAGATCTTTCTGCAGGGCCCTTCCTATCCTCCCACCCAAACTGGTGTCATCTGTGAAGTTACTGAGGGTGCACTTAATCCCCTCATCCAGATCATCAATAAAGACATTAAATACAAATGTCTCGTGTGAGACACTGGATTATTGTATTAATTCTTGGCTTGGACCAACTCAAGTGTGTGTGGGGTGGAGGGGGTGGGAAGGGATAGGTTGAATTTCATGGAGGTGAGGTAATGCCCTATCCCCTGTGAGCCTCGGGTTGGCTCCAGAGCAGCTGTCAGTCAAAGCCAGCCCAGGAGCACTGCCCCACACCACATCCCCTGGAGTCCCTAGCCCAGCTCTGATAAGCTGGCACAATGGGAGCACTGCCCTTCACTCCGCCCCAGAGCCCCAGAGTGGCCAGTGGTGTTAAAAGAACTGAGAGCTCTTCTAATATATTTGTCTCTTCTGATATATTCTTCTAATATATTCAGATATTGTTGGAGCCTTGTATATTTTTAAAGTAAAACCCCTTTGGTGAGCTCGTAGCTCAAGACTTCGGGGTCTTACAGCTTACCCATATTGAGCCTTGGGGAACCTCACTAGTGACCAGGCACCAAGTGGATGTAGCACCATTCACCAACACTCTCTGGGCCCAGCCATGCAGCCAGTTTTTAACCCAGCAAAGAGTACAGTTGTCAAAGCCATGGGCTGTGAGCTTCTCCAGGAGAATGCTGTAGGAGGCAGTATTGAAGGCTTAACTGTAGTCCAGGTAGACTACAGCCACAGCCTTTCCCTTATCCACTAGATGGGTCACCTGATCATAAAAGGAGATCAGGTTAGTCACTCAGGACCTTAAATTCCAAAGTTCCTTGAGTCCACTGGAAGATGTTTATATCATCAGTAGCTTGCCACATCTGCTAGGAAGACTTTCAACACCATTTGTGAAATGTAAATAGAGGTTCTTGTGGAAAGGAAAATTAATAAAATGGGGGAATCACTGATACCCACTATTCCCTAGCACACTAGTCTTTATTCTCTTTCTTCTCTGTAAGTGGAGACCTGCATTCTCCTTGAGAAGCAGAACTTCCTCCCACTTATCCTTTCCTCACAAGACAAACCTTGATCCTTACACACCTCTTATGTTTGTGCCATGTTTTGACCTATATGAAACTCCAGCTTTTGATAGAAAATATTTCATTGGTATGAATAGCAAAATATAAAAATTCTACCTTCATAATAAAAACGAAGCAATTAAACCATTGCTTTGTCCAGGTGTCATCAGTCCATCAGTCCAGGCTTCCTATACTCAAAGCTTTGCATTTTCTAGTGTTGGTTTCTGCTAATAAAATGTCTTTAATTATTTCATCTGTTTTGATTATTCTTTTTTTAACCGGCATCCTTTAAGGTCTCATTTCTAATATTATTTCATAATTAAAATACATGGGATAATCTCTTCCCTGCTTTCTATCTCTACTGAAAATAAAAATAAAAAGGAAGGTTTTCTCTTGAGTATTCTGATTCTTTTAATTACTGTCTCAAATTTGATTTAGGTTGTTGAGTTTTTTTCTGTTGCTGAAAGTAATTTTGCTTGCCAGCAATTAGAGATAGGTGTTGTGCAATAAACACTGGGGGAAACCTCAGCAAAATTGTTTCCATGGTGTTTAGTCAGACCTGCATAACTGTTGCTTAGTGAGGAAAATAAGACAAGGGTACTCAAGAGCAGCAAAACAGAGGTCACTGTGTTTGAAACTGCCTGTTCAACCACACTGGCCACACCTTACAGCTAGCCTGCTGAGGTGGTGTGCCATGGCATGGATGGGGTATTTTACCAAAGTGAATTTGTTCAAAATTCTCAGTCTGACGGCTGAATTATTATAAGATTATCTTTCCATTTTAGTTTGATAGTTATGAAGAATAAAATATGCTGAAAACATGATTTATGAAGGGGTAGATCTACAGAACTCCTTCCTTCAAAGCACACCTTTCTTCTCAGCTCACTGCTGGAATGCAGGAGGATTTCACTGTTCCCTGAAAAAGCATCCCTGAGCCTCTTTGGTACTGCTCCAAAGCTGCAGAGTCACACAGAAGCTGCAGGCTGGGTACTGATTGTCCTGGGGCTGCAACTCAGGGAGTCACAGTTGAAATTCATGAAATGTGTTGCAATTCCTTAAAGCTAGAAATACTGTTTCTTGCTTCTCCAAGGGAAGAAGGTAAGTGGGAAATCTCTCTGCAAGGTAATCTGCATGTGGGACAGGTTCCCATATAGAACTGTACAAGAACTAAAGAGTTTTGGTTTTATTTGGATGAACTTGCAACCTTGACATTCAAGCTACCCAAGTGGTGTGCAGTCCTGGCTGTCCCCAGGCTAATCTTTGTGTAGCTGTGGTTTTATCTGTTGAACGACTCTTTGCATTATCAGTCCCTGTTAATTCCATCTCCTGTAGCTACAGTCCTGCATTTCACTGTCAGGCTAGCAAAAAAACAACAAACAACCAGTCTGTTATGTGTTAAGCCAACTTCTGTCTACAAGTGCTTTATTAAATCCATCAGATCTATTTTGGTCTTATTTCTGCCATCAGTTCTACCACATTTTGTGCCAGCTCAGACCAATAAGCTAAATTATTAAGGCTTGGAGTCTTACTCAGATAATATGGGCACTGTCTGAGTAGCACAGGACAGAGGTTAACAGTGGAATACAGCAGTGGAAAATGAAACACAGAAGGGATGTAGCATAAAGATGTTTTCTAGCCAGTCCTAGCATTAGGTACTTACTATATATTCCATGTCATTTACAGCATCCCCTTCCCAGTTCATTTTGTAATCTTAACCTGAGGGCTCAGGCTGGTGAGGAGAACTGCTCTTCTGGAAAAGGGGAGGCTACTTTAGGTGTTTGAGAATTCAAATAGAAATAGTAGTTAGGGGAGAGGGAAGACTGGGAAGTTTTGTCAGGGAAAAGGAATCTGTTTCATTGTACCTTTCTTGCACTATAAAATGAGTGTGAAATGAACAAGATTTGGGTAAGCCACTTTAGAGTGATCTCAAACCTCTACACAAATGCAGCTGGGTTTGTTTTCAGGGGAAGCTTCATTTTGCACTGAAAAATTATATGATACCAGAAAATAATTACTAAAGCCTGCATTTTTTCCTTCTATAGCAAGATACCATACCATAGCAACAAAAGAGATTTTCATCTCTTTAATGTGCCATTTGCGTGTCTTTCCAGCTCATGACATCCAGAGTAGGGATCCTAACCCCACCTGCCTTCCCCAAGATCTCTTGATTGATCCCCCCTGATGTGAGGAATATGACCATCCATATAAAAAAACCTGACCTCATCCTGACCTTTGTGCTGGCTGGGGAGGGAACAAGCAAGAAGGGGTTGAGTGTAATAAAAACTGAGTTGTTTCTTAAAAATGGGCAAGTGTGAGGATAAACTAAACTGAAGTGGCTTGGAAGATATGGGCTGGTTTTAGGAAGAGAGGTTAAAAAGGAAATCAGCCCTGTGAGTTTCTTCAAGGGTTTGTCAGCTAATCGCACTCTCTATGGAATGCTGGCAAGAACCATGACCTAGAGGCAGGAAAGAGTGTGTATGCCACTATTGAAAAGTCAAGCCCTGTGTGAAGGTTGCAGAGTGCAACCTCTCATGACTATCTGTCGTTCCCTGCCATCGTACTTCTGCATGCTCCAAGTTTGGTTTTTTCACCCTCTTCACCTTCAGGGAATTTCCCAAATAGGCAACTACTTCATAAGCAAATTCTAATGGGGATTCATGATATTTTACGCTTACTGCTGCTCTGCATGGTGCTCACTGCCGTAGGGACAATGGCTAAGTGCTCATGAGAAGATGAAATGCTACCTTCTTTATCAAGAAATTCTGATTTAATATTTATAGTTCTGGTTAAATATTTATAGATTTTCACATTGTTTTCTTTGTTTACAAAACACATTTCTCCTCCACTATCTGTGCCACAGTAGGGAACGGGAGAAGCACACTTACTTGTAAGATTAAATTCCTTCTATCTTCCTCACCACCAGTTTTCACTTGGATAAGACAAGGTGGGCTGGGATGTCTCTGTAAAGGAGAGTTCCAGTTTTCAACTTTTTTCTTTCCAGACTTTTGAGTCTCTTTCTAATCTTCCTCATTACTCCTATCTGCACTGTTCTAGGTTTGTGAGGATTCCCAAAATCACAAGCACTGAGACACGAAGGGTGTAAGCAAAGCAAATTTATTCTATTACTTGCAATAGCAATTAGTACACACCGACCCCTGGATTTCGGAAAAGCTGCTGAGAAGGAGAAGGAGCATGGTGCTTGGTGGGAGGGGCAGGCAAGCAATGCACCTTCAGGGCATCCCCTGGATCAAAGCAGTGTGCATCTTGTCCTCCTTATCCATCCAACCCAAAAACACCTCTTATGTCCCCCTCACAGGAGTGGAATTTTCCAGTTGCGACATTGGCTCATGCGTGGCCAGTGCGTGAACCGAGACCACAATGGTTTATGATACCAGCTCCATGTCAACAACAGCTTTGCTGTTTCTTCTTCTAAAAGTCGAATTCCCACCAGTTAACCTAATTTATTGTTTTTCTTTCCAAGGTTCAGTTCCCAACAGTGAAACTATACAATATTTTCCCATGCCACATCGACAAGCACAACCATGGACCAACTATGGCAGGGCCTTAGATACAACTCATACCCTGACACATGCACCCTTAGAATGACTATAGTTTGAGATAGGCTAACCTAGGGACAGTATTCTTAATGCAGCAGACGTATCTTGATTTATAATGGGCTTGTGATCTTCTTATTCCTCATACCAGCCTTTTGTGGCCTAGTATTTACTTTCTGATTCTCATCTCTGTTGAGCAAGTGATTCTTAGGGAACTGTGATTAGTAATTTAGAACTGCATCCAGATGTATTGTTGCATTGAATTTCTTATTGTCACCTCACTACCCTGCCTGTTTCCCCATGTTAGTCCTAGTTTTGCCTGGGTTTGCCTGACCTATATAATTTTGCTATCTTGCTATTCAGCACCCTCCCCAGAACACTGATACACATACATAACCACACACAAACCTTATGAATATATTTGTTGTATCTCAACAGTCACCTATTTGAGGCAGTTTCTAGTCCATGGCAAAAAATTGCCTCTCACCTTGATCTTTCTGAATTTCATTATCCGTTCAGTGTGAGGGATTTTATCAAAGGTAGTTTCAAAATCCAAATAAATAACATCAATTAATTTTCTTTCTCCTACAAAATATTTTCTTGGCTTTTTGAAAGACTGTTAAATAGGTAAGAAGACATGATCTCCCTTCTAGCATACTTACTCTCACTGAGCCATATGGTCATGAAGCTTTAGAGGACATACAATTATGGTTATAATTATCTCCATAACCAATTTACAAAGTACAAATTCATAGAATCACAGAAAGGCTTGGGTTGGAAGGGACCTTAAAGATCATCTAGTTACAGCACCCCCACCATGGGCAGAGGTGTCCCCCACTAGATCAGGTAGAATTATTCTAAGAAAAATACATATTTATGAGACACTAACATTGTATTTGAATAAGGATAAATACTTTTGAAAATTTAATACTTTTTATTTATTTCTTGATAGCAAAAAATTTAGGCATCGAAGAAACATAAGCTTCCACTCTGTAAGTCATTTGTGCAGTCATTAAAAGGGATGGCACATGGTGTTAGGTTGATCTTTTAGAACAAGATAGCCATATGGAAGAGCTCAGTACTACTAATGTTTTCAGTTACATCAATCTTCCTTGGCAGAAAAATACTTTTAACATTAGGTAAGATTTTCTGTGGGACCCCTCAGTTGTTACATGGGTCCCTCATTTTTCTTCATTTATTGGAGAACATGTTAAAGCACACTGGCCTATATCAAACACTCTATAGCATGACTCTGTATGATTTACTGTTGATATGGTGTTAAAATCCTTTGATATATTTGTTCATTTAGAAAAAGCTCCATTAATGACTATAAACCATGAGTCTGAACAGTCTTAAAGACTAGCAGAATGGATTGTAAGGCTAAACAAAAATCAAATTGCTAAGTAGCAAATTAAAACATTGGATCACATTTTCCTTCAGTTCCTCTATAATACTAGGTAATTTTTACAAGGGGTAACAAATGACCATATTCCTTGTTTAACTGGTGTCACCCCAGTGTGCTGATCTCTACAGGTCTCTTCTGGGTTCCCGTCCAATTACCATTTTCCCCATTTTGAATTGCCAGAACCTCTTATTACAAAGAACTCTACTCCATCTCATTATAAGCAATTAATAACTTTTCTGCACATAATTTCCTTTCCTTTCAAATGGGATAAGCTTTCCTAAGCTTTGGAAAAGTCCCGGAGGACCCTGAGTGAAACACAGTCTTTCAGAGGGTGATTCAAACCATACTGAGATAATCATGAAGACAGATAATGTGCATTGCCTTTGGGAAGCACCTCTCTGCCCATTGATGGTGGAAAGTAAAACATCTACATTGTGCAGTGCTACAAATAAACCTGAACCTGGTCTTAAGATCAGAAGCATAGTGTCCACTCCACCCTCATGGATTAGTCATTCTGGAAAAGCACCAACGTGACTGACCACAGGCTCTCAGCTTGCACCTCTGCTCGACACTGCAGTTCAGAACTGCCCAGGGAACTTGCTGTGGCAATACACTGCATCGAACAGATGACTCAGAGGCACAGGCAGATGTCAGATGCAGATGGCAAATCCAGGCTCAGAAGCAGCCAGGAATGTGAATGTATTTTGTCTTTGACACTACTCTCAGAAACATCAGGGTCTCGCATAGAGGCTGGAGTGATATGGTAGTGCTAGAAAGCCTAAAAGGAACCTTCTGGCTTTGAAATCATTAAAAGAGAGAGTGAAAGAGAGAATAAAAATTCTCTAGCAATTTCAGGATTTTGAGAATTAAACTGATTATAAAGACTTTTTTTTTTTTTTTTTAAATCTCTGGTTTAATTTCCCTCTTGAATTATTGAAACCCTTTTCACTTGAATATGTAGATTTTCTCTGTGTGTATAGAAAGATGATTTAAATCAAATTCTGTTTTTTATACTAACGGAGATAACCAGATTTGCATGATGGAAGGACACTAGTAAAAAAAAAAAAATCTAGTAAAGAACATGACTTTTAGTAAGTTAAGACTGCTACTTGTTTATTAATGTTATTACCTTCATGAATCTCTGGACAGAATTAGGTGCCACAAAAGTGTAAGCTTTTCTAATCTATCCCCATGTGCCATTTTACTCAATTACAGCATGATTGCCTGGAGCACAGGTTAGATGTTTGCTCAAGCCAATCATAGATACTGGATGTATTCTAAACATGACTAATGCTTTTAACCAGATGGCTGTACAGATAGCTGTTTTGCAATTTTTTTTCTTTTTTTACTTGCTTCCTGGTTCTCTTATTTATATTTATCATGAGATTTTAGCAGCATATGTCCATTTTATATACCTTTTAATTGCTTGGAATTGGTATGCAACATTTTCTTTTTGAATGAGTCCACAAAACAGTAAAATAAGCAAATTGTTAAAGTTCCTGTGCATTTTCATACTCTAATGTCTTTTATCATAATCTATTTAGAAGTAATTCTGGTACCTTAATCAACTTATGTTGCATCCTCTGAGAAATTCCAGAGATATTCTCCGAAAACACAAAAGGTTTGCCCATTCTTTGAGCAAAATGAAAACTTGAGTTCTGCATCTATCTTGTTCCTTATTTTAAATATGTCAATCTCATCATCAGATGGCAAAATTAAGTGAGCTTGTTCCTATGTAGAAATATCATAATTTTCCTTTATAGAGGAAATCTGTGAATGAACACTAGATTTTGCAAGTAATTTTGGTGACTGCAAAAATAGGTTCCCAATTTGTGACTGTATTTTCCACTCAGATGTTTAAATTTACTTACGTGAATAATGTCATTGAATTTTTTCAGTTTTATAATTTAAACATACGACATGCACAATGTCTCACTGTGGATGTCTATATATGATGGTATTGGCTCTGCTCTATGTACTGAACAAGACTTGTTGAAGTGATCACCAATTAAAAAAAAAAAACCCACAACATTTTTAATATGTGTAACCAATTTCTTCAGCAAAAGTTGCAATTTTATTTTGTAACTATATGTCATTCAATGGCCTGAACTGGACCTAGATGACATTGATTCAGTACATCTTCCTGGATGTTGCATGTGGCAAGTCTTTATATCAGGGAGACTTTGTCTTTGAGTCGTTTGTTCAGTGCCTCCTTCCATGAGCAGAATATTGGCACTTATCCTTGCTCTCATCACCTCCAACCTACCAGTATGATCATCAGATACATCTACATTATTTTTCTTGATTCAGGCAATTTTCTTTGTGCTGTTTTGAATAAAATTCAAATTGCTTCCCCTTTGGAGGTGAAAGCTCTTAAACTTTCCCCTTAATTTGACGCTATATAAATAGTACCCACTAAAAAGTCAAAATTGATCCTGCTGGTGTAAAATCTGTTAAATACTTTAAACACAGATAAATAAAGTCTTCAGACTTCTAAAAGATTTTATCAGAAGAGTTTCTTAGAGGAAAAAACAACTCAGACACAGAAAAAACCATTGGCAATGGATTCACAGAGAAAACAACATTATTATCGTATAGTCAAATAAATGATACTTTTCTACTCATTAAATCAGAAAGCTGTCACCTTGCCAAACAGTATAACAGTATCTGTGGTCCAAATATCAGATTCTAAAAATAAATACAAACAGACTGTGGCACATGTGGTGGACAGTTTGTTCTCAGATTGCCTGTAATGTGATGTGCCTTTCAGCGGAGTGGTGGACTCGAGTCGACCCAACCTCCAGAGGCTTGGGAGTTGGTCACTGGCCCCAGGGGAAGAAGTGTCTGTAGGTGACAGGGACATGGCAAGAAGGAGGGAACTGTAGCCCATGGAGATAGTACTGGAATGGGTAGAGATCTGACTCACCCTTAACTCAACCCCCGCTGTGGCAGAGGAACTTCTCAGGGATCAGAGGGAGCTGGCTGTAAATCAAAACCTACTGTGATCACAGCAAGCAAGCAGAGAAGCAAGAACCTGCCTGTGAGTACATGATAGATGATGGAGCAGATTTGTTTATGTACAGTTTTATTTCTTTTCTGTCTTACTTAGTCACTCTAAGTCTAAACCTTTAAAAGGTTTCTCATTTTGGTTTGTATTTTAATAAAATCTGGCTTTGAGTTGAAAGAGCTTTTTGGTCTTCTGGTCTCCACTATAAGGCAAGGATTAAGACACATATCTCAGATGTTTACCTGTTTCTCCCCTCACACTATTGCACACATATCCTTTGCTTAAAACTGTGCAGCATTTGAATTTATCAGAACTGGCTGCAAATCAGTGAAATTGCCAGGGTTTCAAAATTTGTGCTGTGTCACACAAAAGAAACATTGACACTTTCTTTTACAAGGCTTCCCATTCTTTTGTTTTGTTTTGTCATTCTAAGTTAAACAACTCTTCTTGACATTTTCATATACTAGGTTCACTGTGATCTTAATTGAAGCCTTTAGTTTCGTCTTGCTCTAGTTTACTCTCTATTTTGAGGTGCTGCACTGACTCCTGAAGAGCTGGTCTTTGTGCCTCCACTCTACTTTAACTCAAGTGTAACAGTAAGTTTTTTAAGTGAAACTTAACCATCTCAGTGCTACGTAATGCAGGTCTGCAGTAATTAATCACCCAGTGGCAAGCTAAAATATTTGAACCTCTTCTTTTGGGTTTGGAGTTTGTTATTTGGTTGGTTTTTAATTTTGAAAAATTCCCAAGCAAGTCCACATATCATTTATAAAAATACTTGGCTTAATTTAAGAAGTTCCAAAGGAAGAAAACCCTCCATTTATTTAGTAGTTACTGTAATTGTTTTATCCTGGCACTATTTTTGGGACTGATTTACATCTTCTCCTATGGGCTGCTCTCCTTAGTCTTAGATCATCCAGAAACTTGGGAAAAATCTCCATGAATTCTAAGAAAGCAATTTTCACTTAACTTATCTCCACCTTTAAAAGATTTCCTTTCTTCCGCCTTAGCTCTGTATGGTTGTTTCCACTTACCACACAGTACCCCAAACACAAGTTCTTGAGAGCTGGACAGGGTCATCCAGAAAGGCTCCTTGCTACTGTGAGAAAGGCACAAATAGTCTTGGGTCATCATATTTTGTTACTTGTTTATTTATTTGTAGTTTGAGATCCTAATTATGCAGTCGAATTGATTTAAAGTGAGCTAAAGGTCATACTCATTTTGGCCAGGCAGTTGAGATGGTTTGTAATTCATGTTTCTCTCATTTTAGCCAGGGTAAAATATGTGAGAGAGCTATGCCTGGTATTTTTAACAGCTTCCTAAGATATTAACTTCCTAATCCTATCTAAATATTCCAAACAAGGGAATATTTTTGGTATCAATTTTTTTTATTAATATTTATATATATACTTAAATGAAGAAAATACAGGAAATTGTCTATTTTCTTTCTGCTTTTATTTTTTTTAACAAATAAAGTATTAAAATTGTGCAATATTATGTCTTTCCTTTACAAATGTTTTATTTCTATACTATTTTTCTTTTTTTTTTTTCATAGTTACAGTGGAATTCTCTCATGTCCAAACATATTTTCTAGTTGATTATTTCATGGGTCTTACACCACATTTTCATTATGTGTGTTTACTGTTTTCTTCAGACACTAATAGTTTCTTTAAGAGTCTACATGACTCATATTACTGTTTACTTCTGATCAAAAGGTAAATGAGAACATCCCATCTCCTCATGCACACACAGAATCATAACTGGGTTATAACTCTGTGTATGTGTATAGAGACAGATATATATAAATATATATATATATATCCATCCTGAACCGAGAGCAGAGGATTTCATAAGTGTTCCATGGCCATCAGTGAATGTTCTGAAACTATTAAATAATGTATTTTTATGCTGGTATTATTTCAAGAAGTCATGATATTTGTAGCATTTTCTATTCTTAGTGTCTAAAACTCTATAATCCCTTTATAATTAAATTATTATTTGTGTATAAAATTTTGTGAATACTATTTGCCCACAATAACTCTGATAAAACCTGTGGAAATGCAGATAAGTAATTAAAAACCCTCTTATTATAACCCTCTGTTTGAATGCATTGCCAATTTGACTTTAGATTTTTTATGTTACCTTTTGTTTTCACAATATCAAGTTACAATAGATTCCAATTTATTGAATATAAAACTATTTTCTCAGAACCTCTGTTATTGAGATCTCAGATGAAAAATTTTCAATATTTCTATGGAGAAGAAATCATATTTTTCAGACTGTGAAGGTCTGGAAACTATTCTAATGCATGAAGTGCCTTTTAGTGGACAGGTACTTCAATTAAAATACAAACTGTCTGCAATGTGACTGGCTTGCAATAACTGGATTACTTGTCTAGTAGTCTAATTCGAAAGCTCAGAGGTAACTACTTAAAAATGCAGAAAACAAGGCTTAATTTCACTATGTGACCTTGTGCCTTGATCTGGATTAGTCGTTTATGGTTTCAAACCCCTAATCAGTTTGTTTAACAACCACCCTGTAATAAGCACCCTGTAAACAATACTTCTGCCTCAATCTACCTATTTTTATGTGGTAGAGAGTGAGAGTTTTGGAGATACAGAATTAAAGCTAAAAAACAGTAAAGCAAATACACAACTAGATAGGAAATAGCAACCAAATTGTACCCAGATGGGTAGTTTTGATAGCAGCTCCTAACTGCTGCATCTAATTTAAATGCAGAATAACTCTGCAGAACTATACTATGTATTGCTAGTTAGGAACGTTTTTCACAGTTTTACAAGAAGTTTCCTTCATATTTCTTAGTTCAAAGAAATAGTTCTCTTGCAGACAAGTAGTTTGATTTGGGTTAGGGGTTTTCTCTGTTCTTTTTCTAATCTAATGCTAAGAATTTTTCTTTCTTTTTTTTTTTCTTCTTTTTTTTTTTTTTTTTTTTTTTTTTGTGAACTTGCAGTCCTGTGTGCTGAATACATAACAGAAGTAGTCATCTTGGTTAGCTCTGTATTCAATTACAGGACTGTTGTGTTTCACTTTCCATATTTGTGTAAGCTGATTTGATCCAGAATGTTATTTGGCTTGCCCATTATCATGCAAAATAGTATTTCCAAATAATGTTCTTCTTTTCTTATCTATAATTTGCTTTCTCATGGCCCTTTCTGACTGCTTCAAAATTTCCTTATTTAAATTCCCATGGTCTGACTCTCCCATCAGCATAAGAACAGGATAACCTGGACAGTATACCAAGGTATTCTGAAGTTCCTGAGACTGCTGATTCTTGTTTTCTTTCCCCCAAGCTTGGTTTTCCTCTACCTTCCTCTCTTGCCATTACTGCCGCAATCTCTTCTTTGGACATCTTGCAGAGCAAGCATTCTGTGAGTAATATGGGGTTTTGTGGTTCTCTAATTCTACTTCTCTTATCCTATTTCTTATCCTATTTCTTCACCCTGAAAGACTTCCAACAGTACAGCTCTGCCTCTAGCAGTGCAGCTGTCAAGATGTCAAGTGTAGAGAAGTTACTTTTTAGCTCTTTACACTTTTAAACGAGGCTGTCTTTCTTGTACATCATTGTAGAATTTTTGAAATACAAGAAAACTTTTCCAGCCTGTGGAAATAATTGCACAAAGGGGTAGATGTTACAGGCCTCTGCACCATGAGCAGATTGCCTGTATGCCAGTGAAAGGGGACACAAAAATGCTAATTACTATGCATAAATCTCTGTGCTTCAGGAGCTGTAATATTAGAAGTTCTTGAACTCCCAGACCTTCTGATAGCTGCAAATAAAGATTTTGGTACTACTTATATTATCCAGTCGTGAGACAGCGTAATCCTCAGGAGCACAAATGAAAATATATGCAAATAGGAGCTGTAACTGAAATGTAAAAGTATGAGCATCATTGTGGTTGTCTTCAATACTAATTTAAACTGATGTAATCAAATGTATGCAGGGATTATTAAACCAGTCCCAGATGCATTTTGATCTGAGCAAACTAGTACCCTCCTGAGCACAGCACAGGTTGGGCCATGACAGGACCCATCCAAAACAGACAGCTTGGAAGTGGATATCCCTTTTTGGAGGCTGAGAAAAATTATCAGTGTCGGCACAGCCAGTCAAAGCCAACTGGCCTGGGAATTAATGACTGGAGCTTGGGACTTGTATGTTTACTGGTATAGACATAACCATCATGCCTCCTGAGTGCTTGGGTATGCCTTGCAGAACTTCAGCTGGACAAAATCCCCAGGGAGTGGTGGGGGAGTGGGGTCTGGCAATTCCATCAACTGCAATTTAACTCTTTCATGGTAGAAGAGCCTGTAACAGGTATGAGGGGGAAGTGCCTGAAATACGGGCTTTTTGCAATCTTACAATCCATAGCAATTAGGATCTGCATGAAAGGGCAGGGTGTGTATATAAAGAGTCCCTTTATTTGGGCAATGAGCACTAGGAATGGAAAAACCTCCACAGCTGGTTCATAAAACATCTGCAGTACTACCCAGAGAGGAAGCTCTTGGGTCAACAGTTGGCTGGTAATAGGCTTAGCCCTGTAAATTTTCTTGTTCCATAAGATTTTCCTTTCATCTAGAGGAAAAAAAACACCTTTATGGACCACTGTAAACATCAATTCTATCATATTTGCTAGTGAACAGAGAAAAGGAGACAGCAAGGATAGCTAAGAAGGTGTGTCATGCTGGCTATCTATACAAACCAAATGGGGAAGCACTATTGTTTTAGGTGTTCTACATGGTTATTTCACCTCTGCAACACTTGGCATCTGTGCAGAACAGGATTTGCTTTCAGTTAAGCAAAACAGACATTGTGGTCTTGATCACTCATTGCCTTTCCTTTCTTGTATCCTTCTTGGAAATACTGTCCCAGTTTAAATGAGACAAGGGTCTTTTGCTGAGGATGGATTAGGAGGAAAAGACCCAAACTTCTCTTTCCAAGCAATTATAAATCCAAAATTAAGAGGCTTCGATTGAAGGAAAAACAAATTATGGAAAAGGGAAAATAGCAGCCCTTTATTAAAAGGTATGTGTGTATTAACAGGAACACGAAAAAACCAAGTAAAATAACTAAGTAATACTCCTATACCCACCAATAATCCCCTTCAAGAACAAAACCGATAAACCGGCAAAAGGAAAATAGTTCAATTTCTTGCACCCTTTGGTGCAGCTCCAACCACAGTCAGCAGGGGGCGCCATCGGGTCACTGGAGATGCAAAATTTGTAATGTCCTGTACCATTCACCAGGTGGTGCTGTTGGGTCACTGAAGGTGCAAAAACTTGTAGTGTCCTATTGTAGTCACCAGGTGGCGCTGTTGGATCACTGGAGGAGCAGAACTTGCAATGTCCAGTGCCCATCACCAGGCGGCGCTGTGAGATCCTTGGCTGCCGCCAGGTGGGGGGAAGAAGGAGAAAGAAAAAAAAACAACAGCAATAAAACAGAAAGTTCTCCCAATGGAAGAAAACTCACAAACTTCAGCTGATTAGGGTCCGTTGTAAGCAGGGCCTGCAGCCAGCCACAGCTGAGCCAAGAGGAGCAGCCAGAACTCCCCTCCGACAGGAAAGAGACAAAGGAACCTGGCAGTGTCTGCAGCCCGCAGCAGGCTCTCCCCAGGGCAGAGAGACTGCGCTCTCCCCCCAGCCTCCACCCCCTTCCAGTCACACACCAGCCAACTCCCCCCCTTCGTTGTCAAGGAAACTAATCTCGGCCATTAGTGGACTGGGGCTGATTCCTTTGTTCAACTAATGGCCCATATACAGAGCACACACACACGGCAGGGGGAAAGGAAAGAAAAATTCCTTGCTAAAAAAATCGGAAGTATGACAAATACATGTAAAATACTGCTGATCAGTTCAGATCTTTTAAAATCACCTGATTCTTTTCTGTACAACAACAAGAAGCATAATGAAAATAAAGTTATTAATGGATAATAGGTTTTACTGTTCAGGAAAGACAAGATTAAACTGGTGGGGCTGAGGATCACTGTGGCAGTAATCAGCAGTGAAATAAAGATTATATCAATGGATTAAGGAGTAGTATCTAGAGTTTCTGCAGCAAATCCCATCACCTGTTGGAACAACAGAAAAAAAAATTATATCAGGTAGTGATCCTGCAGTAGCCTGATGTGATGCAGCCATATGAATAGAAAACATATTCTCATGGATAGGGAAGTACTAAACAGTACTTTAGCAAGAGCTTACCTTGAGTGCAGTGTACAATTATAGCTGCTTACACAAGAGAATTAAATATACTGAAAAGCAAGAAAGACATCTAAGATGCTAAGGGAAAGGAAGTTTTTCAAATGATCAGAGGGATGCAGCACCTTGCTATGAGAGGTGGGATTGTTCAGCTTGGACAAAAGAAAGCTCTAGGGAGACCTTATATGAGAGCCTTTCAATACTTAGAGGGGACTTATAAGAAGAGACTTTTTACCAGTGTCAGTAGCAATAGGACAAGGGGGAATGCTTTTAAACTAAAAGAGGAGAGATTGAGGTTAGATGTTAGGGAAGAAATTCTTTACTATCAGGGTGGTGAGGCACTGTAACGGGTTGCCCAGAGAAGTTGTGCATACCCTGTCCCTGGAAGTGTTCAAGGCCAGGCTGGACGGGTCTTAGAGCAACCTGATGTTGCTCTAAAAGATGTCTCTGGCCATGGCAGGGAGGTTGGACTAGATGACTTTTAAAGTTCCTTTCCAACCCACACCCTTCTATGATTCTGTCTTCTGTGAGGAACTTGCCTTTCACAGCCTCACAAGATGTTGCATGCCTATAATATTGTGTCTTAATACGCCAGAGAAAAGCTATTTGAACTAATAGCCACAATAGCTGGCACAATAATAGCTGGCACAAGAAAAAATGGGTATAAACAGGCCATTAATAAATTTATCCTGAAAAGGTTTCTAAGCATCAAAGCAGGACCATTTTAGAACAGCTTTTCTAACTGCACCAAAAGATTTAATGTGGTTAAACAGCACAATCACATCATGGATTAAATTATATGATTGACTGAAATTGCAAAACTCCTATGCTTTCCTATGGCCTGTATTACTAGAAGGAAATATTTTACATGTTTTGGGCAATAGATGTGTAGGTCCTATAATTCTATATAAGATTCTGAGTTTAGTAAACACTGAAAAACACATTTGCTATGGCTGATTTTTCCTTGCTTTGCTTAATGTTTATTTTGGGGTTATACTGATTAACAAGACTTTATGAACTTGATTATATGTAGTTTTGCTACTGTTTAGGTACTTAACTACATCTCCATTATTAAATATACATTAATTCTATTAGATATTTCCAATATATTGTTAATCTTGTAGTTATGGTATCACATTTCAGCTTGATGTGCTGATGTGTAATGTCCATTCCCCTCTCCTGTTCAGGTTTTACTTTTTGCTGTAGTTACTCCATTGCTCCACTCATGGCTAAATTCTTAGTGACCCTAAATCTGTTATCATACACACCTTATTGTTTCTATATTGTGAGATGACATGGTTCCCAACTTGTTATGAGGAAGTCTTCCAAATAAATTAAGATAGCTTATCTGCATGACAGTCTGCAGGGCTGAATCCCTCCTTGCATTATTGTATTTTTTAAATCCACCTTAACTGTAACTCAGCAAGGTCTTGTATGTGTTGTAACACAGTCTATCTTAATATTTGTTATTTAATCTATCAAAACATTTGGCTCTCTCCACACACAGTTGGGGGAACAATTAAAAGTCCTGAAAAACTACACAAAGTTTCTCATGTAATTAGACGTTTCAGGGCATGTTATTAAGGGCCATCTGTTCTCCTGGATGACTGAGTATGACTGAGAAATGAGATGTTTCCTTTTCTACTTGAGGTTCCGTCTATCTTGATTCTATATTTGATTAACACTGTATGGGGGTGGGGGCTTAATTTATTTATAATGATCTTAACCTGCATAGCTGGTTAAGTATGATTAAGGTAGGATGGTGAACTGTTTAGCATTTGAGATGCCCTTTATTGTTTCAGTGCAAATAACTCACTTGAACATTTTTCTGAGAGAATCTCTATTGCTTCTCTATTGTTTACATTCCCCCACCACCTGTTTTTTTCCTTTGCTACCAGTGATCCAATTTTACTGTGGAATAAATGGTTACAACTAGAGAAAAATCACTGCCATTTCATGCTTTTTGAATTTGGCTAGTAAAGCCAAGCAGATCTGAGCAGTGCAGCAAAACATATGCTGTAAACTTATGAGAATTGGCTGACTTTCCCCCTCTGTAACATCTGTGCAGTCCCACCAAAGGCAACTTAGAATATGCCAGACTGCCACACAACCTGGAGATACCCAAATTAACTTTTAATTTAGGTATTTCTGCTGTTCTGCCAGCCGTGATGTGCCAGTACCATTAAGAGGAGAGTTCAGACACTTTTTATCAGTGCAGCTGGTTGTCTACACTTTTCCCTCTAAGTGCCTCTAAATCCTAACAGAGCAATGACACACAGCAGTACTTTCGTTTAGCAGTTCTAACAAGTGATTGCTTTAGGTAGATTTTGCATTAGGACACACACATTTAAAAGTTAAACCTGGCTCTGAATTATGTTTCCACTTCTTTGTGTAAATTTTTGTAAATAAGATCAAAGGTCTCTTATGCTCTGCATATAGGAAAGTATTTACAAATCTGTGCTAAGCCAAGACATATGGTCATTGTGTTTTGGTTACTGCACTGCATTTTGTTATATCTACTGCATTTTCCTTGATATTTCATCCACTTCATTTACAGCAGCACATACAGTTATAGAAATATTCAAAAACCACGTTTATTCATCCATTCACTCAAATGCAATATTGTTTGAAAAATTAAACATGAAATATGAGTTTATAATACATTGTTGCTGCACAATTAGCACTGCTAATGTCATTGCTCTGGCATCACCCTTAGGCATGTAAACCCTGGCACTTGCCCAGACTGGATGGCTTCCTGTTGGTTTTAGGAACGGTTATCAAAATCCATAAACAGTTTAAAAATAGTATTGGAAGATTGTAGGCACTTAAAATAGAATCATGTCACCACAATTTAGACACAGCTAGTTATAAAGGAGTGAGTTAGTTAACTTTCACTCTCTTTAGTGTCAGCACAGAATAACAGGAACTTCCAACTTGCAATTATTTTTCCTGACTTAGGGAGGGTATGTAATTAGGTACCTCACTTGGAACGGGATATATCACCTAGGAGCCCACATTCCTCATCACTTTAAAGAGCTCAACCTTGACTTCTCTTTTAATCCCCTGCAGTTAACTTCACCCCTCCCCAGTGTATGTTTCCCTGGCCTGCAATGAGATGAAGTCAGCATTTCTCAGCTATTTGTAGCTGACTCTAGAGACATTCTTCGTCTCTCTTGAGCAGAAAGGGCATGCATCTTTCTACAAAGGAAACATAAGTGCCACAACTGTGACCGTGAAGCTACAGCTGTTCCATGATGCACACCTTAGTGAACACAATTCTTACAGTCATCTGGAAGTTATTATCTACTGTGGAGGAGATGTGGAGTTTTTTGTGTAATTGGAAAGAACATTTAAATTGCTTTTTAAGGAATTCTTCTTGAAATAGTATAATTTTTTTATTATTATTTAAAGTGAGAGAAGTTGCTTAAAGAACATCACAATAGCTATTAAATTTTTGACAGATGTTCTGCTCCAGTGAAATGTGCAACTGTGTTAATTTTAACCCAAGAAACATAGAGATAGATTGAGCATGTCAGAATTTTTGTTACAATACTTCTGTAGACTAAAGCATGTCTTTGTATTTTTTCCCTTCAGGAATTACACAATGTCATAGTTGTAATAATTCCAAAATCAGAAAACTGGAAAAATGAACTTTGATGGATTTTTTTTTTTTCCCCCAGAATGTTTCTTTCATAAGAGAAGTGTATAAGAGATTTGGAAGCATCAAGATTTGGTGAGAAATTATATCATTCAAGTAGTGGAATTTTGATCCTTATAGGAGCTTTACTTAAAAGGTCAGGTCACAAAAGTGTTTTTATCTTGGGAATGGTCATGTCAGCTGTCTGCTCCCTTGACAATAATAATGTACATCAGTTCTCACAGCTGGTATAAGCCACTGCAGATTGTGTCATTATTGGATAGTAAAAATACTGGGTTTATAGATGTCTTTACATCATTTTCTACATATTTAAGACCTGTGTTGTCCAGGTGCTGCAATAGTAGCTTTGTTTTCTCAGAATGTAATAATCACCAGAAATCCTTAGCATGTTCTTTATAATTTTTCACCATTTTCATGTGTCATAAAAATACACATTCTGCTACCGGGAACTAAAAAAAAAATATGTACATAAAATCAAGGTTTGAATTTTTTTTTTTTTTCCCCTGCTATACTCCGAGCAGGATAGAGAAAGGTGTGTTTTCTGACCCTTTTGGCTTTTCTAGGCCAGGCCAAAAATACGTGGGCTTCTCCCCTGTCTAAGCAAACTTGTAGGGAAATTAACTACATATGACTACATGTCCCCTACAAGGGACATGTTTTCCTATAATTGAGGCAGTAAAGTCTCTGCTGTTCAGTGGTGAGTGTAATTTTCCATTCCAGTACTTCACCTGGAGACTTAGTGGATCCTTTGTCTCTCAGCATCTAAACTAAGATCAAGTTTTTACCTTATGTAAAAATTCCTTTGTGATATCTGCTGTTTTCTGTGCGACAGAGGAGATTACAGGAGATCACTACAGCCTGATCTGGCTGCAAGAACCTGTCAAACCTTCAAACCTGTTATCAGTGACTATCCTGTCCACGGGATTCATCCTCCTGCCCCTTGCCAAGAAGAGGGAATTGCGTGTGAAGTCACTTGTCCCCCATCTGGCAGACTCTTGAAGCTTGTGTCCCACCTGCCTCACCTGTGGAGCCCTGAGGAGCCTGCGTGACTGGTGCCTGGTGCATTTCCCCACGGGGAAGCTTGAAGCTGCAGTAGGTACAAAAGAGGTGCTCCTGCTTCGGCGAGTAGGTGTCCAAAAGATACTTGGGATGCTTCTACAGTGGGGTTAGAAGCTTTTTGGTTTTAAAATCTTGGTTTTGTAGAGGAACAAACAAGAATGGATATGTGACAGCTCTCCCGTTAGGAAGAATATTATAGACTCTGTGTTCAAGCTCTATTTTAATTAAGGGTATCAAAAATAGAGAAATTGTCAAACAGATTGAACGTTGGGGATGTTTTAACAGGCAGAAATAAGGATGAGTGAGAGCTTAGCAAACTAATATAGGCTTGGAAAATAAAATTTGATGACCTTTTAATCACTGGCTTTCTCAGTATGTAGAGGAAGATCATTTATTTTCTCAGTGCTGCAGTTTCTTTCTGTACAGTGGGGATGATAAAATAAGCCTTGTAGGGAGAAATGTTAAATATTGGCAAGTGCTTACAGGTTTTGATCAAAGAATCACCCTAGCTATTTACTTTGAGCAAGTAAATGCTATGTGCGGATATGGAATTTCAAAGTAAAATAGATCATTAAATCATGATATGGTAAGGCATTCCTCTTAAACTCATGAGCTAAAGAAAAACAACTAGACATTAAAGAGCCTTTGACAATCTTCAGAGGGAAAGACAAGTTATCACCTTTAAATCTGAAATTAATGATAAATATGTTTTCCTTCCTTAAACTCCCTGTAGTTCCAATTAGGGATTCTCCTTCTCACATACCCCCCAAACTGTGGTACAATGCCGCTGTGCATTACTGAACAACTGCCTTACTTGACCTCAGAAGTGACTACTTCTTGGCAGTGGATGAAACGAGTCACACAGATTCCTTGAGTACTTCACTGAGATATTGTGACTAGATTAATGCTCAAGAAGTGTTGTGAGATACTTGGATTAAAAGCATTATGTAAGGCCAAATTAATTATGAGTATTAGTACAATCTTGATCTAAAGAGTAATTTGAATAAGGGATAAAGTAATGACAAGATCTTTTTGAGTCACGTACAGCATGATTTGCTTCTCCATATAAAATATCTCCCACATCATTTAGAATGTTTTTGTGGAGCAGAGCAGGGCAGTGCCACTCAGAAGTGACAGGAATATGTGCTGCCAAATGTGAGTCATCGCTGAACTCCAGCACTCGTTTCTTTGTTCACATTTCAAGCACAAGACAACCTGTTCCCTACAACAGAGTTGCCAGCAGATGCCTTGATGGAATGTGTAATCAGGAGCGCGCCAGGCAAGGGGGTGGGGGGGGGGGGCGTTTAGTTTTGTTATGAAGTTAGGGGAATTATCTTCATTTCCTGTGAATACCTGTGGTGACAGGACACAACCATCCTTGTCCTTGGGTGAAATCCTGACATTTCTGAAATCAAAGAAATCCAAGAAATGTTCCATTTGCCTTCAGTGGAACCGAGACTTCCGTCATGTACATGTTTCAGTGCCATCTTTTTCAGGTAAGGAAACATGGAAATGCTGGAAATGACATGAATTTATTAGTCATATGTAGTTAATTTCCCTACAAAAGTAGAAAAATGACTGGTCTCCAAATCTGTCTTGACAGTTGGGTGGCCAGCATGGGTTTCCCCTGCAGCTTTTTGCAGGGTAAGCTTTATGCATTTTGTGGATACCTAGAAAGTTTGGTATCAATTTTACTTTAATGAAATCTGAACGCATGGAGATCAGATTTGTAAGTCTAAGCCTTGTATATTGCTATGTTAGATTCTTTTGATTAACTACATGTACCCACAGTATATTTAAGGCATCTGTTCTAGGATGAACTGAGTTGCTCCCTAGATGTGCATTGACTATAAAAGGAATTTACATTAATTGGCTTCAGCTAGTCACATGAATTTTATAATTTTAAACTTATTTTTGTAAGTACTTTAGGATTTTAATAAAACGGGGCTGGAATATTGAATTATTTAATGTTACTGAGTTAGTTACCACAGAAACAGGAAGAGATAATCGAATTTTTACTTTAGAAGCAGTGCATCTCTGCAAACTTTTCACTTTGATCACCACCAAATGAAATATTTGAATTGAATAGCCATTTTCTTTCCAGGTATTGGACAAATAACTCTAATGACTATTCACACAAGGCCAGAATTCCACATGCAGACTTCCTTTTCATGTAAAATTTGAGGCAACTGTCTAAAGCCAAGCATACAAATGGCATTCTGAACATTTAGCTCTAGTCCATTTATTTTTGTTTACTTCTGTGATTCATTATAATGAGATACACGTTTTTGTGTATCAGGGATTATAATTACTCATGTCCATAGAGCGGCTCACCAGAGAGTGTAATTATTGCTCACATTTTGGCTCAAGGCAAGAATTAGACTCAAAAGTCTGACACGGTCATGACTCCTACATTTTAATTTGTTCACCTCCTGGTAGCACCTAACAGATCACCTATGTCTGTCCTAATTTTTCAATACAAAGGGATTGAACTCCTGTCGTTGTATACTTTTTTTGTGAGGGAGATAGTCCTTTGTTGTATACTTTTTTTGTGAGGGAGATATACTTTTTTTGTGAGAGTGAAGTTGGCCTTACTCACAGAGATGGAGCTGGTGCAGGGATGGGGATGGCACACAGCGCAACTGGCCACGTGTGCAGCACTGCCAACATCATAGACATGTCTGAGGCCACAGAGACACCACAGATGGTGCTGGGTGCACAGGGAGGGAGGGTGTTCTCTTTATTAGAGTGCAAGCAAGGCCTTGGGGCAAGCTGTGGATTTGCCACATCTGAAGAGGTTTATTCAGGCTGGAGGTGACCAGCTCGTGAACTCATGAGCCACGTGTAGATTAAGAATTGGTTTGATGTGGCTGCTGAGGACCCCTTCAAGACAGAGGCTACAGCAGGTATGGCCAGAGAGCCTGCACCACGTGTTCTCTGTAGGTGCCATGCACATCTATCTATTTCCAGGTGCAATTTGCTCCAGAATTCGAAAGCACTTTCAGCACAGGAAGACACTGAACCATCCCTTACTTACCTGAGGAATGGGAGCAGACAAAGGCTGCTGCCCAGCACAGGCATCCGTTGCTGTTATACTGGCCTCTGCACTGCTAACACTTCTGATCTCTTCTGTTTTCTGTCTGGTGCAGCATTAAATTTCCTGAGAACTCTCAGACTTCAGTACAACAAAACCCTCCAAGATTTAACACAGTGTATTGGGTAAGGCATTGTGGTTTGTGCTATATGTTGGCTGAACCAAGGAAGTTATGCCCTATCAAGCAACAAAAAACTTCAAATATCTCTTCTTTGCCTATTACCAGTGAATCCTGGGTCTCAATCATTGAAAAATATCTGGTACTTAGGCTTTTCTGGGCTGGCTTATTCTGAGTTCGTGCGAAGACCCCTGCACAGCATGGAGCCATTACTGTCTCCTCAGAGCTATATTGCAGGGCATGTATGCATGAGCTTATTTTGGGAATTACAGACAGAGCTATAATGCTATGGTTGGTCAAGATTTCTCCATAACGGAGGTGAGCCTACACCAAGATGGCCATCCTGCTCTCCATGCTAAGACCAAAGGGAATAGAGGAACCATTTTTTCCTCTGTATTCATACAACTAATTACAAAACAATAATGGTCTTTCAGAAAATTGCCTCCATTACAGCAATGTTGGAAGTGGTAAGACGAGACCAGGTGAACTGGTTGTAAATATGTTTATATATATTTATGTAAATAATTATGTTTTAATATCTTTTAGTAATAAATCATTACAAACAAGTACAAATTAGGATCATTCTATATATTTTAATTAATTTTATTTTTTATAATACTGATGTCTTTCTATACGATTTTAAGTGGTTTTACAAAACTGCTTCAAAAGAGATGACTCTGTAGAGTTTGCATATACTTGATATATATATTTGAAATTATTTGTTCTTGTTCATGCTTTTAGTTACAGAATAAAGACTGCCTAAACTTTTATTGAGATAATTTAAGTAATTTCCTTTAAACAAACTGAATGAATAACACATCATTTAAAAAAAAAAGATTTAAAGACAAGAAAAAAGCCATTTCATGAGAGCACAACTCTTGAATGATTACTTCAGCTCCAACAGTGAATTCTTAGTTATTTAATGAAATTCTGGTTATCCCATATGTGTCAGGAGTTTTCAGTGAGAGAAAATGAACCTTGGTCCTAGTGTATGCTCTGGGAGTGAGAGGCACTGGGCAAATATTACAGCAGGGCATTTTAAACTTAATTTGCTCAGTTGTCTTTGCAGGTGTCTTGGTTGCTGATAACAGCAATTTCTGATTCTCTGTCACGCAGTGCACGTATGCAGGAAAAATGTGTCACTGTCCTTTCCCTCCTCGCCCACCAGTTATGGATCTTTCATGCTGATACACAGTCCATCTCCCCAGCTCTCTCCCCAGCATCACTGACTGTGACTCAGCTGCATCCCTTCGCCCCCATGTCGTGTTCACCCCAAGCCCTTCTTTGCCATCACACAAGCCCCATGCTCAGCCAGCAAGCCGGAGCCTGCCGGCAGTGCACGCTGAAAGTGCACATCCTTCCATGCTCTGACATCTTGGCACAGGGACTGGTGTCAGGGCAGCCTGGGGTGCTGCTGCAGTGCAGGGCAGTGAGCCACCCCCCTCCACCACCTGCCCCTTCCGTGCAGACGCTCAGGCCAGCCCTGCAGCAGCTGCTGCTCTGAGGTACTACCACGCTGTCGGTCGCAGCTGAACCCCAGGTCTGCAGTAATTAGGCCACCGAAGCTGCAATTCCTCTCACCTAATCTCAGCTTTCTAAAGTTTAGAAATATAGATACTGGTCTATTCCCTTTCCAGCTAATGGAAGGAGACAGGAACAGCTGGCCAAGATTTCTCCAGGTGGACCTCACCACTCTCCAAAGGTGTCTGTCCTGTACCCACAGGGACATCAGTTGGCTAACACTAACTGCATGTGGCACCGCCAGGTCTCAGGAGTTTGCAGAGACAGAGCTTGACCTTAATGTGCACCAAAATGATTTTAGCATTAACAGAACCTTTTTTGGCAAGCAAATTGCTCTACATAAGGAAAGATCTGCACATGGTCCTCCCAGCATTTGATACTAATATTTCAAATTTCTTTTGCAGATTATAAGATGCAAGAGCAATACAAACAAAAGGTGTTCTCAGTGACGAAGAAACATCGTTAGAAGCTAGTGAAATAACTTTCTAAAACATTTAAAACTGGTTTGCCAATAGGCCAACCCCAGACTGAGTTAACTCAAAAGGTCTATAAATACTGATTTTTGAAAATTAATAAAATAAATGAAACCACACTAACATTACCTGAGCAAAATTAAAGGTGGAACTAAGAAAAGCAGAAGCAGATTATGTACATTTCTTGAAGATAACTGCTGGAAGTATATTTATGTCTGTAAGTACAAAGGGAAAATTGAAACTGATGGTAGTTATATCTCAGCACATTTAAAGTAATATTTCATAAGTAATTCCAATGAGTATAGATCCACTTAAAAGCCATATAGCATAGAAGAACAGTGCTCTCATTACATGAAGTGCTTCACAACAAATAAGTGAACCACTGACTAAATTGTTCTCATTCATAAACTGCACAGAAGAAAATAAGGGTAATCAGTGGGACAAGAAACATCTGTTGGTGTTCAAGATGAAGTTCTTGTTTAGTGCCAAAATAAACTTTCTCAAACTTTTTTTCTTATGTCACTATTCTTTGATTCTTCATGTTAAGGATGTATTTGAATAGAAAGCCAAAATCATATCCTGCATTTGCAAATAAGAAGTAACTTGAAATTTGACTAAACAAATTTATCAAGATGTGATTTTGAAGCCCTTACAGTGTAGAGAAAGATTCTTAAGCTCTTTTTGAAGAAAAAAAAGTTATTTGCTTTCTTTCTAGCACTACCATTTCCTTTTTACAAATACACTTTCTGTACCTTATTTTTTCGTGATGGAATTGTTTTGTCTCATCTCACAGTTTTAAAAGTTAATGAAAAGTCTCTGTTTCATTGAAGAGGAAGCCCTGATCAGGCATTGCTTTTTCTTCTTAAAACTGAAACAAATATAGAAGCATGTCTCTTAGTATGTGTATTAGTATGTGTATCTCTTAGATCAACCTTTTCTTCTGCTCATGAACAAAGAATTCAGGAGTGGAGGAAGAAGATGAGGGCTTTCTCTGTGACAGGAGAGAAAGGCAGAGGAAAAGAAAAACAAAACAAAACAATAAATCTGTCCATAGTTTCTCCTTAAAATCCTTAGAAGACCAGCTCTTCCTCCCTGCTTTGTGTTTTGTGGATAGAGGATTTAAGGTGATTGGTGAAAGAGGTGGATTAGCATAAAGACCATTTATTGAGGTGAGAAAAAGTAGCTGTTTGGGTCAAATACTTAGATATCTTTTGCCCTCTCTGGTTAGTATGTACTCTTTTCTGAGACAACATGACTTTTGATTACTGCTGCAAGAAGATTATTGATGTAAAAATGTTCAACTGGCAAAGGCAGATATAAAACATCAACCAGACTTGTAATATCTACACCCAAAATTAAAAAGAGTGACTGACTGACACAAGAGCATGTAAGTGCCCACACTGAATTCAAAAGATGAGGATATTTTTTTTTTTAAAATGTTCCTCTTGCTGCAACCACCAACACAGCCGACAGAGCTCTCCTACAATCATCGATTAATTTTTTCATTGTCGTAAGTGAAAGATGGATTTAAACCAAAGTCATGGAGGCATAAAGTTCCATAGTTATGTACCACTTAAACTGCTTCATCAGTTTAGATTTAATTTACTCATGAGGAAAATATCAAAGAATCTGGAGATTTTATTTATAAAATCTATTTATAAAAATTTTGAGATAAATGATAAAAAATCAAGGTACAGTAATATTACTGATTGATAAAAAAATAAGAAAATTCTTAGAAGACTGGATTACTTCTAAAAGACTTTTTGCTCAATGAACTAACTTAGCAGTTCTCAATAAAGCTGAAAAGCTATTAAGCTCAGTTAATAATAAGCTAAGTGAATAAAATTAATAACTCTCAGAAACTATCTGCTGTTTTGTTAGTCAACTTCTTCACATCCAGTTGTAACCAACAGCCCAGGTGTCAGTCTGGGAAAACTCTTGGCTGTAGATAGGTGCTTAGAGGAGAAATTTCAATGTCAAGACAAAAAATGGTTTCTATGTAGTTTTAATTTTCACTTTGCTTCCTCAAATATATAAAGAGATGGATTTTTATTCTCTCATATACTGATCAGGAGCTAAGAAAATTTAGCAACAACAGTCTGGATAGATGATTGCACGTAATATATTGAGTATTGCAATAGGATGTGACATGCTGTGTATTGCAAATGACATAAGTAATTAAATCCTTTAACATTAAATGCCTTTAAGTAATTTATGCAATTTACTGGACAGTCCACAAGTCAGTGTTTCAGGATTGATATCATTATACTGTTATGGGTTCTTGAACAATGTCAATGGTTAGTTCCCTTCTTTTTCTACTACCTTATTTCGTGGTTGTCATTAGTGATATTACTTAATCCTTTATTGAACCTCCATTTGTCTGTTTTCACTGTGTAGATGTATTTCTATTCCCTGCAGCCAAGCACCCACAGAATAATATGAATACTGTTCTCTTTAAAATGTAGTGTCATTATGATTACTTGCTTAATAGCACACAAAAATTGCTTGGATTCAGAGGCCAGTAAATACGGAGTCAAGCCAGTCTCGGGTGCTATTGTCAAAACCGTCTCATTTTTCTCCTTAGGTTTGTACACACATAGAGCTCTATGGTTGTGTTGTTCATAAAGAGTACTGGGATCACAGCCTGACTTTTTAATTTCTGCTGGTTTTATAACAGTATGCACTTCACTTCCTCATCTTAGAAAAATAAGAAGGTAAAAGAAATAGAATTGTATTTTCTGTTCATCATTGTTCAGTGTACAAAGTGCTACTCTGTGATATTTGAAGTTCTACCTGAAAATTTTAGCACTGAATGGTTATTGAAATACACACAGAACACAAAAGAGAATTCTATTAACTCAATTATAATGGAAAGACAGATGTCAAGCACCAGAAAAATCCCACAAATCATAAATTATTCCTTTAACATCATCCTGTTCTATAAGGTAGCTGTGAGAGTAAATTATCTCCTTATTGGAGGAAATACCAAGCCAAATGCTATTACTCTACCTTCTGATTTTAAAATGTCAAAATGTTTTATTCCAATAAATCTGAAGTTTATTGCTATATATTATTATTCCAATATATCTGAAGTTTTATTTTTCATTATGCCTCTTTGTATGTCTTAAGAGATTTATTTTCATTAAATTATTGGGGGGAAAAAAAAAAAGAGGACAGCTGGAATAAAAGCTTGAAGTCAAGGCAAAAAACCACTATATATAGTCATGCATCTCTCTGTAAAAATGCCAGATATCCTTGACACCAGGATAATTGGCTGCTTTGTGTGACAAAAAGGGTATAGAGCAGGCAGTAGCTCACTCACAAACTGTATGGGCTTTCATTGGTGATATCCAGTCTTCTCAGGTCAGTGCAGCAGGAAGTTCACCTGGACAGAAGCTGCAGTTTCAGCTGCAGATCCACATCTCTGTGTCCTCTGACCTGGTCACTTTTGTCACGTGAAATTTTCAAGGATGATGTAACTTGTTCTGCTTGTTTGGAGAGTTAGGATGGGAACAGCATGTCCTACCTGAGGCTGGTGCAAACAGTACTTGTCTCATTTTTTAATATCATGATTCCCTTTCATCACCCACTGATTCAAAGAATGCAATTAGACTAACCCTAAATATGAAATCACTCCATATTACATCCATGAACAGAGGATGGACATTTTTCGTGTGTACATTCCTCTTATTAAAAATCTCAATAAACAAAATCAGTTGTCTTCTTAGGTAGGTTGGGGAATACAAGCAACTGCAGCTGTTCATTATCTCATTTACACAAGTACTCTTTGCTCAATAGGCATATATTCTTGTATCCTCACCACAAAAACAAGACAAGATTGATGGAGCTCAAAAGACACAAAGACACACCCAGAGGGACTGCAGATATTTATTTTATCACAGGACAATTTACCTGATTTTCTTAAGCTATTTGCTCACTTGAATTCAAACCCATTCATAATAAAGAATAAGCAATTCACCAAACTTTGAGATTTAGACATCAAAACAAGTCCGTTTTATCTGATTAAGTAAACCGAAAGGAAAATTCCACAGTCTCTGGCACATTAATAGATAGAAATCCTCTCCTCCCTTGCCCTCCCCCAGATGCTTACACCTTGTTTCCAGGAATACATTACATGAGAAAGAAACTTGTCAATTATCAAAACTTTTATCACTAAGACTGGGATTAGAAAGAGAATAGAAATATGTTTCAAAATTAATGCAGTAAAGAAGTATGACAGTAATAAAGGAAGCCTTATGCTTCATTTTAATATTTCCTCATTTTGGTTACTGGTTTGCAATATCAGCATTCTATTAGAGTTTAAGCTACAAATAAGACTTCAGGATAACAAATCTTCCTTTAAGCAGTAGTTTTTGAAGGGAAAGGGACAATTTAATATTCTAAAGTTGGTGGAAGTGTGTGGGCAGTACGGAAGAGGGGCTTATCTGTAGATTTACTGTGAAACAATTACGCTCCTGTAAGCTTTAAATCCCTCTCCTACTCACAATTAAAGGCATAGATAACTTCCTAATGTACAGCAGCTGACAGATCAGATGATGGAAAGCCAATATCTATCATTCTCTGTTTACTTCTTACTTTGTATGGGGAAAATCAGCCATATGAAGAATCCATTTGGGATAAAAAGAGCTTGGCTAGCAGTGCATACTATGAAACTGTTTCATCTATCAACTCTCTCCAGAAAGACAGGACTGGATGTTTCATTTGCAGGGTAGAGGAGGAGATGCTAAAGGAGGAGGAAATCAGTTCAATAACAAAGGGAAAACTCCTGTCAAGCAGAATTTCAAGCTGCTGAATAACTTCCCAAAAGGCTCTGCACAGCTCCTTACTGGTTCTTTTGTTTGTCTTCAGAAAGGCAATTGCCAGAAAACTTAATTTCAACTTGCAAGCTTTCATTCATAGAGAGAGCAGTGCCACAGAATAGGGTGTGGGATATTAACAGGTACAGTGAATCCAATTGTAAAGACTTTCTTCAGAGTTTGTGTATAGAAACTATAGAAACAGCCTATAGAAAACTCCAACCAGACCTGGCAGACTCTTTAGCACTTCAGGAACCCCAGAATTTGGCCTGCTGTGTTTAACTGTAAAGCTCTTCCCTCCAGCTTTTAAACAGTTAAAATATTTGTACATCTAAATTCCATTTATTTCACTAGTTAAATTAATCCAATCCACCAACAAAGCTTGCTTTTAATGCACATTACTGTTCTCTTCTGGCAGAGAAAAATCCTGCTGAATCCAAAGCATCCTATGGTTCTCCTAAAGTTCTTTGGAAGCAGAGAGACTTGCCCACTGCAGAAGCAGGGATTTCCTGCCTAAAGAATCAAACTGTATGGCACCTAGATTGTCAGCTTAAATACTTCTATAAATCTCTTCTGTGTCCTTGTTTTTCCTATTAAACCCTTATCTTATGGGATGTAAAAGGAAGACTGAGAAACTGTGCAATTAGGAATCCAAATAAGTAGTTTGGCTTGCCTCCAAAATACCAGTAAAAAATCCCCCATTTTCATATTACTTTTCAGATTTCTGTATCCTTCCTCCTCCCCTTCTCTGTTAATTTCACAGGAGCTTCCTGGCTGATCCTTACTCATCATAAGGATTTCGCAAGGAATTTGTTAAAGGGGAATTTAATTAGGATGGCTTGTAATAGCTCGCTTTTGCTAACTCAAGCATCTGGTTGAGGGAGGGGATTGTCCTACTCTGCTCTGCACTGGTACAGCCTCACCTTGAATATTGTGTGCAGTTTTGGGCACCATAGTGTAGGAAAGATATTTAGGTCTTGGAGAGTATCCAAAGGAGGGCAATGAAGATGGTGAAGGGCCTCGAGGGGAAGCGATATGAGGAGTGGCTGAGGGCACTTGGTCTGTTCAGCCTGGAGGAGACTGAGGTGAGACCTCACAGCAGTCAACAGCTTCCTCACAAGGAGAAATGGAGGGGCAGGCACTGATCTCTTCTCTGTGGTGACCAGTGACAGGACCTGAGGGAACGGCATGAAGCTGTGCCGAGGAGATTTAGGTTGGACATTAGGAAAGGTCCATTGGTGGCTGGACACTGGAATGGGCTCCCCATGGAAGTGATCACAGCATCAAGCCTGTCAGAATTCAAGAAGTGTTTGGACAAAGCTCTCAGGCACATGGTGTGATTCTTGGGGCTGTCCTGTGCAGGGCCATGAGTTAGACTTTGATTATCTTTCTGGCTCCCTACCAACTCAGAACATTCTATAGCTCTATGACGGTATGAGTAACTGAGGAGACCTACAGCTTGTCTTCCATCTACCAACATTTGTGGATCCAAACCCAGATGCCTGATGTTTGAGACTTGCTGTGCATGCAAAACTACAGAAAACAGTTGGCACACATAGTGTACATTTGGCTCAGTTATCTGTTTGCTTGGCCCAGCAACTACACACAAGTGGGTCAGATTCCTGCTAAGAGCTGGAAAGCAGCAAGCCCTTCTCTTGGCCTCAAAAGGAAATGTTCCTTTCATGGGCTCTAACCCAAAGGCCCACTGCTCTAAGGGATATATGGAAGGAGCTGAATCAAACCTGTGAGCAATCCCTCTTGAAAAAGGATTAAAATTCTGCTCATCTTCTGATACTGAAAGCAGCTCCTTGACCTCCAAAACATTTACCTAAGGAGACACATCATCTTCAGAAAATATGGGTACTTTATATAATGTTATAGCTCAATGACTGAAACTAAGTCAAAACCACTAAGCCACTTGTGCTCCTTAAGGATTTCATTTCAGTCTCAGTGAGACTGGCACCAGACTGGCGCAAACAAACAACAATGGCAGGTTTTCAACAAGGACTTTACTTCCTTTTTATTCACTGACCCATAATTGAAGTGACTGAAGATCACCCTTCTAAAAAATGGTATCAAAAAAGCAGGTTCAGTTAGTTTTCACCTCACTGGCTATATTGGTTTAAGTCTTTGCAGCAGTGTTTTTGTTTTTTAAAAGAAAGGATGCTTTGATCTTAAAAATTTTTATCAATATTTTTTGAATCAGTTCAATTGTATGTCAGAAACATATATTTGCTCTTAAACATACTGTGCAGACTTGCATCAAGGTGAGGGGGAGGCTGCTTCATTATAATGATATTTGTCTTCCAAAGCAACTGCTACTCATACTGAAGCCCTAATTCCTGGGATGTGACTGGACATCACCCGGTGGTGGGACGTACAGAATATATTTTTTGGTTTTCCTTGACTACCTTTGCTTTCCCTTTATAAAACTATCTTTATCTCGACTCATGAGTTTTTTTCCATCTTATTTTCTCCCCACTCCCATTTTGACAAGGGGCAGAGTGATTGATAGGGTGGCTTGGAGGATACCTGGCATCCAACCATCATGGCCACTAAATATTTTTAACATCTTTCAGAATCAAAGGTGTTTTACTTTTCTAATTATTTTAACAACCTATTTTTTTTAGTATTTATAACTGGGATATTGGAGAGTTGTCTATCAAGCACAAGACTGCTTACTTGTTTTTTTCTCTCTTTGAAATTTTTAGCGGGTCATTCAATTTGCTCTCACCAAAAACCAACATCTAATCACCAGGAAAGATACTTCAGCTTCTAAGTGAGCCTAAAAACTAAAAATTGACATGGGAAAAAATAATAAAGAAGATGGAAAAATTTCCAATGCACAGGTTTTCCCTGTGAATTTTGTGGAGGCTCAAAATTATTTTAGGGTCTTCCTATTTCATTGTTTTAAATTAAAATACAAATATGT
Source organism: Myiozetetes cayanensis (assembly GCF_022539395.1). Taxonomy (NCBI): domain Eukaryota; kingdom Metazoa; phylum Chordata; class Aves; order Passeriformes; family Tyrannidae; genus Myiozetetes; species Myiozetetes cayanensis. Next base: position 82,925,216 of record NW_026087411.1, on the reverse strand, counting down.
ATTTCAACATTTTCTTCTTTTTAGTTTGAACTGCTTTAGTCACCCAGCAATCCACTGTTCACAATTTTCTTATACTAATAACTCAATATTTCCTTTAAAGGATTTGTTTTGGAAATGCACTGTCTTACAAAAGTCTGAATTGAGTTGCATTTATAATTTTATAGTGAAGGATCTGTCAGTTTTTTCAATTATAAAGTTTTACTTTCAAGAACATTTACATCATCTTATAATCCCTTTGGGGACAACTGAATGATCCTTTTAGGTTTTTCTGTATTTGACAGGATTTTGCAAGGTTTCTGTGAGCTACTTAGATATTTCACAGGGGCTCTCTTAGCCCTGTGGAGCAAGCTTACTGCATATAACTCATGCAACTATAATTTAAGCATAGAAAATCAGTAGGGGATGACATTTGACACAGTATTCGATAGCAATTTTTTCACTTACAAATGGTGTAGTATCTTTATTTGTGAGTTCTCCAAGAAAAATGTAAATTCTCTGACCTGCAAACGTGCAAAGAATTTAGGATTGCAGAACAGTGGTTTGGACACATGTCAAAACCTACTCTATTTATTTTACAATCAATTTATCTAAGCACCCAGTTTTTGAAAACTGAATTAACATCTCTGTTGCATCACTATATGTATTCGGAAAATATAAATAGTGATGGTGAACATGACCACAGCCTGACTTAGAGGTGTCATTTCACTAAGGAACCAGAAAAAAAAACATTGTGTAATTTCAAAGCCTTGAAATAAGTCCTCCAGCAAAAAGAGCGAAGTAAGTCTCTGTAAAATTCAGTTGACAGCTAACAAGCTTTAAAGGCAATATAAATGGAAAGCAGCCACTTTTGAGAAAGGCAAATTAATGAAAACTAACTTCCTTTTGATGCCTCAAAATTCTTTGTTGCTTCGAGTTCTCTGGCAGCTTTAATAAACTCCTCCTTTTTTCTATATTGAGGACAGTTTCTTCATCTTACTATCTAAATTTGAAGGAATTTGGTATTTTCTCCTATTGACTTATTTCAACTGCTAATGGAGTGTCCAATGGCCAACAGGTGGACACTGTTTACTACAGAAGATTAGCTGAAGCCTGATTAGCTGATCAATAAAACTTGGAATGAGCTCTGGTTAAAAATATTACTTTTATTAGTAAACACTATCTGTATAAATTGCATTTTTGTTTTGAACATACAGGTAAGAAAACTTAATGGACGATCTCGGAAACAAATCTATACAAACTGAAGACGGCTAAACAAATTAACATCTATGAAAGCAGTCAGGTTAAAGAGAATTGGTGAGTCTTCAGTCCAAGTTAGTTTCTAATTAGTATCTTTGTTCATCACATGGGTCAGATAGGATAAATGACCTTATTAGATAAGGTGCTAGTAAAGAAGCTGGAAACAGAAGTTTGATTTCTCAGTCTATGGCTGATTCTCTATGTCATTCTGTTCAATAAAATTAAAGCAATAGCACTTTCTTACCACAGAGATACTAGGGAAACAGAAAGACCATAGAAACATAGAATGGTTTGGATTGGAAGGACGTTAAAGATCATCTAGTTCCAATCTCTCTGCCATGGCCAGGGACACCTTCCACTAGACCATTTTGCTCAGAGCCCCATCCAATCTGGCCTTCAATACTTCGAGGGATGAGGCATCCACAGCTTCTCTGGGAAACCTGTTCCAGTGCCTCACCACCCTCACAGCGAATAACTTCCTCCTAATATCTAATCTAAACCTACTCTCTTTTAGTTTGAATCTATTCTGCCTTATCCTATTGCTATATGCACTTGTTAAAAGTCCCTCTCTGTCTTTCTTGTAGGCCCCCTTCAGGTACTGGAAGGGAATAATTAGGTCACCTTGAAGCTGCCTTTTTTCCAGGCTGAACAAACCCAGTTCTCTCAGACTTTCCTCATATGAGAAGTGCTCCATCCCTCTAACCATCTTGGTGACCCTCTGGACTCACTCTAGCAGGTCTATGTCTTTCTTGTTCTGAGGACCCCAGAGCTGGATGCAGTACAGAGAAAAAAATACTGCCTGGGAATGAAGGATGATCTTTTATGGAGTAAAGAAGAGCTCAGCAGTGTCTACAGGCTGAAACAACAGACAATGGAGAAAATGCATGCCAGAAAATAAACTCAAAAAAATATTCTAGCAGTCTTTCCCACTGTGCTGTATGAGAGACAAAACTGGGACAGATGGACCCTCGGTCTCACCTACCGTGGTGTTCATTTTCTTTTCAACTGATGTGTGCTTCCCTCTTCGGTGTTATTTGTTACTTGATTTAGTAGATAGAGAGACCCAGGTGAAATGTATTGATTGACAGCCTAAGGAATGATCTGTGGGACACTGGGATCATCTCTTTGGCTCAGTATTGACTTTAAACTGAACTAAACTCCCAGAGCATTCACACAGTATATCTGATCTGCTTTCCACAAATGAAATATAAGTAGCAAGGACAAGCTCATCTTCATGAATATTGGCAGAACAATTTTTGGCCCTGAAAAAAAGTGTAGAAGTAATTACCTATGAGGAAGAGAGGGTTTCTTTGCTTATGAAGAAACACCAGTGGCACCATAGGTTTCATTGAATTTTGACATTACGTCAAAAACTCTGAGCAGTCTGAAGCACCTAAAGTATTATTCCTTGAAGTCAGAAGGAAGAAATAGTGTTCTGAGTGGCACCTAAATGAACATTTCAAATGATGAAACAAAGAAGAAAGTATTTTTTTTACCTTTTATAGCACCTCACTTGCAATGGCCATAATTGTGATTGAGAAGGTTATTTAATTTCTATTATGATATTTAGAGGTTTAAGAACATGATCTGTTGTGCTAATATTGTTCATGTTTGTTCACTACCCAACTATGAATTGTTATCAAAGTGTAGTAAAAATTCAGTCTGGCTGTTTCTGAGTTATGGAATATGAGCAGACTTCTGAATAGTTTGAAAAATGTTTAGGTTGCCCTTTTACACTCCAATTCATGTAAATTTTAGCTTGACATATACCTGCCTTTGGCATGTTTGAAGAAATCTGGTTTTGAAATTATCAAGTTAAGCATCTTAGAACTGTCTAGCTCAATCACAGCTGTGCCATATTGCACATTTATTGACAACCACATTTTTTTGAGAGAAATGTGTTCATATGTGCATGGCTCTCAATGTAATCATGCACATATCTGTGTGTAGGATATGGCAATAAATCATAAATAAAATAGTAGAGTTGAAGAAGGAAAGAAAATAATAAAAGCTACTGGAAAACAACTTCCCTCCAAATGCAAGACACATGGGAATACAAGAGGATCACCTCCATAAACACATTTCTTGGTCCTTCGATTCTCACAGATCAGTGCAGAGCAAAACTTCTGAATAAAATTCAATTTAACTTTCTTATAGACCTTAAGGAAATTATACACATATAGCACATATATCAAGTACCACATGTACTCCGCAGGGTTCATATTTCTGTATTCTTGGATATGAATACACAAGAATTTCACTCTGCTGACTTGCTGCTTTTTATTTCATTGTTTCCTAAATTCTTCAGACATCAAATTATACAGTTAATCGAGCTTATAGTAGAGAGCAAATGAATATTATAGCTGAAATAAAGAACTGTGCATTTATTTTCCATAACATAACTAAAAGATCAAACAGTGAATTACTTCAACAAAAGTCTAGAATTTAGTTAGAACTAAACTAAATAGAATTAAGTTAAAAGTGAATTTAGTTCATTTTATGAACTATGCTTATACAGTAGCTTTCATGGATTTAAATGAAGTGTCCTTCCCTCTAACAAGGATTTTAGTGTTGTTGTAAGTCATGACAACTATGTGTAGTTCCTAAATTGCATATATAATAAAATTTATATTCACTTTCATTGCAGGCAATTCCTTCTAATAATTTTTTTTTTTTTTAATAATTACAGGGTTGGCAATCCTGGTTTGGGTTTTGTGGGGTGGATTTTTGTTGTTGTTGGGGTTTTTTTAAATATTATTTTCTTCTGATGTTTTCTACTCATTCAGCAGAAACACGATTAACGACAGGACATATTTTGGCAGATGGGTGATTGCCTCTTAAATCCTCCTATGAAATGGGTATTTGTGGAAACTTATGGGCACATGCAATTTTCTCCCCTTAAAATATGCACAGCCCGGCCTTTGTGGTTCTAATCTGCAACCTGAGGCGCGCATACAGACCTTTGGATTTCTGGACAGCTGCATCAGGACGTCACTTGTACGGACTGATCTGAATTTTAAATTGTATCACTTGAGTCATACCATGCAACTTTGAAATGGCATCTTCATTTGTATCTGCTGGTGCTCACATTTGTACATCACCACTATTTTATTTCAGGCATGGGAACCCTGGTAATGTGACCCTCTCCTGCTGTAAGCAGATGCTCTTCTTCTCTGCAGCAGCAGCCCAGCTGCTGGAAGAAAGGATTTATGGCAGGTCCACTGCCCTTCCCTGATGGACTCCAGGAGTCACAGGAAGCAGAGTATTGATTGGAGCTTCTTTGATCTGTTAAAATTTTCTTCAACCCTTCACCTGCAAAGCTGAGTAACCACGGACCTAGGATATGTGATGGAATTTTTGTCAGGGAAGGAAAGTTGTATGCAGAGGAAACAAAGTTTTATCTTTGGAAGCCAGTTGTTATAGTTAAAATATATTAATCAGGTAACAAAAAATTACTTTCTCTGCCTCTTTACCACAACCTGGTCACTTTGTCACTTTGTTTCTAGCTATGTGTCTGTCTGTCTATCCTATCTATCTGTCTAAATGCATGTACATACATATGTGTATATATATATATTTATATATGTATACCCCTATATATGACCTATTCTATTTACACTGCATATGGCATTAGAAATTTGTTTTACTAGTCTAAAATATTTAAGTTTTTTTCAGGAGTGTTTTTTCATTCTCCAATCTTCTTTACATACTTGCTAGATACAAGGAATTCTGGGCTCCAAGAATCTACATTTTTAATAATTTAACCTGAAGCCTACATTTCACACCAGGAAAAATGTATGAATTAATGGTTTAAGCTTGTTAAACTCAGTGGGACATATAAGAGCAAACTGACAAAACTCCTTTTAAGTGAGTGAAATGGTGACAATTTACACAGCTGAGCTGATGGCCCTCCCTCTCCTCACCTACAAGAGCAGTACAGTATGGCTGTTTTGAGGGGAGAAGTTAGCATAACTTTGAATATCAAACTAGACTGCATAGTCTATAAGAACAGACTTATTAAGCACTAGCTATGTGTGCAGACAGCCTGACATGCCAGTGCATGACCTGGATAGTGCCACAATATAGCACAGGTCCATAAAACAACATCCATGTCCCACTTCAAGTAGGACTATCATCAAGACCAACACTGCTATTACAGCTCTTCCATCAAAGGAATGACTCTTTGGCTGAGACAGCATAGAATCATAGAATCATTAAGGTTGGAAAAGACCTCTAAGATCCTTGAGTCCAAATATTACCCCACACTGCCACTTCAACACTAAATCATGTCTCAAACTACCATATCTACACATTATGTGATATCATACATAACATCTCACTTAAAGGTAATTTGGTTTCTTATCTGAAAATAGGGCAAATTTTATTCTGAAGAAAAATACCTGGTGCCTGAAACAGGGAAACAAAACTGGAGCCCTCATCTTCCTGCCAGGTAATTGCTCTTTCACCATAATAAAGCTCCCTGTAGCCTAAAGTCTATTTCATTCCATACAAAGCTGATAATTTTTTGCAAAAGTAATCAAGACAAAACTCTTCCAGAACACTATCGTGATTGCTGGGTGCAATGTTCCTGTGGGGAAAAAATGTGCAAACTTCCTCCTGGAATAGAATTTACTCTGTGTCCTTCAGGCTCTGAACTGGTTAGACAGGTGAGGAGCTAGAAGCAATAGGACAACCACTGTGCCTTAAGTGGGCATCTGGCTTTTTAGTGCATGAAGGTGAGTGAGTATGTTACAAGAAATGAAACTCATTTCATTAAAACTTATGCCTGACCCAGCTGAGTCAATAGAAATAAATGGACATTGTAACCCATGATTCAGCTGACACCCAATTCTTGCACAGAGGAATGCCAATCAAAATGTCTCAGGATTAAATCAGAATAATGTGGATATTTTAATGCACTCAATTTCCTATATGATGAGGCAGTTAGGGAGAGCTGCTCAGATGTTCTTTGATTAAAGTTCTGTGTATAGAAGTGTAACCTGAATTTTCTATATACTACGTTAGCTATTTCATAGCAATTACCTGTTCATCTTTCTACTTATTTAAAAACTTCATGAAGAAAGCCTTGTGGAACTACAATAAAAAGTACTAAATTAAATGAAAAGTCTTTCTCTATCTCCTTGCTCTAAGTTTTCTTTCTTCTCGGACATCTGTTGACCTATAAAGGGAAACATCTCACAACACTGTTTAGTTACTCTTAGATAAATGATGAAATGTAAATGCAGAAAATTATGTGCTATATTGTCACATTAATCTTAAACATCATTCTGATTACTTGCTTTTACCATTTTTCTTACATGGTGGTGTGGGAATCTTTTTGTATTGATTTCCAGATGGTGAAATTCTCCAATGGAAAGGTTTTATCTTTCTTTAGTGTATTCTGTAAAGAAAGGAATGGAGACTGTTGTTATTAATTTTATGTAAGTGATAACATTTAAATCAAGTACTGTAAAGTACCTATTCATAACTGATGTATGTTGCCTCTTAATGGTAGCAAGTTTTTATCATTTCCCTGTTCTCATATTATGTCTAAATTTTTATATTGTTTTTGTAGCTCGAGGTTTTGATTGCATCAGACACTGAAGTATGATCCTTTTTTCCTGATGGTAATACTTTTTTTCTGAACAGAAACAAAGAATTCATTGTATATCTCCCTCAACATTCTAAATCAGATGACTTGTTTAGAATTGCAGATTATGCTCAAAGGGGCTGCTTGAGCCATACTGGTGTCATCAGAATTACACACTAAATAGAGCCATCATGAACACATTATAATCTGTTTTGAAAAGAGCATGATGCTGAGTAATGAAGAATCATGATGCCAAAAATTTTTATTTTTAATTAAATATAGCCCTGTAACACATAGAAAAAAGTTCAAATGAGAAGACATTGATGCTCCTGCTCATGATTTTCATGTGCTCTTCTCAAGACACTGTATTTCTTGACCCACATCAGCTAAACAAAATTGCAACTACAATAGTTGAGACAGCATATTTTATATGTGTTTTCAGACACTTCCAGCTCTCAGGTAAGTAAACATGCATTAAAATATAAAGATGTCTTATAAATTCTGACAGACTGTAGTTCTCCAAATGAAAAAATATTCTTTCATGCTCAAGCTGGTATTGATACAGAAGGCATCCAGTAAGAGCAGGGAGTGCATGTCTGACAGTAATGTAATCCATTTAGTTTTAACAACTCATTGAAGCCTATGTTTTTGGAGTTTGTTCTTAGTTGACCACTCAGTTGTCTGAAATTATTCAGCACGTGGATTGGTTAAATACTGAGAATTCATGATCTCTGATGTGATTAAACACCTGCACTGCTTTTATGTTCAATTATTAATAAAACCAGCTAATTATTTTGTATGACCTTTTGCCACAAAGATATCTTTTGACTCTTCTTGAGATCAAAAGACAGCTTCAGAAACAGAGATCAAAAGAATTTATGTGCAACTCGTAGAATCAGCTTCCTTCATGAACTGCAAACAGCTTATTTCAAACAAGCTTTATTTCACTGTTGTTTCAATTGAGATGACATACAGTGTTAATCACCCCATGTTTGGATATAAAAATGGGAATAGTATCTTTTATTTATTGGATATAACATGAATTTGCACATGTGCACAAATACATGTACACAAACACATTGCTCATTTATTAAACAGTATCTGTAGGTTATGTTATTTGGACATCATGAAGAATTTCTTCTGTGAAAGGGTGCTCAGGCACTGGAATGAGGTGGTGGAGTCACTGTCCCTGGAGGTGTTCAAGAAACAACTGGACATGGCACTCAGTGCCATGGTCTAGTTAACAGAGTGCTGATCGGTCAAAGGCTGGGCTCAATGACCTTGGAGGTCTTTTCCAACCTTAATGATTCTATGATTCTATGTAATCACTAGGAATACTCACTGCATAAAGTTAATACAAGTTCCATTCATTATTTTTTAAAAGTGTTTGTCAATAAAACAGGAGCACACATCTCAGTGATTCTGCAGTTGACTGTGTTCAGATTTTGCTGCTTTCAGATGAAAAGTCCTTAGAGTTGCTCTGTTATTGGCAGCTTTTTTTTTACCTTGAAAATATTGGGATATTCAACTTATTTTAAAAACAAACCTAAAACCTGTAATAAGGTGTGCCTTGGTTGGTATTCTGAAAGTTGTACACAATAATTCTGTACGTTTAAGGCACATTCTTTTAACTACTACTAGCTACAAATAATTAAAAAAAAAATAAAAAGACCTGTCCATCTAAAACTAAATTTACATGGCTCTTTTTTTATTCATGCAGTTTAAGCACAAAATAATCAAGTGAAAAAACATCCTCCCAGGCAGGTAATGGTAGAAGGCCTCAGGATTTTTGGGTGTCTCTCAGTAAGCTTACAATTGCAAGCAGGACAGGTACTCTCAGAAAAAGAAGAGCCACTTTCTTTTTTAGACCAGTAATAATGTTGCCTCTGTCTAATTCCGCTTTTTAGATTCAGCTATCTGTATACAGACCATAGGTTTGCAGGTAAAATCACTGATGTCTCTGACTCTTTTATCTCAGTCTCAGTGGGAGAGATTATATAAAAACATGGACATTCCAATCTAGAAAATGCCTGTCCACTTTGCAAAGTATCTGCATTACTTACTTACATGCACAAAAGATGCACAGAAAATGATAAAGTGGAGCTGCTGCTATGTCACTGTAATAGAAGACTAGAGAATGCTTTGTTATTTTTTCCCCCTGGGTTTCACTGAGAAATAAGTAGTGCTGTCAGAATGAAGAGAGTCTCTAAATTATTCAGTCTAATTTATCATTTGAAGTCTAAAATGAAAGTTCCAATGTGTTAACAATTTTCAGTAGTTGGGAAGGTAAATTTAAAAAAAAAATAGATATATTAGCTTAGAAGTTTGCCACTATGGATATTGTTTTGGAAAAAAAGAGCATGATAAAAACAAAGCTGTTGAGATTATCCAAGAGCAAGAAATGGGGGTACGAATTTTAAAAGTCTGTATTGTTTGAAACATCTGATTTAGAAAGATCGATTCCCCTGTACTTAAGATCTTGACATATTGTGATGAGACTAGCTCCATCTAATGCATCTTACTTCATTACTTTCTTATATCTCCTCCTGTCCTCCCTCCTCAGCCTCCTTAACATTAGTAAATTAACTAATGTTAATTTACTCAGCCTCCTCAACATTAGCATCCTCAACATTAGCCTCCTAAGCACTAGTAAAAATTTCTTAGGGCTGTCAAGCCCTAAGGCTTGACAAAGGCAGCCAAACAGGCTGCCCAGGGAAGTGGTGGAGTCACCATTCCTGGAGGTATTTAAGACTGTAGATGTGTCACTTAGGCACATGGTTTAGTGGTGCACTTGGCAGTGCTGGGTTAATGGTTGAACTCAGTGATCCTGAAGGTCTTTTCCAGCTGATATCATTCTCTGGTTCTATGACTCTGTATCTGGCCAAGGGACCTTAACACAGCCTTTTCAGCACAGTTTGTGTAGAGAATATAATTTTACATACAAAGCTAATTTCTTAACTGGTGAGCTCTGATCGCAGTGTTTCAGCTAACAGGCAGCTTCCACATCCAGAGCACTATTAAAGAAATACCGTTCTGAAGTTTTATGATCTCATTTCCTCTTCAGATATCCAAACATGAGAAAAGTTTAAGGGGACCTGTGTTGACCAGCAAAACACTTCGAGAGACCTTCACGCAATTTGCAGCAGTAAAGAGTGCTCAAGCGTGGGGGCCCTCTCAGGTGTCGCAGCTGAGCTGAGCTGAGCTGAGCGCTCACACCTCGCCCCTCAGCAGGCGAAGCCGAACCGCCCGGCGCACCCTCCGCAGGGCCACGCTGCCCAAAGCCTGCCCGCGGCTGCGGCCCCTCCTTCTCCGGCGCCACAAAGGCCCTTCACATGTCTCCCGCGGGGCTCCCTGGCTCCCTCCTCCATGGACCTTCCGGAGTGAGGCGGCCCTGGAGCGGGAGGCGAGGGAGGCTCTTCCAACAGCCGCAGGAAACGCCCGTGTGTGGCCGAGATCAACACGAGTGGGGCACGGAGGGCCCGCACCGAGCAGCTCGCACCGCAGCGCCTCGGGGCTGGCGCCGTGCCTGACCCCGGACCCCAGCAGGGGCGGTGAGCCCGCGTCCCGCTGCCCCCGCCATGGAGCCGGGGACCGCGGCAGGTGGGTCGGGCCCGAGGCTCTCAGGGCTGCCCGAGAAGGAGGTGAGGGAGGGTGGGAGAAGGCTCCGGGATGGAGGCAGCAGCCTGAGGAGATACCCCCACCCCGTGGTGTCAGTGGGTGCCCCTGGCCTCGGGGAAATCCCCCGCGTGTAAACCTGGGACAGCCCCCTAGCCCTCCTGGTTCCCCTGGGACACCCCTGGCCCTCCTGGTTCCCCTGGGACAATTGCCTGGTTCTCCTTGAGGAAGGCCTCGCGTGGCAAGGTGTTGGAGGAGCGGTTTCCTGAGGAAAGGCTGAGTTTATTTTGTTTATTTGGAAGGAAACAGAAGCCTTTCCATGAAAGTTGCACTGCTTTGGTTATTGATAATGAAGAATATCAGCTATGAGTGTCTTCTCTCAATATTTATTCATATTCCTAGTTTTCTGATACGTTACAAGTCTGAAGGGTTTTCTTCATGTTCATTTCACCCAGATCACAAGTAAGAACACTGTATTGTTGTGTATTGGATAGATTCTGGGATTCAATTAGTGGTGTTAGTGCTCTACCTGTTAAAAAAAGGTTGCATAAATATCCAGGTATGACAGAATAGTAAAGATTTATCAAAGTTACCAGTATTTTTACCTGAAACTGAATATTTCTAATGTCAGTGAATTGAAATGATTGTGTCTGATCACCCTGTCCTCATATTTTACTTTGCATCTGTCTGCTGTTTTGTTTGTACTTTCAAAATGTTTATATGCTCACAAGGTTATTCTTTCAAACTTTTCCCCATGATCTTTGGCTTTTCTTCTAGAAAGGTTTTATTTCTAGAGATGTTCAAAAAATCTAGAATTAAAAACTTCTTTTAAAAAGTACTGGTTTCAGCCTTGCAGAATTTCTCCTGTTAGTTAGGCACTTCAGTAGTTTTTTGAAGGTCTCAGCTTTAGCTGCCTGTAGTGCAGCAGCTCATCTCACTGCAGTTAGCTGTCCATGGTACGTGTGTGCATCTGATCGAGTCATCTTAACACTCTGCGTAGTCTGTGAAGGGAAACAAATGGTTCTGGGTCACGACTTGACTTCACCACACAGTAGATGTACAGATGACTTGCCTTATTTTTAACATTTGAAATCTCTGTCTCTGCTCATTGATAATAAAGGAAGTCTGGGCAGCTGTAGCCTTCTAAATTTTCAATTTGTGTTAAGAGGAGATAAATCCTACCTCTAAAATATTACTGAAATCCTGAGGGATTATGCTTATATTCTTAAATTCTCTGAAATAGGGAATGTTAGTAAGCTTTAAAATATTTTTTCAACTCATTCATCTTGTTTGGTTTTGGAGAATTTGTAAAACTTTTAGAAACTCAGATTAATCAGAAGTTAAATAGTTTGAAGAAAAAAATCATGCTACATTTTAATCAAGTTTTCTCATGCTTTTGACATAAGTTATTTTACGTATTTATTATTTTCAATATTACTTCAGCATTTTGAGCCATTAAAAAATATACTGGAGTTACTGTTTAGGCTTGCTTTAGGAAAAGCAAGTTCTTCACTCAGTGAATATGTCCACATTACATAACTTTGTGTGTTATGAGTATAGGTTGTTTAAAACACAACTAACCACAGCTGTGGTTTAATACACATTTTTACAATAAAAGTTGCATAATTGGAACACAAGGCATATTTTGGTTCATCTTGATTATGCAGCTGTCCCATTATCATTGTTTATTATATACATGGATGACAGTATTATGCTAGACATACCAATTAAATCAAGTTTATTTTATTGTTGCTTAATGTTACAGCCTTATGTGTCTGCAGCTCAGCCCAGTTCCACTGGAGCACTTGCAGAGTTTTTATTGCTCCATCATAGTCAATATCTTGGTTTCTATTGTATAAAGCAGAATGAGGTTACAGAGATGTGGGTAATTTTTTTACCTTTATTTGCACTCTGTAATTGACAGACTAGTTAAAGTAAAAATCATGGCAACAAATCAGTTTTTCCTTTTATGTTTGTACCTTTAAGGACAGATCATATGCTTAAATTTAGAAGGAAAAGCAATTTTTTTTTTTTTATATTTAGGATTAGGACTGTCTGAAGATTTTTAGTTGTGTAGTAGTGATGAATGGCAATTTGTTTCTGTCCTGACAAATCCCCTTACTTTCAAATAAAAATTTCAAATGTGAAGAAAACTGAGCCCTTGAATAGCCTGGAAGCTAAATGAGTTACAGTCCATTTCATGTCTTATACTATTAATTTTTTTTCTTATTTTTTAAATTCAGATTATAGTGATCTGTGTAACAAGTAAGTGTCCTGTTGTAAGCAATAAGGTTTTGTTGATAACATTTGCAATAGTTTCTTCCATTATTAGCCATGAATTTCATGGGCAAACTTAGAAATCATGCCTAAGATCTACAATTCTTTGACATTAATGAGTATTACTCCAATGTTTAATTATTTTAAACAAGTTTAGGTTTTGAGTTTATGTTGAGGGACCTTATAATTTTAAATTACAGTATAATTTAGCCATCTCCCCCCCATTTCTCTGTGACTTGTCTGTTTCCAACATCAGTCAGAAAACTGTGTGTACCACTCAGAAAGGTAAATTATCTGAAATTCACCTGCCTTACCCATAAAGACCTGTAAAAGACTTCTGAAAAACTCTAGAGCGGAGGATTCACCTGTGCAAACTGAGTAACTCATCCTTTGATGTCTTGGTGCAACACATATTGTGGTTCCTCGTGGCAGAAAAACCCAGAACTGGCTGAAGAACTCCAGTGGACATGGGCCCAGGAGCTGGGAGAGGCTCATCCCAAGATCACTGCGGTTTTTCTTCAGGAAGCAGTCCATTTTGATCTGACTGCAAACTCAACTGCATCTTTTTCTAGGTTAATCCTTTTTAGGAGACCAGTTGTTCTAGTTCACATGCATTAATGCAAAGAATAGTGAACGGATCAGCCCTGGACTTCAGTTAAAGAGAGAAAATTATAGTTACCCCTGTCAGCTTGTTGTTGACTCTAGTGCGTTCTGGCACAGGGTGAAAAAAAAACCCAACAAAAAATGTGCACTCAAGGGCTGGGTTGTTCAGTTGTGTGTAGTTAGCAGTGGAGAAAAAAAAAAGAAACATTGAAGTAAGAGGCAGAAAATTATCTTCTGACAGTGGAGTGAGTGGAGAGTGCTAGGGGAGGAGTGGATGCCTTTGTGCCTGTAGTGGGCTCAGGGAATTGTCCTTGTTTTTGAAGATGTCACGTGTTTAACCTTAGCTTCCAGACTTTGACAAGAAGTCATTGGTGTGAAAGTGGGGACCACTAACTAGCAAGGTGCAGTCCTTTTGTGGGGTTGCAGGTCCTGTTTTCGGAAATAGGAGATTTTATAGGTTGTTAAAATTACTCTAATGAATGGCTTAAGTTTAGATGCAAGTTTCATGGCTTTAATGAACATTTTCCTTTTTTTGATCATAACGACCGATTTGAATTCTTTATGTTTTTTAATAATAATGTGAAACCTTTCTCCTTTGGAATGGGGCTAAATATATGAAGTTCAGACTGAGAAGAAAACGAACCAAAAATGTGACCATCTGAAACTTGTGGAGTGGGATTTTTTTTTTCTAATTAGTGGGAGTTACTTCCTCTTCACGTGTTTCAGACCATGTCAAAATCAAGGTGAGACTTACCAGAAAGGTGTCTTGTTGCCTGTTTATATCAGAGGTCCTCAAAGAATCTTACACCTCATCTCTGTTCCCCTTGGTTATGTAACACAGAGCTGTACAGGACAGTTCATGGCTTATTTTCTAATTATTTCTGCAAGTGAATAATTGCTCAGCAGCCTTCCATGGCTAGGATCTCAGCAAGGCTGTGGGTTCTGCAGGAGGGTTAGAAGGCTGGAGACAGGGAGATCCCTCATTCTCGTGTTGGAAATCTGGAGTCCCAGTCCTGTTTGATCTGATGTCAACCCATTGGGTCCTCTGAGGGCACTGCCAGTATCAGTTTGTAGATTGGGGGGGGGTTTCATAGGGAATCTCTCACCAGGTGGTGTCTGTGCTGTGCCCTGCTTCTGGCAGAGTTTGCAAGGTGTTAATGCTTCTCTCCTTAACACTCAGTAAGCACACAAATAGAGCTTTGTGTGTAAGTAGTTATTCCCTCTGAGTAACACTCGGTATCAGATATGTTTTGGAGGATAATTCTTGATCCTTTCCATTCCTGTTGTACATATTTTGGCATTAGCAGTTAGGACTAGACTAGTGACTTCTCTCTTCTCTTGGCTTGATACTATTCCCAGTCAAGGAAAGTTTTTGGTTTGGTCTAAAACTTTTTTTCTGCCTAAGCATTGGTGTAATTTCTATGTTGATAGGAGCAAAAATATTACTGATAAAACTCTGTTGCTGCCAATATGCTTTTAGTGGAATGTATTTACATTTGGTGGTGCAGCATTTCCTGAGAGCAACAGATTGCTGTGCAACCTTTGCTAATGCATGGTTGGCCAGGCATCCCTGTATTTCTAACAGCATCATCCGGTGTGTTATTTTCTAGAGGACTTTTACAGTGGTTTCTGAGAGAGCAGTTGTCCTTTTAGGGAACAATGAAAAACCTGAATCAGCCCGTAGAATTCCTGCTTTTTGTTAAACAAGCTTCTTTTTTCATGATCATAAAAGCAGCAAAGAGAAGAGAGATGGTGACAGTGACAGTAACAGAAAGGAGGCGAGAGAGCTGTATGTTCTCCATAAAATCTTTGAAAAATCTACTCTTTCTGGAAATACATGCAGGAATATTGCTATTTTTCATTAATTATCTGGTTTTAGACAAGAGATTTTAAAATTCCAAAAGAATGACTTCTCCAAAAACTGCTTTGATTGTGTCTTGTTTCTAGGAGACAAGGAGAACTAGTCTTGTGATCTGTCCTGCTTTTTTTTTTTTTAATAGCATCTTTACAAGTAATTATTCTAGAAAAGTAGTCATTCTTTTTCTCCAGAGTAAGAATATCTCCTTAAACTCACTCAGTGTAACACACTCCTACTGTAGGAGTCTGTATGTTAGAGGAAAAGGCCTCCCTCAAAATCCAAACTAATTATTAACTAAATTTTATTAACTAATATTTATTAACCAGTCATTAACTAAATGTATGTCCTAAGTGTTAAGGTGAAGTGCTATTTGAAATTTTGAGGATTGTGATTTAAAGCAAAATTAGGTGGTAAGAAACCATGGTGGGTATATGTGATTTATTAGGGATACATCTCCTTTAGAAAATGGTATTTTAGAATGGTGTGGGTGAAATATCCTTTTGCATGTCTGTATTGTGTTATTACCTTGTGCACTAAGGGTTTTTTATGCTTAAAACACTGTAGTCCTTTTTTAAAACAAAGTCAAAAAATGCCTCTCTCTGTTTTGGTAATAAGTGGTGAAAAAATACTACCAAAGTAGTATTTCATACTTCTCACTTGTAGCATAGTGGTAATATATCAGTGGCCAGACTGCTAACTTTGTGGGTTTGTTGCCGAGTATTTTGAATACCTTGCTGTTACTATTTACTCTTCTTTCAGTGTGGTTCCATGTATTTCATTTTATTCACAGCTTTGGAGGCAGTTCAGTTAATTGCATGGTTCTGTATTTGTAAACATGTCCTTTGATGTATAAGGCAAACAAGAGTCTTACACCAGTTAGTTGTCCCACAGGGGTGCTAATCCTTTGAGGATGAGAGAATTCTGCTTTTTTCCCTGGAATTCTTAGATATGAATTGAAAAGTTTTGTGAAATAATTTTTTGTAAGAAATTTTGCAGAAAGTACCATTTAATGTATAACTGCTTCCAATAGTGGGCATATGTGGTATAGTTCAGTTTCTAAAGGCTCACTCTTTAAATAGATTTAAGAATGCACTGGTGGCTTAGATTAGGTGTTTTTGCTCTGTCTCAGGTCAGGAATGGAGTGTTTCAAGTGGAGAACAGTAGCTTAAAGCATAGCTGTAGGTAAATAAATCCCAAGGAATTTTTGCAGTCTTGTCCTTTGTGCTCTGTACAATTCAAAGTGTCTGAATGGATGGCGTGCAAGGGATGTGCAAGAATTGTTTGAGCATTTCAGAAGTATTTGAAAGGTGAAAGAAATATTTAAAAGGCAGCGCTTTCTGTAAGTGTCCCGATGGATAAATGAATATATGATGATTTATGACTTACTATCCAAAGCTGAAGAGAACCAAAGGGAGAAATCAGCTTAGTGATAGCAGATGATCTGGTGAAAGGAGGACCTAAAATACCTTATTCAAACCTGTGCTGCAACTATTTCAGAGCTACTCAACACAACATTATAGTGCTAAGCATGTAGTTTTGTTGGATAACAAGAAAAAAAATAGTATTTTAACAAATGTTTAGATTTTCAAGGCCAGGACAAAAGTGTAAGAAGTGGTTTTTTAATTATTATTATTATTATTAATCTGGGAGTAATATTTTTTCAAGAAAAAATACATTAAACAACTGAATTAAAATGATGTGGAATTAGGAAAAAAACAAATAACTGCTAAATAGATAGGCTGGTTATTTTTAGTTACTTTTAATTTATTTTTTTCCTTTTCTGTTCCTAAATCCTGTGCTGTTGCCCATGACGTAATCCTCTAGTTAAATATTTTCTTTTTCTGACTCCTCAAGTGCCTTTTGCTCCATTCTCATTGTTTGTACCAGAGCTGATGAAATTACCTTCTTCACTTATTTTACTAGCCACTTGCATCACCGTACAGCTGTCTACATAGAACTTTCTGTAGGCTTGAGGCTTAATGTAGACTTAGAACTTCCAAGGGCAGCAGCACCAAGTGTCTAAAACCAGACACAACCTCAAAGTTTTATCTTTTAAGCACTGTGAACTTATGGTAAAAAATTATATATATTGTGTTTAAGTGGAAATAACCCCCCTATGATTTCTATAGTCAGGGGCTTAGGGGTTTTTTGGTGAGGGGGACAGGATGTCAAAGGTTTTTTCTGATGTTAGTATTTTTAGTGTCTTCATCTTTGTTTTAGTGGAGATAACATGTGAATTTAAAATTTTGCTAGAATAAGCCTATTTGAAGTGCTTGCTATTTCCACAATTATTCTCAAACACTGCCTGAATTTTATTTTTATAGCTGGAGTGCAGCTCATGTTTGTTTTATTCTCATATTGTGCACAGATGCTTATATTTCTGCTCTTTTGCTCGATGATTTAGGAATGCATTAGAAATAAAAGAATTGCCCTCACTGTTGAATAGTTTTCAAAGTCAAGAAAATATTGTGCATAATTTCCTTAATGGAGTCATAGTGAAGTAATGTTTTTGTTTTCTATTTTTCTAATGAAGTAGAGATCAGAGATGGAAGAGAAAATCAAATTTGGTATTTGAAAATATCAAAACTAGCATTGGCTTTTGCAATTATCCACTCAAAACCACCAGGGAAGAGTTCCAAAGAATACACTGAGCACCTTGCCAAAACTGTATCTGAGCAAGATTTTGGATGGAAGTGGAAAGTTGAAGTGCTGGAAGCTGAAGTTCTTCGATTACGACAAGAACTTATTTTGAACCGGATCTGTCCAAGATTCCGCTTGGAAAATAGTAAGTTTCTCAAATAATTTCTGACTATGTTTCAGTAGCAGGGAGCCAAACAGCTTTCATGTTGCCTGTAGCATTTCTTTTACCTAGATATGAGAGTCTTCAGTGTACAGCTTTTGGGTTTTTTTCCAAAGCTCTGAAGTAGTGGAACACTTAATTAATTTGTAATGGGATTGTGCTTGAGAATTTGGTCCTTAAGCAGAATTTACATATTTAACCTTCAGAATCAATATGTATTATACAGAATAATTGCAGCAAAAATTGTCAATACAAAATGTTACTCTATAACCTTGGAGATACTAGTTTGTAAGAATACTGATGTACCCTATTTATATTTGGAACATGTTTTAAAGACATATGGCATATTTTTTAAGGACTTTACAGATGTTTAAAATCTGAATTTAAGCCTAATGTGTTGGAAGTGCTAATCCCAAACGTATATAACAGGAAGGTTGGGCAGGCAAAAGGCTGTATGTCTGCTGATTCTGTTAATGTATTGCGACTGTGGATACTGTGAATGGGGTTTTTTATGGCATATGATAAAATATTGTGAGTCTGATATTGTAGGACTCAGGAAGGAGGCTGTTAGTTAAAGAAGATGAAAGAAAAAAAGAAAAAGAAAACAGATGGGTTCAGACAGCACTGTTTCTCTGACTTGTGCATGTGGAGTGAGTCATGCTTGCTCCAAGAGATCAGTGGCACAGAGTGAGCTTGGAAATCAGGCAGTGGAGGATATCTCCAGATTCTGGAAAGATATTTTGCTGGGAGATGGAGGTCAAAATGCTCTGGGCTGAAAGAGAGAGACATTTTGCTGTGGAGGGGATCTCTAAAATCAAGATGTGTAGTTGATTTATGACTTGAGATTTTTAGAAGTTTCCCTCATAGAAAACTTGATGAGGCTTTACCACACTGCATTCATACTGAAAGGGTGGCTTCTTTATTGCCTTGTGAAATTTCTAGTTTCTAACTTTGACTGATGGGGGAATGCATTATTAGACTTTAGCTAGCAGCTCTAATGATTTATTAATTTAATTTTTATAATAGGCTTTTTTTCTCTAGAGAAGTGGTTTAATGACTGTTCATACTTAGTTATTGTTTGTGTGTCAGTTCAAGAGGTAGTTTGCAACAGGTGTCTTATCTTGTGAAAAACTGATTGCATATGATGCATATGATCAGGAGAGATTTATTAACATCTAATGTCTGGTGAGGTTATTCTAATTGTGGATTAAGCAGAACGTAGTAAACACTAATCAATTAGCAAAACGTAGCAAATAAAACCAATTCATCTGCAACTTCTGTGTTCTAAGTCTTGCTTTTGAAAGATTCTTCAAATTTTAGTTGTGAGAAGGGAAGAGAAAAGCAACCATCCCTGGCAGATAACACCCCTTGCAAAGGTGGTTAATTTTCATTGCCCTAGTCACGGTGAAGTTTGTTCACAGACATAAAATGTGTTAAATCTTTTCTAATTTTAGATGTCCACAGCTACACTAAATTTTCTGCGCTTTCTTTACCTGTCCAGGGAAATAACATGCTTACTCTGCAGTTTATGGTTTACTTGACCCATTGCAATATTCACTAATATGGATGTGGGGAGTTGTCTGGCTCTGCAGAATGCAGTCCCTCTGCATTCTGCTAGCAGTAGTCTGACTAGCTGAGAAAAAGTGCTGTGATTCCCAAATCACTTAAGTAAGCTGCTCTTCGTGAATAGCTTTTTTAATTTTTTTGGGTCTCAGCAGCCTGTTGAAGCATATCTGACCAAGTCTTGTTTTTTTAGTGAAGCCAAACTTAAATTTCAGTCTATTTTTAGCTAACGGACTCATAAATAGTAGAGATGAGTATCTGGTATCCATAATCCTTCTGTATTTCTTGATTTCTCCAGGGTTCAAAACCAGCACCTACTGATTCGAAAGATTAGTGTGTAGCCATTTTTTCCTTGAAATGTTTGTGTATTTTTATGACTACAGTGTTTATAAACCTGTTAGACAGAAAACCTCTTGACATACGAAATATCTGTGGGAGTTCACATCAACCTCAGCTGTATCTCACACTGTCCGAGAAAAATAGGGTGTAGTCTTCCCCTTCAGGATCTCTTAACCACTTGTCTG
Source organism: Myiozetetes cayanensis (assembly GCF_022539395.1). Lineage (NCBI taxonomy): Eukaryota > Metazoa > Chordata > Aves > Passeriformes > Tyrannidae > Myiozetetes > Myiozetetes cayanensis. The sequence continues at coordinate 82,905,150 of NW_026087411.1, read as the reverse complement.
TAACAGCACAAAACTGTGTGGAAAATCTGAACTGAATAGATTTCTTCTTGCAGGTTTCCCTTAGCATTGAAAGGACACTTTCAAATTCTTGGTGTGTAACTTTGAGATGGCCATTTTTTTTGTGATAGTTTGTTCTTTTGACTCTTTGGGGTTTTTCTCCTTTAATTTTGGTATGGCATGTGATCTCTTTTGATAATGCATTTGAGCCATGTGTTATTTTGGAAAGAGGATGTCTGTCATCAGATGTAACTACTGAGTGGGCATTCATGATTACAGTGATGTTGGAGACTACACCATTGACATCTTCTGCTGCAGGGAAAAAAAAAAATCCTTTCTTGTGTGTTGTGCCAGTTTTGAGATGTTTTCAAGCTCATGGAGATTAGAAGCTAGAGGGTGATTACTTATGAGATATGGAGGCACCGGGAACTTGAATCTAAATTCAGGAAAAAATTGGTATAAGTGCTGTTTCATCCTGTTCACTTGAAAGCTACTGTGGATCCATCAAGCCATTTTTGTAGTTTTTTGTTGATGATATACACAGCCCAAGTCTACCACCCAGTATCACACCAGAGACGTGCTCTTTAGGGATGAGGATAGCTAGGCTTGTTCTGAGTACCAAATAATCTGCAGATAACATGGATCCTTTTCCTCCTCTACTCATTTCTCCAGCCTCATTTTTGGACTTGGTGTTCTGCTTAAAATAATGCAATCTCTTGAAAGGGTTTCAAACCTTCAGCTTTTATGTGGCTTTCTTGTGTTTTGTTTAACAACTCTATAGATACAAGAATACCAGGGTTTCACAAAATCCACCAACAGAAAATCTCATGCAGTAAGGATAACAGTAAGGATAACAATACTGCATTTGTTTCTGCTGGACCCTCTTGAGAATTGTAGAGTTTGAGTCCTTCAGCCAAGGTTCACTTTGCAGCTGTATCTTTCCTGCTCTGCATTCTGAGTGCAAGAGCTTTCCTCTCCCACCTGCTGTTTTTAATAATAATAGTAGGTCTTTTCAGAGGCTTCAGGAATGATTAGAGACTGCCCACGGAGTTTTATTTCCCTGATGTGAGAAATTTGTGAACTCTTTGAAGCTGTGATACCTGTTTTCTCTCTCCACATAAAGTTGCACACAGTATGGATGTGCAAACACATGAAGGAGGAAAAAAAAAATGTATTTTTTTCAAAGATATGTTGTGTAAATTATTTTTGTCCCACCTGAATAGTTCTTTGTCATCAGAGACCCTTGAAAAGTTAGAGGTACCTGAGGGGGAGGAGCATGCTTTGCTGCAGGTACACTGTTCGGTGGTGTGAGTTGTTACAGTTTAATGTGTTTATAAAATTGCTGTGGTGTATATTCAATGACTGCTGTGTCTGCAAGTTCCTTATTTGACTTACTGTTCAGTTGCCTTTCTGAATACAAGGACTCTATTCCTTGGTGGTGCTTTTGGCTGTACATCAATCATCATCATCTGAGGAGAAGCAAATCTTTTTGTAATTATCTGTTCATTATTTTTCACCTTGACAGTATTGTCCTGACAACTATGCCCATGAGTAGAAAAAAAGTCAAATTTCATATTAAATCAAAGTTTCCAGCCTTTCTTTGATTCAGATTGAAATTTCACAGTAAGGAGGATAGAAACTTCTTGGTGTTATTCCAAGAATAAGGATATAAGGTATTTGAGCCTTCTGTTGTCACTTTGCTTTGGGAGCTGCATGAAAAGATAAAGGGTCTTACAAAGCATTGACGAATTGATAGATTCATGGATTGAAGCACCTGTCCTCTAAGACAAATTCCTTCACTGTTATCAGCTCATAAAATCAATGATCATATTGTTTCTTGGCAGGCTCCTTTAAAGAGCTCTGAAAAGCCTGCAGCTGTTACTCCAGCTTAAGAAGGCATAAATGCAATACTCTACACTTTTTTTTGCCAAGTATGTATTTTAAGAATGACAGCTTAAAGGATAGATGTTTATTGCCTTGGTTGGTTTCAGCTGATGCTCTTGAAGGGTTCCAAATCAATTATCCAGGGTATATGTTTAGCAAAACTTGTATCAAGTGTGTGTTCTCCCTTCCTTAGCTTCACCTTCAATTTTGGTTCATGTTATTACGTTCTTATGCAGTGGGTAGACATTTACTGAACTGCTTGCTTCTCTAATTAAAATAAAAATCAGATTCTCTCCACACTGTCCCTGTTCAGAATTAGTTTAGTCTTCTTTTATAGATAATTTACGGTAGAACTTCATCTGCCATGCCCTGAAGTCCTCTCCTGTTCTCAGCCTCCAAAGTAGTGTGTGGCTGCCAATCCACCCTACTGTAACGTGTCTGTGTGTTTAGGGAAACTTTGAACTCTGAGTCAGAATGTGATTAATGTGAATGTCTGATACTTAACTGTACCCTGAGGCTGTGTTTAACCTTGCAGGATATTCTATTTCCTGTGTCAAAGAAGCAACTTGTATCTCTTTTGAAAATAAGAGCCAGAAAAAAAAAAATATATATATATCTCCTGCTTCATTCCTTAACTTGGTGTGTTTCTTGAGGCATTTAGTTGTACATGTGGAAAAAGAGAGCAACTTCCTTTGCAAATTAGTATCGATGAAGACACTTCAGTCTCCTTTTTTCTTACTAGAAGCTCAGACTTCTTGTGAAAGTAGAAGCATATAGAACTGGAACAAGCTCACTCAACAGCTGAAGTAAAACTGATTATAAATGATACCCTACTCCATTTTACCAGCAGTCTTGTTTTGGCCATAGAATTCAGCCTTCTCTTGCCTTTCTACTTTCCTGTAAGTCATGGCTTGGGTATATCTTGCTCAATAGAGAGAGATGTAAACTCTGGGTACTCATCTTAAAGCCCCAGCATTTCCTTGGTAGGCAAAGACAGGATCAGATAAGTTCTGCTTTGGTGGTGGTAGGAAAAGTGATGGCCAGTCAAAAGATTTTCTAATTTGATCTCAAATTTCTGAAAGGGTAAAACTCTCCATCAGGACTTAAAGTAACTTGTGATGTTTCCTCTGCCTCCTTACATTAAAAGGAGTGTCGAGAGAACATAATTGATGATACATTTTGTTTAAGCTCATTTTCAAAGACAAACCAATCAGATGAATTCAGAAAGGTCAGACCAAAACATGCAGATTCCTTAGTGAATACGTTATCTGTAGCCTCATAAAGGAGTCTTCCTTATTAGTGGGGATAGCAGCAGTCCAAATCTGACTGAATAATAATAACACATTAATCTATTAGGAGAAATTATTTCCCTCTCCAAAAAGTAGATTAAATAGTGTGAAATATTTACATCAACTGTGAGTAGCACTTAGCAACAATTTTAGTTCCTATGGCGTGGTAGTAAGGTAGAGGAATTACCAAGTTACCATGGTGTGCTTATGTAAAAGCTATTACTTCAAGTCAGTATGTTTGAATGAGCTGCTGTTACAAGTTACTGTGTCCTGTCATCACTACTTCTCCCCTGGTATTGGGCAGAAAGCAAGAAATGCAAAAGCACGACAGTTGCAGAGTATTTGTCAGCCTCTGAGGGGTACCTTTGACTTCTTTCTTTGTATGCCTTCCTTTTTCCAAGGTGAGAGCATTCTCCATTGGGCAGCAGTCAACACTTAGTTTGATGTTACCATGGAAAACAGTTATGATTACAATGCTTAGGGATGTGGTGTTTCTGCATAAAGACATTCTTCCTCCCTGCATCTGCCTTTCCCCTCCCCATCTGACAAAAAAAGGGTATCCTTCTCTCCATACAGATCTGTAAGGGAAGCCCAGTGTGTCATCTCAACATTTTTTTCTCTAAGGCATAATGGTGTCAGACAGAAGGTACTTCAAAAATGAACTATCATTTGACATGTAAAGTGTACTAATGTACTCCCGTGCTTCTACCAGTGGAAATAATGCAAGTAGGCAGCATTGCAAGGAATGTCTCACAACCTAAAAAGTATTTTATTTTTTATGAGGAGAGCAGAGAATTGAGAACAGATCTGTGAGATGGCAAAAATGAAGTTAAATTGTGTTTAGTACAGATTTATAGGAATATGGCTCTTGCAATATGATGATGAGATAAATCTGTTCTCCATAATTGTAGTGACACAATGGGGAACTTTATGAAAGCTGAGGCCTTTTCACGATAATTAAATAAGTTAATTTGCAATCTGGAGAAAGCACCAGCTGGAGTGTAATGATTCATTGAAATCTCAGAGTACTGCTCCTTCCATGGATAACAGGTCTGTTTTGGTTGTGGAAACTTTCTCCCTTGGAAAGCAGATGCTTTCTATCTTTTCCGATGGCATTGCTACAGCTGTTCTAAGCACATACTTAGGGTAAAGGGACCCAAGAAGCATCCTTTTCTTTCCAGATTTCTGTGTAAGCAATCCATTCAGAGGCAAAACCAACCCAGTTGTCCCAGCAAGAGGAAATATTTGTTATTATTTTATTAATTGCCTGTAAAGTTCAAGTTCCTTATAAGATGAATGGTGATTATTTGGAATAAAGTTCATAAAAAAAAGTGGGTTCATAATATAGTATAGATTAATTTCTTTTCTTCTGGGTTAGAATAGTAGTTTTGGTGAAAAATAAATGTATATGGTAAAAGCAGGTTAAGAAGTGTGGCCATGGCAATTAGGATCCTCTTGCCAATAAGTCTACTGTGGGAAGCTATGGATTAGTCAAATTTTTCACTGGAAATACAGAATCACAGAATGGTTGACGCTGGAAGGAACCACTGAAGTTCATCTTGTCCAAGCCACTTGTCAAGTATGGCCACCTAGAACCAGTTGTGCAGGAGACAGCTGTGTCCAAACACCTTCTGACTGTCTCTGTGAATGGAGATTTGACAACCTCTTTGGGCAGCCTTAACCTAACTCAAGCTTAGAATCTCAGTTCCTCAAGCAAATCTTTGTTTGTGTCCTTATGTATATATAAAGAGAAAAACTAAGTATTTATACCGTGTTGTATTCAAGAAAAGAGTTGTTTTTAGGAAGGCATACCCTAGCTGATTTCTTAAGGAGTCCACCTCATTTCAGCCTTCATTTCATGCATGTTATAGAATCATAGAATCAGCTGGGTTGTAAAGGACCTCTGAGATCATCAAGTCCAACCCTTGATTCACTACCACTACAGTTACTATAAGACCATGGCACTAAGTGCCACATCCAATCTCATCTTAAAAACCTCCAGGGGTGGAGAATCCGTCACTTCCCTGGGCAACCCATTCCAATGTCTGTAAAGAATTTCTTCCTAACATCCAACCTAAACCTCCCCTGGCAGAGCTTAAGACCGTGCCCTCTTGTCTTACTAGTAGTTGCCTGGGAGAAGAGACCGACCCCTACCTGGCTACAACCTCCTTTCAGGGAGTTGTAGGGAGTGATGAGGTCTCCCCTGAGCCTCCTCTTCTCCAGGCTAAACAACTCCAGCTCCCTCAGCCTCTTCTCATAGGACTTGTGCTCAAGTCCCTTCACCAGCCTGGTTGCTCTTCTCTGGACCTGCTCCAGCACCCCTGAACTGAGCTGCCCAGAACTGAACACAATACTCAAGGTGTGGCCTCACCAGTGCTGAGTACAGGGGAAGGATCACTTCCCTGCTCCTGCTGGCCACACTGTTCCTGATCCAGGCCAGGATGCCATTGGCCTTCTTGGCCACCTGGGCACACTGCTGGCTCATGTTCAGCTTCCTGGCAATCAGTACTCCCAGGTCCCTTTCCACCTGGCTGCTCTCCAGCCACTCTGTGCCCAGCCTGTAGCGCTGCAGGGGTTGTTGTGGCCAAAGTGCAGGACCCGGCACTTGGCCTTGTTGAACTTCATCCTGTTGGAACCAGCCCAACTCTCCAGCCTATCCAGGTCCCTCTGCAGAACCCTCCTGCCTTCCAGCTGATTGACACTCCCCTCCAGTCACTGGCTGATACTTCATGTCTCTTAGCAAAGCTCAGTTTGTTTTACAGTGTGAAGCATTTTTAATAAGACATAATATTTCCAGATCAGTACCACCAGTTCAGACCCGCAGTCTATAGGTAACATTAATTTACTTAGTATCTTGAAATATCCCCTATCTAGCTTAGAACTCAAGTTTCAGTCATGTCATTGAGATGGTCAGTATTGCAAAGCTTGTCAGATCTTTTGTCCTACTGCTTGATGAGCATTAACTGACCCAGATCTGTGTTTGTCACCTGATTATTTATCCTTTCATATCTTTGCTGCAAGAATTCTTTATTTGACTTGAACTACAAAAGATTTGTGCTGTCATCTACAGAAATCCCCTAAAATGAATGTTTATATCCTCGAAATCCTTCTCAGTTCTTACTGAATTCTAAACATTTAGATGCTTTATGTTAGCAAAATCCTTAACAAATTGAAGTATATGCTTCTAAGCCTTCAGAGAAGCATTTATATCCTGGCATTGAGCAATCCATTGAGAATTTTAGATACTCAATCTTATATTTATTTCTGTGAAATTATTCCTAAATGGGATAAAGTATGTTAGCATGCACCTTAGCATTAAAAAGCATAAAAAAGCACCCTAGATTTTAACAGAGGACATTTATTTTTTTCTTCAAGGTGGTTATAAAAAACCATGGAACTGCAGATGAAAAGTATGGGATACACGGCTTCTAAATTATCTTCATTTGGAGAATCCTGGAATCTTATTATTATTTTTGCATTCTTATTTCAGAATAGTGAAAGCAGAAATTTGGCTTGGTTCCAGGTCAGGAAAACAATAGTGTGCCAAACACAGAGGAGTTCATGAGTGCAGAGTGTTGGGGTTTTTTTTCAACCAGCCAATTTTGTTGGTAATGAAAACAGCAGAGTAGAGATGGTTACATATGAAGAAAAGGCAAAGAAAGCATGTGGGTTTTTTAATAAGAGAATAAACCTGATTCATCATTCATGTAAAGTGCACTTCAAACAAACCAATCAATGAAGATTAAATGAAGAATAACCGAGAGTCCTGAAAAATGCAGAAGTGGACATAATTTCACTTAGGTTTTCATTTCCTTTTAGAGGTTATTGACTGAACACCTACTTGTAAAGCAGAATGCAGTATCATCAGAGAGGTTTCTAATATTGTCTCATTTTTAATTGTCTCTTTCTTTTAGAAATGGAACTGAGCCTATTGAGTTTTAAGAGAACTTTACATGTCTAACGTCATTGTTTTTGATTTTCAAGTGATAATCCATGCATATACTCACACAATGAGAGAGTATTAACAATGTCTAATGCTTGAAACCGAAGTAATTTTTTCTTTGCAGAATTCAGATAATGTATTCACTTTGTTTCTTGCCTATGCCACCTTCAAGCCTGTTTTCTGTTCTACAGTCCCTGTTGGTGGTGGAGCTGCAGGTATATTAAGTTTTGCAAAAGACTTGAAGACCATTTTATCATTTTACAGCAAGTTCATGAGTTGAGGACCCTTCTTCAGTTTTTAAATGCTAAACTACATATGGCATGTGGCCTTCCTCATTCAAATGCTGTCTGGTCTGTGGCAGTAGCACAGGTGTCTAAGAAAGCATCTTCCACCACCCTTGCTGCTGCAACATGGATATTATACAAGCTGCCTCTCTCACTGCATGTTGGGTATGAGAGAATGAATTTGGGAGATGGGGTTGATTTTGGTGTTTGCCAGAGCTCTGCTTTCTCAGGACCAGCTGAAGACTTCCCATTCTCTAATCATGAGGCTGGTTGGCACCTCGCTGCCCTGATGAAAGCCTCTGTGTTTGGTGGTCCCACTGCAGTATGTACATGTGAGTTCTAGTGCCTACACACCTTGCTGACATACCATACACAGTTTGCAAGTCACTCCCCTGTCCCTTAATAACTTCTGGTTTTCAGGCCATAGTCTTTCTGCAGTGGTGAGTATTTTTAGAGCTGTGTAGTTCTTCAGCCTTTACACTCCAAGGCTCTTCTTGTGACCTTTGCTTGGGGCTCAGGATCTTGCTTTGTTTTTCAGGTCAGGATCTTGCCATAGTAAGGAGCTGATGTCCTAAACAGGAATTAAGAGTTTAAATATTTCCTAAATCTTATGTGTTGTATTTAAGAAGGCTGCAAAACTGCTCATGACTAGATATTTCATTACATATATAAAGGCATTGTAAAATTTTGTGGTCAGTTTACACACACTAAATTTTCATATTTGATGTTCCAATAAATTTAAAGTCAAATGCTCTTGAAATTTCTGTTTAAAGATTCTTGTTACTGTGAGGCAAGCTTAATGCTGTTTGGTTTGGGTTTTTCTGTACTTCATAACCACATGGTGTGAATGTCAAGACTGCTCTCTTATTTAAATAATAGGTAAGTACAAAGTGATTAGTTTAGCTTCTTTCAAGCGCTAAATTATAAGCTATTTCTACGCATTTTGAGGGAAATAATGAGTATCTCCTGGTAGGTTATTTATTTTTTTTTAAAGATAACTGCCATCTTCACAAATAGCTATAACATATAAACAAGTAAACATTTTTAAAGCATTTTGTATTACTCATTTAACTGGGAATATGCTGATATTGGGGACTGTAACATGATTTTCTGGAAGCTCATCATGGTACAGGAGTTTGATATCTCAGTGAATAGAAACCCAAACATAAATTCAACATTGTCTCCTGCTGGAAGGAGTGTTTCATTGAACATGGTATCTCTTTTATGTTTGGTTCCTGTGGATATCGCTGTGCTATCCTTCCCTTTTTCTTCTCTTTTCTTCTCCTTTCTTTCATCTCTGCTATTTTTTTTCCTTCCACAAGAGAATCAGCAAACATACGTATGGTTTTTCTGCATGTAGTTCTTGCTTTCTTCATTTGACTTCTGGCATTGTATTCTCATGAGCAATTTTCATGTTGCCCCATGGGATTAAGAATAGAATAAAATACCCACATAGTGGAACTCATAGTAAATGAATTCCCTAGAAGGGCATATTTTCCTTAAACAGCACCAAAACCAACTTTCAGGTTTTTTCTTCTGGAATGTATCTTGCTCAAAACCCTGGGGAGAGAAGACATGAGAGATTGGTGCCTGTTCAAGTTAGTCAGACCGTGGGAAGTGTGCTTTGCTTCTTTGCTTGCTTTCCAAGTTTGGGCATGCAGGGAATTTGGAAACAGTGTTATTCTATAAAATGTTAGGCTGGCCTTAAAAGCCCAGCTTTTCCTATGTCCTGGAAACAGCAGCTGATTTCTCTACAGCTGGCCCTTTCATTTTGAATCAGTTGGTACCAGTTCTGTGCAGTTCAAATACATCTGAATGTTAAAGGCATGAAATTCAACAATAAATAAATTAACCATGTTTCCAGTTTTGATCTTGGTAGCAGTGCCCTCTTTGGATGATCTGGTATGTTTCCAGGGACTAAAGTAATGGTCAGAATTCAATTTGAAATTGTGAATTTAAGGAATTATATATAAAAATTTTTGAGTAGTGTTTTATTAGCACACAGAACACTGTGGATTGTTGCCTAGGGATATTTTCTGTGTAAAAAATGCTTTTTTTAACTTGCTATGAAATGAAACATTTATTTCCTATCAGGTCAAACCAACTATAAACTCTTTTATTAATTTAAGAATGCAAAGACAGAGGAGTATGGTATTGCTTTGAATCCTTGTGGAAAATATGAAGAGTATATAAAATTTTTTAAGAGAGGAGAAGAAGCTTGTGGCTCTGCCCTGGTAAGCAGGGCAGAATCAAGAGTTCATCGGATGGGGTTCTAGCCTTGAGTCATGGCACCAAGATGTTTATGTGTATTGGTCTTCCACTTCACTGCTCTTGCTTGTTTTGAGTGTGATCTTTTTGCATAGGTTGCATGTAGAACAGGTGTCTATTGTCATCAGTACTGAGTTTATGCCAAGAGGTACTGTCTTAAATGTATTTAGTGTGAGAAATGGGATGAAAGAGATTCTACAGCAGTACATGAAAGTAATTTATCGGTGTGAATGCATTGCATGCCTTCTGTAATGTAGTTTGTCTGTCTTTGAAGTAGATGAGATGAGATAGATGGTGACTGGAGAAGCTTTTGATTCTGAATGTTTTTCTTTGTTAAATAATAAAAAAAATCAAGTGGAATATTCTGTTCAGCTTTGACTCTGTTAGAATTCCTTACCTGACTGGGGAGAAAGAATACACATAAAGGAGAATATCTTATTTGATGCAATTATAGTAACAGACCTTCACTGTCTTTTAAAAGTAGTTGGAGTTCTTAAAAGTAGTGAAAATGTTTGGGGCATCAGAAATTTACATGCATTTTCTTCACTGGGAATTAATGGGAGTATAGATATCACTTAAATTGTTTGTGTTATAGCTGCCTAAATTATATATGTGAAAGCTTAAAATTCCTGATAGTTTTAAACTCAAAATTACTGTAAGCATAAAATGTCTTGTTCACAAATAGACACTACCTTGTGAAAGTTTTGACTTTAATTTAAAAATATCATCTTCTTCAACAGCTAAATTCTAGGCATGGGAAGTCCTTGGGGAAGAAAATACACATGTAGTATGTGATTTTTGCACGAAAACACCTCCCATAAGCATACATGATGAAACATTGCACAAATATAACTTTCACCTTTGCATTTCAGGAAAACCAGATACGTCTGCTGAAGCTCTTCTGAATCGGGAATCTATAAACCCTGCGAGTTACTCAAGCCAACTAGAAGACTCTGGATGTGATGTCTCTAATGACTCTGCATTTGATTCTTTAGGCATAGCTTCAGATTTTCACCAATCTGAGCAAAATGTCAAAGTTCCCCCATTGAACCTTTGCCATGCTAGCAAGGAGCAATCTCTGACTGCTCCAGTGCAGTTTTTGCAACATTTGCTTGAAATAAGAAAACTGTCAGAAGGAGGGATCCTACAAGCAGACTTCTCAGAGCTTGAGAATGATTCTTTCACTATATGCAATTCAGTGTCTCAGTTACTTGATGGACTGACTGTTTTTTACAACAATCCTAAATTTCCAGTTTCGAATTGTCTTACCGAAGCAGTTTGTGTTTTGGTCAGTTTAATAACTGATACTAAACTATCTAATCATGTTTTAAAGAAGTGTTTCAAGAAGCTGGAAGAATTTAAGAAAAATCTAATTCAAATTATTTTAAGAAGCAGCAGTATCAATAGGGTAAGTTTAAAATATCTTCCCTCTTTCCTACCCTACTTCAGTATAATGTAATATTCTTCTAGTTTTATGCGCTTCTTAAATATCAGTTTGTCGTCTTATATTTCAAAGAGTACCACTCCGAGATTTTTGTGATTGTATTTTTTTGTGCTATGGGCAATAAATGCTCTACAGCATTTGAAAAAGTTCTTGTTCATGCGTGCAATAAGTTCTGTCCTGTTCCTGAGTGTAGGTCTTTTAGGAACCGATAAAAAGGCAGTTTAAAGCAACTTTATAGAAAATATGAGAGAAAAACACATTGTTTCTCTCGATGAAGATATATTGTAGATATTCACAAAGTAATGAATATGCAGTTTTTTTTATTCTTTCTTGAGCACCTAAATAAAATAGGTTGGTTTACTGCAGAAGATCTGTCACTCTTTAGATATTTGCAAATTTGTGTTTTAAAAATAGGGCAGCAAATGAGGGAAGAATGCAGAAATAGCATGTCTCCAGCACAGACAGTAAATAGCACTGAATTGCATTTTCTTTGTGTTCATCAGTCTGTGTTGTTCCATGCATTGGTTTGTTAGTTTCCTCATTCAACTGAAGTATTCCTGGCCTGTCTTCATAAGATGCCCCACAAGTAATGAATTCCATTGCCTGTTTTAGGATTTTTGCTTTTCATTCTGACCTTTAGAGTAACTTGGTACAGACATGATGGTGGTATTGTTTGAGACTTACATGTACCAATTTAGTGTCCCAATGTTTGTAACTGCATTATCATTATGCTAAATGAGGATCCCCTGTAATCCTTGGAGCCTAAAGAATGCTGACCAGGTATTAGGTGTCTATTTTAGGGTGAGCTCCAAAGTTGTCTTAGCATGAGAGCCTAGACACATGCCACACATGTGGATGGATGTACCCATTTGCCTTAATTTAATATGAATCTCACTATGTATTGACTATTTACAACAGAACAAAAACATCAAACAAATATTATTACCAAATTAAGAGGGAGTTGGCTAGGAAGGATATACCTGTATTTTGGTCAGAAAGTATTCAGAATGAAATCTTTCCAGGACTAGAGCCTTGTGTCTGTAATACCAGAGTGCTTTCCATTTCAGTGTCACCACAGTGTGATACTTAGTTTTTCGTTAGAGGTGTGCCTGGCCGATATTTTGGAAGAATGTGTCTTTATCTTCCATTTGTGTGGTGCCAGGAATGGAGTTATACAGGTGTAACTCCTTTTTTTTTTTGTGTGTGTGTGTGATCACTAGATACACAAAATAGAGAGTTTGAGCAGTCCTTCATTGAGAACTTCGTCACAGTTGATGATGTCCAGTATTTCCACCCTTTCCCTTCCTCTACCCTAATGGGAAGTCAGTAAATAATTAAAGCAATGTTAATTGTAGGAGAGCAATCAAGAGGTTATCCGGAGAGGGATTATTTGTTGATTGGAGGAACCTGGGAAAGTTTAAGTTAAGCGAGAGAAAATACCCTGATAGATCAGGGATGTTTCAAGTCTGCAAAATGCTTTTGTAAATCATTTGGAGTATGTCCACTTAATTTGAAAGAGGCGTATTATGAATAACTTCATTAAAACAGATGTGTTTTTATTATGTCTTGCTTCCACCAAAATACTGACTTAACAGTCATTACTATGGGCAGCCATTACATGAATCAAACAGATGAAAAGAGTTTAAAACTATATAAGCCAATTACTAAGGTATAATTGTGGAGGTCCCCAGATTTCTAGGGGAACAGGGAAAAAGTTGTGTGTAGTAATTGCAAGGTTTATAAAGATTAGTTGAAAAATCTTTTTAGAGGTTTGGTTTTCTTTAAACTGAATTGAATATGGAAATACGCAGAATTCAGAATTAGTAGTCTAAATTTTATAACTAATTCTTCATATGCTATGTACCAAATATCTCCCAGGGATCCTTTATAATTCAGTTTTAATCATCACTGTTTACTCAAGTGATGATTGAACTGTCAAGATTATATGTTTAAAATAAAATTACCATTAATTACAAGGCTGGAAAGAGTGGCAAACTGTGTGAATTTCAGTTCCAGGAAGATGCCTTAATTCCTCCAGTATAAAAATATTAAGAATTTTACTGTATCTAATCTTACTGCCAAAAAGCATTTGTATAGACAGCCATCAATAACAGCTTATAGTATTTGACACAACTTTCCCTTTACCATCCTCACCTATAAAACTGTCAAGAGCTTTCAAGGACAAAGGGCTGTGAGAAACACCTTCGAAAAGTGAACAAAGAGCAAAGGGGCTGTGGATTACATTTAATGCCTCATCTTCGAAAGCAGTCTCAGCATTTTTTAGAGCAAGTTAAATAACTTTGAGAATTGGAAAAGAGATAATTATCTCTGCATTAGATATAAAGGAAGAAAAACAGCAGCAGAATTACTTGCTGTAACTGTTGAGTCCTATTGTTTGAGATGTTTCTAATTATAAAGCATTGGAAGCTACAGGAACCAGCAAAGACATGTACTCAGAAATTTTTTTCCTAGATTCAGCTACCTAAAGCTGTGCACTTTGGATACAGTTTTTGACCTGAAACTCCAAATTGACGAGAGTATCAAAAGGACAGAAAAAAAAAAAAGTCTATCAATGAAGATATGTGAGGTAAAATAAAATGTAATATTACTTAAAATGTAAAAATTATTTAAATCAAAAAACTTCAAATAGAAGTAGCCTCTTGTATTTCCCTTTCCTTTCAAATGGACTTTACTACCTTCAAATGGACTCTTGAAAACATGGGAAAACATTTCCTTTGGAAAACTCTGGTAGAAGGTATGGTATGTAATTACAGCTCCTAACAAATTACTTTGTCACTTCTCCTTCAGAGGGGAAGCACCAGAACATTTTTTCCTTAATCTGTCCATTTGGAATTTGACAACACCTGTCTCCATCCGCCTCCACAGGGACATAGCAAATGTGCATTTCTCCTGTTTCTAGTTGCATCACTCACTCACTGATACTGGAGGGTGCCTGTTCTATTGAGATTTGTCTCTGTTGTCCAGGATGTATTGGAACAGGGGATCATTTCTCCTATACCAGAAAAATGCAGCAGTCAGAGGCACTGGGGATTCCCAACTTGCTGTGCCCCTTAGAATAGCATATGTGGTTTATATTTCTGATGATGCTGTAATTTGAAGCATGGCTAATGCATCAGTTATGTACCAAAAGATCCTGGCCTTCACCCTGGGTTCTGTACAGAGCTCTGTGTCTCTTTCTTGGAGGTCTTGTTTTAAGGAGTTAATCAAAACACAAACACTTGCCTTTAGGATTCTAGAGTAAGGTCGAGCTGTGTTGGGCTCCTGTTCAACAAATATCTCGTGCCTCTGGCCCATCTCACTCATAGTCTCTTTCAAACAAGACCCAGAAGGAAGAGGGATGCGTTTCAGGGATATGTCATGGTTTGGTTTTTCTCATGCTGTTTAAACATCAATACTGACTTTTAAGAGTCATGAATTGCCTGCTCCATTCAAACAGCATACACACACACAAAAAGGTTATTGATATTTCCTTCCTTTTTTTTTAACCCTTTTCACTTGGAAATGCATGTTCCATGTAGTTGTATGTGACAATATATTCCCCCGGCTGTGTGTAGTTTGCATCTTTTCTCAGCCAGGACTGCGTTAACTCATCAGTTTACAAGAGTCTTGCCTGCTCAGGGACAAATAAGATTTAAAAATAGTTATTCATGTCACTGGTGGTTTTCAACTGTGACATTAGTGGGCTTCAGTTTTCCTAAATTAGTTGACTCCCAAGGGGAATGTCATGGGAACATTTTCACATTACATTACATCAAAGAATTTTGCCTATATAGTGGAAGAAAATTTCATTTGTATGAATACTAAAACATGTCGCCTGGATTTTAAGGTCTACTAAGGGTCAATGTTTGAATCTCTTATTTGTTGAATTAAATTTTCTCAGCAACCTTTTGTCTTATGTAGAGTGCTGTTTAAGTGAAATGTAAAGCAAAATCCATTGTCTTGTGAATCACTACACTGTGAAGCAATCACCAAACTGACTGACTCTCATTTCCTTCAGTAAAGTGGATCATAGGAGCAGCTAGACAGGAATGAATTAAAGAAAATTTTGTCCACCTTCCCTCCTCAGCCAGCCTCAGATGATATACATCGTGCACTAAAGCTACAATTTCAGAAGAGCTACAGGAGGAAGTTAGCAGAATTTTCTTTTACCATTAGGGAAAAAAAGTTTTATTCATGGTTTCCAACCTGTCTGTGATGCTGTTTGCTCAGCAGCATCTCTTTTCCTAATAACAAATATTGTCACTGCCTGTTTTTGTGCAAGTAATTAACTAGTATTCAGGGTATTTTGGATTATTTCCATTTGGAGAAGAAAAGGGATGGAATAGGCTTTTGCTCTTCTTTTGATTTAAAAACGAAATATGTAGGCATCCTTAGTGGAAGATTACAGAAGGTCTTGGTTTTGTTGAATATGATAGGAAATATTTATCAAAAGCTGTTTGTTTCTTTCCTCTGCCCCCAGTCTCTCTCCATTGAATGCTTTCTGCCATAGCTCTCTTTCTGTAGCTTCACATTAGCAGTGTCATTTTGCTTCTTTGGCATCTCTTTGATATTTGCAGATGAGACAACGTGGAACTGCAGTGTCAAAGCCCATCCCTTCAGCCTTTCACTTAACATACCTGGGTAAAATAATTTGAATTCTATATAGGTCTTGTTTTCTGTTATCCTAGACATGTTATTGAACAAAAGGACCTAAAATTGTTCCATCTTTTGGTCTCAGGTGTGCCATAGTAGTTTGTTATTCAAAGAGGTGACAGGACCACCTTAGCTCCAACATATAATTACTTATCCCAGCTCTTCAGTTCCATTCTGGTTACTTTCAGGCCACTTTTAGCACTGTTCCTGCTGTAATGATTGTCTTTCTCTTCATGGAAAAATTCAGTTTGTTGGTATTTGGGTTTCTTTTCCTTAGGGGAAAATTACCTCTTACATCCTCTAATTTTTGAAGGCAACTGTATGTCCCAAGGGGGTTTTGATAGTAGTCCTTAAGCATAGCTTAAAATGTATATACATACTTTAATAATTAGAATCTTAGGGTTTTTCTGTACTTCTGTTCACTAATGAAACTTTTCTCATAGCTTAAATTTGTCATGCTTCTCTAAGAAATGTTTTGTGTCCCCAAGTAGGGTGTGTGTTTGTGTTATGGTGATAGGATAGAAATTAGAAGTAAGCTCTGTACTGTATATTATCTACAGACAGTTGCAAAAACAGTTGAGTATTCCTTGCTTGCCTTTTTAGTGCTCAACTCCTGAAGTGAAATCTACAACCCTAAAAAAGGTACCTCTGTACTTTGTAGGCATGCATGCCAGATACTTGGCGTCTCTAAGTGGTATTCAAGGTAGCTCACACACTGTAGGCAGGAGAAAAAGAGTGAGGGATTGGGAAATAAACATCTGAAATCCATTTTCATTTGCAGGAACTGTCTGTAAATCTTAGACACTTGAATGAGACATTTATTTACATTCCTGATTCTTTTTAAGGATGACTCATTCACTCTTTAGTTCAAAAATCTAAAAGCTAAGGAATACCTATTTTCTTTAATTTATCCAATGACTTTTTCTAAGCAGATGAAAAATTTGAATCCCTAATTCTTCCACTCTGAGCAAACTCACACTTATTGCATACTGTCTTCTGTATCTTAATATGGCTTGGCAACTCATCAGCAGATGGATGTACACTTCTTCAACTCTGCAAGGCTTTCGAGTAGGACTAGTTAAAGGAAGAATCAAGAGTAATATAAATTTTAATCTCTTAGGTCTGGAAGGCTTTGTATCTAGATTTGCTCCATGATAATCAATAGAATATTTACAGTAGTTTTTAAAAAAAAGGGCAGCAGCAGCATTAGAGGTGTCCGAGTGGCAGCTGTTGTGAATACTATTTAACTGGAATTGATACTGTCTTTCTGTTGACAGTATTTACTGGATCCAGCCTCTTGGATGAATTAGATGTTTAGATGCCTAATTAATGAATCCCAAGAAGATGCAGACATTCCTGATCTCTGCCAAGATAGCATTGTTTAAAGTAAATTTATTGTTGAAGACTGATGCCAACAGATCCCAAGTGTCTTTAGTAATTATCCTAACTTTTTAATACACCGCTTTTTTGTACTTAGTCTTCAGATGAACTGATGACTTGTGTGTTTGCATACTCACAAGGAAGGTGTTGGCTTTTCTGTAAAAGTGATTAGAGTGAGGTGATAGAGCAAGATTTCAGTGTATGTAAATGGATATTACCATTTTGAGGTAGTCACTACATTAAATGTGACTGCATTTTATTAATGGGCATCCAGGTTGTACTTTAGTTTTGGGTTGGTAGTTTTATTTGCTTGGTTTGCCTTTTTTGTTCTTGTTTAAAAAACACAAATACACACACGCACAGGACCTGTTCTGTGTGTTACATGTGTTTTATCCCATTAACTAGGTGTCATTGTTTTATATGCATTAGCCAACTAGGAGAATGCAAGGTGCTCAAAGTGGAAAAGACAAGTTTTTATCCTATGAAACAAAAGAAAAAAGTGAATTAAGTTTAGAATCAGAGATAGTATTATTCTAACTGTAGCATTTCTAATATAGCATGCTCAGTGTTTGAAAGTGAAGGTTAAGTGGAAGTTACCAGGGTAGCAGTTTATCTTAAAGGCATGCAAAGCTTTGTAACAAAGTTAACAGAAAAGAACAACTAAAGATTTAGAGATAAATTACATAAGATTGAACATGAGTTTACCAGAGATAGATTGTGGCAGAACAACAAGAACATTCTTTGTAAAATAAACTGTGTTTACAGATGTGAAATTTGATAGCTTTTATCTCTCTGGTGTTCAGTAAAGCATTTGTTATGGAGCTCATACTAGAAAAATATTAATGAAACTGTAAAAGATGTTCTTTAATGTTTTACATCTTCTTATTGGATAAAGAAGCAGCTAGAGAAGTAGCAGCAAGTTGTACTCTATACTGAGCATTTATACTTAAGAGGAAGAGGAGGGAAAAGGTTTGTGTATGTCAGTCAATCAGAGGGCATACTGCTCAAGGGTAGTCCAGTCTCTGCACGTGCACTGGATCTGGTCTGAGTCTGTCATCCTTATGTCAGTAGTAGCAACTTTCCCTTGTGCTGGGAAGGAGGGTAAACACCTAGGAAATAGTCTGGGAAATGTGCTTCTGCTGGAGGGCTTTGTGAGTGTGAAGAAACAGTAAGGAAAGGAGGGAGTAAGAAGGTTTATGCAAGTGCATCTGTGCTTCACAGCAATTTCTGTGATCTCTCATCGCTCCCTCTTGCCGATGTGGCAGCAGCAGCCAACTTTGCTTAGTTGAGCCTGTGGACAGGAGCAAGCAGGTGCACTAATTATTATTGCCTGTTTCACTAGGGAAGTGATGCTGGGTTGGAGCTATCAGTGACTTGGAGAGTGACTTTTAGGCAGCCATGAAGAAATAAATTTAAGAAAGATCTTTCCAATCTGTAAGTAGAAGAAATTGAACCTTCACACTCCCAGTCTGACGTAAAAGCTTCATAGTCAGTAATGATCACTGTGAGGAGTTTGTGTCATGCACTTCCTTGGAGATCTTCCCTCCTCATTCCGCAAATTCAACAAGGCTGTATTTAAGTCAGTAGCTTGATGTCTGTTACCTCAGGAGTCCCTGTCTCATCTCCTGAAAAGTGCAAGCATGTTTCAGTGTAGACAGCACATTTCAGAGTCAGCAGCAGCAGAGGACCCTGGCTAGCACCCTGTCCCTCTACCCTTTGCCTCTCACCCCACAGCTTGCCTGTGGGGCACAAGCCTGGTACTGGCAGCTTGCAGCAGTGAAGCCAACTGATGGTCCTAGCAGAGAACATCAGGTTTAGAAAAGTGAAGGAAAGCATGAACAAGATTATGAAAGGGGAATTTTAGGCTAGGTATTAGGAAAAAATCCTATACTGTGAGGCTGGTGATATACTGGAACAGGTTGTCCAGGGAGGTTGTGGATGCCCTGGCCGTGTTCAATACCAGGCTGGATAAGGCCTTGAACAACCTGGTCTAATGGGAGGTGTCCCTACCTACGGCAGAGAGGTTGGAACTAAATGATCTTTAAGGTCCCTTAAAACCCTTACAACAATCTATGAGTCTTTGAAAGAAATAAGGGCAGAGCAAGGGCTTAAGATGAGGCTTACAGAGCAAAGAGTTGAACTAATGTGTATCGAATCCCAAGACATGAAGATAGGAGAAATAGTGGCACATGAACAGGAGGAGAGATAATGACAAGCATCAGTTTACAAAGGAAACAATGTGACAGTAAGATAAGAGAAGAGGTGCAAATGTTCTCTGTATAGAAGTGAAGCTTTTCAATTGGCACTGATGATTAGGTGAGGAAGTCAGGTTGGACTAAATGGGCAAAGGGCAAGGGTGATGTGAAATCAAAGGCAAAAATACTATTTTGTTTTTAACACCTCACAGTTTGAGGATACCCGTAATAATTATTTGCCCTAGTCCTGCATTGCCAGATATGCCAGTCACTTGGGGAAGAAAGCTCTTACTTGTCACAAACCCAGTAAATTAGTGAAACAGAAACTAAGGTGCAGTTATCGTAGTTGCAGGGTGTAGTGAATCATGCAACTCACGAAAGAATTAAACTCACAAATTTTGGACATGCATTATTAAAGAAAAGTCTAACACGCTGATAAATGAATAATAAAAGAATAATTCATAAGTTTTTTATCCTGTTTCCTGTGAAACAGGGCTCATAGGACTGTGCTGTCTGTTTTGCTCTTCAGTCTTTTCCTGTACTAGTAACTTTTGATAGCCGCTTTTGAAATCACTTGCAAAAACGTGGAAGGTCAGTAATACCTTCAAGTAGACTTTAAAATCAGTAGGTGGCTGGAGGAGAGATCAAGTTAGTATGCTTGAGGTAAGCTAAACATTGACATTATATATTCATTCTGGCAACAGCCAGGTCGACAATCCACAAATCCTTCCCAGTTACTGTCACAGCCTCGCTCTGTCTTGCTCTGCATCCTGAAAGCAGGGGAAGACAACTGCAACGGGAACGTGGGAGGAGGGTTAGGGACAAATGATGCAGCACCTGAACAGTGAACCAGGCTCCATTATTTTCTTGTTTCTAATGGTATGGTTTTTTTAGAAATCTGATTTTCTGACTGCTTTTACCTGAGAATCCCTGAAGCAAATAGATGTTGTTTCATCTACACCATTAAACAAGCCTAAGGGATTAGAAGATTTCTGTTCTTTTTTAACATTGGATAGATTTGAGAGCTGAAGATACACTTTTATCTTTAATGAAACTGCACACTATTTGAATGTTTGAATGTTTCCAGAGTTTAATTAGCAATACTTGAGCATTGCTCTACAGCAAAATCTTACCTCTGTTTGCTATTTACAGATTTATTGCTTATATGCTATAAATTTGTTCTATATTAATTCAATGCATACAGACTGTGAGCATCATTTTTACCTTCTTTCTTGTTTCTTATTTTCTTAAAATACACTGAGATCCTCCAAGATACAATGTGAAATCCGTCCTCTTTAATAAATCAGTGTGATTTTAAAGATTATTAATAATATTAAATATAATTATAGTAAATTTCCTATAATGTATTACTATAAAAGATTTGTATAATATGTATATCTTTAATAAGAATATTTATTAAATATTAATAAATTCACAGGTGGAATTATTCAGTGGCATTCATATCCTAATCTCAAGTACTCTAAGTGGCATCCTTACAAAATATGTATTTGCTTCTCTTAATAGAGGCTCAGGCTTTAAATTTGAAGATCCCTTGTTATCTAGTCCAAAAAAATCTCCAACTAGAAAATGGCAACTCTTGCCAAACCAGAAAGGATATGGAAATTTTGTGAAAGATCCTATTTTATTTATATCTCAGCTGCTAGCATTGATAACTGCAACCAAAAAAATTCATTGTTTCACTATTTGTCAAAAAAACATTTAAGCAAATAGAAGAGAGGTTAAAAAAGAACAAAAATTATGATGTTTTTGTATTAATATATACCTTTACTGTGATCTTTTGCAGAGGTAGCATTGAAAAATGACTCTGGATTGTCTAATGTACTTGCTTGCCAAAGGCAAATTAGCAAATATACTTATTGTTATACTCTGAAAATGTAAAATATGTATCCCTACTTCATTTATATAAAAAAAGTTAAAGTCTGATTTTGATTCATATGTCTTCAAGGCACATGTAGGTACAAGCATTACATTATCCTTTCATATCATTGTAAGTGTTCAGAAATCTAGTTTTTTCTCACCTTATCTTACATTTCATCCGTATAGGATATTTGGTATATGTGTTTATGAGTGATTTTAATCTCAGAGGTTTCAAAGCTACATGTGTACAATTTATGAAATCTCTTTAATAGAAGTTTACTTGGTATCTCTGCCTACAGATTTGATTCTGAATGTGAGACTTGTTTGTCTTTTGTAGTTTTCTTTTGATATTTGTTTTGGGATTACATGATGAAGTGGGATGATTTAGAGAAAAGATTTATTAAAGATTGATTATTATGGCTGTCTCATGTTGAGCAGATGATAACCAAGCTGGTCCTACTCTTCAACTGCAATAGGCCAGTAAAAGGGCATTGCATCAGGCAGGAAAACAGTAACTGTAGATGTGAACCGACCTAATTAACTGATTTTACAGCAAAAGTTTTCAGTCCACCTCACTGTCCACTTATGTGGCCCAAAATTTTGTCAGTTACAATTTTGCAGGAGACAGTGTTGAAACCCATGGTAAAATTAAGGTAAATGTTAATAAATTCAAGCTGACTGCTACCTGGACCACCTTCCTACTTTTCATCTGTTTGGAAATGTTTTCCCAGAGGATTCATCCCATGCAAGCTTGTAAATGGCGGACAAGTATTTTTATTCATATATATGCGTGTGTATGTGTGTATACACATGTGAGCTGGCTAGAGGTATAATCTACGTTATTAATAGGATGCAGTGGCCTAATTTTGAGTGGTGAAGACATCACAGTTATTCTTAGACATAAAATATTTGATCAGAATATCCTTTTATCAGTCAAAAATACTCAAAGAGTTATTGAATATTAATTTTGTAGGGGTATGCATTTATATGAAGATAGAACTTATAGTAATTGCATTTAATGTGTCTTTTTTTTCTTTGAAAGAACTTTTATATATATATAAATTACATTTTTTTCCAGTAGTGTTTTACAAAATAATGTAGTGTGCACTTTGTAGAGCCGTAAGTTTCATTGCATAATATCTATTGATTTCAGGGAACAAAGAAAACAGTTATAATTTTTTCTTAATAGAAAAGACCATGGCAAATCCCCCCCCCCCCAGTATAATTCTCATGTAAGTTCACATCACTCCTGGTTCAGGAGAAATGCATTGTTAAAAAACAGTATGAAAGTGAATTGTTTGAATTTGAAAATACAGTGTGTCTTCTAGCAGATAGCATTTAATTAGGTTTATTTCTGATAGCTTTGTTGGCAGAAGACCATAGTACGTCTTAGCATACGTGTTTGAATTTCAAAGAATTTGTTCATTTGTCTACCTGTGACAAACAGAAGTCCTGTATGTACAGAGTAATCATCAACTTTCTTTGTCAGCAGATGGGCTTGATGATATCTAATTCTGAAAAGGTGTGTCCTGGGGAATTCACACTTTTTGGACGAGTCTGTTCAAAGGACAGTTTCTTGTAGTGTTAATCTTTTGATAACAGATGAGAGTTTGTCATAGATCTCATATGTACATAACTGATAGAGTTTTAAACACTCTAAATTTTCAATTTTGATTTTTTCTTCAGAATTCTAATATGTAAATCCCATTTGTATTTAAGGCAATTGCGGTAAAAAAGATGGAGATGTATTTTGAAAGATTAAATTTACTGTTATTTCTCTTCAGTTTCAGGCACTGCATTCTGTATCACAAACACTGGTTTTGCTAGGAAAGAACAACGTCTTAAGAAATTCTTTAATATCACTTCTACTCTCAGAAGTACGTCAGTTTGCTGAGCAGCTGTTGCAGGCCCACCAGGTACTGTCATCTTTTCTCTTGGAGAAGGGCCGAAGAGTGGTGTTGGGGAGTGTTTTGGCTGTATCTGTTTGTTTTTTAAAATGTAATAAATGCATTATCTTATAAAGTATGCGGATTCAAGAACCCCAAAAATGCTAGGACCTAACTTAAACAGCAAATTCAAAAAAAAAAAAAAAAAGGGGTATAAAGTGAAAGAAAATTTCCATATGGAAAAGTGAAATTATCAGACTGTGTAATAAAGAGACTCAATACGTTTTAAGATCATGCTATAAAATTTGAAAAACATTTGAAATAATTAGTTAGAACACTTAGTATAATGTGTAAATTATTGACTGTGCAGGTAATACAACTTGGGGATCCACCTGAACAAATTATTTCTGTCTCTTGCTCACGTAAAACTGGAAAGATCATTGCTTCATTTTATTTCAAAATTAGATTTCATGTTTTACATTATAATATTAATTTTCATGATGCAAAAGTTATTCAACACATAATATTGTATTTAGTTTGTTGCAATGAATAGAAGGTAAGGAGCAGAATAGAAGTTGCGGTAAAATATATATTTAGGTTAAACTTTTTCAGTAAACTAGAGTTAAAAAAAAGAGAGGAAAAGAGAAAGTGAATGTTCCTTTAACATTTGAAGAAGAGAGGTGTGAAATAAATAGGTTTTATAGATTTTTCGTGTATTTGTATGTGGTGGGTATGTATTTTATGCAAAGTGTTCAGCCTCATAATCATGGGATTATGACTTGATTGTATACTATCCTAAAACAATCAATAAAAAGAAAACATGCAGCTTTTTATCTGTTGGCCAATAAATTTATTGATACATACAGAAAACATTAATCGTAGATGTATTTAGTGGTGTTCCAGTTTAACAAATGTCTTAAGTGTTGCTCAAGAACTTTATTATTTTTCTCTCTAGGATATGATATGGTAGTAAGTTCAGACTGCTGGGGGGGAATATGTAATTTCCAACACTAATTTCTACTATGTTTGAATCATATTCTGAAAGCAGTTCGGAAAGGCAAATTTTTAAAGAATTAGACAAAGAGCTGTGTCTTATTTTTAGTCACTGTTAGCATACAAGACACTGATGGCAACCAAAAGTCAATAGACTTAACAAATGTAAGAATAGAGAAGTGTAATTAGAAACAATAATTGGTTTTTAAGTTTAAAGAAGTTGTTAGTTTTTAACATTATTAAATCTCACCTGTTTAACAGAATTAGTCATCCTTCCTGTTAGAGTTTTTGCCAGTGGCAGCACAGAACCTTTCAGTGATGTCAAGCTTACACTGAACATTGCACTTTGCTGACTTGGTTACCATGATACTACTTAAACTTGCATACTGTAATTTTAGTTATTGCTTTTGTATTTGGTGAAGCCTTAGGAGCTGTGTGTCTATCTGTAGCTGACACTTTGTAGGACTTTGAAAAGCTGCAGTTCATGTAGGAAAAGTAACTGAAGTTCTGGTTTGCTTAGTTTGCTGTGAAGTCAGTGTTTTTAAAGTTCGTGCATTCTTGCATTTAGTCCAAATAGATGTATTGTGTTCATTTAAAAACCCTTATACATTCTGTATGTGATAATATAATATGGAAATATATCACAATTGGACTCCAAACTCTGGTATTTCTGATGGTCTGATTTACAGACCTGCTTCTAAATATTTCTTTGTGTAGCATTATTTTTGGTAGGTACAATTCTAAAAAGGGTTAAAGTATTTTTCCTTGTTTTGTAATCAAATCTAATGATACAGTATCAGTTTGAAATATACAAAATGACAGCTTTAAAAAAAAAGCTTCTTAAATACTTAAATTAGGAAAGATAATGCTTCATTAGCTGACAAGTATCCTAATTATGTTTTGTTACTTAAGCAACTCTGCTGTTTATTGCAAAGGTGTTTCATGTGTTCCATTTGAAACAGTCAAATTAGGGACTCTGAATTTTAGTTCTGATTAGAGGTGTGCAAATACATGGGTTTTGTTTTGCTTTGTTGTTTGGTTATTTTTTTGTTGTTGTTGGCAGCTGGGAGAAATAAAGAAGTCATCTAAGGCATGTATTCAGGTTAGCTTGCAATATTGTTTTGAGCATTTGATGGAAAACAGAAAAAATACCTTATTAATCCAAGCAAATTTCTATGTATTTTTTAATAGTAATAATTATTTTTATAATTATTTATAATTGTAATTTTTATCATTTTTATAATTATTTTTTAAAAGTTGAAGATGGTTTTCCATACTGACTTGTATTGAAAACAAAATTCCTTTTAATTTTTTTAAATGAATCATCTAGATAGCTCAAAACATTTTCATTTTAAATTCCTCCTTAAGGCTTGAGCTAAGATCCAAATAGTTTCTCAAATGTGTGCATTCCAGAATATGCAACTTTATATTCCACCATTTCTTCAATGGGAAGTGTGCTCAGCTCAAACCCTTGTGGGTTTGTGGATACATCCTTTGATAAATATTGAAAATTTTTTACTTTAGAATTCTGACTGATTTTAGAGAGTTTGTGTCCTCTTGGAGCAAGCTTATTTGTCTACCCACAGTTTCAAAAAGCTTCCTATGTCCCTAGCTTTACAAATTAAAAAATTAAGTTGACTATATGAGAGTGTATCTAATAAACTACAACAGAAAAGTACAGAATATTCTCTAATTAGCTATATCCATTAATCTTATAATATGACAAATTAATGTCAAATATATGAATAATATAATTTTGTATACAATATTGCCACATGTTAATATAGAAAATTAAATAAGGATCATATAAAACAATATAGTTATCCTGATGTTCCACCCAGTTAAAATGAATTTTATGGTAGTAAACTCTCAGGCCAGTTAGTAGTTTGCTTAAATTCTTTCAAGTACTTCATCATGTGCTTAAAGTAAAGCTCATACTTGAGCACTTTGCTGACATCAGGATGCTGACTTCTAGGCAAAAGCATATTAATATAAACTCAATTGGATCCCTTAAATTTTACAGATGTTGGATATGGACTTTTCAGTTTATCTATAATAGGAACTTTTCATGCTTCATAAATACAGTTTATAAGAATACAATAACTAAACCTTATCTCACTATGGAATAGAAATCTTCTGATCCCCAATTGGATTTCTACTGCAGACCACATAAAACTCGTAAGATACTAAGATTTCACAGTGATATTGTGGAAGATGGATTATTTTTCAAATGTTGAGTTCCTCACCATGATAGCAGATCTTCCTTTATGATAGCTGTTTCAAAGACAGGACCAGAAATGGAAAGCACATATTGGTTTACTGCCCATTTCTAACCTCCCAGGTGATAATTCCAAGAAGTATGAGGAAGAAAATTAAAACCAAGAAAATAGATATGAAAATAGAAAAAGGAAGATGTACTGTGAGGTTTTGGAAGATCTATTATTCAGTAATTGCTGATACATAGCTTGTCTAGCATTATGTTGTTATATCACATTACTTTCTTTATACTGTTTTTCCTTTTTTAAAACTTTAAAATATTTCTATCCAAAAGCCATACACTGAATAGTTGTGGGATGGTTTTGTGGGGTTTTTTTTGTGGGTTTTTTTTGTTTGGTTGGTTTGGTTTTTTTTGTTTTGTTTTGGGTTTTTGTTGTTGTTGTTGTTTTGTTTGTTTGTTTTTTACGAAGACATCGAGTTATGTGTAATTCTTAATGTTAGATGTAAGTGTTAAGTCCAAATCCAAAACCAAATGTGGGTGCTGATTTCTAACCTGAATGAGTGGTGCAGTTAGACTTCAACACAGGATTTACAGAGTGAGATTCATCCTCTTTAGGTGTTTGTAGTAGAGATTGCTGTTTTGATCCAATTTACTCGCTTTAGTTTTCCACGATAGCCAAGGGAAGGAAAAAGTAATTTCTTGTCAAACCTGTGTTGTTGTACATAACTATGATAGCTGTCCCTAGAGTTGTCTGCTTCTCTCATTTGGCTATGAGAAAGGAAACTTACACTGATCAGCTGAAATATAGATATTTATGTTGAAGGCATCCAAAGTTAAGGGATGAAAATCCTATAATACCTCTATGAAGATCTCTTTTTGGATTATCTGAGATGTTATTCCTGGAGATGCCTGATCCTACAGAACGGTTTTAACGGGTAGTCATGCAAAACATACTTCTATCTGTACACTGACAAACTTAAGTAAATAACGTTATTAGATGTTTGTAGCAAGTTATATTTTAGTTGGAGTAATTCATAAGTTAACTTATTTCCCAGGTGTTCAAAATCTTTAAGTGTATACAAGAGATTGATGATTGATGGTGATTGAATTTGCAGGATGTGTGTATTGAAGCTTCTTTTAAGATGCATTCCAGCTGTGGTGTGTGTGATGTGGATGCTTCTCCATAGGGAGCTCTGTTAAGCTAGCAGTCTGTGCAGGCAATGTATTGGGGGAAAAAAAAAACAAAGAGGAGCATGGATGTACTATGATTTTGAGCACTTCCTGGGATTTTTGTTGCCATTCATTACTGCCTAGCAAACAGTCATGTCATTAAAATGTACAACCAAACAGCAGCAGCTCTATTTAGAAGCAAATGAAGGGCTGAAATATTCCTGTGGCTGGAGAGCCCTTTTTTTTTTCTAGCTGGCAAGTTGGTGGCACTGCCAATGTCAATTGGTAGTCAATTCATTGGGAAAATGGAGTTTTCCTGGAGCTGGGTTCAGCTGTGTAACAGAAAGGTGCTAAGAGCTGAGCTGTAAATGTCAGGGCTTGTGCTGTGATCCACCCCAGAAGGGGAGGGTAACCCAGGTTCTTGTTAGTAAATCCCTTGGGGTGGATTAGAGTGAAATGACACTGAATGATCAGTGTTTATATATATATATATATATATATATATGTAAGATTTATTTTAGAAAAATTTGGTTGCAAAGGAAAACAGGTATGTAGCCATTTTGATTATTATTATCTATAATAACATAGCAATATAAAACCATAAAAATAACAGTTAAGAAAATGTATAAGGAAGAGAAAGAAAAGATAAAAGTAGAAAGTTATATAGTCACCACCCACTGGATCCAGGGATGAGACTTGGTAGTTGTAATTTTGATGCCTGTTGATTGAAGTGATGATGGCAGTCCTGGCAAAGTGAGGGTCTTCTCCCAGCCTTGTTTACTTCTCCTTAAACTTGAGGTAGTACCTGAGTACAATTGTACCACCTATCTTATCTCAAGTTCCCATAAGGAGGCTTAACTCACAGTCCAGTTCCCTGAAATCCAGGACACATATTTGGGAGGGGAGCAGGCTTCAGTGATCTTAACAATGTTTAAGCCATTAACCATTTCAGTCTCTCACACTTCCTTCCTAAGCCTTTCTCCATGCATCCATTCTTTATCCAGTGGATGCTCTGGGCAGGTGTGGTACCTGCCTCATGCTTTATTCCATATGCAAGTGTGCCTGATGTGATGTAGAGAATTCTTCAAATAAGCTCCTCTTTCCAAGAACTTTACTTCATTTATGGAGTATGGCTTATCTCTTCAGCCATAATTTTATATATGTTTTCTTACAGGTTAGAAAAAAAAGTTATACATTTTTTTCCTCAAATATGGTAGAAAATAGCTAAAATAGTTAATAAAAAAAAACAAACTGAGAATATTATGCAGCTGGAAAATCTGAAAATATTTTGCAGTCTACTGTTGTTTGGGGTACTAAAATGGCTATCAAGCACATATGGCTTTTTGTAGTTTCTACTGTTGGCTTTACTGACACATCAGATTAGTAATACTTCACCTAGATAAAAGAGATTTGTGCCAGGTAGATCTTATGAAAATAATTGAACTTGCATCTGGACATCTGTTCATGCTTTTTAAGATGTCATTTCTTTCCTTGTTATGCTGGTAAGCAAATTTCAAATTGTGAATTGTTTAAAATACTGCAAAATAGTGCTCTGGGTAAATGTAGGATTAATTTTAATTACATATGACTGATGATGCTACTGTTAACAAAGGAAATAATGGCCGGATGGAATAATCAGTGGATCTGCATTTTTTTTCTTACATACCCGGGTTGGAGATACGGATTTGGGAAAACATTAATCTCTTGCCTGAAAGGCAGGAATGAAAGAATCAGTCACGACTTGGTATATACCAAGAGTGCCATGCACCTTTGAAATGTATACCTGCTTCTGCTGCATGTGTCATCCCCTATTACAGATTAGATTTTAAGATGCTTAAGAGTCAGACAGAACTGGAAAATGACAAATGGTTCATGCAGTTTTTCTCTTTCCTGTCATACTATCTTAAAATGATAGCATTAAGGAGAAAGGAGTTTGGAAGTATTCTTACAGAGCTAAAAGTAGCAGGACTTTGACTACACTTAGGTGCTTGGCAAAATTGAGGGTGACATGTAATCAGAAAACCACAGGTGCATTTGGGAACAGAAGCAGCAAATATCGATTACATGAGAAGAACAGTGTCAACTAGAGAATTGTTACTCTTAATATTCATGAATCATGTCATTCGTGGAAGCATAGTACTGGAAAAGGAAAAATGCTTAATGACGAAAATCAGAATATATCAAACCTAAAAAGCAAATATGTAATATTCCTGGAAATCTTCTTGGTTTAAATAGGGCACAAAATCCAGGACTTAAAGCAAACAAAGCAAGAAACAAAACAAACAAACAAAAACAAAACCACAAACAAACAAACCTAAACCAACAAAAACCAAAATAACGGGATTATAAATTAAATAAAATTACCCAAAAATTACCCATTTTGATGCTGCTTTTACTTCCTTATTATCAGTGTTAATTCTGTCCTTTTCCTATTGCTTTCTTTACAGCTCAGTTAATCCTTTTGCATGCCTGAAAGCAGAACATGAATAAGGCAGAAGCATCAGATTTTTGTGACATATGTGGTATACCTGTTAGTCTGAAAGGCAGGTTTTGCTTAACCTGCAAATATATCTTCAAATAGATGGTTTTAATACTCCTGTTAAATTCTCTTCTTCATGGAGCATTCTTGCTTACAGACAAGGATTTTCAAAATGGAATGATGTGACAAAAAATTAGGCACTGCTGCCTTAACACTTTTGGATATTGGAGTTGCCTTTGTGAATAGCATACATACCATATGTGCTCTTAAAAGTTCAATATCCAGGCAAGAGATTGTTTCAGATTTACCTTCTGCTTTTAGTTTTGGATAATTGTTTAAAGTCTTCAATTTGCTGTGCTTTTAACACAGTTGCACTAAATGCTTTTTTGGGGTACACTATAAATACATAGTTCTTGTGTCAGTGGCTTTGCAGTCTATTGGCTGCTTGAGTATTTGGTGTCTTAATGAAATGGAAGAGGAAAGAGTCATAGCCCTAGAATTTCCAACAAGGAATTACTGATATAAAAAATTTTTGTTTGGAAGAGTAACAACAACTGATAATTAAAAATTTCTTTAAGAGCTTAGAAAAACATAGTAAAAAGTAAATGGAAACTATAGAATTATATTGGATACCAGTGTTAAATCATAACTTCATTTTTCTTTTAAAACATTCTTTTCATTTTACAGGACATGTCAATAGCTTTGAATTTCCTAGCTTTGCACACACTTGCCTTTCTCTAAGCATGTGTGACACTCCTATACATAATGACTTAGCTTGCCCCATTGGGACCCTCTTTTATTGATTTGGTTTGTTTTGCTAAAAATACATTTAAAGCTGTGTTTATCTACCTATAGAGCTTATGCATAACCATCACTACTTTAAATCACAAGACCAGGAAGATTAACTGGTGTTTGTTCAGTGCTTTCTAATATGTTCAAGTGCTTTTAAAAACTCATTATTATGTAGCTCAGTATGAGATGTTATAACCACTAAGCACATACACAGTGGCCTGTCTTCTGCAGTATGCTGTGATATGCCATCAAGCATAGAAAAACTGCTTCTGTTCTTTACACGCTCTTTCTTGATAAGCAATGAGTTTGTTTAACATTCTGTTTGTGCTTGGATTGAACTCTTAGCTTAGGTTGTTAGTTGGGAAGGATGGCTCTAGTATTTAGTATTTAGAGTTAGGTTTAGGATTAGAATGGGGTTTAGAATTAAGATGGAAACATAAGATCCTCAGCACAGAGGGAAATGCTTGAAAGGCTGGGCCTAGGAGTGTTTGTCATGGCCAACAAGACTACACTTGTTCTGCTACTTCACTGTTGGGTTAGAGTTGGTGTTAGAACAAACTTTCTGGTTAACTGTGGTTAACTCTTCAGTTGAAACTGTCATAGGCTTACAGTGGTGATGGTGGTGCATATTTGAATACATGTGCTTGTGAGCTGCATTGAATGCTGCCACCACATTCAGAAGGAGCTGCTATTCCAAGTTTGGCTCTGAAACAAGCAGAATTCATCATTCTAAGATTTCACTGATGTAGAAGGCATTAATAGAGTAGGTTTAAGTCTGGGATGAAAGGAATTGGCTACCTAGAGTTTGTTCTGTAGCTAAGGTTGGAATAATGGTTTGCATGGCTGAGACGTGGAAGATGAAATCTGGTTCCATAGTTTATTTTAAATTTAGTATAGATTTTGGGTGACAGCGCTCTACCTGGCTGGTTAAGGCTTGATCTGGCAGGACAGCAAACTACTATTAATTCTGTGCCTAGAGGGGAAAGTAAGTTTCAGGACTGGTGTCAGCAGCTACTCCTATGCACTGCTACATTGACAGGATTTTTGGTGTAGATTTAATTTAGGGAGATAAGTAGGGATGAGCTAAAGCTGAACATCTTTATAGAAGGTATCAGAGCTAGATTTAAGGTTTTTGTGCTGAGGGCTTAGGAATCTGGGGTTTCAATTTTCAGGAGGCACTGATGATGTAACCTTTTCAATCCACAGTGGATTCAGTGAAGAAGATGTAGTGGTGGGCCTGAGTAAGTGTCAGACTAAGGGTGAGCTTACTGAGACTCATAGGGCCTTTGGAGGTAAAGAAATGAGATATTGGGCTAGGTTTGTGGTGAGGGAGGAAGGGAGAAGCAGCTGAGTGTGTTTAGATCTGAGTGTTAGTTTCATGAGTTGCTGAGTTGGTGCTAAGATAGAGAGCAAGGCTTAGGTGTCCAGGATTTGCATAGCAGAATGCTTTGCTGAAGTTGGAGGTGTTCCAGAAAGAGAAGCTGAAGTATGCTATGGTAGGATATAATTTCTATGGCTTGATTAGATTAAGGATTAAGGCATTGCTGTTTGCAGTCTTGAACTTGGATGAAATGAAGGTGACCAGATACCTTTGTGGGGTTGAACCACAATTGTAAATGCACATGGACACACATACATGGCCACAAAAGAATTTATGGCAGCACTGTCTATATTACATGTCTTCTAGAACTATTACATTCATGCTGAAATATACATTTGAAATGTGTGCAGCACCAACATTACTGAATTAAAACTTGTCTTAGAAAATAACCTTGAATCCACTCCAGTTTAACTTCTTACTATATAAGCAAGGATTATTTTTGCTTGATTCCAATGGCAGTTCACATAGAGAGAACTCAAATGCATAGAGCAAGAAAATGAGAAAAATAGAAACAAATTTGTGTGTATTTATCCTTTTTCATAAACAATGGCATCCCAGGTTGCATGATTATAGTGCAGACTTTGAAAATGTAGCTTGTATGTTTTGAATTTCTTGGCATCTGTCATTCCTGGAATTGAGTTGGCAAAGCACAATTAAACCTCTGGGTATATTGTCTTGAAACAAGATCCTTTTGGCTCTATTTCATCCTTATAATTAATTCTTTCATTAAAAGTTACTACTAGTGTCTCTTGAGTTTTCAGATTATTAAACTTCTAGCTGAAGTTGCAGTTTTAAAGAACTCTTTGTGTAACCTTATCATTTAATCAAAGCTCTTTTACTAAGCCTAGCTACAACATTTAATACAGAATAGTATAGGGAATTGTGGTATGATAAACATGAGAGAGAGTGCTAAAAATTTAAGCAGTATTTCTGCCAGTTAGAATAAATTGTAGAAGAACTTAGTTTAGAGTAACGGAATAAGTTAATCATTTTGAGTTCTTCCTACACAATTTGATTATGTGAACTGTGATTTAATCCTATTGACTAACTTAAAGAGAGTGAATTCATTGAATGATTGTAGAACTGTGCAATGGAAAAGGTTGGAAACATCCCCTGGAGATGATCTGGAATGACACCCTGCTCAAAGCATTTTTTGCCCTTCCCTTTGTGGCATCTCAGGATTTCTCTTGGCCAGTTTCTCCAGCTTGTCAAGGTCCCTCTGAATAGTATTAAACTCCTCTGGTATGTCCATCACTTCTACTTTTGTATCATCTCTAAAGCTGCTGAGTTTGGAGATACAAAAATCTCAGTGTCCAGGTCATTAATGAAGATGTCAAACAGTACTGAGTGCCAGTGTCAACCCCTGGGGTGCACCACTAATAAGATCACTAATAAGTGACCTCCAGCTGGATTTTATGACTATCACTACCCTGAAATGGCACTTCAGGCAGATTTCAGTCCACCTCACTCTTCACCTGACAAGCCTGTAAATCTATGCTGACTATTCTCAATCACCATTTTGTCCATCATATGCCTGGAAATGATTTCAAGGATTATTTGCTCCTTCACCTGCACTGGAATCAAAGTGAAGCTGACTGACCTGCATTTCCCTGTTTGTTCTTTCTTGAAGAAAAAAGTGACATTTGTTTTCTTTCAATCCTTAAGAACTTCCCCTAATTGCTGTGACTGTCCAAAGATAATTGAGTGTCCCTTCCATGACATTGGCCAGCTCCGTCAGCATCACAGGTGCATGCTTCCAGGTCCTATGGACTTATGTATGTCCAGTTATTCTGAATGTTCCCTAACCTCTTTCTTCTCCACAGGTATGTTGTTCCTTGCTCCAGACTGTCCCACTTGTCACGGGGATGTGGGATTCCTCAAGGCTGGTTTTACCAGTAAAGGTCAAGGCAAAGAAAGCACTACATCCTTTTTTACCACATTTGCCACATTTTTCTCATCTTCATTTTGCTGCTGATTTGCCTGTAAAAATCCTTCATGATGCACTTCACCTTCCTTGCCAGATTCATCTTGAGATGAGCTTTGACTTTTCTAACTATCTCCCTGCACACTCAGAATGTCTTCATATTCTTCCCAATTCACTTGACCCTGCTGTATGTTTTGTATTTTTTGTCAGGACATCCTTGTGCATTCACACATGCCTCCTGCCACCTTTGCAGTTGTGTACATCAGGCAAACCATCTTGAGAGTGAAGGAGGTGATCCTTGAAAATCAACTAACTCTCCCAGATCCTCCTTCTGTTTAGAGTAAAAGCATGTTGAATATTCCCAAATAAATACCTGAAGAGGCCAAAGTCTACTCTCCTGTAAACCAGACTGGCACTTCACCTTTTTGATTTTGGTAAATTTTCAACAATTAAGTGAGATTATAGTTGCAAATAAGATGAGTTCTTAAGAGAAGTGTTAAGTCATATAAAGACAAGTCATATTTCTACCTACCAAGGAGTGATACTCTTCAGGAAAGTTTATAGGAGCTTCACTAACACTCTGGGAGTTATGAACCAGTGAAGGTATTAATTATCAGTTTATGGGAACATAAGGTGATTATTGAGACATACTCTGAAGCTCCTCATTTTTCTTGAACATCCTGTAGAAAACCTTTCTTATACCTAAGAAAGTGAAATACCTGTTTTGGAGGATAGCACATTAGCCCTTAGTCTTCCAGGGCTGAAAGATATTTCAGAGGGACCTTAAATAACTGCTAGAAAAAGTTATGTTCAAGTATGTTCCATATTTTTGCTGTTGTTATTTTTAAATTATTTTAATGAAGGAAGCAGCTTTTAAGAAAGAAGAACATTAGCTTCTCTATCTGTTTAATTTAGAACTTGACTGATTTTAAGAACTTGAATAACTTGAGCAAGCAAGCAAAGTTGTTTATCTAGAAACCTTAGTACTTGGACCTTTTAGGAGCTGATTTGTTTTTCATCAGAATGTGTAGATTTGTTGGGAAGCTTGAAGCTTATACTGTAAGTCTGATGAACCTTCTTTGTGTCTAATCATGTCCAAGAGCACAGGGTTTTTTGCCTCTGGGGAAGGTAAAGTACTGTTGTTTAGCCAATGGACGAGGAACAGGGAAATGACCAAGGATTACTGAGATCTCAAAATACCTCTAGAGCAGTGCTTGCCACTAGCAGGAGTGTCATCAACATGGTGGTTGGTTCCTTCACTGTGATGAACCTTGCTTTTGTGTCCATCTAGACATCTTGAATGATATCTCATTGCCTAGTAATTTTCTGTCTGCTACTACTGTATTACTTACCTCCCTTCCAGTCACCTAAATGCTATCACAATTACCTTCCTTTCTCTTCTGTCAGAAGATAAACCAAACCTTGTCTGTCTTTCACAGACTCTTATCTTCAGAGTAGCCAGGAGAAGGTAACATCAGAAATCTGAGGTTAAAGAGAGGAACGAGCTTTTAAGCTTGAAAACTCTTTCCCACTAAATAGTAATTCTAGATAATTGCTAAGTTTTTTCTCAAAACTAAATGGTGTATATTTCCAGTTGGTCCAATATTGATAGCAAAATTAGGCTAGTGAGTTATGCTTCTGTCAGAGAAATGCTGTCTGGTTGAAAGTTGTTATTGTACCATCTGCTGAAAACAGAATAAATTTTTGGTTATAATGTGAAAAGAATACTTTTCTCTCTCAGTAACAAGACAAAAAAAAATCAATTCTCACTCAGCAAAATTCATCCACACTGTAGATCAGGTAAATGATACTGTTTTCTATCATAAAAGCCTTTTTTTCATTTCTGTAAATTTTGGCAAATGTTTACCATTCAGGCTGAAACTTTTTCTCTCTAGATACCTGTCTCAGGCCATTTCCATATGTGCTTTTTACTTTATTTCTGTGAGTGCATGTGTATGAGTTTAAAGAGGAAGACATCAGTGTACACAGTTTTCACAGAAGCCATTAAGGGTTTTCCTTTGAATTTAGGTATTTCTTTGTGATGGCAGGCATTGTAAAATCATGTCCTAGACAGCTGAGATTGGCATTAGCAGCTACCTTAAGTATTTAAAAGATTCTTTCTTAAAAGGAGGAAAGTGCTGTCTCTATCTCTCTAAAATAATTTTTGAAGTTAAAGTAATATTTGTGGTGTGTGAGGAATTACAGCAATGACTGTCATTAAAAAAAAAAGTAAGTATTAGTTCTGTATTCAGAGTAGAGACTGAATGATACACATTTCATGTCCATGCATATAACAAGGACAGAAAATAGTATTTCTTCTAATTGAGTATCATCCATTCTTTATAGTAACAGAAAGAAGTACACTTGCAAACAAAAACACAGAACAAACCACAACCAAACACAACTGTAGGCATAAAA
This sequence comes from Myiozetetes cayanensis, assembly GCF_022539395.1. NCBI lineage: Eukaryota > Metazoa > Chordata > Aves > Passeriformes > Tyrannidae > Myiozetetes > Myiozetetes cayanensis. The sequence goes on along the minus strand of NW_026087411.1, from coordinate 82,868,674 downwards.
TAGTCAAATTAGGCTTGCAGTGTCATTATATTGATTTAAAACTGCTGTTCCTAATAAAAGCAGGTAGGTAGTAGTACATTAAGAAACTATATAAAATAAATAATTATTTGCAATATTAAAGAACATAGTCTGAATCATAGACCTTAATTTCTTCAATGTTTCATGATTCTGCTAATAAATCCCTTAACCAACCTTTGGAATGCATCCTGATGGTTTATTCTACACAGGGGTTGATCAAGAATCACTCAGTTTTACTTAGCTTAGAGGAAAGTATACTTTGATGAGCACCTGAACTTAATTAATTAGAAGTTTATACCTATATTTTCTGTCTGTAATGTAGGAGCTGATTCCAGTTTGTTGATTATTTAAGATATGATTTTCCATAGTCACAGTTTCTTAAAATTAATTATCATATGAAGGACAGCTCTTTCTAAACTATGCCTGTCTGTTTCTTTTGAGTGTGGATACCACTGTAGAAAAAGTAGAGGAAGTTAACTTTCAGGGAAAGCATAAAAATGCTGAGATTCTCCTTATACATTGTTTAAGACTAACGACAAGGAAGAGGGTTTCTGCTCCTCTAATGCTTTTAGAGTCACATGAGGATTAAACTGCATACAGAATTATCTTCTTTATATAATAGGGTTTTTTATTTGCTATACAGCATTACTAATCACGTTTAAAGTGTAACTTTTGAAATCATGGAAAACTTACTAATATCCTTCTCAAAATTCATCTGTTTTCCATAGATAGTGTTGCTAAATGGGCCAAGCAGTAAAAGGTGCTTTGTGATCAGGAGTATGAAATGTTGCCCAACATTTCATTATCAGTTACATTATCATTATAATGTAACATGCATTATGATTGTGCTAGTATACAACTAGGCAACATATATAAGAAACGATCAAAATGTCAAGAATATATTATGATTACTGAAAAAATTATTAGTAGTCGTGTGTGTTTTAGGTTTGTTTTTAAAGATGTGCATCTATTTAAAAATACAGTAAATCACAGAATAGGGCATTTCCATGGTTTATAGGTAATCTTCATGGAATTTTTTGTGTGCGTGTTTGACGTATTTTGAGATATTGTGGATGAAATGTCAGTTTCCATAAAATAATCTTGAAAAGAGAGGACTAAGAGGGGAGAGCAATTGTAATGGTCTTGCAGAACATGAAAAGTTGCCATTCAAAGAGTAGTTCTTTGGTATTCTGAGCAGAAGAAATGTACTTGGTGGTTAAAGTTAGATGGCAAACTTACTTACTGAAGTACTCCAGTGCATTCATGATGAGCATCTTTTTGGGGTGACAGGAGTGTACTTAAACCTGTCTCAGGGCAAGGATTTTGATTAGAACACTTGAGCACCCTTTCATCCATAAATCTGAACTCTTAAACTCCTATTTATATGTTATATTAAAATTAATAATTATGGTCAACATTTGCTCAGGAAGAGTGTGAAACACTGGATTATTATATTAATTGTGGCTTGGACAATCTCAAGTGTGTGTGGGGAGAAAGAGACAGGTCGAATTTCACGAAGGTGAAATGGTGCCCTGTTCCATACCCCAGCCCCTCAGAACCTCCTTGGTCAGCCCTGGAGTAGCTGTCAGTCACTGGCACACCAGGGGCACTGCCCCACACCCTACCCTGGAGCCCCAGTCCAGCCCCAGAGTGGCCAGGGGGCCAGAAGTCCCACCCAGGGCCACAGGGGGGCCAGAGTAGATAAAACCAAAGACATGTGGTCTCCACGTTGTTGCAGCCCTGCCATTTCCTGGACTCCTGACAGCTGGATCTATGCTGTCTCTAGGGCGATAGCTATAATTCTCCTTTTCTCTCTTTCTTTCTCTCTCTCTCTCTCTCTCTTGTTTTTTACTACTTCTTCTAATCTCCTTTCTTGATATTTGACTAACTTAAAGCTGGATGGGTTGGATTTTGCTAAGTTATATGGGTTAGCATGTGCTAAGTCAATTATTTGTGAAATGCTTTATTTTGGTTGAATGTTGCCCTTTAAACTTTTGCCAAGTTCCCTTATTTTCTAAAGTTTGCCAGTAAAAGTTTAATTTTCTAAAATTTGCGAGTTTGTGTTATTTGACCGCCTGAGAAACGTGTGCAGTGTCTTCTCCCATCCACTCTCTCAAGATATAAAAGAACTGAAGGCCCTTCTAATAAATCTGATGTGCAGATTTTTGGAACCCTGTATATTTTTACCTAAAACCCCTTTGATGAGCTTGTGGGGCGAGCCTGGGGTCTAGGGGGAAGGAAGAAAGACTCCACAGCAAATTTCCTCTGCTTCTGAGTTCTGGAAGAAATTGAAATACTATTCAGATTAAATATGGGGATGTTAGTTTTGGGGAGATTGGTATAATAAGGATGTAATAATGCTAGTAGTACAGGAAAGAGGCTTTACAGAAAATTTACAAAATTTGACTAAATTTAGAAAATTACTAACTCATCCCACAATCAGGATTTCAAAATGCGAGACGTTAAAACTCTTCTTCAGGCAGTAATAAAAATTCAGTTTGTAGCTTAGCTGTGTCCTGGCAGAGATTTAAACAGGTGATTTTTTTTGCACAGAAGTGACTGGTTTGCTTCAGAGGAAGCCCTTTTGGGGATTTCATTTTTGGAGTTCTGTGTATTCTGTGTTTCTCAGAGAGATTACTTCTGATGTCCCTGCTTATATTCAGTATTCACTGTAAAACCTGTGTATAATATATCTCATCTATAAAGATGGTAACTTTAAGAGAGGTCTTGAAAAATGATAGAAAAAGGCAACTGAAGACTGGACTGCACCACTGATCTTGTAGAGCTGTGTACAGTTACAGTGGTGCTGTAGGTATGGGTAAGGATCCAAGTAACAAGTAGACTACAGCTGTGTTCACTTGAATAGTGTTTCAGAGAATATGCACTGTTCTGGATTGGTTTATGCTAATGACAAAATTAATAATATTCAAGAGCCTTTTTGCTCATTTTTAAATATTTCTATTTATCAAAAGAGCTGTTCTTCAAAATGTTTTTTAGCATACATTTCAATTTCAGAACATACTTCTTAACCTCCTTGAAAACTTTTTAAAATGCACCTGAAAGTTAAATTATATTATTGATTCATGGATTCTGAGGTCAGAGGGAGTAATTTAGTCCAAACACCTTCCTACACCGGCAATAGATTTTTTCCCATGCCAAATTTAAGAATGTGTTATTAATACATCAAATCTGAAAGCTGTTATTGATTCTGTTCATTGTTTAAAATTATAATTCTCCTCATTCTTTAATAATAACTTGTGAGTTTTGGCTTTCTCCATCTTAATTTTATTGCCTAAAATTAAGTGACAATTAACAAAAAAATGAAGCAAAAAAACAACTAAAAGTCCTGATCAAGATTAATAGAATATGCTGAAATAGTATTACAGCTCCATAAAGTTACATAATGTTATATATAAAGTTATATAGTAAGTTAGATAAACTATGAACGAAGTGTAAGCAATTGTCCAACCAGTTTTATGTCGAATCAACTTGAATCAATAGTATTGGCTAAATATTGGTTTGTTTTGTTATTTATAAATATTTGTTAAAATATTTATTTGAGGAAGAAATCCATCTGGGGGAAACAAAATTTTTACTAGAACTCATGGTCTAATAGCATTCTGTATGCTGCTTCATTCAAAATTTAAAGACCAGATCCAGAGCCTGTTGCAATCACTAGAGAACTCCATTTTTCAGTCAAATCGCATTAAATATTTGGATTTATAATATGATGGCATTATACAGTTGCTGAGTTTGAGTACTCTTAAAATAATAGAATTAAATTAAAATTAATAATTTGTTTACATAAATATAATTGAGTTTTTTATCTAACAATTTATAATTTTCACTTCTTCTCCTTCACAAAACCATTACTTTGTATCACTAATTTTTATTAGGACCATATGCAAGGCATGCTTTCATCCCTTTTTGTTGTTTATGAAATGAACTCTTACATAATGCTACCTGTGCTTGGCAGTGATGTTTGCCTTTGTTGTCTCTCCTACCTGATGCTCTGGAAAACAAGTCTCTCTCCATATTCACATTTAGCAAACCTGAAGAACTCTGTTTGCACTTTCAGACTTTTTATTGGCCACTTCTGTTGTGATTCCTGTAAAGAAAGCATCAGTTATGGCAATATGTATTCAGTAAGAAATGCAAATGTTTGGTTTAAAGAGAAAAGAAATCTTAATAGGGTAATATGTCTGTAGTATTTTATAATCGTTTTCATGTCATCCATATTTTCCTTCTCTTACTGCTCTTGCTTGAACAGCTTTAAATTGCAATGTGATATATTCAAGGAAGAAATTGAGTAGGGATTTTGAGGGGTTATCATGATACCAAAAAAATGGTATTTGAGATTGGTCCAGCAATTCCATCTTATTCATTCTTAACAGTGTTGGAATGGGGAAGAAATTTTATGTTTTTAACCGAACCCCTCCAAGGATATATACAAAATAAGATTTACTAAACATAGAAGAGTACATAAAATAGTTGCCATGGCAAAGCTATTCTTTCTGTTGACAGGCAAAGCAATTGGGAGGGCTCCTGCTTTTCGGTATGACCATCAGTACCCCATCAGTCTCAGGTCCTGTGGGACAGCATCCCAGAGAGTTTACCGTCAAACCTGTGAGCAGCACTTCTCCCTTTAGAGCCCTTTAGGATCAGTTGCTGACTCAGCACCTTGGCACATCTTTTGTCATCCTGAGGTGCCTCCTGATTGATTCTCCTGCCTGAAAAGCGAAGGCAGAGGAACCAAAGCAGGGCATTTTAAATATCTTTGCTGGCAGCTTTAAAGTCACTTTACGGTGCAGGTATGAGAAATTCTGTTAGAATAGTAGACAGCATGCAGCGTTCTTCTAACTACATACAGCACCACCACCTCTCCACCCAAAAGATCTCAATTTTCCATTGGTTGTATTGTCTTTAAAGATGCATTCCTCCTGCCCACTTCTTTCCTCAAATAAGCAATGCAGTATTAGGAAAGAAAGTGACTTTTTTATCTCCTTAATCAGTATCAGTATACAGATGTGAATTCCCTGTGAGCAACTGAGAGTAGTTTATGTGCGCAGAAGTGATGGCTCCCAATGAATTTCTGCACATACAGGAACTGGCATAACATAAACATGGCAAGTTTTGTTGTAATTTGTGCACAAGGCACTGATTTTTATTTTTTTTATTGCATTTGACTCATAGGAGACAGATTTCAAGAATTTCATTCACAAAGATAACTTGCCTTTAGCCATTTGATCAGTAATATGTTATTTGTAAAATATCAGCCTATGCTAAGTCCCAAATTCTGAAGAAGACTTAAAGTAATAAAAAATTCTAAAGCTGATTCTAAAAGACCAAATTATTTCTAAGGAACCTGTTTCCTCCAGTAGGGAGTTAAAGGAGCCAGAATTTTCAGTCAAATGCATCATGTGAAATACCAAGATTTTCAGAAATTTCTTAGCTATCAGTGTAGCTATAAAACTACGTTGACAGTGCATTGTCTAGGGATTTTTTTATGTATTAAATTATGTTGAAATTGAGGCATACTGATTTAACTGCCCTTGTGGTATGTTGAGGGTCTGCAGGAGCAGCAATGGACAATTCTCTTATCAGATTCTGATTGTTTCTATCATTGGCAAGTGAAAAACATTTTTTTTTTGAAGTCTGAGTAGTTAAATGTAAAAGCATTTCATCTAAAAAACTTACCCTGATACAGAAATCCAGTTTCAGTTGACATATTTCTAACAGGGCCTTCAGGACTTCATTGCTGTAAGGAAATGGTAACAATTAATATGAAATTTAGTAAGTGCACGTCTGTCTGCTAAGTTAATAAATAAAACATTGATGGGTTTTATTACTTGCCAATTGTATCCAGGAATGCAAGCAGTGAACTGTGATACTTAAAATAAATTGGCATCTTACAAATACTATTTGAGAAATAATTATAGTCCCTGAAATGATTAGCCATAATAATAAATTTTGTTTTCCTACTTCTTCATGCTATTTTAAAAGTAATTAACTGTGTAAAAGTAAACTTATGTTTTTGTAATTTAATCAAATCGTGCAAAGAACTTTCTGAGGTAGAAGAAAGCTCTGCTTCCTTTGGTATTCTTTATTTGCAGTCCAAACCATGAAATACCATGTTTGTATTGAACATAACACTTTTTCGCACTGGAAACCTTGTATTTTCATAATGTTCCGTGTGAATGTAGGGGCCAGAATTGTGCTCCAATCAGTTCCTAACTGTACTAGCGTAAAGGAAACTTCTTAGTAGACAGTACCCACTGCCTTTTTGGCAAAAGCATTATTCTTTTGAAATAGGTCTTCCAAGCAGTGATCTAGGACTTAATATACACGTTTGATGTTTTAACATGGGTTTTGACATATATTCGTTGTGAGAAGTACTACAAAGGTGCTCTGGAAAGTACTTGAGAGCACCTCTTAATGAAGTGTTAGGCTGTTGCAGCTGATGTTTTATATCCCCAGCTTTTTAGTTCTGTCCAGAATATCATAGGGAATAGAAATGTCTTTTCCTTCCTCCACTTCAGAATTGCAGCAGAAACCATTCTGTACTATTTCTGCATTGTCTTTTTTTAAGAAGTGCTTATAATTTTCCTACTTATACTTAGTAGGGTATCTGTGTTTTCATCTGTGGCTTTACTTTTACTCCTAACCTATTTTAAAGTTATTTCTTTTGGTTTTGATTTGGTTTGTGGGGAGGGGTTGTTTGTTTTTACTCTGTTACTTATACTCTGTGATCCCTTTAGCTTCTCTCATCAGTTACTTGCATTACAGTTTTTACCTCACCTTCACTACCATTCCTTGCCACCTCTTCTACTTCCTACATATAGATTAATGTTTTATCAGCACTTTCACATTTTCCTTTAATGGGTTTACTTTTATATCAACAAATGTTTCCTTTTCTGATGTTGATACTTGGAACATTCAGTGGACATTCTAGCAGGTTGCAAGGAAAAACAGTGACTGCTGTAGTTTATCATCTTTAACATAAAGCCACGTACCTTTTTGAAAGACAAGTAGATTCACTTTCTGTGGAAAAAAAAAATTATGATTTTTTTTTTTCCCTTGAACTTTCAGATCAAGCAGCATGGCCTTTGTGGTCCTTTCTAGATTTAAAAATAAGGCTGTGTGAAAACTTTATAACATGTTATTTAATACTTTCAGTTACAGAATCACTAAGAACTTGGAATTATTCTTTAAAAGAGGTAGAATTGCTACTCTGGCTTGGTCTATGTTTCTTTGCTATAAGAACTTTAAGTAAAAATATTTGTTCTGGAAAACATGAACTTGTTCATTTAGTTTGGTTTTACATGCTCCTCCCAACCTTTCAAGGGCAGTTGTGCTGTAGAAATACCAATGAATGGATATGAATTGGGAATTATGAAGGGTAACTATGTCGTAAGATATGAGTACAGCAAAAAAAAATTTTTTGAGATTTCTAAGCAAAGCAGCAGCTAAGGAAGATTTTTTTTGATTTTATGGACTGTGTAGAATTTCAGCCTTCTGCAGTCTGATATACACACACAAAAAATAGAAATAATAATACCTGTCACAAACTTAATATACAAACAAGGAATGTCTAGTTGTAAATTCTAAAAATAAATTACTTCTTACCATTCTTCTGTTGTTCTTACCATCTTGTTGTTTCTGGTGTCTAATTTGTGTGCTTGCTTTTATATAATATTTGAGGCTGAGCAATAGATGTGATTTCCTAGTTAGGGTGTGTTGCTCCAAATGGGCTGGTGAGTCACTGTCATTGTCTGTTTGGCTTTTTGCTGTCAACCAATTTTTGCTGTCTTTCTCTAAGCTTTTTGCGTCTCTGTTATCTTTGCACTGATAATTTTTCCCTGCTGTCTCACTGTATGGTTTGCCTTAAGAGTGTTGATTTTTCTAGTTTCAGAACTTTCTATTTTTGATTGACTACTTTCAGAAGCTCAACTTCTATTCATCTAATTTTTACTAAGTATTCATATTTTTGTTTTGGATGTTTCTTGATTTAAAAAAACCCAAAAGATAGTCTTTGTACTGTTAGTTAAAGAAATAAGTGTGTCTTAAATTTTATTTTTTCTATGCAACTCACCTGCACTATTGCAGTTTACAATCCCTAAGTGGTTTCCTTAGTGAAGCACCTAAACCTTTTATTTCAAGTTGGAAATTGGAAGGAGGAGATTTGTATGTCCTTTTAAATGAAGTCACTACATAAAAGTGCTTCTGATATCCCATTTTCTTACAAATAATTACTTTCTTAGGAAGAGATAGATTTGTACCACCTAATTGCTGATTTAGACTAACAGATTGTGCTGTCCTTCACAGCTTACTATATTCTCTACCATACTACTTGACATGCTGCTTACATAATATTCATATTTGATAAACAAGCACAGCAAACCCAGTGTGGGAATAAACACAGAAAACCCTTGTGTCACTTTCCACAACATTTGGGCAACACAGAAGGTTTAGCAGCACAGGATGTCTTCTGTCAGACACATTACATTTTCCCAGTGTCCTGGAACCAGCCAGGAGGGGGTTAATTTTTGCAGTAGCCAGGAGGGGGCATGGCTGGGACAAAGAGATTTTTCTGTACCACCTCACCTCATTGCTGGGAGTGGGGAGAAGGGGTCCCTTCTGTTGGCATAGCATGGCGGAGGGAGCTGTCGGGTGGTGTTTCTATGTGAATCGTTCTCCTTTCTTCTGCCCTCTGTTATTAGTATTGTTGCTGCTGCTGTTATGGTTCATTTTCTCATCTCTTTGCTGTTTCCAGTAAATTGTTCTTGTCGCAACCTGTTGTTCCTCCAGTTTTCCTCTCCCACTGCCCACTGCAGGGGGAGGGAAATGGGGAAGTGAGCAAGGGACAGCCTGGTTTCAGTAGGAACACTAAATTGGAGAATGCCATTCCTAAACCACGACACCCAGTCTTGCTGTCTCACGGTTTCTCATCAAAACTGTCCTTAAGTATTGTGTTATTCTTATTTTCTTATAGATCATTTGTATTTGTATTGAATTTACTCCTCTTTCCTTTCATTTACCTTCACACCATGTTATCATCCAGAGTTCATTCCTAAAAGAGAGTTTCAAATTTGCACTCACCTTTTAAGAATTTGTATCAGTATGTTCTAATAATGTATCTTTCTAAAGCAATTCAGAGCTTTATTGTCTCCATAGTGAATACTGCAATTATTGGAGTTATCACTGTACATTAACTTTTTTTAAAAACAAAGACAAAAAAAATACTTTCAGATATTCATAAAGTCAAAATAAATCTAAAAAAATGTATCTATGTTCCTGCAAAATTATTCCCACCACTCAGTGACTGTCTTCTCAAATGCTTTTAATATAAATGCAAGGAGAGCATTCCAAAAGAACAAGTCATTGACTGCTATTCAAAGATGCTTACAAATATGAATATTATAAAACCAGTAGAATGGCAATTACAGTCTGTGTAGAATACTAATATGCTACTTAGCATCAAGTGGGCCTTTGTTACAAGTTCATTTTATAGGTGAGGCAATGTGGATTGTTTTCAATATGAAATATGACAGGCAGCGATATTAATAAAATCTTGTTATACATATTGCCATCGCTTAATATGCAATTAGGCACAGTTTTAAATCCAGAGATAAATCATACTGCATGCAAGAGCAGCAAATTAAAAACTACTCCATGTATTTTGTCATTATTCTTTCATCAATTAGTGTAGCAAGGTGGTGCTAGCTATTGTAAATTTAAATTTTGAAGATTGCGGTTAGTGTAATTTTTACTCATTAATGTAATAAATAATTATTTTTTAACCCTTAAGTGTTAATTTTTTAATGCCATTAATCAAGTACAGAAAATAGGCTCTTAGCTATTATTTCCATGAAGAGCAACTGTTCTAAAGTATTATTACAATTGTGAGATAAACAGGTAAAGATATAGATGATGAGTTATGGCGAAATTGGTCATGTGATACTGTCTTCTCAGAAAATAGGTAACAGACTAGAGAAGGTTTGTATAAACCCATCAGATTTAGAGACTTGTAAAGTTTTTTATTTTAAGAGAACAAAGGATTGTGATATAAAGAGCAAGCAATTGAGGGTTTACAACAGAAATATATAAAACCAGCGTATAATGCAAATAAGAAAAACTGAGGATTTTTTTCCTACCCTTTATCTTATGGCAGAACTAGATTGAAACTTGAAGGTAAGAAAAAATCTTGCATCTGAGAAAGAGAAACCTTTGTTCAAATGTATATCTGGTATATCTTCTTTCCTGATCTTCAGATCCTGCACAAGAATTTTCTAGCTACATATTCTGTGTGAATAGTCCATGAACATTCTTGTCATATATACTAATTCTGTGTAATCTTTTTTAATTTTCTACTTCACCTTTTATCTTTGGACTATTGATATCACTGCAGATGTGCTTCTCTCTAGGGCAGAATTTTCTGTCAATACTTTGTGCTTTTCTGAGGATCCAGATCTAATGAATCCTAAAGGGTGAGTAAGAAGAGTAAATTCAGGAAGTACTGAGATTCTAACCTATATCTTGTTCTTGGAAACTGTCAGAAGATACTGCTATTTAAAAATGGAGTCCTAAACATACTAAAGAATTAAAACCCTGCAAATTTTCTTTGAAAACTCTCACTCAGTGTTTCTGAGTGTTTCCAAAACTGTTTCAGCTTTTGAGAAGAAAAATGCTGCACCTGTTTGGCAAGGATGGGATGATCAGATATGTGTGTAATAATGATTTTCTTGTGACAGTAGTCTCCCTCCTTTTAATGCTGGTTGATTTTAGAAGCAATGCATGTGGATAACTCACATGAACTGTTAGGCTTTTTTTATAAATGGAGTGAGAAAAACTGGTTTAGGAAGAATGTTCTATTGACTCTCCCAATTATTAGTCCTGATAATCATCAAATATATTTCACTTTGCTGTTGCGCACTTCCACTTGGCACAAAGGCAGTGTCTTAAGTCAGTTAGTATGAACTCAGTGTACAAAAAGAGCTGTGAAAAGAAAGATGTTTGTCCCAAACACTGACAATTTGCAGCTGATGAGAAAGCTGACTTTTCAGGTTCTACAACCTTTTTTCAGCATTAAGAAAAAATTCACAAAGCTGATGTGCATTTGTGACTTCCCATAAGCATGGGGATTCTGCCTCTTCCTCTCTGAAATATCCTTCCTTTTTTCAGTTGTTTGCTAAGTGAGAGCATAGGAGAAAGCAATGCACTTGAAAGACTCTTTGGAGAATCAACTGAATCTGCCCGAAGTCCTTCTAGAAAGTTAGTTGTCATCCCTATGAAAGTCATTAAGAGGGTATTTCACTGTTGGGCATGTGTATTCTCTGTATGCTTCTGGGATAAGCCTACGTGTTTTTTCCGAGGTTGATCCCATAGGTCTTTCAGTCATTCATTTTGGTTTGATCATTAGATCACTGTTCGTCCATTTCAAGAATGCTTCCTTTGTCAGCAGATGTTGGCCAGAATATCTCTCTGTTAACAAGGCTATTTTAGATCTGGCAAAGTCATTATCAAAATCTCAAGTTTCAAGCTATGTAATCAGTAGATAAATTAAAACAAAACAAAGCCCCAAACCAACCAACCAAAACCCAACAAACTGACATAGGTTGGTTGACTCTTCATTTGGTTTGCATGAAGGAGCTTTGTTGTTACTTCTGTGGCCACAAGAAGTGGAAGAACCGCATCAAGATCCCTTGGCTTAACAACAATTACTTTTTGGAGGAATCCAGTTCTGTGGATCATACTTAGTGAGTCCATACTTTTTCACTGTTGCACATATACAGACAGAGTTGGATCCTCTGAAATAATGGTTTTACACCACTCAGATGATGGCCTAGTTTGAGAAAAGTTTGATAAGATACTTACCTTCACATTTTAGTAGACATACCCAAAAGGCCTGATACATTACTCTACTTATTTATTTCTTTTTCCAGTTTTGACTATAATGCCCTCTTTAATAAGTGCATTTACTCTATATCTCTGTGTGTACATTTGTTTTACCACAGCCAGAAGCTGTTCCATTTAGTTTTCCTGTCACCTGGAACTGCTGTTAACTTTTCCCCTTTTAAAGAATGGTGCTCATGAAGATCTTTCATAACAGTTTTTCTTCTGATCTTAAAAACAATTGCAGGTTCCTGTAAAAGGAAAGAAGGCTCTTCATCTCATAGGTTCTTGCCTTTCCCTCTCTCCTCCCACCACAAAAAAAAAAGGAGTGGAATTAGAATCAGTCTAGAAGCCAGATACTAGGCTCCTTCCTCTGCACTTGAGTATTTTAGTTGGTAATTCCGATACAATTTCAGACATTCAGGAGTTGGGTTGGGAAAAAAAAAAACAAAACAAAAAAAACTCACAAACAATTTCCTACTTGTTGCTAAATCCCTGTCACTTGGGGACAAAAGTGTTTGGAACAAATGATGGGGCATAATTTATTCTGGAAAGAGATCGCAGTTATTGAGAAAGTTTCATGGGAAGGTAAAGAAACATACAGAGTGGTAATGGCTCAAGGCTGACCTTGCTGAGCACTAACTAGACTGAGATGCCACTGAGGGAACAGTAGGTGGAATGAGTCTAATTAACCCTTTTAAAATTAAGGAAGTCAAAGTCTTTAAATTCTTATTGTCCAGAGGATTGAGAACTGAAAAGAACATTAAATGAACCATAGTTCTATATGGTGATAATCCCATCTCCTTCCTCTCTATTAGGGAATATAAAATACACAGTATTAAGGAAGAGAGATGAACCTGTGACAAAACCAAATGAGAAATTGTTACATTTCTGACTGGAAAGCTTAAAAGCTTTAGTAAATCGATGACTGTGGCCCATATAGTATAGGAGAACCTTAATTCAATTTAAGTGAGTTAAGTTTGGTCATAGAAACAGTCAGAGCATGTGTTCCCTATTGGTTAATTTGCTGTCATCAGGGGAATCTTGAAGCAATGTATTGCATGGCTACTTTAAAGCCATAAAAATGTGGCAGTATTCTCTTTCTTATTTGTTCACACTCTGCAAATTGCTGCTATTATCCCAGAAGTTTTCCCTGTGCTATAACACAAATATTGTCTTATGTGAGCACTAACAGCAATGAACGCATGAAAGCTCAGATGGAGAAGAGTGACTTTCTTCTAATAAAATAAGTTTGAACATTAAAACAGGAGATTTTCTTTATATTGAGGCTGGTGTCTTTCACTGATTTGTAATATTATGCTTACTATGCCAGATAGGCCAGACCTTCTAATAACTAGAAATTTGCTAGGAGTCAGTTACATCATAACAAAGATGATCTGTGTACCTCAATTCTGATAGGGTTTGATTTTGTCTCTTCTGTGCTCTTTTAATGAGTCAATCTGTAATGATTTTCTGTCGTATTTTTGTTAATGTATTTCCTGCAGTCATCTGAAAGAATTTTGAGGAGCAAGGTGGCCTGTGTGTTTAGTATGATTTGTTAATGTGATCTTTTAATATTTTTCACAGTAATTTAAATCTTGCCTAATAAATTAAGCAAATATGTTAAATTGCATTAGATTTACAGCATTATATCTGTAGCAAAGAGAAAAGAGGAATGCTATTGTGTCACTGAAGGCACTTAAAGAAGCTTTGCTACATTCTTCTATGTATTGCCCACTGGTAATTATTACCTGATTTTAAATAATGTCCTATGGAAAATAACGTAGCGATAGTTTGAATTATTACATTTGGTCCACAGTTAGGAACGTCTTATTTCTTGTTCCAGATGATTTAATTAAAAAAAAAAAAATCTGTCTCCAACTGAAGCTTATCTTTTTTTTCAGTTTGAAAATTTGCTCATTTTCTACTCTTGCTTTTTTTTTTTTTTTTTTTTTCCCTCAGTACCATGTTCTTGTGGGAAGTTCAAATCAAATAAAAATTGTATTTTGTCCAGATTCAGAATTCAGAGACATGGCCCAGACTCACAGTCATGCCAACTGGACACTTGCCTTCTATTTTTTGGAGGTAGAGGAGAGAAAAAATAGAGAAGAGACAAAAAGATGGTGATGGAAGTGCAGCAGGGAAAGGAGTGGCAGAGCAAGTTGTAACTGCTAAGGAAGACAGGAGAGGTTGTCAATGCAATTCACCTTATATTATCATTGGTTCAGGCCATCAGAGGACATCGCAACCTGAGCTGAAATGTGGATTTTAACTCTTATTTTTTACAAAAATTAGAACTAGATGATCTTTAAGGTGCCTTCCAACCTAGGCCATTCTAAAATTCAGTTCCAACAAATGAAATTACTTCCAATGGCGTCACTGACACGTTGTTCTTTTGCTGCCATTGTTTATGTTATTCTCTGCTTGGGTTTTTTGATATTTTGACATTTCTTTTATGCAGCTGTCATACTACATTCACATGAATGACTGTGTTTCTGGAAACTTTAGCTTGCTAACTGTTGTCAGGGTACCTTATGGGCCCCTACAGGTACATTTATGTCAGCTTTCTGTTGCAGGTCCACCAGACAGTTCAGTAATTTGCCTAAAACATTGTCTTTCAGGTTTCTCAAGGCAGATGTTGCTTCACTGGGCTTTGTTCAGATCCTTTTTGACTTTCAACAGACTTCAAACTCCAACTGGGTTGTTGTTTCTAATATTTTTCTGGAATTGATGCTTCTGCATCGAACTTCTCTCTGTAGTTTGGTTGCAATAGTCTCCTTTTGGGTCACTGCAAAAGAGTGCACCTCTGGTCATTTCTATCTTTATTGATAAAATATTTATTTTGTCTTTATTGATAAAATCATCTGTATTTTTGCTGGGGTATTCAGCTCTTAAGTATCCAGTTCAACATCAGAACATTATGCTTCACACAGATTCTGCGAAAGATAAATGAGCTGCTTGTCAAGCTCTCCACTGCTTTTCAATTCTGCATAGTCTTACTGAGTTGTGTTGAAACTTTGGCATAAGAAATTATACCAGAGTGAAAAATCACATGCTTCGCTTGCCATATATAAATCTTCCTAGATTTTCTTTAGGCTTCTTCTAGGTCATTTCAAATCCTGGCATTCCCAGATTCATCCTTTCTTGATAGTATCCATTCTAAACTGCTGCTCTGTAGCTCTTAAAAACCTTCTTACACTACTGTCTGTTTACACTACTGTGCTGCTGAAGTGGTTGGAACAAACATACAAATTAAAAAATGCGAAAATTTCTAGAAAATTACTGGTTTGGGGCTTTCTAAAGAGTCTAATGGATAATTAATGGAAAAGTAAAATTTGAAAACAAAAATGTATTTGCTCACAGTCATACACATTTAGTTTCTGCAAAGCCTAAAAGATTGTAGGAGCAATCAATTCTGGTTTATGTTTTATCATGCTTTTAGTCAAAAGATGTATTTTCTTCTAAAATGAAGTTTTAATGCATATATATAAACTTTTAGGTACACTGTGGTGTACTCATGATATCATGACATTTTATATTTTGTATGATTTTCAACTAAATAGGTTGGTTCTGTAATTTCTTACATATTTAAGGTGTTGAGGAAATTGTATTACTAGATAAGAATAATATTGCTTAAGATGGCTTGGGAATTGCTTGTAATTCTGTGTGTCATAGTAAGGGCTGGTAACAGATGACCCTGCTCAGTGATATGTGGAAGAAGCACAGTGCATAGATGCCTCAGGTATAAGTATCTTCCTCTTGGGTCATAGCAAAGAGAACAAACACTTGAAATTCTATAAAAAGTGTTTTCCAAGGTATGCCAAGTTGTTGTGTCTGGGCTGATAGTATTTTGACAAGCTTCTTACTGTTGCTTCTGAAACCTCTGTAGCATGAGGCTGGCTGGGACATCTGAAGTGTTGTTGGCAGGATGTTTCTCAGGACCAGTCACTGCACATGCTGTAGATTCTATTGTTCCAAGAGTTTAGCTGATGGCCCTCCTCTGGAAATTAACTTTCACAAATGTTAGTAATTCCTTGGCCCTTTCTGCAGTCACATTTGGTCTTGGTCTCTAAGCAGAATAGTTGAATCTTAGGGAGCTACCTGAGAAGAGAATGATACTCAGAATGAATAAAGATGATGCAATTATAGTTTCAGAATCCATTGAATAAAAGATCAAAATATTTTGAAAATTTGGGGTGGGGGTATAAATTTAAATAAGGAAATTAAGGTGACGTGAATTTTGCTTTAGGTACTGAAAGAGGGCATATATCAGTTTGAACTTACTTGGCAGGTGAATATTGACATGGTTACGAGGATTATGATTACTGGGAGGGATTTCAGGAAATAGGCTTTTCAAGTCAGAAAAAAAAAAAGCAATTAAAGAGAAGTGCTAATCAGCTAAAAGCTGAATCCAGTGTCATGACAATTTATAATTACCTTTTACCTAAACACAATAGTATTAAAAGGATTCTTAGTAAAATCTTTCATGCATGCCTGCCTTACATGTTTTAGGGATACATATCAACATATTATATAAACGTTAAAGAGCAATTAGAGATAACCTTCTGTCCTACTGTGTTTTCTTATACTGTGTTTTTGTTGGTTTTGTAAATTTTAATGATCCATGTAGAAATTATTCACATGATTGTGGAACATCCAGTTAAAAGATTTCTGTGTTATTTTGAAGTAAAAGTCCTACTATCCAAATGAACATACTGTACTCCAAAAAAATGTCTTGTGTTTAACACTTGAACACAGCAATGGGTAACCTGGATAGGGATTTCTCAAAAGAAAAATGAAGGGTCCAGAAAGAATTTCCTATGAGGATTAATTTTGTTTATTCATAAATGCGAATGAACTGCCATTTGAGAAAATGATTGAGTCGTTCTTGAAATATATTTCCATTAACCTCTGATTTAGACTGGATGGGTGTAGTAAAACAATGTTGATTTTACTGAAAATTTAAGTTGGTCAGCATTCCCTTAGCAAACACAAAATTTACTAAATGGTGACCAGTTGTTGATAGAGTTTCCAGTCAGTCACTCCTTTCTTATTTTTCATTATGCTAATTTAGAAATTTTTTTTTCTAAAAAGAGATGCTGTCAAATATTTCTCCACTTAGGAAATTGGTTTTATAATTACATACTTGTTAGAACTGCAGTGTTAAAATACATAAGACAGTTTTAGAGAAGCTTCCTCCTATTTGCAGGCAGAGTGAGCACAGAAATAATTTTTTTAATTCTGTGAATAGCAGTGGCTGCATTTAGTATGTTGTTTAGTCGACTTGCCTTCCTTTTAATTCTAGATGGAGTATCTTTTCTTACTACCAGAAAGCCAAGTCAGCAAATAAATCAACAACAAAAAAACAGAGCTGGGGTAATTGTCCATGAAGCAGCATCTCTAGGATTGTGTTTCTAGAAATGTATGAATCAAGCTCAGACATTTTCTAACATGCATTCTCTACTTCAGATATTTTCTGGTAGTTTGTGTGGGTCCTGTGTTCTGTGTTACCCAAGACATCAGCTTACACTCACTCTGTGGCCTCCTAACCCATAAATTTGAATTTTCTTGCCAAGAATTCAGTCTGCACGTGTTCATTCATGCCTGTACTAGCAGCCACCTGCAAGGAAGCAAAGGGGCACTGGGACTATTTGCTGGAATGATGTGTTGGTCAGTGGTAGGCTACATCAAGAAAAATGTCTGCTCTTTGTCTGTTTCTACCTGCTCTGGAAAATTCGTAGCAGCTTTGGCTGCATTTGCTTTTCTGAGGAGGGGACAGGGGTGGGGGATTTTTGCTGGAAAGGGCTAGATGGCAGATTTGGTTCTGTTCTGTCTTCCATCCTCCTTAACTAAGTGGTCACAGCCCAGCAACTGGTGGTGCTGCAGTTCCTACTGCCTGTGCTTCCCTTGGAAGGCAAAACTAGCCAGGCTTTAGCAG
This sequence comes from Myiozetetes cayanensis, assembly GCF_022539395.1. Lineage (NCBI taxonomy): Eukaryota > Metazoa > Chordata > Aves > Passeriformes > Tyrannidae > Myiozetetes > Myiozetetes cayanensis. Next base: position 82,850,826 of record NW_026087411.1, on the reverse strand, counting down.
ATCCTGTTGTTTATTTCAGTCTACCCGTTATGCCTCTCTGAAAAATATATACCATGTAAAAGAGGAAAAATACCAACTTTCAACTTTATATTGAGACATAGAGAAGACACCTTGCTAGCAAAAAGTTATATCCCTGCTGCATAGGAAAGGTTTTCCAAGAAGCTGGAGAGGCAAAAGTTGCAAGAAAAAATTTACAAGAAGCAAAACTGTTAGAATATGATGGATTGAAAAGATTTGGGCAGAAAACTTTTCTGCTAAGATAGCTATCTTTTAGAAGTGTTAATTTTATGACTTCCTAAACAGTAGAAGTGTATAAATGCTCATCTTTCCAGTTTGATTAAAGTTTGTATCGATATGTCAGTATTTTATACAGCATTCTGTTGTGTATAATTATTTGTTGCAACATATGTTTAAACTTGGTATCACAGGACTTTTTTTTAGTCTGAGCAGATTTTAACTTAATTATAGAAATAGAAAAGGAGGAATGCCTTTTGTCATTCATCAAACATAATGGTGCTTCTAAATGAAATTTAATTGTTTTAATTTTGTCAGAAATTTCAGCATTTTGGTCTTCCATTCTAAACCAAAAAGATTTTTTCCCCAGTTAGAACTGTTTCTATCTTATTCCAGAGAGTGTGCAGGTGTTGATGACACTTTGTCCATTGCCTACATAAGTATCTGAGCTGCATGAAAGCAAATAGTAGTTGCCATGAAGATACTTTCTTTCTTTTCATCTAATTTTTATTTGCACTGGCAAAGTATTGTCTCTATTCTATGGGTCCTTTGAGATATAAACGGAATAGAAGTTACTCGCTTATACTGAGAAAGTAGTATCGGTCTTCTGCATGTGAAAATTCCAGGCTCACAGACTTCATCACTAGAAATATGACTTGTGACTGCTGAAATGGCTAAGAATTGTAGAGAATTTCTTCAAAGCTAAATTTATTCTTCTTTTCTTGTTTTATATTGCTGTTATTAAGGGCATTTGAATACATTATATGAATGTGCATGAGCAACTAAGAGAACGGAAATACTCTAAGTGCAGTTAAGAATTGCACTAATCTATTTCCTGATCTGTTCAGTAAGACTCCAAATATATCCAGTAGGAGAGCAGAGGCTTAGAATTTGATCCAGGGCCATCTGATCTGTTTTTTGTCAAAGAGGAAGTATGATAAAGGGCCAGGGACCTGGAACATAGCAGTTTCCTTTAACGCATTAGTTCATGTTCTTGTGATAGCATTGTAAAGTAGACAGGTAAGAGAACTTCTTCCCTGCTTTCAGATTGTTTAGTAAATATGCATTCTATTCCAGGTGGTTGCCATGTAGTGTAGGAGAAGCTTGGAGAATTAATTTCAACCAAAAGCTTTGATACTTCCTGCATTTTGAACTTGGTGATATAAATATATTAATTCTGATTAGCAGATCATCAGATCCAGCGAGGAGGTCCTTGTAGCCCTTGTTTCCATCTCATGTAAAGCTCAATCTTATATAAATAATATTTTTTTAAAATTATTTAACTCTGAAAAATTTGTTTTGAGTAAACATAATCAGAAAATAATTTGAAAAGTTAAATTAAAAACTGAGGAGCATGACAATGCATATTACTGCTGGGAAACACATTTGCAAGTACTTGGTGAGGCAAAATTGGCAAGGACTGATCTCATAAAAAATTGTGTCCAGAATCCACATTGCATACCCATCCGATCTGTAAGAAGAGTGATTATCGTAAAATTCGTTCTGAAGGACAGAATTAGTGTTCCTTAAGGTTGGTATTAATATATTCTGGAATAGCAGCATATATATGAGGCGTGCTAATTTATAGCCATACCTTCTGAACTTTCTGGGAGGATTAGCTCTGTGTGTGTGTACATGCACATACACTGCCACCCACTTACACGCACTGGTGGGCAAGATTAGTAGCTCTGTTATGTGACTGTGCACCATTAGGTAACAATAAAGATATCCCTCTACAAATTCTGTGCCATAAATCTGCATTGGTAGTAATTGCGTCAATTAGTGCTACAGAAGACATCTAATAGAAGAAATAGACAGGTTTTGTTGAGATTATTAAATGATTTGGAAAGGTTAATAAGCCTTGAGCCAGAAAATGTTCTAGACTGATTCCCTGCCCCCCCCTTCCTCCTCCCCCGGTTTTATAATACAGTATTTCAAAGGGCATTTGTCTCCAGAAAAGCAATTATCTCAAAAAATACTTCCTCCTAATATAATCTTCCTTTAATGCAGAGGAAAGCTAATTAGTTAACTTGTAGCTTCTATTATCTGTACTAAATTAGATAGTTTACTAAGTTGCAATTAGTTGCAATTTTCAAGACCTACTGAAAGTAACACAATTGCCTAACTACTTGGAAGAGCCTGAGGTTACAGGAGTAAGTGCCGTGACAAAATTTGCCTCTCTAATACCTGTTGTATTGATTTCTCGTTCAAGAATCAAACAAAGATTATTGCTTGTGACATTGTACGTCTAATATCCAAGTTACAGGAACTAAAAGCATAGAACATCATTTTTGCTTCTACTTATATGTTTATAACATAGTCACTTTTTTTTTTTTCTGGGCACAGTCACAGTTTATTGTTGTAAAGAGTTTCAGGACATGGTGCATCTGATGTTCTAGTTTAGGGTGGGGTGAATAGCATCCTGCAAGACCCCAGGAACTGCTCAGTTGCCAAAACTCAGACATCTAATACCACACTGGATAACCCAAGGTGCGCCTCCTGGCTTCCAGCTGCTGACCCTTATGTAAGGCTCTGCTCATGATATGCCTTGGATATCCTTGGATACCCTTGAAATGGCAATGAATTTCTACATTCAAGCTGCTGAGTTCCACCCCCTGCTTCCATCTGTCGATCAACTGTCTCATTTTGCTGATGCCTGTGTTTGGTCAGATGACCCCTACACTGAAAATCTTAAGAGCAGACTTTGTGGGGCTTTAAAATCATCTATTTCATAGAAATTCAGTAATAACAGTTATTGTCTCAACTTAGAAAGCTATAATTTAGTCTAATAAGCAAAATAATACATTTATTGCATCACTCTTAGTTAATAGTAAAAACAATCAGGCATGATTGTCCAAGAGTCAGATGTTTGATATTTTTTTAAAACAGACTGTCTATTTACCTCTGGTTGGGAAGGAGGTTTTCCCTAATTGTTCACTTTGATTTAATTGGATTTTAGAAGTATGTAAATACTTAATATTGTCTTTTTTATATTTTTTACTGTCTGTTCTGATAAGAGTGTCAGTACTGAATTCTTGGCACAGCTTTTGAACTGTAGATTTTTCTTATCAGGTTCTAGAGAGACAGAACAGGAGTAGACAAGGCTGGGGATAATGTATTTTGGTAATGAACCTAATTTTTAAGAGGTCTAGAAAACTCAGCAAAATTACTTTGCTGTGTTGAGGTTTTGCAATAGGATGGCTGTGGTCTCTTAGTATTGTCCCTGAGGTGGGTGTCTACCTGAAAAACATTACCCTAGGGTGCTTCAACACGGATTTTAGTTTTAAGAGCTACTAGCTCAGAAAGTCAAGGTGAGCAATCTTCCACAGTTCTACCTGAGGAAGGTAAAGTGCTGCCTTTTTGTTAGATTCTAATGGAATCGAAACCAACTTGCATTATTTGTAAAAGCCATGATTATATAATAAATTTCACACTTCAGAAAGTCTAACAGTATATAATTTAGTCTGGGTAAAATTGTATGATACTTTTTCATAGACCTGTGTCAAAGCCTGGACCCATCTGGCTTTGTACCAGCGGCGTAAACAGTTTTTTAGACCTGCTAGAGCTGTCAGTCCATTTTCTAAAATATAGAATTAATTTTATAGAAGCTATGGTTTTACCTTTCAGTTCTGATGATCTACCTACTGTAACTGCAGCCTTTTTCAGAACAAAGTCATCTCATATGTTTGGTAGATTTTTGCTGTTAAGGAGGACACAGAATTTCATTCCAGAGAGACAACTCCCCAAGATTTAAGTTTTTATCTTACCAGTTATTTCCTATGTATTGAAGAGATTCGGGAAGCTCCTGTTTAAAATTCCAGTTTCCAAATACAGGACAGGTAAATTTATATTGGATAAAGCTGTAAGATTTTAAAAATTTTTTAGTTTGGCCAGTGAGCTTGTTTGACAAACTGACTCTTCCACTTTAACTGACTCAGAACTGGCTTGTGTATTTTCTATTGAGATTGAGAATTTGGACTTCTGTTTTCTAGAGGTGTCAATTGAATAGGTGATCGTCTATATTTAGGAGTAAAAAGTTCTTTTTTGCTTGTTGTTTTCTTTCTCAGAAAACAGAAATCCACCAATTCTAATTATATGCCTAAAACAAACAAAGCTGTTATTGTTGTTTTTTTCTGTGCATCACTATTGTTTGTCACAGCCTGTGAATAATTAGGTAAAGAAAACTCTCGTTGACTCATAAAGAGGGGATTATGTTGACTTTTCGTAGTATGATGTAGTGTCAGTTGTTTGGCTGTTACCACCAGAAAGGAAGCACTTAGAAACAATCATACCGAATGTAAAACTATTCTGATTATATAAATACTACTGCCAATTTTAACAGTATTCCTTACACTGCCATCTGAGATGCTGGGCTGCAGAAACATTTTCACACTGTGCTTATGTACTGATTTTTTTTTATCCCCAGGTCCATTCTGCATATGACATTACCCAGTATGAGAATGTTTTTCCTTTGTGCATGATTCTGGAACAACTTCTTCAAAATGAGACAGAAGAAAGTAATGTTTCTAGCTCAGACTATGAAGGAGAAGAAAAAATCAAATTTCTGAAGAACCTTGATCAAATTATTCTTCACCTCTCAGAGGAATTCCCTCTGTTTTCTTTATATTTATGGAGAGTGAGTGTTCTTTTGAACTCAGCTCAAATGCAAATTGATTAAAACAAGCAGCCTACTTTTTAACAGTGCATTTGTTTTGGGAGTATACATTGGAAGGTTTTCAAGCCAAACAGGAAAACTGTTGTTATTGGAAAACATTTACTTTAAACTACTATTCTATACAGAAGTTTCAGAGATAATGTAATTTATTTCCAATCTTAAATATAGAGAAAAATGTAATAATCCAGGTGCCATTTTGAATAAATGCTGTTTCTTGTAATAGAAAACAATATGTTGGTTTTTCTGTACACAGAGAAAGTGGAGCAAAGAAAGTTGTTTCAGGTGCTGTTTAAAATAAACACTATAATTTTAAAGTCAAGTCATAAAATGTGTGTAAAGATTCCAAGTTAGGAAACCCTTGCCTGTCCTTAAAGAGTTGTATAGGTTCTGTGTAATTTAGATACAGTGTCTGGTTGGCAGAAATAGAAATGTTTATTTTTAAACTTGGTAGCTCATCATTACAAATACTTACAGCACAGCCTTTGTTACCAGTTTAATCAAAACAGTCATTACCTGAGCAAAATAAAATCCGGTGCTCAGTTTTACAACTCTCTTACACTCGTATACTGTTTGGCTTTCCTTGTGTATGCACAAGTGTGGGCACAGTAGGCTTAATTCATTCTGAGTTGAGTAATGATTTCAGGGATCTAATCTGAATAAATATAACTCATTTAGTGGTTGCTTTAAACCTCTCAGTTCAAAATTAATGAATGTTGATAAAATCCTCTTTGTGTATTTTCATTTTATCTAATTTTTAATTTTTTCCCCTGTGTGATGGTATTATGTTCATAGTTATAATTAAAGTAAAATATTTTAACAGCAATTATCTTAAACATCACAGGTCTTTATAGTCTTCAATAATACCGTAACAGAACCAGAGTATTTAATAAATCTAGAGGATAGATATTATGATAACTTTTATGATAACTTTTTTTCTAGTAGACAAACAACATTTTAATTTTATTATGTCTCCTAGAAATGCATATTTCCTGTAAATATAAAAAATTTTGAGCACTAGTCCTTATCCTTCCCCTTGCACTTGTTTCATCAGATCAATTTTTATGTCAAGAAAATTCTCTGAAACACCACTACTTTGTTAATTTGAATGCATTTATTTTGTAATAAACATTTACTTTATAAATATGTAAAATACATCGATATTTAGAAAGCAGGTGAATTGGCAGGTGAATTACTGTGACGGTGAATTGACTCCCCAAAGAGCATTTCTTAGTTTGCCACTGGCCACTGTTCTGGTTCTAAAACTTCATATTTGGTATCTCCTATGGTAACATTATTTAATACTTTCTTTTAGCAAACTGTTTTTCAACAGAAATGTTTGATTTACAAGACAAGTGTTTCTGAAAAGTCACATGACAAAGTGAGATGAGTTTAGCCAAACTAAAGAAAATAAATATGTAAGCTTTGGAGCTACTCAGAAACTACTGTGCCCTTTTTGTTACTGCTTTACTTGCTTGCTTGTTTGTTGTATTAAGGTAAGAGAATCAGTTCTCCCTCCTCCCTCCACAGCACTAAAAGCATGATTACAAAAACAACAAGGAAAGAAGTCAACAAAATGAGCTGTTATCTAATTGATATAATTTTCATTTTTTCAGAAAAGCTTCATTCAAAAGTAGTTTGTAAACAAAAGACACAAAACACAGGAGGATGCTGGCATCCGTATAATAGTAAAGGGTGTGTGTTTCAAGTCTCTAGTTCCAAACAACAGGTTCAGCACTGGATTGCACACCACTGCACATTTGCTGATTGACTGCCAAAAAATATTTTTGTCACTAGTAAAGCAACTTGAGCACAAAGGGACACACGTTTTGTTCTTTACAGATTGTAGCATTTTCTCACCAGCAAGCTCTCTAGGCCACTGGAAAAGCTATGGATACTTTGGGAAATATATTCGTTGCTGATAAATTTTGAAGTAACTGCTCACTGGAGACATGATTTTTGACGTGTTTTTTCACAGCATATAGAGAGAGGAGATGTTTGTGTCCAGAGATAGCATAAGTACATGGCACTTACGCTCTGACAGGGATTTGAAACAGTTATGCAGCTTTGAAAGCATTGAGGCAGGGTGAGACTGCCCTCGTAGTGTCATTGCAGCAATCTAGACACACGCTGGCCTCTCTGCAAAAGGAATGTCACATGGTCACCTGGGCTCTCTTTATCTCTTTCAGTGCAAAATTAAATAATCCAGTGAACCACATTAATGAGCACCTCAGCTTTGGTGGGAGCAATAACCTCTGCAATCAGAATACTCACTAGATTGTTGTCTCACATTTCTTGGCGAGATTTTTCACCAGGATGGGACTTGCCTCGAGATGAAGATGTGCAAAGGTAGACACGTGCATTTAGATGCCTCCCTGTGGTTGGGATGTCTAATCTATGAAACACTTGCAAAGCACCCCAGTGTTTTGGCCTGGGTATCCAGCTACTACCACAAAGGACTTCAGATCTTCCCTAAGTCCTGTGTCACATTTTCTCTCTTCACGTAGATAACCTCTGATACCCTGGAGCATCTTTAGTGGCACTGTCACTTAAAGTGTGTGCTTAGACAACTGAATTGAGCAGTGGTAATAGCAAGAGCTTAGATATACAGCTCACTGCCACAAACATCCATTTAAGTGTCTTAATGTGAAAACTAAATCCCCCCCTTTATTATCTGTTTTTTAGAGTACAAAATCCTAGGTTTTAATCCCTGCTCTTCAGACAATTTCTGGTCTTGTCCAATGACTGTCAGATGTAGCTTGAGTAAACATCACTGAGTTTTGTAATAAAACAGGATGACTGAGAGAGTCCCTGGAGGATTTACAACTGGGTTACAAGAAACCATCCTGCATCTTGGACTTAAACTAAGTCTTAAAGTACTTACTTAATAGGTATGACCACATCTAGCTTTTACCTATCTGACCTCCAGAGAGGAATACCAAACCCATAGAAAGTATCTGTGCTCTTTGCTGAGTGTAGGATGTCTCAAAAGAACAATCTCAAAATCCCATGTGCTGAGCATAACACATCGTAGAACTAAACAGAAAACACTTAAAAAAAATAACTTGGCCTAATCTGTCATTGCTCCCCGGAGTGTGTCACCTGAGTTACACTTACAGTTTTAGAATGGACAGTTCAATGATATTTCTTTTGTCTTGCAGATCCTTTTTGTAAATAAATGTACTTTGGAATTTGGAAAAATGATAAGTTTTGCAAATGCAAATTGTTCAGCCTTATAAATACAAATATATATATGCACATAAAATTAAATTATATATTTATATTGTTGAATTAGCAGTGCTTATTTATTGGTAGCCTAATATCACTTTATGATTTTGTAGTTTGTTTTTCTTCCACATTCTTAGATTCCTGGGTGACTGTCTTTTCTGCCTGTCTCCATCTGTTTTAAAAAGAATTTTATGGTAGAATGTCTCTTTTTATGAGAGTAGAAAAATTATGAGACAAGGAAAATAAATTTTTATTCTAGTGCTGTTCATTCACTGTTCTATTCACTGAAGAATTTTACATGCCTATTAATGACAGCAGTGGGTGGGATTTTGAAGTGAACTGTCTCAGGATATTTTTGTAAGCCTAATTTGGAATCTTTTCATAATATGTTTGTCATTTACTGATTTTACAAGTTATTGCTTATATATGTTGGCAACAGTGGGAAAAAAATTGTACCTTATTTAATCTTGTAATAAATATTTTTTTCATTCAGTACTGGTACAGAGTAACACTGTATAGTTTACTGTGGTGCAACATTCAACTGTGTTCACATAATCTTAGGAAAATCTGGGTTGGAGGAGACCTTAAGGTATCCAGTCCAGCCTCCTGGTTGAATCAAGTTTAGCTGTGGGGTCAAAACAGTGTTGGTCAAATCAACATTGTGTGTTGGTGTTTTAATAGTCAGTCAGGTATTGAAAACTTTCAAGGACGGAGACTGGATAACCTGCTTTTCTGCTTGACTGTCCTCATGGTGAAAAAATGTTTCCTTGTATACAGTCTGAACTTGTATATAGTTGCTTCATTTATGACATGTCTTCAGTCTTCCCACCACCCAGAGCCTGGACCTATCTCCTTGATACATTTCCCACAGGCACTGGAAGCTGCTGTTAGGTCCCCTGAAGCCATCTCTTTCCCAGACTGAAGAAGCCCAGCTCCCTCATCCCAGCTCACAGCACAGATGCTCTAGGCCCAGCCATCTTGGTAACCCTCTGCTGAACATGCTTCAGTTTATCAGCATCTTTTTGCTGGGCCCCAAAATGGGCTGTAGTAGACTAGATGCAGATTAACGAGTGCTGGTTATAGGGAGGTAATCCCTTCCTCAGCCTGTGCTCCTTCTGACACAGCGCAGGATGCTGTGTGCCCTCACCACTGCCATGGCCACTGCAGGTTCACAGCTTCGCTGCCCGCCAGGGCCCCCAAGGACTTTGCCTGCGGAACTGCTCCCCAGCCAGGCACTCCTGTATCACTGCAAAGGGCTCCTACTTCCCAGGCTGGACACTTAGCTCTTGTCCTTCCTTTCATGATCTCCTGTCAGCCCATTCTTCCAGCCATCATCGTGCCCTCCAATGACATCCATGCCCTCAAGGACTCCGAATTTCTGCAAGTGTGATAAGGGTCAACCCTCCTCCAGGTCACTGGTAAAGTTGTTAAACAGGACACATTCCCTGACAGCTTCCTCTGTTTCTCTGCTTGTGACAGGCATCCAGGTAAATTGCAACTACACTGTGAGCTTGATCATCAAAGAATTTTTTTACCCACCTGGTTTTTAGTCTGTCCTTGCTTTGCAAGGACACTGACCAGTTTTGTCAGCACCCATGTATCTAAACCACCTGATTCCACAGTGGGGAGATATATGAGCTGAGATATGACAAAAACCATAACTTGATCTTGAGCTACCCCAATAGTCCCTGCCACTGAACACGTTCACCTAAGCAGGAGGGCCCAGGAGACCTTGTTGAACGCTGAGATTAAAAGGGCATCAAGTTTCTCAGCCTAGTATGTGCCTGCTATCACAAAAAGTTTCATCCTTTGAAAAGGATGAAACTTCCATTTGTTCACTTCCATTAGCTTTGAACATCAGATTTGTATAAAATTATTTAATCTGAAATTCAGTTTAGTTTAGCTTGTTTTAAAAAGCTATAGGTTTAGAGGTCATTAGTATATGTTCATATTTTATTGATCTAGACAAGGGAATTTAGTCTTTATATCTCTTGCTGGTATAGGAACAGAGGACTTGGAATGACTGTTTCATCAAACAAAAAAATCTTACAGCTTCTGCTTTTTTTTTTTTTTTCTTTAGTTCTGCAACCCATGAGCATGGGTCTAGCCCACAGGGGCAACTAAGTGGACCAAAACAACTTCTCAGAGGTGGAAAGCCCTACTTATAACTTGTTTTACACAGTGAAAGTGGAGGACGTTCTATAGAATTCCCAGCTTGCAAGGGAACACTGCAGTGCTCCTTGTCTGCAAGGTAAAATGGCAGCAACTTTTGAGCAAGGGTGTTAAAAATACAGTATTGACATGCAGAACCTCTTCTAGCTCTTGCACAATTGTAATTCCCATACCTGTCTTCAGCACCCTCTTACCAGCAGGGGAAGCATCTGAACCCAAGAAATAAGACTGTGGAGAAGATGAAGAAGGCGGTCTATATTAACAGGACCCTTTGACAGTGCTGAAAGAGCTAAGGGAGATTAGGAGTATGGGACTATCACATGGCTGAGTGACAAAGTGAGACACAATGTGAAGAGATAAGTACTCTAAAAGAACATCATTTAACCTCTTCACAGAAAAAAGGGAAAATACAAGGGCAAAAGCAGATTGTTTTTGTAGTAAGGTATTGTCACTTCATTCCCTAACGACCACAAATCTGACTCCAGCTTCTTCAATTCTAACCCTTTAAAAAACCAAAATTCTTCATATCTCACTGTCCCATCACAGAGTTCAGTGATGTGCTTAAAAGAGAAGCAGTTAAGAACTTCAGTCAGATAATAATCAAAGGACTACATTAACATGGGTATCTTACTCTGTTTCAGTTGAATAGGGAAAAAAAAGAGCAAATGTTTTTAATTATTCATAATGCTAAGCACAAAAAAAGCATAGGATGTTTGTTTTCATTCTCTAATCGGCTGTCCATACGTTTAGAGCTGAAAGAAGTTTTGTATACTTTATGTTTCTATAGCTGTATACTTGTAGCTTTCCTGGTTTGTACTTTTTTTTACCTGCCACATGCTAGAATGGGTCTTTTTCTGTTCTGCAGTTCTTAATTGCCTTGAGACAGTTTCTGCAATTTCATCCAGATGGTGTGCTTCACTTAGACCCTTATTAGATCACCTCCTCCTCATATAAATTGTTCCACTCTCCCTATATATTAGTTTTCCCTATTTGCTTATAAGTAAATTCACTTAGTCTGCACCTGCTTTCTTAATTGAGCAAGCAAAGTTAGTTTACAACCTCGCTTTAATTAAGCCATTCTTTCAACGTGATTTCTTTACAACTTGCTGTTTTCAAATTCATCTTGAATTCTTTGTGGTTATGCTCACCTTTAGAGTAGTTTTACTAGAGAGGCTCATCCTTGAGAAGAGCACTACTTACCAGGCTTGGGTTCATGTTTGAGACAATCTTTTTAAATTATACTTAAGGAACAGTCTCAGCAAACCAGGAATATCCCACAGTGAATAGAGAGAGTTCCAATACAAGATCTTTACTTGGGGTTGTTCTGAAGAGCAGTCTTCTTTCTTTTCTTATTTCTGTATATGCCATAGATTCACATGACTTGATGAAGTCCAGTTCAGCCACCTTAGAGATTTCAACTCTTCGGTAAACGTGGCTTAAAAAGCTGCATTCATCAACTTTTTCTCCAACACAACAGCATGAGAAACTGTACACTGCAGGTTTTAGTGATGATGTTGGTTACTCCCCTGACCCTGGCATGATGACACCCACAAATAAAAAGTATACTCTGAGGTATACGGCCAGGTTTGTACAGTCAGAGGAATGTTATGAAGTAAAAACTCTGGAGAAAGCAACAGAAATTGAAACTCCTGTAAATTACTATTATGTACTGAAAGAAGATAAAACATAGAAAGCACTTTTAAAAGGGAAGCACAAAGCCTAATCTGTTTTCTTGGAATATAAATTGGCTCCATTGCATTAGTGAAGCATTTACCTTATATTTCTGCTGAATGCAAGTAAAAACTGTGTCAGCCTAATTTTCTGTTATCTTTTCGACATGCAGAATTATCAAGGGTTTACAACCACTGAAGGTTATGAAGATACTTATATACTACACTTTTTGTTACCTGAGGAAAATACTGGGTCATTGCTGAGCTTCACAGCCCTTCAGTCTGTCTTCCTCTGGAAAGCTGCTGCTTTTGGCCATTGCATATTCTGAACTTTGTCTTTCATATTAGAGATGAGGAAATATGTCTTGAGCCAGAAAAAAGAAAGAATGAAAGATTAATCTTGTAGTTTACTATTTTTCTTAGTCACTGTACTCTTTTTCCTTTGGGAAGCATGGGCTGGTGGTGGAGGCAAGAGAGCTAATTATCCCCAGGTGGATTCTCAGTACCTGTTTTCAGGACTTCTGCAGGATATCAAGATGCCTCACTGTTACCTCACTGGATACTTGTTATTCATATTGTAATGAGTCCTCTCAAGATCAAGGTTCTTTAGACCTTAGCGATAAGAATGTTTTCAAGCTAATCTTTAAATTTATTTTAGTAGCCATCCATAAAAACTATTCCAGGGTCTGAGATAATTCCACACTGACCTTACTCTGAGGCTGTCTTGTCCGCCAATACAAGGGAAAGCAGACAGAGGAGAAAAACAAAGAAACAAAATTACAAACCCAGAAAGTGCCAACTCCAGAGAAATTTTCTGAAAGCCTTCAGCTGTGTGTCATCCTTTTAAGAGTCCAAGCAGCAAGACCAAATCATGCCTTTCAGGGTCGTTGCCATTAGGCTGGAGCTACCATGGGCAGTAGGAAAAATGTTCCCACAGCCTAGTGCAGTGTCCTCAGCACTGCACACCTCTGGGATCTGCAGCATGAACTGGTTTGGATCACTAGGGCAGGCACCCAGACACTTAGCAGGTAGTTCACTACAGATCTTCTTTATAAAATTAAACGTAGTCTCCTTCCTAAACAGAGAGCCAGTTGCGGTTTTTCTTTTTTTTTTTTTTTTTTTAAAAAAAGCAGCCTCTCATAACTAGGCAATGTAGATTGCTCATATCCCATTCACTATTAATTTTCCCTTATTTATCACTTTTTAAGGCAAACAAACAGTTTCAAAGGACACACTCTTTTTTCTCTTTTCATATAAATGGCTCTTTTCAGTAGGGAGACTTTACAAGAAACTATGCAACACTTTAAAAGTTAGGCTGCCACTACTAGAATATAATAGATTTTTTAATAGAATTTTTTGTGCAGCAATTTATTCTACTATTCAGAAAACAGATTGTATTATTTGATCCTTCAAAAGTCTACTCATATATTAGAAGCTAATAGAAGGATAAAGGAAGCTGGTTCCATATGAATACCCCTGGACTCCAAATTCCTTGTTGCATTAAGCTATTGTTGAAAACATTTCTGTGTGATGTTAATGCGTGCTCTTGAGTAGCATACACTACTTCACTTTTTTTCCTTCTAATGATTATATAAACCAAAATTGACATCTGAAACTGTAACAAGTAAACAGACTATGAACTTAAGGATTCCGTTTGGCATTTCTGTTTTTTTCTCCTAATGAGAAAGAAAATCTACTTAAAATAATTTATGCTATAGTATGAAAATCACTTAAGGCAACCAGTGAAACAAATAAGTTGAAGAAATAAGTGCCATTCATGTATCTCACTAGAATTATTTTTGAGACTTTCTAGTTTTTTTACTCATTAGTTTCTTGTAAAGTTGAAAAGGGTACTAGAGGCAGGTTGCATTCAAGTCATTTCACTGCTGAGTTAATGATCCTATTCCACAGAAAGTTCCCTTATGGCTATTTTGAAATAAAATAAGGGGTTTGATTTTTAACAAGGGAAAATGTTGACAGCTGAAAGGCTTTGTTGCATTTTGTGACTAAACTGCTCACAAATATCAAATCTACTCTTACTGTTAACAGTACTCCTCTCTCCTCATGTCTTCAGCTTTGGTTGGCAGACCATACAAATAGAGTTAATCTGAACCTGTTTGGAAATTAATGAGAAGACTGAAATACTGAAATGTTGTGATCACCTTTAAAATTTCATTAAAATGAAACAATCCCAAGGTTTTCTTACCTTCTTATTTTATTTTTGCAAGATCTTTCATCCCTGTTTTGGTGGCTGCAAGCACACAGATATAACTAAGGGTTAGATTCTATATTCCTTACTTGGGGTAAATTATGGTGGGGTTTTTGTTCCTCTTCCTAGTTTATTAATTTATTTTAACTTCAGTATGCACCCGTGATGCAGGAATTAGCAGAAAAGCAGACAGCATGAATCCTAAGTTCCCATAGCACTCCTGTCCCAAAAAGCAGGAAGGACAAAAACCTTATAGGTTACACTGATGAAGAAGCCTGTGCAATTTTGCTTTTTTATTCTGTATTTCTTCCAGATGGATTATTTTCAAAAACATTTTGAAGAAAAGGGCTCATCATAACCAGACCATCAAATCCACTTTTAGGCTTAGGGACATAATTCATGTCAACAGCACTTTAAAGGAAGATTAGTGAACAAGTATCTTACTAATTTCCAGACTCATAAACAGAAGAACATTTTACATGTGCTACCAAGTGTTGATAAACAGGAATACCTCCATTTAATATTCCATGTCACTGGTGAGATCTTATATTCCTCATTTGCTTTCATTTAACTCTCTAGGCTGTCCCTTGTGATTCTGTCTTTCCAGGCAGCATTATTTGTGTTGTTATCCTGAGCTGATTTGATAACAGCTTTCTGATAACATTATTCTACTTAGAGAATAGTAATTCTAGCAGTGACTCTACCTGGTCTGCTTTGTATTATTGCAATCTTCCTTAAGCATGTTGCACCTGCTTATAAAGAGCACTGTACAGTGTGCTGAATACATTAGACACTGAAGTCCACTAACACTACTGGACAGGTTTGTACATTATGATTTAGATGTGCATCCTTTTTTTTTTTTTTTTTTTTTTTTCCAGTGAAAGAAGTAGCTAAAGTCTTCTAACCAGTTTCTGATCACACTGAAATAGGTATTTGGTTAAGATGAGTCAGTCTAGCACAAATGTGCTCTTTTTGGTAGCTCATTTCAACTGAGATGGGTTTGTGGTGCGAACAAGAGCAGTTCAGTAGGCCATCATGATCCCAGGCAACTGCAGTCATGAGCAGCTGGAAGTAATTCTGAGAAGTGACCTTTTCAGTTAGTTCAGCTGCAGTCAGGAAAAAATGTGTCTGCAATTGTACTGATTTCTGGGTTCTTTCCTCTTTCTACCCTTAACTCCTTTTTCTCTTCCCCCCTTCCTCATTTTCTTCTTCTCACAGATACCTGTACTATTGGCACCACTCACCACATAGATGCAAAGAATTATCCTAAGCCAATATGATCTGTAGGGCTTTCCACAAAATGCATTTGCAAGTATCTTGTTTTGAAAGGTGGTCCCAGAAGGCAGTAGTAAGGACATTGATTCATTCTTCTTACACGGTATCCAGGTAGGTCACTCACCTAAGTGCTGAAACTCAGTTGTCCCTGCTCATTCTTTCTAAGAAAGGCCTTTGGACAAATATTTTCAGAACAGATGTATCCTGTGGCTCTCAAGTACTTTACTATCATTTTGCATTTAAGACACCCTTCTTGTTATTCTCCCTGTAACTAACACTGCACAGGCAGGCCCTTGCTGAGTGTGTTGGCATTGGACAGCTCCCTGCCTGCTGCAGCTCCTGTTCTGAGGTGCGCAAGATGTGTAACCACCCTGGTGAGGCCTAAGATTCAAAGGCCACATCTGTACTAGCCATATCACCACATCTTCCTCTGGACATCAAGCCAGCTTAAATTCATGTAGCCTTCTAATCAGTGTTGCCCTGATTAGAAAATACAGCTGTTGTGGGTGGCCTGTGCCAACACCTGGGCTGAGCTGTAGGGAATCATACAGACAAGTGCAAGATGACCAGTCACAAGAAGGTACCAGGGACTGTTCTGAAATTTCAGCAATAAGTGACTTAACTTCTCTATCCTGACACACTCTTGATTCCCCAGTACAGACAAAGTCCTCAGGTTTCAAAGGTCATTCAGAGGTTGAAATAAGTTTCTGCACAGATGTGGCTGTTGCCAGAAATTTGTGTAGGTGTATTAAGCTTTGCCTAATATGTAGCTATGTGTATTTAGAAATTCCATCGCAAGGTGTGTGCCCTTTGCTTTAAATGTCATCCTATCCAGATGGAAATGTCACTAGAGGTTCTCAGAAGCCCTGGAGAGGGTGTCAGGAAAAGTCCTAGAGGAAGCAGGGGACCAGAGCATTAGATGGGTGGCAAACCGTGAGGACTGAACTCCCAGGAAGGAGAATTACGGGAGGTCAGAGTAAAAGGATTCCTTAAAAGTAGAGCTAATGTCTGTGCTTCCAAATTAGATGGCAAATGAGAGATTGCAAATCAGCATTTGGAGGCAAAATACCATCCTGGGCTGAAATCTTAAGTGCCTTCAAGATTATTCTCTTCCTGAAGACATTGGTTTCATTTCTTTTCTGTTAACTGAAATTCTCTGTGTTTTAATTATTCCCCTGATTAATTTTTCATGTTGATTTCTTTGCTATGCTTGCGATTTGCAGGTTCTCTCCTTATGGTCTGCCTATATTTGAGACTGTCACTGATACAATCTTTACTCCTTCTCGCAGATCACTTAGGATAGTATGAAATGCTGTCAGCCTTAACACCCACTTCTGCAATACACTCCAGGATAGCTCTCTGCAGTCATTCATCAACATTTGTCACTACTTTTCGCTAATGCTGCTTTTGACAGTTTTCAGTTTACTGAAGTAGTATCATGTATGAGCCATGGGTAAACATTCAAGAGGAAATTTAAATGACAGTCCACATAAGGTTCCCAAGGCAGAGGAGAACAAACCAGGCTTAGAGGGGGGATCATCAAAGCCAGTGGGCCCTGTTATATATTCAGATTCCACCTCCACCTCTTTAAATCTTTGATAGCACCACTAATCTTACCTGTACATCAACTCTGGTGTTTATCATCCTGAAGGAAATGGTAATTGTAAGGGAGAAGAGCTTGAAAGTAAAGGAATTCAGACTCAGGGGAAGGGAAATCACTCAGAAAAAGAATATCTTGGTTTGACCTTCTAAAGGACAGCTTTACTGGGAATAGAGCCTCAAAGTATACAATGGAAAAAAAGAAATTTTTATAAAAATTGGTAGCAATTTAAAAAGTTACAATAGGAGATACCTGTTTTTCAGGAGACTGTCTCCTGAAATAGCTGCAGCTGAAATATTAAAGAAGAGAGAAACTGAGAGTAAAGATGGATTCACTCAGTAGTGTACAAGAAATTAAGGTAAATAAACATAATACAAAAAAAAAAGTAATTAGTACAAGCAATATTGAATTCAGCTTTAATAAACTCACTAAGAATCATGTTATAATTGTGATTTTGGGGAATTTTATGCTAGTGTAGATTTCTGTTCACAGCACTTTGAAGATTAACCTTTACAGTGTTAAAATCATCGAAATCAGGACAGGGAAATTCTCATTTATAGATGTTGAAAGTAAGGTAAATACATCTCTCTCTATATATATAAATACATGTAAGAAAAATATCTTGTAATGAAACTACTGTATTCTCTACTTTTATCAGAATTATCAGGCATTCCATTTCTATTTTTATTTGGTTTTATTTTTGTTTTTCAAAACCCATTATCTCCATAAGATTCTGATTTGAAATGTTACTTTATCTTTGTTTTAAGTCTTATAAGCAGCTGTTGCTCCATTCTGCTTGAAATATGTTGTCATTTTGTCTTTGGTGCCTCAAGTTTGAAACTTGAGGAACTTCTACAGTAATTGTCTCCTAAGAGAAGTCTGTGACACAGAATGGAAGAAAAGTATCTGTCCCTAAGTTTAATTTTTTTGAGTAGCACTTCTATGTAGGTGTGTTTCACATCCCAGTCAATTTGTCTCATTCAGAAAAAAGTTATATCCAGCTTAAATATACAACAAGCTTCATTACTTTGTATTCAAAAAGCTTTTAGACTACAAGTGACTCAATAAAGTACTAATAATTAAGGATTTCATTCAGCAGATCAGTTTGCATTAAGTTCAACTCACAGTTGTTTAGCCATGTCAACAATTAATTGTACAGAAACAAATGTTACTCATTACTGAGCTGGAACCCATTAATATACAAATCTTTGAATAAATAAACTGCAATTATAGCAGAATGTAGTCCTCTGATGGAACAGCTACAAAGTTTGTCTCTTTCTAAAAGCTTTTCCTAATGCCTCACTGATTTCTATTTCCTCCTCGTTAAGTTATGGACTAATTAGTTTAGTGCTTTGTTGTAGAGTAGCAGTTTTCACTTTCTGCAATGTTTATCTTTTCATATTTCTACTTTCAAAAGTATTCTGTCTAAAAATGATGCTGCTCTGCATCAAAGTTACCACTTCAGTTAGTTATAAAATGCTGAGGTGATGAGGACTGTGGAAATTGCTGTAATTCTGCAAGTATTTGTGTTTGCTTACTGTTGCACAGCTGCCTAGGTGTTATTTGAAGACAGGGCTCATCAGCAAACGAAAATTTCATTTACTGAAATTTTTTTAAGTCTTTCACTTTAAACTGCTTCCAGTGCAGTAGAAAAGACAAACTTAAATCAAAATAGGTCTTTCACCTAGACCCAAGTTCAAGCTTTTTGCTCTCCTACAATCTGGATAAGGCAAGATCTCGATTCTGGTTTGTCTGTCTTAGCTTACAAATTGACCACCTCTGTCTCTCACAACTCACGTATTCTTGCTGTGATTAAGATCTCATTTACTTGGTATTTAAATCAGATTAAAACTCCTACCTAGATGTAAGAATACTTTCCCAGCATTTTTTTTTTTTTTTTTAATGAAAAAGTCCCTGAAAAAAAAGGCTTGCCTTTCAGGTGGATGTTTGTCTACAAAAAAAATGTTTTCTTGAAAGTTCCCAGTCAGCTCTATTTAGCTGCTGAGGGGGGGAAAAGTTTTGCTACTATAAATCATGCACAGCATTTACAGATAATTTGTGGAGCAATTAAAGTAGCTACTAAGATTTTATGCTGTGCAATTATGTTTCCTCCATCAGAACATCATTAGGAGAATACTTGTTTGCCCTTGCAAGTAGAGCTTATTAAATGTAAAGAAAAATGTAACTGGCAAGCAATAAAGGGCAGATTAAGGGACAAATAATATGTCCAAGGAGTTCTTTATGAGCAGGGCTGTTTTGTGTGTTCAGCTTTTGTTTTTCTAGCCTTCCCTGGAATAAAAATAAGAGCTCAGAAAACCTATTTAAATCCACGTAGTTGGCTGACAGTTTTAAATGCAACTCAGTGTGTCAGTAGTAAATACACTAGGTTATAGTTAAGTAAAAAGGCAGTATGTACTAAACCTGAGAACATCACGACATAGCGTTGAATACACCTGCTTTTTTCAGTTTTAGTCACTCTCCAAAAGGTAGATTTATGGCTTTTAGGACTGTAGGAAAACTCAGGTTAGAAAGTAATCAAAAGGTCTAGTGCAGCCTCCTGCTCAAAGCAGTGTTAACTAGAAGGACAAACCAGGTTGCTCAGTGATTTATACAACAGAGTTTTGAAAACTTCTAAGGATGCTCCACTGGAAACATGATCAGTCCATAGACTGCAAGACCTCTCTGGTCAGCATGTTCTGCTATTTGTCTGACCTCATGATGAAAATGTTTGTCCTTACCCAATCTTAATGCCATTTGTTTCCACTTATCCTTGTTATCTCACTTCTTTCCATCCCTGTGAAAAGGCTGGCTCTGGCCCCTTGATAATCTCCTTGTAGGCAGAGAATTGGTGGTGGGGTTGCTGGTTTTTTAAACTTCTTCATTATTAAACATCTAATAATGTTTGGGAGAACACTGGAAAATTAGAATTGTTTAGCCTAATAAAGAGAAGACTTAGGAGAGCAATTAATAGTAGCTTTCAAGTACATAAAAGGTGTATTTAAATATTGTCTCTGATTCTGAATTTCTGGTTCATATGTAACACTGAAGTTTACAAGGTTACTTGCATGACTCAGTGTGGCAGAATGAGAGTTGTCAGATGAAACACAGGCTAGCTGAAACACTGCTCAAAAAGGATTGGTTTAAAGTACAGACAAAACTAAATCATGCTTTGCCCTCTGTTATAAACTTGAGTCTAAGCTGAAATAAAAATAAAAAAAAAAAGAAGAAGACACATATTAGTTTGAGATATTTGTTCTGTTTAATCGATAGTTGTCTGAAAAGATAAAAATTGAATGAGAATAAGGTTGGTTTATCAAAGGGAAAATGTCCAAACTCTTATTCATTATTAGGTGTCCTCAAGTTTTAGGGAGAAAGTAAAGGAAGGAAGAGGAAATCTCTCTGTCTGCTGGATAGGCTATTAAAGGGTGTCATCATCTGTGTAATTTTTTTCTTGCTGCACTCCTGGAGAGAAACAGAAGTAATTCATCTCTGCAGCAGTACACTGGATTCCCAGGTGTCCATGTTGAAGGTGTATTTAATTTCTCACTTCAGATTTCAACTGAGTAGTCTACTATTTTGGTTTTCAAGCACATCACTTCATGTTTTAACCTCTGCAGCTAGAACAGAAGTAGATATGAAAAAAACCAGGTCAGTAGATACTTCATAAATACTTCATAACTTCAGTAATAGATTTCGACACAACTTCACTCATAATGACCATTCCTTCTTCTCAGTTTTATCACCACCCCTTACTAGACTGTATTCAAAGAGAACATTAAATTTACAGAATAAGAAAAATATAAGTTTCTGCCACAAATATTTCTGAATTTAAAGTAAACTTAACACAGCAGTAAGCTAAAGCTAGAAAAACAGTTATAATAGCAGCTGACAGAATAAAAAGTGGGCTCTTTTTATAGATCTTTAAATTTTAAAATGGTTTGAATTCAGGAGTTAATGTCCAGAGGGGAAATATGAAACATTAGTCCATGTTCAGAATAATAATTAAAAAAAAAATCCAGGAGTTTTGTGACATTAAAGTTTATATATAAAGTGGCATTTTAAATTCTGCAGGGTGGACCCTCCACTCATTTAATTTCTGGATAATGCATATGCCAAACCATGCCAGACTGAAGGCTTGTTCACCTTCATGGTATCTTTTCTCAAACATTCTTTTCTTTCATGCTCTTTATGACATTGTCATGCAAAAATGTATGGTGATTCTCATTTCCTTTTTTCAGCACTATCTCAAGACAGATTGAATATTTTCTGTCTAGCACTTCTGTTCTCATCAGTATATCTTCAGTTTCATCACTTAACTGGTTTGCTTTGGACACAAAATTTTCATTGATTATCTTTTCTTTGTGTGCCACATTGTCATCAACCACCAACCTGCACCTACAGTAGCTGAACACAGTCACCATGTTAAGTGTCTGTTTGTCAAAGAACGTCTCTGGAAAATGAGACTAAACTCAAATAATTGCTGCACCAGCAAATCCTGGAGTTATTGTCTGACCGAAAAGTGCTAGAGGCCACGAGTCTTCAGCTCCTTGTCTGGAATTGTGTCATACCTTTGGACACCAGCAAAATTCCAAGTCCTGAAAGCCTCTGAGAGATCATTTGCTTAATGACTTTGCATCAGGAATCCCTCCAGTAGTCCTCCAGCAACTACATAGTCCCATGAATTCACAAATCCCATGCCTGAGGATGCATTATCTATATTGTGCTTTTGGTGCCAGACAGCACTTCTCCTTTCTGGGGGTTATTTTCGAGACACAGGGAGTCCATTTTTCAAGCCCTTGGCAACATTAATATTGCATCTGTTTTTGAAGTGACTTTCTATTTTTGATGGCATGACTAGGAAGGGAGAAAATATTTGAGTTCTGTTGTTCATCCTCTGTCTGCAAAGACATGGTATGTATGGGTGCCGTGCACTTTCTGAGATTTATCTAATTCAGAGGACTAATTCACCTGTGTTGTACTAAGAACTTCATGTCCTAAAAGTGGACTCATTCTTCAACACTTCCTTTGTCCAAAGAGGATTGTTTTTCACCACAGAAAGCAATCCCCGAGATTGTTTCTGCTGGTAATTGGAAAAGCTAAATGTATTATCTCCTGCTAGAGATTCTTAAACTGGATGAATGAGTTGTGTCAAGGTCCAAAATGAGACTAGCAGGATGAAGACTATCCTCAGCACTCCCTGGAATTCAATAAAAGCTCTGTTTCCATCAAGAGAAGTACCATCATGGGTAGTTATGATACAGCAGGTGTATTACTGACACATACCAAGCTGCGGCTTCCACCCAAGTGCAATTTATCAGGCATTATAATCTCTCAGGGCCTTGGGTGACCTAGTTTGTACCTGTACTTTCTGCAGTTCTTTTGGTTGGATTTGGAGTCTTATACGCCAGGGACAAGTTGCCTCCAGGCAATGGCTCAAAGGCACAACAAAAATGTTATTCAGCACATTTGTGCTCATATGCACTTCTGGGCTTTTCCTTGCAGACACTTAAAAAACTGAACTGTGTTTGAGTATTAGTGCACTCACAGTGTAGCCACAGCTGTATGTGTCTCTGTGGGCTGCTCCACTAGTAATATTCTTCTTGAGTCTGATTTAAGGGAGCAACAATTTTGATAGATTATTAGAAGAAAGTCTGAGTGAGATCATGTTTTGCAGTGCCAATTCCTGAGCAGTAATTGCAGTAAATTGCTCACAAAATTTACTACCCACATCTATGAAGCTGTCTGATGCTTTTTTAGACAGTGTATCTCTGAGTTCTGTTCCAGCAATCATGTCTGGTTTTTTGCCCAGTCTCTTTCCGGTAGAATTTAGATGGGTAGAAAGTTGGCCAATCTTCATCTTGGCCTTTGAATCCTCGCTTGCCCTGGTCCTTAGCCTAGTGCCTTCTTTTCTCACTTTCTTGGCCTTGGCTTGTGCTTGACCATGTTGGTCTTGGGTTCTCTACCTCTTCTGGCTCCAGCCCAATCTTGGCCTCTAAGGCTTCCTCCCATTTGTGCCTAACAACCCCCATCACTGGTCAAGCACGATCTCAGATCGTAAACATCTACTTGTCCTGAACTACCCCTCTGATTCTTTATTGTTTTGAGGGTTTTTAACATTTTATTTAGGCTATTATCTAAATACATTTAGTTAAGGGGAAAGAATTGTGCTGGAGTTGTTAATTTTTCAGCAGTTGCCTCTACATTTTAAGACATCTGTTAATTTCTGTGAGGGAAGTAGGGATTTTAGCCACCATGAGATTTTAGCATATGAATGAAGGGAAACTAAATCTCATTATTTCTTTGCAACTGGCAAAATTTATCTTGCTGCCCTTTTGGATGAACTCCCTAAGTCAAAGTGCTACATTAAGAATGGACATTCAGATTTTTCAGCTGTTAAGTCAAGTCCATAGTGGCAGATAGGGCATTAGCTATTGGGCAGGAAGGAGATAGATGGATGGGTTTTTTGGTGTTTATGTTTTCTGAAGTAATGGATGTAATATATGTTCCAGCAGTATCTCTATTTATGAATTGTTGGGAGTTTTTAAGAAGATATTTTTTCCTATATCAGCCTCATGATTTATTCTCTGTATTAATTCAGTAACTTGATAATTTCAAAATTCAGGAGCAAATCATTATTGATTTATAGATTGATTCACTCAGTCTTTGGTTTGATAGATTCATTATTTATTTTTAATTAGCTGAACAACTTACAGTAATTTAGCCCAAGTCATTGTTATTGTTATTCACTTCTTCCTTTAATCATAATCCCTACACAGAGAGGAGAACTGATCATTCAAATTACATTGTTAACTCCAAGTTTGTCGATAACGTAGCAAATAATTTCAGTTACTTGAGCCATTTCTCTAAATTAATACTTTTGTCCCACCCAGAAGAACTATAAAGTCAGTATGAAAAGCAAATAAGAAAGATTCATGTGTTTTGAGGGAAGGATATAGCATGGTTAAATATGAAGCAGCGAGAGCATGGCTCTGTGTCAGTCAGGGTTCTTCAGTGCCCTCTGAGTGGTGTGAGATATCTTGAGGAAGCTATGGAAGTAAAATACTCCACTTTTGGACCGTCCATCAAATTTAGAAGGAAAGTCATCACCCATTCATGTCCTGGGCTCCTATGTGGTGTTTAGCTGGTTAGCTGCATTTTAACACATTATTGCTACATATATAGCTGCCTCTGTTCTACTCATTTTGTTACACCCTTCTGTTTTGACAATGCTTCCCAACACTGTGTCTGTTTTCCACTGATTTCATAATCATCTCTCATTATCTATGAAAAATACTTATATTCTTAAAAAATCATAGAATAGTTCAGGTTGGAAGGGACCTTTAAAGGTCATCTAGTCCAACCCTCAAATAAGATTTGTCCAGAAAGCAACCTTTGGTGGAAATCCTCATCTGTCCTTTTAGTTCATTTGCTATAATTTGGCTTATTTGCACATAACTGCACTTTGTCTACTATACGTGATTCAAAAACAATTACATCATTCCTAATTACCACTTTGCAACAGTGATAATTTTGGAAGGACAACTGTCAATAGGTGTGACTTCAAAGAATGGTATAGGAGCCCAACTTGATTAATACACTATCTACATTTTTCCTATTATTATGCAAGGATATTTCCTTGTTTATGCTTTTTGAGAAACACTGAATTGATGTTTTCTTACCCTCTGAAAATATAAATAAATCTGGAGACCTGACCTGACACAAAATTGAGCATTGAAACAATTCTGTGATGTTCTCTAGGCATATTATTCCTGACTTTATATGAGCAAGTTTATTGAAAACATTCAGGTAAAATACTCTGATTTATTGCCTTTCCATGGTAGATATACTGAATGCATAAAAATGCAGTGAAATTAAATAGGATTTTCATGAAATTACGCATGCAATAACATCTTGGTATGAGTGAGAGATCAACATTTTAATTTGATTTTAATGTGTGCTTTAATTCTTTATTCTTGTATCAGTAGTATATTCTTTTTAACCCCTTGTATTTCCTTGTTAATATTTCAATCATGCTTTTTATGAAAAAAACAACTAAATTTTTGTAGGCGTTACATCTGGTGAACTGTAAACTTGTTACAGGAGGGCATACAACTAAAGTTAAAATTAACAATGTATTTTGTGTTCTGTATGAAATAAAAAATGAGTAGTACATCTTGTCTTCTCTTAACATCACCTGGTGAGGATGTATTTTAGGCAAAGCTCTGATCATTAACATTAAGAGGGGCCAACTAGTCAGCAGGATGTACATACAGAGGAAATGTGACACTGCAACTCCTCAAGGGCCTCAGAAAATAAAATTAAAGAAAAATTAATTAATAATAAACACCAAAAATGTCCATGTGAATAAAGACAAAGATCTTCAGTAGGCTGAAACCAACAATCATGTCTTGAGAAAAGAAGGAATGTTCTGGTGCAGGGTATTCTGTAAGGATAAGTATAGTTATTTACTTGGGGGAAATAATTAAATTGCATAAAGGGGTTTGCAATAACTTTACATGGCTAACTCACATAACAAAGATAATTTGATTTTTTTCTTCAGGTCGCAATACTGACATCTGAATTTAAAAATTTTAAATTTAAAAATAGGATCTAAATGTAAGATTTAATGCTTATTGCTGTAGAATTGGTAGCCAACCCATGTGTTCATTTCTAAGTCTCTCCTCTGGTAATTGCTGGGAAACAGATTCTGCACTAGCTAAGCTGTGGGCTTCACTTTTTTTCATGATAATAATGAAATAGTTTCAGAAAATTCAGTCTGAAGTAAGAAAAAGTTTTTTTCTCTCAAAAACTTTTTTCCTTCTAGTCTTCAAAACCGAAAAAAATACACCTGTCAATATCCTCTTACTTCTTAATCTTTTATGCAGTAAACCTAAGGAAAACAGTAATTTTCAAAAGCTTTGGGTAACTTTTCATTTCAAACATTTCCAACATGTTCCACCTGGGATATGTTGTGATTACTGGAGCAAAACTCATTTGTGTTGAAACACTGGCATATTTTATTTAGCAGACTTTGATAGCAGCAAGTTAAATGGCAGAAATCAGAAGAGCTTAACCAATTTCCCCTTCTTTCTGCAGTAAAACGGTTTTGTAGTAGAACAAATAGGCTTTTCTAAGCGTTCTAAACATTGTTACGCATGAAATACTTTAGAATGGTTGCCAAACTGGTGTTAGCATTTTACAGGGAAACCATTCTGTTTGTGAAGGCATTGCAATAAGAGACAAAAAGAACCCAAACCCCTCGAATTACACTTCATGTAAATGTGCACATTAGGAAACATTGCGAAACAAAACTGTTGTTATTCAAGAGTTACTGCAAGAGTCGCATGGATTTTGTGACTGATATCATAAACCGCAGTAACCCAGGAGTACAGGACTAGACAGACTCATATCTGACAAGTAGCTTAATAAGTTCCTAATAAGCTTCAGAAATTAATTCACAACAGATGATATAGCAATATGTGATCTTATAGGGAGTGGTACCTAGAAGTCTTGTCACCTGGATACCTGTCTTACTGTTGAGTAAGTAGGTTGAATACCATGGGAAGGGGGGGAAGCAAACAAGCCCAACCCTCAAACCTTTCCATACAATGCCGGATCTCAGCTTTACTCTTATGTATCTTTGCCCCTGTTGCAGTCCAAGAAAGTATATCTATATCATATGCCATAATTGAAAAAAATCCATGTTCTTCATTATTTCCACTAAGTTATTTAAATGGAATTTCCATAATTGTGGGATTTTCAATAGGGAAACCCATTTATTAGTTTAATTTCATTTACACTTTCTGCCTCATCACAGGAAATTGTATAATTTTGCCTTTTTGATTTAAGGTAAAATATGATCAGCCTTACAGAGGAAAGCAAATAAGCATTATGTCTTTTTTTCCAAACTTTTAGTAGAACTCTTTCAGAATTCATAATTATTGAAGACCCACTTCAATAGTCTTAGTTTTTTAGTGACTGTATTTGCAAATTTTAAATGCTAACATTTAACTAAGTCTGTGTTTTGTCTGTGATTTAGTGCCATATATCAGTACATATTTCATTTTCTGTTTCTCTGTTACCATTAATGGCTCTGTGGAAGTTTTGGTTTAAAGTGGAGAAGTGATGATTTTGGAGGTACTGGAGATGGTAGAGATGTAGCAAATTTGTAGGAAAATTAAAAAGGAGATGGCTGTGGCCTATAGCAAACTTGAGGAGTCAGAAGCTCTTGCATCTGACTGCAAACTCCTCTTACACACCTTGTCAAACCTCAGAAGCCGCAGCACATCACGAAATCATTTAGACGTAGAAAAGACCTTGAAGATCAAGTCCAACCATAAACCTGACACTGCTAGGTCCACCACTAAACTGTGTCCCTAAACACCACAGTCTACACATCTTTTAAATACCTCCAGGGATGGTGACTCAACCACTTCCCTGGGCCGGCTGTTGCTGTGCTTGACATTGCAGTTAGTTACCACCATCTTCTGAGTCAAGAAAAAGATGGAAAGAACCAGCTGTTTATGGATGGTAGAGAAAAAAAGGTCACAGACTGCTGTGTACTAATTTGTCAGACTGCACGTGCACTCTTCTGCTGCTCTTGCTGCGAGCTGTGTTGCCTCTGGCAGAGGAGGGGAGCAGGCAGCTCAGCGCACCAGCTTTGTCTTGAACTGCCGAGTCAGCAAGAGCTGGTCTGCTGGTGTCTGCCCACATGGCATCTGCTGTTGCTGGCAAGGAAGGTGATACTGATTTTTGCAATCTATGGCTACACAGGCTTTGCAAGAGATCTGAATAGACTTTTCTGGAAAGCATCTCCAGAGCCCACTAGTTAGTCACAGTTAGCTCAATTGCACGTGGCTTAACATTGAGTCCAATGTTTATCTGAGCTGGAGCATTTTGTTCCTCTGTGACACATAAATAAACCAACACCAGAGAGAGAAATGCAATCAGGTAATAATTTCACAAAATCAGAGCTATTGGTCAGTAATTATTTCTCATCACTCCTATTTTATCCTTAAAACAAAATCAAAGAAAAAAAACAAACAAACAAAAAACTGAAAACTCTGAGATTCAATAGTGAGGCATGCATGCCAGTTACAGTGAAATGTGCATGCACAAGAACTCACCTGGTTACGTTTGAGAGTCACTGTCAAATTTTTAAGATACAAAATCACTGTGCTGTAGAAGACGCACTTTATGTTTACTGCCTGTCCCAAACTCTCACTAAAGGGGCAAATGTGTTAAGAAATGACCATTGGACCCAAAGGACTTTTGTGTTGTCTCT
This sequence comes from Myiozetetes cayanensis, assembly GCF_022539395.1. Taxonomy (NCBI): domain Eukaryota; kingdom Metazoa; phylum Chordata; class Aves; order Passeriformes; family Tyrannidae; genus Myiozetetes; species Myiozetetes cayanensis. Next base: position 82,822,482 of record NW_026087411.1, on the reverse strand, counting down.
CTGGGGAGTTTTACAATAATACTGGTACACCGTGTAGTGTCTAATAAAGTAAACAGAGCTTGCATTTCTGTAAAATTGAAGGGCTACTGCAGAGAAATGGAGAAATGAATTTTCCACAGGTTTGCTATGTGAATGTCACCCGTTCTAGCATGATGATTTATTCACATCATTTTGGTAGCCATAGTGAGAGTATTTACTATCCTAGGCTATGATTTTTCACTCTGGCTAATGAGGAAGTGAAAATCAGACAAAATTCTCTGAGCAATAAGAAGAAGGTTTGTGTTTTGTTATTGACATATCTTACATCATGCCCATGTGTTGTATGTGTACAGCAACACACATTAGTGTGCTGCATAGGAGTCCTATGCCAGCAGAAAGGTTCTGGGTATAGGGATGCAGCAACGACCAGAATAGTAGGATGGAATTTAACAGCTTCTGAGTTAATGATGGAAACTTTCAGGAATGAGCTAGTGAGAGAGGACTTGCATGATGAGAAACAAAAGGGAAAGTGAAATGTGTTTCAGTGTCAAAGGCTAAATTGTAAAGCAGGTTTCTTATATAAACCACAGGTTCAGATAAGGAGAAAAGTCTTCAGGATATACAGTATGGTGCGAATAGAAAAGATGGAGGGGAGGGAAAGATCAGAGGTGTAGAATAAGCATGGAGGAGAGTGTAGAAGAGAGGTCAGAGAGTCTCCTGTGGATCCTTTAGAGAAGGAGGAAAAGTTTTAATTGAATTTAAAAATACCACAAAGGCTAAGGAAAGTGATTGATAAGGTGCACCTCCTAGATTGAAAAAATACACCTGACATGCAGTGTACTTACTGGGAAGATTTGAAGGGATGATGAACAACAGTTGAGACAAGAGGACTTCACATCTGAAAGTATTCAGGGAGAGAGTTAAAGCAGACAATGGGAATGCAGCAATGACTTGTAGTAAGGTTTCAAGGATGCGGTTAGGCTTTCTCATAGCAAAATTATATGAAGTAAAGGCATACGGTAGCTGTGAAAGCCTCTCAAGGTTTTCCTAATAATTGGGCTCTAAGAACAAAGTCAGAGTCTGAGATTCAGTGCTAATCAAGGTGCCCAGAAAAAAATAATAACATCCTGTGACTGACTAGCACTGGTTTATCTGGTTGAAACGCATAAATAAGAGCAAAGTCTAGTGGAGATAGATACAACAGGGCAGAGCAGCGTATAAAAGATACAATTAAAGCATTCTTGTGACCTAGATTTAGATAGCTGAATCACACAGGCGGTGCAAGGGGAACATAGTTTTAAAATTAAAGCAGGTGAGATGTGGAGTCACCAACAGTTGGAGGAAAGAAAGCTGCATAAAAAAGGGAAATGGTGCCAGTAAAAACCAGAAAGCCCAGTCCTGCCAGAGACCAGATTTGTATCTCACTGGATTTTTTGATTGATGGGTTGAATAAACCATGTTGTCTGCGGGTCAGGAGAGGGGGAAGGGCTGGGCCTAGGCCTGGGGCCAACGTGGCTGTGCCCATGCAGAGCACATGACAGGGAAAGCCACGTGGCTGGGCTGTCGAAAATGCCACCTGGTGGCCCACCCACACCACACCCCCTGCAACCTCTAAGTGGCTGTGGCACTCCCCACTTTGGCTAGAGGGACAGTGAGTGGCAGTGAACCAAAGGTCCCAACCTAGGGGGACAAAGTCTATAAACAGGCATGCACATGGCCTCCATCTTCCCGTGGCCTCTGCCCTCCTGACTTCTCAACATGTGACCTCCAGAGTCACATGTCTCTCTCCTCTCTTTGTCCTTTTATTCTTTCTTCTCTTAATCTCTCTGTTCTGTATTTCACTTAAATTGTATGGAGGTTCGTGTTTGCTGTATTTAAAAAAAGGTTCCCTTACTGTAGCAATGCTTGCTCATCTCAGTAATCTGTTGTAATGCTTTTAGGAAGTTGCATGTTATTTCTGTAAAATGCTTTTTGCCAAAACCCCTATTTTCTCACCCAATTAAAAGAAATCTCCTAGAGAAAAATGCGTAGTTTTTCTCCGGAAGTGAACTCAAGGTATCAAAGAATCAAAGACTTTGCAAGGGTTCGTGTGGGCGAAATCTCTTGAAGTCTAAAATTAAAGTGTACAACTCATAAAAGCCTGGAGCTTCTGGACTGGAGTATAACAAGTCCTCCTGACTCATTCGTCACTTTGGGATCCATGAGTTGAACACTGTCTTGATCCTATATGCCCTTTATTTAAAGAACTGAGGCGCGACCCCTCAGGTGTATGACAGGTGTTGTACACCAATGCTTGCAAGACACCAGGCAAACTTTTGCCATACTAGATATGTCTCAAATGCGGAGTTTGAGATTTCCCTTTTCTTATCTTTTAGGTTTCATTCAGAATAATTGGAACAGGACAGGAATTCAGATTTTCCCACAGGATGTTTAATTTGTCCGACCCTTTTCACTACTTCTCTCCACTGTACTAGTTGCTAAGAGTTTTTGCAGTCTCAGCAGCATGAGTAATTTATATTATCTTTCCCCTTGCATGTTAAAAAGTATTTCCTTCGTGTATCTGGAGTAGCTACTAAATGCAAAGGCACACAACTATCACAGCTGTTTCTTCATTCACCATCTGATATGAGATGACAAAAGGATCTAGAAATTATACACCTATATAAGAAAAATTTGGAGATGACTGGAATAAAATGGAACAGCTGCTCTCTGAGGAAGCCAATAGCATTATAGCAGAAGTAAAATCAGCTCCCTTTAAGCCAGATGTCTCTAAATCAGGAACAGACCAAATAAAATACTTATATATTGATGAGCTATATTGAGATACTGTAATTCCATGGTTAGGATTTTGTTCATGACAAACGAACCCAAAGCCCAGTTAGGCACACAATTATAGTAATCATTGTGTGAGGACTATCCAGCATGTCAAAATGAGGTCCAAATGGCTAAAGCACTGAACAAGCGGTTGTTTAAAGCTGGATATCCAGCAATGTTGGGAACAGGACTGACTGTAATTAGAAGTCCCATCTTGATATTCCAAGTCAGATTCTTTACAAATATCTATATGGAAGCCCTTCTTTCTGGTCTGGTATTCCTATACGTAACCATCTTCTCAGAGCATGTGTCTATGATTATTCATTAGTAGCAGGGCAAGGTTTAGTCTTTTAAAGGATAGTTATTTGGTGGTATTTGCTTACTTCTTGTGTACATTCAAAAAGTTTAATAGGAAAAGAAAGAAGTCTTGGTTTCAAGATTATTCTTAGTCATAGAATCATAGAATCAACCAGGTTGGAAAAGACCTCTGAGATCATCAAGTCCAACCCTTGATCCAACACTACCGTGGTTATTAGACCATGGCACTAAGTGCCACATCCAGTCTCATCTTAAAAACCTCCAGGGACAGAGAATCCACCACTTCTCTGGGCAGCCCATTCCAATGTCTGATTATTCTCTCAGTAAAAAATTTCTTCCTAATATCCAACCTAAACCTCCCATGGCAGAGCTTAAGACTTAAGACCCTCTTGTCCTACTGCTGGTTGCCTGGGAGAAGAGACCAATACCCACCTGGCTACAACCAGGTAGTTGTAGAGAATGATGAGGTCTCCCCTGAGCCTCCTCTTCTCCAGGCTAAACAACCCCAGCTCCCTCAGCCTCTCCTCACAGGACTTGTGCTCAAGTCCCTTCACCAGCCTGGTTGCTCTTCTCTGGACCTGCTCCAGCACCTCAATATCCTTCCTGAACTGAGGGGCCCAGAACTGGACACAGCACTCCAGGTGTGGCCTCAACAGCGCTGAGTACAGGGGAAGGATCACTTCCCTGCTCCTGCTGGCCACACTGTTCCTGATGCAGGCCAGGATGCCATTGGCCTTCTTGGCCACCTGGGCACACTGCTGGCTCATGTTCAGCTTCCTGTCAATCCAAACTCCCAGGTCCCTTTCTGCCTGGCTGCTCTCCAGCCACTCTGTGCCCAGCCTGTAGCGCTGCAGGGGTTGTTGTGGCCAAAGTGCAGGACCCGGCACTTGGCCTTGTTGAACTTCATCCCACTGGAATCAGCCCATCTCTCCAGCTTATCCAGGTCCCTCTGCAGAGCCCTCCTGCCTTCCAGTAGATCAACACTTCCCCTCAGCTTGGTGTCATCTGCAAATTTGCTAATGGTGCACTCAATCCACTCTTCTACATCATCAATAACGATATTAAACAGGACTGAGCCCAACACTGATCCTTGGGGGACACCAACTGGATGCAGCCCCATTCACCAGCACTCTCTGAGCCCTGCCATCCAGCCAGTTACTAACCCAGCAGAGTGCCCCTGTCCAAGCTGTGGGCTGCCAGCTTTTTCAGGAGAATGCTATGGGAGACAGTGTCTCTGTATTTCTGGCTATAGACCTTCTGAAGATTACTATAATCATCAATTTAGAGGTTACAGTAGACAAAGTAGAGGGATACTTCTTTAAAACTGAAAGGAGTAGGAAGTTTATTGTCTAACACCACAATGGTTGTCATGGTAGCTAAGACATTCAGCCTTTTTTTGGGAGCAGCACCATTCTGAGGGGTGCATGAGGTGCAATCCCAGCAGAGCAGCTCTGCTGACTCAAGCCCTCTTTGTTGGGAGTGTATATTATTAAAAAGTTATGCCAAAATTGTGAATAGAGATTGATGATAATAAGGTAGTTTATGAGATGTTAATTGGCATATGGTGTACATCAAAAAGTACATTAGAAAATAAGTGGAATACCAGCACTGTTGTTAATACTAATGATACCAAACAAGCAGCACCTGACCATGTAACAGGCACAGCTGGGTAACTCTGAAGTAACACCTGCACTGTGCTTCTGCAAGGAGTCTGGGCAAATGAAATAAAATCCATGTTTCCTGTACTGAGTATAATTAGTTGTCACTGGTTATTCACTTCACCAGTTATTCTGATTTTGTGTATAATACTGTTATTCACATAACATCTCTATTAATTCATATTAGTAGAGATGTTATATTGTTTGGACAATACCGTTTCTCTAAAAAGTAAGTTCAGCTACCAGATACATCAGTATTTATATGGCAGGAATGGACACAACAAAAAGACTAATTTACTTGATGAATTCAGACTGATCATCTTCTGAATACCAGTACAGGTGTTACATAAAGCTAATGAAAAATACAGGTGCTTCAGTTTTTTCAGAAATAAATCTTTGCTTTTGAAATGCAATAGACACCTCCTTGATTAAAGTGATCACACTCCAGCTATACACTGTCTCTGGCAGTCCAATTTGACATACAAGTCAGAATTTTCAGGCAACATATTCTAATTCAAGTTAGAATAATAAAAATAATAAAAATCTTTTAAAATAATAATGAAAGAATATTTAATAAAAAAGAGCCACATGGTTAGAATTGGGAACTTCTGGGCAGCAGAGCCATAGATTACATTTTTTACCCTAAATCTCTCTTTCCTTATAACCTAGCATGGTTATTATCAAAAGGAAAAAATAAATAAAATAGCAATAAGGGATGTGTCTAATATTGAATGTCATCCTTTGTTATAGATACATACAAAAGTATTAGAAGTTCTTTCTCATTGTTAGGAGAGGTCTCATTGTTCAGCTGGAGGTCCCAGTGAAAAAGAATGCAGCTCATTTTAAAAAGTACAAGAAAAAGTTAGTTTTGTAAACTTTATGTGTACACATGCACTCTTTGTTTATTTCATTGTGGAGGTTGGTGCATTATGTTCCAGAGCTTGTTATCCATGGGTCAGATGGTATTGTCACTTGTACCAAGTGAAGAGTCAATTCAGGATCCTTTTAAATGAATCAATCAACGTAATATTGAAATTTATCTTTTGGTAGTGTTTGTCATCCAAATTCATCAGAGGAGCTACGGTACAAAGAGCAGATAGTTCTGTCTGTTTTTCATGAAGAAAATGAACATACATTTTATAGCAGCTTGTAGACTCCATTTCCCTCTAGTGCTGGTGTTATCGGGACAGCTAAAACTTTCTTGTACAGAGTTCATACAGGCTACATAGGATTTATGGACCAAAACTCATCTAATGTAAACATGAGGCTTACACAATTATTTAGTTTTCTGACATGAAAAGGACTGAAGGGAGATGTAAGGATACATTCTGCCTTAAACATAGTAGAAAGCATTCCAGAGGATCTCAGTCAGACCAGCTGGTATTCATATGAAGAGCTGTCACTGAGATATGTTTCCTCCTTCTCTCCCTCATAACCTTTTTCTGTCAGCTTGGTTAGCCTATTTATTATTTTATTAATGATTCTAATGATTCTAATCCCAATTTTCTTATTTACAGACTTACAGGTAAGATTTTTATTCTGATCTTGATCAAAAGGGACAATCAGACTCTCACTGAAGTCCCTGTCAAGTGATAATGAAGGAACTGTTTTAAGGTGTGTAACTGTTAATTTGACACAAACCAAAGGGAATAAATGGTAATATAGAGGAGTTTTCAGGTTGCAAGTTGTGTTCAAATACTGCAAGGTGTCACTGAAGGTCTCATACAGGCGACACATCTTTTCTGTGTCTGAACATGAAAGTTGTTTATGTTTGTTACCAGATTAGTGATTGGTGTGTCAGCTTTAATACTGCTCAGCAAGAAGTTGTAAATAAAATTTTAAAAATCGTGGCCAAAGACTTGTGATTCTGACCACTTTGTCTTGTACAAGATTCAAAAGACATCCTGTGTCCCTGCGGAGACGTAGCCAGTGTGTAATTTTGAAGAAGTACATTTTCTTTTCTCCAGTAAGAAAGCAAATAGCTAAAAAAAATTGTTAAGAAACCATTTTTTTGGTTTCAATTATCTACTGTCCAAGATCAACGCTCTGACTCCTGAACAAGGAGAAGCTGCTCAAAGGTTAATTCATAATTCATCTAATTAAAACTCACATGGTAGACGTGATCAGGATGTGGACCAGAAGTAGTACTGCTATGTAGGGTTTTTGACTGAAGTCTTGGGAGGAGTTTGAAAAGATCTGGCAGGGATCCATGGAAATGAACTAGAATAGTCTGAGTCCTTCTTGTAGGGGTGCATCCACAAAATAAATTCTGTGTGAATTAAAGCACAACAAAAGTTGTGTACATTTAGTTTATAAAGATTATAGGAGCTTCATAAAAAAATCTGTGGGATTTGTTTTTCCTTCTTTTTTCCCTCTTCTTGTTTTCTGATGCTTTTAAGGAATTTATACCATCTCAATCATTCAACTTTTGCCAAAATAAAAAGTAAAATCATTTTATTAATTCAAGTGTGTGTTAGTCCAGTTCAACTTTTTTTTTGATAGACCATGTTTCTAAGTTTCATCCTCTTATAATTTTCTGGCCTGCACTGCTTTTGTATGGTCTTTTTGATTATAATCATCTTACTACATCTTTTGTAAGGGCTAGAAGAATTTCTTACAATGTGCCAAATTTTTAAGTACATTCATAAGAAGATGAAGCATTGAAAAGATACCCCGAAAGTCATTTAGTCCCACTTGTGCAAGCTCAGCAGATGCCTTATGATGATTATTTCACTAAACTGTTCCTAAAAATCTTCTGAGCTTTGCTATGTGAACCCATTCTTGCTAAAATAAATAAATAAAACTGCATGAATAAGTAAACAAACAGCAATGTACTAAAAGAACTGCATTGAATTAATGAGAATTTTTTCACTATAAATTTTTTTAGTAGACATTTCGTCTTCAAAAGCATGTTTCAGTCCCTTCACTTTGGTATTATTAGATAAAAATTGTATTCTGTCATCTTTGTTCACCATAAACTAGTGCTTACTTCTAAATAATGAATTAATAAATCAAATGGATGAAATCCCTGGATAAAGAAAGCAATTTTTGGCACATAATTGGGAAATTATTTGATCCCATTAGTGATGAATGACTTCCTGGATGACAGCAACCACTTTGAGCTGAAGAACTTACAACTATTCCCTATACTTTAGAAGAAGTTATGCAAGACATTCCTTGCTCACAACTGTGGCTCTCAAATCTCTTCTATTTTGTACTGAAGCCATTTCACTGGAAGACAGACCAGCTTAACAGCCCCATTTTAGTCTGTAACAGCTGAACCCCACTGTGACAGTACATGTGTACCCCTGAGCTTCAGGTGGCCCTTTGGGTGCAGATGTGCCCCAGGCTAAATTCTGTTTGCAGGGATCTCACAAGCACAGCTTGAGGTAGGACATGTGATGGGCTTCTTGGCCGGAAAAAAATTGCCTGATGTTTCCTGAAATTGCATTACATTGCAGTTTCTGGGATTTAAAAACAGCCTGTAGCTGAGCTTCTGCAACAAAGTTGTGTTAAATGGCCAATATAATTTGAATACTGGAGTAGAACTCCATCAGTTCCGTATTCTTATTATTCAAAAGGTTTTACAGTTTGTTTTAGACTTTGTATTGTGATCTAGGTATGCATTGCTTGTAGAAACCAGGAGAATTCCTTTCCTGCTGTTTTTTTGGTGGTCCCAGTGGATTTCTTCACATTTAGTTAAAACACCTAAGTAACAATATGGAAATTATCAATATTTTTTAACAGGAAGCAAAAGATTAGGAGGAAATATTCTCCAAAACACAGTAAAACAATCAAGCCTTTTTACTTCTGATGGAAACCCAATCTCAAAGTTTAGAACACTTTTTTCTATTCCGAATACCTGTTTAAGCATTCACTTTAAAGCAAACATTAGAAACATCTTGCTGGGGTCATCTGGACACAGAAGTGACACTTGCTCAAATTCAGAATTTAATAGCAGGGTCTGTTCTTTAAAAATCGTGTGTGTGTAAAGCTTAAGGATTTGTTTTGAGGCTTTGAAAAAATATTTTCCTATCTTTTCTTTACAAATTTTGTATCTTAGCTGCCATAAAAACCATACCAATAAGTTGGATATAAGTGTGTGTGTGTTATCTTTTTCCTAGGGTTGTTTATTTAATTTGAATGCAATTTGATCAGTGTGAAATCCCATCTTTTAAATGTTAATCTTATAATAAACCAATATGCCTAAATAGTAAAAGAGTGTATGAAAGGAATATGTTAGCACTGTCCATTGGGTATTGCTAATTTTGGGGTTTGGTTTTCTTTTTGGTATGGACCATATCACTAGCTTTGTTTCTAAATAACAGCTCACTGATGAGTGAAATGATCCTTCGTCTCTATAGTTACACTCTCGTCAAGCAGCGCTAATCTTGTTACTGCTTGTCACCATTCTACCGAGGGAAACAGTGGCCTGGGCAAGCTGGAGGTGAGGAGGGGTAGGAGGAAACTGCAGAGCTTGGGAACTGAGCACTGTAATAGTGGCTGCTGAAACTGCTGTACAACTGGAGGATTGCTTTGTGCAGTATTTTTCAGAGACATCCCTAAGATGGAGACTTTCATGTGTTAATTCTGGGGATGAGATGCAGCTTAGCTTTCTGTGGGTTCTGAGCATGAAGTTAAATGCACAAAATTATTAATTCTTACGAGTGTTGAAGTTACAGTGGAAAAGACCAGCCTGTGTGTCCCCATGGAATAGTAAATATCTTTCATTCAAGGTTCAGACTGAAGGATATTTTGACCCTCTGAGGCTATTTGGTGTGTGTAAGTGATTGCTCCCAAATGCCAGCCCTCATCAGCCTGGAGGAATCTGGAAGCCCACAGACTTCACAGGATGATCATCTGCATCCTTTTTGAAGACAAGAATAATAAACTAGTTTATAAACTGTCTTGTCTCCAGTGTCAGAAATTGTGCCCATGAGAAAAACCCCCTCCACGTTTCTGATGGGGCTCAGCCTGACAGTGGTGCTGCCTGGGAGAGGTGAGTGCCATCTCTCTGTATGAGCATTGCCCAGGGCAGATCTCAGGGCTTTCAGATACTCTACCCCTGCTCTGTGTCATAAAGGTAGCTCTGTAAGTGAGATTTCTTGTCTTTTGACACAAATTAATTTTCTTCAGAGGACACTATTTTTTTCTGTCTGTTTATTAACAATCATGTACTAGCAGCAGGCTGTAGGCAAAGTAATGTGCCTGCCTCTGTGCAATAGTGAAGACTCAGTTTTGCCATTCAGCTCCAAAAAACTAACTTATCATTGAGTGCTGCTAGATCCAGAACAGATTTCTGACTGTCTGAATAATCTTCACTTCACATAATCATGTCCCACACATCCTCCAAGATCTTAACAATGGAGGATGTTGAAATTTCCTTCCCTTTGCAGCTCAGCTCTCACAAATACAAAGATGAAGTCTAAAATATGAAACAAATATACAGATGATATCTCTAATTAGAGTTTACTGATTGGCGATTGTCTTCCCCTTTATGATTGGGATTCATAGCTTGGGACAACAACATCAAGTTTTCTGGTTAACCTGAGTTTTCTAGATGACTAAGTAATGAACACATCTACAGGGAAGTACGTCTGGTGTGTTCTACATGTTTCCCCTTGTTATTTCTTTCCACTGACTGCAAAGGATCAAACTGCTGGCAGAGTCTTACATAACTACTAATTTGAATGTCTAAATTAGGTAACATGGGTTCCACCTGAGATGCTTGTCTAGTGTCTGTCATTTGTAAGGGATTTATGCCTGTGTGGATGGGAACCCAAATCAGGTCCATTTGTCAGTGGATTTCTGGCACATTTCAATGGTGGGTTTTGTGGTGGGTTTGGTCTCACTGAAATAACTTGTATGTATGAGTTCTTAATTAGCTAAGAAAAAAGGACACATTTTTATTTGAAAACAGATTTTAGAAAAGTAATGAAGAGAGATAAGTGGAAAATAACATGTATTTGCTTGTGAAAGGCAGAAAAAAAGTCAATATTTGTCGAGGTACTCAATAATCATCTTAAAATATCTTCCACCTCCCATAGGAAATCGTTCCTCTTGCTCTACAGTGAATCCATCTCTGCAACTGCTACTCTAGTGCTGACAGGTGTAGCATGTCTCTGGGTCCTCCCACTTCCCAAACCAGTTCTACCCTGCTCTCCATGTGCTCTCTTGTGGCTTCCTTAGCCCCAGTCCCTGCCCTGCCGGCTGCCATCTGCCAATTAGACCCAAGAAGAGCTGAGGAAAGAGTGATTTATAGCAGAGGAGAGGTGCTCTTGTCAATGGGCAGGCTGTGAATGGAGGAAACTAAGCCTTAGATCTGAGACTGAACCTGCACCTCCTGTTCTCTCCTCCTTCCCTGCAAATGGTGCTGGGTTTCTGAGAAGAGACAGGAAATTACACATCCTCCATGCTGTAATCTCCTCTCTTGGCTTTTTACATAGGGAGAACACTGTGGGACTGGTTTCAACCAGCCTGGGTGTAGAAAGAGCTCTGTGGCCCCATTTACTGCTGAAGTGTGGAGATTATGAAGATTTTTTTTTTTTCCTACCAATCATTTGAAGCTGCTATAACTAAACAGGCTCATGGGCTGAGAAGGAAACTCAAGACTCATAAATGTTCCTGATCCCCTCTCCCACTGTGCTTTCACAAGGTGATTGGAAAGGTGGTAGTTAAAAGCTTATGCCTAGAGCGAAGTACTCACAAAAGATCCCAGTGGGGTGAATAAGATTTGTTAAACCTATGGGTGACAGCAGAAGGTCTAAGTCATAGTGAGCATCTGCTAGGCAGCTTTCTGAACTGAGGTTGCTGCAACTGAACTAATGAAAGCATAAGATTGGGTAGGTTCTCAGGAGAAATGCAAAACAAGGAAGGTAGGGCAATACCCACTGACACTAGAGCTGTTAGTGAGTGGGATATGGCTGGAGAGAAGGAAGGAAAATGAGCAGTAAAAGAATATTTACTTAACTAGTACATTTACAGCTGGGTGGGGAACTGGAGAGGTAGACTGCTTACTGCCAACATTTACAAGAGAAAAATTTAAATTTGCCATTTAGAGTAATGTTTATTTTCCCCAAGCTAAGGTTGAGTTTTCATGTAGCCTCACAGTTTACAGAAATGTAAATGTGAAAACATGGCCTAGTACAACTACCCAGGGTAGTTTCCCAGAAATTTAGAGTTGAGATTGCAGCTGGTGCTTCTTTACTTTGCAACACCTTCGTTTTACTGATACAAGATGTGTGTTTCTTTTAGGGCTTTCTAGGTGGTCTGAAGATGATTAGTAGTACTTGTCTTTATCATGTTGTAAGCATTAGCAGATTTGAGGGGATAGGTTTTCCAGGATCTGTAGGAAGCTTGGTTAATAAAACAATAGGAACATAAAAATTTATAAAATGACCTTTCCTTAAGTCTTGTTAGTTCCTCTGACAAATTTTCCATGAGAATCTTGTCAGTTTTAGAGAACCCAAATAAATTACATCTACTGGATCACCTTTATCTACTCACTCACTGATATCCTCCTCAAGCACCATCTTGTTAGTGCAGCGGGTGCAGACACCATGCTGACACCTTCCCAGCAAACCATCTCTACCATGTCCTTCTTGTTCTTCATTACAGGCTTTATTGTCTCATCAGAGCTAAAAGTCAGTCTCAAGAGTCTGTGGTACCTTAACTCCCCTCCAGGGTCCTTTCCGTTTATGTGAGGTTGTTTCATCAGTCCTCTGGCACAATTCTTGTTTGCATGACAGGTTACCCATAAGGGGGCAGTGGGGAGAGGAGGAGGAAACCTCATGCTTACTGGTCTGGTGTGCTGAGGAGCTGATGTTACCTGTGCTCAAAAAAGAAAAGAAGAACTGAGCACTAATTATTAGCAAATACTGTGTTAAATAATTAGCAAAATGTTTGATTGAAGTTGTCAGTAATAGAAACAATATGAATCATTCACAATCTGCTACCTAAGTGTCTTAGCTATTACATTAACACAAAATAAAAAGAAATTAGCAGAGGGTTTCCCACATACATGCATAGAGAGTAGGGCATGTAAGTCATTCTCATTGAATTGTCACTCCTGTGACTTTTGCCCATTCTCATTTATTCAGGCCACTCATCCTCTTATGCTCTTTCTAATAATGTGGCTTTGCTTCCAAATTTGGTATACATAGGCTTTGCAATTTTGAAAGCTTAATGTGTCTGAGACATCTTTAACAATAAAAGACATTTATTTGGGATTCTTCATTAAGGCCTTTGTTACTGCCCACAGAAGCACTGGATGAAATCAAGGTTATGAAAAATGTGCTTCTTCATCGCTTTTGGAAATACTCATACTTGAAGCAGTACCCCCTCAAAGCTGTCAACTATTTAAGTAAAGATAGCAAACCTTCTTAATTTTATTTTTTTTGTTTATTATTATTTCAATCCTCTATCCCTGATTTAATCACTTGACTGATGCTCTCAGAATATTCTGCTTTTGGAGGGCTTTTTTTAATATTCTGTTTGGAATAGCTTTTATTTCTATACTGTGTTCCTAGGGAGAAATTTGTCCTTTCAGGTAGTTAGGGCATCTCTGGAGGGACAAAGCAAGCAGTCTGGAATGGGCCAGGGCAGGAGGAGGAAGTTACCCAACCTATACCACTGCCCAAAGCAGCTCCTCACTTATTTCTGCTTTTAAAACGACCCAGATAAAACTGTTTTCTGGGAGGTTTATAAGTGCTGCATTGCTTGCTCACCTCCTTAAAGTTTATTTAACAGATAATCTCTATTGATTTGAAACATCAAGCTGTGAGTAACCCTGAGATAAATTAATAGCTGACACAATGCATAAATAAATCATTTGATCAGCCTCCAAATCTATTAAGGTGCTATGTAATTAAACAAATTTTGTTATTCTGTAGAAAGTCATAAAAAGAAGAAAAAGTTCTGAATGCCCTTTTGTGTGGTGACATCAAAGTACTGAGATGACCACAGTGTTTTGAGCTCTCTGCTCTGCAACTCAGTTGTTCAATGTCTGCTATGTTTGTTGTACCCATATTTGACAGACACTCTGTGTGTCTGTTGAGCTGCGGTTCAAAACCAGAAGTGTTAGACCTTGCAGACTCCTCAGATAACATCAGACAGATGTGATAGGGAAACGTTAAGCTGGGAGGTCCTATTAACCTTCTGCAGAAAACAAGTAACTGCAGAAGTCAGTAAGATTTACTTATTCTGTAGAAAAAAAAAAAAAAAAAGAAAAAAGTAAAACCTTGGGCAGGGGCAAGAAGTGATTTTTAAGTTTTAATATTTCTCAGCACTGGGAAATGAAGAATGTTTTGATGTCCATCCATCTGCTCTTTCTTGTGAAGGTCCTTGTCTTTCCTAACACTCTTTTCCCCACCACATGAAGGTACTCAGCAGAATTGGCAGTGAGAGATTTTTCAAATGACAGTCTCAATTCTTACTGCTCCGAGCATTTTCTTGTGGGTGTGTATTGAAATATTTCTGCTAGAGTTGAAACTAATAAAAAATTCTGTGTAGCTGAACTGTGTGCAAGTTTGCATTCTGGTTACATTCTTTAAAATTTCAGCTTTTGGGAAAAGGGAAAACTTACAGCTACAGTTTTTATAGAGTTTTAATGTCTGAACAGCATATCTCCTCCTGGTCTTTGTCAGCTTTCTAGTAAGGGCATGGCACCTTTTCCACTCCTTTGAAATTCCTCAAGTTTTGTGTACACTGTTAATTTGGTTAGGGGAGTGTGCCTGTTCAACAGCAGTACACATCTCCAAATCAGTCCCAATCGTTGTCACTCTGAATGCTGTCCACTTATTCCTGATGTGTTTTCTGGTTTCCACTGATTAGTTTCCAATCTGTAGCAATGTCTCATCCCATTAGTGCATGGTACCACTCTGTGGAGGTTCCACTGTGGAGGCACCTCTTCATGGCTCTGGCTCTAGCCATAGAGTTAACAAATGTGTGTGTTAGCAGCGACACAAAGCTGCTCTTCTGATAACAGCCCGCTGAGGTGTGCCATCTTATAGCAGAATTTCTACAAATCTTTGGTTCATCTCCAAATTCTTTAAAAAAAAAAGAGTACAAAAACCCTAGTTTTGCCACATAAAGAACCGGGCTGTTCCTCAAATGATGGCTTTGAGGAACACTGCTATAAGCAAATCAAGTAGCTTTTCTGCAGTGTCCTTGTTCTCATTAACCTTTCAGAAGTATGAGTTGGGTTGAAGGTGAGTAGTACTGAGATGAAAGGTTTGATAAAAGCTGTGGAGACAAAGTAGGTATGTAAATACCAAGGATATGGTCATTAATACAGTGACACAAATGCATCTCCCAAGGAAGTATCTGCTGTGCCTTTCCTGTTGGATGGTTCAGACTTTACCCTAGCTAATCATGCATGACCATCTAATCAGAAACTTATTGTGGTAAAGGCGTCTTACAGCTCACAGCAGCTGCACACGGTTAATATCACTGTAGCAAAACAGGAACAACTGCAGTTGTGGAGGCATATGTTAGATTACACTTCATTGTGGTTTTGCTGAGTAGTAGCAAAACGAACATCTCTGTAATTAGAGCCTGGTGACAGCAGCAGTTGAGGCAAATCTGAACTGAAGTACCCCAAACAGCCTACTGAAGTACACCAGATAAAGACAAAAATAAGCATCTAATTTCATTTTCTTGGTACTTTGTCTTTTGTACCTTCTTTTGAAGCTGCTTGAGCTTTGTTGAAGATGTATCTTTTTGAACAGTGGTTTAGAGCCACTGTTACCACTTTTCTGTTGTACCGAACCGCCCAACTGTGTAATCACTTTTAAACACAGACCAAACAGCTAAAGCACGGTTTATATTTTCTTTTTATTGGCAATATTTAGCCTCATTTTCTCAGAAAAGACTAGGTTGATTCAATACAGTAACTCTAACTAACAGTCCATCTTGGCACAGTTCAGTTTTGTGCCAGTAATCCTCACATGAGGATTTTATTCCATTTAAGACTTTTAAAACCATTTCATGAAATTGGAATTGTCTCTACATTACAAAGCAAAGCTTGAAAAACCTTCTGGTTGGAAAAGGTAAGATTGAACACTATGATGATTTCCTATGAATTTAAGGAAGAGTCTGTTGGTCTAACAGAACAATGTCTGCTTCAACTCTAATTTGGAAGACTTGACTTTAGCTCATCAGATCACTAAATGCAGGGAGAGAATGAAAAGTACTCCCATGTCATATGGAGAATTAAGGCATAATGTTTTGTGTTTTATTCATATTTTTTTTTATATATAGGAGATGGATAACATGGTGACAACTAAAAAGTCCACATCTCTTTGGGAACTTTATCTTGCACCCTTATTATTCAAGTATCCTTAGCTCAACAGCACTGCTGTGTAATTTGATGTGCTTGCTCTTTGGAGATTACTGTGAAGATCTACTGAGTGTAGAAATGATAGAACCATGCCTGATTCCAAATTTGAAAGCTGAGAGATGAAATTTGAAAGTATACACTGATATTTTTCTTCAGCTTAGTTTCTCATAGATAATCCTTGAAACATGAGCTGCTGGGAGTTTGTATCACTGCTTTACTGTGATCAAGCTGTGAATGTTGAAGCTGTGCTCTCACTAAACAGGAGTGCTGAAAAATTAATGTTGACCTAATTGCAATCAAATAATATATTAGCATGTATATCTTTGCCTTATCACCTAATCACAGATCTAAAGAAGGTAGCCAGAAGTGGATGTATTTCTTTCTGAACTGGTAGATATTTTTAAGGTTTGAAGAAATGTGTTCCTTCAAAAAAGAATGTGAAGTGGCTTTTCATTCATTCCAAGACAAAAAAAGGAAACAATAATACTTCTTATCAGGACTGACCAGGTTTATAGCATCAGTAGTGTATGTAATGTATTTTTTCCAAGTGCAGCATCATATCTAATATTACAAAGATACAGAAGTGATTACATAGTACCAAAGGGCATATTACTAGCTGACTTCTTTGATCTAAGATAAATTATTGGGTACAAAAAATATGAATTCAAAACACTTGTACTGCCCTTAAGCTGGTAGAAAGGCATCATATATCTTCCAAGTTAAAGCACCATCTTATTAGACGTTGACTACTGGCAGCTGCTTTCTTGAAAGAAATTCCTTTAAGGAACTTGATAATCCTGGTGCTTAGTTAGAGAAGCTTCATATTGCAAATGCAGAGGCTAAAAATTACCTCTTAATCTTGCATTTCCATTACAAAAGTCCTTTTCAGTCTTCCCATACATGGTGCTGTAATAAGGGTAGAGTGATGCCAGTATTTTATATAACAAACTAATGGCTGGAGTCTGCACTATGGAAAAGGTCAGAATCTGTTTGATTTGATATTTTTCATTCCTAGACAATTCCCTTCTTTCTAGTAGCATGACTCTTGTGAGTGAGGACCTCTCCTGTTGAAGCTGGGGCAATGCTGAGAGCACAATTCACTCTCAGCATGAGTGTGTACATGTGTGTGTGTAAGAGAAAGAGAAGTGAGGAAAAAGTAGGGCAGTGGCATAGGTATTCAAACAGCAGTGGGGACATTCCCATGGCTGCAGCTTCCTGGACACTTTCTGGTTTTTAGCCAATGGCTACTGAGAAGTGACTATTTAGAAGCTTTAGTTTAAATGTGATGTTATTAAGAACACAGGCACTGCTTACACTTGTCTGTGCATGTTCAGAATCTTAAGGGCACATCTCCTTTTTTGTGCCCTTGGGTGAATTCTGGTCCTAGAGAAGGAAGAGAAGGTGAAATAACTTCACACATGCTAAGGTGGCCAATGTGCTTTTGTGCTTCTAAGGTAAGTTAACATCAGTTTTGCTTCTCCTTCTCTTCTGTCCAACAGATATTTTTTTAACTATCTGTTCATCATATAAACTGAGGGTAACAGCTGGTTTTTTTGCCCTACAGTATGTTATGTATTAGTCTAAGGACAAAAAAACGAAGAGTAGTCAACCTAAAATGTTTTCAGCTTACCACATGATGCCAGTATTCCATTCAATTTCTGTCAACTAGGGTTGCAGGTATAGCAGATGAAAATTAGCTTTATGTGTTTATTTAAACGTTGCACCATTGTTCCTATCACTGTCGTGCCACTGCTTGCGTTGCCTTTCTGCAAACCTTGTGCAGGAAGGTTTTTCTAGCAGAAGCTCTGCAGAAAGCAAATGTGAAACTTTGCACTGCAGTCCTTGTGAGACATGCATTTTCAATTCAATTTCTATGAGTACTGGCACCTGCACATTAAGCACATCCTTCAACCTAGCCCTCATCAACAAAACACTTAAGGATTTGACTGAGTGCTCTCCTCAACTGGGACCTTCAGTTCTGAGCTCACTGCAGTTGGTGTAAGCTTTGATGAGAGCTGCAAGTTGAGAAACCCCAACCTTCCAGCTTCAGTGAATATGTGAAGTGCCCTTAAAAGTTTTTATTCTAATGTTCTAACCTGGACTATTATTTTCTCCTCCTACTGCAACTCTCCTTAAGATGCTGCAATTTGTCATGCCTTGTTTTTGCCTCTTGATGCATTAAGTCTAGGACTAATGTAGTGCTCTGGGAGAGCATTTTGTTTGTTTTCTCATTACTGTTTGTTTGGTAGCTGATTCCCTTCCAGGTCATTCTGGATCTCTGATCCAGATGGATGCAGAGGCCCTGCAAATGCCTCAGCAGAGCACTGCACAGCCCTGCAGTCCTTATACCTAGTATTTTAGAAAGCATGTAACTTCAACAATTTATACATCACTGCTTTCTATCATACCTTAAACAACAAGGAACAGGAGCTGCTCCCTTTGTCTCCCCTCCTCCACTGTCTTGCATCATTTTCATCAACTCCTGCAAACTCTAATCAACAAAAATCTTCAGAGAAAAAGAGGTAGTGTTTATACAGATATACCCTGTTTTCTCTATTTCTTTTTAATATGAAATAGTTACTTCTAGAGTTCTTTTATTATTGAAGACTGAGGATGACTCATGAAAGGAAGTAAACACAGACCCAGCCTGAACCAAAGCACTCAGCCCTCACTGATTTAAATGAGAACTGAGCACGTGCTCAAATGCCTTTATTGATTAAAGCTTAAATAATGCCCCAGCAATTAGTTAAACTGTACCTCTGGATCTACAAGCAAGGATCTTTGTAAAAATTAGAGAAGAAGGGTACCATGGCCTAAAATATTAAAAATAACAGCATTTTCAACTTACATGTTTCTAAAACTGCATTTTAATTTAGTTCTGGGAATGCTAATTCTTTCAAAAATAAGACATTCAAAAGCAACTATTGTTTGAATTAATTGTCTACTGTATATATTTAATATGTGAGTCAGATCAAGTGCAAATTGCCTTTTAGAAGCTGTCAGATCAAAAACTTGTTTTATCTAGGGCTGACTTTTCCCTTCAGGTTTAATAACTTTCTACTAAAGAAAAAGTGTCAAGGTTCCCCTTTTCCAGTGCAATTATGTCAAGAAAAGCCATCATTTTGTCTTTCTTATGCTTACAGGTTACATAGCATTTAATAACAGTTTAAGAAGATGGCATTTCACGACAGTTATTGAATTATTCTCCCACTTTCAAGTTCTGTATCACAACTGAAGTAGGTTTGTTAACATGCAAGTTGCATCCTCAGCAACATATCTCAGTCAATTTATATTGATATTCTGCAGGTACTTTCATTCTACATGTCTCTGCTTTTATTCTAATTTAGAAGCAGCAAGAGGTTAACCAGGATTTAAAGGAAATACAATAGACAATAATTCATTCCATTGCATGCCTGAACCATTTGCAATTATGAGTGGTATTGAATTTTTGTAAACTGAATTTCTAACTGAACTTCAGGAAATATTTACCATCATTACATTTTATAAAAGATAAGAAGCATTGTAGAAGGTTCAACTTTTTAATTAACTATTAAGCAAGGTAGACAGTGTTGCCTTTCAATTGTTAGTAGAAAAGGCATCAAGAAGGAGAGATTAGCAAAGTTAATACCAGCAATAAACCCTCTGCCTCAGTTAAAGGTAAATAAGATGTTTGTAGCTCTTTCAGACCTGGTGAACTTCATTTTTTGACAGAAAAAGCACTTGCCAAAAAGGTGTTTGAGCCAGCAGCAACCAGCTCTGGAAATTCAAAAAGGGAATGGATGAAGTGTCATAAATTGATATCATCATTGTTGCTTTACCCCTTTCTTCGGAGGGAACAAGGGCGAGGAGAAGTAAGGGAGCCACATACCACTCAGCATAACTTTAATACCCAGAAAAAATCTGGAACAAATAATTCAGCAGTACATTCGTAAGTAACTGGAAAATTATAATGAGAAGAGCTGCCATCAACTCTCTTCTCGTCCAATTTGTAGTATGTACCCTAAAGTTTTCAGATTCAAGTAACTCTTTTTACAGTGGGATAATGGCATTTGTGGGTAGAATGGGAGCGTGAATGTTTTATGCCTTGGTTCTTAGTAAGGCTTTTCACAATGTTTAACATGATATTCACAAACCAGCTACGGACTCATAGTTTAGATGAAAGAACCCTAACCTGCAAGCTAAACTGTGCTCAAGAAATACTTCTCAGCAGTTTCTTGACAAAAGGGGAAGATATATTTATGCAGCTCTATGGGGTTTTGCCTTCACTCTATCCTAGTTTGTTTTCAGCAGCAGTCTGGGTGAAGGAACATGTAGGGTGCTTAAACTGAAAAAAAACCCAAAAACAAATAGAAGAACTACAGTTATGCTGCAAGGCAAAAAGTAGATGAAAAGGGAGAAATAATATGAAAAAAATCTGCACATTCAGTAGAAACAACTAGAAAGTGCTACACATAATCAGATATAACAGGAATAACAGAGAATGGAGAGCACTGGACTCTCATTTCCAATATAGATAGATTGGAGCCATGGGCAATCATTAGTGGCATGATATTTAACAAGTCCAAATATTGGATTCTGCACCTGGGATGGAGCAATGCTGGGCACAAGTATAAATTTGGAGAGAAGTGGCTGGAGACCAGCCCTGTAGAAAGGAATCTGGGGGTGCTGGTCGGCAGAAGTTTCAGTAAGAATCAGCAGTGTGCCCTGGAAGCCCAGAGGGCAACTCTCATCTTGGGGTGCATTAAGCACAGCATCACCAGCAGGTCAAGAGAAGTGGCTATCCCCCTGGATTCAGTGTTGATGCCACCTCACCTCGAGAACTGAGTTTGGGGCCCTACAAGTTTAAGAAGAATGAAGGAAGAAGGAGTGTGTCCAAAGGAGGACAACAAAGCAGGTGATGGGCCTGGAAGGAATGTCCTGTAAGAAGCAACTGAGGACATGATGTTTGTCTAGTTTGAAGAAAAGAAGGCTGAGAGGTGACCTCGTGGCTCTCTACAGCTTTCTGAAGAGGTGATGAGAAGAGGGAGATGCAGAGATAGGAAGTATGGGAATGGTTTAAAGTGTATCAGGGGTGGTTTTAGACTACACATTAGGTAGCATTTCTTTATGGAGTGAGTGGTCAGTCACTGGAACAGGCTTCCTAGGGAGGTGACTGATGCCCCTAACATGTCACTGTTTAAGAGGCACTTGGACAATGCCATTAATACCATACTTTAAGTTTTGGCCAGACTTGAGTTGATCAGGCAGTTGGACTGGATAATCATTGTAGGTCCCTGCCAACTGAACAAATCCATTCTACAGAGCAATTCTCCAGACGTTATAATGTGGGACTGAAAAAAGGTTTAGCATTCTGGGATGTATAAATTACAAGTACACAGAGCAATTCTTTAGTTCTGCTTAGTAATGCCCAGTCTGTTGCTGCAATCCTCAATCAGGTTTTCAGTGGTATTTCCAGAAAAGAGTGGAAATGTTTCTGAACAAGCTGGAAAAGCACCTCTCCAGAGTAACTGTGGGGCAGGCAAATGTGCATTTCAGATCCTATCCAGCAATATTTCTCCAGGCTTTTCCGAACAAGACCAAAGCACATGAGATGACATAAAATATTCACATGTGATTAGTTTTGTTTGTGTTTGTTTTGAGTTGCTGCTGTAAAATTTAACTCGCAATTCAGTTTGACCCATCTCCTCATGAAGTTCAGATGTTAATGCAATACAGGGGAAAAAACACTTTTTCTCCTTGTTCTTCCATTTTTGTGGATGAGGCTTTTCCAGATGGTGTTTGTGAACAAAGAAATCAAATATATATCCATAGTGGCTACACTAATGTTATTTCTGCTTTGGTTTTGTTGTTGTTGCTGTGGTAGTTTCTTAAAAAAATACAGATTTATTCTTCATAACATATGCCATCAATTTGAGGAGATGATTCTGGATGATTCTGGATTCTAACAACTTTGAGGATAATCCTCTTTATTGTAGGACTCTCTTTTGCTATGAGACAGCAAATTACTGTTTTCTTCTGTTTACAAAGTTTTGTTGTGAAAATTTCTTCTGTATTTTTCCTACTAATCTGTTCTCTTGAAAAGAAAACTCCTATTGCACACGTTGGCTACCTCAAAAATATTTTGGTTTTACTTGAAGTATTTTCTGTTTCTAATTCTAACTAAATTAGATTCCAGGCTAATTTTAGATAATTGGCAATGTCTGAAGTGATTATGTATTTATTTTGTCCACATGTGGAATTTGTTTATAACGTTTTCTCAAGTAAATGTCAGTGGGTCCCATTTCTTCAGAACGGTGAAATTAATATCTTTTAGCACTAAAAATACATGCTTCATTTCTATCAAGTTTGAGATCATGCAAAAATGCTACTCTTTAGGTGTCAAATTTCTCATGTCACTTAGTCACATATTTATGCCTCTTTGCTTATATCTCTTCTGAAATGATATTTAGAATACTGCAGATGGCAGCAATCTTTGAATCAGTTATGCAAACCACTAGCTGTTTTCTCATAGATATGAGACCTTTGCAAATACTCTTTTACATGTTAACAAAGAAATTGGCCTTTAAAAAAGTGAAAAGGAAATGAAGTGAGTTCAAAAATATCTGAAAATCATCAACTGGGTGGTGTCATTTTAACAGGATTCCTGGATCCTTCTATAGTGTGGGATGCTTGAAATCCTAACAGGCTTTACTTATCTGAAGTCTTACTCATTCTTCTGTCAGCGTCTACGCTGCTTTAGCAATCACCACCTGGCTTTCTGCAATGGGGGAAGAGTTGGTTGCCTCCCATGATTTACCAAGTCTTGTTATAGGAATTAGGGCAGACCCTAAGAGAGGGGTTGCACTGGGTGTTTAGGACCAGCTGAGCCAGCTGAACATTTACTTGTGCCACCTTGGGAATACTCTCCCTGACACTATTCCAGAAGAAAATGTGAAGCTGAAGTGGCTGTTACCATAAAGTATTTCAAAATTGTTTACATTGAACAACACACAATTCTTGTTGAAACTGGAAAGGGGGAAGCCTGCCTCTTAGATCTTCTTTTTTATCTTCATGCCCATGGTGACAACGCATGATGGTTCTCTAGGCTCAGCAGGATGGGCTGCAAAGTGAACTGTCAGTGTGGCACATTGTCTCTCACAGGGAGAAAGGGATGAGAGCTCTCCCAAGAGGAGAGAAGAGGATTTGAAGTCCAAGTTTAGAAGGTATTCAGGAATCTGAGGATGTAAGGAAGCCCTTGGTGGTTTACCCAGGGCACGTGGGGGATTAGTTCAGTGTCTGACAGCCCAGGCTGAGTCCTAGAATTAAATACTGAATGTGGATGAGATGTCAGCATGTCGTTTATGGCTCACAGGGAAATCAGCTGTCTTGGGAACACCCCCTCTGACATAGCTATTCTTACTGGATATCCAGGGAACTCAGCTTGACTGTTGTGTTGTCAGATTGAAGCTTTCTGATGGTTGCTATAAGGTCAGATGGGCCCCTCTTGGGACCACGTTGCCCTCTTATCTTAGGTCGTGGCAAGGCATCCCGCTTCTCAAGAAGAGGCATGTGGGTCAAGAAGAGGATGGTTTGATATTGTGGCTGTGCAGCAGTGAATAGCACCATATTAAACAGGCATATCTGTGCAGCTCACATCAGGTGAAAGCTTTGATAGAAAAGCTTGGGTCTCTTTGTATGGCTGTTTGGAGATGGGGTTACAGTCTGTAACCCTATCCAGCAAAACTGCACCTCCTACCCAAACCAGTCCCTCTCCAAGACCTGTGTTACTGACATCAATGCCTAGAAACATTCCTCACCACTAGGACCATGATTCAGATTTTTCGCTCGTTAGTTGAGGATCTTGTTGCCAACTGTTAAGAACCTTATCAGCTTTCTCTCTCACTCATGCAGCCCACATGTGTCAAAATGAAGGTTTTATTAGGGTGTTTTACTTAAAATGGAGATAAACATTGTGTTTACTTGAAGCAGTAAAAGACAGAATCAGCTGATATACTTCGTCACAGCTCTATAAAGATAATGAAGCTATACTAATTTGCTTCAGTTAAGCAGCAGAGCTGCTCTCTCTCATACACACTCCTCTGCAGATCTCTTGGTAAGACACTGGTGATAACAATGTATTGATCCTGGCTGAGATGGAGTTAATTTTCCCCATTGCAGCCCTCATAACACTGTGTACAATATAGGTATCTAGAAAGGTGTTGATAATACTCCAGTGGTTTGGTCCAACTAAGCAGTGCTTTCACAGTGTCGAGGCTGTCTCCCCATCTTACTCCTATCATCTGTACACTCAGAGTGGGCAAGATCTTGAAAGAGGACATAGCCAGGACAGCTGACCCAAACTAAACAAAGGGATATTCCATACCATACGGTATGTGTTCAACACTAAAAGCCAAGGGAAAGAAGAAGGAGGGGACATTCATTATTATGACATTTGTCTTCCAGAGCAACTGCTACAGCTACTGAAGCCCTACCTCCCAGGAAGTAGCTGGACATCATCTGCTGATGGGAAGTAGAGGATACATTTTTTTGTTTTCCTTTGTTTCTATACGTGGCCTTTGCTTTTGATTTAATAAACTGCCTTTATCTTGACTCATGAAGGTTTTTTCCCATATTATTTTCTCCACATCCTGTCCTGCTGAAGAGGGGAGTGATAGAGCCTCTTGGTGGGCACCTGCCATCCAGCCAGGTCAACCTACCACAGATATGCAACCTTGACAGGTTCTAGCACATGACTCGGGTAAGAAACAGTTTGAATCATGCCTCTGCTGAGGATGGCTGATAGGCAAGATTTAGTTGTAAGTAAAAGGTGGAATTCTTACTGTTTTTCCTGAGCTGGCTTTTGATACTATTAGGAAGAGCTGTTCTATTTTACCCTTGCCTTTAGGGCAAGGGATTTGCAATTTTCACAACTGCTTGGAATTTGTCATGTGCGGCTAAGAATCACGTTTCTCCAAATCTAGTTGGGGACATACTCCATCCTATCTGTTTTTCACCTCTTCAATCTCCTCTTTCTTCTCAATTCTTAGGCAGTGAGGACGGTTTTCTTACCTTTTCTACCTCTTTAAACAATCTTTTGTTCTCTGTCTCACTCACTTGACTAAAATTTTCTTGTAAGGCCACCTGCTCAGAAGGAGTCAAATAACATTTACCTTATCTACATGCATTTCTAGCTGATATAGCTTGCTTTTTAAGTGATAAAAGAAAATAAATTTCGAGAATTTGAATTTTGAGTAAATAATAAAGGTTGAAGGGATTCCATATTGTTGTGTTATTCTGAAAACACAGACATCCTTTGGCCTTCATGAGCCTACAAGCTGAATCAGAAGTATGCAAGTCCTACTTAAATACCAGCTGGAGCTCTCAAGTCCTTTTGCAGACATCACTATTTAATTCATTCAAACTGGAAGCAAAAGTGATGATAACCAAAGGGAAGCTTCCCTCCTGTTTCTCTTTGCTGTGAAGTTAATACAATTTTCATGTCTTGTAACATTCTTTAGTGTTCCCATGGATGGCTGCATAACCACAGCATGACAGCCGGGGGCACTGGGAACAGAGACACTCCAAGCCTCATAACTGCAAGGCTCTGGGACAAATGACTTAAATTCTTTTAAGAAATTAAATATTTTTTTAAATGAAATTTTATGTCGATTTGTGTGCGTGAGTCTATGAGCTGTGTGAGCTGGTTTTCCACTCAAAATTCAGTGTGGAAAATTCCTGTAGCTGCAGGTACTCTTCTGTCTTAAGTCAGAGTATCCACTGAGATATAATATTCATTTCATTAGGCTCATCAGTATTAATGTTGTTCAGCTCCATTTAATGAAAACTGTAAATTAACATGTGCAGTAGTTCTCTTTCACTAACTAATTGATAGATGATGAAAGTTCCCATGTTACCAGCTAGTACATCCTCAAAGAGAGTAACTAGAAACAGTGGCTTAAGGGGTTCTAAAAATGCATGTTCTTAATGATAGTGAGGGCCCAGCATATGCTATTTAAGAGATACATATAAAAAAAAGTATTGCTACCATGGGATAGCAAAATCTTATACAAATCATTTTCTTCCTGGGAATTTGAGTAGCTATTGTTCTTATGCAGGAATGGTCTTTGAATACATATTTCAGTAGCATTATGTACTTTAGCATAAGGATTATCATTCTGAAATCTGTCCTCCTAGTTGGGGTTTTTTTGGTGGACTTTTAACTTTTGATCGTGAGCTTGCATCTAACTGAGGTGCTTATATGGCTGACTGCTGATTGCTAGGCAGGAAAGCCCTGAAATAGTAGATGTTTTCCAGGAAGTTAAAATAGAGGATGGCAGATTCTCATCTGATGTTAACCAGCTGATCTACTTAAAATTGATCTGTATTGATTTGCATCAAAGGATAGGAAAGAAGCCCATCAAGGAAATATTGAAGGACACTTCTGTCAATGACAGAGGCACACAGTGCCCTAGAAGCCCAGGAGACTTTATCAAGCCACAGCCAAGCCCCTGTTGCCAAAGGAAACTTTGAATGACCAGTAAGGGGAATAAATGAAAACTCACAAGCTTCATCAACACTCGCTTGTGGATTAGTTCAGTCTTCCTAAAAAATCAGCTACTGACTTCTCGTTCTGTAGTTACATATGCCTATAAACCTTTGGAGAGTGGTATCAGAGACAGATGAGAATTAAAAATGCAAAAAGGAACTGAAAGTAATCCATTCTGCTGTAGGAAGTATGGAAAAGACTCCAAATATGAGCTTGCACATCTCCCATGTCATCATGTTTTAAAAAAGGAATGAATTAATGTGAAGAGAAAGCAGATTTAGTTACTCTGTAGCCAAATGGTTTTGCTAAAATTGCAAGAAATCTCTGACCAGGTCTTGCAGCATGAAAGTTACCCAAACACCATACAGACTATACAAGGCACCAACTTGTTTAAAAGTCATGTTCCCCTTGCTTTAGTAGATCTGCAGTGGTGAGATGCTTCTTATCTGCAAATGCTGAAAAACCAGGGCTCATGACCATTGTGTTTTCTGAGTTCATGTGTCCCTGGAAACACATGGCTTTCCTGAGACAAATGCACTGCTTGCTTCATCCTGCTGCCCATCAGCAGCTACTCAAATCTGTATAGTGCCAAACCAAATGGCCCTTGCAAGCAAAATTTTTCTTGGCAGGAAAACCCTGGGGTGCTCGGCGAGGTAACCTGAGGGCTGCTGCTCTTGCTGCATTTCTTTTAATTGGGCCGAGCTGCCACAGTGCCGTGCAGAAATAGGACTTGCAGAAACTGCAGAGACTGAACAATGTGGTAGGCAGTTTTGATTTACCTGGAAGTAAACCTTATAAATTCGAAGTTTTTGTTTTCATATCCCTAACTTGATTTCTCGCAATTAGTTTTTTCTCAAGTATATGCATTGCACACGCCCTGGTTTTGAACAAAATGGTTCAATACTTTTCTATTGCCCTGAGCCCAATCAGACAGTGTGTAACCAATGCTGCAGCTCGCTAATGGAGTAGTGCTAAACACAGCCTTGCCTTTTACTATTTTTATACTTAGCCCACAAGTAACCTTATAAAACAGGTTTCTCAGGTTGTAATTGAACTACAACAAGGTCTACTAGAAGAAAAAAAGTATTTCCAAGTGCCTCCTCCCTTTTCTTCTTTTCATCTGAGAGTCATTCCTGGGTTATTCAGTAACTTGTGTACTGTTATATTATGTTTAACTGTATCAGGTAATTTAAATGCTGAATAAAACAATTAATAATTGTCTCATTGAGGAAAAAAACACACTCTTTACACTTTTCTTCTCCTCTTGCTGTTCATTTTGGCAAGAACACTAAGGAGCTCATGTTCTAGCATCATAATAATGATGGGAATGTTGCTCATAAGAAATTCCAATTAGCCCCTGGATTTATTATGCCCTTTTCTGTTTGTTGTTTTGTTGTTTTTTTATTGGTGGAGGGGAAGCACTGATTTGCTTTTTACCTCTGGCTAGCAACCTATTACTTATGCCTGTTGTAATCCATTTGCCTGATTTGGGTTTTTTGGCTGTGGCCTCACTGCATTTGCATATTAGCAACATTGTACTTTGAGGTGATATGCAGAAGAGAGGATTGGATCATCTTTAGCCACTCATTTTGCTAAATTTCATTGTGGTACCCTGGTATGTAAAGAAACAGTATGTAAAGAATTTTATTTCTAATCTGGTCTTATTTAGTTAAAGTAAGGTTCACTGCTGGGTACTGGATTAGATGCACTGACTCAGCGCAGTCACTCTTTAGTTATTATTTCTAAGTAAGGGTATAAGTGTGAACTCTTAATTATTTTTATTATTATTATTTTGTTGTTTTTCACTAGCTCCTGAAGTCATAAAGCGTTAGACTGCAGCATGGGAACCAGGCAAATTATCAAAAGTTGTTTGGGATCCATGAGTCTCTTACCTGTTAGCCTGTTCTTTAGATGCTGAAAGAGGACGCAGACATACACTGCTCCTCTTCCTATTTCTATTAGGATGCATGAACATGTCTTTTCACTCCTTAGTGCCCCAGGTTAACTCTAATCTCTTGAAGAAGGGATCCAGGGGGCTTGCCATTTAGTTCTTCCTAAAGATTTAAAGCAAGTAAGAACTTCTTTCTGTATCTAAATAACCCATGGCATTATACCCACTGCAGGGCTGTGATTACAGCTAGACACTGCATATTCCACAGATGATACAAAACTATTCAATATACATTAGATCAGGCTGAAGGCTGACCTTTTTAATGATACTTGGAAAATCTCATGGAAAAATTAGTTGGAGCCAAGGAGGGTAGCCATGGTCATCCCCCCATCATTCTGACTCCATCTGTCTGTGAAGATCTCTAGCTCAGTGCCATGTGGACAAATGTGAGTGGTTTGTTTTGTAGGGCTGTGCTGGTTTTGGCTGGGCTAGAGTCAAACTTTCTTCACAGTGGCTAGTATGAAGCTGTCTTTTGGATTTGTGCTGAACACAGGGTTGATAATATAGAGATGTTTTTGTTCTTGCTGAGCAGGGCTTACACAGAGCCAAGGCCTTTTCTGTTTTCCATACTGCCACACTGGTGAGGAAGTTGGGAGTGCATGGGAGATTGGGAGGAGGCACAGCACAACAGGTGACCCAAACCGACCAAATGGATATTCCATACCATATGGCATCATACTCAGTATATAAGGTAGGGGGAGGAAGAAAAGATGGGGGGAAATTTGTTTGGAAGGATGATGACATAGGTCTTCCCAAGCTATCATTACCCATGATGGGCCCCTGCTCTCCTGGGCATGGTTGAATACCTGCTTGACCATGGGAAGCAGTGAATTAATTCCTTGGTTTGTTTTGCTTATGTGCATAGCTTTTGCCTTCTCCTATTAAACTTTATCTCAACCCATGAGTTTTCTGGCTTTTACCCTTCTGATTCTCTCCCTGTTGGGTGGGGAGTGAGCGACTGGCTGCATGGGGACTGGCTGCTGGCTGGGGTTAAACCATGACAAGGGCATGAAAAAACCACGTTCACTTTAGTTGCCTTACTTTAGGGAATGAGCAGCCCTTGAGGTGCATCCTCATGTCTGAAATTATGGTTCTCTGAAGAGAGGGTGCCCAGAGCACACTCCCCCTCCTTTACTGCCTGTGAGTCCTGCCTTCTGTGAACTTTCAGGTACCTGTCTGATGAACTCTTTTTTGTTTAATAGTGAAACTTCTTTCAAACAACCTTTACTAATAAAGCCATGAGATAGAACTCTCCTACTTTTTTTTCCTTTCTCTTAACTGTCATGTTTATGTATGAAGCAAATTATAATATCCAATAACTTTGTATTCCTAGGAGTTTTTATAAATATTTAAAGTGGTTGCACTCTGTTTAAAATTTCCCATGCATTAGAAATGCAAGAGACTGTAAATTAAATTTATATTGCATATTTGAATATTGGATGTCAGTATATGCTAAAGTTATTTGGACTAAAGCAAGTGAAATACCTAATACAAATGCAGAGATTTGCCTTGACATAGTGTCTTGATTCATTGGCAGCTTATACAAGTACAGAAAAAAGATGACACACATTTCAAATTGTTCAGCAAAGTTAGCAATCAGGTCAAAGGTGTAATTTGCAACACTAAATAAACTGATGTAGACACGAAACAATATCAGATTTTGAGGTTATTTATTTTCTTTTTTTTTTTCCTTTGGCTTCTGTTGTTTATTATCTTTCATTATGGATCTCCTTTCTCTGTACCTTGTAATGTTACCTAGTCACATAGGTACTGGGAATACAGTATATGTTTATTTGCATCCAGACTCTCATACATATCATTTTTCATTTGCTTAAATTTTCTGTACTTGAAAGCAAAAATGAAGATCCCCTGAACAGTCTTCAAGAAGCGTCCTAGCTACTGCTGTCTCACATTAATGAAAGTTGTAGTCAATACAAGTAATGAAAAAAAAACAAAGCAAATGCACAATTTGCAGTGCTTAAACTCTGTCCTTCGTTTCTCTTCTGTTTCTTTCTTATTTTAATGCTGTTCTCAAAATCATATTTTCAAATACAGCAAGGGAAAAACATTGTTAAGCCTTTCCAGTTATGCAGATTCTTCAGTTTCCTCTTGCCAGGTCCTCACAATCAGCAGTCACATAAGAAACTGGCAATTATTTTGTATCTTTGCTGTTATCCTTACCTATTTCTTTTTAATAAAATTATTTTTGGGGGGCCAAAAGATGTGCAGCTCATGATAACAAGAAATGTAATAAAGGATTCTGAAAAAAAGGCTAAGAGTGTAGAAAAATTACATAGGTTTGAGATTCTAAAGAAGGAACAGTTAGTCTGGTTTAACTTCCTCACTGCAGAAGTCAGAGCATTCTATGCATTTTGGCTCATGCTGATTTAAACAATTTTAGTCCCATTTGAAACAGTCTTTCAGGAGGTATTTAGAGTATGGAGAAACCCTTTATTCTGTGAGTTAGCTTTTCTGTTCCAGAATGTACAAAGAATTTCAGCTGAAATTTGCCTGGTTTGGGTATTGTTTTGTATGTTCTTCTCTTCTTCTGAGATATTAGAATCCTCAATATAATATTATTTTATATCTGTAATAGTAATCCCATCCTTCTCTGTTACAGGCTGAACTGACTGCCTCGGAAGCACAGCCACAGGGGTGAAATGCAGAGCATAAGATGACACAGAGGTATTCTGCACCAAAAGGAAAGGGGAAATAAAGTGACAGCCACATGATGCTTTGGTGCCCTGCAAGGGGTGGAGAGAAAAGGTCACGCAATTGGGACTGGTTAATCATGGGCTTTGGGAAACAGGAAATCAACTGAGTATATCCCTATGAGACATATGTGTGATGCTTGGTTCATAGCTCTTTCACTGCAGAAGAGAAAAGAAGTGTACTTTGGAGGTACTGTCCAGAGTTACAGATTAATTAACCTTGGATAGAGGTACTTACAGTAGTCTCCAAGTACCTCTGGTCTTGGTTTGCTATATTGGTAAGTAATGAGAAACTAGAATAGACAAAATGGAAGTAATTAAGATGAAGTGCTGGAGAAATTAATAGAAAAGTAGTGTGTATTTCAGAACAGTCACTGCTACCTAAAAGGCACTAAGGATTCTATGCTTGTGAGAGGTTACAAATGATCCTTAATCACCTGTCCTGTAAGAACACTGATAGCCATTTAAAAAATGACCACAGTTAGGAAGGGAAACACCATGTTTAAAAATCAGCAGAGTCAAAAAGAGAGCTTAAATTTATTCAGCTATCAGTAACATGACTGGAAAAAGGTTGTTAAGTATGAGATATGGCTCCATTCCATGTACTACAGCCTGTAGCAATGGATATTTTAATAAACTTCACTTGGAAGAAAATAAAATGATTTCTGTGAAAATACCTGAGGTGTTTTGAAGATACCAGAATCCAAGGAAATATATTTAATGGCAAGCATCCCTGTAATGCAGAGAAGTAGAGGAAACTCAAGTATGTAATGAATATAGAACAGGCTTGAGGAAATAAACGTTGGCGAACTTAAGCAGACCATGTGCCTTGAAATGTAAAACAACCAAAGTATATTTCTTCAGTACAACAGTGACTGGTAGGACCAGTAGGATACATTTGTTTGCTGCAGAGGAACTGAACTTGCTATCACATTAAATGCAAACCCCTGAAGGAATAAAACGTTTTGATTGAAAAGAAATGGGGCAGTGCACAGTGCAGCCAAGCCCATTAACAACAAGTTTTCCCTTAAACTGCCTCACAGGGAACTGTGTAAGAGTCCATGCTGCCCCAGCAGGCAGTAGCCACTCAGGTGGAGGAGGGGGTGGATGGGGTCCTTGACTGGAGGGAATGTTCCATGTGGGGTGGCTGGGGAAAGGCTGCAATTAGGAGGTTCCACCTCAGTTTCACCTTGCACTCTAAAGTCACCAATCGCACCACTGCTTATTGCTGCTGTGACAAGCACAGTGGCAGCATGGGAAGATAAACTACTGGTAAACACAGCAGCCTTAGAATTGTGATAGATCCAAGACTACCTGACAAAAAATCTGCTTTCTTGGGGCTCTTTGCTGCACTAGGTACCTCCCTTCTTGGTTTAAGTCTCAAACCAGCTACAAGTGAAGGCTGTTTCTGTGTAGTGATATAAACTTTGGTGTTCTAATCCATAGACAAATAGTACAAGAAAGTTGTTTCTGATGAATCAGCCTGAATACCATCATGATATCTGTCAAATAAATGCACTAAACAGAGCTAGTTATTTCTTTAGCACCCAAAACTACGTTAACAGCTTACATAAGGTTGTTGAGTGTGAAGCAAAGGCAAGGCAAGGTGTGAGAAGGGTGGAAGTAGTTCTTCTGCTCGTTTGCAGTGCAGCAATGCTCTAGGGACCTTAACTCCTGGAAGTGACAGAGAAGAACGCCCTTCATCAGCTGTTCTCCTAGACAAGTCTGTAACAACATTACTGGGCTATGCATAGCTGGATACTAATTATGGACTTTTTTCCCTAGAAGAGCACAACAAGCTTTATGTTGTTATCAGGGAGATAATTCCTCAGGTAACCACTTTGTATCCTTACCTGTCTCTTCCCCCCCGTAAACTTGGGCATTTTCAGTGACAGTGTTCACTGTTGTTGTTTACATTAGAAAGCTCATCTTACTGCTCTGTGGACCTGGAGGATCACCTTGTCTATGATGTAAGAAAATAATTATACTACACTGTTGCTACAAGCTCCATGTAAA
The DNA here is from genome assembly GCF_022539395.1 of Myiozetetes cayanensis. Lineage (NCBI taxonomy): Eukaryota > Metazoa > Chordata > Aves > Passeriformes > Tyrannidae > Myiozetetes > Myiozetetes cayanensis. Next base: position 82,789,172 of record NW_026087411.1, on the reverse strand, counting down.
CCCTTATAGGACAAAAATGTAATTTTCTTTTAAAAGAAATCTTGCTTTACTCACATTTTCCCACTCCTCATAAGAACCAGGACAGGTGGCTCCAACTGGACACCAACTTTGAGACCTCTCCATGCTGCCTGGGCTGAGGAGAGTGGCCAAGCTTTGAAATGTTCTTTGTGCCCTTTAGGAGATGCTAATGATTTTTCCCTCCCCATCCCATCCCATCCCATCCCATCCCATCCCATCCCATCCCATCTCATCCCATCCCATGCCACCTTTTCAAGTCCACAACTTTTCCTCGTCATCCTTTCTCTCTTTCTTTGGGCAGCCTAAGGCTCTAGCCTGTTCTTTATCTTCCCACTTTGATGGGACCCCATACTGTTTGAGTATTTTAGTTTGAGTGTAGGCTATCCCTGGATTTGTAGTTGTCCTAAGAAATTGCAAATAGCTGTGCTTTGCTGAGATCTCCATGATCTGTTTATCTGGGTGCCACCAACATGCACCACAACCTTTCTGTTCCTTTGGGTGTTCCTTCATCCAGACCTACCCATACAATCTCTGTTCATGCCAATCTTAATGCTTCTGTTACAGTTATCTAAAATACTCAACAAAGCTCTTCAAAGACTCTTGTCCTCACTGCTTCTGCCCAGCATTTTTATGAAATGAAATGAAATGAAATGAAATGAAATGAAATGAAATGAAATGAAGGTAGGAATCTAATCTTACCTTTCCTTGAAATTCTTAATAATTCAGAGTATATTGTTCATCTTGTGCCTTTGCAAAACAATTCCAGTTGTTAAAAATCTGAAATGTAGAATACCTCAGGAAAAACATTAAGCTTCAATGAATACATGTAGTGAGAGGAAACAGAAAACCTCTGGGTTCAATTAACTAGTTCGTTCACATCTTTCCTCTGTTTCATGTTACAATGATTCTGCAAAATATTTTCAGTTTGATATTTTCCATGATTATTCTTGCCCCAAGCAGATGAATGGGTCTCTGCGGGGTTTTTAGAGCTGTTTCCCTTTCCTGTTGTTAATTTTAAAACAGAGGGTAATGTAGTTTTCTCTAAGAATTATTTTTCAGCTAGAAAAGATGCACTGCAATGCATAACTGCTACGCATGTTTAGCTATCCAAACAGAACTCAAAAACCAGAAGCTGCAGCATGGTTCATTAGGGATTTTTTGTAAATACAATGTTGATACATAAAGGAAAATTAACCCAAACTTTCAAGGATCCATGAGTTAAACAAATCAAGTAGACTCACAAGATTAGCAATAGTAAAATATTTTTAGTACAAAAATCTTCAGATGGAGTGTTTTAGTTTTAACTGGTGTCATTCCCATACCCATTTACATACTTATAGCTACTCTGATAGTATTTCTTCCTGTCGTTTTCCTGTGCTATAACAGAAAATGGTTTCTGAAATGTAATAGCATACAGCTTCTATGGCCAGAGTTGAATCTTCTCTCGATAACACTCTGGGAGGTTTGATGTTAGTTTAGAATGCAGTGTCATTTCCCAGGAGTTATGGGTTAATTCTGAAAAAAAATTAAATGACCTTCAGATACATGTTGCATAAATGGTTCTCACTCATCCATATTCAAAACAAGACTTTTAAAAGAGTCTCTATGTAGCTCATATCTTCAAGTGTGATCTCAGGGAAAAATAATTGCATTCAAAATTGCACTTACTTGACTAGAGGCAAAATTCAAAAAATTTCTGCCTCTTTAAACAAATCATCTTGCATTTGAAATTTATTTTCAACTTTGCAGGTAGTTATCTTTGTCAGAGTTTCAAGCAGGAAAATATTATATATGAACCAATAAGCAGTGGATAATTGAGGCCTCCTATAAAGACAAACTACTGTGTATGTAAACATCTCAGCAGTGCCAATATAAGTGAAAGTGTGCTGAAAAGCCTTTTTATTTCACACTAGTCAGTCTCAGATAATTGGTTTCTATGAACTTGTAAAGAACAATGTTATTCCATTTCATCTGATTTAAACATCCACTGTACTTTTTTGTTAAAATCACTTTTTACAATGCTTTAATGCACTTACATGTGCTCCAAGATAACAGAATAGCTGCCTTCATGTTCTTTAAAATACCTACAACACCTCAGAAAACTGGCTGAGTTTAAAACGTTCTCATTTTATAATGCAAGTAAATACACATTTTCCTTTTCAACAAGGAGTAGAAATTAATAAGTTCCTGTTTTCTAGAAGAAACTAAATGGATAATAGTACCTGTTTAGCCGCATAGATCCCTCAGCTGTTTAATATAAAAGACCTTGTTTAATATAAAAACCCTGCATGGGTTTCTTTTTCTGCTTCTGAAGAATGTAGTTGTCAACCCCCTGCACCCAAACCAAGGTCTCAAGGGGTATTAACCATCACTCATTTTCTTTCATGGGATCCTTTTCAAATCCTTTTCGTGCTTGGACATGCACATGGCTTGTTATGGGGAGAGCAGTGTTATCTGCAGGGTGTTAAGGACTTGGAGCAGGTGTTGATACTTTCTCTTTTTACTAAGTGAAACAGTAACCAAATGAAAAACAGAGAGACAGATTACACATCCTCACAAACAGTGGTGGGAAGTGCCCATTTCAACGCAGTCTGAATCAGCAGACTTTCAGCCTCTGCCTTCTAAATGGGATATGTACTTTAGTCTTAAGAACAGTTCCTGTCGGATTGGGGAAGAGAAGGGGGCTCCGGACAGCTTTCTGGATCTCCATTTGGTTGTTTTTTATTGCAAAGGTATTTAAAATGGAACAAAAGGTTTGTTCAGATAAATATCCACCTCCTCTTTTTCTTTTTTTTCCTTTCTTCCTTTTGTCTTTCTGTCCTTTTTGTAGTTTATCTACCATGCACACTCCTCTCTCCCTTCAAAAAACAACAGCAGAAAACCCAACAAAACCAAACTCTAGTTACTCGCATCTACTTGTATGTACCTTTCTGTTTTCTCTGCAAATGTGTAAAACCACACAGTCCTGATCTAATCCTTTATCCTTCTGTAGCAGGTGATATGATTGTGGTTGTAGAGATGTTCTAATAGACCTAAATGGATCTGAATCCATCTTTTGGCTTTCCCAAAGTAGTTTCTTAACTGGGTCCCAGTTCCCTTTCTCTAGAGGCATATGTTTTCTCTGTTAAAGGTGTGTAAAGGACAAACTGTGAGCCCTTCACTCTGGCTTTCCTTTTTCAATTCAGGATAGTAAGTTAAAGACAAAATATTAAATATATCCACTTACACTGCTATGTTTAGATATTTCTGGGGTTTTCCCTCGTGCTCTATGGGGAACTTACCACTGGCTACCGCAAGAGAGGAGCCCCGAAGAGGAGGTTCAAGGACTCCCTGAAACAATCCCTCAGCCTTGGCCATATTGATCACCACCATTGGTCTACCCTGGCCTCCAATCGGGAGGCCTGGAGACACACCATCTATAACGCTGCTGCTACTTTTGAGAACACACGCAGGATCACTCTCGAGGAGAAAAGACAACGCAGAAAGAATCGCATCTTGTCGATATCCCCTGGGGAGTCTTTCTGCTGTGCCTTCTGCAACCGGACTTGTCTATCTCGCATTGGCCTTTTTAGCCATCAGCGCGCTTGCAGCAAGCGTGGGTAGAGCCCTTCTCAAATCTTCATTCGCAAAGCCTAACCATGATGATGATGATGGGGTTTTCCCATTGACTCTAGATCTCTGTTTTGCCATGAGACCCATCATCTACTTTGCAACTTCCTAAGAACCAAAGTAGCAGTGGCCATGCATTGCCACTGGAATACTATCTTGGGAGGAACAATGCACAAGGGGAGAAACAGTGCAAGGACTATTGACTTTCATCTGACAAGAGTTAAGTGAAGACTATTTCCATGAAGTGTTTTATCATCTCTTTGTGGTTTCAGTATAATGGTCCTTAGAAACTCCAGGTTACGCTAGATTTAGGACCCTAGCTCTCAACAAAATAGACAAGCATGAACATATAACATTATACTCACTAGTGGTCCAAAGTCTGTGTTGTAGGTTCCATTTTTCAGTCCCTAGTGGGATTGTACCTTGTGCTCTTAGGAGGTATCAATTTTACAGAGGCTCTACACTTTCTTCATCATAAATATTCTTACTTGGATACAAATTTCAGAGTGCTGAAGCATCGGTTTTGCGCTTCTACAAAGAAATCATGTGCACAGCCATGGACCCTGCTCACTGCAGTATGTATTTGATTTATGTAACGGTGAGGTTTGCAAATTCTCCATTGCTTTCCAGTCTATGGGATTGTGAGAACTGACATTCAAAAGTGGATCAAACATTGCTGATACAGTCTATAAACAACCTAAAACACTCTGAGGAGTGTGAATAAATCTGGAGCTCATTAATCCCTATAAAGTGCTGATGCTGCACTATTGTCATTGAGAGATTACTCTGTTTAGGAGTCCAGGTGAAGTCATCTCAGTATTCCAGGAATTTTGCCTGAGGCACAGCTACCAAAATCCTGCACAAGATTGACTACACAATTATACAGCACGAAGCTCTAAGAGGAAAAGTACTTCTGAATACAAGATCATTTAGGATGGTGGATGGAGCGGAAATTTTGGAAGACATGACATGAAATTAATGTCATTCTCGCAATGACTGTCCTGGGTTATGTTCCCTTGTGCATCAAGGGAAGGAATTTTTGGACAGAAAATGTTTTGATCTGTTCATGAGCAGAAAACGTGGGGAGTACTCAAACTTTCTGCACATGTAATTTCGAGGTTTCCATACCAGTGCACGCAGAACACACAGAGTTTCCAGGCTCCCAAGGACTGAACACTAGGATAATAATTCAAAGGGGAATACAATCTATCATGGTACAACTGGAGTCAGAAAAATCAACCAAAGGCTAGAGAAACCAAAACCTTTCAGCAAATATAATTCTAAGCATAAAATCTGAGTCACTGCTACTGCCACTAAACTGCTCTTTTGAGTTCTGAATGTGCCTGAAACGTCATGTGAAAATATGATTGCCTCAGATCTGTCTCGACATACTCAGAAGCACCAATGCTCAGCTGGTGTTGACTATGACCTGACATCTGACTTATATACATACACCCTTAAAGGAGTACAGGAACCAGCTATTCTTCCAAGCCACACCTTTTGCTCTGGCTGGTGTTCCCTATCTACCCTAAAACACCACAAAGGGAGATATATTGTGAAACAGATGATGCCTGTCTTTTTTTTCCTAACAGCATGACTAGATTCATTAATATTCAACTTAAAATCAAACCTTCCTCTCAAACTCAAATCCTTTCCTTCACAACTGTTACCCAGCTTTCTGCACACGCAACCTGCTGATCTATGCTATAACATCTTTCACATCTTTATTGAAGAGCTCATTGTGCCCTATTTCTTAATTTCACACAATCATCCTAAATTCTAACCCTGTTATTCCCTGTCCTTTCACCCCCTCTCACTTCAGTGTCATCTGCAAACTTCATAGGTATATTCTGCTGTAACAGTTCTTAACAGAAACATTGAGCTGTAGCCATATCAAGAGAGACCTCTTCAAAATTTCACTGGCACATCTTCCATTTTGACAACACAACATTAAAAAATACTTTTACTTGTTTCCAAATACTCTAGATTTATAATCTTTCATCAAAATCTCTGTCTGACAGGTTTTTCCTCTAACTTGTTTTCAGGAATATCATATAAAAATGTCAAACTTTTATGAAGTGAAGATATGACATATACTGCTCCTCCTTTTTTTGTCTCATGGAGCACTTAAATCAAATTTACAAATTCTAAACTGGCTGGTTTATATCTTCTTGTCTTCATCCAGGTGTCTATGAATTACAGTTTGAGTATTTGTTGCCTTTTTTTTTTTTTCCTAGAAACTCCATCCTTGCTAGTGTCTAACTCCCCAGCAGTTCCTTTGTTCTTTCTTTCTTTAAAACTTTCAATATACTTCCTCATTTGAGTCTTTTGGACCATATCTCTTCTCCATGAACTCTGAAAATTGTTGGTGGTTTTTACTTGAGACTGTTTCAGTCAGTTCTCTAACTGCTTTACAGTGAAGCTCATCAACCTTAGTCAATTTTGAAATCTATAGATTATGTAGAGTCAGAGGGGTGCAACAAAAAGAAAAGAGACAACATGTACAGGTTGCAGTTAGATGAAAGGGGAAAAAAAAAATCACAGCTTTAGTCCATGCTAAGCACTTGAAAAGGTTTCTCAGTGGAGTTGTAGAGTTTCTATCTGGATGACCTGGGAAAATGTTGAAGTTGGACCTCCTTTGAAAAATGTTGGGACTGGATGATCGTAGAGGTCTCTTTGGTGTACACAGTTCTAGTACTCTGTATTGATTTTATCACTTCTCTTTTTTCCTCTGAAGTTCAAGGTTAAACTGTTTTTTGTCTCTGAAGAGTGCACATGATCAAACCAGATGTAAGCATAACAAAATGATGGTTTAGTAACAATTCAACTCTCCTAGCTTCCTGCCATCCTCCTTTCTACTCAATGACAGCAGCAGTGCCCAGTCCTCTTATGTCATTTGTAATTGCTCATCAGCTGGGTTCCCAGCTGTTCTGGGAATAAAATAGGTAGGTCATGTGAATGACAAATATTTATAAATTGCATCACCATGGTTATAGGATGGTGTTTCATGTTTCTAAGACTTGTTCTCATAAATTTCTTTTATTGTCTTTCATATCTGTCTCATGCTTAGTTTCCAGTATGATCATATCATGCATAACTTCTATGGCAAGAAAAAGGCTTTTGTGTGTTTAAAGTCTAAATGTACTATATCATAGGCCTAGGTAAACAATAATTAACATCACTCAATTAAACAGATAAGCCAAAGCATTCTCCTTCATCTGTATAAGGTCAGCTATCTCAAATTACATCTCTCCTTGGGAGAGGCACTGGGAGGTTAGCCCATGCTGTGCCATGAGGAGATTCATCACTTATAGTGTAAGTTAAAACAAATTATTAGTTCTTTCATCTTTGGTGCACTTAGTCATGGCACAGAGAGGGCCTGTGAACTGCTGAGTTTCACATCTCCTCGTTAAGAGTCTGGAAGCTTAACTGGGATTACAGTATTTCGTGCCACTTTGAGCTGGTCTCCCCCTTCTTGCTGCAGTCAGTTTCTAAGAAAGAACATGAGGTTATGTTTTTGTTCATCTCCACACCTTTCTGTGCACAAAACCTGCAGCTGGTCTGCATGCTAGAAAGCTCTTCTTTATGTGAGAGCTGCTGAGTGCCTTGCTGTAAATATAACTAGCTTGGCCAGTATGATCATTGCTTTATAAACCATTTGTCACAGCTCTCAGTGTATTGTCTGTGTCCTTTATGATACTAAGCTCACAGAGGAAGCTATACAATAATGTATCTGATTATTTATTCTGGAAAGTAATTTCTGCTGAATGAGAGAACAGCAATGACTAATATGTCGTGCCAACTCTTGGCAGGCTGACCAGCTTGCAAAATCCCTTTGTTTGTAATCATCCACCAAGCAGAGATGCCTTTCAAAACCTCTTTTTGAGCTCTTTATAAGTCCATCTATTTTCATTCTCTCTTTATATTTTCTCCCTTAACATCTTTCTTTATTTGCCAAGAGCAAAGCCATATTTTTTCCCAGCTGTACCTCTAGCAAAATGGGAAGTTAGAGTTATTTTTAGGTGAGGTGTTGACACCACCTTTTCTCCTCTGAGTCTTCAGATTTATTTTTATTTTATTAATAAATCCAGAGTGTTTACATATCTGAGAATTTTACTAACATAACACATTAACATGAAAGGACAACTTTCTGATTTACATCACTTTTCACTTGTGTCTTTAGAATCAGGTAATTCAGGTTTTGATACAAACATTCTGTTTATGATTCTGTATATTGTATTTACTATGAAGCATATTAGCTTGTAAATCCAACAGCTAGTTTGTCTAATGTCTTATCAACAGTTCACTCAAGTGATTCACATCAGTTCATATGTCTAGCTTCTTTTTCTTAAATTATGTTAGACTTCCTGAATCATTATCATATTCTTTTCAGCATTCCTACACTGTGCCATGCTTGAGGAATGACACTATGCTATATAGAATCATAGAATTAACTGGGTTGGAAGAGACCTTCGAGATCATCCAGTCCAACCCTTGATCCAACCCCACTGTGATTACTAGATCATGGCACTCAGTGCCACATCCAGCCTCGTCTTAAAAACCTCCAGGGATGGTGAATCCACCACCTCTCTGGGCAGGCCATTCCAATGCCTGATCACTCTCTCTGTAAAGAACTTCTTTCTAATATCCAATTTAATCCTCCCCATATGTCATATATGAACATGACTGACCGTTTTTTCAGTTGAAAAAGGTTTAAAAAGCATTAATACCTTAAAAAAGGAGCACTCTTTTGAAAAGTTAACCTAATAAAGCATTTCTAAGTAAAATTACATGTATATTTCTAACTTATTATCTTAATTACAACATCTCAAACTCCCTTTACTCTTTTCATTAAAAGTATTTGTAAGGATTTCACAGAAACATTAACCTTTCTATCTCTATTTTGAGGTAGTAGCATATATGAATTTACAGATGCTAATTTCACAGAGGCATGAGCAATCAAAATGTTAAACGAGGTCACTCTCAATGCACTAAGGTAGATGCCCTTGCACCCCCTTTGCTGATCGTCGTTTGACATATAGTTCAATGTCTTCCTACTCACATAAATGCAAAGAAAAATGGTATTTTTTATTGCAGTCTTTAGGGAAAAATCAAGAAATAGGGAGCAGAGGCAAAGGATACCACTGATGTATACTAATGCAAGCATTGTCTTTGGCTGTCACTAATAATTGTGAACAGCATATGTACTCTGGGAACTCTGAGCAGTGTATTTTTGTGAAATGATGGACCTCTAGAATCAGCCTGATACACTGTGTCCTCCAAGGTATCGTAACAAATGCAATATCAGAAAAAGCCTTTGGAAATAAATACTGAAGAAAAGGTGGTTCACTAGAGAGACATCGTTAAAAGACTTTCAGTGGTGCGTTAAGGCACAACCTGAAAAAGCAATTTATTATCCTGTGCGTTTGGTAGCCTGGCACATATGCCTTTAAGCGACAGGTTTGGTTGTTTCCTGTAGAAATGATCTCTGATTATTATTGTTTTTGTAACACCTCTTGCAGTGGTCAGTTGGAAGTGCTGTCCACAGGCTATCTATTCTACTAAAATTTCAAATTCATTATGGTCATTTTTCAGAACAAGGAAATCCATTTTCTATTACCCAGAAGACGTTAGCTTCATGTGTTTCTAAAAGAGCACAATTGTGGTGGTTGCTGCTGGTGAGTAATTGACTAGAGAAACTTTTTGTATCCACTTTGGCATGATAAAAAGCTAGTGCTGTTCACAGGAAACATTATAAGCTTTTTCTTTGTGCTGAGAACTCATTCTTTGTCCAGGTAGTAAGTGCAAATAATTGCATGCCATTTAGTTGAATGAAAAGGTAGATGACAGAAAATAAAAGAATACTATAGCAAAGAGAAGAAAAAAAAAATTACTGTGAAAACTTATAAATCATTTTTACCTCCACGTAGCCCTTGAGATAAGAGGTAATAGTTTGCTTAGCTACTTTAAAGGGAATGTGATCTTAGAATTAATACCACATCCTTAGAATTAAAAATAAACAGCTTTTCTACATCCTACTGAGACCTCCCTGGTATGAGCTGTCATGGCTTGAACTCTTTTGTTGCCATGTGATGGGCTGTGCCACAGAGCAGGGCTGGCACAGCCCTGCTAACAGGCTGTGGGGAAGGGGTGTGGGGGGGAAAATCTCAACAAGCACGGATATCTGTGAGTGGTGCAATGCCTCAGTACCTGCACCTGGTGCTCAGTTACATTTGTTTCATCTCTGATACTCTTGTCTTTCCTCCTCCACTCTCTCCAGTCTGGTAGATAGAGGTCAGGTGGTAGATGGAGGTCGTATTTCAGATTAACATATGTCCTCTGAAATGACTTTTTTCAAATTAATCTTGTTATGCTTATTTATTGACAGTCAAAAGAGAGGAAGGAACACAATGCACCATGACATGAAAAGCATTTCTAGCAATCACAAGTAGGGCAGACACAAAGTTGTCAAAGAACAGCAAATTCCATAGGCTCTGTGAATGGGATTTTTGCATGTTATGTTTTGCAGTTCATGACTCAGTTTCCTAAGATGGGACTACTGTTCTTTTCTTTTCTTAGTTACTGGCATAACAAAACACAAATAAGCTACTCTATTGCAACATAAATTTGCTTTCCCTAACTTTTAGCAAAACACAATGCTGTAATTTAACATTGAATAAACGCTGAAATCCAAAGACATCATAATCAACTAGTAGAGAATAATATATTTTGCAAGGCTGAGTATCTCAATGGCTACACAGAAAGAAGCACTGAGGGAATTTAAGTACCAGCAAGGAAGATTTTGGTAACTCATTAAGCATGAAGGACAGTATAACAGGAAATCAAACTGCAAATGAAGTTCCCAAGAGTCAGACAAGAAAAGAAGAACAACTAAACCCCAAATTGTCACTGAATATAACACTAAAAGTCTGATTTCAGCCATCTTGTAGATAGGAAAGCTCAAAAATGTATAATTTAATAAAAATTAATCAGCATAGATCCATTACTGGAAGCCCAGACTTCAGAAATTCCCTTTAATATTTTTGTATATACTGCAACAACTGAAAGCCATAATGTATCTGTATTTCAGAAAATATTTTAAACCATAATGCAGAACAGATTATTCTGCAGAATGTGGGGGAAGGTGCCCAGAGCAGCCATCAGGTGAGTGCAACAAGCCCTGACTCAGGGACAGGTGTTCCCAGTGGCATGGGACAAGGGCACACTTCTCTCCTGAGCAATCTGTGTGTGTATGTCTTGCAGGAGGAAAAGGGAGGATTTGTGTGCTGAAGCATGCCCTGCCATGAGAAAAGATGCAGAGTGCCTTGACAGGATGATCTAGATTATCTTCCTATCGATTGAGACAATCACAGCCCTCCTGCCCACCTCCAGCAATGGGACATTTCCTCAGTCTTTTCATGAAGACACCATGGGGTAGATTTAGTCTGCTGAGACACCTACCTTAGAGCTGTACATCGGTTTTCTCCTGAAGCTCTCTTCCTTCAGCTGCATGCTGCTTCATTATCCATCAGTGAAATGTGGTTAATTGTTTTGAAGTCCTCCAGGGGAATATTTATTATCCTGGACCTCAGTTCTGGGTCAGAGTTAGGAAGAGAGGAAGCTTCCATTCATGGGTTATATTTGCAACACTTACTGACTTATTTGAGTCATTTAATTCCTCTTTGCCTCCCTTGTCCTATGCTGAATAAGAGAAAATATGCCTTCATTCTCTTCTGGGGGCTTTTATCCTTTTATATGGCAATGACTATAGTACCAGTAAGCATTTTGGGTTTTGTAAGGCTACAGTGATCATTAAGGAAGCTTAGTACTATTGTAATACTGATAGATATTCATCAAAAATCTGTGCTGTGTTTAGTATGGGTCATATGCAAGCCAAAACCTTTATAGTCTTGAATAAAGGACAAATATTTTGCCTTTTTTCCTGTCAGAGTTTGCCTCACTGTCTCATCCTCTGAACAGATTCAAAGCGATTTTCTTTGCCAAAATTTTAGTGGCATTAAACACCTACTTGATAGCTACCTCCTGTTTTGACAGCTCACATGATACATTCTAGGCTCATTAATCAAGGTCATACTTATGCAGATAGTAAAAACTGCCTCTGATAAGAGATTTTCTGTTGGGGGATTTTTCTTATTCAAATGCATGTTAGACATAAGAACAATTCTCTTTTTCCACTTTCATCGTGATATGTTCAATTTGAAAACCATCTGGAAGTGAGTTTTAAATGAGGCACAGTTTGGTTGTTCATGCTATTGCTAGGATGATGTAAACATTCACATTACACACATGATAAATTGTAACCAACTGGTTTGTGTCTTTCCTCCCCAGTGAAAATAGAAAATTCTTGGGGTTTAGCTGTGTGTCACAGTGAATTATAAGCACAAACTACTGTGTTTGAGAAAACCATCTCTGATCAAAATGGAAGAAGAACTCTGTCTATTAACTGCTATCCAATAAATAAAAATAAAAAAGTTGTGCATCATTCAGAAATGAGGGTAAAATACAGATCAGTCAAACACTGGTATCACAAGAAGTTTTGATGCTGGAGGTACAGCTTCCTCTGTACCCTGTATAACAAAGTAAATCATTGCTTTTGGAATAGTGATGGCAGTTACACATGCAGCCTTTTACCCTGAGTCCCAAACATATCTTCCCGTTCAAAGAAAACAGAAGTCTTCTTTTGGTGTCCTAATACTGATATGTGCTTTTGTTATATGTTATAATGGTTCCTTTGCTTCTCTTATAGAGAGTGGAAAATGATCATAAGCTGAAAGAAAAAGACCTTGTACAGGATTCAGAGTGAAATAGTATGTGACTTATTCAGTTGTCATACTCATTTACCATATTACAGCTGTCACTGAAAGGTAGTCAGAGTTCATGTTGTACTCTATGTTTGTAAATGGTGATGCTATCACATTATTTTCCAGCCTGTCTGCAATTAACCTCTTATTTTGAGTGTGGTGAGAACGTGCAGTAGCAGCATACAACATTTCAAACATATTTCAAAGTGCATCTTTGTCACTTCAGTCACTCATGAGGGAAACAAATGCTTCCCTACTGATTTGCATGCATGCTGGTCATAAATAATTCCTATCCTTAACACCATGTATTAGGAAAAAAAGAATAAACTTCATTAATGGCTTGGATGTTTGTCATCATTGTCTGAATTTTAATAGTTCCTGAATCTTGAACATAAGTAATGCAAGTAGTAGCAAATGGGTTGAGAGCTCTAAAGAGATCATGCTGACTCTGGAGCTGTCTATGATGAAGACTGGCCCCAAGCTAGTCCCAAAATGAAGTCGCTGTGCTGTCACTCACACCCTTAGGAGAACTTTGCAGCACTCAGATTTACTGGTGCTTTGAGTGGGCAATATAATGCAGAAGTGCTACTCATTTTTATTTTCACTCGCACATACTGTGTGATAACATACCTATCTTAACATTTATATCCTGTTTAAAAGTTAGCCTTAGGGACCTAAGCTTAGCACTTTTCCCTCGCTCTGTAGTCAAATATGACACTCCTTCAGAAGGCAATTCCACCTATCCTTGGATGATGGTGATAATAGGTGAGACAAACTGTTTCTCTGGAGTTGCCTGTTCTCAAGAGCAAATTTTGGAGTGATGAGCTTGAACTCGGGCAAGGAACTTCTAACCTCTGGCATTGGTTGGGTTTTGCCTGCTGATTTTTTCCTTTTTTTGGGTAAGACAGCTGTTCTAAGCTGATCATCTGGTTTCCCACCTACAGACAGCAGAGAGCAAAGACACTCTCTGAGGGATGATTCATCTTCTCCCAAGATAAGTATCTGACACAGGTGGGAGTTAGTCAAAGTAGAAATTGTACTTTAAATTAATTTCTGCTGGTATTGTTCTCTACTTAAGCAGTCTCTTAGGAGGAGAGCTTCTTATATGATTTTTGCTTCAGAGAAAAGAGTAGCCAAGTCACCCCATTGCTATAGGCTGAGATCTCCTAGATGTTAGTCTGAGCACTGTTTCCCTGCATAAATGAGGGAAGGGCATGGAGGAAAGGAAGACTCTTGGGAAAGGTGAAAGCAAAGAAAACTAATCTGGGACACGTAAGAGGGTATATGTGAGAGGCGGTGATTACTGAAACAAATAAAGAGGGATTTTTAGGAGAAGAATGGTACAGGAAATCAAATAAAGCAAAGATTAAAGAGCAAAAAAGATGTGATAAAAAAAGATAGTAAATAGAAATGCCCTCAGAAATGGATGATAAAGATACTATGAAACTGGTGCAGAAAACGATGCCTTAAAGCAGGAGTTTTTGAAGAAGTTATTTGCAAAATAAAAGTGTAAGCTGTTGTCAGCTAAATCAGCTGTTTTATTACTTCCATTTCAGGATAAGTTCCTGACAGAGACAAGTAAAGTGTTTGTGAAATGTGCCTGTTACATATTCCCAGGCCAGGTCATTAGAAAGAAGTGAATTCTGTATTGCCCAAATATGAAGTTCAAGAAGTGTTTGGATAATGCTTTCAGACATATGGTGTGATTTTTGGGCTTGCCCTGTGCAGAGCCAGAAGCTGGACTCAAAATCCTTGTGGGTCCCTTCCAACTCAGAATGTTCTTTGATTCTATGGTTTACCTGTGCTTACTCTATGAAACCCACCACTGGGTCCTAATTATGTGTTTACCTAGAGATTTTTTGACTCTATTATAAGCCCCAGTTGTCAAACTACTATATGTTAGCAGTAAATATAAAGGAGGAGCAGCATCAAGTGATACAAAGGACCTAGAGGAAATCCAAAAATCAAATATCTTTGGCAGGAAGACTGAAGTCTTCAGGAAGGTGCAATCAAAATTTGGATGAGTCCTAGTTTCTAATTCAAAGATAAGAAATCAATTAAAATGGAAATAGTAAAAATCCGATTGCTGGAATTATTATTGTTTAAAAAAATCCCTTGTTCTGGTCCTTCTAGGATTGTGCTGCCTTCATAGTGATATGATCTTCCTCTGCAAACATGTATGTAATTGAAAATTATTCAGTGTGTCCTAATATTGGAAAAGCTGTTAGTAAAGTAGTAAATAAGAAAACAGTCCAGTGCCCAATGTCTAGTTCCAAATAACAGTTTGCAATTTATCCTGACTGCGTCATGTAGAATATTTCAGACACTCAACAGCATTCCATTAAAGCAGTACCTAGTCAGATGTGAGGATACAGTGATTTATTTTAACATTTGAAACAGAGAAGACCATATAAAAATGTGGCTCCAGAGAAGAGACATTTTGAAACTTAAAACTACTTTAATGTCACACATTTGAACAATTTTTTCTTTATAGTGAGAATAGTTTTGTCCTTTTCCTTTCTCCCTTTCCTTCCCCAACCACAAAACTTGCTGGTTGAAGAATGTGTTAATGTCTGATGAAGACAAGTCTTTGAAAGGTAGAAGTGGAAGTAGACTGATGTCCAGCTAGATACTTCATTTGACTAGCAAAGATGTGGATATCCCTTACATTACGTGTTTTGGGCGCTGAATAAGGCCATAATTCTAGGTTTCTCTCCACACACTCCAGGGCAAAGGAGGGGACCATCCTTAGCATCCCTTGTTTTTCTGATCTTGTAATGGCTTTCCTATATCAATGTCAGGGGGAAAAAAATCTTTCATTCTTACTGCAAAAAATTTACTCACATTTACAAAGTATTTTTAATTCATGTCATGAATACATGGAAATAATATAAAAAGACACATGTTCTCTTTATCTCCAGTGATTGAGAAGCTTCTTTTTCACTCAATGCTTCTAATACCAGGAAACTTGCTCCTTTAAGATTCACTCTTGAGGGAAAGGAGAATTACCAGTTTCTCAATTTTTGTGCATCTGTTGATGTTCATACAGACCAGGGAATAAGATGCTTTGGAAAGCAGTGCCACAGAAAGGGGCAAGTGTCCCAGGGGGGCAACAGGGGGTCCTGTTCACCAGCAGGTTGAATCTGAGTCAGCAGTGCCCTGGCAGCCAGGAGGGCCAACCATGTCCTGCAAGGCATCAGGCAAAGCACCGCCAGCTGAGTGAGGGAGGGGATTGTCCTGCTGTGCTCTGCACAGGGGCAACCTCCTCTTGAGTATTATGTGCAGTTTTGGGCACCACAAAATAAGAAAGATATTAAGCTCTTAGAGAGTGTCCAAAGGAGGGTAACAAAGATGATGAAGGGTCTTGAGGGGGTCTATGAGGAGTACCTGTGGTCACTTGGTCTGTTCAGCCTGGAGAAGAGACTAGGGGGGAGACTTCATTGCAGTCTACAGCTTCCTCATAGGGGAAGAGGAGGGCAGACACTGATCTCTTCTCTGTGGTGACCAGTGACAGGGCCCAAGGGAACGGCCTGAAGTTGTGTCAGGGGAGGTTTAGGCTGGATGTTAGAAAAAGGTTCTTCACCCAGAGGGTTGTTGGGCACCAGAACAGGCTCCCCAGGGAAGTGGTCACAGCACCAAGCCTGACAGAGTACAAGAAGCATTTGGATGACATTTTCAGGGTCATGGTATGACTCTTGAGGATGGTCCTGTGCAGGGCTAAGGGTTGGACTCAATGATACTTCCAACTCAGCATATTCTGTAATTCTGTGATTATGATTATGTAAATACGTCCCTAGAAAGAAAACTGGAAAATAGGCCAGCTGTGGTTCTTGCAGCAAAAAGAAAGTCAACCTCTCCACTTCTAGCAGCCCAAGGAGGAATGCAGGAAAAAAAAGTTAAAACATTGACAAGTACTGTAGTGTTTTATATTTTTTAAACTAGGATGGTAAACCTGGTTTTCAAATTTTGCCTGAACATTTCACCTGCAACATGATGATACTTCAGGTGGGATTCAATTCAGGATTACAGCATCTGAACTGAGATGATCACATGTTGTGTGATCACATGTGATCACATGTGACAGTCAGTGGGGATTTGGTCAGTCTAGGGAGACATTCAGCTGCCCAACCATTTGCTTTGGTGCTAGCAGAAGTACTCTAATCCTGAGTGGTTCTTCATTCAACAAAGAGGGACTTCATCTCCCTAGTGTGCCTGTAAACACTTAGATGTGGAATGGGATGAGATAATTTTATTCTATTATATTTTATTCTATATAACAGCCTTATTCTCCTAGGTTGTTCCATCCTGCTCACACAGACAGTAAACCTAATTATATTTTTCTTTCCTTCAGTCTTTTTCTTTGTTTCTATAATGTTTTATTTTCTTGGGCAATAATAAGTGCGTGTCCACAGCAATGTGGATTCACAGTGCAGCAGCTGTGATGTATTAATGCCATATGGACAGAGAATTCTACTTTAAAGATGGAATGTTTATTAAGACACATGAATGCATCACTTTCAAATAAGTACATAAGAAACATGAGCAGGGAGTCAGTCACTTCCCCTGATTTAAGATCATCACTAGTCCTAGCTCTTAAGGTCTAAATAAGGCTCCTCTGAAACAGAAATCTTAAATGTTCAGGGAGAGAAGGGACTCCAGTCCTCTAGAGAAAGACCCTGCTGTACTTAAGTGCTTCACTTTAGTGTACAGGACTTGACTGTGTGGCTACGGTCCACAGTATTCACTTGAGGACTTGGGATAGACAAAAATCTGCACCTACAGTGTAAGCTACAGTACAGGGCTGTGTTGTAACTTAGATTAAAATAATTATTCTCAGGCCATTTCTTCTTATCTGTTGACATCACTCTTGACACAACAAAAGCGCAGTCCTGACTACGGTCCTTGGATGCAATTATAATATAAACAAAACCCAACAGTTTGACAACTGATCATAGGAGGCTAATGGAGTAAGGACTCTTTGAGTTCTTTCATGTCAGAAATGAAACTGCATTATTCCCTTGGTATTAAAAGTAAATCCCTTAAATTTCCTGAATGACTGTAAGCCACTTTTAAGTATGCTTTAGCCATTGGTATTTGTAGCATTGCTCAAAAGTCGGAGAAAGAGATGCCTTAAGCTGTATATCAGAAATGCCAAATGGCCAGCATAAAACTACATCAGTGTTTTGTCAAAATGCTGAGAAAAGTGGAAAGTTCTTATCTTTTTATTCCAGATTGACAGCTGAGTTTTATTCCTACTCAGAAGGATTATGAGCACAGTCTGTTTCAGAGCAGAAATCGTAGCATTAGAAGTCTAGCCATGACTCTGGACTAAAACTGATCCATGAACCAATAGAGACTTCAAGGATAATATTGGTTTCCTTCTTTGAATTAAGTCATAAAATCATAGAATGTTTGTGTTGGAAGGGACATTAAAGATCTTCTTGTTTGAACCCCACTACTGTGGACAGGGACATCTTTCACTAGATCAGGTTGCTCAGACCCCCATCCAACCTGGACTTGAACACTTCCAGGGATAAGGCATCCATAGTATCTCTGGGCAACCTGTTCCAGGACCTCTACACAGCTTGATGTCACTGGCAAACTTGCAGAGGGTGCACTCAATCTGATTGTCCAAGTTACCAACAAAGATGTTAAACAGTGCCAGTCCCAGTGCTGAGACCTGGGGAATGCCACTTGTCACTGTTTTCCACTTGAACATGAAGCTGTTGACTGCAACTCTTTGGGTGCAAACTCACTGCCAATTCCTTACCCACTGAGTGATCCATCCATAAAATCCATGTGTCTGCAATTTAGAGATAAGGAAGTCATGCAAGACAAAGTCAAATGCTTTGCACAAATCCAGGTAGGTGATGTCAGTTTCTCCTCCCTTATCCACCAGTGCTGTAGCCCCATCATAGAAGGCCACCACATTTTTGAGGCAAAATCTGCTCTTAGTGAAGTCATGCTGGATATCACCAATCACCTTCTTATTTTCCGTGTGCTCCAGCACAGTTTCCAGGAGGATTTGCTCCATGATGTTGCCAGGCACTGAGGTGAGACTGACTGCCCTGTAGTTTCCTAGGTCTTATTTTTTGCCTTTTAAAAAATGGGTGGGGTGTGCGGAGGGGGTGGTGTTTCCCCTTTTCCAGCCAGTGGGAACTTCACTGAACTACCACAACTTCTCAAATATGATGCATAGTGGCTTAGCCACTTCTTCTGTTAGTTCCCTGAAGACTTTTGGATGCAGCTCATCAAGTCCCAAAGACTTATACACCTTCAGGTTCCTTAGATGATCTCAAACCTAACCTTCTCCCACTCCCCAACTTTTCCTTCTTGACCATCTTGTTGGTGAGAACTAGGCCAAGCAAAGCACCTCCCCTTTTTGGTGCCTCTATCACTTGGAGAAAGAAGTTCATCATGATCAACGCATTCCAGGAACTCCTGGATTGCTTGTACCCTGCCAGGTTGTTTCTCCAAGAGATATTGGGGTTGTTGGAGGCCCAGGGCTTGTGAACATGAAGCTGCTCCTTTGTGTCTATAGAGGGACACATCTGCTTAGTCTTCTTATTGCCTGTCCCTGCCCTCCCTTTAATCCTGACCCATAAACCTCTCATCCAACTCCAGGTGAAGCTCCATGCACTTTAGCAGGTCACTGACATAGAGGGTGACACCCCTTCCTTTTCCTGGTCCTCGTCAGTCTTCATTGGGAACACTTTCTACTGTTCATATTACACCTCTAGCGTAACAAGTCTTTTGAAGATGACTTTGAAGGTCATAAATCCCTTCTAAGAACAGTACTTAACTGAAAGCTGAGGTCTTTCTTCTGTACATCTGAGAGTCCAGCACTTACAAATGTGAGTGAGTTCCTTCTCCTACAAAGTGGAGTATTAGACTCCTTTAAGTGTCTGGAAGCTCAAAGAGAGAAATAAAAGTTACCTTTGTAGGTGGCTTCTGTTCACATATCATACCTAGCCTAACTAAACTCTGCTGTTGGCTTCAAAGGCCTTGGGCTCCATGTAGGGTAACAAATAGATAATCACAGCTGGCTGTATCAAGATATGAATGTATGTTTTCAGATTCTTCCTCATTTCAAAAGGGACTCTATATGTTGATGTAGTTTTTACAGCAGTATGACAGTAGCAGTCTGCTGATCAATAATTTTAGGTCCAAAAAAGCAGGATGCTTATATATAAAACTGTCCTGCAACAGCATCTGAATCCAGCATCACATAGTTAAGACTTGTCTGAGAAAATCGTGCTCCATACACCTGGTTCATTTCAATAGCATAGCACATGTAGACAATACACTGGAATAGACTCTTGAAATAAGATGCGTGCTAACAAAGGATAATTTGAACAGTGCCAACAAGTTTGAGAGAAGGTTTTTTACTCAGATTAACTCTGATCCTTTTGTACATATATTTTAACTCCTAAGAAGAAAATCTTAGGTCAAATTCTATCCATTCCCATGGGGTGTTTTGGTTCTTTTTAAAACTCCAAAACCAACAGAAAATAGGCTTACGTTCTGAAAAATACATTGCAGAACCAAACATCCACGTGGTTCCTGTTCCAAAGGGCTTGTGCCTTACCTATTTGTCCACTGTAAATAGCAAATATGGGTGTCAGAAATCATAGGAGTACCAAGAAGCTCTAGTGTATTACAAATAAAACCAAAATAGAATCAATAAATTATTTCTGAAGTGAGTTACACATAAACATCCTGATATACCAATTGTAATGGTCTAAACATATCCATTGTCTTTTAAAGGCATACCTGATTTTTTTGGTCCACATTTTCTAGTCTACACTGTTTTATTATGTCAGACTCATTCAGGAGTTTGTTCTTTTCAGTTCTGAACATTTGTCAATTAAGATTTTTTTTCCAAGAGAGTTCTTCACTGTGATAAATTAAATAAACATTTTTTTCTCCTAAGATCTGTGGTAAAACCCTCTACAATGATTGTGCTTTCTTCCCTTAATACACTGTTGCGGTGAATTCTTGCTTCTTCCAATATGATCTAACTATAGGACACACTAAAAATATTGTATTAAATTCCCCTCTTCCAAAATAACTTTAGATCTAGTTCTGGCCTAAAATATTTCCTTCAGTGAATGGAGGGTTATAAAGATAACTTACTGCTATAGTTCTACTGATATCTATATTCACTGCAGTCTGAAGGAGGAATATAGTTGCATGTTTCAGTCACAGAATATTAATTTGAAATATATTGATTTACTCCTTAGATCAATACTTTCATAACATTTATATTTTCATCTATATGCAAAGTTGATGGTACCATTTGGAAAGCAATAAAAGTAGAATTTATTTTTAGGTAGGTCTTCAATGTTAGGTATTTTATTGCTACTATCGAAATAATTGACCATGGCTTTTTTTCAAGTTCATCTGTTTGTGTGGTTTCCCACACATCTTAAGAGGAAACTGTGAAAATACTATGTTAAATCTCATTTTAATTAAACTTCAAAAGTGTTTACATATACTTGTTGATTTCAGGAAGTGGACTTCAGTGCAAACTATTCAACTAAATTATAAGTCTGTCAAAATACTTCATAGTAAGAGAAATGTAATGAAACCAATCAATTTGCCATAGATGTGACTGTTTTGCTTGGTTTTTTCCTCTCTTTGGGCAGTAAAGGGGTGTCATCATTCTGCTTTTTCATTACAGATACTAGAAATCAAATTTCACAAAGGCACATTTACTGCAATGTGTTAGCAATAATTGTAATTGATTTAAATGCTTGAATTGACTAAGAATATTCATAGATTTTTTCATTAGTTGGCTGCAAGATAACGTTGATGAAAACTGGAACATTTTGTTAGACTGCACAGAAGGCCTTAGAAAATTTCTGTGATGAGCAAATTTGGTTTTTTTCAAGCTGCTGTTCTGAATAGTTTTCAAGTGAAGGTAATGATTTGAGTGCATCAAAAGGTGAATGCGTTGTGTTACTCTAGGCATTCAGTCTACGTATTTTAAAGGAATGGTAGCCTAACAAAATCCAGGATTTAAATAAGCAGTGAGAAACAATATTTGTCAGCACATTTCTGCAGCTTGAAGTTTCCTCTGGATGCCACAGGAAGGACCATACTCCTTGAATAAAGGAACGAATCAATTAATGATTTTTAAAATGTTGAATGTTCTACCTTGAATTTTAATAAACCCTTGTAAAAAATCAAAGGTAAGAGTCTAAAGGTCAAAGCTGAATAGGCTACAACTTGAGTTCTTCCTCCTCCTGGGACAAGCTACATGTAGGAGCAAGAAAACCAAGATGTATAGGAGAAGACATCTGTACTCCCAACCTTTAGCATCTTGCAAGAGACAAACAGCTGCTAAGTGCATTCCTCTGCAGCAGAGGGAAAACCAATCCCAGTGTCATTTAAACTCAAACTATTAAATTTACTTAGCTTAACTTACTGAGTGTTTATAATGAGAGAAGTGAAAACAAGTACAGCCGTGATTCTTGGGATGCAGCTCAAACCTTGTCCCTTCTTAAGTTCATCATGAAATATTAGGAAAGACTGGTTTCAAATTCAAATCCGGGACAGAGGAAAAGAAAAGCTGAGCTGGCAACATAGAGAAACCAGAGTGCTGACAAGGTTGAATCAGCCTGATACAATAAGCCACATGGTTTTATTGTTACTCATTGAGGTCAGTTAGTGATTTCTATTAAGGTAAGAGATTCATTTCCACATGGATTTTTCTCTTTATTTGTGCTGATCAGCTGTTATATTAAAGGGGGTTTGATTTATGAATATTGGCAGGTCACGTTCTGCTTTCAGCTATAGCAGTAATAAAATTCAATTCCCCCTGTATAAATCTGTTATACCAATAGTCAGCTTATATGGAAACAGGTGAAACTGATGGTGGCATTTTGATAACTAAATGTAATCTGTAAAAATGAAACACCTTTATGCACTTTTTTGAATCACAAACATTCTAGTTTGATCTACACCTACCAGCTATATGCCTTTGATACCTCAGGTGTTACAAGTTACTGGATTCAGAATGCATCAGGATTTATTTATTATATCATTATATGATAATCTCTATGCTTTTAAGGATCATTGATATTAATTTGTACTTGTTCAGGTCAGTGTCTTCACAACATCCAGTAAACAAAGAAAGAAATATTCTAATTCTAAATTAATTCTTTGCTCTTTCAGTGGTAGCACAGGTTACTTTCTGATTGCAGAATTTTTGATTTATACCTGAGATTCAGTTTTTCCTATCATTTATTCTCGAAAGTATTTTCATGTGGAACAACTTTTAAACATTGGTGATGATTTTTAATGGTTAAGATTTTCCAGGATATTTTAGCAAAGCCATCTCAATTTTGGTCTGACTCTAGAGTTTATTTAAGCTACCCTAGTGCCCACAGTCCTAATTTAAAAATGTATTGAATCTCAAACTGTTAGTCAGAGTGTTCTCAAACGAAGAATGTCCCCTCTTCAAAGCTCTTATGAAGGAATGATTAGAACAATAACAATATCCATAAAAGTTAAAAGCAGATAAAAAGTCTCTGCAGAGGATTAGGAAAATTCTCACAACCCCAATTCCCAAAACTTCAATGCCAATGCATGGCAATATGGGCTAGTTAAATATATAAAGGTGACTTTTATATTTGAAAAATCTTTCCTGCATGAGATAGTTGTAAGGTTGGAATGTTTATCAGTCATGTTGGACTAAGAGGGAGAAATTTCTCTGTGGCACCTCTTTCCCCTGAAAGACTGTCAGCTGGGGTACAGCAGTGATTTGTATTGGATAGTCCCCTCTAAAATACAGACTCACACTAATCTTCCCTTGCTGGTACCTTTAGTTAATTCACTCAGTCCTTTAAACAGTTCAGAGAAAAGATATCTGTAAATTACTTTTTGCCTAGATGTGAAATGAGTAGCAGGGCAAATACATACTTTTGTCCATAACTGGATTTTTGGCAGTTACTTGAATTCATGAACCAAGTTCTTAAAGAGTTAGTTGAGTAAACATCTTTGACCAATATTAGCTAAGGTGTAGTTAGTTCTGGTTTGGGATGGAAGAGAAGTATTTATTAGCATCTCTAATTCCCTGCCATCTGTGTCTACTATGGGTCTATGATATATCCTTTTATGTGCACACTGCTCTATACATTGCATGATATTGTTGTTTATTAATCTCTGAGCCTACCTAATTGCTGGACTATGGAGTTGTAATTTCCTAAGGAACTGCTCCAACTGCCAGATTCTTACTTACAAGGCAAGTTTACATTAGCTGGCACAAAACCAATGCTTATAGCCTTGCTTCAAAGTTTGGGTTTTAGAGAGGATTTTGCCAACTCAGCTGCAGGGAGCACAGAGTTGAAACCACATAATCCTCCATGCAATAATTTGGCTGCTCTTGAGAGTTTCTTGACAGCTGCTCTCAATTCTGTACTGACCTGTGGTTCAGAGATCCAGTGGTCTCCAAGCACATGCAGGAATAAATTGGTCATTGCTAAGATTCATGATCTGAGGTAAATAACACTTCACCACTGGCGGTGTCCCAGCTGCAGCAGAATGTGTTCATGTGAACTTCAGAATGTGAAGTTCAGGTAGTGATACAAATACACAGGAAACTTCTCTTGCAACAAAAAAAAAAAAAAGGAAAGGGCTATTTTTCCTTACATTGTTTTATTTGGGGAACCTGCTGCCATATTTGGGGGCAGAGTGAGGGAGCAGGAACAGTGACAGAGGTGAAAGTTTCCTGGCAGGGCAGGTGAGGTTGTCCTGTGAGCAGGGGGTGTACAGCTTCTGGGTCAGAATGATGGGATGCAAAACTCTCACTGAGATTTCAGCTGCGCAGGATCAAAATGCATCAGTCGTGTCTCAACTATTCACTGAATTTTTTTTTTTAAAGAAGTAAGCCACGTTTTCAACTGTCAGTGCTTATAGCGTGGACTGAGCTCCAACTATTTGTGGCTTCAAATTCATATTGAGATGTGATCCATATCTCATGTGTTGGCTATGTTTTTAATCAGAAAATGGACTGCAGAGGATCTCTTAAAATGTCCATTATTGAGTTTTAAGGACAATTAAGCTGGTTTTACTACCTTTTTACTTCTACCTTGACAAACATCCTTTCATTGTAACTTAAAAAGTATAGATTTTGGTCTTAAAAAAAAAAAAAAAAAAAAAAAGAGAAAAAATATATTCATCACCCTCCTAGCTGAGCACCTTAATAGTCTTACAATTCACTCTTATAATTCTCTCTCAACTCACTAGCACCTAACAAAGACCTGACTATAATACCTTTTTTAGGAGATTAGTTGATCTCATGGCCTCCACAAAGGACAATTTGAAGGTTAGACGGGCTAAAATTTCCAGTGCCTAATCTCTCATCTCAGAGGGGAAGTGACTAGTTCCTTAAATTAGTCTGTGTCTACTTTAGCAAAGCATTTTGTGTGTGGGATCCTTCATCTACTCTATATCCTCTGTGATGCCTTAACTTGTATTAGAGTTAGCCAGTTTTGCTGTCCCAAGCACACTCTTGGTGCACAGGGTTTGAAGAAATTGCAGCCTTACTTCGGCACCCAGGCTAGTCTTCCATAGAGGTACTCCGGAGAAACAGATTCTGCTTCTCCTGGCTGTCTTTTTTTTAGGGAAGAGGACATGGGCCATGAGGTTCTGGTAGTCTTCTCTGCTATAGCTGCTTTTGTCCTCATTCATATGAAGCTCTGGATGTAGCAGATGAGCTCAGAAACAGGGAAGGTGGAAATGGCATTGTCTATGGGATGGACAACAACAGGTGCAAAATTTGCAAATGTGTGAGCCTACTACGAAGAGCCTGTGTTGTTATTCCACCCTCAATGAGTACAGCTTTGGGGTCCGTCCCTTCATGCAAACGAATGGCCATCACAATATTAAGCCTTGCAGACCTCAGCACCTACTACTTGGTGGAAAACTGTTTGTGAGGACAGTGACTGTTTTTGAGGAGAGCAAAGTGATGAAGGAGGATTCAGAAGCCATCCTCAACAAGTGCTTTTTTATGGAAAGTGGGAGATACCAATGAATTGGCAGAGAACTGAGTGGTGCTCCCTGAGTATGAATGTTCCCAGAG
Organism: Myiozetetes cayanensis; assembly: GCF_022539395.1. NCBI lineage: Eukaryota > Metazoa > Chordata > Aves > Passeriformes > Tyrannidae > Myiozetetes > Myiozetetes cayanensis. The sequence continues at coordinate 82,763,636 of NW_026087411.1, read as the reverse complement.
CCCTACAATATGTGCTCATCTCTCAGCACCTTCTGTTAGGGCATGAACATTTTCAACCTAATGTTCAGTTTGCTTTACAATGCTGGTGATATTTTATTTCCTGTTGGGTCTAATTAGTTTTATACACCCTACACTATTTTCACTGCAATAGGTCAGTTTAGAGTTACATGGACATGTGTTGATAGAGATAGGAGTGTACAAGGCAGGTTTGGAAAAAAAAAGGTACATCTTGAGGTCTTTGAATAACTGAATATGTTTAGAAAAAAAATGGCAAAAGTTAAACCAATCCTTATGGTTTGGAGATGGTAATGAAAAATACTGTGCTCTTGTAACGTGTTTATATTCACAGAAGAAACATCCAGATTCTAACAGAACTGTCATTGTCATTCACTTCAGATATTTCTTATCAAAATACTTAGGAATTTGAAAGGGTCTTTATATTTTTACACACTTGCTGCACTATTATTATAAGACTATCAAGTATGGGGTCTTACTGTTGCAAAGGTTAGATGAGATCCTCAAGGAAAGTGATGAGCTGAGCTGAAATTCTAACTTGTACTTTTCTCATTTCTTTTTTCTTTTACTGTTATGTCACTAGTATTGTTATTATTATTATTATCACCATCATCATGACCATCCTCATCTATAATAATCATACTTATTACTATATAATCTGAAACTAGTAAAAAGTAGACTTGATAGCATACCTGCTCAGCAATTTGGGAGCAAAAGGATAAAGCAATTTGCTTTGTGTTTCCTGCTGCCTTTGCAGATATTCTGTAACTGAATCCCCTGTCTTCTCTGCATAATTTGAATTTTTTATCCTGTGTATTGTTGATACTGTCATGAAGCTGTGAAGAGGACATACTGCAGAAAACAAACAGGCTTCCCTGTGTTCAGTTCTAATTACAGAATCACACAGAATCATGGAATATTCTGTGTGGGAAGGGACCCAGAATGATCATTGAGTCCTTACTCTCAAGTGAATGGCCCATATGGGGATTGAACATGCAATGTTGGTGTTATTAGCACCATGCTAATGTCCCTCTGCCTTGACTCTACATGCTGCCTTCACATTTTTCTTCATTTATCCAACTCCGTAATGCAAAGTACTTTTGAGCCTATTTCTGCCACAGGAACTCTGACAAAATCTACTTTAGCTAGATGAATAGGAAGAGAAAATGGTTTAACAGAATGTTTCAGATGTGTGATGGTGGAAATCTCTTTGATTTTAAAAGTTGATATTTGGGACTTACATTCCTTGAGGGTTTCTCCTTGTTGTTTTTCTATGCTCTTGTGTCACTAAAACCATCTTAAACATACAGGTGGACTGCTGTCAGTGCTTCTGTAGTGTAATGTGAGAAGCCAGTGAGAGAAAACTGGATGCATTCCCGCCCACAGATAAATGGTCGCTGTAAGGACTGCAAAATCAGAGACTACGTAAGAACCTATTACTGTTTTAGCATTACCAATTTGCTTACAAGATCCAAATACTGTTAAACTACTTTTTCTGTACAGTGATTTAAAGACAAAGGAGTTAACATCCATATCTAATCAGACTTGCAAATCATTAGCCTGGTAGCTATGAAAGGATATGAGAATATAGCCCTACAGAATAAAAAGTAATAATACCTACAGACTTCTTTTCATCACTTTTTTTCATCTTTGTTTTATGTTGGTTCCCTGGTCAGTGGTCACTACAGTTTCTACAGTAATATGAATGTTGAGTTGCACCAGAGTCAGGGAGAATTGTTTGCCTTCTCTGTGCATAATAATTCTTCTTTCTTCAGTGTAGAACTCAGATTAAAAAATAAACAGCCACCTCTATCTGTGGATCAGAATTTTTTCCTAGCTTCTAAATGCCTCTATCAGTTTTACCTGTGTTCCTTTAGAGTTCCCTGTGACTAGTACAAACTACCAAAGAAAAGAAAATGATCCTACCTGTTCCTTAAGCATAAATTTCAATTAGGCTGACTGTATATAGTCATAGTACATAGTATAGTTTATACTGAGTTGTACAAACTGGAGGAACTGCAATATTTAAAAATAATGATCTGTAACACGATTCCCTCATGGACTTTCTGCTACAAATTCAGTTTCCCTGGAGAAAGAAATGATAAAATCTTTTTTTACGTTCCCCACTTTGTATACGACTTTCCAATATCCTTATGGAGTTAGAAGAGCATCATTTAATTAACATTGCCTGGTTAAAGCCCAGTCTTCCAGAAATGAAAACACAGAGGATATTGCTGTGCCTGGTGTGCAGCAGAACATCTGCAGCCAGTGAGCAGTATGTCTCAGCAGGGTTTTTGCTCTGGAGAGGCCTAGCATACTTTTAAAAATAGTTCAATTAAAATATTTCTGCAGATAAATAATGATGTGTAAATAACACATTATTAAAAAAGGTTGGTTTTTTCACTTTGTATTTCAGCCTAAATATAGACATTTTCTCTGAGACTTTATTTTTGCCAATTATTCTCAATGTCTAGAAAAATCTTGTGCTGTGGCCATCACAGTGGTATCTAAGGAAGTTTTTCTCAGACAAAGGTGCTTCAAGAAGTCACAGGAAAACCCAGACAGTAAACTAAAACGTGCCTGAAATAAATGAAGAACATTTGTTAATTCAAAACTTGAATTGGATCAATTTGGAGCAATGTCCCAAGTTACTTTGTTCAGAAACACTGTGGGGATGGAGTTAATCTTAGATGGAAAGTTGCAACTGCAACAGCCCTTTGCAGTTCTTAATGAATATTAACTCTCTTCTTTCCATCTTGCTTTCCTCTAGTGAAAGTGAAAAATCGCATCGTAATTCTCCCATCAGAACTATACAATTCCTCTTGGCTGCAAAGACATTCCTAAAGGAATATAAAGCATTCCTTCAAACATTGATGGTGAATAAAAATAAGAACCAAGAGGTGGAAGGACTACAACCTCATCTAGATGGTGCTTTATAGCTTTAAATGGCAACAAGAAACAATACAGCAAGTTATTACTAATGCTTAGAATATTTCAAATCATCAGAGTGTGTCAGCAAATAAAGGCATATGTTTTCATTTGAAAATGTTCCTTTTGTTCTGAGGCTCTCTGTGTGTAATCATAAATTTTCATTGGTGGTGTAACTTGGAGTAGACAGCACTTGTGCATTAACATTCTGTATGGAATGGTTTGAAAACTTAAGTATCAAACACACGAGTTAAATTCTCCATTTTCAGTGCCAAGACAATGCACATTTCTGGACTTCTTAATATACTCTGAGACTGAAATGGAAAAGACAGCAGCTGCTTTTGATGATATCCACTGCAACTCTGACAGATGGTAATGAACAATGTGAAATCAGTGTTTCCCAAAAACACTTTATAATTGAGGAACTTTACTGCCTGATTTGCCACCAGCACTCCAGTAAAAACATGTAGATTTATTCTGTAACAGTGCAGTTGGTTTTTTGTGAGGAGAATTTCATTGAATTTCTTCTTTCAATGATGTGCGTTAGAGTGGCTGATGTCTCCAACATGACTTCAGATAAGTGATACTAGTATTGTTCTTGCAGATATGTGCAGAGAACAAATTTCTTTACAAAACCAAAACAGCTGTGCCAGCAGAATTTTGCTGCCTTGTCAGGGAATTTATGAAATTTTACTTCCTTAATTGTTTCTTTCACCTTGGATGTTTCATTTGCCCTATGTGATGCCACCTTGTCTTTTTCACTTAGTCTCAGTAAAAATGAATCCTTCAAGGACTTTTCTAACACTCCCAGTGGTGCAGAGCAGAATTATTTTTCCAACATTTCTGAAATGTGATTTGAAGTGTCAAAACCAATCACCTGCCCAGAATCACACGTCCTTACTAAGCATTTTGTCTGTGCTCAGTATGTTAAATTACTGCTTGATGTTTCGATAACAGTTATTCTGTATATGGGGTAATAATTGTATCACCCAAAATATAAATAGAAATTAAGAACAATAGAGAGTCTTTACTTAATCTTCTCTTGGAAGAGCACCAGATGGGTCTCCTGAAAGTGGAATTAAGCACTTGGAATACATTCTGTGGGATGATCTTTTCTGTTCTTGGTATGGATATTCCAATAAGGAGGAGGGCACTTGAAACAGAGAATAATGCAGCCTTTTTTTTTTTTTTTTCAATCCCCATCCATTAAAGTTTAAACTTTGGTTAGATATTAGTTATAACAGGGCTGGAATACAAATAGTGGGGGAATTAGGTGTAGGAACTGGGAGGTATCATTATGTAGAAGAGATTAATATTATTGTGGGCAGTTTAAACAGATGTTGAAAATTGATGTAGCATTTAAAAAATTGTTCAAGACTTTGGAATCCTACACTGTATGAAGATCTTAAATCAGCACAAACCAAAGAGACAGTTAAGAAAGGATTTGAGAGCTATCTGTGCAGAAAGGTTGAGAGAGGTTTTTGATGATAAAGAGCTCTTTCATCTAGAAAACAATGTCTAATACAATTGTCTAGTTATGAGTGGACACTGGATAAATTCAGTTTGAAATTAGGGTTCAGGTTTGTAGGCAAGCAGTTGTTGCAACTATTCTGTAATGAACTTACAGGGTCTCAATAAGTCTCAGTTTGAGGTATGTCTTTGAAGTATAAATGATTCACTTGATCAAATCTGAATGAAAAATTATTTTAATTAAATTCTATGGTGTGTATTGTGTGGGACGTGAAACTGGGACCATTATTCTGTACCTCCTGGATCTAAAATCTATGGACCAAGAACTAGAATATTTAAGGAGCTCATTTTAACATAAATCACAGGTCTTTAACAGAGTTGTAACAGGATAAAGTGTCCTTTAAGTGAGAGTAAATGTAATTTATGCACACTTAAAAGGCACTTTACACTGCCTGAGCAGTGAGAAGAGGACTTATTATAGTGACAATAAATCCCTACTTGTTTAGGAATAAAAGGGAGCCTCATGATCATCTGGTGTGACTGATGGCAGAGCACAAGCTACAGAACTTCACACAGTGTTTCCCACATCCAAGCCAAATGATGTGTGCTTGATCTTTTGGAGGGGTATTCTGTTTTATGTCCTCATATCAACTTCTTGATTCTCTTCACTCAAAATCTAGCACACCTTTCAATTTCTCTTTCAAAGAGAATCCTGTTAGGTGAGGAGTAGAATATTTTTCACTTCCTTTGACATTCACAGACAGACTTTATCTGGTGAATTTGAGGAAAATGGAACTAAAAGTCGGTGATCACCTTTTAAGAGAGCGACTGCAAAATGCCCTTTCTTCACTGCATTAGTTTTCCCCTGAATTAGCCCAACATGTTAGTTTAGGTTATCTTCCTGAAATTTGTAAAAATGATTGGTTGTACATTTTTATTCTGATTAAAAAGCTTGCTTTTGTTTGACTGAGTTACAAAGATCTAGATCATAGAGTTAACAGTACAAGGGGTTTTGAATAACTGGCACTGCACTGCCTTATTCTAGGACGTGCTACATTTGCCTTAAAATATCATCAACATTAGGATTATGTTTGGTCCCAGTACAGTCTAGGGGATCAGTTCATCTCCTGAATGTATTTACCATGTTTTGGGAGTTGGATCATGCTCTAAGATAAAAACCTGATGTGTTTAGATGGGCCCACCAAGGTTTCTCAAAATGAGTTTGCTGGACTCATGCAGTATATGTCCACAAATATGAACATGTTTGGCAACAGGTCTCTCTGCTCAAAAGTCTCTTTCAAATACTATGTTTATTTAATTTATTGCAGTTCATTTACTTTCATTACATCTCTTTTGTACTCCCAGTGTGCCTTGTTCATTTGCCCACTGGCTTCTAAGTCATACTTTTTTCAGAAGGAACAGTCTTTACCTTGTGTCTAAAACTAAATATTTGCAAGAGACTTGTGAGTGGTAATGGCTGGAAGCCATAATATGCTGAAAAGTTATACTCTGAGGTGACATAACAATACCTACATCCACAATAATGTCTATCAGGAAGTTGTGAAAAGCTCAGATTTGTTTAGGGAAACAACTTTAGTTATAAATTTCATTAACTTTCCTATCACCACTGAAAAAGACTGGAAATTAATAGGAAGGTCATTTGTAGGAACTGCACCTTTGTCTGTCATTTTACTCTGGTAGTGACATAGATATCTATGTGTTTATGGTAAACAAGTCTTTAGGGGTGTTTATGAGGTTTGTAAGACCTTCACTGAGTGTCATCTTAGTGACCATGGTGACTACTGAAAGATGAGAGGGAAACAATTTTTATGTGCAGATGAAAACTCATGGAAGAACACAGTGGAATAACATCTCATCTGATGAAGACCTTTGAATTTTTGTATGCATTAATAAATATGAAATGTAGGGTTATTAGGATCTTCTATTTTCGTTTTCTAACTAGACTATTTCATCTAGCTCCTTTTTCTTTTTATCTGTGTAGTCAATATATTGTTATTAATGTTATTTGTTTTGAAACTAGGTTTTCATACCAGCTGTTAAAAGTTTAGGTAGATATAAAGATAAAAATGATCATGAAGAATATGTTACATGCAATTTGAAAATCTCAAATGGTAGGGATTATTGATGAACTTTTGAAGTGTTGCAAAACAATATTACCTCAGTGATATTTATGGATTTAGAGCACATACAGGATGCTTTGCTTGGGAAAATTCAATAGATCTTGATGAAAGTTCCTGAATCCCTAATTAACGGAGTACATTACAGAGGCTTTTTTACTAAAGATCTATATAGGAAAAAAACCTGCAATACACTTCTCAGCAAACCATCATGAACTTTCCTGTAATTGGGCTCAGACAGAGGCAGTGAAAGAAAGGCCTGGGCAGGGATTGGGACACCTCTTGCAATGCTTCTTCCCAGCTTTCTCAAACTGCATTTGATCTGTGCTGAACAGTGTGCTGGAAGAAAAGACTGAAGCTTTTTGCAAAAGTTCCTCCTTTCCTGTCAGCCCCAGGTTTGTTCTGTAGTATCTGTAGCTTTTAAATCCAGTCATAAGATGCTTGCTCACATTTTGACTTGATTGATGTAGCTTTCTGAATATTACTTGGTATGATATTTCAGATTTATGTATGCCAGATTAACCATTAGCAAAAAGTGCAATTTTTATACAAACTTAAAATGTCTTTGGAAGTGACATAACACAGAGAAAAGATTGCGTTAAGGGTAAGAAAGACAATGGTGGAGTTGTAAGCAGAAATTATTAAATTGCTTTTGCTAGGAAAGCTTCTTGAAAGCCGCAAAAAAAATTGTGCTTTAACATTGTGACTAAAATCAAGTGTCGATAGCCAAACTCTGATGGCCATGCTTAAAGTCAGTACTATGTACTGGGGAAGTTCAGCAACAAGTTGCTTTCTGCATATTTCCATACATAATAGACCTATTACTTAGTTACAGAGGATGACTGCCATAGTGATTTATACCTTGTACATTGCATTCATATTTATTATTGCTATAGCCTCTTAAATATGATAGTTCTTTCACATAGGTACAATCCAGAAAATCAAATTCACATTTCAAAGCTTTATAATTCGTGCTGCAGTGAAACTGAGTAAAACATATTTCATTAAATAATAATAATGGCCAGTCTTCGCGAGCGAAGATCCGGGGAAGGTCTTTACACCTTCCAGCCTGCGCATTGGATTTTTTAGGTGAGATGCCGTGTGTGCAGAACTGAGCCCACCCTTTAATCCTAAGGTTCATCTGCCGGGGCCAAGCGAGCTTGGACGGTGGCAGCAAGGTCCTCAGGACGTAGGTGGGTTGCCTTTAAGGGCTAACGAGCTCCACCTGCCCGGGAGTGGCCCTGACCGGGAATCGAACCCGGGCCTCAACGGTGACAGCGCCGCGCCCTTAACCACTAGACCACCAGGGGCTCCATTTCATTAAATACTTCTCAAATAATTGACTATTCTGCAAGAGAAGGCTCAATGTATTGTTTCTTATTCATTCACGATTAAAAATACTTTTAGACCTTTATTGCTAACTTCCATCTACTATCATCTAACTTTTTAAGAACTCTTCACCCAACATAGATTTTGTCTTCTGCACTGAAAAAGAACCCCACTTCAGATAGTTGAAGCTGAGATAAAAAATGGTCAGATAAAACATGGTAGAATGGAATGAAAGCACAGAGAAAGCAGAGCACCTGATTTTTATCCAGAAAATATGTACTCAGAGAAGTGAAATGTCAATGATTTGAAGTAATTTGTAGTGGATAAGAAATAGTCATCACTTCTTATTAACATTTAAATAGGAGAAATAAATACTTCTATTTGTCTCTTAAAATGCTGTATCATACTACTTCACTGAATATTTCAAAGTGCGACAGAGTAAAACTAGCACCAAAAAACATTGCGTTCTCATAGTGATTTAGAAATGGAGGGATGAAAAAATCAGTATATGCAAACTAAGTTACAGAGGTTATAAAATTAAATGTGACATAGGTCAATTTTTCAGTTCAAAATATGACAACAGGTCATCAACCTAACCAAAATGATGATGTTTCACTTTTTTATAAAAAAATTAATTGCAAGATTTATATTTTAATCAGTTGAGCCTCTCTGCAGTTGGAAGATCAGGAGCTCATGTTGATTGGGTTTGATGAACATAAATCAAAACATATTTCAGTTCTATCTGTTCCTTGGAGGTCCTTGAAATATTAATTAAATATTTCTTTCAACAAAACTAGGTGTGAAATGAGGTGCAGCTCACCTCATAGAATTCTGTAGATCATTATTTGTATGTTTTCCTCCGTCTTTACTTGAAAATGAACAGAAACCTTTAGCTAAACCTTGGTGTAACATTGAATACACAACACTGCTCAGTTGGCTTAGGGCATAGATTTGCAGCAGAGAGGCACAATAAGATGCATTGCAACATTTATAGAAGTGCAAAAAGTGCCATAGCCTTGCAGTTTCTAGCCTCTTTTTTGTTACAGATTGTTATACCATCCTCAAGGAAATAGGAACATGTGATGGACGTGAGACTATTGTTAACAGACTTAGTTGTCTTGTTTATTTTACTCCCTAGAAATAATTCATAGATCCATACACACACACATTGTGCAAATATGGAATAAAACTCTAGAATGCATTACAAAAATCTGACTTTGTAAAAATGGGAGGAATACAGCCTAGTGGTCTCCCAGGAATCCAACTGCTGCTGCTTTATGTTGGTTGTAAAACTACACCCTCATGGATAGTGGCACATCTCCAGGCCCATAATCTTTTTGTTTCCCTCCCTTTACATTATATTTCCTCCTTCTTTCTTCAGTGTACCCATAGTCTCCAAGTGAAGGTCTTGAGCTTCACAAAGTTCTGTGCTAGACTGTACTGCTGGTGGCAGCTGAAAATGCAGTCACATCAGAGGCAGCAAACCCATAACCTGTGCCTGCCATGGTTACAGCACATACTGGACCAAGGTCAAACGGATCAACATGAGTGAGGACTTGCTGGCTAATGCAGAATGTGACCAGGAATTTCACATGGGACAAACAGTAAGTCACTCGCCCCAAGGAGTCCTTGCTCCATGGGAGAAGAGGCAGAGATCTGAACTCCCAATTCACCCTCTGTCTCATCCCAAGGCCGCCTCCATCTGCAGGTAGAAGGTCTCCATCTGGCTCTGGCTCTACAACAACTAAAATAAATGTCAGCAGAATTCCTGTGAAGACACTTAAGAACAGGGTTTTTGTTCCTTTTTACCACATAATTCTACCATTGCTCTCTGTGTAATATGGAAGCACGGTTATCTGACTGATGAAGAGGAACTGCCACACTCCTACAATTGTTTTGAGTGATCACTATAATACTGTAGTGTTTGCCCACAAGAATCAGTTCTTTATAGTCACCTGTTTTTCTGGAGTCCTGTTTTAGACTGGGAAATAAGAGATAGTCTAAGAGATATTTCAGACTCAGATAAAGGCAGCACTAGATGGTGTGATATCTGCCCCATACACAAGTAGACACAGGCAATTTATCTCTGCTATGATGGTATTGTTTTAGTCTGAGCTAGATGGGAGTAGTCATAGACCAATTATTTTCCAAGTTTATTTATGCTGAATTGCCTAATTTTATTTTTCAGTGTGTCCTTGGGTACAGAATTCTAAAAAAAAGCTAAGTCAGAAAAAATCCTTTCAGTGGTCTTTGTAAATACATTGTCTTTTGGTTTTGCTGTTGGAAATATGAATGGCTTGTTTTGACAAAAGAGAAATGTGGATTTTGTATATACGAATAACTGAAGAACTGGAAGTTTAGATTGAGAGTCTAATTTTTCCTATTTGTTTATGAAAAAATAGTTACAATTTAATGACTGCTATGGAGAAAAAATACAAGTTATATATCTGAATTTTTTTCCATGGACTGTTTTTAATAATCACATATTGAATTTAGTCTCATAACTTGTGTTGTCTTTAGCAAACCAAATTATTTTAATTGTATCTATGAAAGTTATCATATAATATATACACTAGTTGGAGTTCTTCTCAAACAGAAACAAAACTAAATAAAAAGAACTCCATGGGATTGTTAAACCAAATAATAAACTTCTTTTGAAAACACATCAGACTGAAAAGGGTTAATATTTATAGTAATTTCTGGAAGGGCTTGCTTTTATATTTTCTCCAAATATATCTGCTATTATGCAATTTATATGATTGACAAGTATCTTAGAATTAAATAAGAAATTTGCAATTGACATAAAATTTGACAGAAATGAGGTCTGGTTTGTGATCATACCTTCCCTGTATGTGTGTCAGCACCTACATTCTACTTTCAAAGGGGCAGAATGCCTTTTAAATCCTCAGCTTTAACTCACCAAGAAGTGTAGTTGTTGGCCGCTATCTGAGCACATGACACAGTGTTATGATATTTCTAAGTTATAAAATAATGTAAATCCCAGGCAAATTGTGTGTGTATATATATATATATATACACACTTGATGTTTAATGTTCCTTTAAACTCATAACACAGTGTATCTGAGATAAAGTTCAAAACCTAGGTGACATAATGGCATAAAATTACCTTAAAAGCATCTTGATTTTACATTTTCTTATGCAGGTCTGACTTCTGATAAGAAGAGTGTTGGCTGAACTGTGGTTCCTACTGTTTTGCAAGTAAAAATAGTGACTCATCTCTGTGTGTTTGAATGTACATTTAAAATATTCAGAGAAGTTAAGCAGTTTATTATACTTCTGCTGATCTCCCCCACCAAATATTTTCATTTAGTGAAGCTCTAAAGTGCTTAAACATAAATAACCAAGGATAAGTACAAATGGTTTATCTAGTAAAGCACATTTAAGGAATCAATAAAGACCATTAGCTGTTTTAATTAAAAAAAGACAATAGATGGCTTTCAAACAAAAAATTCAACAACTTCACCTATCTCTCCAATCTGGTCCTGTAAGAAGAAATAGTACTGTCGAAATATGAACATTTGAAAACCCATGATTGAGCCCATGAAACACCAATCAATGCCTGTGCATCTTCAGGAGATAAATTTGGTTATTTGCTTTCTTTCAGTATTGTATCATATTTGTTTCTTGTTAAAGTTGTATTGATCTTCCACGAAACAATTTTTCAATTACTTAGCATGCTGACAAGGCAGCACTGTCACAATGGATATGGGCAATTAAGCAGTCAGCATTGTGAGAGGGATACAATTTACACCATAGATAACATTATTGGTGAGGTGCATGTACCTTGAAGCCGAATTATTGAGTATTGTTTCAGAATTCTAAAACTAACAAAGTCATATGCTCATTTTGTCACTGGTAGTGTCTTATTAGTTCATTGCCACTTTAAAGATATTGTTTATTTTGCTCTTTAAGAGTTAAATATGTGTTTATCCACCACTGACCTAGAAACCTATGAGGTATGTTGGATTCTTTCATACCAGAGATATTTATAAGAACACTTTGCATCTTGCCTAAACTTTGCCAAAGAAGTGGAAGCACTAAATCTTGTTATCCCTTCCTTAAAACGTTCAAAGGATTGGCAGAGTTTGTTAATGCTATTTCCATACTTCTCAGAGACTTTTGTAATGTAAATAGGAAGTTTCATAAGCATCCACATACATCACCTAACTTTTTCAAAAACTAATCCAGTTACAATTCCAACTCAGGCAATTTTCTACCTCCAGCAATCCAGCCACCTCTACCTTCCTTCTCTGAAATGGACTATGCTTCTTGCACTCTCTGAATACATCATTAGCTGGGAAAACCACAGCAAAGAATGCATGTTCAATAAAGTTCGATTCATTCAGTGTAGTAATGATGAACAAAACTCCTGGAGTATCTCCAAGAGTCATAAAGAGAAGTCTCAGGAAGTGATGGAGCCACATGAGGTCTGCAAGTTAGACATGTCAGCCTGGTTGATTTCCCTTCACTTTCCAAGTAGAGCCCAAAACTGGCAGTCTGTACTCCTGTTCTTACAAGTTAGCATCTTGGGGGCAAGTCTGTTTCTGTCTGCCTTGGTTTCAAGTCCTCAAGCTCCAAGTGTTCCATCCTCTGTTGCTGTGGTGAGATATAACTCAGAGGCAGTGAGGACAGATAGAAACTGGCTGTGTAATCCTTTAGGCTGTGATGACTTTGTTCCCAAAAGCAACTACAATGTGAGTTGAGCTAGGGGCAAGATGGTCCTACAGCTACATCTCACTTCTTCATTCCAGGTCCCCTGTCTGAAGTGGGACTGCTTTGAGAGGTGAAACATGTAGACATCATGGGAAGGAGAACAACACTCTCAAGGCACCCTGTGGGGCCTAAGGAGGGCTCTCAACCATTTCAAGACACAAGCAAGGGGCAGAGGGAGCTGTTAAAGCTGTTAAGCAAGAACTGTGCCTTTTGCACGGGCTAGGAAAGAGGGCAGGCAACATGAATTTTTCACCCTGGACTGAAGACTGTAATGAAAGAATTTGTCTGGCATTGCATTCTTCCCAAAGCTTCAGAGATGTATGCAGTGATACAGCAGGCAATTCTGCCCATTGAGAGCCATGAACCATTGGACAACTCAGCATTAATTTTCAGATGACTGAAAACTGTGCTTTCTTTCTCTGAAACAGCAGTAATTACCATTAACATGGTACATTTGTGGTGAAAGCTCAGGTGGTTACATGCTGTCTCCTCTCCACCTGCAGAAGTTCAAACACTCCTCTGCAGAAGTACGTGTTCACCACTGTGGCTAGGTCATGGGGGAATTCCTGGTTTTTCCCTTTGCATATATGCCAGTGTGGTGAAAGCAATATTGACCTGATGATGATGTGCAAGGAGAGGCTGCCTGAGGGATGTGGCTGTTGTAGCCTGGAAATTAGGCCACCTGGTGGAAATTAGAAAGTTTGGAATACTTGCTGCTATTCCCAGATTTATTGCTGGGTGGATTATAGATCTCGAGAAACAAGCTCATGCCTAAGCTTATTCAGGTTCGCTTCACACTTCTACATTCTGCCTAGGTCACAGTTTAGAAATCTTCTTGTTGTTTTTAATCCTGGGTGGAGCCAAACTCTCTCCCAAAGGGAGCTTTTGACACCAGCATTTGCTGGTGTCCAGGACACAGCCTATGTATGTTGCTACAAATGAAGGCAAAGGATGAGAATCAAGGGCATAGAAAAAGATCCCTTTTGTCTTTTCACACAAAGAATTAGAGTATTAAACATGATATTTATTCTTTGCTCAGATAAATTCAGTGAAAACTTTCTGTCTGACCTACTGACTTTCCTATAACCTTTTTCTGATAGACCAGTGTAACTTCTTTTCAGTAGTCCTGTTGATCAGAACATGGATCTATTAACTTAACAATAACCTGTTGTGACTATGAGATGAAAGGAGTATGGGAAGTACTCATCTGAGCTGCTTCATATCTCAGAGGTTTTCAGCAGTTTTTCACATGGTGGTTTTATATTTTTGTTGCCATCAGAAGTCCATCTAAAATAGCTCTTACCACCTACCTACAGACACTGACTTACAAGATAATAAGCATTACTGTGTTTCAAAATCCACTCTTTTGCGTGCAGGAGAAAGCTTAGGGTGCAGTTAAGGGGGTAGACCAACATGGAGTTGAATTCTCTGCTTTTGTGCATTAAATCTAAGACATAAGCATGATTGAGTGGTCCTGCACATTGAATAAAAGATTGTTTTGGCAATCACCTCCAGTATCACTCTTCCACTTATTGAATAACCTTAAGCTGACAAACTAGAAGGCTAAGATGGTGCTAGTATTATTTCAACATGATTCATCATTTGCTTATGTTCTTTTAACAGTACAAAATCTGTTCTCTCCTCAGTTCTTATTCCATACAATGTTAGGCAGAACACCCTTTACAGCTCCTCATCTTAAAAGTGCCTATTGACCTTGCTGAACAGAGCTACATTGTTGTAAAAATTATTCTAAATATTTACTACATCTGTAAGTCAATATATACTAAAACTCAAGAAGCTCTGACCTGACAAAGGACAGAAAGGTATTTTCATCCCCCATACCAGGAAAGAATCAGCTAGACACAGTCCTGTGCCATGTGCTCTAGGATGACCCTGCTTGTGCAGGGAGGTTGGACCAGATGACCCACTGTGCTGCCTTCTAACCTTACCCATTCTGTGATTCTGCAAAAGAAGGAAACTAATTGTGGAGAAGTTATTAGTCCAGTCATGGGGACAGCCATTGACAAATAAAGGGGTAGTATTCAGGACTCTAAAACCCGGACTGCAGTGCCTATAAAGATATCAGCAGCAAAACAAGTGAAAAGAAATATAACAAAGTAATGGAAAGTTTCCAATCTTTTCTGGTGAGGAGGAATGTGTAAAGTGTACAAAGCAAGATATTTCTGTGTCCATCCCCTCAATTAGTCTTGGGACCTCTTCTTTTAAGGGTCTTTACTGCAATCTCTAGAGAAACAAGAATGAAAATAATTGAAACTTAGACCTTCACAGACCATCTCACTGAAGAATTTTAATGCCTGATGAACAGTTTACCATTTTGTTTTTTCACACTCTCTTTCTTCCATCAAATGGTCAGCAAAACTACTCCTCAAATATTCCATTAAGTTTTATAATTACTATTTATTGATTACCTTGGATTCTTTATTTCCAGACTCTTCCGTTTCTTGAGGAACCAATCTGCAAAATGCCTCTTTTTGGGTTATGTATTGCTCCAATCCATCATAAGGGAGTTGAATTAGTGCAATACGTCATGAAGGAGTTGCTATTCTATTACTCCCTAGTGTAACTACTTACAACAACCTACAGGGAATGCTCCAGTTTTATATCTAATGTTTGGCTTCAGCATTCAAATATTTAAAGTTAATTTTTAAAGACTTAATCAATAGTCATAGTGAAAGCAACGGATCTCTGGTGGAAGAAGCTATTCTCAGAATACCAAAAATATGGACCTTTTGGAGTGGATCCAGAGGAGAGCCATGAAGGGATGAATCAACTCTCCTATAAGGAAAGGCTGAGAGTGTTAGAGTTGTTCAGCCTGGAAGAGGTGTCTCCAGAGAAACTTTATTGCAGCTTTCTAGTACCTAAAGGGATCTTATAAAAAAGATCAAGACAGATTTTTTTGGTAGGGTCTGTAGCCATAAGACAATGGGTAATTATTTTAAACTAAAAGGGAGCAGCTATAGACTAAAAGAAAAAAAAAAATTATGATGAAGGTGGTGAAGCACTGGAACATGCTGCTCAGGGAGGTGCTAGATGCCCTGTCCCTGGTACAATAAAGTCTGACCAATGTGATCTAGTTGAAGATGTTCCTGCTTATGGCAGGGGGGTTTGAACTACATGACCTTTAAAGTTCTCCTGTAAATCAAACTGTTCTATGATTCTATGACTCAAGTGAGAATTGTATCTGAATAAATTGAATTGAAAATTATTTATTTAATATCTCTTAGAAAATACGATCACAAAGGGTTTGAAAACGTAATGAAAATCTTTTGGCTTTGCTTTTGCAAATTCATGCTTTTTGTCCATGCCAAGACACAAAAGTACAGAGATTTCCAAAAACCTTGTCTGACTGTGCACTCCTGTAGAACCCAGCACGGTCAAGATACAACCAGACCATTAAATGGGACGAAGCTATTGTGTTAAGAATATGTTCCTGGTACAATTTCAGTCTGGACTGACTGGCAGTCTCACCAGCCATTTCCAGAAGAATCACAATGTTTGTCATGGACAAGGAACCATTCCCAATAAAAAGTTTGGATGACACACCAAGGGGGTCTCAGTGCCCTGAGCTGGAGGACAATGACTGTGGGAATCGTCAACTGCCTGTTGACCCTGAAATTGTGCAGGATCTGCTGCTCCACCTGGATCCTTACAAATCTATGGGGTGTGATGGGATTCATCCAAGAATCCTTGAAGAGCTGGCTGATGTCATTGCAAAATCTCTCTTAATGATTTTTGAGCAGTCTTGGGAATCTAAAGAGGTCCCAGCTGATTGGAAACTGGCAAATGTTGTCCAGATTTTCAAAAAGTAGGGACCCCAGAAACTACAGGCTTGTCAGTCACACTTAAGTGTCTTACAGAGAACATTATTCTGGGAGGTATTGGAAAACATCTGAAAGACAGTGCAGTCATTGGTCACAGCCAGCATGGCTGAGAGGAAAATCCTGCTTATCCAACCTGATTTCCTGTTATGACTAGGTAACCCAAGTACCTGATCAAGGGAAGCCAGTTGATGTCATCTTTTGGATTTCAGCAAAGCTTTCGATACTGTCTCCCACAGGATCCTTCTGGACAAAATGTCCAGCACACAGCTCGATAGACACATCACATCGTACGCTCATGGGTTGAGCACAGAGGGTGATAGTGAACGGGGTGGTGACCTGTCCCTGTTGGGGTTCCACAGGGCTCCATCTTAGGTTCAGTGCTCTTCAACATTTTGCTAACACAGGACAGGAAGGGATACTAAGCAAGTTTGCAGATGACTCAAAACTGGGAGGAGCTGTTGACTCCCTTGAATGGAGGGAGGCCCTGCAGAGAGACCTCGACAAATTAGAGTATTGGGCAATCACCAACCATAGGAAGTTCAACAAGGAGAAGTGTTGGATTCTGCACCTGGGATGGGGCAGCTCTGGATGTTTGTCCAGACTAGGAATGAGATGCTGGAAAGCAGTGCCACAGAAAGGGACCTGGGGGTCCTGGTCAGTGACAAGTTGAACATGAGTCAGCAGTGCCCTGGCAGCCAGGAGGACAATCGTGTCCTGGGGGGCATCAGGCAAAGCATCACCAGCCGGGCGAGGGAGGGGATTGTCCCGCTCTGCTCTGCATCTTCCATATTGTGTGCAGTCTGGGACACTGCAATAGAAGAAAGACATTAGGCTCTTAAGAAGTGTCCAGAGGAGGGGCAGACACTGATATTTTTTCTGTGGTGACAAGTGACAGGGCCCAAAGGAATGGCCTGAAGTTGTATCAGAAGAGGTTTAGTTTGGATATTAGAAAAAGGTTCTTCACCCAGAGGGTGGTTGGGCACTGGAACAGGCTCCCCAGGGAAGTGGTCACAGCACCAAGCCTGACAGAGTTCAAGAAGCACTTTGACAATACCCTTGGGCACATGGTGTGAGTCTTGGAGATGGTCCTGTGTAGGGCCAAGGGTTGGACTCAATGATCCCCGTGGGTCCCTTCCAACTCAGCATATTCTATGATTCTATGAAAATACTGTGCGATAAGGGCTGACCATGCCATCTGGCCTCAGAAACACAGAGCAGACCTGCTTGCTGTCATAGTCCCAGCACAATTTTCTCTTCAAAAAAGTTTCATCTTAAGATTTTCCAAGTAACCTGAGGAAAATAAAAGCCATGATATAGTAATTAGAGTTGGATCAGGGGTTGGACTTGATGATCTTGGAGGTCTTTTCCAACCCAATCTATTCTATGATTCTATGATTCTAAGTTCTCAAAACTTCTTGAAAGAGCAGTATCTCAAGAACTGAAAAACAGCGTCAAGAAAATAGCTTAAAAACTGTCTTCAACATTTTGATATGTAAATATGTCAAACCTTTTAAAATTAAAAATTGTTTCCTGCATTGCTTATGCTTTTTGCATATTTCCATACATATATCAATATCTTTTTACATTTATATTGTACAGAACAGAGTGAAAAGTAGGCAACTATGATGGAGTGACAGCAACACTCAACAAGGTAGGACCAAGAGGAAATTGATGTTATCTATCTAGACTTCTGTAACATCTTCAATACAGTCCCACATGACTTCCCTGTCTCCAAACTGGAGATGTGTGGATTTGATAGATGGGCAATTCAGTGGATAAGGAATTGATGCAGCCAGAGAGTTGTGGTCAATATCCAGGTGGAGGCTGGTGAAGAGTGGTGTCCCTCAGGGTCTCGGTACCAGTGTTTTTCAGTGTCTTCCTCAGTGACAGCCAGTCAGATTGAGTGCACCCTCGGTAAGTTTACAGATGACACCAAGCTGAATGGTGCAGTTAACACAATAGAAGGACAGGATGTCATGCGGGGGAACCTGGAAAAACTTGAGAAGTGGTCCCATGGGAATCTCATGCAATTTAACAAGTCCAAGAGCAGGGTGCTACACTTGGGTTGGGGCAGTTCCAGACGTGAGTACAGACTGGGAGAAGTTGCTGAGATCAGCTCTGTGGAGAAGTACTTGGGGGTTCTCATGGGTGAAAAGCTGGACATGGACAGTGTGCACTGGCAGCCCAGGAGGCCAACTGCATCCTGGGCTACATCAAAAGCAACATGGCCAGCAAGTCGAGGAAGGTGATTCTGCCCTTCTGCTCTGACCTCATCGGACCACACCTGAAGTACTGCATCCAGCTCAGAGTCCTCAATGCAAGAAAGACATAGACATGTTGGAGTGGGTCCAGAGGAGGGGCCTCAGAGATGATCAGAGGGGTGAAGCACCTCTCCTATGAAGACAGAGTGAGAGAGCTGGGGCTGTTCAGCCCAGACACAAGAAGACTCCAGGGAGACCTCATTGTGGCCTTTCAGTACCTTAAGGAGGCTTATAAAAATGAGGTAGAAGGACTTTTTATATGGGTAGATAGTGATGGGATAAGGGACAATAGTTTTAAAACACAAAAGGGCAGGTTTAGATCAGATGTTAGGGAAAAATTCTTAACTGTGAGAGTGATGAGGCACTGGAAGAGATTGCCCAGAGAAGTTGTGGATGACCCACCCCTCAAAGTGTGCAAAGCCAGACTGGATGGGACTTTTGGTGATCTTAACAATGTTTAAGCCATTAACCATTTCAGTCTCTGATACTTGAAATATACAGTTGATTTGCTACAGGTCACCAATTATATATTTGCTTTTCTAGAGGTAGTTTTTTCCTTTGTATCCAACATGGATTCCATGCTTTAGCCAGCATGGAATTCATAGCCATAAAGTTCCTAAGATTTGCAGTGAGAATGTGTCTTCTTCATGCCAAGTCACAGTGAATTTGTCTAAATTAAGATCTGAGGGAGTTTTTTGATTGTTTATTTATTTATACATAAATACCTTAACCCTTTCCACTTATGCTTTGGAATATGGATGAAATCAAAACATTGCCCAACTTCATTAAACCAGAGGAGAAGTAATATATGGTATCCATCCTGATATTGCACTACAGGCATCCTTGGCATTGTGAAATTTTTAAAAGAATATGGAACATTTCGTCTGAGCTGCCTACATTCCCCAAGGACCACGTGTAAAACAAGATGTTTGTAACTTAATGAGATTGACCCATAGCACTTTAAAAAAAAATTACGAAGAACTTAAGGCTTGAGGATTTCCAAGAACAATAGATCTGCCCACGTGTCCAACTTGTATCAGCTGCTGTGCTCCGAGTTAGTCTTTTATAAGTGAATATCATCTGTTAACATATTACATTACATATTTTTCTGTAGTTTCCTATTGTAGATATGAAGAAACAAAGCTCTAAGCAGACCCACATTGAAATTGCATTGGAAGTTTCATTTAAACCCACTATTTATTATTCTCCTCCTCAACCAGCTGCAGATAACCATAAAGATAAGAATTAACGACTTAAATACAAATGTAAATGGTATCAATAGGATGCATAAGTTCCAGTGAGACTGTGAATTAATTCTGTTCATGGGGAAAATACCTAAATAACTTATGCCAAGTTATTAAGTCTTCCTGTCCCTTGTGGTGTAGTTTCCATAACTCATGGAGTTCATTAAAGGGTTTGCATAAATAGAAATCATCCATGGAAAGTAATTAATCCTGTTACCTGTTTGGTAAGACCTTTGTGTTCTATCTTATTAAATACACCATATAAATATTAATAGTCCAGGAAAAATGCTTATGGAAGAGGTAAAATTTCTGGGTTTGCTTTTATATTTTACTGAAGTGTATTTATCTAGGGGGTTTTTTTCTTCTTTTTTTTTTCTTTTTTTTTCCCCCCTATAAGTAAGAAACTACGTGTTTAATGTCAAGGCATTATTATGGTAGCAAAATCAGGCATTAATAATAGCTCATTACATAGCAAGGCTAGTCATACTCCACTGAACTCTTTGCGAGATTTGCCATTGATTTCAGTGAAAGCAAAGTCAAGCCCACTGAGTTTCAAGATAATTGCTGTGAAGTATCCCTTAAATAATAAAGGAGATTATTAATAACTGGACACTAAGAGGCTTTCATTTATCATTTGATTAATATTTTAAATTACCTTGAGTGCAAACAATACTCAAGAAACAAAGCTTTGCAGGTCTTCTGCATTATAGTTTGTTGTTAAATAATTAACCCATCTGAAATGAGTTAATTTGAAACTAAATGAATGGTACTTTATGTCTATAATTCTAGAACAGTTTAAAGCAATGGGCAATTGTTTTTCAGATTTGTCAGAAATTTTGCATAAGTAAAATATATGGTATATATTCATACCATATGTGTTTGTGAAGAGAGCAAACTAACATACCGTTTTGGATAAAGAATAATCTCAACCATTTATGTCTTCTCTGAGAAAATCCTGCTTTTATCCAGAAATCATAAATTCATTAGTATTTTGCGCTGAATGTACGAAGAAGGGCTTCAACTTCATAAGACTATAAAGTAAGCAAGTTAGATAATGAATTAATAAAATTTACAAAAAAAGAACTTTAAGCAGGGGTAACTACCCTTACTTAAGGGAAAGTTAAAACAAAATGGCTGCTTAAAAGACTCTCAAAGATTGCAAAGATTAACTCCCGCAAGCTCCCCATGACAGGGGCTGTGGCTCCAGCTGTCTCTCCACTGTCTCTGCTGGGCTCTGATCTCCAGAGAGCTGGCACAGCCTCCTCCTGAGCAGCACCCACCCTGCAAATGCCCTGTGGAGGAGAAAAGGTGCAGGTTGCTTGCTCTGGGAGGAGGTGGGAAGCAGAAGGGCACTTCCATGTGGCTCTCCACACTTGTGAGATGGATCCTGGGGCAAGAATTCACCCACTGAGACTTGATTTGGACAAAAAAACTGAGAGAATTAAAGCAGAAGAAACCAAGGAAGGCATGGCAAAATATGGGCTTAAGCAACATCGCTTCTAACATCCCACTCTCCAAAACAGAGCCAACTCCTTCAGCACAGGGCAGGACTGGAAGAATTTTAATTTGATTATTTTTCTCTTCATTTAAGCTAGATGTTTGTAGGTCATAAGATTTAAAAAAAAAATAAACACAACAAAATAAAACCAAACAAACAAAACCCAAGAAAACCCCTATCCTATATATTGCATTCTGAAATCTTTGGGTTTTTCTTTGACAATCTCAATAAATTTTATGGAAGTGGAGCATAGAAGTAAGCTCATCGAGTTACTTCTGTTGTGGGGTTTTTTGTTGTGGTTTTTTTTTTTTTTTTTTTCTGACACTCATCTGCAGCAAGCTGGCTGTCTTACTTTTTTTTAATTTAAAAATAAGCAAGAATTAATTCCAATTAATTGCTTCTGTATTCTGTATATCAGTAATTCTAAATATAGTTAAAATTCTTGGGTTTTGTTTTTGTTTTTTTTTTCAAATGCAGGTGTATTACAATGTCAAGCATCTCTAAAAGCACATAGTATTGAAAATTTTCTTTGCAGAAATTTTTATGGTGGCTTCACAGTGTTGTGTGGATGAATCTGCTCTTCGTTTTCCCTCTAGACTCACGAAAAACACATCTTTGGGTTGCGTCCTCAAAAAGTACAGAAAATAATTGTGTCCATTTGTGTCCTTGCTTGTATTTAATTGTATGCCATTTTGAGTACAAGAACATTGAAAATGTGTTCTCCTCATGACAGATCATCTGAGAATTAACCAACTCAAAGCTATGTGACAATATTTTTATTATTATTTATTACATTCAAATATTCTTCTTAACAGTAATTCAATGATGACTATTTAGGTACATGATTGCCAGGGATTGGTTCTCATTGGTTTCTTTCAATTGCTTTATGAAATGGACATAAGAATTGCATGGATGAGAAGTGAAATGTACCATGTGAAAAAAAAAATCAAAGGCAAGAAAGAATTTCATATCTCTTTGATGTCACCCAGCTTCTCGTACAGAGTGTTACAGCTTGCAAGAGTGCTAATTAAAACTGATAGTCATTTCATTTATCTGGCATGCCTTTCAAACAGCTTGTAAAACTTGCCATTCCTGACAAGAGGAAGTTCTTGAGCCCATGAACATATGTGATTTACAAGTCTTCCTTCTTTTCCCTTCCACATGTAAATGTAAACAATCTTTGAATGAAAGAACCAAAAGATGGATCCGTACATGATAATAATAGGGGCATGACAATTCACACTAGGAAAGAGCCTTATTGTTTTCCTCTCATTTTTAGGAGATCAAAGAATGAGATTTGGTTAACCTAAATATGATATTGACATCGGTTTCCTTACAATTTTTTCCTAGTAAACAATGTAATTTCTAACATAGGACAAAACTGATACTAACATCACCTTGTTGGAGAATGTGACTAGCAGCTCTGATTTATTAGTCTTAGTCCCTGAGTGACAGCAGTCTCAAACAGACCTCAAATTTTCTCTAACCCTCTGTTGCAGGGAGTGATGTCATATTTGATATTGTATCAATATCAAACTTTTTCTTTGTTTCAGTAACATTGTTTTTTTTCATTACAAATAGCCGGTGTGGCCTAGAACAGATGAACAGGCAAAAAACATGAAGTGCCTATGAAAGATCATTTTTGCTCTGAGGAAGATTTCCCAAAATGTGTGAAGTGTACAAAAGAACGTATACAAACGTAAGTCTTCTTCAAAACTTTTTGATGGTAGCTTTTTCTTTCATCTGTCATGAGCCAGAAAAAAAAAAAAAAAAAATTAACATCTTCCTGACACCATAGCATATTTCTCTATAATGAAGGCTTGCACCATCGAGAGTAATGTCAAAACATTGGATGCCTTTGCACTCAGAGTAAGTGTAAGACTTTCCTTGACAATCTGGGGGTAGAATTTAGCTGCTTTGAGCATGCTGTTTGTAGGTATTGTTTTTCAGGTTGACAGTTTACTGTTGGGTAACATTAGAGTAATTCCATTCTTTGTTTGATTTTTATGATGACAGTCCATTAAAAACAAACAAACAAACAAACAAAACACCAACAACCAAAACAAACAAAAAACCACTAGTCAATAAAGGGATCATTTTGACCTGTGTGTGTTATTAAATAATATCTACCATTACACTGTACTGTATTTCCCTGGTTATTCTCTAACCATCTACGTTTAAATACCTTATTCTTCTTCCTTTCATAGAATCATATTATGGTTTGGGTTGGAAGGGACTTTAAAGATCGTCTGGTTCCAACCTGCCTGCTATGGACAGGGATACCTTCCACTAGATCAAGTTGCTCAAAGACCCATCCAAACTGACCTTGAACACTGCTAGGGATGGGGCATTCACAATTTCTCTGGACAACCTCTATCGGTGCCTCACCATCCTTAAGGTAAAGAATTTCTTTCTAATATCTAATCTATATCTGCACTCTTTCAGTTTAAAACCGTTCCCCCTTGTCCTATCACTCTGTTGCCTAAAATCAAAGAAAAATTCTGTGGACAGTGTAGTATAGTAAGGCAGAGAGCAGGTCTTTAGTTAAGACCTTAAGGTGCACAAAATACCTTTAGCACAAGCACACAACATAGGTCCTACAATTTTTATAACACTAGCTAATTATCATACCTAACCATTACATCATGGTTACACCTAGCCCAAAAATTGTCCCTCCCTCAGGCCCTCCCTCAGGCCCACCCTCAGACACACCGCCCCGAAACTGAGGCAAGGGTTGCAAAGACCCCTCCTTTCTCCCATCTTCCTCTTCACCAGCACCTTCTGCTGGTTCTGCTTGGAACCATTTCAAGGATTCTGGGCTTTCTAAATAGTTTTGACTAAAGTTATATCAAGGAATGCATTGCATTTGTTATGGTATACTCTCTACAGACTAGCTGCCTTTTAGCTGGCTAAAAAATCTCTATCTATTGAAATCCTTGATAAGAAACATAAAACAATCTTTTGGATTTTGGTACAAAAGTATTTAGTAGAAAACTCTATCCTGAAATTACGAAAATTATAAAAGCTGCATTACAATCTATATACTTTTAAACTTTAAGGCATAAACTCCATGCCCTCGTAAAAAGTCCCTATCCAACTTTCTTGTAGGCCCCTTTCAGGTACCAAAAGGCCTACTAGAAACACCTAGTTTGGCATTTTTCTTTTTCTGTCTGATCTGAGGCTGATGAGTACCCATAGAGAAATTTGCTTTTTATAGATCCTGATCCAACACAAAGAACTCCCTGCCCTGAGGTTTCAGCATGCTGCTCTGTAAAAGCTTGTCTGCTGGTATATAGAGTAATTTCAGACTAAAGGTTTTTAGGACAAGACAGATTGTACAATTATTTTTTTTTAATAAAGTATTTTCAGAGTTTCATAGCACCACAGATCCATATAAGTTGGGAGGAACCTCAGGAAACCTCCAAACCCACATCCTGATCAAATAACAGGTTCAATTGTGTATTGAGATCAGGTTGTTGAGGTCTTTTTCTGATCAGACCTTGAAAATATACAAAAAAGTTAAAGAGGACACATCCCAAGATAACCCCTGTGTTAGTCTACTTGTCACAGCTATCCGGGTAAAGTATGACCCACTAATTATTCTGTAAGTTCAATCATCCAATAGTTTGGTTTTACCCATCCAGTCATCCACCTATCCAGGCCATAACGTTCTAACTTGGATACAAGAATATCATGGGAGATGGCATCAAAAGCCTTGTTAAAACAGAAATAAATGACAGTCAGTGTCCTTCCCTCATCCATAGATTCAGTAATTTTATCATAGGAGTCAATGGCATTGGTAAAGTCCTTGGTAAAACCAAAATCCTTTCCTCTTTGAACTCTGTTCCTAAGCACACAAGTGTGGGAAACCTTATTGCTGAAGACTGAGGCAAAGACATTAAATATGACAAAGCCCTTATCTGCATTTGGTCTCACTAAATCATGTGTCGCATTCAACAGCAGCTTCACATTGTTTGGTTTTTTATTCTTTTCCTTTTGGGGTAATGTTAAAAGCTTTTCCTGTCCCTGCCAGTTTTCCAGATACTATTCCTGCAACCCTGGGCAATATTCTTCAATTTTCTTTTTCACTTTTTCTTTTCATCTTGGAGCATTGTCACACGTTCTTTCTTTAGCCTGACTGGTCTCCTGATGTGTTCACTCAAGCCTCCAGAGTATCAGGATGGATCATTCCTGTGTTTTGACAAAAGATGCCTTTGAAACCTGAGGTCCTTTGAGCTTCAGAGATACACTCATTGGGATCCCATATTAGTTACCTGAATAAAAACAAAAGACAAAATGGTCATAAAAGCAAAGACACTGTCTGCAGCACTAATGATGCTGCTAGCTGTTAAATTGCAATGTACATGCACTTCCATCTGAGCCTTTCCCCTTGACTCAAGGAACTAAGGAAGGAATCAGTTGAGTCCCTGCATCTCGCTTTTTCCCCCAGAGCTCACTGTAGGCACTCTTGATTTGCTCCATATGGTCCTGGGTAGTCTCACTGGTGCCCATGTCGAGCAACATGAGATAAAGGTGTGGATAAGCCTTGGCAGCCTCTGTAACACAGCAGAGCCTGTCATCCAGAAAGCACTAGACCACCAATGACAACACACTTGCTTAAACTGATGTTGTCTCCCTGCATCCATCCTCAACAGCCACTTCCTCTCGGTGCTAACTTTTGGTTCAAGGCCAGTAGGTTTCTGTAATTTCTCTTGATGGACTTGATCCTCTCCACTGTCTCTTAGGGCACTGTACTAATACTACAACTTCAAATTTGAGAGCAGAGAAGAAGTATTGCTCCTTGTCAGAAGTCAGAATTCTCCATTTTTCCCCATCTTGGGATTATCCAGCCAGCACATGTTGAAGCCTCCAGCTGTCCCTCTTTCCTTGCATCATGTGGCTCAGGATGTCTGCAAGGTTTCTGCAAAGGCTCTGCCTCTTATTCATGAGGGATCTATTTGAGGCTTATCACTTGGAAATTTTTGAAATATCAAGTTGTTCTGAACCATACTGTGCTGCCTCAAGAAAATTGCTTTTCATATATTAAGTATATCAGACTAAGCAAAAGCGTTTTACTTCAAAATCTGTTTATATCCAAATGCCATCTGCTGCTGGGTGGGTTTTTTCATGAAATAAATGTTGATATGCAACAAAGGTCATACTTGCTGCTCTATTGATATTTCAGCATGACACACAATTTTGAAGAGGAATCTCATGCAGAAACGATTTGTTTTGTTACAGAGATTGGTGTAAAGTTTAAATGTTCTGCTGTAAAATAAAGGACAGCTTCTGTACCTTGGGCACACTGGAATCAGCACTGTCATTAATTTTAGGACAGCTGCATGCTAGTGTTAAAGCACTGGAAGTTATTAATATAGGGAACCTACAGAGAACAAAGGAAGAACAAAGGAACTATTTAAATTTCATCGTGGTAGTGATCAGTACTTCTTCTATAGCTAATTTCTGTATCTCTATACTTTTAGACATTCAACTAGTATGTTAGAATTCCTAGGATTGACTTAGATTACATCAAAATACCCCTTTGCAATGGAGGTTACATTATTCTTTCTAGTAGTAGAAGATAATATTCTGAGAATGTTCTAATGTAAAACATGAACACTGCAATGTAAACATCTTGGTAAAATACAATATCCCTGTTCCCCATATTTCTCCCTGACATGATGTGTTGGTATCTGTTAGTGGGCAGTTCTGCCACTCGTTACTGGGTCTCAGGTAAAAATCTCTTCTTAGAAAAAGAAACAGCAACAAAACAACAAAACAAACACTTCTCTGAGAAGCTGCCAGAAGTTTCAGCCACGTCCAACAGATGAAAGCCCAGCTGGTTCCAAGATGGACCCACCACTGGTCAAGGCCAAGCACCACTGGGATAACAGATTTAAGAAGGGAAAAATTATTCTGCAGAAGCAAATTGCAGCCAGAGAAGAGAAGAGAAGAGTGAGAATATGTGAGAAAAACAGCTCTGCAGACACCAAGGTCATTGAAGAAGGAGGGGGAGGAGATGCTCCAGGCAACAGAGCAGAGATTCTCCTGAAGTCCATGGGGAAGTCCACGGTGAAGCAGACTGTCCCCCTGCAGCTCATGGAGGTCCCTGGGGAAATAGATATCCAACTGCAGCCCCTGAAGGAGCCTGCACTGGAGCAGACCAATGCCCAAAGGAGGCTACAACCATGTGGGAAACCTGTGCTGGAGCAGGCTCCTGGCAGGACCTGTGGCCCATGGAAAGAGGAGCCCATCGTGGAACAGGTTTGTTGGTAGGACTTGTGACTCCATGGGGAACCAACAATGGAGCAGCCTGTTCCTGAAGGACTGTACACCATGGAAGAGACCCATGCTGGAGCAGTTCGTGAAGAACCAAAGCCTCTGGGAAGGACTCATGTTGAATAAGTAAGTGGAGAACACTTTCCCATGGGAGGGACCCAACACTGGAGCACAGGAAGAGTATGAGGAGGAGGAAACAGAAGAGACAATGTGTGATGAACTGACCACAACCCCTATTCCCCTGCACCACTCAGAAGGAGGAGGGAGAGAAATCAAGAGTGAAGTTGAGGCTGAGAAGAAGGGAGTGGTGAGTGGTGGATGTTTCTAAGATTTGGTTTTATTTCTCATTCCTCTAATCTGATTTGATTGGTAATAAATTAAACTAATTTCCCCGAGTCGAGTCTGTTTTACCTGTGACAGTAACTGAGTGATGTAACTGAGTAACTGATGATGAGTGTTCTCTCCCTGTCCTTATCTCCAACCCATGAGCTTTCATTATATTTTCTCTCCCCTGTCCAGCTGAAGAGGGGAGGAATAGAGTGGCTTTACAGGGTACCTGGTGGCCAGCCAAGGTCAACCCACCCATCAATAAAACAGAATAATTATCTACATAACTAATGAATTTGACTTTTTACTTTCTTGGAGGAAACCTCCTTTCACTAAAGTCTGACATAAAGCACAATTCCAGACATCCTGAACACTGTGTCAAGTCCACTGTATTGGAAACTTGTTCTTTCTTCTTGGGTTCCCCATACCCTAAAAGTAGCTTACTTTATCCACTCATGTAGCTTCAAATTACAGTATAAGTTAAAGGCTCACAGCTCCTCTTTTGCATCTTCTACCTGTCTTCTACTCTATAGGTCAGTATCTGCCTACAGTTTCTAAAGCAACACTCTTGGAGACAAGGACATTGATGAGGAAGGTTTTAGTCTCTCAAGATCATCATGCTATGTGCTTATCCCAAGGAGTTCAAACACCTCTCTGCTTGTATCATTCTAAACAGCTGCCTCCTTCCTGAGCTATCTGACCTTTCCTGAGAGTCTTAACTACTCTTATCTCCTTGGTGTGAGAGTGAAGAGTAAGTCCCATGTCAGCTAGATGACTAGGAAGAAAAATCTTCAGAGAGCAATCTGAAGCAAAATGTTGATATTGATTGACCACCTGACAGGAATTGAGCAATCTGAGTTTTCTCCCTTCCACACACAGCAATCCATAAGAAATGGAACAAGTTTGTCCACCTCACAGTCCCTGTGTGACAAAGTGAGATGCTGTGACTGTTTTTACATCAGACTGTCAAGAGTCTGACAGCAATAACAGTCAAGCAGAAATCTTCCCTTACCATCTAAATTGCTAGGCTTTTTTTTTTTTTTTTTTTTTTTTTTTTTTTTTTTTTTTTAGTAATTTCTTCATTAGGGTATGGCTTACCTTCTTAATTTTTCCCCTTGTAGGAAATTAAAACTACCCTCCAAATCCTCACCCAAATGGAGAGCAATTTAAACACAATTACTGATACTAGCTACAACATAACTGGAAGAAATACTAACCTCAGGGAAAAATGAGACTGTCCTGTTTAAATGCTGGAAGCACCATTCTACCTTTGTGCTTGCAGAAGTAGGCAAAACGGGGAAGAAGAATCACATTTCAAACACAATCCTAGGCTTGTCTTCTTTTGCCTGTTTCATATTTTGCACATTTTCAGTGCTTCACTGAGATAAAGAAAGTTTAACTCATTCCTAAAGTGATGTAAAACATATTTGAGAAATTTGTCTTCCTTCTAGAAAAACACTTTTCCATTTAAATATTCATTTCTTTTCAGCATTTTTGTCTTGAGGGATTTTTTACATAGATTGTACAGAGATGAAAACTGAAAATCTGCATTTAGATAGAAATATCAGGAAAAACCTTCTTTATAAACTAAGTAGTATTGCTTTTTTCTTTCTTCCAGTAGGACATGAAATAAGTTTGCTCTTCCACTCCTTAAATAATGACACTAAATCAGGACTTCATGGTCCCCTAAACACTAACAATAAAGATGTTATAACAACTCTAATTTTTTATGATGAACCAACCTTCCTGCATTGAATGCCCAAAAAGATACATCTTTTTGTTTACAATAAAAATCTTCTGTCTTTCATTCAAGTATGATAACCACATTAGAGGTCAACAGAAACAACTGGGAGAGTTAAGGAATAACATTTCTATTATATTCTTGTGCAAGGTCTTGCTGCAGTCCATGTACTTTGAGAAAAAGGTTAGAAGTGACTGATGAATTTTTAATAGTTTTCCTCGATTTCAGTGGCTGTTGTTTGTTTTCAGTCAATAATTCACATGGTTACAGAAGGCAGCCCAATTGATTTTTACTTCAGCAGTACTTGGGGAAAAGGATTGTAAAATGCTTAATAACCTCTCCCACGTGCTGGGACAAATCCTGCCCTAGCTCACATCCGAGTAATATTACTGATTTCACAAATGCTCGATGAGACAGAGGAATGGCACTGGAAGCAATGTACGTACAATCTGTATGAGAAGAGAAATGCCTCATTTACTCATGGAATTCTAGGTGCAAAGAGAGAGGGGAAGAACACAACTTGAGAATAAGTGGAATTCTCATGCTCAGAATGATCCCATACACTCTACTGGAAAAATACTAACATGCATGAAAGGAATAGGATTTTCCCATTAAGACAGACAGTGAGGGGTATCATGGTTTTCTGGTTTTTCCCAGAAACAGTCTTTGCTTAGAGGAAAAGTTAATGAAAATTGCTGCTGTAGAACCAAGCATATCACTAAGTTACAGCAAAATGTCTTTAACATGGCTAGTGTGGTTGATACCAAATCTACCAGACAGTAAAATAACAGGCAGATTTAATGAGGTGAATTCACAGTCAGAGGGTTTTCAGGAACCACACATGACTTGTTTGGTTTTATGATTTTCAGAGAAAGCAAGTCAGTCATGTAATTGTAATTTCAGTTAATAATGATATGTGCAACAGAGCTTCCTCAGAGCTGTGTTTGTAAGCATTGTGCTTATGATAGGAACACATTTGCAGTGGTTGGTTCCTAAAAGGCCATTTATATAGAAAATTAAAGCTGGGGATCACAATTAACTTTATTTTACAAAAAAAAACATACAGAAAGCTTGACACCATTTAACATGTATTTGTGTAAATTAACCTAATGAAACTTGTGATATAGGAGATGAAACATAAGGCAGTTTGAGTACTCAGACCCTGGAGTGATGTATCATGATAGATAGTGATATGTCTGAGGAACCCAGTGTTCTGGATGCTTCATTAACAACCTGCAAGTGTTGAAAGATCCATTGTAGTGCTGCCCTTCAAGCAGAGAAAAACAATTTCATCATCTTCTCTGAATACAAACAACCTTACGGAGCCAGTATCAGTGCCCTGGCCAAAACCTTTAAAAACATGTCGACATGAACATGTGATCTTAGTAAACTTTACAAAAATCATGGAGTACACAAGATTTATAATGTTCTTTGGTTTTATAATGAGCCTTCATTGCAAATTTAGGAGCAAAGGGGGTTGATCATTGTGTTGCTGTCTCTCTCCCCATTTGGGAAACAAACTTGAAGCAGCCAAAGTTCAATTTCTGTACTACATAGGGCCAGGAATGAATGGAATTCCTGCATGGATTTACTATGTTAACAGAATATTTTCTTTGAAATGATTGAACCAAGACTTTCACCATTCACTCAGAAAGTATTTCCACCTGAAAATTAAAAATACTGTAATGAAATTCAGTAAGTTTAAAAGTACTGCAAGTTCTGGGACTTCACATTATTGTTACACCCTGTTGTTTATTTATCCTCATCAACATGTTGATTGCAGCAGCTTGGTAAAAGCTCTACGGTATCTGAGCTGAAAGGAGTAGATGAACAACGAAATAGAAGCATGGCAAGGCTTCACAACAGATTGATTGTGTTCACAGGTTATAGCTATTCTATTGAATCTGATAGTTTTGATGGTATTGGAGGTAAAACAAGTATTTTTCCAGTTTAAAGATATTTAAGTGTTCATCTGACTGTATTACGATTTAAGACGTTTAGACCCAGCATGTCTGATTGCACTAATTAATAAAGAAAATGCATGATCTTCACAACCAATCTAGCAAATTATTTTTCTCCAGGCCTCATGATTTATAGGCATGATAGAGTGATATGATTGGAGGTCAAGAAAAATGTTGGTAATCAAAGTGTTGAAGGACTTCTTGATTGTGCCTGTGGCCTACGCAGCTCTTGTCAGTATGTTCATATCAGGCTGTAATGTATCACTGGATATAAACTATTCTACCTAGTCTGTATCTCATCTTCCCAATAAATGTGTGTTTGTTTCAGCACTCTCTAAAGTAAAGTTCTTACTGCTATTAGAGGATAAGACTCTATAAACACACTCTGGAGTTAATCAAGAGAAACCATTTGACTGGTAGTGTAAGCTACATGGTACAGAAACACCAGGAAGAAAAATGACATCTTTGTTTCATAATCAAAGCATGTCTAAATGCTATTGATATGCTTCTTGTAAAGTGAAGGGTCAGAGAAAACCAAATGCAAGAGATGTACCTCTCATTAGTCCATCTCCATTTATATTAAGTTGCCTGCTTCCTTTCCAGTGCATGCTTTAAGCTGGAATATTCCACTCTAAATCCTTCTAAATCCTTTAGGAGACTAAAGGATATGGGGTTTCTGAAAGTAATGTCACTCTGCTGAACTCTCCCATCCTGAAATGTTCTCCCTCTTTCCAAAAGTATGTTCACAGAAATATTACATTAAAACTACTTGACTACCTGGTCAAGTCAGGCTATGATAGTTTCCAGAGGGGCATCTTCCCAAGCATTAAGGGAAAGGAATAACCAATACCAAAACAAAACAACAAAAGGAAAACAAAACCAAACAAACAAACCACAAAACAAAAACAAAAACAAACAAAAAACCCCAGTAAGGCTTTTAACACTTAATAGTACACTAATTATATTCCTCCTAGCTAATAAGAAAAGTTCTATGATATTTATTTGAATTCTGGAAATAGCTAGATAACTTCATATCTCTTTTTAAAAAGATACCCACACATATTTTCTATACAGAAGAAATCACAGAATCACAGAACTACTGGGATTTGAAGGGACGTCTCAAGACCAGCTAGTTCGCTCCCTGAACTTAAGTAGGCTCAGCTCGAGGAGGGGGCCCTGGGCCGTGCCTAGTTGGGTTTTAAATCTCTCCATGGATCCATAACTTCTCTGGGGAATTTGACCCAGTGTTCAAACAGCCTCATAATAAAAATATGTTTGGGTGTGTTCAGACAGAACCTCCCGTGTTTCAGTTTGTGCTCATTGTCTCATGTTCTTTCAGTGAATACCACTGAGAAGAACTTGTCTTCTTCTTTGCTCCCCACATCAGGAATTTATACTCATTGATAGGATTGCCCCTTGAGCTTTCTCTTCTCGAGACTGAGCAGTCTCAACTCTTTCAGTCTCTCCTCATATGTCAGATGCTCCAAGCCTTTCATTATCTTTGTTATTTTCATTATCTATATTTGGTCCTTTGCTAGTGTATCCATGTCTCCCTTGTGCTGGGGCATCTAGCACTGGACCCAGCATTGCAAGTGCTCCTTACCAGTGCTGAGTAAAGG
The DNA here is from genome assembly GCF_022539395.1 of Myiozetetes cayanensis. Classification (NCBI taxonomy): domain Eukaryota; kingdom Metazoa; phylum Chordata; class Aves; order Passeriformes; family Tyrannidae; genus Myiozetetes; species Myiozetetes cayanensis. The sequence goes on along the minus strand of NW_026087411.1, from coordinate 82,730,250 downwards.
GGAAGGACAACCTCTTTGATCCTGTAGAAATGATCGCCCTTCTGCTGCCCAGGGTGCTGCTTACCTCCATTGTCACAAGGATGCATTGCTGGCTCATGGTCAATTGGTTGTCCACCAGGATTCCCTGGTCCTTCCCAGAAAAGCTACTTCAGGCACAGAAGTGTTGTACACTATTTAAGCATTAAATACCATTAAAGAACATGTAAATGGTGCCATTTCTTCTGTCTGAATAGGTTATTTTCTGCAATGAGAGACAGTTGCTTTAATTGCCTCCTATTAAAACAGATAAAGAAGATTTTACTGTCATTTAAAGAATAAAGAATATTTAATTTTTTAAAATGTAATCCTTTGTGATATTACATCACAGGCTATAGAGTTCTGTTTTTACTTAACCTACTATTAATATGCCTTTTGATTTACTTAGAGCCACAATTGCTCACTAGAGATTGAAGACATCTGAATTGAAAAATGAGCCTTTTAGTCACTCAGTGTTGGCTCTAGATGAGAAATTAGACTGAATCTTTTTCTCTGAGAACATCTTTCTCAGTCCCCAGAGCTTAATTTATAGGAACCAAGAACATTAGTGCTCTGTGTGAAACTGTCTAGATGGCTTTTAGCAAGAAATCAAACCACTCTGTGTTCCCAAACCATTCTATTCAGTATGGGGAGTGGGGGTTAAGTAGTTTTTTTGCAGATAAAATGAATAGAAGGTAGGTCTTCAACAGCCCCACAAGGGGGGAAGTACTCAACCAGAGGGGCAAGTACCAATCTCTTCAGTCTTGTGCCCAGTGACAGGACTCGAGGAAAGGGCATGAAGCTGAGTCAGGGCAGGTTTAGGCTGGATATCAGAAAAAGGCTTTTCACCCAGAAGGTGGTTGAGCACTGGAACAGGCTCCCCAGGGAAGTGGTCACAACACCAAGCCTGAAAGAGTTCAAGAAGTGTTTGAGCAATGCTTTCAGGCATATGGTGTGGCTCTTAGGGATGGTGATGTGTAGGGCAAAGGGTTGGAATCATTGAATTCTTGTGGGTCCCTTCCAATTCAACATATTTTATGATTCTTCTGTTGTTATGTCCCAGCACAGAAAACAGTGCAGTGTTGATTTTGCTCTGGCTCCTCTGACCCATGTACAAGACGCAAGAAACCAGTTGTGGAAGAACAAGGCAGTGTATATCCTAGCTTATTGGAAGTTTCCCTGCCCCATGACACATCTGAATATGAATGGGAGGGGTTATCTCTAACACTGTTGTGTAAAAGCTCACAGCCCCTATGCCAGGCAGCAATATGATGAACCCAGTAGGAATCAAAAATATAAAAATGTAGCCTCGTTTCTACTCCCTGAACAGGAAGTATAGGCTAAGTTCTTTGACAACTAGCTGACTCTAACTGTAAAGTTTTCCTACAGCTTGCCTGCCTGGAGTTACCCAACTCACTCTGTCTTGGTTCTGGGGAGGGGGATCAGAAGGGCAGGTAATTCCAGACCCTCCTCTCAGCAGTAAGGGAGGATCTCTTCTGACCAAAAAGTTATATTGTCATGCAGAAATGTGTCAATATGAGCTCAAAAGCCTTATCAGTAAACAGCAGAAATGCTTTCATGATGGCTTTTGGAACTTTGCTCAGTAAGCAGTTCCACTTCTCCTATTCAAAAAGCACTAAATTCTTTCGTTGCTGATTCATGATGCTGGCTTTTGGTGTGATTCCTAGACCCATTCTCTGACCTGCACACATCAAAGTAATGTATTTGGAGCTGGTCATCTCTGCTGTCCTGAGATCCATGGGGTCATGTTTTTAAGCCCTTTCCTATCTCAGGCTACTGTTCAATAGACAACTGCTTCACGCAGTTTTCCCCCATGGCAGAATTAGGGTGTGATACTCAACTTTAAACTTGTGTTGTGGCTCTGTTGTTGAGTACCAGACTGGTAAGTACTGACATATCTGCCCTCTCCAGTTCCAGATCTGCAGAGATGAGCTGGAGACAGGAGGAACTGGTCTGCCAGCTTCAGAAGTTTTGATGAGGCATTTGGGCAGTTATATCTCGGCTTTTCCTGTTCTGTATCTTAATGACCCATTTTTTCCCTGGGCCATGTGGTATTTGGGGGTTGACAGAATCAAACAGAGTGATTGCACACCCATGATTTCCTTGCAAGAGGGTGTTATAACCACTGTCAATAATTATTAAGGTATTGTGTGGACACTGGAAAATAGCATCAAGCTTGTTATGAAGACTAAAATCTACCAATAATGGTTTGAGTGCATCTTACAAAACAGGTATCTCCGAGTTACCCAGGTGCAATTTGTTAGTCAGTTGTGTGGAGATGAACCCAGGTGTCTTGATTAAAGTAGGTTTTGTATTATATTCCCTTTTTCCAACACTGTTTTGGAGAAATTGTTTCTTTAAAAACCAGGGCAGGAGGGTGCGTAGAGAGGAGTGCACAGCAACAGCCCTATCTACTGGGGCAGAAGTGGAACTCTTTCCTTCTGGGAACCACCTCTCTTCCTTGGCATGAGTGAAATAAAAGGGAGCAACCATATGAGCCCTGCAAGACGTGTGGCTCTGCACACCTTGGCTGCTGCTGAGCTGGAACAGAGCTAAGCCGAGCCCAGCCGAGCGGTGCAGAGAAGCAGCTGCCAGCACCTCACAAATCCCATGCCATGAAATCTCACCGTGGAGTCCCAGCCGAGTGGAGCCAGGTCAGAGCACAGCTGAGCCACAAGGAGCCACCTTCTTTAGCAATGGCCTGCGAGTTTGCAACTGAGTTGAACGGGACCTGATCCTGACTGGGTGATGGTAACTGAGCAATTTAGTAGCATAATTTTCATGGACAAAGGTGTTTTCTCTGGTTTTGCTCTGCTCCTGTTTCCACATGGTTTTTGTGTAGCTGGGGAGGGCGTTAAACCACAGGAACTTGTCTGCCACAGTACTTTCTTTGTTCCTTCAGGTAGAAGGTGGGAGGAGAACAAGTGTCAGCCCTTATTTTGTCTGTGCACCAAGTGGGAAGAGACTAGGCACAATTTCTGTCTATTAATGGCTTAAATAATTTTGTTTATATTGTTAGAGTTGTTATATTTCTTTTCAGTAAACTGTTGCTTTTTTCTCTTATATCTCCTCACATTTTGTCTCTCCATACTAGTAAAAGGGGAGGGGTTTTAAAAAAGGGGAGGGGGCTCATTTTTTGGAGTCTCTGCCCCAGTGTTTTTATTAAACCAAGACCCCAGGCAATAATTTTTCTAAAGCCAACACAGCTGTATGGATGGAAACACATCTTTACAAAGACTCTTTCAGCACAAGGAACCATGGTGCTGTGCTCAGGGACTGACCTGAGGGCTCAGCCTTGTCTCCTGATACCATTGTGGCACCTTGCGTTAACCAGGCTGTCAGGTACACGTCTCAGAACTACCAGACCTCCCTGTATGCCTGGAAGGGGAGTCTTTTCAGCTATCTGACTTAGAGCACTAGGTCTGAAAAGCTCATCAAGCCACTGCTCACAACACCTCAGAGAGCTGAGCAGACTGCTTCCTACGCATTTTGCTTGTCTAGTTTATTAGAGCTCCTGATTTAATAAGATCTGTTTAGATTTCAAGCCCTTAATAATCCAGGGCTCTTCCACACAGCCATCCTTTTAAATTTCCACCACAAAGAATTTATTTACTGACAGTTTTAAGCCAACTGATAGGTGAGCATTGCTCTCTGGGTGGTTGTCTGTCTTCTAACCTGACACATAAATGAAGCCCTCTCTATGTATGTGTATATATCAGATTGTGCTTGACATAACATGTTATTCTGAAGTTCTTTAGTAAATACCATAAGCACCAGCTGTTCACTACACTAACTACACCCTTGCCTTAGGAATTAGCTTATTGTTAAATGAGTGTTGTAAATAACCACTTCAGAGCTTTGGGGACTTTTTATTTGTTCTGTCCCATATACCAGCAAGGCAATATTCATGCATGAGACAGATGTTCACCCATGATAGTTTACATAGACAGAGTTCCTGATTTCTACAGTTTTAAGAAATTCATTTAAGAAATGAAATGCACTCATGAGAGAAGGATGATATTTCCTCTCTCCTCACGTCCCTAAGACTTTCAGAAAGGTAGTTTTGAATTATGAAATGCTCATTGAAGCCTTGGTTTTGAGGCAATTAAGGCCATTCCCAAGCAAAATGAAAAGGATTGCTAAAGTTCATAAAACCAGGCTATTCACAAAGACAGTAAATTCTTGTGTGCAATCAGTGGAGGAAAGAAATGCACATGCTTAAGAAGTAAGCATGTGATGGTGTGATAGGAAAGAACTGCAGCCTTCAGAAGTTGAAGTGTCTCAAAGGTGTTCAAAATATTTATTTCTAAAAATTTTGAAAATGGAAAAATGCTGCTCTTGTCCCACATCCTTAGAAAACCTCTTGATCTTTAAGTAAATACATGGGGATTAAACAGACACTACTTACAGGAAAAAAAATGTTATGAAACATGCATACATACATATTATTAGGCTTCTTTTTCCCCATTCAAAAGAAAAGAAAAAGAAAAAACCAGAAAATGCCACATTTTCCTTACATGTTAGGCTTCAAATAATCAAAGGCATTCAGAGTTTTGGTATGACATCCTTGAGAAATGTCTATTACTTTAAAAAACATCTGGTAAGGATTACAGACAAGTTTTCCCCAGATTCCTGTTTCCAATACAGGAGAGTTGTAAACCAAGTCTCCTGAATTAATTATCCTTTCTCATCTTGAACAGGTACAAATGAGAATTTAAATAGGATTACTGACTGAGAAAACCTCTCTCACAACTTCAGATTGCAAAATGGGATTCTGAGAACAAAAAGTGTAATTCAATAACTACCCCTGCATAAAATCTTGTATGCCTCTGCTATATAGAGAAATATCTTGAATTTTCAAATGTGTTAAAAGTGTTATTTTGTGTGTGTAGTCTTGGACTGATGGTGTTTTGGGCACAAAGTCACTGGTCCTGTGTGTGGCCATTTTGAATTCATGCCATGTTTCTGACTCTGATTCTTTCTATTCAGAAAACTGGAGTAAGGAAAGCAATCTTTCTATGTAAAATGCTTTGGCAGTTGAAAATGGAAATAGATGAACTAAAAACTAGCAACACCTAATGGTAATATTAGTAACATGCAATTTAATAAAAATTGATCTAAAAAATGAACATCCACTGTGGTATTTCTCAGCAGTAAACTTCTGCATAACATAGAAATATAGACACTAACTGCATTTAGAAAAAGAAGATATTTAGATCAGTCCATGAATTTCATCTTAACAAAATTGCACATTTTTGAAAAATTAAAATAATGCACCAAATTTCAGTGAATATACCAAACTATGTAGTAAACAGGTAGTTAGATTCATTCAGTAAAATTTTAATACTACTGAAGGCAGATGGAATTTTGACACTGACATAAAAAAAATAGCCTTTATTATTCAGAAAGATCCTTTCTGATGCTTGTATGAGATTATAAGCACCCTTGAAGAAGTAACATTGGGTCATTTTGACATTTAATATTTGCGTACAAAGAGAAATAAAATAAAACTTTAAAGACTGAGAAAAAACAATAGCAACAAGCTTATTAAACCTTTCATCATTATGAAAAATGTTGAAAATTTATGTTAGTGTTTCTTTAAATTCACTTAAAAGATTAAATTTTTCATTTAAATCAATTTAAGATTGCGTGTTCCACAGTATCTGGCTCTTCAGAGTGGTAAATCTTCCCCAAATGTGTTAAAAAGGCAGGGAATTATTCATCAGACTAAGCATGAAACCCTAGTTACTGTACAGGGAAAACCTAAAAATCCAATTTTCCATTGTCCAATGCTTCTAATTTTCTGTGGGTTCTTTTTTTAGTGCTGTTTTACAAATGGATTTGGGGAAAAAAAAAATAAAAGAGTTAGAATTCATTTTTTCCAGACAGTAACACAATATATGAAAACCCAAATAAAATAATAATTTCAATTACTACTTCTTAAAAAAGAATGCATTTGCAACTAAGTTACCACAAAATGGAGTAGTGTTCTAGTAAGTTTGATTTAATTTCAACCACTTAAAACTACTTGTTATCAAAGATTTTTGGCTTTTACCAAAGAACAACAGTGACAGAGGGAACTATAAGAATGTGAGGCTGACATTTCTTTGTCACCTATTTATGGTGGCTTTCTGATCTGGAGGGCTAGCAACTTAAAATATCTTTGATCACAGCATAATAAAGTTTTAAAAAATAGGAGAAATTAAACTCTAAACTTTCTGCAGAATGATGTCAAGCCCAAAGGGCAAAGGCTGTCACTGTAAATATCAGATACACTGTGTTCCACTATTTCATCTCCCTCTGCCACAATTTGGCCCAGTTCTGCGAGGAAGCATTTTCATTTTCCCTTCAAACTTCTACATTGTCAAAAGAATCATTAATATCATCATCTATTTCTTTTCTTTTAACAATGAAAATAACATTCTACAGTTGTAGGATAAATGAATACGTACAAATACAGTAAAAGTAGCTTTTAGAAGCTTGGAGTAAACCGCCATCCTTGCCTTAAAAATACTCTCTTAACAGGGAAGACTTTTTTCTCATTCAGTGTTTCTTGAATGATACTGTATCTTATATTTCATTGACAACTTTTCCTATTTTGGGTTGGCCCTAGTTTTATTTTCCAACTCTTTGTTTGCTAAAGAAACCGAATGGGCTGACAGTTTTAGGATGTTGTCCACAGAGCTTCCTTGAGCTGGCTGATATAAATCTTGCTGAGTGTACTTGTTCTAGATACACTGCTGCATCAACATTAAGCACTTCAAACTGGAAAGAGGCTCTGGGGACCAGTCAGACACCTACACATGTACCATGCAACAGCTCCTGGGACCTATGTGACACGGGAGAGATTAAGTCCCCACACACAGTGTGTAAAACACAGTGCAGAAACCTCAGCCCAGCTCTCACCACACAAACCCTGAAGTATCCTTTAAGAAGATTGTTTTCTTAACTATTATTATTCTCTATGAATTCCTGTTTATCAATTTTACCTTCATCCTGCAGTGGCTTATCATGATCTTCTTTCTTCTGGAAAAAAAAAACCAAAAAAAAAAACCAAAATTTTTTTTGTTACTGCAAAGCAAAAATTATTCAGTTTTTATGAGGATGCACACAAAGAAATTCACTTTCTGAAAAACTTAGGGGGAAAACTAGGACTCCCTATGACCCAAAGCCTGGTGCCTTTACAGGATTGAAATGCCTTGCATTTTTCTGCCTTAGAAAAGAGGAGGTACTGTTGAAATTGTGATGTTAGAGACATAGGCTTTAAAAGACAAGACTGTAACTTTTACCATTCCTCTGGTAGTGGTTTGTTTCATGATGCATAAAGCAGCTTTAAGGCTGGAAGAACAGAGAAGAAACTATGGGACCCATAGCTCAAAGGTCAAATAAGGAACGTTTAGAGATGTACCATTAGAGAGCTTCATCTTTAGCAGCACATTAGTCATTCGATGCTTTTCTAGCTAACTGGAGAAGGCACATGACTGGCTGTTTCCAGTAAAACAGTTTACACCAAAGGACGTCTGACAGAAATGCAGCCTCTCAACTAGCTTACGAACTTTGAATAACAGAAAATCTCTCCATTCCATTAACCTGTACCTAACCTTTAAGTACCATAGGCTTGACACCACCCCTTAACCCCCAAGCCCCCCTCCAGAAGCACCTGTGTGTGCAATAGCTCTTCTTATAGCTCCTTAGGATGTTCTGAAAGTGAAGGTTTATTTGGATATCCATGCCATGCAGTAATTTTTGGCTGCTTTCAGCTTACCCTTAAGACGTGTCTGTTCCCAATTTGTTTAGAAGGTTCTCCTTGAGAAAACCTTTACTTCTTTTTTAAGGATAATGCTGTCTAAAGCATTGCCATCTTTCTTACCACATGGTCTGTGCACTGCCATAGTTTTTCAGTTTTCCATAGCAGATCGTACCAGGAGGGTTTATGCTCAAAGTCTTCCCCTCTCGAATTTTGCAGCTGTGGAGAACATCCTCTTACATCCTCGCCATTTTCCCTGTAACCCTTGTTGTCATCAGGAAAGATTCTGATTATTTACACAAAAAAAAATTGCCTGATGCATACAACTCCCTGGAGAGCATCGGGGTTTTTTACCTTTCTGCATGTTCACCTCATAGAGACAAGAACTTCCAGTGACCTGGAGATCAGTGGTTTAAAGTCCTTTAGGAAATTATTAATATGTTAAAAATACAGCTCCTGGGTTATTTGTCTATCAGCTGAACATGCTATGAATTCAGGAAGGCAGGACAGATAAAATAAAGGAGTTAACTTTATATATTTAAAAAAATTGCTCCCTCAGTAAATAAGCTGCTCAGATTGTAAGTATACAGCTAGGTTTTAGATTGCAGAGTGCCTCACAGCAGCTCCATTTCTTCTTTCAAAAACTATCTTACACATTTTGTAGCACTATTAATAACGAACAATACTTGGTAAAATCAACAATCTGGGAAACAATTTGGTATTGATAACATGAGGTAGTGTAGTACTGAAACATACATTCCCAGGTTGTAAAGTCTTCTCATCTGCCTGCAGAATCTAAAAGCTGAATGGATTTCAAAGACCCTAAACATTTTAGCTAATCATTTAAGAGTTTTCTTACAATTTTAATGAAAAACATAATTTACCACAATTATAGTTTAATTACTTCATCCATTACTTCATACTCTCTGATATGATAGCTATCAGAACTAATTATTTCCTTTCCGTTTGAGTTTAGTAAAAAAGGAATTGGACCAATGTAATTACTAGAGTAAATCTAGCAATAGTGAACTAACACAGCTGAGATTTTATGATGCATCTACTGGGGCACCACTAGCTTAAAGTAGGGAAATTTGTACTTTGGAAGAAATCAAGAAATGTTAGGTGAAATCAGAACCACTCAAATACCTCTACATTTTCACTTAAATGCTTCAATAAGCAGATCTAAATCTCCATATAAACCAATGAACATGTGTATTGTGACTGGAAAGCAGCACAGGGCATCCTTCATGATCTGAAAATGAAGATGACTAAGCTGTTACAACCTTGCAAAAAAATTTGATTCATAACTTGTGGAAAACAATGTAGTATCCTCAAATGTCTCAGTCATACAGTGTCCTCATAATACGGTTGGTCAGGAAATTTCTGTCAGGCCTTCTTTTACCATTGATGCTCCTCAAACTTTCTGACATTTTCACTACAATGAATAAATTTTAATAATAAAGTGTGATCTGCTTGAATCTGCATTTTCTTTTGATATATTTTCTCAAGGTACTTTGATATTCCCTCTGGCCCATGACTTACAAAACACAGCACAGTCCAACCTCTGATCTGATCACACGTCCTGCAAGTCATATGGCTACAGATACACCAGCAGAAACGCAGTCTTCAACAACCACCTAAATTCCACCTTTCTGGAGACAAGGCAGCAACAAAGATGCAAATTAATGAGGAAATTGCCAAAAAAGAAACATTTTCAAATAAACCCTAGGAAGATGGCAGAAATCGCATTAAGCTTAAAAGGACAGCATGAACTGTTCTGTTTTGTGAAAGTCCTAAGTGTTTTGTTTTGATAGAAAATATCAAACAGAAAGTTTTGTCATTTCCTAATCTTCTTTTCCTGCCCCACAGAAATAGTAACATTTTCTATGGGAGAGAAAATCTACTTTTCATTCTGTGGTAGTCATCAGTAAGTTTGGAAAAGGATTTTATTTCCAGCACAGAAGTCTTAACATTGATGATATCCTTAACTTAAAGGGCCAAAGGACTTTTTGGAATTGCCTTTTTATTTTTTTTCCTGTCCTTCAGAATATTAATTTCACACTCCTGAACTTATTTGGTGCTTCTCCAGATTTAGATATTATTAGTTGTCTTCGCTTCCAAGCACACTCCCATTTTATCTCTTGCTTATGTTACCTACCTAGTTTGACCCATTCTAATGTGTTTCCATGGCAAGTTTTTGGTGGCAGGGGAGGTTACCAGGGTAACTTCTTTCAGAAGCTGCTAGAAGCTTCCCCCAATGTCTGACAGAGCCAATGCCAGCCAGCTCCAAGATGGACCCACCACTTGCTAAGGCCAAGCCCATCAGCTGTGGTGATGGCATCACTGGGATAACAGCCAGAGAACAGAGAATATGGGTGAGGAGGTCCATGTGGGAGCAGATATCCATCTGCAGCCCCTAGAGGAGCTCACACCAAAGCAAGTGGGTGCCCAAAGCAGGCAGCAACCTTGTGGGAAGCTCATGCTGGAGCAGGTTCCTGGCAGGACCTGTGGCACTGTGGCCACAGGTGGAGAGAGGAGCCCACACAGCTTGCTTCTGAAGGACTGTGCCCCATGGAAGAGACCTATGCTAGAGAAATTCAAGAAGAACTGAAGCCTGTGAAAAGGACCCATGTTGGAGAAGGTCATGGAGGACAATCTGTCATGGGAAAACCCCATACTGGAGCAGGAGAAAAGTGTGAGTCCTTTCTCTGAGGAGGAAGGAGCAGGAGAGACACGTGATGAAGTGACTGCAGCCCCATTCATCATCCCCCTGCACAACTGAAAGGGAGGACAAGAGAAAATTAGGAATACAGTTAAGCCCTAGAAGGAGGTTGGGATGAGGGGAAGGTATTTTAAATATTTTTCTTTTACTTCTCATTATCTTACTATCATTTGATTAGTAACAAATTAAACTATTTTCTCCAAGTCAAATCTGCTTACCCATGATGGTAATTGCTGAGTCATCTCTCCCTGTCCCTCATCTCAACACCCATGAGTTGTTCTTTTTATTTTTCTCTCTCCTGTTCAGCTGAGGAGGTGAGTGATAAAGGAGTTTTGGTGAGCACTTGTCCTATCCAGTCAAGGTCAAGCCACCACATCCATCCCATTCAGCTTCATGCCTTCCTTGCAAAGTTTTCTCCACTGTTTAGTGCCACTTATAAAGATTTGGAAAGACCAGGCTCACTGCTATTCCAGAAGGAATGCTTTTTCCTCTCCACTGTGCAGTAAAATATCATTGCATTCCTCAATGGTCTTTACAACGTTATTTAATCAATCCATTATCCAGATTATCCAGTCACTTCAGTTGTCTTTCTCAAATACTCTAAGCATATCTAAACACTGGTAGGATGAAAAAACTGTACAAATCTTTAATCTCTATATTACAACCCATTTTTCACCCTTTTATTCTTTCTTTTCTTTCGTGTTAAAACCATTGCTCTCTGTACTCTTAAACAACAAACAAGTATGACATACTTGGCATCAGTTTCAGTTGAAAAATTTTCACTTCGCATTGGCTTTTCTACAGAGAAATTAAATGGGTCATCTGGTCTTTAATAAAACTGCCTGCAGATAATCAATCTATGAAGTTTAAGGTTAATCAACACTTATTTACTTCAAAGAGTGGAAGCTGGATTTCTAAAAACACTCAGTAACAGTCCCCTGCTTGTCCTCATTGAAGTCTATTGGCCTCTGATGATGATTTCAACGAGTTGTAAAAACCATTTAAGAAATCCCAGTCTCTGTGTTTTACAGACAAGATTATTGGTTAAAGAGCATCTTCATATGATGACCTGGGTTATTTCAATATCCAGGACTCTGAAGTTTATAGTAATTTCCTTTCCATACAGAAATGTTGATATCCTCTCAAAAAGGCTTTCCAAATATTTCCCAAGTTTCTTCATAAACTGCAGAATCCAGTGAAATATGACAGTATGAGCACTTCTGTTACTTATTTAAACAATGTTTTAAGGGTTCTGTGGTTTTGGTACCTCAATGATTTCTCTTTTTGTGCTTGCTACTAAGAAAAACAAAATCTCTGCGGAAGAGAAATTATTTTGATAACTCTTCTGTCATCAGATGGGGCTCAAAACTTTTAATCTTTTACAACATTAAGACTAAGAATCAGAAGATATAGGAAATTATCAAATTTTACATATTTAATACATCTGACATATTTAATTTTGTCTCTTAAAATCACATCCTGCCTTTTACCTTTAGGTAGGCCTACCAGTAATGGCCAACCTCCAGAAACTGAAATCATTTAGGTCTGTTAAGGAGAGTATCTGAAAGATAACAATATTTTTCTAAAACATTTTTATCCTGTCTTTCTGTGTGAATACCATCTGGATAGACATATCCAAGATTTTGTCTCACAAAATGGAAACTTGTTTGTTAAAAAGAAAAAAAAATCTTCATAGAATCATCATAGAATGGCTTGGGTTGGAAGGGACCACAAAAATCCCCCAGCTCCTTTCCCCTACCCCTTGCCATGGGCAGGGATTTCACCCATTAGATCAAGTTGCTCAAGGTCCCATCCAACCTGGCCTTGAACAGTTCCAGAGACAAGACATCCACGACTTCTCTGGGCAATCTGTTCCAAAAGCTCACTGTCCTCTGAGTAAAGAACTTCGTCCTAACATTTAGTCTAAATCTCTTATCTTTTAGTTTAAAACTGTTCCCTCTTTTCCTATCATTATTTGCCCATATAAAAAACCACCCTCTAGAGTGTGACTGATCTGAGATTATATCCCAGATCAAAGATCTTTATCTTGTCCAAAGTACAGAATCCTAAATTTTAAAACAATAAATAACATTAAAATTGGTGTGAAAATAATAAGTGGATATATATCACACAATTTCCAGGACCTCTGTAATCACTTACATTGCTGGCTTTCCAACATTCTTCTATCCTCTAGGTAAGAAAATACTAGAAGTTACACACTATAAGTTTTCACAAGAAAACAACATTCTGTTCTATTTTTAGAACCCAGCTCTTCCTTCATTGACAGCCATAAATATTGTAAATGTGAATCTCTCCTAGGTGGAGATGTAAAGGGACTTCATCACTGCCAACCTCAAGGGTTTTTCCAGGGAACAACAGCAGTAAGGCCCAGCTCAGGTTCACTAACAAGGCTGCAAGAGAACATTGTTCAGAAATTGCATTGAACTCCCAGTTACCTAGGGGAAAAGGCAATCTGGTCCATCACTGACTGAGTTCTTCATTAACCTCCATCAATCTTAACATTTATAGCTGCCATTATTTTCCTGCTGCTAGAGTCTAGGCAATGCTGGCACTTCCAGGGCATTCCTGACAGCTGGGTTTTCCTGACAACATTCATTAGCAGGTAATTTGCTGGTTACTCTGAAGGACCATGTTGTGTTCTGCAATTTGAAGATCTCTAACATACACCTGTTGTGGATAATGAATTCTAGCAATCCTTGCTATAGTTACTTTCATCAAAAGATGCTCACAGCCTTTTAGAAGAACAATTAAAACACATCCTTTTCCACTCTCAGATTAACAAAACCTGTCAGCTTTTTATCCAGCTATGCCCAGCTGCAGATGCTGGAGTCACACAGGCTTTTCCCTTACTGTGAGGCTTTCTAAAGGTTTTCTTTCTACTTTGTTTTGCTGCCACTATTTATCTTGTAAGATTGAGTTTCAAAATTCCAGCGTTTCAGCTTCTCAGTCTGAGCACTGAATGTTTATGTCCTTTTTGTGCAGTGAAAACTGCATCCTAAGCAATGTTTTAGAGCATTTTTATTTGAGAACTACCATGCCTTTGGGAAAAAAAAAATCAAGAAATTTTAACAGTGTCTTTGGTTGATGTCTATTTGTGATACAAATTAGACTAAACTTTGAATATTGTCTTCACACCTTTTAGTATTTTGCTACATTGGTAGAAATCTGTGTGTTGGATTTTTTGCAGTCATTCCACAGGTCATTCGCCAGTACTGCATGGATCACTGAATGTGGTGAATATCACAGTGAACATGTGGTTCATTGAATACAGATTGTGGAATTTTTTATCTAACATAGCTAAACCATTAACCAGAAAAATCTGCTCTTGCAAATCCAAATGCAGTGCTGGACATGAGAATACCAAGCCCTTTCTGATTTTTGAAGCCATTTCAGTGCATCTTGTCACAACCCCTCCTATTTAAGAAAATATTTCAATTTCTATTTATAAACCTACTAATGCCTGATGCAGTTGAAGTTCTTCCACCACCTCTGAGAAGAGAATTTCAGCCTCAGTGGGCAACTGATGCACCATGATTTCTAATGGCATTTTCCTTTTTCCCCTTCTTTTTCTCATCATTTTAAAGCTAAAGAAGTGAGTTTGTGTGTGCAAGTTAGTTTAAATGTAACCATTACTATAAGACGATTTTTAAAATCTGCTTTCCTATCCCTTTATGTAATAGTTCCTGTTTTCCATGGTCATAATTTTTTGCCTGTGTGAGTGACACAGGCAGTGCAAAAAAAGTTATAATGACACAGTTGGAATTAGCAAAACTTCTGTGCTGCTCTCCAGTCAGGGTTGTCCCCAAAACAGACAAGTTTGCACTTGTCAACCAAACCTAGAGAGAAGTGGTCAGGATTACATAGAAAAGATCCAAGAACTTATATGGAAAGCTGTACTTTGGCATAGAGTATGCTGGATAGGTCCAGGGGTGAGCACCTTATTGCCCCATTTAAGGTTTTATAATTCATTGGCTTTTCTTTAAGCACTGGGAGTAGCTGTGTCCAGGTGCATGGCATGATTACACCACCCTTTTACTGCCTGATGCCTGCTCTTGTAGGAGACTCCAAGGTGCAAATGGCTTGGGAAGGGAAAGGCTCCTTTCACTCCAGTTTCTTCTACTTGCCTATATTTATGTGCAGCATTTTTCCCCATCTCTCTTATCAGGGCGTGCTTGGATGAGGCTTTGAGCAACCTTGTCTAGTAGGTGACCCTTCCCATGGCAGGGGCATTGGAACTAGATGGTCTTTAATGTCCCTTCCAACCCAAACCATTCTACACTCTCTCCTACCTACTGAGTGACTTGGGTGAGCAAGTCTTGCTGTTCCCCCAGGCTCTGGTGAGTTATAGTTTAATAAAGTTATAATTCCTTGCAGTGCCATATATTTTAATGGTTCCACATTTCCCAGCTGCTGTGATTTCCATTCTCTGAAAGTCTCTCTCAGGCTTAGAATGGGAATTAAATACAATCCTTCTGTTAGGAGGGCAACACTGCTTGCCAGATTCATTCAAATTCTGCTGCTTCCACCCAAAAAACTGCCTCCAACAGTCTCAAAAGAACAAAGTGAGGAAACTCTGCTCTTAGAAACTCCATCACCTGCTTACACACTGCTACAAACAAACCTCAAGTCAGATTATGCTGCCAGAACTGAGAATTGTACCATTCTATCATAGCTGAAGAAATTCACTTTGGTGATAGGGGAAAATGTAAGAACCTCAGGAGAAATGGAGGAAATAAGGAGTTAGGAATAAAAAAAATAAAAAATAATATTTAAAAAAAAATTTAAAAAGAGTTAAGGAAATTTGGCTGCAATGGAATAAAAATTGAAAATAAGTTAAAATTAAATCCTACCTTTGACAAGGAAGTTTGAGCTTAGGAAACCATTGCTCTGACATGCCATCTTCACTGTTCCCTGCTTCTCTGCTGTCAAAACTTCAAAATTATTTCCCTTCATAAGGAGACAGAGAAATTACATTTTAAGTTTGTTTCCATCTATAACTCAAAATAATAGGCATGTCAGGCAAAGAGCTGCTTTAGCTTCTGTTTTCCTCCCTTGCTTTACTTCACTCCTTTCTCTTACCAATGAGCTTTGACTGCAAAGCCCTCGAGAAGGGACATGGGGACACATATGTTGGGCAGTCCATTTTGAATTCTACGGAAACAATAATAAATTCTGTACTCAAAGAGATGTGTGGAATACCAAGTTCTGTTACAAAGGGTACTTGAAATTAAGGGACAGTTGCTTCTGAGAAGATCTGGTGATCTGATTTCTCAGTCTCCACACAAATAATTGAACAGTAGTGCTGAATGACTTGTGAAAGATTCAGGATGGTAATGTAATCCCTTACAAACTGTCCTTTTGGTTTTGATTTTTTTTTTTAGTTTATTAAGTCATTCAGAAGGCTTTCCCTCCCCTTTTTAGCTTTTAATGCTGAGGCAATTGCTCTATCTTCCATGTTCTCAGTTTTTCAGTCCTTTTGCCCCATTGTTTTTTGCAGCTTTAAATAGTGTGACCCTTCTGTGAGGTTTCCCACTTACTTACCAGAGAGAAAGAAAAATAAGCCAACTTAAGAGCTTGAATGACCACCCTTGGTTAACAAAGCTGAGATTTCCCTCTGTGGTTGGGGTAGCATTTGGTACAGATCATTGTGGTGATGGAAAACAACAGCCATCAGTTTTTACTGCTCCTGAGCCAGTGCAAGGACAGGTCTTCCCAGTTCTTAAACTGTATTTTCCCACCATGGAAGAAATCAAATCAGTGCACATGTGTATGCCATACCAGCATTTCTCCAGATGTTAAAAATGTTCATTAGCATTTCTTTTCCCTCTGAATACCGGACAAGTAGACTGTGCTCCAGGAATTTATTTTTTTCTCTTTACCTCTAGACTTCACTCACTATTTGCATGTTCACCACCACACTCAAGGTTTCACACCTATAGTTGACAAAGCTTTTCTCTGAGAATTACTAAATCACCTGATCTCCATGGCAACTTGCTTTATGGGACTGCTAATTAACTGACCTCTGGGTTTATAGAGAGCTGGCATCTATTATATCTTTCCTAGAAAAAAACAGTATCTCCCAAGCCATCCTTTTGACAGAAGAGACTTCAAACTCCTCCACTTAATCTACCATGCAGCCTCCCTAATATGTTCATCTGTAGACAAATTAAGTACTTCTAAGCTACTGTACTGGCAAACTTTTCTTGCCCAGAAATCAAGGAAAAATCACATACTGAGTTCTCAGCAAGAGACCAATCCAGACATAGTTACCAGTTACCTACATGCTGTTGGTGTATTTTCCAAATTAAATACCCTGACCCTTCTATGAGTTAGCCTCCAACAGAGAAAACAGTGAGTCCCAGACCTTCATTAAACAATGTGTGGCTAAACATTGCTTTTTCTTCCTCAGCTTTTAATGTGAGGCAGCTGTCTGGTAGAGAGAGTAGGAGAAACTGGATGAAAAGATACCAGACTCTTTGCTTCCACTCCTAAAGGATAGCTTTAATAGGCAAATGAAACAGCAAGTTTGAACACTAGCCTGTTTTTGGTTTTTGTTTAAAATGAATGCACTTACAGATATGCCAAGACAGTTCATAAAGGCTTTTATTTTTGTAAAAAATTAAAACTAACAAACAAAAACACAACCAACCAACCAAACAAAAAACCCCTTTAATGTGGAAACATTCATAATACTTTTCCTTGCCTGAGCTGTCTTGATGTCATTTCTTCTTCAGTTGTTTTTCACAGGCTCTAGGCTTTGTCTTTTGCTGACTAGGAAGTTATCTCAGACCCACATTTGAATCAGACCTGGAAATGCTGTGGGAAGCCTAAAGAGTGTGAAAACACCTGTTCAGATCCTGAAAATAATTTGAAAATCACCTATCTGTAGGCATCAAACATTGCAAAATCCATGATTTCAGGGCACTTCAACACTGATTAAAAGTTCTTTAAATACTTGTCTATTCAGCAAATCCCACCAGAATTTTCCTGGAAGATTGCTATCATTGTCTGTACTTTCAATGGTAACATATACATGCAAAAGAATCATCTTTAATTAAAGTTGTGTTTATTTTTTCTGATCTAAGATACCACAGTCCTTATAAGCCAGTTCATCATCCTACACTGTAGTTATAAAGTTGTTTGCTCTTTATAGCAATTCCTGGAAGTGTTTTAGATGCACTCTTTAATTCTTATTTTTTTGACAGTTGTTACTTATGTGTCCTTATTTAAAAAAAAAAAATTAAAAAAAAAAAGTAAAATATGTTCTGGCATTTTTTGTTCCTCTGTTTCTGGTCAGTATCTGCATTCTTTCCACCCTTATACATGGCATGATAATAATATTTCGTTCAGCATTTTTACCAGGAGTCACATTTGCAGTATCTTCAATATCCTGCATTTTGACTCAGAATAAAGTATACTGCTCAGTAATGTCATGAGCATCCTGATTGCCACCTTTTTTTTCTGAGAGGACTATATATGTCCCTTGTGAGTAAAGGTGGTTGCATGGTTTACCTTGGTAGCTGTTCAACACAAACATACACACAAACATATGCCTACATTATTTTAAAGAATGGTTTTTACTTCTTTTAGCCATCTTATACCATCCCTGCCTTCTCTGATGCAAATTAATAAATATATAAATAAAAGAATAGAATGTACTATCTGTGTTGACTTCACTAGAAAACAGTATTTTAGAATAGAATTACAGTTCTAGCAGTAAAACTGCAACTTAACCTATGTAAACACATGAACTCCTCTCTCATCCCTAAAATTTTATAGGAAAGAAGCTGAGATGGCACATTAAGGAGTCCAAGAAACTGATTCTGATCTTGGAGAATACAAAGGTTAATAGAGGTGAATAAGCACCACAACAGCCAGCTTGCCATTAGCCTATTGTGTGTGGATGAGAACACCGAGAAGAGTGGTGAAGACACGATTCTTCTGAAAAAATTATAAGACTCTGAAAGTCTAAGATGTGGAGGTTCCTACAGGAAGGAATCAGATGGTTTTATATAAGAGTTAAGGCTCTTGGATAAAGTATCCCAAGTGGGGAGCACTTAGAAGAGGACTTAGACTAGATTGCAGTGGGAACAGAGAAATCTTACAATGAGTATTGAACTATTCTATCAACTATGCAGAATCAGCATTGCTTAAGAACACATCTTCTGAACATGAAATTTCCTATCAGAAAGTTGTAGTTGTTAAGCATATAACACCAGCTGGATATAAGAACTGATAATGGATTGCAATATGTCATGTGCTTAAAAGTTTTAAAAAAGTAGTGGGATTTTAAGAATGTTCCTTTATACCCAGGTACAAAGGAGAAGGGTCATCTGAACTAACTAAGAAGGAGGGGAAAACATGATATCGTGAACATTGGGGGATATTTCAGGGCACTCCTGTGAATCTTCTGATCAGCTTTTGGAAAGGTCTTGTGGCACTATGTATTGTGAAATGTATAGGAAAATGGCCAAAGGAAGGATCCTGGTGCACCATGGATCAAAAAGCACAGGAAAAAAAGAGAAAAGAGGGGAAAAGGGGATGCTCACACATAAGCAGCCATATACCCATGGCTGGGTATAGCCACTATAGCAGGGTGGGTAATGTGCATATTAGGCAAGGTCTGTGCTGTATTTGAAGGACGTGGGAATGCTGGTATGCTTGCAAATCAGGAAGGAGAGTGGGAACTCTGCATATTTCACTAGTGAATTTCAATCCTGACTCAATAACTGTTAAGGAAGAAGAGGATGAGAACACGAGCAACTAGGGAGAGTTTGTCAGCACAAGACATCTCATTTTTGTTGAGACATAACATTAGAAATGGGATAATGTGAAATGACAGATTTCACAGTGGGGGTGACCTTGCTGACCTCATGTGGAAGCTGACAGCAAAGCCCTCACACTCTTCCTGGTCCATGCAAAGAAAAGACATCAATTTCCATTGCTGCATATTCGGCATCTTTTGGAAGAAAATTTTCAGAAGGCAAATTGCTAAATAAATGTCTCATAAAAGAAAACATCTTTTCCTATATTGTTTCAATGAAAATATTTATTCTGAAAGAATGTTTCTTTAATCTAAAACAAATTAAAGCTGTTAAATCTTCCTGCACAACTTGTCACAAAACCAGCACAAATCCTTTGTCAACAGATTTTATTAGCATAGAAAGTCAGCACAGCAAGAACCATAACTGTCTATTCCATCTGGTATTGCAACAAATATGTATACATATCTATTCAAAAACAGCAGTTGACCCTAGTACTCCCCACAGTCTCAGTTTTCAGACTGTGGCTTTAAACACTACAGAGTAGGATGATACAGCCTTCACATAAAATAAAAATAATGTTAAAAAAAAAAAGAAATATCATACCTTCTGTGTACATTGTTCTGTTCTTTACCTTACTGTGTTTGTGGACAATATGAAATGTAAGAGTGAAATTGAGGTTCTGCAGTTAGGGCAGAAACATCATTAACTTTAGGTTGCTAAATTTGAAGGAAGGACCACCAATGTGTTTGAAAACTATGTCAGGCTATGGGAGATGTCAGGAGGACAACATCAACTTTAGCCAGGTGTAGATATAAAGCATTTTTCTTTATCTGATGTAGATTGCAAAGGATTTGTCAACCTCAGATAGTCTTCATTTTACAATCACAGGATCACTGAGACTGGACAGAACCTCTGGAGATTGTCCAGTCCAGTGGCACTGCTCAGAGCAGGGAGCCAGCTAGAGCAAGTTGTTCAGGACTTTGTCCCAGCCATTTATAAGTACCTCCAAGCATGGAGACTCCACAGCCTCTCAGGGCAACCCCTGCTGTTTTTTCACCATCCTTAAGGTAAAAGCTTCCTTCTTAAGTTAAAATGGAATTTCCAGTATTTCCAGGCAGTTCCATTGCCTCCCAGCATATCCCTAGATACCACTGAGAAGAGCCTGGCTCCATTTTCTTTAGTATATATGTGTATGGATAAGATCCCCTTGAGCTTTCTCTTCTCCAGACTGAAGAGTCCCAGACTTCTCAGCCCTCCTCAGACATCAGATGCTCCATACCCTTCATTATTCAGCCCTTTGCTGAACTCTCTCCAACATGTTCATGTCTCTCTTCTGTCAAATAACCCAGAACTGGACCCAGCATGTCAGATGTGTCTCACTGGTTCTGAATAGAGGGGAAAGAATCACCTCCTTTGACCTGCTGGCATTGCTTCTCCTCACTTTCCACTTATTGATCCTATACTTCACCAGTTTGTCTGTATGGATGTTGTGAAAGAAAATGTTGAGAGCCTTGTTTAAGTTCAGATAAACAACATCCATTGCCCTGCCCTCATCCACCAAGCCTGAAATCTCATTGTAGAAGGCTGTGAAACTGTTTAAACAAGATTTGCCTTCTGTAAATCCATGTTGACTACTCCCAACTACCTGCTTCTCCCTAAGCAAACCGGTCTAGTGGAATGTATCCCTGCCTATGGCAAGAGTGTTGTAACACAGTGATCTTTACAGTCCCTTTCAACCCAAACCATTCTGTGATTCTACAATTTGTTTGGAAACAGTTTCCAGGAGGATTTGGCCTGTAAAGACTTGTTAAATGGTGAGTTAGTTCAGAATCTAACACATTTAGCCAAACAATGTAGGAATGGCAGGTGGTCTAAGCCCACCTATATGTGTGTTGTCCAGAGGACTGTTCATAGAATGTGGTGGGGGTTGGAGTTTTGGGGGTTTTTTTGGAGTGCTTAAGACATTTCAGTTGTTCTTATACAGATAAGCAGGGGACAGAATGTTCTTCCAATATTTATTTCTTGGAGACTTAGTCAAAAGTCCTGAAGCTTTTGAAATTACACAAATATATTCTGAAAAATTCTGGTTGCCTCCCACAGAAATTAAGTCCTTTCGCTATAGGCATAAGATTTGCATACCATAAAAGTTGATCCCGGACTTTGGCTTTTTTAATATCCCTGTTGAACACAGTGATGAGAATAAGTTTGTTAGAGAAGGACTTTTAAGTGCAGGAACTGAAACAAGGCATTTAAAAAAGAAAATGAAAATAGAGCTGTAAGTGTTTTTACATGACTTTTTTTTCTACACTCCTGTTACTCATGGTAGTGACCTTATTTTGTTTGCTTAAATGTAGGTGCCCAGAGTTATTTGAGATGCCTTAGGCATATCCACATACATTGATCTGATAAATTCATATAGAAGACCTACACCTTTTCAGAGCAGCAGATGGAGGACAGGTAGAATACACCACGGCATTTCAAATGGCGCTCAGTACCAACTTTGGATGACTGAACCCCACCCATAATCTCCCCTACCCTCAGAGCACACAACAAACACTGATGATTACATGACATTTCCTCTTCAAAGCAGAAATGTTTTTCTTCTTTATAGTATCAGATTCAACAGATAGGAGAGAAAAAAAGTAGTCAGACACATTGTTTTCCCCAGGCCTCCCAAGCTAGATGCCACAATGGTACAATTTACGCTTTTTCTACCCTGGCATTTTTAATTGTTTCAAAATGTCTCATTAAAGCTCCAAAGGGGGAAGAGTTTGGTGTTCATAATTAATGGGACAAATGAGTTCTTCAGAGTCATAGAATCATTAGGGTTGGAAAAAACATTTAAGGTCATCAAATCCAACTGTCAACCCAGCACCACCACATTCACCACAAAACCACATCCTCAAGTGCCATATGCACAGTTTTTTTAACATTTTACTATTTTAACATAGTAACTCCACCACTTTCCTGGGAAGATTGTTTCAACGCTTCACGATCCTTTCAGTGAGGAAATTTTTCCTAGTATCTAATCTAAACCTCCCGTGGTGCAACTTGAGGCTGTTTCCTCACATGCTGTCACTTGTTACCTGGGAGAAGAGACTGAAACCCACCTCACCACAACCTCCTTTCAGATAGTAGTAGGGCAATAAGGTATCTTTCCAATTAAATGAAAAGTGGAAGCCATGGCTGTAGTGGGTCTTTTTGTAGCAATATTTCAGCTCTATTTTTTTCAGATTTGCCTGAAATTCACCTCTTCCCTCCCTGTTTAGTAGTCAGCCAGGGTTTAAGGATTATATCTCTGCCTGGTTGAATACCAGTCCTAAAGGTGATAAAATCTAGTTTGCTAGGAAGAGAATATCTCAATAGAATATTAGAAAATCATACATCCGTTTCAAAATACTGAATTAAAGTGTCTCCGTGTGTTCTTTTGCATTTAAATATTTACATGGGAACACTGCATTTAAGGGTGGATGTAGATTAATTGTTTGTGTGCTCAGGAAACCCATGAAGACTAATAAAAATAATTAAATAAGAGCACAAACAAAATGCCTGGTGTAAGTCATGGGTATTGATGTATAACAGATGCTCACTCAAGTGTTTCTGTTATTCATAGTCAGTATAGAGAATACATTTCTTTCCTTTCCCTGCAGCTCGACAATGGAATGGAAATTAAACTTGTGTAGTACTAGAGATATTTGTCACTGAAAGGTTTTGGAAAG
The DNA here is from genome assembly GCF_022539395.1 of Myiozetetes cayanensis. Lineage (NCBI taxonomy): Eukaryota > Metazoa > Chordata > Aves > Passeriformes > Tyrannidae > Myiozetetes > Myiozetetes cayanensis. The sequence continues at coordinate 82,707,240 of NW_026087411.1, read as the reverse complement.
CAGAAGACACAGAAACAGGTCCTCATTTTTGATAATTCTTGGATGTGCTGAAAGATGAAAATTATGGAGGCTCAAAAATGGTTTTAAATTAGCTCTAAGGTTCTTTAATACTGACCACTACATAACACTTCTGATGGATTTGGGGGGCAGAGTTAATCTTTGGTATCAAACAGTTTAGCAAGGCAATTTCTTTGGAGTTTCTATTTGCCCAAATTCCTGTTCTGCAGCACATATTACAAGTGCCTTGGTTTGTTGTGCTCTGGGGGCCCCCTTCTGCCTCAGATCCTCTGTTAGGAGAAGTGGCGTGGTAGGGAGAATACAGAGAGCTGCCACCTGGGTTCACCTTTGGCAACAAGACTGTCACGATATAACTCCTTTCTCCTTCCCTTCTCAAAAGGGATGGTGGTCCAGAAAGGCCCAGCACCAGGAACTGCAGACCAGTAAAGATGCTGCAGCATGATTAAGGTGAAGATGCATGAGAAAAGCAACAAGCATCAAAGAGAAAAGCAGGAGATAACACAAAGAAGTGAAGAAATAAATTCCACATTGTTTTCTTTTAATTCTTCCTCTTTTTTGTCTTCTAGGCCCTTACTTTTTTAACTCTTTCTTCTCAAGAGCAAGACTGGTCATCATGTTCTCTAATGAATTAAAAAAATATCTTCTAACCAGCTTTTCCATATTTAAATCTTAAATTTAAATAAGGAAAATTGTTTGACTTATTTTTATTTTCTCCTCCAGTATATTTTTCCTGGAAGTCTTAAACAGGCATCAGCCCTAGCCAGTCTTTGCTACAATTTTAGTGTTCAAATATTATAAATGAATCATCTTTTTAATGTAATTCCATTTATACTAGAAAATAGTACTATGTCATGATGATGTAAAAATACTTGCCTAGAAATAATTCTTATATTCGTAAAATGAACCCATTTTCTCACCCATTTTGTGCTCCAGGATGTGTGCTGTACTGTTATTTTACATTTTTACCAGTAATGAAAGCAAACTCTTCTAAAAAGTATAGTCTCCAGTGGTTAAGCTGACATGATCGGTTGACAAAACATATAAACAAAATTTTAAAATTTACTTCAAGATAGAAAATCTTTCTTGCTGCTTTCATATCACACAAAACTTTCTATGTGTATATCACTGTAGTCCACTTCTACTCAAGAGAAACAGAGTAAAAGCATTGCCCAGTGGGATAGGACTGTTATAAAGATTAAAATGAGCCCATCCGTGTTGGTAACAATTAGTCAATTTTAACATGTTTAAGCTCATAAACTCAAGATGATCTCTTTTCCTTCAAGCTAAAGGCACTGGGATCTTTTTGGATCAGCATGGGGTCTTCTTTTCCTGAACAGAAAAAAGGGTGACAGAAGTTTCCTCTTAGGTGGAAAGAAATGTCCCCCAGTGAGACACTTCATTTGCTTGGGGATCTTCTTCCCCTCAACAATCACAAAGATGCTTAGAGAGACTATTCCATCTTTTCGAATCAGGGAAAAGAAATACCTCTTGCAGTCACTGTACTGTCAGCTCAGGATGACATCAGATTTGGGAAGGAGAGGCTGTTTCCTAAAGGTTGAGGCCACTCTCAAGTGTCTGCTTGTTCATTGACACTGTAACACTCAGAGAAATTTTTTCCTGCTTCATCAAGTTGGCTGAGCCACCAGTGCTCATGCCAAGAGACATCTTGCATTCTGCAGTTTGTATAATGCAATCAGATGGCTATTGGCAGTTGAAATACAATCAAATGCATTGTTTTATATGGCAAAATTATACAGAAATTTTGAAAACTGACTGATTTCTCCACTTTCTCTATAGAGCATAAATCAGGCTAGGCTGTTCCTACTTACTAACACTCATTGCTCATCTCCCATTGGAGAGTGTGGTTGCCATAGAGGAAAGCACTAGACATTCTGGCTGAAGACTATTAACTGGCTTATGAAATAAATACCTTTAAAGGCTTCAAAAACTGCTGAATGCCTGGCTTTTGCCACTTTCTGCTTAGACACTCTTTGATGCTACTACTGTAGTGTGTTGGTCCACAGCCAGATATACCCTTAAAAAACAGTATGTGGGGTCAATATCTGTCCATCAGCAGAGTTATCATTTACCACCCTGGGAAGAGATGGTGTCACAGCCAAAGCAACATCACAGGTGTCCTCTTTCACTAGTTCTCAACTGGGAAAGTCTCCTGACCAACCCTTGCCTCCTCTCAAATGCCACTGAAAAGTTAAAATTAAGCAGCACAGTAGACCTTTACAAAGGAATTAATCTGTGTGGTTGTTGACCTAAGAAACTTTTTTGTTTGGATCCAACTAAATCATCAGTTCTTTCAAAGGTTTGGTTTTACTTCCAGCCATCTTATTTTCCAAGAACTGTGATACATGATACCCATATCTCTCCTTTGCATGCATTTATTTTTGTTCACACTGTGCTCCTTAACAGCAGCCCTGGTGGTTGTTCCAATGTTTTTCTTTTTATACTGCATGAATCAATGAACTGAACACTAAACCATGTGTCTCAACCCACAAGTTTTATCAATTTTACCCTTTCAGTTCTCTTTCCCCCATCATGCTGTGGAAGAATGAGTGAACAGCTCTGTGCTGCTCACTGCTCAGTTGCCTGCTGGAGTTAAACTATGACAACCTAAAAAAAAAAAAAAAAAAAAAAAAAAGGGGGGGGGGAACAAAGATATGTCTGACCTGAGCTCATTATGTACAAAAATAGCTATGGTTTTGCAAACATTTTTTTTTTTATTTAGTCAGAGAAAAGCCAGTATTTTCATCAGATTGCTGATCATTGCTTTAATGCCTTTGTGCTTAACCTAGGAATCTCTTTTTTCAAACTGCTTTGCTAGCAAAATAAATGCCAGTAGGAAATGATAGGGCAGTTTAAAGAAATGTCTTTTCATAGGACACATTGCTGGTTGCTGTTTTGTTATTCTGATGTGGCAGGACACCAAACCTAAAGAGAAAATAAGTTTAATTAAGTAGGAGAGCACACTTATTGCCTGCTAGAGACAAAACTGACAGAAAGGTTTGTTATTTCAACTCAGACCGTGTTTCCAGCACAGAGGGATCCTTTTAAGCCAGTGCAGTTCCCTTAGTAAGTAATTGAGACACACTCAGGCGCAATGCGGAGAGCAAATGTCATGTAAAAGATTTTCTGGGAAGAGTCAATCAACTCTACTTCTCATTAGTAATTCAGACAGAGTTTATCATACAAATGGAAATATAATCATTGTGCTGCTGAATGCAGTGGTGTGCTGGTGCAGAACGTGGCTTCTGATTCAGTGGTAGAGTACACAGACCTCAGCCAAGACTCTGGTAAGCACTTCACAGGCTCACAGGTAGATCCACTCCCTGCTACAGCCTGCTTACATTTTTTACCTCTGCAGATAGCTTTTCTGAGCACACCGATTTCAATGTATTACTGTTGTTTTGGGTTTTTTTATTAAAATCACACATTATAGCTTTGGTTTGACTGTTTTAATACATCACAGGAAGTGGGAATTTGCTTGAATGCCTTTCATTTTGTTGCTGCAGAATAGCCAGTTCCCCTTCCCTCTTTGCCTGCAATGACAAGGAAGTTGTAGCAATAGAATGAACAGCATCTCTCTGAATTATGTATGTGCACACAGGTGCAGTAGCAGCCCTCAAGCAGTGCTTGCTGCCTAGCAAGCAGTTACTCGCTTTTAAAACAATGTTATGACAGAGAGACAGGTCAAAAGGCTAATTGCTCAGTGGCCAGTGCAATTTTGCACGTGATTGTTATGCAAACATCCACAAACAAGTAATACTATCTCATAATGAGAGTGTAATAGCATTAGTTTCATCTGTTGCAGTGAAGAACAGAATAGTTGCAATAGAATAGAATTGCACTGGTACATCAGTTCTTGCATTTTAGCTGTGGTATAATTGTGACGCTAAATAACAATGGCCTTGTAAGTGATATCACAGATGTTATGGTGAAGAAAAGGACACATAACCATGTAACTGTATTGTGATATGATAAAGCAGATTGTTTTTCTTAGAGGAAGAAATATAACTATAGAAAGATGTCCTAATGAATTATTCCATTTGAGGGCTCTCCATGTTCTACAAAAAACTTACTGTAAACTGACAGTCTTCAAATTTTACACATACTTTGTTTTTACTGTTTGAAACATGTAAAAACAAATGTACCATAAGCTTTAAGATATAATTTCCAATAGTTAAATTCTTCTGACTATGCATTGGGTTCCTGAAACTGATTCCAGTATGAAGGACATTTGTCTCAATTCCTGATGAATTTTATTGTGTTATACTGAGAAGAGGAAAAGCAGAATGTAATTAGTTTCACAGCATAAATTTTACGCATGCTGGAATTTAAGAGTTTGAAGAAAGAACTGAGTACAATGTCAGAAATATAATCCAATATTGTCTGTCTGCTGAGCTCACTGCCAAAGACTGAAACAGGATAGGTGTTTCATAACAAATCAGTTCAGGAAAAAAAACCAAAACACACAGTATAGTTCTTTTGTGATAGGTTCATAGAAATCCTCACTGAGTTTTCATTGTGATATATGTGTTCACATCCATCTTTTTTGGCTGGTTATCAGAAAAAATCATCATTATAGAATCATCAACACAGAAGTTAAAGCAGGGCCTCATATGATAAATAAAACATAATGGGTAACGAACAAAAACATTCCCCAGTAGTCATATTAGGACACAAACCCCTTTGTCTCACCTGTTCATCAGTCCTTTGGGAAAGCCCAAATCATAGATTCTGATTTAATTGTAAAATCATAGAATCATTTAAGCTGGAAAACATCTTTACTACCATGTAGTCCAATCGTTAACCCAGCACTGCCAAGTACACCACTAAACCGTATTCCCAGGTGAAACATCTACATGTCTTTTAAATACCTGCAGGGATGGTGACTCAACCTTTTCCTAACATCTAACCTTAACTCCCCTAACACAGCTTCATGCCACTCTCTTGGGTCTTGTCACTGCTCTCCTGAGAGAAGAGATCAGTGCCTGCCTCTGTAGAATGCTATGAGGTCTTCCTTCAGTTTCCTCTTTTCCAGACTTAATAAGCCAAATGACCTTCACCTCTGTATGGTTTTCCCTCTAGACTCTTCACCATCTTCATAACTCTCCTTTGGATGCTCTCCAATATCTTAACACCTTTCTTATATTGTGGTGCCCAAATCTGCACACAATATTCAAGGTGAGGATGCCAGTGCAGAGCAGAGTGGGAAAATCCTCTTCCTCGACCAGCTGGTGATGTTTTGTCTGATGTCCCTCAGGACACGGTTGGCCCTCCTGGCTGCCAGGGCACTGCTGACTCATGTTCAGCTTGCCATCAACCAGGACCCCCAGGTCCCTTCCTGAGGCACTGCTTTCCAGCATCTCATTCCCAGTCTGGAGAAACACCCAGGGTTGCCCCATCCCAAGTGCAGAATCCAACACTTCTCCTTGTTGAACTTCCTATGATTGGTGATTGCCCAGTCCTCTAATTTGTCGAGGTCTCTCTGCAGGACCTCCCTGCCTTTAAGGGAGTCAACTCCTCCCAGTTTAGTATCACTGACAAACTTACTTAGTAGCCCTTTGAGTCCCAGTTGTCTACAAAGATGTTGAAGAGTGCTGAGTATAAGGTGGAGTCCTGCAGAACCCTGCCAGTGACCAGTCACCAGTCTGATGAAATCCTATTCACTACAACCCTTTACACCCAACTCACAAGCCAATTGTTCACCCATCACATGACATGTCTATCCAGCTGGAAGCTGGACATTTTGTCCAGAAGGACAGTATCAAAAGCTTTACTGAAATGCAAGAAGTTTATGTCATCTGGCTTCCTTTGATCAACCAGGTGGGTTACCCACAATTATCTATTATGTAAATTCCAGTACAACATGGAAAATAGGAAATTTGAGCTGAAACTCAGACTTGACAGAACCTTTCTTGACATCTCTACAGTGCAAAAGCTTTTCTTTTGTAAATGGCTCCACATTAAGAAGATAGATGTATCGTGACTAATGTTTCAGTAATAGGAGTAGAGTAAGCAGTAAGTAGATTTAATGGAATGAAATTAATTGATGGAAAATCTGGTTTACTTACAGGAAAAAACTCCTCCTGGGATATTAATTTATAACTGTCACTCAATAGCACTAATTTCATTTTATATCTCTCCAAATTAGATGTCATAGATATGTTTCTTGAGGAACAAAACAAAGTGGTTAAATCACTAACAAACCTATCCCACTAAACTATGCTGGAAAATATGTTGGACTGTTGGAAAATTGTCAGGGCACTCTAGATTTTTTCATCATACTGCATATAGTGGAACAAAACATGCTTGAAATGTCACTGAAGTTTTCAAAAAACTTGATTGCTTTACTGTGATGTATGTAATTGTAACCTCTAAACAAGGGCGGCCGATGAACACTGGCCTTTGTGTTGATCCAATAATTTTTTTTCTTACAAAAGAAGTTGAAAAGCCTTCAGTTAAATTGGGTAAAAGAACAGAAAATGTCTAATATCAAAAAAGGCTTAAATATATGAAAATAAGAGGATACCTGAGAAAAAGTCTTAGTCTGAACTATTCAGCTTTCGTGGCAGAATAATGTATTTCAATGTGCTATCTAATTTATATGCTGCTGTATGCACTCTTGATGTCAAAACAGAAAGAAATAAGCTTACAAATATTCATGCAACTACCTTCCAGTAGGAAAAATGCAATTACACATGTATTCACAACCTCTGCCTATAAGAAATAGCAGTAGTGATTTGATTTTAAATTCCCCCACCCTTGCCTAAGAAACCCAGAGATCTCCTTTTACAGTAATGCATGCCCACAGTTTGGCTAAAATTCAGCCCAAAGAAAACCTCAGAATGTTATTGTGGAAAAGAAGTGGGGGTTCTGACCACTGAAAACAGGAAACAACATATTAAAACAAAATCTCACAATGAAAGGGGAAATAGAATTGAATTGAACATCTAATGTCCCTGGGTAAAATGTAACGGGCTTCATAACTGCAACTGAAATGTCCATGCTGCACTCTACCTGCTCTGATAAATCTCAGACTCAGCTTGTGCATTTGCAGTTGCTGGAGAGAGCATTAAAACAGGAAGGTCCTCAGAGACTTTTGAAAGTATCATGTTTCTTTTATTAGTTTGGAAGTAATAAATTTTTATTTAATTTAGTTACCCACAGATGAAGCAAAGATTCAGTTTGTGGTTTCGGGGGAATTTTTTATGGACAAAGAAATATTCTTGGTCTGCCATAAAGAACATGTAACACTATTTTGGGCATATTGCAAGACCACCCTTCCACCCGGGCATTAAAGGAGGTAGAATTTTTCTTAAGGAAAGAGTCTGGGGCTGAGGATAGAGTCTTGTGGTGAAATGTCTAAGCTGATTGTTTACCAAGACATGTTGTTGGTATGAAAAAAATACAGGCATATACATACCTGTTGATATGGACTAAGGGCAAGAAGTTTCAGGAGCAGACCTCCAGGACAAATTAACTGGCTCATTAATGAAAAAGCACTGCTCCTCTGTAGGTCAGCCTACAGGACATTCCAAGAGAACAGTAGCTCAGATCCAAATTGCTGAAGAGCCATGCCACATGTTTTAGCTATAACAAAAAACTGGGATATATTAGAGAGACATAGTTTTCTGCAAATGGCTCATTAGGACAGGGCTTTTTGTCCTCCCTGTTCCAGAATGTCAAGCAGAAAAATTAGCAGAAATCCTTTAAGTTAGATGACTATTTCTCCAGGAGCAACTGTGGGAAAAGTTATGTGCCTTTGTCAGTGTATCATGGAGTCTCTGTTGTGTGGGCTTCAGATGGAGGCTTTAACTCTTATGAAGTGTGAGGATATACACTAATTAATTTGAAGAAAAGGTCAACTTCATGTTAATAACCAAATTGAACTGGTGCCTCTCCGTAAAGGTCGCTGGAAAGGATTATGATTATACACAGCTTTAATGCAGAAACTACGAGCTCCATCATTTGCAGATCTTCAACACTGCTTTTTCTAGAGTTGAATTTTGCAGAACTGCAAGAATCTGAGAACAGTTTTGTAAATTGAAAAATGGAATGGCTGAGGAACACCTCCTCTGGGAAATCATATCAGAAGATTTTTTTATATGGTCATGTCACTGACACAATATTTATTCCACTAGACTCATAAAAATCCTTGTCTTTAAAACACGCAATGTACCATGTCCTCTGCAGCTATTCTCACAGGCCAGCACATTCAGGAACCTGCAGCATTCTAAAAAGTCTTAATTTTAACTAGATATGTATAAGCTTTCTTCTCTTGGAAACGTGGGGGAAAGGAAAGGGAATGTCTAATGTCATACAAAAAAAAACAATTTCTTTTACCAGTAATCTTTTGAAACCCCATTTCTATTATTTGTGATGCTTGTGTTTGAATTGGGTCTGTATCTTTCCCTGTGCAGCTCTTACATAGATAGAATTATTTATTTTCCTATTTAAATGCCCATCTCCACCAACAGCATCTATAATTCACTCTGTTTTCCTTTGTATGGTTAGTTTTGTTAAAATCATAGGAAAACAGATGCTTCTTCAAATGTAGAAAAGCAGAATAAAAACCAAAAATAATATCTGGTCCCTTTGGCAGTAGTAAAATATTTGTCAATCTTCAATAATGAGTAAAAGGGTCTCAGAGAGACCTGGCAGGAAAGGATCACACATAGTAAGTCCATAGGCTTTTCTTGGCTTAGACCTGGACCCTGAGATGAGATCAGATGGTTCAAACATGGTGCTAATAACAGCAAAGTCATAGGTTTGATCCCTGTACAGGCCATTCACTTAAGAGTTGGACTCAGTGATCCTTGTGGGTCCCTTCTACCTCAGAATATTCTGTGATTCTGAACACAACATCAAGGACAAGCAGATAAATGGGAATCTTATGAACAGAAGGATTCCCAAACTTCAGAGAGGCCAGCAGGACCAGGGTAACCAGGAACTCCTAATTTGTTGGGACTGTTCAGTGTAGTTTTCCCTCTCTCTGTGCCTGGCTTCAGAGCCACTGCACCACTGTGGGGTTTTTTCTCATCCATGCCTTCCACCTTTCTTCTACCCAACAGCTCACTGAGGGCCTCAAACAAGTGAACCCAATAGCCAGAAACCCAGTGGTCTGAGGTCTGTGCCAGGCAGTTTTCTGGGACAACTCCTCCTGATGAGACACTTCTCCACTTTGCCTTAAACAACACCCTAAAATTCACTTTATCCTTTCTTTTCTGCAGATTATGAGGAATGGACTGTCACAAACACCTCCCCTAGCCTTCACCTCCATGCCCTAGAAAAACAAAAGATAGGAAGACAAAGAGCTTTATTGTGGTTTTTTTCTTTTAAGCAAGCATAAAAATCCTGTGTAGAGGACTGAACTGGGTACAAAGAGCAGAGAGAATTAAGCTGGGAGAACTCAATTGTTTGATGCTAATTTTAACACAGGCATGAGGACAGACAGGTGAGAGTATGGGAAAAGGCAGAGGGAGAGAAAATAAGAGTCTAGGAAGAAGAAAAAAGGGATCATATATAAGACACAGATTTGAAACAAACAAAACAACACAAACAAACAAACAAATAAACAAAACATACTCAAACCAAACCAAATAAAATCTATATCTACATATATATATATATAAATTTAAAAAAAAAAAAAAAGAGAGAGAGAGAATTGACGTAAAGGAAAAGGAAACACACACACATAAAAACCTGACCTCACCAAAAATAAAATGCACATTGAAAATATGGACTAAAGTATCTACTTTGAATATACTATGGAAAGAAAGAAAAGCTGATCAAGGTAGGAAAATCACTTTACTACAATAACATGCGTACCTTAAAAATAAAAGTGTTGAAGTGTTCTGTATTTGCCATGCCACAAGGGTGATGGGTTAAGCATTTCACGCATTTTCAGGTACTTCAGCTCCTATTTGGCTCATTCACTGTGCAAATTTTACTTGGAAGATACCACTGCATTGAACATTTACAGAGAAAACCCAACATTTTCCTGTAAACAGCAAGTCAGATAATACACCCAAACCTATCTGAGGTTTGGCTGGCCTCTCCAAAATATAATTTAACACAACTTATTGCCTTTTTCCTGTTAAGTTTTGATAGATATGTTTGCAAATACCCACTGATGTAGGTCAGCTGTAATGTCAGAAACAAGGGTACAGGATAGTGTTCCCACTAATGAAAGCAGACATTTTGGAGAAAACTTAAATCAAAGGCTGAAAATAAGTATAAGAAATAGTTGAGCTGCAGCTAAAACCTAAATTCAGAAGAAAATAGTCCCATTATTCTTCTATGAAAGTTTTTTGGGTTTAAGACAATAAATTTTGAAGGAGTAATGGTTTATGGTTCAGTGAAAAACCTGGCCATCTTCAGTTGCAGTGAATCTGGGTAATGAGCATGAGGGTGAGGGCCAGCATACTGCTACTCCAGAACTCTCTTCCTGATTGACAGAAAGAGTGATTCACTGCCTTAAGGCTGTTGAGAAGAAAGTGATGGATCTATGCTTATGTCCAATATCTCCTTAATACCCCAAGTGGAGCAAGAAAGCTACTTTTGTTGTCACTGAGGAATTACCGGTAACCTGGGAGGCTGCTGCCCTGTGAAAAAGACCAGTTCCATGCAATGGCAAATGAAGAAAGAGGTAAAACCCAGGGAAAGATTAGTCTTAGGGTTTGAAAGAGCAGTGGCATGCAAAGAAAAGATCAGGTAGTTCTTCTTACAATGTTTCCCACATGGAAAGGAAAGAGAGCAAATGTGGTGCTGACATGGAGCACAAGCCACTAGCTTTAGCCCTGCCTAATTGTGTATCAACTCCTTTATTCCAAAATAGATGGGGTCAATGTGTGCGCTAAGCTGTTCTCTGAAGTCCATTTCCACACTAGATTTTTCTGATCTCAACAAGGTTTTTTCCCTGAGCTAGTCCAGTACTACATCATTCTTGACACCAGGACTAGAGCCAAGAAGGATGGCACGTATGTGGACTGAGTTGCCAAATTTGTACATCTGGCAACTTTCTGCTGCACTTGTACTTTGTGTCACCAGAATTTCCAACTGCTGTCAAGCATGCACAGAGCTGTTCCTGTCTGGGGACAGCTGGGATTGCTCAGGTCCAGAGCTTAGCCAGCACTTGCTTTTGTTGCCTTGATTTAGCAGGCAGTTTCAGGGGATGTCTGCAGACCTGAGATCCCAACAAAATCCAAGTCCTTCAAATATGTTTTGCTTTCTGTTTCCCAGATGAACACTCTAACCTGTAGTTACATTCTCTTTTACCTTTCTCCAGCTAATACCTGGAAAGAAAAGCTACAGACACCAATAATTAGGAGAGGATCTGGACTGTAGGAAATGCTGTCTGATGCTTTACCTGAGGGATAAAATTTAAGATACACACACATTTTCTACCAGGTAGTATGTTCGTTATGCCTGCTTGTAACATCTGAAAATACAGCAAAGTGTCTAACTTGAGGCTCTGCATGTTCTATTTTCTCTTCTGGCTGCATGTGCCTTATACTGTTCAATACATAAAGCTGTTCCTCTGGGCCATTAATGGCATGGGAAAATGTGAAACTATGAAGATACTGCATTAAGCCCCTAATTACTGAGAAAGTAAGAAAGGCAAAGATTTGATGGGCATATTAGAGGAAGGTTGAAAACTAATTAGTCCCTCTTGCATGACAGCAACATATTCCTTTACAACCAGATCACATCTTAGGAGTTATGTTCAACAGTTGTGATAATCTGATCTCTGGAGAGAAGCCCAATGGTAGTTCCTCTACAGCAGCTCATAGCCAGAGACAACACCTGATACAACTAATCCTCCTCCAGTGTTTGATGCTCAACACAGGACTCAATATCAGAAGAAATCACTGTGGACCAATTTTACTTTGAACCTGCCATAAAGGTATAAGACACAGGTCTTGAAGTCCAAATAGACATTACTCCACAAAACTCTCATTCTGTCTTGCTTATTTCCATGAATAGCAATTACTTTCTTTCAATAAAAGTGGAAATTTCTTGCTTTTTAATGATTATTTTTAAATTCTGAAAAGGTATCTATTAAGTTCATTTTGGGGAGGGAGATTAATTTTTGGTTCTATTCTTAGACAATGGAAGCTTTAGGGTAAGAAAAGCAATGCTATCTGGGAATTTTTGCCTTTCTTCAAAATTACTTATCATCACCTTTTTCATGCTGTGCTTTAGTTTCCAGACAATGATAAATATTATCAAACTTAGAAACCCTGTATGGGGAAGGTACTTGGAGACTCAGCAGTTCTGCTCATGGGCATTTGTCTATCAGGAACTGGACTCACATAAAAGTATTTGTGTAATGGGCTCCTGGGAAGCTCCTGTACTGTCACCTCCTGCCCATGGCTTTCACACCTTGAGACTAGAGAGCCATGAAAGAGAATGAGTTGATTTCTTGTGTTATTCAAAAGAGTGCGTGAACTGCCAGAACATTTTCACAGAAACTTTGTCGCTACTAGGCTTTCACCCTGTGTTTTCTTTTAAATAATATCAACTACATAATAGTTGATATATAGAACCCTGTTGATATATAGTTGATATATAGAACTACATAATAGAACCCTGAGGTTTCACTGGATTTTTAACAAAATTCATGTATGTGTATTACGATGAAAGAAAGAAGAAAATACTTAACACCCACAGATGTGTAAATTCTCAGGTATCACCTTGAGTCTGAGATACTTCCATATAATTTGTGCAAGGTAAAACAGACTTGGAAACTATGGAAGACCACTTTTTTCACAACTTGAACTTCACTGGGAATGATTGTCTACCATGACTCAAACATCAGTTTAAGAGCCTGAATACACAGCAGTTCATGAAAGCCACTCTGTGCTTGTTCACTTCAGTGACCACACCAGAATTACTACTCACGTGGCCCTGGTTGTTTAGGTGGAAGATTTAGGGGGTTCATCTGGTCAGATCCATATGACCTCAAAGACCCTCATCTCAAAAAAGGCATTTATGGCATATATGAATTTAGTCAATTTTAATGTTTGCTTCAGTGTTCAAAATTGAGTTGTAATACAGCATTCAACAGAGAAAACAGTTTCATGTGAAGTCATGCATACAGGGTCACAGACAATCACTCAGAATACTTTTATCCACTGTTAATGCAAATAGTTATTAGCAAGGCCAGAACACAAGATATCTCATTTAGCAAAGAGATAATTTAATCTCAAGAAAGAGGAAAAATGTTTATTCTGCATCAGAAGAAACTCCAGCTTATCACCAAGTAGAGGAGAAATAAAATTTACATCTGGAAGGAAGATAATATCTGTCCAGAACTGACAAAGGATTTCAATGGTAACATTAGCTAATGAGCTCGGCTATATGAAGTCCTCACTCATGAACACAATTTGAAACATGAGACAAGTGCAAAAAAGAAAAGCTTCTGACAGCCGTCTCATCAGAGAGAGCCTATAACAGGTCAGCTGGATAAGGAAGATAAAGAGAGAAGTATCTTTCTAATTTGGTCTTATAAATAGATTAAGGTGGATTTTTCTTCTGTTTCTTCATCTGCATCATTTGTAAATATTTGTGGCTGTTGTGCATTTTTAGTGATGTAAAATGTAAAAAATAGAACTTGAACTTGACTTGAGCAAGGAGTGACTTTGAGGTAGCAGGAAAATGGCAAGGTACCTTGTTAATAGGAATATTGAGGGTGATGTAAATGTACAAAGTTTGGCTCCAGTATTCGCTACCAAGTGTCCCAAGTTGCAACCATCTGTCCTTTATGGTACTCAGAGCATAGCAGAGGAGCATTCATGACAGCTGGCTAAGCTGAATGGAGAGCTAAAAGGCTGGAGAGGGAGAACTGTTCTATTCCCTGAATGGCTCGAGATATGTAGGAGGCAGCATACTTGAACCCCGGGACAATAATCTGTATGAAGACATTGATAAGGCCAAGACAAAGTCACAAACACTGGCATGCAATGGTGCAAGATGTTGCCACTACTTCTGGCATAGCCTGGGACCAGCAGGCCAGGCCTCCAGATGACATCTGGGCACTGTCCAGCCAGAGACCGAGGCCAGAATGGTGCCTGACATGTTTGGGGGTATTGATGTAGCTGGATCTAAACTCTCACAAGTCAAATGGTTGAGTCTTTCACTCTACAGGCAAGTTGTTTCTGTCTCTTTGAGAATTTAGAAACATCAATTCTGGATAGCAAAAAATGAACAATGTCCTAAAATGCAAGACCTATCAAAGACTTTCTATTCTTCTGCCATGTTTAACTACTGTATTCCTGAGAACACACTTTGACTATGTAAATCTAGTAGAATATTTTAAAATTACTTACAGGATCAGAATTTTGACAAGTGGACAAGTGGCTCAGACTCATTTTTGAGTTTCTCTCAGTGAGATTATAAAATGTTTTAAAATACTACTTAAGTTTTAATTGTTTTCACAAGTTCCAAACCTGAATTATTCTAGACAACCAGCGATCATCTGCCTGGATTCTTTTCAAACTACTGTCCACATGGGACACATTATCTCTGCACACTGGAGTGAGTAAAGCTTCTCTTGAGCTTTCACAACATACATTTTTGCTTCATACAAACCAGGACAATTTGCCCTTTTTTGTGTACTTGTTTGTTTTCTGTGATGTCACGGTACAGGTGCCTAATTGGTAGCATCAGGAGACCTGTTGAGCTAATACGGATTTGGATCCACACAACTGTCCTTTGCATCAAACAAAATCCCGCAGTTAAGGGTTAGCGCTGTCTGCTTAAGAAAAATATGTTATTAGGGTCGATCACTGTAATTTAATTCTATGGGTAACGGAGGATGAGGTCATTATGGTTTATCACAGCTCTTTCATAGCCATTACAGCACAAATACTTTTCCCCTTTTGTGGAAGACGGTGTTTTACTGACTCCAAAGACAGGCTTATTTTAAATTTGCTGGTATGGGCAACAACCATAATTTGTATTTGATGCACATGGATAATGTTTACAATTGTTTTAAAGCAGTGGTTCAGAAGTCTTCTTTATTACTTGCTGTCAAGAAAATCTATATTACCTCTTTTCTTTAACACTCTTACTATCATGTGTCATCACTAAGTAGTTAAAATGGACACTGGCTAGAGCTCACAGAGAATTAATGTAAAATCGTGCTGAAGCTTCTGCAACTTTCAGAAGTCTTCGTACTCTCCCTATTATAATATCAGTTCCCTTTTTAAAAGCTCTGATGTCAGCTCTTAGTTCAGCAGATAAGAATTGAACAGCAGATTTCTTTAGGAAATTGGCTTCATAAGGAGCAGCTCTTTGGTAAGTTTTAAAAATGCTGTGAAAGTAGCAGAGGGTCTTCATCTAAAATCCATCAGGTACTTTCACATGCAGTGAAACTTCCCTGACTGTTCCTAATCTTGCCTGAACCAAGGGCAATGTATGAAGAGAAAACAGAGCTGAAAATGATAGGAAGCCAGAAAGGAGGGTCAGCTGAACAGAAACTCCACTACATCAGCTCATTTTTCATTAAGTGTAATAAAGACTGGCTTTACCAGGAGCTAACAGTGGATCTCATTTATTTTCTTCATTTGTACATTAGAATAGTGAAAGAGTTCTAAAAACGGGTTGTACTCAAACAGCATATGTCCACTAAGGTAGGATGGCTTAGCATCTCCTGTTTGTCTGATAAGAAGAGATATTATTGACTAATGTAAATAGTCTGTGCACTGCTGACAAAGCATTGCAGCCAGCATTACCTGGTAGGACTTTGCAAAAGCAACACTGTGTGATTAAAAAGAAGCTGAGCTAACTGAAAGTTTCACACCATACAGGAAGCAACTTTATAAGTAAATTTTTAAGACAGAAGATTACAAAGCCCCATTTATGGTTTTACAGTCATGAGCTACCCGAAACCATACGTTTATGAAACAGTAGTTCTGGTACCCGTACTGGCTTAATCGTGTGGGTTTTTTCTGTTCCTGGACTGATTCTTGCCTTTTTCACCAGAGTATTTCTTGGTTTTTAGGATGTTACATTTTTTAACTGGTTTATCCCAATCCTAAAAGCAACAGTGCTTGTCAAGGATATCATGCTGCTATGGAGGAGCAATTGTGAGCTGACTGGCTGGGAGAAGACATGGCAGAAGTCCATAAACTGACATTGCTGCCAAAGCTATCTTCACAGGAAAATACATCTGAATTTGGGAAATTAAAAGCAGATTTCATCTCAAATAAATTTTCATGTTTTTGATAGCAAACCTGAGGACAGGAGTTGTCAATAACTGTATTTCAGTTCTGAGGAACTGTTTGAAATGCCCTAGCAGGTAGTTAGACAGCAAGTCTACTTACTTCTGTAGGTCATCTAGAAGCAAAACTATAATCATCTCTTTTTAAATTCAGTAATGTGTTTGTAGTTCTTTGCCTGTGCCTTTAAGGTCTGATAAGTGCTAAGAGTGATTTCAGAAAAACCAGCAGAAACATATGAGTTTCCAGGAAATGGTGATTCAGAGAAGAGCAGAAATGTTTATTTGTGTCCCCAGGATCACCAATGGGCCACTCTTTCCTCAAACCATGTGAGTCCCTCTGCAAGGATGTTCCTCCTGCACATGTTCTCTGAGTGGCACATGCCAGGAGAGACACCTTCACACTCATCCACCTATGGGGAATGCTGAAACTGTCCTCAAAATTATAACAGATGGCTTCCATGCAAGTAAAGATTACTGATATTTGAATATCATTGCACTGGTCTACTTGTCCCATCCTGCTGCTCAAAATGCATCTAATAAAGGATTTCTCCCCTTGCTCTCAGACAGATTATGTGCATCCTGTTTCTGTAGGGCATACATTTTTTATTTGTTTTCAGTTCTAACATTATTCCATGGCAATGTAACAATTAACATCAAATATTTAATAACTTAGTATTTCACATTTGGCCACTTCAGCAGTTAAAAGGATGGTAGAAAAACAGGGTTTGCTGCCCAGCAACAATTTCTCTTCATAACAGATGTTTGTATGGAAATAGGCACATGGTGACTGGCTTACCTTCTGCTCAAAGCAACAACCTCTTCCAAAGACACAGGAACTTAATATACAAGCACTCCATTTCCTTCTCTTTATTTATGCCTCCACTACAATGTGAACCAAGCACTAAATGACTGTCCCTCAACCTTCTGAGAAATAAGAGGAAGGAACAAACAGAGAAGCAGTTAACAGAGCCGTTGCATAAAACAGTGATGCTGCTGGAAGAGGAATTGGCTGTACTTAGTATTTACTGTAAGGAAGACTGGGCAGCACCCAGGAAAAAGGAAAAGAAGCAATGTGAAATGGAGAGAAAAATAAGGTTCCAGTACTTTTGCTTTCTAAATATTTGAAATGTAAGGAGTCAAAGAAAAGAATTAAAGCCAAGGAAAAATTCCAAAAATACCTAGAATTGCCTCAGATGGTAATGTCAAATGTGAATAGTGTCAATCTCATGCTGTAAGTGCCTAAACCATCACCCTGTATATTTTTTTTCCTCTACATATTCTTTAGAGTTCTGCTTTTTGGATCTTCTACTCTGAGTGTTTACTCCACACCTGACATTGTGTGCAGCTGACATGGTTATGGACAGAAAGTGGCTTTCTGTTTCAGTCATAGAGGGTGCTGGGTTAAGCTCTCACAACACATATGTGACCAATTCTTTTGGAAACCTGGGAGCTCCACGAGCTGCTTGGACTCACACAGTGAATGAGATGCCTCAGTTAAATGATGTCTGCAGCTTGAGGAAATTAAAGTCTCATATCCAGGTATATCCTAACAACCAGCTCTGCAGAGGTGAGAAACCTCTGCTCCTTGCTCTTTCTATCCAGTGACTGAGGCTTAAGTCTGAAAGAAAAATCTGCAACTAGTTCATTATCAGGGATGAGCAGTAATTCCCCCAATACCAGCTTCATAATAAAAGGCAACTGTGAACATTATCTGTCAATGAGAGGTACTTCAGGCACTTTCCCTGATCATGGGACGACTGCACTCTTGATCTCAGGTGCATGTAGGCACCTGTTCATGCCTAGGCTCTGACTTTTGCACATGAATCTTCTGTCCCACAGATGATTTTATCACCAGGGTGTTTCCACAGCTCAGAGAGGAATAGACAAACATATATTTCAGTGTAAGTAGATAACAATAAGTTTCAGGCAACTCTCAGAAGAGGCAACAATGTTTCACAAATGATTTAAGGAGTGACACTCAAGTTTCAAAGTTGTTGCATTGCTACAAAGAGCAGAGAGGGGAGGCTGTGTGAGTATGCAGTGGAAGTATAAACACAGACACCATAATGCAATCCCAGAGTAAGGCTGCTGTCTGCAAAAAAATGATAGAGGACAGAAGATGCATTTATCATCTTAAATGGGATTTATCATCTTAATCTTACAGCATGCTAACTTGTCTGTCAGTCTTCCATATAAAACCTAGCTTGTGTGCTGTCAGCCCAGACCATGGGCATGACCAGCATGTGACAGCATTGTTCTGTATTCATCCTCTCTATACTTATTTGATTTTATTCCTTTCTGTCATACCCCCTTCATTCAATGTCTTTTTTTACAAGCTCAAGAATCCTAAACCTATCTGATCTTCTCTCATAGGGAAATAATTTCACACATCTGTCCTTCATAGACCTGTATTCTATGAAGATTTTCTAATTCTAAAACTTTCTTTTAAAGAATGATGACAGAGACATGCAATATTGAAGCAGTGGCAGGAATTATGGATTTGTACTTCAGCTGTTACTGTAATGATACTCTTGGTTTTTTCTCAGATATGATTCTATAATTGCATTTATCTTTTGACTGACATAGTTCATCCATACAGTTTTTTACAATACTGTCTGTAGTGGTGACTTGCTGAGTGATAATAATTTCCTTTGAGCTCACTGCTGTGTGTTGATACAGCAGGGATTATTTCTGCCACTGTCACTAATTTGTGTTTATCAACACTGAATAGCATCAGATGTCAGCTCACTCAAGCAGCCTGTGCAGAGAAGATTTTCTGCAGCACTTTTTGATAATTCTGATTTTGACTATATTAATTCTGTAAGATCAGAAAACATCCCTGTCCACTCCCTTTCCAGATCACTAATGAATATGCTGAACAGTAAAGTCATCCTATCTCCACTGTAAAATGTCTTACTGTTCCTATGTTTTCTTTTCTATTTTTTTCATCACTGTCAATCCAGGCATGAAACTTTCTACTTACACTATGGTAGCTTATTTTGTGCAGGTTTTTTATAACAGACCTATTCAAACTCTTCTGGAAATTTTGTGTATCCTGCAGTTCGCTGTTATCAACATGTTCATTGACTCTTTTAAAGAGCATTACAAACATGGGAGGCGTGACTGTTTGCTGCAAGAAAGTGCTCTTTTGCCTCATTGTTTCATTTTTACCAGTATGTCTCTTAATCCTGTTGTTTATCATAGTTTGCATGAGTTTGATTGATACACTAGCCAAACTTACTGTTGTTTCCTATATCTCACCACAATTTGGATTTTTTAATGCATGTCATATTTGCTAATTGACATTTCTTGGATACAGGTGGGATACCTGCCTTGAACACCAAAGGAGAGAAAATCCTGTGCTTTCCTGAAGTATATAGTCACTCACAGCACTTCAAGTTGTAAGAGACTAACATCCGAGAAGTTATTTTTAGAATCTAATAAGAGGGTGTTTAGATCAAGAAGCTTGATATCCTATTTGGTTATCTAGTAATAAATCAAGTTTCATGCATTTTCCTCTTATTAGTCTTTCATATGAGGCATCTGCCAGACTCCCCAGGTTTTTTAAACCAACAGGCATTCTACCCTCCTAAAATATATCACAAAGGCATATACTGGACTGCCATGGTTCTGATGCCCTCCAGTGTTTCAACACAAATTTAGCCTAGAGCTTTATCCAAATTACCATAAGAAGTTGCCATTGTTGTCCAGCAGTCTCCCCAGGAACATACATCTAGACAACCCTTCAGACTTGGTTTTACCTGACACCCACCAGAAGCACAGAAGTATTATCAAAATAAAAGAAACAAGGCTAGAGCTCAGCATAGGACATCTGTTAAGAAGGTAAAGGCTAAAAATGCCTCAGTTTCTTCTGGACCTTTAAAGAAATATCCACTAAATATTTTCCTCTTCAATTAATGCTGTCTGAGTAGAAAAATGTGACCATTTTTTAAAGGTCCAGTAAAATATCACTGGATATATATTATTTCCATTGATATGAAGTATGAATGTATTTTTATATCATTGTGTGTCTTATATTCTGTGAAAGAGAGGAACTTTTACAAGGAACTTTTAAAACTTTTACTCTGAACAACAAAAGAACTTCAAATCTCATTTTTACCTTTTCCCCTCGTCATCATGATAAAGGGTTTGTTGGTATTTGTACACTAGATATTTATTTAATAAATGAACTGTTTGGTGAGAGCCTGTAAGAGTAACATAAATAAATCTGAAAGAGCTACAGATGTGGAGGCAGGTTATTAGACTGACTCATGGAAGCACTCTGCTCTGATGGCCATATGGTGGCCTCTCTGCTTCATTTTACTCTGCTCACACCAGTGGCTCTGTGTTGAATAAATGTTTTCCATAACATAAAATCTTTTTTACAAATTCACAGGTCCTGAATGAGGGTGAGTAGGATTTCCAAAGAGCTTTCAGTGCTGGCCAAACCCTGCTCTGTTAAAGTTGACTGGATGCCTTAAGGACACCCATGAGACTAACCAGGAGTAGCAAAGAGCTTAACAGAATGGGGATACTGGTCACATACTTCCAGGGAGCCATCAGTAGGACAAATGGCTGGTCCTTCCTTCAGGAATTTTAGTCTAGTAGTTACATTTATTTTCGCTATATTGTTTTGAATTGTTTCATATAATGCCTAATTTTACATGATGTAGAGTAGAAGGACAGCATACAAATAATTCAAATATCGCCAGTCTCTAGTGACTCACTTAAAAGGAAGTGATGTTCCAGGAGCTACTCTAGGTCTGGCAGTTTTGTGGGCTCATCAGATGCAGTCAGGTTGTATAACAGAATCATGAGACTCTCCGGCTAAAGAGGAGGAAGACAAAAAATCTCCTGCAAATTACCTTTCTCAGATCTCTGTTCTTATGAAATGGAAGCAGCAGTGGTTGCTGTTTCCATATCAGATGCTTCCAGCCAGGAGCAGAGGGCACATCTCAGCAGTATCACAGATCAAGGTCACAGGAAGAACAGAGTCTGCATATAGATACTCCAGAGCTCAGTCTTTCTGGTTTCTGAGTGTTTCCTGTCTCCCAGCCACAAACTCATAGAGATTAAAGCAGTTATATTATGTTGGTACTGCGGTATGTCAGAAGTAGAATTGTGAGAGGGCAGAGAGCTCTTGGTTCTTCCCATCGGTCTAAGAAAGTGTGAGGTGCAACACAGGTTTTGATGGGTTTGCATGACTGTAAAGAAATGGATATGTGAGTCATTCTCTCACCATGCAACAGTAAACAGTTAGGGGAGTGTTGGGTTTCAAGTTCAGGATGCCTTGTCTAATGGGGACAACAATTAAGTCTTTAAAGATGTCTTTTAAATACAAAGGAAAAATAGAAGAGTTATTTAAATGCAAGATATAAAATAATTTATTTCAACTTCATTTTTAACATCTTTTCCTTTTCTGTAGAAGGACAAAACCCCTTTGAGTGATGATCTCTTGTAGACTGAAATGATCTTTAGCCACCCTCTATCCAAGGTAGCTTCAGTAATCTGAATGTGCTGTGGAAATTGCTGCTACTTTCAAAATCACATCTACTTTCAATAAGATGAAAAAAATAGACAAAAGGTGAGAGAGGAGAAGGAAGAGCGAGAACAGGGAAGGGAGGGAGAGAGGAAGAAAGAGAGGGAAAGAAATAACAGCACCGCAAAACCTGCATCTCTACCATTGTGAGGATTAACTCATTGATGTAGAAAATTGTTGCAGCATCTTCTTAGGAGCCTCAGAACTGACATATAACCTGACATACCTAAGTCAAGTTAGACCAGAGTTTTATGAGTGTTTCTGGTCCTAGGCTCACGACCACGTTGAAAACTATGAAACTTCAACTAAATAACCCAAACTTGTTATACAGAATAAAAAGAACCCTGTAAAAGTCATATATGTCAGAGCTTTGGACTTTGTCCCAGGATTGTAAGAGATGTGAGAGTCTGTGATAGTGAAATTTGCTTCTTTCAGGCCAGGATATAATCTTAAATTTTCCCCTTTCCTCTTCCCTCTTCTCCTTTCCTCTTTCCTCTTCCCCTTAAAATTGGGACATTAAGTGTTGCCCAGTCTGCTATACCAGAGGACACGACTCAGCATCCAGGCTGCTCTTGCTGGACCTCACTGCATGAGCTGTAAGATTCTAATAGGCCATGCAGAGTTCTTGTGCTCTGGAGATGCAACCATATTACCCTGTGTAATAAAACAGTAATTCCATAGAACAGTCAAATACAGAGGCTGTGATGTCAAATGAATCAGATCTCTTAAGCTGATGCATGCTGAAGTGAAACAACCACTGTCAGCACCTTTTCACATTGTGCATCAATTCAATATTCAGAGCTTTCTACTCACATTGTAAAAGTCCATCTGGCAACTCCTTCTGAACACCAGTGAAAGTAAATCTCTCTTCAAACCTGGTATAATGAAGAAAATATTAAAGGGGTTTTCAAGATGTAATCACCAGTGAAATAACTATTTCTGTCAGGGATCTCAGATTGCCTTTCTGGGAATCAAAGCCTTGGCTTTGTACATGGATGACTTATGCTGCCACAGGAAACTTCTTGTGCTCACAAAGCTAAGGTGCTGCTCATCTATCTCCAAATCCTTACCTGAAGTCTTTTTTATTCCTGCAAACAAACACTGTAAGCAAATGCAAAAGTTGTCAAGTTTTATCCTCACGTGTTACAAACAGAGGAGCTAATCAAGAAGTTCATACTCTAGAGAGATGGAGAGCAACGCCTGCAGTACCTACAAAGGTTTCTCTAATGCTCAGATTGCCAATCTCTGTGTACTGTTCAGTTTACACATACACAATCACAAGTATTAAGATATCTCTTCTAGACAGTGCAGAAAGGAAAGAGATGACCAAACTGATCTGCTTCAAGTGGTGTGACCTATGAAAGTCCGTCCATAAAATCTGTCAGGATCCATAATTCAGAGTCCACCTGCCTACCTCAGTACAGACAAACAGCCACCATTTTCCTTCATGACATCTTTATAAAGAAGTAAGAAAGAAGGCAAACAAGAAGAAAATAGTCTTATTTACCCTCTTCATCCCTTTTGTTGATAATGAGTTTTGTCAGTGCCACGGTCGAAGATGAACAAGGACTAACATACTGGGTATTCTGACTGGGTCCACAAGATATTCTGCTTATGGGGGACCAGGGCAGATAGAGGCTGACTGCTGAGTGCTGAAAGGTAGAAACACTGCTAGAATGGATGCAGCCTCAGTTCTAGCTATAATTGTGTCTATGTTGTGAAGGTGAATTCCTACACTACCTGAACTCCTATCTCTGTAAGCAGGTTTCAACACAGTAACTGTAACCATAGCATACTCCTGAGAATGCTGCCAACCCTCAGCTAGGACAGGGGCACTCTCTGCTGGGTTAAGAACTGACTGGGAGGGCCAGGCCCAGAGAGCGGTGGTGAATGGGGCTGCATGGCCGGTCACCAGTGGTGACCCCCAGGGATCAGTGCTGGACTCAGTTCTGTTTTAATATCTTTGTTGACGATTTAGATGAGGGAATTGAGTGTACCATTAGCAAATTTGCAGATGACACCAAGCTGGGGGGGAGTGTCAATCAGCTGGAAGGCAGGAGGGCTCTGCAGAGGGACCTGGATAAGCTGGAGAGATGGGCTGATTCCAACGGGATAAGGTTCAACAAGGCCAAGTGCCGGGTCCTGCACTTTGGCCACAACAACCCCCTGCAGCACTACAGGCTGGGCACAGAGTGGTTGGAGAGCAGCCAGGCATAAAGGGACCTGGGGGTGCTGATGGACAGGAAGCTGAACATGAGCCAGCAGTGTGCCCAGGTGGCCAACAAGGCCAATGGCATCCTAGTCTGGATCAGAAACAGTGTGACCAGCAGGATCAGGGAAGGGATCTGTATCCAGTGCTGGTGAGACCACACCTGGAGTGCTGTGTCCAGTTCTGGGCCCCTCAGATGAGGAGGGATATTGAGGTGCTGGAGCAGGTCCAGAGAAGAGCAACCAGGCTGGTGAAGTGACTGGACCACAAGTCCTGTGAGGAAAGGCTGAGGGAGCTGGTGTTGTAGCCAGGTAGGGGTTGGTCTCTTCTCCCAGGCAATCAGCAGTAGGACAAGAGGGCACAGGCTTAAGCTCTGCCAGGGGAGGTTTAGTTTGAATATTAGGAAGAAATTTTTTACAGATAGAGTAATCAGGCATCGGAAGGGTCTGCCCAGGGAAGTGGTGGATTCTCCGTCCCTGGAGGTTTATAAGATGAGACTGGATGTGGCACTGAGTGCCATGGTCTATTAACCAGGGTAGTGTGGGATCAAGGGTTGGACTTATGATCTCAGAGGCCTTTTCCAACTTGGTTGATTCTATGATTCTATTCTATGGAATGAAGGAACCAAGACAATGACATGCACCCTTTTACTGTGTGCTATAAAGGTTGCTTCTCAGCTCTTACCTCCAGAACACATCTCTGTAAAGTAGGTTGCTTTGCATAAATGCAGTCACTACCATGAACCATCATCACAGAAAGACGCATAAGAATATCACAGCATTTTTTCTTGCAGCCAGCTGAAGTGAGTTAGTAAGGTAAACAGGAAGCAGTAAATGAGGTTTTAATGGGTGATACATCTCCTGCTTCTGAGAGGAAATTTTCGCATGAGAGAAGTAGAACCAATACCAGCACAGAGGGAAGAAAACCACAGCTTTCAGCCCTCTGAGTCTCTGCTGTCTCAGCAAATGAGCAGTGTAGGACAGTAGACAGCACTGATATGCAGACAGTTTGAGAGTGGAAAAGAATTACAAAATTTATCCTGCTCCAAACTCACCTAAAAAAAGCGTAGAACATGCAGGGGGGGAACTGAAGTTGACATGAGTCTAAGAGAGTTCAAATGATGCAAGACTTTGGAAAATAATCCTTGTCTCATTGATTAGCTTGACAATACAAAGTCTGAAATAAATTACTTAGTTAAGAGAAGAAACAGAGAAAACCTGAAAGAGAGGAACTGATGAAATGGAGAAGTAAATCTCTGAACTAGATTTGTGATGCATTAGTTTCTTTGTTTTACAAAGTCTCTGTAAAGTCAAATATGTCAGGATGGCTTAGAAAAGAGGGTAACTCAGAAAATGGGGTATTTCCTATACCTAAGCTTAAATAAAATAATAAAAGGAAGATAATCTTTGTACTTCATTTGTAAAAAGATTTTTCAAATCTATAAAAGAACCACAGAAAATCTATGGACAATAGCAAGAATAGCAGAGGCAAGACTTTTAACAAAGGCAGACACAACCAAAATTGTCCTGGTTGGGAACTTTTTATGGTGCTTATCTTCATCAACCGTGAAGACTGGATTAGGCATTGCAAAGTAGCTGCAGATCCACTTGTGATGTAAGGCCTTGGTTTTCTAAATATGTTTCCTGGTCTTTAGTAAGGCGTATTATCAAGGGACAATGTTTCAATAGGTTTCAGGTTACTTCTAACTCTATTTTTTTTTTCCCTTAGAGAAAAAGAAATAAAAAAGAGGGGAAAAGTTCACCTTTTATATCAAACATGACCTAAGTATTTTTGAATTACATTTTCCAACAAGAAGTCAGTAGATAAATGGTAATTTCTTTTGAGTATGTGTTGTAACAAGAACCAAGAATTTGGAAACCTGAATTTGAACTGAAAAAAATGTAAAGTTGCTAATATTACACTTATAAGGAAATAATCATATATCTTTTGTTTAACTGTTGGGCTGATCAAAACCAGATCACTGCATTTTATAAGTTATCTTTATATCTACTGTTTTTTCACCTGAAGTCCACTAGTGCTCACCACACCAAGCATTTGAGGACAGTTCTTTCCTTTAGGAGGTAACTGTAGTGGTTTATTAATAAGTAGATCATATCTCCTGAACCAGTTAAATCAAATCTGCAGCTTCAAGACTTCAACAGGCTTGAAATTAATATAAATTTAACCCACAAAATATCTCTTAGCCTGCACTGTCATCTCTGTTGCTTTTTGCCACTATCTTAGCATTAAAAAACTTACTCCCATGGATCACTGGACTAGAAAAACAGTTTGCTCTCACTTGACTTTCTAACCAGTTTTTAAATATCTTATTGATGTTTTGTAGTTATTTCTCAGATTTTTTATGTGCTCCCAGCTTGGTACTTTAGCCCAAATATAATTCCACTGTTTCAAAACATTAAAAATGGCTTTATACATTTCTACAGCACAGAACCTCACTTGTCCTACTCTGTAAATGGAGGTAAAGATTGCATCCTACTGTTTTAGTTTGCGTAGAGTAGTCTCTGCCTACTACTGACATTCAAGTCTCAGGAAATGGATTACTCAGAAAGTGATTCACACCAGCAAGGCTGCACATCTGTCCAGGACAGCTGGATGACAAGTGACCAGAGCAGTACCTCCACCTGCCTTCATGACACCCAGAAGTCCCCAACAAATGTCCATGACTCAAGTGCCCAGCTTTGTCCAGGAATGCAGAGTGTAATGGGTATCCATAGAGTGTGCCCACAGCACGCTTGACCTGTTTCCTGGGCCACCAAAACAGAACTGCAGATGCTCTGTGCCACAGGGCTCCAAAGTCACTGCAAACCGTTCCATGGTTGGGGGTGTTTCAGTCCTTTTACATAAGTTTCAGCTTTTTCACATTTGGGAAAGTGGGAAAGGAAGAAGGAAGGGAAAAAGCAGAGAGGAATGGGAAAAAAAAGTCATATTTTTTTATACCTTTTTACTTAATACTTAGTGGAGAATAAAAGAATAATAGATATATCTAAAATACACTTAAAGACATCTCCACTCATTTATGGCAGACAGCATACTTCACCATGAGTGTTTTAGTTCAAGTTTAAACCAAATGACAGATTTGGGTCTTTTCCTGAAGTTTGATCTGACAAGGCATTTCTTTTGCAGCATGGGGTGTGCCTTCTAAGATCATCTGAACATATTAGCTACTGCCATTTAAGTTTCAAGGTTTTGCTCTTGCTTTGTCTGTAGTACGTATTGTAGTCTGATGAGGACTGAAATGCTTTAATTCAAGCTGATGAAGCTGTGTAGCATATTTGAGTGAAATTTAATTGCCTGTAAAATACAGGTCAGTGTAGATGATCTAATGGTCCCTTCTGGCCTTAAACTGTACAATATCTGTCAAACAAACCATTAAAATGTTGCTGCATCTAGTAACCACAGAGATAAGTAAAACATTTTGTAAATGTCCTCTAATTTAAAGGATACCCTTTATAGTCTGCGTACAAGCTCTAATGAGCTATTTTAATAATTCTCCTGAATGTGATAAGTGGTTTATACAACCTGGAGTTTAACAGTTACTGGTACAGTAGAGCTCAGATCTATACAATTAAACTCTCTTGTCCTCCAAAGCTGAGGCCACGTGTCTTGGAGCATCATAATGTTTACCAGAGCTCAAAAACTCAGATATTCTCCCAGGCATTGTCTGGGTGAACAGCAGCTGTCCAACACCCAATTTGCACCAAGAACTATATTAAGAAAACTAACTGTAGATATGATTGCATAGGCCTATGTCCCCTGCTCTGTTTAGTTTTAAAAACACATATTTTTTTGAAACTTAGATGTAATTTGCATTAACATATTGATAGTTTGACAGGTGCCTGGAGGAACAATGAGGAAGGAAGAATGGCTCAGAAACAAAGTACTGCTTAACAAATTCTAGGAAGTTGTTGAGACAATGACATATCTGTTGGCTTTTATATCATTAGTTTATGATTTTTGCCTATACAAACTTTTATTCAAAGCCAGCAAGCACAGCTTCATTTGAAAGGAGTTTTGTTCCACCCAAATGCAAGTAACACCCAGCATTTCCCTGAGGGTTCTGATGGGGCCAGACCTACTGGGGGCCCCAGCAGGGTAAGGTGGGTACATGAGTAAGATGGACATGGCTTTTAACTAACTATTTCTACAGAGCATCTTGCTTCAGCTGCTAAATTCTCATATATTAAGAAGTATTTTTGATCAGTGTGGGGCTCTGGTTACAGGGTTCTTGTAAGAAACCAATGCAAATACCTGAACTTCACCAATCTACAAGTTCACTTGCGTGCAACAAAGAGTATGCAGCTTTGAATCAAGGCTTTTCTTTGACAAGCCAGCGCCTGCTTTGGGTGATACTGACATACTGTTGTCCTGGCATAAGGCATTCTACCTTTTTCAGCATCTGCTTTCTGTGTGCCTTTGGTGCAGTAACACCGTTCAACCATTTGTGACACAGTTTGGTACAGCAGCAATATTTGGCTAATGAGATGTTTTTCTTACTGAGGTTAATCTAAAAGTAAATTAAGCAGTACCAAGGTATAGACCCAGGCATTTTGACTCCCAACTGCTAACATTTTTAGGTCATTAAACAGTCCCTAATACCTACTGTCATGCAATTATAAGAATTTATTTCTAGTGGCTCACTGGATATATTTTTTCTATACACACTATAACTGAAAAAACATGCAATCTATAATAACAATAATAATAATAATAAATATTTATATTATATAAACATCAAATAATAATATTTGTACTACTTTATTAAGCATATAATAATCTAAATATCGTTATTTTGTATTATTATAAATAAAATATATAATAGTATAGAAATATTATAATAATAATAAACTTAAGTAAACTTTCAGTCTAGCATTGCCATCTAGGCTGGCCATAAAATTGCTCAGTCAACTTATAGGTGCTAAAATTTTACTTTTGATGTTTAGAGTTAGTTGCAACTAATTATAACCTTAATTATTATATATTGCAGGTTTTCTCATGTTTATATATTTCATGGGGTTTTTTTGTGGGGGGGGGCTTACACAGGAAATTAAATTTCACTAGACAAATTGTCTTATTTTCTTATTTCAGAATAACTGACTTCCTTCATAACCATGGGACGAATATGACCCAAACCACGTTTATCAGGTATTCAGCAGATGTTGCACGCAGTTTTCTGTTGACATGTTA
The DNA here is from genome assembly GCF_022539395.1 of Myiozetetes cayanensis. Taxonomy (NCBI): domain Eukaryota; kingdom Metazoa; phylum Chordata; class Aves; order Passeriformes; family Tyrannidae; genus Myiozetetes; species Myiozetetes cayanensis. The sequence continues at coordinate 82,678,029 of NW_026087411.1, read as the reverse complement.
ACGCTGTCTAGATGGAGGGACTATTGTGCACCAACCTCTTTGCAAAACTTATAGCCAGACCTTGGCTGGTGCCTTCCTGCTGAAATAGCTGTGTGAGGGAAGCTGTATTTATGTCTTCAGCATCGTGTGAACCCCTCTGAAACCATACAAGAAAAGATGTCTTGTGCAAATTAAGCACACTGGGTTGCAGGTTTGACAGATTTTTTTCTGCACACCAAGTCTTCTGGGACTGCAGATTTCATTACCCAGTCTTCAGAGCATGCCAGAGAGGTTGGTAACTTTAGTGTCGATTCATGGGTGTTGAAGCCAACGTTGCAGTTGATCTAAATACAGAAATATGTCACCTTGTTCATAATAGCTTTTCCTCCTATTATCAGCTTAAGTATTTCTGACATAACTTCTTCATGCTGCTTGAGTTATTTGTCTTCTTATTCCAGGACCTTAGAAAGGCTTGCAAATAGGACCTTAGAAAGGCTTGCAAATAGCCACACGGCAAGTTCCATTATAAATTTTAATTCAAATATTTGTTGGTGTAAAAATCTGTGATACAAACTAATAGAAACCAGCAGTCATTTCAGATATGAATATTCTGAAATGTATTTTTGAAATATCTTTTTTGGTATCTGTAGTAATGATAACACTGGCTCTTTAGATGTAGAGAATTCTCTATTCATATGCTCCTGAGTATTGAAAACAAGATTTACTACCTGCCACCATTAGAAGGTATCTTTTCAAATTATACAAAAAAAAAATTTTTATTATTAATTTTCATGATTAATTGTTTCCGTGAGGAACAGTCCTTGAAAACATAAATTCCTTGCCCTTTGAAATGACTATGCTGCAGCTGATTCACTAATTGTTTCCATGGGTTAACTAGATTAATCATTGTGCCTATAGCAATGCTTCATGTTTATTTTATCCAGAACACTAATCCAGTTTTCATTATATATAGACCTGTGGCTACTGTGCTTTGGGAAAATAAGCTATTCTTATCACTAGAGATGCATATCTTTAAAAGTAAGAAACTTTTATATTCTACTTTAAAATCTACAAATAAGATTTCCTGTTAATAAATCTAGCTATTGGATTTAAGTTTTGGACTTTTCTTGTAAAAGGTAAGGCTTAAACTGACAGAAATTAAAGGAAAATTTAAAACAGTCAAGAATATCTAGCTGTACAAAGAATTTTAATATAATATTTAAACAGTGTATTAATTTCTGAGGAATTGAGAACTTACTGGTTTTCAAATACATGATGATGATATGGGGCTAGATAACATAAAAAATAAATATGGGGGCATTTTTCACTTTTAAAAAATTTATCTTAGTAGCTTAAATGCACTTTTTAACCTTGGAAATGGTTTGTTGTAGAAATCCCTCAGACAACAGCAGAAATTGGCAACTGCCAAGTGTGAGCTAAAACACACCATTACTTGTATCCATACATTTGGCACAGGTTTGGGATGCTGTTTTAGTGGCAGTGTTGGGAAACGTGAGGAGATTTTGAAATTTAAGAAACATAGAAATGGTTTTTAACATCACAAGGAACAAGGGAAACAGTTGCAAACATTTTCTTGTAGCAAGCATGGAACTTCTTTTAAATTCCAGATGTGGCTTTGTATTAGTGTCTCTTGAGAAAGCAACCTTTCAAAATCAGCCTTGAAAACATAGTTATGTTTGTCATATCCCAAGGCAAATAACAAGCTTGTTGGCTGTATCATCTTGGAAAGAAAGTTTTATTTGTTTGTGCAGCTAGAACTCCCAGTCCTTGCATTATTTAGAGAATTCTTCCAAATGAAGATTGCTCCTGTAATAACCTTGTGGTTGCAAGGAATTGGATAGAACATGAGGAGAAATGGCAACAAAGGTTTCAAACAAGGTAGCAGTGAATGAATTGGCAAGGAGAGAAATGGTGATAACATGAAAGTCAAGAAAATGCCAAGTAATTGAAATCATGATAATATGATGCAAAATTTCTGCTTTTTTCTTTTTAATCTCATATAGGTGAAAGTATTGTAATTTTTATCTGAAACAGGAAATCTCAATTTAAGAATACATATATATGTAAGGTATGGCAGCTAAATATTACTTCTTAAAAAAAATCCATTAAATACTCAAGGGAGAAAGAGACATTGCCTAAACAAGTTAAATGGTTTATAAATACTTTGTCATGCACTAAATCCAAATAGCATAGAAAAATAACATGGAAGGGTGTTTCTTACTTTCAAGTTGGAAGAGAACAAATTTCCTCCTGTAGGAAAAATATGGCATCATCTTATCCCACTGGAGCACCCTAATCACTTTCAGGGAGTGAGACACCAGAGACATTCTGTCCCATGGCACTCATTGTTTTAAAAAAACGATGTGGGAAACAGGTTTCTCACTCCCAGAGTCTCCATTTGCTCAAATACCTTCCCTGAACATACAAATTCTTTTCAAAACAAAATATTTCCCAAATGTTACACATCTGACACAAAAACACAGAAAGAAAAAAAAAAAAAAGCACCAAAGAAAACCCCAAACCAAAACAATCCCTTTTTAAAGCTCTACCCTGTGTCTCAGCCACTACTCTTTTGCTGCTGGTGGGAAATAATGAATAAATAGAAAGCCTCTTGGAAAAAAAATCAGAAAAGTAAGGAAAGGCAAAGATCTTACCCACTGTGCCTTTGTCTATGTTGTGAAGGTTAAGATTTAGTATCTCCCCTTAAGCTCAGGAAAACCAGACACTTTCAAAACCTCAGATCATGAGTGGCTTTTTATTGACTCGTATCTCCTACACTGATGGCTGGGAGTTTACAACCAACTTTTCTTCTACCTTAAGGAGAAGAAAACATCTCCTTGGACTTCAGCCACTGTCTTTGTGCAGTTAGCTCATAAGCCATAAAATCTAACCAAGTGAAAAAGTGGCCACACATTTCAAAATAAGCTTCTCATTTGAAAAATGGACCTTAGAGAAAGTAACTGATGAGTGGTAATAGTGCTGTAACTCAACATTAACCATGCTGCAAAGCTCTGGATGAATTCTGCTCCCAAAGGGTAGAAATCCTTTTAGAAAATCAGGTTTTCAGAGCAGGCAGACATAATCTTTAAAGTCACGTCCTCTGCCCTCTACTGACATTCCACTTCAACCAGTATGTGACCTTTTACCTAAAGTCACTGTTCCACACATATTTTAGATGTTAGCAACCGCGTGATTTGCTCTGAGGAGCATGCTGATGGCTTTGCCATTAGGTAAGCTAGGACACTTACCTTCTTAAAACCACATGAAAATAAGCTCAGAAGAGAAGACATTAACCTGCCTCTAACCCACATGCAGTTCAAGTGTACATTAACAGACTAATTCTTCTCTGAAGCCTTTATGAAAGAGCAGCTGCCACAGGGCATCATATTTTGTACGTTTCAAAGAAAGATGTAATGCTTTGAAGAGACCATCAGAGCTCACTGGAGAGCAGGTAGCCCCTCAGCTGGATATAATAGTTGTTGCTAAGGTGAGTTATTGCAAAACATCCTGCTGAAAGTATTGTCTTAATGTTATAGGCAGTTCAGTGGTTGTTTTCAAGAAATTGATTACCTGAAGCCAGTTTGTTACACTAAAGGTTGTCCTTCAAGCCCCGGAACCCACAATGGGCCAGCAAAAATCAATTTTGCCCAGTCTCTTACGGGGACTGTTTGTGTCTAATTTCATTCTGAATAAAGATCATGGATATCATGATTTGGTTTCATAAGGGAATACTCTATGGAAAACATTGGAATGGTGGCTGAAAATGAAAGGAAACAACTTCTCACAAAACCTCCCAGAAGTAAGGTGCAGGCAGTAAGAAGCAAAAAACTCCGCAGGTTCTTCCCCTAGAAGTTCACAAGTGAAAAGGAGATTCCAAAGAAAATCTAAAAAGGGACAAGAGAAGCAGAAGAAAGAGGTAAATTATAACAAAATCAAACATATGCTCAGTGTAAGTGAAATCTTTGCATGGTGCTGTCTAGTCTGTGAATATTTCTTGACTTTGATGTGAAAGATATGTCAATAATCAATACTGACAGCTGCCTTGCACTAAGAAGCTGAATAAAGTTCAACTTCCTTGATAAATTTATTTTCAGTGAGTTGCACCAAACTTCACTGTTGCCTTTGTAATTTATTATCACTATTAAGTACCAGTTCAGCACTGCTACAGTGAGCTGCTTGGTCAGTGACCTGAACCTACTGTTCCTATGATAAAGCCTCTGCCAAGCACAAAAGAAAGGGTTTGCTTTGGTCCTATTCTAATTTTAAGCACACCACCAAAATGTTGATAACCAATCTCATTAGGAACCCACCTGCCCACCAGGGAAACTTTTCACCTAAATTTAATGAAAATGGGCAACATGGTTTAGATTTTTATGTTTTATATTTTAAAGTACAAAGTGATGGGTGTTTTTCTTTCTCTTTTAAAGGATGCACTCCAGTTTATCATAAAACAGAAGTGGTTAAACAAATTTGAATGGTTCTAGAAGCACAGTACAGCATTTTATTGCTAAAAATGTCCTGGTAAACATGAAGAAAGGTGGGTGGTGACATTAAGAAAAAAAATAGCAAGGCTCAAATAGCACAGATCTTGAATATGGGCCTTGTAAAATAAAAATACATTTCATTTGAGTGTGAATTTGACTTCTAAATAATAACATTCTTAAGAGTAATGGCTTTACTACTATGTAGTTTGTACTTTCAGATAATAACAGGCAATGCTCACTATTTTATTGAGATAAGGAAATTATTTTATTGAGACTAGTCAAACATTAAAACAGGAAGTAAAAAAAGAAAGTTTCACATTCACGTTATTATGTTTCAAGATCACTTTCAGATACCTTTTTCAACCATCTTAACTTTCTACTGTTAGCAAAGTGTTCATATTCAAAGCCTGCTAGGGGAGACCTTATCACTCTATACAACTACCAGAAAGGAGGATGCAGTCAGGTGGGGGTCAGTCTCTTCCCAAAAGTAACAAGGGACAGGACAAGAGGAAATGGCCTCAAGTTGCACCAGGAGAGGGTTACATTGAATATAAGAAAAATTTCTTCATGGAAAGTGTTACCAAGCACTGCAATAGCCTTCCCAGGGAAGTGGTGGAGTCACCACCCTGGTGGTATTTAAAAGACAAGTAGATGTAGCACTCGGGAACATGGTCTAGTGATGGACTTGGTGATGCTGGTTGATGATTGGACTTGATCTTAAAGGTCTTTTCCAACCGTAATGATTCTGGTTCTGGATATAAAATATGCACAGGAGTTCAAAGCTCCCTGTGTTATCAGTCTTGCAAACAGTGCTCACACTCAGAAGTTTCTCCAATATCTGGGAATTTTCCTAAGGAAATTAAAACTGACAAATATGCTTCCAACTCCTTAATGCAGAAATGAAACAGATTTCTTGGAATCTCAGATGCTCATTCTCTATAGCATCCTAAAAGGTCACATGCACATTTCAAAACAATATAAACAATTCACAGAATTACTTGTTTTTTAAAAAAAGCTGAGCAGCAGGGGTTTTTTTTCAGTTCCCTCTACATAACCATGATAATTTCTGTATTTGTGAAGATCAAGGTCAGTTATCATAGGATCACTAATGTCTGACCTTCTGTATCTCAAAAAATCTTACATTTCACCCAGACACCCACAGACCAAACCCAAGAACATTTAGCCATTTAAATCCTGTACTCTAATTTCTTTGAGCCTTTCGAGAAAAATAAGTACTCCATCAGCTCAGTACGTCTCTTTAGGGGAGTTTGCTCTCACTGCCAGATCTTGTTACAGCTGTTCTTTATTTCTAATTCAATTCTGCCTGACTGATGCTTCCAGCCACCAGTTGCCAGTTGTCTTTCACCAGCCAGCTGAAGAGGCCATTAACATCCAACTGTGCTTCTTCAGTGATACTGCTGAGAATGAGAAAAAGCTCTTCTTAAAGGTACAGATTACACTTGTGGCTCCTTTCCAGATGACATCCAGTCCTTCAGTGCCAATATCCTCAGTACGTCTGACCAGTGCACACATCTTCTCACCAAAAAAGTCTCACTAGATTGCTGAGGAACTGGAAAAACTCTGCTGGAGAGTTTATTTCTCTCTCGACCATTAAGGGAAATCTGAGTGGTCTAATGTCAAAACCAAATGTCTGTGAAATGTTCCCCACTACTCTTTTAGAACATGCAGAGAAGCCCGTGACTTCTGCAGCACCATGTTAAAGAACAGCAGAATTTTTGTGTTTGATCAGATATTTAAGAAAGCTGATTAACATGTTGTTTCATTTTGTATTGCGGTAATTTTTGCAAAATATGGTCAGTCAGAGGACCAAATTTTGGAATATACTTCCCATGACAATGTTAAGCGTAGCAACTTAAGTTTTAGAGCAATTGTATCAGGCTACTTTGCAAACAGAACAAGGTAACTCTGCTTTGGCAGTCTCTTGAGTCCATGTTATTTCTGTTTTGCACTGTGAAAGAACTGTAATGTAATTTTTTTAAATGAAAATATAGCCTTGACAGCAGAGTTTTGCTTGAGGATGTGAATTTGACAGCAAATCCCTTGGCTGTGAGAGGCCTTGCTTGTAGTAAGTCACCTCCTGACAACCCCTAAATCACAGGCTGAAATGAATATGAATAAATTACATAAAATGCTTCTGTCCTAAAGCTGGGTGCATTTTACCTTTTATTCCTTCAGTTTCATGTCCTTCTTTTAGTTCCTTTCTCTTCTGCCATCTTCCTCTTTTCTTAAGTCTTTTATTTTGTTTCTTTGAAGAAAAACCTGCAGTTCTTCAAATAGGAAGGAAGTTTTACCTTTTTTTTTTTTTTTTTTTTTACTATTTAACCACTTTTTTGTCTCCAGATAGATTTGAGACATGACTAAGAACTTTGACTAATTTAAGTTCTAAGTTATTATTCTATTTTACTTCACCTCTGGTCACTCCCATCTCTCTTGTCTACCTCTTTTTAATCAGTCTTTCTAATGTTTCTGGTTATAAACATGTCTCCTATCTATTTCTTTCCCTGAAAGTCTTTACTTTTATTAACTATTCTTCTTTTCTAGAGTATGTTTGAATTTACTATCCCTTTTCAGGTTTTTTTGTTGTTTTGTTTTGTTTTTTTCCCCTCAGAGGTTGTTTTCTGTGGCTCAGCTCTATTGGCAAGACTTCAATCATGGTCCCAGGTGTTTGGCTCTGAAATCCTCTGGGATGGGATGCCTCGTGGCTGGAAGATAGTTTAGGAAGTCTCAAAACTCTGTTCACTTGAACTCACTCAGTAGAATAAGTGTGAAGGATGAAGTAATAGTCAAGGAACTCTTGCCTAAGTTTTGGGAGCCTGAAAAGCACATCCCACCATCACTGTCCCAGCATCCCCTTCTTTGTCACCCCACTACCTGCTCTCCAAAACTGCTTTACTCCATTTGCTATAGTGCAAGAAGAGAATTTTTTACTGTTCCATATCCTAACTCACATAGAATACTGAATTATTCCACGTTCTTAACCAATTTCGCACTTTGAATGGGATACAATTATTGTTGATGGGTAAGAAAAGTTTCATGCCAATGACTCATATGAGAGAGCAGCAGCCTAATTCAGCAGGCTAGTAGGCTGAAACAGTAGGAAAGGTTGCAGTTGCAGCTGTTTCTCAGTACTCTTAAGACCATATCTTTTTACTTTGAGTAAAATTTTAGGCAGTTGTATTCTGGATTTTTTCAGACACTGTAGTTCCACTAAAGACACTTCACTTAAATGAATTTAGGTTTAAAAAAATGATTCTTTCATTTTAAAGCATGCTGATTCAATACAGTTTAGCTGAAAAGTATCTCGTGATTCAAAACCAAGAGAAATTAAAAATAAAATATTGAAACAACATTATTTTTGAAATTATTTGGTATAAAAGCCTAGATTGTTTTCCTTAAAGTGTTCAGACTTTAATTTTATTGTGGTTTGTGGCAGGAAATTTCTTTAAACCTCAAAAATACCCACAGTGGCAGATGCAACTTCTACCCCTTTGATGAGTTTGCTATATATGGTATAACAATGAATCTTTTGGTTTTGCTACTATACAGCTTCATTTGTATCCATTTGATTTTACACCATGACAATGCATACTAATTTGTTTTCCTCGCTTGTCATCCTAATGATCATTTACCTTACATTTATCCTGGTTTATTACATGAAAGTAATTGAGTACTTTAATAACGGAATAAATTATACACTACAACTCCAGTTTTAAATGCCTATTTCATTAACATTTTATAATTTTATTTTCTGCATAAGATCTACCCTATAACTCCCTGTTGCTCCAATAAATTATTTTACAACTTTATTCAGTATTTGGTGATTATATTAAATTTATTCCACAGCTCATACGCTACATCATATTAAATATATCTCAGCCAGGTGTTGCAGATTTCATCTGCTGAACCATTAAAAGCTCACAAATGAACGTATACGAGAAAATTACCTTCTGAAATAGATTTATTAATATTTTGTGTCTATAACTAAAACAAGCTGCCATGAATTGAAAAGGGCATGAATGAATAGGTAATATCAGCATTCCTATTCCTCATACACAAATTTTACTACCGACTACTTCAAATATAGAAGGGTTCTCACAATTACAGTATACTTCATTTATTCTATTTGGTTTGCACGGACAGATTTTGGTAGTGGCATCAGTGGGGGACACAGGGCTGGCTTCTGTGAGAAACTGCCTCAAGTTTACCCCATGTTCAATGGAGCCAATGGCAGCTGGCTCCAAGATGGACATACTGCTGGTCAGGGCCAAGCCAATCAGAAATGGTGGTAGCAGCTCTGTGATACCATATTTAAGAAGGGAAAAAAAGTTATTGTGGGGAAGAAATTGTGCTGAGAGAAGAGTGGAGTGAGAATATGTGAGAGGAAAAACTTTGCAGACACCAAGGTCACTGGAGAAGGAGCGGGAGAAGGAAGTGGTCCAGATGGTGGAGCAGAGATTTCCCTGCAGCCCCTGGTTAAGACCATGGTGAGGCAGCTGTGCTCATACAGCCCACAGAGGTCAACAGGAGTGCAGACATTCTACCTGCAGCCCGTGGAGCAGACCCACACTGGAGCAGGTGGATGCACAAAAGAAGGCCGTGACCCCATAGGAAGCCCATGGTGCAGAAGGGTCTTGCCAGGATCTATGGTTCTGTGGAGAGAAGAGACCATGCTAGAGCAGGTTTCCTGGTGGGATCTGTGACCCTGTGGGAACCCATGCCGGAGCAGGCTGATGTTGCAGGATTGCATCCTGTTGAAGTGGACCCATGCTGGAGAACTTTGTGGAGAACTGTGCGAAGGATTTACACTGGAGAAGTCTGTGGAGGACTGTCTTCCACAGGAGGGACTCCATGCTGGAAAAGAGGAAGTACTTTCTCTCTGACCAGCAACATAAACAACACGTGATGAACTAACCATAACCCCCATTCCCCATCTCCCTGTGCTTCTGGAGGGGAGGAGGTAGAACCTGGGAAGAAGGGAAGGGTGACGGGAAGATGTTTTTTTAAGATTCATTTTAATTCTTATTATCCTGCTCTGATTTTAATTGGTAATAAATTGAATTGATTTCCCCAAGTTGGGTCTTTTTTGCCCATGGTGCTAATCAGTGAGTGATCTCTCCCTGTCCTTATATCAAGTCATGAGACTTTTGCTATATTTTTCTGTGCCCTGTACAATTGCAGAGAGGAGTGAGGAGTTATAGAGTGGCTTTGGTGGGTACCTGTAATCCATCCAGGGTTAAACTGCCACGTTTATTTAGCCACATACTGTGTTTCAAGATTTTTCTAATTGCACTCATGTTCTATATGGGGCATATTGGTATATTTCCCTTTTCCATTTTTTTTTCTTGTATCTCAACCAACACCCCTGAAGCCACAGAGGCTCTCTCCTGAAAGATCTAGCCTTTCCTTCTTGAACCATGTTGTTTACTTGCCTTTAGTTTGTTGTCTCCAGGGACAATAACGCACTGGAGGCCAGAAAAGTGCACAGCCATCTACAAGTAATGTAGGCTTCTGGTTTCCAGCACAACTACTCACAAAAACTCTGGAGACTGCTTTGGTACCCACAACAGCTGGACACCCTGGCTGAGATGAGGGGATGGAGCTGCCTCGGAAATGTCACATTAGCACATCTTGGATCACTAATTCTCCTATCAGTGGAGCAGGAAGGACTAAGGCCTATGGATGTCAGTAAGGCTACTCAGCTGGAAGCATGCAGTCTTAGAATCACAGAGTCATAGAATCATCAAAGTTGGAAGAGACCTTTAAGATCACCCAGTCTGTCAGTTTTGCACTGTCACTGTAACCCCTAAACCACATTACCCAGACAGATCCAGATGCCTTTTGAACACTTCCAGGGATGGTGACTCCACCACCTCACTGAGCAACATGTTCCAATGCCTAATCTAATTTTTCAGTGAAAAGAATTTTTCTAACATCTGATCTGAAACTCCCCTGGCACAACTCAAGGCCATTTCCTCTCGTCCTTTCCATTTGAGACATGGCAGAAGAAATCAACACCCACCTCACTTCAATCTCCTTTCAGGTAGTTGTAAAGAGCAATGAGGTACTCCCTGAGCCTCCACTTCTCCAGACTAAACATCCCCAGCTCTGTCAGCTGTTTCTCATAAGACTTGTGCTCCAGGTGTTCCGTTGCTGTTCTCTGGACACAATTCAGCACCTCAACATCCTTTTTAAAGTGAGGGGCCTAAAACTGAACATGGTACATGAGGTTCAGTCTCATCAGTGCCAAGTACAGAGGGGCAATCACTTCCCTAGTCCTACTGGCCACACTATTTCTGATACAAGTCAGGATACCACTGGCCTTCTTAGCCATCTGGGCACACTGCTGGCTCATGTTCAGCCAGCCCTCAAACAGCACCGCCAGGTCCTTTTTTCCACAGGGCAGCTTTTCAGCCACTCTTCCCCAAACCTCTAGCACTGCCTGGGGTTGTTGCGACCCAAATGCAGGGCCCAGACTTTGCCTTCTTGAAGCTCATACAGTTAGTCTCAGCCCACTGAGCCAGCCTGTCAAGGTCTCTCTGCAGAGCCTTCCTACCTTCCAGAAGATCAACACTCCCACCTAACTTGGTATCATCTGCAATCTTACTGAGAATGCACTCAATCTCCTCATCCAGATCATCAATAGAGATGTTAAACAGAATTGGTCCCAGTACTGAGACCTGGGAAACACCACTAGTGACCCCCCACAAACTGAATTGAGTTCCATTCACCACCACTCTCTGAGGTCAGCTGTCCAGCCACTTTTTCACCCAGTGAGAGGTGTACCTGTCCACAACATGGGAAGCCAGATTGTCCAGGACAGTGCTGTGGGAGACAGTGTCAAATGCCTTACTGAAGTCTAGACAGACAACATCCACAGCCTTTCTCTGATCTACTAAGGACAACTTACTTCAGACGTTAAAATATTTCATTAAATAGGTAAACTGAAACATGACCTCTCTACGTACTTTTCTTCCCAGCACTGTGAAGCTTAAGCAGATTCAAGTGAATGCACATACTCTATCCTAGAAGCTGATGCATGTTATAGGACAATGCATTACTAAGAGAAAAATCAGTTTTACAGTATGAAATTCCAAGTAAGAATTCACAACTATTAATCTAACCCACAGTCCAAAGTAACCTAAACAATTTTTCATATACATCTGTACTGGCTCTGGCTGAGCTGGAGTTCATTCCCCATAGTAGCCTTCACAGTGCTGTGCCTTGCATTGTTAGCTAGAAGGGTGTTGATAACACATCGGTGTTTTGGCTACTGCTGAGCACAGCACCAGCACTGTAACAATCCTTCCTCAACTGAGGGCAAGATCCTGGGAGGGGACAGAAGGCCAGCTGACCCAAACTAACCAAGGGGATATTCCATGCCCTATGACGTCAGCTCAGACATCAAAGCTAATGCAAGGAGCAGGAAGGCAGGCATTCATTGTGCCCAGTGGCTGCCTGCTGAGGAACCATTACATGTGCTGAAGCCCTGCTTCTTGGAGGTGGCTGACCACGGCTACTGATGGGTAGTAGAGAACAAACAATGCTATCCTGCATTTCGCTTTTGCTTCTGCTTTAATAAACTGTCTTATCACAACCCACAAATTGTTTTCCATCTTACCATCTCCCCTGTCCTGCTGGGAAGGGGAGTGATAGAGTGGCTGGGTGGGCACTTGGCATCCAGCCAAGATCAACACACCACAACATCAGACAAAAAATGGAACAAACTGAAGGTAACTCACTGAAATAGAGGCATTTACTTCTTTGAAAAGACAGTAAGATGAGTTCCTGAACGAATGTATAGATAGTTGAAAGAAAGGACACAGGCCACATTCTGGACATAAAGATACGATTGTCTAAATGGCATTTCTCCATTGCAAAGTTTCTGCTGTTCTTGTACAATATAATACTTTACTCTCAAAAGAGGTAGGACAGTTGGGAGGGAATAAAAGCTGAGAAATAGCTACTGTTATGTTTGAAGAGTATTTTAGCTCATCAAATGTAACCTTTGAGACAAAGGTAAAGACAGTCTTTATGCTTATCAAGGAAAAAGCTTACATGACATTTCCCAAATCTCCTACTTACCCAACTGTCTAGTTGGCTGCAGCAGCAAGTACCCAGGAGCAGCACAGTCAGGATGGCTGCTGCATCTTGTCTCCCAGAATGTCACATTTTCAACTCTCCCCATTGCTCTTTCTTTTTTCTAGTTTTTTAAATCCATTTGACAGAGATGGGATAGATTCATTTTCTATCAGATCTGAAGAGAAAGCCATATCTGTACTTTTTGTGTCTCATCAGAGGCTTAAAGGCATGGTGAATAGTTTAACAGGTGAGAGAAAATCTAGGTTCTTTTTCTAAAGAAAGAAAAGTTTCTGGGCTAGCAAGGTGCTCCTGGAAAGAGTATGGAGAAGGAAGAAAGATGGGGATTGCCCTGGATCATTCTCCTCTCTGTGTAGACCTGTGCAGGCCACTGCAGTGAAGGCACATCTTTTCTCACCAAGTCAGGTGAAAAAAGTCTGTGGGTTAAATTCCTGAAATGAGGGTTTGCTATCAGTGTTCTTGTGCCTCTGTCCCTGTTTTCAAGTGGATGTCGTGTGTAATATTTTTATTCATGAGATCATACAGAAAACAGGAGTGTCTACAGTTCTGGGAAAGCAATGTTTTCTGTGTGCATTCATACACAAATAAATGATAATTTTAAAAATACTATTAATCTTAATGACTAAATCCCACAATTTGCACAATCTACAATTAGAAATTATGGTTCCTTGCAGCCTATTATCTTGCTATCATTATTTCTCATTTCCTACTTAACAAACTGGACCTGACATGCTTCCTCTTGCCATTTATAATCCCAAAATCCATGCTCTGAGTTTTCTTGCTTCTGGTCCTTCAAATGTAAAAATTATCAACTTAAAGAAAAATGCTTATCTGCCAGTGTGGACGGCAGCAGCCAAATGCCAACGATTCTGAGTATAGCTATGAATATATATTGCTGTTGTCCTCTCTTAGTGAAAGCAGGAGTACTTGGCTCTGTAGAATAAATATTTCCTGAAAAGTGCTATACTCTGTACACCTAGTACTACTACATGATTTGCATATCTATTTTTTTCATTAGAATGAAAACTTATCACTTTGTTACAGCTCTGCAATGAACCATTTACACTCTACCAGAAATTATTTCCTGTAATTGTTAGGGTACAAAAAATATTTCATTATAAGGAAGTTTATTATCTATTGGAGATACCTTGCCTGAAAAGCAAGTATTAGTACAGATTCCTTAGCTTCCCTGGGATCTTGATGCATATACACTTGAAAAGGCCAACAGTAATAAGTAGAAATAGAAGTAGAGATATGAAGGAAAGGAGAAAAGTGTCTTATCCATATATACAAGTAAGCATAAGTATTCAGTGCTGATTTATATTTAACATATATTTCATATCCTGAAAATGAGAGGTAGCATGGCTGATTAGAAACAATTTTTCTAGATGCAATTTACACTGTAAATAACAGAAGCCTAGAAATTGATGTATCACATAAAATAAACAGCAATACTGGCTCATTTTTACCAGCAGAAAATTTGCTTTTCAGCATTCAAGTTCAGCATTTCTGACTACACAATTTCTTTTCTGTTTCCAAGCATGTATTGAAGTTTGAAGGTCAGAGAATGCTTGACTCATGTACAGTTACCTCAGTATACTTTCTTCTGACCTTTAGGTAACTGATGAATATTTTAAGTAACCACATAGTTTTTAAGCCATTCCCATGACATTTATTCAGGAAAGGATTACTCCTGATGTTCAGCATTTCTGCATTTCAGACTGCCAGTGCTTCAGCTATCATCATTGCTCCAGTTCACTGCTCAGAAAAATGGAGTTGGATGAAGTCTTGGGCTTCAGCTACTACTGGCTCTTTCAGTTTATGAATTCTTATGATTGCAGGTTTTAACCTTTTTTTCAGCAATATCCTCAATTTCCCAGTGTCTGTTCTTCAGGCTTGCTGATCTGTCTTGGTGACAAATGTCTGCATCAGAACAGATTCACTTTATTTTCTCAGTCTCATCCACATGTTTAAAAAGGTCTTAGAGATTTAGGAACTAACAGAACTAGGCAAATACAGCAAGAAATGTCAGTGAATTATTGCTTTAATATTTTTTAATGAATGCTTTTTATCTGTGTCCAGCAATAGCCCAATGCACGGGTTTCACAGTTGGTAGAGCTAAAGAATCAACAATTTTTAAATGAATGTTGAAGTCTAAGAACAAGACTCATTTTCCATTAAATTCTTACACCAGAAATCAGATTTTAAGAGCTCTAAGAATTTAATAGGGAGTTGAAGCACTCCTGTTAGTGTGAATAAGCTAAGGAAGCATTGCAGCTGTATTTTAGTCAGGTACAAGTCATCACGCTAAAGATAAGAATAATTGCCTAAAATTCAATAATATGTGCTGAGCTAATGGCCTGCTCTGGCCTCACAAATGCTGCTATCACTGTGTCACTGTGGCAGAGTTCATTTCTTTTTTTGCCGGTCCACCAGGATCAGCAGGCTCAGCCTGATCAGAAGACCCAGTGCTGACTGGTACCATGCCCTCTGCATGCCTGACAGTGGCCAGAGTGATGGTACTCCACTTCTCTCCTAAGCTTCTCACAAAAGGTACCTTGTGGGCTGACTGTGGATCACGGGACCAGGGGCCCTGTGAAAATGAATTACAATGGTGGATGGATCCCTCCTACACCCTTCAGAGATGGTAGAAGCATTCTGGTTCTACAGAGCAGTTGGCTGCACAAACACTCCTATTTATTTTCATTTCTGCTCAAGCGACTTCAAGCAGTACTACAGAATGCACTTTTTTTTTTAAATAGCAAACATTTAGCTTGTTTTAAAATCTGCAGGCTACTCAAAAGCCATGTGGGAGCTTGACAGGTCTGTCAGTTTATTGCAAACAAGATTTATTTACTGCCAAATCAGAAACAGCAGCACCTCAGTAAGCCCTGTAGCCTTCTGATCTGCAAGGGCATGTTGTTTAAAGATTTCATAATTAGTTCATTATCTATGAATGGGCTATGGGCTATTTTCCAATTAGTCTATCCATTTTATTCAGGCCTGCACACTAACAATAATAGATCAAAAGAAAATGTATTCCTCTTGATTCAAGAACTTCTGCATTACGCTGGTAATTTCCTCTCCTCTAAAGTGGTTTATTTCTTTCCTCTTTCTTTACTTCTGGCCTGCCCTGAAACATCAGTCCAATTAGGGTGTTTGAAGACTCAAGTTCCCTTTGGCAGCTTGATACTAATAGGGCTTCTCTTCTCCAAACCAGAAACATTCTCTGTGGCTAAAGATAGATTAAAGAAAAGATGATAGGGAGAAACTCAGATTCTAAGACCAATGAAATAAAACACCTCTTTATTGGCAACCTTAATCGATATTAGAAGAGTAAAGAAATCAGCATTCATTGCTTTTGCCTATAGTTTTTCCATGATTAGGCCAGTAGGTCTTTTCTTCCTGACAAGGTAGTGTATCAGATGTAAATCCAAACCTCAAGAATATATTTACTTTAGATGCCAAAGCATGTCACTGCCCAAATGAAATATAAGCAACAGTATAGTTAATTTCTAGTTTAAAAAAATGTGTCCAGGGAAATAAATACCCTGTTGCCTTCTTAAAAAATTACCAAATTTAAACAGGAGAAATTCTTCACTAGTTTGCTAATGCCCAGAATGTAAATGTCACCATCATTTATTCTACTTATGACTAGACATCCAGTGTTTCATCATATTTTAAAGACATTTCTTCTAGTCAGTCTCAATCAGTAAAAGGAAAAAGTCATAGTAATTTGATATAAATTCCTTCCTGGGGTTGCACCTGTAAAAAAAAGTTCTTGAATTATTCTGACACTAAGTAGGAACAAACAAACAAAGTGAAATAAATGATAGTGGAGTGCTATTTTTATCGAATTGAGAAAATTTCCTCAAAACACTCTTTATTGTTTTCTTTTTTTTGGTTTTTTTTTTTTTTTCACCCAACTCAGCTGTCAGTTGGGGAATCTGCCCTGTCCTAGAAACACAGGAAGTTTTTAGCCATTTTTAGCTATTGGGAATATAGTTTTCATACTAAAAATTGGATATTCAAACTTCCAATGATTTTGTCACATCTGGGTGAAAGACTGAAAAATCAAAATACATAATTAAATATAACATCTTGCAGTTATTATGTGGTTTCGAACAGACTAGGGGAGCTTTTTCCATTCTACTTTTCTCCTCATTCTTATTCATATAGGCAAAAAGGGTTTGTTCAGAAAGATCTTTGGAGGAATATTGTCATAAGACCACTGGCAGAATCACAGAATCACAGAATATGTTGAGTTGGAAGGGACCCACAGGATCATCAGGGCATTCATATGAGTGTGAATATTTCCTGGGTTTGACCACTTACTGATCGTTCCAGTTAGATGCACAAAATAAGAGCTGAGTCTCACATGGTACTCTGTGTAAGTGCCAAAGTCTGAGATGTCAATATTTAGGACCAGAAGTGCACAGAGCCACTGCCAAATATGTCCATTCCCACAGATGCCACAATGGACGGACTTCTGAGTTTATCAGCAGAGCTACCATATATATAAAAAGTATTCACACAGAACCACACTTGATTTTTCTCAAAAATAAGCAACTTGTTGTTTGTTTGATTTGACAAATAGAATGAGATTCAAACTGAGAGTAAAACATCCAAATCTGTCCATCTATGTATATGGATTCAAATATGTCCTTGTGGGATCCTACTAAAGTTTGTGGACACTAGCTCATCAACCATATATTGAGGTCGTAAAGTTATTTAACTGACTAACTGCTGTGGTAATATTCAGTGGCCTAAGTATAGATGTGCAGTGTAATTTTAGATGCTGTGAATTATCGTTCATATCTTCAGTTTCTGCCACAAGAGATGGAGGTCTGCTGTGCCTACCCTATCAGCCTGCCCTGGACAGATCTCCTGGGCATCTCAAGCACCACAAGAAGCCTGTACACAGGAAACTAACTGAGTCCCACCCTGAGCAGCTGCTCTGGGGTGAGATGAACTGCTCTACAGGTGTAAAGGACTGCATGACTGTGACGAGGTCTTCAACTCCCTCCAAATGCCTACTTGTAGAAACATTAGTTTGGATATCTTTTTTTTAACTGAATCCCAACCACAAGCTTCTCCTTCTGAAACAAAACATATAATTCCAAGAAAGCCTAAGAAAGTACAAGACTATATAAAGAAAATACTATATTTTTTTGTTGTTGCTTTTGAGCTTACACCATTATAGATTTGTTTTCTTTTTTTGAGAATTGGACTGCATATTTCTCATTAGCAGATGTATTGGGAGTACTCTCTATCTTTGCAGCCAACGGTTCCAACCACTGTAAATCAAGCCTGGAAATCCCTCATCATCCAGGGAGTTTCCAAAATCATAGAATCATAGAATCAGATGAGTTGGAAAGGACCTCTGAAAACATCAAGTCCAACTCTTGATGTTGTAACTCATAGTTACTAGACTATGGCACTAAGTACCACATCCAGCCTCATCTTATATACCTCCAGGGATGGAGAATCCACTACCTCCCTGGGCAGCCCGTTCCAATGCCTGATTATCCTCTCTGTAAAGAATTTCTTCCTAATATCCAACTTAAACCTTCCCTGGCAGAACTTGAGATCATGCCCTCTTGTCTTCCTGGTAACTGCCTGGGAGAAGAGACCGACCTCCACCTGGCTACAACCTCAGGCAGTTGTAGAGAATGATGAGGTCTCCCCTGAGCCTTCTCTTCTCCAGGCTAAACAACCCCAGCTCCTTCAGCCTCTCCTTACAGGACTTGTGTTTGAGTCCCTTCACCAACCTGGTTGCTCTTCTCTGGACCTGCATCCAACAGGATGAGGTTCAACAAAGCCAAGTGCCGGGTCCTGCACTTTGGCTACAACAACCCCTTGCAGCGCTACAGGCTGGGCACAGAGTGGCTGGAGAGCAGTCAGGTGGAAAGGGACCTGGGAGTGCTGATTGACAGGAAGCTGAACATGAGCCAGCAGTGTGCCCAGGTGGCCAAGAAGGCAATGGCATCCTGGCTTGGATCAAGAACAGTGTGGCCAGCAGGAGCAGGGCAGTGATCCTTCCCCTGTACTCAGCACTGGTGAGGCCACACCTGGAGTGCTGTGTCCAGTTCTGGGCCCCTCAGTTCAGGAAGGATATTGAGGTGCTGGAGCAGGTCCAGAGAAGAACAACCAGGCTGTTGAAGGGACTCGAGCACAAGTCCTATGAGGAGAGACTGAGGGAACTGGGGTTGTTTAGCCTGGAGAAGAGGAGGCTCAGGGAAGATTTCGTCACTCTCTACAACTGCCTGAAAGGAGGTTGTAGCCAGGTGGGGGTTGGTCTCTTCTCCCAGGCAATCAGCAGTAGGACAAGAGGGCACAGGCTTAAGCTCTGTTGGGGGAGCTTTAGATTGGATATTAGAAAGAAGTTCTTTACAGAGAGAGTGATCAGGCATTGGAATGGCCTGCCCAGAGAGGTGGTGGATTCACCGTCCCTGGAGGTTCTTAAGATGAGGCTGGATGTGGCACTGAGTGCCATGATCTAGTAATCACAGCAGGGTTGGATCAAGGGTTGGACTTGTTGATCTCGAAGGTCTCTTCCAACTCAGTTAATTCTATGATTCTATGATAAAGCGGGTGCATAAGAATGAGGACAGGGAGATCTGAGAGAAGGATGAGAGATGGAAGAGTAGGGTAAGAATATTTCAAAGGAGCATTGCAATGCATTGCTTTGTCATGAGAAACTGCAGATTGAAATGACCTCACTTATAAACAGGCTTTAGCTTGGTGGTTGGTACATGCACCAGAAAACTAAGATGCTCTCACTGAACTCCACTCCACAATTTCCATCAGGAAAGGTTCTACCCTCTCAGATAAACCCTTTAATGGAGTGAAATTACATGTGGAATGTACTGCATTTGTAGAGATTTCTGGCTCTGAGGAATCTCAAGGATTGCTGGACTTACCAAGTGACTCCGCAAAGGCAGTAAATAGCCTTCCTTCTCTGCAGGAGATAAAAACACTGGGCAAGCCCACCCCTTGCAGTGTGTCAGCCTGGCCACATGCCTTGTCAGAGGTCAGTTCATCTCTGGTAAATAAAAAATGTGATGGTGCAAGGTGATGGGGAGGAACCCTGTCCTACACAAAGTCTCTCCTGTCTCTGTCTGGAACACACTGTGCCCAGGCTGTATCGCTGGTCTCTGCTTTTACACAAACAGACACATATATATATACACACAGACAGCTTTTGGGTCACTTATGAGTGATGCCATCACACCTCAAGCTGAAACCCTTTGTTTAACTGTGCTTTTTTCTGCTAAGCTGATGCTGTTGCATGAGATAAATTTGACATTTGCAGAAGAAATGCAGATTTGTCTCCAAAATCATCATCTGTTCCTAATTTCCTTGTTAATTAGAGAACAGCTCACAGGCTCAGAAAGGAACAATAGTCTCTCCCTCAGGCAACAGCTTTATGACATGCTGCACCCATTCAACCAATTGCCTTACTATCATGCTGTGCATTTTATCTTGCCATGAGCTGGAAGCCTTAATTACAATCTTGTGTCTTCCATTGTTTGAGAGAAATTACTAAGTGACATATACAGACAATTAGATTTGAACCTGTTCTAACTAACCTCTTTCCAAGCACAGTATCACAGAATCACAGAATAAGTTGAGTTGGAAGGGATCCACAAGGATCACCAAGTTCAGCTCCTGACCCTGCATAGGACCATCCCCAGGTGTCACACCATTTGCCTGAAAGTATTGTCCAAATGCTTCTTGAAAGGAGCCTGTTCCAGTGTCCAACCACCCTTTGGGTGAAGGACCTTCGCCTAATATCCAACTAAGCCTTCCCTGACATGACTTCAGACCATTCCCCTGGATTCCTGTAAGACACACCGGGTTTTTTTCTGAGGGGGTAGGGGAAGATGGGGAGGGGAGAGTTGCCTTTGAAATACTGTTTCAGGGTCTGAAAAGCTGAGTAATCAATTACCATTGCTTGATCGTCTTACTTTGTCTTCAGCTACCTTGTTCACTCCTGCCACACTTAAATATATCCAGTTAAAACTAGAGCTACAAGAATCACTGAAAGTGGAAAAAAGGGATAACTCCAAGGCACTGTTTTGTGAAAATATGCTTATCATCTGCTTTGCAGGAGCTGGACATTGAATACTGTGGTGGTTTCCTCTGATTTTTCTTGTACTTGGAGAGAGAAGAATGTCCAGCTTTCCATTCACTTTGAGCTTGCCTTATTGGCTTTGGGATCCACATCCAATTGGTGCAGTATGACATTTACATAATTCAATTTCACGTCACCCTTGTGCTGGAGAGATCATCAACCAACCCATTACACTCATTTTTTGTTCTGAGTAATTACAAATGTACATTTCTCTTTCTTAACTCACAACTGAGTGCTGTATTTCTTGACCTCTTGGTTGTCTTTGAGGACAATTAGAGTTTTGTCATAGCCCATGATATTAACCTCAAATACATGAAAATTACAATAATTAAGCCCTGAACAAATAAGCATAGTATTTAAGACCATATACCATATAAAGCATCCATGTCCATCAACACTTTCTAAAGCAGTTTCTGTGGTTTAATGAAGCACAAAGACTTTGCTAAATAATATTTGTGGATAACAGTGGGGCCAGCTGTTTTCCCTTGTCCTTTCCATTTGTATTCACACCGAGCACAAAGAGCATTTGAGATGTGATCAGAAGTTAGAATAAGAGACTCCGGATCTATGTTTTGGGGAACTATATTTTTATGTATGGGGATAGTTAGATACTAATACGTTGCTTCTAATTCAGTACTGAAACTTCTAAGCATGAGGGACACACAATACGAGGACATCTGTCAGTGCATGTTGTGATGCACCAAGTCTGAATTTCAAGGTTGTCTACTAAAAGGAACAAAATAAAGTCTTGTCCAATTTGACAGGTTAAAGGAATAAGTGTAAGATATTTACACAGGAAATTCAAGAAATGGGACAAAAATATATTTCTACCAGCACAAGTGGCCCAGCACTGGAATAGGTCACATGAGGACATGATGAAGTCTTTTTTGACTGATGATTTTTGAGAAGTGTTTGGGCAAATTTCTATCAGAACTGGTTCAGATGGAACATATTCTTCTGGGAAATGCCAGAGGAAAATGGGGGAGACATCCCAGGTGGGCAGAACTAAGTCTGGCACTGCTTGAGGGTCATAACCAATGCAGTAAATTATTGCCAGCCTTCTCCTCCTCCCAGTGGTGCTGGGATAGTTCCCATGCCCAAGCAGCATAAGACGCATTCCCTGTCTGTAAACTACTTTTCAGGGCTCTGCTGTCCATCAGGTGTGCTTGACAAATATTATTCAGATAGATTTAGCAGGTAAAACATCACTCAAAACTAGCATATTCTTAATGAATTATTAAAAGAAGTAAACATAAATTTTCCTTGCCAGCTACTGATGCAATAAGTTATTACTTTCCTTTCTTAAATTGTTTATAATTAGTCTTCCTTATTTATGTTGTCTATTAATCTAAAAATGCCATGTCTGATTATCCTAGTGTTATTAAATCACAATAACAAGAGCTGAAAGACTGACAGCCTACCTCTTTTAAAGAACCATCCCATGATGGATGTACATATAATTTTCCTGAAGTTAGAAAAGAAATTCCACTTCAGAACAGAACTTTAGTTCCCATGTGTTAGCTAACATGGGACTGCACATGGCAAAGAGCCAGCATTTCTGATACATGTCTCTAGAATATATATAGGTTTCAAAAGTACATTATAGCCAGTGAAGTTTATATATCATAAACCAATAGTTTAAGTGCTTTTCTGAATCTCATTTAGCAACAACCTGGATCTTGGACTATCTTTGCAAATTTTGTTTATATACTTAGGGCCCACAGTATCTGTTTTCCACACTCAAATAATTTAACAATCATGTATTTTATTCTCTTTACTTATATCACTAAACCTCGTAATATGTAAATGTTTTATAACTTCAAGAGGTGTGTTTGCATATTAAAACTGGTAGAAAACTTAGACTGGTTCTAAATGTAACATAACATAATGCAACATAGCATAACATAACAGAGTGTCTGGAAATTTGTGGCCTATATAAACTTACTTTAAGAAGCTTAATGTACCAATGAAAACATTTAATAGAAACAATTTTCATTTCCAGTTGAGTAACCAAAAATGTACTTTAATCTTGGGAAAATAACCATTTGCTTTATACTACTTTGATCCTATAATTTTACAAATTCCTTTTGTAGATGCAAGTGGACACCTTCAGAATGAGGACCCTTGGGAATTTTAATACAGCTTCATGAAAGACCTTCCCTTGAAACAAGAGTTTAAGTTTTCAGGCTGGATCTCTTGCTCTGTCAAATGTTCCAGTAATTTAGAAGGACATTTCATGCACAGAAAGAGTGAAAAGTGTTATCCTAAATATAGGTTTTGAGCGATTTTATAGAACAAGGAATTTTGATTTTCTTCCTGTCTAGAACTACTTGAAGGCATCTCACGTACCTAGTTATGCTTTACAACACTTTAGGATGAAACTAAAACTATTTTGCAACTGTGTTCAGTTGACCTTGGCTGGCCACCAGGTCCCTTTCAAGCCACTCTATCAATTCCTCTTTTCAGATGGATAGGGGAAAAATAAGGTAAAAATCTTGTGGGTCAAGAATAAGACAGTTTAATAAATGAAAAGCAAAGGCTGCCCATGGAAGTAAAGGAAAACAAAAAGATTCCTTCTCTATTTCCAACAAGCGGGTGATATCCAGACACGTCCCAGGAAGTAGGATCCCAGTACATATAGCACTTGCAGTAGAGGACGAACATTGTAGAGCTGAGTGTTGTCCTCCTCCTCCTTTCTCTTAGCTTTTATTGCTGAGCATGATATCATACGGTATGTGATATTGCTTTCATTAGTCTGGATCAGCTTGTCTCAGCTGTGACCGCTCCCAACCTCTCACCCGCTCCCAGCCCACTGGCCTTTAGAGAGGGTTGGAGAGGCAGCCTTGATGCTCTGTGAGCAATGCTCAGCAATGGCCAAAACATTGCTGTCTTAAGAAAGGTTAACTCTGCCTCAGTCAGACTCAATATACATGTTCAAAATATTTCCAGGAATTCCCAATTCAAAAATGGCTAGAATTTCTTCTATGACTAGAGCATGACTACTGAAACATTATTTCCTTAGTCCCTCAACAATAGCAAGTAGCTACTCCAAATGAGGAACTTAATACTTCATTAATTCTTTTGTTGTTGTTGGGGTTTGATCCAGTATTTATATGGATTACTTATTTATATTTTAGTCTTTTTCCTCTTAACTTTATAGACAGAGAGAAAACTGCAGCTTTGGGATATCTAGAAGGTACTGTACATGCCTATAGCAACTGACACCCTTCAGCTCCAGTGCAGCATTTGAAAATTCCACAAACGAACAGCTAATCCTATGTAGAAATAATGTTTTCCTTTCTCTGGGAATTGGCTTATCTGAAGTTCTACAGGGGTGATCAAATTAAATAAAAAACACCCCAAGAACACAGAGCACCGAAGTCTTTAAGGTACATCCCAAAAATGTGCAGGAAAATGCTGTAAAGTTGTATCTAAACACAGGCATGGAGTAAATCTTCCTCTCCACACAAGTCAATACAGTCAATAAGAAAACCTGTCTCAACAAAAATAAACTTTTCCCACTTTTTTTTTTTTTTTTTTTTTTTAAAGCCCTGGAGGAGCTTTAGAAGGTTACTTGGGGTCTTTGATTATTTAGCGAAATATGGGCTGGTATAAATTTACTTCTTTTTTCCTCAAAATGAATGGTCTCAGGTTGGCAGGGGTATGACCAGAGCTTTCTGATTTAAGAGTCTCTAACCCTCAGAGAATAGTATTGCTACAATTTACCTTCAGTGATTTTTATCTGATCTGAGACCTGTATTTTCCATTGCTGTAGCTTCCATGTTTCTTCCCAGAAACATGAGTTGCACGTTAACTGAGACCTATAACTGAGACATATAACTGAGACTTTTTCTGTCAGTAAAAGCAGGAAAGCATACTTTTTGGAGCCTATTTGCTCTGTGTAGAGTTGAATAAGGTGCTGGCATCTGAACTGCCTAAACACAGTGAATAGGTGATGGTTTTGTTTGCATCTAGTTACTACTCAAACCCATTAACTCCACAGAACTAGTTTGTCAGCCCCCAAAAGGATGTACATGTCACAAAGCAAATTCAAGGCTGTTGGATGTATGCTTGCCACTTTCCTTAGTCCAGAAATGAAAAATACTCTTCTTTCTCAGCAACTGTGGGCAATCAGTATATCAAGAGACTACAGAAATGCAGGTTATGGGAAGCTACAGGTGCATCTCTGACAAACTTTGTTCCTGACATCATGTGTCAGCAGCAACTGAAGAGGAAGGCAGAGCATTGCACCTGTACATGAACTTGCTCTGAGTAAAGAGCCTGAAAAAATTCACAGGACTTTAATTCCCAAGTTTTTTTCTGAAAAGTTTTCCTTCTCTGTGCAAAACTGGTTGATATCACATCAGGTGATATTATAAATAGTGCAGTCAAATTGATCATAATGCCTGCAAGCTGAAGCATACCAGCATGGTATAAAATAAAAATGGACTCAGTGCAGTTTTCTCCTTGCTATTTGTGGAAAATGTAATTGGTCTTTTTTCTTACCAAAAAACCACAACCAACCAACCAACAAACAAACAAACAAGAACAAAAACACCAACAGAGAAACAACAACAAAAAAATCCCACAACTTCAGATGCTGTAACTGACAGAATCAGGTCCTTAAATACAAGCCTTGACACTTGTCTTTCCCATGAGATGGCAGGGCACAGAGCAGGCCAGCTGGCAGTTGCTGACATTAAAAGCATCTCCCCTGGGAAGCAGGGTCAACACTGGATGGGCCATTCCCACTGCACCATCTGGGAGCCTGAATCCAAATTCACCAAAGGAAGGGGCTGCCCTTGGCCACACTATCTCCAAGCTGGCATCTGAACACCCAGGAGGGAGCCCTGATGCTGTGCCTCACATACTCTGTCCAGCAGTATGAGAGTGAAGAGACTGAACACAGACAGACTGACAGGTCTCCTCACACAAAACACATAAGCCAAATCTGAACTTCTGCTACTCAGGCCTTTTCTGTCTGTTCACGGTTGTATTTCATAGGTACTCATCTGGTAGCTAACTGCTGTATTCCATCTCTATTTTGTCTTGACAACTGTCATCTCAATGAGCGGTATCTATACTTCATGAGGGCAGAGTTACATCGTTTTAATTGCTGCTTTAGGTCCTGCTCTTGAAAGGAACCTTGCACAAGCCCAGGGCCCAAATTTTCTGGGAGGACAGGCGATAGGAAAACCTGAACAGTGGATTTATCATACAAGTCCCAAATGCAGCCATCTGTACAAGACAACTCTCCAGACCAAAGTGAAGTGCTCTGAGTATGTTAAGAATGATGGGCAGTATTTTCAGAATGCCTGTTAAGGTTCTTCATAAATGAGCAGTAGGGAAAGGAACCATAGCAAGATTCCCAATTGCAGCAACTCCTTCACAGCTGCTTCTCACATGCAAGATTTACTCCATGCTCAGAATGCTGTGAAGTGGTCTAGCTTTTGAAAATCTAGGATTCAGGAGGCTCATCAATCTTACCAATCTTGAGATGGTGAAGCATAAGAAAATTTTGTCAACATGTGACTGAGGACAATATTGTGCTCAGGGAACAGCAACTGTTCAACAAAGCTTTGAGTTTTGACACAGTCAAAGCAACTTCAGTCACAGAGCAACTGCTCAGTCAGGTTGATTCAGTTACAATATGTTCCAGCAAATAGCAGGACACTAAATGCAGAAAGCTATGAGCCATTCAGTTCCTTATAACTGGTCCATTTACTGCAATAAGAAAATGAGGGTCAGTAGGGGAATGCTGTCCCTATTTATTTATTTCAATTTTAATAAAGCTAATTCATTTGGGACCATTAGGTTATCATTAGGTTACATATCCAACCAACCCTAGAATAATATTGGTTTCATAGAATGTCTTCCAGTCTTCATATTACTTTTAACAAGCTATTTTTAACTTCTATCTTGTTTGACATATAACTGAAAAACCATCATAAGAAAATTTGTTCCTCTAAGTTCAGATCTTACCCATTGTAATGAAAATCCAATCCTTTCTCAGGCACTACAAAAACCAAATAACTATAATAATAAGCCAAATTTCTTGCCTCTGTAGCC
Organism: Myiozetetes cayanensis; assembly: GCF_022539395.1. NCBI lineage: Eukaryota > Metazoa > Chordata > Aves > Passeriformes > Tyrannidae > Myiozetetes > Myiozetetes cayanensis. The sequence continues at coordinate 82,651,221 of NW_026087411.1, read as the reverse complement.
CTACTGATTTAAAAGTCTCCAGCTGCAGATAATCTGGAATTATAATTCCCTTCAAGCATAAGACAGATAAAACCACTAAACAAAAAACTGCCACAATACCAGCAGATTTACTATCACAATATATGGGACTGAAACTGTTCTAATTTATGTCAGCACAGAGTGGTCCACTTTGAATCATTAGGTGAGCTGTTGTTTGGAAACCAGCCATAGATTTTTGATAACGTGATACTTTTTGAGGTAATCTAAACAGAAGATGCTCAGTGGAACTCTCTCAAGAAAAGTAAAGAGAGGACATAGGAGAGAAAGGTCATTGATCTTCACCTCAGGTGGGTTTATGTTGGGTGTGGCATTGGAAACCAGCGTAGTAAGCAGCAGGAGTGAAGAGGTAATATATGCTTTATATCCTATCAAATTCTGTCTCTGGATTTTTATTAAAATTGGTGGAGTTTGTCTAACAATACATTGCACGATCAGCCTCACCATGTGTCATTTCATCTTACCCTTAAGCTGAATTTGGCATATGATTGACATGGATTCTGCTTACTTCTCTGTAAGCTCAGATACTTGATGTGGGTTGCCCTTACTAACCATGTGCACAACAGTCCAGGCTCAGGAGCGTTTTGTGGACGTTTTACATTGCAGGTGATAACTCAATGTACAGATACAGGCTGCTCCTGGAGAAGCTGTGAAAAATGCTTTTGCTAACATAGATACCTGTAAGATGAGAGTTTAAGTCACACTGTTTCTTGTGATGGAAAATGATTATTCTGGGCAATTTTTCTGGCAAATTTGAATGGATTTTGTACATAGCTTCACAGGGTTCCAATTATTCACATTTTTGTACTGATATTAGGGGTATTTTAATTAATATTTTGCATAGGGAAATCTGAGTAATGAAAAGATCTCTTTGTGGGGTTAATTTCATTCTGCCACAAACCCACTGAGTAAAGTGTGTTTACACCAAAGACGATTACGTATGATTTTTTGCTCTAAATTAAATTAATTACAATGAATCACAGCAAAATGGCTGTATAATTTGAAAACGTAATTAAGTGAAAAGTGTATTAGCCTTCAAAAAACATTTAGATGGCTCTAAGTGTGCTGCCATGGCAAAGCTTATTGCATTCCTGTGACCATGACTGATACTAAGGATAATGTTTTAATGACATTCTAATGATTCATCATTAAGGACATTCTGATGACTTGATATTCTAGGAGATGAAGTGGACTTACAGAAAGATGTCATTTGGGGAAAAGAAGCCTTCAATAAATCTGAATAAAACTGCAAAAGCTTCTGAAAGATAGACGACTGTCATAATTTTTATATTATGTATTGTGTGATGTAATTGCTTTTTCATTGGTGTCTTGCAGTTTAAATCTGCAAAAATAGGATTCTCTTTTGCATGGAGAATCAAAGCTCAGGGAGTGAAATGACCTGTACTGAAACATGCTGACTGAGTTATACTCTGTGGCTCCTGACAGGGGATTTCAAAGAGGCATGCCCATGCTCTTTCTCAAAACCACGTCTCTGGCACTCATCCACCCCTGTCAGAGAGCTGAGGAGCACCTAGAAAGTGAGAAAGCCATGAAGAGAGGAGTAGAATTGTAACTCCAGACAGGAGGAGAGGGATCAGAGCTTCTCTAGGGAGAAGAACTAACACCCAGTAGCACTGGGACAAGGATGTCATGTGATTCAGTCCCCACCGTGCTGCTGATGAACATCTGGGTTTGATCGACCACTGTTCTGTCCCCAATCTGCCACTTGTGTGGGTTTCACTGGCTGAGACTGTGCAACTGCACAACCATCTGGGAGGCAGAAAGCCCAGTTTTGGGAACAGTCTGCCCTCCAAGAGGGTGAACAGGAAAAGAGACATCATTTCTTATCATCCTCAGCTTTGAACAGATGTGTAGGTAATTAAATGCATTGCTTAGACACATTACCCAAAGTTTCTCTCAGATTTAATGAGGAAAATACCAAAGTAAAGGTGGATATCTGTAGTGGTAGAGAAAATTGTCATATAAATATCTATGCTAAAATAATCGTAATATCATAGAATTGTTTAGGTTGGAAAACACATTTAAGATCATTGGGTCCAACTGTTAACCCATCACTGCCAAGTCCATCAATAAACTATGTTTTTAAGTGCCACATCCACATGTCTTTTAAATACTTTCAGGGATGGTAACTTCACCACTTCCTTGGGCAACCTCTTATAATGCCTTATAACCCTTTCTGTGAACAAATTTTTCCTAATATCCAACCTAAACCTCCCCTGGCAAAGTTCAGGCCATTTCCTCTTGTCCTATCGCTTGTTACCTGTGAGAAGCGACCAACCTCCACCTTGCTACACCCTCCTTTCAGGTAGTTGCAGAGAGCAATAAGGTACCCTCTGAGCCTCCTTTTCTCCAGGCTAAACAACCCTAGCTCTCTCAGCAACTCTTCATTCGACTTGTGCTGCAGACTCTTCCCCAGCTTTGTTGCCCTTCTCTGGACACACTCCAGGACTTCATTGTCCTTTTTTAAGTGAGTGGCCCGTAACCTAACACAGTACTCAAGGTGCAGCCTCACCAGTGCTGAGTACAGGGAGAAAGAGGAGCTATACAGTAGGTATTTATGTAGCTTCATAGGGCAATGGACTACATTAAATGGACCATTAAATGGAATGGACTGCATTAAATGCAATTAATGTTCCTACTGCTTGCTCTACTCATACAAGTAATAAAGCAAGCAAATGCCTTATATGTGCCCCAAGAAACGCATACCCCAAAGCTCACTGCGTTATCACCCCATAGATGAGTCTATGCTTTGCCCATTTCTTCTTGCTGTTGTAAAAGTTCTGAGAGCATCCCACCTCCTAGGGTTCAGCTACCAGGACCCAGGTCCAGCACCCCACCAGCACAGCTGGGGAAAGCCCTATCCCTTGGAGGATAAGAGGGGGCAGCCTGTAGGATTGCCCATGCTGTGGGCCCACTGCTTCCAATCCACACTCACGCATTGGAACTCCGAGTGCCACCATGGCAGGGCCAACCAGAGGTGGGGCATGGGGTCTGGACTGACCTCATGACTGATTTCATACAGTCCCACTGTCACTCTCAGCCCCTACAAGGCAGCCAGGTCCCTGATGGCTATATTACAATAACATGTGAAATTTGCTGTTATTTCTCTATTACTATACTACAGATTAAAAAAAAAAAAAGAAGAAAATGCTGAGAACATTAATATCAAACTGCAATAACTTCCCTTGAAATGGATAGTAAATCTTCCTATCTTTTAACTCCATATAGTAGGCATAACATTAAATAAAATTAATACTGTTACTGCTTGCCCTGCTCATATATTCAATAATGCAAACCTGAGCTTTATTTGAGGCTAGGTATAAATTTAATATGCATACTATTACAACAGGGTCACTTTGGAATAATCTGTTTGATGGATTCCAAGGAGGTGGCATGCAAAGGGAAAAAGTAATCTTGTATGGAAAACACACAATATCAGCCTGCACAGAAATGGCACAGCAGCCTGTTTTCAAGCCAGAGTATATAAATGGCAACTATTATAGTTTTACTTATACCACACAGCCAACCATGCTTGCAGCTTTGCCAGTTGTTTTGCATAACAAATTAAATTAAATTCTCTTCAATGTTGGCCTTCTTGCCATGTTTGTCATTCTAGTGTCAGAGTACACACCTCTTGTTTTTTGTCTTCTCTGTACCAGCTCCATTTTCTGCTATCAAGATAATAAGCTATCAATCAGTATAAGAGCATCTTATAAAAAGGACAAAGTAATATTCTCTAGAACATTTCTCCTCAGTCCAATACTGCAAAAAAAGCACTGTGAGGCAACTGACAGCACGGAAAGAGAAATCTCCATTACAGTATGTGTGTGGACAAAAGAGATCCCATCAGGAAGCACAGCCTTCTTTGCTCTAGGCACAGTACCATGTCAATACCAGTTGGTGCTGGTCATCAGTATTTGGGGATCTATGTCACCAGCCAGAATAGGCTGATATTTAAATATTAGTATACTTGTGTTACATCTTTTGCATTTTTAAAGTCTGAAATGGCCGTGAAACTTTAGCAGATTCCAAGGCTGCACCATGTTCCTCTCTTTTGACTAACAAGCAAAGGCCACTGAATGCTGCTTCAAACTCAGCAGCTGTGGAATGTCTCCTCAGACAACCACCTTGTTTCAAAAACATTCCAAGGCAAAAGGAAATTATTCCAAGGGAAAAGGAGCTTATGGCAACGTCTCATAAATTGCTCCATCAGATATTTGATCTAACTATAGAAAAAACCTCCTTGTTGCCCTGACTTTTAATTTGGTCATCTGTCAGCCAGTAGATGTTAGTGTTAACACTGAGACCCTCTCTGCCTTTTTACTCCTTACTTTATCCCAAAACAGAAGTGTACGTCAGACAGTAGTTCCTCAGCACACTGATGAGGTCTCTAAGCTGGACAGTGAGAGAACAGTGGCTGAGGACTGGGAAAACTGAACAAGGATTTGTTCCCTTCGTGGTTTATCATTCGTATGTTGTACAGTGTGTTCATGTATTCTGTCTTCTCTTAGCACTGGAAGGAGAAACAAAAGTGTTTAAAATATCAGAAAATCCTTTCTCATTGCTAATCAAAAATACAGTATATTTTCTACAGAAGATGAGTACAATAGGATATGAGAGTACCATAGGTAGGAGACGAAACCAAAAAGACTTACCTGGTGTTTGCTTTCTCTACCATTTGGATACAACAAGCTATTCTGAATAGGTAAACTTCCTGCTGAGCTCATGCACAAAATCACATCCATCAGGCCCAAGACTACAGGTGACAGATCATCTTGGACTACTTTCAAACTTGAACCTAGATCTGCTTTTTATAATTACAAGTTGTCATATTGGATGCCTCTGTGAGGAACTCTCACAGCTTTCCTCAGTTACTGGTTTGTTCCTCAACACCTTTCACAAATAAGAGAGACCATCCCCTTTTTCTTTGTTACATACATAAAAGAGAAGATATATGTGCTCATCCTCCATCCAACCTGACTGCTCTTTTTTCACTAGCTCTATGATACATTAGATTCAAAACCCCAGATTATTTAGGGCTTAGCCCTCCATCAACTTTTGCCATGATATTGATCTTCCTGTACAAACTGTATTGTGTGGAGGCTTTGTGAATGAATGATGTTACCAGAAGTTTCTTCTTATACTGTTGATATCAACATTTTTTAATTTATGCCTTTGGGTTTCCCATGTCACTGCTTTGCTAAAAGCAGGTCTCCATCCATAACAATGCTTTCCTGAAGAACCTTAATTCAGCTCTTCTAGTGTGAATATTTTTTTACTCCTTTAAAAAGCTTTTAGACTCTTCAGGAAAGTCATAAAATACTCAACATAACCTCCCTCCTCCTTTTAAAAAGCATTTGTGGTGGACTAATATATTGCCTCAGACATGCTAATTACATCTGATAATGCCTGGGTATTGCATTACAGGACAGGTGCAGCAAACTCAGTGGCAACACTCTACCTGTTGTGTTCCATCATGGTAATGAAAGCAATAAATCTATGACATGTTCCAAACCTTGACTTGTCCCGGTAAAGAGGAACACTAGCAAAATTTAGCGCATCCAGCTTAGAAATCCTCATGGATGGATAGCTCTCTTTTCACTCTGGAAAGGTTTAAGTTCTCCTTTCAACATGAGGGCAATCTTCCAAGATGCTGAGCATGCAATGGATCTGAATGTACCCTTTTTTGGGAGACTGTATTAACTTTGAAACAGGTACCCTATTCAGATTAATTATAGGAAGAGCAGAGGGTTGAGACGAATGATATGAGAAACAGAGTGGTATGGAAAATGATTTTACAGAGATACTAGAAAACAAGGAAACTTCAATTCAGAAAGCCGGGTAAGTCTGATTTCCCTTTTATAGTATAAACATGAAGAAAATTTCAGTCTCCAGAGCCAAAAAAAGTAATATGAAAGACTTTAAGAAATTGCCATCTCATAGTCTGGAGAATGAAGGTAAAATTAAGGCTAGGTTTAAAAAAGATCAAAAGCCTTAATAAGGGGTGTTGGAGCTGTACTTCATTTGTCTAAAAGCATTATGCAGCTAAAGTCATTGATGATACATAACTCTGTTATCTATGGGGTGTTTACACTTTAGTCTACAGGAACAAAGTTTTGGTATTATTCCTAAAGTGCTGTAGCATATATGGACATTCATTTCATAAAGCAAGAGGTAATCATAAATAGTTACAAGTAATACTCAAATATCTCTAAAAACTAAATTTGCCACCCTGAGAGGAACCAATATATGACCCACCTAGATTTTTAGTGCCAAATCTGGTCAGTAAGCTAGAAGATGATGTCTTTAATACAGTGACACATAGATACTGAAGAGCTACAGGTATTAGTCTACCACAGGATGTCATGAAAAACAATGAGAGTAACCAATGACCCCCATTCAATTTGTGCAAGCATCTGAGCATCTCTTATCAGCAGAGGACTGAAGATGTTTCAGTTCTCTGGCCAGGGACATTTTCATTTCAATGTACCTTCTGCATCCACCTGCAAGGAGCCTCTTTATGCAGAATTTAAGGAAATTAAGTAGATTCTTTGCTAAGGGCAAAAGAGGGATATCACATCACAGAAAAGCCTTCAGTTGGCTCTGTTAAACCTTTCCACTATCAATAATGGTATCCCTTACTACTTGTCAGCAATTTTGTTCTGACACTGTGGCAGGTGGATCCTGATCACCTTTAACTCTGAAGCAGAAGAGCTTTGAAGCAAATCATCTCACAGCATCACAGGACAACATTTGAAGGCCATTCAGTCTCTGAAAGGTCTTTGATGAATGTACAGAATGTACAGATAGCAGACACTGTCAATTGCAATACCTGAATTTCAGTTTCTGTTACCACAACACTGCAACACTTTACAGTATTTGTGATCCCTCTTTATTGTTTTTTGTTATTTAGGTGCTAACAAAGTGTAGGAGCTATACCAAGAAACAAAGACAGATTTTGCTTAGAGAACTTGATGTAACTGCATTGTAATTTTCTTCATAGTTCACACAGAAAAGTTCCTACGACATGTTTTCCCCTCGTTATTTTAATAACTTCTTAAATATGACATCCTTTAACATTGAAAAAATCTGTCTAAACATTTATTGAGGTACCTTTCTGTCTGCCCTGCCTCGTACAAAGTTATTCCAAAAACACGTCAGTTTGATGCATGTATACTGAGTATGGATTGGTTCAGCAAGAAATGGGTGAGCCTACTCTTACCAAATGAGTGAATTTCAGAGAAGTATAAAACAGACTCTTTGGTCTGGAAGATTTAAATAGAATTGCATGAGTTTTCCATACAAAATTCTATTTATATTGATCACTGTGTTTTGTTGGCACCTGAATATCTGAGTTTAGGAGAAATTTGAAGAAAACTCCCCTGGCTTACTGTGACAGCAATAGCAATTACCAGCTACTGCAATTCAGTCTTCACTATTTTGAAATGACAAGTGACTGAAATTTTTACTTTTCCATTTGTTTTTTTAAGGGTCCCTAAAATGCATAGCTAAAACCTGCCATCTCTGGTGTTATTATGCAGCTTGGAGAAGTAAATCAGGTGTTTTATTAAACTTTACCCAACACAAATGGATCATCACTAAGGAATTCTATGAACATGTATGTTTAAATTTCTATAAATTGTGTGACATTTTCAGAACATGCTGGTAAGATTTTGAAAAAGATATGAATTTATTGGGATGGCCTGAAGATAGAACTGTGACCTGATTCTGCTTTCTTGAAGAAAACAAGTGAAACATATACAACAGAGGAAAAGAAACAATGGCAAAAACAGAAAGCATGGCTTTGGTTTTGGAGTTTTACTTGTAGTTTCATAGTTAGAGAAATTTAGGCATAGCATTTGCTTCTGTCAGCCACCTAGAAACTGCCAATCTGATACCAGTACTAATCTGTGTAATATACTGCTTTAGCTGTCATTTTTGAGGTGTTCAGAATACTCAGACTCAACTAGGTAAAGCAAAGACTCCTTAAACAGATGCCAAAAGGAAAGGCAGAAATTAGAAGAAACAGGATGGGAAAGGTTTGTTTAAAAAAAAGCAGTGGATGAAGACAGCAGTAGAACTTGTAACTTTCCAAAGGCATCTGGCAAGCAGAAAAACCTGACAATGATCCCGGTATCATCTGCTCTCTCCATTTAGGACTGTCAGGCCGTGGCATCTCTCAGAATGAGGATGATAATGGCATAGTGTTATCAATACAGTGGGCTCTGGAGTGCTGGGCAGTGAAACTCATTGTCTTTGCTTCAGATCTTACCAGTATCCACATCAAATCACGATCATTCAGAATAGCTGTCTGCTCATTATTTTGTCCAGCTAATTGACCCTCATTTTAAATTGGGCAAAGAAGGTCATCAGTTTCTGTGTTCCTACATCTCCTACTTACCAGTTCAATCTCAGTATTGCCATTCCTGCGACATATCCAAAAGTCTTTGGTTTATTAGATTAATTCAGTTTTTCTGCCTTTGGCAAATTTTTAAAAACATTTTTCTGGGAGGAGATGAACTCTATTTCTGTTACTGGAACAACTCCTCTGAGCTATGTGTTAAATGCCTCTCCTCTTTGCTGTGTTTGATATGCAAGAGAAGTGATCTGGCTGAGACACAGTTCCAGGATGTTTGTGTCTGAGAAGCTGAAGAGTAATTAGACACATTGCTCTGAGGCACATAGCCTATGATACACCTCCACCTTACCTTTTCCTTATGAGTATCTTTAAGAGAGCATCATGACAACTGAGATTCACTTCCCAAGACAGCACTCTCTTGGGGATGGGAAGTTTCCCATCACTCAGACTGGGAAAGAGACTTCACTGGTTACCAGGCCAATTCAGGTGCATTTCCACACTGATTCTCTCTCTATTCAAAACCAGAGAGGTAACCAACTTTCAGAGATGACAACCGTAGTGCATCCAGACAAATAAAGACAATCCTGCAGATCAAGCATGAGATGAGCTCAAAAAGGGCAAAGATTTACTCTGCATCATACCTCAGGCCAGTCTGTTTTCTGATATGGTTTAAACTGCTGACCATTTATCCCAGGCATGGGTGGGGATATTGTGGTGCAACAACAGTAGACAAGTCCCTCCACCCAAGCTACTGTGCTTGTAGGAGACCTTTCGGGATTTGAAAGTTTATCTTCCGTCTTTTTTCTAGAAACAGTAGCAGCACAATAGCTTTTCCTTGGTCTTTCTGCTTCAGTTGAACTTTCAGATTCTGTGAAGCAAATTTTTCTCACACCAACTCATATCCAATTCCAGTAGGTAGTACTCTTCCCTCAATATCAAATAAGTTTCCTCCCTTTAGACTTCTTACCAATTTCCTTCCATACTCTCTTCTAGTATTTGTTTAAATATATACATGTACCTCCTAGTTTTTAAAATAATAAGAAGAGAGATTCTGTGCTTGATCTTGTTCCCAGTGCTGTCTCTGAAGACCCTTCTGAATTTTTCAGGTTATCATATCAAGTTAAGCACTGAAAGATGCCATTGACCTCCTGCTGAGCTGCTATTGTTGCTCACCCTAAACATCTGATCTCTAGGTGCCCAAGTATGGAGCTCCACTTAATAACCTGAACGTTATAAGAAATTATAAAGGACAATGGCAGTAGTTTTAATGTATAAAGAGAGTTTTGGCAGGAAGGCTGAGCTCTGTGCATTGTTGTATGAGTATTTGGCCTTCAGGAATACTCAGTGACTTGAAGATCATAAGGAAGGAGACAAACAGCCAGAAGGCTGGCTCAGTGTTTCACATTGAGAGTATTTTGGAAACAATGGAAATTTACACAGAATATCAGTGATATCGAGGAAAGAGGAAGAAGGGTGGGATGAAGGAAGAGAAGGAGGAAAGAAGGAGGTAGGAGAGAGGGGAAGGGAAGAAGAAATGTCAACCTTTTCAGTGTTTGGTCTTGTTTCTGTTGGGCTGAGAATTTTGTGATTGCCTTAAGAAGTAATAGGAGAACAGCACTCACCTGTAAGTCATAGTATGCTTCTCATTAAAATGAAAAGCAGCCCAGATATCTCCCAGGTGCCAGAACTTAGGGGGGGGGGGCTTCCTATGCAAATAAGGCTTCCTTAAGTACTGCCTGTCTCAGAAAGCACTGCATAGGCTGCAGAGCCATTAATTCACACTGAGACCAATAATCACAGCTCTCTCTTTCCTCTCAAGTCCATGTTCAGTGCCAGGTTTCACACTGGAGCGTGTCACCACAGTCTTACTTTGGGCCCATGCTCTTGTTTGGTGGCCTGGCACGCCTGGTGCCAGGCCCAAGGAAGCAACAATTGTCCAAGGTATTGAAAGGTGCATCACTAACCAAAGCACTGATGTCAAGAAGGATTTAAAAGGTGGCATACTTCACAGCAAGTCACAGCTTCTTATATTGCCCATCATTTTCCACATTTCAATGCTCCAGTACCTCCCCTGCATATGCCTACTCTCAAGAGGATGGTTTATACAGCTTCATTTTGGCATCAAGACGTACTTGTCACCTTGCTGGCTAATCTAAATAAATGAATGGGTCGTCTTCATTCTACTCAGCTTTTTCTTCTCATTAGAGATATTATATAGTAGGCAAAACCAGAGACTTGATCTAGTGTACCCCAGGAGTTCAGCTGCAGCAGTCTCAGCTATAAAACTTGGATTGTCTTCAGAATCATCCAATGAATTAGCACTCCAACTTGTCTTACTTCAAACATACTTTAGATACTGAACTTTTCCAGCTGTATGTAAGGTCACTGTAATTTATTTATTTTAGTCTCTCAATACTGCAGTACACTTTTTTGCTGTATGTCACACTACTGCTCCCTGCTGCCCAAGTCAGATTCATAGATCCATTTTACACCACCTATGCATGAGACAGATCATACACTGACTGTGGATAACTGACTGCTTAGAAGCAGCAGGGCTGTCAAAGAGGTGTTTGTCTCACCATGATTAATTACTGTGAAATGCCCACAGAGATTCAAAATCATGATTAATTACCAGAAAATGCACAGAGATCTTAAAGACTAAATTCTAGCACTCGCTAAATTTACCCAAGGGTTCCTGTACATCCTGCATCTGGGGACACTTCTGCAACATAGTCAGGTGATAGAATTCCCACAGAACATATGGCTGATTTTTAGGAAAAGGCTAAATAAAAGTAGCTAGTAGTAAGCTTTGTGTCAATATGCATAGGTACTCAATGACGAAGGTGTTAAGAGTCTATTTCTTTAACTGTTGTTTTGTTTTACCTAGGAGACACTAATTTGCAAAGGAAAATACCTTTAAAATAAATTATATTGTTGGTGGTTTTTTCTTGATTTTGCATGCTCAAAGATATAACAGTTGCTAAAAGGTTAACATTCCTTCTGAGTAAAAAATGTAAGATCTTATCTGTAGAATGCATTTCTTTTCTATTTTATTCAGCACAGAGGCTGAGAAGATTAATAAGCTCCAGTATTTTACGTTAAGCTTATTAGAGATCGAAATTTTAATAGGTTTGAAATCATCTTCTGAAATCCCACATTAAAAGAAAAGCTAAGAGCAACTTATTCCCTTTTCTGGGAACTTTCCTAAAGACTTTAATCATTCCTATAAAATCCAGAATCCAGACCACTACATATCATGTGGCAGAGGGGGAGATTAGTCAGTCCACCCTTACTTCTGCCATTTGGTTCTTGCTGGATTCATGATAGTTTCCTCCCTTCTGGCACATGAGTGCTCATAAGCACACTCATGCTTCACTAGGTAGAAACAATCTGGTGTTGTGGTGGGAGAGATAAGATGGGGAAGACACAGCAGTGAAGGTGCCTGTTACCTGCACAAACAAGTAACCAGAAAGCACCATGGACTGTTTTGTCTCCTCCAATTGATAAAACCCCATCAAAAGCACAGTCTCTTTGAACAAGAAAAATGTATTATATTAATCACTTCAATCCTTCTTCAGTTGTGCATGTGAAACTTCACCACATTACTCAATATATTTCAGTCTAATGCACTGAATTAAGTTATTTTTTAAAGGTTTCGTTTCTGTAACGCGAAATTCTTACTGGATTTTATTTTATTCCCAGAACACTGGGAAAGTGTTCTTTTCACCATTTCCTTGTTTCTTTCTGCTAACTGCACTCCATTTGATGAGTTTTGCAATGTTTTTGTCCACCATGTTGCAGTTAAAACCACAGGGAAAAATGGTATTCCTTGTCAAGACAATTTACCCAACTTTACACCAACATATAAAAACAAGAACTGTAGAGATCTTTAAATACACAGACACTACATATAAGGTCTCGGTACAGAGTAACTGTACCCTTCAGTGGCAGATACTTTATCCATGGAGATTTCGTTCTACACAGAGGTTTGATAGACACAATAATTTTTTTCTTTTGTCAGAACTGTAAGAGAAAGATCAAACAATTTTACCTGCAAAAGCTGAAATAAACGTTCTCTTTCCCTAGCCTCCTCAGAGCTTTTCACTTCCTACATAGTTTTACAAGCCTAGATGAAGACAAGCTGCTGTAAGAACACTGTGAGCATCAAATCTTTATTAATTTGGGATTATTACTATTTTAATAAAGAAAAAAAAAAAAAAAAGAGGTAGAGTCAAGTGTGAAAAAAGAACCACTAAAATTTGACCTGGGAACATCCCAGTGTCTGCTGTTTAGACATTTCCGTCCATACAACATTTTTCTTTCAAGAACAGCTACCAAAAAGGTTCCAGCCTAAGCCTAAGGATGAAATAACTCACCAGAGGGGAAGCTGTAAACAATGCCATAGGAGATTAACTTCATCTGAGAAGTGGGTCAAAGACCAGGCATACTCTCTCAAAAAAGTAACTATAAGTTGTCAACACAGAGCTGAGCTAAGAGCAGAGAATTAATGAGGATACTGTAATTTTCTAAGACAAACAGAAAAATCTAGAAATAAATAAAATCTATAAATGCAAAGAAATGACCCACTGGGCACATGAATTGCCTAGAAGTTAGATGTCCTTCTGAGAAATTGTTCCAGCCTGGGAAACTCAGTCCTAGTGTATCATAGCAGCTGGAAAGCTGGACTTAGTCCTCTACACCTGGTACAAGCCATTTGTTTAAGCTGAAGATGCCCCTTTAAAATGTTCAGGCTGTGAAAAAAAAAAGCCAAAACAACATACTGGCATAATGAGGTGTGACTGTGAGGAACAGGTTTTGAATGGGAGAGCACAGACGTTCTATGTGCAATGGTTACAGTTCAAATTGAAAAGTGCCATTGTTTGGTCATCATTTTAAATCATAATACCCTAAAGGAGAGTTTTCAGCACATGCACACTTGAGGAGCACAAAGGTAGGGTAGATAAATTGTTATATCAGCTCTGCTCTGACTGAGTGAAAAGAAAATGGTTTTCACGTGCATGAAAAGCAAAAAATGGAAAATCATAGTTGGAGTAGGAGAGGAGAACAGGAGTGAAAGGCAAAGAGCGTGGACAGCAGCAGCCTCCGTGAGCTGATGGAAGGAAAAAAAATACTTTTTTCCACAAAACTGGCACTACTGCAATGGTTAGGGTGACAGTGCCACTGCCCTGGAGCCCACAGGCTGGCAGTGCACAGGCATTGGGACAGGAGGAAGAGGTAAAGGGACACAAACCCCCAGAGCTTGTTTCACTAGGCAGAGGTACCCAAGTCAGCCACACCAGGCTACTGCACAGATCGCCTCCAGCAAACTGTCCTCTGCCAAAACACCACAGAGATCTTGATCAGCATTTAGACTGCTGCTATAGGAGAGGAGAGCCTGCCTTGCTGACAGCAAGGTCATCAGCAGCCACTCATGGTGAACACTTCCACTCCTTTTATTTGTCCTGCACCTCAGAGCGACCGCTGAGTTAGGGATGCTAGATTGGACCTCCCAGGTGTGGTGGTAATAGATATAATACCTTATATTTTATCAGTCAGTAAATAAAATATAACAGTTGGATGCCACAGCTCTTCTCCTATTACGTACTTCAATTTGAGCATTTCAGATCAGCTGTAGATAGCAGCCCTGCCCCAACCACACCCCCACACCCCTTGTAGAAACAATCATAGAATCATAGAATGATAGGGAGATAGAATACAACTTAAAGATCATCTAGTCCCAACCCCTCCTGCCATGGGCAGGGACACCTCCCACCAGACCAGGTTGCTCAAGGCCTTATACAACCTGGCCAGTGTTGGGGCATTCATAACCTCCCTGGGCAATCTGTTGTTGTGTCTAATCCCCCTACAGTGAAAAATTACTTCCTAATATCTAACCTAAATTTCCCCTCTTTCAATTTGTACCCATTACTCCTTGTCCTATCACTACAGTTTCTAGTGAGGAGTCCCTGACTGACTCTGACTTCTCTGTAGATCCCCTTTAGATCTGCAAGGTTGGTATCAGGTCTCCACGCAGCCTTCTCTTCTCCACGCTGAACAGCCCTAACTTTCTCAGCCTGTCTTGATAGGAGAGATGCTCCAGTCCTCTTATCAATTTTGTTGTCCTCCTCTGGAATTGCTCTAACAGTTCCATGTACTTATTCTGGGAACATCAGAACTGTACACAGTGCTCCAGGTGGGGTATCACAAGAACAGAGTAGAGGGCAAGAATCACCTCCTTTGACCTGCCCCTTTTGATGCAGCCCAAGATACATCTGGCTTTCTGGGCTTTGAGCTCACACTGCCGGCTCATGTTGAATTTTTCATCAACCATCACCCCCCAGTCTTTCTCTGCCGGGCTGGACTCAATCACTTCTCTGCCCAATGTGGGGGTGTGTCTGGTATTGCTGTAAATGTCACCCTCTGGATACTGTATTTATAATGAGGGACAAGTATCAGTCAGACTCATTGCTGCCTAAAGTAGAAGATTTTGAAGGCCTCTATAAAATAATGCTTCTGGAGATTTAATCTTCCAAGTCAGCACTGGCCACTAATTCTGATTTTACAGGTCAGTTACACAGCAGATAATTGCAAACAGTCCATAATTGCAAACAGCCCCATAAGCTTCCCAAATCTGTTTCAACAGCACTTGCCCACACTAACTGTCCAACAGAAACAATGAATTCCATTTAATGAGCAATAAACCTGATTTTTCCATACACTTCACCACCATAGAAAAAAACTAGGATAGAAAATTCTGAAGAGTCATGATAAGACAACAACAATGAAAAAAAAAAATCTAGGCATATTCTGATTGCATAAAATCTGTTGGATTTATCCCATGGCAAATCATGGGAAAAGAATTGCCAATCAGAACCACTTTCTTCTCAAGACAGCAGGGAAGAGAAGGATAATGTGTAGAACCGATAAGAATTTTTACTGGTCAGGAAAAATACAGAAACCAGAAAAGTCCATTTAAATCACACGCTTCAGGATAATGCAGGTCTCCTTTAAATCCTTTCTTTTGCTTATCTCTCCTTGTGCTCTCTCCTTTTTGCTACCTTACACAACTATCAATTTGGGAGTGAAAAAGTCGAGATGCTCTTCAGAAAATTTCATCCCACAGAAGATATGGAAAGTGGTCAAAAAGCCTTAGCTAAAGAAGAGAATCCCTGGCTCCCACTCCTCATATGCATACTCTCACCACTATACATCGTGGAAAATGTATGCTGTTGGAGACAGAAGTATCCACACCACTCAGGAAAATTAATCCTCAAAGCTTAGCATAAAATACAGTCCCAGATATTTGTTCATTTTTAAAGTTAGCTCATAAAGCTGTGTTTTACAACATGCATTAAATGAAGTAGAAAATGAAGCATGGGTTCTTGTGGTAAAAAGAACGTTATCATCTGCCTATAACAGAATTTCACTTTTTAAATATTTTTCTGTAACTACAACAAAAATCTGTTTCCATCTCAGCTACGATTCATGCAGATACATTGTTGGGAAGGCCATTCTCCTTCCTGAACAGTAGTTAGGGGCTGGGAGAAAAGTAAATTTATGAGATTCATTAGATGAGAGTGACTGGGCAGAACACCAGTTAATATTATTTTGGTTTTGGAGTGTGCACACACCACTGCACGTGTCCAGCTAAATTGTTCTTTCAAACTATTAGATGTGACACAATAAATAACACCATTCTGTTCTGTCCAAAACTATTTACACCTAAATGGTCTGAGAAGCACAAACAGAAGGTACAGAGCTGACTAACTTCTGCCATTAAAGTCAACGTGCCACAGTCGTCGGTGTTTCCAGCATTTCAGCTTTATTAACTACAGTAGGGCTGCCTAAGCTACACGGCTATGCAGAACTTCGCACTTCTATTAACATTACTCTGTCAGGCAGAGATCTTGTTAAGGTTCGTTAATCTTTAATTATGTCTTTAAAACCCTGTAGCCGCAGCAAATGCTAGTAGTTTATAGTCAGCTGTGAGTCAACCTCCAATCTGCACACACCAGTCCGCTCCTGTGAGTTAAGCACCCAGCACTTTCACCTTCTCTACCATTCATGTCTTGCACACAACTTACATCATCTGAGTACTGTAAATCAGTATTTATACATACGACTCACAGCTTGGATATGCACACAAAATCAGGGGTAGAGAGTAATAAGGTAAGGAATAAAAAGGACTGGAATGAGAAATGGAGGTAAATGAGCGGGAGGATGGACAATGGTAGAGAGTAGCTCTTGGGGAGACTAAGAGAAAAGGGGCAATGCTCCAGTCAATGCTTCAGTCAATTCTCTCAATATAAAGGACACTCATTTATAACTTGAATGGATGAATAAATGGGTATTTTTCCTCACAGCTATGCTGCTAGCTGTAAGTGTGAAAATGTGGTAAATATCCTCTCCAAAATACATTCCCTGTTTCTCATCTCCTACTGTGTGCAGAAACTAGCTACATTCATTTTAAAATACTTCTTGGCTGAGTTCTTTCTCCTCCTCAGATATGGATGTAGACAATTAATCACTATTTAACTTCTAAGCTGGTTTTGTCACTGGATTTAAACATAAACTCAGAAAGCTTAGTCACCGGCAGATCCAAATTTGTGAGACATCGAGCACCACCCTCGAGTCTTAATGTCCTCATCTGCTTTTGTCTTCTGAAGGGGCTTTGCCTAAGGTCATTAAAAGCAATCACCAAGAAGTTACGCCTCAATACTCTTTCAGTTAGGGCTTGATTCGAACCAGTTATGTCTGTAAGTGCAGAAACCAAAGGTTGCTGCTGAATACTTAGTTTTGTTTAGTGCCTGGTCAGTGAAGCTGAGTAAGAGAGGGAACAAAGGCAGAGAGAGGATAGAAAAAGGCAATTGGCAATGCAGCCAAATTTGTGCAGCCTCCCTTCTAGTCCTGTAGAGGAGGGCATTGTGGGCATGCCCATGGTGAGCTGCCCACTTTAAGAGACAGTCATGTCAATGAACCCATGTGAGGAATTTTAGTTGCTGCCTGTGTGACAGAACTAGCAGGTCACTGAAATGTGACTATATCAGAGATGAATCCAGAATAACATAAAACCAGAAGAAAGTGACAGGCCATTGTTTTCTACTATTCAACAGTCAGTTGACCAGGTTCCTACCTAAGGCAGCTTTTATATTGTTCCAGCAGATCACAGCCTGTGCTGGGCTGCAGCAGTAAATCCTGCCTTGCAGCCCTGCAAGCAGCTCGATGCTGCTCTCCCACCATTTCAGACCCTGCCTTGGTTCCTCATGGATTGGCCTGGGAGGGTGAAACAAATACAAATACCATCTGAAAAAATACTTCTTATCCTCTTCTGGTATTTTCACACTCATTTCAGTTTGATTTTCTATGTCTGTTTAGCCTGCAGGTTTATGTAGGAGCATTTGCTGAAACAGCAATTTCTTATGCAAGCTATAGACTAAGAACTTGCAGAAATTATTCAATGCATAAGGAATAAATTAAAAGAAATCAGATAATTAACAAACAGAAAGCAGAATCCAGTGACTCATTAGTCATCAGCTCTCCCTAGCAGTTCTGACCTCAGAATGGCTGGTGTCTGTTTCACACACATTAACTGAGTCTCCAGCTACCTCCAGAGACCTTGTCACAGTTACTGTGATGTTCCTTTGGAGCTCTTTAGCAACCATCAGACCCAATAGTTACCACTGACAGGTAATGCAGTTCAGCTGCCCCGCACAGAATGGTAGTGACAGCAGGGCCACGATGGCTTTGCTGGAAAGGCCCTCAGAACCCTCCATAAGGACCAGGCTAGGGTGGCATTGAGGCTAGCCCAAACCCCACAGCCACCACATCAGGCAACAGATATGGGATTAAAGCTCTCAATTTTGTAGATTTCTCACAAATTCATTGAGAAACACAGCTAAAATTCATTTGTGCTATTTAGCTCAGATGGAGATGCAGTTTGCATGATCTTCTTACTGTTCTTAGGTGAGTTAGACTGTGGGGGCTACTAACTGCCCTCCTTGAAGTCATGTGAGAAGAGCTGTCTTTGGTCAGAATAGTCTCAGTGTTGAATGAAGCAAAGCATCTACCTATGTTGTGTCAAAGGCAGCCATCCCTTAACCTCTTTTGGTGTCCCTAATAAAGTCAATTATACCCATACCACTTTATGTCACTGAAAAGGGAGTTCAGTTTCCCTTCAAACTCCAGTGCCTCCTCTAGGAGTTAATGACTAATTTGTTCATCATTTTCTTTCTCCGATATATAATTACTCTTTTTTTTTTCCATGCTTCACCTGTCCTCTGCTTTGGGAGACAATTTTTATCTCTCAGAGCTGCCCTCAGTGGAACTCACACTATGCCAGATGCCCACGCTGTAATCTGCCACCCTGACCTTCTCTGTCTCCAAGATTTTCTCCTGGGGATTTAATCTGCAAAACACAAGAAGAGGGAAAAGTAGCCACTACAGTGCTAGTAGTAGAGATTTGATCTCAGCAGGACTTAGGTATCTGAGGATATCTAGGTACCTTCAAGATACTCTTCAGAGAAGGTATCCATGGACTTAACATGGGTCTTCAAACATCACTTATGGAAAACAAAAAACATGTGGGTTTCAACTGGGATTTAGTTGTTGTTTTTTTTTTTAGGGGATTTTATTAGCTCTAATCCATTCAAATAACAACTGGTACCATTAAAAACAGAGACCAGTAGGCATCTCCTGGTGGCCATTTTTATCCCCCACTGACTCTTAATACTTTCACCTTGTATGTCATACTGTATGGAAGCAACAATTCCCCTCCAGTAGAGCTGACATCTTCACTCCAGATGTCTTGGGAATCTCTTTAGCCCACTGGAAAATGAAATGGTATCACCCAGCAAGATGGAGAACAGCAGTCCAAAAATGCTTACCAGTCTGGTGGCCATCAGTGTCATGCAGAAGATCCTAAGCCTGGCTTTCAGAGAAGACATCTAGAGTTTCTCATGAAAGGAAACTGGAGAAAGAACCACCAGTTTTCAGAAAGCTTTGGATGACTAGCTGTCATAGTTCGTATTTTTAGCAAGGAATTTTTCTTTCCTATCCTCCTGCCGGGTGTGTGTGCTCTGTATATTGCCCATTAGTTGAACAAAAGAATCGGCCCTGAGCCCACTAATGGCCGAGATTTGTTTCCTTGACAACGAAGGGGGGGAGTTGGCTGGTGTGTGACTGGAAGGGGGTGGAGGCTGGGGGGAGAGGAGAGTCTCTCTCTCTGCCCTGGAGGAGAGCTGGCTGCGGGCTGCAGACACTGCTGGGTTCCTTTGTCTCTTTCCTGTCGGAGGGGAGCTCTGGCTGCTGCTCTTGGCTCAACTCTGGCTGGCTGCAAGCCCTGCTTACAACGGACCCCAATCAGCTGAAGTTTGTGAGTTTTCTTCCATTGGGAGAACTTTCTGTTTTATTGCTGTTGTTTTCCTTCCCCTTCTTCCTGCCCCCCCCCACACACACACCTGGCGGCAGCCAAGGATCTCACAGCGCCGCCTGGTGACGGGCACTGGACATTACAAGTTCTACTCCATCAGTGATCCAACAGCGCCACCTGGTGACTACAATAGGACACTACAAGTTTTTGCACCTTCAGTGACCCAACAGCGCCACCTGGTGAATGGTACAGGACATTACAAATTTTGCATCTCCAGTGACCCGATGGCACCCCCTGCTGACTGTGGTTGGAACCGCACCAAAGGGTGCAAGAAATTGAACTATTTTCCTTTTGCCAGTTTATCGGTTTTGTTCATGAAGGGGATTATTGGTGGGTATAGGAGTATTACTTAGTTATTTTACTTGGTTTTTTTTCATGTTCCTGTTAATACACACATACCTTTAATAAAGGGCTGTTATTTTCCCTTTTCCATAATTTGTTTTTCCTTCAATCGAAGCCTCTTAATTTTGGATTTATAATTGCTTGGAAAGAGAAGTTTGGGTCTTTTCCTCCTAATCCATCCTCAGCAAAAGACCCTTGTCTCATTTAAACTGGGACACTAGCTCTGACAGGAACTTCAGGTTGCAAACCACAGTGAGACACAGATATTTCCCAACCCCTGCACTCAAGGTTTCCTGTTGACTAACCAAGGAGACTTTCACCTCGGCATGCTCACCTCTCTGAATTCTTTTTTCAGGTACCTAGCTTTATCATGTGTTATGGCAAGGTGCCCAGGCACCTCATGTGGTGAAGACAATGTATAGCAGACCAGATCTAAGCATGTTTTGTCTCAAACATCCTGAGTATTGTTACAGGACAGGTGGTTGGAGGAGAGGGTCCTGCAGAGCTAGGGCAGCACTGTTCTGAGCCAATTTCCTGCTCCACCGTGAGACTCATGCTTAGTTCCCCCCTCTCCCAGCTCATTCCTGGAGAAGTACGCTTGAAAAAAATGTGCAAAAATTCTAATTTACATCAGAGGTTGCACCAGATTAACTAAAAGGGAAAGGATCCAGCCCCTTGCTTTTTTTTTTTTTTTCTCTTCTCTTTCTCCTCTCCTTTCCTCTTTCTCATTTGCCTTACTTGTCTCACAACTCCAGCTCCAGAACATCCACATGGCAGTACCACTGCACAATTTAAGGACTGGTGTAATTCTTTGCTTTCTACCCTTGCTATGCCTGAGCAAAATGTGGCTATCATATTCTATCCTACACTCTATACTGAACTTTCTTGTGGGAGTGGGGATCTTGTGTAATGGTGTATTGTGGCTTGTGAGCCAGTACCTTTGAAAAGTGGTGTTGTGACTTAGTCAGCACCTTCGAGGAGTTTGTTGTTAGAATTGAGAACTTATTGAAGTGTACTGTACAAAATTAAGGGCTTGTTTGCCTCCACTCTTGTGGAAGTCTATTGTATAAATTTAAGAGCTTGTTAGCCAACACCTTTTGAGTCTAAATAGTGGGCTGGTTGCCAGGGTTAAGGTGACTGTACAATATAAATGTGAGAGTTCCCTCACACCTGTCAGGTGTCTTTGTTCAGACTGATGAGAATTTATAACACACCTCACTCCCCTACTGGTGGGTTGTGACAGAAGGCATCCCAGTAAGCGTCAGCACATCTAAAAATCCTGAACTGGCCTGCCCTGTCCAACCCCATCAAGAGGATATTTCCTACCACAGAACATCATACCCAGTATATATACTGGGGTCAGTTGGCTGTGAGGGGCCAATTGCTGCTCAGGGACAGGCTGGGCATCAATCAGCTGGTAGTGAGCTCATTGTATTGTGCATCACTAGTCTTTCTTTAGTTTTATTCCTGTCTACATTTTTTGTTATTTCTTTTTTCACTATTATTAATTAGTATTATATTTTACATTATTTCAATTATTAAACTGTTCTTATCTCAAACTACTGGTTTTATGTTTTTTCCAGTTCTCCCTCCCCTCCCACTGGGGCTGGGGGTGGGGGCAGTGAGTGAGCATCTGTGTAGTACTTAGTTGCTGGCTGTTATTGAATCGTGACAGGAGTCTGCATGCCTGCTGTGCCCTGGCACACAGCCTCAAAATGCCCGTGTTCATGAGCTGCCATCGGACTGTGGCTTTGCCTTTGTTTGCCTGAGCAGCACATCTACACTGGAGCTGCATTAACCTGCACCTCGGTGTATGCTGATAAAAAATCATGATGAATTATCCAGTTCATTTTGGCTGTGTGTAGACCTATCAAGACTCTCAGTATGCAAATGAGTCCTGTTTATCATATGATAGATACTGTGTAACACGGCACCTAAATTACACTGAGTTTGCAACACCATCTGGTTTCATCTTTCCTTACATGAGGGGATCACTATGTTGTGTTTGACCTGAAAATTGGCACAGGAATAAAACAGGGCCATGGATGCAGTTTGAAGTAGTGAAAAGCTCTTCTCACTCACATGAGACAATAAAGTCTCAGACATAATTCTCTTTTCTCATCTTCTGATCTGGAAAATAGCAAGCACTAACTAAGAAGGCCACAGCAAAATTCTAGTATTATGCACAGGTTTACCTGGAGGTACAATCATGTAACACTGCCATAGAGAGGTACTTCCATTCAGATTTTTCCATGTGACATAAAAAGACAGATACATGGTGGAAGGAAAGCCAGTGAAGGCTCAGAGGAATGGCCCATGGGCATTAAGTTACTTTTGGGTTGATACAATCTAAGACAGACTAAAGAAAATATTTCCATTAACCATTAGCAAGCTCCAAATGTTCCTGTGATTTCAAGGAAATGATGGGCTAATGTATTTATTTTATCAATAATAAAAAGAAGCTCAAGGAATTTGACCATTTCTCCTTGTTGTCCACATTTCACTCAATCAGCCAGAGCACTTTCTTGAGCTCCTCTTTCAGACCAGTTCTCTGGCTGTCTGATTAAACCACAGAATAATGATCCATCATTGTCTGTCCATTCCCACTTTACTGACTGTCTAATTAAAATGATTTTTATGCCCAAAGATAATTGCTTTCTTCCATTATTACTCTGAAATGTTAATATAATCTAGCTCACCAGTCTCTGTGTCTACCACTAGAGACAATAAATAAATTAAATACAGAAAAATTATGTTTAAACAATATTATGATTGAGTCATAAAACTGTTATAGCACAGAAATTCCAGTTAAGGCCACACAGTGTTGCCAAAGATGTTTGCTGTACATATGGCTGGTTGTTTCTCAGAATTTCTGTGCAATTCTGTGCACCCTGGGTGATTCATTAGCAACACATTACTGGTCTTACAGAGTCAAGTGAAACAGAAAATCATTTTACAGTGGTCATTATTTTCTCAATGGTCAGTATTTACTGACAGTTCTTATCCTCTGGCATCTGAAATATGTGGAAGATGTTGGCAAATGTTGGCTTTTCAGTGGAATCCTCTTGCTTTAATTATCTTATTAGTTTATAAACTGTTTAAGAATGCTTTTTTTTAATGTCTGTCTTTACCTAATGACCCTTTGATAAAGGCAGTTGCACCAAATTATTGCTCTCAGAAGGTAGAATTGCTGTAAATGAGCTATTTCTGTAAAGAGCAGTCAAGTAAATATCAACATTGGATGTTTTAATTTTACATTCCCAGAATATTTTTTCTTCCTTATTGGTTTCTTGGTACCATCACCACCAGCCCATACTCAATATGTCGCTATTTCCTATTTTTCAGCACTTTTCCTTCATCTGTGGTATTTGCTTACTCCTCACCTCCTTTCAGCCCTGACCCATGTTTTTGGGGCTTGCTGTAAATTTCCACAACATAAAAAAAACTTCAGACTTTGCTTTACATCTCATCCAAGCTGGTCCCAAAAGTAGACATTTTATTTTGATCTCTTGAGACATCAGATTAATGAAAAATGAAAAGTTTTAGGTCTAGAGGGGTTACTTGAGGTTATTTCTAGATATTTTTACTGTTTACTTTCAATACCCTAAAGTTAAATTCATACCAAAAATAAGCAACTTGGGTTTAGAAGATAAGGATGGAGAAAAGTAATGGCAGATTTACAGGAGATCTTCATATCTTGGTATGAAGGTAATTTGTTGACAGAGCCTGACAAACACCCTGGAACACAAATGGGGAACGGGAATGACCGTGTTGCTGTCTTCCCTTTCCAATCACTTCTACTGTAGTTGCAGCTAGTTCTGAAATGGCCCTGGTGCAGTGTTGCTCATCTCATTCCCACGGGTTTTCTGTCACATGTGCAGCATGAGAAGC
Organism: Myiozetetes cayanensis; assembly: GCF_022539395.1. Lineage (NCBI taxonomy): Eukaryota > Metazoa > Chordata > Aves > Passeriformes > Tyrannidae > Myiozetetes > Myiozetetes cayanensis. The sequence continues at coordinate 82,627,144 of NW_026087411.1, read as the reverse complement.
TTCAAAAATAATTGTGCCCCCTGAGAGATCTGGGTGTCCCGTTCTTGTTTCTTGACTCCTTGTCCCTCATATGGCCACAGCAAGTTGTGGGCTCAGACAACTCAGAATTGTTTGACACATTTGCCAAAATAATTTTCAGGGGATCACTGGCCAGCATCAAGCCACCAGTGAAAATGTAGGAAGCAGAAATGGTAATCTGTCTTTTGCAACTCAGACTTTTTTTCTAAGTAGGGCAACATTCAGCTCGCATGAGGAGAGAGGAAGAGATCTCCAGGGGAACTTGTACCATATTTCTGTTTCATCCCAAAATTATCAGCCTCTAAAATTTAAATGCTTAGGGAAAGGTCTTGTAACTTAAAAAAATAAAAAGAAAAGTCCACTTAAGACCTTCCTGACCTTTTTTTCCTCACATGGATGTGTATGTGTACTTTCCAGGGACTCCATCTCATTTCCTGTTGCTGGAATCATCTGTGTGGTCATACTACTTAGCTCAGCTGCTTCTTAAATTAAGTCTGTGCTGCTTCATGAATGTACTATCTATGGTAGTTTAAACTGCATAGACTAGTTTAAACTCTCTTTTAGAGCTGAGGATCTGATGTGTTCATTGCAAAAAATCTTCACAGACAAAAAACAGCAAAGCAAACAATACAGACAAAAGAACTGAAACCAAGCAATTGGTGTGAGAATTCAGATTCAGGTTTTCAACTCCGTGTCCAAGACCTCCAGTAGTAATAACCGAAGCACAAAAAGATAGGTCACACAGAAATTAGTCACTGTCTTCCTCAGTAAATGGATAGGAAGCCAATGCCTTACTCTCACAAAACAAACAAACAAACAAACAAAAAAAAACAAACAAAAGGTTGGAAGAGCTCTACCTTCACAGAGGTTTGTTGTCCAAGGCTTGATTTTCATAGTAGACCAGCTACTGGCTGGGAGAGAACTATTATATATGTTATTTCAACTATATAGTACATATATCATGGAACAGTGTATTTTTATCTACTAAATCCTTGTCATCACACTAGGCAAGACAGGGACTTATGCAAAAGGTAATTGAGACACATAGAAAGTAAGTGGCTTGCAAAGCTTACATGGAAAGCATATCAGAATAGAACCTTTGAACTACAACTTAAACCAGAGTTCCATCCTCTCCTCCCTGATTTGCTTGAATACCTGATTAAAGCAACCTTAGAACCTGCCCTGAAAAATCATGTCAGACATGAAACCTCATGTTGAAATGGTAGTTTAGTTTCCAGTTGCTTCAGTTCTAAAATCTGTGTTTTCTTTGTTTACAGTTTAAGCCTCTCTACTGTATAGGGCAGATTATTCTTGTCAGTCACTGACATGCACACATACCTGGAATAGGTCGGATTATATTTCTTCTTGAATATCATTTCTCAAATCTGAGTCAAAACATTCTGCCACTACACTACAGTAGCAAGGTGAAGTTTACACAAACAAATGCTGCACTGTTTGCAGGAAAGAAAATTCAGCTCTATTGCTTCAATTGTGTGGAATTCCTTCCAGCTTTAGTCTGTAAAATACTGCTACGTTGAGGTTATAGCAACTTCTTTGTGTATTACTCAAAAAAAGTCTGTAAGACTTCATTATCAAAATTCAGGACCATAAATATGCAGAAAAGTAAACTTTGGAAATGTTTAATTTAATACTATGTCTTTTGAATTTTAAAGGAGTTGACTGATAAAAGCAGAAGAAAAACAAATCAATTTAATTTGACTCCCTGACTTTTCTTGTAACAATTTTTTAATTCCCTCCTCTAAAAATATCAATTTTCTCCCAAATTTGACATATTAAAACAAAATTATCCATGAGGCTTTCAGAGTTTTGTAAGTATTCTACTGTTGTCTTTAATCACTATGGAAACATTGGTCCAAATGGAATGCAGAACTACCTTCTGCAGAGCATAGCCTCTGTGGATAGTTTGGATTGGATTGGGCTAGGCTGAATTATAGGCTTCATAAACAAATGAACATGATTTAGATTTTCTGAATCTTTGTTTTTCATTGGTTTTATTTGCTTTTCATTTTTATTCTTTTATCCAGAATTGCACAAATAACATGTAAGCTATATTCTCTAACAGTAACAGTTAATAGCACCATCAGACTATTGAATTAATTAACTGGGAAAGACTGAATTCATTTGTTTTGATTATGGTCTGAATTCTTTTCATTTGTCAAAAATATTTACTCTTTTCCCTTGGGGAGCAAGGGAGAACTGCTGGACACTTCTTCTTCATGCAGGATGGGGTAGAAGTTGCAATTTCACTTGGAGCAGGAGATAGAAGTCCAAAACAAACCTGCACACAGCTGCTAAGAAATTGAGCAGCATGAGCTGCATCCTATTAGAGAGCAATGTGTGCATCTGAGAACAGATACAGCAACAGGAAAGCTTCCAGAAAAAAACAAAAACAAAAACAAAAACAAAACCAAAAACAAAAACAAACAAACAAAAACACACACAAAAACCAAAAACAGAACCAAACAAACAAACACGAAAATCACACCAAAAAATGGCAATGTGTCCTGAAACAAAATAAGCATTTTGATGCAGTGTTTCTTCTACAGAAGCTTGAAATTGGGAATGAATAAATTATTTCACTTTTATTTCTTCCCTGTTCAGGTAAGACTTGGTGAACACTCTTTTTCAAGAAAGAGAGCTGGCATTTACTTCTTCCAGGGGGAGCTGCTCACAAGCCCTGGACACTGGCTACCTGCAGGAGTCAAAGGGAGTACCAGAGTAACAGAACTTAAAAACCACTAATGTTGCTAGCAGGCCAAACTAAAGCAATATGTTTCAAAACCAGTCAACAAACGAGGGTGTAGATTGGCAGTTGTGAGCCCTCCCTGCTTCTGTGATCTCATGAGAAGCAGAGAAAGTTCTGTTCAGTTCAGTAACTGGTCGTAAGTCAAGTGCATATGCACAGCTGCAACATCACCCCCAGGTCTCCCTGGTTTAGGCATAGGTCCCAGACAGAGAAACAGAACTAAATTTATGGTTGAACTGTTTGGAATAACAAATCAAGAGAAAGAAATTAGGAAATGCTCAAAATAATATTCCACTAACACAGCAGGAGGACATGTGTTGCATATGTTATTTTTTGAAGATAAGTCATTCCATGCCAGCTTTAAACTAATCATGTTTCATCAAAATGGTTTTGCATATCAATAAGGTGCTGCATTGCCTAGGAATTCAAGTATTTCATAAGAAAGTGCAAATTTTTAGGATCTAGATCTCCACATCAGAATAGGTTCTTACAGTTTCACAAGGCAAAATTAAAATTATAATTGCAAGTTGCAATCCCTGTGCTGAGAAGAATGTCAAGCTGAAAGCCTACCTGCCCTGTAATATTCTATGAAGGATTTCTTAGCCTGGAGCTGAAGTGATTGATCTGTCATTTAAATGCCAGGGAGAGCTTTTAGGACTGGAGAGAGAAGAACAATAATGCAGGTTGGTATTTCTTTGAAATGAGGTTGCTCAACAGACATAATTCAAAATGCTCATCCTTTTGCAACTTTAGCTACATCTCAGTTTAAACAGTTTTTTTCTGAGACAGTGCAGCCTTAAAAAAAAAAACCACGACCACCAACAACAAAAACCACTCCCTTAAAATGTTTTTAGGGAATGCTCATGACTTTTTTATTGCTTTGGGCTTGCTTTACTGCATTAATGCTAATGTGAAACACTAAAGTCACAAATGAACAACACCAGTCAGAGCATGGTAGTCAGATGTAACAAAACACCCCTGATGCAAGGGTAGATCACGTAGGAAAAGCAGACCAACGACTACATCACCTTGTTGGATCTCAATTGTCAAATATATCAAGCTGTTACAGCTTCCTTCCAAGAAGCTACAGAGGGAGCAGGTTTTAACCCTAAATAAAGTGCCCTCCATACCCTACTCTACTTTGCAGATTTCAAGTCCCAGCAGATTTTTGGTGAACATAGTGAGCATAGTGAGCTCAGACCTGGCATATCTTTATTCCTCTCTGCTTTCCTTTTCTATTGAGGAGCTGTTTTTCCTCTCAAAAGAGAGTCATATTGTGGCATGGGAAAAATGTCAAGTGTCATTATGTATTGACCTCTTAAGGCCTGTTAATGGTGTCTGAACAGCCCTAATTTTTGTAGCCTTGATCATCTAAAGCAGAAGGTCCCAAAACTGGGACACATAGGTTATAAGCTGAGACACGGGAGAACAGTGGGAATGCTGGCTGTAAGTGTATCTCGCACAGAATGTAAAGGATGGCTGTTGAAGCTATGGGAGAGGCTGTTAGACAGCATAGAGCAAGGGGTGGTGTGAACATGGCCAATGGGAGCAACTGGGGGAGAGAAGCAGACAGCAAGCTCAGAGGCAAGAGGAGAGCAAAGGCAAAAGGGTCACAGCAAGGGAGTCCACAACAGGAAGAGCAGAGAGCATCGTCACCGTATAAGCTCACTTTAAATGAAGACTTCCTATGCAGAAGGTCTTAAAATTTTAGACTGTAGTTAAAAGTTACTGCAGGTGGGAGAAGACTACCACCTGGACAACTGCATGGAGGAAAGACTGCAAATGTCTGTTAATGTAACACTGCAATACTTGCTGTCATGCTGTTTATCTATTAATCAAAGTCTTCCAACCAAAAATAAAAATATTAATTATTTAAGCATTTGACTTCTATTTGCATGGGAATACAATTATTTCACTCATCAGAGTATTATTGTAATTTTCCTAGATTTCTGGTGAGCACTGATGTTCTATTTTTATGGTAAAACCCTTCAACTGGAATTCATCCCTTCCTGCTGCCAAGGAAGTTCTGAGGAAAAGCTTGCACATGCATTCTGTCCTCTCAGTCAGGGTGTCAGGCAGAGCACCAATAGTTTCCAGCCAGAACGTGGAGTTTCCTGGCCAGCAGGCTGAGAGAAATGTGAAGCATTTCTTTACTGGTAAGCAGCTGACTGGCAGCTCAAAGAATACATGCACATTCTCTGGAGGGTCACTAATTACAAAGAGCCATCTCTTCTTCACCAGTGGCCAAAAGTGGTCAATGAGGAACAGGAAACGTGTCACACTCTAGCAAGAACACAGAAGAGCCAGAGGAGGGGAATGGAGAGCCCCTGTAGGAGAGGAGTGGGTAGGATCACAGGGTAGAGGGGAGTGGGTAGAATCTCAGGGTAGGCAGGGGTATCATAGGATGAATGAAAAATAGCAGAGGAAAATACAGCAATTTTCCTGAAGACATTACAAGAGGGACTGGATCAGCTGTGAGGAGGACCTTCACAGACAGATCCAGAGGTGTGAAGATGAAGGCTGCTTAAGACACTGCAGCATTGGAAGCATAGTGGTGGTAACAGGCTACATGGAAGGAATAAGAAGTACAGAAGTGGAAAAACACTGAGGGGCCAGGAGAACCCTAAGGGGAGCAGAAGGAACTAAGGGTAGATGCAAAGTAGGAGGAAGATACATGCATTATAATACACTCTCTTGTATCTGTTTTCATTTGAAATCCAACCTCCTCTTCTATTAAGTTATGACTTAATCAGTAAATTATAAACACTGGTCTCAACTATAATGAGCAATGCAGCTGGTTCCAGCAACATTCTTCACACTAACTATAGACAGTGTTTCCAAACTAGTAAGCTCTATCCAAAGAGAAGCTGTTTGTTTATGCCTGCAGCATCATCTGCTTTTGCAAAGCAGCAGAAGAAATGCCTAATTAATTATGTTTGTTACTTATTCCCTGGAAAAGGAAAAGGGTAGAGGAGAAACACTGCTTACCTTGAATGACCATCCTTCCATTTAGTTCAGTAAGAGAGACTTGTTTGTACTTAACCAGATCAATCTTCAGCTCATAAAATGACTTAAATGTGTATCTCAGTAGCTGTTATTCCATTGTCCTCTTGCTGTGTGGGCTAAGCAAAGACCTCACATTAGAATCCAGGTACAAAGATAGACTGAATCCTCTATGGAGCAGTAGGATGGGGAAAGAAGGTCTAGCCTAAAATCAACTGGCGAAACACATCTCTTGCGAATAGGAAGTTCATCAAAAGTTGCATTTCAAAGTCAGCCACATAAAGAATGTAACACAAACAATCCGAAAAAGAAACATTTAAAATTAAAAAGCCTGTTTCTGGTGCTGTCTAATAACAAATTCATACACAAATGCCACCAGAAAATAATTAACAGAAGATTAAACTGAAATCTCAGTCAAATTTGACCAGAATTTGAATTTACTGTCAAAAACTATCTAAAAGCTGCTGAATATTCTGCAACGCATATTGGTTTAATCAATCCTTAAGTAAAATTAATATTTAGATTTAATATTTAGATTATTTTAGGTAACACATTTTCCCCTAACAATTTCAAGCACAATTTTGTTGCCATTATGCTTACAGAAAAACAATATAAATTGATTTATTTAACAATCAGAGACAAGCTAAAGTCACCTGTGAAACAGACACATCTAAACTGGTGTTTCCTTGTGCAGTGCCCCTCTATGATAAAAGCATTCATTAAAGCTGGGACTGCAGCAACAGAAAGGAAGAGGTGTTGTACCACTCATTACAGAAAGGGTACTGAACCTACAGAGTTTAGTTAAAACCTTGCAAAAGAGAATGTAACATTGCATCTAGATAAAAATATTCAGATGTTTACTAACAGCCCATACTGACTTCACTGATTTGCATTCAGATTATAAAGCCTCAGGGAATAGGCATTGTTTTGAAATCCCAGCCCTTCGTGCTTCCAATGTAGAGTGCCCTGGCACGCACAGTGAGCTGGGATTCCAGTACCCTAGACTGGGAATAAACCCAGTATCCTGCATCACCTCTTGCCCACAGGCAGTTTACTGACTCTCCACAGGCATTGCGTAAGATGTGCCATTGTCTTATGTAACAATTTAACAAAAACTTGGAGATATTTGCTTTGTTATCAATAAAATCATAATCAAGAAATGGCCTTGGTGTCATTTAAGTTTTTCTAGACTGAAAATTGAAAAGTTGTTCTTAGCTTATTTTTTCACTTTTTTCTTTTTACATTTTTCCTCTTTCCCTTTTTCTTTCCCTTTTCCTTTCCTTTTCCTTTCTTTTGCCTTTTTTCTGCTTCACTGTGGTGCAAATAATACACAGTGTTTGACTTCTACAGAGAAGACACTTAACAGATAGAGTCTGCTATCACCCTTCTTATTTTTAAAACCAAAGCAGAACATTTACCTGTGCCAAAGGAAATGAGAGATAATAATAATGATGAAAAGAAGGGCAAGTATTTACTAACATATCATTTAACACTGTCTCATGAGAAGACAGTTGAAATATCTGCTTTTCAGTTTAAAAAATATGGGAGGGTAGGATTTTGAAGGCAATTTCAACTTCTGCCCTGGTCTCAAACAGAATAGATATTGACTAAGAGTTGTCAGTCTTGTCTAAAATGTATTTCTAAAGGCCAAACAATATTACAAAGGGAAACATGTACTTTTTACTACTTAGCAAGCTTAAGGCTTAGAGGATCTAGTCATATTTGCATCCCCTAAACACAGTGAGTTTGGAGCCAACAGAGAAATGTAGTGAAGGGAAGCTCTACCTCCAGCATTTGGTCTTACCCTCCTGTCAGTCTGGCCTGGCAGGACTTGGGTTTTTTGATTCAAAATTCTCTACTTAGTCATGGCTTCACATTTTAGGTGTTACTGTTCATTCCCTGACCAGCTTCCCGGCTACAGTGCCATTATTGCAAGGTACAAAGTAAAGTGGTGCCATGACGACAGTCAAACTGTAAATTATTAAAGAAAATTAATAACTGGACACAAAAAAACCCAAAACTGTAAATGCTATTTGGCACCAGTGGAACTAGTATAATTACCTTTGTAATAATTTCGGAGACCTTGAAGCTCACTTCTGCTTTGCTTGTTTGGGAAAATTGTTATTACTAATGAAACAGTCAGAAGCATTTTGAGAAACATTTTTTATTGAATAACTGCATTTAACAACCATGTAGAGATGGAAAATAATTACAGAACAATCCTGGCTGTCAACAACCTGGAGGTACTAATGATCTGAGAAGATGTGACATGCTAGTTCACTCAGATTCAGCAGATCAGCTATATTTTCACAGTCTCAGTGGATAAAGCTGGAAAAACCTGTCCAAGCCAGCAACTACCAACAACAAACCCACCCTTCTGGAGCTGACAGTTTTGCTGCCTGTTCAGCACTCCGCAAGACAAAGATGTAAAGTACTAATGATGAACATTTCCATTTATTCTCTGTAATCTGCTGGTTTTCTGTCTTCCCCCAGTGTTCCTGAAACAAATACCAACCCCCACCCCTACCCTCAATAAAAGAAAAAATATACAAAAACCAAAACTATGACCTACCCACAATACCAGTAGCCTACACTTCTCCATGGCTCCAGCATTCCCAGCATGGAGTGTGAGCAGAGCATATTCATCCTGCTCTCTTTCCATTTACCAGCCCTCAGTGACCATTTAATTTTAAGTGCTGTTAATTTTGATCCCTCAGCTCCTTCCTAAAGCCAGGGGATGTTCTGTGGGCGCACAAACAGTACTGAACCCCAAATGGGGTATCTTTCACCAACGTACTTCTCTCCATCACTGAGCATTTGCCAGTTCCTAATAATTCGGCTACTAGATAAAGAAAGTTCTGGGCAGAACATGATCTCCACCTTCACTGTGGGAGAGCTGGTGTAAATGGCTAATTTTAGAAGTGTAGCTGTGGACACAAACTCCAAGCAGAGGAGCATCGCCTTGCAGTCTCCAGTGACAATCACAGGAATATGGGGTTAAAACACAGCCTGTCCTCTTTCTCACAGGTGAGATGACCTGGGTCTTCAAGAGCCTGCTCCATCAAAAAATCAAGAACAAAGAATAGTGCAAAATATTAACCCTCTGTTCTTAATGCCTAAAAAGAAGTTTCTAAAGGCAGGAAAATTAGTACCTCATAGCAGCATCAGTGTCTCAGAATGGCAAGGGATAAGCTTGTGAAGAGAGGCTGTGAGCCTGAAGAAAGGGCTACCATGCTTGTAGGTCACTGGAACAGTAGAACTGGCAGAGGATGAGCTGCTCTCTGGTCAGGCAGTAGGTAAAATACAGTGTTCATCTGCTGACCTTGTTTAAATCTGGTGAAAAAATTGAGGCATGCATTGGCAATCACATATCCAACCACAGCATTATCTCTACAGGGAAGTACCATTTTCTTCCTAGAAAGTGCAACAGAAGAGGCACTGGAAATACAAGACCAAAGTCCTCTGAGTGGGAAACAGCTCTGCAAGGCAAAACCTCACCTCTGCTCACCTCCAAGAGCAAACAAACTCTTGTCCCTGGAGTTTTTTGCCCTTTCCTTAGAGCTTTGAGGATCCATCATTTGAAGGAAGCAACACGCTCTGCAAGTATCAGCTCCTTTCCTGAGCTGAGGCCAGGCAAAGCATTTTATAAAGATTTCCCACAACACAAAGAGCCATGTCCAGAGGGAGAGTTATGCTCACAGCAGAGTATGAACTGTACAGTGGTGAGGGAGAGAACACTGAAAATAGAGACAGAAGCAGCTATGGTTACAGTTTTCCCAGCTTAGACCAAACTCTTTAATACTTCAAAGTGATTTTTTAATGTATGAATAAATACTGCTTTAATAAAAGGAGTAGTATGTCTGTAACCATAGATTTTTTGTTTGCTTGTTTGTACAGCTCCTCTCATGCAATATTCATAAAACTATTCCTATTTCTTTTCTGATAATTTCACCAGCGCATTGAAAGAGTGCCTGGCAAGTCATAAAATGCAATTGCTGTTTTCACGGCATATTGTGTACTTGCTAAAGAAACTTTTAACCTCAAATGGATGCTACTCATTGTTTTGTAGCAAATTGCAACATGCCGGGAGCACATTGGGAAACCAAGTGTCAATCTCCAAAGTATCACTCTTCCATTTAAAGGTCACATCTCATCTTAGTGGCATAACCAGAATGTCTGCTATGATTTCATATCCCTAAAACTACTTTTCTTTGCTCCTGCAAATGTTCCCTTCTGACAACCCCTTTCCAGTAATAGACACATAGACACAAATGCACATGGTGATGCTGGGCAAGTAGATGAGACAGCTTCGTTGATTTGAGGAAATCAACTACTTCTTCTTTTTTTTTCTTTTTCATTTTAAGGAGAAAATTATACCTTAGTAAGAACACCTTATCTGTGACAATTTGTGGCACAATACTGTGTTAGTGTAGCATAGCACATTGTATTGCAGGGTAGTGTATTGTAGTGTATTGTGTGATGGCTACAATATAGGTATAGAATCTATATTGGCATCATGTAAATTCCAATGATCTCCTCAAGCCTTTTTACAAGCTTCAGTATTTTAAAAATACAGCAGAAACAATTCAGATTAAAGTATAGCTGGGCCTTTGCAGGGTATGCAATGAAAATTGTCATAATTTGATTTTCTTCTATTTGAAGACGTGGAGTTTCTCCCATCCTGTCCACTTCTGTGCAATCAATATAGTCAATATGTTTGGAAATATGATCTACTATTTGGATATCTGCTTACTGTTTGGGCTTTTTTTAATTCATAGTTATGGTAGCATGCCATTTAATCTGGCTTTTCAACAGAATTTATAATGTTGTAATAAAAACATCCCTTATTTTTACATAATATTGAAAACAGGTGTACCAGAGGTCTCATTCCTGTAAATCACCAGCAGTTTTACTCCTGACTTAAACGTCAATAGAACACAGTTCCAGATAATCTATGCATACTACAGCGTTTATACATTGCCTCTGTACATGGGATCTCTAGAAGCACTGTGAAGTGGGCCATAGAACAGGTCTTCAACAGAGCTCAGATCTAGCCTCAGATTTTGTTTCATAGCAGCACTGTCAATAGTATGTAAAATCATAAGGAGAGGAATGTATTTGGCTGCACTAGAGCCCTGCTAGCTGCTACAGTGTTTCAGTTTTATATGTCAAAGTCATCACTAGTTACTGTTATGGCAGATTATGGCTTCACTTCAGTATTTCATCTATGGCCTTGGGCAACTATGTCAGTGTTAGCTCCATTGTTCTCTGACAACTCTGAAAAAAAACCACTTTTCAGTGGATAATAGCATATTGACAGCAGGAGTCAGGCCAAGGAAAGGGGGGATATACTGAAGATAGATGGCTCAACAGATGGAATAATTCAGAGCACTCTTTGTTAAAAACTGTGAGATATCTTCCTTCCATTAAGGAAACAAAAGAAGTTTACCTCCATGTGTGTGTGTGTGTGTGTGTGTGTTTGTGTGTGTGTTTGTGCACCACACAGCAGTTATGTGCCAATGCTCAATGTAAAAGTTCTTGCTGAAGAAACAATAACCAGTGCAGTCTGGTAGATAATCAATCCCAAAAAATCCCCCAGGTCATCTTCAGACAATCAAGCTCTAATTCTTACGTAGTGCTAAGTGCTGAATTGCTCTTTCCCAAATCAATATTTCCTGAACTAGGACTTTAATTTTAATTTTCAGAATTAATGATAACTAATTGCTGATTACCTATTCCAAAGTCACCAGAATACATAGGAAGCCTGTCCTCTCCAAGGAATGTTCACAGAAAGTCCAGGGTCCCAATGCCTTCCTGATTGTACACATCCTTATGCTCAGTAATCATTATCAGCATCCTTATCAGCAGTAAATAATACTTCTGATAGCTCTCTCTCAAGTGCCATACCAAACAGAGGGAGTCCAGTTCCAGTGCTGGAGCCACAATTACTCACAGAAACTGAATCTAACATTTTCTGAAGGTGGACAGCTAACTTTTTTAAGCCCTGCTTCTCTTCCTGACTTTTTCAAACATAGCTCCAAACTAATTACTGGCAACACTAGTCCATCCCTGCACTGACTGGGATGAAGAGCAGAAGCTTATCCATTATTGCAATGCAGAAACACTTCCAAACTTTTCAGTTTGTTACTGATGTTGTAAGCTGGAAAAATCAATCTTTGAGCTAACACACAGATGAGCACAGCAAGTAATTTATTTCTCTGTAGTGGTTTTGTAATAAGAGAGAGAAGATTTGTAGGATCAAAATAGTTTTAAACTGGAGAAGAGATTAAATAGATTGAGGAGATTAAACAGATCATTCATCAAGGAGTACCTCAGTGAAAAGAACAAGTACCCTTCCTCTGACCTAGCCATAAGGATGTAAACCACATTGCCTAAGAAATTCTTAATATTTTTTATCTTTCAGCTTTACAAGGATGTGCTTCTGGGTGAAGACTAGGACCAAACAATATCACTGGATTTTGCCTTTCAACTCCTCAGTTGGAGAGATTGCTCTTTTTCTTGTTGTAATGGCAGTCCAAGAAACCACTACTGGAAAATGACTTCATCATGAAAGACATCGCAGAACAGCCCATAAGATTTGCCTGATTTCATCAGAGGAGAATACTGATTTGTGTTCACTCTTTGAACTAGCTGCAATATGAATAGTATTTGGGGAAGGGAGAGAAATTCTGTCCCATCACTTTGAAGGAGCTCCAGCTATCCAACTTATCTGGGTGGGTGACCTGACTAACCAAGGAAAAGCAAGGCAAGAGGTGGGGAAAAACATTGTTCAGAGACAGCATCAGTCACACAGATGGGACTGTAACTCAGCCTAGGGAGATTAATGAAGAAGTATAAATGATAAATGCTTCTTTTTTAGGATTCTCTTAAAGATCCATTTCTTCTTTGCGAGTGATTCATTGTTTTCCTCCTTGATCTCAGGTTATCTTAATAAGCATTTGAAAAACTTTTATTCGGTAATAAAAGGAAATTAGGCTTGAAGTCTCATTTCATAAATCATATCTGACATTCAAAATATGCTGACTTATCAGGCTTGTTTTTATAGCAGCTTTTGGAAGAAAGTGCTTGCATGCCTTTGGAGCTCATCTCAACAAAATATCTGAGGGTCTGAGAAGGTAGTGCAATGGCTCTCACAGACCTTATGGGATTGTCCACACTTTGTCCCCTTTATCCTCTTCTGTTGCTCTGTCCACATCCCTGCCTTATGACAGACAGAGGAATTTAATTCATTCTTCAACATTTCTTATTTGGCCACAAGTGTCAGTATCACAAACCACAAATGGATTAAGCATATTTGATCTACCCTCTACCAAAATTAACTTCTGAAGAAGTTAAATTTAATTTTAAAAATAATTTAAATTATGTCAAATTTAAATAAGCCAGAATTACAAGAAGATTCCACAGAGACGAATAGAAATTGAGCTACTCTAATCTATGCACATTCCAGCCCAGCCCAGCATATCCTCTCTTTTTGTAGGACACTCTTTCCATATTTCTGATAAATCTAATTACGCAGATGGAACTGCTATAATTATAATCAAGGTCAGGAATTCTTATAGTATTTTCTGCCAGTCATTTTGGTGTTTGGTTTTCTTTTTAATCTGTTGGCAGATATTTAGAAAGGGAAGAAGTTGCTAATGAAATGAGAAGTTATAAATGTTGTCTTTCTTTAAATGAAAGCTCAGTTACCTGTAGAAGACAAAATTTTGCTTTTTCCCCTTCCAGAGTCAGATTGCTAATGTTTGATAATTTGTCCCATCAAGGCCAAAGTAAAAAATTAACATTAGCATTTCAATTATATGTAAATGTCCAAATGTAGTGAACTGTGCAGTCTCAAAAAATTTTGGGGATTCCATTTCCACTGTGATCACCCAATAGTGATGCTAAGCTCAGGGACCAACAGAGGAAAGACTTGAGCTTCCAAGCACCAAACTGGCACTGTCTGAGGCTGTCAATGCTAATAACAACACAATGACAGCAGGTTCTTGATCAGTCTAGCACCCACACTTGGTCCACTCAGGGACAATGAGAGGGTTGGAAAAAGTCAGTTCAGCTTTCACACAGTAAAACACTGCTTATTCATAGCATCTTCAGGCAAGTACCCATCCTCTGCAGAGAGACTGGTGTGCACACAGACTTGTGCACCTCCCATTTCCTCCTCTATCCTACAGGCCAGGCCAGTCGTTCTGTACAGTTTAAGGCCTGGTAATTCCAGTTTGGGACCAAGTAAAATTAATCTGAACTGGAACTTGTTACCAGTGTTCTTTCAAAGTGGAGCTATGCATTAAGTAATAAAAATTGTTTTCTAGATCAATTTCCTTGAGAGTAGGCCCTGCTAAGCCTATAAAAATATATCAATTGTAATGCTACTTCAACAGTGCCTTCATGTTCTGTCCACAGATGCTTCTTCTGATGGGCAAAATTCAGGAAATGTTTCCATGTTAGTAGGCAGAGATGCAAAAATAACTCACACAAAATATAGCTTCAGATCTCTTAAACTATCCAAAGTGTACAGCTGTATATATTTCTTCTGAGATTCCAATTGACTGTGTTTTTCTCAGATAAACGTGGATACCCCCATCCCTTTTTAGTAACTTTCTGAGAACATCCAGAGACACAAAAATCTATGTAAATTTATCATTTGAGATGAAGTTCCAGGTAAAACACTCAGGTGGAACGAACTCTGCAAACTCTTGTGCAAACTGCCTTATCACTAGAAAAAGCTCTCAAAATCAAACTGATTTATCACAGCAAAAGCTGAGCAGCCTTAAAAATATGCATTGGTGTTTGGCTGTGCAGTGACTCTTTTTTTAAATGTTAGATGATTTCAGAGTGCTATGAACAGAGAATATTAAACACCAAAATTCTGTGTGATGCTGCTTACTCTTTAAAAAGTAGAGAGTTTAAATTTACTTATTTTAGAAGAAGAATTGCAAGGGGTTTTGTTTTTTAATAAATATCTGAAATTATTACCTTCCACAGGCACTATAAATATTTTTCTTCATGGATTTGTGGTAGGGATTTAAAATGCATCCTGTACTGCAGGAGCCAGAAAAATGACTATGAAGCCATAGACAGGAGTAACTCTTCACCAACAAAGCCAGTGTCCACAGTGACTTTGCGAATCCACAGAATTTGATATTCTTTCCATTAGGTCATACTTGCATCACATTAATACTCCTGATGAAAGTCAAGGAAAACATAGCCTTTAATAGCTTGTTAATACATTGTGGTGTAAGTTGCATTGTCTTTCTCCTGTTCTTAATAGACATGCTCTCAGACACCTGAAATACAGACCACGTCCCGAAAGCAGTGCCAGGCTCCTCTCACCACAGACTCAGGAGGAACAGTACTGAACTCTTAATGGTGAGGTATTTTAAGTTAAAAAAACTTATCAAGGAATAAGTAGTTGGATGATCTTGTTACTTCTCAAAGCTGGCCCACAACTTCTCATGACAAAAGTAATTGGGACAGAGCAACAGAGCAGCAGGATAGGGTCGGGTTAGAGGAAGGGGCTCAGTGCATTTTGGGGATAAGACAGGTAGAGGGCAAGGAATTTTCTCTTCTCACCAGCAGGAAAATCTCATCTAGAGTACTGATTTCTTTTTCCTAGTTGGAGCTTTTGCCTCCTTAACCCTCATGTCTCCTCCAAGAGCAAGCCTGATTCTTCAAGGCACCAAGCCTGGCAAAGTCAGAGGCAGGATCCTGGGTTTCCTTTTCCACAGTTTTAGCAGTGCTTACAGATCCTTACCATAGATGGCTACCTCTCTACCTGTACTTAAATTGGTCCCGTTATTTTCATTTACTGTGTATACTGGGACTAGCAAACATCAGAGTAGTAACGGGTGGCCAGGGAATAAGAGAGAAAATAACAATAACTTATTGCTAGCATGAATAACAGGTAAAAATAGTTCAACATGTGTTTATAAAAAGAAAATCCAACCCCAAAGGTACGCACCTGTGTGTGAATATAAACCAGGTTTGGCATCTAGTCAGTTTTCTAATTAGGAATTAATTTCTCTGAAGTAAACACAGTATACTAAAAACGAGTTCAACTGTGCAGGTTGCCAGGTAGCACAGAGACTACAGAACAAGGCTTAGACATGAACCAGCCTGATTTCTGCAACCTGGAGCTCTGTCAGAGTTGGTTCACCTTTGCAAGATGAAGGTGACTGTGGTGACATGTGCCCTGTCCCCATCTACCTGCTCTAGGTATTCAGGTCCCTCCGGGAACGCTGTGCAGGCTGACTCCACACCAGGCTGCAAAAGGCCACAGTGGCAATACATGGGACTAGACTATTCACAGTAAAGCAGCAGTGGGCATTTGCCTCCCTATCAACATCAGTAGCCAGAGAGAAAAAACACTGAAGTTGTGGAAAATTTAGCTTCCACCCTCTGCTCCACTGCTCCATTCATAGCAAATATTGGGGAATAGCTCTGCCATTTTCCAGAGAGAGTATTATCAAGCAATAGGCTTCTTTTCCCCTCTCTGTACTACTTTGTACTACTGTATAAAGGGATGCATAAGGTGTGTAATTACTAATTTGAGCAGGCATGTGGACCTCTGTGTAGTCTTAGCCATAATAAAATTGGCATTTTATTTCTTCATCCTAGCAGTAAAAGGAAGGAAGCTTGCACTGAACCAGAGCAGAAGGTCTGCAATGACACAAGCCATTACTAGTCTCTGGGACATATGTTTTTACTACCCCTTATTCTCCTTATTTCTGTCAAGCAGAGAGATGTAGAACCAAGAGAGTTCCTTTTGTCTTTCTGCTTGCAGTCAGGCTTTTGTATTTATCCCTTGGCAGTTATCTTTTATCACATCTTGGACTGAGAGAAGCCATTGAATGGACTGAGAGCAGCCAGAAGAGGAGGACTTGGGGGTGTTAGTGGATGACAAGCTCAGCATGACCCAGCAATGTCCACTTGCAGCCCAGAAAGTCAACTGTGTCCTTGGTTGCATCAAAAGTGGTATGGCCAGCAGGTCAAGGGAGGTGATTTTGCCTCTTCACTCTGTTCTGGTGAGATCCCACCCGCAGTACTGCAGCCAGCTCTGGGGACCCCAACATAAGAAGTATGTGAGGTTGTTCAGCCTGAAGAGAAGGCTCTGGGCAGACCTTATAGCACCTTCCAGCACCTAAAGGAGGCCTCCAGATTTTTACAAAGACATGTAGTAATAGGACAAGGGTGAATGGCTTTAAACTGAAAGAGAGTAAATTCAAATTGGATGTAAGGAAACAATTCTTTACAAGAAGAGTAATGTGGCATTGGCACAGATTTTCCAAAGGAGTTCTGGATGCCCCATCCCTGGAAGTGTTCAAGACCACTTTGAATGGTGCTCTGAGCAACCTGCTCTAGTGGAAGGTACATCTGCCCATGGCAGGATGATTGTTAAAATATTATCTTAAAGGTGCCTTCCAACCCAAATCATTTTATGATTCTATATTACTCTATCTTGAGTCAGCTGGACAAAACCAATCAGGCAACATCCACCAGAAAAGCTGAGACACAGAGAAGAGCGATGTGAACGGGTCTCCACACTGGAGGTGCTCAAATAAGAGCTGGCAGATCTCATTGCCTTTTTGGTGAAAGAGAAGTCACAAATATGAAACAGCCAATGCTTGAAAAGCTGCAGAAAAAGCTACATTCTTCTGTGGGCCTGCATCCAAAATCCCAAAATGGATTGGGACACAAAATGGCAGTGTTAGTACATAAAAACTACAGAGCAAAACAATGAGCTCTGTCCACCTCCAGCTGAAACAACCTCTGTGTGAGGCCAGTCAAGCCCTAGTATTTTCTGGCACTTTCAAATAGGTCAGATTTCTTGGCTACTGCTTCTGCAATCAGCCTTAGGTGCATCTGAACTCTAAACACCCAATGAGGCTGTCACTGCTAGCTTGGCCATTTGCTTTAAGACAGTAGTGCCAAGTCAGTTGGTTGTAGGGTTTGGAGCTCAGTGAGTTCTCAATCACACAAATACTCTCTGTGTTGCTGTTGTTTACCCCAGTTTTCAGACCGAAAGCCTTTCACATGGTTCATATTCAGTCTCCTCCCATTCTATTATGCCATGAGACTTGCCAGTAAGCTCTGTTTGTTAAACAAAGCTGACTGGTATTTCTGAAATCCTTTCTTAATGGACCAGCCTCATCATCATAACCTCAGAAGCTGGATGTACAAAGCTCAAAGGGATTTTTGAGCAGTGATCAACCACTCATTCTCTTCTGCAGAAATCCCTGCAGTTTTATCATTCCCGGAATGTCAACATCCCTTCTGCTACTGCATTAAGCAATACAATAATAAGCAATACACATTAAGCAATACACAAACAGCTAAAGGAACTGTGTTCCCAACCATGTTTCATATTTTGTTCCCACAATCTTTCAGATCAGGTTAAGTTTAAGCTTCTAAGGAGCATTTTAAAGATAAGGGCCAAGATTTGGACCAAGATTTGGTACATGGAAGAAGTTGTTGTGAAGCTACTGGACTTAGCCACGATTTTTGTTTTAAGCCAGTGTGTTTGTTAAATCACTACAGCAAGATGTCTTGAGTCTGCAGTCTGCAGGAATGAAAAAAGTCTTGTTTGGGTCAATAGGAATGTTTTTCTGCTGTCAGGTCATGGTTCAAATTTAGTTCCTGAAATTGGAGAGATGCCAGTACAATTTAGACTGAGACATAAGGATATATTTCAGACACTAACTAGCCTTACTGTAACTCTTCCAGTTCCACTCTAGAAGGTAAATAATGCAAGTTTTTCTTGTTTTGAAAAAAGAAATATAGCCATCTGTGTTTCTCCAGGGCCTAAATCTGTAGCCATAAGATGCGCATCAGCACCATGAACTTGAGTCTATTGTCACCACATTGATAGTTATCTCAAAGCTCTGACTGCTGAAATATCTGGGAATTTCAGCATTGTATTTCATTGGAAAAGTGTCAGATAAGTTTTGGAACACAAAAAATTCTTAGCAGAACCAATATAAGTGGGTCATTTTCAAACCTCAGTAAACAAAAAACAAGTGAGATCAATAAACAATCGTTAGAAGAAGGAAAAAAATACAGATCAGCCATTAAGAGAAAATAGATTAATTATGGATTTTTTTTATTATGTATGTTTTTTAATTAATCATTTATTATATGAAATCTCAATAAGTAAATTGCATGCTTGCTAAACTGCTTCACCATTGATTTTTAAACACTCTCAGGTCATGACCTTCTTCATCTTCCAATCACCTGTTGAAAAAATTGGTGTGCCGAGTACAGGAACTTACCAGTCCAAACGCAGAATTATGGGTGTCTTAGTGTTTAAACAATTTGTTTATCTGATTTTGAAGTGCCTGATTTTAGTCTGTGCTTCACTTTGGACAGATCATACTGAATTTGCCCAGAGTGGCTGTATTCAAAGAAGTGAAAGATGGCATCACACAGATATATCTCTTTATTACCATGCTTCTGAAATATATCAAAATACTAAGCACTTGATTGAGTAGAATACCATGGGAAATGAACTACAGAGCCATGCTGACTTATTTTTGATTGCACTTAATACTTCAGGGCTGACTCTGCCAGAGACAATTGTCTGCATGTGGCTGTGTCAACTTCTGTCTCCACAAAACTGAACTAGATTCAGATAGGGGTTGAAAAGCAGAAAGACCCCTCTTCTCAGTGCCTCTCCCCAAAGCATTCAGTCTTTCATTGTCAATCAGCCTGAAAGCCAGCTGATGGCTCTTTGGGAGCACTGAACCATTCTGGTGCCAAATGCTTACTTCACCATAGCTGAGGAGAAAAGTAATTACGTGAGCAGGGTGCCAATGAGGAGGGAAGGAAGAGGCTTTAAGGTTTAAGAGTGACTTTGCTCTTCTTCTGCAAAAAGAGCTCCCAATAAGCTCCCAGGTAATTTGAAAGTTTTAAACACTCCTCAGGAGTAAACAGAAGCTGCGCTGAAGTTACAGGTGATTTTTACCAGGGAGTTTTGATGTAAATATGTCATAGGTGTGGAAAAAACGGTGGGATGATCACACTTATTTAATGTTGAGTGAAAGGTTGCAGGAGCTCATTCTGAAGCTACCTTGTGAGTTTCAAAGGATAAGAGAATCAGCCAGAAAATTTTCTGTTCATTCTCTCTGATTCTCAAATATTTTATCCTTCTGTCTTTGACATTTGTGTTATCCAACCTAGCAATTCAAACTGAAGCCTGTGAGAAAGAGTTTGTTCATCCCATACAGAGATAGTTGTCCCCAGCTACCAGCTGACTCAGTAGGTGACAGCACCTTGTTTCAGCTACTGATTTTACCTAATGTTTGGAGTTAGAAGAATTAACACCAAAGAAGGTTTGCTTTCCACTACTGATTAAGTGAGCCACTCACCTGGTCTGGAATATTCACCACATTTTACTAAAGCTATGAAAAAGTTTCTGTTCTGTTAGGAAAATACAGGTCATATTTGGGGTATAACTACTCATTTCAGGACACAGCATAACAAGGCAGGTAGCTGTCATCTAAAAGAACCTGAAAGTATTTATGAAAGATATGTACCAAATACGATTTTTGTAAATTTTACTGCAACTATATGCATACAAAAGAATTCAGCTCTGTTTCCTACCAGAATCCTGTGCTCCATCTTTTGGACAATAAGCCTTCCTTTCTATCTATTGGCAGCTCTTTATTCCAAAGGGAAAAAAAATCTGAGTGAGGTTGTTTTGAATGATTCATTGTGAATAATTCTGACACATTTAGCCATTAACCTCTTTGCAAACAATCCTGTCTTGTTTGAAAGTGTCAGTTATTCTTGAGAACAAGAGGAGAAATTTAATACATGAGAAATATCCATTTCAGGTACTCCATAAATAGGTAGTTAATCTCTATTTGGCATGCGACTGGTTACATTTCATATGATACTCTTTCTGCTCCCCAGACAAATCTTTTTAGAGATTCAAGCATAATGACACTGGACAAATAGCAGACATCTAAAACCAGACAGTGTTCTTGTTTCTCTGCAGCTATGACTTTTTTTACATGAATATAAGTATTTAGACACAGAAGAGACATTGTCAAGTACCCTTTCATTGAAATGCTTAGTAAACAAATGTTTTGCATGAGCAAGCACTCAAAATTCTAAGGGATGTTCACAATTTTTTTTTCCCCTATACTTCTAGTATGGATCATTTTAAACTGCTATCATGTCAGCCTGTGCCTTTTCATTTCTGCTGTTGTGTAATAACATAGGAAATTATGTAAGGTATATTTTCAGTCTAGCCTATCACAGGTTAATAGGTTGCTAGTGTTGTTGAGTGACAAGGATGTAATAATGGCCAGTCTTCGCGAGCGAAGATCCAGGGAAGGTCTTTACACCTACCAGCCTGCGCATTGGATTTTTTAGGTGAGACACAGTGTGCGCGGAACTGAGCCCACCCTTTAATCCTAAGGTTCATCTGCCGGGGCCAAGCAAGCTTGGACAGTGGCAGCGAGGTAACAGGGATGTAATGTCTGAAGAAAATGCTGCACTCCCTAAATCCCCACACCCTTATCCTGATGAAGGAAACTAATGCCTATAGAAACATATACAAATACACAAAACACTACAGAAAACACACCATGACCTCAAGTATTTAAGAGATTACTTAGTTTTTTCCAGTTTTTCCAGGCTCAAGTGCAACCTCCTAAAAATTTTGGATATTTAATTTAGGGTGCTATAAGAAACATGCTGAACTAAATACTATCATTCACTCATCAGTTTGAGTAATGTCAAATGGCCTTCATTGTGTTCTACTGCCCTCTATATTCAAGGATCATATTCTTTTATAGCCCTTCTATCACTCTATAAAGTAGGGGAAAGCCACATTTTCCGAACTTTTTTCAGAACACAAGAGTCAGGTGCCTCTAATACAGGTCTATTTTTTAAAAAAACTACTGATTTTAGAAAGTATGAGCAATTCTCCCTTTTTTTGGGGGGTGATTGACACGTTCATTTTCACTCACATGCACATGAACTTTGATAAGCATTATGATTTAAGAATACTTTCCCATATTAAAGCAGCATTTTCACATGGAAATAAATTCAGTACTTTGCCTAAAATAACCAATAATTACTCTGTAGCTTAAAGGTAAGCAACATTAGTACCTGATATAACATTGCTGCTGCATATTATTGAACAGCCACTTAACCACTGTTCTGTTTGACAGCTGCAGAGTGTAACTACATGTTACTAGAAAATGTTTCTTTTGCAAAGTGCCACTACAAAAAGTGGGGTTTTTTTTAATTTTAGAAATACTCAGCTCAAAAGCAAACAACAAACAAAACAGGAAAAAACCCTAATGAGATAAACGCTGCATTACAATCAAAAGTAAACCTGTCAGTTAACTGAATGAATAGAGAGGGATTCAACCTGGAGAGGAGGCGTAATATCTGCACCTTTTTGCAAGTGGATGTGGTAGGACAAAGAAAACGGGAAACGAAGAGGAAAGCAGCATGCTCTGCAAGTCTGAGCTCAGGGCTGGTGACAGAAGAGACAGATTATAATTCAAGCCCTCTCACTAAATCCTCATGCACTTTTGGTGAAAGTGTAATCTCGTTGCTGCAACTTCACCAGTTCTGGAATGAAAATAAGAGTTTCTTCTTCAGAAGGATTTTACAAGGAAGAGTTAGCTAATCCTGTGCCTGTGCGAATTCTCCCCGTTTCACTCCCAAATGGGAATTTGTGAATCATTTGAGGCAGGAGTGCCTGCAGACTTTACTCGTACGTTTGAGAACCAGCTTATTTGCATGAGCTTTTGCCCAGGGCCAAGCTTTCTCCACCTCCCTTCCCCATGACAGATATGGGGGCCAGCTGTGCCCAAAGGCACTGTGCTGTCCTTCCTTTTAGCCCGAACACAGCACCCTGGAGACCGAGTTCCTCTGCGTTCAGCATTTGATACTTGGAAACATGAACAGAAACAGAGTAGACTTTTCAGATTCAGTGTAAACCCACTTGTAAAGGTCTGAAAAAAGGGTCTGAATATGGTTATTGTGAATTTCCTTGATCTCTCACTCCAGATCCCTTACTGCAGGGCTATTTGCAGCTTTTTTCTTCACAGCCAACCATTGTGTCCACTGGTTTCCAGAGTCTCAAGCTCTCAGTGAATCTTAGCCTAGATGATGCCTGTGACCGAATGTTGGAATAAGTGCACTGGTCTGATCCAGAAAGAGAATTCTCATGATCCCTCCTAGAAGTAAAATTATGACAATATCTAAATTCTAAAGTGAAAACATTGAATTACCAACTTGTTTACAGATACATTTGGACTAGAGCCCATGAACTACACTACCTTTGAACAAAGATTGCCAGAGTCTCATGTTTATTTGGTCGGAAAGCTCTCTCCAAGAATTCAAGACAATAAACTTCAGGTCTTAGAAATCATATTACTGCGTGACAGCACTCCCTCTTATTGTATATCCTAATTGAATTTAACATCACACTACATCTCTATAGAGAAAGACAATGACAAATTTTATTTTCCTGCAGAATGCTCAGAAATATATCTGCAAGATCGCAACTAGACTACTTTCTTGACAGCAGTAATAAATGGTTGTCATTTTCATGTTTTAAAGAACTTTTAAAGTAATAAGTTAGTGATCCCTAGTGCTCCAGTAAATAAATACACATTTTGTTATTCCTGTGTCAAAGCTAACAAAATGACCACACTGTTGTTGCCTTTACCAGAGAAGCAGCCAAGTGGGAAACACATCTGCATACTACTCCCAGGCCAAACCCACTCAAGGACAATCCTGACAATTTAAGAACATGGACAATCATAAAACCATAGAAATGTTGTTTGAAGATGGCTTAATTCAGCTTCTTCCTTGAAACTGGACCATCACCATTGCTTGTTCAGGAATGAACTAAGCCTTCATCCAGCCTTGAAAAGATTCAAGGTTGAGATCTGACAGCCCCTCTGAGCTGCTTCACTATGCTTCTGTTGAAGTAATTTTTCTTACATTTCAACCAGAACTTCTGAATCACAGTCTACAGCTATTAACCCATGCTGTATTATCTGGAACTACTGAGAACATTTTTTTGGCAACTGAATGCCATTTCACTGACCAATCTATTTATTGTAAGGGCTGAGCAGAAGCTCTGGACCTGGCCTCTAGAAGATGGATGGAGAAGAGATGAAACCATGGCAGAAATAGACTGCATAAATTGGAAAAATACCTCACCTTCAAAAATGTATCTCTGAAAACACCAATTAGAGTGATTTCATCTACTAGAGACGTGAACAGAGATGTCTCTCAGCCTATGTTATGGTCTTTTCATAGTAGATCAGTGACCTCCCAGCACAGGGACATACACTCCTTGCCTTCTCCTCTCTGTGGTGGAGGCAGTCTTGCTGTCAAAAGAGAAAATTTGGGGAAAGGCTTGCTGGCCAGCAACTGTAACTCCAGAACAAATTATGAGCCATTTTTAGAACCTCAAAAGTGAGCAGTTGAAGTTGTCCAGTGGGTTTGATTGACAGATTATGGACCATTGATAGAGCATGACTGAGACTGCCGTGCAAATCACTGGTGACTAAACTATCGTAAAACAGGGTGTAGTTTCATGGCAGTAGGTCATGATGTCAGCAGAAAACTGAGCCCTATCAAGAACAATATTACAAGTCAGACACAAGTCAGGATGTGCAGGATTGCCAGATTCAGGGCATAGACAGTGTTCATAGTTCTTCCATCAGTCACAGGCTTTGGCATTAACCCTCTTAGCTCAGGGATTTTTTCATGCACATGAGCTGTTGCATCAGACTGACATGATGAAGAGAAGAGAGGTCAGACAGAGCAAGCAGCATCCAGCTGCAGGTACACACCACTGCACATCGTGCCAGCATTGCTGAGAGGAAGGAATAAATCCCAGTGCTGTCTGGCATAAGGCCTGCTGTGGCAGGAGGGCTCCTTCCCTTTTGTGCTGAGTGGGGAGCACAAAGATCTATGAGACATATGGTCAGTTCCTGGTCTTCACATTCAGCATTTTGGCTTGAAGCCATTACAGACTCTGCATCTTCAGCCCCAGGAGTCTCACAGGTGCCTGCATCCCCACTCTCTTCACTGGCCAGGGAGTCCTCAGAGCCTACAGGCACCGGGTGTGCTATCACCTCTCCTTTCTGCAGTTATGGCAAGCAAACCCAATACACCTCAAACTGTGCCAGTCCCCTCTGAGCCAAGAACGAGGCATCACCTCAGGGAAGATTTTGGCACCTTGGAACAGAAAGCAGGGGGTGATCTTGTAGAAAATAAGGGGTCAGCAAATCAATGTTTTCAAGAACACTGGTGAAATGCACTGTTGCTGGTCTTTTCTGTGAGATGTTCACACTTCAAAATACACAATACTGCCAGGCCTTTGGTGAACATATCAAATTTCCCCATATGTATACACTCACTTACTATATGAATGCACTTTATTTTTTGTAAATCCTTCTAAATTTACATAAACCTGGATAATTTAGGGGGGGGGGAAAACAATATTTAAGCTCATATCAAAGGCTTATATCTGCACTTTGACATCATTGCTGTCACCGACAAGTCAGTTCTATACATCAGTGAGTTGGGCATCAGAAGTAATGCCATGTGATCTGCAGAATTAAACACAATAGTACATTTTATTTTGACAATGCCTTTCAAGCACTCATCAAATATTTCAGGCCTAGAATAGAAGACACAAAAACAATCTTTGACAAATACAAGGTTAGAAAGGTTAAAAGGGTTTTTCTCCAGCCCTTTAGGAACACAAGGAAGAGACAGTCATTAGCTGTTAACCTGAAATCATTTATTGCATTCTACCTGGCCCCTCAATGAGCCTTTTGATTTCGACTCACTGCCAGTATGAATGATACAAGCCTCAAATCTTGGACTAATCATATTCACCCACAGAAAGCTGAGCTCAGATGAAAAAATACTCACAGCCGTGCTGAATCCAATATAAGTGAAAAAAAAAAAAAAAAAGAAGCTATTAGTTTGGGTTCCTATCCTCTTATTTCTGGGAAATCTGTCCATCAAATTTCAGCTGCTGCTCAGTTCTGTCTTCACCATGAGATGAGCAGCACAACATGGGAGCTGTCATTTGTCTTTCGCTTCTAGACTGTATTACAGGTGTGTGATTACAGGAGATCAAGTGGGTGAACTCCTGCTTCATTTCCCTGGAGGCTGTAGATTGTCCTTACATAAGCTGCCATGACTTTTAAGTGCTTCTTCTGATGCTGGCTTTCAACCAGTGCTGTAAATGAACCTTCCTTGTCCCCAGGATGAAGCTGTCTGGGGTACCCTGTGCAAGCACATGTCCCCCACAGCCAGAAAGCCCAGGGGGAAGAATTCATGGTTTGTTTTCTAGATTCAGATTTTAGGCATCTTGCACAGTGCTTCCAACATTGCAAATTCAATGAGATTCTGGCACTCTGCAGGTGAACTGTAAGGTTTTATTAAGCCTATTCAAAAAAACACCTGTGAGCATAACAAATCTGAGCCAAGGGAAGACAGAAGCCAAATAGAAAAAGTGTTTCTCCATGCATAAACTGCCGTGGGGAGGAACAGTTTCAGGTGTTCATAAAGTTCTCCCACCAGGAACAAAGAGAAAAATGAGCTTTGGAGATTGGTCCAACTCTTCACCTGGAATCTAGATATGGCCAGTGTCTGTGGTCGCTTGCCCAGCTCCTGGCCCTGCCCCTCAACTCATTTTCTTCTTCCAACTTCATGCTGCAAGCCAATGATCAACTTAAATCAGGTTAAATGCAGATAACAGATGATCTCTCCCCTCAACAAACTCATACATGAGTGCCACCTCATAAAACCAACCTGTCCCACAGCAAGTAACAGGGCTATGGCCCTAATATTGGGACTGTTCTGTCATGACTGGGTGGTTTGGGCTGCTTAGAGAATCACCATCAAAGATATTGGCAAAAAAGCAGGTTGTAAAATAAATTTGTGGAAGTTCAACTTAACAGAGTTCAATGGCAAGGTTCACTTTATTATTTAGTACATGGATGAAGCACATAAAGGGAAATCAATTCAGAATGATTTACAGGGGACACCGGGGAAGGGTGAAAAGAATATGGATGAAAAAAGATAAAGGTACAAAAGGGTTTAGCAGCACTAAATCATTGACTAATTTGACATTTATAGAGTGATTCAATAGGATTTACTACAATTATAACAGTGACTTAATTGTAGATTCAAAATAACATTCACACCATAACCAATTCACACACATGCACTCAGGCAGAGATGTATACATCTACATCTATGTGTGCAAAAGTAGTTGTTGCTGTACCTACCTTGAATCCAGTCAGCCCTGGGAGCAGGTCACCGGGACTCTTTGAATCACTCTGTCTAAGTCACAGCCACTTAAAGACCTAGTTAGTTCTGCCCAGCTCAGACTAAGCAAGCCGAATTACATCTGTGTGAAAACAGAACCAAAGAAAGAAATCTCAGCCTTTGCACAAAACAGTAACTTTGAATGTGATCAAAGAGCTATTAGTATGAAATCATTTCCACAGGAGTTGCCTGAATATGGGTCTGAAAAGACAGCAGGACCACCATACCAGACACACACATCTATGAAGAATGACTCTTCCATTTTTATATATGTATATAAATATGTACATGTAATAATTAGTGTAGCACTGCAGTCTCAAAGAGAATGTCATCACTGTTTAACTAATTCCTTGGAAAATTTCTTTCTGAGGAATGTGAAGGAAACTAGGACTATGAGAAAACTAGGAAAATGAGCTGTCCGTATTCCATCATTTACATCAATTACAGGATAATACTGCCCATTCCCTTTAGTATCTGTTCATGGAACTGTAACTGCATTCCTTTTGTCTAGTTCCTTTTTGAACCTGCTGAGATCTTCTGCCTCCATCAATTCCCACTGAGATGAGTTCCAGGTCACTGCCCACCACTTGAAGACATAATTTCTCTTCTGTGCTTTTAAATAGTTTCTTAACAGTTTTTTCAATGACTTTCCCAAATTCTTGTATTGAACAAGAATAACAGTTCTGCATTTGCCATCACCATTACCTCCACCACTTTGTAAACCTCAGCCATATACCCCAAAGCCTTCACAAACTGAAGTCCAAAGCTTATCTGCAGCTCCTTCATTGCCTTATTTTAGTGATCTTTGCTGTATTTTCTCTTACTCTGCTCTGTCCTTTTTGAGGTACAAACATGAAAACTCCCCACAGTGTTCAAGTTATGAATACTCTAAAGTTCTGTACAGTTTTTCCTTTGGTAGTCAGCACCTGATGATATCAAATGCTTTAGGCCAAGATGAGAAGGATCTTTATCCTGTCTTCAGACCTACAACAGAAAGCTTGAAAATAGTTGTGTAAGTCTTAATTACTCATTATAGAATATTTTCGCTGTTTGTGTAAGAACATAGGGCACATTTTATTTTAGCAGTACCTGTTTGTTATCACTTTACAGGAATCTATCCTGCCTATGAGTTTACATGGAGTCCCCATGGTCCTGAATTAAACCGTAAGCTGAAATTTGAAATGAAGACGGTCTTCTTGTCCTGTGCTTTGACCATGTTTGTGGTCATTTAGGCTAATATGCTTGACTTTGCAAACTAGATGAGCTAAGAGACATGGCTTAGCAGACAGGTGGTAGCTCAGCATGGCTCTGTAATAAGCCAGTCCCTCTGGTTTCAGACCTGTCCAAGTTTGGAGAGCTAGTCAGTGACAGAGAAAAGAATTAGCCTCTTGCTATGCTTTACACATAGTCCATTTCTCCCAGAAGCAATCACCTTCTGTGGTTTTGGCCTTAAAATGTTCAGATTCCTTTGAGCTAAACCTAAGACCTACTGAATAAGTATTCATAGCTGATGCCTTTAGAATTTTTGTTGCACAGAAAGAAAAATTCAAGAAGAAAATCAAAAGCGTGTCAAAAAGGATTTAGGGGTTTGCATGTATGCATATGTGTATACATATGCAAATTTGAGAGGGTGCAAAACTTTGAAAAATGGGATTTTAAAGACAGGGTTTATCTTGGCAGCACAAATATTTGTGTTTACTCATCTTAAAGGACACACATCACTGAAAGTCACTGGGGTAATAAAAAGCTTAGAACCAACAGAGGATCAGCCTTGAAGGAAAATAAAATTATTCTCAAGCAAAGGAAACAGTTAAGCTAGCATTTGATGCACAGATCTTTGAAGGTTTTTTTTTATTCTTAATTTTTCACCATAATTGGAAAACTAGGTACTAAAATTCACAGTACACATTTCTATTCCTATCTAATTTTTTGAGAAATTAGTTAGGACATGGTGGCTTTTCACTAGAGATGGCTTCTGTAGTGCTACACTAATTATTAACTACACATAGGCATTGAGCGTTCCTCCCCATCCTAATCAATACTGATGTTGAATTTAGGTTTGAAAACATTGTTGGTTTGTGCCTTGTGTTTCATAAGCAAATGCACTGACACCTGCTTCAGAATTCGTGTTTTGCACTCTGTGGCTGAAGTAAATTAATCAGGTTATTAACTTGGCCTGCACTACGAATTACAACTCTGCAGAACATCTGAAATTTACCCTTCTGACCTGCAGAACAGCAAGAGGATTGGCACAGGAACTCAGAGGCACGGGCACACTTTCAGGAGCTTTGAAAGTCAGCCAGCGCAACAGCACAGAGCACATGCCTGAATCCAGTCAAGTTGAAATATTTCATCAGAAACCCATCAGCAAAGGTCTTTTGACTTTTATCCCTTAGACAAGAACTGTCTCCAATCACTGATCTCTCCAATCCATAAGAAAAAGTGCAACTGACTGTGAATATCATCATATATATATAATGAAAGTATCAGTGTGTCAGATGCTTTTGATGCAGTAAGGTTAAGGTGGGACATTTGGGGCAATTATGCATTGTAAAAACATAATGAACATGTTTGAAAAGCAGAGTTGAAAACAAGCCACTTGAAAGCAACCTGCCAAAAGAGTCAAAGGGCTCACACAAATTAACAACATTGGCATTCCAGCAGCAAGATCAGTACATGGACTCATACACCCTGTTGCTGTGGTCTTGGTAGTAGTTCCTGGAAAGCTGGAAGTGGATGGAGTCTGGTGCTATGAGTGACTCTTCTGTCATGGTAGAGAAAATGCAACAAGTTCTGAAAAATGCAGCAAGGACTGAACAATACAGCAAAATAGTAGTGATAAAACACACCCCATTCATAAGAGCATTTCTTCTTGGCACTTGGTCACTGGCCAACACTCAAGGGGACATAGCTGTAGGGTCTTCTGCATTATCTCTCCTCTTTCCTTGCTGCAGGGTGAGTGCTTGGAAGCAGGCAAAGCACAGCAAGTGCTCAGACCAAAACTCACCACTTCCTTTGGAAATGAAAGTTCAATTCAGTCCACACTGTGGAAGTACTTATTTGAAAGGAGGGACAAGAGCTAAAACTGGAATCTAGAAGAAGCTCATGGAGTCCAGAGAACACTAAAGTGTGAGGGAAAACAGAAAAAGCTGTGATGGAGAAGGGAACACTACTACAGAAAAATTCTGCTTATTTTGTCTCTTTCTGTATACAAGTTCTGAAAGACTTCACACTCCTGAATCAAAAGCACAGGACCTTGAAGCTCTAATTTGCTACAGGGCCAAAACAGAAACTCAGGAGTTTTAAATGATAACTTTTAATTAGTTTGAAATTGAAGTAGGTTAGACTTCAGCTTTAAATTGGTTGTTGTATACAAGCAAATATATGTTATTTACTGTGTATTGCTTTTATGATCTACTGCAATAGTTGTGCATAGCATTTTGATATATTAAGTGAATGGTTCCCACCTTATAATTTCATGCTGTAAAATGAAATATGTGTGTATATAAATAAGTATATGTATGCATATACTTTTAAACACATAGACTCCAGTGCTGACAGCACAGGAATAATAAGTTTGTTTCCCACCTGCTTAGAACAGCTGTCAGCTGTGGCTGGTTTAAAAAAATCAAGAAGAATGCTGAAAAAAAGAGAAGCAAATTGATGAAAAATCAAAATCTACTTTGGGGGAAGCAAATATGCCAGCTTAAAAAAAAAAAAACAGTTTCTGAATTCTTTTGAATGAGTTGTTAAATATGACTGTAGTCAATTAACAAGCCATTTTTCACTTGCACAACAGATAGCTCTGCGTGGTCACAGCTTGCCTGGGCCCTCAAACTATGGTGCAGTCTGTTTCCCAAGACAGTGCATGTGCAAACACACATGCATTCTACCAGCTGCCTTCATAAATACAAATAGATAAAAACACTGAAACACTGAAAAGGCCAGGGGAATCTGTTGAGAAATAATTAGCTGAAGTCAGGTTGCCTTCTAGATTTCCTTTCAGCATGCAGTGGAGTAAATTTCTGTATTCCCTCTCAGAAGAAGACTGCACTTCATGGACATTTCATGTATTTTCTGATTCAGCATCAATTACCATGTCCTTCAGGTTTTGTTGATTACCTCCCAGCTGGACTCTTATTAAGTTACTGTGAAGAACACCCCAGTCCTGGCTCCTCCTACATGGCCCTCTGCTTCAGAAGTGTGTGGTGAGCTGTTTGCTCCATCTTCAAAGGAGTACTTAATTTCTCATCTGGCCTACCATTAATTGTGCTTCTCTAGTGAGATTATACAGCACAGACACATCAGGAAGGAGTTCCGCATTGCACAGTGGAAAATAAATAGAAGTTCTGTAAGATTCCCTTAATGTAAGTAAAAAGTAAATATCCCTTTAAAGACCAGAGGACTTCTCTGTCCTTTGGATACCTAACTACATAAGACTTTGCTTAATCGGTAATCTTACCCTTTTCTACTCAGCTGCATAATGATTCCTACAATTAGCAGTACAAATGGGGTATTCATACTCTCTGTGACAGCAGGATCAGCAGGCTCAGAAGCAGGACTTTTCCTGACTTCTACATCCCTATCATTATATTAGAAGAAGATGCTGAAGTGACCCTGCACGCTGCTATTATTACTTTGTCATTGTTTCTTATTCAGCAGCTATTGTGAGGTACATTAAACTAGTTCCAGTAACTCACTCCCCTCTGACTTCTGAGTTTTTCAAACCAACCTTTTCAACAGGTTTTCCTCTGCAGAAAACCTGGATTTAGGCTTAGAAAATTAGTTTACTACCTGAATTATGAATGTTAAGGCCAAGAATCACCACAATAGTAGCAGATCTAAAAGACAGTCTACATATGGAGAACCTATGTTGAGATAAAGGCGAAAAGGGAAACAGGCTCAGTTCCTAACCTGCAGCTTCCCACTAAGGTTGAAGGCTAGCCAAGCTAAGGTTTGGGTTAGCTCTCTTCTACGGGTACTTCTGGATGGTGATTCAGGAATCTAAATTAGGCTCCAGCCTTGAATTACCTCCAGAGGATGCCCATCTCTCCATCAACCATAGCTGGAGTGCTGGGAGACTGTACTCTGAAATGTCACACCTAGGCATGACTCCTAAGCTTGGCAGTTGTAAACTACTCCAGTAGTTTCAGTCTTCAGACAGGCTATCCTTGGGTCTGTGGCCAATCTACAGACTCCTGTCTTTAATATGTGGAAGGAAACCATTCTTTGGATTTATTTCAATGCTGTTCGTCATCTCTCTTGTCTCCCAGAAAAAAGTGGAATTCCGAAGAAAGTGAATTTCATTAATGAAGCCAGAAATTTTTTTTCAGAACTATTAGTGGAGTGCATGCAATAGGAATTGCAAGTTATCTGTTACATGTCAGGAGATCTTGCCAAAGTATTTTCAATAATAATAATTTCATGGTGCCTGATTAAGTAACAGCTTGAACATCCCTTTCCAAACACATACTGTGCCTTTTTAAATATATTTTTCAGCCAAGCAACTGCTTCTCTGTCACAAGCTCCTCAGTTTCTCTAAGAAACTTCTCTTCATAAAATTATCCAACCTGTCTTTAGCACATGTGCTTATTAGGCGTATATTAACTTAACCAATATGTCTGCATGACAAAATGTAGTGTTGCACAGAGAAAACCAAACCAGTTCCAAAGAAATCAGAGAGATAGCTGGAGCTGCATCTGTTTACCCTTTACGTAAGACTAGGGTATCCAGCCTTGCAAGTTTCTCACCACTTTGCACTAGGGCTGCCACTCTGGCTCTGGTTCCCAAAGTAGATCATTCATTAAACCATGCTGCATATATATGTTCTCCCACTTGATTTCAAAGCTAAGTTTTTTCTTGTATGGAAACAAGAATAAGTGGGAGCTACCTGGTGTTTCTGTGCCCTAAGGTGGCGAAAGCTTCGTCCTCTCTCAGGTTTAGAGGTAGCAGAATTGGCTAGATTGTGTTCAGATTGTGCCTTTGTCTCTCTAATTTTCATTCTACATGACCTAACTATATTCCTAAACTGTTCGTGAGTAGCCAGCCCTTTTTTCCATAGTCGGTAAGTTCTCTTTTTTCCCCTAATTTCCTTTAAAAATTTGAAGTTTGCCCAAAAGTGGGACCTAAATGGAAAAGTATACTTCATATGAGTCTCAGTTAACTATATGAATAGTTTCCTCAGACTGTATATGAAAACAAGCAGCAATCTGTATGAGTGGATTCTGAATGGTAAGGCACAGGAAAATTTTTGAAGGCACAGGAAAATTTCATTTCAAAAATGAAGAGAAAGGTATCAGAAAAAAAAACAAGCAACAAACAACACCACCAAAAAAATGTATCTTACAAGCTATTTTTAAAAAAATGCCTCTCATTTACTTTAAATTTTCTGAACTGAATTATGACTCATACACTGAAAGTGGTGTTGAGCTCTTACCCACACTGACATTTACACATGTGGATACAGCTCAGGCAGGAAAGCCATTTTTGTCAGGTTTACCAGAGTTTACCATAAATTAATGAAGCATGTTAAGGGTGACATAATGATGAGTCTGATATGCTTTTTCATTACTGCAAAAATAACCATGCTTTGGATCCATTTGTTTTCCAGCACAACCGCCTCTGCTTTTCATGGGCACAAGAAAGCACATCCCAGATGTGTTGACAAACCATGTTTTAGGTGCTCAGCTGAGGCAGCCAGGCAGTGACATGATACTTGGAGCTGTACTGCAGGAGAAAAGTGACACTGAGGAATAAATTAACACCAGAGTGAATAACATTAAATTTAAACATTAACTACAGCAGGCTAAAAGTTTAAGGCTGACGTTCAGCTTGTTAGGAAGCTTCTTCTTCCATGGGGACAGCTGGGTTCCTTAGAGCCTAATACTCTTCCTAAAGTAAGTTTCTAAAGTAAATTGAATGAATCACTATCCCCTTATTCTTCCCTGCTAAGGACTACCACATCTTTCAGATCCTTATCACGTGGGTTTTCCTCTAAAAGCCAAAAGAAAAAAAAGTCTGCCTACAGGTTCCCTTCCGCACTAGGAGGCATCACACCCAAACAAAGACTCTTCTTATTCAAAAGCCTTTCACTGAAGTTTCTTTCAGTCTTCTCTCAAGATGTGAACTGAGCAAAGATTACTTTTTTATTTCCATTTGCTTCCACCTGATTTTCCATTACTCTCTGGTAAAATTTTACAACAAGGTCATTAATCAAAACTAAATTTAAATAAAAATCCTATTGCATTATCTTTTATTGTTGGTACTATTGCTCTCATAATGCTGAATAATGTTAATTATGTGTTCGTATGCCACCAAAGGATAAATTAAAAAGCATCTTATGAGAGGAACTCCTTGTTTCACATTGAGCCCAGGACAGATTTTGCTGGATTAAGTATGGTATGGTCTATTTTATTGCAAAATACTTCAAATTTTCTTTTTTATTTGCTAGAAAGGCTACTGACAATTATTTTATGCAGAATACCAAATAGCTGTAGCCACATAAACATCGATATAACCCAGTCATTAATATATTCATGAGGTAGGTAAAACACTTATGCATTTCAATCATCTTGCAAGTAATTTGTACATTTTAAACAGCAGTGTTGCATTTTTCAGTGCAAGATTTAATTCTAAGGACTGCCATCCTTTTGTATCAGTGCAGGCACCATTTTGCCAGTCTAGTTCTTTTACCTTTTGCTTTTATCCACCTCAACATGCCTTTAGTATTTCTGTTTGATTCTATTAGCACTGAGATCAATCACAAAATTCCTGCTGGGAGCAGAAAGGGATGCTATCTTTGTGATGTCTAAATCCAATATTTTGCACCTTTCTTCTCTACGCACCAGCTGCAAACAGGTGTCTGCTCCTCTAACTCTTCATTTAAACCTTTCACTGTCAGGTCTTTTTACCACTTAAAACAAATAAGGCAAGAATTTAAACTTGCAAAACATTTTGAATAATGCTACCTTTTCTTAATATCCTAGAATTTTTGTACAGTTTCTTTTCTAATCCCACTTCGTACATACACAATCACACTGGACAGAAGATTAATTTCTCAATGGTTTTCACAAAAGCTGAGCAAGTTACACTCATGTTTGCTGGATGTCTGTGGGTTTTCAGACTGCATAGAATACATCCACTTAGAAAAATGAATCAATATGGATATAAAAAGATATCCAAATTCAGCCCCTCAGATGAAGAAAAATGACTTGAAGATTTACAGATTGTAAATAGGTCTATCTTGAAAATTTCTTCTTGGTAAACAACTTTTTATTACAATACTAATGATCCTGTGACTATTCATCTTGAGGAATGGACTTGTTGTCTTCACACAGGGAAGAAAAGAAGATGACATTTTTTTCCCTTTAATACCAGCTTACTAGTAAAAGGAAAGTAATTAACCATTATGAGTATTCTCATATCATTTTTACTGTCAAAGAAGGCACGGTGCATTTGCAACTGCTCATCTCACTAAACATACTAGGAAAATAATTTTAATATTGAATACTTGCCATTGCATATTGTCTTTAATCCAGTTAAGATTGCCAGTGGGTGAAAGAGCAGCAAGGTAAATGCCATTTTAATAAAAACAACTGTTATAACTGATTTCTGCTATTTCTTTACTGTAATCCCCTTCAGCAATATGGAAAATGAAAACTATTTCTCTTGTATTGTCACACCTAGGTTTCAAGACCGCCACTATTATAAAATAAAAAAGAAATATTTTCATTTGCTGTTTTATGAATCAGCATTAACCTTCATTGTAAAACAGGTGCCACAGGAAATTTCAAGCTGCCTTTTTTGTTGGACTGGTAAGTTAGCACACAGTTCATTGAAGTTTTAAGTTTCTATTTTACCACAGAATCTGAGATACTTCTGACCATTGCAGTCCATTTGTGTGCGTACAAACAGCCCCATCCTCTAGGTATTCCATCTCACTTTTCCAGAGTTAAACACAGGATTTCTACAGATTTCATTAGATTAGCTTAGACCAAGACTGTCACATCAAACAAGATGGTTTTATGACATCTCTAATGGCATACATGATTAGTAGATGAAATTAATTATATAGACATAATATGTAAAACTTATTGTCTGTGATTTAATATTTATCTTCAGAGGGGAAAAAAAAACAGATTCACAGGGTCACTCACAACCCATTCCCAAAGTCCAAGAGCAGAAAATAAAGAGAGAACTGAAAAAGATATCAAGATATCATTTGGTCTCCCTGTCCAAGTACTTCCGTGTCCCAATGTCTTTCCAGTAAGGGGTTTACCAAACTTATTTTTAAAATCTTTCATGACATGGATTCCTTCAGATCTTCCATGTCATATCTATCTAAGTTTTCTGAATCTTTTTTGCAAGAGAAGATATCACCACATTTAGCCTCAGGAATCTTTTCAGTCTATAGATTTCTTTTCCTTGAATCTCAAGCTTCAGCATTATTAAATGAAATCTCAGACACAGTGTGCTTTCCTAGGAGGGACAGACAGATGAGAAGTTAATATGAAGACCGGAGTCCACAAGGAGTATGTGGCTCTGTGTAGCACTATCCTATCAATATCAGCTTTATCAATTACAAATGTTCAAAGACTATAAGGCAGAAAAAAGGTCTCTTTTAAAAAGTTCTATTGGAATTTGGGCTTTAAAAAAAAATAAACACTGGATATTTTTACTTACATCCTATTTTGTCAATGGACTAATCTGAGTCATAACTGAGTTTTTCACCACAACCACTAAAACTACTAACTGTTTTTTGGGGGGAGGTTCTTTCTAAAATAAGGGAATCATATTCTGTAATGACTTGTGTCCATATTCTGTAATGACTGCTGCATAATTTGAAAACTATTGCTCCTCATAAAAGAACTAGCAGTTTCTAAATTCAGTGCAGCTTTCCAGAATTTGTTAACGAAGATGTGTACAGAGAGAGTCAGCACCTAAGAAACAAGAGTGTATATAAAGCTCTCAACTTGATGATGTCGGAGGTCCTTATCAACCTGGATGATTCTATGATTCTATGATTCTGTGAACTCTCTACCTAGGGATCATAGAAAGAGTTGAATTAAAAACAAAGGGGAGGATATCAGGAGCTCTATAGCACGGTGTTTAACACAAAGTCACCACCTGGGATGACTCAGAAGAGGGCAGTCACTGAGCCATCACACTGTGTCTGCATGGTTTAATTCAGTTTGACTACGGCACCAAAAATGCAGCTCATGCGAGGTGTTAATGACAGACTTCTGCAATGTAAAGCTTTCAACAACAATTTATTAGCTTGGATAGAATCTGGAAGGGAATAAGGCATTATATTCATCAGAATAATTGAAATAAAGGATAAATACTATCAAAATGCAACCATGCTGTTCTCATGACAAATCTGTGGGGGTTTCCACCTATTTAAATTTTTAATACTTTTTTAGAGCTCTCAGCGGTGCTAGTGACTAAAATGTTGGAAAATGGTTCCTGGGAGAGCAAAGTGGACTGGTTTATGTATTATTTCAGTGCTGTGGACATTTAGCAGCCTCCTGAAGTAATCAGTTATGATGGGGAACTATGTCAGTGCTTCTGTGCTGTAAGAATTCAGCAGAAAATCTTAAACACATAAATGATTAACCAGATCTCATCAGATTTCCTTAGAGTGCCAGGCTTCTCCCAGGTTTTGCTGTGGAGCTCTACTCTCCCAGTGTGCAAATACACACACACAGTTAGCATCATGTGGTTGCCACAGAATTTATTATAAAAAGCAACATGCAACACAGCCCATTAGAAAATACGAGGAGATGGTGGGTGAAAAAATCAACCCTCATTCAATTCCACTAATATTAGTGAGTTCTTGATGCAACACATTTGCTGAAACCACCCACAATCAATTACTGAGGCAGAAATAGGAGCACATAAACCAACTGCCTTTAAAAAACAGATTGTTGATGCACTTAAAACTGTTCCTTACTTTTCTCTCCATAGGACAGAACCTATTCCACTATTTTATACACCTATTTCCTATGGGGTCCTGGGAGCTTCTTTAAGAACCAGCATTGAACTCTTTTCACACTATGGCAGAATCCTGGTTAAATAAAAGGCCTTTAAGGTGTAGGAAGGTTGTTATTAAGTATGCCTAACATCTCTCCCCTTTGCAAGGAGAGCTTGTTTAACTAAAAGTTGCTGGTGAGAGCAATGAGATGCTCTCAGACAATGCCAGGTTGTTCAGGCCCTAACTCATGTTTGCTGCGGTTCCAGCCTCAGATAAAAGTCCTTAAGATGTAGGAGTGTTACTGAGATTTTTTGGAAATGCCTTGTTAGCATTTCCTTTCAGTTTATTTCCCCAAGTCTCCCTTTCTATAGATAAAACAGAAGAGGTTGTGGAGGACCAGATCTATGCCAGCCGTTCATGGTGCTACCTGCTTCCCAGTTCTGCCTCCATGCAGTTCTGCTCCAGGCCCACATTTCAGGCACTCACTCGAGCATCGCCCTGAACGCTGCACAAACTACACTAACACAGCTCATTTTTCTTCCCATCACAGAGCTTCTGTCACACATCAGTTGAGACCAACATGCAAAACAAAGACCAACTATTATGCAAATAGAAGGAAAAAACTTACAGCTTAAATTTAAATCGGTGAACAATTACCAAGAAATCAGGATGACTATACAGGAGGGATAACCTCAGAAGTAACGATGCCTGTGTTCACTGCTTTGAGTTACATTTTGCTGTTTTAAACTGGTAAACAAAAATATGAAATAGATACTGGCAAATTAACAGGTTATTTAATATTACATTAACTGAATATTGATGTGATTACTGCTTGTTTTCAGGCCCTACTTCTTTTTATAAGTGAGGTTTTTGAATTTTCAGAGTGTATGATATTTCCAATCCTAAACAGTTCTCTTTCATCATTTAACAGAAAGGCAAAGTGCCTTGGAGCACAAGAGCAGGAAACCAGCACTACAGAACTCTCTCTCAAAATGCATTTAAATTTTATGCAATAAGCAAGGCCTGTGACAAAAGTACATGTAATGTAATGTAATTGTATCATCTCTCAAATTTTTACTTAATGACTTTCTGTTTCTAAATAATACTTCATTATTGGGAGCAGGAGGATGTAATTGTTCTCTGGGTGCTGCTGTTAGCTCCTAAGGGCACGATCAATCCTGCCGAGACATATAATTCATGCACTGTTTGCTTCTGATACAGCTACATTTACGAAAGCAATGCAGTGATTAAATTCCTCCAGAATAAATGTGTCTATAAATCTCTGTGTTGTAAATATTATTAAC
The DNA here is from genome assembly GCF_022539395.1 of Myiozetetes cayanensis. Classification (NCBI taxonomy): domain Eukaryota; kingdom Metazoa; phylum Chordata; class Aves; order Passeriformes; family Tyrannidae; genus Myiozetetes; species Myiozetetes cayanensis. The sequence continues at coordinate 82,587,735 of NW_026087411.1, read as the reverse complement.
AGCTACAACCAGTAAAGGACTTGAGCCACTGACATGAGGCTGACGCAGAACTAACAGACCACCAACCAAAGCATGATTTAAAAAAAATTAAAAAAAAAAAAAAATCCCCTTTGAGCTCCTGTTTAAACCTGGACACATTTACAATCACAAGGCACTCTCCCATCTAACTGTAGCCTATTCAGTGCCTCAGGTGCTGCTCCAGCTCCTGCTTAGCAGGAGCTTCTCAAACCCTTTTCCCACATGAGGGAAGGAAACCTGAGTCATGACATTGATCATCCTTCTGCCACATTTTTTGAAAGATTGAATATGATAGATGTTTAACACAGCATGAGCAGAATTAGACACCTTCACAAAAACAACCAAGGACTCTCATAAGAAACAGGGACTGTTTTATCGGCCAGCAGGTGCTCTTGAAAGGAGATCACTCTCTGCGGCACCTCATGCCAAGGAGAACAGCACCTTCAGCCCCAGGCTAAACATGGTCATAAGTGATGATCCAGGTACACACAGAAATTACACAAACTGAACAAAGGGTAAGATTCATGTCTCTAAATGAAGACATCTGCAATAGATCTAGCTGGAGGAAGATGAGTATTTTAGGGCATCATTCATCTCATTTAAGGAATGTACCTAAAACTCATGATGTGCATCACTCCTTGGGATTGTTTTTCCCACACTGACTATTAAGGGAACCCTAAAAAGCTAAATCAGATATAAATGTATGCACTGCAGACTGCTAAATTTAGCTGAAATCAGTTTTGCACCAACTGTTTATTAATAATTCAACTAAAGAGAAACACGGATGAAAGTGAGTCAGTGCATTGTTTTAATATTATTTATGTTACCATTGGACTGTGCAGAGAGCAAAAAGATGAAACAGAGACTGAGAAGACATAAATCTTTCCTAATCATGGAGAAAGTCATATTTATGTATGTCTCTGTACCCAATAATACCATATTGATTTTCCATCATTTCCACATATGCCATTAATATACACAAATTAAATTCTGAAGGCAGTAATTTGGAAAACAAAAAAAAAGAAGAGGAGAGAGAGAGAGAGAAAATAGGACTTTGATAAGCCTATAGGACTCCTGCAGTAGTCCAAAGAGATTTTCATATACAGCTCTGTAACAACTGTACTTTTTATTGGTTTCCATGGACACTGTCAGGGAATCTTCCCAGGACATGAATATAATCAGGGTTTTTTCAGTACATTTCCAGATCAGTCTTGAAGAAGGGTGGCATTATTTACTTTACAGGAGAGAAAGGCTGATTCTTAGGTCTTTCTTTCCATTTGCATCTAAGGTGTACAGTGCTTACAACTGTACTGAGTTGTTCATTCCACAATGGCCTATTTCTGATGTATATCATTTCAGAAAAGGCCACCTATATGAAGGTATATTTCCAGTGTTCATGTAACATAAAATAGCATGGAACCTCAATCCCATATTTGCAGAATTGAAAACTAAATTTCCTGCCAGATGATATAGGAATTATTATACTTAAAAAGCAAATGAGAACTACATATCTGCTTTTTTTAAAAAATATACTTGAACCATACATCCATCACCTCTTGTTGACACTAGTATTTAATCTGGAATATGTCCTCACCCACATCGTGAATCTCACTAGTACATTTTTTGCTTTCTTTGACACAGTCTGCCTTTCAGGAGAGCTTCACTGACTGCCTTCTGAGTGTTGAATTCACTGGTACCTCAGACAGACACATATTGCAATTTTCCTACAAACAATCCATTTAAGGAGAGGCAAAGATTATGATTATCACAATGTCATAGAGAAAAAAAGACTGGAGAAACAACAAAAATCAAGGGAAATGGTTGGTAAACCCCCAACTGGGGGTTTCGGTCCTCGTTAGAAAAAATAAAGATAAGAAGTAATTTCTAATTGAAAGAAAGCAGGACTCGGAGACCTGCACTCATAGTTCATCTGTTTCACCTCTGCTTCCTCCCTGAGCAAAACCAGCTGCAGCATAACTAATGTTCACCGTGTTGCCTGTGGACTTTTTTAATTACACATATTTTAACTTTCCTCTTTTTGTTACCTATTTCCCCATATTAATCACAGCTTACTAACTTTTTCTTTTTTTTTTTTTTTTTTTTTTTAACTTTCATTTGCTATCTCCTCTTAAATTTCATTTGGTTAGGGTTTTTTTTCCTGCTTCAGCTAAGCATCACCTCATTTCAGCGTGAGCTCTCATGCAAGCCCTCAGTCCAAGTGGTGAGTCCAACATGAGCAGAATTCAGTTTCACAGCAGAGGAACACCAGATGTGAGTGAATGAGGCAAGAACTTGACTCCACTTAAAAAGCAGGAGTGAGTAACTGTCCAAGCAGGAAATGGGAAAAGGTATAGATGGAGCAGGCATCTTGTCTATCTACCATCAGGCAAGACCTTCCTCTGCTTGCTCTGCCTTTGCCTTTCCAGACCCCTGAGTGTGCACCTCCTGTTGAATCTCTCCAGAACGGTTAGCAAGGACATCACTCACTCCCTCATCACAGCTGTCTAGTGCCACACAGAGCTTTGCTCTCCATTTTCCACACTCTTGACCATGCAGGGTAGGACCTTGGGCCCCAAACCAGCCCACTCTTGGGTAGGTGGGATATAGGAAGAAGTATGCAGGCACCTGAGGAGGCAGCACCACTGGCTGGGCTGACCATTATTTCACGGGAGAGTGGGACACTCCTGTGCTACCTTCAGTGCGCCACTCAGGCTCACTGTGGCCTTCAGGCACATCAAGACTTTTCCCCCTTCTCTTTTTGATGCCTCACAGATGCTTTAGCTCTAAATCAAACTCCTCCACACCCAGCCATAACCTTCTCCCAGCTCCAAACTTTGTCAGTGACAAATTCTCAGAAAATTACTCAGGGGGAGGAAAAAGGCTTACTATTCTTGATTCTCAGTTTGACAGATTGGGCCCACTCAGCTCTCTGAGTAGTTTGCAGTAGTTGTGTAGACAGTAAATCCCTCATTAGCATAAATATAAACAAACACACTTGCATGGTACTTATTAATCAAATGGAGATAATAATTTACCTCACCCAGCAGACAATTAACATTAAAAACCTCAAGAGAGGACGTGTCATATTCAACACTGCACCCTCAACCTCTCACAAACCCAGCTAATTGTGGAAGGCTAATTGTGCTGTGCTTGTCCTGATTGACGTGTTGCAACTCCAGATACCACTCTGAAGATTTAGCCTCTGAGCTCTCAGACAGTAATTTCCCTGAAGGATAGTGAACAGCCACACCAGTTTCTGCAATCCTTCCACTATCAGCAATACACAGCAGCTCCAGTACCACACCATAATCAGTCAGGGTCTTTAATATAAATAGGAACCACAAGAGGACATAAAACTTTGTCAGCTTTCCCTACCCCCCTGTGCTGTGGGACAGCATCCTGAAGGAAGCTGAGGGGTGAGATGATTTAACTGGAACTAGCCTGGTCTTTAAGGAAATAGAATGGGAGTCCTCCCAAGGGCCCTGCCATCCCTGTTCCTTATGACTGCTGACTGGCCAAAGTAGAGCAATTCCTAAATGCATGTCTCACTTCAGACTCTAACCTATTTAAAATGTATAAGGACAATAGGCTTAGCCTTCCTTATAACTGAAGGATGTTTCCCATTTAAAAAAGATTATTCACTTAGCACTTAGATGACACTCCTAAGCCAAGTTCAGGCACTGCATGGATTGTATGGTTTCTTTCAAAAAGTCCTCACTTTTCACTAAAAATTGGTATTACTTTTAATTTTCACAGGTATTTTTTATTTCTGGATCTTAAGGCCATGGGAAAAGGTAAATAACTGCAAAATATACCTTTGAAGGAATGTAGTTCTAGCATCTATGTGTTGTATGAGAAATTGGTTATGCATGTATAAATTAGGCTTCAAGGAAAATTTTAAAGCCAGTATAAATTAAGGACTTAATACTGTACTTGCTGAAGTCTGTTAGCACATGACTGAACTCCAAATGACCACTGGAGGTTACTGTTTCCCCACAGAAATTCAATGAGTCAAGCATTATGCTAATTCTTTTCAATTATTAAAGATAGGTATCCTTAATATCAATGACTGCAAATTGCTCTCATATACGGCAAGCTTTGTTAAGTATGTTTCAGGGTGGCAAAAATCAGGAGGCAGGGGAAGGGTATTTGAGCGTACAAGCATAGAGATGCAGCTGGAGAAAGATTTCTTGATGATGAGGAGGATGATGATGATTTGTTATTAATGTATGTACTACCCCAGGAGCTAGAAACCCAAAATTAATTATGTTTCTGCTACATGAAGTGTTCTTCAGGTTGGAAATGCTGCCCTGGCCACACTCAGCCTCAGGGAAGAGACAACAGGTCCTTACAGGCAGATAAGAACCCATCAGACAGTACAGCCTGGTGTGATAGACAAGAGCATCCACACCCTGCTGCCTCATTGTCACCACGTCCTGGCAGAAATTACAGACACAGAGGGCTATTTTAAGGGAGGATTCAAGGCAGGACAGCAAAGATGTTTTGCACATATTTACACAAGTTTCTTTGCAGTGCATTGAGCAGAATGAGCTATATTGATGTACCTCTCAAAACAGGTAATCTTGATTTTCCAGGATGACCAGGGGCAGTGACCAATATCTTACCTATGGATGAGAGATGCCAAGGCTGGCTCATACAACTTTTCAGGTGTTAGCCACTGTGGGTACCTTGTGTTACTGCTTCAACACATCACTTCACCTTAGAGGTTGTAAGAAGGTGGTTATTTTAGGATAGATGTAGTATCATTATCCTTTGCCCATATTAATTCTATTCAGAGCTTGTAGTTTTTTGTGGGTTGTTTTTTTTTCTGTGCAGCAGTGGAAAACTTTCGGCACCTACTGCAAACTGGGGATAATAATTGCCTTTTTTATGTATCACTTGTTCAAAGGCAAGCTCTGTGAGACAGGGCCTGCCTTTTAATTTCCATTTGTGCAATACCTGCATGATAGACCTGGACAAGGGCCCCTAGAAACTCCTAGTAAAAACAATAATAAGGTAATTCTACTTCTCAAAATATCTTCAAAGAATCAACACTGACTGTAGTGTTATAAGTCACATCAGGAAGAGTCTAATGGCAGTTTACCCACAAGAACCTGATCTTTCTCAGTATTGGCAGCCAGAGGCTCCTAATGGCATGTTAGAGGCAGCACAACAAGAGAAGATCAATGTGACACAAAAAGAAAAAAAAATAGCCCAGTGGTGTGTGGAGAAAGCATTGTCAGGCTCGCGGGAAGCAGCTGCTTTGTCATCTGTAAGGCTCTGTAAAATACCACAGTCTGAAAAGAATAAAAGATTTTTTAAAATAGCACTGCATTTTCCCTTCTTTAAAGATTTGTCACCCCCATCATTTTCTCTTCTGCAAAGTTCTCCTCACCATCAAAGACTTTTAACTTTAATATTAAAGTGACATATCACTTTTTTCCTCTTTCATTTTATTTGGGGGCTGTGGGGGGAGGATTTGAATATTTTTCTTCATTGTTGGATTTATTTTTTTCAGTCTAAAACTGGTGTTGAAATTCTAAGGAGGTTTAGAAGCTATGCTAAAAATTCAACGACCCTCTCTTTAATAAAAAAAAAAAAAATTGTGATTTAAATCTCTGTCCCACTGTGCAAGGGCATTAACCTACTCTTTTCAGGTGTTCCATTGAAAGCCTTTCTGCAGGTGAAGCAGGATTAGGTACAAGGGAAAGGTCCCTTCCAAAACTGTTGGGTCTGGCTGTCTCCCAAACACCTTCCCCCAGCACAGACTGCCATCCTTACTTTGGTAGAAGGACACAGTCTTTCTCCTTCCATTTGTAGCTTTGAGTCTGGATGAGTCTGGCAGTCAATGTGTTGGATAAACACCAAAGGCCTGACTGTGGTTGATATGAGCCATTTCATAACCCTCCTACTAGGACCTGAGTGCAAATGGTGATAGGTAGGTTTACATTTAAGGGTAAATCACTGTTAGAGCAGCATTCAACTCCTCACCCAGATACCAGGGAAAATTATCCCAATGCAATAAGCAGTGGAAATGACTCAGTGAGCAAACTGTCCCCACTGGCAAATAGGAAACAAATGGCTTACCAAGGAATATTTTTATTAAATGCAGAAAAATAAAATGCCTCTAGCAGGCAGATAAACAGGGCGACGATAAGTCATTCTCAAAGCATCACTGTAATTTATAGCCTTTTCTTCTGGAGAGAGACCAGCCATGACAGCCAGACGCCTTTCCCCTTCCCTGCCTGCATTCACCAGGGTGTGGCATTTTACAGCTTTTCAAGGCCAGTCTCAACTGAGCAGGCTGGGTTTGGGTGGCCCTCAGCTCTGCTCCCACTGTTCTCCCATCAGTCCTTTCTTATCCATGGCCATGCATGTGTGTTACCTACACAGCACAGACACATCTCTCCTCTGACCCCTCTGCTGGGTGCAGAGGACTCAGCTGAAGATGCCAGTGCTGCTCGCTGCTATCTGACAAGCCCACAAGAGGAAGCAGATGTCATCCACTTCTGAGAACAAAGGCAGATTGAAAATGGTCCTGGGAGCATCAGGACGTGCTGTTGGCTTTCCCATTTCTCAAGAATAGTGACTTCTGGGTGGGGGGGTGAAAAGGAAGCAGGCAGGGGCGAGGGGAGGCAAAGCATGTGGGAGTTGGTCCCCTGACAGAAGTGAGAACCAACAGTCATGTCCAGATGCTCAAGTGAAGTCACGATGCTAAAACTTGAAAGTAAACAAGAAAACTCAATTAGTTCCATATTTATTCTTTTTTTTTGCGGGTCTGGGTGTGCCCAGGGAATGGAAATGTAGCCTACACGAAGCCTAAACAACATTGTGTTTTATCAAGGGCAGAATGAAAAAATAATTTAAGGCTTCCTTGTTTCCAATGGGAAAATCATCCCTGTCTTGTACTGAGAGTACATCTTGACAAAAAATGCTGCTACTGATAACAGCTCATGCAAAATTTTGAAGGAATGGTTCCCAAGATCTTTAAATATTAACTTTATGGGACTCAGTTAATGTCTTTGCTGCAGAGAAATGTAAGGTTGACAGAGACAAGACTGACAAGTTCTGAACCAGCTCTCAAAACAGTAAAGAGTTCTCTAAAGCAAATAGCATCATTATCAATAAAAATGACATTTCATTTACTGCAGGTTTTGTAAGACTGCCTACTCTGTTCACAGAAATCTGCTGTTGATTGGAAAAGCCAGCAGTTTTCAAAGCAGTGACAAAAATTACCTGCCATTTTCTGTGTCTAGCACTTACTTTTCCCCCTTCATTTAGCTGGCTTGATAGCAACACTAATTTAACCAAATTATTGCAGTCTGTCCAGGCAAAGACAAGTTACATCAATAAAGAGTTGTTTATATATGTATAGGTGGTATCAAGTATACTCACATCAACACAGTGGTTATATGGATTTAATATATTTATATTTCTCCCACAATCACTGAGTAGAGGGAAGCCTTCTGAATAAACAATAGCTACAGTAAGCATGTACAATAGTTGGTAAACTTTTATATCAGCTTGATATGATTGCTAAAATTGAGGTGAAAGATGTCTTTTGGGCTACTAACAGAAAAAGTTTTTAAGGTAAAAAATTGTATTTTACAGGTGGATTTATTTTAACTCCAGAAGCTAGACAGATTTCAGATGGTACATGCTGACAAAATGACACATTCAGTAGTTCCACTTTGACTGTGGCCATTACAATATTGCTTGATCCTGTCACTCTTATGCCAGAGATAATTTCTTTGTCTTTTTCCAAGCAGAACCAGGAAAAAAAGTGTGTGTCTGCCTTTTTGTTCCACCTTTGGGCAGCACTAGGGCAGGGGAAATGGGTCATGACGAAGTGAAATAACAAATAATAGGTGGATGTATAACAGATAAGACAATTACCAGTTGAGAATCAGATGAATTGTCAAGGGGTATGTAAGAGGGGAAAGTCTTGCCCTGCAGAATCCCAGGTAATCCATAACTTTTTATTACCTTGTCTCTAAATAGTTTAACTTGTATTCAATATTGTTTAAAACTTAGTTCATAATAGAGAGGCCATGAGTCAAAGCATTCTTCAAAAACTTGGTCTTGAAATTTTTATAACATCTTGATAAATTATGTAGTTAATTTGGTTGTATTTTCCTTTAAAGTGACAGCAGTGGCTGTTTGAAGCTCTGAACATGCAGTAGCCATTCTCGTGAAGATGAAAGGAGAAGCAGAGAGTACAACTCACCCATTTAAGAGAATACTCTTCATAGATGCAATCAAAGCCATGCAAGACTTGTTCGTAGAGCAAGTGAGAAATTTTTCAGTTAATGATTCCTGCCTACCCAGTGGTTAATATTGACTTGCTAAAAATTGCTATATACTTTTCTTTGAGGAAAATAAGCTAAAATTTGGGTATTCAAAGTATTTTGTTTTGAAATTTAAGCAAAACCACCATACATATTTTACCTGAGCTGTGTGCTCTAAAGATTTTTAATCACAAATATTTTTGAGATTTTATTTTTGCATTGTAACCAAAAGAAACATTTTTACAACTTGAATATACGCCCACTTATCTCTCTTTTTTTTTCCCCTCAGACAACTGAGTTTTGAATACTTTGATTCAATAGACATAGAAGTCACAGGTGGAGAAAACTGGCAATGTGATGCTTTGACATGGTCGCATCTTTCTTCTTCAAAAAGAGTTTTCTATAAAATAAATAAAATCCAAAAACACAGGGAAACTATTCCATCTATTTTGATCTCTTGTAGTGTGCTTAAAAAGCTTGGCTACAAGAACACCACATGAGAGAAGCCAAATATCTGAGGAAGAGATAAACTCAGCTCATTAATAAGTTGCTGTGCAGGAGGAGTCATTGTGCTCCTCTTGCAGAATTATTTCCATGTGCAATGTATTGCAAACTTACCATGAATATCTTGAGACAGAAGAAAGTAATTACGGTAGCATTTTAAAGCCTCAAAACTTTATGATAATTGTAGATATTGCATGTTATTGGTCCTAAGTCTGAGACCGTGAAAGCTGAAAGTTTGCCCAGTGAGAACCAAAGATATATGTCCCCATAACTTTGATATAGAATAGCCTTCCTGCTACCTTTTTCCAAAGCACAAGTTAGGGACCTTATTAAAGGAAGCATGTAAATTCAGAGCTAGGTTCACTTACTTAAAAAAGAATAAAACAAGCCTTACTCTTTAATGTGTTCTGCTATTTGGAAGGCACTGGCAGCCAGTGGATTTTAATCTAAGTTTCCCAGAAAGATGATATCTACCTGATCTCTCTTGATACAGCTCTCAATGGAAATAGATGTTATGCCAACAAAATCACTTATTTTTATCTTCAAATGATGTCTTGAAAAAGATGTGTTGTTAAAAGTTTATTTCTTAACTGAGAGGAAAAAGTAAAAAAATAATGGGACTATTATTCCATAGTCAGTCTGAGTCTATCTAACTTTTATTTTCCTCTCTGGATAAGACTTTCATTTCATTTTACTGTCAGTAAATTTCAGAAGGTTTTTTTGTGGTTAGTGTTGGGTACCTCAGCCCTGTTATGGCTGGTTATCTTATTCTCTCAATCTGTTTGATACAGCCTAATCAATTAGTAGTGATTTCCCCCCTTAGAACCACAGCCATAATTTCCCTTCTTATACATACATGAACAGACATAAAAATAGACAGTGAAGAAAACTCAGGTGACAGACTCCGCATTATAGAGATCATAGTCAGAAGTCTTTTATGCAAAAATCAGCAACAACAAAACCTAAAATAATCATAACTGACAGTGCAATAAATAAATAAACAAATAAAAGATTCCAACACAACAGTGACACTCAGGGAGTAAAGAACAGTTCAATGTTTCTCTCAGAAGAGAAAAATTAAATGCCTAGCTCTGCGAGCAGCTAAGATGATGAAACTTCGTTTCCTGCAGATTTGTATCTCAAGTCTGTGCTCTCCTCTGGACACTCTGAAGCCTAAGCAGCATGACTCTTCATCAGCTTCCCCCCTGATGGGGCACGACCCTTCTGCCTCCTCTACGTGACGAACTGTTTTCACAAAGCTCATAGGGGTTTATTATTTTTATTATTTGTTTTATCTTTACATTTCTGACAAGCTTGCATGAAATCAGCGCACGTGTCAAAATATTTGGGGCCAGTGTTGGCAGGACAACTGATTACCAGACAGACATGCAGCATGCTTTCATAATTCCTGTTTGCTCAGAAAAAAACCAAGCTAAAATAAAACCTATTTGAACCAAAAGTTCGACACACCTATTATTTTCAGGGGCACGAGGAAAGAGATGAACAGTGAAGTAGGATGACACATGAAATTATCAAAAAAACCACCAAACCTGCTGCCATGAGGAAACCATTTCTTTGGAAATGACAGCAGGACTCTGCTTTCCAGCAGCCTAAAAGAAAAACTCTGCAGCCTCCACCCCACAAATGGTCTGAATCACATTTGCTGAGAGTGAGAAAAGGAGTCACAGGCACAATAGGTGCTGCTTATACCCAAGCTCTTCTGTCACTCATCTGTTGGCACAATTTTCATCTAAATGATTCTCAGAAAACTTCTGAAACTCACTAAGGAGAAAAAAAAAATAGAGAAGAGGCAATGGCACATGCCATTTAAATAGCATCTCCCTTTCTTAAAGCTATTCCATGAAAGAAGAGACTGAGAGAGCTTTATGCTTTTACTTACCAATAAACTAATATGAGTAAAGAAAGTAACAAACAGCTTTTATGAACAGGTATTCCTTTGGGGTAATGGATTTTCTCTACAGGATATGCCCCATCCCTGGAAGTCTTCAAGGCCAGGTTGAATGGGGCTTTGAGCAACCTGGTCTAGTGGAAGGTGTCCCTGCCCATGGCAGTAATTGGAACTGGATGACCTTTAAGGTTCCTTCCAACCCAAACTATTCTATGACTCTATGATACAAGTGTGTTTGAATGCTACCACTGCTCACAGTGTAGGTAGAAGTGTTGTCTCCCTCTGCTGCTGTGGTACAGAGTTTCTCTCTGACTATTGCACTGTGCTTACCTTCATTTGTTGCACTCGAATCAGAACAAAGGGGAAGATTGTGGAGGACTGGGAAGTGACTGACTCAAATCTAGCTTGTGTTAGTGCCCAGCTCTTGGTCTGTATGAAATTAATTTATATAACAGTATCCCTTTAATAATTAAGATCAATCTCATCTAATTGGGTGTTTGAATAACAGAGTACCACTCTAGTTAGAAAAGGGCCAAACCAGTGCCAAAATCCATATCACATTAAGCTTTCAGCAGGTTGAATTTTAAGGTACAAATCTAGACCGGTCTCACTGATATTTTGCAGGAGATGACTAATTCTCTTCCATGGTGAGTCTTGGTATGCCATGCCCAAATGTAGGAGCCTTATTTCCACTTGGACAGAAATGTTGAACTCGGTCTCTTCTCCCATGGAGGGGGAGTGTAAGAGAAGGCCCGCAGTTTCACTGTGATTGCTGTGGTGACAAAAAAGGTGTCCATAAATCCTTCCTTTGATAGCATGAGCAGACATAGGCAAAGAAGTGGATTTCCCACAGAAAGGAAAGAATGTGGTACTTATAATCTATGATAGGTAGGCACTTGCCTTGTACCAGCCTCAGCAAGCTACTCAGATATTTACCTACGTGACTCTCTCTAAAGCTATACAGACAAGATCTTGTAAACGAGATAAAAAGACAAACGCTATTTAAAACCCTACTTAAAACAAACAAACAAAAAAAAACCAAAACAAAACAACTCCTACCTGTTCCATCCATCTCTAACTGAAACTTACTACCTTGACACTAAAGCCAAAATTTTACCAGGGATTTGAAGACTGAACTAAATCTTCTCGATCTACCTAGTAAGAACAGTGCCATCTGATTCTGTGCAGCCTATTCTGAAAAGGTTTTTTACAGGCCAAAGAAATCAGGCTTATCTTGATTTCCCTCCTAAAGCACTTCAAAAACTTTGCTCTGGATCAAGGCTTGGTGACCTGCTGCAGGACTTGTACCACCTCAATCTTCTTCTTGCTAGGACTGGCAGCACCACCCTCCTCAGGTCACTCCTATGACTGCAGCCTGCCTCAGGTAATCCTGAAAAACACTCCCAGGACATGCTGAGCAGGGCATTATACTCCACAGTCCTGACTCATTTACACACAACAACTCTCCAGAAAACATGAGGCAACTCTTGGAAGAGTGAGCCCTTGTGGGGTTGAGTATATGGCATATCTCTCAAGCTTTACTTTCATCCTACTCTTGATGCTATGGGGCTCCATACTTCATCAGAAAAAAATGTTTATTAATGATTCCACTCTAGGAACTCCAACTGATTTAAAGGAGAAAATGTACCCTTTGAAAAAGACCTGATAGGAATCTTCTCTTTCAAATCTCCCCTCAAGACCCGCCTCTGTTGCAACATCTATCAGCCAAATAATGATCCTTACATGTTAACAGCAGCCAGGAACAACTCACACCTCTTATTAAAGGTGTTTTGCAATGATTCATAAACACCATGCTAGGCCCACAGATAACTGATATCATCTTGTGGTATCATTCTCACCTTGTTTCCTTCCTTATTGCCTTCTTCATCTTTAAACTTATTTGTTATATTTTTTACAGAAACCTGTCCTCCTCTGGCATTGGGGCAGCACAAGATGCCAGTCAGATGGCACTCAACCTGAAGTTCTGCATTGATATCTGTGGGTTGTCTACTTACAGGCATGTATAAATGTTCATAGGCAAGTGTATATGTATAGATTCATTTGCATACATGGAAATATATACAAATATAGGAATATATGTATATGCACTTGCCTGTGCTTCCATGCACAAAATGATTCACACTTTATTTATATTTTTAAGTCTTAGAAAACAAAAGTAAACAAGCCAAAATTCTCTTAACTAAATTTTTAATATCTGATGAGGAGAATGTTTTGGTTTTAAGTGATATTAATTACTTCCCTTAAATATAAGTAATTACATTATTTAAGAAATTAAAAAGCAGGATCAAGTAAGAGTTTACGTCTGTCAGACAAACTCCCTTTATGCAAAATGTTCAAACACAAAACTTTTAATACTTTTCTTTCCCTTGGTAGTCATATAAAATAAAAAAAAAAATCGTGTCATCATTCTAAGTGAATTTTAAGAGTTACAGAATCACTACTTCTTTTACTACCTCTATATACATTGCAGAATTGCTTACAATATGAAAGATGTTTGCAATAAAGTGGTAGGTAAAGTATTACAAGATAAGCTAAAAATGGTTTTAGTCTATTAGTGCTAGGGACAGGGGTGGTTTATTGCTATGGATGACAGCCAGCCTTCTTTGAAATCAGTTAGAGCTTTACCACCATGACTTCATCCAGGCCATTGTGCTGGGACACAGACTAGGTATCACTTTGATTATCTGGCTTTGGCTGGATTACTTCAACCAGTAACACTGGTGCATAAAAAAATTAAACAGTGATGAAATATCACATTTGGGCCAGAAATCTTCCAGTATTCTGTCAAGTTCACATGAGGGGATATCGATGAGTTCTGGCCCCATTTATACAGGTGACTCTAGCAAAGTCACTAGTGTCTTTGAGGGCAGCTTTATTGATTACATGGCAAGCTCCTTGTTCACTCACCAGTACCATGCACTGTTCCACAAGCTGCTCCCTACTTAGAGCCTATTGCAGTCTAGACTACAAACTTCTCCATTTGGATGTCCAACTTCCCCTGCTTCCTTAAGAGGCTGTCACTGACTTTTCTCCCGTGCATTCACATAAAGGACAGAGCGGCACTGCACAGTTCCATTAAGGTCAGGCAGCTGCTTGAGAGATTCCTGGTCACAGTTTTGAGCACAGCTTTCCCTCCCCAGCTGAAAGCTCTTTAAAGGTTTCACATCCAGCTGAATGCTACATCAGTGGCAGATTATTTAACCAAAGCAGCCAAGTAGAGCTGAAGAGTATGGTCTGGGGCTTACAACAGAGGTTTAGAAAGTCTTTGGAACTGCCCATTCCCAACCCCACACGTGACAGAGCAGCCTTACTGCTCACCCCTCCCAAAGCCACCCTGGCACCCAGGGAATTCACCCACCTATAGGACACAAACCAGCAACCAGGAGGGAGGTAAAAGTCTGATGTAGTGCTTTGATTCTATATGGAATTTTCCTCAACAAAGCTGAATTCCATAATGCCTGAAAAAAACCCATGATTGAGTTCACACTGTCCAGAAAGCATGAAGCTGTCTCCTACAGGAGAGGCCTCTCTTCAGTGCTACCCTTCAGATTCCCAAATAGCATTTCCCTTTTCAGTTAACAAGGAGTACTCTCAAAATTCACCATTGTCACAGTCCAGATGAGAGAATATCAAGGTCAGAGACAGCCAGTTTGTAAAGCTATGGTGCTAAACAGAACACTATACTATAAATTAGAACATTATACTAAAAACTTTGCTGCTGGAAAGCCTCTCAACATCTTACGGTGTCTCAGGACCGATCTGAACATGAAGATTACTCATCACCTTAAGTTAATCAGGCAAACAAATCAGATATACACAGTAAAATGGCTTTTTATTAGAAGACCTCAGTTGTCACTTAGAGTGAGCAGTTGCTCAGAGTATGGTAGTAGTTTCTGTGGCTGAGACATTGTCATCATCAGCTCCTGTTTCAAACCTTTTGTAGGATTCTGGAAACCAGTATCAAAACTACATGGCAGAAATCATTGCAATATAGTAAAAGACAAACAAAATATGGAACACCTGCACCAAGCTGATGACTTAAAATACATAAAAGCTATGGAAATGAGGTGTTAGGGAGAAGGTGTTAGGTGTTCTGGGAAGAAAATTCCAAAGGTCAAGGCTCACTTCTTTTTAGTGTCTTCATTCTAGTTGTCTACTTGCTACTTGGAGCATACAGTTTGCAGCCGAATCTCCTGGCTAAGTTGTGGATTTTCTTCATAGACTATCCCATCTCCCTGAGTAAAATCTGAGCTGAATCATAAGCCACTCAAATGCCCCTTTCTGTCTCTAGTGACACAGGAACGAAATTTAACCAGTAAAAAGCTTACTACCTTTGTTGAACTGCAAACCAAGTTTTCACATATACACTATAAACATTTTGCATAATAGGAGAGTTCAAATACTCTGTTACAATATAGTAGAAAAGCTCCTGATCATAATTTAGGCAAGCTTATTAAATCAGACTTGACGTGCCTCTAGAACAACACAAATCAAGTGACATTACAAAATATGTCCTGAAAAATCACTACAACCAACAGAAATTACTTCAAAATAACATTAGCTGTGCATTTATGTTGTAACTCTACCCAGATTGAATTAGGTCCTAGTGAATATAATGGCATAGACTCACCACCATCATCCTTTCTTTGCTGTCTCCTAGAGTTTGGTGGGTTTTTTAATAATCTACAGAAAGGGACAGATGTTAGTGTCCTTCTAACCAGCAGGCTTTCTATATATCCTTATGCCCATAATTCATCCTCAGCATAGCCTAAATATTTCTTTTACTGTGAAAGAAAACCCCAGACAAATAACCTACCCTTGTTCTATGAACAAAGTCACCTGACTGTGTCAGCTTCCATTTCTTTACACCATCAGAAGGAAGAAGAACTACCTCCTGGTCACTCGAAAGGAAAACAAACCCCATGGATTCTCTTTCTTCAGAGGGGAATTCAAGAGGACATAGGCATTCTTGAGTCATACAAACTCCTACATAGGCCTCTCTCTACTATCTTGCAGTAAAGTCCATGTTCACAGGCTGCAACTGCCTGTCAAAGGAGTAAGACATAGGAAAAGGATATATCTAATCCCCATTTAAATACTCATGTATAATTTTAAAAAAATATGTGCAATGCTCTGCTGCAACCAAGAACATGGGAAGAGCATTGCAATGCTCCCAGGCACATCTTGCTACTGAGGTGGTGAATGGCAATCCAGGGATGAGTTCCTGAAAGCCCCTGAAACTGGGACAGGGATGAACCCAGAGCATCCTGAACAAGACCCTCTGGTTTACCACTCACCATTCTGGCTATACTTTGTGTAGGTTATTTCACAAGCTCTCCATTTGAGGGGGAAAAAAATCTATCAACTCTCAAAACCTGATTAAAGAAATCTAAAGGAAATTGAAGCTTACACCTAGAGTCCCTATGAAAAAAAAAAAAAAAAAGGCAATAAATTCCTACCATTTGGTGCAATGCAGTGTATTCCAAGGGCAAGAACTTTTGTTCTTCAGAATTATTTTTATAATGTCACCTCTGCCAGGAATGATTTAAGAGCTTTCAGATAAGGGAGTGAATTTCATCAGAGAGATCACCTCAAGTCTCCCTTTAGCTTCTTGATTAATAAAATACCCTCCTCAGCCCTCTGCAGCATCTCTTTGTTACACTCAGAAGTGGGACCTTGGAGCAAAGGAAATTGTGTCTCAGTGTAAAAGACATCTCTAAAAAATTAAGGTAGTAAACATAAGTGTACTGAGTAGAGATGAGCTTATTGACTAAGCTTTAAGCAGCTTTAAAACTATCTTAAACCAAATGTATTCAATTTAGTCCTCTGAGTAGCTGTTACTACATAGCACCACTGTGCCTGCTGTAAGTGAGAACAAATAGTACCTTACATTTTCAGAAAGTGAAGGCTGTTGTAGCATTTCAGGTGTCTTACATGTAGGATTGCTACTTGCCATTATCAAAGGCCATTCCTACTTGCTTGCAGGAATCCTCTCTCTTAAAATAATTTATACTTCTTCCGATGCTAGATACAATAGAGTATCATTTAAAAACATAAATAAAGCTTCAATACAAGCTTCCCTCTGTGTATAAGGGAGTATCTGTTGAGTCTCACCCACCAGGTACTTCCTTCTCCAGCATCTATCAGTTCTTAATAAATGTAAATGAAAAACCAAAGGAGTACTGGAGCTGGGAAATCATTTGCAATTCACTCCTTCATCTAACACAAGCAGCTGCTAAAAAAGAATGTCAGTGGGATCTTCCCCCATCGTAATCCTTCTGCATATCTACAGCAATGAAAAGGAATTGTAAATATTGCACATTCCCAGTCATGAGTCACACAAAACAGCACTATGCTGGGTGGCCAAGATCTGGGCCTGCATAAGTTCCTTGAACAGGATGAACCTGAAGCATCCTACATAAGATCCTTCAGTTTATCTCTAGATATTCTACATGTAGCTTATTTTGAATATTCTTTTCTATTCTTCCAGGATGTTTGATCTGGAAAGATATTTTGTACAAATTTCCATAACCTCCATAGTATTTCTTATATACAGACAGCGGAGGAGCAACATCATTGCATTAACCTCTGATAAGGAAGGCCCCAGCTCACACTTACGTTAAAGAAAGGAACTCAGACTGGCCCAAGTTCAGGGAATACTGATTAGAACACTGGAGAAATGGAGATTCCTCTCATTAGGGGACAAAATTACTTAATCAGCTTAAAAAAGCAAAGATGTCACATCCAGACAGAGGATACAACTGTGCTACAAATACTTCAAGGAGAAAACACATGAGAAGAACTTTCCAAATTCACAGACAGTGTTGGCAAATGAAGAAAATGGTTCCTAAGAAATGAGAGTTCCAACCATCTGGAGATCGAAGTTCTGGAACAGATTTCCAGAAAAAAAATGTACGAGGAACAAAACAAAAAACCCCAATCAGTTTTCAAAATAAGGCGGGATATGTTTGCTAAAGAGGATTATTTGGCATTGTTTCTTACAAGAAAATCCACCTCAGTACTCTACCTACTGTTCCCAAGCTAAGGATAGCCTACAGACATTTCTAGGGAATCAGAGCACCCAAAGGCTGTTCAAGCAAATCGTTGGTCACGTCAGCTTTCTATGAGGTACAATAAAACATTATATGCAAACAGTGCAACGCACTTAGGAAAATATGTATCTGGAATATTTAAGCATGAAGAAGCAGACAAAATGAAAGCTTTAAATGCTCATTTAGGGAAAGGAGCTATCTACAGTGCACAGCATATTGAAGGGTAAGGAACCCAATTAGTGCTCGCTGCTGTATTTCGGGAGTGCCTGATCATTTCTTCTTAGGATGTAATTTACATATTAATACTGGAAATGCCACTTGTTTGTTCCTTACATTATCACTCTTCGATAAGCACGTGTCATTAATGCATACAAATAAGGAGCTTCCACCTGTCCAACAGGAAGCACAGCCAGAAGTCATTTACAAAGGAGTCCAAGTGAGTCTGTTTCATACCATAATGAATCACCTGCCTCATTAGTGGACACCATTCCTTCCTCCACACCAAGCAGACAGAGGAAGATCCTGATAGCAGAACTTGTACTGCTCGCTGCATGCCAGACAGTTACTCAAGTCCTTTTGCTATGAGACCAACAAGCAGATGTGCTGGAATCATGCCCATGTGCCTTCTCAAGGCACCACCACCTTGTACTTATGTTCCTTACAAAGAGCATAAGTTAAAACCCACCTTCAAAGAAAATCAAGCCTTGTGAGGCAAAAACAAAGTCCAAGAGAGGGACAGAGCACAAGTGTTGGGGAAGCCTGAAAGCAGGGCTGATCAGCAGCTCAGCAGAGCCACAACATCCTGCTGGCAGAAGGTCTGAGTCACAGCAGCCGCCTGAGTCCTCTGACACAGACCAACCTTTAGTCACTCAGTCAGCAGTGGAGAACAGCATTAACTCCATGTATTGAACAGAATGGATATAAGCATAAATACCTTAATACACTTCAGTCAAACTAAAAGCCTGTTCATTCCTGTGACCAGTCTCTGGCTGTGGCTATCAGCAGATGCTCCTGCCAGGAAACATGGCACATAGAGAGAGAGCCCTGCTGACCACTGTCTATCTTCCCAGCAAGCAGGTGTTTGAACCTGCTCTGTGCCAGAGCTTGTTCTCCATGGCCTTGCTTCTCCAAATCTATCCAATTTGCATTTCTGCTTTTACATCTGACACATCATACAGCAATGAGTTCCTGAGCTGTATTATAGGCTGTGTGGAAAAGTACTTCCTCTTGTTTGTTTTAAGCCAGATGTCTAATCACACCATTGCACTGTCCATACTGCACAGGCTATGAGAGACAGGGAATGCTCATCCTCAACCAAACTGCACCACGTACATCTCAGTAGTCTCTTTCTCAGGCTAAAAGCCGTAACTCATTTAAGCTATCTGTGTACAGAAGCCATTTCAAAATTCTGGTTAACCTTGTTGTCCTTCTCTGTGACTTTTCTAGTTCTACCATATTGTCCTTGAGACAAAAGGATCAAAAATTAGTTCCTTATTCAACACCCCATATATGTAACAGTGGCAAAGATATTTTTTATCCTCTATTCCTTTCCTTACAACTTCTGACATTCCATTTGCCTTTCAGTTATCAATAGTCATTATAACTATTTGTTTTCAGGAAACTATGTATAATAACTACAAATTTTTATAGCTAATAGGGCAATTATAATTTCATACATATATTTGGGACTAGGTTTCCCATTACTTAAAATATCTAGGCCCCAGACTTCATCTACCATTTCTATTTTACAGTCAATTAATATCAAGAAATCCTTCTCATGCTCTTTGCAGTTAGTCTGAGTTTTGGTTATTCTGGAAAATCTTGTCTGATCAAGTAGCAGTTGTCACCACATCACTCACACCTTCCTCAGATCATTTATGAATACACTAAACAGCACAGAGGCTGGAGCTGGGCACACTCCTCTTTATTGTGAAATAAAGATCATTTACGTGTGGCTTCTTTCATGTAACCAATTATTAATCCATGACATCTTAATCTCATCAAGAGTCTTTGGTTAAAAGTATTGTTTAAAGTTTGGGGTTTTTTTAAATTTGTTTATTAACTGCATCACCCTTACTCATAATCTTCAAAGAACTAGAATAGATCTGTGAGGAATGACTTCAGCCTATGAAATCTCCTTTGACTCTTCTCCCTTGTGTTATATTTCACCTCTCTACTCTTTTCTGTCATTTTTTACATCTTCTCCTGATTTGTTCAACACAAAAGTCAGAGGTACTATTTTGTGGTTCTCTGAATTCTCTCTGCAACCCTTTGATAAAAAACGGTGTTATATTTGTGGCTTCCTATTCATGCAAAAGAAAAAAACATTTTAAACAGTAGATTGGAAGGTACAACTAATTGCTCAGCAAATTCAGCCCTAGGTTCAACAGGTACATACTCATCTTATACCACCTGATGTCATCAGTTTGACTCTTCTCTTTCCACTGAATTTTCTAAAACTGTTCTGTTGTCATTTCATACTGACAGTTCCTCAGACTTGCCCAATGAATGTCAAAGGAAAAGAATTAATTTTAAGCTTAGTTCCTTGGGCTCAATGTAGTTCTCTCATGCTGAACTTGAGATGTCAGTATCTTCATTCAAAATCACTTGCTCTAGTTCATATCTCTCATTTTTATTACTGGTAAAAAAGTACTCATATATATATGAGGTTTTTTCAGTACCTATGAACTTGATCGAGTTTTCTGTCTCATGCTTTAATGGATTTTGATTTTTTAATACTGAGCAGTGAAAAAAAAGACCTTATTTGCCCACACATAATTAGTTATACAGCCTCATCTTTTATAGCATCTTGTGCCTAAGTATAAGAAATACTCCATCCCAGAAGGTCTAACCATCTCTATGATGAAAGATAACAGCACAAAGAAAAAATTCAGAACAGTTAGTACTTTTACTCTTCTGTAAATTTGATGGTCCCTCCCCAAAAACCCCCACTGTATTTAAATTAGAAGACTAGACTATATTATTTAGGCATAGTCTTAAATGAAGGAGGAAGATTTATGTTTCTGCTCTGGGTTTATCACAGGTCTCTGTACAAACAGCAAATGTTCCATGTCATATTTATACTGCCACATGCTGTGATTTTTCCAGCCTGAGAAACTCCAGGGAATATGCCCTCTGCTCATCAGCAGTTGTGAAAGTATTTAAGCTGCCATTTGTACAGTGAGCCAGTAGAAGGGAATGAAAGCACTAAACCATCCTTTTAAAACCACACAAAATACTTTGGTTGAATTTACCACCAGCATTTCAGTGCTCACTTACAAAAAAGAAACAGAGTATTATCTCTCTCCAATGACACTTTTTGTTTCACAAGATATCAACATTGGCTATTGCTTTGATGATGAAGCTGACAAATGATTTCAGTTCACAATTCAGCATCCCCAAATATTTGTCACGAGCATTTGCTTCTATTTACTTGTAATAGTTTCTAGCAGCATTATGACTAGACCTATTAACTCTAATGGCAGTTTTATCTAGGCCGTTTAAAAAATAAGATGGTGATCCTTTCAGGTGTATTTATGATCATCTATTGAGAAACTTCTGACTTTAAACAGGCCTACTTGGATATTTTTATTCGATATAGTGTTGTACAATACGAAGCATTTTTAATTGGGCCACCTCAGGAAATCCACGTGGGGTTGTGCTCATCCTCAGCTGCCTGGCTACTCCTTGCCTCTGATGGCCCAGGCACACAACCACTGTGCTGATTAACCAGCTCACTCACCACCCAGGCATCAATGACTCAGAGTTATTGTTCTGCTCATCTCTTGTCCTGTTCACCCCCAAGTATCTGGAGTTGGGGGGAAAGTGTATATAAATGCACAAATATATATTCATATATATATATATGTGTGGGGATACTGAAAAATAAAGTTCAGCAAGGAGCGTATGCATTGGTTATTGCTCACCAGGGGCAAACTGTCTGCACACCTTAGGAGCAGGAACACTGAGGAAGCTTGGTGTATTGCTCTAAGGAAGACCTGAAATGAAGGATGGAGTAGCACAAAGGTCCTGCAGTCATGCTATGTCTAAATCAATGCACATATGAAACAAAGGATGGAGCAACACAGCATTGTTGTGGTTATGCTCCATTGAAAACAATGCAGCTAATGGGAACTGAGCTAAAGAATGATCCAGGTGGGAATCAAAAGCTGAACTTTACTTCATTAGCTCAAAAATACAGAATACTCTTCATAACTTACCCTACATATCCTAATGATTAAAGTCACTGAAACTCCACCTAAACATGAAATAACATCAACCGTAACTTTACCTTTTCCCCTTCCTCAAAATAAAAAATTATATAAATATAACTTAAGTGGGGAGGGAGATCAGAGAAGATGCCATCATAATTACTGAGATTGGTTAATGGGCTAAAACTGTCTTCTCCCCCACAGGGATGCCAGTTGGGTAAGAGCTTTTCTGTATATCACTTCAATACTGAGAGGGTACTGAGAGGGTACTTCTGCTACCCAGCTGCTGATATTTGGGAAGAGGAATCTCATTTTGTTTATGAGGAACACTGGATGAAATAAACCTACAGGAGAAAAGTTGAAGGTGTGGAAAAGAGCCCCTGTTCTCAGTATCTCATCCCTCTGCTGCATGGGCAGATAACAACCGAACCTGGAAAATTCTGAGAGTTCACAGAGTTACCACATTGACCAGCACTGGGGAAGCAACACCATGTACTGGGATGTCTCATCTAAGCAAATGCTCCTCCAGATGTGGGTACTTGTTTGTGACTGCTGTCAGCACAAAAGACCCAGCTGCCAAAATCTCTGATCCTATCTCACTGCTAACCTAAATGGGGTTACTCACACAGCTAAGGACTAATTGCACAAGAAAAGATTGCTTGATGAGGTCCTTAGATTTGCATGTGACTGGTCAAGTCATCAATTTATGCAAATTAGCACTGCTTCAATGAAATTAGTTAAGTGATATGTAAGGTCTGGCTTCTACTATTTGTGTATTTCAGAGGGAAGGTAATAGAGACAAAGAGATTTTGCATGAGAAGATTATGTCTCTACTAACATACCACAAATAGATAAAGTAGGTTGGTAGGGTATAATTTATTTGGATTTTCATTACCTTCTTCTTAAGGTTGCTAAGCAAACTAATTAATGATGGCTTAAATGTCAATCCCATGTCCTGGGATTTGAAACTGATTACAAAATACAAAGGTAGAGAATTTAGGCATGCAAATGGTGAAAATTTACAGGTAGCTGCAGAGGGGCAATACTACTTAGTATATTTAAATTGTTAGTAAACAATCACAAGATGATTGTCTGGAAGTCTTCAGATGACAGAAAAATGTTGAGATACATCAAGTCTGAAGAAGGTTTGAGGAATTAAAAAGGATGTAAGTACCTAAATAAGTAGTTATCATCTCTAAGACAAAGTGACACTGGAACACCCTCCTTTTAGTAAGAGTGAGCATTGTTACCAGCAGCCCTGTTCTTAAGAACAGCTCAAGCAACTTAAAACAAATCTCAGCTGATAAGTGGGAGAAGCCCATCTCCTATCACAGAAACATCCATTTTCGTGGTCATTACTGAAGCACAAGTCAGCAATGGAACACCTCTCCTATGAGGAAAGGTTAACAGAGTTGAGATCGTTCAGTCTGAAGGAGAAAAGGCTCCCGAGAAATCTTATTATGGCTTTTCAGTACTTAAAGGGGACTTATAAGAAAGACAGAGAAAGACTTCAGTAGGGTTTCAGTAGGGTAGTGATAGGAAAAGGGATGATGGTTTTAAACTGAAAGAAAGTAGGTTTAGATTAGATGTTAGGAAGAAATTCTTTACTGTGAGGGTGGTGAGGCACTGCCAGAGGTTGCACAAAGAATCTGTGGATGCCCCATCCACAGAAGTGTTCAAGGCCAGGTTGAGTGGGTCTCTGAGCAACTTGGTCTAGTGGAAGGTTTTTCTGCCCATGGCAGGAGAGCTGGAACAAGATGATCTTTAAGGTCTATTCTGACCAAGCCATTCTATGATTCCGTTCTCTTCCGTTCTTCTCTTTACTTTCCCCTGCTATAAAAGCTCTGTAGGTTGGAACACAACCGTTGCACATCTGTTCACAGAAACCCTTTGCAACTGCAAGTGTTGATCTGGGAGAAGCAACTGAATGTACAGCTGAGTCACAACAGTTCTTTTATCAGATTTTCTCATGGCTACTTCACACTTCAGGCACAAGGAGTCTTGCATACTAGCATTTACAGAAAAACTTTTCTTCCCCACTGCCCTTGAGTCTTGTATATCTGTGAGAGATGTATGGTGTATAATAACAGCAGTGCTGGGGGAAGTTCAGTTTAGTCTGTCACAGCTTACATACACAGTAAATGCATTTTATTAACTATAAGTTTTCATTTTCTGTCTTAGGTTTACAGGAGCCTCATACGACGTTTTTCTAAGGAGAAAATGGAATTGAATGATCTTTCAAGAAAAAAAAAATACATAAAACTCACAATTAATTCAGCTCTATAAAATGCAGAACACAGGTCCAAAAGCCAATTTAAAATCTTCAACATAAGATCAAAAAATACTACAAAAGGGTGTAAGTATTTTTAAACAGGAACGCCTTCTTCAGGAGTCAAACTACTTCACAAGTTGACAACACTTCTATGTTCATAAGCAGCAGCTTCCCTTTGAAGCAACTTTTCGCATTGAGATCTGATGGAATAACTCAACACTGCAAGACAGAAAAGCACTATAAATTATGCTTATTATTTTGAGAGCTACAAAAATACGGTCACAGAGAAAGATTTCAAGATGTGCATTGCCTAAGAAAAATTACTAGTCCCTGCCTTATAGACATTCTAGCTGATATGTAAGTGGACAAAAATATTCAGGAAAGCAACGTGATAATAAGGAAAGAGAAACCTATTAATTAGTATACTGTTTTGTGGGGTCATATATAAAGTAATAGCAGGTAATCTAGGTATTTGTAAAAGGTCCCCTTAAACCAAAATGTGGTTACATTTGAACAGGGATATTTGGAAAAGGATACATGAGCTGTCAGCACCTGCCAAATGCAGCCTCATTATCTGAGAACAAGGTAGAGAAGGAAGGAAAATTCCAATTTTAATCAATGATAGGAGTTTTTTTAAAGAAAAAAAATTGTTAGTAAGTAGATCAGTCAAATGGCTGAACCATATGAGTATAAACATACATTCAGACACTGAGAGATATCAGCAGAAGAATATTCCTGGCATTTTAACATTCCTGTGATATAGCACACAGTAGGTGTATTAACTTAGCTAAACTTAAAATTCCAAACACATAGCAAATGCAAAGCTCAAGTTCTCCATAAAATCAGACAAGAAGTGGTGTTTAGACTTCTCATTAGGCTTGTACACAGAAGTGAATTTCATACAAAATTTATATCATATCCAGATATCCATTTCTCTTGCATGTTTGTACCCACTGCAGAGAACTTTGTGAATGATAGAGCTTCCCAAGGACATAGGTGCTTTGCAGCTAACTTGCAAAACACATTCCAAAGTTTGTGCAGAACGTGGGGTGAAATCATGGTGTTATTTCTTCGGCATTATTTAACAGCTCTCTGGAGCAAAACACAGAGTTATGGTTGCTCATGATACCCACCATCACACCAGTAAGTTATACCGTGGATAAGTCAAAGACATAAAGTTATCAAAAGACAAATAGCAGCTATTTAAACATTAAATAAGAAAAAATTCACACTAGTTAGTTAAAAACATAAACACAAAACAGTAAAGCAATAAAAAAAGTTAAAACAATTGTTGTGAACTCTACTATTGTCTTTAGTACCTCTTCCTGTATTTTCACACTGGACTTTAAAAATTTATTTTTTATATAAAAGGGTGCCGGCGCTTCAGAAAAAAATAAATGATCTGGGGCTATTTTCATCACTCCTGGAACTTACCTTATGGGATTAGCTGCCCAGACATGACACTGGAAATATGGGTCCTTCAAAAGAGAACATACCTTTATTCAGGTCCAACAGCATGATATATTTGCTGCTTGGAAGGAAGGATTTGTTCAGTGACACTATTGCAATCTGATTATGTGACACTGCATGGTACCAGGAATAAACAGACATCAAAGACATCAAAGGCAGCACCATGAATGGAAGAACAGCTAAAAGCTTCAGCAGAAACACTGAGAAAAAAGGGGAGAAAGTTTATGGAAAAGACCTAACCAGCATATGTCTCCAAGTAACGTTTGCCACAAAAATGGAAGGATTGTCAAAGAAGAAATTTAATTCTGACAATCTTTTGACTGTGAAGAACTGGATGCATTTCACAAGTTTTCCAATAATTTGGGCAGATGAGTCTACAGTGCGAAGGAACTTCATCTTTCATGCAAAATTCTCACCTGTGGCTGGCTGGCCCAAGGCTGGACCCCCTAGGGCTGGGCAAGCTGTTTTGCTCTTTCCTAGCACCCCTGTCCTACAGAAACGTCTTAACAATTAAGTCAGTCCCACTCAATTTTAAGTAAACTTTAAAAAACATGTGAATAGCAGCCCTTTTCCTTCCGTCCCTCTTCCTTCTCTTCCCTTTAACGTTTGCCAGAGCATACCTTCTTTCTGGGACACTCACTTAGGTGGTGGGAGGTGGTTGGAATTTTTTCGGGTGGAGAAGGGAACTGAATTGCATCCCATGTGGAGTATTCTGCCCACTCAGAATTACACTACAAAGATTATATGAAAGGAAGTCACTGCCTCTTTCTCTAGTTATGTCTTAAAGGAGATGACTATTGTTCCACATCAGAAGAAAAACAACTTACTCCAGTGTGTCTGGAAAGAAGCACCTTCCCAGAGGCACAGGATGGATGCCTGTCAGTCCAGGAAAGGATGAGTATGTGAGATAAAAGGTTATTTCCCACTGTTCCTCATAGGGATTTGAGACAACTTTCCCCTCCAAGTACTGACTGTAAATTCACCATGAGGCATCCAGCCCCTTGGGGGCAGAAGACAGGCACTGTAAGGTTCTCTGCTGTGGATTCCTGTGTGGCAGTGGGAACTTTAAAGCTGGACTACACACAGAGACACTCAGTCCTCCAGCACCCGAATCTGTTGGTGGACCTGGACCAGTGCTCATGTCACTGTGTTGAGTCTCCTGGAGAACCCCTGAGGTTGGCATTGACACACTATGAGTAGAGTGTACAGAAACCTAAATTACTTCTGCTAGTGCCATGTGGGAATTAAAAAGCATTTCTGTCACCTCTGGGACAGGCAGTCTAACATTCTTTGTGAGCTCTGTGTTTTCTTTCTTAAAAAATATTAGTGTAATCATGTTTAATGCTCCCTGATTTGCATATAACTAACTTATATTGTGTGGTAATTTCTACCTTATTTTTTACATATTATTTCTATTGTTGCCACAGTCTTTTGAGATTTGCCATCTATGCCCTGAGCACTAAAGAACTCTCAAAGATGCCACTTATCTTAATTTTCTTTTGACATTTTTCATACACAAAGTTCCCTGCATAGTGACAGCTACAGTATTGTTAAAAAACAGCAGGAGGAAAACCCAATTAAACTTCCAATTTTCCACCAAGCGAGGCACATATGCAATATGCTCACCACTTGACCTGCTCTGTCCTTGCCTGTACAGGGCATATCTACAAGAAGATTTTCCCCTGAGGCCACAGCCTGTCCCAACCTAAAACTCTGCTACCTTTCTGCAGAAGCGAAATATAAATAAAATATGTACATAATGGCTTTCTTCACCTCAAATTTATATATTGAATTTACATTAAAGGATAACATTTCAGAAGGCTCTTTCAGATCTCTGAAAGCCACCTGAGCTTTCAGTTGCAGCTACCTTAAACACACCAAAAGAGTTACAGTTTACCATGTTGTTCAGACTATTTCGGTGTGTAACTCTTCCATACTTAGGTAATAATTTAATTTTCACACATGCAGAAGAAAGACTGGACAAATTTATGTTCATAGAACTGGACTGCTCCTTTGACATCCCATCTGCTCTTCAAAATCAGTCACGTTATGGAACTCTCAGTGTCATTCATAGGGAACCCAAACTCTGATTTATAACAAACCTAGGGTGCCATTTGTCTCCCACCACTTCTGCTATCCAGAAGCTCAACACTTTTGGTAAGCAAGTCTTCTCCATTTCCTCCATACTCAAAGGAATGTTTTTTGATATAGGTATCTTTCTGCTCAGTCTTTCATCAGCGTCTCCTGTTTCAGAATGGGCTGAGTAATTTTCTGTGTTTTTCTCAGTCCACCATTTAAGAGCCTAGCTCACTTTCTTACTCAACAAGTAATTTCAAAGCAATTAACATTAGGACAGATGAATCTTATCCTCAGTTAAGTCACTGTACATCAATTCAGGCACTATTTTCGTGTCAGGAATGATACTGTGACATAAATCCCAGAGAACTGGGGTAAAGTAACACCCCTCTGAGTGTCCTGGCTTTGGCTAGGATAGAGTTAATTTTCTTCTTGGTAGCTGGCACAGTGCTATGGTTTTAGATTTAATATGAGAATAATGTTGATAATACACTGATATTTTGGTTGTTGCTTAGTGTTTACCCTAAGTCAAGGACTTTCGCAGAACAGATTCTCTGCATTAACGAACAGTCAAAATATTGCTGATGGCTATAAAGATGAAGAGAAGAGACTTCTCGAATGTGTAGTGAAAGACATGGAAATCTGGGAATCTTCAGGACAATGGACAGTTTCATCTCATTCACCAGTGAAAGAAAAGCCGAATGTCTCAGGCTTTTCAGATTTCTCTCCAGAACACTTCCATCTGGAGTGTTTTAACTGCAGAGCAAACAATAACATTCAGAACTATATAAATTCTGTCCAACCAAATGGACAATGGAAAAATCAGCTGCCTCAGCTTTGGAGGCTTTTAACACATCAATAAGAGCGGCTTTGCTATCTGAATTAAAGAACACAGTCATTCAACCCTTGCCTTCTTTTGGATTTGGAGGACAACAAACACCAAACTTTGAGCTGCCAAACTTTCCTCTGAACAGCCACAGTAACAGTGCCACCAGCTTCTCCCTTACAGTGAGTTCCAGTCTTGTCAGTGCATCACTGTTTGGAATTGCTCCAATTTCTGAGGGCATTTCTGCTGGCTGTAATCTTCCTGCATTTGGAGTGATGCCCTTGCCTGGCAATTCTTCTGTGGTGAACTCTTCAAGCAACACTGTGCTCACAGCCTTTTTATGCAGCAGTAGCAACTACTGCCTCAAGTTCAAGCAGTACTTTATTTGGACAGACTAGCAGTGCCTCAGGACATAACATCACATCAATGTCTTCTGCAGTCACAAACAACAGTAGAGAGTTATTTACACCAAAGAGTATCTGAAGAGTTGAAACAATTTGAAGCAAAAAAGTTTACAATGAGAAAGATTCCTCTTCAGCCACCACCACTAGAACTTTAAAATGTTTAGGACTTTTTAAGTTTATTTTGTAATAATATGTTTTTGTAACACCTCTGATAGCTCAACTACACAATTTTGTGGTTAAGTAATGAAATAAAATGTTTCCATTTCAGTTCATTTTTGGTTCATCTTTCAGTCTTCTGCAATAGTAAATTCTTAGGCAAAAAAAAAAAAAAATTACCAAGCCCTGGTTGGATGAGGCTTTGAGCAACCTGGTCTCATGGAACATGTACCTGCCAGGAGGTCTGGAACTAGATGATCTTTAAGGTTCTTTCCAAACCAAACCATTCTATGATTCTAGGACTTTTTCAGTTGCCCATGCTCTGCCAGTGAGCAGGTGTGAAAGAAGCCAGAAGGCACCAAGGTCGGGACAGCTGATCCAAACTGGCCACAGGGATATTCCATACTACAGAATGTCATGCCCAGTATATAAAGTGGGGAGAGTTAATCAGGAGGGATAGGTCACTGTTTGGGGATGGGATAGGCAGCAGTCAGTGGGTGGTAAGCAATTCTGTTGTGCATCGCTTGTTTCTCATGGGTTTTATTTACCTCTCTCTCCTTTTCAATAACATTTTTATTCTTATGATTGTTATCATTATCATGTTTATTAGTAGTACCATTGTTTTTGTTATTGTTGTTGTAATATTTAAATTTATTTGAATTCTTAAATGATACTTACCTCAATCCATGGGGTTTACCTTTTTTCTGCTTCTCCTACCCATCACACCAGGAAGGGCATGGGAGAGAGAGAAGTTGTGTGATTGATGGCTGGGGTTAAACCAAAACAGAGCCAAGAGTCTGAGAGTCCTAGGTGCTAATCTCTATTCCAACAATATTCATGCATATATAACTAGAAAGCAGTCAGATAAAATGCATGAGCAGTGATAGGAGTTACACCTTTCTTTGAAACTGTGGCTCTTACCCCTATGCAGTAGTGTCAGGTCCCTTTTCCCTTTATCCCTGAAAGCTCCAGGGATAACAGTAGTCTGTCTGCAATGGAACAACTGCAGACAGCATTTTCTTAGAGTGGTTACTGGCCCAGCAGGACACTTTCCATGTTGCCTGGCTGAAAGCTGAAAGGAAAAGCATCTTTATTACTTCCCAATAAGCACACGTGTTTGCTATCCAACAGCTCATCACCTGATCTCATGAAATAGTTTTAGGATGCAAATCCTACTCTCACCTCAGCATCAAGAGGATGGGTAGACAGTGAAATAGTTCTGTTTCCAAAGGCTGTTTCAATGTATCCCCATGGACTGTCTATTGCTAACACCAATCCCAGATACCCAAGGGTCCCTATTAAATTCAGAAGGATATTAAGTACATACGTGAACTTGCAAATTGTATTTCCAGAGCAGGTACTTGATATTTTGTCCAGTATAAAACATGATACAGGATTTAGGTGTCTGGTCTGTTCATGCATTGCTGAAAATCACTTCCCTAAGAGTCTGGAGACACCTTGTGTGGAGATCATAGATAGGTAATGTGTTTTACAGACAGTAAGTGCAAACTCCATGAAAGAAACCACAGCAACCATGCTTGCAATGGATTGACTTTTGTATTTAAGATAGAACATTTCTTTAATTGCATTATTGTGTGGGCAACTAACTTACCGCTCTTTGGATTTTTAAATAGGAATTTCCTTCAACCATTCTAAAAAAAAAAAAAATTTTGGATTTGGTCACTGCCCTGCAATAGACTCACACTATATATGTGAATTTATTTGCTTTTTAACTTAGCATCATTATATGAATAGGAATTTGAAGGGTCTGTGGACTGGAGGTCTATTTACAGGGGGAGGGAAAATAATTTTGATCCCTCTTCCAGACAGCCTACAGGCAAAGATTGATGAGAGAGACCTACAGAGCAGTGGTAATAAACCCTTCCTACAGCAGGATGTTAGACAGCTCACTGCAGTACAATCTAAGGGAGATAAAGGCAAAAAATAGCCTTTAACATGGGTAATGCTTTTGAGGATCCTTCTGCACCAGACACAAGCTTTTCCTGCATCCTGCCCAGTGGCTATGCCTACAGCACTGTGAAGCACAAGGGTACCCAAATTCTCAGCCTAGCTGATTCGCTGGGAACAGTGAGATCATATTGGCATTAGCACAGCCTAGATACTCTGCTTCTCAGCAAGAATGGCTCCTGCATCATCCCAGCTATCCTGCTCAGGAAACTGCAGCCCCTCAACTGGGCTATCTAGTAGAAGATTGCCTTGTGCCCTGTGCACAGACCCTAAGCGTTGTGGGAAGTACAGACAGTCATAAGGAAAAAGAAAGTGATGTCATGCCAGAACAAGCTGTCAGCCCAGCACAAACTCTCTTACTCAATATCACAGAACAAGAGGTCTTAAAAACATGTATACACTGGGGAAATCTTCCTGGAGGTATCTACTGGATGGGCAAGGACAGAATCAGTCAGGATTGCTTAACGTAAATGACACAGTCCCTTAGTAAGTTCTCCTCACTTGAACTTTCTTTTGCTCCTGGAAACTTAATATAACATGAGTTTTTTAAACCCAGGGCACGACAAAGGAATAGCTGAAATTGGGAACCTACATTGACATCAAGAAATGCCTACAGAGAAGCATTCCTCAACCTACAGTCTAAATGTAAAATACACATTACCAAAAAAAAAAGGGACATTTTCCCTGTTATGCCTTCAGAATATGAGACTTGCACTTCAGAGGCCTGAATGTGTTCCTAGTAGAAGGGAACACAGCTCCTTTCACCTTCAGGAAGTAAAGCAGTTATTTATGCTGAAACCTTTCATCTGGGAAGCAATTTTGGAGTTATATCAAGCATTTGACTAAGGATACAAATTCAATATTTGGGTGACAATGTCTGCTTATGCAAATTGTACCTATCAAACTCACTCCTAGCCTCTGTAAACATCAAGAAAAATGTTGTGTTTTGTGGGGTTTATAACTTTAATATTTAGATACCTCGTTTTGTGACTTTTACTCCAAAACCTTATGAACCAGGGCTGTTTATATCAGTGTGAAATCCAAAACCAAGACAGCAGAGTTAGCCTAATACCCCTCTCACCAGGACATCACATCTGCATTAAAATAATGGCTCAGCATAAGAGAGGGCCTAAAATTCTAAACAGATCAAAATTACAAGTATAATGGGGGCTTTGTACATGTATATTCCTGTTTAATAACTTCATTTATATATTGAGACTGATGAACAGCACACTTTATCTAACACGTTTGCTGAGTAACTGGAGTCGGAAAAACCATCTGGAATCAGTTTTACTTTGTGTGTTCACATTATTAATAAACTATTCAACTGCAATTTTCTCTGGGCAGGGGATATGTGCCAGTTTTATGCTTGAATCACATGTTTGTATTTGTGATCCCAATCCATCAAGAGACAGACACAAAGACAAGCAAACACAGTCATTCTCTTGCAAACTCTTTAAATCCTTTTTTGGGCACAACATGGACTACAGGCTCTAGCTGTGCCAGAGGTAAAGTGTGGCAAATCTACGTGGGAATGGATATAACTGCTTTACATAAAAGTATTTCTAGCTTCCGTTTTAAATCTAAGGAGGAAAACGCGTATGTAATTTTCAAAGTTGAATTTGTGAAATGTGCTCTTCTTGCCTTTGTACATCTCAATCTCACAAACTGCATGGATTACAGGGAGGAGCATGCTCACCGGGGAGAGTTGTTAGCACTTTTTCAGGCCTCTCTACCTGAGGCTACAGAAAGAAGGCAAAATACTGTTTCTTCTTGATAAAACATGAAACAGGTTTTTAATTTTCCTCTGGCTTTCTTGCTTTTGGCTGATTAATTGTAGTACACAGATATGTTTATAAGCAACGAAGAACAACGTTAAGTTTATTCAGAACCTAGATTATTAGTCAAGCTAATCCTAAAGCTTTGGAGGAATTAGTGTAGGGATTCAGAATGAATATTAAAAGACTGTTTTGATGAGTACTAGTCAAAATATTTCTGAAGACCAGAAATCTAGGCATTTTCTTAAGACAATGGAAGAGAGAAAGAAAAATTCACCTTCATATATTTTAACACTGAAGCATTCCCACGAGTGCTTAGAATTCTGGCTAACTCAACAGAAAATTGCACTGAGAAGAAACCAACTTATTTTTATGTATAGTAAATGTTTCTACTAACAACTATTTTAATTAATTATAATAACATTTTAAAATATTTTACAATACAGAGTGGATTATTTTATTATTTTATATATTTTGGTTTCACATTTTGTAGAGAGATCCTATTAGCTTCAGTACTGCACATATCTGCACAGTCATACTAAATGTATTGCTCTATTTTTTGGATGCACCCATAAGTTCAGAATCAAACATTAAACAATGTAACTAAAATAAAAGTAATATTTCTATTTCTTCCAGAGCTGACCTTCTTTTGAAAGATCCAACTCCACTTGCTACAACAACAGTGACTTTAAGTTAGATGTTTGCTTCTGGAGACGAATCTGGCTCCATATATGTTTAAACACTTGTCAAATTCAAACTATATTATGTCCCAGCAGAATATTCACAGTATTGTATGACCTGCTCTATTTTGTTTGCAGTTATTTTTTCTCTTCTCTTGCCTTACTGTAACAAAGACTCTTCTGCCCCAGTGATATGTCTTATCAGAGATGCCTTCATTTGCACTACTAGTCTCCTGAAGATTTTTGTTTGCAATGAATCAAAATATAGCACTAGAGTTAAGAGCTGTGGTCCCCTAAAAATAGTAGTATTTCTAATAAAATAATATTTATTTCAAAATTGAGTACAAATCAGAAATGGATTCAATATGCAAGTCTAAATTTTCAAAACCGTCTAAAGATTAACTACCTTAACAGCTCAAATATATTTTTAATTAAATTTAGAAAAGTAAATGTCTTTGACTATCAATGACCAAATATTTTGGTCCTTAAAAAGGCAGTATGATGGAAAACTCCACTATGGAAGAACACATATTTTTAGAAACCAAATACCTTTAAGAATCAAGCTGCTAGTAAAAAAACTTCTTTGAAAATGTGAAAAAAATCAACTCAAACCAACACAGTAGCCAAAGAAATTAGGTGCCAGAAATTAGGTCTAAGAAATTAGGCTCCAGTTTTCCTCCTCTGTGGCTTTAAATAGAGGGTATCTTTTGTTTTAAAGTGCTTTTCTTCTCCATAAAGGACATAACTATACTCTGCTCTGTGTAATGATACAAGGAAATAGATGAAATAATTTCTGTAGGCATTGCCCTGAATAAATGTTGGGCCATATTTCTAAACATACACTAAATACAAGTCAACTTTGTCAGTCTTTGACTTCAACAAGAATGCTGTTACCTCTGGACACTGCTTTGTAGTCCAATATTAAGAACAGC
This sequence comes from Myiozetetes cayanensis, assembly GCF_022539395.1. Lineage (NCBI taxonomy): Eukaryota > Metazoa > Chordata > Aves > Passeriformes > Tyrannidae > Myiozetetes > Myiozetetes cayanensis. The sequence continues at coordinate 82,553,170 of NW_026087411.1, read as the reverse complement.
ACCTGGGATATAGAACAATCTTATTTGAATTCCTGCTAACTTATTGTTAGAAGAGGTGGAAGGAATACTCAGGGATATTTATCCTATTCAGGAGGAAAATAGAGGTGCAGTTGAACCTTGAGCTGTATTCTCACTGTAAGTAATCTAAGAAGTTTATTCAACTGAAATTATTACTCTTGAATCAGAAAAATCATGTTTTTTCAGAGAAAAGGGAACTTATTTCAAGTCAAACAATTAGATGTCTGTTTCCTAGCTTAGATTTTCTAAAGGAAAGCATAGTCTCTAGGCATACCAGAGGACCAGAAGGATTTTTTTTCAAGTCAGCAGACCTACCTGCAATACTGTCTTAATGGCTAGGAGGAGGAAAGGGGAGAGAGCAAAAGAGAGCTACTCCCACAGATTCCTTTGACAGGGATTTTCTAACTTTATAACCTAAAAGTCAGCTCCCTGAATGCCAGCTAGTCCCCTGGGCTCCTTTATAGTCAAAGGAGAGGAAAATCTCCAGAAGGCAGTTCATCTCAACCTCTAGTAGATATCTAAGACAAGTTCAATGAATCACTATCTCATCTCTTCTTATCCTATGGCTATGAAGGAAATATGACAAGTAACTTTTAGATGTCTGACTTCATCAAGATGAATTCTGCTGTAGTGTCATTTTTCACTCCCCTCAGAAATGTCACTTGTGGATTTTCTTTACCTGTGTGGTCTTTGTGACCATGGTTCCCTTTATTGCCAAGCTTTGTGATGCCTGACCTGACCTCACTCACTGACCCAAGCCAAAGCCCACTATAAGATCCTCTCTTCTGTGAATGATCTTTGGGTCAGACCTTAACAGAAAAGCAGTATGAGGGCAAAGGCACTCATGAAGATTATTACAGAAGAGTAAGATGGTCCAGTCTCTGCAGGAAAAGTTCTCCCATGAATCTTTAAGACAAGGCCAGTGTATGGATTATCTCACTCCAATCACAAGGTTAGCAGTTTTTTGACCTCATATCTTGTGCTGTCATTTAAAACTTAATAAACTGCATCAAAATTGTTCCATATGATTGTCGTTCACTTCTGGATAGTAGAAAAGCAAAGAGATGTGCAAGACTCTCTCTGAAACCTGTATTGCAAGAGTCTTTCTGCAACAGTCATGATAAAAAAATGGACCTTCAGTCTGAATTCTAGAATGCCTCCTATTCTGGAGTTCATCAGAAGTTTATTAGATTTAGGCAATACATTAAAATGTTGATGTTAAAGCATGTTCATGTTTGTCACTGAGATGAAATCACCTGATTAATTTAAGTGATTTTTTTACCCTCTCCTGACAAGAGTGTCAGTTTCAGCACATAATCAGTCAACTATTTCCAGTATTTTAAAGCAGTACATAAGAAAGTAATTATAGGGAGGTTGCCTTCAGTGACAATGTATGAAAATTTTCTCAAATTTTCCACTGCAAGATTAATGAGAAAGATTTCTTTCTGAAACTAGACATAACTTGTGTTGTGCTTCAAAATACCTTGTATCATTCAGAACTTTGGGGAAGAGTAGCCAGAAGATAAAATAATCCGGAAAACATGTTATTACCAAATAGAAGTTGCCAATCATGGTACCACACTGATCATGATAAAAATAGAAAAAAAATTGAACCTTGACTTGAGAGCATCCATTCTCTCTGCACATATGCAAGAAACCAAGCTGTCATATATATATAACGTACTAATTTCCTTTTATTAACAGAATTCTCTTTGGAAGCCAGCTTTTATCAGAACACAAACCTGAAATACGGAAACTTCTCTGTAAGTTATGGTCAAAAGTGGCCTACACTGGAAGTAAATGGGTAAAGATGGGTAAATAACTAAATTCTAAAAACAATGGAAGTCCACCTGAGAGCTTCCAACTTTGCAAAAGGCTAACAACACAAATAAAATGCACCATTGCACTTGAATTTGCAAAAACCTACCATATTAAAAACAACAACAATTTTGTGTAGAAAACCTACCCACAATTTAAAATAATTTCTAAGCAGATTGAAGGAAAACAATTCACACTTTCAGTTCAGGTATACTTACCAACACATAAGACTCCTGTTCATCTACCTATATGAATCCATGTGAGTAAAACACTGTGAATTTCTTTAAACCAGACTTTGATGTTCTTTACACAGATTGTATCAAAACCGAGGGATCTTTATCACTTTCTCATTAGAATTAATAGGTTAAAGACACAGTAAAATGTACCATTATTGTAATTTCATTATTATGCACTTATTATTATAATGTAAAATGCCATAAATATCCAGTTATCTTAGACCAACGAGGAATTTAACATCAAATAAAAATGGTAGCAAAACGAAAGAAAGACCTAAGTTACTTTTGAGGCTACTCTGTCCTTCTCATAAACGTGGAGTAAATGGATTATTTCAATCTCAAAATGGACTTCATTTTTCCTCCTAGTTCTCCTTTAATGAACATTTATGTTTTAAATCTAATCAAATAGCTGGGACACCCACAGCTGTATGGGTTCAGATTTTTTCTGCTCTCTTTCACCTAGTCACTTTATTTCATTAAAACAAACAAAAACTTTATTTCAAAAAAAAAAAACAAACAACTGTCTTCTTTAGTTTTAAAAGTCCTTTTGGCTCACTATACAGAAAAATCCTCAGAAGATCCATTCCAGAGCTCTGGTCAGCTTCGGATCCCATCAGAAAAAATTTTAAAGGGACTTTTAAATAATGGATCATACAGCCTAATAATGGTAATATTTTTGACTGTAATCCTAAGCATCTAGGAACTGAAGCCCTCCTTTTGATCAGTGCAATGCTAGTATAAATCATGCTTACACTTTGTCTGTGGATTGTTCCTAGGCTTTCCACAGGATACCAGGATGACACTTGCTACGGCTGCAGTATGACCAAGGCCTTCAGGGAGCACAACAAATCCACATCATCTTCCTAAATGACAGTTTTGTGCTTTGACCTCTGGCTTAGATATCAGAAAAGAATCACACATAAACATATAAGTTCCTAGCAATTACATTAACACAGATGTTGAAAGAATAATTTTGCTGAGTGAAAGCCTTCATGAACTTAGACAAATAAAAAACTTTTTTCCACAGGTGCTTTTCCCTGCTAAAACAGAGCTCAGTCAATACCTTGCCAGCCACTTTAGAAAGTGTTTATTGCTCATTGTTGCTTTATGTTAATTTTACTTTGTTTGATCCCATAAAGCCCTTTCTGGTAAGTGATATGTGCATTTATAAGTAATTTTCAGATCTAAGGATGAAAAGCACTGACTAAAAATGTTATCATCATTTCCACTGCAAAGGGTAAAGAAAATGTGAACCTTTTTGTTTGAGAGGAATTTAAATTATACACTGGGGCTACGGAATATAGCTTTATATACTAATGTAAAGTTGTTACTGAAAATTCCAATGCAGATCTAATGAGATCATTAGCACTGAGAAATTACACACCTATATTTTGCAAATAACCCATACAGTCTCTTTTTTCGCAATTCATAAATTGGAGAAATCTTACAGGAATTAGTCTCCAGAAATATAGTCCTATTTTTTTCCCTGTCTCTTTATCATATGTTTATCACAAACAGTAGTTACTTACGTATTCAAAACTCATTTCTCTGGCCAAGGGAAGGCAGTTGTTGTTGTCTGCAGGTCATAACCCTGGACTGGAAGGTTATGAGAAGACTCCAGAGCCTTGGTGTCATAAGAGCACCTAACAAAACTTTCCCCAGAGCTCACCATTTCTAACCCCCTAGGGTTTGACTAGAGCTGCCAACACAGGTCTGGGCCCACAGTAACCTGTTCTCCACACTGGAGTTTAGCAGCAGATAAACTTAATAGCCTCTTGTTCACATTGCTTCATGAGGAAGGCTGTAAAGCTGCATGTGCTTTACAGAAGTGGTTGTTTCGACCTACTTTGTTCCCATCAGCACATGATACCATATTTCATATGAGACTAAGTTTGGAGGGATTTTCACACAGCACCGATAAAAAAGTATCAGCAGTGAATTTCAAGCGCTTCCACACAGATGGCAGTGTAGTATGGAAAACTGTTCAATTTTCCCACACTCAGATAAGAAATTATAAATGTCAAATATACTGGAGATTTTCCTCTGAGGAAAAGAAAAATGCAAAAAAAAAAAAAGGTTAGAAACTAACATCTTGATGGAGCTCAGCAGCCCCTACTTGTCATTTGTTATACAATCATCCTTATTGCAAGCCAGTGGGTTGATTCATTGGAATGTGCCACTCCAAACCACTATATTTTGCAATCTCTTACTGCCATCTTATGCCATTTTTTGTCACTGCACAACCCATGACATACTGAAAATTGACAAAGAAATGCTTTCTTAGTGTTGCCTTTCACAAGTGTTTGTCATCCTGTCAGCTCATTATCATCCGGCTCTCATTTCTGCACCCCCAAGTCTGCAAGAAAATACTGAATTATCTTTGAAGTTGAGGAGAATGAAGAATCCCCAGTACCTTTGAGGATGATGTTAGAAAGGTTAATTACAAACTCTCCCCTTCAAAACTATTTCTTCAGCTGCTCATTGCTTTTCAGACACGAGGCTTGATTATCATTTGCACTGATTGACTCCATGTTTCCCATTCCAGTACTGTGCAGGGACTACAAAGTAAACGAAGAAAGGACTGTAGCTTTCTTTCCTCTTGTAATAAAAAAAGATGCCTTATAAATGTTGAAAACCAATTCACAGTGTAATTATTCAAGCAAAAATAAATTATAAAAATTGCTGATTTAAATGGCATTAAATGACAGAACACCAAAATAAGTGAAGTACAAGACAAAACAGTTGTATTAATGAATCACAGAATCGCAGAATATGCTGAGTTGGAAGAAACCCACAAGGACCATTGAGTCTAACCCTTAGCCCTGCACAGGACCATTCTCAGGAGTCACACCATATGCCCAAGAGGATCATCCAAATGTTTCTTGAATTGTCAGGCTTGGTGCTGTGACCACTTCCCTAGGGAGCCTGTTCCAGTGCCCAACCACCCCCTTGGGTGAAGAACCTCTTTCTAATATCCAAACTAAACCTCTTCTGATACAACTTCTGGCCATTCCCTCGGGTCCTGTCACTGGTCACCACAGAGAAGAGATCAGTGTCTGCCCTCCTCTTCCTCTCACAAGGAAGTTGTAAGTACAATGAGGTCTCCCTTCAATCTCCCCTTCTCCAGGCTGAACAGATCAAGTAACCTCAGCTGCTCCTCATACGCCTTCCCCTCAGGGCCCTTCACCATCTCCATTGCCCTCCTTTGGATCCTCTCTCAGAGTTTAATATCCTTCTCATATTGTGGTGCCCAAAACTGCACACAACATTCAAGGTGAAGCCTTCCCAGTGTAGAACCGAGTGGGACAATCCCCTCCCTCACTCGGCTGGCGATGCTTTGCCTGATGCCTCCCAGGACATCGTTGGTCCTTCTGGCTGCCAGGGCACTGCTGACTCATATTCAACTCAGCATAGACCAGGACCCCCAGGTCCCTTTCTGTGGTACTGCTTTCCAGCATTTCATTCCCCAGTCTGTCTATACATCTGGGGTTATCCCATCCCAGGTGCAGAATCCACCACTTTACCTTGTTGAACTTCATATGGTTGGTGGTTGTCCAATCTCTCTAATTTGTCGAGGTCTCTCTGCAGGGTCTCCCTGCCTTCGAGAGAGTCAACAGCTCCTCCCAGTTTTGGGTCATTTGCAATCTTGCTTAGTATCCCTTCCAGAACCATGTACAAGCCATTTATGAAGATGTTGAAGAGCATGGGGCCTAAGATGGAGCCCTGTGGAACCCCACCAGTGATAGGTCACCACTCTGATGTCACCCCATTCGCTATTACCCTCTGTGCTCAACCCACGAGCCAATTGTTCACCACCACATGGTGTGTTTATCCAGCTCTGTGATGGACATTTTATCCAGAAGGATCCTGTAAGACACAGTATGGAAAGCTTTACTGAAATCCAGAACTGTTATATGAACTGGCTTCCTTTGATCAGCTAGGTGGGTTTACCTTGTCATAGAAGGAAATTAGTTTTGATAAGCGGGACTTTCCTCTCATGAAGCCATGCTGACTGTGACCAATGACTGCATTGTCTTTCAGGTGTTTCTCAATACTTCCCCAAAAAATCTTCTCCATAACTTTACCAGACACTGAAGTGAGACTGACAGGTCTATAGTTTCCCAGGTCCTGCTTCTTGCTTTACTTTTAAAATGTTTCATTTTTTTCTCTCACAAACTACTCTAAATTACATTTCTGGACTTCTATGGGTGTCTTCTTTCCTCCATTCCAAATCAAATTTCCAGTTTATTGGTAAAGATACACTGATGGGAACCTTATTAGCAAAATATAAAAGTTCAACTTAAACTCTAAAAGTTAAAGCAGATTTTCTCCTTTTCTGGCCCCATCAACTCTAACAAATTTTCTACTAGCCAAGACATTTCCCCATCAATCTCTAAAAATTACTCAATTTCAGTTTTGCTCTTGGCACTGATGATTAGACTTTAGCAAAGAAAGTATTGTGTGGCTGAGGTATTAGACCAAATAGATCCATTCCTCTCCCATTCCCTTTCCCACTCAATTGTAATTTTGCTCTTGTTGTTGCACTGATGAAAATTTAAATAGAGCTCATCTTTTCAATACAGTCAATGTAAACAAACCCTCCAATTCACAGCAATTTCTGCAATTACATTTTATGCCACATACTCCATTTTCGTAATATGCATTGACTTCAACCATTCCCACCTACTGTAATCCCATAGCACAACGTTGCAAGATGACTAACATTTGCACTTATTTTTTTATATGTGCTACAACAACTCCTTTTTAACACACTTCAGTGATCACTCTCAAGGACAGTACAATCAAATGAAAGATGTAAGTATTTAATTGTTTGGCTTTCCCTAGCAATGTAGCAATTGCTATATTTCACTTCATAATACATCCACAGGAGAGTCTTTTAATGCAGTGGGACCCTCCCATCTAAAAGCAAAATTATCTTCTTCAGTGTTCAGCTTCCTGAGAGACAAATATTACCCCAAAAAGGGATGAATTGATGTCATGTTTTCCAGTCTGGAGTACTGCATCCAACTCTGGGGTCCCCAGCATAGGGAGGACATAGACTTGTTGGAAAGAGTCCAGAGGAGGACCACAAAGATTATCAGAGGGACAGAACACCTCTCCTATAAGGAGAGACTAATTAGCATTGTTCAGCCCGGAAAAGACAAGGCTCTGGTGAGACCTTATAGCAGCCTTCCAGTACCTAAAGGGGGTGTACTGGAAAGCCGGAGAAGAATTTTTTACAAGTACCTTTAGTGATAGCACAAGGGGGAAATGGTTTTAAACTGAGAGTAAGTTTAGATTAGATATTAGGAAGAAATGCTTTATTGTAAGGGTCATGAAGTACTGAAACAGATTGCCCAGAGAAGTTGGGGATGCCATATCCCTGGAAGTGCTCAGGGACTGGTTGGATGGGGCCCTGCGCAATCTGGTCTACTGGAAGGTGTCCCTGTTCATGGCAGTGATGTTGGATTACATGATCTTTAAGGTCCCTTCAAACCCAGGCCATTGTATGATTCTATTATTTGGCCTCTGTTGCAACCTTCTGCTCTGTTCTGTGGCACACTACAGTGTGGTGAAATCTAAACAGTTACAAGTTTAGATACATACTTGCAGGAGAAAGAGTGGAGAATCTAACCTTGAAATATCCCCAAATATGCCAGATTGGTATAAACAGAACCATATGGTTGATCTTGCAATTATCTATTTTCCTTAGTATTTGTATAGCTCCCTGTGGTCTGTATTTTTAAACATAAAAATTCCAATTCACCATTTCAGGTGCAAAACAGAGTCCCTCCTGTAAAACAGGGATATTAGTCATACTCAAGGTCATTGCAAATATTGACACTCCTAATTTCTCCACAGATCTAAACTTAGTTAAATAAAGATCTTATTAATACAAAAAGAGGAAGAGTAAATACAGAGAAAAGCGTCATGGATTATCAAGGCCAACCTATTTCTCACTGACAACACTGGTCTCCTGAAAGCTGCAGGGAAGTACAGTTAGCAGATATGAAGTCTGGTATTATCAAAATATAATTAAAAATACTCAACTTTTTGAACAAAATGTAGTATCCTAGAATCATATAATAGATTGTGCTGGAAGGGACCTTTAAAGGCCATCTAGTCCAACCCTCCTGCGGGGACACCTTTCACTAGACCAGCTTGCTCAAAACCCAATCCACCTTAAATGTTTCCAGGAACTGGGGCAGCAACCATCTCTCTGGGAAACCTGTTCCATTTTTTCCACTACCCTCATCATAAAAAATGTTTTCCTTATATCTAGTCTGAGTCTACCCTCCTTTAGTTTAAAACCATCAGCCCTTGTCCTATCACTACAGGCCCTGCTAAAACATCTTGTCCCCATCTTTCCAGTAGGCCCCCTTTAAGTACTGTAAGGCTGCTACTGGAGCCTTCTCTTCTCCAGGCTGAACAATCCCAACTGGCTCAGCCTAATATATTTATGATACATTTTTATGTATCATGGATGACAGAGACTATTAAGAGGGGAATTCAACTTCAAACTTGGTCCATAGACATTATAATAAAATAACTTGCCTACAATAAAAATAACTTACAATAAAATAACTTGCCAGTTTAACCTCAACAGCAAGCAAACACATACTCTAATGGAAAGCTGATGGATTTCTAAGGTTTGAGAGTATTCTACATGTCCCTAGGTACACATAAAGTGCCCAAGGAGATTTTACTTAAAAAAAAAGTTTCACAGCATAAAGAAAATATTTTTTTAAAATAAAATTTATCGTTTGGGGTTAAAAAAAAAGGAAATAACACCCAAACCTTTTTTAATGTATCTTGCAAGGCTTTGGAACTGATCCTAATTATTCATTATTTTACATAATTGCTTAAAAATGTTAGTCCCTCAGGGTTACTAATGACAATGTCAGTCTACTCCATCTTATAGCTACTTCACAACTGCTCAAAAGTTTCTTTAGAAATTAGTCACCTTTGTTTCTGAATTAATTTTACACTTAATAGCAGCATTGCAGATCTCCAAATTCATAGTCCAAGCATGCTCACAAATGTTCTCTTGAGGTGCAGCTTTCAGATTATAGACCTCTCTACCTTGTTAGAACTATCAACCTGATATTATCTGCTCTGACAGTTCTTCTTCTGCAATTCCTTTTTCTGGCATTGCCAGAATCCCTTTTTCTGGCATGGCCATGCATTGTCCTGCTGTCTCTGCAAGTCTTATGTGTTCCATTTGATCTCTCTGGTGCTTTGCCATTTTTTACTAATAAAAACCCTCCAGAGCTCTTCAAAAGCATTTTTATAGGCAACTTTTCCTGTGAACATTTTCTCTTGGCTGATCTTTGTACTGTAGTTTGGCTTTTCTCCTGCTGTGTCACTTAGATTTTCACTAACCCAGTTGCTGTTGCAATCATGGTGGCCGTTCTAAAATTAGACATTCCTGCAAAATTATTGAGATAACCTATCTTTAAATCTCAGTTACTAAGGGATCCACTTTGTGTGTTTAGTTATTCACTTCCAAGTCACACTGCAGTACTTCTAGTTCAAACCGTTGGGAAATCTTCTACATTAACCAAAAATTATATCAGGAGACATAGTTCCAGCTCTTCCACCCATTGGCCAGGGAGCAACCACGCTTGTGCCAGGGAGCAACCACACTGCTGTGCCAAGAGTCTACCAGAGAAATTACCTCTAAAAACACACAGAAAAAACATTCAGGAAAATTATTATTAGGCAGTTGACACTGGTATTGTGACTCTACAGGTTTTCACTCCAAACTGCACCATTGAGTACACTCTGAGCAGTATTACAAGCTTTTAATACTAAGCTTAACTTTTCGTAGGGAACAGGATTAGGGTTTCTACCTAAAACCTTTTCTGAGGAAGGATATGAAGAAGAAAGTGGTAACACACACAGTGAATTTAGTCCTCCAAAGAATTCCAGAAATCTGGACCTAACCTTCTCAATTTTGAGTCTCATATGGTTCTGAAAAGGTAACAAATCTGGCTTACAGGGGATATTTATTCGCCCCTCCAGAGCGATTGTCAGTGCCATGTAAAAAAGCCAGTGACCAATTTTTTTTGCGTAAAAACCTTGTAAGGAATAAGCAGGTAAAACACAGGTATGGCATAGGGCCTTCCTTCATTAAATGTTTTGCAGGACACTAAGTCAGCATCCAAGACTCATGACAGTAGAAAGACATCAGTCAACATGCATTCTGCAAATCGTCCCTTCACAAAAACAGCATTTGGCAGTAGCTTTTAAAAGAGATTTCCTCATCCCACACATTCCAAACCTCAAAAATCTTACCTTAATAAACAAATCCAGCTCCATTTCTAAAAGTCATAAGCAACGTACCACTTCACTGCTACCATACAGAAAGTTAAAGATCAAACAACATTGAATTATGAAGCGTAAAACACGTATGAGATTTCATTCCATATTTACATATGGGTGTAAATACTCCAACAGATTTTGTTTGATATAGTCTGTCTTTCATAAACAGGCAAATCACTTTTAATCAATGGTTAAATCAGAATAGTCTTGAACATTAAAAAAAAAAAAAGAGAGTGAACAATTTGGCTTCATTACATTATCCAACAATTCTTTAAAAGCTTTATTGATGATTTATTGATAAGCACCATTCAATAGTTAGAGCTTGTCTATTGATAATGTTATATATTTAAGTAAATCCTTTACAAACATCTGGGCTAAACAAACAATCAAAAAAAATTAAGTACCCCTGTGACAGATTACTTTCAAAAGTATTTTGAAAAATGCCTGTTTATCTCTGAGGAATATACATTTATAATTTCCTTTGTACTCATTTTCTCTTTTGTATTTTATTTCTGAAAGTCAGCAGAGCCCAGAATTTATTCATGTAAGCTCTTGATTTATGTTAAATGACTAGGCACCAATATTACTGGATTCTGTTACAAGCTTCTTCCTTGTCTTGTCATATAACTTTGATCAAAGTCAGTTACACTCAAAATTTTCTCTACTTCTGGTTGTTCCTGCTGAGAAACATAGTGTCATCTCCAGAGGTAATGAATACCTAACAGGTTCAATCCATTTCATTTGAAGCTTTAAGTGTTCAGCAAATCTGGAGACAAAATTCAAAGGCAGAAGACTCCAAAAGTCATGAAGTGTGCAGAAATCACCGATACCTCTCAAGGCAGATATGATATTAATGATGGGAAAGGAAGTTTGTACAGAAGCTCCCTAATGACAGTACATGAAGCACACACTGCACCAAGCGGATTAATGAGGGGGAAGAAAGACATGGCTTCGATTCCCTCAATATTTCCTTTTCCTGATACCTCCAAGGAATCTGACTTGTAAAATCAGGTCATGATGTCTTTACATGTCATGTTTCTATCTAGGAGAGTATAGCAGTATTTATCTGTATCACATAACACAGACTTTCCAACATTTGCAATGGGAATTCTGAAGGCTCCAAGACCTTGTATAAACCTACATTCCAGTATCATTCCAGCCCCTATGCTAGACTGCAGATTTCAGGTAATCAAAACACGATGTACCACAAATGTAAACAGTAATGTCATATTCACAGTCCTTCCCAAAAATCCTCATACCAACGAGACCAGACATACAGAGCTGGTCACTGAGTTACTCGTTTCGTAGTCGCTCAGACTGGCTGAGAGACATCTCATGAAGTTCAGGAAGGGGAAATGCCAAAACTTGCATCTGAGCAGGAATAACACCACGTGTTAGGGCCTGACTGTCTGGAAAGATGAAAAGGCATTGGGAGGACAAGCGGATCATGCACCCCCTCGGCGAGCATCAGAGGGAGCTCTCAGGCAACTAACGACAACAAGAGAGGACATGATCTTAAGCTGCACCAGGGGAGGCTTAGGTTGGACATTTGGAAGAATTTATCCACAGAAAAGGTAATTAGACATTGGAATGGGCTGCCCGGAGAGGTGGTGGAGACACCGTTGCTGTTGGTGTTTAAGGAAAGACCGGACGTGGCACTCAGTGCCATGGTGTAGCTGACACGGCAGTGTTCGGCCCCAGGCTGGGCTCGCCGATCTCGGAGGTCCTTTCCAGCCCGATGGATTCCGCGATCCCGTGCTCCCGGCCTGGGCGCGGATCCCGGCCGGAGCCGCTGCCAGCGGCGGCCGCGCGGGGACGGCGGCGCGCGGGCGTGACGTGGCGCCCCGGGGTTGCCATGGAGCCGCGAGGGGCCCCGCCGCCATGGCCATGGCGCTGCCGGCGCCGCCCCCCGCCCGCGTCCTCCCCGAGCTCGACACGGCCCCGGCCCCGCTGGGCCGCTCCGGGCCTCTGGCACTGCCCGGGCGGGAGGTGCATGTGAGCGGCAGCGCGGAGCTGAGCGCCCGCCCGGACCGGGCGCGGGTGTCGATGCGGGTGAGCAGCCGCAAAGAGACGGCCGCGGCGGCGCGGAGCAGCGTGTCCCGCCGGCTGGAGTACATCGCCCACTGCGCCCGCCAGCGCGGCGTCCCGGTGAGCAGCCCGGGGCCGCTGGGGAGCGGGGGGTGCCGCCGGGGAAGGTGAGGGGGGCAGCGGGAGAGGCAGTTCCGACCCCCGGGGCTCCCCCTGTCCCGCTCGGCAGCTGTCGGGATGCGGTGCCTTCCCGCCAGGACGGCCCCCAGGGAAAGGCGCCCGCTGAGGGCTCCGGGGCTGGCGGAAAGCAGGGGAGGGACGGTGTTTGGAGCTCTCGGCCCTCCGCCTCGGGAGCCGCCGGGCACTTCTGGGAAAGGCTGCCAGTCTTTGGGGTGTTGCAGCTTTGCCAGCCTCGGCGGAAAAAGTGGATTGTCGCTACCCGGGCTCTCCAACAGGCTGCATGTTTTGCACGTGAAAACCGTCCTTCTTCCACTGTTTCATGGTGTTGGGGGCATCATCCCTGGAGATGTTCGAGGACAGACTGGACGTGGCACTCAGTGCCATGGTCTAGTGGACATGGTGGTGGTCGGTCATAAGTTGGACTTGATGATCTCAGAGGTCTTTTCCAACCTGATTGATTCTGTGGTCTGTTCATGTAATGCTGCATCCTCTCGTGTACGTGGATGAAACCAGCAAAGAGGTCCACAGCAACATAACTTTACCTGTACCTTTGTGTGTCAGGGTACCTATGTGATTACTATAGCTTAGCGACAAATACCCAGAGAGCTCCTTCCTCTCTCTTTCTCCTCTTCCACTTAAGTAGAGTGGTTTTGAAAAAAACGTGGGATGTGATCAAGATAGCTGAAGTGACAGAAGCCCCTTGTGAACTCAAGACGTTCCTTTACCATAATAATAATTTTGGACTCAGGAAGTAATTTTACAATAACAGGAAATGCACAGTCTTGCCTTTAAAGCTTTGTTCACATGGTAAATGCTCCATAAGGGTAATATTTGTCCTAACAATTGTACTGATGATGGTTTTGGATTTCATAAAAGAACAGTGTTCCACACCTAGAGACTCTTATAAACAGAACAAAGATGATCTTTGATGGAATAAGTGGTTGCTTTTGAAAGTTATTTACTGTTGAAGTTCCCCAGGAAGTCTGTGCATATAAAGTCTGGTGGATTTTAAGAGGAACAGGAGAAGACAAAATAAGTCAACATGCATTCTTTCTTATTAGTACAGAATACGATAAGCTTTGGACCCATTCCCATGGTGAGCTATCAGATCATGGGGTATTTTCATCCTGGCTGTAATTAAGTGGTTCTTCAGAGTGTGGCTAGATTAGAAAAGATAGTGGCAAGTATTTACCCTACAGTGAACCTGAACAACTGACTTCCAGTTTTGACATGAGCCTGACTGAATTGGCATAGCGTGGAGCACTCAAGACATGGTGACTGGTACACACCACAGGAGTAGGCAGGATGTTAAATAGGTGCGTGTGCTTTAGAGGGGCTGCACGCACCACTGCAGGCCAGCAAGAATAAATGCAAACTGAAGTATGACCTGGACAAACAAATGGTTTTATTTGGGTATATACAGTCAGGTATATATTGAGCAGGCAAGCAGTGGTGGTGTAACCTGGGTGGAGAGTGGGCTGTTTTTACAATGTGAGAGCATTCAGTGTCGTATTGTAGTTATAATAATTTCACACTAATCTTTTTCTGTTTCTGAGATGCTGTGCATTGCAGAATGGAAATGTTCTTTCCACTTACTCGAGAGACTGTGAAATGCTGCCTAAGTTGTGGGTTTGTCAGTGTTAGCAAAGTGTTGACTCTAGGGAACTCTGAGAAAAACAACATGAAGTTTGTTTGTGTTTTTTTTCAGAGTAGTTCCCCACAGTATAATTTTTAGTGCTTTGTTCCATCCAATTTTAAATCACTCCACTGCTGGAGCTTTTATTTGCCTTGCAGCTTTTCTGCTAACAACTCTCACTGCTGGCAATTTGTTCTTAACTGCGTTTGCTAACTTCGCTTGAAGCTAATACCATTCTAGACAACTGTAAAATTAATCTCTCTTCACAATCTCCATATGCTTCTAGTTGTTGCAAGCTTATCTAAGGCCTCTTTAGAAATCAGCTGGCTATGCTATATATTTATTTTTAATTAATCCACACAATAATTTCCTTAACCCTTGTTGTTGCTATCATAGGAAGTCTGTGGGATCAGAAGTGCGTAACCTTTGCAGCAGCAGGAGCTTGCATTCACAGCTTGTCAGGATGCCTGGGGGCAGCACCTGATTTCCATATACATTTACACAGGATTTTAATCAGAAATAGACGCACATAGTGGCATTTATTTATAGCGTGCTGTAAGTATATGCAGCTCTTCAGAGCACAGTCTGCTTCAAAGGCTGCAGGGAAAGTAAAATCAATGGGGAACCCAATCTCCCTTACTCAGCCCAGCTGCTCAAACATAACATTTTTTCTCTTTCTCTAGAAGCAAACTGATTTTATATTTGCCACCTAGGATTTATTTGGGGAGTGGTGTGGGAATGAGACTTGTTTTCTTTAATTACTATATCTAAAAATTGTCATTGGCCATCTTGTTTAAAAATAATAGTGATAATATTTGTTGTACTTGTCTTAATGTTATTATTTAACAAAACAAACAAACCAGCTCACAAACTATACTGAGTGGGCTCTGGGTTAGAGTTTGTCTGTACTGGGATATATCCATGGATATATGTGCAATATTCTTCATGTTTCAAAACTGTTATTCAGGAGTCACGGTTATGGATGCATATTCATACTGTCAGTTAAACATAGATTTTGAAGTTTTGCTCACTCAGTTCCAAAATCTTTAGATGTCAAAATATCCTTGAATGAAAAACCTTTTGCTTTTGATGTAGTCTAAATTTTGATTCCAGTTTAAAATTTTGCCGTCCCCTACCTGTCGGTTTCTTATCTTTGTCTGAACACGGTGCCAAATGGGAACAATGTATCGCAGAAGGCCAACTTGTTATGACTTCTGCAAAATTCTTCCATTTATCTTCAGTAACTCAGTAACACAATAACTACAGTCAAAGCTGGTGGGATAAAAATTAGCTGTGAGGGAAATTTTGTAGTAAATGTTACAAAATGATCTTTGAGCCCATGGCACTGATCTTGCAATAGCGCCTGGAGCCACAGGATGGCACTGTCCTTGAATACACAGAAACCTTGGGAGAGCAAATTCCAAGACTTGAATCCGCTCAGCAGGAAAATTATCTCTCTTTTTTTTTTTTAAAAAAGAATTAAGCAGTGGGGATGGAGGAAAACAAATTTATTTCTTCCTTTGTTTACTGTAAGTTGTATTACAGCATAGTTACTTCTGTAAAATATAAGTTGTAGAAGTGTGTGTTTTCTGAGTGGTTATGTCTGTATGTGAGGGCTCTAGAAAAAAAAATCTTTTGTATCTATTGTAATAGGATTCTATCATAAATAGTAATATTTGCCCCATTTTGTAAATTAAATGAGCTGGTGGTGCTGGTCTTGATCACTCTTTAGAAAACCACAGCCAGCCATGTAAAAGGAGAAAAACGGTTTTTAGTGTCTAACTGTCCAAGATCCTTGCCCTTACTAGAAGAGATTATCCAAAAACAGGAGTGTTGTGCTTGATTCTGAGCACTCCCAATCAATCATAAAACTGACATTTCAAAATTTATTTCTTGTAGGGTACTGTGCAATGGTAATTGTGGGCGTAATTTCCATATAATATTTTTTAAAGGAAAATGCTTCTCATCGTTAATGTCATTGACATAAAAATATACTTGCATACAACATGATAAACTTGAAGATTTGAGCCTCTGTAGGAAATAGTCTGACTCAAAGCATCTTTTGAAATATGTCAAAGCTGAAGGCAAATATTTCCTATGTGAATAAATTTAGTAAGTAAAACTTTTTAGTAATTGGAAGGCTTAGTGTCTGCTTCCCTAGTTCCTGGATATTAAATGCAAAGTTGTATTTACAATTACACTGTAAGCTGTGCTTTTTATTATATTTATAGTAGTTTTAAATAAATTGTTCATCCACACTGTTTACTGAAGAGTAAATTGGGTACATGAAGTGGGATTGTTAGACCACTAGCAAGTTGGTCAAATATTCAGGTGGAACTGAAGTTATTCTGTATCTTAGTGAGTTTAGTGTCTTGTTTATAAGTCTTACAGGATTTGCCAGTGCTCTCTGAAGACGTTATGTTGACTAATGCAGCTGCTGTTGATGCAGAATTATCACTGGTGGAACAGCCTTTTTTAAGGCTGTGTTCAGTCATTATTCACATTACCTTGCTACAAGCTGCTATTATTAAAATATCTTAAAGTAGGGGCCTGAAAAGCACTTCTCACATACTTCCTAAAAACAATTGAAGCTTCCAGTTTTTTGCACCATGTGAATTTACAGCTACACACTAATATACACAGCTTCTACCTAGCAACCACTTTTAAGTTCTCTTCAAGTGAATAGCAGCAAAATTACATCATAGAGCTACTGTATAATTTACTTTAAATAATGTCAAGAAGTCTAGTTTTTAACTGAACATTTGCATGGAAAATTCCAAATTCCTGTTGCAGAGTCATAAGTAATATGCCAAAACAATTCAGCTTTTACAGGATGCCATGTACATACAGTTCCAACAGATGCTTAATTTCTGTCTTTTAAGATTATATTTCTCTACTTTGTTTTAGGAAGAAAATATGACTGTAACAGAGGATTTTAGTAGAGTAGAAAATGCTTATCAAGTGGAAGCAGAGGTATGTATTCAACCTAACAAACAATTAAAATAAAATAAAATAAAATAAGAAGAGTAGCAATGACCAATGAAAACTTGCAGACTGTCTTTTCCTCAGACCAAGGAACATAAGGGCAGCATAGTCCAAAAAAACCTACTGAAGGACTGCAGTGTATAGCAGAGTTCATCTGCAGTCTCGTGTTGTGTGCAGAACTCGTTTTCTGTTACTGTAATGTAGAAAGAATTGTTTTCTTCTCAGATGGATGTGTGTTTTTTAAATGTTACAAGATGCTGCAGATGGGCATGGTTGGTTCTGGGGCTCTGTGTCAGTATAAGCAAACCAACTGTTCTGCACTCTCCTTCACCTATCGCCCTTCCTGCCCTCTGCTTCTTGCAAGGCGTTGGTAGGTTCAGAAACCTACCCCTGTTAATAACCCTTTTTTCCCCCCAGATTAGCTTTTATTTTTTTCATTATTTTAGCTCTTTGAACTGGGGGCAACGCAAGGAGAAGACAAGACTGGATAGGGGTAGCAGTGGTGTGGTAGCCCTAATCTAGATCTGCTTAAGCCACAGTTGAACAGCCCCTGGATTTTGGTCTATTCTATATGGTTCTGCATCAGCTTGCTCCAAGCAAAGCAAAGCTAATTGGCTTGGAATTCTGTCGGTAAAAAGTACTCTGTGAAAGCCAGATATTATGGGAATAATGACATTTACTTCAATATCTGCTAAAGGGACATTTTTGCAAATTCTTGCCATAGAAGAAATAAATGCAGCGCTTGAAACATTCACTGAGGGAAATTATGTGTATTCAGGCAATGTATTTTTTTAGAGCATAAAACTTTAATCACTACCTAGCAAATTTACAGAGTCTTACTAAGTAAACCTGGAAGCCTGCAGTAAAATGATAGCTGTTTTATAGAGCTGTGGTTTACAGTCCTCTTAAACAGGTTCAACCACCTTAGTTTGCTTGCTTAAAGGCATATTCTCATCTAAATAATACCAATAAATACAGAAATAATTGAGAGCTTGGAGAACAAAATTTTGATTTTAAAATTAGTCTTAAGATACTTAAATGATGTGCATCAGTGTCATGTTATGAATGACTTTAACTTCATCATGTAGACACCTACTATCTTGAGAGCTTAAATCATCATGGTTTTTTAGATGACCTGTACTTAAAAAATGATAGAACTATATTGAATTACTATTTAGGCTTCAGGCAAGCTTAGGCTTACAACTTCAGTCTTAAGTGGTAACTTAACCAATTGTCTGTCTTCTGCTGTTAGTTTTTATGCAAAAAAAAAATCTATGTAAGAAAGCTAACTACTTGGATTTAGTGTTCAAAGTAAGCAGCTTGGACCAGCTGTAATTGCTGTTCAAAAGTTGTGTGGTTGCCTAGGACCCAGGTGTCAGAACTTGAAGAATCTACCCACAGTGCTGTTGTTTTGGCAGCTTTGCATGCTTAGGTAGCAGTATGGTCACTCTTTATGCAGAGATTAGTTTCTCCTTGCCTCTCTTTGTGTATATACTTGTTTCATTAGTGCAGCTTCATAAACCAGTGAAGTTCCATTCACCAGCATGTTTGCATACTTTAGCAGTATAAATGGATTTAAAATTCACTTCCACTCACTTTTCTGTTAAGAGTTTGCCATTATATTTCTGTTATATGTAAAATCTTGAAAATCATGTGTTAGTTCATTCTATAAACTCTTTTAACCATTTGTCTGCTGTAAGAGTTTTTAGAAGACTGAAGAAATTCCCAGGTAAATAGCCATTTTAAAGTATAATGAAGAACTCAAATGGGCTTTCAACTGTAATGAGATACATTTTAATTCATGCTATAACAAAGGAAAATATGCAAAATAATGAAGTTGTATATGAGATCACAAAGCTCTATAATATCATAATCATAATAGTTCTTTATTGCATGACGTTCTCATGGGATGAAGATTATGTTGGTTTTGTACATTTCTTAATACACTTGCCTCCTTATAAACCATAACTTCTTGTCCTTTACAGCCTTCTCCAAGCCTTGAAATGTCTGTAATAGTTTTGCATACCCTTGTATTACTTTCTCGCAGTAATAACTGATGAAGTTGAAACACTTCTTTGCATTCTAATGTTTAAGTATTCTCTGCAAATGGAACTCATCAGATCTACCTCTAAATGAAAAATCATGATTTTTAGCGGCATGGGAACAGCAAAATTCAGCTATTGCTCAGTTGTTTTATGCCCCTGAGGGTATGTGATAAATGCTTCCTTTTTTAAGTTCCTGACTGCCCAGAACTGCCCCAGACTGAGCAGTTTATCCTCTGCTTAAGACCCATAGTTCTTTTGTTTGATCATTCTTTTGTTTCATCCCCTTGAGTGAACTGATCTTGTAAATGCTGATAGCAATCTGGAAAACACTATGACAGCCCCTCGTGGTGAGACTTTCAAATTTCCCCAAAATACAGCTATGACATATTTCTGGTAATACATCATAAGGGGATATATGCTTTTTATATGTATGGCAAGAACTCCTACAGAAGAAAGAAATCTAGGTGTAGCCTCGTCTTCAGTCTCTGTTTAAATTCATACTGCACCTTCCAGAAAGTGATTGAACCCCCAGGTTACAGATAAAGGATGTGCAGCTGAGGTGAAGATGCAGATTTGGTGCGATTTTGCACAACAGGCATGACCCTTTGTCCGCACAGAAGATGGATGTGCCCTGCCACTCCATCTTGGTCAGATTCTAAGGCCCTAAACTCAGCTTTGGCTCAGTTGTGTGAAGAGCCACTGAGCCAGTGCAAGGAATCAAGCCAGGATGAGGTGCAAGTACTGCACCAAGAGGCTGTCAAGAGTAACAAGATGTGAACATTATTTATGTTGTGATAGTTGTCAATAACTGCTTTTTATCTTGCCTTGTATATGAAGTAGCTCCCTTCTCTCTGTCTGAGAGACTCAGCTTCTTTGAACTGTCTCATTTTCCACAAGGTGAATCTATGGTATGCACACAAGAAGCTACTGCAGTGCAGCTGACATGCCATAACCTGGATTTCTGTGCCATATCCCTTCACCAGACTGCAGCAATCACAAGGCCAATTGTATGTCACAGGGGTTGGCAGTAACATTTTCTTTACTACAGTTTTTCTCTTCCCCTCCTCTTGAAGCTGTATTACTATGCAAAAGGAAAGGAGTCAGGAATAAGAGAGAAGCTGAGCTTGGCTTGGGGTGAGAGCACTATACTGGGAAGTGAAGATGAGGCTTGAGTTCTTCTAAAAAAAGTTTGGGACCCAGGGTTTCTGTTTCTTGAGCACTGTTTCACTCCTGGCAACTGTGCTCCGCCACAGAGAAAGGCTGACTTCTGCCTGGAAAGCTGCTGCCTGGCCAGCACTTCCCATAAGAAAGGCTGTAGGACTCTGGATCCAGGGCTGATAGTGATATCTGCTTTGTAGCATTTGGGAAATCACCTGAATTCCTGATGCATCAGCATTTAATACTTCTTATTGCCAAAGCCAGTGACATCTAGGTGTTTAATTTGTTTTCAGTCCAAGTCCCTGAACTGAAGTGCCCAGTTCTCTGTAGGCACTGCAGTGAGTCTGTTCAGACAACACAGGATTTGGAGCCCAGTCTATGCTGAACTGGGCTAGGTTTAATCTCATATCTTAGGTTTCTTGGAACCTAATGCTCAGAATTAAGATGTAATTTCCTTCCCATGCAATGTTTCCCACATCATTTTGCTTGCACTTCTGCATAATTAACATCTAGTAATCCAAAAAGGGAAGAACCAGGATGCATTTAGTCATGTGCCCCAAAGTAGGCACATTCATTCTTCAGATTGTCTGCATACCAAGAATGCCGTACTTCCTCACAAAAAAGGATTTCTTAATCCTCAGTTTTAAACCATTTATGATTTCTCTTGTTGCAAACCTAATAATAGTCTCTAGAACTATGTAAAAGTCTTCTAAGTAAATAAATGTTGGAGTTCTATACAGGACTAGTATGTTTGGTTACCTTGTACATGTCTGGCTTTATACTGATTTAAATACAAGTGTTGAGTCATAGTGGAAAATGAAAAAATTACTCATGTGATGTCTGTGTTCACTCCCAGGTCTGTATGATGTTTATTGATTTTGGAAAAATGCAGAATGTTTGCAATCTACTCATTGAAAAGTTAGGAACCGCTGTTACCATCAGTCCACCTCATTTCTACCATACACCAGAAGCCATAGACACCCTTCGGTAAGTTCTCTCACACACCACAAACTTTACAGCCTCAGTTAATATAAGTACATAATTTATGCTGTTTGAAATGGGAGCAAATTATTTCCTTCACACTTATTAAAATTTATGTTCAAAGATTTCAGCATTTGTTTTAAGTATAACTTATAAATTAATGCTGTTCAGCCCAGAAGATAGAGCTAGGTGAAAAAGCAGAATGTAATAAAAATATTCTCCCACTGATTTCTGCTGGAAGTATAATCTTCTGTGAATGCTAGGTCAACAGAATTTGGCTTTGGTTCCATCAGTGCATGTAGATTTAATTTGTATTTATTCATTAAGGTGCAAGTGTGTTACCAGATGTTGATAATTCTAAGTACCCTTGCCAATTCCCATTACTCTTAGCTGCTGACACGATCTGTAAAGAACCAGGTCTGGCATTTCCTCAGCATCAAAACATGCTGCCCTGAAGCTCATGACCTTGACATGTTTTAGGCACTGACTATTCAAAGTCTGGCTTCTCCCATTGACACAGTGGGGGCAGAAGGAAGTTTAATCTCGGTTGGGGTTTCTTCTTGAAAAAAAATTATGCTTCGTCCAAGAAGCAAGCTCAGTTAGCTGCTGTTAATGGTTCTGGAGGTGTCAAAAGTGTATGTCAGAGGTATGTACACAGGAGATCAGGGAATCAGGCCAGTGGGGTTAAGCAGGTGCTAGTATGCCTGGCAGTTGGGCCACTGCAATGCTTGGAGCGAGAGATGAACTTTTGCTCTGCATGACACAGCAGGGATGCCTGCAGCATACAGGTGTTAGAAATGCTTGATTGGAACTCGTGAGCATGCTGACATTTTCTCCACACTCTCCCCTCAAATGCCCAAGCTGTGGCCCAGGAGCTGGGGGAGGTGCTGTGCCTTAACATCTATGCAGTTGCACAAAAAGGCTTGGCAGGAACACTTGTACATCAGTTGGCCCCGCTTGTTATTGTGCTACTGCTTCTACCTCTCAGCCATCAAGTATGTGTTGCTGCTGTTGGAAACACACGGCAGAAAGCTCAGGAAGTCTGTCGATTGTTTGGCCAGTCATTGGGAAAACCTTTGCTGATAAAAGAAGAAGAAACAAAAGAATGGGGAGGCCGCATGGACAGTTACCTGCCACGCTCTCCTGATTCACTGACTCTGCAGGAAAGAATCCAAAATGCTACTGCTTATGCATCTTCTAGAGTGTTTGCTGTGTTTGAGATAAAGGGAAAAGAAAATAGAAGAAACAAGTTGCTATAGAAACTTTCAAATCCTATGCATTTTCTTAATAAAATTTTTATGCTTTCCTGAGTTTTTTGTTGTTTTTTACTTTATTCTTATGGCAGCTCTATCCCCTAAAATTAAGGTTACAATTAATTCTGTAAGTGCAGTTCACAACTGCTTATCTTATTCCTCTGGCCCCTGTAAAACAGCAAGATATTTGATGCACGAAACCTTTGGTACTCCTGGCCGAAACTGGGCTACATTTACGCCTTTCCTCCCAAATCTCTAAAGAAATTAATCCCCACCCTGAGTCATGGTAAACTGAACATGCAGTGGGTTCACTTCTAACAAAACTGAGTGTTCAACATAAAAAGTGCTTAGGAATGTTTTATTTCATCATAGGAAAAATTATACATTTTATCCTGGTGTCTGTTTGCTCAAGTTTAAAAAGGACACCTGTTGTCTGGATGTATAATACATGTACAGACACTGAAGTACTCAGTCATGAGGATAAGAGTTTTTTCAACCATGGCTGCATGATGTATTTTGATCCATCATATCCTCTGAAGTAGGTTTCCATATCAGGGTGATGCACCTGAGAAAGAAAAATCGAAATTGGCAATAAATACAATCTGATACTTAAATAAATCATTGAAGTTGCTACAGTTAACTTTTCAAAAACTCCTAATGAATTTTTCATGTACATAGAGATACTTTCAGTGGGATTTTCCATGCACCTTAACCTAATTTCTGTCATCGGAACAGCAGCTTTCTTCAAGTACTCTGCCAATGTTGAACATACCGCATGGGATGTCACATGCTAGATTTACACTGGCATCAGTGTTCAAAATCAACACTGGTTCTTATTGAAGTAGTTCCCACTCATGTTGCTGTTAGGAATATTTGTTATTGCTTTTAGCTGGATCAGTTACCTAATCCAGTGAGACAGCAGGAACATAAAAAAGCAGTGGGGGAAATGGCGAAGACACACAAGGTGATGGCCTTAACTACCGCAGTGTCCAGCATGAAGATGCAAACCCACAAAGGGCAATCCAAGTTACAAGCCTGGTCATGGTGCAGGAAGCCCACAGTGAGCAGCTGAGGACTAACCGGGAAAGAGTTATGACAAGTTTCAGTATTTTCTGATCACTCATCTCTTCAGGAAATTACTGTGCCTATTAGGCTGTAGGAAAGGCTGAGTGAGGACAATCCACAGATCTTTTGAACTTGAGGTGTAGGCATGACTCACAATCCGTAATTAATCTCAGCTAGACAATTTTAAAATACGTGGCATTGTGAGCTTTTTACCATCAATTCCCCTAATAATCTGTGTGGAGAGTTGACCTGCCGTGCAGGTGAATAGAGCAATCTGATATCTTAAAGGCTAGTTTCTGCAAGGTGAATATTTAAGATGAGGTATTTGTTTCTCCCCATGGAATATAAAGGAAACTGAAGGTAGCCAGCTGACTGACATAACAAAAGGTTATTTTTTTAGATAAAGAGTGGGCAGTATCAAATTTTAAATACTTAGGACACTCATGTAGTATGGCATCGTTTCTGCTTCTAAGTTCAGGCATGTTAACACATCTTTTATATCAGTGGTGGCTAAAACAGAAGGACTGAACTACGGCTTCTCCCAAATAAAAGAGGTAATTGTGTCACACTGTGATTGAGGGGGGATCCTTTATGTGGAGCAGTTCCAAGAGAGTGCATGGAGAGTCTTTATGCCAGCCTTACTTACGTGATTCCTTCTGCATCTCCCAAAATGCAGAAGATGCCAATTCATATCTCCTCTGACTAGACCGAGCATCTCCTGTTAGATGAATGATTCATCTACTTGCTGTCATTTTAAAGATAGACACTAACTACAACTTAAAAGAAGGCACCACAGCATCCAGGGCTTCCTGGCAAAAAGTCACTTGTATGTGGCATGCATACCTGAAGGCTGTTTTCTGGATAAAAATCTCAAAACTAATTTAAAAATCAGGTGTGCCTTGCATAAGATGGAAATCAAAAGCTACTCCAACCCTGATACACAAAGCAGATTGTTTTGGCTCCCAAAGAGTTTTGCAGTTAAGAAAGGAGACATTCTTCGGTCTGGGCAGCAGCTGAGCAGGAGCTGTTTGAAATGCAGATTTTTCAGAGAAGAATTGAGAAACCAACATACTTTTGTAGATCCAGCAGAAATCCTAAAACAAAAGTCTGTGTCTGCAACAGCCTGTACATAATAGAAATCAAATTGCTAAAACACTTACAAAACCCAGCAGTTGGATACTTCATAGTGGGTAGTACTTGAGTTTGGTCATTTTTCAGTTTCCAAAAACCCATGCTTAAAAGTGCAGCAGTAATTAGTTTATCTGCTTTCTCTATCAGTTTTCACTAACTTTGCAACCTAGTGGTATCTATTAAGCCAAAGGTCATCCAACTTTTTAAACACACAGGATAACAATCAAGTTGCAACTGAATAAAAAATAAATACCACCTCTAATCCCATAATAATTATTATCTCTTCTCAGGAACGTAAGCTGTAGATTTGCCAAATCCATTTGCTTTGTTAATTAGAATTCGATAGTGAGGAGTATTTTTTAGATCCTGTAAAAATAGAAAGAAAATAAATAGCCTCAAAGAGAGATGCTGACTAGAGATTACATATTATGATCAGTTAACTCTCAGTAGACTTACAGAACCTAAATCCACTTGATATATACATATAGCCAGTTCATTTTTATTATTTTACCAGGGTCAGTTTGGAAAATTAAATATAAAGCAATCAGAACTGCAATACACAAAATTCTTGCCATATCTGAAACCTTTTTTAAGAGTCAAGATTTTAATTAACCTTTTCTCCTGCAGACCTTGTAATATCCCTGCTTTTTGTATGTAGGTCCCATGACAATCTGTTATGACCCTTCTTCCTTCACAAGTGGCAGCAGAACTCCAGAGAGGAAGAGGCAAATTCAGAACATAATGCCACCTCCAACAATCGTGGTCCCGATCCTGGAGGCAGCTAAGGCAACTTCTATGTGTGGATATATATAAATACTCCATCAAAGAAGTAACCTATGAAAACAAATCCTGGGCCAAGGTCCCACCATGTTCATTGCTATCCATAAACATTCGTGCCCAAAGTAACCCAGAATCCAAACACAAAAAAGTGTTGGATGAACACAGACAGCTGGAGTTTATGAAGCAGTCAGTATCGATCAGTGTGACAGGCAGTGGCCTCTGCTCAGCAATTTAGTGAAGATGTGGAAGTCAGAGGAAGGCAAGCAAAAGCTGGGCTGAAGGCCTGGCTGATGTTTCAGGGGGATTTGCAAGGACCAAACTTAGTAATTGCCTCCTAGATGTCAGAAGGCATTTTGCATAGCTGATGCATGTAATGTGATAAGTAAAGGCAATTAAAAAATACCAAAGCTAACAAAAGATACGCTTAAACCATGTGCCATTGGTATTGAAATTGAAATAAAGATGAACACAAGGACACTGGGAGAGCAGAACAATATAAGGTACATAAAAAAGAATAGGAGTGTCTACTGGGAAATTCTTGGGAGTTCAGCTGTTGACAATGCCCCTGAGAGGAAAAAAGAAAGCAAGGATGCAGGTGTTTTAGGAGCCAAAGATGAGCAACAGTTGGATAAAAAACCAGCAGTGATGGAACCAGATGCACAAAACAGGACTGAATATCTGTTCCCAGCTGAACATGAATTCTCTGCTACAGGCAAAGGTTTTAATTTTTTCCCCAATTTTCAGGAAATTTCCTCATGATTAGTGTCTTCCTGCCACTTAAGCAGCATGTCAGTGGCGTACAGAGTATGCAGCACTGTACTACGAGATCAGCACTGTCAACAAAGATTTAGCATCTGATTTTCAAGTACAACAAGTACTCAGGCTAGAGAAATTCAAAAGCTTCAAGAATTCTAACAAAAATGTGTTTTTAAATAGCTTTTCACTCCAAGTATCCAGCTAACTGAAACTGATTAAACACAGACAATTACTTGCACTTCTTGGGTGCAATGAAGATGTCACCAGTTATGGATGATCATATAAAGGATTTAACATCCTCTCAACTTTAGTAGCACAGCACAAGAAATCCATTCAGACATAATAGGTTGACACTGCTACTTTAAATACAGCCTGTGTATTAAAAGTGAGTAATTTTAATTTATGTCCAGTAAAATCCTGATCAGTGAAGCTTAACCAGTCAGTGGTGCAAAAGGCAAGCTCTACTGGGACCACAGCACAGAAGCAGTGGAGATACTGCTCAGCTGCACAGGTGATATGGGACTCTGGAGTATTTCCCACTTGGATAGCAGGAAGGAGATTTGAAGCAGTATTTCCAAGGGCTTTTTTAACCTGAGTTATTCTATGTATGTATTAATAAAGCAAGAGTTTAGTACATTCAAACCTGTTTCCTTGGAGGATATTTGGGTTGAAGCCATTCTTCTGGAGTGTCAGCTTTTACATTCCGTCCGACAATGACTCCTGAATAGCCAAATCTTTTGTGACTTATTACCTGTCCCGCATGGAACTGACCATATTCAGGCCTTGGACTACGAACTTGAGTTGATCCTAATTTAACAAAGAAAGAGACTTAACAAAGATAAGAGTTTGATCAAGTTATATTAAACATTTAAACAGAAATTCTTCTGACTTCTACCGGCAGAGAACTGACAAGGTGAACTAAAGAAAAACGGGTACTTTGTTTTCTCCCCCAGAATATTACTATGATATTTGAGAAAGCAGCATGCACTAAGGAAGGTGTTTCTCTATTTGATATTACATATACATAGGGAACTTAACAGAGTTTTGGAAAGCACTAAAGATGTGTGCATTTGACAATTACTTAAGCCTTATGTACCGTATTTTACACGCTTACATATGGTAACTGCTTGTGACATTAGTTTTTTCCAGGTTAGGTCCCAGAATTCTTCTATTCAGTCTGATTGCAGGGAACTTTTTTCCAGGAACAGACTGGTCAATTGTTTCTTTTTTCTTTTATGAAGTTGATCTAAATCAGTTCATTTGAATCAAGTGAAAGCTGTACCACTGTTCATATGTCACTACAAAATAGAGACATTCAGATGTATTCAATAACATAGATACATGTAATATATCGTATTGTACTGATACATAACATGGGGTAAAGGCCTTGGATTTTACATCTTCTGTTTTGCTTACTCATGTTTAGAGAGAAGGGAAAAGAAAAAAAAGACTACTATTTACAAACTAAGTACAGAATTCTACTGTAGCAGACCTTATAGACAATGATATCACAAGCAAGATCTGAAAGAACTGAGAAGACTCCAATACCTGCAAAATAAGAATGGGGATTTGCTTCATTGTCACCACTTTCAGTTTTCTTTTCTCCGTAGTAGCAATTCCTGAGATGTAAAATTAATAACCCAACTTTCAAACAAGGTCTTTAGAAACCGAGTGTCAGTAATAATCAGAAGGCCAATTATCCTATCTTAGGTGTTTGTCTGAAGAGAGGAATACTGCAAAGCCTTCGACACAAACTTCTTCACAATTTGAAGCCTGCATGAGTGTTTTATGTTGAAACTACGTTTAAGGAATACACAAGAAAAAAGACTTTGTTCCAAAAGGAAAAAACAATATGAATCTAATTTCTTTGAATATGTAACTCTACAGTTGCATTAGAATTTCTGTGTTAGTGGAAAGAAACCCATTTATTTTACAGAGGTGAGCAAATACTATTCTGAATTCTAACAGAGTGATTCTTCAGTATCTTCTGTAAAATCTTAAAAAATTGGTTAACACTGGTATGGACAAGGTATATGGCTGTAAGTCCCAGCTTAAGGCTGCAGTAAGTAGAGCTTTTCCTTCTGCACTAGACTGAATTTCATCTGAATTTAAAGGGCGGGGGCTTGGGAGGGATGTCTTTAGAAAGGGGAAATGGCTTACATTTTTCATCGCTATTGTGAAAAAGAGAAAGGGTAAAGAAACAATGAGCAAACTGAACATTTACAGGGTGGGAAACTTTCAAATACTCCTTCTGCAGACAACGTAACAGCAACAGTCTATGAACAGAGGTGTTTGGGTTAACATTCCCCACCTATACTAGCCAGCAACCTGTTGCTGCCAGAGAACTAGAGGTTGTCCTGGTCTCCTTCCTTTTTGATGGTGTCCACCACTGTCCCTCTTTCAGTCTGACTCCCTTTACCCTGCCTGGAAGGAAGTGAACACAGGTTCCATAACTGTGCAAACAATGCTCTTTTAAAAAGTTTGGTTTAGCTCAGATGTGTAGGAAAACTTAAGGTTGACAAATACCTTTTAACAGAAAGAGGAATGGGCAAATAGCTTCAGTAGTCCAACTGCGTTATTAAAAACAGCAGCTAGTATAGTAGGTTTGGAAGGTCTCAAATGCCATTATTTTTAGGATAACCAATTGTTTATAAGATATTCAGAAGACAAGCAGCTCCAACTCTATAGAAATAATCAAAGGATCATTTGGTCTTTATCTTTAGATATGCATGGAGTTTTCCACAAAATTGCAAAGAAATATATGGTGAACCTAAGAAGAGCAGAGTTTCTGTTTCCAGATCATTCCCCCAGGTTTCGCAGGGAGCAAAACTAAGTCTGGATCCTTCAGAGGACTTGACACCCTTGATTATTATACATGGATCAATAATAAAGGATCTTTGAAGGTCCAGACAAGGTAAAACCTGTGGAATATTTCTACTGTACAAAAATTCAATTTCACAAATAAGCCGTTCAAACTCCCCAAAAAAAGTCCATGAACAGTCTTCTTAAATTAAAATGGTATGTATATATAAATGGATGTAATTTTGTTTTTTCTGGACCAGCTCATTGTCACATGACAAATAATCAAGATTCCCCTTCCTCTTAAACCCACAAATTTTCCACCTGTGTTTCCTCATTGAATTTCAAGTTTTCTTAAACTACCATATAGTGCATAAGACATCCATCCAATGTGGTAGAATCTGATCCCACAAACATGTAGCTGCTTACAAACATTAATATGGTTAGTCATCCTGACTTCAGTCTGATAAACTTAGAGGAAAGAATATGTAGAATTACTGCCATGATTTACGTTTAGTTTCACATGGAGTTCAAATTTTGATGTTTGTGCAGAAAATAGGCACAAGGTTTTCAAGTTCTAAATCAGGCTCAACAAGCAGATGAAGATGCTTCCTCTTTGTCTTTTGTTCCCCACAGTATACCTTCCTGTTAAGAAGAAACCATGTATGTAACACACTACCTTGTCTTCAATAGCCACAGCTTTAAATGATTTGACCACACGTCCAGAGTCAAGTAAGATCTTGTAGAGCAGCTCCAAGAGGCAGTTATCCTTTAGTAGTAAAAATTATCAGCATACTGGTTTTAAAACCTTCTCTAGTATTTTTTATAGCTTTTTAATATTTAAGGCTTCTATAGCAAACAGGAAAAAAGGTCAGTGACTAGGAACAGGTTCTCCTCAAGATTAATATCAAGATTGCAAATGAATATTCTCTTAATCATGACTTGTACCAGTAAACCACATGTAAATTTTAGAAAATACCATTTTTCATTATAAGGTTTCTTGCTTCCTCTACTCACACCATAGGAATTGCTAAATTGCATCAGATTCTGCAGTTTCAACTGTTACTTGAGAAGAGCAAACATCAAACATTCAAAAAATGGTGCACGTAATCAAAAGACTATTAAAAAGAGCTTACATGTTTTTGCATACATTGAAATAGTAAGTAGTTGACTCATGCCTTGAGGTCTGAAAATTATTTAGCTCTGGATCCTTACACACAAAGCCAGGCTTAGTTCTTTTTTTCATCAGGCCAATCTTTTGCTCTTATTACTTCGTGTATTTGAGTTCCACAGATGAACTACACAGCCAGTGCACTGCACAGGCCGGACTGCTAAAACTAAGTCTCTCTTTGCATGGTTCATTTTCAAGACACCAACATTTGCCAATGGTTACTATCAAAAATTTGGATCTGATGTAATATTCTCCACTTCGGATGTGTGAGATTCTGTCAATACATAACTTCCTAATTCATATACAAAATGGCACTCCTTACTTAAGTCTATCATTGTGTGTGCCTTAAGTAATTCACTATGAATAAATGTTGTTGGTTAAGAGTCTGTACTGAGTCATACTGTGCAAGAAAATCTGTATGTGTCAAAAAGCGATGGAAAATTAGAAATAGTGTTACTCATCAAACGCTTCATTTTCCTCTTTTGAAAGGGACATAACCCACAGGAACGCATATTGGAATATCCAAAGCAGAATGAAATTAAGGCATAGTCATGCACTCAGATTGCACAGATTTTTGTGGGAAAAAATAATGGTTGCTATTCAAATTTGAAGGACATCGTTAAACAACTAAATACAGTTCCATTAAGCCACAAAAATGTCTGAGGTATGATTTGAATGTTGTTTTGGTATAGGAATAGCCAATGCGTCCCACCCACACTCCAGCTTTCCAGGACAAAGGGTCATTGGGGATGAGAAAGAGAATGGCCTTATAAATAAATGCAGTAGGGAAGGAGACTCTTACAACCTCTCTATTATTTGGATGCGTTCAAAGAGTCTGTTCCATACCACTGGGATACAAAATACTGTGCAGGAAGAGCAAACAGCAGCATGGAAACTTGCAGAGCTGCAACTGCATTGATGTGAGGCATTCCAACAGGAAGTTTCTTCTAAGACACTTCCCTGCTCCCTACTCTAAAAAGAGAAAAAAAAAAGAAAAAAGAACATATGTAGCTATGAGCTTTGCTAGCTGTGTAGTAAAGTTTCCTTCAGATTGTTTTGTTGATTCATAACATAGTATACAACCTGTACTCAACCGTTTCAGTTACAGCCAGAGCACACCTAAATTAGGCCCATTTAACTGCATTAAATCTGAGGGTACTTATAAAAATTAATAGAAGACCAGAACAGACAGCTTCAAAAGACCACGAAAGTGAAAATCTGCTTTTGAGAGTTACACGGGCATTTTTAATCTTTAAACAAAACAAAACAAACAAAAAATGAAAAATAAAAAGAACTAGGAAGATGTATGGTTGCCTAATTTGCAGTAAAAAGCTGTTCTCTGTGAGCAAAATTTATTGTGCTGCTTTGTCATCTAATTAGGTGTATTAAACATGTCTGACATACCAGATTGATGGCCTCAAGAATAGTCTATTTAGATTAAGTGATTATTGCGCATCTGACAGAACTAAGGGATATTTCTTTCAGACTGAAGGCACACATAGCATACCAAGTTGATAACACGTGCCACAGTCACATCACTAGATTAGAAAAGGATTTGATGTTGCCTTTCATTCCACAGGCACATGCCACGCCACAGCTGTGTATTAAGATATTCATGACTCTTCCCTTCTTCCACATCAAATTAAGGTATTCACCTTCACCTGAGGAGCACATTTACTGTCTTTTTAAGTCTGTGAGGCTTTTTCAAATCAGAACTAAGACTTCCTGAAATCTGAGACTCGTATCTTTTACACTGGTGTTCTCAGAGTGTGCAGGTTTACTGCAACATTCAGTCATCTACACCTACTCTGTTCTCCAGGAGTGGCTGTTACAGCTCCTACCCTCTACTCTAGTGCAGTACTCAGCCTGCAAGCACCAGCAATTCATTTCAGTTGTGTCTGAGTTGCTTCTAGTTCCTGCTATCCTAATTTATGTAATTTACAAAATAATTTGGGTTACTGTAATATACACAGCACATGTGCACATGAAAAGTTAGATCTATGAAAACGGCCTGGCAAAAGTAGTTCAAATCACAAAGCAATGCCAAAGGAGGCCCAAAGAATATTGCAAGGAGTATGAAAACATCTGTGTGTGTGTGATGAAGCATTACCACAAACTGTATCTTTCACTTCTGCATCACCTGCTTCTGAGCCAGCAGCAAAGAAAAACAACTAATTTTAGACATCATCAGTAGTTGTACATATAGAGGAGTCGTTTACCCTTGTACATCGAGGGGGGCGGGGAGGAAGAGGCACAAATTAGTTCAACCAAATCCCCCTGCTAGGCCGGAGGGCTGGACAGGACCCGCGGGTATCGCTGCCGCATCGCCCAGGGCACTTACACAGCACGACCATACCACTTCTGCCGCTGCAGGTCTTCCGCCTGTTTCTAAAATCAGCTTTTTAGCGGCCTGATCCATCAGACAGAAAGAACGCCGTAGTAGATGTAGTGTTATCCCGGACCGGGAACCCCACAGAGATAAAATACTTCCGTGCACATTCTGAGCACCCGGAGACCCGTCGGATGCGCGCTGTGCCTGTGCCCCCCAGCTGGGGTCGGGCCGCAGGAACCCTGTCCCGGCGCTGCACGGCCCCAGAGGACTCTCCTTCCCGGACCCTCCTTCCCGGAGGCGCCGGCAGCGCGGCCCGGCCCGGCCCGCGGCGCAGCTCCGGGCGGAGGGGCTGCCGGCGGCTGGTGGGGCCGCTGGGAACCCTCCTCTGCATAAAGGTGTGAACATCCGAAATGAACCCGGAGTGGTAAGTGCGGGGCCTCAGCCCGAGCCGGGCTCTCAGCCCCTTCTCTCATCTTTCCATCGCATGAAAAAGCTCCCATGGCAGATGGGATCAGAATTTCATATTCTCAAAATGCAGCAAACAGCCGGCTGGACTTCACAGCCTGACAGCTTTAAAGAGATTATAAAGAAAGAAATAAAAAGTTCTAATTTATTTCTGCAGGCTCACCTGAAGTAAATGATACTTTCAACTTCCTCATGTATTTTTCCTGTGAGGCTGGACAAGCACCTTGAACCTTCCCTGAAGAGAAGTCCAGAAGAAGTTCTCCCATGTGAAGTTTATGCAAAATGTGTCCTAACACAAAGCTGTAAACCAAGCTCATGGCGTGCCTCTCACCACCCTGCTGGTACTTCAGAGAGCACCTGGTGGTGTCTCTTTGTCACAGATGAAGGCACAGCTGAAACAGAAGTCTCTGTGTGGTTTCAATAGCGCTCATGTCACTGCCCAGCAGAAACTCTGGGCCTGCCACTGCTGGGCTGCTGCAGCGGGGGTCAAAGCCCATCAGTGAATCTCCTCTGTATCATGGATTTCTTTGGTGTAAATTCAACAGCAATCAGATTTGTTGATGATCCCCAGTCAGAGTGGGAGCAAACAGAAGAGGCAGACTCAAACTGCAAATGATCCAGAGAGATGAGAGCAAAGGGAACATTACAGATTAAGAAGGGAAATTCAGCAGTAGCAAATGTCAAGCCTTACCAAGAGAGAGGAAATGTTCTATCCATCACTTCTCACTTACTGAGCACAGCTCTGTGAAGGGCAATACTGTGAAAAAAATGCCAATGTTATCAAGCTGTAACTAGTGATCATGTGGGAACTAAGTGGCCAGCTTAAGGTTTTGTTGATGTATTTAAACCTGTGCAACCAGGAATGCCCAGGTTGAAAACACAAGAGTACTGGCCTAAACTAGAAATATGAATTTTACCTAAGAAAACAAGTTTTTTCATCATGGAGCCATAGAATAGTTTGAGTTGGAAGGGACCTTTTCAAGGTCATCTAGTCCAACTCCCCTGCAATGAGCAGGGTGCTCTTCAGCTAGCTCAGGTTGCTCAGAGCAATCTATTTGCGCTGCACAGCCCACCCCAAGGAGAAGACTCTTTGGGGCCATCGTGGCTGTTTGCATCACACCAGCCCAGGCTGCAGTAAATAGAGTAAATTGCTCCCTTGGGCAAAATGCCAGGAGCCACATAAACACCTGATCCTACCTCAGGGAGGCTGAGGGTTTCAAAGCGTGTCTCAAGCAACTTATTACTACCCAAACATTAAGATGCCTTTCAAAAATACAAAGTAAATCTGATTGCAAGACTAAGATGCTTCTGTTACAAAACAGGTTACTCCTCATGTGCTTGAGCAAAGGTTTTTGGTGCAAGAGCCAGAAAGGAACCTGTGTGCTCTGTCATGACTCAGAGGTGGGCAGAGAAGAGGCCAAAGCCAGAGGAAAATTACATCATAAATTAGCATGCAAGAATAAAAGACCCAACCCTGACGATGAGACAACTTCAGGTGATCTGCCCTTTCACAAGACAAAGGTTATGTGAACTTTCTAACAATTTTTCCTAAATAATTTAACCTCTCATTTCCCTTGTAACTTTATCCAACAGAAGAGTTTAGAATTAGCACTCATTTTACGTCAAATCCTTTAAAAGCATTAAATGGCATGAAAGTTTTGAGTTCTAGATATTTAATCCTTCCCCGTGTACTTGTGCATTCAGAGTAACTGGTGTCAGTTGAGGACAATGGTACAGACTGCACATACATCCAACTCCTCATGTTGAGATTCTAGCTGGGTAAAAAACGGCAGTGTATTGAGAGGCAATCCCTAATTAATGACTTTTACTTAACTTTTTTTGTTTCAAGTTTTTGACAGCTGTATCCCATTTCTTAGCAGTTTATGGAAGCTTACACCACCTTCCTTAATAATAAAGAGAATTCAAATTTTGAATGAGGTGCTCGAGTTTCAGAAAAATAACCCTACTAGATTTCTCTGCTCTAGAATACAAATACAGTCATTCTTTCTAGTATTTTAATCATATTCTAACTAGGTTTGCGTTTTAATTTACAATCTTTATTATTTTGAATATCCTTGTTCAAAGTCAAATTCAGAGATCTGAGACAAAACACAAATTAAGAGATGAGGCTGCCTAGCCCTTGAATGCTAACATTGTTTCAAGTCAGTACCTTCAGGAATATGCCTCTGCAGAAATCTGGTGCTGAATGAATTGATTACCTGCCTTTGCTCTTGTTCACCCTTTCTCGCCTCCCCCTCCCCCCCCAATGTACCTGCAAGCTAAAGTAAAACAAAAGGCCGACAGGACCAAAAACCTCCCTGTTCCAGAAACAAGAATAGGAATCACAAAGGAAATTTGTATGGTTGTTACTAGATTAGAAACAGGATTCCCAAATCCTCTACTCTGTCTCCCCTTCAGTGCTCATAACAGATTTTAAAGTACAGGACAGAATTCACAAATTCTCACTACAGTCCTGTAAAAGATTCAATTAAGCCTGTTCCAAAGATTTCTTAACATAGTATTTCTCTGAGCTAGAAAAACAACTTGACATTTTGAGCTTTGAGTTTCCTGTTAATATTAGTAAAACCCACAAAACCCCGTGTTTTGCATGCTAATTTTGTGTACAATAACTCAATTTTATGCCACTTAAATTCCAGTCACATTGTATGTTGCTTGCTGGCATTTGCTTTATTTTCACATTTGCTTCAAATAGAAACATTGATTAATTTTTAAAACCATTACACTTTGCTCATTTGTCTTTGGCAAAAATGACAAGCACTATTTTGCAAAAGCTAGAGCAGGAAATAATGCAGGTTTTGGCATAAAAACTTTCCATTTTGAAAACAAAATGGTCAATGATTACATGATTTCCTTAATTTAATGAGTGTAATGATCCAACAGGAGTAAATGGTGTTAACAAGGTAATGAAGCATTAGTACCGGCACAGTCAGCATCTCACTGTCAGATACCAACACTTCACCGCATCTGTTAATCCTAAGCAAAGGCTTGATTTCTACTCAAATTAAAATAACCACAGTAGGTTTCAGAAAGATACTTGTCACAGGAATAAGAGCTGGGATACAATTATATTTTAAGGATTCTGTACAGAGTTATGCAGAAACTGATCTTTTCAAAATAAAGAAAATATTATTAACTGCTCAAGACTATTCTCAGTAACAAAACTAGAGCCCTGGAGCTGGGGTGGCTTGTGCTTGGATGAGCACACCACTATTACAATAATGCTGCCATACTGAAAATGCACACACAATAGAACTACCACCTCCAGTATGCACCAGAAGCACAGAAGAAAGTGTGTTACATTTTCAGTATTCTAAATTTATTTTCTCCAAGCAGAACAGGCCAATTACTAAAACTCATATGGATGATTGAGACAACAGGTTTCTCCTCATCTGCTAAAACACGTCGTGCTTTTGTCAGACTCAACGTGGAGTCTGGAAAGCACCAGGAGTCTGGAAAGTTCATTCTGCTGTGACCATTCCCCATTCCCATCCCCCAGGAGCACACTTACCTACATCTGTGAGGTAAGGGTCTCTTCCATCACTTCCTTGTGTTCTGAGGTAAGGCACATAAGGAGGAAGTAGCACATGAAATTAAACAAATTCCACATGGTGCCAGTATTTGAAATACCAAACATTTCTTTTGTCTTGCATCTATCAGGCAGAAACATGTAGATATCAACAAACCAACCCTGCAGCTTTGTGAAAACACATCCTGTATCACCTCTTCCTTGCACCACCCACTCAGGGCAACTAGACTGAAGACCAATCAGTACTCTATAGGTAGGGAGGAAGGAACTTCTCTTTTGCTTGGTGTGTTTAGCTTCTAGAGTTGTTGGGAAGCACAGATATCCATAGAGTGGACAGAGCTCTGGTACAAACTGTTATTTTAACAGGGAAGGCTTCCTGGAGGATCACGGTTGGGTATCCTGCTGCACATGTAAAGATGAGCTAAGAGGACTGACAACATGGTGTCTTCAGTGCCAGATGTAGCATCTGCTTTTATATGGCCTCCAGAACTGCAGGGTTTGGTGAAAACCCCTACAAAATAGCAAATTTTGATCTCCTTCAGAGCACGCTCTGGTTATAATTTTGTCTTTTCCCATACATACACTATATCATACTGCCACATACCGCTATACCATATTCCATAAGGAATCCAAACGAGCCGAGTTTAGGCAGTTTTGAGAAACACATAAGCAATTTGTCCCATAACACAGTAAATTACTAGATAGAAACACACACTGTTGGACAGCTTAGAAAAACATGTTTTCTATTTATTTAAAAATAAGTTTGTAGTTACTACATTGCAGTGACAGTAATTCTTACACATACATTCTAGTTTGTATAAAAGGATTCAAAGTATTATGCATCAAAACTAACATAGAAAGTGTCCACATAACAGTAAAGAAATTTCCAATCCATATGTACAAAAAGAAAGGGCACTGTTATCCTGGTGAGATACTTCAGGTTATAACATGATAATCTAGATTTCTGGAAGGAAAAAAGCCTCGATAAAGCTAAAGAATTATAGTTTTCAAAACTGTTACTCATTACATACAACAGATTTTTGTTTTACATAATTCTGTACAAAATAAGCATAATTTTTTCTCTGAAAATGTGTCAGTTTTAAAATTAACCTTTCTAGGTAATTTACTTGAAGTTGAGCTCCGTTCTATACATATTGAAACATTATGACAGAATTTAGTTCACGCACGATCATCATCCAGTTGTCCACCACACTTCTGCAGTTTTAGTATGGTCCAAAAATGTAACTTCTGTATGGTCTCAATGCATTAGCAAACACCACGTGCAGTTGTAAGCACAAGATAGTACATGTACATCACACAGTACATGACAGGTACTTCTATTTCTTTCTACCCCTAATTTGTGTGACTTCATTCTTTGTTTTTTCAGTGTAGGAATTCATAGTATAGTACTACTTTCCCTCCCTAAAATGTATTGTTTGAATTATTTGAAGTGAATTTCCTGATGTATTTATCTGCATTAAAAAGGATCCAAATGACTACTTGTCTGACTATGTACCTCCTAAAAGCTAAATTTATTCACCCTTATTTTATTGCAGCATATAAGGTTTCTCTTCTAGAGTGCCTTGAGGCTGTTATAACCTTGGGAAAAGGGGGCAGGGGGGGAAGAGGGAAGCAGCTAATCGCCTTTTTTCTGCAATTTGTCTTTTAATCTAGCTTCCTGGCATGTTTTCTCATCCAACACACTGTAAAAATGACATGGTGAATTCCTGCATTAAAATTAGCAGAAACACAAGAACACCTAGAGGTTAACTCTGATTTAAAAGCTACCTGCTATTTTCCCCAGACAGGAGAAAGTGAACAAGCTGTACTCATGATTCAAAAACAGGAAGCTACGTAAGCTGTCAATGCCAGACTTGTTATTGGAAACACATTGTTAAGCCTTGGCCAATTTCATGAAATGTAATACGCTCTCCTCTGCACACGAACAAACGTATATACAATAATTTACAGCAGAAAAGTAACAGCCCTTTTATCAGTTGAATATCTAGGTCCCCTTGGAAACCGGTGTGTTACATGAGCTTCAGGGATAAAAGTAAATATATACTAATTTTACACAGTTAATCTGTCTTCATTTAGGTAGTAAACAGAAAATGAGCTTTTGCTGTTTCTAGGTGAGGTTTTAAGACCCTCGACCTTCTGTGTCACAGCACAGTGGCAGAGTTAAATTATTTTTAAACACACTGTTAAAAAAAGGCAAAAAGTAAAACCTTTGAAAAACTAGTGTGGACAAAATATACTACTTCAGAATAAGGTTTAAGGACTCAGGACACGACTGTGGTATGGCTGCATCTTGATTGACCAGCAATGCTAAAACTACCTCAGTAAGATTCACATGCTACAAATTAAATGTGAATGTTGATGAAAGTGAGATGAAAAATCTCTAACCTCTTATCTACCATCTAAGTACAGGGTGAAACAGTCCCATCCAGTTAAGCCTATTGCTTTTATAGAACCAGTCAACCATTTAACATCTGCCTAAATTCAAATTACACGCTAAAGCATTTACTTATAGTCCTCAATCCAACAAATGTGAGCAAAATATTTAACAATGTGGTGTAAAAATCGTAACAAGCTTGAAGTTACTGAATGGACAGAGTATTTTTTGTGTTGCATGTACTCTTTCTTTGGTAAGACAAAAGCCTCTGGCACAGAACTGGTGCTTAAAAATATTTGTACGGCAGTACAGTGAATAAGCTGTCTCTACACTACATTTTATTTTTTAAGAGATATTAATATATCCTACGTGCTGCATCAGGGTCCTTTATCAATTAATAGTTTCACAAATATTAAGCCATAGTAATATTTAACTCAACCAACTCAATCTTACAAGTCTATCAACAAACCAATCACAGGTACAAACCAGACACTGTACAAATAAACATCTGTAAATCTTTATCACAGCAGTCTAATCACTGGAGGAAGACATTTCTCTGTGAAGTTGTACCACTGGTCATTGCCGAGTGACGAAGAGCTCTAGTTCAATATTGACAATAATAATGAGCACTACAGTGCTAAAATTTCAGCTCAGTTCCCAGAGAACACACTAACAACAGAAACAAAGTGGATGAAGAGTTGTTAGGTATGTAGGCACAGGTACAATGATTCCTGTTAAACATTTAGAGCCCACTGTTATGACAGAAGCAGAAGTTATTTCCTCGCTGGTAGTTAGAGAACACACTGTTATGATACCACTCAGCAGTACATATCAATTTTAACGTCTCCCAGTATAGCATAGAAATACCAGAACAGTATCCTCATATCCATGTCAAATATAAACAAATTTAATGAATAAAACTGAGTTAATTGCTGCCGGATCATTTTGTGTATGCGACTATGAAGCTGTATGTTATTTACAATGCAAATGTGAAACAAGCACATGAGATTTTGATACTTCATTTTCTGAACCAGTTGTTAGGTACTTGAGATGGCATTATAAAACATGCATATAATTATAGTTCTTAAATTATTTCAACACTGACCAATAAGTTTATTGCTCACATTTAAAAACTTAAGACTCTGTAATCAAAAGCTCTTTTTCTGTGTTGATACAGTATCTCACAACACCTCAAATAATAAATTTTTCCCCAACCAAAATACAGTCTGATGGTAACTAAAGTCTCATAAATAAAGTTTGCAACCTAGTGAAATTAAATTATAAAAATATAACTTTTAAATAAATCTGGTAT
This sequence comes from Myiozetetes cayanensis, assembly GCF_022539395.1. Taxonomy (NCBI): domain Eukaryota; kingdom Metazoa; phylum Chordata; class Aves; order Passeriformes; family Tyrannidae; genus Myiozetetes; species Myiozetetes cayanensis. Next base: position 82,512,754 of record NW_026087411.1, on the reverse strand, counting down.
TAATTTCTAATAAACTTTCTAGTGTTGCTTCTATAAAAAAATTTGACCCAAATTATCCACACTTTACTTTAAAAGGAAAAACATTAATGTGTCTAATACAAATTAAAAACTTACTGGCTAAAGTCACCGATATTACTGGGTGGGAAGCAGTACCCGTGTTCTGCAGGTAAGGCTTTCTATCCTCGTAAAATTAAGATGTATAATCTTCTATCTACTGTTAAGGGAACGAATATTATCTCAGTCTCCAAAACTTACTTACAAGGTATTTTCGATATATAACTATATACACAGACATGCCATATAAAACATCATTACAAACAGAGTAAATACAGAAGATGAATTTTAGATATAATCTATTTTATATATTACAATGCAGATAACATCAGGAAATTACACATTTTCAAATGATTGCCTTCATCAATGAGATTTGCCAAAATTAACAAGTAGAATCAATCAGTTTTGAATTGTGAAATTGTATTGCAATTGTACAACTGTAGCTTGTTATCTTACCACATGTTTAGCAACTCCATTTTAATTGAATGATAAAGAAATACTTGTTAGAAAAAGAAAAATATGCTAAAAAATGAAATACAAACTAATCCCTGTTCCCTAAGTTCAAATCCATAACAATTCAAAGAGGATCTGGAAAATATCTTAGCCATTCTTTGTAGTAAAATGAACTACCTTAAACTAGGTATGGTGGATACTAATTTGCTATCCACAGTAGCATATTTCTATTTCTCTTGGTGACAAATACCAATATTCTTTGTTCAAACTTAGAAACTCTTTTTTTTTGGTAAGAAAATAAAGAGTGAAGAATCAGGCTTCAAATACAAATACAGAATCTGTGCAAATTTAAGGTCTTAATTCTGCATGCCCTCCCTTCTAGACATTGCAGATGATGTTCGTGTAAAAAAAACCAACCAAACAAACAAGTATAACCAGAAAATTTTGGTTACATTTTTGTACCATACCAGATCTCAGTAAATATGACTACTTATGTATTTTTAACTTGGAACTGGACAATACTTTAAGTGATAGAAAATGGTATTAAGGTTTGTTTGTAAAGGTATAAAATAACTAAATGTACCATAAACAAATAAATAACTGCTTTTCTTTTCCAGAGCAGTACATATAACAATACATTCCCCTAAGTCATATAGTTATCATTTACAATAGACAACTTAATTTTAGTAAGGATGCAAGAAATAATAGAATACAAGGCACAATCATTAAATGGAATTTTTCTTTAGGGTGTATATTGACTTATGTCAGCGTGATATACCATAAAAAGTGCAGAAAAACACAATGTGCAATGAGACCACTGTATAAAACATGATTGCATAAAAAGTGATTTGGCCTTTTAACCCTAATAATTGAAAATAACCAATCTTCCCCTTAAAATTAAACTATAAAGTATGACATTTTAAAATTTTCAATTCTAGTGCTATCTAAAAAATCCTGAAAAAAATTTATACCTGGGTAATATTTTAGACGTATGTGTTTATGTATATATTAATATATACACATACACTCTTCTTCGTAGGTCATTTCAGCCTCTTAAGCATGTCTTAAGTTGTAGAAACAACAATCAATCTGGATCAGAAAGTAAACATCATAATTCCATACTTGTCCTGTAATTTCCTTGAATCCTTTAACCAATTATACATTTAGACTAAAACATCTCTGTCAAAGGACCCCACCAGTGCATTATTTTCTACCAGAAGTACCAAAAAGGATACATTTCAGAACAATGTTAACAATTTACTATTTAAAACAAGACACAGTTTTTATCACTGCAAATGGTATGCTGTACTGACACTCAAAAAGAAAAAAAGGCTTTCCACTGCACTGATTCTCAGTCTTTGGCACAATAAACAGAGATTTAGTGACTGATACAAGAATCAAGGTCTGAAAAATTAGACATTAGTCAAACTTTTTCCAATGTGGATATATATATACTTGTGATTACATTTTTGCTATGTTTGGCAGAACTTGGATAAACCAATGGCCTGTGCTAGGCTTCTTTTGCAGCTGAACGTTCCATCACAACTGAAATTAAACATTTTCAGATTAGCAAAGTTTGGTATTTTGTATTTAATAGAAATGTAAGTGAATTTACTGCCACTTTTTGCCAAAGTCTACCTTCCTAGGCGACTTGACTTTACAATCAAAGCGTACCTTGCTTGGTCAAAAATAGACTTCTGTTTTCAGTTTGTGGCAATTAGAAGAAGTACCATCACCCTTTTTCAATTGTGTAGAGTTATTATGTACTACTCCAGTAGAGTAGTTATTAACTCTGTACGTCAGTCAGAAATTGTTTCAATTATTCTCAACTGTGAACAAAATGACTGTTGAAATGTATAACCTATTTGGAGGGCAATAAATAGCAAAAGTTTAAAATATATATTTCTTTCCAAGAATGTTCTTTCAGTTTATCTTTTTGCTAGATCTTTCTCCCCACATCAGAACATACTCTTCTAACCCATAATAGCAGCAGGGAAGAAGTCTGTTCTGCTGTTCCTTAACTGTACCTGCTTCATAGCATTCTGAAGTAAAACTCTTGGTAAAAATTACCAACCAATCAAATTAGCTTTTGCTTTTTCAGTCAGCTTTCGGACTCTGCCTCTGCTTGACGTTCCGAAAGTTAAGGAGGTGTCTTCAAACAATAGCTGCCTTTGCTCTTCCTCAGAGTCATCTTCATTGTAAAAGGCTGTCCTCCTACCCTGGTTTCTAGTTCTCATGTGAGGTTCAGAATCTTTAAGCTCTTCAGACCCCTCCTCCATAGGCTCATGTGTCTTTTTCCTCCTGCTTCTTGTTTGCATTTTCACATTCGCAGGAACTAAGAGGTCCGAGCCTGGCTGGCGGGTCTTTATCTTCCTTTTTGGCTTTCTACCCCCACGGCCTTTTTTTTGTAACAAGTCTTCCTTCACATTATTTTCAGAAACAGAGTTGCATGCAGTAGAAACAGAGGCTTCTTCTGGTATATCCCTTGCGGTCTGGATTGTATTCTGCTCTGCAACCTTTTGCTGTTCAATAATTTGTAGCTTTTTTGGTTTCCTGCCTCTTTTCTTGTGCACCACCACCTCGCAGCTACTGTTATTAGTCTCCACCTTCGGTTTCCGTCCAGGACCTCTTTTAACTGGAGGTTTCAAAGGCTGTCCTCCGTGTCCATTCACCTGAATGCTTCCTGATGCCAAAGCATTATTTTTGCAATCCGCTGTAAAGAAATGCAAGTACATGTCACATAACAGATTTGCATTTACAGTCATTTTCACACTGCCTTAATAAAACCCCTACTAAAATATCTGAATGGATTCACAGTGATTGCCAATCTGTCAAAATCTGAGAAACCCAAAGTAGAGCTCAAAGAGTTTCATTCTCATATGCAATGAGAACTAATTTTTAGTTGAATTCAGAACACAGTAGCTGGATGGCAGAGGGAAACAACAAACAAAAAACCCAGGGGAAAAAAAAAGAGAGATAGGGGAACAGCTAAAGGGTTTTTCTTGGCTGATACACCACCAGTGGACAAAACTCCTATTTTGTATCCACAATAGTAAAACGTTGCTCAAGGAGCGTTACTGTAAGGATCAGGAATGTTTCACAGCAGGTCATCTCTGGAGAAATGAAACAGTTCCTTTCAGCCTGAGGTAGCATATTTTATATGCAATTTGCACAGATTTCTTACATCAACAGACAGACAGCAGATGTACTTGCTTGGACATTTTATAGGGTGTGAGTTTCCTTAGGTGAGGGGTACTCACCTTAGCAGGGCATGTCACAGAACATCTTAGGAAGATGTTCTGATACCACAGCCCTTGCCTAAAACATGGCCAAGCACAGGCTCATAGCCAGCATGTTAGTTCCTCCAGTGCTTTGATGGAACACCCGTGCACAGCTCCTGCTGTGTTCAAACGTGCTCCCTCATGCACTGAACACAGAGGCCGCCTCTATCACATGAGTGGGTGTGCAGGAGGGGCATGTCCATGTCAACAACATTCAGAGACCTCTGACCCCACCAAACACCCAGTCCTGTAACAGGTGCGTACTTAGCCACGCAACATGGTAACAGCTGGGGCCTTTGTGAGAAAGCTTAGAAGGAATAGACAGATAATTTTAACTTATCAGACCACAAGCTACGTTTTCGGAAGCATGGAAGAGTAAAAAAGAACAGATAATCCTTGGGGGGAGAAGGACTACAAGGAGTAAGCAGATTAGTTAGGTGGGGTCCAATTTGCAGACTAAGACTACTGTGTCTCCCACCTTCAGAGAAAAGATGCTTCATGGATCTAACTGCTTCAAGCACCTCCATAACAGTTCAAAGCTCCTTCATAAACAGGAAAGCTTTTTGACTAGACGATCTAACTTCAGTCTCCACAGAATTTTTGAGTTTTAAGGTTCAGACATCAAAAGACCAAGCAAGCTCACTTGGGAGATTTCATGAAAGTAGGTCTGAGCGGTCCATTCAAATATACTAAACAGAAACAGTAAATACTGCATATTTCTATTTTACTGTGGCAAAACCCGAAAGAACTAATTTGGAGCTGTGATGCCCTGACCTTTATGCTCATGGCTGTGCAGCATGTCACCATACTCAGCATTACTGCACCAAATATAACCCACATAAGTGTTATGAGATTAAACACACAGGGGTTAAAGTATGACTCTGCAGAAGTCTGCTTTGGAATTTAAGAACTCCTAACATGACCTTTTTAATATTTTAAATGAAGGTACAGATGCTGTTAACATATCAAAATCAGCTAGACAACAGTGATCACACCATGGAAATGGTTTTAAGAGTAGTCAAAACCATGCTAATTCATCAAGAAGGAAACTGTGTCTGAGTTGTCCCATTAGATTCCTCCATTCTGCTAAATCATAATGCATCCTCATTTCCCCACCTCCAAATTACCACAACTGAAGTACAACACTACAGCCATTCCATCAATAACTGGGGTGGGGCAGGGAGAAGTTCCAGAGAAATTTGGTACCTGCTTGATTAACAGTGGAAGATTTTACTTTGCGCTTGATCTGCTTCTCTTTCTCGGGATTTTCTCTTGTGGAGTTATTCCTAGTGTTATGACTGTAATCAGATGGGGTAGGGTTTGATACGATATTCTGGTTCTTGGAATGTTTGGCTGAATTCTCCAGTACTAGAAGGATAAAAAGAAAAAAAATTTATGCAAGTCAAGCAGTTTATCCCACGTTCAATCTTGTTGGACTAAAATGGAACTCATGTTCTACTACAAACAAACAATTTGAATCAGTGATCCAGAAGGAAGAAAGTTTCCTAGATAAAACAACATAGCCTAACTTGTTCAGTTTTCCTATGAAGAGCCTCAAAGGCCCATCAGCTTGAAAACAGAACCAGTCTTAATTGAAAGAAGTATAACAGAGTTCCAAAAAAGCCAGCCTTATCTTTAAAAACATTCCCTGCTTAATTAAAAAAAAAAAATCCAACTTGCCTGACTTCCCTGACCCTGCAGTAGTATTAGGCTTTGTAATTAAAGGCTTTATAGTTAAAGGCTTTGCTCCTGAAGAAGTAGATGGTTGCTCTGTAACAGCCACATCTGTTATCCCCCTATTGCTTCTAGTCCGCACAAGGGAAGAGGCTTCAGCCGCTTTTCCATTCATCTGAGGCGGAGCATGTCTTAGTGCTGTTGACCGTGCAGGTGCAGAAGATGACGAAGTGGTGGAAGTTTCTGCCTTCAGCTGAGGTTTTATTAATCTTCTCTTCCTTTCAGGGCTGCAAAAGGAGGAGCAATCTGAATCCCGGATGACCACTTTTTCATTTTACAGGAATAAATAAAATTAAATGCTAGTGTCTGAGATCATGGGAGCAAAACAATCACCTCTGTATGAAGTATGTTAAAAACATGACATTTACTGTGGAAATTCATGTAAGTTGTGAGCTTCCAAAAAGTGAATCTTTACAATAAATACTGTAGTTATATGACAGAGAATGATGCCACTGCTATCCTCACGATGCTGCTTTACTGTACATTTAGCAGGTATTTGAATTTCAAGCACTTACACTAGGATAGCTCTAGGTAAAGTTTAAAACTCTTTCACGTCATAGCGACTTGCATGCCAAAGCTATCATTCTGCAATACAGGGAATAGTAAAGGAAGGATTAAGAAAAAACCACACTAGGTTCTACTGTTTGGGTATGCCAAACTTGCACAACATTTCATGAATGCTGTAAAAGAATTAATGTACCTGGATGCAACACTACTGGAAACCGAGCTGCTTCTACTTCTTTTTTTCCTTCGTTTCTTTATTGTATTTCTTTTATGAAAGCGTAGGGCAGATTTATAATCCGATAAAATCGAACTTATGTGTTCTTCAAAGAAAGCAGAAAGGCGCAAACTCATGCTGTAGATCTGAAAAAGAAAAGCCAGTAAGCAAATTTTATACTTATCCAAAGCATCTTTTCACTTATTTATCATTGAACAATAGCTAGAAAAGTGATTAATATGGCAATGTTTTAGGGAAATTTACAGTCTGTCTCAACAAAGATGCATTAACCCATGTGTAGGTTTGCTTTAACTATTTTCATGGTTTTAAAAAGTATATTACAACTGAAGATGACACATGAAATAAAAAATTAGAAAACTCACTTTTTCAACTACCTTCCCAGAATGTACCCCCTTCTAGTTTCAACAGAAATTATAAAGAGATCCTTAATGTAATTTAGGTGTATCATACCTAGGGTCAAGAAATCTTATTTTCTGCTGCATTGAGTTGCAACCTTGTATCCTATATTGGAACATCAATCTATTCCTTTTATGGATGAATTGATTCTACTAGTAAGTTGATTTCAACAGGTACAAATAAATGTACTGGAATTATGTAGGTGCACATTTTCTTTCCCCATCTCTAGCCTTGAATGATTTACAGTGACTCCCAAACTCAGTTTAGATCACAACTAATTATTTGAGCACAGTTGCTATTAATTCTGGAAACAAACAAACAAAAAAAACCACCAAAGTGACCTGCCTAGGTACTTTGAGACACAGCACCTTCTTAGAACGTGAAACACAGTATGAGAATATTGAACGGTTGCCTACCTAATGACACACCAATCTATCTGAGCACCAGACTCAACAATAAGTTTGACAGATTCTGCCTGTGTTACTGGAGATAGCATGCAAAGAAATGTGTCTAATGCGCCAAGAAAAAAAAAACTTATGAATTTAGGTTTACTGTTCAAGTAAGCATAAGTGATGTAAAGTAAGTGATATTATTAGCATGAGCATGACAAATCAGACTAAAAACATCACCATTCAAAAACTATGTGTTGCATGCGCTGAAAGCACATAGGTTCAGGAATATTAAAACTCTTAACATCAGACCCTTCCGCTTCTAGTTCTAAGTAAAATAAAAAATGATGTGGCACTTTATTACTCTACCAGTCTGTTTGGAAGAAACACGAAAAGTATGAAAATGTCAGAAGGATCTGTGACATCACACAGAGCTAAGACAACAGGTGTGATGAGGTCAAGGAGAGAAAGAAAAACCACAAAAGAATCCAGCCTTGCCCCAGATCCATCCCATTTAATGCAACCAAAAGACTGATTTTTAGGCAGCCTCAATAGTGACTGGGTTTGTCTGCTACTGACTGAAGAGAGAGTAATCTCTGATCAGTCCATCTTGCTAGTCACCTGCTAAGAAATTTGTCCCCAAGTTTTAAAACACTGAAGTGCTAATAATTAATTTTCTATTTAGAACAGCCAAACATAAAAGCTGTTAACAATTCTAGTCTGAACACCTAACACATATTAGTAGAAGAAAAGCCCCACAAAAGCCTTGAACACGTGTAAGTATGCATTTATAAATTAACTGCTCACAGACACTGCACCTACTACAAGCAGGGCATCCAAGAATAGCTTTGTAGGCTGACACTATGTAAAGACAGTCCTGTTTCCCAGAAATCTAAGGGCTTCATTACAATTGCACTGCATAGTGGTGAACACTGAATTTCAACATCCCCTACTGTCTATACCTGGATATTTCAGTTTGGGGCAATCTCCAAGGTAGAGGGGCTCTGTGTGTGTTTGTTTTGAAAATCAAGTTTCTTCCCCAAAATGACAGTTAAATTCCATTATTTTACCCATAAACACCAAAACCAGAAAATAATAATGTCTTACCCTTGATCTTTTACTTGGTGTATAGGCCTTGGAATTGCTGAAAATAAGTCTCACATCTTTACATAACTCCATCGGTGACTCATAGTTGCCAGCTTCCAGTGTTTCTCTAACAGTAGCAAAATCCATAGGAGTGTCAATAATATCCCTATAATCCTGTTAAAAAATAGCAAAGCAATTTATTACAATTCTTTTCCAAGCCCTAACATAAAATTTTCTTTAAGATGCATTTGATAAACCTGTTTAATGCAAATGTCCTATTTAAATAGGTGTGGAAGACTGCTAGAGATGTTTTGCCCCTTTACACTCATACGCAACAGAACTCCTCACAGACATAATCAACAGGACCAACATTAGAAGTTGACCGATAAATGATTTAATTCATTTTATAAACAGATATACTGAAATGAAGAACTCAGAATTTCATGTGTAAGGACTGCATTACTAACACAACGACATGAAGGTAAGAGTGAAATGGAAAGTGTGACTACAGGCTTTCTGGGTGTCTTAAAAGCTCAAACTTGGGACTAATACTAATAAAGTTCTTACATATTAGCTTTAAAATATGAAATTTGAATACTTGAATCTGATCAGAGGCTTATCACATCCCTTTTGAAACCTGAGTAGTTTCCCAAATGGAGACCTGACAATTAAGGAAAGTAATATTAAAATACTGAAAACTCCACAGGCTTAAATAGGACCCAGACCAAGCCAATGATGGGATCATTTTTCTAGGCTATGGAAAAAACAGAGCAATATCCATAGAACAAAAACCTTACATACCAAAATTATCCAAAAAGTTAACTTAATCCATCAGGGCAAATAGAACCTGCAGGAGTGCCTATGACTGTTAAACATGTTTGTGACACCAGGGAGCAGTGTGTTTCATGGCTAAGCCTAGTATAGTGCTCTACATCAGCTCATTTGAGGATCTCAAACACAGCAGGCCACTTGTAGTTGGTCATGGCATAAAGTTTAGGGTACTTCAAAAATAATAGCTGCAGAAGCATCAAGACAGACCTACCAGTGACTTGCAACAGAGAAACATTTATTTTCTCTAACTGAGAAAACAATTTCCCCAAAGACAACCACCTTATACTGATATTTTAAAGAAAAACTTATGCTAGAAAGTAAGTAAAACCTTTGCTTTGTTACTTAAAGTTGTCATATAAAGTTATGTTATACTTCAACAACCAAACATATGCATTTCATACATGACTATTTTTCACTCAGAAAAGGAAAGACATCTTAATTGCAAAAGCTGTAATTTACTTAAAAAGCTGTAATTTACTTAACAACATAGGCATCCCTGAATATAAAATATTTTGCAAGTTAAGTATCTGAGAGAGCAGAGAAGTATAATTTATTTTGAAATTACTTTAAAAAGATGATATAAATTATTATCAAGTGACAGCAAAGCACTGAAAAAAAATCTGCTACTGCAGCTGCCTGAAAAGCCAATTGAAAGAGATAGAAATATGGTCAAAGCTGGAAAAAGACAACCTACCACCTAAGAACTGGTTTATAGCCAGCCTTCTTGCTCTAAAATACTCACTGGATATTCAAGAAGATCCACTGGTTGTCGAAACGGTTCAGAGTCTTCACACTGAAAAATGAGATTCAGCAGCTCCTGGCATTGCTTCTTCCATGACTGAATGTCATATGACTGAGCTCTATTACGTAGCCGCCGCTTTGGCTGATGATCCTGAAATGACAATATTGCCTTGTGTATATTAAATAAACTAGGTGCTTTTACAAAACCTAATGGAAAAGGTTTCCCACAGGATATAAATGAATTCACAACATGCAGCAGCACAGACAGAAATGCTTTTACATTGAACAGTTCAGTAGAACAACACATCACTAAGTTCAAAACTTTCAAAAAGCTGATATTACACAATAATGAAAACATTTTCAGCTTTACATTCTGTGGTTTACAAATGCATTTTATAGTCATTTATAGGACTACAAAATATAAATTAAAAAAATCTTAAGAATATTTACCTTTCTTTTTCTAGTGGAAGTGCCTGGCACATTTGTATCTTTCTCTTCTTCCTTTGAGCAAGATAATGAGTTGCGCAAAAAGGTTAAAAAATATATATGAGTAGGTGAGTTTTTTTATACTTCATTTATAATTTGAGTCTTTATAGTCCTACTAATGTCCCTTTGAGAAACATTTCATGTGACTGTCAGTTTTGAGAACCTCTCAGAAATCTAAGCAGCATCTTAAGTCTCCAGCAATCCATTAAAGCTCTCTGCACTAAAGGAGAAGAGGAGGCTGGATTTTCACCCAGTTTCCCAGCTGACAAAAAGAAACATTTTATTGACAGACAAGTACACCCCACTCCCTTACAGTGACTGAAACCAGTACTTTGGTCTTCCACAGGACAGAGACAACGGTCCCATTTCTCCAGTGTATCGATGCCAATGTCTACGACACAACCACTTACCTCATCAGAGTCAGACAACACTTTCTTCTTCATTGCATTGTATAATGGAATTATGTCATAGCAACTCTGGTCTCTGTGTAGAAAGAAATACAAGTGATATTTATCTTCCATCTTCACCTAAGGAATCAACTGTAATTTGCCTAGGATATGGAAAATACATATGCAGCCATTCCCAAATAAGAATGTGTTTACTGCTATATGAATACTAAGATGCCTGCAGTAATAAGTCAAGCTAATTATCTGCTCAAAAGCTGTAAAATATTATCTGCACTCTGTCAAATATAGACCACTTAACAGTGTCAATGTTTTAAGATTAAAAATCATAACCCTTTAGCATAAATTTATCAGCATTAGAAAAATCTAATATTATGCCACATAAAGGGCTTTGGGGACCATCTAGTTTTTTAAGAAGCATTACAGTGAATTTATTGTACAAAAGTGCAATTTAATACATTAGCACCCACAACATAAGACACTTGAAATGCAATGTTCATTTGACTAGGACATTGATAAGGACTAACACTGTTATTGCATAAACCTGCATAATTAATTCAGCAAAACACACACTAATTTTCAAGTCCTGTTGAACATGAAAAGCTCCTATAAAAAGGAAAGCCCCAAGACGTTCTACTATGTAGAATCCAAACCACTGGGAAAAAAGTGGTTTGTGACACTTGTAACTAAACACTCAGTAACTCTTAACACCATAATACAGGCTACTGCAATCACCTGTAACAGCTGGGAGGGAAGGTGAAAAAAAGATCAAGCAACATCAACACCCTCTCCTCCCCCTTTTCAGCTTTTTAAGAGACTTGGGTAACTTAAGAAACTAAGCCTTAGATTCTCAGATGCATCACTCTTATTAGAACTATGGGCTTTGCTTTCCATGGTCTAGGCCTTCTACCTCACAGTTAGAACCATAACAATAAAAAGAAGTCTGGGCTTTATATCAATTGCTAGTTCACTTAAATTAGTATATAAATAGACTCAAGCTATAGGCCATTATTAAATAAAAATATCTGTGTTGCATTAATTTAGCTAAGCCAATTAAAAACATACACTTGGAAAAACCCTGAGCTGCTTAATTAACCAGAAAAAAAAATCATGTAGACCTATCAGATGTTAAAGAACAAAATTAGAAATAGACAAGCCCTTTAGATACATATCTTTTCCTAATGGTGTACATGTCACCAAAACTTTTCAACATCTGAAATATTTAAGTCTTTTTCATTCTCCAGACAATATCAGAAATACAGGCACTGAAGATATCAAAAATTTATGTATGGAGTCACAGTCCTAGATTTCCAAATATGTAACACAGTTCTTATGTTTTTTAAGAACACATGAAATAGAAAAGAACATGATTCAATTTAACATTGAGAAAGTAAATCACTGAAAATGTCATGACTTTTTGTTAAACTAACAAAATATCTTGCTGTTTCTATAAAGGTGGGAATAACAGTGCTCACTGTGTACAAGCAAATCAAGGCAGTGGACACAGTAAGTTCTTCTTACAAACTTTAGGCCTGTAGATGTGTCAACTGACTGAAAAATCTTAAACATTTCTCATTAAGTTTTTCTATAGACAATAATAAAAAAGAACATTTGAAAGACCAACTACTATTTCTGTCAACTACAGAGCCTCCAATTTTTACCTTGCATACATATTAAACACCATCTTCGACCACATTATCAATTGTAACCTAGACTTTGGAATTAAATTCCCATAAATATGTAAAATTAGAACTCATAACTTACCAATGAGTATATCTGTAACTCTATGAAGTACTCCATTTTTATCATGTAGGAGAAAGTCTCTTGAAATAAAATGCTATGCCCATTTATGCCAATCAGTGTATTACAGAACTTCCTCTCCTTTTGCAAACTTACGAATTCTGTGTCAAGTTAAGCTTTATTCTTTTCTGCCCCAAGAGCAGACGACAGGTTTACTCAAGCTGCAGAACCATCTTACTTTAAGATACATATCTGAAAAGGCTAAATACCTTGGGGTAAGAGATAGGAATAACAACCAACCTACTAAGCAACTCACTTTATGAAGTGTAGCAGAAGATCCGTGACAAATTTGGCAGATTTGACAATAGGACTTCCAGGTTCATTAAATGTGCGAGTGTTATGTTCAATGTACCGGACTTCCCACATTAATGAAGAAAGGCGCCTGGACATAAACAGTCGGGGAAAAAGGAAAAAAATAAAGACTTAATTTCTAGCAATGTATATGAACAGGGGGAAAAAACATTACATCCTTCTTCCCATCCACCACTGTTTTCCATGACATCAGAAAACGTGCACATTGCCATATGCTGCCCTGTGTGACCAGCAGAAGGCAACTTCCTCAGGCTTCCAGTTCTCATGCTGTAATTCTGTGCAATCTGTACAAATGGCTTTGAGAACATACAGCTGACACCTCTCAGGAAAATTCAGCTGTGACACTTCACCTTTTATTATTCCTTTAAGGTACACATAACCCATCCTGTACCACCTCTGAACTCACAGCTAAGGATTAACGAAATAGTAATAAAAGTGTTTTTAAAGTATACATTTTTCTGATGGATAGACAACAATCAGATTTCCTTATACCACTGTTATTTAATGATCTAACTACAGAATAGCCACATTATGAAAAATGATGCATAAAATAACTGAAAAAAATGATCCAAATCTAAAAAAAAAGAAAAAGATAAAAACTCTGACAGCATAAAAGTTACAAATACATACAATCTTGTATTTTCATACTAAAAGAGCCCATAATGAAAAGAAAAGCTGCACAAGGGTTTTGTAGAGTTAGGTGGGGGGTCATTTAACATGTTTAGCATAGCATAAGCATTTAGATGCAATTTATTAATGATTTTGGGTCCAGCATTTAGTTCTGTACAACGCCAGCAGTCACTAGGAAAGATTTTTTTTTTCTGTTTTGTTTTGCATCTTTTAGAAACTCACAGGCATGCTAAGACTCCTAGTTCAGGAGGGAAAAATGAATTTTAAGGTAAGCCTCATGAAAAGCTACCAAAACCACAAGGGATCTGAAAAGCCCACACAAAGTAAAACAAAAAAAATTAACATGAAAGCACAACACAGGGTGACTGCTTATAATTTAAGCAGGCCATGGCAATACTACAAACTAATATAATCCAATTTATCAATGGTGTGTTGATTACAAAAAATAACTTCTTACTCTTTTGACAACAAAACCAAAATCCAGCAAAAAGTCCTTTCCACCTGATGGCAAAGCAGTGCATTAGAGAAGCAAAAGCTGGATTCCTCATATCACACAATAAACATGGAACAATCTAAGTTCAATGTTCAATGTTCATTATAATGATAAAAAATGGGGGTGCGTTTTTGAAAATGAAAAAGTAAATTTGGTTTAGAATTCTATCTTCATTTAGCATATATAAAGCATTACAGATGGACTTTGAAATTTGTGCCAAAACAAAATGTTTATTCAAAAGAAGTATTAGAAGAACACTAATTTTCAAACCAGAAATAGCCCAAAACCTCAAAGAAACAGAAGTAATTTAAAGTACTATACTTCTACATAGATAATATTTACTGAAAAACCAACCCAAATAAAAACAAACAAACAAATTGCAACAATAAACAAAAACCCCAACAGCAAATGTGATCACAGTTTAGGAAAACATCAAAACAGTGTCACAAAGACTAGACTTATTTTCGTTGCTGTGCACCAATTCCAGTAATTCAACAGCAGTAATTTAAGAAGTCAGATTTAGTGTAGCTGCTTAAGTGATAATGCAAGATTCCTATTTTTTTAAAAGCACATTAGGACAAAAAACCCACCTGAGATATTTTTAAGGTTTCTCCTTTTTTTTAAATTATAAAGTGGAAACTTAATCCTTCAGACTAAAAGTCATTTTACTAACCCTGCAATTTGAATCTTACATAGAATGCGACTTTTGGATTAAGGAGGAATTTGAATGCTGTGTAATTTTAAAATACATTTTGGAGAAAAGACGTTCAATTCTTTTTAGAGTTTTAGAAAATGGAAATGTAAATCAAGGACAGAAGATGGAAGAAATTAAAAGCGCACACCTGCACCCATCTCCTAGAGTTTGGTGTTACAAGACAAAGAGCTACCAAAAATACAGCCGGCAGTATATCACAGAAGGAACTGAGACTTGAATCTAACCTGTAAAATCTGCTTTCCAGTCTTTGCTTAATGGTACTGAGGTCTGTGGGATATGCCACAACAGTGCAATACATTGGGTAAGCTTGAAGATCCACAGGTGCCACAAATGCAGAAGCAATATCTAGATGAAATGAAAAAAAAAAAAACAACCCACACCAAAACCCCAGTTACATACCACAGAAGTCTGATAGTAGTTTCAAGATTCACCCCCCTGCAACATATGCTATTTCCTCATGTTTGAAACATGTAGCAGTTTCCCAAAAATAACAGTAACTAGTTATTCTAACTGATTTCTGATATTCTACTTAAAAGAGTGTTTGCCGAGGTGTGTGCTGTAAGTACAGTCACTGCAGTGACTGCCCATTCTGTTGTGCACCACACCCTCCTCAGAGACAGGGCAAGCTCTTGTATAATATACAAATTTGAAAAGTAGGTTTGAATATACAAATTATACACATAGGAAGGCATGCAATTCAGTATCGTTATTTACAACACAGGCTCATTTAATTTGATTTTATATTGCCACTCTCACATCTTTAATCAAAGCAGCATGTTAAATTCTTACCATAAAAGTTACAGAGCTATTTCAAATTCCATAAGAGATGGGTAAAATCCACGCTCAAAATAAAACAGAAAGACAATATCCTGTCCCTACCTAACAGCAAGGAAGCCCAAAAATCAATCCACCATAATGCTAGAGGACTGCAGAGCAATTTAAGTCTGTGCATCTAAAGTTGTTTTTTCCCCTCCTGTGCTTAGAACCATCATGAGCGCTTAGACACATCATTCTTAACATTTTATACCTCAAGGAAAAATACTGCAATACAAACCCATAAAACCACCTTTAAAGTCTCTTTCAAAAGTCTTTAAAAACAGAAAATACATTGTTGCTAAACTGACTGCTCTTCTACTAGAAGCTGTTTACTTTTTTGAATGTTCTAGAAACTGCTGGTCTGTACCAATATGCACCAGACATACTACAGCTGGATCCCAAACTAAGCTGTATGTCATACACCATAATGCAAAACGTAAAACCATTACTCTTAGAAGGCACAGTGAAAATAACTCAAATTTCGTTTCCTCACAATTTCTTTGAATGTAAATCTCTAAATTTTTTACTACAATGTACAGATAATTCCTTTCTTTTGGAAGTAAAGGGAAGATTCCTATGCAGTATTGTCATCAAAGAAGCCATGTGGGATATGCAGGTAATTCGAATTATTTCAAGAATTGAGCTTTCTGACTTGCATCAAGTATTTAAAAAAAAATCAGTTAAAAAAAAGTATCTGTGACTACTTGTATGTTTAATTTATGACCACTGTTAGCTAAGACTGCTGACTTAAACACCATTTGTTCACCCACAAAGACATACAAAAGACTTATGATTCAGCCTGTATTTCACTGATGAATCTCCACTGAGACACCCATCTTTGATTAGGTAAACGTTTCAGTGATGTGTTAAATATTTTAACAATTACCTTTTCAGAAACTGCCTGTAAACAGCAATTGCTCTACAATCAAATAGCAAGTGGTTTTTCCCAAGGTTATCAGTTATGTTTTCCTCAACATTTTGCATAACTAAGGAAATGAGAAAGTTTTGTTCCAGTTAATCAGGAGGCTAAAGGTGTATTTTATCACATTCATTTGGGAATTTCAGAAGTGCACATGAGCAAAAATATGAACCAAAAAACGCTTCCCATATTATTCAGAATTTACCTAGAGTCATAAGTTGGTTTATCCCTGCAATAATTCTGTCGCACTCCTCATCTCGGGTCCTGGAACCCCACTCTCCATCCAGAGGTTTGTAGAGCAGTGTTCTACGTTCATCATCTGTTAAAGGAACACTAGTTCCCAGTTCTTCTGGAAATACAGCTGGAATGTAATATGAAAACTAAATAAAACAGATATTTGTACCTTGTGTAATACATACACCTGTAAATCAGATACCATATAATAATTTTTACTAACTAAAACAAATGAAATGCATAGCTCTTGATTTGTTCAAAGACATTTTGGATGCATCCAGTATCCTTTCTGTATATTACTGTGTGATAAATTTAAATCCCTACAACACAGTTTGGTGTACAAGGCCTCCTTCAAATAAGATTTATCCTCTTCTGAACAGCTAAATGTAAGATTTATTTTAGAACCAACTAAGACCCTCCTTTAACACAATTAAAACTTGTCTGTGGTTTTGGAGTTATTTTGTGTTAAACCCCAATATTCTTGGTAATAAGTTATTTTGGTAAGGAATGGCAGATGATTTTCAGATGAAGTTTAAGATAACTTTGACACTGATGCTAAAAAATTCTCCAGGTAATGGTTCCACCTTGTCAGAGTTTTGTGAGTTAAAATGCTCATACCAGAGCTCCAAAGCATGCAAATTAACAGTGTTATCACCCTAGTACCCTTGAGGATCTACCACCTTTGATAATTTATAAAGTAACAGAAGATTTCCAAAGTATTATGTAAAGTGTTCCTCTTTAACAATTTTTTTCTATTTTTAAAGAAGGTGTAACAACTGGCAATATTTGTGGATACAGCAAAAAATCAGGTGCAGGCCTAGTTATCTTAATCAGTATCTATCCTTTATCTGAAAATCTTTTCTCCTTCCTTAAGACAACATGAATTAGTCTCTACTAGAAAGTAAACAGGGCCCTACTACCTATTTTAATTATTTATTTTAGTCATGTTATTACTCTAACACCTATATTTTACTTATGACAAAAGAGGTACCCACTAAAAGAATGGTTGAACCAAAATGAAAAGTTGAAATGAACACATTTACAACTTAAAATAATTATTTATGATTACTTATGAGAGACAATGTTATCAAATGTTACATGGAAAACACAAGGAAAAAATGCAGATTCTACTTTGCTTTTTAATCAGTTCTATAAGGTCTTTTCAAAAAAACCTCCAAAAAAACAACAACAACAAAACCCTACGTGAGAAAAGTCTGTGAACAGTGCCCATGCTATGCTGCCCACTCTGCAGCATGTGTATCTGCCACATGTGCTGGGCTGGACAGGAAGCAAATCTTACTATTACTGAAGTATCTCACAGGCACACGTTGCATCTGCAATGCACTGAATGTCTGCAGGCACACTGACATATCTTAGAGAAGGCAGCTTCCTCAAGCTGACACTGGGCATTGGTTTATCTCCAATCCCCCCTAATTGTACACACAGTTAACTTTAACATTTACATTAACTTTAACAATTACATTAAGGTACCATACCATTACTTGGTATCAGCTCCATGTCCCAAGGGCTCATCTTCTCAGTATCACCATTGTCCCAGCTTAAAAATAACCACACTTAAGTTATCTACTAATATTGCTTCAACAATGAAATTACTTAATGTTTGTAACACAACTTATCTATACACCACAGAATATTATAATAAACTGGTAGAGATGCATGACTGCATTTAATGAAAGTAAGCTACTCAGTCAGTACTTCAAATGAAGTAACTAATTAAAATAAAAGATTGAAGATAAATTTGCTAACCAGACATTGTAGCACTGAAATAGGCTATCAGGATAATCAGGTTGAAGAGGTTCCTGGCTTTCAATTGTTCCAAACCACCAGGCATCATCTATCACTGACCTGAAACGATCACCTAGGTAAGAACATAAAATAATTTCATCAATACAGGGCACCTTACCCTCCCAAGAAAAGCAATTTTTACGTATCTCTGGCTTGATCTTGAGTACAGAAATCCATTGGAACACTTACAGCATCAACAGGAAAACATGAGTCATAGCTCAGTTTAAAAAAATTATTAAATTCTTTCTGAAGATTGTTTTTTAACCAAAAGTTAATACAGCATTTTAGAAAAATAACAATTTGCAAATCTATCTACATATTCTTTACATATGAATTTATTTCCTAATTTCACACACAAGGCAAGACATTTACATGCTATAACTTTAAGATTCAAATCTACTTTCATTAAACACTATATGCTAACTTGAAATAACTGAGCACTATGACACTTCTGTACAGGGAATATTTTACATGCTGCTGAGCTCCTCCTCCTTAGTTTCTGAAATGTTTTTCCAGTGACCGAAATGTAATTCAAGAATTTCTTTCCCTTTACTATGCAGGCAATCTGACTGATAATAGAATAAAATTCATTAAAGCTTGCTCAAAAGGTTAGCAAAGTAATTTACTATGACTTAAAATGGTTTCACTACTGCAAAGCACTCACCCAGCTGAGAAAAAATGTCAGAAGCGTTGTTAAAAAAATTACACGAGAATGCATATATTATACACCATCATAAATGCTAACATTTTCTACAACACATGCCACAAAATTTAGAAGCAATTTTTAATTTAGTGTTCAGTCCGTTCAATACAAGACCAATTGTAATTTAGGTCTGTGATTCCAAGAACTGCATATTTAGTTTTAATGAGATTTGAATATATACACACTTTCTTAACTGCTGCAGTGTTTATTCCATTTCAATACATCCATCCTCTGCCCAAATAATTGCTGCAGTTGTCTGAATTAACAGGAAGTAAATATAGATTCAAAAATGGTTTGCTTTATTTACTGCACTTTTAAAAAAAATGTTAAATTGAATGGGTTGCAAGGAATTCCAGGGCAATTATAAAGCTTCTATTAATAGTCCTAATTGTGCTGAACAGTACCAAGTATACCAGAAATGTGTGAAATGAAAGATCAAAAATGTAAATAAGGGAGGATTCTTTATTTTAAATGAATAAATTATTCTGAAGAGCTCTTAAAGTGCAGTCTTCCAATATGGCATTCCCTAGTGATCAGTTCTACAACGAAATGTGTGTAGGTACAACTGTGAGTGCCTTCATCAATCTGAATACAAGTAAGAACCTGTAATTTCTCAAACTTTGTTTGTTCTTTCTGAAATGATTCATACATTAATATACCTTTAATACTAAAAATACGAAAGATAAGCAAATCTTCTTGCTTAAAACAAACAAAACCCAAACAGCAAGAAAAACACAAAAAAAACCTAAAACAGACACAAACCCCACTAAACCTCCATCAAAACACCAAGGATTGCTATAGGTTAGGAAAAAATAAATAAATCTACTTTTCAACAACTTAAGAGTCAGATAATTTTATATCCAGTGACTCTACAAGTAGTACCTATAAAAATACTGATTTTTAGGCTAAGTGCTATAAATCATAGACGAACAAGAAAAGATAGTAACAGTAGTCTTTTTGTGAAGACAAACCAATAACTGTATAACATGAAAACAAAACAAGTAAACAAACAAAACCCCAAACCAAAACAAAATAAAAAACCAATTTGTTGATAAAAAGCTGTGGTAAAAGTTCAAGAGACTTGAGCATGTCAGACCAGCCTTTAGGATTTCAGATTTCTGTGGTTAAACATTTAGGAACAGAGTTTCATACATACTTCTAAGGCATTTCTCCTTATCCTGGAAGAAAATATGATCTACTTTTAAGGAACATTTTTATACTGTGTTCCACAGTGCAACAAAGCAGTGCATGATTGGTGTCAAGTACACAAGCAGACACTTGGTAAAATATATATACAGAGTGCAGGGTAATGCTCTGGAAGGCTCCTGGAAGAGCAGTAACAGCTTTAAAAGCAGTGTCTTTGCGAGCTCTGCTTTACCATTTCATACGGTTACAAAGAAGGAGACGATTTTACCACTATTTTTACTACCCAAAAGAAAAACTGAAGAATGAACTCTTCTAATATGCACTTGTCAGAGTTACAAGCTGGTATGAAACACTACTGACCTGAAACTGATATTATTTACATTGAATAAAGGTTTATAGAAAGTTGTGACACTTTCAGTACTTTTTGTGTAGCTCTGATTTTTTTCCCACACTCCAAGTTTCTCAAAACATAGTTGCCAGTCCAGGAAGGAGATGCCACCCCTCCTCTACTCCTGGATTTCTGTCATAACAGCTGACAGGTGACTGTTGGCTAGACTGTTCACCAAGTGTGGCAATAATTCTTCTTATGCTGCTGTGATCATGTGGGAAAACATGTACTGGATGACAGAGGAGAACAAGACCATGCATTAGGAAAGAGCAAAGCATGGTGACATATTAGTCAATGCTGATCAACCTTGTCTCTTAAGAGATCCTTAAACTGAAATGATCTTTAAAGAAGAAATCAAGGTTTACATTTCCTCCTGGATTAGAAGCCTACAGTCTTTACCAAATTCCCTATAGAACTGAAGACTAGCTGTCTTTTTGGACAACACAGTGTAAATATGAGATGATGAGATGAACTTATTCCTATGGCATCATTAATTTACACATCTACTGCTAAGGCACACAACCTAAGCAAGGATATCAAAGGACAGGAGATCAAATTCCTGTTCCCTGGCAGAAAAGTCAGGTAAGAAACAAACTAACAAACACCCACAAAAACAACAAACAAAACCCACAACAAACAAAAGAAGAGTTTTTAACATCTATCCATGTCACTTCTTCAGGTTACTTAGCTACAATGAACCAATGAACTTAGGAGAGGACAGCACTTCGAAAACAGCACTGAGACCTACTTCAAATGAAAAACAAAAAGGAAGGCTATCACTTTTACTTTTGGGAGAACATCACATCATAGAATATACTAAAATATTTGAAAGGACTTTACAGTGCCAATAATTCTGAAAATATTGTATCATATACAAATTTCTCGTAGGCAAACATTTAATCCTGTACTCTGGAGAATCAGTAATACTTACTTAACCTTTTAAGTTTCAGGGACAATCTAAGGCTGTTTTTATGAATCAGAATTTACGTATTGCCTGATTTCCTGAAAAAAAACCCCATCACTTCAAAGGATCGTTTTGCCATAATGCAGCTTTCTCTACTTCTAGTTAGATTTCATTGCTGAAAGATAACCTTTGTCATCATATGAAAAGGATGACTAGGAAATAGAGCTGACTGGAGGACCTAATCATGGACATTCTTCCAGTATCCAATACTTCAAAATAACCACACATAGGCAAAGTAAAAAGAATCGAAGTAATTCCTACATCACATGGCAGTGAATTCCAACTATATATTCTTCAATGACACTAAACTAAAGGTTTAAAACAGAATTCAAAAAGTATAAAGAGATGGAAAGAACATTCTCTTTCTGTACAATCTAAAGATCAATTTCAAATTTTGGAGGTGTTTCCATATTTCCAGTAGAAATTTCAGAAATTGGAAAAAAAAATAATTCTAGTAGCAATGCAGTTGTAAGAGGGTCTTCAATTAAACAAAGACACAAACATTATCTAGGCTACAATAAGTTATCAGTTAGCAGTAAACACAATATTTGTGAAAAGTACCCTTAATTCCCCTCTACAAACACATAAATGACATTTTCTTTGCACTTTCTTTTACAGTGCCCTTCAGTATTTTGTTGGTTTGCTGCTCCTTCAGTCAAGGACAAAGTAGGTCTCCCTACCTGAATACAAGCAGAGCTTATTCTCTGACTTCAGCACAGTATTAGGATTTATTTACCATAACCTACTTTTAAAAACATTATCATGAAAATAGCTAGACACTTAAACCAACAAAAGCACAAAACAAACCTCCCCCCACAACTCACCTATATTCCATCGCCTATGCTTTGCATCATCAAACTGTTGCCTCAAAACTAGGAAATCTATGACATCTGGCATATCATGGTACCTAATTACAACAGAACACACAACTATTAAGCGCTAAAACAGCAAGAGAACAACATAAATCACTTACATAAAAAAATTAATACTTAAAATTTAACACTTCAAAAGCACAAGGTCAACATTAATGTTATCTTTTAACTTTCAAC
The DNA here is from genome assembly GCF_022539395.1 of Myiozetetes cayanensis. Lineage (NCBI taxonomy): Eukaryota > Metazoa > Chordata > Aves > Passeriformes > Tyrannidae > Myiozetetes > Myiozetetes cayanensis. The sequence goes on along the minus strand of NW_026087411.1, from coordinate 82,490,185 downwards.
ATCACACACACTTCCTCTTCCCTCTCCCCCACAAACCAACCTCCAGTTTGAATATAATATTGCTTTCCTTACTTCATGGTGAATGCTCCTCCAGTCAGTTTACCCGTATCAGGGTCAAGAAAAGCTAGTTTAAGACAGCAGAGAGTAGGCAATCCCACTTCATACTTAATCCCAACTATTTTCATCAGCTCCTGCTCCTGGAATAAACAAAATAGTATGTACTACTACTGAAGTTAAGATAACTATAACAGCTTTCTGAAACACTAAAATATGGTTATACTGAATATACTATATTTCTGCCAGATAATGTAAAAATCAAGAATGTAAATTCAGTCTTCCAAAACAAGCTATTATTTTACAATGGAATATGTTTGAAAAATATTTTGCTAAGAAGTGTAAGTACCTCATCTGCTCAAGCAGATGAAAAAGCAGTACAGTTTAAGACCTGATTTCATTTAACTATTAATTTTTTCCCCTTACCTTGCAATACTAAGAGCACAGTAGAATTATCAGTATCAATAACTTACTTCTGGTTAGTTAAGATTTTTCAATACTAAGATACAAACAAAAAAAGAAAAAGAAGTCATACTCGCAATTCCATTTTATGCCACGGTTGTTTCTTGGGATTAATGTTATATATTTTGTTCTTCTTGGCCATTACAACGTATGCTTCATGACCTTGTCGGAAATAGTAGACCTAGAAGTGAAATGTGACAGTTACCCTAAAAAGACTTTGAGGAGCTGAAATGCTAACACGTTACTGCCATACAACATGGTTACTTTCTATTTTATCAACTTCTTTTCAGTCTGTTTTCCTGCAAAAGTTGCAGGTTCCCAAAAAATTAAGTGGAGGAAAATTAAAAGAGGTTATTAGATAAATATTTACAGAAAAAGTAGTAAAGACTTAGAACCCTATTTGCCCTATAAGCAAAATATCCTAAATTACATGTGAGACCAAAACAAAATCAGTAACAAAACCGTTCATGTATCATTGCACTACAGAACAATTCAATGACAGCAACAAGAATTCCACTAATCTACCTGGTTATTCATCACTACAGGACAGCCCTAAGTCAACAACTAAGTATCACTAAACTCACTATCTAGCTAATCCTGTCTGTTTTGAACATGACATATATTCAAAAGGAAAAAACTGCTGTTAATTATTGTTCTGGTAAGATTTCATGTTTGCTTCTATACCACTGAAAAAACCAGCCCAACAAAGAGATGAAAAAACTAAAAATAGGTATTTCAAGTGCTTATTGAGTTCTTTTTAATCCTTCCAGTATAAATTTCTATGGTTCAGACATTCAGAGTCTAACAGTTTTACTTTGATCTTACTGTATATGATACCACATGGATGAATGTTTTTGTTATAAATCACCACTGTAATGAGGCAGTAAGCTGAAAACCATAAACATATATTCTAGGAATGTATTTGAAATGTGAAACAGAGGTTCCTGAAACTAATTAGAACAAAGATCTGATAAACAGTTGTACTCCTGGTACAATGCATGCCAGATAAAAGATGCTCTAAAAGTGTCCCGACATGGGATTTCCATCAAATAGCATGATAGAAAAATAGTTTTAATGTAAAGATCCAATAGAACAACAACAACAAAAAGCAGAGTGAAAAGACCTCTTCAACTTTTAAAATACATTTATACAAATAAACATACCAGTACTTGCATTTCTACACCCTTTCCAAAACTCCTGTGTCATAAAAAGTTATAAAGAAGTATCTGTCAAGTTTCTACACCAACAGGTACTGAACTCAATGTCACATGGCAATTTTTAACTTTTTTAAATGGAGAAGGACTCAGCCCCACAATTTTTTTTAACCCTTGTTTTTAGAGTATTCAGTAGGCACAATATCATCATAAGGACAAAACACACAGCAATTACAAAAGGCTTGAGAGCAGTGAGAATCTCTTTGGCATTGTCAGAATCTGCCAGGAAAAGGAGCAGAGGCTACCAAGACACAGATCTAAGGCCAATTTCCATTGCACTTTCAATGTTGTGACAATTTTTTTCCATACCTTCCAAAAGGTATGGGAACAAAAAACAAAACAAAAAAGCACACAGGCTATGTACAATTCCTGCTACATTTAGTCTTTCTGCTAAACCACTACATAAATTCAACCCACTGTTTACAGAAATGCAACATTTTTATTTTGTATATGGCTCTAAGCATTGCATCTTCTGTCAGAAGAACAGATTAGGAAGATACCTGTGGAAAAAAAGGATTCATGTCTTTCCCCAGGAAACAGCTTTATTCTTCCTGAATTCCTGATTCTGCGTGTTTGTTATGGCACCCAGACAAAACCGTTTTTTATCGTGTTATTGGCAGAATACTCCAATGAACATGCTTTGCATTTCAATATTCAGACAGGGAAGTTGAAGTCCCATCTCTCTGGTGTGTTTCCACCATTCCTCAAGACACATGACAGAACTCGGTAAGTGGCAGTATTCGGAAAGGGAAATGCGATGGTATGGGCTATTCTTATGCACTGAGTGTAACTAAATGTAGCACTACTGTTTTTTCTTACTTATTTGTACAGCTTAAGAGAACGAATTTGAAGTCTCTCTCCTTCCAAATCTTAAAAACATACCAACCATCCACTAAACTGCTGGAAGAACACATGAGATCTCTTATCACCACATTACTCTAATTAAACCAACCTTTTATTTTCTATGAATCTCAAAAGTAACTTTCTAAACGAATAATTTCTTTTCTGAAGTAAAATCTGAAGTAAATCTGTGGAAGGCAAGTATCAGAGATGGGATTTCAGACAGAGCAGCTTGATTACAAACATATTCTCTGTTGGAGCAACTATTCCTACTTTCTAGGTACAGGATAGGAAATTTTGTGTTTGCTAATATAAAGCATTTTCAGCTAAAGGATGCACCCTATTTAGATATTCCTAGTGCACACTCACTGTACATGCTATTCAGCAGGTCCCAACCCAAACACACCAGTTTATGTTACTAAACCGATGTGATGCTAAAAGGTAAATGTAAGGTACAATAAATCTTTGTAAGGTAAGGTAAAGATAAATCTTGGGTTCCTTCACTGTATCCAGACAGTATCAAGCACAAAATACATTTATTTAGACTTGATCTTTTGAACAGCACCATCTCCAAAACATGTTTATTGGAGGGTATAAATCCATAAGAATTTTCTCCAGTTGCAACTCTCAACTTGAAATGCTCCTTCCCTCCCTCACTAGCAATGTCGATGTAATATTTGCATAGCTGTGCTGCTGTCAACTGCATCAGTGAAGTGATCCAGTAAAAACAAAACTGTTTGCACATGCAACCTCTGCTCCTGATTCAGTTTAAGGTGGCGCCTACTAAAAGCTTTAGTTCAAGATTAAAGTTAAGTAATTTTGCCACCATGTCAAATATTTCTCCAACAGCATTCTGAAGGTGCGAGCTATACAACAACTCTGTTTACTACCTCAGAAAATGCAGTGATCCCTGAAGAGACAAAGTACCCATTACAGTATAAGCCAGCTATTTCCTCTTATTTTAACCTAAGGGGATTTTAAGAAACATGCATAGACTGGCTTTCAGGATTGCATTCCATCTGATACTACTTATTCATACAATTCTCTGTAATGTTTGCTTGCTACATATTCCAAAGTAGAAACTGGTGGGTGTCCTTTTGCTACTGTATTTTGAGATATCTGGGTCATGTTTACAAAGTGTTTACAGTCTGGTTTGTATAAAATACATATATACCAAACTTCTCTTGTGGTTTTCTGTTGTAAAATACCAGCATTTTTCTGATATCAGAAACACAAGTGGAAAAGGACAACAAGAGTCTTTCTTCAGAATAAATGAATTAAAAAAACTCAAATGACACCCCACACCCAAAACAGTCAAATTAAGCAAAAAACCCACAATCTCCCTACAGAGGTTTAATTCCTGTTTTTTACTTCATGTCCCGAACTGAAGTAAGTGTTCCAAACTTAATTTCATGTTATTTCTTACCTATTCTTCAGTATACAAGATACCCTACAATTAAGGAATATTTTCACTAGATAGATCACCTCACACAACTTGTGTACAGGTGTCATAAGTAAATTAACACACTGAAGACTGTACAAGAAGGAATGCTACTGCAACAGTAGCAAAAAATTCAAAGCAATATGTGCAGAGTATTTTTAAGTATAGGAAGCAAAAGCAGATTTTAGCCAGACTGAAAAATGTTTTTAAGAAAATCCAAAATATTTTGATTGTAAGTCTCTGGGCAAAAATTCACAGATTAAAAAAAAAAAAAAAAAAGACAAAAACAAGCTGAAAGAACCAAGGACACAGAGTGAAAAACTACAATACCTCATCCCCCATCTGTGGCACAAATGGGCACCTCCGAGGAACAGTGTCTGTAATCCATGCTGAAGGCAGCCATTCTTCCAGCGTCAAGCCGTTTTCTGCTAGAACTCCCACAGCCAGCCTCTGAAGAAAACGTACACAGAAAATTAATATGAGTAAACTAACATCTGGGGAAGCTTTGTATTTTGACAAGTGTCTATTAAAATCTCTATTTCTTAAATATATTTTATGTATAAAGGAAATCATTGCCAGTGTGAGGATATATTTTAACTGCCTTTGGGGTTTTTTTTTTTGGGGGGGAGGGAGAGTTTGGAATGAGCTCGTCTAATAAAAATTGAATTTAGTAACGGTCCAGTAACTACGTCTCATGCCCAAAAAGATAAAACTGAAACATGCAATTCTCTTTAAACAAATTCACACATTTGCCTTGGCCAAAAAGAAACTAAAACTATTCAGCTGCCTTTAATTAAGTAACCTCGCATAAAAGGACGGAGTGATTAATGCACATAAACAGACCTAAGTCATGTGAAAATGACCTGGATGGGGTACATTCACATTACTTACTGGTATATTTACTACAAAGTGCTGTAGAAGTGCATTTCCAGACTGTATTTCCACGTCACACACTTGAAAGCAATGAAGCTCATTGCAGCCAATGGTTCTCTGTGAACACTGCATGTCTGTATCTAACAGGCCAGATAAAGCAGGGGGTTGTACAACCACTCGAGCAAAGCTGCTTTGAAATTACTAACAGAATCCTGTGTGTGTACAGAAAGCAATCTAGGACAGTGGTATAGAAAACCACTCCACTGATGGAAGACTCTGCATCCCCAGACTGCAAATAGGATGCTCCAAGTGTAATTCCATTGCATAAATTCAAATGTGGTTTCAAATGATGAGAAGTACTTTGAGTGCACCAGTGGGTATCACAGGAAAAATGCATAAATACAGGTAAAACAAAACAAAAACCCAAACCAGAACCTCTCCGTTGTAATAAACCAATAACATAGAAGCACCTTGTGGATTCTGAGGTTTAAGCAGGTCTATCTTGGGAGAAACTGATTACACTGTGTCAGAGAAAAGTGTCTAGCTCATTGGTGGATTATGGGAAGTTAATAAGAAATAGCCTTTACCCAGAAAAATCTTTCCTTGTTATAACTATACACATTAATTATCAGTTTAAGACCTTCTGGAAGCCAAGCCTGATCTCAGTTAATCATCAGGAGAAGACTATTCACAGCAACTTTATATAATATCTTCTGAAACTCTACTAAGCCCTTTGGTAATTAGTTCCACAACCTGCCTAAATGCTCAGGTGGGTTTGGGGTTTTTGTCTACTTTCAGAGGGTAGGGGTGAAATGGGAAAACTCTTCTTTTGAGCTTCATGCCTGTGTTATTGATGGGTGCTAATTCTGAATTTATTAATTTCTAAACAATGATAGTTTTATACAAGCTTTTTACTCATATCTCCTCCAAACTCTTGCCCTTTTAAGAGTCAGTCTCTGTGTCTGCACAAAGGGAAAAAAAATTCTATACCCTTTGATCTTCCTGGGTGCTCCTTCCTTGTCCTTCTTCACTGCTGTATCAGTTTTTAGATTGACTTTTGGTGAAGGGGGATTAGAAATGTAAGCACCATTCAAGATCATGAAGCCTATGTGTTAGTAGAGATGAATGTCAAACTTTCTCTATTCTTTTCTTAATTCCTAAGATTTTGTGCTTGGTTACAAAGACAGTCAAAACTTCTTTCCTCAATGAAAAGCCCAAATTTTGGATCAGAAAAACTTTCTACTAGAAACAACTGGGAGCTCTCTGCCCAGGAAGGAGTTCAAATGTACCACAGGAAGCTTCAAACACAAACATCTGTCAGGAATTACAGGTATAATTAATCCAGCCTAGCGGCAGAGGAAAGAAATTATTTTCTGCAGTTCTTTCCAGCCTAATAGTTTTTTGTGACTCAAGAAAGGAACAGCTCATCTTTAAAAATCTGAAATATCTAAGTCTGATACTTTCTGAATCAGAGATATACATCTCAATAACGGGAACCAAAATGGATGCAAGATTCCCAAAACACTCAGTTTGGCTTTAATCTAAGTGGAAATACTAGGCTGTCAACCAGTCTTTATTATAAAAGAGCTAAACTGGAGGCTTCAATCAGTAACAAAGTGCCCCACCATCTATTTTTGTTATCTTCCTTGGGTTTCTTCTTTCTTTTGATAATTTCTTTTGGTTTCAGGCTGTGTAAATACCAATATACTATTAGTATGGACAGTACAACCAATGACTGTGCACAATAAACAAAAAGTAGCCTAAACAAAGACTAAAGACTACCAACTAACATCCTGCATGCTGTAACACAGATTCACAGTCAATCTGACAATATGCCAACCTGCATGTTAGAACAGCTGTTTTTGTCAGTCTACCTTCTAATGAGGGCCAACACATTGAAACAATGATCTTAAGGAATGCCCAGGACTTCTAATCTTATAAATAAACAATATGCAGGTATTTAGTTTCTTGGATGATACAGTTAGTTTCTTTTGATATTACAAAAATAATAATAATAATGGCCAGTCTTCGCGAGTGAAGATCCGGGGAAGGTCTTTACACCTTCCAGCCTGCGCATTGGATTTTTTAGGTGAGACACAGTGTGCGCGGAACTGAGCCCACCCTTTAATCCTAAGGTTCATCTGCCGGGGCCAAGCGAGCTTGGACGGTGGCAGCGAGGTCCTCAGGACGTATACAAAAATAGAAACTATGGGTTTACAAAAGTAAATAGCATCTACTTCTTATCTCTGTAAAGAAAGAATGAAGAATGAAGTTTCCAGAACTAACAAAATCAAAATAACCCCTCAAAAATCACACTTAAAATAGCCAAAGTCACTGAAAATTTTCCTCTGAACTGAAATGACATGATTATATTAGAAAGCAAACAAAACAGACAACAACAAACCCTGATCAAGTGATATTCCACTTGATGGGAATATAGTAACAAGCATAATGCAAATATCATATACCAAGAAATTGAGAGACAAAAATTACATGGTAGTGCAGAGCTAAATTATACAGGCAGACAAGTCAGCAGAGCTGAAAAAATACCAGCATTTTATACCAAGACTTAATATATCCACAGAAAGGAAGTTTCCAGTGTGAGAAAGGATGGTGATAAAGACATTGGAAGTGTTCCTGAAGTGAAATGCATCTTATTTAGAAAGCATATTGTTACAGCCATCTATCATTTGACTTATAAGAGTTGTTAATTATCATGTTACAAGTAAAAGTCATGATGTATTTTAAAATTAGACAACATTAAGTTATATATGTAACTGAATTATTCACCCAATTATTTCAAGTCAGCAGGTATAAGCAACCTGTAATACACAAAGAATCTCTAACCTTTTGTTTTCTCTCTTTGGGTTTCCTCTTCTTTGGTGATGTTGATGGTCCATCTTTCTCCTCAATACCCTTTTTCCTCTCCTTTTTAATTTGCTTCCTTTGTTTTTCAGGTCCTTCTTCATCCTCTGAACTACTTTCTGCTTTCTTTGTTTTAATTTTAGGAATTTTCTTTGGTGGTTGCAAATTGATTCCTGCATCTGCTGTCCAGTCAGAATAATCACTAGAATAGTCACTATGTATGGCATGCCAAAGAAAAAAAAGAAATTAAAAACCAAAAGTTAAAAAGCAATTCAGAGTGCATTGGATTACACAATATAACCTAATACAAGATTACAGGTAACAATCTAGGTAACAATATCTCAATAATTTAAACCTTAATGCTTAAAAACCCTATATTCCATCTACAATTTAAATAGTAGTAAACCAAAAGCCTTGACATCATTCAGTCTTGCCAGAAGCTTAACTTATAGCATCCCCAGATCACTGTTTACTTGGTCAATTCAAGCTGATGCACGCTGAAGTCTGGATATCGCTTGAACTACTTCTGGTTCTGAACCGCTTTGAACAACGACAATAAAAAAAGATGGGTGAAGCTACCTCAATCTTTGCTTTCTAATTTCAAACCACGGGTCACACAGCTCAGCCTGTCAGCCATAGGAAACTGCTACCCACATGCATGAAGTGTGCGTGCCCCTGAAAAGAATTATTCTCCTGTAAAACCAATTGAAAACAATTTTGCTTCCAGCAAACGAGGACAAAACCTTCCCTAAATTTTAGTTAGTAATATAACTGACAGTTAAACCCTGAAAGTTTCAAGTTCTCATTCCTTTTTTCTTCTGAGTCTGCACAAGTTTTAGTTATTACTCGTTAACTGTTTACAGAGAAAATTATTTCAGATTTATTGGAAGGAATTTTCTCTCACTTACCTAGAACTGCCATCACTGTGCCATGCTCTTTCATCATCTTCTGATGTTCCACCACTGGCAACAACTACTTCCCCTTCCTAACAAGGGGGGCAGAGGGTGTTGGGGAGGTGCCGGGGGGGCAGAGAAAAAAAAAGGCATTTTCTTTGGAGCTCAAGTAAGTTATAATACATGACAATACAACAAAAACTTTTCTAGGCTTTATATGTGTTCTAAATATCAGCATTATAGAAGCTTTACATTGTTAGAAGGGATTTAGTTTGCAGATAGTTCCTTTACTTTAGTGGACTTATTTAAATGAAAAGAAGTATGAAAATACCTATGCCTGGACAGATCTAGTGTAGAGCAACATTAACAGAGATCTGAGTGCTTCTCAGTCTCCATTTAAAAAGGCTAGCTTACCTTTTCAAAAATAATATCAAGTCTTTTTTATGTAGTATTTCCACATTTTTTCAATATCAAACAAAAACTCAATATCATTTTTTTTGTATTCTTACCACTCATTCTCTACCATAGCTACAGAAGCACAGAGTGGTTGAAGTTGGAAGGGACTTCTGGAGGTCTCATTACTCAATCTCTGCTCAAGCAGGGTCACCTAGAGTCGGTGACCACAGTGCCAGGCCATATGGGCCATACTGACTAGGCTTACAAACATAAGGAAGGCTTAACATTGCACACATACACTTTGCAAAATGCCCTTACAAACGAGCATTTCTCCCCTTTGTCAACTACCTTTTAGTCAAAACTAAACATATACAACAGCATGTGAAAACCTAATTCAACCTCATTTTTTAAAGAGGTGAAAGGAAATGCACAATGGAAAATGTAACTTGAGTTTCCACTAGAAACAATGTTTAATTAGATGAAGCAGGAGCTCAATGAGTCAAAATGGAATATGTAAGACTGCCTCATGAATAACGATCTTACATCTGAAGAACTGTGTCCATTTTCCAGCTCTTCAGCAGGCCTCGCAGTTTCTTCCACTGCATATCTCGTACGGTAGTTATGCTGATTAGCTGCTTGTTTTCTTGAGTCACTACTGTCTAGTAAGTTATCATGAGAATGGTTCTGTGAAGACACAAAAGTCAAAATACATAATTTTTGAATATATATTTTATTAATACACAGCACTTATTTTCTTTAATAACAGTATTCCAGGAAGCAATTTTTGCAGTAGTAAAAAAGATAAAAGTCCCAAAATAAAGAGCTGCTGAAGAAAACACTCCACATACATAGTTGAATATAAGCACCAAGCAGTTCAGTGTATTCTGGAAATAATTAGAATTTCTTCCCAGACAAAATACAAATTTTTAATCTTTAATTATTAAAAAAAATCTTAATTCTCTTCAAGGTACGTATAACATATACATAAATACTGATAGGCTGCTGAGAGCTTGTAACAGCTCAGAATTACACTAAAAATGGCCCAGGAGACTCTTACAGAGAAGTAAAAGAAGGATCAGATCTGATAGAAAGCAGACCCATACAGTAACACATCACTTAGCATACAGAAATGACTGTTAGCAAGTAAAGGCCTTTAAGTGGTATGATGATGCATGGAAGAGTTCAAATAAATGAGTCAGTTGGATTGAATACAAGTTCTTTTGAAGCCTAAAAGAATGAAATAAGGCTGTAATTTAGAAACACTTCATGCTCCAACATTAAGAGATTTTGTTCCTTCTTTAGAATATATATAATGCAAACACTTGCTCTCAACACCAAATGTGCAATTTTGTGTTATTCCCCAACCACTGGAAAAAAAGCAAGAGTTATGATCTCAACTTCAAGAGTTTTGTGCTAATTTTTTTTGGCATGCATATTTGAACTTCATCCTAGCTCAGATGCAATGAAATAGTTTCTGGGCAAATTCCTAGATCCCACAAAAGGAGATATACTTCCCCAGTGCTCCTTCTGCCACAAGGGAAACCTCAGGTGCTGATATGGCTGAAAACAGTCACAGAGATGAAGAAAGCAGAACCAGAGAAAGACACAGAAAGGTCCAATACTATCAGAGTATTCTAAGTGGGGCAGACTGCTTGTACCCAGCCCTCTTGGATTTTTTTTTTTTTTAATTTGTAGGAAAGAGAAGATCTTTTCCATCATGTATGATGAAAGCTGGTTCATGAGGTTAAATTTCTTGTTGACGAAAATAACCCCCACTTTTTACAGTGAAAACTATACTAAAACTTGACTAATCAACAGTAGCTAGCATTTGATTTTCCTTAGCCACAACAATTCTCATTAAAATGCAGAACTCTAGTAATTAGTTTTTCTCCTACCCTCCCTGTTAGACGATAAACACTTTTTGCAAGCATGATTGCAGAAGATCAGTAGGGTAGGCCAGCACACCACTCTGTACAAGCGCATTCCAGTTTTCATCAAAGCACAGAGGACCAACACGAATTGCTCTATGCTCTTTCAGTGAGCACTGTGCTTCTGTTGTTCTGTCTAGCTGGGGAAGCTATCACTAACAGCACAGCTATCAGACTCTTCTATGGGACTGCTCAACATTTTAACATTGCCCAAGACTTTTGAGACCTGGAGCACTCCTCCTTCTGGATTCAAACTCGCAGTACGTACCAGATCTCCTCAAGCTGCTCTGACCTAACCCAGAATGGCTCCCATGCAGCCCCAAGCCCAGTGGCTGAGCCCATCACACAGTCTTCTGTCTCTCAGCCTTCTGGGGCTGCTCACTTCTCATCAAGCTCTCAAGATGCATTACTGAAGCAGAGAGGTCACAAAAGCCAATGTTATAACTGAATTGTGACTTTTTGATAAAGTCCATCTGCCTCTTAGCATTGTGAAATATAGTCAAGGAAGCATCACAACAGCATGGAATCACATAACCCCCAACAAAACAAACTACTCAAGTATCCTTTATAGGAATGAGGACGCACTTTGCAGAAGCTACATTACAGCTTGACTGCAATGCTCCCATCTTCTTTCTAGAAAGCAGAGTCCAAAAACTTTATCTCCTATTTTTTTTTTTCCAGAGGTGAGGTTTCTCAAATGGTTATTACAAATATAGCTTTTCCCTACTTAAATAGAACAGTGGATCCTGAAGCACTTTGCACTACTCTTTGGCTTTGAAAACAGTTCTTTACTTTTGGTAGTTCAAAGCTTGAGGGAAACTAAAAAAAAAAACCCAAAACCCCAGACCCAGTCCCCCCGCTCCAATAATTCCTTCCTGGGAGAAAACAGAATCACTGTATAAATATTGGGTCTTAGTGACATTAAAGGGTAACAAGCTGCTTTGGAAGAGATGCAATGCCAAAACAAGAATAGAAAAAAACCCCAGGAAAGCCAAAGTACGAGTACTTATCCATAAGTAACAGCACGATAGAATGACTGACAATGGAAGGGATCTCTAGATCTCACCTTGTCTAACTCTACTGCTCAAGCAGGGATGATAAAAGGGGCCATAAGGTATAAAACTGCATCATCTTGCCAAAAAAAAAAAATGTATTTTAACATCATTCTTATTCAACACAGCTTTGCAAAATCTGATGAGAAGTTGCAGGTCAGGGAGAACTTTATTTAAGGGGAGGGATGGGGTCCAATGCGAAAGCTTGACTATAAAGTGTTCCAATGGTTTTTTTGACAAAATGGAATCTATCACCAACATACCCAACAATGACTAAGGAAACACAGCTAATGTCCCCCTTTCCCAGTATATAAACTAAAGAAAGAGCTTGAAATTGGACCCTCAGCTCTAAGGGTAGGCTGGGAAATAAAGCCAAGATTACCTATGATTTAAGATTCAATCATCACTTTCTATCTCTCTCAACACACTTTGATGAACAGTCATATACACTGACAAGTACCTTGTATCTTACCCAAGGCTTCCAGTCAATATCAGAGCACATCTATTGACACACTAGAAATTACAGCTATGTCAAAACAGTTCTTCTGCAAAATACAAGTGATGGTGTTTCATGTATTTGAGAGGGATACTGGACACTGCTGGGGGTCTTGGTAACATCAGACCATTGAATCCTTATGACACTGACAGCACTAGGAAGCACAGCTCTGCTGCTCTTCCATACAGGGCTGGAATAATTTTGGGAATCTTTGGTTGTAGTAATTTCATAGTATTTCTTAACCAGTAGTATCTATTTTTTTATCTGAAAATGGTTCCTCCTTCTTTAATACAACAAGAATTAACCTCTACTAGAAATTTTAATAGTGGTAAAGCAAAGCACACCTCCAGTATGAGAACCCTAACATTAAAAAGCTCACAGTTTCTTGTCCTGACATTTTTTTCTTTGGTTAAAGAGAAATCCTTCCATATTCTCCTCACATTTGTATCAGTGCTCATAATTACTTAGTTTTTACTCTTACCACATCACATGTATGTAAGAAATTGGGAAGAGCTGCTCTGAAAACAGTGAAGATAACAAACACTAAGCACTAAGTGCTTGTCTCTGGAGTTTTAGATTATTTTCCTCCTTTCTTTTTCTATGTAAGTAGAAAAACTACTATTTCAGAGGAACACAACTAAGCCACTTTCAGCAAAACAAAGCACACATTTGTCCTCCCCATGTTCTGTTGGTTTACAATACAGTCACTTGCACCCATCACAACAGAGGCCTACGCCTACTTTTGTCCATCCATAATGATTTCCCACCTTCATTTCTAGAAATTTCAGCATAAAATTTCCACTTAATGAGAAATATTTCCATTTTTGTCACACCTTACTAGGACACACATCACATCAACCCTCTAGCATACAGACATTTCGCACTCTTTAATATTTATTAAAATGCTCTAATCCTAGTAGTTCAGTAAACTAATACGCTAAATTACTTGGACTAGGAAAATTTACCTAAGCATATTATTTATCTCACTTCTCATCTGCTCCTGAAAATAAATAATTTGAAATACAGTTCCACTTTCAAAATGCAAAAATTCCCTTCTATCCATTTTCATTAATGTTTAGGGGTTCAAGATTTTTCTTTTTCTTAAATGTTTTTGTCTAATAATAATCAGAAAAAACCCTATTCCTCATCAATGACTTTTAAAGTTAATGAGTTCTTCATTCAGCCTGCAGGTCAGCGATGCTACATACCATTTACAAAATACTGTTCAGGTCAAAACACCCAAGCTGTTAGGTCCTCCCCTACAATTCCATTAGTCCCTTAAGCAATCATGTATAAACACTTCTCAGTATGACCTGTGTCAAAGAAATGTGGGCTTTCAATAGCAGAATGTTTATGTGACTTCCATCTAAATTGCAGATACTGTTAAAGAAAAAGGATTGAAGTATAATTTTGTACTACTTTTATCACACCCTACAATGACCCTGGACTAAAAGTTAGCAACAGGACTTTGGAATCTCCTCAAAATGTAATTACAGCTGCTTTATGTTCTTCCTTACTGACCTACACTTTAGTATGTAATCCAAAATGCTAACATTCATTCCTGCCCTCCTTTTCATTTTACTTCTGTATTTTTTACTTATTTCAGTTAGAAGGAAAGAGAAGAAAATATTATTTTATCATTATTATATGAACAGACCTACTAAATTTCAAAAGTTGATATAAAAATCAGTATTTCCTACCAGTATAAATACAACTGAATTTCAATATGAGAACAATGTTTTAATACGAGCTTTGTTTACGCTGTTTCCAGAGTAGCTGGCAGTACTGTAGAATGAGAAACTTTATAGAATTCTTGCTGTAATTCTTAGTTCCAGAGATTACTAGAAGATAATATTTTGCCCTGTATTTTGTTGGAGGTGTTCCCCATCTCCTTCAGATCATAAATCCTCTCATCAAACCTTAAGAATTCATTATGCAATAAAAAAGGTCTGTAGTTCGCAACAGTGCTGTAATATAAATTACAAGGTATGAGTATCACAACTTACTGGTTGTTCTCAAGCAAAAGGAAGATTTAGACCATACTTTCCAGTTCTATCTTCAACCTAACATAGCTTGTATTTAAAGTCACACAGTCACAGCAACAGAAGAGCAGTTATAATTAAGTTATTAATTTTTATTTAAAACAACCCTAAAAATATCAGAGAACAGTTTTTTGCTAGTGCTAACCACAAGCAACAATAAAAATCACTAAAATCTGTGCAGCTTATTTAATTAGGAGACTCAATCACTTGGGATCAAAACCCCTTTTTCTTCTTGAAAACTTGCTTATTTAAAGCCCATGTGATATCTACTCATTGCTCAATCCCTCTCAAATGTTTCTTAAGGGATTTGAATTAGTGTACTTCTCAACAGTCAGAGTCCTCAAAAAAGAGACATATTTAATGAAGAATCAACTACGAAAGAAAGATCAACCTCTTTATCCTGAGATGACATAAAAAAGTATCCAGTAGGGTCTAAGAAGGATTTATTTAAATGTTCTGAAAGTGTTACTGAATTAAGCAGTAATTTCTATACAGAAAATTTACTGACATGCTCAAATGAAAAGACCATGACTGCCTGGGGTTTTTTTGTATTTCCTCAGAACAAAGATGGTAAAGCCTTTAGTCACTTCCCAAGTTCTCTCCTTCACATTCTGAGCATCCAGAATCCAGATCACAGACCCTCCAGGGGTAAATATATGAAACTGAAGAAAGGTATTCTTAAGTAACAATTGCTCTCAAGGATTTTAAGGGTATAAATATCTGCAATGAAAATATGGGGCTCAAAAGACCTAGTGCTACTTTTATAGCTTGGAGACTAATACATTTCTCTGAAAGAAGATTTTAAGAAAGTATTCTTAAAAAAAGAAACTTGTATTAAGCTTCTTTTCTTCAAAGATACAATAAAAATAATTGTTGAAACCAAAATGTTGGACCAGTTAGCCTACTCTGTTAACTTTTATGTCCTAGTGATATTTTAGGAAAACTGTAACCCAATTAGAAACTTAAGGGTAAGTTGGTAAGAATTTACATTATCAGGAAGCATCTTCTGACTAGGCTGTAGCTGAAAACAAGTAAAAAAAAAAGAAGCCCTTGAGAAGTGCAACTGTTTAATTAAACCAAAAAAGTCTATAATTCAGCACAAAAATACATCCCCTTAAGACAAGAAACAACTTTGTTAAAATCTGAATTTGTGAGGCCCATTTTCTATTACTCCCAAGAGAGAAATAAGAGTTACAAAGATTTCTGATGTCCTGGTATTTCATTAATGAATCCTGTCATGTGGCACAGTTTCTTCCCTCATGCACAAAAACTGAAGATAGAAGGGAACAAATACTTTTTTCAGAGTATCTTGGGCACACAATGTTAGTGACCGCAGCATTGAAGATAGCATACCAGCATCATCTTTTAGGATAGCACGAGTATGCAAAAGGCTGTGCAGCTCTTAACTTTATCTGAGTCGTGACTTGATTTTTTTCATATAAGTTGAAAAAAAAAAATTAATCTTACGTCTTTTTGCTGGTAAAAAAATTAAAGGATATGTTTACAGAAAGAATTTTATGTCTTGTTTGTTTGAAATTAGTTTTATCTATGCATTGCACCTGCCTATCTGTGCTTTTCTAGCTAAATGACCAACTATGTTTTTGCAATAAAGGAAGTAAATTTAAAGTAACAGTAGAGGAGAACCTATGCTTTGTGTTTTGTAATACGCTTAATATACAGGAAACTGTTTTCACTCTTCATCAAAAACTTCGTAAAATACGGGCCTTCAAGGACACCTGCAAATTATTCATTGAAAAGTAAAAATGGTTTACAGAATCTAAGATGGAAAACTAAAAGAGTATGTCCAACAGTAGACAACATGTATTGATTAATACTGACTCCCTACAGCAAATCATGTCCCTAACACCAGATTTGCAGCGATTCTCCCCCTTCTCAGGGGGTTCTGAAAGTAATTCCTGTTGTTTTTTTATTCAGAACATAGTGAAACACCAATACAGGCATGCTTCCTCATTCTGAGGAGGTGAACAAACCCCTTTACCATGTTTTTTAAATGTAAAACTGAGAAGAGGAATGTAAATTTATGTGACCTAATGCATTGAGTTAAATTTTATGATTCTTTCTGTGATAATGTAAAGGTGTCTACTTACCTTAGAGAAAGTAGGTACTTTGCTTTCTCTTTGAATGTGACTCATTATGTGTTTTCTTTTCTCTTCTGACCGATACACCCTTACTTCTTCTTCTCCCTTTGCTGTTCTCCATTCTTCTTGCCTACTGAAAAAAGAAAACTGAGATGTTAACTCTAAAGGCAATTATTACAACTGAGAGGACCTATTCCAAACCAAGGAATAAACATTCAACATTTATAACATTCTTTGAACAGTAGTTCTTCGCTTTACTGTTGGCTTCCAAATTAGCTTTTATGAACTAAGTAAGATTTCCATCTTATTTCACTGAACTAGAGCAGTTTATATTTGACTGTGGCAAGTAGGTTTTTCATTACTCATTGAAGTATTTATCACAAGAGCTAATTACTGAACAAATCAAGTTCCAGTTTGGAAATCAAAATTTACCTCAGGTGCTTGATAGATTAGGTCAGTATTCCAGACATAAAATGCCATATAATGACAAGAATAAAAGGAGTTAAAACATGTAATCTTATGCTACAAGTCAGAAAATATTGAGGCAACTAGATTCCATTGCCTCTGTCATTCATTAAGTGGTCAATTTTCATTCCAAATCCTTCTAGACTTCCAAGATTTTTCAAGTGTTATGCAAACAAGTAAGTTCAAACTGAAACTGATTTTATGAGACGATTTTATGAGAATTTTGAGAAATTTCTCATAAAATTATTGAGAAATTTTAGACAACAAAATAAAAAATAAAATCCCCTCACAAATGTTTCTATGATGATGTGAATTTCAAAACTGTCCAATTGAATTAGGTTCAACAAACTAAAATTCTTTGCAACCTTGGCCTATGTTTACCTGGCCACACCAGAAGATAGTTCAGGCACTACAACCCTGCGACTCCAAGCCACAAGGTCCCGCTCAGTGGCTATTTCACTTCTTGGTGCGTTGCTGTGCATCTGACGCACACCTTCAATCTGTCCGCTACGTCTTAATCCTATATTTGGTGGTGAATGTACTTCTGAGGTAGAACTTACAGATCCTAAAAAAATCAAAAAGCAACAGTTGTACTTGATCTGAAATTCTTAGGGTAGCATTTAAAAGAAAATCTCAGAATGAAAGGGAAAAATTAATTTTACTTGATCTATTACTTTGAAAGAAATTGTATTAACTCAATATAACCTATTTCAGCAGTTTCTATAGTCACGACTACACACACACAAACAGCTACTGGGCTGCAGCACTCTGTTTAAAAATTCACATTGAAAAGGAGCAGATGTATCACCAATCTGAAGTGAACCAAATGTTTGCTTTTCTTTAAAAATGCTTTTGAAACATTTATGCAAAGCTGGCTATCGCTACTGCACTCTAATAATAGTGGTCTAGTGGTAAAGGCGCGGCGCTATCACCGCCAAGACCCGGGTTCGATTCCCGGTCAGGGCCACTCCCGGGCAGGTACTGCACTCTAGATCTGTATTATAAAACAGTGGGCTATCTCACTGAATCAGTGTGTTCCTTAAACAGTCTTCTACCTTAAAAAAAACAAAGCCACAATACTGGAAATTAGGAATCAAGCTGTAAAATTTACAGACAAAAAATTCAAATGGTCAAGAGGTTAAAAATAACCAAACCAATCAAATCCAAAACAAAACCATACACATCTGCAAGAGCTTTCAAGCACCTACAGAGTAGCGAAATTTAAACATTTTCCATATCCTTCCCTGGACAAGCTATTCTTGCTTACTCTAGTGGATTGCTAACCATGATTTTTTAAGTGTTGAAAACTACTGTGTCCTCTAGTGCAAGACACTGAAACATGGAACAGTTTAGGAGAAAAATAAGCAGCTCCTTCCAGTTTTCTCCCTCCTGTGTCCTTATTTGAGAGAAGTCAGATTTCAAACAAGTAGATGGCCAATTCCAGATTAAACGGACTAGTTACTTCTAAGGGAATACAGCTGCTGCAATTCCCTGAGTGAGCAGACAATAACAAAGATAAATTTATAATGTTAAGAATCCCAAGTTTTTGCAGAAAGATAAAAAAAACATGGGAAAGCTCTATTATTTACTACAGCTCCGTACCTCCTCTCTAGTAGTTTAGCAAAAGGCACAAATCATGCACAGTAATGGGATTTCTGTTTTCCAACATCCAGTCTCAACACCCATCCCCCAGTGATCTACCTCTGTTTATCCGGCTGGTACTACTGGTTCCTGCCTCCCCAGAACGTCTCTGGTCCTGCTCTTGCTGAAGTCTTTGAATCATGCTATCCAACGGACTAACTTCTTGATTTGCTTGCTGACTAAGAACTTGATTCAATCCTGTGAAGTAAAATATACAGGAGAACAACATATAAATGTTAATTTGAAGAAACAAATGTTACAGATGGCTCATTTAAGTTCTAGCTTCAAAGTTAAAAGTAAATTATCACATGCGTAAGTATAGGCTAATGCTTATTTTTTTAACAGTTGTTTTTTAAAACAGGACAACTTTTTTCTTAATATAATATTTGAGAGTATGATATTTCTTGGAGCAGGGTAAAGATGACCACATATGATTCCTAATAAAAGTTTAAATTTGATCAAGTGCCAGCAAGCCACAGAAGCTTAATACAACTGTTGTTTGTCAGCTCAATCAGTGTGAATTGTTCAAATCCAAGATTAGACTGCCTCAAATGCATTATAAAACACTCTATAAGCTTCAATGAAAGAACTACATCAAGAAGGTCTAACTGAATTAGAAAACAATTATCTATACTGTATAACACCAAGCAGTAAAAATGCTTGATTGAGCTCCACATAGGCATAATGACCACACAGAATAAGTAATGTTAATTTTCTTTGGTATGTAAAACAGCCAAGAAACCTCCTTTTGAGTAGATCTCTTGAATGGAACACGGGAAACAGTTCTCACAGAAGT
Organism: Myiozetetes cayanensis; assembly: GCF_022539395.1. NCBI lineage: Eukaryota > Metazoa > Chordata > Aves > Passeriformes > Tyrannidae > Myiozetetes > Myiozetetes cayanensis. The sequence continues at coordinate 82,470,628 of NW_026087411.1, read as the reverse complement.
GATTACAAGGTGATAATACTGTTTCTGTGCAGAAAGCAAAATACACACCATGTACGCATAAGCAACACAAAAGTTGCTTTCATACTCACAGTGGTCACAAAAAACAGTAGAATGAAGAAAAAGAGACAAGGGTTACAGTACTCATTCAAAAAGGAAGTCAAGACACCTCCACACAGAATAATGAGATAGTGGAATGGAGTAGTGGCAAGCTCTAGTTAAGAGAAGCAGAACTTGCAAAACTTTGTAATGAGGGATAACACTGTTCAAAGAAACCAGCTAAAGAAGTTATTTTTCTAGCATGGTTCCAAAGAAATATCACAGTATAAACTGCACTTTGCAAGATCAAAGACTAGATACAGTAACTGTGCTATGAAACGAAGAGCTTTGATTATGTGGTTGCACAGAAGTAGCTATCTCATAACCATATGCAGAAAAAAAAACATAAATATTTAAGATAGTGCTCTCAGGCTTTCAAGGTTATTGAAGTCAACTTCTGTAAAGCAGCAGAACCTTGGAATCACGGAATGAGCTCTGGTATAACCACAGCTGGATGTTTTCTGACTCATGTAGTGAAACAGATTAATTTGTTGATCTTGTGACCAGACATAATGTCTGCTGAGAACAATGGGAAATACTACTAATAACCCAAGAATGATCTTAAATAAGGAAACTGCTACCTAAACAAAAGGAATGTTTTTATGGATCTAGCTATGAGACTATGCCTTAGCAAGGAACAGCAAGTGCTTTCTTTTTAAATGAAATAACCAAGATACTGGTATACACTTGATATTTTCAAAACATTTGGTTTAGAAGAGCTTCACGTACATCTAAGCAGTAAATAGAGCACGACTATCTGAATTCCCCCTACTCTTAAAAGCCGTTATAGAAAACTTGACAAGAAATAGATGGTCAGTGTTCTAACTGCGATCCATCAAATCCCTCAACAAATCTCCAGAAAGAAAAGGAGTTTCCTTAGTAAAAGGGAACATATACAATATATAAACAGTTTACCTCTGCATTAGGCTCAGTATATTGTCACTGAACTATAAAGAGGTAGAAAAAAAGTCTTGTGTCTCCCAGTAATTTCTTTGTCAAAATGGTTGATGACTTCCTACTATTAAGAAAAAACACTATGGACATCACCTTCCTATAGGCATTCATGTATCACGCAGACACACCATTAAATTTAATTTTGTTGAGTCTATGTGCAGAGTGACTTGTTTCATGATATTATATTGGAGAATATAGCTGGGACATTTTCAAATTTGGAGAATTTCACAATGCAGTGGATCCACGCTGTAGCTGTAACAATTAAGTCGCACCTTTCCCTAGAAATCAAATTTAGTTCCAAAGCCACTAGCTTAAAAGTTAGCGATAAAACATGGCATACATTCACCAGAAAGGATTTTTCTCTTTCTTACACTTGCTTCTCAGGTAGCATTTCTTCCTGTAATTTTGGAGGAAATATGAAAATCCTCCTTAAAATTATTTAAGTATTCAGTGGCTTTTAATCCCAAGGTCTACAAATAAGGATTACGAGATATTTTGGTAAACACACTGTCAGTTACCCTTCCTGGAATCTCTGACACACCACAGGCTTAAGTATCATATATATGTAAACCATTATTTAGCAGCACATATTAGTCAGCTTTCACATATTTTTAAGAATATCCAAATACTTTTAAGGAACTTCCTTGATTTTGTATTCTTATCAAGGTTTCAGAGTTCTCTAATCAAACCACCAAAGCTTAAGATGTCTGACTCTCTTAAAACTGTCTCTAGCTAAAGAGGAAGAGCATTTGTTTCAGGTGTCTTCTCATTTTCCTCTTCTTGTAGGTGTTACCTTTTCCAACTTATCTGTGGAAGATCAGTCTACTTCCTAGGTTTTCTAAAGTAGGAATGCTCATCCAAAGAGACAACTGAAAGCTCACTCAGCATCATACATTGTTCCAGGAATGAAATGAGCTCTAAGTAAAATTGTGACAAGCAAGCAGTGCCACAGACATCGCAATTCTTCCACACTACATGAACTACTACGCCCAGTAATTAAGGAAAAGGACAAAGTGAAAGGATAGAACACCTGGAGGAAGACTATTGTTTAGTGAAGTGAAATTTTCCATACCTGAAGATGTCACTCCCATCTGAGGAATAAGCTGTTCCTCCCTGCAGTTTTCACGACCAGGAACTAGTCTTTGATACCTTGCAGGATGAGGGTTGCCATCCACATCAACCAAAAATGGGGGAGGCATAAGGTGTGGAGCCTGCTGTGTCTGTTCATCCAGGACAAAGTTGTTGGCATCACGGATAAGGGGCCGATAATCACTATGAAAGAACATCTGATCTGCTATCTGTAAACAAAGTCATTTTGTAATTTTTTTTTAAGAACCTATTAAAAAAAACATACAGAAGATAACTGCCAAAGTATTTTTAACAATGACACTTGTGATTACTTTTGCAAAAACAGGCTTATAAGCTGATCTGTTTATTTCAGTTTAAAGGGAGAAATTTAATGACTCCATTACTATTTTGTTGCTCAATATGCCTTTTCTATTTTAGACTGCAAAGAGAGTAATCCACATGTTTGATGATGGGAAGCATTTAAAGAATAGGGGGATGGGGCAATATTTAACTACTTGAAGACATCTGTACCGAACATAGCATGGATATATTAGTTTATAAATTTTCTTCTATAGTCTGAATATATATTCTGATAATAAAAAATTGTGTCACAGACTTATGAGCTATGGTGCAGGAAGAAGAAAAATAGGAATAATATTTATTATACCAGGGCATTGCCAAATATTTTAATACCGGTAAAACATATATATCCCTATTATAATGCTAGATATCTGAAAAAGTTTCAATAGATAAAATAAAAAAGCTGAGATAAAATAGAACTTTTCAGGCTTAAAGTCTTCTTTTTTATTTCAGTCTGCCTGGTTCATAATTTATTACAGATGACTTTTCACAGACCCTCAAGACTGAGGAATTCTTTTGTCCAAATAGTATGTAAAAAAAGTTTATGCTCCATCCCTTGCTTGGCACATGTATCTTCAGTATTGTATAATCAGAAAGATACTGAACCACAAGAAGAAAAAGTGAACAGAAGAGAAGCTGATGTGTTTACTACACATCCCAACACTACCCACTGGCAAGCAAACCCCGTGGTAGCTCATGTACTCAGTTCAACGATTGACTCAATGCAGAGAGAACTAAAAAGAGACAAAATCTTGTCTTTTGAGCATGGACAGAGGAATGCCTAAATTGTCATAGAACATACTCTGATTTCTGAAGAGCATGCTCTATTATAACCAATCCATGACACAGTTTCCAGTAACTTGTTATGCAGAAATCAGTAAGGCAGAGGTTATAGCAGACACTCAGAGGTCTGGTCTCTCAGTGACAAAGGTCTCCTGTCCTAGATGTGAGAAGATGACAGACATTTGTCAATTCAGAAAGTACCTACATGCATCCACATGAGGTGGATTAAAAAAACAAACAAAAACAAAACAAAAAAAAAAAAAAAAAAAAAAAAAAAAACAAAAAAAACATAGGAATCATGGGATCTAGACTTTGGAAAAATAACAATAGGAAGAAATTAGAAAGATATATAGAAACATGCAATGGAAAAGAATTTACTTCAGGAATTCAAAAGGTTACCCTTTCAAAATACATATGGACAAAGTGATATCCCACTGCAGTAAGAAGCCCTGACTGGATGAAATCTTGTTGCCAGGCTTTTTGTTAACAGAGGTTGAATGAGAAAGATACAAGCGCTTTTATGTGTCTGATTGATAGAACTGAGGCCTGCTTAACACCTTTGTTCCTTCAACTCACAATAGCTCAATATGATAGGGACATGAATCCTCTAGGAGCACTTACAATTTCTCCTTAAATCATAGTAGTAGAGTACCCAATACTTACACCCAGTATAAGTTTTCCTATTAAGTACGTCCCACACTGAGAAAGAAGAGATTCCAATGGCAAGGTCATACAAACTGAGTTTTAGTTCGTTGTGATTTGGCTGTATGGTGTTGTCTGCATCCCAGGTTTTGCAAGCAAAGATCATGAAAGACTTCTTTGCAATTACTCTGTGTACTCTGTACTGCAATCAGGTATAGTAGAGAGTAAACAAGAATTTTCTACTCCCCGAGATAACAATGGCATTTCTTTGAGAACCTGGGCTCAGGCCTACTCTCAAGTGGAATGTCCCTACTGGTATCCAGGGCAATAATCTTATCCTGAGAAAAATCAGCAGGCAAACAGTTAAAGCACTAACAATCAGACTTATTTCTTTATATACTATTAGAGATCAAATTCATGACAATAAGATGATAGCACATCACCATTTGCACATGAGTTCTCTGTACATATGATTTCACAAAGCCAGCTTGGGTATGAGCACAAAAGCTTTGCACAAGGTCTGAGCTCTACGGATAGATTCTTATCCAGAAACTACACTACACATTCAGAATGCTCAGTTTCTCCAAATGGGCACAGTTACACAAAGAGGTTTTCCCCACTACTACACCAATCCACAAGACACAAACTGTCAACTTGCAACAGAGTACTGTGGTTTGGGCAGTCTACAGGAGCAAAAGCCTTAGAAGGCTCAGAGGAAAAAAACTCCCAGGAAGAAAGCTCCCAGGAAAAGTGGACACTGCACCAGGCCTGCCAGAGTTCAAGAAGCATTTGGACAACACCCTCAAGCACACGTGTGATTCTTGGGGCTGTCCTTCGCAAAGTCAGCAGCTGGACTCAGTGATCATTGTGGGTTCCTTCCAACTCAGAATAGTTTATGATTTAAAATCAACAAAATGGTACCTTACACTTTAGGACTGCTGGGCATTCCTGGACAGGTTTCCACCTAAGCAAGAACTTCTGAACTTTAACATGTCCTGTTGGCAGTGAACTCAGCCCAACTCTGGTTATCTTCACACACTCAGAAATTTCAGCTGAGATTGGCTCAAGGGACCCCAAACAAGCAGCAAAGGTATTCTCTTTCTTTTCCCCACAATAGAATTACTCCACCAAGACACGCATCATCAAAAAACCCAAACAAAACCCAACCAAACCAAAAACACCCCATTCACCTTCATCATGGTCAAGAGCACATTGTAGAGGAAAAAAAGAATCAATATTGGTTTCAGTCAACTAGGAAACACAGATACTATCTGAATATAACATGAAAAAACATACATGTACAAAACCAAGAGCTTGTTCTTTCAGCAGAGCTAACACTATCTCAGCTATAATCACTGTCCTGAGTAAATGCAGGAATACAGAACAGGTTACCACACTCCCTTCTGTAAAATTAATTTTCCAGGACAGATGGAAAACACTTCAAGGTCAAAAAAACACAGATCCTACCAGATCATATTCCGACAAGATGTCTGAAACTCCCTCAAGTATCTGAGGGGAGGAAGACACAAAAAAACCCGTTATCTTCAGCACCTACCTAAGTGTAGTTACACTTTCCCATAAATCGGGTCAGACAAAAACAAAAAAGGTGATGGAACCCCACAAGGAAGAGATCAGAAACTTATAAGCTGAGTTTTCTGTCAGTGGAAGACTAAGATTAAAAAGGTAACAAATGGAAGTCCTATTTCCTCCCATTTTATTATGATCAGAAATGGGAATGCCAAGATTACCACTGGCACAGCAAGAGCTGTGGAGGATCATTTTAAATCATCCACTAAGTGAAAAATTTTAAACAATCTTTTCTCAAAGGCTGCAGCAAAAACCCCAAGAGAACAAAGGATCTGTAGAATTCAAGCAGGAAAAAGCAATTGTATTCATTTTTCAAACAGATTTAATCTCTCACAGGTAAATTCTCCTATGGCAGTGTAAAGGAAAATCCTGATCTATCACAGCAAAGACAAAAAAGACTCTCAGCTTCATTTCACGTCCAGCATTTCTGAGTATTAGAGGACTATATACTTCCAGAACAATTGGAGAGAAAAAGAAACCTGAAACAATCCATGGACACGGTGAGAAAAATGTTTCTATTACAACAGGCTTTAAAGTTTGGAACAGTAAGAACTCTAAGAGACAAAGAAAATTATTTGATAATCCCGAATTTCTTTGCTTATGGTGCCTCTACTCATTTGTTCTATTTGGAATAGAAGGGGAAATGCACAGCTAGTAATAACTGAGGATAGCAACAGCAGCCTAATACTGAGGACTTCATACCAGAGTGCAGAGACAAGGAGAAAAAATAAATCCCCAATAAGCAAATAGTTCAGTAAGAGTACAGACAGAAATGCAGCTTACATGACAAAGACTAAAATTCCTTTTGCTCTCCTTCCTTCAGGTCCCCCTCCACTGCTGTTTGCCAAAATGCTTTCAAAGCTAGACTGAGTTCAAAGATTCCGAGGAGACAAGATCCAGAAAACAGTCCTTCAACAACAACATTCAAGTATCAGCTACCAGAAGCAGAAATGAAAATCCTGGAGCAAATAGGTCTGTTTAAGTCTTAGAAAGAGGGAGAAAGGGCACACCTCATTTCTTCCCTGGGTGGTCAAAGAAGAACTAGGACCTCATGGGTGCTCCAAACTAGGTAACCTGTATGGTTAATAGGATATGTTCATTTTTCATAGAGGAAAAAAAAAACAAACCACCACATATCTTTTACAGTCATGAGGGTCTGTGGCAAGACACCCACATTTTGAATACACAATGTAGATTATGACATCTGAGTAAAGATATAATATTTTAATCACATCAATGATGGAAAATTGCTGTGTAAGCACAAAGGCATCCATGACAGTACTTCAATAACAAACATAAAACTGCATCACTAGAACATATAGTACATTTTTTGTAAATAAATCTCTTCCAGGCTATGCAGTGTTTAAATACAGATAGCAGGAATTAGTTCTATTACACATCCACACCCTTTTTTTTTTTTGTCTCAGTTCAAAACCAGAAGAGTATTTAAAGCAAAATGTTAAACTATTATCAGTTCCACTGCAGTTTATTCACATTATCCATGTGGACCCCTATTAGTAGATATTTGTAACCTTGTCACTTACGAGAACACACAGTGACTGGTTAATTTTAATTTTTTTTAAGTTAATATTATTTTTAACTTCCCATGTAAACAGTAGCTTAACGGCATGTTTCCATAATTTAAAAAAGACAGTGAAAGAAAGCTCAATGTCAACAACAGGAATCGAAAACATCCCACATTAATGGCTCAAAACTGCCTTAAGATACACCCTCTGGAAATGAAGCTCTGAAGAAAAGTTTGCATCAATGCATTCAACAGAGATAAACATTTTGATTTTCATTTTGCACTGTACCTTGTCATATTTGCTACTGGAACCAAAGCCAAAAATCAGAAGGTGACCATGAGAATCAGTACATGCAAAATGCTGTCCATCAGGAGAGCACTTGCAGTCAAAAACCGCACCATGTCCTTGTCCTTCAATCTGAAATACATCAACATAAAAAATAATTATTATAAATAAATAATTTTCAATTATGATTCACAAAACTGTGGTGCTGACGTTGAAATTTCTTATAAAATCTGTACAACAGTATACTGCTACTTTAAAACAAAGCTTACTTTTTTTTAGCTATTCACTTTTCAGTGAATTTTGTAATGCTCATGAAAGATGCCAAATTGATAGCAGTAGAAACTGACAGACTTTATCCACAAAGCAGGTACAGTATAGGAAGTGAAAATAAAAGCTTCCCCTTGAATGTCCTGCTAATTGAGCCTAACCAGAGAGTTGGGTCCAGTTCAGGGCTTAGTCACTACATCCTTTCCATCATCTGTGTCTTTGCTAAGCTAGCCCAGTAGCATTGGCTGCTGCGGTGTTTCAGAACACCTGACCCCTAGAAAACGCACTGACATAGACAACCCACATTACACAACTTAGCAACTGCCTGTTTCTGTAATTCCTACTCCTAATTTACTGGAGTGGGGAAGGAGTAGATTTGTGTAAAAACTCCACTTTTTTAAAGGAGAACTGCAAAGATTTTAAAAAAGGAATTTTTACCTGATACTCATTTTCTGTTTTCCAGTTCCATTAAGCCAGAACAAATGGGTTTTTGTTTTTCCCTGCAACCTGTCAATCAAGCAGAGGTGACCAATCACCACTCTGAATTTTCACGTCTTCAGCACCTCTTCAGAAAGCCCCTTTCTATTCTCCCCAGCAAGGCACTTTTGCAGTTTCTTTAAAGAGACACCAAACAAAATTCTTCCCCTAACTGTGGCAGGCCTATATACTGCCAGAAAAAAAAAAAAAGGAAAAAAAAAGGAAGTAGAAAAAAAAAAAGGGAAAAAAATAACAGTATTCAGCCTGCAGACAGTAACACTATGTACTTCTGCAGCACCAGAGGCCACTGGTATTATTTTTAGAAGTGAACAAATTAAGCCTCGAAAAACCTGTGAGGTAGATACTGTTCTCTCTTACAGGCTGAGACAAAGACAAGAATTCTAAATCCTTTCCCCATGGTCTTACAACACACCCACACCCCTGCACATCCCCCAGTGACAGAGGCTGCTACACCTATTACCAGTGCTTTGAGGTGTTTGATAAAGGTCTTTCTTACTACAAATAATTTCTCTAAAAGTCAAATGAGTTTCTGAATTAGCAAAAGAGAAACATAAACCCATGTAAGTTTCATGTCCTCTTTTGCCCCTTATTCCAGAAGAAATGAACAGAAGTATCTTATAGAAAGAGATGGAAAATAAAAACAGAGCTCCAAGCAAGTGACACTAACATTGCAACAGTCAGGTATGCAGAATTTAATTTAGCTAAGCAAGATCCAACTACCACAACAAAGTTACAACTTTGTGCTGCTTTTTGCATATAGAAAGTTCATTATATTAAAGGGAGACAGTTGGTGAAGGCAGGTGGAAAGCAGAAGGAATTTCAGCACAAGAATAAGTTTTGTAGAAATATAGTAAAAAAATTGGAAAAGAGGTATTTTATACATAGAGATTTCTGTTTCCTTTCCCTTCCTCCAACAAAGGAAACATCAAAGTGTCAAGCTTCCTAACATTCAAGTCCTACTTAAACAAAATTTCAGGGTTCTCCTGGAACTTAAGTTTTGAAGACTTTTTGTTTTCCAAGGACAACAAGGCATGTTGTGGGAAGAACTATTTGCTATTCATGGTGAGGGGGAAAATGAGAAATAGAAGGAAAAAAAATTCAACTATTAAGATGATGAGGTTTTTTAATCCTTTCCATCAAGAAATAGTTTGGATGGGCCATTTTCAAGAACTCCCTGGGGACTAGAGTGTTAGTTGGAAAATATTCCCTTCTGATGTAAAGGAAAAGAATAGAGTTCTACTATTTAGGGACAAGTACAATACAAATAGTTTTACTCTAAACATGTCCAGAATCTGTTTTTAAAAGTGCTTTTGGAAAGGGCAACTGTAAGACCTTTAAATACAATCCTTCAGGTCTGAAGAACAAATACTTGGAAATAAAGATCCTTATAAGAACAAAAATTATTGTTGAGGATAACTGTCCAAGATATAACTACTATTATAAATTAAAAACAAAGCCTACCAGAGTGTGTTACTCAGTAGAATTTTCTTTTAAACAAAACTATTTGGGGTTAATAAATCACACCTTACAATGGAATTTCTTCAATAATAAAGCTAAAACAGAGGAGCTGGTCACTTGGAACAGAAACTAAATGGAAAGGGAAGCTGTAGTGAATCAGTGAAGCTGTTACTTCAGCAAGCTAGATAAAGAGCTTCATCAAGAAGGAAGCTGCCTTCCCCACTCCATCCTTTTTAAATCAAAGATGCAAGAGCTACTTGAAGACTGTATCCCAAAGAAAATATAAAGTGCTTATTGCACCTGCAACCTTACCCTGCCAAGTATGAAGATTCAATGGTGAAGGCAAGAGAGTGCTCACAAGAACAAAGAAAGCAGTGATTAATTGAGAACTGTCACAGAATCATAAAATGGTTTGGGTTGGAAGAGACCTTAAAGATCACCTAGTTCCAAACCCCCGCCATGGGCAGAGGCACCTTCCACTAGATCAAGTTGTTCAGAGCCCCATCCAGCCCAGCCTTGGACACTTCCACAGATGGAGAGTCCATAACTTTGCTGAGCAATCTATTCCAGTGCTTCAGCAAAGGCTGTGTTCCAACAAAGGGCTGTGAAGAGTGAAGGTGTTAAGACACTGATGGTAGTAAAACAAGTAGCATGGATTCTTCAGCCAAAAACAGGGAAGAACCAGTAATGCTACACAATGAGGACTAAGAAAAGATTAATTACTAATTTTAAGTCTCAGCTCCAAGAATTAAGAGTCCAATCTGCCCATATTTTCAATAGCAAGGAAACAAGTGAACATTGGTACATCCTGAAGGGAGGAATGATGATGAAAGAAGAGAATAAAAAGGGATGACTTTTTCCTCTCAGTTTTGAGGAGAGTTATTGTTTGCCCCAAACCAGGGAGAACAGAGCTGCCAAACTTGTACACAAAGAAATGTCTTAGATGCATAAAAATTATTTGTTGTAGAAAAACAGAATAGTACCACCTACAGTGCACTGTACAGAGCAAACTCAATAATAAGCCTTTCTGAACTGTTATCAATAGATAGTATGAAACACCTAAAACCCAGTATTCAAGTAAAAGACGTGAAGGGGAAAAAAAGAAAAAAATCAAGTAAAATGAAAATTAATGAAGAGTAGAGAGTACCAGAGAAACTTAACAGACTTTCTTCAGTAAAGTAACTAACTATTTAATGCCAAGAAAATATAATTCATCCAACCTAGCTAGATTTCAAAACCATAATAAGGTACTGAAAACTTGGCTTAAGTGGAGCAGGTTGTGATTAGTAGGAGAAATGCAGAGTAGGTAAACTTTCTAAGGAAAGGATAGCAGTTATTGATTTTTAAAGACACACGGAGCTAAAAGGATGTTATCACTGAAGTTTCTCAAGCCAGGCCTCTCTGTCATTGACTCTAGAAAAAATAAGAGCCCTTCGATGTAATGAACATCAGGAAATAATCCAAGGAGAACAGATTTGGGACAGCGCAGATCATATCAACTGAAGCAATTAAAAGCCAACAGGACAAAATGCAAAAGGTCATGAACTTAGTAAGATTAATTAGAAATAACTTACTAGCACACTTTAATGAAACTCAGTCTACATACAGTCACACTACACATTTCTATCATGTCTCCCAACACAAGTCATCAACACTGTTTTAAAAAAAATCAGTGAACTAAGCCTCTACCCTGAGGTGGAATCATCCTTCATGTTAAGGGACTGAGGTAATTAGCTGGAAACACAGTGAAAAAGATCACTGTGTATTTGTTGCAATCCATCACATATAATGCATCAACAAAAAGAAAACTTCTAAGCTAGACCAGAAGAGAAAGTGTATATGTGCTAGACAAACAGACAACGATAAGAACAAAATCTTCCAAAGCAATACACATATTTTTTGCTTCCCATGTTCGAGGTAAGTAAATTCTAAGACAAACAGCTACAGAGAAATATTTCCACTCATCATGAGAATGGACAACCTACAAGCTCAGATTTATATGGACACTAAGGAAAGAGCACTATTTTGTATGACTACTAAAACACCTTTAGCAGGAAGAGAACTACTCTACTTAAATGCATAGGAACAAATGAATATTAGTTACAAGCAACATTCAAACTTGAAAACTGAAATTTAGATTCTAACGATCACAACCACAGTATGCTAGAAAAATGTTCTAAAACTAGCAAAAAAGCAATGCTAACTAAATGTTATTAAAACATATAACCTCTTTCATAAGTGATGAAAGCACATCAGAGCTGCTCAAGTCAAATCAGTCTCCAAGTATTTGGAAGTTCCTTTGAAAGTTTGTGCTCCCCTTTGCTTTATGGAACAATCTATAACCACAGCATGCTTCCATGGTAAGTCAAAAAATATCTACAGACTTCCTGCCAAGTTAGAAGAGGTTGCTACACATTTGGAGGAGTGGAAAGAAGATTTAATTTTTAACACAATTTAAAAAAATAAAAAATAAAAATCCAGCAGGTCTTCTACACTGCTTCCAGAGCAGTAACAAGGGATCAAATGGTAGAAAGAGGACTAGAAGTAATTAAATTAAGAGTAACATATTTACTAAAAATGTTTCTTTCTTCCTACCAATCAAGTCAGTCATCCATTCAGGAACACTGCATTTGTCTTGAAAGATGAAATCTTTCAATGAAAGATGGATGCCTGAAGTTATATAAAGGTTATATATAAATTATTTACAGCTTTTCTTAAAGAAGATTTTTTTTAATATACGTCCTGCATACTCAGTATTAGCTTCTATTTGAACTATTAGAGCATTATGTTGGTTTTGCTCTTCAGCATCCTCAAGATGTGCTCTTACATACTATTCAAAGGTGGAACCTCTCAAAAATTTCAAAACCATTTCAGTAGGACTACATGCAAACTGCTTCAAAATAATGCATCTATAACCTCACTTAAGTCATTCTATACTTCTTATATGACTACAAAACCTGACCTAAAAATATATCTAAAAGTCCCACATAATTCCACTGGAAGTGGAAGACTTTATGCGGGCCACAGCATAAGAAATAACTGTTTTTACAGCTCTAGTTCACACTGGAAATTACAATACATTGTCCATATGAGCAAGCCATGTACCTTTTAGACATTAGTCCAAAAAAACTGCCTTGTGTAGCAGAAAGTCCATGCACAGAGCATTCTGCTGAGCTGTCCTAGATGGAACTTCATCTTTCAAGTTCTTCTGACTGGGACTCCCATTTTTTGATATGTCTTTTAGCCTAAAACTAATAAGTAGCTGCTAACAAAGACCTAGTTAGGCCAGGTAGGTTAACTGTTTAAAGGAAAGGAAACGATGTTGTAAGCAATATGATAATGCTGTTATGGCTTTAGTTTGCCACATTGCATTGATAGTAGAAGCAGAATTACAAAGTAAGAAACCACATCACACAGATCAGTGGAAGGCTAGACTTCAGAAGATGGGGCAAGAAAACACATTAAATACACAAACGTAAGTAGGTGTAGCATAGGAATTGCCTGTAATGAAGTGTCCACTTAAAGCTAAAAATAAAGGACAGTCAACAACTGGCTCTCTGAAGGAGCAGGAACACACAGAAAAACCCGACTGCAACTTAAGTAGTCTCTGCTTGATTGACAATTTGCAGGAAGAAACCCTTTTGACCTGAATCAGTTAATGCCATAACACTGACAGTAAATTCTAAACAAAACAAGGATTAAACTGTACTAAAACATTTAAACAGTCATTAACAGGGAATGTGTGTGTCCAAATTCAGACAAACTAGACATCATTGCCATTATGAAATACATTCCTACCATGACCTCCATGGGGGTCTCCAGTATTTCTGACTGATTTATATAAACACATAAAACATGTGAAGAGGGCAGAGAGATTGGGCAGGGAGACAACCAACACATCAGTGCATCAAGATAGTCTGATTCTTCAGCCGTACTGCAGACTCTCCATTAACTTCAAGTAGGGTCAAAATTACACTCTACAATTTCCATTGTATAAATCAGGAAAATTCTTACAGGCTTCAACTTGACCCTTTTATGATCAAGTTCTGTACATGACAATTTCAGCCACTGCTTATGATAATAGTTTCAAATAAAAATACAGTATAGCCAAGCTAAGAAATTGTTTCTATTAAAAATTTTCAAAAGACACATTGTTAAAAAGTTGGGGAAAATGTATAAGTTAAAAAAAGCTCATGAAATGCAACTACCATACATCCTACAAAAGAAATTAAGGACCCACTTGGAAAGAAACGCATGGAACCAGGAACAGCACCAGACAACTTTACATTAATTAGACAATCAGCCATCTACAGACTTGGGGACAAAACACTCAGACATTGTCTTCTGCAATCTCATCCTTATTTCTTAGTGTCTGTGTGGCTGTAACTTTCAACCTTAATATCAATATGTGGGTTGGTTTTAGTTTATGTTTACTTTTTTTAACATAAAAACATATTTAGTATAAAAAATTATCTGCAATTACACTGATTACCTACTATGTGGCTATGAAAAGGCATATATTTACCATGGTAACTTCACATTGTAAATGTAAAACAAAAATCAGTATGAATGTACCCACTTGCTTCAAAGTTTTCTCACAGGATGCATGACAGTATACATTTTCAGTTTCAAAAACAAGTTTAATGTTTTAAAAACACTTATTGCCTTGTTAAATTATCTATTTCCTGATTTTGTGCCAGCATTTCTAAGTATAACCTGTTTCACTAAGTCACCATGTGAAATAAAAGCACCACTTCAGAGATATACAACTATAACCATCACATAACCAGAAGAGGATGACCTTACAAGGTAGGTTAGTATCTGCGTGCTGATTCTATTGCTCCAATTGTTTCCAAAGGCGACCAAATGAAATAAAGCAATTTCGAGATCACCCTCAAAACAACCTTATCAAATCCACTATTTGTTTCTTCAGCCCAAGGCTTCTCAAAGAAAGAAACAACCTGAAAAAGAAAACTAAGGACCAATAAGAATCACTTTTTTTTTTTTTTCCTTTACTATAGCACAGTCCTAAGAGCTTGGGTCTAAACTTTAAGATGGGTCAGGAAATCAAGAGACCTAAAAATAAGTTTGAGTATTCACAAATAAGTTATATTCTCTTGATTGTATGAAGGCATTACATACTTCACTCCATGGAAGTTTAAAACATAGTCTAATGAAAGCTATTACAGCAGACTAATAAGTAAATAAGGTTTCAATGAGCAGTTCTGCACTATTCCAAGATCCTTCCAACACACCTGTTCTTCTACCTAACTTTTGTAGTGGTAAGTGTTAGAAATAGGGTCACGTTGTAATCCTTTAAGGAAGGAAAAGCAGATGTTGCAAAGGACTTGCTCAAGTGCAGATGCAGTGAAATAAAACTTTTGTTCTTCACAAACAGTACTTCAGGAATACCCAGACATAAGAACTACAGCTTTTCAAAAATGTCTATCAAGTTTTATTTACATAACTGTCTCACTTCATGTACCTAACACTGACATACAGAGATTAAAAATTGAATTCAAAATTATTTGAATTTTAAAGTAACATATATAATCCTTTCTCTAAAAATTAAATCGTGCCAAGAGAGGAATTATTCATGTTTGCTTGAAAACTACATAAACAAGTTGTGGCAATTTTTCCCCTTTGAGGTATTTTCTCTGTAATTTGTGGTAAAACAAATACATTAAGTCAGTCATGCTAAATAGCTGGTCTTAAATCTTGCTAAGCAATCCCAATTGAATTTGTCCCATTGAATTTAAGACTTTATTAGAGAAGCCAACCCAAGCTACTGATCAACTTGGTAAGACAGGTTAAGACATTCAATTTTTACAATTCTATAGATGAAAGCAGAAGACATTCAAATTTTACAGTTCCATAGCTAAAGAGTTTGCAGACTCATTAACATTTTTATCCTGCTGCAAGGTTACAAGCTTTTTTGGATTTGGTTTAGTTTTTTCTTGAGTTGGTTATTTTTTTTTCCTCAAGCATCATTGACTTCTGCAGTACTTTCTGAACTCCAACCAAGAACATAAGCAAAAAATCAGCCTCCAAGTTTGTTAGGGTCACTGCTAAGTGGCTTATGGCTGTTGAACTCTATATTCAACAACATTTTATATCTAAGTACTTTAAGAAGTTTTTCAGGACCAAGAGCTGCTGTTTCCTATTAATATACCTGTTAAGGAGAATGACTATGTTTAGGTTTTGATGTGGCAATATAATGCCAAGTCATGTAATTTTATCTTGCTGAAAGGATCCTTAACTGCTTATACGAGGTTCCGGTAAGATGTCTTCTCATACTTTCAGAAAAACAAGTTTTGTCCTCATTTATCTTTTAGCTGTGACAATTTTTCTTTAGAAGAAAAAAGAACAAAAAAAGAAATATAACTTTTCTTATGCAGATAAATCCAGATTTTATCCTAAAATTTTAACTAATTTGCTTCTGGACTGACAATTTAAAATGAAGTTGGACCAAATAATGTTACTAAATTTAATATGAAAATTCCAACTGCAAAACTTGAACTTATTAGAAAAGTGACACTTTTCAATTCAGCTGCTTACATAGTACCTGTTCTAATGCATGCTTTTTTAATACACGTGGAAGAAATTATGCTCATCACACTGGCTAAATCTTTAAATAACCTATCAAACACTTTGTGAAATAAACACAAAAGTGAGTAAGTCCTTACTTTGCTTAAAAAAATGTTCATATTTAAGGTCTAAGTTTCATATTCTATTGATAATTAATAAATATATTAGAAAGAATATACCAAATCACAACGAGCCACAAGCTTTCTAGTTCTGGATACAATGCCTATTTACATAAAATTTAACTAATGCATTTTACATGGAAGTGTGGGACTGACTATTCCTCATGAGCTTCCAGAAGGAGAGTGTCTAGAATCAAAGCAAACAGCTGGGATTCTGATACAGAGATCTAGATGAAAAAACAAATCACCTCTTTCCCCCCCACCCCTAAAGCGAGAAGCCTCATTTTACCTTACAGCAACTACAGCTATCAATGACCCTGTCCTTCTAGGTCCCAATGAAAGAGTATGTCTTAGCTCCAGGATCAGTTTTTCCAGAATAGCCAAGAAATGCAACTGTGGCCTGCACCTTCTCCAGTACTGATGCAACAGGCAGGTCAGTCTCTCTCACACTTTGCAATCTTAAAGGTTTGGTTTATTTCTTTTTTCTGACTGTTTCATAAAAGTGGAACAGAGGGCATAAGAACAACAAACACCAATTCAAGCACTAAGAGTTATACAATCATCCACTATTCTTTAACTACCAATATGGTTTCCAAGGCAAGCAACATTTACTCAGTGACACAGAGGATAAGAGACAGTGGTGCTTCTGGAAGAGATTAAAGCTTTTCTTTCACAAATATAACTGAGTTACTTGTCATTTCAAAGGAAACTGAGGGTGGGAAAGGGGGAGAGCAGGTTCAGTTAGAATTTCTTCCTCCTTCTCCAAAAGAATCAGAAGGTTGCTTCAAATCACTAGTTAACATATTTCAAATTCTAATGCATTTCTGAAACATACTCCTGGTATTTCTACATGCTCTGATGAAATGTGCTTTGGCATTTAGAAGAAGACTCATCATCAAATTCACAACACTTAGAAATATACAGTGTGACCTTTAAGTGTCAAAGGCTAAGGTGGCTTAGCTTTCCAGCAACTCAGATAGTCACAAAGGTAGGAGGATTTTGAAGTATTCATATCTGTGAATTTAATACAAGATCATAAAAACATTCTTTTTGTATCAGTATTTCAAAGCATTCTTCAGAATATGATGAAAGGACTAAGGCCACCTTTGCACTGAGTTCAAAGCTGGCTCCAGAACTACCACACAGAGCGTGTTGCAAAGGACACCACAATACATGACTATGCTAAGAAAGACTGTCTTAAAGCTACAGTAATGTAATAAGAATCAGGCCAAATGAACACTTCACAATTGGGAAAACATTAAGATTACAAATAAGCAAAGGTTTTCAGGCACACAGGAGGCCCCTGAGGCACAGGAATCATGTCAGACACTGCCTGACTTATCAAAGATGCAACTCACAATGAGAGTCAATTCAGTAAGACAGAAGAGCAACGCCTAGCCACAAAACATCTTTTGTTGTTAGTTTTGTTTGGGATCTTTTGGAAATCTGTTGACGAGGAGAATAATTTTTTTCTTGAAAGGCTTCGATACTCCTACTTAACTAATTTCTACATTACACAAAGATTTCTTAAACATCGGAAGGCTAAGGCTTTATCAACCAGAACACAAGCTTTCTGATTGAGTAATTGCAGTACCTACCTACAGAATCTGCCAAGTCATATATCAGATTTAGGCAAAGCAATGACATTCAAAGATGCAGTAAAAATTCCAGTATTTTACAGTAAGAAATATCATAAAAATGCCTGCTCTCCCCTAATCTTTCTTGCCACTGTAGTACAGTCTTCATACTTTCAACAGCATACTTTTAAGTAACAGGAGTCACCATATGTTCCTGCAAGTGTTCATAAAGATATGCTGTAAGCCAAATTATTTAGGAAAAAAAAAAAAAAAAAAACACCACCACACAACAAAAAAAACCCCACCACCAATCCAAAGGAAAAGAACAGAACTACAGGGCTGTAGTGTTCTCAAATCTTTTAGGAAACTTGTTTTAATATTCTTCTGCAGGGTAGTCCACTCATGGGACAAGAACTATCAGCTTTATCACAGGAGAAACCTATACTCAAAGGCCCCAAACAGAATGCTTTTATCAAGCAGTCTCAATCAGCAGAGCTCAGCCCCAAAAGCTACTGCTTAAAGGAAACCACCTAAGTCCAAAAAATAACAATCAAGGGCAGCACTGTAACACCACAAACCTATTTAGGGTCAGACTCAAGACACTAGAGTACTTAATGTCCAAATTGCAACACCAACCAAAATTCAATCACCAAACCAAACAAAAAGCTGTGCATCTGCTTAACTAGTTATCTCATACATTCTCAGAATTGAGAATCTTCTGCCTAAGGGAACTAAAAACATTAAGGCTAAGCTGCAGCATTTACCATCCAAGTGACAACCCTGGCATTGCTAACAAACCAACAATGTCAGATTTTTAAAGAAGTAACTTAGTGAGAACACCTGAAAGAAAACAGATGCTATGACAGGAACTGAATGGTGTACAGCTTCTACTTACGACCTAACAGAACATTCATCCTGCAAATTCAAGTCTGCCTGAAGTCAAAGATAATTTCTACCACTTTCTAATTTACCTAGAACATGATCTCTCCACAGTGCCACAACTTCAGGGGAATATTGTGAAGAAGTCCTGTCTAGACATTTATAGCCAAGATGCCCTCCTAGGTAAGTGGCAGAAGTTGAACTAAGCACCTTACCACCACAGAGAGAACAGAATCTAAGGTCTTCGATTTCCCAGCTCTACAGCTAAGACAATCCCAAAATGTGAGTGCCACCTACTCCTTCGCCCTCCTTTAGGAAAGCAGAGACCTCCCTCAGTTGTCAGAAAACTGCCTTACCACACAAGGGATACAGATGCTTTGTTGCAGCTTTAGTACGAAGTTGCCTTTCAAATATATCTCTACATACATTATCATGCAGTTGCTTTCACTAGACAGCCCACCATTCAGTGTATTTTTTCCACTGGATCATCCACTAAGACACATATATCTCATGCACTGTTCAGCAAAATGAGCCACAATTTAAACATTTACAAGGGTCTATGCTGTTCCTCTGTAGCAATGACACTATTTTTGTGAAATATCTATGGTCTGGAACAGTTGGCTGCAGCAACCACTTAAGGTTTACTCTCTCTTTTTGGAATGCTCAGTTGTACCTGGGAAATACAGCATGTGAAACTGCCCTAATATTACAACACTAAAGCCACAATCTCATTGGTAGCTGTATTAAGTCAGGACTGGTACGAATATTACATAGGCCAAAAAAAAAAATACCTGCATTCACACTCGCAATTTAAAACCACCTCAGGACTTATTTGTTGCATCTCAAAATTGCTTAAAAAGCTTTAACCATCTCACAGTCTTGATATTTCTATGACAAATTTCACTCTCTGGCATAGCAAACACATTCTGTGAGTTTAGGTACTCAGGTCACTGAATTAAACCAGTTTTGAGTGTCCATGAACTCCAACACCAGTTTGTCCAATGCTTACACAACTAGACCAAGTGAAGTGAAGACTACAGGTCAAAACATGAAATAGATAAAATATATATACTTACTAAGAGTAAACCCATGTGACATTTACAGGACTAAGATTACTATTAATCAAAAAGACCAAAATCTGGCAAACAGACCAAATACTCTTCAAATTAACCATGACAGTGACAAATGATTTAATAGAAAATCTTAAGTTTAAAAACCTGGGAGAGAACGTTCTGTAGCATCACCAGAGTCACTTAGTGGGACTGATTTGTAACCAGTAAGGCACAAATAAATGAGGGAATCAAAGTTCAAGTTAAATGCAAAACAAAAATTATACTTGGTTACTATGGCTTTCTCTGCAATTTCACATTCACTGACTAGATAAAAGAATTAAGTTTCAAACTGATTGACAATGCTTGCATCCCTCGAATTTATTATTTTTTTTTTCTACTGACAATGAAAGCATTTGAAACAGGATGAAAAGCAACTTAAAAATATCCAACTCTATTTTAGGGATCTGCCACAAGGCTTTCAATGTAAAAGCAATGCACCTAAGATAGGAATACCTGACTGGATTAACATTAAACCAACAGTCATCTATTAATCTGCTAATTCAGACAACAACCCCAAGGTCTCAACTTTTTTTTAAGGAGTTGTTGCTATGACAAAGTCACCCAGTGTTAGTTCTGGTACCACAGACCAGGCATTGATAATGAGAAGTTCTTGAATGGTAAAGCAGATACGTCATTCAACTCATAGGTTTGGTTGCTCCAGGTGATGATCCCTGTTTGATCCAAAAGAACCCAATCT
The DNA here is from genome assembly GCF_022539395.1 of Myiozetetes cayanensis. Classification (NCBI taxonomy): domain Eukaryota; kingdom Metazoa; phylum Chordata; class Aves; order Passeriformes; family Tyrannidae; genus Myiozetetes; species Myiozetetes cayanensis. The sequence goes on along the minus strand of NW_026087411.1, from coordinate 82,450,132 downwards.
GTAAAAATTCCCCATCCTCTGAACAGAAATACAAATACTGTTTATCAGTAGTATGAGATGATATATTGAGCAAGTCAGTGAAGGTAACAGTGTTTTTCAGAATAATTTAATAGTGGCTGATCTATTGATGTTCCTCAGCTGATATGCCATTTAGGAAATGGAGAAGACTGGCAGCTCTGTATGTATTTGTGCCCTCCTGCAGTAAACCAGAACACTTAACATTTGCAGCTCTGTGAGGTGACTGTGCAGTGCCCTCTTCCTAACTCCCATTATCTAAGAAAACCTCTAATTTTCTTCCATGTCCTTTGAAGCACTGAACACAGAAGACATAGAGAAATATTCAGACCATAGAGAGATGCCTCTCTTGCATATGTGGCTCATACAACCTAATCAATGAGTTTGAGACAAACTGATTGCCAGATTTACAATTCCCCTTACCTCACATAGCAGACAGATTTTGCCATATTAATTTCTAGCATGAAGCACAGATTACTAGTTGGTGAGATTTTCTGATTGTCTACAAATTTCTTTGAGTCTGAAGATCTTAAAATATATATGACTTTACGCTTTTTAGGTGTTTGTGTTGCACTGCACTCTCAAAATAAGTATTTCGGTCTTTCAGGGGTTGCCTGACATCACAGGAACCCATAATTTAGATCCTGATAGCTGTAAAATGGACTTGTCTTAAAAAGAACAGATGAGCTCAGCCTCTTCTAACCTTAAACTTCATGAAAACCATCATAGATCCATTTTAAGTAGTACTGGAAAGGCCAGCTAACCATTCAGTGAGAACATAGACCTCCACTGGTAACAGTGATCCGCACTGAGTAATGAAGATTTGTGCTCATAGCTCCAAGATGATTGTCTTGGATCCTTCATAAGTTCAGTTACAGAAATCAGTGCAGAGGGAACATTACTGAACCTAGGTCAGTGCTGAAGTAGTCTCAGTTGCTCTCTCTCTGATTCAGCTTGGCTGAATTTCCTCTGAGACTTTATGAACTGTACTGTACTGCATATCTTAAAATTTTTCTTTAGGTTCAGAGTGACCTTCCTGGCTTGACTTCATTTCTAAACACCCCTTTTTTGAGAGTATGTCTACAGTAGGTCTCTTATTCAGATGATCTTCTTTATACTGGTCTACAAGACTCTGCATTCCAAATGATTCAGCTATTCTACAAAGACTTCTGTAATTTTCTGCAGGAGACAAAGTCTGAATTGCATAACACATCATCACCTCTTTGAGGAAAATGATATGTACAAAAACCCACTTAATATCAAGGAACAGATGAAAATACCTATTGCATCCATCTTGCAGGAGGATTAGTTTAATGCAGAACAGGCCAAATCTGAAATCTGCATGTGGAGGAGCTCTACACAGAAAGGTTGAAAGTACTCAGTCCAGTGGGCCAAGGTAGCACACAACATTGTATGAGATCAGGTAACTCCTGATCTGGCTTCAGCTAGATTAAGAATTAGTAATGCCAAAATAAACCAAGTTCCACCTTGGTTCCCCAGGTAGGAAACAGAGCACTAAAGGAGCATCTCTGTCACCTTGTCTCTTAGGCATGATCTCTGACAATGTAACTAACACACCAATTTTATGTGGATCAAGCATATAGAAAGACAACACTGTTGGTGGACATCGGCACAACGCTATGAAATACAGCCAAAGAAACAACTTCTTACCTAATTTTTACAAAGATTTACTCTTTGCCCCACTAAACTGAACAGCAATTTCTCTTGACTTCACCAGATGCAGGATCTTGCCCTATACACGTTTCAAGATGGTCTATATAAGAATGTACTAAAACCAAAACCTTCAAAATGGTTGCTTTGGCATATCTGCATAAAACACAATAATTACCATGTTGAAGTAAGACCGGATTTTGACCCCTCTTGCCAAATCCCAAACTATGACATTTCCATCATGTCCAGCAGAGAAGAGAACTCTTGGATCAAACGGATGAGGTTCAAGCACAAACACTTCATCTTCATGACCCTGAAAATAAAGACACACCAAGAAGAACAAGAGTATTGTCTCAAATACTTACCTAAGAATTCAATATGATAACACTAGTAACGGTCACATTAAAATATGAAAATGTCCAAAGAACTATTTTGATGACACTTCAGCATTTGGTAATTTCGGGTCTTAATGTTCCACAGATTTCCATATTTTTAGGCAGAGTATTAGTTAGGAATTTAATTTAAACAAATAAGGAATCAAATACCCAACTAAAAGTTAGAGAACATTTCCAAAATTAATACTCCATTTTAAAGATTTGAACTAAGTATTTTCATCTCTAAGCAGAGCATCTAGTTACCTAGTTACCCATTTTCTCGGTTACAAAAAAAAAAAAAAAATCAGATATTAATAAAATTGTTGAATTATTTTAGCTAGAAGACTAATTTTTGGTGGAATGATGTGACTCATGGAAAGATTAGGTTGCACAAGTGTATGCTTAAAGAGGGCAATTTTATCCATTAACACTATTTTAAAAACTGTATCGCGTTAAATAAAGGAGAAAAAAAAAATCCATTTTCCTTCTCTCTTTCAAGATAGCACTTCAGTAAGGAAAAAAAAAAAAAAACAACAAAGTGTCCAAAATTAGTTTCAGACATCTTGAACAGCAACATTTATTTGCAACTTTAAAGTTTTATTTTCTAATAAGTAGCTGACAGACATCTCTATTGCACTTCAATTATCTGGAAACATTTGTCAAGGCAGTTTTCATACAGGAAAAAACATATAAGGAAGAATGTTGATGATGTACACGTAAATTTTGCATTCAGGATTGATAAATAAAGATGAAACACTTTACCATGAGAATGTGGATGAGTTGACCAGTAAAAGAATTCCAAACTTTCAGAGTCATGTTATTTACTGCAGTTATAACGGAGTTGTCATGGCGGTCCCATGCCACCATGGTCACTTTCAGCTTTGTGATCTTATCTTCAACTCCTTGCAAACTTTGTCTAAAACAAAAGAGCAAAAAAATTCAAAGCAATTCTAGCATGCCAAAATAGTTTAATGCTACTAACAAGCTAAAGTATTTATATATTTTGCTGTATTATTAAGAACAGATGCATTACTTCTTCAAGAAACTGGAGAAATGAAAGATATTTTCCATTATGTAGCACATACAATCACAAAGAATTGTAGACACTTAAACAATTATAGGGTCTTCTTAGTATCTTACATAAGATGTTGATCTGTTTTTTCCAGAAAATGCCCTCTGATACATGACCTAACACAATTAAATTTTATAGTTACAGTATTTGTTGTGACATCTAAAGAATGAAAATCCAAATAAATCAACCTGTGAACATCAATTTATCCTGGATAATATTTGTAGTCCAAAATATGGAGAAAAGTATTCTATACGTTTAAATTAGTTAAATTCTCAGGCTACATGTAGTATTACACCACTACCTCTGCATCACTTTACTATTGATAATAACAGTTCTTAATCTTGCATGAAATCCAAACAATAGTCATCTGTAATCTACCAGAATACTCCAAAATTACATTTTTGTCAGTGTGGCTTAAAGACTAATCACCCTTGAATTCTCAAGCACATTTATTTCTGGGAAATTATCAGCCAAATGCAACAACTCCATGTTACCACCAAGTAGATAAGACACAGAATCTTCCATATAGTAAGCACTACAACACATTACACAATAGTATATATTGCACAACTCAATAATAGAAAATGTAGTTGTAGCCAGATTCCTTTCTAGATTTGATGCAGAACCCAGGAGGCTTTATAAGTTGAATTCACTCTTCCCTTTCAGTGCAGCAATTTTATTTTCTTTGATAAAACTGTGCTTGTGTAGAAAAGATCAAATTTTGAATTGTACTCATCCCTCTAGTCACAAGAGCACAACAGAATTCTGCTAAAGGTGCTTTACAGAAATGAGCAGTTCAGGTTCTCAGACAAATTCAGCATTTATGACCACAATGAAGAAGAACTTGTACTTATTTTCCCAGAATCAGTTAAAATTAAGAATTTTTACTGAGTAACTCAGTCCATTATCAAAGCACCAGTGTTTTATACACTCTTGTCCAACAGTTTGATTGTCATGTTTTCCTGCATCTGTCAATTACTGACAAGATACTGTTTGATCTAAACATCTAACTAAATTACAGCTTCTTTAGCCTTCTCTTCCATCCCTCTCTTGGTCTTTAAAACATATTTCCACAGGATTACTCCTGAAAACATTTTATTTTTTTTTCTACTTAGTAGTGGTTCTTCAAACCACTCCATATGAACAGTAAGGGGAAGAAGGTTTATCCCTTAAACCTGATGTACATCTTTTTAATGTTTCTTAACTGGAAAACAGCTTCATGCCAAAATAAAAAGGTACACAACAAAATAAAAAGCCACAAATCTTACTAAGTAATTCTCCATCTTCAAGCATCTTTCCTTGCTGGTTCTAATGTACAGAAGTTTCTCATACCTACAAACTCTCGTAAATTCTCAGATTGTTTTAATAAACGAGAACCCATTAAAGAGCAAGTGATTTATCTGCTCTGGCATGCTCTATGAAAAAAACTCTGTACTGCTCAGTCTCAAGAACAGATCTGACCTGGTTCTCTTGCTCCAAAACTAAATGTCTATGTAAAAAGCCATATAAATTTGACCTTTAGTGGGTTTTGAGTAATTTTTGTTCTTTTAATCTAATCAAAATACTAGTGGAGCTAGTATCAGGACAAGCTAGCTTCCACAGATGAATATGTAGTCAAATATTTATTTTCATTTCATGGATTTCAAGAGCTATACAAGTATACTGCACATTTAAGCAATAATAATTTAAGCCCCCACTTTTTCTTTTCTCTTGTAGTCTTTTTTTATTTTATTTTTTTTAATAAGTCAGTAAATTATATCAATGGCCCTCAAGAATCTATCTGAGAGCAGAACATTTTATATCACTTACCCTGCTGGGCGAGTAGCCATATCTAGCAAAATGCTTTTCCATTCCTTTCGCTTAAACTGCCAGATTCGTGCTGTTCCATCACGGCTTCCACTCACAAATCTAACAAAAGGGGAAAAATGTTACTCAGAGATCAAAGGCAGATCTGTACAGAAAAGACACTTGAAAATTAACTTCCAGAATTTACACCTCAAAAAAGGAAGTTATGAGTAAGAAGTCCAAAGAGTAACAGAATGCTGTACAAATGGTTTGGAGATGAAAACCCCTTCCCGTATCAGCAAAAAAAAATCAAAAGCCTGCAAAAAGTCAAACCTGCTTTCCTATCCTGAACCCCTTCCAAACTAACTGTTCTTTGACCTTTGGTGTACTTTGCTGAGTTATGATATGGCTCTGGCATAGGGACACCATAACCCAACAAGCATTCTAAGACTGATGCTACTACATTAGGTAAAGCTAAGGAAGAAACTGAAGGGGTAAAAACAGTTGAAGGGCCAGGAGAGCCCTGCCAGCCGAAGTACAGACATGATTTAAAATAAAACCTACTCCTATAATGTATTTACAGTACGAAACTCCAACTTTGATATCTTCTCTGGCTGACCTGTTGCAAAGAAATAAACCCTAATGATGTGATCTGTACTCCCAGTGGCCAAAACTAAGCTAGTACTGTATAAATATTATATTTATCTGAACACATTTATTATTTCCTAGCTTGAGTTTCTCCCCCACCCTTTTATTTCCTAAGGTTCAGGGGTAGGAGGAGGAGAAAGAAGTGGGTGGAGCAAAATATATCATGATAAGTTAGCGAGGCTGATTAGGAGGGCTTTAAACTAGGTTTGAAGGGGGAAGGGGTTGAAACCAGGCTCTCCAGTGATCAGCCTAAGGATGGAAAGCCTGAGTTAAGAATTAAATCAACAGCCCACCTGAAGTGCATGTACACTAATGCACGCAGTATGGGCAACAAACAAGAGGAGCTGGAGGCAATTGTGCAGCAGGAAGGCTATGATGTAGTCGCCATCACAGAAACGTGGTGGGATGACTCGCATGACTGGAGTGCTGCTATGGAAGGCTATAAGCTCTTCAGGAAGAACAGGCAGGGGAGGAGAGGTGGAGGGGTGGCTTTATATGTTAGAGACTCTCTGGACCCTGTTGAACTTGAGGTCAGCAACAATAAGGTTGAGTGCCTGTGGATCAAAATCAGGGGAAGACCAACAAGACTGACATCATCATGGGTGTCTGTTACAGACCGCCCTACCAGGATGATGAAGGGGATGAATTATTCTACAAGCAGCTGGCGGATGTCTCAAAATTGTCAGCCCTTGTCCTTGTAGGTGACTTTAACCTGCCGGATATCTGCTGGGAGCTCAATACTGCAGAGAAGAGGCAGTCTAGGAATTTCCTGGAGTGTATAGAGGACAATTTCCTTCATCAACTGGTAAATGAACCTACCAGGGGTAAGGCCCCACTAGACCTGCTGTTTACAAACAGAGAGGAGCTGGTGGGAGATGTAGTGGTTGAAGGCCGCCTAGGAAATAGTGATCATGAAATAATAGAATTTTCAATACTCAGAGATTCAAGGAGAAACAACAATAAAACCTCTGCGCTGGACTTTCGGAGGGCAGATTTTGACCTATTCAGAAGTCTAGTCCAGAGCATACCCTGGGAAACAACCCTTGAAAACAAGGGAGTCCAGGAGGATGGATGTGCTTCAAACAGGAAGTTTTGAGTGCACAGGAACAGGCCATACCGGTGTGCCGAAAGGCAAGCCGGCGGAGAAGACAGCCAGCCTGGTTAAACAGGGAGATTCTGAAGGAAATCAGGGATAAAAAGAGAGTTTATCGACTATGGAAGAGAGGGCTGGCTACTTACGAAGAATTCAGGAAGACAGCTAGATCATGCAGAAAGAAAATCAGGGATACAAAAGCGCAATTTGAAGTTAAATTGGCCACTTCTGTTAGGGATAACAAAAAGTCCTTCTATAAATACATTAATAACAAAAGGAGGGGCAAAGAAAACCTCCATTCTTTGATGGACTCGGAGGGAAACATAGTTAATAGAGATGAGGAGAAGGCTGAGGTACTTAACACCTACTTTGCCTCAGTTTTTACCAGTAAGACAGGTGGCCCTCAAGGCAACTGGCCTCTGGAGCTGCTAGACAGGAGAGGAAACCAAATAGCCCCCTGTATTCCAGGAGGAAATAGTTAGTGACTTACTGAGCCACCTGGATCCTCACAAGTCTATGGGACCAGATGGGATCCATCCTAGGGTAATGAGGGAGCTGGCAGAAGAGCTTGCTAAGCCGCTCTCCATTATCTTCCAACAGTCCTGGCTCACTGGGGAGGTCCCACATGATTGGAAGTTGGCAAATATCACCCCAATCCATAAAAAGGCTGCAAGGCTGACCCTGGTAACTACAGGCCTGTCAGCCTGACCTCGGTGCCTGGCAGAGTTATGGAACAGATCATCCTGTGTGCAATCACACAGCACCTACAAGATGGACAAGGAATCAGACCCAGCCAGCACGGGTTTAGGAGAGGCAGATCCTGCTTGACCAACCTGATCTCCTTTTACGATCAGGTGACTCACCTGGTGGACGAGGGGAAGGCTGTGGATGTGTCTATCTGGACTTCAGCAAAGCCTTTGACACTGTCTCCCATAATATACTCCTGGAAAAGCTGGCAGCCCATGGCTTGGACAGGGGCACTCTGTGCTGGGTTAAGAACTGGCTGGAGGGCCGGGCCCAGAGAGTGCTGGTGAACGGGGCTGCATCCAGCTGGCGGCCGGTCACCAGTGGTGTCCCCCAGGGACCAGTGCTGGGCCCAGTCCTGTTTAACATCTTTATCGATGACCTAGATGAGGGGATTGAGTCCATCATCAGCAAATTTGCTGATGACACCAAGTTGGGAGGGAGTGTCAACCTACCAGAAGGCAGGAGGGCTCTGCAGAGGGACCTGGATAGACTGGAGAGATGGGCTGACTCCAATGGGATGAAGTTCAACAAGGCCAAGTGCCGGGTCCTGCACTTTGGCCACAACAACCCCTGCAGCGCTACAGGCTGGGCACAGAGTGGCTGGAGAGCAGCCAGGTGGAAAGGGACCTGGGGGTGCTGATTGACAGGAAGCTGAACATGAGCCAGCAGTGTGCCCAGGTGGCCAAGAAGGCCAATGGCATCCTGGCCTGCATCAAGAACAGTGTGGCCAGCAGGAGCAGGGAAGTGATCCTTCCCCTGTACTCTGCGCTGGTGAGGCCGCACCTTGAGTATTGTGTTCAGCTCTGGGCCCCTCAGTTCAGGAAGGATATTGAGGTGCTGGAGCGGGTCCAGAGAAGAGCAACCAGGTTGGTGAAGGGACTTGAGCACAAGTCCTATGAGGAGAGGCTGAGGGAGCTGGGATTGTTTAGTCTAGAGAAGAGAAGGCTTAGAGGTGACCTCATCACTCTCTTCAACTACCTGAAGGGAAGTTATAGCCAGGTGGGGGTTGGTCTCTTCTCCCAGGCAACCAACAACAGGACAAGGGGACATGGGCTCAAGCTCTGCCAGGGGAAGTTTAGGTTAGATGTTAGGAAGAAATTCTTTACAGAGAGGGTGATCAGGCATTGGAACGGCCTGCCCAGAGAGGTGGTGGATTCACCATCCCTGGAAGTTTTTAAAAAGAGATTGGACATGGCCCTTAGTGCCATGATATAGTAATTAAAGTTGGATCAGGGGTTGGACTTGATGATCTTGGAGGTCTTTTCCAACCCAATCTATTCTATGATTCTATTCTATGATAAAAGTGTACATTAGAACATCAAATAAATAAAGGTGTCAGATACTTCATAAGAAACTGAGCCTTTCTCTTCAGCACCTTTCATATCCAACATAAAGAACTTAAAGTTAAACATTGAAAAAACATTAGGTTAGCCAAACAAAACATTGTTAGATCTAGTTTGATGTTTTTTCTGTATAGAGAAGCCACTTAACTGAAAAAACGTTTACATATTAAAATATATCTAAAAATGCACGTATTTTATATGTGACTATATATACATACATACATTTCTTAGGAAGAAATTTAAACTATTTTTATACTCCTTAATTTTGACAAATTTAAAATAATTTAATCATTACAATGAAAACAACTGCTAAACTGAAGAAGTACTATTAAAATGAAATAGTGAGACTCCAACAGCTCTACATGATTTTACTGGATGAAACTCAAAACAGAAAGCTTTTTTTTTCAAATAACTACTTTCAGAAACTGGTATTTACAAATCTCAAAAGACTAGATCAGAATAAATACTGTGCTTACCTGCTACTACTATTAGAAAACTGAATACTGTCAACTTTGTCCTATATAAAAAAGAGTAGAAAAAGAAAAAAATCAAATTCCTCTGAATTACCCATTTTATCCAAATTATTATTTTAATCAAATACATATGTAATTTTTAAAAGTATTTACAGTATGAAACTCCAACTCTGATATCTTCTCTGGCTGACCTGATCCAAAGAAATAAACCCTAATGATGTGATCTGTACTCCCAGTGGCCAAAAACATTCCACCTGAGAAAAACAAACAGATAAGACTTAAGAAAGAGGAAATCTACTGTTATTACAGTATCTTCAAAGGGATGTAACATCAAGTATTTCAACTTATTCTCTGAAATTTATAGATATATTTCATTTCCGCCTGTAACTGACCTTTAAGTAAAAAGAAGATTTAGAAACCCTAAAGTTTAACTGGAATTAAATTACCTCACATTTACTGTCAGATAAATATGCATTAGCAGATGTATCTGAAAGATTAGCTAACTAGAGTAATTTGCTTGCAACTAAGCCCTTAGAAAACTCAATCTTAACAAAAATTAAATGGAACTAAAACTTCAGTACATTTTGATATTTTATCCAATTATTTATGTTGTATTCTTCTGTTGCCAGCTCTGGAATCAATGAAATTCAGACCATGAGAACTCAGTAATCAACACCTTCTTGTACAAATCCCTATAAATTACACCTCAGATAAAGCCGACTCTCAGAATCATTCTGAGAAAAAGGTTTTATATCATGTTTAAAAAGACTTGCAGTCACAAGAGACTTGCTTTCAACATTTCATGTTTAACCGTTTCCAAGAATTTCCATAGACCAAGAATTAATGCATAAATTCTAAATCTCTATTTTAAATATTTGCGGGGTTTTAATAGCCACTTTAACTCAAATTCATCTTATTAACAAGAAACATGCTACAGTAACTGTACTGCACTTTATTTTACTCTTCAAATGATTTCTTATATTGATACAAAGAGGGAGAAAAATAAAGTCTTTTACCAGCACTAAAGAAGAACAGATCATTTGGACTCCAGGCCGAGGACGTTCTGTAAACTTCGTTGGCCTCGGACTACAAATAAAAAAACAGTTGAATAATTTCTTAATAGGGTTTCAAAGAACAAGTCAGTATCATAGAAATAAAGCACAGAAGGATAAAATTAAATATGAAAGAACAGATGGCTGCCCATCTATAAACAATTTCGTGTGACTATGCTTCATGATCCGATCTTTAGGAAACTGACATCCAGATGGACTAAGTAATCAATGTATCAAGGAGAGCTGTATCACAATTTAAATCCCATTCCTCTCTTCCCTCTGATAATTCTATATAAAATACTCTCCTAATGTCATCAGCAGAACAGAATAGAGTCAGTTGCCCATAAAGTTCAGTTTTAAAGCACCAGGTGTATCGGAACTCTGATTTTCTCCTGTAGCACATGGTTGCTTCTCCAAGAGAGAAACAGAGCTTAGCGTTCTTTATAAACAAGGATAACAGAAAAATTTAAACAAATTTGGAGGTTTTCACAGTCTTAGAATATAACAGTTTCTTCAAAGGACATATATTCTTTGTGGGCTAGTTTCAAACACTGTCCAAAATACTGTCAGGACAACGGTTAGAAATTTGTAAGGAATTTTACTTTATGGCCCTTGCTTTCCACTAGGCATTTCTGAGTCTGTGGAAGTAGAACTAAAGCTTCAGTGGATCTGGTACTTTAGGAGTGTGTAAAACCAAACCAAATCAGATCAGGTTCTACAATCATTACTTCGATTCTGTTCATGCACTGCAGCAACCTCAAATCAATAGGTGGTCTCTTGCATCAGTATGCCATCTGCAATCTTCCCTCAAAGAATTAACTTACTAGAGAACAGCAGCACTACACCCACATTTGTCATCACTAAAGATTTCTTCTAACATAAAAGAATGCATATTCATAATTTATCCAAAATACTCTCTTTTAAAAGCAAAGTGGCCTATATAATTTATTTCAGCTGAAGGCAGATGCAAAAGAGATCTTTCTCCACTGATCAGTTATAGCTATCTCAGAGCAATAAGCATTAAACCTTAGTGATTCTAATGCATAAAAAAAGAAACATCAGCAATACCCAGTAAGAAATCTTTCTCCAAATTGCCCATTCAGTATAGGCTGTTTCTGTGACTTTTCCTTTAGGAGTTTTAAGGTAACTCCCTGCAGATTTCTGAAAGGAAACTTCACAGCAAGATAGACTAAACAAGACAAGGATCTATTCCACAAAACAGTTGAAATCCTCCTTAACTGAGATATTAATATAAAAAGAACTATCAGACAACTCAATATGCAGCTTACATAATTTGGAAGTGTAAATAAATAAATAGGCTGCTGTTTTATTCCACTGTTGTTTGTGAACTCTGCCTTTGGAGTTAGGACAGCTGCAAAATAGAGCAAGTATGCACTTACATTCTAGTTTGGATAACAAATTTAAATTCTTCAACTTCTGTCTCTCTAATGTTTAGGCATGAGAGGACAAAGGATTACGTCATTCTTCTACAATAGAGCAGTACTGTGGTCCTTGCAAAATAAGTTGGGCAATCGCAAGGAAAGGGGACAAAAGCAAAATTTCTTGCAACACAAGGAAACCAAGCTAATTGTTTACTCTGGTTCCTGCCCAGGTAATGTATCACTGTACAAATATTCTCAGTGCATTTATTAAGTGTTTTATTAGTTCATTCATCTAAGCCCTGCAAACTAATTTGATTCTGGTCATGTAGTAGTTCAACAAGGCCAAGTGCCGGGTCCTGCACTTTGGCCACAACAACCCCTGCAGCGCTACAGGCTGGGCACAGAGTGGCTGGAGAGCAGCCAGGTGGAAAGGGACCTGGGGGTGCTGATTGACAGGAAGCTGAACATGAGCCAGCAGTGTGCCCAGGTGGCCAAGAAGGCCAATGGCATCCTGGCCTGCATCAAGAACAGTGTGGCCAGCAGGAGCAGGGAAGTGATCCTTCCCCTGTACTCTGCGTTGGTGAGGCCGCACCTTGAGTATTGTGTTCAGCTCTGGGCCCCTCAGTTCAGGAAGGATATTGAGGTGCTGGAGCGGGTCCAGAGAAGAGCAACCAGGCTGGTGAAGGGACTTGAGCACAAGTCCTATGAGGAGAAGGCTGAGGGAGCTGGGATTGTTTAGTCTAGAGAAGAGAAGGCTTAGAGGTGACCTCATCACTCTCTTCAACTACCTGAAGGGAAGTTATAGCCAGGTGGGGGTTGGTCTCTTCTCCCAGGCAACCAACAACAGGACAAGGGGACATGGGCTCAAGCTCTGCCAGGGAAGTTTAGGTTAGATGTTAGGAAGAAATTCTTTACAGAGAGGGTGATCAGGCATTGGAGCGGCCTGCCCAGAGAGGTGGTGGATTCACCATCCCTGGAAGTTTTTAAAGAGATTGGACATGGCCCTTAGTGCCATGATATAGTAATTAGAGTTGGATCAGGGGTTGGACTTGATGATCTTGGAGGTCTTTTCCAACCCAATCTATTCTATGATTCTATTCTATGATAAAAGTGTACATTAGAACATCAAATAAATAAAGGTGTCAGATACTTCATAAGAAACTGAGCCTTTCTCTTCAGCACCTTTCATATCCAACATAAAGAACTTAAAGTTAAACGTTGAAAAAACATCAGGTTAGCCAAACAAAATATTGTTAGATCTAGTTTGATGTTTTTTCTGTATAGAGAAGCCACTTAACTGAAAAAACGTTTACATATTAAAATATATCTAAAAATGCACGTATTTTATATGTGACTATATATACATACATACATTTCTTAGGAAGAAATTTAAACTATTTTTATACTCCTTAATTTTGACAAATTTAAAATAATTTAATCATTACAATGAAAACAACTGCTAAACTGAAGAAGTACTATTAAAATGAAATAGTGAGACTCCAACAGCTCTACATGATTTTACTGGATGAAACTCAAAACAGAAAGCTTTTTTTTTCAAATAACTACTTTCAGAAACTGGTATTTACAAATCTCAAAAGACTAGATCAGAATAAATACTGTGCTTACCTGCTACTACTATTAGAAAACTGAATACTGTCAACTTTGTCCTATATAAAAAAGAGTAGAAAAAGAAAAAAATCAAATTCCTCTGAATTACCCATTTTATCCAAATTATTATTTTAATCAAATACATATGTAATTTTTAAAAAGTATTTACAGTATGAAACTCCAACTCTGATATCTTCTCTGGCTGACCTGATCCAAAGAAATAAACCCTAATGATGTGATCTGTACTCCCAGTGGCCAAAAACATTCCACCTGAGAAAAACAAACAGATAAGACTTAAGAAAAGAGGGAAATCTACTGTTATTACAGTATCTTCAAAGGGATGTAACATCAAGTATTTCAACTTATTCTCTGAAATTTATAGATATATTTCATTTCCGCCTGTAACTGACCTTTAAGTAAAAAGAAGATTTAGAAACCCTAAAGTTTAACTGGAATTAAATTACCTCACATTTACTGTCAGATAAATATGCATTAGCAGATGTATCTGAAAGATTAGCTAACTAGAGTAATTTGCTTGCAACTAAGCCCTTAGAAACCTCAATCTTAACAAAAATTAAATGGAACTAAAACTTCAGTACATTTTGATATTTTATCCAATTATTTATGTTGTATTCTTCTGTTGCCAGCTCTGGAATCAATGAAATTCAGACCGTGAGAACTCAGTAATCAACACCTTCTTGTACAAATCCCTATAAATTACACCTCAGATAAAGCCGACTCTCAGAATCATTCTGAGAAAAAGGTTTTATATCATGTTTTAAAAAGACTTGCAGTCACAAGAGACTTGCTTTCAACATTTCATGTTTAACCGTTTCCAAGAATTTCCATAGACCAAGCATTAATGCATAAATTCTAAATCTCTATTTTAAATATTTGCGGGGTTTTAATAGCCACTTTAACTCAAATTCATCTTATTAACAAGAAACATGCTACAGTAACTGTACTGCACTTTATTTTACTCTTCAAATGATTTCTTATATTGATACAAAGAGGGGGGAGAAAAATAAAGTCTTTTACCAGCACTAAAAGAAGAACAGATCATTTGGACTCCAGGCCGAGGACGTTCTGTAAACTTCGTTGGCCTCGGACTACAAATAAAAAAACAGTTGAATAATTTCTTAATAGGGTTTCAAAGAACAAGTCAGTATCATAGAAATAAAGCACAGAAGGATAAAATTAAATATGAAAGAACAGATGGCTGCCCATCTATAAACAATTTCGTGTGACTATGCTTCATGATCCGATCTTTAGGAAACTGACATCCAGATGGACTAAGTAATCAATGTATCAAGGAGAGCTGTATCACAATTTAAATCCCATTCCTCTCTTCCCTCTGATAATTCTATATAAAATACTCTCCTAATGTCATCAGCAGAACAGAATAGAGCCAGTTGCCCATAAAGTTCAGTTTTAAAGCACCAGGTGTATTGGAACTCTGGTTTTCTCCTGTAGCACATGGTTGCTTCTCCAAGAGAGAAACAGAGCTTAGCGTTCTTTATAATCAAGGATAACAGAAAAATTTAAACAGATTTGGAGGTTTTCACAGTCTTAGAATATAACAGTTTCTTCAAAGGACATATATTCTTTGTGGGCTAGTTTCAAACACTGTCCAAAATACTGTCAGGACAACGGTTAGAAATTTGTAAGGGATTTTACTTTATGGCCCTTGCTTTCCACTAGGCATTTCTGAGTCTGTGGAAGTAGAACTAAAGCTTCAGTGGATCTGGTACTTTAGGAGTGTGTAAAACCAAACCAAATCAGATCAGGTTCTACAATCATTACTTCGATTCTGTTCATGCACTGCAGCAACCTCAAATCAATAGGTGGTCTCTTGCATCGTATGCCATCTGCAATCTTCCCTCAAAGAATTAACTTACTAGAGAACAGCAGCACTACACCCACATTTGTCATCACTAAAGATTTCTTCTAACATAAAAGAATGCATATTCATAATTTATCCAAAATACTCTCTTTTAAAAGCAAAGTGGTCTATATAATTTATTTCAGCTGAAGGCAGATGCAAAAGAGATCTTTCTCCACTGATCAGTTATAGCTATCTCAGAGCAATAAGCATTAAACCTTAGTGATTCTAATGCATAAAAAAAGAAACATCAGCAATACCCAGTAAGAAATCTTTCTCCAAATTGCCCATTCAGTATAGGCTGTTTCTGTGACTTTTCCTTTAGGAGTTTTAAGGTAACTCCCTGCAGATTTCTGAAAGGAAACTTCACAGTAAGATAGACTAAACAAGACAAGGATCTGTTCCACAAAACAGTTGAAATCCTCCTTAACTGAGATATTAATATAAAAAGAACTATCAGACAACTCAATATGCAGCTTACATAATTTGGAAGTGTAAATAAATAAATAGGCTGCTGTTTTATTCCACTGTTGTTTGTGAACTCTGCCTTTGGAGTTAGGACAGCTGCAAAATAGAGCAAGTATGCACTTACATTCTAGTTTGGATAACAAATTTAAATTCTTCAACTTCTGTCTCTCTAATGTTTAGGCATGAGAGGACAAAGGATTACGTCATTCTTCTACAATAGAGCAGTACTGTGGTCCTTGCAAAATAAGTTGGGCAATCGCAAGGAAAGGGGACAAAAGCAAAATTTCTTGCAACACAAGGAAACCAAGCTAATTGTTTACTCTGGTTCCTGCCCAGGTAATGTATCACTGTACAAATATTCTCAGTGTATTTATTAAGTGTTTTATTAGTTCATTCATCTAAGCCCTGCAAACTAACTTGATTCTGGTCATGTAGTAGTTGAAGAAAGACTTCTTCACAGAAAACATCTCCAAATTAAGACTTTGTTCACAGGATAATGATGTATCTGAATTCTGATGTATGACCAGCCCCTTTAACATCAAGTATCTTCTGCATAGGAAAGCAGATGGAAAGTATCGCATCACATTGATGACAATTTCACCATCAGACATCAATGTGTTGTTCAAAAACAGGAATGTCAAAATCATCATTACACATTTTTCCTTAGGTTTTTTTTCCTCTTTTTAAAATTATGGGAGAAAAAATATAGAAGAGAATAAAAACAGTACAGTAAGCTCTTCTATCCAAATCTGTGAGACAGTTATACTGCCTTGTTCATATGGTCTGTCAGTAACAGGCTAACACTGGAAACTTGTGATCCAAACAGGTGGCAGAAGCAGAACAATAACTCTCTTGTCTCAGAGAAGAAACATATGCAAATATTTTGCACTGAAACTAATTTAATTTTGATGCACTGACCAGTTGTAATAATTCTCCCTTCAACTTGAAACGCATTATTTTTCAATTTCTGATGACCCAAGGCAGATTTTCTCTCTCCTCCCTACTGTCAACTGACGCAGGATCTAACTCCTGTGTTTTCTATCCACCCAGAATAGTAACAGAAGATTGAATTCAGGGAAAGTCTCAGTTGCCTAAATTTTCAACTGTTTTTCCATCTTGTTTGGGCCACATCCTTTGAATTCTTTGCCTGTAGCAACAATCAATCTTACCATTCTTCTGTTTGGAAACTAAATTGATCTACCTTGAATGTTACTGCTTTTAGGCATACATGGTAACTGCCTGGTCAGAAATCTTTTCAGTGTAAGAAGAGTAGCACACAGGAGGTTCTAGAATACTGAAGAACATGCATTCACTACTCACAGAAGTATGTGAACAAGGTTGTTCATTCTCCTTTGAAAAACGTGAGAATTTTGTGGTCAGCCGTGCCAATGTCTGTTTCATCCTATGACATCAAATCTACTGTAATGTGTCCTTTGCAGTTCATTAAAATAGAGCTCTGTCACCAAACATCCCCTGACTGGGCTAGAAGCCTGACCCAAATACTGAACATGCCTCAAATAACAAGCCTATAAAAAAAATTGGGAGACCAAGATGGAAAGCCTCTAATTTCAGAGATACTATTAATTAATTAACTGCAGCAGAGTTGCAAGCAAAGCTGAATTACAAGAATTTTTGCAATCTAAGAATGAAACAAAATAAACATTTGCAGAGATTAAAAAAAAAAAACCAACAGAAAACACAATTGGAGTAAGGCACTAGGCATTAGAAGGCTTAAGCAATGCCCATTTTAATGGCAAATACTACAGTTTTCAAGGTAGTGAGCTTTGCAATTTTTCATCATCTCTTGAGAGAAATAATTGCTCCATAATATTTGATCTTATTTTATAAGTGGGGAAATAGGAACAAGTTTGAATTTCCTCATCTCCTGAAGAAGCTACAGACAAAGACTCCCTTCAGAGAGTTCTTCCCAGGAGAAAATAAGTTCAATTTTCAGTTAAAGGCAGGGAATTGATACAGTAGACTAAAACATCCGAGCCAGGTTCCACTGAAACACTTCTCAGTGTAGTTAAGAACAAAACTGATTATTTTTAATTCAAGAGCACACTGAACACAATAGTGTATCTCAACTCTGCCTTTCCAGTATTTCACAAAATAATTCAGCAAAGTACTTATGGCACTGCCAATCACCTTGAAACTACAATCAATCACATGATCATCATGAAGCTCCCCAACATCTCATAATCTTATCTCACTGTCATATGATTCTAGCAGTGCTGAGTACAAAAAGCAGGGGGTGGGATATCTGGATTTTTTTTAAGTAGCTAAAATTTCAACTTCACCATCAGTTCCCATTTGAACTATTGGATAATTTAGTAACAATGATAGCAATTGCATGCTTGAAGGACAGGCTACAGTCAAGCTCAGGAGTAGCATGAACTCAAGTTCAGACTTAAGCATGTTACAGCACCCTTCACCTGTACTACCCAAACTCTTGGTCTTGCTTGAAAGCTCCAATTTCTCCTTCCTGGGGTGGGAGTAGTGCTGGAACCAAGATACAGGGCAGGAAGTTCAGAGTCTGAATAACTGTGGTAACAGATCATTTTTGCAAGATTTCCTCCTCTTTAGAGATATTGAACAGAAGCATGCCTGTATTTTTTACAGGACAAACTTCCCACTTCACCAGTGATTCTCTCTTCCAGATGGCCTACACATCACGTTTTTAAAAAGTAACCTCCCTAAGGGCCTTATGAGAAAAATTAACAGGCATCTTTCTTTCCTTTGATGCTCTTATATTGCTAGTACTTGTTTCCCCCCAGCATATTACTGGATGGATATGGAGGGAACCAGCCACGTTTCCACAGTTCGGGAAGCAGAACCAGATCTAACATGTAAGGAAGGGCAATCACCTCAATGAAAACGGTTATGACAACAAACTTATTACTGAGATGTGCTGGCCATGCAATGTAGTCTCCTTGTGGGAAAAAAAATAATCACACGGGACTCCTAGTTTCCCAGTGTCATTTATTTTGGTTTACTGGAATAAGCATAATGATAACAGTTAGAAAAATTTGCTGTAACTAACAAGTTCCCCTGAACTAGTTCAGTTGAGGAAATAAGGATTTTCGAGGTGTCCAAATATTTTGATATTATAAGGGACATACAGTTAAGTTCTAGTCCCAAAAGACACACGTTTCTTATTTAGACTTTACGAAATTTTTATCAAGTTTTACCTTGGATCAAAAAGCATCAGTTACTTCAAATACATAACAGCTCTACTAAGTTCAAACAAAGACCTAAAAAAAGAAAAAGCACAGAATGATGCCTTTTCATATCCTCATATAATGCATAATACCCTGTGGCAAGGAATTTCATAACTTAGCTTCATGTTTAGTTAAGAACCATCTCCTTGCAATTTGGACCTTGCTACCTTCATCTGATACCCTCTAGAAGCACAAGGGTCAACAAGCAATTACTCATTACATGCCCTCCTCAACACGCTCATGACTGTACATGACTCATCTTCATCCATTTGCTTTTTTTCCAAACCGAAGAAATACAGTTTAATGGTTTCCTCTCCCTTCTCAAACACCACATACAAAATACTTGCAGAACAGAAGGTAAAAGCAGTAGAAAAAAATCCAGTCACAGAATTTAATCTGCACTCTGTTGTTAAGTAACATGAATCATTGGCGTGACATGGGTTACCAGACCACTTCCCTGCTGTGCCGCATGAGGCAGTTGAACTAATCTGTTTTCTCTATGTCACTGTCTGATCACATCTGCTGACTACTTACACATGAAAGCATTACTCAAGTATCTTTTATTCTTTTAATATTTGCTGAGCACATCTCACTGAAAATTTTAATTCTACAATTACATATCCCCATGGAAAGGAATCACTTGAGAATCTCCTACCATAACTGGCACCAGTTTTCTCCCTCCCTAAGTTTTACCTCAAGACAAATCCCATCCAACTCCATGATTCATTCAACCTTTGATAATTTCTAAGCATTCAGCTGCCAGCTCATATAGTATAACCTACTTAACTCTCAAGGATTCCACTACTCTCTAAAGACAGAATTTGTTTAAAAATTTATTTCCATAGACTCAAACTTTTCTTAGGAAAAGGAGAAAAAAAGAATGAAAGCGAAAAGGTAAAAGAAAGAAATGTGGGCTCAAAAGGTTTACAGTGATTTGTAAATGATTAAGACATCATCTTGTCAACAATACCTCAGACTTAGGAAACCTTAAGAAAAATAAAGTGGTGGCAAGGTGGCAACTCCTTCACACTCCTCAGTAAGAGAGAGAGTCTTATTTTGATTACAGAATTCACTAGGCAGTAGAAGATTAAAGGAAGCTACATCTCAGGTTGTTACAGTACCAAAAAAAGAGACAAAATATTCAGAGAACATGAAAACAGTTAAGGTCCAAGAAACTAGAAAAGGACCTAAGCAAACATGCCTGCAAGCTCTGCGTAACCTCATTACACTGAAAGAAAAAGATTGTAACAGCAATTACCAAAACTACAAGAAAATGGAACCTACCTGCAGGAGTATACATCCAGAAGACTACATGCCATCCCCAAAGCTAAATCACTAATGATTACTAAAAAAACATTTCCAATTTTAAGCTACAGGTGTTTTATGATAAAGGAAAAGAAAGAGCAAAAAGCATTTGAAAGCTGCCAAACAAATTGATTTTAAAAAACTATCTCTATTCGAAAGTCCTGAAAACATTTTTAGTACTTTTCAAGGCAGAAACTTCAGACTCAACTTCAGCCACCAACACATGGCTGCCCAAGAATTTGCCTTCTGCCATGCTACAGTAAGGCAAATGGGTGAAAAAGTAATACAGATAAGAAAACAATAAACATCAAAAGCACCCCATCCTAATTTATACTAGGACATTACTGTCCTAGTAAAAAATGGATTTTGAAGTCCGAACTGTAGTCATTTTTATTCAACCTAATTTTCATTTCACTTGAGATTAAGAGATGACAACAGAGCAAAAAAGCACCAACTTTGACATTATATTACACAAAAAAAACCCAACAGTAGACATTTTTTTTCTAAATTAACAGATATACTGCACCACTCCACAAAATGTTCTATTATCAACTTGGTTCTTCAGAGACAGGCAATATAGCTACATCAGAAATATATCATACCCAACAGTCACACACTGAACCAGCCAATGATAGGTTTTGGTTCAGTCAACTTTTTCTCCAGCATTTCTACAACCTATTTTAATTACATAAAAACAAATCATAACAAATAAAATAGCAACTAACTTTATTTTAAGGGTGCCAGCATCCCACAGCCAAAAGCATATTGTTCCATCTGCCCCGGTTGAAGATAAGTATCTCTTTGAGCCACTGCACAGTGGAGAGAACTGAGGGAAGGGAGAAGAAAAAAAGAAAAGTTCTCCTGTTAATCTGTTCCAGATGTGCTAAGAAGTTCCGTAAGTCATTCACTTCTCACCAAAAAAAAATTTAAACAAAATCAAGTATCCAACCATACTTAAGGAAAACAAATTGCAATGAACACCAAAACAACACAATGCTGTCCAGAGTCACTCTTCCTTCAGAACAACCCTTCTAGGTTACTTGCCAAGGCACTCTGAGTTCTCCCTCCCTCCCCACCATTCATGTTGCACAACAGCGTGCAAAAAAAAGCAAACCCAAGTACTCCAGTGACTGCAGTTCTTACTCAATGCACCTGCGCCCAGAATCACAAGCCTGAAAACTAATGAGACTTCAAAACAGAAGTGCCCACATGCATCATGCATTTTTTTTTTGAACAAGGATTATGTCTGATGTTCTTCAAGGTCAGGTATTGTGACAATTAAGGTGTTATTTCGCAATGCATACCACGAAAATTCCTTCTCACTTCAGGGCTTAGTTGCCAGGCACACAATTTTATTACATTGCACATTCTCAGGTGGTTCTTTTCTCAATCAAATTATGCATTTTTGCTAAGCAAAAACCTACCTGCAATGATGTTATAGATGCACTGTGGCCCTGCAGAACTGCAAGGGGTGCACAAGTTCGAAGGCACCAAACTCTGATCATTTTATCACAGCTTCCAGCAGCTATCATGGTGTTTTCATAGTTTACTGCCATATCAGATATTTCAGCTGCATGCCCTCTCAGAGTAGCCAACAACCTTCCATCATCAGTTGCCCAGATTTTTACAAGGCAATCATCTGATCCCTAGAAGTAAAGTAGAAATAATTTCAACCATACCATTGGCTGTTTGACGTTAGAGTTAACTAACACAATGAACTGAAAGACAAAACTAATGACATACAGATACTTCCCACGGTTTTCCATACTTCATTCAAAACGCAAGTTTACATTGATTTTCAAGAGTATATACAAAGCATGATGCATACATAATACAGATCACAAATCCTACAGCAAGTTGGTTTATGCTTCAGTAAGACACTTTTTCCAAAAATCCAGTACAAACTGAAGATGTTACAATACATTAAAATAAAAATTTACATTAAACATGACAGTGAATTATGAATTGGTTCAGCATTTGTCATTTAGTATTATACCCACTTATGTTCTTTATCTTCCTACTTTGGTCATCATACCCTACCAGCATTAGTAGTATACTTACCACAGTGACAGAGGTAAAGAGCATCTGTGAACAGCTATTTCATTATTAAGTCTAAGTACTATGAATCTCCTTTGATATGAACATAAACAAACACTGAAATGACCATTTTCTCAACAAACTTCAGAGGCTTCATCTACGTATTCATACTTGAAACTCAAGTTTTGCTGGTCTTCCCACAATTTTAACAGCTGCTTGCCTGTATACAACAAATTCAGAGCCTGGGTAAAAAGTGAAGAATTCACTCCTTCATTTATCTTTGCATTCCCGTGCCTTCCTGAAAGTCTGAGTATCTCTGCACCTCAATACAATGATATTTGAACACTGCACAGACACACTGACAGATGAAATTTACTGTTAACATTTAATACATTTAGTCAAGTTCAAAAGCAATACAAACCTGGGTTTTAACATCTGGAGCACTGCTCTGCCACTGGACACATGCAGGTGCTAGAGCAAGTTACAATGTGACACTATCATTATAAAATTTCACATTAAAGAGTACTGGTCTCAGTACCAAACTCTGTGGTGCACCCCTAGTGACCAACCTGCACCTGGACCTTGTGCCACTAATCACAACCCTTTGAACCTGGCAGTTCAGGGCATTTTCAATCTCACTATCCACCTATCTAGCCTGTACCTCATTAGTTTGTTGGTAAGGATGCTATGGAAGACAGTGTCAAAAGCCTTGCTTCAGTCCAGAAAAACAAGATCCACTACTGTCCCTCATCCAACTTAGTTCTTTCATCATATAAGGTTATCAAGTTGGACAGGAATAATTTCTCCTTCATAGATCTACACTGATCACCTTGTTACTGTTAATATGTTTGGAAGCAACTTTCAGAAGGATTTGCTCCATCACTTTCTGATTAAGATGAATATGAATGGTCTGTAGTTGCCTGGAACAACCTTCTTGCCCTTGCTGAAAACAGGAGTAACATTTGCAGCCTCATCTACTTCTTCCTGATCAAGCAGCCTGTAGCAGATACACACTCCAAAGTCACCCACACTGGTCTGTCTTTAACCCTCATCCACGACCTCTCAGCTGACTCATCACCTGTCCCCAGGCAAAGCTCCATGACAACTCCCACTGGTTGTCATCCTGGCCTGACCCTTCTGGAGAGCCTGTATCCATCCACAGCAGTAATCCAGTTTTGTGAGCTACCCAACACCACTCCAGTTCTTTGGTCCTGAAGAGATCATAGCCCTCCAACTACATACAAAATTCCAAATCCTCCTACATTTCTCCATAGTGCATGCACTAGTGTACAGTCACTTCAGATAAGTGTCTAGTTAGGATGATTTCTCCAATCATGGAAGCTTTCTCCATAATTCGTTTCTTGATCTGTGTACATACTTGGGGTGGGCCCTCTTCAGTTTTGTTGTTTTCCAGGTTTCTCCTGTCAACATCACCTCACACTCTGCTTACCCACCCAGCCTATCACATCCTCATGTGTTCATTGCCTGCCTCCCACATCTTTCATACTCTAACAGTCTCACCAACAGGTTGGTCACTGTTGAAAACAATGTTTTTGCCCCATATTTGCCTCTTATGCACCGTTTCACATCCTTCAGTCTCCAAACAAAAAGCTTTCTCTCCCCTGCACACTTGCAGCACTTCCACTAATTAGAAATCACCAAAGTCCTTGATTCTTGTTCCAATGATAAGTTACTCCATTAACGCAGTTATAATAGGATCCAAAGAAAAAAATATCCCATAGACAAAACTGCACAATAACCAAACCACCCCACTGTTCTTATGTTTGAGTTCTACACTTCAAGAATGTTAGAGCATCTTACTAACAGGCATAGTTCTCCAAAATTTTGGACAGTGTCAAAGATCTAATCTTCAATTTTTCCAATATCCTTAGGACATTATCTTAAAAAAAAAAAAAAATAGAGCCACCTGGCAGTAAGAAGAACATGAATTCTATAATTTCTCTTAGAATCATAGAATCAACCAGGTTGGAAAAGACCTCTGAGATTAAGTCCAACCCTTGATCCAACAATGCCGCTGTTACTAGATCACAGCACTGAGTGCCACATCCAGCCCTATCTTAAAAACCTTCACCACCTCCCTGGTGAATCCACCACCTCCCTGGGCAGCCCACTCCAATGTCTGATTACTCTCTCTGTAAAAAAATTTTTCCTAATACCCAACCTAAACCTCCCCAGTACAGGTTAAGACCATGCCCTCTTGTCCTGCT
Organism: Myiozetetes cayanensis; assembly: GCF_022539395.1. Taxonomy (NCBI): domain Eukaryota; kingdom Metazoa; phylum Chordata; class Aves; order Passeriformes; family Tyrannidae; genus Myiozetetes; species Myiozetetes cayanensis. The sequence continues at coordinate 82,425,728 of NW_026087411.1, read as the reverse complement.
GCTGGTTGCCTGGGAGAAGAGACCAACACCCACCTCCTTTCAGGTAGTTGCTGCTGTGGATGGATACAGGCTCTTCAGAAGGGGCAGGTCAGGGTGACAAGGAGTGGGTTCATTGATTGAGTCTTTCAGCTTTACCTGCTTCAGCAGGGTGGGGTCGCACTAGGTGATCTCTACAGGACCCTCCAACCCCAATCATTCTGCAATCTGTGACTTTTGAGGTTCACGCCAAATAACTGTATTACAAAATACTTTCATTGCTGTGGTAAAATGACTACCAAAGTCCTCTCTTAGATAAGATTTATAACAGAACTAGGAAACTTGCTGCATAGAGCTTTAAAAGTAATTTACAGGAAAAAGGGTCCCTTTTTTCCTATAAACTCTGCTTATAAAGCTCTAAGCAGATTCAGTTTTCACCCCTTTGCTCCCTTACAACAAACATACAAGCACCTATAAAGCACTCAGATTTGGTTTTTTCACCTATGCTCTTCAATTAATAAGTTTCCATAAATGTTCCTGTTTCTACATTCAAATTAGCACTTCTATATCTAAAGCTTCAAACTGTCCACCTACTTGATGCAGTAATTATCTGAAAGAGAGTATCAGCTCATGTTGTTCTGTTATCATGATGTAAGACTTTAGAGTATGAAGAAGGTTGTATATTCTTCTCAAAAATGCAGTCACCACCAAAAAACCCAATAAGCAGAGACAAAAGCCTATGCATGCTTGCATGTGTGTAAAACTGCAAATAAGAGCCTCACTGTTCAAAAGGGAGACCTGAAAGTAGCAGGGAATGGTGAAACCAAAACTGCCAAAACACTTTAAAAGGTGGAAATCACTCACTGACAACATAAAGATGTAAAATGGTCTGCAAGAAAAAGTAAGTTTCTGGGATCTAATGACACCTGGAGGGTCCCCAGAGGTCTATTTAATAACAGCAAACCAAGGAAAGTAGATCAGCATAAACCAAGGCTGCTCCCTTCCAGGTGGCTACAGAGGCATGTGTTATACTTCTCTATTGCAGAGAAAAATGACTGTCAGCCCAGTCCCAACAAGATAAAAAGGGGGGTGGGAAAGTGGGAGGCGGAAAAAGGAGAGGGGGAGGAAGAGATAGAAAGACAAGGGAAAAAAATTTAAAAAAACAAGATAAAATTGTAAATTCTGCAGCATCTTGGCAAGATAACAATATTGGAATTCAAATAAATTCAAGTGATTGTATTTGAACTGAACGGGACAATCCACAACTCTTAAAATACTGTTGCAGTTCTACTAGTAAGGGCACTGGTTTACACCACAGCTCATGCTTCCAAGGTTATACCTACAACTGCTAGGAATTATGTGCCTATTAAAAAGCATCTGTCAAAAGTGAATCCTAGAACAAGTTCAGCATCAAGAGAGAATTGATGACTGCATTGCCAAGGTATGGAGTAAAATCAGTTCATTTTCCTACCATTACACACACTTGTGGGCTGAAGTGAAACTGCCAAGAAACACACAAATTAATCTTGGGTTGGAAATCTTACACAGACTATTACACAATGTTTATTATTCCCTAGAAAGAGTAATCTCAGAGGAGACAGGAAGATAAAAGTAGGGGGAAAAGGAGATAGCCATCCCTCTTTGCAGTCAGAAAGTTAAGTAGTGCAGGAACTAAAGACAATGCTTGTTTCTATAATCCTGCATGGGTTCTGCAAGTCATACTTTTCAAGAGACCCGGAATGCCAAGCCCCTCCATGGGCTGCAGGGGGACAGCCTGCCTCACCAAGGTCTTCCCCACAGTCCGCAGGGGAACCTCTGCTCCAGAGATTGAAGCACCTCCTCCTCCTTCTTCACTCACACTCAGGTCTGCAGGGCTGTTTCTCTCACATAATTTCACTCCTCTCTCCCAGATGCAGATGCCCTGGGATTTTTTTCCTCCTTCTTCAATACTTTATGCCAGAGGTGCTACCACCATCACTGATGGCCTTGGGCTTGGCCAGCAGTGGATCCATCCTGGAGCTGGCTGGCATTCACTCAAACATGAGGGAAGCTTCTGGAAGCTTCTCACAGAAGCCACCCCTGCAGCTCCCCCGCTACCAAATCCTTGATATGCAAACACAACAAAGACCTACTAGCCTAGTAGAAAAAATATTCTGTTTTCACTGTCTTTAGGTAAAATGAAAGTACTGTTTTTCTAGTAAAGACAACATCTCCCAGATGAGCACGACTCAAAAAATGTGCTGAGATCACTTTCCTTTTAATTTGAAACAGAACATGAACAAAGCTTGAATTTAAAAGCTTTCAATCCTTCAGAGATCAGGTGAAACAGGAAACAATTATGATGCATCTTCTAGAAACAATTATAATCTAAAACAACAACTTATCTAGCTAACGTCACACTGAAGGTTGCAGAGCAAAAATGTAAGGTAGGAAGAATTCCCTACTGATGTATGCAAATTTACATGCTACACTAGAGACATTAGAAGTCATAGCGGTCTAAATTGAAAAGAATTGGCACCATTTCATTATATAGATGTAATTACAACACAACGGTTTCATGACTGTTTATCCACCTATCAATTACATTAGGCCAGATACAGCGACTTGGATGTCACCGAAACATGGAATACAACCCATTGGTTTTCCATTTTCCAACAACCACTTAAACATCTACACAAAAAAGATTTACCTAAAAATGCAGAGGGTTTCTGTCCCAAGCCCTCCAAAATGAAAAATTCAGCAGACACAATTAATTTCTATGGTGACTTTGCTTAACACCATGATCTAAACTGCAAACTTTTTTCAAGTCATACCACAACACCAGTCAGCAAAGGACTGCCAGCAAAGCTCCGGAGTTGAGCCCTGCCCCCCACACTACCCCTCTGTCCCCCGCCTTTCATTTCAGGTTCTTCTACTTCCCTCTTGGAAACAAAGTGCTATTAAAGTCAAGAGAATTAAAGAGAATTCCCTCTCTTTAACCACTTTTAAATCAGACTGGAAAAAGCAAGGGAACGTGCAACAAGGAATGATCACCATAGATGCACACAAGTTTTGTATAGCTCTGTACAGTAACGGTTTTAGGAACATGGGAAAGTTGCAGGAAAATTAAGAATTAGAAGACCTTAAGAAAGAGTTTTATTCACTTCATCTGGGAAGCACAAAGAGAAGGTTTTACTTAAAGGTGAACAGTGTCAGTGTGTGCATTTTTTATACCTGGTACACATAAAATCTTCCATGCATTCTACCGTGTCACATAAAAAATAAACCCACAACAGAGAGTCCTTTTCCTGACAGGTTAACCACGCATAACCTACAGGACATAAGATTTTAATGCCTACGACTTAGCTTGACAATGAAAGCTAAAGAAATATGAAAAAGAGACTCTGTTATGCCTCAAGTAGCAAGTGAACAAATGAACAGGCCTGTTGAAAACACTGCAAGTGTCTGTCCCTGCAACCACACATCCCTCCATGCAATAAAGCGAAAATATATTTGGGTAAAAGAGCAAATTATATTTACAACTGCCTTGAAAGAATCGTAGAAGTTAGGACTGCAATATATGATACAGGAAACCTGAACTGTACTTCTACCTGATTGTTTGCTTATCTGCCATGTTGTTAAAAGGGACACGGCCAAGTTCCTGAATCCACACAGGTATCAATTACATTCACTGTTTGTGGAAAGGCAATAAATGCAGCCAAAGCATCCCTGACTGGTATGAGGTGTGTGTCCATGAAATCTTTGTGTCTACTGAAATTGACTACTTACCAAGAAATCCAAATTATACTGACACCTATCTGGTTTTATAAACCCCATTGCTTGGGAAACCCACAATTCAGTACTGATTTCAGACATCTGCTTAATATTTATGTCTGAAGAAGAACAACAAAAAAAGGTAAATAGTTAAAAATACTAAAAACACTGGTATTTTTTTTAAAAATCCCAGGATCTCATAAAGACAATTTGTTGTGAACTGACAATTTTTACAATACACCACGTCAATGTCCAGCTTTCTAGTTTTCAACATGTTGTACCAAATGCAAGTGTATCACCAACTGTTAAACATAGTAGTCATGCTTTAAATTTAAGAAAAGTTACAGAAAAAAGTCAAAATAATCTGTATATACAGACTGATTGTTCTGACTTCCTAATCAAATTGTGATGACAGTTCATTGATTTGTTTATGTTTTGGCTAGAGAAAACAAGTCCAGAAAAAAGAATTTATATAGGGTAAATTCCTTCCACTGTAAAAGAACAGTTTTGCCACTGAACTACACAGATCAGCAATCACCATCACATCCAGTCTTAAGTCAAAACTATTATAACCAATAAAATGGTGAAAAAGCATGCAAACCAGTATATTTACTAAAAAGCAAGAATGACAGTAACAGTAGTAAAGCATTTGTCTGTTCTTCACATGTAATCAGTATCTATACTATATTCACTTTTTGGAAACAATTAGGTGACGTACTATGCGCACTTAAAAAAAAAATCTACAAAAATAAAGATTTTGTACTCACAGTAAATATTCGCCTGCCAGTCCGATCAAAAGTTACACAGTATACGGAAGATAAGTGTCCTAAAATTCGTTTGTGCATCTTCATATGTTGATAGACTGCAGTTGGCACAAGGCGTTCAAGTCTGTATTTTCCATTTAGTTTTCTTGAAAACAGGGTATCCACTAACAAATGGGTAAAGAAAAAAGAAGAGACAGTATTTATATTGCGCTCATAAACTAAAATACTTAAACAGGATGGAAAGTTTATTTCAACGCTGGACCACTTGCTATGAAGAGCTTACTATAGTAATGCTCTCCTTTTGCCCTAGTTAGAGAAGAATACATACAAAAGATGATAAGATATAGACATGACAAAAGTACTGAATTGCAAGGCAGAGTACAACTTTTGACTTTAAGTGTGCAAAACATATGCCTTTCATTTTATACCTAGTGTAAGAAATTTGGAAGGACTGAGACAGCTTTCATGAAGGAATAACCTACCTCAAATGTAACAAGTAACAGCTTACACACAGCTATTAACTGAACTTCAGCACAAATTCAAATCTTCTCCAAGGTAACCTTCTTATTGAGATCTACTCAATCATTTATCCACCACTTGCAAGACAAGCAGTTGATGTTTTTTAAGAATCCTGCTGCCCACTACAGCTAAACAAACACACATCCACAAAACAATACCCAAACAAAAATTTACATATGAATATATCAAATCTTACAGAAATTTCTGATTTTGAGTAAAAAAATCTTGTTCAAAGAGCTTGAGATTTTTTTCAAGTTTAAAAGTTAACAAGGTCCAGGAACCAGAACTCACTTTAACTTAACGAAAATCTTGCATCAAAAACTTCAGTGAAGAAAATAAAGCTCAGTGTAATTAATTTTAAACTGCTACTCATGCAGTGATAAAGTAACAAAGGATTATATTTCTATGCATGGATACCTAGACATTAGTCACACCCCATATCATCATTTGATCAAAGAATGACAATGGTAATACATGTTATATTCTACAGAACTATAACAAAGCAGGTAAAATAACATTCAAACACAAGAATGGTGTTGGAAGGTTGGAAGCAAGAGCGGAAGGGACCACAGTGGATCATCCAGTTCAACTTCCCTGCTCAAGCACAGTCATCCTAGAGCACATGGCACAGGATTGCACTATGACAGTTCAATAGCTCCAGTGAGGGAGACACCAAAACCTCTCTGGGCAATCTGTTCCAGCGTGCAGTCACTCACACAGTAAAGAAGTCCTGCCTCATGTTCGGGTGGAACTTTCTGTGCATCAGTTTCTCCCCATTCCTTCATATCCTATTGCTTGGCATCACCAAGAAGAGCCTGGCTCCATCATCTTTACACCCTCCCTTCAGATACTCATATACATTGATAAGGTGCCCCTCTAAGTTGTCTCTTCTCAAGGATGAACAGGTCCAATTCTCTCAGCCTTTCCTCGTAAAAGAGATGGTCTAGTCCCTTAAAAATCATTTTTGTAGCCCTCTGCTAGACCAGCTCCAGGAGCTCCATGTCTCTCTTGCACTGAGGAGCCCAGAAACAGACACAGCACTCGAAACAAGACCTCACTCTGGCTGAGCAGAGGGGCAGGATCACCTCCCTCAACCTGTTGGTCATGCTCTTCCTAATGCACCCTAGGATTCCATTGGACTTCTTGGCCACAAGGGCACACTGCTGGCTCATGTACAACTTGCTCCCTACTATCAACTGTGAAACAGCTATGTGAAGGAGCAGAATCATTAGCTGTAGAGCAAAGCACTTTCAGGCAATGAGACACTACATCTTAAGGCTCTATCTCATCTTCACCCTCGCCTTATACCAGGAAAAGACGCAATTGCGTTTGGTTTATGATAAAGTTTTTCCTTGCCAACAGTCTACTTCAGAACAACAGGAAACCAAAATTAGTTCAGGCACGAGATAAATTTAGTTTTGGAACCTGACAAATCACCCAACAGTTTTAAAAACAAACAAACAAACAAACACAAAACCACAAAAAAACAAATAAGAAACAACCTCCCCCCCAAAAAAAAACAACAAACAAACCAAAACCAATGAAAACCCAAAACACATCCCTCCAAAAAAACCCAAACACACAAACAAACAGAGAAAGGTGGTTTTTTCCTCCAGAGTACATGTAAAAATTAAAAACAGCTGTGCCAAAAATTCCTGCAGCCAAACAATAAAATTGATTTTTTTGGTGTAAGCTAAGATGAGAAAGGTTACCAACTGTTAATAATGCCTTTGTACAAATTACAGGCCTCGGTTGTATAACAATTGTTACACATATCTAGCATTCAATGTTTGTCAGGTCTTAGGTAGTCTCTAATCTATTTAGATTTTAACTGAAGCTTTTAGCTGATTTTAACTGCATTTGGACAAAAAGTAAATTTAGAAGCCTCTGTGATAGGAAGTCTAATATATCTCTCTTGTGTTTTCTGTCTTTGCTTGGCCTCACACAAATGAGTGAGCATGAACATGGTGTTAATCATACAAAGAGTGAAAAAGTATAAGAAGTTAAACAGTTGCCACAAACAATACATCAGGGAGGGAAGGAAAATGATACTTGATCCCAGGAGGGGTTAGACAATGCTGTTTGGGCTTTACAGTGTGTCAACCAACATAAAGGAAGTGCTGGAGACTGAAAAAATAACAGAATAGAGATGCCTGTTCCTTGTTGGAAAGGTATTGAGAAGTGGACATTGCACTGAAAAAATTCCTATCCAATGCCTGGTTTACCAAAGAAATTAATATTAACCTAGTTTTATATGCCCATCTACTGCTTACACATGACTCTGCTTTAAAAATAAATACATAAAATTGAAAATAAACAAAAAAGTTCATGGTATTAAGTTGCTGTTGTGCAATACAGTATGATAAACCACCAATTCCAAATAATATTTTGGTTTCCAAATCAGGATTCTTCATATGTAATAATGAAGGTAACTTATCAGTAAAAACCAATGCCTGAGAAAGTTGCAAATTTGTTGATATTTTGAATATGTAAAGCAAAAATAATACAACTTGTGGCAAAGTTAAGATGCTATACATTTTTTACCAGCTGGTTCCAAATAAAACATAGTGGCTTCTAGTTTTGAGTAACTGGGCTCATCTTCATCCAACATGAGCAGCCTCAAAGACTGAAATTGTCTACTATCACCAAAGCATTGAATGGCTGAGGAGGGAAGGAGCCTCTAGAGATCATCTTCTGCAAGATCCCTGCTCAGGTAGGGTTAGTGAGAGCAGTGCTGTGTCCAGCCCAGTTCTGAATATCTTCAAGGACAGACACTTCACAATCTCTCTGGGAAACCTGTACCAGAGCTTTGGTCACCCCCAAAACCTGTTTTCTTATGTTTAATTGAAGTTCCTCTATTTCAGCTTTGTTGCATGACCTCTGTCCTGTCAGGACGCACCAATGAGAAGAGTCTGGTTCCACCTTTATCACATGCTCCCTTTGAAGTATTTATAACCATTGACAATACCCACCCCCACCATGCTTTCTCTTCTCAAGGCTGAATAATCCCAGGTCTTTTGGCTTTTCCATGTATGACAGACACCTCAATCCCCTTTCATCATCTTCCTGGTCCTTTGCTAGACTAGTTACAGTCTGTCCACGTCTGTCTTTTCCTGAGGAGCTGGACCCAGTACTCCAGGTGTGATCTTATCTACAATGAGTAGAGGGGAAGGAACATCCTGGACCTAATGGCACTGTACTGCCTCCAGCAGCCCAGGATGCTGCTTGAGTTTTGTGCAAGGGTACATTGTGTCTGACATGTTCAACACCAGGACAGCCAGACAGTTCTCTACAAAGCTGCTTTCCAGCTGGTCAACCCCCAGAAGTGTCCACTGGTGTATGAGGCTATTCCTCTACAAGGGCAGGACCTTTTCTCTTCTCTTTGTGAAACTTCATTAGATTCCTTCCACTCTGTCAAGGTCCTCCTCAGTCAGTCACTCCTCCTAGTTTTGCATTGTTAGCAAAACTTAGTGTTTCATCATCCAATGAACCTGTTAAACAATACTGGCTCTAGTACGAACCTCTAGAGTGACTGGCTCTTGTGCCAGTCACTGGAATTCATCCTGCTGACCACAGCCCTTTGATCCCAGCATTTCTGCTCCATATCTTTTCAGTTTGTCAGTGAGAATGCTATGGGAGTCTTGCTGAAGTCAGGATAAATAACATTTATTAATGTCCCCTCATCCTCCGAGCCACTGATCTCATTTAAAAGGATATTGGGCTAGTCAAGCATGACTTCTTCACAGATCAATGCCAACAACTCTTAAATGTGTACTGGTTTTCTTTCTTTTTTTTTTGTAGATTGGCTTCAAGGAATATTTGCTTCATCAGTTGCCCAAGGACTGAGATGAGGAGGACCCACCTTTAGTTCCACAGAGACTCCTTCTTGCCCTACTTCAGGTCCACTGCCCCATTCTGCAGAAGGACCTACTGTTCCTCCTACTGCTGAAAGACCTGTAAAAATCCTCTTCATATCCACTCACCAGATTTAATGCCAGAAGAACTCCAACTTCTGTTACTGCAGAACCACAGAATGTTTGAAGTTGGAAGGGACATCTGAAAATCATCTAGTCTAACCCTCCTTTGAAAGACAGGTCAAAAAAAACAATTGCTCAGGATCTTTGACTAGTGTTAAAAAAAAAAAAAAAGTGGGGTAGAGTAAGAAACATGGCATTCTTGACCCAAAGGCTCTAATGCTAAGAGCGTAAATACCTTATTTTATAAGGGCAACTCAGGGACCCAAACCATGAATGAAGAGCTTGGCTCTTAAAACTTTAAGAAATGAAACCCTGTTTTTTAAAGCCTTTCTTCTACTGTCACAATTCACTGCTGCCAACAACCTTAATCTGAAAACCACACATGTCAAAGAGTTTAAAGCAGTTTATTTGTTTGGCTTCCCTAGGAACAACGTAAAACTCAAACAAAGCTAATGAAAGTGAAGCAGTTCGGAGTTTTCAGTGGAACTTACAAAAGACTTTAGATTTTCTCCCAGTCAAAAGGCATGTAACAGGCACCAACTGAATGCTTTCAAAGTTTCAGAGTGTTTCTCACTCCCCACCCAAAATAGAACAAGCAGCTCAAAGAAAAACAGCAACTTGTTAAAAGTAAAATGAATTTGGGGTCTGAAAAATATGGAATATTAGCCAAGCTTATTTTTTCCTCTTGGCTTTCTCATTTTAATTTTACCAAAGTGACTGATTCTACCACCTTATTTACATGGCCTTATCCTTGAATGTAAAATGCCTTAAAGATGGAGGATAGTAATCTGCCTTATCCACTAGTCAGTGATAAACATAATTTAATTTTGTACCAACTATAAGTTACATTTTTAAAAACCATAGAGAATCTTTCATTTTTTCCTTTCTTGAGTTGTATTAACTATGGAGGTTCTGTTCTGAAGACCACAGTCCACGTCCATTCTCCTTTCATTCACACAAAAATAGAACAAGATTCAGAAGAAAGGACACCCAAAGAATATACTTCACTTATAACTCTTACTCTTATTAAATCAAGTTTCATTAACTTGAGAGGCTAGATGGTTCTCTAATAATACTGAGGGATTCAGAGCTGTTAAAAATAATAGTAAAGAAGAGACTGCTAGACAACTCCTTTCACTCACCAAGAGAGTAAGACTGAATGTATCAAGCATTTCAATTTCGGGCTGTTAAGGGTTTGGTTTTTTTTCCTCCCCTTCTTCAAAGGTGTCCAAGACCCAAAAAAATCAGCTTGAATTGACTTCTACCTTCCTCCCATTTCTCTGTTGAGCTTCTGAACTCTGTGCAGCATTCTAAGCCTCTTGGCTTATAGATGACTGTCAACCAAGTAATGTGATTAAGCTAGCTATTCAATCAAGCCAGAACTTGTCTCTGGGCATATAATGAAGGTAAAAGTATACTCACTCGAAAATGGAGTATTTCTGAAAATAAAAAAATCCTATATACATCTCAAACTTCACATATAATATAATTTACTCGATGAATTAGCCAACCATTGCTAACTCAGAATGGTAAGAGGTGAGGTATTTCAAAAGGCAGAAGGCAGAAAAAAATTAAAGCAATACAGTCTCAAGCAGTTCCAAAATTCCCTGACTTCGATAAAATTCCACTTGCTTTTACTATATATTTATTCCATTGGTATTTTACTTGAAGTTCCATAAGCCTTCTGTAGCTTATTTTTTCTTGCATAATAACAAGTCATCTACTTCAGCATAATTCACTTTATACATGAATAAACATATATAACAAGATGTTACTCTTACATAGATCTTTTAGCATAAGGGTAGTCTTTTCCCTAATTTTTTTTACTATAGTTAACAGAATAATACAGTTACACAAAGTACTCTTAGATTAGCTTTTAGGCCTAAAGTATTTACTATTTTTGTAAAAATAGACATTACACTGTTTTCAGAACCTTGCATTCTCTTCACAGCCAAAACAGCAGCGTCACTTTAAATAAAGAAACACAAAAAAGGGCTGGATTGAGGTGGATTGCTCTGCAAAACCATGAAATACTGGTTTTGAAAGCCAGATCTTTTCACTGGCCAGGAAAAACGTTCTTCAGTGTCTGTGGGAAAAAGCCAGTCTCACTCAGGTCCTCACACCTGACAACTGAGTTCTTGAAGGTTTATGCTTAGGTTCTTTCCTTTTTCAGCAGTTGCTGATAATTACTGAAAAAGAGCTCTTTTTCCCTTTCTGCATCCAAGAAGACAAAACTAAATGAGTGTTTCTGCATGTCGATTGAAATGTGCATTAGGTTTTCCTGCACAACATAAAAGGATTTCAGTGTCTTTTCTGTTCCTCAAACATTAGTTGGTTATCCACCTGAAATACATACAGCCTGAAAAATATTAGGTTCCAATTACTTTTTTTTTTCTGTTGAGCAAATACATAAAAAACAGACTTCCCACTGTATTCCCCACACTGTGGGAACACTGGAAGTTATTTAAGGAAACAAAAAAAAATGTCTAATTTAATTTATAAAAAATGCCATTCTAGTTCATCCTTTCATTGACAAATCAGAGTAGAATAGGATAAATCAAACTCAAATACTTTAACACACAGCTCCAAACCAAATATCCAAAAAATCCAAATACACTTCAGTTGAAAACATTCAGTTACCAGCACTTATCTCAATGTTTGGAAAAGGAAATTACTGGTCATGAAAAAAGTGGTGTGTTGAAATAACTGTAATTTTGCAAATATTCAGTGCTCTGCAAAGGATTCAATAAAAATAACACTTATTTTAAAAGCCTGACTTGTTCTTCTCAAAAAAAGCATGAAAGTTACTTTTTTTAACATTTAATTTCACTACCACAGCAACTCTACATTTTTCTAAACTCCAGCTACCATGGTTCTCATACACTGGTCATTTTCCCTTTAAAAAGTCTACACCAGCTGCTATATACTGCAAGCCACAGTAAAATGCAAAACAGTCCTTATCAATCCTGATTCCTACAACACATTTTAAAATGTATTTGTGAGTAAAGGAAAAGCTAAACAACCACTGAAGGAATCTTAGCTATGAGAAAGCTCAGCCCTACAGTCACCTTGCAGAAATAGCTGCTATTCCAGCCCAAGATTTTTCAAGTTTATAATAATCAAGCCATTGCACAACCACTCAAGAGGAGGATTATTCAATTCAACAACAAGCACTTTCTCCCACACATCTAGAGCACAACACAGAAAAAGCTCTCTACATGAACACCAAAATAGCAGCTCTAAACAAAACCACATCGAATGGATAAAAGTGCTACATTAGAGTTTAAGTGAACCTCTTCTGACCCGTATACATACCAGGTGAGGAGGTTCTGAAAACTCAGCTCTAAAAACCAAGCAAAACCATGTTTCTCTTCCTATATTCCAAGCATCTACAAAATATCATGGAAAGCACGCAACTTGTGTTTTAAAATGGCAGCACTACTAGGACACTAAATACTCTGCCACCTGACCAAGGCAAAATTGGTTGTGGTCAACTTAAGAGCTTAGCTGTAGCATGGTTCTGTTTCATCTGTTAGGACAGAACTATAACTCTCTGGATAAACTGTAATGGTGTGTATTTTGAGATTTCATTTTGAGTTCCTTCAACATTAGAAAAAAAATATAAATAGTCCAAATTAAGCTCTCTTAATTATATATTTTATGGTTTGTATATCTGTCTAAATTCATTAAAAACTTAGAGACTACAAACCTCCCAAAGGAGTTTAGAGATTGAAAAACTGTAATGGCAAGTTACCACATTAAAAATGTCTCAGTTCCTAATAGCATCTGGCTATATATTTATACATTGTTACTACATATTGTATTTTACATATATACATCTTGTATACATTGTACACAGTTAAATAATAGTTCCCCAATATTGCCAGAGTCTTATCTTTTTTGCCAAGACAGAAACCTTTGTCTTTGCAGAAGCTTCTGCACCTGAGCCAAAGCCAATCAACTGGATATACTCTGTTCACTTTCATCCACCACTGCACATCTATCTGCAACCACTGTTTTGGTAAAAAACACTCCTGTTTTGGTGTAATGCACACTAACAATTTGGTCTTAATCATTCTCCCTTCACTGGACATCAACAGAGAAAGATGAAAAGACAAGTGATTTTGCACACTTTTCTCTCCATGAAAAAAAGAAATGGGGTGGTCTTTAAATCTCCTAAAATATCAAGTCTTGATCCTTCTAACAACTAAACAAACATGTATCTTGGTTCTTAAAAAGCTAAAAGCTAACAAACATGCTTTAGGGACCATATGAGAGCTTAAAAATAATAACTGTAATACCACTGACCTCCAGCTTTCCAACAGTACAGACAGCACGTGCATGCTTCACCATAGAGCACAGCAAAGCAAACTAATGCACAGCTACAAAATTACTGAACGGACCAGAGAGCAAAAAGAATAACTTCCACAAGACCCAAAGGAAACCATTATCAGTTGACATGACTTTCTCTCCCTAACAATGGGTGCAGGCCTTGCTGCCCTATAGTACTAATTATTTATCTACTGGCAGCTTCATTACATCTTTAAGAAAGAGATTTTCATTTTTATGTATTCACTGTTTAAATGTATTTTATTCAATTTTATACTTCCAAGACAAAATTAGCTTCAGAGCAGAACTAGTATATGAATTTACAATAATGCCAACACAGCATCTTAATAAAAACACTAAAAGTAAGGTATGTAACACAAACAAGGACAAAAATAAACAGAACTATTACTTAGCTCTCATCATCAGAATCATCAATCACCCTGGGAGTTAGGTATTACAATGGCAATGCCAGAATAAAAATGAACTTACCTATACTAGGTGGACTGCCATAATTTACAGGGGACTCTGGAGGCCTTCCACAATGTAGTGCAGCAAGAGCAGATCCCTTCCATACAACATGTTTGCAACCTGTTTGCAACAAAAAAAAAATTTAAGCAAGGGTTTGTTTTTTTGGTTGTTTTTTTTTTTTTTTTAAGAAAACCACAGGAAAGACATGAAATACCAAGAACTCTCAAAATTCCCATAAAATTTTCATACTTTTGTTTGTACGAAGCAGAGACTGTCTGCCAGCTCCTAATAACGTCTGCACTCCAGGGACACTTTGTGGAATTTCTTGCTCTAGAAGTGGTCCAAGTCGATGGCATATTTGAAGCAAGTGATCAGGTGCCAAGTGTCTGTAATATTTCACCTATTATACCAAAGAGCAAACAAAACATTTGATAAACAACACAATATTTTTGATGCATTACTGGTTTAATCTTTTTTCCCCAACCTGTTAAACAAATTTGTAAGAAAATTATAGGATATTAAGGATAAAAAAAATAATGATCTTTAAGCACAATAATTCATTCCAGCTGGTCCTAATTAATTCTTCTATTCAGCACATGTCACTTCGTACAGAGAACTGTTGGTATTTACTATTTTCTGACTTTAAGGCACAGTTAGTCATACACTACTAAGCTCCCATATAATCACAAAAAGATGTAAAGTATATACTCAATATTATATTTAAGTAGTGGCCTGTTTAATTTTAATTTAATCTTTTAATTTAAATTACTGTAAGATAAAGATGAGACTAAGATTGTAAAGACACCAACATTTACAGAATTCTTGAAAGATTCACAAATACCAAATAAATAACGCAGCTCTGTAGAAGAAAATGCAAAAACACTCTGCCTCAATTCACCCAAGTTACATCTTGTTGATGCTTAAGTAATTCACCTCTAAAATTCTTTATGTGGTCCCTATTATACCACAAACACGACGAACTTTTGTAACAGTTCATAATTTTAAACTGCAAAGTACCAAAACAAGATCCTATTATCAGCAACAGAACTTCTCACCACTTGATTACAACCAGTTCAAAGAGTATTAATGACCTCCCAGACAAAACCAGTCCATTCTTTTGAACTACTAGAATTCTGAATCAGAAAACTGTCTTATATAACAAGGGGGGGGGAAATTTTGAAATTTATGTGACAACAATAAAATTCTACTAATATAAGGTTTTTATTGAAGAAATAGCATTTTTAAAATGCATAAGCTCCTGTCAACTCAGACTATAACAAAAAAAAATTAAAAAATAAATTAAGACGGAGAATAGATTCAGTTTTCTTCAGTTCTTATGTAGGATCTGGCATGTAGTAGTTTTGTCCTTCACACAGCCTGAAATACATCTTCACAGTTTTACTTCACAGAAGAGGAAAAAAAGAGAAACACTGCAGTAAAAGCTTTGTGATGTTTCGTTATTCTGCAACTAGAAGAGGCCATGACAGACATTTAGGCACAATGATGCTTCTATATTATACCCAATTACCAGGTATATACCTCATTCCTCTTCAAATGTGCTCCTATCTTGCTGACACACCATAACAGTCTCACGTATTCTAGCAGTTTTTTAACATAAAGAGTGCTGATGTCTGAAACTGAGGCTCTGGAAAAGCCTTGCTTACACCAGTAATTCCTACCACCAGCACCACCACAACCTTCTGGTGAAGGAGGGAAAGTTTTCTCTCTCCTGTCGTGGTCTAACCCTGCCAGCAGCTCAGCCCCATGAAGCCACTTGCTCATTCCCACAACAGTGGAATGAGGGAGAAAATCAGGTGGGTAAAAGAGCAAAAATTTGTGGTTTGAGATAAAGATAGTTTAACAGGTAAAGCAAAAGCTGCATGGCAAAGCAAAATAAGAATTCATTCACTACTTTCCATCAGTGGGCAAATGTTTAGCTGCTACCTGGAAAGTAGGGCTTTCCTTCAGTAGATTATATCCCATTTGTAGAAGGCCTTGCAAGATGTCTAAATTTTACTGCTGAAAGGTTAAATGACTTAAAAAATTTTCAGAAGTTCAATAAAAAAGAAAAAGATTTTTCTTTAAAAAACATTAAACTTTATATTTTACTTCAATAAGGTTGCAGTTGATAGAACAGATCAGTTAATTTCAAACTGCTAAATTCAATGTCAGACAGGCACCCTGTTAGAAGAGTGGCAAAAAGTAATCCAGAATTCAGAACTTGCATATTACTGATAAGAAAAATGAACCAGAATAGCAAATCAAACATACTTTTTTCTGCTTAAAAGAGAATCACAGTCAAAACACTCCCTTGAGAGCTCTAAAATACCTAAATAGCCACCCACAAAAAGTAATGAAGCCATGTACAGCTTTTGCCAGCAACAGCCCAGACACATTTCCTCACCTTTTGTTCTCCTCTGCTCCTATCAGAAGGAGCACAAAAACTTAAGAAACACTGTTCTTCATATAATTCCATCGGAAAGCAGAATTTACATCTGCAAAATCCACAATTGCCTCTCAAAGATTAATAATTACTGATTTTTTTTAGTTTATCCACAAATAATACAGCTATATATGCAGTACAGTTGTCATTTTATCCTGTTCAAGACCCTACAGTTTTACACATCCTCATAAATGCTCAAAATCTGAAGTAAATAAAGCAAATCGGCTTTGACACATTCCAAAACTACAGCAAGCTGACATCTTGAGTCATAATTCTCAGGGTTTGTCACAAGCCATGTGTTCACTTTTTATTTTAGCAGTGACTGGGAAGGTTCAATTCCTCTTACAGTTTTTAAAGCAAACGTTTTGAAAAGAGAGATCTATTTGTATTATTCTTGTTCATCTGTATTAAAGATCTTAATATATACCTTACACCCACACTACAGTCTCTTCTCATTTAAGTCCATTTATATGAAAAGAGCTATTTATGCCAAGTTACGCAGTAGTTTTGTGATGTTTCTCCACAGAATTTGTCTGAATAATCATAGTTCATTACTTCGCAGCATTTGCAACCAGCTCGTCAACAAACTGATTCAACAATGCTAAGTGAGTTTTATGCTTTATCAAAAAAAGTGGCACTGCCCATTCAAACACTTTTTAGTTCTAGAAAGTTGATAGAGCTATTTCATGAACCATTCCTACATAAGACTAAAGTGCACACAAGTAACTTAAATAAAAAAGTAGGTTTCAGTTCCATGTTAAATATGATAGGGAAAGAAAACTCTTATTTCATTACAGGTTTTATTTAGACAGCTTTCTTTCTCTTTTTCTATAAACAAGTAAAAGGTGGAACTTAAATAGCCTATTAAAACCAGGCTATTAAGTTTTCTCCAGGTAAAATAATTTCTTTTTCAAAAAAATTCTTTTAACGGTATTAATACAATACTTTCAATTAAAAGGGACCTAAAACCATCATGTAGTCCAACTGCCTAACCACTGCAGGGCTGACCAAAAATTAAAGCACAGTGTTAAGGGCATTATCCAAATGTCTCAAAATCCAACAGACTTGGGGCTGTGACCGCCCCTCTAGGAAGCATTTCCAGAGCTAATCTGTATGTGTGACTATTAGCATTACAGTGGAAGCCACACAAATTAAAAAAGTGTGTAACAGAAATTCCCCTTAGCCCCAATTCCTTCTTTTGAAAAAGGAAAAAAAAATAGCAGAAAAGATGATCACAACACGGTAGCAACCACTCAAGACAAGACAAGGTGAGTTTATTTAATATATTAAATGACAAAGAAAACTACAACTAATCAGATTGTTCTGCGGTGCAGACTACCAAGAGACAATTCTTGCATTGACAAATTGTAAAACGGAGCTAGAACCGACAAAAATAGATCTACAACCCATGTCCTCCTTGTAAAATAAATAATTTAAAAACCCACCAAAAAACAGAAAACACCAAAAAACCCTCAAAACTGTCAGAGTACTTTCAAGACAGATTTCTGTGACTAAAAAAAGAAATAAATGAATTTTTGTTTTAATGATAACTTTACAAGCTTTGTCAGAAACAGAAGAGCCCATGACAACCCAATAGAATGACAGAAATTTGTTATGATATCATTCTGATTCCAAGAGAAGACAGTAAAGCAAAAGGAAAAAAATAACAGATGTACACACATTTAAAATTCACACAGCCTTAAATGAAAGTGAAAACTGGACTCTACAAACAGGAATTTAAAAATTTTATGCCAAAACTGCAATGTCAAACAGCATATAAAAAGCACAGGGTTTTTTTTTTGCTCTGCCAGTCCTACCTAGCTGAAATTCTAGCTGTTTTCCTTCCTCGCCCTATTAGGCTTTCTGCAATGTCTCATTCTGTTCTGTTCTTCCAAGGGAAATGCACAGAACACGTGTTTTTAAGGTAATATAATAAACTCCTTTTTTGTTCTCTTAGTCTTTCTATGTAAGTTAATAACATATCTTAAACATTACTGTAATAAAAATTAAAACTCTGTTAGCAAGTACAAATTTTTCAGATCTTAGGTACAAATATTTTCTAGAAACCAAGAAGCAGCATTGCCCTCAACCTCACCCTTTACCTAATACCCCCAACTTCACTTATTCCAAACAAGCAGCATGGGAATACACAAAATGTAGCTTCACATTTATTTGGACTAACATTCAAATCTTTATTACCTTTGAAATAGACCTAAGTGCTTATACTTTCATTCTGCATGACTCTGCAGAATAATTCAGCACCAGAATCACAATGAATGCATCAAAAGAATCATGATTTGACCTAGACTCTGTAGTTATATTCGCAACACATGATGCAGTTATTCACTACGCATGTTTTAGACATCAAGCAAAATACGACCTTATTCTAGTGCTCCAAATGCTCTGCACACTGAAACATTCCCTGAAGAACTGCTGGTTCCCCCCACCACCATGTGAACAGTTAACATGCTTAACTACAAGGTTGACCGTAAATATCTTTCAGAAAAACACATTTCCACACAAGGACATTTAACAAAAAAAACAAAAACAAAAAACAAACAAACATCAAAAAAAAAATCCAAGTCAGTCAGGTAGCTATATTTCAACACATGAGAGCTAAATCTTTCTAACACCAGCAGCTATCCCAGCTTTAACTATTCTGCTATGAAACATATTGCCCAAAACAAGCTCCACATTGAATTACAGTAATTGCTACACTACATCAGACCATCAACCTAACAGAGTACTGGGTGCCACCAGACACTGCCTTATCACTTTAAAATTAGGAACTGCAATGAAATGCAAGTACTTATCCCTGAAGAATTCTCATTCCCTTTTTTCCTTTTTTTTTTGGGGGGTGCAGCAGGGGCATCAAAGGACAGAGAAGGGAGAATTGGAGAATTCACCATTTTCCCCAAAACATATTTATTTCTTATGTACTTTCTAATTATGCTTAGGCTAAAACTATATAGGTATTTAGTCACTATGTCCTATCAGAATGCCTACTATTTTACTGTGAGATTACTTTTTCTCTAATTAAATTGATCCATATGAAACCAGGCACTGCAAGAATGTATTATTTTTTCAACTTTTTAATGCTTTCAATAGGTGTGAGGTCAGAGCAGATAAACCTTAGTACAAACAGAGTGCTGTAAGCTTACCACATGAGAAGGTACAAACGGAAAGCAGCATTTTCAGCTTTGTGGGCTAAGAGGTTCAACTATACCAGTTACTGTTAGATTATCTGTATCTGTATCTGTCTGCTTTTTTAAAATTTGTTGGCCTGGGTGGTTTTTTGTTTGTTTTAGTTTGTTTTTTAATAAAAGGTACACCTTAGAAACTTGATATTCCCATTTAGCCCATCTCTCATCTGTATTTCTCAGTCTCAGTTCAAAAGAACTAGCCTAAAACAGTTGATTTGGTCAAAACTCTTGATTATCTGTGGAACAAACAAATGTGTGGTACTCCTCCCAAAGAACAAGAGTTCCCCTCTCGTCAAAACATAATAGTTTAAACAGAGAGCTTTTAACATCACCTAAATTCTCAATTATGGGAACAGCCTGTGAAACAGAAATGCTTGTCTTTTAGAACTACGAGAAAAGCATTTAAGTTGATATATGTCCAACAAAAACACTGATAATGAGACCAAAAATCTGGCTAGGGATCACAATCATTACACAGGCTTTCTTAGCCCCAGTGCCAAGTCTTTCAGAACACCTTCCAAAATACCATAAAGACTTTCCCCAAAACACTGTTAATAAAAACTAGGTGATGATGTAGCTCTCTGATTCAACGCAAGCTTTAATTTTGCTCCCTATTTCTTTCAATACCTTTAAAGGACAGGATTTCCTGAAGAAACAAACCACTTATTATCTGGTTACTTATTAAGAAACAGAATTTCTAAACAGGAACCACAATGCTGCCTAGAACACTTGGGTATTATATGAACAAAGAAACACAGTATCAAGGTACTTAGTGTCCCAGTCCCACAGATACTATTTGTAACTTCATGTAGGTTTGCACGACATGAAAGGAAAAAGTAGAATGGCCTGAAAATAACATTTTGTAATTTTCACTTGAAATCACATTTAATAATCGTGGTCTGGGGAAGAAAAAGAGATAAATGTTCGCAAAATAGTCACCAAACAGTTCCTGAGAACAAGGCTTACCACCTACTAAAGTCATGGCACCATCCTCCTATTTGATGTGAAGTACCTGCCTTCTCCCTCCTCAACCACCACCAACACGAAAAAAAATTCTAATTCAACAGAGAAAATGACAATTACCCGAATATTCTGGACCATCAAAAAACTGACAACTCCCTTTGGTAGCTCTAAATTGTTGTAGTGAATATTAACAGTTGGTTTCATCCAGCAGGAGTCTACTTTGATCCCAAAGGAAGCAACTCCAACACATTCTCCAAGCCCTGCACACCCACTCCTATCATCTCCTCATGGTGGTGGTAAGACCCATGTTGCTGCACACAAAAAGAGAGCTGAACTACCTGAAAGTTATTCTTGTACTATTCATTTTTACAACAGTTTAGCTCCCTTATCCGACTAACCACACATTTGGATGAGCACTTGTACCTATGCAAAGGATACAACAGAAATGCACAGCTTTCATCCACAGCATACCATTAGAGCAGCTACATCCCTAGGGAAACTACAACAGGAAAAAAACAATTACCCTGGAGTGAAATGATGCACCAAAGCTTGCTCAGGTGTCCTAACAAAGGCCCTAAAAAAGGTGCTTTGAAGCCTAAAAACGCAATACAACACTCAGACAAAACTACTCAAATTCTGCCCCCCATGAGAAATCCTCAACCTTTTTTTAGAAAAAAAGAAAGAAGAATAGCTGGCTTATAATTAATAGGTTTTCACAACAAATGTGAGAGAACACAAAACATCCTGAGATCTGTTACACACCTCTGCTGAAAGTGGCCTGCCAGGGACTCAATTCTCAAAAGGTCTTAGGTTATAGCACAAACAGAAATCTTATGAGTGGCAATATTAGAACAAGATTGACACTGTGAAATAAGAGCTTATACTATCAAAATCAGATCAGGTAATTTATACCACACAGTGTGACTGCAGGAAAATATAATACACAAATATTTAAATTCAAGAAAAATCAGTTAAGAATATAAGTGGATCAGTATTTCTGAACTCATGTATTTTCCTGTAGCATTACAAGGATGCACAACATGGTATTAGCTTATAGAAGAAAACGAAACATTTACTTTCGCTGGCCAAACAGAAAAATGAAAGTAATGTACAAGATGAAAACTGCATCAAATTTAATAGAAATTAAGTTAAAGAAATAAAACATCTAAGGCTGTGAATTCCAGTCTAAGAACAGAAGGTTAACTCTAATAAGAATTTTTTAAAAATGTTTTTAAAATAAGGACAAAAGCAGGAACATCATAGTCTCTGGAAAAAATATCTATATTTATATTAAAGGAATTATTTACTATACATATATGTATAATAAAAGGCATAATTTCACACACAACAAAAGAGCCTGGGATTAAATTCTACCTGTGTTACACAGAGCCTTTATTCCCTCCTAGAGTAAAAGTCAGACATCTAACACTATTTACTTGTAATTTTATTTCCTAGCTTTTCTCCCTTCAGACCTTTCTATGAAGTTTAATGAAAGCTCAAGACATTCATGTCTGAGAAGTGGTACCCAAACATGGCTAAACATGCTGCCTACAGAAAGGAGAGTCAGCACCTTAAAGCTGGAAAAATTTTAAATGAAAAAAAATATGAACAGAATGTTAGCTTATCATCAGCTTTTATCTTAAATCTAAAATCCTTTGGTTTGAGATAAGTTTGTGTTTAATGAACAAGACATAGTGAAAAACACTTCTTTTGTACAAAATGTAACTGTCACGCTGCAAATACACTTCTAGGCCAGCTTTCACAAGCCTAAAATGTCAAGTCATACAAAGTTCACATATTTTTGACAATTGAAGCAAGAACAAATACAAAGGATAGAGAGAAGCATCAAAAGCAAAGTAATCAATTTCACACACACACCCCAGCATCTAGGCAGGGACAAGGTGGAAAAGGGCATAAAAACATTTATCAGGAAGCCTAAGAAAACTTTGTTATGAACAGAAGACCAGGAGAAGAGAAAGGACCTGGTCAGCATCACCTCTTCAAATGGAAGTATCCAGCATCAAGTCTAAATTTTGAGGAAGTGCATCTTATGTCATTAGATACCTAGTCTAAACAAATTGGTATTTACCAGCGTTCCACAAAAAAAAAAGAAGTTTCTTGGAAAGGGTGTGAATGAACTTGTCTCCCACCAAGCATTCTTACTTCAACCTTTAAAATATTTTTTTCCTCACTATCTCTTTCTTCACATCCTTTTATATTCTGAATACGTAGAAAAACCCCAAATCCATACTACAAGACTGCACTCCCAATTCTTTATAATTTATAGGATAAAAAAGATTCATGATAAGTTTTACCAATGAATTTCTGACCACTGTTCGAAATGAGTAACATGGCCTCAGTCTTACAAATAAATAAGTAAATGAGAATACCATACTATGTACTTTGAAATTCCCAGTTGAATTTCTTGATGATACTTGATTTCAGGAAAATTCAAAAGTATTGGTATGCATCCATATGTTTTCAACAAGTTAATCACTATCAATTCTTCAACACCACATGCATGAAAATGCCTGTGCCAATACACCTCTTGCTACAGAAAAAACCCAATGCTGTAAGTAAACCTGTTCCAACTACAATAAATATCTGTGATTCATACTGTAACATGTTATATAACTAAAATAATGTATATGCCAACAGTCTTTATGAGATGCATTACAGATGGAAACTGTTCTGCCTCCTTTCATGTCAGCTCAAAAGTTCTCCACATGTCTATGTCTCAGAAGTACTGGAGTTCAGAACTATTATAAGCAACCAGCAAGCCCGAAGGGAAATCTCTCTTTGATAAACGTCACAAGCAGGGTTCAGTCTTCCCCTTTAACTGTATTCAGAAATTCAGAGACTAAATTATACAACAGTGCATCTGCAGTGAAAACAATAGTAGCAACAAGTAGCTAACAGCCACAATTCAGACACCTTAATTGCTGTTTTTCCAACTACTGTAGTTCACAACATATTAAGGAAAAAAAAATATATCTAGGCCCCTCTTTGCTAGCAGGAGCTACACCACTACAAGTAACACTTAGTTTTATCATTGATCTACACCCGAGATGTAAAGCACACACCGGGAAACTAAAAAAAAAAAAAAAAAAAACAAAAACCCCACCACCACCACAGCAAAACTCCCCCAAAGTCAAGTTCGCGATGCGAACGCGGCGAGCGCAGTTATCCCCAGCACCAGGCGCACCAGGGAGGCGAAGGGCGGAGCCGGCGCGGGCCGGGCCGGGGCTGCGCCAGGAGGGGCCTTTCCCGCCGCGCGGCCCGGCTCGGGGCAGCGCGCGGGCAGCGCGCGGCGGGGGCGGCGGCGCCGGGCCGGCCCATTGTGTGCGCGCGGGCGGCCGCGAGCGCCCCCGCCCGGCCGCGCGCGCACCGGCACCCGCCGCTGGCCCCGCCCCGCCCCGCGCGGCGCCGCGCGCGCGGCTGTGGCGCCCGCCCGCACCGCGGCCGTGACGTCGCGGAGCGAGCGCGGCCGGGCCCGGCGCGCGCGTCGTTCTTGACCCCGCTCGGGCGGGCGGGCACCGGCCGGACCCCCGCGCGCGCCCCCCGGGACACCGAGCGGGGACCGAGGGCCGGAAAGACCTTGTTATAAAAATTAAAAAAAAAAAAAAAATTCCAAAGTTATTGGGTTTAGGGTTTTTTTTAAGTTGCCTTTTTTTTTTTTTTTTTTTGCGGGAAATTCAATTTTTTTGCCGGGCTGCTCAGGGAGAGTGAGGGAGGGGGAAAAAACAACTTTGCCCGTCGCAGCGCTCTCTCCTCTCACCAGCGCCCGTTCCTCTTACCAGGTTCTCGTAGCTCCGGGGATGCTCCTTGCCCGTCCAGTCCGTGCGCTTGGGCAGCAGCTGAGGGAGAGAAGAGAGGGCGCCCCGTGAGCGACTCCCCCTCCCCCGAGGAGCCCCCCGGCTGCGCCCGGGATGGGGCGGGGGAAGCGGGAGAGCGAGGGAAGGGGGAGGGAGGCCGCAGGCGGGGCGAGCGCCGGGTGCGCGGCGCCGCTCTTACCTCTTTCTCTGCCACTTCTCGGATCAGGACCTGCAGTAACAACAAAAGCGGGGTGTGAGAAAAGGTTTTAAAAATTGAGAAAAAAGGAGGAGGAGGACGAGGGGACGAGCGCGCCGCCCGATCAGCCGCCCTACCCGGCCGCCCCCTCCCCGCCAGGCCCGGCGGCGCCATCCATCCATCCCTCCATCCATCCATCCCCTACCTGAGCCGCTTGCTGGCAGGGTCCGTCCTCCAAAAAGCGAGCGATGAGGAAGTAGAGCTCTGCAGGGAGAGGAGAGGCCGTCAGGGTTGGCGCTCGCCCCTTCCCCGCGGGCTCCCCTTTCTCCCCCCTGACCGCCGACCCTCTCCGGCTCCCCGGCCGCCACTCACCCGCTCGCAGCTCCGCCGTGTGCCGGCTGCCGCCGTCCCCGGACATGGCGAGGCAAAATCGGGAGGGAGGGGGAAGGGGGAAAAGGGGGGGTGCTCGGGCCGCGCTCCCGCGGCAGCGTCGGGTCCCAGCGAAAGCCACCCGCCCGGTTGCTGTCACTGCTCGTTCACCGGGGAGAGTCTCGGCTCCACCATTCAACCCACGGGAAGCAGCAGCAGCAGCAGGAGGAGGAGGAGGAAACAACAACTCGCAGCCGCCCGCCGCCAACGCCGCCGCCGCCGCCAGCCAGCGGGAGCGAGCGCGATCCCTCCGCCCGGAGAAAGAGTCCCCTCCTCCTCCTGCGCGCCCCCTCCTCAGCCCCCTCGGCCCCGCGCGCCGCCCCTTCCCCCGCGCCCCCCTCAGTCCCTGGCGCTGCCCGGAGGGGGCGGCCAGGCGGGCAGGGAAGGGGGGAGCCTCTCTCTCCTGCCCCCGCTCCCGCCCCGCCGCCTCGGCGGCCCCCGGTGCTGCCCGGCGCTGGAGGGGAGAAGGGGCGAGCGGTACGCGTTTATTATCGGGAAGGCGGGCGGGCTGTGGCAGAAGATGTCGGCGGGGTGGGCGGGAAGGCGGTGGCGGCGGGCGGGCGGCTGAAAGGCGCTTTCTGTGCGCGGTGCCGGCGCGCGGAGGGATACGACGCACGGGCAGGAGGCGGGGCTGCGCCGGGGAAGCGGCGGCTCGCGGCAGCGGCGTCGCTGGCGCTGGAAGTTCCCGAGTTCCAGCGTCGCAGGAATGGGAAGCGAGCGAAGCCAAAATGCCCCCGGGGAGCGCGGCCCCGCTGGGGAGGCCCGGCCCTCCCACCCGCGCTGCGCTCGCCACGGCTCCCCCGTAGCCCAGCGCGGTCTCTCGGAGCCCGCCGGGGACCTCGAGGCGCAGCCGGGGGCTGTGGCATCTGCGCGTAAGTTCCACAGAGTCACGCGTTGTTGGTTCTTATTCCGAGGTGTTCTTACTCCTGCAACACCCGGTCCGCGTTCCTGCCGCGGATTTGCAGCGAGGGGGGAAAGCCTGTCCGGCCCCAAAGAGCCAGAAAGGCGCTTTTCTCCGTTGTTCGTCAGAGCTTGCCCAGGCGGCTCCGCCGGGGGGGTGAAGAGCTCGCAGAGTGCTCGGTTTGAGAACTTCCTTTTAAAAACAAAACAAAACAAACAACCAAACAAACCCTAAGAGCTGATAATGATTTTATTCATTGCTCTTGCTGCCGACCAGAGCAGAGAAGCGGGACTGACAAATCTTCTGCTTTCCAGGAGCGATGGGCAAGAGGAGGAGTGTTGTCACGGCGAGGACGAGCAAGGGATGGTAATGCCTGCAACCTATGGCTGAGCTGGAGGTAATTCACTAGCGGATCAATAACCTACCGAAGGTTCCTGAAAGGCTGCAACATTGTACGGAGCCTGGTTAGCAGTTAAATCATTTATTTATTTGATGTTTGGTAGCTTGAGGATACCGAATAAACGTTCTGATTTGTGCTGTAACTGTTTGTTTGCTGATTACAGTCAAAAAGAAAATAAAAACAAAGCGGATGTCCGCTGATAATTAGCTTTAAAAAAATCCATATCTGATGAGGATGGAATTTAAAGGAGCATAATTGCTGGTCTTTATGGTTTGCAGTGTGCCTGTGCTTTTTCAGGTCGTGTTGGGGCCTAGCAAGAACAAATGTGTTTGTGGTCAATAAGAATTAAATTAGCAGGGATCGATGTTAAAAAGGGAAAGCTGTCATTTTTTTACTATTCCTTTAGCTGTAGTTATTTCCTAATGTAACCTGTGAAGCAAACACAAAAGTATATTGGAAATTATGTAGAAACTAGACAAAGGAATACTTTTTCTGTGCATAAAGACCCTGAAATTCTCAACTATCTAACTTCCAACAAAATGAAATTTAAACTACATTTCTGTGCAACTGAGGGTAAGCTGAGTTGAGCATTTTAATACGTATGTTTCCAAGGCCTGTGAGCTCCATGTACGAGCTTGAGCTTTGTGCTTGGCACAGTGAGAAAGCTTTGCTGCAACCACCCTTCTGCTTTATTGAACAAACAGAAGCATGAAAGGGTAGAGAAAGGAGGCTAAAATGTCACATATTTCCATTAGGTCTCATTATAAAAATTAGGTGTATATAGCAGATGCCTAGATGCTGTGCATTTTTGGCATATGATTATTACATGTCCTAAAAATGATTAAAATCCTAATCTAGCATGTGGTTTGTTATCATTAGGGTAAATAAATTTTGTAGGATTGATATTTATTTTTTTACAAAAGCCAAACTGTGCATACTAGATTTGATCACTGTATCTGTAGCTATGATTGCTTTATATTTAAAAATTTACATGTATCTCCCTTTTCTCCAGTTTTTCTAACAATAACCACTCTGTGTTTCAGCCTCGTTTTAAATCCACACTTTAAATAATTGAAGTGGTAATGAAATCATACTTAACGTCTAATAAAGATTTTAAAAATAAAGTGACTTGAGTCTTTTCTTAGCGATGTAAAATATGTATTGCGATATCTCTCATACGTGGTTCTCACAACAAAGGGCTAAATGAATAATGTGATTAACATTTTAATTTCCCTTGATGTTTACACAAAAGAAAGAATACTTATGTGTGACATTACTAAAACTGTAAACCACGGAATAGAGAAATTTTAACAGTTAAGGAGTCCGAAAGTAGACGAAAACTATCCTGGATGTATTGACCTTCCTTGTTCTTCTGGCAACTCGTAACTTTTCCTAATGCAGTTTAAAATACAGCCCACAGAATCCAAAAGTTCTTGGTGTTTTGACAATAAAATTAGGATTGTGTCTTTTATTTAATTTTTGTAGAGCACCAAGCAAAATGGAATCCTAGTCCCTGACTTGAGCCTGAGCCCTGCAGTACTACAAATAATATTTAATAAACAGCTTTTACAAACATACGTTCCATTTCTTTTTACAGATGAAATCTGATGGGGGGAGGTGTTTATTTGTGGCATAACATGAGAGTTGTACGGGCCACAAGAGAAAATGCAGAATTGTTATTGTTTGGTGAGGCATGTTAGAATGAATCTTAAAAATTCCTACAGCAGTAACAATTATTCCATTCATTTTTCAGAGTCATTTTTAAAGTCTTTTTTCCTGTTGCAGTTAAATTGAAGGTTTTTTTTACATGTACGCCAGTGAAGAAAAATACAATCTCGGAATTTTTGCTATCTTTATTGTTTGGCTTCCAAATAATCCCCTTCATACGATATTGTCACCCTACATTACTCTTAAGTAAAATACATCAGTCCTGCTTTGTCAGTGAGATTAAATGTTTTTAAGAGAGATTTCTACTCTGAAAGGTCTACATTAAAAAAATAAAAAGGAAAAAGTAGTAGTGGAATTATTTTCCTTTCTCATCTATAATGATTGTTAGAGTTAAAAAGAAAATCTCAGATTATTTTATTCTAGTAATTTTGCTGTTTTAACATTGGATAGCTTTACATACTCTTTTTTTCAATTGTTGTATCATTTTATTTTGTGACTTTCAAATTTGAATATTCATACATCTTCACAAAATTAATTTTACAAAAAAGCAAAAATAAAGTTTAATAGATTTTGCTGTTATTGTAAATTTTACACATCAGTTTTATTATTATGGACTGATCCCAAGTGGTGGTTTTTTCCCCCTCATTTAATTGGCTTTTTTTTAATGTTCTATCCTCTTCTCCCCAAAAAAGTGCTATAAGCCTTCTGTGTATCCAAATACAGGTATATTAGAGTTCTCTTGAATTACTGGTTACTTTTGACAGATAAGAATGGAGTATCATTGGTTTCTTCTTGGTTTTTCTTCATGTTGCTAGTTTTCAGATTTCTTTATTTTTGTTTTTATTGATATATTTTACCCAACCATTTTTATATCAGTACGGTATTATAGCTTGCGCCCAAAAAGTGCACTGCTTAATACATAGTGGTGGCAGTTCTTGACATGAGAAGCCTTCCTGTTTCTTGTGAAATTTGCTTTTCTCCTTTTCTTTAGAGACAAAGAAAAGTATTTAGGGTTTGTAAATTGTCAAGCTGAACAATGTAGCTAAATATTTGAAGCATGATATTGGCAGGGGGTGGTTGAGAGCAACATAAGGCAGTGACTAAGCTTTCCTCAGATTTGGATGATTGGTTGGGGAGCTGGTCAGGGGTTTTTTTCGGTGAGTTTTTTCCACCTCAAATGAGAATTACCACCACCAGCTGCTTGTCTTGTTTGACTGTTGATTCTTACTCTTGAAGCCAGCCATTAACCTTACAAGGGCAAGAAGTGAGTGATGGTGCTTATGAGGCCAGACAACTTTTTTTTATTATTATTGTGTATATTAACTTCATGCAGAAAGAATCCAACGTGCCAAAATACTGTAGTACTAGGAGTGAATTCCTTCTGCAGTTTCAAACAATAACTTACATTTTAACTAAGTATCTTCACATAAAAATTCATTTAAATACTTACTTGTTCATGCTTCATGCCAAGAATCCATCCTTTCTGCACCCTGTATTGGCAACCTACCTGAACTTTCTACTGCTAAGTTCCTTACAGAGTGCTTAGCTGCTGTGTGTTAAATAGTGAACTTCATGCTTCTGTTCTTAGCTTTATTACCACAGAATGTGGACGTCTTCCCACTCCACTTCTGAAAATGTTTGCTGCTACTCCTGCTTTTGCTTGCTTCTCCCTGATGGTGATGAGTAGCATAGAATTAGGCATTTGTACTACCCAAACCACCATCAGCACAGACAAATTAACATTTTACAAAAGCACACAAATAGATTAAGCTCTGACAAACATTTTCTAGGTGTTCTCCTCCTGTGCAGCTAGAAGTGTAGAGTAAAATCAAGTCACTTATGAAGCAAAATTTTTGTGTAAAATTAAATAATAAACTGCAAATCTACTATCAAGCTTCAGAAAGTAGCTCTATATGTCATTTGTATTTTGAGCAGTAAATGACCCTGGTTGAAGTTCATCCAATGACCCTAAAAATGTCTTTAGTATGTTGTTACCCAAATAAATATGAATTGCACCAGCTGTGACATTCTTTCAGTTTCACTGTTATATCTTTGAGTACAAAAAACTTTCCTTACAAAGAGAAACTAAGAATAAGGCCTACATAGTTCCTACTGAATAGAGAAATTCTACTTGTTTATGGTGAGGATTTTGTTTGGGGTTTTTTTTTGTTTTAAAGCAATTCTATTTGTGCTCCTGTATTTTGTAAACGACTTTCAATTAAGTTTCCTGGATCAGTTTGACAGCACAACTTTCTAAGCTGAATACATTCCCTAATTAACCAGAGGATATTGAGAAAATTATTAAACTGCTGTACTTAATTGTTTGCTGTTGGGCTTTTCTTCACAGAGAATTCTGGATATTTGCCATGTTCATTTTCATACCTATTTGATGTCTCCAAAGTTTTCTGAGTATTCTAAGGATTATGTGGGGTGTTTTTCAAGTGAAGCTTTCAAAGAATTAATATACCTGGTATATTTTAGAGGACAGCTATTTCATAATGAAAATAGGAGCTATGTTGCCTTATATGTTGACAATTCTTTCCTTAGATTGTTACTTCTACAAAAATTTTGAAAATGTATGCTATTACTACACTGTGTAGTAAGGTATTCCAATATGCTAAGGCAATTTTTTTGAGCAGAAGATTCTCAAAATACGGTGTATTGTTCATTTGTTTCACTACTTCTATATAAGCGTTCTGAGTCTAAAAGACTTATTTTAAGTCTTAAGTGACAAATTTTATTTATATTGTAAATTTTGAAATTTATTAAGACACAATTTAATAATGTCCTTCAGTGACTGTTTATCTTTCCATTTCTCTAAATGAAAACTTACATTTCTGTTTAACAAGTTTGAGGGCCATTTCCGATTAGGGGGTTGGATTTGATTTTTTCCAGTTACAGTAGTAACTGGATGATAAAATCTGATAAAATACAGATGAGGGGTTATTTGCCTGATTTTTCAAAATGGTGCTGGCTATCTGTAGCTTTGGTGTAGACTTGGAATTTTCCCTGAAGTTAATACAGTAGACTACTAAAGATTTACATCTATGTAAAAACTTGTGAGATTCTGTCATACTGTTATCAGAGATACAGCGTGATAAGCTTGCTAATGTGCAATTTAGATAAAAGTAGAGGAGACCATAAGAAATATCTGAGAGTTCTGCCCAAAGAGATGACCAGGTAGGTAAAATTTCATGACGTTACATTCAAAATAATCCATTACAGAAATAATATGAGTCAAACATGCTCTTTTTAGGCTTCTAAAACAATATAAGGAAAAAGGGGGGCGGGGGGAAACTCTCTTTGATAGGCAATTGTAAATCTTTTTAAAAGACCATTCTATTTATTATGTATTCAACACTGAGAATATAGTAATTTTTTTCTAGAACTCTAATATGAAGCCAATGAAACAAAACAGTAACATATCATCTGTTGTAATACTACATTAAGTCTTTCAATTTATCTCCAAAAAATTAGAGTTCAGAAGGAAATTAGAGTTCATGAGCAAAATTGTTAGGATCAAGAAAAAATACTCTGGGAAGAGGATTCAAGACCAAGCAAAAGGAACACAGTGTATGGAGTGTAATGCTTAATTAGGGCATACAAAATTTTTCTATTTCAGAGAAGATAAAGCAGGATCTTCTATAAACTCTAGAGCATAGTTCTGGAACTGAAACACTTGAAAGATTTCAAATTAAAAACTATGTTTTTCCATGAAATATATTAGCCATCCTGGCTTTACTTTTGCCTCAGAAATCTCAATAGCAAGGATTTTAGCAGTCTTCAGAGGAACTGATACTTCTATAGGTAAGAACAGCCAGTGACAGTACACATGCATAATTGTAAAAGATCATTAATCTGATCCAATGCAGCCTTGCTATGTTGCAGGCTTTAAGGCAATCCTTATTTTTTCCAGAGTGTTTCCTCCTAGTGTTGCTTGATTTAGTTTAAGCTATATTTTTATTTTTATGCAGTTGAAATATCTGCTTTCCCTAAAATAGCAACGATGTAGTGCAAGTAGTACCAATATTTGCACTTACAGTAAAGATTCAGTGCTGTTAGCATTGAGCCATTTGGCTGACAGTGCCTACTTTGTGTAGCATATGTGATTTGTCAGTCATCCATGAAATACACATCACTGAGATTCCAATCTCCATTTATTGTTCAGTCTTCTGAGAAAATACTGGTCTGCTGATCTAGATTTCTCAATATTTTGTATTCCTCTATAGCATCTACTTGGTGCCTTGAAAGGATTATTTTATATTTTTCAGTTGGCCCAGTAAACTGTAGAAGGGTTTTGGTGTGCCAGGTAGGTGAGTAGGCCACAAATGATCCTTGTATATACATGATGCTGGTTATGTTTTTTGCTTGCTTCCTTGCTTTTAAACTAATAGTAATATAAGATGGAGACTGCCCATATGACTCTCTTTTCCCAGGTGAGGCCCTACCACGAGATTAAAATATTACGATCATTCTAGATCAACTAATGAGTAGTTTTCTCATTTAGAGTGGAGCAGCTCGTTAAAAGAGGCTAAGAAGAATCCTCCTTCAAGGATATTTACCCAGGTGGCTAGCTCAGTCTCTTCTGAGGTAAAAAATACTGATTTCTCTTCCCCACAAGAAATAAAACTGAAGTTGGATCATCCTGCACACCAAAGTAGATTAAAACTGCACAACCCCACTTCGGTTAGGACCTAGTTTTGTAAGCATGCTCTGAAAATGATCCATGAATAGAGGGCACAAGCAAGACAAGCAGAAGATTTGCAGATCATGAGCTAGCTGGAACAGGCAGCACTGGGCACACTGAGAAGTCTTTTAGACATTCAGAAACTTTTACTGTTGAAGAATTAAGTATCTACCTTTTAAATGGTAAAATAATGTAAAGATTATTTTTTAGTTAGACTGTCATATACATTCTCACCTCATCACTGATGGGTGTTCTTGCAACAAGCTCTGGAGCATTAGCACACTGCTAGTTTCTGCACATGTGAATTTTATTAAAGATTAAACTTTCAAGATTGAATAAAAAAGGAATTGAACTTGATCTTTCAGCATCAAGTTTGACTACTACTAATTGCATCTTGGCAGGCCTTTAGAAATCAAGCACAAAATAACGCTAAAAGTCAATTAACTGATATAAAGAAACACAATGCCTTATGAAGACTAGATTGAGCAGTTGAAGAAATACACAGGTATTCATTTTTAACATAGTTCTAATTTTAGATTTGGTTATTCTGGTTATAATAAAGCTATGTTTATTTAGTCCATGTATCAATTTTTTTGTATATATGTTTGAAAGTGCTTTCCTCAGACCCTGCATAGCAGCTGCTGACAATTTTAACATGCCACTCTTGGTGGATCCCAGATTTCACTTCATTAAATGTACCTCTGAAATGTGTTGTTCCCATATACTACCAACCCTGATGTTTTATCTGAAATTTTTCAGCAGCCAGCATCCTTACATTTTTGTCCTCCCACCAGGAGAGCAGTGTGCGTGTCTCTCAGTTCATTAACTGTTGGATGTTTCTAATAGCACAGGACTCTGTAGGAGGGTAGGTCATGGTGTATTTGCAGACAACAAAATTTTGAACTCCAATACGCTGAAGGTAAGGCATTCTTGCTGCTGTATTCCTCAGTTTTGAATTTTACTGGTAATCTGAAGAGCACCACTGCCCACTCCATTTCTGGCCATTTGCTTGTGCCAGTGGCCATATCCATGTTATTGAACTCTCTCAACCACCAAAACAGGACAGCTGCATCTGCATTGTCAGCTGTGCCAAGGGTCGCTTGGGAGAATGCTGCTTGGCCTGGACCTGGTGCAGGGACTCTGCTGACAATTTAACAGTATAAGCTGCAGGCTTCAAGTCTCTCTGCCCTGGCACCTTTTGTTTTGCTAGCAGAGATACAGCCTTTGTGACAAACAAAATCTCTGTGACTGTGCTTTACTTCCGAAAATGTCTTTTTAGTAAGGTATACTGTGTAAAGTATGGACCACATCCCACAGCTAGGAAGTTCTAGAGGCATAAATAAATCCTAGCTAGCTTGCAACAAACCCTAAGACAGCTCAGTTCATTTTTGCTCAGCCTCCAAATTATTTGTGTCTTCATTCTGTCCAGCAAATAATGAGAAAATGCTGAAATGCTTAAAATTATAATAAAAGCTACTCAGGGCCACGCTAAAGATCACTGAAGGAGAGTTGAAGGGAAAATAAACCGGAAAATAAAACAAAGTCTCAGGCTGAGGAGAAGTTAAAAGAAAGCAATGTAACATTAAAGGGAGGTAAACAAATTAACAGCTGCCAGGGAGATTCACAGTATATCTCTAACATTGTTACAGTGTTCTGAACTGGGAAGTATCCACAGTCTGCAGTAGTCAAGAGCTGGTTGCAGTTGCTCCCGACAAGACAAGTCTGTTTTAAAGTGCTTGAGGGATGTCGCAAAGGACATAACGTGTCATAGAATCATAGACTACCTTGAGTTGGAAAGGACCCACAGGGATCATCAAAGTCCAACTCGTGGCCCTACACAGGGCACCCCATGAATCACACCATGTCCCTGAGAGCACTGTCCAAATGCTTCTTGAACTCTGTCAGGCTTGGTGCTGTGACCACTTCCCTGGGGAACCTGTTCCACTGCCCAACCACCCTGTGGGTGAAGAACCTCTTTCTAATATCCAATCAAAACCTCCCCTGACACAACTTCAGTCCATTCCCTCAGGTCCTGTCACTGGTCACCACAGAGGAGAGATCAATGTCAGCCCTCCTCTTCCCCTCATGAGGAATTTGGTAGACTGCAATGAGGTCTCCTCCTCTCAGTCTCCTCCAGGCTGAACGAACCAAGTGATCTCAGTGTCACCTTGTAGGGCTTCCCCTCTAGAATCTTCACTACCTTCACAGCCCTCCTTTGAACACTCTGTAACAGGTTAATATAGGTTTCCTATATTGTGGTGCCTAAACTGCACACAGTGCTCAAGGACAGGCCGCCCCAGTGCAGAGTTGAGCAGGACAATCACTTCCCTCGACCAGCTGGCAATGCTTTGCCTGATGCCCCCTGGGACATGGTTGGCCCTCCTGGCTGCCAGGGCACTGCTGACTCAGATTCCACTTGCCATCGACCAGGCCCCCCGGGTCCCTTTCTGCAGCACCGCTTTCCAGCATCTCATTCCCCAGTCTGTACATACATCTGGGGATGTCCCATCACAGGTACAGAATCCAGCACTTGTCTTTGTTAAATTTCATACAGGTGACGATTGCCCAGCCCTATAATTTGTCAAAGACTTCAGACCTTACTGGGAACAGGAAGACTACTGCATGGAAAGCACTGAAAAGAATCCTTAAACAGCATTTGGGCATAAAGCTTCCTGCCATTGTCTTCCTATTTGGTGAAAGTATGACCGGTGGGGGGGTTAAGGTGGAACACGTAGTTTTCAAAAAGGTAATATATACCTGAGTCTTCTATTCATGGCCCAACAATAACATAAAAGATATCAATCTGCTAAACATGCCAGATGTGCTGTTTTTAAGAGATATATGATACCAAATGCATTGTCTGATTGCTTCATAAATAAAGGGGACAATATCTTCTATGCTTGATACAAAACAAGGCTATTGTTATTAGTGATGAACTGGTCATTGAATTTTTTAGGAATGCAATATCTGTGCTGATAGCTGCTTTCTACATATTACTTCATGTGCTGTAGGATCCACAGATCTTAACACCACTCCACCACAAAAGGGTGGATCCAATGCTAATACTGAGGTATGGAAGATGAGGAGTATTATCTTTGTTTTCACTCAAAGGACACAGCATTTAAAAAATAAGTTAAAATATCCCTGTGATCATGCCAGTGTGAATGGGACAGCAGCTCAACAGAGCAAAAGACAAGTGTCCTAATATCAGTTGGTTAAAACTTGTGTGGCAGTGATTCCCTTTGCAGTTTCATCACTGAGGGTGACATCTACTTGGAAATACCATTTCATTTTCTGCCAGGTTTTAGGATACCTTCACAACCATATTCAACTTCTACTGTAACTGGCACTTGCAACTCAGTATTTAAAACCAGTTTCATAAACTTCCCATAGTCCTAACAGCATGTGTACTAGCAGAGCACTAACCATCTTTTGTAATTAATTCCTATTAACACTATGCACATCCACTATCTTTGAATAATTATTGTAAGCTTTCTGATTCACCATAGTCATGTAAGACAACCTGCTGCCAAAAATGTCATAACCAAATCTATCCTTATGCAACTGCCTGGAAGTGTGCCCTTTCCACGCTGCTACAAATCCGAGTAATCTGCAGCAGTCACATTGTTCCTTTTGATGAACTTCCACTTCACACACCTTGTGAATTCAAGGCCCACACCTCCCCTCTGCCTACTGAGGCCAAGCAACCCTCATCTTGTGCATGGCCACTCAATAAACAAGTCTCAAAGGCTGGTATCTATTGCCACTGAGGTAGATAGCAGACTTCTCAGTAGCTTCTTGATGCCAGACAGACTGCTTAGGTTTACCTTATATTTAAACCTTCACTTAAATAGTTCCCTTGGGGGTAAAGCAGGCAAAACTTCCTGAAAGACTCCAGAAGGTCATCAGCACAACCAGTAGTTATCCTGCAGGTGGAGATTTGGCACCGATACACAAATGATACTTAAGTGCAAAAATGCCCTCAAGGAAGTAGAACACCCCCCCTAAAATTACAAGATTTACCAGAAATGTATCCCAGAGGGAACAAAACAAGAACAGTGTACCTTCAGTAACTGGATTGTTGACAAAGGACCTGAGGGGAAAAAATAAACCTAGTGACATTCAAGACTTGCTTACACATGCAAAGAATTTTTCTGTTTCTCTCTTGCACGTATTCCTAGAAAAATATTTCTCCTGTGCTGAACAAGATCTCTTCATCCACACCCACCCACCTAGATTACAGGATCAGACCACTACCCCTCCTGCCATGCTCAGCTCTGCCCCGCCACTCCCTCCGGATTGTCTTCCACAGAACATCATTGCTGTGCAATCACTGCAGAGTAGTCACACATCACTCCTGCGCTCAGCCACGAAGAAACTTTCATCCAACCTCATTGTGGGATGGCCCACACCTGCTGCAGTAGCAACACTCCTCCCTCTTGGGAATAACATGCAGTCATCTATAAAATGACAACAAATAGAATCACAAAAATTCTCCAGTACTGTTCTCCTCTCTTATTCTCAATTGTTCTAGATGCATCTGACATACATACATGACTTGCTTCATCTCCAATGATTATGAAGCTCCTCATGTTAAGAGTTCACATATTCCAACTTCTTAAAGAACATACCTGACAAATACACCTATATATAGCAGTAGAAACTAGGAGGGTTTTGGTTTTTAGAAATTAGATTTTTTTTTTTTAAAATTCTTTTAAAGAAAGCTTCAAATGCCCTTCAAGCTTTATCTCAGGATGGGGCAAAAGTTTTTGTTCTACAACCTTTATTTTGCAAGGAACTACAGTAACATTTTATATTCATTTTAGAAATAGACTGAAGACTTTGACAAGATCACTCTTTCCAGTCACTGCATTGTCATTTTAAATTATATTGCTATCCATTAAATTGTTCATTATTTGAAGATTCATATCAGATAGCTCAGAACCTGAAATTGTTCAGTATAAATTCAGGTTTTATGGGCTTCAAGTCTGAAATTTATTTCTGAATGAGAATCAAAGCAGTGATAAAACAATTTCTACGAGTTATACTACTGTAACATAAATGCAGCACTAAAATTAAGCACAATTGCCTCACACACTCAAGTTTATTTTTTGAGCATGAATTTAAATTACCAGCTTTATCCTTATCTTAGCAGGTACGCAAATATGATTTTCCATTCATATTTGGGGGGGAGGGACTAATTTGTATCAATAGACAAATTTGAAATGCAGTGTTAGTTATTTTTCAACAGAACTCATTTATAGCCATTTTGAAGGTGCTTATTTTGCTGCACTAGTCAAACACCTGGTAGTCTCTGCCTGTTACATATGAACTACTTTATTGCTAATACTGTGGCGCACCATGAAGAGAGTAATGTATCAAAACAGTTTACTTCTCATATTGTCCATTTTTTTATAGGAAAACTATTAACTATTTCATTCTGGTCTATTATAAATGTAGAATTGGATATTACAGAAGGCAGTTGCTGGCAATTTGGCAAGCCAATTTGGTTATAACTAGACAAATAACAGCTTTATGGCAAGTTCAGTTTCCAAATAAAGTAAAAAGTATGTTTATTACAGAGAACAGCACTGAAAAATTCTTGCCTTTACCAAAAATAATGGCACCGAACATTCTAGTGCATCTCCTGACCATTAGGTGTGCAGCAATTTAACCAGCAGTGAAACTGTTCTTCACATTTAACTACAGATATAACAAACCTTAAACCAGGAGGATGACAGAGTTCTTGCTATACCAAACTTTGTGCTTTGATCTGCATTTAGAAGTTAACTGCCTTATTTAATATAAACATAGTGGGCTAAATTATTGCTTTAAATCTGATAATAATCATTGGCCCTGCAGTATGCCAGATACAATGATAAAAGCAAAAGTACGAGTCCAGTAAGGCAGCCAGGTCAAAAGCAATAAATTTAGAAGATACATAGGCTCCCATTTCAGATTATTTTCCTCTTTCTCATCTGATGACACCTTACCTTTATGGAATACAGAACAGCCACCTGTTTCTCAGTTCATAGCCTCTTTAGGGTAATATAAATTTTGAATAATTGCAATAGATATTTAATCAACATTGTGGTTGTTGAGGCTTGGTGTTGTGATGTATACCTTAGGTTGTAGGACTGCTTTGACTTTAAAATATGTACTCCCTTGAACATTTAAGTGATCTTATTTTTCCCTTCTAAACCTACATTAAGAAAAAAAAAATCCTACGAGTATACAAAAACAACTCCAAAACCAACTCAAACAAAAAAACCTTTTCTTATTCCACTAGAAATTTAACTTACTTGTTATTTATCCAAACAGGGGATCTTTATTGTCTTGCTAGTCCTTTTCCCTGTTTTTATTTTTGGCAGTTATGAACAGACCAAATAACTCTCAAATTTTCAAGAGTTGAGCAAAATGTATCAAAACAACTTAATTTTCACTGCTGTTTAGTGCAAGGGTTAATTTTCCATTAGCATTCCCGTTAAACGCTTGCATCTCATCTGCAGTTCTCTGTTCAGAAAAATCTGCCTTTGCCATTTGAAGAGACAAACTACCAGGCATAACCTTGGGCTGACATATGCAATTAGCCAAAGGTCAGTCAACGGTAGGGAAGCAGCAGGAAGTGACAACCAAGAGAAATTATATTAAGCTAAGGAAAGGGGAACCTATAACTACTCAAGAGTAACTTTTTTTTTTTTTAATCATTCATTAATTCTTGTTTCTGACATACCTGCCTTCTTTTAACTTAAAAAAACAGTCTATCCTTCCCCCTCCTTTTTTTTTTAACGTACCTTGAATTACCCACCTGTTACACACCACAAAGGACAAAAACCCCTTTCAGGGATCCCTCCAAACCTTGTGTTCAAGTGTAGAGCAGCCAGTCTTTAAATACTGATGATGTAAGTTTCTTTCTGGCAAAGTTGCAGTACCTGGCACTTTCAAGCGCCACTTCACAACTAAACTACTTACATACTTCCTGAAGGCACTCCGTGGATCACCAGCTGCCCATGAAGACTCTCACTACATACATCTGTGTGTGACCATTTTCATTTTAGAAATGTGTTCTAGAACTTCATACAATACTTTGACGATTTCTCTGAGAAACTGACACGTAGAGAAAAAATATAGGAAAGCAAAACATTTACAAAGCACTTTTGAAAAGCCAGAAATATTAAGTGAATCAGCAGGATGTGCATTTTACTACACTCCACCCAAGTAGATCTTCTGTTGTTTAATGCTTCAAAGGAAATTCTGGTATTGAGCTGAATCTCCTAACATGGTTGAAACAACGGAATAATTTTGACCCAAAATTATTAAGCCAGGATATCGTGCCATTAGTTTAAGGACCCACCTTTTGCCCATCTTTTAGGCATTTAGTAAAAGGAGCTCTCGTAAAATAAGTTCAGAGAACTGTGTCTTCTGATGCTCATGCCCAGTTCAAGAACTCCAACTGTCTAGTCAGGTTAAGGCAACTGATCTCTGGGTGATCCAAACTAAACAATCAGAGTATACGCACACACACACAGAGCAACAAAACCCCCATAAATTGACAAATGCTTAGAAACAGCACTTTGATGATTCTGTGAAAAAGTTCACACAGTTCAACTTCCCGTGACTGCAGTTTCTAAACTGACAGGTTTTCAATAGGGTCCATCAGAAAGCAAACCTGAAGTACTGTGTAGGACTACCAAATACATATCTCTGAGTAACATTAAGAACTTCTCATTGGCTACAGTTTTTGTTACAGCCCTCTGCCTTCAATCACCAAAAGCGGAGAATTACTTTAAATTTTCTTCCAAAATTGAGTTTATGCTGCAGGGAACAGCCTCCACTTCTGTGGGTGTAGCAAGCCTATCAAAAAAAATGCATGTGACATTTATCTCAGTGCAGGTCTTAACTCCTGTTCCACTTAGCATGGAGGGTTTTGGTAATCAAGCTTCAATTTTTAAGTGTAGATATGCTTGGCTTCTTTTCAGTTTTAATTAGAAAAGGCAACAGGAGATTTCTTCCCAAAGAATAAATAGAACACTAGGTCAGGCAAAAGTCATTTATTTATTGGCTTAAACAAGCAAAAGGTATCCTCAGACATAATGGCTACCACTTGAGCAATACAAATCAATGCTACTGAAGAACAGGAACATCTTTTCTTTGACCCCTCCCATCCCAGAAGTAACAATTGAAATACCAGGGCCTCTAGAGAAAAGAGAAGGAGAAAAATCGTAAAAGGCGCTTAGAATGAGCTGCAGAGTTGAAACATGGACACTAAAACTCATTAGCTAATCTACCACATCATCACAATCACCTCAAAAATAACTTTCATTGTTCCATTTCTACCAGGTAACAAATATATAGCGCTGTTTAACAGCGATTTCAATGTATTAACAACTGTCCTCAGCTGAAGCAGAACAGTAATTACTATTTATATTAAATTTGAGGCTGCAGATAGAAAGAAGGGTTTCCACAGAGTACAATGCAAGTTAATGAAAAGAGAGTGGGGGAGAAAGAAAGCTTCTTTTAAATTCCTGTATGTCTCCATCAAACAAGCAAGTCATCCTATACTGGTAACTCACTACAGACGCAATGTCCTGACAGAGTATGGCAACTCTGCTCACCCTGTGACAGTGTACCTGATGAATGTATCTATGAAGGATGTATCTGTAAGTCCCTTAGGTTGTGGGCCACTGAAAATCCCATTTTGCTACTCCCATGTGGGTGGGTTTTAATCAGACATACGTGAAAAAAGCAAACAGACTGCATGCAAAACAACTGTTACTAAATCATTTAGT
The DNA here is from genome assembly GCF_022539395.1 of Myiozetetes cayanensis. Classification (NCBI taxonomy): domain Eukaryota; kingdom Metazoa; phylum Chordata; class Aves; order Passeriformes; family Tyrannidae; genus Myiozetetes; species Myiozetetes cayanensis. The sequence continues at coordinate 82,384,448 of NW_026087411.1, read as the reverse complement.
CTTCCTTATAACAGTCGAAGATATGAGTAAGGCATTCCTCAGACTCAGAGAAAACATTAGGAGGCTGTAGTTTTGCAGGCAAGGAGACCTTTTATTTTAATCCATTAAAAGAACCCAAAATAGTCAGCAGGTGGCCACATCTATCCATGTTTCATTAAAATCACATAAACCCTAAGTACAAAAGCACCACTGATTATTGCTCTAGAAAAACTGCATGAAAAATTCAAATACGCACAGTAAAAACATCACCATATGCACAAGACTTAATTTCTTAGAGCAAGTGTATGGAATGCTGATCCAATTTTACACATACCTTGCAATATTAAGTTGATATTTATATTACTTGGCAACAATGGGAATTTCTAAAAGCACTGTTATGAGAAGGGAAATGTTCATATACAGTTTAATATGTCAACTATCATAGTCCTAAAAAAATTAGCATTTACAAAATACTTGATAAAAATATCTTTTAAAAGTTGTCCAAGAGGTACATAAAATCAACCCAAAATTTTCATGATATTTCATTCATTCTTGTCACCTACAGATTCAGTTTTCTGAGCCTGTGGAGAAGAAAGAAAGAGATTCAATTACTATAGTAAATTGCCATTATGCACTTAAATACCCAAACTATCCTTATTCCTTTGGCATTTCTTACTTGCAACAGCTCCGTTTCAAACCTATGTCCACATGGCATTTATGCAACTGGAACAGGTACAGTCACACACTTTTCTTGATTTATTGGTCCCAGCTTTTCAAAAGCAATACAAGCCTTACCTGTCAGCCTCCATGGTTCATACAGAAAAGCACCACACTACCACCTGTTTCTATTCACTGCACACATGCTGAATGCTCTACCGCACCCTTAACTTTCACTGTTTCAATCTGCCCTTTTACTGACAGTGTGCTGGGTGGGGCACCTCTGGATGTTGAAACACTAACAGTTGAGCGAGAGATGCGAATCTGCAATAACATTATGGGCAATAAAAAGAAACATTATGAACATGCTAGCAAATGTCTGAAAGGCTGAATAATTAAAAAACACTGATTCAATCAGCAAGAGGTATGTGTGGAAAGTACCTCTTCAGCTTTATTTTCACCATTTTCAGATGGTGTAGTACCTTCCTTTGCAGCTTCTTGCTTTTCATCCTTCTTCCCTTTAGCACCTTTGCTGGCCTTTGTTCCAGGTTCCTTCTGACAGAAGATTAAAAACATGGGCATAGATATTGTATGAGTAGCCAGAACCCTACATCTTTATCAAAAAAACCCTTTTACACAAACTAAACAGCAAATCTTGGCAAACTGCATGTGAAGGACTAAAACAGAGAACCAGCTAAAGGCTACCTGGAAAATGTAAATCCACAGAACTTATAGAGACTCTCAACATTTCTAGGAAATGGTGGTGTCTGCATCTTTAATGTTTCTTCTTATTTTTACAGGGATACAAAACCACATCAGACTACTTTGGTATTGCTCAGCTGTATTATACAGAGGTATATACAAGATATCTGTGTGAACAAATCCAATTACAGTACATGAAAGTTACTTGAAAGCTTATTCAGCCAAGCAAAAACACCACACTGTTTGTGTAACAGCATTACATTTTCGATTAACGTGAAATATTAAATTAGATTTTAAAAATTAAGCTTTTTTGTTGGCTGTCCTTTTGTTACTTTGATAACGTCTGTGATGGTAATACCATGTCAATGAAAGAACCAACCAACACACTAAGGTGGCAAACACCGATAAAATTCCATCTGCAATAGCACAAAGCAGAATTTATCAAAAGGAACTATTCTAACAGCTACAGTTTTAGTTGGAGATTTGCTCTTAAACAATTCATATGTTGATGTCTACTATTTTTCATAAATCCTTGCTCTACATACCTATTTACGTTTGCAATCTAAAGGTTAGTAGCGATACAGGTTAAGGATTTAAAGTGCAATGGGATAAAAATTTAAATGGTATTGCATTTAATATTTTACATTAGTATTTATAGCAGTTGTGATAAACACTGGAGATCTTTCATGGGATCATTTGCTCTAAATTCTCCATGCAAAATAGCAATAATAGCTGTGAACGGGGATATTAAGGTCTGTCTCCCTTCATTAACTACCTCTCCCCACTGATCCCATAGAGGAGTAGGGCAGTGAGGAGAGAATGCCATTAATCCTAGTTCCAGGGCAGCCTGAATTACTCCTTCCACCCCTCAGCTTCAAGGTTACACAGCAGCTGTGGTGCATCATTTGGAAGCTCACTGGTGCTATGAGCATAATCCTAATTCTGATCACTTAAAAAAGAGCAAGCTAAGATGTTGCCTTAGTAAATTCATAATGTTCAAGCTTTTAACACTAAAAATGATCCCAAATCTGTACCATCTTTGGTTGTTTGCTAGCAGGCTCAGAGTACACACTTTTGCTGTTTTCTGTTTAGGACACCAAGATTAATATGCTCCTTAAAATGTGATCCAGTTAGACTTTGGAAAAAAAGAGATTATCATATTAAAGAGTTACTTAGAGTAATGTCATAAAGGATTCGAGTCATCTGAAATGAGTTTCAAATGTCTCTCATCCAACCTAGACTGAGTCTGTAACACTGAGATCATCTCACATGTACTTGAAGCTATGGAAGCTACCACATTCCCTTCCTTATTGATTCTCTTTTTAAGAGGGGAGCAGGATGGACCCAGAAAGACTTTACTGGTAATTTAATTTGATAAATCACAAAGTGTTCAAAGTCAGAGCTTTACTTCAACATACAGACTTTGTATCCTGGTACTTGCCCAACTGAGATGCCAATAAAAGGACTTGAAAAATGTGAGGAGTGCTAAACTCAGTTTCCAACATATGGGGTGGGTTGTTTTCTTCAATAAAGCAGTTGCTCTTATTTAACATCCCCCTTAGGCACAAATAAATCTACAGTTTCAGAAGCACATGATTTATATGCAGAAATCCTGAAAAGGTATTTCAGACACTAACAGGATTTTAATTTGACTGTAAATGGCCTAGAAAACCCAAACCATTCAATTTAAATATATTTAATTTCACCTTCAATTATAATTGTGCATTCTCAACCACAGTCAAGGCTTCAAGAACAGATAAGAGTTTCTCACTACAAAATGAAGTACTGCCCCTCTAGACAAGAAAACAGGATGGCAGTGAGTAATCTCAAATCCTTGTGTAGAAATTGCCAGGTCTCAGGTAGAGTTTACTCAACCAAACTTGTACTTTTCAGGAAAGGTGTAGGAAAGGTAAAAATTCTTCTTAAACTAGCCATTCACTAAAAACTAACATGGTCTGCATATCAAACAGGCAAGACATTTTCTTTGGGCCAATAATGAGGCCAGGAAGGGGTGGAACAAAAAGAAAAGAATGATCTAATCTGTGGGTTTTTTTCCAGGGAGGAGTGGTAGGGAGCTGCAGAGAGGGCAGGGGAGCCAATGCCTCCAAAAATGCTGTGAATTGAACTGTTTGCAATGCAAAGAAGGAGTATACTTGCTTACTATTGGCTGCAATGACGGTAACTAAAAAGGAAGTTATTTACCTTTGTTGTTTTCCTTGGTTTGGGTTCAGGTTTTGGTGGAGCAGGTTTCTATAAAACATTTTTAGTTGCACAGCGTGTTAGACACATTACTGGGAGTCAATCAGCCACCTCCACATCCCACTTGTCCCCACCCCACAGCTTCCCTTACTTCCTGCTCAGTAGTACCAATCTAGAAAGAGCCTGAAAAGCCTTTATGCAAAAATGGACCTCATCCATATTCACAGATGTTTGCAGGAGCTCACTTATCGAGAAATGAAAAGTAATTTGGGGGTCATTCTAGAGTAAAACGTGGAGATTAGTAGTAACTATTAAAAAAAACCCAACACCACAAACCATCAGCTATGTCCTAACAGAGAAGAGGAACTAAAACCAAATACTAGTAATGGCATCAAATTCAGTCCGTGAAAGACAGTTCTTTCTCCTTCCCAGAAAAGTAGCTGATTTCCACAACTAACATGAGCCTGCAAAATGATACAAAGTCAATACTGCACCCAACAGACAGTGGGGAAATACACTTTTGTCAGAACAACCTGAAGCCAAGGAAACACAGATAACTTCAGTGCTAGAGTTCTTAAATACCCCTCAGCAAGAATAAAAATTGAATCAAGGAAAATGTAACAAACGTGTTTGGTCTGAGAAACTGTAAGTGCCTAGAAAAGAATATACCAAGAGGTGCTCTACATACTTACAGCTGACAGTCTTGCTGATCGCCTTGTGGGCTACAAGGGAGAAAAAAAAAAAAAGAGGAAACATTTGTATAGGCTTACAGCAAAAAGTATCCAAAACGACATAGTATCAGTCATTTCACACAGCATAAAATACGTCTCTACCAAAATATGTGTCTACTGCCAAGCACAATTCGCATCTTCCTCACTTTGGACACTCAAAATTTTAAATGGACAAAGTGACGTGAAAATTAGAAATTAAAGTTGTTCAGGAATTATAACATTTAAATCTCCGTACAATTAAATACTTCACACACACATCCTTTTACAAGTACTTCTGAGCCCTTTCTGTTTTATGGAAAGGTTCATAAATACCTTGACTACTCGTGCATGGGACTCTGAACCTTTCTCATACATACTCAGAATTATGTTTCTAGAATCTAGTAGACGTTACTTGTAGCAGTGGGTAAAAATACCATCTGATTAACAGCTGAATGAAGTTAATGTCCTTCTCTAGAGGCTATCAGAGTGCTAAAATTTCAAAATATGAAACTAATTCCTTCTACTTCCTCAGTTCCCTGCACACTCAGTCTGAGTCCAGGTGCACAAAGACAGCTGCAGGATGAGATGGAGAAATTGTCTTTTCTATTTAAACACAATTCTGAAAAGGAAAGAATCAAGCCAGGTATTCTGTTTCTCTCTATCTTTCTTTATCACTTCAACACACTTTCCTTACTAGATTTTATTTCATTCTGTTCTTTGTCATAAATTTATTACTGCAGTTAGGTTTTAGAAATAGTTGTTAGCTCTTTAGTTTGTTCACAGTATTTTTGTATTAATTAAAACAGATTAACCCAGTTACACAGTAGAGTTATTAAAGCTAAAGTGAACTAAGGTTTGGTCTGTGTCATAACACTGGAATCGCACCTGCAGCCAAAATCAATGGACAACTCAACTGCAACAAATATTTAACATAACACAGCTTAAAAAATTAATCAAAAATATAATCTTAATTACATATTAAGATTTAATTCGAGCTGGAAAAACATGTCTCCACACACCCTGCAACAAGAAAAAGCTGTTGTTAATATCTGAAGAAAGCACTAATTTGTATTCATTGGAGGCATTTAGGTATTCTTAATGGAAAGCAGTAGTGAATAGTTCAAATCTGCATCCAGCAAAATAGAATTCCTGTCAAAAAGCTCCTAAAGATATTTTCAGCTATGCAATATTTATGCATCATTAACAAAAAAAAAAAAAGGTAAACCTCCCTTTTGTTGGCAATTCAGAATATCAACTGCTTGTTAAGCAGCCTAGCATTATTTTACAACAGGTTAAACAAAGCATTTCAGTTGGTCAGGTAATCAAAGAACTCCTAGTGCAAGGTATTGTCTTTGACAAATCTGCTTTCTTAACCAATGATTTCTATGCTTCATCTTTTAGGAACTGACATGCTTTGTTAGCATCTACTTTTTAAAGGATAATATGCTGGTTCAGATAAATTATAATTCTCTCCCATATCTCCCAGCTGTTCCTGACTGTTCCATGACTTGTTTTATAGCAGGCATTTTTGCCATGAGAAAGTCAGCATAAACCAGAAGTTCTTAAAAAAGCCTGGCAGCTAAGTAATTTTAACTCTCATTTGGAGTTTGTATCTATTTTGTGTTATCTGATTATAAGGAGGGAACTAGAGCCAAGTCAGCAACAGTCACATTTTAATGTTATTTGGGAACCTTTGTCCCCCTATAAACAGCTGTACTAACCCAGACACCAGCAGCTCACCCAACAGTCTGTTTGACACTGGCCCACCAGCAAACATCTACAGAAAGAGTCTACAAGAAGGAGCAGACAGAACAACACTGCACTCTCCTACTGCATCAGCTTCTGGCTATCTAAAGTTGCCAGCTTTCCAACCTGGATATCATATACACATCGGGTGTTTAAATAGTCCCTAAGAGTTATTTTTTCCACAAATCTGTTTAATAACCTAGTACTCATTTACACTTTCAGTTTGCACAACATCCTGTGGCAGTGAATTCCATAATGGGATTATGCTCTGTGTGGAAAACAAAAAGCAAAACCTTACCCCTCTGTTGTCTTTCCTTTAAACTTTTTGCCTCTTACTTTCATTAGATTCTTCTTGTTTACAGGTTTCATGAGTAGTAATTCTCTAATTGCCTTTCTCTGTGATACTAATTATTTTATCACAACTCCATTATATAAAGATAAGAATCCTAGAAAACCTGTGTTGTTTGTTTTTGTAGTTTTGGTTGTTTGACTTTTTTTAAAAGCTGCTCTGCATCCTCTGTTTGTCACACTGTATTTGGTATCCTTTTAATTTTATTATGGCCTCTATCAGGAGAACTCCATTTAGTAGTCTCACATCTGAGAATGCAACAAACTAACCTTGTGATACACTGATGCTTATTCTGTCCTTTAGTATTTTTTCCTGTTTTCTAATTATTTTCTATTTAGAACTATTGACATTTTGTAGTAACTATTCATTGTGATTTTACAATCTCTCCCCCAATTAACAGCTGAATTGGTGACCACCACTGTCTTCCCCTCCCTCCAGGTATTAATTTGCATTTCTTCATACTGAGTTTCTCCTGATATTTTATCACTTATTTACCAGTCTCATCCTCTGTCACTTCTGACTACCCTGGTATTTTATGTAAGCTCCAGCAAACTTTGCCAGCAGTACAAGCCCAAACACAAATCCTTCCAATACTTCACTAATAAATCTCCTCCACTGTGAAAATGAACTACCACTTCTCCTTTCTCTTCTCATAAGTTTATATGTTACAAATTCTTAGGAAGATCTTCCATTTAATTCATGCTAGCTTAGTTTCCTTAAGAATCTGCCGGGAAGCCTTATAAAAAATTTTCTTTACAAGCAAGTAAACTATAGAGCATGCCAATATTTACCTGCTATTTTCCTGTTCAAATATACTTACAAGCAGAACTGTTAATTCTTAACTCATTTGAATAGTCACTCATTCTTTGCAAGATCCTGATTTAACTTTTTCTGCCACAAAAGATGAAAACCTAAGAAAACAAATTCTCATAACTCTCTACCTGTTGGTTTTTTGGTTTGTTTTGGTTTTTTTAAATTCACACTACAGGCTGTGACAAACAAACTAGCAAACCTTACTGTAGACATCAAGGTATCAGCACGTCTCCTTGCCTTCTCTGACAGAATTTACGGTGCCCTTAAACAAATTCATTTAAAGAAACCACACAAACATCTCAACTGCTCCAGTTTAGAGTCTGGTACCTTAATTCAAGACACTCTTCCATCAGTCACTTAGGCTAGAAATAGTTTTGAAGCAGACTGGCTGAGGTGGGTGCATTAGCCCTCTTCTGCCAACCCACTGGAGACAGAGCAACAGTTTCAGGCAGTTACACCCTTCACTATTGCCACAAGATCCACCAGAGCTTGTCTATCAAAGCTCTACATGTTTCTGAAATTTATCTGGTGTACTATTAAGTTCTGTAAATCCTCAGTGTGCCAAAATCGAATTATGTCAGCTAGGGTAAAAATGCAGTTTACTGTCATTATTCCCACTGAAAACATTTCAATAGAAAGAAACACATAATCTTCTGATGTGCAAGACTGCAGGTGTCCACTTAAATAATGCCATGCCAAAATAAATTTATTTATATACATATATATATATATAAACATATACTTGCCTCTTGTTTAGTTACTTTTGCTGCATCCTTGCCTTCAGCACCCTCTGGAGACTGAAAGAAAATATTAAGTCAGTGTTTTTATTACAGACTTAAAAACATGCAGGCAACAGCAAAACCAAGATTATGGTGAAGACTGTTCTTTCTATATATTGCAACAACTTAAAGAAGCCTGACAAATTTGTATTAGTATTTACAAGCAGCATTGTACCAAAACCAGTCTCGATTTTCCAAGCAACAACCTGAGGACAGAACACCAGGTACATACATATCGTAACACACACCTCCCTCAGCGGGCCCTCTAGCCAATTAACTAAAGCATCCACAGGCTCCAGTGGGAGTTCCATCTTATCAGCTGTTGGTAGCACAACAGTACGAACTGGAAATCTGAGGCTCAATGAGGGCTTTTGAAATCCCCAAGAAAATTACCACGTTTCTTCCCAAATACAAACTTAACTAGTTATGAGATGTGATGAGATGAACTAAAAAAAGCAGAGCATTACTGAAATGAATGACTTATTTACCTCAGTTACTCCTTTTTCATCTCAGCCCCACTCAGCTGGAAGTTTTAAAAGTATCTTTCCCTCATATCTCACCTCCTCCATCCGAAGAGCAAAAATTAGCAATACATTGATACACTGACAGGAAAACTAGTGACAAACATGTTTCTTCTCAAGAATGAAGTATCAGCCTGATACTTTATCAGCCTGACGGGCTAGTTTGCAGCAGTTGACCACTGCCTTCTCCTGGCATTGGGCTCTTAACATACTTACAGACAGACATCCCCCCACCAGGGAATAAAATGTGGCTTTGTTACTAAGTGCTCTCCCAACTGAAAGGAATCTTGCCACAAGAGCAGCTGCTTTAAAAAAAAAGCAGAGGACTGATCATCTAAGTAGCTTGAAAACAGCAGGAAGTTAAGCAGCACAGCGCAGCGCAGAGCAACTCAGAATAGCAACAGTCAGGCATCCAAAATGGAGCCTGACTGCTCCCGGTGCTACTGCAGCCTCACCAGTCACCTGCAGGATTGTTTCAGGCTTGCATTTCTAAAAGCCTTTCAGTTTGGTTACTAAAGAGTTGCTACAGCATTATGGTCTGATGCTGGGAGCATCAAAAGTTGTAAAGAAAACAAAAACAAGTAGTTCCATGTTCACTGTCAGTAGTAATAAGGTCTTGTTTCCTAGAACTTCAGCTCGTGATACAAGACGTGCTCTAGGTACAACTTTTCTGTAGTCCATGAATTCATAATATCTGTTTCTCCCATATGAATATTCTCAAGTCTAACAAACTTGGTCTGCACCCTTTCCCTGAGAGGGAACTTAAATAGCCTCCTTCATGTCCTAGGCACCTAGTTATATAGAAGTTCTCTGAGATTTTATAATCTTTTCCTCACGATGGTCAAGAGACATAAGATCTACAGCAGCAGGGACAGAAGGACAGCATGACTCCTTTTCTTTGGAAGCCAAGCTAAGAAACTCATCATAAACTAAATGAAACTGACTGACACTCCACAGTCAGGCTGTTTTACCCTGCTTCCCTTTTAGAAATCACAGAGCTTTGAGACAGGGCTAAACTATCCCAGGATGGCACTGCCACATAGCAATAGCCTTGCAGTAATTGCCCAGGAGCAAACTCTGTCTGCAATACTGTGCAGTTAACACACAGTAATTTACCCCATTCTCTTTAGCAGTAATGAATGAGAAGTCTCCTACACTTCTGATAGACACAGCAGTCTGATTTTAGATGTCAATACTATTGCTTGACAACATATTATAAAACGTTGCTCGTGAGGCTAACTGCAGGGGAAAAAAACTGTATTAAAAATACTCTGTGCAACCACAGCATCTGTGTACTAACTACTATGGATATATTGCACAACATACTTAAGTTAACTAATTAATTAGCTCAGCATTCCCTCTCAAGTTAGAAAATCCAACAGCAATTCTGAAGGCCACAACTTCCTCCATGGAGGGACATGCACAGTAATAATTTCAGCAGTGCAAATAAGCAGCAAGGGATCCTGACATGCTCTTATTTCCATTTCAGACCTGCTCCTTCCTCTCTGCAATCACTACAAGTCCAGGTGTCTGGAGGCTGCACTCATCCTCCAGGGCCTTGGCTCCCCAGTATGCCAGCAGAGCTGCACGGGAGGCTTTGTCATGAGTAAGGTAATTGATCCAGCTGAAAAATAGCCTGCTGCACAAACAAATGTAAAATATTATAATACATATACAAATTATAAATATATAGTCTTCCCTGCTCCGGCAGAATCATTTTACTGCACAGCTGCACAAACAATTAAGCCAGTACAACAGACAAGAATGAAGTGGCATGGGGCAGCTGCAGGCAGCCTGGGATTCCATCTATTCTATCTGTTTCAGCTAATAGACACACACACACACAAAAATATATGTCAGATATGGCTACAGTATATTTGTTAAGAGAGGAACAGAAACTTATTTTCCCCTCTATGGGTTCTGCTTAGACACTCCAATGAGTCCCAGCTGATGTGGTTCTTCATACTAATTTTTGCAGTACTTTCTCCTTTCCCTAGGGAAAAGAGAGATTTATACATGAATGGATTTGTGCCAAGCATAGTTCTCGAAGAACTTGGCATGCCACAAACACAGATTGTCTGCACTACTGTCTGGAGTCACAGGACTTCTATGTCAACACCACCAAAACCTTAAAAGTCCTTGCCCCTAACTCTTCCACAGGAACCCTTCCCATCTTTTGTCCAAGTGACAAACTACTGAAGGACCTCTGGTTTCAAAGCAACCAAACATACTGAGTATGTAACCCATCCCCTTGGCACGTTTTCCCACATGACATAATTCCAGGGCTCACCGTGTTCCACAAGACACCCCAGTCACAATAAAATGCACCCTGGATACTGTGCCTTACATCATAAACCAGTCAGGAGCAGGACTGTCCACACTGCAAGTTTTGTGGAGAAAAATCAAAGACCAGTACAAGCACTGAATCATTTGACAAGGGCAGGACTCCAGCCCCAGTAATTCTTCAGCTGTACTCCATCACATGCTTGTATTACTCTCATAAAGTAGTCCCTAAAGGCTTGCTGTGCCTGATACTGTATGGATGCCTAAAAGAGACAAGACGTAAAATAAAAAAGCAAATAAGGACAAAGATAAGAGTGATTTTTTTTTTTTTCACAGAGAAACGCACAGGAAATAAGATGACTGGCTACCTCTAAGTATGATTTTGACATTTAAACCACTAACAAGTTTTAGGTTGAGGTGACCACACATTGTGTTATATCTCAGTTAGCACTACATATTGGCAATAAGATTGTAAATTAAGCTGAAACTAAGTTTTGTAAGATTTGTCAGAGCTGCATAACTTTCAAAATCTGGAAAGTTGTCTATGAGTGTTCAGCTTTTTTTAATTATTATTTGATTTTTCCCCATCTCTTTTTAAGAATAACCTAGAAAATTATTTTGAGTGGATTGGAAAAAACCAAACGAATATTAATAGATTATAGAGAACATTAAAAAAACCCCTGAAGGAATATTAACATTGAGCTTATTTGTATATACAAGTCTTGAATTTTACAACCTGAAAACAGTGTTTCCACACAAGGAAATACTGCAGTATCTGCAATGCCAACATCATTACAGAACTGTTACAACTGAAAACAGATAACTATTTTAAGGAAATATTTAATAGAACATATGGGTAAATTTCCTTTTTTTAATTGTTCTTAAGGCTGCGTTACCTGGCAGAGATGCACCACAAAAAAAATTAAACAAAAAAAAAAAACAAAACAACAAAGCTTCAATTTTTCTAATCAAAACCCTGAAATACAACCAGGATGTAATGAGACTACAGTAACCCAAAGTAGTGAAGTTCTTGATGTTTGTTTGAGAGATCCAAAGAAACACATTTGAACTTGCAGCATCCAACTTCTGGATAAATATTTTGTTTGTACTATAATGAATGGACCGTTCTATTACAAAAGAGTATATTAAAAAGCATGAAGAATGAGAATACAAGTACATGAGAAGTAACGGTCAGTAGAAGGTCGGTATAAAATTAAATAGATCGTTCATTCTCTTCAGGATCTTATTACTAACCGAAACTCAACACCTTGGCTCTGATGGGACAGAAATCAGTCCTTTCGTACCCACGTGAAAAAAAAAAAAGCAGATGCAAATTTCATTCTAGCTACCACGTTAAGAAGTTAGAAAGGCAGAAAGCCCTAACTGTCCTAGCACATGAGCATTCTGAACAACATTTCCTCCCTTTACAAGCTGGTTCAGCCACATCTTAATACACTGCCTGCAAGGGGATTTGCCTGTAGATTTCCTGGCGCACTGTTGCAGCTGCAATTTCCATGATGTCATGCTTTGGTCATTCTTCCAACTATTTATTTCAGCAACCAAAATAAGGTAAAAGCTTGCAAGAAAAAACACATTGCAAGAAAAGAAGATGTATCAAGTCCTAAGTATTTGTCAGAGTTTACAGCACTATTTTCCAAAAATTTCCCCCCCCACTCATTTCCTTTTGAGTAGAACTCTGCATTAGACTAAATTTAAATCAATAAAAACTGTCCCCATACATGCTACATCTTGTAATTATTTGTCTTCAGAGCAGCTCTGAATTTTGTGCTAGTTCATAAATGTAATTAAAATGCTATTTACTTCTTGGTTTAGATCAATGACGACTGCATGCCAACTAATTTAACACCAACCAACTCCTGCAACGCTGTTCTAACAACTGTTTCCTCATTTAGCTCCCTCAGCATCTTATCATTAACCTTTGCTTATAACTAGTTCTCTGATCTGTTTTCAGTGGATAGAACAGTACTCACTGTCAAGACAATGTGAATTAACTTTTCAAGTAAAATTAATTTCCTCTAATAAACATTTTAAGAAAAAGGTATTCTTCCTACTACACCCCTTCATTTCTTTTTTCTACCAATCTGATCCTGGATGGGGAAAAAATATGCATGCTCCTATTCAAAAAAACCCAACAAAGTAATTCTGCCAGAACCAGAAGGGAATAGATCTGTTTAGTGGCTGGATTTCTTTAATACTTATCTGAAATTATCTGTCTTGCTCTCTCCCAAGAAATATGAGGTTTATTTTTTTGTACATACATGCAAATACATACTTTACAAAAAAAAAAAATCCAAACAACCCTACACTGCTTAAATATCTGTTCTTTAACTATATAGTATTTTAATGTTTTTGTTAGGAATTATTCTAGTGAAATATTATACAGTGTAGTTTTGAGAATTTAAATCCCTTCACCTTACATCTATTAAAAGCAGAATACTTAAATTTCTAATTCTTTGGGGGAGAATGTCAGGATCATAAAGCTCTGGAAAGACGAATGGTACTTAAAAGTTTAAATATAAAGACAAGCATTAATATCGCTGGTATTAATATGCTAATTGCATGTTAATGGGGAAAAATCAGGGAAGACACTTCTTGATCAAAGTCTCCATTTTTGCTCAGATTCAAGCCAAATAGAGTGACTCGTTGGCATGCATTGCATTTTCAAAGAATATATAAGAAATTAAGAATACAAACAGCCAGGTTATAAACAAAATAAGTAGGTTCAGAAAATGCATTTTATTAAATTCCTTAATTTTGACAGGTGACTTCTGTGAGCTTTATGCTCTTCCAGACAAAACAGAAAAGACAGTAACCAAGTTAGGACTGGGGTATTTCTAGATAGCCAAAACCAGATAGAATAAATGCTTTTCCAAAAGAGGAAATTCCTTCATTGTACATTGAGGTTTTGCTATTCCCACTGAAAAGAGGTCAAAGATTGACCAATACAATTGAAAATGCATTTACATTTGATGGGACATTTTAAAACAAATCTCCCAACTGTTTTGGCTTTCATTTTTCCTTCCAAGTTTCTCTTCCCTATAGTCAGTTTTTTGAATACAACATCTTCTACCTATATTAGAGTGAAGAAATAAGAGCAGTTTCTAGAGGTTCAGATTTTAAAAAATACACCCAGCATTGTAATTTAAAATTAGCCAGACAGTTCCCTTTTCAGACAGTGAAGTAATCAGCTGCATTTTGAAAAATACAGATCAGCCATGGGAGCAGTGAGCACAGTGCATTTGAAATTGTTCAGTTTTCCTTGAACACTAGACATGAAAATTCAGCTAGGTAGTAAGTAAATTCTTGTCTCTATATTTGCTTAACCATTTTACTGCCACCCTAAAATAAAAAAGGCAGATTCAAAAAATATGATGGATGAAATCCAGCCCCTAATATTATTTCTCTGACCTTTCAAAGCTGATGACAATTCTGCAAGTGAGATGAAGCTGCTCAACTCATCCAAGTCTGTGTACAGAGGCAATTTTTAAAACCTTGAAGATTAGGTTCCAAACTCTGTATGTAAATAGAACTGATCAGATCTGCAAAGTAAAACTAGCACAAAGTATTTCTGAAAAAAAATAATATTTTATCTGAAGATTTTATCTACAGATTACGTTTAGATAACTACTTTCAATAATAGCTGATTCCCAAAATATAATTCCTCTTATCACAGAGAACATTACTGTGATAAAACCACCATAATCAAGAAAAAGGGTTTTTGTTGTTGTTGTTTCAACTAACTGGTGCTAGAGAACATCAAACCTTTGAGATGATGATAGCAGGTACCAAAGCTTGCTGGGACAAAGCCTTAAATACACCCATTTCTTACATCCCAATAATAATGTTTACAGCTGCAGTTAACAGGAGTATTGCTCTACTACATCACCCAGAATGAAGAGCTTCACAGACAGCCTAAATGCAGCTTCAAGAGAAGAATAAAGTAGTATGTCTCCAAGAGGGTACAGGTGGGATAAGGAAGAAACAATGCAGCAGAGATAAAGGATGTTTTCCTACTACAAATAGAGCACCAACACCTCTCCTCAATTCTGCTTGAGAGGAACAAAACACTGCAAAGGTAAAAATGTCCTTAGACCTTGATTTCCAAGTATGGAAGCACTCTCTGCCACTATTAATTCAGGTAGCATTAAGTCAATGGAGAAAGCTAGGTGGGATGAGCAAACATACCCAACCATCCCAACAAAGCTGGTGTTGATGGGAACATATAGGATTCTCTCATGCAGACAGATTCCAATGTTGTTAGGGAACACAGCACTTTATATTTGTAGCTTTTACTGTTACCAAGTACACCCACTCTTTACTATGGGAAGACAGGAGCTATATCTCCAAGTCACAGCAGCAATTAATTGAAAACTGGTAGCTTCTGAAGACATCAAGGAGGGGAAAAAAAACAAAAATAAAAACCAAGCCCGATGCCTTCTCCTGCCCCCAGTGCTGCAAGGACACAATTTGAACACTGAGTTGTTCTGATTATTCTAAAGAATTAAGAAATACTCCTCTAGAAACTCTAAGTTAGGGACAATAAAATCAAAGATGAATGTCTGGTTACTGCTAGGAAGAGTTCTGCCCTTCCCCACCTAATTATTCCTGTCAATAAGCCAGCTTAACTCTTTGTGCCGTGGGAAACTAGATCAGCAGACAGGTCTGGCCAAAAACTACCTCAAACACGATATCCTACAGGTTAAATCAGAATAAGGACAGGAACAAGCATCTGGATTTGCTTCTTCTGGCCTGTATATGCCAGTTTGAAATTATCTGTTGAACTACAGACTAAACTGTGAAGTCCCACACTGCCAATTTTGCTGACAATAAAATTGGTATAAAAGCATCTCACTTCTATGTGCAGCCAGTGGCTCGTTCCCAGCCCTGCTGCCTTCTAATAGGTTACCACACATTTGTTGTGCCACTGAGCAGCATCTCTAACTTGGACGAGTAAAATGATCCAGGATTTAAAAAAAAAATTCCAACTCACATTCAAACCTGTTCAGTAAACAAACTTTAAGATAGTGATGGCCTGAAATGTAAGTACAGCACATTAAATCATCTTTTTGGTTACTGGAGCCATGGAATAAATCACTCTGCTAGCTTAGTGCAGTTAAAGAATAGAAAATAGATGGTGGCCATTATGACCCTACAAAGTGCTAACTTTCCAGAGAAATCTCTGGATCTTGTTTACTTACACTCTACACAAAAGACAATGTTACAATCCTGTCAAGCAAAATTCAACTTCACACAATTTCTCTAAAGGAATGATACACCCTGGAACATACCATGCCTGTACACAGCTACTGCTTAGGTATTGAATAGTAGAGAAAGTGAAGCTTTTCAAGTAACACAGAAGAAAAGCAGCCTTAAACTAAATAGCATATACCTGCTACATTCCATTTACACACAGGGCTTTTTTATTTTTTTAAACTTAACAATACCAATACTCTAGCATACAAAATAGTATTGCCCATGTTGGAGCGCTGAACTACCATAAATAAAAAGATTACATGTGCACAGTTAGTGTTGAACTCAGGTGTGATGACTTACAAAGTAGACTGTACTACTAACAACACCTCATCAGATATAATGCTTTAATGTGCCCAAGAAGCAAGAAAAATGATTTTTAATCAACAAATCAGTGAAAATCTAAGCATTTTCAGGTTGCCCATTCATTAAGTCCAATTATATTTCTGTGTGGTCTAAGAAGAAAATTTATATACATTGCCATCAATTCGTAATGAATCAGATTTTTACAGACTTGCATTAAGTTATCAGAAATGTTTTAGACCATTAAACCCTTGGCCAATGAACTTTTAATCTCCATAACTAAATAACAGCAACAACAACATTAATAATAGCGGCTGAAATTATACAATTAGCTCTTTCTAAGCTAAAGTGGCTCTAAGATAAAAGATGGACAAGTATTTGCTGCATATATTTAATAGCCCTGTAAACATAATTTATTGCTATGTGGCACAGCAGCATTGCTCAAGCATGGTTTTTCTTCAGTGCCACTCAACACTGCTACACTGTATTGTATCTAAGCATACCATGCACAGATAAATGTTTGCAGTTTTTTCTGCTTAATTTTTCTATGAAAGATGTAGATCCTTTGAGTCAGTCTGGTCAACTGACTTGACCTTCTTGGAGCAGGGCAACTAAGCAGTTTTCAATTGCTTTTAAACACATCAAGGTTTAAAATTCTCAATAGTTAAAAATCCAGTACAAATGGTACAATTTCTAAAATTCTAAGAGACAAAACATTGTTCTCCCTTCTATTAGGAGGCTTCTGCAATCTTTTAAGATGCTCTGGCACATCTATTCTCTTTGCCTTGCTCGAATGTTAAGTGCATCTCTGCAGAGCAATTGTTTTACCTGTCCCTGCAAAGGATGCTGAAGGTAGAAGTCCACCTGAGGACTCTGCTGACCTGTTACACAGAAGTTTGTCAAAGTCAGTGGTATCAGTGATAGATGTAACGAAGGTCATCATCTTCTGTTGTTGCCTAGCCTCTTTTCCAGTAGTTACTGAGTAGCCTAGGAGTGGTCTAAAAAAGTGGAAAGAGAAACTACTTTTTCAGAGCTCTGACTTTTGCTTTTAGTTCTCGTGGACAGGGAGAAAGGAGGAAACAGCATGAAACGCAGTGGGAGTTCAAGTGAAAGTCTGGAGAAAGACATGGGACAAAACAGGAGTGGGGAGAAGAAAGTAGACAAGACATCTGGATCTGGTACTGCCTCCTTTTTCCTTTCTATTCCATAATCACCTACAGAGTGTGAAATGAAATCAGAACCTTCCCCATTTCTAAGTCTCACTGCTAACAGAGTGTGCCTTACTGTGTTCTAGGATAAACTAAAGAGAGCTTCCAACCTCAGTGATAAAACAACTTATTAGGAAAGTGTGGGCCCCCATAGCATCACTGGAGCTTCTTTTCTGCCAAATAGCTTCAACATTAACAGAACCTTAGAAGAAAAACCACTATGTTACATACAGTACGTTGAATTGACATGGACTGAATCACAGCAGAAGTATCAAAACATGGAAAGGGACATGAAATGGAGCTGAACGGCACTCAGGTATACTTCACACTGCTGCATCATGAACACAAACTCACCTGCTACTCTTTGCAGAAGATCTAGACTTCATTCCACAGACCAAAGAGCAACAGCAGGATCATTCAGAGCTGCAGCAAAAAGAGCTGTCACCTGCAGGACCTCAGCTTCATTAGTTAATTGTTTGATCACATACAAGTTGCTCCAACAAAAATTTGAGAGAACTGGTTATTACTGCAAGTTCCTCAGTTTCTATGTACACACCACTAAGGAAGAAGACAAATTTGGTGAAGTAACAACAAATGCACCATCAAAAAGAGCAGGTGGTGCTTATTAGGGGGAATAAAACATCAGGACAGTCATCTTAACTTGAGAATCCAAGATAAAGGGACCATTCCAACAACTCAGCAATTTACTTCTGTGCCCCATTTCCCCTACTAGTGGATAAGGAACACCATTTCTCTTTGAATATTCATGACAATTCAGAAATACAAACTCAAATATGCAGAGGAATTTTACAAAGAGAACTCAGTTTAGGTCTAGACAAAAAAAAAAGTGTAAGTGGAATTTAACAGCTCTCAGTTAGTACATATAAGAACATTCACTTAAACCCAAAGATTAGAAAATACACTGACTAGATACCTGGTTGGCAAAACAATTAACAAGAGTCTCACAAAAACCCCATCATGTGATCAGGTAACTATAAATGCACTATGACAGGACAACCATTGAATAAGGCACCTTCTAACTTCTGCTAAAGAAGCAGCATTACAAGCAAAATATTCAGCGGGGTTTTTTCTGCAGTAAATAGAACCAACTAGTACCTCTGACTGTAAAGAAAGTGAATTTGCATAATGGAACAGGAACCTGCCACAGATGTTCTCTATTGTATCTTCATAGTATCAACTATACTCCAAACGACATTGCTAACTACCTGGAGCTACCTAATAACCTACTGAAATGGCTAATTAGAACACTATTTTTTTACTTGCTCTGAAACAATGGCAATATTCAAAGATATCACACTAAAAAGAAAAAAAAGAGATGGTTTAAGAAGTTGCATTTACTCCTCACATCTGATTCCTCTCCAAGCATTTTCAAAACAAGTGACGTGCAGGCGGTGTTGCATAGATTCAGATGTTCAGAATAAAACTGGGTCATTTTGAAATGCAATGCCAACTAAGTGACAGGCTGCCCATCCAATACTGGACAAGTCACCACTTGACCTACTAACATCCCTCAGAGATGGTGCACATTTTACTTCAAGAGGCCAAGTGCTGTTCAGCTTGATGGATGCTTATGCACATGGGTGTATGTGACCATACCATGATTCTCCCTGTCATCAGGTACAGAATGGTTCTTCATCCTTTTATGGATAACACTGGGATATTTTTACTGGGGCTGTTTCAAGGTCAAGGAGTTTTTCACCATGATCCAAGAGCTAATTCCAGAAAGACAAGTGACAAAACAAAACATCCCAACCCATTTCAAGGCATTCGTTGCTATCAATACCACAACAAGACTTCTGGTTTAACCCGCACTGGCATGCCATTCTTCTTGTGAAAGGCCACGTGCACACCACAACATGTTATTACCACAGATGAAGGGTACAGAGATCTGACAGGAGCAGCCCAGAGTTCAACACCTTTTTGCTTCAGCACAGTGTTTAACACCACCTCAATACACAGTTAAGTTTTTTCTTTCCTCTATGACCCTCAAGCAACAAGCAATGATACCCCAATAGCCTAGGCCACAGCCCTCCAGAGAAATGGAGGGAGATAGACCACATTATTTTCTTCATAATATTCACAATGAACATAAGGCCAGGGACTCGGCCACTGACTTGAGTTTACACAGAGATGAAAAACATCAGAGATGAAAAGCAAACAAAAAAGAACCAGCCAGTTTAGATAACTAAGGATACACAAAAATAGATACAAGTGGATTTAAACCCTTTTTGCAATATTATTTATTTACCCCCACAACTGTGAAAATTTCTCATTTTGACTTTTGATGTTTATTTCCTTATAAAATTTTCAGTGCTACAAGCCTTGTTTTAAGTTAGAGTGTTTTAATAGAAAAATTGTCTGTTAGCTGCATGTGATGGGTTTGTCCTCTGTGTGGAAGGCTGACTGATGTAACTATTCAGCTACTGTTGTATCATGAACTTCTCACTCTGTAGATGTTATTCTGAAATAAAATTGACTATTGTAAAATACTTATGGCAATTCTACTTTTCTGAAAAAGTAAAACCACTAATCGTACACTTTGCCTGGAACCCACTTCATACATAACCTGAAAATGTAAATGTTTACCCACAATACTATGCAAAATAAAATTTACTGCACCACTGAAATTAGTTTCTATTGTTCTGATCCCATATGCAATGATTTTATTACTTTTGTTGTGGTCTTCTAGAAAGGAGGTGTGTTCTCCTGGACTTCCTACTCAAAGACGGTTTCTCTTACTAAACATTTCACAACAGACCACAAAAACCTACAGGAGTGTCTTTAACTCTACCCCCCACTTAGGAAGGACAGCCTGAAACATCTGTAGTGTAAGAATGCAAAAGGGCAAAGGAAACAAGGTAGGAAGTTAAGGTTTCAAAAGTTGTGGAGAGTCCTACTGACACAAGCTAATTTTCAACTTATTCCTGATGACAAGCAATGGCAATAAAAGTATGGAAGCACACAATGGTGAAGTAACAGTAGAGCAGGAGGAAAAACCGCCAGTTTTGACTTCAAACCCAGTCATTCCAATAAGGGCAGTCAACCCCATGGTTGTAACCATTTTCAGAACGAGAATTAGGTCCTCAACTATGAATTAAATAATTCAGTTGCATACTTGATAAGTTGACATTTGGATACCTCTGATAACCAATAAGCACAGCATAAAAAGTAAACACTGAGTTACCTAGAGGGCATCATCTACCTGTACCTTTATTAAAACAGATTTGAGCCCCAGCCCACATATAACGTATTAGGAGGTCACAGGTGACATTTGGGAAAAACAAAAATTGCTTTGCTTTGGTTGACCTAGTTAAAATTAAAGGACTGCAGCTATCGTTTTTTGTCGTAGCATGCATTAGTGTCAAGTCTCTCGTTACACTCTTAGCGCCTGCAGAAGGCAGGCAGTAAGTCCTCTGCGAGGATCTCCGGCAGCAGGGCCTCCCTCGGCCGCCCACCCCCGGGGCCCTGCAGGGGCGGCAGGGGGCCGGCTGCCACCGTCCAGGCTCAGCCCGCCTCCTGCCAGCGCCGGAGCGCTCCCGGCGGCCGCGCCGCCAAGGCTTCGGGCTCCAGCAGGCACGGGAAGGATAGAAAAACCCCCACGCCACCGAGCCCGGCCGCCGAGGGGCCGCCCAAGTTTCTCTCCCCTGGGGAAGGCGGTCTCATAGCCGGCTCCCTGCCGACGAGGCTGCCCGCCCCGAGGTGCCCGGACGGCGGCGGGGCCCCGCACCCCGCCATGGCTCCCCCGGCGCGGCGGGGGCCGCGGGCGCTCCCTCGGGAGGCGCCGCCCCCCGCCCCCGGGGGCCCTGCCCGGATGGGCGCTGGAGTTGGTACATACGGGTCTGCCGCGGGAGGCGAGGAGAAGGGTGTAGTTTGTTTTAAACATGGCTTGCCTCTCCCCTCCTCCTTTTTACCTCGGAGCCATCACTCCGGCGCGGCGGGAAGCAGCGGCGGCGGGATCCGGCAGCTCCGGGTGGGGGCAGCCCCCTCCCCGCCGCGACGCCAGAGTTTGGGAGCAGGAAACTCCTCCCGCCGGGGGCCACGGGCGAAGCCGCAGCTGCTGCGGCGCTTCTCCCCGGCGGGGGAGGAGGAAGAGAGGAGGGAGGTGGGGGCTGGAGTTGTGATCGCGACTTTACCCCCCGGGGAGGGGGCGACACCGCCCCGCGCGGCACCGGGAAAGTAAACAGGCGGCGGGGAGCGGCGGGGCGGAGTGGAGGGGGCTTGCAACAGGCAGCAAAATGCCCGGGCTCGGGAGCCATCCGCGAGCTCCGGCACGGAGCGGCGGCGGGAGAGCGGCGGGCGCTCCCGGTCCCTGATGCGCGTTTGGCCCGCCGGCCGCCGCTCGGGCCCCCGACCCCGCCCGGGGGGAGGCAGGACCCGCCGCACGCCCGGGGCGCCTCACCTTTCTCTTCGGCATAATGTCCCTGCTCCGGGCCGCCAAAGTAAAGCGACCGAAAGAAGCTCCGGCAGAAGCGCGGGATCCGCCCGGTGGTGGCGGTGGCGGCGGCAGCGGCGACACCGGCGTAGCTGGTGCCCGCAGCTGTGCCCGCGCCCGGTGCCCGCCGCGCCGCCCCGCCGCCCCCGGCGCCCCGGCAGCCCCCGCCGCCAGCGCCCGCCTCGCCGACGGGGCGGGCGGAGCAGCGCGGCCGCGGGTCCCCATTGGCTCCCCGGCGGCGCCGCGCCCCCCGCCCCGGCGGGAGCGGCTCATCACGGGCCCGGGATTCGCCATCAGCCGTCGGGAAGGCGAGCCGGAGATCTGGGCGCGTCGGGCAAGTTGGCGTGCGGTGAGCGGCGAAGAGCATCCGCTCGCAAACCCCTGCAGTGGCCGTCGTGCAGGTGCATAATTCCAGCCTCTTCAAATTTGCCTTCGTCTTCTCCTCGCTAGGTTCCGGTTTCCCCTCCTCGACTGAAATCTTCTGCAATCTTTCTCCATCGCGACCGTTCTCCCATTCTCCAGATGCAAGGAAGCTGTTGTATCAGGTCTCCTCATTACATTACTCTAGTAAATCACCAGCAAGACAAAGCAGTGCTGCTGAGAGAAACACAAGGTGGTGTAATCAGTTCTTCAATTGAAGTTCAAATGCCATCAAATACCATTTTTTAAAATTTTCAAAGAGAAAAATAGAAGTAATTGACTGGTTATCAGCCTAAGCAATCACTCTCAAGTACCTGCAGAAGAAGCCGAACTGAAATCAAAGGTTTTCCAAGGTGCCGGCTACCTGCCTTTCAGCCAAGAGCTAAGTGGTTAGGATACACACATGGATGTAGCAGCCATAGGCCTCATTTTTCCTCTCAGCCTGAGGGTGTTTGAACTCACATCTCTTGTTCTCCCACAACATTATTTTGACAACAAACTACAGTATCTCTGGAGTAGAAGAGTTTAGATTCTCCTGTTGATACTGTTTCAACAGCTTTGTTGGGCTTATATTAATTAATTTGTACTGATAATCCACCAGGGCAGGAACCCAGCTGGGTTTGCTCCCAATTACATCTAAACCACAAAACTAGGGAGTCACACCCACTTGTTTACATACTACTTGTATATATTTAAGTAGTTTATACAAGGTGGTATAGTTCCACTTGGAAAGACTGGAAACATGCACTTCAGGAGGAGATGCCTGTGTTAATCACAGATTTCATCCCACTTTACACAGACTATTGCCTAGGTATTAACATAGAAACAGCTCAGTATTACTCTATAACTTAAGTTTTCCCTATTTCTTTTTCCACCTGTTTTCCAGCATTTTTCCCATGTGTCCTTAATCATTTATGAATGATGAGAGCAACCCCCTACAGCTACACTGTGGTCCATCTGTTCAGAAAGAGAAAAGAGAGCTAGGCCTCCATTAATACAGATAAAATATCATTGACAGGAGAACTGCACGCAACTGCAGTGATTTATTCCTATGCCACCCAAACACATTGGATTAATCCCACATCTAATTCCAAACCAGAATAACTTGGGTAGGGAGAATTACAAGTTTTGATTAGTTCTATGGCTACCTTTCTCCTCTTTCTATTACATTCCTATGTAGTCTTGTCCGTCTACTTTTATACTTGCAGGATAATTCAGTTTGAGAGGAATCTCAGGAGGTCACCAAGTGAAACCTTTTGCTCAGTTAAAGCAGACAGCTGGAGACCTTGTCAAGTTCAGAATATCTCTGCAAACACAAATTCTATCGTTTCCTCAGGCCCCCTTTGCTGGTTCTTTCCCTTCGTATGCTTAAGTTCAGTTCTAGAACTGTCCCAACCTTATTTGCACAGTCTCTCTGGTTTCTTTAAGCTTTCAGCTAGAAGACAGCAACAACAGTTCTGTGAGAGCAATAGAAGCCTGGTGACAGGCAGAGGGAAAGTCCAGTAGACTTGAAGAGGTAATTTTCCCCAGCTTTATGGGAAGGGAAGAAGCAATCCTGTTGACATTTAATTTATAGTTATCTAGAACTAATGAGCAGTGTGAAGGAAATGCGAAGTTTTAGCATCAAGATAGCAAGAGAAGGAACTGGTAGAGCTAATAACTTATTTGCAGATGCCTTTTTTCCTCAACTGAACCAAAACTCAGGTTCAATGGAAACATTGCACCTCAGGATGAAATCACTCAGCAAAGTTGCTGATCTGTAAAACAGTTCAGTTGGTATATTTCTTCACTCCCTCAGTATTTTCTGTGTCAATACAGAATTGTGTCTGTTCCCTTTCTGTCACTGCAAGTCCTATCAGATCTCTGGACATTGGCAGGTTGTAGGTGAAATGCACTGGGACGTGAGAATAGCAGCAAGCTGTTTTTCTACTACCCATATACTCATCCCTCCTGTGTCTGTGTGACACTTTCTCCGTAACAGAATTCCCGTTCACGATGGCTGGCCTTCTGCTACAGCTTTCAGTTAAAAGCACAGGAATTGCCTGGTAGTTTCTTCTTTTTTCAGCTGTTGTCTTTTTCCGTCATACCTGACCTGCTGGTGTTGAAAAGATGCCTCTTGTCTGAAAAGTTCTGACGCTAACAAAAGAAATGCTAATCTTGAGGTTTTCAAAGGAAAAAATTCTCTTTTCCAGTGTGTGGTGAAAACTTCTGTACCACAGATGTAGGCCATGCTAGAAGAAGCCATATTTTGACGGTATTTTTGGTTGTCATGGAAATTAGTTTATAGCTTAACTTCACAACTGTTTCCATGTATAAGTAATTAGGGAATGCAACTGTAACACTCTATTCTATAACACTTTTCTCTGATAACATTTAGGAAGTGCACAGATCAATGTGTAATGTAGCCCTACATCACCTTTCATGTCCAAGGGATGACACTTGCAATACAGATCCACCCTGAAAGCCTTGGAACTGTCAAAAGAGACATTATTGTCATCAGTTCCTTGCAAACAAGTATGTGGCTGTAGGCAAATAATTCCAAATGGTGATGGTAAGGGGTTATGGGTATATGAACAAAGCAGTCAACACACTTCTAGTTAGTTCCACTCCTTCAAACATAGACACTCTGGAGTCTGGTAATTATTTTATTATCATTATCAATGTCTGATAGAAGTTTCTGTTACTTCAGAATTGTTATTTGTAAGCAAAAATAAACTACAACCGTTACCTTTGAAAAGAAACCTGCAGTTCAATTGGTATAAAAGAACAACCATAGACCATTTAAAGTAAGTTTCAGAACAGCTTTATGTTTTATGTCTGAATAAGAAAAAAGTTCACATTCACCACACTACTATCATGGTGTTTTCCAAGCTATTAAACTTCTGGAACATGTCATAGTACTCAGCAAAGCTCCTTCTACCATTGTTTCAGGGACATCTCTACCACCTCAAACCACTACAGCCACACTTAAAACCTCTTGAACTTTCATTCAGTAATGCTCTGCACAAATACTGTGGGGAAGTGCAGAAAACAGACATCGAGTAGCTAGCACTACTTTACTACAAGACAGAAAACAATGCCAACTTTTGTACTACACAAATCAATATAAGTGAAATCAGTCCTACACATGTATTAGGCAGTTGAATTTAGATATCTAATATTTTCCCCTATTAATTTTTCCTAGTTATTGATCCTGAATCAGACAAATGAAGTTTCCAGCAGAAGTGGGCTAACACCAGCTACATCAGAGAACTTGGACTATTTTGGACACTTTCATGGTATAATCAACCCATGAGTTGTTAACATTTAACATCACAGAATCACAGAACTTTTAAGGTGATAGAATGATTGAAGTGGGAAGGGACCTCTGCAGATTGTCTACTCCAACCCTCTGTTCCAAGCAGGGTCAGGTACCGCAGGTTGCGTAGAGCTGTGTCCTATTGGGTTTTGGATATCTTCAAGGATGGAGACTCCACAGCCTCCTTGAGGCAGCTTATGGCCTATTACATACAAGGTCATTATTTTGCATGACTTGCTGAAGCAAGAGCAGAGACCTTCATTTGTCTCAGGTTCAGTAACACCTCCAGCCGTGAGGCATTCTAAACAGAATCTAACCCGGACACTAAATTGACACAAGCAACAATATTATTACAATGTTTTTTCTCTCCTTTGTCTAAACTCTTATTTTCTGATCTCCGTGCATGCAACACCTGGGCCAAGAAAGACACCACCTTTTGAGATAAAGTAGTATTAAAAGTAGTCAACCTTGACTTAATCTGTTCAGGCAGGGAAAGAGGCTGATTTCAGTTAGACAAGAATTCCAGAGAAGTGATTCTATCATCTTAAACTTTCTGCTGAGTAATTCTACTTTCATAGCCCTATCTTCAGAACTCCGTCTTTAGTTCTATGTCAGCCCTTTCCAAAAGCACCCACAAACACATGCCCATAAGTATACACTCATTTTTCCAGTGTGATGTTAGTATTTATTTTATGAATGTAGGAGACTGACTTAGAATACATTGCCTTCCACATTTATTGTTAGTATGTCTAAGCACTTCTAGAATGAAGTAGCTAAAAAATGAAAAAAGAGTAGCACTCTGAAGTGTTTTTTACATTGGGGTATATATCAAACAGATAAAAGTAGACTTGACTGCTTTTCAGAAGGCTTTAACAAAGTTCTCGTGTGTTGCTCCATGTACCACAGAACTAGGTGAAGCTAGAGATTCCTCTCAGGTTTATCAATATACCAATTTATGTGGCCACACCCCAGTTCACTATTTATCAAAGCAGGTTAGGTTAGAAACACAAATATTTGGAGGTATTTAATTACTCTAACCATTTTAAAAAAGGGCTGAGAGCAATCACAGATACAGTGTGGGGTTTGGGGAAATGGTAACCTCCAGTTAATGCAGCAGGGCAGTAATCTGAAGCTGGGGACAGTAGACCTCACTTAGCTGCTGCTGGAACTGACTGCAGTTGTACTACAGCATTTGTCCTCCCTTTTTACTGCCAGACAAGAAGGCACCTGCAGTGACGCCCCATTTCAGTGGCAGCTTTGGTAGGTCAAGGGACCCCTCCACCCCTTGACCATAAAAATCCTCTGAAAAATGCTGCCTCAATTCTGCTGGCCCAGACTTTCAAAAAGTCACTATTTAAGTTTGGGCAAACCAAAACTGGACCTGCAAAGACCTGTCATTGAAAGTGAGTGGGCCTGGCTCATTTCAACACAGGCTGGGGAGCAACCAGACCAGTCACACTGGCAGAACCTGGGAGGTGGAAATCTATGGTGGGGGTGGTAATGAGCAGCTAGGGGTGCCCTAAGTGTTCTTCACTCAGCCTAGCCACAGCCAGAACTAGCTGTGTGTACACAGAAAACCATGTTCCCTGAGCATCCTGTTTAATTGATGGTAAGAATTGGGTGGCTATGAGAAGTACTTCATCCTGCTGAGGTTCCGAATCACCCTTTGAAATTGCAAAACCCACATAAATATTGGGAAGAGGTTCATAAGTCGAGATTATTATCTTCCTGATAGTATAGAGTAGCATTTCCATCACAGTCCTCTGAAATCCTACATCTGATTGGCAAAAACAGGGAAAAGTTTCTTTTAAAACCTTAAAGTCAATCAACTTTAAGACAAGTTTAGGTCAGTGATAGGTCCTCTTTTAACATACAATGAGAAAAAATAAAACCAAAAAGTCCCCAAAACTAGTGACTTATTTCTGTTCCCCAGCATTAAGTCCTGCCATCAATAATCAGTAAGAATGTAACTGTAGGGACTATTATTATAAAAAGCCTAATTAGATCAGCTAAAATTTAATAGTTGTTAAAAATTTCTCTAAATGTGCTATTATACATTTATTTATCTCTGTAAAAGGTATGTGGTATTTTTTGTTGTAGACACTGTGTAGAGCTCATCTTAATTGAAAATGTGAAGAGTCCACCTTGACTAATGACAAAATGCTGCTATAACACAGTAACGATATGTCTGACCTTGTCATTTATTGACACTTTGAACAGCTCAGGCCAATGCTCATAACATTCTGTTTAAATTCTGGACCAACTAAAGAAAGAAGCAGTTCCTCTGCATTCCCTATTATTAGCTCTTAACAATCTTTGCTTAGAGTTTCTCTGCAATCAATTCTTTTGCCTCAGACTGGAAAAGTAGTGAGCACACAAGAGAACACAAACTGTAGCTGCAGTAGTCTGGCACAGAGTTCCTGAGATTACGGCAATGAGATTGCTCTTGTCTTTCCTGTATACTCAGGCTGCATAAGAGTCTGCTGTTAGATGTTAAACATGATATGAATCAGTCTTCTGTAAGTTTGCACTAGGGGTGTAGAGGTTAGTTTACTGGCTATTTTGTAGCAAGGAGGGAGTGTAAATATCTATTAATTAAGTCTTTCAATTTTCATTGCGTATGTTTTCCTGGGCTGTGCTTATCCCTTTTTCTGTATATTTCATGATAAATATATCAATAAATAATTGATTGAGCTGACAGGAAGAAAAAGACAATGCAATGGAAACGCTGTCAAATAAAGCCTTTAAATACCCAGGGTAATTTAAATGGGAAATCCTAAATGAACTGGTAGATAATGTAGCAAGTAAACATATTAACCTGTAAGTAAACATATAAACCAGCCACTAAGTCATAAATTATGTTTGTTGATATATCAAAGTCTAGCTGTAGCACTCAACAAAGTCATGAGGAGCAGTTAAGGAACCTGAGGAAATAAAGATAGCATATCATTTTATGGGGTTCGTAAATTGCAGCTTCTAAACAGTTATTAAAACAAAAAACCAAAAAAACCCCACCACATTTCCAGAGTGCTGTTTTAGAATTTTCATTGAAAATAGGTTGTGCTTGATAGAACCATTACTGGAGGAGTGCTTGGTTCTGTACAGTAAACAGTATATAGTTCTGTGCAGTAAACAGTATACAGTCATTGTACCGAAAAAGTGTTTTGTCACTACTGAAAAAAAACAAACAACAAAACCTGTATATGCATCCATGGTATGGCATATTCTAATAAGATATCTTTATAACAATTTTGGCATGTTAGATATGGCTGTATTTACAAACCTTTTTTTCTTTACAGCATGCTTACACACATTCTTTATTTTTTTCATTATATGCAGACCTTTTTTTTTCCCCTTGAATCGATCTTATAATTTACCCCTCTAATAATAGATATGAGAATATAACTAGTACACACTTCTTTTGCCACAAGTTGTCCTAACACCCTAAGTAAAGCCAAATAAAAATGAAACAACTCCCTAAACCCACAAAACTTTACATCATGCACCTTCTTCAAACCGAGGAAACATCATTAGTGGTATTTCCCAAAGATTTGATGCCAGCTATCTGGTGCCACTGAAAACAAGCAAACCTTTATCTTTGATAGAAGCAAAGTGAGGCCAAAGATGAACCCTTCAACAAGTCTTTTCCCTGACAACTGAAAAGATGAAAAACATTTGAAAATATGTATGATACTTAAAATGTTTACAAACGGGCATGACTAACTCTGTAAATGCCTTGAAACAAACAGAACTAAAACCAAACCAAATATTCCTGAGAATTCATATTGCTTTTTCTATTCTCCAAATGACAAATTATCTATTGCAGGCGTTGTTATCTTAGGGGAACCTGTACATCTGGGTGAACAGTGGAAGTCTGCAAATACAGTAACAAGTGCTTTCAGTGACAAGCTGAAGGGATCCTGTAGTTGCTAATTTAGACATTTGGAATTTAAACAGTGTAGAACTTTAGTGAGAAGAGAGTTAGCTGGAGTTGACTGAAGATCTCTTTTTGTTTGTTCATTTTTGTTTAACAAACAGCTGAGGCAATGTACCTGGTATGGCCTTTACTGCTGTAGGAATGCTAAAGTCAGAACCCTCTAAGTGAAAGTTGCAGAGGTCTACAACATATATCAAATATACTGCCACTTCTTAGAATTATTTTCTTTTTTTCCAGTTTGGTGATGATGTAAAGCCTTAAGAGATGTTTCTGGCATGCTCTAGTAGGTGAAGCAATCACCCCCAGGGGGATCAGCTTTGTATGTACAACTGGTGCGTCTCCTGGGTTTAATTTTCTTCATCCTAATTGCCAGCAGAAGTTGAGATGATTGATTTTGAGGGCTCCCAGTACAGTTTCCAACAAAGAAGTTAAAGTATTACAAGAAGTTGGTAAACTGAGCCTAGCTGTACTGCTTAAGTGAATTTCTTCTTAACTCTTGTGAGAAGAAATCAAGGCTGCTGGAGTGCAGTATGCTGATGGATTCTGAAAGCACTTCTACACTGCACTTTGTAAAGTTAAACTGCCTCAGTGTTTTGGTACAGGACCTTTATATGCCAGAGACATACAGAGACATGTCTTTGAAGGGAGGGGGGGTGTGAGATTGTTCTGCTAAACTGAGTGCCATTTATCTTAAAAACTTTCCTTAAATTACGATTTTATATTTATACATATAATTTTATATATATATATGCACATGTATACAAAAACATATACTGTAATAGAAAATGTAAAAAAATATACATTACCTTACATATATTGTAATATATGTTGCATATGACATATATTTTATATACAGAAGAAGATATATGCTTATTGATTATGAGAAAGAAATTTGCCATTATCACTATTACCTTGTAATGCAGATGTAATACCTCTGTTGTGCAATCAGTGTGCCTGAACAAGGGTGTAACATGCAGCATATATTTCATGCTTCAGCAAGAAGCAACCAGCTTTCAGTCAGCTCTGTTTGGTAGCCCAGTGTAACAGCCCTCAATATGTAGTAAAGACAAGTTCTTCACCACTGACTAAAAACATTGTCAGGTTTGACCATAATGCTGTGAGACACAGAGAAGAGATGTATCTGAAGAACGAAACCCTATCATCATTGAAACAGAGGGCAAAAGCATCCCAAACCTCTCACTGAACTACTTAAGCTCAAATTTTCAAAACACAAGATGCAGAGTTATTATCCTTTTTTTTGTCCTTGGAGAAGATTGTTGCAGTGCAGAGTCCAGACACATTCATATGACACATCAAGACTCGAAAAGACCTGTGGTGTTTGCCCTTGAACAGGTATGTATCATGAGGACAAATGCAATACAGCCCCCATAGCTGAGAAATCAGTACCTTTCTTGGGAGGTTGCACCTATATCTAAAAGTGAACATCACAGCATTGAAAGTTTCATCTTGTGCAGGATTTATGGAATATTTGGATAGAGTCACGTCAAGGTTCCTGCACTGTGTGTGATCAGAGGAAGGTGGCAATAGGAGTGCAATTGTTACAATCAGCATGCTCAAAGGTTTTGGCTTGTCTATACCAAGCCAATGCTGATGGTAATTCTAGTTCTGCTCTGGGAGTTAGGCATTTAACATTATAAGAGGGATGTCTCCTCTCTTCAGGCCATATTGCAGCTCAATGTCTTTTTAAGAATAAAAGCAGATCAACAAACTTGAGATCAGTGGTCTTTTAGCTAGGATTTCTGGTAATCTGCAACTTTCTGGAGGTGCAACTGACAATAATTTATCAGCACCAGAGGAATGAAAAAAGTCTTTGAGTTCCAGTGGAAAAGAGGATGTGATCCTAGGCTTCAGAGCCTTAGGACCTTTACTCAGGAGGGGGAGTATCTAGATTTTAGTTTTTGCTCCAAGAACTGTTCATAAATTTGCTTCACTAACTAACTGTTTCTTATAAAATGCAGAAATTGTCAAAGCAGAGCTCAGATTCCAAGTGTTTTGCTAAGACAAACCAAGTTTCCTGACTATATTGCCTCTTTCTTCTTAGGGAGATAGAGGAACATCATAGTTTTGCTACCTCAGGTGGTGCAGGTGTGAGATAGATGCTGAGATGCTTCACATATACCTTCAGAAGAAAGCTGAAAGATTTGTTTCAGATTGTCATTTTGGACTTGGATATGTCCAAGTTTGAGGCCTAAAATAATTTATTTCCTTTTTTTCTTCTTCTTTTTTTTTTTTTTTTAATGTGCATATCACTATTTGATTTGCTGCACATCAGCTGGATTTAGCCAATGTCACACAATATGGGTGAGATGTCAGAATAGAAAAATTGGACAAACACAATCTCATGGCTGAAATCTGAAGTCAACGAAACCTGTAATAGCAATAAGGATTAGCTCACTTATGGAGCAGGTAATGGAAGAGTGTACTCCAGTTCCAGAACGAAGAACAGAAGTTTTGTCACAAAATACATGTAGCCCAATGCTAAATTCCTGGACTGGAGCACAAGAACTGCAAGATGAATTCCCATGGCTCCCAGTGCTAAGATTACTTTAAACTTTTACGGACAGTGCCCTGCAGCAAGTCGAAGACCTACATGCTTGTCTGAGAAGACACAACTTGCTTATTCTGCCTATGCCTGGAATTGTTTTTCTGGTCTCCTCTGGTTTTAACTGCACAGTTGTCAGCCTTTACTCTGGATGGGTATGAGTCAGCTCCAAACCATAACAGTGTAGCCATGGTTAGTAAGCCTGAGTTACTAAGCCTTAGCTGATAGCGTGGGCACAACAAGTTGTGCCTGCTTGGAGCACAACCAAAGCAAGTTCACATCTGCTTGCAAAAAAAAAAACCCAAACCAACAAAAACCAAACATATCCTCTCTGTTCTTTTCCTGCTTCCTCCCCCCTTCTTCCTCCTGCCTTTCTGTTTCCCTCTCCCTTTTTCTTTCTCTCTGTCCCACCCACACACATCCATAAGAGCACTCACAGAAACTCCACCTATCTAAGCCCTCCACCCAGATAGTTCAAATTCCTGAGTGGGATCTCACAGGGTACACGTTTGTTTAGAGTGGTAACATGTGGCTGTGTTTTCATATGAGGCCCCTTGTGCAGTTCCTTCCAATGAACTTGAACAAAGAGCAGTTGTTATAATTCATCCCTTTCAACAGGGTTTTACTCAACCTATGAAGTGTTCATTTTTGCCTACTACAGCTGACTGAACCCAGAAAAGGTTAACATAGATCATGGAGGGGGGAAGCCACTGTGCTGAGTTCCAAACACTTTTTGGGGAGTTCCCCATTCAGAGGGGACAAACTCACCATAAGTTTCCTAAATCCACTGTGGCAGGATGTCCGTGTCCTGCTGCTCACAGCACACACTCTGGTTGCAGAAAAGTCAGTAAGAGCCCTGCTTTGTTGTTGACAGTAGCAGCTGATGACACGTGAATTTTGAGTGACTTTTCATGTGGCTGCAAGATCCAGGTTCCATGGGCTTTTCTCATGTGCAGGATAAGAAACAGGTTACTCTTTCCTTAAATTTTCTTTTAATCTCTCTTTTCTTCCACTAGCTAGGCACTAATTGTGTTGTATATCATCTTCTGCCATTTTTCTGGCACAAGCAACATGCTGGCACAAGACAGTGGAAATTCAACATTCATTAAGGTTAGATTGTATTGCCTGTGCATCTCCTCTCTCTCTTTTTTTTTTTTTTTTTTTTTTTTTTCTCCAGGATGATTGCTTTCAAGAAAGAGACTAGCAGTTCTACAACAGGAAGCCCTCCATTTTTGCATCTTGGCTATCATTGCCTTGATGCCTGGGATTTAGTTTTTTCTGAGATCTGGATATTTTTACCAATAGGTTTTGAAAAGCATCAACAACCTTAGTCACCTACACACTTGCATGAAGACTATGTTCTCAAAGAAGCAGTACTTTTTGAACAAGTATGAAAAATGCTGAGAAGTAAAAGGATCATCTCACAACACACATCTTTCTCTTTTTAAAATGCATAATCCCTACAGGAGATTATTGATGGGTGGATATTAGAGCTGGTCTGCCTTCTAGCTTGAAAGCTTGTTTGTCAGGCAGAGCTGTCTTCTGGTAAATTAAAGGAAATTGAGTTTCTCAGGATCCCATTTCCCCCTGCACAAGAGAAACTGATATAAGAGAAAGCAAGCTTGTTTATTTATGTGAATTCTTCCTCTATGTATATGTGTGTGTGTGTTTGTGTGTAATATTTTTATCCTAGTGTTAAAACCCAAACAGGTCAGGTGCAGACCCCAGCATTTTCTTTTCTCATATTATCTATGTCTCAATGAAACATCAGGAAGCTAGATAAAGATGGCTCTCACTCTGTCACTTATTCCTGCTACCTGCTGGATGTCACAGATCCTGCAGGTTCATCTACATGCTCTGCACCTTGGTTAAATGTGAGAGAAATATTAGTGTCACTGTTCTAGTTGGAAGATGCTTACATAGGTCCACTATTACAGCATCTTTAACAAATACATCTTCCATAAATCCATTGCAGTCAGATTCCGGTATTCCCATTTAAGAAAATGGACCAGAGAAAAAAAGTGCAAATGACTTGCCCAATGTTACATATATCCATGGTAATATCATGCAAAATGACATTTCTTCCCTGGCAGAGCAAGGCTTGATTTGTTTCACAAGCCAAAATAGTGTACTAATTTGCTTAATAAGCCCCAAATAGTGCCTTAACCCTTTCATCTCTAGATTAGTACCTTGTTATGGTAGAATTAATTACCATATAGTACCTAAAACAAATACAGATTTCTTAAATCTGTCAAGTATATATAAAAACCTCACATGTTTGGGCTGAATGAGACAGTCAGGATTAGCAGATGAAGTGCAGACCTCCTCACTTTCAAAACAGGTTTTGGGCCTTGGAAAAGTCAGCCAAAACCCCCAATAAGTTCCACATGATCTTACCTGCTGGAGAAGGTGAGAATTCCATTCCTATATCTTCTGCAAGTTGATTTCCTGTTCCTGCTTGACATCCTAAACCTTCACAGCCTGCACTCTAGGGCTGTGCCATACTATGAGGAGGGAGAATCCAATTATGTCCTACCTCACATTCAGCTTTCAGCAAGCAATTATTAGACAAAACCTGGCTGAGGCCCTTGTTTGATTTAGGAGGCTTGTGTGTCTTGGCATTCATCAGGATTTACCGATGTTTATAAATCGCTCTTCTCTGTCATGGCTCTAAATAGATATATCAGGTTTGTCCAAGGCTTCTTGCTGAGCCTTGATCTAAATGTTTTTTCATCTAAGAGTATGGAGCAGTTATTCTCTTATCTGGAACTGATATATGGAGGCCAGGAGTAATGAAACTGGCATTTGTCTAATTATGAATTCCATTATTATTTTCTATCCTCAAGAAGCTAGGGGTAAATCCACATGAGTCTGCTTCAGTAAAGCTCTCCTGGACTGGCATAGTGAGATAAATTAAAAGTAGCACGAACCAAGTTTGTCCTAGGATATCTTTATGTGCAATACCTGAGAGCCTAGGTTGCAATCTGGAGCCACGCTCGAGTGTAACTAAGTTGAAAGTGGTGGGTCAGGAGTATGTTTTCTATGAAATAGAGTCTGGGATGCTGCCTCCTGCCCCCTGTCCAGCACCTGTTTTTGTTGCCTTCCCTTTGAAGAGTGGCTGGAGGAATAACACGCAGACAGATGAACAGGGGAGTATGCACAGAGCTACCTGGCAGTACAGCATGAACTGATTGTACTGTCTGGTTTAGTTAAATGTCAAGATAACTGACAGGATGCTCAAAGCCTGGGGGCACTTCTGCTATATTTTAAGCCAGAGAAAAACCAAATAAAGAGGGGAAAGAAATGATAGAATATTTTATTTTTCCTTCCTCTCAGCCTCCCATGTTCTTAACCAGGAGCTTGGTAAAGTATTTTCACTTGTTTTCCAGATTAGTACTGGAGATCATAGCCACAATGGGCAGAAGTTTGCTCCTTCTCACACACATACTGAACTGAAGTTACTTGGGTTTTTTCCTCCTAAATTTGTTCTAAGTTCTTGTGAGTCACTGTATTACTTCACAGCTGAATTTAATGTATCTGATTGTGAAGTTTCCTAGCTTCTAATCTTCAAAGATCATTTACTGACAAATACCATGTAATGTCTGTAATGGAACTGCTGCACGTTTATGTTCAATAGCTCTGAGATTTGTTTGTTAATGCCAGGTAATTCAGGCTAGACTCTTTTTTGATACAACCAACTATAACATCTAATCTGTTTTGACTACTTCCATCCCATGGAATGTTCAAATTTGTGCTGGTTTTACACCAAAAGCTACAGAAAGGGAATTCATGAACTTCAAATTCCAGTGAACTGCCTTGTACAATTATGCTTGTACTCCAACTGTCTTTTTGAAGTAATGGGTTTTTAAATGCTCATCACAATCATTAGAGTATTCCTCATGGATGTAACTGTGTGTTTATAAAAAATAAATCTATTTTTTCACAAATAGTACTTGCTATCCATTTTTTTCCTACCCAACAGTTTTAAAATGTTTATGTCCAATTAATAATCAGAAAGGATGAGAAGAGTTGCCCAACACAAGTGAAAACTAGAGAATAGTGAGTTTATAATATTGTAGAAAAACCCAGGCACAGTTCTGATGAGGAAAAAAAAAATAAAATACCTCTGCAAATATTACACCCTGAATACTGTTGTGGATATTGCTGAAATATTCACAAGGATAAGAAGGGCTTAAACTGATGAAAAGTGATTACCTGAAAAATGTCACGACTGTACAGCTCAATAGTCCATGAGCAACTTTCCTGCTGCAGAAATTCCTATTCCTGAAATGGGGGTGGTGCTCTCCTTCCATCACCACAAACCACTTGCTAGGGAAATTCACCTCCAGCTCACCAGACTTTGCTTCAGCTGAGCTTGTAGAAGTCATGTAATCTTTTAGCACTGAGTATCTGTATATCACCTTAAGCTTTCTTATGTCAAAATGTCAGTAGCACTTGGTACTTTTATACTGCTTAATATTGGTATTATTGTTCTTTTATATGTCAGCCTGAAGATATAATAATATCATAAAGTGGTCCGGATGCCAAGGTATGTCATTACTATATAACAGTCAGTGCAGTTTTCTCTGCTCTCCTTAGCCTCAGAGTAAAGGTTGACATATTTCTTCAGAAATCATTTATTACTTTACATATCTGATTAATAACAAATCAGGACATACATTTACAGAAAAGGTGTGTTGGACCTAAAGATTAAATAACCAAATAAAAGCAAATGCTTAATTGCACTATTTACTGTTAGAATAATATTTCCAGAAGTAAATTTTTGTATGGACAATTGGGGGAAAGCTATTTCTGGCTTGAAGGAAGACATATTACTAATCTTTTATTGACTGCTTAGCTGAAAATATAGGAAAGCAAGGTTAATCAGGATGATTCAGGTTGAGGAAAGCAATTGTGTCCTTTTTTTAATGGCCATGCAAATTTAAGCAAACTATAAAGTTTTAGGCAAATACGTGTATGTTTATTAGAACATAATTTTTGCAGTGTGTGACAACTGAGTAATTATCTTTAGTAGATAACCTTGTATGAAGATATATCAGCTTATATGCAGTGCGTAATATAGAGGTTTCCAGAAACTATCATATTCTGTACAAAATCTAATATATAATTTAAGACAGATATTCAGACCAGCACCTCATTCTGAGCAAGCATTGTCTTTTGTGCTTAATATGTACAAGAGTATTGAGGGATAATACTAATTATTATCTAGCAAAAGAATCTCACTACTATTAATTATCAGTGAAGCAAAATTTAAGTGAGATAATTATCTTGAAAAATACCGGCAATGAGAACATGCCACACTTCATTATATCAAAGGCCCCAGTAACCAGTATCCTGTCTCCAGCAGTGTTAATGGGTAGCAGAGACACTCCAAAGCTTTATTAGCACTAAAATGGGTGCAATAGTTTGTTTCAGAAACAACTGGTTGAAGAGCGGCAGGAGTTTGATTCCTCTCCTTCTAACAATAGTTATCTGCAGTGTAGATGGCTACTTCTGAGGTAACTGTCTGGTTTCCCTATGCAAAACTAGTCACTGGAAGGACTATAAATATTAATTTCTGATTTGCAGCCTTAAAATGTCTGCTTCTCTTCAGGGACTCTAAGGGCAACCTGCAGTGACTATCTTAGACAGAGACAGTTACATGATTCCCTCCACAGGACCATATATTTTAAAACAGTCAAATGTCTATACATACAGGAAAAACAACTTCCTTCACACTCATTCATCTGGTCATGCAAACTATAGCCAAAACTAACAGAGCTCATAATCTTTGAGATTAAGAGAATTCACCAAGGAGCTCGTTGTTGTCTGGCAAACACTGGTGATGAAATGGAAGGATTAACAAAAGTGATCTGTACATATAGTGAGGATTTTAAATGAGCAAATTTTGACAAGCTGAGGAAACTATATAGTGAGGCAGGTTGGACTGAAGTGCTTAGGGAAGGGAATGCTTGAACTGGGTTGTTCTGAAGTCAAAACTGCAAAAAATAGTATGGATTTTTCATCGAGAAGCTGGCATGAAAGGGCTCAGAATCAAGGTGGACAATTAACAACATCAAAAGTATATCAGGAATAAGTAGACACCCTTAGTGAAATACAGAAAGACACTAAAGAGTTTCCTGGGGGGCAAGAAGAGTAGACTAAATTAAAAATTGCTGAAAGTTAAGATTAATTAGACCTTGTACAGGAAATTGAAATAGTAGATTTTAAATATATCCATATAAACAAAACAAGAACAAAAAAAAGAAGAAGCAAAGCTGGCCTTATTTGTTTTTTTGCCAGCATGTCTTGGACAAATAGAACAAAATGCAGTTTGTGTTCACTGGAGGTAGATTATATGATAACAACACAATTTTTTAAAGACAAAAATATTTTCTTTTGTTATCTTTCCCTTTCTATTCCACACAGAGATTCATCAGTTTACGAAGAAGGGGTTGTATATAAGAACTGAAAAGAGGATAGTTAGAACATAGATGACAGGAATTTGTGCTGAAAATAGTCATAATACTGGAGGGAATTGTGTAGCAAATTTCCCCCAGGAGCAGTTTTGGTCTATCTCAATCTCTAATTTAATATTTTCATGTAGTATATATTGTCATGTGAACATGTGCATATCCTAATTAAATCTGATGATGATGCAAAATTGAGAGGCAACATTAACACAGAAAAGGATTTTAATATTGACAATATAAAATAGAATCACAGGATATATAAAAGAGAATTAGAGAAGAATTAGAAGATGGAATCGCATTTAACAATTTCAAGTACAAAGCAATGGACAAATACAAGACAAGTACAGGAATGTTTGCTATTAAATGGGTGTTCATCAGATGACCACAGAACTATGAGGTGCATAAATGATATTACCATGAAAGAGGCAAATGTGATTCAGAGGAAGTGTGTGTACCATACAGCAAAGCTCTGCCTGGACTGTTTTCGATGGACAACCATTCTTTGGTGTAGTTCTGGCAATCATTTGTCCTAGGGGTCATTCCCTGCAGACAGAGACGGCTTCTAGTTGCCAGGTTTTGCTTCCTTGGGCCTTCACATTCCTCCAACGCTAGCCCAGGAGGTTCAAGACACCCTTTAAGTCTGCTAAGCTGAATCCAAGCCCAGAATAATCCATATGTTTTTCATGATCATGCCATAAAATCAACACTCTGGTGGAGTCTGTTCAGCATAAGCCTTACACACCCTTCAAATTGAAACATCCCACCACAGACACACACACACACACACACACAGAGTTATGATGATGATGGTGTTTTAGACTCACAGTGTCACTGTGCTGTCCCCAAGGAGACCCAACTCAAGTACTGTGCAGTGTGTACATGAGCACTCTGTGCTTGAGCAGGTTTCGTTTTGGACAGTGTGGATGCTCTGCATCAGTGGAACCGGAGGTCATCTGGAAGGATGCCTGCAGACACAAGCATTGCATCCCACACATGCCTGTGGACATTCAGGATCAGCGTCTACTACCTTGCTACAATCTATACAGTCACTGGAACACACTAATTCCTTTCCCAATCTTTGTGAAGCAAAGTCTCAAAGCAGCTCTTGCAGCTACCATGGGGATACAGTCCTTTTTCCTTTGGCTATCCTAGGAAATTGGTACAGTTGCTAAAATACCAAGTAAACAATTTGTTGCCCCTTTACCAATCTAAGGGAATATCTTGCTAAATAAGAGAAGTGTGGGACCACTGCCTTTTAGCTAGTTACTTTGATACTTAAGTCAAAAGAAAGAGATAAATTACTAATTCCAATTGTAAAGCACAGTTGTAAAGGTTTATAGAAACAAATTAAAACTGGCTAAGCTTCTGGTGCCAAGATAAATATATAAGAAAAAAAAATCTCTACAATCCGTTTTGTAGACACACTAGGTCTCATAGGCACACCTCTACTCTGGTAAACACACAGGGGCAGGGAGTGAGCTTTAACATCAGACACCATGGTAGTCCTATTAAAAAGTTTGAGGAAACTAAGCAACTCTGGCATGATAGGGAAGTGCCTGCATGGATATGTAACTGTCGGCTTACCCCTGGCTCTGCATTTGACCACTCTATCTTATTCTCTGCAAGATAAAAACCCAGACACAGTTCTGGGAGTATTTCACTCCAGAAAACTAATCTAGCAGTCAGATAGAAAGAGACTATCAGCAAAGTCTTCTACTAGGTTTTGTACCCTTTTGCTTCCCAGAGAACACAATACAAACCCTCCAATTTCATACTCCAATGGCATGACAGGGATAGGCTTCCACGTAGTCCCGAAGTTATTTCAGAGACTCTGTGACTTAAAAAAAAAGGACACAAGATAATAATTATGTCATAGGACCTTGTGGGCAATATGTAAGATACAGAAGAGACTCGATGCCAAGCAGTTTGTAGGGTGTACATGACTGATTTCTCTAGAAGGCTCTGGACCAAAGCAGTGGGGACTTCTGTTAAACCATCCTATCTGTCCTCAAGGTCAAGCATTGGTCCCAGTCCTCCTTTTTTTTAACCAGTGTAGATGTACCCCTCTCTTCACTGATTCTGTCTCTTGGTCTGCCCTTGCCACCTATTCTGTCCCACAGTGTCATCATGGCTAGGCTTTGCGAACGAAGATTTGAGAAGGGCTCTACCCACACTTGCTGCAAGTGCGCTGATGGCTAAAAAGGCCAATGCGAGATAGACAAGTCCGGTTGCAGAAGGCACAGCAGAAAGACTCCCCAGGTGATATCGACAAGATGCGATTCTTTCTGAGTTGTCTTTTCTCCTCGAGAGTGATCCTGCGTGTGTTCTCAAAAGCAGCAGCAGCGTTATAGATGGTGTGTCTGTCTCCAGGCCTCCCAATTGGAGGCCAGGGTAGACCAATGGTGGTGATCAGTATGGCCAAGGCTGAGGGATTGTTTCAGGGAGTCCTTGTACCTCCTCTTCGGGGCTCCTCTCTTGCGGTAGCCAGTGGCAAGTTCCCCATAGAGTACGATCTTAGGGAGGCGGTAGTCCTGCATCCTGGAGACGTGCCCTGCCCAGCGCAGCTGTGTTCTCAGCAGCATGGCCTTGATGCTCGTGACTGCTGCCTGTTCAAGGACAGAGGTGTTGTTCACATAGTCAGTCCAGTGGATGTTTAGAATTGTACGGAGGCAGCGCTGATGGAAGCGTTCTAAGAGAAGCAAGTGGTGCTGGTAAATGACCCATGATTCAGATCCATATAAAAGAGTAGACAGTACAATGGCTCTGTAAACGCTGATCTTTGTACTTCTCTTCAGGTGTTTGTTTTGCCACACTCTTTTAGGGAGTTTACCGAAAGCTCTGTATGCCTTTGCTAACCTGTTGTCTATTTCTGCATCAATCTTACCATCTGAGGAGATGATGCTTCCCAGGTAATTAAACTGCTGGACTGATTTGAGCTCTGTTTCACCAATGGTGATATGGGGATGATGGGAGACTTCCTGAGGTGCAGGCTGATATAAAACTTCTGTTTTCTTCAAGCTGACTTTCAGTCCAAAGACCTCAGCATTCTCTGCAAAGCAGGATGTTAAACGCTGCAGAGCTACTTCTGTGTGGGTGACAAGGGCGGCATCATCAACGTAAAGCATCTCACGGATAAGATAATTTAAGGTCTTAGTGTGGGCCTTCAGTCGCCTTAGGTTGAACAGGCTCCCGTCCGTACGATATCGAATGTAGACACCGTTTTCTTCATCGAGGTCTGCTGTGGCCCTTTGGAGCATCATGCTGAAGAAGATTGTGAATAAAGTTGGTGCAAGAACGCAGCCTTGCTTCACACCATTGGCTATTGGAAACGGCTCAGAAAGTGCATCGCCATGTCTGACTTGACTGAGCTGGTCCTCATGAAGCGAGATGATCATTTTGAGGAACTTGGGAGGACATCCTAAACGTTCCAAAATCTGCCACAGACCTTTTCTGTTCACAGTGTCGAAAGCCTTGGTGAGATCAACAAAGGTAACATAGAGTCCTTTGTCCTGTTCCCTACACTTCTCTTGCAGTTGTCTGAGAACAAATACCATGTCTGTGGTACCTCTGTTGGCTCGGAAACCACACTGGCTTTCAGGCAGAAGATCTTCTGCTATGGAGGGTATTAATCTGTTCAACAGAATTCTTGCAAGGATTTTACCAGCAATGGAGAGCAGAGGAATACCTCGGTAATTTGAGCAGTCTGATTTATCTCCTTTCCTCTTGTACAAGGTGACGATGACAGCGTCACGAAGGTCTGAAGGTAGTTCACCTCGTTCCCAACAGCGCACCACAAATTCATGAAACTTAGCACAGAGTGCTTGGCCACCGTGCTTCCAGATTTCAGGTGGGATTCCGTCAACCCCAGCTGCCTTGCCGATTTTCACCTGCTGTATTGCTTTAAGAGTTTCTCCCATGGTGGGGGCAGTATCCAGTTCAGTTTCCACAGGTTGTTGTGAAATGTACTGCATTGCTGAGTCTTGAACTACATGGCTAGTACTGAAGAGAGTCTGAAAGTGTTCAGACCATCGATTCAAGATGGAAACTTTATCTGTGAGAAGCATTTGGCCATCTGCACTGAGTAAAGGGCTTGTCCCACAGTGTAAACCACCTACTAGTACATCACCCTAACTCCTACAGCCAATCCTGTTTCTTTAGGAGTTTCCAGGGAATCCATTCAGATTCCAATATTCTGCTCCAAAAATTACATAGTTATATGAGAGGTGGTTTTCCTCCTGCTGATTTAGGAATAGACTCACCTTTTCAAGGAAGGAAATGTCACACTGCCAGATCAGGTGTCATCCGTACTTGGCGGACATTGACTTTGCATGGAGTAAAATATCCTCCTTTGTCAGGACTCTGCTGCATATATTTCAGTGTGAAGTGTCTCCATCTACTGAGCTTCTATTTTATATCAACCTGCAAATAAGATAATGTAGTTCTTACAAACACTTACATGAGTTTAACACACCTCATTCATTATAAATTCTTGATTGACACCGGGAAAATTATATTATCTGCCATTTTGGATGAAAATGAATTTGAGGTTCTTTTTTACTAGAGGAGACAAAAAAGTGTGGCTTGGGTAGCTTAGCAAAATGAGAAAAACTGAAGCATAATTCAGATTGGAAGGCATCTTTGGAGTTCGCTCAGTTTAACCTTCGTCTCAAAGGCAGACTAAATTCAAAGTTAGATTGGGTTGATCAGGTTTTTGTCTACTTGAAGTGAAAGTATCTCCAGGAAATGAGACTCCACAGCCACTCTGGGGCAACCTGGTCTGGCACTTGACAATTCTTCTGTAGATTGTGGGTTTTTCTCCTTTTATCCAGTCAGATTTTCTTTGTAGCTATTTGTGTCCATTGCTTCTCATCTTTATTTCTGACTATGAAGATGACTGTCTTCTCTATAAGCCCCTAGTAGTCCCCTAAAATTTCTTTTCTGGCTTAACAAACTCACATATCACAACCTGTCCTCATATATCATGTGCTCCATGTTGAACTTAAAGATATAGGATGTCCCTTTCCCTCCTATATTTTGACTTTTGTAAAATCAGTTTTAGCATTTTTGGCTGGGAGAAAATTGTCTAGTGCTGTCTTAATCAGTTTCTGTCTGCAGTGATGTCATTAGTGTGGACAGGAGAGGACTGAAGATTTAGGGGACATTTGTGAAATCATTATTTGGATCAAGAATCATATTTAAGCTGCAATTAATTCTAACCAAATACATGTAAAAGTTCCCCACTCTGTGGCATTCAGAGATAAATTTTTAAAAAATACTTATGACTTGGAGGAAATGTACATTACAAAAAAGAAAAACTGAGAACTGCAATGCCTCAGTACACTCCTAGAAGCTGATGCATTACAGGAAGCCTTCATCTTTGGCAATGCTGTACACATAAACCTGAGAAGAGGAAAAAGGATTGCAGTCTTTCCTTCTGTCCTCTTACAGAAATGAAGTGCTTTATTCTGTTTACTCCTAGGATCACTTTATTTTTTCACTGGTAATTATGAAAGGAAAAGAGACAAATGAAGCAGACACGGGTCTCTAAGGCTGTGGATTATACCTGGGGTCCAGAATGAGCCTTGTGCAGACCATCATTAGGCAGACTGTAAAGAAAAAGATACTGCATTTCCTGCATTAATTCTATACTTCGAAAAAAAAGTATGTGAAATTTAGACCAAGTGATTAATATTCAAAATCTCTTTTGAGAGATTTTGAAGTGGAGAGATACTGACAGAAAGAGTTCACTGGGATGAATTTCTAGCTCTTGGCTATTGCTATCCTCCTTTCTTGGGAAGCTCAACCTTTGCTAAGCAAAGCCTTGATGCAATGCTCTGTGTTATTCTGTTGAACATCGTCTAGCAGCACATTTGACATTAAAAGGAAAATAATTCAGCTAGGGAGCTGTAGAGAGCTACTGCCTGCTCTAAAATTGTAGCTATGCTTACTGTCTTCTCTTGATATTGATCAGATTGATTGATCAGATCATACTCTACTTTTGTTTACAAATAATTTCCTTTTGGACTAACAGCACTGGTGCTTCTAATATTTTTAGCAGATAGAATCAT
Source organism: Myiozetetes cayanensis (assembly GCF_022539395.1). Lineage (NCBI taxonomy): Eukaryota > Metazoa > Chordata > Aves > Passeriformes > Tyrannidae > Myiozetetes > Myiozetetes cayanensis. The sequence continues at coordinate 82,339,716 of NW_026087411.1, read as the reverse complement.
GTCTCTTTTTCATGCCTAAGCTGATCAAGTGGAAATTAACCTTAGTGGACAGGTTCTCTAAGGTGGTCAACATAATGGACCCTTGTTAGCAGTATGAATTTCAGCAGCATATTTCATTCATATAAAATTGTTAATACAGATCAGATTGTACAGTTAGCTTCTATGATTTTTAGGAACTCAGACATTGCCAATAGGAAAAAAAGCATTTCTCACTTTTCAAGAAAAAAGAACACTGTTGTCTTGTTCTGAATATAACTCATTTAACTACCTTGTTAGGCTTTTGACTCCCACCATGAATACTTTTCTTCTTAAAGAAAAAATGGATAGTATTATTTTACAGCAAATACCTGCATTGCATTGGGAAGAGGAAGATTAATTACACAATAGAACCTTGGTGTTTGAAAACTCATGACCCAAACTTCTCCCTCTAGCAAACCACTTCTTGGGCTATTATCGTCCACCTTTGCACTGATTTGCATTTAGCTGCAAGTCCTTGATGTCACCTAGTTGATTCAGACAATCAAATTTCATGGCAAAGCAGTGGTGCCCTAGTAGTCTATAACAGCTTGGTGTACTCTTTCTAGAAGGAAATTAAGAAAAGAAACATGAACTTGCATCTCAATAGTGTTATAGCACTGCTATAGTGTGCATACTCTCAGGTACTGTTGCATTACTTGACTCAGGAAAGTTCAAAAAAAGAAGAAAAACAAAACAATTTATGAACTCATTTGTGAAATATATATTTAGAATTATTTAGAAAGACAAGATGAGCTCCCAAAACACAATTATGTTTTCATAGCTTGTTCAGGTTAAGCAGCAATTTGGGTTCAGTGGGACTTTAATTTATTCCTGAATTGTTTGCTCATCATTTGATATTAAATTGCCAAGTAATATGTTATTCTCTCCTGTTTTCAAAAGATTAGGTTATAGCTTAATATATACAGAATGAAAAGGGTCAAGTTTTTGTTCTCTTGTCACTGTGACCAGCAAAAAAAGAGACATCCACAGCACAACTAGTCATGCCAGGCAGTAAGACAGTAAACTATTTTCCCCTCTGTTCTTGGGAGTAGTACCTTTTTCCAGCACTGTACTTACATTTTGAATCATGATAATTCTTTTATTTATTATTTTCCTTCAAGTTCTAGTCACTGGCTTCTTCCTCATAACTGTTTTTTATTCTTGATTTCTTGTCTTACAGAATTTTTGAAGACAAGGCAGGAGTAGAAACACATCACTTGAGTTTGCCAACGGTTGAAGCAACCTACAAGGCACTCATTAATTAGAATAATTAAGGAAACCATTAAGGAAACATTTGTAAGACTCTTGCTTCTGTAAATTATGTACTACAGATCCAATGACAAATACAGGCAGATAATTTTGCTTGCAGAGGACTCCATCCTCTATTTTCCATGCGCATACATTTCAGCTGTAAACTTAGGCCAGGCTCTGTCTAGCTTTTCACCCCCTTAAACCACTTTTTATGTATTTTACAAAGAGTTAACAAAAAATTACAGGTGTTGTATTGCCATTTGCTTGGGAGTGTCAGGTCTCTAGCCACACCTTCCATGTGTACATCCCTCCCAACAGCATTGTTGACATTTAACAAGTATTACAGAATGATAGAGGATGTTCACTCCACTTGACAGGGTATTCCTGCTGAATGAAGCTTGAAGGAAATAATGTCAGCTCATGCTCTTTGTCTTTGTTAACAGTCCCCTATTTTCCATTAACATTAGCTGTGTACAAAGCCCAATATTGAAAGATGACTGTATGCTGATTTTCCAGACTGGCAAGCAGAAAATTGGCCAAATATATATTACGGAGCACATGTTAGACAGCGTTAAGCACTAACAGTTTAAAAAATTTGTAAAGACAAAGAGGCACATCCATCTTCAAATGATGGACTTTCAAAAGATGATCTATTGCTGAGGAGTCTCACTTGTCACCCTTGAAGAAGCTGCTTTACACCAGCATCATTATGAGTAGCTTCCAGCCCCAGCAGTCAGTGTGGATGGGGAAAGACCACTGAACCTCTCTCTCATTCACATGTTTGTCAACATTGTGGGTTTAATGAACTGCCTTTTGACAAATCCTGTGAGAAGAGCAGTCCTGTGAGGATAGTTGTTTGCAGAGATTAGGTACAGAGCTTGGGATACAAACAAGAGCCTTGTCAACAACAAGGCTCTTGCATATAACAAGGTTGTGGGTATCGTTGGGGGTGAGAACTCGCATGTAAATTGTTCATTTCTTGTATACTCTTTTATTGATATTGTTGCTGTTACTGTGCATTTTCTTATCTCATTTCTGTTCCCAGTAAATTGGTTTTATCTCCATCCATGATCTTTAACTTTTGTTACTCCAATTCTCCTCTCCTCTTCTCCAGTTCTTCCCCTCCCACTGCAGAGGGAGGAGAAGAGGGAGCAAGTGAGTGGCACATGGTTTGGAGAATCTCAGTGGGAGTACCATTCCTAAACCACAAGTGATCAGGTATTGGAAGAGGTTGCCTGGAGAAGTAGTGGAGTCACCATTCCTGGAGGTATTTAAAAGACATTTGAGGACATGATTTAATGGTGGACTTGGCAATGCTGAGTTAACAGCTGAACCTGATGATCCTAGAGGTCTTTACCAACCTAAGTGGTTCAATGATTCTATGTTACTGTAAGCACTGTCCACTCAAGACCAGGAGTCTGACCTAACATCTGATTTCTGCTTGTCAGCCAAGCATAGCTGTGGCAAGATCTGGATTGCAGTTTGGAAATGTGACTGTGGAGACTGGCCCTACTTTCATTAGGCTGAGGAGACAAGTCTCTGTGCTTGATGAGGTTGTCTTAACAGCTTCACCAAGAGCCATAAGAGGTTATGTTTAGAAAGGCTGCAAAAGGAAGCTAGAGCCAAGTCCTTGCCAGTCTAAGCATGGAGAACATCCTTCCTGATTGCTTCCCTTGGCTGCAAGAAAACTGAGATTTAATGTGATACTTTAATATTATACAGTTCTGCTTTGTAAGATTGCTTTGAAGAAATTCTGATTTGCAGCAATAATCATATAGCTAATGTGTTTTTTGTCAATTGAAGAGAATGAGCATAATCTAGTTATAACACTTTAGAAGGCTGTGACCAGTTTTTACACCAAAGTCAAACAGTATGACCCAGCTAATTATAGTTTTGACAGCCTGGTATCAATCCTGGGCAAATTAATGGAATGACTGATACAGGACTTGATTAATCAGGAATTAAAAGAGAGGACTATAATTAATACTAGCTTACAGGGGTTTACTGAAAATAGATTTAATCATACTATATTGTTTCTTCTTTTTTTTTTTTTAAATGAGGTTTTGTGTTTCATCTATAAAGGTAAAAGAAAAAAAATGGAAGAATGACCTGCTACATCACAACAGCCACAAAAAAACACACACATAAAAAGTCTACTGCTATGTACATTACATGTCGTAAAAGCAGGATAAACTGTTTCACTCACAGTGTCCAAATGTAATCATAAATTTGGAATCACCAGTGGCAAGTGGTTCTTACTGGTTCCACGGGGTTCATCCAGGGCCCAGACTTGCAACAAAATTCTGATGCTAATGATACACTTGAAGATCACACAAGAAGGCGTGAAAGCAATAAGTAACAAAGAATAAGACCGCAGCGTGGATTGCTCTTAAAGTGTGTTGAACATGGGCTTCAGGACAGACTGAGAGAAACTGTACATCTGGGGGACAACAAAAATGTAGGTAAGGCTTGATAATGGGGAAATCTGTCCTGCTGGGCAGTGTTTCTGAAAAGAAATGGTGGATCAGTGTTGCAAAGATGTAACTGTGAAGTCTGATTGTGGCCATTTGTAACACGTGGTGCAAGCTGGTGAGAAAGCTCAAATAGCATTGCTGTATTGTGTAGTCTCCCTTGATTTCTTGTTTTTGCATCCATAGAAATAGCTTTTCTATAATGTGCTTTCATCTACTCACTTTCTAGATTATATCTCTTCTACCCTTAGCAGCCTTAGCATGCTGGACACTTTCTGCACAGACACAGCTCAAGTTTCTAGGACAGACAGGATGAAACGTGTTCTGGAGGAGCCCGTTTCTCTTCACTGAGAGAAGATGGAACTGCCACAGACTAAGCCCCTTCCTTTTATTAGAGAGCTAAAATTGAATAAAATTGATGCTGCTTGATAACCAGAATTTTTAGACATGCTTGGAGACCACACATCCTTTTGAGTGCGATTGGTGTCTGCCACCAAAGTTGATTAAGATTTCTTTCTAGTCAAGATAAAATAACAACACTTGTTAAAACGGTTTGAAGTGGTTGTCTGCGTTCTCTGGAGCTGTCTGTGATCCTTCAGACCAAAAGAGCTTACAATATTGAAATTTATATACTTTGTATCACCAAGCACCCACCACACGACATGAAGGACGAAGATAATGTGTTCCAGAAGCTAATATGCTGCAAATTATTTTCAAGGGTTTCAGTTCAGCAGCAGAAACAGGTAAATTAGAACATTTTTAGAAATGCATTAAAGGAGTTTTGAATTGAGAAGCTGAGAGAGAATTTAGACCAAATTCAGCAAAACAAGCGTTGGTTCTAATCAAAGATATGTATTGTAAAAGATGAATTGCTGGTACAACATGAAAATGTGTGTGATACTATTTATTGTTCTAATTGGCTATGTCTTGATAAATGCCAGGAAATGATTGATCTCTCATCACAGATGCTTTGTGAGTTTGGTCGTGGTGCATCATAAGCAATTTTAACAGCTGGGTATAGCTCTTATAATTCACTAACTGAAACAGCAATTTCTTTGAATATTTTTGATGACATAAATTAGCTCTATAGTTAGTGTTGCTCTTCCTCAGGTATATTGCAGATGCATAAACCACACAGTTAAAAAAATGTATTTCTTGAGTGAAATCCTCTTGTGCTGAAGTCAATATATCATCTTCAGTGGAGGTGGATTTTCATCCACTCTCTATACTATTTCTAATTTTTATAAACATTGGATAATGGCACCCAACACAGTAGTAATACTTGCCTGTGCAGGGTGTGACCTGTGTGTGGAGAAACTGGAGATCTCTCACAAGAGAATATTTACAGAGCTTGCTCAGGGCTGTCAAGAAAACTGTTAGTGTTAGGACAATTTAAAAACTCTTTTAGCAGAAAGAATTTGATTTCAGACAGTTCCAAAGCTACAGAGGGGGTATTTGGAATACTTGATTCCATTTCTTGCTCCTGAATATTCATCAGCCTCAAAAGAAAAACTGATAAGATTAAGGCCATAACTTTAGGTGTCATAGTTCTGATTTTAGCAAGGAATTTCCTTTCCGCCTGCCCTGTGTGTGTGTGCTCTGTACATGGGCCATCAGGTGAACAAAAGAATCCGCCCTACTCCACTAATGGCCGAGATTAGTCTCCTTGACAAGGAAGGGGGAGAAGTTGGGGGGGGCTAGTGTGTGGCTGGAGGGAGGTGGGGAAGTGTGGCTGGTGTGTGTGCTGGTGGGCAGAGGACCTGCTGCAAGCTGCAGAGCTGCCTGGTTTCTTCTTTCTTCCTGTCGGAGGAGAATTTGCTGCTGCTCTCTTCTCAGCTGTTGCTGGCTTCAGGCCCTGCTTAAAACTAATCCTAACCAGCTGAAGTTCGTGAGTTTTCTTCCATTGGGAGAACTTTCTGTTTTATTGCTGGGTTTTTTCCTTCCCCCCTTCCCTTTTTTCCAGTGTAGGAAGGGAAGGGGAATCGAGTTTTTTTGTTCTTTCCCTGATATACCCTGGGGAGTGTTGTTTTTTTCCCTTTCCTTCAACCCACCTGGCAGCAGCCAAGGATCTCTCAGCGCCGCCTGGTGACGGGCACTGGACATTACAAGTTCTGCTCCTCCAGTGACCCAACAGCGCCACCTGGTGAATGGTACAGGACATTGCAAATTTTGCATCTCCAGTGACCTCACGGTGCCCCCTCATGACTGTAATTGGAACTGCACCAAAGGGTGCAAGAAATTGAACCATTCAATTTTCCTTTTACCGGTTTATCAGTTTTGTTCTTGAAGGGGATTATTGGTGGGTATAGGAGTATTGCTTGTTTTTTTTACTTGTTTTTTTTTCCGTGTTCCTGTTAATACACACATACCTTTTAATAAAGGGCTGTTATTTTCCCTTTTCCATAATTTGTATTCCTTCAATCGGAGCCTCTTAATTTTGGATTTATAATTGCTTGGAAAGAGAAGTTTGGGTCTTTTCCTCCTAATCCATCCTCAGCAAAAGACCCTTGTCTCATTTAAACTGGGACATTAGGAAATCCATAGCTTGGAATGACTGACTGGTAAAATGGCAAACCTTAACATATAGTGATAAACATTGTGAAATTCTAAACATTTTGGCCTCAGACTTCACTGAGTGAATTCACCCTCCCCGTAAATACGCTACAATGATATTGTTAATTAACTACAGTGACATACATTTCAATTACATCTTTAGATTCAGACTCTTGCCATTCAGGGATCATAAAAGTAATGGTTAAATTAAAAAAAAAATATATATATATATAATCAGAGTTATTCAGCATATTGACCTTCTTGTACCAGAAAGTGAAGCAGCTAGTAAAGTATTGAGAAGCTTTAGTGATAAAAGTGATTATTGGTAATAGAAAATAGCTATGTCAATCTCAATTCAAAACAAACAAAACTGAAAAAAACCCCAAATCTAAGCAATCAGAATGATGCAATTTTTAGAAGGCTTTTACAATCTGTTTTGAAAATTTTGTAGACACAACTGCCCTATAACATCTTCCTTGTGTCCTTGGACACAAGACATGGAACTGAAGAGGACAGAACATTCTAAAAAAAGCTTTTTTTTTTTCCCCTGAAGGAGATAGCTAGATGTAGAGATAACAGAGCCACACAGCAGCATTTAGATTTCAAAATATTTTGGAAACAGTTGTATCAATTTGTTATTGTCCTCAATTTAAAGGATGTTGGACCACCCAGAAGCATGTGTCTTAGATGTAGGGAGGCAATGCTATTGCAAGACTGTGAGTCTGAAGAAGTTATAAATACAAATAAGAGGAACATCAATGCTGATGTGTGTTTTGAAAGCATATTACAGGCAATTGTTCAGAGATATATATCATTCCATAGCTCATAAGAAGGGACCAGGTGGGGTTTTTTTTCTTCAAATAAAGCAACAGTGCCTACATTTAAAATAAAACCTCCAGGTTTATCCCAGCTGGAGAAGAAACCAGTATGAAAAGTTTGGTTACACTGTGCACCTCCAAGAAAACAGATGATTGAAACTTTTTGGTAGCACGGAAGTAAACTTTCTACAACCATTCCTCCATGCTCCCATTCCTTAATGTAATTCACCACATTTAATATAATTAATTTGGAAAGAAGGAAGTGCAGTTTTCCCAAAGGAATCTCCTGACTGACAGCTGTTTTACATAATCAGTGCAGAACAGCAGTAGTGGAGCATACTCCAGCTATTACCTCCTAATGGACACTTACTTTGCTTTACTACTGTTTTGCTCAGTACCATAGATAGGGAGATTCAATTTAAATTCCTCCGCCTATAAAATTAATTCTTTAGCTAAGTGTGTACATTACAGAACCTTTTGCTCTGGGGCAATAAAAAGCACCCAGTGCCCTGTCAGTCTGCAAGTCACCTAGGTATTCCCCAGAAATATCAGCACCACAAACTGAGTATAAGTTAAAAAATCCTCCTTCCCAAAGAGAAAGTAGGAGTATCTTAGATACTATTAGCTTTATGTAACTGTAAAGTAAAGAAAATACAGAGACTCCAATAATGTTTGTAAAACCATTTGTATTTAATGAGGAAACCATATTCGTTTTAATAATTAGCCAAGCCTATTTGATTGAGTTTGTGAGGTGAAATGGAAAAGCAATATAAAGAAAAAGCAAATAATAATTTGACACTTCTTTGTGGCCAAGTTTAGTGATGAAGGGCAGAGAGTAGTGAATATATAACAAATCCAATATTTGATTTCTCCTGAATAATGTTTACCTAATTTGTGTGAGGAAAAGAACCATACCTTTCCCTCTTTGCTCATATAATATACAGGTAACTTGTGGAATGTGTCTTTAATTTTCCATGTTTGTTTTAAATAAAAAGCTGTATGTTTTTCCAATGTGTATTTGAAAAGAACCATCAGCTTTGTAGGAGTTCCCCCTGCACACTGTGCATGTAGATGTTCATCAGTAGGTGGTGCTCCCAGGGTACATCATAGTCTAAAATGCAAATTGAAGAAGGTTTACTGAGGAAGGAGAGCTCGTTGGGGTTTTTAATTTGGTAACTGAAGAGCAGTTAAAGTGCAAAACCTCTAAAAAGATATTAAATATTATACTAACTGATTTTTAAATCCTGTGAAACTACATGACCACTAAACAACCATGGAAGATACGCAGTTTTCAGTCTGTTTTTTTTTCTGCCAAATATTCACACAACAAATACCTCACTCAACTTATATCTTGGCTATGGAATTTCTGTCCATGTGCTTTATTGCCCAGATGTCATTCACATTTTCTGAGTAACTAAGTATCAGATCCAAATTACCTATATGATTTTCTCAGTTGTTAAATGTTTAATGTGCTTTATTAGCAACTGTGCACGTTAAGTATTCTTTTTTAATTACATCCTAAAATTATAGCACATACCATGGGATTCCTAAAAGTCCTAGAATATTTTCAACATTGTAAATAGCAATAGTACTTAACATTTTCAGTTGGGTTTCTATGCTGTAGGCATCCTTCATTCAATATATGTTTGCTTTTCAGTGTTGTTGTGAATTTGGTGATACAAATATGGTCTCACACATTCTTTATATGATCAGAGAGCATCACACAGGGAATATAACTTAGTACACTCTAAGTTTGAATGGCATTGGCAGAACATCCTACAAATTTTCAATGAAATATAGAACTAAAGTTAAAATTGCTGCTGAAAACAAATCATAAAGATCAAGTGTCCCAAATAGCTTTCAAAGAGGAGGTTGATTTTATTTTTATTTGGTTGGTTGGCTGGTTGGTTTTCGTGGGTTTTTTAGTGAATAATGAACTTACTTTGCCTGTTTATATTTCTGTAGGAGTTCAACAATATTTACACAATATTCTATTTGTTTATATGCAATCTGAGGAATATGGTAATTTGCAAACAGTGTACTGTGTTAATTTTAGTAGGTGCTTTGCCTATTTATGTACTTGAGCAGCTTGAACTAAATTGAGAGAACAAAACAAATGAGGCGGGAAAGTCGAATTAAAAGTACATTAATCAAATGCTGCCCCAAAGCCTTTCCTCTCCAATACTTATTGTTGAACTTTATGTTTGAGATCAGTTGTCCTTCTGCATCTAATGCAGCATCTTGTTCAGTCAGTGTGAAGTAATAAATGTAATTGTCAAGTGTCTGGTTTTGGATACTTAATTTTTATATTTTTATAGATTTTATAGTTCATTTAAATTTTAAACCATTCTCTTTTGAAAGATTAATTATAATCAAGTAACAAAAAGAAATGAGAAAATGACTACCATGCTAAGAAATGACTGTTTGAAACACAGGCTGCTTTTGATTTACCATAGTTGCAGTAGACTTTCTTCTCATCTGCACTGGAATAAGTAGACCCTGTTGGTTTTCACATAAAATTCAAACCAGAAAAATGCTTTAACAGAGCACTTAAAATTTGTTCCCTTGATATATGATGAGCAATATTAGCTTGACTCAGCTTCTTTATAATGCCATAAATCAAGAATAGGTCTGTGGGAGTCCATGTGAAAAGTTTATTTTGCTGTACTGATGCACCTCTCTATAAAAAAATGAATACTTGTGGCTGTGTTGAAACACAAATGAGGTAGTCAAGTAATCTGAGAGTTGAACATAGAATTTCACTTCTTGTCCCATTGCAGCACCTTTATGTGATGCCAGGCAAGACTTTTAGGACCAGATCTCAAAAAGAATAAAAGGGAAAATTAAAACAAGATTCATACAGAATTTCGGATCTGAATCTGTTCTGTCTCATCCTGGGAGTGCTTCAATTCCATTAGGCTTTTCTGTTCCTTATATGCCCAAGCCACACTCCTGTTTAGAGCAGTCCTACTTCAAACAAGGCTGAACAGTTTGGTATCTGCTCAACTATAAGACCACCCAGGAAAGAGGCAGTTTGTCCTTGGGAGGGTGTTTGTCTGGCAGACATTGTCAGCACACGTGCATGCTGACAAAACTGGGCTCCCTACAGAACCCCACTGGACTCGCTGTTGAAACATAAATCCTGCAGGGTGGTACTCCAGTTCTGCTATAGAGAAGGAAATAGAAATTTCCAGAAAATGGCACATCAAGCTCAAATATTTCTTTATCCATACAGGGCTGCAAACTCCTCAGAGGAGTGATTGGAGTTTAAGTTCTCTCAAGCTGGCGAGAGATCTGGAACCAGAGCTTGGTTTAGGTTTTTCACTGTAAGACAATTGTAAAACATTGAGTCCCTCAGCCTTCTCCACTATGGGTGAGAAATAGGGAGAGAGAGAAGTTCTTTGAGTGAAAGGGGTGTAGGAACCTGCCTGTGGATAGTTAGCTGTGGGTGTGTGCATCTCTGTGTTTGGCATGGGAACCACAGACAGGGTGGGATTACAGCTGCACATGCTCTACTCATCATCTCCTGTGCGTTAGTGCTCCCTGGTGCTGCACTGAATGCGACAACTTCAGCTAAGTGCCTGAAAGCAAGTTCCACCTAGTTCATTCTTTGGATCCCTTCTGAGATACCTCACCATGGGCACATCTTCCTCCAGTTCCAGCTGAGCCGACTGGAGAGTTTTCACTCCACTTCTCCTACCCTCATTCCCCTTTGCATGCCCCCTCAGTACAGACACACCTCCCTTTCTCTCCTTTTCACTGCCTCTTTGCACCAGAGGTCTCCATCCTCCTCAGCCTCACGGATGAACTGCTTATGAGCCATTCCTGACAACAAGTCAAAGTGGCAAAGACCTAAATCAATCCTGCTCAAGCCATCCCAGATAACTGCACTGAAGACAAACTGAGGAGGGCTCATATGAACAGGTCAGATAGGCAGATTTAAGGCATGAGTTCTCTGTAGGAAGAGCCTGATAAAAGAGTTCTCGTGGACAGAGGAAGAAACATCCAAATAAATTTTGGTAGGAGACTTAAAAGTATTGCTTTACATGGGCATTAAACCTGGCCTTTAATCTTTTTTTTTTTTTTTTTAGCAATGCCTTATGTGCTGTACAGAAAAGAAAAAGCAGTCTGTTCATGATTTCCATTCAAATGACTTACAAAATCGTTTGCAATAGCTGAGTATTTGATAACATGCAATAATATTAACTATTGAATTTCCCTTCAGTGAGATGATTTTCAGGAGGATACTTCTGAATGAAGTTTAAAGAGCTTCATCACAACATTTTATATAACTAATGATGCAACTACTATGGTGTTGCCACAGAATATTTGTAACTGGAGAAATAGCATCCCATGTTATGCTACGCCTTCCATGGGAGAAAGAGGATTCACTGGGGTACATGTTCACTATACATAATAGATACCATTTCACAGGATTAAAACTGTGGACTCCTGAACAGTAAATTTAAGCCTTTTGACTTGTTTTTCCTAGTTATCATTAGCAGCTATCTTAGAAATATTTCAGAGATCGTGGTGTCCATGTTCCCTGGTTACAGAGCATGGAAACTGAACAAGTTTAAGGCAGATAGCCCTGAATAATGAGGCTTGAGTGGTACCATCAACTCAAAAAGCCCTTAAAACAAATATTATAAAAATCTGTGAATAAATAGCAAGGTAAGGTCATTACCAATTAATTTTCTTTCACTATATGAAAATCTAAATTAAAAAGACAGGTATATTGTGTCGTTAATGAGGACAGGCATAAGTAAAATACTCTCAGGTTTATGACTGTTGTTTTCATTAGTAATTCCTCTCTACAACGTGGCTTGTATTAAAAACCAGAAAAAAATAGTTGATAGTACTTTATGCCTTAGGCTAATTTGTTTAAATTTGAAATATTGTACTGAACTAAAATTAAAACATATGCTCTGTGCATATGTTATGTGGGCGCCAAACATTTTATCCATGAAGTACTGCAGATAGATATTCTTCTCATAAGTAAGTAAAGATGGTTTAAAAAATGTATATCTAATTTCTTTCTAGGGATATGCAGGCTAAGCAATGTGCCTTGCCTCTGTGCTGCTTTAAAAACAGACTCATGGAGAAACTTGAATCAAATATTTGATGCAAACCTCTGACACTCAATGAGATATGTCAAAGTAGCTTTTAAGTTTATTCTCTTATTGCCACGTCTTGAAAAGAATTCCAAAACCATTGGCAAACATTAAATTTATGGATTTATATATTAGTCCATTCTGCCTCCTAGCAAAAAATAGAACTCATTACATATTTATAAAGCGCTACATCCATTCCTCCAACATTCCAGAAAAGCAGTTTGATTTGTTGTTTTGCAGAAAGAGAAGGCTGCGGGACCAAGAAGTTAGGAGGACTTGCTCATAGTCGCAGAATGGATAAAATAATAGAAGCAGAAAGAAAAAAGAAAAAAACCTGACTCCTTATCTTCCACAAAAAATGAATCATTCTCTCCAGTGCTATTACTGAATTACATGAGAGTCTTATATTCTCAATTTTTTTACCTTCATAGGATTCCCTCATTGTCCAGTAATGTTTTGCTGCTTAATTATCTCAAAGGCAATCAGAGGCAGGAACCTATTCCTTGGGCTATAAAATCCTCCTGTGTTTAAACTGAAATAAGAAACAATTATTTAAATGACAGAGAACCAAAAATCAAGGTTTCTGTCATGAGGTGAAAAAACACAGTAGAACACAACTACTGAGCCACACATGTGCCATATATGGCTGTAGGCTTCAGCTGTATGATTGATTTTCCTTGTCAAGGCATAAAACCCTCACACCTAAAAACAATAGGAATTTAAGATGTCAAAATAAAATTATCATCCCACAGAATAGTTACCTTTCCACAGGATTTTCTGAACCTTGCACTGCAGATCAATGTTCTCAGTGTGCCCAGAAACTTTGTTCTCTGAATGCACTCCTTGGCCACCATGCTACCTTGTTGAACTATGTTATCCTGCTAAACAATATATCTTCCCACAATATATCCACTGTTTTATTTGGCTGGTAGACCTGTGAGACTCATTCCTTTTACAAAATCCTAAATAAGGGAGTCAGGCACTGATTATGGAGCATAGCAATTATGGTTTCTGAGAATATCAAGAAGATCTAATCCCATTGCTTTATTCTTGACTGCCAGGTGACTCCAGTCTACATTTAAAAACAAAAAATAAGAGTTTCAAAGTGGACTAGGTATGTTTTTCATGGTCAGCCAGTCTTTAAAACTTGCCCTGTGCAGGGCTGTATGTCCATGCTGGGTTACAGACTTTCTCTGCCACTGGCTGCTCCACCTCACACCTGCCAAAACTTCTCTGGTAGCATTTTGGGCTCCAGGCTATGACCCAGTACTAGTCATCTGTTCCTCCAGGCAGATTTTGTTCAGCTAAAGCCCTGGATGCCTAACTGCAATGTCCTTTCCTGAGGCAAGCAGTATCAGGTTCCACTCTGTCTTCTCTCCCTATCTCAGGTCATTTTTTCTCTCCCCCTTCCAGACCATGGTAATTGAGACAGCTGGAAAAGCTATGTAGAAATGTCTGCCTGATCACATGGCAGACAACTACACACTGGAGAACATTAAATGTAAACACAAATGAGATTTATTCTGGGAGTAACAAACACACTGGGTGTTTCTGCAGACGAGCAATGTATTTTAGCTTTGAGCTCATCCTAGCAACCTCTGTGCAGCAACGTAAGGGCAACCACTGACAACCAGAGATCCATATGTTCTATCTATCCACATAATTTTTTTTTTTTTAATCTTAATCAAGTCTCTAAAGACAAATATCTATATTGTCAATTGATGGGAAGTATGTTATTTTTGGCACGGGTTTGCATTATCTCAAAATTTGGGCAGAAAATTGTTCTCTTTTTTTTTTTTTTTTGTTTCACTATTCAAATTAGCAGATGCACTTCCTATCATTTGGTACTTTTTCTGTCAATAACACACAAATCCCATGGAAACACGCCAAAGATTTTCTTAGCAACCAAGCCTCTTGCCTGATATACACGATTAAATACAACAGTATGTTAAAAGCTTAAAATAAACCTGTCTTTTTAATTTAGAATTTCATATAGTGAAAGAAGATTCATTGGTAATGAATTTAGCACAGTTTCAGCAGAATTTATTTATTTTTATGGAGGCTGAGCACTCAAGAGATGTCGTGGTAAAAACAGGTGTTGCCATAAAGGTAAATCTGCTGGAATCAGCCCAATGACTGTGAGTTCAGGTAAATTAAAAGCACTCTTACAAATTGATGGTATGGGCCCACCCATGACTGAAATGTAAATTGATTCATGCCTTTTAAGGGCATAATACTGCTGCAGAAAGCATCCTTCTCCATCAAAAAGTAGCAAATTCCATTATGAAAGATGGGATTTTAACAAGCTGTTTCTAGTTCCAAGAGGGTAATCATTTTGGAGAAGAGTATGCAGACTCTGGTCACTGCTTTTTAAGTCTCTGGAAGGTGCAGACTAATCAGATTTTCAGAAAACAGAAGTTGTAGTTTTTATGTCTTCATATTTGGAAAAGTAAAATAGAACAAAATATCACAAGTTCTATCCTATTTAAAGAGAATCTTTTTTATCTTTGCTTAGAATAATCTCCATTGACTTCACAGTCCTTGAGTTAGACCGAGGGTGCAGGTTGATGGTATATGAAAAAGAATTATTTTTAGAAGCATTGTATATAACTGCTGTGAAAAGAAATAAACCAGCAGTATCTAAGGTAAAGACTGTCACTTGAACTCAGCTTCTTAGAAGCTCACGTGGCATGCTTTTGTCACAAGCTAACCATCCATTTATGCTGCAGCATCAAAAAACTTACAGACCTGTAGGGCTCTCTGTAGGTATTAGATGGAGTTAGTATTTAAATATCTCATCTCTCCAACAATCCTGAAAGTACGTGCCCATGAGCACAAATTTTTCGGGCACTGAAAAAAAGGAACCACTGGCAAGTAGGAGAATTACAAACAAAAGGACAAGAAAATACAGCATGAAGCCTTATCAGCTGAAGATTTTAAGTAGCCCTTTATTCAGGCCTTCTAGTTTATGGACAATGGCAGCTTTAGTGATCTCACAGGAAGAATGGCTTCTCTACTAAACCTGTTTGTTGAAATTTAATTATATGCCTCCATGTACAGTTCTCCTGATTTGTGCCTGCTGTCAGCAAGTACAGTACATCACAACAACTCTCCTCTTTACAAGTGACCCACAAGATGCAATGCAAACAGCTGCAGTGCAGTAATGTGGAATGGCTTAAATGGCTGTGCTAAAGCTTGCAGCAAGTTAGATGTTCTTAAAACTCTGCAAAGCTGTGCAAACTAGTACACCAAAAAAGGTTAATTCCTGTTTTAGCAGGTTTTATAGCAAAGAAGTTATTAGAAAAGTAAATATTACGTGTAGTGTTGAAGACAAGGAACACTTCAGTTACCTGGAGCCGAATGGCTTGTGCTGTGCTCCACTGCAATCATTACAGGTCTGTGAAATCACACTGGTGCCAAATGTCAGCATGGAGAATCAGATTTGCCTGTGTTATGGTAGGATAATAAAACTCAGTGGCCACTTCCAGCCATCTCTGTTACTCACTTCTGCTGCCAGGGGATGGGAAAAGGGCTTCCACAGCCATTTTGACAAACACACTGCCATGCCTCAGTTCACTGCGCTTTTGCCAGATGATGTCTCTAAACTTCATATCTCTGCCACAGAGGTTTAAAATGACCTTGAAATAAGAGAGTCTTTTTGGTTAAGATTTGGTCTCTGTATAAATTTCTGAAGTAGTATTGTAGAAAATAGTCTCATAGGTAAGGAAGGTATTTTCAGCTCCTAGTCTCCCAAAATACAGATGGATATGAATTCTTAGAGATTTGCCACAAATAGAGAGAAAACACTTCTGCAGGAATTGAGAGAAAAGTCTAACTTTTTAATCCATGTGATATTTGCTGGTTGTCTGAAATAAGACTAGTTTTCTGCAATAAAACCAGTGTTTGAGATAGAAAAAGAAGATAATTCAGACTGAGCCATGCCACTCCTGGAGCCAAATGCTTTTAAGGCCAGAGAAGAATTCTTTTATGCACAATGCAGAAGTTCAGTTGTCATTAATTTCAATTAGAAGTTGATGAAGTTCTTTGGTTTATTACACTGTCATTTGCACTACATTTTCAAATTGCATAAAGACATTAAATATTCTCAGAGACAGTAACTGCTCACAGGGGATTTTATGCATTGGAAGACACATAATGAAACCTAACTCATCATTATTATTAATTATTTGTATTACTTTATTGCGTAGGAGTTGTAGTCATGGATCATGACCTCATTGCATGATGCACAAAGCCAGAACAAAAAGGCCATTATTCCCTTAATTGTTAGATCTGAGGCTGTGAGTGACATTGCTTGGGTAGAGCCTACTTTGGATTTTCACCTTTCTAAAACCTGGGCACTGCTATTTGACCAGTCAACTGGGCTGTCCAATAAGTGTTCAAACTGCCCTCACAATATCTGTTTGGAATCACTGCTTTGGAGCAGCCTTTCTCACTCAGCTCACTGTGGGGAAAATCCTCAGGCTGAGGGACTCCTGTTACTCACAGCTCACAGTGGTGTCAGTCTCCAGGTGCTCCTGGGCCCACACTTCCACAGCCTTCCTAGCCCTGAAGAGCAATGAGCATCTCCCAGCCTTGCCTGGTTGATGCCATTGTCAGTTCCTTGCACAGAACTTGCAGTTTTTGTGAGTGGTAAAAACCCACCAAGGTATCTTGTTGTATGTAACGGCCTCAGGAAGAAACTACAGTCACATTTGGCATCTGCTTGTGACTTCTCTCCCAGCTGGTGTATAGTGAAACTGCATCTCCCAGAAGAGTTAAGCCACAAATAAATATATCTGATATATATTATGTCTGGCATGTCTACATCTATATTTATGAAAGTTACAGGAAGAGCCTGAAGATGACAGGAGTGACTTGAAGCATATCCCTAGTTCTAGGGTCCTAACTACCACCAGCATGGAGTGACCAGCAAAATCTTCCCCCACAGAGAAAGGAGCCTGGCTGAGATCTGTGTTAGTCACTCTGAGAGCTCATAATTATTCAAGAGCTGCCAGCAAGACTGGCCTGGATTGAACAGAGGAGAGAGGTGCAGAACTAAAACCATTTCTATCACCTGCATAGAAATATTTGCTGTATATCGGAACAGCCAGCAGTTGAGGGAAAAGAAGCAAGAGTAGAGCTCCATTGCAGCGTCCCAGAAACAGAAGTGAGGAAGGAAGACAGCCTGAAAATCATGTTAAGGTTTTTGATAAACAGATGGAGAAGCAGGAAAAACGAGGTCTGGAAGAAAGGTATCTCTCCATAGGAGGAAGTATTTGTTCTGCAGCAAGAGTTGTCTCATTTGGGTCCTGCAGCTGCTAAATCAGCTCCCAGGTATTTGTGTCTGACTCATGTATATGGCTCTCCCTTTTCCCAGTGGATCTGGAGGAGTCCTGGTTTGTTGTCCTTGTCCTTATGGACTGGCTCCACCAATAGAGCACATTCCAGATGGTTACTGCCCTTAAGATAAAGCATATATGGAATGGGGTCAGGGAGGAACAAAGCAGTTGGAAAAATTCAACTCATTTCAGTACAGAGGCTATGCCCTTAGGCTATATATAGATAGCATACTTCTTAAATGAGAGGGGGGAAAATGGCATGCAGAAAACAGTTGCCAAAACCACAGAACCTTGCTGTCAGCCACCCACAACCCAAAAGAGAATACCTCCTTGGAGTAATTTTAACCAGTACTGTGTATGCACGAAAAGATGCTCACACTTCTATTAGAAACACTGACCAACAGCTGCTAAATTTCTAATTTTCAAAGGCTATCAGTTTCTCTGAATACTGGGTGAACTGGAGCATATATTATCTTCCAAACACCAATATTAAAGAAGAATATGAAGGTTCTCAGAAAAGATGTGGCATTCTGTAAATGTTCCCTGCTAATTGAATCAGAAATTAAGAAGTTTTCTGAGCTGAGACATCTCAGAAGAATTTCTGAAAGTGGAAACTCCAGATTTGCTGAGAGATATATGTAGGAACATGATGAATTTACTCAACCAGTAGAAACACAGAACTGAAACTGTGCTGATGATTAACAGAGAACTGTAGCCAAGCAGTAACACTGAAAGGACTTGCACTGGGGTAGGTGGATATACAATAGTAGTGTATTTTGGCTGATAACTTCCTAGACATTTTTATCCAAAGCTTATCATCCCAGACAGCAAGAAAGGGGAGGGGAAAAAATAAGAAAAAGAAAAAGAAGAAAAAAATATGTATCCTAACTTGCAGCATCAGGGCCATTTTGGACTCAGGAACCTCCAAAGCTGGGTAGTTTCAAGTGTGGATGAAGAATCATGTTGAACTTGAGGAATCACATAGAAATCACAGAGAGAGAGAATCACAGCAGCTACATCAGGTCATCACCACAGAGAAAATCTGAGATCACTTGAACACCCTGTCAATCCAAGCAAAGGGTTTGTATTCCCTCCTTTCCCATTAAAAAAATCACTCTTGGTAAGTAGTCATGTCAGGAGAATTGGTCTTGTGCACTTCCTAGTGTAATTAAGTGAGAAAAAAACCCAAACCAGCAGTTCTGAGGATGATATTACATCAAGTGGGATTTTGGAAGTACAAGATTTATCTCTAATATTCCATCTTAAGTAGTAAAGTGGAGACAGAATGCAGAGAGAGGCTTCAAAGGATCTCTGCAAATGTGCCAGCCACGGAGCTGTAAGTGACACAGGGGTGAGGAGTTCAACACCATCTTTCATAGGCAGCTTCTCTTAGCTCCTTGACAGCGTGCCTGTGTGCCACAGCAGACTCACCTCATTCACCCTCCACTGGCTGTACGTGCTCTTTCCTTGGAGAGGTTAAATGCTGCCTGCCTGGAGGGACATCTCTGCGGGAGAGCTCCCTGTTGCTGGGCCAGCTGCAGTGGCTGAAGGCAGGAAGGCACATAGCTCAGCAATTCCCCCAGAGGGAGAGCTGTAGCCCAGGCAGGTGGATAAATGTGGGCCCAGCTCATCAGCCTAGGTGGCTGAGAGGAAATCAAACTCTCAGCACCGCTCTGAGCATGAACTGTCCTCCAAGTGTGCTGATTAGGAAATCAGTCATGATTTTTCCACGTGGGACTTTTTTGCTGGAAGGTGTCAGCTATCAAATACTTGATGGTTTGGGGTTTTTTTGTTTGTTTGGTTTCGTTTTTTTCTGTTTTTCCACAAAATATTCTAGTATTAACAACTATTTTGCCAAGAACTACCTATCAAAATATCAGCAATCCCTTCTCTGGCAACATTCAACAGCTTTTGGGATGCAAGTGTTGCTCACTCTGATTCTTCTTCTTCTGCCACTCTAACAAATTCTCCTCAGTTGTCCAGGCTGTTTCACCTTGTATAAATGACATAGCTACCAATTAGAGCAAGAAATGTTTTCTTTACTTGACTTGGGAGGTAATGGATTCAGGTCAAAGTCGCTGCCCAATGCCACTTGGGGATGTTTATTTAATGCAAGCATTACACAGGGCTAGTGGACATGACACAGGAGATATGAGAGATGTGCACCCTTGTAAAGGCAGGTGATCAGGCAAGGCAACATACAGCATTTCGGAGCCCCATGTGCAGGTGACTGTATCAAGCAGTGGATCAGCACAATTTGGCTGACTTAGCACAGGGCACCTAATTCAGAGTGAGTGGAACGGACTCCATGGATACCCATCAGCTGACGAAGCTCAGACATCTGATATGCTTCTACAATCTACAGTCAGATTCCTAAACTTAGGTTTTTTAACCTATAGCTGTCCCTTTCTCCTTCTCCTCAGAGCTGCCTCGTGGGCCTTGCAGAGGACTGACCAAATTCCCATCCTGGATTAGGGTGGCAGAGTCTGAATACATGTGCCGTGCACTGAACCACATCCAGCTCTCTCCACCTGCCTGTGAACATAAAATATCTGGGAAAATCTTATATTTATCCCAGAATACGATAGTACAGTTTTTGAAATCTGAAATAATCTTGCAGCAAGAGCACACTGTTTTCTACCCATCTCTAGCTCCTGGGTTGTCAGGTGTCTGAGACATTTATATGTGAAAGGGAAAGCTCACTATGGTTTGATGAGAAAAGCAATGACATCCCAACCATTTTCTGAGATAAACAAATGTGGTCTTGCCAGCACTAGCAAAAGGAAATCTCAAGAGAGCAAACCGACTTTCCTACTGTGTTAATGGCTACAAAGGATGCTGAACACAGAGCCAAGAGCAGCAGTCACCTGAAATTAATGAAGAAAGAATGGTATGTCAAGGTGGAGAAGCATCAGTGTAAAAGCACAGCAGCAACGACTGCACCCACAAGACAAAGAAAAGCAAAGGGAATTAATTCTCTCATCACTAAAGGATGCTCCCTGAAAATAAGTGGACTTGGTACACAAATATGTCCTTCTCTGTCTGTTCTGGTTGATGTGTTCATGTTTTTGAGTCTCATTTTAGAATAACACTTTAGTAGTCTGATCCTCTCCCAAATGAAAAGAAGGCAATAGGAAATAAGCAATTTTATGTGAACAGCAACTGTATTTTGACATATATTTTTTGCATTTAAGAGAAGCAGGGAGAAAAAAAAAAAGTAGCTACAGACAAGAATGTATCATAGAATCATCTAATGGTCTGGGTTGGAAGGGACCTCAAAGTTCACCTACTTCCAAACCCCCTGCCATGGGCAGGGATACCTTACACTAGACCAGCTTGCTCAGGGTCCCATCCAGACTGGCTTTGAACACTTATAGGGACAGGACATCTACAGCTTCTCTGGGCAACCTGTTCCAGTGTCTCACCACCCTCACAGTAAAGAGTTTCTTTCTAACATCCACTCCTAATCTCTTGCCTTTTGGTTTAAAACTCCTCCCCCTTGTCCTATCACTATCTGCCTGTATGAAAAGTCGCTCTTCCTCTTCTTTATAAGTCACTTTTAGGTACTGGAAGGCTGCTATAAGGTCTTCCTGGAGCCTTCTCTTCTCCAGGCTGAACAACCCCAGCTTTCTCAGCCTGTCTTCGTAGGAGAGGAGCTCCAGCCCTTTGGTCCTCCTTGTGGCCCTTCTCCGAACCTGCTCTAACAGGCTGATGTCTTTCTTGTGCTGAGGACCTGAGACCTGGATGCAGGACTGTGGGTAGAGTCTCACACACCGAGGGGCAGAATCACCTCCCTCAACCTTCTGCTCACCCCTCTTTTGATGCAGGCAGGATGTGGTTGGCATTCTGGCCTGCAAGTGCACACGGTTGGCTCATGTCCAGCTTTTCATATAAGAAAACCCCGAAGTCTTTCTCCACAGTGCTGCTCTCAATGTGTTTTTCTATGTAAAAGGCATAACATCAGTTCTAGTAAATATAACATATGGGATTTCATTATTAAACAAATTAAAGGAGAGATGTACAATCAATACCAGTAAGAAAACAAGGAAACCAAATTTTCTACAAAGCCACACAGTACTTTTTTTGTCATGTCACAGATTTGGTTGATAAATTTGTACATGCAAATTCAATACAGATATACACTCGTATAAATATAGGAAATTTTTATTATTGTAGATTTTTTTTTGCTGAATCATCACTAAAAGAGTAGATGATAAAACCAGTTAACTGACGGATCTCAAACATAAGCATACCTGGGAAATCCTCACTAAGGAAGCGTATTTTCAGTGTATTGCCATGTGTCCTTCACATTAATAACTTTTAGCAGAGAACTGGAAGTAAATATAATACTACCGGTGAAGTTTGCACATAAAACAAAAATAGGGGATTGTTAAATAAAAAAAAGGACTGGTGTTCCCTCCAGCAGATGCACTAAACTGAGTACAAACAAGCAAACAGAATTAATTTACAGTGAAGCCAAATAATTACATACTTGGAAAGAGAACATTTATGCTTATGGGAGCAGTGATTGCACCCTGGGGAAAAGAAGTTGAGAGGTCACAGTAGATGGTGAGATAATCAGGAAGCTTCAATACAAGGTGATGACTTAAAGGATTAACACGACCTTTAAATGCATAAGGGATGGCACACTGAGTAGGAGCAGGAGCCTCTATGCATTCTGTATTTAACACCAGTTGCTTGAATAGTAACATTTCTGTCCTTAACAGAAACAATGGGAAATTGTCCCTCATCACAACAGTCCTCTGTCCTCACCTTGGCTAGGTGTGAAAGGCAGTTAACCCACGAAGCTGAAAAATACAAGGACTGTATAGGTCTCATCAGTTATCAGCAACACATTGGATGACAAATTTCATTATGATATATTTGAGTAACTGTCACAAAATTTTAATATAGCTGCAGCCACATTTTCATTACTGTTTTGAGCAAACTACTAAAAACTATTGTAATTGATAATAAATGAATACTACTTATTCAATATTAAGAGATGAAGCACAGACCATATGCCTGGGTCCTAGCTCCCTTAGCTGCTCACATCCATGTATCAAATTCAACTCAAAATAATATTCCAAAAATCATTCTAGCAGACACTTGCACCAATTTACCCCTGCTTGACAAGCTCCTAAGGAAAGTGCTCCATACAAAATCGGAGAGTATAAGGACAGTAAAGGGGCTGCAGAGGCTGTGTTTCCAGAGGAGGCAGGGGGAGCCTGACTTATGTAGCACCCCAAAGCAAAGAAAAAGTAGCTTCTTTCAGAAATACCTTAGAGAAATAGCATTTGAGTAATTTTGAAAGTCAGAGGCTTTCTTGTCACTAAAGCAGTGAGAACAGCTTTTTAGAAGGAAGAATGAAGGACCAGAGCCAACTTGTGCTGAGACAGTTCCGCTTAAGTCAAGGATGAGATGACACATTCTCCTGTCTGATTGCAGGACTGGGTTTTGTAAAGAAGAGGTCCTTTCTGCTTCTCTGTTGTTACACTGAAATAGAGGTCAGGGGGTAGGAGCTGGTGCATCTGAACGTTGTATGAAAGTTCTAAGAAGGTCATAAACTGGAATAAAGAAAATCTTCAGAAAAAAGTAGAAGAGTTTGAGGAAGCTATGATGTTTTGCATGGCTGCAGTGGGACACTGTCAGGATTAAAGTGAACTGGGCAATGTCTAACATGAGAGAAAAATAAAAGCTTTAAAAGACAAAAACCAGATATCACACTGGCACTGCTTTAAAGCAGCAGACTTCCTGAAGGTACAGTCATACCAAGCAGCCATTTATTTTCCATTATAAAAGTCAGAAGTCACCCTAACAATACAACAATGTTTGAAAGAACATTCATAGTACAAGGAGTAAAATGTTCTTGATGTAAGATGCAACTCTATTGCTGTGTTAACTACAGTCTCCTTCTAAATAAAGAAAATACTGTTGATCTTGGACTTTCCAGGGATTAAGCTGAGTGTGTTTTGGAAAAGTAAGTCTAGCTTAAAATTCAGGTCGAACCCATTATGGACATATTGACAGAGGAACAATTTCATAATTTTTGCATCGACGACTGCAGACCACTCAGGGCAGCACTGGTGGTAACTGACCTTCAGGAGAAGATCAGAAGCACACACCTTTTGTAGAAAACCTCTACTAGGCTGAGGCAAGTGAAGTGCTACTGTATTTGGGACAAGCCTTCAAAAAAAACGGAGCCAAGAGTGTACTTGTGAGAAGAGAAGTATCCTCCTCTGCTGCTGAAAGCCTCTCTCACAGCTGCTATGTAACCTCACTTCAAGACTTCAACTGCCTATGCAGCTTTGCAGTAAAAATGCCAATTTGGAGCCTATGGGGTATACATGGCCCCAAGTATTTTAATTTTTTTATGCTATACCTGAGCCCATGGCAGAGTAATGCGCTGAAAGGGGAAGATATGCCACGAGCAGTGAGCCAGTACAAGAAGCGACACCAGACTCGGGTTTAGTTTGTGTCTGTGGCCACCGTCTCCTTTGCTGGCTGTGCTTTTTGATGGCTGGGAACCTGCTCATTTCATGAGAGATCATTGTAAGCAGCAAGCTATTGAGATAAACCCAAGATACTACATACAGTGTCCCTGTTGCACTCACACACCGCTGCAGCCTGCCAGGTCCAGACTTATGGCCTCAGGAGTGTTTCAGGACCTACTGTCCACTGCCTTCCCTGCAGATCAGGTGCCTGAGGGCTCTTGAACTTGGCTTCAGAGTAAAGTGTTTATAAATGGTTTTGAAACAGAGCAGGTGAAACATCTTAGATCAACAAATAACTGATTTTGTTCAAATTTGGGTTGTACTTCACTGGAATGGTCTCAGCTCTGAGATGCCTCAGCTCACTGAAAAAAATGAAAATTCTCAAAAAGGTTTACAATTACTTCTAAGTTAACTGGTGACACTTTGAGACACAACACTTTTTCACCTTTTTGAGGAGGGAAGAACAAACATGCAAAGAACTTCTGGTTACAGAGAGGTTGCCACCAGCCCCACTGGCTCCTGCACGAGTCAAGATTAAAACACAGCACCTCAGGTCTGAAACTGGACCGAGTGGATGTAGTCACTGAGTGGCTCTCTTAAGGTACCTGGGAGCCAGATATTCTTAGGAGCTCTGGAAGACTCAGATTCTGTGTACTTGTTCTCCTCCTGCAAAGTGGAGATACCAGTAACATATATTTAATTGGACAGGAGTTATTTGGATAAATTCTCTTGCTTAGGAAGAATACAGCAATCAGTGTAATGGCGCAAACCAGCCTGAAACTCGTGCTCATCTTAACGGGGACTTGAAGAACTGTTTTTCAAAGCAAATCCAAAATCCTGAATTGTCACCTTTTACCATGATAATAAAAATATTAAAAAAAGGGTAGAAGATCAAATATGCATTTGGAAACTTTTATTATGTTAGCGTGTATTTTTTATTTCTTGAATGTGCTTTCTATACCTCTTTCTTTGAGGACTCTAGCTTCTAGCTTTGAAGGTTTTCTTCACAACCATAGGAAAAAAACCCACCCCGTTTATTTTTAAATCAAAGCTAAAAATCTCATGGGATTTGCAGACCCAGCAGCCCTGAAATGAGATTCAATTCCCTAAGGTTTAGGATCACAGCGATGTAAACATGCCTGCCATCAGTGACTACATAAATAAACTAGAAGATTGGTAGGACTAGATTTTCTTCCAACTTGGTTCTTATGATTTAACTAGGGAAAAAAAGAGGAAATTTTATAACATTTCAGAAGAGATTTGATGTTTTCAGTGTGTTGCAAAAGAGAGGTTGCAAAGCTTTTGGGAATCAAGGAAGAGCAGTGAGTCCCATTAACACAAAATAAGTTTATGTTGAGTTTCCTGAATATCAGGTCCATCAAGGAGGTTTAATCTGCTGGGTGCCATGAAAATCACCCATGGCAGGGATGGAAGAAGAGACAAGTGATAGGTTGGTGATATTCACAGGATTTCATACCTAGGGGCATCTGCTGGGCTGCCTTGCGGCTATTGCTGCTGCCCTATGAGAGCTTCGTGGTGCTTCTAAAAACCCTTGCAAGACACCAAAGAATGGCTTTTACACCCTCATCTGGGCTCTTCTTCCTTCAACCCAGTCCTCCCCTCCACCTGTACCAGTCAGCCTGCTCTTACTGTAGGCTACAGGCACCTTTCAAGCCACTGAATATGACAAAGTTATGAACATAATCAAAAAGCTGGCTCGGAGGTTGAGAACATGCTGAACAGTCCCCAGTCATCTCCAGTGTTAGAGAATGGTTGGGGCAGCTCTGCAGTTAATTACAGCAGAAGTGCAAAATATAAACCCAGGTTATCAGGACCACGTTGATGCAATTGCACAGAAGAGGGTATAAGCAATGATAAGGAGTGAGAGAGAAGGTAAGCATCTGAATGACTATTTTCTTGGATGTTCTTCATTACAGTAATTATCTGGACAAATGAGATACATCCTTTTGAGGGTTCAGTTCTAAAATTAATCTCATTTTTTGTTGCAGAGTAGACATTGATTTACACAATTATCCTGCTTACATCACTGTGGACTTCCCTGGAACTGTGCATTGCCTCAAGCTGGGAGACTACAGTAGGTACTTTCTATCCCTCCCTGATATCTGTGCTTCTTCATTAAAAGAAGCAGAAATGTTGATTAAGCAATCTAAAAGCAACTTTCTTCATTCGAGAAAGTAACTCACATCACACACTGACCTCCTAAAGCTGCACCCTTTTGGCATCACTTTATCAAGCAAGATGACCACGCAGCCATATCCTGCCCACCTTGGGTACAGCATACAAATAAATTGAGAGTGGGAGAGAGGAAGATGGAATGATATATCTGGCTGCAGAAACATTCTTTCTGCTGGAAAACAGGTACAGTCATAGGGAAGGAGAATCCAGTTTATCTCTGCAAATCCAGTTCACATAGGATGGTAAAACCCACATCTCTGGGACCACCCAGTGGAAGTGAAGGCTCACTTGTGTGCTGGCTTCTATAACTTGAAGCTGAGCCTTTCAGTCATCTCAAAGCTTTTGTTAGAAGACACAGTTCAGCATCCTGGAGTATATGTTCCTGCCAGTACTTTGCATGGTGACTAAGAAAATAATCACAGCCAAGGCCTCAGAAATCTATTACAAGGTGTATTTTATGTCAATTATTTGCATACAGTAGATAAAGTGCAGCAGACCGATAAAATATTTAGAGCAAAAACTACTGAAATGTACCTCAGATGCCCAATTGTGGAGAACAAGCCTCATTAACAGCAAGCACAGGCATCGATGTAGGCTTCAAGGAAGTCAATGGTGCCCTCTAAAGGGAACTCGTGATACAGAGGAGCTCTTGACAGCTGTAGTACCCACTGCACGTACTGCCCGTAAACCCAGGAAGTGTTTCTGAGCAACAATTTAAATAACTAATAAGCTGACAAAATGCAGAGTCATTAATATTCCTTCTGAATTTGGGAAAGACAGCCTGTGCAAAGTTCAGCTTTTTTCAAGAATTTATTGTCTAGGGTAAGAAGGCATCCTTGTCCCAAACCATGTAGATGTTGGGAGCAAGAAATCAGATCATGGCTCAGAAAAGAAAGGTACACTGAATTACAGGACAGTCTACACAAGTGAAGGTAGGCCATGATCTGTTTCATAAAACTTTAACCTCAGCTAAACAATTCTTGCCCAGAGAGGTTGTGGAGCATCCCTCACTGGAGATACTCAAGAACCATTGGATGCAATCCTGTGCCATGTGCTCTAGGATGACCCTGCTTGAGCAGGGAGGTTGGACCAGATGATCCACTGTGGTCCCTTTCAACCTTACCCATTCTGTGATAACACAACACAGAGCAGGTTATGAGAGCTACTCAGGAATGAACAAGCACGACAGAGCAACAAAGCTCTGTAAGCAGTTCTTTTCCTTGGCCTTAGCCATACAGAGCCTGCAATTACTCTGCAATTCACTTATAAATTTCAACATTTTCTCTCTCAAGAGATAGGACATACCTTGAACAGCAACACATACTTTGTTTCAATTTTCCAGTTGAGCTCTGGCTGACTGAAGTAGTCAAAGAGCATCTTTGGCCAGATCAGTAAAAGAGCTACTGATCTCCAGTGTACCAAAGGTGATCTTGTACATGGGTATACATTACCTCAGGACAAGAACCTGCTTCCTAGGAAGATTAATCTTGCATTGAATTCAAGAGGCACTGCAATGCTTTGCTGTTCAGAAAGTCAGGACAATTATTGCCAGGTTTAGTGATTGCCACTCATTAAAATCAGGATTTACTTGATTACATTTTGGAGGAACTCTAGACCTCAGAGTGTAATTTGTAACTCAGAAGACAAAAATATTAATATGGCTTAAAATTAAATATTTCTAGTGAATCTTGTAAATGCTGCTTATGCTTTAACTGTGTTTTCTTTCCCCCTGGACTGCAGGAATGGTATCATGAGGATGCTGGGATTTACTAGTCAAAGCAAAGTTACATCTTTGCTTACAAAAGTTAAATTCATGTGCTAGCATATGTGGTGTATTCACTAGAAGCAAACATGAGGCAGACATGATTTTTAGAAGACATTAGAATAATCTTGGGAACATTTCCATCCTAGATTTATGCTTTTCTTCAATAAAATAAATTGCACACCACTCATCCCAGAATTGCAGATTGACTGAATGCCTTTTTCTTTAGAATTTCTGAGACCTGAATAGAGGATGCCCCTACACACATGAAAATTGGGAGCAGTGCCTTACAATGTGTGAGAATGTGGAAATTCTTAGTCTGATTTCCACCACCAGCCAGTATGATTTGGAGAAGGCCATTTGTACCTCTCATTTCCTCAGGGTTTCCACACGGTTGGTGTAAGGCCAACAGGTTTAGAGAGCATGTTGAGACAGAAATGTCTCTAAAACTCAAGTGCTGTTGCTGTTCCTGTACATGCTGGGTTATGAGACAAGGAAAACCATGTACCAGTGAAACAAATGCTGGCTTGCTAAATAAGGATCATTCCCCAGGACTTGGGTGCTTGGTTTGCACAGGCAGTTTAAGACTTGGTTTTGTACTTGTTTCAACTGAGAATTCAAAGCCAGAGTTAGCTTTACAGCAAGAGGCAGGTCAGGTATGGGAGTTCAGTTTGTGCCCTTTGCCAACCTGAACATGATTTCCTCATGCTGAGTACTAGTAATTAACTGATCTCTAGTGAATTACAAGCACCTGCGTTATCCGTCCTCGCTACCATGAGAATTATTAAGCAGCAAACTGTGAAGCTAACAGCTCGTTAGAGGCTCTGCAAAACACAGCCCGAGTCCCACAGCTCCCAGGATATCACAGAGTAGAGAACAGCAATGGAAACAAGAAGACTGTGTAACGGGAAAATGACTGGGAAGGTCTGGAATGTGGGAGCAGCAGGAGGATCGGCAGAAGGGCTGTCAGAGGCACCCAGATTAGCAGGTCATCAAGATCTTAGCACAGCAACATGCAGCCTTTTAGGTTACTTGGAATAGAAGAGGTGGCCTATACCCAGACTAAAACAGACAAGCTGTTGAGGGGAGATGTTGGGAAGAACTGGCTGGAGCTCTTGGCAGTCTGGAGAAGGCGAGAAAGGACAGTGAGGGAATCCCAATGACTTGCAGAGGTGGGATAAGATGGATACAAATTCACCAGGCAGCTCCTAAAGGACACAGATGGCACTTCCAATCCCCAGTCAAAAAAGAGACTGGAAGATTGAAGAGAACTTCCGAGCGGGCTCTCGGCTGCCCTAAGGACCCCTGTCCAGGCCAGCTGGGCACACACACCTTTGTGCCTGCTCACTGCACAGGCTGCTGGAGTACCAGCACCTCGGTGCTCATGTGTGGGGGTGTGAGTACAAGCAAAAGCAGTTACAAAATAAGGTCACCTCCCTTTCCGAGGAGGCCTCTCCTCTCTTGCAACATTACTCCCACCCACAGGTGAGAAGAAAAACAGCACAACGCAGCCGGTGGGGAGCTCCAGACTGAGGAATGAAACCAAGGGAGAGGAGACAAAGGAACTTAGAGAGAAGATAACTGTGATGCCTAGGGGATGAAAAGCAGAAGTCTGTTCAGACAGAACGAAGGAATGATGGTTCATCAGGAGGAAAGACATGGAAGCAGCAAGAGTAGTTTATGAAAATTTAAGGGAAAGTGCAGAAAGAGGGTTGCAGGAAAAAGGAGGATTCACAGAAAGGACAAGAGAGCACGGGCTTAAGCTCTGTCAGGGGAGGTTTAGGTTGGATATTAGAAAGAAGTTCTTTACAGAGAGAGTGATCAGGCATTGGAATGGCCTGCCCAGAGAGTTGGTGGATTCACCGTCTCTGGAGGTTTTTAAGACGAGGCTGGATGTGGCACTGAGTGCCATGATCTGAGTAATCACAGTGGGATTGGATCAAGGGTTGGACTTGATGATCTCGGAGGTCTCTTCCAACCCAGTTAATTCTATGATTCTATGAAATGATGGCAAGATGTCCTGAAGACAAAGGTCCTGAAGACAAATGTTTCAGGAAACAGGAAGATGGAGGGAAAAAAAGGGTATTGGAAAAATAAGCATGCAGGAAGCAGCTATTGTGGAGGAAGACAGGATTTGCATCCTGAATACAATGTTGTCATATTCAAGGACAGATGGGCACCCAGGAGGTATCTGAGGCAACTTTTTGTGCAAAGGATTTCTATGGGAAGGGAGCATTAACACCAGTGGAATGTGGCAAGGATGACAGAATCATAGAATAGCTTTGGTTGGGACCTTGGTGGGTCATCTGGTCCAACCCCCTGCTCAGAGTGGGAAAGAAAATAATACCTAGGAGATGAAAATTCCCTTACATCTTCAAAGATATAAAATTAAGCCTTAGCTATAATGCCAGAAACGCGTATCTGAAGTCAAACCTTCTCTATGGTTGACGTTCCCCTGTGGAAGCAACGTTCATTTTCCAGATTACTGGAATTGCTACTATAACTCTGGATTCTTTGCTATGAAGCACAGAGGGTTTTATCGCATATCAAAAGGCGGCAAAGGACACACATGACAATCAACCTGTAGCTTGCTCTAAACACACATGCATATCTGATGCACAGTTGACAGCAGCACAAAACAAAGATAGGAAAAATATTCCTCATGCAAACTGGGTTGGTGGTTAATCAAGTGAATCGTACCTTTTAGAGAGGTATCCTAGCAACCCCCCAGCAGTCACAAGTCCTGGCTGACAGTGCACACTGATGCAATTGTTCTCCTCCTGCAGACATCAAAACTTTGCAGCTAATCAAAGAGATAATTCGAAACAGGAGAGCACGTTAAATTTGATCCAACAAAAGGGAATTTTATAAATGAGCAATGTCACCCAGGGCATCTCTTATGCTTAAAGTTGTCATCTTGGAACAAGAGCAGGTCAGGTTTAGCAAAGCCGTGCAATGTTGGGAACAAAACCTCCCTTCCTGCAACTGGCAGCACGATTCTTCTGAAGGCACTCGCTTCTACTGCATTGATTTTTGCAGGTCTGTGCTTCAGAGCACCATGCAGCATTCATTACTGTTTTCTTGAATAGCAAAAGCTTACCTGAAGCACCTTCTAGAGCACAAGAATCAGCAAAAGCCCTGCTGATGCTCTCACAGCCAACTGTCCCACTACGTTTCCATGAGCAAATTCATACTCCTACCATGCCGGATTAGATATTCTTTCACATCTCCTGACACTGCACATAGACTCAGGGCTGGCTGGATCAGACCTTCTGTCTCAGGACCAGCAATGAACCTGAGGCTACCAAGAAGCCTCAGCTCATCCTCTGCAAGTGTTCCCCTTATGGAAGCATTATAGATTTGCATTTCACCTCTTTAGGCATGGATGCAACAGGTGAAGCAAAATCACAGACATCAGATTCACCAGGGTTCTGACAAAATCACTTTTCTTTTTACTCTTCAGCTAAGCCCAAAGATACCACAGAGCTGACAAAAATATTCCATTTAAGCATTTCCTAGTTCAGTTTTCTTACCACTGTAGCGTTCTTCAGGCTTCAGTTCAGAGTTGTGAAGGGCATCCCAAGATCCCCTCTGATGGTTTACATTTCTTCTGGACTACAGAAGATTTACTATACTCCCCTCATGCTCTACAGTCATCTCCTCTCTCAAAAAGGGAAATCTTTATTCTTAAAACTTCCTGTTTTCTCTGTCAGATAGGCCCTGACACTTGCCCACCCTTTCATCAGATGCTCCTCAGATACTTTGCTTTGATGACCACTCTCTTGGGGATCAGAACTGGAAGACCAGTTTTCCTGGGACAGTAATAATCTCCCTGAATATCCTGCTAAAACTGTTCATCAAACTTTAATGATCCTTTCTTATTGGTATGGAGGAATTTCTCATCTTTGGTGGTTCAGAAGGAAAGCAAAGCACAACAGAAGAAACAGCCATACATCTAAACATCAAACAGAACCTACAACTGGACATACACATCAAATCATATATAAATCATCAAAGCTTCTGTGACCTACTTTTTACTGCACAAGCTGGATTTTTTTTTCAGTCAATCAAGTGCTATTAAACGCTGCCACCACTAAAAGCAACAGGAAAATTACCCATCTACGGTACCCAAGACCAGGGATCCAGAGGACTACAGGACATCAATGTGCCCAGTTGTAAGGTCTACAGATCCTTTTATGACCTTGCAAAAGTTTCTGCCAGTGAGTAGAAAACTACTACTCAATAGCAGAAACACTGCTTACAGATGTTAGAAGAATCCAAAGGTTCCCCCCCCCCAATCAGAAGATTACCTCTCAAAGTGCTGCCTTTATACATTTTAACACTAATGGTATTTGTATACCAGTAATTCTAAAACTAGAAAGTGCTGCAGGAGACGAGAATAAATAAGCTGTAGAGGTGGACAGCAATGAGGGGAAAAGGAAGATTATTCCTGTGATACCGTTCCCAGCAGATCAATTTCTTTTCACCTTCCTAAAGCAGATACACCTTTTATTATTTGTGCAAGCCACCACAGTATTTGCTTTAGGAAGCGTCCAGTAACAGGATGTGAAAATTTGTGAACTCAAGAAGGGGCTGATAATATAAAACAGGTTAGAAACTATACATTTGTAATTGAAACAGCAGGACACCTCAGTTCAGCAAAGCTGACTTGCAAAGAAACAAAAAACAGCCCTCCTCTCCATACACATGATCCTTAATAACTGCAGCAGCTACATCATTGTTTTATGCCTTGGAATCTTCAGCCACAGGAAAGAAAAATAAACAACCCACCACCCTCCAAAGTATCTTCAGGAGCAAGACGCCTTCTTCTAGAAGGGCAGCAGTCACCCACAAGTAGGACAAGAAGTTAAGACAAATAAGCACCCACTCACAAACACCCACAGTGTCTACTCACAGACTTCTCCTACCTCTTACACCACAGTATTCTCCCCAAGAAGTCACTGCAGTAGAGTAACACAGACAAGTTACATTCACTGCCACCAGTCAGAATTGTCCTGATATTCTGACAATCTGCAAGCGAAATGAACCTGATAAAATCTGTAATATTACAATGAATGTAACTAGGACTGTAAGCAAACAGGTGAACACGAGCTGCTCTTCACTACTGAGCATCAGAACAGTCCCACACACTGGGTCTGGATCTGTGACTAATTTTCTTTCTGAATGGGGTAGCAAACAAAGTGACTGCATGATGTAGACACCAGCCTTTCTTTTCAGAAGAATAGTTATGTTCAGAGAAATCTTGACTCAGAGCATCTTGAAATCATGAGATTTCTCTGTATTTTAGTATATTCTGAATGAGGCTCATAGCAAGCATATCAGAGAGGCATTTCAAAATCTGTTGTTCTAGTAAGGAATGACCTTCAGCTTATTTTCTCAAATGTTTCTGCTAAATCCTTCATTACCTACCTTTTTAATTTGTGTACACAGCACCAACCATACGTAACATCACTAGCAATGTTGCTACCAGCTTCTCCCCCAATATCAGTACACAATATAAAAAGTCAGAACTTTGTACTAAAGAGGATCTACACACAAAAAGTTTACTCAACTCATTTAATAAAACCATTTTGTTAAAAAATTACTTAGTAATGATTGGAATTTTACATAGAAAATTCAGAAATTACAAAAAATGGCATTATATAACAAATATAATCTGTATAATATGAGAAGAGTTAGACACATTTGGTATAAAGGTCCACAGAAAACCTACACAAAAGAGAGATTGGCTGTTCCTGAGTTAATTATGCCTCTGCTGATGTTATGAGATAACATGACAGCAGCATAAAATATTCTCTTTCTAAGAGAATTTGTGCTAGCAATGTCTCTTCTATCCATTTCATGACTTATATTACACATGCCTTCTCCTGGCACAGTTAAGAGGCTCTCCAAATGTGTGAGGAAGAAAATGTGTGAGGCCTAAAAGAAGCACTCCAATTGAAAAGCAGTGTATTGTGAGCAGCCTATAGGTAAAAAAAAACCCAAAAAACAACAAACCAAGCACTGAACCTCTCCCCTGTACATAAACCCATATATGCAAATTATTCCTTCATAAGGCTTTACAATAAATCTGACATCTTTCAAATCTATATCTAATAAATATTACATGAAAATAGTTCTTCAGTATTTACATATGAAACATATAAAAATATGATCACTGTAAGACTACTTCTTCAATTTCATCTTCTAAAGAACCAAGGGTCTTAACTCCTGGCTTGCTTGTAGTGTATTGCAAACGGTGTCTGTTTAGGTTTCTTCCTTCACCGAAAAGCTCACTGTCTTCTTTGAGTTTACTGTTTTTATCAACAAAAGGAGTATTACTAGAGTCCCAATCTACATCAAAAGGTGGTGTATCGTTATTTTTAGAGAGAACAATGGTACTGGCACTGCTTCCAAACAGTTGTTCCATTAAATTGGACTTCTTTTCTTTTTTACTATCGAAATCTGCATTTTCCTTAACATTTTCTTCTAATTTGTCACTTTTTTGAGTAAGCCAACTTGGTCTCCCTGATCCTTTCCCAAAGGAAGGTATGTAACTACCAAATGTTAACTCACTACTTAAATCTACAGTCCTTACATTTCGTTGCTTCTGCCTTTGTGCTCTTGTGGCATCCTCCTGGCTGTCCTTTAGAGGAAATCCATTAGTAAACTTCCCTGGAATGTCAAAAAATGGATTAGTTTTTTCCCTTTTCTCCAGGGAATCAGATTTTCTTGCTGTATTTATGAGTGGTGCTGGGGAATCTGGTTTCATGTTTGCTGTACTTTGAATTTCTCTATCAATTTCTTGCATTTTAGCAAGCAGGAACTCTCTTTTTCGCCGCTCTTCCAGCATTTCAGGGCTTTCACTCTCTACTTCACGTTTGTGGATTTCTGTCTCCATCTTTATTTTCTCTTCTTTATCCAATGAAAAGTTGCTTTCTTTTTTCATTTTGTCATATTCTTTCCTTTCCCACTCTGTGAAAAATGTTTAAGCAATATTTAAAATCTTTCAATTTTAATGTGCTCTTAAAAGATTTTGAAAATAACGCAAGCAAAAACCATTGAGTTTTTAACATGCTCTTCTATGCACAGTATGGTTTTCCTACCGTAAAAATAAATTCTTCAAAAATTACAACTAAATCCACTCCTGGTTCTCTGCTAAAATATAAAAATCTATTGTTATCTTCCAAAGGCATCCAGACATTATCCATGTTTTAGAATTTTCAGAGCAATTTCATTTCTGCCAATTGCCTTCCCACTTCCTTGGTTTGAATGAAAATTAATACAACATTACTGATTTTAATAGTTCTGACTTGCACAGTACTTTATTTTACTTTTCATCATCACTGACATTAGGCCAGTCCTGGGATATGTGTTTGGGGTTTTTTTACCATAAAGATAACTACTCCTGTGAAGCTTTCAGGTCTCAAAGTCATAGGAGTCATCTTCTGTTTCAAACAGGGAACGATTTAAAATATACTGCATCTGCTGCATGCAGAAAACACCTTTACACAAGTGTTCTGTGTGGACTCAACGAGAGTGACTGTGCACAGCTATAAAGGGACACCAAAGGTACAAAACAGTAACAAACTTATAGACAGAACCTGTAAATGCTTATGTGTAGAAGAAAGAGGAAGCTTCTCAAATATTTCTCTCTTCAAAATATTTTTCTATCGAGACAACAGACGTGGTTGGCCAAAAGTTGAATATGACTACTTGGCCCCTGCAACATACTGGCATTCTCCTTTCAACACTTTACTCAAATTTCTGAATTTTGTTTTCACAGAGTTCCAGGTTATCTACTGTAATTCAGCTCAAGTTTTCAGAAATAACTGCAGCAGTTCAGTCAAAATATTTAAGAGATATTTTTTCAATAGTATATCATTCTACCAAATTAAGTAAGGAGCTACCTTTCTTTCTGTAAGGTGGGGAAAATACCAGCTTGTATCGTACGATGGGTAAGGTGGTTAAATCATCTTATTCAGAGACATAACAGAGCAGATTCTTGGCTCATGTCAGTTGTGTCAGAAGATTTTCACAGACTTTACCTCTGAAAGCAGCTACAGATTTTTAGAATTCTTGTCATATAGAGTAAGTGCTACTGTTCATTAATTATAATCACCAAAAGAGTTTAACATGACAGGGTGAAGTCCATCTAAAATACCTGAGATTGACTTAAGAATATAAGCCCTTAAGATGCTGTGAAAATCAAATGAATAAAAAAGCAGTATTAAAATATAGAAACTGACATTTCTCAAATAGCCACACCAAATGATTCAGATAATCAAAACCGAAAAGAGAAACTACAGTTTCAAATCATGTAAGTGAAGTAGATATGTACTGAAAAAATAGGTTATGTTAAACAAAGGAAATTTGTTCTACAATAGTAAAAATCTACTGCCTACCTCAATAACGTTTAGCAAGTCAGAGATAACATCAGCATTTACCTGCTATCTCATCCTTGTTTTGTGAAGCAAAATCTCTCAGACTCCAACACTTTTTTGTGGACAGCATTTTTTGCTGTTGCATACTTAATCACAGCTGAGTAGAGGGCACAGATTATTCTATATCCCATATTTCTTTCTGATTCTTCTTTGCATAATATAACTGAAAATAATTTTCCACTGTAGTGATCTCTGCAAAATCATTTTGCTCTTCTCACCAGAAACCAGCAGCCTCATTTGATTAGTATTCTATGGCGCATTTTTCAGCCTTCAGCTGCCTGTTTCCTTACCGTCATGAAGTTTTGGAACTCTCTCCTCTAAAGCCGGCATTTCTTGAAAATGTTTCAGTTTCTCTTCCCTTTCTCTGTCTTGGTCTTGTCTTAAGAGGTCTGTTTGCTCTTTCCATCCTTTGTCTCGAGTTTCTTTTTCCTGAAATACATTAATACAAAATCGGAAACTGATGGGGAAAAACAGTCAATAAAACAAACAAACTAACAAAATCATAAGAACTTCTATGTCATTCTGAAATCACATTCTTACTGCTACACATAAAATGAGTAAGTCACCTTAAACCAAACCAGCTTTGACAACCCAGGGGTTTGGCCCCAAAATATC
Organism: Myiozetetes cayanensis; assembly: GCF_022539395.1. NCBI lineage: Eukaryota > Metazoa > Chordata > Aves > Passeriformes > Tyrannidae > Myiozetetes > Myiozetetes cayanensis. The sequence continues at coordinate 82,302,641 of NW_026087411.1, read as the reverse complement.
ATCACTTCTAGCATTGTTTTATACATCTGAAGCAAAATGAATAGACAGTCAACTCTATTTTGTATTACACATTTCAGGGAAGTTGCAGCTCCAATGCCATAAAGGAAAATTATCACTGTCAGGGTAGTTTTCTTTAGAAGTCAGAAGTTGTCTTCTTTAAGGGCCTTACCACAAGGCCAAACCTCACCACCTTATTCTTTTAACAAGCAAGCAATTAGTTACCCTCTACTTCCATAATCAGATCTTTTTAGTCAAGCAAGTGGGTTGTAGATTCAGACAGTTTCTTAAATTTTTGAAGTATTAAGTACCAAACAGTGAAGGAGAAAGATTTAATCTTGGATGACAAATTCAGCTAGCGAGTATATATATATACATTTAAAAGGAAGGAACCTGCAGAAAAGACAGAGATTTTTACTGGTGATATTAATAACACAGAAATGTAGCGGTAATGAAGAGAAATTATTTCTAAGAGAAATAGTTACTACTTAATGAACAAAGAAAATATGACTATCAGCCAAAAAAACTTCAAAGTGTTTTCTGTTCATGTACAAGATTATAATTGTTATATTAAAAAATATAAACTACATAACGAGATGGTGGCCGGGTATTTAAAATGCTTCACTTTAAAAACTGACTACCGAAACTTAATTTGCATTATTTAAAGCAATAACCACATAGAGATCATATAGCTGGATTTCATGAGTCCAATTGCACTTGTACCAACTGTATGGTTCTGTACTCACACCCCCAAATATATACTGGAATAATATACACATTAAACTATATCCATGGTTACAGAAAGAATTTTGGAAGAGAGAAGATAAAAATGAAACAGCCATGAAAAAGCTACAGCCCTAACTGGAAGCCAGTCAATAGCATCCTCGGCACATTACTTCTGAAAAATAGCCCTAGCCTTATTTGTACAATTTGTACCAGAATCTGGCTCATTCTGATTTTTAAGACTATACAAATCTCTTTGATTTTAGCCTGGGGTCACAAAAGTATTAGCAATACTTCTAAGGGTACTATTTTTATAATAAGAAAGGAAATGGAAAACAAAAAGAACGAAGCACATTGACAAAGCTAGAAAACCAGAAGAAATACCAGCACTGTGACAATAAGAGGAAGTGTTAGATTTATGCATTGTGAAATAAATCCGGAAAGTAAAAGAAACCATAATTAAGACCAAAGAGAAAAGAGAGAAAAGGCAGCCATCGCCGTTTAACAGATTGCTCAAATAAGCATAGAAACAAAGAAAACGGAAGAAAACCAAAATAAAGTCTAAAAACTTGAAAAATATGACAGTGGCAGAAGAAGAAATAAATTGAGCTAGTGGCTCAAGACATAGAATATGATAAACCTGTCACAAAAATGGAGCATGTTATTTCTGGAAGGGTAAATTTTCTCTTAAAACCCAGGATGTTTTCTAAATCGTATTTTCTATGTATTTATATTTGTATATTTACACATATTTTCTAAAAGCTCTGCCTTAAATAGTCTGATAGGTGAATTATCCAGAGCAGGTCTCAAATTTTTATGGAACTCACTATTTTAGGAAGAATTCCTTCTTTCTTGTTTACTGTGTCACCACAGACAAGTTCTGATTCTGGAAGAAGTTCTGCTGGTGAGAAGTATCCACTGGTTTGTACACCTTTTGTGAGTTGTGGTCCTTTTTTAATATTTTGGTTGTTGGCTGTAGAAAATACAAACTAATTAAACTGTGGTTTTGCTCGAAAATATCCTGCTATATACCTGCCTCTCATTTTTCATGATTTGCAGCAAACATAAAAGACTGTACTGAAGCCAACAGAAGTGGAAAGTATTGACAAGTTTCACATAGTTGTTGTAAGCATCTGCAAAAGCTAATTATAAGAAAAAAAATTTATAAAAAAATGCATGCAAAAATTCTGCTGAAAAAAATAATTTAAAAACTACCTTAAAGCTACTTACAGTGTCATTTGAGTATATTGAGTATTTGTTAAAAATCCCCACAAAATATCTCACTCATCTTACTGCTTGTCACAGAAGCCAACTCATAAAATTAACATTCACTTATTTGCATCTTTGAAACCTGTACACTTATCTCTAAGGAATAACATTTTAAAAAATCTGAACCCTAAATGGGATAATAGTAGAGCATCTATAATAAAATGAGCAGTAGACAAACTGTTTGAAATACTGGCATTAAATATTTAAAACAGTCCCATAAATTTCTGCTGCTTCTGACAAATAGATTCTACTGATTCAGTGAAAATAGCCCAAGTACACACACAGAACACACATATTTATGTGGATAGCATAAGGTTTGAGGCTGTCTTGTCACACCAGAAGAAATCATTGTACAGATAATTTTAGAAGATTATGTTCTGGGACATATGCACCCTTTGAGGAAAAAAGGAGTGCAGCTCATATGACAGACAGTAAATTTGAATCAGTAAAAAATAAACAAAACAGATCACCAAAATATTCATAGCAGTGAAAATACATATTTTTAAAGCTTCTGTAATTTATTGTCAAGTGGACGTTACCTATGACCTATCAGAGATTTTTAACAACCTTCCGCTCCTCCTTTACCCAAGAACATCTGGTATGAAAGGAGTTAAGTCTCCTGTTTGGTAAAGTTCTGTGTTTTGGTTCTGCTGCAGTTACAGAACAGTCAACAACCCATGTGCCCTCCTTTGTGCCCAGTGCTGTGAGGAAAGCAGCACAAAAAGATAAACGTTCCTGAACAAGCAGCACCAGAGTGAAACACCAAGTGTCACGAAAGGTGTAAGCCAGCTGAGTCATTTCAAAGCGGTGCCAATAATTTTTCTTTATTGCTTTATACAAGTTACCTCTTTTTCTTTGTACAATATCCGTGTCTTTTCTTGGTGTTAGCTTCAACATACGATTAGCATATATATTTTTTGTTTCAAGTTCTCTTTCTTTTTCCTGTGAATGAAAGAGGTAGGTATAACAATGAGTTATATTTCATTTATGAGTTATATTTCATTTACTGGAGCCCCTGCTGGTCTAGTGGTAAAGGCGCCGCGCTATCACCGCGGAGACCCGGGTTCGATTCCCGGTCAGGGCCACTCCCGGGCAGGTGGGGCTCGTTAGCCCTTAAAGGCAACCCACCTACGTCCTGAGGACCTCGCTGCCACCGTCCAAGCTCGCTTGGCCCCAGCAGATGAACCTTAGGATTAAAGGGTGGGCTCAGTTCCGCGCACACTGTGTCTCACCTAAAAAATCCAATGCGCAGGCTGGAAGGTGTAAAGACCTTCCCCGGATCTTCGCTCGCGAAGACTGGCCATTATTATTATTTCATTTACTAGTCATTAGCAAAGCTGTATATTAGAAGTACATATTGTAAATAGAAACAGAGTAATCAGTTGTTTCACCCAATGTTTTAAGGATAACAATCACAGTCCTAATCTTGTTTATGCTATAGGACAGCAGATAGAACCTTCTCTCAAAAGAAACTCATTAGCAAAATATTAGGGGAAAAAAGCACCTCTGCAGTGAAAATAAAGTCAATGCTTCCATAAGCACAAACAAGACTTACAATGCGTGTATAGATTGCACAGCTGAATTTTAGGTACTGTAAAGAATTAAACATTTCAATGCAGGCAATACTTGTCACAGGGCATGTCAGTATCAGGCAGCGGAGGCTCATTTTATCATAGGGGTAGAGGCAAACTCTTAGCACGTTTATGGAATAAAATGCAGAAATGAGCAGTGAGTTATCAGAAATTATCTGACAGTGAAAATATTTTCAAATCATCAAATTCTCCAATAACAGATCAGGCTTAAAATACTTACCCTAAACAAGTAAGTTTTAGAGCTACTAACACTACTACTTGCTTAATAGCTAGGAAGGTGGAGAACTGGTGCATCTCTAACGTGTTTGAGACTTGGAGTTTCAAGGAAATTTTCCTAGAAACTAAGCACTTTAGCTCAAGTCTTAATTTTTTTTTTAATTTATTTATTTTTCCTAAAGATAAACTGACTAGGTAGAACATAACAATATTTTAAGTACTTTAATTGAGAATTTGGGCAACAATGGCTGGCAGGGATGCAAATAAACCTTTGCACAAATTTAGCAACACATGAGGATATAAAAAATAAATGAAATTAATCTTTACAAAAACCTACTGTAATGCAAGTACATTAGTAACATAAAGTACTGTTTATGCCTGCAGATTTAATTTTGAATTCAAGGGTTCAAAACCTAATTTTCCAGTAGATTTTGTGGTTTAATCTCAGTGCTTGGCTATGTACTTGATCTTACTTTTCTTAACTAGTGCTAACAATATTGATTAATGTAGGAACATTCCTGCTATAAACACTGCAGGGTCAGAGCACAGAACATTTTGATTTAATGCAGTAAAAGAACTCACACGTGGTACATAATTAAGTACACATCAGAGACTGCAGTTACTGCTAAACCATTCAAACCCGATTGCAGATACTTCCAAAGATAAAATGCCAGAACATGGTTAGCAACTTCTATTCCTTCCATATTTTACCTTCAGCTTCTGATTTAACTGATGAAGCTCTTCTTGGAGAACTCTGTTTTCTTCTTGAGCCTCGTACAGCTTTTTTTTCTTTGATTGTAACTCTCGTTGAAAACTGCTACCACTTAACTCAAGATTTCTTTCCAGATCCTTCAATTAAAACAAAACACTATTTTTTAATAACTGAAGTACTTTCTGTAGTCAAATTACTTAAATAAAATTACAGTAAACCAGTGTCTTGGATTTAGATATCAGTTCCACCATTTCTGTAACACTGAATACATTTAAACCCTTAATCCTAACTTCAAGGGGGCAGACAGAGCTCCTGCAGATGCTGCAGCTCATCCTTCTGAGTACTGAGAGGTGATTTGAGGACATAATGGGAACTCACACTACTTTCTGCAAGGCTCTTGCCACAGTGGACCTCCACATCTCCAAGACAAATCTCCAACCGACGGATAAGAGACAGAATTCCTCCCTCAAAGTGCAGGATTAGAAGGAAGAAGACAAGAAAGAATTTTTAACCTTTCTACTAGAAACTAGCCTGTGATTACGATTGCATTTACATACCTTCGTCTTGCAACAGCTATTTTAAATGTACTGATGATGAAAGAGGGAAAAAAAAATAGAAGAAAATTCCTAACTTTTTAAAGCATGATTCATTTTAACATTATCTAATATTACAAATGCTGAAATACCTGATCATAAAACTGCAGATAACAGATGGTGACACTACAGGGTGAGGTGGTTTGGCTGACTCAGTGTTTATATCTTGGTGCTTTGGGACTTATTTTACAAAAGCTTAGTTTTCAGCTTAATACTTTGGATTTCTACATTTATTATTTCTGTAACGTAATTTAGGTTTAATTACTAATTTAGACACCAAACTTTAACATAATTTTAATGACCAACATAATTTCAGCTAAAATTAGGATAAAATTTATGTACTATGTATAAAAATATCTACTACAAAAACAGTACAGCTACCAACAGATGCAATAGTGTTAACACAATTTTAAAGTAAGATGAGTTTATCAATATATTTACAATGTAGACATGCTTAGACATGTTTAAAAAACATAAACATTTTGGCTGGACAAAATTAAAAAAATATATCGGACAAATTTCTTAAAATGTATATCCATAAAATGTTCTAAAGATCATTTCAACATTTAAAAAACTGCCCTAATTTTGTTCAGCTGAGGTCTTGGGTGTGTAGAATAGTGGACAATCAAACACTGCATGAATGCTGTTCAAAAATTGAAAAATAATTAATATATATATATTTTTTTTTTTAGAATTTTAGTGTACAGTTCCCTAAATACCCAGAAATTTTTAACAAATGCTTCCCCTCCAAGAGGATAAATTAGATTGCATAGAGTTGTATTATAATTGCAGGCACTTCTGAAATATTATTATTAGTTATAAAACACTTAAAAGCACAAATCTACAGGCTATATTCTGAGAAAATACACTTAAATTGTAAACAGAAATTTGAATGCACAACTACCAGGTATGTAACTATTATAATCACCTTGGAAATAATTTACTTGATTCTACTTCTGTGTAAAAAAATACTGATTTTCTATTTGCTCCACAGCTGTGAAAAATTACAATTCATTATGGCAAGAAATATCTATTCCAGATTCTTACAAGACGAAATTCATCTCACCTTAACTCTTTTTTCCCTGTCCTCTAGCCTGCTCTCTGCACTGGCGAGTTTCTTTGCCAGGTCATCTCTTTCGGCAAGGTGCTTATCTGCAGACAGCTTTTTCAGTTTCTGCAAGACAATTTTTGTTCTGTACAGTTCATCTTCCGAATCTTTCAACCGTCTCTCAGTTGCACGTTCTCTCTCCTGAGATTTTCGTAGGCGCTCCCTTAATATTCTAATCTCATTGTTGTGCCGAGCAAGGAGCTGAGAGATTTCGTTTTCCGTATCCTCAAACTTATTCAGGGCTTTCTCCTGCCTGTGCTGAAGCCTCTTCAGTGCTCTGTTTTCCTTCTGCAGCTCATCTAGTTTGATGTGGAGTTCAGTCAGTTCATTTCGGAGCTCATTGATTTTCAGCAGCCTCGCAGAAAGAACTCTTTTTGTAACAAGATCTATATCTTTTGCAGGAGAATCCCTAGTAAGGCTCTGAGAACGGAAACCCCACCGTGTCCCTCTTTTGCTTGGTGCATATTTGGAATCCAATTTCTTTGTGGCTAAGAGAGGAAAAATAAAAAGCATGTTTACTATTAGACAAGGCAGTTTGTCTGCTCAGGCATCCTTCTTGGAATCCAGCTCTGCCTAAAACAATTTTTCAACACTTAGCAGAGATGGTAGATTTCAAACCAGACAGTAAAAGGCATATTAGACCTATGTTCCTTTTGATAGCTAAAAAATGGAGATCTATGTCTGTGATCTACTGAAAGAGATAATATTTGCAGCCATTAATACAGGACCATTGTAAAGTAATCATCTGCAAATCGTATCAGAAACAACAGTCATATTTTGATATTGTTTATTAAAATGGTTTAGAAATATGATACCATAATGCATACAAAATTATCAAATGCTTTAAAATGGCAACAATTAGCTAATCACTAGCTAGTTATGTATTATGCAAGATGTAATTCTCCCAGACAAATGCAGTAGTATTTTCAAATCCAGCTGCCGTGCTCACAGACAAAACAGCAGATTTCAAAGGCTCAATGCAAAAAGCCTCCAAAGCAAAATTATAAATCCCATGAAAATTCAGTTCTCCCTGAATAATTTATTCTTGTATCACAAGTTATTTTCCACACAGTATTCTCATTTGATTACTTCTATGCACTGCTTGCATTCCTATTTGGTATTGTTATTTTATTGTCATCCCCATAGATAAAAACTGCACATTTTGTTTCTATCTTATTTGCCTCTCAAGCCACACTCAAAAAATAAAGCATGTAATCCACCAAAAATATCTCTCAAAACAACTGAATTAATAGAGATAATTCATACAAGCATAATTCATTAAGGTACCTCAGTGTTTGAAAGAAATACACTGAGCAGCAGTTTATAATTCCAGCTTGAAAGCTGGGATACAGCAATAGTGCAGTTACCTACACACAGACAGTGAGTGTATGTGACAGCAAATTCTTCCTCCCCTTTGGCACTTAGCATGTTTCTATTCTACAGAGAATACTTTTCAGCAAAAATAACAGCTTAAAAATATACTCTTACAATTTCCTATAAAAATTTTGCACAAATGCTCATTCATTTTCTGCTTGATGCTCATTTTTTCCACAGCTTGGGCAAACAAAAGAAGGTGTGTTTTTTTCCTTTACAAAGAACACTTATGTCACACTCAGGTGTGAAAAGATTATCTAATACATGCACTGCAGGAATGATGCCACTCCTACCACCAACTATGGGAATTCCCATTTACCATAGACTTTCAGCTCCCTCAAGAATTTTTCCATGCTTAGGACAAATTTACCATGATTGCATGTTTGATCGTATAGTTAAACTGGGGAATAGCGTCTCTCAAGACAACAAAACATGACATTCACAATACCTTCATGTAATAATTATGTTCAATTCTGGCTATGTAATCAACGAACTGGTCACTCATTTGACCCCTTCAAATTAAATAGGAGCAAAGAGGAACTCCAGTTTTTGTTTCCCAGACAGCTAACCCATGACCACTATAGAGAAGATGCCACTTGGGAACACAGAGAAGCTCAGTAAAACACCAGTTGCACCAGGACACTCACACTGTCAAGGATCTGAAGAGATCCACTCCCTGGGCAAATTCAAGACCTTCTGGCACAATCTAGATCATAATGTTGACCAAACGATTCATACAGTATCAAGCACTTACAAATGAACTGGGACAGCTGCTCAAGAAAGGCAGGACATGCTATGACTTCAGCAGAAAATGTATACAGTTATTAAGAACAAGCTGTCAAAGCATGGCAGAAAGCCTTCACATTCCTACTTCAGCCCAGGACCTCTATAGCCATTCTCTTCTTTTTTGCAGGGATGTTCACCTCCCCACATACTCAATCAAGAAAGCAGCTTATGAGTGCAAGGGAGCTCCAAGTGGAGCTATGGCACCTCATGTTGGAAACACTTTACCCTCAGGGAAGGAACAGGAAAAGCTTTCTTTTGAATTTCTACCTCAACCTAACTGTCACCAAACCCATTTTCTCTCTTGCCACCTTGGTGGTCTTCATTTGTTTGTTGAAAGTCACAGCATTACCCTGTAAAGCTCAGTCAACTAGATTTCCACAAGACAGATACCTTTAGGTTATCTGGTCAGAGGAGCGTTGATAATTGTCTCTCTTACAGACTGCATAGTAAGGACTTGCCTTGGATCCTTGGCCTTGAGTTTTTCGTCAAAGAGAAAAAGCAAGCATCAGCATGATTCAACAAAGAGCTAGAATAAAAGCCACGTTCTCTTGTTAAGAAAAATATGAAGAATTCTGAAAATCACCAACACCCCTCCTTATGCAGGAAGAGATCAATTTCAGTTTACAACAGAGCAGTTACTGTCTACCTGCCATTTGTAGCATAATTCACAGGAACCTTATTTGTAGATCCTCATAATGCTAGTTTCCCACTTTTGTTTCAGTTTTCAAAGATAATTGACTCTTTGGAGCAGTTACAAAGCAGCAATTTCTGCTATCTCCCTACCTTGGTAGTGCAAAAGGCTGTTTGAAGTCTGTGTTTTGTGATGTCTCTTTTCTTGGCTTGTAGATGGAGAGCTTAGCGCTGGTGACTGGCTGGATGAATGAGATGCGTTACCTTCATCTGAATAATAGGAGTCACTATATTTATCCTCATCTGATTTCCTCTCATGTTCAGAATCTGGGCTCCTTACTCTTTCTCCCATTTTTCAGATTTAACAGCTTTCCAAATTTTTCTCAAAGACTGTTCATTTTGGCACTAAGGATATTTTCAGTTGCCACAATGGGAGCAGCTGGATTATTTCCTCGGGTTTATCATCTTCAACTCTGAAGCACGAGATCTTTGCGGTTCAGTTCAGAAAGCAGTAGTTATCATTCAGAATGCATTTCTCTGTAACAATTTAGAGAGAGAAAGAAACAGGGAGAATGGTGTTCTGCTGTTAAGAAGGAAAGGTAAAAAAACATGTAAAATTATTCAGGATTCTTACAACCTTGTTGTCTTAAGATTTATATTCAATGTGACAAACATCAGTCTCTTAACGCTACTAGTATTACATTCAGTAGTCTGAGGCACTTCAATTCCAAAAGAGAAACCAGAAAATCAACACAGAAATCAGAAAATTAAATCTAGAATAAGAAAATACTCCCAGGCTTGAGCGGAGAAAAGAAGCATTTGGGAAACAAAACAGAACACAAGCAAAAGTTTTATGCTATTCAGGAAACTAATTTAGACGTGTTTTAAAACTTTCTAACCAAATGAATTAACAACTTATCCATGCAACTAGAATTGAGATATTTGTAGAATTTGACTAAATCCTCCATTTCACAATTTCTGACAATCCAATGATGTTTAATAATGGGCTTGAAAATCAATTGTCCCATTTGTCTGGAGTACCTTCTGCCCCCAACCACTAATGAGAGTGTACTTACATATCACAATCTTCACCCTGGAAAGTACTCTCATACCCTCTATCATCTAGTGCTTCTTGCCTTTAAGAACTAGCCAAGCACACATGCTTTATATTATATATATATGTATTTATATCTGATAAGAGAGACCACACTGCTGGTATATGGCAAACAGTACACCTGCAGCAGGTATAAAATGAGAAGGGCCCGCTCCTGCAGCCTCTCTTTTGATATAAACTGCAAAAATCCCAAAATCTCAAGGTGAAATCACTTCATTTTTGTTTTTGGAGACAATTCCTGAGAATATAATGGAGCAAATATATTAAAAATTTTCCTCACCTTCTCAGTCAAAAGAGTTCTCTCAACAGTTTAAGCAGTGTTTTACTGACTATGCTCAGCCTCCCATGTCTTTTGTCTCTCTCAACACTCTTCACAGCTCTCCAGCTTATTTCTCTATCTCTCTCTTCAATCCAACATCACGCCCCTAATGGGTGAATAAATAGGCCTTGAAACCAGAGCCCATCAGTTCTACCTGTTGAATCACATAAGTTCCTAGCTCATTTCCAAACGACAAAGCAAATTACACCCAAAAAACCTGAGCAGCTTTCAATCAGAACTGCTCTAAGCTGCAGGACATTCAACATACCTGTAAATGAGCTGTAAATTTTTCACTGCATTATTTCCCAATAAAATAAACTTTGCCTGCTTCTCGGCCTTCACTGCCTATACACGCAGAATTGCATAGCCAAGCAGAACAGAAATGTCAGCTGCCAAGACCATTTTTATTACAAATTCCAGCTTTCAGGCACAGTTCACTATTAGCACAACTCCGTCTCAAGTGACTAGAATTAATCCATTTGCCCTCATAATCTATACAGAAATAATTAGAGGAATAAATATCCCATCAGGTTTCTAAACTGGGAAGCTGCTGGGAAATTAATAGTGAATTACCTGGAAAAGAGTATTTTTCATTATTTAGTAAGTAACTTTCCAAAATAATGTTTTGTAAGCATCTAAATATTCTCAAAGTGGTCCAAATAATAATAATTACACACCTAAAACTTACATCAAAGGATTCTGATGAAAACAAAAATTTCACTGCAAAGCCCAGAAAGAAGACAAGCTATGCTTATGATCAATTGTTCTACAGATTGCTAAACACATGCTTGGAAGACATCAGTTATTGTGAACATTCAAATTATCTATATTGACTGTTCTGTTTCCTTCTGAAATAATGAAGTTACTAAAGACTTTTCAAAAGTATAGACCTAGCCATAACTGTATTATCTTGTCTGTCTTTAAGTGTAATGAAGACCCCCACACATTTACATGAGTGCAAAATTAAGATCGTGTAAGAGCATTAGAACATATGAAGGTGCTGCCTCCTCCCAAACAGCTCCACTCCTAAGCCCTGGCCCCACACATACAATATATTAATATTAAAGTACTAAAATAATCTGAGATATAAAAATAGTACTCTGGAGGGCTGTAACACAGACCTCATATTCTTCCAGTCATCTTGGATGAAATAAACACCATTAAAACTAGTAGTTGCTTTTGTAACCCACATGAAGTGAGGTGTTGTCACTGAAGCCACAGGCTGCTGGCTTATTTCCAGCTGACAACATGGGCCACAAAACTTGCCAGACTTTGTCTGAACTCATCTTGGGTGCCTGGAGCTTTGCTACAGCTTCTTTAGCTGCAACAACTTCAGTTAACAACCAGGGAACTTGTCTAATTTGTTGTAGCTTTTTGCTTAGCTTTGTCCATTTATGTTTTAAAGTAACAGATAGCAATAACCAGTAGTTACTCTGTGAAGAGGGAACCATCTCTGATCTACAACCCCTGCAAAAATGTAGCATAGGGTGGTCCAGGCATGGGGTGACTGCAGGGGCCTGAAAGTGCCAACACAGTACAGTGCTGGGGCCCTAAGCTGTGACATTTCACCTGTGCTTAATTCTGCAGGAGTCAGCCTGGGGAGTTGGATAAAACCCAGCAACGCAGAGGACAAAGAACGAGTACTCAACATATGAAAAACACACCACGTGTAGTAAATTCAGATGGAATGTGGAACCATAAATCTATGGTCAGAATAGAACAGAATGCAATAAAGAGCAAGGTGCACAGTGTGTTAACAACCATGTAAAAATGATCCCAAACTGACACAAGGCAAGGAGAAAGAAACCATCAGCATCCTCCTCCTGCCACGGAATGTTGATGACTTGCTGTAAAGATGTCCCCCTCCCAGCTGAAGCCAGTCAAGTCGCAGAGGATGAGTGAGTGGGCAAAGATAACACCAGAGGATTTGGTACTGGAGTTTGTGTTTGTATCACTGTACCCATATGCGGCTTGAACCGTGCTGGTATCTAGACTAATACTAAATCTTTGATTAGATTGTTAAGATTTTAATTAGACCAACAATCACTTGTTGGCTCTGCATTTGTGTTCCCTCATAACTGCAGAATGAAACAAATTGGCAGGAATTCAAGCAGCCTGGTCTGTTACTTGTTCCATGGCCACTTCTGGAGCGCACACATCACTGTTAGAGGCACCATCACATCCAGAGGCGTTACCCCAGCCCTCTGTGGAGGCAGGGATTACTCTGTGAGGCAAGTACCTTCAACAGTGTACATACAGCCAAGTCACAAATTTTGTCTGCCTTCAGGGCACCGAAGGATAAAAAGAAATCATCACACACCGACTTCTTCTTGTTTGAAAACAAATGGGATGGTATTTAGGGAAGGTAGAAATTCCTACAGATCAATCATCAAGATGTCTACTTATGTATATATATGTTTTTCATAACTCATTGTATTTTAACAAACAAACTGTAAGAACTGGAGGATTAGGATCATCCATCACTTCTGTACTGGATATTTCCCACTTTTAAGAATATTTTGCTAAGTATCATTGACACACAGCAATACAAATGAACAGAAATTTCTAATGTATTCTGGAAGTACTTTGAAATGCAATGGACTGAAAACAAACCGAAAAAGGTGAACCAATGAAAGCTCCCTTGAGAATTGCCAAAACCATTTTTTGAATCTTCAAATGGTTTTCAGTTTTATAAATTATATAAATAAATAATATTATCATATTTTCCATACAAAATAAGAAACCTTAGTCTGTCAAGTCTTGCCAATTAATTTTTCCACCAGTTTATAATATAATTAGATTGACAAAAGAATGCACAGTTTGTCTTGAGAACAAAAGAATCACTATTTGAGTTTTACTTCAGTTAGCCTAAGGACTTTCTAATTAAGAAACGTTTTTGTTACCTGATTTTTCAATTGTTACCAACTAGTTTGAGCTGATTATAAAGTAAGTTCAGCTCGTGTGAATCCACACAGATATATATATTTTCCACTGTATATTTAATAATTTTATTAGGAATGAAACACTGTGGGTTAGTAGTGGGTCTACTAAGATCCACTACCAACACCAAAACCCCAATCCCCTCTCCTCAAGTCTCCATGCAGGTTTTTAGAAGCCTAAGGAATCGAGATCAGGTCAGTATAGAATGGCTGAAGTAAATCTGCACTTGCACAAACTTCAGAAAGAGTTTTGTTTCCAGAATTTCATACTCTTTCACTTCAATGACTTCTATTTCTTGCTATTATTTACATATTTTGTATTGAAAACATGTTCATTATTACAAAAAACAGTCAAGCACCAGGTCACTGCAAAGGACGTGACAGACAGAACAGAGGAATACCAAACAACTGAAATGGTGACAGGAGATTCTATCCCTATTACTCCTAAGTAAATCACAGAAACAGAACCATTGGACTACAGGTATTAAGCAACAGACAGAAAGGAAAACCACTCAGTAATTCTTCTCTCACACTACACCCAGAGCTTAGCTCTGTAATGCAAGACTCATAAAACTTTTTATGACCTTTTCAGTATTAACACCTTTCCGGGACCAGGGGACGGCCGGTGCTTTCCCTGGTCACCGAACGACACTTCCCGAGTACAAACACTGACCTCTAACGGCCTCCTCAGCTCTGCCGCTTATTCCGAGAGATGGACAGTGCAAGAAACGCGGCTTCGGGCAAGTACAAAGGCATCAACCCAAGCCATTAAAGCGCTGAACTTAAGAGCAAAGAAAAACTTCAAAAGAAATTCGTCTCACTCCTCTTCCTCCATCCGTTTGATATCCAAATGCTGTATTTCTTCCAGGAGAGAGAGGAGCAAAATAATTTAGTGTACACTCAGTGATGAGACTTCAGTGAGGAAGAAGAATTTTATTAGGGAAGTTTTCTGCTGCTTTTGACTTAACTGTATGTATTTCTTCCAGGTTTACCAGCTTCTCACAGACTCACGGAATCAATGAGGTTGGAAAAGACCTCTGAGATCATCAAGTCCAAACACCACCGTGTCAACTAGACCATGGCACTGAGTGCCATGTCCAGTCTTTCCTTAAATATCTCCAGGGATGGTGACTCCACCACCTCCCTGGGCAGCCCACTGCAACGTCTAATCACCCCTTCTGAGAAGAAATTCTGCCTAATATCCAACCTAAACCTCCCCTGGTGCAGCTTAAGACTATGTCCTCTTGCCCTGCATTTTTGTGAATTAAACACAATATGGTTTTAAAAGCCAACGTTATGTGAACCTGATTCTGTGAGAGTAATACAAAGTGTTACTTTCATCAGCTCTCAAAATGAAAAAACTTCTCTAAGTCCCAGGTCAGGGATGAGGAAACATCAAACAGGGAATGTTCAGGCCAGTCCTAAAACCAGGAAAAGGGATTATGTTTCTAAGTCAGACTCCGCCACGGAGGCCCGCGCCGTCACTCACATTCCCACCAATATCCCAGTGTGTGCAGACTTACCTAGTTCAGCTCAGCCATCCCTGGGAGCAGCTCTCCACTTCCCAAGGTGCAAGCGGGCAGCTTTCCTTCACCGAGCACAGACGTTCTTAAAGAATGCACCGAATGTTATTTTCAGTCAGCACTTCCTGACAACACATTTTAAGCCACCGAATCTAGCCACACTAGATGTCTTCGCAGGAAAGGGGCTGAACACCGGCGGCCCGAGACTTTTCGGAGGCCAAGCCCAGGCCTAGGCCCGGGCCCGCTACCAGCGCCCGCAGCCCCCAGGAAAACAACACCCCGCGCCGCGGTTCGTTTCCCCCGAACGCTCCCTCCGCCCCTCGATGTCCCTGCCACCTCTGTCGCGGTCCTGCCGGTGGTACCTGCGCAGCCCTGTGCGGCCCTGCGCGGCCCGGCCCGGCCCCGCCCGCCCGGAGGACGCGCCGGCGGTTGCCGCGCTACGCTCGGAGGGGCCGCGAAGCCGCCATTGACAGCGGCTGCCCCGGCAACGGGCCGGCGGGGGCGGGCCCTCGGCGCCAGCCATTGGCTGTCCGCCCTGCCAGCTCGGGGCAGCTGCTCTCCCCATTGGTGAAGGGCCGCACCCCGGCTGCTGATTGGCTGAGGTGCTGCAGGGAGGGCGGTGCCGTGCGGGGCTCTGGCCGCGCTGCCGCTCCGCGCGCCTCCGACCGCACCGGCAGGGGGCGCTGCGGGCCTGGCGGGCGCGGGGCGGGGGAGGCTCGGCGGGGCCGCGGCCCTGCCCGGGATCTGCCCTGCCCGGCCCTGCCCGGGGTCTGCCTGGCCGTGCCCGGGGTCTGCCCGGCTCTGCCTGGGGTCTGCCTGGCCGTGCCCGGGGTCTGCCTGGCCGTGCCCGGGGTCTGCCTGGCCCTGGCCGGGGTCTGCCTGGCTGTGCCCGGGGTCTGGTCTGCCCTGCCCTGCCCTGCCCTGCCCTCCCGGAGTTTGCCCTGCCCTGCCGGCACCGCCTTGGTTCTGTCACGCCGCGTGTGTGCCATCGAAGCACAGCAGCCCAGGGACAAGGACCTGGGGGCGCTGGTGGACAGCGGCTGAACACGAGCCAGCACTTTGCCCAGGTGGCCAAGAAGGCCAATGGCATCCTGGCCTGTATAAAGAACAGTGTCCCCAGCAGGACGAGGGAAGTGATCCTTCCCCTGTACTCGTCACTGGTTGTTGTGTCATTTCTGGGCCCCTCAGTTCGGGAAGGATATCGAGGTGCTGGAGTGTGTCCAGAGATGGGTAACAAAGCTCATGAAGCGCCTGGAGCCCATGTCCTACAAGAAGCAGTTAAGGGAGCTGGGATTGTTTAGCCCGTGAGAAAGGAGGCTCAGGAGTGACCTTGTTACTCTCTACAACCACCTGAAAGGAGGTTGTAGTCAGGTGGGGATCGATCTTTTCTCCCAAGCAACCAGCCACTGGATGACAGGGCAGTCTCAAGCTACACCATTAGGAGGAATTTCTTCACAGAAAGGGTGATTAGGTTGGAATGGACTGCCCAGGGAGGTGGTGGAGTCACCATCCTTGGAGGCATTTAAGGAAAGACTGGGCATGGAATTTAGTGCCACGGTCTAGTTGACATGGTGATGTTTGGTCATAGGCTGGACTCGATGATCTCAGAGGTCTTTTCCAACTGGAATGAATCTGTGATTCTGTTTGGAGAGCTGCCAGGGAGCACAGGGGTGGACAAGCAGCACACCATGATGCTGGCACTCATTGCATCCCCTCACAACCCCTCCAGACAGTGGGACTGAGGGAAACCTTTGGGAGGCCTCAGGCACATACCGGCAGTGCCAACCTGAACACAAAGCTTGAGGTCAGGGCAGCACCTGGGTGTAACGACTGGTTAGGATGAGAGCAAAAAGAGAGAAAGTGCTCTCTGCTGAAATGTTTACTTAGGATGAGAGTTAGAGGAATAGCCAGTATGACCAATATGTGACAGGTTTTATGCATATGTACATATACATCTTTGTGTGCATCGTGTAATTTAAAAGCAAAACTCCCCCACATTAGCAGGAAAAAAATAAAAGAGGAACAGTATCAGGTTGTAAAATACCTAGAACTTGAAGCAAAATAGGTTGTACTGACAAAAGGATAAAAGTACTGCCTAAAGCCAGCAAATACGCTTCAATTCAAAGGCAGGCCCAATTTAATGAGGCTGTTGTGGTTTATTCCACAAAGAAGTTACAGGGTTTATAAATCTTCGCTTTTATTACTCCAAGTTAATGGTTTTTTTGTTTTTTGGTTTTTTTTACCCTAATGCTAATCTTTGTTAATAAATATAATCAAGTAAACTTCTTTCTGGAGAGAGGAAGGGAAAAGGCAATAGCAAATCTTGCTTGCATCACTTGCTGATGGAATATGTTATGAGAGCACAGTGATGGAAGTGACGCAAGAATTTGGGTGGAGTAGGATAAAGCAGAACATTTGGTACGAAAATTATAACCTGCCTGCATGGGGAGGCACAAATGGGACATTCTTGAGACGAAGACAGATTTGCCTTTGACGGAACTGAGTTTCCACAGTTATGAATGTTCAAAAGTAATGCTCATTGACCATTAAATGAAAACAATAAAATGGAGGAAAGAGGAAAAAATACTTATTTTTTTACCATGGTAATATTTTCAGGCAAAACCTGAAAAAGCTTTCTTCACAATAAAAATAAGAAAATATGTGGGAAATTGGAGTTTTAATGCACTTGAAATTAAAATATTGTCGTCCTTTCCTCCCAACCATAAATTTCAGGAGAAAAAAATAAAAAAATAATGGTTGTGAAAGAATTGAGAGATTCTCAAAAATTATGTGTTTTGTGTGCAAGAACTCTGAGTATGCTTAATTAAATTACTTGAAAATGTGATTTAGTGAGTAGGTTAGAATGCAATCATAAACATGTTAGCATAAACTCCTGTGGAAGGAGACAGACACTGGTATTTCAAAAGCAATAAAGTATCTGTGAGGCATAACCTGACATGGATTCTCTTGAGCTGAATGGAGCCTTTAATTTTTTGATCCTAAAATCCAAGAAAACAGGCATGAAGCATGCAAAAAACCCATAAACCAGTCTGTGAATTCCCTAATTTTGATTGCCTTCCTAATTGCACTTAATAATTTTGCTATACTTGCCTTAATATTATGAAATTGCTTTAAATAAACAATAAAAACTCATGTGGCTCATTTTTAAAATTCATCCTTCTGTGGCTTTGTGTAGCTCACCTTTGTGCTAAACAGTTAAACCATATAATTCATCATAGCAATGCTGGCAGAGAATCATTGATGTCCTTCAAAAAGACCCAGGGAATGACAAAGACAGAATAATTTTATTGCTTGCAACTGGAGGAAATGTACTGCTTGTATCTGGCAGCGAGCCAGGCCAGAATCTGAAATGCTGTTGCTGCTGTAAATAGGATGAAAAGGATTCGTAATCCATCTCCATGCCCACCGTAGCTAGGAAAATTGTAAGCAGAAAAAGCAATTAGAAAACCCAACCAGACAAAGCATTAAAAAACGTGTAAGGGACTTTTTTTGTGTGGATAATTTATAGGCTAATTGTCATGACTAACCATTTGGGGCTTGGTTAGTAACTGACTGATGACTAGTTTCTGAATGTAAGTAATACAGCTATTGAGTTCAGGCGGTATGTGTGTGTGTGTAATATAGGTATTGAATACAGGTATTGAGTCATACTGAAAACAGGTCTCTTGTTCAGAACAAACGACATCTTATCAGACTTCTCCATCAAATGCTCCATACAGAACAGTGCCAACAGATTTGAATCAGCTGCTGAGCTGGAATAGATTCAGATATTGCAAAAGGTTGGCATAAGGATTAATTGATGGAAGTTTGCTAATCTAAAACCTACAAATAATGTATTTTATATATTGTCCTAGCAACCTAACAGTTGATACGGTGCAGATAAATGGTGATGTGGTATTTCAGATTCCCTTGAACAGGACAAACATGTGAATCACCTGAGCAAGAAATAAAGTTTTGCAGTTTTCTTCTTTCTATGTAAAGCAAGTCTGATGTCTTAACTGATTGCTTGGATGGCAAGGTCGTTGAAACAGAGTATGTAATTCAAAAGCTGGAGGGGGAAGTAGAAGCCTCAAAAAGAACATCAGGCCCGGAGATTAACTGAGGGGAGGGGTGCTTTAGAAAGAGGGATGGAAGCCTAAATCAGGTCGTAGTGTCACACAGATTGATACTCCCAGAGGTACCAACAGGGATAAAAGCCCCAGGCTTATTGAGAGGAGTGGAACCCGTGCTCATTTAATTGTCATACATAAATATCGACGGTGAATCCCTGACGCATAGAGAACATGCTATTGATTTCCACTGCACCACAGCAATGGCTGTAGCATGTGGGGCAGGAACTGTTACAACGAGTGTATCGACTGTGATGGATACAACGGATTCCATGAATTGCCAGAACAAAGATGATCAAATTTGGAAGGGGAAAATCTTCATGGTATTGCTTTCAATACCACAAATTCTTGAAGAAGTGGTTAGCCATCAGCGCGCTTGTAGCAAGCGTGGGTAGAGCCCTTTCAAATCTTCGTTCGCGAAGCCTAGCCATGATGATGATGGTGACCTAAAGTATGCACGGAGGTATGAGGGAGCCAAAGTGACATGCTGCTTGCTTTAACCAGGAGCACAGCATGGCATGAAAATTCACAGTGAGATTTCGGTTTAGACACTCAGTTTATGCAAAAGAACAAAGGCTGGTGAAAACTATCAGGTTGAGTATGAAGTACCAAAGAAGATCCCTTTTGGCTCCGTGAGCTTTCACTTTTTCTGATGCTTTCCCTCAGAATAGGCTATATGATACTGCCTTGCACATTGGAACAGATGCATAAACTTAGTATATATCTCCCTACATATATACCTAAGGTAGCATTCACACTTGCAAAAAAATCTTTGTTTAAAGTCAGTGAGTTTATACTAAAGAGATTTTGGCTCAAGGCAGTTCCACAGGTCTGGGTAGCCAGGAGTGCTTGTTCAGGCAGCTGCTCCCAGTAGCAAGGCAGATATTTATAGAACAGAATAACATCATCATTTAGGTTGAAAAAGACCTTTAAGATCATTGAGTCCACCCATAATTTATTCCCTCTCTCCACTGCTATAAAGGTGGCCTACAAGGTCAGTGAGATCTCTCTATCAGAGCATGAGTATAGATGTAGTTATGGTCCAGCTGAAGGTTTTTTTCTTAATGTATGTTGTAATATTCTCCTGCATTCAAGATACATTGTGTATGAGCACACAATTCCCTTTGTTCTCAATTATCTGTAATCATTTAATCAAAATATTTCAAATTCTAATACAAATAAAATTAAATGACAGTCTATTGTGATGTTATAAATATTCATGGTGTCCTTGTACTTTTTAATACATGTGTCAAAATAAGCTGTGGTTTTGTTGGAGGCCAGATGCTTCACTTACTGTAGGCTCACCCACCTTGAGAAATGAAAAGCCCAAGATCACTTTCAGAGTTTGTCTCCCATGCCCTGGCACCTGAAGGGATCCAAAACCTTTCCACTGTTTCTTTTCGCAAGTGCTCCTGAGCCATCGGCCGAGTAGCAACTGCTCACCTTTTACGACTTAGTGTTATAATTCCTTGAAAGATTGTCTTCTGGTGTCACTTCTCATACTATGACAAGTTTCAACACCCTCAAGGGGATTTTCTTGGGGATTTTCTGACCATGGTGGCATTGGAGCTGCTGCAGTGCTCCTGACACCTCTTTTGTGTCTCTGACAGGCACCAGAGAATGGACTTCGATGAACTCAGCTGAACTTGAAAATGTATAAAAGAAGCATTGGACATTGTTCATGGGCATTTGCTTAACAATACAATTTTCCAAGGCTGTGAAATATGGAAATATTAAAGGGAAAGTATAGTGCAATGAAAGAAACATTTTCATATACTTTGCAGCACTAGTTGATTTCAGAGATTTTAGGCATTTCTTATAATTCTTTGTGTTAGTATACCTGCTTGGATCTTGAGCTCACAGCTGCCTTGTGGAGAAATACCAGGTGAATAACAAAAGCGTTTGCTGGAGAATCACAGGAACGTAATTTACAGTGTGATGAATTAACACTTCCACATAATAAAATAAGGTACTCCAATACTACAATATGAAGTTTTAACTTCTCATGTTGTGTTTTAGCAAGGGCCCAAATTAAAACAAGGTAACTGCTCATGCTCCAGCAACGAGCAATTTATAAGCAATTTAAATTACAAAAAAAACCCCAGTACAGCCTGGGAAGGTGGAGAAGATGCTGAGCAAGTATTGGATATTTGATTAGAAAAAAAGTATTTGAAGGAGACGTTTCAGCTTAAGGACATCTCTCTTTGGAAGACATAAGCTACTGGGAGGAAAACTTCAGACGTATTATTCAGGATCTGGCAGTTTTATGTTAAATACTGCATTTGTTCTTGGAAGGTTTTAGTAATGCTTTTTCGGGAAACCACTTTTTGAAGGACAAACGTGGCATCTGTGGACTTGTTTCTGCTGCTTTTGCATAATCTACAATTTCATATTCACAGTATGTGTATTAGTCTTTGACAAAAAAAATGTGGTGACCAAATAATTTTGACAAATTGTTTAATCAGAAGCAATGTGTTTTGCTTTTGAACATCCATCTCTTTTGGCTTTAAAATTAATTTCTGCTGCTAGGATAGGAAATGAATTTTGTTCTGTCTCTGTAAGGTTTAGTGATATAAATTATGTTGTGGAAGAATAAGGTCAAATATATCTTTGAAACCAGTAAAGAGAACGGATGTTATGTCAAAATAAATTTGGCTTCAGTATTGAATGTGACTGCTTTGAAAACAGTTATATTGTTCCAGTTACACAAATATTGTGTGGGGATGAAGAAAAATCTTCCCCTTAAAAAAAAGAAATCTGTATTCAAAATATAGACACATTTTGATTATTAGTGTTAAACTAAGAAAGAGACCTAAATGACTCACACCACTTCTAGACACCAATATTTTTTTTTTTTTTTTCCAAAATGGAATGTTTCCCAGGAGGAAGAATTGCCACCATTTCAGCTCACAGTCTTGTGTATCACAGTCTTTGGGCAAGTACGAGGTAGGGATTTGTGTCCACTCAGAGGAGGGAATTGAAACTTGGGTCCTTGGATTTCTGGATATGCCTCCCAAGTCAAACTTGTTAAGGGAGAGTAGGCAGATTGAAGTTGTCTATGTGATATGTTCAGAGCTGCCAATCACTGTGAAGGCTGAGATGCCTCTGTGCAGAACATGTGCCTTGAGCACTTTGGACACAACTGATTAGAACAGCAGCTTGGAGACAGCATTTCTTGACTTCATGACCTTGATTTGTTAAAATCCTATTTAGGGTGCCTTTGAGCCTTTACAAGTTGCAGTGCATAAGCTCCTGCAATGTATGCATTAGCTTACTGGAATTCTCTTTATTAGCATTAAATAACATTGACTTCAATGATCCTTGTGGGTTCCTTCCAGCTCAGGATATTCTATGATTCCCAAACATGATTTTTGCCTTCTCAGGGTTTGCAGTAGTTTAATGGTTTTGTTTTCTTTTCTCCAAAAAGCTAGAATATTATACTATTCATGTTGTGTCTCCATACTCAGCTTCAAGGATGCTTTGATTGATGAAGTCTGCTTTCTGGATGGTTTTTTTTCCCCTCCTCTATTTTACAACCAAAATTGTCAATCCTCTTCTAAGACCTAATAAATAATGAGATCAATCACTGCATAGTTGTCAGAAAAGCAAGTTCAGTGACTGAACTAACCTGGACTGCAGGTGAGGGATGTTTCATGTAGTCAAAGAAAAATCCTGGGCCTGCTCAGACAAATTGAAGGGCTGCACAAGGGACATTTGCAAAGGCTAACACTGGGCTCAAGGGGCTAGTCCTCTGGACAACCCATATCATCAATAAAAAGGGAGAAACTCCCATCCAAACAAAGTGGATGAAATAGGCTTTACTCTCACTTGCTTTATCTCTTTCTGGTCAGTGGTGGGGAACCTTCTGGAAGCCCAACACAGTGTCACGACTGGCCCTCTTGCTGGATGCACGGTCTGAATTGTCATGAGTCAGCTACTAGCCCACAGGAGAAGGTGGTGGTGGAGCATGCTTCCTTGAGGAAGGAATGGATTTGGGACTGTGTGTTTCACCTGTTCCACAGAGCAGATTCTGCTCCTTTCTTTCTGTCCTGCACCTTTCAGGCTCACGAGTTTAATGCAGTCTAGAACTGGAGAAAAGGTCAGTTTGTAACCGGGATTGTAAATTCATTTTACTTAAAGTAATTAAAAAATTATAAAGAGGTATTGGTCATTGGGTATTTAGTCCGGTCCTTTCCATGGTTGCTGTCAGAAGATACCAGTCTGGAGAGGAAAGTGGCATCACATCTTCCTCTGCCACAAGTCTAACCTGTCAACTGGAATAAGATAGGCAGTTGTGGTGTCCACACTTGAGGAAAGGTGTTCAAAAACATTTCAAGAATCACCAGGGGTCCATAAAACTCAGTGTTACAATGAGAAACACCCAAAAGAAGATGCAAATAAAGGTTGAGAGATTGTTTGAGGGTCAGTTCTATTGTTCCTCCTGGTAGATGTCTTTTAGTCCATCAGTAAAAAGGTGCAGGGAACCTTAGTGCTTAGAAGTTGCAACTAGTTCCAAGCAAGAAAGTGCACATTTTTTAACAGCAAAAGGGAGTGCTTTTACCCAGATGAACTGAGCGGAAGAGATGTAGGAGCTTTATGAGTGACCCCAGCTGCCTGCTCTGCCATGCTGCTGCTGGTGACTGCTCTTATGAGAGCCTACAGGAGGAGGTGAAGGGCTGTATCTCAGGTAGTCTGGAGTAAATCTGCTATTTTGAATCAAATTAATCTTCACTGGTGACTGAAGCTGCTCTTCCAGGGAAGGAGAAATTGTATCATGCTAAATTACCATAGCAGTGTTTGCCAGAAATGGTGAGTTGTGTCCTCATTGCACTGTAAGAACAACCTGTGATACCCAGTTGACAAGGACTACCTGTTACTTGATGAAATAACTGTGATGAAGCAGGCTGTAGTGGTTCTCAAAAGCAGGATGTTGAAATTAGCTAACCTCATGGTTTTAACTGGATTACAGCTCCGAGGTCACTTCCAGTCTGGACCAGGTATGTGTGTGACACAGAGTACTTGTGCTGGGAGGTAGTTAGGTATTGATCTCTTGCGTGATGTATGAACGCTAACATGAGCCAGCAAGGCACCCTTACAGCCAGGGCAACCAATGGCACCTGGGTCTGTGTGTGGGGAGCACTGTCAGCTGATGGGGGGGGCCCTTCCCCCCTGCTCAGCACTGGTGGAGCAGTTTCGGAGTGCTGGGATCAGTTCTGGGCTCCCCAGTAGAAGACAGGCATGGATATACTGAGGTAGGTCCAGTGAAGTAATGAAATGATTGAGGCATCTGATGTGCAAGGAGAGGCTGAGCAAACTGGGACTGTTCAACTTGGAGAAGAGAAGGCTCAGGGGGGTCTCCTCAGTGCCCATAAATACCTGATGGGAGGAGTAAGGCAAAGGGAGTAAAGGCAAAGGAACCAGACTCTTCCCAGTGATGCCCAGTGGCAGGACAAGAGGCAATGGTCACAATCTCAAATAAAGGAAATTCCATTTAAACACAAGAAAACACCTTTTACTGCACAGGTGATTAAAGACAAGAAGTTTTTCCAGGGAGGTTGAGGAGTCTTCATCCTTGGAGACACTCAGAACTTGACAGGGCACGTTCCTGGACAACCTAGTCTAGCTGTCCCTGCTTGAGCAGGTGGGGAGTTGACCAAGGCAATATTCAGAGCTTCCCATGACTGCAGCCATTCTGGGATTCTGTAATACCAGAATACATATTATGGACAAGGAGTGCTGGAGCTGATGACACTTGTCCTGCTGAGACACTGTATAATTTGATTTCTCATTTATGCAATGTTTTGATTAGGACTTTTATTGTGGCATCAGCACCCAACTGCTGTTCATTAGTCCCTCTTCTTCTGATGGGCTTCCTTTGTCATGTCCTATTGCATTTTAGCACTCAGCCCCAGATCTAGAAATTTAATTCTGTTTTTGGTTCTTAGGTGCATAAGCTTGCATTTGGGATCACATCTAAATTAACAAAACTGGACATTTTTTTTTATCTCAACAATTGATCAGTCAGTCTATATAATAGAACTGTTACCTTTATTGTTTTCCACACTAGCAATTTGTGTGTCATGCTGCAAGTTTTATGTGCAGTAATGTTATGTTTTTATCAAGGGCATTGATAAATGAATTGAAAAAATTAATGCAAAAAATCCTTCTATAAGCTCACAAACCATGCAATGCCTGGGAATGAAAACACTTCAGCTATAGTCTATTTTTCACCTAGTTGTTAACCAGTTTTAAAAATTAACATTTAATATGTTACATTGATTTTGTTTACAACCATTTTTTAATGCACGATTAGGTCAGATATTTGGTAAAGACACTATTTCAATCACAATCTTCATTATCAGTCTAATGCTTAATCTCATTAAAGCAGTATCAAATTTGTTTGATATTCTGGGTTCTTGGCAAACTGTGCCAACTGACATTAATAAACCCTTAATCCGTTAATTCCTTCATTAGTATCCCATAGCAGCGTTTCTATTAGTTTGCTTGATGACACTTGCTAGCTGAAGCTGCCTGTAGTTACCCAAGCGATTATATTTTTTGCTGAAAATGCGGGTTCAGCGTTAACTTTTTCTATACAAAGCCTGAAATTCAAATTACCGCCGTGCCATTGCCAAGGACCCTGACAGCAGAAGCGCAGGACTGTCGAGCAGACCATTTTGTCTTCGATTTCTTAACCCTTCTCCCCTCCCTCAAAGGCGACGGGCGGGTTTCTGTGGCATCCCGGAAGCGCTGCCGGTGCCGGTGTCGGTCCCGGCGGGGCAGCGGGCGCAGTAGCGCGGCGATGCTCTAGATGGGGCTTCAGCACCGGCAGAGGCAGAGAGCTGGCCTGCCCGCCTCTGTGCGAGTAAAACCATCCCTTAAAAGCTGTGGAAGGGTGGGAAACAGCGTGGTCCCTCCCTTAAATTCGTCCTTCTTCCTTTGCTCCAATTGTCTCTTCTCACACGGGCTTGCTTGGTGGCTAGAGACATCCATCAGGGATGGAGACTGAAGCCATTATTGTTTTATGTCTTTATTATCCAGCTGTACAAGGGGTGGAGTTTGTTTGGGCTTTGGGTATATGTTTCCACTCCTGGGGTTTGGCTGCTGGGCTTGGGGCGAGATCCCTACCCGTGCAGTCGAGACTGACCTCTGGCGACTGGCGGGAGCTCTCCAGTGTGCTGTGGAGGAGTTGCAATCAGGGCCAACCCTTGCCATTGGGAGCTGCTTTCAGCTGCCTGTCTTGTGCCAAGGGCACTGACCTGCAGACAGGATCTCTCAGCTCATCCACAGGCAGCACCGTGGTTGTGGATCAGTCTGGCGACCACAGGGTCTGGGCTGCACCCACCATTGCCCCAGCCCGGCCCTGCTGGCTCTGCAGGCACTGCAGAGCTGGCCCCAGCCTGTGAGACCCTCCGGCTCCACTGTCACTCCTGGGGACAGAGCAACCCCAGGAGGCAAGTATGAGCCAGGAGGCAGTTCTTCAGAAAAAAAACTGGAATCCTGGTGGACAACAAGTTGAACATGAGTTAGTAATGTACCCTGGGATCCTCTGTCTGCTGTTACCTACCGGGAGGGTGTGGGGAAGACTGATCCAGACTCTTCTGTAAGGTGCCGTGTGGGATGATGAGTGGCAGCTGAACACACATTGCAATCGTGGGGAATTCTGAGCAGATGTTAGGAAAAAATTGTTCACCACAAGGGTGGTCAAATACTGAAGCAGGCTGCCTAGAGAGGTGATGAAGTCTTCAGCCTTGGAGATAAAATCTCAACAGGACACAGCCTTGAGCAGCCCAATCTAGTTGCCCCTACTTTTAGGATCTTGTCTGACTGATGGTCTCCAGAAGTCCCTTTCAGACTATATTAGTCTGTAATTCGGTGATTCTGAAGTGGTGTTGCTGTATCTAAACCAGCAGTGTGCCCTGGCCTGTGCTGCCTCCCAAAGTGTGCATGGAGATCCTTGGGGAGAGTGCTAGCTGATCCACAAAAGCCATGTCACAATTTAACAGGGAAGGAGACAGAGTTCCAGTGTCTGGAATGGTTGAAGTAAGTAAGAACAGATTCCTAAAATATAAATTTGGAAAATAAAAATACCACTTTATTTCATGCAAATGCTGCTAGCTTGTCAATTCCATTAATTTCATTTATGACAATAGTTACAACTGTGAAATCCTGATCCTTCTCAGGCTGCATTCTAGACAGGGATCATTGATGACTTGTGCACACCAGTATAACTATATACAAATACCTTTTCTTTAGCAGAGATATTTCATTTGTACTTCTGTAGATTGAACCCCTTTTTGAAACTGAAAGCTGAAATTTCAGAACCAAACTAAAGAGTTCTTAACATTTGACTGACTTCCTTTAATAATACATATAACTAATTATTAAATCCTTATTCCTGGTTAAGATCCATTCATGTCAATATTTATAAAACATAATGACTTTTAGGATTGCTCAATTTTTTGCATACAGAAGACAGAGTTTGCTTTATACATATTTTAAAGCAGGTTTTCTGGAGAAATCTGGAAGTTGAGAGGAAGCTGAGACACTTGCCTCCACCTTCCAAGTTCACAGTGTCATTCCTAGAGGGAGAATATAAGCCAAAGAAGCTGAAAATGCCCTGCCATCAGCCTTTCTCTGTTTAATCTATTAGCCACTCAGCTGTATAATGTATTATCTGTCACACAGAGATAAGCAGCTTAGCTCTCTGAGATAATATTAAATATGTTTGGTTTAGCCTAATTCTGCAGTGCTCCATGCAGAGACACCCTGATGTCCACCTGGAGCCCTCATGAAACCAGTGCAGCCCTGCATAGTGGTGAGGATCCTCTTGAGTGGCTCACGGCCTTGGAGGAGAGACCTTTCCAACTCTCAGGTCTTTCCTCCTTTTTAAAACCATTTCTTCAGCTCCTGTTCATGCACTTCAATAAATGAAATATTCAAGTGATCTCACGCTTTAGAAAACAAAAATATCCCTGTCACAGATCATCCAGAAGTTTAGAGGTTCGAATAGAACTGCCTCAGTCTCTTGTTTAACAAGTTCTGCTGCAAAACCACATTTACTCCTACTTGCATTTTCCATAATTTAAAATTACATCTATTTAGTATTTCATTAGTAGTTCCTTAGAAGTTTGACAATCACATGTACTTCCTATATTGTCTTCCATTACTTGTAAAATTCATCTCACCTTGCAAAAAGCCCTGAAAAATCAGGTTTCTCTTGAGTCCACTGAAAGCCCTAATGACACTAATACATAGGTGAGGTAGCAGTCTTTGCTTTTTTTTGACAGCTCTCTGAGGTTGAAGGGATAGAGACTGTGTGATGACAGATCCTCTCAGCCCCCTCTCCACAGTGGTTCCAACTGTTCCTGGCACGGATGCATGTACTCCTTTGCTGTTCAGGGAGTTCCATCTGCAGCTCAATGATCACAAGCTGAATTTTAACCAATGGATATAAATAGATTTGATGGGGATGATGAATGTGATAGTCATCCCTAGACAGTCAGTGCCAAGAAAACAGTGACGTTATTAAAAAAAAAAATCCAAAATGTTTGGCTTTTTTGAAGAGGGAGAACGAGGTGGAAGGATGCAGTTATGGCAGTGTAGAACTTGAAAATAGTATAAACTGAATTTATATTGACTAAATATAATAAATACAGCACTGACTAAAATGCAGGTCTACCAGTGTTGGTGGGTGACCCTGAAGTAAGAATTGGTGAATACCGTTTGTGGTAGGAAAAGTAGAATAAACACAAGTTCCTGCTCTTTTTCCTTGACTTTTCTGTTAGTTCTTTGCATATTTTAAAACACAATCACAGTCCTCAGGTCATCAGCTTAAAAAAAAAAATCTGCTCAGACTTCTGCTTATAAATTCTAAAAATACTCTTTTTAGAGTATTGCAAGTATTCCTTTCAGTGGGAAACTACATTCGACATTGGAGTTAAATGTCATATGACCTCAAACAAGATGGGCATCAGTGCTGAGAAAACTGAATAGAGTGGTACAATTTCCACAGGATTTAAAATTAACCTCATTGGATGATTGGCTTACATTTCTAATCCGATATATCAGGCTAAATATAGACTTTGAAGACAATTTCTTTCCATGCAAATAATCACTGCAGGCTAAAAATGAATGAAAATGTAAATTAAGAAAGAAAAATATTAAATTAAATTATAGACAAACTGTCGCTTGCTAGAATATTGAAGATGCCTGCAAGGGAAAGAATGCAATAGTGGAAGAAAGAAAGAGCAAAATTATTGTCTTTGAATATATATATATAGAGGGAGAGTTTCTGATGCTGTCAGCAGTATCTGTCAAAGATCTACCTTTAGAGGCGTCACTGCTGACTTTCAAACATTTCATGTTTTATTACTGCATTTTAATCATTAATTATGAATGGCGTCCCTGAATGATCTGCAGGAGCTATGAATCATTCATTATAACTAAAACATTTTTTTCTAAACCAGGAAAAGGACAGCAGAACCTTTAGAAAAGAACTAACATTTTAGGAAATGCTACAAATCAATACTGCAAAAAACTGTAAGGTCACAGAAGAAACCAGAGAGTGAGGAGCTGAGAATAAGACTGTATGCAGGTTGGGTTTTTTTTTAAATTTTGTTTTCTCCTCTAGTCTCCTAAATTCCTGAAGGATGTAAATATCATAAAATGTATTATGTATGCTGATGCAAGTCGAATTTAGTAAGCCCATATTAAAATTTTGTAGATAACAGAGCTGCTTCTGTGCAAGAACCAGCCCTGTGGCACTAAAACAATTTGGGAACGGTCTTTAATTTCCCATATTAAAGCAAGACATGAATTTCCATGTGACAGATAAAAAATATTTGCATCACTGACAAAGGTTGCTATCTCTGTTGGAATTCAGTAAGTTCCAAACATAGGAGAAATATCATAACCCAGTTCACTTGGTTTTATTTATTTGTTAGTGTAACTTGTGCCAAGAAGTATAAATAGCCCTTAGTTCCTGGGGAAGCTCACAGCACTGTTTTTGATCAGTCTCACTAGAAATTTACTCTGAATCCTGAAGGAGTTTAATATTCTTAGTACGTGAATTCCAGCCTATGAGAGACACTGTATCTTCAGCCATGATCTTCATTATACCCTAGTCCCATAAAAATTGCTGTCATTGAATGATGATGCAGTTTTCAGACAAACAGGTGAGACAGCCCAGGCTTGGAAGTGACAGCAATAAGTAGACAGTGTGAAGACACCACAGGTAAAGCTGAGTCTGAGTAAAATGGAGATGTCTGTAAGTATGAAAACCATGACTAACAATTACCTACTGCTTGTCATCCTTAATGGCTGCATCCCAGGGAAAGACAAAATGGAAAGGTCCTAAAAGAAATATCAAAAACGAGACTGTCTTTCAGAAATTGCTTTAAAGAAGATATACAAGACATATATCATTTTCTGATTCTCTGCCTGCTGCAAACTAGGTTTGCTGCTAAACTCAGAACCAAGCCAGGTTTCTCGGCTTCTAGGCCAGTGTCTCACCACTGGGTCATGCAATGGAAGTTTTGTAAGGCCCTCGCCAGTCATATCCCAAAAAGAATCTCGTCTTTGAGTTCATGATGAATCCAGGAGTTGCTGTCTCTCAGCATGAATCTGCAACCCATTTTGTGGAATATCCATCTTTCACACAGTCACATTTATTTCACTGAATGCTGCTTGTCTGAGTGAGGTCTACTCAGTGGGAATAAGGAATGCAGCTATGGGCTTTAGTGATTCAATGGTGAACTGAAATGAAGGAGCTGAACTGGCCCTGTGGACATATGAAACAATATTTTTCCCGTCTGCGAAGTCTTCCATGAGGTCTTTGCTGGAACTTTG
This sequence comes from Myiozetetes cayanensis, assembly GCF_022539395.1. Lineage (NCBI taxonomy): Eukaryota > Metazoa > Chordata > Aves > Passeriformes > Tyrannidae > Myiozetetes > Myiozetetes cayanensis. The sequence goes on along the minus strand of NW_026087411.1, from coordinate 82,271,766 downwards.
CTAGTCTTTTACCCACTGATGATGTGAGTGATCTCAGGAGGAACCACTCACACTGGATTCCAGTGCAGCCTATTTTGTAGTCCAAAAACTCTGAGAAAGGGTCTGTTTTATGTTCTATTATCTAGATTCCATTAAGAAATGCTGCATCCAATTATGACACCAAAGTATCTACTGTGTTGAGTTTAATATTTCTCAGACTTTCCTAAACTGTAGTAATCACCATTAAAAAGTTAATATCAGGTCAAAATTATCTCTTGTTGTTTTAAATAGAACTGGTGTGGAGTTTTGTATGCATAGAAAATAGACTGGGTATAACAGATATCTACCCACTTAGGGTAGAGAACGTGCAAATGCAAAACATAATGAACTTTATTCTACAAATCTGAAAGGAATAAATACATTTTAGCCAATTTTACAGGATTACTTTGCCAAAGAATACAGAAAGTGTATATACTTTGACAAGCAAGTCCATGCTGCTTGGCACAAAAGAGTTTGGGTTGAGACTGGAAAGACAATGCATGGAAGGACAAGGATTTCTCTACCCTTTGCCTGAGACACTGTATGGTTTCTAATTTATTTGGCTGCTGTTTAGCCTGGCTTACATTGCCTTCTACATGTTCCTTTGTTCAGTGTATTAGTTGAGCAGATTTTATCTATGCTGATCTGCCAGGCCAGGTAGCTGCTTTCCACCCAGTGCACTCCTGCTCTGAATCCAAGTCTCTTCTGCTTCTGCGCAGGCAGTAGAGGGTCCTCTCTGTTAAAACCAGCCCATGAATCACAATAATTTCCCATGTAGGGCAATATGGCCTGTCTGCAGCACATCCCTAATCATTGCTGCCACATTTTTTCTTCTCCCTCCATCAGCTTCAGCTCAAACTTACTAGTCCCCTCTCCAGCTTGGGTCATCTCCTCTCCAGTTTGGATAACAAGACCCATGTGGTTTCCCCACTCTTTCGTTCTTCTTGGTCCCTGATTGAAACACGCAATGCCATCAGGGCAGCACTCCCCTGGCCTAGAAGAATGCCAGTAGGTTGGCTGCAGCTGCTTTTATGGAGTTGAATTCATGCCATTTATGCATCCTGTCTGTGGGCAGAGTCTCTGTCAGTTGCCCAGGATCCTCTGCAGAAAGATGGGCTACACCTGTGGCAGGGCAGGCGTGTCCACGCTGTGCCTTTGGCCTCTGAGCTGAGGATTAAGGGTGGGACAAAGATTCTCTCCTGCTGGTTCCTAAAGGTCATCTCAAACCTGTGAGGGAGTACAGTCTTGGGTCCCCTCAATATGAACGTGGCCTCCATTTGTGGGCTTGAACCCAAGCTGGAAATGAGTGCACACATAATCTTTATCCTCAAATTTAGGTCAGCTTTCCAAGTCTGAGATGTTTCCCCACCTCTCTGTTCTGTGAAACATCTAAAAAACTCCTAACTATAAAAATGTTAACTATTCTTACTTCATTTACTGCATACACTTGGGGAAAGTTGCCAATATTCATGTATTCAGCTGCTTCTTATTCTCCACAAGTTTACTTGCTCTTTGCTCCTTGTATATGTAAATATTCTTACAGACCCAATTCTCCTGCATCCTGCAAGAAATGAATCTTCTAAAGCACCTTGTCAGGGTAGAACTGGTCAGATATGGAAAACCAGCTGGAAAACGGCCAAAAGGAATGTGGTGGTAGATTGTTTTTCAAAGGGCTTGGCAGAAGGTCCCTCCTGGAAGAGCTGGCAGGAATGTAATGCTCTACAGCTGCTCCCTGAGTGCACTTCACATCTTGAGTGCTCACTAATTCAGGTTTCATTGGAACTGCAGGTGGAGAAATGCGATTTGTGGGGGGTTCCATCCCTCTGCAGTAATGGAGATTACTAAAGGTTTTTCAAATTAGCAGAAATAAGGATGCAAGCCTACTGAACCAGCCATTGTTGAGCCTGATTTGTTTGCAGTATCTTGGGCTGAAAGAGTAGGCAGGGTAGAAGGCTGGACACTGAATGAAACCTGCCTGAGCTCCTGCCCCTCAGTTAGAGCCTCCATCTTCAGCAGTGGTGAGATCTTTAAACACACAAGTAGAAAATGAACTCTGGAACTTCTTAAAAGTTGTAGCTGTAAGTTTAAGGAATGATGACTGATTTAATACAGAACATGAAGGATGTAATAATCTCCAGGTTCAGTTATTGCAGGTCAGCTGACTGAGCGGTATCAGATGATGAATTTCACATGAAAATGTTTTTCTTTTCAAAGGTCCTCAGTATTAGGGAGTATTCATGGAGGGAATCAAATCAGCCACAGATACTAAAACCAGCCATGCAGCAGACTAAAGGGCAGCAGCTGAGAAGAATGGACTCATACAGCTCTGGAATTATCTAGGTATATTTAGATTTAAATGGCATGAAGGAAGGCTTACTTGGCTCTCTGTGGATTTTTTTTTTGGGGGGGTTTTCTTTTTATTTAGTTAAAGAGATGGTACAGAAATCATTCTGAAATCAAGAACAGTGCTACCTTTCCATTTTCCTCCACATACCACAAGTTTGTGAGTGCGAGTGTCAAAACCTTTCTCAAAGTTGTTCCAGCTCTGTCTCTTTCCAAGAGCCTGCTTTAACACATGTGCTTTGTAGTAGGTTCAGAGTAATTCAAGTCAAAACAGAAAAAGCTTTGTCTTGGGACATTATCTCTAAAATCTGACTGTGGGGAAAGCTGAGAAATGCTCTTAATGCAAACCTCTGGCCACAGTGAAAGTTCTGGAAAAACAGAGTCTTATGTGAATCTGAGCTTGTTATTGAGAGATGTTGATGAGTAATAAAACATCCAAAGCGTTTTTTGCAAGGGATAGGGTGATCTTGACTAGGGCTGCCTGTTGTGCATGTAGAGGAGGACTCATAAGAGCATGTACAGCACACAGCTGCAGGCATTCAAGCACAACTGAGAAAATGTATCCTGGAGGTTCCTTTGTGATTAAAATGATACCTTAAAAATACAGTGGCTTCTAGGATGTATGCAGAGGATTGGGCTCCAAACAGCATTATTTCATGTGCTTTCAAGCTGTGTCTAGCCAAGATTTTAATAGGCCATTATGCAGCAAGAGCAACAGTCTTGTACTTACATTACATTACTTTGGCCATTCTGCATGTTTTAGAGCCTTTAAGTTATCTTTCTCTTGGGTTCTGCAGTGTGAGAGCAGTTGGTGATATTCTGTAGCTCTGTCGATGCTGGAGCACTATGTTTTCTCTACTCTTTTGCTCCCTGCCATGACAGTCACATTTCTACCAAGGAAGATTGCTCAGAACCATCAGAGCTTTTAATGAAACTCTAAAACCGTAATTTTCAACATGTTTTGATACTTACAATTTTTAAAAAGTGCTAAAGAATTCTTTAGAAATTTCAAATATGTGAATTGTTGCAGAGTCTGTGTGATTTTACTACTTCTTAGCAACATTTCACAGAAGTAACTGATGGGCACCAACAACACAAAGACCAGAAAACTTCTAATATGCCTCAGACAGACTGTTCCTTTCACGTGAGAAATGAAGCCATCTCAAGCACTTTTTCAGTCCTGAACATAATATTCTTTTTCTCCCCTATTTTTCTCCTATCCCTGTTGTATCTTGCTATACAATTCATCTTTTATCATAGTTAGAATGTTCCTTGTCCAAAGTTGTACTTTTATACTTCTGTTTTCACATACTCGTACGCCTTGATTTTGTGTGTACTTTGTTACCTTAGCAGCAGGAAAGTTCTGTTTAATCTTCCATGAAGATCTGGCATAACAATGAATCATTCTTACCACGAAATCTTTAGAAACTAGCCCCTGCCCCTCCTGTAAACACTGGAAACTGCTCATAAGTCACTTTAGAAATGTTTTTAATTTATTACATTTCCTCTACTTTACTAAATGTTTGTACCATTGCCTTCAAGCCTCTAGACCTGTACAATAGAAATGGAGTTAAAGGTGTGGCCTTTAAATAAATGGCCTCAGGACACTTACCAGCAGCTGCAGGACAGAGCATGATGTCCAGTCTTAACCTGTACACCACCTGCAAGTGCAAAATGTCACATGATGATGTCTGATTGGTTTTACCCTCTGCAGAGTAATATTTCCCTGCTTAGGAGCCATGTAAAGTAAGAAGCTGCTCTACAAGCTTTAAAGTCTTTAACTTTAAAAGTGTAATGTTTATTTTTCCTAATTTTCTGGATTACTTCCACGATGAACTAGCTTCTTGATGTGTATGGATACACTAGCAAAAGAGATAAATGAGAAGGCTGTCTGGATTTTCAATGCCCTTGTTGCACCCAAGCTGCCTCCGAGAAGTTTTACTTATAAAAATTGAGAACTACAAGAAAATTCATTGAAATACAGATTTGTTCAAAATCTGCTTCAAAGGGTGTTTGAAAGGACACTTTATTAAGTTGTTGCATTTGTTGTCAAGTGGTCGAATGCAGGCAGGAAGCCCCCTGCTCTGTCTTTGATGGTGTCTCTAAACATGTGTGGAATAAGGATGCTGAAGCTTTGGCTAAAGCTGTGTCAAGTGTGATGGATGGAAGACCTCCACGAGCTCTGACACTTTAGCTCAATTTGAGTCTATCAACTCTGGCTGTGAGTTTAGCTGCTTAGACTCAAACTCAAACTGCAGAAGCCTCCCAGCCTAAGGGCTACAGGAGCAAAAGGGAGAATCTAAAAACAAAAAGAAAAATTTATATTGTCTTGGCTGGCTGCAGATCAGTTTGGGGCATTTGAAATGGAATAGTGGGTCTGGATTCTTCTAACAGGTGATAGTTTTACTTTTCCAACTACCTCATTTTTTCCCCCTAGCTTTTTGTGAATTTATGCAGCTCTGAAACACTTCCAAGTGAGCTGAAATGAAAGTTATTTGTTTTCCAGATGGGAAAGGAGACTAAATCTGTGGCTTTTGAAGGTTACAAAGAGAGGATTCTTAAAAGCAGAGGAAATAACCTTTAAACTACCTTAGTTACAGTTTTTACGGTTCCATTAGAATTCTTATTTTTTTTATTTACATCTCATGCTTTTTCCAGTTAGTGCCATTGCCACATGGTTTCTCTAGGCTACTGGTTATGTGTCAAGGCTCTCTCTGAGAGGTAGGAGCATCTTCGTCTATTTACTGAGAGATAAAGATATTCAGTAGCTTTCAGAATCAGACTTGTTATAAATTTTTTCCCCTGCCGTATTTAAGAAATTTATTAGAAAGCAGGAGTTATTAATATTACAGTGTAATGCTACATATCAGTGCCATGAGTGAATCACATACAGCCAGCTGCAGTGAGTTGCCCTGATTCTATTTGTTTCATAAAAGACTACCAAAATAGAATATTAAAACCAATATTTTCTAGTAGTGAGTAAATAGAGAAATAAGTGGGAAGTAAGCACCTCTGCCTTTTAAAGAAAACTTAGAGAAACACAGGAAAAGATGTTGTCAGAAATAATCCTGCAGTGTGAAGGAAATTCACTGAGTAAGGTAATGGGAATTTTCCAGCAAATTCCTATAATTACACACCTATCACAGAATTTTAACAAGCTGCTTGGTGGTACCTTACAAACCAACATAAAGAGAAGTTTGTCTCCTTTGCTCCTTTTGCTGAGCAGTCAGCAGCAATTAAGCAATAAACACTTTTGGTCACTGGTTGGTGGTTCCCACAGTAAAAGTTATGCTCAAGTGAAGACAGGAGCACCGAAGCCAGAAAATCTTAACCTTTGTACCTAAGTGTACCCTGATGATGTTTACTCTTTTTTTTCCAACAAGCACTCTCATGAAAGCAAAGTCATGTGTAGCTGTAAACTACAGGATTGCAGGATTGGTACTTGAATTCACATTTTAGGATTGGACTTTATATAGTGCTGACATTTTGCTCCACTCCAGTGAAGTTAGTGGAAAGCTTCCCAATGACTTTCACAAGATAAATCAAGCTCAAAGTGAGCACTGAGCATTTTATGGCTCTTGCTCTTCCTCAAGACCCGCAGCATTTCAAAACAGATGATCAATATTAAAATGTAAAGAAAGTTTTAAGGACATATTTAGCAGCAAGTCAAGGTCTGTGGTTAGTCTGGACATTGGAAGATCACTGAGGGCTGTGGCAATGCAAAGGTGTGAAAGAGGCTGACACCATGCTCTTCAGCATTGGTGTGAAACGGTGGAAAGGGAGAGCTTGAGTCAGAGGAAATGAGTAACCATATGGCTGCATGTAGAGAAGCAAGAAAATGAGAGTTGCAACTGTAGTAACATGTGTAAGGCTGCCAGGTATGTGGTTCTTAGACTTTAAATAAAGACAGGCTATGTCCTCACAGACCCAAAAGCTGACCCAAGGGCTGTAGGGATTCCCCTTGGTTCCTTGCAGATGAGCTGACAGATGAAGGGTTATTTGGGGTTATCTGCTTATCCCGTTGATTAATAACATCTGTTCCGCGGCTGACAGTATTGGGAGCTGTACATCTATACCAGAGAATGAAAACTGGTAGCACCGTTTAAGTCTTTTGGGATGCCTGGTGTAGGACAGCTCTCTTACCCAGTGACCTACCCAGCTTGTGTTGTCACTCTAGCTTGCCTCGTCAGGGATGCCTGCCTTAGAACGGCTTCATTTTCCGCCGCTTTGCCACAGCAAGCGGTGGCCAGAGGGTCCAGACCCGGCCCCGGCGGAGCAGAGCCTGCAGCTCTGCACGGGGTAGGAGGACCAGGAGCAGCCCTCTTGGCGGGGTGGGTCAATTTCACCCCTTGTTCACCTGGACCTTTGGGCAACACACCTGGAGGGCGGCGCAAGCCCCTCTCAGCCTCCCAAAGGCTCCCGGTAGCACCGGGCAGCCCCGGGCGCTGGGCACGGCAGCCGGGGGTGGGCAGGTTGCCTCTCGCCTCTGTTTCCCCGGCAGCCGGTCGCGGGCAGGCTGCCTCCCACCTCCGTCCTGCAGCTGTCCCCGCCCGGGCAGGACTACAGCGCCCGTCGGTCCCTGCGCGCCGCCCCCACACTCCCGCCTCCCGCCGCTATCGCCTGCCTCCTGCCAGCCGGGAGCCGGACCCGGCTCACCGAGAGGGGCTGCGGCCGCCGAGCAAGGCAGGGCAGGGCAGGGCGGCGGTGCTGCGGGCCGTGGCCGCCCTCGGGGGCGGTGGCGGGGTGGAGCCGGGCAGCCCCGGCCCCGTCCGTGCGGGGGAGCGGCTCCCGCAGCCTCGCTGCCCCCGCAGCCTCGCTGCCCCGTCCCGTCCGCTCCCGCCGCCGCGGCTCATGAGGTGAAGATGGTGATCCGCGTCTTCGTCGCCTCCTCCTCGGGCTCGGTGGCGGTGAGTGGGGGCGAGCGGCGGGGAGCAGGGAGGGAGGTATGGAGGGAGGGGAGCGGGGCCGCCGCGGGCAGAGCTCAGCCTGCGGGGCCGGTGCTGCGCGGGGCTGGAGCCGCCGCTCGCCCGCCCCGCGGCTGCAGAGCCTGCCCTCGGCTCCCAGCCTTCATCCCGCACGCCGGCACGGACCCCAGACCCCAGAGTGCGTCCGCGGGCTGTCCTGGAGCGCTGGGCTGAATTCGCCGGGGTTGCGTGTGCGCTGGGGAGGAAAAAAGACAACAAGACTGCCAGAGCTTAACTAGTTCTTAAATTGTAAAACCAAGCACCCCTAAACCCCTTTGTAGGGGGCAAACCTTGGGTGTGTTTAAAGGGTCTTAGAAGTGATTAAACAGGGCTAAACTTGCCCGCCTGGGAGGCGGTCAGCAGGGGAGAGCGCCTGGAGGGGCGCCGAACCCGGACAGGTACGGTGCGTCGGTGCCTGCACCGCTGCAGGATGGACAGATAAATACAAGGAGAGCCCAGGGACAGGCTTCAGGCCACCAGCACCTACCTCTCTGCATTAAGAAATACTCTGGAAAAGGTACAGTTCCTTTCAAACTCGCTTTTGAAAGACCTCACTGCTTTCGCTGTTTAATTGAAACTCATACAGCATTCTCTTGTTAATTATGCATGTGACCTATGAATTTCCATATTTTCATATAAAGTGACAGTTTTCTATTAAGGAAATCTGGGTGTAAGTGCTCTACTAAATTTGTTCTTTAATGACAAACATCAGAAGGATTTAAATATAATTGATATTCTTTATGCTTCAGCAGTGAGGGCAATGGCATTTTTTGCATTGCAGAAGGATGTAGCACTGAATTTTCCCATCTGAAGGTTTATTTTTGTTCACTTCCTCCAGCCTTTTACTGTGTGGTACTAGTTTTCAGTTCAGTGGCATGATGACAGGTATGTGTTCTGATATGTTTTGGCATGAAGTGTTCAAAATGCTTAGTGGCTGCCTTACAGCTAATAAAAACTAATTATCCATTTGAGTAGCCAACTGAGTAAACAGTGTCTTCAGAATTTTATTCTCCAGGCCCATCAAGTGTCCATAAGAGAAACTTCTTCCCCAGATGGGCAGTTGTTTCATGCTGTGGTAGCTTAGTATTGCTAGGTTTAGTTTCTGTTTCGTGCCTCATAGGTTGAACAATAATGCGTAGGTCTGTATTTCGTTTTTGTTGAAGCGGTAGAAAAGGGTCACATACTTAGCTCACCCACATCTCCAGTCTGCAAGGAGGTTATTGATAGGGGTTTTTGATTCTGCTCTCTCCTTACCTCGTCTGCTTACAAGGTACATCTTCTGTTAGCAGCAGCAATGTAACCCTCTTAACTATCTATTAACCCAACAAACCAAATCTGAATTAGACAAACAACTTAATTTGCACATTAGTGCACTTGCTGACTTTTTTTCTCGGTTGGACAGCAAGAAAATTACACATAATACCGATAACAGTTTGCGTGCTGGTGACAGTGAACTTTGTTCATCTAGACAGCAGTACATCTGAGTACAGCCTGGCCAGAGAAGAACAGATCATTTAGTGATTGAAAGTGCTGTTATACAGGACAAGAGCTGTGACATCTCTTTTCTGTCAATTTCTCTTCATCTGTGTTATCGCAGCATTTAAGAGCTTTCATTATGGGCTAGGTTCCTGCTGTTCTCAGTGTTGTATCATGGAGGCTTTTTCTCTGTGGGCTTTGCAGGGGGTGTCTAAAGATCCTGGTTAAGTGACAGAGGAAAATGAAAAAATAAAAACTAATATTAGCTGGTTATGTGGGAACCAGCATCTGGAGAAAAATGTAGTTACTGTATTGCATGTCTCTAAACATGGAAGTTTTAAACTTATTTTCATTCTCCTAGAACTAAACTTTAGTGTAAGGAAACAAGAAGTGTTTGAGTCATCTAATTCCTTGTCATCTCCTCCAGCCTTCAGCATGACTACATTAGCTATTTTTTGGGATCCTGTGCAATTGATGAGGCAGATGATTTCCCTGTCTAGAGAAATGAGTATCCCTTATTGATCCTACTCTTTCTCCTACTACAAATGGTTTCAGAATCCATGGTTTAATTTTTACCTGTAGGTCAACCGGAGTCAAATTGTAATCTAGCTGCTAGTTAGAGTGGATGTTGCTCAGATTAGTAGCTGACTTGCTGTAACTGACAAAAATTTCTGTATGTAATATTGGCTGATAAACAAAAAGCAATGTTATTGTGACACAATTCACTTTCCTAATCTCACTAGAAATACTTTGTTAAATTTACTTGTTATTTTAAAATAGAAAGTCCACGTAGACTCTAGGGTAAGCTTTTGTTTTGGCAAATATAGTGAGCTAAACTCTTTGTGTATGACTCCTTTTGAAATCTTCAGAATACTGAGGTCAAATGATAGGCATTTGACCGAAATATTCCTGAGAAATATACTGGTTATGTAGCGTATAACCAGGCTTCAGTCAGCACAGGCTTCAGTTTGCATAAATATAACTTCCTCTGGAAACGACTAAAATATTTATCAATCTCGATACTTAGTGTAATTTCTTATGTGAGAAAGAAGATAAAAATATGCAATTGTCATATATAAGTCTAAAAGATAAGTGCACACAGTGTTTTGAGGGATCATTCAGAAGAATGAGAAAAGGAAATAATTGGAGCAGATGAGAAGGAGCCAAGAATAACATGAATTTTTCCCTTAATTTCCTCTTTGAGTTCTCCCTGCAACATCTTCCAAACACCTGGAGGTTCTTAGAGTCCCAAGAGGTTAATGGTAATAACTACGGGGGTTTTGTGGTTTTGTTTTGTTTGCTTGGTTTTGTTTTTGGTTTTGTGTTTTTGTTTGTTTGTTTTTTAAATAGTACTTGTGAATATAAACTCCTCATGAGCTTAAAGTAGCTCACAGATCCCAAAACCTAGTTGTTGCTTGAGTGGAAATATTGATTTTCAGTGTTTAGGGAAGCAGAACTGTGGATTTAGCCTGTAGGGACGCTGTAGACAAGCTTCTGAGACCTTGTGAGAAGGGAGGAGAGAGCCATTGTGTGTGTGTGTGCGTACATTTCTGAATAACCTCGTGTTGTTTGAAGCGTGCATTAGGCAGATCCGATCGAATCACAATGTGAAGCCTCTGAATAGGCAGGCAGGCATGTTTCTACAAGCCTTACTGCCTCCTACTTTTACTGACCTGAATTTCTACTTGTGATGGTAAGCTGTGTCTTGAATTCCAAGCACTTCTTTGTAGGGCTGGGGAGACAGGCTTTGCTACTCCTCCCTGATAAGGACATTCAGTGTTCTTTTGTGCTTAGGAGAAAGGTTATTTTTAAAGTAGCCTCTGCTTTTCTCCCTCAGCAGTGCCTCACTGTTTTCAGGAAATAGCTTGTGTCCGTGTTTTTCACCAAATTATTCCTAGGTGACTGTAATTTTATCTATTTCACTTTTCTGAGTCTATCAATAAAAATTTACATTTGTGCTACCATACTGTGTATTGACTCATAGTTAAATGGTTTTCAGTGTTTTAAAGCAGCTCTACCTTTGTCAGGAGACTGGTAGCATGAGCTAAGTAACTCTGTGTCTGGAATCCCTACAATTATCTAGAAATGCCAAACCAGAGAAGAATTCAGTCTTGCAGTCAGAGGACTGAGGATCATGTAAGGGGAATATCACTGAATACCTTTCAAATAATGGAGAAGCTTCAAACAATTGCATTACTTGTACTTCTCCTTTGTGGTATTTATTTATTGAAACTTCACCTCTTATTATCTGGACAGATACTATAGAGAAGTTAGTGGAATAATGACACAGTCTACTCCGACTAATGAGAAACGTGAACACACAAAAATATCAGTGGGAAAGCCTTTCACAAGGTGAGAAGAACACACCACTGAAATGAATTCCCATTAGTGTACAAGGGCAAGTGCTGCTCAACCACATTCTCCATGAAAGCATGTTTAGAGGGACAGAAGGGTTTTGGAAGGAACAGCAACAACTTGAAAAGAATAGACTTTTTTAAATGACCAAAACTTGGACTTTGACTCTTGCTACTGAAGAGAATTATTTATGGATTTTTTACTAGGAAGCTTAATAAGTGCAGTTATAGTTAAATTGTTTCTACAGCAAATATTGGGTTTATGAGACTAAAGCGTGGGTTTTGTTTAAGCGTATTATGGAGGTCAAACAAGTGAGATTTTTCGTTTCCTGGAATGATGTTAAATCACATTATAAAACATTGGAATGTCAGAATAATTACAGTCATGTTTGTTTGGTTCACATGTTGTTGGGTAACGTAATGAAGACAAATGCAGTGCTAGCATTCTTAAGGCTGAGCTGGTCTCCTATCAATGGTGAATTTCAACTCCACCCATGTTTGTGCAAAGTCATTGTACCTCAACATTTCTCATAACACTTCTCAGGAATATTGTGTGAGTGGAGTGGAATAAGTTAATTTATAACATGTCACTTTTAGAATATCCACCATCTGACTTTTTTTGTTGTTGTTGTTTTTTGGTTTGTTTGGTTTTTTTTTTTTTTGCTTATTTGCACCCTGAAAGCACAACAGTCAAAATTAAAAGTGATTTGACTGAGTGATACATGTACTTTTTGTGAAAACAGTTATGGTGGTCATTTGGAGGAATTTATAACTTGTTGCATGTGATTTACAGAAGTTCAACTACCTAAATTATAAAATAATAATCTTTGCAAATTATAAACAATGTAATGACTTTTTAAGTTTATAATTTAGTAAAATCAGGGCAGCAGGTATGTTGACTTTTCAGAAATGAGACAATCTTTGCAGTTAGAAGTGATCCTGCAATATTTACTTGGGAAGTAGCAGTAAATTCTTAACCACAGTGTTGTCTATCATGTCAGCATGCTGAGGGTACACCTGTTGGATTGGATCTTCAAAGCCTGATTTATGAATCCCGCATGAACATTGTACTTTGTCACTTCACTTGGTCAAGATGGTGCTTTTGCTTGTGCACCCACAGAGCAGTGCTGTAACCACAGCAGGGACACTGGAAGAAAAAAGTTGGATCCTTGCTCAATCACTGGACACATCATGTTTATCCACGTCTTGGACATTAGCAATTATATCAGGACCATAGGAGAGATCTGGAGACTTTCTGGATCTAGTCCCTTTGACTGACAAAATTAGTTCCCTCATCCTTCCTCAAGTTTCTTATTGTCGGGTCATGTGGCTCATATTCCTCTTTGCTGGCTTCTGTCGGTCCTATTTTGCAGGGCTGTGGTAGAGGGGGCCTGAGAGCCTCACTCATGACTGTGAATTCTGTGAGGCAGGGAGGTCAGTGCTGAAGGCTTTAGCTGGTTTTCACCTTAAGGACTGACTGTCCATGGATCTAGGTTTCAAGTATTCCAAATAAGTCCAAATTCTAGTTAATTCTCCTGCCCTGTGATAGAGAGAAGTGTGAGCTTCTGAACAGCAGTTCAGATAGCTCAAGGAACGTGTTCAGGAGAGAGCCAAGTGGGAACCCTAGTCACAAGGATGCAGGTGGAATTTGTGTATGGTATTCAGTACCTAACAGTTGCACCATTCTTGTATGCTCTAGTGCTTTTCAAATATTTACATTTCTTCTTGGCAGATAAAGTATGTCGGAAATAATGCTACGTTGAAGAACATGCCGTGGGCTACACAGAATCATGAGCAGTAGGACAGTTATTGACCTTTGATTACAGTTGTAGCTGTAATAAAATTTCAAAGGAGGTGTTGTTCTGACTGGGTTTTAGAAAACTTTTCCCCTTTGTTTTTCTATAGAGTACAGCAGTGTCAAAGTGCAAGTCCCCCAGTGGGCATACTTCACTGATGGTGACCTGTTCTCCTTAATCTTCCACCCATATTTTCAAAGCCTAGAAATTCTTATTCCTGACCCTGATCATAGTGTCAGCGATCACCGGATGTCACATATAACTGAATTTGAACATATTAATGAAAAAGAATATTGAAGTAATGACTAACTTGCATGCTAACTTGTCACATTATTCTCTGCCAACATTGCTCCTGCAGAGAGAAACTCCAGCTGAGGGGTGGGGCTGGTGACTCCTATGCTGGAACACTTTGGGTCACTGCACCTGCGCATTTCAGTGCTGCTGAAAGGAAGAGCCTGGTAGCAGCAACTTTAATCTGGTGAATTCCAACTGAAAGCAGCGTGTTTTCCATATGCAGCCTACTGCATGCTGAATGTCTGGTTTCTTGTCACTACAAGGGTAGCTCAGCCAAGGGACAATGAGCTGAATTTTGCTACGTTTTGGGATCACAGAACTGCTTTCCCAAAATTTATTCAGCTATTCTTCTGTAAACCTGGGTCAGATACTCATTTCCTCTCTAGACTTTTTTTTTTTTTTCCTTCAAAATATGCTAAGCACTAGAGGTTTGGGTGGTGGGTTTTTTTCTTTGGTTTGTTGTTTTTTTGATGTAGTGGTTTTTGTTTGTTTGGTTTGGTTGGATTTTTTGGTCTTTTTTTTTTTTGAGCTAAGTATCTATGTAAAAAGAGATACTAAAGAAGATACTGAATTAAAGTCATTGCTGGACTAGTGTGAATCCTGTGATCTGCAGTCATTTACTAGGTTGTGATGTTTAGTGTGGTAAATTCATGTAAGATGTGACCCAAAGTTTGTTGAAATTGGTGAAAACATCTTCATTGACTGACTGGGCTTTCATTCAAGGTGGATGACCTCCATGCTTGTCATTAAACCCAAATGGTGTCTCATGGGTATGAAAAGTTCAGGACTTTATGAATCTGTATTGTTCTGAAAATTCTTTTTCATGCTTAAAAGAGATAAAATGCTGTTGGCTCCAACTTGCAATTGCTCAAGTATGTCTGCAGCTTTACATCTCCTCATTAGCAGTAAGGAGGCATGAACCTCAGGATATAATCTACCTAAAATGAAAGAACTGGCTTGTTGGTAGAAGGGTTGTATTGGGCTCCTAAGCCTCTGTCCTTGGGCAAACCATAGCAAGTGAGTACCAGCTACATGTTTTACAGTCCACATTCTAGGCAAGAGAGCTGAATTTCCTGAATCTCCACCTTCTGGTGGACAGTATGGCTAGAAACAAATAATTAGCTCCTGCAAAGTTATGTCTTCTATTACTGAATACTTCCCTGTTTTTAAGGTTTAAGAACACGTAGGTAAAATCCAAGAAAAGTGAAAGTTTACTAGGCAAACTTACCTGATAGTGCCAAAGCCCAGCAAAGCTTGCCAATGCAATGGGACAGTATTTATTCAGAGTAAATTACCTTCCTTAGTATTTGTAAGAGCTTGAAAAAAATCCTATATTTTAAAGGATACATTAATATTCTGGTTCTAATAGTCTTGCTAAAAGTGAAGTATACTGCTGGATAAGCCTATTTCACTTGCTATATGAATGCTTTTGGTTTTAATTTAAATACAAGCAAAACTTAAGTCTATAATTCAACATGTTTCAGTTGACCACTGTTAGATTCTCTCTGGTACTCTTGTACACTAGCCATTTCCCAGTGTAATTATTTCAGAGTTTATACTTCTGTTTATCCAATGAAGGAAATATAGAAGAAATTATTAGTTTTGGGAAAATAGTCAGTATTTAAGGAAGTTCTTCATTGTATAAAATCATTATCACCTTTGTCTTTAGCAATTTGAATGGAACTCGAAGATAAGAACTGTCACTTAACTGGTAACCCACAGTGTATCTCATTACTAGTAAGTACACTAAGGGCAACAGCTTCCTCAGCTGCATCCTCAAGTGTTGGTCCCCTAAGGGAGCCTGTCCAGAAGGAAATGCTGCTATCTTTGTTTTGCTTAAAGTGTTTAAGCTCACTAAGCGGAGTAATCAACACAGAAATGCTGTATTTTGTAGAATCTGTTTCTAGTTGAAATCTACTGTATCCAAAACCGTGATCACATTCCAGTGTGTCAGTGTTTTTTAACAGCTTAATTTTTAAATGAGTTTTACAGGAGGTAGTTAACGTTTTGTAAGTCCCTTCAGTTGGTAAATTTCCTTCCTGGCAAGGTGAGGGGAAATGTAGAGGCAGTGGTAGTGTTTCTTACCTGTGGCTGTCAATGGAAACAGTCTGCAGTTATCTGCAAAAGTTCAAAAAGCTTCTGAGTTACTAAGTAGTCATGAGATTGCTTCTGTAATCGTCTCTCCCCGGGTTGGTATGTTGTTTGATTGGCACCCACTAGGTGGGCAAATAGAGTCAATTCAGAAACTTAAGTCACTGTTGACTGTTATTTCTCAAAACATCAAATTTTAGTGTGACTCATGCAGGTGAGCAAAGTGTGACTGATCTTTCAAGAAATGAAGTTGTTGGTGACTGAGATACAAACATTGTACAGGCAATTAATTTAACATAGTTTGTCTCATTGCAAGAGAGCATGCACAAAGCTTCCTTTCTTTTCCTGCATGGGCTTTAGACCTCCATCTGTGAAGTGTTTTGGGGTGAAATCTTCTAATTATTTTGTTCAAAGCTGTGGCAGTCCTTCCATTCAGATGTGCTGCTTTACTGTAAGAGATATTTATCAGCATTCTGAAGAGGCTGAGTCTAAAGAGTGTTGATATCCTTCTTTTGGGGTGAAAAGAGCTACAATGATGAGGAACCTTCTCAAACCCAAGTAATTTCTATCTCATTAGTGGGTGAAGAGAAAATCAATTTGATTTTACATCAGTAAACAAGCTTATTTAGTCTAGATTTAATATTGTACTTCACTATAAAGTAATTCAATTTGGCACAGAGAAAAGGGATTAACTGTCTTGCTAGCTAATTTATGAAGAGAAGCTCTTAGGAGATGCAGGTTGTTCAGTGAGTCATGTGAATCCTCACAGCATGCCCTTCTGTTGCTGCCCATCTCCCTTGTGCAGGACAGACCTTGCCTTCACAGTTAAGAGTTCCAGGATTTGTTTTGCTGTTCTATTTCTGGATAACTAATCCCCCACCATTCCTACTAAGACAATGTGGGAAAACACAAAATGTTTCTCATTTTACTGCAAGGAATAAACTTGCAGAAGTTAACGCCTGGGAGTGACCTTTTTATATGTATGAACCTGTATTTTGTTTGAATATGCATATGTAGAAATGTACTTTTGCATACACACATATATATGGAGAGAAAGAGAGATCCATATATATATATGGAGATAAATATATATGGTTATGTATATATATATACAATGTATGTTATGTGTGTTTGTATCTCTGTATATGTGTGCATGTAGGTATGTTTCTTAACCTTGGAATCACCAATAGATACTAATTATCACTCGGTAAAAAGTAAACCACTGATTTTTGCGTCCTCAGAAGAGAAATAAAGATTAAGGTCTGGTGGGTTGGTTGCTCAAGGTATGTCAGCATCTGTCAGGGCCATGTCAAAAATGCCTGGTACCTTTATTTGACCAGCTGGACCTTCTGGAATTGTACTTGTGAATATCTGTCTTCTGTGTAAGCTAGAGTGCTGAAATCATGGTGCTTGCTCAGCTATCTCTGTTATTCCACATGTCTGGCCTATACTTAAAAGCTTTACTTCTGGAACTTATTTCAGATAGTGAGGTGTTTACAAAATATCAAAATAGCTATACCTGTGTAGGATACCCACCAATATAATTGTGATGGCTGATGGGGATATGTAGTAGCATAAATATTTCCCTTCCTACCTAGGAAAAGGGTAACA
The DNA here is from genome assembly GCF_022539395.1 of Myiozetetes cayanensis. Taxonomy (NCBI): domain Eukaryota; kingdom Metazoa; phylum Chordata; class Aves; order Passeriformes; family Tyrannidae; genus Myiozetetes; species Myiozetetes cayanensis. Next base: position 82,254,819 of record NW_026087411.1, on the reverse strand, counting down.
TGGATGTAAACAATGTTTTGAGGATTTTTATCTGACAGCTCACACAGGGCTGGTGGAGACAACTGAAGACCTTAGTGCTGATAACTTCAAAGTTGCTCTTCTGCCTGTTGCAGAGCTCCAGGACAGAACACATGCCTGCAGTGTTCTGCAGTGCTTTGTCACAGCCTTGAGCATTTGCCTTCATGAATGCTGGAGTAGTGAAACACTGGCCCATGAAACTGAGCATCTGCAGCACCAGGCCATGTCCAGTTTTGTCACTCTTGCAGTAGTGATGATAACTTTTGGCAAGCTTCTACTTGTGACAAAACCTTAAACAACCACAGTTTGTGGCTTTCTGAATGTCCCATTTCATGGGATTGTTCTGTTGCAAACTGCCAGCGGGGTTACCCCTCAGAATTTTTTTTTTGTAGGCAGAGCCCTGAAACCGTGATCTTGTATTTCATGTTAAATAGAAATCAAAGCATAATTGTGTATGTTCCCTTCACAGATGCTAACAAGTTTTTCCTGTTGGTTTTTGGGTTTTTATGTTTTCACAAAAAGGCAGAACATTGTTTACTTTCATACGTTAGGAAATAACGCCCATTGAGAACCTTTTCACCAATCCATGTAATGCAGGTCCTGTGAATTCACTGGATAGATCCCAGTTGAATGTGACTCAGTAAAGAATTAATCAGAATTTAACAGTGGAAATTCTGTCACAACTTTCACAAGCTTGTTTTGTTTCGTGGCACTTTCATATGCTGCAGAGGATGACATTGGGTATTGTCAGTGCTATTAAATCCTTTGAGTGATTATTTGGAACAATTTAATAGAAACATTACAAATCAGATTTCTTAATTATGGAACTGAGGTCTGTGTTTTTTAGAGAAAGACAAATGAATTTTTATGTGTCTTCATTTGAAAGCAAGCTTCCTTTGACTTGTTGAACAATAGAGCGTCAGCATTAAGTTGCTGCAGGGATAATAGTGAAATTATCCCTATCTAACCCTAAAGACATGCAGTTCAAGTATGCATTAAACCTTGGATCTGGATCTGCATCTCCTAAGGTCAGACAATCTTCCTGAAACATCTCTGAGTGATCTGATATGCATATATAGAAGCAGAGATAGGAGTGGCATTTGAAGGATTTAGGTAGCAGCACATTTTTCAGTAGGAACCTCCTAGGAAGCTAAAATTGGTTAGAAAGAAGACATAAAACTAGTGTTTGATCAAAGAAGACAGCTGCTATGAAGGCCCTGATGCACAAGCAGTCCCATCCTGCTCAGTGAAACTGGGTTACCTGCAGCAAGGTCTGTTTTTTGGTAAAGGTTCCCAGCATCAGGCCCCAGGGAAGTATGCAAATCAGTGGGTTTATGCAAAGTGGTATTCAGCGATAACTTTGGCTTCATGGAGGTCACTCCTGTTGACCTCCTGTTACAGAAGATGTGTTTGCAGTTTATGGGATAATAATCAGATGGCTGCTGTGTTTGGGGATGCAGCTAGTCACTAAGAAATGGGTCTGCAGAAGTATAAGAGAATTTACAAATATGGAGTTCTAAGAACACATAAGCTACATGGATATAGTTGCATTTGTTGAAAGAGAAATACTCTTGACATTTATTAATAAAGTTAGAAGCCTTGTTCAGCTCAGTTGAGTCAAAGATAATTTTGTTACTGATCTGAATAATAGCAGTGGCAGTCAGCCTTAGTTTAGAGAATGACATCAGCAAAATCCATCATCTTAGCCTTACAAAAACATACTGGTAAAATGTTGCAGTAATATAGTCCAAGTTTATCTGAAGCATGACATTTGTCTAGAGCCACAAATGCATTTTTTGGTTGCAGGTTCATATACTGCTGGGAAAACTTGTAAATGTCTGTAAAAACACAGCACAACAAATTCTGAATGACTTACATTACTGTTACTGCTGTTACTTGTATTGTCAGGGTGTGTATATCTGTAGTTGGCACAATGACACATCTGTGCCGTGTGGATAGTAACTGTCAGAAGAAAATTAGGAAATTATTGACAACTTTATTTCACATGCTTGTTTTTTTCAGATTCTTGGGAGCATTTTGAAATCATAGTATCCTTTGAGATGAGAAAACGAGTAAATGCAAGCATAGTCCTTTTAGGGAAAGGCTAGATTTCCTACCACCTCCACCCCCCTCCAAGTGTCCAAGAGGTCTTATCATTCTTCCAAATTCCTGGAGGAGGATTAATACCTATGTGGGAGAAATATTGCTTATGTGGGAACAGAATTTTCCATTAAACCCAGCATACCTCTGCTAGGCTAGGCAGTACTTCAGTTTTGGAGCTTGCCTAAACGTCCTAAAAAAACTCTACCATACTGTTAGGAGACTCTGCTGCGCGTAGCATGTTACGGATCCACACTCTATGTTCACCACCTCTTGTTTCTGGAAAGCTGGAGCTGCAGCTGGGTGTAGCTGGGTGCTGGCCTGTGAGTCCTGAGTGACAAAATACAGAGGGTGCAGCCTCGTGAGTATGGTAGGAGATGGCCAAAGAAACTTATATCTTGAGCTGACAGAACTGAAACCCCACCCAGGCAAAGTGAGGCTAATTACTTGTTATGCCTCATGGGCTGCTCGGTGTTTTTATCCATTCTGATAGGTAAATACTCCTATGCCACTGGGTTTTGATGCTTAAAGCTAATGAGAAGGAAGAAACATGACCTACTTTTTTTGGTGCAGAAAATTTTTCTTTTATATCTCATTTGCAATAAGTACAGAAAATGTAGCTGGGGATGTTTTATTCATCGTGACAAAACAATGTCACTGATAAATACATAGAACTAGTTCAAACACTTTCAGTGCTCTGCTGACTCACCGTGTCACAAAAAAAGACAATTGTGTGTTTTCATCTTTAAAGTTTAGATGATAAACATGTTACATAATAGGAAATGTGTATTCATGTCTTGTTAGGGAGATTTTGTGGGTTTAAACCCTTATTTTTCTTTGCAGAATTTAGAGTAGAATAGAATATTTCAGCTGGAAGTAACCTACAATGATCATCTAATCCAACTGCTTGACCAGTTAAGGGCTCACCAAAAGTTAATTAAAGCATGTTATTAATGGCATTGTCCAAATGCATCTTAAATGTTGACAGGCTAGGAACCCTATTCCAGTGTTTGACCACCCTGTGAAGGAAATGCTTCCTAATGTCAAGTCTGAATCTCCCCTGATACAACTGTTACACATCTCATCACTGGATACCCGGGAGATCTACACCTTGCTCTGCACTTCCCCTCCTCAGGAAGCTCTAGAGAGCCATGGGGTCATCCCCCAGCCTCCTTTTCTCCAGACTAGACAAGCCCAGAGTCCTCAGCTGCTCCTCATAGGACAATCCTTCCAGCCCTATCACCAGCTTTGTTGCCTCCTCTGGGCACATCCAAGGACAGTCACATGAGGTATGGGGCCCAAAACTACACACAGCACTCCAAGTGAGGCTCCACCAATGCTGAGTGCAGAGGGATAATCGCCTTTGGTGATGCTGTGTTTCATGCACCCCAAGACATGGGTTGCACTCTTTGCTGCCAGGATGCATTGCTGACTCATACTATTAGAACATTTGCTTACTTTCCAAAACATCCTTATAAAACTGCTCTCTTTGGTGCTATTTCAGTGAACTTTAAACAATTGCCAAATATTTAGCATTTTAAGAAAATAAAGAAACAAAATGCATTTCTCATGTTTTTCTTCCCTTCACAAAATCATAATTCTACCAAGCAACCTTGATGCACACTAACAAGTGACATCTCTGCAGATTTTTAGCTATAATAGTATTGAACTTCCATGTGCAAGATACCAAACTGTTCCCCATTCTCCTAACTCTGTGGGAGGAACTGTGAGATTTGAAGATCAACTGTCTGTTCATCTATGCAGGACAGAGTTTCCAGTAGTTCAGAACTTGAACTTGACAGTTCTCATCTACCTTGCTGAGCTGGGACTTGGCTGGAAAGCAAAAGATATTCTTCAGAATCAAATAACTCAGAGAAATCAAAAGAAACAAACGTGCATAAACATAATATAACATGGAGATCAGAGAACAACTTGCATTTAGTTACGAGGTACTGAAGAGTAGCTGAATTAATTAGGGTTGCAGTTATCATACTTGTATTTATGTGTAGTATACATTTTGAAAAGGAAGATAGATGTTGCTTGTTGAAAGGGTTTCTTTCATGATGTGAAATACTTGCTATAAATGTGCCACTTTGACATAAGGGAGTAGTACAAGGAGGAGTTAAATGTAGAATGCTAAACAGGAGATTTAAATTATTCACTGGCATCTTTGAGAGGTTTCTGTTGGAAAAATGCATGAAAATAACAGTTTCTTTTTAATCACTCTCTTAAAGTACCGGAACATATGGTAAATCACAAACAAAACCATCTATCTATTGAAAAAAGTTAGCTGCAAGCTATGGTTTGAATTGTTAGTCTTTTGAAGCAATAGTCTACTCCTGCAGGATGTTTCCATCAGGAGAAGTTTTTGATAGCTCAGGATATGCTTTAGGAATCCCTGAGACCTTACAAGCTGTTCAAAGTTTCTCTTGTCTTTTGTGCTAACCACTAGGATCATCAACTTTCTTAAAAAAAAAAAAAAGTCCTAGCACATAATTCTAATAATTTTGACTTCTTGAGTTGTTGTTGACTGGGACATTTTAAAAATGAAATCAAGTTACCAGCAAGCTCTGGTAATCTGTCCTCTGTTGTAGCTAGAGTCCAGCCACAGAACAATCAGCATGCTTTACCAGTATCCTCCCAAGGAAATACCTATTACTAGGAAAGATCCTGTATCTGAAGCACAAATACCATTTCAGGTGAACAGGAATGTTTTCAGGGTAGTGTAATTTCACAGAATGGAGCTCTGTCTGTAGGTTACAATGTACAACAGCAATAGGCTTTGCAAGGTCCCCTACTAGAACAACCAGCCGTGCATCCTGACTTTCAATCTGGCAATCACCTGCTTCTTGCCAGGCTAGGCATTTTTGTCTGTTCTTTTCCCGTTATATTTACTGAAACAATGCCTAGTAACCCCCTGAGCAAACTCTTATCTCTTGTTTTGAGCAGTGATAGGTGTATCTGTACTCATTACAGACTCCTTCATATTTCTGAGTGTTACTCTATTACTTGCACAGAGAACAATGATTTCTGACAAACTACCTTAAATAAGAAACCTTTCCCTTCAGCTTGTGATAAACATACATAAACACAGAAGTAGAGTTAAGTGCATTTGTCATAGTGCAACATCTGACAAAAAAAGTATCAGGTTACGAATTCATTGGACATGGAGCAGTCTATTGTCTTTGTAGCTCTACAGAAAAAGTAAAAGTAAATGCTTTCCTTTGCTGACTGCTTGTGGGGCTTTTAAAAAACAAACCTGTCTCAAATTTTTGTTGTATTTCTTAAATACTATACTCTTTTAAACATACCATGCATACATTGCACTGAGGTAAAGGTGTGCACATTACCTGGCTAAGCAGTACTTGAGCAGCTCCCAGAGACGTGCAAATTGATTTTGCATAAAGCCGAACAGATTGCCCTCCCAGTTCAACGGAGTGTTTCATATTGTGTGTCCTTAATTATGTCTCTGTATGCAAGCAGAAGATTGCTGCTAGCAGGAGACTGGGGCAGTGCAGACTGCATGTGGCCACTGTTTGCAGACTGTTCCATTTCTTTTCAGATTGAAAAGTTCTGAGGTCAGTTTTTATGATATTGAAACATTTTCTTGAGGAGGAAGCATTCAGGTGTTTATTATTGCTTTCTTATTGGAGCAGAAACATATTCGAAACATAAAAAAGAATGCTGATGTTGCTAAGTGTGTTTATAGAAACATTGCCTCCTCCTGGCTCTTCTGAGGAAGGTGTATGCTATGTTTGCAGTTAACACTGTTTAGAATTCTGTTTGTTTGATGTGGTTAGGGCTTGCATCTCTTTGTTAGAGCATAGAATCTCCTTCATATGTGGGAGTATGAAAAGTGAAGATGAGTAATTCTCTGCAGTAGCTATATTATATCTACATTTTACACTTCAACAGTCCCTTTGGTTATGTTTGCATGACTTGTAAAGGTAGAGGCTCGATATAATATTTTCAGTTGTGGGAGTGAGCTGAGCTTGTGTTTATGGAACACAAATGCTGCTTATGCAGTTCATATTTCAAATACCTGTAGCTGGTCGTGCTTCAGCCTCTGCTGAGCCATTTTCTTAGGATGTAGTTTTGTTACTGATATAAACTGATGAGATTGTGGTGCTGGTATTGTTTATGCTTCTTCCCTTGTTCCCCTGGTCCCTGCATTATGCTTCTGCAGGAAAAGCTGCAGGAGCTACTTGGCAGGAGGGAAGAACGTTGTGTCATGTCAGTGACAGCCAGCAGTGAGATCTGCTGAGCTGTATCATCAAACTGCGCTATAAAGGTGCCCCTGCCAAATGGAGTACATTCAATTTTGGGCTGAGTCAGTGGGTGGATAACGTGGCTGATGCAGTTCTGGAGTAAAGGCAGGTGTGAGAAGAGAGTAACCAGACTGAAAGGGAGGGAAGCAAATCAGTGGGACCATCTCCATCTTTAGAGGCACAGGTCTAAATAGGTGTATGCCAGGCTGTGAAACAAGTATGTGTGGTCAACTTAGATGTGCATTCAGTTTTCATTTTTTAAAAGTCGGACTTCTAAAATGCGCTTGTGGTCTGACAAGCCAGCTTAGAAGATAACCATCATAGGGCTATGTTCTCACTCTACGTGTGTGGTCTGAATATTTTTTTGGGGTGGGATTTTGTGTTAGAAAGCTGGCTATTTGTTCCTGGTATCCGTCTGGAATGAGTGGAGAGTTCAGGTTAGGCTTTCAGTTCCAGGATGAAGAGGCTGTAGGACAATCAGTGCAACACATCTCAGTCACCAGCCAGTGCATGGAGTGGTACCTGCTGTCATTTCCTTCACTTCAGGCAGGAGAACAGAAACCCAGGGACCACCCTCTCTCCAGAAGGTGGGGGCTAGAGTCGAGAGCAGAAGACCAACCTTCTGCATCCACTTTGAGGGTACCAGACACCCAGCAACGTGCCTGCTGACAGTGTGAAGAAATTTGAAAGTGGCAATGTGTCTGCTTTGTGCCATTTATATTGACTGGGCTAATGAAAGAAGGCAGAGAAGTTGTCTTTAATCATGGCTATCTCACAGTTCCTATTAATACTGCTACTTGAGTCATCTTGTATATAGTATAGTAGGAGTAATATTCATTTATCCTATTTGAGTTAGGTAAGTCCTGGACTAGTAAGTTTCTTACATGGTATTGAATATCTTGGTTAAAATAGTACAGAATAATGAAATGCTCCTGTCATTTAGTAATGAAGAGACCACATACTATGCTCCTCTGGTTCAGCAGCTGTCAGTAGGCAAGCCTTTCTAGTACAGAAGAGCTTCTGAAAACAGATTCAGGAAGCATAGAGAGGGGGGAAAAAAAAGAAGGAAACTGTCACCTGTTGGAAGTGATGAGGAACTTCCAAGGAATTTTGGATAGAGCATGTGATCTGATTTTGCTAAACCTCTGCTCCAGTCTGGACATGATTTATGATGGTAAGATCCTCTTTTTCTCATTCTGCTGTTAAATGAGCGATGGGATTTCTCTTGTTACTGGACATCCCTGTTCAGCTTGGCTGGGAGATCTCTTTCACTCCCATATTACTTGTGTGGGAAACAGAAATCCCAGAACAGAACAGTTTTTAGTCTGGCCAAAGTCATGAAAAGTAAAGTGTCTGAAAGCTGGAAGTAAGGTAAATTCTGAATAGAAGCAAGCAAATATTTTAAGTGAAGACAGTTAATTAACTATGGGAACAATTTGCAAAGACTAGCAGATTCTCTGTTATTATCAGTTCAGGAATGCAACTTAGAAGGAAAAAAAAAATTGAAGAAACTCTTTACTCTTAAGAGGTATTAATTCAGGGATGCTGAAGGTCAGAACAGACAATCCCAGTGGTCCCACCTGGCCAGACCTGAATATGTTTTTCTCCAAAGCAGTCTGAAAGTCTGGCTATTCTCCTGTTACCTGTTGCAAATCAGTATAAAAAAATGAAAACTGGGGCAGAAAGACAGAATACTTATGCTACAATAGACTTTCTTCATAAATTGGACTACTGATTAAATTGGACTGAGTGATTAGCTCATTTTAGCAGTTCTGTATGTCACAATGGACATCCTATTTTGGCTGCTTTTTAATTCTAATAAAGACATCAGCTCTGAATACCAGGATAAAATTGAGATGCCTCTGGGGATTTTTTTCTGTCTTAGTTTTTTGCATAGAAACATAGTTGAACAGTAAAACCAAATCCAGAGAAATGATGCTCAGAAAACAATCACCCTTCTAAAAATATGGGAGGCAATCATTGAATTATAATAGGAGACCATTAGCTCTATCAGAGTTTTCTCATCACGTTTAAAGATAGATTAGGAACATATTATGTAAAGATTTTCACCTAAAACTTCACAGTGGATATATGTTTTGATGGGGTATCTCAATGTCTTCTGGTGTGCTAAAAGATCTGAAACCCAAAATATTTTGATGCTGAAGCAGTCCATCCTGTAAGACTACAAATGCTTTCCCAAAGAGGTGTATGAATAGCCTCCAACCAAGCTTTCCTGAACATGGTACCTCTGACAATATGAATACTGTTTTCAGATTCCTTTCAGTTGCATCAAACTCTGGAAACCTTGGAAGCAGCAAGGTAAAATTTTACAAAGAGGACTATCGACCTCCACAGTTTGTCAGATGAGAATGTGTATTTCTCCACTGGGCTCTTGACAAGAGTTCAGATCCTCTACATAGGCTAGTGAGGATGGGAGAACTGACCCTGTTCTTTGCACCACGTTGTCTTTGCTCCATGTTTCATGTGGCTGAATGCTGGGAGCTCTCAGAGCGCAGAGTAAGCACAGATGAGAGCTGCAGCAGGATCGTGAGGCTGACGCACTCCTGCGGCACAGATCCAGTTGTAGAGGGAGACAAAGGTCCTGTGGTTTTCTTGGGGAATAATCAGCTGGCTTCTGTTGTGGCAGATGCTCTGAGCATCCGTCTTGCACAACAAGGCATAATTTAATAGGATTTTAAATATAACTAATGCCCTTGTTTCACTTTATAGGCTTGAATCAAATCACTTGGGGGAGGAGAAAATGCTTTTTTTTGGCTTAAAATTTTCAGGCTATTTTGTTTAAATTTATGCAGCTGGTACATCCACAGCTGATAACTCATACAGATGTCATGTGGAGAATTGTAAGGCTTATGGCTAAAAAAAACCCAACCCAATTTATTTCACTTCAACATTTTAATTAGTTTTATAAAAATAAAAGGAGAGATTAGGAAATATGTGTTTGTGGGAGAATTTTTGTGGTGTGAACTGTAAAATAATAGGGATCTGATTAAATCTAAGTTGCTGTTAAACTCCTGCTCCAGTGTACAGGGTACTGGAAGATACAGCACTGGAAGATACTGTACTGGAAGGTACAGCAGATGAAAATAGGTACATGTGGATATACATCTGTACTGGTGCATGTCCTGGCCCTGAGCAGTGGAGCTCTTTAGCACTCTGAAATGGTTCAAAGAATGGTTGCTGGCACAGACAGCTTTGGCCAAGGCCAACTTGGAGCCTCACAAACAGCTCGTGGCCATGATTTAGATGTTACAGCATGCCAGGGATCATTCCCAGTGTACAGTTTGCATGCAGCCACTCTGAGAGGCTGCAGGTTTAACAGGCTTGGCCAGATGATGCCAATTGGCTTTGGGGTCAGAGGGCTGGACCAGCCACTGTGTATTTTGCTAGTTGCTCTGACTAGTACAGGAGGAATTTCATGTTAGTTTTAGCAGTACTCCACTATAAGGAAATGACCTCTCCCACACATCATTTTAGATTTTTTTTTTTTTTTTTTGGTTGAAAGACAGAGGAAAATACATTGGTCTTTCACTTCTACATTTGGAATTTTTAGGAACATAATAATAGGTGTGTTGTCTTGGGTAACAGCAGTGATGATGACGTGGTAATTTTGCTGTTGTTGATGATGTATTAGTTGCGTGCAATTTTAGGTGCTGCCTTCTTGTGTAAAAAAGAGATCCTTTCACATATGCCTAAAAAATCTCGCCAGTATACACAAAGAAAGGAAAAAGAATAAGACAATGAGACACAAATTTACTGTGCAGACCACTTCTTAAGAAAGACAGTAATAGTTTAAGACCACTGTTTTCGCAGTTTCTTGGGATGGCTGCCGTCTTATTTCAAGGAAATAATGATTCCATCAGTATTTTCTTCAGAAGTTAGTAATTTTTGTCATGCATTTACATAGAGAGACTGGTTTGTGTGACAAGAACAACTAGCACATGCACTTTAAAAATCCTCTGATTTCCAAATAGTATCTAGGTCATATGATACCCAGAGGCATGATTCATCCACCTGGGCTTTATGCCAGCCAGCAACTGCATGGATCCGACACTCTAGGAATACTGTAAAATTATTAAAGCTGATTTTTTTTTTTCAAATAACACTACAACACCTAAGTTACAGTTCCTTTCTGAAATAAATAATTTCATTAAGCAGATGCAACAAATACAGAATAGACTGAGAATAATGCAGAGCAGACCTAGCTGAATGGTCCCAGGTGGCTTTCCTTGGCTCTGTAGACTTTAACCTCAAAGGTTGTTGTCTTGATATAAAGCCCTATTTGAGGCAGAAGTAGTCTTTACCTGAGCTATCTGCTTGAAGCCCAGCTAGCCATTAAAGGTTGATCTTAGAGTTGTAGGATCATTAAGGTTGGAAATGACCTCTGAGATCATGGAGTTAGCGCACCTTAGCTACAATGACCTAAAAACTGCCTGTGTTCTGCCTCTGTTAGGCTTTTGTATAAAGATAATAATCTCTTTGGGGGGCCGAAATCCCTTACATTCAGTACAAACCTCCTGCTTTTTTTGGTTTTTGCAAAAAAGGTAATTTTCAAGAGATGATGTCATGCTTACTTGAAGGCATATGTATTATGCAGACAGACACTCTTAATTAAGATTCAGCGAGCTTTGCTCAGGAGAATGTAGAGCTGCATTTTAAAATATGTGTAGAAGTCTAGGAAAACAAAAATGTGTGCAGCTGGGGTGGGGTTTTTTTCAGATGTAATAAGGTGTTTATCTCAATGAACACTTAAAGGAGTAAATTCTCCTGGGACTTGCAAGGTTGTTTACCTTGCATTTCTAGGTACCTGTATACTTTAAAAATATAGCCCCTAATGACACTGAAAACTAAATGCCTCTTTTAACTTCTGCTTCTGGTGAGACCCTTACAGGGTCTGTATTACATGTCTCTATTATGGTGGACTTGCTATGATTATTGGATTTTTCTTCCTGTTATCTAGATAAAGAAGAGGCAACAGGACGTGGTGAGGTTTCTGGAAGCCAATCGCATAGAGTTTGAAGAAGTGGATATCACCATGTCAGAGGAGAAAAGACAATGGATGTATAAAAACATTCCTGAGGACAGGCAGCCTGCGCAGGGCAATCCACTGCCACCACAGATATTCAGCGATGACCGGTACTGTGGAGTAAGTAGCTGTCATGGTTCCAACAGGTGATATATGAAAATATCATAACTGGCCATTTAAAAATCTGGGACTTACTGTTGTGCTTTACTCTAATAAGTATCTGAGTTAATGGGGCAGTAGGACCAGGTAATGATCTTACTGGGAAAATTCGAGTCATTCATCTGTAAACCCTAAGGTTGTCTAGGGGATTCCCTCCACAAATGTAAAAGCTGGCAATGTCACACGCTTCATGTACAACCTGTTGATGGTAAAGCCCCTTGTGAGACTGCTGTAACTTGGGGATCTGCGGTTTTCTTGCTACTTGGGTCTAGTCCAAGCACAAAAATTCAGAAGGAAATCTTTGACACACTGAATGAGAACATTGTCTAGACTGAGTTATATTGTCATTGTAATTAAGCTCCTTCTCTACTGCTATCATAGTGTAAATTTCATTTATGCTTAGAGCGTCTTTATGCAGTCAGAGTCTCTAGGATAAATGAATATTATTTGCTGTGAATCTGACAACAGATTAATGGATGGGCTTTTTTTTTTTTTTTTTTTTTTTTGGTGTAAGCTTCTCCATCCACCAGTGCAAGCTGAAGCAGGAACCTCTGATATGTACATTCAAACTGGTTCTAACTTAGTTCCTGCCCCATTCAACAGTGCTGTAACAAAGCTGCTTCTGGCTAATGTATTGTTCAGATCTGATGAGAATTTGTTGACTGCCGTGCAATTGTTAATTTAATGTAGGAAGCACATAAGAAGTGATTTAGTATCCTCTGCAACAAACAGATTGAGTATGATGTGGCAGCTAACTGGCTTCTTGAAGTGAGGCATTTAACATCCTTCCCATATGCTTTGTATTGGCCTTACTTGTTTACCTCAGCAGTATAACTCATATATATCTTCTTAGTCCCAGGTAAGATCTGTCAGTCAAAGAGGTGTATCTGGGACGTGGAGGGGATTTTGGCCTCACTTATGAGGCAACCCCTCACAAATAACAACGCTTGCATTGCTCCATGTGATTTTAGTTTACCTGGGAAATACAGCATCTTGAGCTGTTTTTTCTTACTGTTTCAGCTTGTCTTTATAATGTGTTTTAACCTAGTCTTAGAATTTTCTGTTTGGAATTAGCAAGGCAGAAGATGTCATGCAACATGTGAGATGATCTCATTAATCTGTCTGCTGAGCTGATAGCTGTTTTGGTTGAGCAGAGTTAATCCTATTACTGGACTTCACTGTCTGCATAAACATCTTTAAAGAGCAAACATGCTTTGAAGGAAACTATATTTTCTAGGATGAAAAGAGAAGTATATGCAGAATCTCCAACATTTATCAGTTAGCCTGCTGCATTAGTTTGTGAAGTTCTTAGGTAATAGTGTGGAGGCAAAACATGCAGGAGACAAAGGAGGTCAGTGCTGGAAGGGAGGGTAAAATATCACAATTAGATAAAGTTAACAGACATTGCACATGTTGTCTCTGTCATTCCACAGTGAGTGTTTTCATGTGTTTATCTTGACATAAATAGCTAAAACATAATCTCTGTTCAGTAACTTTAACTGAAAAAATACCCACTGAGTTTTCTGCTAGCTGAGTTTGTGAAATTTGTAGCTTATCATTCCTGATTTGTGTCCAGGCAAATTTTAATCCAGTTTTCTCTATTAACAAACTCTACCTGTTTTTCTGCCTGGCAGTTCTACAATCTCACCAGAAAACTATCTATGTACTTATTCTGTTTTATATATTGTCACTGACAATTTAGGCTTACTTAAGATACAAACTAGTTGGGTCTATTGCTGTTCCTCTAAATGTATGGGGGCTAGACAATGCAAAGCAAAATAAGTACACTTTTTATTTTCGTCGTGTTATTTTAATAGAAGCTTACAAGCACACGGTGTACGAGCCATGACTCAGTGTCATGTTCATAGCTATGCTGGTTTTTCTGTGTTAGTATTAGTATTAATAGATTTTTTTGATATTTTTCTACCCATTTTGTCTTTTGTAGAAAACCTCAGCAATGTGCACGAGGGTTTTATCTTACAATAGGTTTTATCTGACATTGCTATTTGAAATAATCACTTTTCAGAATGTAACTGCAAGATAGAGGAGGTTTGTCTTTAAAGATTTAAGACAGTAAATCTTTAAGATTTACTGGTTTCAGTACGTATCTAAAAAGGATTTGTGTCAACCATTTGAACATCTGACTCAAATCATGGATTGTTTTCCCCCAGCATTAGATCTCCTTGAGGTACACACCAGGTTTTCCCATCCTCCTGCATTATCCACCAACTGCAACCTGGTCCTTGAACAAAAGCAACCCCATGAACAGGTTTGACTTTTCCTGAGGAAGCAGCAACCCACACTGTCTTTCCCAGCCACTGTTCTCCACAGCAGAGAGGCTTTACCCACTTGACTTGCTTAATCATGCCACATGTTTCATATTCATAGATAACCTGTTCAATGGCTTCAGTGGTCAGGCCCACCCCTCGACCATGAACCCATCCATGCACTGCATTACTCTGTAGGTGTTCTGGTGTGTCATGGGCCCACTGAGTTAAGATTAGCTTCACCCTTACATTCCCAATCCAGGTTCACTGTAGCCATTTCGGTTCTGGGAACCTGGTCTATCTATTCCTTGTTTCCATCTTCTTTGGTGACATGGCTCTTGGTCATGTGAGTATCTACATAATGTCCTTTTAGAACAAGGTTCTCTACCCGGGCAGCAACGTCCTGTCCTGGTGCAGCAGCCTAGATGAACTCTTTAAGCAGAAAGCAAGAAATGCTGGAAAACTGATGTCTGAAATCAGCCTACCAGTCACATCCCACCCCCTCCCCCCTTCTTGAATTCTCCATAGTTGGATACACAACACCTCTTAGACTAGAAGTGACTCCTGGAACTTTCAGAAGATTGGAAATATCCACTTCCCTATGAAAGTGCAGTCTTGCAATGCTGCAAGTTAGAGCTTTGAACACTGTTAGTTTTATATGCAGAAATCTGTCACTGATGTTAGATTACCTGACATTTAGGCCAATCAAAATTAAAAGGAAATCTGTTTCCAGGTGGAAGTTTGAACTGAAAGGAAAATATTTTCATAGCAGGCTGACTTTTTTTTTCATCTCCCTTACAGTGATATGGTAGGTCCTGATAGAGCACCTGGTGGGCAGCAGTAGAAGCAGAGATATGTGATATTTATTGTCCTTCCCTGAAATATAATATATGGGTATCAACTCTAACAAAACAGTGAAGACCTATAGACACGAAAGAAATAAAATAGGCTGCTGAACAGATGTACAGTGTTCTTGGGAAACTATTCAGTGCACAGGCAATTACTGACACACTGATTTCTTTGCACTGTTCTGTATCATTCTCTTCTGGGTTTTCTTTAAAGATTGTGGAAGGATGCATACACGTTTCTTTTTATTTTTTGTAGGCATCAAATTACAAATAAGCAACTACTCACTGATAAAAGAAAGAAAAGGAAAGAGGATTTTAACAGAATTGGCTAGAGGCCACCTCAGGGTTTCTGCCCTGGCCTGTCATTGGGGAGTTTGTCATTACTCTTGTACCTGCAGAGTTTGAACTCTGTCTCTCTAGATCCTCAAGCAGTATGGCAGAATTCAGCTTGGCACGCCACCTGTAGCGTGTTCACTTTAGGAGCTAGAGCAGTTGTGAGGCTAATTTGTATTCAGCAAGTCTACATTTGGCTCTCTGTACCCTTGGAGGTATCTTACCTGACTCACTTAGTGTCTTGTTGGTTTGGGTCTGTCTTTAGAAGAGGGATAATTTTGCTAGACAAAAGTTAATGTGAATTGCACAGAGATCATATAACAACTGTTAATGGCCAATGATGCTGAAACTCTCTTGACTAATTATTTTTACCATCAGAAGTAGAGTTTCCTTTATGGCCAATTTAAGTTGTTTATGAAATCATCCTTAACTACCTCTTGCAGTTGTACTGGAGTAGTTTTTGGCTCACAGGCATCGACAAACCCCAGGTTTAATGTGTGTAACTTGAGGCCAGTGGCATCTTCTTGATTAAGCCCTTGTCTCAAGCGAGGAATACAGAAGGCAGAGCTGATGTTCAAAAGCAACCCCTGCCCACGTGTCTTCCCCATGTTGGCAAGATACTGTTCAGACCATTCAAGAGGTCTGTATGGTTATTACTTTCAGGCTATGCCTGTATTTTTACCATCCACTTCTCCACTGCCTTTCTGTGTCGTGAGGCAAAGAGTTTTGGTTCTGTGTGATATGTACTTTATAAAGGGGAGTGTGGTAGCAGAGGCAAAGTGTAGAGCAGCTGGCTTGCCCATTACCAAAGCTTAAAAAATAGAAACTCGGCAACTTGGTA
The DNA here is from genome assembly GCF_022539395.1 of Myiozetetes cayanensis. NCBI lineage: Eukaryota > Metazoa > Chordata > Aves > Passeriformes > Tyrannidae > Myiozetetes > Myiozetetes cayanensis. Next base: position 82,238,941 of record NW_026087411.1, on the reverse strand, counting down.
AAAATAAAATAATCCAAGAAGTTTGTCCTCCTCAGGGAAGTTAGAACTCATATCGGTAGTGTATTATAGTTCTGCTGTTTACCCTGCAGTGGAGAGAGTACATTCCTGTTGAGCACCATGGTTTTTAATTGGAGTCTTTCCTCTCTGCATTCTAAACTTCATGAATAGCTGTTTCAAAGTGAAGTAGTTGGTATTTTGTAAACCATCCCTCTACATAAAAATGATAGCTGTCAAAGACATCTCTGGAGATACCTTACTCTGTTTGCAGACTCTCTGTTTCCTAAATATAATAATATAGGGTGTTTGTGTATTTTAAAATGTGTAAAAGTGACTGATATAAAATTAGAAATGTTACCTTTACAGGATATAGTAGAAAATACCGCACATTTTTTTCTTTATGATTTTTGTATTTATTACATTTATGTTCTGCCATACTTATGGATAACTAGCAAAGGTGAAATAATTACTAACAATTTTCTTTGGGATCCTAATTCTCCTTTCCATGGAAGGGAAACTTCTTATTGTGCCATACTTTCTTGAAGAAAAGGGGTTTATTCTTGAAGATGTTGTGACTATTTTAATTGAAGTCTTTTCTAAAAGGCCAGTTCTACTACAATATAGGATATATGAGATATATGAGAAAAGGATAAGAAATATTATTAAGTGGCAATAATACTTTGAGAGTGCATAGAACTGCACAAAATATGGGTGTAGCAGTATGGTGGAACAACATCTAGAAAAGGTCATGGCTGTAGTCAGAGAATAACCAGGATAAAATAAGTAATTCAGTTCACCACTGCTCTGCTTTTAATCATGATAATATGATTATTTACTAAGAAACACTTTGAAGATATGGCAAAGTTATAATCAATTTATATGTAAAAATGTTAGACATGCAGTGCCATTACAATTAGTGGGACTTTCATCTTTCTTTAGTACCTTCCCTTTTCTGTTCTTTGGAGAAACAGCAGAAAATAAAGGAAATGTTGAAAGATAATTCTTCCAGTGTCCAATTCCTAAAATAAATGGAAGGGTGAAATTCATATTTCATTTAGTATTCTGAGATGTCACCTAATATTGTTTTGAGTAAAATGATCTTAGAAGAAAACCAACCAACATGTGGTGGTCATGTACTTGATAAAGTTACAGGTGCCTTAGGACATGTCCAAGTTAAAGTATGTGCATGCAGAGCTTCTCTGCAGCACAGCTGGTTTTTGTCTTTCAACCATGACTTCAGGTAATAGGATGACTACCATAGTTAATTCCCTGGTGTTTCCATCACTCCTCAAATTCCTGTTGTGGTCTGGTTTGATAATATTCTTATCCCAACAAGCTGTAAAATAACACGATGAGTTGGAAGGTGCAGGTGACACCTGTTACCATCCATACTAGTTGCTGATTCTGTCACTGACACCTCCCTGAATATTCCCCTACCCCAGGTGGGCACTGTGCCAGTTTGGAGTCCTTGGTGCTTGGCTGGGAGAAGCCCTACTGCACTTGGACTCTCTGCCTTAGGAATGAGGACTGTCGGTCCTTAGATAGTTGATGTCTGTGTACCTTGTCACCTTTGCTGCATGAATGGCAAACATCACATCAGCCCGAGTTTGTCATGTACTGTCCAGACAATAGAGCTGTGGCTGACATCTGCTCTCTTTTATTAAAGCCTTTGTTTCTGAAAGCCTGTAACTAAACAGATTACTGAAATAAACATCTGGCCTTTAGTAAAAGAGTAGCAAGTTCCTTTGTAGAGTCAGTTGTATAAGCTCTTTAAAAATCCTGTGCAGAGATCTTATCAGAAGGTTAGGTAATTGAAAATTGTCATGTTTAGCTTGTCCTGTGTTGTTCAGACAAGATCCTCTTATATTTGTATATTTATATAATATTAAAAAGGGCTCACACATGCACACACACTCATTCTCCAAGGAGAGCTGTGCTGAGTAAGAGTTTTCCATTGTAATCCTAATCAGATCAGTAAATGAATGTCATCTGTTCTGGAGAACTGAACTGCCCTTTTCAGGGAGGTTGCTAACAGTTCATTCTCAATGGTACACAGTATTAACTTAGTCAGGAGCAAAGTGCTGATTCAATGTATTTAAATTACGAGTTCGCCACAATTACTTGTAGGAGCAATTATGTTGCCCCTTTTATAAGAATGGAGAGATCCTAATAGTGTATTAAAACTATTGACAAAGAGAAACAAATTTGAAGAGTGTGTCAGGAGACAAAGTGCTGTCCAATAATCACTGCATTTAAAAAAATCTTTAGGAGAAGCAGTGCAAGCTACATTTGGGTGCTTTCCTTATTTTCCTGCTTTTTGGTGGTGTTAGTATTGTTTTTCTGCTTCTTGGTGTTGTAAGCAATAAGGATTTGTCTGAGATGTTTAACAAACTCTCTCTTTTTCTTGTTGCAAATTAAAAGAAACAGCAACAAAGCCAACATGGTTGTTTAGAGAAACTTATTGGAAGGAATTTTATTAACAGTTACTGTCTTTTAAACCTTGTTAGATGTAATGTTCTCCTGATCTCAGTGCAGTAATGGACAGACGGTGTCTGTATAATTGCTAATTGTAAATGAAATCTACTTCGTGTTAACGTTTTACTTTGACCTAATGCCATCATGTTTGTGTTATGTTCCTTGAAGCACAAATAGTTATTTATACTGATCTGCAGTACTGCCAGTTTTAATTCTGTGCAGTAAATAGTTTCTCCTCAGCAGTGACAGTGTTTATTTAAAAAGCCTCAGTGTACCTGCTTAACAAAATCCTGAGCCAAATTAATTATGGCAGTGTCTGTAATCACAGCACTACAGTGAGCTGGTTTCCTAGCACACTTAAGATCTCCACGTTACAGCTGGAATCACAATTGTAAGCAGGTTGAGCTTTGTGATCTTGGTAGTTGCTGTAGAGGGAAGAAGCTACCCTGGAAGTGGGATTTCTAAAGAGGAGACAATTCCCAAGGACCAGTGGTTTTCCTACTGGGATAAATTGGCAAAAAATCCACATGAAGGCCAGAAGAACCCAAGACATTTGTGTCATAATGAAGAGCTAAATCCAGATTTCCTGAATGTTTGTCCACTGTCTCAAAGACTAAGCTGCTGTTAGTTTTCTGTAGCCTTTGGGCAGTGGATGGCCTTTGGGATTGCCATATAATGTAAACCTTAAGGATGTTCTTCTATCTTTGATCATTCTGGTTTTGAAGAGGTGCAAAGCAGCCACAGCACCTCTTAGTTTCAGGATAAACTGTGAGGATTCAAATTTTAAAAACAAAGCTATATAAGTGTGAGGCTTGGATGCTTGTGTTGTTTTTTGTTTCCTTAGTTTGTTTGTTTTTTTCTAAACCAACATACTTAATGGAAAAGTCACTTGGCTTTGCTGATTATTGGGGGTTAGAACTAGATGATCTTCAAGGTCCCTTCCAAACCAAGCTATATTCTATAATTATTTTAAAACTTTGTGTAAAATACACCTTAAGATAGCATAAATGGCCTTAAATGTGTGAGACTGAAGGTCCATTTAGCTCAGTTTTGTCCCAACAATGGCCATAAGCCTAGGGAAGACCATAAACAAGTTAAGCATATGAAATACTTGTGCTGAGTATTTTCCTTGTCTCCAGTAAGTTTTCTAAAACAAATATCACTTTAACGTATTTAGTAATTCTTACTTAATTACTCTTTCATGAACTTGAGCCTTCTGGTGAAGCCATGTAAACATTTAGCATCTTTTGTGTGCTGTGGAAATGTGCTCCATATGTCCATTGAGCTCTACATCTAGTACCAACAATCTTACCACCACAGTGAACTTCCCAGCCTTCCTCCCATTGCCCCCTGGGGTAACTTTGATCCCAAACACCTTTGCCTGTCTCTCTATCCCGGTTTAGAGTCTCTCAGCAGAAGCTGACAAAGCAAAGAAGAGCTTTAGGCAGTGCAAGGCTAGAAAGATTTTGCATGTCTGTAGGTGAGAAGCTCACCTGCAGTAGCTTCAGTTTATTTTCAACAAAGCAAGAGCTTATTAGGTCAGCTAATCCATTCCCCAGTAGCTCGGTAGAGCATGTTTAATGCTGGAACTGCTCTGATGTTAAAACAGAGTCTGTACCTTGCTCAGGTTACTTGGTGGGTGATCAAGCTGCCATTGATTTTAAGGGTAAGGAGCCAGGCCTAAAGCAGTCAGATAATTGTTATCTTGTTAAGCAGCCTTTTCTGCCTTGAAATAGCTTTTTACTCACCATCTTTATGCTCCTGTCACTTCTTTATCGCCTCAAACCATTCTGAGATATATTTTTTCCTCCTAACTGGCTTTTGTCTTTCTCGATAAGCTTTCATACCCTCAGCTGTGGGATTTATCATCTGTATTTTTGGCTTTTCAACTTTTCCAGAGGGATTGAGCATCTTTGCGTCACTGATGATTCATGTCCACTGTCTCCATGTCCCATTAGCTTTAGTAGTCAGTTTTTAGTTAGTTTTAATCAGCTATTGATGTTGCCAGAATTTTACACATTAATAAAGTGTAATTAGCAGCTCTGGAAAGCGCCAATATCACAATTGAAAATGTTGCAGTCAAAATTATAATTGTACACATAGTTGCCTTTGAAGTGGGGCAGTGGGTAGCAGTTTGCTGTACTAACAGCTGCTTTCTGAATGCCTCCAGGGTGTCAGTGGGAGCTGCTTCCTTGCACAGGGGTGAGACAGCACTGCTCCACTGATTCCAGCAAAGCCACAGCACCTGCTGCCTTGGTAGAGCTGCCTGGGACAGTGACAAAGGGATTGTAGTAACTTGCTGCTGATGCAGAAGGATGGAACAAGTGCCTGGCCAAAACCAGTGAATAGTGGTGTCCTTCTGTGGGAGGCAGAATGTCCCACAGAATTTTTCCAAAGGGAACCCATTGGCTCACCAGCGAGTTGGGCTCTTGCCCATGTAAGAAATTCCCAGCTTCCACTGAGCTTGGCACCATTTGGCTTCTTCAGCCTCTGCATCTACTGCTGGTAGCAGTAGGATGTTCTTTATGTGAGATAAGAATTTTCATGTCCTCACCCATGGATTGCGTGTGGCCCAAATCTGCACAGACTTCCTCTTCTTACAAAGGTGAGATCAAAGGCAGGGCCTTTTTGGAACATCTGTTATCTGTGTTACTGGAAAAGTCAGGGATGCCCACTGCTACCGCATGCCAAAGTCAAACAACTGTTGAGTCCCTCGGATCATATTTCTCAATAATCTCTTAAGAAACTACTATGCTAAAGCGATATCTTAAAATCAGAATATTTATGCATTTTTGTAATTTTTTTTTCAATTTGAATATTTTGAAATTGTTTTAGTTGCAGAGACTAGTAGGAAAGTTGTCCTGTTTAAAATTTTACTGATACTTTAGCTAAAAGCATGAGCTTCTTCTCCCCCTTCCCCCATGAAAGTAAGTGTCAATAACATTTTAATAGGTTTTGCAGTGCAGATATTTCAAAACATTGGAGAGATTACTTCTGGTGGATAATCTCTTATGGTTATTAAATATCCTGGTCCTTTCAAAATTAATCCACTGGGGTTTTTGCCCTTTCATACATAAACTTACTCAGTTTAGCTCATTGTTTAACCTTCACATTTTTTTCAGTAAGTGAATCCAGGTCTGATAATCAGTAAAAATGTGGACAAAACATGCTAAATTAGGACTTGATAAATCTGAAAGTAAAAATTAAGACTGATGCTTGAAGACACCTTTTTATTATTAAGTATTAAATTATATTACAGAGGTAAGTGTAAACAGACATTAGTGGATTAACTGAGTCTCAAAGTCATTGTCAGAGCCAGCAATGCAGCCTTATTTCTTATGACATTATTTTCAGTCTGTTGAGTTCTTCCCTACCCTGGTTTTTTACCAGTCTATTAACAAAGATTGAAAAAAACATGGTCTTAGAGTAGTGATGCTTTTAGAGCTAATTGAAGTACTGGGATTAAGACACTTCAGAAGAACCCCAGAACTTGCAAATGGTGATAAGAGATGATGACTCACCTGAACAAACACAGAACCTTCCTTGGACAGACTGTTGAGACAAACAAGTGTCTGGGGGTTTATGAAAACTGCCTCTGTGCTTAGGAGGCATGGATGCTCCTGGCAGGGACGGAAAAAGATACCTACCTTGAGCCATGCTGCTGCAGAAATACTTGCAACAGTTGCCTGCCCGCAGGTTGCTGGTAGTTTACAGGGCTGTAATGAGCATCTTCAGGCAATTTAAACATACCCTGATATTAAAGGAGCAGTGCCCATGTTCATCTCCCTGTTGTGGGTTGTACTCATCCGCTGCTCCTTTTATCTTCAGCTCCAGGGATGGTGTGACTCACTTATAGACGAACCCAAAGGTTCATCTATATGAAGGAGAAAATGAAGGTTATTTCTTGGTTAGATCATGCGCTGTCTTCACATGTGGTTGCTTGTGTAGCTTGTGTCTCTTGTGGCTTTTCAGCTGCTCTTAGAAAAGTCAAAACAGACCTTTTCTCAAGTTTAACAGTGTCCATTCAATTTTTGAAGTCTCGTTCGTAGAGGTCAAGGACGTAATCAAACATCCTTTTGTCAAGCTTGAGTGTTATTTATTACTCCTCTAGGAATTCAGTGACTCTGGTGTCCCTTTTTAATCCATGGCACTGTTGGGATTCTTTTCAGTACTCTTTCAGCTTACACCATGGCTTAGTTGATTCGTCTGATTTTATTTGGATTTGCTTTCAGGCTATTAACTGTAAATTTATGTTAATTCAGAAATTAGCATATGCTGTGTTTTAAGAAGGAAACAACAAAAAAAATCTTAAGAATGTTTATCTGCTTTCTATTTATGTCAGCTACTGTAACCAAGACCTGATGACCATTATACACTCCGGCAGGCCTCTCTGTCTTTCAGGGCTCATGCTTTTAGTATAGAGGGTTGGGCTTGGAACCTGCCTTTGTGCAGCAATGGGTTATGGTTTTCGGGGTGGGGGGGGCTGAGGCTGTTTGAATAATTATGCAACTGTAAAGTATCACTTAGCTAGGACAGTTGTGTTCACACTGATATAGCAATATATCATTATCGAAATACTGGTAAAGCATCTTTATCTAGTACACCATAAATGTTTTTTTGAGAGATTCTGCACATGTGCAAGGTGATTATGGATCTCGTGGGAAGTACATTATTTTTGCTATGGTGACTATGTATTTTCTATCCAAACAGTCATTTATTTTACATTGATGAAGAGAAAAAAAGAGAGCTTTCCAAGAATAACCAGGTCAGAAGAAGATTTCTTCTTTTCAATTAGAGCTTCTGTTTATCTTCCATGGTCCCTCTGTAATTGTGGGGTGGTTAGATGTTCAAGAGAATACAGGAAGGAGACGAGCAGGCAAAGCAGCTGCTGCTGGTGGAAAACTGAGGTCCAGTTTCAGAGAAAGCACCTGAAAGTGTGTCCCAGCCAAAACCAGGACAAACTAACACTGAGAGATGAGCTCCCAAAAAGTAATGAGATTAGAGGCTAGGAGCCAAAGAAGTGCTAACTTTTGGGGGTCAGGCACATTGGGAGTGACAGGTAGGAAGCATGTGGAGATGCTGAGGCTGCCTGTTATTATTCTGTGTTGAAAGCATGTATGTGCACAGTCAATATTTAAAGGGATTTCTCTTGTTGAATGCTCTCAAGTTTAGCGTAACTGCTAATCTTGGATATTTAGAGATAATTGCTATGCAGTGATGAGCACATATTTGAATTTTTCTGACATTTACAGAATATTTTACATGTCAGAAGTGGTTAAGTAAGGATTGATGTTTCCATTTTGCAGTTATGTGGTGGAGGAAGAGTCTGAACTGCATGCTTTCTTGTTTACTAGTGGTCATAGAAGAAATCTTTGCCAAACCACAAAGAGCACATGAAACTTCTTGCCATATGCCAGATCCACTCACTAAACTGTGCTCTGATTTTCTCTGGTTTTTTGCCTTGAAAACTGAATATGAATGTGAACTGTTAATTCATTTGATGATAGATGAGTAGCAGTTATCCAATGCAATAATCAAATCAGTAAAAGTAGTAGTTAACACTTCGAGATCAGAACCTGATCTTAGGCAGCTGAAATCTAAAAAGAACTTAATCATGATAGTTAAGCTTGGGTTTTGTCTTTATATACAATAAGTTTATTTATTTTATATTGAAGTATGTGATAGGCCAAGGCTGAGATATGATTGCTGATTTCAAGGGATACAAAGATGATGAAGTCTCTGTTCCACGACAGAAGAAATAAGGAGTTCAGCTGCCTTAGGACTTCTTGGGGGTTTCCATGTTAGGGAGTATTTTGATTGCTAAAACACAAATTGAAAACCTGGTCAGAAACTTATTTGCATTGTCAGGCACTTAAATACCTTTAAAATATACCCACAATAGATTTCCTTTCATGCAAGTCTGTGTTTATACTTTCCTATCAAATAAATTAGTGAGAGGTATTGCAGTTAGAGAATATGTGTTTTTCTTTGCCACTGTAGTTGGTGATACTGTTGCAATTTAGAGTAGGTTTTAGGTTTGCAGAGGACAATATGGGTAAGTATTAGTATTTTCCTGAGCATTATTATGTGTCAGCCTTTGGTCTAATACACGGTGTGGTAATATCAGTCAGGAAAACATAAATACAAATGTTGACTCAACTTCTTTTGCTTCTAATTCTCTAGGATTACGATGGCTTTTTTGAATCAAAGGAGAGCAACACTGTATTCTCCTTTCTTGGACTGAAACCTACTTTGGCATCAAAGGTCAGTGTCATATTGCAGACTTTTCATAGAATTCTTGAAATAGGGAGAATGAATTTTCTTTGAACAGAAAGAGTCCTGTGTGTTCAGATGCACCACTGCCCTGATCTATACCTTGCCCATATCAGCTTAATCCTAATGAGGTGATTGAAATGGTTGTCAGGAAAAGCAAAGCATTTTAAATGAAACCAAGCATTGGGAGTTGATTTGAGACAGCAGATAAATTTAAAGAACATATTCTCCTTCACATTATCAATCTAAAATGGAAGCAACTGGATGAATTATACAGGAGGCAGAACTAGGATCTTAAGCACTGGCATATCTGTAGCCTGGCATAATGGCTCAGCATTTATTCATTAAGCATTGATTTTTTAATTTTTTTTTTTGTTTGTTTTGTAATGCTGAAGCGCTAGAACAGTCAGGAATTATATCAACTTTTTGGATAAGAATTCAGTTTTAGCAAATAGATATATACAGGTCAGAACACAAAGCCAGGTAACATCTTTCTATTGATATCAGTATAACAGAGGAAATTTTATTACCATATGGAAGCCTGGACACTCGTTCAAAGAGACTTTATGGTGCACCTTCTGGCCGTAGATTAGACACATAGGGGAGGATTTTTCTTCCCTTGGATACTGCAGATATAGGTGTGTTTGGCAGTAGTACTGTCTCAGGCCTGGATGGTAGCTCTTGTGTATCTATAGAGCTCTGCTTCTACCAGGAATTAATTTACTTATGGACCCCATGAGGGACAGAAGTGGGAAGGAACCTCGGCAGAGAACTGCAAAAGCAGGTTATTTTGGCAGCCTGCCTCATTTTGTAGCTTGGAGAACTAGTCCTAGAAAAAAGATTATGTTCTACTACAATCTGAAATACCACCTTCTATACAGCTCCATTCCTAGAAAATATCCTGTTGTAGGCCTTGAGGAGTGTCTCTGTAAACTATCCACTTCAGTCTGGTAGCACTGCAGAGGATGCATCCTCAGCTGCTATGTGGACCAAGTTTAGGAACATCTTATAGGCATAGGACATGGGCACAGGAGATGGGAATGTATTCATAACATTATCTTAATAATAATCAATATTTTTTTTTTGTCTTTTCAGTAGGCATCAGAACCCTAGAAAGCCCATGTGAAGTGTCAACAAGCACATTTCTGAATGGATGACCCTGTTCTTCAGCACATAACAGCTTCCCTAATGGATCACTGTGATAGAGCAAACATGCATCTTTAGTAGTAGTCTGCTTGCCATGAGATGGTGCTCTCCAATAGCATGGAGATAATGACACACATACAAAACAGACCGGGCTACTCATCTTCCTTTTTAATAATACTCACTGTTGATGTTTCACTTTTGTCTTTGGATTGCTCTTGCAACTGGCCCTGATATTCTAACAGACACGTATGTTTGAGAGTAAGGAGTGGAAGTGTAGGGCTTGTGTCATCCATGGATATACTTATGTAGTCAGATTTCTTACTGTTTTTAATTCTTCCCAAATTAGCTCATCATGATAGTTAAAGGTGCTGGTGGTTATTAGGCTGTCTGTGTTGGCTATGACCCAGAGGATAAAAATCATGAATCGTGAGATCTCAGTCTAAGCAAATAGCTGCTGTATTTTTGCTCTACATTTATTTATTGTGATGTTTATTCCAGATCATGGTTATTTTAAGAGACATGGGCTACTAATATAATTAATGAAAACTTGATTTATCTAATGATGCGCATTGCAACTGACTGTTTAAAATCAGTTCCTTTCATGAGGGAGGTGCCAAAGTGAAATATTTTGACATTTCCTCTTCCAAAAGCAGGTGAAATGTGCAGGAAAACACTTGCTGGAAACACTGGGGAGTTCAGAAGAACTAAAGGGGTCTCATAGCTAATGATAATGTGAAGTTATCTCTTAACTGAGAAAGTCTTAACACCCACAGTTGGAGCTTTGTAGTTGGACTGTCTTGAAATTTTGCCAAAACCTTCAGTTTACCTCTGATAACACACAGCTCCACCACAAGCCACATGAGAGTCAGGGGGATACTTTGAGAGTCAGGGCTCAGTCTCATGGGTGGTTAACCCTCTACCATGGTCCAAGAGCACGCCTAACTTGCCTAGCTGTTTTCCTGGTTATATCCCCAGATGTGGTCATGTGGTGGTGCCTCAAAGACAGTGAAAAAACTGGGTGTGTGCTTTGCTGAATGAAACCACAATGGCAGCTCAGCTGAGGAACAGGAGACAAGTAATGGAAGTGGAAAGCATTCCAAGGAGACTGCACTGATGCGAATAGCAGAACTCAGGCCCATGGCTTGCCAACAAACATTACAAAATACATTCTAGAGAGAAGTCAAATTGCATTATGCATCTTGAATCAAGTTGGGCTTTGTATCTTTTACTCAAGTGGTTTCATAATGACAGGGTAGTGCCATCACAGTCTTTGGGTAATGAAAGACAACCGTTATGTGGAAAAGCATCTTTGCAATCACATGTTCTGTTAACATCAGTAAACATGGCACACAAGACATGTTAGTTGGAAGGGACAAAAGTTGGAGGTCATCTGGCCCAGCACTGTCAAAATCAGGGCGAACGATAGTGCTGGCTTGGAACAGATATAGGTTTGTGTAGCAGAACGTTAAAAATATCCAAGGATGAAGATCTCGTAACTCTCTAGGTAACCTGTACCATTTCTACAGTGCTTTCCTAGTGAAAACTTTATAAGAAAGTCTAGTTTTGACTCCTAGGGTGTAATTTGTGGCTGTGGCCTTTGCTGAGTTTTCTGGCACTCACAGAAAGAGATTGGCACCATTCTTCTTGCCCTCAAGATAGTTGTCGTCTACCATTAGATCACCTCTTAGCCTTCTTTGTACCTGACTGAACAAACCTAGGGCTAGATGGAGCAAGAGCACACTCAGATTTGAAGTCTGTGGTTGTATTTACTGGTCAAAATCTTAGCCATGGCACCTTCTCTACAGGAATCCCGAATGTGCGTTTTTAAGAATTGTTGTCTGTGTTATGATACTGTGACATTCCTGTAACCAGTCCCATATTTTCACAAGACTTGAACCTCACTATAAGAAGGGAATATGACGTGAAGTAGAGCTGTACATTGTTAACTTCACCAAGTTAACAGGTGAAGGAACTATTCTTAAAAGGAAGTTAAATATTTAACTTTGTAAATGAATACAGATTTAAACTTACATAATTGCGCAGTTGATTACAGAGAAGCCATCCTGGATTTATCATGTACTTGATGCGTTGTAAACTTTTAGAACTACCTGAAGTCCCAGATTTGAAAGATTTACCTAAGTGTGTAAATATATACACATGAGTAATCCTGGGCAAAATCCCAGGCTTACTGATGTGAAAGGCAAAACCACGCTGGTTCCTCCAGGGATGAAATTAGTTTTACAAAACTCCTCTTGAATTTAGATAAATGTAGAATAGAAGGCTCTCCTTTAGTGGAGAGTTAGTCTTGTTACAACTAACTTATTTCAGAGCACATCTGTGGGCATAATCTGTGTGGAGGACAACACTAGCTCTGAAGATATTCTGTTTGCTTGTGTGGATTGGCAGTGTAAGTCCCTTAGAATATGTGCTTTTGAATTATAAGTGGCTAGCTTAAAAAAAAGAAAGAAATATATATATATAAGGATATTATTTGAATGTGAATTTGGTCTGTTGTGCGACAGCCTTATTTTTGTAATTAAACTAAGTAGAGTTCTAGTTTGTTACACAAGATGATCTGGAATTTTTTAAAACAGTTTTGTAATAATGAAATGTAGCTATCAGGTAACTGAAAAGGTCTGGGGAAACTAGAGATAGTTATTGAAAGAAATAGCAAATTCTTAATTTATCTTCAAAATTTTTGCATATAGGGGTATGCTTGAGAACCAAAAGGTCCAAATTTCTAGCTAATACTTCTAACTACTCCACTTTTTAAAAGGGAGAGCAGTGTGAATTAAACTGTAGATCTTTGTACCTAGCTGAAGCTGCTGTGTGGGCTGACGTGCACATGCACGTTCACTGTATCAGTGGCTTTGATAGAGGTGGTTTTGTTTGTGCCACACACTACTGGATAGTGCCTTGCCAGAAAGAGGACTGTTTCTGTAGGGTCTTCTTAGATATGCTTAAACTTTGAACTGAGAAAGGGGTAGTTTCTATATTGCCATTTTTTTAATAATACAGTAAATTGATTTCGAGGCCTGAGTCAAAAGGCACATGCTTTGCAAGACTGAAACAGGTTTTGATGAGTCTTCTGATCTTCTGATTTTTCTTAGGTGACTTTCTTTTTTTTTCTTTTTCCTATTTGTTGACTGTCTAGAGTCAAACTTTCCAAGGGAAGTGGACCCGCAGTAAAGCCCATAAATCCATGTTTACACTTATTTTACAATAAGTCTCTGATTCAAGCGTTGAGCAGCGCAAGTGCTGTGACTGAAGTGAAGAGTAGCTGCCAAGCTCTCAGTGCATTTCCTGGTTGTCCCTCCCTGCCCTTTTCCCCTGTCAGGCCATTATTTGGGGCAATACCATGGTTCAGATGTGGGACCCTGAAATTTTAGGCAGTGCCTTGTGGCACTTCACATGAGGGCAAAAATGGGGTGATCACCAGGAAAGTGCCAAATCCCATTAGTCTTTAGTGACTTACTGATTACACCAGATCTTGGCACAAACAGTTGCAGGAGGATGGAGCCCTGTGTGTTCACCCTGCACAGAGAGCAGGAGTGGCAGACACGGTGCAGAATGGCCCACGGCTTGTGACGGCACCCTGACCAGGGGTTCTCACAGGGGCCTTTGGCTGGCAGTGCCACGTGTGAAACCACATAGCACCGCTTTCCACAGGGCTCCCGCTGCAGCATGGCCTGTCCTTCACCCTCCTGCTCTCTAAGGAATTTGGGACGGAAAACGGAGAAAAGTTTCTTGAGAGCAGTCCTCCAGCCAGGGCAGATCCAGCTTACTCCCCTTTCCCTACTCTTCACCTCTTCCTAACGTGCGTCATCCTGTCCTGTGTAGACCTACATGTGTGCAAAGCTTCCACTCCCAGCCATCTGTAACATCCCTGTGAGGCACAAATGCAGAGCTGGTGTTCACCTTCACGGCGTCAGTGTTCTGTAACTCGGTAGGGGAGGGAGCACGTTGCATCCTAGGCCATGTACACATGATGTATTAAACCATGTTCATCTAATAAAAAGTTGTAATTCAAAAAAGACATTTGCTCTGTGTTTTGTATGTGCCAAAGAAAACGATGAAAAACTATGAGTCTTTATTCTTGCTGCAGCTGGCTCCGGTGACACTCGGAGTGCTTTGGTTTGGGCAGCTTCTGCAGGTGGAAGCACTGCAGAACTTTTCACCTAGGAGGGGTGAACCTGCTGTAAGATGTTTAGTGGCTTTGAACCCTGCTGTCTCTATGGGAATTGCAATGCACAGAATGCCTGCTGTGCTAGGGTCTCCCCAGGTAAATAGTAGTAGAGAAAGAAAAAAAAAAAGGGATGATTTATTGTCTTGCAGGTTTTGTGCTTGGGTTAGCTGATAAATACCACAGAAATAAAGGACAGATCCTTTGGAGGGACATGGACATTGGGGCCAGGAAGTTTCCACACACTTAAGTTTTGCTCCTTGATAGAGCTAAAATCTTCACTGCTTTTTATTGTCTGAAAGAAATGTGAGTTCCTGATTTGCCTATCCACTTTGTTTATCCATAGAAGGTAATTAAATATGTTTTACTAGGTAAGCGTGTCCCAACCCCCAAGGATGCCCCAGTGGGGGTTGGGACACTGTAAGAAAGAGTTCTTAGGTGGTGATGCTGCCATTCTCAGAAAACACCTCACATCCTGCAGCAGCCCTGCATTCACCTGTGGATGCTTCCTGCTCCCTGCTGCTTGAGAAAGGAGGTATTTTTCACATACCAGGAATAAAAAGCACACTGGTTTGGTGCCTCTCAAACCTCAGAGACCATATACCTCTTCCAGTCCAGGTGCTACCTCCTTCAACTGTGCCACACAGCAAACCGTGCTTACCTTTCACAGCTTTATATCCTTAGTGGGGGGAGACAGGATACAGGTGTGAAGAGGCAAAAATTGATGATGTACTGACAGACTTTTATATGTAAGAACTAAGAAAGCTGAATCAGTCTTAAGCATGATAGGAGCAGCACACTAGTGTTTTCAAATACAACTTTTATAATTTAGTTGTAAATTGTCTGATTAAAGCTCTGTGTGGACAGGACTCCAGTCTTTCTGCCTCACTTTGCCTACATAACCACATTGTCCTCTTTCAGCTACTGCCTAATAACTGTCTCTACTGGGAACAGCTCTTGCAGAGTCCTCTGGTGACATCATCTGCCTGCAGCAGTGACATGGCCATATGTCATCTCTAAAAGACAGGAAATCTGCTTGCTGAGCTGTCTGTAGTGTTCTGGGCACTGTGCCTGACCGGTGCTGCAACCCACAGAGTCAGGGCGTCCCACTGCTGTCCTGACGTGGGGCACCCCATAACGGCTGATAATGCCTTTCACTGCTGACCCCCAAAGTAATGGTCTTCCCACTGTGAGACCTTGATAATCATTGGCACTGTTGGTATAATTTTCCTTCAACACATTTTCTTCTTTGCCTTTTCATGGCTTTAAATCCTCTATTTTTCTTCCTGGTTTTATTGGATGTGCTTTTCTTCTTTTGGATGTCTTCTGTGAGGGGCATAAATTTGAGTTTAAGCCATGAGAGGGCTTTTAGGTCAGGACAGCTATACAGCATTGCTGTGAAATATGCTCCTGAGTCATTAAGGTAAATTGCTGTAGCATCAGTACTGTTCCAGGTGGACTATAATACTTAAGCCCTAAGTGACCATTTCATATCCTTAGGAACATTCTCACTCTGAGCAAAGTGTGGGTATCCATCAAACCCACTTATACCTACTGAAACCTACAGAGGGGATGGCATTTCAGTGCAACAAATTTCACGGTCTGCATTAAATAGTCAACCTAGAGGAGATCTCTTGGGTTAGAGAGACAAGTCCTCTGCTGTTTCTGTCAGCACAGAGTCTGTTTCATAAAACTACCCAACTCCAGCTTAAAGCACCTCACTGGATCTGGGTTGATATTTTTTTCCTGTTTGTTTGTTTGTTTGTTTTCTGCTATACTGGTTGGAAAGTTGTCTTGAAATCCTGCTTCTCTTGCACCAAAAAAATAAACTTTCTTCCGAATTCCAGCTGAACTTTATTCTTGGCCAGCTTGTCTTCATTGTCATCGGTGTCCTTTCATTTAAAGAGCCTCCCTTGCAGGAATTACCTCTCGTATGAGCTGGTTTCCTCTACTGCCTCAGCTCTGCTTCTGCCACTAGAGAGTTCAGTTCTTTCTGTCGGCACCACTGGCATCCAGGGCCAACTGAGATCCCTGGACAGAGGAGGTTCCCTCCCTTGTCCAGAACGAGCACGTAAATTACTTCAGCTACAAAAATTTGTAATTAGAGATGATTCCGATATTTGCTTTCAGTCTCTTGGCAGAAGTGTTACCATTTAGCAGTTTCCCATTTTAGCCCTGACTGAGTTATTGCTCCAATTTAGCGTATTTCCTGGGCATATTGTGTGGGCAGATGAAAGAACTGCACTTGCTAAATACATGAATTAAACATTCTCATGACAGACTTTAACCTTCAGTTAATTCAAAGGAGTCAGAAAAATCGATAGCCAGGGATCTGGTCCTTGAACTTACAACAGCTGCAGGAGTGAAATACAGATCTGGAAAAGACCATGAGTAGCCAATCAGCTTTTAAAATTTTATTTCAGTTTAATAGGTAGACATATGTTTTAAAAAATGTTGGTAAAGGCAGATCTTAATTCTCCACTGATTCGAACAAGGAACATGACTCTTCTTGGCAGACAGCAGTTACTTTGGTGTAAAATCCTGTACATGACAGGACTGAGACCTGTTGCAGTTATGGCCCTGTTTGTGTGCTGTGGTGAGCAAGATAAGGACAATGGCTATTTTTCCCCGAGATTGTACACAATCTGTCTCCTGCCTTTCAGCAGTCGAATGCTGCCTGCTGGTGCTGCACAGGGCTCAGGATCTCCCCCTTCCCTCTCCTCTTGCTGCTGCCTCTTGTTCACCTCCAGTCCGGTGCTGCTGCCTGGCTTTTCTGCATGTCAAACCAAAATCACTGGATTTGCCCCAAAAAATCACTCTCATGGTGTCCTTATGAAAGATGCTCTTAGACACTTAACACTGTAGGGCATCAATAGACTAAATCATGGTTGTACCTTCTTGAAGACTTTTTTGACATCCTGGGAACTGGGAGGGTGAGAGATGAAAAGAGGGTGACATTAGAGAGTGAGGTCTAGTGAATATGGGCTTCACACTGTGCTGACTGAAGATGTTTACGTTAGAGATGTTTAGAAAAACATTGTCCACTTCCCTTATAGAATAAAAAAATGGAAAACAAGCCAATGTAATAAATTATTTTCTACGTTCTTCTTAAAAGATAGAAGCCCCAAAGAAGGTAGGTACGTTGACTTTTCTTTTTTTTTTTTAACTTTCACCCACCTCATTTTTCATTGAGAAAGGCTCTGATGAAAAATTATTTTACCAGCAACTCCATTAATAATAAGTTCACCCTCATATAAATTAGCATTAGCACACACTGGCATGGCATTCCCCATCCTGAACAGGGGCCTACAGTAATCCTGCTCTGCTCACCTCTGAGGAGAGCAAACCTGCTCTGGGAAAGCATGCCCATGTTATCATGGAGATCTGGATGGTCTGGTCCAACAGCACGGAAGGACAAACTGTGTTGCCAAGGAGTGGTAACCCAGGGGAAAATTAGAGACTCACCTCTTCAAAAAATGAGGTCACAGATTTACATCTCAGCTTGCTTTGGAGGACCATCTCCTTTGGTGCTGCCACGAAAGGTCAGTCCTGTATCAGAGACAATGAAGCCAGGGAAAGAAAAGGAGGGAAGAGCTTGGCCCAGCCACGAGGAGGTGTGGGTGGAAGCAGGGGCTGGGATATGCTGTCTGTCACTGACATCTAGAGGACAGCGCAGACAGTAAGTACATTGTGAAACAATATGAAGTAACCAAACCCAGGCTTTGGTGAGCCTTTCTGGGCCCGGCATCACTCACGGGCTCAGAGATGCTCATAGCTGACACTTCGGCTTTCCAAACTGGTGCTCATGCTACCTTTAAGCATTTTAGCCATTTTACCCACTTTACCCACTGACATGGCATTTTTTGTTGTCCATGAGACACCAGCACTGCTGTCTTCTGTGGGTGCTTTCTTGTCTTCCTCTCCCCAGCCAACACAAAATTTGAGGCTGTCCAAACCAACTCGCAGCAACAGAAGTTGCCTCACAGGGAACATGCTGGCAGCTGCCATCATCCACCATGACTGTGAAGTCCACGGGCTTAACTCAACCAGGTGAGGGAGGTCAGGCACTGGCAGAGCCCCGTGGCTGTAATGCCAGGGTCCATGGGCACCTGCTTGGCACCCTCTGCCAAGTGAGTGCTGGTAGGAGGCTGTGGGATGCGGTCAGATGCCATATGGCACAAGCCCTACTTCAAGTTGTGACTTCTGCCCTGCTGTGCTTTGTTTGGGGGCTGGATGGAGTCCCTCTGGTTGGAGGAGTGGCCGGGAGCAGTGTGCAGTCCTGTTGTCATCTGTTTGTGTTACAAATACTTTATGCCTGCCTGTAAATAACATGTTTTTCAAGCCTCTGTTAATGCAAGATAAACCAGCTTTTAAAATTAAAGAAAGTAAGTAGGGAGGCTCCTGAGAAATTAGTTTTAATTTTAGAGACATATTTTCACAGTAGGCTCTTCTTCCTGGCACAGCTTAAGGGGAAGAAAATGAAAGTTATTACAGACAGACCACCTTCTCCAGTTGTTTCTGCCGACACCAAGCTTTTGCAGACGCAGGAAACAACTGAAGAGGCTGAAACAGCAATTCATACTATTTCCAGGAAGCTTTAGAGGGATTATTTTTAACTGTTTGCAGCTCGTTGGACTAATCTGGCTCCTTTTTCTCCAGGAGTGGGTCAGTAATACTTCAAGCGAAGGAGCTGCTTCTTCTGCCTCAACAAGGGCAGCACCAACAGAGATAAAGAAGTCAGTACCCCACTCAGCTCTTGTCAGTCCACACCTGGAATGCTGTGTTCAGTTGTGGCCCCTGCTACTCAAAACCATATGTGGACAAGCTGGAGAGTGTCCAGAGAAGGCCTACAAAGATGATTGAAGGACTCCACTTGAGGAAAGGCTGAGAGAGCTGGGTGTCAGCCTTAAGAAGAGAAGGCTTAGGGGAGGTGTTATTTCTATGCTCCAGTATTTGAAGGATGGCTACAAAGAAGGTGGAGATTCCCTTTCTGAAAGGAATTACATAGAAAATGCTGGGGGTAAGGGGTATAAATTACTCCTGGGAAGATTCTGACAACATGAGAGGCATTTTTTTTACAGTCAGAACAATCAGCCAATGGAATGATCTCCCCAGGAAGCAGTGGATTCCCCAGCACTAGACACTTTGAAGATTTGGCTGGGCCATCTTGCCTAGACCATGTTTTTGCCAAAAAATTTTGGACCAGACTATCTCTAAGGTCCCTTCCAACGTGGTGTTCTATGATTCTATGATTCCTCTCAAGGTGGCTGAATATGCATGCAGCAGCTCATCACTCTGCTTAGAGCATGTCAAACTGGCACTTTGAGAGGACCAATTATCCTACACCTTGGTTTTCCAGCACTCTTGAACAGTCTGTCCTCATAAAGAAGCTGAGTAGAATAGTATAAGGATGAGTAAACTGTTTTACACACAGCTAATAAACATTTTTAAAGGGATTTTAATTGAGCGCTGCATTTAATTAGCTTTTCCCATGCTTACAGCTTTGCCCTCTGAATTTACCAGAGGTCAGGTAAGGCAGTAGGTGTAGCCTGTGCCACTGTTTCCCAGCAGCTCTGCACATTGTCTAAGTAGTGCTCCAGTCAGCCACCCCCACTACGTGCCTACTTTGCTTCTGGAGAGGCTCCTGCAAGCAAAGGCAAATCCCAGTGGTCGAATTTTCCAGGGACTTATTCTATTTTGTTGGATTCATGAAAGATCTTCAGGAAAAAGATGTCACCAGTGAGCATGGTCCTCATGCCCTGGGTGATAGTGATGCTCTTTCTGCTTCTCCTGCACACTGTGCCAGAAAAAGTGGGCAAACAAAACAAAAAAAAAGACCAAAAAAAAAGGAAAGAAAGAAAGTGGGAAAAACTGTTCATCTGCAGTGAAAACATGTTATGTGTGGAAAATAAATTGGGTGGTGGACTCCTGATGGTGCTTCGGTAGAGCTGGATGGCACAGGGATTGACTTCTTCCCAAAGCTTTAAGATTTCAAAGTCCTTCCAGTCGTACCCTGGAATAAAACTCCCAAATCTTTGCTTGTATCACTCCATAAACCAGCAGTGGCCGCTATCCTCAGACCTAGGAAATTTCTTCAGTGGATGGAGAAAGGTTACTTTATTCCTTCTCCCTAGTTCCCCCAAATGAGTGGCTGTGAGGTATGGTTTCAACATGCACGCTAATGAAGGAGATGTATGGATGAGGCAGAAATGTCCACAGTTCAGGGGACACCACTGCCTTGGCACACCTCTCTGGACTGCTCCTGCATGAGGACAAAGGCTTTGGGTGTCATTTGGCACCATCTGAGACAGTCAGTGTGGAGGACAGTGCCTGCTTGCCCGAGGAAGACTGAGACAAGTCCACGGGCTCAGCTCACTGACATAGGGACACCCCAGCACTCAGACCAGTTGTTAAAGAAAATCAATTTTAAGAGCAGATGGTTTAATTAGAGCACTAAGCTCCCTCGTTGTAATGCTGCGTCTCTAGATAGTTTTAGTGTTTTATTAACAAGTCTCTTGTACTTATTTCTTTCCCGTTACTTGACAGATGCTTTCATCAGGGCTATATAAAGTCCTATTTTCACCCCTACTTTGCCTAGAAATAGGTTAAAGAAAAGCTGAAATACAGATTAATAATTATATGCAGAGTGAAATATATACCACATATATTTTTAAAGTGAAAAATGCAATTTTAAGCCAGTTTTATGAGGGCTATTTTTCTACAGCAGTATATGCGTACCCAGGAGTGGTTTTTCCAGGGAATCAGCTGTTCTGCTGAGGCTGACAGGAGCTCTGCTCCGCTGGGGGAGAGGCAGAGCGAAATGCCTCTCCTTACACAGGCACGTAGAAACACGAGAAACCCTTCAGAGAATTTCAGTGCTGCTGTTGTCAGACAGAAAATTAGGCTGTGATCAGACAGGCCCGTGTGAAAACGTGTTGCTTCTGCTGCACGTGTTATTGAGCAGTGAGGTTGAAATTATGTAGCGTGACACAAGTTCACCAAAAATTCGTGGAGTAAAGTTAGCCCTCCTTGTTGCTGGGTTCAAAGAAGGACTTGCAGAAAGTAGAAGCTTGCCATCAATGGTGTCACTGCACACTTGCTCTGCTGGAGAGGCAAAGGGACCAACAGATGTAACAGGGACATTCTGAGAGCAGTTGTGTGCGTTCTTACAACCCAAATCACCTGGAGCACAAGTTCTGTTGAAGCAAACCATGGTCATAGAAGCCACTAGACCTAAGTGGCACCATTTTCAGTTGTTTAAATATTGGTTACAATCCTTCAACATTAAGGATTCCATCAAGATCATAACAACTCTACAAACACCTTCTCAATGTCCCCACCTAATCAGTTGGCTTTACCACTGAATAAATGCATCATCACTCTCTTGACATTAATGACAGTCCAATGCATCCTTTAGCTTTGTGTCATTTCATTCAATTTAGAAAACATACAAACCCTGGCTTAGCTCCATTTAAGATAAGTAAATGAATGTTCTTATGTGAACAAAGAATCAAAGTTCCCATTACTGCAAATGGACATCTAGAGAAGGCTACTTTGATACAGACATTTAAGCCTGAACTCAAATCTTTTCTTCTGTGGATAAAATAACTAATCTTCATATTTTATTCTATGTCCATCTTCGATGCACCAGCTGTTGCAGCTTCCAGACCTCCAGGGACACATTTTCTTCCTGCTTATTCTGCAGTAATTACCCAAAACTTTGCTATAGACACTGTGAGGCAATATTTTGAAGATGAAGGGAAACAAGAAAAAGTTTGCTTGAAGTAATTTTAGAAGTCATTATCTTTTATTGAAAAAAACTGATTTCAGTTTAAAATGAAAGGCCAAATGAAATAATGAAAAGTGATTTGGTCTTACAAGAACTTTGAAGAGCTCAGCTGTGCTTAAGATTTTCTCCAAACCTGTATATCTATACTACATTGATCACAATAAATGTAAGCTCAGAAAGTATCCAATATTCATTTTAACTGGCATATCTATGTCTCAAAGATAGTTCATAAATAGGCTCTGTATATCATTATCTTCTTCACATAAACATCTTTAAAAAACAAAGGTGACTGAAGGAAGGATATTTGGCAGTAAAGTTGACTATTATTAGAAGTGTCTCCTCATAGCCCCTGGAATCACAGATCCTCACCACACAGTGACTGATTCCAACATTCACCTTCTGCTGTCTTAACACGAGCGCAAGCAGTGCATGAGCATGTGCAAAACACCAGCCATGGCACCATCTGGGCAGCAGTGATCCCCCCTTCTGGGTGTTAGTACGGAACACCAAAAATACATCACGAGTGTGCTTCCCTCTGCAAAGGGCTGGATTTCTTTTCCAC
Organism: Myiozetetes cayanensis; assembly: GCF_022539395.1. Taxonomy (NCBI): domain Eukaryota; kingdom Metazoa; phylum Chordata; class Aves; order Passeriformes; family Tyrannidae; genus Myiozetetes; species Myiozetetes cayanensis. The sequence goes on along the minus strand of NW_026087411.1, from coordinate 82,216,516 downwards.
TGAAAATACCCTTATTGCTAATAAAGTACTAACATGGTTGTGCCTGATTTTACATATCAAAAAAGAGCAGAACATCCTGTAATTGTTTTGGAGGGAAGGACAAGAGAGTAAAGGAATGGGACAATCTCGAGATTCCCTAATAAGTTGCACTTAATGAATGGCATTCAATAAACAATAAGCACTATATATTACAGACTCTGTAGTTCAACTAGAAGGGGTCATAACCCTCTGGAGTTTACAAGTGTTTTGTAGGAACTAGAACAGTTTGGTTGACATCTGCCTTTACAGCAGATTTCCTGTAACATCCAGTTTATTCATAATTAAATAACAACAGAGACATCTGCTTTAAAAGCAAAAGCAAACCTTCCAAAGCCGTTACAGCTGCTTAGTCTTGATATCTTTTTTTTACAGGGATGAGACCATCTTCCTTTCCAAATGACCTTTAAATAATCGTCTTCCAGCTACTTCTACAAATACCACCGTTGTCCATGGTTTGTTACCACAGTAATTACTGAACTAGAAACAATACAGAAGAACCTTTTTGATAAGATTGCTGGGGATGCAGCAGTTGCAAAGGAAGGAGAAGGAGAGGCACAGTGTCACTGACATGAGCAATGATAACCTTTAAAAACCTTTCCTATGAAGTAGAGATCTGGTAAGAACATAATCAGATCTTTATTAATATCAGATAAGAAGATAATCAGGTCTTTATCAATACCAAATAATAGAAAAAAATAAATCTTATGTGGACAACACTCCCTCAAACTTTTCTGTTCAACTGGCATTTCATCTGGTTTATGTGTTGGGAAGGAAGATAAACCAATGAAGCAAGTGAGTTCTTTCACACCAGCCAGATCTGTTTATAAAGTGTTTTATAAATTACAGAAACAGAAATGAAATCTTGTTCATCTGTGCTTTTATCACCACCTTTGTTTGATTGTTGCACTTCTGTTTCAAAGGAAGCCCAGGTTTCTTCTGTGTTTTCCTCTACCCTTTTAACATCTGTCCTGATCATAACATGCTATTTTCAGGTTCACATAATTGCTTGTCTTGAATTTGCAGTCAGTGCCTCAGAAGGTAACTGACCAGCTGCAGGGATGATAGAGGTCTCCCAAAGCTTATGTTCCTACTAAAATTAATACAATAAATTATTTATCACCTCCAAGGAAAATACCTACCGATAGAAAATGCTTTTCTCTGATACTTAGGGAAAAAAATTGCATTTACCCCATCTGATGTCAAGCAATGTAGCAAAATCATAGAATCATAGAATCAACTGGGTTGGAAAAGAGCTCCGAGGTCATCAAGTCCAACCCTTGATCCAACACCGCCGTGGTTACAAGACCACGGCACTCAGTGCCACATCCAGCCTCATCTTAAAAACCTCCAGGGAAGGTGAATCCACCACCTCCCTGGGCAGACCATTCCAATGCCTGATTACCCACTCTGTAAAAAAAGTTTTCCTAATATTCAACCTAAATCTCCCTTGGGACAGTTTAAGACTGTGACCTCTTGTCCTACTGCTGTTTGCCTGGGAGAAGAGACCAACCCCCACCTGGCTACAACCTCCTTTCAGGTGTTTGTGATGAGATCTCCCCTGAACCTCCTCTTCTCCAGGCTAAACAACCCCAGCTCCCTCAGCCTCTCCATATAGGACTTGTGTTTGAGTCCCTTTACCAGCCTGGTTGCTCTTCTCTGGACCTGCTCCAGCACCTCAATATCCCTCCTGAACTGAGGGGCCCAGAACTGGACACAGCACTCCAGGTGTGGCCTCACCAGTGCTGAGTACAGGGGAAGGATCACTGCCCTGCTCCTGCTGGCCACACTGTTCCTGATCCAGGCCAGGATGCCATTGGCCTTGGCCACTTGGGCACACTGCTGGCTCATGATTTGGTTTTGTTACTCCCCTTTTTAACCAAACCCAAGTTTGGTCAATTCTCACCAAAACTGTATCATCCCAAAAATGTCTTTCCTCCTTGAAACAAAGCAGCAGTGTGCACATCTGTTCAAGCCCAAACCCTGAAGTAGATCAACCCACCTCCAGCAGTGACAGATCCAGGCAGATCTGAGCCCCAGACACATTTTGTGTAGTCTTCAGTCAATAGGAGGTTGTATGTGCCCCACTTCCCTACCCCTGCTGAGGTGCCTGTGCTGGTGCTGTGTTCAGACTGGGTGTCCCTTCAACACCAGGAAAGCATTGCTATAGGGCATTGTATTGCAGAGAATATGGATGGTGTCCATGGCCTCTGCAGGAAGTAGAATGGTGTCCCAAGGACATGTTCAGATTAATGAGTTGTGACTGGGAAGAAAAGGGAGAGTAAGATGTGCTGAGAACACAAACAAACCGAGTGAGAAAAATATGTTACAGGGGAAGCTTTGTATGGGATGAGACAGGGCTTGAGCTACCTGGAGATGAATAGAGGAATCAGGAAGACAAGCAAGATGTGTCTCAGAAAGCAGATAAGACAAGCCAACTGGAACCAGTATGAACCAGATAATTCAAAGGGAATTCAAGCTATATTGGGGAATAGACCCATGCAAGGGCAGCTGTACCTAGGAAACCATATCATTAATGACATTTAATGCTGAGATTGCATATGTACTACTGTCAAGCATTTTGAAATGGATATAGTAAAACTGGGATAACAAGGTGGTTTGTCTGGGAGGAGACCGAGTGGAGAAAGGGAGGTAAAGGTGATGAAAATTAGAGCAGAAATGGTGCAAAAATAAAATAAAAAGGCAGCATTAAACCATTTAGTGAATAGCAGAATGTGAGATGTTCACTGGCAGGAGCATGGACACCTATAGGCAGTTCTGAAGCTCATGGGCACATCCGAAGCCCACCGGCATGCTGAAGGGGACACCTTGGATAACCAACCAGACTCTCCATCAGTCCAAAATTCTTCTTGGGACAGTAGCCAAAGAAGGGAGGAACTGCACTACAGTGACATATGGTGTGGGAGGGCACAGGAAGGGGTGGCAGAGCCAGAACCCTTTGGAAATGACCAAGGTGTTATCTGTCAACCTGTTAGAGTTCCCCATTACATATTTCAGCCTCATAAGCAGATAGATAAACTACAGTCAGTCACTAAAAAAAATCATAGTGTTACCACCCATTCTAAAACCTAAATGTAATAAAATTCATATTGTCTATTCTAAAAATAAGGAAAATACGTATTTCACGAGGCTTTGAACATCCTTTTCTTTGTGAAAAAACATCTTTGCATTCAACAGGCATTTCTTAATACAGGGGCAGGTAAGGTGAAACATTTCTCAATAGATACACAGTTAATTTGGCTTTTCCTCTTTACAATGAATGACAATGAAACACGTATGGATTTAGGAAGTGACAGAGTAGCATTCGTCACTTATGAGTTGGCTGATAAACTAATAATGCTGGACTGTTCCCTATTAACCATCTGTTCTGGCAGATAATGGTTCAGCACTGAACACTGTCATATCAGGGATGCAATGGCCTCTGCAGTCCTGCACATCTACCTGGGCTTGGGAATGCAAAACATGGAAAGGCTCTCATTGGGTTAAGCAGTCAGAAACTCTCCAAGTGCATCCATAATCTTCTTACTGGCTAAGCTGGTTGGGAAGCAAGGGGCTGAGTTCTTGCTGACCTTTCTCAGCGGGGTCATCTCAGTCCACGCAAATTTCAGAGAGTCTCAAACTGTGCAAAGGTGGCGTGTTGGCCCTGCTCAAAATTACTGCCACTGCATCAGAGACGTGTGGCTGTCTCGTCTGCATGAGCATTTAGAAGAAATATGGGTGTGATGATGACGATGATGATGATAATCTGCTGTTAATTTGGAGAGTTTGACAAAACTGACAAGAGGCAAATAACAGTTGCAGGAATAAAAACCCAAATGTGCATTTTCCAGCAGAACTGATAACACTAATTTCAAGTAAATGCCAGGGATTTCTTTTCCTTGATGCTCACTGAATGCCTCGAAGCACAAAGTTTCCTATATATTGTATTATATTTAGATTTTTAAAAATATGTATAAATATGAGTGTGAATTCTAAGGGACTGGCTGGATGGAGAGGGATAGAGTTATGCCTCTGTCTTATACACACAGCTTGATATGATGCTTTTTCATACTTGGTCAAGTTATCACTGAAAATATTCATTATACCACCTTTTATGTCCTTAAGTTAAATATTTACTTATACTTCAAATGTGGGTGTTATAGTGACAATTTACTTGCTGTGATATTAGGCCTTTTATACTTCCTTTTCCCTTCAAGGAGGAAGTCACATTCAATCCCAGGGATTCCTAAGGCCTGGTTTTACCGGAAAATGTCAAGGCAAAGAAGGCATAAAGTACCTTGGTTTTTCCCATCACATTGAGCCTAGCTTTTCCTGTGTCCTCTGTCACCAGGTCTCTTGTCCAATTCCTCAGCAAGCCCACATTTATCTGCCTTTCTTTTGCTCCTATAGATACACTTGAAGGAGCCCTTCACTTTACGTCCTTTGCTGGATTCAGCTTTGGAGTGGTTTAACTGTCCACCTCTTTCCATCTGTGCTGTATTGCCACAGGGACAATTTGTATTTAATCTTAACAGAATATTCTAGTTCTTTTCAGTAGTTCTGCGTGATTTTCTACAGTGATTTTATATTATTAGTATACTCCATATTGCATTAATTTTAAATTGGCACCAAACTGTGGACAGTTATTTGCATGTGAATGTTTGAGATGATTCCTCACTCCATTAAAACAACTTGCAGAAGCATCAAGTTGTTACCATGTTAAAGGTTCCATGCACTGTTATCATCATTTATGCTTAATATATATTTTCTTTCTCTAGGACGAAAGTAAGAGACTATAGGATGGTTGGAAGTTCTTCCTTCATATGTATTAGAATTTCTCTGCAGAAATATTTCCGAATTTGGACTCTTCTTTCCTGGCTTTTAAGTGATTTTGTCCCTGCAAATAAAGTAAAAAAATAAATAAAATTAAATATTCTAACATTTATATTTCTTGTTATTTTCTACAGGGAGTAAACATTATTACAGAGTAATGAACTTCGTACTTGTAGGAGATCAGGGGATTAGACATCAGCTGTGTCTGTGTTGCACTAACCAGGCATGGATGACCACCACACTTCTGTGTCTCTTGAAGGATCTGTAGGAGTTTATCGACATCTCATAGTGTTTCCTACAAGATGCATTCTTTTCACCATGATGCTGACTTGACAAATTCCCAACCCAAATGCCTTTGTCTGAGGCCACTTCTACCCCTCCATGGTTTTTCCATCCCCAGGCACTTCAGTTTGTTGATGCTGCAGGAGTGTTGCTGGTCCTTATCTTCCCAATCCTGTTTGCCGTGTGGACCTCAGTGAACAATGGCAGAACTGGGGGCAGAAAATGAACTGGAGAAAGGGAATAGTGGAACAGAGTAGTGGCTCCTGACTTAAGCAGGACCTAATCCAGCTTTGCATGAAGCTATCTATTATCCAGGTGTCCCTGGGGAAAACCTGTACATGCGCTCACCAGGGAGGTTCAGCACGTCTCAGTAGGCATGAACAGCCATCTGCTGTAGTTCTGATGCTTAAACAGACATCTGGCTCTTCCAACATTGTGTCCCCACCACCATCCCTGCTCCCTTCCAACCTCTTTTTCTCAGGGGTCTCTAGTCCTCTCTTTCTAGCACTTCAGCAGTACATGTTGGACCAGGCTGTGCTAGAACGTACTCCTTGCAATCACACAGAGGTCCCCATCAAGAGCTGACACAGATTTCCCCTGAAAACGCAGTGTGATGGGAATTACTGTTTTTTACTGACTCTGAGTTAGTTTAAAACTGCAGGATTCACATTTGAACAGAAGCATTTGGATTAGTGTTATTTATTAATTTATTTTTAACCATCTGCAGAGGTTGTTGCTGATATTCTGGTTTCTAAGTTCTGACATAGTAAAATGGCCTTTGTTTGCAGATACTTCATTGTTCTGATATGTTTGCTCATGCTCTTCCTAAAAATCCATTGGAAAGAAAGCATTATACATCTATGAGTCTGGTTCATTTGAATTCTGATAATAGCTTCATTTCAATAATTTCCTATTTCTAATTCTAATGACCAAAGCTACACATTGGTGTCTATTTTTAAACACTGTATATAATTTATGGCATTGTTTATATAATGTTATATAGATTTATATATACTATAATTTATATGTTTGTGTTTTCACGTCTCTTCTAGATTTCATCAGACTATTTACCAGATTTGAATTTCCAGTTGATTTTAGTAATCTTTGTATTTCTGTGCTTCACTTTCCTGACATCAAGAGGAAAATTAACTGCAAAAAAAAAAATCAGTCATACAATCATTTAGGTTGAGAAAGACCTCTCAGATCATTGAGTCCAACCATTAATTCACCACTAAACCATGTCCCCAAATGCCATAGATACACATCTTCTGAAGACCTCCTGTGATAGTGACTCTGACACTTCCAAAGGCAGCCTGCTCCAATGCTTGACAACCCTTTCAAAGACATTTTTCTTAATAACCAATCGAAACTTGCCTTGGCACAACTTGAATCCATTTCCTCTTATCCTGTTGCTTGTTACTTGGAGACCAGCTGCTGGCTACAACCTCCTTTCAGTTGTAGAGAACCATAAGGTCCCCTCTGAGACTCCTTTTCTTTAGGCTGAATTCCCGCAACTCCCTCGGTCACTCCTCATAAGACTTGTGCTCCAGACCCTCCAGCTCTGTTGCCCTCCTCTGGAAACTCTCCAGAACCTCAATGTCCTTCTTGTAGTGAGGGCTCAGAACTGGACACAGCCCTCGAGGTGCAGCCTCACCAATGCTGAGTACAGGGGGTCAATCACTTCCCTGATCCTGCTGGCCAGACTATTTTTGATACAATCCAGGATGCCATTGACCTTCCTGGCCACCTGGGCACATTGCCCAGGAAAGGAAACAGCCCAGCAAGCAAGCCAGTGTAGAAAGGTAATTAGATTGAAGGAACATAAAAGGGCAAATGAAAAAGAGTAATTCCCTTTCTCTTTGTGAGTGTCTTTAAGGCATTTGTTATTTGTATCCTCTCACACTCATTTCCATATTTGGGTAACCCATTCAGAATTGCAGTGTAGCTGGGTCACTCTTCCTCCTCTGAGAGATGATTCCCTCATAGTATTTTCCATTTTCCAAGTGCATTCATCATTTATAATTACAACTTTGAAATCTTAAATTCAGTTATCATTTAAAGCCCTACCTTCCATTTCTGGCCAAATAACTCAAAAAGTCACTTTGCAGGTTGGATCTATGTCACTCTATTCTTCTAATCCATTTGACATGATTTTTAGTTGACTGCTATGGACAAAGCAGTATGAAAGAAAGCTGTGTGATTGAAAGGTATCTTTCATAAAAGCAGGGTATACAGCTTGCTCTCAGCATTTCACTGAGAGCACTGTGCCATTAGCATGTGTTATCTCTGCTGGAAAACAGTCAAATTGCTTTGCCAGGTATTCCTGAGAGGTTTTCTTTCTGCTAAGTCACAAAGAAATGGCAATGCTGGAGTCTGGTTTTCCTTGAAAGACAATGACTGCTTTGTAAAGTATCTTATTTCTGAGGTAGTTAGAAAAGGGGGAAAGTTTACTCTGTAGTGCCTATTTCAATACCATTTTTATTCTAAATACTGTTATTTCAGTTGTTTTGCAGAGATCAACCCTACAAAGTGAGGTAATTCTGCAGCATGGGCCTCCTTTTGCCTGGAAGACTTACAGCTAAACCTGGTTGTCCTTACGAACCAATTAAACCAATTTTTTTCCTCTTCAGTGCAGATAATACAATATCCTCAGTGCAGAGCACAAAGTTTTTTCTCTTTCTTTTGGATAAATTTCACGACTCAACTCTATTTTTCAAATTGCAGGTAAGTCGAATTAATCATAGAACATATAGGAACACCTTTGGAAAGCAGGGCAATGGCACATACAATTTTCTTTGCACGAGAAATGTTAGCTTTTTTTGCTGCTGCTGAGAAGACTAGCAAATCACGTGATGCTACCTATTTAGCTAAGGAGGAGACACAAGTGTATGATACCTCAAGTGTGTAACTGAAGCACTGAGGATGCATGTGTTCCATGTTCCCCTTAAATAATCACCGGAGATAATATGTGTATCTCCATGCCGTGTTGACCCGGAGTTAATCCTGGGCAGGATTCCAGGACTGGAATCACCTCCTAGTTCAGGCATTTAGCAAAGAGCTCTGGGTTTTCAGGTCCTCCTGATTCCTCAAGGGAAATCAAGCACAGAGAAGGGCAGTCTCCTCTGCACCACTTCTGCAGTCACAGTCTGACTTTCCCTCTCCCTTCTCTCTCTCATTTATGAAGTTTATTCTATCAGACTATGCTGATAATAAAATCCTATCAAAGAATATGTTTATCTGAAACTCCTAATACTCAAACCCTTCTGTTTTTTCTCCTCCCATCCCCACAGTAGGTGTTACTGGCAGACATCTATGAAGTGTGGAGGAATCCCTGGGTATGTGTGTAGTGCTTCTAGTGTCTCCACAAGTCACATCAACAGCACAGTTAATATTTTCTAGGCTACACAGTAGGTTAGAGGGATCAATCTGTTCCAGAGAGGTTATTGAAGAGTAAGGCTTTGCAGCCTGATACTACTGAAAAGTGCTGGCAGTGACAGTTCTGTCCTTTTAAAACAGTCTAACCTCCTTTTATGTTTTCTGTCAGCAGCTTTTCAGATATGTTTAATTGGAGACTTTTGTATACGGACATTATATATCAAGCTCTTAATTAGGAACATTTTGATACAATAAATATAATGTAAACTTAGAATGCAAACAAAGAAAACCCAGCCACCCTTCTTTTAGAAAATCTGAAGTGTTGGATGACATGATGGCATGAAAAAAACAACTAGTCTGAAACTAATTTTTTGTTTCCATAATAGTGAGCCACATGGTAAAGTAGGTTTTGTAAATCTTTGAGTTGGGAATTGCAGATCAGATCCCTGACACACTCCACTTCAGTCCCTGCAATGGTTTGGGGCTTCTGAAAAACGTCTTTGGTGCAAGGGGAATGTGACATGCTGCTTTTTTATAATGCAGGTACGGTGCCTGGTAGTGGGTGGTTTTCATCACAGCCTCCAGCCTCTTCAGAGAACCGAGTAGGGGAATGAGGGAGTGATCAAAATGGAGAGTAGGCATCGCTCACTGCTATTTTTACTTACATCGTTACCAGCTGCCTTGCTTGTCCTGCTGAGTTGTGCTGAGTCCTTTGAATTACTGGGAGACTCGGTGGCACAGAAGGCAGAATTACAAGACACGGCAATTTGTACAGGCAAGCGGCCATAAATGTCACTGTCAAGCAGGTTAAGGACGGCACCATTGCTCACAACCAGCTTCTAGAGCAGTACAGTGGTGTTAAGGGCTGTTTTACTCTGACATGTATTTTGGAACAATAGTCCAGTGTTCCTTAGCATTATTTGAAATTTAAATAATTCCAAGTAATTTGTGTGAGCTATCTGAATTGGGGAGACACCCATGGCATCTGTCAAAAGTTTGTTCCCTATTTATGAGAATAATGAGTTAAAATGGGAGAAAAAGAGTCCCTGATGGGGTTTTCATCACTCCTGGGCTCCCTGAATGGAGTTATTTGAGCGCAGACATCATGGGCACAAGAAAAAGTGTTGCAAACTGATCATTAATAAACTTAAACTGGGAAATGCAAGCTTTCTAATTATGTACAATGTAAATCCTGAAATAACTTCCAGTCAAATGCAGAAATCCATCTGCTTTCAAAGTAGAATTTAATAAATATATGGGAGGGATGAGATGAGGTAAGTAGGTATGTGAGCTGCCTTACTTGCAATGACTTAATGTGTTGGAATTTATTTTTCATGCGATAGTCTGAATCATAACGTAAGGAACTCCTCACACAGGACACGGCACCAACTTCCCATTGGACACATTCTGTGTCAGTGGTCCCTAAGGCAGGGCAGCGTGTACTCTGGTGGAGAGGTTCACCCTAGTGAATAACCAGGGAGACAAGGTACTTTTCAAGGATGAGTGTTTCAGGTTGAACTGGGAATGCCGAGGTTTTAAAACTATACTTCTGTATGTCAAGTGAGTGCCTGTGTCTTCTGTTTGGCTCAGCAGAGAGGCTCTGAGGAAGTTTCTTGGGTCAACAGGACCTTGCAGACGAGGCAGGTGGGAAAATATCTGGTTTGAAAATCCTCCCACTGATGAGATGGGAGATAAAACTCTGAGTAGCTTAATGGGGTCAGGCTCTTTCTGGCTGTGCATAAGGTCCCCAGAGGAAACACTGTCACCCTGGGCAGCAGGGAGAGTGGGATGGTGGCTGGGAGAGTGCCTGTGCCACATGTGTGCTGGGGACAGGCACAGGAGGTTGGGCATCTCTTCTTTGGGGGTTACATCTGCTGTGAACTCCTAAATTCAAACACCCATGTAGCTTTCGGGAAGGAGATATTTTTATTATTTCACATGTAATGTTCCAGATATTTCCAAGGCATTTCACCAGAAAAAGGTCTTATCTTTACCTTCTGGTTGCTCTTCTGCTGGCTACACTAGAAAGGACGTCCTCTATAATAAAATCCTCTGAGCATCCCAAAACAAAATAGTGCTGGTATTCGAGGACTGAAGATAGTGGTCAGGTTTTATGCTCTGACTGGTGCACTTCAAGCCCCTGGAGTTGTTTGTCACAATGGTGTGAAAACGTAAGTGCATGTAAGGCTCTTGTAGTATGTTTCAATTTTCAAGTAAATAAGATATAATTGTATTTCCTTTATGTGCCTTTAAAGCCCTAATCCCTGCAGGAATAAAAGGAAGTGTTTGGTAGATTAATGCAAACACTTCTTTATACAATCAGAGTTTTTATGTTTGGGCCAAAATATTTATGTTTTCCATCAGTAGGAAAATACGTAACAGATACCTGTCCATTATTAATTATCTTTATGTTAAGAAAACCTTTCATTTATGGTTACCAAGCACATATTGTGTGATTAGGCTATTTTAAAACATGATGAATGGAAATTTTACCCCTGTTCTGCCAATGAGGCAATTTTTATACTCGGATGAAATTTGCATTATAAATAGCAGAAGCTGACTGCATTAATGCTAATAGAATCATTTGTTATTGCTCTCTCAGCACTCCTCCTGAAAGCTGGCTTCATTGGATTTAAATCCATCCAGAGTGTTTGCTGAAAAGGTATTTATGTGTCTTTAACACCCACTCCATGCTGGCATTGGGGTGCCAGTGGGAAGCTGTGTCTCCCTGCCTGTTGAGCTTCATGTAGAAACAAATGAGTGTTCTTTCATGACTTAAATTAGAGTATTTCTCCCCTTCTCACCCCTCTGATTTGAACTGTGGTTTTCGCATTAACCCTCTAAATAAAGCTTGGAGGTACCTATGTGACATTTCCTTGAATGTTTGAGGTATCCAAATTTCCATGAGAGCTCCAAGTCTAATAAAATGCTGTGGTAGTTAGGCAAAGGCTGCTGGGTAATAGTGTAAAGCATGCTGCTGGCATGATTAACTCATCTCAAGCTCTTGTCATCACAGAAATACATTTCTATTCTGGAATCCATTTCTACACTCAACCCCTTCAGCAAACAAAAGAATAGTTTTAGGATGAAGGCTGAAATTACCCTTGTAAAAGCTTCCAACAGTGTTTAAGGCCATGTGAAAGCCCTGATATGAGTGAGGATACTGAAAATCCCAGTGCCAGACCTTGCTGGGGACCTCCAGCACCATCTGGCCCTGTCCCCTGGCTCATGGGGAGTAAGAGGTCGCAAGCTTCGTGTCAGCATGCTTTGCTTTCCTTCCCCATGGGTAACAACATCATACACACACACATAGAGCCACATGCAGGGGGAGCTGCATTAAAAGCACTCCAAAGAGAGGCAGTGGCCTCTCTGGGGCAGCACTGCCACCTGTGCCAGACCCCTGATGCATGGTCATCACCAGCACCTGCTTGGTTTTCCTGCTGGGCTACTGCCAGGTTCAGAGCTGGGGAAGCACCAGCCACGCCTTATTTACTGCATGCTAGCCAACCGCTGCTCTCAGATGCTAATTTCCTAATACTTTTTTCCTGTGGCATTTCCCATACTGTGCCTGCTTCACAAACATTAATTAATTTATCTTCAAATCATGTCTGCAGCAGCAGAGAGGTGCCACAAGCCTCATTTCCAGCCCTCCTGAGGCACAGAGTGTTCCATTGCAAACTGCATCCTACCAAGAGCTGGCCCGAGGCAAGCTCACCGTGAGGACTGGATAAGCAAGAACGAAACACCAGGGAATCTTGTTTGAGTGTGTACTGAGCATATACTGAACCCCCCTGAACCCCTTAGGTAGTGACAAAATCCTGCCCTACCAGAAGTCAGAAGGTGATACTCCAGCTGGATGTTTATTCTCTGTCCTTTCCAACATCCTAGGTGCTGAGCAGGGACCACAGCTTCTGATACCCTGGGATCGGCTCCACAGTGGAACCAAAGGGGACATCTCCATCCTCCTTGTAACTCCTGCAGCCTGCTCATCACAGGCATGAGAGCAGTGAATTAGATTTTTGGTAGCAGGAGATGGCATCTCCACCATCTGGAAAGAGATCCCAAACAATGAAGGAAAGGCAAAACTACGGAGAGCTGAGATCCTAACTTTCTGTATTCAAGTATCTTGCTTTATTAACTAGTAGAGAAATAAATATAAAGCAGCCAGCGGTCACAAAGGGACTTGTTCAGACCATCTGCAGCAGAGCCAGAGCTGAAGACAGCAATGAGTGATGTAGACACTCTATTGCCATTTTCTACCAGATGGTTGACGGAAGGAGTTGGGCAAGTTGTGTAGACACCCAGGCATGAGCTCCCTGAATATGTCCCCTCTATCTTTGAACTGCAGAGACCAAGGTGTGACCACCCCAGGTTTTTGCAAATCTGATCAACTCAGTGCTTTCTTTGTGGGAGATATGAAAACTTACCTTTGTGACACAGCAGACTTTGAGTATGGCATGGTCTTATCAGAGACATGGAGTGAATCACCATCTCTCTGTAAAAGGGATATATATGAGGAATAATGGGAACAACACTGCAAACAGAAAATAGCAACCCTGAAACCAGCAAAAGCGTGGTGCTGTGTTCCTGCTCTGTAATGCTCTGCCTACCAGAAACCCATCTGCATCTTTGCTTCATGGGTCCTCTCTCATTTGTACTCCAGACACTTCCCTGCTTTTAATATTTAGTTTTATGTGCATGGATGCCCAGTGACAGTCAGATTCTAATTAGACACCCTTATTTAGAAACATAATATTTCCCAAAAGATGGCACTTGAAATGCCTTGTATAGGTAATTGACAGTTGTGGTCATTTCTAGATTACAGTCATAATAATTATCACATATCATTTTTCTGCTAGTTGGAAAAAATCTGTTTGTTTTTTGGAGGGGAGAAAGGTGACCAGCAATTTATTTAGATATATATTGGTTTGCTATGATGAGAAAAAGAGACATACAATAGCACAAAGTGTTCTGTTTCACTTTTTCTGTCTCCTCCTAGGGTGTGCATTAGCTTCCACTAATCACAGGTCCCTTTCAGGTGTTTCAAAATTTCTCAATTGAGAAATCATATACATTTTATAATCAGTATCTTGATAAAATGTGTTTTAGGGTTCTTTCTTTAGGAATAAAGCTTGCCCTTTTTTTGACACTGAATCAACTTGCTGGCTTTTGCAATTAAATCACTAACCAAAGTTATATAGCAGTTAAAGTAAACTTGGAGAATTATTTTATCATAGAATCATAGAATGGTTTGGGTTGGAAGGAACCCTAAATGTCATCGAGTTCCAAATCCCCTACCATTGGCAAGGACACCTTCCACTAGACCAGATTGCTCAGAGCCCCATCCTATTTGGCCTTGAACACTTCCAGGGATGAGGCAACCACAACTTCTCTGTGCAACCTGTTCCAGTGCCTCATCACCCTCACAGTAAAGAATTTCTTCCTAATATCCAATCTAAATCTACATTCTTTCAGCTTAAAACTGTTTTAGCAAGAAGCATCTCTAACCTCTTTCATGTTATTTTTTTAGCTCTGTTAGAGCAGCAGTAACAAAACACTCTTTTAGATGTTGCTTTTGTTCTTTAAATCATAGTATACAATGGAACCAAGATGAGTCTACGTGGACCATTATTCCATGTGATATTAGATTGCCTTGGGGGTAAGTTCTGAGCAATTAAAACTTCAAATAAATAAATAAATTGCAGCCCACAAAATCCCCTTACCCTCTACCATATTATTCTCTTCCAAAATCTCAGCTGATTTCACGGTCACAACTGCAAGATGTCATCAAAGTAATAGGTACTTTTTTTTTTTCAGCTGCAGAACAGGGTTTCTGCTTTTGTGCCACATTACACTGGCTCACACTTACCTTCAGCCCCTCTGTGCCCCCAGTTCACCCAAAATCTCTGGTGATGAACTTTTCTGTAATATGTACAATGTCTCTCATGGATCTAGTGTCTCTACACACTAAGATACCATGCATCATCCTTAATAAAATACCCATGCATAAACAGTCAGGCTAAGACAGAGATTTTTGAAGAGGCTGCTAGAGGTTTCAAGTATTGCTTTATAACAAATCCATGGGATTTAAGTAGAAATCTAGTACTTTACTTAAATCCATTAATTTTAACCATACTACCAACTTCCATCATTTGTTATTAAAGCTGTTTGTCATAAAAGCTCATCTGTCCAAATATTTCAGCTGTGGTTTTGTTGCCCATTTTATCACTGCCCAGCAAGTACATCAAGCTTTAGAAGCTTAAAAATTAAGATTCCTGAAGACCTTTGAGACTAGAGATAAGTAATACTAGCCCTTGTCGTAAGACCTAATCAACTGTTTTGAAATAGTTGCCATTCCCTGACACTAATTCCACCCAAGATGTGTGTGTGTTCAAATGAAACAAACGGGTAAAGGACAGCACCACAGCATTAAGAGGCACAGGGCAAAATGGGAGCTGTCAAAGGGAACCTTTGTCAAATGGCAACCTGGCTGAAAATATGGCTTGTGTCATCAGTAAGTAAATCAGTTGATAAGTTATGGATAATCATTGACCTAAAATGTGCTTTCAGTAAACCTATACATCTATCTAGTATAGGCTTAAGCAATTTGACTGCACCTGACATCAATATCTGACTGGTGTGACCAGACCTGCCCAAGCACATTGCCTGGGAAAGGATTTAGGATTACATGTTATTAAGTTAAGAGGTAACATATGAAAGGGAAACTAACATTTATTCAGAGCCAAATTTAAATTGCCCAAAATAGCACAGATTTTAAGTTCTTAAGGCTCCATGGGTGTTTAATACATTTTAAATGCTTGATGGTGAATTAAACATTCCAAGATTTTCTCTTTCTTATAGTGATGTGGGTCTGAGGGGAGATTAAAAGTTGAATTTGAGGACATTGTTATGTAATTAGACTTGTGTGGCCTTTTGTTAGCCAGTGCAATTGCTCCCTCGGACCTGTCCATGCAGCATGATTTATAATTCAGCACAGAATAGGTTTTCTTGGCTTCATGTAATTGCTCAAATTTTTATTTGTCAGCTGTTGTAGATCACAAGCATTTTCAGTTCTGCATAGACAGGCAAATGCTGCTTAAAATAACCTACATTCTGCAATTCTTCCCTCAGGAGCTTATCCATGAACATTTTCTGTGTACTGATTAATGAGACCAAGCTTCGCCCTCGCACTCGTCTGATTAAAATATTTAAAGGAGTACTAGACAAATTCAAATTGTTTAGTAAGTACTGGACATGCTTTTCTCTGTATTAGCTGACTCTTGTTCATCTTGATAAAAGATGGCAAGAAAATCTCAACAAATCAGAAGCCTGCTACTGATTTGAGTAAAGAATGCTCTCCTGGCTTGTAGAGGGGACAAGCTTTGGCAGGTAACAGATAGGTGTCAGGTCAGAACAAATATTATGAAACAAGTGATGAAATAGGTACCAAAGCTATTATACAGTGCAAGTTAAAGAAGTATCCGTTTCAACAAAATTAAAAAAAAAAAATCAATGATTTAGGCCAAGTGCCGGGTCCTGCACTTTGACCACAACAACCCCCTGAAGTGCTACAGGTTGGTGACAGAGTGGCTGGAGAGCAGCCAGGTGGAAAGGGACCTGAGAGTTTGGATGGACAGAAAGCTGAACATGAAAGCCAGCAGTGTGCCCAGGTGGCCAAGAAGGCCAATGGCATCCTGGCCTGGATCAGGAATGGTGTGGCCAGCAGGAGCAGGGAAGTGATCCTTCCCCTGTACTCAGCACTGGTGAGGCCACACCTGGAGTGCTGTGTTCAGTTCTGGGCCCCTCAGTTCAGGAAAGACATTGAGGTGCTGGAGCAGGTCCAGAGAAGAGCAATGAGGCTGGTGAAGGAACTTGAGCACAAGTCCTATGAGGAGAGGCTGAGGGAGCTGGGGTTGTTTAGCCTGGAGAAGAGGAGGCTCAGGGGTGACCTCATCACTCTCTACAACCACCTGAGAGGAGGTTGTAGCCAGGTAGGGGTTGGTCTCTTCTCCCAGGCAGCTACCAGTAAGACAAGAAGACATGGCCTTGAGCTGTCCAGGGAAGGTTTAGGTTGGATATTAGGAAGAAATTCTTTACAGAGAGGGTAATCAAGTATTGGAATGGGCTGCCCAGGGAAGTGGTGGACTTTCCGTCCCTGGAGGTTTTTAAGATAAGACTGGATGTGGCACTTAGTGCCATAGTCTAGTAACCATGGTGGTAGTGGATCAAGGGTTGGACTTGATGATCTCGGAGGTTCTTTCCAACCCAGCTGATTCTCTGATTCTATGACTGTATGATTCTGTTATTCTATGATTCTGATTCTGTGATTGGGTCTGCCGAAATGATCCCAAGGTCTGTAACTCAAATGGAAAATGAGAAGATCCAGTGTGAGAATTCAGGGGCTTGACATGAAATGGGTTAATCTCACAGTTTGTGTGTGATAAGCATTCCTGACATTTGGTAATGGGATGTCATGACAGGCATCAAGCTCTGCCCATTTCAGCTGCTCATATGGGAATCACACAGATTCTTCTTGACAAAGTCAGTGTTGTCTCTTCATCTGCTCATCATTTTTGATACCAGCCGCACTCTTAAACACAGGGCTAATCTATTTATTCCTAGGAGTGTTATAAAATGTATGAGGGTGCAGGGTGAACTGCATCCAAATGGGCCTCTCTGAAGCTAACAGTTAATAAAGAAAAACATTTCCTCTACAATCATGACGTAGAGGATTTTTTATATATAATTTTTATATATATGGACATGAGATCAATGGGCAAACAGGTGCTGTACTCAGCATATGCAAGCAGGGAAGGCATGAATACAGAAAATTCTGTTAAAACTACATCTCCTGCAAATATGTATCAATATACTGACTTTAAACTACCCTAAATGTATGTGCCTCTTCTTCCTCTACAACCTTTAGCTGCTTGAAATTCTTCGTGAACCACCATCCCTTCATGAAGCTGTGAAATGCTGTCAGTGGCATTTTGGAAATGGGGAAGAGGGAGGCTGGGGTCTGAGTTCACAACAAAGGCAAGCTGAAGCTGAAACACAACTGCTGTCCGTGCCAGCGGTACCTGTGTCATGGGCCAAGTTATGGGCCAAGTCTCCAACAAAGCTCAGAAACAATCAGGAAACTCCCAAAGCCAAAAGCACATCCTTGTCAGAATGGAAACTGCTTGGCAAGCCTTTCTTTGCTGCATTTGCAAGCAGACAGTACGGCTTTGCCCCAGCTGAGGAAACCTTCGTGCAAGGACAGGCTGAGGCTGAAGGTGGGTTCCAGCCACTTTGCTCCAGCCAAGTCAAAAGAAGTGAGGCTGGAAAAGCAAGGACTACAAAGAACAAGAAGTAGATTTTCTTACTGGAAAACTCTTCCTTTATTTTAAATATGTATATTTTCAGTACATCTGGTAAGAAAAGGTGAAGAAACCTTAAGAAGATCTTTCAATCTTACAATTTTCCTCTGATTTTGTTGCTGAGAGGAAATTGGCACATGGGAAGAAATGTCAGTGGAAGGTGCTTCTGATGGAGTCAGTGGTGAACGGAAGTAGGATGCAGCTGCTTGACCTCAATAAAATTACTTAATCTCTCTATTAAGAGAAAACCCTGATAAGACAATACTGACCAAGAAGGGAAAGTTTAAAACTGCTGATAAATTCTGAGTGGAAATGAGACAAATTGCTTGGAGATTCCCATGAAAGGGGGCGCATGAGGTGACAGTGACATCCAGACCTCACCACAGAGCTCTGGGGGTTTCTCATCTCCCTGTAGACATATCCCCTCTGCAGTGAGTCCTGGGGTCTCTAGGACAGGAGGGACTGGCAGGAGTACCACAGGAAATGTGGGGTTTGATCCCATGAAAGTGAAGGTATTAATGATCCCACTGGATTTGGGAGCTTGAGGTGTGAACCTCTAACCTGTTACTGTGGCTGATGGGCCACTGAGCCTTTGCCATTTGCTGGCCAGCTGAGCACCCCAACAGCACCTCAGGCTGCCCTGGGCGGGCACATGGGCTTTCTGCACAGCCCACCCTTCCAAAATGTGTGGGAGAAGGAAGAAGGAAGGTGAGAAGAAAAGTCCAGGAGAGATTCCTTGAGGTGGAGGTGCAGGGCAGGCAATGGAGTAATATGGTCACAAATGAGCAGGTGGAGCAACCGAGCCACATGCACACAGTGTGTCTGGTACAGCTCCCATCCTTCCAGGTCATGAGAGGCTGCTCTGATTAATGATTTCACCAGCATATGGCAGAGATGCTAAAGAAGCTTCTCCTCAATACACCAGCAAGGCTCAAATAGTTTCTGATGGAAAACAATATTAAAATTGTTGATTTTTACAGAAAAAAAAATAACATCCATTAATCAAACAAATGGCATGCTCAGGAACTGAGCACTGTGGGACAGCAAATTGATTGCAGAAATTGTCTGTTCCCCCTATATTTCTCAGTATTTCAAAATGGACATAATACTCAGTTTTATTATTTGCCAGCCCTTTAAGTTGGACTTGAAATGCAATTAAAATAGCACTTGAGAGAGCCATACATTTTAATTAGTGTCTTGCATTGCTGAGAAGTTGGAAAACAAAGTGAGCATTGTCCACTTGAAATGAGTAAATCAAGACAGATGCGTTCCAGGGTGTCCATACATCAATATGATGGCATAATCTAGTAGAGCAAGAAACCCATCTCTGCTGTAATATCACTTGTTTTGCTTCAAAAATCTAGCCCAGTGGGTGTGTATGATAAGCTGAGTGCC
Source organism: Myiozetetes cayanensis (assembly GCF_022539395.1). Classification (NCBI taxonomy): domain Eukaryota; kingdom Metazoa; phylum Chordata; class Aves; order Passeriformes; family Tyrannidae; genus Myiozetetes; species Myiozetetes cayanensis. The sequence goes on along the minus strand of NW_026087411.1, from coordinate 82,197,236 downwards.
AGATGAACAGCCTCAGTTTTTAAAACTGGGACAAAATATATCTGAGTGGATGAGGTGCTGCCACTTTGAGGACTCAAAAGACAAAAGGAGCCCTCATGAGACTCAGCCTGCTGAATTCCCCTCCTCACTGAGCTGCTTCTCCTTTCGGTTTCCAGCTCCCAGAGCTCTTGCCCTGAGCTGCCAAACTGGTGGCTCAGATGCAGCAATCACAGATGAAGGTGACACCTAAAAGTGCTGAGAGAAAGATTTGAGCACTGTGTTACAAAACCTGGAGTTTGCTCCAACTCAATAAGCTTATTCTCCCCAGCAAGCATGGACATTGCTGGGAAATATCTTGGCTAACCCCTGCTGCTCCCAGTAGCACTGCTGCCATGGACAGCTTGGATGCAGCAGCCCTCTTTTGAAGGGTACATGAGATATAAAGTGTATGTATATGTGTGTGTGTGTGTGCATATGTACATATTTATGTCAGAGACTGGTACCAGACAGGTTTCAAGCACAGACATGGACTTTCTATTCCAGCCCCTAAGTTCAGGAATATTTTACATGATGATCACCTTGTACATTAGCATTTACCAGGAATCATATATCCACCCACACATCACACACCACTTATGATTTTGGCTAAGGAGAAGGGGTTACATGGAAGAGATTTCTTCAGGGGGTAAACAGGGGGAAAACCATTTACAAGAGCAAAACCAAACTGAAGCAAACGAAAAAAGGTGAATGCCTTAGTAAAGGCAAAAACTGAAATAACAGACTGGAAAAATGCAAACCTGTCAACCATTTTAAAATGCATTTGGAGACCTTAAAGTTACAGAGTGTAGAGTTAATAATTTGCAGCGGACAGCATTTTTTAGGTAAATCTGTCTTTCCTGGACAAGGGAAACTCCAGGAAAAACTGGCAGGGGAAAGTCATTTATGAAATAAGATGGCGGAAGAAATTGGCTCTTGTCAGTATGAGATAATGAGTCTTCGCAGAAATATATTGAGGTGTCCTGTCCCCTTGTTCATTTCTTAGTCAAATCTGACTTTTTTGGAGAAAATGTGGACAACCTTTGGGGCTACAATCCAACAGTAGGCTCTGGTCTAGGCATCTTCATCAAAACACAGAAAGGATGGGGATGGAGAAAGGAGAAAATTCCACTTAACGAGACAGTAGTCCTCCTGCATTCAAATGCTTTGGACAGTTTTGGTCACCTCATCGTGAAACACAAGGCTGAAACTGACAGGCTCCAGAGAAGGGGCAGAAAACAAATGAACACAGGGAAAATCTCTTCTTGTTTTCTCCTCGGTGTGGAGGTAGATGAAAGCTTTCCATTCATCTTGAAAGAACAGTTCAGCTTTCAACACTTGTTCTGTGTCATGGAGGACTGCAGAGCACAAACTGACCTATCATCCACCTTTACAGAAGTACATCCTCCCCTGCACAGCCTCCCAAGAGAGCCACTAATGCAGACCAGCCTGCTGCCACAACCAGGGACAGCAAAGGGTTTGCTTGTGCAGCCTCTGGCAAGATTGTGCACTGGCAGAAACCAGCTCAGAGAAGCAACTGCAGTGCTCTGGATATAAGGAAATGTCCACAAGCTGCCAAGAACACCTAAATATTCCTTATGTTATAGCCATTGTTTGAGATGTATGGTTTTTATGGTGAGCAAATATAGAATATCTGTTTCTTTCCTTAACCATGAAGCTAAAATATCAGGGTTTTTATTTGTGTATATCCTCTTCCCTATTTCCCCTCTTGGGACTATCCAAACAGTAAGTAGCCAGTGCTGGCTGATGGGATGTTTGACTCTTCCTGTGGCCGCTGCTTCTCCAGTTGGCTCATACCACGTTACTGAGCAATCCAGCCCAGTCAACCCATTTATGTGTCTACAGCAAAGTGCCAGAGGGGTCATGGGCAGGCATAAGCATCTCTGCCTGCTCTGCAGGTCTTGACTAGTCAGGAGACGGAGACCTGCATGTCCCAAGGAAGTTGTTGGCAAATGTGTGTGCAGAAGGGGAGTTGCATATGCATTGGTTGGGGTGGCTGGGGAGAAAGAAAAAAGGAGATTTTTGCAGCCTGGCTTCTATCCCCTCTGCCTTTTCATTACACGTGGTTGGAAAACATTTCCCAAATGAAAAATAGTTGTTTGTATATTTTTTTTCCTCAGCATTTAATAGCTTTAAAAATTGCATTACTAAGGCTTTTTTAGCAACTAGCAGTCATAGTAGCAAGTGCCCACTTCAGAGTGCACGATTTATGCCTGAGATCAGAAGAAGGTGGGTGTACCTTAACCCACACCTGTGTTCACCAGGGAAGCAGTAAAGATGAAGTACTTTGTCTTCTGGGAAGTCTGCTTGAGTGTGCAGATCTCCTCCTGACAGCACCTCAGCAGAAACTGGAGTATCTTATTGACACCCAGTCTTGCAGAACAAAGCCCAGACAGGCCCCTTACCAGCCCCATTTTATTTTCTGAGGTATCAAAAAGCCAGAAGGGAGGAGATGCACATGAAAGGTTACTAGTGCTGAAGTGAAGGGACCTAGAGACCTAGATAAGTGCGCTGAAGTGAAGGCAGGGAATCTGCATGAAAAAAAGGATACTGTGCAATTGCTAAAATTACCAATGTGTTACTTTACAAGCCACAAACCACTCATTTAGGGTTATGCTGTGTTCTGAACTTTGATTGACTCACATGGTTGTGTCTTCATCACCAACTTCTATATCAAGAGAAAACAAATTCAGTCAATCTGAGCCATCAAATCTACAAGCAGTCATTGATGCCAAGGAGTAAATCCTCTTCTTTATTGACCAAAGACTGAAGGTGAATTCAAATTTCCAAGAACTTGAGGTGGAGTCTGGATGGGAATTTCCAGTGAAAATGGCATGAGCCTTTGGATCAAGTATCCAAGATGACATAAAAAACCAAGGATATGTCAGCTTCTTTTGTCATTTGTCCATACTGTTGTGGGCACTCAGACCTGACTGCATTCCACTCCAGAGCACCACCCCAGTGACCACCCGATGCACACTCATTGTTTTTGCCCTGTCTATCCAGCAGGTGAAAGCCATCCAGTGGTGAAACTGGTAAAGAAATGGCAAGTATACCCAGCCAGTCTGCTAGAGAAACGGGGAAATCTCATTATCCTGAACTAAAAGTGGATAATACCTTTGCTTTATCTCTGAGTTTTGAATCCAGTCTGAAGGTGTATTTAAGTAGAGCATTTGCAATGGGACATAATGGGGAACAAGCTAAATGGAGGGGGTGGGAGGAAGGGGGGAGAGGAGTGCAGTGGGGAAATAACTGGGAAGCTACTGGAGGATCTTCACCTGCAGCATTTTAGCATGTAAAATTTTCCTTGAGAGCTATACTGCCTTTTCTAACAGCAAGTCCTTGCAGTGCTCCCTCATCCATGCCCACAATCAACACCGGTAATTTTTGCCACTGTTACCTGCAGACCTTTGAGGTACTCTCTCCATCAGTAGTACTCCTGAAGTGAGGCTCTGACTGAGATGTAACACATATACTGGGAACAGGTAGAGACATTTCATGAGAATGTTTGTGAAGGGCAAACACACAAAGATACTCATACCATTTAGTTGGGCTTTTTTTAATCAAAGATAGAAGAGTAATTTTTTTTCAGTGAATTCACCTCTTATTTTGGTTTGTGAAACCTAACAGCTTGAATGCCTAGCCTTTAAAGATAAGCTTTCAGAGTTATAAAAACAGGACCGAAAATGGGAGCTTGTCAAGATTCAAGTTCAGATATGAAATAGCGATAACTATACTCACCTAGGAGGGCAGTGACCCAAAAGTCTTTGCTTGCATCCCCAATACAGCCTTTCTGTGAGTAAAGCCACTAATGGTTACAAGGCACCACAGACTGGATCCTGCCTCAGGAAGTCCCAATACTACTGACTGATTTCTGGAGGGAGAGGACAGATACCCTAAATCTGCTCTCTTTTTAAACACCTTCCCTACAGATGTACGGTCTCCTGACAGAGTTGGAGCACTGTGCTGGGTGGTCCTTTCTATGGTCTTTTCTATGATCCCCTCTGGTATGGTACTCTCTGTTGCTGTAACTACCCTCAGGTTTTCTCCTTGCTGCCTCCAGAAGTGGTACCTGCTCACTTAGATGCTGCCTGTTGGTCTACCGAATCACTGAATCATTTAGTTGGAAAAGATCTCTGAGATTATAAAGTCTGACCATTAACCCAGCACTACCAAATCCACCACTAAGCAACGTCCTAGTGACGCATCTCCCTGTGCCTTTTAAACACCTTCAGGGTCTATTTGCAGCCAAGGTTTGGGCTGTCCCCAGGAAATTGGGACATTCAGGAAAAGAAATAAAAAGGACTCCAGGATGATTAAAAGCAATGCCCTGCAGGACTGACCCACTGCTGGGGCAGAGGGTCTCTTTGCAGGACCGTGACTTCCATTGATAAGATCTGAGGTTTCGCTATGGGACAGTTCAGGGGCTGAACAGGTTAACTGAGAAAAACACACTGATGTTTAGAAACAGTATAGGGCAGCTCTGCACTGTGTAATAAAAAGAAAACCCAGCACACGGCTGGATAATCTTGTGATATTTTGAAGAAATCGTGCCCCCTGCTGATTTAATTAAGTTTTTTTTTAAGCCTCAGCTCTAAACTTGGTGAGAACATTCAAACATACTGATTAGCGTTCAAGGTCAATAACTCAGATGTCCTGCTGGATAGTAAAAATCTTCTCTTTCAACAGTGAAATAAGATGCTTATTATTGATTTTGGGAAGCAGAAGGCAAAAGATAAATGGCATATCCTTGGCAGGGCCAGCATTCTGAGACAATATTTGGCATTTTACATGACCTTTATAGCATTTAGTGGGGAAATAAAAGCCAGGAATAATAATAATAATACAAACATAAATTTGTGACAAGGAGATTTGGCGGGTTTATAAAGTCTCTGCTTGTCACTTCCTTGCATGGTAACATTATATTTTTTTTCTAGTCTACCTACAAAGGACAGTCATTGCCTGCCTCTTTAAAATGATCATGAGGGATTAGCAAAAAAAAAAAAAATTACTGTGATCACTGTGGAATAACAATCACTGTTGTTTTATGAGACAGTTGGTTATACCCAGTATCCCACATCAGCTCTCTCAATGACCAGCAATATTAAAAAAATGCACTTTTTTTTTTTTTTCCCCCCAGAAAATCTCAGCTACGTCAAACAAGCTAGCACAGAAGTCATCCCCTGCACAGGTCACATAGCAAAAGCAGGAAAGAAAGCAGAAAACCCCAGCAGTGTGCTGGGGCTCCAGCCAACCCTGCACTCCAGTCCCACAGTGGGGCTGGGTACAGGCTCACACTGCTCGGGAAAGGGCCAACAAACCCCCATTTCCCATTGGCCTGTTTTCATCTGGCAGTTTGGGGCCATTGGAGCTATGGAACAGATATAGTCCTGATTTAAGCTCGTCCAACATTTCTTTCCTCTAAAATCCTCTTTACTGTGCTTTCTGGTGCTGCACTGTGCTCTGCTATTGTTAATTCAAGGATCAGAGACATCTTCTTTTGCCTTTCCTCTCCCAGTCACCAGACCGCAAACCTGCCTTCACTAGGAGGTCATTGAGTACCCTCTAGTGGATATTTTGGAAAACACATCTCAGGTCTTGGTCTCTGGAGCCTTGGCAGCAGCTCTCTGAAAAGCCTTGTTTATATAATTAAGGTACACAGGGGATGAATTACGGTAAGCACAGCACATGCAAACAGTTGCAAACTCTTACAAGAGCTCCTTCTCTTTAGTTAAATCAAACATGAAGGGCAAACAAGATTAAAAATCAATACTTCAAGACAAACTGCTTGATCTTTTTCATCTAGTAGATGTATACAAGGCAAAAATTACCTGTAAGGAAAAACCAGTCTGCCAATAGCATTCAATATCAGTTTCTGGAATAGCCTGAGATGGCACTGGGTCCCCAATATATGGCATCCAAGGACAGGCTCCTGGTAGAAGCAAAAATATAACCCCGTGATTGGCCTCCTTACCCTTTATTTACTAACTTTATTAATCATCCGTATTTGTTTTTTTCTAAACTAAGTAATGCATTTACTTTCTGCTTCCCATGATCTGTATGTGGTGGGTAAGTCTTCACAGACAGCCAAAATGCCTTCCAGACACTTCATCCCAGGTCTTGTGTCAGGATGAGGACAGGGAGCTTGGTAACTTGCCAGTTACCATTGCAGGCAAACTAGACATGATGGGGAGGGGAAGAATATTTTAAGTTGTTGCCAATTAAGATAGATTTAGGTAGAGAGAAACAAGGATAAACATTAATATTATATCTTTCTTCTCCTGCTTTTCACAGGTTCAGCTTTGTTTCCAACTCCTTTATCTCCTTTCTTCCGCAGGTAGCACCAGGGGATAGGGAATGGGAGCTGGGGTCACTGCATAACTGCTGCTTCTTCCTTCTTATGTTTTTCCCCTGCTCCAGCATGGGGTCCTCCCTGGCCTGCAGTTCTTCAGGATAAATCTGCTCTAGTGTGGGTCCTCAATAGTGTGATGGATATCTTCTTCAGCTCCTTGAGTACTTTCTCCTCTACCCTCTTCCTTCTCCTCCTCTGACCTTGGTGTCCCCTTTGCTGTTTCTCACTTCGTCCCTTCTCCCTGCCCACCCAGAGTTGTCTGCTCTTTCTGATACAACTTACAATAACATTTTCACCGAAGTGTCGTATGGCACTGAACCAAGAGATTCACAGAAAACCAAATATCTGCATACACAGAGTGCAGACAAAGAGTCCCCATGTGGGAGAAAAACCACTCTCAAACTGTTCCTTCCTCCTCTTCACCACAGTGAGCAGCATTAGTTTCTGTTCCTGTCATCTATCAGTCCAATCCCTCTGTCAGCAGTCTCATCGGTTTGCCTTGGGTTGATGTCAGACTAAATGTTGTACAATTACCAGGCTCATCTTTATGCCTTTTATCAGTGGCTTAATGCTAATGCTCTGTAAGACTTCAGGAATTTCCCTGGTACACCAGGATGTTCTCAAAATGAAGATAAGTGGGCCAATTATCTCCTAGGCAGATTTTCCAGGCCTGAGTATGTAGCAAGACTTAAACCTGTTTATGTCTCATACAGATTTTAACGTCCTCACTTATAACTTAGCAGCTAAAAAAAATAGTCATTCTCTCATTTTGCTTGAAAATACCATCTTGCTTATTTCTAAAGGCATAATAGAAATGTCTATCTATCTGTCTTTACTTCTTCTCTCCCATCCCCTTAGCAGACTGTCACTGCTGCCTGCTGTTTTTCAGGGATATCCGTCAGGCTCTGCCCTTTGCATGTCTCACTTCTCACCAGGAGCACAAGTTCTTTGCTGGTCTGCCGGATATTTCATAAAAAATACAGTACCTCTGCCTGTTTAAAAGGCTTCCAGAACTCTCCTGGTGGGATGCTGTAAGTTCAACTCCTTTCCTAATGTCTTTTCTTGAGGAACTTTTGGCCATGGCTCTTGGAGCTGGACCTCATATGCACTGTTCTTATACCAAATTCCAAATTTTCAATTTATGAACCACCCTGATGGGTGGAGTTTTGTATTTTGCTGGGAATCACCATTATTTCCAGCAAGTAGCTAGCTGTCTGTTTGTCATGATTTAAAAGAAAACCAGACTGTCTCTATATACAGGAAGGTAAAAGATGGGCAAGCTGAGCCTTGAACCCTCTCTCTAACCTCTTATTTCAGGTCCTTTTCAGTCCACTCTCTTCACTAACAGCTGGGACAACTACAGTCTCTCTCTGCCCTCTCCCTGTGTTAGCGAAGGTCTCCAAATAGTGAGTGTTTGGTGATGCCACATTTTCAGTAAAGGGCAGGGGTTATCCGAGGAGCTTCTCGGTCATTGGAACGTGGTCCTGATCTGAGTGCAGGTTTGGGCCAGAAGGTCACCAGTGAGATCTCCAAGGCTAAGTTGTTCTATAATTCTATGTAAAAATATGGTATATCACATGTAAGATAGCTGAAAGTATTCAAAAGAGCTACAGTGGGGTACAGGATGAGGTATAAGACATAACTACATTACTGAAAAAACTTGGGTTTTTTATTTTATTTCCTAAAGTAAAAATTTGCAGGAAGCATATAACCATTTTTTTTTAATATTCCCTAATCCAATGACTTTCTAAATTGCTTTGAAGGTTTTCCATTGATGCCACGTTGTGGTGCTGGTGCCCAGGCATGTACCCAGCGCCTGATGATGTACATTTTCCTTGTTGGCTCCTCTGTTACACAGAACCTGTGCTCTCTGGTGAGTGAGACAGTGATAACACTGCTGTTTTGAAAGCAATGAGTCACCTCCATTTGCTAGTAATACATTCAAATTCTGTGCCGTTCCTGGCTTTGTTTTAGCCAGGGCTCTGAAACACCTGGGGCCACAGGAAGAAGACATCCAGCATCAGCAAAAACTAAAAGTGGTTTTCTAAGGAACCAGCCTTGACTTTACAGAGATGCTCTTTGAGTACACATCTACTACACAGGAGACTTGTATGGCCTCTCCAGAGTTAACAAGTCCATGGGTCTGGCTTTGAGAGTGAAATGGTGCATGAGAGGATTTTTTTTCCCTTTCCCTCCACAGGCTGCAGAGAGTTTCCTATGCAGAGAGTTTCCTGTGGTGTTGGAAAACAGGGTGCATTGTATTTGCACAGCAAGGTTTTGGTAGCAGGGATCTACAAGGGTGGCTTCTGTGAGAAGCTTCTAGAAACTTTCTCCACGTTCAACAGAGACAATGGCAGCCGGCTCCAAGATGAATCCACCACTGGCCAAGGCCGAGCCCATCAGTGACGGTGGTAGCACCTCTGCGATAATGGATTTAAGAAGGGGGAGAAGGTAATGTCTGGGAACAAATTGTAGCCAAAGAAGAGAGGAGTGAAAACATGTGAGAGAAAGAACTCTGCAGAAACAAAGGCCAGTGAAGAAGCAGGGGAAGGAGGTGCTCCATGTGCCAGAATAGAGATTCCCTTGAAGCCTGTGGGGAAGACCATGGTGAGGCAGGCTGTCCCCCTGCAGCCCATGAAGGTCCATGCTGGAGCAGAGATCCACCTGCAGCACACTTGGAGGATCCCACACTGGAGCATGGGAAGTGTAAGGAGTCCTCTCTCTGAGGAGGAAGGAGTGACAGAAACAGCGTATGACGAATTGACTGCAGTCCCCATTCCCCGTGCCCCTGCACTGCTGGGAAGGAGGAAATAGAGATATCTGAAGTGAAGTTGAGCCTGGAAGAAGAGAGGGGTGGGGATAAGTTGTTTAAGATTTGCTTTTATTTCTCATTAATGTACTCTGGTGTTAATTGGCAATAAATTAAACTAATTTCCCCAAGTCAAATCTCTTGTACCTGTGATAGTAACTGCTGAGTGATCTCTCCCTGCCTTCATCTCAACCCATGAGCTGTTTGAGGAGGGGAGTAGTAGAGCTGCTTCAATGGGCACACACTGTCCTGACAGGGTCAACCCACCACACAAGGATGTGCCAGCTCAAGCACCAAAGAGACAGAGCAAGCAGAAGTGGGGGTTTTCAAGTACATCATTTCAAGTACAATCAACAAACACACCAAAAAAATAAATTGGCTTAGCCAGCTCTTCAAGGGGTGTGAGCTGCCACCCATGGTAATTTCAGTGTGATACCTGCTGCCTTCCCCTTCGCAAAAGGCCGCTTGAATGACTCATGCACTCATCTACTCACATTCCTGGCTTCTTAAACTACACCACTTACTCTTTGTCTTGGACCCAAATTTCCAAATTGTTTTTCAAATGTAATTTTTTTAATGTGTGTGTGTATTCACAGAGCTTTCTTTTGAAAGACTGGCATTGCCAACCTGCACGCTGAGAGACAGGGCTAGCAGCAGGAAGGCACCTGCCTGGTCTTCCTCACCTCACTCACACTTGCAAAGGGATGGAGCTGTGTCCTCCCTCCCCACAGGTGCCAGTTGAGACACAGAGCTGCCAGGAACTCTCTGTCTCTCCCTGGCAAGAGGAGCCTTGCCCTTTTCTGATTAGACTGCAAAGTTATGATGCTGACCCAAACAGAAAGGCAGGATACGTAGGCACTTCTCCCTGCTTTACTACTAGGCAGATGAAGGAAGCACCAGGGTTCCAAACCCTCTCTCCTTTGGATTCCCCCAACACCAGCTCAGATGCTCACCATTTCGAAGAATTTTCAAAATCTTTCCTAAAAAAGAACAACCATTTTTATTTTTAATTAGCACAGATGGCAATAACTACTTTTGAAGAGGTACAAGGAGCTATCGAAACTCCCCAGCCCTGCAAGGTGCTGGCATGGTGGGTGGCAGTGCTTCCCATGTTGGCAGGCCCACGAGGCTATGCTTTCCCAATGCCTCCACTGAGACATCCACTTAGGAAAGCAGCTCTTCTGGTTATGTTTAGCTGTTTAATCCTTTTCTTCCCTTTTCCAGAAGTGACAACTTTTCTGTTTGCACCTCCATTGCATCACCACTCCTCTCTCCAGCTGCCCTGCATTTTTTTTGCCTAACAGCATGTAATTAATCAGCTCAGGTTTATAATAAAATATGACGCTCATTTAATAGACTGAGTCACTGGGAGAACCAAGCAAAATGAGCCGATGGGAAGGATGGTAGGGGAGATAACACAGGGCTGTCAGCAGGCGAGGGGCAGGCCTGCCTTGCACAGCCAGCGCTCTTCAGAGGCAGCCGGGGCAACACCAAGACCAAGCCCGCTCATGTTTCCCTGTTGCTTGGTGAGGTTTTGGCATGTTTTCCTGCCTGAGCCAGCATTTCTCCGTCAGGAGCCAGATGGGTCAATCCTTTCTATAAACGCTGGGCATGAGCTGAGGGTTAGTCTGGGAATGGGGAAACACAGAGAATTGTTGGAGCAGAGAGGTGATGGCCACCCTTGTTGGGACACTTGCCCTCTGGACAAGGTGAAGCAGCTGAACCCCACCGAGGGGATGAGCCTTTTGCAGGAGGCACCAGCCTCATTCCTGAGCTGCTGCTGGCTTTTCAAACACTGGACCAATTTCTATTTGTAGCCTTTTTTGTTGATGGCTGTGGTACAGTGACATCATTAATCTTCATTACAAGGCAATAAAATGCGTATATAAACACCTTGCAAAAACAGCTGATCACCGGTACTGTACTTCATGTGCTCTAGACTCTGAGGACAGAGCAGTTCTGTGACATAAAAATCTCCCTCCTGTGGCTCAGTCAAAGCTAAGGAAGAGTCATTCTCGTGCAGCTGACAAAAGCTTTAGGGCTTACACAAACAGCTAAACTGGTGTGTCTGGGACTGCTCATGAATAACACCAGAAAAATGCTGGAGGTTTTACAATTTACTTCACAAGAGCTGTAGAAAAACACAGTACCAGCAGATTAGTTTAATTTTAACATTAGAAAAAGACAAAATAGCCTGGATACACTGAACAGGAGGTAAAACACATCAATCTTCTAAATAAAAGTGAAAAGCACAACACCATGATTTTGGAAGGATGGGTGTTTGGATGTATATATGTAGACATATTCAGCAAAATTAAACACTTTCTGACTTCATGGCTAACACAACTGCTGTTGTGTTAGAAGCTTTTAAAGCAAAAATGTTTTAGCTCTGTGTCAAGCAATTATGAATATTTCCATCTGACTGCTTTTCAGCTGTTTGTTAGAAAATGCTTATCTAGGAATTTTTTATGATGTAAGCTAATTACATCCCAAATTAAAAAAAGACTTTATTATTAATGAATAAGATACTGGATTTGGCATTAGCTTTCAGCATTCAGCACAATTCCTATTAATGCTGTGCAAACTAATCCAGTCTCTTATCCCAGAAACTGCAAAAGCTGTGATGGTACAAATCACACATTGCAGCATATTCATTGCACGAGAAGATTCGGGGTGCTCTGGGGATGGGCAGGAGAACAAAAGCTCTGCCAGTTCTCAGTGTTTTTCCACACCACCATCCCCCAGGAGGTAGCACTGGCTACAGCACCTCATTTCCAGCCCCTTGGTGTGACAAGTCCTGCACTGAACTTGAAGACAGAGCACCAGCTCTGTGTTAGCCTGCCACGGCTGCAGAAGGAACAGGATCAAAGGAGAGAGTCATCCTTACCCAAGTTCTTGCAAGTCTTGTTTCTGGTTGTTTACCAAGTATTCCAACCACTTTGTAAATGTCTTTTTTTTTTTTTTTTCCTTGAAAAAATATTAACAAAGAGCTAGGACTTACACAAATTACCTACCCAACTTTTTACTGTTAAATTAATAATCTCCTCACTTTATAGTGCTGCCAGGAGGGATAATACTATTGTTAAGGCATGGCACCACACTGTAGAAAGGGTGTCTGCTCAAAGCGTGTTCAATCCTCTCATCCTTGCCTATAAACCACTGGAAAACATACAACCCTCTTGCAGTTTGCACAGTAGCTATTCCAGGTAGACTACAGGTCTTCTCTTTTGCTCTCCTTTCCCTGTCAAGGCAAGACATAGTCCAAAGCTAAACACCCAAGAACAGTCTTTTACTGACGTTGAGGAGCTCTTGAAAGAGTAGCTTTTGCTTCTGCTGGTATGTGGACACTAGAAAAGCCATTTTATGATTGCCCATCAGTTAAATCTTAAAGCCATGGAGGTGGAGCCGCAGAAACGCCCTTCCTATTCATGCCAGAACATTATTTAGCTCTTCCTTAGAAAACATCAGCAGTTCAGAAAGGCTCCAAGTTTTCCCAAGGAAACACTGAAGTGAAATACATCGTCCAACTGGTTGTGCCTTCACTACCACTCACCTGTATCTGTCCCTGCATCGTGTAATCTGGTGACAGCTTGCAGGTTGTGCAAACCTGCTAAACTCAATTGCCATCCAGAAAATGTTTTGCAAGTGGATGCAGTTTCCAGCTATGGGAATGTTCACTTCCCCACTAAATCACCTGGAACAGATATTCAGCATCTGTTATTTTTATTTACTTACCTATTTAAATTGTTGCTCAGTCAATCCAGTAAGTCCTCAAAGGCAAACCAGTCCCAAGAAATAGGATTGATGAGTGATGAGAATGTTGTAATTTTAAAAGTGGGTCAGGGTCAAATATTGCTATGATTTCTAATTCTTTCAACTTTCACAGGATGCCAGAGCCATCCCTCTGGGTGTGGATGGATTACTCCTTGCTAACACAACATGCTCCTTCTACTCCAGAAATTTCCAGTTTCAGGAACTGAAATTCTGGCAAAAATGTTCAGACAACATTGTAACACTGAAAAAAGAAATCAAGAAACATAATTAATTAGCCAACCACTGTTTCTGATTGAGTATATCATTAAACTCTTTTCTAAAGCACTCTTCACAACTGTAATGGCTACCTCACCTAAGCAACAAAGAGAGACAGTTTCTAGCTGAGTCTTTAAAACCTGATACCAATTTTCTTAATTCTATGAAATTCTTTTAAATTTGTAATTTAGATCAAGAATGCACTGCTCACCAGGTCACAATGATGTTGAGAGCTAATCTTGCTGTCTGGCATTATGCTTACAATGGGAGATTTGCTCAGTGAAGGAGGCACTGCACAGCATTCTGCTCCTGTTCTAACAAAGAATTACATTATCTCAAGATTTCATGCTGCCAAAATTGCTACACAGAAATTTAATTGAGAGCAGAGCCCCAAATCACTTGACTGGCTAAAATAACACATTATTTTCAGCATCCTTGCAATGCAAAAGCAAGCAAGCCACTAATGCTTTGTGCATATTTCTAACCCACATGTTCCAGCTGCCCATGAAAAACATGTGTCTAGATATGACGTGAAGAAAATATCATGAATATTTAGGTCAGATTAAAATACCCACTTATGCTCTAGTCAGTTGTTAAAATTCAAAACAAAACACATAACAAAGTAAATGGATTCCTTCTACCTAATGCATCACCTACTGAGTTGAGCCACCACCTTCTCATACTTGCCATGAATGGATGAGAGCCCTGTACTGCTCCCTGGTAGCCAGTGGCAGGACCAGAGGCTCACAGAGTCGAAGACTCAAGGTGTGGAAAGAATAAGAAACTGCCTTATTGCCAAAAATGCTCTGAAACATACTTTTGCAAGGCCCCATATGAGTAAGTATGAAAAAAATTGCAGGCTTGCTTAATTTGGAATTCAGGCTGTTGTCCTAATAGTTCAGTTCAAGTATTTTAGTAAATCAATACCTCCATAGTTTTCAACAGGCTTCAGACAACATCTTCCAGATCCAAGAGATTTTGTAGACCTGCAAGACACGTAACTTATGCCAACTGCTTATCAAGATGGTACTACAGGTGTATTCCAAAGTGCTGATGGAACCAGAGGCATTCAGGAGAATTTGAGCTACAAGTGTTGTACATAAAATCTCATATCTGATCCCTTATCAAAAGCAGATTATTAATAAAGTGTCAGAAAGCAAGAAAGAATTCTTCCTATGCACTGGTCTGCAGCACAAAGCAGGGTTTTCTCAGTAAGGAATCTGCCGCAGCCAACACCGATAAGTTCAAAATACATTGCCACTTCTAGTGTTTTACTAAGGTAATTACACCTTCATCGTAAAGTTGTTTAAAAAAACTAAATAGAAAAAAATATTTCGGTACTTATTTTTCTGTTATCCTCCAAATTTCTTAGTGTGCAATGTAAGGCCTAAATGGTAAGTGTCCTCTTATAAATTCTGTTAGCTTCATGGAGTGTACGTAGTGAAAATACTCACCGAAATAAATGAAACTTCACCTATAGAACACCAAAAAGCATAAAAAAGTCAGGATGAGAATTTTTACCTGAGCAAGAAAATACTTATACTAGTTATCTGACTTTGAAATAAAAAAAAAAAAAACAAACCAACCAAAGGTCAGATTTATATAAAAGTCTGGTTTTTATTAAATTCTGATCACAGAAAAGAGTAGCTCAGTATAAAATCTCTAACAAAGCGATATTATAGCGCAGTAAACTCTCCATCTCTCGTAACCATAAGCTCTTGGTTATGAATGTACTATAGGCTTTCATATCATAAAATAAAAAACTGGAGTTTGTCCTTGTAGCCCCATATTTATGAACCAGAAAGACCAAATTTAATAAAAGCTATTCCTCTTTCTAGCTTAGTGTATCCAGAACACCCAGTTTTGTAATGGTATTTTGAGATCATTATAAGCAAAATACTGTTACTACTCAACCTGCTTGGACTGTGCAGCTGCTGTTCCGCATTTCAGGCAGTAAGAAAAGTCACTTCACATGCCTCGGTGACAAATCTCCTCGCACTAAATTATTCCCTGAACACACATCACAGTCTTCATCCAAGGAGCAACACCAGCAGAGCAGAGAGGCATGCAGAGTGTTGAAAAGGGTAAAAGGGAAAAAAGGGGAATTTCTCAGTAAAAATCTAGCTACTAAATAAAGCCTCATTTCCTGAATAAATCCTAAAAGGGTGTGGGTTTTTCCTATTTAATTGGAGCATTTCCAGCATATTTGATTTCTGTCAAGCAACTAGAAATTGA
Organism: Myiozetetes cayanensis; assembly: GCF_022539395.1. Lineage (NCBI taxonomy): Eukaryota > Metazoa > Chordata > Aves > Passeriformes > Tyrannidae > Myiozetetes > Myiozetetes cayanensis. Next base: position 82,181,775 of record NW_026087411.1, on the reverse strand, counting down.
AAACCATGATAGGCTCTCTACAAGTACTGAATCTAGAGACACATTTTCTTCAAACTCTGTACCTCATGCTGTCAGTAGAAAATGTCCCAAGACCTCCTGCCAAGTTCGGTGTTTTCAGAATAGGTAGAACTGCAAAAAACCATTCCTATTTGGTCCAAGGACTTCTCCTGCCCCACCTGCCAAATGTATGGAAACCAGGTCCAGGTGAGAATCTCTTGCCCAGGAAAGAAAATTCCTAACAGGCTAGATGGATCCAGACTGCTGTGCTCTGTGTCCAAGGGCAGCATTTGAGGTGAAGCAAGTGTATCAAATCACGCCATGGACTAGAAACCCTTGCCTGTAAAATACTCCAGAGTTCATTTTAACATTTTACTCTCTTGCAACTACTAAGTCTTCCTATAAAATACATCCCACTCTGAAATAAATTAGTAAGCAAGCCCCTGACCTGAAAACATATTTATAAAAAAGAAACTAAGCAATAATAGGAGCTCAGCAAAAACAGATTTTTAGCAGTTATACAGCTATTTTCAGTTTTCCAGAGTTTTGTGTTAGTGCAAGAAGCGCCTCAGAAGCTCCTCAGACTATTAATCAGAAAATACAGAGGAAAGATGAATTATTTGTGAGTCCTGCCAATGCAGGACTACAACGTTTGTCATTACTTACTTAACCACTAACATTTGTGGTTAGATAAATAGTTCTCTTTACTGTCATTTAAGACAGAGCAAATTTTTATGTACTTCACAATGTGCTTATGCACAAGTACACTACTCGGATACTATCACAGCATCTATAAATAATAAATACACAGCAGTAACAGTTATAATCATTTAACTTCTGCAACATCTAGGGGCAAAGGCAAAAACTAGAGGAGCAACTATACCATGTTCTCTAATTTTTGGCCCAAGTTATTTCTTGTATTTATCTAGTTTTCTCTCATAAACACCCTCCAAAAGATACCAGCACAAAGGTGGTTTTCTTATGAAACAAATTAAGGTGATACCACTGCAAGAATAACAGCTCTCCATTTAAAGATAAGGACAATGGATACCTCCATTTAAAGATTAACACTTATCTTTGAATCATTCCATGAATCAAAGATTTCTTCTCATTTAGCAGACTGAAACCTACCTGATACTGATTTGACAGACAGTGGTGATGCCACATGAGCTCATGTCAATTCCCACATAGTCAGTCAAAATGCAAATAGCTTTTTCCCCTCAAAGCTGCACTGACTTGCATGGTGCTCTGGCAGGAACTGCCAGCACTACTCTAGTACTATAGATCAGCATGCACTGATCAGGGCCTGGACAACTAACACTGTGATGATCAAGAGCCTTAATCTTGCCCATCAATAAGCATCTTTGTAATTAAGTCAAATGCGATGTCACTGACACATCAGGCAATCAACAGAAATGTGTGTGTGCATTCAGGAGGAGAAGTCTCAAGCAAAAAAAGACACTGAAAGGCACTAGTCCATAGAAGGTACTGCCTTCAAAGCTGTCTTTGAGTACATGTTTTGTACAGACTACAGCCTGTGTTCACCCAGTGCTTTGAGCTGAGCAAGGAAACAGGTAATAAAGCCCCTTCCCCAACCCCAATTTTCTGGTCTTCAAGATGCAAGTGATACAATAAAGAAAATCGAACATGAAAAACAGATGATCCAGTCTATTGTATCTAATCATCTGATGAATCTAACTTGATCATGTGTTCTGATTTTTAAGTATTAGTGGGGAGTAAGTATTATGGAAAAGATGCCTGGACAGAGAGCCTAACTCCAGCACATATTAATCATCTAAAGGACAAATTGTGCTCTGAACACTTACTCTATTTTCAGATTCCAGGGAGGATGTAAGCAGTGGATTGAAGCAATAGCTGAGAATTATGCAAGAGATAATTGATCACACCATATTTTGCTATGATGGCAGACTTGATTCTCTACTACCTGACATCCGGAGTAGCTATTTGCATTTAGGTGCAAGGAGTGCAATATGGTTGCAACTCAATATTGTAAAGTTGATTACAGAGATCATACTTGGCAAACTAACTCTGAAGGAACTTACTGTACACAGCAATATGTAATCACAAATTGTACCTATGGCCAAAAGTGCTCCAGATTCTCTGGGAGGAGAAATCACATTAACACAACACAGTGTCCCACAAAAGCTAAACTATCTGCTAATTGTACTCCTAATTGTAAGTACTTGCAAGACCAAAAAAGAAAACTTAGGTTTTTTTTTTTTTGTGTAACTGAACATCCTATTTTCAGCCAGTTCCCTAAGGGTGATTTCAAAGCCACTACACTACTCTTTGGGGCTAATATTTAAAATTTAGTAATCCCCATAACCTTAAAGTGGGAGGATGTGCCACAAAAATATTTTTCTCAAACTTCTGGGCTACAAAATAGATTACATTATAGGATCTGCACAACACTGAAATTAGCAAGCATCTCAGAGCAAGATGGGACGCAGAAGAACATACTACGGAATGTATAAAACCAAACTCAAACAGCATGAAAAAAGTAATGTTTATTTTTAATGTTTACAAAAGCATGAACACCTTATGCAAAAGCGGCACCTTGAGCCATACATTTCCCTTATCCTCCCAGGATACTGGCAGAAAGCAAGTACTTTCTCCACTCTTTAGGGTTCAACATACCCTGCTGAGGTAAATGGGAACCACCCCACCGATTCCCACGGAGCTCCAGCAGCTTATGTCAGCAAAGAGGCCAACACATCAGAGCACAATGCAGTGAGATGTCACATGGGTGTCTTGCTTTAGGTGTCGGATTGGATAAGTCCGTGCTTCTAACCAAGATAAATACACTATCCATATACTTAATAAGCTCCCCATTATCTTCAACTTTAACTGAAACAGATCGCACTTGAAATATCTGTTTCAACAATGACTCTCAGCTCACATGCAAGGTTTAACTTTATGCACCATGAACAATTTTACTCAAGTTTTTAAGAGACAAAGTATGTTCATAAGCTGTTTTAGGACTGAGACCTTGAAGCACAAAAGCTATTTATCCTTTCTTACCTTCCCTTCCCAGCACGTGGAGTTCAGGTGCTTACTCTGACGAAATGTGCCCTAAGGTTAACCTGAAAAAAATATGCATAATTTTCATTTTACCTTCACCTTTTTCTCCTGATCTGGAGCTGGAAGTAATTGATGGTCACATATTCAAATAGGCCATGCTTTTGAATCTACGGAGAAACATTTATTTAACGAGTCTTTATGGCCTTTTCCAACCTAAATGGTTCTATGACTCTAGGATTTACTTTTCAAAGTGTTTTCTTAAACAGAGAATATGATTGCAATAATTTCAAAGACTTAGCTGGAGCAAGTTACTCATACTGCTTCCTAAAATGATTCCTACTATAAAACAGCATATTTCCTCAGCTACACCGAATTGAGGTCCCTCCCCACAGAATCTACAACTGCTGCCTCAAAATATTTACTACACTGGGTGAAATGGCTCTGCCATCCTATGTCTAAATGACTGAAAAATACTATTTATGTTTGCAAGATTGATCTTGTATCTGTGGATTGAAGAAAACTGCTTTATTTTACTGCTCAAGCTGTAGGAACCATTCTGTTAGCTCCTGCCAACTTCACATTAAAGAAACATAATTTCCTTCACATATTGAAAGAATCTGCTAAGAACCCATATATATATACACACAAACAAATACACTATGTATGTGTACACATACATACAGACATGTATTGATAATCTGTATTTATTTTACGCTGACAAAATGCTAAAATAATCCAACAACTGTCACTGCTAGAGATGAGGCTAAATGAAATTGTATTACTTATATGGCATCAAATAATTATGATACTCTGGCCCAAGAGCTTCAGAAATCCTAGTAAAAAAACCAAAAAAACTCTTTCATTGGCAAGAAAGGAAAAGCTCCAAATATTTTGAATTCATTTTTGAAATAAATTGGATTAAAAAAAAAAACCAAAAAAAACCAAAACCAACAACCAAACAGGAAAAGTAGACCGTAAAATTTAAATTTCAGTTCTGTGTATAGCAAATACACATATTTGTACATATACTCTATTACCTTCATGGCAAAATTTTGAGGTGCCTTAGACTCAAAGATGACTTTAATGAATCTGTCAGTATCTCACAGTGCATCACTGCCTCAAATTTTGAAAAAGAAAAAGCTGTAAAAATTCAGCCCTGTATCCTGTGAGTCTGGCTGCATAGTCAGAAATAGAAATATTGCACTCAAGACCATGCCTACAAAAATGCACATTTAATAAGGCCATTATATTCAAGATTGTAATGGGACTTTAGTTACACAAACAATCATATATATCATAAATAGAGCTAGGAAAGTCATATTGCAGAAGATGTACTCAAAACAGCAGTGTTCCAGCACTTAACTTTTTTTTCCCCATGAAATGGTAATCTCTCAAACTAGTTTTATGCACAGGGCTAGACAACATGATGTGTATGTACCCATGCATTCTCACAATGCATTTTTTCACTTTCTCTTAGAAGTTAACAATTTCCCCAGAGTTTGACAGTAGGTTCCTACTCAAGTACTGCTAATAAGGTTCAAGTTGCAATCAATTTAAGCCACTTCCATGCATGATGAGGGAAGGAAAGATTTGACTTTCAGTTATTTAAATATCTGCCACCATGCAAGATATAATCCTTAATTCAGAGAGTGTAGCAAAGACATAATTGAACCTGTACTGGAATACTCCTCAGTATGCTCTGAGGAGGATCACATTAAGAGTATCAGTTTATCTGATCTGGCTTACCAAAAGAATGACAGAGCACACAATCAATTTAACATAATTCAAGGAATGATACAGATTTACAGGTTAGCTGCTCACATCCCATGGCAAACGAAAGGAAGCTACCCTTTAATCAAAGTGGGTAAACTACCTTGAATTTACAGTAGGGTAAGTGTATTCACACCACCCATTACCTTGGAGTAGCAGGTGTGCTGTAAATCTGCTTTGTAGTTATTTACTCCTTGAGCCACTCCAAAGTTACCGAGTCAGCCAGCATTTTGGCTTGGTTAAGAGTAGTGGCAGTTGTCCAAGAAGGAAGCATAGATCACTGTCCCTCTTCCTCATGCCACACTACAAAAATACACAGAGTTATGCAAATGCAAAAAGCATCAGTACAAAGCCTGGAAGAATCACAAGACACAACAGATAGAAACTTATTGGTCACATATATTACAGTTCAGCAGAGACATTCTTTCACAATTCTATATTCTGCTATAAAATCCACAGTGGTGGCGATTATGGATGAACCACCTTCCAGCTGAACCAACTCCAAGCGTTACAAACTACTTTTGAATTTTTTTCTTAGGACCTGTTTTTTGGGCTTAGATGGGTTTTTTTTGTACAGAGACAAGAGACAAACCTGAGACACAGAAGATGTGACCTGCTTGTGTATTATAAACAGACGAATGGATAATCAAGATGCAAAAATCTATTAAACGTGTCACACACTTTACACCTCCAGCTCCATGTACTTTTTTCTGTACAATGCTGCCACTTGACAGATGCAAGTTTGTCGCTACTTGTGAACATGTTTTTGACCAGGGCTGGGGGGGAATGCATTTGGACAGCAACAATCCAGCTCTTAAAGTGATGAGCAAGGAACACCGGAGTTCAGGACGTGGTTTCTAATTCCACTCCTGTCCTATACTCACTGCATGCTGAGTAGCTCAAAACATTTCTTAGTAATCACATTATTCAGAAGGTGAATAACTCTTTCCCTATTTTCTTCACAAAAGGAACAGTAAAAAGTCCTTTACATAACATGCAAATGAACATCCATCTAAAAGGCTTCTCCTTATTTTAGCAGTTTTGACTAAAAATGGTGGCCTGTCTATCAGCAATACTTTGTCTGCAAGTGTCTAACAAATAGAGTTTTGACAGGTATCCAGCAGTAGCAGCATTTTCAACGTTTTATGTTTGCTGTATTTAGTACTTTTAATCCAAATTCCTCTCCCTATACAGTGACTGTCTTGTAGAGAGCATGACTGCCCATGCACACAGCATTTCTAAATGGAATTAGATGTTGTTGTTTTCTTTCCACCATAACATTATCTTACCATTTTCAGTATCAATCAGCACCACAGGTTTAATGCAGGTCATGGAAAACAAGCAGCAAGCCCACTTTTACTGATTGCTTCAAACAATATATTCTTTCATATTTATACATTCTTAAAATGTTTTCTTGATTTAGCTATACTAAAAGTACTGTTCCAAAATTTCAGTTTACATTAAAAAGGTCATTGATGACTTGATCAAAAAATACCACCAAAAATCCCTTTTACTCCCACAGAAATTCATGTTTTCTTCTGAATTAATGTTAACAGATACTTAGATTAGAAGACTCCATATTTCAGAAACCAGTTATTTAATGCTCAATATTCTTTTCAGCAGATGAAGAGGTAGGTATATTTCCACACAAGAAAAAAAAATAAAACAAAAACCAAACTGTAACAGATACTCAATTAAATCAAGTAATGTCTGAAAACTCAAACACTGTTCTGACAGCACATGACGTGTCTGAAGATACTCTCCGTGGAGGACAAGAAAGTTGCACATTCTGATTAGATAATATATCATAATTTGAAATTTAATAATTTTCTGGAAGGAAAACACAAGTATCCAAACGCTACTTCCTTCCCCTCCCCCCCAAAGAAATGTGGGTGCCAACAAAACCGCCTTTATCAATGGTAGTATTAACTTTTGGACTGCTAAACATGGAATCAACTGCAATTCTTCCTTACATTCACCAACACCAGCAGTCTACAAGTTTACACAGAGACCATATGCATGATAATTACATAATTACAATAGAAATTCAACTTTAGTGTTGTTCTTAAAACAATCTTCATAAATAATGAAAATATCTGTGTTCTAGCTCTTCAGTAACCTAAGGTTAATTGGTACAGATAGTGTTTTTTTTCTTCCTTTTATAAACCAAACTGGAGGTTCCTCACTGCCAACAATGGTTAAGGCCTGGATCAAGTTACTCTCCTTTTGCTTTTCCCTTTTTCTGCTTTTTTCCATTTTCCACCACTGCATTATTTTCTGGTTTGCTTACTCCATTTGCAACAGCACCATTTGCTATTTTTCCATTCTTTACAGGTTCCTTGGGCAGCTTATATGTCCGATAGTAGAAGTTACCAAACAGGAAAATAAAGGTGACAGCATAGAAAATGACACCCCAGTGCATCCATTTAGGGAAAGGACAATCAATATAAATAGACAAGGCTGTGTGGCCGATAGTCACATGGAACTGCACCTGTAAGACAGAAAATACAGGATCAAAAAGGTCTGGATATATTCTGTAGGTCTGACTGCAACAATTAATATCTATGCATTAAGTTACAAAAACCGCTAAACCTGGAGGTGGCAGGGAAGCTGTATTTAGCTGTCACATTCACGCATGCACACCTGTGCTTGACCAGGAACATCAAATTTATTACATTAGTTTTCATAAACAGGAAATTGAGAAGATAATAAAAGATCTAGATTTTCTCTACCTTTTGAGCATGTTTTTGTAATTCAGTTGAAACAAACAGCAAAGAAAGACTTTAATTCATGCAACTCTTATCTATGCTGCACATTTTTTTAGAAATTGAATAAATGCTTCCATCTCCAGGAAGTATTCTAACTTGAGCTGTCAGTGTCAGACAGAGTAGAACTTTTGGAAGGAGCAGTATGTGTTCCAAAGCTCTGCAAATGCAAATCCACTCAGAGGCAATAAGTTTTGAGATAAAGGCAGAAATTTTACTTACCAGTTGCAATATGGTCAAGTATCGTTTCCACCACAGGTACTTCTGAAATTTAGGGCCACAGGCTGCTAATCCATAATACATGTACATAATGACATGAATAAATGCATTCATTTGAGCTCCGAAAAAAGCTGTCATGGAACAGAAGGGAAGACTGTAATGTAATTTTGGAAAAAAGAGAGAAGTCTTTTCTAGTATTATTTATGTAACAGTAAAAATTACAAAGCACAGGACATGCCAGGATTCCATCTTCAAAATATTCAATAGCATAGTACAGACCTGACTGTTAACATATGCTGACACAAATAGCTGTCACATCTTTCATGGAACTATTTAGGCAAAAGCTTTTCATAAAATTTTCGTTGAACAGACATAAATGACATGGATTCCACATCAGTTGTTGTAGAATAACTGCAATTGCTTGGCTAAGAGATAATTAAAAGCCGTATTTGACAATGTAAAATATCATGTTCCGAATTTAAATGCATAAAGTTCACTTCTCAGCAAGAAACTCATGTGAAAGTCTGATTAAATAGGCCAAAAAAATCAACCAGAGTAAAACCTGACTTACGGTTACAAGAACTCTAAGGGCACTGCCAGGTGAGTTTGCCTAAATTATTCATCTTTAGTTTCTTTGTTTATCATTAAAATATCCAGTATTCCTAAGTATATAAGTGTATAGTACAACATTATCAAGAATGTTCCATGTTGGACATAAAGATGACAAATTTCATTTATATTAAGATCTCCTTGCTTTGTCAAGATTAGCAGCCATTTAACAGAAACACATCGCATCTTGTTAAGGTGTTCTTACACTGACAGAGAGGTTCAAAAAGGCTCTAATGTCTAAGATTAGGGCAATACAGACAATAGCTGCTGACATCAAACAGCTCAGATGTCCATGTGGTCTAGACCCAGTTAGCTATAACAGCGTCTAGTTTATAATAGACCTGTCTATGTAAGCAGTGTGCTATCAACTAGAAAACAGAAGAACACAGATCTACCCACATTTATGCAGCAGTGCTACATAAATGCAGAAGAGCAACCGCTGCTTTTCCTTTTGCAGGATCTGGAAAGTAAGAAGCAGTGCAAGAATACCAAAACTTGAAAGAAATTTGGAAACAGTTGCAACAGTTATATTGAAAACTGCTGATATTTAGTATGAAAACTCTGAAAAGGCAATAAGGGAGAGGGTCTTTTGAGATATCCAGAGAATTTCTAAGCAAGAATACAAGTAATCATCCAGTCTCCAATAAACTTATTTTATAGGTGCAGTTGCCAATAAAGATCGTGAAATGTCTGGCTGAGTACCTGCTTTCTGCAGGTTACTTGAGAGAAATTAAAAGACAGTCATAGATACTAATTTTATATATTTCTTCTTTTGAATATAAGTGACCACTTAGGACAAAATATCTATAGTAAATTGGAACACAAACCCCCCATGCATTGAGTATTAATGTTGTTCAGAAAAAAAACCCGGCAAAAATGCCAAACCCAAAATATTAGCTTGGTGTTTATAATACAACATTTTGTCTTTGCTATATGCTAATTTCAGTGTCATAAGCCTACAAAGCACTTTACAAACAAAACATGGCACTCTTCCTGTATCCTCAGCTCTGCAGAGTTGTAATTTCAGGGAGACAAAGGCAAAACACCAGGAACAAAGGTACAAATACAGGCAAGGGAGAATGTGGCAAGTACAACAAATAATAATAAAATTATTTGATGGAAGCTTTAAAAAAGAAGCAATGGGAAAAAAAGGCTGATAATGAATTATACACTTGTGCCATTATGAAAAGGTTTCAAAAGTGAATTGACAGATTTATTGGCTCACCTCCAAGGGAAGGTTTCAGAATTTTATACAAGCCCCTTTATAAAGAAGAAAGTAAACCTCAAACTCAGATACAATGCCAAAATGACATCTCCATTAACTTCATTAAATTTGCACACAGACTGTAGCCTATAATTAGATTTTGCAGTTCTCTGTATCTGCAAAAATTAAAGTTAGGCAAGACACATACATTTTTCTGATTCATAGAGAATAAGGATACTTTTGAAGGCAGAACTTCAGGCTTGCAATTGATGCCCATGAGGAAAAGAAAAGTTTCGCAATTCATTAGATTATTGCCCTGCTATCTTTTCCTCCCCCACGCTTCCCACAGAGGGAGAGTTACGCATTAATAAACAGTCTTGTAAGTTCTGAAGTCAAGTCTACAAAACTTTTTTCCATTGCTCCAAAACAATAATAATTCTCTCTTCTGCCCACTCAAAAGGGGTATGGGAGGAAGGGAACTCACCTTGTCCACCTGCAACCCACTTAATACCAATCCACCACAAGGTGAACATGGTGAAATGGTGATAGACATGAAGAAAACTAATCTGGTTAAATTTCTTCCTCAGGATAAAGAATACTGTATCCAAATACTCGATTCCTTTAGAGACATAATACCACCATAAAGCAGCAGCTATCTGCAATGAAAAAACAGACAATATATGAGTTTAGTGATTTCAAGCTGAATGGAATAAAGTTCTCTCCACCTGTGTGCTGCAAGAGAAGGATACTTCTTCCTTCCCCATATCCTGGTAAATGTTGAGGTGGAGTCATTAAGCATCTGATGGTATGAGAACAACAACAAAAACAATACTCCTTCCATCTATTCTGGACACGGAAGTAGATAATTCCGAACCTATTGCTCACAAAATACAACTGTAAAAAAGAGCTAATACAGTTAAAAGCTTTGCCATCTCTGAACAGTTTACCAGTTAAATAGGGAGTTTGTGTCCTCATTCTCTCTCCTAAGCTTTGTGGAAGAAGACTTCCACAGGACTTCCCCTACTAACATGAGGTAACACTTTGATGTGGTCAGAACAATAATGCAGAAACATTATGAAAAAATGAAGTTGCAAAGACTGAAACCTTCAGTACACCACAGGCACATGGGTGGAAAGATACCAAATCACTCTGACAAGTTAGATGTAGTACAGATTTCACATCCCTTAGAGCAATATTCCCTCAGCTTTTTCTGGCCTGCTCACTAACTCCCTCTGAAAAGCAGTATTCCCCCAGTGGCTCTGTGCTATTTAGGGAATAGAAAAAATGAGACTAGAGGAGCCATAAAAACTGCACAGATATAACCATTAACCCAACAGGGCAGTGCTACAACCCAAAATTCTTTTTCTAATCCACCCATCATAGTGACCAGGATACAACATAAACATGGCTTCCAGCTGAAATCAGGATATTGTTAAACCAGAAGCTCTGTGTAGTAATTTGTTAATACTATGATATGGGAATATGGTGGTGGTAGGGACTCCCTTCCAGATCCCAAAGCATAGCAACAAGTCTAGTTCCTGGCATCATAAGTCATCTAGCTTGTTATGCAAGGGTGGGACCAGAACATATCCCAGATGGTGACTCACATAGAGAATGGGAAAAAAAAAAAAAAGAATTGGAATTGGTACCATCTGCAAGAGGTGAGCAGGCAATGTCACAACACACCTATTTGTAAGAAGTTCGCCTTGTCTTTCAGGACTCAGTTGATGACAAATCAGACTTTCTTACCTTAACCTGGTGTGAAATAATCCCACCACCTACTCAGTCCCCACAGGAGACAGAAGAAAAAAAGGTTAACACAGAGCAGCTTTCCTTCCCAACTACACACATAATGTTAGGGGAGTGAGAGAAAGGGGTATCAGAAGAATGAACTGTACAGAGCAATGCTACAAGCCCTGCATGATGCTTTCCTCCACCTCTCCAAACTAGTGGGAAAGGAACACATCTCTCCTCAGAGTAAGTTTTTCACAGCCATAATTGGACTAGTGAACAGGTTAGGAGAAATTACAGCAGCAGCAAAAAAAGCAGCACAGGAGAAGAGTGCTGCAGATCTGCATTGCAGACTGCAGTTTCCCAAAGGGACTGCACATCTTACTGTTGCCAAACTGCAGACTTCAATGTATCCTTTAATGAACACCCTTTTCACTCACTGAGTGACATTTAGCTCACTTCAGATCTCAGGAAGAGGAGGCAGATTTTACCAGTTTCATACAAAAATATATTAATATCCGTAAAAGTTGGAGAGAGGCTTAGTGAGAGAAAAGTGACTCTCACAGATCTGAGTTCCCAGGCACACAGGCAAGCTGCAAGAACCATATATATATACGTATATGTTGCTCAATATCCAGTACAGTACTGCCTCTGGGACAGGCAGTCAGATGTAATAACACCCACATCAAGGTTTGTCTCACACCCATGGATTAGCATAACAGTCCAGCATCTTTTACAGGTCTTTGCTAAAGCTGCATCTCTTAAATAAATTAAGATAAGCATCTTTTCATCTCATGAGTTAACAACAAACACTTTGGACTGTATCCATAAAATGACAAATCCAGCACTGCAATACTTTAGTTCTTTGGAGGTCCTCCCTTCTGAGAAACTTTTATAGAATCAATATGTCAGTTACAAGCAAACTGCCATAAAATCTTTAACATTTTTAGTAATGAAACAGGGAAACAATAAGTCAAATAGCCAATAAGCAAAACCCCAACTCACTGTATGATAGAGAGCAAAATATAAGTGGAGAAAAATCCTACAAAATACTTATGTTTTATGCCCAAGATGCCACAGGATCAGTATATGCTCCTGGACAAGTCTCTTAACACACCTCATTCCTCTTGAATTCCACCTGTCTAACAGAGAAAGTAATTACAGCCCCTGGATAAAAATAATTTGAACTTTTGATCAAAATATTTCCCATCACTTAAGAACAATAACAAAAAAGAATAGTCTCTATTTCTTTGCAAGATGATACCTGCTGGTTTTGTGTTCCTGTAGATTTTTTTGCCTGCCAGCTTCTTTGCTCTCTCACTATCATCAAATATTTCTATCATTTACTCCCATACCTGATAGATTTTGTGTACTGATGATCTATTTCACTGCTTCCAATGGCTTATGCAGATGCTTTTAAAATGAAACAGAAGTCATGTCATTTGCTTGAGGCCATGCGTACAATCAGTGACAAAGGGCAGAAATAAAGTAGAACAATACACCGATATGCAAGCTATGTCAGGAGCAGCTGGCTACTATTAAACTTCTTTTGCAAAGCTTCAGAAATCAGGCCTAACCTCTAGTCTGTCTTTGAACACAGCATGAAAAAAGATTTAGTTGAAAATAAAATATGCATTAAAAAGGTACATTCCCGTAAAGAACAATATTAGTCAAATCGTATCTTTTCTCGTAATTTTCATATGTGCAAATCTAAGTCAGTTAAAACACCAGATGGCACAGACAGATTACATTACAGCCTAGGATTAAGGGGGTCAACAAGAGGTTCAATCCCATGTCCTCTGCCTGCTGCAGGTTTTGAATGGACGGCTGTTTTAACACAGGACTCTGTTTCTGCACCATCCTTCCTCATTTCTGGTTGGTGACAGTTATCCATTAAGGGGTATGAAGAGACAGGTACTTCTTGGAAGGTCACAGTAACATGAAAAATTAAAGTGGCTTTTAAAGAGAACTCTTTTCCCCGTTACAGAATTTTGTTTACAGGACTTGACTTGTTAAGCCGCTTTTAACTTCTGTGAAAAAAGAATGTAAGTTAATATTAGGCTTTTTTTCATAAGAGAAAACCACTCAAGCTCTAGACATAAATACAAACAATGCAGATTACAACCACAATACAGGAGATAACCATTGCTCAGCTTCAGGATTACAATTAGCACACTTAAAACTAGAGACCCAGTTCACACAACTCCATATTCCCATTTCTTAGCTCTTCAGAAACACTAAAATAGATGAAACTTGACCTGGGAAACAAGGGCACATAAATGTAAGTAGAGGGGGAAAACAAGGACTTACAGACACTATCATGCCTTGAGTTAGACAGTGTTAGGAAACTGTTCAATTTAAATACTGAAGCTCCCAAGGGAGTACTACAAAGGATGAATTTAACACTTCAGCCCTTTGCATTTATTATTTTGACTCTTAAGCTTTAACCAACTTTTTTTTTCCAAAATGCAGCAGTAGATCCTTCCAAATTCCTTCTTGGAGATTTGCTCCCTCTTTTCCTTCTTGTCTACTACAGACATTTTACTTTTTTCATAACAAAACGCACTCAACTTCCTGCTAGCAGTAAGGTGGCTACCTACTATACCCAGAAGATAAAATCCTTCACAACAGAGTTTATTTCTACAACTGTGGAATCTAATTTTCATCCCTGCTTGCTCCAGTTGTCCATTGCCTCTTGCAGAACAGCCAGAAAAGCCTGAATGAGATTAACAGGTGTAGGTAGGTTCAAAACAGTAAATAGGAGCATCAGCTGCTTCATATTATATGTAAACTACCTACATAATTGATCATCAGTGAAAGCCAGAAGCTTGATAATGATGAAGAACACATACAGGCAAATTAATGGAAAAACAACCCCTTAAAAACTGTCAAAACAAAGAGGCTATGTTTGACTTCAGAGCTCTGTGAGGTTCAGATTGCTGGTCTTGCTAGACTAATCAGGGGAAGTGCCACCACATGCCCTTACACTGTTCCCTTAAAATCACCACTGATTTACCGTCTTGACACACAGTGCGTGGATTAAAGAAAGGAAAGACATTCTCGGGCACCCAGGATAGCCCAACTTTTTTTCCCTGGGAACTGTTTACCAGCTCCCTGCACTCCCTTGAGGGACAAAGGATGCTTTCTTGACCCCTCATTTTGACCAAGAGCTTTGACAAAGGGGCCACTGCATGGCAACATCACAGCATCACACCCCCAAAAAGACAGAAACAGAGGTCATAACATGGCTTCTATGTTGCCATTTAGACCATCATATGTAATTACTTTCACATTTCTCAATATTTGTTCCAGATTTCTAAGCCCCCCCCAAAATCATATATGAAGCTGTTGCTTTCCAGAGCATGTTCCATAATGCTTTTCTGGGCTCAGTGCTGTTTCCATTTGAGTTAGTCCAAGTTTCCTTTATCTGAGCAATACAGGACTTATTTACTTATTCTTTTACAAATAAAGTAATTGCATTTGTAATTAATTCCACTGCTTCAATGCAGCATTTCTTTTCAGAGAAAACCTGATGCCAAATAAATACTAGACATTTAGTATTTAGAGCTATTAAAAGAGTGCAAGGGATGTGCTACAATATTTATCTATTCTAAATGCAAACCTGCAAAAACATTTTAAAATTCCTTTTGCAGGTTTATATTATGAAAAACGATGGCGAAAAGAATCTTGAGGAGGTTTGAGGGTTTGTTTTTTTTTCTTTTCAACAGTGTCAAAAATCAACAACATACCTTCTAAATGCAAAGCATGATACATTGTAAAGCAGAACAGAAATGTATCCCAGACTCCTCAGTTAGACAAAGAACACTCGGGGAAAACACAATCTTCTACTTGCAACTAATTTACCTGAATTGAGAATTCATTCCACAGAACTACCAGAAAATTATCAAGGTAAGAGTCTTGACTGACAGCGTACTATATACAGTTGCTGCAATAACTTGAGAGAACTCAATTTTCCCTGCTTCCTCAACTCCCTCACTTGCAAACTGAATATGCTGGACCTTAAAACATGTAAGACTCACCTTTCTGTCTCACTACCACTCCTGCCACATGCACAAGCTTTTGAGTAATACTGTCCATGAATAGCTACTTTGTAGACAAACATTTTTTCAACTGTGCTATAAACATTAAATGTATTTAGACTATACCATACTTTCATTATGTTTTTCATTACTTTCTAATGTTCTAATCTGTAAGTGAAACTTGCAGGAACAGCTGAGAGACTCTCAAGTGTCAGCTCTGCTGGAAGATAAGGGTTAGTACATGAGCTAATCAACAGCATTACACAAAAATTAACATGCATCTGCACTTTTAATCTGGATGTTTTCCAGAACTCAGGTATTTGAAATCTAAGATTCTACAATGAAATGAAGTGATAATACATCTGCCAGAAGCCATCAAGACCTCATGAAGCCATAGATGGGTAAAGGAGACAAAAAGTTGCCTCACACCAGTATGGGTGAAGTGCATTATATGTGCAGTATATGCTGACAAATCTTACTTGCTTTGATCTCACTAGAAAACACCACCATTACTGCGGTTACCCTGGTATAATAAACTTCAGCAAGATCTAGGAACCAAAGTATGCATACAAAGTTTATCCTGGATTGTACAACCGTGGATGAAGCCAAGGATAGTATCTAAGATTCCCCTTACTTGTAGCAGTCAGATGAAAGTTAATGCAAATATGCTGATGCACTTTAATTAAACCTGCGCACAGTGTAGTCAAACCTGAAGTGGTCTCTGAAAACATAACGGGATACAGTCATGGCTGACAGCAGAACCACTATTTTCTGACAAGACTTAAACTGTCATGTGGTGCTAAGTATAACAGACACTCACATACAAATATAAAAAAAGAAATACTCACCCTAACTTCATAAACATTATCTGAATAATCCACAGTCTGGCAGACATAGCTGTACCCTCGAGCTCTTGATGACAAGAACAGCTGAAAATATTAAAGTCATACATGAGGGGAAAGATACTACATAAAACATATTTACAACAATTATCAGCAAGTTTCCTGCTACATTAGACTTACCTGAACAGAAATATTTAAAATATCCCTATTAATCCTGAGAATAGTATTGGAGAAAGCCAATATTTAGTACTAACAACCAGCTGTTACACAGTACTTACTTTTTTCTTATAAATTAAAGAGACAGTACTCATTTCTCCCTGCATGTATCTGCCCAGATAATTACAGCCTCATACAAACCACTACAAATTCCAGTATGACCTTGAGCTATTCAAACATGAGTATTCTTTCTGATGGCTCTAGCTTCAGAGACTGAAAATATCTATCTGCTTTCACTACAATTGACAGAATTACTGGTCCCAGGATGGATTCAAGAGAACTCTATTTATGTGACAGGGATAATTTGGAGCTATAATTCTTAACACAGTACACCAATCACAATCCAGAAAAAAAAAAAAACAGGTTGAACAGCCAAAGCTGAGCACTCACAAAACACATTGAGAGAAGATGGATGGAGAAAAATTCCCCATTTTGTGCCAACTGAAATGGCCTAAAACATATGAAGTGCTCCTGTAGGGCCACTCCAAACCAAGTACATTGAAAAAACCTGGACAGGAGAAGACAAACTTGACACTTGAGCAAGTTCCTATTGGACAAAAGTACATTTGTCTAGACCTGTACAAAATTCAAATAATATTTCTAATCTTGACATTCATGAATGTTATGATCCAAAATTATTTAAAGCCAAGTAATCCCACCCTGTTATGGATCAAAGAGAGACAGCAGTGGAGCAGATATAACCTTTAAATTGAAAGTTGTAAAAGTAGAGAAGGGTGAGACAAAAATATGGCCAAAAAAAAGCATGGGTAGGCACTGGCTACTCCTACCACTAACCTGACTTCCATCTTATTTGGACTGAACTTGAGTTTACTTTGGTGTCTCACCTTGCACACAGCACTAGGAGTGCAGTCAGATGCAGTGACAAGTGTTATCCAGAAAAAATAGCCCAGCATACAAAACCTTGTGAAGCTCTGGACATATTTGCTGCACGTCTTTTAAAGTAAGTAAATGAAAGAACTGTTCACAGAAATTATCCTAGAAAACATATGTCTGCATCCTCCAAGTCCATTTACAAACTGCTGTAACACCACTGCTCTCCAGTGTGGTCCCACACAGGCATGAGCACATTTGATACTATAAAGGAAGAGCAAGGAAAGTTTAGTCCACACTGTTACAGAAATCAACCAATCTCTGCTGCAACCTACTGGGTAACTTGGCCAAGGTTACCTTAGCAAAAGGCAGTAAATTGACTTCAGACTGCCTCAAAGTAGAATAAGTAAGTCATGATTTTGTGGCAACACAGGGTCTATACATCCCCACATACAGAGACTTCTGCATGCTCTGAGCAAAATTTGCTCCAAATTTGAACCTGCATTTGAATCCAATGTATGGAACTGTTGGACTAGACAACCTCACAATGTTCCATGGACTTACTATTTAATGAAAGTTACCACACATGAATAAAAAAGCTTGACAATAGGATGCTTATTTAAATAGCATTTAAAGGCCTTTCACATTCAATTTCTGTTCTTAGCATTGTCTGGAAACTTTACAGTCATTCACAAAATACACTTCGTATCATTTTACTCATACCAATTCCATTAAAACTCATGTGAATTACAACAGTGGCACAGTGGTATTGTAAGCCTCATGTAGATGAAGTAGAAGTTGCATTGTAAAGGGATCAACTGAAACTTGAGCAGCTTCCTCCTATCACTCTCTAAGATCAAGAAAAGACACTTCCTGTAAATGCTGTGTCCATAGCCTTAACATTCATTGAATAACAACTTACCATTTGAGAGAGCAGGAAACTAGAACCTCTGTGTCTAAAATGATGAGCTGAATTTCAGCATAGCAGCAGTAAATATGTATTTGCAGTCCCATTCGTTTTTATGTTAATTCAGTGACTTGGAAATGCCACAAACACATGTTACCCTAAAAGCAACATAGGTCTGAAAACTGTTCAACCATAGTTTGGTATAATTCAGCTTATGGATAAAACAAACCAATTTAAAAGTCAGGCATGGCAGTGACACTGCAGAATTAATTTCAGAGGAGTTTCAGTTTTAACCTGCCAAGATGACTGGATTTAATCTCTTCCCACAACTATCCTTGGGTATTAGGATTAAATTCTGTTGTACTTGTAGTTCTTGATTACTTAGTTGAATAGTCCAAGGAAACAATTTAGATAAAATGATGACTGAGGTGTGATGGCTAAAATTTTACTGAATCATGTCTTAAAAAGAAGATGAAATAAGTTAAATGCTTTTATTATAGAAGCTTTGGGAAAGGGTCAACATGTGTATCATCATCAGCTATACCATGCTGTCTTGACAAAAGTACAGAACAGACCAGCCAGAGAGTTCCTGAATGCTGTAATTTTAACTACTCTGTTCATTTGCTTACTTCTGGAAACAGATTTTGCAAATCTATGATCCGAGGTCTTCCAGGAAGATGCCTCTTGATCCACATGAGCAGTCATAGCAGAATAAACTTAGCATCAGCCATATTCTGTGCAGCTATCCTTGAATAATAATTACCAAACTGTTAAGTAATCGCAGTTTGCTACCACTACAGAGTTGGCCCACTGCACTGTTACTACTCATTTCCTCGGAACAGAAATCCAAAGGAAAAATGCATCAACACAGAAATTTATTAAAATTAACACACTCTGAACATTTCAAACCAAGTATTAGAAGACTCTATCCTTTTATTTTTATTTAGAGATATAGTTCACTTCATTTTTATTCTTATTCTAAAAGACAACATACAAACAAGACAGTTTTCCTCACTACAGGTAATGGACATTTGAATTTCTAAAAATGATAAAAACATTGAAAGCATGAACAAACAGCTCAATTTCTAACAAAATGCAGTCTGACACCCTTTAGGATTATTAAAAGGAAAAAAAAATCAGTTACAAGTGTTAAATCTCTATGGATTTTACTTATTCTGTTCAGTATTTAGACTAACCTAAGTCTAAGAACTTGGAATAGCCAGTACACAAATTCTCTCTATAGACTCATTTAGTGCATTTATTCTCAAACAGAAAGTACCTAGTTATAGAAATACTCTCAAAGGCAAAGCTATCTTTAAAAGTCTGTGCAAAACATTCACTCTCAATAGACATCATAAATATGCAAGATAATTGTTTTCTTTCTGCAACCTGCAGACACCCTCAAACCTCAGTAAGAATTCCCTCTTGCAAGAGGGCATACACACCTCTTTGAAAATGAAGAAGTTGAGTAGAACCATTCCAAAGTTGTAAACAACCAACAGGAAGCGTAACTGGAAGGGCTCTCTTGTCTTCATCCATTTGGGGCCCAGCCAGACAGTGAGGAGATAAATAGTGCTTATAGTCAATGTTGGAAATGGAGACTGCATCAAGGGCCAATCATCAACACGTTTGTCTGAGGGGGTGAAGCAAACAGAAGGAATCAACAAGGTCTGAATAAAATATATTTCATCATCATTTAAAGCACTGCATTTGTTAAATATTATTCTTTCCTGGAATAGCTGCATCAGCTAGTAGAAACACAATACACTCATTCTTTCTAGGAAGGTTAAAGAAAATAGTTTTTTTAAAAAACACACTATATCACATTACCTCACATAGAGATTCATCACGTTATATAAGCTCTGTTGTCCAGTTCTACAACCCAGTAAAGCGAACAGAATCACATGAGCACAAACACGACTCAACCCACTAATCCCCCCAAACCCAGTTTGCTTATAATGAACAGAGACTGCAGTGGCAACATAATCAAATATTCAACACCACTGTAAATGAAAGATACACAAATTTGGCAAAATATTGATAAAACCAGTAGCTTTTATTAGTTTAAAATTAGGCACTATAAAACCTCCTATTAATTTTACACAGGTTGTATGACGATAACCAAGAACTTTGGCTATTTGATGTAGGTCAGTCTCATGTTTCAAACAGAATACTAACAATGGTACTGGAAAACAACTAAATAAAAGAGTTTAAAGGGATGGTTCTAGTTAATCTGTGCTGCCATACGGGAAACAAAGGTTTTATTTATAGTCTGCTTCAGCCACTCACGGGATTCAGAGTTACATTACACATATTTCAGAGCCCAGAATATGCTGTATTAAGTTCTGGATCAGTATCAAAAAAGCGCTCTTAGCCTGATGAACCAGTGACATGTAGGATTAGAAGATGGCTCTGCTAGAGAAAGGAAGCAAGACTACAATGACACCTCCTTACTTAGTGCCTTAGTGCCTGTGACGTCCTATGTGCCGTGTGTGTCCTCCCCGCCCTGTAGGCTAATCTCAAGTTGTAGCAAGACATAAAAGGCAACTACCCCATAACTGTCAGAACTTCAGATACTGCACAGCTCTGATACTAACTGGAATATTTTCCAGTTGCTTAGGCCAGTCACAGTTCATATGGAAATCACATCACAGGTCTCCTTGGGAAGCTCAGACATCTAAAATACCTGCCCTCCGTCATCTGTGGGCAAACTCACAAATGCAGCTGCCCACAGACTTACCTAGAGGTCAAGTTTCTTTTAAAGATTTCAATGACAGAGAAAAATCCCTATACCAAAAATTAATTCCTAATCCCAGGCATACTAACCAGTAAGTTAGAAAACCCTACTTATCTTGAAAATAAGGATCTCTAATGAAATGTAGAAGGTACAGAACAGCACTGCCATTACTTCTCCTATGCTTCTTTCTCATTTCCTTTCTTGTCCTTAAGATCATAAATTAGAACTTCATTTTAGGAGCAGATTTCATGAGACCCTCTATTTCTAATAAACAAGTATTATGAGCTACAGAAAGAGAGCACGCAGAACACTGATTCTTCTTATATCCAGATGATTTAACAATAACTGAGCTGTGCATTCAAAGTAGGCCTAAAAAGAAGTGGAAAATAAGAAAGAGAAACCAGCCTAGTTGCTTCCATTATGGCTGTTAATACCAGAAGAGAGAATTCATCCTAATTGCATAGAAACCTCCAGCAAGGCTGACACTGTCAGAGTGATGGGATTCAGCCTTCCAGCTACAGCCACCAACAGAAGCCAAGGGCAAAACAGAGTAAAGAACACAGGGAGGAGTGCAAACAGAAAAAGGGAAGACTGGCTGTAGAAACACAGGCAGTGGAAACAGAACCAAACAAAGTGAGAGAAGACAGTTAGTTACCTCTTAAATTTTCAGCAAGTTCCTGGAACCAGAGAGAATACCACCTACCGAAGCCAAAATCACCGCTGCATTCCAATTATTACACAGTTATATATCCCTTACACTTCAGTTCCTGCTTGATTTTAGCAATTGTTCTACCAATCTGAATTTAAAAATAAAAGATAACACTATTGAAAAAAAAGAAATGGAGAAACTCTTAATCTATCTGGTACAAATTAATAGACAAAGACTCATCATGAAGCAAGAAGAAAGGTGTCAGTTAAGAGGCAGCTCTGAGAATAGTCAGTGTGTCATGTCTTCATCAAATCCACATCTCACTTCACTGCACAGAGT
Organism: Myiozetetes cayanensis; assembly: GCF_022539395.1. Taxonomy (NCBI): domain Eukaryota; kingdom Metazoa; phylum Chordata; class Aves; order Passeriformes; family Tyrannidae; genus Myiozetetes; species Myiozetetes cayanensis. The sequence goes on along the minus strand of NW_026087411.1, from coordinate 82,159,877 downwards.
TAATAACAGGTGAGTAACACAGTTGCTTTCCCAGCTTTCTTGCAGTAAGCAAAGACACATTAGAGAATCTGTCTTATATTTTATAACACAGTGTTTCATGGTAGCTTAAATGCTGAAGTGGCAAGACAAAGAAATGTAAAAAAGGAAAAAGATTGTAATTTTACCCAGGAGCTGAATGTTACCACCCACTGCTGAAAAAGGAAACCATGACCTATTCCAGATTTCTTTTTATGGTAGAAGACAAGGATTTCTAGATGGAAGAATGAGGATTCACTAGAGGGTGAAAGGAAAGACAAAAGGACAACTTATATTAGAGCCCAGCCGTAAGTAGGCTTTGCCTCACACCTCATCAGCACTGTAAACAATTCTTTCACCTCCTTTCCACAAGTACTACAAATTGAAGAACTTCACTGGAAAAAACGAAGAGATATATTCCACTAATTCTGACAACAACATAAGAGCACCTGAGAAGATGCCATTACTCCTCCATACTGTGGTTTCAGCCTGGTACTTTCCTTCCGAAAAGGGTTTTTGGAGCCACATCTCAGAGACAAGTCTTTAAATATTTGCAAGAAAAACACAGATTACTGATACAGATCTCATAACACACTGCCTAGGGAATTTGACTGCCATTTTGGGGGGCCTGATTTCTTCTAGGACAATTAATTAAACTTCAAACACAAAATGAGCCTGTATGAGAGGGAATACAGTAGGCAATTCAGTTCTAGAGAACATCCTGGCCAAAACAGAAACGTATCTACAGGAAAAGTTTATTCTAGTTCCTACTGTGCTAACTAAGAACACAACCTTACATTTATTTTAAAGGCATCTAGGAGACTCTGCATATGATTATTTTTTACTAGTACTGTGGTATCTGAAAACATGCTACTATTCATTCCAAACTTTTTCATCACAAGATCTCTCCTGGATAACGCAAAGTAACTTGCTGCATTTAAAATCAGCTCCCCGAATCATTCTTATTGCATAGAAGGTATTTCAAAACCAATTTCATTTCAGTTCACCGAGCAAGCCTCCTTGACCATGTTCTACACAAAAAACACAGTAAATATGCAGACTCTTGCTCCAAACGTCTGTTCAGATACTCTCTTTCAAACCAAGGTAAGTTCACTCTCTTAAGTCATCTGCTTAGTGACAAACATTCCAAGCTACTCCAACACCTTCCTCCCTCCCACCCCCCACATTGTTTTAGCAAAACCAGCAGAATTTTGTGTTCTACTTAATAGCTGGTGCTGATGACCACAAAAGATTCTGCAAACTACAGAGCACTGTGATAGCTGAAGGGGACATACGAGTGTATTAATTCCTTCACTATTTCACATGCAATAGGGACATTTTTACCTGCAAGATGAAATAAGCTTGAAATAAAAAGGCCAGCTCCCTGATTTAAAAAAATCCCTCCAGCTGCTTTGAAGCAAAATGACCAATGCCTTTACCTGATTAGAATTGACAGAGATTGACTGAATCTTTCAGGGGATTAATGCGTTTGTCTTTCAAATCCCAAGACCCAGATTCTAATTCGATCACAAATAAAATGTCTGCTGTGATGGCACAGCCTGTAGTACAGTGCTCTTTTGGTAAGGTGGGAAAAGTTTTAGAACAAACACTTAAGAGTTGCACTTTATAGCAAAGATGAATCCAGTGCAGAATAGGGTACCTGCCAACATGTTCCTGATAGAAAATTACTGTAATGTAAGGAAATAGTATGAAATATTTATATACACAAGGTTTTCCTGTCATGTCATGTAAATATATTTTAAAGTTTCACCTTGCAAAGACAAGAAATGCAATAACTTAATATATGTACGTATACATGTATATGTATATATGTATGTATATATGTAAAAACGATTGAAACTGCCCTGAGGTACTCACCTTTGCAGGATGGAAATATTTACATGGGGAATTTAACAAAAAACAAACATATAAATATTCTGATTCCTTCAAAGCAAGAAAAAGAGCAGGACAAGTGAAAAGCACTGAATATCCCATCTGATAATGTCCAAAGAGAAAATAATTAACCTATACTGAAATATGGATGTCAAATGAAGATGAATTTCAATAAGTAAGGTTGCAGTGATGGTGTGTTAGTATTAAAGATAGCAAGAAACTTCTGTGAAACATAATGTAATTGTATTAATATACAAACATTTCTTAAATGTGGTTTAGAATTTCCTTTTCAATAGAAAGGATTTTAGTTCAATTTCCTGGGTATTACTTAGCCTATGATCATTTTTTTTTCCTTTCCTCTAGAAGTTCAAACTTTAAAAATAAGCAAACAAATGCACAGCACAGTCACTCTGACATTCAACAAAAGAAATCCTGAAACAGTGCAATGGTGACTATCTCTGCTTTTTACACTAGCTTTAGGGGGAAAAGTTACATTACTAAAATACATGATTTTTAAAATTCCCTGCATTCATGTTAGATTGAAAAATCAAAACTTAGTCTTTATTTTTACTTTTACTATGTATTCCTTAGCTATAAGGTCACTACTCACTAATTTATCTGGAGAGACTTTCAAAGTTATTAATAGCTATTGATACTATTCTCAGCGCAAAGACACTTACAGTGCCAATCCAGCACATCCATCTGTCCGATTACATTTCTAAAGACACTGCAGAAATAATGGCAACTGTTTAAAAGTGGTTCTGTGAGAGCCCTCTGCAGATCACACTGACTACTTTAACAGGAAGTCCTCTCAAAGCCCAATCTCAAATTTAAGAAAGATTTCCTTAAATGAGTCAAATTTTAATTCCACAATATGAGGAGGGCAAACCAGTATTATCTAGTTGGAGTACTGTTCTATGAACTACATTATTTTAATTACCTAAGAATTTCCCAAGTCTTATTAGTTACACCGGTACTGTAATTGAAGGGTATTACAAAATGAAAATACATATAAGAAAATGTAAGAAACAAAACTTCACACACTTTAAAATGTTTATAAAGTTTTCACACTAGATCCTTTTGCAGCACTTTAGTGCCCCTTTTTCCCCTTTTCTTTCTGGCTACAGATAAATACTCTATACAGCATACTTCTCTTTCTACATTTGTATTAGGAATACTGTTTGAATCATGTAAATATTTCCAAGTGAATACAAGGTTCACTGTGGCTACATAACCACTGCAAACTGGCTCAGTTGAAAGTAAACTTGAAAAAGCATCTACCTGATTAAACCCTAGGCTTTTAAACTAAACTGTGTAAGGTATCAGAACAATTTAGAAGTACATTTACTGTTACCAGTTCGTAGAGACTCCAAGAAAAAACCCGCAGTCTTTAACACCTCAGAATGTACAAATGGAACAAAAACAGCTGAAGCTATAAACTTAGCCTTTATAACAGCATGTGACTAACTATATGGGCTGCACTGCTTGAAGACTGATAGAGAAGCACCACTGCAGAGTAAAAATTGAGAGGCCACATACATTTGGATCAAACATCTACAGATGTTAAAAATTTCTACACACTTATTTATTATGATTTTAATAGACCAGTTCATATGGACCAAAATTAATTATTCTCTTAAAACATCATCAGTGCTTGAATTAACCTATCTGCTTTGATATTGATTATTCATTGCACATATTGCACTCTAATCCTCAATTCACAGAATTAAAGAATCATTAAGGTTGAAAAATACCTCAAAGACCATTGAGTTCAACCTTTGACTGAACACTGTGTCAACTAAACCATAGCACTAACTGCCACATCCAGTTTTTTCTTGAACACTTCAAGACATGGTGACTCCACCACTTCCCTGGGCAGCCCTTTCCCATGTCTGACCACCCGTTCTGTGAAGAAATTCCTCTTGATGTCCAAACTGACTCTCCCCTGGCACAGTTTGAGGCCATTTCCTCTTGTCATGTTGCTAATTACCTCAGTGTATCAAGTTTATTTATGAGAAATCCTATGATAGTAGATTGAAGCTACTGCATGAATTAAAATTGCATGCCTATAGCCTCACCATTGTTTCAGTCAGAAAAATTCTCTATGTCCTCCTAGGCAGGATTGTGCAGACAGATTGGTGCAGGAAAGCAAAACAATTGGGACACAAAGAATGTCCAGTTTACACTTCTTTCTCACCTATCATACTTGGCACTGTCTGCAGTCTTCTGGCACTGTGGATATTTCTAAGCAGTCTGACAGGGTCAAAGATACCTGTACCTAACTCAGGAGGAACCTAGTATGATTTACAAAGGCCATGAAACCTTCCTTAACACATGTATGAGCTAAGCAATCTTCCTTAGAAGAATTTCCCATTTCAGTGTACATCTTCTCAGAGGTGGAAAGTCCAGCAGAACACATAGCAGCTTGCTGTAAAACGTTAACTAGACCTACTGCATAAATTTGCTCTCTTAATCCAAAGAAATTAGGATTAAACTTTAATTAGTCCATTATACTTTTCTCTGCTAAACTGAAGATATATCTTTTAAAATTTTTTTTCCTCCTCATTTGGGTAGTTTTAAGCAGTTATCAGGTCACTTGGTAGCTGCCTTTTTTTTTTTTTTAATTTTATTTAAAGAAACTCTTCATCTCATTCACTTGAAGGTATATTTTCCAAACACAGAATCATCTTCATGGCTCTCCTCTGGATACTCTACAAACATTGAAATCAGTCTTGCACTGGTTTCACAGGAAACAATTAAGTCCCTTTTTTTTTTCTCATAGAAAAAAGTCTGTATTGTCACGATAATGTCATAGCATCAGTGGTGGCTATGACTGGCAAGGAAACAATAATGTGAGTATCATAGAATGTCTTGGGTTGAAAGACTTTTAAAAATCACCTTGTTTCAACAACCACCACGGGAAGGGACACCTTTCACTAGACCAGGTTGCTCAGAGTCCCATCTAACCTGGCCTTGAACACTTCCAGGGATGAGGCATCCACAACTTCCCTGAGCAATGTGTTCCAGTGCCTCACCACCCTGACAGTAAAGAATCTGTTCCTACATATGTTACTGGTAAAGCTAAGGATGACGTGCACAGGATGGATAAAGGTTCCCAAAACCTGGAACAAAAAAGCGTAACAGTTGACTGGTTTAAGTAAGTATTCTTTTAATGTAGAACAGAACAGTACAAAGAAAGGAAGTTTACTCTGATCTTCAACAATGAGTGGAAATATCTGAGTTATGTATTTTGTCTATCCTCAAGCTTTAAGTAGTCAAGAACAAACTAACCTGTTTGGGTCAAGAACAAGTGACATCAAAACTTTATGGCAAAGCATTGTCGTTTTAGCAAGCCATGAAACACAAAACTAAGTTGCAAGAACAAGAATATTCAGCCTGAAGCACAATTAATAATGAAAGCACTTAGTCTGAAAACCAAAACAACGAAGCCAACAGATTCTAAGTTTGCAAAGATGTATGAATCCTCTTGCACTCAGAAATGAGAGATGTCTGCCACAGCACCAAAAAGACTGCAAGACAAGACTCACAGGTACGACCTATAACCAGTTGTGGCTTTGTTTTGAATTTCAGGGCTTTTTGACTGCTTAGTCTTCTTTAAAGCTATATACAAAAACATAAAATGAAAATACCACACAGCTAAGAACATTATCTCCTGCAGCTGATGAACAGCTGGGTAATGTGTATGTTTCATAAACTTCCATTAAAGTAACAGGAATACCTTGCTATTAAAAGGCCAGACGTATTTTAACTACCCTTCCCGTTATTCTAACTAGCATTCTAGTCTTCTCAGGACTCCCATCATTCAATCATTAATACCATAGTTTCTTTGCACCTGTATATAGCAATTACAGGACCTATTTGTTTCAAGACAAGAATAATAATGGAATTATTATGAAGTTTAGAGCCCCTGGTGGTCTAGTGGTTAAGGGCGCAGCGCTGTCACCGCCGAGACCCGGGTTCGATTCCCGGTCAGGGCCACTCCCGGGCAGATGGAGCTCGTTAGCCCTTAAAGGCAACCCATCTACATCCTGAGGACCTCGCTGCCACCGTCCAAGCTCGCTTGGCCCCGGCAGATGAACCTTAGGATTAAAGGGTGGGCTCAGTTCCACGCACACTGTGTCTCACCTAAAAAATCCAATGCACAGGCTGGAAGGTGTAAAGACCTTCCCCGGATCTTCGCTCACAAAGACTGGCCATTATATTATATATTATTATTATGAAGTTTAGGAGACACAACTGTTTACCATCAAGTCTCAGGATTTTCAAGTCTAAAGAGATTACTTTGCTCGAATTATATTTGATTTATCTCTCCAATTGATTATGACTACTTGTGGGAACAGTGCAAATGCTCTGCTTCAAGGAATAATAACAATATAATCCTCATTGAAGCTTACATAAGATTTCCAAGATAGAAGAATGCTTCATGCCTTGAGGGCTTCTGTTTGTCAAATCTTACTTTTCCAAACATCACAAATGCAAGATGCATTCCCAGTGCAGTGATACCTGCTTGCCTTTTCTTAAATATTGTATGTTAGAGAATAAACAGAAGAAAACAAAAAAATATCCTCAATGCAGGCACAAGATGCAATTTTATAAACCAGCTGCAGACTTCATGATCCAGTCCATCTCTATGTAGTTCTAAAGCAATAAAAGTATTGCATAAAACTTTTCTACAGTGATTTCCTTACTGAAACTTTTATTCAAACTTCTCTGGTTTCTGCCAAAACTATTTCTCAGACCTCAAACTGGAGATGTCATTACTGCACAAAAAAGCACTGAGGTTTGGTGCTATGAAAATAGTTGTAGGGGTATCAGTAAGCAGTAATACAAACACAGGATTTATGCATATTCAGTGTTGCAATAACAGATTAGACTATTGACCCATTCAGGGTTTTATAATGCTGAAGGGGATGATCATAGAATATGATTAGCTTCTCCGTAAACAGATATTTTTATTAGATTCCCTCAGTTTAAATCTAATCCTTGAAAAATGTGAAGGATTATTAACAACAGTTTAATAATAACTCTGCAAGGCCTTATCCACTGTAGAGACATGTGTTACATACTCAGCATACACGGGACAGTATATTGAGCACTGATACATGTCTTGCTAATGTGCTAACACAGCAGAAGGACAGTGATGCTTAACTACACTGCAAATGTAAACTGCTTACATTGCTGCTCTTGTAACAGAATAATTTAGGGCTGCAGATGAACGTTTAGGTGCAGTGCGTGAACATGTATGAAAACCAGCAGTGGCAAGTGAAATCTACCTCAAAATACAAGAAAACTACTAGAGAAAATTTGCAATAAGTTGCACAGAAATGTCTCCGATAAACTACCTGCTTTTTGTGTTTGCATCACCACAAGAATGCTCATCACTTTGGTTTTACAGAAGGATGAATGAGGAAGGAATTTTGATTAAAAACTACAAAAGGAGTTATTGAAATGCATAAGCTCTTCAAAGTTCAGAGGTAGAAGTAAATTTTACAGTTGTGAGATACATTAGGTCTTCTGTTAGCCTAACACAAATACATCAGTCAAAGCCTGCAAAGAAAAACAACACTCTAAACATTTAGAACTTAATTCTTCAACATGCCTTTAACATCAGCAAAAATTACAAATTAGGGGTAAAGAACCCAACACTATAAAAAGAGACTAATTTTGAAATGTTGATTTTCCAAATATGAACTAAATGACAAAATGTTTTTAACCCAAAGACGGTGAAAAGAATGATCAGTGTCTGAATCTTTCACTAAGTATACAGTAGCAAAATCATCAGCTTGGCAGCTACATAATGTCCATGCCCCAACAACTGCTACAGCTAAGTCTCCTCACTCCTACAGTTGTGTTACTGGTGTTTCATGGTAACACATGGCTCCAAATCTAAGCTTCTCTAATGGTTTCTGCAATAAAGTTTTACTCTTGATCAAAAATTCATGGAACAGCAAAATAGAGATTAGAGTGTGTAGAAAAAAAAATCTGATCTAAATATCAAAGCATTTCGGGGTACTCTGCATGTGAGAATTTCTATTGTGCATATCTGTTCTTAGCAAAGCACTAAGTATTAAATGCAAACAGAAAATATGATTATGAAGTCTCCCATTTAAAGCCCAGCTACTCAATTTAACAGCTGTATTTCCTACTTACTTTTTTTTTTCTTTAGAGTATCTTAAAGACAATGTGTTACAATGATGCTCTAAGAATAGAAGGGCATAAAATATTGTCTAGAGAGATAAGATTTCCTGGCTCAACAGAAAAAGTGAAAGACATGGTTTATAAATTCCCTTCTTACAGCCACATTCTGTGAGCATTTAGAAAGAAATAAAACAACCTCTCATATTGGTTATAACTGGGAGAGGGAAACAAGAAGATGTTGTCTATAAGCAAATATATATATAAAAAAAAAAGAACACCATGGTCAAGCATGTAAACTAAGCATAACATATACAAGAGCTGGAGGAAGATACTTCAGAGATACAGCAGAAAGAGATAAAAGGAATAGGAAGACATGATGGAAACAAACCAAACAGTCAAGAGTTCATGATTGTGCTGAAAAAGAGAAGTACATGTGGGAGGGGGATGGACGGAGTGAAACTAGGAATGTGGTGGTTTGACCCTGGCTGGAGGCCAAGTACCCACCAAAGCCACTCAATCACTCCGCTCTGCAGCTGGACAGGGGAAAGAAAACAGAAGAAAGGGCTCATGAGTTGAGATAAGGACACAGAGAGAACACAAACAGATTACTGTCATAGGCAAAACAGACTTGACTTGGGGAAATTAGCTGAATTTATTACCAATCAAAATCTGAGTAGTATAATGAGAAGTAAAATAAACCTTGATAAACACCTTTCCCCAACCCCTCCTCTCCTTCCTGATTCTCTGCCTCCTCCCTGCCAGTAGCACAGGGACATGGGGAATGTGGGTTCCAGTCAGTTCATCAAATGTTGTTTCTAACGCTGCTTCCTCCTCAGGAGGAGGAGTCTTTCCCCTGCTCCAGCATGGGGTCACTCCTTCAGGAAAAAGTTCTCCACAAACTTCTCCAGCCTGAGTCCTTCCCCTAGACTGTAGGTTTCCACAAATTGATCCAGTGTGGGTCTCTCCTACAGGGCGCAGTCCTTAAGGAACAAGCTGCTCTCTAGAGGTCTGCAAGTCCTGCCAGTAACCTGCCCAGCAGGGGCTTCCCACAGGGTCACAGCCTTCTTAAGGCATCCACTTGCTCTGGCATGAGCCTCCTCCACAGGCTGCAAGGGGATCTCTGCTGCCCTGTGGACCTCCATGGGCTGCAGAGGCACAGCCTGCCTCATGATGGTTCTTCCCATGGGTGGCAGGGGAAGCTCTGCTCTGGCACCTGGAGCACCTCCTCCCCCTCCTTCACTGACCTCAGTGCCTGCAGAGTGGTTTGTGTCACATATTCTCACTCCTCTCTTCTCCGGCTGCAATTACTTCTGCACCAATTTTTTTTTTTTTTCTCTCCTTAAATATGTTATAGAATCACAGAACATCCTGAGTTGGAAGGGACCTTAAAGATCATCTGGTTCTAACCCTCCTGCCATGGACAGGGCCATCTTATACTAGCCTAGGCTGCTCAGAGCCCCACTCAACCTGGTCTTGAACACTCCCAGGGATGGGGCATTCACAGCTTATCTGAGCAATCTGTTCCAGTGCCTCACCACACTCACAGTAAAGAATTTTTTCCTAACATCTAATCTAAACATTCTCTTTCAGTTTGAAGCCATTCTGCCTTATCCTGTCACTACATGCTCTTGTAAAAAGTTTCTCTCCATCTTTCTTGTAGTCTCCTTTCAGATACTGGAAGGACACAATTAGGTCACCCCAAAGCCTCCTCTTTTCCAGGCTGAACAATCCCAATTCTCTTAGCCTTTCCTCATAGGAGAGGTGCTCCATGTCTCTAACCGGTCCCATGCCTCAACTTGGTGGCCCAAAACTGCAAGCCAAATTGAGGCAGCTTATTCCCCCTCACCTTCCATGAGAGAAAGATAAACTAGGTAATGCTTATCTTGAGATCCAAGCACACACAGAGGGTGTTAATACAAACCATGCCACACTCAAATCATCTCCAGGTTTGCCTTGCAGCTTATTGCTCAGTCTACAATCTAGGGTGCAGTACTCAAAATCCCAACAGAGCTGACACTTAAGTCTCTGCAAGCCTGAATTTCAGAGCTGTCTTCATTTGCCACAAGACCTTGAAGTTCAGATGCTCAGAAACACTTGAGTCTTGACAACTTGTCTCAGAAACACTTGAGTATGGTTGTACCCACCTCTCACCTAAACGAGATCTGGTAGCTATATATTCAGCATCTATATCCTCCTAAAAAAGATGTCAGTCAGACAGTCCCACTCAAAGAGTTCTTTATGAAATACAATGGTAGCTAAAATTTGGTTTCCAAATACAATTTGAGAAAGCAAAGCCCTGTCATATACTTACTAGTCAGAGAAGTCCTACCTCATGGATCAGATTTGTCCTTTAAATTACAATGTCCCAACTTCTGTGCGCCAGGCACACTCTAATCATACCAACAACCTTTAAAAGCCAAAGGTTTCATTCTTTTAATGGTCAGTTCTTTTTAGATAAATAAACTTCTTCAGGTCATTCAGGCATTCATTCAACCCCACTTGCCTTACCTCAAAAAAACTCTTCAGTACACACAACAGCCTTTTCTCCTCCCTTAGTCTTGCATCCCAGCAAATTTCTCCTCTCAAAGTTCTCTTCATATACACTTAGAGCCTTTTCATTCATTCACCTTTTATCTAAGTGCTCTCTTAATCCATGTGAATCAAGTAACTCCAAAAACCTGCCTGGACTGGCAGAGGAAAAAGTGGAGTTTTGCCTCACCCATTCCTCATGGCTCCTGATCTACAAGACCTTAAAAGGAACTACATCCTATGCTTCCTACACCTTCCTCTACTAATTGTCCTTATGCAGCCTTTGACAACCTTCCCTGGTTGCACCCAACAGTACAGCACAGCTGCCTTGAATACAACCTCTTCTGGTCTGCCACAGCTATAACCACAGCCCTGCTACATGCCTCTTCACTCTGAGCACAGAATAAATACAGCAGTGACTACTACAGTCAAGTTACTCTAACTAGAGACACTCACCTTACGAGTAAGAGTTCCACCACTATTCTTGATCAATTTATGCAACCAGTGGAATCCGCTTCATGCCACAGCTATTTCAACTGCTCAAGGATTTTTCACCTCTGGTTGTAGTACGTGGCTCCAGGACCACATACCGATTTGCAACTCGCTGATGGCATGCAGCCTCAGCTAAGAGACATGATTTGATGAGAACTCCACAACAGCAATTTACCAAATAAGTTCTAGTTATTTGGCCTTCTGCAGTAGATACTAAGGTCATGCAATCAGTTTGGTTAAATTCTGCACAAAGTTGTTTCCCTATGTTTTTCCATGGATTCTCCTTTAAGAATATTCATAACACCTGATTTCCTTCAAAGATTTCAACATGCTATCTACACAGCCTTAAAATGAATTTTCAAAAATTATGTTCCTATGATTTTGTCTACACATTTCCTTTTGCTTTTGGATTTTGCTGATGAGTGTTCAAACAGAATTATGTATCACATTCTTGCTGGTGCTCTTTGAAGGCTTTTTTATGTTTAGTGTCTTTGCTCAAGCTGAGCAGGTGGTCCCTACAACTTCTCCTTCTTCGTTTTAGGAAAGAGAAGTCTTCCACTCACAGCTCAGCTCCTCATCCATAGTGTTAACTTTGCTTCAGGCTACTCCCTCATAATCGAGTTCTTGAAGCCTGGTGATCCAAAACCTCTAAGCAGACATTCCCACTTCAGTAATGTACTTTTCTGAATTATGTTTTCATTTCCAAAGATGCTTGGTATCTGTTTAGTTCTGATTATGTCTTTCAAGTGCTGCAATCTGATAAAATCTCCTGGTGATGAAATGTGGGTGGTATTTCCCTCAAACACCCAGCAAATTGTCTTTAATACCAACAGCTGTTTTTTCGTCACTAATAAAGTCCCTCCCTCCACTGACAAGCAATTAAATATGATACAAACCAAATAAACTGGGATGCTCCTATTGCTCAGCTTTATTGACAGCAGACTTATATGATCTAGCCTTTAACATTCTTTACTTCTGTAATCAATTTCTCCAAGTTATGCCACAGGTCTTAGTGTTTGTGCCACAAGACAGCCAAGCCCATTTACAGTGATTCTCTGGTTTCTGGTATGTTCCTGTCTAATCCTTGTGTTTTACCCAGTCATGCTCACAGATGGAAAAAACTGTTCCCTGGAGAAGAAAATTGTATCTGCAAGACAAGTATCAGAAAATCACCACGTCACCATTCCAAATCACCAAGTCTAATGCTCAGCCAGCCCTCCAAAAGCCTAGGAACACATTCTGCTTTGTTTCTGTGATATAGGCTTCTTGAACCTTAATCTCACCCTTCACTCTCTCTCCCCATCATCACTCTTTGAAGAACTTTCACTGGGATTCTACTTGCCTCCAGCTTTGGCACAAATCCTCAAATACGGGGAAGTACTTGCACTCAGAGTGTTCTGCTAACCACCTCAATGAGCTTTCCTCAAGCATAAACATTCAGGATCATTTGGCCATAGTTGATTTCTCCATGGGGAAATGAATGAAGGAAGAAGAAACAAGTTTTGTTCCAGTTCTGTTCCCTGGACTGAAAAAGAAAATGAATCTGAACTTCTTGGGTATTCTTCAAGATCTTCCTGGCAAAAGTTTTTATGGCAATCTGTATTCCCATGGAAGCTGCTCCACTGGTTCATTCTTTAGGCAAACAGCTCTAAGTTTCCCATGTTTTCCATCCTCACTGCCTTATGCTTCTGACCTAACTGATAAAAACTACACCTGATATTGCTCCTGAACAAGATGCTACATAGAAGACTATCCTACCACTAAAGTGAAAGTTCGCATCTTTCTCCTCTCTCCTTTCCTACTGATGGAAAAAGTCTGTAATCTTATTAACTGCAACAGCTGTAAATAGTTGCTGTTCCAAAGTAGTCCCACCTGGCCCGGGATGGCCCTGCCTCCTTAAACTCTGAGCTCCAAGAACAATCATTCTCACCCAAAGTCGGTAGAGCCTTCTGCTCTTTAGCTCCATACATTCAAAAGAACTAGTTCCTCTAAATAAATCTTTTTGTACAGCATTTCACAAATCTCCTTGTCAAGCCACAGTCTCCTATTCTCCCTCCCCAACTGACGGTGGTCTCTTCACCTAAGTTTTGAAATTTCCACCTTCTTCTTTCCTGGATTATGTCTGAAGTTATTCATCTTAATAGTTCCCCTGGACACAGCCTGGAACCTCCCGGTAAGTCACTTGCTCAGTCATCTAATCATATCCTTAATCCTTCCTGGCAGACCTCACCCCAACCAGCTACCCGAGCTGCGAGAAAGCAGGAAGCCCTGCCCTAGCTATTACATGGAACTGGTCCCATGCCCTTACAGAAATAAGGGCACAGAATTCCTAGATCATCCTTCCTGATAGTAACTGTTCTTCCGACCACCTTTTTTTTTTCTCCTGATGACTGCCAAGACCATGTTTTTGACCTTTCTATCTCTCCTTGAAGTTTATGGCTTCCTAAATTATATTCTTCAGCCTCCTAGGTGAATATACAGCTACAGTGGATTTTAGACTTTCATGAAAGGGGTCTAAAAACATAGTCAAGGAAGGAGAGAAAAAAAGTAGTTTTTCAACAAATGAACAAGCAAAAACATTAAGGTAAGGCTGCAAATGTTCTTGATAATACATATGGGGAAAATGGCATAGAACACTAATATTATTCCCAAATGCAAGATCTAAAGAAAACTCCAAAAAACCAAAACCACAAACAAAACAGCTTTAGACAGCATGCTCAATGCTGAAAAAATCTCTGTGACATCATTCAAACAAAACCCATTTAGGCTCATCACATACGTGATCATTTGGGGTTCTTTTTAGTCTCAGAAAAGGTCAGTTGCTTTTAAATAGTACAAAGCAGGGGAGGAAAAAGATCAAATCCTTAATGTGCAAAAATAAAGCAGCACAAGACTCAGTGGGACATTCTGGCACAGTTCTACACAAGTCTCATCACAGGAGTCTGACACAGCAGGAGAAAACACCTGCTGGCAGGACAATCCTGCTGAATACTAAGAACAGGGCTAAAGACAGATGGGTGTCCAATAAAAAATGGAAGTGGGAACTGGAGAGAATAAGTGTAGGAGTCGTAGTGGGAATAAAATTTCTTCATATTTTGTTGTGTAATTTTGCTGTGTAGTAGTGTTTCAGTATGATTTATTGTGTAATGCTATTGCATAGCATCATTTGTTGAGCAACTTTGCTGCGTGGTATAGTTTTTTATTTAATGATATTGAACATTAGGCAATGGTCTTGCATGCCATAATTTATGTTTTCTGTTGAGCAATATCACTGTCATAGCTCTTGACATGAAGGTGAATTGCATGAATTCACACAACAGCGCTGAATTCGTGATCTGAACGTATCATAGAATAGTTTGGGTTGGAAGGATCCTTAAATACCATTTAGTTCCAACCACCCTGACAGTGGGCAGAGACACCTCCTTCCATTAGACTTTCAGAGCCCTATCCAACTGGTCTTGAACACTTCCAGGGATGATGCATCCACAGCTTCTCTGGACAAGCTGTTCCAGTGCCTCACCACCCTCACAGTAAACAATTTCTTCCTAATATCTAATCTAAACCTGCCCTCTTCCAGTTTGAAGCCATTACCCTTTGTGTTATCACTACATGCCCTTGTAAAAGGTGCCTATCCATCTCTCCTATCACCTGCCCTTAGGTACTGGAAGGCTGCTGTATAGTCACTCAGACATGGCAAATGGAGACAATTATTTTTGTCTGAACAAAGACACATGCAGAAAAGCAGCAAACTGAGTGGAACTTAATGCATTAAGAAATTACTTCACTGAACAGCTACACAGCATTGCCTCATGAATGACATTTTCTTATCCAGAGCTACCTTGTGACTATAATGTGAGACATTACATGTTTTGCCTATCCATATCTGACTGTAAACACTACAGGAGGACCTTGGTTTATGTACTACTGGGTACAAACAAGAACCGTAATATGTTTTTCATGTGACTTAGGCTCTACCAAAACTAGCCTTGCAGGAACCTGCTGAAATTCAGAATTTGAACAAGAAACAGTCCACTTCTTACACAAAATAGGACTGATTATTTCATTACAGTGGAATCCTGTGTTAACAGCAACACTACTGAACTTAGAGCGAAAATTTAAAAAAGTTGTATTAGTAAATTAACAAGACTTAAGCATATTTTAGTTGCCATAACAATGTATTCACCCTACTACTATTTGACATTCTGCAAAGAGGCAGAAGGAAGAAATGAAAGTCTTCTCTATACATAGTATCACTGTCAGTCACCTTTACATTCTTTATGTTTACTTACTTTTTCATCCCCCTCTTTTATTTTAGTTTTTCTCTCATCATTTTTGCTTACAAGAAATGTACAGACTCAAATAATGTGTTTGAAGTTCAGGAAACATATCAGAAGTTGAAGTATTTTTTCCAAAGAAATCAAGTAATCCATAAGGATATCAACTTTGTACTCACATCTGTTTCTATATCCATCTGAAAATGCTATTGATTGGCTAGAACAGCATCTCTTTCACGAGTTACCTGGCAGTCTATAAACAATGGTATGTTGCAAGAGGCAGAGAAAGAGAGCAAACACTGGTAAATTACAATGCAGTGCTGCTGCAAGCATTTTTATTTGCTCTCATATTCTGGCAGTTGTTAAATACAGAAAAGTATGCATGTAGGTTTAATTTTTAAAATATGGCAAAACACCTAAGTTATGGGAAGGCAGATTGTGGGAAAAAAGTGAGCTCCTTCCATGTATAACGTGAAATTAATTTATTATCTGACAGATGGCAGAAAGGAGGTGGGCAGAAAAGCAAAGACTGCTGATGCAGTGAGCTCCCCGTCTGTAATGAAGGCCCCACATTCCCACTCACCACGCTGCCACAAAACACATCCATAGTTGCACTCATTCCGGTTTTGCTCTATGTGTTTTTAGGTTTAAATCAAAATAGCCTAGACCTCATCACTGTGTGGACAACAAAAACGAGGAAAACATCTGGAGAAGTGATCCTCCTGTCAACCGACCGTGCCTACTCACAGTATGAGCTATGAAAGCTGCAACTCCTTTCATTTGACCAACGAGACAGAGCCATTCACGCTGACCAATAACGCTTCCAGAGCTACTGGTCACTGCAGCAAGTTACCACCTCATTTACTGCTCCAGCACTGAAAGCTGCTTTCTCACATTTCTCCTTATTCCAAGACATTATCTCCTCCTTCAGCATCTTCCACATTGCAGTTGTGGAGTGCAGTTACAGAAATGGGGCGTATTAAAAACGAAAACCAGCGAAACTGACCCAAACACACCTAACACGAAACGAAAATCTTCAGCACTGACGGTGACAATCGTTTCCTCGCTGCGTTCGCTGAACTCCACGCGATGCCGGCACGGCGCTCCCACCTGCCGCAGGAGCCGGAGGCCGTCCCAGCTCCGGCACGAAATACCGGAGGGCCTCGCTTACCTCCGACATCAGATTCCCGTATGACCACCTCAAGGCACACCGCGGCGAGAGGGAACCAGAGGAGCCACGGCTCTGGGAAGCGGATTTCGCTCCGTCCCGCCCGCGGGCGCCCGAGGGACACCCTCACCTTGCCACGACGCGATGCCCCGCGCACCCCGGGCCCTCACCCGGGATTACGGCGGATAAACAAACAAAGCACCCAAGCGCTCCCAGAAGGGCGATGAGGAGAGGCGGGTGCGGGGGGTCCTGGCGAGCCGGACCGCGCTCCGCGTCTCCCGGGAGACGGAGCCATTTTGAGCCGCTGCGCATCAGTGGCAGCAGGCGGGGGGCGCCGGGCACGGCGATGGCGGGGCCGGGGCCGCGCTGGCGCGTTACCTCGGATGCTCCAGGTCCAGCGGTAGAACTCGAGGGTGTCGTTCACCACGCTGGACACCAGGCCCATGGCGCTGGGGGGCTCGGCGGCGGCGGCACCCATGATGATGATGAGCAGCAGCAGCAGCGGCGGAGCCGACAGACCTGTCTCGGCGCGTGCGTCCGTACCTCTGCGCCGGGGCTGCTGCTGCTGCTGCCCCTTCTACAGCCGGGGATGTGATTTAAATCTCTATCTCTCGGTATCTTCCCTCCAGACTCCGCCTCGCTCCCGTCACCGGCTCCCGTGCCCCGCGGGCAGGGCGGAGGGCGCGGAGGCGGGGGGCGGCGGCGGCTCCGCAGCTCGGTGCGGAGCGCAGGGCCCGGCGCGGTGCGGAGCCGAGCCGAGCGGAGCGGAGGGAGCCGGGCGGAGGCGTCACGTGGCCGCCGTCCCGCTGCCCGCCGGCTGCGCCCGCGGGGCGCGCGGCCGCACGGCCCCGCACGGCCCGGCCGCGCAGGCGCCCCGCGGCCCCCGGCGCGAGCAGGTGCGGGGCGGCGCGGGGACCCCGCTCCTCCCTCACGGGGCGGCGAGGGGGCGCTTGCTGACTTAACTGGGCTTTTTATTTCAAATAGGGTTTGGTTTGGGTATTTTTTTACCAGTGGGGTAAAAAAAAAAATCAGTCAGTTCTTATTGCCGTTCTTTCTTTTCGCTTTGTAGCGGTTTGGATTTTCCTTCTATTCCCCCCCTTTCTGACGCGTCCCTGGCGGACACGCCGAGGCATCGGCGCTCGCCGCGCCCGCGTTAGGTCCGCTTATGCGCACCGAGGCTCTTCTGCTGCTGCAAGGAGACTCCGCTAAAATCCCTTCTCCCAGCACGGATAACACCAGCAATAGCAACGGGGACCTCCCTGCCCCACCGGCTGGTGGCACTTCCCTGACCAGCCTCCTCCAGGCGCCACCGAGGTGCCCTTCGCACGCTCTCCCCTCATCTCCTACACCAAGGCCTGTACGTTCGCTCCATGGCGCAGAGAGGTTTTCCCTGCCCGGAGCGTTGCTGGGTGCTGCAGGAGAAGGAGCATCCATTCGGCACCCTGCGTTTCAGCCCCAACAAAACCCCTCCCTGGTGTGAGGGCACCAGCTGCTCCTCATACCCTTTGCTTCTTATCTCCTCCTGCCAGCTTGTCTCTGACCCTCCCTCTCCCACGGTCTGCATAGTGTGGATGGCTGCATGACACCCCCGGGATCGGTTTGCCCACTGAGGGGCAGGAGGGAACCTGCTCCACCCGAGTTGTGAGCTTTCCTCACAGCAAACAGCAGATCAGATGGTATCTACCTCTCCCTTCTCCAGTGCACCAGCACCTTTGTCACTTGCCACTTGGTCTTGTTGAGCACAGCTTGCACTGCTCCTCCTGGGTGAGTCACCCTCTGCTTAGCTCCTGGACTGCCCTGGCTGCTGCGATCCCAGCCCTATGGACAGAAGAGGCACACTGGCCATCACTAGGTACTCCACAGTGAGCTGAGCTGCTGCACCAAAACCAGGTGTTTGGGAGTAGGAATCACCTACACTGGGAAAAGGAAGAGGAGCTATGTCAACTCCTGGAGGCCTGGACGGACAGGGAAGTCCAGCTTATCCCAATGCCGCCTGAAAGTTGGAGCAAAGCAAGGTCATTGCACAGGGATGTATGGACAACTGCTAGTTCTCTCACGTGAGAAGCATCATTTAAAACTCTGCATGAATTACGTTGACTTGGATTACTCTTTATTTTGATGGCACTGCTCATGGCAGAAGGTCTGGTGAAAGCTCTGCAATGGATCTGTCACTGGGTAGGGCAACCTGCTTCCCAAGTTGTGGGCAGACAGTGTAGTGTTTGTTAGCTGTGGTTCCTGTGCCTCCTTTAGGAGAAACCACTGCAGTGCATTGCTGGACATTTAGGATCTTGATATGTGGTTAGCGTTGTCTGAAGCACAGATTTGGAAATTTTTTTAACACTATCATTTAAATCAAAAGGAAACCAGAAGATTGAGTCATAATCCTCAAATTGGTGTATGGCCATTTGTGATGGCCACATGCTTGAAACAGAATGGGCTACTGAATGAATCAACATGACAAAGGATCACACTTCCCTGCCCTTGTTGGGCAAGATGTGCACTAAAGAAAGTGCCACCAACACAAGGAGTGAAGATCCAATCTAACTACCAAAGAACAAAAAAAGAACAAGGCACATTAGCAATATTAATATATATTCCTGTTAATAGTTATTTATATTATAGCTTAGATATGCTTGCTTCTTTATTAAAATGATTACCTATTTATTGTGTGGAAGACTTTTTTGCACAATTGACACCAATAATTACTGTGTATAAAATGTTTATTCGGTCCAGTTTACTGTGTCATCTGTTTCAGATTAGACAACTTTTCTTGAATGCAACTAAATTCTTTATATTGGCTGTATGATTGTACATAGATAATTTTACAGAGCAAGAAAGCCTTGAGAAGAGCCTCAGCTTAGCTGCAGAGGTTGGACAACAGGGAGAAGATGAACAATCTAACCAGTGTAACTTCCTTTGTGCTTTGAGATTGCCTTTAAAAAACGTGCTGAAATCTATGACAAACTATTTTCATTAGTTTAACTTTCAGCCTGCAAGTATATGGATATGCTTTTAAGATTAAGTCTGTGACTGGGAGCTTCCAAACATTGCAGCTACTTTCCTACATTTGTGCACCCAACAGGATGTGGTGGATCTAAGAATGCTGAGACCATGTCTTCTACTTAAAGAGAGCAGAAGGAAGCATCCAAAAGCAGAGCATCCTCCAGGAATGGAGCATGGTAGTCAGAAAAAGATGATTTTTCAATACTGTTAGTTAGCCGGTGTTTTCATCTACCTGGTAATCTACATGTTCCTAAAACCTGGACATCTCAGATGGGCAAATTTCTGCTGGGAAAGGCAGACCTGTGGCAGCTGACCCCAGAGGAATTCACACATGTATTCCCAGCTGTGCTCTGTCCATTTGGCCAGCACTCCAGGGTGTTTGTGCTGGCAGCAGGCAAGTCTTTGTGCTTCAGGAAGGGTGCAGAAGGCAACAGGAAGTTGTGGGACAGCCTGCCTCAAGGAAGGTCTCCTCACAGTTCCCATTCCACTTACAAACAGTTTGTATTTCTTCCAGATCTTTTGGTAACAACCCCCAATTATATCTCATTTCAGAACTGTTTCAAAGCCATTTTCTGGTTCTTCCTGAAACAAATAAATAGTGATAGAAACTTTTCAAATTCCAGATGACCAGTGCCTTCAGGACTACTTATAAAAACACATGTATTTGTTAATTTCAGTGAAGCTTACTTTATCATAATGTTTGATGAATCAGCAGATGCTTCTGCACTAGTTGCAAGTGTTCCCACTCAGATTTTGCTTCAGGTTAGCAATGAAATTGTTGTAAGGGGAAAAACGTAATACAGGTATGTTTGGTAATATTTATGAAGTGTAGCAGGAAGAAAGCAGTCAGAGCTTTGTATGTTGCCACCAGTGATCCCTCCAGGCAGCTCACCAAAAGACAAAAACAGCAGTGAAAGAATTCTGCCTTGCTACAAAGAGAATCACCACAACCACGTGGGAAAGCATAAAAGTGCTTGAATCAATGCATTTGACAGACCTAAATGTTACACCATGTGGTAAGGGACTACCTATTCACTTACCAGTAAGGAGGGCACATAAAGTGTTACATGTGTTAAGCACAACCAAATTTAAATGTTCAAAATACCTTAACTTTAGAAATGTGTTTTGATTAACTGTTGAACTATCATATTTTTTCATTTGTTTCCATCAATGTCTCAAGAAGGAAAATGATGAAATAAAATAGCACATTAATTTGCAGTGCATGGGATTTTCTTGCTCAGCCTGTCCAATTGATATGCTCCTTGCATTAAAGCTTTTGAGCTGATATGCCTTATAAAGACTGCTAGCTGAGCCAAAAAAACGCTTATCTGATCTTTGAATCAACAAGCACAGGCTCAAGTGTATTCATATGCAATAGTACAACTGCAATCTGCTTCAATACAGAGGCTGTTTTAAGTCAGCTTTATACTATACAAGCTTAAAAGACATTTTTTAAATGCAACCATAGCTTTTAAAAATAATAACATTAAAACCAACAAAGTGTCTTTCAGCACTAACTAATTTTTTTTGTTTATTACGTAACATTGTTAACTCCGTAATTTGAGGTGGGGTAACTCAGGCACACAGGGATTACACAGCTTTTGCACAGAGATTCTTCCTTCCTTCCTTTAGAAGCTAAAAAAGGTCCTACTTTTTGTCTTCTAAACAGTCTGCTAGATTCCATCTGTCCTTTCATACACTTAGCTACATCAAAATATTTTTTTCCAACCCAAATATATTGTAATGATGCATCAGAAAGTATCCAGAGGTGTTAATTTTCAGTGAAGGCTTTGGCCAAAATTTACCTTTGATGTTAAGTTCCCACTAGTTTCCACCTCACTTGTATCTGTTGACATCAGCACTGAATTGGATTTCTCATCTGTGTCAATTTCATGTTTTGAACATCAGCCATTCTTGCTGTGGCTCTATCTGAAATATCAGAATTAAAGTGTGCTTAATATCCTGGTTTAAATGCTCAAGGGCCAGATTCAACATTCCCAGTGGCAAAATGAATGTAACTTTTGTTTTCACAGGACTCGCTATACATATTGACATTTCTTCTTCATCCTTCTGCATGCAAATTTGGTCCCAGGTGGAAAACCAGGGAAGTGGGGGGCAACTTTCTCCCAGCCATGTCAGGCTTTACTCCCCAGCAAATATAACTATGGTTTGACTCTGGATCATTATGTTTACAGGTTTTGAACTGTAGAACTAACCCCATTTACTGCAATCTGGACAGAGACTTAAAGCATTGGCCTGCAGTGGCTGGGCTACATCCGTCTTAAACTACTGGTGTTCAGTACTGTTTCAGAAGAGGAGCCATTATTCCAGTGTTTCCCAGCCCCAATCTGAGAGATAAATTTATAATTAGTTCCTCTGTGGGAGATGTCACTAACCAAGAAGTTAATGTGTACATACAGTGTATGAGATGTGTTGTATACTCACATGTTCATAGCTTTACCCATGTTTCATCTTCCTTTTAAAAATGAGTGTTTCACAGACGGGAGGATGATAAAAACCTGTATGTATACCATCTTGTTCTGCCTTACTGATACTTTTCTTACACGGTTTCTCATACTTTTACACAGCTAAGATTTCTATCTGCAGTGATATCTGTCACAGCATCTATCATTTGCGAGGTGTGGCAAGCACGCTTTTGCAATGAGGGCTTCATATGTGTACATGCTGGAGAAGGACGATGCTAAACTACGGGCTGATGTTTTGAGGGCACTGTGTTGAAACGACAGCAACATGTATAGTCAGATCTGCAGCACGTCGCTAACTACCAAATCCAGTCTTTTCCACAGGTGTGTGTCACTGCTACTGCACCCACTTCGCTGGGTGTGTCAGCCTCCTGAAGGCGTGTAGCTGTTTGTAGGGATGATCTTGCACCTTTGCTTCTGCGCTGGTAATGGCCTGAAATGTAGGGCATAGTCCCCTGCAGAAGCCGCTTATAGCAATATAGTTAGGTGGAAGGGCGTTGATTGTGCAAGTTGAGTTCTATTATGCTGTCTCCGGCTGTGACTGTGTGAGTATGGGTGGTAACGATGGTGCCGGCCGTACCCTTTGTCTGTATGATGTGTGGAGGATGAAATTGTGCTAAAGGAGTTACATAAAGGCTGTGTCAGCCTCTGGGCCTCTGAACTGGTGCGACCTGGTGCGTGCTCCACCTTTCACTCTGCCAGTGGGGGTATTCTGTAGATCTGTACACTCTTGATGGACAACCTGAGTGCCAGTCCTCATTATAGGCTTGTGTTGACTTATCCTCAGAAGATCATGTGGAAGTATTTGCCACAGGGTTAAACATTTTATAAATAGTGTGTTAGCCATATAGCCCTACGGAGATAAGCTGGCAGTATTACCTTCACTTTTTGTATGGTAAAACCAAGCCTAGAGAAAAGTGATGTCAGTTCCAGCTCTTTGGAATGGAAGAGAGCAAAAATTTTGGGATCTCCCCCAGGTTAGCTAAGTCTTGGTCGCTTACTAGTATAAACCTGTGGTTCACTGGTCTTTCCAGTGCCATATTCAGGTATGATTGATTAGGGCATGAGCCTCAGGACCCTACTTGGAATGAACCTGAAGATCCATTAGGTATATATATATATATATAGGCAAGAGAGACACATATAAAACATAGCATTTCCTATGCTGTGTAGTGAAATTCCAAATTTCTTACAAAGCATATGAGAATTTTCTTTTAAGTTGTCATGCAGTGACTGCTTTAAAGCTTTTAGTTAGCAGGGTAGCTCGACAGAAAATTTAGTAGCAGTAGTGTGTATGTATGTGTGTATAACACAGTGATGTTTGAATAGAACAAACAAGAAAAGAGAAGAAAATGATAATACAACATATTTAATTGTTGAAATCAGAAAAACAGTCATTACTTTGTAAAGGACCTTGCAGCTGTCATCTATAACCTGCCGTCCACACTCATCCCAAATTGCCATGCATCTGTCTCTCCCTCCTGTATACAGGCAGGGAAATCCCCAGGGAGGACTGCTGTGCAGGCATACCATGCTTCCTGCTGGGATTTGCACTGCCCATTACAGGGTGTTGTGGCACTGGGCCTGGCGTTAGCCTCTGAGCCATCCATTCTTAGCTCAAGAGGCAATTAATACTCAGGCAGGTTTTACCAGGATTACAAAGCTCTGGTGGGAACAAAGTCACCTGTCCCCAAGGTAAGAGTCACAGCTCTACGTGGCAGCTAAATGGACTCCCAAAAGAGAAGATGAGACCTTAAACTGTCATGTTTCTTAAAAGACAGCTATTGCATATGAGTAGGTGCACAAACTATGCACATTTTATTCTGTGTGCACATTTTATCAACTCCGCGTCTAGCCACAAATCTTTATTTGTCTTGTCTCAAAATCTTATGTCTTACCTATGTAATAGAGCAAAATGCTAAAAACTGAAGCCTGGGAAGCCTGACACTGGAAGAGGATCTATATGTTAGATGCAGTATTAAAGTATGCCTAAATGACAGACCATACAAATAGCGTAATATCTGCCCCAAAATCACAGGAACAGAGGTGCTTATGGACACAGAAGAATAACTCTGTATCTGAATGACTTCAAGGATTCATGAACCAACAGTTGGAACAGATCCTCAGCTTGTATAAAGGAACAGGACTCTCTGGAATTCAGTAGAGTCTTTACAAACAACTATGTTATGTTGTTTACATCAACAGAAATCTACTACTTGCCTTTTCACTGAGAAAGTGGCAAATGTGAGGGAGGCCAAAGATATTGCACTAAAAGAGCACAATGTAATATTTATATTAACATGTTCTGAGAATCAATTTATTAATACATGTTAAGATATTTTTTTAAATAAGCTTGTATAAGGAGGCCAGACTAGCTAAATGTGGAACTCCTACAGGGCTTAGATGGAAAAAGGAAGCCTATGGGAGATGGAAGAATACAGAAGGAATGCCCAAGTCTGCAGTGATTGAATTAGAAAATCCAGAGTTTAGCCAGAGTAAAAACTGGTGAAGTACAGGAAGGGCTTCTATTGGAAGAAAAGTAGAAAGACGAAGACTAAGGCCAAGTGGACAGGGAACCTAGTGATGACCGAACAAAAAGGCTGAGGTTTTTATTCCCTAGTTTTTACTAGCAACATCTGTTCTCAGTCTTTCCATGTGTTTGGTAGAATATAACCAATGTTGGGGGAAGACTGAGTTAGGGATTTCTTAAGCAAATTAAATACAGAGCCAAGCAGGATGCATGGCTGATATCACTGCAAGGCTGTTCTCTATCTCTTCAAGGGGTTGCGGTGTTCAGAAGTTCCCAATGACTGCAGAAGCAAATGCCACACCCATCTTCCAGAAAGACAAGGAGGAAGAGATGGGGAAATAGAGACCAACTGGCTTTACTTTCATTCTTGTGAAGGTTATGGAGCAAATCCTTATGTAAGCCATTTCCAGGCACATAAGGGAAAAAAAGGTGACTGGAAAAAAAATAATATGAATTTACCAAGGGCAAGTTGTGCTTGACCAACCTAATTGCATTCTACAATGTAATGTCTGGGTTTGAAGATGAGGGCAGAGCAGTGGATGTCCTTTGCCTTCCCTTTTGACCCTGGTCTTCCAGAATATTTGGGGCTACAGAGATAGGACTAGCTGGGTGAATTAAAGTGAGTAAAAGAAAAGGCTGGAGCAATAGACTGAAAGTGTTCTGGTGTCTGTTCATAGGTGGTATTCCCTGGGCATTCATAGTGGGACCAATATTGTTTAACATCTTCATTCATGGCTTTGACAATGGGACAGCATGTCTCTGCCACAAGCTCACAGATGATATTCACTGGGAGGGAGCCGTCTTTGTGCTGGGTGATACGTCTGCAGTTGGAGTCACCTTGACAAGCTGGAGAAATGGGGTAACAAACATTTTATGAAATTCATCAATGGAAAATTGATGAATTGATGAAAAATTCTATCTGGGATAGAATAACACCATGTAATACTACAGGTATATATACAATATATATAATATATGGTAACATTCATTATACCAGCATGCTCTAGAAAGGATATCTGTAGCTACAAGGCTAGCTCCAGGGCTGTATTCAAAATCCACAGAGACTATTTAACTACAGAAAGGAAATTATACTTCTAATTTTTTTTTTTTACAGTTTTACACAGTACAATATTGGTACCTTAATAAAAATCCCTTATAGGACAGTACATGATTATAAGAGGACCTATCTCCTCTCTCTCGCTGACATGGGGGTAAGTGTGTGGACCAGATACTTCTGCCAAAGTGCAGGTCTGTGCATGACACAGTTCCAGCCCAAGACTGCTCAGTGGCTGCAGTACAGAAGACATGGTCCTCAGACCTGCTGGTTACTGTGTCAAGAAACAGATGAAACATCCATCTTGGTTGCTGTCACCATCTCTGCTTTCTTGTCAGCCCAGACTGGCTGCCTATCAAATAACTTCCGTCTAAGTTTCTGTAGCAATGAAAAAGAAAAGTCGTATCTTTTATTTCTGTAGCATACAAGAGTTTCCATTTATCTTCTATTTTGAATTAAGTACTTAGGAGAACTTAATAATTTTTCTTGTTTGAATTTCCAGTTGCAGCTGGAAATTTATATATATTTATACCTTCTCAGCCCTACTGTACAGATCAGTCTACCATCAGTAATCTCTTCTTTTTGTAGGTATTCATATGTCTTCATTTAGTATCTTCTTGATTTTTTGTTGGAGTGCAAACCAGAATAGTCTTATTTTGATGGCTATTGTAAGGCATATTCCAGATGTTTTATCATTCACCAAAGTTTTTGCAAGTTTTTAGTATTTTTGTAGAAATGTAAATGCCAGATATGTCTACAGTATTTCAATAATGATCTTAGTACATACAGCAGTTACCCTATATGTTCTATCACTTAACTACTTGTTAATCCATATAATTTAATTAATTTTTGCATCTCTACTTTTTTTCATAAACTCATGTATTTCAGGTGCTTACCAAATTCAGATGCTTATCTTATATACTTGTATTATTACCTTTATCAATCAGACTTTTGATCTTCAAATAGTAAGCCTATCTAACAAAATTTGGATTTCATAATACCATCTTGCCGGACATTAATTGTTTACTGTCATGGTTTAGGAATTGTATTCCCCAATTCAGTGTCCCCACCAGAACTCTCCCAAACCAGATGATGCTTGCTTGCAGCAGTTTAGGAAGGATATTGAGGCATTGGAGAGTGTCCAAAGAAGGGCAGTGAGGCTAGTGAGGGGGCTGGAGCACAAGCTAGAGAGGCTGAGGGAGCTGGGAGTGTTTAGCCCCTGATGAGGGGAGACCTCACCACTCTCTACAACTACCTGAGAGGAGGCTGTAGCCAGGTGAACGTCGGTCTCTTCTCCCAAGCAACCAGCAGTAGGACAAGAGGTCACAGTCTTAAGCTGTGCTAGGTAAGCTTTAGATTGGACTTTAGGAAGAAGTTATTTACTGAGAGAGTGATCAGACATTGGAGTGGGCTGCCCAGGCAGGTGGTGGAGTCAGCTTCCTTGGAGGTATTTAAGAAGAGACTGGATGAGGCATTTAATGCCATGGTATAGTTGACAAGGTGGTGTTGGGTCATAGGTTGGACTCAGTGATCTCAGAGGTCTTTTGATTCTATGATTCTGTGCTCCCCCCACTTCTCATTCCCTCTCCAGGAGTTGAGAATTGGAGGTACAAAAGGTGAAAATCACTGGTTGAGATAAGAACAACTTACTGGAAACAGCAATGAGATAAGAAAACAGAAATGGCAACAATATTAATAACAAAAGATATGAGACAAAGGAATTATTTACATGTAAAACTGGCAGATACAGACCACTCTTCCTCACCACTCCAGTTTCTCTCACTGGAAGGGAACACCCTTCTTGGAAGTGAGAATCCCTTTTCCCCAACACAGCAAATGACATAAAGTAGTATCGAATAACTGCCTAGACATGCCTACAGCCACACCCCCTCAGCTATTGAAAAAAACATTAACTCTGTCCTGGCTGAAACGAGGACACACATATTTTACTTTTGTTCTCACAGAATCCTATTTCAGCCTTTTTAATTGAGTCTTGAATCCAAGTCATGTTCATGAGTTACATGTTTGTGAAAATCAACCCATTTTTAACATTTTTAATGTTTAATACCCTTGAAATTAAATGAGTGTTTCAAGATTAGAAAAAAACCAAAAAACCAACTTTAATATTTTGAAGTTTCAATATAATTGAATATCTGTGTCCAGTAAATTATAACTTCACTTCATTGTTTCAAGCGAGATAGCTTTATTTAGTGAATTGTGAAGCAACTAGGTGGGATGCAAATTGTATTCTGTTCCATGTGTATTGCATTTAATGTGTCAGAAATGTCAGAAAAGGTTTTTATGGCAACTAAAAATGAAATCTATTCCTAGCAGTATTTTGGTTTTGGTTTTGTTTTTTTCTGCAAATGTATCCTAGAACACAGGTTACACTGTGATGTGTCCTGAGCTATAATTCCAGTATATGCTATCTTACAGTACATCATACAGGATTTATGATCAGTTAATATTTATAATCCAAAATTTGCTCAAATTCATGAACGATACAGATAAGACATAGTATAAAGGAATATTTTGAATGTACAAGTGTGATGATAACCACAAATATGCTATTGTATAGGAATAACAGTAGTAACAATATAGCTGGAATATTCCTTATTGTCATCACAGGAGTGTTTGCAAGATTGTTTTATTTAGAGAATCAAACAAGCAACTTTTATTGCCACTTGGGTTCAGATTCCCCATGAATGTATAGTTTTTTGTTGCATGACAATATCAAAAATGTTAGAATAGCTCGCAGTATATCAAAAAATGTGACTATTCTGTATGTCTAATACATGTATAAATGGAATTTATACATATGGAATTTCATCCATATGTAGAATACATCCATTGTATAATAACTATGTATTATAGGAGGTTTAGGAAAATATTAATTGCAAATAATAATAGTTTATCTGTAATGCCATAGCAACTGGAAACTGCCACCTTTATACTAGAAATCACACCTACAGTAGAACACAAGCCCTTGCCATAAATGCCTTGCAACATAGGCTTGGATAAAAATATCTTACAGGCAAGTCAGATTTTGGCAGTTTCAAAACACTCTAACATGCCTGCATGAAAAATGCTTTGTCCACAGGAAGGAAGGCTAGGGAAAATGACCTCTGGTCCATGCTCTGCGTAGAGGCTGCCAAGAAATTATTACTATATAGGTATAGTGATCTATAACAAAGATTCACCGATCTTACTGGTGTTTAAATAGGTACCTGAGGTGATTGCACCTCCTTCACTCTTCCTTCTTCTCCTTTCGTTTTTCAAACGTGAGCTCAGTTTTGATGTTAAGTTTAAATAGATTCTTGCTGCGTATTCAGTTTCTGGGGTTAGAGTTTGCCATGCATTCAGTGAAGAAACCTGAGCTCAGGCCTGCAGGACCTGGAGTTTCCAGAGTTTCCAGGTGATTCTCCTGCATCTTGTCTGTACATTTAATAGCACGGTGTAGCAACAACCCACATGTACAAGGATAAAGCTAGGTACACACTTGTATAACTTTTATGTGGCTGCCCAACTTGATTTTAAGGGTATGATAGGTGCAGTAAAGGTGATATTTTAGCCCTATCATTCTTATGAATAAGTAATAAACAGTAGCAGTTGGTTGATCAAAGTGGTAAGTCTGTGCTTAATGTCACTTTCCTTTGCGCACCTGGGTATTTTCTATGAACTACTCCAGGTTTCATAGCCAGTGGGGAGAAACAGACACTTGCAGAGGAAGTTGTGTTCTACCACCCTAGATAAGGAAGATGTATTCTACCACCCTTAGATAAAACAAGCCATTGCCTGAGGTTTTCTGTCTCTTTCAATAATATATAGAGTCTAGAACTGTGATTAGAAGATGTTAGGCTATTACTTTTATGTATTGTTTAAGTAAATTTCACCCATTCTGAGGTGGTTTATTCTCTGTGTACATACAAGCAGAATGTGCTGTCTCAGTATGAATAATAAGAATATTTTTCATGTATCTATCTCATTCACCTCAGGATATCCTCTGTTTATAAACATTAATTAATGTGGCTTTATAACAATCTCATGAGGAAAGAATTGCCCCCAATTTAGAGATGAAGAAATGCAGCCATAGCATGTTTAAATAAGTTGTCCCAGGTTGCATAGAAAGCCAGTGGCATAAATGTAAATACTGGCGGATGTCTCACAATCATAGCCCAAAGATAAGGTAATCATAAGGTGTGGTTCCCAAATCAATAGTGTAATATGGCGCTCGCTTCCGCCCTATTCACAGTAAACAGGTTGAGGTGCGGTGTGCACAAGGTAATTCCTGATGAGTTCACATCAGTCATACACTAAACTTGGTACAGATATAGCCAGACAAAGGACAGAACGACAGGGCAAGGGTCAAATACCTGTTCCACATACTCGACATATTTTTGTGTCTGTATGATTCATTTATTTTGATTCTGAAGAATTCATCTTTCAGCAAAGACACACAATCTGGCAGCATTCTGACAAGAAGTCAGGAAGTACTGGTGGATGAGAGGCTGGACATGAGCTGACAAGCAGCACTTGCAGCCTAGAAAACCAACCGTATCCTGGGCTGCACCAAAAAAGTGTGACCAACTGGTCAAGGGAGGTGATTCTGTCCCTCTACTTCCTTCTCAAGAGCCCCAACCTGTGTCTAGCCCTGGGGTCCTCAGCATAGGAGCAGGGCCATAAAAATGATCAAAGGGATGGAGCACACCTCCTGTGAAGACAGGCTGAGAGTGTTTGGATCACACTCCCTCAGCAAGGCTTCAGAACAGCTGGGAACAAAACTAGTTGGTGCAGGATGAAAGCAGGACTGGGAGCATTTTAGGAGTTTGCTAGTGTAGCTGATTTAATTTCAAGATCATGAACATTACCTGCTGCCAATTGGGAACATAGGTATCTACGGATGCCAGGTTTTGTTCACACCTTCAGTGGGCTTCATGTTATTTCTGAGCTTGTCTTCAATATGGATTTGTTGTATATTTTTCCCTACACCACTCCTCTCCCCTCCTGGCTTCATTCCCCTACTGCCATTCTTGTCCAGCACTTCTCATTTGCATGTATAAACCTACTGTCACCAGTGTGTGCATCGCCACAGCTGCAGGACAAATCCTGCGAAGTTGACTTCTGCATTGCCGTATGGAAGCAGCAAACACTTGGGTACTTCAAATGTTGCTAAGTTAGTCTCAAAGTATTATTCATACAATTCCCTTCATGTTTTTATTCTTCCTGGTTTTTTTTCCCTGTCACTCTTCCATGTATTTGATAACTTCCTAATGAGTTGACATTTGCACAATGTTTTGCTTTCCATTTCCATATGTCCCTCTCCATTTGCTACACAGTTCATCAGTTATGCCATGCAACAAAATGCCAAGTCACCTTTCCTGCTGCTATCTGGGTCATGAACTAGAAGGTGTTCTGAATGCTACAGGCGCTGGACTAAGTAAAGCTGTGGACATGTCTTAGAGAATGTATGGCTGGAAAAAGGTCCACTGATCCTTTTTACTGTTGTCATGGGTGAGTCGTAGTAGAACAGCAAGACACTCCTGAATTTCCTTGCAGTATCCAGCTTTACACACTGGATTTATTACTGTTTTACAGCTATGGATTGTATTTATCTTTGTGTAAAGATGGGAGAAGGAGCATCTCTCTTGCACCACTTCATTTTTTTCCCTATCCCTGGTAAACTATGTAGGATGGAAGAAAAGTTATTTAAGCATGCAAGTAGAGGATCTTTTAATCTGTCAATTAGCTAGCTCAGTTGCTTAAAGAATGGTGCTAATAATGCCAAGGCTGTGGGTTCAATTGCCATATGGGTCATTTACTTAAGAGCTGGACTTGATGATCCTTGTGGGTCCCTTCCAAGTTGGCATATTCTTTGAAGATCTATCTTTGTAATTAGCAGAAATATAAGAGATATAGGTGTATAGGTATAGATCGTGCTCTGTGGGGAACTTGCCACTGGTTGCAGTGAGAGAGGAGCCCCGAAGAGGAGATACAAGGACTGCCTGAAACAATCCCTCAGCCTTGGCCATATCGATCACCACCATTGGTCTACCCTGGCCTCCAGTCGGGAGGCCTGGAGACACACCATCTATAACGCTGCTGCTGCTTTTGAGAACACAACGCAGGATCACTCTCGAGGAGAAAAGACAACTCAGAAAGAATCGTGTCTCATCGATATCACCTGGGGAGTCTTTCTGCTGTGCCTTCTGCAACCAGACTTGTCTATCTTGCATTGGCCTTTTTAGCCATCAGCGTGCTTGCAGCAAGCGTGGGTAGAGCCCTTCTCAAATCTTCGTTCATGAAGCCTAGCCATGATGATGATGATAGGTATATTAAGGAAGAGTACCCATCTCTTCTGATATTTTTGTAACTCTAACCTAGCAGCATACTGAGACAGATTAACTAACATTGAAAAATTATCCCAAATGGATAGACTGTGGAACCTAGTACAGTTACAGTCTTTGGCTTGTGCCATTTTTCAGCAAGCCTTTTCTGACTGAGAGGGATGTGGAAAGATGTGAAACAGATTTGCTTTTTGGAATTCCTGTCATAGTTTAGTTTCTTTTCATGCTTGTCTAAGTTTTCCCTGTAGCTGTCAAGGGACACCTCAGACCACTTCATACCGGGGGAATTGCAGTGGTCAACAAGGTGCTAGTGAGTGCTTGTTTTGAATGGCAACCTCCATAACACATGTTGCAGTTCATAATACACTATTGAGTCACAACAGTGACTAATGAAGAAATCTCCTTTGCATTAACAGATGGAATTCTGCTTATCTTTCCATAGTTTGCCTGTTTTCAGTCTCCGTTACTAATGTGTTCCAGGGCCTACTGAGTATGAAGCAATAGTGAAACCATTTCTGGTAACACAATCATGATGCCATACTATGTTTTGTTATTTTTTTCCTAGCAAATCCCCCTTACATTTTCCCAGTTATTAAAGGTTTTTACTAGCTAATAGAGAAAAATAACTTCTTAACAGAGAACTGTTTGTTTATTTTGGCCCAGACTGCTTCAGAGCAGACTTCCATATGCATATTATTCCAAATAGGAATAGATGCATGTCACGTTGATAACAAATCCTAACTAAGCTTTATTTGCCTAGAAAAGAGGAACACATTTTCCACTGCTTCTGTTAAAAATATTTTCTGTTGTTCAGTACATACGTCTGGTTTTGCACATATATTTTATTTTTTTGATGTATTGGTTGGCTACCCTAAAACTCAGATAATGTGCTTGGAAATTTAAGGATAAACATGTTGTTCCACCCAAAACTTTTCTTATAGGTAGACTCTATAAAACCAAAAGTCTCTGATGCACAACATCAAATCAGTCCATAACAGGAGAGTGGATATGCATACCACATACGACCCACGGTTGCCTGGCATTCCTTCATTCCTAAGCCACGTCACCCTGCAATAAGGGATGTGGGAGCAGGAGGTATCCCTCATTTTCCCTGATTGCCTCCCCTTAGCCTTAGAGGGAGGAGATCGGATTTCCGTCTGTGTGTGCCAGATAGTCAAGCTGAGTGTTTATGGGAATAAGGAATGCAACCAGAGCTTGCCATTATCTTCCCAGATAATGAGAAGGTAACATGGGTAGTGTGTGCTTCCTATGTAAGCTGCAGAATACTGCAAAGACCTGGCCAGGACAGCACCCAGGTATTTCGCTACACACTGATGTTTTCATTTTACCTTGCACATTCTTCCATCATCCTGCAGTCATTAGGCACCATGCTAGGAGCAGGTCAATGGGATTCCTTGCAGCAACTGTGAAATCATGTGCTTGTTAGTAAGAGAGTAAAGTCTTTGTTGTCCCAAAAGGCAAACATCATATCTCTTTAACAATGTGACAATATATACCTTTGCTGATACTTATATCCCTGCAGGTGTTCAAGACCAGGTTGGATGGGGCTCTGAAAAACCTGGTCTAGTGGAAGGTGTCCCCGCCTATGGCAGGGAGCTGGAATTAGACGATCTTCAAGGTCCCTGTCCAACCCAAACCATTATATTATTTTCTGATTGTATGATATGTACACGTACATGTTGAGTACCACTTGAGAATGATGGAATAGCGCCCTCAGTAATTCACTTTCCATGTGTTAATTTGATGGGCAAATAACATGTGTTTGAGTACCACCAATGACCTTATAGACTCTTGGAAAGTCCAATTCCAGACAGCTGCTATTTCAGGGATATTTGAAGAATTTTGCCATTACTAGAAGTATAAGTTCAAGGCCTGACTTGGTATGTGTGGCATTGGACCCATAGGGAAAGGGAAGACCCTATATTTGTAGATCCTCATGGTCAGAAAAGAAAAACAAAAGTCAGAGGGTCTGCAAAAACTTACCTCCCAGACTTCATGTTGGTACATTTTTATACAGAAGTTTCCCTGCCCTGGATCTATGTTTCTCACTTTCTATCCAAATCAGTTATCATGCACAGTTTGTTTTTCCAGACCTTTCTGGAAATGGTTCAGAGGGGTTTGGGGGAATCTTTGGTGGTTTTAATCATCCCTTTGGATTGGCCTTTGGTTGACAGTCCATGCCTGCTTCTCGACCTCATTCCTGTGCTTCTGTTGGACTGTGTTGTGCTTAAGTCCAGGAGCCAGAACAAGGATGTTTGTCCCAGAAAAGTGCTGCCCTACCTCCGTATGGCCCCTTCTCCAGCCACATCCCATTCTTTCTCAGAGAATGTTCTTGTCAACAACCCTTGGCTCGCTTCACATATATCCAGCTCTTGGTATTTGAGACATACGCATTAGCCCCTTGTCTTCTGAGGCTTCTACTGTATAGTGCTATTCTAACAAAGTCATTAAAAAGGGTACAGGAGTGAAACATGTAGCAGGAGAGCTGCATCTGGATGCAAAAAAGAAGACAAATGCGGGTAAGGAAATGGATGGATGTTTCTGTTTGGGAAAAATAATGTGAAGACAGAGAGAATAAGAGTATAATTTTACAAAGTGGACTTGGGAAGGATTTTTCTCAAAGAGAATGGGATTGTTTGAGAAGACACATGAATATAGTACTTCCAAAATAATGCCAAATGATAGAGGCCTCAGATGTGTGTGTCATGGAAAGCTGATGAGAATTCAGTGTGCAAAAAGGGAAAAAAAAAGATGAACTTTGGTGAAGTTATTGGACCAGGCCTTAGGATTCCATGTGCTGTTATAGGCTTCTCTATATTTTTTACCTGAAGGAAAAGAAAAGGTGTACTATTATACTTCCATTTATCATGACTTTCAGAATCTTCTTAAATCACCAAACCATTTGCATATGGGGGTGTCACTGATGTTGAGTCTTTTCAGCATTATTCAACTGTGATGGGAGCTGGGCCTTTTTGAGCTGTTCCACCATCAGAGAGGTAATGCATGGGTAAATCTAATTGTAGCTTCTCTTATGAGTGCACTACAACCACATTTCTTAGAAGTATGTTAGAAAGGGACCGTAGCTGAATATTCAGTTTATTACTTTGGAACTGTTCTGGAATTCTTCAATTCTGCAATGTATCTTACTTTCTTCTTTCTTACTGCTGCTTATGAAAAAAAATTTTGATAAATACGTTATTCCACAAAAAGCTGTGTAAGTCTTGCAACAATTATGTATTTTCTGTTCAACAGAAAGGTCAAATCTGAGAGAACTACTTCTCAGAAGTTTCATTTTAAAGCTATCTTTAGCAAATTTACCATTTAAACAGATGGACTAGAGAAGACATGGGACTAAGATGCATAGTGTTGAAAACAGGCTGTGATGCAAATAAGAGTTCCCCAAAATATTCATGTCATATGAATTACACCTCCTATACAGCAATGCAACCCAGTCACTCAGCATATGGCAAGCCATTTAGGAAGTAAAACGTAACTGATAAACGTGACAATGCATTTTATAGTTCTGGGAAGTTTATTTAGAACAAAATCAACCCCATAGTCAATGTTGCATTTTTAAAAATGGAGAGCAATGTACTTACACAAATAATTAGTCTATGATGACAAAAAATGGATGTAATTCCACAGTAATTTCATTTTTACGAAAATTATATTGAAACACTGATGAGTAGGAGTTTCAAAATGTTCAGTGTTTAGTGGGATCTCTTCTCTTTCTGATGAAAGGAACTCATGTTTTACTAGATTGTTTTTTCTGATCTATCTTTCATGTACAACATGTTTTTAGTTCCCATCTAATTGTGCTGTTCATGCCTTGACAGCAACCAGAGATAATACCTCAGCCTGACTGGTATTCTTCAGATGTACAGCATCAACCATCCCCATCAGCACAGACAGTACTTTTTGAAGTCTGACATTGGTTTTGGCCTCAAACTCACTGTTGGGATCTTTGTAATTAATTATTTCATAGTTTTAAGTCAGACAGGACAGTGAAATTAACCTCTGTGTTGATATATCACCACTAATGCATTTCATTGTATTACCTTTGTATTGAGACAAATAAACTTTTGACAAAAACATTCAGAGTAAATTTGATTCAAAGATGATTATTCATAAATCTTCTTGAAAGCTTTATTTCAGTGCTTGTGCTCAGTGCTGTGCTTTGTCTCCAGTTCCATCTTGCAGATACTAGTTCCTTGGAACTTTTTCCCACTAGATTAGAGACCACTGTAATAGCTACTTTTTGCTCCCAGCAACAATAAAAACAGCAACCAAGTT
Organism: Myiozetetes cayanensis; assembly: GCF_022539395.1. Lineage (NCBI taxonomy): Eukaryota > Metazoa > Chordata > Aves > Passeriformes > Tyrannidae > Myiozetetes > Myiozetetes cayanensis. Next base: position 82,123,619 of record NW_026087411.1, on the reverse strand, counting down.
ATCTCTCAAACATTTCCCTCCCCCCCTCCTTTAAATAACTAGGAAGGAATTTTGTTCAGGGGTGAGGTATTTTGGTGACTTTTTTGTGTATTTTAAAGACTCATTTTTTGAGATGAGGATTCTTTGCTTTTGGCTAATATGAGACTCATCAGCACCACGTGAAAATAAAATCATGTCTGAGCTCCTATTCACTATAACCACCTGATCCAGCAAAGCATGTCCCTTCATTGGCTCTCTGACCAACTCTGCCAGGAAGTTGAAATCAGTGCACTCCAGAAACCTCCCGGATTGCTTTCTCCCTCTAGGAGGTGTTCTGGTTCAACAACAGAACAGCAAGTTCAACAACAGATGGCCAGCAGTAATCTAGAGATCTGAAGTTCCCATATGTCACCTACTCATCAGTACCTCCCCATGCGTCTATTCTCACCTTGTGGTAAAAGTGAGCTCACTAAGAAGTGATCTATTTACCATGTTCTTTGGAGGTTAAACCAGACAGTAATGCATGGTCACACGGGCAATTATGCTAAATTCAGACTCTACCTTATCCCACAGTAACTGGCTGATACATTCATCTCTTCAGTTTACCTTCGTGGTATTAATATCTGACCACACATGGTTTCTTATGGAAAGACATGTAAGATAAAGATTAGGGCAAACCCAAATCTGATGTTATTTGTTACCCTGCCAGTCTTCTGGCCAGCTAGTATAAGGCAATGTGGTATTTTTAGACATGGGAATTCAGATTCCAATGAAACAATCAACATGGAGTGCAGTGGTTTCATACGTGAGAAAATTTTGCTATGTCTATCTAACGTTAAGTGAGAACTAGGCATATTTTTTTAAAGGTGGTTTGTGGTTTTTTGGTGAAGAAATGCAATAAATCAGGAACTCAGATACCAGGCACTTTCCTTTGTATCACTCATTGATAGGTCAGATTAATTGCTAATTCCAACATATCCCAGTCATTTCCTCTGCACACTTTTCCTCTAGCTCAGTCCTAGATCTCTGCTGTTACCCTGCTGAACACTCAGGCCATCTTCAATGGGTTCAGTACTTTCTAAACATCCACTGGGATTAAAGATATTAATAGCCTAAAGTTTCCAACATAATTCTTCAAAGAGTGTTAAACTTGAAGGGTTCCTGATGGGATTCTCTATTTGGAAGCCCTTGCATTGCTTCTTGGCTTTATGAGATCTTCCTTTTGAAAATCAAGATATTTCATTTTGTCATAATTAAATTCCCTTTTCGCTACTGCAAGTAGGAACAAGCTTTTCAAACTAGTTTTTATGCAGGGTCTACATAAGCATACACTGGGGTACCACAGAGTTACAGCAGCATAAGGAACCTCTTCACCAAGAGCGAGGCTAAGTGTCAATGTCCTACCAAGTGATTACTGTAGTCAATAATCAAGCTTTCCTAGTATGTATGAAATACATACTAGGCATAGGCCCACACAGGTAGGGTCTAAATGTGACTGTACTCCAGCTTTGAAGGATTTAATATCAGCTGTGTTAAGACAATGGTCTTAAGGTCCTCTAAAGTGCCATAATCTTGAATTTCAGCTTCTCAGGGCATAAAGTAATAAACTGGACAACTGTTTCTCCACTAGACAGCATCAGACTTACAGTGCCATGATGATCCCCTTTCCATTACTCTTGTATTTTTCTCCCTGAGGACAAATCCTTTTGTGATGCACTCTAAGTATGGAATAACTGTTTATTCACATGTCTTTGCTTTTAAAAATAAGTTTTGTTTTGTCTTCTTACCTCTGGGTATCTCTTTCATGCACAATGAAAACAAGTGTTGCTGCAAGACTGCCACAAGTAGGTCAGCCCTTACACTGAGCCTGGGGTTACCTTGGCAAGTAAGCACAGGTAACCTCTGGGTAGCATAACCCACTGCCTCCACTGGCCTGGCCACATGTTCACCCACAAAAGGGATGGACAGCAGCAGCATTGGTAAGTACCGCTATGTGGGCTGTCCTCTGGCTAGATCAGTCAACCACAGCGCTGATAATCATAACATCAGCAGCAGTCAGGGTTATACAGTGAATACAAAACACTGGCCCACACTGTACTGCCATGTCTTGACTGCTATGTTACCTCTGCTTACTGGACTAAACCTAACTTGTGCACGCCTATTCATGCTGCTCACACACCCAACGGAAAGCAGGGTGGACAAAGCCTTGTAATAGTTTGTCGGGTTTTTTAATCGGTATTGTGTGTCTGAACATTTGCTAATTGCTAATTTCAAGTCTCATACCTTTGATTAAATCACTCTTGGTGGTTAGTTCCTTTGTGCCAGTAATCTATGGGTTACTTTCTGAGTAACCTCCTTCCTGGAGAAACCTTTGGAGGAGGTGTTGCTGCAGTGAGTTAACACAAGTACTGTTTGCTACTGAAACTATGGTTCCTTTCCTAATCTTCTGCTGCTTTCACATCCCATCAATTAGAGGAGTGTGCAGCTCAGCCTGCAGGATCTGATTCCCAGAAAAATAACCTGATTTTTCATTATCAACCACCTTTCAAACCTGTTGGGACAGAAAAGAGGAACTGGCTCTGTACAAAATTATCATCATCTCTTAAACTAGTCAGATTCTTATGGAGAAAGCAACACCTTCTATCAGGCAGTAGTCTGTACCATGCCATTTATGATAGGTATTCCTTAGAAAAATGCTGTTTGAGTACCAGAAGTGACAGCATGGAGAACCATGCAGGATAGTGCATGGCTTCTCAGCGCAACAGTTCTCAGTATGGAAGCCCGTGTTGTTCTCTGTTGCTGCCCTTGGACTGCTTTCAATAACCAGGTTAGCTCATTTAAGATGAGTTAAATTAAGAGCTCTAACAAGGATGTCCTGAGGTGGATCTTTTGGCACTCACGCTGGTATTTACAGCTGTGATAACAATCAGTTACATATTTATTTCTAGTAATAAGATCTTAAAATGTACCTCATGTTTGGCAGGCTTAGATCCGTTTTTTCTCTTCTAAATATCTCCTGAGGCTCCTTTCTGGGCAATCTGCCTAGTAACAGCTTTCATTCGCTTTGCTTTGCTGTGTCATCTTGAATCACATTTTCAGTGGGACAACATCACCCAGTATCACAATTTTAGCCCTTTTTAATAACTTAGTACGGGGGACTAGACTGTCAGTGCTGCTAAGTCCTTCAGACCATTCCTTTGGAAAGACACCTAGAGACTTGCATTCAGCAGTACATCCTGAGAACTGCATGTCAGACCACAGTCACGTTTTTTTGTCTGAAAGAGATAATTTAAACAATCAGTGACTGAGTAATATTCTGTGGTAAAACTGTGCTCATAGGAGGAAGCTGCATTGCAAATACCATAAATTGTTGCTTTTAACGACAGCAATTATAAGTAAATTTAATCAATTTCATCACTTCAAAGAAGGGACAGATTGAAGAAAGGGACTGAAATGGGCTTCTCCCAGAGCATCACGGAGAAGACTACCCATAGCCCTCTGAAGAAAGGACGATACCTTCATGTTCTTTTACTTAGCATTCAGTCTCTTCTCCCAATTAACAAGTGATAGGACAGTAGGAAACAGTCTCCAGTTGCTCCAGGGGAGGTTTGAACTGGATACTGAGGAAAATTTCTTCACCAAAAGGGTGGTCAGGCATTGCAACAGACTGCCAGGGAAGTGGTGGTGTCACCATCCCTGGAGGTATTTGAAAGGCATGTAGATATGGCACTTAGGGACATGGTTTAATGGGGGACGTAGTAGTGCTGGTAATGGTTGGACTCAATGACTTTAAAGGTCTTTTCCAACCTAAACAATCTATGATTCTATGACTTTTCCCTTCAGCTTCAATCTTGATTTCCTTCATGCTTTACAGAAAAAACATTTAAATCAATTTTGAGTATATTCTAAAACTTCAGTTTGCTTCTCTTTTGCTGAAGTTTAAAAATGTTTTTTAATTCCAGCAATGGAAACAATTCCTGATATTTCAAATCATACCATTCTTCACTGTTTTCATGGTCTCATGAAAACAAAAAAGCTCTTTACTTCTGTTTACTGGAAGGTATCCCAAAAATAGCCAAAGAAATATTCAGTTCCCTTAAATGCTTATCTTCAGTTGACCAAAGTTTTCTTTTTTCATTAAAAAACAAATATGCCTTAATTGAAAACCTACCACATTTTAAAAACTTGCAGAGCAAATATTAGTGATTTTCTTGAAACATTAAAAATCAAACCAGAAAATTCAGCTCAAGGGAATTACTGACTCTTTTGAAGGAAATAAATTGAGGGAAACAACTTCATAGCAGAGAAAATGAAACAAAACAGTCTCTACAGTGTGCATTTTGTGGAGAGTGTTGATGAGATTATTTACCTGTATTGGTAATTAAAAAACTAACTATGTAACTTCAGCTAAAGTAGTATCTACAAGCAGGTATTTTTCTAAGACTGCAACAGACAGTTTGTATCTCAGATTCTATCTTTCTCCCTGGCAAAGTCTGATTAATCCCTATTTCCTATATGATAGGAAAAAACAGGCTTCTCTTTCTCAACAGTACTGATGGATAGTAATTACAATGTACATCCAAACAGTGCTCAAGACAATTAACAACAGGATGCAACACAAAGCTGACCTATCTGTATCGTACTAGAATCTGTTGCTATTGCATGTAATTTTAAATACTGGTTCATCTGAATGTTATGATAAGATACATTCTTACTTCTTGTCTGGCTCCATAAATAAAATTAATTTAATTTTGTCCTTATGAAATTTTTTTACTAACTTCCTACCTTTTAAAATGTTTTTCTAAACTCTTTCCAGTTCATAAATAACTCTGTGATAACATCATAACTGTGATGAGGTGCTGATCAGGAGCTGCCATATGCTTTTGATGCAATCTATCCAGGGCTGCTAAGAAAAAGAAGATCAGAAAATCTGAATGTGATCGCTCTGCTTATTCTGGCAGCAAAGATATTTGAAATCATGTCCCTGCCATCCTGGCTGAAATGTCAGTCTTCTTCGTTAGAAGATCATTAATTTGTTGTATCGTTGTGGTTTGTGCACGCTCATAGTTCATCTACCACAGGAAACTCTCCTGTTGAAATAAGCAGATGAATGCTTTGTGTCCTTGGAGTCTTCCACTAGTGCTGTGTGAGACAAATGCCAAATGCTGCATGTTATTATAATCTGAATTGTTTTCTCATTATTATCAGCAAAAACAGTGAAAACTGTCAAGGTAGAAAATAATTTACCCATTTCCAGGGATAGGAGATGATTTTGAGAGTAACTGGCCTTGAATATTTTGATCATACTTCTGAGAAAAGGGGTGAACCAGTCTGAAATACTCCCTTCATCCCACTTTCCCTGTAGCAGAGTGCATCAAAAGGAACACGTATGTGAGCTGCACTACCTCAGTGGAGCATCCCGCTTTCACTGGGATTAAAGAAGTGCCACTGCATTTTTTATGAAAGTGATGACCACCAACAAAAGAGGGAGAAACCAGGTAAGGGGTGAAAAGCAAGATTCATGAGAACTCTGTCAAAGTTCAATTACTTAAAATGGCCATTGCTTTGGGGGGCAGTTATGACATACTTAGCTCGTTGTGTAACATCACCTATACTTCCCTTGCAGCCTTACTGATTGCCCACTTAGTAGTTCTTTTTGAATGCTTACAGGTTTGGTGGTGGGTTTTTTTTTTTATGTATAATTTTGGTTTCTGTTCTGGTTTTATTTTGTATTCTTCTAAGGTTGTTATACGTTACTTATATTCCAACTCCTCCCATTCACTTACCAATTTCACTAATATTTTATTTACTTCCGTCTTAAAGTCATTAATGAAGATGGGTCAGAAGTGCAATCTCTGTAGCATAATGATACATTGTTTGGATGCATTGATAATTCAGAGGGTGGAGTATTAATGATTGGCTACTTAAATAAATTTTGAACCCTACTTCTTCTAGTCATGAGGTGACACTTTGTTCCAGTACAAATATATTATTATTATATATGCAATAATAACAGTAACTGAATTTACATATTTATAATAGTATATTTCACATGAGGAACTGCAATGCTTACAAATCCATTATGATCATCACTTTTCATAGATAAAGAAGAAGAATAAAAAGAAAAGCTCTAAACCCTAGCTACATGTCAGTAAGACAGTGGAAGACTTACAAAGAAAACACAAGTCTTTTCCCTACTAGCTTTTTGTCAGGTCAGTTTTTATAAAATTGTTGAAAAGGAATGCTAAGAAAAGAAGCAGCTGGCAAGTAACAGGTGGCACAGAAATAGGGTCATAATTACACCCGAGGGGCAGAGCAAATGTTCCTATATGTTGGATTTATTGTCTGAAGGCCCTGTTTAAGCTTGTTGGACCTTCTCAGATGTAGTTATCCTCAAAGACTTTTCAGTTCTCTAATTCTCTAATTCTACTCTTTTCCCCAGTAGAGTATTTCTGAAAAATCAACCCTTCTGTTGGTTTTGTTTGTTTGTTTTAAAATTTTTTCCTGTTACTAAATATCACAGTTGCATTGGCTTATAGAAGCTCCATATGAAACTGGTATGTTAAGAAATTACTTCTTGGCTAAATATTTAGAAGTCACTTCATGGCCTTCTGGATAGTAGTATCATTTAGGTTACCCAAATTTAGATCTTAACATCACTTTTTCAAGACCAAATTCACAATTATATGAAGTATCTTTTCTTGCTTTCACTGGTTGTGGTAGCGTAGTTATCAAAGGAGACTTTTAATAGTTGCAGTGGTCTCAGGAGTTAACAAAGTCTGTGGAGCACCATGACCAACATTTTATACACCTCCCAGCCTTCTAAAGACTCCACACAGTCACACAGACTTAGGAATTAGCAGAAGCAAATCTTTACCCTATTTTCTCTGCAGGGTCATACAATCTGGCAATAAACAAAAGTGGCTTTGTATTAATTGGGTTTTTTTTAGATGCTGAAACAAGAAGTGTCTGATACCATACCATGTAGGTCATATTACAGCTATAATGTTGATTGCTGTTTAGGTGGCTATTACACCTCTTTTGAAAGGTACATGTTAAAATGACTGATACACATTATTGCGTTATGGCCACATGTTCACTGAAATACTCTAATAATGCAGTGAACAATGGTAATATGTTGTAATAATAACTTTAAGCCCTGATCTGGTATGGCAAACAAATGCATCTTTCACCCATGCACATACTTAAATTTACTACTTTGAGCTGCCCAAGTAAAACTACTTTTACTTGGTTCTTTCTGATAGTCTAAGCATTTTATACAAAACTTAACAATAGCAAAGCCTCAAGTCAGTCATTAATGAGGAAAGATGTTAAGAATAGATGTTGAACAAACTCAAGTCTCAGATTTCTTAAACTGGGTGGCATTCACAGATTATATCCCCCTGTCCACACCCCTTATTTTCATTAAATAGCAAATTGCAGGGCTTTCTAAGGGAGAGGCTTAAGGTACAAGTTTCTCTGGCCACGCTTAAACTAGTCACATAGAAAACACACTCAGGTTAAAGGGTGTGCAGAGGAACTCTGTGCACTTTCCAGGCAGGTGTCAGAGGACTCTCCCAGTACAACTGTGCCTTTTCTGAACTGGACTTCTTCCATGTTCAACTGCACCAGAATGTGGGCAGAAAAGATTGCAACTTGTGACTGTCTGATAATTGGCCTAAACTGATTGCTTTTGCCAAAGCTTTAATCACAGTAGTAGTAGTCAGCATTATTGACAGTTTTAGAAGTCAAAACTCAGATTTAAAATTTCACTAAGGAACTGAGTAAAAGCCAGTGTAACAAGCTTAAAAGATTTTATTAATAGTTAATACATACGATCTAACATTTTTAGAAATATTCAAGAATGCACTAATATAAAGTGTAGTGCAGTAGATATGGGAACTGTACTATACTTAATTGCATAAAATGGACTCTCAAAAGGAAATTTCTGACAGATATATATAAAAAATACGTTCTCTTCTGTTCTTTTTATGTGGACATCTAACAGAACCTACGGAGCCAGCATGACCCAAAGCAGTGAACCCGCACAAGTGCCTTTTTACAATTTCTCAACTATGTTCTTTTCTAGTTATCTCCAGCCCACATAAATTTGTAACTCAGTTTGGTCATATATGAAATAAGCTGCTGAACAACACCAGCTGGATCTGATGAAATCAATGTGTACAGCTGGGTATTATCCTCCTACTGGAGGTACCACAACTCACATCTCATCACGGATTTCCTGTGTGGCCTCATACATACATTGTACTGGCTAGATAACAGAAACAAAACACAGGGGAACTCCAGCTGAAAAGTCGTCCACGGCAGATTACTAATTATCCAGTATGCAGGTGAGCAATCATCTACTGTTTGTTGTACTCAGTGCCAATCTGTAGAAGCTGACACTATAATACGTCTACAATTATCACTGCTTGAAGTGGCTATATGTAATAATACACTTTTCCTCAAAGATTAGTGCAGCTATTGAGTGCCAAGGAAATCCTAAAATTAGAAAGTTCTTAGTGTGCTTGAATTGCTGTTGGGATCTCCGGGGTTGATCAAGAGGTGCGTTTTGGGCATCCTGTATGATGTAAGGTGTGCCACTTACTTTCCCATGCCTTAGTTTTCCAATAGAAGATGTGAATAATACTTCTCAGTCTTACATATGTGCCAAATACAAAATTCTCAGATCCTTTCAAGGCATTCTGATGAGATGGCAATGCACAGGAAAGCATCTGAAAATGAGAAGGCACTGATAGGATGAAAATGGTTATCTGGACTGTGTTAGCAATTCATCATTGAGAGGTACAGGCTGCCTTATTACTTCCAAGGGGCGTAAGTTAAAAACCTGGAAAGCAGGTGATCAGCTGAATTAAAGACATTTAGTTTTTAACTTAAAAATGAAATACAGATCCCCCAGTGAAAATGTGTATCCACGAAAGCAGGAATCTAGTAACAAATCTGGTTAGGAGATACAGCAGAGGACAGGATGAGGACAAATGATATTGCCTGTGGAATAAAGCAGTTTAGAAAGAATTCACTTTACCTTTTTTAATTGAGCGCAAGTTACACATTTAAACTAAGATGGCTATAGACATTCTCTTAACTGTCAGCTGAAAGGAAGAAATATACCTCCAGAGAATCCCTCATCTCATCTGAATTTTGAAAGGATGCAAGCTTAGACAATCTCCCCCGTGCTGGCTGCAAAGGGAACATGGATCACTAGCTTTGCCTGGTTATCCACCTTTCAGATAGCTCAGAGGTAAAATTAACCCTACCCTACATTTTTTTTCTTAAGTAACAGCTAGAAGCCTCATGCTAGCAGTTATGACTACCTTGGACATCCAAAGGGCAGACTTTGGCCTGTTTAGGAGCCTGGTTGACAGAGCCCCTTAGGAGCAATCCTGAGGGCAAAGGAGTCCAGGAAGGTTGGACATTCTTCAAGCGGGAACAAATAGGAGCAGGCCATCTCCATGTGCTGAGAGATGAGCCAGCAGAGAAGTCTGGCCTGGCTGAATAGAGAGCTTTGGCTGAAAATCAGTGTAAAAAAGAGACTGTAGCACCTTTGGAAGAAGGTGCAGGCAGTTTAGGAGGACTACAGAGATGTCATGAGGTTATGCAGGGAGAAAATTAGAAGGCCAAAGCCCAACTAGAACTTAATATCGTTACTGACATAAAAGACAATAAAAATGTTTCTATAAATACATCAACAAAAGAATCTCATAGAATCTCACAGAATGGGTAAGGCTGGAAGAGACCACAGTAGATCATCTGGTTCAGCCTCCCTGCCCAAGCAGGGTTGTCCTAGAGCACATTGCACAGGATTGCATCCAGACTGTTCCTGAGTATCTTCTCTGAAGGAGACTCCACAACCTCTCTAGGCAATCTGTTCCAGTGGTGGTCACCTGCGCAGTAATCAAGTTCTTCCTCATGTTCTCCATCCTTTCCTGGATGAGGCGGGAACATAGTGACAAGGGATAAAGAAAAGGCTGAGGTACTTAATGCCTCCTTTGCCTCAGTAAACCAGTTGTTCTCCAGGTACCCAGCCCCACAAGATGGAACATGGGGACTCGGAGCAGAATGAAGCCCCCATAATCCAGGGGGAAACAGCAACTGCTACAGCAATTAGACATGCACAAGTCTATGGGGCCAGCTGGGATCCACACAAGGATACTGAGGGAGCTGGCAGAGGTGCTCAACAAGCCACTTTCCATAATTTCAATTATTTATCATCATGTCTTCTGAAGCTTCGCCCTGTTCTAGTGCAGCCTGGATCAGTCCATGGCAAATGGTAGGGCTGTGTTTCCACTCCTGCGGCAGTCAATTCCAGGTGTACTGGATGTCCCTAAAGTGAAAATTAACTGTGTCCTGCCCTCTGCTGCCAGGGGACTGAGAAAAATGCATTAGCAAGGTCAGTTGGGACACCCCACTTGGCTGCCTTGTACTCCAGTTCACACTGAAGTTCCAGCACATCCAGTATAGCAGCACTCAGTGGTGGTATGACTTCATTCAGGCCACAATAGTCTATTGTCAGTCTCCATTCTCTCTTAGACTTTCACACTGGCCATATGGGGCTATTAAAGGGTGAGTCTTGCTGATCACTCCTTGGCTCTTCAGCTGACAAATCAGCTTACAGATGGGAATCAGGGAGTCTCAGTGAAATATTGCTGCAGATACACTGCAGTGGTAGTGATCAGCACCTGTTGTTCTTCAGCCTTCAGTAACACCACAACAGAAGGGTCCTCCAAGAGACCTGGCAAGGTAGACAGCTGCTTCCTTACCCTCGAACTCCAGACCACTGGACCCATTATCCCAGCATCGGAGCAGCCAGGTGACGATGTGCTCATGTGGATGACAGCTGAAATCTTTTCACTCATGCCACAGATCACTCAGGGATAGGGATCAAGTGGTTACCTCTCATTCTTCCTTTTCCTCCTGTTCTTGTGATAACTCTGCTTTGTCCTTCTTTACTAAGTGAGCTTTCATGTTCATTTCTTCTTGTGTACAGGGGCAGCTGATACCAGCACGAGTTGGTTCTCAGGTTGAGCTGCAGTGCCTGTCACGGGGATTGGATTGGCTGCAGTGTCTGTCATCGGGGTTGGGGTAACCATGGTGCCTGCTGTTTTGTTTTCTGATCCAGAGACTGTCTCTTCCCCTGAAGGGTATTGAACAGTGATGAACAGGGCTTGGTAGGCATGGGCCCTCCGTGAAAGATAAAAGGTTATAATTATTAATAGCTTCCAATAGATGGCTCCCAAAGTACAGTGATGACAGCAATGCTCAGAACAAATACCAGATTAGTTTCAGGACCAGCAATTCTATCATATCATAAGCCAGCATTACAAAGTACAGCAACATAATAACTTTAGCACAGTTCCTACAGGTGATACACTGCAAGTAAGGTACTACAAAATGCAACATTGAGAACAAGCACACCAACTCTGAGAGCAAATAAATCAGTATTGTGACAAGAGACTATTAAACTAACATAACAAAAGCTTATAATGAAATTATTCTCGTGCATTCTAGTCAGATTTGTCATTATCTCAAGACATCATGCCCCATGTTGGGAGCCAAAAAGAACTGTTAAGGACTGTTAGGGTTTAACCCCGATAGCAACTAAGCACCTCACAGCTATTGCTCATCACCACCTCCACCCCACCCCCAGTGGTATGAGTAGGAGAACTGGGGAAAAAATGATAGAACCCATGGGTTGGGACAAGAATAGTTAATTAATTGATATAAAATAAAATAATAATAATAATAGTAATGAAAAAAGGGAGTCAACAATAAAATAAAGAGAAATAAAACCTAAGAGAATGAATTGATGCAAAGTACAGTTGCTCACCACCTGCTGACTAATGCCTGTCTCATCCCTGAGCACCGATCCAGCCCTCCCATCCAACTCCTCCCACTTTATATACTGGGCATGATGCTCTCAGGTATGGAGGATCCCTTTGGCCAGTTCAGGTCAGCTGTCCTGGCCATGCTCCCTCCCAGCTTCTTGTGCACCTGCTCATTGGCAGAGCATTGGAAACTGCAAAGTCCTTGTCTTCAGGTAAACATTACTGAGCAACAACTGAAACATCAGTGTGTTATCAACATGACTCTCCTACTAAATCCAAAACACAGCAAACACATCCAGACCCACAGTACCAGCTACTAAGAAGAGAATTAACTCTATCCCAGCCAAAACCACTACAATGTGGCACTCAGGGACGTGGTTTAGTGGTGAACTTGGCAGTGCAGGGTTACTGGCTGGACTCGATCTTAAAGGTCTTTTCCAACCTAAATGATTCAAAGATCTCTCTTGTGCAACTGCTAGCTGTCTTTTGGCAATAGCAGAGGTTTACATCCAGATTAAGCAATTTGTTTGATAGATTTTGAACATTATTTGAGAGCAGTATTTCTTAAGCCGCAAAGAGAAAGAGAAGAACAAAGAACAGAAAATGTGAAAACAAGAAATAGAGTTATACAAGGGGTAAGAAGATCCTAAGAAGATTCTGATTCCCCAGGAAGAAGGTGTTGTGAAGAAACTTTGTGAGACCCATACATTTCAACTGATAAAGAAGACTGATCAATTCTTGAACACCAGAGATACATCTCTCGTGAGTGTCACGAATTCCAGAGTTCAAGGTAGAAACACACCAAAACCATCAAGCCCACCAAAAATGTGCATATGTAAGGAGTAAGGCAATGCTGAAAAAATATATCATGCAACCTCAGATGAAAGTAAGAATTACTCTAGGCTTAGTATAGAAACACATCGCATTGTATGGGATCCTCTATTACATTCTAAACTAGGTGTTTGGACTGAATTTCTCTGTTGAAATGTCTCTTTTTGTTGACTGTAGAGTGAGCTTATATCACTAGATTAGACAAGATACTTAAATCTAGATGAATAAAGAGGAATAAGATAAATTTTGGTTCAATACCAGTGTAGGTATCACACTATCAATACGTCGTATGTGGTGCCTGTGGAAAGCTAATGATAACAACCAATTGAATTAATAAAGCATAAACACACATTTCATTAGTTTTTATAATGTACTGTCAATCTTGAAAATATTATAAGCATAATCTTGAAAATATTATAAGCATAATCTTGAAAATACTGTAAGCATCAGAGGACCCATGTGAAGAACACAATAATTATTGCATACAGCCAAGAATTCAAACCAGAGAGGCCGAACTGTTCTACTTAGTGCGTTTGCATTACTATAATCCAAGAAGAACGGGACAGGTCAGAGAAGCAGCTCCGCTTTTAGCAGCCTTAGGCACACCGCAGATGGGGGATCGGCTTAGGAAGGATCCCTCGGAGGGAGAGGCGGAGACGTCACCTCAAGGAGCTGGTCAGGACACACAGCCCCGCTGTTCTGTTACACATAAACCAAGCTTCAAAATATAACCTGCCGTGGCTAACAGAGGAAAGCTTTCTCAGACACACAGTTTAATAAGTTCTCGCTAACCCCTTCCCGCGCGCTTTGCACCCACAGCCCGTTCGACCCCACCGCGCCTGCGCACGAACCTCTCCCGCTCGGACCCCACAAGGAGCCGGAGTTGGGGGGGGGGGCTGGCGCGCGGCCGCTCTCCTCCAATGGGCGGGCGTGTTTCCCTCCTGCGGCCAATCAGCGCTCGCTTCCCCCACCCTGACCAATGGGAAGGGCGCTCTCGGGGCGGCGGTCCCATTCGAACGGGGAGCGGCGCGCGCAGCCCCTCGGCCGCGGTGAGGGAGGGACGGGCTGGGCCGGGCCCGGGGGGGGAGAGCGGCCGAGCTGAACCGGGCAGGGCCGGGCAGCGCAGGGTAGAGGGAGGTAAGAGCGGCCGGGCAGGGTAGAGGGGGCGAAGAGCGGCCGGGCGGGGCCGGGCAGCGGGAGGGAGAGCGGCCGGGCGGGAGAGCGCAGCTCGGGGCTGAGGGCGGCCAGGCCGGAGGACAGGACGGTGCCGGTGTAGCGGTGAGGCTGCAGAGGCGCCGGGCCGGGCCGGGCTGGGCCGGGCTCCTCGGCCCTTCGGGGGCTGCGGCCCCGCGGGCAAGGAAACCTGGTGCAAACTCTGTTCTGCTCCCGCACCGCCTCTGCCCGCGGCCTTTGTTTGTACCGCGGGGCATCACTTGCGGCGCTGCTGCCAAGGCTCTCCCTGACAAGCCTGTTTTGCATCTTCGAGTTTTACGTTTTCCGTGTCCAACGTTAGAATTTACTGCTTTCTTATTTCTTTTCACAGGTAGTATTGCTAATTTTTTAAAATCGATGGTGGTTTTTCTTGGCGTTGGGCGGCTTTGTTTTTCTTTCAAGAAAATCCTGATTTAGGACTTGCAAAGAAAATCAAAGATAGACTATACACTTGTGTAGGGTTTTTTGTAAAGCCTGAGTAAATGCTTCAGAAACACCATGATTCTATATATTTTGGGAAATAGTTGCTGGATAAAGGAGAGGCTTCTTGTTGTGGTTGCAACAGAAGTGAGTTATCAACTCTGTCTAGGTAGGGAGCTAATTAATAATCTTTTAGAATCCAGTCTTGGGATCAGGGTGTCATATGTGGTATGAGGTAAGCTGAAGTTGGAGAGAATTTGGAGGGCTTTACCTCTCGTTTGAAGTCATGTTTTGATGACTGCTTATGGAAGAATTTAGCTTGTCTCTTTCTTATAACCAATTTTTTTAACATGTTTCTGAAGCAAGGAAAAGTTGAAGGATTTCTTTCATATGCTTACCATTGAAGTTTGCTCTTTAGAATTTAGCCTAAAAACTTGCATGGTTTAACAACGTCTTCAGCTTTTGTGACTTCCCGTGGGTTTTTAAAGAAACAGCAGTGTAAAAACTGTTATCTGCTCCTTCACGTCATTAAAAAGTACTGGCTTCTGATGTAATATCCACAGAACGCTAATTGATAATTGGATGGATGCCATGTGTTTCTGGAGATGGTTGTGTGTTGTTACAGCGTGTTCCCATTCTTGCTTTGAACCAAGGGGACAAGATCCTGGAGGCAGGAGCTTCTGAACACTGAAATGTCCATGTAATAGAGCCTGATGTTCAGGAAGGGTCCTTGGTAATACTGAAGTGTGTTTATGTGGCGTTGATGTAATTGCACTTGGAGATAGTTCTACTTCCTCTAACAGACAAGATTTCCTGTACTACATGCAAGAATATGTATCTTTCCTTAAGTGGTGAGCACTAGTAAATGATTACTGGAATATGCAAACAGAATAATGGAAATACTGTAAAAAAAGGTGGACACAGTGAGTTTTCTGCCCTTGTTTGTTTGTGATAGGAAGGGAAGGACAGTATGTGGGAGGGGGTGTCAGAAACATATGCATGGCTAAAGTTCTTGATTTTGAGGGATAGGTGTCATTTCACCTCTTCTACAGAGAGGACTTACTTGAAGTTCTTTATTGTGTAGTATCTTGACAGTAGTAGATGCCTTAATCAGGCCATAGGAAGCGAAACAAATACTTAAGGTAACAGGGTAGCTACAGTGGTGTGGACATATAAGGAAAATGGTCTTAAGCTCTGCCAGGGAAGGTTTAGGTCAGATATTAGGAAGAAATTCTTTACAGAGAGGGTAATCAGGCACTGGAATGGGCTTCCCAGGGAGGTGGTGGATTCTCTGTCCCTGGAGGTTTTTAAGATGAGGCTGGATGTGGCACTGAGTGCCATGATCTAGTACCACAGTGGTGTTTGATCAAGGGTTGGACTTGGTGATCTCAGAGGTCCTTTCCAACCTGGCTGATTCTATGAAAATGTAGGTAATAGGATAATGTTAATTTCCTTTACTGGGCTGATCAGTTCATTTGGAGGATAAAAGCCAGCTAAACTCTTGGGCACTTAGTTAAAATTCTTACTGCCCTCTGTACTTCCTTGGGTAGACAAATGCAAAATATCAGTAGATTCCAGGGGTGAGAACAGTGTACCTTTTTGTTCAGTAACTAAAAAGTGTTTTCATGGTTTCTTAAAATTTGCATTTGGGGAGAAACTGCATCTGGCTTCATTTGGAAACTGAGCAAATAGTGAAAGTATTTCAAGACTGGATGATATTACTTCTTTTTTATGAATAAATATCTTTGAGTGGATTACACATGAAATCATGTGGCTGACCTGTACTGCCACTTCATCCAGTTGCAATGTATACTGATTTTTAGTATGTCCTTTGGCTCCTTGTTTAGTGGGTCTGTGTGAGGGGTTGGAACTACTACACTGTATTTAGAGGTAGTGCTGTATTTTCCTGATCTTTACATGCATGTTCTCCGTTTCTTGGTTCCCTGTCCCTAACTTTGTCTCCTGCAGGGATTTCTAGATCTCCGTTGTGCTGCAGTGTAGTTGTTGCAGTTGGAAGCTCAGTTCCTGGTGTGTGTGTGTAACAGTGTGTGGCTGCTTTAGGTCTTTGCTGTCTTTCAGATTTTGAACACGTAGCCCAGTGAAATTGATGGCAAATGCTTTCTTTAAAGGTAATCATGCAGCAGATTAAGAAAAAAGGAAAGTCTGAATACTTGCTTATGGTTGAACTTTGGCATGAGTAGAAGGACTATTGGCAAATCATGACAATACATAGACAAATATGCCATTAGTGTATTTTTTTTTTTTTTTCAGTTTCCAAACGTCCTATCAAGCTGACTGGTTTGGAAGTGATTGCCTACATTCACAAAGTAATCTTCGAGCTATTTTGTCCTGTTTTTATTACTATATAGGAATAATTTTATTGATTTAATGAAAACTGTGTTTCTGGGATATCACAAGCATGAGGCAAGATTACAGGGTATGCTGATTCATTTACTTTTCAATGTCTAACCATTCAATTTCTGATACACAGGCACTTCTTCAGGACTGGAGAGCTGCATTTTTTTCCTTGGGGCTCATGGGATCATCTGAGGTAGTCTGACTGTCATCCACCTTCCCTTTTTGACAAGGCATATCCATTCTTCAGGAAAGATTTTCTCCACAGTAGTACACATTGAACCTTGAGCAGTTAAGCAGCACACCGGAAATGTAAGTTTGATGTGTACTGTTGAGACTTTAAATCAAATTTATGCAGAAATTTATTTTTCTTTTTGTCTATTGCATTTGGCAAGCTGTCACTGCAAGAAGAATAATGAACCTTTGATATTGGTGAGGAAAATATGAATACTATGTTTAAAAAAACCAAAATTCATCTGGGAATTGTTAGCAATTACAGTTGTAATGAGAGATTGAGATATTTCTGAACACGAGGTAACTTTCTTTTGGTTATCTTGGTGCTTCAGATTTTGGAGAATCTGACTTCACCTATACTTCAAGGGAATGGGTAGAGCTCAAGGACAGATCTCTAAGGATATTCTCACCCACAAAGAGGAGATTGGAGTATCTGATTCCCTGTAGTCCTTTCTACTGTGTTTTTAAAAGGCAAAACTGCAGTGTGTACCAAAATTTTCCTTATGAAATGAATAATTGTCATCTTTAGTCTTTGCTATAGTAATCACTTATGTAATCTTTAGCAACATGATCTCCAGAAGATGAGGCAGTTTATAGACCCACTCAGCCTAAACTGACTCTTAGGGAGAAAAATATATTAAAGGAAGTTCCAAACAAGCATTGAAAATTAAATTACTACTTAATTATTAATTATTCAATGTATCTTTTTGAAGATAAATGAGGAGGGTTCTTTTTTTTTTTTTTTGTCTTAGCTCAGGGGAATAAAAATTGTATTTCAGATACTACTAATTTAGCACATAGTCTCTAACTTTCATAATTATTTTTTTCTGTACAGGTCTTACTTCCAGGTATATTTGGGGGGATGCTTACTTCTACTTTACTTAGACCACTGAAAATATTTAATTTTGTGAAGGAAGGGACCATTTTCAGAACTTAGTGCATTTTTTGCTTTTCTGCAAAGATATTCAAGTTAGGTCTTAAATGTCTCTCCAGACTCTAAGGTGCTAAGACCTCTTCATAGTGGTAATGTAGATAGGGCTTGTGCCAGACTAAGTCTTGGAGTTTATACAGAGAAACTGTGCTTTGAACCTACAAAACTTCCATATAGGCAAGAGCAGGCTTAATATTCTTGGTGTGCTATTTCTAGTACAGGATGAACATGAAATATGGCTACTATTGCTTGATAAGCAAGCTCTGTAAGCGTAATAATCTTTCTGATTTATGGTCGCTGCTTGTGGAAAGCTGGTACTCTTAAAGTAATGCCAACCTGTAGTGACTAATGCTCTAGAAATTAATTATAAGACTTCCTGAGAGTGGTGCCTTGTTTATTTTTTAGATAGTGGGGTCAGAGGTGAATGAACTTAATTTATCCCATTCAATTCCTTCTCTATCAGTAATTCCTCTGAAAATAGATCTAATGTTTCTGAGCCTTCCAGCAACTTTGCACTGACCTCTTATACCTCAGTACCAAAGGAACAATGACCAACAATTCACTGTAAAACTAAACTTAGTCTTTCTTTGAACCTATTTAGTCTGTCCAAAGTGCATTACTTTCCCTGTTTCTGGACCTAGCTTCACAGTAATTAGAAAGTCAAATCCCCTGGATATGCACTTAATTCACCACAGTTTTTAATATCACAATTCTCATGTTCATTAGAGGCATGGAACATTGATGTGGGAAAGGCTGTGATCAGTGTAAAAGATTTTAATTGTAGCCAAAAAATGAAGTAACTAGATCCCTGTAATAGATTGCCAGATGTGCATAGATGGTAAGGAATGTAGAGACTTATGTTAATGATTTTTAGAATATAATTAGGTTATTGTGAATGGGAGGGGATGTAAACTGGGAAGGTGTTTGAATTGTGAAAATGCTTGGTTGTGCTGCATCTATTTAAATATCTGAACTTTTTTTTTCTCTTTCACTAACTGTGCAGAAAAAAACTGCAAGCTTTCTGTGTATCCCCAACAGCTGTTTTTTATAACAGTGGTTTTCAGCAGTTGTTTATTGGTGAAGCTCTCAAGTCTTTTAATGAAGTGTTGGATAATTTTAATTTCAGTATAGTTTAATTTGCTGTGTCTTTACTAGTCTGTGTTGATCTGAAAGTTACACCCTTATAGTCAACAGATCCCTCTTGAGTACCACTTTACCATGATACATTGAGACTTGAGAGTGAAGAGCTTAACACTTTTTACATTTATTTAGACATGTTACAAACTGCAAATCTAGATTTAAATTACTGTATGATAGCTAAGTTACTCTTATAAAAGACTCAGAAAAAATCTTCTAGCTTTTCCAAAATACCAAGTTCAATGATACTCACTTTTACCTTAATTTGTTTTTACATCTTTTTACCAACATTCTTTCTTTTTCAGTGTGCTCTAAAAAAACTGTGTGCACCCTGCCCTGATTTGTAATTAGGTAGGAACTTCTAAGGCCTTACCTAGTTTATTCTTTAGAAAGAATCCTGTGTCTGGCAGACTCTTCTGTCATAATATCTTTTCACACTTCTACCTGTCTGTTAAACTTGCAAGATTGTGACTCTCCATCCTTGTGGTGAGACAATCCCTAGGTCCTCTTATCAGTCACAAACTGTGCAAACTAAGGCTGTAGATGGATGGACTGTGTATCTTTCAAGATATGTATTTATTTCTCCTGAAATCTCTTCAGGCAGAGATGCATAGTTCATCCCTGCCTCATCACAACCTTAATGAATAATTCTGAGTAAGCCTAAGCAGACTTGTTTCCTTTACTTCATATGTAAAAGCAGTGGGAACTTTGAAATATTTGTCTTCACTGCTAACCATGAGAGCAGACATTTAGAGTTGAGTATTCATCTGTGACTTTGCCCATTTCCAGCCAATTTTGTTCACACTGCTCCAACACAGTTTTAGCTGCACTGAAGCTTTGTAAGTTATTTTTCAGATTAACTATAGTGAATAAATTTGGGAGTCAAAAGTAGACATACAGAGAGGTTTGTGTAGCATACCTATGAGTGAGGAAAACGATCTTTTTTTGTCAGCAAGCTGCCACCCATGTCAGTGATACTATTGTGACTTTTGAAAATGTAATATGACTTGTTCTTTTGAAAATATGCACAAGAGTGCCCTTCCTGAACAGAGTTTATAGGAAGGTTGACCATACATAGTTTTATCTTAATGTTTTTAATATTTCCTTTTGTAAGCCTCAAATTACTCCAATTACATGTACACACTTTATAGTAGTTGACAAAGTACATGTTTACCTTGGGGTTCTCCCAACCTGCACATATGTCTACCTGCACAGGCTTTTCACAGGCTTTTTATATCTTTGTTTTGTAGAATCATAGAATGGTTTGAGGTGGAAGGAGGGATGCCTTGGGTAGGAACACCTTCCGCTAGACCAGGTTGCTCAGAGCCCAATCCCACCCAGCCTTGAACACTTCCAGGGGTGGGGCATCCACAACATGTGGATGAGCAACATGTTCTAGTGCCTCACCGCTCTTACAGCAAAGAATTTCTTCCTAATATCTAATCTAAACTACCATCTCTGTTTGAAGCCATACCCCTTGATCCTGCCACTACAGGCTCCTCAAGCTTTCTTGTAGGCCCTTTTGGGTACTGGAAGGCTGCTGTAAGGTCTCTCCAGAGACTTCTGTTCTCCAGGCTGAACAACCCAGCTCTCTGTACTGTTTTCATAGCAGAGGTGCTCCAGCCCTCTGATCATAGTGTGCTCTGACCAAAAGTATTCTCAGATCATAGTGTGGCCTGGGAGGGAGGGATGCACCACCACATCATCTTCATTGCCCTCCTCTGGACCTGCTCCCGTAAGTTTATGTCCTTATGCTGGGGTCCCAGAGCTGGCCACAGTATTCCAGGTGGGGGGCTCACAAGAGCAGAATAGAGGGAGAGAATCGCCTGCCAACCAAACTTCTGGTGACGCAGCCCAGCGTACAGTTGACTTTCTGGGCTGCAAGTGCACCCTGCTGGGTCACATTGAGCGTTTCGCCCACCAACATCCCCAAGTCCTTTTCTTCAGGGCTGATCTCAACCCATTCTCCACCAAACTTTTCTCATCTTCTGATTACCGTCTTCTGGCTAGCTCTCCCTCCATCATCAGTTTTAGTTTCTGAGTGGATTATATTCCTTAATATAAAGCAGACATTTCAACCAGGAATTAATAAAAAAGTTGAATATTATTTATTACAAGCAATGTGGTATAGTAATTTGTTATATATCCCTACTGGTTCACTTGTTTTCAGTGGTTTGTCTTTATTTTGTGTAATCTCTTGGAATGAATCATTTTGGGATAGACATCTAGGTGGTAAAATTTTGCAACAGCAAAAGAGGACTAGGACGAGGAACTATTTAGAAATGCTTGATTTAGAAGCTAAGTGGCATAAATAAGTGTACCACATGTCAATAAGTGCTGCTTTAGACATGGATAATTTTAAAATTGAGACATAACAAGAATGAATTGATATTCTTTATATCAGTTATACATTTATTATGTTAAATAAAAAATATCATGTTTGTTACTGAGAGAAAGTAATGCTAAAATGACTGGCTATGAAACATGCTTGTTTAAGTGAGGGGTGTGTGTGTGAGAGGTGACACATCTAAGGTACTCTAAGCCAGCCTTTTGGATGTCACCAAATGAAAGTCTGTCCTTCCTCCCTTTCCTTTTTTTTTTGTCTGTATGCTGACACAGGGGAGAAAGCAGAAGAAATATCAAGCAAAATGGTAAAAGCTCTTCCTGCTTTATGTGTAGTTTTCTGCTGGGATTTGTCCCTGAGCCAGGTCACTGTGAAGCCTGACAAGTGCTCTCGTTTCATTGCAGTTTATTCAAGTGAGGCAGTAAGAGGGCACAGCTGGGAGGAGGACTGTCTCTTAACCAGCCTAAGGTACAGATTCAGGATGTGCTTCAATGCAATAGACTCAGAGCTATTTCAGGCAACTCATCCTACCCCCCAGTTTATTCAAACACTGAATGCACCTTGCTGGAAAGGGCTACTGTGTAGCATGGACTAGGATTTGGGTGGATCAGTTAAGTGCCAATTCTTTTTGTTCATCGAAGTTGTCCTCTGTGAAGAGGTTTATTCGTTTGACTACCATGACAAAAGGCTTAATAGAATATTTGTTACATAATGTACTTGAGTCTCAAGCTGCAAATTATGCAGGAGAGGCTTTCCCATGGTAATTCCAGTGAAGGTGAGCTACAGCAGGGTAACTTCCCTGTGTTTTAACCTTGTGTCTGCAGATGGAGGAGACGGACCTAAGTGAAAGAGGATTGCCACAAATTGCATCAATCATGAATAGAGTCAGAAACTTGAAAAACAAATACAGAAATGAAGACAATATCACAGATGAGCTTAACTGTACTAAAATCTCAGCGGATACAACAGGTATTTGGCTTTAATATTCTTTGTCACTTGTGCAATGGATCTTAACCTAGACTGAGTAAAAGGATTTAGCATTTCTTCAGTATTAAGGACCACAAAGTAAATTTTGTTCCTCTTTGTTTCTTAAGGTTGCTCTGATCTTGTTTAAAAAGTAAAATCAGTAATTGTCTTGCGAGATAGCTTGTAAGAAGTATTTTCTTCCGTGCATGTTTGCATTTTTAATCAATCATTTTTTGTTTTTCTGTCAGATAACTCTGGAACTGTTAATCAAATAATGTTGACAGCAAATAATCCAGAAGATTGGCTATGTTTTTTGCTTAGACTAGAGAAAAAGGGTACTCCTCAGATGGATGTTAGCCTACTGAATAGACTCATTGGTCGTTACAGTCAAGCGGTGACTGCATTGCCTGCAGAAAAGTACAGTCAAGATGAGAGCTATGCTCGCATCCTTGTGAGATTTGCTGAGTTGAAAGCGTAAGTATAAATTTTCAATATAAGAACTCATCATTCTGTGCTTGAATTATGATAAAAATACCTTGTTTTGTAAGTGGTTTCTGCAACAAATTATTATTGAGTGTGTATGTTTTCCTATTGTCTGTTTGAAACTGAGCAGCTTTGGTAAGTCAGTTTATCAGTTGTCTCTACAGTCCTTGCATTTTTCGTATATGCTAATAAGCATATGCAAAGATTGTTTAGAGCTGTTTGATTTAGAGATGTTAACACCTTTTTCTTGACTCTATATGTAAGGTATATGTAAAAAGCAGGAGACTGTTTTTTCAGTTTTATACTACTATGCTTTCTCCCTTGCTAGGACTCAGAACAGTTAAATTACCTGCCTTAGGATAGGAAGAATGTCTCAGAACATTGTTCTTTACTTCCATACTTTGAAAATTAATTTTGGTTGTAGTCATTAATTGCTTTATTCAGTCCAGATGGATCAACAGTGTGGTTGATCAGGGCAGGGTCATAATTTGAATTTTTCATAAAGACTTCTTCTGAAGTATCTTGAAATATCATTACAACAAATATTTTGATGAAGAGCTGTAGTTGAATATTGCAGCAATATAACAATTAGAGCTGAGCAGGTGGTCTTCCAGTGAACATGACTAGTCTTTTTCTTGTGTGTCCTTCCTCCATTTGACTCTTTGGCATGTGGCTTCATCTTGCAGTATAATTGTCTACTCTTTGTACTGTCATTTTCATGGATCTCTCTGCATCACTGTTTACTAAAAGCATACAATGGAAGTAATCTGTTGAATCCCCTGTTGAGAAATGAACAGGAGTGAATAGTTACCTTCTTGTGAATCCATAGTATCTTGAAGAAGTAAGGTGTTCATGTATAACTGGAATAAAGAATGCCTTCCAGAAAGACTCTAGAGATACTGAGAGATAGCATTCTTGTTTAAAGGTTAGTTCCTCAGAACAGAAACTGTGTAACATAGGCTTCTGGATGATACTTTGTGGAATTTCTTTCCAGAATAGCAATTGGATGCTCTTATCCAGTCACATCTTTTATCTCGTTATAGGAGAGTTTAAGTTGAGAAAAATTGTTTCCCTAGTCACTTGGACCTGTTTCCACTTGATTTTTAGAACATGGTTTGAAAAACAGATCTTCTAAGGTATATGTACGAGTTCAGTATCTGTGTGTTGTATTTCAGAAAGTAAAACCGAAGGTGCTGTCAGTTAATGTGTTAATATTATGACCAGTTTTAGATACGATGTCTCACTGAAATGTTTTTAGTTGTTTCACTTCTACAGCCTTTAGGGACCTTCTTGGGAGAGTAGTCTGTCTCATTGCACTATGAAAATGCACTTCACAGCTATACTAAAATATCTTGTGCTTTGATAGCCAGCACTACTGTAGAATCTACCTGTTTCACTGGCTAGTTCAGATCTGCTCTTTTTGTTTTCTGCTGAATATTTTTAATTGGCATATACCATCAGTCATATGTTTCCTTACTTGTCTAATGAAAATTTCTTTTTAACTCCAAATGCCTTTTAAAAAATGTACCCACCAAAAATCTGGTGTAGCATCAATCTCAATGGAACTCTACTGTAACCATCCCCCTAAATGATGGTTCCTCATTTGAAAATTACTTTCAGATATTAGCCAGTTCTTAATCATCTATTATAAGCTAATACTTTCTTGTCCAGAGTGGCATCTAATATCAATTATTTATATAAAACGACATTTATGAACTGTATGTGTAATCACACCAGCAATGATTTTGATTGCTTTTAACTAATGGGACCTAAAAACTACTAAGGTTGTTTGTCTGTATTTTTTGGAGATTAATCTTAAGTTAATCAGTGAGTGGTTGTTTGGATCTTCTGTGTTTGGCATTTTAGTCATTGCTCATAATTTTTTCTCATTGCTTATAATTTTTTTGTTTGAAATTTCTCTGGTGTTCCACTCTGGGTTTCTCAGTTCCTGTGTGTCAGTTTGTCTAGTACTATGTATTTTGTCTCTGGTTGGTGTTAGCTCCTATTAAAGAAAATCCTGTCATTTCGTGACTTCCTAGAGTGCTTCTGGTTGATTTTTTTAGCTATTGCGAATAAAGCAACACTGATGGGTGCTCTGATTATACTACCTCTGAGGGGATGAGAAATATGCTTTTCAGGAGCGTTCTGTTTGCTATGAGGTCTCCATGCAACCTTCTCTTCTCCAGGCTGAACAGCCCCAGTGTTCTCAGCCTCTCTTGAGAGGAGAGGTGCTCCAGCTGCTTAGTCATCTTTGTGGCCCTTGTCTGGACTCTTGCCAACAAATCCATATCCTTCTTATGCAGGGGTCCTGGAGCTGAACATGTG
Source organism: Myiozetetes cayanensis (assembly GCF_022539395.1). Lineage (NCBI taxonomy): Eukaryota > Metazoa > Chordata > Aves > Passeriformes > Tyrannidae > Myiozetetes > Myiozetetes cayanensis. Next base: position 82,098,556 of record NW_026087411.1, on the reverse strand, counting down.
TTTAAGGTGGGGTCTCTAGAGTGGAGTAGATGGGGAGAATCACCTCCTTCGACCTGCTTTTGATGCAGCCCAGGATACATTTGGCTTTCTGGGCTGTGAGTGAACATTGCCAGGTCATGTTGAGTTTTTCATCAACCATCACCCCCAAATCTTTCTCCACCCAGTGAGTAGGTTTGAAACTGGATTATTCCATTCTTGGCACTGGACCTTTATTGTCCTGGTATCTTCTCTAGCTGCATTCTGTTGTGCCAATACTTTCTGACCAATTATGATACTGAGGTTGTCTGAAGAACCTTTGAATGTACTCTGAAATAGTCAAAGGCAAACAGTGCATCTGTGTCTGATGATCTGTGTTGTACATTAACCATGCCAGGCCTGCTCTCATGTAATGCTTCTGACTATAGCACAGTGCCACCAAGTGTGTGGCATTTGATGCCTGTTGCTAGTGCGTTGGGTCTTGTTCTTTCTATTGCTATCCAAGATACTCCTGCTTTCTATTGGAGCTTAAAATTTAATAAACTCTTGGAAAGTGAACTTAATTCATGTTAGAGTCTTCTTTCTTTTGCTCAGACTTTGCCTGCAGGTGGGTTATTTCATGCCTGTCCTATTGCTTTGGGTAATCAGAGATGAGTTCAGTAAATCTACTAGAGTCTAATAACATGCTTAAACTATGATCGATTATCTCATCCTGCTTGTATAGGAGTGGTTGTGTCTACCAGAATGGTGATGTTTCTCTGGAAGGGCTGCAGGTGGGTGTTCTGTACTGTTTAGTGAGTGCTCAGAGGGAAAATATCGGCATATTTTGAGGCATAATATGAGCAGCGACAAGGAAGGAGTCCTTCAACTTTCTCTTCTGATTTGAGTACTTTTTGGATTTTTGGAAAGGTTCAACTTTATATATTTCAATTATTAGCTTTCTAAGGTTTGTTGTGTATTTGTAGTACACTGATTGCTCGAAGGGAGAGGAAAATCTTTAGCTATAGATGGGTTGCTTTTCCAGAGTTATCTAAAGCCATTATCCAGCACATGGAACTTGTTTCTCAAGCTCTTCACCTTTTGTAACTCTTAATGTGCTGTCTTTACAGTCTTCAGGATCCAGAGGAGGCACGGGACCAATTTCATCTGGCCAGACTGAACTGCAAGAAATTTGCTTTTGTGCACGTGGCTTTTGCACAGTTTGAGCTATCACAAGGTGTGTAAAAAAACTTGTTTGGTGTTGCTGTTCTATGTTGTTCTAGGTTTTGCTACATTATTTGCAAGGAAAGTGATAAGTATTAAATCTGAAAAAAAAAAGCTGGATTTTTTTTTTTAAACAAAATTTACTGAGAATGTGGGTTCATTTTTGAATGAAAACATGCACACTGTTCATGATAGTTTTCTTCCTTTTTAGAAATAATTTTCAAACAGAATGAAAATCCATTGATGAAACTCATTGATGAAGCAAGATGAAACTATTTTCTATTTTTTTTTGTCTTAGATCTTGCAGTGGAAGGTTTTTGTTTAAGGCTCTCGCTGCACTGAGTGAAGCTCAAATTTGGGTGGTGATTTCCCTTTAGATACTTTGCTTGTGGAACAAATACTGTCTTCTTTGAAACAGCAACTGTAGTTTCTTGGTATGTTTTTTATTAAACCGAGATACACTATCAATGTGTAATTTGGTTGCCTGGTACTTGGTAGCAAGGCTGGGTTGCTGCCTGTGGGTATTTTTGGGTATCTCTTCCTTCCATGAGTGATTTGAGCAGTGATCGTCACCCTGTTTATTTCTTCCTTTAATGTCTTGCTCTGTACAGAAAGACAACCACATCCCATTAAAGCTGTTTTCTTATTTGAAAACAAAAGGCTTGGTGGATATATCTTGATTTTTTTGTGATTTATTTTTCTTTGTATTTGTTCTTTTTTTTTGGTATCATTCAAGCTGTTTGCTGCCTGGTATAAGAAATGCTTCCCAAACTTAGCTACAATAAATAATTAAATGAAATTAATCTGCCTATTCTACTCTCTGGATTCTGAATACATTTTACATTTTTATTTCTCTTCATTTACTTCTGTTTATTTTCCACTTGTAGTGGTTTTCTCTAAAAATTTTTCACTCCAGTATTACTTCTTAACTGTATTTTAGGATACAGTTTAGATGTTCAAAGAGTGTCCCATGATGCAGAGCTGTTTTATTAAAATCAATAATAGATACTTACTTATCCTCTCACATTTTCCAGTTTTTCTTAACTGATAGGTTTATTTGTAACGGAGCAGGAAAGGCTGTGGAAATCCCCCTCAAATACATGCTATGTAAAATAATTGATGGAGGAAGTTTTTACTGAATATGATTCTACAGGATGGGGAGAAGACAAAAATTTGCCTGTTGTGACTTGAAATTACACAGTCTTTCTGTTTCACATAAATCAGTTATCTGACCACTCTTGCTCTAATATAATCTTGTGGTATTGAACTTCTAAACAGTAGTAAATAGTAGTTAATAATTTGCTTAGTGAGCACTGTATGTTTATTGAAGCAGATAATAAGACACTAATTCTGCAATAATAAAGATATTGTTAAATAAGTGTAATAAAACCTATTGTGTAATTTAAGTGTAGAAATGTTGCTACAGGTTACCAGTGACTAAATTCATCCTGTAGCTGTGGGATGTGTTCATGCAATAGTTTATCTTACTTTGACAGCAAGTAGTTAACATAAAATGAAGTCCTAATCCCAAAGGAAATAAACCAGTTATGATTGGCTTTGTATCTCCAGTGTGCTCTCTGATTTGTATCTGTTACCCTTGAGCTGATCTAGGTGTCATTTGGAAATGTGTATGGAGCTGTAGTGTCCCTGCTGCTTAAAAGAGGATTAATGAACATGTGATTTGTATAGTGTTACTTAAGAGTGCTGTTCCTTTTCCACTGAGTGTGTCCAGCTTAGGCCAGAGGGAAAGGAGGAGTGTAGTGCTTTGTTGCCTCCTCATACCAGTGATTTGAGCAGTGCTTTGGAACACCTGTCAGTATGTCCCTTTGCATTAAGAACAAAAAGTTCATTGTATATTCGCTTCTTTAACTCACAGTTTTGCTCAAGATAAAGCTCAAGTTGAAATTATGAAATCAGAGTTGGCAAATTGATGCTGATTTCTTAATAATTGAATATTATTGGCCTGAAAATGGAGTGACACAGTAAAAGTGCCAATTTAATTTTTTTTTTTTTTACTTAAAAACTAACTACAATTTCATGTAAATAGGTCAGATGAGGGTCTGTCTTGTCCTTACTTGGGTGCCTTGGTTAGTGTACTTGAAGCAAGATTTGCTGTGAATTGGTCAGAACTCATAAGCATAGATAAAACTCTACTTTTGGCTATATAAAGTGTTATGCTGAGGTGGATGATTCAGGCTTGTGGTATGTGACAAAGTGGACAGATTGAAACTCAGAAATACTTCTGACTTTACTTTTGTGCTTTGGATCCTCATCTGTTAAGGGGGATGAAGCAGTTAATTTTTCACATGGGTGTTTTGGTGTCATGCTTTTTCTTACTCAATGAGACACATAACACTAGGAGGAATTACTTTCGAGTAGCAGGTCTTGTTGAAGCAAGGTGTGGTTACTAAATATAGCCAAAGATAGAACCACAGAATGCTGGTTAAGGATTCTTAAAGCCTATGCACCTGCTAATGATTTGAGAGAAAAAAGCAGTGTTTGACCAAATGGTTAAAAACCAAGCTACAACAAATAAGCACAACACAGATTTAAATGAAAACATAGCCAATCTAATTTTGATGTTTCTTTGTTTCAGTGTCTGACATCACCCATTTAATATTCTTAAAATAGGTTACTTAAAGCATGAGTTCCTAATGCATACATGGCAGTATCCCCAGCCTGAACTGCAGGCAGCATTGACATCCAACTTGAGTTACTGGTGGGGTTTTGAGTGCTGGAGATGTGCTCTTAAATGTGCTACTATACATTATTAGAAATACTTAAGTATAAATGTATGTGGTACCTGTAAGAACAAAGTAGTTGTTGTTCTGCCGCTTTGGAATTGAGGAAGAAAGGCATTTGAGATTTCAGGGGCATTGACAACTGTAACAAAACATTGCATCATTTTACACTGATGCTCTAAAAACCAGGGAAGATATTATGGTTGCAGTACTCTTGTTTCCTTATATGATTTATACTTTTTTTAATAGCTGTATGACTACATGCTTACATATGTAAATTGACTGCTTCCAGTATGGTTTGTTAAAACACTTCCTTTTCCCTCCCAGCTCTCTTCAGTGTTATCTGCTTATGGCATTTAGTCATGTCTAAAATTGTAATGAAACCATATCCTTGCTTTTCACTCCTCTTTTCTTAACTGTAGCGCTGCCTGGAGTAGTGATGTTTTATTTAATAGCTGCTTTTAAATTTGATTTCTTTTAAGTGCATTAAAGATGTTTTATAGTATATATGTAATAAAATTTTTGTTGGTCGGATCTAAATAGAAGCTCACAAAAGTTGTATTACCTTGGTGATGCTACAGAAAAAGTGGATTTTAGAATATTTTGTATTTCCTTGCAGTTCCTATAACACTGAGAAATACTGAGAATGCATATTTTGTGACTTGGTGTTCAACTTAATGTGAAAAATTGACTTCTATGATCCACTTTTAACTTGTTCCAGGCAGTGTCCTTAAAGTAAATATTTAAGGGAGAAGTGCCTAATGAACAATGGCTTTATAGAATGATGTGAAGTGAATATAAGATAGCATGAATGTAACCAGCTCATTCAAAAGCAGCATTGCCCTGGTGTAATTGTTTTTCACTTATTTGATTCCTAACGCTGTGTTTCTTACTACTTAGAAAATGAGAAGAAGTGTAAGCAGATCCTTCAGAAAGCTGTGGAGTACTCTGCTGTTCCACTAGAAATGCTGGAAACTGCTCTGCAAAACTTTCATTTGAAAAAAAAGCAGTTACTTTCAGATGAGGACAAGGAGAACTTAGCAGGTAATTGCAGTTTCTGAAAATATTGGTTGAGTTTATACTTGTTGTAATACTAGATTGGAAAAAAATCAGTGGTGTTTTTCCCTTCCAGATAAGAACTCAGAATCTGCTCTTGTCTAATAAACAGACATATTTATTTATATTTTCAATCTTACTCCATCAGTACTCTTTATCTTCAGTGCAGAGAGTGTAGTTCACATGAGCCATGGGATGGTGGGTTCTGTAGTTCTGCAGAGGGTGTTCCTCTGACTGTCATTATGTATTTGTAGTTTGTAATAGAGGCTTTCAGCTGGAAGTGGGAAATAAGAGCTGCTGTTGATAGAGAAGAGATAGAACTGAGGCATACAGACTAAACCATACAGATAGAGTACTTGGAGGTGTATCTTCTGACACACTGAGGAAGTGCTGGTGGTCATTTCAGTGAAGTCAAAGCTGGGAAAAATAACCCATTTCAACTTTGTTTTATGTATGGATAAAGCCCATGTGTTTATCAGTACTAAAGTGCTTGGCTATATCATAAAACATAACTGATCCTGGTTGATGGGTATATAACTTCAATAAGGGAATAGTTATCTCTTGAAGTTTTCAGGAGATAAATTTGTTGGGAGTGGAATTGAGCAAATCACATGGTTTGACTTAAACACTGAAGTGTGTGTAGCTAACTCTCTCAAGAGTGTTGTCAAGCACTTCCATGTTTTTGCATTGCATAAGGACAGAATGTAATTTCCTTAGGGATATATTTTCACAAGTGTGGTTTGAGATTTGCTTGGCTCCTATTTAACCAACCTTTGAGTGAAGTGCTAGTTGGGTGTGGGGAGGAACTCAAACATTTAGGAACAGTTGTAATATTCAGTTATGAGTTTTTAATGCATTTTATTTTCTGTCCTGTTCCGTTTCAGCTGAGGGAATGCCTCTGAGAGAGCACATGGCAAAACCCTATGTGCCAATTAGGAAGCAGTGAACTTTGGGGAAAGTGTAGGCTTATTTAGTTTTTCATCTCCATGAGCTTGTAACATTAGGTATTTGAAAAATGCTAAATAGTAGCTGAATTATTTAGAGATAAAAGTTTAATATATATTTTATTTTCACAAAACTCAGTATTAATGTAAGCAGGAGTTGAATTGACACTTCATTATAAGATTCATGTAGCTTTTGCCAGAACTTAAGTAATCAAGGAAGATTTTCTGCTGGATTAACATGGGGCTTGTGAATGAGCTGAGTGCTTGATATTCCCTGACCTCACACAGCTCATAAGACCACTCAAATTTGCTATCAATGAAATCAACTGATTTAATTTAACCCAATTAATTGCTTAGAATAATTCAGTTGAGTTTACCTGATATGAATTATGGATTATTCTGAAGTGTCTTAATCTGAATGATTCTAACTATTTTCCTTACAGTATCAAGTACACAGGAGTCTGGGCTTCAGAACATACTTGGAAATCACAGAAGCATAAAAAGGAATGATTCTGGTGAAAATTCTACTCTAAACAAACTTTTTTCTGGGTAATGTCTTGATTTCTTATTTAATTTCTTAATGTAATTTAAACCAAACATGGACACTACAGTATTGTTTGTTTGGTTTTGTGTTTATTTTGTATGTTTCTTTGTTTTTTTTTCTTCAGGGAAGAAAAGTCACAGGAACTTGGTGCTCTGGTTGATTATCAAAACCCACTGAGACCACTAAACAAATCTAACCAGGTAGAACATGTAACGTTTTCTTAAAAATCTTAAACTCTTCATTCTGCTTTACGCACCTGATAGCATTTAATTCGCTCTTAGACTTGCCCATTTGGGAGGGTTCCTGTTAAACTACTGTCTGATGATGGTGATGATGTGGAGAATCCAGGTGTCGTCCCACTTACGGCCAGTGTTATGAAGAGGTATGGTTATTTGGTTTACTACAGCACAACACATTTTAATACTCCTTTTCAAGAGTGGTTTTATTGGCTAGTGGAAATGTCCAATGCTAAGAAGGTTAAAATTGACCTGAAGATTATAGTCAAATAGTCATTATAGCTGCAAGAAGTATTACAGTAATCTACTTCTGATCTTACTACACAGATTCCTTGTATGAAAGCATACAAAGATAAATTACTTGTTCTGACTAATCAGCAGGGTCAAAAGAAAGGGAGATTCAGGCAAAAATAAATTTTGTTCAAAATATCTTCATGTTTGCGTATTCCAGTTTTTAAAATTAGATAAAAGATAAGCTTGTAGACAAAAGTCTTCACACAACTACCTTTTTTATCTAGTTCACAAAAAAACCATTGTACATTGAGTATGTTGTAATTAACAATATTACTTCAATAGGCAGACATCCAGTTCCAAGTGTACAGCTTTCGTTGCACCATTCCCACCATCAGAACCAAAATCTAATGGGTGTGATACATATGATCTGGGAGACTTACAGGTAACTTAAATATCTTTAAAATACATACAAGGAACTCACTCTGGCTATCCTATGGTATTAGAATTAAAGATATATCACCACCTTTTTCAATTCAAGAAAGAAAGAAGGTATAATTTCCCTTTGTTAAGTAATCAGTAGTAGATAGAAACCTTCACTGTGGCTTTTAAATTTGAAAACTATTATACCTAATCAGGCATTAAGAAAGAGCTTTCTAGAAACAATACATCTGATGGGAGCAACAGGGGTAGTGTTAGAAATCATTATATGATTTGTGACGCGGGGATAAGCAGATTTCAACTTGACTAAGGGAGCTCTTTCAGATGTTGTCACAAGTTTTAGCATGAGAAGTACTCTATTTAATGAATTCCATTGAACTGAGTTTTAAGTGCTCTATGGAGCTGTAAATTATGGCTTTTGATAGAGGTTAGTTTTCAGCTATGCCTTGCATTTTCATGTCCCATGTCCTCATTTCCCAGAAGAAAATTCCAGAATACAAAGCATTTGGGTCTTTATTACAGGAACTGGATTATGGAAAGTCAGAGTTGATTTATTTAAAAATAGCATTAGTAATACTTGTCTGTGTAACCTGCACTGTTTTCTGAAGCATAGTTGAAGATGCTTTGTGGTGCATCTCTCATTTAATTACCGTAAGGAAATGTCTTTTGGATACTACTCTTGAGTTCTTTGATTCTTTTAAGATGCTTTTTATGTTCCTTAGTCCTTACAAGAAAAAGCTTCGTTACAGTTGCAGATGTTGAATGAGGACAGCTTAGAAACGGCTAATAATTCAACTGTAACTCTCAAACCTGAAGTGGATACAAGTCTTGTGAGGAAAAGAGAAGGTAACTATTAATGCGATGTTTGAGTAGTTTGAAATAGAATAAGCATTGAGAATATGCTGTCCTGTATTTTTTAAAAAAATTCTAAATAAAATTAATAAATAAATTGCTAAATAAAATGTTTTTCAAAAAGGAGAAGTTGGTCTGATCGGGATTGGATTATTTAATTAAAATTTGGCTTTTGCATGGTGTCTGTGATAGTTGTGGGAAAAATATAACCCCAAAACCCAAAGAAATTCCAACTGTGACACTGTCCAAAACTGGAGTGCTGGGCTTGATGTAAAATGCCAATGTATAGTGCTAATTCATTATGTCCTTACCTCTTGCAATGCATATAAGAAATAAGCATCAAAATAGCAACAGTGCAAGGTTTCATCTTAAAATTTGATAACCTCAGAGTAGAAAAATATTGCCAGTGTCAGATAACAGTGCTAATCTATACCACAAAATAAAAAGGTAGAAAAATTCAAATGAAGGACTAAAATTCCTGAAAGGTCTGTTTAGTTTTTAGTGTGTTTTATAGTGGTTTGCTTTTCCTGTGACTTTTCTTGAGTATGCTCCTAGTTTACCCTATAGATGCCATAGATCTAACTTGGCTTGTTGAAACTTAATCATGAGATGGTTTTGGCTAAAGTAAGCTTAAAAGGTTGAGAGATTGCCTTTCACTTAAAAGGTGCAAAACTCCTACAATTCTCTCTGAATGCAGAAAAGCTGAAATGCAGTTGCTTTCAACACTCATCTGTTTTTTTATTCTGATCTAGAAAATAGGGTAAAATTATTCTAGAAACTGTGGGATAAATCTGTTAGAAACTGTTTCAAGTATGAAATATATAGTCTTTTTAATAATCTACTGTGTTGTTTGTTTTTTTTTTTTCCAGAAAATAAAGTTCAGCATCAGGAGCTGAAGATACCAGAGTCCAAGAGACTGGAAAGTCAGCAGCAAGAATCTAGTTTTGGTGAAAGCTATAGAAAGCAGTTGGATCAGATGAAACTAAACTGTGCTAGTGCCAGAAAAAATTGTCCAGTTCAAGAAGTGTCACAGAAAAGCTTCCCTAGAGAGGTAAAGTAACAGGAATATGTAGAACATGTAGCAGCAGCCTTTGCATGTCAAAGAAATTAAAAAAATAAAAGAAATTAAAAACTTGTTTTGTTCTTTGTAGAGAAAACCAATGAACCTTGAACAGTCTGGTCATCCCATTTTAAAAGGATTCTCACCACCAGATCCTGTTTCTAAGAGAAATGATCCATCATGTGTTTGGGGAACACCAAGCACCACATCTAATGACTATATGGCCTGGTAAGCCACATCTCTGAGCTGCATGCTCATGAAGGGTAGGTGGTCTCTGGAAAGATTTATGCAGGTTGTAATGGTTAAGTTTCTCTGTTCAGGTAGCAAACGTTCCATGTGCTTCTGTGAAATGCCTGACTTTGAGATTCAGATCATGTTTAGGGACCTCTGCCTTCTCTGTCAGCTTCTCAGCATTTGTAGGTACACCATCACACCCATGAGTAGAGCATTTACCTTTCTCTGACCCCTGCTATGTGACACTTCCTTTTAGATGACTTTTTTTGTGACTGACAGGCCTTCTAGATTGATAACTCTGTATCAGTCTAGTTCCCATGATGCAAGTGTCTGAGGGTTTTTAAAAATACTGTAAGGAATCTAGAGGCTTGCAGAATTAAGCACTTAAACAAATGCTGGTATTTCCTAACTTATCCGTGCGATCTTAAAAGAGGCATAAACCCCTATGCCTATGTTGGCAAATCTTTATAATTATACGATTACTTACTATTTTCGTAAGTCCCTGGGATGAATCATTTAGGTCAAGGTTGTACGCTGAGTAAGCACTGTTCTTGTTGGTAGGACCTGTCTCTAAAGCTATAGAATTTAGAATATATGTAGGGAATGAAGTACATCATCTCATGAAGGAACTTGATAAAAGTAACCCTTGAATAGATTGGTTTTGCTTCTTTCAAACTTTGATAATACAGAAATTTTCAAAATTCTCATTACTTGCATATATACATGTGTATATATGTATACACATATATACTAATATGCAGAATGACTGAGTGCTTCTGTGTTCGTTGAGAACCATCCTTTTGACTGGTTTTTAACTTCTTAATTAATTAACTGACTTAATCAACTGACTTAATTTTAACTTCTGGAATTTTACTCTACAAAAAAATTCTAGGCATATATGTTCTTTTCCACTTCTGTTCTTGGCATCAGTTTCAGTAAATACTGTGGGGAAAATTAAAGTTTGTTTGGTAATATAAGTAAATAGATGTAAGACACATCAAGGGAACAAATGAAAAACACATAGGATTTCTTGTGATCTTTCATTTTCTTAAATACATAATCTTTCTGCTCATATGCAGTATGAGCTAAAGCTCTCAAGGAAATCATGTGAGGATTTTTGAGGTTGTCTGTCTCAATATGCTTACCTAAAAAAAAGATAATCTAAAAAGGTTTTAAATAAACAACAGTAAGCTGGAGAAAACTAAGTGTGGCTCAAACTGTCTTGTGGTCAGCTCTTCTAGCTTTATAGTGCTTTCACTTTTCAGTTGCTGGGAAGTGGAAGTGCCAGTAGTGTCTGAAGATGCGGATTTAGTTATTGTTTTAAAAAATATTTTCTCAGTATGTTGTAGTTTCAGTGTACTTCTAAAGAACTTCTTGATTTAGAAGTTGATGCTAATTATTGAATGTAGTGGAGGCTTGGGCTCTTGCTAGTCAATAGGGTTTAACTTGCAAGAAGCACTGAAGATTTCAACTTTGTTGTTAAAATAATCTTTAAAAAATACAACTAAGTGCAGATATTGTTCATAATTTTCTTTAGTTTCAGCACACCAGTTGTAAAGAACAAGTTTCTACCAGGAAGTCAAATTTCAACTCCCTACAACCAGTTCCCATATTATCTACCACATACTCCAGCAACTCCGTTTCAAAATCAAGCTGGCTTGCAGGTAACAATTTTAAGCTGTCTTCTGTCATTTTTCAGTACATATTTTCCATGGTGACTTCTGTAGGTAAAATAAATGTATGTATATATTTTCTTAATCTAAAATTACTACCCGTCTTTCTGGATGAGTAATGGAAAGTAATCTGTATTATTTATTCTCAAAATAACTGTTTCTTCATGTGTATGTCTGAATCTGGATGAAATAAGTCAGCTTTTGAAAAACTCAGTTGTGTCAAAATCCTGGGACCTTTATGTCTGCAACCTAAGCCTTTTCAGATCCTACTTAATGACAGAGTCAAGAACTAGAGTCACTATTTTTGTTCTGCTGTGCTTTTGTAGTGCTACTGCCCGCTACAGTGGAGTACCAATAAAGAGAAGCAATGTGTGTTGAAAACCATGAGTCTGAGGGAGGTAAAAAACCCGAAGGCTTGCATTTCACCTCCATTTTGTTAGATTTCATAAATTTGGGTGCATTTGTTGTGGCCTGAGATCATGTAAAAATAGGTTACTTTACTGCACATTCAGGTAGGAATCTTTCCAATTCTAGGTAAAACTAGGGGATAGGTTGAAGCTTCCTACTAGAGGATAAGTATTAATACATCAATAAACAAAACTTGAGGCCTTTCTATGGCTTGGTGTAGCAGATGTGGGCAAGACACAAGGCTGTTTCTGCTTCATAGCACTGAAATCTTCTGGCTAGTAGTTAGGTTCAAATCAAATAGTAGATGGTTTGAATACATCTCTCAAGCATGCTGGGACTGAAAGTCTCTTAGATAATCCAGTTTCTGACAATATATGTGAAGAGGGAGGTGTCTCTAATGGTCTGGGAAGCCTTGTTGAAGAACACCCTTTCCTTGATTTCCAGTGTGAAGAGCATTGGTATCTTTTGCAAGAGTTCAGTGGTGTTATGTTCAAAGAGATGACCATTATATAAATACTTTTGTTGCAGGGATCTTTTAGCTTTCATTTAAAGCTTAGCTTTACTGCTCGCAAGCAGTTTTATCCTGTTCATAGAGACCAAGACAACTTAAAGCATTTTAACTTAATAAAAAAGTAGAGCTCTACCAAGTTCTGTTGCATTATACCAGTAGTTATTTCTAACCTTTTCTGTACTTACACAGGTTCCAGCTTCTATACCTTCGCACGAATGTCTTGCCATCAATGGAAAAGTTTATACAGTATTAAAGCAGATAGGTAGTGGAGGCTCAAGTAAGGTAAGATGCTCCTTTATCCTTTTAGGTAATCACTTATTTACACTGTAGTAGTTATATTGTAAACTCACTAGATGAGTGCCTAGTACTAACATGTACAAAGTGTTTGACCCAGAGAGTCTAGAAATTTGCTGTTTTCTTTAGACTTTTTGCTCTTGAAGATAATTTCAACAGTAGAGTGAACATTAAAATTCCTAACAAAATCAGCTCTTCTGTTGTAAGAGATGTGCTGCATTATGTAGATCCCAATGTGAGGGGCTGTAACTCAGGGCAGTGTGTTTATGTTGCTGGGAGATGAATGACTTGTAAGGTTGATTGAGAGTTCCTGAAGTGAAAAGATCATCTCTTACCACTTGTGTAACTTGTGTGAGAAGCAGAGTGTAGCTGTGTCTGAAGTGGTGAGTGAGCAGCCTTTTATAAGGAAATCTGGGGTCGTGAGATCTTGGGAAATAATTTTGCCAAGATCTCTTGGTTTTGTTATAATTCTTTATTTTCTAAACAACATAAGCAATTTTGCTGTGGGGGACTGTGTCCAAGGGTTTACAGAAGTCCAGATAGATGGCATCTTTAGCTCTTCCCTAGTCCACTGTTGTAGTCCTTCTGTTACAGAAGGCCACTGAGCTGGTCAGGCAGGACTTGCCCTGGATAAAGCTGTATTACCTTTTTCAAATCACCTCCCTGTCCTCCATGTGCCTTAGCAGAGCTTCTGGGAGGATCTGTTCCAAAATTATCAAATTAGTTAGAGGTCTTTCCCTTTGTGAACCCATGTTGACTGTGCCTGATCATTGTATTGTCCTTTAAATACCTTTAAGTAGTACCCAGGATGAAATTCTCTGCAACTTTTCCAGTAACTGAAGTTAGGCTAACAGGTCTGTACTTTCCTGGGTCTTCCCTCATGCCCTTCTTGTAAACTGGAATACTATTAGCCAGCTTCCAGTCAGCAGAGTCCTCTAGAAAGAGGAGCTTCCTACGTCAGCAGTGTACACGTGTAGAATGGGGTAGGACAGCAGTGTCACTTTGTCTAATAGTCTGCTTAAAGCAAGGCCAAAACAGAGCAGGCTGCTCATCACACAAACTTTGTTGGACCTCAGGTTTTTGCATTTAAGTTTTGAGTATTGCTTAGGATGAAGATTTCACAGCCTCTCTGGACAAGCTGTTTTCCTCTTGGACTACATGGTGGTGAAAAAAATTTCCAGATATCTAACTGTAATGTTTCTTGTTAGCTATGTCTGTTGCATCTCATACTTCAATAATTGCTGAGGAGTCTTTTTCATACCTTCCCTTTAAATAGCTGAAGACAGCAGTAAGATTCCTTGTACCCTTCTCATCCTAAGACTGAACAGATTTGGTGCTCACAGCCTCTTATGTACTATGTGGTCTAACCTGTAAATGATCTTGGCATGACAAAATGAATGTGCTGTGGCAGATCAAACCCATATCTCTACAAAGTGTAATTTTGTAATCTTCACATTAGGAACGCTTCAGACTTGTGATGTACTACACCTAGTGAAATACAATGTGGCACCAAGATGGTTTATGGTAGAGGGTTGTTTCTGCTGTAAGTGGTGCCTTCTTTATGGATTTTTTAAAATATTTTCCCTTTCTGCTGACTTCTGTGAACTGCTTTGCCTTGTTTCTTCCTTTTGAAAAGGTACACTTTTTCTTTTGATATTCTTACTGTGCTGAGATGAAGGACCATAGTAAATCAGAACTAGGAATGTATGAAGTTATTAACTGATACTGTTTTTCAGGTGTTTCAAGTTCTGAATGACAAGAAGCAGCTGTATGCTGTCAAATATGTGAATCTAGAGGAAGCTGATCAACAGACTGTTCAGAGCTATAAGAATGAAATTGCTCATTTGAGTAAACTGCAGCAACATAGTGATAAGATCATTCGCCTTTATGGCTAGTGAGTAAACACTAGTTTTATTTAACCAGCGTCTCTATATAAAAAGATATTTCCTTAACTTTTAACATAAGTATATGTATGTGTTTTTAGTGAAATTACTGATCAACATATCTACATGGTAATGGAGTGTGGAAATATCGATCTCAATAGCTGGCTTAAGAAGAAAAAAAACATTGATCCGTTGGAACGAAAGAGCTATTGGAAAAATATGCTGGAAGCTGTTCACACAATCCATGAATATGGTATTCTTAAATAATTCTCAGTATTTATACGGTTATATGGCAGAAAATATGAATGTGTTCTAATTTTGGAAGTGGTATCATTCTTAATGTTGGTGTAAGGTTAGTGATCTTCAAAGATGGATGTTTACTGTATTGTGGAAAAAAATTCAGTGAAACAAAAGACAATGGTAAATCTTGATGCTATGCAGACTTCGCTAACTCAAGGGGATCTGCAAAGAGCACCATTAGTGTAATGCTTTCTGTTTTCTTACTATAGCCAAGAAAATATTTTCTGAATTTGACTACAGTGTATACTCCCAATTGTACTTGGGAGTATACTCCATTAGACTCAAATTCTAGCCACTCAGTCTCTCCAAAAGAAGCTTTGACGTTAATGATAGATATTAGGAGCACTGTCATCTTTTCTTTGACAGTGTTTCAGCTTCTTCTTGGAGTTTTTCAGTCCTTCCTTTCGTCTTTACCTATGTAATCAAAGTGTTTGCATCTGTATTCTGTTTGGCTGTATAACATAAAGGAGAGGGCAGATTTGGATCCTTTTGCTATTTAAGAAAAAAGTGAAGACTAGTGCATATAGCAGAGATCATCACTTCTTTTCAGCACTAGAACATTCAATGGTGTGGCAAACAGCAAAATCTACTAAAATTCAGGCTACATACATACCTGTGATGTCTTTGAAACAAACAGTTTTGTAAAATATCAAGATGGAAGGGTTGATTATGTAGATAATAAACAAAATTCTTAGTCATGTAAGTTGGTCATTTGAGAAGTCAGTCATGTGTACTCTTTAGTGAATGGTAAGACTAAGCAATAATATTCTTTTCTTTTAAGTACCTACTTAGGTAATTATATAAGAGAAAGCCGCAGGCCTGGACAGGCCACTGAATTGCTCCAGAGCAGAATTTCAGTGCAGCAATGTGCACATAGAGCTGGAGGGCCTGTCCTGAGCTCAGGGACAGGCAACTCAAATCTCTTGGAGCTGTTTTGGAGTGCCTGCAGTTTTGAATAAGTAATAATTCAAACTGTAAACTCATAGAAGTCATAACTGTTTAAAAAGAAATGGAAGCATTTTTATGGAATCTGCAGAGAATAATTTGGGTTTGAGTGGTTAAAGCTGATTTGCACCTTCTCTCTGTTCAAGGGTTATGGGAATTCAGAATAGAAAACCCCATTTTAGTAGCTTGGATTGACTAAACCTGGATTTACTTTTAACTCTGTTTTACAGGCATTATTCACAGTGATCTGAAACCAGCAAACTTTCTGATAGTTGATGGGATGTTAAAACTAATTGACTTTGGCATTGCAAACCAAATGCAGCCAGATGTGACAAGCATCATTAAAGATTCTCAGGTGAAATACTTCTGAAAAATGCACTTGCACTTTTCTGTAAAATGCTGTGGTACCTACTAATAATTTTGATTATTGTAATAACTTCAATTAATATTGAAATTTTATGCTGAATGGTTTTATATGTGTATACAAATATTCATGTATATGGATTTTTACATGTTTTTATTGAACAGAATAACAATGACCTTCAACTGTAATAGAAAAAGAATTTCAATATGCTCTTCAGTGTTTTGGGACAAAAATCCAAGTTTTTATTAAGTGCTTCACTTAAAGGAATGTCTTTACATTTTTGTGGCTAGGTTGGGACAATGAATTATATGCCACCCGAAGCAATAAAAGATATGTCTTCCTATGGAGAAAATGGGAAGTCTCGTTCTAAGGTAACATGGTCTCTTTTCTCCTATTCCCTCCATGTTAAGAAGAAAGTAATTCAGTCATGTATCTTAACACTTGGCTTTCTCAAAATATTCCATTGAAACTTGAACACAAGAAAATTCATTCTGCTATGATGATGGTGGACAGAGATTGAAGGCTAAGGCTAAACTTCCCAACTACTTAACATTTTGCAGATAGAGTTTAGAAAAATGTAAGTGCTCGATGAATAGGTAAAATTGAAAGTAAAACAGATGCACAGTCTTGGGCATTAGAGGAGCTAATAATAAAATGATAGTATCTAAACTGACAATAAGCACAAATATTTTAAAATCAATTTTTATGGAGAAATATGAGAGTTCCACTATGTTATCAGTGTGAATAGCTCTGAATAGTAATATACAGTGAAATACATGAGCCTTTCACACACCAGAGGTTGTACTCATAACTCCAGTTACAAATGTCTTTTGAGCATCTTAAGGGCCCACCATGCTGTGCACCTCTGAAATCACCCCAGGCTGAAGTTTTCAGAGTGTATTTCTGGGAGGATCTTCCATGGAGTCGTGAGAGAATCATTCCTCAATTACTTCTTGGTTGCCTGTTGTGCTGCTTATGCCCTTTTGTTTTAGCTTTATTCTGCCAAGAACTGGCGATGCTCTTATGGTGCTGCTCACTGCTACACAGCTACATTTCAGGATTCTGCATCAATAGCCTTGGCTTAGAAAATTCCTTCTGAAAGCAAGAAAATATGCTTTCTGATATAGACCATTGTTGGTATGTTTGCTTAAACAAGTTATGGATGATGCTTGTGTCATTGTCATATTTTTTAGTTCTTTTAAGTGAGGGGCAGGTCTTGCAAGTAGTGAATAATACCTAATAAACTCTTTCAAAAGATGATGCAAGGAGGGCTAATATTTTAGGGCCACACGTACAAGTTCTGTGTATCCTATGAAGTTTTCTATGCTACAGAATACTGTGTATTGTAGAAATTTTCATAACATGACAATGGAATGTGAATGATGAGGAAAGTACTGAAGGAAAGCATTGTTACACTGGCAGTCAAAGGGATACATAATTGAGTGAAAAACTATTTTAAAAAAAGAGAAATCCATATGTATGTGCTTGTACACAAAGACTAACTTTTTAAAACAGTTGAATGGAATTAGTATTACATAGTGAAATGCAATTTTGTCTTTCTGAACTCAGAACAGAATATTTTGTAAATGGATTTTCTTTAAAAATGATACTTTTTAACCTTTCTTACAATTTTAAAAATTGCATGCAAAGTGCAGACTTGTTCTGGAACTCAGCTTATCTAAGCAAAAATGTAACCACTCTGCTGGCAGTCAGGTTCTCTGTGGTTTCCCCATGTCTTTCCTCTCCCCCACTCTGTACGCTTTTCTTAAAGTACTTCAGCTTCAACAGGAGAAGTGGAGAGTCATCCTGCAAAGAAACAGCCTGGGTGTGGTGGTCAAAATATTGATCTGAATCCTTGAAACCCCAAGGAACTGAACTGTGGCTTTCAACTTTGGGGACATAGCTGTGGTGTCTCAATGTTTTCTGGATTGAATTAATTTAGTATACTTTTACTTGTTTGTTTATAAATCTACAATTAAAATTCTGCTGCTCAACTTGTTAAGGACTAACTTTAATTGTATTTTAAGTTAGTTCTTTGAGTAAGTTGATTTTCAAAAGTAATAAGAACAGCTTTCTTATGGAATATCAGTGAATAAAGTCACATCACTGTCTTAGTAAATAATGGCATGCTGCCTTGGTGATTTTGTGTGATAGTTACTGAGATGTGTTATCCAGTTGAAAATGGATATGCTGTTAAATGAAATGACTGCACAGTTACAGGATAAACTGACTGAAGGGGCAATGTCTTAAGTGAGAAATAATCTTTAATTCTTTTTTTTAATATTAGATAAGTCCCAAAAGTGATGTGTGGTCATTGGGATGCATTTTGTACTGTATGACGTATGGGAGGACTCCATTTCAACACATAACAAGTCCAATAAATAAACTGCATGCTATTGTTGATCCTAGTTATGAAATAGAATTCCCAGATATTCCTGAGAAGGATCTTCAAGATGTGCTAAAGGTAACTTTTCCTTAAAATTAATTTTAATTTAAATAATGGCAATATATTTGTTTAAAGCATATTTTCTAAAACTGAAGGAGTTGTGCTTGAGAGACTTTTTTCACAAATAAATTCTCACTGCTACTTGTAGTAACAGATCTTATTCCAAAAGAAGATTTAATTAAGCTAGAGTTACTTCATATAGTTTCCATATTAAAGTCTATTTTCAGCTCAGTACCAAGTAAGCAAATACTTAAAGCAGTCTGACTTAACTCCTTTGGTTCAAAGTAAATACAGTAGTTTTTGTACTTGCCATCCCTTTCACTCACCCTGTGTATTTGCCTTCTTTTTGCATATTTGCCTGTGCTTTTACTTACCCTATTTGTGTTGCTCAGCGGGTCACAAATTGAAATCCAGAAACACTTATCGCCTTAACTTTTAAATTTCATTGTCATTTTGTGTCATTCAGACTGAAGTGATGTTGTAGGTTCTGATCTTCAAATCTTCTGACATTGTTGCTAGAGTTAAACAAGATACCAAACTTTATTGTGAAGTTACTGGCAAATGAAGGCAATTATGTTAACCTATTATTGTATCGTGACTTGAGTCTTTTTGAGTATGTAGTTTGGCAGTAAGGAATTTTGACATGCATCCATGGGATCTTTTAAATATCCTGACTGTAAATTCCTAAGAAAATTCTTAATTTATAGATAAAGCAGTCTTCCTTTTTTTTTTTCATTTCCAGCGCTGTTTAATAAGAAATCCTAAACAAAGGATATCTGTTTCGGAGTTGCTGGTACATCCCTATGTTCAAATTCAAAGTCATTGTCAAACAGGTACATTTATTTTAAAATGCATTTTATTGAATAATATTTATGTCTGCTTAAAAAAGGCTTTACTTTTATACATACTTTACACTTGCCTATGTCTGCTTCAGAAAAGACTTCAGTATATTAATTCTTAAACCTCTTAAAAACTGCACTGGTAATGTATACAACTTCAACATAATTATAAATTAACTGCAGATGTCCCAAGTGCAAAAGGAACAACAGAGGAAATGAAACGCATCCTTGGCCAGCTTGTTGGCTTGAATTCTCCCAACTCTATTTCTAGAGCTGCAAGGGTAAGTAAATTTTTTTCTTTTTTTTTTTAAATACGAGGGTGAAGTTGTTATCCTTTTAACAATATCATGATGTAGCTATGATTGTGGCCACTGATTTTCATATCATATAAAGCTTGCCTGCCTTGAGTAAACAAATGCCTCTCCTTCCATGCTGGTGTTTCCATATCAGAGACAAGTAATGGCGTAAACTTGATTTTAAATCTCTACAACTGGTTGGTTCTCTGCTGACTTGTGAAGCTCTGTAACTCTGCTCACACTGCTAAGTTAGCACATCTATCTTCTTTTAGGCATTGTGTTGCATTACAACTGCTACAACTGAGCTGTCTTAAAACTGTATTTTTATTTTCTGGAGAAATTCTGGTGTGGAATACCTTAGTATGTGATTTATATCAAGTGATAATATTTGTTATATAGTTTAAATCATGTGCAATACAACTGCGTTCACCCGAATACTTGTGTGTTTATTAACTTTCAGACTTTATATGAACAGTGCAACAGTGGTAAAAGTCTTGATGTATCAGCATTTGCAGAACTTGGGAGTCAAAAAACACGGACAACAAAATGATGTACTACAGTTCAGGATGCAACAGATGTCTGGTCTGTTCAAAAAGTATTTTGTGCTGCTAGCTTTTAAAAGGACACTCAGCATGAAGTTTGCATTTTTATATGTTCTTTGTGTTCTTCTGATAAAGCTTGCAGGTCAGTAAAAAGAATTTAATTGAATGATTTTCACCATGGACTCTTTCACTCCTTGCATACTACTTGGGCTGAACAAAGACAATGGCTACTTGGTGATTATAGTCTGTTCCTTACAAAGCACTACAGTGTCTGGAGTACAAAAAACTTGTATGAGAATCTGAGTTCTCTTATCCCTGTGAAGCTAAAATAAAAAGTTCCAAAAATTCCAGTTGATGTACACAAAAAAACATGCAAATATCTCTTGAGATATCTCCTACTTCATGAACAGAGTGTTAAGCTTTTCTGTCCTTTGCCAAGAAATACCTTGTGTCCAGTTTGGACTAGAACTAAGAAAATAAGCACATTGTTTGTATAAGCCATCACTTATAATGCTGAGAGATACATCAATGAGAGATGTAAATGTCACCCAGTTTTTGAGCTGTTCCTGTGGTTAAGTGGTGTGATGGAAACATCAATGCTGTTCTGAATTTATATGAATAAAATGGCTTTTGTTCTATTAAAACTGCTACTGTAAATCGACTATGCTTTTCCAATTCAAAAATAATAGAAAACCTTTCAAGATTCATGATGGTCAGAAATCACTAATTTGGATTTTTAAAAGTTTTAATACTAAGCACTCTCTAAATTGCACTGAACATAGCAGAACTGTGTTTTGCTGTGATTCTTATTGGATTCATCGAGGTTTGTTTTAATTCACTTACATCCGGTGAAAATGTACCAACTTCAGATTTTTTTAAATAATTCAAAGATGTTAAAATAATGACCAATAATTTTAAATTTTAACAAGGACTTCAGTTTCATGACAGTTACCATGTTGTCCCAAGCGTTGGAGTGCAAGCCAAAGGCCTGGAAATTCTTTCTGCCTCTGTGGTGGAGGTGCATGTTCATAGCAGTTCCGTCATCCATAGACTGCCTGGCAGGTCAGTTGTCTGGGGCTGGGAGAGACTCATCATTCTGGCTGCTGGAATTTTCCTTTAGCCAACACATTTGCTGCCTTGGGAAAATATGGATGGACTTTAGAGAATTCTAATAATCTACTTTGAGCATCACAAAATACCAAGTGGTAGTTTGATCTTCTAGGGATATGGAAATTGTTCTTGAAAACTTTCGGTTTGACCCTATAAAAGGGGAACTGCTACAGCCACTGCTGTGTGTATTAGTAGGGCTGAGAAATTTTTGTCTAGGTAAGATTATCTTATACCTATAGGAATAGGCATATTTTGCTGCATGCTCTGCTCTATTTGCCATTAGTGTTTATAGGGAATCACTATTGTCAACATCTGTTAAATAAAATGCATTACTTTTTATACTGGAATGCAGCTCTTGCTGCACTAATCCAGATACAGAATGGCAACTGTGCTTTGTATGATTCTTCAGCTCACAGCGTAACCATTTTCCATGCTTTTGCATACTGAGCAGTAATAGTTTATTAGAATCACTCAGAGCCCTATCACAATGTCTAGATCTGGAGTTAATAACAAAGAAAAGAGATTTTTACAATTCACTACCTGGAGAACAATACTGGAAGAAAGACTTGATTTCAATGTGTTCTTGCTATCTTTCCTGCCACGGATTTGTCACTATTGGATGATTTTATGGCCCTGTAAGAACTGAAGAATGAGAGAGAAGAATAGCACAACATGAAACTCATAAGAACTGTGTTTTTTCCCCCAAACATTAGTAGCTTTGGTTTTTAAATGAGGTTTTCAGAGCTTGCTAATATATTAAAAGCACCACTTGATAGATGGTAAACTTTGTTCTTAATTCTTTTATACTGAAAAGAGCATAACTATTTGAAGAAGTAGTCTTTAAAAAATCTTTAATGAAGAATTGTATATCTGAAATTTTATCAGACCTCCACTTCATGTCTGTTTCAAAACTCTATGCCCTTACCACCTTTATAGGCCAGTTAGGCCTATCCTCCTATGATGGAGCAAATGCTTGTAAAAGAGCTTTATTCTGGGGTGTGGTGGTCCTGTGTCTGTTCAGCACCTGCCCTCCCTTGTTTCAGGTTAGCAGTCATTTTCCAGGGAATGTGATGAAGGGTGGGATTATTCCTGATAGCAGGCTGGTCTGGGAGGAGGGCTGAAGCAGGGGACACAAGGAATGTGTGCTCACTCCAGTGCTGGAGCACAGGTAGGAACAGCAAATCTCCCTTGTAAGGGCAAACTTGGAATGATAAACTTAACTTTGTTGTTAATCTCACTGTCACTATACGAAACAGAGTGTGGAATCTCAGTTAGTCATCAGTGGGGGTAGGTGATAGTTATTCCATATTTCTAGGGAAAAAGAATTTTTCCCTTTAATGGTCTCATTCTTTCTGATTTTTATTTTTATTTTTTTAAATCCCAGATTATAGTGCATAATGAGTACAAATGCTAGTGATACTTCAGTTATCTGTTCAATATTTATATAAGTTCTCAAGCTTGCAGCTAATGAGGACAAATGTTATTGTTCTGCACATTTCATATTCTAAACTGTTTGGAAGACTACTTATGGTGTGGGAGCTGAAACACTATTTCTGGCATTCTCAGGAGAGGGGAGAGAGTATCAGTCTCTTCAGGGAAAACCTTGTGAAGAAAATCTTTGCAGAAACATATTTTCAAGGACTTGTTACTGAAATGTTTCCCAGCTACTTGTCTAGGTTACAGATCTTGAAAAATTTCTGCATAATTATTCTAATGTTGTAATTGTTATCCTTGCTGGTTTTGCTTCTCTAGTTCGTGTTGACTATTGAAAAGCAGTGCTGCATGCCTTATTCTCTGCTGTAATGTATGATTTATCAAACCTTTCTTTCATTCCATGACTGCTAAAGAACCCACAGGAAATATAACTGGCACGAGAGGGAGCTTATGAAAAAGGCCTGGGGCTGATGAGAGGCAGGGGTTGTTATCAGTCATCCCTTTTAAATAAATTTCTTCCATTGCAAATGGGTAATTGATTTATACTCCTTCCCCACATCAGTGATATGCCACAAGATGTCTGTCTACCTTGGCAGCTGCCACTCACCAGTCTTCAATCTATTCCAGGTTTATTTTCTGCTTTCCAAACATCCAACTCCCTTCTCAGATTCTGCTGGATCTGAAAAGGAAGTACAGAGTAGCTATGTGTGATTAGCTTTAAAGAACAGAAAATAGCAGAACTACTATCTTAAATGCTGAGTAACAGGTAGCCGTCTGAAGCTTTCTCAAGGTTACAAAATGCCCATTGTTCATTACTGTCACCCTCAAGGCCACATTTCAGGACATCTTGTTTGTATAAAATGAGGAGTGAAGATGGTTGACTAAACCAGAGTATGTCTCTCTGTATATAATACTGTATCAGCTAATACTGAGTTACCACAGCTACATGAAGACTAGAAAAGTAAGTCAGCTGACACTACAAAAACCTAACTGCAGAAGAGTGACTTGCTTTTTTATTTATGGATGGGTGTAGCACAACTCAGTCTCCAGCTTCCTCATGAAGGGAAGGGGAGGGGCAGGCACTGATCCCCTCTCTCTCGTGACCAGTGACAGGACCTGAGGACATGGCCTGAAGCCGGGTCAGGGGAGGTTTAGGTTGGATATTAGGATAAGGTTCTTCACCCAGAGGGGGTTTGAGCGCTGGAACAGGATCCCCAGGGAAGCAGTCATGGCACCAAGCCTGAGTTCAAGTTGCATTTGGGCAAAGTTCTCAGGCACATGGTGATCCTTGGGGTGGTCTGTGCAGGGACAGGAGTTGGACTTTGATTCTTGTTGGTCCCTTTCAACACAGGACATTTTATGATTCCATGATTCTGTGATTCAGCCTGACCAGCTGTATGATTAGTTGGAATTCAAACACTAAATGGAGTTTAAGTTTTGAAGGCTCTGCTCTTATAGTCTGTCTTGGTGGGACAACACCCAGAATTGAGTCATTGAAAAGTATCAGAAAAGGAGGATGCTTGCTTGCTGCCTCTTCCAGGACACTTGACCAAGGAGTAAGAAAAATCTATGCACAAATCTATCCTCCTGGTGCTGGAGGAGTCAGACTGCTGCTTATCTAGCCTTCTGAAAGGCACTCTAAGGTCCTACTGCTGAACATGTGCCTGGGCAGGAAGGAAGTGGTTAAATCCCAAACAGTAGAAAGTGCAGAGCAGTGTATGAGTTAGTCTGAAGGAAAGTGGTCAAATCTGTTGCTCTGTTCTGTTCGCTCCTGCGAGTTTCTGTTCTTTCTTTAAGCACTTGATATTGGTTTCATGCTACACAGTTAACTGATTCTGGGAATAGTGATAGAATATTAAATTAAAAAATAAACAGTTGAAGTAAACTTGAGTTCTAGTCCACACCTGAAGTCTAGGTTACTCCCGAGCTCCTCAGCAAGCATCACTGGCTAATCCTTGCAGATGCCAGTTATGACAACTAAGTGCTAAAAACTGCTTGCTTCTCCCTTCTGGTTGTCTATGCTCTTATTGCCTTGCTGGTCCCTCAGTTTTGTGTGAGTTCTCAGCAGCAAGGATAAAACAGATACTACTTTATCAGATTTCTCTCTTTGACACTCTTATGTTTAAGATACATCCTGTTTCATCTAATAGAAAAGTATTCCCTTCCTGCTGGATTCATATATCTCCTCCCAGCTTGGTTATCTGTGCCCACCTGCCAAGAGCATGAAGCCTGTCAGGAAGCTGATGTAGTGTGCCTTTGTTTGCTTACTGCCTCACATAAAGTAATTAAGAGAGAAATCTTGCAAGATAAAGGCCATAAAGAATGGAGAAGGCAATGCAGTGTGATTTACTCATAGGAGACAGAGGTGTACACCTGTATGGGCACAGAAGGAGTCTTTGTACAGCCTGCCCATACACTTTCATGGGAGTTGCTGAAATGAAACCTGAGATAAAAATCTGACTTCTCACCTCAATTCCTCCCCTTGGCAAGTAGAAATATCCACAGCTAAACATGATGCAATTCCAACATGCTGGCTCTAATCAGATGAATTGCTAAAATCCAGGCAGCTTTTGCAATGAAAGATATGACTAATTTAATGTGGAATAGTGGTACTACTATTCTGAACCCTGAATAAACATAAGGAATAGGTCAGTTATTAAACAGTATCAGTCCATTAGTCTTGTTACTAATAACCTGATTGTTACATGCTCTGTCTATGTCCCAAGTTTTTTCTCTATTTTACAGAGCTGTTGAAAACCAATTAGAAAACAATGAAGCAACTCTGTTTAAGGAGTTAGGTTGATTCTTGCTTCCTGTGTAATCTTGGATAGGATCATTTAGGACCTTTAAGATCAAGTCTAATTTGAGCCTAGCTCTGCCAAATCTGCCAAAATATTTTTGAGTCTTTATCTCTTTACATTTCTTGCCTCATCTGTTTAGAATTTGGCAGAAAGCTGTTCAGTGCCATGAACCTGTGCAGTGCTGCTTGTGTTCAGTGACACTGTGGGGGATAAAGCTCTTGATGCTGCTATTGCAGAGGGGCATCGTACTTTGAAGTACTCTTAACAGGCATAAAATTTGCCATCCACATGGTGTTTGGATGTTCCTGCAATGGGCATGATATGCAGACACACAGTTCTGTGCAGCAGAAGGCGCTGAAGTCTCCTCCATGGTGGCTGAGGAACGCTGGGCACTGCAGCAGCTGCTGTGCTATGGAGGGACTCCTGAGCCATCCACTAGGAAGCACTGACCAGAATTTCAGGAAGGAATCTCAGTAACAAGACAAGCAGGAGTCTTGTGTCTTCAGCAGGACTCAGGTACCTGATTCAAAGGTGAGTGATTGCCTGAATTTTTTAGTCTATTCTCGGGACCTAGCAGAGGTCCACCACTGCAAATATAAAGACATTTCCTAACTTCAGCGGTGTGTGCTGGGCAATGCAAATGTGAACAAGGAATTGGTTTTAAGGAGAGCAGATGAACATCCAAAGAAATCCTGGAGTTTGGCATGTATTTTGCCTGGAGTTAGAGGATGCTTCTGTTACTGCTCTAGCTTCTTCTCTGGGAAGAGAAGATTGACAGAAAAACCAAGTTACCTTCATCAATGTTCACAGCTGAGGAACTCAGAAGTTTTCATTTAAGAACCGTGCTCTGTTAAAGGAACAACTTGAAATTGATGTGCAGCTTTTTAGGACAGTTGCTAAAGCTCTCTGGGCCCAGGTGATATTGACTAAGGAAGTTTAAAGGAGTTTCCAGTAGATGTTCTAGATGTCCTGTGGGATTTTTAAATTAGCCTTAGGAACCCAGAAATGGAAGGTAGTAAATGTGATACTGGTCTTCAAGCGTGTTGGAGCTTGTAAATTAGACTACCAAATATGCCTTCCATAATAGGTAAAGCCTATGTTGACAGAACATGAAGAAATTCACATGGGAGGAATGTATCACATATACATATAACACAAGGGGCTTTGGAGTGGTATTTAGGGAAGGTTCTTGTGCATTATACATAGTTCTCTGAAAATGTCTGCCAAACCCTTGTACTGAAGGACCCAATTAGGATATTAATTAATGGGAAAGGAAGAGAACACAACAAATTATTGGTGTAGTGCTATATAATGCATTTGGTTTGAATGTTGTCTGCAGTCACTGAAAAGGATCTAATAAAGCTAGAGAATATTGAGAGGTCCAGTGAGAGGGTCCAAAGAGATGGAAATTACTTCCATACAAGACTGAAGGCTGCATGACTTCCTTAGGAAGCTATCACTCTGGCCAAGGTGGAAGAGGATAGGATAGGAGGAATCAGCATTGCGTAGGGATAGGACCTGATGAAATGATCAGTCTGACTTTTAGAAATGGATGCAAGGAAGATACCAGAGTTCAGTATGCAAAATGTAAGTGCATCTGGAATTAGACTAGTGGGGGATATTGAGGAAGCCAAAAGTATCAGCATGTTCAGAAAGAGATTGGATACATTCAGGGAGGTTAGGATGATCCTTGGCACTGGTTGTAATGGTGAGATGTAATCTCTGGCTTGGGAATTCCTTCTAAACCTCTGATCCCAAGCACCTGGAACGTTTCGACAGAAATGGAATCGCCTACCTTCCTGAAAGGATTCATGTTGGAAAAGGATATCAGACCACACTGCCTTGTGCTCTGACCCACTGTGACAACAGATTCCTTAACTGGAGCCCTATGGCTGGGTTTCCTTGGGTACCAGATACTTGATTTCAATCTCCGTGCCTGTCAACATGACAGTTTTCGCAAGCGGCGTTCAAATGAATTTGAATGGATACATCAGTGTCAACTGAGAAGCAGTCATGTTTTAGCAGGCATCTTGTGCGCTGGCAACGGCTCAGCCATATCTGTACAGCATTATCTCGCTTCCCACTCCCCTTCTTCCTGAGCCACTGCCTCAAGTAGTCATGCAGGTTTTGTAACTTTGCTGTAACTTCCTTGCTGAGATTGTGTGCCATACCTCAGAAGGGCACCTGGAAGCTAGGATCATGGCAAAGGCTTTTGCCTGGATGTCAGCTTGCAGCAAAGCTGCAGGAGAGCAAGTAGCAGGGTGGTCAACTACAGCACTCTGCAGTAGGAGCAGGGTTCAGGTCTGCTTGTCAGAGGTTTTGCCTTCGATGCACTTTTAGGTTCTGTGTACACACTATCGCTTTCTCTACTCATCTTGTAACCCGTACTGACCTAGTTGGCACTAGGTCACACTTCACACGCTGCCTGCTGATAATGCTGGCAGCAATTCCTGCCAGCAGCTTAGGTCGGTGCAGGTCGTGATGTTTCAATAGTCACTTTGGCACTCTGGTGGGTTTTTTGGTACATGGGTGGGTCTACAACCAGTCC
This sequence comes from Myiozetetes cayanensis, assembly GCF_022539395.1. Classification (NCBI taxonomy): domain Eukaryota; kingdom Metazoa; phylum Chordata; class Aves; order Passeriformes; family Tyrannidae; genus Myiozetetes; species Myiozetetes cayanensis. Next base: position 82,070,644 of record NW_026087411.1, on the reverse strand, counting down.
TGCAAAACTTGTTTAACTAGCCCTTCCTTTGCACAGTTCCCTGTGTGCTCAGCCTTCCCACACCACCTTGCCTCACACTTTGCTATATGCATGTCCTTACACCCTGTTTCAGGGCAATAGCTGGATGCTTTCCAGTGGTGGTTTCATGGGGAAATGCCAGTTCAAGGAGTTCACGGTGTTTCTTTCAGATTCTTCTGGGTTTCACTTTAGAGTGGTGCCCGGTATCATTTGGGAAGACTCTTGCCGTAATTCCAAACATAAGGCCTCTATGTCCTGAGTTTAGGTCCTTTCAGGATCTGGAGTAAGCCTGCTGGAAAAAAAAAGGAGCCCAGATCATTTGCTGTTAACTTTGTGGCCTGTCATACTGGAGTGTTAAATCTTGTCCCTTCAACCACTAGTCAAGGATGTGTTTGAATTCAGAGGGGTTCTAGTTCATGGAATACTAGTGAAAAAGTAAACTTTCCTGCATATCAGACATCCTGGTTTTGATTATGTTTGCAAACCTGCATGTTCCCATAAGGGATGTGCATAAAGACTGGCTTGTAGTGAGTCAGTCCATAAACATTACCAATGCATGAGTTGTGCATCCAAAGCTGGTGCGTCCAAGCACATTTTCCATAAAAGCTTATTCATCGTACCTCCTTACAGTAAACAGGAGTCACTACAAGTGCAGGCTTGCTTATTTTATTTACTGAAATATATCTGTCTTAATTTTGTAATTATAATAATAACTTGAAGTCTATGTTGTTGAGATAAGGTATCACAGAGGTTCATTGATTTTCATCTTAAGCATCTCTTAGAACATCACACCCTAATAATGAAGAATTTTCCTAAGACAGGCCAAGTATAAAAGAAAGATGATGGTAATGAACGCAAGACTAGATGAAGCATCCACTTCCTTCTAAAGCAAAACCATGTTGTAGTTCCTGGTATTAATGGACCAAAGCAAAAACTCCCCCAAAAAACCTGAGCACACAACAAAGCAAAAAGCCTAACCAGAAACAGGGAGGCGCTGCATCTCCAGTGTTCTGTCTGGTGAGCTGTTGTGAGCCTCTGGGAAGGTGCCTGTCTATTCTCCTGCTTTCCCCCAGCCTTTCTTCTTCTCTGAGTGAGTCAAGCTTTTTGTAGAGCATTTTTCTGACCCACCTACTAACCTCTCTTTGCCCTTTTGCATATCCTGACTGACCACATTCAAAGAAGATGAATTGAAAATTGAATTATTTCAGAATTCTCACCAGATACCTTTTTAGAAGGAAATATTAACACTACTTTATCTTTTCAGGGAATACTTAACTGAGCACAATCCCCAGGGTGCATCATTGTTGTTGTCTCAAGCAGCTGTTATTCATCAGTGATAAAAGAAATGACTAATGAAGAACTCCTTTTCCACCCTTCCTTTTTCACTTCCAACTGCTAAGCTCTCAGCACACAGGTGAAATGCTTTACTTTTGTTTCCAGATGCTTGGCCTGGTCTGTGTATGATAGAGTTTACTGCAACCTCTTTTTACCTCTACCCATGAAGATCACCACCTAGATTTGAATTACTGATCCTGAACTGAGGATGATAAAGGTAGAGGGAATGATAAATTTATTTAGAATACTGGTTTTGTCATTAATGAAAATATTGTCTGCGATCCTTAAGCTTTGAAGGAGTCTCATGAGCCTCTTTTCAGCCTACTGGATCTGGTCTTGCTTTGCACCAAGCTCCTCAGGCTTCTGATTTCTTTCTGACCAGCATGATGACATCCAAATATCCATGACTAGCAACAGTGTTAGTACCATATATTGTTGTCTGTCTTAATGGTTCACTTTTCCCCATTGCAACCAGTAATTGTTTTGCCTGAAGATGCGTGTGAAGATATATGCAATGCCTCCTGATCTGCTGACTGTCATGAGGAAAGATTCTTTAGTAGGGTCTGATTTATTATTTAATAAACCCAAGCTGTATTTTGGGTCACTTTCTACATTATTACCATTACATGCTTTTAAATTTAGTCACACATTTGAGATCAGGCTGGTTAGTCTTGCATAAATCAGCACATTTTTGTCTTTTATTAGTCTCTGTGATCTTCAAACACGTTACATGCACTGTAAAATAAATCCACCTAACCTGCAATTTCATGTTCCAATCCTTTCAAAGTTACTGAAGAGCAGCTTATTGCGGCCAGAATTAAGGTCCCTATTGCCTGTCTCTGGCCAATACTGGATGCTAAGGAAAGAGTGGCCTGGGGCAGGTGTGCAGGGATGCTTCCGAGCTGGTGATGAGCACCTTCCCTTGGGTGCAAACACAGTTGCCCTTCCAGTTACAAAATGTGTTTGTGCAACGCCATGCTTCGCTTCAGTGGCCATTCTGCCTTTGCTCCATGAAGACCTTGTGCTTCTCATTGAAAACTGAGGCAGAGAATTGGCTGGTTTTGAGGTTATATATGAATTTAGTTATACGTATATTTCCTCATTTTTCCCTGTTGGCTTTTAGGTATGAGAATATCCTGTTTGACCTTGCAAAGGATATCAAAAGAAGATGGTGGAAGGCACTGCCATGGAAAGGGACCCTGGGGGTCCTTGTTGATGGCAAGTTGAATATGAGTCAGCAGTGCCCTGGCAGCCAGGAGGGCCAACTGTGTCCTGGGGGGCATCAGGCAAGGCGAGCGAGGAAGGGGACTGTCCCGCTCCACTCTGCTCTGCACTGGTGGTGGTGGTGTGGTCTCACCTTGAAGATTGTGTGCAGTTTTGGCACTGCAATATAAGAAAGATCTTAAGCTCTGGGAGAGCATCCAAAGAAGGGCAACAAAAATGGTGGGAAGAGCCTTGAGGGGAAGCGATATGAGGAGTGGCTGAGGTCACTTGGTGTGTTCAGTCTGGAGAAGAGGAGACTGAGGGGAGACCTCACTGCAGTTACAACTTCCTTGTGAGGGGAAGAGGAGGGGCAGGCACTGATCTCTTCTCTGTGGTGACCAATGGCAGGATACGAGGGAATGGCCTGAAGTTGTGTCAGGAGAGGTTAAGTTCGAATATTAGAAAAAGGTTCTTCACCCAGAGGGTGGTTTGGTGCTGGAACAGGCTCCCCAGAGAAGTGGTCACAGCACCAAGCCTGATAGAGTTCAAAAAGTGTTTGGATGATACTCTCAGGCACATGATGTGACTCTTGGATGTGAAGGGCCAGGAATTGGACTGGATAATCCTGCTGGGGGTGCTTTCAACTCTGCATATTCTGTGAGTCTGTAATCTTGGCTTACCTTTTAGATGAAAAAAATTTTTGAAAAGTTAACCTTTTTTTTTTAAAAAAAAACCCATCAAATTTTATGCCTGAAACTTATGCTTTTTCAGTTTTTAAAAATCAAAAGCTATATTCCTAGATCCACATTTGTTTGTTTGTCCTGCCACTTTATTTGACTCTGTGATCATTTGTTATTTCTAGAAGAGACTCTTGCAATCCTTCTATCCTCTTTGCTTAACAAAATGAAACCAACTGGCTTTTGGTCTTAAAGATTTAGGAGCTACTTGCTAAAGAGAAATGTCCCTCCCTAGGTTGTGTCTTGAATGTTTGGGGGTTTTTTGAAGCTGCCAGCCTCCCAAGGGGTATAACAGGTGGCAATATGTAGTCTGTGGTTCTACTTTCCTGTAGGCAGGGCTGCTGCCCAGCATGGCAGAGATGGATGTCACCTGCTGGTCAGAAAAGAATCACAAACCTGAGGAGCTTGGTCTGAGGCAAGACCATAAATCAGTGATGCCCTCATGCTGCTGGTATGATGTGGCCACAGATCTGCCCTGGGAAGTTCATTTCAAGTCAGGTCAGGACTTGAGCACTAAGGACTAGAAGAGACTTCTTCAGCAGAAGGATGTTCTCCTGCGTCTTCTACGCTCTGAGCTCAACTACTTGCCCTGATTGTAACATTGCCTTTTAATTGCTTAATGTTGCATTTCTGCTGTAACTGCTGCTTCCGGTTGCCCTTGTGTTAATTATGGTCAGCTTTTAATGTGAATTGTGACTGTATTCAAATCAGATCTGTACCAGAGGCAGCCAGAGTACAACTTTGCAGCTTTGCTTTCTTCATCTTTCTGCGCAGCGTCATGGTCAGAACAGTGCCGAAGTGTGGGGTGGGTTTCTTTTCATGCTGTTGTTGGTGCTGTCCTGAGAGGTTATCAGTGATGATGTTTCAGAGCAATATATCACTGTCCAGTCAGTGTCCAATTGATACTGGCTTTGGCATAAGAGCTGGTAGGGTAATGTCGGCAGTCCCTTCTGTTCTCTGTGCAGGCCTGTATATTTGGCATAGAACTGGTAGGTGTTGAATGTCCTCAGTCCACCTATTAATTTCAAGCTAATATGAAATGTCTTTTAACCTTGGATCTCTCTCTCTCTAAAAAAATATATTAGTCAGAGTCTAGATGCCTTTAAACAGGTTTCTACCTGTACTGACAGTTTCCTCATATGTCAGTAAGAGATTATGAACAATCTTTTGTATTCATAGCTCTACTTTTTTTCGTAGGGTTTTGATTTACAGGTCTTGTAATGGTTGTCTGAGTTGTACAATACCGACACGCCACTGGCTACGGACTGTATTTTAGCTCAGTTCTGATGGATCCTCTGGTAAAAATTTCTGTATTCACCAACTCTCTCCCAGGTTGGCATTTGATTTGTAGGTTACCTATGCTGACTTCAAGCACACAGAGCTTTTTGGTGATGTCTGAAAGGTGTGTTTCTTGAGGCTGTTAATGGCAAATGCTTTTTGTCCAGAGTCAGACAGCACTGGTCTGCCAGCAGTGGGCGTAAAACTGCCTGTGACTATAGACTTTGAGCAAACCCGCTGTTCCTGCTTAAACAGCTGTCAAGTTTTGCATCATCAACCATGATTCAAGTTCTCTTCAGCAGTAGCACGACATGCCCTGTGACTTCTGAGCAGTAAGCTCAGCCAGGGTCGTTGTGTAGTCTCAAAAATTAGGGATTTTTTTCTTTTCAATTATGTGAGCTGGGTGTCAGGATGTTTTTATTTCCATTCCAGCCTCTCAGAATCTTCCCTGTCTTCTTTCAGGGTGTCTGTTGGAGCCTGCCCTGCCCCTACATCTTTCTGATATGACAAAAAGCACAGTATGTGGAAACATGGGGAAGAAGAAGCCATATATGAGACCTGTGTCTGAGTATGATGTTAATCTATATGTCCATTTCACTGCTGACTGTGGTAATGTCTGTATTACTGCTTTCTGTTCGTCTTCTGCTATGACAATGACATTACTGTGAAGAGCAGTGAGTGGCATCTGTTTCCAGTTAGATGTTGCAGTGTCTCTTGATGACTAGCAGCACGCCTGGCTCAAGACTCATGATCGTTTCACAGATTTGCTTCATGCAGTGCCCAGACTGCACCTTCCCCCTCATGCGACACAGACCTCCCAGAGGAGCATCCTTCCCTCTGCCTCAGTGGCTGTGTCTGTTCTGGTAGATAGACAAGGGCCTCCTCCCTGTTGCAGCTGTGTGGCTCACACCCATACACCTGAACTCACTTCTGTCCCAGACTATGGTTCTTCTCACCCAAAATGCCTCTCCTGAGCTTGTGCCTGTCCCTTGACTCTTCTGGGAAGGAAGCAGTTGGCTCTGGCAAAACTTCAGGTGTGTAGTTTGCCACCAGTGAAGCAGCAGGTGGCAAAACGGGGTATTTCACATCTGCTGGCACAGTGAGGTGACTGGATGGCATCAGTAAGGGCTGGTGTCAGGCAATTCAGCATCAGCTGCCAATTCTCAGAGGAAGGCCAACAGTACTGCATCTGGGAAAGGGAAACAAGCTCAATGGCATTTGGTCTGTGGTTAGACCCCAAACCATTTTTCTGGTTACCCCTTGTAAATATCAGGAGAGTAGTGCTGCAACCAAGCTGCCTTTATTATTATTATTATTATCCCTCTAAATCAATTTCTTGAAAAACAAATTTCTCTTAAGTGAGAAACTTTGGTCTGTCAGTCTTAAGGTCAAAGCACGTTTATTCCTTTGGTATTGCAAAGGGCTCTTGGGGTGCTCTGTTTGCATCCCGAGGTTGCAAACCAGGGAGCAGGGACCACACTCAGAAGGATGCAGTGTAGCACGTTTCTGAGTGTTTTGCATCCACTTGAGGGCACCACAGTATTGCCGGTAGCAGAGTTTTTGTTAACTGCATGGGAGACTGTACACTGCACTTTAAAAGAATCTTTTAGGAAAAAAAGCAACTGCATAATTTATTTAAAGCCACCAGCACCCTATAAGAATGTGTATTTCTGCTCTGTTTTATCTTCCACAGGATTATGGGCATCTTGCCCTAGCACACAAGACTCTCTGTTTTGGTATACATATTATACCGAGCCCTTTCACTGACTGCAAAGAGCGAGGGGTGCTTTGTGGGTGAACAGACTGAAATGGGGAAAAAACATGGAAAAATTTAGTTCTTAGCTCTTGTGAGACACCAGATTTTCTGAAAGCCAGGGCAGTGACAAATCATTTAGTTGAGAAGGGCCTGAGAGCCAAAGGCAGACAGTGTGAGCAGCATTAGGAGTGGGCTGGGCATGCAGCCCCCTCTGCACCATCACCTCCAGCAGGAAAAGCCTCTGTCACTGAGATGCTGAACCTCTTCTCCCTTCCTTTTTACATCCTATGTCTGCTTCCCATCCTTTCTTTCTCTTCAAGCATGGCTTTTAAATTTCACCTCTGACGTTTCCATCCACAACCCGCCTAATGCAGTCATGTTTGTTATTGCCCTCTGCACCATCCCCTGCAGGCACAGGAAAAGTCCAGGTTTGAGTGCAGCTGCATTTCCTCAGCAAAGTGAGTTCCTTTAAACAATAAAGTCACCTGCATTGACTGAGCAGGTCCCCCCTGTATTGCACAGCTTCTGAGAGAAGCAGAGGCTGAACAAGCCCCAGGATAAAAGCGGCCTTGGGTCACCCTGCATCCCCTCAGAGTTACAGCATCTTGACTCGGTTGCTTGAAGGAGTGTGATGCTGGTGATGGATGTTTTCTTGATGGTTTTAGGGGGGTTTCTGCATTTTCATAGAATCATTAAAGTTGATAAAGACCTCTAAGATCATTGAGTCCAACTCTTAACCCAGCCCTGCAAAGTCTGCCACTAAACCATGTCCCTGAGTGCCATATCTGCAGGCCTGTTGAACACTTCCCGGGATAGTGATTCTACCACTTCCCTGGGCAGCCTATTCCAGTGCCTGATCACTCTTTCAGTGAGGCAATTTTTCTTAATATCTAATCTCACTCCCCATCGCCAGCACAACTTAAAGCCATTTCCTTTCATCTTATCACTTGTTACCTGGGAGAAGAGACTGATCTCTACCTGGCTACAACCTCTTTTCAAGTAGTTGTAGAGAGTGAGGAGGTCTCTCCCAGCCCTCCTTTCTCCAGGCTAAACAACCCCACCTCCCCCAACTGCTCATTATAAAACTTGTGTTCCAGACCATTCCCCACCTCTCTTGCCCTTTTCTGGACACGCTCCAGCACCTCAATGTCTTTCTTGTGGTGAGGGGCCCAGAACTGGACACAGCACTCGATGTGTGGCCTCACCAGAGCTGAGTATAGGTGGACAATCAGGGCTCTGGTCCTGCTGGCCATGCTATTGCTGACACAGGCCAGGATGCCCTTGGCCTTCTTGGCCACCTGGGCACACTGCTGGCTCATATTCATCTGCCATAGACCAGCAGTCCCAGGCCCTCTTCTGCTGGGCATCTTTCCAGCCGCTCTTGGCCTGACCTGCAGCGCTGCATGGGGTGGTTGTGACCCAAGGGCAGGACCTGGCATTTGGCCTTGTTGAACCTCATACAGCTGGCCTCGGCTCATTGATCCAGCCTGTCTAGATCCCTCTGCAGAGCCCTTTTGGCAGAGAGGGTTGACTGAGGGTCTGACTGAACCAGAAAGAACAAACAGGTAGTCTCTTCCTGCTGGGGCCAATTGCTAACTGGTCAGGAGTCTGGTAAAGCACTGCAGAGAGGTGCCTGGGGAAACCTCCCAAGGGGTACTTTGAATTCAAGCTTATTACCTCAGAGGAATAAAAATGAGGAGGTGTGTGCTGCTCTGGCAAGTGCTGCAGGCCTTGGAGTTGTGCCCCAAAGTGTTTCTGTTTGTATTTCAGAGGCTGGGCGACCTCAGGCTTGTCAGCACAAGAATGGGCTCCCAAATGCATAAAGTTTCAGTAGGAGAGATCTGTCCTACAAAGTGAGAAAGAGTGTGAATAGATTTAATTTGTGGCTCAGCCCAAGACTCCAAAGGGCCCTGGCTGGAAGGGCACCAGGCAAATAAACAGGAAAAATGGTTTTGAGTCTCAAATCTACCACCAGGTTGTGTGAAAAACTGCGTGACCTCTCTGAGCCTCAGCTTCACTAGCTGCACACTGCACTTCATTATGCTCACATTCAATAGCCTAAAATGTAAGGGTGACATTGCTGTCTAGATTGGCTTTTGTTATTTATGGCCTCATTGAGAACCTTATCTTTCTCAGTGACTCATCCCTTCCAGAGCTCCTTTACAACAGATGAAATTTCACCCGATAAAAGGCTTTAGGCAGGCTGGTGTTGGTATAAAAGGGTGGGAAAGACGAATGCCTCTTGTCAGTGGGTCAGCTGCTTCCTTGCCAACTATTATCTCTCTTAGTTTTGCTGAATGAAGTTGGTGATCAGGCTGTGAGATTTGGGACCGACAGTCATTCTGGTGATCCTGTGCCAGCCAGGGGTGAGGTGCAGCCTGCACTCCCCACAGAGGCTGAAAATCAGACACCACCTGATTTTTACGAACTGTTTGGAGAAGAAACATTGATAGAAATAAATCCCTGGCTTTCCGTGGTAAGAACCCAGAAGTCTCCCCAACCCAGAGTTGTTGCACTGAGTGAGCTGCGTGACACCCTCCCACTGTCCCGGTCAGTCAATGGTGCTGGGTCTGTTTCCTGCACCTTCTCACACTGTACTCCTGAGTCAAAGTGCATCTGAAAGCCCAGGGATCAACTCCACAAGTCACTGTGTCTCCTTCCTCTGCCAGACCAGCTAACCAATCAATTTTCTGTAAAGAAATCAGAATTATGTTCTGTGAATGTTGACTCCAACAATGTTTCTTTCATCCCTTTTAAGCAGCTTGCTGTAGGTGTCAGAAGAGAATGGTTCCTAAGAAACGACTATTTAGTAGGCACCTGCACAGTTCAAAAGGGCATTGAGAATTAGGCTGGAATTAATGCTTTTGTAAGGTGTCTCCAGCACCTCTGGAGGCTTCTCTGGTTGTCTGTGAACTCTGCACTCTCCCTTTGAGGCACGGAGTTCAGCTGTGCTTCTCAGTCTTCACCTGCTTTCCCTTTCTGCCCAACTGGTCCATCCATGCTGTGAGGAGTGGCTGCATGCAAATCCCTCTCGCTCCTTGTTTTCTTTCATGTAAATCCATTAACTTGGCAGCTTTTAGTACCTTTGACACCTGCCACAGTTTCACCCCAGCCAGCAGCCAAGCCCCATACAGCCGCTCACTCACGCCTCACCAGTGGGGTCAGGGAGAGAATTAGAAGGGTAAAAGCCAGAAAGCTCATGGGTTGAGGTAAAGACAGTTTAATGGGAGAAATAAAAGCCAAACACATAAGCAAAGCAAACCAAGGAATTAATTTGCTGCTTCCCATGGTTAGGCAGGTGTTCTACCATCCCCAGGAGAGCAGGGCCCCATCACACATAGTAGTGACTTGGTAAGACAAACACCATCACTCCAACTGCCCCTCACCCTCCCTTCCCCTTCCCCCTTCTCCCCTCTACTTTATGTACTGAGCATGATGTCATATATTCTGGAATATGGTCAGTTGGGGCCATCTGTCCCAGCCCCTCCCAACCTCCCAAGCACTCCCAGCCCCCTTGCCAGCATGGAAGTATGAAGAGCAGAAAAGGCCTTGGTTCTGTGTAAGCCCTGCTCAACAATACCAAAAACATCTCTATATTATTGTATTCAGCACAAATCCAAAACATATCCCCATACCAGCCACTGTGGAAAAAATTGACTGTACCCCAGCCAAAACCTGCACAACATCACATCTTCCCCAGTGTATGTTTTTCTTACCAGTTCTTCCTTTATCTCAGGTGATCCTCCTGGTCACTGGCTCTGATGCCAGTGAGATACAGATTCCACCTAAGTCTCCACAGAGTGATTATTACAAACATGTTTTGTGTTTCTAGCTCTGTCTTGTGCTGCATCACTTCCCAAAATAAGCTTTGCACACCCTCTTTTTTGTTTCATGTGAAAATCTTCTTCAAACTGAAATATCTACAAGCAGTGAAACAAAGGGCTGAAAGTATGAAGGATTTTGTCAATAAATTTAAATAGGTTTACACAGCTTGCTCCTTTTTTTTTCCCCCCCTGCCCTGTGTCTCCTGTGAATGTAAATGGGAAATTAGCCTTAGGATTATATATTGCTGAAGAGAAATACAGCAAGAAGGGATCAGTCACGGGTGATGTTAGCTGGGAAAAGCTTCCTCTGGGCTTTCTCCTGGTTGGCTCTAAAACATAGAAAAGCATATGCAAAAACCTGATTGAAGAGGCCTGCTTGTGTTTAAATACATGTGTGTTTAAACGATTATTTAAAAAACCCTTTACAAAATTGACATTAAAGCACTGTTTTCTCAGTGTAAAGTAAAGGCAAAACCAAAGCAGTCTTACTTGAAACTTGTTGTCAAATGGTACTCACTGAACTATGGCTTTATAGCATAGACATGGTCATATTAGACCAGAGATAAACATTTTCCATTAATTTAACTTGTTGCATAAACAAGATGAGATTATGTGTACTTTTTGCTTTTGAAACAGCATATTTAGCAAGTACATGCTGCTGCTGGATCCCCATTAAAGGTTAACTGAAGTGAGCTGTCATATTGGTCTCTTATCAGTTGTTTTCTTCCTGTGAAGTCAACCTGCATATAATTCTCTGTCCTTGGATTTTGCAATTACATCTGGGTAGTTTGGGTTACCTTTAAGATGGTCAGAGTGAAAATAAATAATAAACTCGTGGAGGTGGTTGTCAGATCAAGAGTCACTGGTTTCTTGCAGAAAAGTAGCAGCTGTGTTGTCATCACCCTTTTTGTAGCTAATCCACCTACACATTCAGAGGCTCAGGAGAGTACCTGGATTTGGAGTGAGAAAAGAAAAGTCTAGGAAATAGGGTGGCACAACAAAGCTTCATAATACTCTATAAACAGGGAAGTATTTTTCTATCACTCCTGCTCTTATTTGTATTATCATAAATAGCACCTGTTACATGTTATAAGCATACATGAGGCTATATCCCAGCAACTCTCTTAGAACAAATGATATATGGTTATCAGGGTCGATCTGCCTTCCATCTTTACTTTCACATTTATAAATGTTCTGGGCTTTGAGACCAATGAGCTAGGATGCACCTGTAAGTTACTAGAGCACATTTATTTCTCGTATTAATTTGTTTTGTGATGACTCCGAAGAAGGTCGAGGTCCAGCTGTTTTGCCTGCTCAAACATCCAGTGACAAACTGGCACACAAAACAGAAAGCATGAAAGAAAGGGCTAGCAGAAAACATTTGTTTATAAAGTAAGTTAATGCCCATTTTGATGTGTCTTCACATGCCATTTTTTCGTTTGCCAGTTCTGAGTCATAGTATCAGATCTGTGCAGCTAAGGCACATCCACACACGACCACTTATGTGGTTTCTTGTGGACATCAGTGGCAGAAATGCTTTATATGCATGACAAAAATATTTTGGTGTTAGAAAATTAAAGGAGAAAAAAATCTTCCCACATTCCTCTTCTTTTTATCTCCTTTGAGATTAAAACTTCTGTGGTAAGCTCCTGGCTCAGGCAGTGACATTTCAATTTCTTAATAATAACGGTGAAAATCAGTAACCAGTAATAATATTTTTTCCCAATAATTTTATTTGCTTGACGGTTTTTTTCCCCAGTTATTCTCTTCTTCTAAATGCCTCCATCTGTTGAGACTTCAGTGTTTGGATTTAATATGTAACAAAATGCACCAAGACCTTTTTCTTAATCTCATCCCTATCCTTTTCAGCACCAAAGTGGCTGCATGACCATGTGGCATCTGAATCATTTTCATGGGTTTACTGCAAAGGCAGAGATGTAATAAAACAGGAACTGGAGCACTTCAGTCCTGCTGCAACAGTGAAGTGCCATTCACTCTGATGACATCAATAGTTGTGCACCTACACTTTTGTCAAAATGTTCCCAGTGGCATTTTTCACAAGGTTTGATCTTCCAGAGATCTCCTCCTCTCCTGTTATGACGATTATTTGGTGGGATTTTCTATCATCCATTGATTTTTTTCCTGTTGCTGCCTGAAGTGACATTTTGGGTCTAGATGTGTGTTTTCTGATGCTGTATTAACAATCTGCTGATCCTCCATGCAAACTGGAACACAAACTCACACAGAAGGTGAGGAAAGACCAGCTAATGAAACAGCTAAACCTTTGCTTGCTGTTTTTTTCAAACCACAGTGCTTGCTACGGACACATGAATTGGAGTTGCAGGGTCTTCTTCCAAAAGTAAATGTTTTTAGCTGTTCTGTGTGTCATTTTTAATATATTCTATATTAGTTGTTTTAACTTTAGATGTGTTCAAAGTGACGTCTTTTTTTGACATTTCAGATAAAAACAGAATTACTTTTTCACTGATTTGTTTTCACTTCATTTTTGCTCCAGATTTTTGGGGTTTAAAGGTGACACTTGAAGTCACAATAAACCAAACACCTCATGTTCATAGCTGATGAAGGGAAAATGTGTGTGAAATTAAAATTGTCACCAGTTTGTTTTCTACTGGGTGTTCCATTCTTATATTTGTTCTGAAAAAGAAATCTATTCTTTTCCATGGTTCTCTGCTTCTTGGTAATGTTAGCACGGATGACAGCAGATCAAAGGTAAATGCTGTCTTTCCAAATTTGGCTTGCAAAAGTGTGCAGGACTGAGCAGGAGCACAGGGATCTGAAGGGCTGACCTTCTGCCATGGGATGGGAGCTGTTGGGTCAGCTTAGTACATTTTGTCCCAGAAGCCTCTCCAAACTGAGCTGAGAACTGGGTTGAGGTACTCTCCACAATACTGACACCTCCATGTGTGGTTGCCATCAACTCTAATCTCAAATAAGATCAAGTAATGAGCTGTGCCATTTGTTCACACTTTTGAGATTGTTGAACACATGATGAGCAGGGTATTTGATGTGGGTACAGAGTAGGAGTTCTGATATGAAACACTTATATCCTGGGATTTGGACATTTCCCATCTCACTTCTACTTCACCATGAGCTGAAAGCTTGGTAAGTCTTGGCTCATTATGGGAATCACTGTGACCTGTCTGAGCAAGGAGAAACCCTCCAGCCCTGCCCAAAGGAGAGCCACATCTCCACAGCAGATGGTATCAAGGACTGACTTAATGGGAGGAAGTGCTAGAGACCCTTTCCTGCTGGACCTAAAGAACAAGAAGCATATGAGGCAGGAGGAGGGAGAAAAAGAGGGAGGGATTTGGGCTAGAATGATGTATGATCCCCACTGTTGGATCTGAGCTATAAAGAGAAGCAAGTCCTGGAAGTATAAAAGCTTCAGTCTATCTGAGATTGTATGTGACCTCCCACAGGACTGTTGTAAATCTCTTACTGTCCTGTCATAGGAACTGGGGATGGTGAAAGGACTCTTGAGTACCAACCTAAACACTGCACACATGTGGTTCTTTTGATTTTTAGTTTCTTTTTACATTTTCACAGAAGCCTCACAGTTAAACTGATCTGGACTTGTGGTCTTCAAATCTTCCCTTTATGAACACAATTTCAAGTACATGGCTGGACCCTAAGGGGTCTATTCTCTTCAAGGAGGGAATTTCAGGTACCAGACACACTCCTGAGGTCAATGCTCCTCATACATGTGTTTACCAGGGTAGCTAAGGGAGAAAAGGGTATGTCTCTGCTTAATTTCAAAGGCTAGTTTGAGAGGTGACAATGGATGCATCTCTGAAAGAAAAATGCCTCCCAGTAGCTCTGCACGTTAGGAGCAGTCACTGGCCTATGGCGCGATAAAATCACTCTGGAACTGTGGGTTCCGAGAACATTACACTGAGTCTAGAGAACACACCTGACCTCTTGCCCAGTTTTATAATGTGTTTGAAATCAGTACCTTGGATACATTTTAATTTCCACTGCTCTAATGAGCTGATGATTTACTGAAACACTTTAATGGAGTTTCCAGTGACCTTAAAATAATAGTATTTTTTAAAAAAGTGCTTAAGTGCAGACTTTTATGAGACAAACAGAGCCAGACTTCTCTTTCAAAAATATGATTTTTGCAAATGTACTTGGTTCTAAAAAATCTCAGAGCTGTTTTTCAGAGCGACAGAAATAAGATAAATGCCAGAGTAAGCAGCACATCGCTGAAGTTTCAACACTAAATGAGCAAAGCATTTACTGCATACAGAAGCAGGTCCAGAAGAAGGTCTGAATGTCTTTCAAACCACCTGTGAACAGCATGGAAGTGCTTCTGTCTTGTGGCTACGTTTGACTTCATGGGCAATGCACATGTTTATAGGAATATTTGCAAATAGCATTTATCCTGTCATAATCTGCACTTATGAAATATGCTCAGGCTTATCTTTTCCTCCTTTCTCTCTCTTCTGTACCACTTAAAACTTTCAGGATCTTCTACTCTTTCAGCATCCTAACTCTTTCTACACGGAGACACTGTGACTACTTTACTTAGGGGTTGAGCACTTGAAATTCATTTCCTTAGCCCTAATTTCCCAAGCCTGTTTGCTCAAAACCATACTGCTCTTTGGCAAGGTTTTCAGTTTTTCTTCTTCACTTCTGCAAGTTATCAGAAAGCTAGCTCTTTCCCCAAGTATCTTGACAGCAGAACCTCAGAGACAGAAGCATTTTGTTTACAATTTACAATATGTATATATGACTCAACATCTTTTCTTCCTCCCCACTTTTGTCAGACCAACCTACTCCTAAGGAAATAATTGCCTGAAGATTGGCAGACTCCTGCATTTACTGGTTTTCAGTGGTGCCTGTTAGGTAAATGTTTGACAGATTGACTATCAGTTATATTTAATACCAGAGAATTTTTAAAAATCTGAAGTAATTCAAGCTCAAGCAATTGAAGATTTTCTTAGACTTGGATGTACAGCTTTTACAAAGATGTTTAAGTTCCAAAAATAGAATGTGTTTTGTTATTCCTCTCAGGTCCAGGGACTTCCTGATGTCCTAGTTCCCAGATGTGGTAGTTTGTGAACTGCTCTGTCCTTGCCCCTTTGGGAAACAGTAAGAAATAGTAAGGGAATAGATCTGCAATAAGATCCTACCACAGGTGTGTCTGAACTCTTCCCAGCCTTACTTCGGATCAGAAAGGAACCAGATGTGAGAGAATGGAGCAGGGTTATGGTAGAACAAATCACAGGAATCACAGGTCAAAGACAGATAGAAGAAATGGGGCTCTTTTGTGTAAACTGTGGTGAGGAGATATTTAATGAAGAATCTCTCTGGGATTGGGTGAATACTTTGAGATTTGTATATAGCAGGCTCCATGGATCATAATCAATAACCAAATATGAAGAATCAAACCCAAACAATGTAGATTTTTTTCTATCAGTTTTTAAATACCCTGAGCTTTTAGAAAATCCAGATTTCTCTTTCTTTCTTTCTTTCTCTCTTTCTCTTTCTTTCTTTCCTTCTTTCTTTCTTTCTTTCTTTCTTTCTTTCTTTCTTTCTTTCTTTTTCTTTCTTTCTTTCTTTTTCTTTCTTTCTTTCTTTCTTTTCTTTCTTTCTTTCTTTCTTTCTTTCTTTCTTTCTTTCTTTCTTTCTTTCTCTCTCTCTCTCTCTCTCTTTCTTTTTCCCTTTCTCCCTCCCTTCCTTCCTTCCTTTCCTTTCTTTCCCCAGTCTGAATGCATAGATATTTAATTCAAGAATTATTGATAGAGGAGTTATCCTATGGCAAATAGTGAGGGAAGTTTGGGCATGTTAACTTTGTAACAGGAAAACCTCAATTAATTAGTTCTATACTTCTATCAGAACTTATTATCTTTTTGCCCTTTATATATTTCAAAGTAAAATGTTTCATATCTTGTGTTGGTATTTAGTTTTGGTATTTAGTTTTTTGCACTACAGATTACTTGTTAAGACCTTGCTCATTTATCATAAGTAAAATGTGTAAAGGTAAGTCTGAAGGTATACACCACATATCTAATCTGCCATCTAACCTTCACTCGCTAATCTGTGGTATTTATAGAATGCTAATCACTAGATTAGGCATTTATCTTCAATGATATAAGGCAGATTTAGCTTTAACATTACAGTGGGCTCTATACTGTGTTAAAAGTTTTATCGTCTCAATCACTCTTCTCAGCAGGGGAGGGGGCTGAAGGGAGGAGTTGCCTTTTCAGTGACACTCTGGAGATGACATTACTAGCCAGGAGCATTTTCTAACTTTGCTTTTAAAAACTGTGGTCGTATTGGACCTTGTTTTGCAGCACTTTCCACTTGCTGAGCAATAATAAGTGGTGTATCTATCTACATTTAAAATGACAGATGGTGCCTGTCCCAGTGCTGATAAGGGTGACTGTACAAACACCATCTCCTTGATGGGGGAGCTGCAGAAAAATGGCACAATCTGGTATGAAGTCACTTCTGGTTTGTTTTATAATCTCTACATCCCACCCTCCAAGGTGTGCCCTTATAAAAATTTGCCAATTTACTCTTATAAAAACCCATCAGTTTTTCTAGTATGAAGAAAGCAAAAAATCAGTGTTGGGCAGCTTAAAACCTACTCATGTCTCCAGATTCATACCCCTTTCCACACACTACTTTAACCAATCCCTTACCTTTAACCAAGGGAGAAATGGGCCAGTAGCGAGAGATGGATGCTTGGGTTTACAGAGGAAGAAGGCTCTGACTCCATGTTACTGAGAGGCAGGTTGGAGCTGTAAAAAAATCAGAGAAAGAGTTTATTTATCCAGATATTTGTTTGGGTTTTTTCTTGCTTGGTGTTTGTTTTGTTTGTTTGCTTAAACAGCATAAAGAACTCTTTTGGGTTTATTTATGCACATTCATCCACGGAAATCTATTGCTGCTTTAGATTTATAAGAAGCTGAAGAGTTAAGAAATATGTTCCTCTGTCATCCTGTCTTCTGACCGAGGAGCATTGCCGAGCTGTTATTTACTTATATTCTTGTTATGTACTTATTCTTGGATTTGGTTATAGCTCCAGATGGCACATGTTTGCATTCACATTTGCAACAGCTGAGGTATGGTCAGGCAGTTTAAAATCTCTAACAAAATATCCTTGGTTTAAAATGAAGACAAACAGTCCCCCTTCTTCAGTCAGTGAGCAGCACCTGTCAAAAAGTCACTTTAAATGCTACTCCAGTAATTCGGAAAACAAAGAACAACAGAACATGAGTTAAACATAGATGCCCAGGGTAGCTTTCTAGGAAGGGGCTTTTCAGAGCTCCTATTTCATGGCAAGATGTGGGGCACAGGTTCAGAGGCATTTGCCTTCACTGTAACTCAGTAATCAGAGGCAAATTTAAAACAGGCCTAGTTTCAGTGATAGAAACATTTCACTGCAGGGCCTCTTGGGGCAGCTGCTTCTCTAATAATTTGCTACTTCTATTCAAACAGCTATCATCAAAAAGATGCTGATTTTATCAGACCTTAATCAACGAAATATTTTAAACACATGCTTACCTTCTATCACTTGAGAAGTTCACCTATTGACCTTCAGAATAGCCTGAACGTGTTTAAATTAATTAGATTCATGATATATGTAGATTTGCTTCAGATATCTCACTTTGCCATGGCATTACCAGAAGCTAAAGACACTTCTTCAGAGCTTGTTTCAAAGCTGAGCAGGCTTCAACTTGGGCCTGATATTTCCCAGTCTCTGCCTAGCTGAAACAGGCAGTCTGAATGGTAGCTCTTAGTTCCTCTAGCTGAGAAATTAATATCTTTATTGCTCAAGAGAGATGGTGTGATAATGGTTTTATTACTGTCTCCTCTAGTCATCATTAAGGCTGTTAGAGTGATCAGCTGTCCTCAAAAGTACCAGTGACACGAAATCCACCCAGCTCCTCCTAGAAAATAAGTTGTGTAAAACTTCTAGAGAATCCTGTTCTGAAGTCATATGGATGTTTACAGGCCATATAAATGTTTTTACATGAGACCAGAAAGATAAGAGGTCACTGAATCACAGAATATGTACATATATCAACCTGGTGTGACGTCAAAAAAGCTGCTGTCAGCTTCCCAGGAAGGTGTTTCCTTCTTGTAGCCCATATGAAATAATACTGGAAGATTCTTTTTCTCCAGAAATGCATCTTGCCTCCAGTCTCACCTTTTAGGAAAGTAGGAGAACTCACATCACTGCTTAGTAATAACATATTTACTATATACATTGTGTATATACCTATAATCCAACAGATATTTATACACACACACATATATACACACATATACATATAAGCCATCTTGTACATATATAGACACTCTACTGCAAGGAACTATTCTAAAGAGCAGTGCCTTCAAAGTTCCAGAATATGAATGTCTGCTGATGGCAAAAAATTACTGAGGTAGATTAGGGCTGTCAGAAGAATTGTAGAAAGGCTTCATGAAAATCATCAATTAGGTGTCAAATGACAATTATGTGTCTACATATGTATTTATAAATATATTTATATGGAAAAAAATGCACATATGATAAAACACTCCTAACTCCACTACTGACTAACATAAGAGCCTCTGAACTGATGAACATTGTTCAGGAGTAAAACCTGGGGGCTGTGACAGTTTCATGACAACAGCAGCTCAGGAGTGACATCTTGGAAAGGCAAAACACAAAACCTCATCCTGTCCCTGTATAAATCCATGTTTTCCTAAGTCCTGGATATTGTGTCCTGCTCTCATTCTTTCCACACTTCTCCTTAAAGAATATTTTAGAAAAGTGATAGGACCAAGAAAGATTCAAAGCAGGGTAACAAGATGATCAAAGCCCAAAGCCACTCTAAAGAAAGAAGTTACATCTCTTTAGTTTGGACAAAGGATGACTGTGTGAGTCTTACTGAGATTTGTAAAATAAAGCAAGCTGTAGAGAGAGTGAATAGGGATCGATTCCCTTTTTTTCTTCCCAGAACAAAAGCAGAAAGGTTCCAGATCCAGCAAATGTCATGTTTTATCAGTGTTTGTCTCGCATCACAGGCATCCATAGAGCTCCTTGACATAAGCTGATGTGGATGTTCATGTGGCTTCAGGAGCAGACTGTGTAAGATCAGAGGTTAGAAATTAACTGAAAGTTATTAAATGCATAAAATCATTCTGGTTCAGGATTTCCCCCAGGCTACAAATGACTGAAGACAAGAAAAATACTCATGAGAAGAGTGGTATATATCATGCATTCTTCCTGAAGGACTCATGTTTGGCTACTGCCAAGGCAAGGATAAGATGGCCATGTAAGCTCCTATATTATCTGACAAGTCTCTTAAGCCTTCCAAGTATTCTATTAGTTGAATTAATGCTATGAACTATGAGCCAAAAATAATAGGTCTTACACTTTTAGACCCAATAGCATATTTATTATTTTTATTCCCAGCAATGGTGAGAATATCAAAGGGCTGTATGCAGCAGCCATAGAATTGCAGAATGGTTTGAGTTGGAGGGGACCTTAAAGATCATCTGGTTCCAACCAGCCTGCAATGGACAGGGATACCTTCCACTATAACAGGTTGCTCAAGCCCCCATCCAACCTGGCCTTGAACACTTCCAAGGATGGGGCATCCACAATGCCTCCAGGCAACCTATTCCAGTGCCTCACCATGCTCACGGTAAAGAGTTTCTTCCTAATATCTAATCTAAACTGACCCTCTTTCAGTTCTTCTAATTTTGTGTGTGTACTTAGGACACACTGTTTTGTTGTCCAAATGCTGGCATTTGTGCCCAAGGAGCAATTTTGATGGTTGCAAAGAGAATGCGGTGACAGTGAATGTGGGTGTGTGTTCCTTGTAGATTGAAAAAAGTATATAAATGCAAAGCAGAAAAAAATACCATTGATGTGACTGTGTCTTACCGTTCTCATAGTGCTAGAGACAGCTAAAGTAGATAAAAAACCATAGGGGATTTCTCATATCACAAAACTGGGTTTTGTATCATATACTTTCTTAACATATGAAAGTATGAAGCATTCCTACTGTAGCAAGAAGACTTAGATGCTTTATATCCAGGTGCATGTAGCTGCAACCATTCTATTGGTAAGATTTAGAAAGAAAAATTAACTGTTGCCTCATTTATGAGCATAGCACTGAATTTAGCTACTGGTCCTCTATGTTTGAGAAAATTGGGTCATGCAGAAAGCTCATTTCAGGCAATTTTGAATCAGGACCACTAGTAGAGGTTTCACCTACAATTCCATATTGACTCATAATTCCAAATAATCATTCTCTCAGAAAAAGCTGATGATGTGTCCTTAGCAGTCATACTGAGGCAGTATCCTATTAGTTACAGTGTAAAGAATGAACACTGTTAAGAGCTCTATGAAAAATAATGGTAAACATCCACAGCATTTTCAGGTGGCTCCTTTAAACAAGAAATAGAAGTGCCTACTCAAGTAGGCACTTCAAGAAGTGCCTGGTGACACAGCATCATTTGTAAGTATAAATGCATTCCTGTGCCCTCAGGAGCATTAGGTAGTGGACAATGTCAGTGTACCAATGAAAACATAGACAACTTGCTCCTTCTTCACTTATGGTGTCATAGTTTTTCTCAGGCTTTCCCTCAGGGGCAGGTTGTACGTGTTATAGAGCTGGCCTTTGGCAAAAGGCCACTGCCTGGTGGCAGCAGCTGTCAGCCCCGCCTCGTTCGAAGCAGACTGGTGCAAATAAAGTTCAAGGTAACTTCACAGATCAGGGTCATATTTCTTTTCAACCGCCTGTGTGTATAAAGACATGCACTGCCTCGCTGTGTGGCAGGAATGCTCTCTCCTGCCGTTGATGCATAGCTCCATATGTGGTGTTTCCTGCCACAGGGAACTCTGGCTCTATGGCTACCAAGATCCCAGTTAAGAAATCTGGGAAATGTCAGTGTGAGACACACCATACTAAGAGCATCCTGTATCAGATCCTTAACAAAGAGCATGGAAGTGAGACCAAGTGGCACCAGCAGCATCACAGTCCCCACTGCTCCACAGAAAGCAAGGGCTGCTCTTGTTGGGACAGGAGAAGAGTTGTCCTGAAAACACCAGAAGCCACGTGCAGAAGAGCTTCTGGAGTGATCCTGAAGACTTCAACTTTTATTAGAAACTTGCCTTCTTTTTATCACATGCCTTTGGATGATCAGCTTGTCCTCATACAGCAGAACTGGGCCCCTCTTTTTGTCCTGGGCATGGCACAAGAAGGGGTGGATTTTGATCTGAGAGAGATTTCAGTCCCTAGTTTATTGAAAAATATTCTCCTCAATCAGTCTTTGACAGCTAGCAATGAACTGGGCAGCTCATCAGCAGGAGCATCTTTAGCAGAAGTTCAGAAGATGAAGAATCTCTTGTGGAAATGTTGGTACCTGGACTTAAGTGCAAAAGAATATGCCTATCTTAAAGGAATTATTCTTTTTAATTCTGGTGAGTCCTCCTGGAAGCTACATAGATGATTATGGGCTTAGAAAGGCATTTGGCATTTTCATTTGTATATAGACAATTGTTTAGTTTTACTCTTGCCTATGAATACAGCTAAATGTTCTCAAAAAATCATATTCCTCAATTTAATGATTTTTCTGCCTGAAATAGTTTATTTCAGTTCCTTGCTTGTATGCAGTAGGTCACCCACTGTAAGCCAAAACAGCTTCTGATAGACAAATTTTAAGTCATAAATAATAAATAGTGTCACTTCAAACTGATTTTCAGTTCAAAGATAATACAGCAGCCTCATCCGTAGTACTGCAAAGGAGAGATGGTACATGGGTACACAATGTGAGCACTGGAAGTATTTTAACAAAGTCTTCCTCTGTAAAAAGAACTCTAGAGAAGACAAAATAGTCTTTATCAACTGATTTTCATCAATGAGGCAAAAGGATGCTGTGTTGATGTTACACAACTTTTATTTATTTATATCCTTCATTTATATAATTTAGTATCTCTACATTCAAAGCCTGCAACAGCAATCACAGAGCAAACTAAAACTGGTGATTGCATCCTCTCACTTCAGATGCCAAGTTCAGGCTCTTTAGGAAGGACGGTTTCCTCAGTCAGCACCATGGAGTGCATGAGTCATTAAAAAATGAGCTCTAAGTACACTAAAGTAAATGGAAAGACTTACTGACTCCAGCCTGCTCTGGCTCAGATCCCCGGCTCCTTCCACAGCAGCCACTGCTGTTGGCTGCACTGTCAGCAGTGTGCTGTACTTCAGACTGCACCAAAAGGACACACGAATGCTTCAGTTATTCCATTATATTTCTTGTGGTGAATGGTTTATAGGCTGCTCAGAAGCTGTATGATTTTATATTTGTTTCCAATGGGATTCAGATTCTGACTCTTGAGGTGTAATGTCATCCAGATGTTTGGTATTGCCTTCTGTGCCTATGCTGCAGCATCAAAGCAGTGGAGTTTGTTTCGGTGCAACTTATTTTGTCAGGTTTTTCACAGTAAAATCAGGCTGAACGAAACCTCCAGTTATATCCAGGGGGATGGTAAGAAGAGAAATGCCTCATCTGAAGCTGCTTGCACTGTTTAACTAGCAGGCATTTTTATTATCTCTGTGGGTAAAATGAGATTTCACTTAAGGAGAAAGAAGCAGGGTTATGTTCTGGATTTGTACCTTCTAAGGCCTGCTGCTTCCCTAAGGTGCTGTATGAGAGGGCTAGCAGCCCTTGATGCTGTCTGCAGACACATTCCAGTGTTTCAGGAATGTCACCTAGCTCATAGGTGGGATGAACCTGTCCTCTGCAGAAGGCAGCCTAGCAAACTTCTGGCAAGCCTAGCCTGACTCCAGATGAAACAGTTACAATCTAACTCTGAGCTGAAACAAGAACTCAGGGCCTATACACTGCCCAAACTGCGCTTTGCTGCAAACAAATCTGTACAGCTGTTGTTTCACAATTACTATTTTGAGAAGTTTTTTAATACTTTTCACCAAACTCAGAAGATATTTTCTACATACATGCAGCATATTTTCAAACTTTTCAAGTTTTAGTGTGGTGTTTGGCAAAATGTTAATATTTTGCAGGCCTCAGTTCTAAGAGGATTTCAGGGAGCCACCAGCAGTGACAATGGTAAACCCTTTCTTGGATCATGAGGTACCTCATGAGGGCTCCCACCCTGGTTAGGACCACCAAAACTGACTGATGCAATGGGGATGGGGCAGGTACAGAGAAGTTCAGAGCTAGGTTGTTAGCAGGAGTTCAACAGGACTTCCAGCCATGCAGCTGTAGCAGCCATCACTTGGATAAGAAGCATGACAGGTACGACAAAGCTTTGCTTGTGCCCTGGGTGATCTCTTGCGGCACAGATATTGTGCTTACTATCATTAAAAAAATTCCTTTGTCAAGAGAGTGACAGGCAGCATGATGGAACGTAGGTCCTACCACAAGAATCATAGAATGGTTTGGGTCGGAAGAGACATTAAAAATCATCTAGGCCAACCCCCCGTAATCCTCTAGGCCAACCCCTGCCGTAAGCAGGGCCACCTTCCCCTAGATCAGGTTGCTCAAAGTCCCAGCTTGGCCTCCTGGTCAACTTCCAGGGTTGTGGCATTCACAACACCCCTGGGCAAGCTGTTCCAGTGCCTCACCACTCTCACAGTAAAGAATTTCCACCTAATATCTAATCTAAACCTACCTACCTTCTTTCAGTTCAAGGCCATTACCCCTTGTCCTATCACTACATGCCCTTGTAAAAAGTCCCTCTCCAGCTTTCTTGTAAAGCCCTTTAGGTATCTGGAAGGCAGCTATAAGGTCTTCTCGAAGCCTTCTCTTCTCCAGGATGAATGACCCCAACTCTCTCAGCCTATCTTCACAGGAGAGGTGCACTAGCCCTCTGATCATCTTCAGGGCCCTTCCTCTGGACTTGCTCCAGCAGGTCCACATCCTTCCTTTGTTGAGGGCCCCAGAGCTGGAAATAGAAGCAGACTCTGTGCAGCTCCTCTGTGCAGGAGGCTCTGGCTGGGTTACTGACTGACCTCAGGTGGGCCAGCAAGAACCTGCAAAGAAGAAAGCATGCACCCAGCCCCTGAGGGGAAACAGGCACCTTCCATCAATGGCATCCAGACTCTCCAGTACATATTGGCATCTCTGCTTTTCCCAGGGGAGCTTTGGCTAGGTGGCTTCCAAGAGGTCACAGTTTCTGTGGGTGAAGGGTCCAGCTGCCAGGCCTTCTCTACTAGGACACAGGCAATAGGTCAGAGGAAGGAGCAGGTAGGACTGTTCTGCCACACAGGAACAGTTCAGAGTGAGGTGAAAATGTTCTTGCACTTTTGAGAGTTGTCTGAAAAGCAATGGAACTGCACAGTGAAGGGATGGTAATTGTGAAAAAAAAAAAAAAATGCTGCTAATTAATCAGTGCCATATATATACATATTTATGGAGTGTTTTCTACACATATATAAATTTTAAAACTCCATCAAGGCTTTGACAGGACTTCTGTTAAAAAGGATGCTCTTAAGAGGTTTATAGTTCAGCTGGAAACATGTGTTTGACTGAGTATTATTACAATAGATCTCAGAACAAGAAGTGCCTCATTATATGTAAATTAAACTCAACGTTTGATTACACAGAAAAGAAGACCAAATGGGGAAATCAGGCATATTTGAAGGGATATAAACAATTGCAATTTTATCCTGAATATACAAAATCTTGGCAATTTCCTTTCCATGAAAAAATCTAACGCTTGGAACCATCCTCACAGCTTGCAGCTGCTGGTAATCCCAGAGGAGATGATGACTTTTCCAAAGTCCCATTTCTGGCTAGCTTTGTTTCAAGTTTGGCTGAGACTTCCTCTCCTCTGGCAGTAATGTTTAGGAAGAGAGCTGCTGAAGGCTGACAAAGGGCAGCCAGTTACAGGCTGAAGAGAACCCAACCAGGCTGGTTTTGCCCTAGTAGAGGGCACTAGGCAAGAAGGCAGAACCTCCCACACTTAAATGAGTGATCTTGTGTGAAACGCTCCCTGTTGTAAGCTATTCAGATCCCATGGCAGGGAGGGATGGAGTCGTCACTGTAAAAGATGCTAAATAGGCCTAGAGTGTGTGCTACCTCTGTCCAGGCTGCAGCTATTCTAGAAAAGAAAAGATGTTGTTATCCTTAGGTGTTGAAAACAAGTGGCAAGAGATTGCTGAGAGCTACATGACAAGGCAATCCCTCCAGAGGCAAAGGATAAACACAGGGTGTTCTTTGCACTGAGCCCTGGCACCCACAAGTGCCCTCGAGCCAGCAGGTCACATGCTATGGGAGGTATGTGATTGAGGCTCAAGACCATGACTCAAGACCAAGGACAGAGACCTCTCCTCTTTCAGAAATGGCTGAGGAAAGGGAACACAGAACCAGGACCCATTCCTGTGGGTCATGATGCATCTCACAGAGAATCTTTATGCTCTTTTTAGACTGTAAATGAAAGTATCTACATAACATGGTGAACCATAGTTCCCCAGCTTAGTCTAGTAAGCAGAGGCAATAACAGGGTGGAGATGGGGCTAAGTAGACATCAGAACCATGTCTTCAGGCTGCAAGCCTGCTCGCTGCTCCAGACCACCATCTCCATCTTCCTGATGTTACCTACCTAGCATAGATTAGAACTGGAATTTTTCCACCTACGCAGACTATGGGCTCAGAAACATTTGGTGGGTAGACAACACAATAAAGCTTCTTCTCTATCTGTACTAAGTCAGTTACCTGCTGTTACTATTTCAAAGCTGGATTTTAATGTAATAGGCCAGATTACTATGTGTTTACAATGCTGCTCAACGCTCCTTCAAATTAGTAAACAACACATATCTTCTTTTACCAAAAAGTATGTTTAGAAAGAGTTTGTTTTTCTATAGAGAAAGTAGTGATATAAGCCAGAAATCCATCGAAGAGCTCAGAACAGAAGTGTTTACTCAAGATTTGCTATTTTACTTTTTGTTTTGACAGGATGCTGTGTCCTAAAATGTCTCCCCTATGTACAGAAACTGCAGCAGGAAGCTCAGCAAGCCTTGATGGAGTTTGTCTCAACAATGTACCATGGAAACCTGGGCAGGTTTGCTTCGATTCTTCAGCTAATCACCTCTCTTCGAGACATCGATGCAGATGCTATTGAAGAGCTTTTCTTCAGGCCCATTCGAGGAGAGGTCATCCTAAATGTATTGCTTCTAGCAACACTATACGTCAAGCCAGACTGGCTTTGAAGACAGATGACATCTGAGCTCTTAAATACCTATTTTTGAAGAGATGAGAGGTTATTATGAGCTAAATAAACACATTTCAAACAAATAATTGATGCATCTTTGAAAGCCTTCTTTTTTTTTTTGTATGAAGTATTTTTTTAACATTTTAGAATTAAAGCAGAGAAATCTAAGCATTTCGTGATACTGTGTGCTTTCAAAAATCCTTAGTTTAAAGAATTCAAAGACTGTCTAGGAGCACCAGCATACTTTCCAGTTGTGCTAGGTTCAACCATATTATTTCTATGAGCATTTTTACAGCTGTTTATACTATATGCTTTTGGTTTTCCAGAAGTTTTAGCTTTCAGGAGCTGGGGCAATGGTAAATTTTATTCAGTTGAAGATTAATAGATACATAAAAGGCTGGTCAATGGTAAAATCAGTATAAATCCTTCCTTTTCTTGGGATGTCAGTCCCTGATCCCAATCCCCTTTTTGTTCCACTGATAACTCTAGTCCCTTGGCTGTAATTGCTTGATGGACCTCCCCCTTACTAACTGCTTTTTATATGTTCTTTTCTAAGTCTTGCAGTAAACTGTGGGCATTAAATCCCTCTCCCATTATTTACAAAGTTCTTCCCTAAGTAAGAAACTGAACAACACAAATCAAAAATTTGTTGACTAGACAAAAGCCGTTGCTCAGGATTGTTTCCAGGATAGCAATAACAAAGGCTGAAAGCTAGTGTGTCATGCCATAAACAGCAAAACTAATGCAGCCCAGTTTCCTACACATTTAAGACCTTTTTCCTTTAGCCCTCCCTGCATCCTTTTATAATTACCTTCACTTCCCTTCAAACAAATGTCAGATGTTCCTTGGACAGCAGAAATGCTAAAATGTGGTTTCCTACAGATGTGTACAATCTGTTCCTCCACCTCTCATTGCAATAGTTCCACGTCTCCACCTCCAAGTACGCTGCAGCATTCTCCTCAACATCTTGCTGCCTCCCATCCATGGCTGGGGAAGAGACAGAACGTGTGTGCTGACTTGTCATCTGTCAGGATAAAAAAAAAACATTGAGCTTAAATGTTATCTTCTGTAATGGAAGGTATTTGAATCCTTTACCTGTCCCATTCCTCTGCCAACAGTTTCCATGAAACTTAGAGGAATTAATTTCTGATTTTTTTCAGTAGTGGGTCCAATCTAGTTTTGTTTGGCAAGGGGTCTCTAATTCACCACATGGGTACTGACAGGCAGGTAGTTAGACAAGAGGAGAAAGAGTATGATAGCTTAATGAACACTTCCTTAGAAGGTCAAGCTAAAATTATAAGAAAGAGAACTCTATTTAGATATATATGTATATATACATAAATGGACATCAACAGAGATGGATGTTGAAAGGACTTTCTTTTAAAGTCAATCAAGGAAAGAAGTTCAAATAATAATAAGAGTTTACTACCTACCAGTTTTGACAAAAGCCTACACATTTTCCCCCCACTTTGGTAACTGAGGAATAAATTGTGGAAATAAGGGCAAAAAAGCAACCCCCAAACAATACGAACCAACTAAATCCCTGGGTACTAGTGATCTTGGAGGTAACAACCTCTACAGTCAAAAAGACTCACCTTCTTACCTTACAAGCTAACCAAACCTTTCAGAAGTGAAGATTTTTGGACAGATATTTTCCATGGAAAGCCCTCAGAGTAGAAGTTTTCTGTAGGGTTTTTTGTTAAAAGGCTCAATTTGTATTGCCACAGACCAATTGGTGCATGACAACAGGATATTCCATGATTAGTTATTTGTGATGCTGAATGAAAGCAGCAGTTCCAGACATTTGATTTTTGTCTGTTCTTAAAATTTAACCAAGCAGTATACATCCCAAAATGGTATTTGTACGTTTGGTATTAACAATATCATTTGGTAGTGGACATACAAATTTCTCTCCCTCAAAAACCCCCCAAGTCCTAACAGCTTCTACCTCTGCAACAGATGCTCCACGTGCACAATGAAAGTGCAGTGCAGGCCAGGGTGAAAGGAGCAGGACTCAGCTAACCTTGCACATGCAGCAGCTTCTGCAACAGGAATGGGAAGAGGATCCCTGTTCTTATCTCAGTGCTTCCACTGCCATTGTGAAGAGAGCAGAGAGGGGAAGAAATACCCTCAGCTCAGTGGGAAGAGTGAGGTATTTTAGACAGAGGTAAAAAAATACAGAAAACATGCAAAATGAGAAACAGTCATGGGGGCTTAGAGAGAGGACCAGCAAGGGAGATCAAAAAAAGCAGGAGAGGAAGACTAATTAACAGAGCTCATTTCTGTGTAGAGTCCAGCTTACTTTCATAAACCAAAGTCCTGCTTAGTGACTCACCAACAACCTAAACCCAGGACAGGGTTCATGGTTCAGTAGCCTGAAATTCAGGCTGCTGAGAACATACCAGACAGTCTCTGTTCACAACTTTACTTCTTATCAAAATCTACTGCAAGGTCTTTGACTATCTATAAGATATACAATGGCTTCAATTCAACTCTCCTTGAATTGGAGGGCACAATGCCAGCAAGTTCCCATGGCTTGGCTCACCCAGAAGACAGTGCTGTGTTTGCTGATGGCTCTTAGCCTGGTGTGTGTCTATGTAACCAGTTGTCTGAAAAGAACGCCTAGTGCTCCACAGTGAAGATCACAGTCAACAGCTTGGGTTTTCAAGATGATTTGACCTTATGCCACGAAGGCAAATACTAGTTTTCAGAGGGAACTCCCACAAGATCTGATGCTCATGGACCTCATCTCACTGTTCTCTGAATACAAGAGTCAGCCTTTCAACAGGTCATTAACAAAACACATCTTTAGTCCATATGCAACTAAAAAACTCAACAACCTTGAGCTAATGCTCAATATAAGCAAACATTCCCCATGTCACACACCTGATCACAGATGGAGCATGAGCTGTAATAATCATTTTCTTGGTATGCTGTTCAAAGAGGCTGAGATAGCACTGTTTTGCTGAGGACAGAGTAAGAATCTGTATCTACTGTAAATAAACTGCCTATGAAGGTGTAAGCTATGCAGGTACAACAAACAGGCAAAAACAAGAGAGGTGAGGGATCATGAGCAGACAGTAGGAGCAAAAGCAGGAGTTCTCCCTGGAAGGTGGAAAGGCACAGCACAAAATAGCCTTTAGAAACCAAAGGAATGAAGAAGTAGAGATAGAACTGAAGACAAAAGGAAGGCAAGGGAAAATCCTTGCTCCCCTCCCACTGCCCCCTCAAAAAAAAAAAAAAAAAAAAAAAAAAAAAAAAAAAAAAAAAAAGAGGGAGAGAGAAACAATGAGGAGAGAAAGGCTTGTCACCACTTATCACTTATTTTATCTTCTGGAATTGAAACCAGAAGCATTGTTTCTCCAGCTATGGAATACACCAACAAAGTACGTGTATCCATCTCCCTCTAGTGCCCAGGAGATGACAGTATCGCCATCACCTAGAGTGTGAGCTGAGCTGATGGAAACCTGCCAAATAAAGCACCTAGCACTGCTGACGACCCAGGCAGAGCTTTCACTCAGAGACATCTCTCCTCTCCTAGTTGCTGATTTGTTCAAAACAGTGTACCACAATATTTTTAAAATTTTGGAAGAAACCTATATTTGCAAAATCAAGAATGAAAAAGTAAATTCTGTTTTCTTGCAAAATCTTACTCCATCCTCCTTTGGAATATTATCATAAGCTCTTTTAGTGATTTGATTACAGACTCCTGTGGTTGCCCCTCAGGACTCCCTGCCTTACTTGGGGCAAAGAATGGCCTGTGCTGATGAAATTTGTGATGACTGTGCAATGGAGGAGGCTGCTGTCAGCTAAGGCTCAGCTGCTTTTGTTGCAGCACTAACATTGCAGGATATGGATTAAAATGGATCTACAGTGACAGAAGCAATGCTCCTACAGTTAAATTGGACAAATGATGCCTTACAGAGTGTGGGCCAGCCAAGTAAATTCAGGTGACATTATTCCAGACTGGTATTGTCCCAGAAAAAGGCTGTAACTAACAGCATTAACTGGAGTGAAAGTTTTTTGTTTTTCACAGTGGTAAACACAAGGCCTGGGAAAGGGTGGTTTGCAGAAGTCACTAGGCTCTCACAGTTGCAATCCAGGTCCCAGTAGGCTGTGTCTCACACTTCTAAAATAATGTATAGTGCTGCAAGAACTAAAAAATCAGTCGGTGCACACCGGAAGTTCAGGGAAGTTCTCAACAATTCTAATCTTGACACTTTCATTCCTCTTTTATAAAAAGAAGTTGTAATAATATTGCTTTTTTTTTTTTTTGTGGCACATCCTTGAAGATATTAATCAGTGTTTGTAAAGAGCTAACAAATATTATACTTGAGCACATTAGAAAGTCATACTGAAAATTAATAAATTCAGTATTCTATGCTATATTCAACAGCATAGACTAAAATAGTGCAGAGGCTTACACATTTCAGGGAAAGGATAAAAAGGAAGATACTGAAGAGTAAGATTTAGTAAGCATTGAGTAAAAAAAACATGTCATTTGCTACGGTGGGACCCAACTTGCAAGTCAGTGCTTGACTTGCAAGAGAGTCACTTGCACTCTCCCTAGAGCACAGAGAGAGAGATATGCTTTGAGGGAGGTTTGCCTCCCTTCTCTCACACCTGCCTTAATTTTGAATGAACCACACTATGAATTGCTTTACCTCTGCCTATTGATACAGCTACGGAAGCCACCTAACTATTTGTGATTCATTGTCTAACTTTCAGATGGTAAAAGTAAGATTAATCCCACCTCTACGACATATACAGAAGTGATCTGGATCTGATTTACACCTGCAACATAAACTTTAACATTTTCTAATTAACATTAGAAGTGTGCTTGGATTTCCAGTCTTAGTCTTTAAACAATATGTTTTAGACTTGTGCTTTAACCTAAACATGTATTTCTAATTACTGAAACCTGGTATAGGCTTGGAAAAAAAGATAGTTCTCTGATTTTATTCACCTGCTCAGAAACCACTAAGAAGTCACATATAGGTCATTCTTAAATCTATGCGCTATCTATATCTGCATCAATATTTCTATGCTGTTTCTTTTTGTGTGTTTGTTTGTTTATTTTTCAAGTGGAATGCCCTTATTACCTCTTTTGTAGAAACAAAGCTATTTCATTCAAAACCTAAAATTTCACTTTTGCTAGAAAGCACTTGCAAGTCATGCTCTCAGGCTCAGACATAATTTTATTTGCAGACGAGCCACTGTTGTAGGGTATGGCTATGTGAAAAACGCAGTTCTGTACTTCATATTAATATAGGCACACAAGGAAATAAAACATATGCACCATTTCTACCACAGGTCTGTTGATCAAAGCAGTCTAACTCAGGGAAAAAAAAGGAGACAAGTTTCTATAATAAATTTATAGTCTAAAGGAGCTTCAGCTCCTTTAATGACAAAAAAAGGATCCCATTGAAGACAGTGTTACCAATTGTACAGAAATCCTCAATCTTTCCCAGTAGGCCAGGAGAGAGGAGGGTGAGTCAGTAGTTCAGTTTTGCTTGGGCTTGTTATCAACTGTTGTCCTTATGAGGCTGTGATTTGGAAAGTACAAGTTGTCATTCTTACTGTGTTCTCTCTCTCTCTCTTTCTCTGCCTGGGGGGGTAGCAGAAATGTTGCAAGATGAAGCACTGCACATCTCAGCTAAGATAAGAACATCTTCATCAAAGGAAGACACGGCCACAGCTATCTGCTAGCAGATAATCTCAGGAGCCAAGAATGCAAAGCTTCAAGTAGCGTGGGAATGGTCTCATTTCAGTCACAGCGGAAACAGCTCGACCCACGCGCACTCACAAACCATAGATTTTTACTGGGAGGGCACAATGGAAATTTAGTGTGAAAAATAAATGTCTTGTTTATGCAAACGACCACACAGTGAAGGGTCTAATAATCTTTCTCTATCAGGATCTTATTAGCAATAAAAAATAACCTGTCATGGGCCTATAATAGACAAACATTTGCTTCTAAATATACAAGCATCATTCAGTGCATTGGAACATGATGCAGCAGATGGCTGTGACCACTGCAGCATGAGCAGGGGGTTGTACATTTGTTGAGGAGCAATGCAACTCCTGGGAGCACAACATGAAGTATGATTACAGTCAAGGAAGGGATACTTTACCAGGAGGAAACATCTCCACTGTGCAGTGTTGTCTAGGAAAGCACAGGTGAGGAGAGGGCAATCAGAGATGTAAGAGTAAGGTGACATTACTGGTGACACGCTACACAATGTTGGTGTATCAGACTAGTCTGCCCCCAAACATCCCATTGCCATACATGAGTGACCGGAGAGATTTTGCATGCAGCTCCTGAGCATGCTGCTGGATGGCAGATGTTGCTACTACATTTCTTCCAAGATCTTGAGTCCCCTCAACCCTGCTACATCAGCTTGTACAGCCCCTGCACCCTTAATCTAAGTAGTTTTCACACTCCTCTGAGACACTGAACATGTGAGCCCTGCACAGCCTTCTGAGGGTGTATAGATAGGTGTGGACTCCCTCGCCCACACTCCAAGTTAGGCAAAAGCAAGCCAGTTCAGATCTGAAAGTCATGTATTTGCACAGATTTAACAACTTGGGTACGGCCCTGGGCCTCTCCAGATACACAGATTCCAGAGGTGGGTGGCATCCAGTTGGCTTGGAAAGTGAGTGAGGCAAATAAGTGTCTGTCTGCACCTGTCCTGGTCAATATATATGAGTCAATAGCATCATTATTAGGAAAATAAAATTAGGGCAGGGACTAGGAAGGTCCTCCTACAACATCCAATCTGGTCTCACTCATCATGGATATTGATCTTGTATGTGATTGCATCCCAAAACGTATCAAGCTCCACCTGACGATAATCTAGGATGTATTTGCATACCCTATACATAATGGGACAGAACCTCCTGATCTGATGGTTAGGAACTCCCTAACTCCAGAACTTTCTAATTCCATTTCTACATTATTAACAGCTATTATATGCACATTCTTTCTTGTACCAACATCAATTCAAATAGCTTTTCTCACTCAGTGTGTTCATCCAAGATATTTATAGACAACAGTTGTGTCCCATATCCATCTGCCTCTGTCAGCCCCTCCTACCATTCCTATTCTGATAGTTTTCAACTTCTGGTTTACATCTCATTTTCTTGTTTTTGACTGACGATCTAATATTATGCTCACTTGACCTGCTTGAGTCAGAGGATGAATCTCTCTGTTACAGAAGTGAACTTCAGATTTGCTCCATCTGTTCTCTCCTTCACCTGGAGGTCATTTTGTTTCCTATTCTATGTCAGTATCATATAAGGCTTCATTGCTCTACCTGAGACTCCACCTCTTAGCTATCTCTATCATATCTTCCTCTCCTCTGTTGCAACTGGCTTCCCTAATTTTCTCTTTTGCCACTCCATCATCTGCCTGCTTTTTCACATCACTTTCCATTAGTGAAAATTCACAATTCATTTATCAAATTATTCCTTATTAGTTAGTCTTTTTATTTTGTTCTGCAGCTGCATCCTTCTTCCTCTCTTACCCTTCAGGTTAGTTTCCTAGATCCCAGCCTTAAAGAAAGGATGAAAATTCTCAGACCTCCTCCTACAAATTGCTACACAAGCCACCCTAGCTGTTGTTTGTTTTGGGCAAGTAGAGCATTGCTTGCAAGAGTAATTTTTCCTTTGGTCTTGCCCATAACATTCTTTCACAAGAAGCTGAATGTGTGCAGTCGTAGGCAGTAGCTTTAACAATATATATGAAACCATCGGTAGGTCTTGTACCACCTCTTGGCACATTTGAAGGAAAACAACCCTAGGCATTCTTCTACTGCAATGTAAATCTTGCAGACCAGAGCAAAACCACTCCTGTTTTCTGTTTCATCCTACTTCTTGTTATCATCTTCTCAGTATGCTAGGGAAAATGTACTAAGAAAGCACACTTCTTCCTTTCCACTAATCTCACTTCTGGGTGACGTGAGAAGCCTAGCAGAGAAGACAAAGTAAGATGTTAGAGAGCACGAGTCTCCACAAATTCGTCATATGCCTAGGAAACACACTTTGTTCTGTTGATCTCCTGAATGTTTAGACTTTTCCAACTCACCTGCTTCTACTGTCCTGCCTGAGATCTTCCTTTCAAAGGAAAATGTTTTCATTCATTAATCTGAGTTAGTTCAGACCAAGGGTTTTCCTCCTATCTTACAGTTAAATATTATCCCTTCCATGCATTCTGAAATATATTTAAGTTACTGAGCGATCCTAGAAGAAAGCACTAGAAAGTACAAATCTACAGTTTATTGCACAGACACTTCAATAAAAACAAAACCAAGCTGTTTGATGCTTTCTGTAAAAAGGAGATGATACAGAATAGAAATAATTTTTTTCTTTTTTTGCTGAGGCAGATAATTTTTCAAGTTCTTGTCTTTATTACATTTACCTCAGAAATTAGATGGAAGATGCAAAATCCTGCAAAGGGTGCTGAACTTTGTCCTCCTGGACATAGCTCAGGAGAAATCAAAAAATTGTTTGTGTCCACTCTTGCAAACAACTGTAAATTCTAAGAGGGATGCAGTAAGACTGAATCTTGTTTAGGTCCTTGCATTCTTAAAATATGACAATATCTCAGAACGTACGTATGTTCTTCTGGGGCAGACTTTCACATCTGATTGTAAAACAGTGAAAGGACCAAAGGCACAAATGGAAATCTTCAGGATATGGCCTGAGTATGCAGCTCTTGACATTTCTGATAAAACTGTGAAGTACAAAAGGAAAATAGACTGATAACAGATAAATAGTGTTTCCTAGCTTCAGGCATGTGGTAACTCACATTTGAGTTATGCAGACTGGCAACACCTTTCCTTTCTGAAGATCCAAATACTTCATGATGCTTACCTGTGATTTTAAAAACATAAGGCACAATAAGTGATCAACTTAATCTTTATGGTTGTTCCTCCCTTTCCCACAAAGATAAATAAATCACCTCTGCCCAGACCAAACCAACAGCATTAACCAGTGTACTAACAGGCACTGTGAAAGCACAGGAGCAGCATTAGAGTGTGCAAGCAAAGATCATTCCATGGGGCTCACAGTGTGCCAAGGACTCCAGGGGCAAATTGTACTGTGTACACAGCTTGCATTGCATGGCACTGCATGGCACCTACCTGTTCACAGCAGAAAGCCTGCACAGCTCCACTGAACACAATTCCCTCTGAGAGACACACTTGTTTAGTGAGTCCCGTTTCTCAACAAGTCTGCCAAAGACAGCAATTTTTTACTTTTGAGTGGCTCACAGTGCACTAGAAAAAATATTGCCTGTTTGATTTCACACAGAATCCAAGCACAACCTTCTAACACACTGCAGCCCCTCTCCCACGATCTCCAGGGCTTTATTGCATCTTTCCTGGGAGATCTTTCCTGTAGATCTTTCCATGATCGACACAGTAAAATGGTAGAAACTGGGTAGGGTGATCTATAGATTGACTGCTCGACTAATCCATTTGGAGTACCAAGACTACTGTCAGATGATAAGGCTGACAGCATGCTGAATTAGATTCAATCCTATTTTACAGCTTTCTAAAATCTGTATCTATTATTTGTGAAGGAAACAAATGGCTGTTGAAGACGACCCACCCTTTATACTGATAGCCATGGTGGCCATGGGACTATGATATGCACAGGCATGGAGTATTTATATTTCAAAGGAATCTGATTTTCTGCAATCCAAGTTAATAGAATCTGTTGTCTAAGTCACCTTGCAGTACCATCATTATTATTGGGTTTGGTATTTTTAACTATAGAAGATTCATGTTTGGATACACGGTTTCCCACAAGATTGCCTATGTCTGAACTGTGTGGATACAATATAGGGACTAAAACTCAAAGACTACAATACTGAATTCTAATTTAAGCAGACATGTAAACTGGGATTACAACCTGTGTACTTACTGTCAGTGTTTTCAGGTAATGCCAGGACTGAATTGGGGGAACAAAGGGCTCCTTGCTTCCAGAGGCAATTGTCTGGCACAAAAGATACACATTGTAAGAGTTCTGTGAGTTGGCACCACACATTTTTCCATGAATAATGAATTTCAGTCTCTCTACTGTCACTCACACAGCCACGTTAAAACTGCATTGAGCAGAATTTCTCTGCATATCAGACTAACCAATAACAAATGAAGAAAATGTCCCTCCTGTGCTTTTCCTTCTTTCAAGTGTGAATTTAACAAGTGGGAATGGCAAACTGCAGCTGTATAATATTTTCTGGAATTGTTACTTCTTTCTTATAAACATATGGAAAAAATCTGCTCTGGGACTTTCCATTTAAGCACATTGTGACAATATGGTGCAGTTCCTACTGACAACACGAGAAGAGTTTGAGGGAATAAGAATAAATTTCTTAGGGGCTACTCTTGCAAGGGACTTAAGTCCATGTCTCTGGGAAATGCTGAGCATGGGTTTCCTTATCTCCTACAGAGTCACTAGTAGTGCAATTAACTTCCCATACGTCAATCATACAGTGAGTTATTAAGCAGACAAGTCTTGCCCTGTGATTCTTGCCACCTACCCTTTCACCAGTGACATCCACTGCAGTTCTAATATCAGCAACCACCTAGATTTAGAGAAACAAAAGTTGCTGGCAGTATAAATTCCCTATCTTTTTACATGCACCCACCTGTCTGTCAGCCTGGGTATCTAAACCTTGTCAGTTCAATCATCTTGTACCTACGCTATGTAAAAAGTGTCTATTTGTAGCTGGACACAGACAAAAGCTAGTTTTTGTCTTACAACTAGTTTAGAATCAAGGCTCCCAAAAGAATAATAAGCTTTCTTGCCTTCCACCAATGCCCACTGAGCTGGACTGGCCTAGGGACTAATTCCAGCAGTTAGATTTAGCTTGACCAGAAGCAGAAGTAAAGATTAGAAGTAGATATACAACTGCGGTGGTATTTAATTTTTAAAGAACCCCCAGTGAGATGACTATGCCTTCTGTGGGGTATTTTTTTTCCTCATTTCACAAAAGGATTGCACAGCAGTGAAATCTGAAGCAGTTTTGATGAAAGCAATGAGCCCTGTTGGTAAGTCATTTAATATTTAGCTAAACAAAGCTCTTGACAGTTCACAGTAGGAAATCTGATTCAAAAAGGGTGGAGAGAACAATCTGATAGATCTGTATTTCCAAATATGTATTTCATCAAATAAATCTTTATTGTTCCCTGCCACCTAATGGTATACATGGAAATTACGAATCAGTAAGACAATACCCAATTTATGCTATTTCTAATAGTCTTCGATATATTTATTTAAATATGGAGAAAGATGAAGGTTAGAGATAAAAATGTGAATTACTCTTACTGGCTTTTAGTGAGATCTAGGCTGCCTAATTTAGACTAAATCCTGGGTGTTAGTGAAGCTGTATTTCTATATTAAGTGCCTGTGCTGCCTATGGTTGCCTCTGAAAACCTGTTACAAGTAATTCTGTTCATCTAAATTAAACTTAGGCAGAAATTTGTTATACACTTATTTGAAACAATCTGTTATATGAAAATTACAAAGCCTCAGTGTACAGCATTGCCACAACATAGTTGTTTTTCTGAATGAGGCACAGAAATGTTGAACGAGTCTTAGATTTCCCCAGAGAATTGCATGAGTATTAAGGATTCCTGCTTTTACTGGTGACCCACAGAATTTTCAGATACTCTGTGGTGATGAAAATCTTTAGCTCAAAGAGAGTACAGAAAGATACACTTTTTTTTTTATGTTAAAATTAAAAACGCACCTAGACATTTTTTGCTGGGATGAAGAAAATTGGCTGGGTGAAGGAAAAGAGAAGTAATAATAAATACCACAACCATCTACTTTATTTAAAGGTGGCTGTAGGTGGGTGATTGCCTTGGTCCAGACACCAGTGCCACACTGAGAGCAGCATTAGAATCTGAATATGACCTAAACCTTTTTAAATTAGCCTACAAAAAAATATCTAGAACATCCTCTAACTGCACAGATGGTCAAACTAAAAGAAGAGTTATGTAGAAAGAAAACCCCCTGCCTTTTGGATTAAATTTAAGTCAACTGACAGCCTGAGCATGGGGTTTTTTGCTTTTATAAAATTAGTAGCACAGGTGTCCCTAGAGTATGATCTATTTTTGGGTAGCTTTGAATAGTCACACCCTGAATACAGTTCTCTTCAATCTTCTCATGTTTGACTGCGATGAAATGTGGGCCTGGATCCTGCACTGACTTGTACAATACTACTTCTCTGGCTATTGATACGAGTTCAACAAATGGACAGGTAATGCAAAGAAATTGATGTCTCCATACTTAATGGTACACTTTACAATTGTATAGCAGGAATAGGACTTTCACTTGTTCACTCTCTGGTGGACTACAAATTCTGTATGTTTAATTTACAGAAATTGCTATTAACATTATAGGGTGAGATTTTGTTACTTTTGTAAATAATCACAGCTCCCACTCTCTCGGCAGCTCAACGCCAGCTTGTGGCAAGGAGAACAGAATCTCATACACTGATTCAAACCTGTCAAACATGTTGCTTGGTACATGGTTATCTCTAGAGTAGCACCTGCCAGCAGCAGGCAGAACACTCTGGAAATCTGTTGGGAACTCATGGGACCCAAAGGTGACTTCTTTAGATCAAGTGACTGTTACCTAAAGCCACCTAAACTGAATAAAACCATATCTTCTGACAAAAGGTCATTCATGGACAGTGCATTTCTCTCTCTCCTTTTGTAACACATTTCTAACTGTAATTGTGATAGCTTTATGGGTTATTATTATTTAAATCAGAGCTAATGCTGTTAGTCTGAATTAAATGAGCAGATAGTGATCTAATAAAATCATAGCAGAAAAATACAGAATTATGCTTACCTATAGAGGATGAAACAGGTAGCTCACTTAAAAAGATGCGGGAACTTCACTGTGCTCTAGGGGAATGAATGACTCTAGGGAAGAAGCAAGGCTCTGGCTCAGTGGGTCCTGGCACAAGTTGATCAACCACACGTTTTTAACTTCACTGAACATGGCTATACCAAACAGCAGACACCAAAACTGACCACTGTACTGTAGTATATTATCAAAATATCAGGGAGGTATGCCAGCATGTTTTATGTATGATCTGATGAATGGATATGTTGTAACCTAAAAATCCTGAATACAAGCCTTCTATATATTTGGTTTTTGAACAATAAATATATGAAGAATCCCTCACTCCACTTGTTTCTGAATCTGGTTAAGATTTATTGGTGTACTTTCCTGACTGGTCAAATAGGAATTCTTGTTTGTTACTGAAAAACAACAGGTATTTTAGACCTGCAAGATATTAATAAGATTATTTCAGTGTGACTTCACCCAATAATTTTGCTATCAAGATCATAAATTTTGTTTGAGCTATAGTACATCTTCTACAAAGAAATTTAGTTATTACTTGAAGAATGGAAGTGATGAGAATCCAGAATGCTGTCAGGTAAATTGTTCCTATATTTAACTATCCCCAGGATAGAAAAGTGAACCTTATTCCTTGTACAAACTGGACTTCATTATGACGTTTTTTTGCATTAGAATTATGAGATGTCAACTATTAGAAATGATTTCCCTGGACAGGTATTTCTAGATTGAGTTGCAGTAGAAAATAGAGTTAAATACACTCTGTGGTTTCAAGGCAATTAAAACTTATTGAATTAAATGGTGGAGAATGGGATTCTCTACCTGTAATTATGAAACACTGAAACATCTTTTAAAAAGACTGAATAACATCTCTGTGGATAGACACCACTCTTTCTAGCCTTTATTCACTTAATGTTATAGATTTATCATGTAAATTTAAAATAAGACTATCTTCAGCTTGAGTGCAATGGTTCTGGTGCAGTGCCTAAAAATCTAAAAAGCAGCTGGGGATAAAAGCCACAGTTACTATTCTAGACTGAGTGGGATGCACTGTATTACCACAGAGGTGGGTCATATGTCAGAAGTAACTGGATGATTTCTGGCCTGGCATGCAAACGAGTTCAAAACTACTCCATTAAAGCTTCTTTTCCTTTTTTTTTTTTCCCTGCTCTCAGTCAGACTACAGCTTGGCTGGGCCAGTGTTCTGGTCTGCTTTTTATGACAGTGTAAAATAATTTCTCTGCTAAACTGCAAAAGGCTCCCTGGCATTTATGAAAGCTAAGATGAAACCATTTACTTCTAAGTTCCATTGATCAAAACCATTGCTGCTCTGCCCTTGTGCAGTTTGTCTTACTTGTTCTTAGGGGTAAGACAACCTTTTCTGTCCACAGGTCTAATCCATACAGGACTGACAATAAAACCATCCAAGTCAAATATTAGAACTTCTTTTCACATATCAAAGAAAGAGATGATTGTTCCTAACCAGCAAAGTAATCTATTTGTCTGAGGAAGTAGGGATAGGAGAAAGCAGCTCCAAAGTACCAGTAAAATACAGAAAAAGAAGGACGAAGTAGATAATTGGTGCAAAATGAAGACAGAGGACAGCAAAAAAAAGCAAGAAAACAGCTGTAGTGCCAAAACATAGGATTAGCATGATGAGTGCTTACTAGCAGGTCCTATAAGAGAGGGTGAATTGGCTAATCGACTGTTGGGGTGGAAACATGCTACAAAGTTCTTTTACTGAACCACAGAGCAGTGAGAAAAACATACAGCAACCCTATAGCATGTCAGACAGAATTGACAGAAAAACAAGTATGCTTGAAGGAATGCAACAGAAATCACCTGGATGCTTCCTCATCTACAGAAATGTAATTTAAATAAAGCAACACCTACTGGGAAATGTGATAAGTTTAAGGTTCAGCAACAAGCTATGTAAAAATTTTGAGAGATTTTGGGACAGAATAGCAGACAGGAAGCCATATGTTTATGTCAGAATCCAATACATGCAGTTTGCTCACAATTAGATCCATGTCAATCAGAGGCAACAACAGGGACTTCAAAGGAGTTACATCTGATTGATGGTGGCATAAATATGGGCACAATCTGGTCCGTGTCAGTACGATCTGTGATCATCATCAGATTCTCATTAATTGCTCTGCATGATTATTCAGAACTAATAGTAATCACTGCCAAAGTTTTTCAGTGGTTGTCAACAACACTAAGAATGTGCACAATGACTAATACACAGATGGGGAACGTAGCTGATTTCAGTTCTTAAATGTCTGGTGTATAGATTTAACAGAAGTGACCCTAAGTGACTGAACAACTTCCAAACGAGAAAGCTGACTTCAAAATGTAATTAAAGCTGCTTTAATATTATAACATATATCAGCAACAACATGGATATAATTATTACCCCATCAGAGCTGGAAAGACATGAATGCTAGGACTCATCTTTGCTAACGTATTGGTCAGCCAAAGTACATTTGGATAAATCTCTTTGCCCATTTCCCTTTTTAGTAGCAGCGCAAATACCCAAGGCCATGTGGACAAATCACCTTTTGGGTTCAGAAGGTAATAATAATTTAGGTGTTAGTATCTCCAGATACTTTTTTCTCTTTCACCTAGGTTTGACTAGCAGGTGAACACATCTTACTTCTTTCCACCCTTCCATCATAAATGCTATAACTTCCTCTGTAAGATACTGGGCCACATGAGCATTCTTTTCCTTTTCAAGTTCCGTATATCACCAGGTGTAGGAGACAATAGTCACTTCAAACAAGACATGAAGGAATATCCTTTATCTGTCTGTGCTGAAAACTGAAGTATCTGCTGGAATATCTGACCAGGTCACTGCTACATTTTATAAATAACATAGCATGGCAAATTCTAACTGTATATAAACCAAATATATCTTACAGTTTATACTGTGAGCTTAGCAATTCAAAGATCCAACAACTGACATATTAGTAATAGACAACAGCCTTACATGTAAAGTAATTCCTTTCTATACTATTATTCTCCATTTGTAAATTTTGCAGATCTGGCCACAGTGACATGCAATAGAGCTAAATTCCTCCTACTCAAATACACTGCTTCCTGAAAGAAGCACAATTCTTCAAATAGTAAATTTGTATATTTGTGATCTCTTCCACCATTAACCATACAAATAAATGGATATATATCATTTGAGGGTTATGACGTTTGCTAGGTACTAAACTTTTTCAAATATCTATTTTTGCCTTCCAGTGAAGCTGGAAGCAATTTTAATATTTGACATTTATACTCCTCTTTCATTACAAAGATTGCTTTTCTATTGCTTATTAGAATTCTCACCCCCTTTAGAAACTTAAACTGTATTTTCATTTCATGGGATGTACTGGTATATGTTAAAACTTGTTTGATCCCAGTCTCTAAGGATACAGGGCCTGTTAAACCGCACGTGAATGGTCTACCCATTTAGCAGCATGATTAAGCCTTTCATTTTGCCCAAATCTCAATGATTAAGAAATTCTAAATATACACGTAAGACTATTTTTTCACAAAATACATACTGAAACAATAGTCTTCACTGAAGTGGTCCTGTGGTCATTACAGGGATATTCAGTAATGTCTTGGGACTGTCACATGTGTTGGAGGCTGCATGAAAGGGGTTGATGAAGAGGCATGTGTAAGGACAAGGATTGGCAACTAAAAGATGTCAGTGATGGATGTAAGGAGTAAGAAAGGCTGCAGATGTAGAGCAAGAAGATTCACCTGGATGATGGGAGCATCTGGAGAAGGAATGTGAGGTGATCACTTTGGTAAGGAGAACATTAGAAAGAATGCTTTTTTAAATGCTGTATAGGAAAATATGTACGTATGAAAGATCATAATGTCAATAAAATAAATAATTTCCCTAAAAAAAAAAAAAAAAGTAATGTAGGTATGATCAAGAGTGTTAGGAAAATAAGACCTTGGACAAAATTAAAAGTAAGACAGAGCCAGGTTGGATGTGCAGTTGAGGGAGGTTTTGAGAGACAGAGTGGAGCAGGTGATATCTGCAGGTCTATGAATTCTTTTTCTCCTTCTGGGCTACCTGCTGGGGTAGAATTTGAGGATTTCAGATATTTGTGAAGGGAGCCTAGAAGAGAAATGGAGAGTCTAATTACAAGAGCATGCAGTGACAGAAAAAGGCAGAATGGATTCAAACTGAAAGAGAGTAGTATTAGATTAGATTTCAGGAAAGAATTCTTTACTGTGAAGGTGGTGAGGCACTGAAACAGGTTGCCCACAGAAGCTGTGGATGCCCCATCCCTGGCAGTGCTCGGGGCCAGGCTGGATGGGGCTGTGAGCAACCCGGTCTAGCGGAAGGTGTCCCTGCCCATGGCAAGAGGGTTGGAACTATCTGATCTTTCAGGTTCCTCCCAACTCAAACCATTCTACGATTTCTCGATTCTGGGATGGCGACACGACAACCCCAGCGTAACAAAAGAAAAGCGTTTAAGGCGAGAGTTGGAGCCTTTGGCTTCAGCCGCGGCTGCGGCAGCACCGAGGGGACGGCGACGCCCCCGTCACTCTCCACAACTCCCTGAGAGGAGGCTGTAGCCAGGTGGGGGTCGGTCTCTTCTCCCAGGCAATCAGCAGTAGGACAAGAGGGCACGGGCTTGAGCTCTGCCAGGGGAGGTTTAGGTTGGATATTAGAAATAAGTTCTTTACAGAGAGAGTGATCAGGCATTGGAATGGTCTGCCCAGAGAGGTGGTGGATTCACCATCCCTGGAGGTTTTTAAGATGAGGCTGCATGTGGCACTGAGTGCCATGATCTAGTAATCACAGTGGGGCTGGATTAAGGGTTGGACTGGATGACCTCGGAGGTCTCTCCCAACCCAATTAATTCCATGATCCCGCCGTTCCGCGCTGCTGACCGCGCCCTCAGTGCGCGCTCGCGCTCACCACCCCGCGCGCCGCCTCCGCCGCGCACGCGCAGCATAACCCCGTTCCTCTCCCCGCCCTCTCCCCTCCACACACCGCGAGGCGACCTTTGATTGGTCCGTCCGCCGCCCGCCGTGGCCAATCGGGAGGCCGTCCGGGGACCCCGCCTCTTTAGAACGCTGGCGGCGGCGGCGTCCCCGCAGAGCGCGCTGCGATGGCGGCGGGGCGGGCGCTGCTCGGGGCGCTCCCCGCCGGGCTCTGGGGCCGCCTGTCCCGGCTGCCGGGCGCGCCCCGCCGGGCCGCCGCGCACTTCGCTTTCCAGCCGGACCCGGCACCCAGCGAGTACGGTGAGAGCGGGACTGGGCCGGGGTCCACCCCACGGGCCGCCCTCAACCTCGCTCTGCCGCCTT
This sequence comes from Myiozetetes cayanensis, assembly GCF_022539395.1. Lineage (NCBI taxonomy): Eukaryota > Metazoa > Chordata > Aves > Passeriformes > Tyrannidae > Myiozetetes > Myiozetetes cayanensis. The sequence goes on along the minus strand of NW_026087411.1, from coordinate 82,026,088 downwards.
GTCCGCCCCGCCGCCTCCTCGGGGGACGCCTCCGCCCGGCCGGGACGGAGCGGAGGGAGGAAGGGAGGGAGGTAGAGAGAAGGTTGGCGCTCCGCGCCTCCGCCCTCTTAGGCCGTGTGACCCCGCTGTGACCTCGGCGCTTCCACCCGCGGGTTTTCCGCGGAAATCCTGGGCTGTGGGTGGGAAAGCCCCCGGGGCCGCTGACGGGGCCACTGGTGCCTCGGGTGGTGAAATGTTCCAGGCGGACAGTGCCAGAGCTGCGCTAGGCCGGCCCCTCGTCTGCTCAGACCTGCGAGGCCTTCCCCGGCCCCTCTCGCATCGGTAACGCTTCTGGCAGTGCCCTGCTCACTGACATCACCCCCGAGCTTTGTAGTGCCTGCTCAGGTCATGACTGTGATAATAAACCTGCGATCAATAAAGGCTGCTGTCCGGTGAAAGGTTCGAGGTCATCCCTGTGGTCACATGGTTGAGAGTAAACACAGATCACTTGGAAATGAACAGGGTGGTGAAAACTGCTGGTTTAACTTAATTTTTGAGATGCATCCCTGCAAATGACAGGTCCTACGTTCCCCTGGAAGCAGCCTGGCTGCTGCAGGATAGCTGCTTCTCTCACATGAGTGTCAATGTCTTCTAGGAAGGTGTTACTTGGACATCTTGGTGTTGCAGCTTGATCATGACTAACAGAGGTGACTGAGAGTTTTCTCAGCCTTTTCTACTAGTGATGAAGAGGTACAGGTCTCCCAGGTGTCACAGCAGAAGGCTTGTGTGCTGCAGGTCCCAACTTGAAGTCATGGTGAAGAATCTCTAGTGGGGCAGGCCAGTTGCTGCCATTTACTGATAGAAAACTAGTTCCCTATGAGTCAAATTACACTTTGAAATTCTGTGAAAAGCTGTGAAAGTGAAACAAAATTTTGCCAATACTGAACCTGATATTGCTTAGGTAATGCTTTTCCAACTTCACAGTTCAAATCTGAAGGGCACAATTAGTTCCCCCTTCCCTGCAAGGGCTGATACAAAAGCCCTTGTTTTATAAGCAGAAAAAGAAAGTCAGAACTATCTGTGTGAGAAGCTCCTGACAGTTGGTTAAATAAAAATAAAAAAATAAATATTTGTTTATATCAAATACTGGAAGGAATGTATCTTGTGGAAAAGGTGACCTAAGTACTGATGTGGATGACTTACTTGGGAAAGGGAGAAACAGCTGCTGTTCCCCAACTTTCCTTCCCTTGAATTTGTAAATTTTGTTTATTTGTAGCTTTCATATAATTTCAACAGTTCCCATAACAATTTTTTTTTCTTACATTTTCCTCTTAAAGGGCCATGTAAAGTATAACGAGTTCAAGAAGCATTTGGACAATGCTTTCAGGCACATGATGTGACTCTTGGGGATGGTCCTGTGCAGGGCCGGGAGTTGGACTTGATGATCCTTGTGGGTCCCTTCCAACTCAGCATATTCTGTTATTCTGAGAAGTGAAGTCACCAAGCACAGGAATATGTAGGAACGCAGCTACTCAGCTCTGGTTCAGCATCACATGAGTCTTTTAACAAAAAATACTGATGTTAGTTAACAATTGAGGAGAAAGGGAAGCTGAATGTTTGGTGAGAGGTCCTGTAGCTACTGGAAACAGTATGTAGTTCTCCTTTCTGAATTCTAATTCTAACACCTGTTATCTTTGTCTGGAATCTTCACCAAACCATTTTTTTTTTTTTTTAATTATTTTGCTTTCCATGCTGTATGTGTTGATAGTCAGCATTCTCCTGGGCTGTGGCTTCTGGTCATGACTTACAGGCCTTGCTGGCTAAAGACTTACCAAATGTCAACCAGGCAATTTCTTATGCACTCAGTTTCTTCTAAGACATTATTTTATTTGCTTGGAGAATATGAGTTGGTTACAGTAGTGGGGACTGGCCTATTTTTTTGGTCCATCTTTGCTTTCAGGCCCATTTGTTTTTCCCTGCAGTGTTGGAATGAAGAAAGGCACTCCAGTAGGCTTTTTTGGTTTGAAGGTTTTCTTTCAATTTCTTTCAATTTCAATTAAAATTCAAAGATTTTAATGCAGCAGTCTGATGCATTTGCTTATTTCAGCACCAAGTTTTCTTTCTTTAAAGTATGGATTTGATGCTTCTGACACTTTCTAACTGCAATGCAGAGAGCAGGCCAGTGGTCTAGAAAACTTGATTAATGATGCATGTCTGTAGATGGGAAAGGCTGGTGCTTAAAAAAATGTAACTAAAGCATGATGAACTAAGCTTAATGAGATCTGGTGAATCTCAGCAGAAAGGATCCCAGTCCTCAAAACAATAATACTTTGGTTTCTTCCTTTGAAAAAAACTGTTCTATTAGTCATTGTTTTGGGTGTTTGAATGAGCATTGCAAAGCTGCCTTTCCTCTAGCTAAGAGTGTAGTTTTTTAAAAAAATGGCTGCATGCAGTATAGTAGAATTATAGTCCTTTGGGTTGCGAAGTATACCGTGCTCAATCTCATCTATCCCATAATTTAAGTTTATTTAGGAAATGAATCTTGGGTACTCCTAAAGGGATCTTGTTTTTGATGGTTAACTAAAGTTTTTAGTCATGTTTGCGTCAGTGTTTTCTAATGTACTTTGTGTTTTGAACCAAATTAAATTGCTAAATTATCACTTTCACACAGGGCAAACTCAGAAGATGAACCTCTTCCAATCCATAACAAGTGCCTTGGACAACGCTTTAGCCAAAGATCCAACTGCAGGTATCCTATACTTCTTAGTGTGCTTTGCTTTCTATAAACTGCATTTTGGTTTGCCTATTTGTGTACAATATTTAATGCATTTCCTAGGGCCTTTAAAATGCTCTAATAAGTTATTTCTAGATTTTGATCTCAAAAAAAAAAAATCTTAAAAATGCGTTGCTTTAACGGATTACTAATGGATTGTGTGATCTGAGATGAAGTTTTGTCTTCTGTTATTAGCTCTGTGTATTTTGCTTGAAAACCAGGACAGAAAGATACATTATTTAACATGCTTCTAGTATTACTGATGTGAACTATACTTAAGGGCAACTGGAGTCCCACCAGTAGAGGGAGTTTTAAATATGTAAATAATACTTTTTAATTTCTTAAACTTTTTATTCTCTAAAAATGATATTTTTTGAGAGACTGTATATTCCTTGCCCCATCCATTCTACATTGTCTTCTTCCCTGCCTTTCAAAGTTAGTTAATAACTTTACTGATTTCAGTTCATCATTATGCATAGGCAATGTAAGATTTGCTAGGCTTTTGTGGTCTGGATAACCTATAACTTTGAAGATTATGGTTCATTATAGCTGGATTTAAAGGGCTTATCTTAAACTCTTGCATAGAACTATTTATTCCACTTTTAATTTGTATACATAAGAGGAAGTCTTTTGCTTCTGTTGTCCTAACAAAGGCATGATGATTGCCAGATATCTGAAAAAGATGTTTCATGTCATGAACACAGCTGCAAAAGCTGCACCATCTTGGGTAATTGTGGTTCTTCTTTTTAGTATTTTAGTAACTCCTTTTGGCACTGCTTGAACCAGTGTTCAGCCTGAAGTCTGACTGGTCATCTGTTGGGACAAATTTCATGTTGTCTGTCCAGTACTATGCCTGTATACATTCTCTCTCAATCTACAGCTGTGTTATATTCACCTTGATTAGATTAAACTTAGACAACTGAGGGTGCCAAGAGCAGATTTTAGTACAGATTTCTGTAGAATCAGCCATATAAAATGAATATACATATAAAAGTAAGTAGAATGTTAGCCCAGGAGGAACCTAGAGTCATAGATAATCTTCAGCCTTTAGAGAATCAGTTACTCTAAGGTTCCAGTCTTGCTGCTCAGCTTTGCAGAGCTGGATCATTGTAAAGCTGTTTGCAAGACCATATTGGAGTTCTACAGTCCAGTGATCTGTCAGTATCACCGCACTTACTGAATTAATTAGGACTTCTCACAATACAAAGCATGTCCTTCATATGTTTTTAGTTTTATGGGAATTGAGCAACTGTTGTTTAAGTAGTGGAAATCCTCATACTTGTGTTGATGACAAGTAGAATCTGTCCAGGAAAATATGTTTTGGTGTCTGAACTCAATGAGTAAATCCACACAAGTTTGCGGATACCAGCACTAAGTGGGATTTTATTTTATTTTTCTATGCCAACTGGCTGGAAAGTGAGTAGCCATATGGTAACAGAAAGGCCTTACAAAGATTTTAAGTACATAAAATCCCCCCAGAATGAATCTTAAAAATTAATTAGAGAAATAATCTAAGGACATACTTCTATCATATACTCCATGACTGCATTCGTTTTACATAATTTTTGAAGTTATTTTCCTTTAAGTGGTCACTGATGTGACTGTCAGAAGTGTGTTAATTCCTTTTAGTGCTTCCAATCAGAAATTTATTTTATTTAATTAAAAGTTTAATTGAAAGGCAAGAAGATTAACTTATTATTTTGTGTCTTTTAGATTATAAAGAGTAGTGAGGAATTTGGGAATTAACAGAACAGACCCTAGTTCATGCAATCTGCTACTGGTGGTACTGCTGCACATCTTACACATTTAAAAAATTGAAATAGGCAATACTTATTTCTGTGAAATAAATAACAAAACTGTTTTAAGAAAAATTAGACATCATCATCCCATAAATTCAATGAAAAAAACCCCAGATTAGCTGGTAATTAGCTGGTAAAAACAAAGCTAAGTTTTAAAGGCAAATACTTTTAGTGATAAAACTTTTTTGACTGCAAAGATAGTAGTGTGAAATACTGAGATTTGTCCAATTTATTAAATATTCATGTTTTCTGTAGAGGAGTTCCTTTGAAGTCACTCTTCAGGGATCTGGCAAGTAGGTTTGGAGGAGGTTTGAAATTTCACGTTGGATCGGTATTTTGAAGACAACTTCAATTTGATGGCTTTCAAAACACTATATTTACCAAAATCTGTGGATGAAGAATGCAAATGGTTACCATTTGAAGCAGAAGGCCTAACTTCAATGACTCTATAGTGACTGAATGTAATTGCTTCTTGGAATTTTATTCATTTAGTTTTAGATGTTGTGATATTATAGAATATTTCAGAAAAATAAGTATATGGTTTAATGAAATCCTAACTGAATCAGTTTCATGAATTCTATTGGTTCTTCATTTGTAATGGTTAGGCTGTGGATGAGAAATGCTTAGGTCTAGATAAATCTTGTAGTGAAAGGAAATGTAAGGTGTTACTCATGTTAGTGTCTCATGTAAAAACTTTTGAAACATGCTCATTAAAAGTAAGATACATTAGAGTAATATTACCCTCCTCTGCTGTTCCTATTTTCAGTAGTGTTTGGTGAAGATGTGGCCTTTGGTGGAGTCTTCAGATGTACAGTTGGCTTGCGAGACAAATATGGTAAGTTAACTTATAAATCTGACATCAGTTTCATTTAACATTGCTGCTCTTTTTTACCCTGCTGTGTTTTTTTGGGAGAACAACACATACTAGAGAAGCCTTGTAAATACACTTCTGTTTTCCTTTCTGCTGTTCTTAGAAATAGAAAAAGCTGTGAATGTGTTACCATTTCTGTAAGCTTTTCAAGCTTTTGAAACCTGCTGATGTATTTCAGGGGTCTTCTGTTTCTTCAACTACCTTTATCAATGTAACTTCATTTTTTTGAACTGCTGTCAGACCGGATATGCATCATTGTGACCCTGTTACTGTAATCACTCACAACAATACATGGTGATGCTTTTTCATCCTATCTGTTAAGAACCATGAAGAAATTACATTAAAATGGATTTAAACTCTTTGTTATATAGTTTTTCCACTAGCGTGGTCTGCAAAGTCAATAAAGAAATGATATAGCTATGCTTGTCCTTTATCTAGAATGTGATTGGTTTACTTATTTGGGAGATTTACGGGAAAGCATTCAGAGAAATGCTACTACCTTGTCTCAAAGAACCTTAGAAGTAGCCTTTACATTGTATAGAACAAAGAGATTTACAAAAGTATATGAAAAATAAGATGGTACCTAAGTATCTAATATCTCAGACTGTGGAGGTGAGTTCAGTGGAAGAGGAAAAGTAGTTAATTGCAGGAATTTTTTCTTAAAAACTTATTTTTTCTAAGTAAGCTTTAAATAAGCAATTCTTTAAAACTTACAAGAGCTTTTAAATTTTTTTAAAATTTTAATTTTTTTTGTGTGACTTGTGATTTAAATTAATTCATATATTGTCTTAATTTTGTAAGAAACTTGGTTCATCAGTTTCTGTGGGACAGTCTCCTACAGCTGAGTTTCAGTGGCTTCCAAGGGTGGTGGGGGAAGGAAAAGACTTTAAGATCCTATATTGTTGCACAAACATGTAAGTGTTACATTCACAGTTCTTGGTAGATAGAATGTAACCACCTAGTTCTGACGCCTGGTTGGCAAATCTAAAGGGACTTTTCCAAATCCTTCACTGCTCTTCCAATTAAGTTTCTGCTTTGGTTATCTGTTTGGTGTGGTGCTATCAAAACCTGGCCATGCAAACCAAAAACACAGGAAAACTAAAAGTTCCTTATGTGCTGCTGAGGTGCTGGTAAGCAAATGAAGACAAAGTCTGAAATACAAGTTTGGACAGAAAGAGAAGTCTGAAGATAAGGTGAATTTAGGGCTCATTCATTAGGAAATGATAATTCAGCTTTGTAAGGCAGATGAGATGACACAGGTAACTTGGCTTCTTTCTTCACTAGTCGTGAAATTCTGTAGAAAACAGGCCGTGACTGAAGAGAGAATGGCAAAGATGAACTAGAGGATGTACTGAAAATATAGTTACAATGCTGAGGAGAACCAGGAAAGACTAAAAGTGCAAAAATTAAGGGAATCCAATATTTTGGGAGGTGTGTCTTTCTATCAGTGTTGTCGTAGAGATTAAATAAGTTCTAGATGGAAGGCTTGTTTTATGTAAAGGTTAGTCCTTGTAAAATAAGGAGGAGTTTCTGATGGAATTGACAAAAAACTGGCCTCATGGATCTTACCTATAAGAGGAAGATTACATACACTTACTGACTCTTTTCTCCATTCTCCTCCTGCACTTATCAACATATTGATAGGTGATACAAGTAATATAATATGAGGTATTTTCTATATGTGGATGTAAAATAAGAAGGAATGAATGCTTTTTTCCTCCTATTCTGGAAGAAGGAAGCTGATTTTTCTTTTGTTTAGTTTCTTTTTCCTTGTAGATAATCAAAATCACTAGGTGGCAGTCTATGCCTGTAAGTAGTTATTTTGATACAAATTGATAGTTTCTTTTTAAGCACTTTTATAGAGGTCAAGGTCTAAATATCACATAATATTATGGTAGGGAGAATTTAGTATATTAATCCTTTGTATTATACAAATGCTGGCTGCTGTTCATAATGTCACTGAAGTCTCTCTGGAGAGACAGAAAAGAGAAAAAAATGTTCTTTTGGAATAAATCTGTCATTAAATATAAAAGCTGCATTTTTTTTCCAGAAGAGCCATCAAACCTGTGTGCAGTGTAATGCGGTAGTATAAACACAGCTAGAGGCCTACACTAGTAAGTGAAAGAAGTCAAGCTCATTGACTTTGTAAGGAAATAAATCCAACCTTTTGATCAGATGGATTGTGTTTGAAAATGTTTAATTAATGAATCATATGTAAAGAAGGCAGTATGTGGAAGTTTCTTTTCCATGATAGCTATGACTTAGGGTGCTATGTTTGTTCCTATACATCTTATGTCGAAATACATGTTTCCAGTTTTCTGGCATCGAACTGAATGCTTAGAAATCTTTTACAATATAATCCTCCATCCTGAAAATTAGTAGACTTCTTGAAATATTTATGTAGAGTGTTCCTTTCAGATAAGGGAAGGGAAATAAGTGTTGTAAAGTTTTTTTTTTCCTTTGTCCCTTCCCTCTAGTCTTGTGCAGTGGAAGGCATTTTCATGTTTTATTTCTTATCTGCTTTCCCACCACCCTCTGAAAGGTTTTTGGTTGTCACCATTTTGCAGATATTACATCCTCTAACCTCTGGAGTATCTTTATTGAAATAAGGAATATCTGCTGTTCCATAGTCCTGCTGTCTGGAGATGTGTCCTGTCTTTAAAGCATTGTGATGTTATCTGCCTACTGTATTTTTATAGCCTAGGTAATGTGTGCAAATATTTTTTAAATTTTATTTTTTTAAAGTTAAGTACATTATTATTTCCATCTTTTAGAGGAAATGCTATCCAAATGAAATTACTGTACATTTGTCTTTAAGTTCTGCAAATGGATTTGAAACAATGATCTCGGATTGGGAATACATGTGTCCCATTGCTCTGTCTGAAGTGTGAAATAGAGTTGCAGCATGTAAAGATCAGTATCATCCACATGACAGAAAGACAGAGGAGATCAGAGGTAGGAATTAGATGATAGGAGGTAAAGAAATGGGAGAAAAAACAGTGGATAAGGTAAAAATGAAGAAAGTGGACAGAAATGAAGACTGACAAACAAGAAAACTGAAACAGTGATTGACAAGATATGCCACTCAGAAGAATGCCAGGGCAGGCTTTTTGGGGTAACTCCAAAAAAAAAAAAAGAGACCTATTATTCTACTGTGGCCAAAAAATGAAGGTTTTAAGATTGTATAAACAGTGGAAGTGAAGTACATATATATAATACTTGCCTTGAATGGTCCCTCTGCTGTCCTTTCATACCATTTTGGCCTGCACTTGAAGGGAGTCTCTAATGTGCACTTACTGCCATGTCAAAAGACTGTCCTTTGCGAGGGTAAGGGTCAAGAGCTTTCTGACTATTTCAAAGCTCGGTATTCTGAGAGTGTGGGATGGGCTCAGTCTTTTTTCAGAACCCTGGGAATCCAAGAGAAGAAAGGTGGGCTTGACAGGTCTTTCCCTGCAGCAGTGCTTTGGAGGAGGCTGATTTTTTTTTTGTTTATATGTTCACTTTTATAGATGAGGTTTGTAAACTTACTGAGGTTCTGCTCAATCCCCTATTACACAGCAGTCTGCAGTTCTCTTTCATGGAATGTCCTTCTATTTGCCACCAAGGGAGTCTAGGTGACTGTAAATTAGATTCCCAATATTTACAGACCTGAATAGGTAGCCTTCTAAGCTTTTGAAAATTATTTTTTGACTTTAAGAGTAGTGTAAATGAGCTTTTTACTTTTCAGGAGGGAATTCTTGAATAATGGTATTTTTATTCACTTGTAACTATTTCCAAATGCAGGTAGAATGTGAATATTTTAAATGGGAATTTTTATTTCAGAGATTATTTCAGTTTCTGGAGGGTGGCACTGTGGTGTCTCCCATCAGAAGTGAGTGCTTGCCCAGGATAGAAGGGACTTGGCCTTAGTGCTGTCCCTCAGGATTTCTGAACTTACTCCACATATGGTTGACTGAAATACCAAATCTGATCTTTGTGGAGATACAGCAAAAATGGTTTTGTCAGCAGTTGTTCATTTGAAATATTTTGGAATGAATTTGTCTTTTGCTCATGTGATTCATTTGTCACTGTTTGGGTTCCTCTGTGTGATAGCAGAGTGAACAGGAGGAAGAGAGGTTTCTTCCTTTCTGGATTAATGTGCTGTCACTGATTGGAGGGTTTTTCACTCATGGCTTTTATTCTTGTTTGTGCTGCTTTCTTTTAGGTTCTCTGTTTGGTCTCTGTTATTGTTGTTCCCTTCTTTTTGTTTGCCAGTGCACACAGAGATATACTGCCCACAACAGCTTATGGTGCCCTCATTAGAACAAAATGCTGTTCATAAGATTTCTGTGTAACATTGCTGATATGTTCTAGAGTGATGTTTGCTGCCTTTCTTAGCAATGCAGTGTTGACTGTCAGTTTGTGGCCTGATTTAGTCCCCAAGTTCTTTCTAATCTGCAGTCACTAATTGTTTTTTTGGTTTTTTTTTCTTGGTGGACACTTGATAAAATGGAACTGGGTAGGAACAATTGTGTGTCACTCCTGTACAAAACAAAATCAGTCTCAGATCATTTCCTTTCAGGTAATTCTGAGTTACATACATGCAGAGTGTAGTAAATGAGAAATATGCAGCTTCAATATTTTTCCCTCCTTACTCATTTTTCATAGCTAAAATAAATTCCCTCTCGTGGAATGGAAAGAGTGCAATAAGTATGCACATGTAACTTGAAATGTAAGTATCTTTTTTCCCTAAATATTTTCAAGTATATAGGATTGTTTAATAAATAATCCTTCCTATGCTTTGTTATTTTGATGTCACTAGAAGTGTAGATAAAGTTGGTAGGATATTTTTCTTTGTTTAATAAATAATCCTTCCTATGCTTTGTTATTTTGATGTCCCTAGAAGTGTAGATAAAGTTGGTAGGATATTTTTCTTTCGAACTCTTATTTAAAAAAAAGTGTGAAATAGGTGGGGAGCAGATTATAAACAGTAATTACTGACTGTTCAGTCAGTCCAGGATATTTGCTTGCAAATTGGAAAATCACAGAACAAAAAGGAAAATCAAAGGAAAGCATAACACTTGTGTTGAATCCCGTGAGAATGGGGGGAGCTGAATCAAAAATTTCCCCTGTGGAAAATTTCAAACACATCAAAAAGCAAGTGACTGAACTACATATGAAACCACAGTTACAGTTGTAGCGAGAAAATAGCAACCTTATGTCAGGATGACTTAGCCACATTAGCAATCAGCTGGATGCTTTAAAAATGATTTTATTTATCACTTCCATATTTGTTTTGTTTTTCTTTCCTTTCTGCCTGCCTTACAGAATTTGGTCTCTGAAGAACAGGGTATGTTTTGGGACAGATCAGCTGGCAAAAGCTGTTTTTTAGCCTTCAGTGGTGGAGATTCTCTGGTTTTCCTGCATACGTGGTCCCAGTGCAGGATTATTCTTATGGTTTGAAGCTTTTCCTTATTGATCAGTTTTCTCTGAGCTCTGGCTGCTGGAGGATATAAACCATCCAAAACTGGATGCTTTACTCTGTGTCTTACTGAGTAAAACCTGGTTGCTTACAGCTCTCCGTTGTTACATCTCATGATGATGCTATTTTGTCTTGCAGCAATAATGTTTATTTACAATATCTGATCCACTGTAATCCCTGGTTGTTATTAGACTTGTGTCTAAGGTGTAAACATCTGTGTGAGTTTTCAGGGAACACTTCATTCTCAGTAAATGAATCGTTTGTTTATAGTCCAGTAAAATAATTCAGGAGTTTTTGTTTATTTGGCCAGGAGATGGCTGTACTTAGCCATGCCCGAGGGACACCAGCCTTTCTAAAATAATGGTAGTCATTCTTTGAAGGTAAGTATTTACTTGAGCAGGATATTATTTTATGAGCTTGAGCTGTAGAAAACTCCTGAAGGCAAGTTCTGTGCTTTAAGTGAAAAGCCTATAAGGGGAAACATGGGTGAGAAGATAAGAGTTGTCCCCAGATTGTCACAGTATTTGGTGAAGCTTCTTGGCTAAAGTTTGGATATACTTGCAAAAATTGCTTAACGTACTGATGGCTTTGAGTAGCATAAAATAATGGAAGTTGAGCTAATGGAGATAGATAGAATGTAGTGTTTTTTAAAGAAAATTCTCATAATTTGCCTCCAAAATCCATTCCATACTTTAAAATGTTTATATTGTTAATATTGTTTGCTAGTGCTTTCAGGAAATTGTTTATTGTCTAGACTTCATGGCGTGCTACTGGTGAGGGAGCAGAGATCTGTCAGTGGGGATTCTGGGTTGTTCTGGTTGTTCCTGTGGTGCCAAACAGGAACAGTGCCAAGGCAAGAAGTACAAGAACACAATTTGGATGGGCTGTAATGCAGTATATTAAGGTACTATGCTCTGCCTCCCAGAAGCTACTAGTGGTTGAGTATTAATTAAACTGATGGGGAGACACTCTGGGGTTTTATGTGGGTTTTTTTAGTCAATAATCATGGAGTCTTTTATTTTTTTTTTAAAACATAATATGCTATTATAGGGAGGAGGAAAAACTCAGCCTAAAGTAGCATAGGTGTTAGGAGTTTATCGTATGAACAGGTAGATAGAAAATGTTATGTTGACACTTCAGAGACAGACTGCAAGCTTGTTGGAGAAGCACAGTGCTTCTTTCACATAGGTGCTGGTCCTTCCGACCACATTGCATGGTAGGAAGTAGAAGAAAGTACTTTGAGATTTTTGATGTGGTGGACTTAAGCTGAGAGTGGAACATTTTATTCAGAGTTAAAAATGACTAGTTGTTATGTATAGATTGAGTAAAACCTAAATAGTCTGGGGTTTGGTTATCCTTGTTTCTTTGGGGATGGATTTAAGTGGTGAATTCTGTAGCTTGCTTGCCTGGTTCTTCCAGAGCAGTTTGGCAAGACTTGGATTTTGTTCTGATTTATATAAATGCCTTTGAACAGTAACATCTGGAGAATGTGTTCCAGACTCATTACACAATAGTACATTTTGTTCATTTTCATGTTAAATAGCCAATTCTTTTTTTAAGATTTACAGTTAGAAAAAAGGGAAAAGTTATTTGAGAACTTGCTAAAATGTAATATGTCTTTTTACACTGTTTGTATCTGTGGGATAATGATATAAATCAGTCTGTGTCAGAGCTAAACAGCTTTTATTTTAATTTTGTTTTTGTTTTAATTGTTCTGATAGTGTACCTGGTGTAAAAGCAGTATTTTGTTTGTTCGGGACTTATTAATATTTCTTAAGTTTCTTTTTATATGTTGTAGACCTGTTTGAAGGAAAGATAAAGAATATAATTTTTGATATAGAACTTGATACTTAGTGCAGAGCTTAAGAAAGCTGTTCTAACACATTTTTAAGATACTTCAAGATAGATTGCTGGGCAAAAAAGTGTGTGCTGCTGAGCTTCATAAAAATGGAATTTTCCACTTAAGAAAATACTTGCAGTGAAACATGTAAAAATAATATTTTAATAATATTGTGTCAACGAGGTTGAAACTTTATGTATTAAAGACACAAGACGGAATTGATGAGTGTAACTAGTCTTTGCAGTCTCTATTAATATCAAGCCTGCAAGGACATTTTATGTACCTTGTTTTAGATGTCTGTCTTTATGCCTTTCCTGTTCCTTAGGTAGAATTAAGAGGTTGGTTATTCCTGTGATCACCCACATATGAATGGATATTTGTGTGTTCATTCATCTCACTCATCAAGTGGGACTAATTTAGTATGTTCACTGTTTTTTCTACCTCTGAGTTTGGTGATAAGAGTGTGGTAATTTCAATTTAAGAAGGTGCCAAAGACTTTATTACTGGGAGTAAAACTTGAAAGCAAGTAATTTGCTTGAAGCCTAAAAGGGTGAAAAAGGTCAGGACTAGTCTGGTCAATTGTCTTAGCAGATTTGCAGCAAAAGCACTTTGAAGAGCAGGGTAATCTTAATTTAACTTGATTCAGAGCTGTCTTCTGGTGACCAGGCATCAGCTGGTCATGCTAGTTATTTATTATAAAAAATCTCCTTTCTTTTTAATTTGTAGAAACATTAAATCCTCAAAACCTGGTAAAGAGTTTTCACATTTACATGGAAACACCAAGTATAGATCAATTTATTGATTTTTCTCATGCTTTGCATGATAAAGGGACAGACACGGTTGCAAGTGCGATTTGGGAGATGGTTTTCATGACTGCAAATTACTGGTCATTCAGCCCTTTGCTCCTGAGTACTTCTTGAGCAGCATGAAATCCTTGCTCTTGTGTTGGGAATAGTTGCTTTACAATTCAAGGTAGATCCAGCATGCTTTCACATTTACTCTAAAGTATTTCTACACTGCTGATGCTAAGGAACATGAGAGAGCGTAACTTGTGCTTGACAGTTTTGCTTATTACTTTATTTGTCATCCAGATAGTGTACCCAGCTTATTATAGCAGAATTTTCATTAACATGTTGTAATACTTAGCTTTGGTAAATGTTTGGTGTTTCCTGTTGGATTTCTTTGTCATGTGATGTTGCAGATAGTGTGAAAATGCATGGAGCTGACCTAAGCCTCTTAATTTAAGCTGATATAATGTCCTTTGGTTATACCCACATGTAAGTATTTGGTAGATGTCAATTTTAGGGCGTATTTTTGCAAGTAAGCATTCTGTCATCTGGTAGAGCTTCTCATGTCACACTTAATAGTCAGTTATGCTTTTCTGCAAGTGTGCTTCTCACATAGCAAAATTTTTTTGTGGCTGAGCAAGGAATGTTATTAGTCATAGCTGGAGGAACACTCCAATCCCTTGTATAGTTAGGCATTACAGTTTTTTTATTTAGCATACAACTGGGTATGTGAGCCAGATGATGATGAGGAATTCAGTGTGTTGTGGGCAACCTGCATGAATGTTTGAACTAGCAGTTCTAGCTCAGAGAGTTCTCAACAAGTCATTCTCTTACTCAGGACAATGCACTTTTCTTCCAAGAGCTCATTAGATCACAACTACACTTTCATCTCCTCTCCCCCATAACTCCCTTAGGAGAAAAGTAAAAAGAAATTCTGGTGAGCAAATCTGCCACTTAGATGTGAGCTGCTTATTGAATGTTTTTCTAACAGTGTGGAGCTGAATCAGTACTATTTTATCAATGTCATTAAATGCTTCCGTCAACAGGACAGGTACAGGCATAAAAAGTTTGGTTAGTCAGCGTGTAGCCCTGCTTGGGGCTATCGGTGAATCACAGAACATTAAAGGCTGAAAGGAAAAGACCTAGAAAGTTATCTGGTCCAAAGCAGGACTCAACTTAGACTCAGTTTAGGTTGCCTGTGGTTTTGTCCAGCTAAGTTTTGAACACGTCCAAGGCAGGAGCTTGTACTACCTTTCAGGGCAGTTTGTTTCAGCATTTCACTACTGTCATAGTGAGGTTTTTTCTTCTTATATAATTAGTTTCCCCTTTTGCAAGTCTTCTCTATTTGCTTTAGGATGGCAGAGGTGTTCATAAATTATTTTTTTTGAGTCTTCCCTCATCCAGAGGGCTGTAAGCCTGACAAGTAAGTTCTCAGTGTTATAGTAATGCTGTGAACTTGTAGAATTTACCAAGTTTTACTAGAAAGTTTTCTTTCCAAACCTGAAATGTGGTAACTGTGCAGATTGTAAGAATTTGTAGATAATTGAGGAAATTGCTCCCTGTTCATGGTAACCTTTTCTTTGTACTTCAGCAGTTTTCCTGACTCTGATATTGTTTGTGATCTTTGAGAGTAAGGGTTAAATGAAATGCAATAGATATGCTTTTCTTCTAAGGGAATCCTGGGGGAAAGGAGCTGAAAGTGTAGTTGTGATCTAATGAGCTCTTGGAAGAAAAATTCATCATCTTGAATAAGAGAATGACTTGAAAACATTTTGAGCTAGAACTGTTAGTTCAAATATTCATATTTCTTCAAATGTATGATTGCCTTGGAATTAGTAACTGGGAGAGACTTAAAAGGAAAACCTATCCTCTAGTTGTTCTTAACTTTTAATTTACCTGAACTACTCCTCAGAAGTGTTGGTTGTGTCAATGGCCCATATAACATAACTGTGAAGGATTCCTGTTCTTATCAGTTGCTGGGCAAAACAGATGACCTTTTACTTTGGGCAACATTGTGGTGATTGGTGCTTCAGAAGGATAAATTTTTTGGTGTGATTTTTTTTTCCTCCCAAATGAAGCATAATTAGGACTCCTATAAACAAGTGAAACCGAATAAGAGAGACGTATCTGTCATTTGACCTTTAAAACTTCTGTCTAGAATAAGAAGTCAGCTCCTTTGTTGCCGAGTAGAGTGTGATAGTGAATTTTGCAACAGCAGTATAGGAAGAAGCCAATTTAGTTTAGTGCATTCAAATCTCTTTTCTGACCCCGTTGTCAGTTGCTGACAGATTTCTGCAGTACGTTTGTTTTACTCACTCCTGTATCTTACTGCCATAGCTTGACTTTCTGGAATATTTACAGAAAAAAGTAATGAGAATACCATGTAATTAATTGCTAAGTAGTCAAAATTGGAATGACTTTTCCATTCAAAGGAACTCAATGTTGAAATTCTTTTGAAGGCATAGGCAGTGTATACACTGTGATTTGTGTCTGTGTGTGGATATAAATGTTTCTCCTGTAACAGACCCAACTCACTGCACTTGACTTGAAACTTTACGTTGACTTGACTGGGGGCTGAGACCTGACCACTTGGCCATGGAGTTGGCTGAGCTGTGCCTCTGGGTCCTTGAAGCCTGCTGTGAGTGTCTGGGCACACAGATGTTCTTGGCTCTTTTGGGATACAATTTTGGGGAAGAAAAGGAGAGGAATATAGCTCAATTCTGTAAATTGTATTATTCTGGGTGCAATATGTAAAAGTCATCTTAAGAATTTGTAAGCTAATTACATATGAAATCTTTTTCATTTCATATAGTTACTTTTCATCTGTTAGGTGGATGAAATAATGTATTTTAACATGGACAGGACTGGAAAAAGCAGCTGTTTAATGACATGGTGCATTAGTGTGCAAGGATTCAAGAGTGAGAGGTGAAGTGTCTCTGTGTCTGTGAAACTGAAGGCCTGCTATTGAGAAGTAGGTTTGAAATTTCTACATTCAGCTGTAAATGTGCTTTTACTGGTATCCCCTATAGAGGAATAGGGCCCATTGCACACCTTTTTTTTAAAACTTGAGAACTGTGACTAGGATATCAGTAAACCAAAATGATTAAAATTAATCAGAAATTACTAGAAGTCTTTTGTGTTCACCCAGGAACTCTAAAAGAGCTGAGTATAAATTTACTTTACTTGCTGTTATGCCTACCTTCTTACAAAGTATCAGAGAAATGGTAGATAACAAGTGTCACCAGTTGTAAAACGAGGTTTAAAGTGGGTGGTGGGACCAAAGAAGTTTGACTACTGGATAGACTGTCTTAATTATATTACGAGATACAGTTAGTAGACTTATGTAGATGTATATTTGTGAAAAATCCTAAATATTCTAGGGTTAGAAAAGGCCTTCAAAGGCAGGACTGATTTGAAATCTTTCACTTATATTTGCATTTTCTATAGGAAGTCCCTGGTGAGTAGCAAAGAAGCTAATCTGTTGAGGCTTCCTTTTCTTTCCAGTTATTTCTGCACGTGCAGCCCTGACTGCTGCATTTGAGGACAAAATTAGCTTCTTACAGTCTTCTATTTGACTTCTAGTAGATGTTTTAAATGGAAGTCGATGGGATCATGAATAAAATGCTCAGTACTGACATCTTTGAAGATGTCTTTTTTTAACACCAGTGATGTATAAGTATCTTAAAAACAAAACACAACTCTTTTTTGACTAGCTTACCATCAGTACTCCTTAAGCCACTCAAATGGTCTGGTGTAGACTCTTGCAGAGTGATATGAAATTACTCAGAGCTGGGGCATTGGATGGTGTGTTAACATGTTAGGAGCTTTGATATTATTTGACTATCTCATTTTTGAAGTTACATTAAGACAGGAACATGACTTGTTACAGATACTGAAATCTGAAATACTTTTTTCCTGATGTCTTGGAACAAATAAAGATGAAGCGGGCCAGAACATTAATGCACAATAATCGACTACGTATGTCTGTAAACATGCTCTGTTAGGTTGCTATGAAACTCTTTATTCTTGGCAGACAAGAAGATGTGTTTGAGACTGCCTTAAAGCTGTTGTCTCTTAGACGGAGGGTCAGCGGTAACTTGAACATTTGTGGGGTAGTCTTTGTTCCGAAAATCACAAGGATCAATCTTTTTTTATTTAAGTAAAAATAGTCTCGGCAGGAGGAAGTAATTGTTTGAAAATTGGATCAGGTATTGCTTTTTTTCCTTAGTGTAGTAATTTCAGATTTGCCTTATTAGGGGACACTTCTGGAGTGTTTATTCACTTCCTTAACGTGTATCTAATCTTAATCCTGAGTTGTCGGGCTGGAGAGATGAGAAGAATCATCTTTTTTTTCTTTTTTTCACATAGCCCTGTTTGCCATATTACTTCCTTCACTACTTGGCAAATGGCACTGACCTGTTCAGGTGGCTGAAACCAGGGATGTTTATAGAGCCAGGCAGGTTAATTGAAATGGACATCAGCATCACGTCTTTCTTCAGAGGCTGACGCACCTGGCTCAGAAAATGTAGAGGTACTGCTTTTACCTGGAATGACAAGAGCTTACAGAGTTTGTGCTAGCTTGTTTTGAGCGGTGTGGCTGACACAAATCATAGGAGAAGAGTACATTTTAGGAAATGTTTTTTCATGGGTAAGGAAATGAAATATGGAAAGACAACATATCTCTGGGTAATTTGTCTGCTTCAGTCATATTTCAGTTGAAATCTGACTCAGCTGGTTTGCAAAAGATGATGTAAATGGCTGTTTATCAAAATTCCCTTCCTTTTTGCATTAAAAAAAAATGTGAAAAATAAAAACCCCGTGAAATAAAATAGATAAAAATACACAGGCTCAATGCGTTTAAATGTAAAGTGTTGAAATATTTCGTGTTAGTTTTTAGTAATGATTTTCATAGTATATCAATAATAGTAAGAGGTTAAAACTATACCATACAATTTTTAATATTCAAATAAATAAATTGAATTTGTTTTGTCCTAATGATGTGTATATCTTTTTGTTTTAAAAGACTAGATTTTATAAAGAAAACCTTACCCCTTGAAACTCTACTCAAGCTTGTTTTCCCATCTAATGAACAGTAAAGAGCTTTAGGATTTGCTTTTAAGCAATCAGTGTTATTGTTTTAATGGTACAATCAAAACCATTCTGGAGCAATAAATCTCGTTAATTGAATCCCTTGCTCAATCTTTACTGTTTTAAGGCTTGGTACTTCAGAGTTGTGCCTGTAGTCCTGAAAGTCCAAATTAGGTGCTTCAAGCTGATCACATTACAGCTGTCATGTTACATTTCACTTTTGCTTTATTGATTTTCACTTCATTTATTTCATCATACTCCACTGGTAGCAGCGTGTTGCCTCTAGTTTAAAATCTCAGTGGTATTTCGGCAGTTTTAATAGGATGTTTTTTATATTTTGAATTATAGAGTGACAAACTAGTTTGGTGGAACTTAAATTTGTTCACCTACCCAAAACTGATATTAAAGAGCTAACTATCAAGTGTGTACCAATTATTGGAGCCCCTGGTGGTCTAATGGAAAGGCGCTGCGCTGTCACCGCGGAGACCCGGGTTCGATTCCCGGTCAGGGCCACTCCCGGGCAGGTGGGGCTCGTTAGCCCTTAAAGGCAACCCACCTACGTCCTAAGGACCTCGCTGCCACCGTCCAAGCTCGCTTGGCCCCGGCAGATGAACCTTAGGATTAAAGGGTGGGCTCAGTTCCGCGCACACTGTGTCTCACCTAAAAAATCCAATGCGCAGGCTGGAAGGTGGAAAGACCTTCCCCGGATCTTCGCTCGCGAAGACTGGCCATTATTATACCAATTATTATTTAAAAGCTCATTTTATAGGGTTGTTCAAATACGTTTCAGTTTTTTTGTGATGGTATAAAATTATTTGTGGAACCTGTGCATTAGGCTATTTCAGTGTACTCTGAAAAAGTCTGTTAATGAAGAATAAGGTTAGGTAAGCTATAAGTCTTGTATCAAAATATCCTGCAAGCAGGTGAAGTGAAATATAGTGATCTGCCAGCGGACTTCTAAGAAGTAGGAAAGAAAATTACCAACATTACCATATATCTTCATAATGTTAATACAATTTTAAAATGAGATCTGTTTTAAATTAAAATTTTATATGCATCAGTTAAAGAGAAGGGAAACAAGATGTCTAATTCGTGGTACACTAGATACATAAAAAGGAGAGAAGATGTTTGCCAAGTGTTTTAGTGTTGCAGATGGATACGAGTACAGGGACAGCTCTTATGGTTGCATCTAAAGCAGGGCTTCTGCACTATCACAACTGGCAGTAAGGCCTGGGGCAACTACATGTTTGCATAGGGAGTTTATGTTCCTCTTTCTTTGGCCATGATGACTATCAGTGGAGAGAGTGCACCAGAGGATGCTATATAGGAACAGAGATTACACTTATCTCAGGAATGAGAACAATTCACAAAATATACAGTCTCTCTAGGTGAAAAAGTGATCTTTCATTCTTTGTTTCCACCATCTTGTATGAAAAATAGTGAAGTGTCCTGCAATTGTGGTAGCTCTTTGTGCTTGGTGTTGGGTTGTGTAGCCTCACTGACACCACCAACATTGAAGTATCATTCGATGGCATGGCTTTTTTACTTGCTTTAAATAAATGGTGTTTTAGTCTTGTTCCTGGTGGAGGGAGAAAAAAAGGAAAGCAGAGGGGAGAGCCAAAAGTTTATATGTATAAAATATGTCCCCCTTTACCCAATAAACAAACAAAACCCCCTACCCTGAGGTAGGAAACTCAAAACACCAGGTAAGGCACAAAGCCAGTGTAGAAGGAGTGACAATGCTGTGCAGGGTGATGTGTGAAGATGAAAGATACGTAGTTTAAAGATCTGTAAAACTTGCCTCCCTTTAGTATATTGTAAATACAACCTTGGGCAATGGTTTCTCCCTAATCATCCATTTCTGAAAACTTAGGTTAACTTTCTTTTTTCTAATTTAACTTACAGCTATTGAAATTACAAGTCTTCATAGTAACAACTTTCCCACTTATTGGTTTAGTCTGTTGTGTTTTTTTTTTTGTTAGTTATTTCATGGTTAGTTATTGTTTAATTTATTTCATAGCCACTGCTGTGCACATTTTTTACATCCAGTTTGGCATTTTCATGCATGATGGACTCCTATATAGTCTATTTCCCAGTGTTCTAAAGGGAAGATTTAATAGCATAAGGAGATTCTTCTGTTGTACTCCCTTGGCAGAAAAGTACTGCTAGCAAACATTATAAACATGTCTTAGAGGATACTGTAGTGGTGTTTCATCTCTCCTTTTTTATAATGTCATGAACTGAACAATTTTGTCTTTAATGATCTATTAGATTTATGCATATTTGGGATCTGAAATTACTGTGGCACAGAATTATGTCAGGCCTAAAGTAACCTTTTGCACTCCCACACGGAAGATACAAAATTAAATATTTTAGGTTTGCAGCAGGAACAGAATTTTTTTCTCTTGCCTTGGAGACAAGGCAAATTCTTTAAATGTGGCTTTACCTTGTGAGAGAAGACTGATAAGAATGGGCACCGGTGATGGGGGAATGTGGGCAAAAGGCAGTATGCTTTCATACAGACTTGTAGAACTTGTGTGCCTTTGGGTTGGGACAGTTATTTTTGACTGCCTGGAAAAATGGAAGAAACAACACTTACCTTTATTGTAAACTTTTTAAAATGCTTGGAAGTATTCTTAGCTTGGAAGTATTCTTTGCTCCCATGTAACCATGAAGGCTATGCATGCTTAACTGTATATACATCACAACAAATTATTTTCCTTGAAGTGTTAAGAACATTGTAAATTACAGAAACTGTTCTTATCTTTCATTTAGTTTCTCCTTCTGTTCCTCTGAGTTGTTACAAGTTAGAGTGGAAGTATCTGTATCTGCAATGGATGATTATTGTTTCTGTACCTAAAAAAACGCATCTAAAGAGCTGTATGCTTAGTTGCATATGACTTGTTTATAAGTCAAATATTTCTAGGGCAATATTTTCCACCTAGTCCTGGTGTATTAAAGGAATTTTGTGTTGGAGTATTTTTGTCCTTTTTTTTTTTTTTTTTAATACATAGGTAAAGATAGAGTTTTCAACACCCCTTTGTGTGAACAAGGAATCGTTGGCTTTGGTATTGGAGTTGCTGTTGCAGGTGCTACAGCCATTGCAGAAATTCAGTTTGCAGATTACATTTTTCCAGCTTTTGATCAGGTTAGTATAAATAAATTTGAGAGAGGTTAAAAGAAATCTTATGACTGTTTAAATTATTCTTCTGTTAGCATTAATACTTGGTTTGAATATGTAATTTTTGCAAATACATCCACAGCTGTATTACTAATATTTATGCATGCTTTAAGTAAACAGGAGTAAACTACGAACAGTACCGGTACTGTACTGTAAACAGTAAACTGTACCAAGACCAGTTTGAAGGCTTAATAAGTAATGGAAATTAAAGATGTTGTTTGAAGCAAATGCCTCTCTGTTTGTTTTAATTTTTGGTTTTGTGGCTGTGTTGGCTTCAACAGCCTTAACTTCATCAGCTGTGTCTTCCCAACACAATTTCTCATTTCTGCATGCAGCTGCAGCTGGCCATGTGTCCACAGGACAAATTACAGATTTGAACTGGGATGACTGACAGTGTGCAATGAGGAAACAATTGGGTTATAAGGCTACCCCCGAGGCTTAGGCATCTAACTTGAACACAGTAAATGATTGTTTCATTTGCCTTGAAGAATTTTTGTCTTTGCACTGGCTTAGAGTATTCCTTTGCTTCTAATTTGGTCCTCTGAATCTCATGCATGGTGTGGATGATGTAGTTGCATCCCATATATTGAAGTGGCTTAATGATGCATAACTAAAGGTATTGGACTGAATGTTATTTTTGTATATAAATCTTCCCAGATTGTTAATGAAGCAGCAAAATATCGTTACCGCTCTGGAGATCTATTTAATTGTGGAAACCTCACCATCAGAGCACCCTGGGGCTGTGTGGGTCATGGTGCATTATATCACTCTCAAAGTCCAGAAGCCTTTTTTGCTCACTGTCCAGGAATAAAGGTACAGTAACTCTTATTTTGTGAAGATGAATTTTGTTTGTTTTGTAATGGCCTGGACTAACAAAGAGTCTGGATGCAGGCAGGGGAAGAAAGAATGTCAGTCTACAGCAAAATATCTAAATATGTTAATTAAAAACTATTAGACGTTTTCAATTTATGAAATTTAAACTGTGTTAAGTGTTTGAGAATTTTTAACCATTACGAAGCAATCTTAAGTAGACAGCATTTTGTACTTGTCTGCTTTTTGCACTAAAAACATACATTTTACACTGTTCTGTGCCTAGTGTAGTACAGAACCTAAAACTTTAACACTAATAAGTAGTACTTTCTCTTTTTTTTCCTTTCTTTATCTGTCTTAAGTGCATTATTGAATTAATTTATATAAATGACAGTGCCAGGCACTGGGCACAAACTGAAACACAAGAGGTTCTGTCTGAACATGAGGAAGCACTTGGCACAGCTTGCCCAGAGAGATTGAGGAGTCTCCATTCTTGGAGGCATTCAGAAGTTGTCTGCACATGGTTCTAGGCAACTGACTCTGGATGGATCTGCTTGAGCAAAGGTGTTGGACCAAATGATCTCTGGAGGTCCCTGCCAGCCTCAACTGCTTGGTGATTCTGAGTGATACCTTTAGGCAAGCTTTCCACATCAGGTGGTGGCATCCCTTGAAGCTAAGTTTGCTAATGCTTACAGAAGAGGGAGCTGCAGGATCTAGTCATCTCAGATTAAGAGAGCACTTTTTGCCAGCTCTCCATTTTTTTCTGAGTAAATTTTTTGTCTGTAAACTTGCACTTCTGGGTTAGCTGGCATCCAGACCATTGAGCAATGACTCATAGCTGATTAATGTGGAAGACTTAAACTGGTATTTGCATGCTAAAGACACATGTTCATTGTTTATCTGTTGTTTAAACTGTTGTCCATGTATGATTTTGGTATTCTAAAGCTTCAGATATTACTCATCTACATGGAGACCATAGCCATTTCTCCTTCCTGTTTCTCTTTATTTAAATACAACCTCTTATATGATTCACATTTTATTTCATGGTATTTGAGGAATGAGGTTACATTTTTGTCTCTGGGTGTTCTTTATGATATTTGAGGCATTCCTAAAAAAAACTAGAGTAGTTTCTTATATGAAAGCACTAGATAATTTACATGATTAAAATACTGATGCCAGGTCTATCTAATTTCTGCTGATCTTGTTGATCAATCTCAAGTTTTTATATACTAAACCAAGTGCTGAAGTTTAGTGGCCAACTCAGGTGATTCAAGCTCTAATTCTAGTACTACCTAGACCGGTGCATAGTCTTCTTAATAAGTTAGTAAGTCAGAATTTTATTTAGTCATGCTGCGTAATATAAGTTTGTTGCTCCCACCTCTGATCTTTCTTCTTGTTGGTTTTCCACTTTCTTTCACTTTTCATTGGGTAAAGTGCAAAAATAGATTGCTACCACTAAGAATTGTCATCTCAGTTGAAGGTAAAGGGCACATTAATTGGGTGGAACTGATGGAACAATATACTAATTTCTGGTGCACAGAGAAGTATTTTAGACTCCATTTTTTGAATATTGATACTTTGTAAAAATAATGTTATCCCTTTAATATTTTTTGCAAAGCTGTTTTTTGAATGAACCCAAACCTAGCCCTTAACATGGGAATCAAGAAATGCACATGAACTTGTGGTTCAGATGCATTCTCTAACATCCCTTATCTACATGTATTTTCTCCATTATTACAGAAGGAAAGGTGATGTCTTACAAGCTGAGAAGGATAGGGTTTGACCTTTGGGAGAACATCCTCTTACTAAGCTCTGTGGAAGATTTTTGCCCTCTTATTTTGTGTTTTTCTGAAGTGGCAGGTGAGGTTTGGATTTCCCAAGCCAAAGGGAGTTTGTACAACTTTGGCTGTTCAGGGAAGGACTGCAGTCATTGGTACTTAACACAAGGCTTTTCGAGGTGACAGGACACTACTGGATGGCTGTATCTTTTGTCTGCTGTTGTGAGGATGTACTTCTTAATGCATGGAAGACATTAATATTGATTCTCTGCATTTCATTGTAAGAATATTTGCTGTCATGGCTAGAAGCTTTCTTTTCATTTCCAGCCTATATTTGTTCTTGGCTAACTTATAAGTTTAACTTACCTGTTCTTCACCTTCTGTTTCATATACTAAACCAGTTGTATTCTCTTTAGTCTTCATTTTGTTAGACCAAACAAATCAAACTATCAAAGTAATGTTAACAATTTCTGGAGCACTTTTGACATCTGTTTCATGAATTTTTTTTCCAAAGGGTTGATATAGTCATACAGTATTCCAGTTGAGTTTCTAGCAGTGATTTTTGCAATAGCAAGTACAGTTCCTTGGCTGTGTTATTATGTACTGCATAGTGTCCTATTCATCCTTTGAGCAGATAATAAATTCAGATCTGAATTTCTACTGCTGAGTTCTAAATTTATAACACAAATGTGGTTGTTAAGCATGACTTTTCAGTATGCATTTTTCAGTTTGCTTTTGTCAGTCATGTCCTCAATGTGAACTGATCTTTTTGGTATAATTTTCTGTAGTGGTAGTGACTCCCAGTTTTAAAATAGTTTTCATAACTAATATTCTCTTAAAGCATCCAAAATTAACTCTTCTGGGCAATTAACTCTTCTATTGGCAGATAAGTTATACTTTTTTCTTGCAAGTATTCAGATACATTTGGAGGCCTCATTTAGTTTTCTTTGCTTGATAATAGTTTAAGGTATGTATTGGTGTTTGTTCATTTCCAAAATGAACAAATTTCAGACTTCCACTGTAAACAAAGAAAGGCAACTTTAAATAGCTATTTCCCTTTTCAGTCTTCAAAACTTACTGGACTAAGCCTGAAAACCTTCTAGGTGTGTTCTGATGAATCTTTACCCGAGCAACTGAGGATCACTCCGCTGAATTTTTCAAACATCTACATGAATTTTACTAAGTTTATATATATATATATAAATATATAAAGTATTATATATATTATATATATATATTTTAATCTGACTGACTTTCTTCTGTTCCTTTTTCTGTTCCTTTTTCCATCTGTTGTTAAGATGTTAGTTCTACCTTATCTGAGAGGAGTCCCTTAGTGTTTAAATCACGGCATAGAGGGGAGCTATTAAAGCCTCATCAAGGAACAAAATAAAATTCAAAATTTGGAATGTGTGTTAAAATCAGTGCTGTATTACTAATTCAGTTTATAAGAACTGTTCAATCTGTACATAAACTCATTTAAAGCAAATAATTGCTTAGTTTTAAGTAGTATTGAGGAAGCTTCTAGCAGAATTGCAATATAAATAAATTATATAAAAATGTTTTTACAGGTTGTTATTCCAAGGAGTCCTCTTCAGGCCAAAGGGTTGCTGCTGTCATGCATAGAGGACAAAAATCCATGCATATTTTTTGAACCTAAAATACTTTACAGAGCTGCAGGTAAAGTTTTGTGTATTTTCCAATAAAGCAACTTTTTTTTTTTTTTTGTACATGTGTGTTGATAGTCACTGTTAAAACAATATTTCAACAGAAAGTCTTAACTTGTTTGGTCTCTACCTATGTTGGGCCTTGGGCTTTTAGAGGAATTGTGAAAATTGGGTAAGATATCTAAATCTGACTGCAAAGATAAATTTACATTTACAGTCTGATTCATGCTCAATTAACTTTGGAAGTGGAATGCTTTATACAGTCTTGAGTTAAAAAAAAGAAGAAATAGAACTAAGTGGCATTATTCCTTATCAACTGCAGTATAAATTTGACAGAAGTTAAAGTGCTTTCTTGTGATAACTCTAGATAGTAAAATAAGTTTTCCTAATCAAAGTTTGTTTCAAAAGAGCTGAACCCCACCATCACCATTTAGTGTGTCCATCGTTTCTTGATAGTCCTTCACTGAGTGTTCCTGATGAGGTTTGTTTCTTGTCTTTGCTGTGTTAATCTTCAGGTTTGTGTCTCTATATTTTGTTTAGAGCTTCTTCTTTTCTTTACCATCCTATTTGACAAGGTCCTCATAAGACAGTTTTACTGAAAGAAATGCTCCCACATTCCTCATACCCTTATCAGTAGGTGGGACTGAGCAGATTTGGCTCTCCTAACTGCCATCCTCATCCTTTGGTGGTTAGGCTCGTGTCCCTGTGTGTTCTTCCTTATGGCTTCTTCCTCTTCTATACCCTTTTGCATTGTAAAGATCCTTGTCCAGACACCCTTAAAGGAGCAGATGCTATCTTCTTCCACATAAACCATACAAGTGTTCCTGAGAAGTTTTGTGTATGTTAATTTTCCTTCAGTAATATTAGAAAGGAGCAAAGAAAGGTAAACCTTTCTGGGTAAAAATCCAGAGTTAAATATGCAAGTACACATATATAGAAAGAATTCTGTTGCTATTGAACTTACGAGATCCTGATGTTGTTGAAAGTGCTGTAGTGACGTCCCCATAAATGTCAGAGATACTAAGAAAATATCTGAATTACAAAGAAAAAGGCGGCTTTGATTTATGAAAAGTAGTTAACAGCCTGAGCAGTGTCAAGAGCACATAATGGTCGTGAATCAAAGGAGAAGATGAGTCACCTTGACATTATCAGGTTTAGGTATCTTGTGGAGAACCTACTCTAATGTTTTTTGACCTTTTCAGTTTCATTTAATTGTACTATATATGACATCGGTGGTGTAGAAATAAATATGACTTGCATCAGTGGTTGTTATAGAGACAAGACAGGTAAGATGAGAAAACATGTGTTTTCTTTCTGCTGTTCAGACTGCTCCTTTAGAAAAACCAACAGATGTTGGAGCCTCTTAAAATTGTGATGACCCTTTTTTGCTGATAATTACAACTTTTTGTTAATTGCTCTATTTGAAACACTTGGTTTAAAATAATTTATTTCTTCAGTAATAGATGATTGGGCTGCTTTGTATGTAAACACTGTCATCCTGGTTTAGATAGTTATTATGAAAGAATATCGTAGAATAATTTCATGTGCTATTTTTCATCATTATCAGTGGGGAGAGGAGTTTTTGCAAAGGCTTATAAAGAAAATCCTTCCAAATCTGGACCTCCTTATAAATTTTTGACAGGCTGAATTTTGCGTTTAAAATTGCCAGGAATTATAGATGAGCTCATCTAATGGACATCTTGTTGCAGAACGGTTTACCTTCATAAGAAACTCATTAATTTGTGTAATTTTATATTATATTTAATTTTCATGAGTGGATAGAACCATTACACAAAGGAAAAGCTCTTTTTTATATCATGTACATCTTCCAGTTCCTCCTCTGGTGCATCCTACTCACTTCAAAACCTTCTCCTTCATGTCAGTTGCCTGGGTTTCCAGTTGAGGGTCCCATGGCATCTTTTTAAGTTTCTTTTTCTCCAGGTTTCATGTAGGTGACCATCTCATGACAAAGACAGTTATGCAAAACCAATTAGTACAGTCGTGGGTTTTGTTCTTTCAGAACCTCTTTCTTTTGCCTGAGGTTTTACCGTGTGCAAAATCCACAAAAACCTGGTCTGCTTTACTGTTAACCAGTAAAGTGCAGTGAGCAAGGGCTAGATGTACCTTTCTTCTCTTTCTTTCTCAGCCCTATATTAATTTAGCCACTTGTTATTCAAAGAAATTATTACAGAAAGACACTGATATTTTAGTACATTAAAATTGTTTGCAAATAAATCTGACTTTTTGCTATATTGAAAAGCACCTTGTGTTTAAAATACATTTCTAAATTTTTTTTCTTTGATTAAATGAACATGTGTTGTTGAATTATGCTGAAACAGAATTTCCTGTTATGTTTTTAGAAAGGTTGATTTAGTTAATATGTATGTCCCTTCTGTGCCTGTTCAGGTAAAGTGAGATATCTCTAACATAAGCATAGACAAAAACATTTTTACTGTGAGGGTGATCAAATACTGGAACAGGCTGCCCAGAGAAGATATGGAGTCTCTGACCATGGAAATACTCAAAACCTAACTGGACATGGCCCTGAATGACCGGTGCCATTGCTCTGAGCAGAGGGCCTAGACTGGGTGATCTCCAGTGGTCACTTCGTACCTCAGCCATTCTGTGCTTCTCTGAAATATGTGATATTTATAAATCATTACCGACAAGAAAAAAAAATCATCTGCTGTAAAAAAAAATAAAAAGATCTGTTGTTTCATCTATTGAATCTATGTTTCTTACTTGTAAGTCAGGAAAAAACCTAGGTCATTCTACTTGTATTGGATGTACCATAACAATGAAGAAAAAGTACTGCTGGAATCACTCAGTAGGATTCTTTATCATAACTTCAAGAAACAGTTTTGTTCAGCAGGAACTCAATAAGTATTTTATGAGCTATGAAATATGTTAACAAAAAAAGGTAGAATGTTTTCCTTAGAAATTGTTTTTGTTTATTTAGAAAGAGTAAGATTTTTTTTTCCATTTATCATTAGAATTTACTTTAAGAAGTATTAGTTGACTTGCTGGTGCATTAGACAAGTTTACCTTTAGATCAAAACAATATTTTTTAAAAATATGATACACAGATGCTTTATCATTATTTCGGTCATTAAACTAGTCAATGTATAGTGCATTGGAACATTGATTCAAAACTAGAACAACAGTTTTTCATCTGAAAACTAGTAAATGGGTCTTAAGTTGTTTGGAACCACATTTAATGACTTAGAGAAGATACCTATTTTTTACCTATCTCTCTAATTTTGGTGTATTTTTGGTGAATCAATAACATTTTTTTAAAGCAGAAATGTTTCAACTAATTTAAAACTGCTATAATGAGAAGCTTTTGCTGACCCTTTATGTGTAGGTTCTGAAAACTTTTTCCCTAAATTTAAATGTGAAACTTTGGAGCATCGTTCTTGGCAGATATCAGGAGGGTGCTGGTGCAGCTGTTCATTTGTTCCTTCTTGTCTGAGTTTTGAAGTATAATTTCAAGACTGTCTTGATGATTATTAGAATTAACTGCAGTGGTTATTTGACATTTTTTAATCAAAAGTAGCAGTGTCCATCTCCAAATCTGATGCTGATATTTTGACTTGATATACACCAGGACTTATTATTGTCTTTTGTATGTGTGTATATGCATCTTGTTGTGGTATATAACATGAATTAAAAATACATTCAGTGTAGAGTTTAACAGTGTAATTAAAAATAATTTGAATTACAACTAAACCTTTGAAATGAATGCTAATACTTAATGCTACTTTGATCTATTTTTTTAGATGGCAGTAACACTGATGAAAATTTTTAATGTATGTTTTTATGGGGTGATATTGAATACTAAAGGAATCTAATGCTTATTTCCCCCTTTTTTTAAAAAAAAAAAATTTCAGTGGAACAAGTTCCTGTGGAGCCCTACAACATTCCACTGTCTCAAGCTGAGGTGCTGCAGACGGGCAGTGATGTGACAATGGTTGCTTGGGGCACGCAGGTCAGTAACGTTCTCACGAGCTGTTTGTCACCCAGCAAAGCCTGGGCCATGGGTGGGTCAGGTGATGTTTGAATTCAAGCTCACGTGCCAGACAACGAACTGCATGCATCTTCCATCGCTATATGCTTGAATAAACGTTTATCAGTGTTTGTAGTTATATGAAACCTGCTTTTTATTGTGCAAGTTGCTAATCATTTTTGATTGAAGATGACTCTGGAAATGTGGAAGAGGACATGTGTGGGGGCTTAACGATTTGTCTGTGATTATAAAAGTGACAGATTTAAGAATGGGGCAGTGAGATGTGACTCTGAGGAAGGTGATGGGAGAGGAAAGTTCAAAATACTAAGCTGAAAGAAAAGTATAGATTTTTACTGCAGGATTTAAAGAAGTGTAGTCTGGGGTTTCCTTTACACAGAGTTAAAAATTCCCTGAACATTTAATACAAATAGGCATTACTATAGTTTTGATTCTAACAGTTACATTTCAAAGCTGTTCAAGAACATGATTGGACACATACACACATTACCCAAATTAAGATGTGCAAATATTGAAAAATCTGATAAGAAAATACATCTTCATTTTCCAGAATTATAGAAAAGAAACTTCAGTATAGGTTGGAATTTCCAAAAATTGCTGTTTTCTCGGCCTGATTGTATTTGGGAAGCTTTTAGAGGAGAGAGTGTTGAAACTTTCTTCACAAGAGTATTGTATTGGTCTCTGGGGTTGTGCCTTCTTGTTGTCATCATTTTTTTTTATGTTTGTTTTTTGTTCGGCTTTTGTTTGAAATTTGTAATCTTCAGTGCTTTTCTGTGGTAGTTTCCTTGTCCTCAGACTACTTGATCTCCTTTATATCTGTGCTTATTCCTATTATTTTCTGATACTTTGCACTAATATTGAATTGTGGACTTCTTAAATATCTTTACTTGTACTCATTTCTCTCAATCAGATATTGATAAAGTAATGGCTTGAAAGCTGGCTATGGAGGTTTAATAATATCCTGAATTTACCCCCTAGGCAGTAATGCAGAGAGGACTTGCAGTAACATCCTTCATAAAACCTCTGTGCTTTGGTGCTTGGAAAAAGTTAAGACAGGCATTTCTTTTGATGTGAAAAGTAACAGGACAGATGTGCAGCCCTAATCCAGATTTAAGAGCCGACCAAACTGTGGGTGTGGCTGTGTAAAACAGAATGGGGACAGATGTTTCACACATATGCAGATCAAATATGTTCAATGAGTTTGTGCAGAGGGTGTTTGTGGGTTGTGCACCTAAACTTCGATTGCTGATGGTGTTACCAATCCTGCACAGTCAGTAGGCAGAGTGGTTGCATATACTCGCTGGTAACTTCTCATATGTTTATGAACATAAGGGACTTGCTTGGCTGCTGCTCTGGTGGGGTTCCCTTATGCAAGCTTTCCTGGGTGGTGCTAATGAAGGACAGCAAAGGCTTTTAGTTCCTCTCCAGTTATGCTGAGTCTTTTATTGTCTTTAGCTAATCCTTATCCTCTGTGAGCTAGGTAAGCGTTTTCCCTTTTGCATCAGAGAAATAGCAGAAATATCCATCCTGTGTGCCATGTTGAACACTCTCAAAAGTTCTTCTTACAGGCACAGATGTATTAGAAGTTTAAACAAAAATACTGCAAGCTATATTTCCTTTCTATTATTACAATACTTCTAGTGATATACCTTTTAAAATAGTTCTTTGGTGTTTAGCTGTTCGTATTTGCATGATGTAGTTGTGTGTTTAAATCCTTAATCATCTTATTTCTGTGTAGATTTTTTGCCCTGTATAGAATTTATTAATGCTCCATGACCCTCAGGCAACTGACACTGCCTGACCATGTCCATGTTGTTAAATTCTGTTGCCTTCAAGATCAAGATGACCTCATCCAAATTGCTTTTGGGGAATGGTCCTTGGCCTCCAACCGCTTACTACGCCTAGAAATTGCTTGATAGAGGTCATCTGCCACAGTCCAAAACCTATATTATGAAATGTTCTAACAATGAGGAGAGCCCCAGAGTTTATTGGCAGCATCATATCTAGAAATTTTTTTTACCTTCATATCTCACGAGGAAATACTTTGTGCTGAGATATTTGTGGAGGATAATCTGAGTTGTTGTCATAACAGTTGTTATTTTCCGTGTTGGAGCATTTGCTTGCAAATGTTTGTTTTAGGGAAGCCAGTGCTTGAAATACATTTTACTTAAGTATTTTATAACATAATGTCAAGATAAAATTTTGAATGTATGTAGTATTGCTTTCTTTTCCACTCTTATAATATACCTTATGAAAAGAATGGTAATAGATGTGGATTGTGTGACATCTACCTTGATGCAGTTACATATGCTACTAAATAGATTCCTTGACTGGTGGAGAGTGAATAATCTCTATTCCAGTTCAGTAATAGCCTCTTACTAGAGGGGAATATGTTTTTGTTTTAGTAAAATGTTAATTACAGTAATCAGATAATGCAACATTTGTTATGGTGGTATTAAACTATGTGTTGGAAGACCAGTAAATTATTATATTATCATACTGATGCCCATATCCTTTGATTGTGGGGGTCATATATTGTAAGCACTGCTTGAATATGCATAATTTAGAACAACTTACGCAGAAATTGCATGCTTATTTGGTGATAATATGTTGCTTTTTCAGGTACACGTGATCAAAGAGGTAGCAGCAATGGCTCAAGAAAAGCTTGGTGTGTCCTGTGAAGTTATTGATCTGAGGACCATCTTACCCTGGGATACAGAGACCATTTGCAAGGTAAGAAAATGGTGCACGTTAATTTAAAACCACAACAAACCTAAGCTTTCTTTAAAGACCTACATTTTTTTGCTTTGCAATGTATGTGTTGTTCTGTATCATATATGCAGTGTAAATGCACATTACATGGACCAAACACTGTTTCAGGATTCAAAATATTGTCAGAATTCATGTTCTTTGCATTGAAGCAAAGGGCAGGATTTAGTCAGACTTCTACTTGAAACTGCTTTTCCACAATTTCTGACTCCTTGTATCACCTTTGCTGTCTTTAGGTCTGAAAAGATCAGGAGAAATCTTTATCTTTTTTCCCTGCTGTTTTAGTCTAATACCTTTATCTAGTTTTAGATCTACAATAACGTGCCTTGGTTTTGTTTGTCTATATTTCTAGAAATAAATGTTTTGATTTAAGATATATGAATACTTGGGTTTGGGAGAAAAGGCTGCATTTACTATTCTCAGACTATCTAGTTTGAAATTCATGGCTACTGTGAAGTCCTTGTCTTCTTTGTGGAAGTCACTGATTTTGCAAAGCGTTTCTTTCAAAACACTGGGCAGCTGAAACTGGAATTTGAATTCCCATATACTGTGAAACCATGGGAAATGGTTATTGCACTTACACGTACCTTGGTCTGCTTACCTCTTTTTTCCGCCCTCCATGCTGTTTTCTCTTCAGTAGCTAAGAGCTTTTGGGAGTAAAGACCTTAAATTAAATGGAAGGGGAAGTATTTTCCAAAGGATTTTGTAAATGTAAGTAAGAATCCAAAGGCACACTTTTAAAAGCGTCATTTGTCAAAATTAAAAAAAAAAAAAACCCACGCCAAAACCCACCAAAGAAATTTGAGGCCATTAGAACAAAACCTTATTGGGGAAAACTTGATTTCCCATTTCCCAATTATTATCTTTTTTTTTCATATTGTCCTGATTTAGCAATTTTGGCATTATTTTTGGTTCCTGTCGTCTTTTTCCTTCATTTTTCACTTAACTGTTTGGTGAGGTACTTTTAATATTATAAATACATTAATAAACTTATATTCTGCAAATTAAATGCTAGTATTGTTAGTCATGAAAATTAGTCTTACGTCTCTTCCATGAAACCATGTTTTGTCAAGCTACTTGAGAAATGAGAGAAGAGCTACTTACCTGAGTGCCATCCAACAGTACAAATGCTGATAAATGTGCTTTTGGACTGTAGTGCTCCAGAAGGTTCTGCAGGTGTTTTTCTTTCTGCATTATTTACAGCATTAGCAATTAAAGCATAGCCAAAGGCTTATGCCTCTGTTTGCAGTAATGGCTCCCTTGGTGTAAGCTTGGACAAGGTGTGTGGTTAGCAGAACGCTTACTGTTTCTATTCGAGCTGTGAGCTTCCTGCAGGACCCTGGCTATCAAGTTATTCTATCTCTGTACATTAGCTCATTTTATGCTGCTGAAGAAATCACTCAGAAAACTGACAGATGTCTGCAGCTTTGTTAACTCAGGCCTAGTAACTGTGGTGTATTGAGTTAAGATCACCGTAGGGATGGGAAGAGCCATTGGGTTGAAAAAGATGTGTGATTCCATCGAGTACTTTCTCTACCTGCAGTTTCTAGTTTAAGGCATAGTGGTATCATACCTACAGCTAACTCAGATTGTAGAGATGCTTAAATGGGGCAGATCAGGCACACCTCCTTATCTGACTCTCTCTGTATACATGGAATACCTCAACTGTGTAGAAAAGTGTTTTGTCATTATGTAGTTGCTTGGTAAGGGCCTTGGTTTTGGTCAGATAGAGTAGAAACATATTAAGTGTGATAAAGGAAAAGATGAACCATTGATCTGCTACTCTGTGGCAAACCTTGTATTTCTCCACAGTTATGATTGCCTGAGGTACTGCCAGTGGGACTGGGAGGAGCAGATTATGGCAGGAACGATCCATGTTGGAAATCTGCTGTTGACAGTGTCCTGCAGCCTGGTTGTGGATGTGTAACAAGTTGTGTACTTGCATGTATAGCTATGAGTTCCTTCATATAAATTTGATCTTCTCAGTTGAAGTGTTTTCAGTGTTTGTTTAAAACACTGTGTTTCATGTTACCTGGATGTACTCTGTAGTTGTAAAAAATGAGATGTGTTGAGTTACTCATCAATATGAAAAGAAACTTTGGCTGTAATAAATACTTTACAAGCTTTTCTGGAAAAGTAAAATAGTTCAATTTTTTTAGTGAATTTTTTTTCCTTCTTTAAAGGTTTGAGTTGTCATTCTTTGAAAACAAAGCATCTCTTTGAATGAGCAGTTAAGTCTGTTTTGTTTGGTTGAACCTGCACTGAAATGCTGTCAGTAAAAAATGCAGGTGTGCATAGGAAGTGCACAGCTTTAGCCGTCCAATATTTTGCAAATATGTGCTCTAAAAATAGATACTTCATGAAGATTTTCAGCTCCTATTCAATTCTGGACATCTTTTAAGGTAACTGTAGCATAAATAAAAAGATCATAGAGCCATAGAGTGGTTTGAGTCGGAATGGACTTTAAAGATCATGTAGTTTCAACCCCTCTACTGTGGACAGGGATATCTTTCACTAGACCAGGTTGCTCAGAGCCCCATCCAGCCTGGCTTTGAACACTTCCAGGGATGGGGCATCCACAACATCTCTGTGCAACCTCTTCCAGTGCCTCACCACCTTCACAGTAAAGATTTTTTCTAATATCTAATCTAAATCTACTCTCTTTCAGTGTGAAGCTGTCCCCCCTTGTCCTATCACTACACACCTTTGTAAAAAGTCTCTCTCCATCTTTCTTGTAGGCTCCCTTTAGGTATTGGAAGGCTGCAATTTGCTCTCTCTGAAGCCTTCTCTTCCTCAGGCTTGAACAATATAAATTCTTTTAGTCTTTCCTCATAGGAGAGGTGCTCTATCCCTTTAAAAGATGGAACAGATGGACCTATGGCTTTAAATCTGTTTATCATTAAGAGGGTTATTTCAAGAAGGGTACAGTACACGTTGGCTAGGCAGTTCAGCTGTTTATTATAATAAATACCAAATAGTAAATGTTTTTAGCATTGCTCTTTTGTTAGTTTGGCTGCAGGCTGGTCAGTCTGATGGGAGAAACGTTAAATTCTCTTCTTCTGTAGATCTTGTCTGTTTTGCTCAGCTGAAAATAATTAGTGGTTTGCATTTGTGCATTAGTTGGTTGCATTATGCAACACTGAAAACTTTTTAACTTAATTTGCATTCTGGACAGCTTTTAAGGTAATTGCCAATGTAAACAGAAGGTTGGAAATTACATTCTAGGTGCTTGCTGTTGCCTCATCCCAAGAGGAATTGCTTGTGTCAGCTGTTGAAGTTGACAGTGTCTTACAAGGATCAGTTTGTGTGATGGGACTTGTTATTCCCTTCCTGAGATGCCAGTGCCAGGGACCAAGAGAGCACTTGAAAAGCTGGCTGTGCTGGAGGAAGTCCTCAGCTGTCCATTGTCCTGCTTGTGTTCTCTTTGTGGGCTCTTAAATGAAAATGGAATTGCTTTTACTCCAGTCCAATTTATAGGCAAATTATCAGCTGTTACAGGCTGCCCTTTGCCTCAGGCTGTTACTTGTGCCAGCCTCCGTAAATGTTTTTGTTTTACCTTGTCTGCACATGTGTATTTGAAATATGTCCAGTGTCTGTTTGTCGTGTTGGATGCAGAGGAAAAGGATGGCACATGTGTTACACTGCAACCTTATTGCTCTCCTGCTGGTGCTGCGATGCACGGTCCTTGCCTGATGGGAGTCTGTGTGGTGTTGGAGAGCAGGACTTTGGGTTTTGTTGTAAAAACACATCTCTCTGTTTTATTGCTGGGAAGGGGCGTCCTTTGTGATCAGTAAAGGCTGTTATTTTAATCTTGCTTAGCTGGAAATACATGCAGCTTTAAGACTAATTTGCCAACTGTGCTGTAGACATGAAGAAGGGTGGGTTGAAATTGTTAGTGCTTTGGAGATGAGCAGTCATATGTCAGAATTTTCACTGCAAATCTAACTGCTTAATCTACTTTCTGTAGCTTTTTCTATAAAATGCATGTTTCCTAGAACTATGAACTGTTCTTCATAACTGCCACCAGAGGCCTCTTCTAGTCAAGTTAAGCGTCTGCTTTGACTTTGCATCGCTCCTATGAGCATGTTTATGAATATATAGCTCTGAGTGAAACACAGATAAACATAAAGAGTAAATATAGTGAACATAGATAAAAATTCCTGCCTATTTTACTGATATTTTATTTATATTTTGGAGATTATGTTCAGTTTTGAAATAGCTTAGAATTTGTCATCTGCATAAGGAGATGAGGTTGCACTTGCCTGGAGCAGACTACCATGGGTTTTGAATGGATCCCAGGAACAATTGTAACTTTCTTTTTGGTACAATTCCTCGGATTGGTAAATGTGCAAACAGGGGCTAGATTTTTCTTTTGTCAATCTTCAGATGTCTAAGGATGAGTAATGAAGGTTAAGCTAGTTACAGTAGCTCATAGAGCTATTCTAGAGAATGGATATCTCCTGAGAGTCATTCTTCCCAGCTGTTTCAGCAGTTTTGGATGAGATACGTTGGCTTCTGAAATGTCATGGTTTACAAGTTTGATCTCAAAGAAAATAAGTTAAGGAAGCCCTGACTGAGTGTAATGTATGAAGTTAGGTGAGATAAATTGTACCGTCATTGTACAGCTCACAGATGACACCTACTGCTGACATGAGTGGTTGGCCTGTTTAAAAAACATATCTGAAATCTCTTTGCTAGGATAAAAAGAAGAATCTGTGTGTGTGTTTTATGTATATTTTTATACATTAAAACACATGCTGATCTGTAATCTTTCTGAAGTCTTTTGCAAGAAAAATGGAGTAGATTGTAGAGGTTGTACATACTCGGAGCTCTGGTATATTGCTTCTGAATGAGACAAGATGCAATTCTTCATGCTTTACCCCTAGAGGAGTGAAAGTGAACCCAGCATCTACTCCAAATAAGTAGCTGTATAGATTAACATAAAAAGTTGTGTTATGTGTGAGAAAAGTGACATAAGCTTGTTGAGTATGTGCTGCCTTTGCTGCTTCTTTAGGAAATGCAGCAGTTCTTAGGTTACTGAGCCTCTTGTCTATATATACATTTTCAAAGCATGATGTCACTTCATGGGCCACTGAAAAATTCAGTGGGTCTCTTGTTTATTGTTTATTTTGACAATCTTCACTGATTTTTGACTAAAGCTCTTGCTTTTTTCCCTAGGGCTGGAGTGATGCAGTGGTTATGATTCAAATAGAGAGGAGTTAGCTGTTCATGGAGTTGGGTTTTTTAAACTTTTTTTTTCTGAGGGAGAGAATGCATTCCTTGTACTTATTCTAATGTCAGTATCCTCCATTTCTGTGTTTTATTCATGCATGAGTGGACTGGGATCAAGAGAGATTTCTCCCCATTATACCTTCACCTGTAAACATGAACACATGAAATTAATGTGTTAATTAACATACCCTGCTGATAACGACACCTCTGCCTTGACCATGCACTGCTGACTGCCAGCTGTTGCTTGAGCATGCAGACATCTGCATTTAGTGCAGCCACAGCAAAGATGTCAGTTCCTAATCCAGCCATTTTCACACTACGTAACTGATTAGCTGTGTTAATATTGAAAGACTAAGCTACCATGAAGGGTGATGCTCAAGAAAATGAAACATGAGATGTGTAGATAATATCTATAAAAATTATTTCTTTATAACCTGCAAAACTGTTTGAAGATACCTTTCCTCCCTTTCAGAAATTAAGTTTTCAGACAAAGTCTTATTCTCTTCTGTATACTTAACAGATTAGCTTGGAAGCTTTAAATAGATTAGGCTGTGTGGATTTTTCTGTGTATGAACTGTTGAGTGGTGTGGTATTGATTAAAAAGCCAGTGGCACACTTCCCAGTGCTTCACTGGTCACATTTGGGGTAAAATTCTGTTGTTGTAGTGATTTTTATATTGAAAAATATGCTTGTGTTACTGGAAGTAGGAAATCTAGCTCAGGATTAAGTATTCTTAAGGGATTCTGCAAGTTGCCATTTTTTTTTCCACCCTGAATCAAGCCAAGTGTGTTATTTAAACTTCAAACTGATTAGTATCCATCTGCCATTTTTACCTT
Organism: Myiozetetes cayanensis; assembly: GCF_022539395.1. Lineage (NCBI taxonomy): Eukaryota > Metazoa > Chordata > Aves > Passeriformes > Tyrannidae > Myiozetetes > Myiozetetes cayanensis. The sequence continues at coordinate 81,987,195 of NW_026087411.1, read as the reverse complement.
TGCAGCTGAAAATTTGCAAATGCACATTTCTATGTTTTTGTATTATTTAGCAGACAAGTATTTGCCACACATAATGATGAAAATTTGCTTTTATTACCTAATTAGTCATCTTAACCTTTTCTGAACTGTTACTACTGTAGTGCAAAGATATGTGGAAAATTATTCCTTCATGACTTAGTAATAAAAGCACTGTAATCTGAACTGCAACATTAAGGGCTTGCGGGTTACTGTGAGCCTGGGTAGCTCCGAATTTTGTGGAGAAATAGTGGTGCCTTTGCAGGAGCGTAGTTCATGGATTGACATTATTAAAGATAGTAATTCTGAAGTTGCTTCTTTAGGACACTATTACAGACAAGGGAAAGGGTGTTTGTAGTTCTGGGCACTTGGTGTTTGCCTTGCTTTTCTTTAGGCAGGGTTCTGCAGACCTCCCCATGGAGGTCAGCACAAGTTCTTGTCAGGCTGCAAAACCATCTGCTGCTCATTGGAAAGAACAAATCTGAGCAAAAGAGAAAGCAGAGTTCCTCAGAGGGAACAGCACTGGGGAGCAGATCAGGGGAAAACTCTGTTTTCCATCAAGGTGCTTTGATGGGAGCCATTTTTACAGCATGTATTAGAGCATTCTCCTTAATACACAAGTGGCATTTTAGTCAGACATCATCAGCAATTGAATAATTTTCAATAGTAGATCATTGGTGTACTATACTTAAGAACCAGCATGTCCTAGCAGACCTATTGGTCTACCAGCTTGTTGTTCCCATTCCTTTAAGTTTACTTCATCTATTTGGACTGTGAATAAAGGAAAATCAAGATCAGCAAGCCTGATGTGGTTTTTTTATGCATTAAATGCACTCACCAGGCATCAAACTGTATAGTTGTAGCACAGGTATCCTGGGATCAGATTTATGTTTCTTGGCTATCTGTTCTTGAACTTTTGCCATTTTACATGTTGCTCCTTGGATTTCTTACTGAATGGATCTTGTACCTATAAAATATGATTAAAGTTGTACTGCTTACATGATGACAGTTTGTCACTGTTTCCATAAGAAACTTGTGTCTTTTGGTCTTGTAGTTTCAGTTTACTAGAGTGTGCTGTGGACTGTTCGTTGGCTTCCAAAAGCAGAACACTGGAGCCACGCTTGCAGGCAGTCATTTTAAAGTTATGAGAATATATACATAACCATTTTAGAAACCAATTATTCATATCTTTCTCATCTATATTTCAAGAAAACTTTGAATGGAAGCCTTGTTTTTTGTTCCTATGCATCTTGTTTCAGGGAAGTATCTCAGTGCTGAGGTGTTTGTGTATATACAGTTCTGTTTTCTCCTTTCTCCCACCCAATATGAAAGTAGTTCTCAGTCTTTTTACGTATGTATTCATAAGTGATACTTGAGAAAGAATCAGATCATAGAAAACCTTGAATAGAGAAAAGGCACTTGTGTGTAGTTTCTGTTAACGTTGAGTATAGTGCTGATGATACCATCCATGAATTCTTCATAAAGCCTTTTCTTTTTTGGTCACATTCCATATTACAAACTTCAAATTTAAAGGCACTTATGTAAGTAAATGAGTAGTGGTATGTAGTCTATAGTTAAATATAGCTCCATTATGTGTGTTTATTTTTTTTCTTCACAACTGGTGCTGATTGAATGCTAATGGTAGTTGGGATGAAGCTCCATGATGGTAATTGTGTATGAATCATTCTTCCATGGAGATAATAATTGCTTCCCTACAGTATTGCCCTTCTTTAAATGCCGGTAGCTATTTATCCTGCTATTATCACTTAGTTAAGCCAGCTGGTCTTTTAAACTGGTTTGTTTTTGTTTTTTTTTGGTTTTTTTTGGATTGAATGCTGTAGATTCTTATTATTTGTGCTTTATTAACCTTTACCCCATGAGAATGTAATTTTAAGTATTTCTGCAATGATTTTAAACATAATGTTGAAATCTGTGATACCAATATTTCACATGCTTTTTAGTGAATTATTGTCTAACAGCATATGCCTTTATTAATAGCAGAATGCATTGTATTTGGCTTCTTGTAAGTATTTTTCTATTCACAGTGAGCTTTCTGTGAAGGCAGTCTGAAATGCTTGTAATCAAGCATAAACTATGTAGACTGCAGAGATTTCCAAGTGTAAACATTACTGGATTTTTTGATAGTAAGAATTTTTTTTTTCATTAAGATATTTTCCAAAGGTCTTAGAACTATACCCAATAGGATGGTATCTTAAACGCTGACCTGATAGATATATTGATTAGACTCAGTTTTCATCATGCTCTTGTCTTCTCTGATACCGCTGATGTGGGACTGGACAAACCATTTACCATATCTTTACTTTGTGCTCAAGAGTCCATACTTACAGATGGCTCTTATTTTTGGTCTGCCATGCTACCGTGCACACCACAGTCGAAGGGTTTCTAAATAAACTCAGTATATTCTACAGTAACTTTTTTCTGGCAATCTACTATGGAGTATTCCTAAAATCCCCCATGTCTCTTGAAATTCTTTAGCCTGTGTGACTGATTCCCTCTGCAAATCTGATGAGCTGAATTAATGCATAGAATCCTGAATGTCTAATTACCTTATTGACTCATTATGATAGAAAACAGTTATTTTCTTGTTATATGTATTATATCTTCTTGTTACACAATTTTTCTTGTCTCTGACACACATTAAGAACTTTACGATATTGAAAGTTTTTTTATAGTATATTTTAATAAGGACTGTCCTGAAATTTATTATAATATTTCACTTGATAATACGACAGAGTAGGACAGAATTTGTGTGGGCTTTGTAGACATTTTATTTTTGCTTGTGGATATAGGAAAACAAAAAATTACTCTCCTGTAATATAATGAAAAATAAAAGAGATGTGTGGATTTAAATATTGCATGCTTATATAACAGTATAACATGAAAAGATAGATCTGGAGTTTTTTTCCTCCAGAAACTAGTCAGACTCATTTTTTCCCTACCTCTATGTGTGCAAAATGCTTTTGATATTTAAAACTTTTAATACCGGTAATTTAGAAATTGTTTCATTTGATCTGCATTTTTGGAAATCCTAAACTTTCTGTATTCCAGAACTTCCTGAAGATGATTTTTTTAACATAAAAGGATAAAAAATTAATAACAATTTTCTATGGTATGAAATTACATCAGTCTATTTTAGCAATTCTTCCCCTTATCTCTGATTTCCCTTTCAGTTTTATATAGAGCTAACCCTATGGAACCAAGAAGCTGCCTGTTGTGCAGAATATCCTTTTACAGTAAACACAGGACAGAATTTCAGGGGACTGATCTTACCTTTTACTCTTAGTCTGTTCAGCTTGAAATTTTGCTCCCAGCTAAGTTGCATATAGATTTCTGTTGGTTGTGTGCTGGATACAGCAGCTGATTAGTGATACTGTGACACCCATGTGGCTTCATCTCTTGGAAGATGCTCATCTAATTTACCTTTTAATATCAGCCCTTTAGTATCTCTGGAGATTTTGTACCTGTTCATTTCTGGCATGTGAGCATATTCAGTTTTCTGTGCTGAAAAAGAGGAAAGCTTTGCTGTTATTCAACTTCATTCTTCTCTTAGGAACAAAATGAAAAAAAAAAAAAAAAGTAATATCTGATTCCAACAAAATTTGCTGCTGTTTGTGTTGCTCTCTTCTTTCTGGTATCCATTTTCAGAGATGTTTTATATTAATTTCTAACCTTTGTACTTAAAGTACAAACTAGTTAAAATGAGGATCCGGATGAAGGGAAGCACTTTGAGCTATGACATACGTCATCATTACTTTGAGAAGAATGGAAAAAATTTGGCCTTAGTGGTAGGAAAAGCGGGATGGACAAGTGACATCTGAGGAAAAGCAGGAGATGGAATTGGTGGTGCTAGAATGTTGTCATATGCTTGATTCATGTCCTCTTCTTCTGCCCATGACTTGACTAAGAAGTACGCATTTGTATGGTTCTGGTGTGATTTTATGCATTTTTTGCATAATGAATCTCACTACAATGCTAAACATGCAGAGACATCAGGTATTCTCTGCTTTTTGTAAACGTTAGTGCAGGAAATTTGTTTTGTCCTATCTCATTGACACTGTTCTTCCTCCACTACTTTTATACCTGGGTGATTACTCTGCAAATGGTTTTGCCATTAATCAGTCTTGTACCTTGTGAACAGGCGGTGTCGGTGTTATGTAGTTGTTTTGCCAGTTTATTTAATTTAAAAATAGGCAAGATTTTTATTTATAAAATTATAAAAAGTCTTTGGGGGAATTAGTTCAAACCATTTTTTCTTCTCATTGACGATAGAATATGAAAAATAATGTATAAGAAAAGCAACCAGAAATTAATAAAGTATTGGAAGGTCTTAATCTGAAGCAATCTAAAATAACCATGCTAAACATGAGAATAATTTTAAACATTTTTTAAAATAGTGTGGTGTGAGGAGAATTGTTCATTCAGCCTAAATTTTTTGAAGAAGCTGCCAGTCTTATAAATGCTTACCATGATATATTTTTAAGATCATGCAATTCATTCTTTTTTTTCCATTTGATACATGTGTGAGATATTTATCCACTTGCCTGAGCAATATTCTGTTTAAAGGGTAGTCGCATTACTTGGATCAGCAGTGCGGTGTGCTGTGAGTTGGAACTGTACCTTGGTTTGTGTCTTGTAGCTTAAGACTTGCAACTGTTCACAGAGAATGCTAATCAAACTTTCCAGGTGAGAAAAACAGTAAGTGGTAATTTAAAATCATTTGGTTACAGTATAATGCCTGTGCTGTAGGTGTGCATTTTGATTTCTCTATCCAGCTAAAAAAACTATGCTACCAGTTTCATGAATTTAGTTGGTCTGCACAAAACTGTAAAACCACTCTTTTGGCGTGTAGTCAAACCTTACCAGGAGGTGTTAATCCATACTACATTATCATATTTGGCACTTTTGGTGCATTGACTGACACGCACTTAGACTTTGATGTTCAAAATAGTGCTACCATGGAAGGCTACAAATTCCTTAAGGAGGAAGGGCTTAAAAGGCTTTATTGCAAAAGGGGAATCTATTTTGTATTTAAAGAGTATTTGGCATCTATTGATCATTTAACATTAAATTGGTACACTATTTTAGCACTAAAGGCAAAAGTTGATTTATTACTTTTTTCAAAGTTTTCAAGGTTTTTCTTTAGAAATTTCAATTTCTTTATTAAATTTAGAATATGTGTGTTTTCCCTCTGCTTCTTCTTACAGGGAGAATGGAGTTAGAGTTGAGGAGAAAAAAGTAAATTTAGATTATTAAGCACAGTAATGTGACTTTCAGTTTTCCACTTGTTAGTGTTGAACTATTTGCAGTATGATGGCAACAAATGTTGCACTTTAAAAAGCCTGTGGAAACAATTAAATTCTGATTACCAACTATGTTTTTTTGTTCATGTTAGAGAAATCTCTTGATGCTGTAATTTTTTGTTTTTGGCTAAGAGCTTAATGGTGTTTTAAATAATGGATTGACTAAGGAAAATGTGATTTTTAGATCTTAAAAACTTTGTCAGTAGTTTATTTTAGTATAGTTTTATTTTCCTGTGAAAGAAAATAAATCTTTCAAAGGAGTTGGACTTTATCCTTGTGGGTCCCTTCCAACTCAGCAGATTCTGTGATTCTGTGAATCAGTCTACATAATCATTTGTAAATTGTCCTTTCTACTGGACAATCAAAATGTATTTGAAGTAGTTAATGCATATGTTACTGGTTATGTATCCATCTAGATTTAAAGGATCATCTACATTGTATAGGTTTTTAAGTACCATCATGTATAAAGTACCATCATGAAGTTAAACCTGTGAAAGATCTTGAGTGTTAGACCTAATTACATTTGCTTGCACTAGTGAAATGTTGCAATGCTTTTTGCATTTTCTAGGAGAAGAGATTTTCTAGGGGCAATTATTTGGGTAATTAAAAAGCTAATATATGGACCTTTTCTTATTTCAGAAATGACTTAGTAGCACACTGGAATTTGCCTAATACAAAAGATAAATTTAGCTATATATTTTTTTCTCAGGGATTTCAGTAGTTGTAAATATTTAATAAGACTGTAACTTTTTTTGCTTAAAGGAACATAGTGTTAACTAGTTTTCTGACCTGCAGTACTCCATAATAAAATACCTTTTTTTTCAGTATTGGGAAAAGATCATAATAAAGGTCACTGTGAAGCAGAAGACTCATATTTCCCCTTCCTCCTGTATTCTTTATTAATTCAGTATTAGTTTCATTACCGTCTAAAGTAATGTCAGAACCAACATGATTGTGCAGCTGATGATTCAGCAAAGTACTGAGGAAATTGCTGATGTGATGAAGTTTTAAGCTTTCTCCACGTGTCCTTAAAATATTGAGCTGTATACAATGAAAAACTTCTAAAGAAATAAAACATAACTGATAATACAGAAATGATCATCTTTAAATAAATAGGAGACTTTGAGCAATCTAAAATTACATCATTTAGAGGCCCAATGCTTTTACAAGTAAACATAATTAGAAATGTGAAAGTATAAAGGAAGAGATTGTGATTTGCATTAGTTAGGGCTTTTCTACCACATGCTACTTAAGATATTTGTCAAATTACTCAATTTCTTTGTGCCATGGTCTTCCCATGTATAAAACTTGTATTAATCTCTCGTTTTTCTGGTGTTGTCTAATGTAAATACACTAATTATTTAAGACTTCCAGTAAATTTTAAAGCTTTAGATATTTTGTCTAATTTTCTTCAAGGCACTACAAAACAGACCCTTAGTCCCCTTTTCCAATTTTCTGAATTCTGCATGCCAGCCATTTAGTATGTGCTTAACCAGTTGCCCTTTGAGGAAACTAAGTGACAACAAAAGCTAAGCAACAGGTTCTCTAAAATGAATACATTCCACTCAATAAAATGTTACCTGAGAAATCTAGAAACTATGATGAACCTGCTCCTGAACAGCTTTTTGCAAACATAGCTCCAAAGAGTATAAGAAAACACAGAATTTGTTATGGAGCAGTAAGCTGTAGAGCTTCTGTAAGAGAGGGTGTGTAGCAAGTGGTTTTCTGTAAGCAAATGTTGCTCAGAGTAGGAAAATAGAGAGAACTAGTAAACAATCACATTTTGTTTACTACCTACAGTACGTAATTGGTAATTGGTCTTCCATCTGACCTTTCCACTAGCAAATCAAATTTTTTAGAGATCTATAACAGATCTACAGCTCTGCTAGTTGGCTGTCCAAAAGTGAAGTGACACTCTGGTCAAATACAGTTTTGGTCGATTGATGAATTTGGTTATGCCTCTTCCATTGTCGTGCTCTGAGAAGTACAAGGCTCCTTGGTAGTTCATGGATCTGTATTTAACATCTTTTCTCTCTGTTCCCCACATATGTACAGGATGTAAACGAGGAGATCTCTACAGGCATTTTAATGATTACAGTGGTGTAGAATTAATTCCTGATTTGGAATGAGTGTTATTCAATAGGATTACATTAGGAAATCAAAGCTTCAGACAAGAAGGGCTCATTTGGGCCTCGTATGGTTCTTATGCCAACTTCATGATTTTCTGTCTGCGTCCTATCTGCTGTCAGACATAACTGCCTTAGTGATTTGGGAGAAAAATATTCGTGTGACACGTAGTCTAAGACTATCACATTTCAAAGTGTTTAGAGTAAACACTGTGTCTCAGATATGTTAACAGTATGGCATAAGAAGAAATGAGGGAACAAAGACTATTATTCAGCAATATTCAGAACTCTGCAGTGAATGAATTACAGGCTTTGAGTATTTATTCTGCCACGAACAAAGATGACTGCTGTCTTTTAGTTGATAAGCATGTAAAGGGTTCAACATGTCTTTTAAGCTACTTATCTAAGTGAGAAATGCAAATGTCTGTGTATCATGCTGAACAGAAGAAGCCAGATAGTTAAATCTTCTGGGAGTATACACTAAATACGATAAGGAATATTTATAAACTCTTATTGCTCACGCTGCTGACTCATTTTGATTCTGTGGTGATCAGTATAATAAAAAAAATCTATATCAGTTTTTCAGGTCATCAGGAGAGGCTATTTAAAAATGAAGTGTATTTCTTTGTCTATAGGCAGACTTCTTTTTTGTGTATATTTTGAAATCACTATAATTAGTGATTTTTGGGCTAACGTGTGTTAAAGAGTTCAATGTAGCAAAGAAATGTAGCTATTTTGTGTCAAGAAACATGTTTCTCAAATCTGAGGCTTGATTTGGTGTTTGAAGAGATTTCCATTGACATCAGTGACAAATGCATGTATTTTGTGATAGTTTTTATGTATATTAATGCTTTATTGTCCTGTGCTAACCCAGCAAATGTCATTGTCTTACTATAGCTCTAAGTAGCATGTCACTTGTGCAAAAAGGCTGTTAAAATTAATGAAAATGGATAATTGGAGAATGAATTTGGTTGAATAGTGTAGAACTAAAAAGCATATGATTGACCTTTTTAATGTCTTTGAGCACTGGAAGAAGTTCTAATTTTAGTGTAATTTAATCTTTTTATTAGTTTTATTTTGGCTATGGAAGACTTTGATGGAACATGCTGGAAGATTGTAATAGTGGGTTTTGTCAGAAAATAAACTCATAGTTTATAAAAGTCAAATTTACAATAAAGATTGCTGAATATCAACCTCTGTTCACATCATAGAGCTTCAGACTTCTTGTCACATGCAATTAGTCCAGAAAACAGAAATAGTAAAACCTGCAAATTTATATAAATTGAGTCATCATGTAGTTTTAATCAGTTGATATCAAGAGGTAATGTTTTACCTTTATCCCAAGGATTGCAGCTGTAGTCACTCTTCTGGGGAAAAAGAAGTTATATCAAAATTACTGGATTGAGAGACACACATCACAAAGATCAAACTAATTGTTGCAGAAGCAGCAGAGTTGCTTCTTAAATAGAAAATAATTATTATCTCATGTTTGATGGGTTTTTTATGGAAATTGAAATTAAAACATTATAGGTAAATTACTGAGAATGATTAATGATTTAAAAATCCCAACAACATAGTAGGAATGTTCCATTAAATGGAGATCTGGAAAAAAAACGCATACAGAACTCTCAAGTATATGTTCCATGGATTTGGGATTTGGCCTTACCATCTCTTCTCTTCCCATGCAATGCTATGAAGGCACAGGAATGAATTGATTTCTTTACCTTGGGTAACAACATTGTGATAAAGAATGAAAAATAATTACTGTGTGAGTACTAAAGCTCGTTTTTATATGGATTTATGTTCTGTATTTCCTACCTTTCACCGTTGCATATTCTCTATTTACCTACGTTAGGATGCTCAGCTCCTCTCTGAAATGGCTGGCTAGACAAAAAGTGACAAAGAGAATTTATTGATGCATATTGGTTGCTGAGGAGCCCCTGGTGGTCTAGTGGTAAAGGCGCGGCGCTATCACCGCGGAGACCCGGGTTCGATTCCCGGTCAGGGCCACTCCCGGGCAGGTGGGGCTCGTTAGCACTTAAAGGCAACCCACCTACGTCCTGAGGACCTCGCTGCCACCGTCCAAGCTCGCTTGGCCCCGGCAGATGAACCTTAGGATTAAAGGGTGGGCTCAGTTCCGCGCACACTGTGTCTCACCTAAAAAATCCAGTGCGCAGGCTGGAAGGTGTAAAGACCTTCCCCGGATCTTCGCTCGCGAAGACTGGCCATTATTGGTTGCTGAAAGATCGGTGGGAAAGATAGTGTTAAGTGCATCTTGTCTTTTGTTAATTTACTAAGTAGGAGTACTAATCTTCCTCAGAGAAGCTGATTTTTACCAAGCTTGAAGGAACTTAATACTTTTAATGGCTGCAAAATTACTTTTGGGACACTGACAAATGGACAGAAAAATAGGGTCACAGGACCCTCATTTTCTTGGCTGACAGCCTGAAAATGATTATATACCTTGTAAATGACTATTAATTCTTCCATAGGTTGAAGTAGGCCAAATACAGAGTGTGTGTAACATAGGAAAAAATGGAGACTGTTGAAGAAATGACACGATGATTGCTTAGATGGTTTTGATGAAGAGGGCACAAGAGATAGAGAGAGAATAGGACAAAATATAACACTGAATGAGTGAAAAGAGAAGGCAAATTGGTTGTTACTTTAGAAAAATAAAGTTGTAAGTAATACAAAAAAATATATTAAGAAGAATATAAACAAGGGATACAGTATTTTTTAAGGCATAGGTTTGCAAGATACTTGGCAAAACATTCTGTAAACAATTTGTATCCTTCCAATAGTTATCACATCCATTAGATACCTACTAAAGCTTGTTTTTTAAAGGGGTCAGAGATGGCACAACTCTCATTTTCAGACATCTCACTGACCATCCTGGTCTACTTCATATTTTTCTTAAATTATTTAGTGATCATTTTGTTCAGATATTTCCATTGTATTGCCTCTTGCTTTCCCATATAATCCATGTTAGTAATTCAGATTCTAAGTTCAATAAATCCTAGGCATAAGTGGGTTCAACAGCTGCAGTGAAACTAATTCAACTGTCTGTGAAGTGGTATTTTTGCTATCAAAATTGGAATTAAATTCAGGAAACAGGAATGAAGCAGATGCTGGATTCATAGATGCTGAAGCTCCTGCTTCTTTGGGAGTTTTAGTGAATTTTTTTTAGAAGTCTAGTGTAAATTTTCAAATTGGTTTTTCAGATTATAAAATGCACGAGCTTTCAGATTTAGCATATATGCTCTGGTCTTCCTCAATGTGATTCTTGCAATGTTACTTGAAAAAGACAGTTGCTGATATGAAATCAACAGAGTGATTCTTTCCCCACTACACACTTAAAAGACACCTTCACAGGTGTTTATTGGTGATTAGAAACTTAATGATGTTCCCTTCTTCTGTGTCTAAAACATTTTGTGAACATGTGGCAACTGGAGGACTCTGAGTTAGTACTGAGTTCATTGTTTTGGACAAACTGTATCTGTGAAAGTTTCACCATTTAGAACATCCTTTTAAAACATCTATTTCCCTTTTTTAGAAGGCTCCATATTAGTCTTGAGTTGAAAAATCTCCTTTTAACTTTCACTTGCTATTTGGGTACATCATAAGAGCGAGTAATGTCTGGATTGTTTGTGAGAACACAATCTGTGGTTAGATAAATAAATGCAGGGAATGGGAATCAACTTAGGAAAGTTTTTCCCTGGTGAGCAATTTAGATGACTTCTGACTCAGGGCAGAAGTCTTTTCAAGCATAAAATATCTTTCATCATCAAGGAGACTTATTTTCATGCCATGCCAATATCTTGGTAAGGAGTAGAACAGAATTTCTCTGTTCCTGTTTGTGGTTTAAAAAAAAAAACCAAACCCTGTTACCCAGTTCTGAAACATTACACTTGATTAGTTGTGTTATCAGATGTTCTGACTGTCATGATTAGCCTACAGATAGATGATGTTTTATTAGAGTTCAGATGCTATTTATACTAGTCTTAAAACTTGATATTCAATCTTTTTCTGTTGAAAGTTTGCTGAGATGTTTGGTTCTATCAGTTCAATATAGTAGCCTGAGAAGGCTTTATGTCTTAGAAGGGAATCTTTGAGCATTGTGCATGGTTGGTTTTGGTGTTTTTCCTCCTGGAAAGGTAAACAGTTATATTTGTGATTTGGAAGACTGTCAGGGGTCTTAAATCTTAGAATAGGGCAGAACAGATGGGAGTCTTTGAAGGCACTGTTTAGTCATAAAGAGCAAATTGCATAGATCAGACTAAGAGTGAATTGTCATGGCTTGAACAAAGTCTCACTGCTGTCCTGGTCATGCTAGAACTCCCAATATGAACCAGAGTGAAAAACAGACAAGGGATATACCACAACTGGTATTACCAGCACTTTTCTCAGTTCCTTTTTTCATATCTTCTAGAATCCAGGTATTTTCTTTCAAAAACTTGACCTCTCTCTTGCTATGACCTTTTCTTTTTCCTTACTGTTTTCTTCATTGACATTCTTACACTTCTCATTTTCCAGAATTCGTGTTTTATTTCTGTCTATTCTGCCTTCAAGTTCTTAAATTCATCTCACAGTCTTTTTCTTCATCTACAGCTTTAAGAAATATCACTTTCATTTTAATCTTTCTTTTCAGATCAAGGCAGGATTTTTGCTGGGACACTGTTTTTTGTCCCACATTGTTATTTGAATCATGTTAGAAGCTACTGAGTAATTCAATAGGAGAAAATAAAAGTATTGTTGTGTTCAGCAATAAAATTTCAGACTGTTTTACTTATTTTCCTGGTGACTTGATGGTATTTTGTTTCTTTTTAGAACAGTAGTTGGCTTTTTTCAAGTTCTCTAAACCTATAGTTAGCCTCAATAAAATTACTCTGAAGAGGCCTGTTGTGTGGGTCCTATCTGGCAACACAGTGTTTTTCTTCTGCATGAACAGTGCTAAAATTTGTTCCAGACAGTGTTTTTGTGTATGTAATGGGCTGTGAGTATGGCAGTGAATTAGTTGTCCCATTCTTAGATCTTCCAGATTAACTGGAGAGGTGTTCAGAAGATTTGCGAATCTTACAAATAACTGGATTGTCTGTGGGAGCTCTTTAAGAACTGGCCAAGATCCCATCTGTTTTTCAAAAGCAAAAGGATAAATAGTAATTAGAAATTTTAGCTGAGGCACTGTTCATCCCCATAAAGTTTACATAAAGACTCAGCTTTGCTGTCTGACTTTTCCATGTGACTCTACATGAGAGTCAGAGCACCTGGAAGAGCTAGGATGCTGAATAGGGAGTGGTGATGGTCATGAGCATGGGTGATAAAGCTAGCTAGATGCTCTTAGTGTCTCAGGGGTTTAGATACCGTGGTAGTTCTGAGGTAGATGCCTCTAAGACTTTTGGACTTGCATCTTATAGAAAGTGAGTGTTTTCCCTGCCTTTTTGGTTGTAGAAGACTGCAGTCTTTCCTTAAAGGTTAGCTTGGAGGAACCTTAAAAAAACACTCAAAAGCTTGGATTTTATTTTATTTTTAATAAAGAATTGTTATAGTGAAGAGGAGATGTACTATTACAGCCTGATTATTCCAGGAATTTGAGGGACAGATGAAATTTTCAAAACCTGTGACTATTAATAAACACTGTGCACATAATTTCTGAAAGGCAAAAGGGCTAAATAATCTTAAATTTTAACTTACTAATAGACTTATAACTTCCAAGACCTAAAATAAGTGTTAGTTCTGAGCATGAGTATGGAAAAACTGAATAGGCAAGTTAATTTATGAAGACTCTAATTTGTGTTCCTTAGTTTATTTTTAGGTTAAGCAGGAGTACCCATCTGCACAAAAAGTAACTTTTCTCCATTGTCCCTACATTCTGTGACCACTGTTAGCAGTTGCTGCTTTTTTAGCAATTAACTGTTTTAGAGTACGTAAAATGTTGTTATAAAGGTATTACAAGAGGGTTTATAGCAGTGTTGTTTTACAAGACTAAGTTTACTGAAAGGCATTAGAGGGTTAGTCACTACTTGATAGAATATCAATCCTTTTAATCTGCTTTAACACTCTTCTATTACAACTGAAGCAGCCCTGCTGTGTATTATACCTCTTTTCTCTTTTTACCGTCTCAGCTATTTAAATTGCAAGCTGCTACTCTGTATTTTTATGGTATCTAACACGTTGGGAGTCTATTCTTGGGTCTTGGCTTTGCAGGAAACTTATAAATCTCTCCATTGATCATCTCAACCATTCCCTGACAATGTTGTGTTGGATGAAAAGGCCATAACTCTTTTGATATTGTCTCTTCATTGCTTCTTGGGATGTTCTACCTAGTCCTGTAGCCAGCCCTTTTGGTTTTGACTGTAGTTTTTAAAATTTTTCATGTACATTGCATTATTCCTGTGCTTGTTTTCATTTTTTATTATCTCTGCACCACCATTTTCATGCTACAGCATTATGTTTTTGGCGCTATGCAGAAATATGCAGGAATAATTTCAGAATTATTTTTGGCATTTATAGTGTAAAATGATACATACTGGAATATTAAAATCCTGGTGTGTCGAGTCAATAAATTTTATGGTTGTGTTAACATTTCTCTGCAAGATGTTCCATATGTGCATCCCTGCTGTGGTCACATTAGTTCTTTATGAACTGTTCCTGCCATGCATACATTTTAAACTGGGGAAAAGATTCATCCTGATGAGGATTTCAAAGTGGTGAGGCTTAACCAGTGTGTTATGCAACATCAGCAGAATAACAAACCATGCAATGCAGTTGCTGGGCACCACTGAGAACCTTGCTCTGTCTGGTTTGCAGCCTCCCTTTGGGTATGTATATACATTGATGAAGTCCCTTCATCCCAGACCCTTAATCATCTTTGTAGCCCTTTGTTGGACTCTCCAATATGTTCATGTGTCTCTTATTGAGGAGTGCAGAGCCAGACACAGCACTCCAGGTATGGCCATGTATACCAGTGCTGAGCAGAGGGGCGGCATCACCTCCCTCATCTGGCTCGCAGCAGTCCTAATGCAGCTCAGGATACCATTTACCTTCTTTGCAGGAGGGGCACGTTTCTGGCTCATGGTCAAGGTGGTGTCCATCAGGGCATCTGTCTGCCTTTCCTGCCAAGCTGCTTTCCAGCGGTGCAGCCCCAGCATACACTGGTGCCTGGAGTTGTTCCTCCCCAGCGACAGGACTTTGCTCTTCCCTTTTTGAGCTTTGTGAGGTTCCCATCCACCTGCCCAGGTCTCTCCGAATGGCAGCATAGCTCCTCTGGCCTATCAGCTGCTCCTCCAAGTTTTGTGTCATCTGCGACTCTACTGAGGGTATATAGTCTACCCCAGATGCAACTGCAGAGTTGCTCGAGGAGAAAACAGCAATAATATTTTCTAAATAATGATTTAGAATACAGTTCTGCAAATGTGTATTGAGATTGCTGAAGTGCTCTCTGCACTGGGTCATCTCACTGGCAGCACTAAGACTGCTCATAGTGACCACTCAATTGCCTTTTTGTGATCAAATTTAAGAAAATGTTATATCTTTCATGAAAGAATTATCAGCAGATGCTTTGAGGCTGTTTTTAATAGTTAAAACTAGTGTTCTCCACACAGACTGAAAGTTTCACATAATTTCTGAACATATTAAGGAGAAGATGAGGAAAAGTAAGCATGGCCTTCCTGAGGCTAAATCTAAGTGTCTGGATCTGTGACAAGGGATGAACAATGAATGACACTTTCCTTGACTGCAGCAAAGCTTTTGTTACTCTCTCTCAGAATATTCCTGTATCCAGGTTAGTGTGTTATGCTGTGATCCAATGAACAGCTGGATATGCAGGGTGGTTTTTGTGTGATGGGGCCTAGATGGTCATGGTTGGTGGGTAGAGTACGGTATTTTACCAGGAAGCTGGTGACAAGCAAGTACTGTGGGGGTCTGTACTAGAACCTGTCTTTCCTCCCTTGTTCTACTGGTAGCATCCTCTTCTTCTTCTGCCTTTGCCACTGTCAAAAGTTTAGTCCAGCTTTTCCCTGCACTCTAAGTTGTTTGCTTGTTCCTTCTCCTTCTGGGCTCTCATTAGGATTTTCATCCCGCTAAATTGTGCTAATACTATGGAGATGGTAAAAGTAGTAGTCAGGTGGAAGTACAGCTGGACTGATTGCTTAGGGAGAACAGATTTAAAGTGTCCACATAACAACAACCAAAGTTCTTTTTTTTTGGAGCTTTACTCCTGGTTAGAAATCAATATTTGGATGCATGGTAGTAACTTTCAATGATCTGAATGGACAGTACAACACGCTGCAGCTTAGTACATGGTTTGATAATTTATTTGATGAAGCATTAATTCTTTGATTTCAGGTAAACCTCTCACTGGACAGCAAAGACATTTCTAATACTTCTTTTAATTTTCCTATGTTTTTCTCCATTACTATGATAGAGTTGTAATGCATTTTACTTTTAGATCTTTGTTTATTTCTCTAATATCTGGTCTTTTACTGTGATTTGAAGTTAATTGGAAAGGAGGTTAGACTAAAAATTTCTAGGTTTTGTTGTTGTTGTTGTTTTTGTTTTAGTTTGGTTTTTGTGGATTTTGTCTGTTTTCATCTTTTGTTCCAGAGAAGGTAGGTAAAGTAATAGGAACAGTGTCATAGGGTGTTTGTACAGCAGGATACCCTGTTTTACCACCCTGATACGCAAAGGTTGCACTAGGTCGGCAGCAGTGGAGGGCTGTTCTCTGTTATTTCTCTTGTCCCTAATTCCTGTTAGTGTTGTCTCCTATGTTTTGCTTCTCCTTGATAGAATTCAGAATCAAAGCCTCTTCATCTTTGTGCTCTTTGCAGTCTGGGAGCCCTAAAGGATCTGCTCATCCTTGCCGTGTAAATTTATTATCACAGATCTTTTTTGCTTTGGGGAAACGCGTTTTGATCTTCCAAAGCTGGCAGTAGGTCCAAGCCTGCCGCAGCAGTCTCAGCTATGCCATCTGCAGTCAATGAATTCCTGACTTGTAGGTCAGAAAGCACAAACCTCAGCTGCATCAGCTGAACAAGCAGACAGGAGTGGATTAGAAGCCTCTGTTTTGATCAACTACTAGCAGGAAGACTAAGATTTGTGCTCTGCTAATGTGGATTAGTTAAAATAGGCAACTTTTTAGCTATTTGTGTCAAGTTAGAAACATTGGACTTGTTTTCCATTCCCTACTGTTAATCAGAATACTCAGCTGTTACAGAATTGCCTGTTTTTTTCATTTTATTGTTTGAAAAGTTTAGGTTAAAGATTTTTATCCAGTGGCCCTCATAAGTGATGGTATAAAAATGACATATTTTGCTTTCCAAGTAGCTTGTCTTTGATCTGCATAGATTGTTGCCAGTGTTCAGCTAGGATTGCCTGCTGTACAGTTGCAGTGCTGTGATGTGTTTGTTATACTTAATAGGATATTAACAGAAGGAGTGTAATGCTGACTGTCTTGTACCAATAGTTGAGAAATCTCATTCATACTTTGGGCTGTTGATCTGTATGTTATGAAGTAATGTTTTTTGATGTCATTTGTTTATTTCTGAATTGTCTTGATTTTACTGATAAATGAGTAAATGAATTTCGGTCAACTTTTGGAAGTGTAGTGTACATTGTGATAGAGTACATTTGAAACCTCTATCATTTTCTTTCTCTGAGAATTTAGTTCTGTGGAAACCCACACTAAATGTTGTCATTTTCTTTTTAAGTAATTTTTTCTTCAGTGTTAAGAATTGGGGTTTTTTTTTAGTCTGTTGGAGCTTTAAAAACTACTATTCCTAGCTTTTCTTGCTTCTAGGACAAGGCAGTCGTGGGCAACTGATGGCTGTGATTTGCAAACTAGAACATGATCGTTTGAAAGCTACAGGGATTTCTTGTGTCCAGGCCAGTAGGATACAACCTATTCCCCATTCCTTCTCTTAGGACTCTAGTAAAAAAAAAAAAAAAAAAAAAAAAAAAGTGATTGAGATTGAGGATCTGGTTTTCCATAGATCCCACAACTCCAGTAAGGTTCTAGGGTGTCTGGATACTGGGGTTGGAATAACTGCATTTGTTAAGATTGTCAGTATATCACATGCACAAACAATTCATTGTATTTGGGGTGTGTCATCCTATGGATCTGTGTGTGCTAAGTAAATGTAATCCTCAGGTTCATCTGGCAGGTTATGTTTCATATTTCTCTGTGGGAAGTGCTGAATAGAAATTGGGAATCTTATTTATATTCCTATGGTTATGGTGTTCAGTACTAAGAATGCTGCTATGCAATTTAATTTGTTATTGAAACATTAAAGGGAAAGTAGAACTAATGGGTTGGGGAAAGTAACCTCCCTCAGGTGTTATTTTTTCCAAGTAAAAATTCATTAAAACTGATCTAAAAATGAAAAAGAAATATGTTTTTCAAGGCATTTAATGAAACTTTACGAAGTGTCTTTTTTTTTTTTTAAGCTTCCATATTCTGATTTGATTTTGATAACAGCACATATCTATTATGTTAATTTCTATATCATTTTTCTATATAATTTTTATAATTGCATCATACATGTTTAGGGCAAAATAAGATACAACACAAATGCAATTTCAGTACTTTTGCCGGCTTTTAAAAAAATATTGTGGAAATCTAGTTTTTCAATTATGCAGAACATTTTTATAGTCTTTAAAGAACACAGTCAAAACTATGCAAAAATTTAAGTGGGAAAGTGAAGATCAAAATAATTCCTTTTCTGTAAGAGATGAAATATCTTTTTGTTCTGAAAACAAGTTTTTCTTCCTAAAGAAAATAGTCAACTTGCCATTGTGACCAAATAACAGTCATTTTTAATAAAATTTTCACTTTGATAATTTCTTTCAAGGCAGTTGCTGTGTTAGTGAAGCAACTGGTTGCACTGGAAGTAGCAATGTCGCTATGTGTGGAGAGTAGTACTGTTAAATGCAGTTTACCATCAACCTCATTTTGGTTTGACTGCTTTCTCCTAAGTAAGGGCAGAAAATGTTATTGGTAGTGTCAGTACTCTAGGTTTCAAAGTGCTTGGAAGTGCCACTCTTGTGTTGTTTTCTTCTGTCGTTAATGCCTGTAGGAGAGGAGAAAACGACCAATTTGATGAACTGAGAGTTGAACAGAAAAGTGATTATAGAAACTCTGGGATTAAGAACGTGATCAGGGAAGTTGAAAGTAATTTGCTCAGCTGCTTCGCTGCAAAAATGCTGGGTTGCAGTTCAGAAAACCTTCAGAGTGCACACTGAAAGTATTTGCTTTGCAAAGGCATTAGGGGTTTTTTTACATTTCCTTATCAGAGTGATCATTAGCCTTTGGCTCTGATGCAACATCAGTTGTTGTCCTTGTGAATGACACCAAGGTAAAACAGTCATGGCAATTAAACCGAGGTGGAAAAGTGTAGTCAATATTGGTTTCTGGTTCTGTTTTGGGGTTAATCTAATAGTGTAAAGGTTTAGAGTGTCTTCTCTAATGACTGGATATAGCAGAGATGAGTGATGTGCCATAGCCTGGGTCTCTGCTGCCTTCTGGAGGGAGAGAGCACTGCTGAAGATTTCTGTGAGCGAATCCTGATCTGCCTCCCATCTCTAAATCTGTCTCTGAGGTGATGTTTGCTGCTTTGTGCTAACTGTACAGCATAAATCAGATTATCCCCATTATCCCCTTCAGATGGCTTTCCCCATAGCCACTTGGGTGTTGAAGAGATGTGAGGGATGGGCTGGGAACAGGAGGTTCTGAGCAGGGTAGGACCTTTCCGTTTTAAAAGCCCAAGGTTGCCTCATCTGAAGTTGTCTCTGAAAGGGTAGAGTGACCATGACACAAAGGGGAGCCATGCTCTCTAAACACCTGGATGTTGCCTCTGACTTTCCTTTATGGTCTGTTACTAAAGATGACAACAAAAAAGTTTGTTTTCATTTAATTTGAGACCATGATATACCTACAGAATCTCTTAGTGCCGTCAGAAGTATATCTGGACTTTAAAGATCAGCAAGCAACAACTTCTGGTTTGGGATGTACAGAAAGAACATTTTTATCAGTGCCAGTCTTAAGCCATACCATATTCTTTGAAAATACATTTTCAAGAGCACTGTACATGAGCTGCAGAATTTCAAAATCTTAATGCATTTCAAAATTGTCGTCTTTTACTTAGGTAAGAAAAGGTGTTAAGACTGAGGTTTTGGAAGACAAAGTGGGGATGCTGAGGAAATGAAGAATCAAGCCCTTACAGAAATGCAAATATCTGGTTGTGAGAGGACTAAATACATTTGAAAGGCTGTCCTTTTCTCTTGTTAATCCAAATGAAAGATTACACTTCTTTTTAAAAGATGATAAAACTGTAGGATTTTGTGCTGGCAGATTTGTTACGCTGTGCTGACTTAGCACTGTTTTGTCCGGTTTTATGCCAGTGATATTTCCCATTAAGTTTGAAAGTTGAGGACACCATTACCTGATGATGTTACTGAGCTACATTCATTTGGACTGTAAATGGTTTTCTGAACAGTGGGCTTTGGTTATCCTGGAGGTTGAATTATGGCTTCATTTTGAACTAACAGAGATTAATGTTTTGAGTAGAGTTTAAAAATGAAATTAATTCTTTATTGAAGAGCATTGATATCTGCAAATAATCATGAACCATGGCCACTGTGCCCTGTAGAATGCATAGCAGCTGGTTTTGAATCTTGACGTTTTTAACTGATTAACTATTTTGCTTCCAGGAAATAAGATGAAATTTTCATTTGAAAGTAGAGAAATTAATAAGTTAGCCATTCTAGAACACTACCAGTATATGAAAACATTGGGGTTTTTTTTGATCAGGCTTTCTCCTAAGTTATATGGACTGAAACACTTCTACATGGTAATATATATTTTAAAATTGTAATATATATTTTAAAATTGTGTTTAAAAAAATCACATTTGTTGCTATTGTCTGCTGTTATTAATGTATAGTACTGTCATTTGTCAGATAGAAAAGAATAATAACATAATTAAAATTAAAAGGGCATACAAAGACCCACTATGTTTGCTAAATGAAAGTACCTCTTGACCAGGAATTTATTGGTCTGATACCTTATGGAGCAGTTTTACCACAAAAAAATCCCCTGTACCAGATCAATTAGGGAGAATGATCCATAAACTGGGAAGAAGTTATCAAGGAAGAAGGAGCTATTAAAAAATAATTAGAAATACATGATTTACAGTTCAATGTTATTTTTAAAGAACACTTAATAGACACTCACAAAACAAATTAACATAGTTTGAGAAGTAGGGCATTAGTGCTGTGCTGACTTCAAATCTATTGGCATAGAAGAGCAGTGTTAGTGAATTGAAATAGTAACGTCCCAAGGTCCTGCAAAATTGGATTTTGAACCTGTTTAATATTTCCATCAAATATATGGAGAACATTTAAAACTGTTACTGATAAAAAATTAGAGACAACAAACAGCTGAATAAACAGATAAAATAGGCACTCAATTACTGATAAAGAGAAGATATGCTCATTAACTGAGCTAGACTCAGACACACAATGTATTTTTCAGCACATCCAAATATAATTTTTGTGTCTTGAAATAATAAATGCACACTATATTTCCATCTTTATTCCAGGAAGCAATTATCCTTTAAAAAGAAAACTCTCTTTCCCAAGAACAGGGAATCACAGTCGTTAGTTAAAGCTGCACTGGTGTTATTATGCTTTGGTTGAAAGGCCTCATACATCTAAGAGCTGCAGTACTGAGGCTGTGTTATCTCTGTATTTGGTGGTGTTCTGAGAAAGTCTGCAGTGCTGTTTCCAGATGGGTGTGCTTCAAGAAGGACATAGGAAACTGGAGATGACTCAGGGTAGAGTAAGAATGATGAAGGAATTGGAAATGTGCTGTTTGCTGAAAGATTTAGAGCTCAGGCTGCTAAGCCTAGCAAAATTGTGGTTGAGACCATCTGATCCCAGTTTTAATATATTCACGTGGGAGCAGAAATGTGATCATAGATAGGGTCTCCTTCTAGCAAACAAATAAAACAAGAATCAGCATCTTTGTAGTTGATGTCAGCCAAATGAGTTTGGAAATAAGGTGCAGAATTGTACAGGGAAGGGAGTCAGGCACTGGAAGAACTTATGAGTAGGTGTGATGCATTTGCAAGCTGGAAACACTGTAATTAAGATTGCATGTCTTTCTGAAAGACTCACTGTAGTTTAGGAACACAGAGTTAATGCAAAGTAGAAGTTGATGTGGGGAGCTTGTAATATTTAGTAATCACAATGCTAACTTAACATCCTTACTTAAAGTCCACGGCGCTATTTGCAGTGCAGTGTAGTGGTTCATTTCTGCTCACTTTGAATCTGGTTTAACCATTTTTTTTATTATATTGTGCAATGTGATGCAGGTATCCATGCTGCCCCTGAACAAGTTGGGATGGATACTAAAAGCACTGAAGCTATGCTAGCATGGTTTTGTATTAGGAGTGATATACATATATATTGTGTTCTAGCAGGGCTGAGCTATTTGTATGCATGGCTTGGTGATTGCAGCTACGTGCTCCCTCTTAATGACCTCCTACAGGCAAGGAGTCCTTGAAGACCTTGGGAATCACATAATAAAAGGAGGATTTATCTTATAGTAGAGGCTGGTTTCCAAAAAGAGATTATTTTTTACTTTTTTGTTGTTGTTGTGCGGTGGTTTTTTGGTTGGTTGGTTGGTTGGTTTTTGCTATGTTTGTTTTGGTTTTTTTGTTTTTATTGTTTACATGGCTCCAGTTTGAGAACAGTTGAAATAAAAGTTAGAAGTTATTTACTGCAAGAGACCACATTGGATTCAGGAAACTGGTAATGTGAAAATAATTGGAGGCTGAGACATAGTGAAGGAACACATTGAAGACCCTATTTTTTTTTTTTCCCATAAACATTGAGTTATCTCCAGAGATAAGATACTGGACTGCTGGATTACTGGTCTGATCACATGTGAATTTTCCCATATGCTTTCTAAGAGTATCTGTTTCATAGTACTATATCCTGAAAAATGAAATCTGTAACTTTAATGACAGTTTATAACGTATCAAAATGTGAACCTCTCAGAACCAATATATGCAACTGAATCTTTCTTTGAAAGAAGGATTTAAGTAGGAGGATTTAAAGTAAAGGATTTAAAAACAACCAAACAAATAAAACAACCCTCACGAACTTTTACACTGATTAGTTGTATCAGTTTTACCATAGCAACTTGTACTTGATTATATCAGTTTTATCATACCAACTTAAAACTGGAGTGTACATTTTGTTTGTTGAAATGTTTTAATGTATTGGACAGATTTACAGTGCAGGTAATGCCTCTGCTCTTCTGGTGTGAGTTTCCAGTGCTGGCAAAAGAAGGAAATCAGCCTATGTAACTGGGTTACTTTCCAAGTGTTGAAATGCTTTTTTCTGTCTTGTTTAGCTCTGAATGTTGTCAAACCACTTCATAGTACAGTATATGGATCGTGTTCGTAGCCTGTGAGTTGCCAGCACATCTGTGGATAGGCAAAAAATTAGAAAAATATTGAATCAGAGGGAAAGCTGCATAATTAAGCCATTGTCTTTGTGTATTCTATTACACAGATAACACAGAGCTGCCCAACTGCAGACTGTGCTGGCGTAGTCATTAAATTGAAGATCACAGTATTCAGAAAGTCTAACATGATAGTGCTGACTTGGGCTTTTCCACTTGATGACTAATGGTGCACCAGCAGTACACTATGTACTTATCTTAAATATCAGACTGTAACTGTTCTTGAAAGATTAACATACACATTAATCTGATTTTTTTTTCTGATGTGCATGTCTAAAAGTTTATGAAAATTTTTAATGCACCTTATTAGTGTATTAATTTTAAAATGCATGTTATGGAATCAGAGACTTTGCTACCATATTT
This sequence comes from Myiozetetes cayanensis, assembly GCF_022539395.1. Lineage (NCBI taxonomy): Eukaryota > Metazoa > Chordata > Aves > Passeriformes > Tyrannidae > Myiozetetes > Myiozetetes cayanensis. The sequence continues at coordinate 81,963,845 of NW_026087411.1, read as the reverse complement.
CTGACCAAAGGTATCTGATACTGTTTGATTCTAGGCAATTTAACCTGTAGTTGCAATAAACATCAAGACATTTGAGTGTGGTGAAGCTCCATATTCCCATCAGATTAAAAATATTTTACTTTCATTGTTATGTTTTGTAATGAACACAGACTTTTTTTTTTTGATTAAAGATGCTTAGATCATCTTCTGTATGCTATGTGTTTATTTGTAAGGCAGATCACATAAAGATTGCACAAACATTGAGATGTAAAATTAAAAAATGGTGCTTCTAATTGCTATGTAAAACTTAAATAAGCAGCAATAATCCAGGTATTTTCTTGCTGAAATTTTTATTTAACAGTTTTACTTTCTGAATAGCTACGATTCATAGAACATAGGAACTGATTGTGCGGAGATATCAGTGAAGGATTACTTTATGTGTGTGTCTTTTAGTATTTTTAGGATTTGAGTTATTATGGAATACTTGTTAAAATCCTTTATTCTATTTCAGAAATGTTACAGTTTGCATTAGTAGTGTAAATTCATATATGATGGATTCAATTTTTGTTCTTGATATTTGCTTAAAATTGAGTAGAAAATGTAAACATTTTTTGTAGTAAACATAAAAGCATCCTATTAATTACTCAATTTAGTCTTTTAGGATAATTTATCTTTCACTGGAAATGCAAGAGTGGAAAAGTAACTAAGTTCTAACACTGCTAATAACATCACATATTTCACGTGTTCCACAAATAGTACTGGTAAGAAATCATAAGAGTTGTAATTTGATGACATTTTGGGGGTTTGTTTTTCCATTTCAGTCGGTGGCGAAGACTGGGCGATTGCTGATTAGCCATGAGGCTCCCTTGACAGGAGGATTTGCATCTGAAATCAGTTCCACAGTTCAGGTACACAGGTTATTTGTTTTTAAGTGTTCTGTATGGCTGAATGTGTTTACCTATAGAAGCAATGCTTATTATTACATTAAAAGTTGAGGTTTTAATTTTTTTTCAAGTTACTCTCTTTTGCATTTTTATTAAATTTCAGTTTTGTGGATGCCTGCTTTACTTTATCCGAGCAGCTGAGAAATCATCTACCTACCAGCCACTCTGCATAGTGCCTGCTAAGCTAGAAATTCAACTTTCACTGCAAAACAGGGAGAATGAACTGTCAGATGCAGAGGAAAAAACTTTATGTATAGTCTGGTTTTAATTTACTTTTTTTTCCCCTCATATGCTTATCGCTGAAACTTCTTAAAAATACATTCTAGAAATGCTGAAATCAGACACAGGAAAAGCACTCAGGTCCAGTACAGTATAACGTGGGGTTACACATCGTGTTCAGAGACCTGATTACAAAAAAGGAGTCTGCAGAAGTTGTTCATGTGTAGTGGTGGTGCTGACACACGTGTTGAGCTTGTACGCACAGAACAGCTTTGAAAGGCTGTGCATCAGTACCAGTTACATCTGGAGCATTAGGCTTCTTTTAAAGTCCTTCTAAGCTTTGTGTTGTGCTTTATATCTGTACCAGCATACAGATTTTCTCCCTTACCTTGATTTCTTTCCTATGCACACCAGTGACTCTGGGTTATAGAAATATCTAAAACTAAATGTGCCCATCACCACCTGATAACTATTTTCTGAGTATTTTAGAATAGTTAAATTACAGGACTAGAGAGACATGAGATTCTAAAATTCACAAAATATAAACCATATAGTCAATAATTATAGCTCAGGAATCAGCCTTTTTGTAGGAAGGAATAGAGTTAATAATTTCAGGAACGTAATTTTAAATTAAATGTGCATAAGGAATCAGAAAACTATGTTTCTTGAGCTTTGTGGTACAATTTCTTTTAAAGAGTAGTTGTGCTAATTTTAACATGACTATATTAAGGTCATTCATTTTTTCTACCAAAATGTTTTTCTCTGTTAAGAACCAAATATTTGGTTGCATGGAGACCTCATAGCAGCCTTCCAATAGCTGAAGGAGACCTAGAGGAAGCCAGAGAGGGACTCTTCATCAGGAACTGTAGTGACACAACAAGGAGTAATGGGTTCAAACTGAAAGATGAGAAGTTCAGGGGAGGAGGGGAAGATAGATTAGATATATGGAAGAAATATTTTGCCATGAGGGTAGTCAGGCACTGGCACAGATTGCCCAGAGAAGTTGTGAATGCCCCATCCCTGGAAGTGTTCAAGGCCACTGGGTGGACCTTTGAGCAACCTGGACTAGTGGAAGTTGTCCCTGCTCATGGCCTTTTGACCTCCTTTCTTCAATATGTATTCTCTTTGATTAAACTATGGTTAATAAAGTCCTAAGGTACTGCCAAATGTGAGTATAGAAAGTTATATTTTTTTAAAACTCTTACAAAAATGTGAAATAAACTCAACCAAAAGATCCTGTCTTTTAGTGTCTTATGTTATTATTAACACCTAGGGAGAAGACTATTCTAAGCCCTTTGGCAATGTCTTGATTAACTGGTATAACAAAAGAAAGCATGTATTCAAGAAAAAAGTGAGATGAAAAGAAAGCAAGCTTATCAGTAAATATAATTGGAAGAGCATGGGATGCCCAGTATATTGCTAAACTACAGCATGAGTTTTTAATCTCCTCACACCTCCACTGACAAAGCTCCTCACCTAACTGATCCGTCTTGGTGTTGTTTTTCATGTCAGAGATATATCTTGACAAATATCACTTATTTAGAAAACAAAGTTTAAAATGCTTTAGTAAAGAGCTGTTTATTTCGGTCAATATTGAAAGAAAATATTTGTTTTATTACAGCTGCTCATAATTTTATATTCATATTTCTTAAGAAACTAGGCTTTCTATCTTGAGAAATATTAGTTAATCTATCACACCTGCTCCCTCAGAATAAATTGAAATATAACTCGTTGGCATTGAATATATCCATGACAAGTTTCTTTCATATAATTGGGTCAACTCGACTCTGTGTTATGGTTACATTCTCCTTACTCTTTATATCCATTCTTGAAGATTCTATCATCCATACTAAAACTTTGATATGAGTTACTTTAAAGACTATACTGCAAAAGATATTAGAATAATATTTACAAAGCATTACAACTTTTTAAAGAACTGTATTGCTTTAGGCATAATAAAGACCTTACCTTTCATCCCCACTGAAAAAACTTGATCTCTAAATGGTCAAGTTAAGCCCATATGTCTAATATCACTGTGCTGTAAAAATAAAAACAAAAAGTGAAATTCTCTTTTGCTGGATACAGTCTATACTGAGAATGCCAAAAATTGGAGATTGCAGTTGGCTTTAGTTTCCTCTTACACATGGAAGTAATAGGACTTCAATAAAGTGTGTCCAGTTGGATTAGATGGTTAGTTTCCATATTGTTATTCCATCCGTGCTGTGAGGTCTCTTGTCATAGAAACAAGGTGAATAAAAGTACATAGGTTATTTTAAAAGTTAATGGTCACAAACACTTCATGGTGATGTACACTTCAAGGAAAAGAGTACAAATGGAAATGATGGCTTTCACTCATGAACTGTAGGAAAAAACTGCATGGAATAGTTTTCTTTTTTCATATGTGAGATTAAAAGCAGCGTTTGGAGAGCATAATAAATCAGATTTGTTTCGTGTCAAACACAGAATATTTTAAAGGGGCACATTATTGTAGTAAGTAGTCTTTTACTCTGCTCAAACATGTAAAACTAAGAACAAGATGGGGTGGTATAGTTAAAACTCTACATGATATGACATTGCCCTTTGTTCCGATGCTTTGTATGTGATCTCGGCAAGTATTCTGAAGTGAGCAACAAATGTTAGGATAAATTCAATACAGCCACAGTTAATATTCCAAACTGATTGTATTCTGTATAAAAGCTTGCAAAAATGTCATGTTCAGCAGAGAAGCCATTAAACTTTTGCTTAAGGCAAATGGTTGGAGCACAGTTTGAGAAACCTTGGGAGAAAGGCCCACTGAGATGTCACTTCCAAAATAATGAAGGATTTGGTGTGGAATTCATCAGTACATTAATCACTTGTAATACAAAGGGACGTAAATCCAGTAATTGTGTCTGTTTTAAAAACCAAAAATGAAAAAAAGGGGGGAAAAAAAAGAAACAAGACGTTTTCAAAGAGGGATAAATGTGTGGAAAAAGGGAAGCAGGAGTAGACTATGTTAAGGTGTGTGATAAAAGGCTCAACTGCCTGTGCAGACACACACAAAGGAGTTTAGTGGCTCAGTAGGCAGGGGAACCCAAATAACTCAGTCTGGGAAATGGAGCCCCCATCTCAGCTCTTTCCAAGGCTGTCACCAGCCTCAGCCCCATGGGCCACAGTGGAGACAGCCAGCACCAGGAGTAAGGGACACTTTGGATGACTCTGCAGTCTGAGTGGAGTTGCTGCCTGCCAGCATTTGAGACTTGGTATGGGGTGTGGGGGAAGAGTTTTGGAATCATGCAAGACTTGTTGGGTGTTTAGAGGAGGAACCAAAACTGGGGAGAGGTGGAGAACTGAGGTGGTTTGGGGAGGCATAGATACAGGAAAATTTAGATATAAAAGGATAAAAGGAAAAGTTGTATTATGGTTACAATAATTTGTTGGTTACTATTTTCTGATAGGGCTGAAATAAATGTAGGGAATTAGCACATATCCTTTGGCATTGATCTTGCAAATACAGAAATCATATGTCACAGGAAGGTCGTGTTGGTTTCTAACCATTCTCTACAAATAATGGCTAAAATATTTTAAATATTAAATATTAAAATATTTTAAATTTAAATATTTAAATATTTAAAATTTCATTTAGGAAATCTTGTTTTTTGTGTACATGGATGACTTAGCAGCAGAATACACCGTGGAAATATATGCTGTTATTAAAATACAAGAAATGCACGTGATGTAAGTTGATAGCTGACCTGGTAAAGGTCATGGCTGCCTATAAAATAGCAAGTCAGCACACTGTTTTTTGTAGAGGGTTGCACAGATGTGAAAAGGAACATTTTGTCATTCTTACAGGAACAAAGCAATTTTGATTTAGTTGTGGGTTTCTGTCTTAGTAGTGTAGTTTCTTTTCTTATTGCCTGGTAATTACTTTGTCCCTCTGAGCCCTTCCAGAGGACTCAGTGTGCTTCTCAGAATTACACAGGGGTATCAGTCTTCCAAAAGATTGGTATTAATCAGAGGATAGGACCAAGAAAATTCAATAAAATAACCTGTTTCTGAGGCTGAGTTACGTGATCTTATTTTTAAATCTTGGATTCTGTATCTAAAAATTGAGTATAATAGTACTGGACTGTTTGGTCAGTGGTGCTTTAGATTTCCTCCTCCTGCAGCAAAATAAGGCCTAGTCTCCAGTAAGTGGTGTAATTTCCTGCTGGATTGTGACATTAGGGGAAACTATCAGATGAGCTGGTTTTGTGAGAAGCATTTCAGGAAGAGGAAAAGTGGGTGTATCTAGGAATACCTTTCAAAGACATAAGAGTTTCACAGCAGTTTTATTCCAAAGAAGGTTACCGTAGGGGAAAAAGTACCAAAACAACAACAACAACAAAATTCAGTGATTTCATCAGTATGAACATTTAAAGTAAAATGATATTGGACTGGTATTGGCTGAAACTGTCTTAAATAACTACTATTTTATGGAAAAATAAATAACTATAGATAACTATTATTTTATGAATAAAATACGCTTTCCAACAAAGCGTTTTCAGAATGTTTGTCCTGAATCATTTTTCATATGTCTATGGAAAATTATTTCTTTAAAGACATTATATGTCTTTAGAATTTGGGATGTTGACATATTCCAAATAGCTCCATTATTTCAGTTTTCTTTTGAGCAGAAGTTAAAGTGGAAGTTAAAGTTCTCTGTGGTGTTTTGAGGAAGTGAAAGCAATGCAGTACTCCAAAATATCTGTAAGACCAGGTTTGAGTTTCAGATTGTGTACCTGTGTCTGTACTAAGTACAAAAGGAACTAATTAATAACTGAATCTGTGGGATTTATTTTGGAATTATGGTGAATAACATCAGATTTTGTGCTAGTGCCACTTAAAATCTAATTTTAATGAGCAGGCTGTTAACTGGTATTAAAGTCTGTCTTTATTGAAAGCAATGCTTTTGGTATAATTGTTATTAATTTATATTTAAATGCTTTCATTCTCAGAATATGTGTTGAAGCAAATTGCCTTTTGAACTGAGATATGGTGGAATGTGTATGTCTTAAGAAGTTGGAAGAGTTTGAGGTACAAATTGTTAGAACTACATAATTACAGAAATGAAGGAAATTTTTATTGTTCTCTGTTCAGCTGGAGAAATAATAAAAGAAGACTCAAACATGTTTTCCCATATTAATGAAAAAGATGATTGAGCACAGGCCAGCCTGGACAGCTTTTCATAGGACACAGACTTTTTTCACTGAGTACTGTTTCATGGAATGTCTGAACAGAGAGTCTCTGGACTAAATGTAACACAAATATTCAAGGAAAAGGCACACTAAAACATACGGGAACAGCAGTGTGGTTGTTCAGGTGGTGTCAGAAAATTACTGCATCTGAACTGATATTTTTTAACTTTTCTTTGACACAATTACAATAGCCAGTAAAATTGGAAGAGATGAAATACTGACACAATGTGGTCCTTCATTTGTGGCACATCTAGCAGGAATCACAAACTACAATAGAAAAGTCTGGTTTTATAGATCACACCATCAGTTTCTGTCAGGAGGAGTGAGACCTAGGAAATATTTGTGTAGAATATAAAGAAAAGGTGGAGTAAATACAGGGAAATAAATTCATGGTGGGCATAAATTGTATAGTAATACAGAAAAGAGCAGTGATTTGAAGAAAAAGAAAATAGAGTATATATAAATAAACCATAATGATAAAAAATAATAATATTATTTCTTAAGTGAGAGGTTGGGAGCAGTAAGGGAAATATTAACATAAATTAACCATTCAGTAACTTGAGTCAAAAGTACATGAAAATGCTGCTTGTATTTATAAAAAGTGACTATAAGCAGTTGATCAAACTCACAATTTGTGATACAGCATGAACGAGAAGCAAATTTTGCTATGCAAGTCTGAAATCTGGCATAGCATTGAATGTAAGTATATTTTGTTACACAATGTAGAAAATGAAAGTAAATAGACAATATAAGATTTCTCAAAAGAAATGGAACTGTATTATTAATCAATAAAAATGAGGTTTATGTACTACAAAAATATTTGAAAAGTAAGATCCACCAGTGGTACTGAAAAGTTCCATAAAATCTTTATGAAAAATGATCTTTCAGATTAGGAATTTGATCTATGAATTTAATGTGAATCTTTTATACTAGTTACCAAACTAAGAGTTATTCTTTATCTTAAGGAGCTTTCTAAGGGCTTGGATACAGCAATAGGCATTTAGGATTTTTTTTTTGTTTCCTTTGTAAATGAGGAAGAACATGTTTTGTGTTTTGTACTCCAATGTGTGCCCCCTCCTAAACCATTGCTACAGTGCCTGCACAGTCCCGGGGCTTGTGAGCCCAACTGTAGAGATCTGGTGGTTGTGTTTGTCTAGCAGAGGTGGCATTTTTCTCAACCTGTGTCACTTTTAAGAGGAAACCAAAATCTAACAAGCTATGCCTGTTCACAGAATGGTGCCTGGACTTTCTCTACACTAACTCTTTGAAGACAAAATTGGTCTGGATGTTACACAAAAGTCTCTTATTATAGTTTGACTCACTGCATAGAAGTATCTTAATTTTCATTTGTCTCATGTTCTGATACTATGACCCATACTGATATCTTGGTTTATAACTGCAAGAAATGCAGCACAGAATGAATGGACTTTTAAGATGTTTTGTTTGATGTTATCATGTCATAAAGTCCAATTTACCCATGAGGCTTTTTGCGTGCTTATTTAATTTTCATGAACATAAGGAGGAACAAATTTCTCTAAAATGCAAACAGAAAATTATTATAATACTGGCATATGTTTATCAGTTCAGGCTACAAGGGAATGTTATGTTCCTCTAGGTTGGAATAAATTCAGTACTGAGCAGAGAAAAATGATTTAATGAATTCAATATAGCCAAATATTAAATGGGACACACAGTATTCTGTACTGTGTAAAACCCCCAAATACATTTCTTAAAACAAGCAAACAACCCCCAAATCCTAAAACAACATTCAAGTTGGAAAATGAAGTGCTCAAAGATTGTGGTAGATTTTCATAAAATCAGCCCTAGAACACACTCTCTAAAGTTGTAAACACTGAGTGTTTACATGACCAATTAGTCCAGTCTCTAGACATAACAAAAATCAAAATGTCTTATTCATCTGCAGCTCAACTTGAAGTCTTTTCAGCTTCTGTGAAACGGTTCACGAAGAGGTCCATGCAAGAGTGGGCATGTGGGCTAAGACATGTCCCAGCCATGGAGCTGCTCATGCACGCTCGCTCCTCTTGTCTTTGAGGACAGTCTCATCCCCTGTGTGAGAGGGAACACAGACCAATGCCCTGCCTGCAGATGATGTTTTAGTCAGCCAGTTGTGGCATGTGCTTCTGATAGCAAATTATTAACCCCCACTTGAATCCCAGTGGCACTGATTTGGACGTGGGTTTCTGCACAACGAGAGTGTGTCTTATCTACTTGTCTTTGGGTGTGTTCTCTGTAAAAATTGTTGGAGTTGGAGTAAGCTTTTCCCATGCGCTATGAGAGCTAAAGCTGTTCCTTTTTTATCACTAGAGAGGTAGAAGCAAAAATGAAAGAGGAGCTTGGCAGTTTCCATAGGCACTGAAGGGAGAGGGACACAGTAAGTACTGGCTCATTAGAAGTCTTTAATAAGTGAGAGAAGAAGGTGAGCAGTAAGGTCTTGAGAGGCTGTTCTCAAGATAAATGCTGGCTCTTTTGGAGTGTGCTACACTTGCCAGCTTTGCTGCCATGGGATCAGAGTTCACTGATGGAAGGGGTGGTAGGATGACAGGTATGTGCCAGTGAACACCTCACCATGGATGGAGCAGGGAAAACTCAAGGCAGTGATCAGCTTGAGACTGCCTGTTCCTCCACGCAGACATTTCTGATAGGCAATGACCAGCAAGATAGACACCTTTTAGGAAAGCATTCAACTGAGAAAAGAACATTTTTAAAGCCTATGGTTAATTTACATGCTTTCTATAGAGTTGCTTATTTTCATGTAACGTATTGAAGAATGGCTTTTGGCACTGAAGGAAAATAACCCTTTCCTGTCCCACTTTCAGCTGCACTGTCTGTTAGGCAGAGGGCAGCATTTCTTTGAGATGCATCAAACCCTGTTTGTCTTCTCCTGTCTGAACTGGTTTTCCTTTGTGTTGGTGGGGTACACAAGTGTGCAGCCAAGTACTTCTCAATTTTTTTTAATGCAAATTCTTGAAGAGGCACGAGTTTATCCCCAGGGCAATACAAAGTGGTAAAGTGGCAGAATATGCTGAGAGTCATTGTGGTTCGGTAAAATCAAAAGTTTTAACTACTGAACAAGCGCAGTGTTTGATTCACCTTAATCAGTCAAGTGTATAGTGTTAAGTATGCTCTTAGTGTATTCACTGAGGACATTTTTTCCATGTTGTGATATTTAATTTGGCATACAAATGTTCACATGCCTGAGGCTGAACTCCAGCATCATTGTCCTGCTGATGCACCCCTGTTCATTCATTGCGATTTATGACTTTGAACAATGTGTTTGGTCTTCCAAATGCTAATTCTCAAAAAGACCAAAAACATGGGCACTGAGGCAAATTAAAATTTTCCCTTTGCTGTACACTCTTCCCCATCTGCATTTTCATCTTTTTAGCTGTTAGGAGTTGTTCTTCTAGTTGAAGGAACTTTTTTGTGTTTATACTTACTCTGAGGTACAGTATACATTTACAATTGTAATTCAAATTGTTTTAATTAGAATCATGTTGAGATTCTAACATTTACATTTCTGATAGCCCATGGAGCTGATAGAAATTAGATGGTTTTACTCCACATTGTGAGGAGAGCAAAAAAAACTTCTGTGGACTGCATATCCTGTGTTTTCTGGTCTGTGAATGCAGTGATATTTTTCCTTTTTTCTTTTTTTTCCTTTATTTTCTCTAATACCATATTAGAGTTCAGTAACATCAGCATTTCTAACTGGCCTGTAAACATAACTAATGATGATTTAGGAGGACATCAAAACTATGAACTTTCCTACAGCAATTTTGGGTCCATGTTAAAGGTGTTACTCAGCAGGCCTTTTTATTATACCATATCAAATCACCAGCACGTTGCTTAATGAAAATTAGTAAAAAAAAATACCTTTACAGTTCTCTGAAATTCTCACTCTAGTCTGATAAAAGATGATCTGTGGTAGGACTCTCGAGTAAGTCAACTCTGCAAAGCAACTACTAAGTCAAGGATATTTAACTTCCCTTCTGCTTGAAAAGTGAACAATACTATGTTTGACTTACTTTATTTTGTTTGGCATTATCTGTTCTTTCCAATAAATTATGAATTGCTTTAGAACTCCAGTGAAGTGCTTTGAGCAGCAGTTTAGCAGGAGTCCCCTGTAAAAGTGTGGTAATGACATTTCTTCCCTTTTCCAGTGCTTTAGAGCTATGAAAAACTCCTTGGGTGGTTGAATTCACTCGACCTTTGGCATAATTTCTCAAAGTGCTTCAGTGGGATGCTAGAATCCTTAGTAGTTACAGGTATAGCAACTTAATATGTGCCAAGGCAGCCTGGCAAGCCAGGGTAAAGAATAATGTGGAGGTTTTTATTTGCACTATATGTCAAGTTTACTTCTTTGGAGCAGACAGTCAGTAGCTTATCTTATTTACTTAAAAATTTGCTTTAGTGGGTTGGTTTGGGGTTGTAAAGTGCTGCTTCCTCAAAGTAAATGGTTCTGTTTTTATCCTGGCTTGTCATATATGGATATGACCATTGGAAATGGTCTGGCTAGATGATTAGTTTAGAGAAAGAGACATAGTTCAGAGTAGTGTGACTGGAGAGGAGTGGTTTGTGGCATATAAAAATCTATGCAGAAAAGGGGAAAATTATGGTAGGAAACAGAAAAATCTATCCTTGCATGTTATTGGCTCAGTGAAGTTTTCCATGTACTGTATATAAGGAACATTGCTTTTTAAATTTTCTTGCAGGTTTAATTAATACATAAAAGACCTGTAAAACAATGTGTATTTATTGATGTTTTATGTACACATACAAGAGCAAATTATTTCAGTTCTGTGGTGAATATATTTGTAGGAGGGAATGTAAAAAGACCCTCTTGAACTCTTGTGTGGTTCTGTGCACTTCCAGAGTGCTGTGAATTTTATACTGTTGCTATTGGCTACATTAAGATCTTTAATAAAGAAGAGAAAATGGAGGGTGCAGTTTTACTGCCTAAAAGAATTAGTCTAGGAGCTTCTGTTGCTTCCTTGAGAAGGGACCTGCCTGCTCTCCTTGGGGAGAGGCACAGCTAGTCAGTGCCCAAGTGTCACTCTGGCTTAAAGCCTCAGATATGGACATATGACTGTAGGGTGAGTTATGATGATGTTGAGTTTCGTAATGATATTTTAGGTAGGCACAGGTGAAATAATTGTTGAATAGTCTTTTTGAATGTAAATTACATATATTCAGTGCTATCATATAGGGATCTAGCAGTTAAAAAACTACAGTTGGAAAGCTACAGAGATGATTAAAGTAATTTAAGAATTCCTGGTAAGTAGATATAAGCCTGGAATTAGTTCCTGAGAAAAAGAAAGTTGCACTCAGTTACATGAGACAAATGACAACACTAGGAGAGAACCTTCCGCATCCCTCTGTTCCCATGGCCTTATCTGTGACAAGGCTTTAGACTGCTAGGGAAAGACCTATTCTATAATGAACACCAGCATAACAGAATGAGCATGAGGTGCTCCTAGCTGTACATATAATTCACATGCTGTATATTGGCAGTGCCTGTGATGTTTTATGTAGTTGTGCTGTTTGCCACCACGAGCAGGATATTGAACAGCAGCTTTATTCAAAGAGCAGTGGCAGTACTGGCACCTGTCTACATCCCATTGGACATGTTTGTTACTACCACGTTTAACAGCAGAACATCTACGCAGGAAAAAAAGTTCTAGGCACACATAGTGCAAATCATTCTACAGACAGTTGTCTCCAAAGGAGAGAAAGCTAGTGAGGATTTAAAGCTGGACATGACAGAGTCAGGAAGGAAGGTACTGCTTCCTCTGTACCAAACACTGAAGCAATAATTTTATAAAACAACATTCAAAACAGTGAAAAAGTTGCTCTACAAAGAGCCAAACCCATCTTTTATTAATCTTTGTATGGAAGTTTATGACTCTGGAAAAGTTGGTCTGTGTAGCTGTAGCTGGAATTCTTCCCAAGATACATTTGCTTGGAAATAATATTTTGTTCCCTGTCATCACTGAAGAAGTGCCTTTTGTCAGTGTTACAGCAATTGGTGTGCTCATCACCCAGCTGTGTTTTGCTGAAGGACTAAGCATGCACAAATGACTAACACTTTGATGTCTGATCTTGGATGGATGTCTGAAGCGGGAAGCACAGAGGTGTTTCACTCTTTCCCATCATCTGGTGAAAATGTACCATTTTTCCACTACATTTTAAAGAAACTGCTGTCCTACATTTGGATTAATGAAGATTAGGAAGGAATATAGATAAAATGTCAGTTTTTACTCAAAGAGTATTAAAAAACCCCTAACTTGTCATCTGGGAGGTGGTAGGAAATGCAAGCTGCAGAGATTTCAGAGTCATTATCTGAATACCATATCCTCCACTTCCCATGTGTCTCTGGCATTTATCAACTTGGCTCTAAGTCACCCACAGTGAAAATAGAGGCCCTGGTGATGAAATCTGTGGAATTAAGATTTCATTCTGAATACCATTTTGTATTCCACTTCTTTTACATGACAGTGCGTGGAGAGGATGGTTGGCCCTAAGAGGCACCTTTTTTTCTTTAACTGGTTGCACATGTGTAGAATTGGAAACCTTGAGTTCTTTACAGCAAAAACTATAGTGCTTTGCTTTTTTGTACCTTCTTTTGTTCAGGCAGCAGCATTAGTTGTCCTGTGCATGGATGAATAACCTTGCAATGAATAAAAATAAAAAGTGCAGCATCTTTAGGGAAAGAAAATGCCAAGACTGTATTCTAATATTAGTGTTAGGAATAATATTTTTGATAGACTATATATAAAAAAAACATCTGCACATGTTCTAGAGAGGGAACTTTTCATGGTTTTACTCTCTAATTTTGTTGATTTCAGCAGTATTATATCAGAATCCTTTATGGCTTTGTATTTCATATTATATGAATATCCAGTGCTTATTGTATATTAGGAGACCTAAATGAAGCTATTTAGCAGCCAACTATTAGAGTAAATTTGGAACTTGGACACACTTATGTTAAGCTCTATTAGTCAAAATGTAGTGCATTTTTTGAGAAGACTCAAGGTTCCTCAGCACAATAATTCAGTTCAAAACTGCACCCATGTCTGATTAAATGATAAAAGCAGCAGTAAAGATGGAATCTTCGTTATCCATTAGCAAAAATGCAACTTAAAAATTAGAAGTGTGTCTTACCATACTGGAAGTTATGAAAGGCAATGCAATGCATTTCTGGACATCACACAACCCTCTGAAAAATATGCCACAATTATGATGGGTCTGTCATGGAGAGTCAGAAAATGTCATTTTATTTTTTTAACATTTGGTTTTAAAAGCTATTTGCGAGACACTGCAGTCTCCCTTTCTCAGTCCTTCTCCTATGAGCTTATTAAAGTTGTCTGGTTGGGGATTTTTTTCTTTGTGAGGTACGTGTAGTTAGACTGAGAAGTCTGTATTTGGTTACCTAAATATATGGACTGACTTAAAAAAAAAAAAATCCACATCTGTCCTGAAGCTTAATGAAATGTTTCTGCTGGCTTCTTTCTCTTAGGACTTCTCATTAATGAAAAACAGAGTTATTATGAAAAAGTTAACCTAAGTGTCTCCTAGTTCTTCCTTTTAAAGTTGATGCTCCATAAATCATCCACTTAAGAAATAAAGAGAACTACTTTTTCTTAAGAAAGTACTGAAAGAAAAAGAAGGGGTATTGAAGTTTTTGCTTCAAAGGTGATTGAATAACTGAGATCAACAAATCAGAGCCAGCATTTCAAAATTCTGTAAAGAAGCTTTTCTATGTTTTGAGAGAGATCTGGTTTTTACACAGCAGCTTTGCCCTCATAACTGTGTGACTGGAAAGTAGTAAGGTTTTCTGTGCACATCTGCCCATTAATTTACTGGTTTGAGAACATCTTTAGACTTAGAGTGTTTTAAAAATAAGAAAATATAAAATTGTGTGGTTTAAAAGGTTGTCTTAATATGCGTTGTAGATTTAGAAGCATCTTATTCCTTGAGGCAGCAGCATGTTTATGATTAACAGTGGTGAGTTTCATGGTTTACAAATTTAAGTGACAAAATTCGGCTTCCCAGGGACAGAGATTGATACTTGTCTTGCACATGTGTAATGCTAACACATGCAGAAATCTATGATGCTAATATATTGAGAATTTATTTTGAAATAAGGATAAAATTAACATTTGGAATAAAAATTACTTTTCATGTCCTTCCCTCTGATTTATTTCCTTGTCTGTGAGCTGAACTTACCACAGAGCAAGTATTATTGATGGGTGGGATGGCTTGCAAAAAAAGGTAGCTGAGAATTATTGCAACTATGTTTCAAACATGTTTTGATGCTGAGTTCAGAGTTTTCATGTATCAGAGATGTGCACCTTTTAATCACTTAACTTGTAGAAAGCTGCCTGACTTCTGTCATGATGTGAGTACATCATTTGGGCCTCCTGTGGTTAAAAACATTGCTTTTTCAGTAATTGATTGAGTTAAAAGATGCAGATGTAATAATCTCCACCATGCACATAACATTTTTTGGATGGAAGAATATCCACTGGGATAAAATAACAGGTTGTGGGTTTTTTTTGTTAAACTGTTTGTATATTTTGTATTTAATGTGTGCAAACAGTCTAACAAAAAGTAAGCAGAAATAATTAAATTATAATTGATCCCATGGTGAGGCTATTACTGATTATTGCTTATCCTGAACATCACAGGTAAATACAGTCTAGATGACATAATAAAATTAGCTGCTATTAATTTCAAAGAAAACACTACATATCAGTTTTAAATGCAGAATTATAGTGATGCATACAAGAATTGTGCTATGAAAACTGTTGAAACTCTTGCAGCCAAGTGATTTCATATTGCAGAAATGAATTTCTGGTCTGAGTTGTGGTAGTACATGCTACTACTTGAATTAAATATGAAAGAAAATTCTGCTACTGAAATTTGCATTCCTGTGCTAGTATTATGATCAGAATAAAATGTATTTCTGAGCATACAAACATGTATTGCAAAAGAAAATATCTGCTCTAATCTGACTGAAGTTAAATAAAAATGCAGAATATCTTTAAAAAAAGTTTTAAAATGTTAAATAAAATGGAATTTTGGTTTGTTGTAGAAGTTTTATAGACTACACAGTTTTATAGTTATGGGTGTAGTTTTTCTTTCATCAATCCTTAAGTATTTATTATGCTTGTATTTTGTATTATTAGAAACAAGTCCTCCTCAGTGACATTTTAAAATATCTTCTGCAAAAAAGAAAAAAAACCAAACCTGCTTGTTTGCATATGTTCCAGTGCTTTACAGTGGGATGTGGTTCTGCGTAAGTTAGTGCCGCTCTGAGTCACGAGCTGGGCCTGCTGCTAAAAATACGATGAAGATCACTTACTCCTGTGGAAGTAAATCAGAGTAATCTGACTTGAAAAGCCCTTTGCAGCATTTGAAGTGTATTGCAAGTGTGAGGTCCCAGTCCTTTATTAGCGTGCTCACAGGTATCGTGTCGGCTTCAGTGGGGAGGGCAGTGCTCGCTGCCTTGCCAGTTACCCGGCACTTCAGGAAACGAGAGGTATGAGTGCTGATTATCAACCCTTGCGCAATCTGTATCTTAATATGGTCCTGCTTTGCAGTAGTTAAGGTTGAGTAGCACTGAGGCATATAAATAGAGCCAGTGACTGGCGGTGTTTCAAAACAAGGCTGAAATAAATTATGAAACACATAAGGGCCAATGTATAGGTGACGTCTATTCCTGACTGAATGTGACAGCATTAATATCACGGCCCATATCACAGCGGCAGTAAACACTTAAAATGCTGATTGAAAACCATTAGGAAGAAAGACTGAAAATCTCTGAGTGTGGGATAACATTAGGAAAGGCTGTGTTTCATGGTTTACTGGATGTACAGATCTGACAAGCTGTTTGGTTGTGGTGACTGAGTTAAACACATGTATGTTTCCTTTGCTTTCCCCTTCATCACAAGCAAAGGCAGGAAAGCATCTTAAAAATGCTGAAAGTTTATTCAATAGGGAATGATATGAAGCATATTCTCCCTGAGAGGGGAAAGTACAACCTGAGCAGCCACAAAGGCCAGGACAAAGAAGGTTGTTCAAAGTATAAAAACACCCCAAACCCGTCTGTCAGAACTAAAATCTCCTCAGGTACAAATTTATTGGCTAGAATGGAGTCTCACTGGATATTACAAATGTGTTAAATATGCTTTTGAATAGAGCATAACAGCATCATTTTGAACAAAACCCAAAGGTAGTATCTTTCCCCTCTCCCCTTTGATATCTGTTGAGGGCTAGAAGGAAATCCCGTTTCTCTTTAAGAACTGTCATTTACACCACTTCAATTAATTTCTGGAGCCTTACAATTTGCTTGGAAATAGCTGCACTGTGCAATAGCTTTATTCCTTGAAACTGACAGTTTCTGCAAAGGCATAGAGACAAATTCCTGGCTGTATTCCAGGCAACCTCACTGCTTTCTCCAGTCAGTTGCAAAATATTCTAATCTGTGTTTGCTTTTAATTCTGTTACAATTTACTAGCAGTAGATCTGTTAAAAACACAAAACAGTTGAGGAAAATGGCTAAGATAAGGAAGATGACTGAGAAGGAGAAAAGAATGGATGAATATGGGTGCAGATTTTACTGATAATTTTCAAGTTTGAAAATAAACAGTGAAATAAATATTGTTTTGATGTGCTTCCAAAATGGAAGAGTAACTCTTAATTTTTTTCACTGTAAAATTTTTCTCTTTTGTTTTTTGGGGAATGTTTTGTTCTTCCTTAGATTTCAACTGGACTAAGTTACATGAACGATGCTGATCTGCTGGTGTACATCAATCATAAAAAATTATGACAGTCATCACATTAAGCTTACTATATAGGTGATTTTGTTTTCCTGTCCATTTCAACAAAATGTTTTTTTAGATAAAAAAAATTATAGGAGAAACTAATTTTTGGGAGATGTGTACCAACATGCTGCTTTAATATTCTTCTCTTCTTACCATGCATACAAAAACTACAGGTTTAGGGTAACCATTCTGCTAAAGAGTCATATTTGTGCTTGCAAAACCCACAAGTTTAGGGTAGCTATTCTGCTAAAGAACCTGTGTTTGGTGCTAAAAATGAATATGAATTGGATATTATTGCTTCATAGCTTTGTTTGGGCTGAAAAGGGTGTGTTCATGCTACTGTTCTGGGCCATTTTCCCTGCTTTCTCAGTTGTACTTGGTAATGTGAGCTGTAACTCTCTAGAAGATCATTAGCAGATCTTGGGGATATTTTCACAGCTGTGACCACTCTTCCTTCCAGTTTTATGTGCCTTGCTGATGGGCATGGGAGGGAAATAATGGCTTTTGATTAACAAAGAATTGCATAATCTTGTACTCTGCATTTATGGGGTTTAAAGTATCATATACTGAAATTCAAGAGTGTTATGTTAGCAGAAGGCATGAATGTTTGGTGCCTCTGTCATGCAATGCCTGGGACTGTGCCCATCATAGCAAAGAATGTTAATTAGAGAAAGCAGGGTAGTGAGGGCTTAGATTTGTCTCAGTTCTCACAATAAATCCATATTTGTTATTTTAGAAAGTTTTCAAATCATAAAAGCTTTTTGCAAAAGGTTGTCCAGTGTCTAATAACCCTACAGTCCTGATGTCAGTGACTACGCAAGCAGGCTTTCTGGTTTACTTTGCACTTCCCCATATACAATGCAAACAGATAGCTAATGACTGGGTAAATACAATGGGAATGTACTTTGTGCACTGTGTGTTCTGAGCTTGAGTGTTTTGGTCTTTATTTTGTTTGCCTATTTTTATATTCTTTCACAGGCACATTTTGTAATGATGGAATATTACAGAGTTCCTAGTACAGTACAGAGGCATAACACAAGGAATATATTGTGCTCACTCTCTTTAAATCCAAAATCTTTGCTGATGCCAATTATTTTTGGCTTTTATTCTTTTGAACTAATAGAGATGAACAGGGGTTATGTGTTATGATTCATTAGCACAAGAGTGTTCATTTAAAGCAGAGAAAAAACCCAGACAAAAATGTATCTGTTTTCTTTTCCTAGCCTTCTAAGCTATTTTTTAAATGAAAATCCATGAAGAGTCTAAATATGTGAAAGAAAAGACAGTGAGAGCTGAGGAGGAAGTCATTAGCTGAAAACTACTAGCAGTTGTAGTATTAACCCACGAGGATTATATTTGTGTCATGTAAGGAATATGATTTACAAAACCACCAGAAAAAAGACCTTGAAAGCAAAGTCTTTAAAACCAGTAGGATCCTGGATTTGCTAACACTGTGCAGCTTGTTACCCTGCAGGATTTTTAGCTTCTTTTGTGCAAGGCTGCTTTCCAGCCAGCTGCACCCAGCTTGCAGTGGTGGTCAGAGTGCTTGGGTCCTGGACTTGTTGTGCTTCATGAGATGCTTGTCATTCTGTTTCTCTGTCATTCTCTGCTTCTGTCATTCTCACAAGGTGCCTCTGAGTAGCTGTTCCATGTCCCAGCTTATCAGTCCTTTCCCCCCCTAGTTTGGCTTCACCTGTAATCTTGCTATGTGCGCTCCATCCCACTGTGAAGGTTGGTAATAAAGCTATTTATGAATACTGATCCCTGAGGAATATGTCTGCTAATTAGCTGCCAATTGGATTTTGTTCCTCTGATCCAGGTTCCCTTTGAAACCAACTGATCCAGACAGTTTTCAACCCATGCTCACTTTTTCAACCTGTTCCTTTATAGGAACTTGGTGTTAGGCTGACTGGCTTTCACTTGCAGAATCACATTTCTGTAGATCTGCCTTCCTGCCCTGCCTAAAAATGTGAATTTATTACATTGCTATGCAAATCATATACCTACTGTGTCTTATTCCTGCAATCATACAGGATTTAAGGAAAAAATCAGCTTTTATAGATCTGTCTGTGGTAGCAGGGAGTCCCTCTAGGCAAAAAAATCAACCCTGTGTCAGCCACCTGATTTAGTTTAAAGGTTGTGCTGGGTTTTGTTTATACAGTACCCGGTGGCCTGAATGAAATGTATTGGCAGAAGTGCATAGGCTAGACTGTTCTTACATAACTAATTTTCCTAATTAATTTAGAATATTATGGTGAAAAGAAAACTAATGATAGCATTTCTGAAAAAAACCCCACCAAACCCAATTCAGTGCTTAGTAGTTTTTGTGTTAATATGAAAAGCTGCAGTGACCATATGAGACTGGAATGCTTTTACTATGTATTGTGTTAACATCTTTCACTACATAAATTAACTCTCAACTGGTCTGCCAAGCCCAGTCATCATCAAACAAGTCAATTTGGATTTTGTTTGAATATGGAGATATTTGAAAAAGATAAGCTAAATTAATATTGTATTATTTTTGAGGGAAGGAAGGTATTTATTTTGGAAGTTTGATAGGCTTTTTATCCTGCAGGGATGCATGGTTTTCAGCATCAGATTTCTCGGAAGGTTTTTTTTACATTGCATTCCTTTGCAACAGCTGGAATTGGCCTCAGAAAGTGGACAAAGGAAGCAGTTCTCTGAAGAAAATTTGGAAAAATTTCTCTCCTAGATCCATGGTTTGTATATTGTTGGCTGATTTAGATAAAATAGAACTTTAGTTTGGAAAGTTTGGGAGCCCATGATGTGTTTATGTGGGAATAATTATCATGAAAAACTACTCAGTTTGTAGCGTGGATGTCCATCTGGTATCTGGGATTATTTGTACGTATTTCTCCTGATCAGTTCCTTGATGCTGGATAAATCTTGGCTGCCATTGACAAACAGCTTTCACTTTGTCTCCTACTTTCTGGTGTCAGTAGTTTCTATGGAGTTTTAGTATATGAATCCATTTTATCTTCAGGATAACTGGAAGCTATCTGTGTGAAACGTAGTTGTTCTGTATGGGGCAACAGCCTAGATGTTCTGGAAAACACATCAGATCTTCACACTATCAAGTTATATGGTCATGTGACATAATTAATTATTAGATTTTATTTTGTTTTCTTACTTTCTGTTTTTAATGTACGTTTCATATTTTCATTTTTGCCTTTCCTCAAATTCATCACTATTCAGTTATTTTAGAAGCTCTTTCAAATATTCTTGGAAGGAAAGCAATCGTATGGTCTCATTTACAAGAAAATATTTTAAAATGATCTAAGGAAAACCTGTAATGATAAACTGATTTGTTTTTAACTCAGGCTATAAAAAATAATTAGAGAATTATTTTGAAGTGGCAAGTAAAACCGTTACTGTCTTAAGATGAATTGCAGAGTAAGCAAGTGCACTTCGTAAGGGATTTTGCAGATTGCAGCCCAAAATCTTCATGGAAGTTGCAGAGGTTCTCTGAATTAGAATGCAGGCTACAACCCCTAAACCTTGGCAGTATTGGCAAGCATCTAATTGATCTTGCTGAGATTTCTTCTCTAGGTGGGTGCTCATCAACAATTATTATGTAGTCATATTGAATGAGTGCATAACTGAGCTCCACTGCTCATGTAATTTACCTCCACTTGACATCAATGCAATCAATAAAAATGTCAGCAATTGAAAGTAAGTTCTTTAAACTTTGAGTTGTTATAGAAAGCCTGTTAGCTTCACTTACAAATGATAGCAATGTATGACCTTTACAGCTCAGCATAACAGATGTGTATTTGTTTGAGATTGGTGTATTTACTTATTTTGCATTACTTAAAAAATGGAAATAAAATTGTTTAATAACACTCAAAGCAGATGTTGAATTTATTATTTATTTGTGACTATTTTCTACTCTTACGCTACATATATCTATGCTTGAATGGGACTGTTCTCTGGAGGCAAATGTGCTGCTTCTATAATTGAATATTAGCCAATAGTTTACATTTGTATTGTGGATAGACAGTTCCTTAATGCAAGCTACTTCGTCAGACAGAGTTTTAGTCAATTAAGATCAGATTTGTCTCATCTATTTCTTTTAATAACAGATGAAACAGAATTTTACAGAGAAGAGGTGACCCTTTTCTAAAACCCATTGACATATGCAGAGGGTGTTTAATCTCTGATGTGTCATATTTCCTTTCTAGAGTACTTTGATACTAGGTTGGTTAGGATGCCTGACTTAAGCTGAAGTTAGGGAGAAGTTTTACTCTTATAGGGAAGAAATAACAGATAGCTGAACTAAACAGAAGAAGCTGCATATTTTACAAAAGATGATTTATTAATTCCATGTCTGATAATAATTACATGTTGAAAATCCTTAATTTTGAGTAAGAAGTGCTAATGTCATCTATTCAGACAGTTAATAAACATTTTTAAGACATTCCATTGTTTTCAGGAGTATTTTGCTTGGTTTAAGTGTTGCAAGGAGACATTAATAATAAATTATTTGTGACTAGCACTTGAAGACACTCTGGTTTGTCTATTCAGAGTCAAACAGTTTGTCTTCAGAGTAGACATTCATTGCCCAATAAAGGAGGACTATTACACTGTTTCAAAGAAAAGTTGTATACTTAGGATAACCTCAATATTTTTAACATAAAGAATGCATTTAGAACTGAGATTAATGTGTTTATCTCTGAAGACGAGGTGTGGAGGAGATTAGCTTTAAAATGCAGAGGAAGTTAAGAATTTTGCACTGAGGGTGATATCTAATAGTAGTATGACATTAGCTATAACCTGAGAAACAGCATTTGTGAGCACAGCAGTGGGAGGTGCACCCAGACAGAGGAACTGCTCTGCTCAGTGACAGAGCTCCAGGAGAAGGTGAGTGATTAAAGAATGTCAAGGGCGTCAAGAGAAAGAGTAGACTACTGAAACTGCACCCTGCTCTTCCCTGAGCTGTGCCCAACAGGCAGACAGGAGGATTCCCTGTCCTCTCTTTACCTGGCTAAACATGATGACTCAAGGACAGGGTACAATGGGGACAAGTTCCTGCCTGATGCAGCAGCCTTGTCTCCTCTGTGACTGTCCCCCCTCCCCAAGTGCTCTGACACAATAGATATGAGGCTCTGCAAGTGGAACTGATGAGTAATAGGGATGATGGTTCATCTAGCACGGAGATGTCACAGAGGTTAGTCAGCCTATGCTCCGTGTCAAAACTGCTTTCATAAAAAAAAAAGGTGGGTCATTGTCATAGGAGACTCCCTTATGAAAGGAACAGAATACCCCATATGCAGACCAGATCCACTTCTCAGGCAAGTTTGCTGCCTCCCTGGAGCCTGGGTTAACAATGTGATGAGAAAACTTCTTGCCCTAGCACAGCCCTCAGATTTTTTGTCCATTGTTGGTTTTTCAGGTAGGCAGCAATGGAGTTGGAACAAGAAGTCCAAGTGCAATCAGGAGAGACTTCAGGACTTTGGGACAATTAGTTAAGGGATCAAAAGCAGAAGTAGTGTTCACCTCTATCCTTCCAGTTGCAGGGAGTGATGAGGGAAGAAAAAGGAAGAGCCAACTCTGAGCCTGGGGTCACTGGCAGAATTTCTGTGGTTTTTTTGATCTTGGGTTGGTGACGTGACCTGCTGTCTCTGAACAGAGAAGGACTGTGGGTGATATGATAGCTGGAGGCTGTTTTGGGCACAGTGATCACAAAATAATTATGAAGTTTTGGTTCTTGAAGAAGTAAATAGGGGGAATCAGCAGAATGGCTGCCTTGGACATCCAGAGGGCAGGTTTTGACCTGTTTGAGAGATGGATTGAGAAAATACCTTGGGAGGCAGTCCTGAAGGTCAGAGGGGTCCAGAAAAGCTGAATATTCTTCAAGAGGGAAACCTTAAAGGTGGAGGGGCAGGCTGTCTCCATGTGCTGAAAGACAAGTCGGCAGGGAAGAAGGCATTCTATGAGCCTATTAATAAAATGTAAGTGAAGCAGAAGGAGCAGCTACCCTTTGTATATATATACCTTTTAATATATCTATGTACCTATAGTTTGCTATAAATTAAGAACTCACAGTTATAAATCTCAGTGACAGGAAAATGCTCTCACATGTGATTAGAGTGTGTACAGGTATTTATGGTACCAAACCCCATTTAATCTACCATAGTGTCTTTAACAAAGTTACATCCTGCATGATCTAGCAAGTTTCCCAAGTATCTAGAAGCATTAGTTTTATATGCCTAAAGCTCACTGGATTGTAGGAGGGCCTTGTATGTGCCTGTGAAAAGGAGGAATTAAAGACTAAATATCTATTTCTTTTTCTGAAGACAATTGCAAAACAACCTCTTACCCTATAGTAACGAATGTTCAATGGGAAGTTTGTAGGTGATATCAAACTAAATTTTTAATCCCAACCTTAAATTATTCTCAAAAAAGGGATAGATACCCTTTCAAACATGACTTGCTTGATGAATGACAGTTTTGAAATCATACATAAAGAGTAAGCAGTAGTGTTTTACACAGTGCAGCTGAGAAATGTGAGGATTAAAAGTTTTGAAAATGACAAATAATAATTCTCTCAGATATTGAAATACAAGAAGCTGAAATAGGTCTGTCGTAAGTCTGACTTTAGTGTAATGCTGTAGACAAAATGACACTTTACCAAATGAAAGTAAGCAGAAATCACTTGAATTTTTTAAATATTAGTAAGAAATATACTAACAACATGAGTTTTATCAGTGGTGATGCATTTGCCCAATGCCTGAGTTTTCAAATATCCTAAAACAGTGACAGAAATCTGAATTTCTATGCCAAGCAATTGCTCTCTAATTCTAATCCTCTCACTAATATTACTGGAAATAAATAGTGTTGGAGTTCAGAATGAAGTCCAAAAGGAGAACTGAGTTCAGAGGATTTCAGGAGTTGATTGTGAAGTTCAGAATTCATAAAGAGAAAAGGAGGGGACATACAGTCAAGATAATAGTCCTGAACAGGACGGATAACATTGACTCTGGAGGACAAGCATATGAAGCACAACAAAATAACTGTGAGGGAAGCTCTGATATAAAACTGGCTCTACCCTTAACTTACTAGCTTTGGTAATTATGCAGATTGAGAGGATTACATACATGACAGTTTTCACAAATTGTATTTAAACATGCAAGAGGACTATATCAGGAAAATATATTCTGTTGTTGAGAGGTATTCTTCCATGTCACTGAGGCTTTTCCACAAATGTTTTGTTATGGAGATTTGCTTCATATGGTTGTAATTATGTTGACACTTTTCTGGACTTTGAAAAGTTTTTGCTTCATTGAAAACACAATTTCTGGAGAGAAGAGACTAAGATTAAGAATAAAGCATACTTAAATAAAACTTTAAAGGCTGGTCTTAATTTTTTTGCTCAGGTTGGTAAGATCCACATTGCTCTGTGGGTGCCAGATTTTACAAGTGACCAGATTTTACAATTCAGCAGACTTAAGAATGATCTTCTGTATTTGAATTCTTGAAAATCATGATGTTTGCAATAATCTGTTGTGCAAATGCTGTTGGTGCTTTGATTTTATCATGTGTTATAACCTCTAACTACTCAGCTTGTTGGAAAAGCTGATTCAAACTTAGCAGAGCAAAGCATTTGAGCTGGTTGGAACCGCTGACAGTTTTGTTTCTGTGGCTGGGAAATGGTGAGCGACCCATTACTTATGTTCCTCCTGCAAGTCTTCACCCTTAAATTTTAAGAAAACAAAATTCCTCCTCAGCTCAGAGGTGCTTAGTATTTACAGCAAGAGAGTTGAAAAGTGGGATTTTCAGCTGCAAAATGTGGGTATTTATGTTTTAAACTGAGGGAGGCCAGAGTCATTAATCCCAGTCATCTTGGCACTGAGTGGTGTCATAGAATGGGGAAGTCCTGGAGCCAGCATATGGCACTAGAGAAGTGGGAAAAGGTTTGATCTTCAGTGTAAGACAGATAGATTAAACATGCTGCTGTGCAGATAACCATGCTGATAGTCAAGTGTACTGCAGTGATATAAACTGTTGAGCATTTCCACACCACAAAAGTATTTTTGTACTTTTCCTTTTCACACTGTAACACTTTATGTCATGTGGGAGATTTTAGTACTGATTCTTTGCAGTTCTTTGGCTAGACATTTTTAGGTATTCCTCCGTGGCACTCTTGATTTAAGACATGCTCTACGGTGACATCTACCAGCATGTATTAATTTATTGCCCTGTATGAAAAATAAAGATTTACTTTGCTATGTAGGCAACCGTCAGGGTGACCAGGGCTCATGGTAATTCCATACACTCTGTGTACATTTTTGTATGTTCTTTATGACTCAAGTTAACTTCAATTTAGTGTTGGTAACTTTTTATATAAAGGGGACTTAATTTTTGATTCAATTGTTGCTTGAATGTACAATTGCTTGGGGCAGGGTAACTGAAGGACTGGAGGCTTTGGTGCCATAAGCTTGCTCTGCAGTTGCAGAGCAGAAGTCTCAGTCACGCAGAGTGCCCGGGGTCTGCCGTGTCCCGGGGGAGCCTGTCTTCTCCCTCAAACTGTGAGGAGGCTTCAGGCAACTAGCTCAAACCAGATGCTGGCTCTAAAATAGCCAGTTGAGGTTAGAAACTGCCCACTTTGTTGGACAGATTTCAGACATTTTGTTGACAAAACAGTTTAAAATTAAATATTTTACTGTCCAAAGTGCATTTTGAAATTCTTTCAGGTAATACTCAGCTGCGGTTGCTGCCATTCCCCTCTGGGTAGTACAGTAACACAAATTTATTCAATGGTTTCTGAGTAACAAAACCTGCTTTTAGATGACTTAAAGCTGCCAAACTGGGGGTTTAGTGCTTGCTTTGTGACTTGAGGGACTGAATTGTGCTACCCGAGGTTGGAGGGTGATCACTAGGCTATCCCTGCCTGCTAAGTGGAGGGGAGGGCTCTGTCCCCTCAAAGAAATGTGGGAGATGCCCCCTGTGGGGAATTCTCGCTGAGGAGCTTTGCCGGTGACTGTAGTGGTGCACTCACACCTTGAAATGTGTCCCAAGCGAGGTGGAAGTTTTGGGTCTGGAAGTTGCCTAGAGAATTTGAAGAAGGTCTTTAGCTTGAATTCAGAAATAATTTGGAAGAGGGCCCTCAAAATTGATTTTATTGAAGCAAGCTTTTGATGAGTGGAATGGATGGCTTTTCTCAGGGGCTCCCTGAGACCAGTGGATAAAGCAGACAGGTTGCTATATTAGAATAAATTGAATTACAATAAGTATAAAGCAAAATCTGTTGTCTCAGCTTTTACAGTTTTTGATCAGACGTCACAGAAATCTGAATATTTGATGGTGTGTATGTCCATCTTCTTTGATGGCCAAAATTCCCATGGAGCTGAATTGTGTCCTACCTGAGGACAAAGAAACCAAACCAGGGAGTTGTTTTACAAATGAAATGTTTCTTGCTTTTTCTTGCAGTTTTTAGTGTGCTGTAACATGTTCGATCAGTAATATCAGTAAGAGAGTTTAGTGCATTAGTATGTTTTGTACTGTTTCGTTCACAAAAAAAATTTCAGACCTAACCCTTTGTGTTGTTTGTTGCTGTCATCTCTGATGTAGGTCTGAGAATTTTCAGTAAACGTGGAAAGCATTTTCACAGCTCACAGGGCTGGAGTTTTTAACCTCTATGCAACATTAACTTTTTTTTGACAATTCTGAGCCAGTCCTTTTGTTTACATTGCAGAAAGAATTCAAAATGGTAATTAGTGAAAGTAAGAATGAAAGAATTCAGTGTGCTTTTCTTTATAAATATTAATAACAATTATGAAATATATTCTAAAGAAAACGTATGGGTTTATTATTACCTCATTAATATAGTATATTTCTTTTCGTAGTTTGATACTAAAAAATAATAGATTACCTCTAATTCTCTTTATGTTTACACCAAGCATATTTGCCAACTATCACTATTTCATATAAGTATTTTTAAACCTAATTTTCTATAAGCACAGCATAAGATGATTGCAATTTGAGTTAATTGCTTCCACGTGCTCTGGTTTGTAGTAACACTACAGCTTTAAAATCTGAAAGTCATTCTCATGCCTATTTCATAGCATGAGATTTTACAGTAAATTATGGAGCGCAAATACAGAACTTAAATACAGGACTGTAATTTTAAATATATGCTTTCTATACTAAATTGATCTGTTTATTATTTAGTACTATTTAACAAATTATTAAAATTCATTCTAAAGATCAGAAAAATGTTGAACATATTAGTATTAGTTCTTTTAAAAAAACATAATTTTTGATTTTAAAAAAACACTGAGCAGAACTCTCTAACCTTAAAAATAAATTTTCCACATCTAAAAATTATGATAATAATTATGGTATTGTATATGGAACTCTGCATGTTTAATTTTTTTATACTTTAACTTTTTTTTCACGACTAAAGGAAAAATTTTCCTTTTTACAGCTGTTCTTAGGTTTTATAGTCAAAAGCAGTTTTGAGTAGTACAATGGAAATTTCACGGGGCTGCATTTGTCCTTTTGCCAAATAATGTGATTAATTCAGTGCAAAAATACATTAAAGTATAATATAATTATAAAAATACACAAACTTTAAAATTAAGTGCAGTCATCGTATTTTAAAACAATTTACTGGATGTGAATACTCTAGTTGAAACTGAAACACAGGTGGAGTTCCATGTGTTTCATAATCTGATCTCAGTGTACAAAATCTTTGGAGCAATATAAACATATGTGTAAATGAATTATTTTAACATTCAATTTTTATAATATAATTGCTCTGAATCATGAAACCTCAGACCTAAGATGTTCCATCAGGGAGGCAGAAATACTGGTAACAGTGAAATCCAAAAAGCATACAAGAAACAGTTTCTGAGTCCAAAGACAACTCACGTGGTGTTCCTGCAAAAACTTAAGGGGGGAAAAAAAAGGGCAGAAAACCCCACTCCTTAAATCCTGCATTATAATGTGAAAGCTCCATGCTTTTGTTGGACAGCTGAGATGGATGAATTGTATTTTAGGATTGGCTGCTGCTCTGAATACAGTCAAACTTATGCTATTCAGTATTGTCATAGAAAAAAGCTATCTGCAGGCCCAAGTTTCAGTAATTAAGTCCTGGAAGGCCCCTTGGGTGGCTAGCATTGACTGGTGTTATTCCAGAGAAACAAGCATTGCATTTCATTTATGAAATACTCAAGTAGAAATATGATTTATCTGTCCCTTGGCCTAACATAGTTTCAATATTTTTCTTTAAGATGAACTGTAAAAGATGTGCAGACTCTTATATTTGAGTATGTCTGCAAGTCATGGGTAGATCCAAGACATTAATGGTAGGGAAAGAGGAAGACAGACAAAAATTCCTGAGGACCTGGAGGAGGAATAACTATCCAATTCCATTGTTTGGGGGCTGATAGTATTCAGCCTCTGCAAATCTTTTGTTTCAACCAGGTAGGAAGCTAATTACATGCAACACTTTCATTCTTTAGCAAAAATAAAGATAAAGTGCCCCTATTTTAGGACTTGCTGTGGATTTTTTGGCAAATTATTGTCCTGTCAGAAAATGCCAATTTCTTTTTGCCAGTTTTACCAGGAGTTTTTTCTGGGAGTAGTAGTTCTATCTTTACAGGTGGAATTTTTGATAAACTTGGTGTTCTTGGTTGAAAGTCTGAGTTTCTTTCCTGGGCTGTTTTTCTGTTTTGCATCCTCAGCCATTACATAAAATGCATATATGAGAAATAACAAGAGTGGAGGAGCTGCCATCCCTGGGATGAGTGCCCTGGCAATGGGCAGAAGTGCCTCTTCTGTTCACTTATGCTCCCTTCTTTGCTGTTCAGTGGCACAGTGACTTTTGGGGTGCCACAAGAAGGATGCCCCTTGTTCCAGTTTTACCCCTCTCTGTGTCTGTTTGTTAGGGAAGTTCTGAATTCATGTGAGTATTTCAAAAATTACTATTTCTTGTTTGTTTGTTTATTTTCTATTTGCTTCTTGCAGATTAGCTGCAGCTATCATACCTGGGGATTAGGTTCCAAATGTCAGATGCTTGCTGGCCTGCATTGGGAATCCTATTTGGCTGAGAATAAGAAATATTGAGTATAAAAAGCTAACACTGAATATTCTTCTGTATACTGTAGGTGTCAAGTTCAAGTCTGCAGCATGTGCATATATCTGAGTCAACCAAAATATATATATTGATATTGACATTGATGGAATTAATGTGATTATAAGCTAATAAATATATTGAAGGAGTTATTTATGCTCTATTCAGTCCTAAAGGGCAGGAATGAAAGGAGAAAAAACATCTCCAAAATATGAGTTGTAACATCATATTTTGCTATATGTTGAGTCAGAAAATTGTTCCTATTTATCCACAATGCTTCAGGTAAGCAATTTAGCTTCAGAATGTATTGAGAATGTTTCAAATGAGCACAGAACCTGTTAAGTAATACAGAAGAAGCAATCCATTAAAAAATGAACTTGCATCATCAATGTTGCATTTACAAGACCATTTTAACAACTTCCCTGAAGAGGAATCCTACCTGGTTAAATAAAAATGGATAAATCTATTTTCCTTTGAGGCAAAATCATTTATTTATGGTGTATTTAATCACTATCTGTATTCAGAATACTAAGAAAAGGATTTCTCATATAAGTATGCATGATGGGATTAAGTGAGTAAATGTGGATGTTGACACCTTTGCAAAAGTTATAAAGAAACTTTGATTGTTCTTTAAGGATAGAAGTTCTGATGTAGCTTTGAGTAGGAAGATCTGAACAAGCCAATGAATCATACAGAACTGACTGTTTTCCCCCTAAGTAATTCTTTAGCTAGGGAGGAAATCAGAAAGAAAAAAGTCTTGAAAACAGCTGTTTTCAGGTGCAAGTAATGATCATTTAGAAAAGTTATATCAAATAATTAAGAAAACCACACAAGACATTTGGCTGAAGGAAACCATTGTACTCACTAAGAAAAATGCAAACCAGCAACTTGAATTTCAGCATGCTCTGGTCACTGTGCCACAACAAACCTCAGCCATTGCTTTGTTTGGTCACAGGGTCTTCTAGGCTGAAGTTGTTTATTAACCACTAAAAGCTAGGCTTTACTTTCTCTGTATAATTTGTAGTGACCACTAAAATAAGTAGAAATGCCTTAAAAATTATACACTGTTCAGAGACAGCTGCTTAAACCTCTGTTTTTGCGGAGCATTCAAAATAATACTGATTTTATGATGGACAGGAGACTATGCAGCCAACAAAATCCATAATTTCTGGGGTATCTCTGATTTCATAGCAGATACAAACCCTGATAGTAATGTTAGCTGTGAACTTTATTTCCTGGCTTTTTTTTCATTCTTTAACCAACCACAAAAGAAGGCATTGAGAGCACGTTTCTTGTCTTGTTCAAGAAAAAGTACAATGTCAAACACTTAAACTGGATCTTTAGCAATATAAGTGCACATCTGCAGTGTCTGCAGGATATATTCTTATAGTTGTTAGCAGAATTGGTTGACTGTATTTCTACCAGCTGGCAAGTGAAAAATCTCAGCAAGTACAGTGAGAAAAGCTCCATAATAACTTCTGTACCAGCTGGATTTTTCTCAGCACTGGTCTTCTGTCTTCATAGCTCTGAAATCCCTCCTAAAAGCATGAAGGTCAGCTTTTCTTTAGCTATTGTGTTCTCATAAAAATGTTTGTGAGGCTGATGTTTTTTGAAACTTAGTTTGCCACTGAATTCACTGGGCTTTATACAGCAAGTGTAGGTTGTGCCAGATTAACTTGATGTATTAGATCCTGACTTTACAAAATCTTGTCAGTACAAGAACTGTAAGGTATATGACGTGGAGATTGCAGTGTGTTGAGCTCTCAAAAATGTTATGAAGTTGTAACAGTAGCATTTCTTAAGGCTTGGTTAGATCTTAACACTCTTGGAGTTTCGTAGTTGCAAAACCCAGAACTTTTGAGTCATAAAGTCAGTCTATTGTTGATACAGTAAAAATTAGAATCCTGTAATGAAACTGGATGATGTTGAGGGTCTCAGAAACAGCATTCAGTCTAAGTTGCTATGTAGCTAGGAATGAATAACTTTTTTTTTAGTATAAGCTTGGAAGTGATTATTTGGACAAAGGTGGAAGACCTGGTGTATCAGTTACCTTTGGCTCAGTGTATCCTGCAGTCAGATGAAAAGACAAATGTGTTTGGAGAGGCCCTTACTGTACAAACAGTAAGGACTTATTTTGTTGTGGAAGACAGCGGTATGATCTCATGTGGATTATTGTATCTAAGTGTGGTCAACTAGTTTTTAAAAAGACCACTGAAACCAGACAATGTGAGTGAAGAGCTGCTAGGGTCATCAGAAGCTGTGGAGAGCCTGCTGTATGATAATAGCTTAACAGTGCCTGCCTTCTTCCCACTATCAAAATGAAGACTATAGGAATGTAAGTCCTGTTTATAAATTTCCTGGGCAAATGAGCAAAGGTAACCAGCAAAAGTAATTATATTAAAGTATTTAAGAGGAAGAATTATATACAAATGAATTTTAAGTAAATGGCTTGAAATTAGAAAATGAGTTTCAAGATGGACTGTCATACAGGAATGTGGTTAAAAAAGCCAGTAACTGCATTGTCACCACAGTAAAATATAGTACAGTCAAATATAAGCAATTTCTGATAGAAACAATGACCTTCTGTGATGGCATTGACAAGACTGCTGTTCTGAGACCTTGCTAAGTCTTGTGTCCTTACACCTTCTTAGAAGTCTGTGGAAAAAAAAAACAACCTTTAGCTGGATATGGCCTGGTGGCCTGATTTATTAAAGGGGAAATCAAGACACATGGGCTGGTAGGACAGGAATTTGTTGTTTAGAAATGTGTTTTGGTTTTGTGGTTGCCCAGCTGGAAGAGCACATCAGTGTCAGTGCACCTAATCCCTGTCTTCTGCCATCAGTAATGACTTTATGTGACAGGAAATCTGATTTGAGCAATGGTGAGTTTGGCCACCAGCAAATGAAATGGACCTAAATAAAAACTCTGACTTTCCAAGAATTCTGCTTTTTGGTTTATTCCTTTAAGCTTCCTCTTGTATACCATATATGCAGTCTCTGTGATTGCAAGAGGCTAGAGTTTATTCTAATGTACAGTTACAATGCTGATACAGGACAAAACAAGAAGCCCAACATGCTTTTAAAAAGTATGTTAAATATTGAAAAAAATCGTCTGACATAAGGACCATTTATTCTCAAACAATCCTGCTTTACTATAATAGTTGTAGATTTTTTTTCAGGTAGAGTAGAAGTACTGTTATGGATACTAAGAATTATGTTAATGGAATCAGACTTTGTAAAGAATAAATAATTTCCATTTGTACTGTAATTCTATTATTTTATATTTATTATATTGAATGCCATTTGTTAGTAATAACTACTCTTGTAGAGTCCTGAGAGATTGAGCTCTGCAAAAATTTTACTTAGTGAATAAAATGAGAAAGAATTTTTTAAAGTATTACACGAGGGGAACATTTTTACTTTTACTGTTTAGGAGTCATATAGGGGAAAAGAAAATCTCACCTTGAACTGTATTGAAATTTTCTTTTTGCATTATTACCAATAGCTTAATTTTACATTTTATTCATGGCAAGTGTATGTTGAGTGCTAACTGACTGAAAAGAAGAAATTTTCGTGAGGTGCTTCACAGTAACTAAGGCAGCTGTGTAGGTATTTTACTTTGTTTCTTCATTAAGAAATTTTGCTATACAATTGATAAAATTGTTGGAAGATATATATTAGGTTATGTAAAAGTTTTATAGTTTCGATATTAATACAGTAAATTCATTAGTGGGGTGAAAATTAAAATTGTATAAATGATATAGTGTAAAAGTAAAGTTCACATAACCATTTCATGTATGAAATTTATTTAAACAGTCGTTTCTAAAATATTGACCAAGTTAAATACTTGGGCTTAATCCAGTTAAAACTTCAGTGAAACTCCTAGAATATACAGTTAACGTCTATAGTTTTATTTCTCTATTGTGTAAAAATAATTAATTCTGTTACCTCTATTTCTGTTTGTAATGTTACTGGATATGTTACAGGTCCCTTGCATTTGTTTTTATATAAACATTTCATTGACTCTTCAAAATCAGGTCAATAATTTTGAATTGTTTGTTCTGGCAAAAAGATAAACTAAAAACTTCATTGCCTCTGAAATGTGTTATTCCTCATCTTTGTTTTTAAATTTTGTTCTTAAATTAAGAGATGTCATGCTGTTTATGGTTTAAGTAAACATTTTAAAATGAAAGTGTTTCATTTGCAGCACATTTCGTTGATCACTTGGTGCAGTGACTATGTATATGCAGCTACATGCAAAAATTAATGAAGTGTTAATTTCTTATTTTCTTAGAAGTCTTGTTTTTGTTTGTTTGGTTGACAACTTTTCTTTACATTGGAATAGCAATTTAATATGTTTGAATAATAATGTAGGAAATGTAGTAAAAACTGGTCAAAACTATAAAAAATGGATGTCTCTAGAAAAGAAGAAAAGCTAATTATTGTAAAAGAGTTGGTAAAATACTTATTTCATGCTTTTTAAGTCACCCTGTACCCCAAAGCTCAGTCTCCAGTATGATTCTTTTAGTATTTCTGAGTATTTTTGCATAAACCTTTATACTTCCTGTAAAACCTCATTACATTTTTTTCCATTCAATTTTTTACACTTTTTCTGTAGAATAAATATTTCCTCTCTATTCTCACCAGTCAACTTTTGTAACTGTTACTTTTGCCCTTATATGAGAGAATATTTATTACATGAGTTTAAGCTTTGCACTGGAATTCTTCTACCTGAGTTTAAATCATTAAGCAGCTTTCTATAAAATAAATATGTAAGTAAAATGACAACTTGGTTTAAAGAATACACTATAAAATTCTTTTTGTATCTTTGTTTCAAGTAATCTAATAAGTCCCTTCTGCTCTGAGGCTGTTTTACAAAGACAGCAATGTTAAAAAATGCTTTGAAAAGATATTAGGTAAGCCTCGACCTTTTCATGGGAGGGCAGGATAGTTCCTTTGTACTTGTCTCTCCCTGACTACGTGGCCAAGCTGTGGGTTTGCCCTGGTGAAGGGTTTGGTGACAGATTGACAGCATAATTCTCACTGTGCTGCCCCAAAATGAAAATGCTTTGATATAAAAAGGAAGATACACTGGTTAAAATTGTTAAGCAACAGCAGCTGAAATTGCATTTCCTTTGAATTTCATTAGTGCGTGTTGAGTGAAGTACTTCACTCAGTATTAGGATTTTACTGAGCCAGATATGTAGACTGACAAGGCTGTCTTTGCAAGACTCTCTCAGCTGCCTCAACAGCTGTAAAAGTAAAAATATCACTCACTGACTATTAAAACTCTTGGCAGCAAATCATTCCAGTCACTTCTGGCATGGTGAGCTTAACCAGGAAATGTTTTTACAAAATACTTAAATAAGTAATTAGAATGGTAGGTGATAAATGATGATCTAAAAGTACAAAATCTCATTATATTGGTAGGATATTTCTAACTTTGTTATTAAAAGATGTAGGATGTAATTAGAAGGATAATCTTCAATGAAAATCTTAACAAACGTTTGTTATATTTCTCATTTGTGCAGAAAAATGACCTGTGATCAGCAAATGTTTTCACATAAGAATAATTTTATGCAAGCAGTTTAGCTCCATTGGTTTCTCTTGGATTATTCACCCGTGTTAACATATGTGTAGCAGTTTGCAGGGTCATTTGCTGAACAGATGAGTTAGTAATGCCAAGTAACTAAATAAAACAAGGATCCTCATATACTCATGGGCCTGGGAAATCATTCTAACTGTGGGGCTTTGGGCATGCTTTTAGAAAATATGTGGATCCCGGTGCAAATATTCATAATTGCTACTTAAGAAAGTGTACGGGAAACTTGGAATATCATATACAGTAACATAATTTGTAGTGAATGTGCTGTAAGGCAGTTTGCTGCTATACAGAAGAAATAAATTCTATTTGAATAATTTTGTCGTATCATGGGTGTATAATGTATAGGATATATAACTTTTAGGAAAGACCTTAAACTGTTTCAGCTATCGTGCAGCAATAATTGATAGAAAAAAATAGTGTTGGTAGTACTTGGGGTGAAAAGATGGGAAGTGACCATTTAGTGGATTGAAAATAATTATCAAAAACCTCACTTGTGAAAGAGCATTGTTATGGTTTATTTAAGGCAGTAGCATATTCCATAATCTGGAAATCCTCTTACATCCTCTTGAGCGTATTCGTCTTATTTATTTTGTGGAGAAGAATTGTGCTGGGTGCTGCACATCATACTCTATAAACAATGCAAATTATACATTTAGTGGGAAGAACTGGATTTCTGTTTTATTTTTTTGAGTTCTGAATTGAATGTGTTTAAATTCTAGATCCCATCAGAATGGATTTAAATTATGTAAAATTTTTATGGAGAATCTTAGCCTTTTTGCATAAAACATGGGATAGATTGGGAAGAAATTGAAGTTACTTTTAATTCGTTTACCTCCTCTTGTGATAAAGATAAGCTATTTGATACAAATAGAATGGTGTTTTTTGTTTGTTCTGTGAGTTTGTATGTTTGTTTTGTATTGTGAATACCTGGGGAACATGATTTCTTTGTGCAGTTCTTACACCAAGACAACTAAGCCAACACTCCAATCCCAACAGCTCCAAGTCAATACTCTTGCTGTGAATGCTTGTTAGAGCGGTTGTGTTGTTTTAACTTGATAAAGAAAATTTAGGAAACAATACCAGTCTTGCATTGGGTTATTAAAGATTGTTCTGTTAATTTTTGAAGCTGGCTGAAATGAAATTGAAGGTAATATTCAAACCTGTGTATGAATGAGAATATTTGTTCATTTTATGTTAAAATATTTTATCATTAATAGGGTAAATTGGACTTCATCTATAAATGCTGTTTTATGTGGTTTATTACTGTAAAGACAGTATTTGCCATTAATTGCTTTTTAATGATAACAAGCCAATGAATTACATAGACCAGACTTCTTCTTCCTAAATGCTTCTTTATTTTATAATTACTGAAGTATTTTGTAAGTAAAAATATATCTTCTTGCAATCGTAAGATAAATAATTTCATCAGTGAACTATTTTTCTGTATTTGACAAGATATTAATTATGTAAATTCAAAGAATTTGGTAACAAATAAAATGAATCATTACTAATCTGTACTAAATTATAAATAGGTAGTTTTAAAGTGACTTAAAAAGGAAAACCCTCTTTGATAGAAGTGAAATATTTAAAACATGTAACTACAGAGTTCTCCAAGGAAAAATTGTGTCACTGTTGTAACTATCAAGAAAAGATTTATAAAAAATATATAAGACGAAAATGGCTAAGCTGTTGGAAAAAAGTATTCCTCTCAAAAAAAAAAAACTATCTATCTATCTATCTGTCTATCTGTCTGTCTATCTATCTATCTATCTATCTATCTCTCCAAACAGAACTTAAAAGTAACGTAGCTGTTCATAAGAATGTGACATATATATGTTGTCAAAGCAGATTATGTTTGAAATGTGTAGCATTTGGTGCTTGAAGCTGTAAAGGAAAGTACTGCACTACAATTGAGAAACATATGAAAACTGCAGAGGCTTTTTTCTGTTATTGAAAGTAAATTGTTCAGATTAGGCATTCTTTTTAGCAGAAACCAAAGAAAGAGACCTTAAATCCTTATTGCATGAACTCCACTTTTTATAAAAATGGAGTTTGATCTGCTACCTCTTTGAAAAACTTCTTTTGAACATCTTTATCTAAGCTATGAGATAAAAATAGATTTTCTTGTAAAAGAGATTGTTATTTTTGTTGTTAACCTATAGTAGGTTTCATCTTATTCTTGCAATAGTAGGTAATTTGCAGTTGAAGTAATGGACAAGTAATAGAAAATTTAGTAGTAGTAATAGATTTCTATAGTAATAGATATTACTATATAAATAGGTATTACTATATAAATAATTTCTATATTAATAGATAACATTCATCAGCAAAGTGATCTGGAATAAATTTTCTTAACTGTTTGAGCCCCACACTTTAGTTTATGGCAACAGCATAAATAAATTAGAACAAAAATACCAGAACAGAAAGTGAAACTAATGTGATAACAGTTTTCTGTCTGAAAAATTCATCAAGTATATATGTGGTTTTTAAAATTTTATAATCAATAGATGAAATGGCAAAATTCAGAGTTCTCATTGATAGAATTGACCACAATTTAATTAAACATTTGCAACTTTTCATGTGAATTCCTGAGTATAAATTTTGTAGTTATTTTCAGCAATAGAATAAGTAATCTTATATGAAAAATGTTCCTATGGTTTGCCTTGTGTAATGGACTTTATGTTTAGTCTTCTTTTTATTACAATAGCTATAATACCAAAATAAATATTAAAATTTCTATCAAACTCTTCTTATTCATATTAGTCTTTAATATCAACTTTTTGTTTATCATCCTACAGAAAGTAAATTCCTATACTGAAAAAAAGAGTTGTAAAATCAGTGTTCTTATATAGTAGTCGTCTGACATTCTTGTACTTTTAAGTTTTTGGGATACTTGTAGATTTTCAAAATAAGAATAATATGAGGGAGACCCTGGGGACAAAATATACTGCAGAAATAATTTATTTTTAAAGAATTTTTTTACTTACTTAGTATTCTATAGAGCAGTAGAAATAAAACAAAATAAAATATCTGTTTTACCGATTTTAATCCATGTCAGTTAGAGGGGAAAAATGGAATAGACCCCAGAAGTATGGAAGTAAGGAGGGTAAAACGAAAATATGGGGAAAATATGAGTTTGAATTTGTCTGAATTACTATCTGTGCATTATTAGTCTCATTTACCAGTACTTACTTACAAAAGTGTTTGCATATGAAGATTTGTTTAGTATGACTGTGGAATGATAGAAATACCCTTCAGAGGATGAATGGTCTGGAGCCAGAAACTCTTTAACTATTTTCTTATTGGCCAGATGCCTAAAAGCATCTAAACTGTGTGTTGGAGTGCTTTATTTTTCTGTACATTGCAGAAGGATGAGTAATATTTCCTTCCAGTAAGGCCCAATAGTGGATTTGTTTTTCTTACTTTATCCTATTTATACAATTGTATAACTATAAATGTCTGCAGTTCTCAGTTACGAGTTTTACACTTGGAACCCTGGTTTATCAATGACTACCTGAATTTCTGATGAGGGGAAAAGATGTACTTAAATAAAGCTAAAATAGTCTTGGGTAGAGCTTTCTATGTTAGTGTACTACAATATTGTACTTTGGGGAAATACAGGGAGTGTACCCAGTACTGGAGGATCCCATTTCACGTATGAACATCTATCAAGTCCTTGTTTTTAGCATCTATTCTAAAAATTAAGGCATGAGATTGTTTTGAAGTGGTGTGTGGGCTATGTTTGACTGCTGTGACTTTCAAGAAGAGATTTTTAGTGAGACTTGTGTGCTTAAGTTTTTTTGAAAGGTCTTCCTAAGTGTGTATTAAACATCAAATGTTGAGAAGAAATAATGTGACCAATTAAGATGCCTTTATAGAATATAATGATGTATTTTCCAGGAAGCTTTGAGTGAAAATCAGGCAAATGAAGGTAATTGGCAAAGGTCATATTGAATAGCAGAGGCCAGAATTTGGCCTCTGCACTTAGGAAGCAGAGCAAAAAGAATAGTAATTTAATGTTTTATTAAGAAGATCTTGATATATTAGACTAATAACTGTATCTGTTGCTTTGTAAGCATTTAGTTTTCTAACAATATTTTTTTACTTTGGTTGAATTTTGGAAATTATGGATATCCCACTAAATAAGTATAACTTTTTCATAACAATTTTCAAAACTGAGCTTAAACCATTTTACTCTGAATCAGAAATCCCAAGCCTACTACTTTGCTTCCAAAACCATTTAATTTAAAAGTTTTTTTCTAAGGTCTTTCCTTGAAAGATGTCAGATTGTTTAAACAGTCTCTCTGAAAATATCCAGGGACTTAGTGAAAGCTTTAAGTTTCCATTCCTCTACTGTGCAAGAGTGCTTTGGGCTAGTACCAGCCCTTATAAGCCCAAGCAATATGGAGCAAATCAACTTATTTTAAAATTTTGACCTTCTATCACTTTTAAAAACTGTGGTAGACCTATTCTAGTAGGCTTGTACAATGGATATCTACTATTTAGTCTTAAAAAGAGCTGGGAGTTCTATATAAAATTCTCTGTCATGTTTCTCTACGATGTGGCTGCACAGATGCAAAAAATCTGGCCCAGCAGTATGAACAGCAAATGGGGCAGTATCATATTTGGGATGAAGTGGACTCTTGTCTGTTTGGTGGGCTGATCATTTGACTTTAAGTCCTTTTTCAGTGCAAAAGGGAAGATTAGTTAGAAATATGTCCATAAACTATGTAATTTTTTCTATATCACAATATATATCTTGCTAACAGTATGATTTTCAAAGCACGATGGCATCTAATGAAGAATGTAATCTGATTTGCTAAATTACAGTTGTTAAGTTAATGCCATCAAGGAGGCAATTTCATATTCTGTAGCATTGTGAAAAAGCTTTGTTTGATTTACATTTAAAGGACACTATTGAATATATTGTCCCATAAATTAGAACTGGTTCCAGAGATAAATCAAACCCCCATGAACTGATAAACTTTATTAACTTTATTAGTTGTATTTCTGTAAAAATGGCAGTAATATACTGGGAGTATTGCACTTAATATTTTCAGTGAAACTAATGAACTTTCTCTCAGACCTTCATCTGGGATAGACTGAGCTGGTTACACTGTCAATCAAAAGTCTCTCCTAGGTAGTGGTCTGTGTCGGGTACTTGGAAACAGCAATGCAGGACTGGGAAGCTGTGGGTCTAGAATGCACTTGCATGTTTTGTGGTAATGCAGCTTGACCAGTGGTCTGGGCAGTCGGCTTTGGGATGGTCCAAAAGCTACTGCCTTGAATTATTGGTCAGTTACAGCGTGGGAATCAAGGACTGCTTAGTGTCAAAAATACCCTTGCCAGCAGGTTAGAGTAGGGCATCGTGATTTACCTCGTGGACAGGTAAAGGATTTAATATACTCTACTACCCAGCATTTTGTACTAATGTGAATCTTTCATTTTACAAAGAAAAGAGTGCCTGAAGATGGAGCTCAAAAATATTTGTGTTTGCATATGTTTTTATCACAGATCTACTGAGACTCTGAAGTTTTTTAGGTGAATTAGTTAACTAATAAATGTAATGACACTGTATGCAATCACACAACTTCTCGGACTTTTTTATTTCCACCTGTCTTTCAGAAATATCCACTTTGCAATATACCAAAGTGGTAGCTGTAGTGAAAGTTACAATCTCAGTGTGTTATGAATACCTCCTATACTGCCAAATGT
Source organism: Myiozetetes cayanensis (assembly GCF_022539395.1). Classification (NCBI taxonomy): domain Eukaryota; kingdom Metazoa; phylum Chordata; class Aves; order Passeriformes; family Tyrannidae; genus Myiozetetes; species Myiozetetes cayanensis. The sequence goes on along the minus strand of NW_026087411.1, from coordinate 81,923,221 downwards.
CGTGATGTGTACAAAGCACAGTAAGTAGAGTTAGGCTACCGTGGACTGCAAGGCAACGTGCAATCAAAACAGTTCATCAGTCTGAGAAAATACTTAACACTTTTCTGTAGAAAAGCATAGCTCTTTAACTGTTTTCCTTGTGGACTGGTGGAAAAGGACCAGTAGATAATACTTCATCTTCCATTTTACTGAGCCAAGTACAGGGGAAGTTGGCCAGGATGTCTCAGTTGCTGCAGTCCATAAAGTAGGGGCCAGGACGAGACATATTTTGTCTCTCGGTTTGTCTGCTTCACAAAGCAAATACATATACTAAAGATATTAGGAGAAAGGGAGTTGATAATTAGCTTCAACATCAGTTTGATCTGGCAAAGTTATTTCTACATCTGCTTCTTGCACATTACTGTGGTCCATGCCATCACTCTGATACTTGAGTGTAAGAAGATTGAAACCTCGCTATTTATTTGATTCTTAGGGCTGATAATGTTGCAGGTTACTTTCAGATTAGTAGGGTGTATCTGTAATATTTTATGCTCTACTAGATCAAATAATGAGACTCCTGCAGCCAGATCTGGTCTCCTAGTAGAATACAGGTTGTGGGGTTTTGAGTAAAGCAACTCAAAGGTTGGTCATATGCGAATCCACTGGAGCTCAAATTCATAATTTCCATAACTCCTTAATGCTTAGACAGAGTCTTAATGATCTTAGAGTTCAAAGAAGTTTGAATATGATGTTCACGTATCCAACAAGTAATACACACTCTTAGATCATGTAATTTTTCTATATGTTTAAAAGTGACGCAGGAAAGAGACTCTTACTCCTTTGTTCCTGAAATATTTGTTTCTTGGCAGCAGGTGCCTGGATGTATAGCAGATGTACTAAATATAACCTGCCTATGATTTAATGCAGCACACATGTAGAAAATGAAAATAACATTAATACAGGTTGTTATTTTAATATGGACCTTTGGGCAAAAGGAAGCATTATTCTGGTCTCGACTACTTATTCAGGGATATAAATAGAAGGCTTGAGTTTCCAGGACTGTCGGTCTGGCAAAGTTCATTCGACCTCAATTTGTGAAGCAAGACTCCTGAAAATAATGGCCTCACTAACATTTATTCTGTATTTCTGTTAACAGGAGGAATGCTTTTTGAATTTAGAAGCTCCTATTTCAAGAGTATGTGGCTATGACACTCCCTTCCCTCACATCTTTGAGCCTTTCTACATCCCAGACAAATGGAAATGCTATGATGCTCTTCGAAAAATGATTAACTACTGAGCAGTAGTACAGGTGAGAAATAACATCTCGTAACTGACAGCTTACCTGTAAGGTAACAGACAGAATAACTGCAAGGTTTGGGGCTATAGTACTGCCCTTTTATTTATTTATTGGTAATAAGAATTGCCTCTTACGGCTTTGGGCCTTCAGTCTTAAAGGTGTCTGAATATTTTTAAGTACCGCCATTGAAGTCAGTGTTTAAAAAAAATTAATTACTTACTTAATTAATCTCCAAATTAAATGTCTTGAATGCTGAGAAGTGAAAATAAATGTAAAGTGAAAGGTGAAAGGAACACTAATAGAGAGAATATATTTTGGTCTCTATTAGGGTACTGAGAGTTACTTCATAGGCAAACCATAGTGTTAAATTTTATGATTTTTTACTCTTCAGGGTGGCATGGAATCGTGCAAGGTACTAATAATGCCCAGTTTTCTCTAAATTGCTCTGCATTGCAAACATACACAAACCATTGAAAATATGTGAAATATCTGTAGCATCTTACAGTTCTGTTCAAGTACAATTATAAGACTAACATTCAGTATTTATTCTAAAAATAATTTTTCCTTTTAATCTTTTATGTAATTTGTTCCTGCTTGAGGATTTGTTTGCAGAGTACCAGGACTGTGGCATAATGTATGTTTCTATTATATGTCTGTAACATTTTTTGTCTGTTTCATTGTAATAGTAGCATTTGACTGTTTGGTGGCCAACCAGGACTCAGTGTTGTGCATCAGAACTTCTGGTGTTTAGTGACCAAAGTTTAACAGTTTAGAAAACGTGTCAATACAATGTATTCTCTATTTCCTTTAATTGAACTAACTAGCCTAGTTTTTGAGATACAATCTTGTATCTCTGAACTAAAAAGAAAAGCAGAAAACAACTGGCCTGTTTTTCTTTGGAATAAGAATCTGTAGCAGGCAGGCAGGGGATTTTAAGCTGTAGATTTAAAAGATGAGAGGGCCAAGGTGGGTCCTATTTTAGGGACGCCATCCTCTGTCCATTTTACCTGTACATTAAACTTTGAATTAAATTTAGGGCTGGGGGTAGAAGGTTGTCAATACCATAATGTTAATATCCTTTCAGTGCATAGTTACTTTCAGGAGATGTTTTTGCATTCCACTCTGCTTGTTTCCCTCAATAGCTGGTAGTGGAATGCCTGTATGAGAAATGGAAACAGTACTAGTGAGGCAGTGTCTCCAAAAACTAATGTAGTTCCACTTTTCTCAAAAATCACCTGTTACTGACATACCAGAGCATTTCAGAGAATCATAGAATATGCGGAGTTGGAAGGGACCCATCAGTATCATTGAGTCCAGCTCCTGGCCCTGCACAGGACATCCCATGGATCACACCATGTGCCTGAAAGCATTGTCCAAACACTTCTTGAACTCTATTAGGCTTGGTGCTGTGACCACTTCCCTGGTGAGCCTCTTCCTGTGCTCAGCCACCCTCAGGGAGAAAAACTTTTTCCTGATATCCAATCTAAACCTGCCCTGACTCAGCTTCATGCTTTTTCCTTGGGTCCTGTCACTGGTCACCATAGAGAAGAGATCAGTGCCTGCCCCTCCACTGCCTCTCACAAGGAAGTTGTAGACTGCAATGAGGTCTCCCCTCAGCCTCCTCCTCTCCAGGCTAAACAGACCAAATGACCTCAGCTACTCCTCATACGGCTTCCCCTCAAGGCCCTTCACCATCTTTGTTGCCCTCCTTTGGATGCTCTCCAAGAGGTTAATGTATTTTTTTATATTATGACACCTAAAACTGCACACAATACTCAATATGAGGCCTCATCAGCACAGAGTAGAGCTGGACAATCACCTCTTTTTGACTGGCTTGCAATGCTCTGCCTGATGCTCCCCTATTTCCTTAGAATTAAAACCAAAGCTCTTTTCTGATATGAGATCTTTTTTGAAGATTATGTAGTCAATGCTCTCTTTTTCATGACAGTTGTCCTTGCCTTTTATCTGAGTTGAAGTAAACTCATTAAATACATTTCTTTTCTGTTTGGCACCTCTGTAACAAAGGCAGGGACACTTTCCTAAAGAGAATGGGTTGGTTGTATCTGCTCCTTGAGGTGAGTTATTGGGTTGTGCTAGGTAGCCGCTGATCTGTTCCTTTTCAAAGGAAACCAAAGGACCAAATATTCTTACCTTTGTAAGGAAAGGGAAACTAACAGAGGAGGAGCAGGAAAGGCCTTGGTACTGTGCAAGACCTGCTTACCAATATCAAAAATATCCCTGTGTTATCAACACTGTTTCCAGCACAAATCCAAAACACAGCTACTGTGAAGAAAATTGACTCTATCATAACCAAAACCAACACAGCTCACTAAGATGTTGCTTGGCCTTCAAGTCATTTCTGTGAGATGCAACCTGGTGGTGTGGTTGGCTACCTTCCTCTTTTCTCTCTTAATTGACAGCTTACTACGAATTGCTTCATCTATGGCTTTAAGGTAGGCTGTGGGAAAAAAGACATAAATGGTAATTGTCAAATGTATCAGTGCTATACATCAGATTGTCCTTTCCAGCGTGTCCTGAAATCTCTGTATTTTGAGTGAGAAGCTACCTGAAATGTCATTTAATGAAATCTGCAGCAATATGATTCCCTCCCCTTGTTACTGGATAGCACCAAGTTTTATTTGTGATGTTTCATGTTCTACCATTGTTTGAAAGTTGTCTTTAGACCTGGAAACAGTTGTTATATTAAAGCATGGGCATGCCAACTCCAAACTTATTTTTACCAGTCATAATATGCTTTTAAGGTATTGGTGTGTCGAAGTCTTTCCACCGCTATTCACGCAACTAAGAATTTCTCACTTTACAAAGAAGAAATATGCATCTTAACAAACAAAATTCTTCCTGAAATGTATTCATGTGCATACACAGAGGTACCTCAACCCAGAATGGTTCTCCTCAGACACCTGAATTAACTTACTACTTCTGGTCTGAGGCTAATGCAGGGTTTCAAGCTGGATGCTGCAGTTAATAATTTCTAAAGTTAACCTTATTATCTTAATGTACATTTGGTTTTATTCAACCTATGTTGACAGCATCTCACACATGAATAGTTGCTTATCTTGAGATTGACAGCACAGATGAATTTCCTGCTCAAAGACAGCATTTGTCGATTCATCCTCTATACCTTACTGATGAGACAGGCAAGAGCAAAGTCTCTATCTTTCAGCAGCTTCTTAGTTATTAAATTTGGTAGCTATGTCAGCTATAAGAGAAATAGCTTCCAGGTAGACAGCTGTGTTCCAGATAACTTTCTGTAGTTGGAAAACATAAAGATAAAAGAAGCAGGGAGATTAAGATGGATATACATTTCCTGTGTAAATGGGATAGTGTCTCGCTGTTCATTTGAGAGAGGGAAAAAACCCTAAAAGAACAAAATGGAAGAAAATAGCCACAAATTTAATGAAACATACTATTATGATACACAAATATGTTGAGGGGTGACTGTAGCATAGAAATGGCAGTTAGCTAAGTGCTTTTCTGTTATCTTTTGCAACTTTTACTACCGCGTTTGCATATTTTGTTTTCTTGTCAAATTCTGAATTTTAAAGCTGTTCCTTGGCAGGTTACAGTTTACCTCCATGATGGTGAGTGTGTGTTTATGGAGGGACATCATTCCTGTTACAAATACAGTCTCTAAAAACACAAAGCTATCACACTGAACTAGAATGCCTGCCTAATAATGACTGTCTGTAACCCACTACAATAAACAATCTGCAGAGGCTTGAGTAGGACACAACATTCCTGGTTTATAATCTTTTCCTGCTGCATGACAAAAATCATGCAAATAGCCAGTGAATCATGTCTTATTTACAACTAGTGAGTAGTCCAAATGTAAGATAACAGTCTACTAGAACTATGAGTTAGTCTTTTAGTATGGCTGTTGCAAGTCTATTACTTGCATTCAAACCTTGCTGAGAATTCATGCAGGATCAATAAGGAAATTATCTTAAAAAAACACCCCTATAAACAGGAAAGATATTGACTCTATTTTTTTTACAAGATCCCTCTTCATTGTAATAGTAGACTGATAGTACATCTAGTAGAGCTCCAGAAAAAGCATAATACAATTTGCTTAACGTTCTAGAGTGGTATGGAAGACACTTCATAAAATTTTTGTGCAGATGGCAATACTTAATGTTGTGTAGATATCAGTCTCAGCGTTTCTAATTTCTGTGGGTCTGCATTGTCAGCTTTGAAAATATTAATTAAATAGTATTTAATAAAAAATGAATTTTTTCTTATATTTCACACTTCTAGACATTAAGACATTATAATTTAATAAGTAAGATTATCGTGGAGTGCACTGTGTGTTTAAGGTGTGGATATTACTTTCAGCCTTAAGATTTATAACTTATTTTGTCATCTTTTTCTGCAGAGATGAGAAGAACAACAGGGATATACAGAAACTGCCTTCAAAACTCTTGACACTTTTTTCAGATCTTTCGGGTTTGGAATTTACATAGCAGACTGTTTTCTTTTAACTCAGCTATCCTTAATATTCATCTTGGCTACTCTTCAGAAACTTCAGATTTTCCTTAATTATGAAATCAGTGATGGGCAGGTGATTGCTATAATAAGTAGTATCAGATGTTTTTAAAGATATTCCAAATGTCATATGAATGTTACACATAGCCATGCTTCACTAGGTTACATCTCTAGACTTCAATGTGTAAATATTAGAAGCAGAATTTTATTCAATAAAGCATATTATGCTCATGTTTTCTCTTAGTTTTGCTATTGTTTTGGAAAAACCCAAAGAAGTGATTTGAATGTGACTGTATTTTCAGCAAAATAAATCTTAGACAGCCAGACCAACTTGTGTGGTGGAACCCTGCTTTGACTACTGGCATTAGCTTTCAGTTGAGTGGCTTCATGCATGATAGTCTGTAATACTTAATTTTCCTTTCTGCAAGGGGAAACTCCATTTTTCTTGAGAAGCGAAGAGAGAGTTTTTTGCTTTGTTGCTGTAGGTGAGATGCTTAATTGGTACATTCTTTCTGCAATCTTTGTTTAATTATTTTTCCTCTAGATATGTGATGCATCTGCTACTGAGCAGTTGTGCAAAGAGCAGTTCCAAGTTTTTTGGTTGCTTTGCTCTCTGCACAAACCAGTCTCATGCTGCATGAGCAAAGGGATTGGGGAGATGTATACCAGATAATCACATTTCCATGATTATCCTGGAAATTTTCAGGGAGAAGGAAGAATACCTTTGTACACAAAGCTGCTCAGGACAGTCCTGAAGGAGACAGCGGAAACTCGCCAGGGAGGAAGCTGAGGTGGATAACTTTACTGTGGATTTTCACCCTAAGCCCCTCTATCACCCATTTTGATCACATGGGAGGTTGTTAATTGGGCAGATCCACTGACATCCAAGGGAAATCTGTCCTCGATGAGTGCCAAGGTGCACAGGCCGACAACTCAGTGGTGTGCTTCTCAGAGCTCCTCAGCAACTCTCGCCTCACTCTCCCAAACCTCAGGAGCTCCCCTGTGGTTACTTCATTGTTTGTAGTGTGTGGCAGTGCTTGCCCTGCAGCAGAACTCTTCAAAAAGTCATGTTCAAGGGACTTGTATCTATGGAAAGTGCTAAATGACAATCTTTTCAGGTCCTACTACCATTCTGTGCAATATTCTACCTTCGTAGTTTGTGCATTACCTGAACAATCCCACAGCTGATAGTGAAGCTAGTTGTTAATGTCTCCAATCAAAATGAGATTGGTAGTGAACTCTTGTAAGTCTCCTGTAAATGCCATGTAGAGGACTTGTTTATTGTTTTAAATAAAATAGATACATTATATATTATATATTTTTTTTTTTGTTCTGGGTGGAAGCTATTTTGGTTGTATGAAGAAAAACGGTTTTAAAAATTATTTCTGTCTTTGTAGAACATCAATGCATATTTTAGTAGCTGTCTTCTAAAAACATACTGTTACTATATTTCAAAGCATATAAAATAGATGCAATTATATTACTACCATAGTAAAATGTACTTTGGTAATTAATAGCCTTAATACAATATACTTTGTATTTGCAGTTTTCATAGATAAAAATAATTTCTAATTTAATGCAAAGCTTAAGTTCAATTAAACTGTATGGAAATATGGAATAATATATTTCTTAATAAACATGTAGAAAATATTTGCTCTTTATGTGGACTGTGACAATGTGGTTGAGGGACAGGTTTTGTATTTTCGGTGACTGGTGATGTGTCGGTTTTAATAGTATGAAAAAAATTTTTCAATTCTCCTCTGTTTTGGATAATAGAGTATTTTTCCTTGGCAAAGATGGATAATGTTCTAGAAATAGGTGCTGCTCCCAAAAGCCTGCCTAGATGGCAGTATTCACTCACATAACCTGTGCTCAAGGATGGAGGCTGTTTAAGCTGCATGTTATGGAAAAATGACTTACAGTTCTAATTTGGACAGGAAGGTGTATGCTGGTGCATACAAATTTTCATTAAGTTCCTTAATAATAAAATCCAAAGACAAATCGTATTTTCTGGGTTTTCACCACTTAAATCTTTTAATTAGGTTAATTAGATTATGCAAAAAATGTGTGGTGGAATATTCTCAGATTTAACCTGGACATTGGTTACTCAAAGTAACTCCTCAGGGAAAAATTATGTCACTACTCCTTGCTGATAGTCCAGAAAACTAATAAGCTGTCTAGTCATGCTCATGTAACACTAATTGCTGGAAATACTTATTGTACCTAGTTTAGTGCTGGGTTCTGAGATCTTCACCAAAAGCATTGTCAGGCATGAACAGGCTGCCTAGGGAAGTTGGCGGAGACACTGCCACTGGAGGTATTTAAAAGACATGTAGATGTGACATTAGGGACATGGTTTAGTGGTGAGTGGTGAACTTGGCAGTGCTGGGATAATGGTTGGTCTCATAGAGGCCTTTTCCAACCTAAATTATTCTGTGATTCTTTGAAAGATGTACACAGCCTTCATGGGACCCCAGATTTATTAACTGCAGATGAAAGACTTGTACACTCTTCTGCTGTCATCTAGCTCAGTTAAGACTGTAGTGCCATAACAACTGCACTGTAATAAACAGTGCACCGATTAATACAAATTGGATTTAAATCATTAGAGGTATTCCTCCTCGTGGCAGTGCATGTGTTTATAAGAGGATTAGCCAGCAGTACATTCTCGCTGCAGTAGCCAGGAGTCTTGACACAATGACCTTCTGCTCCTACAGTCTGATAATCAATTCTGAGCCATTAATCTTTTCTGACAACTTTCTTGCTCCCATGGTTAAAACCCAGTGCTCCTGGTGCACTGGTATACTGCAGAAGCTCTGTTCTAGCCACATAACTTCAGAGGCAGCAACTGAAAGGAATCCATTCAGCAAGCTGGCAGAGATTGTTATCACAGCAGCTCACGGGGTTCAGTGAGCATTATATGTTCATAACAAAATAAGCTGACACAGTCTGTAAGCTCTGCCAGATTTCAGCAGACCCGAAAGAGGGATGCAATTCCTTTGTAGCTCTTTTGCTGCTTAGCTGCTCTGCAAGATACGTGTTTGTTAGATATGGGAGACACACAGCTGACTTCAGTATAAACAAGATTTTTAAAACTTAATTTGGTTGCTTATGCTTTGGCATCAAGTACCATTTGAGACACCCTGGGGTATCCTGCATGGTCTCCATGCCTCCAGCTTCTGCTTCCATAGGTCCTATGTGATATCTGCCAACCCTATGTGTATCTTGGGTGCCTTAGGGCATCTCAAATGGCACTAGATGCTGCATTCAGGCATCTAAATGGAGCCCTTTGTTTTCTGGAGCTTGGATACCTGATGTCTGACTATTTTTCTGTGAACTTGCATAAAGCGCCAGCACTGAGATTGGTGCATTCCTTGATTTTCAAAATAGGTTGCTCAAATCCCCAGTAAGTACATAAGGTGGGATACATGACGTTGTGTGTGAAAGAAAGTATTGTCTCCTGGGTGATGGGCTGATGCTGAACTGGGCTTTTAGTTCCTTGAGGTGAATAATTTAGAGCAAAACCTCAGTCTTATAAATGTGCCCTACCTGGAGTTGGTTGCCATAACTCACAAGGTTTCTGATGAATATCTGAAGATAACATATGAACAGGACCTGGTTCAATTGCAGCTAAGCCGTAAGCAACAGTGGTGAGTTAATGGGAGATGAAGGAACTACAGTCCTCTTGCTTCCTGCAGGCTGTGTGTGGGATTCAGCTCAGGATTAAGCCACTTAAAATTTAAGCATTGAGCTAAATGTGTCTATGGCTGAACAGAGCAGTTGAGCTGGTACTAAATTCCTTTAGGGTAATCTGACTCATTCTATAGGCTGAACTGACTCTACTGACTGCCTTGATTGTCAATGCATAGTGCCACATTAGATCCTGTAGGGTGTCCTGCCTGGCCTTTGGCTTCTCATCAGGAAAGGTTCAGGTCTCCCATCCGTCCTCAGTCATATCTGCCAGTCAGGTACATCTTTCATGATGCCCTAAGTCATCTTGGGCATCATTGCTAAACGTGGGGGCAACAGGATCGAATTCTCAGTGGCTGTAGCTGTCATGGGATCACAGCCCAAATGTGGACATTAGATGCTTAACTTCAGATGAAATTACCCGTTTCATGCTTTTGGCAGAAGGGAAAGGGAGCAGAGAACAGGCACATGAAGTGTTATTGGATGCTGGGGCCATGCACTAAGTGGTGCAAGAAGCTGGGAGATGATCTGTCCCTCAGTACAGCTGCTACAAGCACCATTGGCCTCGTCCATACTTAACATCATGTTAGTTGTCCCCAGCCCTCTAGCAGAAAGAACTAAGCCTCCTGATGAATAGGACTGATTAATTTGATCATTAGTCTATTTTCATATTACAAGTGCAACACTGAAGCAGCCCCAGCTTTGGTTTTATGTTACTTGCTTTGAAAGTGCTGTATGGTCTTTGGTGATGCTTTTAAACCCTATTTTTGTCTGCCAAAATAATGATGCTACTTTAAGAGTAGAAACTAGTGTCTGGTCTTGCTCATGTAGGTCTGTGGCTAAGTGTAGGTCTGTGGCTAAGTGTTCTACAACTGACAGTAATGTGTCACCAGTGTTTGAGAAGGCCCCCCTGTTGATTCCTGTGTGTAATTAATTAATTTTATATGATAATTAAATCATCCCTGTTTACTTGAACTCTGCTTGCATCTGAGTACTTGCTGAAAACAAAAATTGTCTGAGTTTATGATGCCTGTGGTTGCTCTCTTCGTGCAGTTTGTGAGCTCTGCCATGCCTGTTAGTTCCAGCCCTCAGGCAGTTCTGAGGTAAGTGACCTGGACTTCAGGCAGATGGTTTCTTTCCAGTCTTTCCACTTGTTCTGGTTTTGGCTGGGGTAGTGTTAATTTTCTTCACAGTGGCTCGTATGGGACTGTGCTTTAGATTTGTGCTGAAAACAGTGCTGATAATATATAGATTATATATAGTGACAGCCTTTACTGCCCCCTCTGCCCACTTATCCTGGGTGATGAAGCAACACAAACGAGCACAGTTGTTCCCTCTCCAGGCAAAGCCTCTCTGGTTAGCTCCCACTATGAATCTGGGCTGCTCATGCATGACCTAGACGTGTCCTGTCATTTGCACAGGGAAACCTGGAGAGCTAGGGAGTTGGCAGAGGTACAGGGCTGCTCCAGTGTCTGGTGGGGGGTGGGCAGGGAGTGCAGTCTGCACTGCCACCTCCATCCATGTAGCTGCAGGCCCAGCGAGAGGCCCCTATGCCCAAATGTGGTTTGCTTGGCTTCTCAGGTCTCTGCAATGTGCTGCACAGGGAGTAAAGCTTCCTCTCTGCTGCCCTGCCACTTTCAGCTGTGCTGAGGGCCTTGAGGCAGCCAGTGACAGAGGTCTGGCTGGAAGGGGACACTTGGGGTGTGCGGAGCAATGCCAGGATCCCAAGTACCTCTGGTTTGGCCAGGGGCGAGGCCAGAAGAGTTTACAGAACCCTGGCTCTGGTCGAGCTGTGGCAGTGGGACTGCTTATGCCTCCAAGCGGAAGGATGGGGTCTGGCTATGCCTGCAGCAGCACATCCAGGCAGTGGGTCTCAGTGGTGGTTGCATAGAAGAGATACTAGATAATGATTGTTCTTCAGTGATGACCCAGGACCCGACAGACACCGTGTGATTCCAAGCCTGCATGCATTTGTGGTGCAGCACTGCAGCTTTTCACATGCAGCTCAACTGCCTCACACTCTTTATTTTCTAATCCAGGAGTTTGCAGGAATGGAAAAACGTACATAGGTTTAAAATTTTGGGATGGTTTGTGGAGAAGATGCAGGGAAGATGCCTCCAGCAAGACCCACGGCTGCAATGTAGTACTGTAGGCTTTCCTCTACTACTGCAGAGCAGTGCCTCAAGTAAATGCAGAATGCACTTGAGAGGTGTGTGTCATATATTAGAGTGGTTTTGGGTAATTATTTATCCCATAAAAGCCAGGAAGATCATGTTTGCAGTGACTACAATGTTCTGATGCCTAGTGATTTGGCTTCAGGGATTTTCAGATGCCAAGAGAGAAGGAGCAGTGAGGCAGAGGAGGAACAAAGTGCAGCCTTGTTCAAGTGCAGATTTAATGGTTTCATGACATCTCATGTTGTAACTTACTGGTCCTGTTTTTCATTCACAAAACAGAATTTGGCTAGGGAAGGAAAGTGAGAGCAGGCTGGCATTCAAATGGGAATACATGGAGAACAAAAAGGATGAAGGAAAAGGTTAGAGTAATTGTAACTTATTCCTCTCAAATGATTTTTGGGTCACTCCCACCACCCATCTCTTCAGTAAAGTTTTCTCTCTCCCTTTTTGCCAACAACCCACTACTCCTTCAATTACAATGGTTTTAAAATTTTGAGGTGATTTTTGTCACACTTGCTTATAATAAAACCAAAGTATAGGTTATTGAGCTGTTCCTCATTTGGTTTTTGTTACACTTGAGTTAGAGGTGACTGAAAAAAGTCAAGTGGGCGTTGAACAGCCTTGCCAAGCAGAGGTGATCTGAAGCCTTGGCCTTCTCCCTCAGTCTTTCCCTTCCTGGCTTGTTCCTGTGCCACAACCAACTCACAGTTTTCCCGTGTGTGGGGAGACTTTGCTGCCCCCAGGCAGGGGACCTGAGCCAGTGGAGGTGGTGGAGTGGGTACCAGATCAGTGGGTGGGTGATGAAGAGTGAGAGGGAGAAGAGGTGTAAAGTGGGCATTAGGATTTTGTCATGGGATCATAACCCTGCCTGTCCTCAACCAGTGATCCCAGCTGCCCCAGGCTTCCTGCTGTGCTGCCAATCCAGCCCTGGCCCCCTGGGAGAGGGAACCAGCCTGGACATCACAATCTGTGCATCTGTTACCTACCTGTGGTACCTGCAGCCATTGTGTCTCATCCCCTGTCATCCGTTCTCGTTCCATCTACCTCAGGTGGAGGCAGTTTTGGTGACAGCTATTCACTGCTCAGGGCCATCAAGAGGCTGAAACACCTACTCAGGCAATGATAGGGGTGTTGTCACATACAGAACATGAGCCTTTGGGAGGTGGCACTTTATCTAATTAGCTTTCACCAAAGAGTGAAGAAGGTGTGATTCATCTTGTATTACGAGCAGTGAAATTGCTAAGCATTTTGCCGTCAGCATCACTAACTGAGCCTTCAGCTACCACAGTGCTGTGGTTTAAGTGAGGCTCTGTGCAAATTTGTCTGGGTTTCTGCACCAGCTCACTCTCCTCAGCATCATCTACCTCTGCTCTTGCATAGCTGTTTTGTGGCAGCACTGGAATCGCCTGCATCCAACCTGGTGTTCAAGTTATTAATATGGTTACAATTATCCCAGTGGAGTATAGCTGCAAAAGCAAACTGCTACTTGTAGTCTCTGTGTCCTTATACACACTGAAATGAGTGAGGCTGCTCTTGAATGAATCTGGCTTCCTGAGACTAAAGTTTAAAGTATTTTTCCAGATGAGTTTGATCTATTTTATTTTTAAGGACAGGCAATCCTTAGGTGGCATTCAATTCCTTCCACTATGCTGGTAACATCTGAGCATATCCATAGATGAAACCTTAAGATCCTTCAACTTAGATATGAAATATGGGGCATTTTCTAAGCCAGTTCTTAGGATTTATTTGCTTGTTTTTCAACCAAGGGAAATAGTTAAATTCAAGTGAGATTTATTATTTTATAACTTATTTATGAAGCTCTTTAATTCTTTCATTAATTCTGATGCTGTGCTGAGAAATCTGCTACGTAAGTGTCACTGCAGTCCCTCGCAATGAGGTGAGTTATGTCTGTGAAAGCTCCCCCTTTCAATGCCAGGGAACATAGAGACCTGATGCTGTATTTGAGTGTCCTGGTTTTGGCTAGGATAGTCTTTCTAGTAGCTGGTACATTGCTGTGGTTTGAATTTATTATTATGAGAATGATGTTTCAATTGTTGCTCAGTAGTGCTTACCCTAAATCAAGCACTTTTTGGTTTCTCATGCTCTGTCAGTGAGGAGATGTGTGAGAAGCTGGTGGGGAGCAAGGCCAGGCCAGGTGAACAGAACTGGTCAAAGGAATATTCCATGCCATAGAATGTCATGTCTAGTGTACAGTCTGGGGGCAGTTGGCCAGGAGGGGGAGGTTGCTGCTTGGGGATTGACTGGTCATTGGTCAGAGGGTGGTGAGCAACTGTATTGTGCATCACTTCTTTCCCTTGGATTTTCTCTCTCTCTCTCTCCTGTTCATTACTATTATTATTATTGTAATTATTAAAATTATTATAGTTTTAATGTAATTTTATTTTGCTTAAATTATTAAACTCTTCTTGCCTCAGCTTACAAACTTAACATTTTTTTCCCCTATTCTCCTCCCCACTGGGGAGGTGGAGAGGAGGAGTGACTGAATGGCTGCATGGTACTTAGTTCAAAGCAGGGATTAAACCACAACACTGAGAAATAAAACCATGACTATATTGTCCTGTGTCCTGTACACCTGGAGAACATCAGTGCTTGCTGCCTCACCACCAGGCCCTGGCCATGCCAGGTGATGTGACGACCAAGGCTTGTGCAGGACCAACCACCCCTCAGGACAACCCTCCAGCTCAGGGAGAGTGCTGAGGCTGCACACTGACAGGAACACCAGATCAGAAATGTTCCCATGTGCCTTTGCATGTGAATAAATTGTTCAGGTCTGGGTCACCACCAGCAGCTAAATGTTGTGCTTACTGAGGCTGAACAAAATTTCAGTCTCTCGGTTGACGTGCTGTGCATCCTTACTGGCCTGTGGCTGTAAGCTCGCTCTCTGCACAATCCTGCGGGCCAAGCTCATCAGACAGGAATATTTCAGGCTCTTATTTGCACATAAACCTTCTTTTCTTTCCAGGGCCATTGAACTGTGTGGGTGGCAACCCTTTAAGCTTCTCCGGTGGTTGTTTCCTCTGCCCACACTGGAAATGATTAGGTGTCCCTCTACCTCAAGATGAAGGCTCCTTACTTTGTAATTTGCCAACCCCACCATGACGAGAATGCAGCACATAGCTCCTGAGGCAGTGTCCCAGAGCAGGGCTCAGCTGCAGAGCCCAAGAGAGAGCTCAGTTGGGCCAGTCTGGGGCTATTTATATACTCCTGATTGGTTTGATCAAAAATTATTTGCAATGAAAATCTGGGGGGTTGGTCCCATCCACCTGTTGTAGAAATGCATGGATTTTAGGCTGGTGGAGCAGTGACTTCTGTCTGTGCATGTGTGTGTTATTCTGTGTTCATTTTGGTGAAGAGCATACTCAAGACACTCGAGTATCTTGGAGGAAAAAAAATCAGCAGAACACTGCTTGTGTTTTTAAAAGGCTATATATAGTGAGGCACTTGAGCTGTGTCCCACTATTTGAAATGTTCAGAAACATCTCAGTCAAGAAACAAGAAAGTGACAAAATGTGGTGAAGACTATAAATTGTAAACTACAAAGCAAGCCCACATCTTGCAACAAAAACTGCTTTATTCAGACAAGGAAGTGCACTTAGGCATAACTTTAAATAGCACGCATCAGAAAAACTCTCAAATTGTATATAATTTGACATAATTAAATGTAGGTATTTCATTCTACTACAATTTGCTGCCTTGCCCCTAGTGCCTACAATGTTGATATTCATCGTAGATTCGAGCAGTTTATTTCAGTGAGACCTAACCCACACTTGCAGAGCCCAGATTATAATTATCCTACTCCAAAGTGCCAGTCATGGTTCCTCTGTTGCCCATCTGAGTGCTTTCAGAGCCAGCACCAGGCAGAGAGGCAATCACAGTGAATTGGCTGCAGATCCCTAAGCAAGCTGCTGCCCACTCTGTCCTCTTGTTTTCTTCTGGACTCCTGTTTTCAACATTGCTCTGGTTTCCTCCTTGTTTTGCTCCTCTTGTCCCCAGCATAAAGTCAGTCTTTTGACTGTTGAAATCTGGGGATGTCACATTTCCATGAGAATAACATTGTTTCAGGCAGTATAAATACGAGGAGAAAGTCCTGAAAACTTTTTTTTGCTCCTGTCTGTTATCTTCAAACCACTGAGAGCCCAGTGATGGCAGCTGTGAGACAAACATATGGACCATGAGACTAAGTGTCTGGCTTCTCCTAGACCTGCAAACTACTGGGGTTTTGTGCAGGCTGGGATGTTAAGCATGAATCATAGAATCAGAAAATACTTTGGTTTCGAAGGGAACTTTAAAAATCATCTAGTCCAATCTCCCTGTCATATTCAACTAGATCAGGTTACTCAGGGCTCTATCCAACTCGACCTTTAACAATTCCAGGGATGGGGCATCTACCACCTCTCTGGAGCAACCTGTTCCAGTGCCTCACCACCCTCACAGTAAAGAATTTCTTCACAGTATCTAATCTAATCCTACTGTCCCTCTGTTGGAAGCCATTCCCACCTTGTCCTATCACTACATGCCCTTGTAAAAAGTGCCTCTCCATCTTTCTTGTAGTCTCCCTTTAGGTACTGGAGCGCTGCAATAAGGTATCCCCAGAGTCTTCTCTTCTCCAGGCTGAACAACCCCATCTCTCTCAGACTGTCTTCATAGGGTAGGTGCTCCAGTCCTGTGAGTATCTTCGTGGCCCTCCTCTGGACTCGTTCCAACTGGTCCGTGTCTTTCCTGTGGTGAGGACCCCAGAGCTGGATGCAGTACTCCAGGTGAGGTCTCACAAGAGTGGGGTAGGGGGACAGGGAGAGAATCACCTCCCTCAACCTGCTGGTCACTATTGCTTTTGATTCAACTCGGGTTACTGTTGTCTCTCTGGCTTGAAAGCACACATGGAAATAAAATGGCCAATGACATGCCACAGGAGCACAGGGGCCCCAGCTCTGTCACACACCTGGGAAGAACTTCCAGCCCATGAAAGAATGCAAACCTCCAGGGAAGTGGTGGTGGTGTGCTCAGGGACTTGAAGGGCCATGACCGGGGTTGTGCTGGTTTGGGCTCAGGTAGAAATAATTGTCTTCACAGTAGCTAGTATGGGGTCTGTTTTGTATATGTGCTGAACACACAATGATGTGTGATGCATGATCACACAGTGATGATAATATTGAGATGTTTTTGTTATTGCTGAGCAGGGCTTACACAGAGCCAAGATCTTGTCTGCTTTTTGTGCTGCCGTGCTAAGTTGGGGGTGCACGGGAGGTTGGGCACACAGAGTCACAACAGGTGACCCAAACTGGCCAAAGGGATATTCCAGACCATATGTCTGGTGCTGAGCAAGCAGGTTATGCCAGGCCATGGTGCCAGGAGTAGGAGCAGCTCTGCTTTGCCACAGAGCTGGAAAAAGAAGGCTGTTATCCAGTTCAAACTGCAGTCCCTGTGTTATGTGCTGGTTTGAGTGCAATTCCACTGGAATGAGCAGGATGAGGTCCTCACCTATTCCCTCAACCAGTGGTCCTTTCTGGGGGAAGCACAGGTACACCAGGGAAGAGCTGAGGAGCTTCTGCCTCATCACTGGCAGCATCATCACCTTCAAAACTACCTCATCACTTACATTTCTAGTTGAAGCTTACTATGGTATTGTCAGTAAACATTGTCAGTAGAGGTCTGTATTATATATACTTATCCTGGTATATCCTATTAGACTGACTATATTTTTTGCTGGGATGGAACCTGAACATATTACCAAGGTTCAGCTTCATTCCTTTGCTTCCCCTTCCCTTGCTTATTATGTCATTGTTGGAAGGGAAAAAATGACCAAGAGTCATCTCTACTGATTCTTGTGGAGAACATCTAAAACTCTAGCCAACAATGTACTAAATTAGTTCTTTGATGTGGACTTGACATACAGATCTATGTTTAAGAAGGAAAATTTTTTAATTTCTGCTATATCAGCCCTCCAAACCATTTTTTCATTATCATGGGTTTTTTTTCTTTTTGTTGTCTTGCTTTTGCTTGTGTAAGAAAATACACCTGAGAGAAAAGTGCTAAGTTTCTGCCAGTGTGCTATATGCCAGAGTTTGACCCAGGTAAAAGTTGGAAGAGAGGGACTATGCTTTACTTTGTTTGCTGGGGTTTGGTTTTCGCTCCAGAGACTTAAGGCAGGGCTTGTAGCAATGGTAGCTAAAAATACTTCCATGCAGATGTAAGATTTCCAATTTGACAAAGTTTCTTTAACAGAAAAACCTGTTTAAACAAAGTCCTTGATTTATTTTTTTCTCACCTCTGCATCTCAGACTTGGCCGACCTCAGCCTGCAGCACAGGTATAGCTAAAGATGATGAAAAACATGCTAGAAAGTATGATGGGGGTTGGCTTGTGTGTTTAGCTTTACCCTAACCAACACTGACTGGGCTTTCAGGGAGGGATTACCACATCCATACATTTCTATTTTTACATACTACATCAAACATGTTATTACCACTGAACTGAGTAGCCTGCTGAGAAGTGAAACTTCAGGCATTGCCTCTCATACACCAGAGGAAATCAGTGCCACCAGCCCAGCCAAGGGGGTTTGCAGTGTGTTGGCTCTGGAAGCAGTGGTGGGCATGGTAGAGAACCTGATGAGGATGTTCAGCCCAAGGGATCCTCAGCCTTCCCCTGCTCCCGCTGATGCTCTTGGGGCAGGAAGGGTTCCAGTGTAGAAATCAGAGCTGTTTCCTTTTCTCTGTGTCCTCAAGGGCAAGCCATAAACCGGCACCTGGACCCAAACCTACTGGCACCTTCAGGGCTTTGCAAAGAGAAATACTTTTATCGAGCCTTCTGTAAGTTCTCTGTTTTGCAAGTAGATATAGGTCAGTGGTTTGACTGCACACTTCAGCTACCAGGATTAAAGTCACAAGAGCAATACTGAGCTTCCAAAATAATAATCATAATTAAAAACCCCAAAATTCTTCCTTTTGCATGAACATGCTGAAAGATACAGGAAATCCATGGATAGATGGATTTTTCATTTTGGCAGATCTTGTAAGATTAATACGTTTACTGAAAAGCCCTTTTGCAAGCAGTATTTCTACCAAGCATTCCCTTCTGAAGTTTGCAAAATATCTGAAAGTATTAAAAAAATCCTTGTTCAGTACCTGTATGGCTTCCAATTGGAATAAAGTCAGTCATGTGGCAGATATGATTGGCCTGAGCTTTTGAGGCATTTTGGGGGTGTTTATATATTTGAAATTTTCTAATTCAGACCCCTGTGCCAGAAACATGTAGCAACCTTTTAATGTTGAATTTTTTTAAGTACTATTTTTCAATTTGTTCTCCCACAGACCCACTTTGCATTTCGATACAAACTGAGAAATCAATAAATGAAAGGTAAAAATGGTGTTCCAGACATGATCCTTACTTCAAGTGTTTACTGGGTGAACTGTCCTGTACAAAACATATCGGGTTGAGCTCTTGAGACTTCTTTTTGGAAAGAGGTCTCGTTAACTTGCATGACACTTCCAGTTGTGTGGAAGTGTGGTGCAAGTTAACAAGAAAACAACAGTCAGTCCCAGAGGTGCATCTTCTGCAGTGGAGAACACTGTGCCAGGCCAAAGTAATAATAACTAGGAATGTCTTGGTTACATGCCTAATTTGTGGAGGCCAGCGATAAGTGACATTCCTCAGGGATCAGTACTGGGACATGAACTGTTTAAATCTTTGCTGGGGACACGGACAGTGGGATTGAGTGCATTCTCAGCAAGTTTGCTGGCAACACCAAACTGTGAGGTGCAGTTGACATGCTAGTGGGAAGGAATGTCATCTAGTAAACCTCATGAACTTCAACAAGGCCAAGTGCAAGGTTCTGCACATGTGTAGGGACATAAATACAGTCTGGGCAGAGAATGTATTGAGAGTAGCTCTGAGGAAAAGGACCTGGGGATGTTGACTGACAAGAATCATAAAATTGTTACTGCTGGAAAAGACCTCTAAGATCACTGAGTCTGACCATTAACCCAACACCAACATGTTAGCACTAAAACATATCCCCAGGTGCCACATCCACACATTTTTTTGAACACTTTCAGGGATGGTGGTTCCACTGTTTCCCTGGGCAACTTGTTCCAATGTCTGGACACCCTTTTGGGGAAGAAATTTCTCCTAATATCCAACCTAGATCTCCCCTGGCACAACTTGAGGCCATTTCCTTTTGTCTATTGCTTGTTACTTGGAAGTGGAGACCAACCCTCACCTGGCTAGTGCCTCCTTTCAGGTAGTTGTAGAGAATGATAAGGTCTCCCCTGAGCCTCTTTTTCTCCAGACTAAGCACCCTCAACTCCCTCAGCCACTCCTTGTAACACTTGTGCACCAGACTCTTCACCAGCTTTGTTGCCCTTCTCTGGACACACTTCAGCACCTCAATGTCCTTCTTGTAGTGAGGGGCCCAAAACTAAGCACTGGATTCGAGGTGCAGCCTCACCACTGCTGAATATAGGGGAATGATCTCATCCTGCTGGTCAACTATTGCTGACAACAGCCAGGATGCCACTGGCCTTCTTGGCCACCTGGAACACTTGAAGCTCAACATGAGCCAGCAATGTGCACTTGCAGCCCAGAAAGCCAACTGTATTTGTGGTGCATCAAAAGAAGCGTGGCCAGCAGGTCAGGGGAGGTGATTCTGCCTCTCTACTCTGTTCTGGTGAGACTCCACCTGGAATATTACATCCAGCTGTGGGAACCCCAACATAAGAAACACATGGACCTGCTGAAGTGAGTCCAGAGGAGGGCCATGAAAATACTCATAGGACTTGAGTACCTGTCCTGTGAAGACAGTCTGAGAGAGATAGGATTGTTCTGACTGGAGGCTTTGTGGATTGCAGCCTTCCAGTACCTAAAGGGAGACTACAAGAAAGATATAGAGGCACTTTTTATAAGGGCATGTAGTGATAGGACAAAGTAGGAATGGCTTCCAATGGAAAGACAATAGTTTTAGATTAGATATCATGAAGAAATTCTTTACTGTGAGGGTAGTAAGGCACTGGAACAGGTTTCTCCAGAGAGGTGGTAGACGCCCCATCCCTGGAATTGTTCAAGGCCAGGTTGACTGGGGCCCTGAGCAATCTGGTCTAGTGGAAGGTATCCTTGTCCATGGCAGGGGAGTTAGAACTAGATGATCTTCAGGGTCCCTTCCAAAACAAGCCATTCTATGATTCAGTATTTAATTCCAGTTTGATCTTCAACCAGCAAGAAAAACTTGGCTCTATATAAAGGGATGGTGGCTGCCAGTGAGGGTAGATCAGGAAGCTTCAGAGATGGGAGGTTGTGTATGAGCCAAACATGGAGGCTGACAGAGACTCAAGAAATTGGACTGGAGAGCCTGGGCCAACCATAAGCCATAACACCTTGGCAGCAGCCTTCTCCCAGTAGCAGTATTTTCAGAGAGCCCAGGGAAGATTATATCACCTGGGAGATGTTAGAAGAAACAGGAAAAACAGAACTGCAACTCCATGTCAACAGAGAATGTGGTGTAACACACCATCCCCAAACCAGCCAGGCTGCTTTAAGGCAACAGTAGAAATTAGACAAAAGTGATGACAATCACCTCTTTTTTGTGTGTGCTAAGGGATGCCTCGGACAGCAGCACTGGGATGTTGTCAGCTTTTGGCAGGAGCCCTGGATGTGCAGGTGAGCAGATACCCTGCAGCACCTACTTGTGACATGCAGGAGAAAAGTGCCAAGCAGCATCTAACATGGGAGGAAGACCTGGATAAGTCTTGTTTGGTTTTCAGTGGAGGAGAAAAGCAAGTGCAGCTCAACAAGAGGCAGTTAAGGTCAGCAGCACTGAGGAATTTTGTTTCCTTGGTGAGCCCATACTGGTATGGCAACAATGGAAATGCCAGAGGAAAGATAAAGGATAGAAGATGGTAAAAACCCTTCAAAATGTAAAACATTGAAGCAGTGATGTACTGTGCTTTCTGGTGGAAATAAATATGGATGGCAAGAGTTAAAGTAATTAATTTATAGCCATAATGTTGACAGGGGATAAAAGAGGACATTTGGGGTTAGGGGTCTGGGAATATCTGAGAGAGCTGGATCACAGCCAGTAAGCTATGTTAGGAAAACTGGTTAGATCAGGAAGATAGTGAAGTGGAAAGCTGGTATGGTCTTATGGCCAGCAGGAGTCAGGTCAAGGATAATCAAGAGCACTGTGTCAACAAAACATTAGTAAAGACCTAAATGAGCTGAAGATCAGCTGGAAAGAAGTAGATGAAAGGACCAATGTCTGTGGTTTTGGAGAAATCATCTGCTGGGTATATGAGTCATGGAGACCAAAACCAGATAGAAATGAGAACTGGGCAGACACAGTTAGGCCTGCTGTGTCTGGGAATGAACCACTGATTTATTTTGCATGTACTGTATTGTTGATTCCCTCCACGTTTGAATTTAAAAATAGGGCTTTTTACACCCAGAAAAATGAGTAATGTTTGTGAGTTTAATTCATACAGCTTGCATCACTGCTTCTGTGAATCTGGTGGCCAGCAATTTTAAGTGTTCGTGGGAACTTCAAGCTGTTCCCTTGCTTTCATTTCATCTATTTACTATACTTATGGTAAGACGCTGGAAGTGGTGGTGAGCATTGCAAAACCAGGTTGCTTTTGCTAGATCCTGCTGCTTTCAGCTCCAGCTACTTTCCTTTCCCATGAAGCCACTGACTGCTGCATGCTGCCATGCAGAGAATAATGTCCCAGGGCAATAGCTGGAGAGGTGACAGCTGTCACACACTCCTAGGCCAGATGTGTGCCCATGGCTACATCTGTATCTGTAACAGAATGGGATGCAGCAAATTATGGATTGTGTTTTTTACTATGTTCTCAGAGCCTGGCTGAGGATAAGCTTTTTCTGTCACATTCCTGAAAGTTTGGGGAAAAATTTCTTACAGGGTGTTACTGAAGGCCACCATGACACAGTAATTTAAGTATGTGACACTGACTGTTTCTCAGTCAGTAACAGCTTCATAGTTCCTGCTGGAATGGGATGCTAGCACGACTGTTGTATCTGGGGTTTTCCATTGCTTCTGATGCTCTTTGACTCACAGGGGAAGGTTTCTGATGTGCTAGTTTTTCCTTCTGTTTGTTTAGGTAGTGGCATATCTCATATTGTGATTGAAATGTTTAGTAACAGCAACAATCACAGTAAGCCTGCAGTACACCTGGGAAAACCAGTGGAAGAAGAAGCAGTGATGGTGATCTGCCTGAGTTCAGTTTCTACAGCTCTAATTGACAAACTCAGGATTTCCCTCAGCAGACAGAACAGAAACTCTTCCCAAAATTTCTTTTACCTACAGAAAGAGTTCAGGTCTGGTTTTCTTCCCTAAATGAAACTTTGATGAATTCAGTCATGAGATGCTCTTGTTTGCTGCAGTCCCAGAAATGAAAGTCATGTGGTTCATTCACAGATCATTTCAAGCAGTTCATCCGAACAGAAGTTTGGCTGTTCACTAGAGGATGTAGTTTCCTTTTCAATTGTCATTCCAAAGCAATGCTAGGAACGGGGTCAAGAAATGCTATGACATAAAACTTGGACTGACTTCAAGATAAGTTCTAAATTTGTTTTCTGCATAATTGATTTTGCTGAAACCTAGACCTCTTTTTTCTAAAATGCTGATGGCAGTTTGGAGACCACAATACATCTCTTCATAAGTGCGGTGAGCTTACGGCCCACACCTTTCCAGAGTCTGTCCTGTCACTTCCTTGTGCAAATCCCACCAAAGATGCCTGTAGCTCACCAAAGAACTCCATTTTGGTTACATTTCCATAATTATGCAAGAGGCACAGGATGTGTCTCTCTCCAAACACACTTATTTTTCTCCATATCAAAGACACTTGTTTCCTTGTTCAGATCAAAGACACTTCTCAGTGTTAGAAGTTTCTTACAGGAAGCCAAACAATTACAGTGCGCTTGCTTGATACCTCTATCAAACCATACCTCAGTACACACATTACGTTTTACTTTGTGCTCCTTTGTATTTATGCTTGTTTTCTTTTAACCCCAGAAGCACAATAAGGCTGCTACCAGACACTACAGTAGCTTTGGTGCTCCTGTTGTTATACAGCCTTTTTGTTAATTTTTTAAGCTTTTTTATGCTGTGTACATATTCCAGAAGGATATGACAGGTATGTAAGACTGGAATATGAGCTGAATTATACTAATGATTAAAGAAAAAAAAAAGTCTAATTGCCCAGCCAGGTGGATGCAGCAGGGATGGGGAGCTTCAGGGAACTGTTTCTTATTGTACTTGGGTGTACTCCTTGGACTAATTGCCTCTGTGCCCTAGACTGTGCATTTCAGAAGCATAAGACTATTCTTTGCTATTTTTAATTAATCAGAAAGCTCTGATAACAATGGTTAAGAAAAAAACCCAAAAGCAAGTCTTGGCTGTCGTCTCCTTCAGTAAATCTGTCTGAAGTGTAAGGAGACACCAGCACCTGCAAGCAAAAGCCTCAGACTTGGGGGAGTCAGGTTTGAGCCTTTTCACTATTTTGGGCTAATTTTTATTAATAGGCAAGAGAGACATATTCTGTCAAACACTTATGAGGAGATTGCACTGATCACAACTCATATTCAGTGGTAGTTAGGATACATCAGGAAAGAAAAGCAAAGGATCAAAGCTGAATCATTCCTGAATAAAAAGCAGAGCAAACTACCTGAGATGGGTTTTCAGTCAGCTGAAATGGACAGCACTGTGCTGCAGCTCTCCTGTCTCTGGGGTGTGAGATGAACAAGCCTAGAAAGGATACTTCTTCCCCTTGGAAGAACACCCACTTGGGCTTTCTGCTTAAGTTTTCCTCTGAGAGCTAGTTAATGATTTCACCTCAGTTCTGATAGAAGAAAGATAGCCAACTTGTGTGGCTTCGATTCCTGACTCATTTATCTCTGCATGTGTTGCATCTGTGGCTTTCCTGAGCTAATTTCTCAAAGAATAGGTTCTGCAGTGCTCCTAGTGTTACCCAGGCACAGCTCTGAGGAATAAATAGACTTGGAGGGTCTGGTCTATATAACAACAACTACAAAAAGACCAATTTCCTCCCAGTCAGCAGCCTAATCAGCTTTATCACAGCTCATGCATCATCAGCACTTGCTCTTTGATCAAGACACATTTGGGCTTGGGGTTTGCTGCTGCAGTTTGTCTGCTTAATTCAATTACTTATCTAATCACTTTGAGAGAAGTAGCTATAGATTAAATTTCCATTTAATTTGTATTGAACGTGAGCAAAAAAATCATCTTTTCCTCATTTCCTGGGAATGCAGCAGCAATATGAAGTGTGTATTTATTTGCACAGACATCAAGTGTATGTCATTCCTTCCTGTTGAGGACTTTCAAATGCAAGAACAAGTTGCCCTCATGCCCCATGGACACCAGTTGTCTACTGAGAAACACAAGAGCCTTTCTCACTCCCCCTGCAATGACTCACACCTCTCCCAAAGCCTTAACTTGGATCCCACAACTCTGCTGAGCTATTTTGTTGCAGCTGTGTCAGATATAACACAGACACACAGTCTGGAGTGACAGAGACCAGTGGACAGATTTTATTCTTGACAGAGCAAACCAGCAAGATAATGGGTCCCCTGAAGTAGCTGCAGGCTCACATTTCAATAAAACTCCATAAAATGAGTAGTTTATGAATACCCAGAAAGTAAGTCACATGGAGCTGCAAAAAATAAGCTGCAGAAGATGCAAGTTGCTCTCAGGCATCTCCAGCTTCTTTTCTTCCCAGTGCATTTTACAGCAGAAGACCTTTTTGCTTCCTTCTGAGGACACTTTGGACTGATATTTGGAGGAGAGAGCGAATAGGTTGTACTTGATTCCCTTCATCAGCTTCTGGGAGACTCTGAACTGGGTTGCAAGCATAACAAAGATATTTTTTTTAAAAGTCAAAATGTCAATAGTGCCTCATTAACTATTTTTAGTTAGTTGTGAGACCCAAGATTAATGGGATGATGTATCTCATTGTCTTGGTTGTGTCATTGGTGGGAATGATTTTTATAACCAATAAGGACATTATTGTACACACACCATAACTGTGTTAAAAAAATGCTTAAAGAATTTGTAAAAATTACAGAAGATATAAAAAAAAATCTAGTTCTTCACTGACTGTCCTCAATTGCATTTCTGGATGCCATCTTGCTTTTTGTAAGCCGTATGAAAACAAACAAGGCAAACAAGAGCACTGATTTTAGCTATAAAAAGTATCAATATCAATTTTTGATGTTGTGATAGTTTTAGTCTAGGCCTTCCTGACAACCAGCTCATAACCAAGGAAGTGGCCACTTTCCCAGTATTCTATGTGATTTTTACATAAACCAGGGTATAAATGAGAAGGGAGAGAAGCCTCTTCCTTTCTTCTCTTCCAATGGATCTGAAGGTGCAGGGTCTCTGCTGTCGGTTCTGCCCATGTGGAGGATTGAGGCCAAGTGAGGCCTTGGGAGGTGGAGAGTGCTGGTGGTCGTTTGGTGCAATTCTGCTGTCCCAAGGAGAGTAGTAAGATTTCCTTTTATTAGTTCTTTATTGAGTTGTGCCCCGGTTTCAGTTGCGAATTTCTGCTTTAGTTTTCTTTTTGTCCCTTTTTCCCCTTTCCCTTTCCCTTCAGGGGCTGTTTGGATTCCCTTTGTTGTGTACATAGGATTTTAATTGTATATAACTGTGATATATGTGAAAATATATATTTTGATATAATTCAGTTGGCTTCGGGATTCATCGGTTTATGCAGTTTTTTTTTCCTTTGCCCTGGGAGAAGAGGGGAGGGGGAGGTTTTCATTGTGGGTTTGGGCATTTGGTTGTGAGCCAGGTGTAAACCATCACAGATGTACAGTTGAATGAAACAATGGCTTTGTCGGA
Organism: Myiozetetes cayanensis; assembly: GCF_022539395.1. Lineage (NCBI taxonomy): Eukaryota > Metazoa > Chordata > Aves > Passeriformes > Tyrannidae > Myiozetetes > Myiozetetes cayanensis. Next base: position 81,896,695 of record NW_026087411.1, on the reverse strand, counting down.
CACCTGTGTTGTGTTGAACAGCAAACAACTGTTGATTAGGTTTCATTTAATCTCAGTCTGACATGACAGTCCAGAGGACCCTCATCATGAAACCAGCCCAGCTGAAGAGTTCTGAGTGCAATTTCACCCTCCTTAGCTCTTGATTGCCCAACACATTCCCGTCTTCATTGACATCTCCCTCTTACCCAAGGTTCCTACCTGTGCCTTCTCATCTCTCTCTCCAGAACTTCTGGTGCTTAGCTAAACCCTTCCCACAGTTATGTTTGTGAGAGTCTGTTGCTCTGGCCCCTTCCCTGGCCCTGAAATAACACCTGAGAAGCTGGTCTGTGTGGACATGCTAAAAATCCCACGTAGAAGGCTTTTTTCAGTAGGGTTTTTTATTCCTCTGAGAGGGTTTGCAAGCCTCATTTTAACTTGACCTCAGGTAAACTCCAGAGCTGTAGGCAGGATTTGGCATGGTTGAACATAATACTTTTCTCCTTCTTTCAGCCCTCACCATTTCTATGGTAAGTTGCTTGTCTGTCTATTTTAGTTCATGTTTAATATAGAATATACTTAAGAAATGTGGAAGAGCACCAAGCTGTAAAATAGTCCTTAAGTGAGTCATGAGGCCCAAATAGCTCTGCTGACAAAACAGGAGTAGTTCCCAGGCCTTAACCTCTCTAGTGCCTACCAGCTCCTCAGAGAAGTGGAGCTACTGGGAAGTCCTATTCTGTGAGGTGTGTTGAGGTCATAACCATGACCTCAGCTTGTTTCATATGACCTTATACATATGACTTAAGATTTAAGGGATATTACACATTTCTAAATTCTTTTGCAGGTGGAAGGAGTTTATGATCCACTCCTATTCTCTGAAGAACTGGGGTCACAAGTGCACATTGCTGGGTCATGTCCAGTTTTAATCCCCCAGTACCCCAGATCCTTCTCAGCAGAGCTGCGCTCAATTCCTTCATCCCTCAGCCTGTATTTATACTAGAGGTTACCCTGACTGAGGTGTAGTACCTTGCACTTGGCCTTGTTGAACCTCATGAGATTCACATGGGCCCACTTTTCGAGCTTGTCTGGGTCTCACTGGATGGCATCCCATCCTTCTTGTGTGTCAACTGCATCACTCATCTTGGTGTCACCAGCATATTTGCTGAAGATGCATTCAATCCCTTTGTCTACATCATTAATAAAGATATTAAATAACAGTGTTCCCAGTATGGACCCCTAAGGGATATCACTTGCCACTGATGTCCATCTGGAGTGGGAAGAGATGTTGCCAGTCAACACTGAGGCAAAACAATTGAGTATATTGGCCTTCTCCTCATCCATAGCTGCCAGTTTGGCAGCCTTGTTTATCAGGGGCAGTGTGTTTTCTTTGACTTTCCTTTTCTGGTTAACACATAGAACTGCTTAACTATAGAAGCCATTCATCTTGTTCTGTGTGACACTTGCCAGGTTCAGCTCCAGCTGCCCCTTGACCTTCCTCACCCCATCACTACACAACCAGAAAACTTCCTTATACTCTTCCAAGATAACACATCCCTGCTTCCACTACCTGTGCATTTCCTTCTCAACTGAGCCATGCCAATCTCTTACCTTCCTTACCCAATTTCTTACAATTGGGGATTGAGAACTCTTCTGCTCTGTGAAAAGCATTCTTGAAGATCTGCCAGCTCTGTCCTGGTCCCTTATTGGCAAGGGCAGTTTCCTGGGGGATGCTATTGACTAACACCTTGCAGACCTGGAGTCCAGACTTTACTCTTTGCCTGACCCATATTCCTCATTACTGCAAACTCCACCAATGCATGATCACTGCAGCCCAGGCTGCCTCAAATCTTAACATCCCTGGTTAGTTCACTCATGTTGGTGACCAACAGCATTACATCCCATCTGGTAGGGCCGTCTATTACCTGGCTCAAGAAGTTATCATCCATACATTCCAGGATTCTCCTGGATTGCTTACAGCTCACTGTGCTACTTGTCCAGAATATGCTGGGGTGGTTGAAGTCCCCCAGAAGGATGAGAGCCTAGTTTCTTGCAGGTTTATCTAAAAGCAAGCCATGTATTTTTTCAAATAATTAAAATCTACAGTTTATAATTAACTCTGTAGAAACAGGTTTGTAACTGGTATTGTCTAAAAATACAGTTTAGACATTATTCTTATTTTAAAAAATTGGAAAATGTATAGCTAAATGAAGAGTTGCAAAACATTATTTATTCTGAAAGCAAATTTTCCTGATATTTATACATTTTCCTGTAATTTGTTATTGGGCTGTGGCAATTTAGAAGATTGTGCTCTTATGGTAATAAAAGATACTTTATCTTCCATTGACAGATATCATCAGAAAATAATACTGACACAATTATGATTTTCAGCTCCAGGTTCAAGTTGTTGAAGAAATATCAAGTACATGTTTTTAACATGTTCAGTATCCTGTTTTCCTTTTCTTTTCCTAAGCTGTCCACTATCATTCAGACTTCACGATGATATTACATAAATTATATTAAAGGTTGTAATGGCATTGTAAGCATTGTAACTTAGAGGGTTTCACAAAAAGAGTTGTGACATTCTCTGTTCTCTGTGTTTAAAAGACAAAGTTACAGTTACTGTAGGCAGCAAGAGGGGTCTATCACTTCTGCATCAACGGGAAACTCAGTAGCAGCAGAACCTGCGTGCTTGATGGTTTAAACGAAGTTTACTGTGCTTTCAGTATGTGCTGAACAGAGCAGCTCCAGTGATGTCTTAGTGCTCTCATTGCCATCAGAGAAATTTACCATCTTAGTAACTTGCTCACTGATTTTTCTAATCCAACCCCTAATGTACATAGTCAATAAAAGGTAGGTTTACTGTGGGGGATTTCTCTGTGGTTTAAATGCTGCCAGAATGATGGAAATGGAGTATGTTTTGTCCCCTGTCCTTCATTTCCTGCCCTTCACTCCCTGTCTCCTGTTCTGGGTCCCAAAGGAGGAGCCAGGATTTGGAGCCTGCCTGTCAGTGGGAGGGTTGTAGCAAGTGTCAGCTCCGGAGCTGCCTTTCTGGGCAGTGTTTAGCCCAGACAAATTCATCGCACATTTACATACCTGGTTTTCATGAGTTAGGAACTTACTGAAATTGGTGAACTATTTATTGCATTTAATTTTGAAAAGGGGTTGTGTAGGCACAACTTTTGTGTCATTTCTTTTTTTGTAAATGAAAGAAGCTTGTAAGCATCAATAGATACTTCGTGAAGTTTGTACTATTTTGGGCACGAAGAGTTAAATTAAAACATCGTGTTGGGCTGATGTTCTGAGGAGCTGCTGCAGTCTGAGTACTTTTCAGGATGAAAAAAAATGATAGAGGGCACGGCAAAGTAGTGTACGTATGTGTCACTGTGATTACCATGGAAACATTGTCACCCCAGGCTGAATGCCTGGCCCCAGGGGAAACAGTCAGCGTTTTAATGATAACTGTGAGGATGTCAGTTCAGGATTGAGATAGGTGTTTGTACAATGTCACAAATAGAATCAAACTCTCTGCTGAGTCTCTCATAGGCAACTTCCAAACCAAGGAGCCAGCGTACAATTCAAGCCAATATCAGTCCATTTTTTCCCCTTCTCTAAACAAGCAAATACCTGAAGTAAGTGTGTTAAAAAATCAGCACTGGTAACATCGTGTTGAAAAGTAAAATATCCCATTAATTCCTACTAAACAATGATGACTATAGTGTTGCAAAATGGAAATGTCATAACCGTGCTGTTGTATTTATTAGATTTTATTCGATATTAAATTTATTAGATTTATTAGATATACAAGGGAAGTTGTGTGATTTATTGGTGTCATGAACTAGATAAATGTCCTTTATAGGCAGATACCATCAGCACACCACCTTGTTTGCTGTTTTTAGTTAGAGCAGAACTATTGGCTATTAAGGAAGGTCTTTATGGAGCCAAAGACCAGAGGTAATGGCTGTTTTACCAGGTTGTCGCTTTTTAGCTACACATACTCAGCTGCTGTAGCACTTTCTGTATGTTTCTCTTGCTCATAAATATGTTCTTCTTGGTGGTATTTGCATGTACAATCTGGGAAACAGCAGGCTTCTAAACTTTGATTACATTTATAGGCATTTCACTGTGGTCAATGTGATACTCCAGAAACGTTCTTTCTTTCCCCTGGTGATTTCATTGTGCTTATGCTTCTTGCCAGCACCTCTAATTTCAATTTTGTCTTCAGCTATAGGACTGCTTCATGTGTTTGCTTGAAAATGTACCCAAAGACACCATTACTGCTTATTTAAATGTATAACAACCAAACATCCCTATAAAACCAAACTTTGATTCTAGGTCTGATGAGCCTGAATTCTAACAAACTGGGTTTGGATGTATAAAAGTGTATTTATGAACACAGTTCATCTGAAGAAACTTTGACTGCATCCCTATCTCTGGAGTTGCCATGGGCTGCACTTTGAGACGGTGGGGAGGGATGAGTTTGAAGCCAAGCTGAGACAAAGGGCTTGTACAGCATTTACCCAGTGCCAAAGGATGCAGATACCCCTGTACAACACCCCTGTCTGTGGCTCCAAGGTGGAGCCAGTCTCACGGGGCTCAGCCCAGAGCTGCTATTGCTCCTCAGAGCAGAGCTGCCCAACGGTGTAATGGGAAAAGGGAAGTTCAGCAAAACATGAGGGAATGCCTCTCAGCAGAGCTCTCTCTAGAGACATTTATTTCTGAAGGGTCTCCATAACCCCCTATCTCTCTTATTTGAATCCCTGCAATACTTTCAATTGCTGCCAGGAGTATTTTGAACTTGTAGTTAGGGAGGAAAAAAGAGTTTTAATTAGAAAATTCTGACAACGCGCTCTTTTTAGTGTAAACGTTTGGATGTGGGTAGTTGTTTAATCCTTCACAGGAAAATTAGACATTCACATTCTCACAGCTTTATTGGAAGAGGAACTCTAGACACAGAAGGGGTAGACTTTATCAGCAGCTCCTCTTTAGTATGTCTCTGTCCGGAAGCAATCTGTGTTACCTGCTGAAGCATTCACGCCTTCAACAAAAACCGCCTTTCCCAAAATCATATGAGGATTGCAACACTATTCATGTGTGTGCATCGTGGGACTCTAGCTGAGGGGTAGTGGCCATCAGCATAGGCAGTAGTGGGAGACAACAAAAGAGGCATTTAGGTGTCTGTGAAATACGTGCAAATGACTGCAGTGCTCTGATTAAATTTAACTTCCCAATTTAACTTCCCAATCCCACTCTGTACAGCATCTGTTAAACTAGGAAATAAACTCTTGTTTGGAAGTGGAAAACAAATAAAAAACTGTTGTCCCACACACCCAGTCCCATCAGAGCTCCAGTGAGATTCTAATGGATGGTAGAGCAAAGGAATGGCTGTGTCACTGCTCAAAAAAGGAAAAGAGAAACCAAATACATCAGAGGGCACATTTTCTTGGCAAAATGGTAAAGGGTTCAGATCTGAAACTAATAAGTCATGGTTACCTGTGCATAAAAAATAAAATTAATAAATCATCTCTATCTGCAAAGTAGCAGGTGCTTAGACAAGTGTCAGAGGATAAACCCTGAACTTTCCAGAAACTGGTACCAAATGTGTTGCTGCTGAACTGTGAAGAAAGTTTTATGGCTCAGGGTTCAGGAGCCAGAGTACCTGGGTGGAGATGTGGGTACTTGGGGCAGGTGCTTCCTCCTGGCTTTGTGCAGTCCCACTAGCCACGCTCAGTGTGCAGTGCAGGCTGTCATCTCCAGGCACAGCAAAAGCAGCAAATGGGCAAAGGGAAAACGCCAAAGCACCAAAAGTGTCCACTCTACACTGTCCTAAGTGTCTGTTTAGGCTACCGACTGACTCAGAGGCACAGCTGTAGGATGTTTACAGTAAGCTGATTCATCCTCTGAACTTCATCTCAAACGGGATTTCAGTCACTTCACAAGAAGATATGTTAAATTTAGGTGTCTTAACCTTGAATTGCATCCTAGCCTAAATATTCCCTGTAGGAGAAACACCGGCTTCTCGTAAGTGAGATTTTCTTCCCAGTCTCTTTAAAATACCTTTGAGCTCCCTCAAAGAAGTCAAAGAGTAATTAAATAAAACCCAAAAGGAATCAAAAATTTTCATAAACAATGACTTCTTATGACTACCTGTAACCAAATAATTTAGCCTTTCTGAGCAGAGCAGATCCTTTCAAACTTTCCAGTGTGGCTGTCCCAGGCTCACTTCACAAGAAGAGAGAAGAGTAGCAAAGAAACATCTAAACTTTTTGAAAAAAGACAATGAAGGTTTCTAAGATGCTATATAATATCAGATTAGACAAAGGGAATAGTGGTTTTCAGGCTATAAGGAGAAAATAAAATACTGGATTTCCGGAAGCACTGGGCTCCTGCACTGATTTTGACTGGAACTTCATGACTGGACAGTTTGCATCTCTCCAGGGCTGTTGTTTCTATGCCATGTGAATTCTGGTGGAGAGTGGGCAACAGTCATGCCTTCTGGCAGATTACTGGAAGTATTACCAGTGCTGTGGTGCAGAGTGAGCTAAGTGATGTCACACCATCCCTTCTGTCATAGCAACAGCTTCTTCATCTGTAATATGGAATTGGGAAAATTCTGGCTTCTGTTAGATAAACATTAGGTGTCCATTGAAATAGCAGAGAAATGGGAGGAAGGGTGAGGAGCATTGAGGTTACAGTGATAAGTTCCTGCAGTTACTTGGTTTAGGCAGGTGTAGGGAAAGCCATTGTCTCTCCCTTCCTGACAGTAGTGACTGCTGCAGTGATTAACCCCTTTCAGTGGAGACCTCCACTGCTCAAGGCCAATAGCCAACCTCCCCATGCACTTTGTACCACCTTCAGAAGCTTCCACACCTCCTTGGCACTGTAGCTTTGTGCCATGCAGGTATCTATTTCACCCACATTGCCTGAGTAGTGGAGTTGATGTAAATGTCTAGTCCTAGTCAGCCCTGCACAGCACTTGCCTGTAACTTGATTTTTGTGAGATGTTGTCAGAAACTGAAATGTTTAATGGCTTAAACATTGTAAGATCACCAAAAGACTTTTGTCCACTGTAGCAAACTGAAAAGAAACAGCTGCTCACCCAGCAAAGCCTACCCCTCCCTAAAAATGCCTACTTCAAAAGGACCTTAAGATGAGATAAATAGGTGCTATTGTCCAACTATTCCAGGTGCCAAAGGGATATCTGAAGCTATAAACTGGATTGCCAGATAAGGGAAGGGGAAAATCCTGTGAAATGCAATAATCCTTCTTATCATGACAGTGTCCTCCCTTGCATGATGGCTCTGCTGTGAAGACTTCTTCTGGGGAGGATGGAGGACCTATGACGATCCATTGTAAAACTCCTCGCTCCAGGGAGGTACTAGGCTTCCCACCTGAGCTGGAAGACTCATGAAGTCTTGAAGTTTGGGGGGGAGCTTCCCCCACCCCCAACAGATCAAGATCATCACTTCAACCAACAGACATGGAAGCTGCAACTACCAAGTTTCATTGCTGCATCCAGCCGGTGTTAACTGTGTGTACCTTAACACCCTTGTCCTTCCTTTCTCTTTCTCTCCATTATTCATGTTCTTAAGTGTTATTTTTATGTTTTAATATTACTGTATTACTATAGATGATAACACCCAAATCAGCAACATACCTGTTTGCCCTTGAAACAAAAGTGTCCTAAAATAAACTCTACATGTGTATGTTTACTAACACCAATTATTCAGTGTTTTTCACTCTAATCCACCCCATGGGATTCATTAACAAGGACCTGGGTTACCCTCCCCTTCTAGGGCAGATCACAACAGATGTCTTCACTATAACTTTCTGATTTATGTATGCAACGCAAATTACTTTTTCTTCACTAAAACTTGCCATATAACTTTTTTTTCTCCCATCAGCAAGAATCTTCATCCCTGTGAATAGTGAAACTGTGGGGCTGCATGTTAGCTCTGCTTATGGCCAATGAAGCACAACTCTCCCAGGGCAGCTGGGTGTGACTGTGCGTGTCCCTGGCTGCTGGGGACCTCGTCAGGCTGTCTCAGGGCCCCTGCTCAGTGTCATAGTGACTGGAGGCAACAGTAGCATTTATTGTGGTATCATTTCAATCATCTACCCGGTAAAGCCCAGGCTAAGGCACCCCTCTGGATAGAACCTCACTGTGGTTGTCCTTCCCGTCACCATCACGTCTTTCGCGTGCCTAGTGCAATGGCTCCTCTTCACTGCCTGACCTCACATCCCTCACAGCAGGACAAAACCCAGACAAAAATATCACCTTGTTCGTACATAATAAAAAAGTCATTTTCACCCCAAACCAGGACTAGTTTTACTCTGAAGCTGGCTTGCTCTCAATGGAAAATGGGCCTGATACTGCTTTAACAAAATGTGCAGAAGTGAACCCACTTGTTTATACTGAGCTAAGAAAATCTCTTCACTTTGCTGTAGTTACAAATGTTTTTCACACTGCTGTTCAGGACCTCTGCTTTTTATGTCTGGCCCAAAAGACAGCTCTCTACAGCCATCGAGTACTTGTTAACCCCATTTATGGGAAATGGTTGTGCACTGAGTCAGAGGGAAGAATGACACTTATTGAATCACCAGCACCAGCATCCCATGGGTTTTCCTTGGAGGCCTCTCAGCTAAATATTAGCTAGGAAAACACAGGGCCATAGGGACTGCCGACTGCAGCCAGTGGCTCACCTACCATCCTTCTGTCCACACAGACATGCTTATAATCGATGGAGCCCAGGCTCTGCCCTGGCGCAGGGTCAGGCACCGCAGGTTTGCATCCAAAGCTCGCGTCTTACTGCACATTAATTCTTTCCAAGCAGCAGATGATGTTCTATCCCCAGCAGCAGCCGGTCTGTCGCTTCTGACAGCACATTAAAATGCTTTCAGGCAGTGTCTGCTGCCTCTCCCCCACCACAGTGCCGGCTCTGGCAGGTGATGGCAGCAGCAAACAGAGCTTCCCTGCCTCTCACATTCCAGGCTCTTCCCTTTGGATGTGATGCTTGCCAAAACACAGGCTTTGGTGTGGCACCCCACTGTTTCTCTCCCGTTCCATCCTTGCTCTCCTCTTCTGAGAAGGTAACTTATGGCATCCCAGAGCCAAGGAATAGCAGGATGGCAGCTCCGGAGAGCAAAGTGTGCAGGTGGAGCTGGGCTTCTGAGACCTGAGGGGACATGACTCTTTGCATTGGAGGAGTCATTTATGCACTGAATGGGTTTCACACCTGACTGATCTGAGCAAGTCAAGATCAAGAGAGGATCATGGCATGTCTCTGAGTCCTTTGCATCCTCACTTCTTTCTGGACTGCCAGGAATCAGGGTGCTCCAACTGGCTCAGAGTTCAACCTCTGACTCAGGTCTGAAGTAAGGGATATTTCCATGTGCAAACAAGCCCTTTCCACCATCAGAAGGGGTGAAGCTGATTAGGTAGGCTGGGTAGATGCAGAAGTGGGTGCCAAAATAGATATTTATCACTAATTGTGACCAGAAAATAATTTTTTGCTTTATCTGAGACCACAAAGCAGTATTATGCTGATGTTCTATAGAACACTTTTATCCCAAATTTTTAAAGTGAAAAGGTTCTTTTAAAAAAATCCTCTTTGCTATTGACTAATGTGTCTAGAATTTTGTTATTTTCTGCTGTGTAATAAAATGGACTGTCTTTGTTATTCTTCTGTTGCACAGATAACTTTTTAAACTTTCCAAGAATGCTGAAAAGGTTTGATGCAGCATATATTTTAAGCAGTTTTGATACATCCATTACACAGGAGATGTATTCTATAGTCTCTTATGTAGACTTTACTTCTCTGTTTTACCTGAATGTGTTTTAAAGTGCCAATAGCAGTATAAAAGGCATTCAAATAAAACAAAGACAGTACTCCTTCTCTGCATGTATGTGTGAAAGCAAAAGAGAAATGAAGAAAAACCTTCAGGACCACATTTAGCAGGTGTAAAAGCTTGCCCAGATCTCAGTTACCTCCCAAATTAGTTCAAAATATCACCAAGCACATAAGTCAGGAGTGCAGAAGGAGGCTGCAGGACTGAAGGGTGTCATAATCCCATCAACCAGCAATGAATCAATTCAGCAGCATCTGCAAATCTCAGCAGGAGATTTCGATGTGTTGTCTATAAAAGTTTGATCCAAGCCATGGTCCCTGATGCAGCTGATATTCCCCTTGTATTGTGGAAGAGTCCTTTAACCTGGCTTCAGTTATGACACCAAATTTCTGCTAAGGTCAGACATTTCATGGCTGACCCCTGCCAAATGAGTTTTTCCTGATAGTTTCATGTGCAGAAATTATCGTCTTTCTCCCTTTGCTTTACAAGCCACTGCATAGTACTGGCAACACAAAATAACTTTCCAGTGCAACTCAAACCTGGACACACTTCAGTGGTGTGTGAGGTTCCTTAGTACTCTCTCTTACAAGTTCCTATTCATAGGCACAAATAAATTCATTAAATGTTAACCATTTTATCTGATTTTTAAAAAATCTTTTTCTGTTTTTCTGCTTTTCTAGGAAGTTGATGGAAGAACTGGATATTTCAATATTTTGATATGATCCCTGAACAATCATGTCTGGAAAGAGGATAGAGGAAAATATACTGATTTTCAACAAAGGGGGTCGGGGGAGCAAAATCTTATGCCCTTTCCCCTGATTTGGGATGGTGGCAGTGGTACAGGCTGAGTGAGAAACAGTAGAGGAGGGCAAGAGAGAGACAGAGGCTGGGAGGAGGGCTGAGCTCCAGCTCTGGAATGCCACAAACTGGGCAACACAAACTTCTATTTTTCTAGGATGCCCAGGTCCAGTTATACTTCAGAACTCCTTGCTGTCTGTATTTTACAGCTTTTTTCCCTTATCCCAGCTTTGAATAGCATATTCATAGATGCTAAACTTTCTCAAGCCAACAGAAGTGTTTTCATTGATTTAACATAAGCAAGGTTTCAATCCAGTCCCAAAAATTAAACAAGAGATGACTTTTTTGTCAGTTCAGCAGTGGCTAAACCATAGCATTGAGAATATTCCCCTCCCACTCTCTCTCAGGACTGAAGGATTCAGCTTATATTGTTCAAAGTTTAATTCAGACAAAATTTATTAAGAAATCTGTTGTGTTGGCTGATGCCGTACAGCAATAACAAGCCTTGGGTATGTAAACCAGGGTGAGAGAGGGTTTGTCCTTGGCTTCTGAAATCTAATGTGCCTGTAGTCATAATGCTTGCAGACATTTGTTGCAGGTGGTCAAGAAATAACTGTTTCACAGGGCAAACTTTAGAAGCGCTGAGCAGTTTCAGGTCTTCTTGGGCAGGTTAAGGAGGCACCAAGAAGCTGTAGCTGTGTTGACATGTTCTCTCTTTGTTGACTTTTTGGTATTGTTTTTCTATTTTATGTTTCACCATAGTACCAAGGTCTACCTGCCAGGCAGGATTCATGAACCCTCTGAGACCGTGGCTTGACTGCCTGACTGATGCATTTCTGTCTTTTCATCACACAAAGCTGACAGGCTGTTGTAGTAAGTCGAGGACGACCATGAAATAAAAACTGGGCACCTTATGACGATGGCCTACATTCAGCTTTTTATTGTTTCATCCACTATATTACATCTTGTTCTCACACAGCTGCACTCACAGTCTGCCTGTAGAATCTTACATACCAAAACTATTCTTAGCTCTATTATCTATATATTATCACCAGCCTTCACATATGATTGGGTGTTCACTTCTTATTTACATTTTTCCTTGCTGCTAGGCTCCACAGCCTTGCTGTATACCTCCACAACAGACCATCTTATCTCCTGTCCCTTTCACCTTCTGGCCATCTCTTCAGCACTTTGGCAGGGATCTTGATGTGATTTTCCATCTCTTTAGTAGGTAAATGTATCACATAACTTCTGCTGTGAACTGATCTTTTTTTGTGATCAGTTTTTTTCCCTTTGTAGATGTCTTGTCTATCAGTGGCTCCAAGCTCTTTCCCACTTTCTGCATGCATTTTACATGGAATTTCTTACGGAAGGAAATAACTTAATTGAAGTTTCCAGATTTAATATAAATATTTGAATGATTTGTGATAACTTGGGTATACAGGAGGTTATCCTAAAATCTCATTCGGAGATATATTTCAATGAAGATGTCCATTCACATAAAAGGGACACTCAGGCCAGTAGAGAAGGGCTACCTAAGAAGGTAAACCCAGCCATATTCGGTCTGAGTCTTTTTTCAGGCTGGAGAACCTGCTGGAGACAGGGTACTGCACCATGAAGTCCCTTGCCTTGGCCCAGTGTGACCAAGCTCATGTGTGCTTTAGAGTGCTCAACATATCGTAGAGGGACTTTTGTGCAAAGGAACCTTTTCATTTATTTAACTTCAGCCTGCCCCTTTCTCCTCTCAGCTGATGCCCCTCAGTTCATACATTGGACAGGATGGTGAAAAATATATCAAGTGTGGAAAAAATAATCAGCAAGTATTGAGAAAGTTTAAACACAAACGAGTTAACATTCTACTCTACTAAATTTTTGATAACAGTGTCAGTTTCAGCTTTCAAGAAGTCATTGAGATGACTTGTACTACAGGCACACATTTTGGTTATTTTGCTTACCGTCAGAGCTTGTTGAACCTCAGTGTGGTTGTGGACTGGGGGTCTGCAGGCAGCAAATCCCCTTGGCTCTTGTTTGATCCTTTCCCCTTGCTGTGTCACATCTGCTGAAATGCACTGTGTGCAAAGGCGATATAACAAACAGCAATTTAGAATTTATTATATAAAATGACCATAAGCACATATGGGCTGCATTATTTTGTTCAGTTTAAATTGATATTTTTTATTTTTTTGCTTACATAGAATAGAAATAACACTGTTTCAAGAGTCTACCTATGTTTCTTCCTCTATACAAGCTGCTCATTCTGGGGATGAGATTTGGGAACTGTAACTAATGGTTAAGCAGGTCATTTCTGCATTATGTAACTACTCTAGATTATTGCTTCTCTAGTTTATTCTAAAGTAAGTCTGCATTACTTTCCTGTCACTCATAAATATTAATAGCTACTATTTGGCTAAATAAATAATTACAACAACCAATTTCACTTTGAAAACAATCTACAACTGCAGTGAATAATCTCTCATCAGCTGATAAATACTGGTCAGCTGTGTTTGTCAGTGTCTTAAGAAATACAAGACATACAAAAATCCATATTTAATGCAGTGCACTTTTATTATCCTCATTTATTTATTAACTTCCTGTGCAGATGTTTTTGTGGCTTGGTAAGGGGAATGCCTATTCTTCTACATTGCCATTTGGACTAAGATCTGTCATTCAGGGGAGCTGGTGTCAGGAAATTTAGGTGAGTGGGGCAAGTAAAAACAGGTTCCTGCATGCTGTAACAGTAAAAAAGAGGACGACGCATAAATTCTTCTCTGGGTCAATTACTGATCTTTCAAGGGCTTTCTCTGAACTGCATCAGTCCACACAGCTCAAGAGGCAGCATGTGTACATGGGAACATGGGTGCATTACCCTGGGGTATGACAGTATGGGAATTCAGTGCACATCAGCTGCTCTCTATCTGTGCATGTTTTGCTCTGCCTTCAGTACAAAATAACTGACTCTTCTTTACTGGGAAAAAAACTGGGGACCAGTTTCTGTGAAGTATCTTGACATGCAATCCCTTCATCCTCTTGTCAATAATATTCCATCTGTTCTGGACGAGTTTATAATGCCACAGAATCTTGAAAAATTAGAGTATATTTTTAATAAAAAACTGAAAAAAAATTGATAATCTTTCTGGGTACTTGTTCTCACTAAGAAAGTTTGAAAAAGCTATTGCCAACACACTTGTTCTGATTTCAGTCGAAGACTTCCTTGAACTGAAACAGAGCAGAATTCTGGTGTTTAGCGTGCAGCAGCTCAGCTCTTAGGAAATGCTATTTCTCAGCTTGGCTGCTCTCTTCAAGAAATAAAAAATTCCCCTGCTATTTCAAGAAGTAAAGTAAATATGTATCTTTACTGTTTGCACAGGGTAAACTTTCATTTAGTAGCATAAAAAAAAAAATAAAATTGGACAACACCATCTTCACATTAGACAAATGGTATTTAAATTAAAACCAGTGTAATTTGTGCAAGTTATCTTCCAGGTCTTTCTATACTTAAGTCAAATTTTGAAGGATTCATAAATATAACAACATTTTTTTTTCAACCTCTTCTGCCATGGACAAAACCTCCCTAGGGGACATGCTTTGTGTTTCAATGAGTGCAAAATGATATTCTACCTCAGGAATGTATTTTATAAATAGGGAGGTTTTTACTGTGAGTCATTAGCCAAATAACATTTCTGTTACAAGAACGAGTGGTAGGGGTAATTTGCATTGTAATTTGGGGTCAGGCTACTTGAAAGCATGTTCTCACTAAAATATAATCAAATAGGGGGTTCTTTGACTTGCTGGAAAGCTGAAGCTTTGGTAGGATGGAACAGGATTCAGATTGTTTGGGTTTTTAAAGTTTTTTGGAACAAATCTGAATGGCACATTAGGGGTTAAAATAAGTGTCTAGAGAGAAAACAGGAAGGAGGAATTGTGTCTGGTCATTCGTTGTGCCTGTCCCCACAGTAGGCTCCAGCAAGAGGTAATAAGAACAATTACACGTAAAGTCTTGATCAAGCCCCATCAATCCACAATATTGCATGCTCTGTGAAATACGTTTTGGGATATTTTTGTTGCCAAATACTAACAAATATATTACTTTTTTGTTTGTTTGTTTGTTTTGGTTTGTTTTCCTTTAGAACCTTAGCCTGATTTGGGCAGCTGTTCTTGGGCATACCATTCATACCTGGTGTTTGTGCAGTCGTTCTGTCAAATGTCAAGCCTTTGATATGAAGATGGGAGACAAAATAGAGCTTTTCAATGAAGAAGCAAATTTTCACAGAGTAATTCAGGTATAGATACCATTTCAAAGACATGTATTATGAGTGACCTTAAGTGTTTTTCAAATGTTTGTTGTTGGATTCAGTCACAACTTTTTTATTATCCTCTCTGTGCTTAATTGTATACATCTGCATCTGAAAACACATAACTATATCCGTTCCAATATAATTTTTCGGTTTTGGAGGAAACGTAACTTGATTACAAGTGTTTTATTCTGTTCCCTGTACATTTTAAAAGGCAGTGAATGAAGTTTTGCATGTAGTGAGGTGACAGACATATATCACTACAGACACAAACAGTCTTCAAATCAGTATGAAGGAAATCATTGTCTTCACTGTCGCTATAGTGTTGAGACTGATTGTATTTTAATTTGGTGTTTGCCACATGCATGTCTCATAAAAAGCACTAAATAACAAACCAGGAGAGAAAGAAAAATAAATCTCTGACTTCTTGCTTTGCCATAATTGAGCTGGAGTTATTTTAGGAACAAGCTAGATTGGTTTTCCCTGAGACTAAAAAATATACAAGAGACCGTGGTTTCCAGAAAGGAATCAAATTGAATGAAATGCCAGCACTGGAAAAGGGATCCTACCCAGATGCTGGGTGGTTTTTTACTGGGTTATGCTGGTCCTGACCTTGGGAACATGGTGTTCCACCAACCATGATAGGTCCTCCTGTGGCTAGTCACAAGTCCACATCTCCCAGGGAGCAGAAAGCCACAGAGGATGAGGAAAATTAACTTTTGAGAGAAATATGTTTGTTAGGGAAGTACAATATGGTAAAACAGAGCATTCACATTGTCAGCCCTTGCTAACAGGCTTTTCCTCTGGGAAGAGCTGATAACAGTGTATCAGCATAGCAGGTCCAAAGCATCGTCTTTTACCTCCAATAAGTGTGAAGGACAAACTCAAGATGACTAAAAGTAGTGCAGAGTAGGCTTTCCACTCATAATAGTGTTTCTGGTAAGCTTTGTACTGTAAACAAAAATAATAGAAGCTCATCCCTTGAGCTTCATTAGCATTGCTTGAGTGCTAAATCCTTTGCTTCAGTGAGTTCTTCTCACTTTTTGCAAATTGTATGGGCAAAACCTGAGTTCAGGCTCTCCTTCCCTCTCTCGTGTGGGTAAAATGTTGCTGACAGGGAAAATGGTGGTTCTCTATCTGGAGGTTTTGGGGGTCACTGGTGTTGCAGACCTACAGATGTAGGTCTTGTTTCACTGACTCTGCCATCGTCTTGTCCCAGCTGACAGCCACCTGAGGTATGCTGGCTACCTCAATTCATCATGGGTGTGATGATGTTAGAAAAGAGTGGGAACCTGTGAAAAGTAGAATCTGCTAACACAGACAGCCACAACATGGGTGATGAAATTGCATGATGCATTTAACAGAATGCATTTGTTTGCTGAATGCATCAAAAACAGTACAGTAGATCACACACTCTTCTTGTTCCGTGAGAAGGTAAAACCACTCATTTTATAAGCTCATCTGTATTACCTCTCAAGGTAAACTTAAAGGATGCATTCATATTATCAGCCTTTTGAACCTGGGAAGCCTGATGCTGACTTGTCTTCATCTTGTTATGATGCTTCAGACAGCCAGTTGAGGGTCTGGATCCCATTTTAATAGGTACTTTAGAAATATAGAATAAGGGGCTTCTAAGTATGAAGCAATAGACGGATACAGACTGAGCAGGAATGAGAAGGTATGGCTTAGCTTTGTAAGCAGTGATAATAGCCTTGCCACATTTTTTTTGCCTTTTTTGTTTGCAAAAGAAAGCTTAAGGAAGGATTTGAAGGATGATAATGAAGTAACTATCAATCTGCACTCTAATTACAAGCATGCAACATGAAACCACAGCACTGCGTCATTTTAGTGGCTTGGATTGTCCAGTTTCTAGAAGAGAAATGACTTTGTTTTATCCAGAGCTTTCCTAAAATCGCAGACTGTGTTGCAGATGTCGTGGTTAGCCATCAGCATTTCAGCAGAGGAATCACTGATGTGCGAGGGCTGTTTTGTGATACAAACTGGTCCGTCTTTGCTTATGCAGTGGTTGATGACTGATTCTGCAGTAATTCTGGGTTTCAACCTGGCTCAAAGTCCTTTGACTCTAGTGGATTGGGGTGAGACCCTGAGCTCTGCTCTGTTTCCCAAGTCATGGGTCTGTTCTCAGGAACTGCATGTTGTGTGAAAGGTAAGAGGGAAGAAAAGCCAGTCCATTTCTCAGGATAATTTTCCAATGAATAAACACTGAATTTCTTAAGAATTCAAAAGAAAAAGTCCAAATCTTTCTTTGATGGGGAAAGCAAAAGTCTTGGGGAAGAAAAAAGTTTTGCATGGGACAGACAGGGCCTCAAAGCAGGGTGATTGTAAGCATTTTTTTTTTTTTTTTAAATCAAGGGGAGCATACCTGAGTTGGTTTCATTGGAAATAAAATTCCTGAAAGACATTAAATTATTTAGACTTACTGGTTTACATAAGGCAGTAAAAAAATGTCTAAACACTAAATATACCAATAATAGCAGTGCAGCATGAAATGTCCAACAGAAATGTCCAAGTCCTGCTTATATATCCCATATCATCAGGTTTACCAAGCTGTCACAAAACTAATGGTGCCTTGGTAATTTAGTGGAAGAAATAGCAGTGTACTGCAGTGAATCTTGTGGTATACCAGGTACTGTGTTGCAGATATGGGACTGCCTGGTCTATGTCTGGTGCATGGGTAGACTTCTTAAATATAGCTATTCCATGAATTCATTTTTTAAGAGGAAGAACTTATTTTTAATCTTTGTAAATATTAAGGGCATCTTGTTTTTTAAGAAATAATGTATTGCAAGACTGGGAGGATTGTCTCAGTGTAAATGCAACCTGAGCTTTTATTCTGAACAGAAACCACTCCAGAGCAGTCAGTACAGCTTTGTTCTGCATAAAATAAACAAATGAGAGGCATGCTTTCTCTCTCTTTGATTGTAAGAAATTTTATAATCTGTATGAATAGTCCTCCCTCTTTATGATCGAGATTGGTTTGCATCCTGACTGACAGAATTTGGGGGTCTCATTGCTATTTTTTGAGTCCAGCGGGGTGGAGCGAGACTGAATTTTATCTTCGTGTTCCTTGTTACTTCCAGGCAGGAGTTTTGATGCTGTTGCACTGTTGTTGATTGTTGGTATGGACCACCTAACACCTTTTATATGATGTACCATCCAAATGTGTTAGGGAGGAACACTTCATTGTGATCAACCACAGAACAGAAATGAGTAGATGTTTTCTGGCAGGAAAAAGGTGAGACCCTTGAAGAACAGTGAGGTCCCTGAAGAAGAGATAAATAAATGGAACCTTATTTTGGGTGGACATATGTTTAAAAATAGGGTACAAGAAATAATGATTTTTATTTGAAAATTTATTGATTTTCAAATTGTTTGGTTTGCACCTTCAACAAATAGAAAATTCTTTATCTCACAGAGATGGCAAAGATAGCTCATTGATTTTACTTTATAGAACTGAATGACTGCCCTGTCTGTTCTTATTTTTCAGAATCAGTTCTGTGGGAAACTGTACATCAGGAAAGAATCCTTTGCAAAACTGAAGACATAATCTTGGCCTTCTGCTCTTCTTTTATCTGATGTGTTTGATTTTGTTTTGTTATTGTCTTCAGTCTCATTTATGTAATTTTCCTTTTCTCTTTCCATCCTTTTCAAATGTCATGGTTCTTGTTTTTTAAAGTGTATAAACAGAGATGGAGGGGCTGGATTCCAGCTGCTAGTTTCATTTATCAATTTGTGCAATGATAGCTGAGAATCCTGAAGGATATAATTGAAATCAAACCTCTGAAATGGTTATAAGTCATTTCTAACTAACCACTTGAAATCTGTGTGGCTATGTTGATAGATGAGTGCTTTGTGGTGTCAAGTCATTGGTATGGTGCCCTGAAGAAAATAAAACCAACTAATAAATGGATTTATGTTAAAATCATAATGACAAATTAAAACCCCCCACAAATATGTAATAAAAGGGTTAGAGGTCTTTATACAAATTAAATAATATTCTAATGCATGAAAATTCCCTACTTTCTCCCAAATCTGGAATGTAGGTAGCCTTGGTCATGGAAGTTTCCTGTCTCAGAAATCTACATAGTGATGAGATAGTGATTACCAAAAAGATGCAAAAAAATGCAAATAAATTGCAGCTCTTTACTTATGAGTATTTTTTGTTTCCACAAAACCCTGAGTTTAGAGACAGACATAAAAAAAGAGAAATATATCCATTTCACTCAGTTCAAAGCAGATCTCACAGGTGAAATTCAGACCAACTGCAGAAGCCCTCCAGTTTCATCAGAACAAAGAGACATATTGTTAAGAATCTTCTAGGCTTGGAAGAAAAAAATCCCCTTTTGTTTTCAGCAGTTTTCCTACCTAGTATTCCTAATGCATCTAGGCAATAGTTTCCTTCACTACTGCCTTCTTTAGTTTAATTTTGCAGCTTCATATGTAAACACATTGCCTGCTTCTTCCTCCTGACTGATGCTGCAAGACCTGAATATTCTCCAGTCTGACTTGTGCTACTGCAAATGTAGCAACATGAAAATTGCTGTTGATACAAATGATGAATAACCATCCTGTGCTATATATGTCTTTCTGACAGGAAATGAAGTTATAGGCGCTAATATATACACTAAGAAATATTTTCTTACATCACATTATATTTCTTTGCCATATTTTTCTTGGCTTAATTTGTTCTATGTTCTGTGCACAGCAGGCCAGCTTCATCCTCTGGTGCAATTCTGTGAAAACTTCAGCTTCCAGAAGGGTTGAAGTTGGATGGTGATCAGTCAGAGTGCATGCCATTAATACGCTTCTCAAAGGATGAAAGAGATGGAAGACAAGGAGAGAGCCAGAAGTGCAACCAAGAAGTTTATTTCGTGCTATTGACAGATAAGTCAGACTGCCTCAGCTCAGGTTTTTCTTCTATTTGGAGTATTCATTTTAAATGCAACAAAGGCATATAACAGCACTCAGTGGGCCTAGAGGAATGAAGCCGGTTGAATGAGAACACAAACAAATGATTGGAGTACTACAGAAGTGGTGAAAAGCACAGAAAAACTGCTGTGGATTTTTTGTTCCCTCCCCTCCCCTCCCCTCCCTCCTCCTCCTCCCCTCCCCTCCCCTCCCTCCTCCTCCTCCCCTCCCCTCCCCTCCCCTCCCCTCCCCTCCCCTCCCCTCCCCTCCTGCTTCAAGAAGGAAAAACACTACTGAAGAGCAGGACTCCTTTCTACTATTTCTATTCAGAAATATTGCTCATTATGACATCATCTTAGTTATGAAACACTGGAAAGACAGAAGAAAAAGGATGAGCTTTTGATGAAAGACTAATGTCAGAAATCTAATGCCTGTAGAAGGGCTGGTTGAATTTCAGATTTTGTTGCTGTTTGGTGCCAAGATTGGATCTCCAGTATTTTGCAACTTCACAGAATTTTACATGGAGAAAAGATAAACATGACAGTCAAATCAGCTCTTTCACATCATATGCCCCAAGACCCTACCTATCACTATCTTTCATGGGAAAAGCTCTAATTTGATTACTGTGAATTATTACGTTTTTCCTATGCATACCACCTTTCATTTGCCTGGGCTAAAAGTGTTCTAATCCAAATCAATTGAACTGTTGTGTCCTCAAATTGTTTGTCAATTTGCCAACAGCAAAATTATAAATTTAAGCAGTAGCTATATTTTTCTGTTTTCTCTCAGTTCATGTTTAAATATATTGAAAATAAAAATGTTGAGACTAGAGCAAATTCTTGCTCATTATATGAAGTAAATTTTTGTCATCTCTGAGAAATAAGACTTTAATTTTTTTAATAGGAAACCAATTTTTTTTAACACTGTACATTCAGATACCAAGGTGATGACTGATATAACACATAGGAATAGAATAGAGTAGTATTATGAAATATGCCATGTTGACTGTGTTTTCAATAGTCTTAAACTTTGGAAGTTTAAGACACATTGGTTTTATGTAGGAATCATTTCCAGATATTGAAGAAAAGTGTTAGTTTTCTCAGAAATGTTCAAGTAAAGTTGACTTTTATATAACTGTGAAAAAATGTGCTGCTATGTGCAGAAATCTTTAAGAAAAGTGCCAATTTATATGGCATTTCCCCTAATATTCCTAAAATGGTGTTTGTTTTTTAAAGAAATGAGCCAATATGTCTGCCTTGCCCAGAAATATTTATTTGAAAGCATGTTTTGAAAAGTAAATATGATGATTGAATCAATACACTGAATTAATTGAAGAAATAACAAGTTCAAAGGCTAATAATGATGATGATGATGATGATGGTAGCAACAGAATTCCAAGCAATGTAACTGTCATTAAAATTTAGATCCTATGGAAAAATTAGAGCTTGTCAAATGAGAAAAGACTGGTCTGTGCAAACTGTGAGAAAAAGTAATGCCTTACGATTAATATAAGTATTATGCTATTCATCATGATTTGGACGTCCTCGTGGAATGGATGAAAATATTCACGACTCCTGAGAAAGGAAAGATTTTTAGGACATGAATGTTTTCATTTGAAGATTCATAATGGAAATGAACTTTTGTTTTCATCACTATCCAGATCTAAGCGTTTGTCACTGATTCAGGAACTAGAAACAATGCCATATGGTTTGAGTGGCTCATCACACAGCACAAACAACAACAAAATGTGGTCAGAGAGAACATCTGGCGAACATTCTGAATCTGAAGATTATCCTGATTATTCTATGAATATTTATGAGTAAAAATATTATTAATAAACTAGTCCATTAGTCCATAAGCTGTTCACAGTGAAAAGAAATAATTACTTATGCAATCAATATTATTTCAAGTGAATAATTGAATCCATTCAAATTTAACATGCTTCTGATTATATATATATAATACAGGTCTTTTGCTATACTGGATTCTCCATTTGTCTGAATCTGGAATCTGATGGCAGCTTCAAGCAAAAGATTTTAAACCTGTGCTTAGATTTGTTGTTTGTTTTATTCACAAATAGTGCATCATTAAAAAAAATTTAGAAAATTTGTGTTGGTGTGTTTAGAATATACCTCACAGACTTCAGAACACAACAAACAGTTTAGAATAGTAAATATATTTGTACAGATGTTAACCTGTGCCATAAATTAAGAAGTTGAATTCACAGGAGCTCAACATTTAGGAAAGACTGACTAGACCTACTTCTTAGAAGATTTCCTTCTGTGTATTAAGATCTTTCCATAACTCCAAATGCAGAAAACTTGAGAAACGAGAGAGGTTTACTGAACACTGATAAAAGTTCTTCATTAACTCTGTAGAAGAAAATGGAAAAAGAGTTGTTAAACAAGTTTTGGAGCATGCTGCATAGAGTTCAAATGCAAGACCTTGGTCACTCAGTCATTAGGAACTTTGATGATGACTTTGGTAGATAAAGTGTCACAGCCTTCAAATTCCTTTTAGAATCACAGAATGGTTTGGGTTTGAAAGGAACTTGAAGATCATCCAGTTCCAAACCCCCTGCCATTGTCAGAGACACCTTCCAGTAAGCCAGGTTGCTCAAGGTGCCATCCAGTCTGGCCTTGAGCACTTCTAGGGGTGGAGTATCCACAACTTCTCTGGGCAACCTGTTCCAGTGTCTCACCACTCTCACAGTAAGAAATTTATTCCTAATAATCTAATCTCAACCGACCCTCTTTCAGTTTAAAACTCTTACCCCTTGTCCTATCACTATACTCCCTCATAAAGAATCCCTTCCCATCTTTCTTAAGTAGTGTAAGGTCTCATAGCAATAAGGCCTTTCCAGAGCCTTCTCTTCTCCATGCTGAATAAGCCCAGCTCTCTCAACCTGTCCTCAGTAGGAGAGGTGCTCCTGCTCTGTGATCATTTTCATGTCCCTCCTCTGGACCTGCACAAGCAGGTCCATGTCTGTCATGCAGGGAGGACCCCAAAGCTACCAGCTGAGTCTTACAAGAGATCTTAATTCTAAAAATTCTTAATTCTGAAGCTGTTGAGAAATTCTGCCATTGATTTTGCTGGGCTAGAATTTCAATCTTGCTGTTGTGCCATCACCATACTGACAATTCAGCTGTTTGCAGTGAGGGTTAGTATTTTAATTCCATCTTGTTTCATTTGCATGTCTTGTGTAGGTCACTCCTTGCTCTGCATCTTCTGTTTTTCCCATCACCTATCCTTTGTGCTGCTTGTTCATCTTGAACAGAAATTCTTTGGAGCAGCATCTGTCTCTCTTGCACATTACTCAACACCCTGAGGTTATGGAAATCACTGAAGTATTTAAATGCTATTGCTATATGAATAATAACAATTAGAATTCTATTCCTTGAAAAAATCCAAGCTGTCTTACTGCATAGATTCATCAAATCCTTCCCAGGAACAAGGTATATATTTTTAAAGGATGTTTAATTTTTACCACTGTCTTCAACTGATATTACAAGTGTATATGCAAAAACGTATGTATCCTGAGTTTCTACAAAAATCAGTTTGTTTTTTTAAAAAATAATGAGTTTATACTAGTTATTTTTGGTGGTGTTTCAGACAGAAATAACGTTATAACCAGCTACAGAAAGTCTTGTGGCTCACACCACAGCAAGTTTTAAATCTTCTGAAGTCAATGTTGCAGCTTTCACTTAGAAAAATAGATGAAAATAAAGAGCTTCCTAGATTTTTTTCCCAAGGCAGATTAGGGGTGTGACCAGCCTAGAGTAGTTTCTGCAGTCAAATGCTTCTTTTGTTAGTAATGTTAAAATTTATTGAAACCACAACATTTTTCTTCAAAAAGGTGCTCTTTTTTTGTTCTGTCCACAGACTGCTAAGCAACAACAACAGGTTCGTCTGAAAATAATATCTTTAGAAAAATTAATTGATGGGGAAAACTTCAGTAATTAATTTGTATTCTAATGTAATGCTGTCATTACATTTCAAAATGGCAAAATATTTGAGAACTAAAACATTTCTGATGCCGATATTTCCAAAGCAACTGGTTCAGACTTAATTCCATCCCTATTATCATTCTGGAAAAAAAATAAGAGTTCATGTAATCAAAGTGTCATTGAAGTAAAAATACTTTTCCAAGCTGATGACAACAACTGTGTTCTTTTTTTTTTTTTTAATTTTTAATATTCAATATTTTATTAAAGAAAATCTGGTCCCAAGAAAATGGGATATTATGTGTCATACTTTATAAGTGCTTGGTTTTCTGCCCCTTCATGCAGCACAGTAAGTCTCAGGGAAGAGCAGTGTGGTCTCACTGTTCATACTTGGTTTCCCTTCCTACTGTGTTTCTCTGTTCTATTGTCATCCCCATCACCACGTCATGCTTCCAAACTGCTGCAGACAGTAATCTGGCTTTTCTTCTCCACATTTGAAAGCACTTTGCTCCTTTCACAGCACTGTCAAATAAGCAAGAGAGCTACAATCATTTTGGTAGGGAAGAGAAAGTGGTTGCTAGAGGAGCACAATTGTGAAATTGTTTCTTCTCTTTAAGGGCCATTCAGAGGAGGTCTTTTTAAGAAGAGTGTTCAGATCAGTCTCAGGAGAATGGAGAGCATTCTAGGAGATTTGAATTGGGTCTGAACATCTTGCAGAAGAGAGACTCTAACCCTTGATTTTAGCATCCAAGGAAATATCAGATTTTTCCTAGTTCTAGTAAAACACTCATGAAAGATAATGGCAATTGCAAAAGTCTGCCTTTTTTTGATATGTTTCACTCAGCCAGCAGGTCAGGAGAAGAAGGATGATGTACCCTGTACAAGGCAGAGAATCTGAACCAGAAAACCCAGAAAAGGAGAACATCAAAATACAGAGGATTGGACTTCATATACACCAAGAGAAGGACTGCCTGAATTAGACAGATGTTGTTCAAGCTTGTTCTTAGTGCTTAGTATTGTGTTGCAGTCTAAGCAGCAATAGTAACAGAGGAAGGAACAGAATTAGGGCTTCTGGCATCTGGTGCTGTTTTTAGCCTAGTTCCCTAGCTAGTTTCACAAAATGTAATGTAAACTCCAAAAGGTTCCTGTGATCTCCCTAAAGATAAGCAATGAGGTGGAGGAAAGAGTAAGACCTCGTCATTCTTGTCAGCTGGTGTTTATTAGACACCAGAGACCCACAGAAGAAAGTAACATTGCAGCTCTCCTAAACTGCAAAGTATTTTGATGAGACATTTAGTATTTAAGGAACACCAGAAAATTTAGTTCTGAGGCAAGAAAACATGAGAAGCTGGGGTTTGTTTTCATCAATGCCCAAGGAATTACTTGGTTTTATTGCATTTGCAACATCATCCTGTGAAGACAAACCTTTTAGATTTTAATTTCTGCCTCTGTTTTTTATTTTTTCCAAAGAACTTAAGCAAGTTCCACTCTTCTGCTGGTCAGAACAACATCAGTAACTACACTACAGAGACCAAAGGATTTCTGGTAGTGGGCAAACATGGGAAGCCCATAAACCTCCTTTTTCACAGAATCTGATGGTAGGTACCTGCCCCTTGTGGCCCCACTCACAAAATCTGTCGTTTTAAGTTAAGTTGATATGGTTTTTCTGACCAAGAGTGGTGAAGGTAATGAACGTGGTAGTAGGCCAGAGTTTACATGACACCGGTGCTGCTCAGTGCTCCCATACAAGCTTAAACATGAAAGGAGACAAAAAAAAAAAAAAAAAGGCAGCAGGGCCATTCTAGACCATGTTTGGGTGTCACCAAAGACCAGAGGTCTTGCCTGGCAAGGGAGGTACTGGACAAATTCTCTCCTCTAGAAGAGAATCTGAACCTGGAATGCCTTTTCTCATAATGTCCACCAAAAAATGATGTTTCCCATGGACAGAAAACATTTATGATTCTGGGTTGAATATGGCAAATCAATGGCTAAGAAGATATTTAAAGGCAGAGGCATTAACATCCTTAAAATAAAAGGAAACTCTTTGTTTCTGCTAATAACCTACCTAATTTTTAATTTATTTTTGTAACGTCAGTTTATGTTTTGATTTGGGTTGAATGTAATTTCTTTTTTAACTTTTTTGTTTCAGTCCCAGGCTACAAACTCAATTATTTCCTGAGATCTACAGAATGTAGTTTATAAAGAAAATGTGAGTTGTTACTCCAGTGGCCTGTTGTTCCAGAAAATATTATGTTCAGAACCATTCTGTTATTTCACTTGGATAATGTCAAAACTGCAATATAACTAATAATATGTATATAAATATGATGCTAAAGTTACCATCTTAAAGGTAAAATGAAGTAATGGAAAAACTGTTGAAAGGCAAAATTTTGCCATAATAAATTTTGTTGACACCTCAGAAAAAAAATTAATTTTTGTTGTCTCCCTTCACAAGCTGTCAAAGTTAGCACAGCTCCCAGCTGTTTTATACTTGATAAAAATACAGGTTTTGCTGGGAGAGTGAACTTTTTTTTTGAATACCACTGAAAGTTTGTACCTACAACAACATGGTGTTGATGTGCTGTGATCTGTAACAATTCCAGCAGTATTAAAAAATACTAAGGTGGGACTCACTATTTTCTGTGCTTCTTTGTAAGGAAGAATACATATTAATATTTTAGAGTGACAAAGACCATAGGTGAGAGTAAGGGGAAGCTGGTGACAGGAACAGACTCCAAATCAGATGGTCTGGAGCTGGGAGAGCTGAGTGCCCTGGTACAGAAGGATGTGCGATGGCCTGCAGCCTTTTCCCTTCCCAGGGACACCAACTGCATCTTTACACCCATTTCCTGGGAAGCTGGAAAAATCCTCTATTTACTACCAGACTCCAGTTCAGTCCAGCACAAAGAGGGTAGGAGAAACCAAGATGTAGAAGGGTGGCAGTGCCCTCAAGGAGCATACCCTGTAGTGACTGCAGATATGAGTTATCCTCTACAATGCAGTCCAGAGACCAATCTGTATGTTGTGGAAGCACTTGAGAAAGAGCTCTAGTCTTCTAGTCAGATTTCACTGAGATTGTCCAACAGCTTCAAACCTACTGAACTGGGGAAAAATGGGCTGGTAACTCCCTGAACAGACAGACATAAACACAGCACATGCAAGTTGAATATAAAACAACCACTTTGTGGGTTTTTGTTTGTTTGTTTGTTTGTTTTTTCTTATTTGTTACAATGACTGGCAACTGTCATAGTACATATACTGAGTTAAAAGTCTTTAAAGTTAAATGTTTAAAAGTCTTAAAAAAGGTAAAAACTTAAATGTTAATAAGTCTTAAAACATAAACTTGAAACATGGAAATACCAGCCATCTTCCTTCTAGATTTTCTGGGAAATCAGATGAAGTGACAAAAGTGTTGACTCCTGCTTCCCATACTTAAGCAGGAAACCAAACCATCAGCTCTGATATGAAGGTATTTTGTGAACTAGAGAAATGCAAAATGTACCTACACTTGGGTCCCCAAGTTCCCAAGCAGTACTTAATTTTCTCTTCACAGAGTATAAGGCACACAGATACTATCAATGGCAGGGGAAATAAATTTAAACTGTTTCTCACAGGCCATCTGGAGGCATCTCCTTCTCTTAAGATGACATTGAAAAGCCCACCCAATGTAAGTGAGGAGAAATTGAATCTGTCTTTGTTAAGATCGTGGGTATGACCTCATCGACCAAGGCTGGGAAAGGCTGAACTGGATTGCCAAGAATCACAGTTGATGCAGAAACATCAATAAAGTTGTGTGGTAAGAGCAGTTTCTGGTCTCTTCCTGTGTCAGCTTCAGTTGTGTTGTTACTAAGATGGTGGGGATAAACAAGGTTAACTAATGGGTTAGGAAATAAATAATGCAAAAAAAAAGGGAAACATTTTGTAATTTATATTTGTCACTGATGTGTAAAAAATTAGCTCTGTGAGTCTACAGAAACAAATGCGCAGACTAAGGGGTTTTGTGGTATTGCCCATGTACAGGAAAGCAGTCACTGTGCACAACTGCAACACTGGCAATGGGAGATGAAAATCTGGAAATAAGAAAATGTCAAAAAATACAGCTCAGTTTTAATCATACTGACTTGTTTACAAGATACCAACATTTCAAAATCGCTCCTTTGTATTAGTGGAGATGTAGATAAGAGTCTGCCTGCAGGACCAGACCTCCCCCTTCTTTTATTTTTGGGAAAGATTATATTGATAGTTTATTTGTGTCCCATTAAAATTGGTTTTGGTCTTGTCTTGCACATACTCCTTAATCAGAATGAAGTGCAGTATGCAGCTACAGTAAACCAACCCCACCACTAAAAAGAATGTACCTCCCAAAGAAAAGAATTTTTTCTCCTGCTTTTCTCAATCCTGAACTCAGTATAAACAGCTCTAAGCCCCATAAAATTGCAAATGCTATGTGGTGACACAACTACGCTGACAGATCCTGCATTGTCAGCTGTACATGTGCGTTTACATACATGCTTACTTTTCAGATACAAGGTCTTCCTGTTTATTTTTAATTATAACTAAATACGTTCAATTGCTTTTGTGAAAAGCAGTTAGAATTCACAGAGCACTGATATGCAGAGCAGTAGCTGGTGAAAGGCATTTCTGTCCTCTATCTGGGGCGTTCCTTACCAACGCGAGCCTACACTCTGTAGCCTGAAGCTCTGGGTCATCATCTCCCTCAGCAGTAAAAAGCTATGCCTCTGTTTGGTTGTATGGGATACCAGATCCTTCTGTTGAAGAGTGTTTTCCAGTGAGTAAGCACAACACCGCAATTCCGAGGTTCCCATGGGAGCTAGTGATGCGTAGCTGACTGGAATGAGAACCAACCTTTGAATAAGATGTCTTAGATGGAACATATGACTACATATGAATATAGGAGTACCTTTCCTTAAAAATAATAATCATCATCTTGTCTCAGGCTCAACCTTCTTGCTTTTAGTCATTGCCAAGGAGTGAGATGTTTTGAGACCACATACTGGCCTTGAAAGAATGCCTTTGACATTTGTTGAGTTTGGTTTGATCAGTGATCCTCTTAGTTTAAAAAAAGGAAGAAAGTTCAGAACCGGAATGTCAAAATCTCTGGGCAGCAAATGGAACATGTTGAGGGGTTTTCTTATATGTAGGCTGAAACCTGAAAATAAAGTTGGAATCAATGTTCAACCCTCAGGGATTAAGTTAAACCATTTCTGTGCCATTTTGCTTCCAACAAACGTGATTGACACCATCTTTCTGTTTATGTTCTTTAGCTGGGCTTCTGGGATGATGATCTTAGAGAAACCACTTAAACCACATTTCTCATCTGTTTGGGCTCTAACCAGCTCCTAGGATTAAATGACAGGCTTATTTTGTACTAATTGCTCTTTTGCCTGTCATGTAATTTGTCCTATATGCAGTACAAGTCCTCCAGTCTTTGACTAAAATCCTGTTTTCTTTCTCTCTATTAACCTATCTTATGTATTTCCTCACCATTCATTGCTTCAGACTTGTGTGTTTCTCTGTCTGGCCTCTGGTTTGATGGGTTTTCTTGCTCATTCGGTGTTTAGTTTTGTTAATGAATGTTTTCTTAAAAGCCTCTTTATTATTTGATATTTTAAAATATCATATTTTGAATAGACTTTATAATATTTTTTGTGTCAGCAGTCCACCACTTTTACCCTTTCCATTTGCAGATAGTTTTCTTTTCCTTGGTTCAGTATTAGCAGTTCTCTACATTTTCTGTTCCCTATGCTTTCCTATATTTCTCTTGTCCATGCTCTTGATTTTGATCTCTTTATGTAGTCATTCTATTTTTGCCTTTATGGATAATTTTTTTAACAAAGACTCTAAGTCCTTCTGTCACTAACCTTTTCAGGCTCCATTTTATTTGAGAGACCATTATTCTACTGGTGCATCATAATAAACATGATGACCTAGTTCTTTATTTTGCAGTCTCAAAGAAGATATTACTCTTCATAGAACAGGAAAACCAGTAAAAAGTTACCTTATCGTATGTACTGCAATACAGAGGTGCAGTATCAGAAAGATCCTGTTTTCAGTCATAGCAGCATTTAGCCTTTTATCATCATCTGCCCGTGTGCCACCTAATAGGTTTAGTTTGATATTTCTTCATTTTCTCAATGGTAAAGATATGGAAAGTGTTAGAAGAAAAAGTCTTCCCAGATTTTGTGATAGGAAGCAAATAAGGAGTGTTTTTATTAATCACCCTCTGGTGCATGTTGTCATGGTGTCATCTTGCTCCCCGTGCCTTTGCCACAAACAGTGGTGGTAACAGCTGGACTCAATGATCCTTGTGGGTCCCTTCCAACTCAGACTACTCTGTGACTCTGTTTGGCATACCCAGACAAACAAGAGTATTCCTCTGGCTAAAGTGTGAAAACCTTCTGCTGCTGGCAATAAAAGCCATTGGTGATGGTGAAGGCATATTTTTGTGGGCTTATATTCTACCTTTTTTCAGACAGATAAAACCTGCAATTCTGCAAGTCAATTGACAGGTAATTGCTGTGCTTCCACAAGGAGGTTGCATTATGATCATCCTGAATTTGCAGGAGTTGTAGGCAAAAGATTATGGACTAATTGCAAAGCAAATCTGGAGGAAACAAAGGAGTTGTTCAAGATTCACATCAGAGTAGGTAAGGAGTAGAAGTTTCCCCTGTTTTTCCAGATTCCAGAATCAGTTTTACCCTGCTTGAGTTTGGTACTCTGCCATTTCTTACTCTTAAAACTGAATTATACTAAGTTCCTTCCCTAGTTTTGGTTTGGACTTTCCATTTTTCACATCCTTAGTTTGAAATATTTTTCTAATATATTCATATTTATTTCCAGGCATCCAGCCTACTTTTAGTCTGGCCTTTGCATCTTTTTTTCCTTCTCTGTTTTGGTCCAACATAAACGATTCCCTTTCAGCACACACAGTACCCTGCTATTTATTTGAGATTGAAAGAAGGAAAGAAAGTAGTTTTCTCATTCAGCTTCTAGGACATCTCCAATTTTAGGGCATGTTTTGGCCACCTCCTAGGTAAAATCCAGTCCTGGTCATCAGTCTAATAAGTTAGTGTGTGTGGCTAATAGAACTTGTCTACAGATTCAAACACTTTGGTTTAATCATAATCATGTTTTAAGAGTTATGTACTAGCAGATTTTTATGTATTATTTAATTATATTTGTAAACAAGAGATGCAATGTTTCATTCAAGTAATTTTATAATCAACTTTTACATTGCCTAGATTTGTTATTCTAGGTAGGGGACCAGCCTGAAACTTTGGAAATCGCCAACACAAAAAGATGCTAAAGCAAAAGAAAAAGCGGGCTCTCTTGACATTCTTTGTTTCTAAGAAGGAAAGGCACATTATTGTTTGTTAGAAATGCATATGTCTGTTTTCATGGCAGAACTAAGTTTTACAGCCTTATATTGTATACACTCCTTTTGGGTTTGGTCGTGTTGGGGTATTTTTGTGTGTGTGTTTTTTTCTTTGTTTTGTTTTGGGGTTTTGTTTTGTTTCTTTTTGGTTTCTGTTGTTTTGTTTTGGTTTGGTTTAATTTTTGTTTGTTTAAAAATGTATAGATTGTTTGTATATTAGGACAAATTAGCTGCTTCTTTGCAGCGTATTTCTCAGACTGAAGTCAAGGAAAGTATTAATTCTGTCTTGATATATCATCCATTACAGTGGGGTCCTGGCCCAGGGCTATGGTTCTGAGTGTCAGTAATAAAACACAAATATAATAGTTAGTAATGCTTTGGCTCCTTGGGTGGAACATCTGTCTGACCTGCACTGTAACCAAATTCGGCTTTTTTCTTTAAATAATACCAAGATTGGAATTTTGTATGTATTTGCCATGAAAAGAGGTTTTACCCATATATTTTTTTCAAAGATCTAAAGCCTTTAGTATGAAAAAATGATTCTGTCTATTTTCAGAGCTCTCCTTATTGTGGTACATGAAAATAAGGGCGCTATAAAAAGTTTCGAAGGTCCCAAGCATTCATCAGGCTAGATTTTCAAGATGGGTGTTTAGGCATCTATTTGTCTGCAGGGATTCAGTGCAGTATGGGTATGTCAGCTGTCTGGAGTGCTTTAGGGGGATTTTGGCATCCCAGCTGTGATCTGAGCCCACATGGAGTTCTGGCTGGGTACGAATACAACGGGAAACACTCAGGAGAAGAAATTATGCTTATACACTGCTCCTGCCTTTGGCACCTTGACCAAAATGTTGGAAAATTGCTCTGCTACATCCAGGGTACTTCATGAGTGAGGGAGTTACTTTCGGCATATGGCTGACAAAAGAGGCTGTCTAGACTTGCAGGTGAAACACTCTCTTGGCAGGTAGGAGGCTGAGTGAGAGCATTCAAAGTGTGGTGACACTCAAGAGAATGCCCCAGTTGCAAAGCCAGTTCCAAACCCTTCTCTGGAACACTTGAAACTGAGAGGATGCTCTTACCTCTCTACTTTTAGAACACCCTTTGTGGAACTGGACCAGTGTCCATGAGGCAGAGCAGGTAGCTGGCCCTATCCCACAAGTTGTGGCATTAGCTGAAGAGAGTGGTAAATTATTTACTGAAAGGTTAAACAGCTTCAACTGACAGAAATGGTAGCACCTTCTGGCAGCCCCCTGAGCTCCTCTGCCTTGGCAGAATGCCCTCTGGTGCCGTAATTAATGTGTTCATGAAGGACTGAGGTGCAGGTTTTACTGCTAGATTCAGGCATCTCATAGCTCCAAAGAAAGATTAAAGACGTAGCCTCCCTTCTTCCCCTTTTCTGTTGGTGAGCTCTGGCACCACTGGTAGGACCTGGCTCTGCATGAGGCTGGCGTAAGGAAAACAGGTTTGAGACACAGTCTTGCATTGCCTTGTCCCAAAGCAATGCTTGTCATTGCCAGGACTGAGACACTTCTGGAGATACTCTAGGACAAAACTTGAAATGCCCATTATATTCTAGCATCAAAGAAAGAGATTAACAGGTATCTACAAGTACAAGGAAGAGCTGTGCTGGGTGAACAATTTTAGCATGAGTTCCAATATGGAAAGTCTCCTAGGTCTCCTCCTGAAGTCCTTCTGGTCCAATGCCTATGTTTTCCAGAAGGACCTTAAACCTGACTCACAGATTTCTCATACCTTTGGAAATCTGGTCATGGGTATTTTCAGTGAGTTTCTAACTGTAAATTCCTACCACAGGCATATTTAAATTTTGGAGACATTTTATGAGTCCTGTCAAATTCCTCCACTCCTCCTTCCTTCCTCTTATTTTGGTAGGTAAAGCATCTTTTATATCTGAGGAACTGAAAATACTTTTTGCATCTTTTTTTTGTTCAATTTCCTTCTCTAGACTCCACTGGAGCATCTCAAATGTATTGAGAGTGCCTGAAGAATAGGTTTTCCCCATTTAAATGTGTTTAGCAGACCAAAGGTTTTAGCTGTGTGTTATGTCAGTTTGCTGTACATTTAACGTTTTAACACTTAAACATTTTTAGCTCCCAGTATGAAGAAAGCTCCTAGGTTCTCCACTGAAGACTGAAATTACTATTGCAATACCTTGGCTGAGGAGCAAGGTGAATTTAATTCACCTGTAGGTGCCACTCCCACACACCTCCACCCCAGCAGGTGGAAAAAAACTGAAGAGGACTTGGCTGAGAATCTAAGGGGGT
This sequence comes from Myiozetetes cayanensis, assembly GCF_022539395.1. NCBI lineage: Eukaryota > Metazoa > Chordata > Aves > Passeriformes > Tyrannidae > Myiozetetes > Myiozetetes cayanensis. Next base: position 81,863,235 of record NW_026087411.1, on the reverse strand, counting down.
GTGTATAGGTATATCAGTAGATGTTGGCATAGGACAGTAACAATTTTCACATGCTCTTGTTTGCATTCCCCCTGTCTTTCTCTTTCTCTCACAGAAGGAATATGCTGAATGTGAATCTTGTAGAAAGATAAGTCTTTTTTTTCTACTGCTGAGCACAGTACAACTGAATATCCCTCTGGGCATGGATCTAGGGTCTTGAAACAGGGCCATATTCTAGTCCTTGCTAGCAGAGCCAAATTCATTGTTTGAAAAGCATTTGTTATGTCATGAAAGGTTGCATAAACAATTCATCAACTGAAAGCAGCTTAAACATGTCTAAACGACCTATTACAAGAGTCTGGGGACAGCTGAAGGTTGCAGAAAGGTAGTTCAGCTGGTTCTGCAGGTGCATTTAGTTTCTCTCTTTAAAGAGCCTGAAAATGAAACTCATCAACTCTTATCCTAGCAGAGAAGAGCAATTCATAGCATCATAGGATGATGCAGGTGTGAAGGGACTTCAGCAGGTTTCTAGTCTAGTTTCCTGATCAGCAGTAGGGTCAACTGCAAAGTTCTGAAAGCTGATGAAAATAGGGTCAAAGATAAAACAATAGGGTTGAGTTTCAACATTCAGATAAAAGGAAAAATATCAGAAAAAAAAATACAAGGATGTAAATAGGGCAAGCAATGAGAAAATTAGTAATATATTGGCACAAAGGAGAGTCATGGCTTGCAAAGGTCTTGATCTAAGGTCTGTTGCAATCTGCTGTAAGATTTGCAGCAAAGTCAATGAGTTAGGGATCAGGTTCTCAGACTGATAGTTCATGGAAAGATTAAGGAATGACTTGAAATGCAGTTAGGCAGTGAAAATACACTGGCAGCTTTTCAGCAACATTACTATATGGTGGGGGGAGTTTAATCTTGTTTCTCATTAAATACATGTGGGAGGGCACAAAGCAGAGGTCTTCCTCCTGTTGAGGAGGGAAAGAGCCAGCTTTGAGGCTCTACAGCTCTTCAGCCACGCTGAAGATTACAGTCACTCTCTTCTGGAGAGTCCAGCAGTTCTCTGAATTTCACAAGAGCAGCTCGCTCTCCAGCCTGTCTAGCTCCCCTTGGCTGGTAGACCTGTCCTTGAGCATACTGACTGGTTCCCCAGTTTGATGTCGTTACTACCTGCCACTGCAAGCAAGGGTAGCTGAGGTTCTTGTCAATAGATCCCTTGGAGTGGATTAGAGTCAAACAACACTGAATGACTGGTGTTTATATATATATATATGCAGGACTTATTTTAGAACGATGTGGTTGCAATGGAAAGAAGGTATGTAGCCATTTTGGTTATTATCTATAGAAATGCAACAGTGTAAAAGTACAAAGATATCATATAAGAAAAGATATAAGGAAAAGAAAGAAAGAGAAAGAAAGGATCAGAGTAGATAGTGGAGAGGTACCTCCCATGAGACTTGTAATGAGACTTGATTGTTGCAATTTAGATGTCCCTTGGTCAAAGTGATGGTTGAGGTTTTGATCTGTTGGGGGTAGGGGAATCTTATGAAACACAAAGTTCAGTGGGTAATTATATGTTCAGGTTTGGGTGGGAATGCTCAGGTACCTCCGTGGGGAGGAGTTTTACACTGTAGCAACATGTGGATCTGTTAGAACATTGTGAATCATGTGCATTCCCTGGTGGAAGGCCCCAGAAATGAGTCTGGGAGCACTTTGGGCGTCTTTGATGGTTTGTGACACCTAAGGCATCTCATATCAGTGCAGTTGAGCCAGTTATGCCCCATCAGAAGGGATGAACAACTTCAGGCCTACTTATGAATGTCCTGGTACTCCCAAGGGTGGGAGTTTTGCACCTGAGCCAGTTGTGCAAGGGGGGACATTGGCATAATAAAAACCATTATCCCACTTTTCAGAATTTGATTCTTAATGGCCCCTTCCCTTACCTGGCTCAAAACCCAGCTTGTTGCTAAACAAAGTTTGGTTTGTTGTGGTCATCCTCTGGTGATGGGTGTGCACCCCTCTGCACCTTGGCTGTTCTTATGAAGTTTTCGCCATCCCACATACAGAAACTGTCTTCCTCCTCTTTGGCTGGGGGAGGTGCAAATGTGGCCTCAGCAAAGCACCCTGCTACTTTCCAAATGGTCAATTGTTTGAATCATTAACCTTAATGTTTCAGTCACTCACAGGTGTCAAATGCAAACTTGATGAAGGGGCACTCAGTCACCTCCTTTAGGCCTCTGATAAGGACATTATACTGGACAAGTTCTGGTAAAGGCCCCTAGGCAATGCTAATTTGTCACTTCCCACCAGGGAGAGTACAACACACTAACCACTAACCTATTTAATCCACTGTCCAACCAGTTCTTTATTCCCTTGCCCTTCCACCCATCCATTCTGTAATATCTTGGATACAAGATTAGTGTGGGAGACAACGTCAAAAGCCTCATTAATGTCAAGGTAAATGACACTCACTAACCTCTCAGCTACAAATCCAGGAAATTTGTCATAGAAGGATATCAGATTGGTCAAGTATGACTTACTACTGGTAAATCCATACTGGAAATTTGCTTTTCATTCTCCATGTACTCATGACCAGCTTTTTGTCTGGGACAAGTTTTTTGTCTTTAATCCCTGACTTGGTCTTCATACTGTGCTCTTAACATCATCATCTCAGAACTCTCCCACTTATCACCAGAGGCCTGGGAGACCTCACTGATGAACACAGGCAAAGCAGGCACTGAGTACATTATTTTGTCCACTATCTCTAAGTCACTACTCCAATTAGTATTTAACCTTGCATTTTCCTTTTTAGTAGTGTTTTACTACTACTTTGGTCATAGAAGCTCTTCTTGAAAGTTTTAGCTCCAGCTGGCCTTTGGCTTTTGTGACACTGCATGTCCTGAAAATGTTTTCAAGTTCTTCATTCATATCTTGGCCCTGCTTCCCATTTACATTGCCTTTTTGCATCAGAGCTGGTCATGACTTTCCAGCCCAGCCAGACTAATATGCTGGTAAGTCCGCTTGGTTTCCTAGGGACTATGATGAACTGTTCCCTAAAGACCTGCCAGCTTCCCTGATCTCCTTTGACCCCTCAGAGACACAATGATGTCACTTACCTGTTCCTTGAATAGTCTGAAGTCTGCTCTCTTATGCTTTACTATCTCTTTCCTTGCTCCCCTCTGGATCTCAGAGTCCACTATTTCATGGTCATTGCAGTCAGCATTGCCACTGATTATCTTACCTCTGATCAGCTCTTTTTTATTAGTGAATAGTAGATCCAACCATGTATCAACCTTAGTTGCCCATTGCATACCTGAGACAAGAAGTTATCCTCTTCCACAGATCCTCTTGACTGTCTGTGTCCCACTGCATTATCTTTCTGGCAGCTGCTGAGAATGTTGAAGTCTGCCTTGAGATCCAGGGTGTGTGATCCAGAGAGTTCTGTACATTTGAAGAACTGCTGTGATGGAAATACAAAGCTGAATGATGAGAATCTAGCGCAGATTACTTCAGCTATAACATTGTAAATAATAAATATTACTTCGTAGATCATAGGATCGTAGCACACTTCAGGTGCAAAGGGACTTCAGGAAGACCACCTCAAATCAAGGGCAGCTATGAGATCAGACCAGATTGCTCAGGCCTTAATCCGTAGGTGTTCTGAAAACCTCCAAGGCTGGAGACCACAGAGCCCCTCTGGACAATCTGTTCCTGTGGTTGACTGTCCTGACCTTTTTATGTTTAACACTGAACAAGGAAGAAAAAAAAAAGTTAAAGGAATGAATATGCTCATTATCATTTTGTGGATGACAATATAATGCTCCTCCTAGTGAAAGCTCATAAATCTTCTCTTTAAAACTGAGATAATGAAAAAATTATAAACTATTCCATGAGATAGCCATTGAAAGACAAATACAATTGTCTTCAATAAATCGCTATTTGATTTAAGAAATCATCAGAAGAATCTTAGTGTGTTAGCAGCTTCTCTTCAGAGGCTCCCTCAGTCAGATCTGTAGTATTACCATTGCAGTGCTGCACTGTATAATAAGTACTGAAAAAATTACAAGCTTAGCCTTATTTTGCTCATACGGTTTGAGGTTTCATTGCCACAGACTGATGGAGGCATGACACAGTATGTAAAATGGAGCATTACCACATCTGCTGTTGTATCAAAGGCATTTGTCTTGCAGTATCACCACTGAAATTTTGTAAAGAAATAGAATGATACTGTGTTGCCATCATATTAGTATTAGTTGTACTCTGACATAATTTTATACCCTCTTTTCCCCGCCAGTATTTCAAGTCTGGTATTCATACACCAATTTGGGACATGCTTTGGTGATGATGTAGATGTATGAAAACAGCGACATAGATGATTCATATATATTTTTTATTTTATTTTAATTTAATTTTTTTTATTTCTGGACAACTCTTGGCAAAACTTAAAAAACCAACCACTAATATAACATAAATATAGAGGATACATTTCTATTTCTAGAGGTAAATGTACTTGCAAAGGTGCTGTATTTTAACGCTTTGAGGACTGCGAGCACACAGTCATGTCCTACCATCTAGGGTCATAGTCACTTCGAAAGCAAAGCACTGTCCATTTGCAGTTGTGACTATTTGTGTTATTTCCTTTCCCGTGCACAGAGATATCTTGGTTTTTTTTTTTTTTCCTAAAAATGGCCATTTCAACTCCAAGAAAGGCACGCCTTCCTAACAATGAGGTCCAAAGGGAGAGCTCATGCCGAAATGCCTGAAAGCGCTCTGTGAAAGAAGGGGGAAACCCTGTTGTAATGAGGCTCTCCCTCGAGATGTGAGAGCTTTTGCAAACCTGGGGGACAAACTGAGCAGCTTTTTCCTCTGACTGAGGAATTCAACCCTTTTTGTGGGGAATATATAAATGCCCTCCCTGGACTGGTGCAAATACATGACTTACCACTGCTCCACCAAAACTGAATCAGACAGGTAGTTCTGGCCTGTTCATGAGGATGTGCTGTCGCAGAGCAGTTTTCAAAAGGACTTTAATTCTGCTTTTATTTCCTGTGTGTTCACGCTGACATTGCCTCTGGTCCTGAGCTCAGATTTTGGGAATATGGGCAAAATTGGAGAGGGCAAGTGAGAGAGGGCATTGCATGTTAACCCCAAGAGATATACTCTGTCAGATGCTTTTCCTCAGACAATGTGGACCTGATTGAAGCTGTGCTGTTTCTTTGGTGCTCCAAAGACATCAGCGGCTACAGCCTGCACCACCATAATCATAAGGTAAGAGAGAAGGGCGTCTCAGATATGTTCCATAGCAGAGCAAGTAACAGCAGCATATAAGGATTGATATAAGGACTGATGGGTACCAAAGGAGCTGAAGAAAGTCTGATAGAGAATTGGAAACTTTGCTGTGCTACAGTCCAGGCAGACATCTCAAATATCCTGCAGCTAGCTTCTTTGAGAGATTGGTGTTTTTGAACTCTCCTTGTGGAGAGGTGGATTGTGAAATATCTGAAATATGGAGCTAAACCTGCAATTCCCACATCCCAACAGGTGAGTTTTTTGGTGGGCAATCAAGGCCTTCCTGGTGTCCCTGTGTGTCCCCATAACTGATTTTTTTGACATATATAGATCAGATATGCAATGGCCCAAGCAACTAGGACATTTAAGGTCCTTCCATCAAAAATTAATCAACACTCTGACTCTTAACTATCAAATGTAATCTTTTCCATGAAGCTTTTTGTGAATATTGGTTCAAATGTGATGTATTCTGATATAGAATCTCACAAAGAAGTTGTGACTGTTAACTTGGAATTGAGCACAAATCAAGGCCCTGCTCACCAAGCCACCATAAGCTCTTTATTTAAGTTACTTCAAAACCAAATACTTCTTCCATTGTGCCTGAAGTACATGATACGATTAACATAAATTAATAAATTTGCAAGTACCATCAGGACAATTATATGTAAAAAAATTGTGAGTACCTAGTCCCTTTCCTAAACTTTATTAATTTTTTTTACTGTCCCTCCCCTTGTTTATTGGTGGCATCTGGCACATCCCACGCAACAGAGGTCTATCTTGTCACAAGTGTGAGCTACTAATGAACTGCTGAACTACTCTAACTTCCAGTGAAGTGATCGCATTTTGCCTTCTTCTGCACTCAGCAGGAGCATCACTTCCTGCAGGTACCCAAAAAGCAAGAGGGCTCTTTTCTCTTCTGAAATAGACTGAAAAGTCTGAAAAGTCTCTTTCAGAGGGCTACTTAGCTTCTAGGGAAGCTGAGAAGGAATCTGTGTTGACTGACTCCTAATTTAGGATCCTTTGGTTAGACAAAATGAACCTGGGCCCTTGACAGGACTTGAGTACGTAAATCTTTGAGGATTTGAGCCTAATCTCTTTGTACAAGGATCAAAGTCAAATCTTGCCTATTTGCTTTTTAATGCCTAACAAATTTTTTTATGTTATTTAAAAATAACAATTTCTGATAATGACTCATTTATAGAAGTTATTACTTGCTTCTAGTTTTCTTTTAACAGATCTAGAGATAAGAGAAAAACTGGATTATAATATCTTTGTATTACAATCTTGTCTTTTATTGGATTTTTTTAAAAGCCAGCAAAACTGGAAAGTCTGATGTTACATTTTAATTTGAACTGCATGCATTAATGGAATTAGGTACAAATCAAAGCTTAACATCTTGAATGTATTACCATTTTTGCATTCCTTTTTACTTACTTAAGAGCCTTTTTGGCTAACCATGTAGAATTGAAATGGTGAGTTAGTAATAATACAGAGACCTGGAGTATGGCACATGATTGTGCATTATCAAATAAAAAAACAAATACACGGAAAGAGTATAATTTTTGCAAAGAGATGTTTACCTTCAGAGAAGCACCTGTTTTGACCCGCTTGCTTGTCAGATAACCATTCATTTAAAATAACAGATAGATGAAATAGGTTCTCTGTAATCTTGCTCTAACGTCTGAACCAGCTGTTGCTATGGGAAATGTATTTCCCATGCAGCTCTCCTGAATATTACATGATGATCCTAATCCTTGCCATATGCGCACATTGAGAAAAGAGAAAGGTTATGGCTTTTTTGGTGTGTTCTTCCCTTCTGGTCTCTGCTGTATTTGATCTGTTTGACCTGTAAACATACTGCTTGTCTCCACTGCATTTCACTCTATAGAACATAATGCATCTTTTAATGAGTCACTGTCTTGCTGTCTCATGAATATTCAAATTACATGTGAAATTACTAGATGAAAAGAAAGCAAGTTAAATACCAGTACCCACTTGGTTAAGCTGTTATACTATTGTTACATTTCTAGTGAAATGCCAGCCAAATTTCCCAGGTGCAATTTCCACATCCTTCACATAACATCAAAAAAAAAAAAAATCTCTGCACTAAAATAATGCATGCAAATATACTGGTGGTTTTTAGGGGAAAAAAACACACATGGTGTAAGTTCATCCAAAAGAAACTACATTAAATATCCGTTGTGAGACAGAATTTTGGATGAGCTCTAAGCAACTTTTCATCAGCATGGTTCTCTGAAGAGAAACACTTTCCAGTATTGCTCCTCTTTATAAATGAGCTAACATCAGACGTTACCAAGCACCCAAACAACTGGGCTGTTTCAGACTTGCAGAACATTAATAAATGATGATGTTTATAAAAGATATTGCAGATATTTTTCCAGGTCTGTGCAAAGCCAGTAAAGAAGGAAAAAAAAAAAAAGAAAGAGAAATCCAAAAGAAGTCTCTAAGGTCTTTTGTTTTTTTGGGGATGGGCAAAGATGTACAAGCCTAAAGCAGGAAGGCTACTCTGTGTTGAAAGACCATTGCAGACAACCTGTGATCTTGGTGCTAGGGAAAGGGTAGACATCCTCAGAATAAGCCTACTGTCTGTCTGAACTGGCAGCCCTGGGTTTGTTTATTTATTTGTTGTGGATGTTTTTTGAACAGTAGCACAGCAGAAGGTTGCTAAATGCAAGTATAATTAGAAAGGTCTGAAAATCCTCCATTGACTAAGCAAATCCAGAGAAACAGATGGTTACCTCTTTGATAGTCTCCTGTTAGAGAGGGTGATACAAATCCTCATCACACTTTGTTCAAAGTCTCATCACACAGCTTTGAGGAAGATTTCAGATGATTCATTACACTCACTGAATGGGGTTGTTTATGTACAGAGATATCAAAATGCTGTCACACCTCACTTAATTGCTACAACAGAGACTCTGTGGTGGAAAACAAGTATGAGCACACAGAGAAAACAAACAGGTACTTGTACATGCACACCTACTCCTCAGTGCTGCTTGTAGTTTTCTGTCTTGCTCAGAGATAAATTTCTTCTGTGCACTGTAGCCTACTACTCTCAGTCCCCACTCACTCAAGTGTTTGGAGACAGACAAAGTCCAGGAGCAGGTATGGCTGCAGGTTGAATTCACACAGTTCTGATGTCTGCTGGCTTCTTGGAGCTTCTGTGTTACTCTCACAGCCTCCTGTACGTCTGTGTGTTTTGTTCTAAGGTCTGCAAAAACCTTTTTGCAGATTTCTATGGAGATGCCTTGATATGTAGTCATGTTCTAATAGGTTCTGGTATTGGTCTGACGAGCCTGAAGAGAGGATCTTGGAGCAGTTTTAATGTGCTTTCAGAGTCCTTCACTTTTTCGTCTTCATCAGCCCAGCTACACAGCATGCCAACATTTTTGATAGCTTTGGGTACTTATTCAATGACTCTGTGCTCAACCTGGCAGAAATGACAGCTTCCTGGGGGTACCCACAGTAGCACCATTACTGTGAAGTAGAATACCAGTGTTTGTCAAACAGTCGTGCCAGAGGATATCCAAAACATTAATTAAGCAGACATGATAAAGCAGCTAGAGCTGTTGGATTTGGCAATAATGTGGATTCCGAGAATCTGGCTAACAGAGGGAACAGATATTTGAGTACTTTCACATGGCCAATATTGAGTATTGGGCTGGTTCTTTGCTCCAATGATAATTTTGCAAATGATCAAAGGATGAAAATTTTAAAAAGAAGAAGAGAGATTTTTATCATCAATTATATTACACGTATGAAATATAGGTATTTTGAAATTAACAATTTGCTTGAAGATCTTCATCCTGCGCTTGTTCAGGACTTTGAAGTCATCAGATGCAGAAAGATTCTAGATTGAGGAATGCGTAAAAAAAATTAATATAAATTCTTTGGTGGTGTTCACTGGCTAGAAAACAACTCAATATGCAAGAGATGTAGGGTGTAGAGAAGCTGTGCAAGGCAGCGGTCATCTGTAATCTTGTAAGAAAGTAAACAGAGCAGAGGTGACAATTTGTCAATAAACCCAAATGCAATATCAGAAAACAGACAACTGGAGAATATGCAGCTTAAAGAAATGCAGTTTGTGTGAAACAGGAAGGTAGAAAACAAATGCCCAAACCAAGGCTTGTACTCTTTTAATTCTGTTTCTCCCCTTGATAAAAATATCAGGCTAAATTAAGCCCTGATGTAACTGCAGCAAAGTCAGTAGGGTTGTATTGAGGATAAATTGCTGCCATAAATCATCAAAATCAATGACAATTCTGTGTGTTCATGCCAGAAATTAATCTGGCCCATTACAACAACAAATTTTTGACACTCAGAGCTAAATTTAATTTCTGATTTCTATGTAACAAAATCAACTCGAGTTTTGATGTGTAATGACATGCCTGTGTCCTGGGAAACATTCCTCCAACCATTACTCTACCAGCTTCATGAATGTGAGCGTACAACATCCCTGTTCTGCCATCCACTTTCCCTTCAGGTGTGCCTGGCTCCAAACTACCCTCCTGTTGCACTGGGATGGAGGGCTTTTGCAGTGCATAGAGGCGAAGAGGTATGAGATAAGGGAAGAATCCATCCCGTGCTTGGCCTCATACCTTGATCTTGCTGAATGCAAACACCTGCACACCCAGCACTTGGTGCAGCTCAATTTCTGCTTCTCAGTATAATAGCATTTCAGAAGGATGTGAGTGAGGGAGATGAGAATAAAGGAAAGGGGTTTTGTATGCTGTCTGAGATTTCTCATGATAAATAAGGTAACATGAAACAAAACAATGTTGCTGAAATGGAGGCCTTTGCACTTTAGCCAAGTGTTTTAACAGATAATTTACTCTGACATGCTCTTGGACCTTTCCTCGTTTTGTTACCCTGGGATCCTCCTCAGAAACAAAAGCAAAGACCGTTCCTGCACTTGGGCACCAGATGGACAGGACAGGGAGATGGGATTCACTTCCTTGTGTGGAAAACAGGATTTGAAATGTTGGTTTTCTCATATTTGCTCCCCAACTTTGAATTCAGGGACCTTTGGGAAGAGTCAAAGGTGGCATAGTTCTCATTCTCTTAGTGTCCATAGGGAAGAGGGCGTATGCTCTGCATTCCCATTCTCTCTCCAGTTATTTTGTGATTTGCAGAGGAAAGGTATGTGTTTCACATCTTGTTCTGGACAAGTTTCTTTCGTTGAAAGAGACAGCTTTTAGGACTAGTTAATAGTTTTCAAGCTCTAGGTAATCCAGTATTCTCTTGACATTTGCTTATTATATGCCCTGAGGCTCAGCTCCCTCTCCTAGTGTTACTCCTTCTGCAAAAAAAAGGAGTCTCCTGGTTCTCAAATTATTTGACACTAACTCCAAAATGATACCTTGGAAGACTGATTCTTAAACTTTATGTTTTGACTCGACTTCCAGGTGTAACACCCATTTCCCTCATGATTCCACCCCAGATAATCAAATTAATGATGATCTTTGTCAGGCTTGCAACCTCCATTGTAACTTCTGTGACTCTAAGAGGAGTCAGCTACCTTAAAGTAGGCAGAGATTGAGTTTTCCCTGTGGAAGGCACCAAACAGAAACAGAGACTATACCACAAGTGGAGACAGATCTACAAAGAACATAATGAAGATGAAGTTTAAAACTATGGACTTACACACTGGAATGGACATCTGTGAACAGACCTTTGAACCTGCTTGACATGGACAATGTTGTTTCACCCCCATTAGTAATGTTAATGCATGTTAAAACCATTGTACCCCAGTTGTAAATTCATATTTTATTCCCTTATAAGTTTTCCCTCATGAACTCTCCTCCCTGATTGGTTGTTCAGTCCCCTGTTATGATTGGTGAGATTTTGCCGCAGTAAGGCGGTCTCACCACACCCCCAGATCATCCTATAGGTTAAAAGTTAATGTATTCCCTCTGTTACTCCCTTATTGGTTCTCCCCTTATGTCAATCACCTACTCCTCCCAGTTTCTAGACCCTTCCTTCCTTAACCCTATATAAGTCCTGTTCGCCCTTTGTTCTGGGCAGCACCCTCACGGCTCAGCGCCAGGAAGCGCCCTCACGCCTCCTGTACCATCAATAAATCTGCTGCAGACTGCGAACCCCCTGAGTGCTGTCAGTCCTTTCCCACTCGGGCTGCGGCATTTCCCCTACAACAGTAAGGCGTAAGGGTCTGTGGAACACTCAGCCAGCAGTGGCTGGGCATCTGATTTCCCTTTACAGACCCAAAAACTGCCTTCACATGGCATAAACCTGGCTTCTCATCCCTTAGACCACACAGTACTGACACAGTACTCTCTACTTTGCAAGTAACTTTGAGAAATGAGTATTATCTTGGCAGCACAACAAACTGATATAGCCTTTTCCTTTTATCAAGAACTGTAACAGAGACAAATGGAGATTATTTAGGTACCTGATTTTTTTGCATGTATATGTAAGATTCCAGGTTAATTCATTTTCTTTCTATTAAAAACTCTGTGCTAGTTTGAAGGGCTGCATTTGCATTCCAGCTAGAGTGAAGGTTTTATTTTCTAGCATGAATCTCAGCATTAATCAGAGCTGGATGCAATTTACACCCCCTTCAAAGAGCCTGTAAAAAGATAACGAAAAAATGTTAATCAAATGGCAAAATCCACAGAGAAAAATTCAACCCAGAAATAAATTATTTGAGCATATCTGACTTCCCTGGCATTGCCAATGTAAATCTATGCGGTAGGTCACTGCAGTGGAGTCCATAGTGGCTAAGTCTGAGGTTTTACTTTATACATATTTTTTTAAAATCCCAACCATCTAATTGCACAGTGTTCTGGGGTAACTGAAAAAATTGTCTTTAACACAGTATATGTAAAATAACTCATATTTCTTTTCTGCTGTTACAGAGATGTGCATAATGAAATCACCAACAGAACTTCATTAATTTACTATATTGTGTAGATCTTCAAGACCTCATTATGATTTTTGTTTGCCATGCCCACTGTTTACTTGCTCAGCAGCCTGTCTTCATAGTCATTAATATAATGAAAGTATAACTTTATAGGTCAGGCTGTATAAGAACAGATGAATTTTACAGGATATTAATTATTTTAATATTAGACACATATATTAAAAATTCTTCATATGTTTTAAATTTTATAGACACAAAATTTAGAATTAACAAAATTCAACCAGACCACAGGAGTTTCTTCTTGTTATTTATATGCGTTTCAATCCACATTTCTGTAATCTTCAACAGTGAACAGTGTAACCTATTTCAGGTTCTCATTTTTATGGCAGATTTCCTATAGGAATCTGTAAGACCTAAAGAGAGAAATGCAAAACACTTGAGAGACCACTCATTTTAATAATTGAAAATTATTTTTAATGGATTGTTTGAGATGCATGAAGTAAGATTTAAAAGCCTATGTGAACCCTTAAAATGTCAGTTTTAAGAATCAATATGACAACAAAAATAGATGAAAAAAGATACTGAAAAGTGTCAGGGGCTAAAGTGGTAAATTGCTAGGTTTGTGCCTGTTTTGATGTTAATTTTGCAAATTACTTTTTTTGGGTGAAGATGGCCTTGGGGCATGCAGTCTTTGCAACTCACTGTTCCCAGTAGAGAAACTGAAATGTGAGTAATTATGTCTGAAAGCAAACGTTTTGAAGAGTCTCGAGATTGTTTACATTGCTTGGAGGTCTTACTTTTTTTCCTGTATGATACAGCACCACCAGCCCCGGTTTTTTCCGGTTTCCAGGAATGCCCAGGAAATGGCTGCTGTGGTCTGTGTGGAGCCAAAGCATCAGCTGAGTGCAGGGCAGCTGCCTCTGACAGCCCTGACAGCTGGGCAGCTGCCGTTGGATGAAGCTCTGTGAAGCACCCATCCTACACACTGGTTTCAACCTTCCTTTGAGGTGGTGACCTAAAGCAGCCTGCATACTCAGAGAGGCAGATATCTGTAGCAAGATGTGGTGTTCACCATTCAGAGACAAAAATCCCATCTGGAGGAGGAAGACAAAAAAGAAACACCAAACATTCCCATGCTGCAATATGAGGTTGTTTTGAGTTTTTTTCTGCTCTCTCATGCACATTTTTCTAATCTGAATTCAAGCCTGATGTCATCTGCCTTCCTTTCCTCAGTGCATATGTGCTTTTCACACGTGCTCATCACTTTGAGGACAAATTCTTAAATGACAGGGAATGGGTCCAAATGGCTCATCCATTTTGGCAAAACTGATTTATCCTCAGGATCGAAGCAAGCCTCTTCTTCAAGATATTTCCCCTGCTGCTTCTCCAGCTTCCTAGGGATTTGTTTCTCTTCTCCTTGTTTCTAGGGAGGCAGGCTCTCCTTTCCTGTTTCTGTGTTATCTTGGTTTCCTTGCTGCATTTGTGCTGGGTATGGTCTAAAGACCATGATCTCTATGGAGCTGCTCTGCTGCTGGAGTTTTCTTTGTCCTGTTAGGTTTTTTTTTTGTTGTTTTCTTTGCTTTCTTCTGGGTTTCTAAACTTCTTTTTTTTGTCTCTTCTCCTAACATTAGCATCAGTAACCTGCCTGTGTGCCATGCCAGTGTTTTGAGAGAAAGCACTATCTTCGGCAGAGAGGTCCTACCTCCTGTCTCCTAGTGTTTACACTGAAGTAAGACCTAGCAAATTCTGCCATGTATTTGCTCAGTATAGGTGCTTTGGTAGGAGCAAGCACTGCAGTTAAGACATCCAACCACTTTCAGTGTCTCCCAGAGTGGTAATTTGCAATAGGTAAACCCGTTCCATGCACAACTTCTTCAAAACTTAGCTTTCTTTGATCTGTAGAGATATTTTTATACGATTTGTGGAAACTAACAAAGCTGTGCAGTGATGAGGAGTAAAATTTCCTAGCTAGGATGCAGTAAGTCTGAGACAGGTAATGAGCTCAGACTGGTTTGCCTATGTCTGCATCTATGTGGAGGCCTTCCTTTGACAGTTAAAATTAGCAATTCCATGTGCCCTTTGAAATTCATTATGTGCCTTTTGAACTGCTCCTGAATGGTCTTCCAAAAAAGATTAACACAGAAAAATCCCAGGATAAGTCTGCATCTCTCCTAGGGAAAACAGTACCTTTTCCCCCACTCTTTAGAGCACCTGGTGTAATTTCTGTGCATGCTTTCATTTTACAGATATGAACTCATCTAATGAAATGCTAATGGCAGAGTTTTTGGGTCTGCCTGGGTGTGGGTAACCATGTGTGCTGCAGACAGCAGCCTTGCACGTACTGCTTGGCATTGGTAAAATTCTCTGCACAGACTGTTGAGATGATCTTGAAAATGTTCTTGAGGTTCACCTCAAAATGCAGTTAAATAAACTCTATGAGTCCAGGTTAAAATACTTCTGTGTTACTGTTTTCTCCCTCTCACTGCATGTATCAAGGTTGGAGGGGGAGAACCATCAACCAGCATGTACATTTGAGTAAATACAGCAGAGGATGTTGAAAATGAAAGGATGGGAGACCTACAAATTCCTTCTTTTGAAACAATTTGAAGAATACTATCAAGCTATTCTTTCTCTACCACCATGTTATTTTTGACACTGAAGTAGGAAATCACAGTGTTTCATACACCTCTGGGTGGTGATTTTTGGAAAGCATACAAATCTGAATCTTGGCACAGTATCACTGATTAGCTGGATGGCACTGTCTATTGACAGGTGTCTGTATAATTGTAGCTATCTACGTAGGTTACTATCAGAGGAATTAGTACAGCAAAGATGCTTATCTCTTCTAGCAGCTATGTACTGTTGAAAATGAGTGCTGTTTATCCTCCAATTCATGTCTCTTAGAGCTTGGATACCTTTTCTCTGAGTATGTAAATATCTTACAACTAAATTTCTCAATCAAGTCCACCAAATGAATAGGGCATAATGACCTACAGTGCATGGGAGGGAGCTCAGTCATGGGTAACACTTTTTGCGCTGCTACTCAGGGAGCAAAAATGAAGTTCCTTCAATCAAAAGGCAGAAATACAGTTCCTCCAGACTTCAGGCATCTATAGCAGCAAAAGGTGGACTGCCTTTGGGAAGATAGTCTCAGGTGGGACATGAGTGAAGATGCCTCTATTGAATCCAGTGCATAAATATTAACATTTTCATTCATCCACAGAGAGAGAGGTGGAAAAACATTGCTTTAATTGCTCCCTATGGCACAGTTACAGTGAAAGCAGGTTACTCATCAGTCAGTTCCTCTTTTAACGCATCTTGGTCATCCTGTGGCTTGCTTATAACCAGCTGAAAAACATGTAACTTCCTTTACAGTATTTGATCACCAAACATGCAAAACTCCCCTTTGAATAGAAAATGAGGAATTTCAGTTACTGTATATAGGTCTCTAGATGTAGGAATAAATACCAGAATCCTGTGGTTATAGTGTTAGTTTCTTTCTAAAATTTACTGTCTACTTTTTATAGTGCAGTATTTAACTGACAAACGAATACAAATGGTAGATTCTTGTCTCCTGACTTTATCCTGGTCACTGAAGAAACATTAATACAGCTCATATCCTCAAAGAGAAAAAATAAAATAAGCATCAGCAATGTGCCAAAAGCAAGAGCTGTGTTCTTTAAAAGAGGACAGAAATGGACAGAAGTTGTTGCTTGATAAAAGTATTTGAAGAATTTAAAGAAAGGCATCCAAATCACTGGTATACTGAGTCCAGAGAATTTAGTGCAGAGCTGAAATGGATTGTCCCTTACACTCATATATCTTATCAAGAAGTGCTTTAAATAAACACACAAAAACATTCTCCCTGTAATGATGCTAGTTAGTATTTTTTTTCTGCTACTAATTTGTTTTGTCATGTTCCATGGTATGAACAAATTAAATACCACACGTCTCAAATGTCTCAAACAATTAGATTTATCTTGGTTAGTCTTGCTCTCTATCTGCTGCTCTGTCTGACACTATCAGGTCAATGCTCATGAGAAGTGGCGTGGAGTGGTGGTACCATGAGATAACCAAGCCTTACAGGAGTAAACTTGAGGTGTCCCTTAAACCTGTTGTGGATTTTCAAGAGGGAAAACCAGCTTCTGAAACTAAGACAGCTTGTGAAGTTTTGCTGAGACTGCAAAGACACAAACAGGTCAGACAAGGCATTTGATGCCTGGGACAAAATCCCATACAAGTTTTTTCAGGCCTGGAAGGATACCACCGTGCTAACCCCAGGAGTACACTGCCAGAGGCAAATTTCCAAGTGTGGTGTCAGTATGTGTTGCTAGCACTGAAATTTTTTAACCATCACACAGAGGGATAATCCATCCTGGAACTGTCTTCCCGCTAATCCCCTGTTAGCCTCATCTTTCAGCACAAACCAGAAAATGTGGCCCAGATACTGCAACTCATTCTCTGAGTTAGACTGACGATCATAAACTATCAAGATAATAGATGTGTTCTTACATAAAAGCACAGGACTTACTTTGTTTGTTTTTAGCTAAATCTGGCTCTGCACATCCTGACCAGTGGTTAAGTAGTGTCCATGTGCCTCTACAGAGACTATTGGCAAGCCACTGCAATATACAAGCATACCACACCCAGGTAGAAATCTTGCTAGTACTCAAAAAATGCTTTCTTTGAAAACCGGAGTACATAAACAACACAACACATTCACTTTAAAAGAAAATAACAATGGTCCCAATATATTGACTGGGTTGGGGTCCCTCAACTTCTGTGTGTCTCATCTAAGCCCACTGAGCATGGTGCCCAGTACAGCCAGAGCTCACTCCCCTCTGTGTGAGTGCAACAAAGCCTTCCTAACCTACGGGCTGAAACCCACCAAACTCGAGGGTTCAGAAGATCCTATTACCCCCTGGCATGGGATTGTGGCTAATTGGCTTCTGAATTTTCCTGCCCAGTGAATGCTGTGCAGCCTGATGGCTCAGCAGACATTTTTTGCCTTGCCTTTACTGCAGCAACCAATGTGTCTTCAAAGGCACCTGGGGAAGATTCTGGGAGGGGGTGTTGTGCACACAGACACTTGCTGCATCTGCTTAGGCATCCTGGGCATGGTCTAGCTCTGTTAGCGCTGTGAGCAGCTTCCTCTGGTGTGCCCTGCTGCATCCCAGGAATGGAGGCGCACTGTAGTCCTATGAACACCCCCAGCAGGTTTTTTTGGGGAAGGGCTGCATGGAATGCTGTGAGGTTGCCTCTGCCTCATAGCACAGGCACAGCTTGGAAGCATTATCCCTTGAAAGCTGAGCAGACATTGCCATTGCCATGTGGGACCAGGAGGCATGTTATCAGCGTGCAGATGTTCAGGCTAGGCTGACCACTCAAAAAAACGAAACTGCTCTAGCCGGAACAATACTGGCTGATCCTCCTGGTTCTTGCCCCAGGCCTACAACTGAACACGAAGGCTGCTGTGCATGAGGCTGAGCATGCACCCTACAACTCCAGTGTCTGTGCACAACCTCCACAAGAAACTATTTTTATTCCTACAGCCGATGGTGCTGTTCTAAAAGGTCAGTAAACACCAGCCATGTATCAGTGCCAGCCATATCAGTGGGAATCCAGATAAATTGAGACACGTTTTGAACAAGATATTGTACTTTACTGCTGTGTAGCGAGCCATGATTGCATACGTACAGACAGCATGGGTGTCAGCCAGCTTCACGCATGAGTCACTGCCAGGTCTGGAAATACAGACTGCTGGCTGGTAAGCTCTGCTCCTCTGGGCATCAGTGGTGGCCCTGGGTAGAGGTAAAAACGAGCACAGGCCAACAAGGAGCATGCCTGGAGAGTCACAGAATCATGGAAACATAAAATGGACTGGGTTAGAAGAGACCTTAAAGATCATCTGGTTCCAACACCCCTGCTATGGGCAGGGACTTCCACTAGACAAGGTTGCTCAAAGCCCCATCGAACCTGACCTTGAACACTACCATGGATGGGCCACGCACAGCTTCTCCAGGCAACCTGTTCCAGTGCCCCACCATGCTCACATTAAAGAATTTCTGCCTTATATCTAATCTAAATCTCTCCTTTTTCAGGAAATGAAAAAATGTGTGCAAGTATTAACAACAGAGGGAACAGAGAGAGAGTTGGAAGCAACCAGAAAGCCTGGTATCTGTGTGAGAAAGAAAACAATCAGAGCAACATGCAAGTAGTTCGGGGGAAACCACTAACTCTAAATAGTGATTACCTCCTCCTTTTTGATTCCTACTATATTCAAGGAAGCTAGAGTCTGTGCATTTTTTTCAATGGCACAGTATCCTAGAAGAAGTTGCTAACATCAATTTTCAGAACATCCTCACTGACAGCTTTCCAAACCCCTTGACAATCATAGAGACCCAGGGTCTGGCTGTCAATATTTTTTTATACGTGACATTAGAGGAGGAAAAAATAGTGATTTCATTATGCCGAGGTGGATAGTATCAGTGGGTGGGTACTTGGAAAAATATGATTCTAATATTAGCTTGAAAAATAAGCACATTTGTAGTGTGTTAGACTATGAAGACAAGGTTGTGTGGAGCAGAATTCCAACAGTGTTCCAACAGTGACGTGATGAAATAATATTTTAAAGTTAAAATTTTGCCCTTTTTAAGGCTTATCTCAACTTTCTTCATTTTCAGTAACACACTTGGATAGATTAAAACAAAAAGAAAGTAGAGGAGTAGCAGCATACTGAAGACTCAATGTACCCTTTGGTTTAAGAAAACAGAAAGAAGGTAAGACTTTCCATCAGACCTATTTTTCTAAATTATTTATTTGTCCTGCTGTTTATATCTACATGCTGCCTATAAATTACACAGATAAGCAAATCTACTGTCTCAGAAAGACTATATTCTAATTTGCTCAAGATAATCACCAGTGAGGAGCTGGAGACAGGCAGCCTTCCTAGGTCTTAAGAGGAATTTGAAGGCAAAGAGAGCATTTGAACATAAGGAAAGGTGTTTTAAATGATCTGGAAATCAGGCTAAGAGGGTGAAGTTACCAGTGGGAGAAGGCACTTTCAAAAGAAAGGACTCAGGTAAGATGATGCCAGAGGGATGCCAGGTTTAGATTCCTGGTGGTAGAACAGAGGGGAAGACAGAAGGCAATGGATGCAAGAAATAAGGAAATTCAGAGGGCTGTGCAATGCTGAAGGTCCGGTGCCCTATATTTCGGCTGCAGCGAGTGTTGTTAGATAGGATGTGAATATAAAAATTTATTCAGGGAATAAGAGGAAAGGATGACTAAGGTATGAATCCCAGGAAAGGATGTTTCAAGCTCACATTTTAGATATTATCAGCTCCAGTGTTTAGGTGGTTGTTCCTTTTCTGTCTATCTGTCTGTCTTTCTGTCTGTCTATCTGTCTATTTATCTATCTAACAGAGTTTTCATGTGTCACAGATTTTTTCTCAGGTAGTGGTGTTAGTGTTAGCTTTTGAGGAACATACATATACTCAAGGCTTGCATGTCATTCAAATTCTGCTTAAATCCCATTTTGAAGATTTCAATCCTTTGCAAGTCCTAAATTCCTCAAACTTAGGAGCCTGTTATTTGCCATTTGTTTTTACTTTCTCAAGCCATAAAGTATGTTTAAATGAATTACCTGACCCACACAATATTTTTAAGGCATATTTGTGGGATTCTCTGTTTCTGTTATCAAAACCGCTTTCCCACTAGTGTTCACTAATAGTGCACAGACGGGATGGTACTCTTGTTAACCTGTATCAGTGTGAATTTACAAAAATTTCCTGCCCTACCTTTGCAAGTTTTATTTTCTCACAGTCCAGTGGAGCTCTGGTGGATGAGCACAGTGCAGTGGGGCCTGGCTGCTGGCTCTCAAGGAGAGTTGGGCTGAATAATTTCTGACAGACTGAAGTGATCATGGTCACTTTTCATTTAATCCTCCTGCTCTCCTGTGCTTGATGCTGTCAATGTATTCTTGGAAATGAAGCCAGGGTTCAAATAGTGACTCTTCAAAGTTTGTGTTGTTAAAATTTCAGATGCACACAGCAATTTGCATTTTAGATGGCCTCTGGTGCGGGTCTTTTGAGCATCAAAATGTTGTGAATGGTGCAGCATATCTTTAGACATTAGCTGATTGACTAACACACTCCAGGTCAGGGGCACAGGATAAATGTATTTCTTACAGTCTGTTTAATCTTGCCTTAAAAAGCGTGTGTGCTATGTACACCCTTTGTACAGTTATGCTACTTTTAGCTATGTTTTTCTGCTCCATGTTAGTAGTCTCTCTGTTCTGAAACTCTAATTTTCTCTCTGCCTCTCCAGAATCTTTAATTCTCTTACACCTTGTGTAGTTTCACAGTTTAGTGAATTGC
Organism: Myiozetetes cayanensis; assembly: GCF_022539395.1. NCBI lineage: Eukaryota > Metazoa > Chordata > Aves > Passeriformes > Tyrannidae > Myiozetetes > Myiozetetes cayanensis. The sequence goes on along the minus strand of NW_026087411.1, from coordinate 81,842,688 downwards.
ATTACATTGCAACCTTACCATTTACACTGGAATTACACTACAAATCAGCAGGATATATCTGCTACTTCTCTGCAAGTCCCTTATGAATATCACAGTCCTGCTGAGAGAACATCTAGGGTGATTGGAGAGAGAGGTCTCCTCTTCAATTAGTTTGTGAAAAAACAGTTCCTTTAATGTAAGGTTTGTGCTCCACCTCAGAGTGCAGCCACTGATGGGGAGCAGGGGCTTTTAAAATAATTTACTGAATATGTTTATATTAAAGTCTCACAAAGAGGTTTATTTCACCAAGAAACCCTTCTTTTCAGTGAAGTGGGCTGCAATGCACTTGCCAAACCACTCATCCACTTCTCACAGGAATGAGTGTGGAATTAAATCAAAGAAACAGATGTGTCTGGGTGAGGCAGGTTTCCTTTTATATGTAAAAAAATAGGGGCATGTTCATCTGTTTTGTAATTTTCTGATAGTGTTTTGATTGGCTCAGTGGAAAATGGCAGTCAGGAAAGCAATCCCCATACAGTATTTGTACTCTGATCCAGCGCAAGGCTTGGTTCCTTAGAGACTACTGGCATATCTGAACATCCAAGCTCCAGATTTTGGCCACTACTAGCATGCTTGAAGGTCAACAGCATCCCTTCTGGTTTGCTCGGATTATGCAGGGGAGCTTCCAGCAGTTCCCAAAAATATAAATCTGTGTGACAATACAGGGAGGAAGGGCCGACATGTCACAGACAAGATTTAAAAGGGCAAAGGACTCAGCCTTACCTGTTTCTGCCATCTCTGTTCCCCTTTTCCCAAGAACACTGTGCAGCTGGGATTTTTGAAATAACAATAATAAAAAATGTGGATTGTTAAAATTGGATGTACATCAAGGGAAACCCATCTGACACATATTTTTATACTATGGCTGTCTTACTAAGATGTACAGGCCCCATTTTTGTTGGGTTTAATTCAGAATTGGTCAGACTGGCTTCTCCTTGTGGAACCACAGAGCCTGCCTGTTGAATTCCTCTAAACCCTCCAAAACAAAGATACAGTAAATCACCTTTTCTTTTTCGTTGAACTATAAATCCAGCTGTTTTCTCAGTGCTGCTTTCTAAAAGGCTCAGTTTCTACCAAAAAAAAAAAAAAAAAAAAACGTACCAATTTTTTGATAGAAGTGTTGAATCAGGACATTATAGCATGTCACAGACCTTTTGTTTTCCATTCTTTACTAATAACAATGCCAGAAAGTGTTCCCTCCGAAATCCATAAGATGCATTCTCACCTAGATTTTGGACTATGAGTTTTAATGAAAAGTTTTTCAGTTTGTTTTTGTTTTGCATCAAATTAAACTAACTCTATACTTCAAATGTATTGTTCCCAACAGAATGCCAATATTGTATTAGCTTACCTCTTCACAGATTCTGTCAGAAAGACTAAATGCAAATGGGTGAGTATTTCTTGCACATCACACGGAGTGCATGCTAATTATAATATGGCTCTGCTAACCTGTATTTTGTGTATTATGAAGTTTTGAGGAATGATTATCATCTCCCAAATGGAGATCTTCTCATCCTCAGAGGAGCTGATTGGCCTTTTGAAATGAGTAGGGATTTTTTGGATGAGTCACTAGCTCAGATCAATTTTTTGCAGGTTATATGAAAGAGAATGAAAGAGTTAAAGAAATCCTGGCACTTACCTTCAGCTGTCACTGGCCAGCAGCTAAGAACCAATTTTATTTCACACTTCAGAAACAACGAAATATAAGGTACCCTCCAGACACCAGATATTAGTACTTTAGTAAATTAATTTTAGTCTTTTAGTCTACCCATGGAGCTGCAGCATTATTGTCTTTACAGATTTTCGATGTAATCCAAAGCCTTTTACTTCCACAACACAACATTTCTCTGCAGAACAGTGGTCTTATTCAGAACAAAGTGGTTGTTTTCAAGGTCTACATGCATACTTAAAATTGTTAAATATACTTATAATTTTCCAGTCCAGCAAGCATGGGAGTGTTCCTCCTTGTCCTGCCTGTTAAATTTAGTTAGACGTTTTGAAAAGGGGAGCAGATTGTTCACCATTGGCAGGTAAAATCAGGAAATAAAAATATTGACTCAAGACCTTTGCAGGACAATTAAACAGCTAATGAAAGGGCTGGAGTTCCTGCAACCACAGTATGCAGGAAAGAAGGATGATGTGCCTCAGTTTGACACTTCTCTGGGTCCTACTTCTGGCACTGAAATATTTTGGCTCCGGAGATTATAAAGGAATCCTGGTGAAGCATCACGAGTAACAACTCCTTCAGTTTTCTGAAGGACCTCTCAATAAACCTAGACATTTTATTCCCTATTTCTATTCTTCCAGAGAGGATGTTAACAGTGCTTTACCTTTTCTTTGGACAAACAGTGGCAGCAAACCTGTGGCAAAGGTGAATGCTGAACAATACAGACAAAGGTCTTCCTGCACAACTGCTTCTCTGACAGACAACCAAACTCTCCAAGGGAATCATGGAAAGAAGTCCAGATACCAAGAGCAAGGGTACTCTATCCCACTTGTGAAAACTTTAAGCAGCTTGGTTCCCTCTGACCCCAGGTGTGTGGATACTGTCTCCCTGAGTCCGGTGTCAGTCCTAGCAACTCAGGGTTTTCCCATGCACATGTTGAACTTCAAAATCCAGAGATAACAATTTACAACCATAGCATGACATAGGGTTTTGTTTAGCTGAAAATTTCTCTATTTGTTGAACTCTTCTGGCTCAATTCAGCCAGAATCCAGAATCCCCGTAAATACAGGTGGTTTTAGGTTTCAAAGCAGAAGACTGAATTTGAAGCACCTACGTGTGTGTAGGTAGAGATGGGGGGAGAAACCAAAGGGAAGTATGCATGAAGAAGTGTGAAAATACATATTCTTAAATTTGAAATGTCATTATATTTCCTCACTAGATAAAAAGACCAATTTTTATTTATACTTTTGGTCACAACAGTGAGAGAATCAGATACCACAGGGTATGCTCAGAACTGTAGAATATTAGGAGGAACAAGTGAACTTCAAGGCAACTAAATTCATATCCAAAGATTCTGGGTTTCTGCTTTTCCTCAGGGTATAAGGCATGGGGACACGAGTTTCTGGACTTGAGGGTTCTGTACCATGCAATGATTTCCCAAACTAATTCATCCCCATTGTAGAATGTCTGTGTTTTGGGACAACTAGAAGAAGATATCACCAGATAAGGGTCATCTAGTATCCAGACTGCAATAACTCTATCAAGATAGGGATGGCACCACCTGCCTGAAGTACAGCAAATACAGAACAGCAAGTAGACGTGCCCTTCAGAAAGCTGAGTTGAGTGCTGGGCGAAAGGAGTGATTCAGTTGATCCCATGAGTGGAACTGCCAAAGCTTGGCTTGTTCAGCAAAGGCTAACAGGAGATATGCGTACCCTGTGTAAATATATTAGGACATAAACGTCAGGAAGGGAAAAGAGCTGGTTAAGCTAAAGGACAATATTGGCTCAGCAGGAAATGGCTATAAACTAATCATGAACAAATTTGAAGTGGAAGACAGAAATAATTTCTCACCATCTCAGTGAGGTTCTGGAGCAGCTTGCTGGTAGGAGAAGTAGACATTAACTATTTCTTACAAAATAGAGCCCTGGGAAGGGAATATATGACATGACAACCTGTGGTAGAAAACTCTGGGATTGATGTGTTCCAAAGTGACAAGAAGCAATCATTGGAAAAAGCCTATTATCTCAGAAGAGGACTGCCTTGCCTGCTGCCATTTGATGTAAATGTTAATGTCAGGCTTATCAGGGCTGTCTCCTAGACTAAAGCCTCAACTCCCTCCTGCTGTCATCATGATGTGTTGCCGACTCTTCCTTGTTGCACAGCGCAGACTGCCCTGGCAGAAGCTGACCTCGACAGAGAGACTGAATCCTCGAGGCTATAAAGACTTGTTTCTGGCAGAAGTTGAATATTTCATAATTTTTGGGTCACGGTATCAAGAGGAAGAATATTTCTGACCTGATCACACCCACTGCACTCTGGACAGTTACATGTTTGGCCCCAACCATGCTTTTGTCACAAAAGGTACAGAAGTTTAGTGACCTGGCAAGAAGGTTGAGCCTAATGTGACATAACTCACTGGGGTTTTGGCTCTCCATGCTGCCAGGGAGTCTTAGCAGGTAGGTGAGACTTGTTCTGTCAAATAGCAATGCCTTACGTGTTGCCCTGGGTCACAGCAGGGCTTCTCTCACTTTTATTGCTTGAACCTTCATTTCAGATTTGGGATGGTTTAGCCAGATACGGGATGAACAACTTATTTGAAAATAGCTATGTGACAATGGATTTATTTGATAGGAGGATTCTACTGATAATTTCATACTGGGCATGTTTGGAGTAGGGGTTTGTGGCAACTGTTAGCCCTAAATAGGGCAGTTTCCACAGGGCTTTTTCTGGGTCATGAATACAGATAGTAAATGGTTAACATGAATGTTGACAACCAGCAGAATGTGTATGTTTTTGTATGGAAAAGAGTTTACTAAGGGTGCTTAAGATCAGGAACAACCTTTCTTACAGCCAGGACATCTCAAGTCAAGTTCTAATCACCACTTTCTGTCCTTTCAGGAACTACTTGTTCTGGCCTATTTATTTTGTCTTAATATTAATCTTTACCTTGTGTGTGTAAGGAAATATGCTGGTGACTGCTCTATGTCTGGAAATACAAAGACTGATCACATTTGTAAATTGTCCCTGTTACTCTGCCACTGCCAGTTGCAGCTACTTTTATTACTTTTTTTAATTAATCAACATGGCAAGGAGAGGGAGTGGAAGCGGCTCAAAGTGACAGACCGGTGTTTATTTGCACTGACATCTGAGATCATCTCAAAATGTTTTTAGATATTATGTCAAGAAACACAGGAACTTTGAGTCTTTGGATCTTGTGTTAATTTTTTTCTGGGTGTGAGTTTTATGTTATCTGGCAGGAAAATCATTTGTTGAAAATTACTTCACTGATGACCAACATATAAGTGTGATTTTGTGTTGCTATCCACTTTCTAATGGAAAGAAAAATAATTGATTTTCTTTTGGTTAGGATTATATTTTCTCTGGGAACACTGGAGAGAAATAAAAACATTATGCTTTATACATAATGACATGCAATATTTGGGGGGAGAATGAATAGCTTGACTATTAGTAATAAAAGAAAAGGCAAAAGATGCCTTTCAAAAATGTTTGATTTTACTCTAGTTTTAAGCAGAGACTTTACAACGGCTTCATATTTTTGTTCTAAAAGAGAACCTTCATGAATCATTCATAGCAAGGATGAATTTCTATTCAGTGTGCTGCTTCTTTACTTATTACCTTTATACTTTATCAGTGTCAGAGATGACTCAACTCATTCATATAGTTCAGGAAAACTGCAGAACTGCTCTTCCATACCACAAATAAAAGAGAAAAATAACTTTCAATCTTAAAGAAATAGTCTGCAATGGTAAGTGTGTCTACTGAGATGGATGAAAGTGTTAAAATAAAGTAGTTTTATCGAATCCATGTCCTGAACAAAGCTTTTCTGTAACATTTTCTTTAAAGTAGAAATTTCCTTTCAGCATAGGTACATGTATGTGATATACTTAACCACATGAGGTCACTTATGAAACAGTCTGGGTCTCATGCTGTTTTCAATATCCTACACTTTTTTTGATCAATTTTTGGCCCATTCATCTTTCCCTGAGAGTTTGACAATTTGAGTCTGAACTTTGAAGCCAGATCCTGTTTGAGTTGGAACTGAAGTCACATAAAAAACTAGCCATGTGACAGATATGGGAAAGAGCTGGTTTAGTAGATCTGCCAAAAAGTAGGCCAGACACAAAGTATCTGGAGGCGTCTGATTTAGCACCCAGAAATAGTCTGAGCAACGAGTGCCTCAGGCCATCCACTTGCCGGTTGTGCTAGACCCTGCTCCCTTACGAGGCCAAGGGAAAGAAGTAGGCACAGCACCCAGGTCATTCATGTCTTTTAGGCCATCTGATTTCAGTTTCTGCCACCCACATCTTTATGCCCTCTATTTTTAATCTGTCCTTTCAGATCTAGTTGAGCCCCATCAGGCTTTTGTGTACTGTTCTAATTTATTAAACCTAAGACAGAAAGTCCTAACCAGTGTTTACCAAAATAAAACCAACACCAAGGTCAAACAGTGAGCAAGAAAATGAGGTTTTCAGAATTAGGCTAGTGAAAAGGCATCTGTATCCATTGCAGTGTCTTTGAATGAGCTGTTTTCAGTCATGTATTTACTTCAGCTTGAGACTTGTAAGATTTCTTCCTTTGCCTTATAGCTCTGTAATCAGGAGTGACTATGAGACCTGCCTCTTATTCATGAACAGTTTCCGTATCATATTACTTTGTCACATAATATTGCAAGGAAAATGTGCTTTCATGATAGAGGGTTTTTGTAGTAGAGATCAGTTTGGTTGGTTGCAGTTTTGGATCTGAAATCAAGCTGTTTTGGCAGATAACAGTGAAGTCATTCTCTTGTACTCTCTTCTACCAAGCATAATGGTATTTAACAAAAAAGGAAAAGATATAAGTAAGTTACCATAATAATGATTGTTTCTAATCCTTGACTTCAGAATTCATTTTTTGGAGCTTCTGTTTTCTGTGATCTTATCTTTATGAAGAAAAAGATATCCAACCCTAAATGAAAACATGGTCTGGTCGAAGAAATGCCAAACACAGCAAAAGAAATGTTTTCCTTTTCTCTACCTTTTTCTTCATTAACACCATGGTTAATCAAAGTGGTGATTAGCAATTGGTTATATTTCTAAGTGTTATTCAGCTACGAAAGGGATCTCAGTATTTTAAAATAGATGAAAATTTTCAATTGAAATAACCTTTGTGGGTGCTTATCACCTTTTCTGTTTGTTTTAGCTGTTTTGATTCAGGTAGCTCTGTCCCGTTCAGTTCACCTGATAATAACAGAACAAAGGGGAAGACAAAATGTAAGTAGGCATGAAAAGTTCCTAAAGCCAGGGTACAGTGAATGTAACAAATGCTTATTTGACACAAGGATGTTTTTAATATTTGCAAAAGATATAAAAAACCTTCTTCTAATTTTGAACTCTGATGTATATCCACTGTACTACTCCAAAATCTCACCCTACCTTAATTATAAAATTAAGCTTGCTATGATAAAATAACTTGAATTTTTATACACCTGGTTAATTTGCTTCACCTACAGATTTCCGTGAAACCTCAAGCTAAACAATCTGTTGATCAGCAGCTATAAACTATGTGCAGCAAACCCCTGAATCAGTGCCACAGGCATTTAAAAATATTGTCTTCTAAAGTTGTTCCCACAAAAGTAAGAACAATTTTGTATGTGAAAATTCTAGAGAGTTAGACTAAGTGAATATCCATTTAAATAACTCCATTCAGACATGCTAAATAATCTTTTTGTGCAATACAATGGGATGATCAATAATGTAAAACAGGCTCTTTGACTATAGCATTTTGATTTATAAGAAATTAAGTGAAGATAGCAAAGAAAACATTATTGACTTCATAATTTCTCAGAACAGAGGTAAAACTGCACAGCAGTTTTAAATAGAAAGAGATTTTCTGGAGGACACATCACATTTTGGCTGCTGGAGGAAGCCAAAGAAATAACTGAAGAAACTACTTTTTAGATAGATGAGCACTGTAAAAAAAAAAAAATCTGGAAAAAAAGACCTGTAGGTTGTTTGCATATTGTTTTAAAGTAAAGTCTTGTTTATTAGAGTTTGTTTTACTCCACTTGTATCTGAATATTGGTCATGCCCTTCTGCAGATGGCAGAACTTTGGCATAGTGTCTATTGGCACACTGAATGAAAACAGCTTTTCCCGGGTGACTAGCTCTCCTTATTTTAAGATTAAATGAATGATCCTCTGGAAATGTATTTCTCCTCTGATCAGCAAAGCCGTATGGTGCAATTTTTTCCTAGCCATTCCTATAACTCTAGGTGAAACCATATTTTCGTAGGTATTTAAGCTCAAAAAAGGTGGGGAAGTCACTCTATATAATAAAAAGTGAGGTGGTGATCAAGCTGCCTGTCATCTATATTCATTTGCTGTCTTGTCCTGTACCAATAGACTTCCTCTAACCAACAAGTGGCTTCTTTCAATGGCTCTTCAATCACCACACTTCTGCTTGAATGTGAGGAAGAATTCAAATTTTATACTCAAACGAGATTCAGTCAGGAAAGTTAGAACATAGCTAGATCAAAAGCACCAGCAAAACTTGTTTATTTTCTGATGTCTCTTCCTGTGAACTGGGTGTACATCCTCAGATTTATTCCATTTTAAATGAAGAGGGGTCAAATAAAGGGGCTCTGTGTGTTGGAAATGGTTGCTTGCCAGATTCTGTAGTAAGAAGATACAGCAAGTAAGAATTATTTGAAAGTTTTGGTTAAAACTCTTAACAAAACATAAAAACAGGAGAGTACATTTAAAAATTAAGAGCAAAGAGCCCATTGTCCTCTTTCTGTCACTTGCCAGCATATGAATAACAGTGAAATACAGAAAAAAACAGTGTATAGTGATTCTTCAGCATCAATCCTTCTTGCTCAATTATGACATTTCTTTAATATTAATTTTTTTTCTCATTTTCCTTAGTACTAATATCTCACAGCATTTGATACTTTAAAAAAGAAGGGTGCCAGGTAAACAGGATAGTCTGGTACCGTTGAATATGCCATTTTGTAACCCCATGAAGAGTGTTAAAAAAATTCTTTCAATTTAGATTCTGTGGGGAAAAAAAAGGATTTAAAAAATCCCTCACTCCATAATATATGCCTCAGCTGAGGCAGAGGCATGCAATTACTGAAAGTCATTTAGGAGTTATAATATATCAGCCCCTTCAAGCAACAGCATGAAGTCTTTATTCAGAGGACTTAACTGAAAGGATCTGTTTAACAACTCGAGCAGGACTTGACCATAGATCAGACATGTCGTGGTTTTGCTCTGGGTCCATTTGCTTTCACACCCTCCACACAATTATTAATTAGTTGAGAGAAAGTTTATGCAGACAAAAGAAACTGGATTGGGAAAAAAGGTATGAGCATTTATTACTAATAAGCTAAAATTAAAGAACTACATCTACAACAATTCTACTTAAATAAAAGGTGCTATGTATTTACAGAAAAATACTTCTCCCCCTCCCCCTTTATATCAGTTCAAGGAGGAGAAGCAGTCCTTTTCCATTCTTGGAGTTCCAGCTCTCTCTCTCCAGTAACTCTGCAGCACCTTCGTCGCAGCTGGAACTCTTTCTCCTTCTCTGTGTCGGCCTCCAGGGCTGGGCCTACCCCCCTCCTGGGTTAAGACCAGAGGCTAGGGGGTTACCCAGGTTCTGAAGGCTTTTCCTTCCATAGGCTTGCAAGGGGACCCTTGCTTACTATGGATCTTCTTCCACAGGGTTACAGGGGATAATGGCTTAAGAGTTCACCCCTGTTTCCCTATGGAGGTCCCTTCCCATGGGAAAACAGTCCTTGATAAACCTCTCCAGCATGGGTCTAGCATGGATCCCACAGGTGGATCCCAACATCCCTACCCGAGCCGTTTTCCGCTCCAGCATAGGTTCTCTCAGGGTCACAAATCTCCAGTACCAGCAGCATGGATCTCTCACTGAGATCCCAAGCTTATCCGAGCCGTCCTTGCTCCGGTATAAGCATCGTCCCCTTCAAGGGTCACAAAGTCTTCAACAGGACTCTGCCTCATCCGAGCCGCTTCTGCTCCAGCATAAGGCTTTCTCTCTCTGTCAAAGTCACAAATCTCTGGTACATCCACAAGCTCCTCTGTGAGCCGTATGAGGGATCTCTTCACCCCAACAAACTTTCACAGGTAGCAGGGATTTTGTTTTTCAGTCTTTACCCTGCTAAAGGGAGGGAGAGCAAAAGGGAGAAGAAGCAGCTCTCCTCCCTTCGAACCTTTCTTCTCTCTCCTCCGACTGCCAGCTTTGACCTTGAAAATCCTTTATCTCTTCGCTGAAATTTCTCTGCAGCAGTTTCTGTCCAAGCAGTTCGTTTTTTAAACTTTTTTTCTTCACTCTTTTACAGAAGAGAAGGAAGGCTTCAGTACTACACCTACCCCCCTCGGCCCAAGCTGGGGAGGAGGGGGTCTTGGCCCTCCTCGGGCCCGCTACTTTTCTACATGGCTGCTGCCTCTAATTTCAACTGTGCAACCAACCTTCTCTTCCATTTTCTTAAAGATGTAATTAGCAAAGGCGTCACTGAACTTTTTGATTGGTTTTTTTTTGTCCGGAAATCACCTGGACAAAACCATCCTCAGCCCATCCAGGGATGAGCTGGTGGGCAAAACCATGACAAGACAGCACAAATAGAAGACGAGGTTAAAGACTTAGAATTAATAAATTGCTTATTTACTTCAGTTGTCTGCATTACAATTAAGAAGAAAAAATAAATAAACGAGGGAAAAAGTTTTGTTTATCTGAAAAGCTCTTTCTCTTAGTTCAAAAAAGTGGACAGCTTCAAATAGTACAAGGCACCAAAACATTCTTGGGCAATAGCAAGTAGAAGTCATTCTGTATTAGAGGATTGTTTGGGTTTTGTACAGCCAAGTTATGGAGTGACTGCTATTGTATTTGAATAGGGAAAATAATCTGTTACTTTTTGGAGGTAGGATGATGCATTTGCCCAATACTTCTGGTTGATGGAGTGACAGATCCAGCCATCAGTATTGTTTTGTGCCTTCTGATTTTTAGCTTAACAGTCTTACACAGTAGTTGTGGATTTCTTACCCATGACATTTTACACTCACTTCACACTAGCTTAACAGAGGTATAAATGCAAAGCCATTTGCTAGACAGCCATTTTCCCCTTAACCTGTCCTACAAACCATCCTTTCTTTTACAAATCTAGTACAAGAAATGCATCTGCCCTGAAGCCTCATAAAATACTTGACAGTATCAAAAAAGCAAGTGTTTGACAACTTCATATTTGCTTAAAATGCAGCCACAGTAGAGCATAAGTGCAGTCTAAAGGTTTACCAGGCTTTACAAAAATAGGGAGCAAGGTGGGAAGGAGAAAGGCTGTTTGAATTTTGCCTGCTTTTGCTTTATGTAGAGCTGAAAAGTCTCTAATTTTTATTAACTTTGTAAATTTTTCAACATTTTTATACTTTATCACATGTAAGTTTACATATTAATGCAGAGGAGCTACACTGATTCTCAGATGAGAAGAAATCTAGAGAAAAAGGTCTAATAATTTCAGCTAGCTTTGTTTTGACATGCATCTCAAATCGAGTGAATGTAGATACTTACAAATAAATGCAAATACATAAATATACAAATATATTCTAACAATTAAGTACTATGTCCTTATATAACCAGTGATCTGCATGCAAAAGGCATGCAAAACATCAATAGATCATCCTGATGACAAATTTACATCCGTTTTGAGCTGTGAAAACCAGTCAAGGATTGAGTTTATAACTTGTGTTGAGTTCGAAAGTTAAAATTTAATATTCTTCCTACTTATCATAACTACAAAGTGCACTGAGGAAATGAGATAGAAAACCTAAGCTTCTTACTATCTCTACTGGTTACAATAAATAACCTGCAATGACAGATTTGACTGACAATTTTTTCAATAATACATGAAGCAAAATAACTTACCAATCACTTATTCCTGAGCATATTGGATTTGCATTATTAACAGTGATAAAATTGTTGTTATCTGCAGAAGTAAGGTGGGCTGAGTGAAAGCAAACAGGAATTTGAAACAGTGTTTTCCTTTAACATGCATATGTTCAGATAGGGTCAAAATCAGAAGAGCCAATGCACTTACACTAGTGTGAGTCCAATATAAATCAAATTGGAATTAGAGCCAGGAAATCAACATGTTGAGGTAAAATCCAGTGGTATGGTACTCCCAAAGAAGAGCAACAGAGCTGGTGAAGGTTCCAGAGCATGAGTCCTCTGAAGGGTGGCTGAGGTAGCAGGGGGTGTTTAGCCTGAAGAAAAGGAGGCTCAGGGGGGACTTAATTGCTCTCTAAAACTACCTGAAAGGAGGTTGTAGCCAGGTGGGAGTTGGTCTCTTCTTCTGATTAACAAATGACAGGTGAGAAGAAATGGTCTCAAGTTGCACCAGCAGAGGTTTAGATTGAATATTAGGAAAAATATTTTCCCTAAAAGGGCTGTCAAGCATTGGAACAGGATGTCCAGGGAAGTGTCAGAGTAACCATCCCTGGAGGTGTTTAAAAGATGTGTAGATATGGCAGTGAAGAACACGGTTTAGTGGAGGACTTGGCAGTGCTGGCTTAATGGCTTAATGATGTTAAAGGGTTTTCCCAATCTAAATGATAGTATGATTCTATTAAAGAATATTTTGTGTGATTATTTTTCTGACCATATTTGTACCTCAAGTGCTACATTATGGATCACCACGTGACAAAAAACAATTATGGCATGTGGGTTTGTGTATTTATATGATTTAAATATCTACAATTTTAAAGAAAGAAGAATGAGCTGCATGCAATTATGTTTGTTAAACGTAAGAAATATTTATAATGTTTGTGAATGCCAAAGATTAGATAAATTTCTTTAAAAATTTCTGGAAGAATAGGGATGGAAACTCTTTCATTAACATGCCATGGGACACTGTGGGAGTTAGGAAAATTAGAAAAAAGTAAATGATATGTCCTTATGTAAGATGGGCAGAGGATATTGTCCATATAAGTATCAAATAGATGACTTGATGTTTGCCTTTGAGAGAGCTGCAGAAAAGTAGTTATAGAATAAAGTAAACAAAAATATAAAGGCTCACAGCATGGATAATTAATCTGTAAGTTTTTGAGATAAAGGTTTTTATGAATCTATTACAAGTTAGATTGAAACAATAGTGTGTAAAATATTCTTAGAAGAAAAGCTCATCTTTTAACTCTATTAACGTAGGTGATGATCTTGCTTAAAAATAATTAATATTCTTTTAGGGCATTCCAGATTTGAGCTAAAGTTTGGCTTAAAGTTTAAGATATATCACTTTCTGGAGACAGAAAGTGTGAAGCAGTTACAGCAGTTCGTCTTATGAGTGGCAACTTTAACTTCCATATTCCGTCACAGTCAAGCACACACACCTAACTGGAGACTCCTGTAACAGATTTAATTTAACCACAAATCATATTCTTACTAAAAGCTTATCAACACATAAAATGAACTAAAAAGTGTTCAAAAAGAAGTGCAAAGGGCACATTTGTTTCCTTACAGGTTTGCATCTCCAAAGCTCCCATGTGCAATACGTATTTTGCTAGTGCCAAAGCCTGCAAAGGCAGATGGCTTGGAGAAAAGGTCAGAGCAGCACGGGTGGATGGCAGGTGGATGGCAGATGGATGGAAGCACTGGAGTTACTGTAATACAGCAAAGAGGTCCCTGCTCTGCAGCACCCAGCAGTGCTGCCCTTTTCACACTATCCTGGTTCTTTTCTCAGGTAAAAGACTGCATGGGCAGTTAGTCCAGAACTGCCTTCAGTGTCTTCTGCCAAACAATCTGCTGCAGCTACTGGGCTGACTGGCTTGTGTTAGTCTTGGCAAGGACTAAAAAATTTCTTATTCCTCAGGGGTATGTCTGGAGAATGATTTAGTAAGTGTAGCAGCACACAGTGATATTTAGAAAACATAATATTCTTCAGTATTGCTTGATTGTATCCCAAGGCTATATGGGTTTGATGTAAAGACACTTGATCCAACCTCACTCTGTGGCAGACTATTACCAGAAGGTAGCTCAGAACACAACTGCTACCAGTAAATGTCCCAAACACTGCAAGACATGACCTCACAGTGGCATCCTTAGCATTCTGGGAATCTCTGTGGGATATTATGGGAGGAAAGAAATCCTGTCAGTTTGCATAACAGCCGAGGAGAGCGGAGAAAGTAGCTTGCATTTACCATGAAAGCCGTATTTCAGTGCCTTTGCAGCTTGCTGTTATCATCTCTGTGTGTCCTCCTGCATGGCAGAGGTAGCCGTGACAAGGACGCTTGGCAGCCCTGCTGTTTCCCAGTCAGAAACAGACTGATGTCATGTTACTGGAAAACCCTGGTCTCCCTGGTTTGCTCCTGCAAGTGCACAGCTGTTTGGAGTGCCTACTGCAGTTTGCAACACATATCCTGAGTGTCTCCTGCATCCAGCACTTCGTGGAAGAAACAAGCAAAGAAAGGGCAAAAGTCCCAAGGAATCCTGAGGGTGGTAAGTGGAAGAGATCCCTCCCATGATCCTTGTATCTAAAGGCTGCCCTGCAAGAGCAGAATCGTGGATTTAACTCGATCCCTCCCACTTTCCCCATGACTGCGCCTGTTGTGCCATACCCTCTGATGCTGGCAGGGAGAGCACCTCTGGCACCACGGGGGGACTTTTTTGTGGGAATGGGTGGAGAGCTGGTACTTCAATGCAGGAGTGAAGGGGAAGTGTACATAAGGAGTAATGGAGGGCAGGAGCAAAATCAGCCTCAATGAGTCATTGTTTCTGTGGATGTGCACTGAGATTGTGTGTTCCTTGGGCATCTGGTGCCAGTCTGACAGTGGTAAAGTTGTATTTAACCCACTCAAGGCTGAAGGTACAAATGCAGCTGTATAAAAGTGCATTTCAGGCCTTTATTTTCCCAGTACTGTTTTCATGATGTCCTTTGGGGAGCAAGATGCTGGGTATGGGATGATTTCCCTACAGACATTGACCAGAATGATCACTTCGGTTGTGTCTCAGGCTGTCACTTTCAGCTCTGCAGAGTTTTATAATTTTTTCCCCCAGAGTTTGAATCTGTTGCAAATTAAGGAAAAGTCTAGATGGGTAGCCTTCATAGCCCAGGTACCTTTTTCTTTGAAACTCTATTGCAGAGGCTTTGTTCTCCTCAAAAATCAGTGCAATATGATGGTTTAATGTGTGTGGGTTGTCTGGGATTGCGTTAGAAGCTGTCTCGAGTAGACGCAGCAAAATGTAGAAGTTTGAAACTGTGCCGCTTGTATGCTACTCAGTCTGGACAAAGCCATTTCTTTTCCATTATTCTAGATTCCCTGAGGACAGCAGTTCGGGATTCCCTGCGGATCATAGCACAGGAGTGAACTAACCTGTGTTCAGTGTCAGCTCTGAGGGACCAGAGCTCTACAACGAAACAGGGACTGAACCAAAATGAAGGTATAACCATAAACGTCTTACACTATTCTGGTGTCTACCCTTCACAAAAGATATAGAGATGTTAGACAAGGTACAGTGGACAGACCCTGAGTTATATGATTTTGGAAATTAAAGCTCCTAAGAAGCTGTCTGTTTCTTCTAAAATGCCTTAAGGAGTAATATGATCATAATTTAAAAAGAGCTACACAGGGAATTATTTTCTGAAAATAACTGAGATTTCCACAGCAAAAGGCTTAACATGATCCACAGGCTACAGACTGAAGAAAACTTGGAAGTGAAGTTGATTTAATTCTGAAAAAAACCAGTACCTTGAAACATGGTGGATTTTCTACCTTTAAATCAAGATATCTATCTTGATCTAGATGGAGAAATCTCTCTCTTTTATTTTTTTTTCTATAAAATATTCTATAGCTGAAAGAGAAACAATAGCATCTTTTCAAAAATAGTTGAGTTAGGTTCTTTGTTCTTTGTTAGATGGGAGGTGAGATTAGATGAGAATTGCATTTTTTTCTTGCAGTCCTCAACAGTGAAAGCATTTGTGAACTTCATGGAATGATAAAGACCCTTTTGCTTTCACGTATAGCAGTGTTATTTTCTGCTGAATGCTCTTTAATGGTAAATGAAAACAGAAAACCAACATTCCTTTGTTACTATGGATCAAACATAAATGTTGATGTGATTTAAACATGCAAAGACCTTTCTGTATGTGAATTAAGAGACTATTAAGAAGCTTAAAATAAAACAGAAAAGGGATGAAAAGAGACATGCAAACTGGACTTGGATAACTTTAGGATTCTTTTAAATAACTCAAGTAATTTTCAAATAAAATCTGCAGTTGGTAAAGAAGCACTGACACTTGCAAGGATGGCAATGGAGGACCCAAGATTGGCATGAGGGGAACAGAAAACCATAGCAAGAATTCATCTGGCATCAGATTTTGCAGGAAAGAATGATAACTGTTTGCATAACTCTGTTTTTTTTACTTCCTAGGACGAAGGAGTCAGAACTGGAGAGGTGAGTGGGGCAACAGCAAAAAATACTTATGAACACTATAAGTTTGTAAATTTGACATGGTGTTCAGTCCAAAGAAAATATTACTGAGATCTTACAGAAGTGGAAACAGAAAGAGGAGATATTTTCACAGATATTTTCACAAGTTCACTCAGTTAGGCAACATTTCTGAGGACTGATCACAAAAACTGGATAGTCGTCAAAAGCACAAGAATATATGAAATATGATAGAGACTAGCTGATACATAAGAAAAGTGTAGAAAGTGTTTTAAGAAGATCAAATGGAGAAACATTTATAAAAGCAGTGTTTAAAGAGAGATTCCTACTTCATTTTCAACAAGAGAAAACTATGCTTCATTAACTTGACAGAACACTTTGAAACTCATTAGTATTAAGACAGAAAAAAAGGGTAACTAAGAACATAACTTGTATCTAAGTTTTCCATCAGAAAGATTAGTCTTTAACCCATTTGAGGTTATCTTATAACATTTGAAGTTGTGGAACAGTAAACCAGGTTGGAAATTTGGCAAACTAGAGGATAGCTTCACAGAGACTGATTTCAAGAGTTATTAAAAAAAACAACCAAACAAAACTCCCAACAATCTATCCACTCTGAAAATGACCAGAGTAAGCAAAATTAGAACCCAAGTATAGTGAGACAAACACCACTTATTATGATGAGCATATTTAAGAGGAAGGTCAAATGAAGGAATGTTTCTGGTCTTTGCAGTGTTTCACTGTGAACATGAGACACTCAGATGTTAGATATTGGAGCCCAGCAAATAAGTACCTGGTAAGACTGGAATAATGACCCACATGGTAACAGCCTTGGCTGTTACCTTGTGAAGCGCAGCAACTAACCCCAGATGGGTGGTGTGAGATTCTGATTGCAGAAGTTAAAAGTTGTTATGAATATAAGCCTTGATTATTACCTATCCAGAAGTCTATCTGCTGTTCATTACTGGGAAAGACATTTGGCCAGGAATGGAAAATGTGCTTGAAATGTATATTCACTGAGACTGCATACATTTTGGGAACATAAAACCGCCAGTGCTGTGCTGGATCACCCTTCTCTGTTATTTTTCCTCCCAGTCTTACTTTAGTCAAATTTCTTTCTTGTATATGTCTAATATCTTGTGCAATGAAACTCAAGACTCATTTTGCTATTTTCAGCTTCAGTAGTTTCTAAGAGACCCCAGAGAAAGTCTGAGAGGAAGAGTCAGCTTGAATCTGGATGGTTTATTATTTGTTGTTCTGACAAAACTATGAGCAAACCTCCCCCAGATGGATGCCTATGTTTCATCTCTCCTACCCATCTGGCATCCAGACATACCTGAAATGTTTTGGGAAGGAGGGAAAAATCAGGCTTAAAAAGATCTGAGCTCCTTAAAAATTTGGCTCAATATGCAGTACAAAGCGGCTGTCTGCTGCATACCAAGTTCTCACACTCTTTTCCTTCAAACTTCAGACATATAAGGAATTGGTTGCATGGCTTACTAGAAAATGTGGTATGGATAAATATATTTGTAATTTGATTTGTCTGGCTGTATATAGTAAGTACTGTAATAATATAGCATTATCCTCTATTACATAGCATGCTCTCAACTGCACCCAGGGAGATCCACCCTGGGTGGAGAGCATGGAGCTTGGCTGAATATGGTGGTTTTAAAAAATGAAGTAAAACATGCTTGGGACCCAAAGTTTATCAGTAACTTGAAGTCAAAAAACTAAATACCTCTTAACCGCTCAGTGAATGAAGTTGTCCTGAGTGCATTTTTGGACCAGAATAGATTTCTACTGGAACAGGATTTACTCTTGGAGATTTTTGTGCTCTGTTTAGGGTTAGGAGTTAATTAGATGCCATCATTGTAAAACTTTCTCTTGTATGTTATTTTGCCTAAGCTTTCTTTTGCAGAATATTTTTATAAGCCTGGTGGCAGTGGAAAGATATTGCTACTTTTATCCAGAAAAAGAAATGACCTTGTTACTGCACTGACTCTTCTTCCTCTCCTCTGACAGTAGTCCAAAAATAATACGTCATTGGATAAACTATACGTTATGCACTGGTATCTACTTTTACTGAAACTCAAAGCAGCGTGGTATCTTCTGGTTGGTAAAACAAGAGAACTTAGGAGATAGATTTGTAAGTAAGCAAGAGCAGAGAGGTTTTTTTTGTCCTCTGAGATCAGCCATTAGCAGATTTGCTTTACTTCTTTGGAAACTTTCATACCATATTTGCAAGGAAGTTGTGAAGTGAAGCAAACTAAACTAGCTGGGGTGGAGAGTCAAATCTCCAGTTCAAATGAAGCCAGCACTGGTCTAAATTTGCCACAGTGTCAATATGCCATGACAGACATAAATAGCATGTACCTATTAAACAAAGGAAACAAGCTTCTTTAGTCTTATTTTCAGACAAAGTAAACAAATCCAAATTTTGTGCATTTTGTATTCATTCTTCCTTTACGAAAACTACATGCAGGTTTTGGCATATCAACAAAATCCATCTAAGTTAATTTTTGTAAACTTGATTTTGTTTGGTTTTGTTGCATTTATTTTTTTGTTGCTTTGTTTGGTTTTTTTTCCCTTCTATGACAGGAACATCATAGCCTGGAGAAGAATTATGGATGAACCACGCGAGGGAACTGCAAGTAGTCAGAGAAAATCCTGGTCTCATGGCAGACCCTGACTGGAGGGGTGGAAGCAGATTGAAGATGTTTGGGTGACTCCTGTGCTCTGGTATGAGTTCACAGTGGCAAGAAAGTTATCCTTGCTTTCACTGTACTTCTTTTTCTTCTTCTTGCAATTTATAATTATGCAATCAACAACCACAAATCTGTATTGGCTGTTGGAGGGAAAAGTTCTGCTCATTGCTTTTAGGAATTCAGAGTGAAGTAGTAGTTTGTGGTGTAGCTTTTTCCATGGGAAAGCAAAGAAAGAAATCTTCCTCTTCCAGTCCAAACTGGTATTCTATGTTGTTTCTTTGCTGAGATGATAATACACTCTGTTTATCAGAATGTCTTCTTGAGAAGTGAAGTGGTAGCCTGACAATGAATATGCACTATACCACTAAAATTTTATAAGTCTTAAGTTTCTTTGGGTTTTAATGTTGATGGAGTACTTTTTAAATGGGATTTTATATTGGACTTCAAAACTATAAACAGATGAGAATTCCTGTGGCAAAAATTGCTGAAGGTTAAGGAATTCCCTGTTCCAATTTTCTAGTGAAGATAGAAAAATTAAACTAAATTTGATATGTGTAATTTTTCCTCAAAATAATAAACAAATTGCAAATATGTTGGTAATGGAAAAAAAAATAACAGAACTCCTATATTCCTCTGGTAAAGCATAAATTTGCAATTAAAGTTTTATTTTTTTTCTGCTTATTTTTCTCCCTTTTAATTTGACCACTTTATGAT
The DNA here is from genome assembly GCF_022539395.1 of Myiozetetes cayanensis. Lineage (NCBI taxonomy): Eukaryota > Metazoa > Chordata > Aves > Passeriformes > Tyrannidae > Myiozetetes > Myiozetetes cayanensis. Next base: position 81,823,108 of record NW_026087411.1, on the reverse strand, counting down.
GAAGAACTAGAGCCAAACAGAGTGTAGGCTTCTGTAACGAGGGGATAAGATCTGATCATGTTACTCAGGAAATGGTTGTGCACTGTAGGACTCCAGTATAAACTGAGTGGAAAGTAAAATCATTATTTAGTAGTATTAATTAAAAAGTCACACAGGTAAGCAGAGTTCATGGAGTCCTGCCTGAAATTTCTTTGGGAACATGCATTTTTAAATCATTAATATAACTAACCCATTCCAGTGTTTTCCCAAGTTTTCAAGTTCAAATCCTAGAAGTTTTATGGTTTTGTCTACTCAAATTTTATAACTTCGTGTTATACTTGCCGTTTTACCTTCTTCTCTCCATACCTTTCCTTTCACTTCCTTTCCTCCTGTTTTAATCTACTGCAGGTAAAAAATGTAAATGACAAGAAGTGTAAACTGTCAGGGAGGTCGTGGCATAAATGGCAAGATGTCCTATTGACTTCAGTGAGTGTTACGTTTACTCAATCCAGGACAAAATTTATTTTATAAGTTAAGAAAACTAGGGGAGTGGGGGAAGAATCCTGGCATTACTAATTTCCTTCTTACCATGCTTCTTACCAAAAACCATTGTTTTGTTCACTTCTGACATTACATTTCAAGTTTTTTCCTGTGTGTTATAAATCAACAAAGCTAAGCCCCTGCATTTTGAGAGCTAAACTTCTCCAGATAGGAAACAACTTGAGTTTTTCCAAAGTCCAGTCAACAAAACTCATCTAAACTGATAGAAAACCCATAAAACCCTTCTTCAAGGGTATCAGGTTTTCTCTTTGTATACCCCAAGTATTTTGAAAAGAACTCCACAAGAGTAGAAACAAGTAGGGTAACAAAATTTATGAAGTGGAAATGACCTGAAAAAAACTCTTTCCTTCATATTGTGCAAATGAAGCCAACTATGTCCATAAACTCTTTCCTTTATTTCCTTAAACCCTCCCTTATTCTTCTTTTGTGAAGGTTAGGGGACAGAAGATGTGTCATGTTGGATGTTGAGGAGGCTGCTTCAAAAACCCAAAGCAGTCTTATATGGTGAAAAATTTTTAAAGAATAAGGATGAATTCTCATCACATAGGTGATGTAATGTAGCCTACATTAAACTTACCTGAGCCTTGAGGCTCTGGAAAATTAAGCAGAAACCCACAACTGCTTTCCCTAAACTCACCAATGCCTATCATCACCAAGTGAATAAAGAAAAGGACTTTTTCTTGTCCAAAGACAAAAGAAAAAAAAATTATATTTTAACTAAAAGAATTCAGGACTTAATGAATATAATTCGATTTATTTCATAATCAAGCCATTATCTTTTAAAAATAAATCTCAATTTGATAACTATAAAATACTGTCCAAATCATAGGATTTTCAGCACCAATTTGTCTTGTAAATTAATTCAATCTGTGACTAAGTAATTACTTCTAATTTCAATTAAGGCACTAAAGTCCTTGATAAACATATAACTAAAGGCCCAGCAGACTGCTACAGCATTCAGTCAATAGCTATCTAACACATGGGCCCATTTGTCTCTGAATTGCAAAGGTAAAGGAGAAGAGAAGATTTGCACATACATGTACAAAGTGACAGCAGGGTTAATAAAGTCTGTTCTATGGAAATGTAACACTTCCATCATACTGACAGGCACCAAATGACAAAGGTAATTAAAGACTTGAAAGATATACAGCAGGCTGAGGGAGGTGATTCTCTCCTTCTACTCTGCTCTTGTAGACCCCACTTGGAGCACTGCGTAAAGCTCTGGGACCCCCAACACAAGAAAGACCTGTTGGAACAAGCCCAGAGAAGAGCCACTAAGTTGGTCAAAGTGCTGGAATTCTGCTCCTATGAAGACAGGCTGAGCAAGCTGGGGTTGTTCAACTTGGTGGAGAGAAGTCCCTGGGCAGACCTTATAGCAACCTTCCAGTACCTAAAGGGGGACTACAAAAATCCTGGAGAGGAACTTTTTACAAGGGTATGTAGTGATGGGATTGGGGGAATGGCCTTAAGCTGAGGGAGGGTCTATTTAGGTAAGGTATTAGGAAGAAATTCTTTACTGTAAGGGTATAGAGACACTGAAATGGGTTGCCTAGAGGAGTTGTGGACTTCCCATACCTGGACATGTTCAAGACCAGGCTGGATAGGGCTTCTGAGCAACCTGATCTAGTGGCAGTTTCCCTGCCCATGGCAAGGGGGTTTGAATCTTTATGATCTTTAAAGATGATCTTTAAAGTCCCTTCTAACCCTAACCATACTATGATTCTGTGATTAAGAAATGTGGTGGTACTACCAGGCCAGATGACTCCTATTGCTACAAATCTTTCTATCCCTCTTCTTCTTGTACACTCAAACTGATAAGTGACTCCTGTATGGAAGATTCCTAGAAGAATTCTTTGCAAAAATGAGGAAACACTCTTGCTTTTTTCCTTCTGATTATGATTGTTAATTATGCCTCAGCCACACTCCAAAGCAAAAAAGTACAGCAAAAGAGGTAAGAATTTTCCTCGGTGCCTTCCCCCATCTCCCTCCACTAGAAGTGGCTGTTTTTAAAAATTCAAGAATCACAGAAGTGTCTAAAACAAAAAGTTGTAATACTGCTGGGATTTGCAAATGAGGAAGTTCATAGGCATGAGTTAGGCAAGGGAGAATATCTCCTAGCAGACCAATTGATTTTTTTTTGTCAGAAGGTACTGCCTCTCCCAACAAACTTTGCTTCACGTGGAAAACTGAAAAGAAATGACAAACTGAATGCTTCTTTTAGAAGAATAAACCTAGATGGTAAAACTACTAGTCATATAATGATGGAGCCAGAGAGTTTCCTCAATTAAAAAACAACACTGCTTTTCTCAATAAGGCATTAATTAGACTTTGCTATTTTTTCATTCATCATGGCTAGGCTTCGCGAACGAAGATTTGAGAAGGGTTCTACCCACGCTTGCTACAAGCACGCTGATGGCTATAAAGGCCAATGTGAGATAGACAAGTCTGGTTGCAGAAGGCACAGCAGAAAGACTCCCCAGGTGATATCGACGAGATGTGATTCTTTCTGCGTTGTCTTTTCTCCTCGAGAGTGATCCTGCGTGTGTTCTCAAAAGCAGCAGCAGCGTTATAGATGGTGTGTCTCCAGGCCTCCCGATTGGAGGCCAGGGCAGACCAATGGTGATGATCAATATGGCCAAGGCTGAGGGATTCTTTCAGAGAGTCCTTGTATCTCCTCTTTGGGGCTCCTCTCTTGTGGTAGCCAGTGGCAAGTTCCCCATAGAGGACGATTTTAGGGAGGCGATAGTCCTGCGTCCTGGAGACGTGCCCTGCCCAGCGCAGCTGTGTTCTCAGCAGCATGGCCTCAATGCTCGTGACTGTTGCCTGTTCAAGGACAGACGTGTTGGTCACACAGTCAGTCCAGTGGATGTTTAGGATTGTATGGAGGCAGCGCTGATGGAAGCTTTCTAAGAGACGCAAGTGGTGCCGGTAAATGACCCATGATTCAGATCCATATAAAAGAGTAGACAGTAGAATGGCTCTGTAAACGCTGATCTTTGTACTTTTCTTCAGGTGTTTGTTTTGCCACACTCTTTTAGGGAGTTTACCAAAAGCTCTGTACACCTTACTAACCTGTTGTCTATTTCTGCATCAATCTTACCGTCTGAGGAGATGATGCTTCCCAGGTAATTAAACTGCTGGACTGATTTGAGCTCTGTTTCACCAATGGTGATATGGGGATGATGGAAGACTTCCTGAGGTGCAGGCTGATAAAAACTTCTGTCTTCTTCAAGCTGACTTCCAGGCCAAAAAGCTCAGCAGCCTCTGCAAAGCAGGATGTTGAGACGCTGCAGAGCTGCTTCTGTGTGGGCAACGAGGGCGGCATCATCAGTGTAAAGCAGCTCACGGATAAGATAATTTAAGGTCTTAGTGTGGACCTTCAGTCGCCTTAGGTTGAACAGGCTCCCGTCCGTACGATATCAAATGTAGACACTGTTTTCATCATCGAGGTCTGCTGTGGCCTCATGCTTTGGAGCATCATGCTGAAGAAGATTGTGAATAAAGTTGGTGCAAGAACGCAGCCTTGCTTCACACCATTGGCTATTGGAAAGGGCTCAGAAAGTGCATCGCCATATCTGACTTGACTGCGCTGGTCCTCATGAAGCGAGGTGATCATTTTGGGGAGCTTGAGGGGGCATCCTAAACGTTCCCAAATCTGCCACAGACCTTTTCTGCTCACAGTATTGAAAGCCTCGGTGAGATCAGCAAAGGTTACTCTGTTGGGAAATGGTGACATTTGGGTTTGAAGAAGAGGTTTAGGAAAAGGAAGAGGCTCTAGGAAGGGAAATGGGAGGAGCAGCTCAAGCTCAAATCTGTTAGTCAGCCTGTGCCTCTGCTAGAAGAAAGGGGTGAGGGCAGAAACCATGAGAGCACTTTGGGATTCCCAAACTCTCCTTTTTCAGCTATGTCAATTCTCTGTAGGACCTTGCCACTGGCAATGAGAGTGAGGGATTTCTGGTATACCTGTGTCCAGCTGGGGTTATCAGAGCAGTTGTAGCTCTTCAGCAGTGCAGAGGTAAAGCTGGACCTCTGCCTGTCTGGTCACCAGCAAACAACAGCAGGGGCATAGTCTGAGTGGGCTTTCACTTTTCCTGGGGCTGCAAACCTCCCTGGGGAAATGAATACTTAAAAGAAAATGAACATAAAGGTTGATTTTTGTCTTTCACTAAACTAGGCTTTAGTGGACCCTAAGAATGCAACCTTTTGTTTCAGAAATTGTTAGAAAAGTTTTTTTGTGGGAACTATCATTGTCTGTCTTTCATCACATTTTTAACTCCAGTTATTAAATCATGATAAACCCCACAAAGTCTGATTTACTTTATTTTCGCTACTGAAGAAATTTCACTTTTAATTTAGAACAGATTCAGTTGACATTTAAGTATTTAATTCCAATTTCCTCAGATATTTCCTCCGCTATCAGCAAGAGATACTTTTTCAGGAAATCACTGTTAAGTAAAAGTAGGGATACCATCCAACATACCTCAATTTTTCATGAGATACTCCTTTACTGTGTCCTTTTCTATGGAATTGTCTCACTCCTTCCATTTGTCTTTGCCTGTAATCCATGTTATCTTAGCTTTCTCTTTAAATAGGGACATAATAACAGACTCAGATTTATCCCATTGCTGCTTGTATTACTGAAAAACATACTGTGAGCAAAAGTAGTGCTCTTTCCATACCATACAGTGGTCTGACTGCCTGGGACAAATTCCAGAGCTATACTTTCCTGTTTTGTGGGCAGAATTCTAAACGAGGCATAAGGAAAGTCAGCTGCAGAATGTATCAGCTTGTAACAGGACTCAAGTTTGCCCATTGTGCTTAGTTTCTTGAAAGCCAATCCAAAGCAAACTTAACAACTCCCCTCCTTCCTAATTTTGGAGAACAGAGCCTCAGGGTACAGATGGTGTGCTTGTGTGATGTCTCATTTATATGGGCTGCTCTTCCCTTTATGCACTGCTCTAGCAGAAGTTTTGTTGCCATGCTGTGCTAATACCTGCAGCTGCTATACTTTGCCCTACATTGACATGGTACATTTCCCAAAACAAACATATTAACTCAGGGAAAAATGTATCTAATTACAAAAGAAAGATCTTAAGCAGAGTTGCATCAGTAGTAGTGTTGGGGGTACAATATGAAGAGCCAGAATGCGTATTTTTAAAATGTATGCAAGTGCTTAAATTATGTGTTTTACTTGTGGTGTGGCAATACAGGTCCCTTCAGTGGCAGCAGTATGTACTGTTATCAATCACTGGAGCTACTTGCTTGATCTGTTAGACAATGACATTGAAATCAAAGGCTGACTAAGAAATAGAACTAGTCACATTTTCCAACCTGAAAAATAATGGATGGTTCAGATTTTTAGATTGAAAAATCCAACTTATTTTATTTCATATGCTTTCTTCCAGCCCATCTTTTTTCTATAGTTTTTAATGTTTTGAATCTCCACAGCAGCTGGGCAACTATTTACACTGGACATTACAACACCCTCAAGTTTGCTCAGCCAACTCCATCAAAATAACATTAGGGCAGAGAGGACTATAAGTTCTTGTGGTTTCCTTCAAGTCCCATTGGAAATATTCATTGTAAATAACAGCTTTGTACAGGAATTCTGACTGTAACTGTGGTAACATGGGAGACTGTAGCCACAGTTGCCAGGTTATTATGGACAAGGATGCACTGTTCTTATAGGCTTTTCATGAAGGACAATAAGATGGGATATTAGCCCAATGTCCAAAATATCTCTCAGAACCTTTTTGGACAGAATATGCTTAAGAATAACAGATTAAAGGAAGCAGAGCAATATTGCACTAGATTGAATAATCAATAAATAAGAAGAGCGGATGAAATTAATTTGGAGTCATTCCCATAAAAGACAAAAACCCTCATGAGATGAGAAAGTCCTTGGGATGCCCCCAGACTGTCAGGTAACTTATTCTCATGTTATAAGGCTTTGGCTTTGTGAGGGTGTGACTAAGTTGCAGATTTAAGATTGTCTTCCACTAACTATTAGGAGTGATAGCAATTCTTCACAACAAGAAAATACAACAAATCTAACAAATTCGTGACTTAGTGGAAGCACCAGGATTTCTGTGGTGTATCTTCTTTTCAGCCTTTCATCTATTTTTTTCTACCAACAGGCAATTAAAAAGGAAACATTTCACAGGTTTAGGATATCCCTTTAACAGCAGGATATCAATAGCTTCATTGTAGTTTGTTTTGCTTTTATTGACAGTAGTACAGGAAGAAAGGAAAACACCTAACCAATGTATCTATCACTTATTTTCAGCTAAGCTGTTTCTTTTGTTTTCTCTCTAATGGTATATAATTTATCCTTTTAAACTCTGTGCAGTCTTAAACTCTGTGCAATCAACTGTCAGACAGTCAGCTGTGTTATGCTAGTCTGTGGACTGGGCTTGCATGGCAAGGTTTAGTAGCAGAGGGGTTACAGGTTAGAAGCTGCCAAAACCTTCCTTCACATCCAAGAAGACCTGCTGCTGGCCAAGGCTGAGCCAGTCAGCATCAGTGACAGTGCCTCTGGGATAATGTCCTTAAGCAGGAGAAAAATCCCAGCTGAACAGCAGCAGTCAGAAGAGAGGTGTGAGAATACATGAGTGAAACAGCTCTGCAGACTCCAAGGTCAGTGAAGAAGGAGGGGGAGGAGGTGCTTCAGTCTGTTGAGTAGAGATTCTGCTGCAGCCTGTGGTGAAGCCAGTGGTAAGGTAGGATATTCCCCTGCAGCCCATGGAGGTCCATGCTGGAACAGAGATCCACATGCAGCCCATGGAGGACTCCATGCTGGAGCAGGTGGATGACCCTGTAGGAAGACTTCCCTGAGGTGGCACCTGGCAAGACCTGTGGACCTGTGGAGAGATGACCTCATGTGGGAGCAGCTTTGCTGGCAGGACTTGTGACCCCATGTGGGACACACACTGGAGAAACCGGTTCTTGAAGGACTGGGCCCCAAGGAAGGGACCCACACCAGAGCTGTGTTGGAGAAATCTGACTTCTTCTCACAGAAGACTGACTTCTGTGAGAGGGACCCCACATCAGAGCAGAGGGAAGAGTGAGAGGAGTCCTCTCTCTGAGTAGGAAGGAGTGGCAGAGGCAATGTGTGATGAACTGATCTCAGATCCCATTCCCTGTCCTGAGTAGCTGGAGATGAGTGAGTACTGAAAATCAGGAATGAAGTTGAACCTGTTGAGAAGGGAGGGGCCAGGGTAAGGTGTTTTAAGATTTAATTTTCATTTTTCTCATTACTAATCCTCTCAAAGTAAAAAATTGAATGAGTTACCCAAGTCTGCTTTTCTCATGACTGTAACTGGTGAATGATCTTTCCCTGTCCCTGTCTTGACCCACAGACTCTTCATTGTATTTGTCTCTCCCCTGTGCAGGTGAGGAGGGAGTGATAGAGAAGCTTTGATGGGCACCAGAGACCAGACCAGACCTGACCACCGAAACCACCAAACCACTGGTCTGTTTCCTGTTTTTGGGATGAGCTCTCAATCAAACTGTGTGTATTTATTAACTTTTTCGCATTTCAATATTTCCTTAAATGCCCCTTTTATCATGATACCTGGAAATCACTGTTCTTTGTCAGCAGATGATGACATATAGCTATTGATACCAACAAACACCTGAATTTAACAAATGCATCTCTCTTTCATCAGGTTGTCTAATCACAGCCTGCCTGTGGCCTGAGGCTGTGAGTGTTTCTGACTTACTTGCAAAGTAGGAAATAATATTTATGTGGGAACTATGTGATTCTGCCCAGAAACTATCATATAAATAACTTATATATGAAGGTTTCTTTAAAGGACTGTCTATTCTGTAGCTGATTTTGTCCCATTTCTTCCCATGGTGCTTGAACTTCCTAATACTAGGATGAAACTGGTCTATTTAAACAAGCTTGTAGCAGAGAATCTTTGGGGAAAAAAGATCTGGATTTTTTTTTCTGTATATTACTTCCACTTATCCACATTTGATGAAATGAAATCAGCTTTTAAATAGACACACTACCATTGTGCTTTACAAGATGCTAGCCTATAAATTTCATGTTCTGTTTGTAAAAGGGAAATGAATTCCTTTCATACCAGTTAGAATAATTATTTTTTTGTATTAGAAACTAATGCCATCTTACGTTTTTTACATGTTAAATAATGTATATTCCTATTCAATCATGATGTATTTTATTCCTACCAAGGCACTTTTGAGCAATTAGTGCCAAATCTTTTATGGTGGAGGGAAAATATGGTATTTCTTGACTACTCAACAGACAGGCCATTTATAATGAAATGAAAACACATTATGTAAAGCTAAAAGCATTTGCTTTATTAATTAATCTGAATGCACTTCCCTTAAACTATCAGCTGCTCTGTTTGGGAAAGTAGTCTACTAAGTCATACTGGATTACATGCTTATATCCCTTTTTAATTACATTTGGAGGAAACATGATAACAGCCAGAGGAAAACCAGCATCTCTCTATTTTGTGAGTTAGTCAGTTTGGACACATCCTCTCGAGTAGCTGACTTTTATTTAGTCTGGTTTGGAAAGAACCAGGGCTGTGAGATACAATAAAGAAAGAACATCATTATTCTCTTTAATCCTGCCTAAATTTGTCATGTTAGGTATTAAGGAACGCAGGAATCAAAGTTCAAAGAGAAAGCACTAAACTGTGAATTAAAAGAATTTGTGAATAGCCTGGGAGATAAAAAAAATGGGCAGAGATATGAATGATGAATGGTCACATACAATTTTCCATTCACCTTTTTATTGACTCCAATTATTTTTCCTGTAAATTAGGAGAGCTTGCTTTTTTCAGTTGCCAAACTCTTCACAAAGTGTGCTGAAGCCTCTGCATCCCTTCATTATAAGTGGATCAAATCGATAATGTAGAGCATGGCACAAGTAATCTTAAAGCAGAGACATGGAATCAGCTGTAAAGGAAGCCTAGAGGATGTCTAAATTGGCAGATGTCGTGGTTTTGCCCTGGTTCAATTTACTTTTATACTCCCATACAATTACTATCAGTTGAGAGAAGGTTTATGCAGATAAAAAGAGACTGAATTAAAAAAAAGTATGAGTATTTATTATTATTATTAAACTAAAACTAAAGAATTATATTTACAATAATTTTACTTAAGTAAAAGGTATTATGTATTTACAGAAGATACTTCTATCCCCATTTCCCTTTATATTAGTCCAAGGAGGAGAAGCAGTCTTTTTCTGTTCTCAGAATTCCAGCTCTCTCTCTCTCTCCAGTAACTCTGCAGCACTTTCGTCGCAGCTGGAATTTCTTTATCTCTCTCTCATTCTGTGTTGGCCTCCAGAGCTGGGCCTACCCCCCTCCTGGGTTAAAACCGAAGGCTGGGGGTTACCCAGGTCTTGAAGGGTTTCCTTCCATAGGCTTGCAAGGGGACACTTGCTTACTATGGATCTTCTTCCACAGGGTTACAGGGGATAATGGTTTAAGAGTTCACCCCTGTTTCCCTATGGAGGTCCCTCCCCATGGGAGAACAGTCCTTGATTGACTTCTCGGCATGGGTCTAGTCTGGATCCCTTACTCGGATCTCAATATCCCACCTGAGCCATTTTCTGCTCCAGCGTAGGTTCTCTCAGGGTCACAAATTTCTAGCACCAGCAGCATGGATCCCACACATGGATCCCAACATCGCTACCCGAACCGTTTTCTGTTCCAGCGTAGGTCCTCTCAGGGTCACAAATCTTCAGTAACAGCATGGATCTCTCACTGAGATCCCAAGTTTATCTGAGCCGTCTCGCTCCAGCATAAGCATCGATCCCTTCGAGGGTCACAAAGTCTTTAACAGGACTCTGCCTCATCTGAGCCGCTTTTACTCCAGCATAAGGCTTTCTTTTTCTGTTAAAGTCACAAATCTCTGGTGCATCCACAAGCTCCTCTGTGAGCCGCACGGGGGGTCTCTTCACCTCAACAAATTTCTACAGGTGGCAGGGATTTTATTTTTCAGTCTTTACCCTGCTGAAGGCAGGGAGAGCGAAAAGGAGAAAAAGCAGTTCTCCCCCCTTCGAACTTTTCTTCTCTCTTCTGCGACTGCAACTTTGACCTTGAAAATCCTGTTATCTCATGGCTGGAATTCTTCTGCAGCGGTTTCTCATCTAAGCAGTTCGTCTTTTAAACCTTTTTTTTTTTCTTCACTCTTTTACAGAAGAGAAAGGAGGCTTCAGTACTGCACCTGCCCCCCTCCCCCGGCCCAAGCCGGGGAGGAGGGGGCCTTGGCCCTCCTCGGGTCCACTACCCTTCTACATGGCTGCTGTTCCTAATTTCAGCTGCGTAACCAACCTTCTCTTCCGTTTTCTTAAAGATGTAATTAGCAAAGGCGTCACTGAACTTTTTGATTGGTTTTTTGTCCGGAAATCACCTGGACAAAACCATCCTCAGCCCCAGGGATGGGCTGGTGGGCAAAACCACGACAGCAGACAAGCCTGTCATACCCCATTCTGGGAGTTGTTCTTATTATTTAAGTGTAGATCCCAGTTTCTATTTGAAACTGTCAGAACAATTATCACAATCACTGACCAAAATGTAAACCAGAGAGAGTTTGGAGACAAGGTTGTCTCCTTTTACAAAGAGGTTGGGTCGCAAATGGTACAAAATATTTTTTTTTCTTTGAGTATTACAGCTTCTAATCTGTGTCTTAATCCATTTTTCTATGCTAGAAATAAATTAGTCAACTACTCTTTTATGAGCACAACATCAAGTCTACATTCAGAAAGTCTCAGGTGGATATTTTTTATTTGATAGACCTTATATTTGGTGTCCTTGGTGAAGAAATGATATTTTTACTGCACCATAACTTTTTAATATGTCCTATCAAACATCTTTGGATAAGGATGAATTTTCAGATGATCTTAGAATGCCTAATTCAGCTGGGGAGACAGGAACAATTCCACTGAGTTTTTTTTCTCCTGCTGGAGATTTCCCATTAAAGGAATGGAAACTTGCCTTCATTTCAAAACTACAAACCCAAGAATAACACCAAAGAAATTTTTGGAGTAGCTGTGACAGAAGATGTGGGACACTAGGCGGACTAAAAGTAGAATAGTCTCTCAGACATTCATAATGATGAAACAACCAGACGTAACACTGGCACCTCTAGGCAATTGTCTACATAAAACAGTGTTAAACATATACATGCATATATAATAAAGAATGACTCCTACTGTTCTTTGTTGGTTTTTTTTGTTTTGTTTTGTTTTTTAATTTTAGTTTATTTCCTGTCAGAGGTCACAGTTAGTTAAAAGCAGACTTCAGCCCTCTTAGAAAACAGTGGTATCAACAACAATCCTTTTTATTAACCCACCAGCGTACCTCTGAAATTTGATGGCAATGATGACAAAGTCCCTAGCAGTGTGAACTAGCAGTGTAATCTACCTTGTCCAAGTGCACAAAGGAGGAATGGAGAGGCCATCCTGACAAAGACAAGTAGACTTCCATTTCCTCGCCCATTCAACCTGCTGTGTGCAGCCAGTAACTATCCAAAATGACCTCAGTTAATTTTTGTTGTGGTTAGGGTTCCTCTGTTAGGGACAGTCATCCCTGAGAAGCCTGCTTGAGACCACCTTTTCTTTCCGTATGAACTGCCAAAGAGGTGTCAGGCAGTAGTGAGTTCCAGTCACTGATGGCCTAAGCCAGGTTTGAGTGTAGATATTAGGAACAAAAGACCTATGAAAACATGATTTCTATCATCATCATCATCATCATCATTATCCTCATTGCAAAACTCACAAGGTTTAATTTTTTATTTGTGGGCAAAGGGAACGTAGGTGGTAGGCCCCAGTTTCAGACAATTAAATATGCCTCAAAGTCATCTCAGGTCTTTGTCCTTTAGTTTCTTTTGTTTTTAAAAGCATATTAAACAAAGTTCCCTTTAATTTGTAATCCTCTTGCCCTGCACATTGACATTAAGACCCAGGGGCTGACTGTGGTGGTCTTCTCTGTCATATGCTCCTCTGTGCAAAGGAGATGTCCTCCCTGGCCTGCTGGTGGACTGAGGCACTGTGCACCAGCCTTGGTTGACACAATCCTTTTGATTCCTTCACTATCTGGTTCTTAGAGGAGATTGGCAAGGAATTCTTTACAGTGTGAGCAGAAACCTCTTCTGACTTATCATGGCATCTGAAAGGCAAACAGAATGGTCCTCTGTGTCACTACTTACACGGGGCAGCAGGTGACTTTACTATCAATGACTACACAGTACACTAAATCAGCATTTACTATAAACTAGAAAGGCTGGAGAGAAGCAAGATTGTGCCAGCTCTTATGGGTCACCAGAGCAGGGCACAGATCCTCATGCTGTTCCTTGATGTCAAGAAATCAGGATTTTCTTCTTTCTCCATTGCTCTCTCCTCTGATTTTTCAAATTCAATCCTTTCAGGTTCCTAGGTACTATTCCGAACTGCTCTCTCCCACCCCCTCAGGGGCAGTCATGTCCAGGACAAAGAGCTGACTCTCATTTTGTGTGTTCTCCTTCTTGCTCTGGTCTTCTAACCCCTGGAAATAGCATGTTATCATTGAGGTGGGCTAACAAGCAAGTAACCCATTCTTTGCTACAGGTCAGGTTTTTCCTTGGTTGCTCACCTTGCAACTCCACAGTGCTGTATGGACAGTGCTATCTGCCACTGATTATATAGAGGACATTTTTGGCAGTGATGTTCTGCAAAAGCCTTGAAAGTCTCAGTATGTAAAGGAACTTAAACTGTACTCTTGTGTAGAGGGATATACTGTACTACACAATATAGTGACGTGGAGAGATCCTCATGTTCATGACAAATTAGGTAGACTTGGAACTGGAAGCAGTGAAGACGCAAAATCCGGGTAAGACCACACCTTGTTTTTGGCACTGACAGCAAACTGTCTTCTGACTTCACTTTGGCACTGACTTCACAACCTGTATCTTTCATTAATTTGGAGAGGCAGCAGGTTTTTGGAAGATCTGGGTAGAAGCGTGCTGAATTACATGCTTCCACTCTAGAAAGGAGACACCCAATAGACACAGTTTGCTAAGGTGCCACAGTGAGTAGTCTGAATATTGCTTTCTGGGATTTGGCTTAGAAACCTACTGGCTGTCACATTAACTGGACCTCTGTCATGATGAACATTTGCTCTTTCTCATATCTGGAAAGACAATGTTTCCCAGAATGTCATGGTTTTCAAAGGCCTCATTAGACAATTCTCTAGTACCATTGAATTTTTCTGTGTAGGTAACTGGATGGTTACACACACAGGGCTGTCTAATAGTAAGGTCTTGCCTGATTTCTTTGAGATTGCTGTGAGATTTTGAACAAAGCCATTCCTGCTGTGTTCATGCTGTCTTTCATAATTCTAGCCTTATCAAATTAGCAATATATATTACTGTTTTAAGACCTGTATTTGTATCTTTCTTGCACCCCTGTATGCCCTTTGATGCTGTGCTGCAACAGTGACTGTTGTTTCCTGGTTTCTGTCATCCCTATCCCACCCCCTTTTATATTCTGTACCTGATGTTCAGGTTCTTCTGTTTTCATTGTCTAGGGTCATTACCTTCTTATATAAATGTACTGTTTGTTCCTGAGAGCAAGGTTACATTTATGTAACTTCTGCCATTTAAAAGTTAGATATCTGGGCTGAGAGGGGTCTTCTGTGTTTCCTCTGTTCCCAGTTGAGAGAAATAGGCAAATCCAGAGGTGGATTTGTCCCATCTGTTTCAGCTGCTTAATTCAAGATGAGATGAATAATCTGCTCGATGCATTTTATCTTTATGCTATGACTATAAGGGGAGGTAGATGATTAGAGTAGAACAGATGCACAAATGTAACATAGCTGATGTTAGGTGAGATGAATCTGGATCCTAGACCAAAATCAGTGTCCAAGTTCCCTCAGTAGTTACTACATGAAAAATTAGCTACAGCCAATTGATACTTGTTACCCTGTATTATTGGATGGTATGAATTTCTGTTTGGAGTGCCTATAGAAATTAGGGAAGAAGCCTAGCCATACCTAAACTAAATTCTGATAGCTAAAGCAGGAGATATACATGTTACTCAAACAGTGACACCGTGCAAATACTATTGTCATTAATAGTAATAGTTTCTGTCTTAGAAAACACGCTTAACACACTACTACTCTTTCATCGGCTATGACAACTTCATGAATCTAATTTCCCACTGCTTATGGGCTAAAGATAACCACAGAAATAATAGAAACATGTCCCAGAATCTTTCCCGTGTCACTGCAAATCAATATAATTTTTCTTTTCTGTCCCATCTGAATTTTATAGAAATTTTGTGTTCACAGGAAGTCACATAGAAAATCACATTTCTCTTTTCACCAGCCACGAAGATGATGTTAATTTTGTCTTCGTTCTCTTAATACCTTATGTTTAATAAGGTGCAACACATTATCAGAAAAAAAAAAAAAAAGAGAAGGGGAGAGTATGAATTAAGAGTAGAAAGTGAATGTACAATTTTCAGGGATAAAAATGAACAACCTAAATATGATGAATGACTTGTAAAGTGGAGTCTGGAAACTGAAAAGACCATGGTTAATTGGGCACAATGGGTCACTGGGGAAAGACAAGTGTGTTATTTCTCTGACTAGAGAACGGTGAGTCTCATTCAGACTTCAGTTTTGTGAGGCAACTGTCATAATTTATTTAGAGTGAGTGTTTGACCTACTCAATAATTAAAAAAAAAAATTGCAAGTTGGTAAATAAGAAATTGAACAGACAACTCTTATTGCCAGCTAGAGAGGAAGCTAGATGTCACTGGATGTTACCTCAGTTTAATCTGAGAACTGTTCTGCCCTCAAAATACTGCTATTCAATAGTCACTATAGAGAGCCAATGTTTTTGAAAACAAGACATGTATCATCACTTATGACATTCAATTTTAAGAGTTCACATTCAAACTTATTGAATTGTAGGATCCCAATTTAAGCGGCAATATAATTACAAGATGGTAGTGCACTACAGGTCTTATGCTTTACATAATAGTTTTATCACATAAGAAATGTTATGCATACACCATGTGCTTTGTTCCTTCACAGTCAAAATATGTACAGTTCTAATTGGTGCAGTCCCACTATGCAGCCAGAATCAAATATTTTCTGAAATCAAGACACTGGAAGACACCTATGGAACTGAAAAATAATTGTATTACAGAAACAGTGATGTAGACTTTTTTAATGTGTTATTCATGTTTCAGTTAACCAAAACAATGCAGACTTAGTTTGTCAACTGTCAAATGAATTAATGGTAACAATTTTCCTTGGGTCAAAGGGAAAACAAATGAAAGTGGTATTGCAGAAGGATAGGTAGTATCCAAATGGTTGTAAAGGTCTAGAGAGGTTTTCAAACTTGTATGAAATCTTCACCTACCTGAGAAGTGAACTTTCTTGTTCAAAGAACAGCTGTGAATTTTATAGTTTTTTAAAAAATATATTAATCTCTCTAGATCATTCTTTCTATGAGCTGGGTTTTTTCAAACATAAAAAAAGTTCTAGTGATTAGTTCTGACCTTAAATGATGTTCATGTAAGTGAAAATAGAATAATTTCTCATAGACTTCATGGTGGAACCAGAAGGGAGATGAGTGATGAACAAGCCTTGACTTGGCAAACCATCTAAGCAAGGACACATTATCCATTCAGTTAGTGGGTATTAATGGAGAACAACATGGCTGTAGAAAGTAGGGCATCAGTCCTATCATGGGTTTAGTAGAGACATCACCATCATGGCAAGCAGCAAACATGGGTAAACAGAGAGGGAATGAGTTGAGTGGAAACTTGAGTAAGAAGATGAGAAATTCAAACTAAATTCAGCAGTGAAGTGTGAGTCAAAGGATCTTAATTTATTATCCATGTCCTTCTACTTAAAAATGTCATTATTTGAAAGAAAGGTTGAATGCTTTGTCCCATTTGCTTGGTATGATGAAGTGGGGTCTCTTAATGAAAGTGTACTTTGTTCATTAATTAATTAAAATGATAAGCTCTCTCTTGAACTATTTGTCTAATGAAATGGATTAAACATTTAATTGGAGTGTGCATATCTATTAAATCTATTTTTCTCTGTTATTATTAAATATGTCTCTATATAGGTGATGTAACATTTGTTCAACCGTGAAATTAAAATTTTATTGAAACAAGGGTTCTCTAAGTTCTTTATATGCTTTGGACCTGTTAGTGAGACCGTCCTTTGAGAAGTGATGAACACTGAAAACGGTGGCAAACCTCAGCCCATGTTCCTATACTGGCACATTTTATGCAAGTCTCAGATATACCTTCCAAATCTCCCCTTGAAGTGTTCCTAACCCACTGCCTGTGGGCTTGAGTTTCTCACTGTGAGATGACCTTCATGCTGGGTCACACTCTGAGGACACACCTGTTGGTGGGATGTATGTTTGTTGTGTGATAGGAATGTGTTGCTGGCTAAACAGATTGACTCCTCTACCTTCCAAATAGCACTTCCTCTACCTTCCCTAAGTCCTCTTGTGGGTGAAGGGAAGGATTTCTGCTTTGCTTCTCTGTTTCTTCATTAAGGGAGTGCTTTGATAACTCAGCTGTTACTATCATCTACCTCTCACATGGATGTTGATGAACTCCAGAGTGAGAATGAGCACCACTGCTGTAAGAAGCTCTGCTGAGATACCTTCTGTCTCTGTGTATGAGCACTAGTATTTTTCTTATGTTTTATGTCTTTCTTCAGTGATTTGGGTTTCACACAATGGTAAATAATTTATTTTACTTTACTTCCTCCACTCTGCTCCCCCAGTACTGTGGGATGTGTCACCTGTAAGTCATCTGTAGAAACTAAGCAGCTTCCTACACTGGAGTGCTGTTCAAAATTCTTCCTCTTTTTTTTTCTGTTTTGGTTTGAAAAAATCCTGAACCAAAATCCTCTTTACTAAGCCTAAGTATAACCTTTCCCCATTTTCCTGGTATTACTGGAAAACTGCAAAGCTGGCATACCTTTTAAATGATGCATCATAATGAAGTGCTAAACCAGAGTTGCAATTTACTCTGGCCTGTAAATTTCTGACAGATGCCAAGAAGAGGCAGGGAGCCCTGTTTGACTAAACTGGAAAAAATTCCGCAAGGAAGACATGTCTACCTCTCTTTTTATTTATCATTTCCGTAAGCTTGTCCACCTCTTCAGTCAACATCATAAATATCAAGGGTAAACAGTAAATGTCTGTAGTTTGACGCAGTTACATAGAAGACTGGCAGTGGATTCCCATGCTTTTAAAGGGCTGTCCCTGTCTCAGTCAGGGCTATAGTACACTGCAGGTGCTGGAAAAGGAGACCATGATGCAGACATAGCAGTGAGATTTCAGTTGCTGGAATATCAGAGGTTGCTTCTGCTTAGCACAATGGGACAACTCAGCTGACCTTATCAGGCTCACAGACAGCTGATTAATACAGTCCACAATGTACATTCTAAATACTAGATTAGAGAAATCTCTTCAGATTTTTGATGTCAAACTGAGTTTTGACTGTAGGCAATCTTTCAATGACTTTGCAAGATACAAAGTATTAGAATCATAGCTCTAATTCTGTGCATTCCAGAAGGCTAGTTCCGGTTTTAGAACTTTAAATTCAGATTTGAAGAAATTGAAGAGCTCCTAATCAGTGTCTGAAACACTTTCTAGGGGATCTCTTGATAGATAGTAGAGCTCAGCTGGCATTTTGAGGGTGAAGTTTGTCAGTCTGATTTAGACATCTGTAGGATGAGATTATCTGCTTTCTAGAAATGTCTATTCATCCATTAGTGCAAAAAGGACGGAAAAGGATTACGTGTGTGGGTGCTGAGTATCAAACTGATACTGATAGTTTTGCCAAAGTGACATTACAAGGTCCTGGCAAAAGCATGTGGCAAAGGAAAAAGCTTAATGAGACTCCTTGACTGACACTCCAAAAATGGACAATTCTTCGTAATCTCTGTTAATTCCTACTTTAAAAAAAAAACTCATCAAACTTTGTAATACATTAACGTGTCACTGATGATTTCTACTCCAGAGTTTGCCTTGAGGTGCAAAAAACAGAGGGATACTCCAGATAAGAATCAGTGGTTTTTTGACAGAGTTGTGCGTGGGCGGAGAATGTTTAAACAACACCTGTCCATGCTAAACCTGATTCAAATCAAAGCCACAAGAATATGATACTGTGTGATATATTAATAATGAAATGAATGATGAAAGAGATGTGTCAGCCCAGAGGAAAAAAGGAAAAATACTACTTTTTTTTTTCTTTTTTTTTTTTTCTTCTGCACCTGCATGAACAATTGCACTCTGAAAGAAATATGTACTGTACTTCCAGAAATGACATTTCACTGCTGTAGATTCAGAGGAAGGTGTGTACATTTTAAGACACATGGGTAATTAACACTTAATTTTTTTATCATCACCAGTGGGAAAAAAAATGGGTGAGTAAATGTTAATTTCCTTCATGTCCTTTTAAAATTTTATAATTTAAAATAACCACTTAAAAAGGGGTTTACTATGAACATCCTGAAGAGAAATTACTACTGCCATCCTGCTATCAAACTTCAGTGTTTTCCACTGATTTGGGACCTGATTCCTCAGGTGTATAAGTTGTCAGAATGAGATAATTGGGCTCCAATTGTGAATAGAGCCCAACACAGCAAAAATTTTATGGTATGAAATTGGTCCAGAATTGATCTAGTCTCTCTTCTATGTGCCAAGTATAATCTGCTAAAACAAAATAAAGATGATAATGGCTTGGAAATATGGCACATCGACTATGTTGAAGGTTGGTTTGTTGTCACAAGGAACAGCACCATGTTGCCTGTAATGATTGGTTATGGATCTGTTGTAGATATTGAGGTGAGTGAGTAGTAATTCCTACAGTCTGGGAAAGAAACAGACTGAACTGTCAAATGAATAATCGGCTCCCTTTCTAAGCAAATCTTTTTCCATTTTTCAGTAGCAAGAGAATGTTACAGTAAGAGAGCAGTCTTCCTTTTCAGACCACTGGTATCTGCTTGCAGAAGAAATCTGTTTGGAGCCCCATTCTGGAAATGAAGCCTGGGAGAGATGAGCTTACAAATTTCTGTCACCTGGAAGAAAACTGTGGTCTGACAGTTTCACTGGGGCACAAATGCATCACTGCGTTATACCAGGGATTTGTTTCTTTTCTTCAGAACAAGGTAGGAGGTGGTCTGTGGGAGGTCCTTAGGAGCATTTGAACCTACATGATGTTATCTCCTCTGACACCTTGAGGGGCTAATCTTTCTTCACCCTCTTGTTAAATAAAAGACTTTCTGAAATGCTAACGGTGGATGTTAGCAGCTTTTTATTGTACCTCTGCAAGGTTTTTTACCAGCCACACAGGAATGTGCTAAAAATCCAGAATTTTTATGACTTCTTCGATTTTGTCTTCAAACCTTTATCTCATGTAATTTTTGCAAAATGGTACCTCATAGTATAAGGGTTGCTTGTTCATCCTTTTTTAATTCTTATAATCAAAACAAAAATAATTGGAGGGAAGAAAACACTGAAAGGGAGGTGGTACTTCCTTCTCTACAATCCCTACAATGGAAACATATACAATTCCAAAAGGTGATGCAGAAATCCATTAAGTCAGGAATCGGCTTTTTCCATTGAGAACAGTTGAGGTGGTATGAGGTACTCACTTATCATTAAAGAATGACTGGTCCTGTTTTCCATCACCTCTGTTGTTCACAAAACCACAGAAATACTGAGACTGGAAAGGTCTTGAGATCATGAAATCTACTAGCCTGCTAAATCAGGGTCAGATAAACTAGGTTGGTCAGGGTTGTGTCTTACTGAGTCTTGACTGTCTTCAGAGATAGAGACTCCACACCCTCTCTGGGCAACCCGTTCCAGTGTTTGACCACCTTCACTGTAAAATACAGTGGGTTTGTGTGTTCACATGTAATTTCCAAAGTTATCAGTAGAGCTGCTTTCCAGCTAGTTGTCCCCCTGCATGTACTGGTGACTCCTTCCCAGATGCAGGGCTTCACATATCCCTTTCTTGAACTTCGTGACATTCCTTTGTGTCCAGTTCGCCAGCTTATTGAGATCCATTATATTTCCCCCATTTACTAAAACTTCCTAGAAAGCTGTATGAAATCTGTATTGCAATTCGCAACTAAAAAAATTTCCTTCTCCAATTGCAAAGATATTTTCATTTAAAGTAAAAATCAATCAAAATCAATCTGCATTTTTAAAGTATGTGAATATATGCCCCTATTAAAAATTCATGTCATAAACTGAAATTTTATTTCTTTATATAGATAAATTGCAATGGGAAGGAACTAAAACCCTAAAATCAGAACCTTCATGCAGCTGGGTCTTTTTAGTCTACAGACAAATCTAGATAATATCTTTTAAAACCATTGTTATGATGCCTGTGATTATACTATCCAAACAGAAGAATTTACTTCCTGTGACCTACTAGTTTTGCCATGACTTCATGTGACTGAGAAACTGAGCCACAGAGGTGTTGGAAAGTTTAAAGTACCACAAATATTAGAAATGAGGTGGCAGACAGTGCATCCAAAACGCCTTCCACTGAAAAGTCTCTGTTTTGTTTCAACAATTATTTATCTTTCTGTTTGCTTTTCTGAGATTATGCTGATTAGAGAGATACAGAGGGAGTGAGAGTGCTGGTGACAGGGGATGTGAGAGCAGTAACTCAACCCCTCTGCATTTTTCTCCATAGCAGCTGGGACTTTAATTGCCCTCTCTTATTCCTCAGGTTTGAGGTGATGGGGACATCTTATTTTCATTCCTCTTCCCCAAACCCCTCTTTTTTAGGAGACAACATTGGTCCCAAATGAACATTTTCCAAAGCATCATAGATTGATACCCTGCTTCAGCTTTGGGCATGTGCTGCCAGGACTCATATGTACAGAGCTGAACATTATAAAGCAAGATGAGGGGGAAATGAGAGCTGTGGAAAATGTGTTGTAACATAACCTGTGATACTGAAGAAAGAAAGAAGAAAAAAAATAGCTGACAGTCTGCTAAAGCTATATTTGTTTACTGAGTTTCTCTGTGAATGTGACAAAAAGAACAATATGCAAATGTTCCACCTGATTTCTGGTAACTGACCAATCCTATGGCAAATTGTCCCTCAGTGCAGCAAGTCTGGAAAAGACAAGGGGAGAAGAAACAAAGATTACCACATCAGTGAAGCCTGAGGGCTGACAAAATCATAGCAGGGATGGAGGTAGAGCTTACCTTGCCAGTCTGAAACAGAACTAGATTTTCTCAAACTGTCTCCCAACAGATATTTGACTGGTATTTTCTTAAAACTACACAAAAGTAAGAGATTTTTAGCACCTCCTCTACAAAAACCTTGCATGCAAATCCAATGCAAACATAAACATCCCCTGTAGGCATTATTACCTATTTTTTACACAAGCATTCAACTTTGGTGCTTAGGCTTTTTTCACTCACTTTCACTGTACACCTTGCAGAGGGCATATGCCCTATTCTGAGAGTCAGGAGCACTTTGGATTCCACTCTTGTTGACAACAATACATGCAGGGCCTCCCAAGTTGCTTTGATGTGCACGTTTTATTTTGTAATTGCACCAAAAGCTTCTGTTTCAGCAGCTAACTGAAAAGATTTCTTAGTAGTGAATTTATAGTGGACTCCTCTAGGACACTACTTCATCTGCGCAGACAATTCATAACACATTACTATCACATGTTCTTTGAGCTTGACTTACAACAAGCTGTGCTCTATAGCAATTTTATCTAGCCAATTTTTTCCCCAGGTTATTTATATGCCACATGGGATGATATTCAGACTTTACTGCAGTAGAGTTACAGCCTCTCCTAGCCTGGCATCCTGGCTAATTATCCTGTCAAGAAAGGATCAGGTTGGTCCAACCTGTTCTTCAGATATCCATGTTGGCCATTTCATTATCTTGTCACTCTCTTGGGGCTTTCAAAGGATTTCTAGCACGTCCCCTTGCCCAATCTAGGCACACTGCACCTATTACCCTGCAGTTGCCTTTTCCCCATAAGTGTACATATTCCACTCATTCTCCTGTAGTTTTTGGGATTCCATTTGCCCTTCATGAGTTCACAGTGGCATCCAAGAGTTTCATTATTACTTCATGTTGTTCTTTAAGTACTTCAGGGTAAATTATATCGTGTCATGATAGTAGTTTATCTAAATATACTTTGAGCTCTTGTGTCTCTATTCTTCCTTTGTTTTCATTTCTGTACCATCTCAGTCACCTTACACATATGGTCAGAGGTATTCTTTTCTTTATGTGTGTGTGTAAGGAATGAATTAAACAGAGTATGGAACATTTTGATTTTAGCAGTGGCACCTGACTGTTTCTTCCTGTTTGCTTCAGCATCTGTTTTTTGTTTTCAAATGACCATGCAATTGTTTTGCAATGAATATTAAATGTGTCAAACTGTGGAATATTCAGAACATTAGTTCTGGTATACATACCTTTTGTGCATTGGGCCCATCCTCTGCCTTTGGACTCCAGTGGTGTTTTTCTCCTATGTAGCATAATACACTCCTTTTTGCTCTCCATGGTGACATCACTGTTTTTAAAGCTGAGGAAACAACCTGAGGCTAGGAAAACCATATGAGAGCATAATAAAGATCACTGTGCACCTTGAAGTACATACTGACTTTGTTATTGCTCCTGGTATGACAAAATCAATAACATTAACAGTAGTGTAAACCTCTACTTTTCTTGAGAATGTTTTTAAATTTGCTGACCTGGTTGTGTACGGTTCTTTGTCCTCCCACAAAGGGACACTTCAGAGGATTCTTGAGCTTGCCTTTGACATCTCCCCCTCTTACTCCAAGCTCCTTCTTATGTCCTTCACTATTGGCTTTTTGTGCTTTTCAGGAGTCCGAGCCTATAGACATGTATTTTTGTCACTGGAATGCCCTAATGAAGTGTTCTGAGTGGTGGAAATTATCATACGTGCAACATCAGTCAAGTTCATACAAACAGACTGGAAGGTTTTTGGGGCTTCAATTGAAGACAAACACAGAGAGATGTTTGCCTTTAAGAGGCTTTTCAATAACTAGTATCCGCCAGAAACCTGACTCATTCATCACTGAACACTATGACTGGTTCATCTAATGGGAATTTTTGACAAAGAATGAGCTACACTCTCATATTTTATTTTTTTGTGTGTGTGTGTATGGGGGAAAGGGAACGAAATTTTCCTGCCTTTTGTCTCCAACAGGGCCAGAAGACCTGCACAAAAAATGATTAGTGGTTTCTGTATCGAATGGATAACATAAGAAACAGTATTTCTTCCAGCGTCTTCAAAAAAAAAAAAAAAAAGAGAGAAAGAAAAAGTAAGATCAAAAGCTAAGGAAAAAAATGAGCCAAGCAAAGTACAGCAAAATTACTCAGCCAAGTGTGTTCTATATTCAGGTTTATAACAACTATGATATTCAGAAAGCTGAATTGTGGAGCAATAACAAGGTTCAGTGTATAAAGACATCATTTACCTTCAGCCTAGAGATCATTGCCCTTTCTCTGCTGCAGACACTCGAGAGCTGTGTGCAGGCAGGCAGTGGGGAGCATAGGTGCTATGGAAGATACCAGTCATGGTGGGGCTCTGGCACGTGAGGCAGTGGTGTTCATCCCCTGGCTGATGGCCTGCTGTCCAGCCACAAGCCCACTTTGCCACCAGAGAAATCCTTCCTTGCCTGCAGTTGTGCTGCTCCATTCAACATTCATGAAAACCCTCCAGCTTCCCAGTGAGTATCCATTAGCCACCAATGCTGATGTTAATGAGCAAACTGTGAATGCACCAAAGAGCAAATTGAAATGAGTCACAAAATACACTTAGGATGTGCTTCCTGCCAGTATTGGTGCGTCATTGGTAAAATGCTGGTTCCTTAACAACAGGAGGATAAAGAGCAGGAATACAGCTGATTGAAAAAAGGCATTATTTAAAGGAGTTCCATTAAAAAGATTAACTGATTTATGAGTAAATGAATCACATCTGCACATTAGCCCTTTATTTGTCATCCCAAATTGTTTTCTATTACATTAAAGCAGTTTTAAATTAAAATGTAGCATTAAATTAAATTAAGGCCTGCTACAGAAACAAGATGTGTTTCAAAACTGACATAATTTAATTACAGTCAGCCTGTGTAAATAAGAGTAAATAATTAAGTTCTGATAGTAAAACTATGTTGTCTTGCATACTTTGTTCAATTTAAGACATATTAGGGCCTAGAAGTACAGTGCTTTGTTGTCTTTATTAATTCCTTTCAGTTTTACACCTGTCTGAATATTTAATGGGAAGTGGATGGTTGTTAAAAACATATTGACATACATCACTGGGCTGGATGGGAGGAAATTCTTGCTGCATTGCACAGGATGACAGCTGGCACTGATCACAATTTCAGGTGACAAGTCAATCCTCAAAAACTGGCCAAAAGAGGAGTATAATCTGGGTTCATTCCAGCTTCTCTGCTGTCACCCACACAAGGGAAGGGACGTGCATTTACAATAAGGTGCTGGTCCCTGTCTCTGTCAGAGTGCTAAGACTACAGCTCTGTACCTGGGGACAGGCATCATGTGGTCGGAACCACATGCAAGTTTCAGGTACCTGCTTCATATAGGACTTCTGTCTGTGATGTTAGTGAAGTGCCATTGTTTAAAGCAGGAGTCATTTCATAGGGCTGGGGTGAATCAGCAGGCAGAAGATGAGGTATGGGAAGCCTGGAAGCAGTAAGGAAATCAAGCACCTGGAGTCAGCAGATGGGTGCCAGTGGTGGCGGAGACCTTTCTGGGAGCTCCTCGCTTTTCCTCCTCCATTAATAGGGTAAAAGACCCAACTCTAATATCCAATCAAGAGGCCTGGAGACACACCATCTATAACGCTGCTGCTACTTTTGAGAACACACGCAGGATCACTCTCGAGGAGAAAAGACAACGCAGAAAGAATCGCGTCTCGTTGATATCACCTGGGGAGTCTTTCTGCTGTGCCTTCTGCAACCGGACTTGTCTATCTCACATTGGCCTTTTTAGCCATCAGCGTGCTTGCAGCAAGTGTGGGTAGAGCCCTTCTCAAATCTTCGTTTGTGAAGCCTAGCCATGATGATGATGATGATGATCTGTATATATAGAATTATCCAATGCAAAGGAGCAACAGCCACCTTAGAGGTGAGCTATTACGCACTAGCAACAAAAGTATGTACATGGAATATGAAAACCTAGAGACTGAGGAGCTAAAGACTTAGAGAAAAGCCCTGAAGAAAATCATGCTTGATTTTCTGAGATTTTACAGTGTTCGTTGTGACTAGACTCATAATAATCCAGTTTAGTTGCCCCTGAAGTCCATGGAAAGACTCCAGCTGAGTGCAGAGGGGGTTAAAATTTGTGTACAATGGGAATGTTACTTATAGTTGGTTGAAAAGCTACTACGGAAATCTCCACTTTGACCATTCTTTGATATAAACATCTTCACTTTCGAAGAATTTTCATAAAATTATTTGTATAAATGTTTGTGAAATTAAGCTTATGAGCAAGCATCGGCTAATCTGAAAATCAAATTTGCTTCATGAGCAAAATAAATTAATTCTGGTCAGAAATGGAAGTAGTTTATTTATGAAAAAAGGGATTTTAGGCCATCTGTCAGGAAACTCAACCTAAACAATCTGCTCAGTTCTCAACAGATGTAAATCTGTGAAGCTCTGTGGATTTTGAGTGACCAATAGCACAGTTCAGGTGGAAGTGAAAAAATTACAGTTTATTCACAACTGATAAGTTGAAATTTGGATCACAGAAATATTTACCAAAAAAAAGTACTCCAAACCAGCTAGAAAAAAAGCACAAACATTTAGAAACCGAGATTAAATCTGCTACATTTTCCGACCATGTATTTAATTTATCATTATTGTATCTGTCTTGCTGCAATAAGCCGGGATAGTTTCCCTGGAAGACTTTTTTTCTGCTTCTGCACCTTGAAGATCTATGCCACACAGAAAAGTAGCCCAATTACATGTACAGTCTTGCTAAATATAAATTCCCCTATCACAGGGTGATGCTAATGAGTTCTCTTAACAGTGGTCATACTGGCAGAAACCATAATCTCTTCATTAACTGGTCTAGGGTAGGCAGTAATGCTGGGTTTACAGAGGACTTCTGCTTTCAAACAGTGCTCGCTAACATCCTTTATTCCTACTAAGGTGTACAGCAAAGAGGAGAAATTCAAGATTGAAATGTTTGAGGATATTTTGATGTACCTTAGAAAGGATGTGCTTGCACAGAGTAAAGTTGCAGCTTTCAGCATGGGGATAAACACAAAGAATTACAGAAGCCTGGAACTTCTAAATCTTGTGGAAGATAGTGAGCAAATCTCTAGGCTGAAGTTTTGCACTGCATCTCCTGAAACAAGTCCAGTCTTAGCACCGCTGTCCATAACACACCTCAACCTGGCACGTTTGAAACACAGCTCTGAGTTTCATTGCAGAGCTCTATTCTCATTTTGAAAAAATAAGGTCAGTTTTGTCAGCCAAAAATGGTGCACAATGAATCTTCCAATGCTTTATCTGAATTTTGATGGCCTTTTCTGTTACCAGTACCAGCTCTGGGGTCATAACAGAAACTAAACTCAGCAAAAATGCAGAGTTTTTTCTGACAGGAATCCCTGTGTGTCCAGGCAACAAAATTAGCACAGCATGTTTCCAATACATGGATTAAAGAAACTTAAAGTGGTCAGTCTGTATGAATTCTCAGTGCGTTTGTTGCTTGTTTGCTAATTAGTCTTATCTTTAATGCTCTTTCAAAATTGCGCATTTCAGAATCCTTTGCATCAAAATGGGCTATAAAATGGCTGCAGAAAGAGGCAAACTGTAGAAATGACTGGAGGTGGAAGAGAGAAAAAATGACATGATCTAAATTTCTAATGCCTCATAATTACCAAAGTTAAAATGAAAGTTTATGCCATTACTGTTTTGTCCAGCTCTCTCTTCCCAGTCTGTGGTTCTGACCTTACAGACTGTGGTGATACTGGTGACGATGGGAGGTGGCTGACAAACTCCATCTTCAGTAAATCACCTTCCAGTCAACATTTGTTTTTTCTACCTGGATCCCCTGAGCTGGGTCGGGTCAGGTCATAGAGAGGAGGGAGAGTCTGGCTGGATGGGTGAGCTGTTGATGTGCTACTGCTTTCTTTGGGCCTGAATTTGTAACCGCTCCCTCTTGAGAATTCCTCTTGAAGGCAGTGGTCATTCCAAACTTGAACAGCTGCAAAGCCAAGCTCTAAATCAATTCTACGTGTCTCCTTGTCAATATTGTGCTACTGCTTATTACAGCATTGACAGAGAGGCTTATGTATCCATGGCACTTATGTTTAGGTAATGGGAAGAAGGAAAAAAATGATTACTAGTGCAGACTAGTAGGTGCTGGAGAGCAGGGGGAAGAAAAACCTGCTAAGTTTTTGGTTTGTTTCCAGAAACATTCAGTACCAGATTTAATGGAATATATGAATCTTCTGGAATATATCTGGAAGATATAAATCTTCACAGATCCATGACAGCTATAAGCACTTTGGAACAGATTTCTGACTTTTTTTTCCCCCCCATCAAGTCTTTCATATAAAATAAAACATTACATAGTGGAAATCAAGAACTGAATCCTTTTAAGAAGGAACCTGAATGGATCAGAGAGAGGAACCTTGCAGAAACCTTTGACAAACTAGCTGGTCCTAGAAGTAAGTACCTCTTACCATGGAACAGCTGGAAAAAACTCAAGTTGATTTGCACTTCTGCCCTTTTGAAATGTTACTGTCATAGCTCTGTCACCATCAGCCTTTTCCTTTTAAGGATGCTCAAGGCAGTGGAGTTCAAGGGAAGACTTTACTGAAATAATCTCTCTTTTTGCTGGCATTGCATTTCTTTCTTTTAACAAGCAAACAGAATGCACATAGCTCGGTCTCAAAGTAGAACCACTTGCACAGCTCTCTGCCTTCCGAGGGGCTTAATTACAATATTAGATTACAAACATACAGGAACTCAAATCCTGCATATATTAAATCCTTCCTCTAGACTAAGGCTTAAAGATATGACTCAGAGATGCTGGTGATGGGTCTATTTGTTTTGAATCAAGGGGCTATGCTTGTCTCCTGTGGGTAGATAATGTCACTCCTCCTTCAGAAAACCCAAGCAGGTGTTGCTCTTTTCTTTTAACTGTGGCGATATGGAGGGGAATGCCAAGGCCTGGATTTGCCAGACAATGGGATGAGCAGCGCAGGTCTCAGCTTTGCACTCAGTGCTTTCCTGTATTTTCAGGTGTGTCTTCTCCCCAGAAGTGAAGGAGGTAGACAGGGGTTACTTCTCACAAGGCCATGGGTGACTTGAGAGGGGAGAGTGAGACATATGGGCAGCAGAGGTGGGGTGCATGCATTGAGCTACTGTGACTTCTCAACCAAAGGATTCATGTCCGTGTCTCCCAGGAGAGAGATTTCTATTCTCTGAAAACTTGGATCCAAACTAGATATAAACTCTCTGTCTGAAATTAAATTTAATAGGTTTCACTAGTACATATTTTCTGTCTAATGAACTTTAGTTCATTCAAGGATGCCTTCGCTGAAAGCAAATCACGTTCTACCATGACTGAGAAGAAAAAAAAAAAGAGAAAGAAACAAGACTAATGCAGTATTAATAAACCTAATATTAAGCAACAGGTTCTATTCCAACAGCTCCAAGCATTCAGACATGTACATTTTTAATCAGCTGCTGATTCTTATTGAAAAATGTACAAATACAACTTTCAAGAGAGGATTACACAACAAGTTTCAACTTGTTTCATTAATTACTTCTTTTTTTTTTTTTTTTTTTCCAAAGGAACAGCAGGAAATTGCTGGCAGGAACCTTGGTGAACCATGTCCATGGGCCATTAAGAATGGATTAAATTTACTTTTATAACCTCACTGATTCAAGACTTTTTATTTCTCTCTTTTCTGAGGCAAGTTGACTTGGAAATGTTATTCAGAAATTGTTCTTTTCCTGCAGTGAAAGTGCTAAGAAGAAAGAACACATTATTGGATTTTGTTGTTCTTTATTATTGAAAATGACAAAGGAAAACAAAACTGAGAAAAGCTAAGTCCATGTATTATACGCCATCAGGCACAACACCTTATGCTTTTGTCTAATAATGAATAAATTCTACTAATGCCTGCTTTGACCGTTATTATTGGCATTTAATTAAGAGACGGTGGTCAAAATGAACTATGTGACCAGATTATGGTGTCCTACAGCAGGAGTTCCACTGAGGTATTTAGAGAAGAGAAATGTTGACTGCATTATTCTACCTCATTTCAAAAATGTGGAAGATATTTTCCACTTGCAGTAGCAGTTGCATTAAGATTTCTATTACTGTATTCTGGACAAAATCATGAGATAGTTTGTATGTCTCCTTGAAGGGATTAACGGAATAGCAGCTCCATTCATATGCTTAAGAAAGTAATGCAGATCTAACACTCCTTCATGGTTTTCCTCACTTTTCTAATTTTTAGTTGGAATGCATGATGTAGTTTGGAGGTGAAACAGTACAGTTTAAGTTTTTGCCCAACAATTAATTTAATAAGACTTGAATCCGAATTTTTTACCTAAAATCATACATAATAACACTATTATCTTGATGATGTTCCAAAGCATTGAAGCATGCAAGCATGAATCTAGTATTAAATACATGCATTTGTCTTTTGTATAGAAGGGATTATTTGCATGATTAAAACTGAGCTTATGCTTAAACATATTGCAGGACGACAGCTAGTCCCAGGGATATTTCTGAGTTACTCTATTTGCTTATGGTTGTATCTGAAAGCATACTCTAATGCAAATGAAGTAATTTTCCAAATTTGAAAATTGTTAGTGGGATCCTGCAGCCTAGCACATGGTGTATGATTGTATCTACTGGAGCAACTAAATTACTATCATTCTTATATATTCAAAGTTCAGGGTAAATCCTTTGGAACCTTTGGTCTCACTGATTGAGACCAGTGTTTTCAGATGCAGGCACTGAAAACACAAAAGTACCTTTCAGACATGTCATTGAAAACGGTCACTCTTGATATTAAGTCTTTTCAAGATATATAGTCCACTAGTGATCCTTTTTAGTGGTAGGAATAGTTTTGGTTCATGGTAGAAAAGTGCTTTGGCAGGGAGCAGTGTGATAGAACTGCAAAATGTGACAATAATTTGCAGTTTGAAGAATGCGTGACATTAACTGAACTAATAGAATTCAAGATTACAGTAGTAATAGTACTGTGGGAATACAAAATATAGTAAATTTATTTTGTGGAAATGATTATGAAGTCCAATGGATATTTCATTTTTAAGAGACAATCGAATTGTAGTTTTCCATTTTGGTATTTTAATGATCTTGACACAATTCTGAAGACAGATGATAAAAAATTATTAATCAAATACAAAATAATATTCATTAGAAAAATTACATTAGAAATGCATTGAGGGTGAAAATTACATTCACATGCACAATTTTGAAGAAAGCAATGTAACAAACTGTACTGCTGAATAAATAATTCTGTGAGGTAAATGGGTGGTGTTTAAAAATGAGAGCTGCAATAGAATTTAACCTGTTTGTTTCCAGTCTTTTCTGAATGCAGATTTACATATTCTTCTTTACTGCTATATCCAGTTACTTTCCTCAATTTCTGAGGCCCATGGAACATATGGCATAAGGACTGCCAGCTTGGATCACACCAGAGATCATTCTAGTTTGAAAGATTGGCTCCATCAGGGAAAGAGAATGAAATCTGGGACAAGACTAAATAACAGCTCCCTCAGAATTCTTTCCATTCCTTTTGTTCCCCTTTTCTTTTACTACACAATAATTTCAGTGAACAATCACTGGGTCAGATGTGACCATGAGAAATGATGAATCATCATTCCCCAGTCACCCCTCTTCATCCCGTTCATGACTGTACGTAGCATTACATTCCTCCTCTACCCCAAGCAGAGAAGTAGCTTTTCCAGTCTAAGTGCTAAGCTATGTTATATTTCTTTGAAAAGGAGTTGCTTTATGTCTCAGATAATTTTTGTCACCATTTCTTTAATCTTCCTTTTGTGTTAGAGCCCTTTCTAAAAGGGATGATTATAGCAGCATGCTTTACTCTGAGGTTGGCCAGACCATAGATATGTAGAGAGACGTACTGGTGTCCTCTGCTTTATTGTCCATTCCTCCCCAGTAATCCTGCTCTTCTTTTTATCTTTCTGATCACTGCGAAGTCAACATGTTCAGAGAACTGTTGATGGTGTCTCAAAAATCCTTTTGCTGATTAAAGCTGTTAAATAAGAAATCACCCGTGTGTATGTAGTCTGGGGGAATTTTGCCCTTTGCTTACGACTCCACATAGATCAACAGTGAATTTTATCTACCATATATCATTTAGATTTGCAATATTATTGTATATTTTTCGTTCCTTTACAAAATGCTTCAGTTTTAACTCCCTCAACTTAGTGTGTCTCACCAGCAGTATTTGCACCTTGCTTTACCCATAAGTAGTATCTTCATGAATACCTCTGCTGATTGGCCTGCACTATGAAATGACTTTTTCCCAACCTGTTTCTCCATTTTGGACCTTACTTAGTTCTTATCCAAAGACAACTGCACATCTTCAATGAGAGTCTTGACAGACGTTTTTATGATTAGCCAAGGGATTTTAGAAACAGAATTTTGTTCTTGGCTCTTTCAACTATGAGGCATTATTTCCTTCAAAAATTTAAAGACTGAATAGGTCATATATATCTACTATTTCTATTATTTATCGGTTTGCAACTTTTTTTTACCAGTTAATCTAGCTTAGCCATCAGGCTGGCTTCTAGTTTCCAGTATCGCACCTGAAGGTTTTTTTAAAGAATTGTTGTCACTGTTGCTTCTTTGATCTTTCTGGTGATTTAAGCTACAGGTTACATGCTGTGGTTACTAGTTCAACAGTTGAGGTCTTTTCCAGGGTCCTGAATAAATGCCATCAGGTATCTTGGTTTGATACCATTCACTTAATTGCTCTGCTCCAAAGTTTTTTTTTAATAGATCATTTAGTCTTTATCTTTCACCTACTAACCCTTGGACTGATACAATTTCTTGCTTAGTATAGTGTGCCCAGTTTCATTTAGCCTTCAGGAATTCAGACCCTCACAATATAAAATTATTCAAATATTTGCAGAGTGAGCTTTAATATAGGCTTACCATAGCAGGTAAAATTACCCCAGCCTAATTCACTATTTTACTGAATGTCTACAGGTTTTTCTGTGAACCAAGCAGATTTTAGTTGAACTACACTTTTAATAGCTTAATGATGACATTTTTGGGCCAAACACATCAAAAAGCAATAGGCAGACAATATATCTTGAGGGAAACTGACAACTTTTCCTTCCAGTTGGTGAGTGGTTCCCCTACTATTATTCACTCATCCTCTTCTGAACTGATCCATATTTTGGTACTCAAATAATTTTGCATGGGCATTTTAACCAGCTTTTCTGGTTTAACTCATGTTTCTTCACAGAATGTCTCTTTAACTTGAATATCAAGAAGCTGGAACTCAAGAAAGAGAATATATTAAAGCACAATGGACTAATTACACACAGCTGTAGGTATTTCAAAGCTTTTATAGTTCTGGATTTGTACTGACAGCAAGAGACACAAAGGGGAAAAAATCAAAAGCCTTAGCTCTACTTCCCTCAGATTAAATTTTGCAGCTGGTGTTTTTGTATCAAAATATGTTATATTCTAGCCTGGGACATATGAAAGGCCCATGTTCTCTGTAAAACTGACTCTCCCAGAGGATCTTATTGTCATACCATTGCAAAGTTTTGAAAGGAACAGGAAAAAGGGCAAACTTAATGAATGTAACCCCAACTGCAATAATGAAGTGTTGCTTTTGGCTAGTGTAGATATGTGGTTACACATATTTCAGTTTACTGTGATATATTGTATTGCCTTGCCTTCTTTTTCTTTTAGAAATATGTAAGAGATTGTACTCCATTTTAAATCAGAGTTATATGGTCTGAAGTACCACTGGCTTAGAAAATAAGCTTGTGTGAATCAATAGAGTTTTATTGACTTTCTCTGATTTATGCAAACTGGGGATCTGCGTCAGTGTGTTGAACATGGTGATGAGTTAGGGTAAGCAGAAATAATACAATGCTTTTCATCTGTGAGACTTAACTTCCCACAGTACCTAAGCTGGTATTTTCTTGGTTCATGTAGAATCTATTTTCAGGTGGAAAAAATTTTCTGTGTTTCCTCACCTAATTCCACATACATCTTCCCTTCTTGCACAAGCAAGGTGACCTGTGACGGGAGAAGTCTTTGTAGGCATATTTACTCTTTCTAACACTGCAATTTGTGATGAATACAATACAACTTTCCGCAAA
Organism: Myiozetetes cayanensis; assembly: GCF_022539395.1. Lineage (NCBI taxonomy): Eukaryota > Metazoa > Chordata > Aves > Passeriformes > Tyrannidae > Myiozetetes > Myiozetetes cayanensis. The sequence continues at coordinate 81,789,166 of NW_026087411.1, read as the reverse complement.
TTTCCCATGCAGACCATATCTGAGGTCTTCTTCTTCCTTGTTCAGTGTTAAAATGTTTGGTTTGTTTTCTTTGTAAAACAGTTCTTCCACCTTTGACCTAGATGTCAGTTCACACAGTATTCTGCCCTTCGAAAGCGTAGTCTTGAGGTATTTTAACATAGCCCTTAGAGTTAGGCTCAGAGGTTACCCCCTCAAGAGAGGGTATTCATAAGCATTATATTGATAAATTTCCATAAATAACACTTAGCAATTAATTGTTTGTGCAGGAATATCAAAGATCATTCAGCAAAAGAAATTGAAATGCTTAACTAATAGATTATATGCCTCTTAGAAGATATATCATCCTAAATATATTTGACTTGTTTAAGGCTCTGGAGGCTGTGGTCTAAGGATCCCTTGTTATTCTTCCTGAATTAAAATGAGGAAATAACATTTATCAATGAGACATTAAACATCATATCTGACATTCAGCTCGAAAAGAAGTGTTTTTTTTTTGTTGTTGTTTGTTTGGTTTTGTTTGTTGCTTTTTCTTTGTTTCTGTTTTTTATTTATTTATTTTTAAAGGTAATTTCTAATTTAAACTCCTTTAATGAGTTTTCACTGGTGAAGATCAGAAGTGGAATGTGGGTCTTGAATTTTATATCCTTTCATAATTCCTTGAAAGCACACTACAGAGGTTTCTGCTGGATTTAGCTAACATTAATAAGAAGATGTGTACATATGGACAGTTTTGTCACTTCAGTTTGAAGATGGAGATCAGCTGACCATTGGAAGATATAGACCAAGGAAAGATGGATTTCTGCCTTTGGGCCCTGGTGTTTCTTAGCGAAATATGTATTTACAGCTATGTATTACAGTATAATGAATGATCTGTAGGTGTGATATAAGTCATCACTGACCCTTATGGAATAAGCCCATGGTTGCAGAGATGGCACAGCATGCTTTGTGGTTTTACTACAGTGCTAACAACAGCCAAATCTTTGCAATGTAAGTTAAAGCCAGCTTGCACCTGCTCACAATATGCCACGTGGATAAGTGGCTCAGTGGCCACAATGCAGCAGGTCTTGGTTCTGGTTTCTGTCCTCTGAGTTCTTACTCATTTGGGATTAGACTGAGACTAAAATGCATCTTCAATCTCAGTATCAGACCTGAAGTTTTGTCTGGCTTGCTTTCTTTAGGAGGTAAACCGTTCTGTGATTAAAAGTCTGTCTCAAGTCTCTCAGGGACAGAAGCAAAATATGATTTAAATCTAAATATCAGTCCCATAAAGTTAGCAGTTTTTTGTTTCTGTGCACAACTCCAGCAAACATACAACAAAATTCGAAAAGCAAAATAATGCCCATATGGGAAAGCTTAGCTACAGATGGAGTGCTGGAGACCTTTAACACATCACCACCTTGACCAGAGAGCTTTCTGAAACCATCCAATTGAAAACCCAGGTACTGGTGATATCGTCAAATTTGGATCAAGTACCTTGCTGAGGGCTGCAGGGAGGTACTGGTGCCTGCCATGAGCATGGGCTGGAGGAGTGGACAGCCACTACTCATTGGCCCCAGAAGAGCAAGGTTTCCATTCTCCCTCTAGAAAACTGATTGCTGAGGTAAGAGGGAATGGAAACAGAAAGGAAGACATGGGAAAGGCTTTGATAAACTCATCAAGAAGAGTGTCACTGACGCTTTTCAGATCTGTGCATTTGTGATATTCTCCCACAGTCCTCTGAACTTGGAAAAGAGATTTCAGATACCACCAACATTCTCCTTAAGTTGAATTATTTAGAAGGTAGTTCGAGATTGATTGGGCTAAAAAAACCAGAATGGAACATTGAGGCTGGAAAGGTAATCTAGATACTGGTTTTAGAATTTAAGGCTCTAAATGTATTTTATGTTAGGCAAACTTGAAATATAGGGCTACAGAAACAAAGGGAGCAAAGACTAGAAACCCATGTATCTTCTCATAAGAAACTACCCTAACCATGGATTTAAACAGTCCTCTCGGTTCATCAGACATCCAGTCTCCAGAGTGCACCAGTTTTTACGGGAACAATCCTGATGGTGCTCTGCCTATGAAATCATGGCTTAAGGCAAAGGTGCCTGAGTCTCATCAGGTAAACAAATACTTTTTTTCTGTAGGGGTACTCTAATTACTAAGCTAAAATAGAAAGTTGTTTCACATTCTACAATCTCCTCCTTCCAAAGGAGGAGGTTCTATTCTTCTATTACAAAACAAAGAAAAATTTCTCTCTGAATTTTAGGAGTCTGTCTCTATTAGATGAGGCCCCACTTATGCAAAAGGAGGTCTTGTCTTTGAATACTGACTGGCTAAGGAGGTAAATTCTAGGCTGCTCATGCTTATGCAGATCAGAACATGGGTATGAGAGAAGTACTCCTTGCCAAAGAGAAGGAGAGCTATCAAGTGTATGCATCTAAAGGACAGTGATAGTAGAATTACTGCCTGAGTAGAGGTTTTTATGACAGTGGTTTGGGATTCAGGTCACTAAGTACTGCCCAAGTCCTGATTTTGGGCCCTTCTTTTACAACCTAACACTTTGTTTTAATTTGTCAAATCCAGTTGTTAACAAATATGTATATCAAGAAAGACATACAGCTAGCAGATAATATACACCATAATTTATTATTTGGAGATGCAAGAAGTCTGTAGTAATGACACAAGCTCCGTGACTAAGCACAGTTTCTAATACACGTAGAAACAATCTGGGTCATGCAGATCTACATGTAGATCTGATAATATGATAATCTGATAATTCACAATTAGAAAAGTGGGATCATTACGGTATAAGGTATGCATTCATTCAAAGGTATGACACCCAAACTGCAGAGAAATATCAGTTCTTTCCAAGAGTCTGTGTCACCCAGTTTAGGCTATGGAAACTTTAAAACAAACCTGGGGTGCAAGGCACAAATGTACCGTGAATTGCACTGTGGTAAATGTATATGTCTCTGCATTTGAAAAGCAAGAAAAGGAAGGTATGATTTGATAAGAAGGAATCTGACTACTTGACAAATTTAGCTCTGATTTACCCAGAGGAAATTAGCTTTTTTTGGAATGGAGCTAAATATCCTTCAGTGTTTATATCGTTGGTCTGAGGCTATTTATAGTCATGTCAGCTTGACATTCCTTGACAGGTTAATGAGGTCCATAGTCTCAGTGAGACTTTAATAGTCAGAAATCAAAACAAAGCAACTTTATTTTAGTATGCTTTAGGACCAGCAGTGGAAACACTGGGCAGACAGATGTCAGAAGCTTTTAAAGTTAATTAAAGACTAAATGTGGACAGTAGCAGCTTGAGAGAGGTTGAAAGGACCATTCCTCATTTCGACACTCTACAGGTCTTCATATGTGATTGAATCATATGACCCAACAGAGAAAATTCATGGAATGTTAGGTACAGATATTTGGGAATGACCATATTTGAACTTTAGAAAGCGTTATTTTTATCCATTTGTATTTGGTGATACTCACTGAAGGTAATAGTTCAAGCATTATGAATATTGGAGATTATTTGGTAGACAGTTTTTCAGTTTCAAATATCAAGTTTGATTTATGATTTGTCCCAAGTGATATGGATTAAAATTTCTGTAGGATTTCTTGTTTCAAAAGATCAATGGAAATAAGACCTTTAAAAATCTGAAGTTTAAAATATGTTTAAAGCACAGGATTATTCTGCTTAATCTTGTAAAATTTACTTCTTGTACTGGTTAGATTTAAAGAAATAAGTAATGTAAATTAATTTATTCATTAATTGATTCATCCATTCATTGAGAAAAATAAAAAACAGCAATGGCAAATCTTACATTTCTGAACCTTAGTTCTGCAGATCATAATACATGTTAAATAGAATTTCACACCCAAATGAATACCTTGTGTCGTGGTTTTGTCCTGGTTCAATTTATTTTTATACTCCTACATACAATAACTATTAGTTGAGAGAAGGTTTATGCAGACAAAAAGAGACTGAATTAAAAAAAAGTATGAGTATTTATTATTAACAAACTAAAATTAAAGAATTATATTTACAACAATTCTACTTGAGTAAAAGGTACTATGTATTTACAAAAGATACTTCTCCCCCCACTTCCCTTTATATCAGTCCAAGGAGGAGAAGCAGTCCTTTTCTGTTTTCAGAATTCCAGCTCTCTCTCTTTCTCTTGTAACTCTGCAGCACTTTCGTCGCAGTTGGAACCTTTTCTCCTTCTTTTATTCTGTGTTGGCCTCCAGGGCTGGGCCTACCCCCCTCCTGGGTTAAAACCGAAGGCTGAGGGTTACCCAGGTCCTGAGGGGTCTCTTTCCATAGACTTGCAAGGGGACACTTGCTTACTATGGATCTTCTTCCACAGGGTTACAGGGGATAATGGTTTAAGAGTTCACCCCTGTTTCCCTATGGAGGTCCCTCCCCATGGGAGAACAGTCCTTGATTGACTTCTCGGCATGGGTCTAGTCTGGATCCCTTACTCGGATCCCAATATCCCACCTGAGCCATTTTCTGCTCCAGCGTAGGTTCTCTCTAGCACCAGCAGCACGGATCCCACACATGGATCCCAATATCCCTACCTGAACCGTTTTGTGTTCCAGCGTAGGTTCTAATACCCGTCAGGGTCATAAATCTTCAACAGCAGCAGCATGGATCTCTCACTGAGATCCCAAGCTTATCTGAGCCGTCTCGCTCCAGCATAAGCATCGATCCCTTCGAGGGTCACAAAAGTCTTTAACAGGACTCTGCCTCATCTGAGCCGCTTTTACTCCAGCATAAGGCTTTTTCTCTGTTAAAGTCACAAATCTCTGGTGCATCCACAAGCTCCTCTGTGAGCCGCACGGGGGTCTCTTCACCCCAACAAACTTCTACAGGTGGCAGGGTTTTATTTTTCAGTCTTTACCCTGCTGAAGGGAGGGAGAGCGGAAGGGAGAAAAAGCAGCTCTCCCCCTTCGAACTTTTCTTCTCTCTCCTGCGACTGCAGCTTTGACCTTGAAAGTCTTGTTATCTCATGGCTGGAATTCTTCTGCAGCGGTTTCTCATCTAAGCAGTTCGTCTTTTAAACCTTTTTTTCTTCACTCTCTCACAAGAGAGAAAGGAGGTTTCAGTGCTGCACTTGCCCCCGCCCCGGCCCAAGCCGGGGAGGAGGGGGCCTTGGCCCTCCTCGGGCCCGCTACCTCTCTCCTACATGGCTGCTGCTCCTAATTTCAACTGCGCAACCAACCTTCTCTTCCGTTTTCTTAAAGATGTAATTAGCAAAGGCGTCACTGAACTTTTTGATTGGTTTTTTTGTCCGGAAATCACCTGGACAAAACCATCCTCAGCCCCAGGGATGGGCTGATGGGCAAAACCACGACAATTCCCCCCTTCGTCTTTGCGAATTACATTTCAAGAAATCTTAAATTCTATAATAAACATACAATTATAAATAAACAAGTTATAACTAAAAATTACTCTATTAAAACTTAAAACAACATCACTATAATATTTAACTTTATTATTTTCTTTTTATTATAACTACAATACACATGGTCAGTCTATTTTTGTCTACAGACCTTTCTCTCAGTTATCTTAAAATCATTATGGCCAATTCTTCACATGAGATACTAAAAATGTTGGGGTTTGATTCAGTCACTGCCTTTCTGGGCAGTCTTTGCCCGCATTCTCCACCAAAAAAATGTCGTGGTTTTGTCCTGGTTCAATTTATTTTTATACTCCTACATACAATTACTATTAGTTGAGAGAAGGTTTATGCAGACAAAAAGAGACTGAATTAAAAAAAAAGTATGAGTATTTATTATTAACAAACTAAAATTAAAGAATTATATTTACAACAATTCTACTTGAGTAAAAGGTACTATGTATTTACAAAAGATACTTCTCCCCCCACTTCCCTTTATATCAGTCCAAGGAGGAGAAGCAGTCCTTTTCTGTTTTCAGAATTCCAGCTCTCTCTCTCTCTCTAGTAACTCTGCAGCACTTTCGTCGCAGTTGGAACCTTTATCTCTCTCTTTATTCTGTGTTGGCCTCCAGGGCTGGGCCTACCCCCCTCCTGGGTTAAAACCGAAGGCTGAGGGTTACCCAGGTCCTGAAGGGTCTCCTTCCATAGACTTGCAAGGGGACACTTGCTTACTATGGATCTTCTTCCACAGGGTTACAGGGGATAATGGTTTAAGAGTTCACCCCTGTTTCCCTATGGAGGTCCCTCCCCATGGGAGAACAGTCCTTGATTGACTTCTCGGCATGGGTCTAGTCTGGATCCCTTACTCGGATCCCAATATCCCACCTGAGCCATTTTCTGCTCCAGCGTAGGTTCTCTCTAGCACCAGCAGCACGGATCCCACACATGGATCCCAATATCCCTACCTGAACCGTTTTGTGTTCCAGCGTAGGTTCTAATACCCGTCAGAGTCATAAATCTTCAACAGCAGCAGCATGGATCTCTCACTGAGATCCCAAGCTTATCTGAGCCGTCTCGCTCCAGCATAAGCATCGATCCCTTCGAGGGTCACAAAAGTCTTTAACAGGACTCTGCCTCATCTGAGCCGCTTTTACTCCAGCATAAGGCTTTTTCTCTGTTAAAGTCACAAATCTCTGGTGCATCCACAAGCTCCTCTGTGAGCCGCACGGGGGTCTCTTCACCCCAACAAACTTCTACAGGTGGCAGGGTTTTATTTTTCAGTCTTTACCCTGCTGAAGGGAGGGAGAGCGGAAGGGAGAAAAAGCAGCTCTCCCCCTTCGAACTTTTCTTCTCTCTCCTGCGACTGCAGCTTTGACCTTGAAAGTCTTGTTATCTCATGGCTGGAATTCTTCTGCAGCGGTTTCTCATCTAAGCAGTTCGTCTTTTAAACCTTTTTTTATTTCACTCTCTCACAAGAGAGAAAGGAGGTTTCAGTGCTGCACTTGCCCCCCCGGCCCAAGCCAGGGAGGAGGGGGCCTTGGCCCTCCTCGGGCCCGCTACCCTCTCTCCTACATGGCTGCTGCTCCTAATTTCAACTGCGCAACCAACCTTCTCTTCCGTTTTCTTAAAGATGTAATTAGCAAAGGCGTCACTGAACTTTTTGATTGGTTTTTTTGTCCGGAAATCACCTGGACAAAACCATCCTCAGCCCCAGGGATGGGCTGATGGGCAAAACCACGACACCTTGAAATCAAGATTTTTTAAAAACTATATTAATTACTTTTAAAACACATTGTGGAGAAAATTATTAAAGCCACTCTTTATTAATTAACCTACTGTTATTCATACATATGTATGAGAAAATAAGCAGACCCATACTGAGTCAGTAACTGTACAGGTATCCCAGTATGTATGCAGCAGACTCCAGCTTTGCATGGAGAGGGTAAGTACAGAATAATTCTCTCCTAGACTTCAGTTATTTTTGTTCTGGAAATTTCCTGAGTTATATGTGGGTTTTGGGGCTTCAGTGACCATCAGAAAATGTCTTTTCCACCTGTTTCTTCAGACTGTCCTTAGCTGCCCATAAACTTTGCACCCACAGCATCCTTTGGCAAGGGGTTCTGACGGCCAGGTGTCTGGCGTCAGGCTTTTTTCTTTGAATCTCACTTCTTTTCTTTGCTGTCCATTACTTTTTTCTGTATTACAAAACTGAAGGAACAGTCAAGTTCTATCAATTATGCTTAAATCAGCATAATTTGGGAGGCTTCTGTGCCATCCCCCACCTCCCTAGCTCTCTCTTTTCCAGACTGGATCTAGTTTACTCATTCATACTCATAGAAAGTATTTTATGCATTTTGCAGAACTGAAAACTACAATGAGTATAATTAGATGCAAGAAGGGTTTTAGCACATTTTATATTAAAAACCAGTATTTAGGATGTTGGAAGATAATATGATGAAAAATATTTTGGGAGAAAATTACAAGTATGTCCACATCAGCTACATTTCAATTCTGTCTCAGAATTTGCCTCAGTCGTTGGTTTAATTAGGGATTCTTCCCAATCTCACCTTCTTTGAAACAGTTATGTATTCATCTCGAAAAGAAAGAAGAGGGATCCTGCATTGCCTGCCCTTTTATTAACAGTTACAATATAGCTAAAATATGTTGAATATTTAGGACGAGACTATATCAAAGTAGTAAAAACAAATGTTTCATTTTTTTTCTTTTTAAGTGCTACAACCATTGAACAGTGAAAGTGAGAAGAACAGAAATAAAAATAATATTCTTTTTGTGACTAAAGGATGAAAGAATATTAAACTCTCTTATCCAATTTTTTCCTAGGAGAGATCCAGTTGCCTGTGGTTTTGTCTGTGATTTCAAAAATAGTAGAAATAAGACCTGGTCGGATGTCAAATAGAAATGACTATGGCACTAAACTAATGTTTGGATTTGCAGAAATCCCTTGCCTAAACCTTAGATGTCAGTCTAGATTTAAGGTTTTGTATTATTAAAAATAAACTGTTTTCAACAAGAGTTTATATCAAGCTTCTATTTCAGTTAAATGTAAGAGGGATTTCTTCTAGCTGACATTTAACTCAATGTTTCAAGATATTTATGTTGTATAGAGAAGTAAATCTGAATTTTGATGGACTATATTCCATTCTCAAAAGAAGAGAACAAAGTATTCTTAAGATTCTAAAGAATTTAGCTTTGTGTTATGTGAACTGATTAATTTCTTTGTAAATTATCTCTATTTCAAGTCTATTCTATAATGATCCCTGTATATGTTACTCTACTTATGGACTATAACTTTACAAACTGAAATGATGCTGTTAAGGGCAGTACTGATAAGACATAAGGTACTTGTCTTGTTCCCTGATTACATGAGCATGCACAGACTTTCAATCTCAGTGCCTTCTAACATCACATTGAAGTGATTTTTAAAACTACTTATGAATGTAACTTTGAAATCCATTTTCCATGAACATGAAATGCAATCACTTGCATACTTTCAAAAAGTAAATCCGAAAGGAGCATGAACATAACTAAAGCAAATTAAATTGCTCTTAAAAAATGTCAGTAGAAAATCTCTGGTATTATTTTCCCAGCTTCTAGCTGAAGACATTAAGGGGTTTTATGTAAATATTATTGAAAGGTGATATCCCCTCTTTTTGCAATGTAGACACACTGCTCATTGTGTGCTAATCCAGCTGCCGTGGTGTTCAGTACTTCTGTGGCAATTTCTACAGAGGAAAACACATGTATTTCACTTGTAAGGTACCTGCTGAAGCATTTATCCCTAAAGATTAGCAACCACTGAAAGTGATGTTGTATGTAGAACTGTGCTATGCTTTCATTAAAAAATCACATTTGTATACTTTCATACAGAAGCAAGAAATTTTGATTCAGGTTTCTAAAGCCTTGCAAACTTTTATCACGAGTGGAGTGTTTTTTTTATACTTATCAACACATTGTTTTGAAGGTCAAGTTCACGCACGATCAGCACCCCTCCTGATTTTTCCCTCTAAGTAATAATTTCACCTCTTTCTTTTCAACTTGGTGTGTTTCTGCTCACTCTATATCTGGGAAAAGTGCAAGTAGTCCTGCACTTTGGGCTGAGTCCTTGGATGATTGGAAAGAGTGCTTCCTGACACCCTCTTGTTTTCTGACTGTGGACTGGAGACCACAACTTTGGAAGAGATATCTTTCCTCTGCAATGTACTTGAATAGAGACTAGTCTGTTTTATTCTTTTGCCCTGACTAATTAACTTAGAAACCTATGATATTCCAAATCTTAGGTTTAGAAGAGGCCATGAGTTGGAACCAGTGATGTGGAAGAAGAGAGAAACTCACGTATTTCAAAATACAGGTAGTCCTGGCTGCACCAGTTTGTTAAATGAGGTAGTGAGGGGACTGAGTCAACTGGTGTGGACACATAGATTGCAATTCATTAGAGAAGGAGTCTAAAGGGGTGGAAAGAATCCACGCTTGAAAGCCAGGAATGAATTTTCTTTCTGTGTCCAGGAGGGGGTCTTTGTGAATGTCTCAGGTTTTCTTGGCCTGTCTTTACATGTAGGGTCTGCAGGGACAGAATAATCTCTGTGGCTCCAAAGTGTTTTTGGGGCAGGGAGGTATGACAGTGATAGTGAAGGATGCCTGTGCAGAAACAGAGTCATGGAGAAGGGACACTATGTAATATACAGCCCAGGTACAACCACGAAAAAACCAACTTACCTTGTGTCCAGATGTGTACAGAGGAGATACACTACTCAGGGGAAGTCCTACGACTCCAACCTGCTGTCCATTTACACCAGGAGAGAATTAGCTGGCAGATCCATGGCAACTGAATACTGCAGTTTGGGAAAGCATGTTACACCTTGGGTGCTTAATTTATGGGAGAGGAAGGCCAGCCTGAGTGACAGTAAACCCATCTCTTCCCTTAGCAGTTTGTTTGAATGGCTTTATTACTGGTGCCATTTAATATCTATGGTGTAATCTAGATCTGCTTTACCCTGATGAAAGCTGTTCATTCCCCTAATCTCCCTTAGATCCATCCTCCTAAGTACTTTACATAAACTGTTATCTATTGACTGTTTCATGGCACTGAGGTCCTAGGATTCATCCATGGTAATGAATGTTTCTTAGCTCCATGTTTCTTCTCTTGTAGCGTGATTTGTTCAAAGATTTCCTAATAAACACAGTAGAAACTCTTAAAACAGTCAAACCACTGTCACAGGACATGGCAACACATGCCCATGCCATGACTCTTGGAATGTGAAAACATGAGAATCTTGACTTAAAAGGAATGTGCATTTGCTAAATTTCAGGGAGGAAGACAAAGCTCTTCAGAGATTCAAAAATGCAAATATTATTCACTCTTGCAAACATAAAAATGACAGAACATGTTCTTACAATGACCACGATACGTTGCTTCTCTCAGTGGCTGATATTTTTTTCTGGATTAGTGTTTACCGGGTTTTCTAAAGAAGCTGCTGAAAAGATCCTTTGGAAAAGTCAGTCTGGTTTGCAGTATGCTTACTGTTGAACTGATGTAATTTTTCCAGCCATGCAAACTCAAGAAAAGTGCAGAGAGAAGAATGAAGAAAAAAATCCCACTGGTGTCTATTTAGGGATTTCTTTGGCAAAATCTCCAAGTAATTCCTTCTCAAATGTAAGATTCAACTGTAGGTTCAAACACCTAAGCATAGTTGTTGTCAACTAAAGTATCTAAGCTCCCATAAAAGTCAATAACCCTGTTGTATCAGTGGACTCTCAAGAGACTTGCAGCTGACCAGCCGTCTGAGCCAGGAATTCAGGTACCTTAGCTTTCACATCTATTTTAGGTGTCTGATTGCATTTAAGGCATCTGAAAAAAAGCTTAGAAATGTGCCTAAAAGGAAATCCTTTTGAATAGAAGTATCTGGAAACTCACATTTATGTAAAAGAGCTGACAAGCACAGCAAGGACATTTTCTTCCCCTTAGATTTACAAAATAGTTCCAATTAATTTGCTCCATTAGGAACCGAAGAGCATCTTGATGCAGCATTAGAATGACATAAATGTCCAGACAGATTCAGTGACAATAAAGTCAAGTACGAAAATGAATCAATACCATTCAATGCAGGTTCCAGTAAGTTTTCTAGTTTTTTGTGTTTGACAATGTTTCTACAATAATAATTTTTAAAGTCTTCCAACAATTTTTTCATACACTAGAAATCACAGAAATTGTGAGCAGTATGCATGGTAGGACTTTCTTATTTAGTATCCATGAGTTTCCACAGTTAATTACTACACTTTTAATTTTTGATATAACTGAAAAGTCTTCTTTCCAAGATTTATAATCCTACATCAGCATTAGCAATGTGATGTAGACTTGGCAACAAGAGGACCAGTCCAACAAAAGATCAATTAGTCAGCTATTTACAAAAACTCGGTTCTGCCCTTCTCTGTTGTAGCAAATGCATCTTCAGCCTTTTCCAAGCTCTCCCACTTCCCAAACAGATGGTGTTTTTAGCAGCCTTGGAAGGTCCCCAAATTCAGACTATTTTGGAATGAGAGAAGGAGTAAGCCCTAAGTCTTGGAGTGCTTACAGAAAGGGCTCTGCCAGACACAACCTCCTTCTTTGTGCAGAAGAGGATCGATCTCCAGCACCCTGCTGACCACTTGTTGGGAAATCTGACACGGGAAGAGGATTCCCCCCTGGAGAAAGCCAGCACTGGCAATTTCAGGCTTTGTGTGTTATAATCAGCTTCTTTGAACCAACTGGGCTAAATGAAACTGTGTTTCTGAGTCCCCATGTGGGATAATTAATAGTAGATTTATTTACAATATAATGTACCACTGACAAGACTATGCATGACACAAGCCTAAAATGTGTTGGATACATTTATGGGCCAAATCTGCCCTTATTAAAGTCAGCACAGAGTCACTAGAAGACATGAATTAAGCTGATTTCCATGAGGTAATAGTCTCATCCAAAATTTCTCTCATTTTTTTATGGAAGGGTTTGAAGTTAAATATATTTCCCATATTTTCTTTCTTTTTTTTTCTTTTTTTTTTTTTTTTTATAGTAGTGGAAGGAAAAATTTACTATGAGGAAAATGATTGCCCAAAACCCCCCATTCTGTTATTGATTATTTCTCAGAAAAGGTTGAGCGTATTTTCCATTTCTTTTGTTTCATTAGATGGACATTGTAGAGAATGTTTTTTGTGAACACAGTTTTTGCTTATGAGCTCTGGTTTTGAATCATCTTGTCATGGTTAGGACATACAGCTTATAAAAAAACCTTTTTCGTTCTGCCTTGCTGAGAGTACATAAAAGCTTTTTAAAGTTTATGGGGGGGGTGTTCAAGTAAATAGTTTCATTTTTTAACTTGCAAAACAAAAGTATAAAGACAAAGGTGGCCTGAAACACTCTGAAGTGTTGCCAACCTTCTTCCCCTTTTATCACCAAGTATTTCCAAATAATTTAGGGAAGGAGAATAAACAAAATTATTTCTGTATAGCTCTAGGTCACTTATTCTGTTTTACACCAGACTTTGGGAAATTCTTTTGATTGAATTCCATTAAGGTAATTTGGACCAGAAACTGTAGCCTCTGCCAGTGGAACAAATATGGTATTTTATTAGAAAAACTGAGATCTGTTGAGTGTATTTATAATTGATATTTCCAGATCTTTCCATATGCACTGTGTCTATGTTGTTAGAAGTTGCCTGTGGAAAAGAACATTTCACAGCCAGAAGGGCTAATGAACTGGGCCATTTCAGGTTACCTTATAATCATTTTTGTCAAACTTTCTTGGCAATATCACTAGAGCATTAAAAATCTGCTAATGCAAAAGGGAAAAGTTGATGTTTGGGTTAAGATTCTTCCAATCCAAACACAAAATTAATTAAAACCATGTAAGATAATCAAGAACGAGATAGCAAACACTTGGCTTCATAAGATATAAGTGATCTATTTTACTTATTAATTACCAGTGATAAAAAGAAAATAATTGACACAACCTATATTTTTCTTCCTTTTCTCTTTCTCCCCCTCCCCTGCTCCTCCCCCGCCTCCCCAGTTTATGATATATTTTCTGGATACCGCTAGACTGTGAGCTCTTCTGACTGGAAAATCTAAAAAGGGTTTAAATATAAGGAATATCTTGTGTTTCTTTAGACTTTGGGTGTTTCTGTTGCAAGGCCCTAAAACCTGCAAAAATACTCAACTGCAGTAATAATTGGCCAGAATAGATACTTTATACATGACCAGTAGGATTTCAAATTAACATAGAGTGCATTGTGACGCTAAACTGCCATGTTCCTAAATGCCTATAGCAACATCAGTCTCTGTCTGAGTGTAGTTTTGGCTATTTTCAGGAAGTGTTGGTGCTCAATAGTTTAAGGTAACAGTTACAGCAGTGATTTCATACATAAATGCTAGTCAGGAGATCATATCCACCTAAAAATAGCTCACATTGTGAAATCATCTAGGAATTACTTTCCTATAATTTATTTTAAAATCAGTATCTGAGGGAAACAGAAACGAAGAATAAATACTCATGTTAGTTCAATTAACTTTTAGAGTGCTTTAAAATAAACCTGAAATTACATCACAGTGAGGTAAACATATTTGTTTTATCATCCTGATAAAATCACACCATGATATTTGTCACTTAAATAAATCCACACAGTACCAGTTTGTAAAACCAGAGTACTCTTTGGTGTAGTACAGTAAATAATATTCTAAAAATCAAAATCAGCTGAGATGTTCCCCTGTTAGTTTAGTTTTGTTTTTTTTTTTAATATATATGTATGTGGAATTAGGATTTGGCTATTCCTTGTAACATGAATTTTAAGTTCTGTAAACCAAGAAGAATAAAACCCAAAGTAAGGCAAATCCAGCTCTTTCAGTAGCTGTACTTCTTGTACAAATGAGGGATGTTTCACGCAGAAGTTCAAGACTCTGCTAAATTAATTTGAGTGCAATAAATTTTACACTCTTATCAGAAGTTCAAGCGGAAGTACAAACTCTGCTAAAAAGTTCTTTTTTTTGCACTTGAAAAAAAAATAGACTTTGATGGGTGATTTACTGAGGCAAGTAAATATATTACTTTGTAAGGGATCCCAGAATACAGTATAAACTATCACAGTAAAGAGGACCCAGCTCTTTTCCAAACTGCAGGCGGGATGCTAATTCTGGCAGTCACTTGCTGGTCCTGTGAGAGTGAGTCATGCATCGCCTGCAGATATAGTGGTAGCACGTGGGGCTAAGTACCACTCAGCCCCAGCTTCAGCTCCCTCTCTTAGTGCACCTCAAGAGAAGGTGGGAGCCCTACTTCTCTCCTTTCTCTTTACAAGGTGCCTTCCCTTGATAGGACCAGCTTAGAAATGAAAAGAAGTTGGGTAAATTGAGGCAAATAGGCATTTCTGTATAATAAAAATAGCTCAAATATTTTACACAGGAATCACACACCCACTTAAATTTATTGAATAAAGTTACTCTATGTGCTGTAGAATTATGCCTTTAAAGTTATGACACATTCCAGGAGTTATATTAGCAGATGTTCATGCAGCTCAGCAAAAAGCCAAAAAAGAAAAGAAAGAAAAATGTCCCCTTACATTTCTAATTTTCTCCCACCTCATTACAGAGTTGCAAGACACTTCTCTCTCTCGCACTTTGAGTGTCACTCCATACAATATCAATAAATGCACACAAATACAAGTATCACATGAGAATCGAGTATGCAGGCAGAGTCAAGAATTTAGAGACTCATTTAGATAAATGACTCCAGACAATGCTGGTACAATTTTCTGAACATATGAAAAAGAGTATTGAAATACATGTAAACACAGCATTAATAAGATGCTGTTAGACTCATCCTTATGACCAGAATTATTGAAGGATATGGGATACTTCAGAGTTAAGGAAAGGGTTACAAAGCAATTAAGAGTCTGCAAGCAAAACCCTTCTGTTGTGAATCTTAAGTGTTTTAAGGTGGCTCTTTTTGATTTAATAAAAAAAAATACTGAGAGGCAAACCAGTACCCTGTACCTAGTCACTGGCAAGCAGAGAAGAAGCTTTACATTTGTTTAATCTAGTTTGCAAAATCTTCCATTACCTTGTGGCTGAAAGCTGACTTTTGACAAGTTTACCTTAAGAATTTCTGTTCATAAGGGTAGGAATACCTCAAAACAACTTTCTGGGGTGATGGTAGAAGGACATTGTTTAGATTCCTTAAAACTAAATTTGATCTCTGCAAACATTTAGTTTAATACAGATAGTACCTGAATAACTTTGGTTGTTTTTGTGGTTTTGTTTTGGGGTTTTTTTGGCTTTTTTTTTTTTTTTTTGAGAGAGACGATTTGTAACCATTTTTCCTTTCCTTTTCCAGGCTCAGCTTTGCTCACCACCCTGATTCCTAGTGGTGCAGAGGAATGGGGAATGAGAGTTGTTGTTAGTCCATAACTCAGCTCCCCTCTGCTGCTCCTTCCTTTCCACATTTTTTTCCTTGCTCTGGTGTGGGTCTCTCATGAGTTCACCATTCCTATCAGAAAACCTGCCCCTGCTTGGGCTTCTCTGCACAGCCCACAATTCCATGCGCTCTCCACATGCTGCAACTTCCTTCATGGGTGAAACAACCTGCTCCTGCACGGGATCCTCCATGGGTTGCTCTTTGGATGTCTGCTCCACTGTGGACTTCCATGGATTCAGAGGAACAATCTAGATCACTATGGTCTTCTCAAAATGTTGGAGAGTCCTCATGATTCAGGCCCTGGAGCACCTCCTCCCCCTCCTATTCCACTGACCTTGTTGTCTTCAGGGCTGTTTCTCTCACATTTTTCCTTATCCTTCTCTGCTAAGCAGTGTTTTGCCCTTTCCTAAGTACACTTTCTCCAAGGCACCACCATCTTGGTTGCTGGGCTTCAGCTGTGCCCCACAGTGGATATGCTGGAGCTGACTGGAACAGGCCATATCAGATATGGGGCAGATCTGGCCTCTCCTGGATCACTGAACTCAATACAAGGATAACTAACAGCAATGCAATCACCCTTGACACAGAGGAGGTCAGTTTAGGTCTTCTGTTGGTCTCTTCAGGCATTAAACTCCATAAAAAAAGTATTTCAAAACGGTTTCATGGTCAACCAGGCACAAGTGCTGACAATAGGATCAGGTAGCATGAAGCTTTTTTTTCACACCACATTATTAAAAATATGTGACAGCATGCAATTAATTTTATACAAACCAGTGAGAGACAGCAGCTAGGTACCTACTTTATTTACTGCCAATTTATGTTGCATTCAAAATGGGGCCTTAGAGACAAAAGGCTCTTTGTCACAATGCCAACATGTGTCTGAGCTCAGACAGCTAAAGGTGAAATCATATCACAGTGGCTCATGTGTGGAAATTTGATAATACTCTTACCTTCAAGTCACCCACAATGTACTGGTTCTGCTCCACAGTGCAGTGCCCTACAGAGTCCACCACAGGCATGTTATCCGTGTGCATTCAAGTAACATTGAATTTTTATATCCAATATATTAAGGTATTTTTCATACATCATTGTAACTACCAAAAGAATCTCCCCAAACACTCTAAAAAGGCACTTTTTGTCCTAAACACGTGCAATAAGAAAAAATGTTCAGAATGTCTTCAAAATAAAATAAACCAAAATAGAGGAATACTTTGAAAAACATCTGTGATAACAAAAATGTATAAATGTGTATGTCAATTCTTCCCTAACATAAATAGAGTAATATTGATTTATGGCAGCAGATAAACTCATTCCTAAATTTTAAATCACTACCCTAATAATTTCTTTGAGCTGAAACAGTCCTCAACTCTGTGCATGTTTGTGTGTATTAAATGTAACTGAAGGGGGCACATGTGCCTCCTGAGGCACTGAGGAAGTGAGTTGAAGTCAAATTGTTACAACAGATACACACTTCCAAAGAACTTCAACTTTCAGTGTCCCAAGAATTCTAACTTACTGTCAGGAAGAACAAACCCTTGAGCTTTCAAAGAATGAAATGCATGGTGAGTTTGTAGAAGTCAGAGTTTGTAGGTTAAATATAATGCTGGAGGACAAAAACATATAAAATAAGTACAGTAAAAAAAAAAAAGAGGCTGAGAAAATGTTGGTGATTGATGTGACTTCTTGGTCGACATCTGCCTGAGAAAGGCCCTATTCTATGGAGTGTCTAAGGCTGGGGAGAGAGAGAGGACATAAGGAAGATGTCACGGAACAGACTCCTCCTGCACATGAGACTTCCTGGTCTCTCTCAGCACTGGCTGTCATAGCACTACTTCTTGCCACAAGGTCCTCTAGGCTGGCAGAGTCATCCTCACATATTTGTGACAGTATAGCTCCAAAGTAGCTTCTTTCAGTATTGTTTTTATTATAATTCATATTTTAATTGATTTTTTTTTGTATGTCTCAGTTTGCATGTCCTTAATGTTAACATCTTGTCTGAAATAGTTACTCCAGACATACAGATCAATGTAGAAAATATATGCATTTAAGATAATCCTCTTCAAAGGTAAATGTCCCAAGAAGGCACACGAGACAAAGAATGCCTGTTTCTCTCCCTTGATTGTAAAGGGAGTCTACAGAAAGAGCTCTATCATGAACTCTTGCATCCTGCAGATGTCTAATGACAAGTCAACATCTGCATCCAAGACAACATATTGGAGCGCCTGAAGATGAGAGTAGAGAGTTGAATGTCTCGGAGTAGGTGATCCTTGAATATTAACCAGCTTTCTTGGGCCCCTCTTCCTTCCAGGGCATTATCCCATGGTACTCAGCCAAGTAAGTCCTTGAAGAGGTCAAAGTCTGCTCTCCTGAAGTCCAGGGTTTGATGTGTGTCCTACTCAATGCCCTAAGGATTTCATGATCTCTGCAGGCAAGGCTGCCTTAAGCCTCTTATTTTCCACCATCCTGCCCTTGTTGGCAAGAATAAGGTCCGGCATAGCACCCCTGCTCATTGGCTCCTCTACCACTTGGAGAAGAAGTTATCATCAATGCATTCCAGGAGCTTCTTGGATTGCTTATACCCTCATCTTCTTGGTCTTTTTAGTCAGGTGGCCTTTATCAGACCCCTACTATAATGTTACCTTTCCCTGCCCTTCCTTTAATCTTTACCCATAAGCTGTCAGTCATCTCCTCATCCATCCCTGAGTGAAACTCCATGCACTCCTGCTGATCATTGCCATAGAGAGTGACACCCTCTCCTTGTTTCCCCTGCCTGTCCTTTCTAAAGAACTGGTGTCCTTCTATCCCAACGCTCCAGTCATAGGTGTCACCCCACTATGTCTCTGTGATACCAATAGGATTGTAGTGCATGTCTTTGGCTTCTCTTGCTTATTTCCTATCCTCTGTTTGCATAAAGGCAATTAAGTTGGGCCCCAAATGAGGTTGGGCCCCAAATTACTGGCTGGAGTGGCTGGAATTCCTTTGTGTTGCTCTTCAGATACTCTCTTGCTGACCTGTGCTCCCTCTCCAGACTCTGGGCATCTGTTGCTGATGCTGACATTGAACTGGTAGGAGTGGGATGGACTGAGGCTCCCCTGCCCTGGCAAGTTCAATTCAAAGCCCTCTTCACCACCAACTGGGCAAGCCTATGGCCTACATGGGTGCAACATTTACACTGCACAGCATTTACTTTAGTGTTGATGCCAAGGCAGTGCAGAGTCCCTTCCCACTGGGGCAGATACATACAGGGTGCACGTGCACTAAGTCCCACAAAGCCAACTTCTGTTTCATCAGAAGTTATGAGTTTTGGGGATCTTGGAAAATTGGGGTCCAAGTCCTAACCTTGAAAAAGACACTGAAAAAGAGGAATTAGATTCTTGTTATCTCAGTGCTTTTTTCTTTCTGAGAAGCTTTTTTAATCTGAGAAACCTTTTAAATAGTGTATAATAAATCATTGAACAGTTGCTCTTGTCAGCCAGAGTGTGAACAACAGGTAGAATGTTAATTATAAAGAGTGTAAAATTAAAGAGAACAAGTTAATTAAAGGCAGGGAAAGGCTAAGTGAAAGATTTACTTTTTTTTCCCTGTTTACTATTTGGTCCTTCTCCAAAGCTGGTGGGAAAAGAGATAATTTCTTTTTCATTTTTCTTTTCATTTTTTTTCCCAGTACATCTCTGGATTTCAGACTATTTCACAGTTGTATATAAGCTGAGCAACAACTGGGACAGACAGACTTTTACTTGAAAAAAGGAAGAGAAGCTTAAAAAGTTAACATTTAGCAAACGTCAAAACACATTCTAGACCAGTTTCTCACTTGATGCTGCTGGAGGTTAGTGCCTTTGACGTAAATGGAATGGTTCCCATTTCCAACAGGTGTATCCCAGCCCACTAGCCCAATATTTACACCATATACACCACAGAGGAAACAAAGGAATACTGAGAGAGCTTTATCTATTTACCTAAAGTAAAAAAAGCTGGGTTTTTATGGGTGAGTGTTATAAATTTGCTGGTTGAGTGCATGCGCTCAAATAAAAGGCTATATTGTTTGCCCTCCTCAGTACAGTCTGTTGGATTTTCAAAGCTGGTTTGCTATTTACCACAAATACAGAGGGCTTTGTACTCACTCTGACCTTTGGTTCAGAATTTATCCTTTAAAATATTCATGATTCCTCTAGATTTGACTGAAACACATTTTTTTTCTGTATGGTCTGGCCAAAATTCTTGTTTCAAGAATTGCTTGGTGGTCATAATATTGTCCCCTCACTTCAAGAAAGACACTGAGATTCTGGTGGATGGTCTAGAGAGTACATCCTATGAGCTGAGGGAGTTGGGGTTTTTTAGCCTGGAGAAGAGGAGGCTCAGGGAAGACCTTATTGCTCTCTACAACTACAGGAAGGGAGGTAGAGGTTGACCTCTTCTTCCACACAACAAGTGACAGGGCAAGAGGAAATGGTCTCAGTCTGTACTGGGGGAGGTTCAGACTGGACATCAGGAATAATTTGGTTAAGCATTGGAATAGTCTGCCCAGGGAAATGGTGGAGTCACCATCCTTGAAGTGTTCAGGAAATAACTGGACATGGCACTCAGTGCTACGGATTAGCTGACATGGGAGTGTTTAATCAAAGGTTAGACTTGATTATCTTGAAGGTCTTTTTCAACCTCAATTATTTGACCAGCTGCAAGAAGTTTAACAACGGCAAGTGCTGGATTCTGCATATGGAATAGGGCAACACTGGTTGTGTGTATAGATTGGAGAATAAGAGGCTGGGGAGCAGCACTTCAGAAAGGGACCTGGGAATCTTGGTTGATGGCAAGTTGAATATGAGTCAGTAGTGCCTTGGCAGCCAGGAGGGCCAACTGTGTCCTGGGGGGCATCAGGCAAAACATAACCAGCCAACCGAGGGAGGTGATTTTCCTGCTTTGCTCTGCACTGATTGCACTGTGCACTCTGCCTCATCTTGAATATTGTGTGTGCTTTTGGGCACCACAATATAAAAAAGACATTAAGCTGTTAGAGATCACCCAAAGGAAATATGAGGATGATGAAGGTTTGTCTCAGTTTACATGAGACACAGGGGTTTTGCTGAGGATGAGTTATGAGGAAGACTCAAACTCCTCCCTCTATGCAATTGTAAATGTGAAATTAAGAGGCTCCGATTGAGGGGAAAAAAAGTGTGGAAAAACAAAAAATAACAGCCCTTTATTAAAAGATATATGTATATTGACAGAAACAATGAAACAAAACAAGTAAACCAACCAAACAATACTCCTATATCCACAACTAATCTCCTTCAAAAGAAACCAATAAACAAACAAAGAAAAAGGTAAACGGTTCAGTTAGAGCCCTTTGGTGCAATTCTAACCACAGTCAACAGGAGGTGCTGTTGGATCACTGGAAATGCAGAGCCTGCAGTGTTCTGTACCCGTTAGCAGGGGGCGCTGTTGGATTACTGATCTTTGCCACTTGGGGAGACACTGTCCAGGGTGTATTGGAGAAACCGAAAATGGGTTTCCCTCCCCACATCCACACTGGGAAAAGGGAGAGAGAGGAGAGAGAGAAACAACAAAAAAAGTTCTCCCCAACGGGAACTCACTTTGTCCTGATGGTTGAATTGTGTGGTATAGTTTTTACCTCTCCCTTTGATGTGCACAAGAACCACTGCCAAGAGAGAAACAAATGGGAACGGGGAAGGGGAAACCTCCCGAAACAGTTTCTCTCTGCTGAAAATCCAAGCAGAATCTACAGCAGACAGCCAGATTGAGAACAAAACTCACTCTGAGCTCCTACTCCAACCTTCTTCCAGCTTCAGTAGCCACCTGAACTCCTGCCCCCACCATTTCCCAGGAGATGAGAGGAAAAAAAAGTAAAAAGGAACTCCTCACCCTTCCCCAAAACCAAGATTCTGAGGGCCATTAACTATGAATGTGGCAACTTCTTTTGTGTTACTTAACTGCCCATTTTAACATCCCCTCCATGCAGTGGGCAGGGGGAAGGGAAAAATTCCTGCTTAGTTTCTAAGAACCAACAAAACCATGATGAGGTTCTAGAAGGGAAACCTTACGCATAGCAGCTGAAGTCATTTGGTTTGTTCAGCCTGAAGAAAAGGAGACCAAGGGGAGGACATCATGGTGGAGGTGATGGCTTGTTTCTCAGTGACTGACAAGGGGTCAGTGGGTGGTGAGCAACTGCATTGTGCAACACTTGTTCTATATAGTCTTTTATCATTGTTATTATTTTACCTTCCTTTTCTGTCCTATTAAACTGTCTTTATCTCAACCCATGAGTTTTACCTATTTTCCAATTCTCTCCCCCATCCCACTGGAGAGCAGTGAGATGTTTAGCTGCCTCCCAGGTTAAATCCCAACAATCCTTTTTGGGATCCAATGTGGGATTTGAAGGGTTGAGATAATGACAGATCTGATCAGAACATTTGTTCTGGTTACAGAACAATTTGTTAAAACAAATTTTTATAAGTATTCATTTTTTTAAATTAATAGTCACTGGTTACAATGTTGATTTATTTGCTCTCAGAGTTGGTGCAGTTGTTCGCAGGGTTGCGTTATGCAACACCTTTCCTATTGTGCTGTTTATCATCTCAGGGGTTGGATTAAAGTTATAATTTTGCTGTACATTATGTGTAATACTGGTTTATGATATGATAAAATGACTAGTTGTGAAACTAAACTGATATTTGTAATTAGTATCATTGTCATCTCGATACTTCAAGAACAATCTACCAGAAACTATTAATAATTATATCTTTTACCATTTCTCCTTTGAGAAGGAGCCTCCAGGCTAGTTACAACAGCTCTTGAGAATGTTGAATATCACTGGAATGTTTGACCAGAATGTTCTTACTACTACGTCTCCTGAATGTGTTACCTATCTTGCTTAAGGTTGAATTTCAGCAAAAATTGTCCTGAGATTTCCAGCAATTCAAAGAGGATATGTCCTACTCCTCACCTGTACAAATGAGTACCTCAAGTATTGGGAGTAAGTCCTCTGTTCAAGATGGAGGATCTAGTGGATATACTCCCCAGGGTAACTACAATATACCTGTGGTTCCACAGGGGGGACACTAGGAAATGGGATGGAAAATCTACCTCAGCCTTAGAGGTATGGGTATCTGAATTGCAAGGAAAAACAGTCACAAAAGGAGAATCCTCTTTGTGCAAAATTTCCAGGAAAATTTCTTCAACTTCCAGTCAGCAGTTCTGAAAAAGTTAGAAAGGCTGATCGTAGTTCTGAACTTAATAAAGATACTTCTGATTTGTATTGACAACAAGGGAGTAACAAATACTGTGTCCCAGACTGGAGGGGACCTGTCTTCAGCCAGGTGGAGGGAGACAACACAGTTTACACTGAACTATGTGGATCCAATTGGCCTCGCACTTAGACTCACAGGTTCTATTAGATGCCAGTGCACAGTGTCATCAGACTATAAAGGGGTAAAATCTATCTGGATTCTGTGACAGGGGGAGCATTTGGCTTCATCACCATGTAGGTTATTAATGAAAATATTAAACAGTGTTGACTCCTGAGACATGCTACTTGTGACCAATCTCACAGTGGCAATATACATCTGTGTGGTGTCGGAATCAATGTGCAGTACCACAGCTTTTGGTACAGATGTTTTTGGCTGGCAAGCTTGGTACTGTGACCACTTCCCTGGGGAGTGGTCAGGGTACCAAGTTTACCAGAGTTCAAGAAGCATGACACTGTCAGGCACATGGTATGACTCTTGGGGATGGTTCTGTGTAGGTCTAAGGGTTGGACTTGACGATCCTTGTGTGTCCCTTCCAATTCAGCATTTTCTGTGATTCTGTGATCTTCTAAACTGTGTTGTTACAATCAATGAAGAGATTTAATCTGCAGTTCCATAAGTAAGATCTGAATCATCTTTTAATTTACAGCTATTCAGTAGAACATGCCTGGCTATTCTAAGCTGCATTTTCTAAGCTTGGGGACAAAACACAAGACTTGGTCGGAATCTGTTTTCATCAGTGAGAATGTAAAGCTTTTAGTGTAACCAAAACCAGTATAAGGGAATAATTTAAAAATATCCTCTTTTCCCATCTAGAGCACATACTTCTTCTGACCACATGGGCACATTAAGTTTTTCCAGGGTTTAGGGCTGTTCATTCTAGTAAGATATTTTTCCACTTAATATGAAAAAAAAAAAGTTTTGCTTTTATACAAAAACTATATTGTTCTTTATATATAAA
Source organism: Myiozetetes cayanensis (assembly GCF_022539395.1). Classification (NCBI taxonomy): domain Eukaryota; kingdom Metazoa; phylum Chordata; class Aves; order Passeriformes; family Tyrannidae; genus Myiozetetes; species Myiozetetes cayanensis. The sequence goes on along the minus strand of NW_026087411.1, from coordinate 81,765,094 downwards.
ATTCTTCTGGTATCTCTCAGAAATTATATACACTACATGTGATGCTATATATAGTTTTGAATCTATAATGGCTACCTTGTATTTACATATTGCACTTCTCTTCCTCTCTACACAAGTCTGGTTTTCTCATTCTTCAGAAACACCTAATTATTATTTTGGGGTAAATTTGTTTTTTCTTGTTGACAGGATCTGTTGACACACAAGTGCTCACTTTTGAGACTGTAACTTTTTCTTTTTTCGCTTTTAAATAAGAAATATATTCTGGGTAGATTTTCTATTTGTTTCAACAAATGGAAAATTATTATCAATGATATTGTTTCCTAATGAGTACCAGTGGATATAGCCAAATGACAGGACTAAACAAACCCATTCCTATACTCTCCTGCTGCCAACAACCTAAAGCATTCAGCAATTGATCCCTTTTAACCTTCATGATCCATTTTCTGGCTTTCTTCAGTCTCTTGTTAGTCCCAGACCACCCAGTAACTTATTTTGCACTCTTTTTTTACAACCTTTTCTCAACTTTCCTGCTGATGGGAGTAGAGAAAGGCAGAGGAAAAGGAATAATAAATGTTGACTTTATTTTGCTTTTGCCTTTTCTCAGAACTAATAAACCCAATGTCTTTTATCCAACCACTTCTTATATGTGGACAGTTGATGCTTTCTTTAGCATACTGCAGTCCAGGCTTAGCACTGGACAGACTGTAACATTTATTAATGAGGTCAACGGTATTACCTTTTTCCAGGCAGGAGTGAATGTTGCCTGTGGCAAAGAGTTTTTGTTGTGCTGGAATATGTGAGCTTTTTTTTCTCTGTCATGTTCTTTCCCTGATGTTGTGATATTATGTTGTGAGACTAAGAACAAGATCAGGAAGAAATATGCTTGAATACTTCTAGTTTGATTAATTCTTGAGTTTTGTTGTCAGGAAATTTTATTTTCACATTTCTGGACATACTGAAGTCTGTGACCTTGCCCTAACTATGCTGCAACCAGACATAGGATTCGTGAGCCATTATATTGCTTTCTTTTTCTGACTTTATACTTCCAGTTTTAGTATTTTTAAATCTTTGTGGGAGGTTGATGCAATGTCTGATGTGCTTCTAAATGAGAAATCACCTCTCATCACCTACATAACTGGAGTTCTTTTTGATGAATTAAACTAGGAGCTTTTTGATGTTGAAGAGTAACATCAAACCTCTCTTGAAAAAGAGAGAAAAAGCAGATTTTCTCAGAAAATCTATGAAAAATTGTCAGTTTTTTTCTAAGTATTGTTTCAAAACATAGAATTTATTTTACCTGCTCCAGTCTTCTCCAGCAAATGCAATGCACAATTTGCAAACTATTCTAGTATTTCAACTTAACTTATTGTATATTAAGGCGTGGACACACTCAGATGGTCTGAACTCCACTGAAGATGGAGCTAGAGTAAAGGCAATTCCAATTGCATTGCATCTCATACAAATGATCTTGGAGGCTAAGCATTCCTGGGCTTGTCCTGTACTTGGATAAGAGACCATCTGGAAGTCCCAGATAAAGTAGGCACAAGCCAAGATGTCGTGGCTAAACACTAGACCACAGAAAGTGAATGAGCTAGAAGGATACATTCTCCTCCTCATCACTGGTGGATGAGTCAGAGAGCTAAAGTTACCAGTACTATTTTCATTCCCTCAGTGAGAAATGTCTCAGGCAAATACTGCGAATTAAAAACATTAAAATTAGTGAAGTTACATGAAACTTAATCTTCACCGGGACCTTTAACCAGGGTTAAACTATCATACCCCCTATGATGCTTATGTCTGGAAAATTATACAAACTTACCAAAACTTGGTAGTATTTCTGTACTGGGAGCCAACACAGGGCAAGGAAATAGCTGTTTCGTTTTTACTGCTCTCACCTATCAGGCAAGTCCTGAGTGCTATGACTGGCATCAGAGCTTTTGTCTATCTATGTGTCATTTTACAGAAGTGAAGAGATTGGTTTGGCCCCCATTTTTGCAGAGAAGGAGAAAAGTCTTCTCTGCTTCTGAAAGAAACCTCCTGCAGCCATTTAAGGAATAGCATGATGAGGGAGGTTGCCCTGTGCAGTACGCTAACCAGCATTTTTTCAAAGCAGAAACTTTTTATGAAGTATTCAGTATTGTAAGGAGGGCTCGAGCTTCCTTGTGTGAAGAGAACTGGAGTGTATGGATTACTGAGAGAATGTAGGAAAGATGAGGGAAAACGGAAAGGGAAAAGGAACCATGCAGAAAAAACTTACCTAGGAAAAAAGAGAGAATAAAGTACAAACTTTTCCTTTTACGCTAAATTTTAAGTTCCCTCTTTACAATGAAACAACACTGTAAACTGATAATATCTATATCATCTGTGTCAAAGATCACTAGTTCCAACATAGGAGAATTTACACACATTGAAAATTTGTGATACTGAAATTTAATATTTGGCCTGATAATAACAAGGTTTAAAGACCTTCCTGTGGTAAACTAAAAGATGTGCAAATTTTAAGATGATTCAATCAAAAAAAAAATGGAAGAATGAAGTTCAGGTGAAAAGCTATGACACTCATTGTCCTCACTACTTCTCACCATCCAGATTCTGCATATGGAAGCAGTTCTGGCTTTGTGTTGCAGAATTTCTCTTCACTGAGTAGCTCTTTTCACTCTTTCATTCTCTCTGGCACTCTTTCACTCTTTTCTGGCAGCGAAAACACGTTCTTTTCCCCTGTAATGTAATTATACACAAACTCACAACCTTAACCATATTGCCACGATCTAGCATCACCCACAACCTGGCAGATACCACTGTCTGAAAACACAGCTCTACTTTAAAGTAAGTCATACAGATGCACTGTTTCTATATATAAAAACACAGTTTCCATGGCATGACAGCACTGTCTGTACATACTGGGGACTGACACCTAAGCTTCTTTGTGTGATGATTCATTCTTCAGCTCTCATGAGCAACATTAACTCAGAATAAAACGTGTGCAATGATTCTTATTTAAGGATTCTGAATTTTGAATAATTTTGAAATTACAGTAATTTTTACTTTAATATCATTAGATTGCCTGATTCAGAGCTTGTAGTTTTAATTTTAAACAGCTATTGACTCTGTTTTCTTGGAAAGCAGGGCCAGTATTATACTTGGAGATCCTCTTACTCACTAAATTAATCTTTAATTCCCATACTTTTTGTATAGACATTTAAGCACAGTATCCATACAGTATCTTCTATATGATACAATAGTTTTATTGTATTCCAGTGAAAGCTATGCAATTGCAGTAAAGTTGATTGGACTATAATGTGTAAGACTAATGTAATGGAGTATGAACTTGATATGTTGTAAATCTCGAAGCACAACTAGCTTTGCCCTAATATGAATTACAAACAAATCATAAGAGAGACAAACCATTACATTTAATTACTCTAATTTCTTGCCCTTTTTTCTTTATTTTCCATTGAAATAATTTAAAACACTGCCTTCCAAATAAGTTTGAAGATGTGTGCTGCATCCTCATATCTTAATTTAATTTATCAAAGGTGTTAAAACAGGGGGAACACGGGCCCATCAGGACCCAATACTTTTCAAAGACAGAAAGCTGGATGTCAGGGTTTCAATCACCTAATTTCACTCAAGTTTTAGTTCAGCTGGATACTGTAGGGAAGAAATGCCCCCTGTCCCTATCAGTGTCTGAGATATGTAATTTCTATCTTTGACCCATCTGAAGACAAGTAGGATTTATGGAAAATGGAAGGCTATATCAGGGTTGTAAAAAGGGCTATCCAGTTGTGCTGTTGCTTAATTCAAAGGGCTAAGCATGAATGAATCTTACATGAAAAAGTAAAAATTCATTCTCTAAAAGAGCAAATCACAGTATTTAAATATTGAAGAAACAAAATATGAGGAAAAGGTGACAGCACTTAACAGTCTTCTCAAACATATTTTTTCAAATTTCTTTAGGCAGAATTTCCTGGAGAGAAATTTTTGAAAATTCATCTTTGAATGTGATTCTAAAAACACTGTCAATAATTATGACTGTTAATAGGTATTTGTGTTTAAGGTTTGATGAATCCTGCTTGTTTTGGACCACATCTCATCAAACTAATTTATAAATAAGCAAATGTAAAATTAGTAACTTATTTTCCTGAAAACAAACATTTCAATCAGGTTTTCATATAAAGTTTTCATTCAAGTGGTGTTTTTAAACAGCCATACTAATCAGGATCAAGAATCTTAAATCTGATCTAGATCACCCTCTTTACCTTTCTGCTTATAAAAGTTAGTCTATCCTACATTAATACAGGGGATATATGGTTGTTAAATTATACTCTCATTCCAGTAGCTCATCAAAACCTATCCAAGAATTAAATCTAACCTTTCAACATTGTTTTTTTTTTTTTTTCGTCTTGACATCCCTCAAATGGCTTGCCAAAAGCTCTGGAATGCTATAATCTCTACTGGAAAGTAACTCCTTCTTGGAAATACACTTTATCCTCCTTTGTTCTTTTCTATCCTTGATGGGTTGGATGCTGCTTGCTCTCAGAAATGAATAAGATGGTCTACAGTGAGTGCTATAAAGTCAGGGATGCGAGCCAAGAGACAGACAGAGATGCTTGTTCAAAGTCATTCATCCAGTAACTTCACTGGAAGTTGGAAATTGTTTCTCATTGAAGAAAAATGTTTGCCTTTTAACTAATCTTACACTCTCACACCATAAAGTACGTGAATGCTAGCGGGAACACAGAGAAACAGAGTTGAAACACCACAGTCGCTGTGAAAGTCATTCTAGAATTTCCTTCTGCATTGCTATAAGTTGTTAAAAGAAAAAAATACTTTGTGTTCTTGGCCCTATGAAAATATTGGGAAGTTATAAGAACTAAGTTTCAGTTCTACTTGATAACTGGACAGGAGCAGGAGGAAATACTTTCCATCATTTTGCCATCAATGACAAGCGACATATGTCTTATGGAAAAGATTGCAGGATTGGATCATCTAAAAGTTAGCATGTTATGTAACCACTTGAATATTTGTCAGTCACAAACTCCAGCTTTGTCAACGTGTTGGCATATTGTTTTGTAACCAACACAAGTGGGTCTGAATTATTTTTATTTATTTTTATTTACTATTCTTATGCTGGATGAGAAGATGGAGAGTACCCTTAGTAAATTAGTGGATGACACCAAGTTGCATGAGAGTGCCAATTTGCTGGAGGGTAGGAAGGCTCTGCAGAGGGATCTGCTCAGCCTAGAGAGATGAGCAGAGACCAGCTTTATGAGTTTCAATGTGGCCAAGTGCCAGGTCCTGCACTTCAGCCACAACAACCCTCTGCAGCACTACAGGCTGGGCACAGAGTGGTTGGAAAGAAGCCCAGCACAAAAGAACCTGGGAGTGATGGTGTACAGTGGCTGAACAAGAGCAGGCTTGTATCAAGAGTTGGGTGGCAAGCAGAACTAGGGTAGTGGTTGTCTCCTTGTACTCGGCACTAGTGAGGCCACATCTCAAGTACCATGTCCAGTTCTGGGCCCTTCACTTCCAGAAGGACATTGAGGTGTTGGAGTGTGTCCAGAGGAGGGCAAAGATGCTGATGAAGGGTATAGAGGGTAAGTCCTGTGAGGAGTGGCTGAGGGTGCTCCAAGTGTCTAACTTTGAGAAGAGGAGGCTCGTGAGAGACCTTATCACTCTCCATAATTACCTGAAAGGAGGTTTCAGCAAGGTGGGGATTGGACTCTTCTCCCAGGCAACTAGCCACAGGATGAGAGAATACAGCGTCAAGCTGTGCCAGGGGAGGCTCAGGCTGGATATCAGGGGGAATTTCTTCACAAAAAGGATGGTTAAACGTTGGAATGGGCTGCCCAGGGAAGTGGTGGAATCACCATCCCTGGAGGTGTTCAAGAAACTACTGGAGGTGGCACTCAATGCCATGGTCTAGTTGACGTGGTGGTGTTTGGTCAAGAGTTAGACTGGATGATCTCAGAGGTTTTTTCCAACCTAACTGATTCTGTGATTCTCTAACTTTCCATTTGCTTCTGGATAAAATTCTATTTATTAGAACTACTTGAAGTCCCAGTCCTTCACTTTAGTTTTGTGGGGTTTTGTGCAGTGCGGGTTTTTTTAGGACAGTGTGCTATTCACTGAAAGTATCAAACCACATTTATGCACTTCACACAGAGAGGACATCTTGAACTGTGATTACAGTAAATTCTCAAACTCTCTACAATTTTACAGTATCTTCCATGTTTCACACTGTTTAGGTTCAAGGTAAGAATTCAAAGACTCTTTACCTCTCTGATATGCTGTGAACTTATCAGCATAGTTAGAAACTAAAAAATCAGGAAGTGATATTTGATCCAAAGAGTGGTAAACCAGCAGAGTCAATACGAGACTGAATAAGTTTGTAAGAGTGTTGCTGTTCTGTTTTGGTTCAAAGTTTAAAATGCTTATACTGCCAAAACTATATTTAGAAAACAAGCTATTAGGGTAGTAAGTACAGAGGAAATCCTTCAAGGACAAATGACTGTTATTGCTGGTACAGTCATGCAATGACTTTGGCTGTGAGATTTTGGCTGTGGACACCTTTAAAATGTGACTGAATGTTTTTGAATTAATATTGTAGACAAAGGTGTGAGAGTGACACTACTGCTACAATAGTGGTTGTATCACAACAGTGATGGCATTAGAAGATGTTTTGTGTCTTATTTAATGCATATGTTTGAACATGTGTTTGTAAATGTATTTCTACATATGTGATGGCACACTGACACCTACCTACATATCCATTCATCTGTGGATAAAACTTGTAAAACAAAATAGTACAAGTCAAAAAAAGAAGGAAGGGAGATAAAGGAAAGTTAGATTGATTATTCTAGTGACAGAGCTTAAGAACTGATAGCAAAATCCTGCCACATTAAAAATTCATTGGGGAAGATTTATGGCATTTACTTTTAAGGACTGGAATATTAATAACTGTAATAGCTAAGGAAAGGTTATCACTGACAGTAATAGTGCTTTTATAGAGTAAGAATATTAAAGTTATATTTCTCATACAAAGAAATCTATTCTTCTATGGAAAAAAAAGGATCACACGGGGCTGTGTTGTCTAGCACAACCAGTCATGCTTTATTCAGCCCTGGATGACAGAAACTTTGGAAGTGATTAAGCAGTTGTCCAAGAATGCAAAGGTGGCACTCTCTGACACAGGAACCTGATATACTCTGCGGGTCCATTGCTTGGGAGTGATGGGAAGAGTCAGGGCCCTCATTCCGGGAATTACTTGCTGTCAGGAAATGGGCAAAGCAAGACCTGGCATCACATTGAATGAGAATGGTTGTCAAGGTTACTGATGCTGAGTAGAAGCTAGATAGGAATATGGGAGGAGATTGCCAAAGTGAGATGTGGCATGAAGCAGACATTATTTCAAGGACTTACTAGCAAGTGGACTGGCAGAAAACATAAAGGCAAGATTAGAGCTGGTAACATAAAAGGACCTGGTCTGATAGCATTGCAGAAAACAAAGAGAAGGAAGAAATGTGGTGAAAACTAGGTCTCTGTAGGGGTTGAGGCCTTTGTATTCGGAACATAGGAAGTAGGAAATAAATTCTTGCAAATGATAGGAATTTCAAAGAGGTACTTATCTTCAACAAATAGTCTTCATCATTTTGGCCTTACCCTTTCTATTAGGTAAGACTATCTTGGTGGCACTTACTTGATTAGATAGGAATATGAACAGCTGTAAAAACTAACTGACATCTGATTCTGAGAACCCTTTCTTTCCTGATTTACAGGTCAATATTACCTAATCTAATGTGTCCTGACTGAACTTTTTCACCCATGGCAGGTGCACCTGCCGCAGCAGGGAACGAGGCCCTTCAGCTGGTGACCTGTGTCTGACCTCGAACGTGTAATGTCTGGCTGCAGCCATGTAGCACTGACCGGCCCCTGTGCGGGCTGACCCCCATCACGGCTGCATGGTGACTGTTGTGGGGTGGAAGGTAAGACCCTCCAGCCAATGAAGGCTGAAGTGACCATATTTAACCACAGAGAAGACTCAGTTTGGGTATAAATGGAGCCTCACCAGAGTGGGTCAGTTGAGCTGGTCCTCCTTGGAGCAGTGGTTCTGCTGCGAGTCTGCAGCTGGGGCCTCTCCCCTTGGGTCAGACTGCTGCCCAGTGTAATTCCACGAGGTTGAGAGCTCTCATCTGGTTGGGTGTATGATTACACATTATGGGTTATCCTTCTGAAACCTTAAGATCTCTTAAGTCACTCATGTAGTACCAATTCCATGTGACATCGCGAATCTGTATTCAAATGTTGATAGAGCTTTATTTGGTTTAATTGGTTTATCTGGCTTAACTGGTTTATGAAGTAAATCTCATTTGAATATATTATGTGTCTCAATTTTATAAGTCCCCAAGACATCACCTGGTACCTCTATGCAGAAACAACTATATATTTGGAATGTGAAAACTTTCAGTAAGGGGTGCTGGAAATATATTCCACATTCAATATCTGAAAATCAACAAACATCATCCTCATCATCCAAATCTGGACCTGAAGAGAATGAGGGGAAGAAAATAAGGCAAAAAGAGAATTCATATTGCATATTTGCCTGCAAATTCTGTCTGCCTTAAGACTTACTAAGCAGTAAGGCAAGATAATCAATGAGAGAATGGATATTAAAAAATTCATATACAAACTACCTTCTCTCCTCCACCATTATAGGTATTGGGAAAAATACAATAATTATATTTCTTTGTCTGATGAGACAGAGAGAGGGTTTGTTTTGGTTTTGTTGCATGTAGTCCTGATGATTTCTTCTTAGTTCTTAGGAAGTACTATTAAAATATTCCAAAACTAATCAGCCTTTGCCTCAAGTTCAGATGAGCAATTTTTTTCCCACATGGTTTTGCTCAGCAAAACCATTGCACAGTTGCAAAAACAATAATAGCATTAAAATTATAACCTCAAATTAGTTCTACTGGGAACTGATCATGTTTAACAGTCAAATGAAAAATAAAATGCTGATTAAATGCAACAAACTATTTAGAAAATCTCTCTCAGAAAAGATTAATAAAAAGTTTTCATATCAGACAAAAGAAAATATGTGTGAAGCTGCAGGAAAATTATCAGGAATGGTTTCCTTTTAATTCTAGATTTTTCAAATCACCAATGTGATGAAAATTGACCAAAGAAGAAGTAAGAGAGACATACATATGAGACACTGTTATGAAAGCACTCTATAAAACTACTAGTGAAAACCTGCAGGTCAAACTGATCACAGTCAGTGAGTAAAAAAGATCAACAAACAGATCAGTCTTGATACGGACAAGATGCTACAGAGGAAGAAATGTTTAATCCTTTCTCTCTTCTCAAGGGGTTTGCAAGTTGAGCTGCTCCTGTTGATAAGGTTTTCTGGAAAGAAAAAGACAGTAAAACTATACAGACATGAAGAAAGATGCCCTGTCATGCACTGTTATGTATCAGGCTGTATTGAATTTTCTTGTCTTGAAAGAATATAGCAGCCAAGAAGTTTTGGAATAATCACTGATGATTTACACTCTTAGTACCTAATTCAGGTGAACTTCGGTTTTGACATCAACTGATTGTCAACAATCAGTTGTTGATAACAAATTCATTTTAGATCTATCTGTTTATGGAGTAGTCTCATTATGAAGCCCCGACAATTCTTTAGTTTTGTTATATCTATTTTACATGGTATTTTATATCTCTGTGTATCAATTCCAATTGACTTGTTCCATATAAGATAAAATCCCATTTTTCACTACATCCAACAAAGTTCTACCAAGTTCCTAATTTGATGTAATGCCAAGAATATGTTTAAAAACACTATCAAAAACCCCTAGATTAAAATATCTTGTTGGTACTTATGTTTATAGATGATGTGGTGATATTAAAGCCAATTGATTAACTGGAATTTATTCACTAGAAGTTTAAAGCCTCAAGGTAGGTGGTTTTAGTACTTGTAGGTTGATTACCTATGCTATCTAAAGTACTTAGCCCTAGGGTTAATAACCTTTTGGGACATCCGCAAAAGGAGGCCTGAAAATGATCCTATGATATAACAAAGTGAGATAAAATGCAAATATGAACACAAACTCAGAGTTTATATAGGTTCCTATTACAAAAGATTTAGAGAACTTAGAAGCCCTCTAATAAATAAATCTAGGCATGAAATGTGCAGAGTCCTTGCTGGGTACCAATTTTATCTATTGCAAACTTTATTTCTTTTATTTGGGATTGATTTACTTCAACAGTCAGTAATCATCAGGATGCAGCATATACATTACAATTAATAAGGTACTTAGAGAAGGCAGACATTTTAAACTCAGCCTAAACTTAACTTCACTACGGAATGGAAAGTTATAAAATGCCTTGTTTTAAAGATACTACTAAATATATAAATTTTATTGATGAACCAATTAGAAAAGTAAACCCCACACATTTTACTCTTTAATCTACTGGCCTCAGTTTAATGATTTTAATTTCTTTTTCTTCTTCAGATTTGAGCTGCTGTGACTTGCTTTTTTTTTCTACAACATTTCTCTGCTCAGTGTGCATGTAGTGAATTTCTGTGGATCTGACATAGTGAGTGCAGTCATGTTCTACTGCCCTCTCAGACAGCATCTGAATTTTTCATTGTTCTCCTTGCTCAGCAACAGAGTGGCTGCTGTTCCCCCTCGAAAATCCTCTTCCACCCTCCTGGGAAGGAGGGTAAGGACATCTTTGATGCAACATGAGGAATGCTGGGTGTCCCTTGCCTTTCGGGGAAGCCCCACCGCTCCTGGGTGTACCATGTCCTGCTTGCCCTGGAAGTCTCACCCCTCCTCTGGTCATGAAGTCTCTTTACTTCACCTTTTTAAAGACAAAAAAAAAAGAAATGAAATAAATATATATCCACAAATGTATTGGTATATAATGTACCAAACATTCTTTAATTAGAGCTAATGAGATCAATAATTAAATATAAATATGAAGGAGTTAAATAAAAATAAAAGGCAAGTTTGGGTTCCACCACTTTGCAAGGCTACTGAATCAGCTCTAGCTTCTTTGGAGTGGATAGAATTCACAGGGATGTGGGACCATGAGGAAGCTACAACAAGCATACAGTCAGTCTCTGTGTGCTCAGCTACTTTTTTCAGGAGCCAGGAAGCTGCAGGATAAGTTGACCTGTCTGTCATGATGAAGCTGGTCAGCTCTGACTGCACGTTTGAGTCTGTAATGAGAGATAAGACATCAACAGTTTGGCCCCACAACCCAGGGAAAACCAATCCCATCTGGCTGTGGTACCCCTCAAGGCAGGGTAGCATCAATAGGTACTTTTGGCAGCACAGGAGGATCAGATGTCATGATCTAGGAAAGCAAATAGATTGGTGTCCAGGGTTGACAGTGATGCCATGAAGGCATTCTGGACAAAGTGACCTCAGCAAAGGAGACTTTTCTTCTCCAGGCTGAACAGCCCCAGCTATTAGCCCCTTCTCATATCAAAGATGCTTTAGTCATAATTTTTTTGGCCCTGTGCTGGACTTGCTCCAGTAAGTCCATATTTTTCTTGTACTGGGGCACACAGAACTGGATCCAGCACTCCTCAGGTGATCTCAGTAGTGCTTAGTAGAGAGGAAGAGAGGAAGGATAAACCACATGATAATGTTCTTTCTAATGCAGCCCAGGATATCCTTGGCTGAAGAAGATATTCATTATGTTTACAAGTAATATGGCCTAGTGATGAAGTGAAATTGGAAGAAAATGCAAGACTGATGCAGGACAGAGAATTCACAGTGATTTTCACCAGTTGAAGAGCTAATCTGAAAAATATTAGGGATTAAATACTACAGGGATGAAAGCAAGTATCCATGTTTGGAGGAAAAAATGTAGAAAGTTACAGAAGACCTGTGAAAGAGAGAATAGTACTTATAGAAGATGACAAGCTGAACAAAAGTTAACCACATCACATTCTTAAAAAAAGAGGCAACCATCAAGCAATGGATCCTGCTTCTGTCAGAGAAACATCTTGCCTTTCCAAGCTTTTCTTTTGCATTGTAATTTTCTATAACTCTCTTATACTGTAATAAAACAGAAATGTTGCAAGGATTTTCTTTTGTAAAGGAAAGAGTTTAGGAGATACTTCAGAATTCAAGGTTTTTTTTTTCTTCTTTTTTTTTAAACTTGAGCAACTATCAATGTATCTTTGACTTTTGGCTAGTAAAACTAAGAGAAATATGCTCCTACAGATACAATTTCCTATGCCAGCTCCTCTGGATTTTGAGTTTACAAGGATTATATTCTGTCAGAAAACTCAGACATATGTTAAGAAGTGGCATTAATCATATATAAAAAGAAATTTTCACGGAGACCTGCTAACTCAATAAAAAAACTCACTGGAATATGTATGAGGACATTCATTTTAGCATAGGAAGCACAGAAAGTACAGTCAACACTGAAAAATTTATTCAAGAACATTCCTTTAGCAAGAGCTTCTGTTTCAAAGGTGGAGTGATCTTTCCTACATCAGTCTGGAATGGCAGGATAAGAATGCCAGGTCTGCTGGGGAAAATGAAAATCAGTCTTTGGCCTGTTTCGTGTCTTCTATGGTTTACTTTGAACTTCTTTTTACAGAAAAAAAAAAAAAAAAAAAAAAAAAGGTAAACCAGCACATTTATTCCTTACATAGTAATTCCTACAGATAAGTGTAAAGGATTTTGTATATTCTCAAGGATTGGAGATTTTACAACCTAACCTATAGCTTCCTTATGACAATATTAACTGTTTATCAACCTGAATGAGTTTCAGGGGCTTACTGTGAGATCCTGAAAGGCACCTTCAGTTAAGGTTTTGCAGAACATAAAATTTTCTGTCTCTGCATAAAGCGAAACAAATCATGCCACTTGCCCATTTTTCTTATATAGTCAATGGGAGATATAATTTCCTCCAAAGGTGATCTGCAGAATTTAACAAACATCATAGGAAGCCACTAACAAAAGCAGAACTGTGAGCTCTAAGCTCCTTGTTCCCTCGTCAGAGGAAAGTTTGAGTAGTGTGTTCCCTGTGGAGTCAGAATCAGTTCTCAGCAACTCCCCTCACTTCTGGGTCCCTAAGCCTGTGTGTGTGGCCTGTGCTGAGCTACCACACTGGACCAGGCTGAGCCTCCCTCTTTACAGGCTGATTTCAGTGTTTAAGGGTTATGTGGGGACTCTGAACTGGAGCTATGGGCACTTCTATGTGACCATGACATTCAAGTAATTTTTCAAAGCCTTGCTAAAAAGCTGAGGTAGTTAAAGTGCACTTACTTTACATTTCCCATTGACAAATACAACAAGTGAGCTTTAAAATCTGTAACAATAACCACAATAAAATACAGAAAGAGTTTGCTATTATTGCAGCAGGATGTGAATTTGTTTTATGAACACCTGAGCAGAGAGAATGGAAAGACCTTGATGTGACTGCTGTTAGGGGCTGTTATTCCAGGTATTTAGGAGCATAACAGATGACTCTTTAATCCCATGTGAGATATTATTTATGCTTATACTTGAAACCTAACCCTTTTATTAGAATTGGAATTAGGTAGCTTGTATGACTGAAGCTCACACTGATAATATTGTATTGACTAGCAGGGTATCTAGATACTGCAACTTTGCAACTTAAGCTCATTGCAATTCAAATCATTAAAGACAAGTGCTAAAAATCCAAACTAGTTTCCGTGTTTTAAATAAGTATTTTTATAAATATTGCAAAACAAAAAAATGAGTTCATGGGGTTTTTTTGGTATTTACTATTTAATTATTTATCAACCACAGAAAGTACCATGCCTTTTTGTATATCTCGAAACTTAAAAGGTTATATAACTGACCTTTCATTAATCTGCTTGTGTTGCACCCTCTTGCCGAAGCACATTGTTTTGTCTACATTTGTCTCATTACAGCAGATGATAATGTAAGATAAAACTGTCGGTTATATGAGAATTCTGTTTGTAAAAATTCTGCTAAATAGAGCAACTATTTTAGAGGTCAAGATGGAAGAAGGATCTATTTGTATTTTTTCATTTATCAGTCTCTTAGAGCTACTTCCATGTGCAATAATGTATGCGAATAGGAAGTGAAAAATAAATACAAGATACTTAGGATTGCATAGTAGGGCTCTACACTAAAATCTAAATTAAACAATTCCTTAATTTGTTCTGTTCTCTGCAGATGTTCCCATTGATGTAAATATGATGGCTGGAAGCATAAGAGACTACATGAAGCAACCAAGTGAACCAGTCTACTGCTAACCTAACTGGTTCTGGAGATAATGAGGTCCATGGGAAGACCACGTGCTTCAAATGTTCAGGATTGTGGGTCTGGAGTTATAGGAAATACAGATGCCCCATGTTTACTGTATAGCCAAGGTCAGGATTTGATGATGTATTTTGCAGTTTCCTTGAAGACTTTTAATTATCAGAACTACCTTTAAAACTTTAAAGCGTCAGTTGTTTCATCCCATGATCAGAATTAAACAGAGCTGTTCCATCTGGCTATTATTGAAATACTTTGGAAGGATTAAGAAAAGCACTTAGAATCAAAATGACCTACTTGTAAGCAAAAAAAAAAAAAATGCAGTGCCAAAGAGAGTGAAGAAGAAATTATATCAAAAATAGCTGAGGACGAAAGAGATCACAATCAAGTGAGCTGATCTTAAAAATACACATTATTAGAGAATATGTGAATGGTTTACTGGAAATTCACATAGTGATAATGAAATGGTATCTGAAACACTTCTCTAATACTAGGAAAAATTAAGCTACTGCCATATTTTTTCTCAATTAAACAGTTGAAGAAATTAATCACTTGGCAGTTTTGGTTTTAAAGGAGAAAAATCCTTACTAAGAAAAACTTTTCTTAAAATTAGGTTTTAGAAGCCCTTAACACAAATATTACTACACTGAAAACCTTCCTATGTAAGAGTAGTCCAGCTGGATGGATACTGTCAAGTGAAACCAAGACCTCACATGACAGCCACATGTCTGTTGCAGATTCCAAAATGCTGTAAGATACAGCCTGGATTCATCCCACTAATCAGAAGGCCCTTAAACAAAGAAACCAATGCTGCAGTATGGAGGCCTATGGTCTCTTGGGGTGCCTGGGATCCAAAACAGCTTTTGACAAGTGTAGCCATCAAGTATCCTCAGGCCACAATGCCCCTCATCCACTTTAATTGACTTTGCTATGTCTTCCTGGAAGACCTTTTCTCCTTCACTGATGATAAAAGAAGGCCAGACAGCTGATTCAGATGTGGGTGTGGGTCTATTTGACCAAAGTAGTCACTCTCATTATGTCAATACCATGAAACTCCAAACAATATTAAAAAGATCAAGCAGTCAAAACAGTCATTAGAAAACTGTTTAAATTTATAGTCTTTTGTGTGTGAAATCTTTAGCCTTTTTCTTCCCATTAGCACAATTTTTCTTGTTCATCACTAGTGGCGCCTTAATAGCATGTAGTGTTAAAGTACGAGGCAGTTTTCAGCAGGTGCAGGTTAAATCCTTTTAGAAATAAATAAATAATGTGAACAATATATAAAAAATAATTAATCAGTTCCCGAATGGGAAATCATACCCTCTGATATCCCAATTTAAGGGGTTTCTGGAATGAATGATTTCCAGCTGGAAGAAGGTTAGTACAGCTCCTAAGGACCTAACGTGGGATAAAATTGCATCTCACCTCAGCAGGAAATACTTACAGATAAAAATAATGGCATTCCCATGTAGCCACAACATGACTGTGCAAATGCCCAGGGTATCAGTCCTGATCAGCTTGGTCACAAGACAGAGGACTCCCCTAACTTGGTAAGTTTCTTCAAGCTTCTGGGTTCCATCTGCAGCCACTGCTTCAGACTAACAATTGGCAAATTGGCACATTCTGGCAAAACGTAAAAGAAAATAGCAAAAACAGATATTTGAAAGGTGTAAAAGTACAGAGGCAAGTTAACTTATATTAAAATTAAAGGTATAAATCTAGAAAGATAGTGATTTTTCAGCTTAGGAAATCATCTAAAGTGTTTGACCTTCTCTCATTCTCCAGCAAATTTTTGTTTCCAGGTAACTGAATGTTTATTTAAGCTTTAGAAATTACTTCTAATTCGTCTTTCAAACTTTTTTTTAAAATCATAATTAGCTTTCATTTTGGAATAAACCATCATTTCAAACTGGAAAAGAACTCAGATTACTTTCATTGAACTAAGACATTTTCTGTAACAACAATTTCTCAGAAACAAGAAAAAGAAGTATGTTTATATATAATAATGGTTTGACCAAAGACACAGTTAGTTTCGTCAAGCACAAATAATAAGGGTGGGGGTTGCTAATTTTGTTTCTTTGTTTTTCTAAGAAACATGGAGAGCATCCGTTTCTGACTATCTTTGATTATTGTGAGGAAATCTGCATGAATATTTTGATTGGATACTGCCCCAAAAATCAGTGGAAGAGGTTGTAGTTGTTTAACCTAGACTTCTTGCAATTATATTCAGAAACTACAAGTTGCTTTGCTCATGAAATTTGGTGAAAATTTAGCAATTTTGGTGACTATTTAACAAATAAAAATGGTTACTAATAGTCAATAGCAATACTGCTACATGACAAGATTCCTTTTTGTTTAGACTTGAGAAGTGCTGGCTCCAAAGAAGTCTTTTTGACTGGGCATTACTTTTTAGATGCAGTTCACTTTCTAAGGCTGTTTCTTAACCATCAGTGTTACAGGGTAAACTTGGGAAGATACCATTTAATCACTGTAAATCATGGTAATACAGCATTTCACCTCTCCTCAAATGTATATCAGATACAAGTAAATTTTGTGACTTTCCCATTTACCATTAGTCAGATTTCTCAGTGCAAGAAGTTTCCTTTCTGATTTATTGTCCTGAGAGGGGTACACAAAGTGGTCAGCACTCTGCAGTGGTCATTACAATAAAATCACAGTATTGACTTTATTATCAGATAAAAATGATATTAAAGTGAGTGTTAAAACCAAAGTGTGTACGATTTGCTGTAATTTTCTCACTTTATTAAGCTGGGTTCCCTTCCAGCTGCTGTCAGCAGTGGTAATAAGTTTATGTTCATAGCTGGTACCATTGACTTTCTGGGCTGGGTCATGCAATTTTCTATTTCATTCTCTGTTCTGCTTTGTATTTCCAAACAGTTTCAATGTTTAGGATGAACTTCTAGATTTCAGTGCTCTTACTGTTCTTGCTACCCACCTGTAGATGTTCCTCTACCTGAATATATGGATTTGTTTCACAGAATTCACAAAATAAACTCTGACAAAATTTCTTTATCAGAGACAAAGAAAAAGGTAAATTTAAGTTTCTGCAGGAGATTTCCTGTTTCCAGAGCCTGGAAGGTCTGGAATACTAATTTTTTCAATAATACTGAAGTGCTTTGGACTTTGTTGTCAAAAATTTGTAGATTGACGACAAAATTGTAGAGCTGTCCATCCTTCCAAAACCTCACTGGTTTTGATAGCAATGTGGATGATTAAACTAGTTTCATTGCATAAGATGACAGCTAACTAACACAAATTTTCTACATACATATACTTAAAACTCCTCAGTCTTTCCTTAAATCATCTTGATTTACCTTTGAACCTTAGCAATGCAATTGAGAGTGATACAAGCAAAGGTTATCTCATTAAGTGGAAACTAAATGGACAGAAGTTTCAATGGATCTTACATATTCAATTTGTTTAAACTTTTGCAACTTTCTTAATAAACTGAATATTTAAAATTCACCTTTTCTGAATCTAGACTGCTTCACTCAGCCATGTTGTGTGGGAAGAGAATTCTCTGCAACAATAACAACCTGTTATTGTATTACTTTCTTTTGTTCAAGAATGGTTTGTGGAAATTTCCTGACATTATAAAATGGAAGAAAATACAATAGATGAGAAAGTCCAGTAAAGGTGCCTCCACAGAAAATCTTCCAGCTTTCGGTGTCTAGCCTGAGCAATGCAGAACTGGAGTTGGCTCTTAAGCTCTCCTTACATTTTACCTCAGAGAGGGATCCTCAGAAACCTCAGAAATCAGTAAATTTCTAGGGTACACTGAGGTGAAATGCAGAGGAAAAGAATGAGTTTTACCCACCTAACACGGAGTGACACAGCGGAGCTGGATAGGGACCCGACACAGGTCTTCTGTCTGAATCCTGAGCTCTGAACCTTCCTCTGGAATTCCATGCCAAAGGAAAGGGATGATTATACTGAATACCACACAACCTATGGTATGAACAGTGAGAAATTTGTGGAGGACAGATTTGAACTTGTGTCTGCCATATTAGTAGGGCACACACACTGAGCTTTGGGTCTTGTTTACTAACTTCAGTGTTTTCAGAGACTGGTAATTTTGCTTTGTAGTGTCTTGGGACATAGACCAACTACAGGCTCCCACCAGCTCAAAACCCCTTTTCTGTTCCCAATGCCTGTGTAGACTGCATGCACTTATCTGCAGGAATATAGGTATCTAAAGTGTTTAGCAATTAGGTAGCAGTTTTGAAACTGTCAGTGTCACTGATTGGAAAGACTTGGACAGAGAATAAAATGCCTAAGTCTGAGGTGGTTTGTTTGATTTATTTTTTTTACTTTATTTTCAAAACTCTTGTCACAATTAATTGCAAAAGAAGATGCTTTGTGTGAAATAACCAAACCCAACCAACCAAACCTCAAACAAACAAGCCAAGCTTAATTATCTTTCTACTTCAAGATCATCCTATAAACCTGACACACTACTGTGAGGTTTTTTTCCCCCTCTGGCTCAAAAAGACTTGACAAAAATGTAGGAAATAACAAGCTCACAAAGGTTTTGTTGTTGTCAAAGAACACATAAAACTAAGTGTGAGATAAGAATTGAACAAACAGTTGTCATTTCTTAGAGCAACTTTTGTCACAATTAGCCAAACAAAGGGGAAGACTGAAATACAAGATCAAAGAAAATATTTGAACAGTTCTAATACATGTCAAAGTTACTGTTACAATTAAATAGAAAAAGAAAACAACATGACAATATAATCAAAACAAGCACATCAGCAAATCTACAGATTGAGTGTTATAGAACTCTTTCTACCATAAGTGTCATCAAAGATGAAATTCAGGCTTCACTACAGCTTGAGCTCAGCCTAGGATATACATCATGAAAACCTGGTGCTCACTTAAGTAAGGAAGGGAGGATCTGCAGTCACTGCTACCAAGTTGCTCTTGGGTTACCAACAATCATTTTATATTGCACTTACATTCATGTCGCAGCCAGATCGCCCTTATTCTGTAATGGGCCAATGTTATTTCTAAGCTTTTGCCATTAATATATTTGGAAAAACTCTTTTTATTGCCCCCCACATTTCTGACCAGCTTCAACTCCAGTTGAGCTTTGGCTGCATGAATTTTCTCCCTGCAGCAACAGGCAACATCTCTTAATTCTTCCCATGTCACCCTGACCTTGCTTCTGCTAGGCATACACCTTCCTTTTTTTGCCTTATTTCCAAGAGAATATCTCTGCTCAGCCAAGCTGGCCTTCTGTCTCACCTGCTTGACTTCTGACATTTGGGAATTGCCTGCTTCTGTGCCCTTGAGAGGTGATGTTCGAAAAGAGACCAGCACTGATGGATCCCATCACCTGCAAGAATATTTTCCAAGGGGACTTTACTCAGTAGTTCTCTAAGTAACCTGAAGTCGGTTCTCCCTATGTCCAGAGCTGAGGTTTTGCTGGCATTTTTCCTCCTGTTAACAGAGATTTTAAACTCGTTTGCTTTGTGGTCACTGTGGCCAAAACAACCACCAATCTCGTCTTCACTCATGAGATCCACTCTCTTGACAAAAAGCAGATCAAGTCAAGATAAAACATTTTTTTCTATTTTTAGTAAGAATATTTCAGCAACATAAAAGCAGGGCATATCATACTACAGGGAAAATAAATTTATGCCAAATCTGAGAGCAATATTCACATTAGACATTTTCTGATATCCAGAGGTATACAAGTCTTGGTTCTGTTTCCTCCTGGCAGAATACTTATTCTAAAAGACAATGCCATTATTCTTGTTCCATTTAATAAGGCAAACGTTTTCTTGAACAGATGAAAAAATAAAATAAAAAATTTACTTGTATAAATGCAGTTGAAATTAGCATAAGGATGCTGTGATATTATAGGCAAATACACATTAAAAACAAGCATTATGGAAACACAAAACCAAAGGTAAGATCTCAGCTGGTGCCACTCTGGTGACAGCAGTCTTATTGTGACTTGTTCTATTGTAGTCAGCCTTGCCCTTAGAGTTTGGAAATGGCTCTGGGAAACTATGGGATTTGTATTTAAAGCAGTTCCCTGGGCTTTTATTTGAATGTTGAGTAACATAAGTAAACACAAACATCTCCTGTATAATAAGAAATAGACACTCTACATGAAGTTCAAGGTAAATCAATACTTCACATACATAAGTTAATTCAGCTTATACATAAATAAGTGTGGATATAGCTATTTGACCAGAGAACGAGCTGGGGAGTATTTTAGACTTTTTAAACCCTAGCTTTTACAGATCTGTAGATAATCATTACTGTAGGGGTTTTTAAATACCTAAGCTGCAGATGAGAACTGGGCAAAAACACTAGCTCAGAATGTTTTACTGCTGGGTGGTGGTTTTTTTTTTTTTTCTTTTTCTCCTCCCTCTTCCCAGTGGGTTTGTCCTAGGACAAACTGTGGAAAAAGGTAGAATCAGAAAATTTGAAATGAGCTCTTATCATTCATTTAGGCAGAGTTAATAAACATTTACATTCACAAATATACATCTGATATCAGGACAATGAACTTTGATGTTTTTATTTAATTTTCACAAATGGTACTCTAAAGCAACCACAAATATAAAAGCATTCACTGTTAATATACTTTAGATTATGTTATTTTCTCATAAAATCTATGGATAACAAATATTTTTCTCATCCTCTTTTACTGGGTTTCAAAATATTGTTTTTCTACTCACCATGGGTTTGGGTTGTAATCCATACAGTCCATGTAAACACTTCATTTTCTGTCTTTGCTTATGTCAAAACCCAAAATTCAAATACAACTTTCTGTCAAAATCACCAAGTTTCACCTAATCTTGTGAAAAATCCAGATATTTTGCATGGTATCCATTCAAACCACAAATCAGGACAGCTTTCCTCAGTACTGTGTTTCATAATACAAAAATGCTTGTGAAGTTCAGCAAAACTTTCGAAGAACTTGGGCTGAGTTTTGGATTTTAATAGAATTAAAAACCAGATGTTTCATATGATTTGGAGTTTTGCACTGAAAACTTTGCCCAGCTCTTCTCCACATTTAAATGAGACAACATTCACTAAGACAACAGTATTTTGTGAAGACTTTTTTTCCATTTCTTTTAACAAGGTGCACTTTGAAGAATCTTATGAGAAAATCAATTTTTCTAAACCCCTAAAATGAAGAGTTAATGACACAGATGGACTGTTGTCATGTAATCCCAGTTTTATGACACTGTGAATGCACAGTATGTTGCTAGGGGAATAGAAGATTGCAGTGGAGATTTTTCCTGATATCCAGTAGTTTGCTGAAGATTTTCTAGCCTTATATCTAACTCCGGACTAACCACATTCCATTTCACCCTCTTTTTTTTTTGTCATTCGAGTTGCTCCTTCATGCTCCTTTCAAATGTATGATTTACAAATACTGTTACCACACTCAGCTTATGCAACTTCTTATGTGACTGCCTCAATAGAACAAAAGACAATTTTTGTGTAGCTGGCACATATTCTTTGAACATTGCTAAGGTCTTGCTACACCAATCATTCACAGACAATTGTTGGAGTACTAACTCATAACACCTCCCACAATACAAACTGCAACGTGGAGAATTTCTTAATGTATCTTAAGGACTGCATGGTGTTAAAGAAAACACTCCAGAAAATATTTTTCTGAAGGCATATGTTACATTGTTGAAGCAGAGTTCACTTTGGATGATTGTAGGGTGGAATGGGTTGAGAATTGATCTGTTTTGTATGGCTAAGGTACTCTAGGAAGAAAAATGCAAACCCCACTCTCTTTCATAGGTACTTCAAAGTTTAGTTTTCACATATTGCCATTTATTTTTGTTCAGTCTTCCCCAGAATTTGCCAATTAGCCTCTGAAAATCTGGTTCCTACAGAAACAATCCCAAGAACAAAATTAGGGGGAAAGAAAGAGGAAAATGTGGAGGCAACAATGTTTTAGTGATAAAACAATCATCTTAAGATCACATTCTTGATGTTGGGCATGGTAGATATAGATATACACCAGAAAAATGTCCAAAGAGGTTTTAAAATGGAATAGAAAGGCTACAAGGGGAAAGGGTGTGGGGAGAAAAAGGAAAGTTCTCTGGGATCTTTCGGGAAAGTGTAACATGACTCCTTGAAACTAGGAGTTAGATAATAGTATCTCTAAAATTATTCTAGGGCAAACTTACTATGAAAGAAACTCCTGCAGTTTGCTAATCTATACCTTTTAAGATATCTGGAATAAGAAGTTCAAACATATATCTAAGAGGAAAAATACAGATTAACTTGGAAAGAGAAGATAGAAGAATTTGGAAGGATTTATCAGGAGGCACATAGCTACTTGTTTTTCAACCCAGCCAATGAGATTTAAATGACAAAATAAGTAATAAGAGTTAAAGAAACATCAGTTCTGAAACACTGCAATCAGTCTGACGCACTTATTCCCTTTGACAACAAATTAGCATTTGCAGACTTGCACTCAAAAGCCAGACATCCTTTAGGTAGGTCCAATTTCAAATATACTGATCCTTCCACTGAAAAGAGATAAAAATAAGAAGCTGCCCCATGGAAAAAGTAAAGGCAAAAAGATATTTTGTAGCATTGCTCAAGTAACTTTAACAGTTGTGAAAGGTACACAGCATACCCATGACCTCATAGTAAAAATATATGTTTCTTACGCTGGGCAATGGAGTTATGTAAAAAACATCTGCCAGCCTAGCTCTGTCTACCAGTCACTTATGCCAGCACTTAGAAGGAGGGAAAAAGGAAAAAAAAAACCAAACAAAACCACACACCAAAAAACAATTCCCCCCCCAAAAAAAAACAGTCCCCCCAAGATTCAGTAGTTAATACAAGCATTTGAGGATAGAAACCTTTCACAAAAAAATATCACACACTGAACAAATACATAAGCTCATCTAAATTACTTTTCTGAAAAAGACTTTTTTCACCTGATCTGAAAGGAAAATAACTACTTGGCATATTTTTAAAATATGGCTTATGGCTAAATGTCCTCACAGTCAAAGACAAACAGAAAGAAGCTTTAGGTAACAGCTGCAGCTTTTTCCAATGATGTGAGCTAGTCTTCTAAGGTCCTTTGTTTGCCTTTTTCTACAGCTGACATTTTTAAAATATAATCTTGGAAATTCAGTCATTTCAATACTGATCTTCAACTATAAACAATATATATGTTGTCTTTAGGGTAATGACTATAGGATGAAGATTTTTTTCAGAATAAAAGTTGTGGGGTTTTTTTTCATTTTGTTTTTTCTTTGTTTTTTATCAGAGAGCAAGTTTTTCTTTGTGAAAGAAGAAATAGAAAAACAAGAATTTTTTTGGAAAATAAAATTTTCTAAATTGCTTAAATGAAGTCTTTTCAAGTATACTTTATGTGATATCCTATTGTATGCTTTCCTGTTCTTATAGATTTTTCTTTCTTTCATAATGAGCTTGCTTTTTGTACGTATGTTTTTGAGTCTTTTCCCTGTAAATTCTTAGGAATGGCTAAGCTTTAAAGGTAAGATACCAACACCTAGGTTTTATAAGCAATATACTAACAGGAAAAAATGAAGAATGTTGTCATTATGAAGATGTTGTTGCTGCTGAAAAATTGTAGTTCAGCAGTAGTTTTGTTGTTGTCTTTAAAAATAGTATTTTTAAAAATTATTATTTAACAATCATAAGGTTGATGCAAATTACTCACTTCTCTATGGATCTTGTTAGTTTTAATAAAATTTTTCAGACAAGATGCAGTTTCTGTATTTTTAAATCTATTAGTCAATTTATGTAGGAATTTGACAATTTTTGAAGAGGGTTGGAGTGCAGACTCATAGAGATGCTGAACAGGAATTTACTTACTTTATCAGTTCAGTTGTTGTAACAGCTATTTAAAATAGTGTAGAATCATAGAATCATAGAATAGATTGGGTTGGAAAAGATCTCCAAGATCATCGAGTCCAACCCCTGATCCAACTCCAATTACTATATCATGGCACTAAGGGCCATGTCCAATCTCTTTTTAAAAACCTCCAGGGATGGTGAATCCACCACCTCTCTGGGCAGGCCGTTCCAATGCCTGATCACCCTCTCTGTAAAGAATTTCTTCCTAATAACCAACCTAAACCTCCCCTGGCAGAGCTTGAGCCCATGTCCCCTTGTCCTATTGTTTGTTGCCTGGGAGAAGAGACCAACCCCACTTGGCTACAACCTCCTTTCAGGTAGCTGAAGAGAGTGATGAGGTTACCTCTAAGCCTCCTCTTCTCCAGACTAAACAACCCCAGCTCCCTCAGCCTCTCCTCATAGGACTTTTGTTCGAGTCCCTTCACCAGCCTGGTTGCTCTTCTCTGGACCTGCTCCAGCACCTCAATATCCTTCCTGAATTGAGGGGCCCAGAACTGGACACAGCACTCCAGGTGTGGCCTCACCAGTGCTGAGTACAGGGGAAGGATCACTTCCCTGCTCCTGCTGGCCACACTGTTCTTGATCCAGGCCAGGATGCCATTTACCTTCTTGGCCACCTGGGCACACTGCTGGCTCATGTTCAGCTTCCTGTCAATCAGCACCCCCAGATCCCTTTCCACCTGACCACTCTCCAGCCACTCTGTGCCCAGCCTGTAGCGCTGCAGGGGTTGTTGTGACCAAAGTGCAGGACCCGGCACTTGGCCTTGTTGAACTTCATTTCATTGGACTCAGCCCATCTCTCCAGTCTATCCAGATCCCTCTGTGTAGATACAAACCAAACTAGTGGAGCTTAATGATGGTGACAATAAGGTTGAGTTTTATGGATAACAACTGGGGACAAGGCCAACAAGGCAGATGGCATAGTGGGAGTCTGTTCTAGACCACCTGACCAGGCTGAAGAAGTAGATGAAATATTCCATAAGCAGCTGGGAGAAGTCTCACAATTGTGATGGTGCTCAAGATTATCTACTGCATAACCTTTCCCAACACCAAGGTCACACTGACTGGTCTTGCTTTTAAAGACTAGTCGTGTTGCTAAAGACTTCTCCCAGGACAACTAGGGAAACAGGCACAAGACAGCATGCATTTACGAAAGACAGATCCTGCTTGACCAAGCAGATCTTCTTCTGCTACATGGTAACATGCTTAATGGATGAGAGAAAGGTTGTGGATGTTGTTTACCTGGATTTTAGTGAAGTCTTTGACACCATTTCCCACATCATTCTCCTGGAGAAACTGGCTGCTCATAGCTTGGATGCATGGTGGTCTAGTGGTGGACTTGGCAGTGCTGGATTAATGGCTGGACTTGATGGTCTTGTAGGTCATTTCCAATATAAATGATTCTATGATTCTATTCTTTTGCCTGAGTAGATCTGAACTCTCAGTTCATTCTAGTATGTCTCAGTATCAAGCCAGACTAGAGATGTATTCTGGCAGTCTCCATTTTCTGTAAATAAAGAAATGCTTTCTGGATCAGGGCTTGGAAGCCAGGTGTCACCAGGTGTCACCTCCCAGGTGATGTCCCAGATTGCAGGGTAACAGTCAGCCCCGTCTTACGGACTAATGTAGTACCCCAGTAGAAAGTGGATCAGTTCCAGGTAGAGAACCTCATGTAAGAACATTTACCCAAGAAAACAGGAATCTTGCATGCATTCCTTCTGAAAAAATGTATTTGAACTTACATAAATTTTAAGTGCTTCCTCCATTCCTTCATTTAAATCTTTGTATTTTGTGTAAAATTCTGAAGTTTTTATTGAATAAATAATAATAATAATAATAAGGATTTGGCAACTTGAGTACTTAAGAGATGGGATACCTGAGCTCAGACACACTACACAAGGCAGATTGGTACCAATAGGAAATAACAAGAGACCCTGAGCCCAGAATTTCAAGGAGTTCTAAGGGTTTTAAATGAGCAGGTATTCATTTCTGGGAACAAAAAGTCAAAGCATTTAACATGGAAGATTAGAAACAAAGACCTGCAGAGAAGTGAGGTTCCCTTCTGTTGTTAAAACTACAAGCCTGTAATACTTCCTCTTTTACAAATACCAATATCACAGTTTTCTCCCTTTGGAGAATGAAAAGTGTGTTGTATAACTAATCATTTCACAATCCATTCCTGGTACTGTTTGATCCTCATGACCACAGAAATATCTTGGCACCTTTCACAGGTGGGATGTTTGTGTGAGCCCAGGAGCATATTGTTACACCTGATCTGAGCCCAACGACTGAAAACACACCGAGCAAGTTCCTCTCTGCTGTAGCTTTGGCCAGATTATTTGTTGCAGCTAATGTTACTGACATTGCAGTGGAATAACCTGCATAATTTAGTGTTTTCTTAGAAGAAGAAAATGCTGTTTCTATTATGTACGTATATTTCTGCAACTAGATGTGAGTTCATTATAAGTTTAATAAAGTATAATTGCTTTTTTCCCTCCTCCTCAAGCCTGTCTCTGTGAATTACTTCTGAGAGTAAAAAGGAGTCCTACCAGCTAATGTGTTGGCTACAGATATGAATATTTCTGGGAACTGAATGAGAGATCAGGTAAGAGGGGGTTAAAAATATGGTGAGTGAACTACAGAACAGCTTCCAGCCTTCTAAAACAAATCTGCATTGCAACAATTAGTTTTAGATCTGGTAGGAAGATTTCAATGAAGTATAATATGACCGTTTGTTAAAGTTGAAAGCTTATACTCTTACTGTACATGAAACCTTCAGTAGTATAGGAAAGGCTTTTAAGAAGCTCTTTGTATTTGCTCTCCCTGCTTCCCCAGCTCCCAGGCTGCCAAAGAAACAATGACCCCAGGACCCCAGCACTACTGGAGAAGATGGCTTCATGCAAGTTGCTCTGACTTTTCCTAGGTCCCCTTTTTTCCACTTGTATCCCACAACCTTTCCCATAAAACTGGGGCAAATTTTATTGCTTGTTTCACCAAAAATTTCAAAAATTTGGGACTGTGCTTTATATCAGAATATTTTGAGATATCAGAAACCTCTATTGATGAGAGCCTTTATTATATAAGTGCATCTCCAGTTACTTGTGTCTCTGACCTCCTTCCAGTCATTCAGGGATCTACTCCCAAGAGTACTCCAACATCATAATTTTGAATAAAGTCATGGGAGACTCAAGGTGTTTGAAAATCAGGTTCAAAGTAGAATGGCTCATGCTGGTAATTGCTTTGATTTACCCAAAATACCATTAATTTTTAGCAGCACCCAAACAAGAGTAAGAAAGGATATGGAAAAAGTATTTATTATATATTTGGAAAAAAGTTCCACACAACTTTTGCATCCAAGAAATGCTCCAGCAAGTCTTTTGGGATGTACTGGAGAACAAGTCAGTAGAAGGTTTAGGGTGGGTGTACACCTTTTCAAACAGGCATTAGAAAGCAAGCTATGACTGTATGACTGACCATATTCCCCAGAAAGACATTTGTTCCAAAACATGTATAAATTGTCTCCCCTAGAATGTGGTAGGTGTTAAAATTAGGTAATTATCCAAGAAGCTGATACAATTGCTCTTTCACAATGTGTCACTTACATGTGTGTCATGAGCCCCCAAGGACTCAAAAGTGACCATAGGGATGCCACATTTTTGCTAATAGTCAGCAGCTCAGTTCCTCTGGCAGGCAAAGCATCAGAAACAGCCAGAGGGATCACATCAGGAAGAGAAAATCTGCTGTTAAGTCCTTGTAATGGCTCAGAGCAGCTCTATCCCTCCAGGGCTGGAAGTGGCTGCTTGCACCTGTGGCCAGCATGTACAGCTGCTTCTACCTCACCCAGCCTGAAGGAGTTAAACTACTTTTGGGTGAGGTCTGGATGAAGGCAGATGTGCTTAAAGGGAGCTGGTTTTGACACAAAGAATGCTGAAGGTCCTAATTTGAACACTAACTAGCTCTGGCTGTGGGTTCCTAAATTCTCTGTCCAATCTGGAAATCAGTAATTCCCAAGGTAAACAGTTGTGAGTGGGCTTTTTAGCTAGCTACAAATGCTTCTTCAATAGGGCAACCTTGAAGTGGGACTGGTCTGGAAGTGAGATTGCAGCCAGACAGCCTGGCACTTGACCCCTTAGCTAGTAGCAGCAGTCATTGAAGGAATGTTATAAATCCTGGGAGTTCCAGGATTTTTTTCATCTCTTAATAATTTTAATTTAATATTTTCTCGATTCTTGTTTGTTTGCTTGCTTGATGTTTTACGTTTGACACCATCTAGGTTAATGCAATTTCAAAAAGCATAACTACCTTCTAAGATATTCTGGGGAGCCTTCTGCCTGGATGACCTCCATATAACATGACACTGCCCTGCAGATGCTTGAGGTGAAATATTTGGAGAGGTTTGGTGATATGATTATCTGTGCACAAAGACCCCCCCTCCCCCACCCGCCTTCAGTAAGAATTAACTTTAATTTTTGCCAGAGAGAAAAAGGCAGTCTAGTGTTTCCCCAGAGAGCATGTGCTTGGTTTGCTTGTTGTTCCAACAGTTTGCAGTGATCAGTATTGGGATATCTTTATTTCTGTTCTAGTTCTTTTTCCTAGCTGCCTGTGTTTGATGACAGCATAGAATTTTCGAAAGTAAAGGTGCAATTCACAAAAAGCTAAAGCACAGCAGTTTCATAGATACGCATAGAAACTCAATGTTTTCTGATTCACTGAAAATAGAAATGAGACCCCTTTCACCATTCTGAGCTGAAAACCAAAATAAATGGTCCTATGAAGATGCAAAATAATTGAAAAACTCTTTTTGTTTCTTAAGTTCTTTTTTTGCTAGAATGCTAAGTCGCTTCCATTTAGGCCTCTTAAGTAAATGCCAAAGGATTTCTTTTTGTTGGATTATTTCTCATTCATTAACTGTCTCAAATTAGATATTTTAAATAGGAGTGGCAAGAGTGGAGATTTAATTTTGCTTTAATTCTCAAGGTCTTCACACAGTACTTCCATTAATTTGCTTGTGGTGGATCCTGTAGAAAAGAAATACTGCTAAGAGTTGAAACTAAGGAGCCGAATGCACTTCTTGTCACACAAAATATTTGCAAATAGATGGAGACTCCCTTCAGATAACTGGGATAACTCCTTCAGACTGAGTGGTTTCTCCTGCCTGTGCAGTAGGCTCCATAAAAAAGAACTGTGAAAATGGTGGTCAGTGTGGAAAGGTTAGACAAACAGCTTTCTGTACTGGGAGTTGTAACTTGAAATTTGAACTATGAGGTTTTGTCTTCCGAAGTCTAGGAGAACAAGGCTGAATATATTCATGTAAAGTATTGTCAGTTGGTTATTGCTTCCATTAGCACTTTCAGACCAAGAGGAAATGTTAAAATGCATCACTGCATGGACTAAGTAACCACCAGGGCCAAAAAAAGACACTTAAAGGCAAAGGATACTAGAGTAGGACACTGAGTGAAATGAAGATGGTACTGGGATAGCCCAGCCAGTGAGGTGTTGAGCTGAGCATGAGCTGAGCTCCTGGCATGCATCAGGGAGCTGTAGCAGCACTCAGACAGCCTTGCTGGGGCTGTGCCAGCGGAGGTCATGCTTGCTTCTGGCCCTGGGACCACCAGTGACCAATGAAGAGGAGTCAGAAAGGTCTCTGTTTCAGCAATCAACCAGACTGGCTTTTGAATAAAGTCCAAAGTTTTCTTCAAAAAGAAAGGGCAGCTTTATAATCTACTTTACACAGGCTTTCAATTGTACATGATAAGCAAAAGATAAACTTAATACAATGAGCATGAGTTGAATTAATTTTCTTACCTTGTTGCTGTGCAAGAAAAGAACAAATATTTAGGAATTATATTGTGTGGTCTTCATGTCTTCTGGAAGCATCAAACTGTTAATCTGATGTCTCTTCATCTTTGCTTCTGGTTCAGTGATCTCTTGTGCTTTTAGAATTAAAGTCTCTGCTATTGTATTATTGTATAAAAAACATTTATTTCAGGGTATAGTTTTTGAACTTTTAAGTTACCAAGTAATAACAACAATCCCAACATAGCCTCTAGCCACAAATTGAGAAATCATTTTCATTGCACTTCTTGGCTTCACGATGAGGTTGTACAGCTTTTCAAAGGGAGCCGATTCTGGCATTGACTGTTGTTTAAGGAAGTGAAAAGTTACTCTTCGTGGAGATTGTTGATGTGACTTGGCTAGTTTTCTGTGAATTCAAAGCCGACTTATTTTACAGACATTTTACTTTGAATACTGGCTTTGTAATGTCAATACATTACAAAATGAACTAATTTTTGAAAGGCCCATAGTGAATACTAGACCACTTGAAAGTATTCTTATTATTTACATGTTAACACCTGCTGTATGTGAAACTACAGTTACAGATAGACAATAGGACTGTGTGATAAACCTGGCTCTACACTCTTCTTACTTCTCCGAACTAGCTTCACGATGTGCACACTAAGGTGCTTTAAAGAGGTGGGATGGGATACAACATAGGCAAGAGAAAGACCTTAATTTTACGCAGTGATTGTCACCAACATCCATCTGGAGGTGGATGGAGATAAATACATCTCTTACTGTGGACTGTTGATTATGCAGTGTGTTTTTGAACAACCATATTCATGGGAAAAAAGCAGCAATGCATCGTCAGGAACCAAACACAGTCACTTCACTACAGTAGTTTTATGGGCAGTGTGTTGTGGCAAATTGATGACTACCTAGTTAAGAAGCAAGTGGTAGATGGATATGTATGTTCCATCATGCAGTCATATGGCAGTCACTGTAATAAGCCATCATGAAGCAAGCTCTGGGCATGGCTGCTGAATATGAAACATAGTGACCCTTTGATGGTTTTCAGGATTGCTTTGGTCACCTGCAGAGCAGAAAAATGTGTGAAAAATGTCCTAGAAATTCCTTTGTAAATTATCCAGTTTAGTGGGACTCCTGAAGCTGAAGAAAACTTTAAAAAGATGAAACACCAATCCAGCCTAAGATATTCAGTATTAATGAACAACTGAAAGGCTGGACAAGCCAGAAATTGTACTTCTTGCTGGGACATAGGCTTGACATGAAGCAGCAGCTGTCCTTGGCTTGTGAAGTTAATTTTGGACAATACTTGCACTTGCATTGGTATATATGATGAAGTGCTTGATTAGGAAACAATATGGGAAGTTTGGCTAGGTCTTTCTCTCAGTGTTGTTAAATGTGCAATAAAACCAGCATGAAAAATGGTCAATCAGAAGTTTTACTCTTCTGTATATTGTGCTCTACAACCTTCCCAAACATTTATGTACTGACTGTATGCTCTATCAAAAGTTGTGGGGAAGACTCTGAGGTGAGCTTTTCCTCATTAGCCATAGACTTACATCTGAGAGCCTCTTCAAACATCTAATCCCAGAAGACTGTAGATCCCTTCTGTGTTAGGCAGAGAGTGAAGAATGAAGAGTCCCAGCCTCAAAAACAACCTACTCCTTGGTCTGTCTCTGGAGCAGAACCCTCCCATAAGCAAGTCCCTGTTCCTGAACTCACACGAGAAGGAAGTGTCCAGGTCTAACCACTTGCATCCCATCCCCTGTTTCATAACCCATAAGAGCAATGCCAGAAATGTGCACACTGCTAACCCTTGCTCTGCAGGTGGGCTGTAGGAAATGATTCACTCTCACATGTGGAAAGACTAAATGGCAGCTACACTCACAAGAAGCTGAAAAGCTTCCACCATACATATATTTCTTACTCCAATCTGTCCTGAGGCAGTGAGAACATGTTTTTTGTGACTGAAAGCGTTATCTTTTCTAGGTAAACAGAAAAATAGCAAATTATGGAGAAAAAAGGCCTCTTTAAACAGCAAAGCTGAGATTCCTTCACGAGCACTCTGAATTGTCTGCCTTAGGGGGAAACACACAAAAAATGCTTCTGAGAGGAGGAAATGATGATCAAAACACAAAAATTATTCTAGCTTAATATATTTTTGTTAAGCTTTCTCACATTTCACTTTTAATTATCTACAAGAAAAAGGCCCTGCCTTGCAGGATCTTCTATGTTGCAGTAATTAAACTGACTTCAAATATCTTTTCATATTTGTAATTGCAATTTAAGTGAGGTCCTGTTGGAAGACACTCATCAAGTTTAGGATGTGCTTAACTATTTTTGCCTTACACTTTCTGTTTCAGCCTAACAACTATCCTTTCCACTGTAATTTTTTTTTTTTTAGTAGCTACCATAGCTTTTAGCACGTGCATGAGCTGGATACTCTTGTGCAAAGCACATTTGAGCCATTTGAGCCTCTGGAAACATTTGTATCACTACTTTCCCTTGTGTGAACCAAATGAACTACTTCATTTGAATTTTACCTCAGGCTTCCAGCCTGCATCCGGCGTTGGTCTTGCCTGGTTGTTTCTCTTTTCCACCACCTCCATCAAGAACTCCAAGCATTGCTAATACTGTTATGAAAGACACCCGAGAAAGCTCCCATGTCAGAAACCCAAGCTGTGACAACACAGAGCTCAGCATGGGCTAATTAACCTCTAAGAGGAACAATGGTTAATCAACAGTCTCTGATTGTTAGGTATTGCCTCTGCCTGCTGGTAGGGAACAATTTAATTCCTTGGACACTAACACTAATAAAATGTAGATGCTTTATAACAGTTTCAAAGTGAATAGAAGTTAAACTAATGACGAGGAAAAGTAAGACTTGGGGTCAGGGTTGTCAAAATAATATCCAGACCACGGCTGGAGCTTTAGCAGCACAAAGAATGGTGGTAACAAAGAGCACGTGGCACAGGAGGCACAATTGCTTAGAGCAGAATTTATCCATTCTAACTTAAGCATCTTAAAAGATGGATACCTTAGACTCAATAGGATGTGTAAACAACTAGTGAATTAATAGAGAGGAACAGGTGCTTCCTGATGGTAATTCAGCTGATCCTGAGCTCAAGGTTTTAGATCGTATGGAACTGACTGTGTTTTCCTCTTGAGCTCAGGGGATGATTTAGCCAAGTAATCTTCAGGCAGTAGAAGTGGGGAATGTGAGTTGAACAAAAGAGATACTGTTATGAAGAAAGAATATTTAATAGTGTGTTACCTGGATCTTTTCTGGTAATTGTTGTAGGGTTCTACTTAAGCAGAGTTTAATGGTTTTGAGGACATCCTGACAGTACATGAGAAAATGTGCTACAGAAGGTCACTCTGTTACCCCTTTTAAAATACCTTTTAGAATTTCTGCTGCAGTGAAAATATGCAGCAGAAATATTCTTTCTGCACTGACTGAAACCAGATCTCTGATTTCAGAGCACCTAGTATTTCAGCTGATGTTCTAATCTGAAGCTGTGGTACTATGCCACATTAAAAACCTCTCCCTGGAACGTTGAGTACATGAAAATGGGTGAATTTAATACCTGGCAAAAATGGAAAAAAGTAAATTGAAGTCAACAAACCTTGTGGAGCTTTAGGAGGGCTTCAGGGTACACTTGATGCCCTTTCATTTAAATGAATGCCAGTGTCACATAAAGTCTCTGGCTTCACAAAACTAGGTCTTAGCTTTCAGTGTAAGTCAAACATCTGGATGCTTTTTCAAATAGCCCATGCCCCCTTAATTTAGGTGATATTTACATTTTAAACCATAAATTTCAATTGCTCTGATCCAAGAAAAGGTTGCAGATGTCCCCTCTGGATATGATCATCAGCAAGAACAAGATAGAAAAGCGGCACAGGATGTGAATCTCTGGGATCTGTTGTTCTGCTGCGTATCCATTCCTCCAGCCTGACATATAGCAGAGCACATCCCCTCATGATATGATTCGGTGTGCAGATCCTGGTGGTATAAGTCAGGGCTTCATCTGACTTGGAGCAAGGCTGATACTCCTGTGGTATACTTCAGGCACTTGGTAATAACATCCTGGAGGAGGAGAAGAGCCCAAAACTGCAGGGTGGTTTTTTTATTATTTCTCTTTTCATTTGAAGTTTTTCAAACATTAAAGGGGAATTAACCCAGAAAATGCCAGATCTGGAGTATAGTGGTATTTCTTTAAATTCTTCAAATAAATAAATCTTTATTGAAAAATCCATGATGGCTTCTAGAAAGCTAGACAAGGATTACTCCACACAGCAGTAAAGACCTTTTCTGTGCATTTCAGTCTGGCAAGCTTTGTGTCTAATTGAGAAAAGAAATTCATCTTAGGCAATTTAAGGAAACATCTCAGTGATTTTTGGTTATCATATGGAGGATTCATAACTTCCTCCAAAGTCTCTTCAATATAAATGCTTAGACATGCTGAATCTCCATCGCTAGTTGTCAGTTGTGCTCCGCACAGGTCAGCTGTAGCCACTTTTGTTCTACGCAGGTACTTTTTCTTCCCACAGGAAACATGTACTCTTATAAGTCCAAAATAAAAGGTACTGAAGTTGGTATATGCAGTTATCTTTTATCACCTGTTACTTCTATGAACAAAGTTAACACCGGCACCTTTTCAGTGAGGAAGTAATTTCATGCTAACAAACTTTGCTTACTTCAACAGCTATCTTTAATATGTCAGTTACTCTCAGAAATGATGTAAGCAACTGTGGTTACAAAGGTATTTCTTTTATCTTTTGTTCTTTGCAACAAATTCATCATCATTAAATTATGCCCTATTTCAGAACTCAGTTTGTTTTTCTGAATACCCACTGATATATGATATTATATAGCCTTTAATACAGGTGGGGGAAATGCTGACCTTATGGGGTAATATAGGGCATTTGCAGAAACATTAAATACTTCTCTGATAGAGTCCCTGATGCAATACTAAAAACCAGTGAGCTGTGCTAATTTACAACACATGAAGATCTTGACAGTGTGTGTACTACTATCTGACCTTGAGTAATAATGTAAAAATCTTTAATTTAGGGTTTCTGTTTTCGAAATATGTTGGAGATACTTCTACGATGACTAATATTGCTGTGTGATTGACCAGGACACAGAGTAACAATGGCAAGTCTGAGTAGCCAAAGCCTGAGTGTAGCCATCCCTTGAACAGCACAAGGGATCTGGGACAATTCTGTGGCCTGGACTGCTCATTCTCCAGTTGCACTCAGTAGTCCAGGACCCAATCCTCCCTGCTAAATCTCACACCTCTTCATCCATCTGGCAGAAGCACCTGAAAGAGGAAGCAAGAGGAAGGGGTTATGTAGGAGACAGACATTTTCAGGTCTGAGAACCAACTAACAGGTCTCATGCTAGTTTTATTTAGAAAAAGGTAGAATTTAATTAAAAACAAAACAAACAAACAAAACAATAACAACAACAACAAAAACCCACAAAAAAACCCCCAAACATATTTAGAAAGAACCCAGTAATTTAAAGTTGTAAGTTTTGTAAAATAAAGGATATTTTCCTGTAAACATTAAAAAAAAATAGATATTTTTTATAAATGGTGTCATTACCTTCTTAATGCATTTTTTAACATTTCTGATTCATCCTTTCTCAGAGCATATCCTGAAAATATATCATGCTCACAAAGAGATTAATCTAACTGGTAAACAGTTCCTCTATTCATTCTTCCTTTGGGCCATTGTTTTTCCTGGGTAGAATAATTTAAATCAAATCATTCTGCCTTCATAACACAGTAGTTTTTGGTTCTCATTCCCCATTTACACTTTTAAAGATGAAATAGGCATTCTATAAAGTCAAAGGTCATATATTTTATTGTTGGAAATACTTCACTAGAACAGAACTGATCAGTAGCTAAGGTCTAATCTCCTCACCACTGGAAGATTTGAATGCTCACCTTTCCAAAAGAATGTTATGATTTTTGTTGTTGTTCACTGGGTTAAAATAGATCCTAATATTTTTTAATCTATTCTACTTTTTAATCTTTTGAATTTGTATTTGACAGATCTTTCTATCTGGTTCTATGTATTGGTCTACTCTGCAATATATTTGCAATCTCTAAAAACTTTTTTATTTTTGCTGCAATACATCAAGACAAATTTTTTTTTGCAAGTAGATGAAGATGTGATGTCAGTGGGTCTTCAGTTGTTTATGCATTCACATCCTTACAGTCAACATTGCATTAGAAGAGGCTACCTAGGAAAAGAAATTAATTCCAGCAGTTATGGGTCTTGAAGAACGCATGCTACCTCAGACTAGTTTTCTACTGTCTTTTGGTGGCCAGTATCTACACATTTAAAGGAATATGAACAGAAGGCTATAATGAATAATTCTAATGTTATTTCTGTCTTGCTTCAGTTCTACTTGAGAGGGGAGATCTTTGGGGAATTCAAATAACAATGGTAATGTAGTCAGCATATTTCCAAAATGTAAGCTCTGAAAAGCCCTGACGAAATGTTACCTAGGTATTGATGCATGTGAGATACAGATATATTAAAGTGGCCAGTGTTCAAATTCTTCAGGAATTTAAAGAGATTTGGATAACAGTTTTAAAGTGTTTTAAGTGCAGATAAAGTTAAGCTCATCTCAGTTCTAAGTAATTTTAAATTTCAAAGAAAGGGATTCCTCCACCTCTTTTTATCTGTTTTCTGCACTAAGAAACCATAAATTTCACCATTTCAAATGGTGTCTGTATTTTTAGTGTTTTATTTCTTCCTGTAGTAAAGTATTCTTTTTCCTAGAAGTGTTCAATCTTTCTAAAAGACAACTTTGAAGCCTGTGGCCCTGTGATGGAAATACTAAACTAACCTGGAAGTAACTGCAGGGAATACATGCTAGAAATCAATTCAGTCCTGGCAAAGAAGCAGATCAGATAATTTAACATCTTTTCAATTCTGAGTTCTATTACTCTATAATGATTCACTCTGTCTGCTGTAAGATTCCCCTGCCATGTTTTTGTTTTCCCTTGTCTTATGTTAGACAGAGAAGAGAATGAAGAAAATGAATGTTTGCTTTTTATCCTCATCTATTATATAGTTTTTACAAGATGACTGTCAGTGTTGAATAATGTTTGACATTTCCATCTGATAAACAAACACCCTCCTAAATATTGGGGTGGGTTTGTTTTTAATGCTAATGACTTTGAGAAAGTTTCAAGATCTATTCTTTTAAATTACAATAACAAGAAAATGAAATGGAATTAAAATAGGGGAAAATGTGGACATCCAGACTTTATGAAGCAGATATGTCAGATCATTTCTTCACCCGTGGAAGAAAAAAAGACAAGATATATCAAAATATATTTTCATCATAACTTCAACCTTTTCATTCACCACTTCTATATTTTTTTCTTTCTTCATTACTTCCCAAAAACGTGAAATGAGAAGTAACATAAAGACAGAGCTTTGAAAAACCTGTCCTAAAGAAATTGTCTGTGAGTTCCTCTTCTCAAAACATTAGGCATAAAATTCAAAGGAGGTCACACTGGATTGTTATTAGACCTGTCATCCTCTTTCAGTGCTTTCACAGTCTTCACACACTGTCAGAAAAGGCACATTAGTACTTGGTATTCTAGGATTAAATTTTTAGGATGTAGTAATTAGAAACTGATCCTTGAAAACATATTTTTCTATCTGTTTTGTAGTATTCAGCTTTAATTCTCTTTATTTGAACACATATTTTTCAATTTCTTCTTAAAACAGTCCTAGTTATTTATTGAGCAAATTACAATAACCTACTATTCCAATATCAGTATGTTAACAACACACCAGAAGAATTCTAGCAAACTGGAGAAGTAAATTTATTTTCAGTACAGGCAATGCTTCTCAATCCCTGTACTCTGTACTTGCAATAAATAGAATAAATAGAATTCTCACCTATGATGAGCAAGAACAAATCCTTGATCTTTATTCATGTATAGAAACCCTATTTCTATGCAAATATACTATCCATAGAAGACAAGATCCAGAGAAGATACACTCTTCAAATAACTACACTTCAGATGTCAGGTGTCTGGAGCAGGAGCCAGAGTCCTATACAAAATACCTGATCACCATACAGAGCTCATGGTCAAACTCATGAACAGGCAGTTCTGTGAGCAGCCTTAACACCCCTTCCAACTTTTGAGAGCTGTCTTGTTGGAAACTGTACTGACAGGAGTGCACATGGCATAAAGACTTCTTCATCTACTCTGGGCACATAGTCCAGCAGTACTGCACAAAAATACACGTGTAGTGATACTGGTACTGGGTGATACCTAGTCCTTTGGTATAATAGTTTGCTGATGAGAATATGCCGTGGTAGAATTAGATGCAAATTCATGTTTCTCATAAATTTATCCAAAACACCAGTCTGGTCTGTGAGATGAACATGCCTGCTGTGACCTCTGTCCAAATTGTTAAACATAAGCAACAGAAGATAAGATTTATCTGATGAGAGGGTATGGTTGTTTTGCCTAAGGAAAGTTACTTGGAAGGGAAGGAAAAGATTTTGATTTTGGTTCCAGGACCAATTTTTTATATGGTATTGAACACTGCTGGAAACCAGGTGTCAGTTTTGTGCTCATCTCTATAAGATGTGAGCGTAACATTACCAATTTGGAGTGTAGGATTTAGAATGGTTTGGAAGTTCCAGAAACCTGAAAATCTTTCCCAAATGCCATGGCAACATATACAGGGTCGAGGTGCCTGTATTGGGAGATACTGGTGGATTTAGTTTTGTGTTAAGTGCTCAATGCCTTTAGCAGATCTATTCCAGTACCTCTGTTGGCTGCAGCCCACAGCTGCTACCAAAGCAAAGACTGGAATAGATGTTACTAAATTCCTTGTCAGTTTACACTTATTTCTGAGATAATCTTGGTCACAAATTATTACAAATAACAATATAGGCTATTTTACTGGATCTTTTCCTGTTACAATTGTATTGCATGTACACTGATGTAACTTCAGCTTTGCTATAGAAAACATCAACCAGAGCTTTCTAATTAAATATTATAGAAAAGTGATAGGATCAATATGTCAAAATCATCTTTCTGCAACATGGTAAACTTTGTAACCTTCATATTTTCATACAACTTTTCATTTTATTGCTGGTTTACAATTTTTTTTTTTAAATTACCAGCATATGTTCATTATTCTCTATAAGCATATAAAACTCAAAAGCCATATGTCTTTCTCGAGAAAGCTGGCAGAACCCTATGCTATCTATACATAGGCCAAAAAATAGAGGCTACTGTTACTGGCTGTTCTATATCTTTTCCTCTCTAATGATGCTGTTCCTGACAGAGAAAATGTGAAATATTGATCATCTAGAATAGATCGTGCCCAATCTTGCTTTTATTCAAAGGTAATATACCTAGGAGAAACACAAAGTGCATGCCTAATGGACGTTGAAAAAAGATCAGAATGCTGCTCAAACATGACATTGTAATTAACTGTAAACAGGTAAAATAAAATTGTCCTCTGAATTCATAGAGACCTCTTTTTCTGGTGCTTTAAAATAGCAAGACATTGAGATAGGGGTGTACGAAGGAGATGAAAAGATGGCCTTGCAAAAAATTAAAGTATTCAAATATGCCAAGAAGTATTGTTCAAAAATCATTCCCAGAAAGTATGGGAGATTGTGAAATGCGGCTGCATCTGAGCAAACATAATTCAATCCAGTACTTTGTAACTCCTTGTTAATTTCTTACTTTTCCTTGTCCTTTGAAAATATTCCAGGCTATTGATGTAAAGGAGGTATTTTTCAAAGTCCTCTCCCTCTAAAGCTTCAGCTCAGTAATGTATCTGGTAATGCTCAGTCTTTCTTTTTCCCAGTAACCAGTCAGCTGGAACCCAACAGTCTGGCTGTATTAGCAGTCTATGATGACATTAATGCTTATGTAATTCAGCATGATAAAGTGAGATGTTTCGACTGAATTTTCAAATACATTAAAAAAATGGACTTGTTAAACAGAAAGTCTTGCTAAACTAAGACTATGGAAGGTATAGTTACTACTCCAGAGTCACAGGCATTTTGCCAATTCTGTAGCAGCAATGATGTATATAGGTCTGGGATCCCCTGAAACAAAACAGCAGTGCACAGTTCACATTTTCATGTGTGGAAAACCTACATTAGATGTACAGTCTCTTGCACCTGGTATCCTGTAATCCCAGCTTGTCTGGGTGTTTGACTCATTTTTGTGGGTTCTCTCGTTATTCTCAATATCTCTGCTGCTGTTTCAGACTGGTGTCAGCAACATGCATGCAGTGTTAGGTAGAAAAGTTCAGTAACCCCCTACTCAGCCTCACCCTCATCCCTGGGGATAGTATGTGTTATGGGGCAGCAGGAGAACTGCCAGGCAACAATCACCCACGAATTCAAACCAGTAGTGTCACCATGTCCCCTTCCCAGCTCCAGGGACCATGTGCTTTCCCTAGAGCATCTGATCCTCAAGTATATAGAGCCTATTTCAGCAGTTTGAAGTCAAAATGAAAGCATAGAGTTAATGGGTCTTCGTTCACAGTATGGCAGGATATGTGATCTATGCATGCAAAGTATTTCCTGTTACTGGTAAGACTTTTGAAAAGTTACCAATTAGTTACAGCTTTCATAGTACTATGCTTATATTTAATAGTACTATGTTTATATCACACTTGTTGCTTCCTTTGGACTTCATAACAGGCAAAGTAAGATGCCTGATTTCTACATTTTCTACTTACAGAAGCCCCGGTGAGTTTGAAAGACTTTACCTTGAATTTCCTGGCTTTTGGGAAATTGGGCTTCCTCAGGGCTCCCATACAACATGCTCTTGCAAGTTTTCCCTTAGAGTGCTTATAACCTTCACTTCCTCCCTTATCCATGTGCTTGCCTGGGAATTTACAAACAATTTTTTTACTGTCACTGTTTATATCTCGAGGGAAGCTTCCAGGCAAGATGTTACACCCAGACACGTAGGTTCACCTTAGCAAGGGATTTGACTGAAGCACTGCAGCATTCCTGCTAACATATTTTACTGCATGAGCCAAACATGCCTTAAAAAAAGTTGAAAATCAGCTGTTTGAGATGGTATCAAATCACTCTTCCTGTGACATAGCAACCCAGCCTCCATTTGCTTACACAGTTAAGTTCAGTGTTTTATCTGTGCTGGGCTGTTTGTTGTATTCCTGATGGAGAAATCACCTGATGCATATTGACAAATGCTTCCCTTCATCAGTCACATTCTGTACTATGGTTACAGATAAAGAACCTGATGCCTGTGTCAAGATCACTTGCAATTGTCAGACCTATATCAGGGCACGACCTGTTTAGAGAAGACTCATATAGATCCAAACAACTGGAAATAATGAGGAATTGGAGTATGTACCTGACTATAAGGACCCAATGCCTGCTTTTAAAAGCCTTTGTTCCCTACAAAAGGCAATGCAGTGAATATTTCCTGGAAAGGTTTGTTCCTTAGGCTCCTGGTCGGACTTGAGTCAGCATGTTTGCTGTCCATGTACTATAAGCTACCCCTGGATCTTCCCATATCAGCACTCTAGTCTTTCCACATCAACTCTAACGGGGAGAAAGGGACTAAATTTACTTTATGTGAGAGAGATAATGAATAACACAGGTTAAATAGCATTCATGGTTCTCCCAGTATTGAGGTTAGTAATTTGTGGGGTTTGGTTAGTGCTGAGACTGTAGCTGTCTGTGAATCCCAAATCATGCTATCATGTTTTCCCTCTGTTATCGGCTCAGATGCAACCTACCTGACAGTGTCAGCATGTGGGGAACGAGTCATATTTGTCTTCAGCCCAATATCAAGTAAAA
Source organism: Myiozetetes cayanensis (assembly GCF_022539395.1). Classification (NCBI taxonomy): domain Eukaryota; kingdom Metazoa; phylum Chordata; class Aves; order Passeriformes; family Tyrannidae; genus Myiozetetes; species Myiozetetes cayanensis. The sequence continues at coordinate 81,723,256 of NW_026087411.1, read as the reverse complement.
TAGTACCGACAACCTACAAAGTTACTGGAAAGTAAGGACTGAAAAAGAAATCAATACTTACACTAGATGCAAAAACTTCAAAGAGCTGCTTGGTTCCAAAAATTGACCAAAAATGGTGCATTGTGGTACCACATAAAAGCAAAGAACTGAGCTCTAAAAGTGAAGAATTTATGGAACTTGTAGAGAATTTCAACTAACTCTGCTAAGGTTTAGTCTACATTCAAGAAAACTTGTCATCTGTGAGTGACAGTGGTAATAACTTTTTTTTTGGTATCTTTTCTTAGTTTACTTGTGTATGTTTTATAAATAAATGGACTTTATTCTAGGCCTTGTAGAGTTCCATGGAAATTATTGACTCATAAATAACTTGGCTCAGGAACAGCTATGCTAAAATAACTCATCATTTGAATCTCAGCACAGTAATATATTTAAGCTCATGCTCTACTTGAACTGAATCAGCACAGTGTTTGGATGCTACAATGTTTGAAGAGAGCTTGCTGTTCACAGTGTTGACAGGCAGGAAAAGGTCATTATTCTCTCACTGTACTCAGGCAATCTAACTAAAATATGAATTTAAAAAGACCCTTGAAGAATTAAATACTCCCATCGTTTCACCACATAGAAGGTGAGTTTGGGGAAAATAAATAATAAAAAAAGGCAACCAAATCTATCCACACAAATGTATTTATTTTCAGAAAGGTATGAATGTGTGGGAAATCAGTAGTAGATGTATTTTACTGACTTGAATCTGGACATGACTTGCAGTGTTGGGTTATGAGGGCATCTTATCATATCACATCACAGTAGGAAAACCAGAAAATACACACCAAAAGGAAACTGAGAATAAAGAATGGAAAACAGACTAGGTTTAGATTCCTAAGGTACTTAAGTGCCCGGATTTTCAGAGCACCCCTTCATCAGGAGCTGAACTCTGAAAGATCCTAGAATCTGCTTCAGTATCTCAGCTTTTGAGTTGTCTAGGTATCTAAGCTTCTCCTGCAGAGCATAGAAGGAATCAGCTAAAATTCAGTGCCAAAACCTCTGTCAATGTAACAGATATGATGAGACAAGTTACTTCACTCGTGTGCTGACTTGCATCCTTGAATGATATTCAGCAGGTCAAGTCTTGCACAAATCTGGACTATGAAAAAGTAAAAGAATTTCTCAGGCTATCATCTTATTGCTTTTCAAGACACTAAGCTACACTTTTTACTTACTTATTTCAAAGATACACCACTAGTATCTAGACATAGTATAACTCTTTGCTTGAGTTTTTCATGATGGTTGTCACAACCAGAGAACATAATCATAACCATGGAGTTCTGTTAACTCATTGCAGTAAAAGGTACATTGTTTCCTGAAAAAAAAAAAAAAGTCTGTATTTAATGAAAGATATTTTTTTCCCCTATAGAAATTTACCCTCTGACCATTCTCAGTCAACATTTTCTGTTGGGTTTCTGTTGCTGGCACAGAGCTTGTGGCAAAGAGTCAAAAGATATTTTAGATGAAGAGAAAATACAATAAGCCTACATTTACATGTAAATCGGTTATTGATGTTTACTTGATCCAGTGGAAAAAAAGTATGTTTGTTTCAAATAGGAAGGAAAAAGGAAAAACACCAAGCAACCAGACAGAATGTTCTCTCATTACTGATGAAGTTAAACTAAAACTATCATTTCTAACTATCATTCCCATCTGAGAGATGAGAAGGAAAAATGTGAGCAAGCATTGCAAAGTACTTTGATTTGCTTTCTATTTTCAAGGCCAGCTTGCTTTTTTTTTTTTTACTTGAAATTCTGAAGGTAGATTTCTCATTGCACTCCACATAGCTGATATTGAGTCCAATATTCTTTATTCTTCACCCACACAGAATTCTTCACAGCCTTTCTTGTGTCCAGAGACAGTATTCTGAGATCAAAATTGATTAAGTATTTGTAAAAGGTGACATCCCTCCAAAGCTGAAAACATGGTGTCTGTATTTTTATTGGTATCAGTTCAATGGTTACAAACTTCAAATTAGTTAGAATAAAGAAGAAAAAAATGTAGACCATTTCACATACTTGTGTTATAAGCACAATTCACAATGACAATTTGAGGATTTTCCAGTAGTTGATCTGTGTTTAACCTGTATGACTGAAGTTTCTGGGGCTGAACTTTGAAGGCCAGTCTTTTGTTTTTCCCTGGCACCTCTTCCTCCACCATTACAATTCTGCTATAAAAGTTTGCGAACAAACCTAAATTCTCTTTGTGAAAGAAATGCTTCTGTTCTGTTTTATGGCAGCCCTAAGTTATGAACTCTGAATTGTCAGAGTTACAACAGATATTATATCATGTCGTCTGAGTAACATGAACACGGGTATCTGCAGACTTAATAAAACTTGGAGTATTTCAATAAGCACCCATAAATCTGCACCTATAAATAAAAGATAGAGATACTTTATTTTATCAAAACTCATCCACCTACTTAGCAAAAACGAAATGCCAGTATTCTACTAACAAGGCACCCAGGAATTTCAAAGCTATGAATATTTACAACATGCATATAAGCGAATAACTGCTCATTAGACATTGAAAACCCACAATTTCTAAAGACCTAGAATCAGAAAGATTTTTTTTTGTTTCCACAGTTCCCAATGCTATTTCAAGTTACCAGTAATAAGGCAAAGAGAGCTGAAAAGCTTGGATGGTTTTATCTTGTCACCAATAAAGAAACTCCAAGCTCCTTTCAAAAAACTTCCAGTGGATACACAGTGGTTTTTTATGCTATACACTCACTAATCCCCAGCAATGTCTTTAAACAGGGAATTGTAACTGTGTTCTGGTGGCTAACACTGTCTTATAAAACCCACCTGTCCCATGGGAGGGATTGCACCATGAAAGGTTTTTGCACCTGATTTCTTTGCAACTAAAAGTCCTGATCAATGTAAAAGTGCAGAAGAAAATACTGAAACTGAGGTGGTAGAAATATACACTGCATATTAATTAAAACAAAGGAAAAAAAAGAGAAAAAAACCACCCTTGAGTTTGATAGGAGCTATTAACTTTTGAACAAATATTGTAATAATTTTCCAAGACGGCAATTGCCTCTTGGCAATTTTACTTGTACATTATTGATTGGAACCTACACACTTTCTTTCCTTTCCTTTGTTCTTTCCATCTGCTATGCGGTTGTTCAGTCTCTTAGGAGGATGAGATTTCATAATGCATTAACTGGCACTTGGAACGTGAATAACATGGAAGTAGCCAAGAATTGTACTGAACCAGAAAGAGAACAGCAGGTGAAGTGATTTATATATTGCTTCCATTTATGATTAATCCTTATCTTTCTTAGTTAATTCTGAGCAGATATACTTATTTTCTGTGATAACAGAAAACCATGAAAAAATGTGAGGTTTATTTATTTGCTAATAATTCAAAAAAGCTTGTTTATTTGCTGTTCATTTTTTCCCATAGTCTCACTAATAATACATAAAAGAACTCTAGAATTAACACTAACTGCAATTACTGCCTGTTTATGTAAAATCAGAATTAATTCCATGCAGATGTCTGAAAATGTGCATGTATTTAAAGCAGGTTTTAAAACAACCCTAACATGTTGTGCCATCTATTTGGTTTGATTTATATATTGGCCTGTTTCACCATGACCTGTTAAAATGATCCTTATGAAATAAAAATTATTAATTTCAGATATTTTCCATTATTTTAGAACAGATTTTACAACACAAGATTTTCAAAAGGGTTCTGTTTGAAGCTATGTGATGCAGAGTGGACACATATATATACACACACACAGACAGTCTCAACATAAATTTAGCTATGTGTTTATACCAGCTGAGAGATCAGATCTCTTTTGAGGGCCTGAGTTTCACAGACTGTTATTGAGGAGAGGTAAAAGGATGAGAAGCTGGTCCAGAAGCATAAACTCTCTTCCTTCTTTTGGGGTGAGTTCCTTTTTCAGACTAGAAATGAGTTCCTTTTTCAGACTAAACTGCCCATTTGTTTCGGGTCCAGAAGGTTTAGTTGATTTCTGAGGACTCGTGCCTCAGGAAATGTGTTTTTGTCAAATAATTGACTATTCACATGCTTACTAGACAGGCAGTAAATGCATCCTTGACTATCTGCAGCTTCAGATGTCCTTGTCCTGCAGACAGTAGGATAATGTTGTGGAGCAGTCTCCAAGAAACATTCTGATTCCTTTCTCCTGAAGAGCAATGGTGTTGCAAGGGGCACTTGAGTCATGGTGCTAGGAGACCCACCAAAAAATCTTAGGTCTCTATCCTCATGGTTTGGGCATGCTGGTGGGAGGATTTATGCTTGGAAAATTACTGGGTTTTTAGATTAGTCATAAGGAATAGACTTCTAACAACTTTGAACCACGTACTCTCTATAATAAAAGAACTGTATCTTTTTTGCTTCTTCCTTTCTAGACTGGTGATTTAAACAATCACGGTAAAACAAAGGCTTTGCTTTGACAGAAAGCTGGAGAATAAGCCCACCAAGAATATCTGACTCATGAGGTTTAAAGCACATTTGGGCCCTGGTTCTCCAATGCTGGGATAGGCAGAGCATTGAGAATCCAGGGTTATAATGTCCTGGGTAGGACCTCTGACAAAAGATTCGTAATAAGCATCACTGTCACTGACTCCAAACAAACCCAGCCTTCTGGTGGATGGAGGCAATTATGCCCCTGTACTGGGAGCTTTCAAATTCTTTGGTATTGAAATTTAGGCATTCATAGAATTTTAAGAACAACCTGAAAAAATGTTAAATTATCAAATATTTGGCCAATGTTAAAGAGTAAACAATCTGGGTGACAGGAGGGGACTTTGGCATCAAATAAGTGGCTGAACATCAGATAATATGGTTGCTTTAACTGGTTACTGGAGGATTATGATTTAGCTTGTTTTGTCATTATCATTACTCATTTTTTGCTTTTGTAATCACCATAGATTTGAAGCACTGTTGTTTTGCATTTATCAAAGACCAGAGTACTATGCTTTCTAAAGACCTGTACTGATATTTTTCTTCACTTGACTTGTAATTCTAATGCAGTGCAGCATCCATACTCTCCCACTCAAATTCTTGCCAGTATCTTGAAAATGTAAAGTGATCTCTTGTGACATTCACAGATACTGTTTTCTCAGTGCTGACTGACTCTTTGAGCAATGTTTTGCTGATATTACCAACACTGTTGAAATGTAACCTCAGAGGATGCTTTAGAGGTTTGTTCATAGCAGTCAGAGAAGAAGGTGATCTGAACTGATTTGTAACCCAGTAGGAAAAGTAGAAAATAAAATATCCCTGAGAACAAGCTGGCCACTTTGGCATCTTCAGCATCTAAATAAGGTAGTAATAAAATATTTATTGTATTACAATTTCAAACGTATAGTTTAGCTCCTTAGTAGAATCTATAAAGGAAAGGCTGGTGGGAGATTGTTAGGCAGTATTCAATAATAATTTTGTAAAGTATTATCTATGGTTGGTACTGAGGGCTAATATAATAAACCATATTTCTCTCCAAAAAGTATTGCACAGATTGTGTTAGTCAATAGGAACTTGCATTTCTTCTCCCCTTGTTGTTGCAGCCATCTCTGTCCACAGTGAGAGGCTAATCTCCAAATTCCCCCTGAGCCTCCAGATTTACAAGTCTGACTGTCCTTGGGTTTCACATGGGTTTATTGAAGTGGAATGAGCCCTCTTAGTGCTTGAACTCCATCCTACGTACTTCTTCCCAGCACCTGCTTCTCAGAGAAGAAAAATAAAAGTCTAGCATTAGCAAAGACATCTTTGAGGGTTTCCTAATAATTATTAGTCTAAAAGTATAGTTAAAAATTTATCTTTATTCTGTCATTAGTCAACTGCTGAATGTTCAAGTCAGGTTTGCTCATTTTGTTTGAAGATAATAACATCATGTAACAAGCATCATATAGTCCATAATACTTTCCAAGGAGTGAGGTTAGGAAAGAAACAGTGAAAGAAAACTGATTACCAAGGCACAGGGAATCACTACAGATGGTGAGCTATTGTTTAGGCTGTTATACCAATCTGTAAGATCTGATTGATAGGGAACCGATAGAAACTTATCAAAATATGAGAGGTAAAGGAGAAAGACGACACTGTTACTGTATTATATTTCTATATAATAAATGATAAGGAATTAATTATACAAAATAGAGGTTATTAAAAACAGACAAGGTATTTTCTTAGTCCTTGTTGTTTTATCTTTTCTACCAAATGATTCTTTCAGTTTCTTTGAAAAATGAGCTGCTACTGCAGCTCATTTTCCCTATATAAGCTCTTGTGCAAACATCTTCCTGCACCAGAACCTGTCAAATTCAATTGGGTTTTAATATATATCTAAAACATACATGAAAATGAAATGGAAACATCATTAAATTGCTTATTCTCTGTATTAAAGCAAGAGACAACTTGATGCTTTTTAAGCTTATCCCACAATTTTGTTTCAGCATTCCCTATTATATCCAGCAGTGATATCTTGGATGCTACTTAGTGGCAGATCCTTGGAAGTCTTTGATATTATTCTGTGTTGTAGCACTTCATTCTCAGTAGCCTGCTGCCCAGCAATCTTTTTAATCTTGAATCAAATGGTCAGTTTTTCATTAGTGGGGAGAAGATTTTAGCAACAGACCACCTGAGCAAGAATCACCTAAAATCATCTTGCAATGAAATTTCCAGAACAGAAATTAAAGCAAGCAATGCAGCTTAGACAGCTGTGCTAGAGACCTGATCCCTGTGGAGTGTGCAGAGCCTTTACTCCTTTGTTCCAAATTCTTATGTTTACTCATTAACTACAGATCAGAAGGGAAGGGCAGATACCACTTGCAACACATCATTAAATTCAGACAAAGTAAAAGAGGATCTTTTTCATCTGCAAGAAAAATTGTGATCAAGGGTGAGTCATCTCACACTTAACAATCAAAGGAAAGGAGAAGTTCATTTCTGTGACAACCTCAATGCACTATCAGGATGATTCTTTTGCCATATCTTGTTGCTGAGTCCTTGGAGGATTAGCACCCTGTCTCTGTTTTATTAGAGTATGATAAGCTGTTCATGTGCCAAGCTTACAGGCTGACACATCGTCTTTCTTTCCTTCCCCTTCTTCACCTTTGCTGATATATTCATACTGAGAAATGTTTCTTTTGCCATTGATGTGATAATACAACTCTTGATATAAATTTTAAGTAGCATTGTACAGGTCTAGAACTATTGTAACTGAGAAACCAGAGGAATTCCTTTTTACTGCTTTGGCCTTGCCACCCTCTCCCTCTCCCTCTCCCTTTCCCTCTTCCTCTCCCTCTCTCTACCACTTCCCATCCCCGTCGTCCCGCCCCCCCCCTAAACTTCCAAGAAGAAGGCGTATTCTTGTCTGGTCATGGGGAAAGTGTGGTAGGAGGAGGGTCTGTCCAACATTGTTTTTCATTGTCCCAGGCTTGTTGAGCATTTTTTGTGAAAATCACCCTCTCTTTGTACACTTTTATTGTTAGTATTGTTGCTGCTGCTGTTAGGGTTCTTTTTCTTATCTCATTACCGTTTCCAGTAAATTGCATTATCTTAGCCCATGGTCTCTGCCATGTCTGCCTCTTGTCTGCCCCTGGAGCGACTTGTGGTTTTCTTTTTAGAGGGAAGACTAAACTGGGAAATACCATTTCTAAGTCACCATACCCACCATACCTACTAAGAGATCATCTGTACCAAATTTTCCATCTATGTTTGAGAGATAGGTAACTTAAAAGTCAGTAGTTTGCTTTTATTAGGTGTCTGTCACTGATTCCTAGGAAGAAATGAGATTTCACTATACCAGATTGTGAAAACACTTTGATTATCCCTAGAAGTGCTAAATGCTGTCCTATCTTATTTCTTCCAGTCTAGTGAAGGAATGATAAGTATTAAGAAATCAAATGGAATGCACAAACCCAAAATTTCTGACTTTGTAAAGAGATTTTAAATTCTCCTCCTGTAAATTTATTATTTTAAAATCTGGAGCTTCTTTCCAAACTATTAGATTCTGCAAAATAAACAAAAGTAATTCACTGAAAAATATAAATAATCTAAATCTCAGCATATTAACTAGTTGCATGGGTTATGAATCTGTCTCTTAAAGAGGAACAATCCTCACAGTCAATTGATCAGGTCTACTTGTCTAGCATCCTCATTCTGTCTGCGTGGTACAACATTTCTTTGAGCTTGTTTCAGTGAACTTTCCCTCCTGCAAAATTCTTTACTACAGCATTTATAGGACTTCAAAAGGGATTTTCCAGGAAAAAGTGAGCCCAATTTATATTTCTCTTAGCAAAAACACAGGACAGGGACTATTCACTGGCTTATGTGCACCCAGGCTGAGATCTCTCAGCCCCCAAGACCACATGCTGAATCCAAGCTGCTTATTTATTAACAGTCTTTAACCCATACTTGTTCCCAACCAATCACTGTCTATGATCCTGTAAACTCTCTTGGACCAAAACCACACCAGGGAGCATGAGAACAATTAAAGCAGATACAGATGCTAGAGCTCAGCCTGGTTCCCTCATACTATTCAATTTGCTAGCTTAGGCATAGTCTGTACCTTCATTTGACTTGTTTTTATTGCACATTTTACCAAATATTCACAAGGAATGTAGTACTTTTTTCTCTTAAATTTAATTTGCATCAGATTTTACACTTAGATTTCCTCAGAAGCTTTGAATTTTATATGTAAAGAAGTGTTTTCCCTAACCCAATAATATTAAACCCCATTTCTTTTTCTGTGTTCCTCAGCTATGCATATACTGATTTTAGTAATGATAATGTCAGGAACAGTAGTAATGAAGCAATTACTATAGTGCTTGAAAAAACTGATAATAAAACTGATTACTAAAACTGATAATAAAACTGATTAATAAAACTGATTACTTTTCACATAAACACTAGAAGTGAAATTAATTCAGATAAATTCAACCTATTGTTGATACTTTAACTCGGAAAGAGATTTATAAAGAATTATAACTATCTTTCAGATATAAAGGCATTTGATACTTTAACTCGGAAAGAGATTTATAAAGAATTATAACTATCTTTCAGATATAAAGGCATTTGGCAATAACCTTAAAATGGAAGGAGCTTTGCAGCAGAGAATGAAAGGATAAAAGTAGTTCAAGAGGAACATGGTGAAATGAAAAGTGAAGGTCAATTCAAATGCTAAAAGCATTGAATTTCAGATACCTTTGTTGAAGTTTGGATGAGGGTAGAGGACAATAAAAGAATCATGGCCACATTTACATTTTTTGAAAAAACGTACAGGAACATTGCACTCAGTTTTCTTAGTTCAATTAATGAATGCAGTAGAGTCTATGACAATCTGACCCTCTGGAAAGAGAAATTTGCAAAGGCTTTTCTAAGTAGATTTTTTTGTGATTTTTTTTTTTTTTTTGACAATGAACATTGCAAAACTTTATATGTTGGAGTCTCCAGTCACTATGACAACATTTATACTATGGGACTCAGGAATACTCCCAGTTTCTGGTACCATGTGTCTCAGTTGTATTTCATACCTCTGTCAAGGTGAAAAATGGGTGTATGTCTCTGCCCAAGGCTAGAGATTGTTTGGCTTCAGAACAGAGAAGCCCAGAAGCATGGGCCAAAAACCAGCGAGATCTGAAAGGCACACCACTGGAGGCCAGCTCTCCTGAGGTACACACAAAACTCATGGTAGAAGCAGAGAGACACCAAAGAAAGCTAATTATGCAGGTAGCAATCTGGTAAAACTAAATTAAAGTCAGTGGTATGATTCACTCTTTATCTTACTGCAAACAAAAATGTAGGTAGGATTCCCAGTATTTCGTAGCTCACAAAGGTCTTTTGTGCATTAAGTATTGCAATTTACACAAATGACAAAAATAAAAGTCTTATTTTCATCTCAAAGGACTAAGAAAGAGTGGGATTTTTAGACACAAATAGAAAATTTAGACAATTTTCTTTGCTGAAGACAAAACAACACTTACATTCTTGCCATGTTCACAGGAAAGTTTTTTTTTGTTTTTGGTTTTGGTTTTTTTAAAGAAATCCAGCAAAAGGTGTTGCTTATTACAGTCAGCTTTACCTTTTATTCTGCCACTCTCACAATAAATTTCCAAATGGATACTTCAGAATATGTCATTTGCATTTGCATAGCGCTTAAACATTCTTGTCAGGAGACGAAAAGGAAGGTGTTAAAAGAAGCAAGTTTTTAACTTGTTCAGAACTCTTATTTAACACAGTTGACTTTTGTCTAACTCCTTTTTTCCTACCAGACAAGATCTTGATGCCTACACAAACTACTGATGTCAGTGGAGCACCAAAAAACATTGACTGAACACACCAATGAAGGTACAGGGTCAGAGGCCCTGTTTATAATTTTCAGAAGGTTTCTGTCTCGGAATTTGCATGTCAACCATTCACACAACACTTCTAATAAAAAGTTTACCCTTTCATAAAAGCCTATTAATAGTTTTGTACCTTTTTAATTAATTTTGCTTTTATTCTGTTGCATCTCCACAACTTTTTTCTGTTTTTTGTTTTCTAAGATATTTCCGTGTTTATTTGTGGCTTTATTTTTCTTGGTAATATGGGTTTTTAGAATGTTATTTCAGTAATCCTAGAACAGTTGGAAGGTATTTGTAATTCATAAAATGGTCAAGCAACACATCATCACAGATAAAAATTGCAAGTTTTATCCAAAATTAGAAAATATTATTCCAATATCTAAACTACCATCAATCAAGAAGTGAAGCTTTTCCTCTAAATCCTGGACTTTTTTTCAAGCTGCTAAATATATAGATCCCTGATGCATTCTAAATGGAAAGATAGACACACAGATATGCACTACAATATGTTCCTCATTCCATTTTCCCTTGTGAAGTCCACTGTCATACAAGAAAATCAGAAATTTGGGGAAAAGATCAGGTTTGTTACTGGAAAAGAAGAACTGAATAACACTGTGGAGAGAGACAGATGCACTCATCTGCAAGTCATTCTAATTGTCTATTCTCTGTGTACAACTCTGGCTGCAGGTAGGTTATGCTGGACTATGTAACACTTTTGCTTAAGAGGCTAGATCTGAAATCAGAGAGGGATTAACCACAGGTGGACAGGCAGGTGTTCCAGAGGGTTTGAGTCATGATTTACAACTGTCATTGGAAGGGCTTACCAGTACAGACATTTTCCATTACCTCAATGAAAACTGCCTGCAAAAGTAACATAACTTGAGATGCTGCAGTCCACAGACATGTGAGGCTACCAGCAACAGATGGGGGGAGCACACTTGAAATAAATGAAGCAACTAATTGTAGGGCAAAAAACAATGTAGCCCTTGGGTAAGATATGGAGGACAATATGGTATGGTTACAAGGAGAGGTGTATGAAGTGAAACAAAAAAAACAATTTGAACAGTTAGTTTCATAGCCTGTCTAGCCTCTGTCTGTCTCCAGAAAGAGGTTAGCTAGGACCTCATGTTTGCATGTCTTGGAGTTAACATACCTCCACGGCCAAGGTAGTTGTGTCTTCAGCTCAGATGGTCACAGAGCACGGGCTTATAAAAGGTTGGAGGGTCATGTGTACAACCAGAACAAACATGATCTTTTGGGAGCTGAGACTTGTGTGAAAATTGGCCAGTAATGATAAATATGCATTTCACCTGTAATGGTGATACATTTCCTCAGGACTGGAACACAGTAACATGACAGTATTAGGGAAAATTTTTATAGAAAATCATACTAAAAATTATATATAGATTAACTGCAGATTTAAGTTATCGTTGCTGTCACTGGAGAACTTGTGTTGAAAATACTGCTGTTTTAAAACCAGAAGGAAACAAAGGATATAGTATAGCCAGAATGACAAATTTTCACCTAATAAAAGAAATGTGTAGCTACTCGCTTCACTGGATTTACATTTGATTTGCACTTCAGAAGCTTTAAATTTTCTGTAGAGCAAGACATCTTGTTTGGGAAGTTTCATGTTTGGGAGGTTAGACAAATGAAGAGGCTTTAATGTTTCATGGCAGTCATGTTAAGGAATATACTTTCATCTGTCTACAGACAGATTATACATTTCAGGGCTGTCATAGTTTAGGTCTTCCCCTGAGAAAAGCACTGAAAATGCAGATTAGATGCCTCAGATGAAACAGTAAAAATTACAAATGGGAACAATTCACATCAGTGGAGAAGATTATGATTATTTCCTCAGCTAAAATACCTTATCTCTTCCATGGAACTCCTTTCACTGTTCCAGGATAACGTCGCTCCATTTGCATTATAGGCTCTGCTGTATGTGGAAAGTATGAAATAGGAGTTCTTTCCACCTGCACCATAAACAAGAAATTTTACTGTTTGTGTTCTAGAATGTGAGCACATTTTTTTGAATTCAATTACCTGTGACATGAAAATGCTATTAAGAATATTAGCCTTTTAATAAAGTTGATCTCTTAAGTAATCTCTCTTGCAAAAGTATATTTGCAACCATTTAATTTTCTATTTATTTAGAAAATCAGATATTTTGAACAGCCACTGCACATCCTTAAGTCTTTCTGCTAAGCAAAACATGCAGATAACTAAGTTAACATGCAAGGCTGTTATGAAAATCGAGAATTGTTTAGGAATTTCTTCAAAAGATGATAAGTGCATCTTGTTCAAACACAGAAGTCTGGACTCCTCTAAGTACAAAAGCAACAGGCAGCTTAAGACAAAGATTAGCAGGGGTCAGAGGAAAATCACAGTAAAGGTGTCACCAAGTTGTAGCAGCCAGGAAGGTAGGATTCAGGTCCTGATCATGACATTGAAATGTAGGTCATACATAAATGTTGTCATTGGTCAGTGAAGCTCTAGTCATACAGGCAGGTGTGAACTAGCTAGCCAACAAATCACCAAATCCAGCTTCAGAGGGACCTGAAGCCCTGTCAAGCACTTAGAAAACATCACCTGATTCCTCCAGAATTTTTTTTTTTTAAAGACATTAAGAGTCTGATATGTACAGGTTGCAAACTGACATGAGCAAACTCCATCTGTATTAGCAAACTGACTTCATCTTTATTTCTCTCTGATACTGAGATACAGAATGATCCTGTCTGTCATGTATTGAACAGTTCTACCCTGCCAAATACAGTGGGTATGTGTAGATTGAGTGGATATGTATACTTCTGAGGCTGCTAATTAGCTTAAGCCAAAACTGTACCAGGATCCAGTCACAGGGAGCACTCCCTAGTGCTTTTTAGTTTCCTAGCATGGATAAAGCTGCTAAGTGTGGTCATTCAGAAAAGCACGAATTTTCAGTCTGAGCCATCTACCTGTATTTTCTAAGAACCAATGACTTCTTGACTTTGCAACAAGGCTACCACAGCTTTTATTCTTTATGTAAATTCAGTGGTCTTCTCTTGTCCATGTTTCCTAGTGAGCAGAAAATAAGCCAGCCTTTAAATGTTGTCAAATATTTAGTACAAACAAAGTTTTTGGTGGCATCCTCCAGCTGACTGGGAACAGTTGAACCCACTGAGGCTGAAGGTTTGTGATTATGTGGCTGTTCATTAGTCATGGTCTGTCTAGTAAGTAAGGCATCTGGCCATGAATTTGTTACTGGACTCTGACCAAAGGCCTTTTAGGGTAACCCAGATGTTTTTTGTCCTCTATGATCAAACCACATTAGAGCCAAGACTATTCACATCACATCTTACATGTCAGTTGCAGAAGGAAAGACCGTGGTAGCCTAGTTTTAGACCTTTACTTTCCTTCCCCTGCCCCATCCCCAACACTCCCCCTCCCGCTGCCCCCAAAGATTTTGAAACTATAGAGGTGGAAAGCCAACAAGGTATTGTGAATCAATTTGGCCATAAACATATTCCACAACACAAAAATAATTTCAGAAAGTGAGAATTCTTGTTTAAATAAGAGATCATCTAAAACACAATTTAAAATATTGCTTTCTCAGCTTAAAATGGTCCTCATCAAGCCAAAGGTGCAGTAACTGAAAACCTGCCTTGAGGTATGTACTGAGATTGTTCATCAAACTGATTTTCCTCAAGCTCATCACAATTCCACAAGAAGAGAACTGGAGGCACTTTTTTCACATTACAAGAATCTAACCTTACTAGCAGTGATGCAAGTTACTTTTACCTGCATTCAGCTGTTCCCAGGCTTTGTTGCACCTCAAGCAACAAACCCATTTATGCATCCTATATAAATGCTTTAAATTCTTGGGACATGCAAACTAAGAGAATGGAACAGTTTTTAAATTGTGGAGCTTATATCCAAGAGGATCTGTGAATGTCAAAACTATCAATGTATTCAAAAAAAAGATTATATATTATTTCAACAGATATCCGTTGATGGATAGTGAACATGATGGTCTAGATTGAATTTTGGCTCAAAAGGTCCTGAACCAGATTTAGTATCTGGATTTTAGTACAATGTGCTAGTAAAAAGATCACTCTGTACTTGCCAGGGTTTTGGTGTTCCCAGGAAAAACTACTGGTCTCTGTTGAAGTCAGCCTTTAGACTGATGTTTTAAGGTCATACTTACCTTACTCCTTAAGCAAAACAGAACTGACTTTGTCCACAGACCCGTTTTCCTAGCATTTCTAATAGTCCAGTAGTCTCACTAGCACTGTAACAAAATTCTATTCAATCAGTATTTATTTCTATATTGTAATATAACAGAATATGTTTATTCATAGGATATAAGTAAGAGGAAAATGTTGTTTGGAAGAATTCTGAGTCACATCTGATCAAGTTGCTTAACTTGGAACACACAAAGTAGCAGTTTTTTAAAAAATAGTTTTGATGACTTGAAAGCTCAGGAAGTTAAAACTGTTCAGCTCACTATGCTTGGTAACAAGGCTTCTACGGTGTACCCCAAGGTCATGCACACACATTTGCCTTTGTTGCCATCACCCAAATAAATGTTTCTAAAGTACAGCATGCATAGGAATAACTGCAACTGCATTTGGGTGGCTCCTTCAAGGTATCTATGTGATCTATACATTATCTATCCTCCAGAACCCTGAGGAAGGGCCAGTCCTTTATTTCTGTAACCTTCTAGCAAGGCTAATCAAATGTCCGCTTTGTAAAAAATGTATCCATACTTGCTTCTTGAAAACATCACTCACAGTCTGTTGTCTGGCACCAGGGTTGACTCCAGGATTACGTTATTTCACTGCTGATTATAAAAAGCCAAGACAAAGACATAAACTGAACAGTTTTTGTCATTGATTTCATTATTGTAATCCCTACTCCATCTGTTTTTGTAAAATAATGAATCATCACTAACTTATTGTAAAAGAAGGTGTTCTTTCAGGACAAGCATGATTTTCATGGCAAGAACCTATTCATTCTGAATTGTTAGTTTAATCTTCTGCACATTTTCATGATTACATTCTTATTCAGGTTTTATGTTGCATCCTGGCAGCAGTAGTACAGAAGAAAGGCTAGAGATGATTTCAAAATACAAATTTTTATAGTATGTTTGTGATTGATGCCACACTGTTCTTGTGGAGTATATATATGGATTTATCCATGCTGCTTTTGTTAGCAGTGGGCAAGTGGGAGATTGCATACACTGGTGTGATGTCTTGTAGATGGAAGTGTTACACATAAAGGTCACACTCGTGATTTTTATAGTTTGCGTAATTTAACTCAAAATAACCCAGTGTATAAAAGAATCTCACAGGTTTTTAAGTAATGTCCTGATGCTTTTTTTATGTGACTTCCTACTTTTCTTCTGAGTGATCAACTTATGTTGATAGAGGATACCAGTTATGTTCTAAAATATACTTGAGAGATTTAGGTCATTTAAGGCACAATAACTCTCAAAAAGCCATAGGAACCTAATAGGCATAAGTCACTGCTGAGAGGAGTGAACTGGGTTGATAGGCCCCTTAGAAAATTTTGAAAATGTGATTTTTACCTTTGATGTTTACTATTATTCTAATCCCTTGTCACTCATTTTGACATTTGAGGTGAAATAGATCTTGCATATCTCCACACTGCAGTCATCTACATCTGAATGGCCAGAGAAATAGGTGTTTTTCAGGTATTTTTTTCTATTTTGGATCTGTAATGTAAATTTCCATGAATTAAACCTTACAAATCAGACCAACTCTTTTTTAATTGTAAGGAGACTAAGTCAGTAGTTGACTAAAATTTTCACATTACATTCCACAACAGTTTTGAGCTAGATTCTATTTATAGCCCTTGTAAGATTTCATCAGACAGATATTACAAAAAAAAGAAAAAAATTCCAGAGATAAAGGACCAGACCAAATCCCATTCAAAGCAGGGCTGACTTCTGAGTTAGGCTCAGATTCAGTGATGAACCAGGCTGCTCAGAGACAAATTCAGATCAGTTTTCTGGGGATTGCCCAGCCTATCCTCACAATGAGTTCTGCAGACAACACTTGAAACTCAGCTGCCTCCTTGATCCTGGCACCTTCCAATTGTGAGCACCTTTCTGATACACACCTCCCTCAACCTCATTCTTCAGAGCTGCCTAACTTTCTGCTAACTGGTGATGCTGCTGCAGAGCTGAATAGTCTCTGTAGTCACTGTCCACTACTTCACAGAACAGAATTATAGAATGGTTTGGGCTGAAAGAGACACTGAAGATCACCTTGTTCCAATCCCCCTGCTGTGGGCAGTGACACCTTCTACTAGACCAGGTTGCTCAAAGACCCATCCAATGTGGCCTTGAACACTTCTATGGACGGGACATCTACAACTTTGCTGGACGTCCTGTTTCAGTGCCTCATTACCCTCACATTAAAGAGTTTTGCTCTTATATCTAACCTAAAACTAACCTCTCAGTCTGAAACCAATCCCCCTTGCCTTTATCACTGTATGCCCTTGGTGAAAAATGCTGTCGTCGTCTAAGATTCTCTAGGTAAAAACAGGGTAGAATAAAAACTATGCATTGCTTTTATCAACCCTGAGAAATACAGACAAACAGAAGATGCAAGTTTTTAAAAAGACATCTTCAAAGGAACACAAACACCTGAATATCTCTCTGTTGATTCCTGCAATGTTTGACAAATATGACCTTGTGAACCATTTTCTTTAAAATGTAGACAGAAAATATTCTATGTGATAAGATATAATTGCCTGATTTCTACAAATACTTGGCTAGTAACTCTCTACTAGTAGCTATTTATACCAGTTAACATCTGCCCTTGTAACGAAAATTATATTCTGAGGAATAGCAGTGTTTCAATTAACATTGTGAAACCTTGCTGACAGCTAAATGTAGGTAGTTGTTGTGCCATGGGGAAAACAAGTTTTATGAATGCATTAGGGTTGGGATAGGACCAGGCTGAAAACCCATATGATTTACATATAATTTTTTTATTTGAGAGAAAATATTGAAAAATTAGGTTACTATAGTATATAGTAAAGAGAGGGGGTAGTGTCTTTTCTAGTGTCTGAATACACATACAATACTAAAGGAGGCTTCTATTTCAGATCTTTTTCTACTTTCCAAAAATAAGAGAAGTCTTTAAATCCAATAAAAAACATTCTACTGTAAACAGGTTTTGTAAAAATATTTTTCTTCATTAATTTTATTTTTAAAACCAAGTATTTGAAACTAATGACCTACTAGTCTCCCTAGCCTGAATATATTCACTGAATTAGTAGCCTGAACACTTCCATGCCAAAATGCACTCATCACTTACTCAATGCAGAATTCAACTCATCTGACCCAGATGTCGGAAAGAGAAATCAATAAAGCTTACACTACTTGAAACAGACAAATCATGAACAGGAGAACCATTCTCTGCCTGCTTAAGAAAAGGTCTCTTAAATATCTGAGGAGAAGGAAATACTGTGTGAGTAATAGAAGTTTAAAAGAATTTCCTGGCTACTGTTTATACAACAAATATAAAAATAATAGCTTATATTTTAACAAGCAAAATGTGAGACAGCCTGACATATGGTGATGATGTTAAAGCCTGGACCTCTAATCCCAGGGTTGTGGTAGGGAAACCCTGAAATTGGAGTGTCTTTTTTATTCTTCCAACTCCAATAATTTACTCCCAAAGTTCGTGTAGTCTAGTGATTGTTTGCATGAGCAGAAGTCTCCAAAGGCCTTACTTTCCATGCTGCAGTCTCACAATGTCTTTTGCAGGCTTGGTCTGGAAATTTGCAACACCCTGTTCATCCATGGTTTCATTGCTAACAGTGTGGTTTACTGATGAACAGCTGTAAGTGTCTAACAATTTGCAGAAAGGTTATGCGTGCCTGTTGCACTAAATAAAGGCTATCTCTGTGCTACCTGCTTCTTTGCTGACTGTATATCTTTGTAAAATACACTGCTGACAACTTTAGAGAGTGGTGCTTTTGGAAAGTCTGTAGCAGTTGACAGGCTGGACGGGCAGTGTAGCATTTCTCTTTCAGAAAGTATAATTTGCAGGAAATGGTCTAGAATTTCCAAAGTGACTAGAGCTAGAGAGATTTTGAGTGGTGGTTTTTTTATATTTTTTTCCTTTCTTCTGCTTCTTCTTTCTTTTTTCCTCCTTTCTCTCTCTTTTTTTTCTAATTTTTTTCCTCCTCTGTCCACCCTGTGAAATCTAAAACTGGATTTGTTGTTAGAGAGGAACAGCTCAGCCAGTGCTGGGAAAAAAAAATACATTTTTCTTTCTAATCAGGGGCTCACAAATTCATGCTGCCCGAGTCGCATTTTACTTGTAATATACAAGGTCAAAATCTTACAAGTGTCAAAGCTGATGAAGTGCTCACGACATCAGTTCATTGGAGCTGCATACAGAAGACTTGATGACAAGACTTGGCTCCTTAAGAAAACAGAAACAAAACCTTTGCTGTCATTTGGCTGAGTAAGAACCACCAATTGCGGTGCTGGATTTTGGTTGTTTTTGCCACTCACCGAAATAACTTGTGTAGGAATTGAACAGACTCACCATCTTCCACAGTGAGACTTCTGAACGGCCAAACTACTCCAGGACTTCGGTTCTTGTAAATTCACCTACACTGGGGAGATGCAGGAGAAGGAGGAAGAAAGACAAAGAACAGGAAAGGCAATGCAAGGCAGGGAAAGGGAAGGCAAGGAAAGATAATATCTTTATAACTGTAGATTAACAAAAAAAAGGCCTACACACTTAAAGTAGAAGGCAGATAAAAGTTAGCAGAATGCATTGTTTTCTAAATATAGTCTTTCCTCGCAATTTTATTCCTAAAGTTTTTAAAATGTGCAACTTCCTCATGATTTTGAATGTTTATATTTAGCAATATTTAAAATCTAAAACTGACATAAGAAACATAATTCAAGATGAGATCGTAAAATACAACTACAACCATTCCAATGTAAAATGTACTAAAACTTATTATAAGTAATCCTTACTTCAGAATTATCCAGCTTCAGCATTCAGTCAATGTTTTTTCTTCTAATGCTGTATTTGATATGTTAAAAAGTCCTCAACAATTTATGTCTGTTTTCCTTATATATATTTGTGGGTTATATATTTTTATTTGGGTTTCATTGATTAGTTATGTTTCAAGATTCTGCCTTTGGTTTCTTTTATAAAAATAGAATGTATAAGTAAAATATCTTATATAAACACAAGTACTTTTATTCTAGATTCCTGTCAAAAGACAATGATATTCTCTATTTCCGTCTCACCATGATGACTGGCATTCATTATGGTGTCATCTTCTAATTCTTTATAAACTCCTCCAGACTGATGATGTTTCCTTGAAAGCAGTGCTGAGCCATAATTTCGTGATGCCCTAAATAAACATTAATGAAAAAATAATATTTTCCCTATTTTTTCTAGTGCCAGATATCAAGATTAACTTAGAAAAAAATAACTTTATGTGTAAGGTAAACATTGACAGTATCAAAAGCATCTTGTTGTCATTGAATGATATGGGCATAAATAATACACAAGAAAAGAATTATTAAATCTCTATTCCTTTCATACAATAGGACTGATAACTTTATGTTCCTTATCTAACCTTGCTATTCCTAAGAATGTTTCCTTCTGCTGAATCTAGAGTACCCTAATGTAGTATTTAACCTCCATAACCATGGCATTTTTCATCAATATCTTCAGGGTTTTTGCCAACTTTAAGTTCTTTATCTCTCTGTTTTCATAAATTACTCTCAATTTCACTGTTTATTTTATCATTGATGTTATATCTTTCTATTTAACTAGGTTCTTTTGTAACAAAATAGTTCTTCAAATATGAATGAAGAATTATTGAAGAGGAAGAGTATTTTTAAGACTTTTGGATTCCCAGTTAGTGTTTTAAATTTTGTATACATAAATGTTCCCTTGCATTATAATAAGATTATGTTTGGTTTTGCTTCAGGACATTGAACTTTTTAAAATTTTAATAAATTAGTATATGAGGATATGAGACGTTCACTCAACCACTTTCTCTCTTCTTGACTCTATACAAGCCTTTCAGTTTTAGTGTTTTACATGACAGTGCTTAGATATCCAAAAGACATATTTCATATTTTCGTATATTAAACTACACTACTTGGTTCATGAGCTATTAACAGATTTACCTGCATATTTGTTATATGTGACATAATATAAAGATGCATTTAGTCCAAACTAACATTTTACTACTTAAGAATTTCTTTTCTCTAGAGATTGCAATAATTATTTGCACTTGAATTTTTCATCTAGGCAAAATAATAAAAAGCAGCATTTATAAAAGGAATTTTCAGTCTAAGATAAAATAGATTAAAAAAAATTACGAGCAAAAACAATGAAATGGCCAATACCCTTGTCAATAACAATGCAGGAAAACATTGGGGCTGCTGATGCCTTTAAAGTTGAGTGCATCTTACTCTGTGAAAAAAAGACAGAAGTCATGTACCATCCTTTCAGAAACAAAGCCCAGTATATACCAACTAAGTAGTAACTAATTAAATGTATAATAAATTTGCAACTTTTCCTGGCACTTGGGCAAACTGACTCAGGTTGGTTAACACCTACAATATTGACTTTTATCACCATCCAAAATAGGGAACTGCACCTAAGCCACCTGTGGAAAATGGTATATTGTTTTAATTGATGTTTTAATACCCAAAATGGGTGTGAGAAAGGTTTGGGAAACTTGTTGAAGACCTGGGCCAGAAAAGTGCCCAGGGCTGCCCCAGCAGGTTAACAATACAGGCAATCCTCTTCCATTGCCCAAGAGCACTATTGCCTACTCTTTCCTTCTACAGAAAAAAGACGACAAATATGCCATGCCCTGAAAGCATAAATAGTATAATGTGAATACTGAATATTGTCACAGACCAAGATGGACTTAACGAAGGGTTAGAAGTACTACATATGGTTATACAGTTAATATGGTTATACAGTTAATATGGTTATACAGTTAATATGGTTACGGTCTGCTTTGGGGCTGGTGAGAGAGTTCACAGCATTATTGAAAGTAGGTAAGCAAACAGTAAGCAGACCTAGACAAGAAGACAGTATACTTTCCAACAATTTAACAAAATATGATGATTTGTAAAATGACTAGCTTCAGTTTGACATTGCCATTTTCTGTTCTAGTACCTGTTTGGACATCTGCATTTGTGTAAATACCATGCTGATAAATATGCCTATAACAATATACCACAGCTCTTGGTCTCTTCTCACCTGACAGCGACTCTTCTTTGTGTTTTTTGTTTGTCATTTCAGGCATTTTCACCTTTGCTCTAGCAGTTTTCTATGCTTCAGTCTCATTCGTATTCATGTTCCACTGTCCAAGTTTAATGAAAGTCGTAAAAGTGGCCTAAAGTCCCTTCTCAGAGTTAGGCCCTATCATAATACAGTGGAGTTTGATTACTATTAAAAATGGAAAAACACCCTACAAATGGAGTTGGGAAGGACTTCAAGTTATCTGATTAACTTTTTAGCACCAAGATAAGGTTAAATGATGCCTAAACATTTTGCAATTGTTTTTCTTACCTGTATTTAGAAGCTTCCACTCATGGAGATCTTGGAGGCTCCCCAGATAGGCTGGTTCTGTGTTAAACTAACTTTACCTCTAAACAGTCTTTCCCCCCTTAAATCTTACCTAAATGTCCTTTACTGCAATTTAAAACTGGTTATTGTTTTTGCTATTCATCAGAGATATGGATGTGATATGGATGTACATTGTTCCCATCTTTGCAGGATTCTTTCAGTTACTTGAATACTATTTTTGCTTCTCTCAAACTCTGGATTTAACAGCCTCAGTTCTTTCTGTTCTACTTATTGTTCCTACTTTCCAGACTTTTAGTACTTTTCTTGCTTCTGGCAGAATTTCTTCTTATTAATAGACACCCAGTCACAGTAGTCCAGCTGTGGTTTTAGCAGCACTGAATAAAGAGGAAAGTATCAGTCACAAAACTGATTGGTTGAATACATGCTCATGAATCTATTTTTTTTACAAAAAATGAATTTCACATTCAGATTATGATTCCCTAGAGCCCCCAGTTTCTTTTCTGGAGAGCAACCACCTGGCCTGAAGATAAAATATTGCAGAATGTGCTTTCTGCAGACCATCTCCTTTTTTGAACACTTCACCAGTATGTGTGTTCTTCCTTCCATCATGGTGTAATCCACAGCTTTAATGCCAATGTCAGCAAAACTGCTTCTCAGTGCTCAAGACTCAATACAGTAGCAATCAGCAGTAACTATGTGGACTTAAGAGATAACCACATATAAGTGATCTGTATTTCCATATCCCCATTGCATCAGAAGTGGGGGCACTTCACTTCCCAGCAAAACTAATCATCTGAAAGACCAGAAGCTAACTCAAAATTAATCCATAAAAGATGGAGCTTATATGCACAGGTGATCTTCTACAGTAAACTGTAACATTAACCATTTTATGCAACTGTAACATTAACAACTTTATGCTCATGTGATTATAATGTAATGTAATATAGAATAATATTTTATGATGATTTTACAAGATTGCATTTTATCATGTAATGTAATGTAGTTAATCTAAAAGATGAAATTAAAGTATGATTGTATAAATTATAATAAAATAATAGAATAATATGCTATTATAATGTAATATAATGCATATACATATATATACAAATGTGGATATGTAATACTAATACCTTTGAATTCCTTAGCATCACTAGACAACAGGATATATGGTAAGCTAAATGTTTCAAGGATCCTGGGGCCAGCAGCACAGCTTCGTATAATTTGTACTATTAAATTGTTCTACCTTCCAGAACAGGGTGGTCACGTTCAGACTGCCTATTAGATATGTTTCTTGGCACATGCTTGCTCCTGAGTAATGCCTCAGAGCAGTTGGGAGATCCTTGATTGCCAGACATAACCACACCCGGGACCTTCTTATTAGTTACAGATGTGCCAATAAAGCTGCAAAATTATAGACTTCTCTCCCTCACCTCATATTTAAGACAAGATTGTTCAGAGATTTAACCCATTCTCCTGGAATCAGATTTAAAGAGTCATGGCACCCTCCTTTAACTATTGCACCTCATATGATTTCCATTTTAAAGAGTAGCCCAGTACCCCTATTCACGATTGAATTATCTGTTGAATGAATACATCACAAAACAGCAAACAGTACCTAGTTTTAATGTTGTAATTTAATGTCCTTTTAAAAGCTTACTCTTAACTCAAATGTTGATACTAAGAGAAAGAAACTTCTGCTGGAAAACCATATTTTATATCCCCATTACCATCCTCATCACAGTCTTGATTATGGTGACTGTCACACTCATTATGACCTACAATTACTCACAGCAGCAGTGCTACCATGTTGTTTAAACACCTATGTGTTTGAGCATATTATAGTTGTGTTCAGGTAACATACCTGAAATTTAAGGTCTCAAGGAGTTCTCATCTAAAGATGTGGGAAGAAATAATAGTCAGAGATAAAGAAAATAGCAGCAGAAACAACAAAATTGTGATAAACAGAGTTTTAATGAACGTCTACCCTAGAAGACCAGCTGCTACCATACTGAGTGTTGATCCAAAGGGCTGATACTTCAACTACTTATTCTACTGAACAAACCTAATGAACTGAGCATTCATGGGGTCAGGACCCTTGCTTGCATTTTGTTACAACTGTCTGGGCATCTATGAATTCCACAGTGTTCAGGTTTTTAGAGAATTTCTGTGAATTTCAACATGTTGAGATATTTGTGGATGGCTGGACATGAAAGTAATCACTGTGCTACATTCACTGAGAACCCTTGAGTGCTGCCAAATTAAACTTTGGGCTGAACAAACAGCTGATAGAAGTAATTCAGGCAAAAACATTCTGTTGTAAAATTGTTCAGATTGTAGTTCTGTTCACTTGTTAAGTATTCACCTTCTTTGTTTCTGGTGCCAGAGAAAGCCACAAAACCTAACTTTCCTTCAAAGCACAAGAAGAAAGAAAGTACTTAAGAACTGCAAAATTAATTTGGATTTCTTAAGCCTTTCTGCAATAAGACAATTACCATGATTGAGGGATACTACGCTTCTTGCTGGCATGTTTGTTGTAAAATAAGATTTATCCCTCCTTTAAGAGAATGTTATTGACCCTTGTATTTTTCAGTATGTTCTCATTACTTTTATGAATCGCCTTGAAGACTAGCAAAAAGCAATACTTCTACTGTTTTCTGTTTGTAAGTCTTTATGCCTGAAAGAATGACTCGCATGTGATCCTGCATTGCAGCCTACTGCACAATCACATTGCTTTGGCTTAGGCTAGATTTGATTCGGTAACTGTCAGTAAAAAGTTTTGTATTTTGGCACTGAAAAAAAATCTAAACTTTTTTTTAATACTCTGATAACTCTAAAGATGCAATGACAAAGGGAAACATTTAGGGTAGGATTTATGTCATCTAATTTTAAAGTTTAACACTGAAGTCTAAGATAGTTGCTCCCTTTAAAATGATCAACAGGCATCTTCAAAGGACATGAATTAGGTCTTTATTTTTTGGGATAAATTGATCTGATTTGATATCCAGAGATGTCTATTTCCTTAAAGGGCTATAAAGAGACCCAGAGCACATTTAGCTTGGACTTGGGGTTAATTTTTTTTAATGTCTGGGCAGATGAATCCCTCACCTAGTACCAGTCAGAATGTTTTTGTACCTCATAGATCAATATTTGAGCAATAAACCAAAAGGACATGTAGGAGAAGCTTCTTATTCTTGCAAAAAACTGGGAGTAATGGTTCTAGAAAATATTTTTACCATCTTACAGATGTACTTTCACTCCTCTGAGATTCACTTTTTATATGTAGTCAGATGAAGACATAAGCACTGAAAGGCACTGTTTTTATGACCAAACCTCATTCAATATGCTTTTTTTTGGTCTTTTTATTCCCAAAATATCTCATTCTCAGCCTTAAATGAGAGTTGCAATTTGTTGTTAGCTCTTCACAGACACATGAATCTTAAGTGAACTGAATTAAGAGTCATCACAGTACAAAACACCAAAGCAGAAAATGCAGTTATGTCCCACTCCCTAGATTTCACTTGGTTCCTATTTATATTGTCCATTTAACCTGCAAATCAGACTGAAGACTAGCAAACTAAAACATTTTTTATATTATGTGCTCCAGTTTATTTATTATGTGCCTGAAGAAATGGTAAGTGTATGAAGTTACTACAAGCCTACTGCAAAGTAGGGTCTCTCTCTCTTTGGCACACCAGAGGTCTTTCAGATTGACAGCCAGGGAAAACTTTTCTTAAATCTAGCAGTCAATGTAGCAGTCAATCACGTGCATCACGTAGTGATTTCTGTACTCTGTATGCTGTTAATTTTTTGATACAGAAATTGTGCTGCTGTGTCACTGGGCCGACAAGTTCAGAAATTCTACAACCAGATTACTTTTTGTTTCATTCATTAATTTCACATAGCTACTGGGATAAATAATGTGCTGTTGTACTGGAAACAAATTTCTCAAAGATGTCTATAATGTCAGAGACACATAACAGTAATCTAATTAGGCACACTGGATCATCAAAACTGATTTGATGTGGCTCTTGGGTTTGCTGACTTCTAAACACTAGAAAGAACACAATAAGTAGAAACAGAATAATTTTTTAAAATAGGATCTTCCCAATTGTATTTTAAATAATTCATCTACTTTGTGGTCCACTATCTCTCTTCAAAACAATTTACCAAATATATTTTATGCAGATTGGTTTTACAGTTTTTACAGTTGCAGCCTTTATTGGCAAGGATTGGAAACAGCAAATAAATAGCATAAAAGGTGTTCAGAGGTGCTGCAGAGAGCTCTGTGCCTTGTGTCTTTACTAATAACTATGTTTTAATGAAGTGGTGAGACACATACGGGCCTTTAAAAAAGGTATTAAGAGGAAGGTCTAGTTGTCAGGCAAGCTGTCATCCTTTTGCCCTCTTCTTCAAGCACAGAGTATGTATCTCAGGGGCTGGGATTATTGCAACCTGTTACCTGGGAATTGATATGAACACAGACTGATTCTGGCATCCGCTTATTTTGATTTCTTGTTTAAGGTCAGAATTTGGTGCTTTTTGTGGAACTGGCAGGAGCTTTACAGCTAAAACAGATTTGTAGGAATGAACAAAAAAATTTGTCAACAATGTAATCAATTTGCTTGCAATGGAATGGAATTAGGTGCTCTGTGAAATTTTTAACTGATTGTATCCTTACTTTTTAAGTGGATAGTAACCAGCTGCAGTGTAAATAAGACTTGAGATAGGTTTCCTTCCATTCTGTGCATTGCCAGAAGTGACAACTGTGCTTTCATATCCTGACAAGTGGATAACTGGTTTTAGAGACTAGACTTCTGTAAAGGAGCAGACATCACTGTGAGCTGTGAACCACTGGGCTTGTGTTAATCCATTCATAACTTAGTGTGGAGAACTCTTAACAGCAGCAATGATGTACGAGAAAAAAGTAGATAGCCTGAGTGCTGCAAGTCACTGCAGATCTGGGAAGAGGTGCAATTAGGCTTTTGAGATGAGTGTATTTGATTCATAAATTATTGAAAAATGTAAATATTGCTAAGGAGAGAGTTAGGAAAGGTGACTGAGTGGAAAGTATCTGAATTTTTTAAAAGCAAAGCAATAGCATATATAAGAAAGTGAAAATGTGTATGAAACTGAAATTTAAGAACTAGTTGTGCTACTTTTAATGTTCCTTGTAATTGATCAATTACATTAAAACCAGATACATCTAGTATCATCTAACACACATCTAGTTACATATAACACACATTTAGTCCAGGTTTGCAGCATGTCATCTGCTCACTTCTTTTTGGAGAATGGATTGCATTTACCGTTACAAATTAATACTGAAATAAGATACCTGATAGCAAAAAACACATCAAGGGCACTTGTGGAGCTGAGGGTTGAGAGCATCCACTATATGGATACCAAACCCTACCTGCTTGTGATTCGCTGCTGCAGAGCAGCCCTTCCATACTTAGTGTAAGGTTGTTGATGAGGAACATGGTTTACATATTTCTTAACTGTTATAAATAGAATAGGATCAGCGAAAGGAAGGCTTGACCAAGGATGCCTTGTTGCTAGGGTAGACAATCTCACGGGAAATAGCTATCATTTGTGGTTCATTATGTCTCAGGGTTTGGTTGGATAACAATGCATATGAGTAGGGCTTGCATTTTGATTTTTCATTCAGCCTTAATTGACTCTTCAACAAATTTCTCTTGGTAAATCTGTGTTTTCAGTTCCTCTGCCTATTATCACCTACAGGTATGATACACTAAGCTTGTTATTATCTGTGTGAGTAAATTTAGTGGCTCAGGAGCTGACCATTCTTCTGAGGTAGAGAAAAGCAAGGTGTTGGAGAAGGAGTGAAAAAAGAGTAAGGAAAGAACTAAAAATACTTACTAGGAGAAGCAGGGATGAAATTACAGTAGAAAAATGACCCTGGATAAGAAGATGTTCTTATAAATCCTGTTTTTTTTCTCATATCTTATTGACAATGTGAGATCCACTGTATGGACTTCTTCAATATAGGACTGATCCTTAGGTCAAAAGAATCCTTACTTTTGAAAAGAGCTTGCAACTGCCTGTTCATTGTAGGTACATGAAGAACGAATCTTCTGTTACTGAGCTAGAGCCAAAATTTAATATCTGGGGTGGAATATGTATCTGATCTCCCTGGTCTGTCTGGCTCACATGCTGAGCTACTTGTCCCGGTAATTTAACGTTCTGGAAGGGAAGCACATATGACACAAGCATAGCAGTCTCTGTTCTGATTTTAACCTTAGATTAGCATGCTATCCTCACAGAAATCTGAAAAGATATCATGCTTGGAAAACTCTGCATATATATAGGAGGGTTCTTCTTTTTAAAACAAAACCTGTGATCGACCTTCCTCTTTTCCTAAGAACTCTCTGATCTTCCTGCATTGTATGAGCTCCCACTGCAGGTTTTAATTCATGTATCATATTTTACTTTTGGCCTAAGCAGTGAAATATTAGAAAAGTATGATAAAGCCTTTTGGATGATCATGGTTACTTCAGAGTAGCTGCTTTTCTTAGGCTTTTGTGCTTAGTTACTTCTTTATCTGCTTTGGGCTTTCTTGATAATGGTAATTCCTGTTTCCTAAGAGTGTAATTGTGAGGAAAATTAAATTATATAGTAATTTAATAAATTATCTTGGATTATTAATATTCCCTTGACAAAAAGTTTCTACTGCTTTAATGAAAATGTTTTTGCATATAATTTTCAGTTCACCAGTACAGCTGCATTATTTTTATTTTTTTTTACTGTATTCTGACCACAGGATATTTGTCTCTTGGTTCTGTTTTCATGTGTTATGTAAACACAAATCTTTTCTTTTCAAAAATATAAGGACTGAGGATAAACCTGTAAAACCAGTGAGAATGTATCTAACCACCTAAATAATCCCACTGAAGTTTTAATATACATTTAAAGTCTGGTCTTTCACCAAGAATTTTTGTGGAAATGAGAACATAAAATGGCTTCTTAAGTGTGTTAAAATGCACTGGATGCATTATTTCATTCAGAAGTATAGTAAGCAACTCTTGTTGCACTGTAAGGAGGTTAGTTGGTCTTTTGAGTCCCTCGTTTTAAAAAGTGAAAACTCACAGAACAGTACTGGGTTTAAAACCACTATACAGTCAAGGCTTTTCTCCCATGTGTGTTTTAGGGAGTTTCACGATATTTAATCCTCTGCAAAATATCTCTCTTAGACTCATATGGAGTCTATGAATAGGTTATACCAAATTTACTATGGATTATATGTCAGAAGAAGGAATTAAACTTGATGCAAAGTAGTATATATTTATGGGATTTTTGTGACTTTTATGCATATTTGTCACAAAAGGTTATAGCAGGAACTTTCAACTAACTTTATGTGGATTGGAAGCTATTAGATTAAGTAAACCATCTAGCAGCCATACTTGTAAAAGATATTTTCTGACTGACAGTCACAATGCTGGTCAAGATTTATATACACAGTAAGCAAAATTGGTAGCATTAACATGTGGCTATAAACTTTACTTGGCATCCATAATTGCAAAAAACCTTAGGCAACTCAGCTGAAGTTACTGAAAGTATGCACTAAAGAATTGTAACAGCTAAAATACCAGACACTACACTTTAAAAAGAAGACCTTTCAGTAAAAAGTTGTTATTGCAAAATACTTAGAGCTGTTTATAATTCCCTGACCTATAAAGTGACAATAATGAATGACACACAAAGGATTTTTCTCTTATTCCTATAGTTTCTGGCAAACAAACAGCTATAATGACTTTTCCAGGACTATTTAAAAAAATCTTGTTAAATAGTATTTACGCTACAGCTGGTGTTCCTCTGTGTAAATGTTTTACTGTTTAAACAGCCTAATGCTCAATTCAGTTGTGAATCATACTGAGAATTAGAAGGGGAAAAGAAAACGTTAATGAAATCCTGATATTTAAAGGATTAAAACCTAGCTCTTGCTGGGATTGCAAGACAGTAGAAAGCTTCAGCATATAAATTTCCAAACTTTTTCTCATATGTTTCCTGCTGACAGAAGACAATTGTATACTGTAACTGGGCCAACATGAGAAAAAAAAAAAAAAACAAAAAAAACCAAAAAAACAAGACTACAAAACAAAACTGGAAAGAAACAGAAATTGTAGTTGCCTCTGGCAGAGGTACAGCTGAAGGGCAGCGGATGAGGGCAGGACAGTAGAAGGATCCTTTTGCACAATTGCAGGGACATTTTCAAAGAAATTCCTGAAAAAAAGGTTCTTAGTCCCCATCTATATTGTGGAAAGCCACTCCCAGTATCTGAGAACCTACAAAATTCTTTCAGTTATCCAGAAGGTTAGCTGTAATGGAGACACTTGACTTCAGGCTGTACTTTGGTTCAGGCTGACTAAGAAGCAACAGACCCCATGCCTTGTGATGAACCTAGAAGCTGGAGTATGCCTGGCTTATTCCTGTCTCTCTTGTGTCTCCAGTCTCTGTGTGGATCCTTATAAAATATGTTACATTACATCAAATTTATTGAAATCTCTCAAATTATAGTGTTACTTCAATAAAACATATTCATGATTCTCTCTTTTGAGTGAGGTGCATTCCACTTATCTGTTACACAAGCTGAACAGAGAAGCTACACTGCAGGCCAGAGGAAGCTACAAAATCCTCTTTACTGAGACTGTGAGAGTATTCAAATTGGTTAGAGGCTGAGACTGCAGATAGAAGTCTCTCAAGAAAACTAGCTGGATCCACGGCTTAAATAGCAGCTAAGCTGCTTGTCTTCATTTGATGTTTGCAAAAAGCTCAAAATACTTTCTTTTATTTCAGTCATGTCCAACTTTTCAGCTTCCTTTCCCAGGGGATTTCAAAATTGATTCTCTACTCTGCTCTATTCTCTATAAATGAAACAATTACATCTTGCAGATCCTCTATGGGATTTTCTGTGGAGGTGTGGTGTGTGACTAGGATTAGCATAACTGACTCTTATTCCTGTTTGTGCAGTCTCTGATGCAGTAGCAGATTTGAGGAGGGTAGAAGAGTGGCTGGAAAACTGTGCTCTCTGTCTATCCATCCCCAAATGGCACCTGGTTCCAATGGACCAATTGCCAGCTGTGACAAAATTAATGTTAAGTATGTTTCATTTTAATTTGGATAAACAAATATGTATTTATTTTGGAAAGGCATAATTTATTTAGAAAACCTCAGTGAACTTGCACATAAAATTAAGTATCATGATTGTGAATAATTTCTTAATTATAAATACTAATAACAAGTAGTGACAACCTGTGTAACTTCTGAATTCAAACGGGGGAAAATAAGAGAAGATTAAGACCATATTTTCTAGGACGTGGTTTTATAATCTGTTCTTTCAAACTACAATATTTTATCATTCTCTAGATTTTCCAGCTTGGTTTTCATCATGTCCTACACCATCCTTTATGCTAATGCTCTAGCACAAACAACTCTTTCCAATCTAAACCAAAGAGTTTTAGAAGCTCTCTGAACAAATTCAGATATCTAAACTGAAATTTCCCTTTTACCTTTCAGAAGGAGGGCAGCCTTAGTGGTTATTGTTTTTCCCCAGCCTACCTTGCATGGGTACGTAAGCAGAAGACATTTCTGAACAGGTATTCTTGGATTTACTAACAAATGCTGAGATATTTCAGTTCCCCAAAAGTCTTCTAATTCCCATTTGGCTCCAAGAAATCCCTGTAATTTGTCTGGAATGACTGATTTGCTCATTTCCTACTGCAAAGTGAATTCCCTTAGAGATGGCTGCAAAGTTCTTGCAATACTTTCTGCCAAGACCTAAATAACGTTAGTGTGGCACTGCCATTCGTACAAGATTCAGTCTCCCAGTATCTGTATGAGCATGAGAGGATTAGGTTTAAAGCCTCTGTGGTATTTAGGAGCACAGGGCATAGATAGACATGGTTTGGGGGATTTACAAATTCAGTGCAAAGTCAGGTGGGTTAATTTAAATCACAGCTTCAAACACCTGCTATATCCACATCTCATTTATCAAACTTGATATATATATATCAAACTTGATATAGCTGAAAGTGTGAGTCCATGAATTCCCATTCCAACATCTTCATTAATTTCTGATTAAAATGCAAGGTGAGCTTTAAGGTGATTCTTGGCATTAGCTGTAACTGGGAAACCTGTCAATACAGCGCTGCAAGTTACTTAGAGTCAAATTTTTTTAATGGTCATCTCAAAGTGAATTTCTTCTTGTTAACACTTGTTAACACTTGCTCTAGATCTTTTACATTAGATTATGTTAGTGAAAATTCAAGTTATTCCAAAACACAATTCACAAAATCCTTGTCATGCTATTAGCACTTTAGAGACCACTAAGTAATAAAAACTTGGGCCAGTGGGCTTTGTTTCTCCCTTTTAGATATTGTCCTGTGCCCTTTCAATAGTACTTGAACAAGCAGAAAATAGGATTTTTTTTAAATCTGTTTATTTAGATTTTTAATCTGTTCATTAAATGTCATTGTATGGTTCAAGAGAAGAACTGGAAAATTCTGAGGAAAGTTTTCTTAAGAGAAAAAATATCAAAACCAATTCTTCAGGTAGCTTTTAATAAGAAAGTTTCTACCAAAGATGGAGAGAAAGGATGTCTATTCCCCAAGATGAGTTTCAGGTCACTAGCATGAAAAAGTATAGCACAGCAGGAGTGTAGAAAATGATCCAGCACAGTTCAAGACAGTTTATTTTTTTTTGTGCACTGGCTGCTTTTTATGGCCCTTATATAGAAGGTGTGACGCCTTTTGTTTTACAAAAACCTTGTCTTTGTCTTGAGGTAAAATGTGTGAACATGCATATGTATTTCACAAACCAGACTTTTGTCCAGTTCCACTCAGAAAACTATAATATGACACTGGAGAAAGACGGGTAACTTCTATCCAGAATTGCTAGTTCTGATCTTAACAGACATATTTTTATGCAGTCCATTCAAAACAAAGTAGAGAGCCAGGGCTGAACAGCAGAAAAAAAGCTTTCAGTCACTGAACCATTGCTTTTCTTAATTTTTTTTTTTTTTTTTTTTTTTTTAAGAATATGTCAGAACTGGTCTCATCAAAACATTTCAGATTAAATTTACACAGTGTTTTTTGAAATTAGTGTCTTCTATTAAAAAAAAAAAAAAGGAAATTTTTCATGTTCTCTGATGTGTAGGAAAGATTTTGGGACAACTAAGTTTCTAATTGTCTTCATTTTTTTTTCTGGACATTCAATTTTAAAAGCAAAATATGAGAGTTTTTAAAGAGCTAGGTTGTTTTCCTTGAGAAATTTTCTTGCACTACAGTCTCTAGGTGTTTACTCTATGAATTATTACATAATTGAAAGTTAAATTTGCAAATTATTTGCTTGGCCTGATGAAGACTTATTAATATTCCCCAATGCCAGAAGAAAAGTGGAACATGTACCTCACATGCAGTCCCAGAGAGCCCTCTATGCAGCTCCTTCTGCTGATGGGAATCTGGCATATGCTCCTCCTGCACCTGCTGCTTTGCTATTGCTCAGGGGCATATTGTTGTTCTCACATCATCTGCTTCTGATCTGCTTTCAACATCTGCCAAAAACCCAAGGACACATGCAAGATTTTCTCTAGTGGAATGGAAGCAAATATATTTTGTTTCACATGAAAAACGTGCCTCTGCAAAAGAATTATCAGGTACCATACTCAGTGTTACCATAAGCAGATCCTTCTTGGGAGAACTTTGGTATCAGATTTGGACTGGCATCAAGGCCTGTTAACTGGAGTTTTTCCACTGATCATGATGGCTTCTGAATGAAGCCCCATCAAAGAGACTGGCATAAGTTCAGTCAGTCTCTGATGAATAACAAAGGCATTTCCAAGGCAGCTGCTGCAATTCACGTGCAGTCTTGTCTGAGTCAGGAGAGTAGCTTCTCTATAAGGATAAAGGTAGAAATTCAAACTTAATACTGTCCCTCAGCCCTGCCACTTCCCAAAAAGACCCACCATTCTGGTGCTGACAGTAGAAAATTAAATAACTCTCATGGTAACAATATGTATTTTGTCTGTGTGGTAAAGCCATGGGTATCTTTAAACCAACTTGTTAGAGAAGTAGTAGAAAAGCACCTTTGAAGGAACTTATTAGCGTGCTGAATGACAGAAATTATTCTGAAAGTCAGATTTTAAGTGCTCTGCATAGTGGTAAAGGCAGCTGTCTCTGGGATATGTTAAGGCAAAGTGCTCAGTAGAGCCCCCTTAGGTCCACCATCACTCCATGCTGTGCCAAGCCAAAGAAAAGTGTGCTAAAACATTAATGTTTTCACCTACCAACCTAAATGACCTTTCATAGAATATTTTTCTTAGGATTTATTTTTCTTCATGATTAAAACCTCTGCCAAGAAATAGAAGAGCATATCTCCCACAACAAGGTTTGTTAGAGAAATTAAACCATTCTTTGAAATGCACACCATAGAAATTGCCACGCTGTGAATAACTGCACAGTCAACTGCATGCCATGAGGGCATCACAGGATTAGAAAACATTCAGGGTAAATCTATTTTCTCCACAAAATTGTTGAAACCGAGATTACAGCTGATTCTACCTGGACACCTGAAAAGAAGAGAGAATAGCTGTTATTAGGTATATCCGTAATAATGGGTGTATTATGTTTATATAGGAAACCTATGCTCTACTCACTGCTTGCTTAATGTGAGATCTGTGTGGATTTATAAAACACAGAAGACTCCTAGGAACAGTATGGGTTGAATTTCTTTTAACTATAGGATGATTACTCATAGTACTCACTTTTAAACTGAGTAGAAAGCAAATAGAGTCTAATGCATATCTCTGCTCTCAGGATAATCAAACAGCTCTCAGTAAAATAAACAACCTTGGGATTTTGTACATTTGTGTGTGTTTGTGTGTGTATGTTTTCATGTATTTTTCACTTCATGTATTTTATGTACACCAAAAAAAGTTTGCAAGTATAAGTGAGTGTCTAAAATTCTAAGGATGCCAATCCATTCCATGAAAAGTCTGAAGTACTTTACAGAAATGAAAAGTGTGATGATGGACATTTAACCAGTATGACTAATATAATGGTACATGGCAACACAGAAAAGAGAAATAATAATAAAGAATTACTTGAGAAAGTTATGATATGCTTTACTTCAGGGGATCCCAAATTTTTTCCCTCCATGTGTTAACACCAGCAGTGGTGACACACAGCAGTTGTAGCAACATCCAGGATTGCAACTAGGAAACATGCTTGCCAGAACATAAACTGCAATAGATCATTAGAAGAGGCCTAACATGTCCTCTTGGTGCACATGGCAGGAATCCAGCTTACATTGCAGCAATGCTCTGAAAAAATACCTTAAACAATATCTCATATATTTTATTCACATGAAGATGAAATATTTTCTGCAGTACATTACATAGTCTTGGGCGGGGATTGCTGGGATGATACTTGACAGAAAGCAATGTATAAACAAAATATCTAACACTAAAACAAGACAGGAATGAGCATGTGCGTCTGGAGTTGCAGAACTTTAGAAGTTCTCTTCTGCTACACAAAAGCCTTTCTCTCTTTTATTTGCAGGACTTCAAAATTTTCAAGCTATCAATTCCATAAAACCCGAGCCTCATGAACAAGGAGAGTTCTGCATACTGCCACAAGAATATTCCCACTTGCTCCCTCTTTTTCTCTTATGCATACACACACATGCACAGGCAGGCACAAGGGTCAGTTTTACAAGAGCTAAGAGGTTACAGTACCCCTTCACACAGAGCCAAGTCTGGGTACATTTGAATAAATAACCCTGTGTAGCTTTTATTTCTTCTCACTTCCCACCTTTGCAGAGAAGAGTTGTCATGCATAATGTCACCAGACACTGTCTTTAAATGTCCTTTGATGTTTTAAAATATGCTAAAATCCCTCTGCAGATATGTTACAGTCTTTAAAGCCGTTATTGGGGAGGGTAGACAAGACTTTTTTTGTGGTCAGCAATATCCTTATTTCTGGCTGGCCTAAAGACCAGTGCTGTGGAAAGGAACGTCATGCAAGGAAGTTTGAAAACAGCTAGGAGGAACACAGCGTTCCAAGTCTGAATATCTCCAAAAATACCTCTAAAGCAGCTTAGTATGAGTGAGAGTTAAAAGAATGAGCAGAGGAGAGGAACTGGCTAAAGGAATGAGTTTTTCCAGACAGAGAAGTATAACTTGCATTTGTTTGTTTTTCAGAGAAAAATCCCACACTGTATCTGTACGCCAGACACCCTCATAAACAGACCCACATAAATCACTCTCCTTCCATTGCCCTGTCTCTGCATGGTGAACCCTGCCCAGAGCGACAGACAGCTCCTCTTCTGCTCCTGTAAGGGCCTCTGAGCCTCTTCTCTGCTGGAGCTGTTTGTCTGCAGTGATTCATCCCAGGATGTGAACCAGGAAAAGCAGGCTAAACTGTCTCTCCTGCTGTGAAGGAGGGATAAAAAGGGACCCACGTGTTCTCAAACCATCTATGTGTCTCATTCTGTCTGAAAGGGAGAAATAACTGCAGGGCTGGATTTCAGAAGACCACAGAATTTTAAACATCAGGGATGTTTTCAATAAACACTGTAGATGTTTGGCTCATAACCTTGTTCAGATTATGCATTTCAGTCTGCATACTGCGGAAATCTGTCTCCACAACATATGTCAGCAACCTGAGTGTTCAGTTTCACTGAGTTTCTCAGTGCTGAAACGACGTGAAATCTGCTGCTCTCACTTCTTCCTGCTGCTGGCACCCATGACTGTCATTTGCCTGAAGTTACCAAACTGAGAGGAAGGCTGAGAAGCAGCCTAAGGGTTGGCCTGGTGCATGTGCCTTCAATGGATGTATAAATTTCTTGGAGCAGATTCTCCCATCTATTTCCTTGTCTATGCTCCACTGTCTTCCTTTACCCATGCTGGAACATGACAGTATTTGTGATTTTTAAGAACTCAAAAGAAACAAGATACTTGTATTTTTTTGGTTTACTTCTCCAATTCCTTCTTTTCCCTTAGAAAATTTTTACTTCCTTTAAGGTAATCTTTAAGGTTATCATGATAAGTGTTATGATGATAGACATAGTAGGCTTCAGATAAAATAAAAAATAGACAAAATAAAACCTCCATACATTTTTTTTTTCACTATCTTCTTTAATCTGTCTGTACCATGCCTGTTTCTAAGGTTAGGACTCACCTTACCCAGTGAGACACAGGTTCTTGTGAAGGATGTGCTAAGAAATCATTGTCTGAGGGCCACCCCTCTGCTATGTCAAAGCCTGGAAGTCTAAGCCTGTCAAATAACTATTTGACAAGGTTTTGATAAACAATGGTTCCTGATGGGAGAAATTGCTGTGTGAGCCATTCAGAGACTTTGCAAGAAAATTACAAGAGTGTATATTTGTAGTTTATCTACCAAAATTAATGGCAAATACAAAAACAACAGCAAATCTCTTCATCAGGGATATAAAGCACTTAACTGTTGGGAGTCCAGTTTGCAAAGGAAATTTTAAAATTCTATGAGATAATCACACATTACCCAGTTTTCCCACTGGGTACCCTTGTTAATCTTAGACAGAAAAAGGGTTAAATTTTCAGTTACTCGATATTGGTTTACAAGTATCTTTACTTTTGAAAACATCTTAAGAACAAGATGTAATAAAAAGTAGTTCTTTTAACTTCAAATTATTGAACAAGTTTTTTGGCATCTGACGGAGGTACAGAGATATTCTAGTTTTAAATATAAGTGCAGTGAAGCTGGGGCTTTGCCTGCAGCAATTATTCGTATATCAGTAAAGTAACTAGCAACAATAGTAAGCTGTTATGTAAGAAATAAATGTTTTTTGCACGGTTTGTTTTGAAACTAGAATGCCAGGTTAAGATGACTTTCAGGATGACAATGAAGGCACACACAACACACACCATTTGACTTAATTCTTTTGTACATCACCTGACAGTAAAGGTGCAGAGACTCAGTGCATAATCTGCTTTTCATCTGAAGAGAGAGAAGGACAGCCCACAGCCAGTCAGCCACAACTTGGAGACAACCCCTGTTCCCCACGCCATTGACTAAACACAAGAATGCCACTGTATGATGTGCTGGAGGAGAAAGGGAGTACACATAGTGACTTTCAGAGGTATAAGGTTCACATATGGAAATTACAAAATGGTTCAGAAGGAGATGCCAGTTGCACTACAGAGAATCGGGAGTTCCTTCAGTTTTACAGTGAGGGAACTGTGCTCAGACTTTGGCAGGCTGCTGTGCTTTCCCATGTGGGAACAGGGGAGCTCTAAGCCCGAGTCTGAAGATAATCACTGCATGGAGACTGCAAATTGCTAGTTACTGCAATATATAAATTGATGGACTTTTTTTTTTTTTTTTTTGCTGCAGCTTCAGAACAGCAATAAATGTGCAGAAGGCCATTTCCCATTCCCTTCTGTATTATTGTTAATTTCACAGTCATGAATTTTAGAGCATTTTCTTTCTTTCCTAATTTGTTATACCTCCCTAAGTACCTTACTCATGTTGACCCATAACCCCTGCAACTTCCACAAGGCTAATTAAAAGGCAAGAGTGTGATTTGCTAAACATAATGAGGAGCTCTATACATAAGTCAGGACCATTATTTCTTAGGGATAGCTAGCAGAGTCTTCCAGTTTTTATTTTATAAAACCATAACATACAGCTTTTACACATCACTATAATGTCTCTGTATGTAGTAAATCCTGTTAATGTCTGAGGGTCTGTACTGTTTAAATTCATTATCTCCTTAAACTGGAATTTATACAAATTCCAAGGCTCAGTTTTCCCGTCTGCTACCAGGGCAGATATTTGGCATGCATTTTGCACTGTGTTGTTTTATGAAATAACAAGTGGACTTTATAACCTTGTAAGTATATTACAGAACTAATGAATTTCTCAGGAAAAGAATCTGATAGAGTTTGACCATAATTTGGGAGTGGAGGGCAGGGGGAGGAGGATGTAGGTGACTAACAAGACAAAGCAATGCTATAATAATAATAATGGCCAGTCTTCGCGAGCGAAGATCCGAGGAAGGTCTTTCCACCTTCCAGCCTGCGCATTGGATTTTTTAGGTGAGACACAGTGTGCGCGGAACTGAGCCCACCCTTTAATCCTAAGGTTCATCTGCCGGGGCCAAGCGAGCTTGGACGGTGGCAGTGAGGTCCTTAGGACGTAGGTGGGTTGCCTTTAAGGGCTAACGAGCCCCACCTGCCCGGGAGTGGCCCTGACCGGGAATCGAACCCGGGTCTCCGCGGTGATAGCGCGGCGCCTTTACCCCTAGACCACCAGGGGCTCAAGCAATGCTATAAATCAATAACATATGACTGTGTAGTGGGTCCTCAGACATAAACTATATTTTATCTGAATTCTCCACTTTCCAAAGAGACAGAAAGCTGAATTTAATTGCAGTATGGACAGCAAAGGAGCTCCTAATGTAGAAGAGCAGGGGAAAGGTGATTGAAGCTAGGTTTGGGAACTTTTCCTGAGGAGGTGGTGTGTGAGGGATGAAAGGATAAATTGACTCCATTCCCTGCATGGTAAAATGGTCCAGCACACAGACAGGGACTTCCATCACCAGGGAGTGTATCTACAGCCAGACCCTGATAAGCAGCAGTTCAGGATGCCCTGTGTGAGGATTTACCACCTTGAGTTTCAGTTAGTCTGCTTGACCATAAAAGGGAGTTGGAGAGTAATCATAGCAAAGTAAACACTCATAGTGTCTTACACAGATACAAAACTAGGGGTTGCTTGTTATGGCAATAGAAGTATTCTATCTCCATATCCATAAATCCAGTCTTACCAGTTGTCATGGAAACTGTTCTCAGGCAGGTCCATTGTGGTACCTTGGGGTCAAGACTTCTCACCATCTGCCATGGTTTATCCTTAGTACGCCTTTGGGTGAGCTGTGAGAAGGCCCTTGGAGAAACCTGGGTTCCAATCATATCTCTATATGCTCCCAGCCATGAGAACCAACCTGCTGTTGTTCCAACAGCATTGAAAAGGGACTACAGAGGGGTATGTGGGGCATGAGTGTGTGTGCAGGGGGAGGTAGGGCATTACCCATATAAAAGGGCAAGAGCTGACCGCCTGAGCTGGTGAACAGTCAGAAATATTGTCCAGGTCTTTCAGGACTCACTTATCTCTCTTTGATGTATATTTCAATTCATGCAATTCTCAGACACCCAAGCTGGCACTCTGTCTTCATAAACACTGCTGCAACAGACAAAGAGCATCTTGAGTGGGACCAGGGCATGGAAGAGAGAGCAGATGGGACAGGCTTGATATGGAATGTGAGTGGGTTTTGAGCCAAATTCATAACCTCTTGAGTCACTCTGCCAGAATAAGGAAATAAAATGCCCCGTTGGGTCAGGAGAGAAGTCCATCCAGTGCCAGAAGTGGCAGCAGAGGAAGCAGTCATGTGAACCTTGCCAACCTGTGTTATATGTCCCCTTGTAACATCCTCAGCAGTCACAGCATCTATGTAAGGGATGCTAGAGGCTGGGATGTCAGAACATCTTTAGGATCGGTCTTGGTAGACCATCACTGGGTACAGTAGGGCATTTTCTCACTCACTTACTCAGTTTACAAACACAAGAATGCTTATCTTGAGGTGTCTCCTTACGTAAAAAGCAGTTAGGAAGCTAAATCTCAGACCTTGCCTATCCTGGTTTAGAGGCAGGTGGCTTGTTTCTTCTCCTGTTTATTGTAATGAGTTAAGGGACTGCAGGAATGATGGAAAGAGAAATGCAATTAATCATATATTATCACAACTGCTGCTTCAGGTTCATGATATTATTTGTGATACTAAAGCAGTAGCTACTCAGAAATTCTTTGAGAAACTGGTTTTTTGTGTGTGTGGTGTTTGTTTGGTTTTGTACCAGGATTTTAACAAATCCTGGGGTTTTTTTGATCAGCAAGGTTACCTCATTACAAAGATTTGAACTTGAGGCAACCATGTCTTTCTGAATATGTCTCTAAGCCTCTTTGCACATCTTCTCCTTACCTCTACCTTTCTTTAACAGGGGTTTTATTATTGAATTTTCACATGAGGCATACCTATATTAAGGGAAGTCTGCGATTAGCTTTTGGACTGATACTAAGAGGAACTAGGATAGTCACTGGCAGACAAAATAAAGATGCATGTTTTATGTTAGCTCAGTTCTGAATGTCACTTGACTCTTGAAAATGAACATGAGCCCATGCACCAGACCATTCTCAAAGAAAAAGATGTGCTACTTTTCAATGCAGAATTAGAAAAAGTAATCATAAGTTATCTAATTGATGATTAATATACATCTAAAATAAATAAAAAAAAATACCAAGGTAACATAATTTCTGTTTTTTGAAATAAATTAAAATATTTACTACTTAAGAAAAAAAGCATGGAAAAAGAAAATATTATACAATTAAATACAATTTTCTCTCATGAATTTACTGTTCCTATCCCCTGTTTAAGTTTGGAACATTTATTCTTCAATAGATATTTCTATTTCTACTTAGTCTTCTGGAACAGTCCCAGTTTAAATGAAAAGACCAACTTCTTCTAGATTGCACCTCATTTATGCAAGACTGGCTGGAAAAAGTAAACTGGATGAGTTTGACCTCGTTTTTCTAATTCTTAATTATGCAGCAATACACATTTACATATTAGTTCAAGAGGGCTTTTTTTTATAGGACTAGCCTCTGCAGAAAGGAAGTACAGCTCTGAGCATTTTTGCTTTGCCAGTTTCCTTAAAAAAAAACAAAAAAAGGAGCAAAAGTGCTCAAAAAATTCTTGCAAATTCCATTCACGTGTCATGAACTCAGATAACCCTTTAGAAAATCCATTTTAAATAACTATCTCTAAAATAAAAAAAATCTGTCTTCTCTCTGCTTTTCCCTAGGTATTAGAATGTGAAAGCATTATTTTTAATGTTTTCTGGAAAGCAGAAAGACGTGAATAAGAAAGCTGGTCATGGGGAGTTGGGATTTTTCAGGCCTTAGAAGTGAATGGCATGTTTGTGTTTCTTCTTAATTTGTTTGTTCGTGTTTGTTTGTTGGTTGGTTAGGCCTTAGAAGTGAATGGCATGCTTGTGTTCCTTCTTAATTTGTTTGTTCATGTTTGTTTATTAGTTGTTTTTTGTTTGTTTCTTTTTATTAAAATAACATTAAGAGATAGGAAAAGTTACAGTGATGACAATAACAGGAAAGAAGAACCACTGAGCTTGAAGGGTAAATGTCAATGACACAAATCCCGAGTGGTAGATGGGTACTAATGGTGTTCCTCAAGGAATGATGTGGGGCCAAA
Organism: Myiozetetes cayanensis; assembly: GCF_022539395.1. Lineage (NCBI taxonomy): Eukaryota > Metazoa > Chordata > Aves > Passeriformes > Tyrannidae > Myiozetetes > Myiozetetes cayanensis. Next base: position 81,680,988 of record NW_026087411.1, on the reverse strand, counting down.
AAGTGTTTAAGTGCACCCTCAGTAAGTTACTTCACAAATAAAATACATACAAATGAAACTGTCAATAAACTGGAAGTCAGAGCTGCAGCTCAGAGGAATCTCACAAAGCTGGAAAAAGGGGCTGACAAGAATCTCATGAAGAGCAATGAAGGGATATTCAGAATCCTGCCCCTGGGGAGGAATAGCCCTAAGCACCTGTACAGTCTCAGGGCCAACCAGCCAAAAAGCAGCTTGGCAGAAAAAGACCTGAGAATCCTGGTAGACAACCAGTTGACCATGAGCCAGTAGTGTGCCCTTTTAGTGCTGTATATCTGACTGCAGGGGGTAGGCCAATACATGCCAGCTGAGTGAGGGGATCTTTCTCTTCTGTTCAGCACTGATGAGATATATCAGGAGTGCTGGATCCAGTCTTGGGCTCCCCAGTGAAAGACAGACATGGACATACTGGAGGTCGTTCAGTGGAGAGCCATCCAGAAGTTTGAACACTGGAGCACATGATGTGTGCTCTGAGAAAATTTGCCATGTTCAGACTGGAGAAAAGGATTCAGAGGAGATCTCATCACGGTCATCCACTACCAGAAGCCAGAGCCAGGCTGCTCTTGGAGTTGCAAAGCAAAAGGACAATGGACAGTGGACCTGAGTACAAGGAAACAAAATATAGACCCTGTATAAGGAAAAAATTGTTGGCTGTGAATGCTATCAAACACTGTAACAAGTTGCCTGAAGAGAAGTGGTCATCTTCATTCCTGCAGGCATTCAGAACTCAGCTGGATGCAGCTCTAAGCAATTTTCTGCAATTTTGCACTTCTACCAGCTTTGAAAAAGGGTTTGGGCAAGAGAACCTCCAGAGGTCCCTTTCAAACTGCATTATTCTTTGATTGTACAATACCTTGTTAGTCATAATGACTACATATTTATGAAAAGATCGGATTACATTACATATAATAGTTTTACTAATTGGCAATGCTTACAAGATAGGAAAGAAAGATGGGGTTAAGAAGAAATGTACAGAACTACATCCTCAGTGAGTGTACAGAACTTTGTACTGTGAGAGAAAAAGAGGGGCCTTGATGAAACAACATCAGGGATTGGACTTGTGCATGTGTGAAGATGCCTTGTCAAAAGGGAAAGCAGGAGGGGGATGTGGGTTAGGGGATTATTTCTGTGGGCTGAATTCAGTCCGTAGTTGGGTGTATGCTATTTAGGCTGTTTGTAGATGATGTACCACCATAATATGAAAATTACCTTTAATCCAGATGTAATTACAGAATGTGACACAAACATTATAAATCTCATTTGTGAATTTTACCTCTTTGGATTTTTCCATGCTTGTTCTGATACTTATTATGTTTTACAGTTGTCCTTTACATAATAGGGAAGCTTCATCAAATTCCGATTAATTTACCATTAGGAGCACAAGTAATTTCTGAAACAAAGTCAGAGGTCTCATATTTCTAAGCAGTTGCTAGGGGAAGAGTTTACTTCAAGTTTGGAATACATATTTTCTGATTTTCTGGGTCTATAGTTTTCACAAAGTATATAAATGTTAAACAAGTACAATATAATTCTATGAGAGCCTGACTCAGTAGAGAGTAAATCTTCTAAAGCTTATGTATAAAGAAAGACCAGTGGATTTCATAAAAACTGTCAACAGTAATTAAAAGTCTCTCCTCATTTTATGCAATTTTTGTCTCCAGCTGTCTGAATGACATACAAAAGTCATTCCCCTTCCCTTCCCTTCCCTTCCCTTCCCTTCCCTTCCCTTCCCTTCCCCTTCCCTTCCTTCCCTTCCCTTCCCTTCCCTTCCCTTCCCTTCCCTTCCCTTCCCTTCCCTTCCCTTCCCTTCCCTTCCCCTTCCCCTTCCCCTTCTTCACAATTTTTGCCAAAAGAATCCTATTCAGATCTCTACACCAACATGCAGGGCTAGCCTTTTGACCTGGGTTTATAATTGGGAAAGTGAGACAGAAATGAAAAAAAGTTACTTAATTGACTTTTAAGAACAAAATGACCTATTCCTAAAATCTCTCTTTTTTTTTCTTTTACTCTGCTTCTCTTTCCTTACCAATTTAAAAAAAAAAAAAAAAAAAAAAAGGAGATAAAGAGTTTTCTGATAATTTTTCTTGCTTAAACTTATCAACCTCTTCCTTTTTAATCAGCTCATGCAGTATCTGAAGGGATAGCACTGATTAGGCAGTGCATTGCAACTTCAGGTTGTAGTTCACTCTGGGCAGATCTTTGAGAAAAGAGGCATTTCTGAAAATGTGAATCTTTACAGCAAGCAGAGACAGGGAAGGGCCACAGAGTTCAGATCCAGACATGCATCACAATGTGAGTGCCGACCTAGTTAAAGCTCACAAAAGAGATCTTTCATCTGGAAAAGCTGCTCTCAGAGTCTGATAGAATGCTCACGAACAACCAAGGGTGCTCTGAACGCTGTCAGTGCATCATTTTCTGTGTTTTTTTGTTGTTTTTTTTTTTTTAATTAAGAAAAATTCTAAATCAGGGCCACTAATAACCTTTCTGAGCACAGAATCAGCAGTGTCAGGAAAAAGTGGGAAGCACTGCTGTTATACATTGCAGTGATTAAATCTTCCTGAAAATTTTATTTATGTAATGTTTACTACTGCAGATCATGCGAATACTCAGAAAACCAAGCACTTATTAGATGGTTCGGTGTTGCAAATCTTATTTCAGAATATCATCAGAAGAGTGGTATTGGAAGTATTCAAAATACAATGTTCTAATGAGTTAAAGAAAGGAAAAAGAATATTGATTTTTATTTGATAATCTATTAAGATTTTTTTCATTAAAATGGATTATAAAGTAAAATTTTCTTTAGCACTTTCTTACTTTTTAAAACAATTTTTTCCATCAAAGAAAGGAACAGAAAGTTAGCAAGTAAGACACTGTGAAAGCAACAAGAATGATTTCTCTGTTTCCCCACTAGAAAAATAGAGGAATTGAGAAAAACTGATTTGAAATTGTGCATATTACTCTCATTTCTAGGTTTTTACTTTACCTGTCCTTATATATATTACACTTTCTGAGATAATAGAAGTGAAGAAGAACAAACCTTTGAGGTAAAATGTCCAACTCTGTCATAAAAAAATAATAAATTGAATATAGTGGTAAATATTTTTGTAAAAATTTTGTTAAACTTATAGCTTTAATTCAAAATTAAATGCATTCTTTTAAAAAAAGTCTTATTCTTTGGATTAAAAAAAATAAATAGCATTTAGTCAAGTTATTTGAATTATTGTTTCTTGATATCTAAATATATACATATATATTTTTATGAATATGGATATATGTACTTATTTATAGGCATATATAATAATAGTTTCTATGGTGTGCTTTCCACTTCTGTGTTTGCACACAGAGTCAAAAGTAGGTAATGAAAAGTCAGTTCAGCCTAAATGAGAGATGATTGCAGTTTTAACTTAGCCTGGGAACATAATTAATTAAATAAGTAATTAATTAACATTAATCAATGGTGGGCTTTTAAGATTCAGTAAAGTCTTTAATCTGAAGAATCGCAGATTAGTAGTTACCTTCTATTTTAAGATTAACAAGATAGTTGTTCCCCATTTCTGAACCATTCCTTTCATATTTTTAAAATATTAGGATTACATCAACATCTGCCCACTTCTCTGAAATGTCCTTGGTTTTGCTAATAAGTGCAAATTTGCAAGTGCCTCCAGGAGAACTCCTCTTCCCTCAACAATAACCACAAAAGAGCATCATGACTGCTAACATGAATACATATAGGAATATTTTGCAGTAGAAATGTTCTTATAATTGTTCTTATATTAGAATGTGGTGAAAGAGATTCCTTTTTTATCAGCCTTGGATTACTCCTTAGAGGACATCAGTTAACTATGAATTAAAGGGTGTCTGAATTAAACTATGATTAAACTTTCCATTTCCAGATTCAAAGTTAATATAGATGTTGCAACTTTATTTTTCTTAATCCCTTGAGGCAATGAAACTACTCATTGCAGATGTGATAGGAAGAAAACCAAATTTCTTTCCTGGGAAAAAAGCTTTGAGAATAACAGAAACTAGACATGAAAAATATTAATTACATTGGTGACCCGTCCCAAGGAGAATATTTTCTAATATTTTTCAAGTTTAATTGGACATGTCCCAGACTCTGAAGTTTCCTCCTTTGCCCTTAGGGGATTCTTCTATTGTCTAACAAATTTCATTATCAGGATGTTTTACCTGTCTAAAGTCCCTGCCTTCATTTCTCCTATTTAACACTATTTCCAGCCACATTTGCAAGAAAGTATTTGGTGTTCAGTGTCTGTGAGTGATTAAACATGAGAAGAGCCATAAATACCAATAATAGAGAGTAAAATCTATCCTCCTACTTTCTCATTTTCTAAGATGTGTTTAGTCCTAACACTTAGTTGCAGCTGACATTTAGACACATTTTAAACCTTAGGCAGGTAGTGAGCAGAGTTGGATTAACAGTTCATTACCAAATCCTTCATGCTGGCATAAATCCAATAAGATATGCTAAGGAGTTGTTATGAATTCTTAAAACCTTTCCTCCCTGGATAATTATGCACCAATCACTGAAACATCATTGCTGGCATACTTAGGAGCTCACAGTTATGTCGAAGTAAAACTGTTAAATATTTGTCAATATTTTTGTCTTTTATCTTTTATTTTCTTTCATTTTTTTCTTTTTCAAAAATCTGTGCTGTGATGGAAGCCACATAATCAGTGCTGAAAACAACAGTTTAAAAAGAAAAGCCTAGTTCTATTATTAACATAACATATGTTTCAAATGGGTAATACCTTACTACATATCATTTCATCATATTTTTTTTTCTGGAACTCAAATCCTTAAAAGGTGAAGTTTATATTGTCTTGGGAAGACCATTTTAAATTTTTATTTGTCTCAATATAGTGATTTTCAGAACATGTATCATTCTGTCTTACACTACAGTAAGGCTCTGAGGTTTAACTTGTGAGTCTATAAAGGAAAGGAATGTGTATATTAATACTGACACCTATTCTTTTGCTATAAGTTAATGCAAATTGGTGCTTTTTGGGTGTCAGACCTAATTAACTGTCTTTGAAAAAAACAATTGAGTGAACTTTCAAAAATAATTTTTTCAATACTTTTATCATATTTTCTGTCTTGAGGACCTGTGAAAAAAGGGAAATGCATATATCGAATCTAATTTGTTTCAGTTTAAAATAACTTCATCCATCATGATGTTAGCAATTTCAGAAAGTATTTCATACCTTTTTGCTCTCAGGGAAGTAAACAGAAGTAGATGTTGAACTATCCTTTAAAGAACATGCTAATGTACTCCACCATATATGAAGTTTGCTCTATGTCATGGAAAACTGGGGTCAGGTAATCAATTCCAAGATTTTTATCCCCCAGGTGTTTTAAACAAAAACATAACCTGAGTAATAATAAAAAAATTAAATACTAGATAAAGATATATATTTCATTCAAATTCGTAGTATAAAACAATTATTTTTTTCTGATTTCACTGAAAATTCAACTATTAATTTCCTCCTAATCTCACATTTTCTTTCCTGTGTCACCCAGACCAATTATTTACACAAATTTACTTCAGAAATGTTGTGAGGAATCATCCAGACATTCAAATATGACAAAAAAATCCCCTACAAACCAGGAAAAAGAAATTTGGCCTTGATATTTTCAAGGAACATATGGTAAAAAGTTAAAGGAAAATCATAGGAAATAAGAGACCTAGAGAAATTGTATTAGGTTACTTTTTCCCTTTTTAATTTCTGCCCCATAGGCCCTGCTTTAGGCATAATTCCTCAGAAAATTTATAATTTTGTTATTTCTAACTGCCTGCAACAGATGTTGAATGCACTTTTCTCCTCTCCCATTCATACAGATGGAGTGTGCGTGCTTGTGCTCCAGGGTACTTGTGAAGGGAACAGACAGATCCCCGGCACAGCATTCTTGTCAGGAAACTCTCACTAAGAACCATCACATAAAACATTTCTTTTCCTGTGCAGACAAAAGCCCCACAAAGTGGAAGGACTTAATCATGTGTGCCTGAAGCATGAACGCTTCTCTAACACAAATACACTCCTGAATGGGAGTGTGTGTATACCTAAGGTGAGAATATTTGAAATAAAGAAACAGAATCTGAAGGTAAAGTTACCTGTCAGCTTCAGACTAACAGCACATATTTGTACTTTAAAGGTAATTTATTGCAAAAGAAACACATGGAGGTTGTAGGTGCAGTTCATCTCAATATCTTTATTTCTCTAAATTCTGCATCTTCAAGAAACATGAAGAGACACAGATCTGCGGAGAGAGTGATTCCTGACTCCTATCTCAGTCACCTGTCTAGGACATCACCTTGGGATGAGATAAAGCCAAAGATTTCTACTTTTTTCCACTGACTGCAAAAGAGAATCTGCTGACCACACGGTGTGAAACAACTGTACACAGTGGTGTACCAATTCAAACACATAAAGACATACAAATAATTGTGGGATGGCTTAAAAAGGTAGCTGAAATATGCTGGCTTATGATAAAAAGTGAAATAAGAAATTGAAATTTAGATCTATACTGCAGCACACAGTACAAATATAGGTCAAAGAATTAGAATTAGATATATATGGCTACTGTCTTAATAGTGAATACACAAATCAATTACTCCCTCAGGAAGAAAATGAACAAACTGCATTAAAAATACCAGATCATCTTCTGATTATTCATCAGAGACAACTGAAATTAAAAGAGGTATCAAATTCCAAGCAAGTTTGTTGGTTTTTTTCCAAACAGTCATGTTATGCAAATTCTCCCGTGAACCATAGATTACTATAGAGATTCCAGGCAAAAGCTGTTTGTGATGTCCACATAACAGAGAGCACATCAAATGACAGGATAAAAATCTGCAGTGATAAGATACTGAGCTGGGACTGCCATGCAGTAATTGATGCCAAGATAATAGCACAAAAGCTGTGCTGAGCTGGTTATGTGTCTGGAATGGAAGACATGGACTTCTGGAGTTATAACAGTTACACAGTAACCTGAAGGTGGGAGTACTGAACAGGACAAAGGTAGGTGAATTCCTGATAAACACACTATAGTGCAATATCTTGGAAAGGAAAATTGACGTCAGAAGCTGTGAGTTACTGACAAAAAACAGTATGCAACTCAAGTTGAGTTTCTGTCTGAGGAACAATGCAGAGCATTGAGATGTGAGCAGAAATGAAAGTTGTAACAGTGTTAGCAGGGACAAGTGCTAAACTCTGGTGACATATTTAATCAACATGTTAAGTGTGCTTGTGCAGGATTCTATGAAAGTCAGCATTCCCAGGTGGATTTATCACATATTTACTTAAGGAGTTCATAAAAATCACTTAATCTCCAGACCTAGGTTTTATTGGAATGTAAAATACTAAACTAGAAAAAAATACAACAAACCCTCAAACAAAAATGAGTAGGACAGAGAACAGAAAATACCTCTACCATGCTAGCTAAGATAGATGGCAGTACAAGGTTTAAGAACAAATTCTTCTCACTTCTTTCTGCTGTCTCTATATTGATGACCTTTTCTTCCATGCCTACTGTTTAGCTCAGCACTTTTTGTGCTTTCCTAGACTACAAGCACTCCCTCACTCTTTTTTTCTGAAGAAGAGGTTTAATTCCTTGCAGAAATTCTCCAGCTTGCGTTCATCTTCCACCTCCTGCTCTGCACTCATCCAGAGATCATCCACAAGATAGTACAACCACCAACTTTCAAAAATATTCTGGCCAAACAGTCACCTTCTACCTCTGCTGTTTAGTTAAACTCTTGGAAGAAGTGAAGCGGTACAATGTAAGGCAGAAATAAACACGTTGTTCTTTGTAGTTCTACACAGTAGATACTTGATATGTACTTGATATCTAGCGTAGGGTTTGATACTACCAGCAGTATCATCTTAAATTCCAAAGATGGAATTCTATCAACAACCAAATGTTACAAGCAAATACTCTATGAGAACCTATAAATCATTTGGAGGGGGCAAACACTTTCATCTGGACTTTTCACGTAAAGGAATGCATTGGTGCAATAAGTCTCTCCAAGAGATTTTGGAAACTCTTTTTCATCTGTGACATGACTCTATTAAATGCTCCACATTACTATCTACACCATTCATGTGTACTTTGCAGGATTAATTTGTGTTTTTTCTTCCCCCCTCAACTTTTATCTTCATTCACTATAGTTACTGTTACCAATTATTTCCTCTTGTGCATATGTGGGCTAGGTGTGAGTGAGTGCACCTCTTTCATATCTCATTTTAGTTGTTAAAGAGCCCAGCACACTGTTTTGAAAAATGGAAGCACTGTTCATAGGATGTATTTCAATACACTCTCTTTTGTACCCCTGTGTCTTTTACTGAAAAGTTTATTTTCTGCTTTTCCTATTTTTTGTTCCAGCTACAACTAACTTTTGAAAATATGAAATGACAGATCATCTGTCAGTATGGAGTCACTAGATCATCACCCCTAACACTAGTGGAGCAGCAAAATTCACCTGAAATTAGCATTCATGAATGGGATTCATCTGCCTGTATTTTGCACCAAAGCTGACCAACAGTTTATCCCATATTGTAGAAATCTACAATGTGCCAATGTCAGCATCATCTTTAGCAATAACAATTTGAAGCATGCATCATTCCTCCACTTTCACTGATGTTATGAGTAACTCATCTTCCTGTTAGGGCAAGATATCCCAGACTCTGGTGTTCTGCTAAAGAAAATCACCTCAACCTGGAATGTCATCAAACATTAGGTGACTTGGACCCCACAGGCTCTTTTTCCAGTTTTGAAACATCTGAGTGTCTTTCAGTGTCCTGCAGAGTAAGAGCAGTCCTAAGACCCCTCTAATTCAGTGGATGCTAATGAGTGCTGTCAACACACGGGGACAAAAATATTTTCAGGAAGAAATATTTTTTTGAATATTTTCAAAATTTTTGAATATTTTTTTGAATATTTTCAAAAATATTACCTTCAGGAAGACAATCTAAATCCTTAAATTACCCCTTTATTTTTCCTCTTCTATAATCAGAATTCTGCGCAGTTGACACACCTGAAGGATAGCATGCCATCCAGAGGCACATGGACAAGCTTAAGAAGTAGATCCATGGGAATCTGATGTGATTTAACAAGTGCAAGGTGCTGCACCTCGGTCAGGGCAGCCCCCTGGTATCAATATAGGCTGGGGGATGAACTGATCAAGAGCAGACCTGACAAGAAGGATTGGGAGCACTGGTGGATGAAAGGCTGTGCACTTGCAGCCCAAAAAGCCAGCCATACCCTGGGCTACTTCAAAAGTGTGGTCAGCAGGGTCAAGTCTCCCAGTCTGTGACATTTTGACTTAATTTTCTTCATTCCACATGTGCTTTATGGGCACTGCTTTCATACTTGTTGCATCTCTTCTGTCATTAAAATGATTTATCACCACCAGCTGGCCCTGTTTGAAGGAGCACAGCACCAGGTGTTGAGAGCTAGCTGATCAAATAATGTGCAACCAAAGTGGCCCAGCTTTCTGGATGTCCTAGAGAGTTAACTGCACTACCATCTACTCAGGACTTCCCTGTGCTTGGGATCACAGCTCCAATTCTTGGACCTATAAATTTGACTTTCTAGATGATGCTCTCATGGACAAACAATCCTTTCACAATTAATTTGTGAATCTTATTTTGATCATCTTTTGGCACCGCTAGTGTCAACTGTTGATTAAAAAAAAAAAAAGATATTCACACAAACTGATGATTCATTTTTTAAAGGCATCGCTGTCTCACATGTCTTTGGAATATTTTTTTTTTTGTGTTTAAAAGTCTCCTAACAGCTGTGTCTGAATTGTAAAGCAGACCACAGGGAAGAGTATACAGTTGCCTAATCCAGGGGAATTACTAAAGAGCACTACTATCCCTGAGCTCACTCCAGCAGTTTTATCTCACCACTGATGGAATAGAACCACAGCTGAGGTACTTGCCAGGGGGTCAGAAATGGAGTGCAGAACAAAAAGTGGTCCTGTCTGATCACACAGGGAAGCCATGATGTTGTTAGGTGAAAGGAAGGTGTGCAGTTAATTAGGGTGACAGCTACAACTTTCACCATGATTTTGTGCCTAAGTCTCTATTTCAAGACTAAAGAAATCAAAGACCAGGACTTCCTGATCAGAGATTCTCTGGAAAGTTGATGGAAATTAGAGTGGGAATTTAAAATTAATGAGTAAATCTCTATTAACTCCTTGTGTTAAAAACTTTCCAGAGTTAAAATTTTTCACCACAATCCAGTTTTCTTCATTTATTTTCCAACCTGGAGTAAATTAAATTGAAATAATTGGGAAAACATCCACACTGAAATTGTTTCCAGTTTATCCAACCTTTTAAATGATACATTTAGTTAAGCAGGCTTCTTGATTGTCTAGACAGCTCTAAATCTTGAACAGGAAGTAAGAAAGCAGATATACCTAACTATCACAGCTTTAATTCCCCTTCAGCCATTTCAGAATAAAGATCAAATCTGAGGTAGAGAAAAGGATCAATAAAGAATATTTAGATACTGTATTATCTTATAGAATAATAATATATTTGAATATGGTTATAACTGCTAAAAATACCTGAAATAAAAAAAAAAAGATTAGAAATATTTAAAGGAAATATATATCCTCATCTTCCAACAAAAGTTTTTAGAAAGTTCAAGAAGATTTCTACAGCTATGGTGCTTAGATTCTTTTCATATTTATTTTCTCACTTGGTGTTGATTTGGCACAAATTTCAAAGCATCCTCAAGCAGTTCCTTCTAATCCACATAAGTAGATACATTTGCATCAGAATTACTTGAGTTTTAATGATTCAAGAATTGAGTACAAGTTAATACCATGTGATGCAGGTCATCCTAATAAAGAAAAGACCTTGAATTTCAGACACTCAAATTCTCGAATCAAGTGCTGGACACTTTCAGTGAGTTGTTCACAATGAGCCTGTGACAATTGTGCAATTCATGAATACGACAACAAAAAAATCTAGAGACAAATGTTTTGGTTTATAAGTATTTTGTGAACATATCAGTTTGCTAAATTAAATTATTTAATGCAAATTACTTAGAACATTTATGCACCAAATGTGGAAATGGAAGAACATGTGAACCATAAAGAGTGGTATAAAAGTCCATTAATATATATAATGAGAAAACATAAAAGAAATTTAACTTACAGTAAATGTTAGGAAAATCTTTTTGATAATGAGGCTGTTGAACAGACTGCTAGGGAAGTGATGAAAGTTAAACTTAATAATCTTAACAGCCAAATTATGCAAATGTTAAAAGGTGTCATGGAGTGAAAAATATCAGTGTTGGTGCAATTATAAATCAGTAAGAAGAAGTACTGAAAAGTGAACAAAGTTAAAAATTGTACCTGATTTATTAGTGTTCTTCAAATACTTATTGGTGCTTACAGTGTAGATCCTACTGCTAAAAGAAGATGGTAAGAAGCCAATTTCTATTTGCTTCTAAATAATATCTTCATTAAACATACTGACTGAAATTCATCCACAAAGCCTGATCATTATATTAAGTCTTTGAACAGCAGGAATCCATTGGAAATTTTAAGAAACAATGATAAACAATATTCAAAAAGTTAATATACCAAAATAATAGGGGTGGGGTGGTGAAAGAAAGTGCCTTCTACTGTGAAAGACTGTATTTTTTCTGAGATGCATGTACCCACAAAACCTGCTCCCCACAAACCAACAAAAACCCCAAACTAACACTAAAAATTGGAAAAATTGTGCAATTTGCTGCCTAGGTAGACCTATGCTAAACAAGTCAGTTCGCCATTGAATCTATCTGTACTAAACAGTTTTAAGTAATTACAGTGTCTGAATATGTTGCAGTCAAAAGCGATTGCTTTTTCTTACACTGGATGGCTGAAAACTCGTTGGGTATCATATTTGAGATCAAGCTGACTTTTCTGTCAGTGCTTTTGATTTCTCCATAGTGGTCCTTTTTCACAATGCGCAGTGATGTGGGGGAGCTTCTTGCATGAAATACAGAAGGTGGCAGGGTAGAGTAGGGGATGCCTGAAGAGTGGGGTAGGGGATGGCTGAAGATCTGAAAGGGATACTTAGAGTGAGGTGCTAATAGTAGAACAGAAGAGCAAAAGGGATGAGACTACGACCCTTGAAAGAAGAAAGGAAGAAGAACTTTCAGTAAATGTAAGCAATCATTTGTATTTGTTTGTCAGGAACATTGTCTACTTCAATCCATGCCTGTAGGCTTCATGATCCCCTAGCATTCCATTAAGCAGAGGCTTCAGTTCACTGTGTCTCTAAAGGTATTCCACATGGTTTGTTATCACAGTTTTTCTCCCTTTTTGCTTCGTTTCCTCCTATAAAAGTCTGGAACAAATCTGGAGGAAGTCTGGAATAAAGGATAGCCTCCTATAATGAAATTATTGCCTTGGTGGATTACTGATAGCACAAGGAAGAAATCAGAAGAATGGGAAAACTTTCACATATTGAGAAATTATCCTGGGATGCATATTTTAGATAAACATAAAAGTGGAAGATCTTGACATAACAAATTATCTCAATTCACTATATATTTCTTTGAGGTTCATGTTTAACAGGTCCTGCACTACATTCTATTTTCTACATAATTTCTCCACTACTAAATGTCTAATAATTGGAGAACTGATAGAAAACAGTAGAGGTGTTACTGGGTAGTTTGAAGTTTCAGAAGAACCTTGCATTGCTTTTTTTGTTTTTACCCTCAAACCAATTATTTTGAGAGTTTCAGATTTCTTACAACCTCCGGTGCAATAAGCATAGTCTAGGACATTGACTTACTTCAAGAATCTTGTTTATTTCTTCTGTCTACTTCTAAGCCTCCTTATTCACAACATGGTTCTATTCCCGCTATGAGATAGAAAGGAGTTTTTTCTAAAGCCAAAGCCAATCTTTCCCTTTTGGATACTTGTGATTTCTACATATTGTGTCAGGTACAATCAAATGTATGTTTTAAAGTTTGTTTACATCAGTGCTCAGAGGGTTTATATAAACACATGCATTTCTTTTTTCTGTGGAAGTGGTCAAATCCCTACTAAAGCTAAAAATCCCTTATGTTTCCAGAGATTTGGGCTAATAACTAAAGAAAAACCAGCTGAAAAGTTCAATTCCTTATTAGAGAACTCTGGATGAATTTTATGACAGCCTCAACCAATAGCTGTGACATTCTATACAAGAATTTGATACAGCTTCTGATTATATATTTTTATATATGCAACTAAACCTTGATGCAAAACCATCCTGTGGGTCCTGTGTAGATGCTTAATTATCTGATTTTTATTGTCATTACAAAAGTATCCCACTAACTCAAAATACTCCTGAGTCCAATCCAGGAATCTTTCAGATTTCACTTTGGAAGGAAGTGGTAAAAGCAAAGTTTTAAAAATAAAGTTTTACCCATGATCAATAAGAATACAAATCAAACACAATTGACTTATTAAAAATTTTAGAAAGCTCCAGGAGCAAAATAATAGAACTCCAATATATATAATTCAAATTTCTCTTATTAGTCTGTATATAAACAGGGGAGAGTAGAAAACTTTCTGCAAATAAATACCAACTTCATTATGCTTGTAGGAACATACAATATGTTGAGTTTAAGATCTTGGTTATACATTTTTCTTGGTCTAACTGAAAATGACTATCAGATGTTTATGAGCCCTAATTTATTTAATGGAAATCATGGATTTCATATGTTAATTTTAATTTCACAGCCATGTTTTAAAAAGGGGAAATTGTCTTGGCTGAGAACTGGAATGCAACATACCCTCATTTCTTAGATTTTGAAGATGAAGGGTCTGTTTGAATTATTTTTCTTTGTAGGTTTCCAATTTCAACAGGTGTTATTTAGCAAATGTACTCTGGTCCAGATTAGATCCCAAGGGTTCCCAAGTGTAATGTACATTTTAACACATTGCTTCAAAGTGCAATAATAATAAATACACACAAGGGATGTATTAAAATAATAGCAAAAATGAATAGCCCCAAAACCTAACCCTAACCAAAATGAACATCCCAAATGGAAATGCTAGTTCTCCCAAATGTCACCCTATGACCAAACCCCTCTTCAACTTTCAGAAATACAGAAAAATTGAAGCATATATTTGTGTTATGCATTTCTAATCAATAGAATCCACATGTACTGAATACATCTGTGAACAAGAGTTCCTTCACAGGGACAGAATATGTTGGGGTAACACTTATAGCATTACACACTAGAAAAAAATGGTGACTACCAGGAGATGGCAAAGGGGTCCATATTGCAGTTATCATGTAGATAGATGAGTAGGGACTTAGACAAGTGCCTCTGTGCTTGGATAGAATGGAATAGTGCATTATCAATAGTGTGGGAATAAAGTAATGTTCTAAGATGAACCCTTCAGAATTGTTAGTGTCTCAGAAACATAGAGAAAGAGTGAAAACCTCAAGATTTTCTATTTTCTTTTTGAAGTATGACCAAATTATATAGATTATTTAAATACTGAGATTCACATGGGTGATTTTTCTGTCTTTGGATTATTCATACCTTTTATTCCACTTTCCTCTGACTCTGTCTTATGCTTCAAGTTCAGACTGGCAGTCTTCTTCTAATTTCTTGTGAAGATGAAAGCTATCCTTTCCATTTTTGTCCTTGTGTAATTATTTTGTCTCTGCTGTTCTATATTTTGTACCTTACAGTCACATGGAAGGGATGGCTTGCTATTCTGAGTTTCTTTACAGATTTTGTCTATCAAATAATCTTTAGGTTTGTCATCTCTCATTACATCTCTGATTATGTTCCCAAGGAGAGTTTAGTCTGTAGAAAGTGAGCTGATTCAACTGATGCCAGTGTAGAAGCTCGTCACTGAAGTGGCTATTTAAAAATGTCTAGTAGGATCGTTTCTGTCATACATGCATACACATAGTCCTTATATAATACTAAAGGGATGTACGAATACAGGCCAGTGTTTTTTTTAAAAAGGACACTTCATAAACATGTTTTTAAACAAGTCTAGTTACCATTTGGTCGCATTATCAGTATTAAAGTAATATTTTTTAAGTAATCTATTTAGAAAAATGAAAAAAACCACCTACCAGTAAATACTGATAGGGTACAGTACAGCAATACTGCTCACAGGTGTCTAACTCACTCAAGGCACAACAATGGCAATTTCAGAACAAGTTACTACTTCAACCTAAAACCCTTCTTCTCCCCTATCTTTTGATGCATGGGATGCATGGAAAAAAGGAAAGGAAAAAAAAGGAAAAAAGGAAAAAAAACCCTTAAATATCAAAATAAGCTCAAGTTGTTTGATACTTTTTTCTGTATTTCTGACGACTCTGTTCTTTTTGTCAGCACTCTACAGAGAGCCTGAAAGACACATCAGAGTTTTAAGGTCTTAAAAATAGGGCAATACAAGGTATAGCCCTGTGCCAAGGCAGCACTATGACCAAGCAAAACATATCTGCTGCACTGATGCCTGTCTATCTTCACTTGCTGCATTTAACCAGCAAAAGTGTCTCTATGCCACAGTGCTCTTTGGACAATGAGGTTGTGGTGGGAGCAAAACTAGCTCCTTGGCCACCTTATCTGTGGCAGCAGAAACAAAAGCGGCAATGCCTTGGAGGAGGACAAAATATCTTTAATAAAGGGACTGACAATTTTCTGGTTAAAACATTAAGTCCTGTGCAGTCAGGAGTATTGCTTTCTTGATGGTAATAAGTAATGCTGCATGAGAAAGGAAGACAGATATACAGTAAGATATCCTACTCATGAGAAGAGTAACAAAGGTACAAAGATAACAAAGCTCTTGATGTTGGAAGTCTGCAGAAGAGTAACACCACTAAATAAAGTCCCTTCCATTAATTTACTGAACTGACAACCTGCTAAAGGCTGGCATTTCTTCCCTTTTTACTTAGTGCTTTTCCAGTTCATGTAACCTATTTCACAATGCTTATTATACTACATTATGCATAATGGATTGCTGTGCTATCTATCCCTTTTGGAGTTTGCAGATTCTATTTTCTGCATGATAAAAAATATTATATCCGTGTATTGTTTTTTGAAAGGCAATGTGTTCCAAATTCTTACTATGCCACCATCCATCCAAGGAGTCTCATTTCAGGGAACAGATCCATTTATTAACATAAAAGCTTTCTGCTGAACTATTTTCCTAACATCCTTAGTATTTTGCTCCAGTATGACCATCAGTAACTGTTGTCTCTCTTAGCATGGTTCTTATGCAAATGGATGCTGAGATCTCTGGTTAACATTATTTAATAGAACAAGATGAATAAGTGTGTATGAAAGAATATGATCTAACATACCCTGCCATTTGAAACAGCTGGCAGCCCCTGCTGGTGAACTCCTAATTCTCCTCTCGAATTCTACTTTGGCTCTATATCCTCATTCTCCTGGTAAGATTATGACTGTCACGGGGTAGAACTCTGCATAGTCACTCATACAGGGAATGATATGCTTACTCTTCACTAAACAAAATATGGTTTTAAAGCAAAAGAAAAAGCAGTGTGCTAAAGATAGACTGCCAATACAGAAGATATAAAAAGCAGCATCTTCAGAGGAAGCCACTACATCTCTGGCTTGCATCTTACATGGTGTAATGAAAGACTTGTATTTCAATTGATGCAGGAAAAAAAAAATCACTTTCACACACACCACTTTAAAGACAGTATATTAAAACCAGTATTCTTTCTGTGACACCCAAAATTGTACAGATTTTCCTAGAGTCATAAACCCCAGCCTTAATATGGTAGAATTTTTTATTAATAATACAAACCAAAGCCACCTGTTTTTTGTTTCATCTTCAAGACACGTCATTTTCTCCTTAGAGAAGGTATTTCAAAGATCAAAAGCATACTATATTGTCCATTAGGTACATCCAAAGCAATTTGCCAGATCTTCTACACTAAAAAAGCTCTCAGATCATTCATTCATGGTTTATTGTAATTAATGTTAATTTAATGAGATTCAATCTATTAAGAAAAGTACAAAATAAAGTTTAGGATTTATTGCTTAAGTCTTCTGATGGTCTTCTTTGCCAACATGAAAATAAATATAAATGTGTTAAAAAGAGCTAGATTACAGACTTTTTTAATCATAACTGCATACAAAAACCTCTTTTGCATAGCCTTCATAAGAGAAAGTGATTAGAAGAACATTTGTCTTCACATTCTCACCATAAATTAGGAAAAGCTATCAACAGTCTGACATTTCTGAACAAAGAGTTGCACAGAGTGCCAGTTAAACATAAGGAGTGCCTGGGATAGGGAGGGAGAAGGAAAATATTTTTCTTAGGAACAGCCTGTATCTAAAAGGAGAGTTCTTCTGCAGTCCACTTGGGTTCCCTTACTCCAGTTTGTTGACATGTTTTCCTGTAGAAGTACTAAATGCTGTTGTGGGCCATTCATGCAAATGCCAACAACACAAAGCCACAGTTTGTACAAAAAGTAGCTGGTGGATGACAGTTGCTTTTTCCCAGTCATAGCACTGCTCCCTTCTGTTTGCTTGCTATACAGAAATTAAACCATTCAAATATTTTTTCTTTATAAAGTATAATTTACCACTCCCTCAAGTTTCCATACATTGTTGCTTGAAGTAACACATGGTATTCATGGCATCTCAATTTTTTTTCCGCAGTTTTTCACTGCAGAGATCTGTAGAGCTGGAGAAGGTCTGAAGTGCAGCATACCTTTATCTATCTATCTATTCTATCTATCTATCTATCTATCTATCTATCTATCTATCTATCTATCTATCTATCTATCTATCTGTCTACCTATCTGAAGTGCAGCAGATGCTGCCTGAGTTTTGACGGGTTTATATCTGAGGACAGTGTTTACATCTTGGCAAAGTGTATATATGATTTTAAGAAGTCATAAGGGTAGGGGTTTTATATTCACTTCACAAGTGCAAAAATTACCCTAGCTGAAAACAGAGAAGACCAGAATGGTGTAAATTTTAGTATTATTTTCCATTAGCAATTGAAATAGTTATCCATGTCCAATAATTACCCACATTTATATGAAAAAAAAAAAATCATCCCATTACTCACTCTGTAATCTAACAAGTGCAAGAGAGTAAAAACAGTAGCTTACAAGTGATATTTCTGAGACATGCAGAGAAATGATTCATAAGGAAGACATTTAACTATAGGGGTAACATCCTGAGGCTGTAACTCAGTGTGGGTAGAAGAATGGAAGCTGAGCACAGTGTATTTACTGCTTCCCAGGTAAAGGATTTGTCCAAGAAAAATCCTGATTTTGGGAGTGAAAAGTCTATTAACAAATCTTTTGATAACATCGCGTTTGAGGAACCCACCTGGAAAAGTAACCCCACCCTTTAGAAATCTTGGCAAGATTCTGTAACATCTACTCTTAATGCACTTCCTCTTGAAAACATTTTTGGCAAGTTGGCTTGTTGAAAATGGGGAAATAACCTCCCTGCCAGGAATAATGTCCAACCACCAACTCTAGTCTCAGCAGTCAATGCCAAGCATTTTTCTATATGTCTATAAATCAAAAAATTCACCAAAAAGGAAAAATCATTTTTAACAGATAACTTTGCCATTTTAAGCCAAGCAACCATATGTGACTTTAAGGACAATGAGTCTATGAATATCCCCAGTGTCAGCTTTACCACCTGATACTTTTATCTGTACAGGACAGTGAAAACTGATGGATAAGATCAGATCTTATCACCATCACTAGAAAACAAAACAAAACAACAACATCACAATTTACACAAAAAATGAAATAAATGAAACAAATAGAGGACCTTCTTTCCTGCACAGACTAACCAACTAGTTTTCTTTCAAAAATTATTATGCAGATCTGTTTCTTACTTTTTTTGTCTTCCATGCCACTCATTAATTCCATGCCAACACAACACTCAGTGGCTTGTACCTTCATGTTGTCAAATTTTCAAGAGATTTAGTTCTTATCTAGATAGTAGGCAAGCACTCATTGTCATGTGTCAAACAAGAAAATGATAGCGGGTTTTTAAACCTTTGAGAATTTTTCGCATATACACTGACTTCAAAGGATAAGCTCATTATTTACTGTTCTTTTAGCTTGTCGAGCTTTATCACTCCAGCCTCAGACTTGTGAACTTTCCAGTCAGTCGGCTTTTTTAGAGTGTGGCTATAATGTTGCTTTTTTCCTCTCTCATATGCTTAAAAAAATTCAAAATACAGCTACAGTCTGATATAACAGAGAAACTGTATGCCTCATGAACTCAGATTTCCTTGCTTTTTTGAGCATTTGGTTTGCATGTTGGGATGAATTTTCTGCTAGGTACCACTACCACATGAAAAAGCAGAGTAGTCTAGGCATAAAAATTATTGAAGAGAGATTAACTGAGACTACAGGATCCTTTCCACATTTTACACCAGTGAGCCTGTCCAGGTTTGTTTCCATATCCCAGGAGATGCTGGTGCGTTTCCTATTTACACAGCATGGTCCAAGCCTGGTGTAATTCTACTTTAGTAAATATGTCTGAGTCCCATCCTCTAGCCTGAGAGCAACACAGTCTGCTTTCTACCCATATAGATAAAATTTTGTTTCCTCTAGGTGGCCTACAAACCTCTGAAGGGAGACCTCCCTTGCCTGTTTTATCCCCCATATCAGGCCAAGGTATTACTTGAGTGAGTGATCATTGGAATAGGCCAAAACTCTGACAAACAGTTCCACAATCTGGACAACAGCAAGCCAGTAACTGAGTCTGGTCAGCCTTACACTGTAGAGTAAATACATATGCTGACTGTGGTGCAGACATATATATTTGGTACATAAAAATTCCTTCAAGCTCACGATTGGAAATTTATCCACAGTTTCAGAAAAATCATATTATGCAAGAAATAATATTGTCAGCAGTCTTAAACCTTCAACCTGCAACAGTTTTCATTTTTCTACAGTGCAAATGCCAAGTATTTTATTTATTGTTATGGATATTTTTTTAGTTGTGGATGTAGACAGGAGGGGTTCTGTCTTCTCCAGTATCTTTTCGGGTTTTTTTCTAATGGGAACCACCCTTGGAAACATCTTTCATTTTAGTTGTGGTCATGCTCAACCTAGTCTGGTCCAACAGGCAAACAAATGCTGCTTTCTTTTGAAGTGATGATGGAATTGGTAGTAACCCAACAACAGGGTGTGCCCACTCTGAATATATTTGGGAAGAGGCACAGAAATAGCCTGCAATTAAAAAGTACACTTAGGAATAAAACATCCTAACCATGATTCTCATTGGATTCCTCTCACAATTACCTAAAAATTGAAAAAAATTATTGCAGGAGAGCTACTACATCAAAACAAAATAATGAACAGAGTTAAAAGCTATAAACAGCCAATAAATGAAAAGGGAAACATCAGCAGTTTGGAACATGTAACATTCCTCAGAGGGTTTGTAATGTGGGAAGAAAAAAAAGCATTACAGAACATAAAAATAACCCCAGCTTGTGTGGAAGTGTCTGGGTTTTACATTCAGTGATTTAACTGTAGGTGTAATGTTCCATATTGGTGCTAATATTTATCAAAGTGTTGATCCTGCAGGGGTAAGGAAGAATTAAGTTTGGAAATCCACCTAAAAAATCTCATACATCACAATGATGAAGACAGAGTTTTCTGTATAAACCAGAAGGACAAATACCTCTCTGTTTGCGTGAGCTGTTGCATTCAGTATGATTTATAAAGTGTTGTGTGAAATTATGAGATGAAAGCTTCCTGTGTGTCTATCATATTTACTCTGTACATCTACTGCTCACATATTGTCATACTGTTTAAATCTCGTATATGTCAAAACCCAATTTATCTGGATAGACATGGCTTGCTAAGGGCTCAAACTGGTTTACTTTTGCTTTTTTCATTGCTAAAGGTACCACAGATTATTTTGGGATGTTTTTGGATGTTTTTCTTGTCCATCTAAAACTGAAACAATGGGATACAAATGCTGGTCATTTCATCAGTGGAGGAAGCAGCTCCTGGGGTAACACCATAAACCTTAAAACCATTAACCTTCTGAAAGACTGAGATGAGCTGGAAGCTTGTACGTAGCACTAGGAGCACACATCTCATCATTGTCATGGCATTTTCAGTCACATGGTACTGAGCATGTGCACACCAAATAAAACCAGCAGAGAGAATTCATACATGGTAAGAATTACAGCTGTGCTAATAATACCAGCTTTGTGAATAGCTCCCTTGTGCCTCATGCAGCATAAATTGAATTATCTTTCTCCTTCAGCGGTAAGATCTAAACCTTTTCTCAAATACAATATATACTTCTTACATTGTTAACCACTGCTGTCAAGAAAAGTGTAACTCACCAACAGGAAATACGGAGAGGAGAAATATTTTAATATTTTGCAGTTCACAGTACTCACATATTCCACTTTAAAGGTTCAGAATCATTGCTGCTACTGAACACGACTTGAGAAGATACTGCCAATAACACAAATGGGAAGAGTAAGATTTGAGGATAAAAAACAACAAATTGTCAGGCACTGACTTCATACTAGTAAATCCCAAATGGAATTTAATCTTTCAAGACGTCCTCTTTCCACAGTGGGCATCTCATTAGACTGGTGAAATTAAAAAACTAATTAGAAGCAGCAGTTTATATTCAACCCAAATTCAGCCTGTATTTGCAAGCTGAATGAACTGTCAATTTAGAAAACAAAATGCTACAGAATGAGGAGAATAGAGTATTGAAAAAGCCAGACAATTGAGTGATGCAAAATTACAGGCACCATGATGACATAAATTCTGCTAAATCCTCATTCATTAAAACAAATTAGAATGCCATCCTCATCCTTGCCCTTGTTGTTACACCTGTCACAGAAGTGTAAAAATCAATTCCAAACTGAATGACACTTTGGGGAGGAGAAGCTGGCAGCCGGCTTTCCAATATCAGGGAGCAGAAGGACACTGAGCAATTGTAGGTCAGAGATGGCAAAACTATTTCTTCCATAGTGGCTGAGAAGGGCAGCAAACTTTAAATTGTAGTGACAAAGTCTATCCTTTGGGATGAATCTTTTCTTCATGGTCATGAAATATTTCTCCACTGTGAACAGTAAATGTGGTTTTGTTCAGTTTAAATGTCAACAATCACACTCTTTGCTATTCTTTTTCTTGGTCACCGTTACCCATTAAGCTGTTTAAGGAGAGTTGTACTGAAAGCATGTCTGAAAGGCCTTGCCATGAGCAAATCTGAGACTCACACATTTGAATAGCTTCCTCTATGGCAAGAATCAAGGAATCTGGCTGCAATGACATGAAGGAAAAAGAATATCGTGTCTTTACCAGTATTCTCTTAGTGATTTTCTTATTGGCCTCTGTATTCTATCAAAATGACTTAATCAAATAACCACATACACAATTAAATACTGAGGAAGTTTAATGAGGATAAAATCACCAAAGAATGAAAATTTTATTGGCAGAAAACTTGAAAATAATAAATAGTTAGGTAAAAAACTTCTGCACTAAATCATAAAATAGTGCAGTTTTATTCCTATGTTAATGCAGTTTCATCTCAGTCTAATGTAATTACATAGATGTTAAAGTCAAATCTTAACTCCTGCAAAAATAGTTTATGAAGAAGTCAACAGAGGAAGGTATTTTACATAGTTCGGTAGGAGTATTACAATTTTTTTGTCTCTTTTCATAGAGAAATAAGAAGAACTCTTTAGAAAAGCAGCTAAAAAACTGTGGGGCCAGAGGAAAAACCACTCAGGGTTAATCTATCTCTGCTCTCTACAGTGTTTACCTTCCATTTTGATGGAGATAGAGTTGCACAGGTATTAAATGTTATGGATAAATCAAACCCTGCAGCTTTAGATTGTCAACTCTGTATTTTGAATTGAAACAAAAAAGAATGCACATATCTATGTTTCTTATAAACTTCAGCTAGTTTATAATTTCAGATTAATTTACTTTGCTTTTTTTTTTAAACATCTGACAAGGTTTCAATTATACACTCCATTATACTGGGTTTTTTTCTGTGAAGGTCTGAGTTAGTCAGAAATTTCTCTACATAATAAAATCATAGTTGAATTTGTTTCACAGCCTTACTCAGTCTAACTTTAAATATTGCTGATTCAAACTAATTAAATTCCATACCAGACTGTAGCTTCATTCACATTCAAAGGCAAGTGAAAGAGCAGGACAATGTTGCATATTGCCATATCTGAATGTGAGGGCCAGTCCAGATGAATTCATGTGCCAGAGTTAGATGACAGCTACCAGGAAACAGTGGCCAGCAAGCAAAGTCTGAGGGACACCTAAACTAGGCAAGGAGATCTCTAGAAGAGAAAGGCATGGTCCTAAAGTTAAATTATGATTTCCTCATTCTAAAACTAATCTTGTGTATTGCATTTTTGATTTAAAAAAAAAAAAAGAAAAAAGAAAAAAGAAAAACTATTCTGTACTTTCATGGGTGCTTAGGTGGCTTTTGCCTTCTATAATCATGTTTTTATGAATCTAAATGGAAAATTAAAAGCAAGATGAGAGTTAGTACAGGATTTCCCTTTCTTATCCTTTACTACCAGCCAGTAGACATTAACAACTGAATATTTCTTTGACCTACATCATAAGAAATACATTTTTTTATCAGAACTGTGAAGTAACACTCTGGCACACAGCTACTGAAACTGCACAGTGTTTACTGAAAGTAGGGCTATTACTTAGACACTGGCAGTAAAGTAAAACAGTAAGAAACATCTCTGCAGTCTATGAAATGGTTTTATAATGATATTAAAAGAAAATAAAATTTTATAAGAGCACTACCAGATCTTCATTAGTGTCTCACTGGAAATCCTGAACAGTTTGTCTATCTGCCAGGAATTTAGTACCTTTATTGAATGTACTTGGCTTCATTACAGTGAACTATGGTTTTTCAACTGTCAGCTGAAATAACGTGTGTTTACCTGATAACCAATATATAAGAGAGATTTTTCCATTAAAGAAGCCTTTTTAATGAAACAAACTATGCCATTTTACCAGAAGATAATCTAATAGCATAATTATAGAGAGTAGTATTTACAACAGTAGTGTTTATAATTGTCCAACACTTTACATTGTATACTGAGTAAATAATACAACAAAATACTAAAAGACTTTTCTTTTTTTTCTTTTTTCCCCCTAAGTATAGCTGTTTTTATTGTTATGTTTCAAAGTTTTCCTAGAAACTGAAAACACTGCTAAAAATTTTGGGATGTTACCCAAAAGTACATGAATTTTCTCAAATTGATTTTGTTGTGATACTGCTGCAGGATGCAGTAGCCTGAAAGTCCAAATATGTTTTAAGTTTTGTATGCTCCAAGATAACACTTATCCTAAGTAAGTCCTAGCTTCAGTTCCGTTGCCTATACACAAATGAAAATATTCCAGGCTGCAGGGTAAATCAAAGCCTTTCAAAAGAAAGATGAGGAAGAATCACAATGTTGACAACTACAGCATTTTGGTTTGTGGTTATGGGCTGGAATCTTCAGGTCATGTTTATGGAAAGCACAGCAGAAGTGGAAGGATGCTACTTAATTTGTCATGGAGGAGACAAATGAACCTAGAATTGAGATGTCTTGTTTCCTTTTTGGAAGCATTAGTGTTGCTTCTTCTCAGATGCAAGATCACTTCCAATATAAGCAATGGAAGACAGCTGCCAAAATACCAAGAGAATGATGTAAGTTTTCTCAGGAACTCTGCTCAGGTTCTGAAGCTTTTACTTAGAGAAACTAATTAATATTATCTTCATCTGAAGCATAGACTTTACGTACAGAAGGATCAATCAAATATCATCACTCACCAGAAGGCTTTGTGCTTCTATAGTTTGAAGATTTACTTCTAAGTTACCACCTCAATTTTTCAAGGACTCCTTTGACTGGGAGAATGCTTTCAGCAAAGATATAAAAGTGCACGAATAGGGTCTTCACAAATGCCTACTGGATAAATTTCCATGTAAAAAGACATCTTTCTCCACAATTGCCATTATCATTGGAGACAATGAATTTAAAGGGCCTTTTCATGTGTGACCAACTGCATCGAATTTTCCCATCACCAAAAAACATGCTCTTTGCAAAAAGCAGTTTCTAAAACTCAGAAAAATAGCAGACAAGTGAGCAGTGTCACACACATTCAAAAGGTTTTTTTGTGAGAGTAACTATTGTTAAAAAATCTTAATTATTTGATTCTAAGGATTTAATAAAACATTGAAATAAACTGAGCAAACAGTACAAACACAATGACATGACATTCATCTCTGGAAAATGTTGGCGCCATTTTTGGAGAGAGAGCTCCTAAGGGAGGGAATTGAAGGAAAACCAACTCACAGTCTTGGATGAGCTGAGCTTAGTGATCTGAAATCCACTGAGGTCATTGCTATCCTTATTTCAATTCTGTGATGGTTTGGAGGAGGTTTATAAACAATTCCAAGATAATTTAATTTTTAAAAAATAACTCTAACACTCTGTTTACAGTTCTTTTAAAAAACATTTTATCTTTTTAAACAAACCAAAAGGTAACTTCAAAATATTGGCAGAAGTATTTAATCTAACAGACAGGAATCAAGAGAGTGTTTTCAAGAAAGCAAAGATTATTTTTCATAACCTTCATGGTAAGTTGATGTGTTTTTTAAACTCACAAATACCCACTCCCCTCTCCAGCACTTGGAAGAAACATCTTTTTTCAAACACATGATTTGGTTTCTGTTATTGAAATAGCACACTTTGGCTGAGCCACAGCTTGTGTCAGCCCCTTAAGGAGCTCAGATACTGCCTGGGGGTTCCCAGCCCACGCATCACTACTGCACTGGGACAAGTTCAGTGGCAAAAAGTGGAGAGGCAAAAATGTTCTTGTTTTTTTTCTTTACAGCCAGGCTCAGTATACTTTTTTAATAGCTGTTGATGGTATATGATGTTTAGGAATTTTCTTTTTTCCTCCATACAATTTCACACTGTGAGGCATGAAGAGCTGACCCAGCTGACCACCATGGCTCTATGCATGTCCATGTAAGCCTTCAGGAGCTTGTGTACTTGGCTGCTGCTCTGTTCAGTGTAGAGAAGTAGTTGACTGGGGAGTTCCTCCACCTGGAGAGGGGTTTAGTGATCCAGATCACCTGAGGCTGATCTTCAGGGTCAGACACTAACCTGCAATATCAACATGACTGCACTTCTACTAGGAAACCAACCAGTACCAGGCCTCATTCTCTGCTCCTGAAGCCAGCTGCTATAGTTCAGCAATATATTGGATAAACCACGCAAACCACATAAGGCTTCTTATCAAACTGCATTTTGGGAACAGTCTTGGAAAGCCGGAAACCATGAGAATGTTATTTAGAGGAAAACTATACTGAAGACAATGCAAAAATTAAAGACATTTACACTACTATACCTGGGCCTGAGTCCTGGCACTGTTAAACTCATTGGGAAAACTTTGGACTTTATGCCCACAGATGGATATATACTTGAGTAAATATTTTTGTGTCCACTGTGCACAGTACATATGACCATGTATTTGAGAACAAGATCACAGCTGTTCTTGGATGACACTGTAGACATACCATAATAACCCAAACCATACTGTGGACAAGGTCTGTCAATTCATTTTAGTAAGTTTTACATCAGAGTGAAATATGTATGGAACATAACAGTTGTGGATAAGTGGCTTAATAGAGAAAATACTTCTATGCATTGAGACATTTGGGTAAAAAAGCAGATCTTCCCTTCTTTGTTGCTCCAGACAAGACACAGTAAGAGGGAATGAAAAACAACAACAACAATAACAATGAAAAACAAACAAACAAACAAACAAAAAACCCAACAAAAAATAAAAAAGAAAGAAAGAATGCTGGATGTCCACGCACCAGCTTCAAACCTCAGAGAAAGCCATCTTCTCCAGTGGAGGCATAGAGTGTGTCTCCAGTCACACTGCATGTACCCTCCTGCAGTATATCTCTACACCCTGCATGTGTTACCTTTTTCTTTTTTTCTTATTTGCTTCTTGTCAGAAGAAAGTACATATGTTACCTTTCACTTCCAGGCTCCTTGCTCCCAAAGCATTCTTTTTTTCCTGTAATTTGCTCTGAGCAGTGGTTCTTCAGCAGAAGAGTAAGACTGCCTCTGGCCCACTTCCTAGATTTCTTGTAGTGCTAGTTACCTTCTCTGCTCAAGTGTCTGTCATGAATTTAATCTTTTCCCCAGATAGTTCATCTGTCCCTACTTTTCAAAAGCATTTCTGGAGACTGTATTTGTTTTTGTCAAAATAATTCCTGCATGCTGAAATCACAAGTACAACAAATGATCCTGTCTTTCAGCTAAGGAATTTAAAAATCCTTCCAAAGTTACATGTAAATATTAGATATCCCTGCTCTGAAATGTGCTTTGGTTGCCCCTCTAGTTCTTGGCCTTGGGTAAAGTAAATCAGTCTCACTTTAAGACTTAGTTTGTTTTGGGCCACAATTTACATGAAAATAATTTATCAATGTTCTGATGACTTTGTTATTTTTTCTGGCAATTATGCCTTATTCACTTCTCACCTCTCATCCACCTCATGAAATAGTGAAAACAATATCTGTCTTCTTTTTCTTTTTTAATCTCTAACTGTATTAAGATTTGTAAGCTCTGAATACAGATGCAGATACAGTTCTGGCTCCCATTGCTTCCTGGTTGTATAAGGTCTAGAAATCCATCATTTCAGCTGGCCACTCTCTGTGTTGTCTTTTTCCTTTTCTTCCATTTTTTCATGTTCACTTTTCTTCTCTGGGTCTTGATCATCTGACCACCATTTCAGCTACTGAATGTGAGAGGCAAGTTCAAAGGGTGTCACCTCATAGTTATCCCATATACTTTCTTATGGATTGGGATTCATTGATTGGATCATCTGCTGGTTGATACCCATGATTCATGCTACAGCATTTCAGGTAGTGAAGGCATCAGTAGTGTTCCCTCTCTCTGCACAGGCAACCTCCTTCATGAAACACAATTACTGTTAAGGCTGCTGTACATTTTCCAGATTTGGCTGAACTCAAACCAGAGGCTTAAAACTCACAGGGAGGACAAATGCACACGCACAATCAAGTCAGGCTAAAACCTGAAACTTCTCATCACTGGCAGAGGGACTTTTCTTGCAGCCCAGACACAAAACAAATTCTTCCTTCCAGCAGCCTGCAGCCTTTCTTCCAGTCTAAAACCAGAAGAAAACACTGAAAGTGAGGTGTGACTGAGGGATGGGCCCTGTTGACCATGGGCAGTAGCGGAGTTATGCCTCAGACTGCCCCTCACTCCATGAAACTAGTTTGCATTGTTTCATACCATCTGTTGGAAATAATGCACTCTCAGCTCCATGGAAAACAAAAGCCTGTGGGAGGCCACAAAAAGCCTCATGGATTTTTCTCTTTTGCTAATCCAGTTGGCGAATCACGCTGACTACTTGCTTAATCTTACCTTCATTGTGCTATTTATCCTCAGCTTCAGGCGGGGGACGGGTGTCATCAATCATGTGCCAGGCTGCCATGCTAACACTGAACACTGAGCATGTTGCTGTACCCTCTAAACTGCATGGCTTTAAGGGTAAAAACCATACTTCACTCTAAAACTACATGTATTAAAAAGAGGGTTTGGTCATCTTTTCCCTGATGTGTAGTACAACACAGTTCGCATGACTACTGTTCACACAGCAACTAGGGAAACTTCAGAGCAATCAAAAAATGATTAGCAATCAAAATATGCCCAGCCTCAACCTGTATTGTCTCCTTTTTCAGACAAATAGCTGTCATTTAAGGTAAGGTCCTACAGTGACTTTATCAGTCACAAAAACAGTCCCATAACCTGTGCTCTCTAGCATGCTAATGACAGATCTGATAATTCGGTAGGACTAAAGAACTGGAGTGCAGCTGTTATTTGCTTATTAAATGTCTCAGAGGAAAAGATACAAACACATACACACACACAATTTAAGTGGTTCATTAATCTGAGGACATACTCTCCCTTTGATGAGCTCCAATGCAGTCTGAGCCAGGCAATGTAAAAAATCTTTTCTAGTCTGGGTAATTTGAAAGGAAAAAACTTCAAGTGCTCAGTTAAAAATTACTGCTTGTCCACATTGTCCATAGGGCCTAAGTATTGTGAATTTTGATGCAAAAACACTGAGAACCCTTTCATTTTTCCATCAGCTAGTAGAGTGTTTCAAATTATGGTACTGTGCCAGGTCTAAGTTTTTCCCTCTGTTAGAGGCAGTCTTTGGTGGTGAGACACCTCCCAGAACGATTTCAAAAGTCTTTGGCAAATATCTATATTTGCTGGGCCTACAAATCACAAAATTCATCTCCATGATGGACAACTGACTTAAAAAAAACATTTCCTTCATTACTCCCCTCTGCATAAGGGAAGTAATACTGAAAGGCTTGAAGTAAAAATATGTTCATAAAAGGATACCCTGGACAATACTTCCTTCATCTATCATGCTTGAAACTAAAAAGTAGGCAAGTGAAAACTTTCCAGATCCCCTGGTAATAAATAATCTGATTAAAATTTGCTTTTCCCATTAGATATCCACTGTTCTTAACTATGCCAGTTCTGATTGGAGAGCACAGTGACACAGTAAAATATTTAAATAATTCACCAGTTTGTAAGCAGACTCCACAAGCAGATTACTTGACCATTTCAATATACTGAATGACATACCAAAGTGATAACTCCAGCCTATCTCCCCTTCAAATGTCATCAAGAAAATTGCAATACCATAAAGTGTGTTAAAGGTATTGACAAGGATTACAGAGCTGTCAACCAACACTGAAATTTGCAGACTTCATGAGTCTTGCTCTTTTACTCGTGTTTTATCTGTGACACTGGAGAGATGCAAGAAAGCTAAGTAATTACTTTTTCCTGGGATGTTTCTCAGACAAATGAAAAATGCAACATATAAAACTGCAGGTTTCCTGATGAAACTTACCAAGTGTTTTCCAAATTGCTGTTACTACAGTTTGAACTCTGCATTCAGAAACTTGGGGTTTTCTAATTCTGACAGTACACACCATCTGTTCTAGCCATGTGCAGGACAAAACAGGTAAGGTTTTTCCTTCATTAATATCATTGGAGAACAGCATTTTTCAAAGATTCCCAAGTCCTGACCAAACGTAGGAAATTCTATAGGCAGCTGGGAGAAGTCTCACAATCGCTAACTCTTTTTCTTGCGGGGGATTTTAACTAAGCAGATGTTTGCTCAAGTCACAACACATCTGGGAGGAGACAGTTCTGAGGCTTCCTGGAGTGTGTGGAAGATAACTTCCTGACACAACTGGTGAGGGAGACAACTAGGGAAGGTTCCCGCTGGACCTACTGTCTGTGAACAGAGAAGGACTGGTGGCTGATGTGATGTCTGGAGGCCATCTTGGGCACAGTGATCATAAAATGATCACACATTTTCAATTCTCAGAGAAGTAAGGAAGGGTTCCAGCAGAATGATTACCTTGGCCTTCCAGAGGGCAGATTTTGGCCTGTTTAGGAGCCTGGTTGACAGGTACCTCTAACTCTGTACTCAGTTTTGGACCCCTCACTACAAGAAGGACATTGAGGTGCTGGACCTCACGCAGAGAAGGACAATGAAGATGGTGAAGGGTCTGGAGCACAAATCTTATGAAAATCTGCTCAGGGAGCTGGGGAAAAGGAGGCTCACAGGGTCCTTATCACTTTCTATAACTACTTGACAAGAGAGTGTATCGAGATGGGGGTTGGTCTCTTCTCCCATGTGACAAATGACAGGACAAGAGAAAATGGCCCAAGTTGAACCAGGGGAGGTTTAGATCAGATATTAGGAAAAATCACTGCAAGGATTGTCAAGTGTTGCAATATGATGCCCAGGGAAGTGGTGGTGTTACCATCTGTCCCAGTTTAAATGAGACAAGGGTCTTTTGCTGAGGATGGGCTAGGAGAAAAGACCCAAACTTCTCTTTCTAAGTAATTGTAAATCCAAAATTAAGAGGCTCTGATTGAAGGAAAACAAATTATGGAAAAGGGAAAATAACAGCCCTTTATTAAAAGGTATGTGTGTGTTAACAGAAACACAGAAAAAAACCAAGTAAAACAACCAAGTAATACTCCTATACCCACCAATAATCCCCTTCAAGAACAAAACCGATAAACCAGCAAAAGGAAAATTAAACAGTTCAATTTTTTGCACCCTTTGGTGCAGTTTCAACCACAGTCAGCAGGGGGTGCCATCGGACCACTGGAGATGCAAAACTTGTAATGTCCTATAGTAGTCACCAGGTGGCGCTGTTGGATCACTGGAGGAGCAGAACTTGTAATGTCTGGTGCCCGTCACCAGGCAGTGCTGTGAGATCCTTGGTTACCGCCACGTGGGTTGGGGGAAGGCAAAAAATCAACACCCCCCAGAGTATATCAGAGAAAAAAACAAAACCAAAAAAACCACCTCGATTCCCCTTCCCTTCCCACACTGGGAAAGATGGGGGTGGGGAGTGGGGAAGGGAAAGGAAATAAAATAAAAAAAAACCCAGCAATAAAACAGAAAGTTCGCCCAATGGAAGAAAACTCACGATCTTCAACTAGTTAGAATCCACCTCAGGCAAAAACTGCAGCTGGGAATGGCTCAGGGTAAAAAGAGACAGCAGCGAGCTTCTCCTCCAAAGACGACGTGTCCTGCTGTCCCCAGCCCCAGCCACACCCTGGCACACACACACACACACACCCCAGCCCCAGCCACACCGTAGCCCCCCCCCACTCCTCCCACCTCGTTGCCCAGGGGACAAGAAAAAAAAGTAAAGTGCAAGTCCTTATCTGCCTTGTCTCCTAGGAGACTAATGTCTGGCCATCAGCCATGGGGGCTAGGTCTTTTGTACTCTGAAGTGCTCATCTTGATAACCAGGGGGGAAGGGAGAAAATTCTTCACTTGGCTTATGAGAGCTAGCTAAAACCACGACACCATCCCTGGAGATATTTAAAATATTGTAGGTATGGCACTGCAAGATGTGGTTTAGTGGTGGACTTGATGGTGTTGGGTTAACAGTTGGACTCAATGAGCTTAAGGGTCTTTTCCAATCTGAGTGATTGTATGATTCTAAGAAATTGAGAAGGTATATACCTAGGAAAGCATGCTAACAAAATGAAATCAAAGTAGTTAGTGTTTCCCCCCATATTCAAATGCATTATGGAAGGACAGAAGTGACAAGCAGAACATTAAAATAGTCACAATATCCAGATGAACACTGTCCTGAAGCTTGCTATTTCCAGTATAGTGATCAGTATATTATCAACATAGTGATGTGCTGATAGAATAGGAAATGACGTGAAGCAAACAATGGACAGTTTCAGTCCAAAACTAGGCCATTTTGCATAGACATTTTCATAAGCACTTTAGATCTGATCTCCTCTCCTTCTAGTAGTGATTTCTGCATTCAATCATTGATAAAAAAAGGTTGTGAACAAACAAGTCATCAAGACATAACATGCTCCACTTCAGCTCTGATAATTAAGAGTGTAGTTAACACTTTCTTTATTAAAGCTGCTTTATCAAGGATGTTGAGCACACTAACATTTATCCAAAAAACTCAGTCAGTCTATGCTATGCTTTTTTTTAATGTTGTGCATTAGCCAAAAAGTAATTGCTTTAAACTGTTTATCTGTGCATATTTTCCTGGTAGTCTTTTTGCCAGGGTAGCTTGAAGATGCCAGTGCAAGCCAGTGTAAAAGAAGGATTGTGAAAGGGTCTGCATGAGTCTGAAATGAGAAGACAAGGCCATGTGGTCAGAGCCAAGGTCATGAAGGAAATCCAGGAGTCCACTTTTCCAGGTAACCTCAGTGAAGTTATTTCAGATTCCAGTCATTGACCTGAAATCATGTATCACTACTCTTCCTTACCAGCATGGGTGAGTTGCCCCACTGTTGCTCAACTTAGAACTTCCCTCATCTTTTCTTTGCCTTACCTCTATGGTATTAGGCATACCATAATCAGGACGATGATCCAGACAGGTTTATAATTGACTTCACTGAAAATTGTGATTGCCCACACCTAAGCATTCTGTAAAAAGCTTCTCAAGCCTTTGTGGAAGGTGGAACTTCTTTTTCTAACTTTACCATGAAACATGGTGTCTACTTCCCTTTTACAGACAAGCTGTACTGAAGTATCTATGTATTCTACTGTTTTACTTTCCCACTTATTTTGATAAGTATATTCTCAGTATTTGTACTTTCTGTGAACCCCATGACTCTTGGCAGCAGCTGTATATTTCCACATATTGCGTTGACAGCTTTGTCAGACGGAGGTAGAGTTTAAGTAATTGTTTTGCTAGCTGAAAGGTTTTAGACAGCAAACAGAAATAATTGTCTTTATCTGTCAGTGAAAGAAGTGCAGAAAAACAGATCAAGTATAAGTTTAAAACTAAAACCAGATTAAGTAACTCAGCAAATAAGGAAGAAGAGATTTGCACATTATTTGAGTATGCTTACAGCTGAATTAATTTGACAAGACACACATTTTAACCATACAGAATCTGAAGACATATCTAAGGCTTTTCCATATACAAATACAATGAATTGTTGGCTCTTAGTTACATTTTAAGCTAAAGGAAAAACCCCTACCCAGGTGAAGACTAATTAATAGTTCTGACACACAAACTGGTAAAAATATGGCCTTATGGGCTTACAAGCTACATAGATTTCCATAAGTAATTTATTCTGTTATAGTGTTCCCATTGTTGCTAAATGTATGTAACAGTTGTGAGGGACTGGGGACAATTCTTATTCATCCTTCAGTAAATGTGATCATGACTTGATGCTGCATTGATAGCCCTCCTCAATGTGGTCATGGCTATTGTTCGTTTACAGGAACAATGAGCAATTAATATTTAGACTGAAGAAATGCCTTACGTATAATGTATGTATAAATCTGGCCAAGGAAGATGTTAATGCTGTTATACAATCAGTGTGATATATTATCTGAACCGCATTTGGTTTCTTTCTTTAATTTAAGTGCTTTGTAATTTTCCTCCTTCTGTTCCCACTATTAGGTTTAAATCATTTGGTTTACTACTGTTTATAATTTCCTCTGTTGATTTTTGATTATTTTTCCATAGTTTGCAGTAGTAGATAATTGCTTCTCTGAACTTATCCAAAACAAGTTTCTCTCTTTGCTTCTGATTCTTTAAAGATTTGACTGATGTGGTGGGACAAGCTGAAAGTTTTTCATTTACTACCATTAATATTTCTCCAGAATCTTAACATGCAGGGGCATTACTGCCTTTCTTTAACATTTCATTTGAAAGCAAAGTACATTCCAGCAACTGGATCACTCAACAAACTTTAGATTTTGATCATGAGTGAGTCTGGCTCAAGTCAGTATCACTCAAATATGATCCGAACGACTGATTTGTTTGCATGCTATTGCATCTTTCCCTATATTTTCCATGCCTGCTGCAGATTTGTTAGAAGTAAGCTTTTCCAGCACTAACTGGAAAAGTTATTTCAGTTTCTGAAAAAAATAAAAAAAAAGTAAAATCAGGAAATCTCCCAACTGTGTAGAGAAGTTGAATCTCCTGCTGGGAAAATAAGCAAGATCTTTTATTTCGGTCCAGATCAACCCACATATGAAGTATCCCAAAACATTTGGGATATGTATCTAAAGGAAACCTAAACTCTGCTTCCCTAAGGTACTGCATCATAACAGTTACAGTTCACTGTCTTCAAGGGGCTGAGAGTAATGGTCTACATCTGCCATCTTGGAATGTGGAATTGGCTGATCAATCTGAATTATGCACCCAAATACATAGAACAGTAGCATGAACAGTCTGATAGATAAAAGGTATGTCCTACTGGCCCTTTGAATGTGTTTCCTATATCAATATTGCCACTCCTACTCTTACCTTTGAACATGAAAGCCTTATGCCTTCATGATTGTAGATGTTTTGATATGGCAGATAATCAACTGGGAATAAAATAATATCATGTAGCTCTACTGAGCAGTCATCTGATAGCATCTATTTTTATCTATATGAAAACCAGATGTCCCAACAACACTTCTTAAATGATGCACTCTTTCCTCTCTGGTTCACCACCTTGGAAAATGTGGTAAAGGAATCACGTAATCTTTTAAGTCATTCAGCAGCCTTGTCACACGTTTGCAACACAGCAGCAGCAGCACAGAGTTTTTTCACAGGTGTTAAATGCATCTGACAACGCAATAGACCTCTTGGGTATATTTACTTCCCAGCTAAAGAGCCTGCTCAGCTTCAGTCTGAGAGAGTTGACAACAACTCACGACACTGCGAGTCTCATGCTTTTGGGTGGTGCCCATGAGCAAGCACAGTTGGCTTCAGGAGCTTACCAGAGAGCCCTGCTCTTTCTACTTTTTGGCCATGAAGGACAGCCACACTATTTTTGTTGGAAACGGTTTTAGTAGCTGTCAGAGGAACTGCAGTTTTTCAGCAGTCTATGAGAAGGGATCCCTTAGATAGAGCAAGGTTGCCACCCCATTTCAGTAGTGTATTCTACTCTCCCTAGAAAACTGCTGCCATATTTCCAGAAACCTTGGGACATCAGTGTTATCTGCTTTGCAGGACTACTTGCATGTAGAGCAAAGCCACTGGGGATAGGTAACTATATTAGCAGAGATTAACACCTCTGTCAATTGACCACCTCCACCGAGCACTCAGGGTTCCAGGGCCATCACACAATACCTCCATGTTTACAGAGGAATATCCTGGCAGCATTTTCCCAATGCTTCTTAAAAAGAGAGTTCATGGAGAAAACTTGATTAGAGACTCATTGTTAAAGTTCTGAAATGCCAGGTAAATCCCTTTGTGGAAGTTGACTTCGCTTCTACTTCAGAGCTCCCATTTAAAAATGTGAATGTCAACCTCTGGTTGAACTCTATATGTGCAGAACATATGGCCCCTGCATATTAGGCTCCTGATGCAGTATCTGTACTGTTTTAACAGAATTTCCCCAAAATTATTATCTTACCTTTTCAGCAACAAGAGCTGCTGGCATGCATGCTCTGAGGAGCGTCTGTTTACCAGCTGTGTTCAAAGGGTTTGATAACATGTTATAAAACTCCAGCAGACTGAATAGCAGCTGTTCCCTATCAGTTTCATATATTTGGTACAGGGAAGGAGAGGGTTTTACTTAGAAGAAAAATAGAGTAGCCAATAATACCACCCAAAAAAATAAATATATATTTTAAAATAAGTTTTTAAATAACGATAACATCCCTTAGGGGCCCAAAGGGGCAATTGTATTCTATGGATTTATCAATTATAATTTCTGCAAAGACCAAAATAAAAGGAAGTGTCTTCTTTGAAGCTGGGTATGACAGAAGAATGCAAATTTGAGGGCCAGATAACAGAGCACTGTGCATTCCATGCTGGTGCCCCACAAAATCCCCTCTGTCGACATGATTAATTGGAATTTTGTTTCATAAATTTTAATGTGAGAAACATGGCCTTCTAGACAAACAAGAATGCAGGCGTATCCTCTGCATATCATTGGCATTTTAAACAGCCTCAGCCTCTCTCTTCTGAAGTAAAAACAAGGAAGGAAGTGATTACTGCAGGATTTGTACAACTGTGGAGCCCAGCCGATAATGCTGATAATAATAAAACTCCCTCTGTGTAGCTGTGTTCTCACCAGGAAAACTCAAAGAGGCTCTTTGTTTGCTTGTTTGTTTTACAAAAGACATTTGTACCATTAGTCCCTTTATCCAGATGGTGAAGTTGAGGCATGGAGGAGTGAAATCTTGCAGGAATAGCCGGCAAAACAATCAAAGCCTTCCAGCTCCCAAGGTCTTATCTCTACCCACTACACCATCTTATTCTTTCGCACAGTACAAGGAGATGTCCCAATGGAAAATCTAGCTTTTACTCCTTCTGTGGATTAAGTACATCTAAAGAACAGCTCCTTTTTACAGCATAAACCATGAGGCAGTTTAGGTGCCTAGGATCATGTCAGAAAAAAAAAAAAAGAAAGCCTAATCTAGTACAAAATAGTCAGAGCTTTTAGCCAGGTAGAATATTTTTCCTTCAGAAGTTTTTTGTGATTAATAAATGCTTTGATTCAACCTGTTAATAAACAAACAAACAAACAAACAAAAAACAACAAAAAACCCTATCAACACCCCCTCCACCCCAAAAAAACACCCCATCACAAAACCCAAAAAACTCCAACCAGCAGTATACCATAAAATAATATTTTGTTATGCACTCTTCCTGATGATGGAAATTACATTGTCAGATCTAAGGCTGCATCCTACCATTGCTGATGGCTGTGTAAAAATGTTAAATAAGGAAATGATAGTAAAAGAATCTTCTAAATTCACATGTAAAATGAAATGTGAACTTTCCTTGCATGCATGAGCACTTTTTACAAAAATGTTGTATTTTGTGGAAAGGCCAAGAAAAAACAATAGTGTTACTGTATCACCAAATGTATTACAAAGAATAGTAATAACACATATTTGAAATAAGCTTATCATGACACAGTGACTTGAATCTTCTCGGAAAGGTTTAGAACAATTAACGAAACTATATACCATTGAAAAATACTTCCCCTTTAAATCTCAGAATGAGGATATACACAAAAGTAATTAAAGAAGGATACAGTAGATTTTTGAGACAAAGAAAAATGTTTCTGAGGTTGTTGCCAGGATG
This sequence comes from Myiozetetes cayanensis, assembly GCF_022539395.1. Classification (NCBI taxonomy): domain Eukaryota; kingdom Metazoa; phylum Chordata; class Aves; order Passeriformes; family Tyrannidae; genus Myiozetetes; species Myiozetetes cayanensis. The sequence goes on along the minus strand of NW_026087411.1, from coordinate 81,643,277 downwards.
CTATGAGGAAACGAAAAACATAAAAGACCTATAGGATCACTTGCATAAATTCGTCTACAAACATGAGTGTTCTTTGTGCTAGGGACAAAAATAGAGGGATAATGTACTGTGTGTGCTTTAATGTTGGGCAATATATGAAATAACTGCTCTGACAGGTTCTTATATGAGACCATCATAGCTTGTGTAAGTTATGGAAACAGGAACAGAATATTTCTAGCATTAAAGTTATTAACCATAGAAAGCATCTGTGCATTTATAGAAAGCAGTCTGGTCAAGGATGTGTGAGCTGAATGGGTCTGACTTGTCACTGCACAATTCATGACTAACAAAGAACTTAGAACATTCTCTCAAATGTAAAATGCTGCAAAAATAATGTGTTCCCTGAAAGCTGTCATTCATGGTCAAGTTTTCACTTGACCAGCAGTGAACACTTTTCCAAACAATCAAGATCTCCAGTTTTAATAGTGATCACACTTCTGGCACAGGTAGAAATAAGCAATCCTCCATCTCAGCAGTAGCTGGACATGAATGATATTACAAAGAAATATAGCTTGGCGTCCCCTTATTCTTTTCATAATAACTTTGCTGCTCACAACAAGCTGCAATCAGACTTAAAACATGCTATAAATTACCTAGGTGTTGTATAATGTCAAGAAGAATATTTTCTATTTCTATAATTTTTTGTTAAGGGAGAAGTACTCATGAATGGGGTTGTTCCAGCCTGCATGAGCTGGGTCCTTCAAAATCAATGATCTCTGTTAAACAAGTCATTCCATATTAGACTTCAAAGTGTGCAGAGAGCTGCAATTGCATCCACTGGGTTCTTTGTTTCTTTTTTTCTAAAAGATCTACAATTGCCTTTGGTCAACAATGCTTACAAATGGATTTTGTGCTTTTGTTTTGTTGGAAGTGAGAACTAGCCATTACCTTCTGGCCTTCAACATTTTTGTTAGCACACATCTTAAGCTGTTTCTTTTAATCCAAAAAAATTCCAGACACACAAAAAGCAACCTAGAATTTTGCACTGAGTTCCTCAACATTGAAAGACTCAACTGCAAGTTTCTGTGAATGAAAACTAGAGGCTTACAAATGAGTGATTTCTTGCACCATGTTTGTTAGTTCAAAGGTTTCAATCAGTTTTGTACCATCTGTGTTTCCTTGTGATACAATCTATGCACTCTAAGAAAAACTTGAATGTTAAGGGCACTTTTTGTCAGACCAAGCAAAACAGTGAAAAAACAGAGTAGAGTTACACAGGTATCAGGTACAAGAATCTCAGAACTTGTATCATTGCATATCTAGCTATTGCTTGAAAAAGTAGGAAAAAGCTGTATGTAATCCTGGTATCTCTCTCACCTTGGACAGATTTTACTCTCCAAACACAGCTTATTCACGGTGCACCTACCATGAGCCATAGAAGACCATTGGCTCAGACAGGGTCTCATCTGCTCATCTAGTGTAATGGATGAGACGACTGGGAACATCTACTGAGAAGCAGTAGATGTTAGAGCAGCCAGGCTTATGCTGTTCTTGTTGGGCCACAGTTATTCTGATTTGTTTACATGATGCTGAAAAAGCAATTGCAAATGAGTGAAATTTAAAGCATACTTAAAAGCAAAAAGAACAACAATGCACTATTCCCTGCCCATGGATATCCTCATTTGAGAGATCACTGAGACCCATTATTTCAAGCTGTACCAGTTTATCAAGCCAGTGAGACCAAAACAGGATGTGCTGAAAGCTGATACCACCTTGTAACCGGGGTGTTAAGTGCTGTTTAAGCTATTATGCAACCCTGACCTTTCCCGAACAGAAAGCGCTGGGTCTGCTTCCTTGTTTGCAGAGTGTACGGCCATGCACAGCCCCACAGGGAGCAGAGAGAGCTGCACTACTCTGTGTTAGCCCTGTAGGAGTGGCCCACCTGGTGGGTTTTGTGTGTGAAGGTTATTGCTGCTACTCCAGACTTCCTCGCTCTACCGCCCCTCCCTTGGCAGGTATGGGTGAATGCTACTACAGAAATTTCATGGCAGGTGCCCAGAAGTGGCCTCAGTTTTCTCAACCTGCTGTTGAATGCTGTGATAAGGAAACCAAACCATAACTCCATCTGAATCATGTGCTAGACCTGTCCCTGCTTTTTTCTCTCTGCCTCTCCCCCATCAGTGTCCCCTCTCCTCCCTTCTTACTCCATTAGCTCATCCTCTACCAGGAAAACCTGAGATAAGCTGCTGACTACTCATCTGCTGTACCCTGTTCTTCACTTGTTCTTTATTTTCATCTTTGGTTTGATTTTGTTTAATTTCGTTTGGTTTCATTTGGTTTGGTTTGTTTTGTAAGACTTCAGAGACAAGGAGCTTCTGGAGATCAGCTTGCACAGTCTGCCATAACATGGGACTACTTTTAATTACTCCTTAAATGAAGGTAGCATTAATCCTTTTGCTCCTATCCCACTCATCATCAATACCTTAGCATATGGAGGTAGATAGTATATGAAGACTGTTAAGGCTTCTGTTTTCATTTTTTTGTTATCATCTTGCTAAGATAGAGTATTGCACTTACTGAAACAATGGGGACATTAAAGATGCACAGATTAGGCCTAAGCCACAACTTTGTTATGAGAAAAGCTGGGACATACACATTTAAATATTTGCTTCTAAACTTTTTTGAGCCTTATCCAATTAAATTCATTAAGAAATCGTATGAAAATAGCACAGAAATGAATTATGTAGCTAGAGTTATAAATAATGACGAATAAGCAAGGATAAACAGCTGCTAATTTCCTCCTATACTCCAGGGCTAAAGCAATTATGCTCCAAACAGATTTTAAAAGCCAGCTGATAAACTTAATTATCAATAAAAAGACTCAACAGGTCAGTTTAATAAGACAAAAAGTTACTGTTTACCTGGGTCACACAGCAAAGCCAGAGCCTCGGAGGTTTGCTACCTCTGCTTAAAAGGAGAAGAAGCAGCTATAGTCTCTCATGACAATAATTCTGAAAACATAGCAAACAAATTATGTCTGTCTTTTATACCTAAATTTGTCATGAGCAATCAAGGCCTAAATAAATCAGATTATATGCTATCAAAGGTAAGACCTTCTGCTTGTTGAAGAAAGTTATTATTAACAGGTTCATGCTTGGAAATTATTCTGGGCTCAGTGACAGCTGATAGCACAGTACAAGAGAGGACTTTTAATCTAATTTGGTTGAGTGTGATTCAGTTAATTCCTTCACAAAAAAAATGTACTCAACATGGGACATAATAGTTAAGCATTTGCAAAACAACCTGCTTTCATCTCAGTACCTATAATTGAGGGTTATGTGTTAGATGCTGATATTTAGCCCTAGGGTCTTATGGTTAGAGGATTTAATTTTGGTGCAGTACTTGATGCATGTAATTAAATGAGTCTGCTATTTATAGGTAGTATTAAGACAAGTATGCTGCATTTTTCTGTGCAGAACTTAAAAGCTATGGCTCTACAGTTAAAAAACTAGGGCCTGTGCTTGGTAAATCTCTTTATCCTCTATTACCCTTTACAATGTTGCATTAGGGGGAATTGCCCACAGAGTGTTATTAATCCATTATTAACAAAAAAATGGTAGAATCCTTCAGACCTTAACAATGACACAATGGAGAAAGAGAGAGAAAAGTTAAAGACCAGTTTCTAAATCCATGCTTTTAGATGGATCCATGCTTGTAGATGTTGAACCTTTGCATCCTAGAGTTTTAAAAGAGGTGACTGCTGACTGAATACCAGGAATGCTGATTTTCAATAACCTTGCTGGGTAAACTCTGGAACAGTTTGGAGATAATAATACGACCTGTCGTCAGTCACTTAAAAAGTTCAAGAGGAAGGTTTTGTTTATAAAAAATTTAAATTAGGGGAAAGGAGCTTATGTTAATTAATATAAGACTAAAGGGAGAGTGATAGTTAAAGTTGCTATTCTTTTGATTCACTCAAATGGTAAACTTAGTGTACTCATAGTATTAATGGATTGTTGTGTATTTTTTAATCACAATATTTATTTGTTGAACACAGAAAATAAAATAGCAATTAGCTTGCTGAACCATGTCAACATGTGTTCAAGAGCAGCAATCATTATTGAGAGCATTTGTTTCCAGTAAAAACCCCCAGAAGACAGGGTTTGAAATAATGAGGACTTTTCTTATGGTTTTTGTAAGGATATAATGATTAGTATAGTGGCAATCAATTAAAAAAAGAGGCCTTTAGTGCACAACAGGAGGGGTTGCTTGCTACATGAAATATAAATGCTACTTGTTTTTAAAAAAAGCACAGATAAAGAGACACATGCAGAAAACCACAATGCAAGCGAACTTTTCAACGTAGGAAACAGCTGCTTTGAAAACATCAGATCCACAGGACAATCAGCTCATCCTCAGCTATCTGTGAAACACTGGGGCCAAAAGGAATGAGGAAATTACTGAATGCAGTGAGAGGTCCTGGCAGATCCTGCCTTTGCAGTGGAGCAGGACTGACTGCATTTTCCCTGCACTGGGCATACATGGACTGCCCGAATGCTGGCAAACCCTCACTGAAAATCGAAGTGGTGATGAGTGAGACAGGACTCAAAAAAAATTCAGTAGAGGTGTTGAAAGACCGCAATGATACTTTCCACTCTAAGAGTCCAAGAATCCAGTTTAAGTTAGACATTGATATACCTATAAACATGATAAAGGAAAAATTAAATTTGATAATTTTGAGATCTCCAGTCCATCAATCACGATGTGTGACAGGGTTCAATGAGTGAAAATAGAACCTACATTTATACAGACAAAGAATAAGTAAGGATATTAACTTAAACTGGAATGTAATTTAAAATGCAAATTAAACTATAACAACTATTGTTTTGTTGATGTAACTTATGAGCTTAATTTTCTTCTTTGAAAGTATAGTTACTTCAAGAACACTCTTTCTGATAAACCAGTCCTCCATGAATTTTGCTAGCATAGTCATATTTGTTATAAATCTGATATTATTATACTTCTAATCAGCTTAGAAATTTCAGTAAAATGAAAGAGTAGGTTAGTCTCATATTAGACTTAAGTCATCAGTTCAATTTTCAGTTCAATGACCAGCTGATAATTTGGACTCTAGAATGCCCTCGAACCATTTTAAAATACTGTAATTCATAAAGCCCATTGATTACAACTCTCAAAAGTTTCTGAAAATGAATTATTTGTGTGTTCCCATTTAAACCATGCTGAAGATACCAAGATATTTGTTACAATTTCAAGTCTAGTATAGTTCTGCATCATTCTGTGAAGGTGGTCCTGATTTGCAAAACTCCAATAGAAACATGCAGACCTGAAGACTTCAAACACAGAGGTAATGCTACCTGTTCATAATGTACCAAAATAGAAATTCTACTGGCAAAAGGGAGTAATGTCAGACTACAGTCCAGGTCTGTCAGCAATAAAAACTACAGGGGAAAACATATTATTTAAAAGATCTCTAAAAACAACTTTAAAAGATACTTTTTTATATTAGAAGTGATTTAATTCTCCCAATATAAACACCTTTTTAAATCTAACTTTCCTATATCCTTTTAAATAAAAATAGTTAATATTTTATTAGAAACAAATTGTTTTATACTTTGAGATTACAGTTCTCATTTAATCTATCATTATGACTATATAATCCTATTATCTTCATGCAGATAAATGTACTGTAACAGATTCTTCCCTCATCCATATTACACCAAAAGAAATTGGAGATTATACTCTGAAACAATTGTAGCAGACTCACACTGTGAGAACTGAAAACTGAATGTGCACTATCTGAGTGTGCTGTGCAGCCTATAAGAAATATTGATGCACTAAATAAATGTTCTGAAGAGCACACCAGAGGATGTTAGTTATAGTCAATGGATATGCTCCTAAAATATTAGTTTAGCTATCAAACTGCAAAACAAATTCAATGAAGCTCACAGCCCAGAGGCTGAGACAGTTCAAGCTTGCAGCCAGTGAAAAAACAATCACTAAAAAGCTTAACACTCTATAAACTGTTTTTTATAACATTAGCACTAAAACATTGATTTAATTTTCTTCTCTTTACTGCCTTCAGATTTTGAATTTGGAAAGATTTTTCGAGTCACCTGTTTCAAGTCAATGCCTTTACTGGAAATTCTATGTAAGTTAACTACAGATCTAGAAGATCTTTAGTATGGGCTGATATTGCTGAATTCAAGAACTGAAGAAAAAGGCAGTTAACTGGGAACTGAGGCTGCAAAATGTCATGTTTTACTCTATAATTTGACTTGACAGAATTGAAAAGACAATTAACAGACAAGAAAAGGCTACAGGTATATATATGGATAGGAATAGAGAGGGAGAAGGCAAGTGAGGGTAAAAGGGTACTATTTATTTTTCAAGAACATGATAAAGGACATAATTCATTAAAAAAAAAGTTTTTTTTTTTTAAAGAGCATAAGGAGTATGTAACAATCTGGAAAAATGAATACATTTATGTATGCTATGTAAAAGGAAGTAGGAACAAAAGCAACAAAGACAGAAAAAAAGAAGGTAAGAATTACAGAATTATAGAATCGCAGAAGGCATCAAGAAAGACGTTTAGTACAGGCCCTGTTCATGCAGACTACACTTAGTTGCTCATAGCCATGGCTAGTCAGGCTTTGAATATTCCCATGGTTGGAGATGCTACAACCTCTCTAGGCAAACTCTGGGCACCATTTCTCTGTTAGGCCACCCTCACTGTAAAAACCATTTCCTTATATTCAGAGGCAATTTCCTGTGTTTCAATTTGTGCTCATTGTCAGTTGTCCTGCCACTGGACACCACTGAGAAGAGTCTGCCTCTTCTTTTCCCATTGGTTATTTAGACATTCTCTCTTCCCTAGGTTGAACAGTTCCACTCTCTCAGCATCCCACTGTATGTGAGGTCCAATAACTATTAACCTGACACTACCAATTCCACCACCAAACCATGTCCCTAAGTGTCACATCCAAGGACGGTGACTCCACCACTTCCGTGGGAAGCCTGTTCCAATGCCTGACCATCCTTCCCATGAATAAATTTTTCCTAATATCGAGTGTAAATCTCCTCTGGCTCAACCTGAGACCATGTGCTCTTTTTTTGTCACTTGTTACTTGGGAGAAAAGACTGACTTTCACCCTGCTACAGACCCCTTTCAGGGGGTTATACAGAGAGATAAGCCTCCTTTTCTTCAGGCTAAACAACCTTAGCTCCCTCAGCCCCTTCACCAGCTCTGTTGCCCTTCTCTGGACATGGTCCAGCACCTCAATGTCTTTCCTGTAGTGAGAGGCCCAGAAATGGACATAGGATTTAAGATGCAGCCTCACCAGTGCTGAATGCAAGGGACAATCACTGCTCTAGTCCTGATGGCCACACCATTTCTGATATAACTAATAGATACTTTTAATATTTAAGTTACTTTTAATGAAGTAAATTACATACATGTAATGCATGAAGCAATTACATCATTTTAATGAATAAAAATACATGGGGAAGCCAACTTGCCAGATGCCTAAATCTGTTTTAAGAAATTAAATTCTATCTACATAATTTCTTACTTTAGAGAAGATTTTAAGACCAGTTCATCTGGATACAGGATTTTTATTTGCTTGATGACAACTGAAACATTTTCAGATTAGTTTCTAACAGATACACTGCAATAAAATGTGCACAGTATTGTCAGCTACACCCCTCTTAATCCATGGCTCAACTAAAATGCATTCCACATGAATGCCAGCAAAGCACTGGGTAACTTGCCAAACGAAAACCATAAGGTATTGTACATTTAATTCCTTACAGTGGAAAGTCAGGGGAAACTTTCTTATGTTATTTAAACTGTATTATTTGAAAATGATGCTAATCTCTTGAAAGCTGTTTTTGAAATATGGCTTCCATTCATATGATATCATGAAAAGCAGAAGAACCATTTTACTAATGTTTAAGGGATATAGTCTGATGACTTGTAAAAATTTTTTGTAAGGCTACAGAAGTGCTTATTCTGGGGAATATTCTCCCCCTTCCGCTTCCCCCTCTTCTTCTCTCTGTTTCTTTTTACATCCCAATCTGTTGCAAACTTTTTATATTTCATTGTCTATATTCCTGAAAACATGGTTTCCCTTGACTGACATTTGTGCCTTCACCCCATTCTGCGATAGTCAAAGTCTAAAATATTAGAAACTGCTCCACAGTAGATACAGTTAAGAAGAAAAGAGAGAAGCAACAGTAGCACACAGTGAGTATAACAGAGGTCACAAGCAGACTGATCTGTAAGCAAATAATTTCCTTCACTTTTAACTAGACTTAAATTAAGAGAGAGAAAAAGTCATGGAACTTCTGAAAAATTCTATTTGAAAATACCATCAGATAGAATTTCTAAAGTAAAGTGAGCTTAGTAAATGCAGCAGCTAATTGGTGGGACTATCCTCTCTGTTCAGCTTCCCTGTAATTTGTTTTAACCAGACTGCTGCCTGACATCCCAAAAGTTCTGGCTCCAGTCTGACCTGGAACTTTCAGAGTTTAAATGCTATGACTTTTCTGACAAAATTTTACTTTCCAATGAAATCCAGGTTACCAGAAAGTGTGATGCTGCTCTACTCCTTCATAACACTAGCTGCAAGATTACTCTGAAGGAGGCATAATTTTGAATTATTTGTTTGTATTTGAACAGGACCATATGCCTTAGCAAACCATCCACTCCTTTCAGTAAGTAGCTTCAACATAAGAAGTGGTAGTGTGATATCTACTTTCACTGCAGCTTCCAGCCACTTTATGTTTTATTTTTGCTTCTTATCCGATTCCTCTTCCTTGATCTATTGACTTTCAAAGAATTAACTGATTAAACTACAGAAGGCATTAATTAATCATGTATTATGCTCATGTCTCCTTGTGGAATGTCCTCCAATACATCAATACTCTTGTTGAACTCAGACCACCAAGACAGGACAGACCCAGTTTCCACTCCCAGTAGCACTAGTATGTCATATGGATTAGGAGATGTCAGCTTGCTGGGAATTTCTGAAACATGTTGCATCTCTAAGCTAGAATTAACTACAGCTTTATGAGAAGTTGTGTTCTTTTTAATCTAATACAACCATGGCCCTTCTTCTTTTTCTTCTTTTCCTTCTTTTTCTCCTTTTTCTTCTTTTTCTTCTTTTTCTTCTTTTTTTCTTCTTTTTCTTCTTTTTCTTCTTTGTCTTCTTTGTCTTCTTTTTCTTCTTTTTCTTTTTCTTTTCCATTTCTTTTCCTTTCACCTTTTCCTTTTCCCTTTTCCTTTTTTTCCTTTTTTTCCTTTTCTTCCTTTTTTTCCTTTTTTCCTTTTTTCCTTCCTTTTCTTCCTTTTTTTCCTTTTCCTTTTCCTTTCCCTTTTCCTTTTCCTTTTCCTTTTCTCTTTCCCTTTTTTTTTTCCTCTTTCTTCTCCTTTTTCTCTTTCTTTTGTTTTTCTCTTTCTTTCAGTCAGTCCACACAGCCATCAGTCTTCTCATAAATATATCTGCAGTAACTGATGTCCCTATGCACTCTGTCATGATAAAAGGGGCAGAAAAGATGAATTTTCTGTCCAATCTGTATTAATTTTTAAAGTAAATAAGTAAAGTAATAAGTAAAATTAGTATATATATATAAAGAAATTGCTCATCCTAAGGTGTCATGAGAAGGTGGAGGGAGAAAAGGTAGCCCTTCGATTACCTCCGCAGCATTGATGGAACTTCCCCCCCAATTTTTGCTTATGTCTAATCTCTTTTTATACCTTGCTCTTTAGGCAGTTTGTGTGGCTATAGTAAAAAAACTAATTTTGGGGGTGATAGATGAAGTAGGCCCAAGTATCCACTTCCCAGAGTGGGAAGGCCGTCTTATCTCCATATCACTCCTTTCTTCATTTTAATCCTTTTATCAGTTTCTGCGAATGTCTCCCCAGGTGTATGTATGTGGAGGATTGAGGAATGTTTCTAGGAAACCTTCAGGAGCCTTTTTTCTTCTTTTGTGTGGTCTTATCTATCACCTAACAATGGGTAATGTGTGAGATTGGGGGTAATGCTGACTCCTCATTCTACCTCTCTTTGATAACAGCTGGCTTAGCTAAGGCTAGATTACTCATTTTTCTGTGTCTGATTTCTCAAAGCAGAAAAGTCAGCCAAAGTCATGGCTTTAGTCATGGTCATTGTCAGGAAGGAGTCAAAATTGGTTACAAGTAGCAGGAAAGACTTTCAAATATATTCCATTTCCAGATTTATTTCACTGCTTCAAGTACTGATGTTAAGAAACATTCCTTGCATAGACTGTGGTATTACTCAGATAAGACAAGATAAAGGGATTCAGAGTTTTCATGTGGTCCATAAATACATGCTTATTTTCATGGTATTCAACTCAGCCATGGGAGAAAAATCTCCTTGGTACTGTGGGAAACCCCCTATTCCAAAGAAATCCTTTTTTTCTTGTCACATCTATGTGGACTTTGGACAATTCCTGTACATTCTTCTTGCTTTTTTTTTTATCAGCAGTAACATTAATTATGCTTTTATATATGACTTTTTTTTTGCTTTTAGTGTTCAAACAGAACAAGAGAAGATTGTGTGAGCACTTCTTGTAGACTGGGAATAGTCAGAAGCTGAGATTAAGCAACAGCATATGAAGTAGAAATTTAATTGCACAATTGATCATTCTGCTTAACAATTTTAGCAAATTGACAAAGCCAGTCTTTAAAACTTTAGTTACAAGTAATGGGTGTGCAAAGCAATTTATTAAGCTGGACAAGGACTGATCTATACACCCATACCTTGAAATTCAGAATACTTTTTCTTTTTAAAGGAAGATATACAAGAGAAAGGCAGTAGGATAAGAACAATAAACATAGGCAATCATCTATCGACAGGCAACACTCTGCTGTCAGTTTTGTAAAACATAGAAGGATCCAAAACAGGAGTGTATGAGAGTATTTATGAGAATTTAGAAGGTCCTTGCATTTATTTTAAAACAAGTTGGAAATCAGGTACAGACACTATGTCAGAAATGAAAACAGAGTGCAATTACTAAGCTGTAATTTCTAACTGTTTTCTTTCATCTGGGACCATGTTAGGCAGATGCAACTATTTATTTTGATAATGCTTTATTTTATGGTACAGACAACAGGATATACAGAAATGTTACAATGAAAATCTCTATAAATTCAAAATCCCTCATTTGTTTACTATTCTGCAATAACTAGCTAATATATCATATTCTTATTACTTTATTAGAATTATCTAAGTCAAGAAGCAGCTTTTGCAGCTGCATTGTACTACTAAGGGAAATATTTTCATCATGTTTTATAACATGATCAAGCTATCATTTAAACCATATTAAAAAGCCAAATATAATTAAGGGAGAAAATATAATTCTCAAGCCTGATGGAATGTCATTATGAAATTTAATTAGCTTCAGAAAATCTCCATTTTTCTGTGCTGCTCAAGTCTTGTTCAATGCTTACATTGAACAAGAATGCACATTTTTCAGATAATCTCTCCAAGTGAGTCATTTTAGCATGCTCCATTTCAGAGCTGGCAACTCTGGTGATAAAAATTTTAACTACTCTTCATCTTTCTCTTGGAATAAAAAACATGCAGGATTGACATGCAAAATGAATTCAGTCCTGTAGAAAGTTCTGTAGAGATTCAATACTACTAAGATCAATCAGAATAAATACATGAAACATGATGGAAATCCTTGCTTTTGACAATTTTCAGGTCATGGAGTTTACAAGGCAAGAAGATAGAAAGAAAACTGTGAAAGAGATCAGTCAAAAATAGATTTTAAAAAAGAGTGTTATAGCTATGAAATATTCTACAAGGGATTTGCTATAGGGTAGTGAAACTACACCTAATAGAAATGCTACCAGCTCTACAGAGATATGAAGAGGACAGATGTCTTGACAGCCGTGTTCTCTGGTTGCTAAATGATTTACTATCTAGGAAATGTTAGTCAAATAATAGTTGAGCTGAAGTGTTTTATGTCATGTCAGAGGCAGAACATCTCTGTTTGACACAAGCTCTTACGTAGAGTCATTTGCAAGCATTTTGTGGAACACCGCAGGTTTACAGAGAGGAAGATTTCCTTGCCAAGAAGGGTTTATTCAACACACACCTAACCCTTTTATGGCAGTGACTGTCTTGCACTGTTTTCCTGAATGTCTTTTACAATCTATTTGAAATTATTGAAATGTTGTTCAAACTTGAAATGCAACCTGACAAAGCCAAGGTTTCACATAAGTAGATTCCCTGACTTGTGTTTAGCATAAGGTTAAGAAGGAAGAGGAGGATGTTTCATTGTCCTTAAAGAGATGCTGATATTTGGAAGGTTCAAGCTTTGAAGTTGTCCCTTGATTTAAAACCCCTTTTCCATGGTCATCTTGCACAATGTTGCTACTTAGCTCTGCATCCTTCTTGGAAAATGATGATTGGACAGTAAACAAGTTACAAAAAGCCAAATAGTTTCTCCTGCCTGCCAGAGTTGGCCACAAATAGCTGGCTCCACACACACCAGGATGGCTAGGAGCCTGGAGCAGGCAGCCTGGGACAGGAACACACTCAAGGAGCTGCCCATACTTGTGGATGGGGTCAGGAGTGGGAGAGGAGCAGGGCAGTCTGGGCCCTCAGGAGCCAGTGAGACCTACTCAGAGGCGGAAACTGGCTTGTGTCTCCATCAGCTTCCTGAAGTTGGCTCCTTCTAGTGTCAGGTGCATCTCAGTCTTGAAAATTATCAAGATAAATTGCATCATTAAAAAAAAAAAAAGACAAAAAATTTGCACCGTTTCAGTGGCACACACAGTCACCTGAACCAAACAGTAGAAAAACAAAAATGTCCATATGAAAAATTAGCCTATCAGTGCAGCATCACTGTTTTATTGAACCAAAACAAAAAACCTAGTAAAAGGTAAGCTATGGGATTGGAAACAAAAATGAAGGATGACACAGGAAGCAAACAGCAGGGTTAAAAATACTGTAGTCCTGATCATAAGTGCATATGAATTGAATATATTTTCTGGAAATACTGCAACTGTCAGTTACTTCACATCTCTTTTATATTCTTTATTGTCCCTGCAGAATGTTATTACACGGATTGCCTTTCCACAGTAGCAGCCACTGATGAGGTGCACACTAGCAATATGCATAATTTCATTGAGGGTTACAATAGGTGAGAGAATTAAGATGATAAAAAAGAAGAAACCCCCTCTCCTTTCATAGGACATTGTTACTGATAAATGTTAACAGAGGAACATTACAGGAAGATCTCTGGCAAACCAAATGAAAGAAAATCTATTAGGGGTGTTAAATGTAAAACCTCATAATTTTGGTTTAGGAATCTCCCAAACTGTAGATGATAGAAATATGCTCTCCTGTTAATTTTTCACAGGTTGCAGCCGTTGGTCTTTCTGGGGGAAGGACAGTGAATTGACAGGATTCCCCAGACAAGATAGTGGAGGCTAGGTAGTCCTCTTTCATGATTTGACATAGATACCTACCTGTTCCCCTGTATGATCATGGTTTAAAGGTTAAGCTTAAAGGTCTGCGAAATTTATAAGCAGCTCTTCAAAAAGTCACACTAACCCAACACCCTGTTTTTGGTATAGAAACCTGCATGAGGATCTGGACAGACTGAGGAAGGTGAGAAACCTCGGCTGTGGAGTAGAATGGTTCAAGGGTTCTGCTTGTTGGGCTGTTCTAAAAAGGTCATGTCTGTGTTGCCTGAATGTGGGAATGTGTCAAAGAAGCAACTTGTTTTTGAAGAAATAAAAGGCAATAATACTCTATACATCCTCAAGGGGAAGATTTCCTTCATTTTATAGGAGAGTTACTGCTGTACAATAGCCTTGTATGAGTGCTTTTAGAACTTTCACTTCGGCTTGTTTCAAAATTCAGCTAGCCAGGCTCCAATGTTATTTTCGGAAGTTCCTTACCAGTATGCCTCAAGTGCATAATATTTTATGATTTTCAGAAGTGCACTAAAACTTGCAAGTGTAACTTCTTGAGCCTCTTGTCTCAGAGGAAAGCAGTTAACTTATTGAGGTACCTACATTTAGGAGAATCTTTCAGTCAAGTATTTTTGCAGCGGAGAATAGCATATGAGCTGGTTGAATTTTTGTTTTTAAAAGCTAACCAAAAAGTAGGTCCCCTAAGCTAAGGGGACCTAGTTGGCAAACTTCCTTTGGATTTTTCCAGTTTTTCTGCTATTTCCCTGTAATTTTTTTCATCTTATGTCCTTTTCTTTTCTATAAAATAAAATGGAATGAATAATGTCAAGTATTAGTTTCCTTCATTGCCCACCCCAAACCAATAATCTTTCATTTCCTTCATTTTTCCTGATGCTGTTCTAACTTTTCTAAGGATTAACAAGGGGAGAAGTGGAAAGAAAAGGTGGAAAAAAGTTGAGTATTTTCATTTTATTGTACCCAGCTGGTAAAATAGTGGTGGTAGGCATGAGTTCAATATTTCGGTTTTGAATCTGAGACCAAAAGTCTAAATATTTAAACTTTTCGCAGAACAAAAGCTCTGATCCAAAATATTTCACTTCATCATTTCATGGTAATAAAACACTTCAGAGTTCTCCGTGTGCACCCGTGTGTGAGTATGATTTGATTTGAGTACAATTCAATCTATTTTAATGGTCTTCTCACACTGTGTCAAATGCAGCTCTGATGCATCTTACTGCTCTATGTTTGCAGACACACGGCTACAGGAAGGGAGGGGTCCCTGTTTGGGCTTTGTCTCCTAAGAGAGAGATTGGCAATGCAGCTCCCATGAAGCACCATAGGGGTTAAGCCAGAACCAAAACAGGTGAGAGGCACAATGTGCTGCAAGTCAGTGTAGCTGCAGCCAGAGAACGGGTTAGAAAACACCTGGATTACTACTTTTCTGAGCTTGTGGAGAGCTGCAGTGAACAGGGGTGGAAACTGACATTCCTGAGCCGGTTTTGGGGGTGCATAAGGAGAGTGAAGGTAATGGAAGCTAAGGAAGAAAAAACTACATTCCCCAAAAAAACTCAAAAAGTGAATGAGACATTCTCTGTCATGAAATCACTGCCATGAAAAAAATCTAATGTTTCTTGTAATCAGCTTTGGCCACTCATTTCTACCTTCAGATCTCAGGCCAGGTACCAAAGCTGATCATTTCCTGCTTTCCCTTGAGCTCGTCTCCATGTGCTCACTAGGATAGAGAGTGCCCTGAGAGCTGAATCACTCTTCTAGGTGACAGACAGCAAGATAAAAATCATCTCTGTTTTGCATTGGATCGATTTTTTGTCCTGATGGAATTATTTTCACTTAGTTTTGGTTTACAAGTGCTTTTGAACAGCAATTCTATAAATTTGGATTTTTTAAAATTAAAATGGGAATCAAATATTTTAGACAGAAAATCCTCTACTTTTAAATGTACTGTTTATTGATTAGAATTAATTAACTTCTCAGAGGTGCTAAAGTTTGGATTTTTTTTTAATTGCTCTTTCTTTAAGTCTACTGACATTCGTACTTAGTTTCATTAAAACAGAACTTTCATAAAAACAGAAATTTTAATACAGCAATACCAAATTTATTTGTTTAAAAAGGTCTGTTAATGTCACAAAACCAGAGATAGACAGGATCTTTGTAAATTTTTGGAAGAAATTATTTAGTGAGACAGCAGACTGCAAAAATATGTGTGTCTTTTCTGAGACTGCACATATACTGTGGAGTACTTTTTCTTATATTCAATTCTGTGTTGAAATTTTAATTTTTCCTTGGAAATTAGTTTAGATATTTAATCTGAATAATGGTTTTTCCTTCTATATGGAAAAGTCTGTTACTTTTTTGATGGAAACAAAGTCAAAATTTAATTAAATCTATTTTCTTGTTAAATGAGTGATTTTGTCAGGTAGAGTGGCAGAAGAAGGGTAGCCTGGAGTCTGTTCACTCTGAACACTGTCCACATTACTGACTAAATGTGGGAAGGTTTGACATTGCACTGACCTTCATAAATGCTGTCTATGCAGTTTCCTGTGGTCTCACTGCTCCCTTGCACTAGCTTCTATTTTATTCTAATTATTCTAATAATTCGTAAGTACCAGAGCATAGGCCACACTGTGAAAAGCAGCTTCCCTTCATTTTCTTTTCTGCTTAAGCATTTTTGGAGTTTAGTATATGATAGGTCATACTAACAACCAACAGCCCCTGAAATCAGAAGGAACCCAGACAGCCTGTTGCAACAAGTTTCTTAACAACTGAGGATTTTGGGGCTCTTAATATTATTCCCTGTGATAAAGTATTTAAGTTAATTTAATTGAGCACACAATATGGAAGTTTTGTTCTGTTTTTTGTGCCCATGTACCATTTAGACTATATTATAGAAAGTTATGGAACAAATCCTCCAGGGGTCTATCACAAGCCTAATAAAACACGTGAAAGAAGAACAAGAAAGAATACAATCAATAGACAACACAATAAAACAATTTTAGTTGTTTTTTGGGTGTTTTTTTCCCTTCTATTTTTTTTTTAGTTTAGGTGTAATTATTTCTGTCAGCCTTTGGATAAATATCATCAGAAAACCTGTTTTGTGAGCTTAATTTTGCTGCCCAATTACCTTGAGCTATGCTTGTTTTTAACTATATTTATTGCTGTGGATTGAAATGCACCATCTCTGTGCAGCTTTGTCCCACCATTAGGCTGGAACCTAGATTGCAGATGGGATAAGCATTCACGTCTGTCTGCGGCTACATGGCTGACATCAGACAGACACAGGAGCCTCAAGCCTTTTCTAGATAGTTCTTTCTATCACTAGATCCTGCTCTTATAACAACATAAATATTTGCTGATTAGCTCCAGGCTTTCCTTCATGATCACAGTACAGCTGCAATGCCAGCAGGGGAGGGAAACATGTAAAGCTTGAGGGTGTCCCTCTCCTGGCTGTGAGAAATGTAAGCTGGGACTGTTTGGGAAACCTCAGTGTGTCAAGTTTTAAGGAAGTAACCTGAACTTTCAGAATAAGAAACTGTGTTTTCCTTATACATTAAACTGAGAGAAATCAGATCCCCCTAGCCTGGTGGGAGTTTCAGTTATTGTCTGAAACATACGGGACAGCATATGATCCAAGAGTCCAACACTAAGGCATAGAGGCCAGGCAACTTTGAGAGGGAAGACAATGTTCCTGCATATAATGTTAGCTGGAGTAATACCGATCCATGGTAAGTCCATATACAAACACTTAGTGCATGACATGTCCTGCTATACAAACTATGGCAGTCTCAAGGCCTCTCCACTAATCTTATTATTTCTGATAATGGAAAACAATCTTGTCCTCAGCTATGAAAAATATTTTTCTGTTTGCAAACCTTATTTTGTAAGGCTGCATTTCATTGCTTAAATGTGTCACAGCTACACGAGCCGTGAAGTTCTGAGTTTAAATGAAAACAAATAGTCTGGCTGAATATTTTAAAATATCTGAGTATTACAGTAACTGAATGATTCATAATTATCTACTTCATCTGATTTTTTTTTCTTTTACTCTTGCCTGCAATGAGTCATGAGCATGTCTGGATTGCTCTTCAACCATGAAGGAGTGAAATGTACTCCTAATGGACAACACAAGGGTCACACATACCACGTACCTCCCCAAAAATAGAGCTCTAAGTCCTGTTGCTATGAAATTTTAGTCCTTCCAATAGCTTGCTTGTGCCAGTCAGCTTTTTGCTCAGTGAATAGTTCCATTCACCTCATCAGGGAGGTATGAGTGGCAGGGGAGCTGCTCGTCATGACGGCACCAGGATGTGGTCCTCTCACAGGGATGGCCCCGTATTCACAAAGTACTCCGTAGTGTCCTTAAGCTGATTTCCCTTACAGCTGCTTCTGGATCCTCGCAAAGGCTCTCTTGTATACATATGATTAAATGTGCCTTCATTCATTACTGCAAGTTCTCCTTCCAAAGTGGAGATTTCGAACTGCAAATTGTAAGGCTCCCAAATTCCACAGCCATGGCATCATTTTAAGCTGTCACTGTGGGTTGCATAACAACTCATGTTTGCTACTTGACAGCCTCAAGTGTAGGGAGTTCAATAAGATTCCTTCTCTGAGCTGTGTTACACTGTTTCCATTAAGAAAAACAAATTTCAGGGCCACAGAGATGTTATGACAGTTTGGATCCTGAGGATCTTTGTTTCACACAGCAAACACTTCCCACTCTGATGTCTGAAAATCCTCTCTAATTAGTGCTCCTTCACAGGCAAAGAGGAAAACCATCGTTGTAGTGTTGTCTCATTTCATATGCTTTTATTGATGCTATGTTGATGTTCTGTAACCTTGTGTACTTTTAAAAAGCAAGAAATACTCCTTTGTTACGGCTAACAGGCATAGCTTTCAGGGTAATGAGTACTCTGATTTCATGGAAGTCAATAGGCGTGAGCTTGAAGGAAACAGACTGTTCTCAATTGGGGAAAATTAGGTGCATGGGCTTATTTAAAATTTCTCTTACAGATACTGCTCAGCAGCCTCAAGCAAGAGGTCTTGTTATACCAGTAGAAGTGCAAGACAGTACGTGTAGTTCCCATCTCACACTCATCTGCCACCAGGGAGGTGGGTGGCAGATGAATGTGAAGACGTTGTGAAGACAGAGATCCAGATATGTTCATTAACAGCTTTTGAAAGGAGGTAGCAAAGAGCATCCATCCGCATCTTTTCTTCAGTGCTTTAAATGGATATTTTTCTCAGCACTGTATGAGAGAGAGAGTAGCATGCAGAGCCACTGAATCAGCTCACAGTGAGGACAGTTAGCACCATACAAACAGCATCAGGAGGTGGTTATTCAGAGCTGCTGCTGAAGGAGCAGTTAGAAGAAGCTGGCACCCCTGGTAGGGAAGAATGAATGCCTGTTTGTATTTTAAAGCAGCTGGCAGACAGGAAAGTAGACAGCAGATTGTAAGATTGTTTTGTTTCATTTTTACAGCTACATAAAGGCAATAAAGAAAAAATTATGTCATCTTTAAAAATATGCAAAATAAAAAGAAGATAGGCATCCAAATGTTTCTTAGAAGTAGTGCAGCTTGGACACATGTGTTTTCCAGTTACTTATTCAAGCCAGTAGTGAATTATTTAGAGTTTGTCTGTATCATTTGGTATCTAGTATAGGAGAGTCCTACAAACTCAGCATGAAGAAACCCAGCTGCACTTATTTCTAACATTTCTTATAGCCAAAATCAAAATATATGCCATGAAGTACTGTTTTACATGGACTCTGTTAATCTGAGATAATATTTGTGCCACCATAAAAAAAGCTTGAGAAAATTACCCTCCAGAAATAGCTACCAATTTCTATGTAGGTGAATAAGCATATATTGAAACTTGCAGGCCTCCAGCCTAAAATGACATGGTGAATCCCATGCCAGTGGCTCACACAGAAATGATCAAGGGCCTCAAGTTATGATTTAGTGAATGGTATGCTAACATGAAAAACCTCTGTTAGATGAAGTACTCAGGTCTCTGAACTGTCTGGAAAATGGGTCTCCAGCAGATTCTTTTCTAGGGGTTTCTGGTGAAATCCTAGGTTTAGGAAGATCAGTGAGATTTTTATTATTATCCCTGGCACAATGGATACAGCTCAAGATATCCTTTTAGCATCCTCATCCCATAACAAAAGCATACCCAGGCACACTCTGAACTTCTTAAAACCTTGATGCCCAAGAATCTTACTGCCTGCAGAGTCACCTGGCACTCAGGCCACCGACCTCACCAGCCCTTCCATCCCTCTGGAGGGAACCAGGATTGTTGCTGCTGGCTGCTGCCATCCCTGGCAAGGGTGAGTGGTGTAGCTGGAGGAGGAAGAGTCAAACCCTTCAGGTAAGTACATCTCAGACTGCGTGCTTAAGGACTCATTTCCCTTACTCTTGGATCCCAACCTGAGGACAGCCAAAGAGGCAGTCCTGGAGTGCCCTAGCCGGCAAGGAATTTAAACAAGCAGCTGTGTTGGCTTTCAGCCGAGCATGAGGCTATTTCACAGAATACAGACAATGAAATCCATGAATAAAAAATTCTCATTTCAGTCAAACCTTGGTCCCAGTCAAAACTTAACTTCATGTCAGGTGCCCTCACTTTGCTGGTGTCTTGAGAGGATGCCACAGCAATGGGCCTAAGATTGGATCTTACTGATCTGCTTAAAAAAAGTAAACGCAAATAGTTTTGGTTTTAGACAATGAAGTCTGTTAGACCTGATATTTTGCTACATCCAGATTATCAGTTCATTACTGGGCTGAAACAGCCTTTTACAAGCAATCCTGCTTATTTCATAAAGCATTGTGATTGTATTGCCATTGAGTAGATGTATGCCTCTTAGCTGGAGCCAGAGACATTACCACTGATGCATAACATGGTCTTAGAGCACAGTGAAGGTATATTTTTCAAAGATAAACAAGTAGCAAATTGAACACTTTTCTCAAGATCAGATATCTCATCCTTTAGGCAGTGACAAAGAAACAACATATACTTCCAGTAGATATCTGTCTACCAAGATGGTTCATCCTGGAGTATTTTGGAGTAGTCATTTGATAATGACATATTTCACTACCATTAGAAATTTTCCTGTAGTTGCATCTGTAAGTTATAGTTTTTAGCTTTGTAGTCATGCTAGATGGTATTATAAATCATATCAAGTAGTGGCCAGCCCTGTGAGAAGATACATCAAGTGTATTACACGTAAACTTAAGCAATCTTCAGGAAAATGCAGGACAATATCCTCATTCCACAGAAATGAATGACAGGCTTCCATGGGGTCAAAATGTCAATTCTTGCTTTCTTTTGCTTTGAAATGTCAAGGTCAAGTTGTAACTTACTGAATATTTTCTTACTTAGTCAATGCCTAATTATTTTTTTTTTACTTGAATATATGTGTATGTATCCATGTGTGTACATATGCATAATTTTATCCCTCCTGGATAGTGTTTTTCACATCTTCAAAGGATGTCAATGCTGATAGACCTTTAGTAAAAACATCCTTGTTCTAACTTTGTTCATTGACATTAAATGGATTAAGATAAAAACTGAGGGCATTTTGAATAGCTTAAAAATCCATAATCCATTTCCATTTCTTAAAATTTTGTGGTTCTTTCATTTCACAAGTACTCCAAATCAATTCACCAACTTAGTGAAGAATTTAATATCCATTGAAGGAATAGAGAAACAATTAAAATAGCAGTAATTCAGAAAACAGACCTCTCTGAGACATATATAAGGAATATTTAAGGCCTTTCATTTTCCCTTTTCAGTTCTGATTTGTTAGACAAATGTGTTTAATTTCAAAGAAGAAATTATTTAGAGAACTCTCATTTCTACAATACTTCTGAAACCAATTCTCTGTTCAGACTCTCCTGGAATAAGAAGAATGTTTACTGATGCAATGAAAATTAACCTCACTTCTTGAGTTTTATCTTCTATGTGTATTGCTGTTAATTTTTCTTCAAGTATTCCAGCCACTGTTTTCTCTCAAAAAATAACTATAGACGGTACTGTTATTCCTTCAAATATCCCATCAACACATAAACATACTTAATTCACTATTTACTTAGTTCCACAATGAAAGCATGAGAATTAATTAGCATAATTTATTTTAGATCAATGACGGCAATTTGTGTGTTTTTTTTTTAATTTTAAGCCTTAAAAATTTTTAATCAAGGGGCAGACTCCTGCTCAGAAAATGTAAGCCTCCCACCAAACAGAGGCTTATTATGCTTTTGCAGACTACCTGAAAACAGTGCAGGCATTCCCAAGGTTTCAGACCACAGGCTGTAAATTATCTCTGTGGTAACTGACTATCTAAAAGAAATTAAAAATCAGATACATGGTATAAAATTTTTAGAATTTATTTTCATAAAAAAAGCAAGATTCAACATCATTTGGGAGAGAGTAAGAAGAATGTCTGCATTTCCTTCTACAGACAAAAAAAAACCCAAACAGAAAAACAAACAAAACCAAACAAAACACCACTAAATGACATGTAGGAAAAAGCAAACAAATTTGTTGTGAATCCAACTTTCAACCTTGAATATAAAACTCACCAAATTCAGCTTTTATCTGTGGAGGCTGCAAGTTGTTATTTAATAACCTGTAGGAAGTGAGCGATCTCAGAAAAGACTCTGAATGATTTGTATTTATATTTCATTTTGTAAATGGGCAAACTATATGGAAAGTTCCCAAAAGAAAAGAAGCAGGAACTTTGAGTCCAGTACTTGAAGCACAATAACTTGCATGATGGTTTGGGGAACAAGTCACACACTTCCTTTGGGTGTGTACCTAGGGGTCTTCACTAAGTTTTTAAAAGCACCATAAAATGTGCCATGAAATGGAAAGGGATAAGAAAACTCATCAAAAATCCTAGGATTTGGTTTTGAATGCAAAAGGTATGGAGTGCTGCCCACTAAGTATAGGAATAAAGAAATGTATACAGACGAAGAGTGGCCAAGTTTTCTGAGCAAGCAGTCATCAGAAAGCACTGCTTAAATTGGAAAGGCACAAATACTCACTGAACTATTGGCTGGAAAATGCTTCCATATGTGCATTCAAGCACAGAGTGAAATGTGGGTCCTAGGACCTCTGCTTTGTTTGCTCCTTCCAAAAAGACACAAGAGGTTAATCAATAAAGTGGTCCTAATGTTAACAAAATGAAATTCATTAGGTGCCTGCATTTGGTGAGGATTGCTGGAACAAATATGTTCCATGACGCAGGCATCTTTTCAGTCTCTGGTTAACAGAAGTTTTATATAACAGCGTGTTTTTCAGGCTTGGGCCAGGAGATCACAGCTGGACAGCACCAGTTCCTAGCTCTTTGAAAGGACTAATATTTGTGAAATTCCCTCTCCTGGAAAGGCGAGTCCTCAAAATAGCTGTGTCTGACTTGGAAAATAGAATTTCACGGCCCCTTAAAAGGCATTTAAACAGATTATACTCCAAATTACTCAGAAAAAAGAGTGAAGTTCATTTTTAGGATAGGAATGCAGAACCAGTAATAGGATGCAATTCTCTTTAAGATTAGAAAAAGAGATTGGTAGCCAGATACTGGTTTTCAAACTGCCAAAGGAAGCTTAAAACTGAATTTGTTCTTACTCCTAAGAGAGTCATGGTGAGCTGGGGTTACTGAATGAATCATGCTCTTCATGATGACTCAGAGACTTTGAAAGAGGCCCAGTTTTTAAATGGATGTTGGGATTTTGGTCTTAATAAATAAGGGCTTGTTTTTTATATACAGATAGTGTTGTTACACCAAAGTTGGAAAAGAGTCCTCTTTCGGGTTTAATGCAGGGTTGTACTGTACATACAGGAGTACAGTTTGTGCACTACTATGTAATGAGGCATATGGGATTTACCCCGATGATTTTTAATGTATATTATCTATTTTGTTTTCATTTTTAATAAATGGTATGGTCAAATGAAATGGCAAAGTTCCCTCTAACGTCAACACAGAAGGGCTGAGAAAGAGCAGAGAGGAAAGATAGTATGGGGCTGGAAGAGCTTCTGGAAACTTGCATGCTGATGGCACAGTAGGTGAAATTCTTTCTGTGTTTGCATTCTGGACCTAATTCCTGACTTAGTTTACTTTCCCATTAGCTGCTGAGCCAACTTATTGCTGGTACTACTGCTACTGCAGTGATCTGCTGCTGCTATGATGTGCATGTGCACCTCCACATATTCTGGACATGCACCCCTGAATGGGATGACTTCTGTGTGTAGTTTTGTAAAGCACCTTTTCAATTATCTTTAAAAGTGCATTTGGGAATAACCCACAAAGATGAATTATAGCTTCCAGTGGTAACATAATTATGTTTGAAGTCACCCTGGTGTGTTTTATTACACTGGTATCTCTATGCAGTGCACAGAAAACAGTGCACATCACTTTAAGGTCAGACTGTGAAAGGACATTCCTAGGAGTTAAAAGTTATACTTTCCAGATGGAAATTCTGAATTTCAAGAATAGAATTTGGATTTGACTATTCCCCACTGTAACCCACTCTTGTTTTTATAATTAAACTATATCCCAAACTGGACATATAGTTTCTACTTCCCTTTCTAGAAGTGACCAAACTTTAAATCAACTGATATTGGTTAATCACATGAACTTTTTGTTGTTGAAACTAGGAATAAACAGTAGCAGCTGGTAAAATTTGGATACCAATAATTAATATTCAAACACCCATCCCAAAACCACCCTGGGTCCTAACAATCTTGTATGGGCTACAGAAGGAGTATCCACAAAATACTACTTCAGACTAGATCATATTCCTGGATTGCCTCTACAGAAGATAAAGAAGATAGATGAAATCTATTTGCAGAAGCACCTCCCTCTGATGACTATAATAGATGTCTGTGAATACATTCCTACACTTTTGCATTAGATATAATAATACTTTTATATTTTTGCAAAAAAACCCAGAGCCATTATTTCTTGTTATGCTGGGATGCAATAGCATGTAGAGCTGTTCAACCCCCTTAGCTCCAATGAGATCATGGAACAGAATTATTCAGGAAGTGTTGGCCTGTCCAGACTGCTTTTTCAATATGAGCTGTACCTCATAAATGTCAGGAGCACTGAACAAGCCTATGTCATTGCACACGAGGAACAGCGAACAGTCCTGCATCGTTGCACAAGTGCTGAATGCAGATATAAACCCTAAGAGAGATGTGTGCTCTGGATAAAGATCTCACCCTCGCAAATGGTTGTTACCTTGGGGGTAGTAGGATCTATCTGCACTGGAGTTCTATAATCCTCAGTAAACTCAGAGACTTCCCTCCTGGAATAGGCATGGACAGTGCCCATACTAGTACAAAGCCTAGCACCACAGCACATCACAAAGGGAAATGCACCTCATTTGCACAGTAGCCTTTACAAGCTAAAAGCCATTGGATCTGCCTCTGCACACATTCTTTTCCTGCATAGTCCCACATAATCACTGAGGTGGACTTGTCCCTCATTGGGACTAAGCTTCCTTCAGTAGGTACTCTTTTTTCCTTGGAATTATTCTTTTTCCTTGCTCCTGAGCTGAGCCTGAATATCTATCTGAGATTTCAGATGTCCAGAAACCTAAATGGTCCCAAGATTCTACCACAGAGTAACCACTTGTCTGTGGGCAATGAACACACCATGACAGAACTACAGCACAGTCTGTGCATCGTTGAAGAAACCAGGTATGTGGTGGATCCACTGCAAGTCACCACACAGCACACACTTGTGCAGCTTTATGGCACTGTCACTCAAGGGTCTCAAAAGTGGCCTGTGCTGACCAAGGAAGGGGACATTTAGCTGGATGGAAACTGGCATAATACTGTTTCTTTCCATAGGAACTGCACTGGAAGATAACATCACTTTCATGCTGCAGTAGTGAAGTCTGTTTGAAATCATAATTCCAAATTTGTAAAGAAAAAAAACCAGGTCAAATCTTTTAGCTTTTATTCAGTTACATGTGATTCAGCTCTCTGTAAACCAACAATCTATGTAATTGCAAAAGTGTTATCACCCTGGGAAATTAAACTCAGTCCTAATGTCCTGAATGCTTTTAAATTCTAAGTGGGACATTTACTTGAAAGGAATTGGTGCAGCTGTAACTAAAGATTGTGTTTGAATGACTTTGTATCATTTGCTTTGCCATCTTTGATAGGTTTTAATATTTTTAAAGTTCATTGTAAATCTTTCCAACTGAACCAACAACTTATAAGATACAGGTGTTCATTTTATATTTTTCACAACTTTGTTTTATGCTCCTGAATTGGTCTTTTCAATGGATTTGCATGTCACTTAAATAATTCAGAAGAACTAGTCAGTGATTACACACACTCATAAGGTTTTGTTTCTGCTTCCAGTTCTATTACATGAATTGTTCAATAATGAAGCAAGAATTACACTGTGTTTGGCACAATTTAAAATTTATTTTTACTTAATATCTGAGTATTCCATACCTATTTCCTTGAGTTTATAAGCATTCGGTCCTGTAAATTTTTATTGTCTAGAATATTAATGCAAAATATATAAGACACAAAAGTCAAAAACTATTACAAAAAAAACCAGTCAAGTTTTAATTTTAGCAAGCCCCATGTTGTAAAGAGAGCTGGGGCTCACGGAGTGGGTGCAATTCATGCAGCACTGGTGTACAATATTTTACTTATATTTGTATACAAAGGGTACACTGGAGTTAAGACTTTCATTCAGGTTTTAAATCATGCATTCCTAATGTTCAAGAGTCCATTTGGAATGGATTTTCATTGTGTTCCTACACCAACTCCATGAAGTGGCAAATGGTGCAGAGAAAGAGTTGGGTCTTGTGACCCCACAGTGCCCCCAGGCAGGCACCAGCTCTCTGCACCAACTGCTGGGCACACTGAAACCCCTGCCGGGAGGTGAAGTGCTCAGAGCACTTCTCCATAGCCTTGCCACCCTCTCTTCCTCCCAAATCCTCTCAGCTGTGCCCATCAGGTCCTGCACTTAGCTGAGCTGAGCGGGACTCAAGGACTGAGGCAACGAGAAATCAAGGACTACTGGAGGGAGCAGGCAAGCAAACCAAACAACAGCTCCAGCTGAATCCTCCCACAGTCTAAGCAACCTGGAGCAAATTAAAGAAATCAGTGATAATCCTTCTGTTGGACACCAATATCCATATGCCCAGAGAAGAAAATAAATCCAAACAATTCCAGACTTGGCTGCTCATAATAGTTCTTCCAGCCCCTCTGCTGGGACTGCTGTGTACGTAGGCTAGAAATGAACAGACACATTCAGGTTTAGACAGAACACACCAGGGAGGCACACCACAGATAAACAATAAGAGGAATCTCCTGCTTTGTAAATAACTCGAAGTGCTTTCAATTTAGTAAAAAGACTCAAAGGTGTACTTGTGATGGGATTTCTTTGCAGAGAAGTTTCTTTCTGTTCTTCAGCACAGAACCAATAACAGTAGGTTTGATTTTCACACATCTCATTTATTTGGACTAATATGATGGAAACATTTCTTACAAAGGAAAAGCTTGAGTAACAGTTTAGTGGGTCTGGAGTGTAAT
This sequence comes from Myiozetetes cayanensis, assembly GCF_022539395.1. Taxonomy (NCBI): domain Eukaryota; kingdom Metazoa; phylum Chordata; class Aves; order Passeriformes; family Tyrannidae; genus Myiozetetes; species Myiozetetes cayanensis. The sequence continues at coordinate 81,616,252 of NW_026087411.1, read as the reverse complement.
TTAATTTCCTTAAAGAAAATCCATCATTTAAAGACTCATGTATGATGCTCTGATGCCTAGTGTGTCTCCCCAGATAAAATCTTCACAAGAAGCAAAAGGGTTGCTTTGTGCAGCACTGACACGTCACCTGGGTTCTAGGGGCTAGGTAAAAAGGGGGGAAGAAAGGAGATAATTTCAACTAAATTATACTCTTTTGAAAAGGGCTGGCCATGACTGCTGAAGAACTGCAGACACTCCAGCCTTCTATGCCTCTCTGCAGGAGTGCAGCCCCAGCATACTGTTCCACAGCCAGCTGCAAGGGAAAGAAGCTATTATCCAAACTACACAGTGCACAAGAATACATTCACGCACCACTGAGAAACACTTTGAGCAATATGCAGACATATGTACTCTGTTCTGGCAGAGCTGATCTAAGTGCCTGCAGCAAGTTTGGAAACTGGGAGGAGGTTTTTGATTTTTTGGAAAGAGAATACATGATTTCCATAGCACTGAATGCTAAAAAGCTAGCATTAGCAGGATAGGTTATTTAAGTGATGGAGGATTTCAGACACTGAAGTGCAATAAATAAACTACTGGCAAAATCTGGTCTATCTTGAAATGTTTTATGTCCCTCCTTCCCTTTCCCAAGTGCACTGTAACAGGAATCTCAGACTCTCAAGAGTATGTAAATATCTCTGCACCTTCTTTTTGGGCAGGATGTTTAGCATGGCTAAATCCTCACTGCTCAAGTAATTTGTTCAGATCGACCAAGTCACCTTGCCAGGAAAAAACAGTTGCTTCAGCACATTTTCAGAATACTAAGATCAACACCAGATGAATACAATACTTCAAACAAGTAAGCATCTTTTCACCTCAGGTGAAATGCTATTAAACTGAGGTTTTGTCAATGACAATAAAATCCAGATTTTAGCCCCAAACAGAATGCCTCTCTTAGTGAAGACAACTATACCTCATCGAGAGGAAACTGATGAGGTAAGCAAAGTGTTAATAATTCTCCATAAGGACATTTTCCTGAAGACCCATAAACATTTGGCAGTATTTGGTCAGACAGAAAAGACCACCTAGTTCAGTTTAGCCTCTGATGTTGATAATATATGATTTGCAGGGAAAAGTAAAATCAAGGCATATCATGGTGTTTCCTTTTCCCTATCCCATCTTTTCATAGCATGTTCTTTAGAAATTTCTTGAATCAGAGGAAGAAGCTTTGTTTATAATGGCCCTTCATGGATTACATCTTCCTAAATCCAATGGGTACAATTGTATTATCTACATTTGCACTTACTTTCTCCATGCTGACCTGATGGAGGTCATATCATCCTTGAGACCAATGGATTGATGGAGTTCTACTCTTCATATCGTGTTTCTTAAGTGAATGATGTTGACCTTTCAAGAAGTCTGAACAAGGAAATTTTTCTTTGATATGTCCTTCCCTGGTTTGAATGGGGAAATGCAATGTTTGTAGTAGGTGCAATAGCATTTATTTCATCTGTATGAATCCCACTGCAACCTGTAGCTGCTGTATGTTTGTATATAACATGACTTTAGTATCACATATTGAAACAGCATTTCAGGCTAAATTCTGATAGGTCAGCAGGTGTAGTTTGCTTTCGTCTTTCCACTATTTTTTAGGAGTAAGTGATTTTCTCTCAAGTGTGGAAGAGAGTGGGAATATCTCTTCAAAGCTCCCATGACACTTTATTACTAACCATTCACTCAGCTCAGTCTTTCTGGATTTAAATCCAAATTGTAAATCTTCATTGCTGAGTGAAAAACCCAAAATAGTGATGACCAGAACATCAGTAATAGCATATTAACACTAGATATCTTAGTCTATCTGCTACCTGATGCTGCGTATCTCACAATTTTCTACCATTCTTAGGGACTAGAGCTCATTCATGAAACAGCAGCAGCATTTGAAAATTACACTAGGCTGACTCTATATAGAATGTCCTTTTGGATCTTTGAGACATCACCAGCAGAGAAGAAATAAATTTCTCTATCCAAAATGTTGTGGAAGGAGTTTGGACCTGTGATATCTTCACAGCCCTGCACTGGCTTTTACTAATCACTGTTGCTTTGTGCTCCTGATCCAGGAGGTCCCTTTAGGAGTTAATTTTATTCAAGAGAAGCATTGAAAAATTAAGCTGGTCTAGATTTAAACAAGTGTAATGCATGAGCTCCATTTTTAGACTCAAATTACAAACTCAGATTTTCTGTTTGATCATTGTGCAGTGGAGCAGACGGTACACTCATTCTCCAAAAGAGAGTACCAGTGATAGAGTATGACACATGCTGACCTCCTCCCCTAACTAACGTCTTCTTTCTTCCCTTTTATCTGTCCCCAGCATGTTGCCAAAAGGTGGACTGAAATGTTTCAGGCATTTTTTAAACCCTGGCTACTTTCTGAGAATGTTTTGACCCCTCTATATTTATTAATGAAACAAACAAACAAAAAAAGTAGCAATCTTTGCTGGAAATCAGAGAACATTTGGATGAAATTCTGCTAGATAGGGAAGACATGTTTTGTAGGCATTCTGCAGAAATTTTAAGCACATCAGAGGTCAGCACTGGTAGGTAAGAAAAGTGACCATTGCAACACTATGTGCTTTACCTGTTTCTGAACTACCAGGCTCTCTATCTTCCTGGTATCTGCTCTTAAAATATTAAAAATCATCAACATGGCAAGACATAAAGCATTTGAATAAGCTGGTCTTTAGGAAACTCAAACCTTGCTCACAAGCCAGAGATTGATCTCACACATTTAGGTGAAAACCATTTGGTAAGACAGCCAGATCTGTGGTGGTCTTTAGCCAAACTCAATTTATTTTTGTTTATTTTATTATGGGAGCAGTAGTTTCTAAAATTTGAATGAAATAGACTAAACTGTAATGTGCTTCATAACAAATGTTTGGGCAGTGTCTTCACCTCCCTGTGTTTTTTTTCCTATTACTTCTGTCTCCTAGTATGTATGCATGTTGCCCTTTCACAAGGGAGACAGTAGAGGCAAAGTGAGGAGATTCCTGATGTCCAGATATTACTTTTCAAGGAATCCCAGTACTCAAAAAACAAATTGCTGAGCTATTTTTCCCAATTTACAGTTGATAGAAATATTCCCAGTTTCACCTTCAGCCTTATTCTGAGGATTCTGTCTCTGTAAAATATTTGGAATTCATGTACAGATCAATTAGTGTTAATTACCTAATTTTTATTTTTCCACAAATGCATAGAAAGAATTCCATACAGAGTTTTAATTACACCCTTGTTGAATTCATCATAAGGTTTATTGCTTCTTTTGATTAAAAGTGCAAAATATTTCCTGCAATTTCTCCCTAGAGTACTAAAACCCCAGCTGAGGCTTCCAGTGTTTGCCTGAAGCACCCTGCTCTGAAGACCTATTGGTAACACCCAAGTCCCATTTACTTGATAGTCCAAAGGAAATATAGCTGAGCATTGCAAAGCCTGGTGCCTTTCCAGAGTGAAACAGGGTCATGAATTTCTACCTCGTGGCCAAGCATGCTGCAAAGTGTATTTATATTTCAATGTAAATTCAACCTTAGGTGTCTATTGAATATACACTCTGATACTGACCCTAGCACGCTCCTGGCACGCTCTCCTGGGCATCTTCCTTCTCTATTACAGTATGGTAGTAGATAGGGCAATACAAGACAAGCAGATCTGTAAAGCAAAACATTCATTGCAAGAATGCCTGCTGTCCCCATTACACATGGGAAGGTATTTCAGTTTGGCTCTACTCCAGTCCCACGGACTAAAAAACTATCAGTAACTGATGCACATTACGTGCTCTACTGAGAACGTCTTCCCGCTTGGTATGATCAGAATGAGATCCAGTTCATGTGCTCTGACACAGCTTATGGACCAAAGAACAACAAATAGGCACATTAGAGACACTTGGCTTAAAACACACTTCTGACACTACTGTAGGCTTACCCTAAGGCAGCTGAGAAGTCTAGGGTTGCAGGCATTCCTTCTCTAGTCAGTGGAGTGGAGATATTTCAGAGGGCAGTTGAGATCTTGGGAAGACTTAATTGCTATTCTAAGAGGCCTCTTTCTTTCCAGCTAATGAGTGGAACTTGACTGCTTCAAAAAGTCAGCTGAAACTTGGCTTGATGTCAGTGACATTCCTATGGCTTGGAAATGAAATTTTATAAAAGACTAAAAATAAGAGACAGAATGAAACAGAAAAATGGATCTTTCAATGCAGAATTGATGCTAACTGTCTGCTTTATCAAACTTCTCTGTAGGACTCTGCTCTTGAAGAATGGTCCTCTGCCAGGATCAAGGAATAGCATGTGCTTACAGCTGCAGTTCTCTTTGAAGAAATTTAGAAGCCAGTACAGAAATAAAAGGACACCCATGACACCAAATATAAATAATGAGTTGTGTAAATAAAATATTTGTCTTTCTTCTTTGAGTGAAGTTCAAAAAAGTGAATCCTTGCTGTTAGCAAAAATTGAGAAGCGTCAGCAACTCTATTAGCAGGTCCCTTTGTTTGGTGATTTCTTTTTTTAAATGGAAATATTTCAAGTATCATAAATTGTTTAAGAAACAGTAGGAAAGATTTTGGGGTTTTGAACAATGCAGTCTATTTAGCCAAACAGAGCTGATGTAGTATAGAGACCACAATTGGAAACAACTGTTAGTCATGCATCAATTAGCCCTGTTTTAAGACAGAACACTATAGACGGTTAAACCACCTAAATTAATCACAGTGGTAAGCTAAAAACAGGTCTTCAAATTGTATCTTCAAATTGAACTCAGAGACCAGGACTCATCTGTCAGAGGTTAGGCACCTGAAACAATCAGGCACTGGAGCCCAGCAGGACACCTGCATTTCATGTGACAAAAATTAGCTGTAGACAGTAGGATAATTTTCAGACACGACATCCCGTGTTCTCCAGCTGTCCTTGGAAAGAACGGCATGCCCTAGCCATGTAGGTAGACTTTTCTTGATGAAGTAGAATAGGAAGGAACAGTATAAAACAGCTTTCTGAGATCTGGTGACAATACTCCTTAGCTTTCCAAATGACTCCTAAATTCCTGACACAGCTCAGGAGAAAGCCCAGGAAACATGTATCAGCAGTTATGTATGTTGGTATCCTCAGAAGCGTGTTAAAAACAGTTTTCATCAGGAGAATATTTTTTTTTCACCTTCTTGGTAGTGTACACCACTTCTCATCTTCACTGTATTTCCTCTCCTTGTCCTTGTATTGCTCTGTCATTCATTGCCACAGTCCAAGTGTTCAATAAGTCCATGGTCTGTTGAGGACCAGAGGTATTTACACTGTCATTGTTCTGTCTAAACAGCCTTATCTGTGAAGCCTAAGAACCTAAAGTGGAGGAGGGCTTCAGAGTAGAATCTTCTAAACTCCTAAAATACCACCCCTTGTGATCACATGCCTCAGTAGTTTTCTTTCAGGTCCTGTCTCAGGCCTCCCCAGAAGTCATCCATTCATATTCCCTCCCTTGTCCAGGTTCTACCTGAAGCAAGCCTTAATAATCACTTCCTTAAAGCATCTCCAACTATCTCTAGCTCTTGTTTATACTTGTTATGGATACCATCTAAGCCTTTCTACTGTCTCTTACCAACCTACCTGCCTGATCATATACCAAATAACGTATATTGTGAAAAACTCTGCTCCTGCTCTGCCCTCTACTTGAGCCAGGACAAATACAGATGGCATCACTAATTAGCTTCTCACTAATGAAGAAGACTGCTTCAGAAGAGCTGGTTGCTGGGGTTTTAAAGACACTACATGTGCAATTTAGGTGTCTAAGAAGCAGGGCATTCAAAGGTCATAAAAACCTAGACACCTGCACTATGAGTGTGCAGGCCAGGTGATCTGTGTACCTAGAGACTTTTAGCATCTAATTTTAGATATCTTAATAGACAGTAGGAATTTGCAAAGGCTATGAAGTCAACAATGGATAAGTAGATGTTTACACCATCTCAGGAGGAAGCCTAATTTGACCAGATGAATCCCAGCCCTTGAGTCAGAAGCAGAGTAGCAGGAGATGAAGTAATTAATTCACACTTTACATCTTCACAAACTCCATAAAAGTATTTCAAGTGATTTCTCTACTGTTCAAATGTTCTCTACCAAAAATTGTGCGGTTGTGCAAAGATGTTTAAGGGATTAGGGGAATGAACATTGTTTTCTGGCATTTTCTGTGGCTGATGTTGAAGCCAGAAATCAGAGGTGGAGAAGAACTACAAAGAGTGTTAAAAATAAAAATAAAAAAAGTACTGAAAACGAAGCAGCTTGACATTCAGCCTTTTAGTTTCCATAGTTTAAAAATACAATAGTTGGGCAGTGTGTGAAAGCAAAAAAAAAAATAATTTTTTAGTCACCTTTCAGAGTCTTAGTAGTGTATTTTTAACTTGATAATTTAACTTGCCTGCCTTCCCATGATACTTATAAAAATAAAAACCATTTGTTATTTTAACCAAAAGTACTATATAAACAAAATCCAAGGAATGTATTGAATTAGAATGATAGACAACAATAATGGATGCACTTGATTACATTTCCATTTCACAAAGCAATTCACATTTGCTACTAATATGCTAAAATTTGTGCCAGTCAAAATAAGCTTGACTATCACAGCAAGACAAAATTGTCAAACACAAAACTCAATTCCTCTCTCACTCATATTAATTTTCACTTTTTTCTTTTTTTTTTTTTTTTTTTTTTTTTTCCCTGAGATGTTCTTGGCATGTTAATGAGCAAAAGAGACTACTTAGATAGTTCTTCTTAAGAAATTTTTGAGTATCAGTCATAGACAACCCACAAATGTCTTGAATTTAAAGAAGAAGAGTCTTGGGACAGTTCCAAACACCTACTAGATCTACTTCACTTCTAATGCTTTGCTTTTCCCCAGCAATCCAGGAGCTATTATCTTTCCCACTGGTCAGAAGATCACAAAGCACACACACAAAAAAATTAAAATTAGTACCTTGAGCTCATGTCCTGCAGGGTTTTTTTCTGGCTTGGAGAGACAAAAAGAGACCTGGTTAGTCTTCTCACTCACGCAACATGAAAAAAAAAAGCTCTCTTTTTCAAAAAAGTGTGTATGTGACCAACCTTTACTGTTATCCTGCACAAATACTGACTACAGATTCCTGTCCATTCAGGTAGCAGCAGGCATTTTTGTCCTGCGTGGCTAGTCACCTACACAGCATCCTTTCTTCCTTTTATTACTGCTGTACTTTCAGTACAGGCATTTCTTCCATTAGCCAACTTTGGGTAACGACTGTGGTGTACAGCTTGTTGCACATTAATCAAACATCAGTGACACCATTAACTCATTCTTAAACTGGCTCCATCTCAAGTTTGCATCCTCCCCCTTGCAGCAATCCTCAATATGTTACCTTTATTAACATTTTCTTATTAAGCAGAGGTATGCTATTTTGGGTGACTGAAATGTTCTTCACTACATTCATTAGCTCTGAAAACATTTTCCTTCACTTTCAGTTATGGCTTTTCCCACCAGATTATAATGTACTGATGTGCTTGTATGCATATATACGGTAAACCCAAACACTAAACAACATTAAGTCTTCAGCAAAAAACGCTAACATTCAAACTAACTAATCATATAAGCTAAAATATATGCGGTCCTGACAGTGAGACATCAGACGACAAAGCACTTAAAAACCTGAGATCAGCCTGAGGGGCTAGCTAAAGATAACAAAAAAGTGTGGTCATCTTGGACCACTCCTAAAAGTGCTGTGCTCAACAAATGACAGCTCAGCCAAGAGATTAGCAAACAATTGACACAGTCAACAGTCTCTGCAGAGCTACACTAACATGCTGACGGCATTTCCTACCCTGGGCCTCAGGGAGCAGGATGTTTCACAGCAGAATCACTGCGTGGGAAACAGACCATTGAGGAGCAAGTATACACCAAAATGGATTTGATGCTTACAGTTTGCTAATGTTGAGCAACATTTAAACAATATCCTCTGAAAGAATATTTTCATTTTGTGGGAATGTTTTTGCGAGGAGGATTTCTTCTCTCTGCAAACAATTATGAAAAAAAAAGACATATAGTTTTCTAACAATTTTTGTCAATCTCCATTTTTTAATAAGAGGGTTTTTTTGTTGTATTTTGTTTGAATTAGCGTTTTACTTTCTTATTTCCACCCAGTACTGAGATATAAAACTCTTGACTGATAACTGATGCACCTCAGAAATGACAGTATGTGTTCAAGAGGAAACTCAGCTAACGCAGACTGTTTTAACTTCTCTTTTTGCCTTGCAGATGACATGTCTCAACAGGAAGGAACTGATAACTGCAAATTGATTTAAGTCATAAATGAAGTCTAAAGGAGGACCAAAAGACAATTACATAACATACAAGTTTCATCTTTAATAAACTTAATTGCCATTACTATTGGAAGGAGTTATTTATCCACAGCAAATTAAGAGTAAGTGTCTGACTTTGTTCCTTGTTTGGAATACAATGTCAGAAGAAATGAACAGATTTTCCACAAGCTAGCAATTTCTCCAATAGATCACCACCAGGATTTTCAAAACACCTAGATATCTTCCCTGACTACTAGCAAACTGAAAGTGTTTAGCCTCTTCCCTCTATGATAAAATAACAGCTTTCACTTGTTTTGAATATCCCAGAGAAAAAAATGAAAATAAAGCTAATTTATTCCCAACAAAATATTTTTACTGTGTTTCCATTCATACTGTTCACCATCTTTTAAGAAAATGTTGTTTCATTGTGATTCAAGTGTAAGACATTCAGTTCACCATATGAAAAGGCAAGCAGCAGCAAGGGGTTGGAATGGAGCATTGTCAGAGAACTAACAAGTCTGATAAAGGAGGCAATTCCACATTTATTATGTTTTTGGATCAAATCAAATTCACAAGGTAAAAAGTGAAGTAAGAGGACTGGGACTGACAAAAAATGACTGACTCTCTTTTGGTTAGAGATATGGGCAAAGGACGGCCAATTCCACACAACGCAGTGAAAGCTGAACCTGGGGTAGGCAGTCGGGTCCACAGCGATGATCCTCAGGTCCTCTGTCTCAGGGTCTGAGCACTAGCCTGCAGGAAGACAGGTGGTGACATCCTCTGTTAACACACAATATCTCACTGTGTGGTCTCATTCACTGGTGAAAAAGCTGGTGTTTTTCTCTGTGCTTCTCCCTGCCATTATCAGAGCCTCACTAGCTTTTGGGTTTTGTTTGTTTGCTTTGAGTCACTCATGTGGTTTACACTTTGTTATTCTTTACAAGGTAGTTTCTTAGAAATACATTAGACTAATGGTTTCAATATTCAGAGTGTTATTTCCCTCTGAGTTGGTGGTCATGCCTGTGTCTGGCTTCACTCTTTCAGAATTATGGAAGGGGATGCACACCTGGACTTGGGAGACCAGAACATATTTTCCCCCTAACCTCGTCCCAGAAACTTAGCAGGTAAGAAAACACCAACAGGACATGGACAGCCAAAGGATGGCATAGTGGGGAGATTGCCAGTGATACCAGGATGTCTGGCTTGCCAGCAATCCACCCAGCAGGCTAAGATGGTGCTACCAGCCTTGGAGTCTCCTGGCCAGGCTCCCTGTTTTGGGGCATTGGCTTCCAGACCTTGGACGTGCTTGGCTTTCTGATCATTGAAATGTCACTGTTACAAAGGTCTTGGGCTTAAGAACTGCTTGAAAAAGCAGAGATAAAATAGTGCTTGACTTTTTAAATGTGAAGAATTCTTTTTGCTTTTTTTATTTGTTTGTCTATCATGTTTTATTCTTAACAGTAAATTCTGAAGAAAAAACTCATAAGCAGAAACTTGAGCACAGGAAAATATAGAACACTATGACAGATAGAACACAGGTCCATATCTGATGCATTCCAGATTTACTCATGACCTTATTTTTTGCGGATCTTGAGCAGTATAAATATTTGATTTATGGACGTGTGTCCAAGGTTACTAAACAAAGTGCTTAATGCATTGGCAATGCCTTGGGGAAAAAGCATAAAAAAAGAAAGACTGTCAAATCCCCAGAGGCTTGTAAGTCAAAATTAATTAAGAGGTTTTCAGGACAAGACTTCTTATCGTTAGAAATTAGAAATGAGATCCAATTCTTAGTTAAAAAAAAAAAAAAAAAAGGAAAAAAGTAGAGGTTTCTGAACTGACAGGGCTTTTTTGAGCCTTATATTGACCTTTAACTCAAGAGAAATAAAAATTAGGAAAAACTCAAGTTCTCTATGCATGAAATAGCATTTGGAAGACTATTATGTCAATTCTTTTCTTGTTTCTCCATCATACTGCTCATACAAACACAAACATTTCTTTTCCCATGCATCTTCAGCATTTGATCTTAGAAAGTGTTTTCATAGAACAAGACATGTCAGGTGTCAAGGTGACAGGTCAGGAAATAAGATAGTATAAAAGTAAGTAAGTTACTCTTGTCCTGTTCATAGAACATAAACAACTTTAAAAAAAGTTAGAATTGGCAAGTAAGTTTGGCTTCAAAACATCTAAACTTTCTAGCAGTTATCCAATGCCAGAGAGATATTATTGTATACATGATATCAACATAAGAAAACATTGCACTGTAAAGACCCTTAGGAAAACACAATCCTTAATGGTTGTACATACATTTTGTTCTCAGACTGATTATTTTAGTCCCTCATAAGTCCAAAGAATCTGGATCTTGGAGCTATGATCTGTGTCATTCAGAGGAAGGTGAATAGGTTCAAACCATTATCTGTTTATTTCTTAGTGTCCTAATTCTCAGGCTGTACTGGGAACGAGAGAAAAGGGCAGAGATCCCTATGCTCTTCCTGAAGTCATACACGAGTGTTACACTCCTCCTTGCTTGCATTCAACCTCCCTGAATTTCACTAGCCTCTATCCATGCCTCGCTCACCCAGACCATCTGAATGGCTTCTCCACCGTCTCCCTTCTTCCCTGGGATCAACTGATACTTTTACATCACTCTACTTTCTCTCCCCTGCACTGCAGTAAGCCCACATTCGCTGCTGGAAGCTCCCTGACCTTTGCACTGGTGGCACATCCTCCAGAGAGTACCTGCCCACACCTGTGCACCTGTTCCAGAGAAACAGCTACAGCTGTGCAGGCACATTGCACCTTCCCTCCACTCTCCAAGTGTCCCTTTGCATTTATAGTAGATCCTAATGGTGCAGGCTTTAATATCCACCTGGTGAAAGTTTTCCTTGCGCTTGTTGGGAGTTTATGAGCAAGATTTTGAGAACTTGGTTGCCTAATTCTTAATCAGTAGATTTCTGATTTACACAAGGACCTTGTGTAAAAGTGCAGTTCTTAAAGTCAATTACATTAGAGTATCTTTTCTTGTGGGGACACCAGATTGATCTCAGCCTGTTTTATATTGATTTTTTTTACTTGCAGAACTCAAATCAACATTGCTAGCTCCAAATGAGTTCAAGTATGTCTGCAAGAGGCTTTGTGAGGATGTAACGTGCCGGGTGGAAGCAAAGCAAAGACAAAGTGAGAAGCAGGGCAGTGCTTTTATCAGAGTAAACCACCGTCCAATGTCTATTTATTAGAATTTGATTTTGAGGGAAGGGGAGAGGAGAGTGGGGCTATGAATCTGAAGAAGAAATATACTTCCTCTACTGCATGGTCAAGGTTTAAGCCTTAAGTTTGTGTCTATGGGCTGCACTAGGAAGATCTTTTCTTTCTTATTCCATTCCTTCACCCCCATTAAAGATCTTAAAAATAACAACTCAGTAAGCTCAAAGGCATCTTGTAAAGACATTTGAGAAACTAGCCATTGATACAGCTAGCATGATGAATAGGGTTCAAGACCATTAAAAGTAAGGACTCTCCTCTGTCATGCAATGACACAGCACACACCTCTGGTGTCACAGAAAAATGCAAGACGCAGTTTCCAAAGCCTGCAGTTGACACAGTTAGGGATAAAAGACACAAGACCAGCGGGGTTCTTGAACAGGACTGCAGATCTCTTGTAGCAGTGTTTGAGGCTGAACTGCTTTATTAACAAAATGGACGGGTTTATAAAGGGTTCTAAAAAACTGGGAGGGATATGCAAAACCTGGACATTTGGTAGGGAGAGGGAAAATGCATAGGCATGGAGGAGAAGGGTAATAACCGTGACATAACTGGGGAGATCAGAGATTGGCTAGGACAGACACAGCAATATATGAAATGCCCAATGGACACACACTAAGTAGCTCCAGGGAAAAAGGGACCGTTGTAACAAATGTAACAGCCTAAAATAGGGGCTTCAACCTGACAGCAGATTCAAGCCCAAAATCTCTGTATAACAGTCCTTTAATCAAATGCAGATTCTGTGTCCTTTCCATTAAGAAATTCTTCCTTCCACTGTTGGTTCAACTCCTCGGTGGTCATCTCCTACATACAGTACTTCAGGAAGGTGAGACAAAGACTCTGTAGGGCTTTTTACCTGCTTCCACCTCCTAAAGCACTAGTTCAGCATTGCAAATTAGTGTAAGCAACAGGAAGGAAAACAAAACTGCTCCATTCAACATTTTAGGAAGTGGGAAAAATTAATACCACCCCCCAGACTCTGGGTACTGATCTGTGACAGTGCCAGTAGAGCTGTTGAGCTGTTTTGGAGGAGAGAGTTAGAGTGGTACTAGGCAGACAGGTGATCCAGGCACTCTTTTTGATCAGTCAGCCAGGATGGAAATGATAAATAGCCAAGTTCACACCCTGGGTGTTAATTAGTTATTTATTTACTCTTTACAATAAAAACTGTGAAAATTAAAAGGCTGAAAGGAGTTGTAGTGACTTGGAGTTTCCAAGCACTGCAGTAATATGGCTGTTTGGGTTCTGTGGTCATTTGGATTTAATGAGAACATTTCTATGAAAGGCACAATTCAGTCGAGGGGCAGCATGCTAAGCCAGCCTGACCTGGAGGGATCATTCTGGTTCTCAGCACAGCCACAGGGAAGTCATTGTTAAGGCTTTATGAGTTAGTATTTACACTGCACTGCAGCTTGAACAGGTTCTGGACCACTTTTAAAAAATGACGGCACAGACGTCCATGTCTGTCTTTGAGCACAAGCCAGTCATCATGGTTGCCTAAAACGCTCTTCTGTCAATATCGCTGTTTGAACTAGAGCCATGCTTTGCACTTCATCCTGTTGGCCAGCATGGGTGAAGAAACACAATGGATTTTTCTCCAAGAGTGGAGCTCTTGCACCACATTGCTGCCCTGTGCACACTAACAGAGGCAAGTAAAGGCTGTCAGCAGGTGCTGCAATTGCTCTCCCGTGTAGAAGTCTCCTGGAAAAGACCTGTCTCCTTCAAACCTTGGATCTGTACAGCTGGCCGACATCAGCCTGGGGGTGTACATGTACTGATGGGCCCTTCTGACAGCCAAGTGTTAATTAAGGCAGCCTGTAAATTATGAGCTCTGGCTTGCTTAGAGGGTAGATATAAATTCAGTCTGAATTAAAGAGTTGTGCAACCAGGAAGCCACAAATGGACCACAGGGCACAAGACCCTGCATACTGCACCAGGTCATATCTTTTTACCCCTTTGGCAGTAAATCTACCACAGAGGGTCCTAATACAGAGAAAGGTGCAAATTCATCATCAGCCTTCCCTAGAGCATCTTAACTAAATAAGTTTCCTTGGAGCCACAGCAACATTAGGAATTTCTTTAACTATAGAGTATTTATATGATAATGAAAGTTTTGTGATGAGACAGGAGGTATTAGCCATTTCCTGCAGGTGCATGGGATGTGAAGTCCATTCCACAAAAATCAAATGCATTGAGCCTGAGTATGCCTGCTAGTGTCTTTCTCCTTATTGTGATACTATCTTTGATAGGTTAATTAAAAATAATTAAAAGACAAGATTTTTTTTTAACCATTTTGGTTTTTCTGGTAAGTAAACCAGTCATGTACAGCTAATCTCAAGAGTAACTAAAGTAGCCAAACCCTTCAAAAAAGCTCCACAAAACAGAGCGACCAGATTTCAACATGCATCACTGGATGTATCTTGATTCCATCTCACAGTGACACCTGGGAATGCACCTTATTATTCCCCATGTCTCGATTGTAATAGGAAAGAAGCCCAAGTGTATGAACTAGAAGGAGCCTGCAGTATATGCCAGGAATTCCCTTTGTTGAGATGTTCCTCAGACTACTGCAGACATGTGGCTGTATGTACTTGGTGCTGGGACCCTGATTCTACACCAGCACCTCACTCCATCAGAAACCAGTACTGACTGCAGATAACTTTGTCCTGTCCACTTACCACAGCAGTTCATTCTGCATGCCCTAATGTCCCAGAAGCCATATTATGCCTCAGAAAAGGCTTATATACAGCTGCAATGAGCCAATTTTTCCAGGATATTGTTCTGCTGAATCCATTCCCTGATTAGTTCTCCACACTGCCTCACAAACACGAATGCCAAGTATGGGAGACTGGAAGTAAGAAGAAGCTGTGCTCATCCTTTCAATATACTTGCACTTGCTGCATAAAAGTGACGGGGGAAACACAGATTTTGTCTAGATGTAGTGAAATCAGACCCCTAAATTTATGTAGTGCACCCCTGTGTTCAGTGAAATTGTGCATGAATGTAAAGATGTTATTTTCAAAAACGTCACTGTTCCCAAAAGCGAAATTTTTTTAAGCACCTTGAGGTGCACAGAGTTGTAAGTGGTGTCTACTGGGATTATCCTCCAGGAGTCACGATTTTTCTCTCTGTCACCATCACATCTGATACCTTATTTGCATTTTTAAGGAACTAAATACATTGCTAAAAATTGGCTTTTACTAGCTGTTGGAAATCAAAGGGCTCATATTCTCACAGGTCTGAAAGTGAAATATTTGCTCCAAGTGAAAATATGCATCACTACTACCACTGATTAGGCAGCTGACTGACCCTGAAACAAGCCAAGTCACTCAGGAAACCCCCACCTCACTCACTAAGTCTTAGGAAATGCTTTCCCAATCTGTCATCCTAGAAAGTGTTGGGTAAAATAGCTGTTGGCAGACAGATCAAATGGAAGGCAGTGACATCAGTCTGAACCATGTAGCGTGTCCACCTCCTCTAAAAAGTCCTGAAAGGGAACAGTTACTACTGCTGGCATTAAAGAAAGAGGAGAGACCTTTTATTCAGGCTGCACTGAGGGTCTCTTAAACCTTATAAGTGGTACATAAGTGTGTTTGAGAGAGAAGGATGTACTACTGTGGAGATTACCATTTTAAACATCTTTTTTTCTGTTTCTATTGTAGAGTTAAGTCTGCAAAGTCTGTGCAGATTCAGAGGAAGACAGACCTGTGTGTATCTTAAAAAAGCTCCTAGCTTTAACATTTTTCTTGGCATATACTTTTTATAGCTAAACCAGTCATTTAATTCATCTGTAATCTGGAGAAGGCAGGAAAAAACCTGAAAATGTATTTTAGTGAAGGTAAACAACTAAACTTTTACAAGGAGAACCTGAGAGGCAGTGCAGGGGAAAAAAAGCATGACTGAATGTGACCTTACAGTATGCATTCACAGGACTCAGGGAGAAAAGAACAGTGACAACACCATAGGCTAGAAAAGGAATCCAAAACAAATGTGCTGAGAGTTCCTGCTCTGATTCCAAGTCACAGCAAGATAGATGCAGCTCTAAGAAATTTCAGAAGCGTGTGAGTTCTAATTGATAAACCTAATGAGCCAGCAAGGGCAATGGAGCAGCTGAGAGGAATTGGTGATGCTATTTATAACCTTAATGATGCATCAGAAGGGGGATACTGCTCCATTACTGTAAATATGTGTTGATAAGTGAATGCATTTTTTCCTTCTTACACCCTGTTTAATGACAAAACACACTCTAATATACCTTGGAAGGTCACTTATTCCAGGGCAGATCTGTAAAATTCTTGAGTAATGGATTTCATTCCATGACAATTATCGGAGAATCAATACAATTTTATTAAGAGATCCACAAACAACAACTAAGCTTACTGCCAGAATACTTAAATTCACACTGCAGAAGTCTACAGTAGGGCTTGAAAACATTTAGAGGCTTGCAGTAGAGTCTGAAAAACACAGTTGTTTAGTGTGTACAACCTTGGGTTGTAGGGTTTCCAAGAGTGTGGCTGGCAATCTGCCTCAGACATCTCCACAGAAGCCTGGCTGAAGCAGGTAACACAGACAGACATTCTCCAGAACTACTTTTTTCTTGGCAAGAATTAGCCTGTGCTACTTTAGGGAGAAGTGAACATATAAAGTCAGTAAGGCAGATGTCAGTATGAGGTCCTGTCAGCTTCACCCTTCCTTCACTCGCTGGAGGACTGTCTGCAAAAGACAGATGCATAAACGCACAAACTGTTTTGATTTTGAACATTCCTTTTTGAAAGAAAATCTAATCTTGAGAAATACTTACTACTTTTTTGTCTTTCTCTTCTGAAAGCATCACAAATACGGTAGCAGAGGGGAGCAGATCTTGGCAGGTAGAAAGCTGAAGGAACCTCTTTCCTCCCCTTGTGAATTCCAAGTCCTAAAACACTAGAAAGTGCTAAATATGTTTAACCATTGGATAAAATGTTTTATATTTTAAATTAATTCCAGTTGATTTCTTGTGCTTTATACCTATTTTTTTTCTGGTGAGACACAGTGTTTAACACAGTTGCTTCAGGGCAGAAAGTGTGTCCTTTTATGGTCCAATAGTCCTTAATTTTTTCCCTTGTTTTATACAACTTTGGTCCCCTAAGAAACTTTTACTTAAGAATGTTTTCAGCCTAGCAACCTGTTCTCAGGTGTAAATGTGAAAATAATTTGCAGCTCCTAGTGCAGGAGTCTTGAGCTAGCTACAGGGAAATGCAGCGACTTGGTGTGTCCCAGAGGAATGGTCTAGAAGCTATAAACTCCCTGAAACTGCTCTTAATTACACTTTAGGAAATGTATGCATCACAGACCAGGGAGGAACTGTAGGTCTCCATATTCTCAGTACCTTCTTTTGATATAGCAAAATCCTGGCGTTTTGAGCTGTTAATGCATTTTTACTTTAAATAAAGTGTTCAGTTATACTATAATTTAACTGTTCAGCTATACTCTAGGATCATAAGACCATACTGTCCAAGTGTTTCACAAGTGTTACCCTCTCAGGGAGGAAATCATGCATTTCCAGCCCTGGAAAAAAGAAAAAAAAGGATGAAAGCGGAGCTGGAACATCTCTGTGTGTGCACTGGTTTAACTACGAGCACTTAGCTAAGGTGGAACCATCATTGCAGCCAAGGTGAAGCTGAGCCAAGGCAACCACGTGTTCAGTGAGATTTAACAGTAATTTATTTCATATAACACATAAACAGAGAAGATGAAGTCAAATGAAGGCATCTGAAAGTGGTAAGATGAAGAAAAAAGTGACTGTGGTGTGAAACAGATCTGTCTTCCTGCTTTCAGAAAATAGTTTGAAATACTGGATGATGTGTGTGACAGATAGATGAGCTGTGGTAGACAAATGGTTTTGGTATAGAGGTGCTGAATTCAACACAATATTTACTTTCTAGTCAAGTGCAGCTCTACTTTGATGAAAAAAGGATGGATCTCTTAAAATAGTGTTGCCTGAAGATCTGGGAGAAAAAACTTTTTTACAGGCAAATTTAGTATAGATAAGATAGAGAGCAGGTCTTTAACGAAGGCCTTCTGGCACAAGGAGTAGAAAGGCACGTGACTGTGTCCGGGGGTTCCACAATTTATGGCCCAATCCAAGAACTATCTGCCCCCAGATCCTCCCCAAATTGGCCCCCCTGGTGCACCTCCCCAGAAATTGAGTCGGAGGTCCCAAGTTCCCTTTCTTCCTCGTCTTCTTCTTCTGCATGGCACGTACTGCCTTTGGAGCTTCTCCAAGATTCCCAGCTTGAAGGTTGCTTTGACTATGATGGTATCTTGTTGTTCAGGCATGGGATGCATATGTTCTTGAACAGAATGTGTTTACTCTAATCTTGCCTTGAAAGGAGCCTAAACAAGCCTAAAGAATTTAGAAAATTCGATATGAAGTGGAGAATAGGGTTTGGTAAGTGTTAACTACTATTCTAAAGTGTAAGAGACTATACTACTATACTTAAAATCTGTATTTACTACAAGGCTACTTTAAAATCTGCAAAAGGCTAAAAATCTGAAAAATTCTGAGGCATCAATACTAATGAACAAGGTGATCCATTTATACTGCTGCCTACTGTTTGAGGTATTGCTTTTCCTTACATGTATATCTGGAAGAGTAGACAGTAAAATAAAACGTGGTGTAACTTACATAACCAGCGTAAATATGAAAATGCTGGGGTTTAAATTGTCTTGTGTTTCTTTTATTCAGTTGCACAGAATTAGTATAATATGATTTCAAACAAAATTGTCCCTTACTAGCATCACTGGTATCTTTTTATACAAAGACATATCTGCTCTTAGATAAGGAGTAAGACACTGAAATTGAACTCTTGAAATGAAATGGTTACATACTGGATGAGCAGACATTTCACTCATTCCTATGGGATATGTCTGTGTCAAGACTGTAGCATGATTTAACTATGTATTGGAGACATTTTGATTGAATAAAATTTTTATGGGCTAGGAGTCCAATGTTAACGTATATAACAACAAAGAGTGCAATTAAGGACGATAAAAATATACTTTTCCATGATATAAACAACGTTCTGATCCCAGGAAGTAGAATGAGCTTTTCAAGGGGAGTAAGAATTAGATTTTTATTCAACTACTTAAGCTGGAGCTTGTCCATTTTAAGCTTCTGCTCTCAGCAGCTCTGCTAGAGGTAGACTGTTAACTATTATGACCTCATCAAATCCAGCATATGAAAAACTTTATGAAGCCGAGGTATCAAAATCAATAAGGAGGGACCTCTTTTAGACAAATAGCAGAGCCTTAGTCCTCAAGATTACAGTTATAATATAGAAGAGGGGAGAGGGAAAAGAGCCAAGACAGATTGGGTGTGCGTGATGCTCAAACCTTGGCAATTTCTCTGTCTTCCAGTGGCTCAAGGAGTATTGGAGGCTCAAGGACTCCTACTGTGAGTCCCCTGACATTGCAATTCCCTTCCAGTAGTTACACTAGCGTCCCTACTTGGCATCAAAGAAGTTGCTCTGGAGCTCGTGGACCTCAATGTGCACCAGAGGCACCTGAAGTATTGCCACTTGAGATGCCTCACTGAATTCCTGTCCAGTTACTGTAATACCCACTGGCCATTTTTAGGCTTCAAGAAGTGCAGTGATAATATTTTTCCTCTTCTCATATCCTTGTAAGTCTTACCTGTGTTTCTGCTAACTATGACACATTGTGGAAACAAAAACTTCCTATCTATGTATCCTGATACAGAGTTTGAAACCCTTCCTCATGCTTTGGTAGGTATGGATCAAACAGACATTATCAGAAGTGCAAACTATCCCAGCTTCTACAGCTACCCCAGAATTTCATACAGATATCCTTAAGACCTTGGTAAGTAGCCACATGACTAGTTAATGTGGTGCTCCAGCTTGCCATAATTACTTTATCACTGCTTTCCAAGCTACAGTCATCATTCTGACTGCAGGGTAGACACAGGACCCCAGCAAAGGTTTCAGGAAAAAAAAAAAATCAAAGAATGCTTCTGTCTGTTTTGTACATTAATATTAATTGTCATTTGCAGTTATGAAAACTTTGAGAAATTAAGGGAAAGATCAATGGAAGTGACATTAAATCTAATTTATTTAACTGTAGAGGTTGAATAGTTACTTCATCCCAGCATGAATACACTTGTGACTTTATGGAACCCACTAAGGCCCCAGCTTTAGCCTGGTCCCCACAAAAAGCAAGGCTTTGTAGCATATTCAGTAATCTCCAAAGCTAATTTGGCTACAAATCACCCAAAGGTACTCTTTTTCTATGCAAGGAACATCCAGGCTACTACATTAAAGCAGAGAAGTAGATCTTTTTCACCATTGCTCATTCACATTTTAGAAAGTAAATTAAAAACATCTTTTGGTGCGTTATTCACTTGACCTGCCATGCTGAGAAAATTTTGTTTCTATTGGTCTTGAATTTCTACCTGGAAAAAATTCAGAGCAATGTTGTATTGATTTGACTATATTATCTGAATATTTAAAATATATTTTTTTAAATATTTCATCAAAAGTCAGCATATGAAGGTGTTGTTGGCCACACAACATGAAAATGGACTCAATGAGACCTTTGAATTGCAAAACAAGCAGATTTTGGACTGAATCCTTCAAGATTCATATTCATTCTAAGAAAATAACTTCTAAGCAATTATGTAAATTTTTAACTCAACTGTGCAATGAAGAAGGGAATTTGAAGATTTAGTGCTTATGCAGTTTCTTAAGGAGGAGTGTATGTGGGCTGTTCAGGCAAGAATCTGAAATACAGTATACAGAGAAGAAAAGCAGGTACTGTTCATAATCCAGAAAAGACAGCTGGAAATCATTTCAAATTTAGAACTACTGGCATGCACAGTGCATCCATTAGGTATTTCTGTTAGTCAGCACATTCTGACAATCATCCCTACACAATGAATTTGGAAAAATAAATGATGAAGACCTACTGAAGGGGAAAAATAAAAGAGTGCAGTTTTCTATATAATATTTCTGAGAGCTTATGATTCCCAAAGTGTCTTTTCAAATATCTGTGGAGGCTCAAGAAAGCTAAATTAGAAATTTAGCTAAATTATTTTGTCACTCCAAAAAAAATGTTTTGGATTGGGAAAAAAAATCAGAAATTCACTCAAGCGTATAGCTCAGTCTGGTGTTAGTTGCAAGGAAGCTGGAAGAGAATAAAAAGAGACGATGAAAATGAATATGAATGTTTTGTTTTAAGTATAAGGAAATTAAGCCAATGAATGATCAAGGCATTCTAAGGGGGACCAAGGGGTTCCAGGTGCAGAAGGACTAACAAAAGGACCTCTTCCTCTCCTTCCCACTCCCCAGGTCAGCCAGCATCCTGTAAGCTCCCATGCCAAATACTCAGGACACACAGCCCCTCCATTTCAGACAGAGTTTTGTCCTCTGTTTTTGGGTTCCAAGATCTGCAGTGAGACTAAGAAACTCTTAGCCTTTTCCCACAGGTGTCAGTCTTCTGATGGGATAAGGTGAGGGCTGACAACTGCTTTGGGGAGGACTCATTCTCTTCTGACTTCCAGGAGCTGAATGCAGGTCTTCAGCTCCAGTGCAGGGTCCACAGGTATTTTCCCTTTTGGTGAGCACAGGTTACTCCAAAGTATGTTATAGGGAGCAAGCTAAGAAACAAGCAATGGAGCTTGGTCTTTTGGTGTGTCATTTAAGAAAATTAAATAAAATTTAGGTAAGAATTAAATCTTGATTACTTACCTAGTTTATTTTTTTTTATATAGTGTATTGGAAGACTCTTCAAATGCTCTTTCCTTTGATAGTTGCATTTCTTGCATTTGGTAACTGAAAGAACCTCATGACTAACAAATAGGAAATATGCTCCTGCCTGTATAACATGTCACCATGGTAATTTAAAGTTAATGGTAATGGTGATCATGCATTGGTGCTGTACTTGAAATACACTGGAGGGCACGGTAGCTGGGATTTGCACTGAGTTCTTAATTACTGACACTCCTACTAAAGGCTCTGAAAAGCCAAAACATTTTTTTTTTACCACACGTTGATTATTGTCACAGCTCCAGAAGGATGCTGCAGCAGAGCATTTGTAATAGTTACTTTTGTGATGGACTAAAATGTCAGTAATGTCTTAAATATTGTCAGAATCATAGAAAGACTTTTTGTCAAACTACAAGGAAGCAACAGTCTGTCTGTAGCCGCAGAAGGTCCCTCCTCCTCCCAGTGCCTCACAACTGGAGTTTGGACTGTGGATGGGGACTTGAGATAAGACCACTGTCTAATCATCTCAGGTCAGAGGAGAAGTAAACAAGGCTCAGGAAAGAAAGATGTATCTGTGTTAAGAATCAGCCCTAGCTGGGCTCAGGGGGTGGCGAGGGAGAAGGGTTTCAGGTGTCTAATGGTGAAATCTCTCCACACAAAACCAAAGAGTAACCAACCCTCTACTCCCCTTGGGGAAGACCATGTACACACAGGACATTCACATGAAAGACAGCTGAGAAGGGGTCATAAACCATCAAAGACCCCCAAAGTGTCCCACTAATTCATTCCTGAGGCCTTCCACCATCAGAAGATTACATGTGATCCAAGTGAGGCAACAAATCTGTTAAAAGACACTGCAAAGCTTCCCCACCCCCAGGGGAGGTGCCTGGCGTCTCCTGAACCTACATTAATCCAATGAACACTATGTTTTTTGGGAAATCCTCACCACCAGGAAGACCGGAAGAATGGGAATGACGCGACGCTGTTGAGTTATGTGGAGTGGTGATACTTTTCTATTTTAATCTCTCTGTCAACTTTCTTTCTTCTAGCCATTCTCCTCCTTTTTCCTATTTCTATCTCTCTTTCTCTATCTCACATTAGACATTAAATAAAACCCATACTGTTGACTTTGGCATTTGGTTTGTATCTTAATTCGAGAAGACGCATTTCTAATAATTTTAATAGCCAGATCATAACAACTTTGCACACATTTTCTGAGCAAAAGACAAGCTGCTTCCCATTCACTTGCCAGTAGCTGTGTGGTAATGCCAGTTCCCATCCACCCTGAAGCCCAGGCAGCCCCTTCTCCAAGCTGCATCTTACACAGTGAAATAGACAGTAATTCAAGGGTAAAAGATTATTTAATATGTCAAAACCTGTAAACTAAATCAGCATGACCTTGGGATGGAGACAGAACTTCAGTCATCCATAACTAGTCAGTATTTGTTCTGCTGTCCAGGATCACAGTTCCAGGATGGCCAGCGTTTCATAGCTTATGATGCTGGAAAACTTAAGTACTGGACAAAAGTGACTTGGTTAGAGAAAATTTGCTTCCAAAAATATATACATAAAGAATATTTAGGAGATCAAAACAGTAAAAGAGTAATTCTGGATTGAAGAAAACATTTATTTGACTGAAAAATAATTAAGGATGTCGAGAGATCACAAACCAGTGAATTTCAAAATGAAGAGTTATTTATGCATTAAACAGAAAAGTATTGATTTTTAAAACATCTAATTGTTACCTTTAAACTTTTCCTCATCTTTTATTTAAAATAATTATTTTAAATTGAGTTAGACATATCAAATGTTTCAGTTGATCCAAACCTTCAATTTTTGTTGGAAAACAAAAAGCTGGATAGGATATCTTGTTGATCTCAGCATATGTCTGTCTGTTCTCAAAATATTGACTGAATGAATAATAAAACATTCAGCCTAAATACATATCAAGCCCTCACATCTGAGGCTTCAAAATTATGGTGGAAATTTAGAGGGTATTAAATTTGCAGGCCTTTTCTTTCTTGAAATGAAATAACCTGGAACAGCTATGTAATTTTTTTCCTTTTATTACTCTCTCTTTTTGTTTCTTTTTAAATTACCTCATCTTTTCATACTTCAAAACTGAGACTTTTAAAGTTCTTTTTTGAAAGGCTTAGATGAATTCTTATTTTTATTTAAACCAGGCAAATAAAGCTTTGAGAAATTTAATATGAATAAAACTATACTGGCATCAACTAAACAGAATTCATAGCTTTAATGGAATGTGGTAACAAAGTTTGACGGATTTGGATTTCATCTGAAAAGCCTCTAGCCTTTCAGGTGTCTGTACAATTTCCCCATTTTAATCATGTATGCATAAAAAATAACTTTCCTAATGGGAAAGAAACAGTTCATACGTCAGAAATAACTAACTAATGAAGACACACTCAAATGTTCATGTCATGCATGTTGCAACCATTGGGGACTCTCAAGCACTCATTTCCATGTATCTGTGCTAAACTTGCAAGTATTTTCTGCTTCAAGCCTCTGGCAGTACTCCTTCATCTTATATTCAAATATCAGAGACCAGCAGCTCCTAAGAGCCACAGTCTAACTAGCATTTTAAGTTTCTTCATTTACTTTGACATTTGACTCCCACTGAAGCCATTGGTCATCTTCCCATTACTGAAGTCTTTACTAATGGGTTGATTAAACAGATGTGCTACTAGATTCAGTTTCACAAATAGGCAGCAAAAGAGATCCTGTCTCCTAGAATTAGTTGTGTTGGACCATACATACTAGTTCACAGTAGCACCCCTGAAAGAGTGATGACATATATTGCTAGACTTGTACATGCATAGGCTCTAAGAAGAGGTTTTCTGGCTCCTCAAACTTCATAATCCTGTTCGTTCAGGGTTTGTGAGATCTCTTAGACACAACAATCTCCAAGGCAGAGAGTCTAATTGCAGTAATTCATTCAACAAGGCCAGACTTGAAGAATGCCTAAATACATCTTGGTTTATTAACACTCCTCTTACGATAAACTACTTTATCTTAGTTTACACAGAATAGGTTTCATTTTTTTCATAGTTGTTGAAGTTAATCAAATAAAAGAGAACAAGATTTCCACAAGTGATAGGTACAAAGGTTGTTCCTCAATTTTAGTTGAGAACAAACAAACCGAAATCCCATTCAAACAAATGCAGCTCTGTTTTATATGTACTTCAGTTTGATCTATTTTGTTTCTGTTGAGTGTGAGACTAAGACAGTGAGTGAAATTACTGTGTACAAAAAAGCTTCATGGTATTCTATAAAGATGGGAAATCACTTATTGCCGGAAGTAATAACAATAGCAGAGTTGGAAAACACAGATTTGAATGCAAATGTTTACATACCTAACAGCAATATAGATGAGTCAATGAAAATATTTTGTTTGCCTTATCGCTTTCATCTCTAAGTACTGTAATTAGCCATAGCACATCACTGGAGCAGATATGAATGTCATTACCTGATTTAAACACAATTTGGCTTTAAAGCAATATTCCAATTCTTTTTCGGCACTTTCTAAACCTGGGAAATAGATAGAACATCAGCTATTAAGAAATCATGAACTTGTAATGAGAATCCATAGACAGTAGCTGCATTTACTGTACACGGTTCACTGTGTTTGCAATTTAGACAAACTCCATGCAAAAATAATGAACAGCTACTAACGGCTGACAAAAATCTTTAGCTATTTTTTACATAATGACAAGACATTCTGCAAAGTTTTGTTTACCATTGAGCTAGTCCTTACCCGATAAAATAATTGGAAGGTATTGGGTGGTATGGGTTACTCCAGATAAAATTTATTTTATTAATCCCAACTTACTTTGCTGCAGATGGATCAGTTTATAAGAAATACACAAACTGTGTAATAGCCCACAAACCTCACCAGCCTAATTCAGCTACTGGCCATATAAACACTACTTTTCTCCCAGTATTTTAACAGATTACTAAACTACTTCAATAATACAAAGAATGCTAAATAAAATGTCATATGTGATTATTTACATTCTGAAACTTCCTTTTAGTTATTTTTTCATGCAGTCTGTTGGCTCACATAGATATATTCCCCTGCCCTTGCTGTCTGGCATGGCATGTTTTCTTCTCCAATGCTTATGGTTTCCTATGATTTTGTCACCATGGATTTGAAAAGATTGAAAATGCAAACCTCTTACTTCATGTCATCCTTTTTAAAATAAAGAGGAAAAACTGCAAAACATGAAAAAGGCAATTAGGAGTGGAAGTTTCCTCACTGTAGATGCACGGATGTTAACTGGAAGGTCCTCTCCGTTTCTGTTGCACATCTAGATAGGCTGGGAGACATCCCATTTCCTCACAGTTAATGGAGAAAGCAGCTCAATTCAGCTGCTACTTTAACTCCCTGCTGAGGAAAGGTGTTATACAGAGTAGTTTGTCAACAGAAGGAAGGATCATGTTAGCGAAGTTTCCATCTACAAAGATGTTTAACACTGGTATCACTGAACTTGTAAGAGGAAAAATCATATTGGTCGTGAACTCTGTAGTTGAGAGAAGACACCTTTGTCTCTGCACCTTTTAAAGCTCTGATCTCTGTGATATTTTAATGTTTTAAGAAAGGTAGGATTTCTTCATTTCTTCTGACCCCAGAAAAAAAAAATTATGTATTTTCAGCATTTGATAGGAATCTGATTACTAAAACTAGAATACATACTTCATGTGAGTTGTCTTGAGCAAGGTACTAACACCATAAAGGTCTCAACTTTTTGGCTGTCAGAGTCCCTCACACTTACTAATCCATTTATCTCATATCTTATCATCTTTAAATTGAGTTATCATCAGATGAAAGGCAAAAGAGAATGATTCAATGAGAACATTTTGATTAGCCCTTGAAACTTTTACATACTATTTTACTTATCCAGCAAAGCCTAGTAACCAAAATAGAAATTGCTGAATAAATATCAAATATACACAAAAACGTGTGGCTAACTGATAGCAATTACCTGTATCAGCCAGCAGAAGTTAAGACCCAGTTAGCAGAGTACTTACCATAAGAAACAGAACTTTAATCGAATTTCTGCTGTGGTAGATGAAATATGATCAACCACCTGCCCCAAACAACAAAGAGTCTTTGATGTGCTCAGGGAAATAAAGAGTGAAACTATGCAGAAATATATGTTAATATTCAAGGAGTACAGAATTGTCCTGGATGTATTTGGAACAAACCGACTATGGATACCAACAACTATGGATATAGAAAGTCAGCCAACAGCACCTCAAGATGATCAGATAAAATACCAATGAGGTATTTTCCTACTCAATCCTATAACTAAGGAAACCTGGGAGTGAATGCCGGGATCTTCCCAGGAGTTCCTGATGACTGTGATGGGGAAATCACAGCTCTGCGTCCAGACCCAGGACTACCTCTCCAACCTTCGTGGAGTTCAGAGGGGAGACAAAAAGCCCAGCAAACCCCATGTTCCTGTGCCAGGATGAAGTACAGGATGGCAAAGAGCCACTATGCTAACCTGCCCAATCTCCCGCTGGGACTGTGCCATCTCACATGCAGCACAAGGATCTCATGGGAGAAATTGTTGTGCTCAACTGACCAATTTCTTTCCTTTACTGCACTGTCTCCTCCACAGAGAAGGCCAGAGACCTCTAAAGCTGCATTCCTCTGTGAATACAGTGTTCTGGTACCCAAATCCACAATATTCCAGGCAATTCAAACAAAAAAAAATGTATTAACTTGTCTGGAGAGTTCAGACTTTCCACTGACAACACTTTACATCCATGTAGGCCAAGAATTACTTCAGGTCAAGGAGAGGTGATTAGCAGTAAAGGCAACACATTTATTACAGTTTATTGGGATGCTGTCAGGCTCTAATGATGAGGTGAAGGAAGAGCCATTATTTGCTTCTAATCACTTTCTCCTAGGCCAGCAAAAGATTTATCACATTAACCTGGAGTACTTGAGGCTAAGATGTACAGATAAGGGTTGCACATACCTGAGCTTGCTTACCTGTCCTGCTGAGGTTTGTGTAATAACAAATACATTTCTTCATTTACATCATACGCTGCAACCTGGAGAAAGAGAAAAATCCTCAAACTGCACAGGGTCCTATATACTCATTGAGGGACTGAAAGAAAAAAAAGTATGAGGTATGCTAGCAGAACTAATTCCAGTCATTAGTACTCAGGATGGCACAAAGAACACACAGACAGAAAGCTAAATGAGTTGACAGAGTTTCTGCCAGTGTGCTGTCGCCAACTGCAGGCCAATCTGAAACAGCCCGCGCTCAGTTCTAGGGGATGAAATGTTCTTCCTACCCTGCTGCCCCTGCACGGTCTCTGTTAGCTGTAACTTACCAAAGTGCTACTATTCACTTTTTGATCTTTTATCTCTTGTTAATACTGTTAAGGATACACCAAGAAAAAATAAGGAAGGAAGAGGTCCGTAAATAAGTAGTTTGCTGCAGCTTCATCTTTGCCATAACATATACCTGTGCTTATTTGCCATCACTAAATACTTGCAGACAAGAAAAGATTAGATCAATATATCTCAAATCATTCATAAAATGATCTGTGCTCATTCTTTTATCTGAGAATGACTGGCTTAATTTTGATTCACTTAAATCTGTGACTCAATGGTTTAAAGTAAATTCAAATAAATGTTGCGGTTCCTCTGAAATAAGGCATGAAAAAGGATGAAGTTTTCTGCATTGCTTTAATTTCACAAAATAAATTTACACCTAAAGCTGTATTGGTGTCACGTTCTCAAGCAGCAAAGCCTTTTGGGACTTCCCGTCTCTCTTGCTCTGCCTTCTGTTTTCTTTTTCTTTTCAAGGTTAATGGCATGATTACCCAAACACAGTGATTTATTCATCCCTTATTATTCCAAGGAAGTTGTTAACAAGTCATGGATTGGGTGTTAGGTTATTTAAGGCTATTAAAAAGACATGCAAATACCCAAGCATGTACCTGTGACTGACATAGAACTGCACTAGTAAAACATATACATATTAAAGTTTCCCCTGGCTTAAACTGTAGGGGAAGCATGGCTTAGGGGAGTTGTCCTCATCCATTAAGGTCTTCGTTGCACAGAAATGCTGCTAACTTTTTCTGACTTTTTTAATTGCTCTTCAAAGGACCCTGGCAGCATACTGGGCACACCAGCCAGACTCAGCACAAACCAGAGCAGGAGATCGGTTATCAAGCAAGTAACGTTATTCCTCAGGAGAAAGCTAATGTCCTGACTGAAGAGGCCATGAAGGGAGGTTGTTTTGTTTGGAAACAGTGAGCTCTTTGGCAAAAAAGGGAGGAGAGTCCAAAATAAATTCCCTGAGGCAGAAGCTGTGGAATTAGGGAAGTGGCAGCATATGCACAGGAGAGCTGAGAAAGGAAGTGCTTCAGAAACAGGATTTTCTTCACTCTCCTTTTTGCTCTAGGACTAACAGAGAACAAGAAGTCTTAAGTCTTCTTATCACTGTGACACTGAGGCATGTGCCTCATACCTCCCTTTTTGGGGTAACAGACATCAGTTGAGTAACTTAGAATGGCCTGGGTTGGAAGGGACCTTAAAGATAATTTAGTTTCAACCCCACTGCAGTGGACAGGTACACCTGTGCCTACACCAGGTTGCTCAGAACTCCATCCAGCTTGGCCTTAAAACTTCCAAGGATGAGGCATCCACAGCTTCTCTGAATGAACAATTTCAGTCTGAATGGTTTGGAAGACAACAGCCAGGCAGAGGTATTAGCTGAGACCCAAAGAAACAGAGGACAACATTAATCTGGAGCAGCAGGAGGGAATCAGCACTTCTGGAAGCAGCTTGGGTAGAGCTTGCTTGTGATGTATCTTCTGCACTAGCCAGGCAGAGCTTGTCAGTGCTGTGCCCAGTTGAGCATCTAGCAACATAGAGATGGGTAGCAGGAGACTTTTCTGAGGAGATGGAACAAAATATGTCTGTTTAATAGCCTCCTCCTTTCACAAGCACCAGTTACTTCCAGGAAATACTTGAGTATAACCCTTACCTCTGAGTTGCTAGCCAAGGGTCAGATCATGAAAATAAACATATTGAACATGCAAATTCAATCTGTCCAGACCTCGCTTTCAGATCCCAGACAGACTGCTTTGTTCTACTTTTCCCCAGAAGGAAGTAAACAGTATTGCATCTGAAATACAGAAGACCATTTAATTTTACCTAAGTTACTTCAACCCTGAGTGAACACTGAGTTCTACTTGTAGGAGCACATGACAAATATTTGTTTTTGAAGTGAGCATGATAGCACATGTGAATCTTCCACTACCTGTTGATTTGGCCTAAAATATGAAATTAATAGTCTTCAATTAATGAGTTTAAAATGTATCATTTTTCTTCAGTGTTGAAAGTCTCTAACAGGGAAGTGGAATACCCTATGGCATGCTTTGCTAGAGCCAGGACATATCCACAAGGCCACTAACCTGACTGTGTAAGACCAGCTTAGAACAACCTGAGAAGCTGGCCACAGGACATGTCATAATACATTCATTTCCAAAATAGAAGCAGGTTGGGAGGCATCCAGAGGTCATTTATTTTACCTTCTGGCCCCAAGACAGTATGAAACATTCGTAAATCTCTCAGAGTTGTTTGTCTGGAATGTCTGCTCTTTTGCTGGGGTAAGGTCCACTGCAAGCCTCTTGTCTCAGAGGCAGCTGGACATGTAAAATTGGATTTTCCAGTCAAAGTCACTACTAACACGTTGTCAGTCAGAGTTAAAGGGGATAGCTGTGGCATAGAACCAGTGCCCATAGCAGTACCAAAAACACACGTATAATGTAGCAGATATGTTAGTTTTGTAATTTGAGAGGAATGCTATGAAACTCAGAGCTCTGATCAAACAACACTTTCTACATTGCACTCTTCTGCAAAAAAAGTTGCTGAGCTTTCATCTGATCTAATCCATTGCTAACTGTATCCCCTTTCCCTGTGCAAATATTCTGCTGTGCATGAATAATTAGCGTGCTGGTCTGAGGCCAGGGAGCTGAGCAGCCCTGCTCACCTCAGCGAGGCTGCCTGTCCGGTTTTAGCCCCGACAGCCGTCATGGGGGACGTCTGCTTCTTACATCACCACAGCAGCAAATGCACATTCAGCCATTCCATACATTACAGCAGATACGGGTCAACCTCAGCGCCCTGCAAAGCTGCCTAATTCCTCTTCTCTGACTTCATATGCTCTGTTTAGAAAAGACCTATTAAAGACCAACATAAAACAGCTATTAGAGAAGCTGCATAGTGAGACAAGTTATTTTTTAAGACCAAATATGCCAAATGTTTTGGAATGCATTCAACCCTGTAAAACTCTGAAGATTTTGACAAGATTCTTTGAAGCTTGTGTGGCACATGCATTTCACACAAGCATCTTGATTTTCACACAGGCTACAAATGTCCATTCACCACAACAACTTTAGCCTCCATCTCTTCATCTCTTCAGTAAAGCACTTGACTCCATGTTCAAATCTGAGCATATACAGGAATGCTTCTCAATCTTGGCCTTAAAGATCACACTACTGGATATGCACCTCCTTTGAAAGACTTCACTTTAATCTTGATGTTTGTTTCATTTGTACAGTCCAAAATCTGATCAATAGATTATAAACATATGACGAAATTGATGCTAAGGATCTAGCGAAAGGAAAATAAAATTTTTGTTATAAAAGTATTCCAACAATGCACATAAATTTTATAGCCAACAACAAAAGCTCATTCTTTGTCACAGATGGAAGAATAACTGATTAAAAATGCCAAATTTCCCTCTCAAATTATTCTTTTACTGTAACCTATCAGCATATTGACTCAGATTTCTGAATATATAATGATGTTCTAAACATTTCTTAATTGAATGCTTTGCAAATAATAATAAAATATTTAAGACTGCTTGTCACTGATGCCATTGAGTAATATTAGAATTTGACCTAAATATTGTATAAATCATTATTAGATTCTCTTTGCAGCTGCTGGGTTTCTAAACTATAATACAAGCACATAGATGAGTTGAATTTTTCCTCTAAACAAACCATCCACATCTGGATAATGAAAGCTCAAAGCAAATTTCAGATAGAGTATGATGGATTCTTCCCTTCCACCCAGATGAAATATGTTATTTTCATGTAAGCATTCTATGCCTTTTGAAAATAATCAGAAAAACAGTGCTCAAGACTGGGCGAGTTTCTATTGTGATTGTCAGTACATTCCCTACTAAATATTTGCTTGTTCACATGTGGAAAGCAGGGGGAAAAGGGAAATTTTGAAAAGCTGATTTTCTGACATTCCCCAAAGTTCCTTGCAGTCTGAATATCAGAAAGATATATAATCATTCTTTTTTTAGAAGTTGTTCTGCTGAAATTTAATAGTCAGACCAAAACAAAAACCCCAACTCAGAACTGGTAGCTGCCTCTATTCAACAGCACAGTGGTCTTGTCTTTCAGAGAGGTTAATCACTAAGCTTCTGGTAGAACCCCTCATCTAAACCAGGGATGAGGCTCATCCTCTGTCTGAGACTCCACACATAAAACTCATGTGCTGAAGTGTGGATATTTATAATGTTAATGTCTACATCTGAAAGCTAGTTGTCTAAATTTTCTTTATGGTCACTAGAGAGAAATAAAAATTTCTAGGATATGAGTCACCTCATCCTACTGCAGATGTCTAAAATATGTCATAATAATGATGCCTGAGAAGTGCCTGTTTCTTACCAGTGATTATAAAGGAAGTCTTGAATGACTAGCTCAGATGTATGCGTGTGTACTGTTGATGTTTAAATTTCCTGAGACAAATCTAATTCTGTCTCAGTTCATGACAAGGCATGCCTATGATTGTGGAATGGGGAAAGGACCTCACCAAAAACTGCAGGAAGCACATCTAGCAAGAATCCTTGCTGCACTGGCTGTGTTTGTTCCTAGCAGCAGCACAGGGCTGTGGCACCAAGAACCCAGACAGCCAACGCAACAGCCAAAGAGTGGATTGTGTCTCAGGCTGAGCACCACATACAATAAGCACAAGGACAAAAGTGCTGGTGCTTCATCGTTAATGCAAGAGCTATAGGAGTGGGGAGTGGACATGGGAGTCAAGGGAAGAATTATCCTCATCAGTACAGGAAACATGATTATCAGGGTGCACAATAGACCATTAGTAGAAAAAGATGAAAAACATACTGCTGGTAAGATGACTAATAGGGGAAAGACATAGACAAAGAACTTCGTGAATCTCTAGAGTTGGCTTCTGAGCAAACTCTGCCATAATGAACAAGCCAGAAAAAAAAATTTAAACTCTGGAGGGTAAAACAAAATGCTTCTAGATTGATTAGGTAATGTAGAAACTGTAGAATGACAAAGCAATCCAAACTATTTTAAGAAAGAAACAAATTATGAAATTCACTTCTCAGCAGAACCATGAAGCTCAAACTACTTGAATAAGAGCAAATAAATGCAAAGTAAAGTAAGAATCAGATTTGACAAGTATGTAATGAGTCATGAAAGGCAGAATTTCAGCACTTCTACTTCAAACATTTTATTAAGTAATCATGAGGAGCTTCCTTGTTGATGAGTACACTGAGAAGACATGGGTGATTTTTATACCACAGAGACAGGAACACAAAAAAGTTATGGAGAGAAATTATGCCAAAGTCTTAAAAAAAAGTGTTAAAAAAAAAGTTTTAAAAAAGGCATATAATGCTAGAGACAGTATAGGGAAAAGTGGCATTTAAAGAAGTAGAATAAAATGAGAACATCACTGAAGAAATATACTTAAATGATCCCTTGGAATCAAGTATTGAGATCTTTTCTGGGAGAAGTATGCTGTGTTCAGAGGAGACACTAATGCTCTTCCTCCAACATCTAAGATTTCTGATGTCAGCAGATGACAGTCAAGTCAAATGAAAATCTTCAGCATATTTTCTGTTGTTCTAGATATATGTCTTTCTATTTACTCCTCGAATCTGACATGTAACTCTTTGCTCCAACTTTTCAGCACATTCTAAGAGCTTTCTAGCAAAAATATGTAGGCAACTATTGTAGAAAGTGAGAGGGACACTTTATGAAGTGTGCCACTGAAGTGGAATGTTTTTAACATAAAACAAATTGCTTCAATTTAAAACACCATTGTTTTCAAAATGTCTTTTGAATTGGCTTGGCTCCTTACCCTTGGAAATGTGTTTGAGAACAATTTCCTCTTTGCATTGTTTTCTATAAGCATAAAGCACAAGCATTTAAGTAGTAAATTTCTTTTCTACAAACTGTTCAAGGATAAACAGCAGGAGAGGTAGAAGCCACTATTTTATGTGGGAGAAGGATGAGTCACTGCCATGAGATAAAATTAAATTAGTTATATAAGTTTATCATAACCTTCACTTCTTTGGAATCAAACCTGATTTGTTTATAAATGGTCTTCATTGTCATATAATACCTGACAGTCATCAAAGATGACATATGATATCTGCCTATATCTACATTTTCTAGATCTCTAAAAAGATTGCTGAAATTCCTTCATGACCAAGTATAGGTAATTATACCTCCTGTGATACTGTCTCTGAGCCATCACTCTTCAGAGCCTTGTGATGAGAAATTATTCTCTTCTAAATTCTCTAAAAAAATCTTACATTTTTTGAGCAGAAATAAGGGGAACAACGTGCAATCTGAGCTATCTAAGAAGAATGTAGACCCACATACCTCTTCCAAGAATAAGAAATAATGGATCAGAAACAATTTTTTCCATATCTATGAATCAATGTAAAAATTCAAATTATTAAGTATGAATTATTAAAGAATTCCAACAGGACATGAGTCTGGTTATTGTGAATTGATTGGTCCCAATAAATTAATGTATTTGCTATGTTACCTAGTCTCAAAGTAGTTTTATTCTAAGGAAGTTACTTTGAAAGTTAGTAAATGCAGAGTTCAGCTCCCTCCTCCTGCTAAAAACCTTGAGTTTCCACTTCCACAAGAATTCTAGCCAAATCATCAGTACTGCAAAAACTCAAAGTCTTACCCCAACTAAAGCCTATGAAATTGCTTCTCCAGAAACAAAACCCAACATCCAATAGAGGGGTTTTCTTTGATTCCTAGGGCAGTACTCAGATTCTGACTGCCTGCTTCTGCACAATGACTCCTGCTAGGAAGTGACTGACACCTGCCTGTTCTTACCCCTCAACCTCTCCACTGAAGACCCCCTGAAGTCTCCATTTCCACTTCAACTAGATGTTGAAGCATGTGCTTGGACACGCTTCTTGAAGCTCCCAAATTCCTCATGGTTGAAGTAGGAGCGCAAGTACTGTGACTGGATACTGGATCTATGATAAAGCATCCTCTTAAGGAGGAGGAATGATCTGTTGCACATATAGGCATTTTGGTGAAGAAGCTATGTGACAAACCAGTGGCCCAAATCCTCTCAAACACCAATGGACATTAGAAGACAGCAGCCTAATGGCAGTTAACTAAATGTCTTGAAGTGCAGACTTTTGCCATGTTCATAGTGCTCAAAAGGCAGAAAGCCCATGAAGAATAAGATGAAAAAAAAATCACAAAGGACTGATAAGAATATACTAAGAGACATCTTGAGACTCTCCTGATTAGAGTAGGTGATCACTGTAACCATAGCTGACACTTGAAAAGAAAAAAAATATTGCAGTGATTTTTATTTTTTTTTTTCTGCTAAAATAGAATATATCGACAGGTAAGTACTGGGGAGTAGTAAAAGTTCTATATCTATGCCAAGACAGTTTCTTCATGTAGGTTGGGCCCCCCATCTTTTTTCCTTTTTTACTGACCTATGCAAAACTGACACTATTTTTTGTAAGCACCATGGAAGGAAAAGCATATTCCAGAGGAATGTGAGGATTGATCCAAAGCCCACTGAAGTCAATGGAAGTCTTTCCACTGACTTAAATGGGGTTTGAATCAGACCCTAAATGAAGAAAGATGGATCTTCGAGTTCTGGGCTAAGGAAATAATTCCATTGGGAGTGGCATGGAAAAAACACATGAAGGTAGGAGAACTTGAAGAAAACAAAAGGATCTGATAACTTGAAGTCAGCAGCTGCTTCAGTATTTTTGGAGGTCATAAAAATAGATGGGCTTTCTCTGATGCAAATTCACCCCCCCTAAAGCAGTCTGATTTATTCCTGTAACAGGAACACATCAAGAACATATGAGACTGATCTCCTAGATTTCTTCCTTTATTTGTGCTTCACTTCAAAACTGACTACCACAATGGAAATGACACAATGTTGTCAGCTCCTCCCAGAATGTTTTTTAATTTATCACAAGCAATTTTAAATAAGTGGTTATCCAACTTTTCCATTTCTTTCAATTCCATAAGAAGTAAAAATTCCCCAGCATCCCTAGTGTCCCCATATGGCCTCTCTGGACTGATCATCATCCAAAACTGACTGTTTTATTAGCTGCTGAGTTTTCATATCCCGTAATAAATGCCTCAGAAATGCAAGTGGCACTTCTACGTTAGTGGGCAGGAGAAAGAGCCTTCCAGGTGGATTAAAGAAATGTATATTATAAGGGGAAGTATTTTGGGGAAATGTAGGCATTTAAAATAACACTGATACAGTTTTGAAGCAGAAGATAAATCAAAAACATCAGCTGGACATAATTTAAACAGAGAGGAAAAAAATGTCTTGTTTAGATTAATACAGAACAGCTGCCTATTAACAACAAACTGCAGAAAAAGGGGTTGAATGAAAAGGTGCAAATTTAAACCAGATCAAGCAAACACATCAAATCAGAATTGAAGCTTTTGAAAGATTGATACAGTCATGTGATTCTCATCTTGGAGAAGCAAATACAAAAGAGCAGCTAAAGTTATTGGCTCCTCCAGGAACCTGCAAAATTTTGCAATTGGTCTCTTAAGAGACCTCTGCTTTTCTGGATGTAGCTGTATGCTGTGGAAGAGATTTGGACACAAAAGCATTCACTGGACTCCAAATTTTCTCTCCTGGTATAGATTAAGTGTACTGCAAAGACAGAGCAGGCATGCCAACTAGCAGTCCTTTGCAGTGTGCTTCATCTCTTAATTTAAGGGCGACTTGCTGCCTCAAAAGATTAAACAATGAGATGTGAGCAAGTGAAAAATCCCTTTAGTAATTTTTCTTCCTTACCTTTATAAATTTTTTGAGTTTTACCTTTAAATGAGAAGAAACTTCTGAGAAGAAACTTCCATTTTTTTAAACAAAATGGGACTTGAATCTCCCCTGACTTAAATCTAGCTACCCAGCAATAGACTGCCATCCTAGATGATGTGTGTGTGTGCATGCATATTTGTTTATTTATGTATTAGTCAGAGCCAAGTATTGACATTCTAAGATTTTGGCTGGTGAGATAAAAATCTCCTTCTTTGTAAAGATTGGCCATTTCTCAAGCCACAGGAACTTTAAACAGTTTCCTGGCAGATACTGAGCAAGCAGGTTGAAGTGGGCAATGTGATGAAAGGGGAGACCATCTCTTTAATCCCATAAGTTGATGAAATCTACAGTAGGTTTTTGTTTTTCTCATTACTTGTTTATTTATTTTATTTTGCCTTTTTTTTTTTTTTCAGTCTGGTTAAATGCATTACAGAATCTGCAAAGAAAATGTCTCAAAAGCGCTATGTGCCATATATTAATTTATTTTTTTTAAAGAAAACCTTACATATTCCTCATTCTGGTGGATACAATGTCTGCATTCACACCTGCACCATGGTTACACCAGGCTCCAAGTGGAAACTGGTTCAACCACTAGCTTATTACTTGACTTCCGTGGAGATCTGCCTGGATAGTGTTTGCAGCCTTGGGCTCAGACTGTAAAATCCTAGGCTTATGTGAAACTGGCCCTACAGAGACATACATCTCTAGGAAAGAATTGCAGAGGTGGCTGAGCAGGGATTTGGTGAGCATAGGGATGATGGAGCCTTTCAAAGCAAGCCCCAGTGCTCTGGTCAGCTTTCTTGCTGCATCTGTAGGTGCTTTTGGCCTGCTTTTCTTTTGGCCTCCTGACTTAAAAGCACCACCATTTAAGGTTCCACCACGAGAGGGGCACATGCTTCTGAAAACCTGATGCAAGAACTATGAAACCTGAATGCATGTTCTCAGTTTCACCCAGGCTGTCAACAGGTTTCGCCTGTGGGATTAGAAGGCACTTTTCTTGCCATATTGGTTGTTGAAAGGCTGTGATGGCAGGGTAGGAGGACAAATGTATAAACACTCCTACAGAGTGAGGCACTGCAGTGGAAGTGACTGAGGTGGAGCTGGGCAAGAGATTTGTCACCCATTTCAAAGTAGAGCTGTGCAGAGCCCCAGACAGGGTCAGAGCTCTGCAGAGCTGCAGTAGCAGAGCTGCCTGGTTTGTAGAATTTCTAGCGGTAGAAATGAAAACTTGGAAAAATTTATCCTGAAGGTAACTAATTTTCTCCTCATTAATTTCCACTTAGAATTTTACAAAACAGGATCACTTTCCTCTTAGTCTTATCTGGCAAATATGAAGACTCCAAATGCATGGAAGATGACTGGGAGGAGGATAGGAAAAATCTGCAATGAATCAAAATTATTATCCACTTTCCCCTCTTCCCCTGAATTGCATTTTATTCATTTTTAAAACTAGTCTTTCTTTTCCCATAGGAGTGTTATTATCTATGTCATCAAGAATGCAGTAGCAGGGTCACATCATTTATCAAAGAGGTTCTAGAATTGCCTGTCACTAATTTTGATTATCAAAAGGACAGTCCCCAGGGTAAAACGTCCCCTGGTTTGCTCCATTTGGGAACAGGTTGATTCAGTTCCTGCAGGAGAGATCCTTGAGTAAAGACACAATCATCTAAAAAAAAAAAGACACAGGAGTAAGCTTGAGGACAGAAGGGCTTCACCAGTCATAAGGACCCTAAAGAGCAGGACTAGCACACTCTCATGAGTGAGGTATCAGACATCTGTTGTGCTGTGAGATGGAGGGCTTGCAGAGCTTTAGGACTCAGCGCTGCCTGGTCTTACCCTCCACCCTGGGAAAGGTTATGGATGGGTCCCTTCTGTTGTGCTTAATGCTGCAATACACTTTTCCCCATAGCCAGAGAAATGCATTGTGCCACGGGAGATGTGTCTGCACTGCATGTGAACCACAGTGATTTCATATACTGTAGGCCAGAGGCAACTGCAGAAGGGACAGTAGTTTTTGTACAGTGCCTAACATATATACTTAATATGTTTTTTCAGAAAGAGTAAAGTGAGATTTCTGTTTCAACTAACTGGGAATAAAGACAGGGCCAGGTTCAAGTTCTTGTTAGCTGATGGGATACTAGCGAGTGTTTCATATTAAAATGTTTTACTAGAAGCATACTGAAATTGATCAAAAAGAAGAAAAGCCTGACACCAATCAGTGCAGTCCAACACACTGAGAAATGTCTTTCTGATGTACTTAAAACACTCTCCAAGTGTATAAGGCGTGTGCAAAGCTTCTACCATAGCAGACAAATCCTGATTTTCTTATGGCTCTGCCTAAAAAAATATTTTCTGTTTCCATGTCCCTGTGATATTCAAACCCATATAACCCAAAGCAAGGCAATCTCAGATGAAGAGAGATGGAAATTGAGGGTATTTCAGGTGCAATAAATACTGTGAGAATAAAGACTAATATGCAAGCACTGAGGTGCACAACTGCTCAGTCTGTTCTTAGTGAGTATTTGGTGAAAACCTGGGTATGAAGAAGTCAGTGAGAATTTTGTCATTGAAGGAATGAGGTTTTCACTCAGTCTCTAGTGTTGCTGGTCAGAGGATAAGGCACGAACACTTCTTGACTTTCCTGTAGCTCATCAACTACCACAGTGAAAACACTTTTATGAACCTTTCTCCTGGAAACTGTTTGCTACAAAAGTAGTTGAGAACTGCTAGGAGAGCAATTTCAACAATGCAATTTCTGGGGTGGTTTTGTTCTGGTTTGTTTTTTATTAATGTGTGATACTTATTTTTCATGCCATGCAGATGTTGCTCATACTCTCCAAAGTTCTCAGATCCATTTTGCAAATTCTCAGATATACACCAACATAATTTATCACATGACTGAAAAAAGTCAGGAAGTTTATACAACTTGGCCCAGATGGGTCAAAAGTCCACTTCAGCTGTGATAATGTGGTCAGTTCTAGCTACCCTAAATAAACTTGACAATAAAGATTTGTCCAGAATATGTTAAATCTGGCTACTGGTAGGAAAATTCTGGAAGGGATTTTTGTAAATACACTCATGATCTCTGTTTCATATGGCCTATCAAATGTCAACAGAAACTCATGGTCCTAATTCACTGAGATGGTTTAGAAAAATCCCACCCTTCATGAGCTCCACAGCTTTAACTGGTCAATGATTAGAAGGATCTGCCATCATCTGAAAAATTTCTCCCCAGCCAACCTGCAGAAAAAAAGGACAGGGCAAATCAATTCATGTCCTAATGAAGGAACAGGTAGTGGTGCTGACTTGACTGCTCCCATGACAGTCAAGGATGGATCCCCATTCAGGAAGAAATTTTTCACCACATTTCTGAGTTGAAAAAAATAAATGGAATAATTCCAGGGACCCTCTTTCTTAGCAGAGCGAGATGTTCTTACTAGTTGACTACATTTTCCAAGTAAAATTCCATCTCTTTTTCACTCCACTGGCTCACAGATATACAGAGTTTGCTTATAAAAAAGGAATTGCAGGGAATTATGTTCTTTGCATGTTTCTGAAATATCCTGGGTCATTAAGTTGAACGGTTTGCTTCTTCCAGATACCAGAATATAAAGGAAGAATGTGGAAGCATTTTCAATTTACCTTAGGAAAAAAAACAAAGGAAAATACTAGCATTAAAAAGTATTTGGTGCTTTATCATTAACTGTGTCACATCACAAAGTTCCATCTTCTCAAAGAAATAAAAAGCCTTCAGTCCTTCTTAAGTTATATATCTAACAGCCTTTAGACCAACACATATACACAGTGATGAGTGAGCTGCAGCAGCTTATAATACTGATGGTATACAGGTATATGTGTTTTGCTCTTACAACTCTAGCAACACTTACCATAAAAGCTAATTGCAGGCTTCTTCAAATATTATGCTAGAGATAATGACTCCAAATAAATATCAGTGTGTTGCTTTTTCATATAAATTACAGCTTAATGCTCTGACAACTCTTTTCAAGATTTTCAGAGTGAAGTATTTATTGTGGGTGTTTTTGTTTGGTTGGTTGGGTTTGTTTGGCTTTTTTGTTTTGTTTTGTTTTGTTTTAATTTTGAATGCTTTTGTTTTCTTTTGAGATTTTTTGCTGTTGTTCATGAACATTAAAAATTGAAATTATCAGGATAATATTACAACAATATTACAAAATAATTCCTTTGACATTTTCTCTCTCATTTTGCCCCCAGAGGTTTAAGCAAATTTGGTTACTTGGTTTAATTTCATATAGACCATATTTCCTGAATCCATTGTAACCTGTCACTTCTGTTCTATATATGGATTCAATACGTCTGTATGTAAATAAAAACAACGCAAGGACAAAGAATTAAATGCATCATTGATCATCCGCTTTATAGAAACACAAAATTGCTAAATACTGGATTATATTACTGTTAGACTTGACTCTTTCTGCTATTCTGCTCTGTTCTCATAGTGCTACTGTGAATTTTATTGCATGTCTGTTAGGTCTTCCAAAACCAAGGAATAAATTCTCCAGAACTGTCTCAAACTGTCTGACATTTTAAAGTGCTAACATATTTCAAATAGTTTCCTATATCCTGTACCCCTCTGCATTTTATTTAACGTCTATGTCTACTGCAAATCAGGACCATCTTTTTCTTCTTTTTTTTTTTCATTTACGTTTGAAGATTTTGCATCTAAATTTCTCATATTGTTTTTCTCTAAGACCCCTCTGTTGTACAGCTATTGGTTTCACAGCTATGCAGGTTAATTTAGCTATGTTTTTTCTCTTCTAGGAGAGGCTTAGGGTTTTTCTGACTGAAACTATGAATGAAGGTCAGTTTGAATTTAGAGCAAGGTAACAGGCATTCTTTTATTTGGTTGGTTGTAAATGCTGCTCAAAGATGTATTTCAGTTGTAGTTTTTCCCTTTTGGAGTATGTATTTCATTAACACTGTGTACAGAAATTTTTTTTGAAAAACAAATCTCTTTCAAAGATTTTTTAATGATTGGCATTTTGTAAAATGAAATCCTTGATATGTTATGCCACTTCTTCCCCGATGTTATATGCTAGAACTCAGCTAAAAAATTCTCATTGAAAGAAAAGGTACTAATGGTAAAAATGAAGAATGAATAAAACAGCCTGTGCAAATACCTGCAAATTCAAAGAAAATGAAAAGAAAAATTCTCGGGTTCAATGGCACATTTTATTTCAGAAAAAAAAAAAAAATTTTTCTTTCTTGAACTTGGAGATCTGCCTGAATATTTATCTTGGTTCAGTTTCCTCTTCACACTCTCTAGTACAGATTGGCTGTCATGATGTCTGTAGCTCTGCCATTTACAAGAGTTGCACTATTTAGCTGGAGCAATGGAAAGATGCTTAGGAATATTTTCAGTTTGAAAGCATCATTCAGTCCTTCTCTCAATCTGCTTATGTAACTTAAATATTTTTAGTGACTGGGAGTTCAAAGTTACTAATGTGTTGCATTTCTGAATGACAAATAGAACACACTAAAAACAACATTACACTGTTTTTTTAAGAAAGTTTCAGGGAAATTCATGCAGCTCTGAGTGAAACCCTACCCTGCTTTTAGCCATCCAAATATTTCCTTCCTTGTACAGAGGGCTGAATGATTCATTGTACCCAGAATCTCTGTTCACCAGTAAGTATGAAGCTGATGTGACTACATAACACAGACAGAGAACAGAAGCTCTTCTCAGACTGAGAATCTGAGACAACCAGCAGCAGCTGTGGAAAGGAAATTTTCCTCCTTAGGATTTATTCATGATACATGGTCTTGACAGCTGACAAAAATGCTATCCATTTTTTTAGCATGGTGTCTGAATTGCATTGTTCCCAATTGTGGCAACAGCTAAGGAATTTTTCA
This sequence comes from Myiozetetes cayanensis, assembly GCF_022539395.1. Taxonomy (NCBI): domain Eukaryota; kingdom Metazoa; phylum Chordata; class Aves; order Passeriformes; family Tyrannidae; genus Myiozetetes; species Myiozetetes cayanensis. The sequence goes on along the minus strand of NW_026087411.1, from coordinate 81,573,848 downwards.
CCAGGAGATGTGCAGTGAAACTAGACCTGCAGACTGATTGAATAAGTAAATGATTTCATAAAACTGAATTATTAAAATAAAAGGTATGTGTCTGCTGAAAATTAAGAGACCGGGAAGAAATGATTATATTTTCTTACTCTCTAACTTTACCTAAGCCAATGAAAATCACACATTCAGCTCATTCCTCAGACTGAATTGATCCAAGAACATAAAAAAGCAAGTGACTGACACTTGTGAGTCATGACCCCATATCTACTCTAACTTTAATAAGCCATTTACTAAGCCTCAGTTTCAACCCACTCTTCCAGTCTCTCTCCTTAGTTTATAAAGAGAAGTGTGTACTTTCAAGATCCCTCTCTCTGGTGAGAAGGATCACTTTCTGAAGAGGATCCTCTCTCTTTCTTTACAATAGAGGATCAAGCAAGACAAACTCTACTTTTTGATAGCCACAGTTATGTGAAATAAATCCCCATCCAGTCTACCCATCTCTAGCATATATTTTCTTTTTAAACTGTGACAGCTCTTGTTCATGCCAATGTTTTCTATTTTAATCATCTTTCCTTACTACTTCATCTAAACCAGCACAAAAAGTGTAGAAACTGAAGTGGGGGTGGGAGGTTGGGGGATGAAAACAAAAGAAGGGTAGAAAAGGGGGGTGGGCACAGAAATAGAAAGCTATAGTTATAGAAATCTGAGTTATGTAAAGTGAGGGAAATAAATAGAAAGAAACGTAAACTCAAGCAGTCTAAATATAAAACCAGGATATGGCACGGCAAAGAAATATCTGAGAAAAAATCTTGCAAAAGCCTTAAGAATTTATAATATATCTTTTTCGCAAGAAGAATTCAAGAGAAACTGTAGAGTCAAAAGAAACATTCACAGAATATAAGATGATGAGAGGAAAAGACTAAATTACGTACATATTTTAATATAAGTTCAAGGTAGGTGAGTTAGAGAGGAACTTTATGGAGGACATATCAGAAGTCCTGCCTGAAACTGAAGTTCCAATAGAAATTATAGAACTCAGAAAGTTTATAAAGGAAGTTATAGTGCTTATCTATCCATTGCTCATTTTTACAAACCATCTGACTAGTTCAAAATGAAAAAAAAAAAAAGAAAAAAATATAATTTCTCTCTATCTATCTAAGATGTCTATGAACAAGTAATAAAACATAGAACATCTGTGTCAAAAGGCAAATTAACTTTAGACTTACTAGAAAAGAAAATGCAAGGAATTAGACTGAAGAAAGAGAGCAGATTGGCCATAGGACCTAGTCCTCATATGGTGTCCATGCAATGCCTGCATGGCAAAACACAAAAGGATTTTTTTTTTTTTGTACAATACCACCAGTTTACATGGCAAACTAATAAAACCATCTGGTGACTATATACTTTCACTATATGATTGACTTTCACAATAGTTCTGAAGTATTGGAAGAGCGTGGTATTCACAATGGTTTGAGATCTATAGTGGTTCACTCTTGCAGATGAGCCTCAGCCTTTAAAGATGTAATAAATGCCATGAAAGAATGATTTCCTGAAACTCTCAATATGGAGGTCAAAGGTAAGAAACTTACCTTCACTCGGTCAGCAGGGTAAAGGATTCCATACTTGAGTTTAGAACAACATTGAGCTTACAACTAGCAACTCTGATGTTAAATTTTCATCCCTAGGGGATCATTTGTTAAATGCCTAAACAATTTATTTGGGTTTTTTTAAGGACATTATTAACTGACTAATTCATGCTAAGTGAATTTACAGCTATTTTACAAGAAATTGCAATATGAGACCTTATTTTCCTTATTGTTGTCAGAAATAGTGTCCATTACTACGGACTTACACTACAGAAAGGATTTACCCTAAGGCACTGCAGTTCAAAACGGAGAAACACCTCACTTTAGAGTCAATGACATCTTTCCATCATTTTATTGATTTAGGGCAGAAAATTGATATTCAGATTAGAACCAAACCTCTCTGGAAAAAGACCACTTGTCTTTTTCAATAGATTCAGCTAATTTTTTTATGCAGGCCTATGCTGAAAAACTCATTTATAAATGTGTTGCACATAGATACATGCTCAGAAGTCATCCTGTTAGTCACCATTCTGAAAAAAAATGGAATTTAATTAAAATATGTTTTCATTGATGATATTAAAGGCAAAATTGTTCCATGAACTGAAGAGCAGATAAAACTGGGGTTCCTATGTGTTTTTGAAATCTGTGCTGTCACATACTACAGTAATCCACTATCCATCTCTGATTTCTCTACTAAACTCCTTAAAAAAATCCCTACACAAGGTATTACTTCCCTCCTGTGTCTTTGACCAGAACATCCTGGTTTCCACCCCTGATTTCCAACTATTTGGCTAAGCAAGAGCAATATGTGCTTTCACTATTCATACTGATGTTTTTCTTTAAAATCAAAGCATTAGAATATCTGAGGCCTTTCCCTTTCATCTGATTTGAATGAAATTGGCCGATGGACCAGCAAAGAGACCAATAAATGCAAACAGAAACAATGCATTCTCATCACCTCCATTTTCCTAGAAGACTAGTTAAAATTTTTATGGACTCCGAAAAGTAATTTTTGAAGCAATGTGGACAGCTTAAGGAAAATGGGAGAAAGATTCTTCATGCCCAAGTCACAGTCAGCTTAAAATTTGATACCAGGATCCTGGGAGGACAATGTATCCATCATACCCAGATTTTTATTTTTGTTTTTGCACCTTACATGGGAATTACTTGTTGGAAGCTCAGTTCTGATTTTGAGTATCTACTGGGTATTTCTGTTTTCAAGCAAGCTAAAACTTTCTATATGTGAACACAAGTGTTTTAACACACTGATTGGAGTTCAGGAGCCCTCTTTGTTAGCACAGCCCAAATAAAGTGAAAGGATAGAGAGGGATTTAAAAAAAAAAAAAAAAAAAAGGCACAACCTCCCTCCAGTAAACAAGTAGGAAAGCCAAAAGTTCCTAAGAATTCACTGCCACATTTTACTTAAAAATTAGAAGGTAGTATTAGATAGGAAGAAAAAGCAACAAATTAAAGAGTATAAAAACAATTGCTATGCAGTCATTTTTTTTTCAGACTGTTATTCAGGGTTTCTGTTAGCACCATGCTAATATTACATAGACATGGATACTTCAATATTCTCTCAGTTATGTGTAGTTCAGTGTATATCAAATTTCCCAACACACTGGACTGACTGAAGACCTACAGAATTTTTTTGTTGCAAATGCAAAAAACTCTCTAAAACTCATTATATTTACAATCAAATAAAATTCCAAAGAAAGAGACAACCCTAGAGCAAATGAGAAGTGTCTTAGTAAACTTCTGAAATATGAAAATGAGATTGCGTATCAACTGTATAAAGGAACAGAAAAAGCCTGTTCCTGCAAATGGACATTAGGTACATCTCATTTATTCTCTTTGAGAGAAGGTTTTGTGTTGTATTAGCTTTTTGCTTTGTTTCAAATATTTCCAGATGTAACATTTTAGGCAGTACTAAATGACCATTACTGTTTGTTAAGGTTATGAGTATTATTTTATTTTGCTTCTAGATGGAATTACATATATCTGTTCTATTAAAAATAGGACAATTGTTTTACCAAAAGTTATGAAACAACCTAATGTTTAAAAAAGCTGTTGACAGTTGCAAATAGGCATTTATTTCTGTCATCAAGTTGCACATCTTGTGAAGACTCATAGAATCTAGGGCCAAAATGGCCCTTCTGAACATATCGTATGACATTTACAGGCCAATAGTTACTGAAGCAGTGCCTGTGTTTTTGGGTTCATACTATGTCTTACAATTGCATCTATTAGAGTCCAATTTTTCTCTTGCTGAAGTGAGAACTCTTTGCTACAGGTGTTTTTGTGCAGAAAGTGCCATCATCCTCTTCAGAAGTTTGTGGGTTTTTTGGGTTTTTTTACCCTTTTGTGTCTTTTCCTTCACACTTGTCCTGTTAAGCAAGTCCCTCATGCCCTAGGACACACATAGAACTTAACCCATTTCTGTAGCATTTGGTAGTTTTGGACTGTTCTCAACATTTTCTCCTTATCCTTTCCTGAAGTCTCTATTTCTTTACAAAGCCGTTTCCCATGTTTTATTTTGTTTTTTCTCTTAATCCCCTCTTGGTTGTTTGGTTTCTATTTTTCCATCTACTGTAGAATTCATGGTGTGTGTAACACCTTGCAGCTGCTCATGAACATTTCTATCCCTTATGTCTTATCATTTGCAGCTTCTTCTCCCCCTCCCCTGCCATATTCATATACACACTCATCAAGTTCAAAATCTGCATTTGTCACTTAAACTTCGCATTTGGAGAGCCCTTTTTCAAGTCCTTCCATCCATTTTCTTTGGATTTTTTCTCTTTTTTGAACTGTAAAAATCTTAATAGATCTTTGTAGCTATTTGCTCATATGCTGGGTGTCCATGGTGAGGCACTGGCAGCGGTGACTGCAGGCAGCAGTGTGAGGGTAAACACTGCTGACTCCAGCTCTCCTCAGATGACCCACTGCAGGGCACGGCTTAGCTCCCCCATACGAGGTGGTGGCACCTCTGGGAAAGTGTATTTAAGACAGGACAAAATGCTGCATAGTAGTGAGGAAAAGAAGTATGGGAAACAGCCCTGTGAAACCTGAGTCAGAGGAGAAAGAGGTCTGAGGTTGCTCCAGGCATTGGAGCAGAGATTCCATGGACTCCATGCTGGACCAGGGGATAAGTGAGGAGGAAGAAGTGGTCAAGAGGAGCTTTTGTGGACTGAGCACAACAATCAGACCTCACCATCTTGCACCCATCAGGGCAGGGGTAGAGGAATAAAGGAGTCAGAAGTAAAGGAGAAGCAGGGGAAACGTATTTCAACCCTTGTCATTGTTTCTCACCATCCAAATCTATTTTAATTGGCAACAATCTAAATTAATTTCCCCTGAGCTGAGTCTGTTTTGCTGGTGACAGTAATCATAAGTGGTGAGGATCCGTGTTCTTATCTGGACATGTGAGCCTTTCCATTTACTTTTTCCCTTGCTCTGTTGAGAAGGAGGAGTGAGAGAGGAGCTGGGTAGGCACTGGCAGTCAGCCAATGTCAACCCATCACACTCACCACTACAACAGACAGACTTCCATGACACAGAGAGAAACTTAGAAAGGTTTACAAAGTACTGCTATTCTGCTAATAAAAATTTCTCAACTCTTCAATGAAAGCTTCACTTGGGGGAAGGGAGGGAGGGTAGTGTGGAAATATGACATTATTTCTTTGCCATAGGTAGGTATGATTTCTGAACAGAACTTTTTTTAAAAGAGGAAATAAATAAAAATACAATAAAGACAGCACAAGAGGTTGCTTATGGGAAATATTGCCTAATAGCCAGGTTTTCTTTTTCTAATAGAGCTCTGTTTGAAGTATTTAGACTTTTTTAGTGTTACAAAAATAGAACTATTTTGTAATACATACTGGCAAGCCCTATTCAGACTACAAGGTTACTAAGAGAAACTTTACATGGTTAGGTAAAGAAATTCCCATTTGACACAAAATTTAGGGGTTTTTTCTCTTTCTTTGAATCTTGTTTGAATTCAGTGAAAAATAATTTCTACTATCCTCCTCCCCCAGATAATCTCTTAAGACTATAAAATTTTCCATTAATGAAATATATAATTCCTTGGAAAATAAGGCGTTATTGATTCAAAATATTACAATACTGCAAAAATCATTAGTTTTTTATAAGCTGATTTCTTCCTGCAAATTTAATGCATAATCGTGCATAGATTCCTAAGTTATTAATGTTTTTAATGCAATAAAACATGAGACTCCAAATTCACAGCCTACTTTTAAAATATAAAATTTGTTTCCATTCCAATCTCCCCATCCAACTCCTTGATGTACACAGAAACAACTGCTGCAAATAGAAAAACAAAGCATCTGAATGTTAATAGTAATTTCCTGTTTACCCTAAACATATGCCTGAAAAATTCACTTGAACAACAGGTTCAGCTACACTTGAGCTGATACTGCCATTTCTATCATAAAGAGTGTGAAGGATATTTAGATACTGGATAAATTGTCTAACCAAACTGAATATGTTGCAGTTTCTCTTTGTCAAGTTTCTACTTATTGAAGTCTGACTGACTAAAGGGTTGTCTTCACCTAAAATGGAGGCTGAAACAGCAATACTACCGTCTAACTAAAAATCACTTAAAACAGCATTAATATCTGGGTTGTGAAAGTGTCTGAACCATAGTTTGGATTACCTATTACTTGGCTTTGCAAAATGAACCTTCACTAGAACTAAATCACATATTAGCAGGGAAAAAATAGTTTAAAAGCAGAACTGTTATTTTAAACCCCCACTGACTTAGCAATATCAGCTGGGAGAATAACTACTTTAAGTTCCCCTAGTGTGAGAAGGAAGTATGACCTGTTCCCAAAGCTGAATGTTAGCCTTGTAAGATTTGAGGAATTCATTTATACCATTCAGTTTCAGTTTTTCTCAACAAACCAGTATCCTCTCTGAGGAAACACAAGCAGATTATTAAAAACCTTTTTCCTTAAACATATCTAAAATTTGTGATTTTAAAAATTATATTCATATTAATGAAATAACTGGCCATCAGGTGACCAGTACAGTGCAGCACCAAAAAAGAATTGGCAAATTTAGGTGCAGACAGTTCCCTACTTCAAAGACAGGAATGACAAAGTAACTAGCTGTTCAGCCTGCAAATAGTCAATTTATAGATTGCCCTGACAAAAGTTTCAGTTTTACATGTTTGTATGTTTTAATTATAGGGCAATTTCTATAATATCTTATGCGAAGGACATAATATTTTTGGAGGAAAAACTCAAACTTATTGTTAAGATATTTGGAGTTGATTCCCAAATGTTACTCTGCTTCTGAGTAGATGTAGTACAGAAAACAGGATCCTTTCAAATCCTATATAACTGGGATTAAGAACAAAATGAGCACTGAGTACTTAAAACAGACAAGAATAGGAACCAGCCCAGACACTCACTGCACTTTTGCTTATGGAAGGACTGAGAAGAAGTTGTGAGGTTTTGCAATGAAAGGTAGGTAACCTTTTTCAGCTTTTCTTCTTCTCTTTTCACTGTGGACTTGCTTAACATGAGTATATGACACAATTACGATAGGCAAGCATCTTTGCAACCTGTGGGAGTAGTTTAGTAGATTTCATGGTCAAATATATCAGTACTCTTGAAGCTGTGATCATGAATTAGCTTCAGGTTTAGAAGAACAAGTGCCACATATGAATCCTTAGGACAGTGCAATACTGGATCAGATCCCTGGATCATCACACTCCTATAGTGGAATAGTTCTGTCTCCAGTTTCTTAAGAATTTTTTTATGGAAAGTTACACTTGTGTCTTTCATCTGTAAACAGAATTGGCTGCCAGCAATAGTCAAACATTAATTTCTACCAAAAGTTTCAGCTTTTCCAGATGTTTCTTCTTAACAGGAGGTCTTAAACATAGTCACTAAACACAATCAATACCTCTTCATCTATTTATACAGAAATGAAACAAAGTCAAATGAAACAAAGTCAACTTGTTCTAAATGAGAGTGATTTCAGAGCAAAGCTAATCTGCTGATTGAAAAACAAATATTGACAAAAATGGAAAAGGAATGAAAAAAATGAAAGTACTGTAATCATACAATGCCTTATAATGCTAGAGCAACATAAAGTTTTATAATACCTTCAAAAGGCTATATTTTTTGCTTAAATCATACAATTTGGAAGACAGATGTAATGTTTTTTGCATTGTTGAAGCAATGCAACATTTTTACAGTACAGATTAAATAAAGACATTCATTATACTAGACTTTCATTCATCAGTAATTTGCTATTACAGTGCTGACATGTTTTTTGTTAATTCTTCCCCTAGAAATTGGACCTTGAAACTGGCAGTAGAGAACTTTACTGACAAGAAATCATGTTAATGACAATGTACTACTGGTTACAGAGAGGAAAGCTGTAGAAGGATTGTGTCTTTCCTCTGGTTTTCAAGTCTTGTCTCATGTGGGATGGAGGGTTTTGTTCAGGTATAATTTAAGACACTTTTGGAAAAACATGAGGATCTGAAATATTGAGTCTATGCCACAATTTAGCACTGTCCAATGCATGCCCTGATCAGCATGGTTGCAGGAGATGTTCATCTTAACCAGTATGAATGCACATGATATAACCCATCTGACCTGGTAGTGACAGAACAGAGCCAGTGCCAACCAGGTTAAGTTAGCAGGGAGTTCCATCTTAGAGGATCACCAGTGCCTCCTACTAATGAAAGAACTGAGATGCTAGGCCTGACCTTATAAGTTAGCAATGAATTAGGAATATCTTGTACCTATTGATTCAATGTCCAGAGCATGCGTGAAGGAGAAAGGAAAGCTTTTACCTCTTCATTCCTTGTTCATAATTCTAATATAAAATTTCCCCCCTCCTACTCATTGCTGAGGTGTACCCAACTTCCAAAGTTGCATGAAATCTTTCTCTTTTTACACAATATCCAAGTATACATAACAGGGTGCATGGGCTGTGTACCTCCTGTCTCTATAAAACAGGGAGGAGAGTCTGTTTTATGGGATCAATAAACTTATGCTCTATGTTTGATTTTTCATGAAATTCCACAGACTTCCTGCAAATTTCATAAAACAAATGCATTCTCCATCTGCCCAGCCACAGCCCTATCATGGGGCCTCAAATTTAGAATTCCTTTAAGTGGAGCATATTGCATTAGTGATTCATCTTATACAGTGCAAAACATAAAAGTCACTATAGTAGGCAAAGACACAGTTATTATGATGCTTGCTGAACATACTGATGAAGCAAGTGTTTATTTTGCTAGTATCCATTCCTGTCAAAAGAAGACAAACTTCAATGATAACAGCCTAGTCTGACATTCAGTGCCTGTGTTTTGGATAGCCTAGTATAAACTAGTAGCTTTAAAAGACTCCTTGCCCAGAATTATGAAAGGTTTTTGCTAACATCAACAGCACTAAAGAGTGTGAGTTGTTCCTTCTCTGATCCTTTAGTTGTCTCCAAGATACTTCTCTTATTTATCTCAATGCAAATTTTGTTGACAAAAATAAATCCACAAAACTATGGAGAGAAAACGGACTTTGAATAACTTTTCCTGGGGCTTTATGTGGGTTTGAAGACATGAATCAGAGGGATTCCTATCATCAAAATTCATCATTACACTTGGCTTACCATTTTCTGTTGAAGCTTTTTTTATTTTACCTTCAGGACGCAGACACATCACATTGTGCTGCAGTGCATTCCAGGGTCAGAGCACTGTAGCATGACTTACAGCAAGGAAGACACTTCTTTACTTGCTTGTCTTGAAAAATTACCTTTGAGCATCTACTGTGCGGAAGAATGTTAATGGCAGTGATTTGAAAATGAAATGATGTACCCAGATTTCCTGAAAGTTTACGGTCATATCTGAAAATTGCATACACGTGGTACAATCTCAAAACACATATTTATCTGCATAAACATTGTTATTGTTAAATAGTTTTCAGGGCTGACTTTCTTTCTAAGTGAAGAAAATTATTGTCATGCATGTAAAAAAAAAGAATGTAAGCCAAATAATTTTAGCCAATCCTATCATTATGAAGTGAATGATAGAAGAGGAATTACTTCTGTTTTGACAGTATCAGGTACCATATCACATTTAAAATATTAATTTTTTTACTTATGGATAGAGTTGACTGACAGTTTGGGTTTGTACTGTTTGCCATGATTCACTGTTTTAGTTTTATTTGTAATGTGAAAAGGTGAGAGGATCAATTAACAAAAGCATAATAAGTAATTTTTACAAATTTAGTACACTTCTTGTGAAACCACCATTTTTATTTTATTAACAGAGACATTCTTTTGATGCATTTAGCCTCAAAATTAACAGAGCCCAGCTCTGTTCTGTACTATAAGGAATACTTTGGTTATCACTAGAAATCGAGGATGATTGTCTAAAGTAGGCAGTACTGATTCTCAGAGGTGGTCCATGAAACACCGGCTGTAACAATGCAGTTTGCTGCTCTATTTTGTAAAGTAAACCAGACAACATCAGGCAAATATGTTTTGTCCTTGGTATTTCTGGGTGTCCTTGTCAATTTTAGACTTTTAACTGTCTTAAGGATGAGGTACATTTAAGCATAGTGTCACCAGCCTCGTTCACTGTAGCAGCGAGTTGCTGCACAGCAGCTTGTGATTCAGAGCTGCCATCCATTTCTAGACACATACCTGGAAATGTGGATCCTACCTAAGACTTCTGGATTATTTTCTGGAAATTCTGGTAATTGTTATGATCATGTGAGACACAAAGCTAGTGAACTAGTGAGCAGTTCACCCAGTATATTCTAAACACAAAGACATGTTATGCAAGTTAACTCTATAACACACTCTTTTAATTGTTTACGTATCAGGCAACCTACCTGGAAATAGTTTTTCATATGAGATACTGTACATGTGGTACAACTCTCCACAAATACAACATATTTGTGGGATTAATCACTGTCAAGTTGAAAAGAGCTATGGAAGTCTTCTACCAAGAAGAGTTAGAGATACCCATGATTTTTTTCCCCAGATTTCCCCTTTCTGACGCCTTTCACTGCTTTGCTGTGGGATAGTGGATTAAGAACAACCTACCTGAAAGAAACCTTAGAAATAATCAAGAGAAGTGGTAAGTGTCCACACTGAACTATTTTGAGGGACACAATGGACATGAACCGAAATGCAGAAGGTTCTGTCTGAACATGAAGAAACACTTTTTCACTATGAGGTTGACCAAGCACAGGCAAAGAATGCTCAGGGTGGTTATGATGTTTCCAACCTTCCAGATATTCAAAAATCATCCAAATGTGAAACTGAGCAACCAGCTCTAGATGGCCCTGCTGGAACAGGGTTGGACAGGACAGGTGGATGTTTCTACCAACCTCAGACATTCTGTGACACTGCCCTTCTACTTGCCTCTGGTCTATGTCAGGCAGCTACAGTGTTTATCAACATGGGACATATACCTAATTAACATTTTGCATAATCAGCACATATAAATAATGTATTTGACCCCAATATCTGACTTTGGAGGCAGTGGTCTGTGAAGGAAGAATTTTCCAAATATCTTAGACAGGTAAGAATTCTGAAGAATCTTAGTCTAGGTAAAACCAGTATGCAGCAACTATGTGCATTCACAACATCTGGGGCAGTCTAGTAGTCCAGTATCAACCAGTGTCAGCAGAAGAACCTGTACCTTTGTAATAATGAATTACTCACCAAAAGAATTAAGCAATGCAGTTGTCTGAAACTTAGGAAAATTTATCTTGGACAAGTGGTACAAAAATCACAAATCAAGTAATGAGATATGAACTGAAAGGATTAATCTATCTGCATAGTTCCTCAGATGAATAGGCTTGACAGGTTTGAGGGAAATAGCAAGAAACCTATAGGCACTTCCCACCCCTCCTGCAGATTTACCAATAGCAATGCGTAAAGAAGGAAAAAAGATACAAAGAGCAGCAAATTTACTGACAACACTGAATGCAATCAGAAAGGCTATCCACACACAACTGCTGTTTATGACAAAGTTTCTCTCTGCTGTCTTTATAAATAGGTTCTTTCTATTTATATTTCATTTTGGAATAATTTGAAAGACCTAACTCGTTTTGTCAGCTTTGTAATTATTTCCAGAATTGTCATCAGCTCCAGTTTTAACAAGCACTAACAAGGCAAGCTCTAATGTGCCTCAAAACCTAGTTATATTCTCAAAATCTTAAACCTAACAGTCCTGCCCAAATTGACACATGATGTCGTTTTTCCAGCATATTAAATTTAAACCATTTTTAAAAGAAACAGCTTGAAACTTGTTGCACCAAGGATGTAGAAAGTGTTTCAATGATCAGAGAAAAAAACTCATTCCAGGTTACTAAGAAAATAACAAAACTTTTACTTCTTTTTTCTAGACTTGATGCTTCAATCCCTTTCTGTTTCCTATATTTCCATTCTAATATGAAGGTTATAAAAAGTATATCAAGTATGTGGAATTTATTTATAGCTGGTCCAAGGGGGAGAGCCAACAAAGAGAACTGATGGGTTAACTGGTCCATATTCTTCTCAATCTTCCACTTTAGCACAGAAGGAAAATCATTCAGTCAGCAGCGTTGCATTGCAGGATTGCATGTATCAATGACAGAGGAATCAGACCAGATGTTTCTCCACTTCTAAATATTTTCTGTGTTGTTTTTCTCATTTTATTAAAATAACTGCTGTTCTTACCATAGATATTCTTTCACAGATGGAGATATAGTCATAATGGCATTCATACACGTTAAGTCCTATTTTGAATGGTTGTTCTATTCTTACCAGGGGATTGATTTCAGTAACTACATACCTTATCAATTCCCTCTGTACTTCATGGAAAACACACTACTGTTTTCTGTCATAATGTTTGAATTCATAGTCTGTAAGTCCAGTGTTATTTAGCCTAAACCGAGTTCAACCTTTTCCTTTTTAGGGTGTTTGCTCAAGCACTAAAGCAGTGCAAGACCTTCTATCTTAGTAACAGATGCCTAACAATGGGGATGGGCACCTAGAATTATTTTTTGAAGATATTTGAGTTCAGATCCCAGCAGCAAGGATAGGATGGGTTGCAACTGGCTGGAGCCTATGTAGGAATTGAGTGGTGTCAGTTTTTAAACAGCAACAGGAATGAACCAGGCAGAGATATCCAGCTCTCTGCCAGCCAGAAACATCTTGGTCTGGGATTGAACTCCCACATGTCCTATGCTTATGGAGAACTAAAGCAAGAAGGTTTGGCATATTGGTAGTTTTATAATAAACTAGGTAGGGGAGAAATAGAATTTGGAAAACATGAGAGCTTTTATTTTTTCAACTTGTTGCTTTCTGAGTAACATTTTCCTCTTGTTTTAATCAAACTGTAATTTTGTGTTCATAGAATATTCTCACGAGTGATTTTTTTAATGTCAAATGCTAATTCTATTTCTCAAAAAATCTAGAATCTGTATGTCTACATCAGATAAATATATTTCTCTCCATGTGCAAAACCACCAGAAAAAAATTCAAAGTTGATTTCAATTAGTTTGTTCTTCAGTTCCTTCATTACTTTTATTTCCTCTATGATTTTAGGAAGATGTGGTGATCTTTTTTTAATTTTTTTTTTTTTTTGTTTACATTCTAAGCTTTTCTCTTTGTTCTGGAGTCTTCAATTCCTGTCTATGTCTTCTAAAAGGACATAGATAAAAATATGTATGTGTGAGATATAATTTCAGTCTTATGTGCTTTATTGTAGGTCTGTCTCTCTTTTTTTTTTTTTCCTACAGAAAAGATAAAATGTGAACTCCAGGCAACATTAGGAAGCCTTCATATCTTGCAATGCATGAAAAACTGCAGAGAGAAAACCTCTGAGCTTCCTACATTGCAACTGAGGTAGACTAGACTGCAATGACATTGGGGATTTAACTATTCCACTGTCAAATATAGCAATTAAAGTAATATCTGCCACTACTACTTTTTATGACTTTCAGTGGGGGATTTTCTGCAAAAGCTTTGCTACTTCCTGAATGTCACTGTTCACATGGAATTAATAAAACAGAGCTGGAGAATTGAAGTCAATATTGAAAAAAAATACAGTATTGATGGTCTCAGTATAGTTCACGACATGAACATTTAAAGAGAAGGATATCCTTTATTCTTTTCCTGAAAAAGAGGAAAATTAATACCCAGGTTTAAATCCGCATTTCCTCTGAGCAAATTTAATTTCAAGCTTTAGGTGTAAATTCAACATAAAATTACACAATGGTGACAAGTATGCACTTTGCTGATAAAGCTGTATAAGGGATTTGTAAAATCTGCCTCCCGATGCCTCTTGCACCTAAGCCCATTTGCTTTTTGGGGTTCTGCAAAAACAGAGATACCCTTTCAGTAATAACATTCTCTTTCAATAAAAAGGTGTTTACTCCTAATTGGAACAAAATCCTCAAATTCCAGCTTTTCCATGGAATGTAAATTTTCAAAATATTTTCTTTTGGGAGAATGAAATGGAATATTTCAAAAAATCCAAGCCACAGAGCCAGCTGGCTGAATATCTTAGATAGGAATCACACCAGACAATGGATTCAGCTGCTCCTAGGAATGGCGAGCCCTGTAAAACAGCAGGGAGGCCCAGTTTGCCCATCTGGCAGACTGGAGTCTGTCAGGGATTTCAGCAAAATTAATGTGTTCCTCCAAGATGATTTCATTTCACTGAATCTGACTTTTCCAGGGAAAACGAATCCACAAGAATGTTTGTCTAATTCTATTGTTCATAGAATAATAGTAATAATAGCATAGCAATAATTTATTGTGTGTTTGTCAAGGGGTTCCATACTCTTTTGCAGAATTTGTAGCTGCCCCATGATGGGTGTTTGTGTTGCTATGGGGCAATCCAACAGATACAGCATCTACAGACACTGAAATGCAACTTCTCCCATAGATAGATTATTCTATCCATTTTCCATGCTGTAAACCATAAGAAAATACCGACTATTCTGAGTGTTTCCGCAGGTTGCATGTGGACAAAATTTATTCTACCTTCGTGCATTTCAAAGGAAATGATCTCATGGAAATACTGAACAAAAGAAATTGAGAAGTGGAAGGACTCCACTTTTCTCAGCCAAAGTAGAACGTAATTAGCAACACAGAAAACTGTGATTATTCAGTGGTCTGACCTCTGTAAATAATTTCAGACAAACTTAAGAAAGTGAGACTTTTCTGTGAGAGTTCATGGAGAACCTGTGTTTTATGTGGGATATTCTAATCATGTAAATGAAATCAAAATTTATTAGTATAGAATAGGATATTACAGTGAGAGACAGTTTTGTGTGTATCCATAAAAAGTAGCCAGTGTTTGTACAAACTCAAGATAGTGGGAATGGTTGCAGTTTATGGGATGTTGGGGTATACAGATTATCTCAACCCGTAAAACTGAAGTCAATCAAGTATCTTTCAATTTACCATTTTTTATGATTGCATCAAGTATTACACTCTGAATATGTGACAAACTCCTTGTAAAACAACACATTTTCAAAATATACTGAATATATCTGTAAATTCCAGAATTAGCTGAATTCCCCGGAAAGATATTTAAAATATCTTTATTTCCTTTTGTTGTGAGAATATTTCTGGGTACAGTCTATCCAGTCATATATTCATATATTACAATTTGTTAGTAAAAGTTACTCCAAACACATCAATGAAAATACACATGCAGGTGAAGATCCAGAGTTCAGTCACCTTTGTGTTTTTAAGTTTGAAAAGTGTAGGAAAATCCCTGCCTCTGTGAAGTAAAAGAGTGAAAGAACTAGGTAACTTCAAGGCACTCAGGATTTTAACATAACTGCTTTAAAGTCTTACCCCACCCTCCCTCCAAATTTGTCTAGGGTTTTGGAGTCCAGTCTTGGGAGCTGCATAGGTAGATCAGTGAAGCTCGCCCTCTGAGCTATCAGAGGCTTATGCAGACAAGCTGATGGACATGAGTTTTCCAACCAGCCTGCTTTGCACCCCACATATCTGAAAGCACTGCTGGGACTGACCTGCAGCCACCTGCTTACCTGTTTAAGTACAACTTTATTTACTTTTGTAATAAACCTGCATCATCAACTGAACACCTTCTCACTGGTACTCATTTCAGCTAAAATAAATGGCTGATAAGTCAAGAAATAGTGCTGACTCCCCACTGCCAAAGTGCAGCTGGAACACAGTAACCTCAGAAAACCAGACTGCTCCTGGAGTTATCAGATCAAAGTGCAAAAAAAGTGGTGAAAAGTACAGGCAGGTCAGTTATGAAATATGCAGATAAAATGTTGTTCGACCACAAAACAGCTTTCAGGGAAGGGTGAAAAGAAGTTCAGGACCAAACTCACTTTACATGTTCAACTGCATTCTGTAAAGCCATTAGTCTCATCAGGCATTTTTTTCCAAGTAATATTTCTCTTTTAAAACCAAGCACTTGAATTAATTACTTTGGTTTCTTCTCCTTAAAATCCTTCTAACTTGTGTACAATTTATTAATGAACTATTGTTCCGTTACAGGAGACGTATGTTGCAATAGAAGCAGAGACAGATGGAAAAACTGGAGTATAAATGGCAAAAGTAAGATACTTAATACTGAACAGAATGCTGTCTCATTCTAAATGTTCCAGATTTCAAAGCTGACATGTATAGTTTGACATTAAAGTACACAATAAGATGCTTTCAGGAGCATTTATTTTTTTCACATTGAAATATACCTTCATTGTTTCAGACATTAAAAACTATATTCAAACATCCTGCAGATTCTAATTACTGCTTTAAAAAAGGATATATATTATATAGCATACTTGCATGCTGTTCCTGGGCTCAGAGTCAACAAGTGGTACTGGTAATTACTAAGAATTACAGAAGGGTTTGTTAATGAGCCAAAATTCTAACCTTGTCCAGGGCACCTTCAGAAGAATGGAACTAAGCCCAAAGAAGAGTTTGAAGATAGAAACATCGGAAAACCTGGTCTATATTTCCCTTGAGCCAGAAGTAAGAAAACTCACTGTGAGAAGAGACTCTCCATAGGATTAATCCGTCTTAATCTGAATTCTCCATGTTGTAAATTCCAAAAATTTACAACACATTTTATTCAAAGTAGAGGACAAGTTGGAAGTAGAAAGATTACAATATTATTGATTAGAATTGATCAAAGTCCACCAGACATACCTACCTTTATTTTTAACCTTGAATGAATTAGAGGAATAATATTTTTATCATTATTATATTATAAGAGTGCAGTCTAGAGACTGATGAAACACCAATTACTTTGAAACACCAAACATTTAGGGTTTGACTTCTTTCTTTTCAACCATTTCAAGTATCTGAACACAAAAGCAAGGCTCATATAATAAGAAATTTCATAACAAACTGAGAAAGGTGAAAAAAAAATCCTGGAAAAGCTAGCAAACCGTATTGGACATGAACAGTTTTGGTAGGTAATGAAAGAAGAAAAGTGAAGGAAATAAAAGACAGTGCATTTAGCCCATGATCAGTAGGGCAAGACCTAAGTGTTTGAATTCCCAAATTGCGCTTTATTATATAAAACTGAAAGTCCTCTCTGCAACGTGGTGCATTCTTCTGCATTCTACTGTCTTAGTGCATAAAGATATATTGAGTACTTTTACTGATAATCCCAGGACACTAAGAGCAATGAAGCAAAATCAGAAGTACATTTCTTCATTCAGGAATCCGATCTAGAAGCCAAAACCCATGGTAACGGTGATCAGGATATAGACTTTGACCTCGTGCTTTGTTCATGGTTAAAGAACAGAGAACATCTGGATCCCAGAAAACAGACACTTTTAAAGGGAATTGTACCTCCCACTAAGAAGCCAGTAGAACTCTACTCAGAATTACAAAAATCTTACCTCAGCGATCTCATCATCTCATTCCAACCGTGAACAAGAGACATAGCATTCTAAAATGCATAAAAGTAGACTCTGATTTCTAATAAATGTAAAGAAAACATAATTTTTTTGGGTATATTTTTACCAATGGACTCAGCTACAAAACAGTGGTCTGTAGCAAAAGTATGCTCTTATGGACCTGTACAAGTACATTTGTGTGTTTACCTGTTTCTCACATAAGACGATCATCAATACATTCACTTAACTACTCCTTCTTCCTAAGCAGTAAATTATACGGTGTCCGTAGTCCTCTAAAGTGTAAGTCAGCTTCCTTACAGTAAAATTAATGAGCAGTGTTGCTAACAGCCAGGTGCTGCAGCCTAAATGAAATGTCTCATGGAAGCTCAAATTTTGGACCATTAACCATGGCTAATTATCACAGCTATTTTATAAACAGAAACAGATGTCCCTCCAGGACTGTCTTAATTTTGTTAGTGTGCAGCTACCAGGTATTACTTTAAACCAAACTTTATATATTGCTCTAAAGACTGTTGGATAACAGGAGTGGGGACATTGGTTCACCTTTTATTCTACTTGTGTTCAATAATATTGCTACTTGCTGTAGTGACTAAAGACAGCGGAGAAGAACTATTCTTTTGTTGCAACTGGATGAGTTTACAAGAGCTTCCTATGCACATGTGTGAGTAAATGCACAGTATCTCTGAAAGTACACAAAATATGCCAAGGTACTTTTTTTTTTTTTTTTTTCCTTCTCCAAACAAAATGTGGCCTTTCTAAAGTGTTCTGGGGAAAGAAAATGAACCATGCCAGATGACAAATGCTAAGTGCTCATTGCTTAGCAAACATGCTGAACAAATACCCCCGAACTTGTAAAGCCGTTAAATACAGTAACTCACTTCACTGAAGCCCAGTGCAGGAAGACAAATAAAGAGTTAGCACTACACTCGTGATAACAGAATTAAAGGCAACTGAGTTAAATCTAAATTGAATATGAAGAGACATTTATGTTGATGCAACTATATTGTAACACACTGCTCTATATTACACTCAAGTATTTCATTTTAGAATCATGAAAGGAGGCATGGCAAAAATGGCACCACCTTAAGAAAATTAATATGACATAACAAAATAAATCTTCTTATGTAAAACTTTCATCTGTTATTTTTACCTTCCTGTCTGCAACAAAGGAATAGACCATATATTCACATAGATCGAAGTAAGTATCATCCAGCTGGTTTACAAACGTATAGTATCCTTAATCACTGAAACACCGGGCCCTTTACATTGTTACTCTGCAAACTAAGCAACACAAACTACCATCACTTTCACTCAATGTTACTGCATATGAGAAGAAAACAGAAGGTGAGAAAGTTGACACAAAGATGTCTGGAAAACTATAGGTAGAGACAAGATGTCTAGATGGATGTCTAGTTCTCTGCCAAAGGTAAACTATGTAGAAAATAAGAAGTCTGCCAAGCTCATTGAAGATACAGGGTCTGTCATAACAAAGAATTTAGGTATAAGCCTATAAGGCACTTGTCTGAAAGCAGAAATTATTTACTTTTCCAGCACAAAAATACTCTAAGGTTCTCGAAAAAGAGGGATTTGCACAGAATAGCATACCTTGCTCACCAAGGTATAGTACATTTGTTTTAGCAGCTGCACCCATGTACTACCTCAATAAACAAAACTTATGTTTTGACAGTCAACTTATAACTCTGTGATTAACCAGCAAAGTATGATTTCAAAAAGGTAAACTGGCTACCTGACCAACCCAAAATTTGAATCAAAGGGAAAAGTCTTTTGGATACAGACTTTATCAGTACTTAAAATGTCATTTAGCATGATTCAAAGAGAATTCTACGAGATTTTAAGAGCTTGATAGTGAAATATTCTAACTCTATATTATTTGTTATGAATTACAAAACTGTTCATGAATTGTAGTCACTGTGAGCTGTTTGCTCCCAGCATACCATAGCCAAAGGACATGCTGGGTCATCTGAAGGTCAGCAAATCAGAGTTAGAATTGGAGTATGATGTTATCTAAGCCATGTCGATCTTCTGTGACTGCTACTAGTGCTGGTGGGGCCAAATATAAAGCACAAAGTGTGAGGTTATGAACCAGTAGCTACAGAAGACTCTGGATCCCGCTTGTGACAAAAGGGAAAAAAAAAAAAAGAGGGATAAAAAAACTAGTGTTTCATCTCCATAGCTACATACAAAACTGCCTTGTGTGGTCAGTGGTAAAGCAAGGTTGACCAACACAGATTCCTCCTGCACAGATAAATGAAAAGATATGCATATGTTCCCCTCACACCCACGCCATTCTTGCCAAGCGTGTTGGAAAGTGGTGTATTCAACCCTTCAGATAAAGGCCAGTGTTTACTGGAATCTACTGTGAATCCCAAGAGGATACGTATATTATTAGGCCTCAGAACAATCACTGGCTCCACCTGAGGAAACAGTTTCCATCTCTCAATGCAGGCTGTAGTCACCAAAGGAAATGCTCAAAGAAAATGATTTAAATGAATAGAAGCAACAGTAACCACAATGTGAGCCAATGAGGTCATAAACTTGACAATAAAATGACAGATATTGGGCTGCTAACCCAGAATGATTCCAAACCAGTGTTGCTGGTTGCTGGTTGTTAGCACTTCTGTTTTGACATGCACAACAACAAATCCTTGCTCCATCACATGAGGTGGTCACACTGCCAAATGCACAGGTAGCCCCTTTATGATCTGCGACCAAAACAGTCAGGCAGCCCATTTTGGTAAATGACACTGGAACATCTGTCAACAACTGGCAGCTTTCTGGGCCCCACTTGGAAAAAGTGGGGTATTTTCTTACTTTGTGGATCCTTATCACTGTGTGACAAGTTCTGGACTATTTTGACACTGAAACTTTTCAGAATTAACTATTCTTTATTCGATCAGAAAAACAGCAAACATGTTCATGCAAAACTGTAAAGAATAATAATAAAAAGAAATATAAGTTTACCAAAGTTTTCTAGTTTATAATAGATCTCAACCCCTAGTCTGTGATAAACTGTTGTTGACATTAATAATCAGATTTTGGCTTTCCAGAGCAAACTGATTTCATGTTCAGTTCATAATTATATAGCCAAATGTGAATCTGACTATGTGCTATCAGTGGGATCAGACATGACAAATGCATTTTCAATATTTAAAGAGAAAGGGCAATATAGAACCTTAACTAAATTCCCTTTCCAATTATATGTATATATAAGGTAATCAATTTTTTCCCATTGTAAACACAAGCTATTCTTCCATCCTTTCAATGACTATATTAGAAATCAGATTTTTGTACAGTATCCCTGATGCTACTGTGAAGAAAAAATTTTGCATTCTGCATAAGCAGTTGTTGTAATTCTAGCTCTATAGCATAGAAGTATCATCCTCAGTTGACTCAGATGTCTTAGAAAGTACATATACAACTAAAATTAAAAGATTTTATCTTGAATTGCAGGTGGCGACACTGTCTGCAAAGCTTTGCTTGTTCATTTGAGTGCATCATGTTGGAAAAGAAATCAGCAAAATCCTAATTATAAGAATGTCAGGAGAAAAAATTGTGTTTTTCTTTTTTTCTTTTTCACACATTAGCTTGAGTCAATTGTCATGCCCTCTTAGATAAAGGAAGTTGCACACACAAAAGAATCACTTTGAGACACTGCCTAAAATAACAGAAGGACAGAGACACAAGTGTTTTGGAATTGCAAGTTGTTTTAATATAAGAATATGTTTTGAAGGACTATAATATTTTCTCAAACAGAAAGCAATTTCTGCAGTATTTTTGTGTTCTTCAGCTTAACACCCTTGGTGCACTTTACATGCTTCTTAGATTTGAATTATTTTTTTTTTCTTTTTTGAATGAAAGCAAGACAAATATCCATTAAGAGGCTAGACCGCTTAGTTAACACCACCTTTCAATTATAGACCAGGAGCAATTTCCTTGTGAATAATGCCTTACTGTTGAAATAACATTAAGATGTTGAAGGAAAAGAGTCACCCCTATCATAGTTTACATTGGAAAAGGCAGGTACATTAACATTTCCAGCAAGCCACAGTATTATACTGAGCCAATTTTAATGCACAGGGGATAGAAAAGTAGCTAGGCACATTTTATGGAAAAAAAGTGTCAACATGGGCACATCAGCCAAGAAATACTTATATTCTTTCCTTCTCCTCTCTCCCTTTCTTCTCTCATCACAGATTTTCTCTTGTCTTAAAAGTTTTTATTTTTTTGCTATATTTTATTCCTTAGGACACAGATAAGTTCTTTAAATAAATCCATCTTCTCCATATTTGTTGCTTATTCTCACAGACAAATGTGCGTTGGCTATGCTGATTCTCAACTTTATCGTAGGATACGATAGGAGAAAATTGACTATAAAAAGAACAAGAATTAGAAAGCTTAAGTTTTTCCCAATCCATTATTTAATTCTGTCACTGAATACATTAGATAATAATTTGTAATGGTATAATTTTGCCCAAGGTTCTCAAGTGCGTGTGCTAAATATCAGTGGTCTGATTTTCAGAAGATACTCTCTTGAAGACACACAGACATATTCAAAAAATATGTAATACTTTTAGGAATGGACAAAGGTTGCAATGTCTAGGTCTGCATTTAGACCCCACCAAAGGCAGAATTCAGTTTGGATCATACCCAAATTTTGGCAGCTATTTGGAAACGAGAAACAAAATACCCTGCTCTTACAAAGCTAATATGTTTGCTCTGCCAAGGGTCTCCCTGAGTTAAAAGGCTCTTCATCACCTGTAATGTGAAACAATCTGTAAAGTGAATGTTTATGAATTTCTATAGAGATTTATGAATTTCTATAGAGATTCATAGAGACTCTATAGAGGAGTCTCTGAATCCCAGATTTCAAAATTCGACTGAAGAGCTTGTCTTCTCTCTCTGTCATCTCTTTTCCATATAGAAGTAAAAACAGTAGCAGGTAACAAAACAAACTCTTACAACTGTCAAAGAGCAACAGGAAAACATTAAATAAATGCCACTGAAACTGAAAATATGGATGCTGAAATATTAAGTGGTTAGTCTGTTAAATTCATCAGTGTACTGGCTTCATGAAGCACATTGACCTGTGCCAGTGGAAGTCAATCAGCCCTAAATTCCCAGTAAGCTGCCTCACAGTCACTTGGCAAGCTCTCTTCATCAGAACTACTGCCTTTAACCAGGCAAGAGTGGAGGAGGCTCACACAAATGGAGAGAACCTCTGGTTATCAATGTTTCAGATAAAAGGGTGTCTCATGATGCTTCACAATCCTAGAAAATAGTCCTGGTCCTACCAATGAAAAATGAGAAAAGATAGTGGTGCAAGAATCTTTCAATTGATATACTATTTGATAGGACTTCATACATTTATATAAACTCCTGTTTCCACTGTCTACACACATTTGTGTATATTATGGATTCTCACAGAAAAGCAATACTTTTTTAAACCATTGCTTGACTATACAGTACATGAAAATGGACAATAAATTTGACATTATTTGAATTACAACCTCTTTGAAGTAGATGGCATTTTTATTATATTTATATATGTACTAGCAAAATAGGAAGATTTTTCATTGCCATTTCCAGTAACTAAATTATACCTATATGTATCATAATTATAAAACATTGGCTCATACTATTTTCCCAAGTATTTCCAAGACATTTTCAAAAGTATATTATTAAAATTATATTTTTTAAAAAAGAATGCCTTAATATTTCTAAATGTTCTTACCAAAGCTGAATGCATATTTGCAGAAATAAATTTATGGCTAGGTAGTAACTCCTCCATCCACCCAAATTTATACAATCTCATCATAATTGCACAATCTAGCTATGTCCAGAAATAGCTGAGCAATACTCTGCATAAAATATTCCTTAAGGTGTATCTTAGGGTGTTTGTTAATAGAGTTAGATGGTCATTTCCATCAAAGTGTTGGGTACAGCACTTGCAGAGTCATCCAGTGTATATTCACCAGAGCAAGCATGAAAACAGGATATCTGGGAGTTGCACAGAGTTTTTCATAGGCTATGACAAACCTATCTCTACATACATGTTTTTAGGATTAACATGAGCTGAGGTCTGCACTGCTACAGACTGATTATTCCCCAGGCTACAGAGTTTAAACTCTATAAATTCTGTGGCTAAACATTTGGCTGCAGTGTAAGCATATCCTTAGGGAGAATTTCTCATCATATGGATGCACAAAAGTCAACAAGAATGTATCAGTAATGCTAAAATATTGTCCATAAGATTTTGGCCAGATCATGAACCTTAACAGAATGGAAAAAAAAACTCATATATTTAATTAATTATTTCATTGCATCTATATTTTGTTTCAAAAACATTTAAAGGATTAGAACATGTGGACCTAATAAATGTTTCAAATAGGATACATTTAGTTATTCAAGAGTGAGAAACCATCTTAAACAATACACTTTGAATTCTCTACCTTGTATGTCAAGGTTTTTCCACCACCACAAAAAAATTCACTCCTAAAAATCCTTTTCTGTTCTAAGGTTTAGAAATATTATAACTTGCTATAATTATTTTAAAATGCTCTAGAGTGTTAAGAAGCACTCAAGAATGCATCTTTGTGACAAAGTACCTACACATGAAAAACACACTTCATGATGGTAACACTCACTCGGCTCTAACTTTAACATAGACAGAGGCACCATTATAATCATGAAAACTTCACTTGAGATGTCCTGTCTGCATGTACACATTGATTTTTAAATACCAGTTCACGGTTAACAAAATGACAGGTTCAAAGAGCTTATACCATAAATTCCTAGCAAGCTACATAATTAATTCATTTATCAAGAAGACTCTAATCCTGCTCCCAGTGATTATGAATCATCACAAAATCCATGATTTATGAGATGAATTGTATGATTCACAGTAGCTATTGTACTATGGAAACAAAACTATAGGGCTGTATACAATATAGTTTGACTCTTTTAGGTTAATCAAGCTGTAAATCTCTCAGATTCTATAGAGTCAGCTCCAGCTCAGATCTCTGAGAGGACCTCTTAGCTTAAACACTCAAGGTAGAGGCCACATTTATTTCCACTCTATTTCTTCTAACATTGTGTGCTTTCAAAATAGAAAAATATTATGTTTCCAAACTGAGAAATGTCCATGTACTTTCTGTATGTTAGCTTTAGGAAAAGGATATAGGGTGCATATTGCTCAGAGTCCTGTTACTCCATGTTTGGTGCCTCTCTGGAACGCTTTCGGTAGGGTCAGGCTTTGTGAGACAAGAGAGATAATTAACTAAAGTCCTGGATCTCTGTGGACAAAACATGCTTTGCTGCAATGACAATGCAAAATAAAAAAGGTTTCAACTTTTGCTTAAATGAAAAATTAGCAGAAAAGGATTTAAGCAAATGACACAAAAAAAAGGCTGATTTAACTGTCTTCAGTAACATGGCTTTGATTAGCAAGTTGAAGAAACATAGTGTGGAATGGAAACACATTCAGCATGTATCCCTTCCTCTTTTTCTGACAGGGGACAGTAACACTGACAAGCAGATGCTGAAAAGTTGATGATTATAGGACGTCTTTGAAAAAATTACTTTAGGCAGACAGATCTGCTGGAGGAGCAGGCTGCAATCACCCATCACGGCAGCCCTGCTGCAGTCAGTGCCTTGTATTCAGGAGAAGTCTGACACACACCACCAACCTCTGCCAGACTGTAGTCGCTGCTGCCCTTGCTCTAGATCCTTTTCTTCTGGTCACTGTGAAAGGAAGTGTTGTACTGTTTGGCTATAGCCTGCTCACTGCTGACAAGCTAATCTCCCATGACAGACTGCCTCTCCCCTTAACAAACACGCTCAGGCTGTATTTGCTGCCAGCTGAACAAACCCTGCAGAGCCCGTACATAGAACTCTGATGATAAAAATGGTCTAACGATTTTCTTCATTTAGACTGCAGTGAATCTGAGGGAATGTCAGTGCTTTTTTTTTATTTTTATGCTGCTAATAATCTCCACAAACTCCAGAGCCCTTTTATTTTTTTTTAATTAAAAATTGAACGCAGAAAACCAGATTTATATAATCCTCACAAATTTGTATAAGGAAATTAGGTTGACACAGTATCCTACATTCTAGTGGAAAAACCTGAATCTTAAGGGCACCCTGAGACAACCCCTTTCTTGCCCAGAAGTGCATGAGACAGATAACATCACTGATAAAACTCTTCTTTCCCCCCTGCCCACTCTGGCTGTGGGCTTCTCCCGTAACTGTGCAAAGGCCCCTCTGGGAAGCAGCAAGCTGTCAAACTCCTTTCTGATTGAGTTAATGGCATCTGACTCATATCAGATGAAAACAGGATCCCTGCACAGATGCACCATGGTAGTACCACTGAGAGTACGATGGGTAGATATTCATATTCCCTGACAATGACAGACTAAGTGGATTGCAGGCAGGGAATCATTGATTAGAATGAATAAATTAATTCAAATTAAAAAAAAAGTAGATCTAGTAGTCAACAATGTTTAGCACAATTATCTCTCATCAGGATCAAGTTTTGTCAAATATTGATAGGTTCTTGGTCCTGTCAGACCATTTAAGTGAGTGGAAGAGTTTTGTCTCTTTGCTGAAACTTGCCCTGTATGCAAAGACACTAAGATATTTGCAGGTCAGGATATAAAAAACTATAACCCTGAAAAGCAGTCAGCCTGGGCAACAAAATTGATATCTCATCATTATTCATTATTCAAGCCCAGATTTTGTCACAGAAGTTTTTACTTCTAATAGAGAACCTGTCACATAGTAAGGAAGATATGAGGCTGCAGTAAAAAAAATAGTGGTTCTTTATGTTTTTCACATGTCTAAATTTTGAGATGTCAGAGTAAGATGTGAAATAGACTTTTTTTTACTCACTTTGGGTGTTTGCTGTTTATTATGGTTCAGTATTTCCTCCAACTGAAAGTCTAACATTTAATGGCAAGATGATTTAGTTGACAGTGAATGACAGGTCCTTGCAAAGGTCCCTGTCATGTTACTGTGGCAGGATTAGCATTCACCACTCTTATAATGACTTCTAAAAATTAGGTGGGAATGAACTAGTAGAGTAGGTGGTTCGGTTTTTTTCTTGTAGAATGGGGTGTTCCTGTAAAAAAAAAGTCTTACATTAACTGCTCCCAGACTATTTGCTAAATTTGAGTTAGATAATAAAAATCTCTTCATGACAAATTGTAAATTTACAGTCTGAGAGGATGTTCATACACATATCATAAACAATGTTTTCAAATGCAGTCAGATAGTTTTTGTGTATTACACTTTAAAAGAAGGAAACAACAAACTTTGCTAACACAGTATTTAATTTCCATATTTTTCCATAACTTTCAGCTGTTGTAAATTGAAGGCAGTAAATTTAACTTGCTAATAATTGCATCTTGTCACGTTTGAGCCTACGTTGTATCTATCTGGGGAAGAGAGGTTCTTAGGTTCTAAATTTGTAGGGGAGGAATAAGAACAGCTTACAAAATTCAGCAAACAACTGATGTAAAATCCTCTTATTGTGTAATAAATGGTGAAAAGGTTTAGACAACTACTTTCACAGTCAGCTTTAGTTGTTTGTCAGCTTTATTTATGTTTTTGGGTTTTTTTTTCTGTGTAGACTAGGAATAATCTCCTGCCTGATGAATACGAATACTCAGGATTAAGGGTTCTGGGGCAGGAAGGACAAGAGGAAATAGTGAATTACTGTCATATGCAGAGGTTTGGGCTGGTGTCAAGTGCTGTGCAGGTGCAGGATTATGATGCAGTTCCCTGTTTTTTCAGCAAGCCCTTCTGCTCATGACTGTATCTGTGCTTGCTGTGCAGGTTAACTCTTTCAGGAGCTTAGCTATGTCCTTCACTGCCAAAATTCAACTGCACTGTGGGAAACAGTGGAATTTTATATAAAACTTCTCTTGTTGCTAACAAAACAGTAGGTTCACAGATGCTGTTACAGCACTAGATGCTTTGTATATGCTACTTATGTAACTGGATCTTTGCAAATAAATTGCTCTGGCATCTCCAACATATAAACCCACATATTCTTAAGGAAATCAGTTTGGAGCTAATTAAACATACTAGGGATATTTTTGTTAGTACTATACATCTCAGACCAAACATTACTTGAAAAGTGATTTTATATGTGTTTCATTCCATTTTATGGTGCTATGACCACCACTGAAATTGCTAATCATGTTCTTGTAACAAAAAGCTTGTGAATTTCAATTGAGAATACAAAGTCTATAATTCCATTGGTCAAGAAGTACTTGAAAAATCTACCCCATGTGAATAGAAGACACATAAACACTTTTACTATATAATCCACAAATCAAAAATATGAAAATAAACCAGAAAAACATTTAAAGTTACATTAATTTTCCCATGAGTTTATAATGCATGTTTCATATTTCATACTATCCAAATGTTTTACTTGTTGTCAAAAAAGTTTTGTACACCTTTATTACTGCAACATTTTCAAAAGCATCTGCTTCATACCAAAGTATCTTAGTGTTTAGGCCAGAGAAACAAAACATTCACATGTTAAGCATGATTGCCATTTTGCATTTTCTCTTCCAGCAACACAAAGCGTACATCTAGCAGTAATAAAAGACACTGGTTGAACTGACAAAAGCTTTTGAGGACTGAAAATCATGGCATGATACATATGATCTTTCACAAATTCAGTACTTTGTTTTTGAGAACAAGTCTCCTCACAAATGTTGTAAGCCCTGCTCATGGATTTATTTGTCTTTCATTAATCAGAAGGGCCTGATCCAGTGTCTTACCCATTAATTAAACCACAGCACAAAACTTCACATTACAGACTTAGGCTTCTTCTATTGCAACAGTTCTGTCACTATGCTTATAACTACTATTGAAAGTACAAAGTTGTGCAAGCACAAATGCCTTAGTTCAAAATTCAGGTTAAAACCAAGCCTTTGTAGATAGTGAAAAAAAATATTGGAGCAAAGATAATACTTTGAGAAACAGATAAGTAATTTGAATCCTAATTTCAAAAAGTATTCAGAGCTAGGTCTAAGATGGTCTTAGGTCTTGAAATGTTGAGATTCAAAACTGCAAAAAAGTCTTTTAATTACTAGCAATTAAAATTACTAGCAATTAAAAAAAAACTTGTTCTGAAAGAGGTATGAAAATTCCCTGTGCAGTACTTGGAGAGAGTTAAATACCTAACACCTATGAAAGAAATATAGACTGCCCAATTCATTGGGAGCAGAAATATAGAAACTACCATTGAAGAGAAGGGAATACTGAAATGCAAATTTTCAATGACTTCTTTTTGGGGGAGGTTTGGGGTTATTTTTGTTTATTTGTTACAAACCAGGAGTCCTTCGACATGTTTTCTTGATAAAATACTGTCAGCATTTGGAATACAGTGTGCAGGTATACACTGGGTGGTTTAAGTCTATAATGTTCTTGTAAGACTTAAATTCCATAAACATTGCATTATTTGCAGAACATATTACGAAGATAGCAAATTGTATCTTGGCATTAATGTGAACACACATGGCAGAGAGCAAAAGGGATCTTGGAAAGCAAAAGGATCACTCATGTAAAACAATGAGATAAAAACAGCAGAGCTTTCAGAAAATTATTTGAGCTCAAACTGCATATAAAATATAGATCTACTATGAGACAAATTAATGATTACCTAGAAGATTAAATATTTTTCTTATGTCAAGAAAATAACTTTCAAGTGGTAGGGATGCTCTTAAGCGTCTTACTGATCTTCTGTACTCAGGCAATAGTGCTGCAATGGAAGAAGCAGCACTATTTCAAGACTGAGGTCTGGGGGTGAAAGCCTCACGAATGCCTTCATCAGCCAAGTTCCCAGGATCAAATAGTTTATTGAGTACTGTCTCACATAGCTCAGTAGGTATCTGGCCTGACCTAATCAGCACCAAGGAGGACCACTCGTCCTCCTCTGGCTTACTAACTGTTTCTAGGGGTCATAGTGGAAGGAATGACATCACTTTTACCAGTAAGAAAATGAGAAAGTCCATAGAAATAAGAAATGGAAACTTAAACACTTCAAATCAATCACTTAAAATTTCACTTAGTTAAAACTAGTGAGTAATCAGGCAATCTCAGGAACAGCTCCTCCTTAGGTATGTGTAGCTTGGGAAAACAAAGCTACTACCTTTGCTCCTATCATGCTCAGGGGTTATCCAGCTCAGCCTTGTCTTCTTGTGGCCTCTCAAAGAACATATAGAATAAATCACCAATTCAACATTTTCCTGCTTTTTTCCTGCTTGACACCCTCCCTTTCTCTCATTGGTATGCCATTTTTTGCCCCAAACTAAAGGTTTGGTTCTTTTCTGTTCCCTTTCTGTGTTACAGGATCACTGTGATCTACCTGCCTTAACTAAATCAACACTTTTTCTAAACAGTAGATCTGAAGCTCAAAATTTACATTTGATTAAAGGTCATTCAACAGCTCCAACTCTCAAAAACTAACTAAAAAATTTCTGTCCGTGTCTTCGAGAAGATTTCTCCCCCCTCCCCCCCAAATCTAAATATCTTAGAAACTCATTCCATCCTTTTTGCACTAAAAATATGCTATATATTCTTGTAAGGCCCATTCATTACCAAATAAATACAAATGCTGATTGGAGGAAGTAACATTTTTAACAATGAGTGTGAGATGCAAACATCTGCCAGAACCCTCCTGTTATATTCCACATGAAATATGAAAAATACTTTGGAGTTAGCTAATCCAGTTTATTCATTTTCTCAAATATTTATTTAATTTCTTCTGACTGTACATAATTAAAAGATCTAGATTAATTTTTTTTTCCTAACAAGACTGGTAAAGATGCCCCTTATTATATATGTACCAACTGTACAGTATTTCCATTCTTACCTTCTCTCCTTTAAATACACTCTTTGTTTTCTCAAAGAGCCAGAAGTGTCCCCAGGTGATAATGAAGAATCCCTTCCTATTGACTTCTGTGGGAGCTGGGAATAAAGCAGACCACCCAGAATCAAAGTTTTAAATAAAAAGCTCTCTTCACTTTAGGAGAAGATTATTACAGGCTCCTTTCCAAGTCAAAAGTGACCTTTAAAATTAATCTTTAGCAAACCACTCACTCACGGCATTGCTAACTTAAACAAACACTATAGCTTTAGCTAAACCAGAGAGTATATTTCCTTCCTGATGATTTGTTCCCAATTATGTGTTGTAACAGAGGGAAGTGAAAGACCCTCAAAGGAAGTAAGCAACAGATGTAAGATATTTGGAAAGTTATTATAATTTGTGTAAACATTATCCCGGAATAAACCAAGCATTAGCTAATTTAGGGGAATCAATCATATTCATAACCAACCTTTTAGTCCAGCAAAACTGATCCATGTCACAACATGGATGCTTTTCCAAAACAAAACGTGGGATCTTATAAAGTCCTGAAGTCCTTTTGCTCCCACTGAGTTCACTAAAAATTGAGAAATTGAGAAGGCTGCAATTCAGCATTTAGACAATGGTCTCTCCAAACTGCTTAGGAGAGTCATGCTCATAAATACCCTTTCATTTACAAAGAAAATCACAGTTCTTTTTCTCCTCAGTAATACACAATCTTTTTAAAGCAAGGCCCAACTAGGCAAAAATTATTAACTTTCTCCAAAGACTCAAAATTGATTGAAAATTTCTGGAAGCAAATAGAAAAGTGTCAAAACATTACTTTTTTGCTTCAGTACCTAGGAAATATTTCTAAGAGATGCACGAAAAGTGACTAAGAAAGGCTTTTTTTGTCAGCAGGCTGAAGCTCGCTATGAATCCTTTAGACCTTCCCTGGGATGTGGTTCTTTTTCAGAGTGTTACATATCAGAAAATGTGGACATGGTGCTCCAAGGACGTAGGTTAAGTCCATCCTGCAAAAAGAATGACAGCTAATCCAATTGCAACTGAGTAAACTCATCTACTAAAAGTCACCTGATTGCAACAGCTTGAAGTAAGATTGATTCATACCTGTGAGTAAAGGTGGCTTAGGACCCTAACAACACTCTGGAAGGGGGTCCAAGGAAAGCAGAAGGTCTGGCATACTTGGTCTCTACCAGCATCCTGTTTTCAGAGCGGCTCCCAGGTGCTCGCTAGGGTGCTGGGAAGGGCACCAGCAATGCACTGAATTTGAGCACATCAAATTTCTTGTGCTTTGAAACACAGGTTCTGGTAATACCTGCAGCTATCCTTGATGTCAGATAGTTTTCACAACAGACAAGCTTGGGATTTTGAGTTTTCCATGGCATGTAGAGTACAGCTCTGATAACTAAGTGATGGAAAACTTACTCACGGGAAAACCTTACTGTTTTCCCAATAGCAATGTAAATCCCTGTGGAGTTAAATAAAACAAGACTAGAAATGTGTATTTTTTCCCCCTACAGTATTGCCTACCATGGACATCTCCAAACTCACCCATGAATTTCTCTGAGGCTCTAAACCATCAGAGGAAAACCACAGATTGACACACTAGATTCAGATGACCCCTCCAGCATCAGCACAACAATGATCTTGTATTTGCTACAAACCTATGTCAGTCTTAACTCAAATACAGGTCCTCCTCCAAGCCTCACCTGTGCATGGAAAAGTTTAATGAATGTATATAGTAGAATATATATCAGTACTAGTGAATCAAACAGCTCCTGGCCCATTTCTTAATCAATAGGCTCTGAACAATCCATGTCAAAGCTATTAAATTCCCTTCCTCTGAAAAAACAGGGTAAATGGAAAAGACCTATAATGCTGGCCCCAACAGGGGCACGGGATGAGGCTTATTGTGTACCAGGAGCCAAGGGCAGACCTCACAGCCAGGCAGAAGTTATACTTCCAGACACTGGTTTAACAAGATAAAGTTATATTTATTTTTCATCTTTATACCTATATTTATTTTAAAACCAAACCCCATCTTGTGTAATGTCAGTTTTAAGTGTCTCCATCAAACTTTATACATTTAATACCAAATATACAGGGCCCTTTTCTTTTGTTCAGTACAGTGGCAGAGTTGTTACTCTGACTGTAGCACTGAACCAGACTTCTTCCTTGTTTTTCCTTAGCTGTTTCTCATTTTATTGATTTGGTTGTGTTTTTTAAAGCTAGTCAGGTTTTCTACCCTTTTTTTGGTCTCTTTTCCAAAGTAAAAAGCAATCATAAACCATGGGGTATACCTGTATATGACAGTACAATGGTATGTGTTTGACAAACATTAAGTTCTTATTAATGTAAGAAAAACAGGCAGCCATGGAAAACAAGATGATCCTGTGAGTCTGTAAAGTTATGCTTGAGTAGAAGCTTCTTCAGACACTTCTATGTTATTAGATACCAATGAATGTAAAAGGACAATTCACCCTTCTAATTCCCAAACTAATCAAAAGCCTGGAGCTCCAAAAATGAGAAGATCATAAGAAACTGAGAACTATTAGTTTGGGTACTAGTGATGTATTTGATTTGGCTATGAAATCCTGTTTCACAGATAGCTATCTTGTAGGAAGTGTTCAGTGGTAACACCAGAGCTTTTCTATCTGTGCTGACCACTGAACGTGAGGAAACTGTAATTTTTCACTTGACTGGAGATCCGTTCATCATAGTGCAAAATATTGGTGTCAATTCTCTGTAGGTCACTGGCTTAAAATATTTTGGATCACATGTAACCAAACACCACAAAGCCACAAAATCATAACAATTTGCAGCTGCTTAGAGCACTTGTGAAATAGCAGAGAGGTCCCAGTCTGGTGAGTCAGATGCTCACATTGAGATACCTGCGACCACAGTTGGATATTTACCCTTTTGGGTAAATTGTTCAGAAAACAAATGGTTGGGAAACTCAAGGCCTTTCCTAACTTGCCTGAATTAGAGAACACATAGCATGCGGAAAACGTGGGAGAACTATGATACAGACGAGGTGGCAAGAACTGGAATGTTACTCTCCCTCTTGTTTATCACCCATATAGGACCTCAGGTTTTTGCATTTCAGGTCTGAGGCTATCCCAAAATGCAGATGATTATCTGCTTTTTCAAAGAAAATAATTAGAATTTAAATAACACCTTTATTATATATGTTTTTTCTTTTCATCAGTCTGAACACATTTGCATTTTTATTCTCCTGTCTAAATTAGAACTCCTGAAGTAAAATGTGAATACAGATTTTTCTGAAGCTGTTGCTGCTAATTCTTCCATTGTCCAGGTGAGATGAATAACTTCCCTTTATGACTATGCAAACCAGATGTGACCACAGGTCATTTGACAAAACTTGCTATCATGAAATTTCAAATTTCTATACATAAAAAGTAAATGAAAGGGTAAAACTCCAAAATATATTGATAGATGGCCCTTCCTTTGGGAAGAGGCCATGACTGACTTCTCCAAACCAGTCAGTTGTTACCCCTGTACTGAACAAGCCCATTGCTGAGCTTCCATACATAATCTAATCAACCTAGTTAATAAACCGGCAACAACTGCTTTCTAAGGTAGTTTCAACTGTGAGGCTCCTGTTACTTTTGTAGGTGACCCTATCCTATCCACAGCTTATGAAATAGGACAGAGATTCTCCTGGAAACTGCCTCCCATCTTCCTTACTTTTTGATGGGGGATGTCATGAACTTCATTGTTCTTCTCATCCTTGGTATTCATTATATTTGCAAAGCTCTTGAATAAATCACTAAGGTCACAGAAAGTGAATACATTTTTCTTCTAAGAAAACCTTGGTAGTGGCACAAAAAATGTCCTGAAAACTTCTCTTTCTTTGATTTAAAATGTGAGCAGCACCAATACTTTTAAGTTATATTCACCAGTTGAAAAGTGTTGTGGCTTTTCCTAGGAAGCCCTGAATACAAGGAAATGGGCAAGTCAGCTAAATACTTTCTCTTGCTTTATAATATTTATTATTATCAGGAGATTTAAGTAGGTCTATAGCTTTAGGATATTCATTAACTACCCACATTAATACACATCTATATATCACCTACAGAAGTACCTACTCACTTCTAGATAATCTGTTCTTATCAAATTCATTTCTCTATCCAAGTAAAAACAGAATTTGTAATATAAATATCCTACATATAAATTTTGCAAACAGACCAGTTATCTGTAAAGACCTTCAGTTGATAATGGAGGTGATAGTGCATCCAGCTGAATATAATTGTAATAGAATTGTGAATAGATTTCTGCACAGGGTCTGCATTGTTTGTTTAGCATTAGTAAAAACTTGTGTCTTTATAAAGTGGTGACAGGTTTTTTTCTTTTTTTTACACACATTAAATTTTTTATCCTATAAGTGGCTTTCTAAATTCATAATAAAATCAAAAATTTTCTAAGAAAACTTAATATTTTTATTTTTTTAAATTAGAAAAACTCTTCTGAACTTAGCCTTTTTTTCTCCTCGACAACAAATAACATTTTATAGGTTAATTGTGAAATAACAGAAAAAAAATAGTAAAAGGTCTGGATTATAGTATTCAATATATTTTGGAAGGACAAAACATTTTTTTCATCAACAATTGCACTTTAAATAAGATGTTTCCCTACCTTTATAAGGTAATGGATTGTTAGGACTGAAGTTGACCAGATATAGGAGAGATATATTGTGAGAACTGGCCTGTGATTAGGGATCTCCAATCTGTGAGAAGTAGGAAAAGACAATATAAAAGACAGTGAAAAAACAACAGACATTATCTCAACCAGAACAAATAATTCAACTTGACTTATTCTTCCTCTCTTTTATGTGGCAAAACCCTTAAAAAGCATTTTGGAAGTGTAGTAATTAAGAGTTATTTATATTTAAAATACTTTCAACGTTTTAAAATAGTGCAATATAAAATTGCACTGTACAGATGTATTGCAATATATATTGCAATATTGCAATATGAATACTGAGGACTTTAAAAAGTATACTAGACTTCTGTAAAAATTAGATCTGGGCTTTCCTGAGCCCTGTGCTAAAATATGGTAATGACATTTAAAGAGAGAGACCTAAGTTTCATCAGTATAAATCCACGCTTTTACCTCATATTATCTTATGACAAATCTTGCTAATATGCAAATTTATGCTGGCTACGTAGCTTCTGCTCTGAATTTATATTTTCATTTGGTTTCAGTCTCTTTCCTTGCAAAAAATGCTGTCTTAGGGACCAAATAAAACCAGAGATTTCTTGTAACTTCCACCTACTCACCTTTTGTGTTTGATTACTGCAATGTGCTCTGGGATGACCCTGCTTGTGCAGGGAGGTTGGACAGATGATCCACTGTGGTCCCTTCCAACCTGACCCATTGTGTGATTCTGTAATTGGAGCATACTGTTAACTAATATATAATTTTCTGTTTTCCAAACCAAAACTTTTCTAAATGCTCTGTGCATTGTGGAATGAAAATTGTCAAATTTGGTCTCTCAAAGAGAGATGAGAAAATGAACTAAATATAAGCCTTTACTCAGAAATCCTGGGTTCACTTCCTTTACAGGAGCAGAAGCTTCTTTGCAAATGAGAGACAGCACTATGCCCCGTTATTGGCCATCTGGTCACTGCTGCTACACCTAAGATCAACCTTTTCCTTGAAACCATACTCCCAATAATCTCAGGTCATCCTGACCCTTAAGGAGGGTTCCAAATCTTCTCTCTGGTTGTCATGTAAGACAGTCAGAAAAATTCCCATACCAAAACCATGAAGTCTGAATTTCCATGCCAAAACCACGGACTTCTTAAGATTGAGTGAACTCAGCTGAGACAAACTGCAGTTCTCAAGAGTTAGATAAAGGCAGCTACTATCTTCAGAATAAGGCACAAGAATGAAAATTTGCAGTATACCTCTGCAATATAATGCAAGTAGTCCATTGCCAAATAAGGAATTGATGAGGATACCTGTGAGAAAAAAGTTACTGCCACAGTTGTCTGCAGAACCAAGTACTTCCTAATGGAATTCTGTACATAACTACTTTAAAAATATTCTCACAAACACTAAAACCGATGTACATTCCTATATGCCTTCAATTCTGTCGCCCTTACTGAAAACAAAACCTTTTTCTCAAATTAATTAGAAAAAAAAAATATCACTCCTTAATAGGAGGTTGTAGAAGGAAATACACATGCTAGCATTAAGCTGTATGTCCAAGAGCAGTACTCTTGACATTTAAAAGTTAAAAGCTGAATTTCCAGATTCTACCTCACATGCTGAAGGCAGAGGGATGCTCCAGAGAACAACTCCTTCCCTACAGTTCAAACATGGGTTTCTTTGACTTGGATGAGCTCTGTGTTGACTCCAGGAAGAAGGTAGGTGGCTACCTGAGACAAAATGCCTCACTTTGAGGTAGCTGACAAGAAGGATCCCACACTGAGAAATTCCCCAGGAGAAAAAGTAGTTGGCCTTTCACCAACATATTCACCATTAACATTTACTTTACAGGCACTCTGTTGAAAAAAGAGGAGCCTGCATTTTTTAACCTCTTTGTATAGGTTTGTATTCATTTGTCAGAAAGAATAAAAACTTTTGTCCACCCAAACACAAGTTAGTTTATTTTTCCTTATTTGATTTAATTTATTTCAATCGTGTGCATTTTTTAATGCTACTTTACATAATAAACACATTGCATACAGGATTTTTTTAGAAGTATGAGACCATCATTATTAAAAAAATATGCAACATCAAAGTAGCTGCAGTGTGTGCTTTATTAGTATTCAGAAAAGACACAACTAGTCAGGTAGAGAGTTCAAAGTTGAGACCTGCTCTCTTTTTCCTCTCTGATTCGCAGTGAAAATTTCAACCAATAAATAATAATAATTTACTGAAATGCTACTGCTTTACACCATCTCATTAGAGCTTTTGTAAGTTCATCTGACTCTTTTGGTCTTTAATTGATAGTTTAAGCTTCTTGCCTGTAGTAAGGTTAATCAATTTCCTCTCCTAAAACAGATGTTACTCCTGCTTTCAACAGAGTCTTTACTGAAAGGAAATCATAACTTCATCCTTTTTCTTATCCTACTTGAAGTAACATTTGTGACTTTGAACCTTTTCCTTTAGTAGAGCATTTCTTTCTGTCTCTCAGAATTTTGCTGTCAGCTTTCGCATAGTGGTGATGCTTTCTGCCAGTGCTTTCACTCCCCTCTCTCTGCACAGACCAAACTAATGAAACAGTATTCTACCTGTTATTATGTTTTCTCTCTATTAATTTAATCCATTATTTTTGGCCTCAAGAGGGGGACAGTATAACAGTGTGAGACATGTCATAGTCTTGAAGAATAGAAGCATGAGACTGAACACAGGAATGCCATTGTTTCCTGATCTGGGCCGAAATACTAACTCACTTTCCTGAGCAAATCTCTCTTAAGATTACTTTTCTGCTTTCATTTTTCCATATGTCAACTGAGGATAATGTATTTTTTCACAATGAAAATTTTCATAATTAAGGCTTTTAATGCAAATCTTACCTAATAATTGGGCTTACTTTAAAGAAGTAAGGATATTTCTAGTAAACAGGAAATCAATAACCTCAGGTTCCAAATATCCCAGACAGTCCTTGCAAAATAGCAGAACAGTTGGATGAATTGACTTTTGATTCACCATATGAGCTGAAACAAAATGTTTCAGCTAAATAAAATATTTTGATCTGGATTTTTCTTTTACTTTAAACTTTTTTCTTTTGTAAAGATGCACTCAGATAAAATTGGAAATGCTACTTTGAAAATAAAAACTAAAATATTTCTGTATGTTGAAATTCATCTCTCAGTGGATGTCTCACTCCCATTTGGTATATGGCCTCTGACATTCCTAATCTGTAGTTTAAAACAAATAATATGTAATCAAAAAATTTGTAACCAGTCATGGTAGTCCAAAAGGGGATTAAGATTATATTAATTCCTGGAACAATAAAGACTTGGAAAGGGTTTTCTTTGTATTTGTGATTGAGTCACTTTTGAATGATTATTGTAATGCTGCTGGATTACAGTAATCACTGTTGCATGATAGAGTAACTAATGTCTTTGTATAGTTTTAGTCCAAATAGATATCATGTTATTAAACAATATATACTAAGCTAACAAATAAAACAACTATGTTACCCTTCACCAGGAAAATCAAAATATTACCAGCCTGAACATTTTCCATGTTTTCAAATTTTGATAGAAAGCATGCTTTGAGTTCCCAACTGAAATGTCAAAGTCTCTGTCAGATCCCCAGGACTGCCTTTCATACATCACTGGGGTGGCAAAACCCACAATCACATTTTGGTGGGGTTGAGAGGAGCGGTCTTGAGGGCCTGATGACAAGGCTGGGGTAGCATCCCATGTCATACTCAATCTCCAGCACCCCAAGCATAGTAGTTTCTCAGCGGATGCTGAGGGGACTCAGCATTCCCCGTCAGCATCTGCCTGCACAACATGTCCCATCAAGAAGGTCACAGTGCCTTAGAGACAACACTGTATCTTTGTAGATGGCCAGATTCAGGCTTGCAGGAACGCAGCTGCTGAAAAGATCCTATGTCGGAATGGCAGTGAGTGAGCTCATTGCTATTGGATCAAGTGTATTTATTTTTGCCAGCATTTGGATGATTCATGAATTGCTTACTTTTCTACTATTGGAAAAAAGTGTTCTATAAGCAAAGACCGTCTCTGTTCCTTGACTCCAGCCCAACATCTAGAAGATTCCCATTTTAGAAACTCTTCTATATTTCCCTTGCTCAGGGGAGAGAGTATTTTGTGATGTGAGGTAGACAACAGAGATAAAAAAAAATAGGAGGAAGATGCAAGCCATCAAACAACTCTCCACACGGTAATGCTCTAATTTGCTAAAGTCTTCATGGGGAGTGAGATATAAATAGGAATTTACTAACAGACATTTCTGAATGAGAAGCATGGTCCATGTCAGTTTGCAACATGCAAAGATTTTATTTCTTTTAAGATTTGGTTTATTTCTAAGTGCACTGTATTTTTAATTAGTTCTAAACAGATTTTATTTCAAAAGTTACTGAGTTCCTTTTTATTTCCCTTACCATAGATCTGTTGAATGGCAAGAGTCAGAGATAGGACAGGACTTGGACACCTGAATAGATCAGCACAGGAAAATCAATAGCTCTGGAAAAGCCCTTACCCACTCTGTGTACCTGTTAGACACCAGATAAGTAATTGGGTTGGAAGCGCCTTGTGGAGGTCTGGCTCTGTGTGGAGAGGGAATGAGATGAGTCAAACCTCATGGAAGTGAGATGGTGCCATATCCCTCATGGCAGGCCCCTGAAGCCCACATGGGGAAGCCCTGGAGCAGCTGTTCAGTCACAGGTAGTCCAAGAAAACTTCAACACACCACACCTCCTGGAGCCCCTCACCCAGCTTCAAACTGGCAGGGACAGTGAGAACACTGCCCCTCACCCTGCTCTGGAATCACAGAATGGCCAGTGGATTAGAGGCTCCACCTGGAGGGGTTGGCCATAGGGACCAGAGCAGACAAAACCAAAAGCATGTGTTTACCTTGTGTGGTGACCCTGCCATCTGGACGTGTGAGAACTGGTCTTCCACAAGGTTTCAATGGTAGCTACATAATCTGCGTCTCCCTCTTTCTCTCTTCTTGTTCCCTCTGCTTTGCTTTCTTTACTCCTTTCTTGATGGTTTGGATGGCTTGGAGCTGGAGAGGTGGGATTTTGACTTAAGTGTTGTGGATTAGTATGTGCTGGGTCAGTATTGTGGTGGAACATTTTGTCTAGCTTGTGTAGTGCCCTTAAACTTTTGCCAAGTTCCCTTATTTTCTCCTCTAAATTATCATTAAAAATACCTCTTAAGAACAAGTCTGTGGCTTATTCTCTTGACACTACCTGGAGGTATTAAAGAACCTTATATATATATACATATATATATGTATATATGAGAGAGAGAGAGAGAGAGAGAGAGAGAGAGTAAAGTAAAACTCCTGGTTGAGACTGTGAGCTTGCAGTTCCAGGGCCAGAGCATTACAGTACAACACAGGCAAAGTCAGGCAGCTCAGAACGGGGCTTTGAAAGGACCTTGTGCCATAGGGTATATGGTTACATTGTTTTTTTCGGGGCAATCATGTCTCTGCTGTGCCACTTCATCCCCTTCCAAAACATCTCCTTCAGAGTTGCAGAAATGCAGCCCCATGCACTAGGAATGTGAGGCAGTGCTGTTTCGTCTTTCATCCAGCACCACTTTGAAGAGTCTTGTGGGTACAACAGTTTGGCCAGTCCCTCATGAGGTCACAAGAAATTGGGAGCCACAGTGACAAGGTGTTATTGAACTCCACCCAGGGCTCCCCAACACAGTTCACATAGCATAGCAATAGTCTGCTGTGTACAGAGACATGACAGCACAGACATAGGTCAGTTCTGCCATGCTCCTGGTGGGCCATCCTCTCAGAATTATGCCCTTGCTTTTGCTCACTTGGGGGTCAGACAAGTTTCATATTCTTTCATACACCTTCTCAAAAGGAGGGGCAGGCAGTAATTTCTATCTAGGCTAGCCTATAGTCCAACTCCTAGTGGCTGAAGCTCTTTTTTGGGAGATGGGAACATGAACTTCTTCCTGAAGGTGAAAGTAATGGACACCAAGTTAGTAGTCACACTGCTATGCTACAGAGCTTGCTTTTATTCTCTGGTATTAGGCTTAGGCACTGTCTTGGAGCCCAGCTATTCAACTTGGTGAACACCAAGGTACTTCTGCACAGAATGAGCTTTTCATCATCTCAGTTTTTCTTAGTCAACAACTCAACTCTAGACTCCATATGAGTGTAGAGATGGACAGTTTGAGACATTTATTGGTTTTCTCAGTATTGCATCTCTGAAACTGTGGTTCCAGGCTCCCCATGTGTGTCACTCATGGTGTGATACCTGCCCCAACACCACTGGCAGTGCAGGAATGCTGAGCAACCACTCAACCAACTTCAGCAGGGCACTTATGCTGAGCTACTGGGATGAGTGACAAGAGCATAAGGTTTTGCACTGCTGGAGCACCAAACCTTGCAGCTGCAAGACTCAGGTTGCTGGTTTTATGTCCTGCATGTCACAGCTTGTAGATGTAGCAACTGTTGTTGTGGTGGTGCCAAAGCATCTCTGCACCATGATTCACTGTGCAGTATAGAGGACGTAATCATTTCTGTAATCCTATGTTGCTAATCAGATCTTACTTCTCAAATGTTATCTTCACTGAGTTGCCTCCCATTTTGAAATACAAGGCCAGAAAATGCCAAAGGCCAGTACAAAACCCCAGAAGTAAGCTAAAAAGTCTCTAACCACCCTGGCAAGTGTAACTAGTGGCAAATGCCATGGATTTCAATTTTATTAACTCCTGCTAACACACCCTGTGTGATTTCACTGGCTAGTCCTGGCTGACTTGGGAAGGACCATTTACCATTGCAACCCTGGCCTTGCTTGATTTTTGCAGGAGAAGAAATGTCATTGGCCAGAAGAAACCAAGAAAACTGCCAGGGAGGAATTGCAACACATCACAATCTTATTCAGTTATGG
Source organism: Myiozetetes cayanensis (assembly GCF_022539395.1). Lineage (NCBI taxonomy): Eukaryota > Metazoa > Chordata > Aves > Passeriformes > Tyrannidae > Myiozetetes > Myiozetetes cayanensis. The sequence goes on along the minus strand of NW_026087411.1, from coordinate 81,531,896 downwards.
ATTAATTGAGCCAAGGTGTAATTTAAAAGGGTAGTTTCTCTCCCTGTTCAAGTCAGAATGGTTATCTGTTGACAGCAAAGTTATGTTCACAGTGACCTTTATAAAAACATTGAGATTTTCTGTCTTCATGCCCATAACAAAAAGGAACAATTAAAGCTCTGAGACAAAAAGATCCAAAACTATTTTAACCCTAGGGTCTTGCAACGGTCTTGGAAGAAATGGAATATCTGCAAAAGTAGGAAGCCTCTTCATCTGCTTATCTTAATCAGGAAACTATTTGTCCAGGTGACCTGTGCCAAGATCACTGAAAAGAGCAACTCGGTATCATTTCCTCAGGCTTGTTTCCCAGCCCTCATATTTTTGTGAGGGTGCTGAATTTTTAGCAAGATTTTCGTACATAGTGACTTTAACAGATGCACGTTCAGACTTTCATAGGAGCGCATATTGTAACCAGCATAAAAATATGTGCAGAACTGTGCTGAATTTTCTCAAACAAAAGCTTTAAAATGTCACGTCATACCTTATCATATAAGACAGCCTCCAAATACTGGAGTAAACATGCCCTTTGCAATGTCCTAATTTTTTTTTCTTTCCTTTTTCTTTTTTTTTTTGGTAAAAAAAAGAATTTTTTACAGTGATGTACGGTCCCTGTATCTACCTTTAGTACTACAATTAATTTCATATACAGGAAAAAATGAAATAAACTTGTTTTCATTGATTTATTAATCCTACTTTTCTACACATCTTCTGCAATATCAATCCCTTTCCTATCTCAAAGGGGTACTAGGGCAAGACAGGCCAGAGCAAAGGGCATATGAAAATGAGACACAGAGCTTGATATGAAGGAAGCTGTGAACAGAGGCAAAAGATACTGGGCTGCAGATAGCTCTGGACTCAAGCTCTTTTGTGAGGATTTATGCAGATTTTGAGAGATCAGTAGAGTGTGTGGTAAACACACAGAGTTCAGAGGTCTGACAACATTTTTCTCCTCTTTTTTTTTCCAGATCACCGTTAGTAAAATCTGGGGCAATCAAGCACCCTGAAAAGATGGTCAAAAGAAAGAGAAAGGAAAAAAGTATATTAAGGAGTGATAAATATGAAAGCTGCAGGAAGCTCAGAGAAGCAGAGCAGCTGAATGTCGGAGCAGGGAGATGAGGGCACATTAGGACTACTGCATTAGAAAATGAAATTTGCACACACCCACAAAGAGTCAGCAAGACAAGATATGAAAAAAAGTAAATGGCTCTAACATAAAGCAGATGATGATAGGAGCAGCTTTCCTTCTTCTGGGAAAAAAAAGCTTTGACTTGAAGAGAGCCATGAAGCAAGTAAAGTAGAATAAATACGCCAATACATTTTTGTAAAAATTGAAAGCATATGTGTTGTGTTAAAGCATACATTTTAAACAAAAATTAACTTATAGAGATCTTTCCATTGAAGGAGGTAATTTGGGGCAGTTGGAGACTTAGCCAGTAGCAAAGACTTAAAGAGATCTGCACAATGACATTGGGGCCCAGACTGGGGAGGTCCCTTCTCTGCAACACCAGAAACCATTGCAGCATTGCACAGGAGGCAGAGATGCAATCCTACTACCAGCCCTTGGAGGAACCCACAAGAAGGGAAAACTTCAGGACCTGTGCTTCTTAATCAAAAGCAGTGCAGTTCTTTCCTGGTCCACATAGCACCGAGCTGACATAGGTGTTCAGCTATCTGGCTGTGTGTGTACTGTGACAGTGCAAACTCAGATCCACACTCCCCAGCTGTCCACTGTCTGCTTATGTATGAGATTGAAGGGATGTAAGTTGGGATGCAGGGAAAGTCATGGTACAGGCCCTCTCACACCCTCTGCAAAGAGCCCTGGAACACTGGGCTCATACTGGCTGCACCCAGGTCCTCCCTCTGCCCTGGAAACAAAGTCACATCACCGTTACCAGACAGAAAAACAGCTCTGGGTCTGACTGAGAAAAGTCCTGATGTTGCCTGCTATGAAACAGATGGGAACTGTAGCCCTTGGACATGAATATGCCTCCAGTAAGCAATAAGAAAATACAGAGTCAAATTACCCTTAGCACTTTGCAGCACCATAGGGCTCAGAAAATCTAGTCATATTCAATCACTTTCAGGAGTCAGCAGACACAGCAGCACATCTCAAGACAAGAGACTTTAATGCATTTTCCATAGACTTAGAAGAGAGGAGGGAGAAGGGGCTGTTTTGTCTGAAAATCGTTGTCTCAGGTGATAGGTTTAAAATGTGCCTGCTGACACACTCTTGAGACTTCCCCTAGCACTGCTGCGGGGCTGCAGGGAAGTGCTGTGTACTGGGAAGTCCAGATCTAAATGCACTTCTTTATGAGCAAATGAAACTTAACGAAAGTGTCAATTAAGAAATTTATAGCCTTATAGAAGCCTAGCCAATACCAAACTCAAATATTGTACAGACACAGTAGAGTGCATACATTAAAATACTAATGTGCCACCCTTCAGCTTCTCTTGCTCCTTGTTCCATTTAAATCTTCCTCCCAATCCAATCTTAATGTGTCCTCACTCGGCCTAAGATAAAGTATTATTCAGGCTCAGCATTGGCCCACATTATGTCTAGTCTTTAAGTTTCCACTGGTTTCTGACCCAAGGCATTATGTGTCTCCATCTCACTGTTACTTACTTCAATATTTATGGCATCCAAAGCTGGATGTCTCAAAGTTGCTTAATGTTCAGTTCCACTCCCATAAAAATTGGAGCCCCTCCTTTGGCAAACAGGGCAGCTTGTCTACTGCTCCTCCCACCTTTCCACTCAAATGGTGAGCACTGTTCTGCTACCAAAGAATCTGGTCGTTTTAATGCTCAATGAAACTTTCAGTGCTGCACGGGGTGTTTAAAACACTTTTATATTTCCTTACCATTTGAGAAAAAGTGCCACAGCAAAATGGGTTCTCCTCTCTGCTGACTTTCACTAATTCTGTCAATTTATCACTTCACCAAGTAACTCAGACCAATTTCTAGGTTCTTTCACTTACCCCCTTGCTGGGGAGGCAGGAGGCTCCTGCCAGCTTAGGATTCAGAGGCAAGTTAATTGCTTGCTGGGGAAACTGTTTTTGCCTCATTCACTTTGTGAGCTTTCTTTTCATTTAGCTATTTGGCTCATTTATAACACCACTTCTTTGTCCTTATATTAATTTCTATTCCCCATTCCCAAGCAGAAAACTAACAGAGAGGCTTTCCAGGAGGAGCTGCAGATATCACAGGCCTGACACGAATATACCAGATCCACGACCTTTATGACCTTCAAAGCATTTAAACATCCTGACTGTGACTGCTTTCTATTGCACCAATTATCCCTCTTCCTTTTGCACAGGACGTTGTGATGCCAGTTACTATTTGCACTACAGAAAGTGCTGCATATGAACAATAGCATGATATTCTTGCATTTGACTATTAATAACTATCACAAAATTGGTATGATATCTAGATTTGAATTGCACTTTCAAGTTCTTCAGTATGCTACCCATTTTGCCCTAGTTTTTGGTTCTTGAGCAAAACTGCTATAATGAAAAAGGATTTTTTAATGAAGTAGTAATGAAACGTTTATTCACAATATAAGTTGTTTTGGGATCTCTTCAATATTGTTTTGCAATTTCTTCAGCCTGTGCCTCAAAGACCTGAAAGTTTTTGTACCCTGCTGGAACTGGTTGTCCAGGTGATAAGCTGTGAAGCTGTGGCAGCATGGCAACCACTGTGTCTCAAAACAGATCCTCTCCTTCAGCCAGCTCTGGGCTCCAGAGCAAATTCAGGTGATGCCCAGAACAAAATTCTTTTCCTCTGAAGGATACAGATAAAATCTGAAGGAGGTGAAAATTATCAGGGGAATTTAGCTTGGGGCCATCCTTAAAAGTAGAACTTGGAAAATTCATGGTTTAAACTTATAAGTCAGAGAGCATAATCTTCTTTATAGAAGTGTATAATTTGATAGTTATATACTGAGTCACTGCATAAAGAAAGAGATAAAAGTACGTGATTTACCTGAGCATAAAAGGCAAGACAGGTAGTGGTTTAGAAGTAATCAGTACATTTTGCTCTTCAAAAGAAAATATTTGGTGTTGCTGAAAAAGATTTAAGAGTTCATAATTATATATGAAAAAATTAAAGTTCTCTAAAGCTGTATTCACACAATGAAAAAAATAGTGTCACTTTCCTCACTGCTTATTGCCAGTCACAAAGACTGACATTTGAGAGGTTTCCACCTGCATGGAGGCTTTTGTAAGAGTAACATCTTTGGGAAAATACAATCAGTGTCTAGACCCATGGAGAGCTTGACACTGATGTCTGCTAGCACCCATAGGTGCAATCCTACCCTAGCATGGTCAGGGTCCTATGTCACTTCCCATGGTCACCTACAGTGGTGTCTTGCCCAAAAACCTCACCTTATTCCTGTCCTTGCTCTTTACTATGAGACAATTTTCAATCATACTGGAGCAACAAACAGGTCCCCTCCTGCATTTGCTGGGAGTTTGGTTGCCTGAGACCTTGCCTCCTGTTCATTTCCCCTATACTTAATAACATTGCAAACCAGGTGCAGAGGTTTCACTACTTTTCTCCTCAACCTGTTTTTCGGGTTTCATGTAAATGATCTTTCCCACAAGAGATATGGAAGATTCAGATCACAAATAGAAAATACTGGCTTTTTGCCATGGTGAAATGGCAAAAAAAAAAAAAAAAAAAAAAAAAAAAGGCAATAAACCTATATTTCCACAATAGCAGCTTTGCAAAGCAAATTCTGGGAAATTTAAACAGCTGCTTTTTTCTTGGTATTTTAACTTTTATGTTCAAATTTCATCCAGGTAGTAGGAGAAACAACAAAACCAAAAAAATGAGCAGAACTTTTGAAATATGATCTAAACTAAAATAGCAGCAGTCTCAGAAGCACAGACTGAATAAATGCAAAAAATAAACAAATTGGTGTCCTCACATTTTTCTTTTTTGCTGTTCTTGTCGGTTGTTTTTAGAAGCCTTTTTTTGCTGGTTTTTTTTTTTAATGAATACGTATTCATGGGTCTTCATATAAACTGCACTGCAGGGGCTATACACAGCATTCACAACATTTTTTGAGCACCAGCCGCAGCTTTTTTCATTTTACAGATCATTATGAATTTGATAGAATGATTATACAGAGACAAATGTCCATATCCTACCTGATTCTCCACATGTAAGTTGGTTAAAATAATTTATTTTTCTTGCCTGGGCTAAGAGGTGCATAGTTCAGAGGGACTCATTGCTTACTCTTGTTTAATTGGTGATCAATATTGATTTCTTTAAAAATTATTCAGTAGCAGCATCTTTCTCCCATTAGTACACATAAAAGAAACTTAGTTAAATCTTGCAATAATTATAGTTAATGTATGCTTTCCACCTTTGCATTATTTTCTAGCTAGTAGATTCTAGCTATGGTCTTTTTACTAACAATTTCACATTTTCTCTGAGAGAAAATGAGGTCACAAAATTAGGCATAAATTGGACAGAATTAGACAACTGTGATATGAACACAGTGAATTCCTTAAAGGAACCATTCTATGAATATGGACAGTGGCTTGAAAAACAAGGATTCTGAACTCAAAATTTAGCCATTTCTCACAAAATCATTGTAATCCCTCCTCAGTACCCTGCTGTTTACAGTGAAAAAATGAAAAGAGCAAAGAAAATAATAAAAAGATTTTCTTAATTTCTAAAAGTTCCTAAAATTTTTACAACTGAGAGATCATGGAATACTCTAGACACAAAATAACTTGCAAAAATTACACTGAAAGCAGTTATGAGCATATGACAACCAACTTGCAAAGTATTGATGTAATATTGACACACTAGTTTAGAGTAAACTGGCAGCCATTTTGTCAGATAAAAAAGTTGATATTTAATGGTGCTTTTAAGATGGTAACACACACTCTATGTAAAAATAATAGCTGGAGAATCATCAATTATTGTTTTTAACTTTAACAGAACTTTCATTATACTTTAGCTTTCATAAACTGAAACTAAAGATGCCACCTACAACAACATTACTCTTCCTAGATGAAAATACTTCAGTTCTGTTGGAATGCACTAAGCTTGTCTTGATACAGGAGATACATTAAGATGACACTATGCACACTGGAGGGAAAGTGGGGATTCATTTTATTACTGAAACAGTATCATAAGCCTGGTGCTTTTCCCCATTATGTTATATGAATAAAAACCCTTGAATTTAAAACTAATGCCATTTTCTTCTTAAAGGATAATATATTTCTGCGTCATTTACAGTTCCATCAAGGCAGTAAAATAAAGAGTTTGTGAAACCCTAGTCAAAGGCCATCATATTTATTGCCTGTATCAATACCAATCCATGAAATAATTTTTATGTGTGGTGGTTAGTATTTACCATTTGCTTATATGATTGATACATTGCCACCAGATACAGAGATGCAGTATCTGTCTTTATACAGGGATCCTGCAGGTTATTTTTATAGCAACTAAACGGTATTCCATATCCTTAGTTAAATTAAATCAGATGAGCCTCATCAGGGGAAGTGAAGACAGTGATTTGTGTCAGACGAGAATTGAGCTTTTCTCAACTTCTTCCTTTTTAGGAAAAAAAAAGATTCAAACTAATCTCCAGCTGTGCATCATGGCAGGACCAGGTTGTCTCCAATTGTCAAGACTGTGGCCAACATGAGTGTTTAATAAGGCTCCTGTATGTCGCAGGGCTTTAATTTCTGAGGAAACCTTGGGGCTGGTGTGTACTCAAGTCTCATGCCAGCGTGGAGTTAGGAGGCAGCCAAGGTGTATACTCGAGAGCTCACTTGGGAGCCCAGACATAGAGACTGCTGGCAGCACAGTGGTTTAACACACTTACTTATGTCATTATATGTTCTTCTCTCTTTTCTCCAGCAGCTTGACAGTATATGGGATCTCATGGATTATTTCCACTGAGAGGCAGGTAACAGGATTTCCCTTGATGCAGCCTTGCTCATTGATGACATTAAACCCCATTTCTCAGTGTAAACTTTGAGAAGAGTGGCTATGAAGAGAAATAAATTCAGTGTATTCTTTTTCATGAGCACAGATATGTTGTGAGATGATGAGGTGGTTGGCAGTCATCATTGCCCTCAGAAAGCCTCCTGTAGCATGCTCTGGGGCAGGGGCAAGGTCCCAGCCTGTGCCTACAGAAGGGATGGTGGATTCATAACTCAGAAACCTGCAGCATGAGGGAGGATCAAGAGGTGATCCTGTGTTTCTGCTGAGCCTGCCTTCCAGGGAGAACTTTGCCCATGGCTTAGTAACTGCTCTGGTGACAGGGCTGTGGAGCCTGTATTTGGGAGGCTGAGTCTTTTAGAAAACTATTTGCGACTAGTGGGAGAGCAATCTTGCAGTTAATGGCATGAAAGTTACTTCTTTTCCTGGGTCTTAAGCCTGAAGGGTTTTTAAGCCATGGACAAGGCTCAAGAAGAGAGCAAGTAGCAAGTCAGGTGCCATCTCCTCTAGATACACAAGGGGAAGGTGGTCATTCAGGTCGCCAGGAAGGTCCCTATTTTACAGAAAGACTGAAAGATTTGTAAAAGGCAATTCATTCACCTTGAATGGTCAAATAATTAATGGACTGTGCGCTTTTCATGAACCTGTCCATAAAGAAAGAGAAGCTGCACCACAGATTTCTGGTATAAGGCTGTCATTGGTATACCTTTATATAACACTTATAACAACACTGACACCACATCATGACTGGAGGCTGGGACGAACTCTTACAGTCCGTGGACCCAAATATACAGGAAGAAAAAGAGTGAGTATAATACATAGTATTAGATGAAAGAGTAACAGGTAGAAGAATTCAATGCCAAGATACATACAGCCACTCAATCTGAGTTTTAGTTTTCTGTTGTGACTTCTTTTCTGTATCTCATCAAATATATGCAGAAAAAAAGATTTAAAATATGTATTCATCTAGTGCAAGAATAATCTGTGTTTTGTTCTTTCAATAATATTATGATAATTTTAGATGAATGAATAATCAATTCAAGAAAATTAAAAAGAGCATCTTTTTACCTGCTTATTTCATTAAAAGTCTTACATGGATTAATTCTTCTTCACTTGTAACTGCATGTCTATGGCATGAAAATCTTATTGAATCCAGGATTTAAGATACAACAGTAATATTGACTTCTAAATAATTATGCAAATTAACATATAAAAAAGTAATTATGGGGTTCTTCATAAGTGCACTAGAAAAACATCTAATTTACTACAAGATTTTCTTACTGTAAATACCAGTACATTAGTACTTTTTTTTCTTTTAATGAATGGTTTTTCAAAGAGCAAACTGCTGTTTATTTATTTAAATTAGCAGAATAAATTTTTTGTGCATAGTATGCTAAAGAGAAGTGGAAGACAAGAGAATATTTTCCCTGCCACTATTAAGCAAGTGTAATATTTTCATTTATTATAGAAATATGGCTAACCAACAGTGAGATAAACAACATCCTAGGGGAGTGTCCAAATTGTTTATTTTTATTTAATGAGAAAATTATTATCTTTGTAAACTACTATCTCCCCTTTATTTGTATTTGGTTACAGTCTCAAATGTTAGGAAAAATTTTTAGTGAACAGTTTTCCATTCACAAAATCTGGTAAAGAACATACAGAGAAAATTAGTTGAACTGGTTTTTGGAGGTTTTTTTACAATCATTTATTTAAAAGTAGAAAGGAGCCTACACCAAAACCTTCCTTTCAGCTTTTCACAGTTTTGAGGATTGATATCTCTTGGAAAAAACCTTGCTGCAAGATTGAGCCATCAACTCAACTTCATAGAATCAATCTTATTTTCTCACACTCAGCTAGAGAAAATCAGGGTACAGATCAGAATTTGAGGTATAGCATGATCATCTTCTTAAAAAAAAAAATAGAAAACCCCAACTTATAAAATTCTCATTTATTATTTCATTTGTTCCCAGTGTATGTAGTAGAGGTAGAATTCATTGTTTTAGGTATTGGTAAAATACATTATGTTAAAGCTTTGGTAGTTCCAAGCACACTGGTTGGAACTGGTTGGAACTAAGCACACTGATGTGATGCCTCATGTGGTTCATCTGCTATGCTGAAACCTATACAAAGAAGTCATGTACAGTGACCACCCAAGACACTAGAAAGCCATGCAAGTTACTTTCATAGGAAGAGTTCATATTTCCTCTCATTTGTCTATGATTTTTTATTTTTTCTGATAACAAACCCTGCTCATACGTTTTCTTTTCTCCCTTCACTAATGACAATTGGGAGTTATGCACCTCTGTGACCAGATATCTGCCTCTGTCAAGGCAGAGTGGACTAGAGAAGAAAAGACACTACACTGTCTGAAATTTCAGAAGTTTCATTGACAGAATAAGAGTTTTTTCCTTCACTGAGGACCTGCCACCTGATGCCCTGGGCCATGGCTAGAGGCACAGTTTGAGCTATCAGTGCTGCCCAGAGCAGTCCTCACCTCCCGCACACACCATCCTTCCCCACTGTATTAAGAAACAAAGGTGGATGAAAAATTTACGCTGACAGCATAAGGCAGTTGTTGCCCAGAGCAGTAAATGTCCTGATCCTCTTCACTGCTCAGCTATGATGGTTTAAACCGGTATGAGACAGAGAACAGGGTAGGGGAAGGACTGAATTCTGGAGAGGAGATGAGTCATTCCCCCTGCAGCAGCACAGGCTTATGTGAGCACTGCCCTACTACCTCCTCTCCTGTGGTCCATTCTGCAAGCCCTCCTCTGGTGATAGTGTTCCTATCATGTGGGAAATGGTCTCCCTATTGAAAAAGGGCTATTTTTTTTAAAGTCATGGAAGAGAAAAACAAAATTATCTGAACAAATTTCTTTCTTCTATGGGAAATAAAAGTCTGTGAAATCTCCATCCTCCAAGCAATTTGAACCTCTTTGCAGTGGTGTCTCATCAGCCAAACCAACAGACTACACTTTGGTGGTGCTATAGCTGTTACTATCTCATTATATTTCATTGCTCTATAGACAGAGGTATACTTCTGAGGTATACTGATACAACTGTAGCCACATTAGTAATATAATAATATACTTACCATGATAAAAAAAAATTATAGCCTGTCATCAAACAGGAATGCCTATTCAAAAATGTATTCATTGAAGATGTTATAAAAACTTTAGAGAGGGCTGCAGTTGGTGACTCAGCAAAACCGTTCACATAACAGCTGTTAAGTCAGCTGGAAAGTGAGGATTTCCAATTAGAAATAAGCAGGAGAAAAAAATTACATTCTGAAACACTATCATGTTTCTATGCAAGCATCACTTGTAAATAAAATGCAGAAATTGTGTGGAGAAGGCCAAAGCCTTTCTAATACTGCATCTGCAAAATTGTTTCAAAACACAAAGTTTTCCAGATATATCCCTGAGGTGTCAACAGCTCTTTATAGAATTTTTTTTTTTAAATTTAAACAAGTTATTAAAACTGGAGAGAAATTTAACTGACATCACAGGAAGACCATTTACTGGGACAAGGGAAGAGAAACTCAGTAGCTGCCAGTTTGGATGAGGAGATGAGTTTTCTGTCTCTGGAAGTGGGGCTCCAGTGCCTTTAATCTTGAGAAGCTGATAGTGCCTAAACCTCTCCTTGTCTACCAGATAGCTCATCATTACCCTGATTCTCTGCCCACTAAGGTCTGTACAAGACCCATACTTTTTTAGATTATGAACACCAGCTTTCTCTCTCCCTCAACAATTGGACAAAAACCCCTCTCTTTTCTGCACAGGTACATATCTGTTGTCTTTATCTTTGTTAAAAGAAACAAGCTGTCATTTTAAACCGTTTAAAGCAGAAAATACTAATGTATATAGCTTGTTTAACCAATCAGAATGCTTTTTTTGAATAGCGGGCTGGCATTGCTTTGCATAGCACCTAATAAGATGAGAACTGGCTCTCACTGTGAATATTATTATCACTACAGCATGCAATCATAATAAATTATAGTTAAATTTTATAATTGTCACTAATATTTATACTACTCTGACCAATTCCATTCTAGAATATCCAGTTTTACCAAGTGTAGTGGTATGATTTACTTTCCTAGAAGGGATGGGATCCCAACTCTCCAGAGGTATATTTAATTTTATACACTGTTAGTAGACCAAAAGCTCCTTATTCTCTCTTAAAACATCGTGCTCTTTATAGGCGTGATTCATTGATCATTATTACCAGTCAGCTACCAGCTTTTGTATTGTCATTCCTGCTAGGATGTCAGAAAGAGATCTAGCAAAGTCCCTGAGCAAAGTCTTCTTCAGGCAATTTAAAAATTTTAACTTTCATAATATTTTAAATGACATGAAATGATTCGTTCCAAAGAAGTTTGCTGCAGCTCAGAAGAGTTACAAATGAAGACAAGTCCTATAGATAACATATTTCCAAGTTTTATTTCTCTCCCTTTAGCAAAGTTCTCAATTATTTAGCTGCCAAAGTAGACATGCAAGAAACTCAATCCAAGAGGCTTAGTCATAGGCTAGCCAGGAGAGGAATAAATCACAAAAAGTAATGAAGGGCACTGAAAAAGACCCACATGTATTGATCTTTCAAAGCCTTAGAGTGCCATCAGTATTGAGTCATCAATTTAAGACCAGCAGAGGCAACCATATTAAGGGATTACCAACAACAGAAGTTGGCCTCTGCAAATCCTGAAAGGAAAGCAAACAAAACTCCAAGGATCTGTCTTATATACATTTGCTTCTGTTTTCATTCTTCTATATTCCCCATAAGCCTCATTGAAGAAAAAGTAGTCGGACCACAACATGGAATCAAGTGCCTTCGCTTTTGGGCCAGTTTAAACAACGTGGATCAAATTCTATCCATTCATCCGTAGGAAAGGTCAGAGTTTGCCTTGAATATCAAATAGTTGTAGCTAAACAAGAATATGAGCTTGCTTGCACAGAGTTTTTTATTGGAGAACAGAAACAAATGCATTAAGGGAGATCCTATCAGGTCTTCGTGGCCCAGTAAAGCACAGGTGGGAGCTGTTGGTGCCACCGGAGAGCCAAGCTGCCCACAAGGAAGAGTGTGAAGCTTCACAGCTGAATTATTTGCCTCCCAGTAGAAGCAGTATTTGGGGAATCTGTCTCAAAAACTTCTGCAGGTCAGGGGGCTTTGGGGGAAGTGTTAAGTATTCACCCTGTTCTCAATATTCAACACTTCCTCCTCCTCCTCCCTGCCTTTCTTCCCCTCCACATCTTTAATCTTCCAGGAAGATTTAATGTCACACAAAGAGTTTTCCTGAAATCTGAGTAGGTCAGCACAATGCATTGTGGACCCTGAATTCCATTTCTAGGGGACATCAAGCTGATCTCCTCCTCAAAAGCCTCCATACACAGTATCAGGTGATCAGTGGTAAATGAGTGTGATTCCATGGTGTGATTCCGTGTTGCTGCCAGCAGATAACTTTATGGTAAGAGCTTGCTGCAAGCTACATAATGCACAGCTTTGAAATTTGCTCTCCCCTCTTCCAAACACATGCATTTATACAATGTACCTCTAATTTACTGACAGTTAATACATATTTCAAAGTCCAGCTGAAATGGAGCCAAGGGGAAAGGAATATTCTAGTGAATTACAATGTACTATAAAAAAAGAAATGTAAGAAAAATCATATATGAACTGAAAATTTTTATTGAATTTCCACTTTATTCTGACATAGCATCTTTCAGTGCTTGACAGGAATTGCTAGCAGTTGCTTTCACTGCTTTTGTATATTATGTATCAGCCAAGTGTGCTGCTTTCTGGGAGGCATCTTAATGCAATCAAATTGCCCTGCTGAATGCATCAACTGCTCTGGCAAATTAAATAATTTCTCTAAATATTTCTCACTTAAAGTTATCCTATGAGGAAAAATATACTGTAATGAATGTCTTGGAGTCATAGCTCACCTGTACATGAATAATACAGAGGTGGCAATAGATACAAAAGTACTGGGGGTTTTTCCCATGTCCTTAGATGCTAGACTGTACCATGACTCTGGATATGCAGGAGAAACTAGATAGGCATTTATGAATTCAAAAGAATGGTATTAACGTGAAGTACAGTCAACTTAGTTTTAGACTATATTATCAAATTTAAGTCTTGCTCCTGGACTCTAATTACTATGCAGCTATTATATAATAATTGTAACAATTACTGTTTCAAAATAGTTCTTTTAGTACAGTATGAGAGATTTCAAAAAGCAATAGCATAATAGAAAAATTACAGTCTCACCACAAATGCTGCAATATGAACAAAGGACAGAAGCAAACCAAAGAGTCAGTACAATATTCCAGGAACTGATAGCTTTAAATTACACTCTGATCACTGTTACTTTTTCTGCTAATTAGGAGTGAGCTGAAATTCTGAGCTGGGGGGTACAAGGCAGAAACCTCTCAGTGTTGCATTGTACTGATCTGGCATGTTATGTCACATGCACAAAAAGAAACACAGAAGCTGCAAACAATAACCAAAGTCAGTCAAACTGCCTTAGCAAAGACAAGAGATAACCCATGTTGTTTCACAGTTACAACCATTTTTCCAAAGCTTACAATGAATTGTATATTTTTTTCCTATAAACCAAAAGCTTGCTGAGGACCTGCTGATTTTTACAGGCCAGAACAGGCACTATAACATGAAGGGCTGTGGGAAAGGGCTTGGCAATCTTGATACCAGTGGTACAATCATGGATAGACACCACTGACTGTCTCCAGGCTAAGCTCCTTCACTGTTCTTTGAATAGAACAATGCAGCAATGCTGTCTACACAACTCTTTTTTTCTGCTGCTGCTTCATGTGTGCTCCTGATCCTGCTGTGGGTCTCACAGGATCCACGTGACACAAAGGACTTTACACTGGCTTTCTGCACTGGACAGCATCCCTTTCATGCTTAGAGAACCCTCCAACCAGATGTAAAAACAACCAGAACACAGTTTATGTCTGTAGGAGACAGAAAACTTTCATCTTGTAGTTCTCATTCAAGTAAAATAATACACAAAAACAGAAGAAAGTCTTTATCTAATCTTTATATTTGCATTCTTGACTTCGTGAATGACAAAAGTATCTATTAAGCTATCAGTTAATATGCAAAAGTAAACAATTTGAGTGTTCATTATATGAACACACATGCGACAAGCTATCACAGGTCACTTCATAGGCAGAACCTGGTAAAGCCACTGTATTCCCTTAGTAATTTCAACCTTAATGAGCTCATCCTCCTTTCTGTAAGACAGCTGCTTGGCAGTCCTGGGGCAGCAAAGTGCCAATGAATGCAAAGTGAACGGTGTCCTGAGTTACTAAAGGCATTTCAGGACATAGAGTAGGGCAGAGAAGGAGATAGGCTGCTCCTCTCCCAGGGGCCTTCATAAAGCACTAAAGATTAAGAGCACAGTCTTTACATGAAGCTGGATAAAGACACCATCAGACACCTGAGTCATGTTAAAATCAGTAGGTGAAAAAGGAAAACAAAGTCATTGGTGATATGAAAGCTTTTAATACTTAGCAGATCCAAGTATGCCGCAGAGACACAAAATTACCGTTCTTTATGCCACAACAGAAGAAAACAGTAAGATTCTTTCATCCTTGACTGAAGAAAAAATGTACTTTTGAGGCTGAAGGGTTTTATTCCCATTATGAAAGAAAAAGAAAGAGGAGGTTAATTACTCAATGTCTATTAAAGAACGGCTGACATAGGAAGGACGATTTAATTAATGTAGCGAGGTCTGAGTTTTCAGAAAAGAGTTTCACAACCTTTGATCTCATCAGGAGATTTAAAGCTCTCTGAGCTAAGCACAAGCACCTGAAATAAGTAAGGAGAGCTTTATTCAGCAGCAGGCAAATAATGAACATATTTCTAGTGAAAGAAGCAGGATCAGTGAAAGCCCAGGCTTGCGTACATCGCATTAGGTGACCCTGGAGTCAGGACTGAGTAAACCCACGTATCTGACTGCACTGTCTTACCTTATCAGTGCTGAAACCTGGATACTGATGTGATTACTGATACCATAAAGTTACTTCTGGAAGTTGTGGGTGAAACATGTCTAAGGTTTCCTGGCATCACACAGAACAGCATCGAGCCTAGGAACCAGAATGGTGTACACTGTGGGGAAAATCTTCTTCCCTCAAAGTCAAACAGTTGACCATAGACTCTATTGGAAGTCTGTAGACCCCACTGGAAGATTTTTCCTTGGCTGCAGGTGATGGGTTCATCCACTTCAGGAGACACTTAAAGACTTCTGGAAAAACAAAAGGCCACTTATCCCTGATGATGAGGCCAATGTATTCCTGCTAGATGTGGCAGAAGCCTTTCTCCAGTATCACTTTATCTACAAATCTATGTTTATCCATTATGTCTAATTTGTTACAAAATAATTTCATTTTAAAAGTGAACTTGCATTTTCTGATATTTTAACAGAATTTTCTTTTGTAAATAAGGCCATTCATTTCCCAAGAAGAAAAGCTAGATTCATAGCAACTACCGAGGGCTATAGTGAGTCAGTACAGCTTTCAACTTGTTGCTAAGGGTCTGCTGCTTACAATTGCCTTTTCCCTTAGTAGAAACCAGAAACTAGAAAGCCTGAGGGAAAGGACAGTAGTCCTTGTCCCTTCATCTCACAAAAAGGGTGGACCTATCCATTTTATAATTAAATTCTTAGCAGATGCTTACAAAGTTTGCCGAAGATTTTTTTTCTTAAAAATTTTGCAACTCCCCAGCTGTTAAAGGCACTTCCCCTCATTAAGACTATTTACATGCAAAGTCTTATACTGCAGCTGCTTTTGTCATGACACCATCAGAATATTTGGAATGATTTATTTTTTTTAAATGGTGGAAAATGTATTTTCCATTTGTACTTGGCATTACATAACTAAGAATCTTTTCTGGTAAAAATCAAGCTGAATTTGCTGTGGTGGCACTAGTGTAGCTAACAAAGCTTGGCCCAGCACTGTACCCATAATTATATTAATATGTTTCAGAACCCTTTTATGAACTGAATAATGGTCATTCCTTTTGTCTGACTAGGAAGGAGAAAAAGAACCTCATCTATACGTCTGCCTTCTCAGTCTTATGCTCCTTACTCAATGTTCCGTCACAAAGGTTACAGCCTTAAAATTTATTTCTAAGGCTCATTTCACTATTAACAAAGTTTATGCATTTATACTAAAGGAAACCACATTTTTATATATTAACTCTAAGTGATAACCCAATGAAAAATCCAATACTTGGTCTAGTTATGGTGTTGTACTGGCATGATACTAAAACTTAGGTAATGAAAGTTGAATTGGAATGGACCGGCCAGGGAGTTGGTCAAGAAATGACTGGATGTGGCACTTAGGGCTATGATTTAGTTATCAAGGTGGTGATCAGTCAAAGGTTGGACTCGATGATCTTGGAGATCTTTTCCAACCTAGATGATTCTATGATTCTATGAATTGTTCCCAAGGGAGAGGGAGATGGGACAACTTGCCTTTTCTAATTTGCTGATGTCCTGAGAGGACAACAAAAGAAAAGACTTTCTAATCTTTCACCAAAGAAGTCCCAATAGACGAAAAGTAAGATAATGTTATAGACATTATATTTCTTGGGAACCTTTATTTATTTTATTCTTTGGGAAATAAGTACGTATGTTTTTACAAGAATTTATTAACTTATAAAATTTTCTTCTTCTTCCTTCATAAGCAGTCATTCAAGTGAGTGAAATGCCTCATCGAAATAAAATTAGAAGTTGCTTCTATCTAAATGCTATGACAACCCTCAAGGTATGAAGAGAATGGAGTCAGAAGACTTTAGCAGACATCTATGGACACGTGAAACTTGACCTCTGCAGGGAAGGCCTGAGATCTTCCTATCCAGCCACTCAGAGTCGGCGAGGCACTCAGCTCTCTGCAGCAGCCAGTCAGAAGAGTAGCCAGGGTCTGCAAGTTTAGTAAGTAATTTTGCAGGAACTATAAAATGTTTTTAGTATGCCCCATTGCATTTTAATAGTCAGTCTACTAAACCTGAGGGTGACTCAGTAAAGAATTTGAAATAACTGTTTTCTTCAGGAACAGGCCTAGATGCATCTGTTGATTTTCAGTGTTTTTATTTCTACTCCTTTTATCACTTAGGATACCTACATGAAAATATCATTGATTATAAGACCTCATTTATTATACCAGCAAACAATACTTTACGAGACATGACTGAAGGGCTCATACTTCTGATGTTGTATGCAAACTACAACACATTATCCTCTGTACTTAAAATTAACAACCAAAGAAATGGGTTACAGGTGACATCTAGCTGCCTCTAGAGATTGTTTAGGAGGATAAAGGTAGGGATTATAAAAACACCATATTTCCAATTAATTTGGAAGACAATATCTATCTTTTGGTTTCTCCCTTTTCTCCATTGTTTGGCTGCTCTGTAAGATGTTGGCAACCCTCGTGCTCTGCCAAAGGGACTCAGATTTTTAAAGGGGTCTAATTCCTGTTTAGAAATTCTTATGTTGCAGAAGTGCTGGGTGGTTAGCAGCTAGCAGGGTAAAGTTTTTCTTTCTTACTGGTTTACCTAGGCATGAAGTTCTTACTATCAGTGATGAACATGAGATCATTCAACACATGAGCAATTCCTACCCATCACTATTGTTTGCAGGGTGATCACCAGTGCGGTTAATTTCTGTATTTCAAGGCTCTGCCACAGTGCAAAAGTATGCTTAGGTCTGAATGGACAGGAACAGGGAATTCAAAAAGGAACATAAAGGCTTTTAACTCCTCCCAACCTTCAATTAAAATCTGTCCCAAATCATGAGTGAAGGTTTATTATTGCTTCAGACAGATGTTTGATTGCCATAGAGAAACAAACTGTGGTTCTCATTTCAGTGTCTAGCAAGCCAGTATTCACATGCCAGTATCCATCCTTAAAGCAAGAACCAATTGCCATGCTGTCTCAGCAGAAGCTGAAATGTGAACAGCAAAAGTGAGAGAATGAAAATGCTGTGCTCCTCTGTTGTAGGAAAACGCACATGCTGCTACATGCTCTAGCTAACCAGCACTCAAAAGTCATAAATTTCATACCTTCAGTTTGAAGTACAAATAAATTCTTATGGAGGAAGTCTAAGAAATTACTGAATTTATACATGAGCTGATGTGTGTATATATGGCTGCATCCCAAGTTTCCCTCCCAAACTTTCTAAATGCTCCTTGGTTACAATGACATAAAAAGTAATTGCTTGGCCCAGAGCCTATACTGAAAGGTTTCCTCTTGGGAGCAAGAGGTAAAACCAGCGCGACCATTCTCCACACTTCTACCCCTCTAAATTCCAAAAAAACCCTGTTTTCTTGGACCAAGGCTGGGCAAACACCAGTCAAGCTCTTTTTTCTTGCCAAGCCTCCATTCCATTGGTCCTGCTCAACCCCCCAGAGTCCTTGGAGTTTACTCCAGGGTCCACACTTGGTGGTTTATCAGCTGTGTCTGCTCCAGGCAGGCACTGCAGCATCAGTACAGGGCACATCCCACACCCAAGGCCAGGGCACACTGGCTCTAGCTCCCCTGCTGCCTTCCCCACCTCTTCACAGTGTCATGCTGCCCCAGAGCCATGACACCCTGGGCAGCTTCGGAATCACAGAGTCATAGAATTACATAGTTTGGGTTGGAAAGGACCTTTAAAAGTCATCTAGTCCAACCTCCGTCCAATAAGCAGGGATATCTTCAACTAGATCAGGTTGCTCAGATCCTCATCCAACTAGACCTTAAAAACTTCCAGGGATGGGACACCCACCACCTCTGGGCAACTTATTCTAGTGTTCTAAAACCTTCATCATAAAAAGCTTCTACCTAATACCTAATCTAAGTCAACCCTCTTTTAATTTAAAAACATTACTGGGTGTAATCACAGCAGAGAGCTCTTCCTGCTCCTCTGCATCTTCTCCCTACGTCTGAGTGGCACCCAGGCATACACAGACAATGAGGTACACAAGGGTGCCACCTTGACTCCTAAAAATATTGTCTAATATAGACTTTCTATAAGCTGCCACATGTCAATGCTATTTCATGATAACCAGAAAAATTACACTAAAAGCATTACTCCTACATGCACAAGATTCAGAGGCATCATTTTTCAGAAGATAAACCTTGAGGCTAACATTTCTTGGGAATCCACTATCAACTCTCTAATTGTGTAAATATTTCATAAGAAATTTTGCCCTACTTTAGATGACAGAAAATTTCATAACTTCTGCTACCCCTGATAGTACCATGGGCTACTCTCCTGTGCAGAATGTGACTTTACTCCCTTAAACTGTTTGAAAAAATATGACCTTAAGCTTACTGTGATAGATTTTGTAATAATTGTCCTTTCTTTGGAAGAAGAAAAAAAGAAAAATGAGCAGGTGTGCCTTTGGGATAACAGAAACGGCAGTAACAAGAAAACTGACAATTTTTAGAAGAAAACAAATGTATCATGGATAAAGGCTTTCTGTACACAAACAGTTTGATTAATAATACTGTTGGTATGTTCATAGAAGTGTTATAACAATTCTGTGGTAAAGATGATATATTACTAGTCAAAGTATGAGTTCTATACAGGAAGGTCACCATCAGCCTCAAGACTGAAGACTTTCCCTTGGTCAAGGAGGATTGCTTTAGAGAACACCTAGACAAACCTGACACGTGCAACTCCATGGGCCCCGATGGGGTGCATCCATGCTGTTGAGAGAGCTGATGGACACCATAGTGAGGCTGCTCACAATCATCTTTGGAAGCTTGTGGAGATCAGGAGAGGTGTCTGAGCACTGAAAGAAAGCAAACGTCACCATAATCTTCCAAAAGTGCAAGAAGGAGGACCTAGAAAACTACCAGCCAGTCAGCCTCACCTCAATCCCTGGAAAGGGGATGGAGCGCCTCATTCTGGAGACCAGCTCTATCCACATGGATGACAAGAAGGTGATCAAAAGTGGCCATCTCATTGTGGATTCACCAAAGGTAAATCATGCCTGACAAACCTGATTGCCTTCTGTGATTAAAAACTATCTGTATAGATGAGAGGAGAGCAGTGGATATTGTCTTGTCTTGACTTTAGCAAGGCTTTCGACACTGTCTCTCACAACATCCTCCCACGTAAACTTGGGAAGTGTAAACTGGATGAGTAGACAGTGAGGTGGGTTGAGAATCAGCTGAATGGTAGGTCCCAGAAAATCATAATCAGTGGCAAAGGGTCTAGTTGTAGACCTGTCACTAGTGGTGTCCCCCAAGGTTCAATACTGGGCCCAGTGTTGTTTAACTTATCCATCAATGACTTGGATGAAGGGACAGATGCCTCCTCAGCAAATATGCTAATGACACAAAGCTGGGAGGAGTGGTCAATAACCTAGAGAGCTGGGACCTCAACAGCCTGGAGAGACTGGCAGATAAGAGGTGTTTGAAGTTCAACAAAGGTAAATGCAGGTTCCTGCAGTGGGGTAAGAATAACCCCAGGCACCAGTGAAGGTTAGGGTGTGACCTGCTGGAAGACAGCTCTGCAGAGAAGGACCTGGGGGTCCTGGTGGACAACAAGCTGTCCATTGTATTCTGAGGTGCTCTAGAAAGAGCATTGCCAACAGGTCAAGAAGTTTAATCCTACCCCTCTACTCAGCCACAGTGAGGCCACTATCTGGAGTGCTATGTCCAGTTCTGAGCTCTCAGTACAAGAGACATGGAACTCCTGGAGCAGGTCCAATAGAGGGTAACAGAGATGTTTAGGGGCCTGGAGCATTTCCCTTAACAGGAAAGGCTGAAGTCTGCTCAGCCTCAAGAAGAGACAATTGAGAGAGGACTTAACAATGTCTATATGTATTTGAAGGCAGGGTTCCAAGTGGATGGATCCAGGCTCTTCTCAGTGGTGCCAAGTAATAGGACAAGTGGCAATGGGCAGAAACTGATGGACAGGAGGTTCCACCTGAATATGAGGAAGAACTTCTTTACTATGCTGCTAATCATGCACTGGAACAGATTGCACAGAGAGGTTGTGGAGTCTCCCTCACTGGAGGTATTTAGGAACTGTCTGGATGCAATCCTGTGCAATGTGCCATAGGATGTCCCTGCTTGAGCAGGGAGTTTGGATGAGATGACCCTCCTGTGGTGCCTTCCAACCTCACCCATTCTGTCATACTGTGGTTTGTGGTCGTGTGTTTCTGTGATTCTGTGACTGCCTCATTGAGCCTTGAACCCTATAGCTGCAGTGTTTCCCTTTTATTGCCCCCCGCCCTTTTTTTTTTTCTTTTAGCTTGAAATTTGTATGTTTATAACAAAAAAAAACCCCAACTAGTTGAATGAATAATGTCATAGATAACAATTGTCTACTACCATGGAGAGGACACCAAACATGTGAAGGTGGATGCTTATGCAATTTTGCTATAGCGAAATCTAGTGTCTAATCTTGAAGAAGGGATCCCCATCAGATTCTTGAGACTGTGATTTAAAATGTGCATCTGTTACACCCTCTCAATGCTGGGACACATTGGGAATGTTCTGTCTTCTGGAACACTTTGAAAGTCTTTCAGCTCTTCAAAAATAGCAGAGAAACCTGGCTATGTTAAATCAATTTGTTTAGAATCCATGAAATTGTACTGACGGGTCTTTCTTAATGTATGATTATACCTATAGAGAGGATTTGCTGTCAAAGCTATCTTGTCATTAGGGTCTTTTGTATCGTACTGATGACATCATCTCCAGAAAACTCACCTGAGGTAAAATAGTTTTGTTTAAAAATTTAGTGATTCGAATGCCTGACTTTTGAATTATAAAGAAGATGGGGAGGGGGAGGAGGAAGATAGAAGTAAAAATTAAGCAACAAACAACAAAAGAAACGTAGCAGTAAATATACTGCTTCTACCAGTACACAGAAAGCAGCTGGAGTGTGGCATGTTGTATAGCTGGATTGTCAGCTACATCTGTGCAGATCAGACAGCCAAATTTTGTGTTTAAAGCATGCTAATTAACCAAACCATTCCCGGAATAAGGAGAAAGAATTTGCCCAAAGTGATTGCACAATATTTCATTCTTTTTCATCTATCCATTCAGCTAAGCAGTTCACATGCCAATAAACTTCAAGCATTTTGAAAGAATGTGGATTACTTGTCCAATTGTTGAAAGATCTGAAGATATTTCTCAAGTACTTGTAGCTATCCTGAGTGTTTCTTTGTCAACTTGTGGCATTGCCTTTTCTCAGTTACAGAGGGTGGATACTAAAGATTAAACTGATGAAATTTATTGACACTTCTGCAGTAGACCAGATTAATTTACAACAGCAGAAAAGCATTAAAGTTACTGATTAGAAGTGTTACCTCCAAGACACATTTTCAAGGATACCTAAAAAACTTAGCTGTCCAAATTCTGCTACATGATGGTGCAACAATCCACTCTCTTCAAAAGTTTGCCAGTAGAACATGGTAAATTTAAAAACATTTTCAGTTGGAAATGTCCAATCCCTTTGTAATGAAATAGGATGGACAAACTTCAAAACATTTGCTTTAGAACCATTTAAGCAATGAAAAATGTGTTCATGCGTATTCCAGTGTTTCAGAGTAGTAAAAATGGGATGCACGTGATATGATAATTGCATGTCACACAATGTATCTTATAAAGCTGGAAATACTACTAGAAAGAAGTCTCCTGAGGCTTCATCCCCTTCATTTTAAAATCATATTTCTTCTGATGTTTTAATAAAAGTGTACACTGCATATATGATATTTTTAACATCCACCAACTGCATAAATACTTTGGTTGTATAAGTGATTCAGCCTTGACAATATTTGAATAAATTTGTCCTAACTGGGAGCCAGAAGCTGCTCCTTTTCAGAATGATTTTATTTTAGGGAAAGATTGCCTGGACCATTTCTCAAAAATATGAATTGAGATTGTTCTGCAGTTAATTCACTCCCCAGCTGCGACCATCATCAGCTGTCAGGCCACTTCATCAGCAGCCAGAATATATAGATCTTCATTTAAAATGTTAAACTCAAAGCATAGACCATTCTGGAAAGCAGTGCCAGACACTGACACTTTTTCAGGACAAGAGTTTTCCAGCAAATAGTATATACAGAGCTAAATATAGTACAGCCCTACCATGGAAGTATGTGGCTATCCTTGCTATAGCTCAGATAACCACAAAAGTGCTTTTCCAGCCAAATGATTTGCTTATTTGCCTACCCCAAAAATTTACATGGTTTGGATTGGAAAAATAAATGTAAGCACAACAAGTGAAAGGACAATTCCCCTCCTTGGGGAAGGTGGGAAGAAATATTGTCAGAGGAGAGTTGTTTTTGTTAATTAGAATACTAACAACAAACATGTCTATACAATCAGCTTCTGTCTAATTAATTTAAATCTAATCAAATGCAACATGAACTCCAAGTACAAAGGAATTGATCTTATTGTCAGAACTTTTCATAAATAGGAACATTTGCAATTGCCTTAGCAATTAAAAACCAAAATTGTAAGAAGGCCAGCTCCTAGTCAGTATAAATTAGCATTTCTCTATTAATTTAAATATGGCAATATTGATTTACTCTAGCTAAAGTCTTGACCACACGAGGAGTTAAAAAATATGCGAGCAACAATAGATAAAATGTATAAGCAACTATGGTGAGTAATATTCAACTGCAGGTAATACCGTATTGGCCAAGTTTACAAGCCCACAGAAATATTTTACAAATCCTCAGTATGTCCTCTGCATCCATATAATGCTGCCTGTGAAATCATAAGTATGTCTTTCACTAAGGCTACACCATTAGTGAGCTCGTCCATAACCGCAAAACATTACCCTACTTCGTGTCTATTCATGCACATGCAGTGCATAGACTAGAGAACATGCATATATGTAGACCACAGAGAAATCTTTTCAGCATCAATATAAGCTGCTAACCAAGGCCTCACAAAGGCACAGGAATGGCCTTTGAAATTAGAAGGGTCTTATTACATGGTACCATCAAATGAGGAGCTAAAATTTAGATAAATAGTTGGGAGACAAGGAGCTCTTTGCATGGTGGAGCTACCCCTGTGCAGAGATGCTGATGCTGTGAAGGCTTTAGGTTATGGTGGCTTGGTGGTTTCTCACAGAATGGTGGTTTTCCAGGGAGTAGGAAGCCATGCAAACAGTGAAACAGTGAAAGTGAGAGAGAAGGAGGTCACTCAGAGTTTTCATATCTGCAGTCTTTGCTTCAGAGATGAGGAAAATGCTTGCTTCAAAAGAATTAGACAGATGGATCAGATTTTCTACTGAAAACCAAATGAGACATTTTTTCAGGTCTTTATCTGATATTTCCTTTTTATCTATAGTGATTCAGGAATGCTGCTTCAAATCCACCATCTGCACATCACTTTGTAAGAAGAAAACCTAGAGTCTTCTATAGCCTAGCATATCACAAGAGGAAAGCCTGGCATCTAACCATAGCAGATATGAAAACTGAGTAACATCCTTCTCTCTCAGTTGCACTGTTTGCATGGCTTATTACTCCCAGGAAAACTACCATTCTGTGAGCAACCACCAGGCTTCACGTAGGACTAATGTCTCCCATAGCAGAATACAAAGTTGTACCTGTGATGTCTGCACGGGTATGATACTCAGCTCCAGTTCCAGCACAGGAGCACTATTCAGGACTTCTGTATTCTGGTCCCTTTGAGGTGAGGTGTCACTGTGGGAAAATGTGGCTTAATTTTGAAAAGAACCAAAAACTAAAGCATGTCTGATTACTTGAATTAGCCGAGATAAAAACTTCAATTTAAGAAATGTCAGAATGTCTCCATTCATATTTTTCTGGAATTTTCATTATAATATTTTTGTCCTGATTTGAGGAAAAAAGCAAATGTTAAACTACACAAGTTTCCTGTGGGATAAAATTTCCAAATTTAGCTCTACTAGAGCAGACATACAAATAAAGTTGTCATAATCCAGAAAGATATGCATTTTCCATGTGCACACATACTTCTATACACCTATCTTCTCCTGAATTCTCCAAGAGGATTTTTCCTACCCCAAATGATAGGAAATTATCTTTCCTTTTTAGCCTTTATGCAGATCTGGGTGGTTGGTATTTGTGTACCCAGGCTTCTCAGATTCAAGAAAAAAAAAATTAAGAAAGAAAAAAGGTTTGTTTGTCACAGTAAATTAGAAGAGATTTACTTGATAACACCAAGCTGCAAGCTAGTATCTGTAATTATCAGAGTTGAACACCAAAAGGAGCTTTTACCAAACCAAGAAAGCACCTTAAGAGAAGGATTCCAGTCTGTACTTATCTGCAAGTTTCAGCATCTTTCTCCTAAGCTATCTGTATTTCTTCTTCCCAATGGTCTCATCATTCTTGGGTGCTACCTCTGCTGCATCCTTGGGAAGAGCTCTTTCTAGTTCATCCCAGAATTCCTACAGTTTCAGGCATCCATGGAAGTGTTGGTAACTAAACTGGTGCCAACCATACAGATAGTTTCTCAGTTTAGAACCTTTGTCTCTCCAATGGAAAAATGGAAAAAAAGAACCAATGTCTTTGCAATGTGTCCTAAAAATGACATATGCATGGGAACTAAGGATAAGGAGCAGAAGTTCTACAGTTACCACAAAAGTCTTTGCTGATCCAAAGATAGAACATCAGGGCACAAAGCAGCTGTTCCCTATTTCCAGTTAGGGCCTTATTCACTTAAGATTTTCATGAGGGTAGATGAGAATTAACTTCATTCTAGACAATTAATTTAAATGACAATGAAATTCATACTACAGAAAGGGAAAGTCAGACCTATTTTATTGAGGAGAATACTGCCCAGTACATCATACCATACATTGTAATAGTTATCATAAAATCATAGAATCAACCAGGTTGGAAAAGTCCTCCAAGATTATCAAGTGCAACCCTTGATCAAACATCGCTGTGGTTACTAGACCATGACACTAAGTGCCACATCCAGTCTCATCCTAAAACCCTCCAGGGATGGTGAATCCACCACCTCCCTACGCAGTCCATTCCAATATCTGATTACCTCTCTGTAAAAAATTTCTTCCTAATATCTAACCTAAACTTCCACTGGTAGAGCTTAAGATTGTGCCCTCTTGTCCTACCTCTGGTACATTTGCTTACTACCAGAACACCCAAAATAGAATGAGTTTGAGGCTCTCAAACCATGCTTTTGCCTGCCAAATCTGACTTTACAAGCTTCTGATGAAATGTTAAATGCATCTATTATAACGTATTCTCATTCCACACAAATACTTGAGAGCTATTGCAGTTGCAAAGTTTTCCTTCTAAAACCTCACTCCCCAAGCGAGAAAATCTTTTGCCCGGGAAGGTTTGGAGCAAAGAAATAATATCCCAAACTGAACATAAACCAGTAAAAATGTCCACACTTTTTCTCTTTTTTTTTTTGGTAATAATATTCAGCAATTCATATAAACTGCATGAAATAAACTTCTGCTTGGAGCTAGCCTCCAGCTTTAAAAATTTCCATTTCACAGTCCGTAAATACTGTGTCATTCCTAATCAAGCCGGCATCTTGCACGGTCAGTAAACACATGATATTTTGAACAGCAGTGTCTGTGATGCCTGCTAAATGGCCAGCATACGAACCATTCTTTCACCAGCTCTTCTGTTTTATTTTGTTTTTAACCCAGTCCAAACAATTAAACCAGTAGATTAAGTATGCCTTTTGCTGTCACCTGACCAACATCAGAGATCTGCCTCAGGCCCCATAAAGGCAGATGCATAAGAACAGTTTGCTGTAGTGCCAGCCTGAGACAGACACTGCTCTCTTCCTCCTTTGACAGGTCAGGAGTCCTCAGACTGTGAAAGAAGTTCTAGCAGGTGATGCTCAGTAACCAGACAGTCAGACACTCAGTCTTGCTCATAAACCAAAGCTAGTTAGACTTTGTATTTCCTGTTCTTATTCTTTTTCTTATTTCTTGTTGACATGCTTACTAGACATCAGAATAACTAAACATTCTCTACTGCTCACTCACACAGTATCGAAAGCCTTGGTGAGATCAACAAAGGTAACACAGAGCCTTTGTTCTGTTCCATACACTTCTCTTGCAGTTGATCTGTGGTAGATTTTGGAAAGTTTAGAATGTCCTCCTAAGTTCCTCAAAATGATCACCTCGCTTCATGAGGACCAGCGTGGCCAAGTGAGATATGGCGATGCACTTTCTGAGCCCTTTCCCACAGCCAGTGGTGTGAAGCAAGGCTGCGTTCTCGCACCAACTTTATTCACAATCTTCTTCAGCATGATGCTCCAAAGCATGAGGCCATGGTAGACCTCGATGATGAAAACGGTGTCTACATTCGATATCGTACGGATGGGAGCCTGTTCAACCTAAGGCGACTGAAGGTCCACACTAAGACCTTAAATCATCTTATCCATGAGCTGCTTTACGCTGATGATGCCGCCCTCATTGCCCACACAGAAGTAGCTCTGCAGTGTTTAACATCCTGCTTTGCAGAGGCTGCTGAGCTTTTTGGACTGGAAGTCAACTTGAAGAAAACAGAAGTTTTATATCAGCCTGCACCTCAGGAAGTCTCCATCATCCCCATATCACCATTGGTGAAACAGAGCTTAAATCAGTCCAGCAATTTACCTGGGAAGCATCATCTCCTCAGATGGTAAGATTGGTTCAGAAATAGACAACAGGTTAGCAAAGGCATACAGAGTTTTCGGTAAACTCCCTAAAAGAGTGTGGCAAAACAAACACCTGAAGAAAAGTACAAAGATCAGCGTTTACAGAGCCATTGTACTGTCTATTCTTTTATATGGATCTGAATCATGGGTCATTTACCGCCACCACTTGTGTCTCTTAGAACGCTTCCATCAGCGCTGCCTCTGTACAATCCTAAACATCCACTGGACTGACTATGTGACCAACATGTCTGTCCTTGAACAGGCAGCAGTCACGAGCACTGAGGCCATGCTGCTGAGAACACAGCTGCGCTGGGCAGGGCACGTCTCCAGGATGCAGGACTACCGCCTCCCTAAGATCGTGCTCTATGGGGAACTTACCACTGGCTGCCGCAAGAGAGGAGCCCCGAAGAGGAGATACAGGGACTGCCTGAAACAATCCCTCAGCCTTGGCCATATTGATCATCACCATTGGTCTACTCTGGCCTCCAATCGGGAGGCCTGGAGACACAGCATCTATAACGCTGCTGCTGCTTTTGAGAACACACGCAGGATCACTCTCGAGGAGAAAAGGCGACGCAGAAAGAATCGCATCTTGTCGATATCACCTGGGGAGTCTTTCTGCTGTGCCTTCTGCAACTGGACTTGTCTACCTCACATTGGCTGTTTTAGCCATCAGCGCGCTTGCAGCAAGCGTGGGTAGAGCCCTTCTCAAATCTTCCTTCACGAAGCCTAGCCATGATGATGACCGCTCACTACATTACATTTGCAAGGCCTATTTTATCTACTCATACTCATCAAATTAGATTCAAATAAAACAAAATATAAGACTTTTTATATTAAGGTCAAACATACCACTTTATAACACATGTTTTTCCTCAAATTAATCAAGTTTAGAAATTGTTGTAAATCTACTTTTTTGTGTATCCATAAGCATACATCATTTGTGATGGTTTTGTGCCCTTGCTGGTACAGTAGGAAGGAAAGGTTTTAGACAATTGTCAGTATTCATTATTAAACAATTTCAGCTGACTCAACGATTCTGATTAGGGTTTCTAATGCATATTTCAGGTAACTTTATACAGAGTCATTTTTAAGGTTAGCTGACTTGAGAGGAAAGACAAATTCAAAGTAAACTTTCTGTTGCTCTTCAACATGTTCTGTAGATGACTTGGGCACAGGGCAGAAAGGGATACTAAGCAAGTTTGCATAAAAATTGGGAGAAGCTGTGGACTCCCTTGAAAGCAGGAAGGCCCTGCAGAGAGACCTCAGCAAATTAGAGGATTGGGCAATCACCAACTATAGGAAGTTCAACAAGCGAAAGTGGTGGATTCTGCATCTGGGATGGGACAATCCCAGGTGTACAGACAGACTGAGGGATGAGATGCTGGACAG
This sequence comes from Myiozetetes cayanensis, assembly GCF_022539395.1. Lineage (NCBI taxonomy): Eukaryota > Metazoa > Chordata > Aves > Passeriformes > Tyrannidae > Myiozetetes > Myiozetetes cayanensis. Next base: position 81,502,865 of record NW_026087411.1, on the reverse strand, counting down.
CAGTGTCACAGAAAGGGACCTGGGGGTCCTGATCAATGGCAAGTTGAGTATGAGTCAGCAGTGCCCCGGCAGCCAGGAGGGCCAGCCATGTCCGGGGGGGCATCAGGCAAAGCATCGCCATCCAGTCAAGGGAGGGGATTGTCCTGCTCTTCTCTGCCTTGGGGCAGTATCACTTTAAATATTGTGTGCAGTTTCAGGCACCGCATATAAGAAGATATTAGCTATTGGAGAGTGTCCAAAGAAGGGCAACAAAGATAGTGAAGGGCCTTGAGGGGAAGCCCTGTGAGGAGCAGCTGAGGTCACTTAGTCTGTTTAGACTGGAAGAGAGAAGACCAAGGGGACACCTCATTGCAGTCTACAATGTCCCTGTGAGGGGAAGAGGAGGGGCAGACAGTGATCTGGAAAGGGCAACCAGGTAGGAGCCCACTCAGCTCAGGCCTGCTAAAAGACAAAAGCTCACAGCTGCTTGAAGTGACTTTGCAACCAGACCCCTACAAAAATGAAAACTAAAAATTAAAAGTTAAAAATAGCAGTTTTAAGGAGTATAACTGAAGAGTCACGCTTTGTGCTTACACTAGACTAAGACAGGTACATTCAACAAAAGAGATGAAGAAGAGTTCAAAGATTTCAAGAATTTTAATGCTTCTTTCCCTAGTAATGCATGATTACTGCAGTATCCATGAAGTATGAAAGAAGAAATGGGTTATATTGATAGGATTTGAAGTCCTGGTTATCCCTCATTCAAAAATTTATTGGTTGTTTACATTGTCAAATTTCTTATGTGGTAGTATAAATGCCAGCACAATTATTCCATGGAAGTAGTCTGATGTTGGAATTGTCCTTACATTCATTTCCTCTAGAAAATAACTGTTAGGAGATACATGATACATAGCTGCCAAGGAGAGAATTTGTCTAGTGAGAAATTCTGAACATGAAAATAAATCATTTGTGCACAAGATTGTAAGTTCTTCTCACACATCCCCATCATATGAAGTAGCAATGATTCCTATCAAAAGCAAAGCATTAACACACATTTAGTAAAATATGATGATTCTGAAGTTAAAACTGTTAAGCAAACATGGTAGATCAAGTAAAAGAAATATGACGACAGCAGGCAAAGATTTATTGGAAAAGTAATCATGACAGTCAAAAATATTTTATCTTCATTAAGAACAAAAATCAGTGCAGAAATTGACAAACTTGGTAGGTTTTCCTTTTTAACAAGAATGCTAAAGGCTTCTGAAAAAAACCCATGAACACTAAGAATATGACAGTTAGAGGTAGAACAGGACACAAAAGACATTTAAAGACTATCTGAGAGGGTGTTTGTGGGGGTTAAAGAAACAGACAACACAGTTAAAGTAGAAAATGAAGAACAATGCCACCGTTTCCCCTCAGCAGAATATATGTGTTCACAGTTGTTAAACCAAACAAGTTCTACAGCCAACAACCAAGAAATCAAGTTACAAGTAATTCTTCTACAGCTTTCAGCCACATGGCAGCATATGAAGACAAATACGTCATCAAAACATACCAAAGAATTATGGTCAAAGAACAGAGCATATGAAATTTGCAAAGCAGAGCTATGAAATTAAGAAGTTTGACAAGTACTCTCCTAGGTATGTATGGGATAGTATGATAGTTAATTCTATGAACACAGAAATGCATGTATATGTATACATTCATATATCCTATGCATACATAAGGGCACACCGATTTGCAATGTATGCGAAGGACAATTAATGGTAGAATGTTGGAAATGCTACTTCAGGCTTCCTAATTACATCTTGGGATGAATTCTTCAAACCATTTGTTTTATTTGCTTCTATATTTACTCATGAATATTTACATAGAAAGAAAATTCTCCAAGGAAATTTAGATGAAAAGGAAGAATAAATAATACGGTTCACTTTATCCAGGTTTCTCGATAAGTAAACTTGTGTTTCCTTCTTGTCTGAAAGTGATACATTTGTACTCCTAAAAGATTCTTATTTTTAATAGCCAAATTGGATAATATTTTTAAGAACCTCAGCAAAAGTTTGGCTCATTGTTTAATGTAATTTCATTCTACATATTTCTTCTTTCTGAAAATATCAGAGACACCTACAATTATTTAGGCAAGTTAAACAAATTTAAAACTCTATTTCTTTTTAATCTGTCAAAGCTGTTCAATGAACAGATGAAAGATTGTTGTAACATTACTGTGCAGCATAGACTAGTGAAATCATAAAATCCAGATACAGATGGAGTTCATAAAAGTATTAAGAACTTTTTAACACTTTCTTGTTTTTTTTCCTGACCTCTCTAATGTTCAGAATTGCCTGGGAAGAAAAAAGAATGATGGGTACAGACTCCTATAAGGTTTCTAAAACATGCATCGTTTTTCAACTATCGTCTATGGCAGCTTATCATGTATGATGTGCAACTTTGCCATTGCAACTGCAAATACATATGAATATTTTAGAAAAGTACCTTTATTTATTTTAGTTAGTAGGTCTTGACCTTCACAAGTCTTTCATATTTCATATTAAGTTAATAGTCATAGAATAATTTGGGTGGGAACTGATTTTAAAGACCATCTAGTCCAACCCACCTGTCATAGCAGGGACAGTAGCTGTTCGGTTACCATAAAAACACATTTCCATTGTGAGAACAAACTCTCCCAACAATAACAGCTCTATTTATAGAGAGTGTACCTCTTCAAATCATTACTTATTCTTCCAGACCTCAAGAATAACTTTTGATTTCAGGTATAAGTGTGAAAATCATAGAAAGTGTCCATGAGGTTGTCTAGTCTATCCACTTGATAAAAAAAGTTTTAATTTTGTCCTTCTTGCTATCTTGTGTCTAGTAAAGTGCAATTTTTCAGCAACAATTGTAGGTCTTCAGATGTAGATATAGAAGAACCATATTCTTTCATTCCCCAAGGTGTGATGCATTTGTGCCTTTCTTTCCTCTTATTTGACCACTTTTAATAAACTCAAAACTTTCCAAGTTAGAGATTCCTTTAGTCATTTAAGCTATTTTCTAAATATCTTTTTAGTCATGACTGACCAGATTGAACTTTTATACCAAAAAATGTTGGGTTTCAAATTTCTACTTGTAACCACTGTTTTCTAAATTTCATTGGACACCCTGTTAAGTAAACACTAAGAATGTGTTACAAAACAATTTCTACTTGTTTCTCCATGGTTTTTCAGTTGCATTCCAATCAACAGATCCTGATTACGATGAGGAACACAGACTTGTTCTGGAGAAAATAGAAAACTGGATTTATCCAGAGCTAACCACCAATGCTGGGAAATATTTCTTTGTGGAATAAAATATTTTGATAAATTAAAAATATTTTGTCTTTCTGTTACGTTTTTAACCTCTCAGTTTGTTGTATGCTCACTGCAGTGTATTGTAATACATGTGCTAGTTAGGTTGTGTGATAAAGGGGTCACCTCCACATACACACAAAAAAGGGACCTGAAGCACAGCGGCAGAAAAGGGAAACCAAGGAACACAGACTGGAAATGAAGCCCCCAACCCAGCTCCTCCAAGGGCTTTCCTCAGCCTCAGTCTCAGACCCGTGGTGTAGGACAAGGACATCTAATCCCAGGAGCTGGGGACACAATGGACCACACTGCAGACCAAGTGGGGTTGCTGACTATCAGCATTTGGTATTTATTATGGGAGAGTTGGAAACAATGACAGAGTGAATGCAATAGCGTTTGAAGGACCTATATGTGTTGGCGGAGGGGCTCTGAGACATAAGAATACGACCTATGAGATCTTCAATATGTCCGATTTATTAGGATAGCTCAGGGGTTTTATAGTATCTGTATACAAGGTCTCGTGACAAGAAGCACATAATTGGTTACAGATCACTGTCCAAATACATTTATAATTGGTTATTAACAGGTAACAAGGCAATTATTTACTTTATCAAACTCCACCTTCTTCTTGGCACTGATTTCCTTTTGTTCTAGCAAAGAGACCTGCAGCCATCTTGGCACTTATAACTTATAGAACTTATAAAACTATATAAAAGCTTATAAAAGTTTATAAAAGTACAACACACAATATAAATTGCTCACACATTCAAAATGTTCCTCCCACGTATATGGCAGTGTCAGCCCAAGGAGTGAAGGAAGGAAGAAACAAAAAATGATGACAGAAAACATAAAAAAACCCCAAAACTTTTGACATATTTACTCAAGCTTGTGCCTGTTTAAGTGTTGCTCTTTGGCATAATACATCATCTTCATCCTTGAACAATATTTTCAAGTGAAAACAAAATTCTTGTATTTTGGATGTGGGGAAATATTATGGAAACCTGCTTTAATTGAAAAATTTCAAAAGTGGGCATTTAATCTTAATGAGGGAAAATAACTTTCTATTGTCTTCCCTTGTGATGTATCTTAATGTGTGTCTGTTACTTGCAGTGATATCCCTTGGACAAATAGCACTCTCAAAAAGATAGGTGCACCAGTTGGTAAAACTTAACACACATTCCTCTGCCATTTGTAACTGAGCTTCTTTCCTTCCAATTATATTTGTAGTAACTCATATTTTAAAGTTACTACTGGCATTTTGCTTTGATGGTGATGAGGCACTGGAACAGGTTGCTCGGAGATCATGGATGTGCCAGCCCTGTAAATGTTCAAGGCCAGGTTGGATGGGTCTCTGAGCAACCTGGTACAACAGGAGGTGTCCCTGCCAACGGCAGGGGGGTTGGAACTAGAGGATCTTTAAGGTACCTTCCAACCCAAAGTATTCTATAATTCTACAATTGTGGAGTTTTGGGTTTCAGGAAGGGATCCAGCAGAGCATTCTGGGAAAGGAAGTCTTTCAGGACTCTGGTGCACATGACCAGTGAAGTGCCTTGGCAGGATTGGTGGAAAAGTTTACCTGCTATGACGTGATACAATTCAAAACTACTACTTAAGCTGTTGTTCTCCTTCAGTAAAGCATTCTGTTACACACCACATTGGTGTCTGTCTGGTCCACACAATATAATAATAATAATAATAATGGCCAGTCTTCGCGAGCGAAGATCCGGGGAAGGTCTTTACACCTTCCAGCCTGCGCATTGGATTTTTTTTTTAGGTGAGACACAGTGTGCGCGGAACTGAGCCCACCCTTTAATCCTAAGGTTCATCTGCCGGGGCCAAGCGAGCTTGGACGGTGGCAGCGAGGTCCTTAGGACGTAGGTGGGTTGCCTTTAGGGGCTAACGAGCCCCACCTGCCCGGGAGTGGCCCTGACCGGGAATCGAACCCGGGTCTCCGCGGTGACAGCGCGGCGCCTTTACCACTAGACCACCAGGGGCTCCAGGTCCACACAGATCCCTTATTTATTATATTAATAATACTGCAACATATGATTAATCTCTTCTATTTGTCATGTTCTCTATATTGAAATTCCATATCAAGATCTAGGTTCAGTGAAGACCCTCCTGTCTATCTACCATCTAGCTCATAAACAACTTGATAAATCCTGCCAAATGTTGTGTCACAGAGTCTGGTAATCATTTAACCTAATCAACTGGCACTGTAACATCATAAGTAACCAGAGCTTTCTTCCTCAAACAAAAAGTACCATCTCTCAGCACTGTCTCCATCTTCTCCTCTCTTCCTTCTTTCTCATTTGACAGCAAAAGAATTTATGAGAAGATTATCCCTATCCTTTGAGCTGATCCATTTTCCACATCTCTACTCCTTGATGTGATGTTTCATGATTTAAAAAAAAAAAAAAAAAAAAAAAGGAGGAACGGAGATTTGTTTCCATCTGTATTATAATCAGATGCATAAATTTGTAAAGATAGTTTCTTTAAACAATCATTAGTTCTCCCATTCTAAGTTTTTTATAGAAAATTTAAAAAATTTTATAGTCTTGTTGTCATGACATTTCTGAGGTTTGTTTGTCTTTGGTCTTTGAGAAGAGAAAAAATTACTTGGGTTTTCTTTTGTTTGCCTTTTTTTTTTTTTTTTTTTTTAATCACAACTATCAAGGGGATGTTCTCCTGGGTACCAATTTAAGAGTGACCAAGGGTTTTGTTGTATTGTCCTGAACAGCAGAAAACTTTCTGAATCTCTTTGGTCACTGTCCTAATCTTTTTCTGAAGTCCTATGGGAACCTATTTTTTGTTTTTCTGCACTGGGAATTTGGATAAGGCTGTTGTTTACAAGTCAGTGACAGATGAGCCTGTTCTTTTTTCAGGAGCTGTTAAATACAGTTCTGACTGGAATGTACCAATCACAGACTTCCCAATGTTACTTTGATTTAACTGCAGAGTTGAAAAATGTTGGCATGAGTCCTGCAGTGCCTGTTTTCCTACTGAGCAGCTATATACATTTTAAAAGGTCAATTCAGTTGAAATCCCAATGAAAGTATATCTGAACAGACACTTCTTTCCTTTAAAGTCTTGCTATCACTTTGCACTTTCTACACAAAAAGAAGCTATTACAATTTATTCAGTAAACATTAAGAACTTGCAGTGCATTTGTCACCAAAGCCCTTTAGAAAAGAGATTTTCTCAGGTACCACAAGGTATGTTCACACATTCACTTGGAAGGATTTGAGCATTGCTGCCCTGACTTCTAGCTCAGCACCACAGATGGCACCGTGATGTCCCATCATGTCTGTATGAGACCCACTGCACATTTATTAAATTTTATAACTGCAGGAATTGCTAGCATTATGTGATAATAATTATTAATATTGTAATTTTTTAGGCCTCTCTTATGCAAAACAAGTTCAAAAAGGAAAGACCAGATTGAGTCAACTAAGGTAAAACCAGCTGGCAAAGGCAGAAAATGTATGACAAAACATGTGCTTCCATTTGTATAGGCACACAAACAACATACACCTGTAAGCAATTGTCTTTCATTATGGCTGCTTCTCATCTCTGTTTACACTGGTTTCAACTGCTATCGTGATAATGTGGTTTGATCACGTATTCCTAGCAGTAGAGATGAGATTCTTCCCACCAACATCAAATCTGAATTTTGTTACTCTTTTCACAAAATTAAAAAAGGAGAGCCATGCTCTCCAGTCAGTCTCATGACAGCTTTAACAAACACATGCAGTTGTGGTGATTCAGAAAATTCTAAAGGTCCTCTTGCTTAGACAGACACTCCTCATGAATTTAATTATTGGGAATTTCAATGTCCACCAGCAAAAAATGCAGTCATTGCTTGAAACAGGGTTTTAGAAAGTAATGTGCCTTTATTAGCACTCAGCTTTAAATTTTGATTATGTTCAGAGAAAGAGGTAAGACTTACACTTTTTCAGGTTTGGTTCAGTCTGAAAAAAATTAATTCTCCTTCAGCAGGTACAAATAGCTAATCCAGAAGCAATATAAAATCCAATCTGCCCCACATTGTCAGCTAACTATGGAAATACAACTATGTTGTAGAACTTTTTCTTTGGGAAAACAATCGTATCCCCTTGTTAGGAAGTCTGGCACAGTAATCATAGTGTTATTTTTATCAGTGTATGGACAGTTGGAGGCAACACACTCTGGGAGTGTAAAAAGGACTCTCCTCACATCTCTTCAGAAAAGTTGTTATAGTTTCAATTACTATCCATTTACTAGTGCTGAAATGAGAACTAGGAAGGCCAAAGGCTCATTTTCAAAATCCTAGCTAAGACTGAATTTCTTAAGAGAAGAAAGTTATCTTTTTACTTATACAGACCATGTTGAAAAGAAAAGCATAAAAGTTAATAACATCAGTGGTTGAATATATGCAGTGTTTATTATGTTCAGAATACATCAGTACTTTAAAAAAGATGATTCCAAAGAGCTTTTATGCCTTCTTGCTAACTTGGTGTCGTGGCTTTACTTTGGGCCAATTTTCTCTCAACCCCCACACAATTGCTATAAGTTAAGAGAAAGTTTATGCAGACAAAAGAGATCTGACTGGGGAGAATAATATTAGGATTTATTACTAGTAAGACAAAAACTAAAGAACTATATATACAACCATTTTAACTAGGTAAAAGTGCTATGTATTTACAGAAATACCCCTCCCCCCTTGTATCAGTTCAGGAGTAGAAGCAGTCTCTTTTCCATTTCCGGAGCTACAGGTCTTTTAAATAATTTTGCAGCACTTGAAAGTTCTTCTTCTGTTATATCTAGGATGACAGCTCCAATTCATCGCAGCTGGAACTGTCTTTCCCTCTCTCTCTCTCTCTCTCACTCTTCTGTGTCGATCTCAGGGCTGGACCTACCCCCTCCTGGGTTAAGACCAGAGGCTGGGGGTTACCCAGGCCCTGTGGAGTCTTCCATGGACTGCAAGGGGACACTTGGATCTTTGCCACAGAGTCACAAGGGATAATGGCTTTTGAGTCCACCCCTGTTTCCTGTGGGGTCCCTCCTCACGAGAGACAGTCCTTGATGGACCTCTCTAGCGTGAGTTTACCTTCAGGCAACAGTTCTTCCATTCTCTGCTGTCCCTTAGAGTCACAAATTCAGCTGCACCATCATGGATCCCTCACTGGGATCATAAGGTCCTACCCGGGCTAACTCACTCCAGCGTAGGTCTCTCTCTCCATCGGGCCACAGGTCTCCAGCAGGACTCTGTTTCCTCTTAGGCCTCCCATGGAGTCACATCTGCTTCACGCACTCTGCTTCGGTGTGGGCTCCTTCATGAGCTGCAGAGGGGGTCTCTGCTCCCCAACAGTCTTCCACAGGTGGGAGGGATTTGTAGTTTCAGTCTCTTCCCTGCTGAAGGGAGAGAGAGAGAGAGGGGGAGAGAAGGAGTTCCCCCCACTTCGGGCTTCTCCTCTCTCTCTGTGGCTGCCAGCTTTGACCTTGGAGGCACAGGATCTGTGCCTGGAATTCCTTCTGCAGTATTTCTAGCCCAGGCAGTCTTCCTTTAGAGTTTTTCCTCCACTCTGTTACATGTCTCGGTCAGCGAGGCTTCAGTGCCACATCTGACCCCAGCCCAGAGCCGGGGAAAAGAGGGGGTCTGGCCCACTTGGGTCCTGCCTCTTCTCCGACATGGCTTCTAACTTCATCTGCGCAAAAACCTTCTCTTCCATTTTCTTAAATACGTAATTGGCAGAGGCGTTACTAAAACTTTTGATTGACTTTTTCTCTGGAAATCCACCTGGAAAAAACTATTTTCAGCCGCAGGGGGGCTGGTCAGCAAACCCATGACACTTGGTAGTGGCTGTGCCCCTCCTATGGCCCTTTGGAGTGATTTAGGATCTACCATCATCACTAATGACAACAATAACACTACTATTGCCTAAATATATCAGAAAAGTTGCACAGACATATCGGATAGACTATCTTGCAGTCTTTCCTCATCAGAGGATCAGAGCAGGGTTTCAGTCACCCTGGTGCTGAAGGCAAACTCCCTTGAGTTAGTGAACTGAAACTGCAGAACCCATTTCAGCATCAATAGGGCACCCTGTTCTTCCTCCACTGTCACCTGGTAGCTCTGAAACACTTGTCCTGGAGGAGGCAGTCTTCCCACTGAACACGAGTAATAACACAAGTACACAGGTCCCAGAGAACAGTGAGAAAGCTCCATCCTTTCTTTTCTAAGTTTGTAAAGCAGGAGCCTTCTGTCAAGTAACACCTCAAGTCATCAGGCACAGCTCATTATCTCCCCATGATTATATCAAAAAGCATGGTAGAACCTACTGTATTTAAAAAAGTGGAGGTGGTTCCTCAGGATGGAGTCCATAAGTAAACTACAGACAAGGCTACAACCATGTTTGTCCTAGACACATGCTTTGTCTGGGAAAGAATAAGGAGTTTCAGTTCTTCATCTGATCATGTCCTCTTTGTAGGAATTGCTGCCCAGTTTCTTTCATACTAGACCCAAAGAACAAAGTATACCAAAGTTGATGAAAGAAGAGTAGGAAAACGCGCCTAAATCCTTCTTCCTGTATAGATCAATTTAATAGTGCACAAGAAGGGCATACTCCAAGGTCCTTTTCCGTTCATATTCTCCCAAGACCCTCCAAATGTGACCAAGCATTGGTCATGACATAATCATTAGTGAAATCTTTGCAGGAAATTAAGAATTTGCACAAGCACGTACCATCATTAGGAGAAGAAAAGAGAATTATAGGCTCAGATAGGCAGAAATATGAAATGCTGAGACGTGTACATTCATAAAAATAGAAGGAAATCCAGAATTCACTATAGAAGATTTAACCAAAACAGAACAAGAGGTTTATTTATGTGTTTTCAAGTAGAACAAATTCATCATAGTGGTTGCCCATAAAACATATTAAGTGCCTCTGGAAAATAAAAAAATGTGACTCCAGCAGTTGCTGTATTCTTTAGGTATTTTATGTGGGAAAACCATATCTGTTTATCTACAGCAAAACTGGCAAGTTTTTAAATGAAGTTTTGCCAAAATTTTTTGTTAGCCATAAAATATGAGAGTATATGAACATATGCCATGCCTTCTGGGCATGATCGTACTTACAGCAACATAAATCAGGAGTTACTTCAGGAAAGCTGAAAAAAAATTCTTTATGAAAGAAAATCAAAGGCAGAGTGCTCTGAGCTGATTGTGACACAAGGTGTGTGAGCATAACAGCTCTTTTCTGATTATATTATTTCATTTCTTAGGATGACATAAAGTTACTGAGAGCCTGGCTATTCAATAAGGAAAAAAATATGGTGCAAAAGAGAAGAGGCAACACCTCATGAGCTTGGCATCTTCATGTCTCTTTTAACCATCTGGCTGAGTTCTGTGCTGAATAAATAGGGCCCATGTGTTTAGCAGCTTGTTTTTGTACCAGTACTTCTAAGAACAGGTCTCCAGAACTAACACAATATAGATACAGGCAACAGATGTTTGGCTTAGGACCCTTTCTTCACTCTCTCCCTTTTTATTTTATAGGGAAATTATAGCTAAATTATAACTAAAAGAGTTAAAAAGTAGTTAATGCTGAATCACCCTCATTTGCAACCCACCTTTTCTTTATGAATGGTTAAAATTCTCCTGAAACATGCAACAATGGGGAAAATCACATTTATGATTTATCATGCAGACTTGGGAGTAGAGCTTAGCTAAAGCCTTGGCCAAGATGAGCTAACTCAAATGTACTTTTGCATGCTAAACATAAAAAAAAAAAAAAAAAGAAAGAATGGTTATTCCTTCCCCTTTGTTGCCTCTTGTTAGCCCACCTTCCAGAATATCACATTTTGCAGGTCAGGACTTCTGTCAGATGGTTGTGTAGTATGAATTGCAGTGCCACTCCCCAACAACTGGTCAGGGATAAAAGCAAATGGAATGGGCTGTAAGTCTATCAAACAGCTTAGGAGGCCTTGGAAAACCCCAAAGGCAGACACGCTGGGAGCTGTGGGAGGGTGTGGGGAAAGCTGTGCACAGCCCCACTCTCTTCTGACCGCTTATATAGGGAATTAGACAGCTTTCTTCTTACGGGAAACAAGGTTAACCTCTTTCTTTCTGGTCTTTTGAATCTCAGACAACAAATAGAAATAATTCTGGGGGAAAAAGAGTCTATTGAAACACAATGTATAGGGAGTTGAAAATTTGTCTTCCATTTAAAGTCTGTTTAAGCATTGGTTTTTTTCAAGAGACATTTCAGTGTTAGCCATGGCTCCATATTTCCTTCACATGAATGTCAACTTGCATTGGCCATTAGCCACTTCTCCACAAGACCCCTCTTTGTGCCTACCCGATCAGAAACACAATCACTTCAAGATGTGAAGTGCAAACTCACAGGGTGGAACTGTGTCAGAAAACATCCTGTAGCAATAATGCTGTCCTGACAGGCTTTAAACAAGATTAAGTATTCTCTGCCCTTCAACAGCCTAACTGTAGCGCAAAAAGCTGTCTCATGTGCACTAGCTAATTTGACAAAAATGTGACTCTTAGCTCAGACTGGCTCTAGATCAAGTCTGCCGTGGTAGGTAAGATGGTGAGGCACAGTGCTATTCAATGTGGAAGCTCAGCCTAAGACAGAAGTTTGGCTACAAATATAATATCACTCAGACAAGGTGAAAACATTTTGACAGATGAATTTTAGACCAGAAAACTCAATTTCTGTCAAAATAAAAGCGTCTCAAGGGAATGTGTTGATTTTTAAGGCATTTATCTGCAAGTGTCAAAATATTTTCAACTTTTTTTTTATTATTTTGACAGCATCAAAATATTTTGTTTAGATACAGTGAAAAGTTTTTTTTATTATTTCATCGGTTGGTTTTATGACATTCATTTTGACGTAGCATAGTAAAATGAGCATTTACTATAGCTGATAATTTTATATTATGATATGTCAACATAATCATAAAATACTGTCAAAACATTTTAACATTTCCCAAGTCTTCATTCCTCAAAGACTTTAAGACATTTGGTTTGCTTTAACTCATGATTAAATATATGAGGAAATAACATAATTTCTCAGTGGATAAGAATTCTTTTTCATAAACTGCTCAAGATTCAGCAACTTTGTTTTCCAACGTTTCATTTCAAATAGTGAGTATCACACTAAAATCGTGCTCTATGTGAAAATTACTGGAGATGATCCTTTATATTGGCAAAAATAAAGGAAAATTGAACAAAAAGATAAAAGCTTATCAATGTGTTTTTTCTCACATACCTGAAAAGACCTTGAGTTTGAGGAATACGAGGTGGTGGACTAGAAGAATTCTGCATTTTAGAGAGACAGATGGATACCAAGTGAAGATTAATTTTGTTTCATTCTAGTTCTAGCCTAGAAATTGTTGTAACAAGAGCTCTGATTCTGAATCCCTAGTGTCACTGTCCCATCTGCTTCTGAGGTGGGCTCAGTTGAGAAAGCTTATGAAGAGTGAAAGTTTATAAAAGAAGAAAAAAATATTACAAATGGATAAAAGAAGGCATTTCTGAGAACTAGTTGCAACTTTTTCCAACCCTATGACCTTCCTAAAAAATCTAAAATTCTATGTTCTCTCCTAACCACATTTGAAAAGCCTCGAGAAGCTGGAGGCAAAGAACCAGATATTAGGTAGACTTTTGGTTACCAAAACAGGTACTACTTAGAGTTACCCTAGCATCCTTGAAAGTTTTGAATGAAAAAAGTAAGCCGTGTAGGGATGGTTCAAAGATAAAAGGTTTAATTACTGTTTGGTTTATTTACTCTTTCAATTTCCAGAAGTGAGGACAAGCATTTTAATAGAAAGTAATGCGTAAGTCAGAACTGATGACGTATTGATCATCATGCAAGGGAAAAAAAAAAAAGGAAAAGTTAAACATTCTTGAAAGATGATAGGATGATAGTAACCCTTGTGTTTATATATCATAGTCCTGGAGATACAATCTTACATAAAAGTAGGTTAAACTCCAGCTAATGCAAATGCAACAAATGTTTTTCCTGGAAAAGAAGAAATATGTTACAGAGGATTACACCCAGCAAGAAAGATGTTGTGCAGGGTGTTACATAACCATTAGATTCTTTATATGCTTTCCCATGTTCCTCACTTGAAACCAGGCTGATAACCTCAACTGGTTTGTAACTGAAGGGACAAATGCCTCCTGTAAGTAACCTGTCTTATTAATCTTTTTGTCCATTTTCACTATAAAAGATAAAGAAAAAAGAAGGCTTTAGTGAGTTTTTTGGGCCTTGGGCCAGCATACTAGCTATTCAAGGAATGTTTCACCATCCAGTAGACCCAGGACTAAAATGGACAAGCTTTCCCACAGATTCTGCCAATGTATTTGAGTTCTTCCTATAATAACAGTACTGCTATTCCCAGTACTAGGCCTTTTGTGCACAGACGATCTCAGCTCAGTCCAAATTACACAAAGAATAAAAATGTGTACTGAGAAGTAAATTTTAAGTTCATTTCCCTTTGTGTTTTTCTCAGATATCTAGGCAGACACTGCTAACCTCTCCAACAGCACAACAAAGGCATATGTCTTCAAAACAAATGGGAGCTGCTTGCTTCTAGGGAAAAGCAGTTTAATTAGGTAATAATATTTCAGTGTCATGCTACCATGGGAAGACTAGGCAGTGCTTGCATCCTGTGTGAGCTGAGCAGAGGGTTAGTCTAAACATGAGTAAATCAGAGGTGTGGGGCTAAGATGGCTTAAATTTTTCCACCTGAATGATAAATAAAAGTGAACAAACCCTGAACAATAGTGAACAAGCTACCTAATTTTTCATTTTCTGCTTTGAAAATCCAGCAATAGCTATAATGCTTATTGACTGTCTGGTTTGCAGTGTTTCCTGGATGAAGTAAATTGCATTAAACTTAAGAAAAATATTGAAAAAAATATTGCATGGTTAAACTTACTTGTTTACATTCAAAATATGGATTTTTTTTTTTTTTTTTATTGTTACAGGGATTTGAGGCTGCCAGGAATTTCCAGACTCGGTGCCCTAGCCATTTGATTTCAGTCTGTTTATCACCATGGCCTTCTTTCTGCATATTTCATTATAAGAAAATATTTTTACATGGCGAGATTACCAAGAAAAGAAAATAAAATTGAAAGCAAGAGTCTAATGTGTGGTTCTAAGTAGATGTGATATTGGAATGCAGATCTGAGTTACGATAGTTTTAAATAGAATATTTACATGTCATTGTTCTAGTTCCACACTTAGGAAATAGCAACTCACTCAATGATCTATGCTTATTTTACTGCTGAGAAATGAAGGAAAAAGTTAACCATTGTTAACTAGGAAGCACTATTTCTGCTATGCGATATGGACAACTCTTAATACAGCAGGTCAGATACACGCCTATGCAATAATCCAGTTGGAGAGTTCCCATTCCCACTAGGATCTGACTGGCAGCTTCCTGGCCAAACTAGTCTTCTGACACTTTCTCCTGGCCTGCCACCCTTCCATGAGAGCCGACAGCAACCTGACCATAAACATCTCTTTCTTTGCCTGCAAAGAGCCAGGATCTTCAAGTCTGAGCTGCAGTGAACACCTCTGTGTGAGGAAAGGCTTGTGTCTGAAGTATTCTTTCTCTTCCATATGTATGTAGTCAAACTGGAGCTGGGAGCTGTTTCTGAAGCCGGGGGAAAAACACTTAAAACCTGAACTGTACTGGAAAACCAGGGCACCCCACAGCATGTTGTGGTCCCTTTGCCATACTGTCCTCTAGGCAGTGGCTCTTTTGGCACCATGACACAACTTTGTGGACAGTTTCTCTGTCAAGTAGGTCCCTGTCACAGCTTCTACCTCTTGCTTACTTCAGGTAGTAGAGCCACAGGTAGTGCACATCATGAGGACCTATGTGTTGCCATTTCCTGTGACCTGGGACACCTTACTGACTGAAGGCATCTGAAGGTTTTTTGAGCTTAAGCTAGGTGACAAGCATGAAGCTGAGATGCAGTCAAGCTCTCTGATTTACATTTGGGACGTGTTCTCAATGATCCTGGAGAAAGCTCAGCTTTCAGTGCCACTAAACACGCAATAACACATAAGAAACTTAATTACTTTGACTACAGGCTATGAGAAAAGCAAACACAATCAAGGATATACCAAACTGTTGCCAAAAAGTGTTCTGTACTCATCAATACCTATGTTCTCAGGGACAAGTAAAGAGAGCAGCCTGATTAATGACATCCTGTTCAAAGCCTTTCCATCATATTTGAGTCTATTTTCTGTATTTCTTCTGCCCTGGTGGAGGGGTTTTCTCCTGGGGTACATCCTAGGGGAAGGCTTTGAGAGCTGAGCCTTGACTTTGCCCAAAGGTTTAAAAAGATTCACAGGAGAGATTGGCATAAGCCTAGGAGAAGTCTACACAGCTCTGTTCTCTTAAAGTCCCTCTTTGTCTCTACAAAACATAGTGCAGCACAGCTACAAGTGGCAGGTATAGATCTGTCTGTGTAGATAAACAGCCTTTTGGAGTGGAAAGGAAGAGGAGAGAACAACTTGCTGTTGGACATGTCTCCCACAAAGGATTCTATTAACATTTGATTACATTTCAGAGGATTTATTTCTTCAGTGCCCTATAGATGAGATATGCCAAAACACTGGCCGAGGCTTTTACTAAATATAAATTCTACAGAGTGCAATCAAATTGTCAGTAGCAAGCTTTATCTGTTCTGCATGTATGTGATGCAATGTAACTGTCAGTGGGTTTGATCAAACCTAAAAAAACCTGCTGCTTTCAAGGCACGGAGTGCCTGAGATTGCTTCTCAGGATTTCTGCTAATTGCTTTGAAACTCTTCATTAATTAAATAAATATGGCGTGGGAGGGGAATAAGGATGTCACTGAACAAATATTCCAGCTGTTTTCAAGGCATAGTTTTTCTGCTGTCCTACTAAAGAAACGCAAAATGTGGGGGTGGAATAAAATGTTCCAACTAACTGAAGTGTCATTGTGATGGATGCCTCACTGTGGTTTCTCAACTGCTGAGGATGAGTTATGGGGCAAAACTGAAGGATCACTTTATTACCCACCACCACATTCAGCACTACTGTAGACACAAAAAACGTTTTCCATTTTGTAGAAAACTTGAGGTAAAACCTTTGCTTCTGAAGCAGGAGTGCCTGCGAGCAGTGCTTTCTAAACAGACACAAATCATCAGTGCTACCTGGTTTTAGACATGTACATAAATGTATATGCGCACATAAGTAACGGAGAGAAAGTCTAGAAAAAGCAAACTGATTCTGTAAAGATTAGAATTCTTCAAAGACTCTTGAGAGATTAAAAGGGGGATTTTCCAAATACAGGTTTCATCTTCTACAGGCTGCTTCTACAATTAATAAAACATTTTCAAGAGCTTTATATGTAACCTGCTACTGCCTTTTAAGGCAAATCTTAAATCAGAAAATACTACTTAAACATTGAATTTTCTCCAAATGTAATCAAATTTCCTTGCATTTTTCTGCAAGGAGCAAAATGACTGAAATCCAGCCTGTTTTTACGTCTCTAGGTGCATGCATTCTAATATGAAAAGAGAAGCAAATTTTGATCTAACAACAGATCAAGTACTGTGATATATTATTCTTCTTTCACAAGACACGCCTGAGGCAGGAAAACAAAGAGGCATCTTCAAAAATCCACTTATGGCTCCCTGCTCCCACACAGTTCCAGCCACAGCCCTGCAGCAATCCAAATGGATCAAAAAAGATTTTGGAGGCAGCAGGCTCACCTCTTACAGCTCAGGTGATACAAACGGAAGCCAAATGATGCCAAGAAATGACCCTGTGGGAGCTAACTGACCTCAACTCTAGTATATCATCAGCATTTTAAGACACAAAACTCTGATAGTGACTATTATTAATGATACAGGAGACTGTCTAAGTAAAACTTGATATTTCAAAGGATTTCTGAAGAATCCTTAGTATGAGTTACTATATTTTTATGTTAATAGTGAACAAAATTTATTTTCAATATGGAAGTTGCAGCCAGAAGAAAGTGATTTATCGTTTAAACAACCACAGCCAAATTACACCTGATAATTTATTAGATGGGAGCATCTAATCTCCCTGAAATGTAAGTATCTTGAGGTTTGTTTTTTTTTTTTAATTTTTCTTGCCTAAAATCAAAGAAAGAAACAATTAAAATCAAGTCACTTGACAAGCTGTGGCTTTTCACAAAATCAGTTCTTACTCTGATAAGAAAGGAACAAGTTCCAAAATAATTCTGATTACTCAGACAAGAATGTCATGTATCTAATTAACTAAGAGAGGATGAAATAAGATTAAGTCTGAATGAAATCCTCCCAGTGTCATTCCATTGTTGCCTGACACTCATATTTTAACCACAGTTACCAAGATTACATATCAATGCCTGGATTTGTTCACTGAATTTACTGTCCTATAATTTTCCTTTTCCAGCAAAGACTGAGCATTATACTTGCATATAGTAATTACTGAATTGTTTTTGTCTGTGACTAGAGATATTTGTCCCAGCTATGACATCCCCTTCTATCACTGACATAACCAAGCCAATATTATTTGTGAGGTTTACTCCCCTTTTCCTTATTGGGCGGCACAGATCCCCCTCACTGTGGAAATCAGTGCTGTGCAATGAGTTGGAAAAATTGTTAACAGTGTGTTAAAAATGAGAAAAGTGACCAACAATGTTGTTATACAAATAAAAAATTTTGGAGAAAGATAGGCTTACAGTATTCATGCCATGATACTATATATCTTTATATTACAGCTTTCTAGCTACTCAAGTTGTTTTGTAGACAGGTGTTCAGCGTCCTCCCAAGTCTTTATACTAGTAATTCCTGAGGATGTGGAGCAAGTCCAGAAGAGAGCTATGAAATTGACAAGGGAACTAAAGCACCTACCCTATGAAGGCAAGCTAAGAAAGCTGAGCCTGTTCAACCTGGAGAAGAGAAGGTTACGTGGAGACCTTATAGCAGCCTTCTGGAGGTGGCCTTCAAGGAGGACAGAGAGGGACTCTTCATCAGGAACTGTAGTGATAGGGCAAGGAGTAATGGTTTCAGACTTAAAGACAGGAAATTTAGGTTAGATATACAAAAGAAATTCTTTGCTGTGAAGGTTGTGAGGCACTGGCACAGATTGCCCAGAGAAGTTGTGGATGACCCATCTCTGGCAATGTTCAACACCAGGTTGGATGGGACATTGAGAAACCTGATCTAGTGGGAAGTGTCCCTGCCCATGGCAGCAGGGATTGGGACTAGATGATCTTTAAGGTACTTCCCAACTCAAACCATTCTATGATTCTAGGATCCAAAATCCAGTTTGTGATGCACAGTAATGTGAGAACAGCAGGAGAATGCTGTTGCACTGTCTCCAGGTAGGTGATGTGACATTGCATGTAAGAACACTTTACCAGAGTACGCCAGCACCAACTCAAACAGACCCAAGGGGTCTTCCAGTTTTTATTGTCTTGCATTACCCATTAAGGACTGCTATAGTAAACTTGCAGCAAAAAGTTACACTCCAGTCATTTCCCCTTTCCTTCTAGCTCTTTACATTCAAATGGTTAACAATCATTTTCTCTGTTCCCACACATGCCAAAAGACTGTCACTTTATTAATTCTTCACATCAATCTGTTATCAGTCAAGCTCATTACACTCTTTGAAGTATACCAATTATCTACTGGATTTCTTTTCTCTCAGGTTGCAACATGGGGAAAAAAAGAACAATGACTCTAAAAATAACAGAAGAAAAATGTAATTGAAAGCCACTTTCTATTCCAGCATTGCTTCAGACAATGTCACTAATAAATTTAAAATGCTGCTTACTTTTGCAAATTGATAAGAAAAGAGAGAAGCAATCTCTTTCCACAAGATCAAGAGGTTACTCTGCCCTACTCACACACAGAACTATTAAAAAGTTCTTCATTTACTGAATATTAAGTCTGAAATTTGATCCAGCTTTCAAAAAAAGTATCATGTACATCTGCTTGCCTCATTTTCTCATCAAGGGCAGAATTCATCTCTATGAATGTTTGGATAAGTTACTCTGGATTCCTTCAACAATCAAAGGGATAAAAAAATCACAATATAATTTATCCCTTTTGAACACACAAATCTAAAATAAAATTAATTGGTTTCTGGAGAGACATCACAGTTGATTGACTGTGGAGTGATCACAGACACCTACATTTGAGACCACTAAAAGGTAGCAAATTACATCCCATCCCTATGCATCTATGCACCATCAACACAGTCATTTCACTTTTGCTAATTTTTTTGAATTCAGCAATTTTTTTTTCTTTTAGTTTCCAAACTCAGCTGTAAAATTCAGGCACCTTACTTCCTTCTCACTCACACTGAATATACTATCCCAGCTCAAGTAGAAAAAGTGAATGACCAGCTTGTTCAGAGCATTACCAGCCTCTGTGTAATGCCTAAGGCTAAGGTATCTCTCCTTTCCTACACTTCCTAATAACCTACCTGGACTCAGATGAAAAAGGAGATAATAAGCTCTGGAAAATTTGCCCTTCTGCTTCCTTCCTGTTTACACACCTGGCACCTCTGTACTGTTCTGCATCCATCCAGTCTGTCACAGTCTATGCAGCTTCTCTGTGCTTCCTGAATCTTGCCAGCAACTTAGAAGACTACAGTCTCATTTAAAAAAAACAGTTTGAGCAGAAACATGATTTATATGTATATATAAAAGTCTTTGTCTGACACACACACATATGGCAATGTAGTCTGAAAGACACAATACCTGTACCTAGTGAGACATGGTCCCAATAAGCTTTATTTAGGTATCCAGCATCTCATTTTACCCATCTGACACAGATATTCTGAGTTACAGAACAGCTGCTTAAGGTCCTTCCACTTCACATGTGGGACAGTCAAATGCACTTTACCCACTTAAAAGTAATTTCTCTAGGTCTGTACAAGATTCTAGTTGAGATATCTTGTGCTGATTGACTCATATAACTAAACCAGAAGTGATTTGAATACTTAAAAATTATACTTTCCCCTGTATTTAGCATTTTTTATCTGATCTGTAAGTGCTTTAACAATCATTATTTTGCACACACAGTTTTGAGGTGTGCACTGACATTTCCTATCATGACCTTGAATGCTCCCCCTCACTTCTGTGCTGTGTAAACAAATTGAAAGAATGGAAAGCCAGCAAGTGGAAATATATTAACTGAGTTTTAGTAATTTCATTCCCAATGTTTTGGAATGTCAGTGAACCCTCTGAAGCTAATTTCTTTGTCTTTCAGCTGCTTGACATATTTCTCAGCTAATTTAACATTTATAAACACACATTAAAAACGAAATTTTAATGTTATATTTGCATGTGAAATTCTGGACTGTAAGCTTGGTTTGTTTCAGAATACCAGATTCTCATTAGCAGAGAAAAAAAGTGAGAGCAAAATCACTGCTTGCAAATAAAATTTTAAATTGAAAAAATACGTGTAAACACCCACACACATACAGGCAAATAAACAATGGTGCTGAACTTTCTAGTGGGAAAAATGTATGACATTTCTGTGAAATTCTAACATCACTTATGTGAAAAAATATTTTTTCAAATTGAATAATTATTTAGCTATTTTAAATACTTTGTCATGTTACATTTCAAATTACCATACAGGTGAGTAAGCAAAATCATAAAAGAAATGTCTTCTTCATGCAGATAAAAAGGGAGCAAACGCTCATTAATTACTAGTAGAAAGCACAGAAATTATTTGGTATTTGTGTGGGAAGGGAGGAGACAAACTTATGAGTAGAACGTTTTTTTTTTGTTACAAGTCTTGCTGTAGTGCTGGATTTTAGAGATAAGTACATGTTCAGAGAGACACCTATTAATATGAATAGAAGTGTAAGAGCTTCTAATTTTTTACTGGCTGACATGGTTCATGATAAGTGGACAAAACTTGCCCTAAATGAGGCGCACGCAGTTCAAAGACTTTCTTGTCAGCTCTCACATCTGGAGTGAGATTTCAGAGCTTCTTAAGACAGGTTAAAGCTGGTTATAGCAACTTAGTTCCTAAGTTGGTATGCCTTAAGAAAGTAATGAGAAAAAAAAATCAAAAATGAGAAGAAATGTAAATATTTATGCCTACATGGAAAGTGCTAACTCACCAGTTTGTAACATTATAGCATGGTCTAGACAATAAAACGTGACCAGTATCTCTGAAAGAGAAGATTTACCATGCAATTTGTTTATTCTGCCACACAAGATAGGGATGGGATACAAAAATCAGTTAACAGTAAAAATTGCACATAAACAGGGAAACAGAAAGTAGCTGCCACATTCCCTCTGGGAAGCAACATGCAAAGCAGTGTGCTGTTTTGCTGGATGCAATTGATGCCTTTTACATAATTTTCAGAAAGTGTACCTTAAGGATAAACCTCTGAGGTTTCATTTTGGGAACCTTTATGTCCCTTTTAGTAGCATACTTTTGAGTGAAGGTCTCTGAAACATCAAGTCATGTGGAGTATATTAAGCTTCTCTAATACAGCTGATATAGATCATACTTTTTTCTTTTTCTCCACAACACACTGTGATACCTGTGAGATACTGGACTTCCTATAGTTGTACTAATACAAGGTGACAGTCCTATTACAAAGACGTGCTAAGCACATCATAAAACTAGGCTTTTGAAGGAGGCAGCGGCAACACAAAATCAATTGACTCATCCACCAAAGGGGATCACCCTAATGTTAACAAATGATGATGCTTACAAACTACCTGGACTAAAGTAGAAAGGTAACTATATAAAATCCATCTGACTTGCAGACTTCTGCCCTGGGCATGAGTCACCCATCAACATCTGTACAAGCGCAGATGGGCTCAGCCTCAGCCAGGGAGTGATCAGGCTGATCTGCCAGATCCCCAGAGTGCCATAACCCTTCAGACCTCCTGGGAGAACTCATCATTCACCCAAATAATCCTGAACCACATGTAAAGTACTATTCTTCCAGCCAAGCAGCTGCTGAGAGCTTGTGTACAGACCTTGGAGTTTTCTCTCCAAAAGTTCTCTAATGTGAAATGCTTCCAGCTGAATTGAGAACTCGTTCATCTTCCTGAGAGCCCTTACATTTCATCTGCAAAGTCAGGACTTTTCTTTCCCACTCTCCTTTCAGGCATTCAAAATGTGTGTGGTGTTGTGTTCACTCCCAGAGCTGGGATGTGAATGTTTCTGTCTCTTCAGCCTGAGGAGGTCAGGGAACCCAAATTCTTCCCTTTTGGGATAACTACCTGACTATGGGTGGTGCTATTTCCTTCATGTAATAGGAGAGCCCTGCTCAGTAAGGCATTTACCCTCAAACAAGGGACTGCGGTATCTGGTTTCCAAGTGTATAGAAATGTCTAATGAGCTGTGGACCTCAAACACCTACGTCCTGTGAGGTGTGATGTTTCAACTGTTTCTGATGGCAGCCCCACATGCATTCAGGCATGAACAGCTGTCTGTGGGTAACCCTCTGAGGCACTGTACTGCTCCTCTCACTGAAGTCAGAAACCAAGAAGTACCTCTGCTATCTTAACATCTTACTGGCAGGTAAAGCATAGAAGTTTTTAGTTTCCAGAAGTCAAGCAGGAGGTCTCTGAAATCTTAAAACCTCACCAGGACATTAAAGTTAACCTATAAGTATTTCTTACATTGATATTCATGTTCTTCACACATAAATACTTTAAATACCAAAAAGAGAATATCAAAGTGCAATTATGACTCAAGAGTTAAGAAGTGTCTTTCTGAAGTTTAGGTATTGCAAGCAGTAATGACATAAATCTGAGAGAGGTAAAACTGACAAAGTAGTAGCTTAGTCCTTAGGAAAAACCTTAATGAAAAGAGAGATCCTGACAGTCCAGGGTGCAAGGATTTGTGTAGTCTTGTAGGACTTTGGAAGGACATCGATGCAGTCATCACTGACACAGTGATACTGAGATGCCTTATCCATCTATCCTAGACGCTTTTCTGCTGACAAGGAAGGCACCACTCCTGTACCCAGTCCTCCTGACAAAGGAAGCAGGTTCAACATGTGATTTGATGGTCATGATGGTCAGAAAGAGGTTTGGTTTATTGTCCTGCTCAAAGATGTGGTGAGCTCCCCCCAAGGCAGCCCCAATTGCACGGCTTCCATAACTATGCATAGCTTCTCTGATTTTTTGGCCTCTCTGCTCTTGTCCCTCCTTTTGTCATCTCAATCCTCTCACAACTAAATAACTATGATTATTTCTTCTGCCATGGTCCCAGTTTTACTACACCTGTACCCAAATTTGGTGGGCTTGATATACCACTATTCTGGTTTTATATGCTGTACCTGATATGGTTACCTAGATAGTGCTAGCTTTGCATGATCTGTGCCCAAAAGGTCACACATATTCCCTTCCAATTACCTGCAAAATCCAACCATTCCTTAAGCAATTCTCCCTTAAACATCTGTGAAACTTAGCCTCCCTTCACAGTGTTATTTGTAGCCTTTCTCAGATTCATGCATTGTTAGCAGTCACATCCAGAAATTCCAGCTATGTCATGTCCAGTGGTTTCTCAGATCCCTGGAGTTATCTGCACCTGAGGTCAGAACCCCATTACCTGTTTGCATCCCTAACATAGTCAAGATGTCACTTGGCCTGCATGAAGATACCAGGTAAATACTGAATTGATTAACCAAATAAAAGAGAAGATAAACTAGTTCTGCCTGTGGGAAAAATAGAGACGTTCAGGCATGAGCATCTATCTGGTGTTTTGCCATGCATGAATCCACAGCCTAAGGATGGAAGACTCTGATTAATCTTATAGATTTTGAGAGCAGCATTTATCTCATATAGCATGAGCTATCTGAAATTTATCTAACAAAGATATCTATGTGCTCTTCTGAACTCAAAACAAACAAACAATAAATAAATAAATAAATAAATTTTTAAAAAAAAAGGAAATTGGAAGAAGTTTTTCCCTTGACTGCACATTGCTGTAAAGCAATTCTGGTCCTTGTGCCAATTCCATCAGCTGGTTTTCTCACTCCCTTCTTCCTTTTTTCCCCTTCCTACCAATATGTGAAAATGCTAGATGAGTTTAAAGAGAGACACAATTGGAACCAAAATCTAGGGCATTAATCTTCATTCCTTGCTTCCAGCACTGAGGACAAGGAGAACAGCTAAGGAAGTGATGGTTGTCTACTAGGTTTGATTGACAGAGCTATTTCCTTGCAGTTTTGTAGGTGAGGTCAACATATTGAATGTAGTTTTTGGGATAGATGGTGCAATTGGGACAGATAATGAAAAATAGATGGGTAATGAGAAGTACCAGAACAAAAAATGTGGTTTAGAGCTGGGCAGCTTGCTCCTTCCACATCAAACAATTTAAGTGTTAATCTATTTAATTCAAAATTTAGGTTTTCTATAAATGTCATATAAAAGCCATAGTCAGTACCATTCAGATATTTAAGTTCATAATTTTGTCTGCCAAGGTAAATATTCTTCCTAGAGGAAAGTTAAACTAATTTTGCCTTCTTCTTTTTTTTTTTTTTTTTTAATTTAAACACTAGTGGAAAATGGTGAAATTCTGGGTTTTTTTCAGGGATAGTAAGGAAATGTTAAAATATTTTTTAAAATACTGGTTTCCACTCTTCCCCCTTGTTCTGCTATAGAAAACTTGTTTTATAACTACAAGGTGAAGAGAAAAGGTACATGTATACAAAGGTCATCTTCATTTGCTTCTGAGACTGAGACCATCAGCATCAAGGGACATTTCTCAAATAAGTCTTATTCATTTCAGATTAGTAAAAGCACCACTCAATCACAATAAAGTGGAATCACTCCGTCATTCAAGTAAAAATTTGGAAGATATTTTGTGATTGGTACATCTCAGTGAACTTGCTATTAAAGCTATGGGAAAAGATGTTCATGGATCAGAATAAAAGCTCTTCCTCAAAGGAGGATGTTAAATAATTATTTTACTCTTGAAAATACAAATTAGATAAAATCACACTGATTTTTCACCAGCTGAATTCCTACATACCTTTATACAGCAGTGATTCTGTAGCAATTCTAGTTACAGAAATGTTATGGAAGCAACTACTGATTTTTTAAATTTTTACCTGAGAGATCTCTGAGGATTCCTAATGCAGTAAGCTGCAGAAGAACAATAATACGTCTTTCAAAGGTCCAAGTCTTCTGTATTTTTATAAAAAAACTTCATAAAATGCGGTTTTGATCTTATTTGCACTGCTACTAGCATCATTTTATCTTTTCCAGTTGACTTATAGGTGCTTACTGTTAGATTGCATGCCCAGAGTCAGTGTGTTTAAATGACACAATTTTAAGGAAATTACCAGGGTTTCCATTCAAAACAGAATGAACTGAAAAAAAGAGGAGAGAAAAACTGACAAAAACTAGCATAGCTAACTTTAGTGACACTCAGGCCAAAGTGAAGAAACCTAATTGACACTACCAAGGTTAATATCTCAAACAAGAGCAGGAAAAGATACAGCTGCTTTCCCCCTATGAACTTCTACACATAGAAGAAAAAAATTACAGTTGAGTTGCTGAAATAAAATTATACTCTGGGTGCTAGGATACCTGAAGATTTCTGGGTTTGGTTTCAATTTAGGTACCACAAATACTGATCTTCTTCTACAAATTGCCTTAATTCCTTTTTTCAATAGATGGTCAATTTTATAAAAGACTAATATGCCATCACCTCTCTGATTAAATATCAACATGTTATGTAACATAATGCCTACCTGTTTTATGAGGACACTAGTGAAACATGATAAGGTTTGGAGATCAAAAGTTCTATGCTACATAAGCCCAAAACTATGTAAGAAACTCAGTCTTCAGAAATTGAGAATCCTTGTTCAAGATCTACAACCAGCACAGCAGATTCTCTCCTCTAGTTAGAGCAAGCAGACAAGTTCAAGACAGACTAAAGGTTATGGTCCATAAATACATTCTCTTTGGCTGAGAATTGATAAAGAAGATCTGGCCTCTGCCTAGGTCCTCTCCTCTCATAAGTATTTAGCCCTCTCTTTTCGCTCCTCCTCCAGCTGGCATCACTCTGAAGAGCACTCAGACAGGCAGCTGCTGCTAGATTGCAATCTCTGGGCCCCTTAAGCTTTTCTAAAATCTCCAGAGACGTCATGAACAAATTTTCTACATAGGAATTATGCATTTTGCTGAAGATTCTCCTGATACTGCATTGAATCCTAAGTGTCTGAAATCTCCTAGATGTCCACCCAGCTAAATAAAATGGGTAAGGTAGGACAATGACCTGTCTGAACTGTGGGAAGAGGCTCACTAGGTACGACACAGAGGTAGAGTGGTTCCTATAAATTCACTGTCCTACATGATTCTGTGGTAGGCAGACGAACATGAGGCATTTAACATTGTTTGCACAACCTGTCTATAGAAGCACCCCTCTTTTTTTGAGGTTTGTGGAATTTACATTAATATCTTGAAATTAAGCTGAGCATTTCCTGAATTAAACAAAGTTTCCATTTGGAAATTAATGTGATATCTGTTTGCTTTCTAAAAGTCTTAACAGCTCAGTTATCTTTTTAATATAAAATAGTATGCCATTTTCTTCTGAGCGTGGCATAAATAGACTTTTCTGCTGGTCTACTGAAATAAAGAATTTTTATAATTCATATATCCTTTCAATCTCCATACATAGATTGACAAAAGAATATCATATATTTGGTGGTTTAAACTTTGCCAGTAGTGTAATTTCCCTATTGCCAGGTAGTTTAACATTCACCTGGAAAGTCCTTATCTAGTTATCTAAAGTTAAGAACATATATATACATATTTACATATGTGTGTGTTGAATTAAAACACCATTTCATTTTTAAAATGCAGATAGTAGAATAACAGAAAGTGCTACTATCAACACTTGTACAAATTTCTCACCAATAAACATATACACAAGTGTTTTGTTTATTCTGATGGCAAGATAACTGTGATTATACAAGTAGACCTATGCAGGGGTTATACTTTATAGAGTCTGCTAATTACTCCCAATAGAGTAGAGAAATATTATAATTATTCCATACATGTCAGAACTGAGAAAATAAATTGCATCTTCAAGGCTATTCAGAATGGAAATCGACCAGATTAAAGCATTATTTAAAATTACTGTGGGCTTAGTTGTTATACCATGACATTTACATTGAGTTTAATGTGATTATTTCTCTTAGAAAACTGTCTTGTAAATCAACGGAAAGTTTTAAACATAAGAAGAAATTTTTGCTGTCTTCAGACTATCAGGTTACACAGCTGATTCAGCTGTTGAAAACTTAGCTAAATAAGTAACTCTAGTACCTGTCCTGCCCTTAGAGTGCATACATCACAGTTTATTTTCTTTGCTAAGCAACCCTTTAGATAATGTTACCCTGCTGACACTTCTGTCTTTCCTGCTATGTCAACATGCGTCAATCTGAATCTAAAGTTTTCTCATGAGTTAACCACTCAGACAGTATTTGTGAAATTAATTTCATCTGCATTCAACATCCATATGAAACATCATTCCATGGCTGAGGGCATCTCACTAACATCACAGCAACAACCTCTTAATATTACTTAAACAAGTCTTCACCTTCAGGATGTATTGATTTATATCTGATTTTTATCTGCAGCTGGGAAGACGGGAATGAGTAGCCTCATCTCTTTCAGATCATCCCCAGATCCTCACTCAGAGCCATAACAGTTCACAGGAATCATCAGTGAAAAGTGCAACCAAAGTAGCTCTTGGCAACTGTTATTTACTGGCTCATGTGAGGCTTTTGTATTACCACACTTTGTGTGGACTGTGGAGGCTGGTTGGCAGATTAATCATTCCTCTTACCAGGAGCAGCCAACTATTTCCAACTTTGTTGGCTCCTCTCTGACCTTCATTGGTCATTAACCTTCCAGTCTTTTAAGAATGCAATCCTGAAGCCTCTGTCTTAAGATTCAGCTCTCCATGCAGTGAGGACATTTTGATTTGGGGCAGTAAGGGATTGCCGGCTGGGAAAGACAGCAGCCTGCCTCCCCTCTGACACTGTAGCTTCTGTCTCTACCATCTAATGCTGTTTTTCTTCCTCATTTTTGGAGGCCTAAATGCAATGAAACTCATTTATTTCCAGGAGCTTTTCTCTGCATGTTTTCCAGGAGCTTTTTGATTTCGGAAAAGAGCATCCTTCATCCTTCATCCTCTTACTATTTTTCACTACCTGGGAAGTATTTCTTTCTAGTACAGGCCAGGACTTAACAGAAATCATCCAGGCTCAAGGTTCCCATTTGAGAACAGACTCCACACATGCCAAAAATGGCAAAAGTAACAGTGAAGTGAGACTATCTTTTGGAGGTTTGTGGTTCTATCTTCCCTAGCTCATATAAACTTTTCAAAGTTCTCTTGCCTTAACTCTCCTACAACACTGGATTCTTAGCTGTACTTCACTTGTTCCCACTTCTCTGTAAGATGCTTGCTTCATTTTAAAGCTCTTTTCACTTAGGTCATCCTGGCCACATGTTAGCTACGGTAATGATCAAAGGCCACCAACTAAGTTAGAAAATCTAGGCACCCAGCGTCTTCCCCAGCTGTAAACCTCCAGACTGATGAGAAAGTCCCCAGGTAAGCCGCACACCACCCCCAAATGAGGCAAACTCAGCTCTAAGAAATTAAGCTTCCATTCCTTTTTTCTTTATTTTTGTGTCCCTACAAACTACTTCACTCATTATCTTAATGCCGTGGAGAAACATGTCATCTTCACTTTGATCCATTTTCCTGAATAGAGCGTTAAGTGGTATATGCTTGTACTGACAAAAAAGCTTCCTTAAATATTAGTTAAAAAAGAGATGTGTGTAATTACTCAGTCTCACTCATTTACTCTTAATTACATTACTCTCTTGGGTAAGAAGACAAAAATAAAGACAAAGTGAGAAAGAGGTCTCTTGACCTCTTAGCCATTGATAAAAGCTACAAAATGAGGACCGGGAAAAAAATGTTACCATATGTGCTGATAGAGCACAAGAAAGATTTATTGGGAGCTAGTTACACAAACTGAATAAGAGGGCTTTTGTCTGGACTGACAACTAATTGACATGAATTAGATTACGAGATAGCTGCCTCAAAACCTCTATGACCAGAACTGCTAACGGAAATACCATTAAAGTACCACAGACCATCAGCAAAAAAAAAAAAAAAAAAAAAAAAAGCATTACTTTGTGTTTGACGTCTTATAAAAAACCAACATGGCTCTCTCTGAATGGAATCCAGTCCAGCAATGCAGTGAACAAGTTTGTCGCAGGAAAACATGTGAATTATTTGCATCTGTTGTACTGGCCATGGCAGGCCAGATTCCTCTCTACACACAGTGATTTGCATTTACAGAAAGTAACACGGTTTTTTCTCTTCTAAAAACAGGATCAGATGAGGTCACAGTGATAAACACATGTGAGTGTGGGGTGGCAACACCCTCCCCCACTGCAGTGCACAGATGGCAGAGTACACTCTGACAGTAGCCCCATGGAGGGGTAAAATCTGTCTTTGCTTTCCCTGTAATTCCAAGGGGAAGAAATCCTCATGTCTGGAAACAAATGCATAATTTAACATACACATCTTCATATTGTAACAGCAGAAATTAACTTAGAAGGAAGCCATATTTGTGAGGACACTCAATATTATAGTCTATCTCAAAAATAAGTGCTTTATTTAAAACAAAGAAAGTCTTAGTGATAGGCTTGTTTGTTTTGGTATGTTTACATCTTTCATAAAGCATGACATGAATTTCAAACATCTTCAAATCCTTTAATAGTAGTTTTTGATCTCAGTCTTCACCTGTGCTCTGCTTTCTAGTATTTCTTGAGAACTGATTTAATGAGATCAAAAAAGAAAACTTTAAGTTCAGCTTAGTTGGGGTGATTACAATACTCAGAGCACTATGGTTCAAAAGCAACAAGGTGCTCAAATACTAATGCTAAAGGCTTAGAATTGACTTATAAATTTGGGTATGTGCTAAAACATCAACCTGAAGTGTGTCTATAAGATAAACCATTCTCCCTTCCTCCTTTCCTCTTTTATTCAGTGTTTTCAGACTGCTTTCAGAAATATTGTAACTTCCTCTATTTAAGAAACAAACAATCAAAGCACTTTGAAACCAAAGATGATCTTTTTTTTCTAAAATGTCATCTGAAAAACTCTGAAGCCAATAAACCACACAGCACAAAAGCTGTCTTTCTCTTCATCTACCCTTCCACCCTACTTCATATATATTCCCTCCAGTGAGACTGGAATACAGTTGCAGCTGGAATCTCAGTTTTACAAAGTCTACAGAATCTACAGTGGTAAAGTAGTGGGATTTAACAGTTACTTCAACAGTGTGATTTAACAGTTACTTCAATAGAATGTTTTTCAGACTGAAGACTTTGAAGCTTCTCTCCAGAAAGCTTAATAACCCAAACTGAGGAAAATGCAGGGGAAAAAAAAAAAAAAAGGAAAAAAGAAAAGGAAAAAAAAAAAGGAAGGAAATTTCTCACTAGAAGATACTTCAATGTAAATGAAGCAAGACTAATCTATTTTTACTGTAGCTTAAATTACTACTAAACTCACAGGGAAGAAAGGTTTTCAGCTTATTCTGTCTGGCATTACTTTTTAATTGACTCCTTGCCATGAACATGTTGCATTAGAACAATTGTGTTGATACTGGCTCTTAGTAGTTTTTTTGTTTAGTTTTGTTTTTGTAAACCAGAAATCAATTGCACTTAGATAGGACATCAGTATGCAACAAATGAAACAGAGTTTTTACTATGCTTTTATAACAAAGATGGTTTGGGCATGTTAATTTCAGCTAAAGTATGAATAAATATACTTCATCTATTTTTGGACTTGTGTTAAGAGCCACTTTTGAATCAGAGCTCAGTCTAAGCTATACAGATGGGATCTTATAACAATCTTCCAGTGACATAGGTTCCCCCACAATAGTGCATTCAGTGACAGGGAGCTCAGAGCAGAATAGCTGTTTCATGCAATCTCTGAGCTCTTTCACCATCCAAAGCTAAGTTGAAGCACCTCAGCAGTGCAACCAGAAGAGTAGAAACTGGTCGGGAAGAAAACAAATGTGCAAAACAAGAATGTTCATTTATTTCCCATCATGATTTAACTTATACATATGTGCATTTGTCAGATTCAGTTTCATGAGTGGATGCACAAGGCAAGATCCTGTTCTCAGACCAGTCTGCAGCCCTGCATATCCCCATCACTGCAGACAGGGCTGTCCTCACTGGAAGTCTTTGAGGCTCCCTCCCAGGTGGACAATAGTAGTGGAAGTTTTGTTTGCTGGATGATAAGATTCATCTGCAGACTGTAGGACTTCATGCCTAAATATTGCTTTCTTGTCCACTAGCATGGTACAGTAACTAAATGATCATGACATCAATAAAAACCTACCAGCAGAAAAGCTGTATGAAGGAGCGAGAGGGACAGAGCCTTCCCATAAAGGTGAAATGAAGATATTGCAGAACAAGAAACAAGAAACAAGAAACAAGTGCATTACATGGTGAAAGTAAATTATTGGGAAATGTCCAGTATGTAGACCTACAAAGCAACAGGAAATTGAGATGCACATACAGCAATTCTCTGTAATGTTTAAAGAACCACTCCCAGAGAACATATGAAATGATGCAGAAGTTGCTTTTCCCTTAATAGACAACACCAGATATTTAATCCAACCTAGTGCAGGCACTGACATACTTCTAACCCTATGACCTATGTACCAACTCCACACAGGACAGAGGGCCTCTGGACTGGGCAAGTAAGGAAGAGGATAGTCCAGAGGCAGGGAATGAGAATCAGCTCTTCAAAGAGTCTTACATCTCTAGTGTAGGACAACACTGCATTGAGGGAATTGCAGCCTTGGAGGAGTCCAAGCAATGCCAGCCTAGCTGCCAAGTTGTTCCTATAAAGACCCTTCATCCCACAGCTACGGTTTCAGAGAGTTCATCAGACTAACATCAGCACAGTTCCACTACCAGTGATGTGCTACAGCTCCACTATGGAACCTTCACCTGGAGCCAGTGCCGAAAGTTCAAGATTCACAAGTTGGACATGTCTTTGTCGTGCTTATATTCTGAGAAAAGGTAGATCTGTGGTTAAGCTGGTAGTCTGGGACTCACAAAATCCAAATTCTCCCACAGACACCTCATTTGAACTTGAGTAATTCACTTCATCAGGCAGTCCTCTGGTTCCACAGTAAACACTGAAAGAAGATTTTTATTTTTTTTTTACACAGTTATTGTGTCTTTTCAGAGCACAGGATGCTCCTCAGAAATTCTCACACTGCAGGTATGAAGTGTGTTCATATAAAAGAGTGTGATTGAGGCTTTCAGGCACTACTGCACCGTAAATATATAATAGTTCCTGAAAAATAAAATATCATATTGAAAACAGAGCTAAGAAGATAAAAGTTAAAGGTCAAGAAGCTTTTCCAGAAAAGTAAATATTCCATAAGATGTATAACTTGCTTTTTGTTAAACTCAATATTATATCTTTTTATTTTTGAGAGGATTAAATGTGGGTTCTAAAAATTCTAAATATTTACAGACAAGAGATAGAAGTGAAATGGATGTAAACGTAAGTTCTTCAAACATTACCCTTCATTAATATCTCTACTAAAATAGCAACTGGAAACATGCAGTTAAAATCAGGGCTTGGCAACACTGTGTACAAGACCTTATAACAAGGACAGTGCTTGTATCTCAGTAGGGAAGCACTTCTGTCTTTGTGCTGTTTATCAAGGCCATTCAGAAGTTGTGATAACTCCAACAGAATGTAGCTCTTCTTATCCCCTGATCCAAAGAGGTTTTTATTGCAGACTCAGCAGTATAGGACCAGGACTTACAGCTGAGTACTCTCCTTTTATTCACCAGAGGACAATGAGGAGAGACACAAAATCTGTTCAAGTATTCTAGACAGCCACTTTTAAAAATAGGGAAGACATTTTCTGCACACACTGTAGCTCTCATTGAGTGTAAATATTTCCACTTGTCTACAAATGTAGCTGTGAAGTACAAAGAGGATCTTACACAGCATTATAACACCTTTACAAATGAAAGAGGCATGTATTTCCTGTTCTACTGTGTTTTTTTTTTCATCTATTTTGCCTTTCACAGTATGAAGCTTTTAGATAATTTCCTCTGAAAACTAATATTTTCTGAAGGGTAGCATCACTTGAAATATGAATAATCAAACTCTTTATTACAGAGCTTTTCAGTATCACAGTAGATCACAGAGACATCTAGATGTTGGAGCAGAACTGAATATGATGTCTCAATATTTTCCTCAAATTACACTTCCCTGTATGAAATCATTTGACGTCATCCATAAATACCCAAGTGCTTAAATCAGATTACTCACTTTCAAATGCCTATGTCTTCCTTAGTGCTGACAAAGAATTTTTACATTATCCACTCACAAAGCTTGCAGCATTCTACCACCAGCTTTATGGAAAATGTATCACTCTTCAAAAACCAAATTCCCTGGGTTTGCAAACTTAGCCACAACAACAGTTGAGAATCCTTTTGTTCAGAGGCAGGAGGATTCCATTTCTTAATCAGGCTTTCAAAATACACGAACAGATGCACACACCATAGTTCCTGTGGAGATAAACAGGTAAATCTCTGCTGCTTGGTACAGATCAGGAACATCAAACAAGGGTAGATTGGGAATTGTGCCATAAACTTCAGTGATAATCATAATAAAGAGTTGCAAAGGAGCCTGCCTGGTTTCATAACATATTTTGTGGGATTAAAGTGGTGGTGGTGAAGAACAGCCATAGCTTTAAATTGCTGAACTTCATGATTCCAACCTGGAAATAACTAGGATGAACAAACAAGAAATCCCAAACGGAGTACTTCCATGGTACTTTGCAGAGTAAAACAAGACAGATTACCTTGGTGATCTTAGTTGAGTAATACTCACTATTGGTCCCTGTAAATCTCCTTCCTCAGGAATTCATCTTGCAGCACAAGTGTAATCCGTGTCTGGGATCCTCTGTTCTCCGCTATTTGCAGAAATGAAGGCACTCTCTGAATACCTAAGTGAACATAAAAATATACATGACCTGTTACAAAATAGGAAAGTGTTTAAAGTGGATGACAGTCCCAGAGGTCAGACTTGCCAATTACTTGAGTAGTGTCTCTGCTTTTAAAATATGTATCACATTTGTTGCTTCATCCAAAAGTGAAGT
Source organism: Myiozetetes cayanensis (assembly GCF_022539395.1). Taxonomy (NCBI): domain Eukaryota; kingdom Metazoa; phylum Chordata; class Aves; order Passeriformes; family Tyrannidae; genus Myiozetetes; species Myiozetetes cayanensis. Next base: position 81,468,327 of record NW_026087411.1, on the reverse strand, counting down.
GTGTCGTTGCTCGGTGTGCCTGCTTTCCAACTGTTGAATAAATCAGTTCAAATCTATCCCACATCTCCCTTTCTGACAGTCAGTTAGCTGCAAAGGGACTCTAGGAGAGGAATCAATTTTCTGCAATAATTTTGTCACCTTGGTAGATACATCAGTGCACAAGGTAATGTATCAATTGCCCCTTCGCAATGTGAGAGCTGAAGTGTGAAGGATAAACACCAGCAAATCTCATGACTTACTTTCCCTGAGGTAGGGGAAAAAAACCTTAAGGAACCCCTCAGAAAAAGCCCAGCCTGTATTTCGGGACTACCATATGGCTTTCAGAAATCAAGATAGATATCTTCCACAGAAGCCTCCAGAAGTGCCCACTGTGCCTGCATGGTTTGTGAAAGAGGCACAGTCTGTGCAGGACTTGGCCATTACCACATCACAGGGTGAGTAGGCTCTCATATGTGCATGTTTATATACTTCTAATCTTTCAAAACTATTTACTAGTTCATTTCCAAGCCTCCGTAAAACTAATAATTTTACACTGGCTTTTCATGAATAAAAGTAACAAAAAAATAGTAATTTCTATCACTATGGGTTTTAAAATATAAGCTATAGCACTTGAACAATGTGTCTGGTTGCACTTGCAGAGATTACTACCAACGTATTTTTCACATTCTTTGAGTGAGATGTGAAAGTCATGTGGAAGCTTTAAAAATTCACAGTGAATTACTTGATTTATGTTCTTCCACATACATTCATTTTTAGTACCATGCAAATATTTGTATTGGCACAGTGTGCTCTGCTCTGGAGAATTTAACAGTATTCACAAATTGCTACAATATCCCTCTGTTAATTTAATCCTTTCACAGTAAATATTAATACATGACTATCTAGTAAGAAAAGGTAAAGAAAAAATTAACTTGGAAAATAGATAAAGGTCTGTAACTGTTACAGCATTAAAATTCTTAAAAAAAGCCTTTGGATAGGTTTTTAGTCTGACTGCTCTCAGCTACTTATATTTTCATCAATTTTTATGGAGGGGATTATACATATGTACTGACATTGGCTGCAATAGCAGGAGGCCAGACCCAATGACCTAAATAGATTCCTTCCACATCTATGTTTCAATAAAAATGCTGTCAAATCAACAATAGTAGAGAAAAATGCAAGATTGTAAGTATCTCTACCTTTTTACTGCATATAAACACTCCTTACAATTAACTAAACATTGTGAGACAAAGGTTGTTGGGTTTTACTGTTCTTGATTTCAGTGAATATAGAATTTAAGGCATTTTATAAAAGACCAGCCTTTTTCTCCAAGCAAGGAATAAATAGACAGTGTTTGTTAAACCTTTATACTCAATGCAGCAAACTGCAAATTTTTTCCCTGCTGGTTTACTTTAATTTTGGTTCTTTCTACCCAACAGGATGAGTGTAAAGCAGTCAAGCATGTATAGAGGTTAAAACACTCTTGAAAGGCTACCCTGTTCTTGCTTATAATCTCCTCCCACAACTCACAAGCCCTACCTACTAGCCTCTTCAGTGTCGGTTTTAGGTGTCCAGGATCTCTCTATATTCCTTTTAAGTTTATGAAGGAGAAAAGGAAAGTGTCAGAGAGGAACCAGGATAAGGTGAACCTTGCAAACACATAGGAGGTTTTTTTTCAAATATTTATTTTTCTCATCTTGAGGCCTTTAGGTATGTTTGATTTAAGGCACTGAAAGAGCAGTCATCCCAGCTGGTAGAAACTTTTTCACTAAGCAAACAAGCACAAGGATTAGAACCCTAAAAGTGTTCATGTTGCATCACACTTGGTGGTAGCTAAAATTTCCCCGTTAACCAGCTCAAATGAGTTGCCAAGTCAGCTGAGCAATCTCATAGATATTTTTGTGACAGTTTACTAGCAGCTCTGACAAATAAATGGATCTCAATAAAAAGTGGGTGTTGATTTCTAGTGATAACTTTTGCTAGTTTGAGACATATCTCCAAATATTTTCTAATGACTTTTTTTGGTAGAAAACCTGTTCTGCGTACACATGTGCTTTGTGCAAATAACAGCTATTGAGACATATATATTCAGACCTCGGTTGCAAAATTGTGCAAGTGGCTTTCTGAAGGCTAAATAAAGGTCTCTGCATATAGTGAGCACATGAAAATGTCCTGAGGGTCTGCATGATGTAGCAACACTGTTCCAGGAAGAACCAAGAGTAGCCTACAGCCAAAGTTCTTTGAATGATTTATCTGGAATTATCTTTGAATGATTTATCTCCTTTGAAAAAAATTAGTGTGAAGCATGTGAAAAAGTCCCATAAAAGCTCCCTTTTAAGTGAATGAAAGAATAGTTGTTCCAGGAGCAAAAATGACATTGATGTCCTCCAGTAGCATGGATGACATTGAAATACATGGTCTGCAATGTAAAAATATTTAATATATCCTGGTTTTACTTTGTAAGGGAGAGACATATTTCAGAAGTATGGTACAGCAAGCTCCTAGATAGAGGCAGGAATCCACTTTTCATTGATGCTACAAACTAACAAGATGAGCTCCCAAAACAGTTGGACCTTCACCGCTTTGGTTGCCATCTTCATCCCACAGTCTTTACCAATTAACTCCATCTCTTCAATGTTTCAGTGTTTACTGCCTGGGAAGCAACAAGTCTCTGTAGAATCCAGCCCAGTATTGCTGGCTTTCTCAAAATACTCTGCTATGGCCAGGTAAAACTGTGCAAAACCTGCTGTAAATATTGAGACCCTTAAGCCCTGACCTATTACATTCCTATCAACCCAAAAATCTGGATCACTTTTAGGGAAAATACACCATCTTGGCCCATCCAGGAGAATATCAGACTGAACAGGAACCAGGGCAGCCAGTAAAGGGGATATCCAGCAGAGATCTGAAAGTCTGAAAAGGTAACAGTACCCTATTCTGTGGCTGCAGGGAAGGCAAAGTGCAGGACAACCCAAATTTTTCAGATTCATGTCCTAAGCTGGAACAATTCTCAGAAACTGAGAGACTTACTGGCAAACACTGCGACAAGTCACCTTTTATTACCACACACACAGTTTTGCCCACACCTGCTGATGTGCATTGAGAACGTGGCCAGTATTTCTAATCTTGATTCATTTGTCATCCCAGTAAGACTCTGGTCTCTTGCAAATGTTTCACAAAGTCATTACTCCTGTGTTGCAATACTATACAATTTTTCTTGAAATTTCATAATTTTTGGATCTCTAGCACGCCATTAATTGATATGTCAGGTTATGTGATAAAAAGCTTGTTTACATCCCAGAAGGGAGTATAGATAGATGAAGGATGGGGGGAACAGGAAGCTTAACTAATACCCTGTCAGGCCCATTGCAGGATCCATCAAGTCACCTCATCAGAGGAGGACCTAAAACTGGGGAAAGGGAGGGATCTAGATGATTTGAGAAGGAACAAGTGCAGGAAAACAGAGGAAAAAGTGGATGAAAAAGGGCTGGATGCATGTAAACAGATACCAGTTGATAGGTTTTTCTTGTCATGCTCTGTGCCAGGTCAGCACAGTCTCTCCTATCTTCCTATAAAATTCCTTTCTAGATCATTTCCTGGATAAGGGGTGTCTATTAAGTGTACATATATGTATATGGATGATGAGTGCAGCACCCAGGATCAGACTGCAACTTGGAGGAACTGTATACACACACACATATATGAATATATATATGTGTTTTCACTAATGGACCTCCATCATGGTCTGCAAAAGAGTGGAGTAGGATGAGTACTTTAGTGCTGTCTGTGCTTGTGTTACTGCTCTGAGTATCTTTTAAAATAGAAATCTACCATAGGAATCAATTGCTTTGTATTTGATTTCTTTGGGTTTTGGTTTAGTTTTGGGTTTTTTTGTTTTGCTTTGGGGTTTTTGTTTTGGTTTGGTTTGTTTGTTTGTTTTAAAGGAAGAATTCAACACTGTAATATAAAAAACCACTTAATTTTAGGTTGATGTTAATGGATGATGCCATATAACACTATTTCCAGATGAATTGTTTACCACAGGCCTAGCTCATCAGTCAAAATACCTCTCCCATAACACATCTGTCTGTCCCCCTGGATCTGTAAGACTATGATGACTACTCTTCTCATTCAAAAACATGATCATATAGTCAAAGCAGAAGAGGGATTTGGTAACTTTTTTATTTGGGTGATAATGTGGTTCTTATTCATCCAAAGGTGAATAGTCAGTTAGCTGAAGTTGTGTCAGGGGAGGTTTAGGTTATAGCTTAGAAAAAGGTTCTTCACCCAGGGGGTGGTCAGGCACTGGAACAGACTCCCCAGGGAAGTGATCACAGCACCAAGCCTGACAGAGTTCAAGAAGCATTTGGATGATATTTCCAGGTACATGATGTGACTCTTGGGGATGGTTCTGGGCAGGGCTGGGAGTTGAACTCAATGATCTTTGTGGGTCCCTTCCAACTCAGCATATTCTATGATTCTATGATTTTATATTTCCAATATCTTTACAATGTACGGAGAAGAAACCTGGACAAATGTGATGGGTAACTGCTTTCCTAAACTGACACTATTACTGATTGTAGTTTTAAGCAGCACAGTTTTTTCTAGGCAAAGTATTACTGTTCCTGCCCCACCCAAAAAATTTGGCTATATGCTTAATGCTCTTTAGAAAGCCACTGGAATTCTTCAAAGACTGCCATCTTTTCCTCTTTTTCACACTAAGAAAACAAACCAAAAAGAGTTTGAAATGTTACAAGCTGTATAAAAGCATAATATTTCTCAAGACGATTAAAAGTAGGAAAGTCTGGTCCAACAGCACATAGGGTCCAACAATGGAAAACTTTTGCAATATAGTTAAATGTTCTTTACATTGTAATCCTTTTGTTTAGGGCAAGCTGAAATGATGCTTTGTCTAAACGTTGGGTGAGTTTTTTTAATGTAACTGGAAATGATGGATAGAATTTTCATAGCAAGAGTTGAAGGGCTGTGAAGATATGAAAAGCAACAAAATATGGTTTCAATATGTCAAAACGTTCCCCAAGGAAACTAGATAAGGGTGTACTGAAAATTAAGCACAGATTGTTGGGTGATGAAGAACACAGGCCTTTACTTACTAAATAGTGTTCTTGGTCATCTCAGTAACATTTGGCTTATAAAAAGCAGCAGTGATTTGGTTACAGCAGATATGCAGCAGAAACAACATAGTTGGTGGTCCTAGCTTTTGCAGACTGTTGCTTTAACACAGTGTCAAATAGAACAAATTTTGGTGATTTATTGTTAGACTAGATTTCACTCTCTGGGCAACATGCCATGATGTTGATGTCAGGGCTCTGTGGGCTGCACTGAACATATCTTTTCAAACCAGCAGGCACAACTGACTCCTAATCTTTATGCACTATCCATTAGAGTCTTACCGGCTGTACCCTACCCATCACTTACTGCAAGTCTCTATACATATTAAGAAAGTAAAAACACTGTCTACCAAAATGTCACAAAGAGTTTTCTCACCCATGGTCAAATTCATAGCTGGCACTGAAAACCATAACTATGTGAGAGTGAGTAGAAAGTATGCCGTTACACTCATGGGTTTAAAATAATATGTCTAGTTAGTATTTCTTATCACAAACACCAGTATTTTAAAATGTTGGGATGTAATCCTGCAATTCAAGTATTCTCCCCATGAAAAGGCAGATCTGACACGATGTAAAAGTTGCCTACAGAGAGAGTGATGAGCCAGCTGCAGCCGTCTGCTGTCTTGAAGTGAGGCAACAGGCAGCAGCTTCCTTTGGAAGAGCAAATGCATCCTGGGGTGCCTCCACAAGGGTCAGAAAAACAGATGACAGGAAACTGTCACTTCAAAACATGACCATCAGCTCATACTGATTGGTTTTATAGTCATTGTGTAAAAAAAAAAAAAAAAAAAAAGGCAGAAATCTCTACCAGTAAGGAATAAATTAATAGGCTTCAAAACTAGGCTTCAAAACTCCACCAAACTAGGTCTCCTGGGCCTGGTAGATTAACTCAGCACTGCCCTCTGAATCATTTTGCTGCCAAGATGAGATAAAACAGCTATCTGCATAGCAGGCAACTATGCATAAACTGTCCTTGCTGAGCACATCAAAACTACCCAGCCGGCAACTCCAGAGTTTTGGCTAGAACTTTCTACTGCTGTATTTACACTCACTAATTCTTTATATTAATAGAGAGCTTACAATTATAGCAGAGAGTAAGATTCTAGCCAGGATTCCAGTTACAATCCTTATTTGACAGGAAGTTGATATGATTGGATTCTAATGATTGCAGAGCTACGTAGGGAGTACTGGCAGCATTCTGTAAAGCAGAACTCTAGTATATGATGTGAATAAAAGGCTCAGGCTCCACACAGTAACACTTTATCCAAATACTTGAGATCATTTATCTGGATTCTCCAGTTACTCAGCTACTCTGTCACAGATACTCAAACCCACTATCATCTGCTCTATCTTCCAAAATAATTAGCACCATCAATCACATTTGCTTAAAACATAAAAGAGCAAAGAACTGGGAGTTTTATACAAGAAGTTATTACATGTAAATTATATCAATACACTAGAGTATATAATTCCAAAACATTCTACACTATAGTATCATTATTCCTTAATGTGTGTGAAAGAGCTATGGGAACTCACAAGCACTCTTCTCTCTTTGGCTTTTCTTTGGAGAAGTCACATTGAAATTTACTCCCACACGACCGTGCTCATTAGTTTGAGGAAGACTGCAGCCAGAGGGAGTATTGGGGCTGGTTCTTTAAGGAAAAGGCATCCCACATATGTGTGGCTGCAGCTTAGCAAGTAAACAGTGCTAACACACAGGCACTGCAAAGTAGCTTAATTCCAGTCTATTCCTGTACTTTGTTGGTGTGTGGTAACAGCTAAGGCTAAATATTTTTCATACCAGTGCTTTCATTAGAGAAAATATGTTATAGTTTAAGAATTCTTAAGGAATATGTTAGTTCCAGATTACGAGAGATAAAACATGACTTGTAAGTATAAAAACCAATGAATTAACATTGCACATAGTCAAAACATGATTAGATAAGGTAAATGTGGCACCTAAAACCAGGCCAAATTCAGTCCCTGTAAAAGGCACTCCATTTTAATCTTGCACAATTTTTTTCATCAAAACTCAGCATATTCTCAAGATAATTTTCCAAAGAATTTTTTTGTTTTCTTTATCTAGCAAGAAAAACTGCCAGCAGACATAATTTCCTGAACATTATTTGGCAAATATTTTCTACTACACTTTGTCTTTAATGTCTGTAGAACCAAGGAGCCTTGAAAATTATTTTTATTCCCTAAATATTATTGACTAATATTGTAAAACTGGTCAGAAGTACTCTGTGCCATTCTGCCTCTACTATCCCAGCCTATTCTGACAGGTGTGGTATAATCTGCTTCATCCTGAAAATTTTTTCCTGTCAATACTATTAACAACCTCCATTTTTTCAAAGCATCTTGGGCCACTAGAGTTTAACAAAGAGGAGCCTTGACATATTATCATGATACCAGAAATTATAAAATAAAGCAGAAGTAATTGAAAATCAAGAGAAAAGACTAGTGAATTGTTTTACTTTTCTTCATTTCTACAATTTTCTTCTCAGTGTTATTAAATTCTATTTTTCTCTGCTAGAAAAAATATACCACCACATGAGAAGCATCTTCCTTGGTAAGGAAAAATTGGTATATGCAAGGCAAGCTTAAGATATGTAAGAAAACATTATCAAAATCTTGAATGATTTAAATAAATAAGTTATTTTAGTTATCATCATTTAATGCTGTGAATAAAAAAAATCATAGTATTAAATTCGAGATTGAAGAAATATGGAAAGTAATAAGACAAGTAGGTGGTAACAACTAACTAAGACAGAAGTAAAATTTGAAATATGTGATTTTACATAATTGGCTGCATATAAAGATTAGAGCTTCATTAGAAATAAAACTACTGTAATTATAATGAAATTATATAATACTAGCATCAGTAAGTGAAGCTAAACATATACCTGGAAAGTGAAATAGCTTACAGGTTTGACCTCTAGATTTGTACAGCTGGTAGCACTTGAAACTAAGTTTACTCATGTGCAATAAAAATGTTCTAATGAACTCAAATCTGCACTGAAGAAACTCCAAAAAACAACCCGTAGTTGTTTTAAAACAGGTCCTCTCTGTGGAAAGGATTTTCAGACACTGATCAAATCACTGTTGACCTCTTAGAATGTTTGGTTTGATTTGGTAAAATCAATTTTGCAAAAAAATACTAATGCAGTATTTGAGGTAGCACAGAAAACCTTAGCAGGAACCAGAAGGATGGCTGTCAGTCCTAAACATCCACTGGACGGATTATATGACTAACACATCTGTCCTTGAACAGGCAGCAGTCACGAGCATTGAGGCCATGCTGCTGAGAACACAGCTGCGCTGGGCAGGGCACGTCTCCAGGATGCAGGACTACCGCCTCCCTAAGATTGTGCTCTGTGGGGAACCTGCCACTGGCTGCCACAAGAGAGGAACCCCAAAGAGAAGGTACAAGGACTACCTGAAACAATCCCTCAGCCTTGGCCATATTGATCATCACCATTGGTCTACTCTGGCCTCCAATCGGGAGGCCTGGAGACACACCATCTATAACGCTGCTGCTGCTTTTGAGAACACACGCAGGATCACTCTCGAGCAGAAAAGACAACGCAGAAAGAATCGCGTCTCATCGATATCACCTGGGGAGTCTTTCTGCTGTGCCTTCTGCAGCCGGACTTGTCTATCTCACATTGGCCTTTTTAGCCATCAGCGCGCTTGTAGCAAGCGTGGGTAGAGCCCTTCTCAAATCTTCGTTTGTGAAGCCTGGCCATGATGAGGAGGAATATAAACGAGAGAGAAGAAACCTCCTGTGTGAAAATCAAAGCATGAAATGGGTGAATCTGCACATCACTCTAGCACTCTAGACTGGTCTTGTTGAAAACAGAACTGATATATACAGCCACAAAAAAAAAGCAGTGACAATGATAATCAGGACCTAAAACACAGTATGTATTTGCCTATATGTATAGACAATTCAAAGAGAAATATTTCTGACTGTTTTATTTTTCTTTCAAATAGGTATTAAATGTCCACAAATTGTCTTGGACAATTTGCTGCAGACAAAGGAAGTAGCTCCTAAAAGAAAATTTATTGTCCTTTCATGAGGAGCTTGCAGTGTTGTCAAACAAACCCCTTATCTGAGATAATTTGCCAGAGAAGTGTATTGGTTTCGGTATTATTCAGACAGAATTCATAGAGCATGTTTTATAACTGACATTAAAATGAATTATGATGGAACATAACTATTACATTATAACCTTTTGGCTCCCTGACAGTTTAAGGCACCTGTTCTGAATAGCAAATACTCTTGAATTTGAAACTTACTTTCCTTAAACTTCCATTAAGTATTTTTTTTGTGTTTAAAATTCCCTGTTTTCACAAGCAATCATCTCACAATTTACTACATCCATACTCCTGCAAAACAAGCATGAAAAAGATGAAAGTGGGGAAGGGTTTTATTCAAGGAAATAACTGTAGGAAATCATCAGTTTCCACCTCCCAAAGGCTGAGTGGCTGTAAAGGAAAGATTAATTATCCTTCAGAGGTGCCTATTTCTGTAAAGGGAGCCAAGGGTAACAAGCTTATACTTAACTTGCAAATATCTGAAGGCAAGTAAGAAACACTTCTCCCGTGACAGATTTTAACCCTTTGTTGTAACTGCCTTTCCAGTGTGACATATAGGATTTGATTTAGAACAAGTCAAGCATAAGATACCTCAGCAAGAACACAATTTCTTCATACTTTTGAAATAGATACATAACAAATTTTAAACCTTTCCCAATTTTTCAAAGAGGAGCTTAATAAAACACCATAGTAAATATCCCAGAAAATATATGAAATTCTCCCAGACACAAAGTCAAGTAAACATCTCATGGGAACACCATAAGTAGTGCTACTCCTGAATTAAGTGTTGCTAGATGACCCATCAGGCTCCCTTCCAACTTACTTTGCATGTTTCCATGGAATAAAAATAAATAAATAAATAAATTTTTCCAAACTTTCCAACACCTTCAAACTCAATGGTTCCCCTGAATATTCTGTATTCCTGCTAGAGCAGATCTTCTCTACTCATATACAAATTTATATCTGTTTAGATCTCTTTCTACATCTCTAATCCCTTTGAATGTGTTTGCAGAGGATTTATATTTTCAGAAGAAATTTTCAGGAGAAGAACCCCCACTATTTCTACCACATGCCCGATTCCACATTTACCCAAAGCAGTAGGGACAAAACTCTCCACCTCCAACAGATATCTTAGTTAGAATTACAGAAAAAGAACATTCTTATTCTATTTGTTTTTCCACCATCTGCTTTGTCAGAAAAGTGGCAGCAAGACTGCCAGTATCAACAACAATGCAATATTTCCTGTTCTACCTTCTAGAAAGGAGATATACTTTCTAAAACACTGTTGGATGTGTATTTGACTACAGCCTTAAACAAGAGCCAAAACTGTTTGGTTTAGGTCTATTAAAAAGATATATCCTGCACAGTGAATGAGTTTGATTGTGTTTCTGTAACCAGTTTTTGGAAAAACCCTGTTGTGCACTTTGCTTTCAAAAAAAACACATAAAAAGGCTTGTTAAATTATAGATGTGTATTGGATACTATGTAGAATATTGCTGCATCTTTTTTTCTGCTTCTATGTTGAAACAAATTTAAAGCCCATAAGGAGCCTTAAGGGTTTTTAAGTCAAAGTATTCCTGCACAAATTATGGCGTTATTAAGCCAGATTATTCTTGAAAATTTGTGGGCTCCAAAGACAAGCAAGATTAAAGAGATGACAAGAAAGACTATTCACACTTCATGCAAAAGATATGCAATAGCTGTGAATCACTAAACTCTGAAGGATCATCCACAGTCAAGCTTCACTTCCAAGTGAAATAACTGCTTCATGTTTGATTGACCCTTGCCAGCAACACACACTTGCAGCAGACAGTACCAGCAGAACTGTCTGAATACAAGTATTTAAAAAGGTACTCAAAATCTCTCATCCGTTTAAGTAACACTTAAATTTTGTTACCTAGAAAAACTTGCTAAAACCTTTTGTCCAAACACCTCAGTGTTTTGTCCTGCATTCACTGACAAGATTTTTACAACATAACATTAAAATACAACAGAACTAACTTTATTTCAAGAGAAGAAAGAAACTTCTCCTGTAGTGATTACTTGAGTACCTAAAATGTTCTGTTCAGGTTCACATTTTGCTAGTGTAGAGATTTCTGGATGATTGGTCTCTACACAGTACATGTTTTCCTGGGATTTATGGGCCTCATCTCTAGAGGACAAAGCATGATGCAGCTGAATAATTCATAGTCTCGGTCGCTTAGAAACCCTAGGGTCAAAGGGCAGCAGACAGATGGCATATACTTAGGCACTTTGGTCTCTGTAACTGATTACTTCCTACTCTCCTTCCAGTAGCTGTCTTTGCAGAAAATCTGCTAACAGTGATGACAAATCACGAGACCACTTAGTTATGAAAGAATCTCAGAACGACTAAGGCATGAGACTAAGAAGATTGGAACTTTCAACAAATATGATCTCTATGACAAGTGCCTTGATCACAGTTCCCCACTTTTGCTACTATAATATAGCACTAAATGTTCAACTTTGATGGACATAGGCAGATCATTCCCCTCAGACAGAGGCTTTTCTTGGATTTCTATCTTCTTCAATGAGAATCTCTCTCTTTTCTTGATCTGTACAGGTGTAGAAGTCCTGAAGGCTGAAAAGCTGCTGTTCTGTCTCCAATGGATGTATTCAAGCATAGTTCAAGGTCTCACTTCAGATGCTGTCCCCATACACTTCTCAGGTAGCAGAAATGAGCCCTTGTGCTTTTTTCAGTTTGGGAGCTGATGAGATAAAGGCTGTGGGGTTTTTCTAGCTCACTGGGACATATAAAATATCCATCTGTTAGTGGTGTGGCCTCTCTTCAAGTGGGGAATCCTTCAAATACAAGCCTTTCTGAAGACACAGCTCTTAAGAGACGGTTTAACAGATTGCTAATGGACAACAAACTAAGAGCTACGAAAAACCAAGCTAACATTCAGACTAAGAAAAAATAAACAAGGAACTGTGAGGGAAAATCAGAAGTTTTTTCTTGAAGAGTGAGTTCACACAGTAAGGAGCTCTAATCTGAATCACAGCAGTAGTCGTGCAGCTCTACAGTGTGAAACAGGAGGAAGCGTAGGCAAGGTGAGTCAATACAGGGACTGGAAGACAAAAAAACGTGCACATGTAAGGGAACACATGTACACATATGGAACCAGCACCTGAAGACTTAACTTAAAGAGAATCTTATTTTGTAAAAATGAAAGGGGAAAGAGGGTGAGGAAAAGAGAAAATGGAGTGACATATCCAGGTCTATTCAGCCAACTTCTGACACCAAATCTGGTCTCCATTCTTCTACGCAAATGCTCTGCTCAGGCAAAATGAAATCAAGAAAAACAACATCCAGACACTAAAGAGGAAATAACATGTTTCTCTCCATTCTGTTCTATCTTCCCCCTGCTGTGTTTGTGTATTCATCTTTAAAGGGCAACCTACCACTGCAGTGTACTGATGTTTCTTTTTTGCCTTGAGGATTTTTGCCTCTTTTTCGTCTCAGGGTCCCTCAGTACAGAGGTGTGCCAAACAAGCCCACACTCCAGTAGATCAGGAATCCCTCCACTGCAGGAGGTATATATTGTTGGTTTTTTGGTTTCTTTTTACTTTGGGTTTTTAGGGGTTTGTTGGTTTTTTTTTTTGGAGGGGGCATGATTTTGTGTGTGTGTGTATATGTGTGTGTGTGTGTGTTTGTGTTGTTTTCATTTTCTTTTCTTTCTGAAAAAAAGTCAAAACAGACTGAAAAGGAAAAGAATCAAAAGAAACTCAACAAGCACAAGTTTACTTCCTTCTAAAAGTTGTTCCTGACCTGTCAGATCAGATCAATTTGTCTTTAATTACTAATTAACCTGAAACTTACTTTGAATTGTAAGTAAATGAATGGGAACATATGAACATTGCAGCTTCCTTCTATGCAGAAAGGACAGGTGGCTTGGATCACACTGGCCAAAATAGGGAGCAGCACAAACACAAATGAAGACAGCACTGAAGCAAGGTCAAAATTACTGCTCCAGAAATTCTATTTCTTTTTCAGCCCCATTCAGTCAGATGTTATTTTTTTTCTCATTGTCCTTAACAGTTGGCTTGTAAAAAAGAATTGTCTGGGCTTGGGTTTTTTGATCTCTTCCTAAATAAACATTTCTGAATGACCATTTCAAGTGTTTTGGAGAAAGCTTGGAGTAAGCCAGCAGCTTCTCTGTCAAATCTGTTGTGAAGCTAACATACAAGTACTTCTGCATATCAAAGCAAAAGGATTTGATGAAGAGTCCAGCTGTCCTGTTCCTGAGGTCAAAAACATTGTTTTCTTTTCAACTTCTACAAAGCTGAAAGGAATCTGTAGCCTCAGGATTCCAATATCTAACTCCAGCTTTTGCCCAAAGTAATTTTTGACAATATATTTTTCTTCATTCATGATCATCTTTAATGACTTTCGATTTTCAGAGAAGAGGAGGAACCAATGAAGTGACAAACTTAAAACAAAGGCATCATTTATATATGACACTTTATATGTTAGAAGAACTTGAAGAACTCTTTGGTTTAAAGCCAAGCATTCAGAGGCTGAGGAAGGCCAGAATGAAAACTGCCAGGGCAAACTTAATCAGCAATACTTGCTTTCATTACGTGAATGCACACAAACATTTTCTGTTGGACTTCTGTCATCACTTGGCTATTGTATTTTGCTCATTACTGTGCATTATGTACAACCTAGTTTGAACTCCATAGAAGGAATTTCTTTGGGGGATAGTTTTATTGGTATTTCTCTTTTTTTTCCTCCTCAGTTCAGCTTTTCTCCCTCTGTTTGATCCCACCATATTCTGTCTCCACCATGTGTGGGCACAAGTAAGGTGATTGTGAGCAGCCATTAATTTTATTTTCTGTCTCAGTATCCAAACTTGAATCAAGACTCATGGCCAGACTACACATGAGGTACCCTTTTCAAGTGCAAGTACTGAGTTCGGTGCTTCCTAGGACCTAAGAAGAAACTGAGCATGATGAGCAAGGACAGACTTCTGAGCTCTGGAAAGTTTCCCAACTGTGTGTAAATTACAATGTCTCAAAGGTGAATTGGGGCAGATAATCATGAAGTGTACACAGAAGACAAATTTCGAGCCTCCTTATTAAAGTATAGAACTATCAAAAGTTTCCAAAAGAAGAGAAATACCAGAATTATTACCTTGCCCTCAGACAAGCCTGATTTTTTCCAAATATAAAATATAATACACAACCTGAGGCAAAGTTATGACATGGAAAAGTCCTAGCTTGGTAAGATTAAAAGCAACTTTAAAAGCAAGGTTGAAAAGAGTTTGATGATGGGAAACATCTAGCAGTCTTATCCATAGATAATATTACTGAGTGCACTTGCCAAATGCAAAGATCTTCTTACAATACTTCCTCTGGTGGGTAGATACTTCTCTTCTAGTAGGCTTCTAGACATTTTTAAATGAAACGAAATTCAGATCAAACAGACATTTTAGTAAGACCAGCCCACTCCTGCATAATTTTATAATTCCTTGTCATCTCTATATGCCCTACGAAAGTTCAAAATCTGATAGATGTGTTAGTTTAGTAGTGAGTAAACATGTCATAGATTTTCACTTTTAGAGCTCACAAATCACATAATATAGTTTATTTCTGCAGTGTTAGAAGGGTGCTCAGGTCTCTACAAGAATAAAGCAGACCTACTTTGTGCCCCAAAGACTGTGCGGTCTTGGCTCCAAATATTTTTCCAGCATGTGAAAATCCTACTTAAGAAACCCATTTCAGCATACATTTATAACAGAAAGGAGAAAGTTCATTGGCTCACCAATATTCTTTGGCATCTGTATTTATATCAACAATGTAGGAAACAGACCTTTTTAAAGTCTATCTGGCAGTTTGTCTGAAAAACTAAAACTGGCTGACAACAGGAAGAGGATTTAAAATCACAAGAATTTCACTACTAGACTTCCATTTTGCTTTGGCTTAGCAGATTTTCTTGCCCTTTTAATTTAGTCTATAAAATTTACTGAAACGGCAGAGTCAAGGAGTTGAAGTTATGATTAAGTTGTATCTCAGACCAAACTGAGCATCATATTGCTTGCTAGGTAATATCTTGATCTCTTTGGTATTCCCAGGAAAGCTCTCCCTTCTGACTACAGTTAACTTCACTATGAGCCAAGTAATCCTGTGGCCTTTTTGTGGTGTGAGGGGAAAATGTCACAGGCATCCATTGCCATTTATTCCTGTTTGCACAATTTTCAAAGAGAAAAGCAGGTTGTCCTGGGGTCTCAATATACTAGATCCCGTTACTCATGGTCATTACTCACACAGGACATACAGGGCTGTGTAAAAAACCCCAGAGTTGAATGATAGGTCCAGCCATTCAACCACTTGTGATATAATGCTACAAAAGAATCACCTTTCAGAAGAAGCTTTCACAGGATTTGTATTGGAAAGCCTTCACAGCATACAACCTGCACACCTAAAGAACTCCTTGTAGAGAGGAGTGCAATGAACAAGGGACACCTTTAAGACAAAGTGTAATGCTATTTAGCCAGAGCTTAGTGATTGTACTTTAAAAGTATGCAAAGTAATGCTTGAATTTATTTGATATTATTTCTGTACATCTGTCTTTATATATAGTCCTCTGAAGGTATAAGCCTAAAATACTTCCATTTTCTACTAGCCAAGCACCTATAACTCTATTGAGTGTGAAGAAAATGTGTTTTACTGGTGGTGACCTAGATTTTCTGAAGACAAAAATTTAAAGAAAAGGGTAGGCTAAGACAAATATTCTTACCTTTTTTTCTCATCTGTCCAAAAGTTTTTGTAGTGGTCTCTTGCTTAGTCAGCTGAGGTTCTAAGAAATAAAGTTCTAACAAAAAATGGAAATTTGTAAATGACTGCTTTATTAGTGAAAGTAACACCAGCAATAGGGTTCTATGCATAAACTCACCAAAAGCATAGTTAAAGGCTTATTTTGTAGTGATAGTGGCAGCATGTCTCTAAGAGAGTCTGCTTGAATCAGTTTATTGACGATGTTTGTAAATGACTGCCTAGGGCTCAGCATGTAACCTCCATTGAAAACTGAACCCACCAGGGGCAGTAAAGACCTACCTAAATGTCCAGCAAAATTATTGCAATTTTTTTAAAGCTCTAAGCCTTCTTGAGGAAGTAAAATCCTCAGCTACAAACATTGTTCACTTAATATTCTGTAGCAATAAGTTCTGAGACATGTCAGTATTGACAGAATTTTTTCAACTATGTCACCCTAAATGTCCTCAGTATATTATAGAGCAAATAGTAGTGCAAGCTGTGTCACAGGAGGGAAATATTCTTTGGCCACTCTCTTGCCAACAATAGTTATAAACCAAATATTACTTATTATAAATATTTCTTCTGAGACTGTTTCCCAGACTGCCAAAAGATTTATAGCATTTTCCCCATTGAGATTGGCTGATGTACAAAAAACATCTTTAAGAAAACAAGTCAGATGAAAAGGTTTTTTTCCTTTACACCAAATAAATATACATTGCAAAATTGCCCATATTTATAAAAATATATGTACTCATTTTCCGAGAGGAAGAGGCAGTTGACATATGTTATTCAGCTGAACAGGCAGTATTAAAGGCATCAAGGTGCTTTTTAGAAAGCAAACCAGACAACCTGGCACGATATTGGAGCAGTTAATAAGTTCACCTGAAAGGACCTCTTACTTTTACCCAGCTCATGATTAGTGCATTTTCTTTAACATTCTCTCCAAACGTTTTCCATTATTCCTCTTTGTTTATAGATGGGCAAACCAGAATATATAACATAGAAAGACAATCGGTGGAGTCAATCTAGTCAACCTTAGACTGTATGGCAGATGCAGACTTAGTCCTGATCTTCAGAAGGAAACACTTGTACAGGATCAGAATGTACAGTGAACTCCAATAGATCCCTGGGCTCCATCATCAAGACAGAATACTGAGAGTACTTGCAGAGCTCATCTGCCCTACAGTTCAGACACAGCCACTATCCGTGTTAGCAGCTCCATCCTTATTACCATCTTCAATTTTGTTGAAATAAAAGATATTCTTGATTTCCACTGGAATGGAAAATGCTTAAAAAAAGTCTTAAAATTTGATGACTACAGTAATTTTGGTAATTCCTAAATCAATCCTGCTAATCAGATTATTTTCCATAGTCTTTCCACAAGTGAAATTTTGAATTGCTAACTTTGTTTCTTTCTATTTCTGGTTTTGTCCCTCAAGAAATCTACCCCTTCATTCTCATATCATGCCTGGCTTAAAATTTCCTAACATCTCACAGTAATCTGTATTTCCACAATTCACTGGAATGTAACATTTTCATCTTTATAGCAACCCCTTATGAAAAATGAATGCTACAAATCAGCAAACACTTTTGGCATGTTGAGAAATAAACTGTACATGATATTTGGAATAAACCCAGTTAAATCAGAGCATCTTGAAAAAACAAGTTCTAATGTACTTATACATTGGCCACTATAAATCATTTCTTTGATTTGCTACTACCTGAAGAAACACATGGAAACAAGCCAGTATATGTATATATACAAACTGCTTGCTAAACCTACCTAGGAGGAAGGAATGTCTTTAGGAAGACGTAGTAGTTTTACAAATAGAAAGTTATAGATCAGCTCAAAGGTGCAATACTTTGTCACCAGTATGTTTGGGTTTTTCCTTCTATGAAGTATTTCTGCAATGAGAAACAGGATGGAGTGATACCTTAACACATCTCTAAGGAAAGACTCACACCACCAACTGTTTCTTCACCAACTGTTATGTGAGAGAGCAGAAAGAACAGATTCTTGGACCACATGGCAGCACCCACTTTACATGGAAGTGTAGTAAAATGTGAGATGAAGTAAATAGTGCCTTTTTACCTTGCAACCCTCAGTGAAAACATAAATCTTTGCCTTTCCCAGAAGATTTTTCATCCTGGGCTTCCTGCAACCTCTGAGTACCCCTGACCACTACAGCTGTCTCTCTCCCAGACCTAAGTGTATCTGTGTGGAAAGACACATAGTACATGCACACTTTTTAGCCTAGTCTTATCAATGTATGATTTACCCAGGAAATTACCAGCTCCAGAGGATCACCAAGACCATGGCAATAAAACCATTTCTGCTTTAGAAATGGTCATATTAATACAAACTAATTATATATGAAATTTCAACAACACATGCCAAGATCCTGAAGCTGTGGAAATGGTCCTTAGAGGATTGGCACATTATCATTCTTAGAGCTATGTGTGAGTAAAAATAAGGGACATTACTTTATCCAACACAAAAACTTAATTTCAAATACATGAACTTTTAAATGTCATTATGTCAGGGCATTGAAATAAAGTGACAGGGACTCATTTCAGAAATCTCTTTCTCTACCTCTCTGTCTTGTACAGTATCTCTAGGACCAAGAGCAAAGGTTGAAATCTGAATCCTGCTTACATTTCTGTTGTTCAGTTCCCAAGCTTAGGCTTTTGCTGTTGATCTGTGTTGCAGAATCCACGACAATGGCACATTTTAAAACAGAAACATAACTGACTAACATACATGCTTTTTTATTATAGCTCAAATGGGTCCAAATAACATATGCTGGACTTCACATTAATTAATTTCTTACTTTATTTTCTTTTAAAATCTCAAGATAACAGTCTCATTGCTTGGACTGCTGTGAATGAAAAATAATCACAGATGGAAGAGTAACCTGAGTACACATAATCTGTGATAGCTCTTTATGATGTTGCATACCTGACAGACCTACTATCAATAGCACATTTGCTTATCCCCAACAACAGGATGGGTTTACCCTTTAATTGAAGTTTCATTCAGCTCCTGATGCAGAGAAATTGACTTAACAATGTCTTATGAAAATGCAGACATTGCAAGCAGACAACACATTGTGAAAAAATATGCTTATTTTGACAGAAGGGAAAAAAAAAACTTAAATGAAGTCTTCCTGTGCTTGTGGATTTATGGAATATTTAATGTCAGGTCAAATCTATAAAGGATAATTTTCTGTAAACATAAGGGTTAACCTTAGGGTTCTCCAGTTGTCTGTACTCTGAAGTATCTGACATTTGTGAGATAAAATGATTGTGACACTGAGCACCTTTTTGGTCAGTAATGACAGTTCCACAGTAACCAAGAACTTTAAAAGAAATCTAGAATTTATACAAACATAAAAGTTAGACTACTTCTTCCCTTGGTTGCTCTTTGACTTACACCATTCATTAAATCTGTATAATTTTTTTTTTAAAAGTAGCCAGAACAGTTCAGGGTCTCTCTCATTGTCACAGGACAGAAAGTAGGAATTATACAGTGTGGTGGAAGGTAGTATTTCACATCCAGAGCTTAAAATTACTTCTAACCAGTCTTGTGTTGTTTAATTGATTCATGAATTTAATTGAATTGAATCATTTTATTGAATCATCCTGGGTGACTTTTGTGTCATTTACTGTTTTTTTCTCCCACTTTGGAATGATAAAGAAAACAGGTAGAGCAGGTCATTCTGATTTCCTTTCAGATTCCCAGGTAAGCAAGGTCCACACATGGTTCTAGCTGCCTTAAGCACAATAACAAACCTGCAACTCTACCTGTTGTGTACCAGTGGTTCCCTGGATTCAGCATTAACTCCAAAAGCAGCCATAGGAGATGCCTTATAGAAAAAGCACTTAAGCTTCACTGTGAGGTCCCCCTGATGCTCTCACATTAGGGATGATGTTGTACATCACGTCCCCTTTCTTATATTATCCCCTTTCTTAGGGACTGGTTGACCAAATAAATATTCACACACAAACAGAGGTTTCCTTGATAGGCTCTTAACTGTCAATTATATCAATTAAGTCTGAAGACAAAACTATCCTTATCACAGCAGTAGCACTTTCCCATCCACCAACCCGAAGCATGGTGTCGGTGGTTCTCACATGCCTGTCTCCAGTCCTCTGCGCAAGCGCTGCCTTGACCTGTCCTGTGACTTTACTAAGTGTGCCCACTTATGCGATCTCCCCTTATACAGTGGCTGAAGAGGAGAGCCTTCAAAAAGACTGATCACTTCTTCTGGTTTCCTGCTACTTTCTATTTTATAAAAGACCTTCCACAAACGGGAACAACCTTGTGCTGTCAGGCTCCCAGGTCTTTTACCACTCAAGAGAAAAAGCCCCACATAAGTGCTTGATGGAGATGAATCAAAACATGTCTGTTCAGCAGCCCCTTTGTGCCCATCTCTTAGGATATTATCGTTACCTAGCCCTGAAATCTATATACCTCAAATTAATCTCACAGTCCCATTAGTAGGTATTGGATTAAGTTCTATGTCAGTCAAGAATATAACCAATGTAAAAACACTTTGCAATTTCCTTGATGGATATGAGTAAACAGCTCATTCTTAGTTTATGATGCTGCACTTCTGGAATTCTGGATAAAGATCCTGTTCAGGTGAAAAAAATATCGCAGCCTCTGCTTCTCTCTTGATGTCCAGCTGCAGGGACCTGGAGTCCCAGTGTCCAGTCCATCCTGTAGCATTCCATGGAGAAGAAGCATTTTAAAAGATTGTTTTCAAGCTTTTCCTACAAACAAAGGCTTGAAGTTCAAATTACACTCAATACTTTTTAAGAACAGCGTAGAATCATAGAGTCATCAAGGCTGGAAGACACCTGTAAGATCATACAGTCTGACTACCCAACCAGTACTACCACTGTAACCCCTAAACCAACTAAACCACGTCACCCAGCACCAGATGTAGACACCTCTTAAGCACTTCCAGAGATGGTGATTTCATCACCTTTCTGGGCAATCTATTCCGAGCCTGACCACCCTAACAGTGAAGGATTGTTTTCTAATATTTAATCTGAATCTCCTCTGTCTTGGGGTAATTTCTTCTTGTGTTCTCCCTGCAGGTGTGTCAGAAGAGACTGGCCTCCACCTCCCTACAACCTCCTTTCAGTGAGTTGTAGAAAGTGATGAGGTCTCCCATGAGCCTCCTCTTCTCAAGACTAAACAAACCCAGCTCCCTCAGCCCTTCCTCATAAGATATGTTTTTTAGACCTTTCACAACCTCTTTTGCCCTTCCCTGGACATGTTTCAGCACCTCAATATTCTTTTTCAAGTGAGAGGCCCAGAACTGAATACAGAATTTGAGGTGCACCTTTGTCAGTGCTGAGTACAGGGGTATGATCACTTCCCTAGTCCTGCTCGCTACACTATTCTTGATACAGGCCAAGGTGCCGTTGGCCTTGGCCACCTGGGCACCCTGCTGGGTCATCCTGAGCCAGCTGTCAAACAGCACCCCCAAGTCCCCTCCTGCTGAACAGTTCTCAAGCCACTCCTCCCCAAGCCTATAGTGCTGCGTGGGGCTGCTTCAACCCAAATGCTTCATCTCATCTAAACACAAGGAAGGCATTAAATAAAGACTCTTACCAAAGAAGGTAGACAGAATTTTCAGAAGTCAAATGCCTAAAGAAAAGGAGAAACTGGCAAATAAAATTGTACAAATACATAACAATACTATCTGCTTATCAATAATTTTATACATTTCAATATTTTAATTCAATTTAAATTTTCTCTGGTGATAATCAAAGTATTGGAATTTAAAAAATAATTTGGACATGTTTATTTCTCTAATGACATTATACTAATGTGGATCTAGATCTAGGCTAACAAAGGACAGAGCACCAAAGTGACCCTGGGGGGTCTGAATCCTCCCATTTGTTTCTGCTACATCCTTTGGCATCACGAGGAACAATCACATTTCTATTACTTGAAGCACCACCTTTTCTCTGGCTTTGAGGAATTCAGTAACTCTCATATCCATCTAGAATGGTATTCAAAACACCATTTCCTTCACTTACGCTCTTCCTCTTCTTTTTTGCTTTGTTTTTGGCGGTTTTTTGTTGCATCAAAGTAAGCTATTCCTCTTTACAAGCCCTTCACAGTATATCAGGTTATATAAACCACTTCTCATTAAGTAAGCTCTGAGTTCAACTGGCTTAGATACCCCCATTACCCATTTATTGAATTTTTAAGCAGAAAAGGCTCTGTTCAGTGTTGCATAATAAACATCTGAATAGACATGCCAACTTTTTTCAAAGCTTTATGTCCCATATCTCTTTTTATGCAAGGTCTTCAGAAACATTAATAAGGGCACTGTGCAGGCTATCTGTCATGACTGTCTTGCTGATTTTGTTCTCGACAAAAACGTGGCCTTTTAGTAATTCACACAATCATATAAAACCTAATCTGTAAAAGGAATCCCAAGTTAGTTGTCAATATGAACAGTCAGAAGTTCAAGTCTGAAAAAGAAAACAAGTACCTTCTTCAGCAAAAAGTAGTGTCAGGTGAAGATTACGACTTACAAATACATTTTCTAAAAAAGTGTTATGAATAATTTTTTTGCCTTATTAATTTCTTCAGGTAAAAGTGTAGATGTGATTGTAAGCACCACATTTTTCTAATCTTGAAAGAACTTAAGTTTTTCAGTAATGTTCTACACCATATCAGAAGGTGTATATGAATATCCAGCTCCATTTTTACAGACAAAGAAACCAGAGCTGAGGAGAATGGTTTCCCTTCCAGTCACATGGCAGAGCTATGAGAGGGTCAGGCACAGACGTTCTGTCCCCTGAATAGATGTCTTGTCCTCTGCCTGTTGTGTCATGTAGCATGTCTGAGATATATTTGTATTGCTGTCGTAGAGCATGGCTGCTAGATAGGATGAATACCTTTTAGCTTCAGATATTGAATATTGGATTTTGCCATAGACGTCATATAGAAGGGTCAAAGGCAAAGGTATTTCTTAAGAACTAGAAAAGAAATATACTTTTTTTTTTTTTGAATAATGGAGACTTGATTTGAATCTGTTATGTTGTTGTTTTGAAGAGGAGAGTGAATATTTGCTTAGACAAAATCTTTATTTATTTGGTCTGTAACCTGAGGTAAAAAGCACTCAGCAATATAATCTGAAATAACTGAGTGAAACTACTGAGAACTTTCAAGTAACCCTTTTTAAACACTAGTGGTTTACTTTCATCCTCAAGCTTCCTGGAGTATTTAACTGTTAGTTTCATAGTACATTTTGGACCATGTTTTTTTTTTTCCTCCTTCAAAAAACAGTGAACAATGAACGCTTTCACTGTATCACAGTCCATAAGAACAAAACTGTGATACAGAGACAGATACAGTCACTGAGCAATTTTTCTGCTTTACTTGATTCCTTGTCCCATACGTGTAAGATATATGCCATTCCCTGAATGACTGTTTTTAAAATTATGTAAGCAAAACCTAAAGACAATTTTCTTGGCTATAAAGAATCAGTCAGAAAAAAACCTTTGAGGTTTGAGCAGATGAAGTGCTTGAACTGGTAACTTGTGCTATTACTTCTGGAACAAATGTGGGCAAAAGGGAAGACTGGCTGTAATTAAAGGCATTATATACTCTGATAAATAAGGCTGCATACATCATTAGTAGCAATTGCCATTGGAAGTGTATTTGTAGTGGAAAAGGAAGGGTAGATTACAGTGGAGACAGGAGAGTTTAACATTTGGCAGAGAATAAAGGCCTTTTCCTCTGAAGAGGGTAAGCTAAAGGATTTTTAATTTTTAACACATTTCTGAGTTTAAGATATATTACCTAATCATTTTTTTTTTAACACCATAGTTTAAGTTTCAGTGATCATCCAGATGAAAGTCTCCCAGGACTGACCACACATGCTCAGTTACTTACCCTCTCAGGTTGATTAACAAACAGCAAGGTTTTCCAATTAAATATCACAGTGTGTGGTACTTTTATGCTGTAGAAAGCACTACACTTTCAACTGTAGAAGTAGAAATGAAACTTATCATTGAAGGGAAACAAAATGGCACATTTCTAAAGTGTGCCCTTCCATGGCCACCTACAAAAGGGGAATGAAACTATTTCAAATCTTAGCCTTCCCCTTTTGTCTGCAGCATTCCTAGTTTCTCTAGTTGGTCAAAAGTGTCAGGCTGAGGTGAAGTCCCAAGCTCTGATCTCTTTCCAGCCCTTAGGTCCCGTGCACATCAAGTTCATCATGAGAAGTATAAGTATCCAATAATCCTTGCACTGGTAAAAGCTCTCAGAGCTTCCGTTAATACAACCCCCAAAACCTCTCTCAAAAGTTCCTCTGTTGAATGTAAGTAAAAATCTCTGACACATTGTGGACCCTCAAAAGAATTTTACTAGCACAAGAAATTTAAAATTATAAAAATAAATCAGTAACTGCAGAAAGGTTCAGCTTATTTAGTGTGACAGATTTTTCCCTCTTTTAAAATGTTAACTAGATTAGTGTTGGTTTCTTCAGTGATAAACAGCTACTGAGGATATTTACAAGTCTCCACACACAGGAAGACAAAGAATGAAGTTGTCTTGTGCTTAAATCTCCAAGCAAAGTAACTCAGTACAAAAAAATTTCACCAAACCCTGGAAATTAACTTGCTAAGTGTGTTTTATGTAGACACAAAGCTATCAACAGCAGCAGTCTGGAGCTGAATTTCTACTGGCATTCATTTCTTATCCATGAAGTTCAAACAGCTAGCTAAAGACACAGGAGTGGATTTGTGCTAGAGTAATAAAACAGTTTGACAGAGAATGAAGAGACAATGTAATATTAGGTAAAGCCTACATCAATCAGTGTTGCTCCCGTCATAGGGGAAACAATCACATGTGCTTCCCTTGGCCTAATTTAATGCTAATGTTATGTTATTTTCCACAATAATACTTTAACATTTCCCTTCAGCTTCCTATGAAATGCTTGAAGTCTTTAATAACCACTCAGTGGGAACTCAGATTAAAAAGCAAATAACAGTATATTCAAACTAAAAACTTATTTATCCAGTCACATTTAAGGCTATGAATAAAGCATATAATATAGCATGCAAAGTTTGTTATCTTAAGCAGTAACTTGTTTTGGAACGTTGTCTTGGATCACAATTTGAACTTAATCTGAACTTCTAAAGATAATTTTGCTATAGATATAGTAAGTGATAGCTCTTCATCTCTTACAAAAGAAAAGAAAAGCAGAGCCCAGCCCTGAAGACCCTGAAATGAGTCTAACACACTGGCTTGAGACATGGATTCTATCCAGCTAGACTGCTTCCTCTTCATTTTAGTAATAGTAGCCAATTAGTGAGCTTTGATAGCACTGATTTTGTTGCATTTTGCTATCATTTTTGCTACAAAAATTACTGTAACAGTGACAGAACCTTGCTGTGTATTTGCACCAGACCATGTTATGCCTATATGTATTTGTAAACACAAACAGTGCCTGGGAGGTGAAATAATGCCACAGTCAAGCCACAAAGCACACTCCATGGGGCTATTTAAATCTGGGGAGTTCGTGCCAAATATTCCGAGGAATGCTACAAAACATCTGGGGAGGAAAAGCTCTGACTGCAAATACTAAATAGAGACTTACGTAAAGCAGATTTGTCCACCATGGACTAGGAAGGATTGCATGTTAACAATAAAGTAGACAGGTTTCCCTAGCTTCTGCTACCTTGTCCGTCCCACAGAATCTCTCTTTGTGAGCATTTAGCCTGTAGAAAAGCACTTCTAGGAATTCACAGAACTATGTGGGTTCCAAATAAGAACTTTTTCTTTTCTCTGAGTTTTACATGAAAATTTGCAGTGCTGTATGAATTTGATGAAGAAATAAGCTAGAATTTATTGATAGACAAAGGGGTTCAAAGTCACAGTAGCTTGTCCTTATACACAGTAATAATCCTAGATGAGTTGATGGGCACAGCAGTGAATGCTCTCATGTTCAGCTTTTCACTTGTACAACTGAAAGTAATGTTTGGATTCACAGTGTTGAACAGATTTAAATATTTAGAAATATAATTAAAACGTTTTAAAAACATTTTGTTTGATTGTTTTAGTTCACATTTATCCAATAGATGAGGTTGTCCTGATAAGTATGTTTTTATTGTCTGCCAAAATGATATTCTCCTCCCTCAAATGACAGTGGATTAGGTTCAAATACATGGAAGGTAGATTTTAAACACACTCCTACAGGACAGTTGTAATGTTTGTACTATTTTTTCAGGTAAAATACCAAAACTGTCTAACCATGTATCAAATTCAGATGGCTTTCCCAAAAGGACTGGGCATTGCTACATTAACTTCCATTGCAAGATCGAGACACAGTCACTAGCTGTTCCAACACAACTGGGATCATGTATGTGTTTGATCAATTTATAAATCACTTATAAGCATGACAAGGTTAACAGTTAACCAGCTTGCCACTTGAATTTCATGCAATATAAATAGGTGGCTTTGTCTCTTACTTTTTTGTTTTATGAATCCTCAGCCTCCTTTCTTTTATGAAATGCTGCCAAAAATCTGTTTGTTTAGCTGCTTGCATGATTTTTTAAAATTCCACTCAGCAACCATTGCACATGAAAAAAGTATAACATTGAAGGCAATTGTAGTAACCTCATCCCCTCTGTTTTGTAGCTCTGTCCCCACGTCCTGCAATTCCTTTTTAACTTAAGCATCTTCATCTGCTAACACTACTCCATTCCTCCCACTCTCTCAGGGGCTTATTCTTCAGCTTCTACTTTCAATGTTTAAAGAGAAATAATGGAATCCCTCCTCCCCAGTACAAGACTTCTTCTATTAGATGTCTGTTCCTGTTTGCACCAATATTCTAGATAGATAAAAAATGGAAGTTATTCAACATAGTCCATCAAAATATGTCGCTGCTGAACAGAAGAAAGCATACACTAGGTCCATACCAAACCTTCCTTCACCCCTTGCTCAATAATAAAATAGATAATTAAATAGCAACTATGTTTTTATAAGTTGTTAAATTAATTTTCTTCCAATAGGGTCTATTTGAGACATTCTGAGGTGGCAGTTTCATCTGGAATCCTTTAGCAATACCAAAATTCATTTCTAACAGTTGGAGGAAGGGGACAGAGAAGAGAACATGCAGAATTATTATTCCATCAGATTTCAAGGACCAGCTGTGACACAAAAAGAATTTCTCTTACAAAGTAAAACATGATTAAAACCAGAAACTAGAGCAAGTGAGAAAGAGGGAGAGGAGGTAAAGCAGAAACAGGAGAGGATACTAATAATAATTTTTTTAAATGTAACTTATAAAAAATCTGAAAACAGTGTTTAGGTTGAACTGGGAAAGGGAAGTGATAATAGTAAACATGAAACAGACTCCACAATAAGGATAAAGGCTGGTAAACAGGTGTTTTACATCCATTGCAGAACTGGTCTCTTCTGGGACCATTTTTGTGAGGAACTGTTGTTCCTACCCAGGATGTCTCCTCTGGTTGATTTGCCCTGGTAGAGAAGAAGAGGGCAGGAGTGCATGTGAACATGGCTCCTCCACCTCCCTTCCCACAGCATCTCCTTGGGCATGGGGCTCAGAGTTCCCCAGAGTGAAGGTCTCAGATGCAGTCAGTCTCTGTGTCCAGGACAAGGTGGCCTGAACTGAACCTGTGTTTTGTGATATACAGTTATAGAATAGAAATATGAGAGCACTGAACAATGAAAGAGCTCATCACTGATCTGTGTGGCCTGAACACAGAGCATGAGCAACCTCATAGCCCTGATAAGGACCAACCCATTAGAGGCCTCTTTTTACCCAAGGGGCACTCATGACTTTACCTGGCTGAAGGTATCCAACAGAAGAGAGCAGTTCTTGTCAGTGAAGGTAAAAGGACAGCAGTTTGTCTTCATCTGATGACGTGATAATGCCTACCACTGACATGGAAAACCTACCAATTCTCTTGTACCTAACCTCAGTTGTTTCTACCACATTTCAGTGTGTGTTTGCTTCTTTTCTCAACAGATCTTCTAGACATATTTGACACACATTAAAAATGTGTAGGATCAGCATGGATGAGCCAAGCTCTGCTACACCTTGTCCTGAAGATCCACTTCAAGCTGAGAAGTGGACATCTTGTTATGCTTCCTTTCCCTAGCAAGACTACTCAGAAACAGAGATGTCAACTGGTCTCCCCCCTTTGGTTGCTGTTAAGCATCAAGGAAAGTCTAAGATGAAAGTGAATTTCAGCACATAGAATCACCTGTGTTGGCAATAACCCAAGGCGCAGTAACTTGTTAAGAAAAAAAAAAAAAAAAGGCTTAGGGAAGGAAATGCTTTGAGTAGGCATAACCACAGAGAACACAAAGCAAAGGCAGATTTGCATTGCCTGTACTTTCTGTTTTAGTGTCACAAACATTTAAATACTTGATGGATCCCAAGATAATTTTCTAAAGCATCTGCCCAGAGTGGGGACAGAGTGAGGATCTCATATTCTTGATCTCTGTCGCTTGGCTAGTGGCTTTTGTTTCTGGAAGAGGAGCTGCACACAGTTTGGCCCAGGGGACATCAGTGGGAAAAAGACCTCCTTACAAAACAACAATGGCCCTTTGAAGTGGTTCTTCATTCCTTCCACTGGAATTCTGTCTGGAGAGGAATTTGGGGGGTAACACTAGCTGACCTACCATGCTTCAAGTGCAAGGAAGCACACAACTAATTCCTCTGAGCCTGAGAGCTAAACTTTGAGAAACAACTCATCTTAAACAAATTCTCTCTGCCCAAAACCTTTTCGCCAGTGCTCAACAAGGCTGTTCACCAAATAATGGAGGAATTCAAAACTATGGTCGTGTGAGTAAAGGGAAAGGCAAGCTATTGACACTAAAAAACTGACATGGAGACAAAAAAATCTGCTTGCCATTTTTGTAGAAGGGAGTAAGGAGCCAAGGTATGTGAATAGAAAACTTACAAGTGATATCCTTCTAATTCAGAGTTTTAAGCTCAGTGTTGAGTGCTCTGACTCTGAGAAAGAGAAACCACAGCGATCTGTGATCTGCTCTCATTGCTTGCATGGTGCAAGCCCATCCATGTCACCTGGCTGTCCCCATCAGAGTCTAGTTACTTGTACTTTGCTGAAACACATCTCACAGGGCAGCAGTTTGTCTTCATCTGATGACATGATAAGATGGAAAGCCTATCACTTCTCTTGTACCTAACCTCAGTTGTTTCTACCACACTTCAAAAGGCACGTGCCTCATTTCCTGTTTGAATTTGTCTGCCTTTGACTTGAAAACATCTTTGCTAGGGCTTTTTCTTCTAAAGAGTCTTTTAATGTCTGTTGTTTTCTGAATATACTTATGCACCAGTCAGGTCTCCTCTAAAACTCGTTGTATGCTATGAGTAATCCTGCTTCCATTTTTCACACTCCTTTTTCAAATCCAGGGTCAAATCTGAAGGCAGAATTCCAGCTTCTTTCTCACTGATGCAAAGCACAAAAGTAAGACCTTTTCCTTACTTCAACCACTCTGCTGACTTTTTTTTGTATCATCAAGGACCAAGGTGGACAAGTCGCATCACTTTCTGATTTGTCTGTTCTGATCCCTGAGTCTACTACTGGCTGCCAAAGCACTTCTCTGTTTTTCTGTATAGATTTTTCTTGAAAAAGCAGCACTTGGACATTAGTGAGGAAGTGACTAGATAGTATTTTCTTTAATACAAAATCCAGATAACCTTAAATGTTAAAAATCATGAGAATGGGAAATCAGAGGCTGGAGAAAACCACTGTGGAAAGGGACCTGGGGATCCTGTTTGATGGCAAGTTGAATATGAGTCAGCAGTGCCCTGGCAGGGCCAACCATGTCCTGGGGGGCATCAGGCAAAGCATCACCAGCCGGTCAAGGGAGGTGATTTTCCTGCTCTGCTCTGCACTGGTGAGGCCTCTCCTTGAATATTGTGGCAGTTTTGGGCACCACAATGTAAGGAAGATATTAAGCTCTTAGAGAATGTCCAAAAGAGGGCCAATGAGGATGGTGAAGGGCCTTGATGGGAAGCTGTATGAGGAGCAGCTGAGGTCACTTGGCCTGTTCAGCCTAGAGAAGAGGAGCCTGAGTGGAGACTTCACTGAGGTCTTCAACATTCGTAAGAGGTGAAATGGAGAGGCAGGTACTGATCTCCTCACTCTCGTGATCAGTGACAGGACTCAAGGAAATGGTATGAAGCTGACTCAGGGAAGGTTTAGGTTAGATATCAGGAGAAATTTTTACACCCAGAGAATGGATGAGCACTGGATCAGCCTCCCAGGGAAGTGGTCACAGCACCAAGACAAGAAGCATTTGGACAATGCTCTCATGCACTCGGTATGGCTGTTGGGGTGTCCTGCATAGGACCAGGAGGCAGGAGTTGAACTCAGTGACTCTTGTGGGTCCCTTCCAACTCAGTAAAGTCTATGACTTTATAATTCTATGATTCTATGAGGAATATCAGCAGGCTTGGTAACATTTTTTCAGATCACCATGAGGTATGAGAGGCAGTTTAGAAATAGATATAAACTGACTCATTCATTCTTTTCAAACTAAATGTCTTTGTTAAGTTTCTTATGAGTTCCCTTATTCCTTTCAGGAAAAGGAAAATTAAAAAAAAATAATAAAAAAGCTGCATAAATTATATAGCAATAGAAAGAACTATTTTATCTTGTCAGAAAACAATTTCCTATGAAGTTGAACACTATTTTCCTTTACAGCCATAGACTAATGCTAAGGGATTGTCCTTTCCTTTCAGGCAGATTGTCACTTTTAACTGTTCTTATGCAAATGCTGACTCAGTTAAAACTCTTGAATAAAGTACTGTCTTGGCTATATGGGCTGTTGGAATCTGAACTCAGCTCTGGAATGGAGTGGCAATTAACAAAAGCCTTGTAAACAAGTGTGAGACAAATCTCTACATTTAAATTTAGGTAATAAAAGGGACAGAAGCACACAAAATACAGAGCTAAGTACTCTTCATGTGTGTCTTCTGAAACTTTAACTGTCCTAATGCAGTGTACTTTGCAAATGCTTCTTCCACGTTGCATCTCACAGCTAAGTAACATTAAACTGTAACTGAAAACGAATTTGGTTTGTTTAGTCTAGAGAAGAGAAGCCTGAAGGAAGACCTGATAACAGTCTATAAGTACAGAAAGGGCTGCCGCAAAGGGCAAAGGAATAATCTGTTCTTCACGTCCTGGGAAAGAGGACAAGAAGAAATACACTCGAATTACAGCTAGAGAAATTCAGGTTGAGTATCAGGAAAACCTTTTTATCTGCAAGAATCACCAGGCGTGGGAATAGATTGCCTTGGGTGATTGTGAAATCTCTGTCACTGTGAGCTTCTAAGGAGGGGCTAGACAAATGTTTGCCAGGGGTGGCAAAGGCAGAGTTGAATTCTTGAGGCTGAATGTAAACTACATAACCTCCACAAACCTCTGCCAACTCTATTTTCTGTGATCTTTTCCTTTACTCTTCCCACTTATATGAGGGAATTCTGCATATTTATAGAAACTCATCAGTTCCACAAATCATTTGAAATGCATATTTATTCACAAACTTTCATAAGGAGAGAGGAGCAAAAGAAAAAATCTTGTAACAGCATGTAAAGAATAAAAATTAGCAGTACATTACAAAGGCATGACATTACTGTTCATAGCATCAACTCCAGAAACTCACAACATAGCACTTTAATAAATATTCTTTATGAAAACCTTTCACAATTCAAAATCAGTAAAGGCATCAAAACCTATGGCTTCAAACATATACGTACAGCTCTCACTTGTTAAAGCATATTTCTTCTAGTCCACATTTGTTCTTACCAAAGCTCAAAAAGTTCATAATGATGAGAAAAATAAATCCAGATCAGGTGACTAACTTGTAAACAAGCTTCTCTCACCCCAACCCAAGGAAAAATATCTATAGGGCTAAACCTAGTGGCTTTAAACATAAGGCAAATTTTTTTTTTTAAACCATATACCTGATATTACAATTCAGACAAGACATTATTGCCACAATAACAGCCCTCAGATGCAAAATTTCAATATAAGATAGTCAAATCAAACCTTTACTTGCTCTTTCTATAATCTTCTGTAAGTAAAAATGAAACCATTTTTCTTTTTCTTCAAAGAGCCCCCAGACTGTATTACTGCTGCATTTGTATCAGCAGTACCATACAGGATTTTTTTCCCCAGAAACAACATTTCACACTGACCCATGACAACCAGGCAACTAAACAATTTTATCTACTTTTATGTTTGCTTCCAAAGCCTTTGCATCCAAACACAATTTCTACCAAGTCTATCCTGGAAATAAGAGCAATGAATGCATAGGCATCCTAATACCTTTTATCTGAGGATCTGAATCAACTTTCTTTGATGATAAGCTTGCTCTTGCCAATAATGAAGGCAAGTAGGGTCCCAAATTGGTCATTCACAGCACTAGTCAATGACAGTTTAATAAGAACAAGGACTGCATTATTAGGATAAATACTTGGCATGATTCAAATCTTTTGCAATATAGAAATAAGCTTAAGGCAACATTCCTTTTGATGCCTTACTGAGTCATCCCCATAGTGTGACTTGTCATAAATCTTCTTTGCAGGAAACTACAATAAAGATGTAAAAGCAAAGGGAACACTATAGCTATATACCCCAGCACTCAGACCATGTGAAAATAAAAAGTAGGAAAATTTAACTACTTATATACTAAATTATAAATCTGCTACATTAAGATTTTTCATTTTATCCT
The DNA here is from genome assembly GCF_022539395.1 of Myiozetetes cayanensis. NCBI lineage: Eukaryota > Metazoa > Chordata > Aves > Passeriformes > Tyrannidae > Myiozetetes > Myiozetetes cayanensis. The sequence continues at coordinate 81,435,570 of NW_026087411.1, read as the reverse complement.
CAAGTTCTTGCCATTATAACTTTTCTTTAACAAAAAAAAAAAAACAAAAACAAAAACAAAAAAAAAACCTGCTTAAGAGGAATTTGGTTTTGTTTCTAAGATCAAAACAAAGTCTATCTTTAGGAAACATACTTAGTTAAGCACTCTGTTCCAGCATTCCTAGAAATCTACCCAGTTTCCTTCCTCACTGCCCTGAATGCAGCTGCATATGCAAGTTTCCTCAGCTTTCAGTTAACTCACCAAAGTTCTAGACAAAAATGGCAGTATGCAAATTTGAAAGCTTTGTATTCATTAAGATGCTTATATTCCTTGCTTTGTAGTTACTTGGTACTATTTTAATCCTTGTCTTTTCTCATCCTTCTTCTACAATTTATGTTTTTTACTTTGACCCTTATTTTCTAAGTTTAAAATGTGTCTTTATGTACATATGCAGGGGTGTAGCTCTGTTTTTGCATATGACAGTAAGTGATTAGGACCAGGACTGCAGTGAAAATCAGTTCAGCTTGTGGGAAAACACAAAAAGTTTTACTTGTCTTTTTTGTGAGCCAATATATTCCCGAAGTATCTTGTTGGTTGGGTAACAGTCCTTTATGCATTTGGCTTCATTTTCTAACCTTCAGGGCTTTGATACTCTTGCCTGTACTTTTGCCAATGTTTTAAAACAATAAAAAACCGTAGAACATGTACAAACTAAATACAAAGCAGTTGAAGTTTGCAAATTATGTCTGACCTGTGCTTTGGGTCATGTGAGTCTCAAAACTATGCAAGTTTTAATATGTAATTTAAAGCATACAACTCGGACATTAAATAAGGAGGGAAAAAAAATGTTTACAATAATTTGAATATAGTGTGGATGGACTTGCATATAGAAGCATTCCCTGAGCACAATTACATAAATAGGTCAGCCTTAGTGTCACTGCAGAGACACAGTCCTGGCTAACCTCAGCTGGAAAAATATTAGAATGATCACTCTAAACTCTACTGGATGCAATTTTATTACCAGAAAGAATATTGTCAAGAAAATAAACTATATGGTCAAAGAATACTTGTTATACTCTTATGATATGTCTCATAGAGAAGTATATAGTTGTTTTCACTTGCATTCAATGTAACTCTGTGTCCTACAACAATTGTACAACTTGTGGTTAACTCTCACATTATCTGTCCTCAGGACAATAATGTGGAATTTATTCTGTATTCTAACCAATATTAGAAATTCAGAGAATAATGTGTCTGGAACTGACTGTTACAACCTGTAAGCGAAAAGGGCACACTCAAGATGACTGGAGATACCATCAATACTTACCTGCTTGCTAAAATTCTGTATGCCAGGTGAGCTACCAGTGGTCACATACAGCATGCAAGTGAGCTTCTACACTTGCCATGGACTTCTGATATAGAATTCTAATTCCTCTAGAAGGTGTTATTGTTCTTCAACCCTCTTGTAAAATGTGGGAGCATAGGTTCCTGATCAGATGTTACGTTCCCAACACTGGATCTTTCTCTGAGTAAAGCAATCCTTAAATATGTACATACATATGTACATAGGTATGGAGTTTGTATCTCTTGGGGAATTAGATCTTGAAATTCAATTGCAAGATGTTGTTTTACTGCTATAAACACCCACTAGTTTTCCCAAAACTACTCAATCTTGGAACTGTGGTACACTGTTTTCAGGAAAAAAAAAGAATGTTTATTGAGCTTATTTTACATTTCCTAAAAGCAGTTACACATGATCTCAGCTGGATAGTGATGAGGAGGCAGTATGTTCTAGCTCATTTATAGAAGAAGCTGGATTACTAAAGATAAACTATTATATGCCTCTTTGCCATCAAATAAGTGAAAGAATCCATCAGGAAACTTACAGTAAACCACTTTTCTGTGATTAATTACACAAAGACAGTGTCATTAGATATTTCTGACTGATGCTGCCTTATTTTCTTTTTACTTTTTACTGGTTGAAACCTTGAAGAGAATAGTGTCTCCTCTTTCTGTATACCAAACAAGTCAAGGACCTAAACAAAGATGAAGATCCTTTTCACCTGAGAAGGTGATCTCACAAGTGGTCTCACAAGGTCTCTCCCACTTTAATGGCTGAGAAATCCAAGTATTTACAGGCAACACAGGACAATTCGCACTGACCTCACCATTCTCCCCAGGATGTAATGACTGCAGCTGTAAAGTGAAGGCTTCTCCATCCTATGGGGATTCCTTTGTGTCAAGGATATAATATATCATCATTTTCCAGTTCACAATGCCTAGAATAATGAGAGGGTTGTCCTGAATACAGTCTGGCACAGCTCTGTTTTTCATAGCATGACACCAAGGATATGTGCTGCATTACCACATGGGATAATGTGGGAGGAATGTCCTAGATGGAAGGAGTCAATCTTGGCATGGGCTGCATCCAGGAACAGACCCTGGAACAAATTATCAAGTCAACTGTTTCTAGGTCTTTTTTTTTAGGAGGAAATCACTGGCTCAGTCCAGAGCATAGCCTGGGAGTAAACCAGAAAATAGCTAATTGCTAATGTGGGTACAGATGTATCCAGCTTCACATTCAGTAGGACCAAATTTTATTACCACATTTGAGCACCACCAAGAGAATAAAAATTCTTTTTTCTTTGCATTCTCCAGCTTCGAGGGTTTTTTTGAGATTTTTGTCTGTTTGATATTGGAAGCAGAGTAGCTCATCAGGGGAGCATAAACTGTGCTTTGCTACAAAAATAATGAGGCTCACAGTAATTCTACCTGTTTAAAGATGAACACCCAGAAACACAGACCAACTGAGGAGGAACTCCAGCCTTTCATAACAATCGATATCAGATACGTTGCTGAAGGTAACATTTTTCTCTTCAGGTGAAATATTATCCAGTGTGGAAGAAAAGCTAATGGCATATACCACTAGGACTTGGATGGTATTGAGAACTTTAGTCTAGTGCTGTCTTTGATGTGAACCCATCTCCAGAGAGCAGGTTGTATGGGTGCTGTCTTCTCAAGAGCCTGTCTTGTCCATCTGCTGAATTATGAACCAGTCGAACATTTTTCAGCTTAGTCATCTCATTCCTGTGGATAATAATCAAACCCAGAGGTCAAAAATGCTTGAGACTGTCTCTCCTCCTGGCATGCAAAACTAGCCAGTGACTGCTGACAGAGTTGTAAGCACTGTATCTCCTATTGTGGGGGAGAAAAATAAAGCAAATCCAAATAGGTCAGCAGCACAGGCAGGAAAGCCTGAACTTCACAGTAAAGTGATCATTTTCCCCACAGGCCACAGAGATGATCACAGGGCTGGAGCATCTCTCCTATGAAGACAGACTGAGAGACTTGGAGTTGTTCAGCCTGGAGAAGTGAAGGCTCTGGCAAAACTTTATAGCAGCCTTCCAGTATCTAAATGTGAAAGATGAGGATGGACTTTTGATGAGAGCAGGAAGGAGCAGCTTCAAACTGAAAAACGGTAGGTTTAGATGAACAATTAGGAATAAATTCTTTACTCTGAGGGTGGTGAGGCACTGGAACAGGTTGTCCAGAGAGGTTGTGGATGCCTCTTCCCTGGAAGTGTTGAAGGCCAGACTGGATGTGTCTTTCAACAATCTAGTCTAGTGGAAGGTGTCTCTGCCCACAGCAGGGTGTTGGCAGGAACTAGATCATTTTTATGGTACTCTTCAACCCAAACTCTTCTATGATTCTGTGATTATATGACTCTCTCCTTCTTACCTTCCTTCACAGCATTCTGGAGCTCTGGAAGGATTGAGCAGATCTCTGCCAACAGGCTGTCCTCAGTGTCTATATTCAAAGTCATATTTCTGCTTTATCCTATGATTCTCAGTTGAAGTTTTTCAGTCTTTACCTTGAGGTGGGGAGACTGGCTGGGGAAGATTCACTGTCCTCATTGTGGACTCATGACCATGTGCCCACAACATGGAGAACACTCAGGATTCAGTAGCTCAGAAACAGGTTGTGATACTTCCTCTCTCCAGATGGAAAAATGCACCCAGAAGTCAAAGGAACATTTCTGTTCAAAGATCAGCTTCCCTTTGGGATGCTCACAGATTCAGCAGGCAACTTCTTTATGTACCTGAAACACCTCATTGAGCACATTGCTCCTGGATCCAAACATGACTACTGCACTCTTCCCCCTCACTTACCATCTCTGTGCGGCTTCAGTCTTCTTACAGCCTCTTTTCCTAACACTCAGCTTCTGTGTCAGCCTTTGGCAAACCTCCCACTGCTCCCGTCCTGCAACCCCTTGATCACTGGGGCCTCAGCCAGCCCATTGCCCCAAGGTGTTTCATGATCAGTAGTTGCCTGTTAGGATTTAATGACCACCTTGCCAGGCAGGTCTCATCAAGACAGCCTGGATGCACAGAGAGGTATTCATGATGCAGCAATTTTCATAGTGGTAACTCCGTTAATAACTTCATGATCTGAGTTTACTGCATTCACTTAAACAACATACTGGCCACATTCTAATTAATCTGTTAAGAGTTATCTTTATTTCACAGACTGGATTTTTATTCACCATTATTTGATTATGGCAACATCTCCTCTTTTGAATTTTTTGCTTCTTAAAACTATTTATTGGTAATTTAATATAATTGCATTAAAAAGCATAAGAGCTCAGGATGCAAGAGTAACTAACTTCATTTTAGGAGTTAATGTATATAATATATAGTTTCAAGTCAGGTGGCTACCTCAGTTTTAGCATGTTTGAAAAAAAAGTGTCTGGAAACTCCCTGAATACCCTTTTCATAGCAGTATGGAACCAAATCTCTGTGACAGGGATACTTACTTTCCCTTTGATCTTCTCTTAATGCTAGAGGTGATAATCCAATATTGGAAGACATATGTTGTGTTATTTTTTTTTTTTCAAATACATACAATATCTCTAAAAATAAAAGGAACCCTGCTTTACTTCAGATTATACATTATCTCCATGAACTGTTTGAAATTTTGTGGTTTGTTTATGAACCAGGATTTTAGGTCAAATGCTGCATATGTTTTAAAAAACAGGATGGGAAGTTGCTGCACTGGGGTCTGGTTTATCTGTTGTGGAGATCAATACAGCTTTGTCAATGTTTCTAACCTGAGGAAAGACATGAATTACTATTTGACCTATTCTCTTTCAGGTAATAGATGTACATTATGGACTTCATATAACATAATTATGATGATTCTGGATGGGATGAATTAGATTATCTCTTCTAGCTAACAGACTTTGTACTAGAGATACTAATTTTAACAGTGGAGATGGAGAATACTGACACTGAGAGGTGCACTATTAAAAAATACACTCAGCTTTTTTATTACCTTTTTATTCCTTATTTTTACTTTATTCCTAGTAACAACTGACAGTAGACAAACCCCTGGTCTGTCTGTTTAGCTGCAAGAGTTATGCAGTTTAGCTTTTACTCTGTTGCATCCTGGAAGAAGTCCTATCAGCTTTGCTTACCAGACAATCTTAATTTGGGAGTTAAATCTACAGCATCCAAAATCAGACTCTATATTCCAGATGTTGATGTTTCATCTTGGCAAACTACCCATTCATTTAGCCTACAGGCAGGCACACAGGGTTGAGGTAATAATACCAATGAACAAACTTTCCTCAGGACAGCTGAGCTGTCATTTACAGATGTACTCTGGGCTTTTTTGATCTTAAACATTCAAAATATTTTCTTGTAGAAAGCAAAAAGTAAGAACATTTAGGATGCTTCTGGTGCTTCCTTTCTTTTTTGGAAATATAGACCCAAAGGGAAAAACTTAATGTCATGTTTTTGGATTTGGGATTAAAACAACTATGACGCATAATGGACATGGTTTGTGCTTGTAATTTGTGGAATTTGTGGCTATTCAGAAATTAAAATTTTTGCTTGAAAAGGCTGAAAACAACTACACTATATTTAGTTAAAACAGTAGATGTACCTACTTCTTAATTAAATGCTTAGGCTAACATTCCTGAAAATGAAAAACATATGCTCTTTGTACTTCAAATACATCCACATCAGGGCCTTTTTCATTGTGTTTTTGAAAGTCATGTCCTGATGGGACAGCGAATAAAAGAAAATTTCACCACCATTAAAGAGGTCAGATTAACAGGAGTTCGGTTGCAACAGTGTTTTTCAGGACTGCTGTTCATATGCCACCTGCAACTGCCTGGGATCCTGGGCAGTGTGCAGCATACTCCGTAGGTCTCTCAGCCTCGTGGTCCCTTTGAGGTCATCATGTGACTGTCCTGCCAGAGAAGAGGAGAATGAATCCCAGTCACAGCTTCCCAGAGCAGCATCCTGTGGAGATGCAGCTGACAGTTCCTCCTGGTCACTTGCTACTTAGGTCTCTATAAACCAAAGAGTAGAATACTTTTCAAATTTCTACCTTTTCAGTAAAAAACAAAAGCAGACTTACAATAAAATGCCCTTACATAGAAAATATGTTCAGCTAGAGATAAGACGGTATAATAGATGTTTAGTGCCCCATCTGGCCTCACCTCACTTAAGGGCTTCATCCATCTAATATACATGGCTTTTGCAGTCTGTCCTCCAAATTCAACCTGATTCCACTCAAAGTCAGTGCTGAAACTGTCTCTGATGCTGGTGGTCTGGTACTGTACCTTTCCTTACTCTGATTTAAGAACGGCAGGATGCAGGTACCCACGGACTTAAAGAGGAAAAATGTACTCCTGGTACAAAAGTACTCATTAATGCACTCCTTTTTTCAAGATAAAAGTAAAAAGAATCAGCCATAAATTGGAAAAAGCTCCAAATGATGATTTTTACCTTGAGCTTCTGCAACTTAGCTCAGCTGGACATCATCGGTTTTCTTTTTATCCATGTGTGAAATTATATGCTGCTCAAACATGTTTGTCCCATAGCGGATGAAAGCTGTATTTTAATGCAAAGCAGAGCACTGCAACTGAACTCATTCACAGCACAGGTTCAAGCTAAACCATTTTTCAGCAATTGTCTGCTCTGAAAAACAGTTGGTGTTCTTTTTGCCTGAGCTCATTAAAGTATTTCTGAATCAACTGCAGCAATGTTTCTGTCAGAAGAGGGCTGGCTTCAGTGGATGCACTGGTGACTATCAAAAGCCAGATACAACCTTCATTACATCTTGGGGCTTCTCTTGTGGTAAGTTAAGATTCTCACTAATGTGATATTCCTGGGTGAGAGAAACTGAATCATTAGTTACACTCAGGAAAACACATTTATAACTTCCTTGAGTATCTGGGGTCACGTGACTTTGCTTGTATTTTCTTAGGAATTTTTCCTGGAAAGTTTGGACATCCTAACTCTGCAAATTCAGTTTTTCTGATGGATTTGCTCCCAGAATAAGCTGTAGTTTTCAGATGGCTGGATGGAAAATTTCTTGTGAACCTGCTTTCTTAGTGCTGTAGCATCTGGCCCATGAAGACTTTTCAGCAGATCATTTGTTTCAGACTTCTCTGTTCTCTCAGAGCTGAAAAGAGCACTTATTCCTGGTTTTCATTTTATCCGCCTTGCCTTCAAGTTCAGACCCTGTTTCAGGTTCTCACTGCAGACTTCACAGTGCCCTTTACCAAATGCAAACCAATATAAATCTCAGAGAAGGAATTCAATGGCGTTTTATCAGACAGGAAACATTTGTCTATTAATATAATTATAATTTCAAAATGTTCTAGAATAATTATTGTGTTTGAAAAAATTTCAGTTCATCTTGGAAACAGCTACAGTGATATCTCTTCTTCTATTAGTAAGGAGTTACAGGACAGTACTTCCTGGTTCATCCTGTTGCAAAGGAACTGTTAAACACAGTGCTAATTCTGCTGATTTAGCAGCACTGCTCGTGATCTCTACAGATCCACAGATTTAAATTCAATCCTATTCCTTCAAATGCTAATACAATTTATACACACCAAATGGGACAGTGAAATTTTCATGGCATTTCCTCCAACCCTGTACACATAAAGCAAATTTCTCTTGGCTGGAGAAGGGTTTTGAGTCATCTGCTCTTCACTGTGTTGTCTTTTTTTTCCTTTTTCACTATACATCATGTTATTCAGAGCCACAATTGTTACTATTTCATTTTAAGTAGTCAAATATGAGTACTTGTGAATGCATTTTGAAGTATGAGGCTCTTACACTCTTGAAGACACAGATGTTAAAAATCACAGTGCATACTGCCATTTGAGAAGAATGTTCTTCAGGCAGAGAACAGCCCAGCTTCCTCCTAATCTTTATAATTGTTCTACAGCGCAAATCCTGTCAATAAGTTGTGCTAGCAAGTGTTTCTTTTCTAATATACCTTTGTACTTGCTTATAAGAATAATGAAAATGTAAAAAATTCATAAAAGTTAGTCAGATAAATGGAAGTTAGAACCTTCAGATTTCCACTGCAGTCTAATAAATTGATGAGTAAAATTCATTTTACTGCATGATGCACTAATGTACTTTGAAGACAAAATGCAAATATCAGACAATTACCACTTCAAGCCACACCTGAACCTGCTCACTGTGTCCTACACACCCCCAGAAGACAACCCAGAGCACCATGTTTTTCACAGCACTGGTAAGCCATAACACAGAGAACATCTATTCTTGAAAACCAATACAAATTATAATCCCATAATCATAAACATTCTGCCTCCATCTTTTATAATTTTCTACAGATTGTTTTGTATTGGAAACCTGTTAAATGGGGGGACCTTTTTGTTGTTGTTCCTTGGTAGAGGGGAAGACTTTCGTACTGCATGATCATATAGGAATAGCTATAACTTGAAATTTTATCTACCACCTTACTCAACCAGTTTCTACAGCTGATAATCTAAATTAATGCTTGTCACCAAATATTTGCCTTTCATAATTAAAATATTTCTAAATATACTTCATTCATCTACTCATTAGGTTGATTATTGCATGCCCTATGAATCAGGTGACTGATCATACATCAAGAATAAACAACTGAGAATAGGGAGAACTCGAGCAACTGATAGGAAGAAAATTGTTGAATTTACTCAGTGACATATTGTGATTAATGCACTTGTATGTATGATAAACTTCCAGCTGTTTGTGAGTATAAACAAGCATAAAGAAGATTAATTTGTAGTATAAACTGGTTTCAGGGGTCATGTATGCTGAAGTGCTAAATGTATGCAAGAAAACATTCTAAAAAGATAGACCTATTTGAAGCATGGGTATGAACTATTTCTAGTAGTGAAAACATTTATTTTTATTATTTATTTTAATCTTTGATAACTGTACATTCTTTTCCTGGACAGTATTACTTCTTAACTTACCAAAACAGATAAGATGTTTCCTGAACTGGCATCTGATTAAGTAAATCCCCATGACTGTATGTATATTGGGAGGGCAGGTGTCTGCTTCCCCATAGCCTGCCTTTGGTCATCATCTAAACCTTTTTCCATGCAAGTCTGCCAACAAAATCACAGAGTGACTTTGGCCTTGTCTTCCCTAGAATCAGAAGGTCATGTGAGGGTAAAAGCATCTCAGTCCCTAAGTCTGAAGTGTTCATTCTAGGACTTTGTTCATAAGAAAAAGTATGATACATTCCCCACATTTACTGCCAGTGATTTGCAGGTTAAACACAGCTGCACAGCTAAGGTTAGTGTGCACTAATTCTACAAATTTTTTTCCAGGCACATCAGGTTTCCTCTTGCCTTCCTGATTGTTCAGTGTCCATTCTGTAGGATTAGCATGACACTGAGGACACATTAGAAAATTTATAAGACCTCTAGTTATGCAGAAAAACAAAGCTACATTTTCTGATCATGTCCTATGTCCAGCACTATAGTTTCACCATTTAGATGAAATCATGGATGAAAGAGTCAACAGAAAGGTTAATTCAAGAAAAATTCAGGAAAATAAATAAGACCCATTAGCTAGCAGTGCTGAAGCAGTCAGAGACAAACAGTGACTCTGCATTTAATTTCCTTACCATTCTTTCGTAAACTTTTTATCTATTTTCTTTTATTTTTTCTAATTGTCTTTCTGAGTACATTGTTTCCCTCTTACTAATCAGACTTGACTTATAGCATGCCAGGACTCAGAAAAAAATTTCAAAGGACAACAAATGTTAATGAAAGAATCAGAAGCAACTTAAAGTACTTGATATCTTAAAATGAGCATTTCAACATTTGCTTGTGAGAGAAAGAAGAGCTGTCAACAGAAAAATAACACAAATCATACAGTATTTTATTAGTCTGCATTTTTTACTATGATACAGGTTCAAATCAACTGGGGAGAATATTGAAATTATGGTCTGTGAATCTTTAATTTTTTTCTTTTACCGTATTACAGGGTATTGTGAAAAAGCAAGGTCACATAATAAACTATCTCCCATATCTGAGTATGCTGAAAAGGGATGAGTTGGAAGGAAGGGGAAAAAAAGTATATGAGGATTTTGTGAAACCTCATCTAAATTCTGCAGTTGATTGTACGCATCCATTCCTGGGATGGGAAACACATGCTACCATAAAATCTAGGTGTTCCTAAACTTGGTTTTCTTCTGTAGCAGTTTCAAACTGGTAGGAACAGCTAGCAGCCACAGCAGAAGCCACCAGCTGTGGAAAACCCTATACAAAGTCCTGGGCAAACAGAATGTGATAGAAGGATGGAAAGATTCTTCTTCCCGGTATTTAGTTTGGTGGCAAGTCAGAGATTAAGCATACTGTGCATGCATCATAAAGTATACAGATGTACAAAAGCCATGAGGGGATGTGATCTCATTTTAGCCTCCCCTGCTTTAAGCAGAGAGATCCAAATGAAAAAAAAAAAAAAGGGTTCTTAATCACTTTCTAATTAGAAAAAGAAGAGTGTAAATTAAAGTAACTGCGTGAAAACATTACAATGTGAGTCTGAGACTCTAGAAAAGAAATCCAGCAGTGAAAATTCTACCTTCAGACTAAACTGTGTTTTGCAAAATAGCCCCCTCTTCTGCACTTTAACAAGCAGTATTCTAACTGCATTAAGGCACATCAAGTGATTATTTTAAGTATAAAGTGGTAATTTCCTCTCACAGTACAGGAGACAAAAGGTAAATGCCCCAGACAGTCTTTTTGCATTCAGTATGTTCGGTCTTCCTGGACCAAATCTTCCACAGTCTTGCACCCAAAAATTTTTAACTTATGACAATATATTTATATTAATTTCTAAAGAAATTAAAAAATAAACGTGAACTGGGGGGGGGGGCTAAACCACCTAAACTCTGGTAGCTTTCCTGAACAGATTCAAAATAATTAAATACAAAAGTCACTCTTTGCAATTCTTTTGTCACATGTTCAAAAGGCATTAAGGACAACATTTTCAAAAATGTTCATGTGACTGAGGGATCTAAAGCTCATTGATTTAGGGTCCTTTGAAAGTATCTCTCCTATTTAGAATGAATGCAGTTCTTAAAAGTTGATGAGCTCTTTCAGTCCTCAGTGATTTTAGATGTTTTATGAATCCTGTGCCCACTTAGAAGCTTGAGACACTTTGTAACATATTTAGAAATCAGTTTTGAGCGCTTCTCTTGAAAAGTTTGGGCTTATGTAGTCAAATAATTATTCTACAGATGAAAAATAAGATGGTAAGAGCAGTTTAACAAACAACTAATCTCACACACCAAGTCAATGATACTATGCCAAGACTGCAGAAAAACCTCATTAAAAAAATTGTGGGATTTATAGGGATTTAGTAGACCACAGAGACCATCTGCCTGCAAATCAAAGGCTGTTCATTACTACCAAGTCATCATTGCATCTAGCTTTGACTGCCTCAGAAGATTTTGCTGTCACCCCTCCTAAAGAGGCCACTGCCTTTCTAAGATTATGTGATCTTTTAAAATTAGAATGTGGCGGATAAGTAAATCGTACTACTTTGGAGCTAAAAAAAAAAGAATGTTATTTTCCTATTAGAGTGAATGTACTACACTTTGTAGATTCTACAATGACTTAATTGAAAATTAGAATTTGGAAATAAAATTCTTTGACACTGGGAAGTACCTTCATTTGAAATAAATCTGTTTGTTTACTCCTCATCTGTAGTCTGAAATTAATGTACAAATCTGGCCCAGTATTTGCAATTTTTACTGTTTCAAAAGGTACTACAATTTCTAGTTACATGTGCCCCACTTGGACTGGTCTGTAATAAAGCTAGAAAGCATTGAAGGGAAAGAGTTTTTTTACTTAACTTTTTGGCAGCAGCCCTTTTAAACATTGTGACTCACAGCACCAAGGGATCAATAAAAACACATTTATCTCTCCAGTTCCTTAAAATGAACTCTAATCCTACTTTGTGCATTTCCTGATTGCAAGAGGGTGGGAAGAGATTCCTGAGCCGTAATAGAAAAATATTTTTCAAAACTTATTCATAGTTATCGATTGAGAGAAATCAAGCTTTTATGGTATTTTGAACGGCTGTATGAAGACAGTTCTGTTTGAGTTGATAGAGATGTAGTTGTAGAGATGAATTAATTGCTCATAAATTATCATATATTCTTAAGAAATATAAGAAATTTCTTTTTGCATAACAAAAAAAACCATGAAAACAACGAGCAAAATTGCTGAGCAAAAACAGATTAGTTGCTGGCTATTTTAATCTTCCCGAGTTTCTGAGTTACCATGTTCAAGTTTCACTTGAACCTGGTGTTTTGTTCAAAAAAATTTATGTTGGAAAGAGAACAGTGAGAATTAGGATTACCAGGCACTCTGGTATTACGGTGAAGTAGAGCAGTAAGAGGCATTCCTGTCCACAGAAATCTGCTGTGAAACAGAAACTGTATATTTTAACTTTTCCTCCATAAAATTCTGTCTTAAATAGCTTGTGAAGATACGATAACTCTACTAAAATGAAAAAAAATAAAAAATTTCTAAATGCAAAGGAGGATACACTGTCCTTGAGCCAGAACTGCAGTGCAGAGGTGTTGGGATACACCCTTAAGAGCTGATCATGACTGGCAATAGAGCATAAGTTCATTTGACATGCGGGTTGCATCAGTTTACACAGAAGTTTAAATCTCGTAAACCAGAACCCCATGGGAAAGCAGAATTGATATCTTTTTTTATATAAGATAATTTCCAAGTCTGTAGAAGCAAGTGTGGCAACAAAAGTTTTTGTGGATTATCTGATATAACCTTTAAAAGTAAGTCCAGAGTTCTGAATTACAGAAATTCTTGAGTTTAAACAAAGCTGAGTTGAACAAGTACATTGTAATGACCTATTGATTTGCTTCCATTCTTCTGCCCACAGAACAGCATTAAGAGGTTTAGCCCATAAACTGATCTACTTTGTTCTTGATTTTTTTAATATTTTGTTTGTGTGTGTGTGTGCAAATGCTTAATTTTTAATTGCTAACAAGGAGTTCATTGGGTGTTCATATTTGGTAGTCTATTTTTAAGATTAACTGAGATACTAATAAGTCATGTAGCATATTTTTCTTCACCTGACTGGATAAGTCTACATCTTCTTCCAAACAAATTAGGTTATTCAAGTCCATTTACTTAGCACGTGAAACGCTATGGACACTAAAGACATAGTTGAAGGAAACTCACATATAATTATTATTTTGATTTTTTTTCTCCATTTATCCATCCTTAATTAAAATGGCAAAGAGGTAAAAAAGTACTGCTGTTAAAACTTTGTAAGAAATATTCATCATACAAACACTCTCAACCCAGTTCTGTCAGACTGGATAGCCACTATATAAAATCGGTATGAAAACGTGGATCACTGCAACATTTAAAAAGAAACACACAGGACATGGTAAAAAGAGAGAGTTAGTTGTAAGTCATTCCAGGAAAGGGATGAAGAGATGTCAGATCTCTAGGGAGGCAAAAACTGCTCTGAGACTCAGACAAGGTTGAAGAAGCTGAGGACAGATCAGTTACAGAGTTCACACTGTTGTAACTAGAAACAGAATCTGGCCCAGCACAGTGTGGAAGGATGCCAAGAAAATTCTTGGCATCTTGAGTTAAAGCTGTAGGTGGTTAACAGGAAAGTTAAGGTCAAATAAGGAGACCCTTAGTTGGCCTTGGTTCCATCAGATAAGACAGCCCACCAGGCAAACACCAGTCAGACTTCAGGATTTAAAAGGCTACTCTTCACTGAAGTTCAAGACTGTCAAGTAGAATGTTACGTTTCTAGAATAACATGGGTTTCTCCAAATACTGACATTTAATCTTTCTTTATTAATGTGGCAAGTGATTGAATTAAAAGCAGTGTTCCCATAATAAATTTAATTCTCTTTCATTCCCACTGTACCAGGCACATATAATATATATCACATAGATGAACATTGAAAGAAGAATGTTTATTTAAGTTATATCTTCCCCATAATTTGAGTTTGTTTGCAATCCGCAGTTAAGCAATAAGATTGAAGTGCTGAGAATATGTTGGTGGGCTGGTCAAGAGCTGTCTCAGAGGAGATAAATCAGTTGCACAGATAAATGAGCTCTTGCAAATCTTTTTCCCAAGTCCACTACAATACGTATTCTGGGTCCTTATTTTTTCCCTTACAAAAAGTGGGGGAAAAAGTGCCTAGTTCAAATAACTAACTGAAAATCTCTCCAAAAAGAAAGCAAGAATCTGTAAACTTCACATGTATCTGCAAGTCAAATTAAAGCCTATGTTCCCTGGGGTCCTGTTAACCTGTGTAAAAAGCATAGATTTCACGTCTGAATTTGTTTCAGAAGGACGGTATAACACTCTTAATTTTCATAGCTATTTCATGAGTTAATTCTACCCGAAAACATAATAGGGGCAAAAAGACACAGTATCAAATTACTGTCCTATATAGTGTATTCTGGCTGCCAGTCATCAAGACTTTGGAGAAGGAAATATAGTATTATAATTTTCCTTTCACAGATGCCAGAACCTGGATTACTGGCTTATATTCAGCTGCTTTTTTGTTACTTCGATTAAGTACCTTGCCCAGGAATGCTTTGGATTACTACCAGCCTTGGGATGATAAGAGCTTAGCCTCTATTGAGTGATTTCCTTTATGTCTTGAAGTCAATGAAGACAGAGTCCTTAAGAATATTCATCTCATGGTTGAGGATTTCTGTTGGTAAAGTAATTTGGACATACAAACCATTTGTCACATACAAACCATGCACTTAAATGCAACTTTTGTTCCCTGCAAAAGGATGCAGCTATTCCACCTGATGTTTGATCCTCTCTCTTTTATGACCATAACCTCATCCTGAAGCGGTCTGAGGTTAGTATACACCAAGCCCTATCCTGCAATACAAATCTAACACATCCATCTGAATGCCAAGTTCAGACTAAGAGAAAGCTTCTGATGCAGCTCATTGGCCTCAGGAAGGTGGCACTGAAATTACACTGCTCTCTGAGATGTCACAAAGCAAGCAATCATTTCCAGGTCTTCATCTGTTGCAATGAGTCACCTGTCTACTCATTCCATGCCTCTCCAAGTAACTGAGAATCCAAACAATCAAACACATAAAAAGTCACACTCTCACCCTACCCATAATTTCAGGCTATTAAAGAGGAGCCTGCTCAGGCTAATAATCATTCTGCTTGCTAACAAACTCTGCCTTCTAGGGGAACCAGTGAGTAGAGGCACTGGGGTGGCTACGCAGTTCTGAATTTAAAGCAGGCTTGCATCTTCCCATCTTGGAGCGTGGGTCCAGCTAGCACATGATAGTCAGCACTGACACCAGAGACAAGCCCATTCTCTGTGGATAAAACATTCTTTGTATCGTCACATATACTTTTTCTGCAACATAATGAAGAGATCATTTCAAGAAGTTATAATACTGTCACATGTTAATACTTCCTCTTCCCAGAAGACAAAGCACAGAGCCCAACTGCTGCACACTGCAATGAAGCCCAGATATATTTGCCAAGATAATAACATTTTTATTATGGAATCACTTGATTCTAGATACCATATTTTCCTATATAAGACTATGAAGGTGATAGATGCTGCTACAGTCTCTGACAAATGGTTGCTTTGGGGGGAGTGTTTGATGGATCTGCTGATTCTACAGTTTTATCAATGCTTACTTTGGCTGTCATGCTAGAAGGACTCCTTATTTAATGTCATTGTAATTCAAAGGAACATTTATCTACAGACAGAATATTTTTGTTAAAAATTAAACTCTTTGAAAGGGAATGAAATATTCACCAGGCAAGATTGCTAGTACAAAAAGATCACATAGAAAGGGAAAACATGTGAGAAAAGAAAAAAATCAATACTGGCACATACATGTAATATATTTTTATATATATTTGTATATATGATTATTTACAAAAAAATCTCTTATTTCAGGTTAAATTTGAATAATACATAATACTTGCATAAAAAGGTTGTTTTATTTTCACCTGAACAGTAGAACTACACATAAGCAAACCTTTTGCTGGTAAATATTTGATCACTTCTGTAAGTATTAATATTGTTTACTTATTTCTAAATACAAGAGCAAAAAATTTATTCTGAATAAAAAAATTTATAACATTTTTCTTCTACAAATCTGTCAAGAACTGTAATTAGTTAAAAATATACTTGAAAACACGACAGAAAAAGCCTACTAAAATTTAGGGTCAAAGAATTTCTGCTATCAGCTATTTATTTCTTGTTTTTTTCAAAAAAGACACAGTGAGCAATGCACTAGTGTTTGCTTTCCAATGGAAAGGAATCTCTTTTATGATATTTGAAAAATGTCTTTCTGTGATCATTCAGTTTTGCTCTAATCTAGCTAGGCAAGTCAAACTCCTCCGGGAAAGACTGGATCCTGAGTCTGAATGCACTCTTAAACATCCTCTTTTTAGAGATAAACATACACTCCATAAACTTTTCATTGTTCTAAACATCTGTTTGGACTCATGAACAGCTTTTCAGCCAAGTCCTGCAATAGGGAGGTTGACTTAGTACGTGCATCAGTTCTTTACTTCTTGCAAGCAACAAAACATTATTTCTGTAGTCAGTATTATGTACCATAAAGAATAACAATAACTAACCTTGCACAGAAAACTGACAAAAAAAAAATCAAAACAATAGCTTGTAGATTCACCTCTTTCCCCACCCTTAGACTGATACAGATATAAATATACAAAGGGAGTCCAACTCTGAAGGGTCTGAAAGCAGGTGGATGATCCCCTACATTTCTTCTGAATGAGTTCCTTAGCCAACATATTATAGTCTTTGCTGTTTATCTGGCTCAGTGGAAAAAATATCAGGTAAAATAAAACTGCAACTTAAGAAAACTATCACCCCATGATAACTTTTAGGGGAAAATGTAGGTACTTAAAATGAAGACCATTCAACTATTTTTGAGGCCAAATGACAGAAGACTGAGCCAGAGGTGTTTGCCCACTCGACCTTGGACTACTGGTTATCTACAGGCTACTTCTAAAGGCTCTGGAAATGGTGATCAAGAAACACAAGACTGACATCACATACCCTTTGGTTCCATCCTCAAGAAGTGTGCAGCTTGAAAACAACCATATCATTTACAGAGCAAGGCAGCTTCTCTTTTTCTTTTTACATTTTCTAGAAAAGGTACACAAGTGAGCACTTTCAAGAGTTTGACTCAATATCTGGATTACTGATATATATAATTCATGGCAGAACCCAAGTTGTTGGTTCGTCAATCACCTATTTCCAAGCAACTGTAGCCTGGGCATTGCCCCAAAATGTATGTTTCAAGAGTTTAATACATCTTGTTCAAACTTCCCCTTGGCATTTCTAGGAAAACAGCTCATCATAGAGTTTTCTATATCCTAATTTGAAAGCTTCAATCTTTCTATAAAGTTCAAGAGGACTGTTCAGACCTGTACTTAGAGCCACCAAGTGCTCTGCTTGATAGATTATCCATGAGTTTGACCATGAGCCCTACAATGCTGATATCTAATGACTTCAGAAATGCAGTGATCAGAGCTGTCCTTCTAAAGAAGACGACACAAGACAGAACAGGTAACACAGATGTGAATGTGACAAAGGAAATGAAACATAAGGGAAACAAATTGCAAATGTTTGACATTAAACAAGATAATGAAAAGTGAAAACATTGTTTTGTTTGTTTAGTTAAGAATGATTCATTGAATGATAGGGTTTACAAGGACCTGATCAGATAACATGGCTTTACCACGGGATTTATAACCGTGGGGTGGAAAACAGTGGAACAGTAGGAAACACGTTTGACCTTCATAATGTTGACAAGCAGGTCCATTAGTTGCAATATTTCTCTTCTGAGCTTGGATGAACTCAAAGACTGATGGGACTGCACACTGTCTTCTTTTTCAAAGTATGTAATAACTGAGCCTGTGGAAATGCTGTCTGTCTGTAAGGCAAAGAACTGAAAATGATTTGAGGACCAAATATGAGGTTTGTCATATTGCAGTCATGTGCTCCCAAGGAATGAATCAAAAGTGGGAATTTAACCTAGTTAAAGTTATTATTTCTGTGGTGGATATAGGATAGAGCAAAAGAAAAAAACCTCTGCGAGAACACATACAATTAATTCAGTTCTGTGCCCCACCCTTGGATTAACATTTTAGTTTTCTATTGCTAGCAATGTCTCAGCCAGAAATTTTGGTCCTGAGAAACGTAAAATGAAAGTTTAATTGTTGGAACAAAATATATTTTCTAGCCCTGAGACCGCAAAGCAGAAGAAGGCCAAGATACAGAACACTGAGTGCCAAACTAGTGTGCAGCTGAGTGCAGTTCCTTCATGATTTTAAGTTCTGCTTTTCATTTGGGAATGGCTACTTTGTATGTCCATCATACAAATAAATAAATGCCATCACTTAGGTGAAACCATTGGCAACTTAAGGGCTGATCTTCCTAGTTTATCCATCAAGACTCTGGGAATGATGTAAAGTGTAGGATTTAATGGACTTTTGTGTCTACCTGAATATTATTTCCAATTCTTTTGCCTGGTATGTGGACTTTCCTCATTGTTTCAAGTTGTAGAGCAAAGTTTATAGATTTTAAATTTTATCATTCTAGGTAATCTGTAAGGAAGGGTCCTCCTTAACATGTTTTCAAATTAAAGAGTTTTTAAGAAACAAATAATTGGAGGATGGTTTGGGAGTGTGTGTGGGGGTGGTTGTTGTAGGGTTTTTTCTGTGTTTTTGTGTTTTTTTTAATTATTATTTCTTTGTAGTACACAACCATAGAGAACACATAATAAAAGCTGATTAGCTCGAAGGATTTACTATATAATCAGATACCAGCTACTCTGAGTAGAGGAGAAAGAAATGCGGTTTATTTACGGAAGAATAAGTTTTGTTTTTCTTGTGCATTAGAAACATCACACTTAAAACAAACAGAAATTTCCTTGCTGAATTTTTCTGTCACAGTGCCACTTCCATCCAAATATAAGATTAGCAAATATTCATCTCTTTAGAAAGTTAATCCTCTATGGAATTCTTAAATTCCACATGGAAACAAGCCAGATGTTATTGTTCTGACTACTACGTGCAGGCAAATTTTTCTACTTTACAAGTTTCTTTTTCAAGATCTTCAAGGAAATGATTTAAGGAGCTCAGCTTCATGTACTTTAATACCACAACAACAGAAAATGTTTCACCTTTTATCTTATTGATTCTCTCAGAGAGTGGAGTTCACAATGGCATAACTGAAATAACCATTTTGTGTTGAAAACAGAGATCAGTGGACCATTTGTCACAAAACAGCTCTTTTCTCCTGAAAACATTTATTCCCTAAGTTATTCTCCCTAAAAAATACTCACAACTTTCATGCTCATATTCCAAAAAATATTTCCAAGGTAATTTTTCTCTTGCTTCTGAAAATATTTGCTCTCTGAATGTGACCTTTTTCCACTGGAAAAGGAGGTCACATGGTACTGTATGATTCACATACCTGAAGCCTGTGCCCTTTTCAGCGTGAGCTCTCAACTACTATAAATACAACTGATGCTTTCTAAGCTCGAGATAGTTGCTTGACCTTTGCTAGATCTGCAAAAATTCTTGCCAGTATATTTGTTGTTAGTAAACGCTCTAAAACAAATAAAGATTGGCACAAATGCTGCCAAAGTGAAAACATTTCAAATCATGAAAAGATATCAGTATAACGTTTCCTGCAAGCATTTCTCTTTAATGACCTGATACAGAACCTTTTTCCTTGACTTGCACATCTGGCTGTGCATCACTCGTGTATCATGCTACTTGCTCTTGCTTGGTGCCACGTCATTGCATACAGCAACCACTGTGAGACCACTCTTTCTTCGCTTCAGAAAGAACAGTTTTTGTTCCCACACACATCCTCAGTTAAAGAAGTGTGTGCTTTCCTACAGAGAGGTCACCTCTCTCCACACCCATGTGTTGCAACTGCAGATAGCAGGGGTATTTTGACAGTCAGTTCCTGGGGAAGACCTGACAAGGATTGGAGAAAAGCATTTGCAGTGGGAAGTCTTCAACTGTATCTGCCTTTCTCTCTGCATAAAAGCTTGTCCTCTTCAGAGTACAATACAGGACTTGTCATTGTCTGGGCTGTCTAGGGTCACCAAATATGTTCTGGAGGGTCTTCTGTGCATGATTAGGTGCTGTGCACAAGTTCAGTGCCCACCCTTTAATTCCCCTTAGCCAGCCCCAGATGCCATTCATCACCTCCCCTTTTTAATGTTGCTTTGTTTACTTTTTTTACCAACGAGTAAAGAAGAAATTAAGTTTCCCGTACTGTGAAAATATGTGTTTATATTTCCATGTCAGAAGAACAGAGAAAATAACACAGAAACAAGGCCTCTAACTATCTCTGATATGAAACCTGATGATATTTTCCATATAACAGTACCTGAAAAATATTAATTATATATACTATCTTATTTCTTCAAACTTTCAGAACTTCAGTGAGGGATTTCAAAATCCATTAGTATCTCTGCTTTTTGTTTGTTTATGCTGGGTATGATAGACTAACTATGTAGCTGATATTAATGTATAACCAATATTTATCATTTTGCCATTAAATTAATGTAATCACTACAAAACTGAAAGATCACACTGTGCACTGCAGTTAACTCAGGGAATAAAGCTACAATAACATTGTTACCAAATGGCCTTACATTCGTCAGCTATAAAGTTCACTCCAGATCTCACATTAACCATTTGCTTGAAATACAGCCAAATGAAGATGTGTTTCATCCCTCTGGGATCCAGAAAGCTACCAGCTGTTTCCTACAAAGTATTCTGCTGTGTCCAAGACTGAGGGTCCATATATTCAGTATCCTTTCTCCAAGAGCTGCTGGCAGCAGATGTGTACCAAACAGAAAAAGAACAGAGCACACATTAAAGGGTTCTTCCTGTGTTGTAATTCCCTGTTTCCAGATATCAGTGGGAGGGTCTGACACGAAGCTTGCATCTAATGGCTGCATAGAATAGTCACAAATGGACTTAATCTTCATTAATCTATCCGGATCCTTTCCAATTCTGTCTATACTCTTGGCCTCCAAAATGTCCCATGAGGATTCCTAGAATTTAATATGCATGATAAAGATTTCCTTTTGTTTGCTTTAAACCTGCTGCAGGAAAGCTTCACTGAGGCCCATTTCTTCCACTCTAAAAAAGGATGACCGATCACTCCTTGCTCACATTTTTTACATTATTCATGATTTAACAGGCTTGCAATATACCCCTCCTCAGCTCTGTTATTTATGAAAGTCTAACTTAATTTGCTTTTATATGTTTGGTTTATACCCTTCTATACTAATTCTAGAATACTCCTACACTTTGTTTTTTATCAAGGGATATTGCAGAAAAGTTCAGTCCAAGTGAGGTGAAGAGAACAATTTCAGTGTCAGAATGACTCTTGCAAAATCTCTGATTTTTATCTGTTCCAAAACTATGTCAAAGTTTATTCCAACACCTCATATAAATTCCCTAAGAACTGAAAACCACACCCTTTATAACAAGAATTTGGGAGAGAACGATTAGCTGTTGCATGGGATATCCTAGAAGGTCTGCATCATGCTAGCAGAGGGAGAGAGGAATTTCCATGCCCAGGCTCTCTTTCTTCACTCCTGAAAAGTCCTGTCACATAGCTAATTCTCTCTTCTGATTCAGGAGTAGCATTATGAGCCTGAGTGGAACAGGAGTGCCATAAATGGGACCCATATACTCAGAAATAGAATGATGAATAATAATAATAACTCCTATGTCTTGTGGTATAAAAGATAAGCACAAGGAAAGCAGAACAACCAGAAATACAGGCAGGGAATATGCCACAGATTTTCTTCTTAAAGTGTATTTTCCACTGTGTGTCTGAAAGGATGAAGGCTTGCACACCTGACTTGGCAAATCATTTCAGCATTTTACATGGCAAAACAAAGCAACACAAGAATTTCTCCTAATGATTCAGCTAAATCACCCTCTCTTAATCCCTGCCTGATGCTCCTAGGTATGTTAAGGGCAAGGATAGACCAACCTTATTGGCCTTTTCAGCATTCCAGCATGTCATACTTTATTCCCTGGGGTCAAACTTTCAAATCTTCACATATTTTGGTGTCTTCAAGCTTTCTTTAAAACCACCGCTCACCACACTCCCTCCAAGCCTCTTACTTCTCTTGCTGTTCAGTGATGCAGTTCCTCATCTCCAGGGCAGAAAACACTGAAGTTAGCACGTCAGGCCCATCACTTCCCACTTGAGTAACACAGTTTTGGCTCCTTCGGATCTGGACTACACTACAAAGTCACACTTAGAGCATCACTCTCTACTACTTCTTCATTTATTTGGGAAGTGTTGTTTTCTGCATTTCCCTTTACTCTAAGACTTAATTTAAGTTAATTAAAGTTTCTCCCCAGGAATGCTAGGACTGTATTAAAAAAAAAAAAAAAGTTGTCTTACATTATTTAATATTGACACTTTCAAGATGAATTCAAATTGAGTTTATGGTTTTCTCACTGTTTATGCAACATATTCATATACTAAAATGACGGCAAGTATCTGAAGTTCTTCATTTTGTTTGAAAGAGGTAGAAAAATCTTAATTACTTTAATAAACCTAATTAGTGTTACCCAGATATGAGCTGGGGAGTGGGTAGAATAGCATCAATAAATGGTCATGAAGAAGTTAAAATTGTTTCAAGGTCAAAGAAATCTAAAATCATGGTCTGTTTCATACCAAATTTTCAAAGAACTTACTCTACCTGTTGTGTTCCTTTCTTTTTTATATATCCTGCCCTCTAATTCCTGGGGGAAGAGAAAAAAAAACAACAAACAAAACAAAACAAAGACCCTTCACAGTTAAACCTTAGGCAATAAAAGAATACCCAACTGTACACATAAGAGAATAATAAAGACATTCTCTACCACTACTAGACTTCCATCTGAGAGAGTTATAGCCAAGTACATGGCCCAGAGCACAGTTCATATGGCCTTTTTTTTCCCCCCTATGTAGTTCCCTAGTGAAAGCCCTGGGATATAAATTACTGTTTAGGTCTACTACAGAATAGCAAGAGTTCAAGAAAGATTCATGTAGTAAGAGGGCAGTGACCTACTGTGTCATGAAGGTGCTGGTTGTTTTATTACATGAGAAAAAAGTATCAGGCAGAGGTTTCTAATCCAAAGAACCAGAAGTGTCGCGAAAGAAGTGAAACAACTACCCTAAAAAAAGAGATTTGAGAGGCTGACTGAAATTTGCACAGATCCATGAAGATGGCAACAAACAGCTGAAACTTAGTGGCATAAGGATATATAGGGTGAACCACACCCAGTCTTGATGTTGTAGAGTTGGCTGCTGTAGTGTCCTTGCTTTGGGTCACTGGAAGAAGAGTGGTGTCAAAGTTGGAGGCTCCAGGAAGCATGTGGGACATGACCAGAGCAACAGCAAGCATTTTAAAGAAAGGGAGAAGCTGATGTTTAACCTTGGGTGTGTGGGCTTTTTTTCTTTCTCAAAGTGAAGGAAAATTGAAAAGTTTTAGCAGAAGCTGTAGGGTAAAAAAAAAAAAAAAAGAAAATGGGTTTGGTTTATGGTGACCCAGTGTCTATGCTTCTGAATAACCTGGTATCTGCTCCTGATGGAGGAAAACTAGAACAGGTTATATGATTCCCTTATTTAATAGAGACTGTTAGTTCACATAGGTAGTCTGTTGAATCTAACAGGAAATGTGGCTGCCATAAGTAGAAGATCGTATGTGAAGTTATGCAAGAATTGTGAGAGGAGACTCCAAAGAAATGGTGAGAGGAATAGGAAAGGACGTCCAAAAGAACAATAAAACAGAATATTTAGGAGAGCATAGTAAGGTATTGTATCAAAAATGTGGAATCTTCAATTTTGCAAAAACTTCCTTAGGTCGGGAAAAAGTCACATCAATCTTTACATGACACTAGACTAGAAGTTACTGAAGTTTCTAAGACAATATCTTCTGTCACAAATCCGCTAAGAAATGTTTGTATGTAAATAAGAGTCTTTTTATTAGCTCACTTAACTTTTTCACCCTGCTTAAAAAGCAGAATCATAAAAGCTACAAGGAGATCCAGGATATTTTTCCCTCTTTATTCTCACATATTTATATAAATAATGAAATAGTGGATTGTGACTATCCCATTTCAGTATCAATAAACCAAGAAACTGACAAGTGTTAGCATTCAAGTAGAAGGATGCACTACATTTGTATGCAAACATGTGTGAAGAAGAACATTATCTCAGAGGGAAAAGTTTACAAATATAGTCTGCTTACCACAGCTGAAAGAGTTTGGAAGGAGATGAGAGTGAAATTAGTGAAAAACAACAGTCATAAGGAACTGTAATGCATCTCCAGGGCACGATTAGAAGGCAGAACAGGAAGCACTTATGCATGGAAAAAAAGGACAGTTGTAAAAAAGCACAGACACTGATCATGGGGATTTCAATTATGCTGACATTTACTGGAACACTAGTGACAAGTAAAAGCGTGTTCTAAAAACACTCAAAGCTGCTGCCATATGGAGCTTTCCACAGTCAATCAAATGGTATTTTCTAATCAAAGCTAATTTCTAGGCTTTGTCTGCAAGGTGGCATGAGAAGGTGTTCAAATCAGCTCCAGATGAATTAATTCATTGACTGGAAGCACTACAGGTTGCAGCCATACAGCAATCCAACTAAATTTGTTATCCATGAGCTTTAGCAGCACCTACATTTTCTATAGTTTTCAGAGATTTGCTTGCAATTGGTGCCCACAGTTGGCCCATTTCACAACACTGCAAAAGGTGTGAAGTAAAGATGAAAGTAAAAGGAGAGTAAAAGGAGATGAAAAGCAAGAAGAACACTTCAAGTTATTTTCAGACAAATAACTGGGCAGGAACTTCAAAATCCATCAGGTCAGCAAGGAGGGTGATTAGTTGAAAAAGTGACAATCAAGTGACAGCATTCACTTATCCTTGCCAAATTCATCATAGTCACTGGGTATCCTCTACTTAGAGCAGACATGAAATTACTTCTAATTACAGTCAGTGGTGAGTGTTCTCAGAGAACACAGGAATGGTTGTTCAGAGTCATTGGCCTTGCTCCTGTAAGTACTTATTACCTAACTTGGTCCTGACAGATAATTCTGCAACTTTTACTAGTGATCTTTATTGCTTTATTCAGTGGATGATTCTCATTTTAAAATTGAAATAAACAGAGCTAACTCTCCATAGTTTATTGTAATGATGTTACTCACCCTCTAAGCGCTCTACCAAGTACAAAACTTAGATTAGGAGCCAAAAAAAAAGAGATCCACATTCTTTTCACTTTTCAGGTCTATGCCTACATAATTAGGGAGAGTAAAGAAACCTCTTCTTTTACAGTCTCTGGCTCTCAGTTTACAGCTAACTCTTTTCCATTTGTCCTTCTGTGTATTATGTTTCACTATGGCAGTTGTTTGTATAGGACTAATTTGTACCAACAATTATATTTGCATATTTTAAAATATTTATCAATTGGAAAGTAAGCCCCACTTTCAAAGAACTCGATGGTAGAACCAAGGGAGGGGGAGGGGGAGCAGAATGTGGGGGGAAGTGGTTTGTTTTTATGTAAGCCCCAAGAGAGAACCAGTATTAAGAGAAGAGGGTGACAAGTGCTGCTGAGCAGGAAGAAAAGCCAAGGTGATTAATTTCTGTCATTCAATCTGATTCCTAGATAGAGAGTAGAGGTATAAGAGTGTAAGCAAGAGTGTCCCACCTCTCAAAAAACTGTGGTTCCTTGGATGCTGAAAAGGCAGGTGGTTAATTTTATCATTTAAAAAAACTAATCAAAATTTACTTTTTTAAAAGAAACAGTTCAAAAAGGGTCACTGAAAGGTTCAAGTAGGAAACACTAAGTATAGATGGTACCAAGATACTGTGCTAATGACAACAATATAAATAATTAACATGAGGCCATGTACTTCATCTCATCACAGAAAGACCACTTACTCTTTTCTAAACTTTGGACACTACTTTTTGCCAAAAATTTCATCTTTAAATATCTCGGGCTATAATTTATTTCAGAAAGATGGAATGGAGAGACAAATCATATGTATATGTACATGCCTACAAAAACTTACAAATAATCATAATGTATCTCAAACCTGAAAGAATTCATGTAAATACAGATCAATGTGCTAAAAAATGACTACTGATCACAGTAGACTACTGATACAAGGCTATTGTTCAAAGGATGCAAGAGGATAAATTATTCCT
This sequence comes from Myiozetetes cayanensis, assembly GCF_022539395.1. Classification (NCBI taxonomy): domain Eukaryota; kingdom Metazoa; phylum Chordata; class Aves; order Passeriformes; family Tyrannidae; genus Myiozetetes; species Myiozetetes cayanensis. The sequence continues at coordinate 81,408,982 of NW_026087411.1, read as the reverse complement.
CAAGCTCAAGTTTGTATGAGGAAAAAAATTACTGTCATTACAGGACAGGTATTGAAATAAAAAGTGGTTGGACATTTTTAAAGGGATGGTGGAGAATGGTCTTACCTGAAGATGTACCTCAGTGTGAAAACTAGGTGGGTGTTTCAGATCTCCTTATAATCAACCAAATTTGAGAAAAAGAAAAAATAGAAAAAGAAGTAATTTTGTTAGCAATGAGATAACTGAGCAGGTTTCTGTAGAGCAAAAAACCTGCCTTAGCTCTTTGATAACACTTGAGACTTCTCCCAAGGCAACAAGTATTAGTAATTGGTAAAACAATCTTGACAAATATCAATCCACATCAGAATGAAAAATACATAGAGAATTTTAATGTTTCAGATTTTTCCTGCTCTTTTCAAGTGATCTCAGATTTTCAAGGCGCTAATGAGATCTCAAAGGAGAGTGATGCAAGCTCTCCAGAAATCATCTGTTAAAGAAATACTAGCAAAAGGGTAGATATCCAAAAATATTCTTTCCCTATACCAGACTGTGCTCAGCAGGCTAGACAGGGCTTATATAGTTTTTGGATAGCATGCCAAACAGGGGACAAAATTAAAGGACACAGAAAAGTGGAGAGTGTAGTTGGAATGTGATTCCTAGGGAGACGGGTGGAGAGAGTAATACAAAAAGGAAGGAGAAGGAGGAACTGAACACATTGGGGTTAAATCAAAACAAATAAAGCTGTAAGAAACATGGTTTCACTAACTTTGCTTTCCAAAGAACTCCTTGTTTTTCTGAAGAGAGTGCCCAGCGTCACCTCAATGACAGGTTATTTTCTGAATCGTAAGTCTCAAATGGCTCTGCTCTTGTTTGGCATAGCTGCCAGGCAGGGATAAAGGGGGAACACTTGCACAGGACAGACATGTCTCTGTCCCCTCACATACACAAAGAAACAGGGCAAGACTTCAGCTAGATTAGAGAACAGTGGAAGGGGCCAGGTTCTATCCCATTAGCCAGCAGGGCTGTGGGAACGATGCAGGAGCAGTAACACAGCCATACATTTAGAGCCTTTTGAAGCCCTCCAGCTTCTTTTACACCGCAGATCTGATTTACATACACAGCGCAGGCCCCATTCAAAGAGTGTGAGAGAAACTTGAGCCAAACTGCTTTGTTTTCCTGCTTGCCTTGTACCACTGAAATTTCCCTTGCAGCAAATTATCATAGATAAAAAAATGTCTTAAAAATTAACATCTGATTGCCCTTAAATTAAACCCTTGCATTTACCTCAGAGAGGTCAGTCTATGAACAAGAAAATACTATCACATTTTTACTAGAATACTTTACTAGAAAGATGACACAATTTAGAATTGATTCCCTAATGGAACAAGGTTTGATAGATAATTGTACAACAGAATTCTGTGAAAACAGTCAGTAAGTGCATCTCTCAGTATTCATTTTCCTGGTGTATTATTTACCTGGCTTACCTAATATTACAACCACAAATCCAGGTGAGGAAACCTGGCATTGCTCCACTAAAAAATATTTCTTTGCTTCTTGTGACTTAAGCATGAACTAAACTAGAAACAAACCAAAACATATACCATGAGTGTTGCACAGTTAACATTGCTGTGAATAGTAAACCTTCTAGCAGATTTAACACAGTCATGACTGCACTAGAGCAATGTTTGGGTAAGTAAAATGTACCACTGGACTCCAGTCAGCAAAGCACAGGTGTCCAGTGCCTAAAGGATCCCCTCTGAGCTCCAGATGCCAGCTGACAATCAAGAAGTAGCCTGGTTTCCTATAGGTTCTTCTCTCTTACCTGCTATCCCTATGCAGATATCTCAGGTACTTTTGGCACCCAGTACACAGTGAGATACCCACTGTGTAGGAAGATGAAAGACCACCAGTGGTAACAAGTGGAGGTCCCAAACAGATTCTTCTCCTGTTCAGTGGTATAGAAGCACCACTGAAAAAAAATACAAATATACTCATCCTGGGATAAAACAAGCCAAGAGTCTTATGAAAGGAGAAAAAAAAAATCCCATTAAATAAAAATAAATAAATAAAAAAATAATAATTTAAAAAATCAATTTAAAAAAAAAAAAGGAGGGAAAAGTAGACAACCTGCATAAGGATAAGAAAGACACAAAATTACAAACACAGACATTCACACAGTTCAGAAAGTCATTGTATGACAATATGGTGTGTTGCCTGATCACTTCTAAATTACCATATTAGCAAAGGAAGTTCTGGATTGTATGTGAAAGTCATTCTATGACACAAAACAGAGAAACCACATTCTTTATTTATTTATTAAGGACTCATAAACATCGGGGTATAATATCAGTTAAATGGCTCACATTCATTTTCTTAATATATTATTTAAATGCATTATCAAACACATTGCCAAATCGGATGGAAAATCCAAAAACAAAAGAAAATATTTTTGTGGAAAAAAAACCTGTTAAAAATTACATTCTAACATCTCCAGACCACAGAATAGTGAACATAATTAAAAGGAAAAAAAAAATTAAAAAAGGATGGGAAAAACCCATGCAAATATGTATAAATCTTTAGTAACTTCAAGAACTAATGTCTGTCAGTATCTTGAAAGTAGGATAAAGGTAGTCAGCCTTGACATCAGGAGTACAGTACCAAGAACCCAATGGGAAAAATTAATATTCTGCAGAAGATGGAAGGATCTTCTTCCTTCATTAAAACCAATATGACTGCACAAATTACCAAAATTTTTCTATTAAGAGTACAATAAAGATCTGAATTTCCTATCCTTCTCTTCTATGAAATGTCACTCTCCAGTGTCCAAGAGTCTCTACTTTCTAGCTGAGCAAAACTTTTCTATATTTAAATGTGCCTATGTTTTTTATGTCAACTTTTGCTACTCAATATCTGGTTTCTGAACACCCCATAATTTTTATTTTCATTCGTAGCACATTAATGGTCTGAAATTCCTTTTCACTACAGGAAACCATCATTATGTTCACTTCTGTTACTGTTTCACAGCTCACACCTTAGCTCACATTTAGGAGAAGCTTCACCTAGAAGAAGCCTACAGTCTCTGCTACCTCCCCTCCTGAAGTCCCTGCTGCCAGATAAGAAGTAGCCTCAGAGTTTGTTTAAACTGGCATATTTTAGCTCAAACCCCAGTCTTTGCATTCAGAAACTAGGCAGTAACCAGATCCTATGAATGAAATCTTTCATGCCCTCTTCTCCCTTCCCCCAAGAGGACTCTAACCTGCCTCTGATCCCTCACTCAGGAAATTGGCTAATAGCATCTGTTCTGGTTATACTTTTCAAGGAGTTGTAAAATAATTTCAAATGTGTTTTTAAATAGACCTTCCCACAGTTAGATACTCGTGATTTTAAATTTCAGGTAGCCTTACAGATAACACTATGGCCAAGGTGTTTCTATCCTCTGGGTTTGAGACCAGAGTTCAGTAAAGGATTTGTTCCCATACATTCTTCTAGGGCATTGCCATCATCTGTTTCTTGACAAGTAGCCATAATACCTTCATTATTCATCAGTCATTTCAAATATACTGCTATGTCACTAGCAACCATATGTTTTGGTTTGTTTCTTTTTGCCCCTCAAATATTTTTGTTTTGCTAATTCATTCCCTTTTGTGCACAGAGCCTATTTCCCTCATACAGACTTGAGTGACTCAGATCTATGATAACACCATATTATATCCCACCAACACTATATTGAGTTGAAACTTCAATTATTTTCATAAAGTCTATTTGTAGACAAATGTTTTATGAAGTTTGTAACAAGACAGATAGAGTACTCCGTTATGAACCTGGGTACTATTTAAAACTTTCTAATGTCAGATAGTTGCAGGCAACCTGTGTAACTATTATAGTAGGTTTGCATAGATTATGGACAATGCTCTCTCTGAAAATATATAGAGAAAAAAAAAGCTAATTCATGCAAAACACATGTACCATTTGTGTAATTCTACCTTGGTTTTGAATTGGGTGCAGAAAGAAATTTTTACCTTATACAAAAGCATCTACTGCAAAATGCCAAATAGATCTTGCCCTTAAAGAGCTTCAATTCTTTCCTCCTACCTCTAGTTACCTGAAAATTCTTTCTGTAGTTTATCTTTTCTGTCATCTCTGTTTGAAACATGGATTTGAATTAAACAAGGTAGCAAAGGGAAGTGGTTCTCATGTCAGAGAGTTAAAAAAGAATGAAGGTGAGGGACTATTTTCCGAACTCTACTGGCTATAGACTAATTCAGAATTTACAAAATTTTAAAGGAAATCTCATTATTTTCAGCACCAAACAGAGTTCCATTAGCTTAAGCATTAAAACAAAAAGAAAATCTCCCATAAATTAGGATATGCAGCTTGAACAGACAGACTGGATTAGGACCCAACACTTTCTCTTTTAGGCAAACTATTCCATATTTACATATTTGTGATATGAAGGCAAATAAAAATAAAAATATTAATAAGTTAGCACATGCAGAATATTTTCTGTATTTGCACAAACCAGTCTTCATTTTCTCTGCACAAAAGGAAAAGAAAAAAGTATACATTTACTTCTTTTGAAAGGGTTTTTGTTCTTTATTGGCCTAGGAATAAATCTGTCTTTTGAGAAAGCCTTCTAAATATAAAAAATCACCATATATTTACATTTCCAGCTTGGTTTTACCAGTGTTGCTCAGACTTGCCATCAATATTCTTTGCTTTCTCCAAATTCTCAAACAAGAGAAAACACTGGTGTCTTTTTTATTTCTAATTAAACATCTTTGGTCTCTGTTAAAACTGTGGGCTTGAGGTTTGTTTTGCAGTTTTAAATAGCTGAGAACATGCCTGCTGGCAAAATGCAATATGAGCATTCCTGCTCTCAGTGAATGGACTTGTATAAAATACCCAGCAACTTCACATGGATAGGCTTTGCTGCATGTTTTTACACGAAGCATCAGAACCTCCCCATTCTTCCAGAAGAGTCTAACATCATTAACTGTAGTTAAAAATATGATAAAATAGACAGCATTTCTGAAGAGTAGAATGAAAAAAAAAAAATTAAAGTTCTCTGAAGACATGTAATGTTAACAGCTGGCTGCCTAAATGGACAAAATGTACTTTAAAAACATTCGTTGGAGCTTAGAAAAATAAACCATCAATTAGTTTTTTTCAGTTTTCATACTTCAATCCATCTACTGCACATGCTTTAAAATAGTCTAGTTAAAGCTGACGCAAAGTTATTTAAACAGAAATATCATTACTACTGGGACCCGAGACAAGAAACAGGCTCAAAACCTGTCTGGTTACAGCACATGCTCGAACATAAAAACTATTTCTATTTGTATGTTTCAATGCAAAACTAGTACCCAGAAGAAAAGGATTCTCAGTGTTGAACCATCATGATCTCTGGATTTCAATTTCCTAGAAAAGCATAAAGGGTATGTTCTCTTTTTGATTTAGAGGAATTCCATTGTTTTGCAGGGTATTTTTTAAGCACTTTCAGGTTTTTACTTTTAATGATTTTTATTTACTGTGCCTTTATTATCCTGGCATTCCTTATCACTCTGTTTCAACTGTTTCAGTTATTTCCTGTCTTTGATTTATTCGTAAATTTAAAACATTCCAAACATAGGAGTTTCTTAAAATCTTTCAAGAAGTTGTTCTTATAGTGCTATTTTCCACAATTAAAGGATTTTATCACAATATTAACCAAACCATTATCCATCTATGGGCAACCGGCCCACAGGAAAAGCATTAGTACAAACTGTGGCATGATTCCCAAGAAGGAATCAAGATGCATCATGCCTGATCCAATTTGGACAACCACCACAGAGACAGCAGTGTCAGCCAAAGATGGAAATACACAATCTGTAAATGATAGGTTGCATCACCACCTGAAGCAATAATTGGTCTCCAAGTACCACAATGAGACAGATTCTATTTCGCAAAGTTCTTTCTTATCTTTCAGCTCACACACAAGAACATGATGTGCAGGTGAGGACTTGGCACTGACGAAGGAAGAAAAGAGGATTTCTAACTGGATTGTTGAAATTCTTCCTTCCATAAGGAGTACAGTGTGGTTAATGTCAAAAGAAACATTCAAATGGATTAGCAGAAATCCAACTTGGCCTTGTAACAGATATATGCAGAGTACCCAGTGTACAGCAATATCTAGCTACCCAGTAACATCACTAGTTGCCAAATTTGGGGCATAAAACATGAAGGTAAGGGGAATGGAAAAGTGTCACAACAACTAATAGTTTTGTAGGTGGGGGAAAAAAAGCCTGCAAAAAATTACACTGTCAAGCCCTTACAGATGTTATCGCATCTGGGGATTAAAAATCTCACAGCAAAATGCAGTTAAAATGGCCAAACTTCAGCTGCACAAAGGTAAAAAAGTATTTTGAAGAATAACCATCCTGGGAAGCTTTGGAAAAAGACAAAGATTTTGTAAATCAAAATAACTCTTTGAGTGTCAAAGCCTCAACCAAAAACAATCATTTCTATAGTAAGAAGGCTTTGCAAGCCAAACTCTGCAAGTGCAGCAGGAATAAATACCTGCTCCAATGTACATCCTTCAACTGAATAACCATTACAGTCTGAGTCCAGTATAGAGAAAGGAAATCAAAGAGGTGGAGAGAAAATATGAAAACTGGTCATCCACCAGACACTTGAAATTTCTCTTAGGACTGAGTTATCACACTGTATTGAGAAGACTGTGCTTGCTGCTGCAATCAGTAGAGATACTGTGCTGTAAAGACCTCTATAAAATCTTCTTTTCTCATAACCATGGAAAAAGTCAAGATCGGGTGCGGGACAGGGAAATAAATGGTACAAATAGCTAAGAGAGTTGGCTCACATCCTCCTGATCTCTTGCCATAAACAATGTCTGGGAATGGCCAGAGGCTCCTCCAGGATAGGAGCTCTGTGTGTTCCAATGGCAGAAAACTGGAATTTCCAGCACAAGCTCTATGTAAATTACAAGGACAAACTGCCCCAAGCTGCACTTTTCTGAAGACCCTGGGAGAACAGAACTGAGATGATGAAATTAGATGCCCACATCTAATTTCGTCATTATTGTCTCAAACTCTCAGTGAACTTAAGAGAAAACTGACTTGGCAGATCTGACAGTTGCACTCAGAATCATCTGGGAAAGGACACTGGGTGGTGTAGAGATAACATCATATTTAAGCTTTACCACACCAAGGCAACTGTTTTCTTTTTCTCCTTTGCTCAGCATAGCTCACTGCACGTCCTGTCACCTTGCAGAATCAGTGGTAACATCTATGTGACACACGAATCCACTTTTAAGCGTAGGATTTAAAAATAGGAAGAATACATGAACAGCTTAAAGACTGTATTTTCAAAATGTCCCCAGTAAGTACCATTCAGATGATGAGAAAATGGTTCTTTAAAAAACATTCTACATTCTCTTTGTTAAAATAACATCAGAATGATATAAATAATATCTTGTTCTCATTTTATGAAAATAAAGGATGTGTTTAAAACTCCAGATACTCACCAGGAACACTGAGAATACTAATAGCATTTGGATTTTATAATGATGAATTAACAAGTAAACAGGAAACCATAATTTTTAGTCTCATGAGGCAGATAAGGGATGAGAGAGTTCTGGCCCAACATATATCTCTTCACATATTTCTATGCATACCTAATAACTACACTTTACATAAACACATACATGTTTGAGTACACACACATGTGAAAACACTCAGAGAAGAAAATTTCCAGATTAGCTTAAATAACAAATACAAACAATTTTAATTGAATACAGTACTAGGGTAGCACAGTTAAGCTTTCAAAGACTAAAACGTGCCCACATAAGTTTGCACAGGAAACCTTACATTTTCTTCTCCCTTCTACATGCCAAGACAAAGTTTCATTCAAGTATCATGCATTTATTAGCCCTCAGAGACTTTCTGTTCATTTAACAGGCAGGATACACTGTTCTCCATTAAAAAAATGCTTAACGTAAATAATTCAAAATATTTGAACACTTAAAAATGTCATCTCATGGTTTATTTACATGGTGTTACCAAAAATCTCTTCTGAAGGCAAATTAAGTTTGTAACTGCTTAATTCCATGGAGTTAATCAGTATAATACATATTTTATAGTAGAAAGTTGATAATTAAATAAGTTTAAAAAAAAAAAAAGGAAAAAAAGGAAGAAATTGACAATTAGCAAAATAGAAATGCGTGTTACACTCACAACCAAGTCACAAAAGCCGTCGTCTCTTCCTTGGCAATCACCTGTCCTTCAATTTAATTGGCCACAAAGGAGGAAGGGATTTTGCAGGGAGTAGCTGCCTTTATAGCACAGCCCAAATTCACCCTCTGAGCACTGGACAACCTTGGAAATAAATGGCAAAAATAATTGGTAATCCTGCTGTTCAAAACTGCATAACTCTGCATACATGTAACTCCTCCAGAAATTGTATAATGGCAGCATTCAACGCTAGGCTTTCAGCTGTCTTATTTCCAAGTTTCCCAGTCTCCTCCTGGGACCAGTGTGTCCTTCCTCCTTCACAATGCCAACTTCCATCTTACCACTGGCACAAGGTTCCTTTACCCCCAACAGTCTGGTCACCATCTCCTCTTTTCTACTTGCACCTTGGAATCAAGAGTTACAGGTTCCAAGCCCAGACATCACAGCAGCTCCTGGCCATGGTGAGGACCAATGGGTCCCATGCCATCTCATGAAGGAACATCTTCAGCCTGGCTCTGCTGGCAGGACATGGGTGCTAGCAAGGGATAGAGTCCATACATCATTACCATCATCATTGTCAGAAAAATTATCAGCTGTCACAAATCTGACCTTTACTGGCAGGTTTTTAAACATGCAACTGTGTGCATATTTACAAAGGCACAACTACAAGAACCACCTTTCATGCCACAAACACCCTGTACTGTCCTTGTTCCCAAATGGGCAGATAAAAAATACACATATGTCTAGACAAGAAAAACTGACAAAATACTACAGAATCTTCAGCTTTTTCTAAGACTATACATTTATTCTCATTAGCCACTATCATTTGTTCCTCTCTTCCCCCTTCCTGTCCCTCTCTCCATATAGAATAAAGCATTTCTTGTGGAAAGCTACAAAAAAAAACTTTGGAGAAGGTGTAAGTCATTGAAAACAGTATTTTGTAAAGGAAATTGAGAGGCAGTTTTGACTAGAGCCATTTCTGTTTGAGCTGACTGTAATGACTAATTGCAATGAGCTGGAGCATCAAGGAGAAGACATTCAGACCCTGGGATGACAGGAGCAGTTAGCAGGGGCTGTGCTGCAATTGGGAAATGCATTAGTTAAGAAGTTCCAACCATGTGGTCTGGGGAGAACTCACCTGTCACCCACAAAGAACAGCCTGGTTACATGATGCTAAATCTCCTAATTTCCAACTGCTAAATTGCATTAAAAGACAGATAAGCTTTCCTAATATTTGTCGCAGTGTACACCAGCCACTGCAGGAAGACGTGTTAGCGTAACTGTTTGGAGGAAGGGAAAGCTGGCATCTGCACAGCTGAAAGAGAAGCATGTCTGCAAGACAAGCCCTCCCAGAGAATGCAACCTGTGCTGCGAAGTGGTGGTGATCCTTGCACTGGACCATTAAATTCACCAGTATTTGTAGAATACTTTAGATGAGGAAAACTTTCCCACATCCTTCTGCCTCTCCTCAGCCTTGCAGCCAGTTGTTTACTGCATCAGTGGGGAAACAGCAGAGTCTTTCCCGATGAGCACCCAGCCTTACTGATTTCTGTAGAAGTCCTCCACATCAATGTGTTATTAACATTATTCTCATACTGAATCCAAAACATAGCACTATACCAGCTACTAGGAATAAAAAGAATTCTACCCCAGCTGAAACCAGGATAACATGCACCAAGAAAGCATCTTCTATCTTTCTCAACTGCGACAGCAATAAAAAGCACTTCAAGGGTATTGCTCAATTTCATCTGAAAAACTTCTACAAGAAAAATAATTGCACCAAAGGAAGTGAGTTCCTCCTTCACTCAGCATATTCATTGCAGTTGCAGTACAGGCACTTTATTGTAAACACAGAAAAGAGAAAAGGAAACAAAAAAGCAGAACTAGCCATGATCTCATCCACATCCATGCACTGGAGGGAACCATACAGGGTAGAGTTGAGACAGAGGGGCAAACAAAGAAGCAGTAACTCCTCAGGCTTTCTCACACAGACAACTATGGAGAAACACACTGCAAACCTAGGACTTCTGCAAGCCAGGATGAAACTACTTGCTGTCATTTACAGCACTGTCTGCCTTTGCAGAACACCGCAATTTCTATACAGATATGTTTATCTGTGTCACTGTTGGTCCAAGGTCCAGGGCTCTCTGCATTCAAAGGATCATTTTGTTTGCAAACAGGGAGGATGAGGAGGGCCTGTGATCTTCCTCTTTGAAATATACCTCCCATGAATGGTCAGGAAAGGAAAACAGGAAGAGAAAAATTAGCTTAATGAGTCCAGCTAAAGAGATTTTGATACTTGACATTGCCCAAGTCAAAAGAAATCCCTAAATATCTCTATACACACATACAGAGAAATTAAATATAAAATACATATACTAACACTTTAATATTTTTAAGTGTTTATATACACATTCATGTATAACCTTGTATGGACATATACATATATATATACACAGTAAAGATTTCAGTAACTACTGTAATTTTTGATACATTGTTATTATCACATATTGTGTTTGGTGTCATAATTTACCTGAAAATTCAACTTGAAATCATATTCCTTTACCTGAAGTCATTCAAACATTGCAGTATTTATCAAACATTATATTTATAAATAATAATTAAAGAGAACATAGAGTAAGTATTTGTATCACTAAAAAAACCCAAAGAATTTCCTATTAAGAAGACTAAAATATTTTTATATGAGTAAGACTTCTGGTTAAAATTTGTGAGCAAGCAATTGCTAATTTTCTATTCAAAAATTCCAGAATAATGTTTTCAATAGCATGACAGTGGCTAGGAAATTCATTAACACATTCTGAATCCCAGGAAAAACCATTGAGATCAGAGTCAAACATCTAAAATGTGACAATTCAAGAAAAAAAAAAAAAAAAAAAAGAAAGCAGAGTATAGTCAGATGTCTAATCAGAAAATCAGAAATCAAACACCTGGTACTGATGTTTCAGACAGGGACGTTACCCGTTGGATTCAGGGTGAGAGTTCCTCAGCTTCAAGAAGTTTCTCATTTTCAGCTAAGAACCATCTTAAGTGGGAAATGGGAATAAAAAATCAAAGAAGACATGCTATTTTGTTTCAAGAAAGTCAGCATCTGCTTACCAGCTACAAACCAGAAATCCTACATTTACATGAGTTGCACAGGAGCAGTCTTGTTTTTCTTTTCTGCATGGCAGCAAGAAAGCACAGTCTGGAAGCCAGAGGCCTATGTCAGAAACTGTGGGTTTGGCTCTGTTTCCAAGACTGTTTTGAAATTGAAGATAACTTAAGGCCAAATTGTAGTCTTCATTGGATTATAATAGGTTAAAAGCTTTATATATCACTTTTGTGTTAGTGTTATTATTATTTTTAACCAGCTGTTGGTTTTTTTTTTTTTCTGTTAGAAAACAATGATTGAAAGATTTCCTCTGAAATATTTTTTGATGTCTCAAGGTCTGGATTCATATTCTCTGATTTCAGGCACTTGCTTAAAGCACTAAACTCTCTACTTTTACTCAGTGGAGACTATCTGCCTTTTGAGTCATTCTGAAAGTCCTTCTGTCAACTGAAGAAAAAACCTTGTGTGACTAGATTTATAACTCCATTGTCCCATCTTGGGTGGGATGAAACCAAAGGCAAGGTTACATGGTAAGATTTCCAGCTTTTGTATTCTTAATAAATCCAAATTCTAACTGAAGGATGAAGAGAACAATCCCATCTTTTGGATTTTAGTGCTTGTTTATTTGTTTGGGTTTTTAAAAATTTGTTTGAGTATACCTCAGCCATATATTTCTCTCAATGTCTCAAAAGGTTTAGGTCTCACATCTTTTCCCTATAAGCAGATCCAGTGATGGCTGCTCTACAATGTAGCCTGATGATATCTAACTAAATGTTTTATTTCATTAAGACCTTCTTCAATGCAAGTAACTAATCCCAGCATTTCAATAGCCTGCCTTGCCCAGCATGTTAGAACAATCTGTGGTGCCATGAGTCATATTTTATTTCAGGTCAGCTTACGTGCCATTCTGTGATGGATCCCCTAAAAATTACATGGCATAACAGAAAAATCATTTGATTAAATTTTAAACCATAAACATGTCCATCAGAATAGACAAGGCTGGTGGGAGTCAGTTGGACTGTCATCCAAACCAAAGACTTCACATCTTCTCCAACGGTGTGAATGTCTGCTCCAAAGTACAACAGATACAATGCTCCTTTACTGGAGCTGAGTGGAAAAAAACAGTCTGTAAACAAGACCATAACAACAAAAGAAGCTGGGAAGAAGTTAAGTAGTTCACTGGATCTGGCAGAAACATTTCAGAAAGAAATGCTAATTTTTTGCCTAAAGATATTCTGAGTTTGGCAGCATCCACTTTCTCGATCACTGAATCAACAACTTCACATTCACTCATCACATAGGATATCCTTCCTAATCTCAAAGGCAAACCCAGAGAATATATTGTGCTCTCCTCTATAAGCAACCATTTGTTGTGAGCCTGATCTGGCAGTCTCTGAGGCTGTAGCTCATCAGTGGTCCATTTGCCCCCTCCCCAGGCCTGGACCATAAAATCATAAAGGTTGGAAAAGACCCATAAGATTATCAAGTCGAACTGTCAACCTAGCAGCACCACCATTTTCACCACTAAACTAGGTCCTCAAGTGCCATATCCACGTATGTTTTGAACACTTCCAGGCATGGTTCCTCCACCACTTCCCCAGGCAGTCTATTCAAATGTTTTACAACTCTTTTGGTGAAGACATTTTTTCTAAAATCTAATCTAAACTTCCTCTGATGGAACTTGAGGTCATTTCTTCTCATCCTGTCATTTGTTACCTGGAAGTAGAGACTCATTGCAGCCTCTTTTCAGGTAGCTGTAAAGAGCAATAAGATCTTCTCTGAGCCTCCTTTTCTCCAGGCTAAACAACCCCATCTCCCTCAGCTGATTCTCATAAGATTTATGCTCCAAGACCAGATGGTGGTGGGTACACATGGCACTGAGCTGTCCATCTCACAGGACCACCACTCTCATGGAAAGATAGAAACACAAATATAAGGGGCAATTCTGTGGAAGAGGCGAAGGAAGGGCTGCCACAAAGAGATGGGAATGCAGAAGCAGTGTGAGAGAGGGGTGAGCAGCCCAGACAAGGCTCTCCAACAAACCAGTACCCTCTAGAGAGAGGGAAGGAGCCCAGGTGGCACAGACTGAGCACTTAGGTCTGCTCTCAGATGCCCTCACTGTCATGACCTTCTCACACATTTCCCTTCAAAGTCAGTGATCATACAGAGCTTTTGTAGTAATTCTTTTTTTGTCCTGCCTCCTTGTAGCACATCTTTTTAATCCCCTACCTCTACCTTGTCTGTTAGGTCTACCACTTTATTACATCCTCTGTGATTTTTTCCCCTCTTCTTGTCAACCTATTAATGCATCCTTTCTGGATTTCATTTCCTTCTTGACTAGGCAGGCTATATATAAAGCAACCCATGAAAAGAATAATTTTTGCTGTCACCAAACTAGATGTTTCCATGTTTCTTTCCTATGCTGTAAACTTGTAGAAAAAGGGAGCATCCCATATGAGATACATGTATGCTCTGTGTATCCCTATTGTAGAAAGGGGCCATTCTCAGAAAAATATTCTTTTAGATGACCCCAAAAGTAAACAGTAGCAATTAAAAAGCCAATCAAATTTTAAAAATAAATAAATAAATAAATAAAATCAACTCATAAACTAGCCAAAATAAATGGCTTTTTGCTGTGTGCACATATATCCTCACAGCATTTTTGCAGCAGGCATTTGGTACATAACCATAGCATGTACTAAGAGATAGCTTACTCAGTGGCTCTAGCCACAGGTCTTCTTAATTACTGGGAATAGGTTTGCTTTGGGATTAGGATTGCCTAGGGAATAGATGCCTGGGGATTGCCTCTGTGCAGAGCCTACATCACAGGTTGGACACGTCTGCCTACCAAGACCTAGGCACAGCAGAGTACCAGCCTTGGTATGCAAAAGTGTCCTGTATCAAATCTTCACAGCATTCTTTGTTGTCTGTTGGCGTGTATTGAGTCTTCACAACATTCCTTCAACGAACAGAATCTTTTCATGCTTCTCTGTACAAGGATATTCAAATTATGTACAAAGTCATCCACTGCCTACTTGAGCTTTTAAAGGACCAATCAGTAGGTGTAGCAAGCAAGTGCAAGGCAAGATGGATTCTTGATATCTTTAGATTTATAGCTATAACACTTTTTTCATAGAAGCAATGGCACAAGTGGAAAAATAAATTATTCCAGCCTTGGAATAAAGTAGAGACCTCCTAGAGCAGGATTAATCAATTATAGCTAATTGAAAACACAAATCTATTCTCATGTCCTACTTCCCTTCAACTAACCTAACTCTGACTGAAATAAAAAAGGCATGTGGTAGGAGGAGGCAAATTCCATCAAGCAGAAATCTTTTACATTTAAATAAAAAAATAAAATATTAAAAGCAACTACTGATGCAGGTAACAATATTTTAAACTATCCATTTCCAGATCTCTTTCAGTGGTTCTGTGGAAAGAAGCAGAAAAATATGGATCTGGTTAGTCATCATGGTTGTAAAGCAGTTTTGGTTGTTTATTACTATTGATTTCATGAAAAAGAAGCTCAAAAAGGTTCAAGTGATGACTGAGATTGGACTGAAATCTTAAAACACGTTCTGACTTTTTAAGTCAGAATTTTAAGACTGGATTTGCCATTCTCTGAGAGAGACAGACAGACAGAGACGCTGAGAAGTGGTAACTAGAGAAAGAAATCAAAACACAAAACCATACTACTTTCTATGTGAGAAGACATAAGGGAGCTTCCTTATTTTGGTCACTTCCTCTTCCCTCTTTCTCACTAACAAACAGACACACACACACACACACGCACAGTATACACACACAGCCCCAGACGGCTTCTGAGCCTGTAATCCTCTGCTGAAAATCTTTCTTGCTGCTTTAATGAGCTGAACTCTCTTTGGAATGAAAGAGATTAAATAACAATTCCAGCAAAACAGAGCAGTCAAGCCTGAGGTAGGAATGAATGGCTGGAGCAGGACCATGATAAATAAATAAATAAATAAACAGCAATGCAGAAGCAGTGTCAAATCAAAACTGTCATTAAAATATAGCTCTTGCATGTCCCTGTTCCCAGATGGCCATTAAATCAGTTGAGTTCTGCTTGGCTTCAGATATCTCTTAGAGACTTCCCTGTGAGTCCAGGGTTTAAAGGTTGACAAAAGAGAAAATTTCACTACTAAAAGTCTAATCACAGAAATCCTCACATTATTGATTCACAGAAATCTTCATTTTCTTTGTTCACAAAAGAGGAGGACAGAAAAGAACGAAAGGTCAAAAAAAGAGTACTAAAATAAATTACCACTACTGTTTATTAAAATTTTGAGTGTTTGGAAAACACTACATTGCCTAGCATCATACAACACTGAGGAATTTAGAAACAGTTGATTCTGCTTAATCAGGATTATGTGAACTTTTCAGTTCTATGTTTACAATTCTTCAGTTCTTGACAACCATTTGTTGCTTTTGCAGGGCTATTAGGAAAGGTACTGCAGCACTACAAAATAACAATAAGGAGCTCATGACTTCCACTAACCAGATCTGGGCTATCAAATCTATTTCTTCAGCACAGAATGTAACCATACAGCAGAATTTTAGACCATCCCACAGTTTCACTTCATCAAAAACACACACCATCTACCCTATAAGAAGCTAAAGCCTTTCACATACAAAATGAGAAACCTCAAAAAAAGCAATTATGTCACCAGAAGGGGAAAAATTCCTACAAGAGCAGGTAATTACCCTGGTGAAAATGTGTAGAGATCATAAGGGTGCCTAGAGCTGCATCATTACAGCTGCAGCACTTAGGCTGAAGCTTTGAGACTTTGCTCCTACCAGAAAAAGACAATAGGCTGGCTGGGAGCTTCCCACCAGCTAGACCAGAGGCCCAAGTAACTCTGAGCACTGAAAAGTTTTCAAAAACAAAACAAAAAAACCCACAAAAATGAGAATAACAATTCTTATCAACTTGAAAGAGAACCTTCTCTAGCCATTAGTTTAACACTGGGTACATGAGAGACTTGTTACTGAATCATCTGAGACTGAAGCAAAGAAAGAAAATATCCAGGAGTCAATGTAACGAATTAGCAAAATGGGTCAGGAAGGTTCCCCTTATGGATGGCTACTGTATAACCAGTGTCAGTGTCTGCTGGCAAATTAAATGAGCTAATGCTAAATCTACTTCCATGTCTTCCTTGAGAGCATGCAAAAATACAAAAAAAAAAATACCTAAAGTCTTAAATGTGTTATGGGGTTGACTATGGAAAATTGCATTATCTGTTGGTACAATTTCTCTCCATGTGATGAGCATGTGTTACTATGTGATTATTATTCGTATTTCAAAGGCCATATAAATGGACATATGGCTGGTGGGGCAGAAATTCAACCAATCTTACTCTTCTCTAGATTCTAGATCCTGCCTCTGAATCTAAAAAACTCCTGAATGGTGAGAAACACTGCTTTAATCTGTAACTTAGGTCACAAAAGAAAACGTTAAAGAAATTCCACTTACAATTTACAGAAGCTTCATTTTAATTCAAAGAAACAAACAAAACCAACAAACTTGAGGAGCATACCAACATATTCAAGAGTCCAGACCTCACAAAGTCCTTGGTCTCACCAAAATATAAAAAACAGGACACTTAATCCTTTTATCTACAACAAACTCACAGGATATGAATTGTAGAATATGGTTTCAAACTTTTAATTATCTGCATGTAATCTTCATCCAGATTCTTCAGATGCATCTGAAAACAGTTTAAATTTCTGGTATGTACAATCAAGAGTGCTGCCCATGGAAATATCATTCTGCTTTATCAGTACTGATAATGATTAAACCTAACAAGTGATGCAGTTTAGGAAATCACAGTTCAAAAAAAGCTAAACCCCATAGTTTAACTGCAACTTTGACCAGTTAAGGGTTGCATTTTTGTCTCCTTTAAAAGCACAACTTTCCTTACAGTGATGTCTGACAAAGCTTTTTCTACTGTGAAATTTACTTACATTTTAGTATGTTGGTACCGTACCACCACTTAAATACATTCAAAGTTTCAAAAACACTGGACAGGCTTGTGCTGACTTTCATAAAGAGATCACATATAATACAAATATACAGAAATACAAAAATAGTTCTCAGATGTAGACATATCACATGTTAATTGGAGTCCCTTTTATTTCCAAAGGGCAGCAATGCATTAGAAGTTTATGAGAAACACTAACAAAGATATTGGATCATGTAAGGATAATATAAAAATTCCCTCTTACTTTTTCTGTTTATAAGGTTTTTTGGGAAAAAAATGTTCTAAAAGAGTAGTCTATATCTGGAAGACCTTCCACACAAAAATATCAATGCCTTTCTAATCAATCTATAATCTGGGGTGGAGAAAATAAAGAGAAAAAAATGAAAGAGGATAAATTAAATTATATCATCACATTCTACAACGAAAAGTTATCCAGAGTAAACTAACCCCTGGCTATTTAAAATTGTGCTGGTACTTCAAGGCAGTTTGTTCTCATCTGTTCTTTTTGGAGAAAGGAAAACACTAGAGAAAGTCATGTTATTTTTTTTTATTTTTTTAGTTCTTTCACATTGATGTTATGACACTGGATGACTCCCTAGACTGAAGTAGCAGTGTATTTCTAAAATAATTTTTAAATGTTCCTTGGACTGATTAAATAAGCAACCTTTTTAAAGCAGATTCAGAAAAAGTTAATTAGATCTGTCTAAAATACAATGGCAGAAGGCAAATAAGCCTATTTGTTCTCAAATTGTAGATACACATCTAAGGAATAAGTGAGGTTAACACTGGTGTAAATTAGCAACAAGTGTATTTTGACAAAGTAGATTCTCTGGGATGTATCTCTGCACACTGAATTTGGTGCAGCCAGTCCTGATGAGAATGAGTTTCTGAAGTGTTAAATAACCATCAGTGTAGATTACCTGACACTGGCCAAACAACCGATGTTTTCTCCATTCCAGTCTTTAGCTGGCTTTAGCCTCACAACACTCAAGGATGTCATTCTACATAATACCCTTTAAAGAAAGCAATATAAAAGAAAATTTGTTCTTACTAAAGAGGAATTTAAATCATTAGAGGTAGCAAAGATGTTCCTTACTCAGAATCAGAAGTCTTCCATAAAGATTTTGACATTTTTATCATTCCTTGGATAATAGGGATTTTGCCCGAGTTTGGGATCTTTATTTTCTTCCTTTGTTAAATAATTTATATTTGACAGTAAGTGGCTACTGACCACTTGAAAGAAAAAAAATAGTCCCAAATTTCTATCAGGTTCATGAATTGAATGCAAAACACAAGGTCTGGATTGGTGGTTCAGAACTGAAATGGATTTGAAATGATTGAGCTCTAGAGCAAAACATACTAGCATTAATGAGCTGTGCATTTGTAGTGTGCGTGAAGTAACACATGAGTAAGACTAATGTGGTGAAATGTAAACTGTAGATAAGTGCTCCCAAGTCACTCATCATCTGAACATCTGGATACTCATCTCATAATCAACTGAAAATCTGTTTTAACAAATCTGTCACTGAGATGCATGTTCATGATTTTCTCTGACAGTTGAAAATCATTGGAAAGTATCTAATCAATAATTCCTGGAAACTCAGAAGGCAGATGTTTCAGCAAGCTCTCAGCAGGGTGAACTACTGGGTAGAAGACCAAGGGAATGAAGAAAGAACACTTAAAAATAGGACCAGTTTAAACAGACATGGGTGGGAGACACACTTTTGAGGTTGTGACCTGACAAGTAGGCAACAAACACCTTGTAATTGTCACCATCTAATTTTAACACAGAAACACATTTCTGGATTCTTATTCCAGACAAACCCCAAGCCATATATAAGCCCTATATTCATATAAGGTATTTTACTAATATATTCTATGCATTTTATGTTAGTGCACTTTATGTTAAAGAATATGTTTTTTGAAGATTATATTTTTCCCCTTCTGTCACATGGAAATGCAACAGTTTGTTAGTAACTAATTTGAACTGACTTAAGTGATTTAAACATCCTGCTTTTTGGTTGTACAAGATCAGTAAAAGAACTGTAATGCATTCCAATAGGAGGTATAATTAAACTGAGAAGGTTTTACAGGCCAATTCTCCCCCCAGGGGCCTGGCCAATTTATGTAAGCTTCTAGAGGACAAAGTCACTGCTCCCCAGCATAAGAAAGTAGAGAGTCCTTGCGTAACAAATGATTTATTGGATAGGCTACACATTAGGTAGAGTATTTAGATGAGTTAACACCAACTCACTCCAATTCTGAACTTGATTCTCTGTGTATTTACTGTGAAGTCACACGAAGTAGTCATTACACTGATTTCCCTCCAGGCTGACGTAGACCAGAGATCCTGGCCCTTTGCCTTTCATGCTCTCTCTCATAGTAAGGACACTCCAGAAAATTTAATCAGACTGTGGATCTTGTGAAGAGCCACTAATGTGGCAGGTCCTGATTTGAATGTAAGCTGGTTTTGCCATTTCTTTAGTAATTTTCATTTTCTTGCAACCTATATCAACAAGCAGCCATAAACCCTATTTTCTACAGAACTACCAATATTGCACTAATTAAAACACTGAAGATTTCACTTTTAGACATACCTGATGACAAAAAAAACCTGCTTGAACATTGTAGAAAAACAAAACAAAAACATTTTTTCATCCTTGCTTTATTTAAGTATTTGTAACTGCCATAAGGGCTTTCTGGTTTTCCTCAGTGGAATAAAAAGAAAAATACATGCCCTCTGAAGAGCTACTCATTCCTATAAGTTATTATTAGGGTAGGTTATTAATTTACTGCTGATTTGTGTGTGGATAATCAGTGTTATATACCCAAAAATTACATGTATTCCCATTTTTTCCAGTTCACATAGAGGTCCACACCACCACTTAATTCACAGTCATCCATTATTCCCCTTCCATATGACAGCACACAGGAGGGAGGAGGGAAGTAAAATTAGCCTAAACAGAACAAAACATGCATTACGTGGATGTTTGCACTTTCAAACAAGCCAGCTGCTTTTTTTCAGTCAATAGGTCACAGTCCTAATGCAGATTATCCATGTGAGCTATCTCCAGAAGAACGAAGAGATTGTTCTTTATACAGAGGTTTCACGTTGCTTCACATGGCATTTCCTTCTGTTCCATGATCTCCTTGAGTTCCCTTTGCTATCAACAGCTTTTCAGCCTAGTGAAGCAGAACAAGAAATTTAAGAGCCAGAACACCAGGTTCATAACACTAATTTATCACTCTTCTCTCCCCACTTCCCAAAATCCTTGAAAACAAAACAAAATTAAATTTCTTCGACCCAAAAACATGAATGGACAGAGTACTTTAAAAGAATTTCTGGGAAACAGAAACTAGTGAGTAAGACCCTGGAGAGTTCCCAGATCATCTTCTTCACAGTGCTTATACCTTTATGACCTTGTGTCATCTCTCTCCAGGATGGAGATATCTAGTCATTGTTTCCCTCTTTCTTTTCCAACCATAACAGATGGTTTTGAACTAGACAACATGAAATATATTTTAAAAAAAGTACTTCACAAGTAGAAAAAACCACTGATTTATGGAACCTTTTGTACTCTGACTCCTAAGCCTACTGGCACTGTTTGCTTTTCCCCAGGCCTCCCCGAGAAGCAGTGAAGTTATGCTTTTGTAGCCTGTTTCTGGCCCAAGATCCTATTCACAGGCTTCAAAACAAATTGGCCCAGAGGTCAGCACAGAGCACTCAGGATTTAGATAGTTTCTCCATCCACTTTGTTTTAAATTTAACTGGACAAACTTCAGCTTTTATTTTGTTCTTTGGTATCAGCAGGTGCTTCTGTGAGTCTCTTCACTCAGGCTTTAAGATTCTAAATCACTTGGTGCCCTCAGCAAATTTTGATGTTCCACTACTATGCAAACTAGTTACTAAGATGTTGAGAACTGCAGATCCCAGAACATATTCTTTAAAGATTCCAATAAAACTGAATATTTCATAGTTTTACAGCTTTTCAGAAGTTTTTATCCTTGTAAGAGCATTATCTCTTGTAGTCTAGAAACTTAGACTCTTTGATTTTCGGGCATGTAGCTTGTCAATTTCATTAGAAAAACCAGCTATAACATATTAGCTTTCTCCTTTATCCATAACTTCTGCTATAAATTCTTTAAGGGAGTCCAAAGCATTTGAATATTCTGGGTTTTTAAACAGATATTTTTAAACATTTGCATTTTACTAGTAGTCTGCTCACAGAAAGAGATAACTTTCAGTGACATAAATTGGACTCAGGCCTTTATTTGCCCAAAATTAAATGGTCTTTGATTTCAGCATTTTGATCAGAGATGTAAGAAAACAGCAGGTTCATTGTTGTGAGTGCAGTCAAAGCGACAAGATGTTGGCAGCTGGTCCCTATAAGCTACTTGACTGAATAAGCAGCTCTCATGCTGAAGTTGCCCCCATTTGGTCTTCATTTTGTATTTCCAATCCCATATCAATACAAAAGTTCCCAAAACTTCACTCACAGCTTTAATTGCTGCTGATGGCTTATTATAAATAAATAGTTTCAACACAATGTAAAATGAACATGTGATTGACATAGTGACAAACAAAGGACAAGGTACCACTGAGAGAAGAAGGATGGAAGAATCAATGCAAACCAATTTTTCTTGGTTTCCTTGATGAAAAAGACATTCAAATACAGTCATCAGGATGCTAACAATAGTTTGGAAACAAAAAAATCAATCAAAATAAAAAGTGAATACAAGCAAAGTGGGAATCGGAGACTGAAAAATTATCATGTCAGTGCAAGTGGAAGTCTGAATGGCCCTGAATAAGCTATTCATTACATATGCAATCCATATTACTTTGTTACTACGAGTTTTTTAAAAGGTCTCCACTAGAACTTCTTTTGTAAAAAGCGTCAGAAAAAGACTATTTACATAGGAATACAAAGAATGCACTTTCAAAGAAGTGGTCACAGTTCTATGTAAGTCCCTAAAAAGAAGACTGAAGTGGCTTAGCATTTGTATCTCTACCAAGAGAGCATTGCACTTGTTTGCTGCCCCAGCCAAAGCATGAAATGTAAACTTGGCTGACCTACTTTCAAGAAGTTACTCATACTGAAGTGTGTTCCTTAGTAGCCTTCTTTGTTCATGGTAAAAGTCAGTGAAATATATTAAATACAAATCACCCACACAATAATTAGTCTGTTTCCTCAGCAGACTTCTGCTCCCTGAATTCTGCAGCAGAGAAGTGGAACACTAGAATGTGCCAACTTGATCTGCAGAAGCCTCCTCAAATAATAATCTATTACATTAACCTCAAAAGTTACAAAAAGAACAAAAACAAAAAATCCATTTTAATTATGTAACTGCAATGATACATTGTTACTTGGAAAAATGAACATACTTTCACATTTATTTGGTCATCAACTGCTATTTGTTCTGGTCTTTATGACGTTTCTAGCAGTGTAGGGACTGGGTTGAAT
Organism: Myiozetetes cayanensis; assembly: GCF_022539395.1. Classification (NCBI taxonomy): domain Eukaryota; kingdom Metazoa; phylum Chordata; class Aves; order Passeriformes; family Tyrannidae; genus Myiozetetes; species Myiozetetes cayanensis. The sequence continues at coordinate 81,386,205 of NW_026087411.1, read as the reverse complement.
CTTCATTTGTTTCAAAAGTGGCACTGAAAATAAGAACTTTATTCAGCTCCAACAGTGAAATTTCTGCATAGGTTTGCAAATGATCCATTTTCTGTCCTTCCTTCAATTTGAATGTTCAAGGAGTCCCAGAAAGAGATGTAGAGACATCAATAAGAACTAGATGTAGGTACAAGGATCATCCTAGAAGTGATACTGCCTTCTCAAAAACACCAGTTGAGAATAATATTTGAGAAATTAAGACTGTTTAATTTCCCTTTAGATACTGGAACCCTTTCCCTGTATGCAATATTATTTTTATATTTTTTATATTATATTTATTTATTTTTATTTTATTTATTTATTATTTATTTTATTTATATTATATTTATTTTTTATTTTTATTATTTTTATAGCCTGTATCTTGTTCATAGTATCTACCTTATAAAATTGATTACATAGCTTCCTAGGTTTCTCATATTTTCAGGAAGTGCTTTAAAATATTACAAACCGTGACCTCTTTGAGTTCGGTAATGTAAAGTCTAACTCTTCAGGTACTGTCAAAATGCAACAAGGAGACCTGGGTGATGTTCCAGAGGACCTCAAACCTCATCTGCCATGGTCTGTCACACTAATGTGTCTGTCAGTCAGAAGTCTGTGACTTCCAGTTTACATCAGTTATCATCTCTCTTTGCTTTTGCCAACCAAAACAATGTGGTGCTTGTACCTCTGCTGTTTGGAGCCTTTCTACTTAGACACATCATTCATTATCATGTCATTCCTCTCTTTGGTACTGATCTTCTTTATCCCAAGTCACCAGTTGCTTCTATTTTCTTCAGGTGTACAAGCAGTACAGCTTACCCCTTTGGTTTTATCTTACAGAGAGTAGAAACCCTAAAAGGATTTCTGAAATAGCTCTTTCGATTCCCTTCAGTGCTATTTTTTAACAGAAAGAAAACTCCAAATATTCAAAATTCAAATTTGAAAATTCAAATTACTTTATGATTCCCAACAGTTGACTTTTACCCTAAATGGAAAATATTCCCCAGTGCTGATCTAGATTCAGGACACTAGCTTTTTGTGATGACAGCACCAAGGGATGTTATTCAGTTCTCTCAGTCATACTAAATCCCAAAGTCATCTACTCTAACTGCAGCACCTCTGTTGTTAATAGTCAGTGAGGAGGTCTGTTGTCAGCTAAAGAGAAGGATGGAGAGACCAGAGACCAGATTAGGTCTGACTGCCATACTCTGCTGTTAGATCTGGTGAGGCTGTGGTGTCAGTAAAGGGGCTCTCTTCTGTACTACCAGAGTTCCACCTTCCTGAAGTTTCTTCCTGCACCCTAATCCCTATTCATCACCCCCTCACGACCTCACAGATCCCCTTTTCCATACTACTACCTTTGACTTTTACTTGTTCAGCTAAGGAGTTCTGAGCTGGCTTTAATCTCAGTGATGACAAAATTTGGATTTTGGTAGTTCAGGCTACCCCAGGTTCCCCCCTGTCCCAATCCCAGTTATTTCTGCTTTCCTGCACATACAATACAGGTTATGGAAGCTCTAACAGGGTCAAAACTCAATATAATAATGTTGAAAGGAGTGATAATAGTTTTTCCGATCTTTCTACCCTCTTTCTTTGTTTTCAGTCTACCTTAGGTGTTGTTAGTTATACATGAACTGCTTGCTACATGAAGCAGAAATTAAACAGCTGACAGCAGATTTAATGCAGCATTTTTAAACTGAGAAATTCTACATATCCAATCTCCCCACTGAATTCACAGGACAGAAGAGCATGTATTTGTCAAGAAGTGTACATATTTATCAGATGTTTATGTAGATGTCTGAAAAAGATACGTTCTTCTTCAAAGTACATGTTACTTTTACAGTGGGAATTTCAGTCTCTGTACTGTATTCGGAGACTGAATTATAAAAATTTTACCTGCAAGAGTCAGTGTAGTGTTTGATTTTACCAGTGTTAGTATAATTTAATAATGTAGAAAGTATAAAATGTCCTTTGAAGACACTGAAGTCAGAAGTCAGACATCACAGAAGATGCATACTGATATATCCATCAGTAGTCAAAATTCACTATATTATTATATTGGAAATTAGATTAAATAAACCATTATAGATATGAAATTGCTTTGAAATTAAAGGAAAAAATATTAAAATCCACTGTTAACTCTTTTTTTGCATGTCAAATTCCAGTAAACACCTTTCTAAGAGTTTTAATTCATTAAGTGTTGAATATCTTTTATCAAGAGTTTCAATATGTATTAGTAGCAAAAGCATCATTAAAAACAATTACATTAGTATGTACCAACACTTTTAAATGGTATATGAATTTAATCATCTGTGGATAAACATGCATATTTTCCATCTTTAGATACACCAATGAAAAGCTAACCAGAACCAAAATTAAATGCTTCAGATTGCATCAAAGTAACAGGAAATGAAGAATATAGTCATGTGCAACTGAATTTAAAGAATGGTGCTGTGAACTAATTATATCATTGTATTATCTGTAGTCTACATGCCTATAAAATCATGCATTTGAAAAATAAAGTCTAGTAGAAAACTGCAGATTTTGAAGTAACCACTGTAGATGCCAAGCTATATTTCATATTAATTCTTTTTTTCCATTTGAGTCAGAGTATCACACACGGTTCACATTGCAATGCTTGCACACGTTGATTGCCTTCTAAGGCAATTTAAATTGTCTGGTTACAATAGATAACAGTGTAGTCTAAGACTCTTCAAAATAAAGCTTCGGAGGGATTACATTCTCTTTGGATTTTGAATTAGTTTAATGGAAAAAGAAGAGATGTTATAGGGCAAAGAATTCTGAGGAGGAAAAAAGTTTTATTTTCCATGTAACAAGTGCATCACAGTTTGAGAGCAAAATCAGAAGAGATCTAGTAGAACAGCAGTATCTAGTACTCTAGACATTATTTTCATGTCCATTGGAATATAGTATTTTATTACCATTCCTTGCAACTTAACATCTAGTGCAAAGCTAGAGCTAGGTAGGGAAAGAGAAACTGGGAGAAGATAGATCTCTAGGGAAAGGTAGAACAAAATTGTTGCATTGACTCATATCAACATTGCTCAACCAAGAATACCATAATAGGTGCCACGCAAAATGCAAAAAGCTCCACAGAGATACTATTTGGGTCTTTTTGAACAGTTACCACATCTATGTAATAAACCTTTAGGCTCTTTGATTAATTTTAGCCTATCTCACAAGCAAAGAATTAGCTGTCCAGCTGAAACAGTGCATCAGGGACAAGGTTGTCCATCTAGCACTGCTGTGTAGCGTTCAATGCACACTCTTAAAAATCTGATATTATTTCAATTACTTTGCACAACATATCTCAAGTTGCTGGATGAACATATAGTTTTGGTAAATTCTGTAAAAACTACAATTTTGTCACAGTACATAACTACATCAAAAATTACACAGCCTTTAAAACTTGACATCAGAAAAGATTTAAAGCCTGTTGCATGAACCTTTCTTTGCTGCAACATCAGCAAGGAACTTGGGAAATATCATATTAATTCCATCACATTCAGTATTATCCCTACACTCTGTATCAACCTATAGTCTAAAAGTAAGGGGATAAGTAAGTCAAAATTGGCATATCTATCACATGCTACCTTTCTCCACTTCCCAACAAAGAACTGGTCAGCAAAAACCTTGCCAGTGCAATCAGAAGCCTGTAACACCTCTCTACCTACCCAAAAAGCCCAGTTTTAAATACTGATGACAAAAGTTTTGACTAGTAATACTGTCTTGTGCAGTCAATGATTTCAGGCAAGAGGAAGCAGAGTTTGTTTTACATTATTACTCCAGAGTCCTATCTAAAAAGCTCCTGAAATGGAATAGACCAGACCTGGGCCTGCAACCTTCAAGTGGAAGGTAACACATTCTATGGCAACAAACTGCTTTAACAGCAGGTCTTGAACACATGATCACCTGCTCTGGTACCCAGATGCAGTGTAGCAGCAAGCTGACCAAGGTCAAATAAGCAGTTTCTGCCCAGTGTGGTAATTCTATAACGCAGTGAAGATAGACTCTACAATAATTCTGGGAAACAGTAATTTATACTCTTCTAGGAGTTGTTTATAGAGTACAAGTCCTATGTACATTTTAAAGTTCTTAATTGGTAGCGATGTTCAATTTCCAGTTAATGTTGCTGAGATATGGAAGATAGCATGTGTTAGCAATTACTGCATAATTATTTTCAAATCATGACTTAGATTTATTTATTTTTGTATAATTGATGCCTTACACACCTCAGACAGAGCACTTTCTTATTAGAATGTCATAAAAGCAAAACATAGTTCATCCTCTAAATATGTTAGGAAACATTTTCTATTGCAATTTTATTGTGTTACTGTAATTTTGTTTTTCCAAACCATAAAATCTTTATGCATACGCAAATACTTTAAACAGCCCTACATACATAGTAAAACTTTCAATAAAACCAGAACTTCAATATTTGAAATCATGACCAAACCCTGCTCAATCAGTTAAGCTTCCTCACTTACAGCCAAGGGGTGTCTCCACAACAGAAACTATCAAAGGTAGAAACTGAATTTTTATCCAGCACTAAATATTAAATTAAAAAAATATAAAAATAAAAACAAAAGGAAATCTCATTCATGGAAAGATGTGACTATGAGTGGCAAACACTGACAAGCCTCAGACATTATGGTTGTTTGCACAGATTTGTTTGGCATTAGGCAATGCAGATTAAAAGGTTCCTTGCTATTGCTGCTGTTGCAATATTGCTGCCTGCCTTGCCTTTATTACCAGTCTGCTCTGCACTTCATTCCTTTATGTTGACTTTCAGACTATTTAATAATACTGATTTCTGTAGCTTCTGTTAGATGTAGAGCACAAGGCAGTATTCAAAGAGAAAGGACAATATTCACGCTCAGCTTATCATCAGGAGTTCATTGCATTATACAGTGTTGCTGTTATCAAGTAAAGGAAAAATAAACAGTATGAGAGTAGCAAAAGATCTTGTTATTATTACTATAGAGTCTATGTGAATGGAAAATATACAGTGTAAGAAAGAAATGTTTTCTCTTGGTGGTTCAGATAAGCTTGCACCATATTTCATGATCTCTTAGTGGCAGCCAAACATTAGATCACTGTTTGTATATCCCCTAAGCCTGTGTCAGTTAACTAAACTGTTAACAGGGAAGTAAGTAGAAATAAAAAAAAATTAAAGAGCAAAAGAAACCATTAGTTGGACTAAACTCATTCCTTGTTCCACTAGGTTTTGCCACTATGATCTATCTTCAGGGCCTCTGCTAGAGAACAGTGGCAGACAGACAATATCTTGCCCTGCAGATTTAGCACAGCCAGAAAAAACAAAGGGTTAAACAGTCGGAGAGATAATAAAACTAGGGACTGCAGAGTGCACAAATTCAGTACATCTCTGGAAGAGCATCTGCCAGGAAGAACCCTTCCTTGAACACACCTGGCAAGGAGCAAACTCCTTCAGATGCACTGGCAGCACTCCTCACCACTGAGCCCACACTGGCACAGCTCACTGCACAGTAACTTCACAGTCTTGTGACAGAATATGTCAAGGCCTTTTATTTTGCTAATGAGTTCTGTCTGTCTGTTTTGGTAATTCTAGCTGCTGCTCTGAAATAGAAATTTTGTTTCTCAATTACTATTAATTTTTACTTGGAACATATCTGCAAGCACTTTTGATCCAGGTGGAAAGAGGCAATCACTTTAAGGGGTGACCTCAATCTATCAGGAAGACAGTTTATTTTTAGACTGTGATTGTTAGTTGTGTAAACGATATGGCAAGTTGAGCTTGCAGTTTCCCAAAGAATCAATCAGAGAATCATGCACTGTAATGTTAAGACATCCCCTTGGCAACAAGATGACTACCAAACTAACAGGCAAAGAAACATAGGTATAGAAAAAAGTCTTGTGCATGCTGTCAGCCAGCTTGAAAATAGAGTAATAATTCAAAAGCCTAGGCATTAAGGAGAACAGTTGCCTACAGCAAGCAACAGCTCTGTGAGGTAAAATGGTTAAATAATATCATAGCACTAGTGCATCAGCAGGCAACAAGAAGCCACTCTAATGAAGTCACTTTGTCAGATGTTCAGGAGCAAAATACCACGTCTAAACTTTATTATAAAAAAGCACTACTACTAAGTTTAGGACACCAGCACTATGGCTACTAAACTTAGCTTACTCGGAGGTCACACATGACCACAGTCCCCACTTCCTCCTGCAGCTGCCATCACCTCTTTTCCTTGATCATCTCTGCAAGGCAAACCACAGTAAAAGGTGCTGTTTGTCATGTCCCAAGAGTAGAAAGCCTGGAAGATAAGGTTTGGCTCCTTTAACTCTTCAAGATGAACACGATTCCTCTCTTCACACTCTAATTTCGCCTCAGAAAACAAATTACTGTCCTGTGTGATGACAGTATTTGAGGGAAATCTCAACGTTAGCACTCAAGTCTGTGTTGTAGGTAACCTTTGATGGTTTCTCCTCCATGAGCATGGTCCATAAGCTAGCAAAGTATTATGCCTTCTCATCATCCAGATGAAGCTTATCCTTCAGATGACTGTATCAGAAAGTGCTAGAGAAGAGAGAGGAGAAAGGCACTATAAAGGCCCAATTCAACATCAGTCTGTGATAAAGTTGTCATTACAGTCCTCCTGGGGCTCTGAAATTTTTGTTCTGTAGAGAGTAGAAATCCCCTGCAGAGGATAAATAAACAGAAAGAAACACGTACCACCAAGTCTCCTAGATCTTTGTATTTGCACATATTTCCTTACCCACTGATGGGCATGGATCCTCTCAGGAGACCCATCCATTACTGTAGGGGTGAAGCACAGCACCTCTCAGGCCAGCCAAGCACCATTCTTCTTTCAAGGAAAGTAGCTGCAGTACCATTCCCAAATCACAGTGTACTGTCAAAGGAGAATAGCAAGAATTTGCATCATTGTTGCTTGTTTTCCCTAGTTTCTGCTCTTTTGAACTAGATGAGCCAATGGGTTTCCCACAACAGCAGCAAGTCGTCATTAAGACAATTTAAATCCAGGCTGGTGCAGCAGACAATGCAGGAGCTCTGCTACAAGTACCAATGTTTAGAGCACCTGAGTCATGGTCTGAAATATGCTTCAAGGAAGGAAGCTACAAATGTGTTATGATAAATACCCCACACAGACACATATTTAAAAAAAAAGAAAAGGTATCCTGTTCAGCTAAGTTGAATAGCAAGTTGGCACCAACATGACCCTGAAGTAATGATATTTGTTCCAAAACAGGATGCCGTCTTAAGGACAAATCTTTTCTGATGTCAGTGGAAAGGGGGATGGCTGCAGAGAAGTTCTCTGTCTCTGCTTTCTCCTCTTCATTCTTAAACATTCAAAAGCTGCTGGAAAAAAATCCTTCAATTTTCATATCTACACTATCTAAATTCATTTTTTTTCCACACCTGCTTGATGGAATGACCTCAGAAACATATGGGGCCATAGTACAGCCTAGGCTCACCCAGCTGCATAAAATCTGTTACTAGAGAAAGTAGATGCTAAATTCTCAAAGAGCAAAGAGAAATCATAACAGTAAGCTACAACACAGCCCCAAGTCTGTGAAAGGTGTCCTGATCAACAGCATGAGTTCAGCTGCATAGGTCCTTACAGCCTGCAGTTTTCTGGTCCATAGTTCACAATTATTCCTTCTGTTCTCCCTGCTGCTCTGAGCTCCATATTACCTATGCTGAAGTCTATAATGAATAAAGGATGTGTCTCAGCTGTTGCTTTCACCATTACCCTCATAAATTACTGCATGGAACTACATGTACTGCTTAAGCCTGCAACACCATTTGCAGAAGAAAATAAAGAAAAAAATTGCAAAGGGACAACGAAACTAATGATGAATGATAGAGCTCCCTTCTGCCATACCTGACTCCTAGACCAGATTAAAACAGAAGAATATAATTTGCTTCTGAATGTGCTGTCTTAGGGTTAATAATCCTATAGGGAAGTTCTGGCTCGATTACAGCCTGTACACTGACTGACACCATTCTACCATCAGTGCAGTCACTCTGTTCACATTCCAGCAGAGCCTAAGTGCAAATTGATGTTTCTGTAGCACAGACTACCAGGTGAGCAGGCCCTCAGCTTGAAGGTAGATAGGTTAATCTGACAGTCTGTGTGAAAATTCTTCTCTTGAAAGGAGGATGTCCCATTATTCAATTATCTTGGTGGATGAATCCATTATTCCCATCCTCCAGTTTCACACTATGAAGAAAGACTACTCCATTCATTGTCAGGCAGACAAAGCAACGGTGAAAATTATATCAAATAGGAAATTTGGGATTCCCATAACGTGTTAAAAAGAAAGAAAAAAGAAAAACAAGAAACAACAAACGAACAAATAAAAATAACCAAAACCCAACAATCCAGCTATAAAACTGGACCATAAAGAGTTCTACTCTTGGTCACTTTGCTGATCCTTTTCTGGGACAACATGTATGACTTACAGGCAATTTTTAAGTTTCCTGAATTGGCATATCATTCTGACACTGAGAGATGTCAGGTCACATTTTTAGGCTGTTATAGAAACAGTTAAAAACTAGTCATATTTGTTAACTGCATACAGAACAATTCAATTGCATGAGGTAATTCAGGCATGAATTGGAAAAGGTACAGAATTAACCTGTGCTTTAAGTCTTTTCTCAAACAAGTTCAAAAAGATGTCACAGCTTTCCTGTATTTCCAACAGGTTACAGAGGTTCCTACCACAGCAGTTATTTCTGTATAGTAAAGGAGCATTTTTCAGTTACACTTTTTTATCCCAATTCATGCTTCCAAAATTCTATTTCCTTTCCTCAATAAAACGTGCACAAGCATGACAATGTTGCATTTCATTTTTAGAAGTGAAGCATACATTGGCTGAACCTCATGGAAACATTGAATGGAGAAAGCAGTAAGTCAGAGCAACCGAAGCAACAATAAGAGGTTTTGAAGAGTATGGTTTTTTCTAATCACAAGACCCTTTTAAATAACAAAAAAATGCTCTTGCCATAAATTCCCAGATATTATTTTTAAGCTGCCTGTATATTTTTCCTGACAGTGCTAGCATTTATGTAGGTAGCACAAACATCATAAAGGGATGTTGTATCCTGAATTGCAGAACACACATGTAGTACACTCAGCAATTAATTTAACTTTTCTTACCTGTAGATTCACTGCTTGAATCTATATCCCTGGGCTTCTACTTTCATAAATACTCCATACTTAAATGTTGTTACAGTTGAATCAGAAACTAAGCAACCCATGCATGTTGCTGACATGTTGGTGTGGATTCTAGGGAATACACAAGTCAGCTTTTATGTCCTGGCTCATGGATTATGACTGTGTGGCCTAGGGCACTTATGCAGAATTTTTATTGTCTCAGCAAACAAAAACAAACAGAAAAGTGTGATCTTCCTAAGGAAGAAACAACAGCTTTGCTACCAGCACCTTCCAGCTCAGAAAGTTCCAGAAGAGGTTGTAAAGTCCATGAACAAAACGTTAGCCTCCAAAAGCATGGAAACATCCTGCTTCATTAAAAAATGTCTTTAAACAAACCAAAACACAACATAAACAAAGCTCCTGGTGTTAAATATACATATATTTTACTTTTTTTTTTCCAAACCTTAGTTAAGCAAACTTCCACCGCTGACAAATACAGGTAGAATTAGATGTGTCTTAGACAGCACCTGTATTTTACTAGGACCAGTGACTACCAGAGGCATCACACCAAAACTGTCCTTTTATACAGAAGGGCTCTTCTCTGATCACTTTTGTGAAAGCTAAACATGACCCAAGGGGCAATATTCATACCTGCTAAAAAAAGTGTTTATTGTAGTACTTAAAACACGTGCTACAATCTGTATCAAAGCATTCAGGATCCCTATGCTGTCTGAAGGATATTCACAGATGCTTTGACATGCAGAGTGCTACCTAGATACATCCAGGAGGAAAACAGCAGATATTTCAATAGCATCTGAACTCCCTGGAGCCAAAATCATGTCCATGTGAATTTTCATCCACCTGATATTTGTGTTATCCCTGCATATCCCAGCTGATACAGAACCATCCTAGGAAAGGTAGAGATGGTAAAACTTGTCTCTTTTTTATCATGGTGGGTAGAGCCTTCATCCAGGCATGAAATGGAAACACTGGCTTCAAATTCTGTTATTCTGAGGAGATTCAGACCCATAACACCTGTTTCTCAACAGACCTTCATAGGGCCTATGCTATTCTTGGTTCACGTATTTTCTGATCCTTCATCTAAACAATCAGTCAGAGCTCAGCCATGAACTCAGGGTTCACTCCACCAGAAGGCTAAAACGCAATACTAACAGTAGGCTCTGCTTCATAGAGGTTACAATGCCCACTGGAAAAGTGTAAACCTGAATTCTGCTTCCCTAGACTTTGAAGGCTTTTGAATTTGGTTTTATTTGGAAAATGCATGCATAATATTAGAAATCACGCCTTTCAAAACCTCTGCCTTCTGGCTGAGCTGCCTAACCAAGAGGTTTTCTGGGTACTTCTAGAGAAGCAAAATGACCAAGACACCTCTGTGATTCCAGGGCTGTGAAGTACAGTCACCAGAATCAGGGAGGATCAAGCAACATTGCAGCCCTGAGTGGTTTTCCAGACTCAAGTGCTACATGCCTCATCTGTCTGCCTCTAGAACCTCAAGCAGGTAGCCCAAACCTTCTCCAAAGATCTCCACTGACCACAGGCACTGAGGTTTTTTTGTTTACCTAAACCATTTAAGTTACAACTGCTGAGAAATAATGTCTTCCCTATTGCCAGGTCCAACCAGACTCAAACTGTAAAACTTTCCTTCTTGTAAAAGAAGAGATGTTACCTTAAATGGAAGTTTTGACTAGCAAAAATGCACTGAACTCCAGCCCCTGCTGTCATCTACAAAGTGAGGTTCTAGATCTGAAATCAGCATGAATGATGCTCAAGAGAATGTCATCAAATTTTAGCATTTAGAATGCTGAATTCTGTCCTTAATGAGGCAATGTATAACCATGTGGGGACATACTTCTGTTTGCAGTGCAAAATGACTAGAAGCCAAAAGCCACTTAACCTCTGAAAAATCAAGCCAGATGGCAGGTATCAAAATCTGAAATTGGCTTCACATAATCAGATATTTCGCATCACTGGAATATGGCAGAAATTGATCTCATTGTTTCAAGAGTAATTTTCTAGGACAGACACGTTCTTAATTCTCACTTTCCACAGCACAGATGATAATTGTTGGTAGAGGCAGAACTCACAAATTTGCTCCACTACCTATTTCACTCCTTATTAATATTGACATTTTCTGGCAAAACTCCTTTCCAAGGATTTAAGAAATCAGATCTGGTGAGTTTATAAGTGAAGAGATCAATAAATCCATGGATAAAAACAAATCCCCTAAAGTCTTGCCAAATGTATTATGGGATTCCCTCAATGCTTACTTGAGAAAAAGAGATGTTTTTATTTTTCATCACCAAGAGTCAAAACAATGGAAATAATAACACTGGAAAACATATATATAATCCACACAGATAAAAAGAAGTAAATCTGTTTGGGTTTAGCATTACCAATGACAATTCTAGCATGTTAATAAAACTGATATTTAAATTGCATGAGATCAATCACCTCAGAGTAAGTTTTTTAGGAAAATATTCTGTAGATTGATGGGGAAATAGGAAGTTACAAGTAACTGCATGTCTGGATTCTAAGAAAAAGTTAGGATTAGTGATAAAAATTAAATAACAAATGAGTTCAAGTCTTGAAGAAAAAGAAAGTCTTCAAATAGAGCATCATAATCCATTTTTGGTACATGTTTATTATGATCAAGAATATTAATTTTTCAAGAATTCAAATACGTGTCTCTAATTTTTTATCTCTGTAATTTATGATTAAGGAATGCATTCAGATATCTCCACTGGTAAAGTAACTCTAAACTAAAATCTCTTGTCTTTTTAAAAAATTTTGGTTGACTATTGCCACCTTTTTTTATCTATAATGTTTAACATTTTAACTATAATTCATTAACAACAATCAAACTGATAGCACAGATCCCATCTATCAGACCCTGTAAGACTTTGAATTAACCTCAGTTGAATTTGCCTAAGACTTTAATAAGGTCTGAAGTCCTGTAATAGGAAAGGCTTATAGTCTCATTTTGAATTCTTTTTGCTTCAAAGAAGAAACAGTTTTTCTGATTTACTATAAGTGGGCTCATAATCACATTTGGATGAAAGGCAAATTACAAAAGCATAAAAAATTATATGTACTACATGTCTCCCTCAATTCAAAGACCCTTTTTATACCAAGAGTTGCAAGTAGAACTCAAATTAAGAGTTCTAACCTAAACTTTTGTGCAAACAGGGAGAAATTAAAATGAGTTCTACACAAGAATATATATATTAAAAAAAAAAAGGAAAAAAGGAAAGGAAAAAGGTGACTGAATAGCTTCACAGATTTTCAAGTTTAATTCCTTCTTAGCAGCAGTCCCCCCATACTCTCACTTGAAAAAACACTGTCCTTTTATTATAATATGCTTCAGAATGAGCATTTCCGTGAGAAGCTCCAGCATCAGATCACACACACAGCAGACACTGACAATCTGCTCACACCTGACACTGACAGAGGTAGATTTCTTACTTATGGTACTGAAGGTTGGCTTTTGCAGATCATTTCAGGGGATGTTGGGAAGGATAGGGCTTGGAGGACGAGAACTCCTGGTTTCAGCCTACAACAAGTCAAATTCTCCAGGGTCCCATTTTCTCTCCAAATCATACCTATGCTCCAGTGTGAATATCAGACCTTTTACATCTTAACAGCATGTGGAAAAAACATGTGAGACCCATAAATCTTCTAATCTTCTCCCTTCTTCTCCCATCATCCCAACTGTAATCAGTCCTGTAATTGATCCTGACAGTAATTAACCCTGATAGATTTTTTGGGGGCTTTCTAGCCTTTAATAAAACCTGCCTTAGATCATGTCAATGTGATGTGGGCACAACCTTTTCTGTCTCCACTGTCATTGTACATGAACACTGTAGTCAATTGACAATGCTTGAACAGGTCACAGCATCCCAGCACTAGCAACCATACAGATTTACAGCTTTATCCCACCCCCCAAATCAGTCTGACCCCAAAGGTCATCCAGCTTTCACTTGCTATATTGCTTCCATGAATAAGTTTGAAATAATTATTACAGTTTTACCTGGTCAAAACCCAGAAGTTGTCAGAAAATAAAAAGGGGGGAGGAAGGGAAACATCAGCTTTCTTTAGGTAGTCAGTGTGCAAGAGCCAAGTGTGACAAACAGCAACATCAATAGAAATTCAGCTGTAAGTTCACGAGGCACATTCAGCTTTCCTGCTTCAGCATCAAAGTTAAAGTCAGCAATAAGTAGCTCAGATCCCCTGTCAAACACATGTCAATGCTTGACTTTCTCAACAGTCATAAAGATGTTGGGGTTTCACTTCACAGAACTGTAGAATCATTAAGGTTGGATAAGACCTCTAAGATCATTGAGTCCAACCATTAAACCAGCACTGTCAAGTCCTCCACTAAATTGTGTCCCTAGGTGCCACATCCACGTGTCTTTTAAATACCTTCAGGGATGTTGACTCCATCAGACTGCCTAGGGTAGCCTATTCCAATGCCTGACAACCCTTTCAGTGAAGGAATTTTTACTAATATCCAATCTAAACCTCCCCTTGTGCAACTTGAGGCCACTGTTGTTCTACCACTTGCTATGTGGGAGAAGAGATAAACCCCAACCTTGATACAACCTCCTCTCAGGTAGTTCTAGAGAGGGATAAGGTCCCACCATGGGCCTCCTTTTCTTCCGATTAAACAATGCCAGCTCCCTCAGAGGTTCCTCTTAAGACCTGTGTTCCTTGACCAGTTCCATTGCATTTCTCTGGATATGGTCCAGCACCTCTTTCTTGTGATGAGGGGCCCAGAACTGGACACAGTACTTGAGGTGTGGCCTCACCAGTGCTGAGTACAGGGGTACAGTCACTTCCCTGGTCCTGAGGACCACACTGTTCCTGATACAGGCCAGGATGTCTTTGGTCTTCTTGGCCACCTGGGCATACTGGTGTATCAGAAGGTCTTATTTGTACCTATTATGTGTTATCTGGCTATGATCACAGACAGCAAAACAGGAAAATGTTACATAAACACAGAAATATTCTTTCAAGTTTTTCCTGCAGCTTCCTGGTGGGGAGGGGCTGGGGGGGGAGGGGAACAGGGAGAGGGAAAGTTGCTATGCAAATGAACAAAAGAAAAGTGAAGCAAAGGAGGAAAAGCACTCCACTCCAGTGAGCAGCAGACACAGCCCACAGCAAGAGGTGCTGCTACGGTACAACCCACTGACCCACAACGGAGGCTGTGAACAACAAGAGCTCGACAGGGTCAGCCTGCTCATTGAAAATGCTTTCTTCCAAGTCAGGGTTCCTTGCATTTTAACAAGGGATAAAATAGGAAGGTCGTAACACTTATTATTTAAAGTAATAACAAAAAAGAGGCTAATTCATATACTTGCAGAAACATATATAATGCTTGATACTATTCAGCCCACGTATGAGGTTTACAAGTCCAAATTTTCCTCTTGTTTTTTTTTCCTGTGGTGCAACTTTTCATTTATCTTATGTTTAACAAGCAATTTGGGTTATTTTTGCAAAGGTACTTAATCTATCCATGCAGAATGAAGAAAGGTAGCAGATGGTAAGTGCAGAAATGCTATGTGAACCTTTCCTCTTGTGAAAGACATGGACAGACAATGAACTGACCTCTGCGATATCTATATCATAGAATCATAAAATACACAGAGTTGGCAGAGACCCCCAAGGATTAATGAAGTCCAAATCCTGACTCTGCAGAGGACAGCCCCAAGAATCACACCACATGCCTAGATGTTGGACTAGGGAGTGGTGTAGGAAAAATTCAAGGGAGATAAATTATATATTTTGTCTTCTATTCCAGCACTGAGTCCTCTTTCTGTGGCTTGAACATAGTCTTTCCCCTCATTTTTCACCAAACTCTTTCAGT
The DNA here is from genome assembly GCF_022539395.1 of Myiozetetes cayanensis. Taxonomy (NCBI): domain Eukaryota; kingdom Metazoa; phylum Chordata; class Aves; order Passeriformes; family Tyrannidae; genus Myiozetetes; species Myiozetetes cayanensis. Next base: position 81,371,124 of record NW_026087411.1, on the reverse strand, counting down.
GACACTATTTAGATGAAACTTCTCATGTGCTATACATAACAAATTTTAAGACAAAGCACGCATCAAGGCAGGGAATAACAAGGCAGCCTGGGAATCAATGGATTATTATTCAGTGTGATTAAGACAACAGGGTTATGTTAAATAACTATTTTAAGATGCTATGATTCACTTTTATTTTAATTGCTTCTTGTTGAACTTGTAACCTTTCACTCCACCCTCTCCCTCTTGGTAGTTCTCTTACTGAAGTCACTTGGATCTCTGCCATAAAATATACAGGCTGCAAGCAATGGTGTAGAGAAAGCATTACAGAAAATTTGTGTGATGGAAGAATTTGGCATCGATTTCAAGGAGAAATAGAATAATCACCAACTTGGCATTTGAGTTTCTAGAAGCTGCTCCCCCCTTTTCTTCTCCAATCTTTGATCAAATACAAAGAAAAAATAATCTTGATTTAAATAACACTGCTTATAGAATCACAGCTTTTGCTACAAGGAGAGTCTCACATCTGGAACAACAGATATGTCAAACTTAGGAATGAAGTTCACTGGCACATGTGAAAAATTAATATAGCCTCTATCCATACTTGGTCTGCTGCCTCTTAGCCAGTGCTGTGTTAGTAATCACTCATTTTCAAGTACTGCCAGCATTTTTACTTAAATATTGCAGAAATCAAGGGTATGAGTACAAGGAGACCTCAGAATTGTATTCATAGAATCAGCTGGGTTGGAAAGGACCTCTGAGATCATTAAGTCCAACCCTTGATCCACTACCACCACAGTTACTAGACTATGGCACTAAATGCCACATCCAGTCTCTTCTTATGTACCTCCAGGGATGGAGAATCTGCCACCTCCCTGGGCAGCCCATTCTAGTGCCTGATTACCTTCTCTGTAAAGAATTTCTTCCTAATATCCAACCTAAACCTCCCCTGGTAGAGCTTAAGACCACACTCTCTTGTCTCACTGATAGTTGCCTGGGAGAAGAGACCACCCCTGACCTGGCTACAATCTCCTTTCAGGTAATTGTAGAGAGTGATGAGGTCACCCCTGAGCCTCCTCTTCTCCAGGCTAAATGTATGTTCACCTTCTATATCTAATAATAAGTGTTTTTAAGGCACACCTCCCCTTCCTTACCTCCCAATAAATTCCTTTAGGATTCAATATGGAACCCAGGGAAAGGAAATGGCATCGAGTTAAATCCTTACTCACATCTCTAGATGTTTGGTTTTTTTCTCTGCCTTTGATTTTTCAATAGCTTTAGCTCAAGAAATAACAAGGAATTAAAATGGACAGAGATATGGGAAAGGATCTTCCCAGAGGAGGAAAAACATCTAAAACAGTATTTCCATACAGAAAGAAAATGAGAATTTCCCAGTCTTCTCACCAGTTCACAAATACCAATCTGGTGAGAGATGGGAAGGTATTGCACACATAGAACTTTCTAACCATTATAGATTTAACAGGGGATAGAAAAGTGGTGTTGTTTCAGTGAGATTATTTTGATCTAAAATGGAAGTAAAATTTCTTTCAACACCTAAAGTCTCTGAGCACAGAGACAGCAGATATAGTTTGAAAGAATCCACTTTACAAAACAATTTCAAATGTTGCTTTTAAGAGGGTAAGACTGACTCAGCCCTCCCTGTTTCACTAAGCCCTCACCACACCTCACTTGCTTGGCAAATATAAATAAATAATGTGATTTTTGAAAGACTGAAGAAAGCCAGAGAAAGGAACTGTGCAACTTGATAACTTTAAACCACAGCACATTAGGTCACACTCAGAGGGAAAAGTAGTGAAGATCTCTGACTTTAATGCAACCAGCAATACAATTAATTTAGAGAAATCCAGTCAGTGGGAAGACACCCATATGAGTGAAAATTACGAATTGAAAACATAACTGGGGGAGAAGGGCTGTCAAAGAGAATATTATAGAACAGTGTTCACTATTGAATTATTGATTAATAATCTCACTTGACCTAGAATAATCCCAGCTCCACATGATGCCAGGTATGAAAGGCTTGAAGTGATAGCCAGTTGGACGGCTGCACAATTTCCAGGTATCTTAAACTTACCTCTACCTCAAAATATGCATGAAGCTGCAGTTGAACAGCTGATCTTTATTTTAGACTCAGATGTCCCAGCAGGCTCATTTCCTTTCAGCTCTTCAGTCATCCCACTTAGCTACATCTTGAGATATCGCTCAGCCAAGAGAGAGTATTCTAATCATCTGCTCTGATCTCCTGGGTAAGACATGCCCATATACCAGCTCGCACAGGAACTGAACTGCATACCCTGAATTCTTCACTGAGACAAAATTCTAATATTGCCTCATTAATGAAAGCATCTCTGAACTGTACACTGTTGTTCTGCAACACGCACTTCATAGAATTCATCTGATACCGTTATCAACTCTCTTGGGAAACTATAAAGGTAGTTTAAAAACTTGCTGATCTTTATTTCTCTAGCACATCTGAATTATCAAAATGTCCTGAAGCAGAAGAAAATCCTGTGTCTCAAAGCAGCAGTCTGGTTCAACAGAAGGAGAACTACATAAAAGAAAAAACAAAAAAAAAGGAAAAGGCAACAACTGAAGTCATTGATCTAATACTTGGAGACTTGGGCTGGACTTGGTGAGTGCTCTTCACTCCAATAGCCTGTGAAGTTAAAATGACAAAGATTTCATTTAGACATCTTTCTGTTGGCACCTACAATAAAGCCACTCTTGACTGTTGCTGTCATGCTATGAACCACGGGTCCATAAGACTTGAGAATTCATTTTTCAGTTCAGTATCTAAGAATCCAAATGGCAGAAGTTAGAACTGAGAATTTGGAAAAAATTTGAGCTCTGAGACTGGAAACTGGGAAAAATAATACATCCTTACCACAGATGTTATTATTACTTAGCAATTAATGGATAGAACACAAAAATTTTGGGCACAGTTTACTTAATGCAATCCATTTTTTTCTTCTGAATACCTCAGTCCAGGTCATTCATCTACTTAGGCAAAAAACATCCTTGCAAATCACATAAACAGCAAGAAAAGTATTTTCCAAACATAAAACTAATGGCACCACTTGGGTTTTGGTGTAACAGGTAGAGCCAAGACAGAGAAAGTGCCAGTGCCTCTCAGAGCAGCTTCTGTTCCAAATTAATCCCCAGGAGTTCCCAGGTTGCTTGATATATCAAGAGAGCTACAATGGTAATTCATCCTTTCCGAGTGCTGCTGACTCCAAGGCTGTAGCTGCTCTCAGCAGGATGGCATTTATTTTTCAACAAACAGGAACTGCATTTTCAGTTATAGTTTTACCTACCACAAGAACACTTAGAGCCTGATCCTGTGAAGTGGTTATTGATTTCTGCAAGGTGAGAGAATAATCCCAAGGGAAACAAGAAGTATCTCTACTTGGTTTATTAAGACTTGAAGTTTTAGTCACGATATTTTACCAAGCAGATAGTCCACCTTGATGACTGAACTGCATAAAACTTCTTTGCATCACTGAGCAGGGATTCTCATTCAGCCCGAGCTCCTGCTGACAAAGTCTCATCAGGCATTTATTCTAGCTACTAAGAGCTATCTGTATCATTTCATAGACAGTCTGGATCAGCAAATACATATACTGATCATTAGGAAATTTAAGAACACTGACTGGAAAATAAGACAGATTTTTTTTTCCTCATTCCTTAGCTTCTTGCCCACCAGAGGTGTTCTTTTCACTGTATTGGTAGTTTTCCAATCACTGATCTGTTCAGTACATTTGGAAAAGGTTCTTTCTTCTTGAAACACTCACTGTGACAGAACTTCACTATTAGAATTTCAATTGCTTACAAAATTATTTTCTTCATGCAATTATTTCTTAGCTTTCACTGCCTTCCTCAAATTGTTCAACTGCAATAACAGTTCATATATTTCCATAGCCTGCAAGAACACAAACCCTTACAGACTCTGTTTGCCTTCTGCATTGACCTTGAACTGTTGTCCCCCACCCACCTGAAGGAAAATTCTACTTTCCCATACCTATGCACCTGTAGTTGTATAGAATACATACATATTAAGCTCCCTGAATGGACACAACATTACCAACCAAAGCACACATTATAGATGCTATTGCAGAAAGACTTACAAGAACAGGCTTCATCCCCAGAGATCCAGGAAGCAGATGGAGAGGACATAAGAGCAAGGAGAGCAGCCAGCTGTAAGAGGTGATAGGAGTAAACTGCAATTAGCTGCTTTGAGTGTGTCTCCAGGAGTTACCACTAAATTTAAAGGGCTAGCACTAAAAACACCCTGTTGAAGGAATGCTTCTGAAAGAGAATAATTTTGTGTTAATTAAATGTATGAACCAAAAAAAGGAATAAAAATCTGTCAGAGGAGAGAAGAGTGCAGAACAATGTCTCAATGTCATTACACATCCTAAAAATGGTGGTGGTGATTCTCAGGTTTTACAAAAATCAACAGGAGACACAGCATTATATTTTGTACATTGCTTTAGTTATGCTTACCCTCATCATTATCTTATTTTCTCTATTATTTTTATTATAGTTATGTTTAGACAAGTGAATACGATTTACACTTCTGGGAAGGGCACTTTCCAATAAAACTCCTTCTTCCTCCTTTTTTTTATGTGAAGACTTTTTCTGTGTGTTCTGAGAATATTAGCAGTGGGAACAGGTCATGTGTAGTTGGGCAGGGACTTTCAAGTCTATTAGTATAACTCCTTAGACTTCATATCCCCAGCAAATTCTAAAATGTAGAGAACATGGTGAAAACATAGACCTCTAAAACGTTTGTTTCCCTACATTGAGGTCACCACCAAGTGCTATTTTTTGAATACCTTCAATTTAGACTCATGATGACATCCCTGTTGAGGATCTGGCTCAAAAATTACTCTGGGTCCTGAGAAATTCAAAGACAAAGGCAGGAGAGTTGCTGGTATACAGGGAGTTTGCAGTTAATCCAGCTTCATCAAATCTACCTCTATGAATCATGCAGTTTATCAAGTGTAGGTCTCCTCCAGGTCATTCATAAAAGTGTTAAACAAGACATCACCTATTTGTAGGAAAAGCACCTGATATTCCTTCCAATTGTTGCCATTAATGAAAAAGAGGAAGGAAAATATGGTTTGGCATACCTGACAAAATTGCTGGCCATCAGGAAAGTCTGGAGTTATCATAAGGTGTGCATTTACAGAGAGCTTTACAGTCCACGTGGCTGATTTCAACCTACAGCAGTCCCTTGCAGACAGCTTTGTTGGCAGCCTAAGAGTGAGTGGAGATGAAGCCTGTAGAGGTGGTACAGTCAGGATGTACTCCATACTGCTTCCTGTTCCTACTGCAATAACTTCCCAGCCTATCCATGCTGACCTACTATAGCATGAAGGCTTTTCTGGAAGACAAAGGTTTTTCAAAGCAGACATGGGCCTCTCATTCTCACAATTCTCTTGCTTCTGCTTATGAGTTAAAGGACAGTGATTCGCAATCTCAAGAGCACAGAAAAAACTCACATCTGGCCGATTCCCACCCAAGCATTGTTACTGACTATCCTTTGGGTATCTGGCCGAAGCGTTCTAATTCAGTATAAAAGGTTATTTGCTTTATGTTTTAATTTAGCTTTCTTGTATATCTTCTGTGCAGCCACAAAAGCGCATTCTTCTATTTTAAATCAAGTAGAAAATCACCATCTTGACTCCAGTGTAGAGGGTGAAATATCAAAAATATCAGTATCCACCTAAGTAATTTTTAATGAATTGAGTCCTTTGTCCAACAACAGATGAATTTGCCCCTTTGGCAGAGTAATACAATCTAATCTGTTCTTATTTTTGGATTAATTTCAAATACTGTCTCTCTGCATTTGAAAGCTTTCACTTATCTTTCTTTGTGCTATTTTTCTTTCTTAAAATAAATCTTAAGCCCTATTTTTACCTTCATTTCTAATTTCCACTTGGGGGGAAGATATCTTACTATAAAAGGAAAGAGTTAAATTGTTAAATACTTGCCAATGTGTAGTTTTGTTTACATTTACCTTGCAGAAATATAAATAGCATGTTTCTTGTCCAGTCTTAAAGGATGCAGGCCTTGGGATATTCAATCCAGGAGTTCTACTCTGACACACATATTTTTTATTAGACCACGCCATCCTTTTACCCTCTAGACCTTCAGGGAAGTAGAAGATGGACATTAGTGTTGTTAGATTCCCAAAAAAAATCTAATGTTCACGGTTGATTTATGCAGGTTTTTAATCTGAAAAGTTTGGGCTCCCTCTTTTCATTGTATATAACAGCTCAAATAATAAAAACAAATAAATACATATTTTATATGTTAAATTATATATCATAAAAGTCTTTTAAAAAAAAGACAAAATATATTTTGAGTCCATCTACTCTCATGAACCTTTTTAGTTTTCCTGTCACCTCACAGTTCATGACAAATTCTTTTGTCTCCTTTTCATGATATGCAGCTATTTCTGTTTCTGTTCACCCACTGCCAGACTCTGACCTCAGTAACATTGGTGGTGTTCCAGTGTAAATCCAGAGTGGCCCCCACTGTCTGGATGAAAGTCTGATACTCTTGGATTGATCCAGATAAAACAGTAGTAATGCTTGCTGGCAGAAGGCAGCATTTTTGGGGATTTGACAAGGACTGTGACCAGACTTCAGACTGAGGGCAAACATGTATATCCATCTGTTGTCAAGACAATCTGCAGTCCCAGGGTCTGTTGGGTTTGGCTGAGAAGGGTCTGCTGTTGGTCCCTTGGGCAGGATTCACAGGCTATGTTCTCAGGATCCTGCACTCCAGCTTTCTTTCCCACTGCTCTCTTCTGTCACGGGACCAGCCCTAACCCCAGCACACTGTGCAAGAGCTCTCTGGACCAGCTTCTTCCTCTTTGGCACAAGGCCTGTCCTACCCTTAGGCAATCATCTCTTCCAGATAGTGCTCTGCAGTGGACTGAACAGGAAGGCTGTGCCCTCCAGAAGAAGGGGACTTTTTCAGGATGTTGCAAGACATTGTAGCACAGATATACAAACTCCAATCCAAGCTGCTTAATTATCTTAGTCACACCCATGAAGACTATAGAAAGTGTAAGAAACTTTTAAAAAGTGGAACCAGTATAGTATCATATACATTAAGCAACACAGACATTAACTCCAAACTATAACTTTGAGCTTTCTGACTCACTAACGGCACCATCCCATCAGTGTCTACAGAGGCCAAGACAAACAAAAACGGTTGTGCTCTGACTAAACATCTCACTCTTCAAGGAAGGAGCTACTGATGTAGAAGTGCATCTTGGTGGGATTTTTTATGAGAAACTGGAACCTTTAACAAAAGCCATTTGACCATACCTGAACGTGAGTCAACATTAACAGCCTGGGACAATGAAAATCTGTCTTTATGCTGCCCCGTCTTTTCAATTTCACACAACTCTTTCACTAAAGAAAAATGTTACCTATTATACCTACAAGAGCATTGATGCTTTTCCTGCTTGACACATCCAAAGATATACAAATTTATCTCATCTAATGTAGCCTTTCCTTTTCTGGTATTCCCTACAATACTGTTTGTATTCCACAGGGCTTTTAAAACGTCTTCTTTTACTCATCTTGCCTTCCTGACTTGCTGAGCCTCACTTCTACTCTGTTTCCATTTTAGTTTGACTGTGTACACAAGTCTTGCTTCCAAGGTCCTCACACAATTTTCATTTCCACATAGATCCTGAGTCTTAACTGAAGTCTGTGTCAAACTGTAATTTTTCCATTATGTTTGGAATGGACTTCTAATTAAGGAAGAAATTTGAGCTGCTTACATTGCTAGTATCTCTATGCCAAATAAAATCAATATTAGAATAATTATATCACAATAACCCAAGAAATTCCTGAATCTGTGGGCTGGCAGAGGAAATCCAAGGCCACTACATGAAAGTATGACATGACTGTCATTTCTATGTTTGTGCATGCCACCCTAGTGAACAGTAATAGCTGACAGGCACTGGCTGTTCTGGCACCCTCAGAGGGTGGTATTTCTTACCGTGCTCAGTGAACCCATTACTCATCCGGGAATTGTACCCCTCGCATGTTTCTGCTCTTTTCCAAGGCACTGTTCCATGAGTCAAAGGCCTGACACAAACCTATTCTGACAAGTCTGAAAGGGAAGGGCAACTTCACAGGAATATCCCAAACTCCTGTCCAGGGTCTGCATTCAATATCTCAGCCAGGGATTGGCCCGTAACCCTCACACTGTGAACCACCTGCTCACATGCTAAACAAAACTTTCAGGACTATGACAGCAGCATACTCAAAATGTTATTAAGCTTGAAGAGAGTCAAACTATATGTGTCCTCCTGTTTTCATTGATTATTTCTTAAATATCTATCAAATTACCGTAAGCAATCAAAAGATATCCAGTGCAATGATTTTTATACCCATTGACCTTCAAAAAGTGTCATGGACTCTAAAAACCAGAATCACCCTCATGGCCTGTTACTGAATCCCTTGCTGTTCCTCTGCAAACAGACATCAGTCAGGGTAGCTGTCTTGCATTTCTGCTGACTTTGGAGCTCTTAAACTCTTTGTATGGCTCTAGGTCTGACTACTGCAACTATCTGGATTAAGATCTTGCAATGTGCTCTGTAGCTTCAATGACCCCACCAGCCTGACTGCAGTCAGCAGAGGACAGCCCAGTTTGACTTGCAGTGGAACACCAGTGATGCTAGTGCTTAACATCTGCTTTGATTGTCTAGAGACAACATAAACTGCAGTTTTGTTCTGTAAATACTGGATGGCTTGGACTCATTAAATCTGCCACTGGGGTGCCATCACTGCACTGGGTAATGTGGCCACAGGAGCTAAAGTCCCTACAGTTTAAAGAGAAGAACTTACCATTATGATTTGGGAGGCCTCTTGTCTTTGCAATTTATTCTACCCATTGGAAATACAGCATCTTCTATCATTCACTTTCTAGAAAAATTTCATTTACAGGAGTAGCCAATGGAAGACACAGGCTGCTATTTATTCCTCACCAATGACGTACTGTTTAGATGATTTTATTTCTATAGAAAACCTATGTGAAGACTTCTGCTTTACTGGTCCTGTACCATGATTCCACAGTAGAGTACTTGAAGGGAAAAAAGAAGATAGAAACCTTTAAAACACTTATAACAGTTAAAATCAACATAATACAGAGGGATGCCTGCACACATACACTGCAGACAAGAGTGCAGAGGCAGCTCCTGGTGCTGTTCATCTGCACCCTGAAGCACGACCACATACCCACCTTCACCCCACCCATCTCCACCATGCCTCTTCTTTCAGAGCCCGAGCAGGCAGAGACAGCTTCTCTCTATCAACATAGATCCACCTTCAGACTGCCAAAGTCTCACAAGGGCTGATTCAAGCAGTGTAGGGGGAAGAAGGATAACATACACATGAAGTTGCTGCAGTCTGGTAGCCTGACTCCTGATCTGCACTATTCTTTCAATCATCACTCAACAGGATCAACTGCTCATTGCATCCATTACACACTCCTCTTTTTCTCTGTCCCAGTTCAGGAATCTATCCCTATTTAGCAGAATATTAGTATGCAAAGTCAAATGTCCTTAGAGCTGTCAAAGGTGGAGGTGGACAAGTAGGTGCAAGGAGGTGTCATTATGGTACACAAGAGCTGGCTACAGAACTTCAATATGAAGTGAGGCACCAAAGTATCCTAAGAACTGAAAATGATCTTTGGAGATAGCAAATAAAAAGTCCAGCTTTACTCAAAAAAAACCCAAAATACTTTATGACAGGTTAGCAAAAGAAGAACCAGCTGTGAAGCAGAAATTAAGTTACTGATTAGAACAAATCAGTTGCCCATGTGGGCAAATACAAGCTATTTCCTGTTCATGCAGTCCCAAAATAAACCTGAAAAATGTCAGAGGATTAAACTCATCTCACTTCATTTTAGCTACCCAGAAGCTTGATTTCTAGTATCAGTTGCACAAAGATGCACTCTGTAGCCAAGAGGAGACACACAGAAACCTCCAGCTCTGTGTCCTTCCCTGCTCTCACCTGTCCTGCTGGAAAGGATTGGGTTGCCTCTTTGCTCTCTTCTTACACTCTTTTCATGGGAGTAAGGGACTGCAAAACTGCTGTTTCTGGCTTTCTAAAGCTCTTATGTAGGTGTCTGCAAAAAGTTATGCCACTGGCGCATTACATCCTACACACCATTACTTGGTGGCTCTATGTAGTGCATTTTTTTGGAGTCACACCAGTCAGAAATCCCAGGAGCAGAATTACATTTTAATTTTCATAGTAGCTATGTTGCAGCTAATTGGAAGATACTTTGCAAACTTCAAGGAGATAACTGAAAATGCCAGGAGGAAGCACACTGCAGTGACTGTTAATGTCTGAGGGGCTTGTGTTTTTTAACTCCAAGACCCATTTCACAGAAGTGGCAGTAAGCAGTACTACTGCAAAGCTTTGACAGTGCGTCATTCAGTGGTCTCATCATGATTCTTGCTCTCAACATGAGGTCACAGCGTCACTGGTCCATGTGCTCCCCACTGAAGCTGGCCAGGGAATCCTCACTGCAGGCTCACAGCTGTCAAGAGGAGTCTTTCAGCAAAACGAGTAACATGTCATCTGCATCTTTGCTCACACTCCTATTCCCTGGGGACACAGAGGACTACAAATGAGGCACTCAGTGGAAAGGGAGAATAATTGGAAGGGAGCATGAATTTCTGCATCTTTGTTCTTGCTTCCAAACAAGCAGTAAACTCACTCTGGGATCCCTTGCAAAGACTGCATGAAGCAGAGGAAACCAGAAAAGTCTAAAAAACCATCTTGGCTCTGCTAATATCCATGAGTTAAAAAGCAAGACTGGGAAAGAGTCTACCAGAAAGTTGTTCACCCATCAACAAAGATGTTGTCAAACAGATTTGTCTAGAAGACTAACATCTCCCAAGATAGGTGGTGACAAGTGTTCACCTCTAGAGCCTGTCTATGCACAAATTAAACTCAGCAGGCTTATGCTTTGTGCTGGAACTTTACATAACGTGTAAATACACACATAACTGTCTTCATCAAGAGATTACTTATTTGTATTCCCCCACCCACGCCTTTCGCAGCAACAAGAAATCTCTTCTATATTGAAGTAGAGGAGTGTGAACTTTAGTCCCAGGCGTCCTAGACAAACCCTTCAGTCTGCACAGGTCACTGCAGTTTACACAAGGCCCTGCATGTCTCAAATCTGTGGCACATGCACTGATGGTGTACAAAGGACCAGTGAGACAACTCTGTCGCACTGAAGTCCTCTGTACTACTCCCACAGCCCACCAAGGTACATCAGACATGCATCACCTGTAAATATAAGACCTACCTAAGTGAAAACCCCCTTTTCCCCACAAATCCTTACACCTGAGTCCCAATCCATCTTGTACAAAGCTGCTGTTTCTAGCCGTTTTTAATACTTTAGTTATTAAGGTAAAAATATTTGTCCCTGTCTTTCTAACAGTCTCTCTTTAGGTACTGGAAGGCTGCTCTAAGTTTTCTCCAGAACCTTCTCTTCTCCAGGCTGAACAACCCCAACTCTCTCAGCCTGTGTTCATAGGAGAGATATTACGGCTCTCTGATCACTCTAATGGCCCTCAGCTGGACCCACTCCAACAGATCCACGTGTTTATTGTTCTGAGGACCCCAGAGGTGGACACAGCACTCCAGCTGGGGTGTCATATAAGAGCAGAGTAGAGGGACGGAATCACCTCCCTCAACCTTCTGGACACACTTCTTTAGATGAAGCCCTGGAAAAGGATGGCTCTCTACTATGTCTGGTATACAGCAGCACTCAGCAGTGGTGTGACTTTTTTCAGGCTTTAACAGTCCACTGTTCAGATCCACTCTTCGTTAGATTTTTGCACTGATCATCTGGAACTATTAAAGGACAAACGAGTTTTACTGATCAATTCTTCGCTCTCCAGTGGTCAAATCAGCTTCTCCAGTGGCCAAATCAGCTTAACATGGGAACCTAGGTGTCTCAATTTTTAAGATACTGTCACCAGTAAACTCTCATGAAAGCAATCAGCCCCTGCTGTTGTTTAATACCCAGCAACCACACCACAGAGGGATCTTCTGAGAGACCAGGCAAGCTAAACAGATGTTTCATCTTCTTCATACTCAGGAGAGCTCTATCAAAAGCCTACTGGTACTGTTTTTGTCTTTGAAGTACCCTCTCCTGAGGTAGTCTATGCCAAGGATGTACAGAACCTTTGGGCCAGTCACAATGAGTTGTTTTTACCACTCATTCCCAGTTAGGCTTACCTCAGTTTCCAACACAGACAGGTCTTGGAATAATCCCATCACTCCGGAAATACAACTGGATTCTGCCTTTTTGCAAGCTGATTTCACTAGGGCACACTATATGCCAGTGTCCACTAGAGCTTTATGCTTCCGTGAGACTAATGTGCCAGACCATTGGATTCACACAGTTCAGTAAACCAGGTTGTCCCTTTCCTCCACCTGGCTGCAGGCAGGGCCCCTAGTACTGGTCAGTCTTCATTATTTCCTTGTTGTAAATGCAAAACAGAAGTCCCTTCAACAAGGTGAAAAGTACCAACAGCTCCACTCAACAGATACTGGAGCAGTAATTTTCCTGAATGGATAGTTCTTGGCTGTTGTTTTTCCTTGCAGTTCCTTTATCCAAACTTCTAGTCTCCATGTAGGTTCCCCATCCCACTTCATTGTGCACTCTACCTGGTCACTCGGGAAGAGTCAGCAGCATTTTAATCTTTAGGAGGAGAGAGCTGCAAGCACAGAGCAGGAAGACCACATAAGGTAATGGAGACTGAACATACAAATGTTTGCATCCATTCACTACCTTCATCAGGCAGTGCTGGTGTGGCTGAGGTGTGGTACAGCCAAGGTACCCAACTTGCCAGTGCTCTCAGCACCTTGGTTTTTTCATCAAGTGCAAGAAGGAACCAGGGTTGGGCATTAAGGAACATCTTCTGCTTCTCTATCTATTTCTTCACATCGCCTTTGTCGGCCCAAATGGTCAAGCTGTAAATCTTTGCAGCCTGGGTGTGACACCCAAGTTGTGACTAACAGGATTAGTCTTCAGTCTGACAGGATCAGCTATCTCCAACTTACACAAATGCACCTCAAAAGGTTGGAAGAGAAAAACCAGTTAAGACAGTACGGTTATTTCCCCCAAGACACTGTACAGTTTATTAAGTGCATGATTGGCTTTTTTCACATTACAATGCATCCAGCTCACAGATCTTTCACCAAGGTAGCAGAGAAGGAGAGTCAGTAACCATGATGGTGCCAGAAATTTCAGGTTCATATGTTGAATGATGGATCCTGCTAGTACAAAGGCTTCTGAAAAGAAATCCAAAATGTATGTATTTCCAGAGTTGAGAACACAATGAAACACTGCTTAAATGAAACCCTCTTCCCACCCTAAATCTCACACTCAATACATCTCCTAAAAGCTCACCTAAAGCATCAGTTTCAGAAATGTTTCTAGGAGGGCATGAGTTATCTCTTTATTTTCAGGTAGACTATTCAACACTTCTACCATCCCCTGAGCTGGCTAGTATGAGGATGTACTTCCCTGATCTTCTAGGAACAAATTATATAGGACTGGCATTATTTGGTCTTCCAGGCTAACAGTAACAGCCATTAGTGAGGGTTTTGCTACACAGTGTTGGCCTGCTGACTTGGATCCAAGGCAAGCTGTGTAACTAAAGAGTAAATCACCTGCACTGCACCTCCAGAAGTTTTGCATAAACAGAAATAGGGTTTTTTGTTAGTTTCTTCTAATGCATTGATGACTTTTCTGTGAGCGTGTAACCAGATCTTTATGAAATGATTGTAACAGCAGCCCGGAGTAATGGGGGGGGGCGGGGGGAAACCAGTTTTTATTCTCTTGAATAAAATGTCAAAGCATGGATCAGACTGGCTGAACATCCAGAAATTCTTTCCATCGGATCACTGGATTTGCCAGCCATTCTAGGATGTCTTTTTCAAAAAATGAAGATGACTTATGAAATTGTCTAGCTTGAGTAAAGACAGATACTGTTTCCAATAGGAGGGGTGAGTTTATTTTGGATTTTTATATTATCTGTTTTTAAAGTCTTACATTTAGGGATGGTTTTTTTTTCCCAAAATAATCAAAGACACTTTATACCATAGCAAAAGGTCCCTAAAATTATCTTGTTTGTTTGTTTAAATGACACATTATCTTATTCTTAGCATTTAATATAATCCTTTTGCAGTTCATCAAATCTTGTTCAAATTGCTGATCACATAAAATTCCAAAATATTTAAACAGAGACTAGGAACAGCACAAAGCTTAATAAACAAAGTATGAATGACCAGCTTTATGGGCAAAGAGAAGTGCTCATTTTGGGGGGAAAGTTGATTATCCTTACAAAGGGCAACTGGAGAAATTGTAGCTTTCATGGTAAATGGCTCTTTAGTAATGAAACTGAGAAGGATTAAAATAAATGATGTACAGTCTTCAAAGACTTACCTTAACCTTTCTCTTAAGGATCTGTGTGTCCATGTGGCAATCAGAACAACAACTGACAGGTATGAATTACTTACTAAATTTGATACTGCATTTAGCAACTATGGATGGTGGTGACAAAATTGTCGGGTTTCTCTGCTCTGTATGCACACTCAGCAAAGCTTCAGGAAAAAATGAATGAACATTTGGAGAGCCTATGCTGTGCATGCTTACAAAATTTGAAGCTTGAAAAATTAGAGAAGTGGTCAATGAGAATAAAAGCTGCTGCACATATGCATATATATGCATATTCATATATGCATATATGAATATGCAGCATATACATATACTTGCTGCACATACATGCTGCACTGAATAAACAAGAAATATTTGCCATCTGGAGAAGTCATAGATGAAAACTGTCTGCTGGAACAGCCATAAACCAGTAAATCTGATATTATTTTTCCTACCTTTGTCACTAGAGTTTCTCAGTGTGTCCTTCTTTGGCAATGCATTGTAGTGTCAAGACACTCAACCTCCAAAGCCCTCAACGTCTTGAAGTTATTGACTCTCAGATGAAAATACAGCACATCTGGCAGCATTTGCTCTGCTGGATGCAATCAAATATCTCAGCCTGAACCCAAAGGAAAACTGCACTCCTACTAAGCAGTCACCAAACCCTCAAACTAGTTCTTTACAGAGAGGATAATCAGGCATTGGAATGGGCTGCCCAGGGAGGTGGTGGATTCTCCGTCCCTGGAGGTATTTAAGAAGAGACTGTGGCGCCTACTGCCATAGTCTAGTAACTGTGGTGATAATGGATCGAGGGTTGGACTTGATGATCTCAGAGGTCCTTTCCAACCCAACTGGTTCTATGATTCTATGATTCTGGTTAAACCAAGGCTGTCCTTCCACTTCACTGTGCCCATGCCTTTTAATGCCTATGAGGATCACATCAATGCAATATATCTTATACAGCAGCACTTCTGCACTGCATCCTTCACTGCTTAGCTCAGGAGGTGACACGTGGTTCAACTCAGCCTGGCTACCGCTGTTTTGGCAGTTCCTATGGTAGTGCACACACACTCCTGTTTCACCTTTGTGAGAGGCTGGATCTCTGCATCAAGCAGGTTAGGAACTGAAGAGCTTTTGGCCTGAGACTCCGACTTTTAAGGGCAATGCACTGTGCCATGGTGGGCTGCACCAACCAACCTCTGAAACCTGCCAGACTTCAAAGCCGTGGGGAGCCAAGGCTTTGCTGAGTAGCCTGGTGAGTGGGAAGAAACATCACTTCTCTGCCAGCCTAGCCAGAGGATTCCAGCCTGAACAGAAGGCAAGGATGAGCTACTTTTATAGGACAGGAGGATTTGGAGAAGTAGAAAATCACATGATGGAAGAACAGGAGAGGCCAAATCTCAAGAATCTCATGCTTTTGCATTCACCAGAGGAAGAAGATGCTAGGTTACTCATTGTAGGTAGCAAAAAAACTTTTCTGTAACAGGAAAGTTAGTGCATGTAGTGTATGTAGTATATAGTGTATCATACAGGCCATGATTTTCCCTTGTTGCCTGCTTCTCCAGATGCACTTTTCGGACTGAAGATAAAAAGTCAACTGCATGAATATAGCAGTAGCTGCTTTTATTCAGTCATTCCCAGGAAAACCAGTTGGATGCTTCAGCAAGGCTGGTTTTGTCAGAAGATAGATTTACAAAAGAAAGGTTTACCTCAAATGACCTTAGACTAAAGATGAAACCCACTGCCCTCTGTCCTTCAGTTTTATAACAGTGGATTTCTAGATGGGTAAACAAGCCAAGACCGAGCTGTTGACACCTATTCCAGAACGTTACAGGACAATGTTTTATGTGCAGAGACCATCTAAGCTGAGTACTTGAAATAAACTTAAGTTTCTAAGATTTAGTATTAGCAACTTGTCCATAAGAAAGGTGATATTTCAATTGGCAATTTTCAATTGCAAATAAAATACTAGAGCTGGAAAAAATACATATTGGAATTCACAAAATTCCCATGAAAATGAGAGAGGAAGTCTTCTCCTAGTTTGAAGTTGTATGTGGAAAAGACATTAGATATTGTCATAATCTGAATTGAAGCCCGATATCTTTTCTCCTGTCATTAATGTGGAAAAATCAGTGACTTAATGGGTAAAAATAATGTCTATATGAGCTGCCTTCAGCGTTTTATTTCAGCTTCTCAGAATGTGGAACTTCAGGTACTGCAGTGGAGCACATCACTGGAAAATTCAGCCTAGAAATGCAACTGTTTGAAGACACTACACTAGGGAAGCATATAAAATCTGCCTGCTTTTTTTCTTTTCTTCCTTTTTTCATAGCAGGATTATAAGTTCATTGAGATCACAAGGAAAGACAAATAACACAGTCTTTTGGTTAAGATTCAGGTATTTAGACGAACACTAGATAAAGATCCAGATTCTGAGATGGCAAACTAAATTCAAACATTCTCATATCCACCTATGAGGTAGGTGACAGTCGGTATCTCACACAATAAATCACCAGAAGAAGGTCCACAGACTCTCATACTGCTTTAATTTTATTTGCCTACAGTGTCAGAAGAAATGCCAGATGTTCTCATCTAACAGAAGGCAGTATGCACTCCATATTGCATGAACATTATGAGTAAGAGCAGGAGTGTAACCAGAAATCCTACTTGGAGTAACCAACAGTCAAACCAATTGAGTTCAGTAGGTTTTTGGGTCCAATATCTGAGTCCTGTGGATTCTTCCAACTCCTGGTTAGCAAGAGAGGAGAAATTAAATGCATATTTGGCTCGAGGAAGAAAAGACTATTGTGGCAACTGAACAGAAACGATCGTGTACCAAACACACTGAGATCTGGAATACGAGGATGTTTGAGGACTTCTCAAAAGAACTGTGGGCATCTTTGAGGAAGCTGAAATTACCAGGAGTCTGCAAGTAACCATGCCCTGGAATACTGGACATCCATCACTGGCAGTGAGGAAGCAGAGAAAGCTGAGAGCACTGTGCTGTTACCAAAATTGGTTTCAAAAAAACCAAAAATAGTTGTTTCAATTACAGAACAAGAAACAACTCCAGATCTCATCGAAGCCAACACAAAAATCATTGGGTCTGGGCATATAGATCTGCTTTTCTCACTATTGAGTTCTCCTTGCTTTTCAGAAAATTCAGATCGCTTTTAGTGATATTTTAATTTCTCATCAACATGCTACTGTTACTTCTTATTTTTAGGCAATTCAATAACTATTCAATTTATAGAATTAAATATTGTCCTTGGTGCAACTTTACGTTTTGTGCTTATTATTTTTCAAATTTCTCAGTGCTCATATTTACAGAACCATAGTGATGCTCAGTATTTCACATTCTCCTATGTAATGCCACCTGCTACCATTATCATTTTACCAGTAAGAGCTCAGGATTATATCATACTCTCCAGTACACTCATCTGTCTAAGGGAAATTTTCAGCTCAGTTTTCACTGTGAAGAAAAGAATTTGCTGGATGAAGTTCCAGATGTGACAAAGTCTGGCACTCAGGCTCCCCAATGCAAAGTACAGCAAAGTGTTAATAGATTTTACTGAGTAATAAGCTTGAAAGGAATAGGGGATTTAAGCCATCCTTTACTGGTAGAAACTCCAGACAAGCGGGTAACTCTCAAAGGTTTTTTGTGAGGCTTTTTGGTGTCTCATGTCCTATTGAATTTTGCATTTGTATTACCCTGAGCAAACTTCTGTGGTTCTCATTACAATTTATGTATAACCTGCACTGTTTGCAGCCAAGGCCTAAAGAGGGGAACAAATCTCTGAGGAGTTAAAAGTGGCAAAAGGGTAATCTGACCCCAGAGGCGAACAGAAGGAGAGTGACTGGGAACAGGGCTGGTTCAGGTAAAATCTGAACTGCTACCATGACAAATAACTGGGGACACTGGAAACAGTCTCCATCAAGCCTGTTAGAAAAGGGACAAGACTAAAGATGCCATGTCATTGGAACAGGCTCTCAAAATTAGACTTGTATCCATAAAAACCCAGATATTGTTTTGTCCTCTTTTCTACTCCCCCTGTGAAAGCCAGCATCATCTGTGGAGAGTACCTGGATCTGGAAGAGTGATTTTGTGAGAGTGAGATGCCCCTCTGACAGTTTCCATCCTTTAGTCCTGTTCTGTGAGGTCATGGGCCTCCAAAGACCTGTTATTTTTTAATAGGTAGTTGGTTCTTAGGTTCTTGGGTCAAAGGCTGTGAGTGGAATGACAGATCCAATGCGCATTGTGCATATCAGAAATGAACACATTCTGCTCCAAGAAATGGTTTCAAAGTCTGCTCAAGCATCTAAGGAGGAGGCAAACAAAATCCATTGCGTGACTGGGGTTCCTGGTGTAGCTGGAAGTTAAAATGCAGTGTGAAATGCATTTCATGGGTGAGCCTCTGCAGCATCTCATAAACTGCACCCACTGCTCAGTGTAGTAGCCTGACTTTGTTGTTCACAGGTTACTAATAATTATACTTTCTTTGCAGTTTTCTTCAGCAACAGAGACCTTCAACCACAAAATAACACTGCAGAAATGGGAGGAAAAAACCACCTCAAATTCTGTTTGGGGCAACTGTCGCCCTCAAAATAAATGGGAGAGGAACACTTGGCAGCCAGGCACACCAAAACCATCAGGACACCCTATGCAGGACATGACAAAAGAACTGAAGGAGAAAGTTTTGTTACTGAGCTATGCTGGGCAGCATGGGGAAAATAAGAAAAGCATAAAAAATTATTTCAAGTCAGAAAAACAGCAAAAAGTGCAAAGAGTGGGAAAGAAAGGGAGAGATGGGCATTTATTGCACCCTTTTGGGGGAGCTAATGATCAGGACTAGACTTGGCATGTAACTAAGGAGCTTTCTTTTAAGAAAGGGTCCACAGTACAATATAAGAGAAACCGTGTAGGGGACATTGCAAAACAATTTCAAAAACAGAACACGATGCAGGAAGCAAATCCTCTGTATCTATCTTCAGTAACTATATGCAACTCTGCAGGATTGAGCTCTGATATGCCAATTCTCACACCAACATAGTTCAAAAGAACAAAAACCCAGACAAGGAATGAGTCACTTTGATATTATCAGTTCGAGTCTCATCCCTGCAGTCTTCCCCTGAACTAGTGTCCCTTGCTCAATCCTCTGCTTCTGGATTTCACATCATCTCTGTGTCTTCTCCTGGGCAAGAATGAGCTTGAGGTGGAAGGTGCTGCAACAGTGCACAGGTACACAGCCTCCTCCCTGGCAGCCAGACACTTACTGGTGCAGCCATGCCAAGCAGACAGCTGCACACCAGAGTCACAAGACAGAGGCATTAGGAAATGAAAACTCTGCAATAACATTTGATGTCACTTCTCTCACTGCTTTTTCTCAGTGCCTTAAGCAAAAGGCCTGTACCTTAAACTGGTTTCACCCAGTTTCAGTGTTGAGGCTGAGAAGTGCTCAAATTCCATGGGGCAAACAGACCTGCTGGCTTGAAGTCCTTATTCTGCTGATCCTTTCTCTCTGTGTCTCCTGCACAGTTTTTAAACAGAAATCTTTTCACTCTTCATCTCCTGCCAGGTCCTGATGATCCCTTGCCTGTACCTATCCTCCGCACACATTTTAGTTTGAGATATGAAATGTTAATTATCTGTCAGCTTCAGAATGTGATGGATCTCTCATGGTTTAACCCTGGTTGGCAACTCAGCCCCACACAGCCACTTGCTCATTTCCCTTAGCTGGATGGGGGAGAAAATTGGAATGGTAAAAGTGAGAAAACTCATGAATTGAGATAAAGACAGTTTATTAGAGAAATCAAAAGCCATGTACACAAGAAAAGCAAACCCAGGAATTTATTCACCACTTCCTATTGGAAGGCTGGTGTTCAGCCATCCCAAGGAAAGCAGGGCTCCATCGTGTGTAACAGTGTCTTGGGAAGACTAAAGCTGTCTCTCCAAACATTCACCCTCTTCCCTCTTCTTCCCCCAGCTTTACCATAGGGTATGGGATGTTCCTTTGGTCAGTTAAGGTCAGCTGTCCTGGCTCTGTCACTTCTCAAACTTCTTGTGCCCCCCCAGCTTCCTTGCTGGCGGTGTGGGACAAGAAGCAGAAAAAGCAGAAGGAAAACATCCCTGAATTATCAATTCTGTTTTCAGCACAAATCCGAAGCATAGTCCATAGTGGCTACTCTGAAGAAAATTAACTCTATCCCAGCCAAACCAAGCACCATCTCCTTCTGCCTGGTACTGGCAAGGCAGTGTAGGACAATTGCTTGTAGCTGCCTGACCAGCCAGAGAGGGCAAAGGACTCTCAGGGCAGAGGAGCTAACTTGAAGGGTTTGCTACAAGAAAATATTTTAGATATTTGTTTGCTCTAGCTGTGAGGGCTCAACAAAGAAGAGTTTAAGGACAGCTGAGCAAGGGGACGTTGTAGAAACACTCTTTCTGGCTCTTCCCACCCCATGGAAATCTCATGCAGTTTAACAATACCATAAGCAAGGTCCGGCACCTAGGTCGGGTAACCCCTGCTATCAATACAGTCCAGGTGGTATACAGATCAAGAGCACACCTGCCAAGAAGGATTTGGGGGTGCTGGTAGATGGAAGGCCACACACAAGACAGTAATGTGTGTTTGCAGTCCAGAAAGCCAAGTGTATCCTGGGCTGCACCAAAAGAAGTATGGCCAACAGGTCCAGGAAGATGATTCTGCCCCTCTGCTCTCATGAAACTTCACCTGGAGTAGGGTATTCATCTCTGGGGTCCCCAGCACAGGGAGGACACCTGTTGGAGCAGGTCTAGATGAGGGCCACTAAGATGATTAGAGGGCTGGAGCACCTCTCCCGTGAAGGAAAGCTGAGAGAATTGGGATTGTTCAGCCTGGAGAAGAGAAGGTTTCTGGGTGGCCTAATTGCAGCCTTCCAATTCCTGAAGCGAGCCTACAAGAAAGATGGAGAGAGATGTTTAACAAGGGCATGTAGTGATAGGAAAAGGGGGAATGGCTTGAAACTAAAAGAGAGCAGACTTAGATTAGATTTTGGGAAGAAATGGGCCCAAGTTGCCGACCAGGGTTAAACCATGAAAGATCCATCACATTCCAAAGCTGACAGTTAATTAGCATTTCATATCTCAAGCTAACAGTACACAGTGTGTGCAGAGTATGGGAACAGGTAAGGGATCAGTATATCTCATCTTTACTGTGAGGTTGGTGAGGCACTGGAACATGTTGCCCAGAGAAGCTGTGGATGCCCTGTCCCTCGAAGCTTTCAAAGCTGTGTTGGATGGAGCTTTGAGCTCCCCACTAGTAACACCGAACACACCCTCGGAGTGGAGGAACAGCCCTTCACTGCTTTACATCCGTCCCTGCCCAACAGATACTCCCAACAACTGGTTGGGACCCCTGAGAGGAGGAACTGAGCAATCCAACAGTTGTGCCAGGTACTCGTGGGGTTTGATGTGGTTTCTGTGCACTCCCCAAACCACCTGGCTCCTCGGTGGGAAAAAAAAATTGAGCGGCAGCATGTTTGCAGCATCATGAGGGAGGGGGCCAAAGTCTTCGGCACTTCCTTGGAAACACTTCCACAGACACGGTGATTTCTTGCTAGGAAGCTAAAAATCTCCATGTGGTTTTTGTGACAGGAGACGTCCCTTTGTGGATTATTGCCAAAACTCAGAAGCCTGTAAAACAAGCTGGGAAGTGTCCGCTGGGGAAAGAAATCCTCCCACCTTTCATGAGAAGTTAATAAATGTTAGGGAAGAAATCTGAAGACATAATAATGCCTGTGAGGATTAACTTTCTCTTACAGCAGCAGTGCCAGATTATTTATTGGAGATATATTTTTCCTATTTGAGGTTTGTTTGAGGGTTTTTTTCCTTAAAAATAGGTAACCAAAGATTTATGAATGAAAGGCATACTGGGGAAAAAAAAAATCAACCTAATACACAAAATTAGATTTCAGTGTCAAAAATCTTAGATTTAGCACAGAAAGAAGAAAGGTATTTCATTCAGGCATCCTGCTGCAAAAAGGAAGACCACTGAAGATTAATGAGGAAATAAATAGGATTAATATATAAGGACTAAATAGGGAGGAGGTTTGGACCATAAAAGAGGAACATACAGTTGCTCTTGCTTTGCCACCACAGGTATGAACTGAACTGTATTTTATGACTTTCAAGGTGAATTGAAAGTGATTGAACAGCAAAGAAACTTTCTGAAGAGTTTTCACTCATGGTCCTCCTGGGACTCTTTCCCTCAGAGGTGGGAAAGGCTTCATATGCTAACTCTGCAGACAATGTGTTGAACAGAGGAAGTCCCTGTAGAAAGCTTTGTTGGCACGTTTTCTTCCTCTGAGTGCAAGACAACCAGTGAAAAGGACTTGGTTTTGCACAGAAGTTACTGAACTTCTGCTGAATAGGCCTTGCCTTTTAAATCATATAATTAAAAGCAGTAACAAAAAACTTAAAAGACATTATCCAGTCTTTATATTCTCACTGCCACGTGTGCACACATACACTTGCTGTCAGAAAAATTTGCTATTTCAAAACAAATTTACCACACAACTTCAGATAAATATTTAGACTATGAAATGTCAAAAAGCTTAATATAATTTGTAGTCTAGAAATTGCATTTTTTATTTCTATATTGACTTCATTTTTTAAAAGAGCTGAAGTAAATTTAAAATAATTTGTTCTGTTTCAGATGGAATAAAATAATTCAAATGAAGTTAAGACAAGATGAATTGGGTAATTATCATTAAATCACCTGTTTCAGTACCAATTTTCTCCATCCTCTACTCCTTCTCTTCATTTTCAAGTGTGCTAATCTAAGCCATTTCCCATTCCCATCTGCTTTCTGATATTTTGTCCCAGAACCAAAAAGTGTTTTGCTGACCAAGCTCTCAACTTACTCACCATCTCCACTCGTGACATGGGTTGCCCATAACCAGGGGTGCCCCCCACGAGTGTCTGAGACTCTCAACTCTCTGGTATGGTAGTCCACCACCATTTCCTTTGATCTCTTTCCCTGCATACTAGGGGATGTTCTGGTTTACTTCAAATCCCTAGCTGGGTGCAAAGATAGGAGATGTGTTTTAATTGCTCTGGTCACTATATCCAAAATCAGGGCTGCCATGGGGGTAGCTACTGGCGTGCAGTGTGGTCCAAACATGAGAGTGGCATTTCTTGTATGTCCAGTATAAGAAAAGAGCTTAGGCAGGCCTGCCTGAGAACCCTGGCCACCATAAGTCCCATCATAACCATATCCCAGATTCCCATCGAGTAACACCTAGTTTCTTCCGACAGCTCCACCAAAATCCAGCTCTTCTTTGTAGGAGGAAAGTTGGCATAATTCAGGTCTATTGAAAAAAAAATTTCATAAGTCACTTTTCCCCTGGTGCACATCTAGCTAATTAAGTGTACACCATGGCTACTGCAGGAGTCAAGGCCAACCGCGACTGATGACTCTTTGCCTGACCACACCCATTCCAGGCTCTTCTTGCCAGCACTCTGCAAGGGCTGTACACCCTGAGAATGAATACTGCCCACAAAGCTTTGAGGAGAGCAGAAATAAATAACAAAATAGCAAGCTGTACTTTCCATTGCAAGGACAGGGCAGGAGGCCTTCCTCAGTCGGCATGCTTTTTGCTCTCCTCTGTCCAGACAGAGTAGAAATGACATCACCTTCAAACTATGTAGGGAGTCTGAGCCATGAGCTATCACTGGTCTTTGGGAAAGACAGCTTGGACCAGTATGAAAAGGACATTCTCAGTAGTAGACTGGCCATACCTCTGATTAGTGAAGCAGTTGCTTCCCAAGAAATCAGGGTGGGTTTGTTTAAATTTGCCAATTTTTGCTTTTACTATGTCTATGAAAAACTGAATCAAAAATTGTTGGTGTAAAATAAATAGGTCTTGGCCCAACCATTCCAAACAAGAATGTTTCTGTCTATTGCACAACGAAAATGAGCAATATTTGAAATACTTTTTTTTTTTTAAAAAAAGTTCTCTTTCTGGTCTTCCTTGGCATGCTATTCAAACTATACCTAACAAACGGATTCATTTAGAAAGCCATATGCCTTTCACAAAGCAAATACAGTTAGCATTTGAATAAGTTTCTATATTTGATGCTAAACTGGCAGGGAAAAATGTCCAGTAATGTTTATCACAACATCAGAGACATGAGCCAAACTTTTGTCAATGCACTACATTATACTTTGGGGTGGAGGGGTGGAGTTATATATTTAGAAATAGCTTATATTAGCCTGAAATTTTACTGTGAAGAGCTACATGGAGGAGATCACCCACAGGCTATCATCCCTCCCAGTGGGCAGCACAACACAGTGCAATGGACTGGCAGGGGCCACAGCAGGGAGTCCCAGCCCTAATTCTGAATATCTTGCCTTTTGTGGGTTTAAGCCATATGTGAACTCACGAATTTTTGATGAATGTTTCACACCTGAAATGAAAACCCTGAAAACAGGGATAAAAAAAGGAATGATGAGGAAAACACAGACTACATCATGACCACAGTCCACAGCTCTCATGGAAACTGCCATAGTCACAGGCTTATAGCTGAGTTTCAAATCTTCTATTGAATTACAGAAAGGGCTGCTATTAGGCTCCTCACCCCTCAACAGTGGTTTGCCATCATTAAACCATCTTTCTAACAAGTTTTGTCCATAAACTACTTGGCATATCAAGATTTTTATAAACAGTTTGAATTTTTCTAAGCAATTTGATATATTCAGGAGTTAATACACATTCAGTGAGACTGTGTGTCCCAGGATAATGATTTCTTCCTATTAGTTTAGGGTTTGGACATTGTAGATTTGTGACAGTATTATGGGGATAATACTGCTGGATTCAATTGTCAGCTGGTGAAGGCAGCCCTGCAGAGTGGTCAAGGTTGGCTTGTTAACAAAATTCCTGAATTTCATGCATTTGTCTAGTAGCCAGCCTAAATGAAAAAAAAAAAAGAAAAAAGAAAAAAGAAAAAGAAAAAGAAAAAGAAAAAGAAAAAGAAAAAGAAAAAGAAAAAGAAAAAGAAAAAGAAAAAGAAAAAGAAAAAGAAAAAAAAAAGAAGAAAAAGAAAAAGAAAAAGAAAAAGAAAAAGAAAAAGAAAAAGAAAAAGAAAAAGAAAAAGAAAAAGAAAAAAAAAGAAGAAAAAGAGGGGTGGCATCACCTTCACAGAAATAAAAAGCAATAAACCCAGTCAGGACACCCACTCATTTAGGGGAAGCTCAGTTTCAAGAGATGAAACTTATGGGTTGTTTCTTCAGCAGATTTGTTGTATGTGGCTCTGCAGTCATTTAATGTTGCTGCACATTACCTCACAGTTGTTTCATTTCACCTACTGAAGTGATTGCAATTCAAGATGGAGGGAAGAGAAATGCACCTGTGTCTGCAGTGACTACAGAACTGATTTCAGGTCTCTGATAAAAATGTATTGCATCAAGTACACAGCTTTTTAAGAGAGCAACTAAGTCTGGTTATTCATGAAGGCAAGCTGAGATTATGACATGACAGGCTTAGCAGGTGAGCAAATTTACAGAATTCTGTAGTATTTCATGAAAACTGCCTCTTTAGAAACACTTTCTGCAGTGTATATCCCATTTCTCAGAAAACAAGAGCTTGCCTTAAGCAAATGAGTTGACTTACTGTGAGACAGCTAAAGGAAAAGAATAAGCTCATTGAAATCTCCACAGCAAGAAGCTCTAAGGGAAGGGACTTACACAGGGGTGTTTGCACAGTGCCTGGTACAATGGGTCCTAACCTGGTCATGCCCTTTGATTACTGTTGCAGAGCAAACATTCGACAACAAAGAACTAGCAAGTATTGCTAAGGTCAAGCTCAGCCACCAAACCTGCATGTTCCCTGAATGTCTTCTCAAGTAGAGGCAGCTGCTACAGCTGCATCCAAAGGCTGGCTAGAGCCAAAGGAAAAATCTACTGTCCCCACCAGCTTCTGCTCAGGTGTCTGGTGCATTGGCCAGAATTTCCTGTGATGCTTCCTGTCCCCCGTGGATGTCCCAACTACTGTGGGAGGGCATTTTTGTGATGGTGAAAAATCATTATTCCATAGAAAAGACTCTCATGGAAATTTATTCAGACACCAGTGATGGAACTTTTGGCAGTGGACAGCACCTAGTGGGCACCTTTCTGCTATGGAGAATATCCTCTGAGCAGTCAAAGAGCACAGTTTAAAGAGCCCTTCCATGTGCATTGGTCAATAATGTTTACCAATAAGAACTAAAATGCAAGTAATGCACCAGATGATCTGTGGCAACTATATCTGCCCACAAAACAAATGTATTATGTTCAATGTTGAGTCAATACTGTGTGCATTTCATTGAAAGATTGACAGTAGTTCCTCACCAGCACCTGAAGCATAGTAGATTATCTTTGGGATGGCTCACCAGTCCAGCCTTGCAGAAGCTCTGCACTGTCTTCATAAGTAGCCCAATCCAAGGCAGACACTGTAATCATCATTTGCATATAAAATACAGATAATTTTCCTGGGGACAGAGAATGATGGGTGGCAAGGTGTGTCTGTGAAACCCTGGTGACAAATGGGTGGATGTCTGGGTTTGGTTTTGGATGAAAACTGGTTAGTTTCAAGTTCTTGGAACTTCTATGACTTTTTAGTGACTTTATGAAATGTGGCATAGGTAAAGAGCTATGGTGGCTGTAACAAAGCAGATGCTGCTCCCAGAGCATCTAGTACACAGCACAAATGCCTCTTCATGAACACACAGGGGTCCACGACTTCAGCAAAAACAGTCAAGAATGGGTTCGGCAGACTAGAAAGTCCCTCCTTGAATATTTGACATTAATAGTGACAGAAGATTGGGAAGAATTGAAAAGTATGTTGGAAAGCTCAATCTACAGAAAATGTGTTATTCAATTTTACAGTTCCATAAAAAATGCAAAAGAGCTGTTTCACAGCTGGGGAGAAGGAAGACCAGCCTCTTGGTTTCACTTCCTCCACTGGCTGACATTTATAGGATTTCACTTATAAACAGCACTTACATAAATCAGTCAAGTCACAGTTCACACCACTATCTCAAAGCAGACAACGAGCATGTATTTGTTGCCTCCTAAATGACAAAGCCTGAGGTGAGGAACAAGAGACGTGCATGCTTCTTCAGTGGGTAATTTAGCCTAAAGCCCAATGCCTGGTTTGCTAAGAGTATGAACAACCTGCTGAAATCCAAATAAAAGCCTGCAAGATGAGGAAGAGCTTCACTCACTAGTTTACAAACTGACATTTTTAGTAAGTAGCTTGCAGTGCATTTTCTCACTGATTGAATCACAATTGTCATTTTGCTAAATTTTTAATTAATTCAGCTCTTATTCTGCACTTGAGATGGCCAAGTAATTTTTTGTATAAGCCTGTATGAGTAATTCCCTCTGTCATGAAGAACTGCTAGTAGACAACTTGGATTGAAGCATTTCTGAAGAGCATTTCACAGGACACCCAGAACCCCTGGTTACATAGAAATGTTCCACTTTTCTTGCTGAACCTCAGCTAATGACCCATCTAGCACCAACCTTACATCAGTGGCTCTCAAACACCAGTGACTAGCAGGATTGTCGACAGCCCAAAGAGCATGTGGTGCTGGTCTCTCCACGTCTGCTGCAAGAATCAGGATGCACAGAAGCATCTAGGCAGCAGAGAAGCAAGCACAGAACAGCAATGCAGAAGTGAAAGTGAGAGAAATTACTCAAGAACAAAAGAATAAAAAACAGAAGGTCTGTAGCTTTATCCTTTCATCAAAGCACGAGTTAAATTAAGATTGTTTGCAATATAGAAAGTTTTTCTTGCCAATACTTTTCCATATTAGAATGCAGTGCAGGAACTCCATGGATGTCTTGGACTGAGAGAATAAGCCAAGGAAGGGAGTCACAGTAAAAATTAAGGCCATGCAGTCATTGCAGACATGCAAATCCTCTTTGAACACACATTCACTAAGGAACACGGTCCCTTGAAGAAAATTATCACAGAGCCATGTACAACTCCCTCAGGAATGCCTGCCAGGAAGGCACCTCTCATCACCTTTTTTCAAACTGCAGAAAGGTAACCAGATACACACACTGACAAGGATGAGCTGGATGTCTCCAAAGTATATTCATTGTCTACTGTCTTCAGCTGTGACTTTAGAAGTAACTCCATTCTACACACTTCAAGTGAGGAACTTTAGAGAAGAAACTCTGCGTGGGTTGGATACAGAGAGTTTCACTTTTTAAAGGTGCTGGCTGTTCTGGATTTCTCCTTTTTCAGGAAGAAAACTTAACTCAGTAGAGTTGTCCACCCAGAACAGTTGCCCACCCCCAAGTCAAACAGGAGGAAAAGTATGTTTAAGAATACTACTCTCTTGAAAAGCATCAATTTATGTCCTCAAAGCCATACCAGGAATCTAAGAGATGTTTTTACCAAGGAGAATACCCATGTTTTGCATATAATATTTAGATGTGTACATAGGACATAGTTTTTTACCCAAACAATGCAAAAGAAAAACATTCTGGCATGTACTGGCATTGCACATCCTAGTGCAACAGCCACATGAAATGGTGGAATTGTGCATCCACGAAACAAACACTCTGGACATCTTAAGGTTGTGTAAGTGTTTTGGAGATGAGTCTGTTCATCACATATTATCAGGCCTTTGAAGGGTGAGTATTTCTAAGTATTTTGAAGTGAAGATTTTGATTTTGTGCTCTTGATCCTTACATGCAGACTAGAGCCCCACTACAGAGCTGCTTCTGACATGCATCTATAGAGATTTAGGTAATTGTTGCAAAACTATACAGCTCCAATGCAACTAATTTAAAAGACATGTAGATGTGGCACTTAGAGACATAGTTTAGTGGTGGACTTGTTACTGATGGGCAAAAGGTTGAACCTGATGATCTGAAAGTCCTTTCCAACCTAAATGATTCTGTGATTCTACGAAAACTAGAAACTCAGCCTCATTCCTGCATAAAGGGGTTCCGGGAGAATTTTTTTTAAGACAATAAAATAAAAATGTGCTGCTGCAGCCAAGAAAAACTGCAGAATGTTACTTATCTCGACAAGAGACAGCTTCTCTGATCAGCCTCATTTTAGCAGGGTGAGCAGAAGTTAAAGACTTGAGCCATTTCTCCTCCCTTTCTGTAAAGGGAGCATGTGCTCCAGCTTTCCACTGTGTTGTTGTTCAGGTGATTCCCATTCTCACCCTTTGCTTCTGTCCTCCCTCTTCTTCAGTCCTGAACGCTTCCTTTCCCCAGAAAAACACAACATTCTGAAGTAAGCCATCAGTTGGCTGCATCCTCATCATACTCCTCTTCATCCTACTCCCTGGGAAGGAGGACTCAATGCTCCAGACACTCAACTGGCTTTCAAAAAAAATCCCACAAATTTAAGCAGAGAAATGGGAATTAACTCATTTCAAAACATAAGAGCATCCAGCTTAGATTTTGAGAGACTCATTCCAAAGCATAAGAGCATCCAGCTTAGATTTTGAGAGACAAGCAAAGACATTTGGATTTAGGTGGTTTCTAATCCCACAGTTTCCATCTGTGTCTTTGGGCAGTCGCCTTTGTCAAACTGCCTAAAACATTTTCTAATTCAGCAAGTTAACAGGAGGAAAGGTTAGGCCACATGCGCCTCCGTTTCCTGGCATTAACCTGGGAGAAAGTTGATGCCGTATGGTCAGGAATGCTGAGAGCGTCCTCCTCTCCTGTTCAGGCTGGACAGTTGTCCCATCATATGCCCAGCAGGTTTCAAAGGAGACAATGGGCAGAAGGCACACAGCAAGGGGGCTGCTCTTGTGCCTGGAAAAACAAGCAGTCCCAGCAGCTTGTTTGTCTAGGTTTTTTTCCCAGAGGAATACAGGTTCACTCATCATTACAATAAGCATATTCACACTCACACTGAGCCAGTCTGAGACTTCCAAGACCAGCACCGTGTATGAATGAGCCTAGTAAGAGCTACATACTGCAGAGTCTAAGTCAATGTTTTTCAAGTTTGGGTCAGTCTGAGGCACCGTGGCTGAAAAAGTATTGCAATGAGCATTGTAAATTAATATTTTATATTCCCTTGAAGTGCTTTTTGAGGAAATTAGCCTTCATTACTGAGGCATCTCTCCTGTAAACACAGAAAACAGAAAATACCTTTGCTGACAAGGACAGCATTGTAGGGCAGGGAAGAAGAGTAAACATTGAATCTGATGGGAAGAACTGGGCTGATTCAGCAGCTGAATCAATGAGGCATATGAATCCCTAGTCCCGAGCAGCTCCCCAAGCTGCAAAACCTGCACCACCCATTAGAGATGGCCCCACCTCTACAACCAGGGAGCAGCACCCTATTGCCCCCCCAGACCTACCAAAATGGTCAGGTGAAGACTTTAGCCCCAACTGAAAACATCTCAAGGACACCAGGACCCCCACATTACTGCCAGCATGGTGGTTAGTGGTGCACAGGTTGCAGGCAACACAAGATCCTGGTCCCGGGATCTAAACTGTGAGGGCAGCATGGGCGTGGAGCTGCCACGGCACTGTTTTACTTTCTGTGTTTTGGACCATTTGCACAGCCCGACCAGTGCTGGAGTGAGTATTTTTGGCACTGGCTGGGGAGGTTCCTCTGCAGCTGAGTGCAGCCAGCCAAACTTGGCTGGCACAAGGCAGGGTTTTTCAAAACGTTCTGTGCTCCAATCGGAAAGCAGCCGAATGCTACTCTTCTCAGAAAAGTGCTGCCCTTGTCCTTTTTTAATGAAAGCAAACTTGGTATTCAGTAGGAGCAGGCCAGAGCTATTTCAAACACGGAAGACAGCAGACACAAATCAATAGAAAAAAATAACTTCTTTTTATTTACAAAAAAAAAAAAATCCAAATATTGGATGCTGTAAACAAAATTCACAATCTGTTCCCTCTAGAGTCTGTTTTCCATCAGCTCTTTTTCTGTCTGTGACAAAGCCTATAGTCAAAATGTTCCAAAAGAGCAATCCAAGGAGCAGTTTGCTGCAACAGGATGCCTTGCAGAAGGCAACAGTTATAAGGAAATTTGAGGGAAAGCAAATCTGCACAGACTCCTACAGACTGCAGGAGCCTGCAGTGCCTTTAGCCAAGCTGTCTTGAAATTTGCAGGCTTTTTTTTTTTTTTTTTTTTTTTACTATTTATTTTGTTAGCAAACCACTATTACAACAGCAAAACAGTACACTGATTTTCTTTCTTGAAAGGGAAACTCTCTGCATAAAGAAAACCATACAAAAGAATATATGCAAATAGGAGTTGAATATGCAAATACAGTTTTTTCTCTTCTGTGCAGTTTTATCTAACACACTCTTTATTTTCCCAATTTAAAAAAGTGACTTTTTTGAACCGGTAGGAGCTTCTGATGTGATGCAAACCAAGCATTTAATAAGAGCTGTTTAGAGGATTTGTGTGAAGGCCTTTGTGCAAGATAAAAAATATTTTAAGTGCAATAAGAGAAACTAGAAAAATATCATCTTTTTGGTCTTCTAATTGCCCTTCTATTTCTAGAAGAAATGTTCTTACATTTGGGACGACAGCTATATCTAAGGAAAAAAAAGAAAAAAAATCCCATTTCAAAGCTCTTGGTTGTTTCACGATCGTTACATTTAACCAAGTTTAGTGCCCCATTGGTTAGCAGGAAATTCAGCTGTGGCACAAACAGTTTTACTGTAATCAGGTCAGTGTCTTTAATCAGTTCAGCTCTTTAAAAGGGGCACTGTCTCCTGTAGCACAAGCTCTAACCTTACAGCTGATTGGATGGGATAGATGAAGTCCACAAAGCAAGAAGGCGGTTGTTAACTTTAAAAGTACCAGTGTGCCGAAGAGGAGGGGGAAAAAAACAGTTAAAAAGAAGTCAGACTTTATGGAGTGGAAGGTGTACAAACCACAGAAATAAGCCAGCTTTGAAAAAGGGTTCTTATTTTACTCTTGGCCTGAACTCATACTTTCTTCCCACCTCTCACACCAGGTACCTTTTAAGCTACCAGTCACAAAACAAAGCTCCAGCAGTTCCACCACTTGATCATCAACATATGCAAAACAGATCTGGAATACCTATATAATATATATAAAAACATATTATATATGTATCAAAATGCAAATACCAAAAGGCGCAGTTTAGCTCAGAGCCCTGCTGTATGCACTATAAGGTAACTAGATGCTGTCAAACAAAACAAAACAAACAAAAAAAACACAACACAACAAAATTTGAGCTGAGAGAAATTAATTCAAAACTTTCTTTCAAGCAATGGCAAAAAAAAGGGTCCTTCAAAGGAAAAATTTGTGTCATGTATTATCAGCATTCTGTGGTTGTGGCACAGCTATAGATTCTCCAACCCTTTTAAAGAGTGGATGACTCATTTATTTGCTGCAAATAGTTGTGGGAGAGAAGACATACCACATTACCAGCTGATCCTATTTCCCCAGCCCTCCCCTCGCTTCCGCTAGCAAACCGGGAGCGGGAGGCAAGGGGAGCCGGTGGGCCGGGAGCAGCCAGCCCAGACCCTCCAAGGGACTGGAGGGAACCTCGCTGGGACAAGAAGCCGGTGGGAGGTTGCAGCCACCACCAGAGGAAGGGAAGGTGGGGACAAGATCTGCACGTCAATGCCGGGAACGGCAATAAACCAGCTTTTACGTTTCCTGAAGGACTCACGGGGAAGGTGCTTCAGTAAACAAATCGGGTTCCTATTAAAGTGCCTGCAGAGTGAAAAGTACAAAGCGCGACAAAAATAGATGTACCTTACTCTCTCCATAGGGAAAACACACTGCCAGAACGCGAGTCCTTTCCCTCTCCCTGCCCCTGACTCCAACAACAGACCCTGTCCGGGACCAGACAGGGCACAACCGGTTTTCCTTCAAAAGCCTGAATTCCCTTCCCCCCCCCCGACCCCGCCTCAGCAAGAAAAAAGCAAAATATCAGAGTCAAGTGTCACTTAGTCATTAGGTTTTTGAAGCCCAACAAAGAATTTAACACCTTCAGAGATGGCACTGAAGTGAAAACAACAGCAGAGGTTGGGTTTTTTACCCCCTGCTGATCTTAGGGAGAGGAAATGAAAGTGAATAGTTATTGTTCCAATGTAAAGTGATTCCATTTAAATAAAGTACAGTACTAAAATTGTAAATGCAGTGTGACAACCAGATCAAAGATGTTTAATATTTGCATAAAAATATATATATAATATATATATAAAATATAATTTTAAGCAATCGTGCAACACTCTTAAAAAGGGTTCATTTCACATTTGCTAAATTCTAGTGGTCCTGGAATGCATAATGCATTCTATTAAAAATACTCCTTTAAATATTAACAATTAGTGTTCAAATAACCAACTAATACAATATTCTTTAGCTGTCAAGGGGTTTAAATAAACCTATCTTTGATCCACGTTCCACTGAATTACACATCATGGAGGTATGCAGTCACAACATTAGTGGGTTAAATGTCAAAATGGCATTACAGTACAAAACAGTTTAAAAAATCAGCTAGTCATATGTTTCTCCATCTGTGGAATTATTATGGCTCACAAGCAACCCACTGAATTACTGTAATCCTTGTTCTTGCAACCAAAGACATTATCTGAATCCCACCTTAATCCTGACTGGTTCATTTACTCCAAATTTCTCAGGTGTGGGTTAAAAATTCACTGCAAGGTGCCCACTGTCCTATGGCATCCTGTTGCAAACTGGAAAACAAGTAGTACTTTATTTAAACATTCCTTAATTGCTACATTTTCATAGACCACATTAATATATATTGTGTGTGTATATATATAGATATACACCTATAACATGTACATATATACACACACAAACATATATACACACATACACACACGTACCTAGGATAATAGCACACTGACATAACATTAACTCTATACAGGTACTTGCCGAGAAAAAAAATAGGGCATTTCCTCCACCACTTATTCACAAGCTTATGGGGTTTTTTTGTTTTTAATCCTTGTGTCCCTGATAAAACAAAATGCATGGTTAAACCACAAAACTATATTTTTTTTTCCTCACTTCAAATTTTATGAAGGTATCAGGCACTTTTGATTACTATTGGTGTGTACAAATATAGGAACATCTTTCTTTTCTTTTACATATATATATATATATATATATAATCTACTGTATTTTCTTTGCTCGGATAACCTATTTGAGAAATCTTTGGTCCTTGAGTATATTCTTTTTGCCACAGCTGGTTTTCCAGCATTCTCACATTTTTAAAATGTGAGGCATGCGCACAGCTGGAAATAATGGACTTTGTCATCGTACGTGTTTCTGTTTTTATAACTGTACCAATCCACTACCGTTCATTTGGAGCAAGCTGTTTCTGGTAAAGCATTCTAGTCAAGCAAGCTATACATTCTACACGGTCAATCCATAGACGGCACTTGCTGCAAGCCCCAAATGCAGTAATTCCAATATACAATTTTATTCAGCTTATCTCTGCTTTATGCCTCTAACTTTTAATTCCTGAATATACAAAGAATTGTTTTTTGTGATTTTTTTTCTTTTTGTTGTTTTTTTTGTTTTGTTTTGGGTTTTTTTGTGTGTTTTGTTTTCTTTCATATTCTCCCTTTTTCAGATCCCATTCTAGAGTAAGAATAAAAATAAAAGAAAATAAGGCTTTCCCACCTTCTCTATGCCAAAGCTATGGGAGCAGATATTGCCAACCCATAT
This sequence comes from Myiozetetes cayanensis, assembly GCF_022539395.1. Taxonomy (NCBI): domain Eukaryota; kingdom Metazoa; phylum Chordata; class Aves; order Passeriformes; family Tyrannidae; genus Myiozetetes; species Myiozetetes cayanensis. Next base: position 81,335,949 of record NW_026087411.1, on the reverse strand, counting down.
TGTCATCAAGCATTCCTCCCTCACTTATTTCAGGGGAAGCTGGTTGCTTTTAATGACAGGCCTCTTGTGCTCTGGGGTAGGATCCAATTATTTCGGGGTTCTTTCTCGATCATGCTCCCATTATTTATTAGAAGAACCACAAGCTTTTCCCAAGCTTGAAAACTAGAGCAGATCATCATTGCACAAAACACCCCATTTCAAAGGGACCCGTTGCCCCTTCCTATGTATTAGAAAACGTTCTCCCCACCAGGTCTACTAATTTCGGTCCTTAATTACAGGGCAGCCAAGTAGAGTATGTGTGCTGCTGGCAAGGAAACACCGTCTGAACCTGGGCAATATAGTAATTGCTGAAGTTGGCATCTGCTACGTATGGGGCTGGCTGGTAATAGCAGGTGACATTGGCCACATTGGGGATGATATTTTGCTCAGCTAGGACCCGGATGGCCAGCATGGTGATCAGATTCAGAGTCTGTCTCCTCTCATGTCCCATCAGGCACACTGTGCTCTCGTTCACCACACCGTGAAGGGTCATGAGATAGTCATACTTGCGGTCCTCTAATCCCACAAAGTGGTTCTGCAAGTAGGACTCCAGCTTTCTCTGCTGTTCTCCAATGTCTGAGAAGTCAATGAAAAACCTCGAACACATGTATCTCTGCAGGGACTTAATCTCAGATTCAGAGGCAGCCCTAAAGCCCCTTACCAACAGGTTGCAGTACTTCAGAAGACCACCTCCTCTGATTTCTTCTGGGTTTCTGGTGGCAATTATCTTGTTGCAGAGGTGATCAAAGGCTTCCTGGAAATCCCCATAGACGCTCTCACCAATGATAGTTGGGTGAAAAGTTTCAGTCATCGGATTCTCTGAGCACTCATAAAATAGCAGCAGGGAGTCCAGCTTGATTTGAAAGGAATCGACACTGAATTCAAACTGCCGCCTCAGAGAGTCCACAAATTTCAGCTCCACATTTTTGCCACTGTTGTTGGACAGGGAGATGAGACTCCATCGGTCTGAATCATTGCATACTTTTACCATTTTCTGCACATAAGCCTCCTATAATTGGAAAGACAAAATGAGCAAATCAAGACACAGATGCAAGGAATCTCCCTTTCACTGCATTCGCTTGTACCCTAAAGCCCCCCCAACCCTTGCATTTCGTGAAAGATTTCATGGAGCCTGCAGATACAAACTGGAGAAGAAATGCTTAATGTAAGAGCTCAAAATGCTATCACTGCAAGAGGATGACAGGGAAGGGTGTTCTTCTGGGACTGTGGCTTGCAAGGGAAGCATATAGCAACACTGCTCCTTTCAGTCACTTTTAAATACATCTACACACTAAGCCCATGGCACACATGCCAAATATACCTGCACCCACACGCAAAAGGGCGCTACTACAAGATAAGAAATCTTCTTTATCTGTTTCCACTTCTCTCTCTCCTCCCCACAAAAACAACTTTGCAAATGTTCACTCCCCTCAATCCTTCCAGTGCAGGTTCCACAAATCTGCCCCATATTTTAAAAAAAAAAAAATCCATCTAAAAATCTGAAAGACATCTGGTATTCAGCCTAATCAACTCAAGCAAACTGTCTTCAAGGGGAGGAAATATGCCTCCCCCCTAGGTACTTAGCGCACCTGAATGCATGCCTGACAGACGGGGTTTCCTTCTTGCAGATATAAAATCCATCTATGCTCCCCCTGCACCCGGGAACCGGTCCAGCACACCGAGCTGCCGCCGAGCCGGACTGGGAGAAAGGTGTGCAGCCCCTGGCACACACACGGCCCAGGTAAAACAACTGAGAGGGAGGAAAGGCTAATTAATCCTGAAGAGCCCTGGCCAGGGCACTTCATTGCAAACTCCTCGATTTTAAGCGCGAGGTGAAAAACTCGGTCAGGGTCCGCCTGGGTCGCGGGATGTGGGGGAGAGCGGCGTCTCTGAGTCCACCCCTCCATCCCCAGTGGGAACGTGCCCACTTCTCGCAGGCAGGCGCTCACACTTGCCCACTCCGGGCATCTGGGCACAGGGCAGGTTTACCTTGAGGGTGAGTGGCGTGATCTTCTCCTTATTCACCCCCTCGGGTAAGAAATCTAAGAGGCAATCCAAGACCACGTCCTTCACAGTCTGAAATTCGGCTTCCCCTTTGAGGTCGGCGCAGAAGATGAGGTCCAAGTCCTTGTAGCCCAAGCCGCTGTCCTGGTGGAGGACGTGGCTGGCGGCCGAGCCATTCAGCCGCACGTCGCGCAGGCCTATGCCCTTCTCCTCCAGCCTGCTCCTCACCACCTTGACGATCTGGCGGGGCTGCATGGCCAGTGTGGGGAAGTTGCCGCGGCCGTGGATGGGGATAGTCTCGCTGAGGATGCGGTCCAACCGCTGCACTTGCTCCCAGCTCAGCACGTTGCAGTGCGCGCTCTCGCCGCCGCCCGCGGAACTCCCGCCGGGGCTGCCGCCGGCCTTCTCATCGTCTGCCATGGTGTGCCGCCTCCCCGGGCTGGATCCAGGCACCGCTCCGGCTCCTCGCCGGCCCCCCTCTCCCTCCGCGCCTGGCAAAACAGGAGGAAAAGCCAGCGGTCAGCAGCTGCGCGCACCCGGCTCAGGAGCTCCGCTCCCCAGCGGCCGTCCCTTCCAGCGGGGGACACACCTACTGATTAGACTAAAAAAAAAAAAAAAAAAAAAAAAAAAAGAGAGAGGGAAGGGTGGGAGAAAAAGCCCCCCGAAGCCGGGCGGTGCTGCAGGATAGAGGAAGGCGCCCGACCTGCAGAGACGCTGCTTGCGCCGCTCTCCGCGCCCCCGCCGGGGCAGAGGCCGCCCCGCACCGCCCAAAAGGCCGCCCCGCTCGATGCCGCCGCAGGCTGCCGCCGTCTCCGGAGCTTTCGTAGTCCTGCCCGGGAAAGGTCCCCAGTAGTTTTTATACGGGGTTTCTCCGCGCTTCCGGGGCTCCGAGTCACGGCGCCCTCGTCCCGCCCCCTCCATCTGCATGGCCGGCCCGGCGGTGCCCCCGGCACGCCCACACCCCGCGCACCCGCGGCCCGCCCGCCCCTCCGCGCCGGCGGAGCGCCCAGCGCCGCGTCCCGCACCGCCCCGCGCTGGGAAACCCGCGCAGCGCAGCGCAGCTTCCCCGGCACCGCTCTGGGGAGGCAACAAGTGCAACCCCCTTCCCTGCCCGCGCAGGGGGCGCGGCCCCTCCCGCTCCCACCGTGTCCAGATGCGCGCCCTGGGGCACCCAGCTCTGCGTTGATGTCCATTCCCGATTTTTCCCCCCTTGCCCCCCCGCTTCCTCCCCGACATTCCCGGTCATTCCAGGCGCAGCCAAACTTCATACCAGAGCGACGGAATTTGGCAAGGGCCCCTCTCCAAGCAGATGCCGAGGATCCCGGGCCGTGTGGTTTGCGCTGCTCGGCTCCTGACCGAGATTTCCAGAGCCGCCTGCGGCAGCGCAGAGACACCACGCCGTGCCTGCCCGGCCCCTGCCCGGCCCCCTCTCCCCCGCCCGCCCGTCCTTCTCCTCGGAGCGGAGGGGAGAAAGAAATCCCGAAGAGCACGAAGGAGCCGGTGCCTTCCAGGAGAGCATCCTGGCTATAGAGTATACTTGGGTAACTGCGGAGCGGGAAAAATAACGTTTAAGACATGCATATTATATAAACATTAGTATATAGTTTGTTTCAGTTACGTTTTCTTTTGAATAACAACGGATGTACCTGCTTCTTTTTCACTCCTTTAATACATGAAGATATATACAGATACTATTTAAAATACGTATAGATACTATATACATGTAGTTATTACTTAAAATACAGACAGATACTATCCAAAACATAGAGATACTATTTGAAACAGGCTAAACGCTCGCACACACACAGACACGTACAACCCGCACGCAGCAGCACCCGGGGACCCCGGGGCCCGCCACCGCAGTGTAGACAGCGGCTTGCGCGGAGAGATGCAGGGATGGGGAGAGGGATGGGGGGAGGGATGGAGGAGGATGAGGGGGGCAGGACGGTGTTGCGTCACTGCTCGCAGCTTTGTGACGCGCGGCTGGAAAGCAAATGGGGGTGCACAGAGATGTGACGCGCGGCCTCCCCAACCAGGCACCTCGCCAAAGCGGGGGCGGGGGGGGAGGGGGGCGACAGACCCCGACGGGGTTTACTGCCTCCTCCCCTCCAATTTTAGTGCCCCCCCTCCATAATCTCCTGCTTTGGGATTGAGCTGGGGATATGGGGGAGTGTTCCACTCCTCACGGGGAAACACTTGAGCCAGGCGAGCTGGCGCGTTTTATTCCCACCTCAAAAAGCAGAAGCGGGGGTCTCGCCGAGCTCGGCGCCCGCCCCGTCAGGGGAGACCCCCCGACCCGACCCAGCCCGGCCCGGCCCAGACGCGGGGCAAGAGCGCCCCCTGCCGAGCGCCGGGCGCTCCCGAGGGGGCGGGCGCAGCCGCGGCCGGAGCGGCGGGGGGTGTTTGTTCTGGGGGCGGCCTCGGCTTTGATTCACTGCCCAGATTCCCTATTATTTCAGCAGCACATGTCTGCTCCTGACTCTGGAGCAGGGGCGACTCCGCGCTGTTGCCCCACCACGCAGCACCGCCGCCCCCTCTCCGTGCCATTCACGGGACGAAAAAATTGTTTGTAGTGCTCTATGACAATGCATGATATGATTAAAAAAAAAAAATAAATAGGGCAGGAAGTTTTTAAAATCCAGATGTGCACAAGTGACTGAAGCTTGAGAGTAGAATTAGAGTCCACTGGCACACTGACTGGGGTTTGCTAACTAATTTCTTTATTTAAAATAAATATTCAGACTAAGAGGCCTGCTGGCAAGGGAGCCTGGGCCACTGGCTACTGCAGCTGGGCACAGAGAGCCCCCACTCTCAGCCTGGGTGCAACTGACAGTGCATTCAAAGAGGAGAGTGCCAGACAATGCCCATCTCCCTGCAGGGCAGAGAAATGCTCGAGTCTCCCCAGACCCAGCTGGGTCACAGCTGAGGCCAGGGGCTTATAGGGTTCCCACGGGGGGGCAGGAGGGGGAGCTGCCTGCTTGCAGCACTGAGGCATCTATGCACTGCCTTCCGTGCACAGTTAGGAAGATCAGAGAGGTTGAAGTGCAACCCCATGCCTAGACTGGCATCGCTCAGGTGAACCACAGTTCACTAGGGCACACCATTTAAACTTTCAGAAGGAATAACTATGGCCTTATTTATAAGCAAATTATCAATATCAGTAATCAGCCAGATTACTGATTTCTAGAGCAAGGGCAAAGATCAGACCTGGAGGCTTATCCCGTATTAAGCCAGGACACATCCAGGAAACTGAGACTGCTTCATGGTTGGAAGTAGTGAACCTTTCATTTCACTTGTGTTTGTCAGCATGTTGCAATGAAATTTTAACAATATTTCAAATATTGCAAAATGTATCAGTGAGTTTACACTGGATTTAATGTTGGAGTTTACACAGGATTTAATGTTGTTTTATACAGACCTTGTTTCACTTCCCCTTGAAGTGTGGGTTTTAACCTCTCTCGAGTCGCTAATTCTTACCCACTTAAAAAATCAAAATGGGCAGCAGTTCATCCTGGGGAATACGGATTTGCTAAAGACAAGGTGAATGTGTCCCAGAAGGAAGACCTTTGCACTGCTGGCCCTTGCCAAAGGAGCAAGGCCAGCGCAACACTGCCCTCACCTCACCTTCTGTTTTTCAATGTAAGCACCTACAAATCACCTCCTACTGACTGGAAAGAAGAGAGAAAATTGTTTCCAGTCAGAACCAAAGCATTTACACTTTTCCAGTTCAGAAAGGTATGTGCTCTTTGTATAGATTAATAACTATTTGCACTGATGTGCAATTCTTTTCACTTCTCTTCCCCTAATTAGTGGACACTAGGTAAAGGATGTGTTGTTTTGGGGTTTTTTAATAGCTGTCTAAATATAAGGGAAATATATACTCAATTATGAAAGCGCAAGTCACTTTAAATCAGTAGAAATCATTAAGAATTTTAGCAAGAAATTGAAATAGGGTATATCACCTTACAAGAAATGCAGAAATATTTGCATGATTTACAGCTACTGCAAATAAAAGAATTCATTCAGCCCATGAACATGCTCTGTCTCTTTAATGACAACCTTATTTTTGGAAGGAAAAGGTGAGGGAGTTAAAATTGTCAATGTGAGCAGTAATTCTTTAACAGAATTTTGATTCTATTACTCACACAGGTTGTTTGTACTGCCCAAACAATTAGTAGAAACCCAAGATGTGTGATGTGAATCATGTCTTTCTGTATGTCTGCACAATATTTTTCACTTAGTCCCTTCATCTCACCCATACTCTCAGTCCTGCTCTAGAACAAATGAAATTTAATAGAAATACATGTGTTTCTTGTGTATGCATTTGTGTATATTTCCTAATAAAGTCCTCAGTGTGAGATGTTAATTCAGCTTGGCCGCATAGCAGAGAGTGCATTCTCCAGGTGAGTTCTGCTGAATTTAAGAATTTTTTATTGACTGAACTACATGTATCGTGACTGTAATGTCATTTTGTCTCCCTTCTGCCCAAGACATGGTGCCTAAAAGAGGAACATGTTCTCTTTGGACAAAAAAAGAACAAGAAACTGTGACTCTTCAACTGTCCCTATTCTAGGAATTAGTGCCCATTTGCTGCGCAGCAGGAGCAAAACTTCCAGTTTAGTTTTTTCCAAGAGGAATTGAGTTCATGTGACACAGCTGCTCTACCAACACAGCCAACATGTGTTACCTACAGACAGTCAGGGGATTCACTTCTGAGCAGCAATACTACTTCAGTCCAAAAACTAGTGTTGACTCACCCAGAGGTGTTTGGTTTTGTTAAAAACATAACAAGTATTAATATTTCTAGGTAGCACTAGGTGTTAAAAAACATCACTAGGTATTAAAAGCAGTAGCCTTCTGTCTTGCATTGACTTGGCAGAAATGAAGAAGTCTAGGAAGTCCAAAATGTTTGGAAGAAAAAAAATTTGTCATAATTGTGTAATGAAAAGTTTAGTAATATAATTCCTCCTTTTATTTATTTCTAATCCTTCTATTAAGGACAGTTATTAACTGAGGACAGTTCTTAGTTGGAGACAAATGGCAGGTACCAGCACGATGGTTTTCCCTGTCTCTTGACAATGTTAAAAATGCATATAGATGTTCAAAAGAATAAAAAAGCAATAATCTATAGCAAGATGGACATCGAGAGCCAGGTGGCTGGATATGCAGCGTATCAAGTATGGATGAACAGGCTGTGCAAGGGGAGCTCTGGGGCCCCTCGGCAGCCCTGGCTGCAGTGGGAGCACTGGTATTTGCACAGGGATATGGCAGCCCTGCAGCTTCCCACCCAGGCCTGGCACAGTTGCTCTCTCTGTCCCTATTCAATAGTGCCTTAGCATGGCTGGCATGGTCTATCTCATACAGAGGCCAACAGCAACTAAAACATTAAAAATGAGATCTTGACCTAATTTTTTGTTCCCTGCTTGCTAGACATGGAAAGACATTGCTGGGCAGCAATCACCGGAAAACTTCTTTATGTTATTCACTGTGTTGCTACACAATTATCTTGCTGGAAACAGCAGCTGTATGAGGAAAGAATATTCGTAGCTGTTCTCTACCCAGACAGTATGCAAATGTATCAGCTCAGCTCCAGATACAAACTTGTGGAGAGTGTAGGCTGTTGTACCTTTTCACTGCCTCCTCATCACCTCATGTGCAGCTGCTGGCACATACTCTGGGCAGCTGCCAGCTCCATCCCGCTCCCCACAGAGTACAGTTGGATGCCTCTTCTCTGCCGGTTGCTACCCCAGACCAGAGAGTGGGGAGATCTCAAAGAGGCATCAGCCAACAGGACAAAAGTTCAGAAAACTTGACTTGGATGGGAAATGCTGGGAATTACTGCAGGGTTATCAGATCCAAACAGAGCCCAGCCCACGCTGAACCTTGCACCACACATACACATTCTAAAAATTAGTTTAATGAAAGTAGTCCACAGTAAATGGAAGTTTGCTAGAAATTACTTTGAGTACCAAAATGTACTGTTATTGACAATAGCACAGAACAAAGTACCTTCAAAATTAACTGTAAGGCCTTGCTTATACCAGATACACTTGTAATCCTTTCCAAATTTTTTTTTTGATTTATATATTTCCTCAGAACTAGTCTGGGCAAAGTTTGAGCATGGGTGTGGAAGTAGAGCTCAAAGGATGGTTTTGGGTTTTTGTTTTGTTTTGGGTTTCTTTAATTATTTTTTTTCTCACTAAAGTACTCAAGTCTGATTTAATTTTTTTTTTTTTCCAAGAGCAAAGCAGTCTTCTGATACCTTGATATTCTATAGTACACACTGGTTTATTTCCAAAATTTATTACCATGCTTGACATTTTGTGATGGAATAATCAGTACTAGGAATTATTACTGTAATTAGCATTGAGTAGTCAATACTAAGGTTCTTTGAATAAAATAAAAATCAGAGTCACTAGCAAATGGTCTTTCAAAGACAAATAAAATAAATCTTTGTGCTTTCAAAGTACTACTGTTTTCTCAGTTTTATTTTTCTTCTGCCAGATTTTACTGGAAAGATGTTTTACTCATCCTGGGAAAAATGTCAATGTTTGGTCTAAATACTGTGATATTTTGAAAAGGTGAAGTTTGAAGAAGGCCAAATTATCAGAATTTTCTGATGAGCCTGCCAGTAACTTTTCTGCAATTCTGCTGAGAACATGTATTAAATTAAATAGTAGTGCTCAACATGTGCATTGCTGCAGCAACCACTGGCCAAGTCAAGAGATCAGGGCACCTAAAGGTTCATCTATCAAAGGACCTATTCCTGCCTCATCTAGGTAGTTCGTAGTCTAAATACACCAGTACATAGCAGTATCTTACATTAGACAAAATCATCAGCATTTGCTCCTGAGTAGGATTTTTCAGAGCTGGAGCTGTAATCAGACACAGGAGATGGCAAGCCTCTCACCTTCTCCACGCCAGGCCAGCAGCCATTCCACTTACGCTGAAAAGCATAAGATGGTGTGCTCCTGGCAAACCCTTTTTCTCCACTTCACCTGCATAAAAATAGTCATGCTTTTAGTTTCAGTTACTTTTTACACTCAGATACTGTTGTGATTTTGCCCATATTGACCCTCAGGATCTACATGTGATAAAAATGAACTATACAAGATCTAGGTATTCCTAGTCATATGGCAGCCAAGAATAAGACTTTTCTTTTTCTTACTTTTTTTTGTTGTTGTTGTTAAAAAGGCCATATTTTTCATTGTTATGTAGGAGAGTTTAAAGCTTTGGTCTTTCTACCCCCATAAGAAAGACATCCCCTCAATATTTCGTGTCTCACGCATTCATGCAATCCTAGTTGCTTGTGACTGATAGGATTTTATGCTGATTTTACTTGTCATGTTTTGTTTACCTTACAATGCATTAAGCTCACATGGGAATACTCCAGTGTATTTCAGCATTCTGCCATTTGTTCAAAGGAGATGGAGAAACTCATCCTTTCAGATTTAAACAAGCTGTCCTGCTTTTGGAACAACAAACTGCAGAGTGAAAATACACAATGTGAACTAATAAAAATTGGGTTACTGTTCATTCAGACAGAATTGGTTTCACAGAGTCAAAGCCATAATTTAGTTTCACCTACTACAAAACAAATGCTGTTTTACCAAGTACTTTCGCTATCAGGACTGTTACTCCTGATGGAGTCAGGGCACCTTTCAATCTTGATTAAAGCCTATAAATGCTGGAAATTAACTGGTTTGCTACTGAAAATGTGTTTCATTACCTAATTAATCTCAATGTTAAAAATGTGCATTATGTTCCTAGTCAAAGGGCATATTTGCACAGAACAGTAGTGTCTGTGTTGAGTTTGCTATACACTGAAATCACATTCATATTCCCAGGGCGCAATTCTTTGCAACTACAAAAAAATGAGATATACAGATTTGGTGCTCCTCCTGTTTAAAACTACCTGTTGAAGTAATACTGACAAACTTTTGCATAGAGGCACAATAAGAATTCCTTAGCTGGCCTCTCACACAGCTTTGTATCTCACCCAAGACTACCGAAGATGGCAGGCTGCTGTTAAACAAGGCCACCTGTTCCCAGGGAGGCAAAATGTCTTTGTTTAGAGCAAATACATAACCACTACCCATACTACAGCAAATTTGGGTTATCTAGAGTTGTATGGGTGGGTCTTTTGTTTAAAGGTAAAGAGTCAAAACTCTTTCCCAAAAAATGTAATGTCTCTTCACTTTAAAAAAAAAAAAAAAATTAATCCTTTCTTCTTTCCCCATCACAGATGATTCCCAGCTCTCTACATGCTAGCGATGGCAGCTGGAGCAAGAACCTGCTTTGGAACCACGCTGCTGTTGCAAACAAGAATACAGTGGTGTGCTTTGCCAGAGCACCCACCTACAAGACTCCTTTTTTCTTTCATAGGTCTACTTTTCATTCATGGGAAACCCTGCTCCTCCGCACCATGTATGGCTTTGGTATGCTAGGTTCAAAGAGCAGAGTAGTATAAGAGAAGAGTGTTTAGTCAGAGTATGTAAAAAATGAACTAGACAATTTACCAAATACATTCCACAGTAAAAGAAGGGTATTTTGAAAAACAAACAAACAAACAAAACCAAACAAACAATACTTTTTTTCCCCCAAATTAGAAAGGGAAATATGTCTTGGGTGCAAAAAAAAAAAAAAAGAAAAAAAGGTGTTTTTTCCCATGCAAGATTTTTCCTCCAGGAATGTGAAAATTATACAGACTGGTACCCTATACAGGTTGTCATGTGGCAGTAAGCCCTGCCTCCACATCACCAGGAGGGCAGAGAGCCACCTCTGATGAGGAGAAGACTCCAATCTGTGCTGCCAGCTCTCTTGCTGACACCCTGCAGGATCCCAGATGGAATGAGCTGCATCAAGGGCCATTGCCTCTCACAGCTGCAAGTTACCACCAGTCTTTGTGCAATGCAAGCCAGGGACCCTGGGGCTCCAGCCCTTCCTGAGCATCACCAGAGCATCGCCAGCACTATTTACTGCTGGGAGGGATGGGCAGCTGCACGGCAGCAGCTGCAACCCAGTCTTTTGTCCCAGTTCAGAGGGGGATACAAACTCCTGCTGTGCAGGCAAGAGAGCTGTTGCTTTCCTGAGGAGCAGTTGTCAGAGCACAGCAATCTTCACTGCACTATGCCACTGAGGCGTGGGTTTTGAAGACCTCAGAAAGCAAGATCTAGGAGCTGAGAGCCTTTTCCTGACTGGAAAAGGACCAGACCGGCTCCAACAACCAGCTCCTGCTGAGTTTGTAGCTCAGCTGCTGCCCCGCTGCTCAAGAGGCAGAAGCAGGCTCTTCCTCAGAGCAGCAGCTTCAGCTCCTCAGCCCTGCTGAGCTCAGCACTAGCCCAGCTGAGCTCTGAACCATAAGCTGGCTTTGTGGACAGATAAAAATAGTAAGGCATGAATAACATTAACACTGAAATAAGGGCAACTGTCACATTTCTGTTCTTTTTTTACCGTGAAGCCCTCACAATGCTAAAAGGGCAGAGACTAGAAGTCCAAGTGCAAAAACTCTCTTAGCCACAGCACTCCATGGTCTGTTTAGGTCTGACTTGTTTCTGGACAGGCTCCTTGGGCATGCAAACTTTCAAGTGGGCTCTGCTAAGGAATAAGGAGGAGGCATCACAGCATGTAACCTCAACCCACCACTGGGATTGTAGAAAGGATCTAAACTGGGAATGGAACCTTCCTTTCCATCTCTGATGTTTAAATGTTCCCTGTCATCTTCTAAAACAGTTTATCTGAGCCAGAATGCAGAGAACAGTTTGTGAAATTTTGTCCTTTTGAAATAGAGCCCTGAGCTTTCCTCCTACTCATATCCAAAACTAATCTTATCCCAAGCAACAGCCTCAGCTCCTTTACAGCCCAAACTCCTTCTCAAGTCTTTCTGTGACATTAAGGGATTTCTTTTGGTTGTACCACTGTGTGTCTGAAATGAGTGTTGTGCGTTACAGTCCTGTGAGGTGACCTGGTAGATGAAAACACAGTGAATGGCATGCTAATATCATTAGTCTATTTCTTGTTCCTCTGCTGAGGAAATTTTCAAAATTAACCCTCAGAGGTTCTTATTTATCAGCATAACATTTGTTTCATTTGCCATTGCGTTCCAAATATTGTTTTGCCCTGAAGACCTGTTGTGCTAACTCAGAGCTTCAGAGAAAGATTTCTATTCCACTGCTATTATTCCTACTAGAATAATAGGGGAAGGATTTTGGCTCTAGATACACAAAATTTTATGAAGAGTCAATCTGCTTTTACACAGAGGGTCCCACAAACAACCCTGGATTATTTCTTGAGATGGTGCTCAGAAGAGAGTTGATTCCAATGCAAGAGGGGTGACTCCCCATCAGTCTCTTCCCAACAATCCCAGTACCCTGTTTTGGTAGGAGCCTTGTGTCTCTGGGCAGCCCAGGGATGAGGCAACTTCTTAACGAAAAAGAAGTTCCTGCGCTAAGTATTTCTCTGGCAACCATCCAACATAATATTTCACAGCAAGGAAGGAGAGGTGCATTGTCCCTTTTCTTCTGATTACATCACGCTGCATGCCCACTTGAATCAGTTAATACATTTATGTCTTTCTATGACGTTAAGTGTCTGCTGCATAATTTACAGCACTCTGTTACTTTGAACATTTGCACCTTAATTGCTGTTAAGCAGCAGATGCCCAATAAATTTTGGTATTGCATGAGTCCTTCCAGGATCTGTCTTAGATTACATGATCTTTGTAGGTAAACTTGTAACATCTTAAAAGCAGCTGATCCCCTGCAGGCAAAGTGACTTGGTGTTCCTGTTAATCACTTTTAATCACTCATTGCCTTCCTCACCTTAATTTCAGTGTCCCTGGCCACAGTTGTCCTGGATGTGCACGGAGACCCAACAAGCCCTATGTAATGCTGTGCCAGCACTGTGAAGAGGCAGGGGCATAGGCATCCCGCATTGCATTGCTATTGACCTCATGGCAAGTCAAACAGGAAGGCCAAAGCAAGGCAACAGGGCAGGTGAGCAGACAAACAGAGGAAAAAGCCCTGAGGCTCAGGAGAGTGAGCTGATCAAAAGGCGGTTACTAGGAACAGAGGAATCCCAGATCTAACTGAGGAAAATACCAAGGCCTTTTCTGCTTTGATGGGAGCTGCAAGTGTTCTGCCAGCTTTCATCTCTGGCTACCTCCTCCTATGTTTTCTCTTCCATGGGTGGTATGCTGGGGACTGGGAAGGAAGTGACAGGAGGCACTTCCAGCAGCTATGCTACTTAGCGGTACTTGGCTCTGATTATTTATGCTCTCATGTTCTAAAAGCAGAGAATTATCACATGCCCTTTTAAAAAACACACCTGGTGAATGCACAAAACCAGGAGTGAACAAAACTGCTGTCTGCTAATGAAAGTATGGAAGTAGTGGGTCAAAAGACAGCCAGAAAATGATTTCCCCATTTTCCCTCTAATAAACCATAATCCTGAGCTGATTTGTTTTTAAGGAGTTCTGGCATTACTCCAAAGGGCTGCATTTTCCAGAGATGAGCTATCCATTTCCTCTGGTCTTTTTAACATGGCTGCAGCTGAACTTCTAAGCCAGATCATCCCAATTTGCCAGGCATGAGATTATTGACGGTGTGCAAAATGAGGAAGAGAATTAAAAATAACCATGCCAATAGCTGTGCAGTCTGTTGGTTTAAGGCTTAGAGGTTTATGTGTCATTTGGAAGTACTTGAGTTCCAGAATAGGCTGTTCAGTAAGTCTCTGTTGTAGGGAGACACACAGTACAGATCTGACTCCTTTGCTTTTCACAGATCAGCTTAGGATATAGAGGCATGAAAAAACACCAAAACACTCATTTTAGAACTGAATAAGTCAGTGCTTTAACTGCACCTGATGAAAGTCAGTAGTGTACTTGGGTATAATAAACTCAGCTTAGCACAGATTAATTGTATTATGCACATGTTAAACTGTATCATATAATGCAGCATAGCACACACATGGTCCTCAAAGGCAGAAATGAGTGACTCCAGCCACACAGAAAAGATGCTGATGAAATTTCAAAACTCAGATTTCCTGATGGTTTATTTATTTTTGCAAAAAGGCTTTTTTTTTTTTTATGTAAGCATTTTTGGATTCTTCCTTTTCATTGCTGAGCAAATGCTCTACATTTAAGTGCAGTTCATAAACCTTCTGTACCCACTAATGAGGAAAACATTTGCAACTTCACATATCTCTTGTGCTATTGAAAAGAGGTTCTTTAAACTAGTTTTGGGCACTTTAAAATACGTTAACAATTCATCACAAAGCATGTGTAATTTAATGTATCATTTTGCATCCAGATATCGGTAGCTTTTCTTAACATTAAAAGAGTTGCTACATTTTGGTCAGCCTGCTGCCAACCCAGGTAAAGAACTCTTCATTATCTTTTGTTTTTAATTATACCTACCTAAGGCCTGGGCCTGATATGCTTAAAGCCTATGGTAACTCTTTAGCAGGCAGTGGTCCTTTAGAGGGGAAATGAGGAACGTTTAGCTATTAAAAACAGTTTTTAGTGGAGCTGATGTCCTAAATTAGTTACTTAATAATTGCCCCTTCTTTTCCTCTTGCTAGCTAACATGCATCTTCTTTTGGTTTCTGAGATGTCCAGAGTGTCAAAACCAAACTTCCTCCTTGCCTCGAATAATACAAATGCAGCAGTCACCACTAAACATCTGGCGATTACACCTGAAATATCCACCAAGGATTTGCTATTCTGATTCTAAGGAGAGGGAAAAACCATAAGTGGTTGGGTTTGTTGTTAGTATTCAACAAACAAAAATACTTCAGTAACCTTAAGAGAGGACACAGGATTTTCTTTCTGCGTAGATGATTTGACTTCTAATTATTTAGTTTTTATAGGCTTCCCCCAACCCTGTTCCTCTTCACCCTGAGCAGAGTGAACACACATCTTTACAGCCCCTGCCTGTTCCAGCCAGCATCCTGGCAGTGGCATCTGCCCAACCTTTTTTCAAAGCCAGGTACTGTAGCTGAGGTGTCCAGACACTGCTGGTGCCAGGGCTCTGGCAGCTCTAGCCAGAAAAGAACCCTGGATAGGTGACATAGCATCCACATGAGTGGGTTGTTTCAAGCAGCTCAGGCAAAAATACATCCATTGTTCAACAGTCCCTAGAACAGCTAATCTTGTTTCTCTAGGCCAACAGCTGTCCTATTAATTGTGTATTTTTCATAGACGTAGTTCTACAAATTCCATGTGATACATAAAGATTAGTAAAAAATAAGGTCATTCTTCCTCAGCCTCTCTGCTCTGCTCCCAGGATATGCCTGTTGGCAGGGTGAACCTTGCCTGTCACAGACTTTGTTCACTTCATACAGACCAAACAATAGAGCACTGAGAGGCATAATGACGGTGACTACTTAAAGGCAAAATAAAAGGGAAAAAATAATAAAAGAAAAGCACCTATGAACCTATTGGTGCATGTATAGCTCACCCAACATGGACTAGAACGACCAAATACATTTCTGCTACCTGATTTATAGTTATTGAATGCCCTACCCTTTATCTACTCATGTATTTTCCACAAGGGCTCACCTTCCATTTCATTTAATGTAACCCATTGATTTCAAAACTTGACATAGGAAAGGTCTCTCTGGAGCCTCACAATTATAACATGTTGTGCAACCTGAGTATCATCCATTCTGATAGAGACTTCCTGCCACACATTGGGTTTCAGTTCTGCAGGCCTCTGCTATGCTGAAGGACCATTTACACAAATACACCATTGGCTTTGTCTGCCTCTCCCATCTGCAGTCACACCAACCGGGGACTTGGGTTTCTGACAAGACACCTGGGCTCTGGCATACCAAAACACAATGCCTTGCAGGACAGGAAGGTTTGGGGGATGTACAATTTCAAAACCATCTGGGTGCTGTAATACCTCTGATCATGTCATGGGGAAACACTGAAGAACAAGATGGCATTTGTGTGCTGGGCCCCTTTTTTTTTTTCTCTTCTACCTTTCTGCTCAAGTACAGTATGTCAAAGTTGCAAAGGGTTGTCATTCATAAGAGTAATCTGGTGCCAATCCTGTAAAAACTTCCTTTTAACAGAGATAAGATAATTCAGTCTAACAGTTCTTTAACTAAATAGGATTAATTAGCAGGAAGCTGGCTGCTTAATTCACCACTGACCTGTAAAACCTGATAAGAATGAGGTCACTGGACATAACAGAGCTATTTAAGAGTTTAGGTCAAATTCTAATAACAGAAAACTTCATTTAAAGATCAGTCTGATGTAATCAAACTCTGGGGTAACAAAATATTACTTATTAAAGAGACATCTAATCCTTAAAATCGTGTGTGCTCTGTATACTCAAATGCATATTCCTTCCAAAACAAGCAATTGCAACATCTAAGCACAGTCAGTGGACACCTGACTTTGACATTCAAACCAAACCCATCAAGTTTTACATCCATTCCCCCAAAATTTGCTATATAAGGCTCACTTTTTGTGACCTTAAGAATTCACAGGATCTTCACATTATGAGAATCTTTTTTTATGTTTCACTCCTTTGAGCACATCCTGAATAATCGCCTTGATTAAATGAAGCTTGTTTAAGGATCAGAAAAAATAAATAGTGTGCACGTATTTCCATAGCTCCCCAATTTCCCTCCAGCTTCTACCTAAGTTTTCACTACTTTTTTTTCTGACAGCAGGTTTTTGCAAATGACAGTTTCTATTACTAATACACATGTGCATCTGTATCATTTTTACCAAAACAATGTTGCTGTTTTCCCCCAGGAATCTCCTATTTCTTCCCCAAAATTATATCCTGTCTCTTCTCCACATTAAGTCAGGAATATCAGGCAGGGTTTCAGTTGATTTGCCTGCTACAGTGTGCACCATTTTTGAAAGAACTCGGTCCAGAACCATTTACAGATCAGAAATATCACCTGAAGGCACTCTCAGAAACTAACTGGACCTGTTTTGAAACCTTGCAGTCCTGTAAAAACCAGACACAACATCTGGGGTAAGGAACTGTCAAAAGAAAAATTATTGATTTTATTAGGCCAAGGTGTGTTCTAATTCCAAAGCAGAGAGAAGAATGGTTACACCTTAGCGGCCCATCTGGGAACAAAGAGATTTTCCTCTTTATTTCCCCCCCCCCCCCTTTTATTATTCCCTTCTATCTTCAAAACCTTCATGTAGTAACTGGCTAGTGTCCCACCTTTACTTGCCAAGGAAGTTTGAACATATTCCTTCAGATAGCCAAAAAGGTTGTTATGGTTTGAAAGAAAACATTTCTTCTACCCAGGAGCTCAGCACACCATGTCCCCATTTCTCCAGCCTGCTGCCAATACTGAAAAGTGAGATTACTTTTCAAGCCCACAGCTCAATAACGAACAGTTTTGTGTGTCTACTACAAAAGATCAGGAATCCAGACCCACTTTTTTATTTAATATGCAGAGCTAGATTCTCAGCTGGTATAAGCTGAAGCTACTCTACTAGTGCAAAGAAAAATATACTGATTAACACCTGCCAAATTTCTGCTCTGGATATTATGTTTGCAGAGTAAATGGAATAAATCATGGAAACTGTACTTAGTTTTTCCATTTTGAGACATTCTTCTGCCAGTTCACCAGGGGAAAACATTGTCCCCCTTAATAAAGTGCTAAAGATTCAATTTAAAAAATGTAGGGCCAAAATGCTTCCAGAAAACTCAAAATATTTTCTGGCACCATTCATCACAACTACCTCCACAATCACAGAGACAATGGGATGAATAGTTCCTTGTCTAGGATTTTCCCCTCCTGTCTAGTATCAATATGCCAGAACTGGATGTATGTGTGAAAGGAGGGATGTATTCACACACACAGTATGCTCCTTCATTTTACCTAGTGTTGTCTTTCTCTCCAGCATACAGGGCTCAGGCTACTGGAATTCCCATTAGTTCAATCTATCCAAATGGCCAGATGATTCATCAGCAGAAAAGGAAAACATTTAAACTTTGCCTGCCTGTTATGTTATTTGTAAAAAGTGTTGTACATAGAAAAAAACCCTCCAGATGTTGCTAACTTTTACTGAATTAATAAGTCTTCCAGAATCAGAGTGTAGAAACTACATTTAAACAGGTAATGTCAAGGGTTATTAGAGATGAAAACTAACACTGCTTCTTAGTCTTATATGGAAGTTCATATACTGAAGCTCATATTTTCAGCAATCTGCTTCTCATGCAACATGGGGTATGGATGCAGCTACTTGGTGGTATATTCTTAATGCTTTGATTATTTTTTTTTTGAAGTAGACATACAAACCACTACAACATGCACAGTGAGTAAACAAGTACTCCCACTCTGCCAGAGAAGATAGAGATATGTGCAAAGTGATAGCACAGCTAGTTTACTTTGAACCTCTGATTAAATAGGCATTTGTACCTTTTAATAGATACCTGAGCTGGCAAAATGACGGGGAAGAAGGCAAGACAAGGGAAATTTTGAGAAAGACCGTGAATAGTCCTTCCAGTCACTCCTGCCTGCTTGGGACAGGGGAAGAAGGAAGCAAAGACAGAAAGGGATTATACTCATGTTGCTACAGTCTCTACACGAGTTGAGAAAACTCTTCCAAAAAGCGGCGTGTTGAAATGGATAAACTTCCAGGATTTCTGGTTCCTACACGCATACCTCTGTCATCCTAATAAAAAACCCAAACCCAAACAAACTGTCAGCTACATGAAGTCTCATTACTTGAGATTAATCCTCCCCTCCATGCTCCAGTTGCTCAGGCTATAGCTGGAAAAGGTTTAGTAGCCTTAGAGAAAATCCAGGCTATGCCAGTTGCAAAACCAATCCTAGATGAGGACCAGGAATTTAGAACCAACTGAAGTCTGCTGACATGCCTAGTTTACACAGCATCTCATGTTCAAACTGATTACTTACCTCTTTCCCACTGACATAAGCAGGACTCAGACAGCTTGGAGATTTTGTCAGGTGCCAGCAGGTTCATCCATGATGATCTGGGCCTTGCACTCTGAATTTCTGTTGTCCAGAGCAGGCTCATGCCCCAAGCCACAGCCAGGACTGGTAAACTGGATCACCTAATGGGCAACCTTCTGCTGGTGTCACCCAGACTCCTCAGACACTTCTCTTTGCATTCAAACTGTTGTTCAGGCTCCCCAAAAGCACAGGTCCCCATCCTCCCCTAGCATGGCCCATGCCTCAGAGATACCCTCTCAATGCCCTGAGAAGGGACATCCACCCCAGGCTCCTCCTGGGCACTGTTAGGGCACCTATGAAGTAACTAAATACCCAGTGTCCAAAACCTGGTGGGAATTTTGGACTTCCATGGTGGTTTAGTTTCAGAGACACACACACAGCTGTTGGGAGGTCACTGCTCCAGCTCTTTCACATCCATGTCTATTTTTTTACTTCCCTCCTGCCCAGGACGTGTTACATTTGTCAGCTCTGTCAGCACCAAGTTTTTATTTTCCCATTTCGTTCTGGTCCCTTGTTACCCAGTTCACCTATTTTCCTCCTGCCTTTTCTCTAGCCTCATGACATCAGTAGCCTGGAACAAACACTTACTTCAAAGGTGGTGGTGGAGCCATCAGCTGAAAGCAGATTTTTTTCCCAAGCCTTGAACATCTGTCAGCAAACATTGTGGGGGAGTACTTGTTAACGTAACAGGTTGTATGGAAAAACACAGCCATGCCTCTCTCCTCTCCCCACAGTCTTCCTTGGTTTTGATCCACTGGGACTGTCCTTCATCTAAGGCCTACAAAATGGGTAAACAGGGATGGTTATCAAATCAAAACGAGAGGGAACATTTTAGGGAATAGGCTGTACAAAAGACTGCAGGCAAAATCCCCACACTGCTCTGGCTAGTTTAAAGGGCAGAAATCAATGCAGCATGCTGCTGCTGTCAAATCTATAAGACATAACCTCATTTATTACTCATCATGTTACCCCTTATGAGAAAATGAATGAAAATAGTAAAAAACATTAAGTTTCAAAAGAGAAGTCCAGAAAGGTGTGTGATGTACTCCTCTGGGCATGTGCTGGTGACTTGTAGGATCAGTTCTGGCTCAACTCACATGTGACAAACCCCAGTGGTGAAAGATCATCAGAATATACAAACCCTTTAACGTGTCTGTTGACATGTACTAGTTTTACGTGAGCCTTTAATTTACTTTCATTACCTTTTTTAATTTCAGATACAGGGTGCAAAGAAATAAGCTGCACAAGTTATTATACCCAGGAGAATAACAATCTCATGTGCAGGAGCAGCTCTGGGTTTTAACTGTAAGGTATTTGACTAAGTATAGTTTATTTAACCTCGATGACCTTTCATGAAGGTGCTTTCTGTTCTGCTGCAGCAAAGGAAAAGTAAACATTGTTATTTTATTAAAACTATTTATCTTAGGGTATAAATGACCAGTACCTTCCAGGCATCACTTCTAGCACATACACTCTGAGTTTGCACTTGCACAGAAAGTGTTTTGATTTAGAAGAGATATTTCCCCAAAATCCAGGACCACTACACTATGGTGGGTCCACAGAGCACTTCACAGAGTACGCTACTCCTCCCCACTCACAGATATGTTGCAAAGCACGTTGAAACCGATGTACGACTTTCCACCCACTCGACTGGGCTTCAGACCAGGATAACTACACCTTGTCTCTTTGACTCCCTAGTGAAATTGGCACTAGCCCTACCCAAACCTGGAAATTGCCCGATACAGGCTGACTGGAACTTGCACGATCCTGGCTTAAGAGCAGTTACCTTTGCCATGCCAATATCCAGCCTGTTCTGTATGCTTAGTTTAGTGGGGGAGTTTGCTGTTGATAATGTTTTTACTGAGAAATGTTTGCTGTCATAATTCAAGAACTGGCTTCCTGAGCTATGAAATGTCTGCACAGAGGAGCTCTAGTAGGAATTACTGCTCCTCAGGGGTGCAACCAGACTTGGGACTGTGTGGAGACGGCAATGGGAAAGGAAGACGGCAGGGAAGAAAGGAAGGATGACAGGGAGGGAGAGAATATTAATAATCATATTAATTCCACTTCTCACTTACTGCTTTCTGGACAGTTTTTCTGTAGCTGGAGTTCTGTCATACCAGGCAAGGTCCACCCACTTGCACTGCTCTCTGTGTCCCAGTGCCAGAGAAGTGCTAGCAGTAGTAGATGACATATTTGTTTTGCACTGTGTGTGCCATAAATAGCATCAAGACATCTTACCATGTTCCAGGACTGATTTTGTCCATTTGCTGTTGCTGTTGTATGAGGCAAAAAATTAAAATGACCATGAAAACGAAGAGAAAGCATGTGACCTTTTCACATAGGCTCTGCCTATGTGCCACCTGCTCCCTTTTTCCTGAGACAGAAAGCAGCAAGCTTTGACTGGATTTCTGGTTTTGGTGCCAGATTAGACCTGTAGCACTACTGCAGGTGTCCAGGCTGTGCCACTCCATCCCAGATGGAATTTTTAGCACTTCAGCAGCCAGATTCTAGGGCAGCATGAGCACCTTTGTGCTCTCATCTCTGAACAGCACAGTGTTGGTAACTTTTCCATTGACTTTTCTTAGCCTCCACATGTGATGGAGCTGAGTCAAATGCAGACCTTATTTCCCAACCAGGTCATGAATCCATTCATTCCTTGGCTCTGTGAGATACATATGTATAAAATTCTGTTACAGTATCTGTGTTTCCAAAACTACTTTGCTTTTTGTCTTTGTTCTGAGCTCTCCAGCCAAGGTAACACTTGGTTCCAGGTGAGCAGTCCTTCAGCCTTCAGGTAGAGTTGTTCTTGTTGGAAATGTTCCTAACGAGAGTGAGCAAAGCCCTCTTTTTACACCTGTGTTTCCTCAGTAGGCAGAACTAAAAATGCAGCTTTGATTTTTTTTTTTCTCCAAAGTCTTAAAGCCAAATTAAATTCCAGAAAAAGTAAAATCTGAAAGACTCTGAAGGGTTAAAAAAGCTGCTGTCTTCCATCTTCTCTTTGCCTCCAGAAAGGTGAGATCTGATTTTTTTCACTGGATGCCAGAATCAGTTTTTTTCAGCAGAAATCCTTTGACTGAGTGAAATATGCAACATCAGACAGTTTTCTGCCTGAGAAAAAGTGAATCATTGCTGCCTTTATTGCTCATTCTGTTTATTAAAACTGCTGGGCCAAGATTTATTTTTAATGAATTCTGATTAGTCACAGCCAGTGATTTCACAATTCATGTTAGTAATGTAGGCATTTGTTGCACTGAAAACAGCTCATTTGCTTATTTTCTGGAAGACTTTTTTTTTCAACTGACTTGAAATTGGTCACACAGACCTCTCCGGGATTTTTCAGGCTAAGTATATTTGTTCCCATGGATAGAGGCCATATGTCAAAACTCTTTATTGTCACGAAATAAAAAAAAAAAACCTCACTTTTTTTTTGCTAAGTCCTTTCCTTTTTTTTATGTTTACTGTGCCTTGACATCCTGCCTCATTAAATCATACCTCATCCTTGTGTTTTCTTTGATATGAATGTGTGTGTAAGGCAAACCACATACTTTACAGATGGGAAAAGATAACATATAAATCAAACTGTATGCCAAAACAGAGACAGTCATAATGAAGGTTGTAGAATAATGTGTCTGTATTATATCTTCTTCTAAAAAAAAAAAAGAAATGGAGAGATGAGTGGAAATCAATGTACTCAGTCTTTAACCAAGAAAAAAAAAAAAAAGCTAAAATTCTGTAGAGTTTTTTTAGTGAAACTGGAGCCTTTGAACTGGCTGTTAGAATGGTAAGCTGTTGCAAAGCAATGCAGAAGGACCACACAGCAGGGCTGGGCTGACAAGAGTCCAGTGCCTGGCCAGTGCCACTGCTGCCAGTTCCTTCACTTCCTGCCTGTGTTCCCCAGGATGCAGGAGAATGAACCCACTCACTCCAAAGGGGTGTTTAGTTTAATTTTCTGGAACAGTTTTAAAGAGGCTGCTGCAAGATGATTAAACAAAGTATTACATAAATTACTTCAGATGAGGCAAGGATCACGCTGTGTGGATCTGGCATCAGATACCCATCTGGGTCATGGCTGCAGGTACTGATGAAGCAGCAGTGATGGTCCCCAGCTCAAGATGGGTGTGCAGCTACAGGACTTTGCTCACAGCCCAGGAAGCCCAATCTCAGTGCTCTCCTCCTCTCGCAGACAGCTACCAAAGAGACATCACTCTTTAAAGAAACAAATTATACTACAACTCTGCACAAAGCACTGCTTTAAGAGTATGTTCTTGCCAACCCCCCACTATTTCCTTCCCTTTGCCTCCTCCTGGTATAGTGTAGCCTCATCTCACATGGGAAACCATGGCAATTGGATCATTCAGTGCAACAATGTTGTATTAGTCATTTTCCAAACCTTTTTCCCTCTTTTACTGTCTCACTGTCTGTGCTGAGGTTGCCTTCGCTGCCAACAGCAGTGGTATAACAAAGGGGGACAGGACTGACACAAAGATAATTCATCTCTTTGTCTATGCAGAGCAGGGATTGTAGCCAAGATACAAATTTGGAGGATGTTGGAAGTTTAAATTCCTCTGATTCCATCGTTCAGTCAAATACCTGTTTCCATCCTCATACGCTCCATCATTAGTAATGTTGACCAGCTAGTAGTGTTGATATCCACTAGTAATTTGAGTAAACTCTAAGAGAATGCAGTCTTAGCCTCCCTGTGAGCAGCCTGGCTTAGTCTAGGCCTCAAGCAGTGAACTGACCCCTCTGTATCTGGGAAGATGGGCAGGACCAATATTCAGAGCAGAGTGGAATTTCCAGCTTACCTCTGAACTATAGTCGAGGTTCTTTGTTAATGGGTTGGGTTGCGCTCCACCTTCAACATCTGACCATCATCACCCTGAGAGGTGCAGAAACATGGGTATCTATGGTGGAATCCAAGTTTCTGGCATTTCTAGCTTGTGACTTGGGCTTTGTGCTAGTTTACATTTATCTAGTATTACCAGAACAGTTGGTTCATGCAACACTACAGCTGAAAAGAAAACTTACAAGTATATTAAAATACTAAAATCCCATTTAGCACAAATATTTACCTACCAGAAACTTGTTAAATAGATAGATCCATCTATCTAAAGCACTAATATTTGCTTTTACATAGTAGCACTCTAGCACTTCAGAGATTTGAAAAAAAAAAAAAAAAAAAAATGTTGGCAGCAAAACATATGGCCATGCTTGTACTACAGAGAAAAATGGCTTTATTTTCAGACACAAAATCAGGGACACTCCTCTGTTTTGCTTTTTAATATCAAAGAATAAGGAGTTCGCTTGATATGGGAATACCCAGACAAGTTCTATTCATTCTTGCTTTGCTTTCACAAAATATAATTAACAGATACAGAGTTATTCAGCCTTTCTTTTCTAAGACATTTCATATTGACTCTTAAGGAAAACTCCACATTTCTATTTTTAGGGTTGTTTCAGAGAGAGGTTTACTTTAAAAAATATTAAAATATATAGTATAAATTTTAGCATAAGAAGTTGCTGTGGGAGGCAAATCTACAGCTGTAGCCACAGTGTAATCAGATGTCCAAGGACAAAAGAGAGGACAACTGTTTCTGCTTAGTGGGATTCCAGGACTGACACTACACCAGCACTCTGACAAAGCAATATATGACCATTGCCATTTTAGGCACTCCTTTTCTGTGAGAATAGCCTGTTAAATTCTAATGGTGTAGAGTGGCTGAGAAGGAGCAACACAACCTGAATTGTTTCTGATGCACATGTAGATCATCACTTACGAGTTAAGGGATAGCCCTCCTAAACCTCTTCTCACGTGGATAAGTCCCTCTTCACTTGGGTAATCCCATTAACTTCCCCAAAGATCTATATTCCCAGACAGTCAAAGAACCCAGCATGTTTGTACCTATGGTTATTTTTCAAGTTGGGAAATGGAGAAAGATTATAATTTTTTAGGGAATACGGGTCATCAGGTAGAAAACAGCCTCCTGTATTGGAAATTTGGACTTTGGACAGTTCTCTCAAAGCTAATGGTGGCTTTGTTTGACCTGAACTAAGCCCTGTTTGGCAAATACTGTGTTTGACTCAGTGAGAGAAAGGTCAGAAATGAGGAAACACCTTGTGCTGTGAGAGTCTCATCAGTTATGGCATAGTTCATAGTTCTCTATTGTCTGAGATAGATGTAGCTTTTAGCCAAGTCAGAAACCTCAGTTCTCACTCAGATGCTCAGCATTATTTAGAAACCAGAAGAAGATCTCATAAACTTTTCAACAAAATCCAGCTGAATTTTAAGTATGGAACAAACCAGCTGAGTTTTGGATGGTTTGGAAAGTAACAACCTCAAATCTGGAAGGATTTTATATGAAACCTGCAGATCTGTTTTAAAAGAAAACATTGCAATAAATTCAACACTGAAGTTGTTGGGCAACTTAATAGACTTAACTTCCTCCTCTATCAAACAAAACTAAAAGAAACTACTTTCTCCTTTCCCTGCTTTTTAAAAGCATTTTTTCTCACTGTTATGGAAATCCATAGGAATGTACACAACTGTTTTAATGCTTCCCATTGCCTTTTTGTCTTCACTTTCGCAAATTGATTTGTTGCTTTGTTATTTGCCTCTTAATATCACAAGGACCTTAATTAAGGCTTTAGGCTTCCCTGCTCACCAAATTTAACAAACAAGCATACAGACTAGAAGCTCATTAGCTCAAAGGGGCACATTTTACTATTCAGAGCCAAGTTTCAGGCTGATCCATTGCGAAAACACTAGCACAAAAAGAGCAGTTTCACAATGGAAATCTGAACACTTGGTCCTTTTTCTATATACTACAATGATAATTTAGTATCTTATTCCTTCTCATCTTCAGTCTTAACTCTTGTTTTTACAATGATTAGACAAGCTGTATATGACTGGAATGCAACAAACATAATTTATTAGTGGCTTGATCCCAGAAACCTCTTTCAGATGAAACTCCTACTGTTCCTACTGTCAAGCAAGGATTCAGGACAGAGTGTGTGGATCTTCTCAAAACACAGGGCTGGGCTGAGCAGTCTTCATAGGCTAAGTGGTGATCACCAACAGAGCTGGCTGCAGATGAGCTCACTAAAGGGTGTCTCATCATTAGCCACATGCCCCAGTTTCAAAGAGAAAGGAAGCTCCAAGGTGGCATTTATGGGCAGAAGAATGAGAAAAAAACACCTGGACCAGGATAATAGACTGACACCAGAAGCTCAGAATTTCAGTGCTGGAGACCATCCTGCTCCTCACCAGGCAGAGAAGAGGCTTTGGTGTGACTTCACATATCGCATTCAAGCCAAAGGCTCTGGCTATTAATGAGGTTTTTTCTTAACAAATTA
Organism: Myiozetetes cayanensis; assembly: GCF_022539395.1. NCBI lineage: Eukaryota > Metazoa > Chordata > Aves > Passeriformes > Tyrannidae > Myiozetetes > Myiozetetes cayanensis. The sequence continues at coordinate 81,309,591 of NW_026087411.1, read as the reverse complement.
CTTAAACCTCTTTCATTCTACTGTAAAAAGGGCCTTTGGTGTTGCCATGCACTGGAGGCAGAATGTCTTCAGTCCATGGTTTAGTTGCCTCTCGTGTGAGCAAAGCAGCAAAGAAAATTTTGAGATGAGTCAGTGACTTCCTTTTGCAACGGCCTTTTGGTACCTTCAAGGCACCATTTCTCCATCATTTTCCCCTTGACATAGCAGTGCAGTTTGGAATCTGTATCAGAGGAGTTGAGTATCTGAAATCATTTTAATTTGCAGAAGTATATTGACAGTGTAGAAATGAGAACTGTGAGATAATTCAGTCTTAATAAACATTCACACATTTCAGTAAGCATACAAATATTTTGACTGCAGTTGGCATCATTTCTTTTGGAACAGTTAGGCAATATCAGTGTGCAGAACAGAAGTGCCCCTTCACAAGTGATTTTTTGCTGCCATAAATTAACTCCCTTTTTCCTTTCTCCACTACAAATATTAATCTGGGGCATTCTAGACAGCCCAGCAGATAATTCCACTTGACAAATAACTCCAAGAAAGCCTGACAAAACTATGGTAATTTTCCCTCACCGAATGACATGACAGTTTAGCTGTGGTGTTTCTGAATCTGTATTTAAGTGTTCGGGTCACGAGCTGCACAATAAATGGCCAAAAGAAGCAGTTTCAGCAGGCTATTGATTGCTTGAGCTGAACATGCAGTACGTTAGAAAGACACTGGGAATATAAGGCACCAGGTGGTCTCTGAAATAACACAACAGAACAGCCTCAAGCTGAAAAGCGTTTTACCATTCCCAGACTGAATTTCTACAGTTCAGCATGCTGTCCTCCAAACCTGCCTTGTTGCCCTTTGTCAGGTGAGACAGGGATATAAAATGTGCCACAGACACAGGCCAGAGAAAATAACCAAAAAATAACCATCTGCTTTTTCTTGTGCACATGTCCAGTGGCACTTGAGGAGATCCTTGAGAAATGAAAGCACAGAGCGGCAGCCTCCTCCACTCTGGTGCGGGGCAACCCTAGGCAGTTTCTGTTTTCACTCCCTAGTTTGCTTGTGGAAAAGCCAGAAGGGCTGGAGCTAGAGATTGTTGTGTCACCCTGCACAGAGACGTGGACAAAGGAGGCAGTACAGCTGCTGATGTGCAAATAGATGATGGGCAAGAAAATATTGCTCTTTGCTTAGGTTGCCTTTCAGCCACAGAGAACTGATCATGTTGTCCTGGCTGCTCGCTAAGCATGGACACTTAGATCTAGACAAAGAGATAGAGTATTACTTAACCTGTAAAAACTCAGTGCAAGACCTTCCTAGGTCTTAATCCCTGCCCTGTTTTTGAAACAATTCATCCTTTCTTTGTTCATTTTCTGCACTTAATTATAGATTTGCTCAGCCCACTTAGGCTAATTCTGTTTAAATATTAATTTTATCAAGTGTTTATTTTACTGATTTACATTGTACAGTATGTCAGATACTTGGAAGGGGTATCATACGAAATAAAACCCAGTAAAATATTTTTTAAGGGTGATTAAGGTCCTTCTCTATCTGCTGAGCTTTAGCCATCAAATGAGTGCAATTTTCTGCATCTGTACTCAGAGTCTTCAAAGCAATTTGTAAATAAGTAGATTCCTCTTTTCTTACAATATGATGACCCAGGAAATTGAACTTAATGGAAATTACTCTGTGAAAGATGGATTATACCCCTTGAAGTTTACTTGGCAGTGCTGTCATCACGAAGTTGTACTAGTAGAATTTTGTAACTAGGCCTGAGCTCCAGCACTAGTTGGAAGACAGTTTCAAAAACAGGGTTAAAGGTCATCATGGTATTTCAGCTATTTACTAGCATTTGATATAGATATAAACTTATAGTACCTGGACAGTCAATCTGTGCAGTAATCACTGAATACTCAGAATAAGTCACACTCACATTGTCTGAACTCTTTAGTCAGTGGGTAAAACCCACTTGAAACTGAGGAATTTGAAAGTCTGGCACCTTTGGGAGAAGCTACATGATCATGCCTGGGTACAGTTTTGGAAGCTAATCCACAAGCTGCAGTTTTAAACCAGTGAAATCATAATTGGGAGGAGTTTCTGCAGTCAATGGCAGGAACTGCCACACTCACACACAGGGAGAGGAAAATAAGCATAGGGAAGCCCCTCCTTGAAAAGAAGGATATTTAGGTCAGTAGTCATCCATTTAATGTTACAGACTTAAGAAAGCAAAAAAGGAGAAAATGTATTTCTTCTTTCTGCTTATGAAACATGTACCTACAAAATGGTTGTCTGAACATCACAACTGATAGACACCATCTAGTGAACTTCTGCCCAGTATGAAAGGCCAAGACACCTCTAACTTGTGAAAGTCCCTAATTTATCCCAGTTCATGTCCTGTGACAAAACACAGAAGAACCCCCAAATGTAAGGAAATCTGCCAAGATTTTTTAGAAATTACTATTGGATTCAGATGCAAAATCTGAGCCCCTTACTGAGGGTCTTGGGTTTTGTTGGGTGATCGGTCCTTCCTTAAAAGAAACTACCTTTCATGTGCCCCAAGCTGAAAACCAAACACCGCCAATCAGTTCTAAATTATACTGCAAACATGTAAAACAGACATGAGCACAGATGGCTACATGTATGTGTGCATGTCCCACACTTGGAGTGAATTTGTAATGTGTTCATACAGCGTCACTTGGTCATGTGAGAGACTTATAATAAGACTAATTATTTGAATGAAGTGTGAAGTACACAAACACTGTCAACTAATTCTGAGCAGCTACAGTATTGGCTAAAACAATTGTTTGAGGATTAGTAGGATTAGTTGTTGAGATTCAGTATAAACAGATCACAGCAACAATTGCAATTGCTTGGAGGGTTTTGCTTCAGCACGCATGCTGTGGCGGCAAAATGCACACGGAGCATAAGGTCCAGAATATTCATTCAGAGGCAATGGCAGTCGATGGCTGGATGTTGGATTTCTCTTCTAACTGAACACCAGTATTCTGAGTAAGGGATATTCACCTCCTCACATTTATTTCATTCTTCACCCTGTAAGACAACGTGCCAGTGAACCTGTAGTAAAGATATATTCAGCCTTATCTATTCCACTTAAACCTCATTATCTGCAAGGTTTCAGGCTGGACAGTGAGCCGGAGGCAGCCGTGTCCAGCTGTGAAGAGCAATGCTCGGCTCATGTCACATAAACAACAAGCAGGGATTGCCTTGGAGGTGACCTAAGACCTCTCTGGATCTGTTCACATACATGTGCTTTTTTGAAACAAAGCTAAATCCTTGGAGACGAAGTGTCTGTGTACAGAAAGGGTCTCTTTCTTGTTTGATCTTACAAGATGTGAGTTACAGTTACCAAATGCAAACAACCCACACCCGTACTTATTGTTAGCTCTAGCCTGTCTGAAATGCTTGGAGCCTGGCTGATTTTGGCATAGTGCAGCAATGTGGTGCAGCATTGCATGGGTGAAGAGCCTGAGTCCAAAAGGTCTCTTGTAGGAGTGCGTTTCCTCCATAAAGAGCACATACAACAAAGTCCAGAGTATTGCAGCTACTTACATGCAGTGTTACTGAGCTCTGAGGGGCATCCATTTCCAATGAAATACCAATGTTTGTGCTCTCAGTAGGCATAAAGTAACTCCATTTCTTTTTAGTACTTTGTGAAAATTATGGAGAGGTTGCTTGGGTTTGGATTTGCTTTTAAAAGCTGTTTGGTCTCCACTGTTTGTGCCTGTCCAGATAGATTATTTTTTATTGCGTAAGGGCACATAAAAATTTGAAAAACAAACAGAAATTCAGTTATTAGCACAGTTAGAAAAAAGAAAGCAACACAAACCCTGGATGTGTTAAGCATCTCTTTCATCAGTCCACCCTCGTGTGTTGGACTGGGACCAATGAGCTAACACGGAACATCAATCTTTTTCAAAAAACAATGTAATTCTTGCAATGTCTAGCTCGCTTCTGGGATTTGAGACTGTTTACTACAGTTTCTGAATTTTTAAGACAATGTTTATGCAAATGAAAATATTTATCTAGGTTACTGCTGTCAAGTACCCACTGAGAAACATTTTGCATTTATAGATGACCTTAAACAACAATAGCAGAAGAAATTACTAGCAGCCAACATTTGGGATAGGCATGAAATCCTACATAAATCTAAAAAACAATAGTCCAGATTCTGCTGATAGGGACCACCTGGTGCTCCTAGTTACGCAGTTTTAATTCCCATTAGAAACATAGACTTTTGCCTTTGGATTATGATATTCAACCACAGAAACTAAACTACAGCCACTTTTCTGACAAAGAGCAATGCTATTTCATGTTGTCAGTGACAGATTTATAGAAAATTATTGTCTATCCTTTTAGTCACAGGTGAGAACCTTTTTTAAACATTTCAGTATATCAGAATAATCCAATGCTATCACCAAAATAAATTAATATCAATGTACCTTCTGTGGACTTCTATGATATTGTAGGGCTAGACATCATATTACATAAAGTCATGACTATATTTAGACCAATGCAGTTTCATTAGCCTTATAAAAGGATTTGCCTGGATGAAAAGGATAAAGACAATTAATCTAAGCATTTTAAGTGGGTTAGTAAAACTTTTTTAAGACAGTGAGCAGACAGTAATGATAAGAATTAAAGCAGTCCTTACTAAACTACAGTTACTTCCAACTGAACTTTCAACTGATGATAAATCAGAACTTATTTCCCTTTTGCAAAACTTAAGGAGTGGTTGAGCCAAGTCATAGGCAGTGAGTTAAGGCTAGCATCCACTTCTGACACATGCTTTCTGGCTGAAACAGTGAAAGGACATGTAGGGAAATTATGTGTACACCTTCATTTATCAGGTGGACATAGAGTTGCTGTGAGTCTTCTTGGGAAATGGTGATGCTGTTTTTATTGTTCTTCAGTACAGAATGGATTGTAGTTTCAGACTAGTGATTAGGGAGCTCAAAGCAGCTCCTGCACGAGCAAGAGAAGAGAAAACAGTATGGAAGCGCACCTACATGCCTGTATCCATCCTTACAGCACAGAGCTGCTCTCCCCAGACCACTGTGCAGAATACTATTCTCCTTTCTTCAGGGACCACTGGAGAGCCAAACGTGCATTTATATGTGTGTTCAGGACTAGCCCATGCAAACTTTCCCCCCACCACCTCATACTTCTCTGCCACCACTGCCAGTACAACTGCTTGTGAGGATAACCTAGACAAAAAAAGAAAAGCACATTTTTTCTCAGGTCAGTCTGTTCCTCAGCCCACAGTGGAGAAATCCCAAAACAGACTCCTGGCACTGTGAGCCAATGGAAGATAGGAAAAGAGAGGTGACAGAAGGTGTTGGCAGCTGCCTAGGTGGCAGTGCCCAGCATCAGGAGTCTTTTCACATCAGTGTCATTCTGTTTTTATCCTTGCACTCCAATTTATAATCTCTCATGCCACCACACTCTTCTAAGTTTGGTATGACACCAGGGATGTCTTTGTTACCCATATGTATTTGCACAAAGTCATCACACTCACACCTCTAATTATCATGTGGCTCTTCTATCATAAAATCATAGAATCATCAAGGTTGGAAAAGACCTCCAAGATCATTGAGTCTAACCTTTGGCTGAACACCCCCATGAAAACCAAACCATAGCACTAAGTGCCTTGTCCAGTCACTTCTTTAACATTTCCAGGGATGGTGACACCATTTACCTGGGCAGGCTGTTCCAATGCTTAACTACCCTTTCCGTGAAGAAATTTTTCCTGATGTCCAGCATGAGCTTTCCCTGGTACGGCTTGAGGCAATTTCCTCTTGCTGTGCCACTTCCTCTTGCTGGCCTGGGACAGGAGGCCAACCCCCACTTCTCTTCCTTTTAGGTAGTTGTAGAGGGTGACAAGATCTATCCTGAGACTCCTTTTCTCCAAGCTAAACACTTCCAGCTCCTTCAGCTGCTCCTCATATGACATACTCTGTAGACCCCTCCTCACCTCTGTTGTCCTTCTCTGGATGTGCTCCACTGCCTCAATGTCCTTCTTGAAGTGAAGGGCCCAAAACTGAACACAGAATTTGAGGTGCAGCCTTACCAGTGCTGAGTACAGGGGGAAAATCAATTCCCTAGCCCTGCTAGCCACATTATTTTTTATACAGACCAGGATGCCATTGGCATTCTTGGTCATCTAAAGTACTTATGAGTACATTCCCTTTGGCTGACAATTTTCCTGCCAAGATGATTCATCCCAAAAGCATCTCCCACAGCTCTCATGCCACCGTGAGAGAGACACAGCTCACCTTGATCTGTGGAGCACTGTGCTGTCCAGGCACTTCTTCATCACCTGCCTGGCAGCCTCTCCTGCCCTGTCTTGTGGCAGGCAGGTGACACTGGCTGCAGTCTTGGTGGTCTCTGGGTCTGCCTTACAGTGCCTTTACTGCTCAGAATAAGCTGTAATGTGTGCTGCCAGACCTGTTTCAGCTTTAGTCTCAGTTATTCTGGTACAGCTTGTTGCAGGTGTTAAATCATTGACTGTATCTTTGCATCTAGTCAAATGACTAGACTGTAGGGAAAAGAATGCTAAAGGTCAGAAAACAGTTTCTACTCACAGCCAGCTGCAAACTGTACTATTTTTTTCATAAAAGAAGCATTTTATACATGTGTATGTTTTCACATATACATGCACTACATATATATACATAGATATATATATAAATGCATGTATGTGAATATGTGCATGGGAATCTTAGGATATGAGGATGTGCATAAGGGCGTATATATGGATGTACATATGGATATGTGCATGTGGATGTGAATATGTGCATCCATGTATGTGTACATGTGCACTTACACACTTACATGCTTTCACATATATGCCAACAAGTAAAGAAGTTGAAATCACAGTGGTGCTAGAAGTTCTCAGGAGATTTGTTACAAAGTGATTTTTACACTCCCATTTGCACCTATGGACCACTGCTTTGGCATCATAAACAGTTTTCTTCCCCTAAAATAAAGAAAACGTATCTATAATACGAATTCTTTCATAGATGATGTAGCATGACCAGAAAACCTGATGCCTAGAAGAAAATGATTGTGTCAAGCCATTTAACATTTGTGCCTAGGACACCTCCACTGGATTAAAAACAATTATTTTAGACTCTTTAAATAAACTCTCTTCCTAAGGCTGTGATTTTCTGGGAAGATGTCACACCCCAAAGAAGGCATTTTACAGAAAAGTTTTCTAGTTAAGAAATACATTTTTCAGTTATTAAACAATCCTGACAACATGTTCCTCACCACAAGGGTGGTCAAAGAATGTGGCAGGCTGCCAGGAGAGACTCTGTTGTCTCCGTCTTCTGAGGGTTTTCAAAACTGGAGCAAGCATGACCCTGAACAATTTCCTGCCAGGAGAGGGAGGCTGGACTACCCCATCTTGCACTTTTTTGTATGAACCTGTGATTTTCAGCTAGTTACCACATGGAGGAAGCATGTAGTTTGTGCTGACCATATTGACAGGCTTTTATGATTTAAAAAGTTTCACGTTCTTTCTGCAGCCCTCAGTAGTGACTAGAATATTTTCAAGCTTGCAAAGGATCTTGATGGATTCCTGTCCTTAGTTGTCATAGAATCCTGTATTTAGCCATATCTAATTTATTATTTCCTGGCTAGCAGCAGCTGAAGGAGGACAGCCTGATTGAAGTGGTCCAAGCTTTTGTAGCTCTCAGAGTTTCAGTGAGGCACATGAAATGGGAGTTGGCAACAAGCCCCTTAGAAGAAAATTCAGCTACTTCAGCACCCTGCTCAGGAACAGAGACAGAAGCTCATGTGCCACTTGATCCCTGCTCTGCTCTCACAAAGCTCTGGATGGCATATGCAAGGCCTTGTTCACCCCTCTCCAGCCTGAAATAGTTGGTGAAACTCATTCCTCAAGATCCCCTAAGTTGAGCTGAAGAACTGCAAGGATGGCTGTCAAGAGAGCCTGAAGGTCTGGCACCTCAGAAGGTCCATCAGGAGGATTTTCAAAGGCCAACCTGCTGCTGAAGAGCTCAAGTGTGAATGGTACACACCTCAGCTACACTTTACATTTTCCTTGATACTGTTGTAGTTTTCAGCTCTTACTGTCTTTTCACTTCTGTATTTCTCATCTTTCATTTTCCACTTGTGAAAATAAACAAGATATAGCATTAATACTAACTCATTTAGTATTAATTGTAGCCTTGGCAAAAAGGGCCTTTTTCAAAGAGAACTGGCAGCAAAATAAACATGGAAGAGAATAAATGGGGAGAGCTGTCTTTTTTCCTGAGCTGCCAAAGTTGCCTGTGTTCTTACTGGAGCTAATTTTGATTCAGAAGAGGAAAAGAAAACTCAAATTCAAAGTGATAGGGCCAAGTTTACCTAGACTCTGTGCATCTCACAAGGAGAAAACCATATAATTCAAAGTAGGAAAAATCTGTCATTCTTCAGACATCATGGTATTGAAGAGGGACAAATTCACAAGAGAAGTAATGTAAAGGAATGAGCAGCCCAGCACCAGCCTCTAACCACTCTTTGTTCTGCCCTTCTTCAACAAGAAATGAAATAGTTTACTAACAGCCAAGAAAATCCTGGCTTGCATATCACCATATAAGCAGGAAATTCCAGTCATGAAAATATAATCCTGCAATAAAAGAACACGCAGAGAAAATAAGAAAAAATATTTGCAGTTGAGAGGAAGGAAGGATAATTATATAAAATTGAAACACCTTCCTTGCACCTGTTAAATGAAGTAACAAAATCTTGTAGTATATGACTTTTTTCCTCCTAAGGGACTAATATACATTAGATTTTTCTTACTGACAGTGACTGCTATAATAATCCCTTTATTCACATCCTCACAATGTTCTGGAAAAAGAAATTCACTTTGGGGACTAAAAATTCTTTAAACCTGGTCCCAACCCAGAGACATTTCTGAAAATTAGAACAAGATGCTGTCAAGTATTTCTGAATTATATCTATGTATCAAAACATATATTTCTTTGTTTTATTGGTTTTTTTTCCTCATTCACAATTTACAATAAGGTAATTTTTTTTTAACAAAATATTTCTCTTCTACGCCTATACACTTACATGGACAAATAAGTCAGCTCCTTGTAAGTGATTCCTGCAGAACTGGAAGTGTTAGTGGCTATGAGCACACATTGTACATTTGTACAGAAATAACCTTTTTTCAATAATTGTGTCACATTCACATTGCCCATGCTCAGTGGATCATCCCCAGGCAGGTGGGTGGATGGTTGAGATTCCCTTCCCTCTGTGCAGGGTCTGTAAGGCTGTTGCATGGAGCTGAGACAGCCTAGAGAGTCCTGACCCAAGGGGTCTCCCACAAGAACCCCAAAATGCAGCTATTCCCAGTGAAATGTGTCTGTGATGCTGGAGCTGTAACCCTGCTCTTACTGTAAATGCCCTGTGATTTTCAGTGACCACAAGTGATTAAGATCTTAGTTTTAAATTTCATCCATAAGCCTGTACAGGTTCACTAAGATCAAAAAGAAATGCCAGAGAGGAGGGAGAGGGCCATGGATGTCTGGGAAAACTAGTCCTTAAAGAAGAAAAGAGCTGAAATTCCCCATGGACTGTCTGGCTTTGTGTTTTGAATGCCTTTCACTTAAGTTGGTCGGTGGCCTGGTGTAGCCATATCTGCTATAATTGCAGCAGATGGCAGTTGCTGAAACATCTCCTGTATGTGTACCCTTTCATTATGGCATATAAGCACAACATTTCCAGTAATTTAGAGGCAGCTAAAATCTCCTGTTCCTTGGAAGCTGCTTTCCCTGTAGTAGTTCATGCAACATAGTGGAGCAGTACAAACCAGAGAGAAGTACAGTAGTTACTATGTTAGAAGTTGATGTCACTAGTTAGAAGTTCCTACTTAGATTTAAAAAAACCTCAGGCTGCTAAAATCTGAAAAAGAAATGCACAGAATTGTACTCAAATTTCAATTAGAAAAAAAAATCACTGTGCTTTCCTCTCTAGTTTCAATTTGACAATTTCTGTCTAGTTCAATGAAGACTTATGATATATGGGTTTTTAGCACCCTATGAAGCAATAACTTGTTTTTTTAAGGTTCTTTGCCATGATATTCTTTCATAACAACCTGACAGATGGTATGATTTATGAGAAAAGAGGTCTAGAGTGAGCCACCGAGTCATAGTGATCTCAATCTCACTGATTTTTCCAATACTCAGTGTTTTTCAAGAATCACCCTCTACTGGAAGTGTGTTTCATTAAAATTAGGTAAATCAAAAGAACACTTGAGGGTATGAAGTGACTGCAGAAACCCTTAGGCAATTAAAAAAGAAAAAAAAATTTATTCTCATGAAATCTTAAAACAATCCCATGATTTCTTAGTGTATGCTTCAGGAGTTTTGATCTTGCACAGCTGGCAGTACTGTACTCTTTCCCTAACTACAATGTGGCTTCTCTTTCTCCTTATTTAAAAGCAATATTTTATGTTTCAATGAAGAGTCAATCTTTGGAGTTATGCAACTATAAGAACCCTCTTCCCTCTCCCCACCATTGCAGACAAAATCTTGAAAATATAAAGCCTAAAAATTAGGATATGAACACAAAAAAAAATGCAAACCAAATAACAAATAACGTGTTGCCTTTTTTTTTTTTTTAAGAATATCTCAGTGCTTATAACTTAGACTCCTATGAAAAGCTAGCTTATAGTTTTTGGTCTTATAAAATGAGTACTACCATTAGTTAGCCCTTGAAGGAGAAATTACATTGTATTTTTTCTTTTGCAGTGCCTTGTAAATGGAGAGCACCGTTTGCCAACAGTGCCTCATATTGTTTATACTTTTATATCTCTTTATTATTTGTACTACTGTAGAGTCAGAGAGCCTGCAGTAATCACAAGTCCATTCCATTACGTACTACACGCAGCACAAGCAAGCCTCACGTCTGAAGATCACACAGTCTAAATAGATTTCTGTGATCAATTTCTTCAATTAGGGGATTTTTCTTTCCTTTATCTTTGGCAGTGAAGAGGCACTAATTATGTTTTGTCCAAAGATGGCCCGGGAGGCTCAGAGGGGGCATGATTTTAGGCAAGCAAAGGGAGGCAGCACTCATCCTTCACTGGAAGAGGCTCTTGGTGTGGCTGAGCTCTTGCTCCAGGTGGAGCTGCCAACAGGCAGGGAGAGCAGAGGGGCACAGCAAAGCACTGCAGCATTTACTGGTGCTTTACATATTCCCTAACTTCGTTATTTACCATCATCCAGGGGTTAGATATAATAAATACAGCATAATCCAGAAAATAGACAAGATATGATGTCATCCACTTGGTATCGAGGCACTACATTAGGCTTCCTATAGCCAATGGGAGGTTCTCTGTTGAATTGAGTAGGGCATTCATGACATCACAGAGATAGCATACAATGTTTGTGCCCCAAACAGAATAGTTGTGCACTCTCATCCCCTCTGCCTAAAAATAAATATAATTCAGGAAGTGTATATAACAGGAAATTAAAAATACTCCCATTTAAATACTAACCAGAATAAGAACCAGCAGTGTAATAGCATTATTGATTTCTAGCCTGATCCTAATCGGGTTTTGCAAGACCTTGCAGCTGCCAGTCATTCACAGACTTTTCAAAGCAGTTCCAAGCCATGAAGAGCTAAAGAGCTGAAAACTAGAGCTGTTAACACAGGAGCTGCTTGTAGGGACAGTCATCTGTCCAGTGAGGAAGATATTTATTTATAGAAAAGCCTTTGAACCAGACCACTACGTTTTAACATAGTAATAACCAGTTATACTGAATTCAAAGAGCAGTAGGGTGTAACACAGCCATGCATTATATACCCTATTGTAAATGGTCTCAGAGGAAAGCTTGTAATTTAGGGAGGTTTGAATGGCAAAACCTGGGTCATTGTAACAGATACTTTTTCTTAGTTATTTTTATGAAGAACATGAGAAAGAAAAACTGGCCTGAAGAAGTCAGGCAGTGTGTGTTTTAATTCAACCTTAGTTAGCTATGAAACATCCCGGAGCTCAATCCCCCTTGGCCAAATATTTGTTTTAAGATTAATTGTTCACACAGGAACTAAACAGCAACTTGCTGAATTCAAAGCTTTAAAATGAGATTTCTGTTCCTCCTCAGGACGTTTTTCTCATGTGTTGCTGGCTCGTTCATATGTTCTGTCACCTTCAGGAAGCAGGATTCAACCAGAACCAAGGAAATGGCTTTTCTGTTTGTTTGTTTGTTTTTAAGGTTTATCCACGTATGAGATGGTTCCAGGATTCATATTACAGGAGAGCCTTGGGGCCCCTTCAGAGGTCCTTGTCGTGTTAGATCACTTCACTGCAAGCACTCGACAGGCAACACACCCCAGAGCACAGCCCAGAGAGCAAAATCTGGCCAGTGCCATCCCCATGGTGCAGCACACCTCAGGTAGGCGCCAGGTTAGGTTGAAATCTACAGGCAAGAAAAGGAAAAAATGTGAGAAGCACGAGAAGTGAAGCAGAAGCTCTGGTGGTGAAATTTTGGTTACCTGGAGGTCAGTGGTCCAGCCTTGCTTCCACAGAGCCAGATTTTTCGCCAGGGAGGAGTGTGATAAAGGCATATCACCTAACTGAAGAGCAGGGCAAAAAGCTGGCCCTTGCTCCTTGTACAGCCCCCAGTTTTGTCAAACAAGTCTTTCAAAAGCCAACTGTACTTTAATCCAAACTCCTTGAACCATACAGTCAGTTTGGAGCAGGGTATTCTTCTTTGGCTTTTCTGACCAGATGGAGACTCTCCTCATCTCGTCTAATCCTTTGTACCTGCACCTTTTGTTTTCTTAAGAAATTCATTTTTCACTCCTTCTCTTCTCTATGCAGAGGATATGTGTCCTGGTCAATTTTCATTGTTTTGTCCAGGGCTGTAAATACATACACTTCTGAGAGTGCTGTCATCAATTACTGTCCAAGGACTCTGCTGTGGGCGGGCTTTGGTGTATGGCTCTAGCAGCATTAATGTTCCTTCACAAACATTAGAGTTAAAAAGTGAGAGAAACCACCAATCAAAGCCAAATACAAATATTAGAAACCAAGATGTGTAAAAGGAAGATTTCAGTAATGCCATAGAGTGCTTCCAGGTTATTATTGCCAATTATGAAATAAAATATGAACACATGTAGTAAAACACTGTTTCTTTGTCACTAAAAAATAATTATTTTCAAATTAATTTATCTTCTTATTTCTACCTACTTACTATTAATGATGTACTACCCAGAATAGATCCAAATTTTATCTGCATGATTGTTCTCAGCTATCTCATCTTAATTTCCTGTTGATGCAGAATAATCATAATTATTAACTGGAATTTTAGTGTAAGAAGATCATGATTTTTGTCTGTTTTTCATGGATTATGTTTATAGATGGAACAAATTAGAGATATAAAAGGAAATATTGACTCAACCACCACTTTATTTACCTTCGTGTTTTGTGCAAGAATTCTTCTCTGGCTTCCAAGCACTTGATTTCCATTCAAGCATTCAAAATCAGCATTAAAATATTACGTTTTATCACTTGAACCCAAAAATATTGAAAGAAATCACATGCATTTAAAATGGTGCAGAACCATTTGTAGTTCAAGTCAACTTTTGTAGTATCACATCAAGCAGTAAGTTACTTGTGGGATACTTTAAAATTACAATCTTCCTTTTTTTTTTCCCCCCCTTTTTCTTTTGGGAGGAGTGCAAAATGATAGAACTGCACTGAATAGGAGCAGAATCACATGCTGAGGAACCCAGTAAATTTATTTAACCATGGCACCAGTTAAAACGGAAAGTGTCTTCAGTTATAGGTATTTTAAAGTAAAAGGCACATGCTATCGTTAAGTCTGACTCTCATTTATTATAAATCACTTCTTCATTACTCCACAAAACAACCTACCAGAAAATTAATATTAGCAATAAATGAGGATTAACCTATCTACTATTGAAACTGAAGCCAAAACCAACTAAACAAACAGAATCCAGACAGTATTCAATACATAGGTCATTGTTTCAGATAATAACCGAAAAGTGATAATTAGCCACTCTTCCTAGATTGCCCAGAACCCCTGCTGACTAACATATTGGCATTAGCATTCTCTTTTGTGGTAAACAGACTATTTAGATCTAGTAATTGAGTTGAAGGAACAAAACACCAATTCAATGTTACATTCACTAACACTGATTAAATGAAAAATACGACAAAGCACTGCTACAACTTACAATACAGTTTTAGGGTGGAAAAGGCTAAGCAAACTCTAAGCAGCAATCAGCATCTCTGTGGGTTCTGTTGTCTGAGTATGGGTTCTGATGTGAAACACATCTTCCTGACTGAAGTCCAGAGTATGAGATCTGCTATGTTGTATGGTTTGATTTGGTTTAGAGTATGCTTAAATCTTTTTTTTAGGATCTAAATTAGTAATATTATCATCATGCAGCAATGCCTGGGGCTTTTCTAACATTCATATGGAAAGTACATTTGGGTTTGTGCTCGGTATGAGTTAAAGATGCAGACTCTGGCTGAGTTTCACATGCAGATTTCTGCCAATATCTCCCCTATCTCAGCAGTCCAATTTAACAATACACCAATATTCACACTGTTCTAATATAAATAATTCAATTTGCACTAACAGTCATTTAGCAACACTTTTTCCCAACTACCCTCATGTTAATTTTGATATTATATAAATACAGTAAATGATCAGAAAGAAAATGCTAATAACCAGTGCCCTGTGGATGATAATATCACTTATTGACAAGAAAACTTCAAAATACATTTCCTTTCTTCCACAGCCTTCTGACATTAAAAGAAAAAAAAAAAAAAAAAAAAAGAGAAAAAATTCTGCATGTGAAGTGACTTGAGTTTGGCATGCCTAGAGACTGAGATTTTCTGTGTGAAATATGAGTTTTATTTAAAATAGGTCATTAGTGCAGCTGCTGAAAGTGTTTAAATCTAATTACTGCTAAGCTATGCTTTCAGAAAGTAATATTTTGTGGATACAGTTTTGGTCAGAGAGCTGTAACACAGAGATAAATATTATTTAAAATATTTATTTTGCACTCCAGAGTTTCAACAAATATATCTGAATCAGACACTGTTCCTGGCCAAGACAATGACTGGGCTTGATCCAAATACAAAAACAAGTGCAGCTAAAACCATGCATTTATTTTCTGGATTTGTGGTTGAAGGTACCAACCTTTGCCTTTTATATGTTTCTAAAGTTCAAGCATCTTTCCATACTTCCTTACCTTGCCTAGCCTCTCTTTTTGCAGACAAGGTGTGGAAGGAGCATAAATTGTCAGTAGAAATAATAGTTCCAGCCCAGATGCCAGGGTGAGATTGGTTCATGCACAGGAGGACACTTTGAAAGCAATAAGCAAGGTTAATTGTGTCTAATCACCTGCACTCATCTGCCCCACCATGGCACAGAAATCCTGGAAAACCAGGTGCTTCTGACAACAAGACCATGTAGGGCAGTGAAGCTTGTGCCTGGGACTGAATCAGGAATAGAAACCAGTAACATGTTGTTTCTCTTCGTTATCTGCACGGGGAAAACTGCACAACTAGGTTGGATTTAGACGGTTAATTTTTAACTTCTGAAGTTAGATGTGATAAAGCAAAACTGAAGTCACCACAGGGCAAAAAAACCTGCGCACTGCGTCTTCCAGTTTTGGGCTGGATTAAGATAAGGGTGTAGCACCAATAACAATACTCAGTGGCAGTGGCTAACTGAACCACTGGTTTCAATATGTGACTTCTGTGTCATAGTCCTTCTTCTGCATCAAGGTACATAGTTTTACATAAGTTTTGGCCCTGCTTAGAAGAGAAAACTGTAGACTTCTACAGGACTAAGACTACTCTATTATAGTACTCTATATAGCATACATTTCACCAGCTGAATAATACTTTCTCCTTTGCATACGTGCAGTGAGTATAGCTAAATCACCCACTTCTTTTTCCTTCTGTCAGAAGGCTAACCTTCTGGGAATTTGCCAGAGGCAATACAATTTCCTCCAGTAACTCCAGCATCTGATGCGATGACTTGTGCTTGAAATGGAATATACATTTTAAAAGGTTTACCACAATATAGGCTTACAGTTTCTTGGAGATTGTAACAGCTGTTGATTGCCCCTACTTAAAATACCACGTCTTACACCATGGGTTTTTTTTTGTTAACATCCAGATTCCAGATCTTGTGCTCATGATTCTAAAGTTAAAGAACATTTTCCTACTGGACATGTTTTCATTGTGTGATAGACATTCATCAAGATCAAATTCCGTGTCATCTTTATATTCAACTCTATAGATTGACGTGGGAACAGAATACCATTGTTTCAAGTGTTTTTGACTTAAAACATAAGCTTTTCTCTGTCATTCTCAACACTTCTAAATTTTGAGTGTTTCAGGAATACCCATGATTATCTGCTTCACAGTGGAGGAGTATCTCTTCATGGAAAAACCTGGAGATGGCTGGGAAGAGAGCAAACAAGAAAAATCAGCTGATTTGGGAAATCCACACATTTTCTTGCTCAGGTCCCCAACATTTTTAGATACTTTTACAATTCATTGCAGTTAATCTGATTCAAGGTCAGTTATACATGATATCAGAGAGCTCTGATTCCCAGAGTGCAAAATCCAGCATTTGTTGCTTTAATAGGGCTCCCCGTCCCACTAATACGCAGAAGTATAAAATACCACACAACACAGGGCCTTTAACCCTTTAGTAAAATTAAAAGGCTTAAATGTTAGAGGTTGGGGGAGGCTGGTTTTATTGTGGATTGGTTTTGTGGGTTTTTTTAAAGCTCTCCTTTAAATCATGTTCAAGTAACACTGGAAAATCTTAAACTAATCTATTCTGTAAACTAAGAAAATTCCAGACACTTCGTTGAGGGGAGACTATAAAGACTCCCCTGTTAATTCTCCAGTGAGTCCTGTTATTCTGTAACAAGCTGATTAGTCATCTGGCAGCTAGTGGGTTTTGATCTAATCATCCACAGAATTCAACTGGCAGAAGAGCCAAAACACATCTCCTGTGCATGGCAGTCTCTCAAGTCTGAAAGTTGGTTCCAAGAATAACAAGAAAAGAAAAGAAAATTAGGCTTGCTTAGTACCAACACCAAGAAGAAGGTGGGAGAGGAAGGAGGTGGTGGAGAGGAAGGATGGCTGAAGATTCATTGCACATGATTTTTGCACATCTTTTCACTCGTGCTGAGTTTAGTCAATGGTCAGCCTTTATGGATCGTGATGGGAAGGTGGGTGCCATGAAGAAGCAGCTGCCTGAGTGATTACCATGAGGACAGCTCTCAGATGAGACAATTCTGCCAAGAAAATTCAAGTTAAGCTCTCAGAGTAGGAGCCAGGAAAGAGCAGTGCAGTGCAGTAGCTATATATGGAGAATAAGGCATGGGAACAGGGCATTCTACTGCACTGCATATGCTTCACTGCTTTCCTGACAGCTAAAAATAGGATGTCATGCATGGGCATCAGAAGAGTAAGGTTTATTAAGAGGGAGAAAAATAATCTCTTTTTATTTCTAGTTATCTTTCTCTACTTGACTGAATTAAAAGCTAGCTCAAATCACAGTTTAAAGGCCAATTTAAAAATACAGATTTTGCTCCTATTATATTTCATGAAGTTCATCCATAAATGTTCTGTAAGTCCATGTGACGCTATTTATTATTTTATATCCTAGTTGATTCCAATATCTCAATTTTTAACAGCTTAAAAAATACTCTAAAATGCCAAATCGCGTTAACAGCAATATATCAAGTCCTGCAATCAGACCTTAAGCCTAATTTCCAGATTCAAAATATATAGTTACCCAGAAAACCATTTCTTGGGAAAGAGTAGATTTGGTTTGGATCTGATTTAGTGGGAACTGCTTACAAACAAAACAAACAACTTAAAAATTTATTTGTAAAAAATCTCCTATGTAGGAACTAGATACATCCAGGAAATTATATGATAATATTTTCCCCAAAATGAGTAAAAAAGATTTTCACCAAAATGAGCATAACAATTAAGTGTAATCTGATCAAATAAATCTGCTGTTTCTGAATCACTTTTAGAGCAAGATATAAAAGACATTACTTTAGATTTTGAAACAAATATATACTATGCCTGAATATCTACCCAATGAATATTACGTATGTATGTAATACCTGTTGTAAAATGAAATAGAAAAAGGGTGTTTTGAGGAAATGCATTTAGGCAGCAATGTGTTACTGGTTCATATATACAAGAAACTTCCACTTGCAAGATATATTATTTACTTTGCCTTTATGGCCATCTAATTGTGTATGTTTAGCTTTCTAGGTACTCTATTTTACCACCAATATGGGTGCATAAGGCCAAACATGACTTCTCTCAAAGATCCTCAGAAAACTAATGCAATTTGTTCTGATGCTAATCCAAGCTGATAAAAAGCTGGTAATTCACTAGCAAGTGACTCTCACCACTGGCCAGACTGAAGCCTGGGTATAAGCAAGAGCCAGAGTTTTGAAAATTCAGGGATGAAATTCTGACGGGATATAAACTGGTTCATCTTTTTTGGTTCTCCAGAAAGGAAAAGCAAATGGATCATCAACACCACCTTTGGACAATGCAGCCCAACTCAGCATGCTCCACTTAGTACATGTAGTGATTTTGACACCCAAAACAGGTCTTATTCTGTGTCTATAAGTTCTAGACATTTACAAAACTTTACATGAAAAACATCATGGCAGAAAGTAACCAAGTAAATGTCAGTAGAGTTATATGCTGAAGTAAAGTTACAGTCTTTGTAATCCCTAGTTGAAATTTACTTAAGAATGGGACTGTGATTTTGCTACACATGCATATGTTATCCTGCACAAACACACCCTGATTGCCAGCTGCAGCTATGAGGCTTCTTCCATATTCCATTTTCACACAGAAATGCTACTCTGTAGGAGTTGTAGTATGCTTATGCATAAAGACATAAGGCAGAAAGTCTGAAGGTCTGTCTAACAAAAATCACATTGAAATTATGTAGGATTCCCTCTAACCATAACTACTAAGAATTTCAGTGTGAAAACTTGATTGAGGTGAATAAAACAACACTATTAAAAAATTAAATGTATTCATCTAAATGTAATAGCCATGACCCTGATTAACATTTTCTCTGTAACTAAGCTCTCACAGCTCTCATGAGGAATTTTGAGTTATGATTAAAAAACACCTCGTAAAAAATCCTTGTCATGTGGGAAAATACTGATAACTATGTGCATTCTCAGTGAGCACCCAAGACACGCAACAAAATGCTGAAAATACAATGTTCTTCTTTGAGTGGTTACTTGCTCTCTCATCAGTCTAGTTTTACAGGCTAATGGTCCACATGATCCTCTC
Organism: Myiozetetes cayanensis; assembly: GCF_022539395.1. NCBI lineage: Eukaryota > Metazoa > Chordata > Aves > Passeriformes > Tyrannidae > Myiozetetes > Myiozetetes cayanensis. The sequence goes on along the minus strand of NW_026087411.1, from coordinate 81,290,224 downwards.
TCATAGCAGCTACAGCATTTTGTTAAATTATTTAGTGTCAGACATAGAGGAATAAATTTTCCTACTTCTCTATTTAAAACTTGGAGTGCAGGAAAAGGAAGGATACCACAGCTTGCCTGGGATTAGACCAGTCATGGATATTTCTCAAACAAAAGTAACTTCATATTTGTTTTATACAAAAATACAATCCTTTTTATTCCAGAAATTGAGAGTTTCTGTTAGTCAATCCTTTCACTGCTCATACTTATTGTATGTGATACTTGCCCTCCTGACTTTTCACACGTCAGATATAATTTTACTCTTCTCATTTCTCATGTTCTCCCTACCATTAAAAGTATAACACCATCATTCAAGGCACAAGGAGGAGTTACATATTATCCCTTACCTGACTCACACCCTCAGCTTCTGGATTTCAGGCACTTCAGCTCTCTCAGCTAAATATTACACTGTATTTTAAATTCATCTCTTTCATTCTCATATAGACCTTCATATACACTGAATCCTAGAGAAAGACTTCAGCTGGTTTCACTAGGGTTTCAGTCAGATCCAAATTACTTTCAATATCAAACCAGAAGTGCATCAGGAGACTCTTAAATAAGCCAGCTCCAAAAGCCAGTGTGCTCCTCCAACATTAATATCCCAGATTAATCTCAGCTATTCATCATGCTGCAATTTCACGCTTAGCACATGCAACTACTAATTACTGTATGAGAGCTGAAGTGTCAGAGCAGACATACACCTGACTTAGGATCCTGGAAAACCTCAACAGCAGCCCATGAAGAAAAGCAGAATAGGTCACAGCAAGAGTCTGCATTGAGTCAGCTGAAGAAGGAGGCTTACTCAGTTGGCTGTTCCGATTAAATGCCTGGATAAAGTTGGAATGCCCTGGTGTGACCTCCCTTCCTGCAAGTCTGCTATGATGCCTTTATATGATCACTGTACTTATGTAACGTATCCTGCAGTTGAAGGATGGAAGTGAGCTGTAGATTTTTTTTCTGGCTTTCTTTGGCTCTCTAGACCTGTGCTGTTGAACTGCTGGGAGATCGGGACAAATCTAGGGATACCACTATCCCTCTGTATTCCCCCAGATCTGCTTTTTGAGGGCAGGAGGTGTACAGGTCCATGGGTCCCACTAAAGCCTCTCTCAATACAGTTATCATTAGCAGGCTTTTGAATATTAGAGACTAACAAATGTCTTCCTTACCTCTCTGGTGCTTCAGTTTCCCAGTCTAAGCCCTATCTCATGAGTATATAGCAGGGCTAATAAAGGGGTTTCACATCCAGAAATCTCAGTGTTAAAAATATCCAGTTTGTGAAACTTCAGAATTATACTCACATACATCCCTGGAAGTGTTCAAAGACAGGTTGGATGGAGCTCTGACCAACCTGGTCTAGTGAAAGCTGTCTCTGCCTACAACAGCGTGTGGGAACTAGATGATGTTTTAAGATCCTTTCTGACCCAAATCATTCTATGATTCTATATCACAAAAATGAGAAAATGCATAAGAAAAAAATAATCAGTTGAGACAACTGAACATTTAAGGCATCAGTACACTAAATCCTTAGTAATTAAAAATATCAGTGAAATACCTGAATGATACCTACGACTTTCATGAAGTTGCAAAAAGACTAAATTTTCCACAAGAATGCCAACCCAATTCCTTTTTCCAACTTGCTCTATAAAGAGCAGTGATTTGGCAGATCTCTTGAGAAAAGGAGACCAAACAACTCCTTTGTTACATTGCCATGGAAATACAAACAGAGCACCTCCTGCTTCCACAGGCTCCAGCGGTTCACAGCTCAAAGGTACTGTAGAGAACGAGATGTAACAGACCCAGGAGCCCAGGTAATAGACGAATGTAGTTACTACCCCTTTCTGAAATTTTTTCTGAAGTTCAGATCATTTATGTGAAATTCAGCATGTTCTTGCTGTAATGCTGTCATTATTTTGCATTTGTATGTGACTCTACCCTTCTCTGTTGCAGCTGGGAATAGAAGCAGGAATACTGAAATGCCATATGAAAGGCTGTGGGGTTTTTCCCTTTTCCTTTTTTTTTTTTTTTTTTTTTTTTTTTTTTTTTTGATGTGAAAGAGAAAATTCCAGAAACTTCTTGAGTGGCCCTGTTTTTATAGGGTTCTTAGGCTGGTTTTTGAATAACCAACCAAGTTTTTTCTCCATTAAGCCACAAAGTCTTTTGAAGGGCAGCCAATTGTCCACAACACTCAACCTTCAAGTTTTCTTCTCCCTGTTTTTTTTCTTCTGAAGTATTGTTTGAGTGGAACTCTTCCAGCCTGCTTCAGGAGACACCCTAATGCCTTCTCCATATCTATATGCCATGAGAAGGAACTGAACCAAGAGTTACATGACGAAGTTATTAGTGAGATCAAAGAGGCAAGCAGGTAGAACTCATAATTCTACATATTAATTGGAATAGGATATGTAAGAAGTTGTTTCAGTAAATGAGAATTGAAAGATAACAGTGCTTTGTTAAATGCCTTCATTGAAACTACCAGCTACTGTTTTTCAGAGATGAAAGTTCTGATCTGCCTATAAATACTCTTTATCTATAATTTTATTTTTGCAGAATGAGGAGTAACTGTAGTGTTCCCCTGAACGTATGCAGCTTGTATCCTTTTTTCTATATTTTTTTGCTATCTATCAAACTACTGTGCTTGTTCATGGTTCAGATGTGTCAGATGCTTCAGACTGATTAGACTCTTCCCCAGAACAGGATTACAGGTGTTCTCTGTGGAAATATTAAAATCTTGTACGTACAAAATCTCCCCCCAGACAGCTACAATCAGCAGCCTGTGCCCTTCAAAGAGGCTCTCCAGGGCTTGGCAACACCTTTTTTAAACAGGCAATTTATCTTCTGATAAGAAACAAGAAAGAACTTCATTTACAGTTGTTCAACGTTATTAGAGCCTATGCACGCAGTTTCCATAACAAGGTAGGAAAAACAAGCCAAGTTTTCTACGTAGGATTTTTCTGATCTCCAGGATATAGGAACACACCTATGGTATCTTGGTGTATGAGTCACTGGTTGCTGATGTCATGCAGTATGTGCTGTAAGGCTCAAGTAAGTGATACAGAGAGTTCACTATAGGACAATAGCTTCTCTACTCTGACGTATCACCTGCCTGTTACAAAATGGTAACCAGGAAGAAAGTTATTCTAAAACATATAAAAAAATTGCATTTGGAGACAGAAAAGAAACATTCTGTTTTCCATTTGTAGTGTCATGCTGTTAAGCCTGTGATTATAGTGCTGAGCATGGAAAATCAAGAGCAGCACTGACCTTTGTCCCCCCATCTGTCTCACTGCCACTGGGCTCCCCGGGCACCCTGCAAGCCTGTGAGGCTGTGGCAGCCATGGTGTGCTGCAGGCAAGGAGAACTGCAGAAAGGGCTGCCAATTTTAGTTGTTCCTCAAGGTCTTGGAAAGTGTTCTTAAATATGGCTCAGCAAACAAAGCAAAACCACGCTCCTGAACAGTTTGTAACATTTAAATAAGAGTCTCATGTTTACTATCCAAACAGCTGTGTGGGTGTTGTCAGAATGTGCACTCACACATCCCAGACATCCTGACACACACAGGGCAAGGAGGGAAAGCAGTTTATTTCAAGTGAAAAAGCATCAACAAAAATCGGTGAGCCCTTAGACAAGTGAAAATGAGGCTTTGCAGGGGTCCCCATCACAGGTGGGAACACATAGTGTTCTTGTGGTTTGCAAGGACCACTGTGACTACACCAAAGGAAGTAAAAGTAAATGCAGCTGGCTGCTACAGTGAAGAGGAATTGTTTACCTACACACCTATTGGACATTCTAGAACATTTGTCAGCCAATGCACACATTGATCAGACTATGCTCTATGCACACACCGTAACATACCTTTTTTGAGACATAGACTAGTGAAATACAGTAACAGTTCAGTGTCAAAGACAGTTTTTTCCCCTTACATCCAATGTTCCCTCTTAAACTCTCTGTTAAAAGATCCAGGTCCTGCTCCCAGAGGTCTCTTTTGCTTAAAACCCTGCTTCTCTTTATCCTATGGAAAAAGCAACTCCAGACACTCCCTTGGGGCTGGTGAGGTGAGTCTATTCATGTATCTTCTAGGATCCTGGGTTTTTTTCTGCAAATAACTCTCTTTCCCTACTCTTTCTTTGTGCTTTCACCTTCCAAAGAATTGCCACCACAGCAAGCACCCAAATTCTCATTTACTCAATTCACTCTTTCCTTAGAAAAGAAGGCTACCAGCTGCTTTAATGCTGAGAAGGATACTGAGCTGTCTGAAAAGCAAAGAGTCAGTCCAAGGGGAGAAGGCCATAGACATTATTTTACCCAACTGCAGAAGGGTAAGTAGCCATTAATTAATGAGGCAAAAACATGTTTATTGTGATAGCAGAAAAGAGACCTTGAAAATTCAGACTTTCTCCTCTAGTTGTTTTACTTTGGTGTTTTTTGAACTATACTGGCAAACCTGAGAAGAACAACAGCAGGATATGGTGAAAGTAAAGGAATCACTCTAATGCAGTCTATATGAATTAGGCAAGTGTTAAGATATGGCCTGTTGGATTCATACAACTGCACTGGAAGCCAATGTTGCTATCAGACCTGTGTGATCCTGAAACAGCTTTTGTTACTTGTGGGTGGCTCCTAGTTCTGCTAAGTAGTGTAACTCATAGATGATTCTCAGATGGTGGTCACCTGTGGGCACTGTTTCCCCTTCAGCCCCTTTCACTACCAGTCCAGCATGCCCTGAGGCTGCTGGCCACAGGGCTTCCCAGGAGGTACAGTTGTCCTCCAGAAACCATGGAATGTCTGACTCTTTTAAACTGCAGATGAATGTGAGGATTTGTTAATATTGATTTATGGTTGAGAGCAAAGTAGTCCATAATAAAGTTGGTGAAGATACCTGTATTCATTTTCACAGAATCACAGAATATGCTGAATTGGGAGGGACCAACAAGGATCATCAAGTCCAACTCCTGGCCCTGCACAGGACCATGCCCATGAATAACACCATGTGCCTGAGAGTATCATCCAAATGCTTGTTGAACTCTGCCAGGCTTGGTGCTGTGACCACTTCCCTGGGCAGCCTGTTCCAGTGTCCAAACACCCACTGGGCAAAGAACCTCTTTCTGATATCCAGCCTAAACCTCCCCTGACACAACTTCAGGCCATACCCTCAGATCCTGTCACTGGTCATCACAGTACCTGCCCCTCCTCTTCCCCTCACAAGGAAGTTTTAGATTGCAATGAGGTCTTCCCTCAGTCTCCTCTTCTCCAGGCTGAACAGACCAAGTGCCTTCAGCAGCTCCTCATACGGCTTCCCCTCAAGGCCTTTCATCATCCTCATTGCCCTCCTTCGATGTTCTCTAACAACTTAATACCTTTCTTGTATTGGTGCCCAAAACTGAACACAATATTCAAGATGAGGCCACACCAGTAGAGAGTAGAGTGCGACAAAAATTTTGTTAGCAAAGATGGCCGGAGCACTTCAAGGCTATGTAATTTTAAGTGCTTAAAACCAATTAAGACCACCAGTCATTGTAGGTAAAAGGCAGAATTTTACCCACACATCCTCTATTAACTCTTTCATTAACAATTTTATTTGGCTAATGCTGCAGTAGTTATTAATACACATTTCAGAGTTATAACCCAGAAACTTAACCAGATAAATCGATATCTGAACATAGCCAAGTATCTTACCAAATCAAAGAAAACATATGGGAACTGCTCGTGACAACTTTCCAACAATTATGTAGCATGCTGTTTTCACACTAATGCCAGGAGTTCAAATACAAAGCCCACACCCCACAGTAATCTAAAAAATGCCCAACTAGTGAAAGAAAAACTATAGTGAAGTCCAGTAAAAAAATAACAGTAAAATATATAATGAATACTTAGCGTTGGTGGGTCATGCAGATTCTGCAGTTAGGGGACACTTGGAGAAAGATGACAGAAAACAGTCACTGAAATAGCAAAACTATTAAAACTGGAACAGCTACAAAGCTTGGAACCATATGTCTTAGAAAAGCTTCAGAGAAGTTATGTTTCTATTCCCTGTCATATGAACAAGAGCAAAGAGGCATTTACCTGTATCAGGAAGTAGAAGATATAAATCTTGTTATGCAATTTGATCTTGGAATTTATTGCTCCAGGATGTCACTGATGCCAAAAATCTAGATAAACTGAAATAATAAATATCTTTTCATAAAGAAAAAGATATCCATTGTTGTAGCAATTAGTGTTACTAAAAGTACAGGAAAGGGTATAAACTATTTTTTCACAAGTTATTTCAATCCATGTTTGCTAAAGAACAAAGGAACTTCCATCTATTAGATGGGGTTCTTGCCTTTTTTGAATTATCAATACTTTCTTTTCATTATCTGATTTCACCCATCTTGAGAAAAGACACAAAAAGCTATCCTCTTATACTGGCAATTTCAACATTAAAACTTTCACAGAGAGTAGGAGGAGGCACTGGAGAAATATGCTAGCAGAAGAAAAGATGATTAGTAGTTTTAAAGCTTATTAATTCTTCTTGCTCCACTGAAGGTAAGAAAATACTTACTATACTCTCTGCACTCTACTGAGAAATATTCCCAAACCTTTGTTATGTTCCAGTATTATGGATTAATGAGGACATGACACAGCTAGCTAAGAGCATCTCCCAGTTAACCTTGCAGGTTAACCAAGACAGTTAATACATCAGACTTGGTGGCACTGCTTGGTGATATTATATCAGATTTTTGCCATCACTTATCCACCAAGTGCATTTTAAAAGAGCAAGAAAAATGCAAGAAATGGCTGTCAGGTCAAAATGGATATAAACTGGAAGGACCGGTGGCTTTAAATAAAAAATCACCACATGGACTGTCTCCAAAGATTTTCCAGAAGATATGTATTTAAACCTATTCATTCCTTCTCTTCCAGTTTCATAGGGTTGTAAAGTAAGTTCTCTCTGGCATGTTGACAGGCCATAGGTGTGCAGTGTCATCTGAGATGGCGTTTGAGCTGGCGGATACAACACAGGACCCATGTCAGGGCAGCAGGGACTCATCTGCAAGGGCAGTCAGAGGCCAGGCAGTCTCCTTGTGGGTATCTCATACGGTGGGTATATCTCATACGGTGACGTATGTGTGTGGGTGACTGAACCTAGACCCCAGGACATACAACTTCACTGATTTCAGTGGGAAAACATTAATTGATGGTGTCTGAAGGTGTAGCTGAAAATATGATCCAAAACTATAGCAGAGCATAATTAAATCTTGTCTGTTACCCAAATGTTATAGTTAATAATAGGTAGAGAACAATGAACAGCAGTCTCATATGTTTTGCTAATGCTATCCGAGTAATCAGACTTTAAAACTTTAGCCTTGGTTCTAAATGAATATGACATGCTGTTTATCAGCACAGGGCCCTTTCAGCTCTCTGAAGTCTTACAGAGGAGGAGAGGAAAATAAATAATGAAGGATCATGTTATTAGCCTTAGGGAACCTCTACAAAAGAAACTTGCTACATAATTCTAAAAATCCTGATTAAAACTAAATTATACTCTCACACTGCTGTTTGTTAAAGTGTAAACAGTCAAAGCTGTTATGTCCAAAGAAAAATTCTTTTTTGTGTACATATTTTTTAATAGTCATCTTATTATCTACTGAACTTATGACCAGAATTGTTGTTTGATCCAGGAAGGCATCAGCAGTGTGCAACGACACTGATATACATCTTGAAATTCAGTGCCTTTCATCTACAGCAAATATAAGACTGGGAAAGAAATGTTATAATCTCCCACTGACAGGACTTCTCATATTATTTTACTCCAATGACCAGAACTGAAATCACAATGTATAAAAGTCAAAGTGTTACTAAATTCTAGTTTAGGATCAAACGATTCCATACACAACACCTCTCAGTACCATGTAGTTTTTGTGCCTTAGTGGTCGTATTCCCATCTCCCCATTGTAAAAGATACTTTCTTCTTGCTACTGTGAGAAAGAACAGCACAAACAAGGAGTTGAACATCCAGGGAAAACAATAAACCAACTGTACAAAGCACTGCAGCGTCATGAAGCAAAAACAAGAGAGAGAGAAAAAAAAGTAGGAACTTATTCATTGGTGTTTCATAAGTGTGTGTTGTTGGTTGTAATGGAGTAAGGCAAACTTTCTTGACAGAATTGAAAACTATTTTTGGAAAGAAAATAACTCACAAGCACGAGATAAGGAATTTCAACAGGGCAGACCAGGAATGTCTTCAACATGAGGTTCCTTCCTATACAGTGAGATTCCATTTTAGTTGTTTATTAGAAGTCACATCAGTTCCATGATCCCTACCAAGGTACAGGAAATTGGTGTACAAAGACAGATAGATAGATAGAAAGACAGAGAGAGAGAGAGAGATTGATAATCAAATGCACACTGTGTGTGTGTGTGAGTGTGCACGTGCTGGCAACACTGAAGAAATCAAGAGGTCTCCTAAAGGCAAAATGGAATAAAAGCCCATATAAGATACTGGTAGCATGCCATCCCCTGTGAGTGTCCTGATAGTTTACCATTTTCCCCACTCAGCATTATAATTTGCTAAAGCAGAACATGAAACTCTACAAATTCTAAATGTATGCAGCCAAGAAGTGGAAGCATCCGAGAACAGAGACCCTATCAATAAGTAAACTTTGAGCAGAAAAGCAGACTTCTCCCTGTTTTCAACCTTTCAACATGCTTATCTGGAAATGGACTTTCTCCCCAGCTTGTTCTCTAGTCTCCCCCTTCCTCCCCACCCAGGAGCTGGAAAAGTCTTGCTGATTCCTGGGTACTGCTCTTTCTTGTTCAGTGCCTGTGAAGCTGATATCCCATCCTAATGCAAATCAGTTGCACAGCAAGAAAATGAAAAAGGATAGTTGACCTAACTGCTTAGGAGGCATAACAAAGCATCTTTGGTTAGTTTAGTGTGCCTCCTGTGGCTCTCTGCTGTCTCTCCTCCCAGGCACGGGTAAGTTTGTTTGCCTTTACTAGTTCACCAGCCAGTGCATAGCTACACTGTTCCCCTGTGGACAGGGCAGAAGGGCATTAGCCAAGGGGATGATGGCCCTGTGCCAAGCAATGTAAATAACTTTCCTCTCTGACTTCTGTAATTTCTAATAGAATAGGTCAAAATATAATTCTTATTTTCTTTAAATCCCCTATGAAATTTTGCCTACATGTAAGGATGCAGGAGTAGCAGGTTGTGTCTCTATATGCTGAGCAGACATATTAAGCATGCATCAAACAAGAAATCTTCCAGCAATCTACAAGAAATCGTCCCTTGCCAAACACAGGCATGGGTTTAAGATTAAAGACTCAAGGTTTCAAGCCCCACCTTTGCAATGGCCCCTGTTCCTCCTCTTGAACAAATCCCATTCCACATCCCAATCAGCACAATTATGTAGCATAGCTGTCCTTTAGTCGATGCAGTTTTAGATTACTCTCTCTAGTTGGCAATATTATTGCATTTATCTTTCCACTTATCAACCAAATATCTAAACTTCAAACAGCATATACTTTCTAGTTGAGTAACAAAATAAACAGCATAATTCTATCAAGGCAATTAAGCAAACATTGCACAATATCACCACCTGAGGCTGTAAGTCTACCAGATACCTCCTATCATCCCAGCTAACCTAACTGCAACATGATATAATTAGGAAATAGAACAAAAGTGATTCCTGAGCTGCAGATAGGAACAAACAAGAAGAAGCACTAGATGGGCACAAAAGGTAGATGTTGATTGTGTATGTTATGGGTCCATGTCAATGACAGATGGAAAAAGTTGGGAGAGGATACACACACAGACGGGGAGTACATGTCATTGCTGCCAAGTTTTCCTATGATTCTGGCAAGGGCTGTCTGTGGGTTAGGTTTTCTGGTTTAAAAAATTGCCCAGCAAGCAATATCCATTTGTCTTTTGACCTTCCTATGCTCCACCCTTATGCAGCCAAAAATTCTGAGCCTTGAACAAAAAAGGAATCAAATTATATGTTACTGTATCTTTTGAAGCAAAACGTTTAGGAAGATTGTTAAGGAAAGTAACTCTCAGTTTCACATCAGTCAGAGCTAAGCTGTCATAAGGCACTGAGAAACAGCTGAAGTACAAGAGTGGTGAGATTACAAAAAAGGTAGGATTAAAGATGAAGAACATTTTAATATATGAAAGGACAGTAGAAAAGGGTGCTTATTTATCAGAAGAAGAGAAGGTAGATGCTCTCCTAATAAGAACTGAGGTCATATGGAGTAACCAGATGGTAATACTCAGTCCTAAGGACTGCTGTTCACACCTGAGAGTCAAATGTTAACTAAGACTGAATTTCAACCTGGGGAGACAAAAAATTAAAAAAACCTGACTATGCTATCTAAACTTTATAAAGGGAAAGATATTTAGAATTTGCACAAATTTACAGAAAACTAGGTGATTCCTTAATGAAATACAAATGTCAAGCACCTCTAATTTTTTTTTCATTTCTCATTCTTTACCTATCCCTACATTCTATTTTTCAGTTTTGCTGAGTTTCATTTTGAATGCAATAGAGTGAAGCATTTGCCATTCATTTCTATTAAATGGCTTGTGATCTCCTTGGAATAGACTTACTCTATGTCAGCCAGTCGAAATATTCCCCTCTCTTACATCTGTTCTTGCCAACAAAGCAGGTCAAAACAGAATGATTTTTCTTCTCTTCATTTCCCCCATATTGAAATTTTGAAAATATTCAGGCAGTTCCAGTTCCTAATTTCCTCCTTTTATCTCCTTAGATTACTCATCTGAGACTCCTTGTAATCCATTTCCTCAAATGCCACAAGTAATTAGGTCTCTGTATATAGTTATTTACCTCTAGTGATTTCTTTAATTTTTACTAAGCCATGCCCATTATAACTGCATTGTCCTCCCCAGGTTTTCTGCAAATTTTCTTGCTAAAGAAACGTCTGGAAGTAGCATTCTAGGAACAATTGAGTGTGAGCTGGAATAGTATCACTTCACTTTTCTAGGTCCTATACTTACCAAAAAGACACATGCAGTGTGTATCTCCCAGGGGTGCCTCTCCACATTCTTCTCCATAGCATCTTCTTGGCCAGTGCCATTCAGCTCTGGAACAATGGAAATTCAGACCACAATAGTTTGCTTGGGATAATTTAACACAGTTGTAGATGAAGCCTTTTCAGCAGGTTTCATGTCAAAGCAGAGATAGTTTTACATTTTGCAGTTATGCTGCAACAACTCATAGCATGTTATTTCTTCTCCAGAAATTTAGACCTGCTTGGGTGCCAAGCTCTAGTCCCCAGCAGGGATCAGCTCCTTGCAGAAGGACTTATCCCCACATTCCAGGTGTGACAACATGGTTGTCTCCCCGATATGTCCAAGTAATGACCTTATCATCTTCAGTCATCCTTGTCAGCTCCCTCCACGCCCTTCTGCCACCACTGACGGCTCCCCAGCCAGAGCTCCATCCATGCTACCCTTTCTGGAAGGCACTCACTGCCCTCTGCCAATCTGGGAATTTTTTATTCATGTCTTTTAATCAATCTGAATAAATGTTGTCAGTGTAAGGTTGCTACTGCTCACAAACTCTAAGACTTTTAAGATGTACCGCATGTTCCTACAATATGGCTGGCTCATTCCACATTAGCATAAAAACTACACACCATAAACCCATCCAACTGCTTTTAACATAAAAAGGAAGTTTTCCACTGAATTTTATAAGAGCTGAATTGAGGTCTTGTGGTCCTGCTACACTGAAGTATTTACATTCATGCCAGACTCTAAGTATGTGAAGAAGTCTCATGAATTCAGTAGGCTTCTCAGACGCTTAAACGCTTCAATCAAAACTTTAGGATTTTTTTAGGTTGTTGTAACAGGGCCACTGTTATTCAAAATAAAATCAGTGTGAGAATTCCCTTCATTCCTATGAAAGGAGAAATAGGTCTTTACATTAATATAGATGTATACATATAGTGTGCCTCTTCATATACATATGCACACATTTACATACGTATGTTAGCATCCCTTCTTCATTTTCCTGAAAGTAAAGCTTTCATCTCATTCATAAAATTAACTGCAAAATCCAGTGTTTGCATCCACATTCTTTACAGTGGAAAAATACTTTCCTTTTAAATGCCCTTGTCCCCATGCCGATGGGTGCTCTCCAACCGGGACACTTTCTCAAAACAGACAAATCAAAAGCCTGAACCTAAGAGGAAGAAATATTGGCCTTAGAAACATATTTAAAAAAAGAGAAAAAAAAAAAAAAAAAGACAGTTGGGCAACATACTGAAGGATTTACCTCAGAGACCATCAAAAGGAAGAATCATTTCCTTTCTTGCTTTAGGGCAATGTTTATTTAGATTAAAATGTAGAAGGTGCAGTAGAAATAAACATCCTCATTGTCTATAGAATCTTCAAATAGACCTTCATCTTCTAATGGCATTGAGGGGGCATTTAAGGCCTTCTCCCTTGATTCTTTTTCCCTCCCTGATCTCCTTTATGTATATATATGTATGTATGTATATAAAATATGCAGACTTCAGCATACAAATTCCCTACTGAAATTGAGTGAATTCATGCATATATATGCTGAGCAGCTGCAATCACATGTGATGCAGAAAGGGGAAATGCAGCATTTCAGCTGCAAAGTCTCCAAAAATTAAATGAGAACAATGAGACTTCACCTTGGGGTAAAGGCCAGCAGATTAACACCAGAAGAGACAGAAACAGTATGTTCTCAATTCTTCTGTCTGTGATGGAAAAGACTGAATTCTTGCATTTCTTTACTGAGGAACAAGGTCCTCCAGATTTGCTGTAAGTCACAACAGTATAGAAACACATGGGTAGATAAATACAATCTTATGTTTAACTAGCAAGTTGTTTCTGCTCTGTTTTTATTTGATTCTCCATGACTCATAAATAAAATTAAATCAATAACATCTGTGAACATCACTGCCCTTCCTCTCCTCTCAAATACCCCATAAACTTCCATAACTTTCTTTATTGCTCTCAAGTCTCATGTCAAGCTATGTTAAAACTTCTAGCCCAACAGGAAATAATGTCTGGATTACAAACACTTGGGTTTTTTTATTGTGGCAGGCAGGGAGAGGAGATAACACTCAAATACAGGAGTATTAAAAGGATTATGAAAACTGTTGTGCTTCGAGGGGTTTCTTTGGAGTCTTTTTTCTCCTTCAAGTGCAAAACACATGGGAAGGGAGCCAGCCGGCAGAAATGTTACAGAAATGGGCTCTGGAAAATTCAAATCAGCAGAGAAGAGCACCAATTTGGCCTGCTGTATACTGTTAAAAACTCCCCAGATGTTTACTCTCCATGAAAGTGGTCTGTGGATAATGCCAGTGTTAAGAAAAGCAGCTGTGACTGGTGTCAGGACCTGGGGGTTTCATCAGTGGTAATGTCACTTCTGTACCCTCGGTGACTGGAGAGGTAATCACTACAACAGTTCAAGAGCTATCCCAGTATTCCATCTGTGCTGTGCCATTTCTCACCTGCAACTAAAGAAGCACAAGGGTATTTCCAAAAGGCAGCTGGCAGAGGCAAAGGCTGGTAAGGAGAGACTGCTTTGGCTGGTGAGGTCTTGTAGTACGGCTTGACAGGCACATTGCGTTACAGCACACAACTCACAGCTCTGCTGGGACTATGACTTCTCAAGGGACAATTATAATTTCTTCCTGTTTTCTCTCTTTAAAGTCTCTGAAATGAGAGGGCTGTTGTCAGTGTTCTGTGTGCCCTGGTTCCAGCAAGAAAAGATGTTAGATGTTAACAAGTTTTGGGGATAGAATTGAGGACTGAATAGGATAAAGGAAGTTAAATTTGTTGCCATTTCACTCACACCAACTATTGGGAACAGTGCCTGTAGTGTAATATGTTCAACCATGTTTAAGTGGTGTCTAAGAGTTGGTTGGGGCAGAATCAAAAAGGAAATTAACAACTAACTGATGACCTAGGATCTAGTTCTTGAGCTCATTCCTTGGCTCTTCCCGGATGTACAAAACTATTTTTCCTCTCTCCACTGAAGGAAACAGCTATTTGGGTTAGTGTTGTTAGTTGCCATGCCTTCATATACCAGGCTTTTATAGACCAAGCTTCATTTGTGGAAGAGATATGATAATGAAATAGATCTATTTCCTGGATGATGTAAAAATTTATATTGTTAATGGTCCCATTTCTTCCCAAAACTTATTAATCTCTCCATGAGTGATCACAGGGAGCTTTGTATGAACACATTTACGTATATAATCCCTTTCTCCTGTGTCATTACCTTCTCCCTTTTCACAGAGAATTGACAGCCACAGTTCAGACCCATCCTACACAGTTGCATACACCCACCTCTGAATCTGAACAAAAAAGTCATATGCAGGTCAATTTGGTAGGTGGTTGGAACTGTGCAAGTTTCCCAGACCTATGTCTGAACCTTATGTAGCTGTGGTACGTCAGACACTAGCATGCATGGGACATGAAGATCAGAGAGCTTTCTCTAAGGGATCATTAGATTATGCTCTACACTGTGATTTCTGAGCAAGATGATATCAGTTGATGTATAAGCACAGGCAGTATATACCAGCATAAAGGCAAGCCCAGCACTGAGAGCAGTTTAGTCTAACTTTCACTTCTCTGTCCTCAGCTCACTTGAAGAACAGACGTGTTCAGTTATATGATGTGAGACTGAAGAAGTAGTTGCCCCATCTTCAGTTCTCATCTCAGCTTAAAACCAGTATTTTTGAAGCCTGCACTAGGCAGGCTTTGTGCATATCAACGTATCAAAGGTGGGTGTATTCTAGATATTTGTCTTGTCTTGAATGACTTCAGGATCCAGTGTTCTGTGTGTAATCCTTCAATCATATCCATTTTCATCAGCTTTTTCCAAACTCACAAGTTATCATTTGTCCATCCCAAAGCATTGCATAAGCTTTGCATATTAGCCCCTCTCACATACCCTAACAAAGGTTGAATACTTAATTACACTAATCTAATTTGATTAAGGAAGCTCAAAAGTGCTGTTATTTCTTACTATCTGTATAATTCCTGTTTATCTGATGATCTTTAGCATATGCTTCAAAGAGACTCAGGGACTGCACAGTCCAGATCCATAACACATGATCTAGAAAACCTAGTCTATTTTCAGCAAGCTTAAATCAGTTTGTGCTGACTTCTAGTCATTATCAAATAAAGTTAATGAAGTTAAAAGAAATTCTTTTCTGTGTCAAAATTATTAATTTCACTTGATAATTATGATGGGCAGATACTGTATTTAACTATCCATGTTTGGTGACATGTTATTCCTTGTTTTTCTAGCTCTTTTTTTTACCAAACAACTAGACAGTCTTTCTGAAAAATAAAAAGAGATCACATCTCCAAAATGTCCCATTTGTGTTTGTGAGTTTGGAAAATAAATAACCCTGAAGTCGTGGACTTCTTTCTTCTAAACAAAAGATTATCACAAAATGTCGAGATTATTTTTATGCCCCTCTTCTTTCTTACTTGGATACTACCTCCCACACCCACCTCCTGAAAAGTCAGTAAGCTCTGCGCAGTCAGTCCCCACTTCTGTGACTCAATCTCAGAGCATTAAAGACTTAAGCTTGGCAGGTGTCCAGGATGAGGAAATATTAACAAATCTCCCACAAAGAGCACTCTAATCATAGCAAGCACTAAAACCTTGAACATAATGTTTCCTTCATGTATAAGATTTCCAATTTGCTTAATGGCTTCTCAAACTTTGCAGTGTGATATTGCAAATGTTCTTTTAAAAACCCCAAGTCCTCCCCCAACACATAACCAGCATGTACATTACATAAAGAAAAAATGTAATTTACTATTCATTTCTGGCTTCTGCTGAGAAGTCTTCTTCCAAGTATCATTTATTGGAAAATTAAAAGAAATACCATGTTCAAGTTATCTTTCAGAGCTGCCTCATCTTCTAATTCCCATTGCAACAACAGAGGCACATATTTCCATGAAACGTTGTTGTTTATCTCTTTTTGGGTGACCTCACTGAAGATTATTTGGAAGAAGATGGAAATGCAGCCTGATTTATTGGTAGCTGGAGTCTAACTTTCCCACAAAAGTTCAAATGGCAGACTTTATAGCTACAGCTAAAGAGTCTCAGTTCTGTAAGTCATTTCCACAAGTCCATGTTTAGTTGTCTGCCTCACACCACGCACTCAACCCTCCTGCTTTCTTTTATGATATGAGTTGACACTGCTTCCAGATAGTCACATCCAGAACAAGGGTATTTACAAAGATATGCAATTGCACGCAATTGTGTTCATACCTAAGGGGTATGAACAACATCCAGCTAAACCCAGTTTTCCTGCCTTATCTGTATTTAGGATGTGGTAAAATTGTAGCAAATACTCTGGATAATGCTTATCTGAGGCCTGTAAATTCATCTCTATAATAATTACAATTTAGTTACCCAGAGAAAGGTGTATTACAGCAGTTATTCTTCTTATTCACTGGCATAGTCATGTCTGCCACTTTACAGACCAAATGTATCTAAGAACTGCATTAAACAGTAATTTCAGAGGACTTTTAAACAGATATAAATAATCCTTCTTTTGCCTAAAAGCTTCCCTGTCTACACTACTGGGACATTATTTATTATTTGAACATTGTTCTTCAGTAGAAATCTATCATACACCTGTTATGCCAGCTAGTATTAATGGAGAGATAAAAACCTATGCTTCAGTTACTTATGTGCTATAAAATGTCCCAAATGTGATTTTTAAACTCTTATTTACATTAACAGAAGGTCTTTTCCTCAATCCCAGCCCAGGTAAACACATCCACTTCACAGCAATTCCATCCTATGCCTGACATTCCACAATCACAGGCTGAATATGAGCTACTGCACATTTCTTCAGTTTCTTCATGTTAAATATCTGGTTTTTCTTGTATCATTTTTTTATGTCAGTGAAAAAAAAATTGCCTTTAAATTTTTACCTTTTTTGTAAGCGTGGGAAAAGTCTTCACGCAGACGTCTCCCTGAAATCTGGCACAGTCATTTGAAAATGGTACAATGCACAATTTAGTAAATGTGGAAATAAAAGGTTTTGGTGAGTCTTGAGTCATCAGTCACAAAATTAATGAATGAGATTTCCAAACCCCACAATTTCCAAGTTCATAACTGATGAGCAAATCTTTCCCTTAAATGATTCTGACTGGTTGCCAGTGGCCAATTTCCCACATCCTAGACAATAGACACAACTTCAAGATACAAATAACCCTCTTTGTAAAATTGGCATAAATACTTCCAGTGGGGGAATAACATTTGACCAGGACCACTGAGGAATAGATTTTTTCCTTTCATTTAAAAATGAAGAATGTTTTAATTTGAAAACCAAATTGTTGTTTTTTCAAACCTATTCTCCAGCTTAAATCTAAATATGTTTTGATAAACACATGCTCTATGAAGCAGAGTATGGAACTGGAGAAAATGAAGAAACAATTGAAAAGCTAAGTAAAATTAAGCCTCCTGGTTATATTAATGAATAACGATAGTGATCATCTCCCCCATCTAGTCTTAACAGCAGTTTCATAAATTTTCTATTAAAATCAAATGAAAGTTTGAGCATTGCCATTTTAATGAAATTCTTTGCAGCTGCATGTCTCTCAGCCCAGTGCTAGTATTAAAAATTGAGTGAATTTCTTTTAGAAGTTAATTCAATAGTGCTTGCCATTATATAGTTACTATCTCATTTTCATTTAATCACTGAGACATTATAATCTTCCAGAATGCTACTGTTTCAAAAACTATGAAAATTATTTTCTAAAGTTTAATAGTACTTGCTTGACATAAGCATTATTTTCAATGTACAGTCAATACTTTCTACATTCTACATCCTGACCTTAAGTAGCCAGCTATTCATTTGCAAGACACCATAATCTTTTTATTACCATTTTTTGTTGGTTTATGTCCCCCTTTCAAAGTAGCATAATTTATGAGCATCTAAGTATGATGTAGTCATAGCATTTAAAATAAAACATATTTCAGAATTGGTCAGATCATTCTTGAATTACATCTTCTGGAAATAATTTAATATGACTAGTTCAATAAAGGGTTGAAAAATTTAAAAAACCTCACTAGTTGATTTAAGACACCTGTTCATAAATGTTGCAAGACTGACTTTTGTTTTAAGCAGTTCTCTCCAATAATATCAGTGGGAATGGGGACTTTAGTTTCCTTTTGTATGCTGGTTAAAAAAAAAAAAAGATTTTGAGATCTTTTTCTTTATCAAGAAAGTTAACAGAGTACATGTAGAAGTATTAGATTTTTCATTGTAATTTTTTTCTGTTAACCACCTTCACGGTCTCCCCAGTATATTATTATATTACCACTCAGCCAAATGCAGCCCTTCAAAAGCCAGTGAATCTCATCTGTTATGGGAGGTGGATCATGCTCTCATTTCACAGTATCTCGCTTTTGGAAATCTGGTTCTCAGTGTGGAAAAGTCATAGACTAGTTTAGGATGGCAGGGACTTGTGAAAGTCATCTGGTCACACCTCCAAATTATCAGGGTCCTGCTACATGTTAGCTTTGTACTGCAGCCTTTAAATAACCAGTGTAGTTTGTGAATTCTGATCTTGAAGTCCCATTGCCCAGGTCACTGATGAAGAATGCTAAGTAGTATCAGCCTCAGCTATAACTCCTTAGGACATTCAATAGTACTTAAGAACCAACTGGATTTCAAATGACTAATCACAACCCTTTGAGTCCAGCAGTCCAGCCAGGTTTCACACACCTGTAGTCCATATGTAGTCCATATTGCACCAGCTGAATTGCAAGGTTACCATGAAGACTGTTATGACTTGGTTATTAAAGGCAATGGAAATGACATCCACTGCTTTTCCCTCTCATCAAAAAACACAGATCAACCAGTCACATTTTTCCCATGATGAATCTCTGCTGGCTGTTCCCTTTCACCATCTTGTCCTTCATGTGTCTGGATGTGAGTTCTGGGATTATTTGTTCCACAAGCTCCCAGAGACTGAAGTCAGGCCTGTAGTTCCCTGGGTTTTTCTTTCTGCCATTTTTGTTTGTTTTTAATAAAAGTGGGACACAATTTTTTAAGATTAAAAAATTATTCTGACATTTCAAAGAGTAGAGTTAGTTCTCTCAGCACTCTCCATGGATTTGTATATGTCTAGTTCCTTTATTTAGTCTTGAATGTGATCATTCTCTGTTGTAGATAATAACTCTTTCCCATAAACTTCGCACAGGGAATTTGGAGGCCTGAAAACAGACCTTGCCAGGAAAGAGCAAGAGAAAGACAACATTGAGCACATCAGCTTTTTTCAAGCCCTTTTTCATTAGAATGTCTTCCTATTCAATAGGGATACCACATTTTGTCAGTCTTTCATTTTTGCTGCCAACACAGCAGAAGTACTCCTTGTTACCCATTACATCCCTCTCCATTTTCAGTGCCAGGTGAGAGTTAGCTTCTCCAGTTCCATCCCCACACATATGGCTGGCATTTCCATATGCTTTATTTGTTAGCCCATCCTTGTTTCTACCCCCTGTACACTTCCTTTTTGCATTTGATCCCAGCCAAGAGTTTCCCAGTCATCCAGCTTGTTACACCTTCCCATTTTCTCAGAGACTGGGATGGATCATTCTAGTGCTTTGAGAAGATTGTCCTTCACAAGCAATGAACTTGCCTTCCCTCTAAATGATGAGCTCCCAAAGTTCATGCTCTGGTCTCTGATCCTTGCTTGCCTTGCTTCCTGAAGGATATCAACCACCACTATGCCATGATCTTTGTAGACAAGGTTGCCACTAGACTACCTCATTCCCAACTAATTAATCCCTGTTCACAAGTAGCATGTCCGGTATAGTACTTCCCTTTACTTTTTCATCCAGTGCTTGCCTCAAAAAACAAAAATTGTCACAATTATTACCTGGATTACTTGCCTTCCATGCTCCTGCCCTTCCAGCAGATATTTGAGTGCCTTGTGAATTACCAGGATCTTTGTTTCTTGCATGAGGTATCTTTTAATTCTCTGAAATAGGCTTTGTCCACTTCATCTTCCTGAGTTGGTAGTCTGTAGCAGTTTCCCTTCAGAATGATCCTTTTTGTTGGCCTCTCTTCTGATCTTGACCCGTAAGCTCATTTGAGACCCTTTCCTTCTTCTGTTAAAGAGCTCCATACATTTGAGCTTCTCCTTGCACAGAGTGCAACCCGACACTCATCTTCCCTGCCTGTTCCTCCTATCCAACCAGTGTCCACCCACTGCAGCTTTTCCATCATGAAAGCTGTGCCATCCGTTAGTATCTGTCATCTCAGAGATGTTGGATATATGTGACTGTGCAGAGACTTCCATGTTCTCCTATTTGTTTCCCAAGCTGCGTGAGTTTATGTGCTTTACAACAGATTGCTGTTCCCCTGCCATCTCAAGCATAGTACACAAGAACTTTTCAGGTTGCCATTTCCCAGGTACACTTCCCCTCTATTGCCCTTTCCTTCATCTAGCTGTGGGCCAGTCTGCATCCCCTAGTGAATCTCCTTCCAAGCTACCCTTGCTAGTTTTAACAAGCCTGTTGGCAAAGATGCTCTGTCCCCTCTTTGTGAAATAGATCCCATCTCTTCCCAGCAATCCTCATTTCTACAAGAGGGTCTTACTGCCACAGCCATACGAGTTACACCAGCCACATAGGCAGGCCTTGATGTGTGAGATACATCTGCTCTACCCAAACCTTTGCTCATTACTGACAGGACTAAGACACATCAGCTTGAGTCCCGGACTCCTCATCCTAGACCTCAGTTCTTGCATATAAATGTGCAGGAAAACTGGGCCCCAAAGAGGAAGAACACAACAGAAGGCCACCCAGAACTGTGTTAAATGATGTCTTAGATCCTTCCCAACCTTGAGACTTGAAAGCTTAACCCTATAGGCTTCTTTTAAAGCATGACAGGACAGCCATTTGTGTTTTGGTTGTTTTTTTTCTTTTACCAACAGCTCCATGACTAGCACACTTATACAGAAAACGAGAACCCTGGGTCCTAGATTGTGTTCAGAAAAAGGAGTTCAAGTCTTCCTCCTTCACTGCCTGGAAGAGTCTCTAGCAGCAGATATACAGAATATTTGGGGTTGAAGAATAGATAGTGGGTTTAGTTCTTTCTACTGGAGCTGTTCCACCTTTATAAAGGAATTCAAGATTTAGTAGGTCAGGAATGTTACTTTCTAGCCAAACCATTGAGGGTACTCTCTGGGAAATAGGAAACCTGAGTTCCAAACCCTGCTCCAAGAGACTGTTTATTTTTTTACATTAAGCAGTCATTTGATAAAACACATGAAGACTCCAAGGCAAAGTGAAACTCATGTGTCTCTCTGCTGGTACACGTGTGGCAGTCAAACTGAAAACATCAGCCTTCAGGCAGAATGTCTCCAGAGAGAGAAACCAAATGCTTCCTTCAGCAGATTTTTCTATTTTTTAATCTAGTCTGAATAGTACGCTCCCATACAGAGAGCCAGATTCCCCTGCCCAGCTAACTCATTCACTCACTGAGTTGCTCTGTTCAGCCTGCTCTTTCCAGCAGTGATACTAATTACAGAATCAATAGATTTTCTGGCAGGACATGCAGAATGTACCTGTTCCCTTCAAATCACAGTATGTCTAGACTCATGTTCAAACAGATGCTTTTCTGCTAAAAGTAGAAGCAAAGCACTTTTGGAAAAATACAATTTAGGAAAAAAAAAAAAAAAGGAAGAAGAATAAATGTCTTTGTAGAGTTGTGAATTGCATAGGATGCGGTAAATTGTCTAGTCAGTGTTTGTCTACATGTGGTCTGAACATTTTTTATGAAGATCCTGGGTTTAAATACATATATTTTTTTGTCTAAAGATTAAAATCCCAAGAGTTGTGATGCCAATAGCAAATTACAGGGCGTTTTCTTCATCTACAAGATCACTAGCTTTTGCCATTGGCTTTGGGTACTGATTTACCCATAAATATGAAATGGAACAGTCACTCTACCAGAAACATATATTGTGTTTTCAGTACAGCTGAGGACATAGTTCAATGAGAAGCACACATAAGCACACTTTCTCTGTTCCCACTGTAGTAAATGCATCTAACTTTAAAACTACATGATACTTTGTCCAGGGGTGTCTCAGGAATTAAATACTTTTCTGTATTAGTAACAGAAACTTCAGAACCATTCAGTTGTCTTTCATTTTTATTTTTAATTTTAATCCTAAAAATACTCTTTTTCTGAAATTTTAGACTGGATTTTATCACTTCACACTTTCCTAGGTAAAAGAAATAACCATTTACAGGCAACTTACCTTTATTCATATATTGCTAGTCTTATAAAATGGCTCCTACCAAATTGCATAAGTACTTCTCATGCCTCACTAACTTAACTGGGGAAAGGTCATCTTTGTCTGCTTGAAGAAACTCAGTCTTTCCAGAGAAGTGTAGCAAACCCAGAGTTTAAAATATTCCTTGTATGGGTGAGGTTGTTGAGATAGCTTTAGGCAGATGCACATAATTCAAAACATTCTTAGGGAATTCCTACCAAACGACCATCACTCTTAGGGCAGAATGTGTCCTAAGACTATTTTTAGTATTATATCTTGCTTTACTGTCTGGTAAACTTTTAGATTTTTATAGTTATAAAGGCAGCACAGAAAAGCGATACCAAACTCGAAACAAGCCAAGTTGGTACAGAAGAAACTGCATAGACATTTCAGCAAGCTGATTAATTCCCCCTGCTTTCAAACAACTATGACTTAAACCTGTTAATCTGATACCTTGAGCTTTTAAAAATTGTACTCAGTGGGGGTTCTTATCCTGAAACATAGTATAACATGCCTGCAATAGAAGTTACAACATCTTAAATACTATGCAGGACTTTGGTTTGTATTAACATCACAATTAGCCTTCATTAACAGTAGATCTTCTTCTAGCTTGAAGCCTGCTGCTTTGGAACAGATTAACTTGACTGACTTGATTAGTCAAATCAACCTGCTGCCACCTCTGCTCTCCCAGTTCCACACAATGATTTCTGTATGTAGTACCCTCTTTTTAGAAGTGGGATTTCTTTCCTTTTTTCTTGCATCAATATAATTATTTTGCCTAGACAAAATGCTCCAGGTTTATTGAAGAATACCAGTAATCACCACAGGGCTATAAACTCCCACTAATCCAAGCATTAATGCAGTCCTAAATTGCTCAGCAAGGTATTTCTATACATGATTCAGACACTCTCCAATACTGTGAATACTTTTAATAGATTTAAAAAGAAAAGAACAAAAGAGATTATTTTTTTGCTTTTTCCCAAAACTTATCAAGAAGTGAAATTTTTCCATTGAGGCTTTTCCATCCAAATTTTGCTATGTTCTTTGGGACTCTTTTATGACTTGACTAAGAGTAAATGGGTTCTCTGGTGGGAATGAATCCAGAGGCTGAGCATTTCCACAACAGGCAATGGCTAATGCAACCATGACTTAGAACAGCCAGTGCCACCTTCTGCTGCACACATGCACTACTCCAGGCTTAGGAAAAGCATGGACATAGGAAAACAAATTGCATTCAGCCACAAAGAGTACCCATGGTAAGCTGAGGTAAAGACTTTATTCAGAGAAAATTTCTTCAAAGTCGTGTAAAAAACACTCACAGGTGGTGAGAACTGGGAACGCTGGATCAGATGCAGGAGTTTTGGAAAGCACACTCTCACTTTGGAGGATCAGAGGAAAGCAAAGGCAACACTAACATCCATAGGAGGCCAGTGCAAGAACACCTGGGAGGGAAACTAGAGGGCTTTCGCTCTGAGGAGTGCTGTGTTGAATCACCACTGAGTTAAACTGGGAGCTCACAGAAATAAAAGTTTGGAAATGGAGCTCTCTTACAATCTCTGTGTTCCCTCCTACAGACCTTGCTTCCTCTCCTTGGATGGGTTCATTCTCACGTTCCAAAATCTCTTTGTACATTAGAGCATAAACAATGAAAGTGAATGGACAATAGACCCAGGTGGATGACCAGTTATAAAACTGAAAAAAATCAGTCCAAAGAGACTGAGTAGATCATGAAAAAATACTATCTGCTTGCTACTGAGACCCAAGTATTAGCAAAGCCAATGCCATGATATATGAAAATAAATTACTTTGAAATAAATACAAGACGGCACAGTACATTTCTTAAAATTAATTTTCTGTATTTCTGAATATACTGAATAACACCAGACTATGTACCTAAGCATTATACCATCAAGACCAGTTGTGAGATACAGGAGGAGAAATATAGAACAAAGTACAACTAATGGAAAGTTTATCCTTGAGAAACATACTGACATTTTTCACAGTATTCAATCAAACTGCAGCAAAGATGTACCACACTCACCACTGACAACTGTGAGAAGGGTGTCAGTACCTTCCAGTGATAAGTACTTGTCTCTATTTACCCACATATATAGCCCTAAAAAATTGTTACTGTTGACTACAGTGTCATGACAGATGGAGTCAGGGACTTTTGATTGAACAGTGCTCAGCTCTCAAATAGTGAGCATTGCCCTCAGAACCTGCTGGCATTTTTTTCAAGCTCTTCAAGTATGCATCTTTTTACAACTATCATTCACTTTTTACTTTCACAAACAAAACATAACTAACAAGTGAAAGAAATTAATAGATGGAGATATAGAGAATTTGTAAACTGAAAAGGCACAATTACAACAAGTAAGGACATTCCAACTATTACTAAATGTTTCCTTACTTATTAAAATGGAGAAAGACAAAAGGACAGGTGAGAGGAAACTCAGATACAATTAAGCATACAAAGCAGATGAAACTCAGTTCTGTGTTGCTGCTGCTGCTCCATTGCTGCCGTGACTCACTGCAGCGTCCTTGTTCTGCAAGGACCACAGCTGAGAATGAGCTGTTATGTTCCATGTCCTTGTGCTAAACCCATGAACAGGAAGACCAAGACACAGAGAAAAACTTAGTTATCCTTGGGTTCATTCTGATAAGTCGTTATTTTGTGCCAATTTTTTTTTAGTTGCTTTGTCATTTTAGCAGGAATTTAATAACCTCAAAGTGAAAACAAAGATATTACTTTAATGTCCACCCAAAACCCCCACAAATCCGTACCTTATGGCTGTTGCAACGTGTCAAGTTTACCCCTGATGACTTTTTGAGTCTTTCTGGAATTAGACTAAATATGAAATTAGTTCATTCTTTTCAGACATTTAGTATAAGAACCGGCTAAGGACTGGACTAGAAGAGATTCTTCTGAATCATTAATACTGCCAACACTTACTTAGACTTTGCTTGAAACAGTAAATTACCCTCTAATACCCGCTGCTATTAGATTCAGTTATATCAATGTATATTTAACTACTTTATGCTTAACACATTAACAATGTATATTTTACTGCTTTATTGCTGCCCACTTTACCAAGTATATAGGGCAAACTGCTGTGAGCTTACTGTGCCTCTGCCAGCTTAAAGGAATGGCATTGTATTCATTGCCATGCATTTAGGAAGACTACAGAAGTCTACTGTGTGCTACTGTGTGTCACACCATCTCCACTTCTAGGTACCCTACGAGACTGAAGCAGGCAGGCAGTGATGGAAGGCCTTGAGAGAATTATCTACTTTTGAAATACAGGAAAGTTACAGAGCAACAAAGTCAGACCAAGTGCTCCAAGTCTTGGTGAGCTATTTGTAGACAGAGGTATAAAAGGTTGTCCAAGCACACACAGTGATACAAGAAGGTGAGAGGACAGCTTTGCCCTGTGGTTAGAAAAGCAGGATTGAGCTTTGTTGGGAAGGATTACAGGAACAAAAAGGCACACCTTCACTCATTTAATTTTTGCTGCAGGAACAGAGAGAATAAGAAATTATAATATGTGCCTGCACCTCCTGAACAGATTGAGAAAACGGAGAGGATGAATAGGGAAGGCATCATTTTAGAGTTAACTTTTCTAAAAATCTGCAAAGATTGACACCTTGCAAAGTCATTTTCCATAAAACTTGAAGGATTACAAAAATGTCTCTATTCATTATTGCCCATTCCTCATCTTCTAAACCTGACTGTCATTATGCTGACAGCTGGACTAACAAAATCAGAGGCAGAGTGAAAGTAAAGTTTACTTTAGAGCTGGAAGGTTACATGTCAAATCTGAACTTCCAGGCGACAGTTAAGTACACTCTCAAACCTACTACTTGGAGCACACTTGGAACATTCCTCAGAAACATTAATCTAAGCAAATGCTCAGAAATCCTCCAGAGTGACAGTTCAGCTGCCAAACAGTTAAAAAAAGTGATACCTACTCCAAATAAAACCAGTGTTGCAAGTTAAATCAAATGTCTTTTTATCCTTCTCCAGCAACTTTGGAAAATAAACCCTCACTGTTAAAATGCAATATTAATGGCTGCTTCCAAATGGAAAGTCCATTCCAGTCCCCCAAAGAAAACTAATTATTTTTCTTTTTATATGACATTCCCTAAATTGTATAATTGTATTTTAAATTTTTGCTGTTATCCAAATTGTCTCTCCATTTCTAAGAGGCAAAAAAATAGTGAGCAAAAGCCTTCCAGATGAGACCTTTTTTTTTTTTTTGCAACAGAATTGGTTACTCAGGTCCAGATTTATTTTAAGCATTTTGTTGTTGTCATTCTGCACTTTTGAATTAAATTTCTTTATGTACAGCTTATCCCAGTACATATCTCACATTTAAACTTCATCTTGGTGATTTCCTATTAGGGCCCCAACTGGGTACATCCTTCCATAGGGGTGTGGGATGCCATACAGGTGCTGTGTGCCATCACTGATGACAATATAACTGTAGCAACACTAGTAATTCTAGCGAAGTCAGAACCTTCAGTTTTAGAAACTTCTCCTAGCCCACTTTTGAAATAGGAAAAAATAAGTACATACCAAAGAAGGATGGTAACAAATGATTGATTAATAAATAATAAGGCAAATTAAAAAGTCTTGCCTGGACCTTGTGGTAGCATACAACTTCCTACCCGTTTTTGACGGTCATAGATGTATATAATTTCTCTGAAGCAGCTGGTGACAAGTTGTTGGTGACAAAAATCTTAACATATTCAAGAGGTAAAAATACTACAATTAGCATTAGGTTAGTGAACAATAGTTTTCAAGGTAAAATAATAATATTCCTGTGAGTGTGAGGTAGCCTTATGGCAAGATAAAGTGCAGTCCATGATATGTAGAACTTAGATCACTTCTTGTTAGTAATGTTTACCATCAATGAGAGCCTAAAAAATATTCCTTTTTGGTAACAAGAATTATTGAAAATATATGTATAATATGAACTGTCTGTTAAACGAAAACTATTAAAATAGTTTTCCATGGCCAGAATTTCCTTTCCTTCTTACGCTGGTGTAAGACCAAGTAGGGCGTGGGGAGTGAGGAACAAGCTTGAAAATGTGATCAGGACCAACACAAAACAACAGAGCTTCACTAGGAACAACAGAGCTGTCCCAGTGTACTCTGTATAAAGAACTCAGCCAGACCCAATAGATCAGGAAAGCTTCATGAGACACTATAAAAAAGGTTATTTTTGCTCCTCAGAAACCTTCAAATCACTTTCATCTGTTTCATTTTACAACACATAAATGTGTGTTCAGGATTCACAGAAACAAAATGAACTGTTTCAGAGGCAAGAGAGACACAGGAGTAAGGGGAGAGTGGGACTGGCTGTTGACCAACAGACATCTAGGGCAAGATGGGGGAGGTAATTCAAAGTCATGCTGATAGAGACTTGTGTCCGAGAAAACCAGGCAGATGATTTCTCCCCCCCCCATTTTTCTAATATTTTTAAAAAATATTTTCTGCTTTTCCTGCTGAAAAGCACAAGACAAAAACTGAATGGAGAAATTAACAAAGAAAAAAGCTTTGAAAGTTTCCACAAACAGCGATTAAGAGCAGAAATAATTTCAAAATATATTAGAACAAAAACCTATTACTCCAGCATCAGGAAACAAAGTCAGATTTACCTCTGTATTTCAGGGAAACCAAGCCCCCAGAGGTCAAGGAGGTTGCTAAAGGGGTGAGGGAACATTTTATAAATTCATCCTCTAATTTGGAACCAAGGTCAATGATTTAAACTTTATTGCTCATCTTGAAACCGAACACACAATGAGCATAGGTGGAACCATCCCAACTAGCAATTACCCAGAGCTAGGCAAACAAGAACTGCAGAAGTAACTATAGCTGTAAGTGAATTCAAATTTTCAAAACATGACATCAGCCCTGTGTGTTTGCTAGCCACTGTTCACTTCTGATGGTGATAACTTGTTAAGCCACAATACTCAGCCACATGCCTAGCATCTAGCTGTACCGGGAAATCGCAGCTGTCACAAGTTGTCCTACCACTAAGAAGTCTCAGCTGCAGCCAAGACATTAACACTAAGTTCTCCAGTACTTTAGAACCCAAGCCCCTATGCCACAGACAAAACCAAATAAAAGATGACCTGGCTATCGCTGTATATATGAAGTTTAGTGCTTATTTACCAAGGAACATATCCAACTTCAGCCTTGAAAGTATGTCAGTGAAGGATGTTCTTTGCAGAGCTAAATGGTCCTGTAGGAAAGTGAAAGAGAAGAGAAAAAACACATACTGACTGCATTTCAGGAGTTCTGATGAAATCTTCCCTGCCACAGAGTGAATTCCGTTTCTATGGTTCATTGTTTTTTTTAGCCCACTATAGATATTTAGTTTCAGGTTTGAAGAGAAATTGAGGGCTATGTTCCAGAGCACTGAACTTAGATCTTTCCTATCCAAAGAGAAATACTGATGCCAAATACGATGCAATTTTATCTATTGAGGCAGAAAATAGGCACTTGCTGGGGGTTGAAAAAGAGTGTTTTACAGTGAAATCCCTAAATTATCAACTCACAATAAAAAAAATGGAAAGAGGCTGAAGTGAAGCTGTGGAGATTGGAACTAGCAGGTTCCTAAATGGGCTTGTTAGAAGTGTATCACAGAATGATTGATGTCATGGGAAGAACCTCTGGAGATCATTTTCACTTTGACTAAACACACAGTCAACTTCCAAGATTTTATTTTTTACAAACAAAATGCCTTGAGAGGGAGAACAAATTGCAGCACTGTTACTATCAAAGCATTCTGAAGCTATGGCAACAGCAAGTTGAAAGAAGCACCACATCCTTCTTTAATCTCACCCTCCTGTATTTTCCCATATCAAGAGGAAGACCAAGGCTGCACTTCTAGGAGCTGAAGAAGAAGCCTGAGGTGTAAGGTCAGATTTTCCTTTCCTTTCTAACCCTTCTGATAAGACTTCTACTTTTGGAAGTATTTAGTGTCTTTCGTTAGTAGCAGCAATAATAAAAGATTACCTTTAAATTTGTACAATTGTAGCATGAACTTAGTCCCAATAAATTCTACTTATAATTTTTTCCCTTCAATTAACTCTTACTGATAATATATTACCTGAAACTCAAGATATGATTTCCTTTGTGCCAAACACTTTGAAAATTATATAGGCTTTTGAGGTTCATTTGCCCTTTCAAAGCTGAATCAAGACACCAGAACTGTGTGATTTCTTTGAAAAAGTCAACAAGAAGTTCAGTATATAGTAGGTAAGAATGACAGATTACAGAGAGAGTCCTGCCTGTGCAGACTTTTGAGGAATGCTGAAATGACTATCCCACTCTCAGGTAGCACATACATAAGTAGTTAATTCCTCTAAAATAATTCTCTGAAAGATACCAAGTTAGCTTTTGAGCCCTTCATTCTCCACATTCCTGCAGTTCTCCATGTGCCAAAGGCAATTCTAGGCTGACAGAGTGGTACATGGAATATTGCCATGACAAGGCTGTTGCTGCTGAGTGGTGGGATTTTTCATAAGGAATTATTAAAGGGCAGTAATAAACACAGTCTAGGAGTATTACTGGCATCGATCCTGAGAGACCCTCAAGCCACCTCTTGCCTCAGCATAAGCTCCAATTAAGTATATTTAAACACTGACCCTGTTAAAGAAAAATTGCTGTTTTCAGATATAAGACAGACAGTCTGTCAGAGAAGTTAATAGAACTGAGCATGCCAAAAGGCATTGTGTTGTTCTTCAGTTATAGGGATGCCTTTAGCTCTCTACCATATAAGCAAAAATAACCTGCACTACCAGCTTCCCCCTTGGAAACCTAGGCACTGTTTTTATGGAACTCTCAATTCCTCATAGGATTAGAGGAAAGTATTTAATAGACCCTCGTGAAATGATGTGAGAACTACACTAGTTCTGTCACAGTAGCCGAAGACTAATTTCACTAGGGAAAGTCAAAGATGCTTGTGAAAGGGAAGAAACTGTACAGTTCACCTAGAGTTGCTAGCAAATGGAAATGCTGTGAGAACTCACCATGGAATATTTTAAATAGGCTCCTTTAAAACAATGTTAATATAATTTGCATACGAAGCCAACCTAACACTCTCAGAGTCAATGGGAAATTAGGCATGAGAGATGAGCTATAACATCTGTAAGAAAGGAAGAACCTTCTTTGTGGTGCTCTTAGCTTTTATGTGGGCAACCAGCCCACATAAGAGGAGATATTAGATCTCATTGTAGGTGTAACAGGGTATATCTTTCTTAACTATGAAACTTTTTTCTGTGCCAGAGTCCTGCCATCAACAACGAAAGTGCTGCCACTTGTCCCAGGAGGTCAGTGAAGGACGAACAAAATGAAAGTAGCTATGAACAAAAGTCAGGGCCCCAAGATCACTGCCAGCCCTGCCTGCCTCTGCCCATCCCCAGGGAAACCCACACCCTGCCCATGCCCATGCCCCATTTCAGGCCTCCAGGACAGTTGATCCCTGTCCCATTAACAGCACAACAAAGCCAGTCCCCAGCTGCCCACAGCCCTGCCCAACCATGGGCCCCACCATGCCGTGCCTGGCCCCATCCCCACACAGATGCCCAGAGTTGGGGGTGCAGCAGTGCCTCCCAGCTGCCCTGCTTCTCGCTGGGATGGTAGGACAGCTCTGATTAAGACCAGGCAGTTGTTGGAAGCTGTCACCAGCTCTGGGTCATTGACCCAAGTAGGCTTGGTCTCTGAGAGAAGGCTTCTCTCTGAGAGAAATTACGTAGGAATGCAAAGTTAAAAGGATGTTATAATGCAATATGAGTGAGAGAAAGGGAGTTAAATGGGGAAAATAGGATAAACAATTTAACTGTGTCTGGGACCACAGCAGTTTGTACAGTTATGAGAATCTTGCCCTAATAGGAAGCTTGGTATTACCATTCAGGAGATCAGTGATGTGACTTTAACCTTCTTAAACAGAGGTCAGAGAAGCTGCTAGAGCAGAATAAATAATAAATGTGGGAGAGTTCAATTATATCCATGTAAACTGAAGGAATGTCACTGTGAGAAAAGATACAGAGGAACAAGTTTTAAATACCATAAATGACCACTTGTTAAACTTATGACTCAGAAAACCCACAAGTGAAGAAGCAATTTGGCTTAGTCCTGAGCAGACAACGAGATGTGGTTTGCAATGTTACTTTTGAAGACTTGCTCTGTAATTATGACTACTATATATTCAAATTTAGCAATTGCAAGAATGAGGTAGATTCAGTTTCAAGAAAAAAGAGAACAACAAAAGAATGAAGAAGCTTGTTAAAAAGAAATTAAAAGGAAGACATAGAAGAATAAAATTCTTGCAGGCAGACTTATTTAAAGACAGCTAAACCAGAGTCTCACTGTAAAAGTACTTTCCAATCAAAGAGAAATAGAGAAGGACCCGCCAAAGTCAGAATGACTGAACAATAAAGGAAGACATTTAAATTCAGAAAGATTTCCTTCAAAAAGCACAAGTCTTATCTGAAGAAGGGAAACAAAAATGAGGACAAATTCAGATAAAACTAATATAAAACCATAAAAAAGGCAGATGTTGAAGGTTAATTTGAGTAAATAAGAACTTCTTTCCTTCCTGGCAGAAAATGTGTACAGGCTCCAGAGCTAATAGAACTAACAAATATGAAAGGTTTAATAAAAAAACTAAATTCATATCTTTATCCACAATCATTTAAGAAAAGTTCAGAAAGAGTCATGACCCCTTTCTTTATAAGGGTCAAGTTCGGTGAGCCACCAGAAGATCAGTAGGGAATATTTATGAACAGACTGACAAAGTAAATGCTGAAGAATCACTTGGGCTCCATTGCATTTAAGACTAAGTAGTATAAAAATCAAACTATGAGACTATTGAATTTCTGGTGTAGTGGTAATCTACTGACTAATGCTTCCTCAGGAATGGAAAGTCCCAGTGTAAACCCCCCTTTTTAAAAGGGTATTGAGATGAGGGTGCAAGTAACCTACAACAGAAAGTCTGACTTCTGTGCACGTGGAGCTATGAGAAACTATAGATCTGCTTAAAGTTTGATGTCCTGGTTATACTGGACCAGTTTTTGCAGTAGAATGTCAAGGATCACACACACATGTCTGACTGAGGGGTCAGCAGGTATATTGACAATGACGATGTGATTCACAGAATTGCATAAGTTTCCAGAAAACATGTTGACAAGGAGCCTCCCTCCCCAAATTGTAAGAAACTGACCACTCATGATATAAGGAAGAAAATGTTTATTGTATATTCATAACTAATTTTAAAGTGAAACCAGAATGGTAAATAAAAGAATTACCTCAGGAATTGAACCAGTTTCCAAACAAAAGCTGTTTAATAGATTTACATATGAACAGTCAGATGGGATAAGTGATGAATTTACAGATGACATAAAATTAGTCAAGATAGTAAAAATCAAAGCTGTCTTTATAAGAGAGTTACACAATATGGCATGACTTTTTATACTCTTTCTAAGCATCCATTCCTCAAATAAATTCCTGGAATAAACACACCTTTAGTTTTCTTCTCCTAATGACTGCACCGTTGTCCTAAAAAGGCTGCCACAAAGATAAAAATTACAAACATATGAGCTAAAGTGTATAACAACATTTCAGGCAGGAAATGATGAAAAGAGTTGATCTTTCTTTCTCTAATAGAACCTCTGCTCAATCAGCTTTTATGCAGAACCCCCTGTCGTGATTTCAAAATATTTCTTTCTGGAACTGCTATATTGAGCATTCAAGACATGTACAGAATGTTTCTCCCTTTAACAGTTTGTCCCTTTGTGGCAGAAAATCAGTAAAGAAATATTTTTAAGTTACAGAAATTTAGTACATCCAGTTTTCATTTTCCAGCCTTCAAATTACTAGCAACTCCCAAGCTTTGTCACAAGGCCAGGATTTTTGGATACCCAGCCTTTGCAGCCCCTTTATTTCAGAGGAACTCAAGAAAACCCTCTGAAATAATAGTTAAGTGATTTTTAAAAAAATCAGGTTGTATTTTCACAAAAAACCTGACACATCATTACTGCTGAAGATACTGAAAAATCTCACATGACAGTCAAAACAAGATGTGAGAATTTTGTTTGTGAAGAGATACTTGTTTCCTTTTGGCTTTGCAGTTTCATCTTCAGCAGCAGGTGACAAATGCCCACCATTTCTCACTAAAAGCATAACAGATTCGAGGCTTAAGTCAGTGTTCTATAAATACTCAAGACAATGACATTTCCATCTGCATGGTAAGCAAACCAAAAGGACAAGGTTGAATTTTCATTTTCATCTCTCAGATGCACCTGTTCTTATCAGTGGTGTTACCTGGGAGCTGTGTTTCTGTCTATAATGTGCCTTGCTGTGTAACAACAACTACATGGTGGCAAAATAGGTCCAGTTTTAGGCTTTGGAGGATAAATGTGATTCACATCAACCTCACTGGATACTGGAATTCACATCATGCAAGCAAATATTATAAAGAATACAAAGGAAATGTGTTAAAAGTGCAACTCCATAGCTGTAGTTGGAAAAGTTTGTATAAGAACTACACAAAACAATGCAACAGAAGTGTTCTACTCTCCAGATAAGAGTGTCTTCAGTCCATTATATTCTTCACAATGAAATTGTTCTCTTGTCAAAGCTTTCCCATGCTGCCCTCACAGAGGTCCCAAGAAACAAAAAAATGTTGCAGAGGGAAAAGTACAAGAGGTTGAAAATGTATGTGACTCCAATATTCTTTCATCTTTGCATAATTTGTACAGTCTGCAAAACCAGTGAGAGCAATGACACCCACGTGATAAGCAGGGAAGAGGGAAACATTCAGAGGTATGGGTGGTTGTGACATTTCTTTACTGTATGAAGAAATGGCCATGATTGGATCTTTTGAATAGACAAAGTACCCTGAATGCACTTTCAGGACCATCTTTCACTTCCAATGAAATAGTGTTGGGCTGTCATTCATACCAAATAAGTGTTACTGGCCTAAATTCATCTTCACACACATTTAAGAAAATATCTTTATTCTGTGCTCTGCATGCAAATACCCAATATTAAGACTCCAGGTGTCACTTTTAACTAATAGCCTGCAATTAGTGTTTGATGGCCCATCAATGCATTGTGCAGTTCCTTCTTCTGAAAGAGTTCTCCCTTTCTTTAAATGGCCAGAACTGAAAGAATTATGTTCTAATCCCCTGACTTCATCCAGTTCATTTTGAAACTTAATGCTTTCCATTTTAATCCCCTATTGGGAACTCATTCGCTTCTGTCGCACCAGCACAGAGAGGTTGCCTTGATTAATTACTAGCACTTACCCTTCTAGTTCAGTAAATCTCAGTATGGTGCCTAATAACTGGAAAGCTTTAAATAAATGTTTTAAGTCATTCTAAATCTGAAGGTCTGAAGAGTTCTACAAAACTGAAGAAAGGCAGAGGCGATTCAGTGCCCAAGCTACTAAACCAAATTCATACTGGAAAGCCGGCTCATATAGGTAATACAATTCATCCAATAGAGAGAACAGATTCAGGAATCAAATTACACTTTCAGTCCTGGAGATGCAACAGAGTTGCCAGATTTACAATTTGTAACATATAGGAGATGTATTTTAAATATCCATAGGTTAATATAGGAGAGGAAGCTCACTAACATGGCAGAGATAAAACTTTCATTCATGTGAAGTCTACAGTGGTGACTACATGGAGAACAGTTGTTCTAAGTCCACTTTTGAAATGAACCTTCACACATGGATCAAAATTTTCAAAGAAAAGCAATAAAGAAATAAATAAATCAAAGAACTATAAAATTATTTAGATCAGAAAAGATGCCTACAATCATCAAATCCATCTAATCCAACCTTTGGCCAATCACCAGTTTGTCAACTAAACCATAGCACTAAATGCCATTTCCAATCTTTTCTTGAACCCTTCAGGGCCAGTGACTACACCACCTTCCTGGGCAGCCCATTCCAATGTGTAACCAGCCTTTCTGTGAAGGAATTTCTTCTGATGTCGGGCTTGAACCTCCCTTGGCACAGGCTGAGGCTGTGTTCTCTCATCCTGTTACTTGTTGCCTGAAAGAAGAGGCTGATCCCCACCTTGCTACAACCTCCTCTTAGGTTTTTGTAGAGAGCAGTAACACCACCCCTTGGCCCTCTTTTCTCCAGACTCCCTCAGCTGCTCCTCATAGGACTTGCTCTCAGACCCTTCATAATCTTCACTGTCCTTCTCTGAACACACTCCAGCACCTCAATGTCTTTCTTGTAGTACAGGGCCAAGAACTGGACAGAGCACTAAAGGTGCAGCCTCACCAGTGCTGAGTACAAAGGGAAAACAGATGAACAAATCAACAAAGCCCCAAAACTATTCCTAACATAAATTTATCTGGATTATCCTTTACCTACAGAATAACAGAAGTAAGAAGTCTACGATAAATTAAAGGAAACCATCTGAAAACTTGGAGTCTTGGAAAAATTTAGATATTCTTTTCTCAAAGTTAATCTTCATTCTTATTTGCTAATTCACTGCAATGAGCAAACAAAGGCCCCTCACCAATAGTTAGTTGAAAGTGTCTTTCCATTTAGTGGTAGGCATAGAGATGGAGAGATGGGAAGAGAGTCTTCTTCACAGTCCTTGGACTAAAACTGCATTTTTGCTCACGCCAGTTAGAGCAGTAAACATTTATTAAGGTATGAAGGCACCTTACAC
Source organism: Myiozetetes cayanensis (assembly GCF_022539395.1). Taxonomy (NCBI): domain Eukaryota; kingdom Metazoa; phylum Chordata; class Aves; order Passeriformes; family Tyrannidae; genus Myiozetetes; species Myiozetetes cayanensis. The sequence continues at coordinate 81,254,179 of NW_026087411.1, read as the reverse complement.
TGCACAAGCAAATAGTGAACCATATTTTGATAAGTTTAACCTTCAGCAATTTCTTCTGCAGATGAACTAGCTCACTGAATGAAGGTTTATCTCCATCAATCTCTGTTTTAAACCTTTTTTTCTCCCATGATAGGATCAGAACTCTACTGAAAAATCCAGAGCATAGAATAAGTAAGTACTTTTATGTTCAGAGCCCATCCACAAGCAGCTTTATTCATAAGAGAATCCAGAAGAGCACTCCAGTTCTGGGAAGTACCCTTCTAAGTTCAGTCTGTCACACAGCACACCAGAAGTCAGATAAGTGACTATAATACTGGTTACTTTGACTCAGCTGGCAGGCAGAGACTATGTAAGTATATAGCTTTAACCAGCTGCAACACAAGTTAATTCAGATTCCTGTGGCTTCATTGAAACTAGGCAAAGTCAAGTGAAACTGTGTTCCATTTACCCGGAGTTCACACATCACCCATCACCATCACTAAACCCACGAGCATAAGCTGTGGAAGTTTAAGTCCTCAGAGCAGAGCTGAACAGCCCAGCTGAAAAATGTTGTATTTTGAGAGGCTTCAGACAAACCTGAGTCCATCCACTCTATCCATACTGCAAACCCCACAATCTTTCTCTCTCTTTCCTCCCTGGATGCCCACACAGCCACCATTTTCCTACCTCTTGTCCCCCTCAACTTTCACCACTCTTCATCCCTTACAATGTCTACCAATTCCACATTTTGTTTGGACAGCAGGTAGTCGAATGTGTCATTGCCACCACCTCAGATCCTCTCAACGGGGGGGGGTCACATACCCGAATTTGCAGCCGGACAATAATAATAATGGCCAGTCTTCGCGAGCGAAGATCCGGGGAAGGTCTTTACACCTTCCAGCCTGCGCATTGGATTTTTTAGGTGAGACACAGTGTGCGCGGAACTGAGCCCACCCTTTGATCCTAAGGTTCATCTGCCGGGGCCAAGCGAGCTTGGACGGTGGCAGTGAGGTCCTTAGGACGTAGGTGGGTTGCCTTAAGGGCTAACGAGCCCCACCTGCCCGGCAGTGGCCCTGACCGGGAATCGAACCCGGGTCTCCGCGGTGATAGCGCGGCGCCTTTACCACTAGACCACCAGGGGCTAAGCCGGACAATACAAAGGCAGCTTTGCCCTATCCTGCTCTGGAACTGTAAAATGTTCATGTAATTACAATTAGACCTTGATAAAGAGTTTTGCATATACCTATTATCATTATAGCTAACTGACCCTAAAGCCCAGGCTCAGATTCCTCCTGAATTGGAGCCTTCTTGGAAAGCAGAGATAAAATTTCCAGTCTAATTTTGTAAATGCATGTTTAAACTGTCTGTAGTTACAGTGATGTACAAAGGCTAATAAAATTAAATTCTCTATTTAAAAAAATGAAAATGATCCTTTTGTTTTTCTGAAGTATCCTTGTTAGTTGAGTGCTGTGTTATATTTTAGTAAAACTAACCTTTTCAAAAATCTGTAATTATCTTGAAATGCATTTTGTGATTTATGATAAAGAGCGGATTATATGAAAATTGGGATTATGACTTCATTTATGTTCCAGGTCTGATTCACCTTCAAAACTGTTTTTAGTTTTGGTTTTTGGATGCTTAGTAAAATAAAGTATTTCCCTCTTTCTAATGACAGGATTTAATGATTTACTGAGAGTTCTTAAATTCCACTGAGGTCAAAACTGTCACACAAGGTCAGATCCCAGCAATACTTTAAAGGGAACTGGAAAATTTCTGCCAAGGCACCGCTACCTTAAAAACAGGGTTAGAGGAAAAGTGGCTTCCAAAAGTGTCTTTCTTTTCACTTCCCTAGCAGAGCTGCATCTTTCTCAGATTGTATTTGTCTTTGGTCCGTTTTTAAGCCAAATCCTGACATTCTGGGGTTTCTTTGAAATTCAAGTACATCTCTGAAAAAGTCAAAGTTGTCAGAGCATTTCTTTCAAGAAATACAAGAATGAAAGAGAGAGGCACTCAGGACTCAGCTTATCCTGGCGTTCTATCCTGAACAGGAAAGGATAGTTTTCACCTTCCCTAGATGCCCCAGTGGAGCTGACAGTATCACACAGCAAAATCATACTGTTGATATGCTGCCACAGAAGTCAGGGAGGTCACTGGCCCTGAATTTTATTTGCTTCAAGAGCACAGGGCACCTCATTCCTGCCTTGCAATAGCACAGGGATGATACTGCTGACTAACCAGCAACCCTGTATCTTGCATTGCCCATAAATAGCCCTGCTTTCAAAAAAGGTAATTATCTGATTCCTCTCTGATGAGCTGATAGACAGGCAGGGTTTTGAACAACATGGGAACAAAGTGGTAGTGTTGGACCACCAAATAGAGCTCCCACAGAGAACATGAAGGTTGTGAGCCATGATTCTTCACATGGGAACAGTGCAAACAAAACCACTTGGCATTTTTTTGAATGACTGTTTGTTCTGTACCTCAGCTTTCTGCCATAGCAAACCCGTGGGATTCTGCTGTACTTTCCTCATCCCAGTGACAACTCCCACGTACTGCTAGGCAACTATTCACAGTATCTTTGTTTTCCTGCTTCAAGGGCAAATTTCACACAAGTGTCTTCATATAGAAGACAGTTTCCAACCAACTAGCTCAGCTTCATAAACAAAAATTTATTTTCATTAGGTTCTTTTTAATTCTAACCTTCAGACTAGCAGCCAAATATGTGACAAGTACTTACAGGCTGCGGGATTGGTTATAGACACTGTGCCACATTTCCTGTGTAGACACATAAATAGAGCATAAATTACTTGAGGCTAAATGTCTGCAGTGAATAAAGAACCTCACCTTGAAAAGACATAATACTTTTAATAGGCACAGTCCCATAAAGGTACAGAAGTTGAAATTAATAGATCTGAGATCAGTAAGAGTGCCTTGCTGTATACTCACTGCTAAGGTAGAAAATTGTTCCTGAACCAGTTGCTCCTCCTACTCCTGCAGTTCTGTGTCTTGCCAGCAATCATGCAACTCATGGTGACAATTTTCTCCTGTATAATTTGCCTGTTCTGCCCCATACTTTAACATTTGGGAAGAGGGGAAAAAAAACCCCAAAAAACCCATAAAAAACTCCAACTCGCTTCTATTAAAATCTCACTATATACATATCTTGATACAAATAACATTGAAAATTTACAAACAAACTAATCCTTCTCATTACAAAAAAAAAATTGAGAGAAGCCATTCTTCAATTTACATCAATAAAGCCAGCTGCAGATCTCTGCAGGCAAACAACACTAGGATCACTGTTCAAGTATACAAACACCACATTTTTACTTAGCACTTTTAGACGGTATTGCTGCTATCTATGTATTAATCTGAAGATAGTTACATCCGTACTGGTAAATCAAACTTGTTAACCATGACTGTGATTCACAAATTGTTGAGAAATAAAAATTGAAATGAGACAGAGCTATGGCAGGGGTGTTTCTAACAATTTAACTGAAGAAAAGATCAAGCTCCAGAACTCTGAAATTCTTTAATCTCTTAATGAAAATGCAGTCAGTGTATCTGCATATGTCAGAAATGTATAGAGTACCCATTCACATGTATTTCACCATTCCAGAAGTGTTGTCCATTTCAGAGTGCAGTGTTGAATTCTCACAACCTAAGGGAGCTTGGTGCTGCCTTTGGAAGTCTTTTCAGTTCTAACTCTAGACATTCAGTTTCTAACACTTGAACAAGTAAGGTCTGGTTAGCATCTCTAAAATCACATCATTTCTGTAGTGGGTTGAAGGGCAGTTTCTAGCTACAGAGAACTTGGGAACAATACAGGTGCTGACCTAGCAGCAGGCACTCTGCCCCTCCCTGGAGGCACAGCCTGTCCACACCACATAGGTGACCTGTAGGAAATCACCCTGGGTCAGGGGCTACTCCAGTGCCAAGAAACAAGGTGTGTAGCAAGGAAGCAAAGGAGGGGCAAGCCTTGGGTTGAGACTTGCAGGAGAGGTGGATGCTAGCCCAGGATCCTGATGGGTGCACTATCTGTCCCTCTCTGCAGTCCCATACCCAGTTAGGATTTGCCAGACACAAAGCACAGTTCAGTGAAGACACCAGAGCACTCCTATGACAGTTAGCAAGACATTATTGTTACTGATATAAAAATGAGTTGGATGAGAAAGCTGTGAGAGGCCAGGATGCAGTGAGACAGTGGTGAGGTCTATCTTTCCCCCACATCTACACATTCATTAGCTGTCTTGTCATGGTCAAATCCACTAAGTCAAAGGGATCACGTTCATGTCTGACTTTTCTCTACTTAGCTATGACAAGTAACATCACAAAGGCAGTCTCACACACATGTCCTGGTTTGAGAGAGAGAACCGTGCAAGCCTCATGCCAACCGCAGCAAAGCAGCCAAGGTTGCAGGATGGGCTGCAATGGCTCTGGCAGGCAAAGGGACTCGTCTTGCCTCACAACAACATATGTTGAAAACACATTAACTCTTGAAGCTTGGAGGTTAGCCACAGTTTGGGCAGAGCTGTAAAAAGTAACATCACAGAAACAGTCACACTTTAACTTCCTTCATGGGAGGTTCATGTCTGTGTGCCGAGGCTGTCTCTGCACATATCTCTTTCCCCAGATAAAACTTAAACGAGATCACCCGGGTCTAATTCACCACTTCTCACCTTTCTGCACTGTGTCAGAGATGAAGGCAAGCATCCAGGGGTGACAGATTTTGCTGCCCTCTTTTAGGCCTGTCTGGAAACAGATGTCAGCTTCAGACCAAGAAAACATCACTGTGTTCAAAGGTGAGGTACCATGAAACTGGCAGCATTCCTCCTTTCTACCCACCTGGCCATACCTCCAGCTCTTTGTTGAAGTTAAGAGGTGGAGGATACTGTGTTAGATATATATATATACATATTTATTTATTTGATATATTAAGTAGCTACCAGTTCAATATAATGACCAGGGTTAGCAGTAGATTTAGAAGGAGCAAGTATTATCAACCTTGTGCAAGCATCCTTTATTTTGAGTGTCAATCAAGCAGTGAAAACAGTGGCATGAAGATGAGACAGATCTGGGCACTGAGGGTACACAGTATGGCAAACCAGTCTGGGGAAGTGCTAGGCCAAATTCACAACCACCTGACACTGACAGTTTATGAAAATACAGATGTCTGAAACAGTACTTTTGTCCCATTAATTTCCCCATTCCTACATTTGTCATTTTAGACATCCACTTAAGCATCATTCACATCTTGTACGAAGATTTTCATTACAAAACCCTTATGTTTGCCTCCCTTTTGATCACCTCTTGGCACCCAACATTCAGGAACCCTGGACACCCCTTTTGTTATGCGCATCCCTCCATCAACAGCTTTCCCCCAGTACTTCTGGTCAAGCCAAGCCCCTTCCTTGATCTTCTTGTTGAAAAAGTAGTTCTAATCATTATCTCATTTGGAGAAAAGAGGAAGTAGGGTCAGAGTATAACAAGGTCTGTTTAGTGACTGAAATCTGTCTAATGCTTATGATTATTAGCACCTGATTATATATCACCAAATACCTTTCACCTCCGTCAATGTAGGACTACTTGCTTCTGTTACAGCCATAGCCAGCATAGTGGACCTGTCAGTTATCAGGAGTTTCCCACAATTACCTCAATTTTGTTGTGGTTTTATTAATAAGTCCCCTTATTTTTCTTCTCAGTGATATAAGTAGGCTGTGAGTCCTCCCACCACTTATGGTTTTACACTGGTTATCAGGAGTGGCAGTACTCAAAGCACAGGAAGTGGGGTTTAGTGACAGTGTGTCAAACTGTGGAACATGACAGCTAGAAGCAACGGTGTGCTTAGCTAAAGTTATGAAAACAGGCCTTTTTCACCCTTCTCTACGTGTATACAGTTCCTCATATATAGTAATTTCAAGCACAACAAGTTCTTGGAAAGATGCAGTCAGAAAGGCCACCTTTCACACTTTGTATACATACCCAGAGAACTGCAAAGGAAGGAAGAGCTGCTGTTTACAAGTTTTTCTTGTTCTTTACAACTCTAATGATTGAACTGGGGCTACAATATAAATCAATGCATTTATTTTTTCTCACATTATATTCTTACTGTCCAACTTTATTCTCTTTATTTCTTTATTCGGGGAAGGGAAGGGAAGGGAAGGGAAGGGAAGGGAAGGGAAGGGAAGGGAAGGAAGGGAAGGGAAGGGAAGGGAAGGGAAGGGAAGGGAAGGGAAGGGAAGGGAAGGAAATTTTATAATTTTTTTAAGGGGGATCATTTTAGAGAAAAAAAAGTTCTGCATTTTGTAAACATAATGAACTGTCAGAAGCTGAAACCAAAACAAGTGCAAATATCAAGAAAAATAAATTCAAATTTGAGGTAGAAATGCAATGATATTGTTTAAAATGTGTGTAATATCCTTCATGCAAAACATTACTGATTAAAGCTGTGTCAAGTGACAGTTAGGCTAATCTTTCACAAGACCACTGCAGTATGCACCAACACAAAACTGGGACTATCCCCAAAACTTAACCACTTGATTTCCTAAGTAACGGCCTTCTCTTTTAAAGATTTCAATTTGTTGGACAAGAAGGAAGTGGTAAGCCAAAGAATGATTGAAATCTATGATCCATCACCACAGAGGAAGGTGATGCATAGTCATTGTAAAAACAGAGAGTACAAAACAGAGAATGAGATAAACCAGATAGTGTGAGTACAAGATCACTGTTTATTTGTCTGTGAATCATGAGAAAGTGGTGGCTTCATGGGACATGAAACCCTGTAAAATGATAATACTTAGGTCTGCAGCTTTCACATGCCCAAAGGACTGAGCAGGATGTGCAATTGAAAATGCCTCTTCATGTTCTTGGGAAATAATGTGATTGCATCTCAACTGCCTACTGGGGCAGTTATTTCTGGCAACCGTGGATTGCAGGTATATAGAGGGCAAAATATGCATCCGAAATGCTACATATATCATGCTCAGTGGGAATCACAGAATCACAGAAGTTGCCAAGTTGGAATTGACCCACAAGGATCACCAGGTCCAACCCTTAGCCCTGCACAGGACCATCCCCATGAATCACATGTGCCTGAGAGTGTCATCCAAATGCTTCTTGCAACTCTGTCAGGCTTGGCCCTGTGACCGCTTCCCTGGGGAGCCTGTGACCACCCTCATCCTGTGATAGGCTGATGATATTTCTACACTGCCTATTGCCATCAATGCGTTTGTCCCCCACATTTCTGTCCAGCTTCAACTCCAGTTGAGTTTTGGCCACAAGAATTTTCTCCCTACAGTGGTAAGAAGCATCTCTGAATTCTTCCCATGTCACTTGACTTTGCTTCCTTTGGGTATACACCTTTTTTGCCTTATTTCTAAGAGAAGTTCCCTGCCTTCTGCTTTACCTGCTTGACTTCTGACATTTGGGAATTGCCTATTGCTGTGCCCTTAGGAGGTGATGAAAAGTGACCAGCACTGATGGACCCCAGCACCTGCAAAAACATCTTCCCAGGGGACCCTTACTTACTAATTCCCTGAGCAGCCTGAAGTCTGCTCTTCTCATGTCCAGTGTTGAGAATTTGCTGGCACTTTCCTCCTGTCAACAGAGATTTTAAAAGTTGATCACTTCATGGTCACTGTGGCCAAGATGACCACTAATCTCCAGTTCACTTGTGAAGCTCACTCTGTTGACAAACAGTAGACCAAGGAGGGCATCTTTCTGAGTCAGCTTCCTTAGGACCTGTTCCATAAAGTTGTCATCCAGGTTTTTTAGGAATCTTGTAGCCCAGGCTGTACCAGCTGTGTGATGCTCCCAGTCAATTTCTGGCAAGTTGAAGTCCCCCATAAGGACAAGGGCAGTTGATTTGGAAGTGTCCTTCAGTTCCTCAAAGAGTAATTTGTCGGAAGTCTGGTGTCTTCTTATCACAGTACTTACTACAACTTCTTAACCAAGGGTTTATCTCAGAGCACATCAACAAATACTTACTTCTGTATGCCTACAGTATACAACTTCCACACAAACATACTCTCAAATACCAACTATACCAGTCTCATAATATTTTCCCATGAAAACAGAAATAAATGCTCAGGCTATTTTCCCGATTGTTTTTCATAGTAAAAAAAAAATGTATAAGAAGGAGTCTTGACAGGTTAAATATATTTAGGTCATGAAGCCATTTCTTTTGTCCTGTGGTTCTAGAAATGACTTCATTTTGGCATCTACAAATGACTGTGACTATGAACAAACTGCCAAAGTTAATGTATTCTGTGTTATTCCTGATGAGGGAAGAAACTTATAACAAGCATTTCCAGGGCATTTATGGGCACTGCTAGCACCCTTGTAGCGGAAGTGGTGGAAATTTGGCAAATGTCGTGTATGACATGGAAGAGGTATGCACTTTTCCCTGTTTTATGGCTGTCTTGAACTAGTGTAAACCTTCTTCAGCCAAATAAATAAGGTTGAAGACAACCATTTTTAATTTCTGGTGTCTCCAAGATTGTAAAACTGCCTCTGAACTGAAAATCCAGTTTCTTCACAAAGTAGCTCTACCTTTTCTGTTTCACTAAAAACAACTGTCTTTTCTTCGAGCTTCCACTTTGCTTTTTACAATCCACCTCCATGAAGCAAGATTAAGCTAAATAATACTGATGAGCACACTGAAAAGTTTGGAAAAAACAACAAAGCACCACTTCTATTATCAGGGAAAGTATCAATTTCATTTTCTTGCTGACAGATAACACACTTCCCTGCCATTTCCCCCAGAACAACCACTGAAAATTCATCTTGTATTATCAATACATATCCTTCTGAAATAATTATTAACTGTGTTTTCCTCTTTGTCTAAGTCTGTCCTGCAGACATTGGTTGGCCTTGTCAGCTCTCAGTTTCAGGTCCTTTGCAGCAGGGGATAAAAAAGAAGATAAAAAAGAAGTTACTGCCTCCAGCCACTGCTGTCTTTCCCCCAGTAAGTGGAGATGTCTACCTCATAAACCAGCTCCTGCGCTACAGAAGTGTTCAACCAGCATACCAAGATGAACCTAAATAGCCAGATCAAAAACTGCAGCAGCAAAAGATTTACCCATTTTTAGTGTCAGCTTTAACACTGAAACCAGCTGTCATGCACTTCAGCAGCTTTTAATAGCAACAAGCTTCTCTCAGTACATACTCTCTTTGCTCAGTGTTTTCATGCTTACCCCTGATGATTTCATATTCTGAAAAGCTACTGATTAAAAAGAAGGCTAAAAAATCTAATTAATGCTAATTATAATAATCATTAGTATAACTTTTTCATATCCAGAATCTCTTAATTTTCCTTAATGAGAAGTTTCCTATTCTTCATTTGAAGTAACAAACTGTAGCAAGTTCTGTTCTTTGAAATAGGTTTACAATTTTGAAAGCAAAAAAAACCAAGGAGGAGTAACTTTATATTTCATCTCAAACTTTCAAACTGGGAGAAGAATTTGAACATAAAAGCCTATCTATCTGATTCCCTGTCTAACTTAAAGCCTATGGGAAAAAATCAAACCTCAGTAGAATTTATTTGTACTCCCCAGTGGAACTGGAACAGTTAAAACCCAGCAGACACACTTGTAGGCCTGGACACCAGTTTCCAGTTTCCAGTCTCCAGATTCCCAAGACCACTAAAAAATCAAGGGAGGTTTTGCAATGACATCAGCCAGCTCTTTGAGGATCCTGGGATGAATCCCGTCAGGATGAAACCCAACAATCCCCATAGATTTGTACTGTTTTTCAGCAGGTTTTGCCTCTTCAAATTAACATTTTTTCCAATTTGAGCCCTGATAACTGGTAATCATAGAAAATAACAGAATCCAGTGAAGAGGTCTTTCTCATCCTGCTATCAGAATTTGCCCTGCATGTAAAAAAAGTAGTTTATCTCACAGACTTGACTGGACAACCTAAAACTTCCAAGGATATTTCAAGAGATTAGGATCTTGCATCCACGGACACCACACCTAGGGGTACAGCTGCATTTCTCAGGAAGAGAGGACCAGTGCGGGAATGACACACTGGATCCCTGATCAGTCTCTTCATGAGGTTACTCTTCACTTCTCTTTTGGAACACTTTTACAAGCACTCTGCTAAGCACTGCCCAAACACAACAGGAGGTGCTCTCAGTTCATAATGGTCAGGGCTACATTTGTTGTGGCTCTGTCCCAAAACACAGGCTCGTAACAGCATTCCAGTAGATGCTGCATCTTTGAACATACCACTTCCTAAAGCGTACAACATATACCTTCTAATTTGTATGCTAAAAACATCCATCTGGTGGGCTGTAACACAGACCCTGTGTTATTTCGGGCAGTCTGAACAGCAACGAAACATAAATATGTCTTAAGGCCAGAGGGGTCCCAAGACAGATTAAAGCCAATTTATACTTGGTGTCTGTTTGAGATGGTGCATTGAACATATGGTCCAATGGTTTGATATGTGCCCATGATTTCTTCAGCAATACAGGAATTGCATAATGCCCACTGTGTCTTCCTGGATGCCACCAAGTCCCAGTCTGAGGTTGCCCTCTGTAAAATGCAGTCTTTCAGGTTACAGCTTCTTAACATGGAGATGCGCACGTACGCACAAGTGAAGCTATCATTTTACAGCACAGGAGATCCTCTGCACTAGCACATGGCATATGCAATCAGGCTGTGTTTACTCCCTCTGGCTCTGAGGCCATCTGGCACTAGTGAAGTCTATTATCATCCAAAAAAGGGTGCCCGCATCCAAAGTACATGTTGGGCATGGTGCCTGGCCCGTGCTAATTCTCAAAACATGCCTAGGAACTGTTTGGAAGAGGCCTGGGCTGACTGCCCAGGGACAAACTATTCCAGGGACTGCTAAACAATTTAGGAGTGTAGACAATGAAGTTAGTGCTTTGACCTGTCTTCTGGCACTGTGTAATTTCCAGTTTAAGTAAAGCCTGCAACTGCAATGATAAAGGCTGTCTCTTTCATGGAGCACACTTCTGCCTGAGTGGGATAAAGTACTTCACATCTACTGCATTCTAAGAGCATCTCCAGAGATCAAACGACTTCTGCAATTCAAACTAAACACAATTTGCTATATCCTGGGAACACTCCAGACTGAATACTTGAAAGTATAATAACGAACTGATTAAGGAAACATCCATTTCCAATATCCGTCACTGTAAGTTCAACACATGTAGATCTTCATAGTGGGCAGAGCTCTAGAGGAGTTCAGGCAAACTGAGGTATGAAGGGGCGTGTAGAGGAAAAGGCATGTATGAGCCAAGCCATAGAAAACATTCAGTTGAGTAATCTAGATCCAAACAGCTTTCAAGATGTTGGGGCATCATATCCGTAGTGGTGAGCATGGTTTTCACTCCTTTAGTTTTCTCAGATTTATGAGGAGAACACTTACAAAGAAACAAAAAAACAGAAAACAAAACCAAAACCAAACAAAAAACAAACACAAAACAACAACAACAAAACAAACAAACAAAAACACAACCCAAAAAAAACCACAACCAAAATAAAAGACTCAAAATAAACAAAGGCTTTAAAGGTTCCTTCATGCCAACTATGTAACCTGTAGCCATTTTAAACAAAGTAAGAAGTGCAAACAAAAAAATCATATTCTCCCATTTATCCTAGATTAAGTGCTAAGAAACTGGAATACAAGTTTCTATAAACATAAATTGTTTTTCTGATTCCAGCAGTCATGGAGATACCACAACACAAGATGCTTTCAAAATGCCATTTCTTCTGATTCTTTTATTTTTTCTTTTTAAATTGTTCCTAGGAATTTGAAGAGTATGCCGCTTCTATAATAACCACTGTCATTTTCTGAAATAATTAGAAGAATAGTTGGCTTTAACAACTTCATTTATCAACATACACATGTGCACACCCATGGGACAGTGACATTTTACACAGCAATAGTCACTGTAAAGAAACTCAAGAGTGGAAAGGATTTCCCTGGACCACGGGCTTTAGCTGTCTACAACTGCAGCTGACCACGACATATGGTTCCAGACATTTACCAAGATCCATCTTTATAACTAGGTTATTTGCCTCAAAGTCAGAGATTTTCCTGAATTTCAGCACTCTGACAATCAGATACCTTCTTCTGAAGTCACTCACAGCAAGTGCACACCATTACTCCTCATGCTATCCTTGTCATTGCTGAAATCTCTCTACTCCCTCCTCTGTTATTTCCAGAGACAAGGCCTATCCCACTCTCAGCCCTGGGACCAACCAAATCCCTTTAGAATACATTGACACTGTTAATGATAAAGCTCTTTGCACTAATGGCAAACCTTCAATAACTAGCACACATCTTTTGACATGAAGTTATCTCACCAAGGTATCAGAATAACTTGGTATAGTCTTCCTTTGGTAAGGAAGTTGTATCTGTTTTCTTTCACTGCAATAGCTTTCACTCTTAATTCTAATACTCTGCAAACCATTCAAGTCAGATTAATGGACGTGAAGTTGCAGTTTTCCCTTTTGTAGGTATAGGTATTACAATAAAGGTGAATATAAGGATAATTTCATGAGCTCACAAAAACAGTGTTAATGAAAATCATAGAAGTTCTTTATCCTACATATTTTCTTGTTTCTTATTTTCAGGTTTATTTGCAAGGGTTTTTTTGGTGGTTTTTGGTTTGGTTTGCTTTTTTGCTGTTGTTGTTGATTGGTTGTTTGGGGTTTTCAAATTGTTATTTCTATGAAGAAAGAGTCAGCAAAGAAGCTAATACAATACTGGAGAAAAACATAGAAAATTTAATTTTTTAGCCTTCACTTTTGCACTGTTGCATTATAGGATAAAGACCTTTCAGTTACAAGAACAAATTGTGTCACTGACTTTTTCTAAAAGAAAACATAAAAAATCCAGATTTTTTTTCTTCAGGATCAACAAATCCCACTGAATGAAAATCCACAGGAGTCTCAGAGTATCACTGCAGTACACATAATAGTCAATTGTTTTATTGAGTTGACTCTCTGAGATTCAATTCACTTGCAAGTTCCAATGAGTATATGTTCTTCTGCCTCTAAAGCTGAAGTGGTCTTAGCAGATCGTAAAAGAAAAGGCACTTTTTTACCCATTACTGGAAATTCCTTAAGTTTGGATTTAATTTAAATTTAAATGGACATTCAGTGAAGAAAGCTTCAGCTGAAAACAATTTGTTTGTAAACATTATAAGCAATTTAAAAAAAAAAATTGGATTGGAAGTTAGACTCTAACCATAACTCTAGCAGACGTTTTTCTACCCAGATTTGTTGAGAAATTTTCAAAGTAGCTCTGCAAGTACTGTTGATTTGTGCATGCTTACAACTACATCACGTCAGGCATACGAGCGTCACGTGAGCGTATCACGGGTCAGTCACCTGAGCTTCTGACTGTGGGCGCTGCTTTTGAGTAAAACTGCAGGCAGAAACACCGTCACAATTATGCCAGCGCTTAACCTCGCTGCAGTTCTTTTATATTTAAGTTTTGCTGCCTTTCCAGAGCTGTGCATCTATTACTACAGCTACTGTATTTGGGCTAAGTTTCTGTATTCCTTCCAACTTTGCATAAATCGCAAGCTGGGGCTGCCTGGCATCCAAATTAATTTTTTGGTTGTAAGCAGCTTCCACAACCTCCATCAAACACAGGTCTTTTCTTGCTTCTGCCACCTCTATAACTGCAATGATTTCTTCTCTCGGTTTAAGCAGTCTCCTGACCTTCCCTAAAATTTCCTTAATGTATTTCTCTGTGTGTGCCTTTTACCTTTCTGTCAGCACCTACTTTCTGAGACTATCAAACAAACCTCACACTTTCCTTTCTTACATTATTAAAGTATATTATTATGTATTATCTTATTTACAAAAGTAGACAAACATAAACACCAAACTGCTCATATCTCTAGGTCTTTGCATTGATTTCCAGTGGAACTACATTATCTACCTTCTTCATTTTATCATGCTTTTCTGCTTATGGTTAGTTCCATTTGGTTCTCTGTGCCCTACCTATGCAGAGATTCATTCAATAGTCTTGTGAAACTTAAACAGTAAACTCTTCAGAATATGAACTATTTGCTTCTCTCACATTTGTCTTTATTTGTTTTTGTAGAGTGCTATGCATGCCTAAGTTTGAAATACTAAGTATAAGGGCCAATGCCATTAACTCCTCAAACCCCAAAGTCACATACCAGGTTAATTTTAAGACTGTATATTCTGCATAAGATATGTTTCCCACAGTCTGGGGAATAGAATGGCTTCAGGGACTGTATTCATGCTTCTCTCTTAATTTAAACATAGTGAGGTAACAAATGTCTGCGTGAACATGGCATGTTGTATGCATCGTTACCTAAGACTACTTGAGAGATGCCATAACAAAAGCAAGTTTTTGAACCTTTGTTATCTTCAAGTGACAAAATTTGCTGTGGACACAGGTGTCCAAGCTCACATTACACACAACACAAAACTCCCACTGGCTCCTGGTGCTGCTGTATAGACTTGATGAGAGTCTGAAGCGAAAAACTGCTCTTGGAAAACTGTCTTGGGAGCTGATTTTGTCATCAGTAGAATGACATAGTTTCTGCTGAATGTCTACAGTAATTCAATAGTTCACCACACAGAAACACTTTATATCACTGATAACATACCATCTCCTAGTAATTTTAAAATAAAAATATGTCACAACACCACAATATATACCATAACATGTTACACATGCTACTAATCCATGAAGATATCCTGCATGGTTAAACTACTGTCCAGTATCTTTAACGCTCATTTATTTTATTAAATCAAACTTTATTTCTAATTCCCCTTGTCAGAGCAGTTATACATATCAAAAAAAAAAAAAAAAAAAAAAAAAAAAAGAACAAACTTAGAAAGCATTACTGCAAGATTAATCAGCCCAATAGACAGAGACCAGAGATTACTTATGAGCTGTACACAAGGAACATTCTTCTTCCCATTTTGGAGGTGTAGTCTGTAACAATGTTGAGTTCCCATCTTGAAGTACTTACATTTATTCAGGCCTCCCTTTCCTCACAGCACTTTATGTGTCTGCGGTTTGGAAGCTTCAGCCCTCATCCTGTACAGTAATGTGAAACTCGGTGCTCATTTGGGAATAGCTCTCAGAAGGAGCTGTTGAAAACTCTGGCATGATGGGACCTCCCTGACAATCCCAGCTCTGTGGAAACACTGGCATGCCTTGATCCCATCAGTGACAGACTGAGATGCTCTTCCCTGTATTGCATCACTAGACCCTTCCACCACTGCAGTTTTCTTCTGTTCTTGACCTGCTTTGCACAAATGTTCATTCACTCATCGCTGACAGAACTACACATCACAGCTTCCTTGTTTTCTTTGCCCCTCTCTCCTGAATCCCTTTTCCACATGCACACCAACCTTTTCTCTTTTTTATTTTTATGCTTTGTCACTTATAAATAGATGTGTTTTTCTATGTGACCTTTGGTTTGCAAAGCCTTCTCCGCCCTATGGCTCAGGAGAGGCCATTTTAGTCTTTCTGGTTTTGCAGTTCTCCCAAGAATGTAATTTCCTTGAGAAAAGGAAAAAGAAAAATGAAAAATGAAAAAAAAAGCCAAAACTCCCCCTTCAAAATGGATATCAAAATCCATTCATCCACTTCTAATTTTAGTTTCCCTTAGTGAATACTACCCTGTAATTAAAACATTGGCAGATGAGAATATTATAGAGCTTTGCAGTTCAAGTGAACATTAGTGTCAAACATAATAATTTTGTGTCTGACAGTCTAGTAAACTGACTGAAAACATGTAGGACCATCCAGATTAAGGCTGGCAAGGTCCAGTTTACACTGCTTCATTCAGACAGACTTGGTTTCCACAGGTAGCATTTGCAACAGGACTAAAACCAGTGAATAGCTGATAGAGACCAACATGTCAGGGCCAATTCTGACCTCTATCAGCAGATGATTTAACTTCCTTTTCAAACAGATGTATCTAACTGTTTGGAAACCCCTCATTCACACATGTATTGAATGTCAAGTAACTGGACCATTACAGAACCAAGTGACCAGAATCATTTCTTCCCATCACCTAAGTACCCATCATCCACAGACCTTCAGGTTTTCCTGACCTGGGAAGAAGGATTCAAATTATTGTGTGCCATGCTAAAACAAACAAACAAACAAACAAAAATACCAGCGTCCACAGGCACAGTCATACATGGATTTTTACTTAGAGTTCCATTTGCAGGAGACTCCCTGTGATCACTCATTCCTATCCTCACCGCCTTCCATTTCATTAGCCATTCCCTCCATCCCCTTCTATCCCAACCCTAAATAGAGCTGCACCTGCAAAACTGAGGTAGCTGTGAACAGCACTGTAGAGGTAGGAACAAATGCCTGGGAAAGGGGAACACCTGTTAATCATGATTTATGACAGATCAGATTGTTTCAAAGGGGAACTATGATATAGAAACAATCTGAACTTTTGACAGTTGACATACACCTGTGACAGGATTTTGCCTTTATTACAAAACAGGGATTTTGCCTTTATTACATCAGCAAAATGCAAGGGTGAAAATTCTGGTCAGCTTTCTATCCATCTGTTTTAGAGATTTTAAGCTGACAACTGAAGTCCTACAGCAGATATTTCTACTGCTATATTCTGAGTAGAATAAAATGAGCAAGCTCAGAAATATGAGTAAATTTCAAAAAGCAAAGCCCAAGAGGCATTTAGAGTTTCATCAATCTGTAGAAAATCAGCAAGGATGCATCAGGGAACACTCACCAGCATGGCACATGCTAGCTCCTTACTTCTTTCTCTTTCTACCTTACTATGCAGAAGTTTTAGCTGGGTGTATAGTCTTCCACCTTTAAGTTTTCTCTTGTATTCAACAACAGTCAGAATTTCTCACAAGGCAAAACAGGCCTTAGGAAAGATAGAAGGATAAATCAATCATGTGTCCTCACGAGGAAGATGTATCTTCCTCATACGAGGAGAGACTCTGAAAGCAGGGCCTGTTTAGTCTAGAGGAGAGAAGGCTGTGAGGGATCTCATTAATGCATACAAATATCTCAAAGGTAGGTGACAAGAGGATGGTGCCAGGCTGTTTTCAGTGGTGCCCAGTGACAGGATGAGGAGCAATGGACATAAATTTAAACACAGAAAGTTTCATCTCAACATGAGGAAGAATTTCTTTATGTTGAGAGTGGCTGAAACAGGCTGCCCAGGGAGGTCGTGGAGCCTCTGGAGACAAAACCCACCTGGAAACATTCCAGTGTGGCCTGCTTTAGTTTATCCTGCCTTGGCAGGGTGGTTGAAGTAGATGATCTCCACAGGTCCCTTCAACTCTAAAAATTCTGTGATTCATGCCACGTTGCCCAGGGATAGGAATGCAGGGCTGTGCTTTCTTCTAAAAGAAGGAGCAAAATTGTAAGGCATTGGCTGCTTTTCTCTCTTTTTTTTTTTCTTAGGATTTATGCAGATGAGCAATTACTTGCTTTGCTTTATAAGCAGAGGAAATGTATTTTTGTATAAAGAAATAAAAAAGGCTTATTTTTTCCTGTGTTCTTCGACTTCTTCCTAAATTACTCGGACACAGGACTTGAGGAGATACTAAGCAAGTCTGCAGATGATGCAAAACTGGGAGGAGCTGTTGACTCCCTTGAAAGCAGGGAGGCTCTGCAGAGAGATCTCAACAAATTAGAGGATGGGCAACCACCAACCATAGGAAGTTCAACAAGGGGAAGAGGTGGATTCTGCATCTGGGATGGGGCAATCCCAAATGTACAGACAGGCTGGGGAATGCGGCTGGAAAGGGGTCTTGTTGAATATGAGTCAGCAGTGCCCTGGTACTCAGGAGGGCCAAACATGTTCTGGGGACATCAAGCTAAGCACTGCCAGCTGCTCAAGGGAGGGGATTGTCCCACTCTGCTCTGAACTGGTGGGGCCTCACCTTGATTATTATGTGCACTTTGGGGCACCACAATACAAGGAAGATATTAAGCTCTCAGAGAGCATCCAAAGGAGGGCAACAAAGATGGGGAAGGGCGTGAAGGGGAAGGTATATGAGGAGCAGCTGAGGTGAGTTGGTCTGTACAGCCTGAAGAAGAGGAGACTGAATAGAGACCTCATTGCAGTCTAAAACTTCCTTATGAGAGGAAGAGGGGAGTAGACACTGATGTCTTCTTCATGGTCATCGGTGATAGGACCTGAGGGAATGACCTGAAGTTGTGTTAGGGGAGGTTTAGGTTGGATATCAGAGAAAGGTTCTTCACCCAGAGGGTGTTTGGGCACTGCAACAGGCTCCTCGGGAAATGGTCACAGTACTAAGTCACAGAGTTCAAGAAGCATTGGGATGATACTCTCAGGCACATGGTGTGACTCTCGGGGGGTGGTCCTGTGCAGAGCCAGGAGTTGGACTCAATGATCCTTGTGGGTCTACCTCTGCACTCCTAGACCCCTAGCTTGCATTACATTTTACTGATGAAACACGCTGGAGTAACATATGAATAGAAGTGTTTAAATTGTGCTGTTTCAATGTGATCTCTCTGTTACCACTTTAATAGCTTTTCCTTTGAGAAATCTCTTGTCACAAAGCTCCTGTAGCAGTTTGTTGGTAAATTTGGTTGGCCTCCCAGTCCCTGTATGGATGGCATGTTGTTCTGCCCATTTTGGTATTAGATATCCAAACAGGATGGTGTGTTAGTTGATAATGGACTTAGCATTCAACCTTCAATTATAGTTCTTTCACTTAAAAAGTTGCAGAACTAGCCTGCTTAAAGGCTCCTGAATATTAAAAATTGGAGCATTTTGCCTGTGCTAAGTGACTCAGGGCTACAACTGAGAGATGTTCAGTATTTCTTTTGTCTGTAGTGATCCACAGAGCAGAACCTTAGTGGAAGTACCTAGTAGGAAAGCAGGCTCTTTGCCATAAGTTTGTCTTTCCCCTGCTCTCATCTGCATGCACTGCAGCATGCCGGGAGGCAGAGAGCTTTCTCCCTCATTCCTCCAGCCTGCCCTGGGAGCCTTCAGTGCCTTTTGTAAACTCGCTTCTCATGCCTGGGAATAAAGGGTTAGTCCCCCAGATTCCAGCAGCAATAATGCACTGGCCAAGTTATGAAATCCAGCATCTCTTTAGCATGTTCCCTCTTCCTGAGAAGTTCACTGTCTTGATACTAAGAGATTTTAATGTGCACAGTATATGCCAGAAGAGAACATTACACACCCAGCCAACGTGCACAGAAAGCAGGATGAATCCACTAACTGATATGGTGCTACTTGACATGAACTTGCTTCTGCTTCCCAGCACAGGAATATTTCCAGTGAAGGTATTCAAGGTCATCTTGTACAGAAAAGAGATATATCACACATGCATGCATGATTGTTCCTTGAACTACAGCTAACTTTACAGAAAGCTGGGTTAGTCTTGGCCAGGCTAAAATAAAATATTCCAGAGACTAAAATTATTGTGCAGGGGGGATACAGAAGCTGTCCAAGTGGTTAATTAACAGTAAAAGGAACGGTGAACAAAATGTTAGTGGTGGAGTCGAGCTTAGGCATCCAGTTAGATACAAGCATTTCATTGTTCTCCATCATATCAAAAACAGGCATTTATAGCACCAGGCTGGTGTATGTGAGTCTTCTTTTTCACCCTAAAGGATCTTCTCCAGCTCATCTAGACGGTCCTCTCCTTAGTTTAAGGTTAAATCTACATCAAGTCCAGATATGTACGTGCATACGCTTGTCAGTCATATTACTATAATTTGTTACAGAAAAATAAAAGTGAAGCTGCACAAATAAAAGTGCATGAATTACATTAAAATAAATGGGAGCTTCTGTTTAGTTTGATCCAAGCACAGTAGCTTCTATGGCAATAATACATAGTAAAATAAGTAGAACAGATTGCAAGTAAATCTCAGCTTTCACGTTATGTACATGAGTTCATATCTTGTTGTCTTGGATTAATATCATTACAGTCCACAATCCTTTCCTCAAAACCTGAATTCCAATCATTAATGTAATTCAGACATCCTGAATTGCTGCTAGATAGAAGTCAAACAGAATTAAATTTACTTCTCGGCGCATAAATGTTTTCACAGTGACAGTTCTTCATGTAAAATGTCATTCAGATTTGACAACAAAGTGGAATACAGCTATCCCCATGCATGGGTATCCATCCCATCAGCCAGTTGTTGAATCCCATAAATTTTGCTAGCACTAAATTAAATTCCTTGATTAGTAAAAGTGAAACCTGTTCGATACTTGTAATACTCTAGCTTTATTTCTCTAAAAAAATGCATTGTTCTTACTATTATTATTCTCTACAATATTTTATCAGCCTTTCTCAATGCTCAGATATGTTCAAAGCACAGCGGGTAGAGTCTTTCTGGATAAGTTCCTATCCTGCTCAGAGCAGCAGTCACAGCACAGGTCGTTAAAATGGATCAACTGGGGACCTAAGGTCTGGATCCACTTTGGAGGATTGATTCCTTCTGACATTCTTGCCTTCTCTTCAAGATCTCACTACCTCTTAGAAGCTCTTCTCTCTTACAGGAGATCAGTCCTTGTTCTGAGGAAATAGTTCGGGGTGTATATTTCAATAAATTAATTGAAGAAGGACTCCAAACTTCTGGGCTAAAGGCTCTTGTGTATCTGACCTGAATAGATGGACAGCTCAGGTTTCACCCAGCAAGCCACTCAACCATGTAATCATCTCCTTTGGGCACAGACCAGTTCAACAGAAAACTTAATTCCAACATGATTCACAACTGTTTAATTCATTGTAAGCAAAGAGTTCTTAGTACTTTATTTCCCCTAGGGAGAGGGAGAAGGGATTTCTTAACTACCAACCACAGTTCAGGGTGGAGATGAGCACTGAAACTCTTCCCCAGAAATGGAAAGTTTGTTTGGGTTTTTGGTTCTGTTTTTTCTCAGCTCGATTTCTTCATCTGTAGGTGAGAAAGAAGGTGAGAAGAAGGCAGAAGACAAGTGTGATGATAGAAGCTGGAAAAGAAGTAAAAAGGATTTTGTTAGCACTTGCAACTGGTCTGAACTATGCAAAATACCATGACATTTTGCAAACTGAAACACTGTAGATGTGTACAATGCATGTACTTACACAAGCAGAAGAAATCTTTTCCTTGATTTTTCTTTCCCTTTTGCCTATCAGCATCAGAAACATGAATTTTGCCCCTTGCGAGAGGCCTGGACTTCTGTTCTTGTGCACATTCTGGAGCATGATTCAGATGAAGTTCTTTTTTTGTCACTAACCCCATTACCTAATGTTTTGCAGCCTTGCCCAATAAAGATTTATTCATCTCATATGTTCCTGGTTGTGACCTTATGTTCGGCCACGGTTGGACTGTGTTACGCTCCAAGGCTCTTGCCTCAGCATTCCAAACCTGGGAACTGCTGTGCCTGGGAAGACTAGCCTGCAGAGCCTTGCTGGACAGTAAATCTGCCCTTGAAGACACAACCTTTTTAAATCAAGCATTCCGCCTCATCTGTTTTGTTATTGTGCTTATACTGCCCCGAGGAAAATCACAAATAAGAGTCCACTAGATTGCAAATATGTTATTTAACTGAAGTACATTTTGCTTAGATTCCTTTTGAATTGTTTAACTTTTCTTTGAATATCCCTATGCACTGCTTATGAAGAATGTCTCTGAATGAACTTTTCCACTGAAAATAGGAGCCCACCATGAGGGTTTATGTGACTAAAGGGGGCACTGTACTTATCTTGCTGACCTCCCCCCCAAACCAGACTTGTTTCACACTGAAGTTTTCTGCAGCTGAATCTTATCCTTCCACAAACTACATGCAGATGTGCAGTTCAGAAAATGTGACTCAAAAGTTTTCTTTTAAAGCATTGCCCTCCTTCCCTCTCCCTTGCTGGCCAGAAGTTCATGAGGATCATCCCCACATTTCTCTTAATCTCTTCAGTATTTAGGTCCCCAAATCAGCTATGTTCCCCTCCTGCTGAAATCTTTTACTGAGAACTAGCAGCAGCACTTCTTTCTCTGCTCAGGGAAACTCTGTGAGTAACGCAGGAGAGGCTCAGTGCTGACATGTCTCAGGAAAGGTAATGTTTCAGTGTCATGAGCTCTTCAGAGCTATTCACCTTCTAATATTTATTTGACAATGGTCAAAAGATCTTTGATATTAATTACAGTTAATTAATATCCTCCTCACCATGCTGAAATTAAAGTTCAGACTCTGCCAGATTAATGGCCCTTTGCTACTTATGATGTTCTTTATGGCTAATTTTTCACCATCCATCAAGCTTTTTTCATGCATACTCAACAAAATGAACAGGGTTCTAACCAGGGAAGGTGAGATAAATAGTTAATAAAAAATAATGAAGGATATTTCTGAGACACTCTGATGAACTCAGTACTTAAACCTTTCAACTTGCATTTATTCACCCAGAGGAGTATTTTATGTGATCTTCCAATTTGCTTTAATCATTTTGCTTGATATATTGTTTTTCCACAAGTTTAACTATCTGTAAAAAAACTAAGACATCAAGTACATAAGAAAAATAAACTGTCAATATAACACCACTGATTTTAATAGGAGGAGGTAGTCTAATAAGTTATTTTATCTGCACTGAGTTCACTGTGGACTTTACATGGATGAGGTGCTGCTGGTATCTGAAAAGTACTTCTCACTGATCTGAGAAGAAACACACGTGAGATTAGTATTACTGCGTGTTTCCTTAAGAAACACAAGTTCATAATATCAAGGCTTTCCTTCAGCTTTTCTCTGTAAGAGAGAATTCAGCTGTGTTTAACCACAGACCTTAATATTAATAGCTGCAGAAAAACAGTTTTTAATGGGATTGCATTTCACAGTTTCAGAAAATTGTGAGTTCCCTTCCCTTTGTGTGGATTTCTCTAAACAGGGAAATCCAATTCCCTCTGGATTCTTCCCCTCTGAGTGAGGGTGAGACTGAGTCGTCTTCTGTTTGTTTGTCTTTGATGACAAATATTATTCTCCACTTACAAATTATGTCAGCAAGAGAACAGGGCATCTGGAACTTGGTTCAGTTATACTTTGATCCTTCCAAAATAGTACATAGAAAATATGCATATGCTTAATCTTAAACACCTGAATAACTCCACAGGTTTTAGCTGGGATATTTGGATCATTAAAATTTGCTGAATGAAGACCATCATACTTATTGCAGCTGTGTCCCATTTGTGATAACAATTTGGCATTGGTAGAGCTGTGGCATTCCAGGCAATGAAACAGATTTAACTACTTATTTAGTTTAGACATACTTTTCTGGGAGCACCATGACATTCAAGATTTAACACAACAACTTATGCCAAAGGTGTCACCTACACTCAGGTAGGACAGACCACACCTCATGGTTCTCATGCAGAGAGCACTGCCACACTGTCAGTCTTGCCTTTGAAAGCTGCTGATTCCATTTGTGCACCTGTGAGTGCCAAGTGCAAAGTGTATGATGGAAACCATTTGAAAGCACAGCCCACACTGCAGCAAGCAACAGGTCTAGTCTGGAATTTTATGTTTTCTTTCCTCAGTGATTCTGTCTGAAGCAGCAACAAAAGAATAATTCTGGAACTTCAGCTATCCAATTTAAAATAAATAATAAATAATAATTCATTTTTATTAAAATAAATAAAAAATATACAATTCTTTAGCAGCCGACAAAATGCTGCACATAAGAAATATTAATATTAATGTTTTGCAGTTCCAGAGTCTTTTCTCCTTGCTGTCTTCTGCCCTGCTGAGCAATGAAATAGGTGTTCTGTGAAGCCAGGCTCTTTTCACAGTAGAAGAATGGAACTGTTTCCTTGGTTAGACAGCTCACCCTTGAGGTATGCTCAAAGCATATCCTTTTTTGCACATCTATATTGCAGCTTCCAACTAGGGAGGCAAGCGAGGGAGAGACTAAGATGTTCTTTGTCTCCAGACAGAAAATTCCTTTCTGACAAAAAAGGTAGGATTTGGCAATGCAAAGTGCTTTTGTTCACATGAGAGAATTCACGCACACGTGCATGACTTTCCTTGAGTCTGTTGGAACAACAGATCTCAGAAGTTGGACTGTTCAGAAAGCTGGAAATGTTTGTCTGATCCTCTGCAGTAACCCTTTTACAGATAAAAGCTTTTTTGTCCCTGGAATATTCTCATCTGCAAACACAATACAGCCTCTTCTCCATCTGATAGTGGTTTTCCACTAAATTCAGTCTGGGCAAAATACCTAAGCAAATCCTGCTGGTATTTCTACTTGCTGCTGAGTGTTGATTTTTTGTAGTCATTCCTATGCAAGATGAGAAAAAAGAATATAATTTTTTAAATAGGGAACAACACAAATACACTGCACGAGATTATTTCCAAGTTGCTGCTCATCAGCAAAGGTTGAGATGGCTGGACAGTCCTAAGGTAACATCAAACAATGAACAACTCAGATTAGATATCCAGGAAAGTTCTATCTCAGCTAGGATTCTGAACAATGACCTAGAGAAAATTTTAAGGAAAATCACCAATAACACTCCTATTCTCCTAATTCATGACTTTTTTTCTGAAAATGCAAAATTAATTTGATTATTTTCAGGCTTGACAATATACTAGTCTGTGTTCATGACTGCAATTGATTGCAATGCTTTAATAGTATCCCTGTTGTTTACTTGGAAGCAGAGAGGCTAAGCAGCACCCAGCTCAATCCAGAATGAAATCTGAAGTAGATTTGGGTAAACTTTGAGCTTTTCATGCCACCTTTGCAGTTTCTGAGTTTTTCTTTAACTTTTGGCTTTGTAACCTCAAAGTAACTTCAGAGGAAATATCTGAGAACTGTCATGTTTCAGGTCAAAAGTATGTCAAAAGTAGAGTTTTACATGATTCCCACACAACAGCAAATCCCTCACTGTATTTGATATTCAGCATAAGCTCCCTTAAAAACTTTTAGGTTTTGTGGTGAATATTTCTCACAGCTCTAGGTTGAAAAAAGCTGGAACATTATAGCCCTCTCAACAGGTTTCATCCAAATCCCAGCTAATTTGATAGACATCCTCATGACTATGAGGAGAGATAATCAAGGCAAAAATTTTGTTGCCATGCAGTCAGATTCTCAAATATTCTGCACAGGACAGTGCCAGGCAGAACAATAAAACAAGAAAGCAATGGTCTTTTTTTTTTTTTAAACTTACTTGTTTCAAGTAGAAAATGTTGAGGGCAAAATTCTTGGGGAATACCTTATGAAACACCTTCTTTTAGAATCACTATTACAATAAACATCATTTTAGAGTCACAGCAACAAAAATTTTCTGCAGAATGTTAAAAACAGGCAATTTTTCACTCTTAGAGGCAGTCTCAAAGCCTCAACATCCCAGTTCAGATGCTACCTACTTTCAAGAATGCCCAAAGCCCCTT
This sequence comes from Myiozetetes cayanensis, assembly GCF_022539395.1. Lineage (NCBI taxonomy): Eukaryota > Metazoa > Chordata > Aves > Passeriformes > Tyrannidae > Myiozetetes > Myiozetetes cayanensis. The sequence goes on along the minus strand of NW_026087411.1, from coordinate 81,228,843 downwards.
CTTTCCTCTGTTTATCAGAAGTCCTATGGATAGTTACATTTTTTTAGATAGGTGGAACAGAGCTCAACCAACACAGGAAAATTCTACACTAGATATGAGGGGATAGATTACAGAATTAAAGAACGGATAATGTTGAAAGGGACCACAGTGGCTCATCTGGTCCAACCTTCCTGCTCAAGCAGGGTCATCCTAGAGAACATTGCCCAGAGAGGTTGTGGAGTCTCCCTCACTGGAGATGTTGAAGAACTTTCTGAACACAACCCTGTGCAATCTGTTCCAGTGCACTGTCACCCAAACAGTAAAGTTTTTCTCCATATTCAGGTGGAACTCTCTGTGCATCAGCTTCCAACTGTTGCCTCTTGTCCTACTGCTGGGTACCACTGAGAAGACCTTGACTCCATCCTCTTGAGACTCTCCCTTCAGAGACTTATAGACATTGATGAGGTCCCCTCTCAGTCATCTCTTCTCAAGGCTGAACAGGTCCAGTTCCTTAATCCTTTCCTTATAGGAGAGATGCTCCTGTTCTTTAATCATCTTTGCCACCCTCTGCTGGATCTGCTCCCAGAGTAGCTGGATGCACAGTCCTCCAGCATCAAACAGGCATAGCCGAGCCAGCAAAAGACCCAACTTGACAAGATTTTTGTCAGTGGTGTGGTATGACCATGCACAACCTGTGTCTATGCAAGGGGACTCTGGTGGGGCCATTACATGAATGAAACTGCAAAGACAGTAGCTTTGGATGGTAGCTAGGCCCCAAACCTCAGGAAAGAGATGATGTTGCATCCATGCCAAACTGTTATTCACAAGGCAAATTGCCTGTTTCAGACTCAGGCTGCAGTTTTCAGTGTTGGTCTCAGCCTTGAAAAGGTCCCTGGACATAAACTACCTCACACATAGGAATGTGTCTCTTCGGTTTTGTGTTTCATTGTCGTGAAGAAGGGCCAAAAAATTATTTCACAACAATTTTCCTTTCCTTTTTCTTCATACCATTATCCAAAGGCCATGAAAACAAAACTAAATAAATATTAGAAGTAATTTTCCTTCATTTAAAAATTTAAATTGGTGACTCTTATCTGTAGTGAAAAACTTTTTGCAACATCACTTCTAACTTTTCATGCAGAGTAGATTAAAATATCTAAAAAAATTAGATTGAAAACACTGCAAACCAGAAAATAATATTTACACTGGTTTGTTTAAATTATTTCAAACATAAGACTCATATTGCAAGTTCCTTTACATTCTAGCTGTATATTTGGTCACTGGAGGCAAAGATTCTCCTTCAGCAAAGAGGACATTCAAGGTTTTCCATCACTCAAAGTGTCCTACAGGAAAAATATTTGATCTGATGGTAAAGTGATGGTAAATTCTGGTCAGGCATGTGATCAGTCAGGCTGCATTCAGAGGACAATTTTCTCATCCCTATAGGCTTAAGAAACAATACAGCCTGATACACCAGTCAAAAAATGAGGCCCTGTGGGTCAGTTCTGCAAAACCACAAACACAGCACCAAATAGAAAGGATTATAAGCTTTATTCAAACAGGGCTCTCTTGGTAGGTTGTGTTACGCAACTTTTCCAAAAGCATATTAGATATTGGCAGACACTGAGAAATATTATCCAAGTCCTGTTTTCTCTTCTCTCCCCCCACCACCTTTTTCTTCATTTTTTAATATAGTCAGTCAATTTGGGGTCCTGGAGAGAGAAAAAATGTTCCATGAAAAAATCGCTTTGAAGCTTAATTTTTCACTGCCAAAGCACTTGGGACACTTGTTTTTTCCAGTATTTCTCTAACGCTTGTTATCACTACTGCTGACTCATCTCCTGATGCCAAGGGAAAAACAGTTTTATGGGAACATGAAGAGGTCACGACTGAATTATTTTGGCTGTTATAAATGGCTCTACAACTCATTCTCTGCACTGCTATTAAACATATTTTCATAATTTCTGGGTCAAAGCTAGGGTTCCAGAGCAGAAGGATTCTTGGAGAGGTGAGGAAGCATGTTGCCTTACCTCTCAAGCAGAAGCAGCATCTCTCAAACAGCTGTGGTGGACATCACTCTCCTGCATACCATTGAAGTGATCCTCCAAAGCAATCCCATTCAGCTTTCCCCAGGGGGAAAAAATATCTCTAACCTCCCCTCTTAGAGGTTGTTCTTAGAGGTGCAGTAAATCAGGACTGATATATCAAGAAACTTCTGGAAAACATAAAACTTCTACTCTTTTTTCCTCTTTTCCCTCTGTCTCCAAAGCTTGATAGGGATTTATTTGTACAGAAACAAAAAAAAAATTGAATTAATTCTCCCACCTTCATAAAATCCCACACACTCTCTGCATATGCATATAAATATATTTGAAAGGAAATTAAGTAATTGCAGTAAATCACTATTTCAAAGAATTTTACCTGCACTTGCAGCCTACAAAACCTTGACAGAGAAGTTATGAAATACTTTTTTCAAATACACTAGTAGAAGTCATTTGTAAATCCTTTAACAAAAAATGCTTGGATATTATACTGTTTGTCACTAGTTCACTGTACACATTTACAATGACACTGTGTGTAACAGCATCCCATTAATCAATCAAATGGTTTGTGTCTATTCCTTTTTCAGAGGCAGAACATTATGTGATGAGAATATGAACAGACTGTGCAGCTGAACATAGCATTGACCTGGAGTGAATCCTGAAACCTTTCTGCTTTTCTCAAGATTTTTCAAGAGTTTAATTAAATGAGTGTGTGTGTGTGTTTTGTGTGTGTGTGTGTATGTGTTTCTGAGAAGATGACAGAGATAGGTCAGGAAGAGACATAAAACTGAAAAATCCCTCCTGTCAAGAAGTAGTCCTTAATCTTTTCTTCATCATGACTGCACTGTACAAGCCATGAGGCATATGTGAGCTAGTAGGCTGTTTAGCTAATCCTCCCCTGGTGAAATTAAAGAGCATTTTACAGCTCACATGCTAAAATTAGTCTCAAATTATTTTTAGGCAATGGGACATAGTAACGGAGGGGAAGCTTTCTCTTGTCCCAAAAACAGGTTCCCCTTGCAGTTCTCACCCTCTTCGGACAAAATATCTGACAAGCAGGCTGAGCAACGCATGGATGGGACTGGGGCATTAAAGGGACACAGTGCCAGACTGAGGACAAAGGCCATTGCTGCTGCATGTTGTGCATGAGACCATCCTGAAGGAAGTGTGCCCTTTTCCCATCCCCTACCTTCAAGCAATTCACACCTTCAAGCAAGGCAGACAGAAGAAGGCTGCTCAAGATTGGCATCCTCTTAGGTTGTAGGCATGCAATGGTTGCTACGTGATTACCATTACCACAAAGAGGACTGTTTTGGACAGGGGAGAAGACAAAATCTGGCTGCTTAGAAAGTCAAAGACTAGGATGCCAACACATTTTAAACTTGTCCAGTATTAGGCTGCAGGTGACAGAATGTCTTGGGAAGTGCAGTATCAAAGGTAAGCGCCTACATCTCTTCTATCACAGGTGTCCTCTTCCTTGAATCAAGTTCTCAGTGCACTTTGTTCCATCTGTCAGTTACTTGGAACTGTCACTGAAATTTGGAATATTTTTCATTAAGATCTGCTGTGGGAAGTCTGGAATAAGAACAATGAAAAAAAAAAAAAGCCAGAAAAAAGGAAGAATAAATCTTCTCAGTACATATTCAACTGAGGGTTGATGGCTCAGATTATTGTTGGCATGAGCTGCTTCTGAGTACTTCTAGTCCTGGCATTCACGAGAGTAATGATAAAATATGGCTAACGTCTGTCAATCCCTATTTCAACAGTGAACTTCACAGTTGAATAAACATACTTCTAAGCACTGCAGTTTGATTTTCTTTTTAAGCACATAGCTTCTTTATCCCTTCACATAGAAATGACTTTTATAGGAAATTTAAAATAAATAAAAGAGAAAGTTCAGTATAGACATGTGGTGTTCATCAAAGAGAACTTCTAAATCAGCAGGAGTTTTCCTTCACAGAGCTGGAAACCATCACTATGCCATCATCATCTGCTGATTTGGATCCCACCAGCTACCATGGCTGAAAGCCATTGGGCCCCTTGTCTGCCAGTTTGACCAACAGCACTTTCAGGAGTTTAATCTCCAGAGGTTGATAAAATGGGGTGAAAATAACCTATCATGACACATATTTGTGTGTTTATGTTCCCAGGAATGGGTCTTGAGCCGGTTACTCCTTCAGCTGCTATTAAAATGCCAGATCACCGTAGCAATCATAGTAGGAGTTTGCTTGCTATGACAGTAAGGATTAATCTTGGCCATGCATCACACAGAAGCCCAGGGCACACTTATCTCTTCCCATCACATGAGAACACATGTGGCCACTTAAAACTTCCAGTGATGAGCAGTCTCTTCCTTTAAGCTTGAATGGCTTGTTTTGAATCAACTCAGGATAAACATCAAGTAGCATTTCCACAAGAGATCACCATGTCTCTTCATCCCACAGAATTTTCAAAGCTCTAGAAAGAATTAAAAGCATCACTAGCTCAGTTTTACTCCAGAACACATTTCTAATGAGAAGCAATAAATGTCCTTTTGATATATTTATCTATACCTGTAGGTTTCTTCTGGAATATTTTATCTTTTTTTACCCTGGTGTTTCCATTTAATTCACTTATTTTTAATTTTTTCATGATTTTGTTAGCTCCTGTCAGTTTTCAATTAGCTGCTTCTAATGTTTGTCTCCCTTAAAAACTGTAACTACTTTTTTCTCCTGCTACATTCCTTTCCTGGTTTGTATGTTGCAAATATTTACACTAATGAAGTAGAGGCTTTGTAAGCCACAGTCCTCCTGAGGTAGTCTGAGGCATAAGATATTTCATAGGCTACTACACAATGGGGAGACATACTGTGGAAGGCAATTTCTTTTTTCAGCATGAGAGATGCTCTCCATGGCCATATTGGATGAAACAGTTTTGGTTGTGCCAAGTGAAATCCTGTCTCTCTCAGGAGAACATTTGTCACAGCTACCATTTCTCCATTTTTATCTCTCTCACCACTCTCTGCCCTGAACGTCATTGAATGAACTTGTCCAATCTAGAAGATGCTAAGAAAGTTTTCTGGTCTGATTCCTCCCCAGTTGTTTTCCCAGTTTCTATTTCTCTCACTCTAATATGCTTTGTCCAACAAAAATTTTCATTGTGATTTTTTTAAAATTAATTTTGCAGTCTAATTTGATCACGTGCGGGTGTGAGGAAAAGATTTGTTTCCAAAAATCTGTAAAACTGCTGCTTTGGCAACAGTATAATACTCTTCTACTGTTTTTATAATATAGAGCTTTTATAATATACAGCCAGCTACACCTGATTATCGTGAAAACTAGGCTTGGAAGAAGCAATACATTGCATTGACAGCAATGTATTACCCTCACAAATCCTTTTGAGTATTTCAAAGCCAATGGACATTATGGTAATAACTTACAATGTGTCTTAATGAAGATTTTAACCCAGGATGGCAATACTAAACATCAGGATAAATAGCACTGCACATAATACTGAACAAGAGCTATTGTCCCTTTATCTTTCAAGTTTCAGTAGTTAGAGGATACAAGCAATGTGACTTGCTCTACTCTGCACTGGTGCAGCCTCACCTTGAGTATTGTGTGCTGTTTAAGGTGCCAGAATACAAAAAAGATATTAAGCTATTGAAGAGCATCCAAAGGAGAGCCATGAGGATGATGAAGGGCTTTGAGGGGTAGCCATATGAGGAGCAGCTGAAATCACTTGGTCTGTTCAGAAGAGAGTGAGGGGAGACCTCATTGCAGTCTACAACTTCCTTGTGAGGGGAATTGGAGGGGTAGGTACTGATCTCTTTATTTTCATGACCAGTAGCAGGACTGGAGGAAAATACATGAAACTGAGATAGGGGAGGTTTAGGTTGGATACCAAGAAAACATTTTTCACACAGAGGGTGATTGGGAACTGGAACAGGCTCCACAGGGAAGTGTTCACAGCATCAAGCCTGTCTCAGTTCAAGAAGCATTTGGACAATGCTCTCAGGGACCTGGTGTGATTCATGGGGTGTCCTGTGCAAGGCCAGGAGTTGGACTCGATGATCCTTGTGGCTCCCTTCCAACTCAGCATATTCTATGGTTCTCTGATTCTATGACCAGGCATATGGGATTCCCTTGCCTAGGTCCCTTGCTAATGAACTGGATCAAAAAAGGCAAAACCCCTTCAATCTGAACTTTGCCTTTTGTTCAAGCAATGTTCACCCCTGAAGAGGCAGCAGTTATGTCACTAACATAATCCTTTGGAACAAAATTCAAACCATTTGTTCAGCATCTGAACCAAATTTACTCTGTGAGCTGTGGCAGGGTGTAATAAATAATTTCTCTGCAGCTGCTCATTTGTACTGGCAATAAACTTCACTACTTGTGCATGCTTTTACTTGTCAGTAGGGCACTGAAATATAGATCACAGAGAAGTAATTGCCATTTACAGTCCAGCAGAGCAACAGATAGATTCTACACCAAAAAAATCCCTGTTCATACAGATAGCAATTCATTCTTTCTTCATATTGCAAGGCAGAAGACTCAGACATGAACATTCCTGGGGTTGTGAACTTGGCAACTTGGAGCCACAGCTCATTTTGAATATCCAGCAAGTTTGCAAACTTTTTCTATGACTGCTCTCTAAGAGAGGGTAGTGGGGTTTCAGCACTGGCAATTAACCCAGATTAGTTCTTGATTTCATATTTTGCCACTGTGTTTGTGATGTTGAGAATAACACTTATGTTTTCAATGTTTTTGCTGTCTTGCTCAAAGCTAAACATTCAGATTTTTAATTCTTCTAAACATTCAGATAACTTCACAGAATTTTTATGAAGATTAATTTATTATTTCTATCATGTTCAGCTGCTGCAGAAAAATCCATCAGCAGGATTTTTAAAATAATGAATATTTGTTGTCTTTCAGCTGCAAGTAAGCATCCACATTTATAAAGGAACAGAATCTTCATCCAGAAGTTCTGCTGTGTTAGAACTTTCCCCATAATAAATGAATCCACCTCCATTAAGGATATTAATGGTCTGCCCTGGAAGGAACATCATCCTGCAGTGCAGGTTTTGCACATACATATCTCTCTGAAAACTCCTGATACCATTAGATACAGCACGCCAAGAAAAGTAAATGTTGAAAAAACTAGATTATTCCTTTGGGATGACAAATAACGCCATACTTTATTGAAAAATATCTGCATTTGGATGGTGTCTCATTTCCCTTTACAGAGCCAGACGTGTTATTTTTCCAGGTACTGTGAGGTTTTGTTTCAAGTTTCTGGAGAAATATTGTTGAACCTTACTTTCTCTCTCGTTTTTACCCCATTTATTATTTCTAAAACAACAAATGATGAAAACTTGGATTTATCAAGGATGGCAGTTCAGTTTCTCACTATGAGACATCATTTTAAGGTCATTATGGTCTTTGCATTTGCTTGTGCACTGAATTTGGCTGATGCAGTTCTAGTGGTTTAAGGACTCCTTATAAAGGTGTTTCTTACATTTTCTCTGGAAGTAATACCGTAAATCAAACAATGGATAAAATAAAATTGCTGAAATAAATGACCTGCAGGAAGGCAGGCCTCATATGTGACTAAGCAATCCAGCTAGTATTTAAGACAAGTGAAGTGCTGATTCTGTGAGATCCTCATAATCTGATTTAAACAAAACTTTACCCATTTTCACAAGTGGGAAATTTGACTCTGAGATTGCAAATGCATCTAGTTAGTGAAACCTCACGTGACACAGGCTTTTCAGAAGTTGCAGCATCTGTTGGCCTATCGTACAAGAAAAAAATGAGGAGTGCTCTCTTAGATTCAGATATATTCATGTGGATGGAAACTTTTTCAGTTGGAAGTTCTTTCCTTTCAAAAAGAGTGTAAAACTGATAAAAGCAGTCCTGTAGATTAAAAGGACATTCATAAAAGCTGTGATTACGGTACCAAAATAATTTGGTGACCTTGCTAGACAGACTGCATACAGCTCTGTTTTAAATGACTGTGATGAGAATCACAGACACTGGATGAGTTTGTGTGACTTTGGGTAGTTATCTCTTGGTACAGTAGGTGAAAGAAGAGAAGGATTGTTATTCCAGCCACAATTGCAAAAATGTTAGGGGCAGCTACACGAACATGTTACAGGACAAACAGAAAAATTAAACGGCCATTTCTCTGAGCCTTCCTAAAAGTATGTTCACTGTGGGTTATAGGAAGAATGAGCAGTGTCTGGAGCATAGCAGTGCTGGGGGTTGTTTCCATAGTGCACAGATAGTTTATAAATAAGACTTATAAGATAAACTGATGCAATAGCCTTTTCAGAAAGGGAACATAACCAAGAACCACTACTGAGCCATGATCTTTAAATACAAGATTTCCTCCCAAGTAATATATGCTACACTGAAAGCTTACCTGCCATCCATTACACGACAATGGGGAAACAAGAGACTACCTGTATGCTTTGTTCTCAGATGTCAAACTGAATTCATTAGAAAGCAGTAGGCAGAACTTCAGATAAAGAGTATCCACCATTAACGTGCATGTATGAGTCTGGATTAAATTCTAGTAGTGTATGCCCAGAATACCTCCAGAAAAAGATTTCATTAGTTTACTGAAGAAAGGGTTTTTGAAAGGTTTACAGTAGAAAGGAACCAGATCATCTGGAAAGCTCAGGTCAATATGAATGCAATTTCCCAGGGCTCTTCTCTCCACAACTCCTTTACAGGAATCAAAATTTAGTTTAAGTTTAGGTCCTAATATGCAAAGCAATCAAACGATTGGCTTAAGTTACCTGATTGAAAAATAACCTATGTACCCAAAACCAGGATCACTATTATCACCTTTGCCATGATATTGCATTTACAGCTCAGCAGAAAACTGTTGCCAGGACCAGAGTCTCGACTTCCAACTTGGACAGCCTCTTAACTGACGTTTCACATCCAAACACATCTATTGGATTTATATTTACTGTACAATGATGCTAAAAAAGAAGGATATAAAAGAAGATCTGAAAATACACAAAGGTAGTTATCTCATAGAATGTGGGAATTTATTTAAAATAAAAAGCAACTACAAGTACTGGAAGATATTCAGATGCCACAGGTTATGTAAAACCATGCAGATTTTGTGCTAGAGTGACCTTCAAATTCCTTGCTTAGAGATCTCTCCTCCCACTCCCTTTTTTCTTATTTTATGAAAAGGTTCAGTTACAAAGTAAAAGCAAATCTTCCAAGCAGATATGTTTTAGTGCACTGATTAATGTTCATGCTTACTGTGAACCAAATAAAACTTATCTGGGAAAGGAACTTCCACTGCAGGAACCTGAGGATGTTTTTTCAGATATTTTCATTTGACAAGTTAGTTTTCTAAACTAACATTTACTATTGCATTAATAATTTGATTTTCAGGTTGTAATATGATCCTTGAGTTGGCTTTAAATTCCTGTTTTGTTCTTAGTAACAGCTTCAGCCTGTCAGAAAATCATGCAGAAAAGCCTGTAGTTCACATACACTTTTCCCTTGCATCTCACATTTATATAAGTTCTAATAACATATCTTCCTATCTTGTTCAAACCTAGGTAAAATTTGGGTTTGAAAGGATCAAGTGCTTTTACAAGTTTTTAGATTTTTTGCTGCTACAAACCCGGTAGATGTCCGTATTCCAAACTCCTTGGTGCAAAGGCACATGAATCAAGGAGAGTCCCTTGCTTGGGACCCGTCTTTGGCTCTAATTTATATGTGGGAAAACTTTACAGAATTTAGTGCAGATAGTCTTATACTCCAGCCTTGATAAATACAGGCACAAAAGCTACAACTTCTGCTACAGAACAAAAGTGCTAAAAAATAGTGTTTTCATTCAGTAAGTATTTCTCCCTTTGGAGAGCATGAAATGCGGAATGCTTCCAAAAATCTGCTGTAAGCACATGGGCATGCAAGGGCCATGTTTGAAAACACTGGTTTTAATTTTTGTTTGCAGCCATAGCCCTTTCAAATCTCTTCTTCCGCCTGCTGAAAACATACCATACAAGCCAAATTCTGGCACTTGCTGTGCTGAAGGACAGCATATATACCCTGCCTCAACCCTGGTCCTCACTGCATGTCCCAGAACTGCCCGGCAAACTGCAGATAATTCTTACAGGGGGCTGGAGAAAAGCAGGGAGCAGCTCCCTCTACTGAGAAAGGCAAAGTGACAGACAAACTCCAGCCATGTCGACCTCCACTTCTTGATGCTGTTGACAAAACTTATACTTCAGGAGTGCTAGGAAAGATAAAAATTGCTTTTGATTTCTCAAGGGGAGGGTAGTTCTCAAAGCCCTAAACAGAATCTAGACAGGATGTGAATCATTACTAAATTAATGTCCCCTTCTGGGGTGACAAGTTTGTTTAGTACATATTCTGTACAGATAAATATTTCTGTAAAATGGACCTTGAAAGAAAATAATCATGATTTAAAAACCAAGAAAGCAGGAAGATGCATTGGGTATAAATGGTGAGGAGCTGGCAGTGGGGACTGCAGAGGGTTCCAGGTGGCTCCAGTGAACCCAATGCAGGGCACAGCTGAGCCCAGCAGTTGATGCTTTTTCATTTTCTCCAGGTGTGCTCAGCTTATTGTTGTAGGCAGAAGAATCCTAACTCATCACTACCGTTCAACACCATCTGGAACATCAAAGACCTAAGAAGCTGTCAAAACAGGTGAAAGTTGTTCTCAATAACACTTAGAAAAAAAAAAAGAAAACAGTATACAATCCTCAGTCTATTGATATGGTGTACTTCTGTCTGCTGGGCAACCAATCATTGACAGCACGTGCTCAGTATGTCACAGGATCAGATCAAACTAAAACAGAAGTGGAAACATTGATTATGGATCCAAATGCTGATTATTTTTGTGCACTGTGCAACCAGTAATTTACCCTATACACTTCACTTAACCAAGGCAAACAGCCTTTGCCAGACAACCAATAATATGATTTCTGTCTAATTTAGCAAATATCACTTGCAATTCATTCTTGGTTATAAATCTTAACTGAGGCTCCCAAATCTGTTTTCATACAAATTCATGTGAAAAGAATTCTCCAATGAGAATTAAATTATACAGTCCTGATTTGCACCTGTCAGTTTACATTTCGTTTAATTTAGGGATAACATTGCCTGCAACTTTATTTCCACATACAAAATGAAAGCAGGAAATGCATAAGTGATAACTCATCTTTGGTGCTCAATGCAATTTTTTTGGTGTGAACATTGCTTGACTTGCTTTAGCTTATAAAGAGCAAGCAAGTTCTCTAAAGAAGAAGCAGTGTCTTTTACTGGACTCACTGTAGCATCTGCATAATAGATAAGTTTTCAAGCTCAAAACCATTTCTCTGAATGTGTCCTACAAGTTCATGTTTTCCCCAAATCTATCACTAGTAACAAAGAGAGGTAAGGTGATAGCTCTCCCTAAAACCTTGCCCTCACTTTTAATCCAAGATTTTATTTGATGTTCAATATCCTAGAGGACATATGGTGGCAAATCCACAGCTGCTGCAAAGCTAAACACCTTTCCCTTCATCTAAGACCTGCCAGTTTTCACCTGCTGAGAACGCATTCCAATGCCCTCACCCTAAATTCTCCTCATGTAGCAAACTTCTAGCAGAGTGCAAATATTTCAGTATGTATCATGGGATTCTCTGTTCCACTGAACAAACAAGGCAGTAAAGCCTGTGAGCACACAAACATAGGAAACTGGCCTTGAAACTGGAGAACTGCCCCAGATGGCTGCAGGGTGGACAATGCCCGGGCTTGGGCAGGAGCAGAGCAGCTCTCATCCATCCACCTAAATATTGAAAGCTATTTAAATACACCTGGAGGTGTTCTTCAGGCTTTTATAATTAAAGGAAAATAAGAAAACTGTTAATAAGACACTTTATGGAAATGGGCTGTTTAGTTATAAATTACCTCACGCTGAAAAGGCAGGCACACACCTAGGAGCAATTTCCATTCAGGTGAAACAGGACAGTGCTTCTATCCCAAACATGCAATATTCATTAACTGCAGTCAAATATAAGCCAAAATCAAGGAAAATAACACAGAATTGGAAAATCTGCAAAATATTTCAAAAGAACAGGAATTCAGTATCTAAAAGGAATTTACTTATTTGCACCAGATGTTACAGATGAAATGCAGTCTTGCAAAAGAAGATGGATGCCCTCCAACTGTTCAAACATCAATGCTTTTTGAGGTGTGACCAGAGTGTGGAGATCGCAAAAAAAAAAAAAAAAAAACAAAAAAACAAAACAAAACAAAAAAACCCACCCAAACAAAAAACATTCCCTTACTGTACTTTCCTGTACTTCTGCAACATGAACTTGAAAAACTTGGAATCATAGAATGATTTGGATTGGAAGAGACCTTTAGAGATCATCTAGTGCAACCTCTCTGCCATGGCAGAGACATCGTTCACTAGGTCAGGTTTTTCAGAGTCATGTCTAACACGACCTTGAACACTTCCAGTGATGGGGCATCCACAACTTCTCCAGGCAACCTGTGCTAGTGCCTCACTGCAGAAAAATCTTCCTTGTATCAAATCTAATCTACTCTCCTTCAGTTTAAAACCATTGTCCCTTGTGCTGTCACTACAGGCCCTTATAAAAAGTCTCTGTCTTGCTTATAAGCTCCCTCTAGGAACTGAAAGGATGCTACGAGGCCTCCCCAGGCCTTTCTCTTGTCCAGGCTTAACAACCCAAACTCTCTCAGGTGCTCCAGCCTTCTGATCATCTTTGTGGCCCTCCTTTGGATTTGCTCTGTCTTGTACTGGGCAGCAGACCCAGATGCAGTGCTTCATGTGGCACCTCACAAGAGTGGAGTAGGGGTTGGAAAATCACCCCTCTCATCCTGCTGGTCATGATTCTCTTTATGCAGTCCAGGAATTACTCACCTTTCTGGGCTGCAAGTGCACATTCTTGGGTCATGTTCAGTTTTATTTCCCATATCCATAATCTAATTCTGCTGGGTGCCATGGAGGTCTTTCAACTAACTTGCTTTGTGCAGCCATCGCTCTTTGAATTGATTAGTTCAGACTATTACACCCATCCACAGAGCCCAGAAATTACACTGGGTAATAAGAAAAGAATCCTCAAAGGCTATTTATTGTAAAATTTAGCTTAGTTACTTGTTAAGTTCACTAAGCTGTTGCCCTAGAATAGTCTAAACACAATAGCCTGCAGAGATTTAAGGGACTTATCTGTATAGAGAGAGGGCAAAGTCACACCAATAAACCAGAAGAAGATAATAAGGTCTTTGTGAAGCCCTTTGTTGTTGACTTAAGTTACAGTCTTCTGAATGCCAGGAAGAGGGAATATAAATCTTCATTGAAAAAAAGCAAACTCAAAACAAGGACAAAAAAAAAAAAAAAAACAAAATGAAAAAACAACAAACAAACAACCCCCGGAAAACTATAATGTCTTTATTTGCCATTAAAATAAGCATAAGATGGTGAAAGTGAACTGAGTCTTATATTATGACTGTGAGTTGTTATATGGTCACTAAGCTAACATCAGAGCCTCAGCTGTCTGCTGACTGCTCATAAAAACATTCTATTTAGCAAAAGCTTTTCTGATACTGTACATCAGATTTGCTGTATTTTCTCTTCCTTTCCCTTTATTGCAAGGGATATTTATATAGAAATAGAACACTTGCTTCTGAGGAGTTCATCTGTTCCTTCTGGTGTTTCCACCCTTGTTATTGCAAACAGATGATCAAGACCTGACATGGAGTAACAGCTGAGAGAGCTGACAAACCCCGCTGAAGCAAAAGGCCTGGCTGGTGATTCAGAACAGAATATTCTCACAGGGCAACTTACAGATCAAGGCTTCTGGACATTGACCTACATTTGTCCTAGAGTTGATAAGTAATATGTCACTTCAACTTGTGCATTTGTGTTTGTGTATACAAGCATATTCTCTAGTTCACATGTGTCCTGCATATTGTTTCTTGTTACTAGTATCACTAACAAAACAAAAAGAGCAAGGAGCTCTTTGAGTTATTGATTGACGTTGTCATCAATCCTGCCAAGGTACAGGGGAAAAGGCAACTTAGATCTAATTCAAATTAGTTGCCATGGATTTTCCCATATCCATTGCATCAAGCACCCATCCCACCACTCTTACTCTGGGACACCTTCCACAGCCACGTCCGTATTCTTTTGATTTTAGCTGCTACTGCTAAACACAAGTCTGGCAATAAAATGGACTCCATCTGATTCCAAATACATACCAGTAACAATCTCCATAGGATTTTTTAATCATCTCCTTCCTACTGGATGCCTGTTCTAGAAAGGGTGTTGTAGATGCTTAAATTATTATTACACTACTATAATTTGTCATTGTACAGAAATACTTCTCTAGTTTTAAAAGCTGGTGAAGGTACTATCAAAGCAACTGAACATTCCACTAAACAAATTCAGATATGTATTTTAAAATAAAGAGCTCGACTTTCATTGTCACTGGGAAACTGAATCAATGAAATACAGAGGATACCCTCTACCCAAGGTAAAAGCATGATCAAAAGATGTTTTGCTCTTACACTAATTTCAATTGCAAAATTTTTTCATGACATAGGCTCTTGGGAGAGTTTTTGCTATAAAAAAAATCCTCAGTCCTGGTTCTCAGATAGCAGGGACTGGTGCACAGAACATCCCAGAGCAGTTAGATTAATGGTAACAGCTGGGTTACTGATGAAAAAGTGTCTAATTTTACAAACTTGTCAAAATCAAAAGCTCCCACTGATGTCTCATTTTCTAAAGACTGTAAGACTGTAGTGATTCATCATGGATATTTGCCTTTTCAAGTTGAAAACCCCCTGCAATAACTGCCTTAGGAGGACTTGGTTGCTTAAAGCTTGAAAGAAAGCATGGAGCTATGAAGTTAATAAAAATATAAAGGTAACCACTGGAAACCTAAATACACTGAATGCCCAAAGGGTAGGAGTCAGCTTGATCGAAGTTGTGAAAAAGAATATATATATATACATGTATATATATATATACATATATACTGAATGCTGAGGGCCAGCACAGCCCAGTGAAAAGAGCTGTGCAAGCAAGAGTATCTCTTCATCTCTTCCTATGCAACTTCAGTTCATAAATAACTCACAGGATCCTTTTTCCCCAATGGAAAAAGGGAGGGAGAGAGATGTAGAGGTCCAGAAACTCTCATCCCTTCTTACCTATGAAAATCCTCAGTAGCAGCCAACAGACTCCAATTCAGGCTCATGTGGGCACAAAGACTAAAAA
This sequence comes from Myiozetetes cayanensis, assembly GCF_022539395.1. Taxonomy (NCBI): domain Eukaryota; kingdom Metazoa; phylum Chordata; class Aves; order Passeriformes; family Tyrannidae; genus Myiozetetes; species Myiozetetes cayanensis. The sequence continues at coordinate 81,213,562 of NW_026087411.1, read as the reverse complement.
CTGACTACTCTAGCAGGACACCACAGCCCTTAGAGGAGGCCAACACATTCTAGCTGAGTAGAAAAGGGTAGTGCACAGGTCAGTCAGGCTTTCCAAATAGCACTCTAGCATTTCTTTTTATCTTCCTTCTTCAGTAAAAATCCATTCTGTTATGGTCTTTTATTTCACACAGTGCTGGTAAAAGGGAGATTCTGCTTCTGGGAAGCCTACGCTGTCTGATTTTGGGGTGAAGTGAGTGAGTCATGGTAGTTTATGTTTTTTAATTAAACTGGCTGGAAAAACAGAGCTCTGCCACTGACCCTGCTGCTCAGTGCCTCATACAGGGTTACAGCTTGTCTTTATCTTTGCATTTTAATAGTTTTCACCAATTGCTTCTGCTATATCTCAGTAAACCTGATGGAAGTTCACACAGGTAAAACATGAAACATTTCAACAAATGAGTTCTTAGTTTCTCATTCCTTCCTTCTCCTATATTTGTGCGAAAATAATGGAAATCTAGCATGAGAACTAAAGTTACATGAAGGTGGTGTGGAGGCCTGACTGCTGAGATTCAAATGGGGACGTGACCCTAATAGAGACCATTAGAAGCTTATTCTGAGAAGTAAGGGATATTATGGTACAGCTCTGACACATCTGATGACAAATTTCAGAACCACCAGAGATTCTGACTCAGTTCTCACCACAACTGTCGTGCTTGGGTGGCATCCAGCAAAACAGATTAGCATTTGCAAACTAGTTGCTGGAAATGTAGGTGGGCAGCAGACTACAGTTGCCACCTCAGAAGAAATTTCATCTTTGGAAAAAAGATGTAATGATTTTATAACTATCTCCAAATTACATCCGCATAGTGCCCCATATCTAAACAGTACTGCTCTGTCATCAATACAGTCTAGAATTTAGCAACACCAGCAGCAGATGACAGGTGTACCAAACAACCAGTCACTGAGTTACGCTGTGTCTGTCCATCATCTTAAGACATGATCTGTTTTCAGAAGGTCTGACAGTTCAGATTTCCAAAGAAAATATAAGAAGAGGTGTGAGTGACTTAATAACTGTGACCTTTCCTTCTGAGTAATGGTCCGATTCAGTGGTTCTTTCAAAAAGAAGAATCTTTCCAATGATGTCAACAGAAACTGACCATCACATCCTAAGTCAGAGATGGTGAAACTTCTTGGTCTCTGTGGCTAAACTGGTTTTAAGAAACAGTCCAGTTTCCTTTTTGGTAAGTCTTGACCAATAAACTGTCACTGATGTTAACAGTTTGCCATGGCTGTTGAGAAGGGGACCAGCCCGCACTGAAGGTCCTGGCAAATTTTGTAAGCCAGCTTATTGATGTTTAGTGCTGCAGTTACGGTCAAGGACGTGAAGGAAAATGCTGCACAACAGTTCAGGAAAGGAGGTCATGGAAAGAAACTACAACTCTAAAAAAGAAGAGAAGAAAGTAAAGGAAAGTGAATGCAAATAATGATGACTTGATGAAGTCTTTTTAAGCAAAGACACAACTAAGAGTCTGACCTGTCCCTCACTAAAGCCAATAAGATGCTTTTACATAAACCTGATAATCAAAGGCTACAGCAGAAACTGCATTTTCTGGCTCAGATTTTATACCCTGGTTTGCATCCCTCTCCCATGCCCCATCGGCTTCTCTTTTCTCCCACAAAAGAGTGTCCCTGTCCAAACTGTTTTTCAGGAATAATCCTGGGCCATGCTGTGCCTGAACTGTATCAAAGCCCTATCAAGGCACCTGCTGGTTGCCAGTGACAAAAACCATGCCCGAGAGCATGCCAGGCACTTAAATTATCAAAAGACAGTGTTCTAACTTTTGCCTCAGCCCTCCTCTGACCTAATCATATATAAATAAGTAGAAAAAATAGGGGGAAAAAAGCATTGTGGAACCAGCTATATACTCCTTCCCACCACTAAGTGTTAAACTGTGCTGCTGTTTGCTCTTCAGGAGGCTTCAGGTTTCATCTTGGCTTTGGCTTGATGCTCCAGCTCATTCATTCAGAAGCTGTGTTAATGTGGAATGAGATTATTAAAATAAAACAGTGTGTTCATACCTAAAAATGTCAATAAATAAATAAAATCTAATCAATTATCACATACCCAGTAAAGAAAAAACCATGTCAAAAACATGTACTTGGCCAAAAGACTCTTTGGGGACATAGATTAAGCCCGGGCTCCTGCCTCGAAGAAACTCTGCAGCCAGGAACAGTGTGGTTACATCCACAGGTCTAAGCTTTGCTGGCCAGTCTTTAAACAGCTGTTTGAGATATTTGAGGGAAAACACAGATAGCATACCACTAGAAATTCTATACGTTACCTTACAACAGCAAGTTCTGGTTTGAATTTTTAGCTTTTAGTATTTCTAGGGGAATAATCAGGAAAGACAAGCATTGTGAAGACAAAACAGCACTGGAGTTTCCATTTCCATAACACTTTATAAATGCTGTCATTCCATAGGGTGACTTTTGCAAACAGTTTTGAAAGGAAAGAAAAACTTTCAAAGCAAATGCAGTGGCCATGTTCCAAGCAGAGGAAGCAAAGAGATTTCAAGGTATATTTGAGATTTAGAACTTGACACTAAACTTTGGCACAACTTAGAACTGGTTTTCACTGGAACAATCAGTTTGGAGGTTCTCTGGCTGTTGGTTTGATTTTTCCTTCATATGATTCTAGAGCTCCCTCCTGACACAATAATTTTACTTTCCTGTTCCTTGGAATCAACTCTGAAAAGCACATTTTTGTTATAGAAAATTACAGACCTGAAACTTAACAGTTTTGGGACAAGAATTAAAGACTAGTGTCAAGATACAGAAAACTTTCAAGACAGGAGTCTCTGCTACTGTACATGACTTGCAATGATTCGCTGCTTCCACAGTTTGGATGATTGCATTTGTTCAGCTGTGTTTCATCTCTTATCACAGCTGGTTTTAAGCCTCCTGCAGCTGCTCCTTCCTGACCTTTTTATTGAAGTTTATTTTTTTCCCCCAAAATCTGTTAGCGTGCACAGGCCTGGGCAGCACTTCCTTGGGGATGACAAATGCCATCTGCAAGGCCCATTAGGAGGAAAACAGCCTCATACAGCTGAGCAACAATAGTGCAGAGGAAAAGAGAAAGATTTACTGTTTCTGGTTGCAGCTTTCTCATCTGTAAATTAAAGGGAAAACAAAACCTGTCTGGAGAAACATAGAAAGTATTTATTAGAAAACAAGGGACAAGGATGACACTGACACAGGGCCTATGGGAATGCAATATTTCCCAAAAAAATATTAACTAACAACAGCCTGGTAGGATGAAAGGGAGAGAAATTTGGACTTCAGTAACACTGGAAAGATGTCCCTCTTTTCTTTCCTCTCTTGCTGGCTGTCTCTTCCCGTTCTGCATGCCAAGAATGCTCTTCTCTCCCTGGTGACTACAAGGCAGCTCACAGCTGATGCCTTCAGAAAAGTGTTTTTTTGCTCCTGAAGCTCAGATCATCTCTGCTCTCTTAGTTATAGCTGGAATCCCCCTAAATTACACAATACAACCAATGGAAATATCATGATTTCTCTCTTGAGGAAGGGGAGTATTAAACTACTTTGTACACCCAGCACATCACTCATCTGAGCTTTACCAATGACTAAAACAAAAAATCAACTAAAACCAAAAATCAAAAAATCTTCAGAGAGTACCTCAGTGTTTCCCATTCTGAGCTTTGTAGAGGAATTTAAGCAAATCAATATAGGCCTGCCAGTTCCTGAGCACCTCGATTTGGAGGGCTCCTAAGGTAACTCAGTGGCCAGTCTAGCCACAAGTAACTTGTACAACTTACCACCAAGGATTTTGGCATGACCACCAGAGAACACAGTCCTACACATACCTGTATTTTCTGACACAATCTCATTTAATCAGGGAACTAATGCTAAATGTCAAAAATCTCCCTTCAGAAGGAGAAATTGCTATGAGCAGTTATAACCTCTTCCACCAGAATAACCCCACGTTGGAAAGCTCCTTATCCCGGTGGCACAAGACAGATCACCCAAGAAAGAAACTGTAGGTCCCAGTCACATGTCCATCAGGAAGTCCAAGAGCAGATCTACTAGGAAGCCATGTGAGCAGGATGGGGTTGTAATGGGCTCAGCCCAGACCTCACTGCCACAAGCCAGTCCATAGCCATGGGGCCATCCATGGTCAGGCCAGGAAGTCCCATCAGTGGGACAGGGTCAGATGGGGACATGGACATGCTTGTGGGGCAGCTCATGTGAGGATGAGAGGCTGATAGTCCCAACAGAAAAGCAGCTCTCTGTGTAACCAGGGGAAGCTATTGACACATCCTCATCTCTCATCACTCCCCAAGCCTTTAAAGGTGCCCACACAAGGCATCACAGCTTTTGGGGAAGAATTCTGAATGTTCTCTGCATTGTCTGTTGTTTTTCAGGCTAGATATTCTTCATACATTTTGAAAAACTAACACACTCTCTAGTCCAGGTCACCAAGTAGCAAAAATAGAGGTTGCTCAGCTTTGAACTCACATTAGTGATATGCCCCTTCATCTACGCTCGTAACTGGAGGGACAGACACACTCATATACGTGTGTTCAAACTGCTTCTGCAGAAAACTTAAATACAAACATCACAGTTTGTACTTTTTCTTTACTTCTTTTTTTCCAGCCATAGACAGATACCACACTGGGAGAAGCAAATTACTTAATTTTATAAAAGTTTTATGGGTTGCAGGGAAGCAAGTTAATCCAGGCAGCGACATAGACATATTTGACTTCTATTGATGTAATCATCAGCATCCTGTTATTGACATTTAAGTATTCCTCTAAGTAACAGGTGGCTAACAAACCTGTGCCTCTTTAGGGACATCAAAACATTGAAGACTTGTAGTTTTGAAGTCACTGTCATTTTTCATTTTTCATATAGTTTACACAATTTGCTCAAGATTACTCAAAACATTCACTGAGAGAAGTGGGCCACGTTTTGCGGGGAGGAAGGTCTAGGAGTGGGTTACATATATTCAAGGGTTCATTTCTGAGTATTTGGACTGTAATTCAGCAAGACAGCTAAGAGCATTGCAACACAGCAGTATGAGGGCACATGTATGCTTAGAATTAGACGCAGACATGAAAAGCTTCCAAAACTGGAACACATAGCAATATAACTCCGCTAAACAATGAAATTCAAGAAGTGAAAATGCATTTTATAGTTCAGTTTTTTTCCTATCAGCATCCCAGGAGAAAAAGGAAAGAATAAAGAGTGTGGGAAAGATGAAGTGCTAAAAGCCTCTTCAGAAAGGCTTTTTTAGTCCTTAAAGAAAAAATGTACATCTTAAAAAAAGAAACCAAACCAAAAAAAAACAACAACAAACCAAAAACAAACAAACAAACAACCCACAGAAATCCCCATCACTCCAACATTTCACAATACACATTTCTTGATCATTTACATATGAATATAAAGATTAATACAACTGTGAGACTGTGAGAAAAAGGCTTTTTTTTTGGTAATACAAAAAAACCTTGCACTTTATTGTATATCTTGGAACCATATCCTTGGCAATATCCCATTCCAAGCTTTTTAAGCTCTCTCATTGATTGGATGGAAGTACAGTGTATGGAACATTGACAGATAAGGTTTATCAAAATTCATATATTTTCACAAGCTGGACACAGGCCTTCAAGATGTAGAAGGACAGCTGAAAAGTGCTGTTCTGCAATTATTCACTCTTTATAACATTTGCAGTTATACAGGAGCCCTAGTTTAATAGAAATACTAAAAAATAAATCCACCTTAAAAACAGCAAGGCTTTTTTTTAATCATCTATTTGATGATACCCAACCTATTACACAAAGTTAAATATTCAGATCCTTAAATCACAGGGGGGGTGTTTTTTTAAATAATTTCTACAGGAAATTCAAACCAAAAACTTTGTACCTCTAAGAACATTACAAGTTTCCTGGCATTCTCTTGGCTGGTACCAACAGGAAAGCTTAGGAATCCCATTATTTTAACAGAGCTGGATAGAAAGTAGCTCATTTTCCCAAGACAATAAATCCACTCCAGTACAGCAGATAAGAAACCCTTTTTTATATTTCCTAGAGTAATTTAGATTTTATGGAGTACATTAGCAATACCAAGTTCGTAGAGGTTCTGCTCTTTCTTACAGAAATATGTCAAAGAGGTTTGCAAACAAAAACTTCCCTGAAGTTCCCCGATCTGAGTCTTGACTTTTCTGTAACTCCAACATCATACTCAAACAATTAATTCACCATGGCCTGAATTGTGTGTGGACAGATGAGCAGGATTGCAAGAGTTCACAAGTATAAAATGTGAAAAACAAAACTCCTGATGGACAAACAATGGTCAGTTTTCCCCATGAAAGAGTTAACTGGAAAGAAAGGGCAACAGTAAAGACTGTCCATCAGGATTCCTCTGATGGACAGTCAGAGCTTTTCTTGTCACACAGTGGTTTGGTTCATCTGAGTTGAATGCACAAATCTTACTGTCTTCAAAATTTGTATGGTAATTGTAACATCAGAGCCACTTGCTACTGGTAATCTACATTCCCTTACGAGATCCCGGAGAGCTACGAAGTGCTGTTATCCCCATTCTGCAAAAAATAAGCAGAAGCACCAGCAGTGCTGAGGGTAAATGGAGTTTGTTTCTACTTCCAGAGGAGCCACAGCAATGCAGTCCTCATCCTGGGTAAAAGTTAAATAATCAGGTTTGAAGCATACCTCAGCTTCCTACAGGAAGCCAGAGAGTAGAGCAGGGAATTAAATTCAACAGCATTTGGCCTCAGAGTAGCTCCCCAACCACCAGGCCAACCTGTCTTATTTCCTTGAGTATAAAAACTGGTTTGATTATACTACAAAATCTTCTACAAAAGCCCTTCATTTTATTTGTAGTATCTACACAGTGTATGGAATATATTTGACTAAATAAACTTTCTCAATAGATTTAAACTAGGATAACTATTTCATGAAGATAAGACAGTCTTCAGAGTCCATCTCAATAAAGTTCAGCCTCAAAAGTGAATTGTGGGATCATCCATATTATTGTCAGTAATAGCTCTTTTTGGCCTTAGATGAAATTATTTCAACTGAACAGTCATTTGAACATCTGCACTGACATTCCATAAGCCTGTAAACAAGAATATTTTATGCAGATCAGTGGCAAACAGTGCAGCACAGTGGGTGCCATGGGAGAGGCAATCCCAGCTCAGCACACACCTATAGTTACACACATGGATAGAGCTGTTGAAATAAGTGGGTTCATTTGAATGTTTATGTTTTTAACTTTAAGTGGGTGTGGGCCAGAGCAAGAAAAAACAGTGAAATCTTGATGTGTTGCAATCACCAAAGGTCCTACTGAAGTCAGTGCTGTAAAGATGCCATCTGTGCTAGCAAGAATTGCACCTGGCAATTTCTGCAGACTTGGAATGCTGTCCTATGCACTGCTTGTCTGGTCTGTGCCAGTAGGACTGAGTACATGCTTTTGTTTCATTACTTACCTACTTTTTCTTTCTTTTCCCCCCCAAATAAAGACTGCATCTGAGACACACAAATTGTGTTATTGCATACCCAGGGATTTTCTCGAGTCCGGAAGAAATTCGTGCAAGCTCTATTAAAAAACTCATTAGGTACACGATATTACCTTATGCATGCCAGGAGTTTATAGAACTCATCTGAATAGTTACTGTGACTATTCAGCTAGATGCTCACAGTTAACTTGTTATGCCGGTGCACTGGCAGAGGGGGAATCTCCCAGAATGTATGCAACGGTGCCATCTATCTCCCTGCCCTCCCTTCCTGTGATGCCTGTGATAATTGACAAATACCTTCAGTGCTACATCCACTTTAACAGGTAGGGAGAGAAGGACTTTTCTAAAAAGTCTCACGTAGCGTGACAGGAACTTCTAGTGAGCACACCAGGTTCATCAAATCCAAGAGAGACCCTTCAACCCTTCAGCAGGTAGCTCCTTAGTGACTTTTTTTTTTTTCAGTGTCACAGATTCAATTTCAGAACCTAGTGAGGCTCCAGCATTTGCATCTGTGCTGGGCAAGGCACTCTTGCATCTTAAGAGTCAACAGTCTCTAAAAACATGTAATGGTGCACTTGCTAATAAACCACAATTCTGCCAGCCAACTAGACATTAGTGCACAAAAAGCATTCAGATGGCTTGTCTGCAGCCTCAGGAACAGACACAACAGCAAGAGTCCCTGGCCGGGTAGCCCATATTTTGCATTCAGGGACATCCCTACAGATATTTGGCTTAAAGTGCATTCCAGACACTGGTTGAGTAGCCAAGGAAAACACAGCTTCAGAGAGCTATTGTTCCTTGTTCACTGATTTATTTCAAACATGAACACATGAGTACAAAACTCAGCAGAGAGCTCCAACCAAATATCTGTTCATCTGTGGTCAAGCAAAAAAAGACAAGATCCCTACAGTGCAGAAGGCATAGACAAGAATGACATGAATTTTTTCCACTGGAGTAACCATCATCATCCACCACAAGCAAAAAATCCACTCAAAATTATGATGCCAAAAGCATCACACAGATATGATTTTCCAAATAACCCAACACCCCATGAAGAATAATCTCCTAAACTTACACATTTTCTATTAAGGAAGAAACTATTATTCCCTTGTCTATCTCACTGACTGACTTTAAAAGAATATAGCAGTCCAGGAATGAAAATTTTTATCTGCCATTAATGCTTCACAGCATCTAACCTACCTATAACCCAAAGCCTTGGCTTTGGATGCTTGTAACTTTCTGCCAACACCTGCTTTTGAATAAAAAAATATTTTCCATGATGTATGGGTTATGTATAGCATCAAGACCCAGATACATACATAGAATTACAGAATGGTTTGGGTTGGAAGGGACCTTAAAGATCATCTATCATCTGCCATGGGCAGAGACACCTTCCATTAGATCAGGGTTTATCAAAGCACCATCCAAACTGGCCTTGGACACTTCCAAGGATGGAGCATCTCACAATTATTCCTGCAGTGGCTTTGTTAAACATTTCAATAATCATTTCATCTCTAATTTGTTTCCTTGCATAGAGGAATGGGAATCCTCAGAGCAGCACAAACAACCTTACGCTTTACATAGCAGTATGAGTTGTGCAATGATGAGTAGTAGAAACAGTGACACCGATGCTAAACATGTGAAAACAATGCACCTATAACTCATGTGAAAATGTTATCCCACTGCAGGCTAAGCTGTCCTCTCTTCATCCATTTCTTTTTTTATGGGAGCCGGAGAGCTCTGGGAGCACCATCAGACCCTCTCACAGACTGCATTGCTCAACCCTCTCCTTTCTGGATTTACTCCCTCTTTAACCTTCTGATTCCTTTTTTGACACAGAGTAAGTAGTTCACTTCAAACCCCTTCTCAGTCCTTCAGTCACTAAAGTGTGGTGGGGTACCAATATGGACATAAGCTGATAGTTTTTTAAGAGGTACAGCCAACATCTGTACTCCAGATAATTCAACAATTCACACATAAACAACAGCCACATTTCCTAGCTTTATGTTTTCATAAGTTAATGAAAAGAGATAGGTTTCCCATGAGAGGTGCTGAAGCTCCACACAGCTTTATTTACTCTTCTTTCAAAATCATAATTTTCATCAACGGAAATTACTCAGATGCAATAAAACATGTTTTTCTAACAAAATGAAGTCCAAATCCTGCTTCCTGGACCAACATGAACTTTCCAATAGAGGACAATAAAGCTACCTCTTAGACTGGGAAAAACATTATTTGGGCCTTTCTTTGAACCATCCAACACCGGTAAATAAATATAGAGAGACAAACATTTCACCTCATTATGCTTTGGTTTATGGGTAACTGTGGTGGTAAGTGCACAGAAAGATTCCTTAATGATCTCAGGCTGATCCTGACCAGAACATGCTGAAAAGCTTTCTCTGGTTCGCTAATCCAAATCAAGTAATGATGTTCCAAATGTTTTCAAGAAAAACATCTTTGTCAGTGCTTTCAAAGAATTAGCTACAGATCAAACTTGCTTAGATATAGCTTAAAAAAATAAAATTAAAAAGCCTTTTTTCTTCCCTCTATATTTTTAAAGCTGGAAAAAAGAGGGTTTTTTTCATGGATTATAAAGGCAAAAGAGTATTTTTATTACTAATCCATCTACCTCTATTCTGTGGAGCTGTTTTCCTTTAACTGCATCATTCCAGGTCTGCACTAGACATTTTTACCAGTTTTGTACTGCAGGGTGAGTAGGATGATCTATTTCTTTCTTGAGTGACAATGGCTTTCCAGTTATATCATGAGGGGGAAAGTACTCCAGTACTTCCTTAGTGTAAATGCCATGAATTTCTGCTAGCAAAATTGCTCTTTTGTAATCATAAACTATGTTTGCATTAGATGAGTTCAGCATTCTGGTTGGAGACAAATATTTTCTAATGAGACTATGAGGCCATTAGAGCTTTTCTTATGAATGAATGGCTGCACTGTTTTTAAACAGAAATTTATTTCTGTTCAAATGGGTTCTTTGTAGAGCATTTTCCCGCATTATGATTGTACATATTCAATCCCAACAAGCAATACTAAGTATGTTTAGTTCTTCTCACATATCTTAAAAAAAAAAAAAAAAGGACAAAGTTTTGTGTTACTCTTTTTCTAAAGTTTAAAATCTTAAGTAAATGCAAAAGTATAGGCAGTCCCTAGCAGTAATGAGGACCAACATGGACCAGAGGTGACTGTTTCTTTCCCCTGCACAAATATTACCTTTTGTGTTTAAAAGTCAATAAACAGTAGCCAGATACAGTTGTTGGTTATTTAACGGACAACTGTTACTGTTCTTCAGGAAAAAAAAAAAAAAACACAACAAAAAAAACCAAACCAAACCAAAAACAAAACAAAAACCACAACAACATAATAAGCAAACTCATCTCAACAAGAATTGTGTCACGTGAACATCACTGCTGGGTGTCACAGACTCAAAGACCACTGCTACCAGCAGACTAGGAAGGCAGAGGAAACAGATCTTCTGCACCACAATAAAAGCTGATGATTAAACCAAAACACCGTATGATTTTTCACAGGTCAAATTAAGTCTTTTATGCAGATGTCAACTCTGACCTGGACTTCTACCCTCTGAATTGTTTGGCTTGCATTTTGAAAAAATGCACCTAGATGCAGATGGACGCAACAGCAGGGACAGGAGATTCTACCTAAACCAATACCCACAAGCATTTCTGATATTCCAAACATTCCAGAACATTTGAATATTCCAGAGGAAATCTAATTCTCCAGAAGTTATAGCCTCTACTGCACTCACTGAAGAGTTTCAGTAAGACTGTTGAGCCAGCAATCATGGTGACAAACCAAGTCTTGTCCTCTGCAGGCACTTGCAGTGACTCCTGATGGATTTTTTTTTCCACCAAGTATTTTTGGCACACTAGGTAAAGTTCTTCAGGTGTCAACAAGGAGGTTCTGGGTGCTGTGTGTGCAAGTTTTCAGAGGATTTTGTGATGAATATGGAATGAGATGGGGGTGATACAGAATCCTCTAGCCATGCACAGGTACTGTACGGTAGCACCCTGGCCCTGACAGAATCCCAGCTACTTGGGAGGCTCAAAGCCTATCATGACTCTGGCTGCTTCCATAAACAGTTCAGATGCTCTTCCTTTGCCATGGAACCTTGTGGAGTTTAGAAATTAAAATAAAACAAAGAAATAAATAGAAAAATAATAATTGTTTACCTTACAGTAACTCTGTAACACTAAGATGTGAGGTTAATTTAGATTCTATCTTTGGGGGCATATTCAGTTCAGGTAAGATTGGGCTGCTTTGACATTTCCCAAATGACTGTCCTGCCCTGTAAGTATACCTTGTCTACCCCTACTCCTTTGGGAGTCAAGGAGTCCAGAAGTATAAGGATTTAACATCAGGGAAAAGAGTTACCAACCCGTACAAACAAAGCTTCTCATAAAGCTTGCTTGCTGTAGGTTGAGTAGTCCTTCTCTATTCCTTCAGCAGTTACCCACATGGATCCCTCCTTCCGGTTATCATAACACATAACTCCAAGCACTTGGACAGTTCCTTAAACATGGTCTTCTGAAACAGGTACTCAATCCAGAAGAGCAGGTCACCCGTGGAGCATCCAGAATATGGACAAAACCCCACACAGATGCTTCAGAAATTTCAGAAATTCAGGTGTTTTCAAACCAGTCAACTGGGGTTCTACAAAGGATACTGCCATTTTTAATGTGTTTGTTCTTCCTGACAAGTTCAATTTGCCAAAATATTCTGAAAACCTAGAAAACACCAATTTCAGAGCTCCAAAATGAAGCTACTTCTCATCTTTGAAGTGATGTCTTCCTGTGCCATTGCCTCTCACTGCTGGTATGTCTTCAGGCAGACAGGCTTTAGGTCTTGGGTGCTGACAGGAAGATCAGGTGGTTGAAGAAAGCTTATACCCTTATTTGAAAAACATTTTAAAGAAATCCCCATTTATTAAAGAGACTACTTAAAATAGAAATAGATTTAGGTAAAAATGTTAAAAGATATTATATGTAGAATATTGAAGTAATCTTGAAAACATCATCATCAAAAGAATGTTCACATAAATGAGAAGGAATGTACTAATCAGTGAACACAACTGAGTTGTAAACTCTATGAGATGCTGCATACCACAGTTGCACTGAATGGAAGCATGATCTAATTTAAGAACAAAACCAGCAAGAATCTTCCAGGTTTGGGGTCTCAGGTGAAAGTCTGAATATCTTCTATGACAAAGAGCTTGTAACAACTCCAGTAATTGTGTTTAGGTAATTTTCTAATAATGAGCTGTGGAGTTTTAAATGTTCTCTATTTTGCTGCAAAGACTTACTAAACATGTTAGAAGAATACAGAGGTATTCAGATCAAAATGAGGGTCACATTTTAAACTACATGACTGAATAAATAGGATCTACTCAGTAAAAAAACAACAACAACAAAAAACTTAATTGGAGAAAGAGTCCAATAAATCAAATCATTTACTCCTTGAAAGAGAATGTTACTGTCTCATTGGTGCTAACTCTTTTAATGCCCAGTTAGCCATTACTTCATCAAAATTACAAGTAGAAGAATTACTGATGTGCTCAGAATGTCTTCAGATTTCCCAGTATTTTCTCATTAATGTTAATATGCTATTAGAACATTCTGCACTTGAGTGAGTGACTCATGATATTAGACATAGCGCTAAGGCAATCAAAAAAGTCACAAGCATCTCACAGCACACTTCAGCAGCAATACCCTGTAAAACATCCTTTGCATCTGAAATTCATCACTTCCTCAGCAATCTCATAAAAGTGGTAACTTTAGAGATGCCTGCAGCAATGCAGGCACTACACCAGCCCCTCTTCCAGAAGTTACTTCTCAGTGCTCTATCACTGGCATTCACAAGTGGTAGAGCTGACTGGTAGGGGGCAAAGCACTGACTGTCATCTTGTCATGTGGCATCAGTCACCACTCATACAAGCTAGTGAATAATGCAGCATAAATGAGAACTTCTGCAGATAATGGCAGAACATCAAAACGACAGTAAGGTCATTGACTGAAAGATACTCATTTCACAGTGCGTTTTACTTAATAATACTGACAATGAATGAGACCTTTTAAATGCAATAAAAATAAGTGCTTCTTGGTGGCAACTTAATACGAGACATTAGAGAAATCCAGGCTTATGAGAAAGAAATCAAACAATCAAATTTAAGACATCTTTGAGGGAAGAAAAAAAATTTTAAAAACCCACTTTTTATGTAGAAAGAAGAATTTAAAGAAATCTCCAGTTCTATGTGACGCTACCAAGCACTGAATCTGCATAGGAAGATTAGCAGATGTCCTCTATACATGCCTGCTAATTGCACACCTTTCCCCAGGCTCTACTAGCTTTTATGTGGAAAGATTATTTTTCCTTCAGTGCTCATTCCACTAGCATTATCAACAGTAGTGTTGATCTGTAATTAATCACTGCACACACTAACCCAACTGCAAAGCACCCACTCCATGTACACACAGAGACTTCCCCACACAGTACCAAATCTGATAAGGAAATAAAAGACATACTTAAATTGTGTGACAGACCTAGGAGGAAAGTTCAAAGTAATCTAGGAGCCATGTGTTGTGCATGAAAAGTAAAAGAACAGATTAATATCTCTAATTACAAAATGGGGATTATCCTTAAATGTTTCAATTTGAACAGGCAATTAACTGAGTTAATGGTTGCAAATACATGTCCTGAAGTGTTCTTACCTTTCATGTTTTAGTAAGGCTAATATCCATAAGGAAGAAATGTTCTCAAAGCATGCTTATCATTAATCCAGTCTTCCTCATAAAATGCAAAGCTCTTCCTCTGGCTTATCTCTTTAAGCAGGAGATTTCCTACAATGATTTCATTTGATAGCTTGCTACTGCATGAGCTTCAGCAAGATCAATCTGACTCCAAAGCAGGCAATGCTGTTTTGGTACTCATTTGCACAGAGTTTTGTACTGAGGAAATAAAGTTATGCTGCATAGTTTGCTTGAACATTAGTCTTTCATCAGTCAATTGATAAAGCACTGAAAACAAACTTTGGTTAAGAAATAAAAAAATACAGTTCATGACCACAACTGCCATAGGTAGGCATGACTGTATTTTGATTTTTTCACAAAGGCACATTTTACTAAAAGCCTACACAAGTGACTGATAGGACATTGTCTTGTTGATATAAATAGAATAGCTAGACTGGACACCAGCTAATAGATCCTACATGGTGAGGTAAAAGATGGGCTCTGAGCTACACATCTCAGCAGCTCAGGGGAGCCAGCAATGCCTTCAGACCTACTCCTTATCTGTGGGATATTTTCTGATGTTTTGTTTAAGCCTACATGCCATGCAACATTCCAGAAATTTGGCTGTATCTTCTGACCCAAACTTGGTCATTCCTGCTCAGAGCTAGTGATGCAGGGCACTAGGTACATCATGCCTGAAATGTACCAAAGGCAAGTCCATTCTTTCCTGGAAACTTCCCTGCCCACTCCACAATTCCAAGTAACACAGTCATCAGCAGATTCAGAGAGGCTGCTGCCCACCTTGAGTTCACAGCTGGGGACTAATTGGCACAAAGATAATCAGAAGATATTGTCACACCAATTGGCAGTAAAGGCTAAGAAGGAACATTGCTCCCCCAGACATTCAAACTGATCCATATGCTCTTTGTGGTAAGCTAAGTGGTTGCAAACTCCCAGCTATATACCAGTTGGAGACTAGCTGAGCAGGGCAAGTCGTAACATGCTATGGTTTCCAGCTGCTCCCCTACAGCCTGACATTTCTGGAGTAGGTGTACATTTTGTGAAATAATACCCTTAGGGTCTCAGCAGAGAGAGTTTTTTCCAGAGCAACCACCATCAGTGCCTGTACACCACAAAATTGCTGAAATCCTCACTGCTTTAAATTACTGCCTCAGACTTAGTAAAAAACACTTTGCTTGTACTAAATAAACATGAAGATCTTAAGCATACCTGCTGGGAGGCTGGAGACGCGAGATATGAGATGCAGCAAGCAGGAAAGTAGAAAGGAGGGACCTTCGAAAATTACAGGATATTTTGTCTCTAAAATACATTTCTGAAAACAAAACAAGGAAGAAATATGTAATGATTAAATGACAAGAAATTGTAAGATAAAAGGCATCATATAGGAAGGTGACAGGAAAAAAATTTAGCAGGAAGAAAAATGAGGAAATACAGTAATAACTCAGACTGCAAACAACTGGGAGAAGTTTTAATTTCAGAGGAAATATTCATGGTCAGGCTAGGTTCAAAATATGTTCAAACCATGTTCACCCACAATGGTCAAAACTATGCTAGCTTTCTTTCCAACAGTTTCTATTGCCAGTACACAGAGTCTCATCCCTGTACAAGACTTGAACAGCTACCCACATCTTAACCACTAGGTCTAAGACCTTTTGTTTGTTGATTTAGAGGCTATGGCTTTGAATTAAGGCTACACCTTTTATCAGTGGTCAGGTGTTAACTGAGGTGGTGACTTATGATGTGTGTGTGTGTGTGTGTGTGTGTGTGTGTGTGTGTGTGTGAAATGGGGAGGAATAATGAGGGAAAGCACAGCAACAAGATCTTGCTCTGGGCTGCCTTGTCTGAGCCCGTTTCTATTACAGTTTCCAGACCAAGAACACACTGTTTGTTCGTGGTCTGTGGAAACCAAACTTGTTAAAGGCTTTTTGGCTCTCCTCCTCATTTCCACTTGCTAAATTGACATAAAAAGCAGCTATGTTATGCAGGGATTTTCACCTTTGGCATTTCTGAGATGTCTAGCCTTCTTGTTTTTCACATTCCTGCCCTGTGTCAGCAAGTGGTGTGGCTTCAAGAAACATGCTGTGTAGTCATGAATAGCAGAGAAAAAGTCCTATGGAACTGTGAACTGGGAGGCAAGAAGCAAGTGTGATCCACTTGCTGGTTTGAAAAAGTCCAGGAAAAAGGTTCTCCTTAAAAAAATCCTAACTTCTTGGTTCTACTGGTGTGCGTCAGTGGTGCAGAAGGTTTGGCACAGAGAGACTTGGACCCTTCAGAGACTCCTGCTCTGGTCACAGCCCCAGATTCTTCTTTACCTCCAAATTCACAACTAAGATTCACCAGTACAGGCTGCTGATTCAAAGGTCCACTAAATCTCCTCACAAGAACAGGAGGCACAAAAGTTATGATGTTACACCAGGGGAAATCACATCTTGCAACCACTCTTCACAAACACCTTCATCATCTAAACCAGGAAATAAATAAATATTTCCAGAGTTGTCAATGGGTATAACTCTTACAAATAAAGCTGGGGGTGTCAGGGGTGGGGGAGTGCAGTGGAGGAGGGAAACAATAGGTCTACAGAGTGCAGACACAGGAGATGCTCTTAGTGGGAAGTTGCAAGTTCAAGTGTACTGGAGGTAAATGGGGTGACAGGGCAAGAGGTCTGAAGGCAGAAATAAAGTTTTTCTCAAGGTAAAGAGCATGTTTTTTACAGTAGATTTTGCTTCTTATTCAAAACAGATTTGTTTTGTGCATGTTGTTTAACTTGCCTTGTTCATAGATCAACATTCCACTGTCCTGTAAGGCTCCTAGATGTCTTCTCTTTACTGCAAAGTGAGTGTCCCTCCATCCACTTTGAGATCAACCACAAGTAGACTGCATAATTCTGGGCCAATACTAGTGGTATATATAATGAGACCTGAGCCTATGGCACTAAATTTATGTGCTACACACTATCTCTTTCGCAATGGTGTCTAGCCCAAGCAATCCTAAACTAAAACATTGCATTTCTCCAGTGCCCTACTCAGCCTTGCTCTTGCTTTCCTCAAGAAACATCAATTTATTTCCTTCACTTCGACTTAATATTTGAACCTCCTTAATGACATCCAAAAGAGGTGGAAAAAAAAATTAAAACAAAATCAGCCAGGCTACAGTTACTTTGACTGAATTAACTTTAACTACTAACAAGTACAAAAAACCCTGGGAAACCATCACCACAAGAAATGCACTTAAACTAAAAATATTGTAATATAGTTTGACTGAGTCTTGATCACTGTGTTTTAACCAAAAGTTTATCTTTTAGTGTTTGTTTTCAAGCAAAGGTCTCTAGAAATCACACTGTTATGTATAAACTTTAAATGATCTTGTGATTTCTTATCAAAACAGTCTCACGCCCTTTGTTTTACTTAGGGGAAACTAATTTAAACTGAAACCTACAGTTACTATACCTAATTCAGAGGTTCAACACTGCAGAACTCTTTTTGTAGAATGGCTTAATTTCTGCTTCCGTAGATGATTCCATACAAAAGAAGGTGCTCAGAAGGTGTCCAGTAATTAATTTTCAGCAACTGAGGGGCTTGGGGACACTATATGAAGAAGACCAAGGCTAAAGAGACTATGCAGTTACTACAAACTATGTAAAATGAAGCAGAGGCAATCAGGTACTTGTGTCAGCCTGCTTTTCTTTTTCATACACACTTGCACATCCATACTGCTACTGCACTTCTCCACTAAAAGCCAGGCACTTATGTGCTATACTTATCTTTCTGATTGCCAAGATAAAAGCACCTGGCTCTTGCTTCAGTTACTGGATTTTCCAAATCACAGTGACTCTTTATTAAGAACATAATGGGGTTTTAACAATGGGCATCTTACACAAAGTCACACAGGCATAGTAGTGTTAGTACGCTGTTTTCATTGAGACAACACCAAGTTCTACTTGCTCTGAATGACACTCTAAGTACACAGATGCATATTAAAAGCCACTTGCCGAAATAAACGGAAATAATTAAAATTCTGATTATGCTTAAAGAAAAGTAATTTCCAAGCAGTAAAAATTGATAGTCAGTTAAACCTTGTTATTCAGCCACGGCACATGACATATATGCTTTGATGTCTATTAGTTCTGTAATTTTTTTCCCTCCAAGCATTCATTTGTGGAAATTTGGTAGCTCTCTGGGGTTGTTATTAATTACTCTAAAATAATTTGTCCTGAAAGAATTGCCAGTGCTCTTAATAAGTGGCAAGTCCGAATGCTTAGCTGCATGACTCATGAATATCAACTGTTAATAACAACTCCTCACTAAAAAATACTACAAGTTCATTGGAATAATAACAACCTTTAATGCAGAACCTTTCATATAATAACTGTCTTTAACACAAAGGTCTCTGTTTCATACAGATATCAGCAGGGGCAGAAAGTGCTCCCTTTTTATAAGGGTGCTGGTCATGATTTCAGGTGAACTACTAAGCAGGAGGCTATCTGCATGAGAAAGAAATAAATCACTTGCATGGGGACCTAGTTCACCTTATCCTCAGTTAGGATTAGTTACACCTGCCTTCATCCAGCCTATTCTTAAAGACTTCAGTGATTAAGGCTGCCTAGGGAAGTCATGGCAAGGCTTCACCATAGTTGTTATCACAATGTTTAAGCCAAGTCCTCAGTGGTCCAGCTGTGCAGTAAGTTCCCATTGCTCTGAAAGATCCACTTCTTTTCTTAAAACTAAACAACTTCAGTTTTTCCAGTTCTTCCTCAGTGGTGATATTCACCACACCTGAAATGACTCTTAGAAGAATGTGTCTACTTCAGCCAGAAAGCTGAAGAGGAAAGCAAGCCCAGCCCACTTTCACAGGTATCATTTTACTGCAGAGACATAGCAAAAGGTGCTCCAAAAGCCCACTGTGACCTCTGAATGCAACAGGCATGTATGTACCTAATACATAACTCCACACATTAAATTAAAATCATACCTATAGAGTAAAAAATGAATGCCACTTGCTAGTATGAGAGATTACCCAAAAAAACCAGTGATGATGGAAAAGTAGGGATAATGAGATGAACGTAAACACGGAATATTAGGTGGAAGGGTTACCAGGATTTTTGTGCGTGTCAACAAGTCAGATGAGAAAAGCAGGGAAACTTAATATATCTCATAATTTGGTTATACTATGACTTCAGTGGAGTGCTGTATCAGACCATGGAACCCAAATATTCACATTTCAAAGCGGACTTCAAGAAGAAAATAATAAAAAATCCAGAAAGTTTCCAGCAAGAGCTGTTACTTGGTTACATACTCTGGGATTATAAATACATATAGATTATAAATATATATATATTATGAACACATTGCACACAAAGTAAATTATTGGAAGCTGAAGCTAAGGAAAGATTTAAAGTCAACCCACTACTGAGAAGACAAAACTGCTCAGAATATTCCAGTAGACCTATAGATCTGTCAGTTGTCTTTCAAAAAGATTGCATGTATTAAATGTAAAACAGTTGCACTTACATCAAGATTTGATTATAATGTTGCAATTTCAAAACTTGCTGACTTTTTAAATTCTTAATTCACTGGGTTATTTTCAGTCTTTAATTTTAATATAAAGAAGTTTTCTTTGTTAAGAACAGAAAAGGAAGGTAAGAATATGAAGTTCTATATTGGAAGAGCCACTGACATTTTCAGTTTCTGAAGCTCTTTTTCAGCCCAGGAAAAGTAGGATTTTTTTCAAATGCAAAATTAGTAAATAAGTAGAGAATACTTAAAAAAACAGGGATAGGAGGAAACAGAAGCATTATAGGATTTTCCTCTATCTCCCATCTACAGAACAAACAACTCAAACACGAATCTTGCTCACCCCCAGGAAAGTTTCATTGGTGCTTCTTCATTCACTTGTTTCAGTCCTCTGTGCTTCCCAATTTCTTCTCAGACCAAAACAGCATGCTGACAGACTACCCAAAGCAGAATTTCTGACCTCCTCTGAAGCATCACACCGCATGTGAGAAAGCTTCTTCCAGTGCCACAGCCTTGTAGTAAAGCCCACAAGGAGAGACAACTCAGCAGAGGCTTTCTCCTGCATCGCCCGTGTCTTCACATGGCATGGCCAGACACCATTCCTGAGACAGAAACACACTGTTGAGCTTCCCACAGCAAGCTCTACACACGCTTCTCACAAAAGTCTGCATCCCTATTCTCTAAAATTATGAGAGTTTACACAGGTCAGGATGAAGGAGACATGCTTGGTATTGGCAATTTTCAGCTAGAAGTAGCTGAAAGACCTATTTTCCTGGACTGGCAGAGTTCCTCTATTGATTTACCTTATCTTACTCAAGTCTCATTGACTTCTCTGAATCTGATTTCAGAGATATTTAATTAAGCTACATAAAACACAAGCACTAAGTGTTGAAAAGTTACATATGAGATAGGATGTCAAAGTGTATCAGAAAGGGGGAATCCCAGGTGGGTATGAGAATGGCTTTGAATGTCCAATGTGCTGGATAACAATTAGCAAAACACTGTGGGAACAGAAAACTGCTACCAGAGATGGGTCTGACTGCAGTTTTATAGGCCCCTGCAGAAGCACAGAAAAGATAGGAAACATCAATTCCATTTCTAAATGGTATTTAAAAAACCCTTAATATGGGATTAAAAAAAAAACCAAAACAAAACAAAAAAAAACCACACAAAACCCACAACTGTTTGCATCTGGATCTAATAAAAAGACTAGAAAAAAATGGATAGAGATTGTGGCTCCATGGTGAAACAAAGCTGGAAACAGGTCTAGATATAACATTGCAGAAACAGACACAAAATCAGATATTATGAATATTGCAGAGGAACGTATAAATAAAATATAACCAATGAGAATATGTGAGTAGATCAGATTCTGGTTTCCAAGCAGATGAACTTTAAAGGGAGGATGTATAGTAAGTAGTGTTTCCCTAGATAATGAGAGATATTATGAAACTGCAGTAAAAGGAGAGGAAAAAAATTGGGAAAGAGGAAGCCAAGCACAGCAGAGCAAGGAGCAGCAATTAAAAACTGCTGCTACACAATGCCAGGGAATTTACATAAAACAGCATACTTTGGGGCAGGAGGCAGAGGAATCCTGAGAATTCTCCAAAAGCAGTTTAAAGGCATACAAAAATGGCATGTGTGGAAGATATTTTTGAACAGTGCTATCAAGAAGTTGAAGGAACCCCACAATAATATTTCACCACGCTACAAAAAAAGACAGACTTGTGTAACTAACCAGTTTCCAGAGATGAACAGATGGTACTAGTAACAGAAAAGGAAAAGGTTGTACCTGAAATGAAAGCACAGAAAGACACAAACCCTAGCAAACAGTAGAGACTTGCACAAACCTGATAAACAAGCTTATATGCAAACACAAGTCACACAGTGGCAGAGACAAGACACTGAGAAGAAAGGGGCAAGTGACACAGAAAATAAACCTGCACTCAATCAACAGTAAACGTACAAGATGCAAAAAAACAAAAGAAAGACAGTGACGTCATGTGGAAAACTTAACAGAAAAACCTTATACATGGAATCATCATGTCAAGGGTTTCAGGAACAAATTTACTTGCCAATAACTTTGAGATTTCTCACAGATGACATTGATAAAACAAAAAAAGTAAAATGTAATGGTTAGTCATCCCTCCCCCCCCGCCAAAAAAAAATAAGACAGCAGTGACTGAACAGGAAAACAGAAACCAAAGAGAGAAAATCAACACCTTTTTTCCCATGAGAAACTCTATACTAAATAGTGCAAATTAAAACTATACAATAAGATGAGTCTGGGATCTTTGTTATGAACAACAGTTAGTCACATGAAAAGGGGTAAAGATTGAAATATCTCCTAGGGAGGAATAGTCACAGGTTCCAAATAAAAAAAATGCATATAGCAACTAAACCTCAGATATACACTAGGCCTAAGATATAGGACAAAAAAAAAAAAAAAGGAAAATTTAATAAAAACAGGATAGTTATGAATCATTCATAGTACATAAGTAACACAATGTTTATCACTGACTCTGAAGAAGTAAAAATGCTACTGCAGATATCCATCCTTAGCATTATCAGTGCAATAACCATTAGGATTTAAAACTATCTGGTATTTTCTCAAAAACGTACAAGTACTTTCACCAGCTGAGACAACAAATTGAGTAAGCTTATACAGGATACTGTCTCAGCACACTGCAGCTTAAATGTTGATAGGAGCTGGAAGCCAGCTACCACATCCTGAAAAATAAGATGGTGAATGAAGAGGCAATCAGCATACAGCATAAGATCAGCCAGGCAGAGCAGAAGTACCATTCCAGCAAAAGGCACTGAGCTGCTGGATTGCACATCAGCTTCATTATCAACAGATGGTCAAGAAATACTTGGAAACAACATCTTAAAATAAATGTCTGCTTGACAAAACCAGTCAGAAATTTTAAGAGTAGGTAAAAACTACTAGCAAAGGATATTAGAGGATATCAGCCAGTAAGGAGATGCCTTTTTTTCTTTTTCCCACCTAGTTTATTACTGGGTTGTGGGAGTTTCAGGGTGTATTTTTTTGTTCTGTTTTGTTTTTTTAAAAAATATGGCAATCAAAACAGGTACTCAACTAAAGTGACTAAGAGGTAGACAGCTAACTGCTGAGGCAGTGGCCTTGCTATAAGAAAACACATCAACTGAACAAGAACTTTGACCTCACAACCAAACAGAAAGTATCAACCACCCTGCCTCGTTGAGAAGTTTAATGCAGACACTAGATTCAAAGTCAGATTGAAAGCATTGCTTAGAAGATGAGTGGATCATCAAAAACAAAAGGGTTGTCAAAACTCAGAGTCACCATCAGAGGGAAGGCTATTTCTGAAAAGTCAGATGTGGCACTGAGTGCCATGATCTAGTAATCACAGTGGGGTTGGATCAAGGGTTGGACTTGATGATCTCAGAGGTCTCTTCCAACCCAGTTAATTCTACGATTCTATGATTTGCCAAATTCTGCCCAGGACAGTGGGTTAAGAGGTCACAATACTTGCAGAAGTCAAGTGGCAAAGAGATAATGAGAGCTCATAGCACTGGCAGCAGGTTTTATATTTTAGAGTTTTGTTAGCTACAGAGAAATCTTTACAGGGTTAAAAATAAAAAAAAAAAAAAGGAAAAAACATAAACATCGAAAATGAAAGAAAAGATGTAAAAATTAAAAAGAAAAAAGGTAAAAAGAAAACAGAAAAAAAAAACAGTAAAAAAAAAGGAAACTAAAAAAGAAAGAAGAATATTTCAGTGGAAGAGTATGGTTGTTGTCTTGCACAGAGTTTGTAGAAATATGTGCATATAACATTACCACCATATCACTGTCCCATACAGAGGAAAACCAAATCTTCTATTAAAATAACAAAGAATAAATTTTTTTAATTGAAAAAAACCCTCTTCCTTGACAACATCAATGCCAAAATATTCCAACCTAAACATCTGTGGAGGTCACTGGCTCCAGCAGGTCTACAGACAGAAACAAGAGTAGGACTGATCATTCAGAAGAAAGATGATTGCAAAGTGTCCAAGAAGCCCAGATCTGCTAGAAATACAAAAGCTCTGTAAGCACCAATCTTTCTCCCTGGGAGATACTGCTACGTACATGAAAGAACTTACTTACAAATTCCCTTCAGTGTAGGACTGAGCGCTTCAGTGAATTACAGTTACTATGGAGAACACTCTCTTTGTTCAGGTTAGAGATAATTTTGTATTGACAAATTGTGCTGCTTTTGGCTGGGATAGAGTTAATTTTTTCCATATTAGCTTGCATGGGGCTGTGTTTTGATTTGGGCCGAAAACAGTGTTGATAACACCCTGGGATGTTTTCATTATTTTTGAGCAGGGCACAAGGAGCTGGAAGGGGACACAGCCAGGACAGCTGACCCCAGCTGACCAAAGGAACATTCCATTCCCTATGGCATCACGCTCAGCACATAAAGCTTGGAAAGAAGAAGGAAGCAGGAGTCTTCACAGTAATGGCGTTTGTCTTCCCAAGTCATCATTACCAGTGATGGGGCCCTGCTTTCCTGGGAAAGGCTGAACACCTGCCTGCCCATGGGAAGTGGGGAATGAACTCCTTGTTTTGCTTTGCTTGTATGTGCAGTTTTTGATTTACCTACTAAAGGTCTTTAACTCAACACATAAGTTTTCTCACTTCTACCCTTCCAATTCTTGATTTTAAATTTACTGTCTCAAACTAATGTGACAGAAGGACGAGTGATGCAGTCTCCCTGAACAGGGAGCTATGATCTTACATAAAAAAACTGAAAATAACTTTCAGGAGTTTTTACTTGGTGAAGACAGCACATGTGCAAGAAGAAACAGGACCAGGACAATGAATTCTTTTCTCGCTTCTGTCTCACACAGAACAGGAGGGAACCAAAAGAGTCTCTGTGATAACTTATGTGCTTGAAATACTTTTAGCCACAGGGGACCAGGTCGATTTTGCCTGAAATTTTCTCTGCTCATTTGGAAGCATTTCCTGTCATGGATGTGAGTATGTGATGGTGCATGAGAACAAAAACGGCTCCTGATTTCAGTCGACTCTCCATCCTCCTCCTTCCTGTTTAGCTGCCTATACCTCCATATCACTGTCTAGGAGTTACCATAACCTCCATGTCACAGGTCAAGAGCATGAAATGGTTTAACGAGAAAATAATTTTTGCTTTTTTGTCTTTTCTACTCAAGCAAGCTTTCTGTACTGTATAATTAGTACTTACCATCAAAATACCATGATAGAACCTTAACCCAGCCCTTCATAATGTTATTGCTGCAAGGCAGTGTTTCAGTCACTTCAATGCATAAGACATTAAAATAAATGCAATTGAATTTTTTATTTTCTCCCTTTCAGCCTGATCCAAAATGGGTTAAACTGATAGAAGAATGCCATGAATGATGCAATGGCTCAAGTTCAGTACATTGCATCTACAACCATAGCTCAGCTGAACTGCACCACAGCTGCACCACCACAGGAGAGTACACGAAGAAGCAGCCATCCTTTCTGCACATATTCAAGGCACAGATACTTGGGGGAACACAGGGCTGGAAAACTAGTATCTGATTAGAATCTGAAAAACTGCAAGTGAAATACTCTATGTGTACAACTCAACAGGACGTAGAACTCTGAATTCATTTTGCACCTCTGCCTCACACTTGAACTTAAGCTTTAGTTTCTCTTCCCATGAACTGGAATTCAACACCCAGGATGTGAAATTAATCATCATTCTGCTGTCAGCAGTAGAATCCAAAAGAGATGTTATTAAAAATGTTAGAAATATCTAGACAAGAGTCAAAAAACCAGCTCTCAAGTCTGTTGGATGTCAGCATACTGCTTCAGAGTCCAAAGCAGCATTACAAACATCCAACCCTGAACTTAGGGATGTCACTTTTAATACGTTAATTAAAGAAATAATAAAATTCCTATTCATAAAATCTTCCTTCTTCCAGAACGGACATTGATTAATGTTCTCAATAAATAAAAGATCAACTTTTATTCTATGATAAATCTTTCAGTTGACATGTGTTTGTACTTTCCTCTTCTACCCACTGCATCTCCTCCAGCTGCTATGAGCTATTACTAATATTTCCAGAATGAAAACATGGAACTGTTTCTGTTTCTTCCCAAATGCCAGAATTGACAAAAATGAAACAGAAAGTGACAATTCCAACAGTTTTTACCTGACCCATTATCTTTGCTGTGTCCAAATAATAATGCAAGGCATAACTATTCCTATTTGATTTATCCTAAATTTTCCTTTGACTGAAATGGGAGGAGATTCTTCATATGCTAGTCCACAATCCCTATCCAGAGCCAGTGTCTCTGTACTTCTCTTTTCTCATCTGTAGCTTCACTTGGGAGGGGGTCATGGGGGTGAGGAGGTGTGCGTGTATGGGATGGTGACATTACCAAAAAAAAAACCACCAAAAAAAAAAAAACAAACAAACAAACAAACAAACAAAGAATAGGTCATGAAACAAATGAAACAAACAAATCAAACAAACAAAAGTCCTGATCCGTACACCATAGTTTAGTGAATATCTGGCTATGATGAGCAGTGTACAGTTGTTCACAGGACCATATTAAAGAGCAGAAAGTTTAAGTTTGTTATTTCCACATAGCCACATGCGCACCATGTAAGTTGAGGCTGGCCATGATTCTCCCATGCAAAATGCTTGTGAAGCAGTAGTCTATCTTACCAAAACATTTGATTTTTCAAAATATTCTTCATCATTGTAGCCAGAGATTACTAAACTAAACAGCTTTACAGTCCTTCAGGAGAACCCAGTTAGACTAAGACAAAACCAAAGAAGCAGTGGTAAGTATAAATGTGATAAGGTAAAGCATTGATTTTCAGTCTGCTACATTGCTCCTTTCAAAGGCATAAACCTCCTTGCATTGGCTTCACAGGGAGGTTAAGTTCCAATGTTTTCCTTGCCTAAAAAGAGCTGATGCAGAAGTTATCTGTTCAGAGTTCCTTTTCTCCAACACACCCATCTTACCATAGTACTGATAAGAAGTCCTACCCAAAGTAGATTGCCTTAAATAGTTCATAATTAATTTCCTTTCCTATTTAACATACAACACATTTTGTGCTAGCAAAGCTTTAAGAGCTCGCTGGACTTTCATATTTCTGTCCCTGCAGTAAGGTTTCTGAGAATCCAGTCAAGACCTCGCCCCAGTAGAACCACAGTAATAGCAATGTATATATTATAACGTTATACAATGAATGACACGGTAATCTGCTTTAAACTCTTGTTTAAGGATAATTCTGACCATGCTGACATTTCCTATCGACAACTCCTTTACGCAAAGATGAGAAGGAGATACAAATGTGCATGTGGAGAGAGATGATGAACAGAGAAAGCTCCTTTCCCATTCATGAAACAATTGAAACAAGTAAACAGTATACCATCAGTAAGCAAACTCTGACAGCTTTCCCCCTAAAATCTTACTAACACAAAAACACGGAGGCAAGTAGGTTGTGAGGCCTAAGATGAATACAGCCAGTAAAGATCTCTTTGATCCATCAGTGGTGTCTCATCCAAACCAAATGGAGAGAAATGGGAACACGCTCCTCAGAAAATGAAAAGGAGATAGATATACTAATACGAATGGTATTAGTTATATTCTACTTACCTGTTCTATTGGTGTTTTCCCCCAAATTTAGGGCCATTCCCCTTCAAAGATCCCACTGTTTGAATGCAGCCTCTGAACACTCCAACTGGAAAGGTTGCCCCTTATATATTCCTAGACAGCCCAAAAGCACAGGCATTTCATTTTCCCTTGGTGAGAGAACAAGCTTAACAAGAGGGAACTCCCAACTACAGATGTAATCATTGTGACTTCCAACACCGTGTGACAGAAAGGTAAGAGAAGACAGCCTTATGCTGACCTCTGCAAAACAGGGTAAGACAAAGACATTGCAAAACGTGACTTCATGTTCTAACAAAAGTTTGCACCAGTTCAGTAGTTACCTTCATTTTGCAATGGGCTTAAAACCTTTGTTGCCATATGCCACCACTTTAGCATATCAGTTGAGATAGATGAAAAAAAAAAAAAATATTGGCTTTATAAGGCTGTGGTGAGGATGGACTCCACTCTACACAAGGTAGGAGCTGCCCCTCGATACACCACTATGCTTCTTGGTTGATTCCTTTGCCTCAGTCCCCTGAGAATCAGCAGGCACCTCCTGTATTTAAGACTGAAAGCATCATACAGTTTTCAGAATAAAACTACTGAAATAATTCATAAGCCAACAGAGGCAGTTTGAAACATTCAGCACTGCAGCCAGTGTGCCAAGCCTGACTACAGTCTACAAGGAGAAAGGCACATTTGAGAGACAGCACATAATTACGATACTACTGAGTTTTCATAAAGCCTTTTCAGTATTTAATCTCACTCTACATAGCTCCCTTTCAGGGGAATTTTTTAAATCTCAGCTCCTTCAGTGAGCTAAATTTTGATTATCAAAACAGGAGATTTGCTCATGGTCTGAGTTACATGAGATATAAAATCCACAAGCTAGGAGAAACTAAATTCAGTTTCAAAACTACATGAACTTTAACACTACTGAAATTAAGGCAGTAATTTCAGGTTCTGAACAACAGAGCACGGGTTAATGACTATTATGCAGGGAAGACTTCTATATGGGAACATTAGGAATATTTGGTTGCCGTTTATACCGCTCCAATAAAAACCAAAACATCACATATACATGTGATCTCTGCCACTTATGCTGAAAGCCTTACAATTTCCGCTGCAATTAGTGCATTTTTAATATATCCAGTGGTACTTCACAGAATAAGTTGGCACTGCACAGTAGTACTTAAACCTTCACATGTTATCCATCAAAGTTTTAGCAGCACTAGATCTTCAGTTATTGCTGCTCCTTCTGAAGCTTCAGAGGAACAGGGGGAAAAGGACTGAGTAAAACCTGAGTTTAATGTTTCTAGGAAAGAAGAGGTTGGAAATTGTAAGATGAAAGTGAGTAAAGGGCAGCATAAACAATTGCAGCTTGCAACTTACAATGAGTTTTCAGAATTCCAGACAAAAGAGAGAGTGCCCTTGGGAGTGCAACTTCCACCTCCACTTGCATTGCTGTCCAGCCCTGATATCTTACACATATCAAATAATACCACATGCTTTGAAATCTAAGCATATTCCTCTTTTTCCCCTCAAACAATCGAGTTATGCTCTGGCCTTTTTTTGTTTAATTTTATTGTACTGTTTAACCATTTCCTTGTCTCTCTTCTGCCACCCCCACTCCCCCTGCCCCCAGCTTAGCTACTGGGAATCATATTAATTTTATTGCTTCAAATAACAGGAATTTCAGGGCAAAACTTTCCTAGATTTACAAGAGGACATTTCAGAGGCTCAAAAGTTGTTTACTGCCTGTTCTTCCAGGTTAGCTTAAAGATGTTACCTCTGGAAGAGAATATCTGTGTTGAGGTGAATACATGTTGTGATTAAAAGCTTCATCTTCTCTGCTTCTTTCTTGTCCTGATATTACTAAGATATTACTAAGTATCTTTAACATAGATGGCTGAACTTGTAGTGCAAAAAAACCCAAAAAACCAGATGCACAGAAATATGTAAAAGATGTACTATAAAACTACTACTATGACACGAACAAGAAACTGTAGAGGATGCAAACTCAATTTTCTTCTCTTTGCAGTTCACTTTTAGTCATCTTACAGTCAGCCCATCACTTCTCCAAGCAACTGGTATTTGTTATTTGGTGCAGTTCCTGCCATAGGTTAGTGTGCCTTCCTCCAAGGAATTCATCATTACCACTTCAACTAGTTAAGCTTCCCTATTTGAAGTGACATCATCACACTAAAACTTGTAATCACAACCATCATAGACTTGTCAATAACAGGTCAAGCACTTTTTATAGACATTAGTTTACAAGACTAGAAATTGCTCATGAACATGGAAACAAAAAAAAGAGAAATATGAACTGATCAGCTTGGGAAGGGCCTGCAGCCCCTTCAGAACAGTAATGAACAGATATAACCAAACAACTGGGAGCCCAGAGGAGCATGTTCTGGCAGCAGATGCACTTGCTTTATAAAGAGGGTCAGAAAAAGAGAAGTCTTGGTTGAAAGGAATTTCTATATAGCTGATCCCAGAAAAGCTACAGGCTCCACATGGGACTGGAACAAAGAAACTTACAGACTCTCCTTCAGGAGATGATCATAAGTGTACTGCTTAACCCTAGACTAACCAACTTCCTACTTGTGTGCTGACAGCCACCACCTGGAAGTTGGGTAACAGTCCAGTTAGTGTACCTCACAAATAGAGTAAGACGTAATTGTTAACATTTGCAAAGCATAAAGTTCAGATGAAAAGGTTCACTACCACTCAGTACACACAGGAGGGAAGAGATAACACATTAACTGTATTTGTTGAGGTGGTGCAATATAATTCAATTCTACAAAGACAAGCAAGTATGGCTGTGCACACGTGCAGGCACACACATTCTCCTTCAGCCCATTTGCTACGAGCTGTATGTGTAACACAAAGATGTGATCTTGGAAACCCTGCTGCACTCACAGCTCAATTCCATCTTTGCAGCATCCATGAACATGGGCAGTGTGTCTTGTAAACATCTTAAAATACAGTGGGGAAAAAAGACTTAGATTCTGCATATTTTTCCCTTCTATTGCAATAAAGGCAGCATATAGAAGGCAGGATAAGCAAAAATATCTGTATGCGTGTATAAGGAAAACAAAGAACAGCTTTATGCTTAATACATCCTTTATATCTTTTTGTTTTATGCTAATGTATCAGCAGTTGCTCCCAGTGTTGTGTCACCGAATGGCACGAGCACAGTTCTCACCATGAAGTGCTGTGTTGCCATCTATGACATTTAGCAGAAGTGGCAGGGTCCCCTTCAGAAAAAAACCTGTAGCAGAAGATCAAAAATACTCATAGAAGCCCAGTCACGCTGAAGGCAGTCACAGCTGATGAATCAGGATGACTGGAGAGAGCTGAGCAGGAGCAGGAGCGAGTAGCTTGTATTCCCTGTGCAGCTTTCATGACCTCTTCACCTCCTGTATAGGGAGAGCAGTCAGGCTCATGGAGCAGGTACAGCTGCTGTGCTTAAAGCAAAGGGCACCTGGCACCCTCCCAATCACATAACCTATAGGACAGGTAACTATTTCCTTGTAGTCAGGGTTCAGTGCCTGACAAAAATACGTGACATATTCCTGCAGAATTACAGAACAGTGAAATGACTAGATGAAGAAGAAAGACTCATCTTTAATGGCATTTCAATCCGAGGAGACAGAGATCTGTAAACAGTTTTACTGTTGTGAGAAATTAGTTGAGAACCCAGACACAGGAGTTGCATTCTCCTTATCTTCCTGAATAAACTTCTAAAGAATATGGAAAGGGGTGGGGTAGGCAGGGGGAAAGAGAAGAAATCTTAAAAGTATTGAGAATGACATAAAAAACTTTTGGGTCCACATTCTCTGCTTACCTTCTAATTTGAAAATGATAAATGAAAATTATGATTTTTTTTTTTTTTAATTAGGAGAAGGGAGAGAACTGACTCAGCTTTCTCCCAGCTGTACATTATTACTTGAGAGAACATGCAGTGGATTTGTTTCAGTCTGCTCTAAGGTAAACTTGCCTTCTTTTTGTTTGTTTGTTTGCTTGCTTATCTGGTTCTCATGCATGCTATATCCTTTATGCAAATGAAATCAGAAAAAAGAACCACCCAGCAAAACATATGCAGGCTTTTAACAGTTTTACTCCCTTCATTATCTGAAAAGTTTATGCGTGATTTGGAAGAACTGACCCCAAACATTAGAAGAATGTATTTTAAAGCAATTCTAAAACTCAGGATCAAGGAGAGTGTGATTATCTGTTCCAAATCATCCCTTAAGTCAGACCTCGTGAACTTTCTGGATCAGTTTCTTCTCAAAAAAATGCAGTTGAATGAGAACATTGTTATCCCACTGTGAAATTATTAATCCTACAGAGGGTCCTGGTTTTGACTGGGTAATTCCAGTTAAAAGCATCCTCCAAGAAGAGCTACCCAAAGAAAATGCACTTGCACAAAGCCTCATGCTTTTGACAAACTCATGCTGCTCCTGTGAGAAGAGGAACCAAAGAATTCTTCTTCCTTGGAAAGGCTGAGACATACAAATTCAGGCACCTTCATGTGGTCTGAATGGAGCTGGAGAAGACCCATCCAAGGCAGGCACCAGAGGCTGGAGAGAACTCCACCGGGCAGTCCTCAGAAACCCACTCCAGGATCTTCACACTTTCTTGACTCAACTGCCGACCCCTTTATTGTCTGTGACAGCAGTCTAGTCACGTAACTCCTACCCCAAGGCCTGGTTTCAGGTTTCAGGCCCTAACTGACACATCACATCCCATTGGAACAGAAGACTGCTGGCATTTCAGTCACTCGAATCACAGGAAACACAATATGGTTTAAGCAACACTTTGATAAACTTGAGTACACTCTTCAAGCCTGACCTACGGAACAGAGCTTCAACTCTTATCAGTTTAATATATTAGTATTAGTTCCTGCCAAGCCTTATCTGAAGCCATTCCAAGTTTGTTCAATTTCTTTTCTCATTTTATTCAAGTGCTAAGAGAGAAACAAGGGGGAAAAAGGCCATGCTAAAGAAACAGCATTCTATATGAGAAATAAAAGCAAAACAAAAGGGGAGAACGAGAATAAAAGAGGAAAAGGAGGAAAGGGTGAATAAAAAAGGGAGGAAAGGAAGGAAAAGGGGGAAAGAAAGCAGAATTGCTGCTGGAACAATAAAGATAGCTCACCTCATCTTCATCTCCAGAAGATTCTTGTTTCTTTACATCCAACTCCCTTCCTCCAGAAAAGGCCTTCAAAGCTTCTGGTGCTGAAGCACTAGTGTAACATATGTCCATGTAGGTCTTATCCATCTGAAAGATGCTACAAAATTGTTTTGTTGGTTTTTTTTTGGTGCCATGACATACACCATAGTTCAGGAAACAGTTTCCTGAAAAGCAAAAACTTTCTAGGTAGAGGTTGTGTCAGATACAACATTCTCATCCAAGAAAAATCTCTACAAACAAACATTAGGGGAACTCCCTGAACTCAAAGAATACCTTTGCTGCACCATTGCTAAAAGCCTTTTTGTACATATATTGTATGTGTGTGAACTTGTTGGCCTTCTACAATTAATAAGGTCTTTCTCAAGGCTAGACACCTACAATACTACAAATACAGTCTCTTCCCTCTTGGCACTTATGAGGTCTGCCACAGCTAGATTCTTGACAGGAAGGATTTGCTTTTTGGATGCCTTAACATGTCACTTGACCAGGCTCCAGAACATCAGATGTTAAAGACAGAAAAACTTTCCCTTTGGTTTAACTAGCAGACTCTTTGGTGGAGTTTTACAAACTTTCCTTAGAGTAAAATTCATGGAATCTATTTTGAAATCTTTCAATACTTTAACTGACTAGTTCCTGTTACTGGAAAGGAACATTCTCTGATGACATCATGCAAGTCAAGGCTTAAGGGTTTAAGTTACTTTATTCCAGTGTAAATCTTTTACCTTTATATTTAGAGTAAGATGTAAGAATCCAGTGTTCTATTCTGACTTGCATGGTCTTTATAATAGAGCTAGCAATTCTTTGGGTAAGGAAGAGTTCAGATTGCAAAGGGGCTGCAAAATGTGATTGCAATAGCAGAACAGTCAATGAACTTCTTTCAACTTTGGAAGTTGAGCACTTTCAAAAGAGCTCAGAGTCTTTCTCTGTATTATTCACAAAAAAAAAGGAGGGATGGGAGGATGTGGGGACACAGATGGACACCAAAATCATTCAAAGTCCAAAGGATTTTAAAGAAGCTCAGTTCCTCAACTTGACTATTTTAGCAGAGCCTTTGTGCACGCTTTCATTTTAGAATATGTAGCGAAAAGGTCCTGTTGCCACCTGTAAATTACACTAATTACAGGGGGCAGGGAATGGGGAATTCAGTTAAAAACATATGGTAGGAAGGTATCATCAAGATTTATACAAGTTAAATTAAGAAACTTAGTAATTTTTTTGGCAATGCTCTTCTGTGAAAGATTGTATAATCAGTCCTTATATGGAGATTCCATTCAACGATACTGTACTGTCAGATTATTCACTAAAAAACAACCTCTCTTCTTGAGGAACAAAAGCAGTTAAGGCTCTATAATTGACTGAAGTTTCCTACTTTACCTACATTTTCATTTCAATATACAATGGGGAAAAGTTATACATTCCTCAAATGCCTGACACGACTATAATAGCACGTGCTGGAAGCACTGCAGTGCTATTAGAATTTTAGATGTACTGTTTTCTCCATTTTAATGTGAAAACATTTGCAAGTTTTACTTATCCTTCCATTTTTTTAAGAAGTGACTGAGACTGGGGGTAATGAACAATGAAGAAAAGAAAAAATGTTTACTGTTGCTCAAGAAACCTGTTTTGAGGGTTGGTTGGTTTGAGATATAACAAATATTTCACTAGAATCCTTTTGATAACATTGCATTTCTTACACTGTTTAGCCATAATACATCTCCTTGAAATTATATATCCATATGCTAAATATTGTTTTTTACTGCAAACTCTTGAGGTGTTGCTTTACATTTGTTAGAACCTGGGAATTCTACCCTGTTTTGGTGCAAGTTAAAGGAATTAATAAGCCCAGAAACAACAGGACGTTATTAGAGCTGAGTGAACAAAGATGTAATTCATGTTTAGCATTATGAGAAAGGTCACAAACGGGCACCTGAGCTAGAAAACGCCAGTCTTCTGTGTCACAGTTTAGCCTTAACTTGAAGCTATTCTACCACAACAGTTTAAAAACAATCTCAGCTCAAGAAGAGTGGCACACTGATCATTCCTCATTTTTGTTTTAGGAGTATTAATTATAAGTGATGATGCCTAAACAGACTGTGACAATAAACCCAGAACTTAAAGCAGTCAAGTTCCTTGGCAAAGTGAAAACATCAATCCTCTTACAATATCAGGAGAATGAGATTTTAAACAGCATATTTTGAAAAGGAAAAACCCCACAAATTAGGAACTTTACAGTAATTTTACATTTGATAACAAATTGGGTTCACACCTGGAAAGGTCCACTTCTTTTACAGCTATTTCTCACAGTACATAAGCTTTCTTTTAAATCAGAAGTATAGTTTCAGCAGGCCCTAAGGCTCTGCAGTGCACCAAGTAAAGCCCTTAATGCAAGCAGTGTCATCAGTAGAGTGCATGAATCATCAGTAGAATTTAAAACAGAATTAAAAGTTACGTCTTTCTTTGCCTGTGTAGCTTCAAAATGCCTACAGTTCTTGTTTCATACAGAAAAGAAGTACTTTTAGATCACTCTGCAGTTACCTAAACCATTGGTTATATATAAACAGCACATAGAAGTGTATTAACTTTGTGTAAATCAAGATTTTATGGTTTATTGCATTTGTTTACAATTTTTGTGGGGAATTTTTTTGGTGTAGCTTGACCTGAAATCATTAAGACATATCTACATAGGTTTTTTCAAGATTCTTTTATCACACAGTGATCAATTCTCTACATTCATTTTCTATAGCTCTCTCAATTCCAGTTTTCCAGAGTTTGCAAGTACTAACACTACTGAGAAAGTACAAGTTCAAACACACCTACACAAACAAGACAAACTAGACAAAATACTGCAGATAAGGCTAATTTTTTTTTTACTTTTTTTTTTCAATATACAAATTTGTTTCAATCAGGCACAGAGAACTTTGGAACACACTATTGAAAGCCATCTGTGATAATCTTTGAAGGTTAGGTGTTTGCAAATTCCCCAGTCAAAGCAGTCATCTCTATAGCTTTAATAATGCATGCTCAGATCTTTTATTTCCTTCAGCATTTCAAGTGAGTTGTTCCTCAAACACAGCAGTTCTAAAACTGCACCATATTTACCAGAACAAGACTACAGATGGGCTAATTAAGTGCCATCACCACGTTCTATACAACTGTGTGCTTTACTTCATGACAGAGCTCACTGCTCAAAGGCTGATCTCACAACAGTGGAAAACATACTTCAGTTGAGCCAGGAGCAGGCAAAGGGCGGGCACTTGGGAACAGCCTGGGGCACAACAGTGAAATGTACCGGCCACAGCAATCAGAGAACCAGTACTGGCACATGGAACTTAAGGAAAACTGTATCATCAAACTGTACCTTTACACAAAGTTCAAGCACAAGCTTTTTTCCGATATTCCCAATTGTCCAGAAAGCTCTAAAGGACATATTACTCCCCAAACTCTTCAAGTGTTTAATTCTGCACATTCGATTCCACATTAAATCACAAAATAAGCACTCACTTTCCAGCCACCTGTAAATTTAACAAAAAACCCTTACAATTTAAGATTAGCAAATGCATTCATAATCTACAGCTTCATGTAACATTACTAATAGTATGTCTTGTTAAAGAAATTCTCTCAAAACATACATACAATAGATACTGTGGGTAAAGGGCACAGTGAACACATTATTTCATTCTCTCTAACAAATACCTAGTGATTATGGGCAGTGTTTTAATGCTGATGTTAAAAGTTTCATGATTCTTATTCTTCCAGTCCATTTTACTTGTAACAAGAATTACAACTTCAAAAGTGCACATATAACTGTGAAGGCTGTGCAAGGGAGGACTTTGAAGAGTATGGATTAGTGCTTGTTCCACATAGGTGCAGCTATAGGTCCCTGTGGAGCCCTTTCAACAGTCACAAATTCATCAGGGTTGTCAAAAGCTTCATAGTGGATTAATAAATCTTGAATTGCGCACTCCTCAATCTGGAAGGAAAAAAAGAACACGTATGTCAGTGTCAGATCTACACTGGCATGGTTATGAACTGGCTTTACTGGTCCTGAATGCACGCCTGTTACAGACCTCCTAATCAGGAAGCAGTAGTAGGTGAGACATTCTTCAGACAACTTGAAGAAACCTCATGTTTTCAGGCCCTGCTCCTCATGGGAAACTCAACCACCATAGTATCTGCTGTAAAGGCAACACAGCAGGGCACAAGCAGTTCAGGACATTTGCATTGGTGAAAACCTCTGAGCACAGATGATCAAGCTGCTGATCAAGGGAGACACTCCACTGGATCTCACACTTACAAAAAAAAAGACCGGTCACGGATAAGAAGGTGGAGGACAGCCTTGGTTACAATGACAATGAGATGCTGGAGTTTGGGATCTTGAATGTTGGGAACAAGACAACTGGCAAATGACAACCTGGGATGTCAGAAGAGAAGACTATGATCTGAAGGGGTCTGCTCGGAAGAAATTCCAGAGTTATGGTCTCAGAAAGAAGAGGGGTCCAGGGCAGCTGGTTGATTTTAAGGATCAACTCCAAGCTCAGAAATGGTCCATGCCAATGAGCTTCTTAGCCAAGCAAGAGTGGCAGAAGAACCACATGGATGTAAAAAGAGCTCCTGACAAAACTCAAACAAAAAGGAAGCATACAAGAGGTGGAAGTGGAGAAAGGTGACACAAAAGGAAAACAGAGACACTGTAAGCACACAGGAACAGAATTAAGAAAGTCAATGCCCATCTGTAGCAGAATCTGTCGAAGGGCAACAAAAAAGGCTTCTACAGCACCAAAAAAAGATAACATGGGTCCACTGCTGAATGACAAAGGCATGGAAAAGGCTGGGGACCCAACTGTCATCTTAATCTTGGTCTTTAGTGGTAAGATCAGTCTTCAGTAATCCCAAGCACCTGAGATAAGAGCTGGCCAATATATCTGCAAGCCCTACCCTCAAAAACAAATCTTTCAAAGAGTGGTTCCTGAGAACTTGAAGGAATCAAATGTCATTCCTACATTCAAGAAGCGCAAGAGGGTGACTACTTATGAGTAATCCTCATCTTGATCCCTAGGAAATTGTTACAGCTTAAGTATGGGCTAAGATCTGAAGTGGACAAGCCTAAGAACAGACCAAGTAAATGGCATGTGAGAGACTGAAAACTGGCTGAACTTATGATCTCAAAGAGTTGTGACCAGTGGCACAAAGTCCAGCTAGATGCTAGGTACTAGCACCAATACTGAGACTGAGACTGTTTAACATCTTTATCAGTAACCCACATGACAGAACACAGAGCACCCTCATCAAGGCTGCAAGGCATGGTTGATATACCAGATGGCTGTGCTGCCACTCAGAGACCCAGACACACTGGAGAAATGAGTTGCAAGGAACCTCATGAAGTTCAAGAAAGGGAAACACCAAGTCCAACTCCTGGAAAGAATAATCCCAGGCACCAGTACACACTGGGAGTCGACAAGCTGGTAAGCAGCCTAGGATAAAAAGAACTGGGGTTCTCATGGACAAAGCTGACTTTTAGCCAGCACTGTGTGCATATTGCAAAGAAGTGTGACAGTACCTTCTGTGCTCTGTGAGGGACAGCACTGCCATCAAAATCAGATAGATGACCCTTCCCCTCTACTCAGCAGTGGCGAGACACATTTGGAGTGCTGGGTCCACTGCTCAGTACAAGAGACACACGGATATACAAGAGGCAAAAAATGATTAAGAGCCTAAGGAGATGCTGAGCACACTGCAGTTGTTAGCATGAAGAAAAGAAGACTTTGGGAGACCTTATCAAAGTGTATAAAAATCTGATAGGCAAGAATAAATACAACTGAGCCACGCTCTTCTCAGTGGTGACCAAGGACAGGAGAAGAGGCAAAGGGCACAGATTGAAAAACAGAAAATTGCATTTAAAAGTCTTTTATTGTGAGAGTGGTCCCTGGAATAGGTTTCCCAGAGAGGCTATTAGTCTCAATCCTTGCAGATATTCAAAAGCTGCCTGGATATGGCAGCTTTGAGAAACCTGATTTGACTGACCCTGCTTTGAGCAGGGGTTTGGACTAGACATTTCCAGAGGTTCCTTTCAACTTCAACCATTCTCTGATGCTGTGAATACATTTATCATGGACTCAGCAGTCAATCTGACTTTAATACAGGCCTACCTTATCAAAGAGCAATGTAAAGTTATTATTAAATGATAACATTATCATATAAATGGCATGTACTAATACATAATTAATAATAATAACTGATCTCTGAAACAGCCATTGGTAACTCCTTGTGTTACTTTACAGCAGCAGTAACGTAGCACTTTACCTGGATCAAAGCCAAAGGTTTTTCTCTGCTCCTAATAAGAGCAGCCTCTTGCTGGAGCTCTTCCTCTACAATAGCTGAAAACATGACAGGTGCCATCACAGGAGAGCTTGTTGGTGATGCTGCTGACCAAGGACTGCAAAAAACCCAAACAACATTAAGAGGCAACATCAAGAACAAGGTCAGCACAACGCATAGAAAACAAGCTCCAGAATCTAAGCCACTGTGAAACTTACTTATGATTCTCCAGCTGTGGAGAATCCACAACATGGTCTTCCAGACCTGGGCTACTTCTACTGGTGCACCTGGAAAAAGGTAGGAAAGGAGACTGAAAGTCACAAACAAAGTATTCTCCTACATCACATTATGAAGTACAAACTTCCAGTAGGCAATTTCAACAAATGTGTATGGTTTTTCCAGGAGAAAGGCATTACAATGCAATGGTGAATATGTTTTAAAGTGTGATACTGTGACTAAAGGAGACACTGATGCTCATTTCTAACTACCAGAACTTAATGGAATTTCAGTTTGGGCATTAATTCTGGCATTTCCTAATATTTGAGCATTGGAACAAAAGTGTGTCATTTTTGGTTTCGGTTGTTTATTAAGGAAAAAAAAGGCTTTTTTCCTTTTTTACATGTGAATTAGCCAACTGAGTTATGCACTAACAGCACTAACTATAAAAGTTTGCAATTAATATGAAAAGAATATGGCTTCAAGATAAAAAATTTAAACAACTGTTCTGCATTCAAATTAAGCATTTCATATAAAAGAACCAGTGCTACAACAGCACTAGAGGAAATTACTTCCTCAAGTGTAAATCCAAAAATTATGGACTTTCAGTACTTTTCCTGTAACCACCTCCCACATTCATAACAATAGCATAAAACTAGAATTACAGAATAGAAAAAAAAAATCTTGAAATTATATTTATAGAGTTCCCAACAGGAAGATATTTTATGCAGTTGCAAAATGTTAACCTCTCAGTAAAATAAGTCACATTTGGTATATTGCATTCCTTAAGAGACCAGTATATTTGTAAGAAAAATCCTACACCGCTAGCAAGAGAGGGCCCTATTCTCATGATTTAATACCTCTCTTTGACAACTTCTGCAATTTCCAGAACTCTAAAAAAGTGTTACAGCACACTATGAAACGCTGGCAGACTCTTTTGAATTATTCTGTGGCATTGCAAATAACTCTAAGGGTGTTGCTATTACAATAAATCAGTCTCAATTTTCTTTAAGGCTTTGGTTATCCTTTGTAAGTGACCACAAACTCTTGAAAACGACACAAAAAAACCCCTATAGAATGCTAAGAGAATTCCAGTAACGACTAAGTTCTCTGTATGGAATATTTTCCCCAGAACACAGTTCCAAAGACAACAAAACCCCTGATTCCTACCACTAAGCAATGAGGGCAAGATTTCAAAAAATCTGGAATTCAACATCCATCATCAAAAATGACATTTAAATGAACTGTGTTGACCTCTTTGTCACAAAATATAATTTGCCCACCAAACAAACAATGCACACTGCCAGGA
Organism: Myiozetetes cayanensis; assembly: GCF_022539395.1. Taxonomy (NCBI): domain Eukaryota; kingdom Metazoa; phylum Chordata; class Aves; order Passeriformes; family Tyrannidae; genus Myiozetetes; species Myiozetetes cayanensis. The sequence goes on along the minus strand of NW_026087411.1, from coordinate 81,173,062 downwards.
CATGTATCCTTGTACTCAGTCTGAAAAATATGGACTGAGTAAATGGACTACAAGATGGGTGTAAAATAGGCTGGAAATGGATTAGCTGTACAAAGTCCAAATGGACACCAAGTACTCGTGGTGGTCCTCAAGGACTGATACTGGAACCAACCCTTTCAAGTGTCTTTGGTAGAAGAGAACACACCCTCAGCAGGCCACAGATGGATGGGGAAAGGATGTGGACAGTGCACACTCTAGATGCCACAGTGCCACTCAGAAGTCCTCAAGAGGCCGGAGAAATGTGCAGCTGAGAACAAATGAATTTCAACAGCAAGTGCAAAGTCTGTATTTGGAAGAGAACAGCCCCACAAAGCAGTACAGGCCAGGGGCTGACTCGCTAGAAAGCAGCTCTGCAGAAAGAAAGCAGAACCTGCAGAGTCCTGGCTGGCAAGAAGTCAAAGATGTAATCAACCTGTGCCTTTGCAGCAAAGGTAGCCAACTGCATCCTGGGCTATAATACAAAGAACATAGCAAGGCAGGCAGAGGAACTGATTCTTCCCCTTTACCCTGTATCTGTTAGTCTACAAACAGAGTATCATTCTCACTTTTGTGCTCCTCAATACAAGAAGGATGCTGTCAGGTTGGAGCATGTCCAGTGGAGGGCCATCAAGATTAGGGGCTGGAGCATGACAGGAAGAACTGTGTTTTGTTAATCCCAAAGGAAGTCAGCAAAGGGGAGATCTCACTGCTGTCTTCAACAACCTCACTGGAGGATAGAGAAAAGATGCAGCAAGAATCTCCTTAGAGGGGCACAATGACAGAATAAGAAGTAACATATGCAAGAGGCCAAACAGGAAAATCCCATATATATATATAAGGAAAAATAAAAGTGCCATATGCAGATGATTATATATAGAAACATGCTGCCCAAAAAGTTTGGGGTATCTTCACACTTGGAAGTAGTCACAACTCAACCAGACCAGGTTCTGAGCAAACTGATCTAGTTTGACTTGAGTGGGAGGCTGAACTACAGAATCTAAATTATTCTATGATTTCAATAGTAGGGCACTACTTTTTATCTGCATCCAGTTCTGGGGTCCTCAGCACAAAAAAATATGGACCTAGGAGCAAGTCCAGAGAAGGTATACTAAGATGATCAGAGGAATGGAACACCTCTTGTACGAGGACAGGCTGAGAGAATTTGGTTTGTTCAGCCTGGAAAAGAGAAGGCTTCAGGGTGACCAAACTGCAGCCTTCCAGTACCTGAAGGAAGCGTACAGGAAAGACAGATAGAGACATTTTACAAGAGCATGTGTTACAGCAAACTATGAAACTCTGGTAGACTTTTTTGAATTATTCTGTGGCATTGCAAATAACTCTAAGGGTGTTACATATGGGTAAATGGTTTCAAGCTAAAAGACAGTAGGTTTAGATTAGATATTAAGAGGAACTTCTTTCCTGTGAGGGTGGTGAGGCACCGGAACAGGTTGCCCAGAGAAGCTGTGGATGCCCTATCCCAGGATATGTTCAAGGACAGGCTGGATGGAGCCCTAAGCAACCTCATCTAGGAAAAGGTATCCCTGCATATGCCAGAGGAGATGAAACCAGATGATCTTTAAGGTCCCTTCCAACCCAAACTGTTCTATGATTCTATAATAAATCAGCTTCCAGCTTCTACTGCACTTTCAGATAACAACATATTAAAAGTAGGAAAGAACCAAAGCAGGGAAGAAGAAGAGGAGATGAAGACAGCTTTTTGCGCCTTTATACTGGTGTTATCTCTCAACTTTATCTCTTTTTCCACCTGCTCTAATAATACTCACCTTCCTGCACGTTTGACAGGAACAAATTTGACAGCTACACTCTGCTTCCCACTCCCAAACCAAAGAACTCACAGTACTACTATAAATGACCCCAAGCAGAATGTTATACTTGACAAAGTCGTCTCAGTACAGACTAAAAGTTCTTTGCAGAGTAAGATTTCTGTACAAACAAACACCAACCAAAAAAACCACCTCAACAGGAATTTCCAAAAACTGGAATTACTAGTTCCAGCATCATAGCATACTCTAGTGATCAGTTAAAAGACCAGTAAATACCTGTGTCATCTCCCTCAATTTAAACGTGGCTTTAAAATGTAGGAAGCAGTCGAGGTATTTTGAAGCTGTTTGTGCATATGTACATCTGTGTTTCTTGCTAGCAAGACATTCAGTCCAGATATTAAATCAACTGCAGATATTTCAACATGCTAGATTAATTCCTCAGCTGGCATCAAAATAACTAGGAGAAATGAACAGACAGGAAACATGAAGCTAGCATATACAGGAAAATGGAAAAAAAGCGCCTCAAAAATACAGAACTTGGAAACCTGGAAGTCTTGGAAATTAAAGACTGATGCAAACATATAAGTGGTTCTGCATGGAAACAAACCAGCCAAATATCATCAGTACTGAACCAACTTGATTAACTCAGTTGGCTGAACTTGCCATGATTCCTGCACAGCCACCAAAATGTCCCAGCACTCAGCTCCCCAGTGTTCCTGGAGGATTTGTTCATTTGAAGCCAGGTCAGGTCCAGTGCCTCCCTGATCTAATAACTGCTCTCAGAAAAAGAACACAAAGCCTGGTCTCCTGCAGAACCTCTAGGGTTTTGCTGTACCATTTGAGTCATGTACTACTTATTAGCTCATTATTAGCCATGACAGAACTAGGCCGTTCCCACACGAAGCCACAAATACTTGTTTCCACTAAGACTCTTCACTGCTCCCTGGAGTAACACAGTGAAGACAACTCAGGCTGCCACAACAAAGTTAAGTCACGCCAGGCCTGTGTTTTTAGCTTGGACTATGAGCTACACAAGCACAGCTGCACAGCATAACTCCCAAGGCTGAGGTGCCCCTGGAAACAATGCAGCCACATCCACACACCCCAGCTTTTGGGATGATCTGCATCTGGACTAAATTCAGTCCACATCACCACAATAAATGACGTGGTTTACCTACAGAAAATTTCTGAGTTGCACAAATTGGAAGGTGGCATGGAAAGCGTTTATGCAACCATCCAAAATACCCTCATCCACAGACTTAACAAAACTGTCAGTTTAATTACCACACATTTTATCCAAAGAAAAAAGTAAAAGCAGGAACATTAGTCATGCAAGTATCCTCAGTGTTCCATCAGCAAATCTGACAACAGGTGAGGATTACTTATGCTCCACACATGTGTAATTTCCTTCCCTTATAAAGGAAGAGGTAAGGATATGGATAATTGATCTTCACAGAAATAGTCCCTGAATGCCACAGGCAAAAGTCAGAGCCTACTGTGACAGGAAAAGTCTGTAGAATCAAAGAAGAAAATTACCTCAAACTAGAAACTCAACTCATAAGTTTCAGATGGAGGAACAAGTCACTGAGGCTCTTTATACCTAATAGAGAGAAATAAGTATCTTAAGGCACAATTCAAAACCATCCTGAAATAGCTCTGGAAGTACCTTCTTTTCAAACTGATGACAGTCAATTTAGCCATCTACTAGGTTTCCACTGGCTTAATGTAACATTTTCAGACAGTTAACGTATTAGACCTGGATTCAGCTCAAATAATCCACTTTAAGAGCATGCAGACTGGCCAGACTACACAGACTAGACAGAGCAATGTGAAAGGAAAAGAAATGACTTTATGAAGATTACACAGCTGTTGTGACAAAGCTAATAATAGCATCCAGTGCACCAGCCCTTGCCATCTCCTATATGATGAAAAGTTTTATTATTGTGCTAGCGACAAAATGAATATCTGTTTTTGTGTGGATTTGTGTTTCATGTCCCTACATCTCCACTCACTACAGTTAACTTCAGCTTTATCCCTCTGTTCCTGAAGAATTTCTACTCATCACACACACTCTCCAAATCTCTCCTACATCTCTGCTCAGACACCATCCCATAGACAATGTTCTGATATTTCTATCCTCATTTTGTTCTTTATCTACCAACAAGACATGTACTACTTCTGTTCTAAGGAAACACCAGTTTCTATACAAGCTGAGCAAACAAAAATGAGGCCCCTTTTCCTTACAGAGGAGTCAGTTATTGGAGGAGAATGGAACAGGCGTTCATAAGAAAAACTAGGAGATAATGAGTGTCAGGGCTCTCTATGCACCATTGGGGTCTGCAAACTCTTCTACCTCATTGCAGTTGTATAAACTTGAGTCAGGCTGCTGTGAAGAGAGTTGGGTTGTTAAGGAAGAGTTGAAGGATTATAGAGGTTCCCGCTCTTTACACACAGGAGCTGCATTTAAACTCAGTCCTCTCAGTCTGAGGCCTTTCTTGAGCTGTGCTGCAGCTATTCCCAAGCCCAACCTTGCTGTTGCTGAGCATGACATGACTTGCAGGTTTGACCTCAACCCTGCATCATCACAATGGAATTCTCGTGGTTCATCCTGGTTTCTGTCATGGAGCCTGCCCTGCTCACCTCACTCTGGCACACTGGGGATGTGCCCTTGCCATGAAGGCCACCACCTAGCCAGTCTGTTGTCACCTCAGCTTCTGCACTACTGTGGGCCAGCTGACCTGCATTGCTTCCAGATAGGAGGTGGGAAACTCTAAGATTTTCAGGCTCTCTGTCTTGCGACTATATCTGAAATGCCTCGCATTGAAAGTTATTGATGATAGGGGGAAGAGATGTAGGTGGGTGGGCAGCTCAGAAGTACCTTAGAACTGTAGTCCTGTAGTAATTATAATACACAGACATAACCAATGCATCAATATTTCTGTAAGCCCTCCTAATCCGTGAAAAACTACTCCTAAATTAAGTCAGTTTATAAGAAAACTCAGATTAGGAAATGCCAGAACTGTGCTTGAATAAACTGATTTTATCCAGTCAGTGGCTACACAGAAATACTCCTAAGCAAACTGTTTCATGCATGCCAATCTGAATGCTAACTAATCCATAATTTCTACAGAAGTTAGAAAATATAGGATTATAATTTTATACATACATACATATACAAACAAACACATACACACGTATTTTGTTTGGAGGCTGAAGTGCTTGTGTGTATATATATAAATACATATATATATATGTATTCATCTATACAGACAGAAGCGCTTTGAACCTGAAACAAAGTATCAGTAGTGGCATTAAACTGCTTTAGTCTTTGTGCTTCCTATTCATAAGAGCATTGCATTCATAAAATCCTATTAATAGAATCATTAGAAGAAGGTTTACGGGATTCTTTTTTTAAATTACAATTTTATTATTTCTTTTTTCAACAGAATCTAAACAAGGTCCCTGTGATTCTTGCATGACTGATCAATTAGAAAATACTACATTCTTACCTTATGGTGTTTTGGACCGATGAATCCTCAGATCCTTTATTTCCACATCTTCTGACAGCAGTACCAGATGAACTATTCACACTCATACTTTTTTCTTCTTCCATTACAAGATCACGGAATGACTTGGGCAAGGTAGAATGTAATGAAGATGACCTTTTTAAAAAACAAAAACCAAACAAAACCAATTCACTTTATATTTGCACTTTCCAAAACCCCTGGGTCAAATATGTAAAGAACAGGAAAAAAAAATCTATGAGAACAGAAAAAGCCAGTAGTTTTGAAATTTCATTAGAATTAAAAATTAAAAAAATCAAACCAAAAACCCACCCTTCCTTCTATTCCCCCAACACATCCTCCTAAAAAGCAATTTTTTTTTGTCTTGTCTAAGACAAGCTGTCTAACAGTACTAGTCCATGAAAAGCATTTTCACAAATCACACAATGCCCTAGTACTGTAGACCTCATACTGGCAGTTTACCACCATGAAAGTCAAGTATAGCTGATCTTTTTTCCCTGAGGTGTTGAACGAGTTACTCATACCTTTTAGATGCTCTAAAAATCACTTAACCCACGGTAAAGCTCATCAAAACTGATATCCTTGATTTTCTTTAACTTGACCAAGCATAAGTTACTTAAATTAATAAGCATAAGTTACTAGAGCCTGTATATTATCTTTCAAAAATAAACCATTATGAAAATATAGCAATTTAACATCTTGGGTATTATGAACTCTTTCTGATTCCAAAGCCTTTTTGCTTACAGAATTCAAGGCAGTTACCATGAGTCCTTCCCTTACCCATCAAGGCCTTGGAATTAATTCTTCATACACTTGCTTAAGATTTAACTTTATTAATCATGGCAGTCCCATTCATTGTTAAATATACCAAAAACATTCTGGAAGAACAGCTCTGCTCATTATCTACTCAAAGAAAGAAGAGACTAACTATAAACACTACTGAAGTAAAAAACAAGTTCTTTATACAATGCCAATTGTTTGTGCAGCTGCCACAAGAAGGGAAGCATCTGAAGTCAAAGACTTTCAAACTACACCTAAGTGGTATTCCATTTAAGATAAGAAATACAAAGCAATTAAAACATTGCAACATTGTATCTGAAATCTTACAACAAAGGCATCTGAAAGCTATATATGATGTCTGATGTTAGACCACCCTTGCTTAAGTTTGGATCTTTTTCTTTTTTCTAGGTTTTTCTTTTTCTTTAAGTTAAATACTAGATGAGCAGCTCAGAAGACATAGAAATCAGAATGGGAACCTCCAGGGGCTCAGAGTCATTTGGCACATCCTCCATTCCTACCACTTGACGGCACACAGAGGTCAAGGCAAGTGTTTGAACTTCCCCATACCTATTACACCAAGTAGGCAGATGGTCCATATGATCTGCTGCCATAGAAGCTTCTTCTGCTACTAACATTTTAAGTAGCCTACCCATTTTCACGAAAATTCTGCACTGCAATCAAAAATGTATTGCAACAGAGAAAAAAAACCAAACAACACCCAAAACAACCTCCCCCCCAGAAAATCAACTGTGTCATTCCCAGTTTGTGAACGTACCCAAAACAATTACTCTTGGCTTAAAATCATTTGTCTTAAACTGGTACAAAATTTTTCAAACAGTAACAACTCCAAATTTCAGCCTGTCCTGTCTGATTCATTGTCATTTTGATCTAATTTGTAAAATTAGAAAAACTAATTTATGCAATTTTTTTTTAAAAAGTGGAATATGACTAAGTTTCCCTAAACTGTAAGTGCAAAACTTCAAAGCATTAAGTTCCAAAACAGCTGTTGATGTTTCGGTATAAGCTGGAATATTGTCAAACTGACAACCTAGACATTAAAATATACAATGGTTAATTCTCAAAAGAGACTTCAATTTTCTTTATGCCTCCAGTCTTGAAAAGCAAGAGGTTCTCCTGATCTTAAAAAAGCCCCAAAACAAAAAAGTAATACCCCGCCTCCCTCAATCAAAGTAGGTTTGGAGAACTAATAAAGTCAACACCTAGTTAACTTTGGAGATTCTTTCAAAGTATTTATTTTTTTTTTCCCTTCTAATTTTCACTTTTCTTCAAGGGAGGAAACATAGGTTCAGTTTCCACAAAAACTATGAAGCTGGAGGGTTTTTTTGTTGGAAAAGGTAGGCATTGTGTATGACAGATTCTGACTTTCAGTCAACCAAAAAAGAGCCAGAAGGTCCCCCACCCTTCTGGCAAGTGCACTCACTGCACATCCAAGATTATCTGATTTCACTGGAACACAGGTTCTATGGCTCTGACTATACTGCATGTGTAGAAAGCTCAGTCTATTGACAGATGCACTCTAATAGTCCACTGTGAATTTACAGGCTATAACTTGGCAAATATAATATTAGAGCAGATGAGTAACACATCATTCTACCTTACATACAAAAATACTTAAGAGAAACTATCAGGGGCAATCAAATACTTTACTGCTTGCCTAAAGCAGCTTAAAGTTTATTCCAGCAGCTAGAGCTAATTTTAAATATTCATCCAGCTCCCACTGTTCTTTGCTTGAACTCTTGAGCTATCAGCATTTTCCAGAACAGCAGCCAGAGCAACACAGGAGAAGAACGTACAGAATCATGCATGGAGACCACATGAGCATTAGATTGGATTCCATCCTCCCGAAATATACCCTAGCCTTTCCACTTAACATGGTTTGTGTAACACAGTAGAGCCCAGCTCTTCTCAAAAACTCTTTAATCAGAACCTTAAGAGCACAATATATTTTTTGGACACAGTTTTCTAAAGGTATTCCAAAATCAGTCCATATTTGCTTTTTAAATGCAAGGAACAGTTTATAGGCAGTTGGTAGTTTAAAATTAAATAACATAAAATATGTAAAGAATTATCTGTCAGAGAGTAGATGAGCAGAATGAATAAAGAGAAACTATTCAGGCAGGACCTGCCCTTCATTAACCAGGATGATCTGCTCCATGACCTTCCCTGGAGATGAACTCAGGCCGACAGGCCTGTAGTTTCCCACCTTCTCCTTCTGATTGTTCTTGTAGATGGGCGTCACACTGGCTAATCTCCAGTTGTCTGGGACCTCCCCGGTTAGCCAGGGTTGCTGGTAAACGATGGGAAGTGGCTCAGTGATCACCTCCACCAGCTCACTCAGTACCCCTGGGTGGATCCCATCCAGCCCCACGGACCCGTGTGTGTCTAAGTGGTGTTGCACGTCACTGACCATTTACCCTTGGGTTATGGGGGCTTCTTTCTGCTCCCCCCATGCCCATCTTCCAGCTCAAGGGGCTGGGCACATGGAGAATGACTGGTCTTACTATTAAAGAGTGAGGCAAAGAAGGCATTAAGTATCTCAGGCTCTTCTTCATCCTTTGCCACTGTGTTCCCATCCGCATCCGAGAAAGGATGGAGATTCTCCTTTGCTCTCCTTTTATTTCTAGAAACAATTTTACTGTATTTATTTTTTAGAACTTTTATATTTCATTGCCTTTATACATAATTACATTAGTAACAAGATTGAAAATGTAGATGGAGTATTACTTTTTTAATATAATAAAGGACTGAATAAGTCAGTGTTCCCTGTGCTCATCAAGATGTGATTCAATTGTCAGCCTCTCCAAGCACATTTTAAGCCTCAGAGCTGTAACTGCCCTGTGACACCTCCATTAGCTAAGGCAAATAACTAGGGTGCTGCTTGATCTGCGGAATCACTAGTGTAAAGCAGGCAGTATGTTCTTCAGAGCATTTGAGAGAACTAGTTTTAAGGACTAAAATTCCTCTGGCTCAATAGACTTCAGAAGACAAATCTTGCAAATCTCCTACTGTGAAGGTCTTCAATTACTGTTCAGAGGTCAGGAAGAGTCTGAATCATTACATGCAAAGCAACTCATTCTCTTTCTACTTTAAGACAAATTTGTGGGTTTTCACCAATATTATATCAGAATAACTTTTGGGGACTGAGGGAGCAAATGAGACCTTAAATTTTAAGTATTAGGCGTTCATGGATGAAAATAAATTGATAAGAGACAGATATCTAAGTCTTGCTTGTAAAAATCATAGAATCACAGAATCAACCAGGTTGAAAAAGACCTCTGAGATCATCAAGTCCAGTCCCTGATCCAACACTGCTGTGGTTACTAGACCATGGCACTCAGTGCCACGTTCAGTCTCATCTTAAAAACCTTCAGGGACGGTGAATCCACCACCTCCCTGGGCAGCCCATTCCAAAGTCTGATTATTCTCTCCGTAAAAAATTTCTTCCTAATATCCAACCTAAACTTCCCCTGGTACAGCTTAAGATTGTGCCCTCTTGTCCTACTGCTGCTTGCCTGGGAGAAATCAAAATAATTGAATTCAACCTTTTCCTAGAATCACTTGAAATATTGAGTGCAAGGTATTTTAAAACCAGGTCATCTTAGGCAATTTATTTTTGTAAATAGCTACTGTAGTAACATCCCTCTATAGCTTGTAAGCTGGACACTAGAAAAACATGGATGTAACTATTTTTTTTTAGTAATAATCAATCCATGAGATACAAATGCCTAGAGAAGACTCCTCATCCCTGTTTTCACTGACTCTTGGAGGAATCCCAGTCATCACTATCAGAATCACTACCTGAAGGACACATCATGCCACACTACCTTGAATTTACCAAACAGCTGTCCATTTCAGATCAGACTGACATGATCCTTGACAGACCCCATAAGATACTAAAGCCTTTTAACCGTAAGGCTGAATGTCCAGTAGAGAAGCAAATCTTGTTCTGGTGTCATAACTAGAACCATATTTTTCCCATACATTACTGACAAATATATTGAACACCAGTTCTATATTACCATTGTTGTGTTCCAGGATATTACTGTTATTACTATGGTCTTAAGATAATAGCATACCAACAAACCTCTGTGGAATCTCAAATAAATCTAAAGACACTTCAAACTCAAGGTGCTGATCAGATTAGCATCCATCCAAAATAGAGAAATGAGGTAACAGATACATGAAATCAAGCAGAGAAGCAAGCAGTTCTAGATATTGCCCTAAACTTTTTGACACAGAACACCTTTCAAGAAGGGATTATCACCAAGAAGCAGCCCACCTTTTCCTCAGCCAGCTAGCCATGTGATTTTTTTTTCCTCTTCATACTCTTCATCCTCTTCATTAAACAGCTAACAAGTTACTTGTCTGTTTTGAACTTGCAGGAGCATAGCAGAAAGGCAAAGATTCCAGCAGATGCTTACTACTGTTATTTCTAAAGGAGCACCCAATTCATATAAATGATCAAAGGAAAGAGAGCCAAAAGACACAAGAGGGAGATGACTGTGGAAACTAAACATACCCTTTGAAAGACAGAAAGCTATTTTACTTTGAAATCCATCCAACACAAAAGGCAAACTACTCCAATAGCATTTAAAACAGCTAAATTGTATAACAAAAAGGCTTCATTTAAAATAGTGACTGTGGTGGGTATGCAGCTACCTTTGTTCCCACTGAGGTACAAACAAGTAAGCTATAAAGAGAGGGGAATAACAGTTCTTCCAGAGTAACAGAAGTAACTTGCAATGAAAGTCTAGAGCTTCTTGAACAGGGAAAACTGGAGAACTGCCCAACATTTACTTCAAGCTAAGCGTGTGCAAATAGGTATTTTTCCTTTAAGAATTAAACACACTAAATTTACATACCTTGCAACTTTTATATTTTGCATTTATGCTTTTATCCAATAGCAACGAAGAACAAAACATGAGTTGGGCTAGCATCTCATCAGTTATAAACCTTGTTCATTGAACAGATGAAAAACTATTTTTCTATTCTTGATATTCCATGATATTAACTTGAACACTTTAATTGTGTGTAATCAACAAAAGTCACTTTAAACCCATTATGCATCCTTCCACCATAAAGATTTTTAGAAGCATCCAACACTCCCTCCAGCTGTAAGACACCTAGATAACTTTGTTATCTCTAATTTCAGTCCATTTTGCTCTACTTCAAAGTCACTGCAGACCTTTCCCCCAGGAAGGGTTAACATTTTTCTTCATGTTTTTGACAGAAAAAAACCCACCATTCATAATGTTTTTCAGTAAATCCTTCCTTCCTAAGTTTCAGAGTTTGTGCTCAGCCTTCTATGCTTTACTTGGATACCATCTGCAAATACCAAATCATACACAGGAAAGCACCAGATGGGATGCAGTCTTCTGACTCATATAGAAATATTTCAAAGAACTGTTAAACTGCAACCACTGCATTTCTCTATCCACTTAGAATTTCTAGATTACTACCAAATGTAGACACAAACAGTTCAGTCTGCTTTTAAGAGGCTATTTCAACATCAAAACCCTCCAAGGAAAAATAATTGATATTTGATTTATAACATACCATGCATTCCCTAGTTTTGCAACTTTTGTAGGTGGGGGTGGTGTAGTTACTAGAGTGGTAGGCTCCATGCTGCTACTGATTGATCCATTATCTTTTGCTGCCAGGGCAATCATTTTCCTTTGCTTCTGAGAAAGCTTGGTTCCATGGGACACCATTCTGCTGTGAATGGATATTGCAAGGAGAGAAGATGTAAGATCAAAGTCCTTTGAAATGACTCACCTTTAATCCTGTAAATTAAACTGAGAACTACTTCTTTCCTGGATCAAAATACTTTGTTTAGAGTGCCGAAAAGGCAAGGAAGGGAGGGCTCAGAAGGCTGGGAAGCAGAAAGAGGATCAATTAATATCAAGAGTGACAGAAAGAAAAGCATCATAAAACTACTCTTCACGTAGATGTCTGTAAATGAAAACATGCAGAGTAGGAATCAGGTCTCCAAAGAGATAGACTACCACTAGATGAAAACTATCATTTTCTAATTTTATGATTTTTTTAGAGACTGTTGTCTTAGCTCCCTTAAACAAAAAATATTCATGGATTAAAAAAAGGTATATAACAGCATATAGCCATTTCTCCTATTTGCAATAATTTTCTTTTCTAAGTTATTTGGATTCTTCAGCCTCGGCTGTTTTGTTTGCAGCTTCTGAATCCATTTAGCACACAACCCTTTATCAGGCTACTCCATTACTACTGTCCTAACTCTCCTTTACAAGAATGCCACATCTCAAAAGGACCCAAGAGTCATCTCCAGTTCTCTTCCATATGTTGCCAGTTAAAAACCACTAGGTTTAATACACTGCCTTGTGAAAAAAAAAAAAAAGTACATTTATCTCCCTGTGTCTTTGGGGATGCTTCTCCAAGCAGGAACTACCACTGTTTCTGCCTGAGGAAGAACTGTCAATATCAAGACATGAGCGCTGGAGGAGGTCACCAGATGCAAGACAAGAATTAACAATTATAGTACTCATCCACAAGTAATTTCCGAAGTCCTAGGGAGAAGAATTAATTCTTTTTGGTTAGAAATAGAAAGACTCAGCAGAGCAGGCCACTTATTTAAGATACTAGTTAATTAGCTCTTTTGCAGCAGCTGACAAAACAAGACTAGAGTAAAATAAAGGGATAAATTTCGCATGCCCACAGAAAAACAGTATAATGAACTGAAGTAAACAAAGCTGTTTAAAACCAAATAGGACAGCTTTTCTCCTGCTTTTTTTAAACTCTGAACTGCCTAAACCACTAAGTAAATTCATAATAACCCAGCCTATCACACTTTTTTTTTTATAGATTTTGGTTTTTTACCAACCCTGAATTTGCCTTTGGCATGGTTCCACATTTCTGCATACTTTCTTCAATTTCCATGATGGTTCTCAGATCCATAGCAGGAGGGCTGGCAGGGCTAAATGAAAAATAAAAAGTTACCTTACAAGGCACTGATTTTTACTTACATTCCACAGTTCCAACCTTCACTGAAATCCTCTAAATCATACATAAGACTGGTAACCAGTTGTATAATTTATGTCTGTTTCCTCAATTATGGCAAACCTCAAATAAAATGTTTCTGACAAAACTTTTATAAATATATACATATTTAAGAACACACTATAAAAATACTTTCAAGACTCATTATACTATGAAACAAAAAGATGTGAACTATGATTACTCTAAAAAAATTAGATGCCTAAATCCAAGATACTTATTTAGTAGTCAAATGCTCATGCTAAGTAATAGAGGGGCACTGGTCACAGCTCTTTCATGAAGGTTGAATTAGATCTTTCTTTGAAGAACAGGATTGAAACTATTTCACATGATAAACAGAACAGTCTTTGCAGTCAGAGCTCTGTACAAACATCAGTGACATTCTCAAACTTGAGGAATCAGTCTTTCTTTCATAAATGACCTAATTTTAAACTTCCAAAGGAATGAGTATGAATTAAACCTAGACATTTTCATGTTTTACATAAAACTATAAATTAAGACCTGTGTACTTAAAAGCATCTGTAAACTAAGATGTGTTACAACCACATCCAAGGACCTGCTTTGAAATGAAATATAAGCAGCAGTTCCTCCATCTCTCCCTACATAACCCAACTGCCACAGACTAACTCGTGAATTAACCCCTGTTACTTGCTTACTTGAAATACTGCTTCTCCACAGTATTTTAACAAAATACACTATAGCATGAACCCTTTAAACAATATACACAGCAGTGCTGCCTGCTTTTCTCTTGACATCATGCCAGCAATATTGGAAAAAGTTAAGAAATAGTACAAGAGAAATACATAAAGGCACAGTGACATTACAACAAAGTCTTATGGTTTGTTCCCCTTCCGTACAACCCTCTAGAAAATGATCACAAAGAACCCCAAGATAGAAGATGAGGGTCAAGCTTCTTCCAGTTAGTCTAAAGACCAAAGACTTGGTTGAGGGATGTGTTTTCCTCTCTGCATAGAGTAGAAATAGTGAGACAAACATAGATTCACTCTGCTCATGATACACTTCAGAGTTGCAACTTTAATTTCTACAGCTTTATCATCTGTATTAACAAAGCCCATCAGCCACAAACCCACGAAGCCTGGGAAAAGTGTCGGAAATTCGCATTTTAGGAAAGTAGCACTGCTTTTCTCAAATAATAATTAAAAAGTGTACCACTTTTATTAAACTACCAAAATCTTGAGTTCACATGTCAAGTAACATATGATTGCTTTGAAGAGCAGACAGCTTTTCAGTCTGAAGAGAATACTATTAGCATTCACTACCAAGTGTAGAACAGTGATTGTAAGTATTACTCCACCTGAAACTGGTTGCTACCCAATGGGGAGAGCCTGCAGAGTTGTGTCTGGCACTGGGAATGGACTGTGGAACAGACTGTTTCAATGCTGATGCTCCCTTGTATGACTTCATCTCCTTATTAGGTTGAGAGGGTTTCATTCCCTGAGCACATGCTTTGTCTTTCATCTAAAAACCAAGCAGAAAATTGTTGAATAAATGCTACAAACACTAATTTTTATTTGCTTAATCAAACAAACTACTTAAAGTTGTCTACTCCACTTTAAGTACAACAACTTTGCAGAAAGACTCCAAAATGCAAACTCTGGCTTTGATGAACTAGATAAACACAAACAAATACATTGCTAATCCAACCTCAGTCCTCTCTGGATGAAATCCTCTCATGAAGTCAGGCGACTGCAAGTCTCTGGGACTACCCACTCCTGCATAACTACCTTCAGAGTCAGATGTTAGGAGTTCTGGAAGCGATTCTACAGAGTTAGTTTTATCCAGTTTTACTGAGCCTAGAAATAAGAAAAGATAGTAGAATTACTAAGTCATAAGAGCCAGACTAAACAATGGTTAAAAAAACCCCAAAAATTATTCACTCTATATGATGAACACAAAATAACCAGAAGTTTACCTAGTCCAGAATACTAGGCTGTAATAAGTAGAAGTAAATTTTAGACTACCTTAAGTATTTTTTTCAGAATAATATTAGTCCCAGTTTTTTCTCTGTCTCACAATATACAGTTTTAAGAAGTAACATTGACACTTTTTCTTTGAAAATGAAGTTTTTACCATCTTTTCAATAAAAAGTGACTAATTTATCTTTTATATTCCAGAAAAAAACAAACAACCCACAACACACTAGTAGAAATGTTCCACTTACTAAAACCACATAAGGAAAAGTGTTCATCATCTTTATTTGATAAAATACGTGCTTGTATTTGAACTTTGGTACAAGATTAAAATGACAAATGTCCTTTCAAAAAACCCTTAATCTTAAGAATTCACTATTCACATTCAAGTATGTTGTTCACTACAATAGAAATAATCGAAGATTTCCTTACTAAAGTACAGAAATTGCACTGCATATTATACTTTATGTTCTGTTTTTATACCTGAAACGAATCTCTTTCCCACTGACCTGTAGAGGCTGGACTCTGAATAATATCTGAGAGATTATATCCTCCAGAGCTGTCAGATCGTTTTCGTGGCTTCTTTTTTGCCTTATTTTTTGCTTTTTTGAAAAGAGCTTCCCTATTAAAAACAAACAAACAAACAACCCCAAATGCGTTAAGCCACAGACACTGAGGCTCAGAACTACCTGTGTCAGTGTCAAGTTTTTCAGTCACCAACAGCCATTATACTTCAAGCAGTAGTACCCGGTCCCACCAGCTGGCAATAGCCCCTTGTTCCTGCTCTGCTTATGCACTGGCACAACTATTTCATAAATTATTTGGGGAGAGAAAAAGAATCCATGAGGAAAAGAAAAAATTCTTTTCAATCTAGATCTAGTCTCCGGACTATTACACTGTGCAAAGACTTCTGCTTGAGACAGTGGAAGATACAGCTGCTGCACAGACTGGCACTGCCACCTAGGTCAGATTAAACCTGCACAGCAATGGACATAAAGCAAATTACATACAAGTCTCCACTTTTTTCTCTCTTGATTTCTCCTGAATTAGTGAAGTTCAGTAAACTCCACAGTTGGTCTCATTTTTCGCCAACACAAACATTGCCAGCACAATAGTACTGATTTTACAATAAAGCAGGTATAGGGTCATGTTACCTAAATGTCATGTGTTCCATATATGCTATTAGGAAGAGTGGAATAAAACAAGAGTTATATGAATCACAGCTACAGTACGCTATTTCAAAAAGTTTATTTAAGAAGCTTTTTGTGGAACAACTGTACAGCTACTTATTCAATTCTGCATCACTAACTTCCAATGCCTGGGTTTGTTATTTTTCAGCTCTTGGACTGCCCAATTCCCTAAAGGCCATCTATCACCTAGCCCTTAAAAATCCTGAATGGCTTGAAGTTTAATACAAAATAGCCTCTCAGTTCCCTTGATCTACTAGTTCTATCTAATTCATTTAGCACAGTTTTTCCTGACACAAGTGCTCAGAACCATACGCAGTAATGTAGGTGAGGTTTCATCTGCACAGGTTGACATTGTATCTCACTATTTGGAAGCCTGCTACCAAGCAATCCTATCGCCTACAAAACTTCATATTTCACTTAACAATTCTGTAAATATTAAGAAACGCAGATTATCGCAAATTTCCAAAGAGATCTATACATTATGTTAAAGTCTGGTTTTTTCTCTTTTGATTTCTCCTAATTCAGTGAAGTTCAACAAACTCCAGATTTGGTCTCACACATACACAGATACTTTCCTCACATGTACAACTCCCAAACATTATTGTGAATGCTTGTTTTACAACCTTTACTCATACGCAACTTATAAATTGAAAGAAGTGCTCTGCTGCAGGTTTATTATATTTTTAAATACTGAAGGATTTTCTTTGAAATCTCCATTTCTTAATATTTCAATTCTGAACCTAAAGGGAGTCAGGCACCATGAAAATAGGTATTTAATACACACAGTTCATCTAGTTAAAAATACTGATGAAAAACAGATACTTACTGAGAATTTTGTTCTGTATTCATTTCTTCCCTCAAAAAGACAAAATTCTCTCCATCTTCAGGCTCAAAAGAACTTATGTCAGGCCCATCTGGATATGGGGTAATTACTCTCCTGACCATTGCCGGAATCTGTAGTTGTAAAAGCCATTACATTAAGTTTCTCTTAAGTTATATGCTGCCAAAATATATGATCTCTTGTAAAAAGACCAAAACTGACTGTCACTTAAAACGCTCTCACAGATCAAGTAATTAATTATTTAACAAGCTTATAAACTTAGGTTATATCTTTAAGCAAAACAGGAGAACTATTTTGATAGACTTGAAATGCCTGTTTCACCTGTCTATAACTCCTGACAAAATATGCTTCAAGGTTTTGAAAACATTTATCTTTTACAATTAAAAGATACTGGACTATAATGTGCCTTGGTTTTCACCTTTGCATTAAAGCTCAACTTTCACATTATTCTTCTTACTGATTTTAAGATCTATCAATCACCCTGAACTTTACACTAGAGAAGTATAATTTTCTTTTTTTCTCCTTTCTTCCAAGTAGCTGATGCTCCTTTCCATAGGTTTTGTTTATGCTTTTTCATGCAATAATTGTTAATTATAGAACATTAATACATTTAATGTGTATAATTCATTAATTCTAAAGACACAATACTGTTGCAGCAGTAGCTAGTGAGTAACAAAATATGAGCTTCTTAAGAGTGATAATTGCAGCAGCCAACCTCACCTTTTGAGTCAGATGTTTCACATTTAGCCTGTCATCCACAGACCCTGCAGGTATGTATTAATAACTCATCTATTCTCATTTTAAACCTAATCAGTTTACACTCAAGTTGTATAACTTACCATTTTCCTGTAATAAACAGAAAGATCCTTCACAACATCATCACTTAAGACATCCAGAGTCCTAAAAAAAAAAAAACCACCAAAAAAAAACCCAACTGTATCTTAGCAGTTTATTAAAAAAATAAAAATCACAATAGTGGAAAATTCAAACTAACATTTTGGATGAATGTCACCTACAGGCATTACCACCTATTCATGGTGGTCAGAGTCACAAGGAAGAAACTGAACACAAAATATAAACTAATCAATGCCTTTGTTGTAAGGTAGGATTAAACACACAACATTTCCACTCAGTTTTATTTAAGGTCAGAGCCAAAACAGACCTATATAGTTAAGTTGCCATGAACTGGTCATTACTTTCTCTATTTTTGCATATTTTCAAGTTTTCCTGATGTGTATCTAAACACTCCAAGTCTATGTAAATTCTCCTATAAAACTCAACCCAACACCCCTAAATTCAAGAGAGTTTTTCCACTTAATTCAGGCTCTTTGTGGCAGATGGTAACATACATAACGTATGGTTGTGTACTATAGAACTGCTACAGGATGTACAGATATTTAACTAGTTTTTCTCTCCCTCTGTGGCAAAAATAAACCTACCTTTAAACTTGTAGTATTCAGTTGCACTTTAACATTTAACTGCCAGTATTAGTTCTTCCAATCCTTTTGCCTTTTTGAGCCTTTTGTTTAAATTTAACAGCTAATACATGAATACATTGTCATTCCTACTAACCTTGCTTCAAGCAAAGCTGCCATATTGAGTCCTATGAACTGTAAGCAGGACAATTTTAGCTGTTCAGCATTATACATGGCTGAGAACTCCAACAGCTCGGCAGCATTCTTTAAGGTAACTGCAGAGAAGAAACAACAAACTAAATTAGATAATTTGCTGTATTATCAAGCAGCAGTTTTTTTAAGACTTATTGTCCAGCATGATCTAGTAATTGAAACATATATATTTCTTCATTCCTAGAAAAATGCTAATGTTCAAAATGGCCATAAACTATAGCAAGCCCCATGTAACTTTGTAGCAGTTTGAATGCAATGGCTAATTTACAGAAATATATTGAAACTCAGCAGTTCAAAATAAAGGGGAAAAAACCTAAAAATAGCAAGTTTCATATATAGCATAAATAGTTCTTAAAGTTCCAAACGTTCTAATTTGGTAGGGAGGAAGAAAAAATAAGAGGGGTGAAGGGATAATGAGTAGGAGAGGGGAGCAAGGCAGGGGGAGAGAGGCAGGGATCAGGGCCAGGGGAGAGGAGTGAAATGGAAGTCAGTAAAAAAGCCAAGCAAAAATATCAAGTTATGCAAAAACACAGTGTTTTCTAGAAGAGACATATAGAAACAGCACTGTATCAAACAAACAACAGAACTAGTAGAACTAAATACAAGGATAGAAACAGAAACATATAATTAATTTTGTATTTAAAGAGAAGATGTTTGAATTCAATGAAATAATGTTGGGGAGGCAGTTAGTTTTTGCCTTTTTTTTTACTTTCTTTTTTCTTTTATTAAAGAGCATGAGATGAAGACGATGCATAAGGAATGGAAGATCATGCTAACCTAGAACATTGCTCAGAGTAAAGATGCAACTGTTAGCTGTGCAATGAATAACAAAACGTAATCAGTGCAAAGGGATATAAGCAAATAATTCTGTGCTGAGAAAGGTAAGAACCTCTAAACTCCCTATTTTTTATTCTCTAACCCTTTATAATACAGGCTTAAGAACTCACGTTTTTCTGCAATGGCTACTTCACAGATTTCTTTGAGTCTGGATATAAGAAGTTGGTCTGCTACCACCAGAACGTTACATATGAATTCCACATTTTGAGAATCTGGAAAACAAAGCACCATGTAAACACTGTGGGTAAACCAAAGGCAACTATCACACAGACAGCTCCAACGAGATTTTACCAAGGGACAAATACAATGGCTTTGCAAATTTTGGTGGGATTTTCATAGCACAAGGAATAGCTTGGAAGAGAACTAACAGTCAATTTTTTTAAGCAACAGGAGGGAAGAGGAAAATTGCGAAAGAAAAGAAGCCTGGGGTACAGCTATAAACTCACACTCTTAAGCAGGAGTCACAAAAATTGGGAGTTTTTTTACATATAACTTCAGCACAAGCATGTTAAGTATTGAATTTCTATTTTAAAAATACAAAAATTGCAAGAGCTACAGTTGAAAATATGTTAATTGCACCTTTTATGGCAAGAGCTTCATCTGTATACAGGTAATCCACAATTATCTGTAGTATATCAGAATGGATTGGCATTTCCAGAGCTGAACAACAGGTAGCCTAAAAGTATTAAAAAAAAAAAAAGAAAAAAAAAAAAGGGTAAGAGAAGCTGAGTAGTTGGAATAAAATACAAAATTAAGACAGAGATTATGTTTAGCAAATGACTCAGACCGAGGGTCACATTTTCAAAGTTAAACAATCCTTTAAGCATTTGTACAAAATCTGTTTAAGTTTCTCAAGAATGGATTGTAGCAGAGCAACTAAAATCTGCCCAAATTTCTGACTACATGAAACAGTTCAGTGTTTCATCACTTTGATCATCTTCCCTAACAATCCTCTTTGATTATATTACTTTACACATAATTGTCTAAAAGCAGAACTACAGGAATCCCCTACGCAACTACTGAACTGCTCTCCTTTCAAGGTCAAAAGCTCTAGTGAAATCACAAGTTCCCAAGCAAGAACAGAATTAAACTTGTCATTACTGTTAATCCCTCTGAAAACAAGGTCCACATCAAACCCTCCATTTGAAGGACCATCCTAACCAGTAAGGTAAAGTTTTTCTATGAGCAAACACTAGCCAGTAAATCATGTGTCCCCATTCACTTTTATGCAGCATCACTGCTTAACAACTTTGGTTTATTTCAAGTGGCACTGAAGTAAAACTTCATACTAAAATACTTATTTTGCTTTAGAACAAGCTACTAGTAATGACATATTTTCCACCTAAATTTTAAAAACCTCTTACAGACATTAAGATTTTTATACAACATCTAGAGCACTTGATATTTACTTATTAATTTAGGTTGATTTATATTAATTTATGAAATAATAGGTAACTTACAAACTACATAAAATTGATATAGAAATCAATTATACAAATGGACATTCAACACTTCAAAAAAATGCCTTAAATCCATCATTTGTCTCACAGTGTTACAATTTGTTTCCTTGGGGCTGACTGAGGAAAAGGCAGCAAAGTAACTCAGAGGTGAGGTTCTGTTTCGCAGCAGAAGAGAACTGTCAGTACTTTACCAGGTTCTTAGATTTACATATTGCCATCAAGCTATGAAACTGCAAAAACTCCTGCACGCTGCTTTAG
Organism: Myiozetetes cayanensis; assembly: GCF_022539395.1. NCBI lineage: Eukaryota > Metazoa > Chordata > Aves > Passeriformes > Tyrannidae > Myiozetetes > Myiozetetes cayanensis. The sequence continues at coordinate 81,151,761 of NW_026087411.1, read as the reverse complement.
CTTTCAGCCTCAGAAAAATAATTCTCCACTTACACCTCTCCTCTCTTTCCATAAACATTGTCAATAGTATTCATATATTTAAACAGAGGTATTTAGTGAAATTACAATGTCCAGGAACAACCAGGGTATTGAGATACAGCCAGCAAATAGGAACCATAACAAGTAAAAGATCTACACCTTTTGAAGCAGCAGTTGATGACTAAATAGAATAGTCCTTGATATCCTCTATTTCATTAAACAGCTGAAGTCAACTGAAAGTTCTATACATTGACTCTTGATCCTGTTTTATCTTGCACTCACTACATGACATGCTATTCCAAACTGCATACTATTTAAAGATTTTTTACAGAAAGAAAATGAAAATTCATCCAAAGCAGTATCACGTAAGTCCAGTACTTCTTACAAATCCATGAAATAGCTCAAACTAAACCTCTAAAACAAAAGTAATACTTTAATTTCCCTTGATATACAGTATAACATTATTTATAATAATGGCCAGTCTTCGCGAGCGAAGATCCGGGGAAGGTCTTTCCACCTTCCAGCCTGCGCATTGGATTTTTTAGGTGAGACACAGTGTGCGCGGAACTGAGCCCACCCTTTAATCCTAAGGTTCATCTGCCGGGGCCAAGCGAGCTTGGACGGTGGCAGCGAGGTCCTTAGGACGTAGGTGGATTGCCTTTTAAGGGTTAACGAGCTCCACCTGCCCGGGAGTGGCCCTGACCGGGAATCGAACCCGGGTCTCCGCGGTGACAGCGCGGCGCCTTTACCACTGGACCACCAGGGGCTCCTCTCCATAACATTATTACTCTCATTTAATACACAGTGTCAATAGCATAAATGTAGAGTAACAAAAACTGTGATTTGTGGGTTTTTTTCTTGTAAACAAGATCCAAGAATCCAGCCTTTCCCTTTCCTTATTATTTAGGTTATGCTACTATGGGAAAAATCTGAAAAGCTCTCACTTATTTGATGCAAAAAAAAGCATACCACCACACATGTTTTTGGCAAGCTTACCTCAATCCATGAGCTGCTTAACATGCTGTGAAAATAATCTGTAAAGAAAGGCATTTCAGTTCAAGATGCAACAAAATGACAGTTAAAACAGACAATATGACTTATATTATATAAATATATATAAAAATACACACACATACCAAGTCTTGCACAAAGTACACACTTATGACACGGGAATTCCTTTCCATCTAAAGATTTCAGGGTCACATCGCAGAGGTATGAACTAGAAGATATTTAATAGGACCAAAACTGTGACTATTCAGAAGATCTACAAGTTGTAAACTCTACAAATAAATGCTAACTTTAGCAAGTTAGGATTTATTCTTTGAAATAAAACACACCTGAACTTTAATAATATCACAGAAAATGAACCCAAAAGTACAAGCACAATCGTTTTCAGAGAGAATTTTTTTTCCAAACTCAAGCTCTCAAAATTCTATCTGAAGTAATTCCTTCAAAACAACATCAGTTCCTGATATGACCAAATAAATTAATTACGGCTAACTTTAGTCAATCTTAAATGATCTACGTTAAGTTACAGATTTCTTTTATATCAGTAGTTACTATAGGCTTTCATGATGCATTTTAAGAGCTCAATAATCCAAATTCTGTTAAGAAGTTACTTTTATGCAATGTTGTTTTTACTGTAAATACTGTTGTTTTTATGTAAATAAGACTATTCAAGACTTTGGGTATAAATAACTCAATCACATCAATGAATTAAGAAACAAATATCACTTTGCTCAAAAGCAAATTAGAAAAAATATTATCCATTTGCTTATTTCCAATCTGTATAGTCTTAATGTCACAGCAAGCACATTTACAGATGTCAATTTGCTTTTGACTGAATTACCCACAACACTTCTCCTGACATTAGCATTCTATGACACAGTTAACCCACAGAACACACTGAGGTACAATAAAAAGAAACAAAAATATACCACACATAATCTATGCCAGATTACTAATTTAGAGATCAGTCTATAAGCATCTACAAAGCATCTATAAGCATTCCAAACACAAGATATTGTGAAAGAGACAAGTGTACACCCGAAGTTAAAATACTCCTGACCAACCCTAGCCTGCATTTAACAGAAAAAGAGACGGCGTAAGAGGAAGATGATGGGGGTAGGAGAAGCTTGATTTAAAAAAATTACCATTTCTTCTGATTTAATTTTGGTTTGTTCCCATTCTTCTTGTTGACAACAATAATTTTTCCATTTTCTAACCTGACTCCATCCAACCTGCAAATCATTAACATTAGTAATAAGCAATACAATTAGTATACAGTTCAAACCATTAAGAACAGTTTCACCAAGTAACACCTCATACTGTGAATAAGAAAACTAATCAAAATTATTCATCATAGAAAACTAGAAAGGGCCAGTTGTTATTTCAAAGTCTTCACTGTAGATGTAAAATATAACTGACACTCTTTCCAAATCTTAGCTATCTTATTTGTTATCTTAGGTGAAAGCTATATTGTATAGTTAAGGTCGAAGTCCCACACCGCAGGGTCAAAAATGCACAAATAATACATAATACTGCTACCAGTCAGTTATCTGAGCAAAAACAGCAGTTTAGAAGAGATGCACACTTCAGCACAGGTATTTTTAGCATCCTAATTCATCAGAGAGACTTATGAATGGGATGGTAAAGACACAGGAGTACTGCTGCTGCATTACAAAGTAACACACTTCCAAAGGCAAAGTGCTTTACCATGGAAATTTTACTCAGGAGCATAGTTCTAGCAGTAGTATCTCATCTTTGTTCTGTATGCAAAAATTACAGTGAAACTGTCCTGAAAAAGCTCATTCCGTCTTTTGAAAGGACAAATGCAGAAAAGAAACCCCAGACAACTGTGTAATAATGTCCTACAGAGAGACTTGGTCTCAACTTCATTTGTTTCACCATGTGACATAAAATTAACAACAGTTAAACAAGAATTCAGTTTTGCTTTGTGTTGTTTTTACACAAAATATGTTTGCTGTCTGTGGAAAAACTGCTAGACTATGGACCACAGTACAGAAGTTAATCAATCTAAAACTCAGTTGGATCAGCTGTCTCTAACAAAACAAGTACTGATGTTTTAAAACAGCCATTCTGGAAAGTCACATGATTTGTATCAGATATCAAATTCCATAGAGCTCATGCCTTAAAAGATACTGTCATGGTTTAACTTGGCTGGCAGGTAACTACAACACAGTTGCTCACTCACTCTCCTCCCCACCACCCACCAGTGGGACGGGGGAGAGAAACAGGGAAAAAATAGTAAAATTTGTGGGTTGAGATAGACAGTTTTAATAAGGCATAAAAGTAATGAAAAATATTAATAATAACGGTAAAAGAATTAGCAAACACAAAACAATTGATACACGATGCAATAGCTCACTACCTGCCAACCAATGCCCGCTTCCTAAGCAGCATCGCCTCACCATTTCCTCCCAATTTTTGCTCTAACATCAGTGTCTTAACTTGCATTATTGTCATAACTAAAGTTAAATCAGCTTACACAAAAACACTTCATGAAGTTTGCTATAATATAAAATTTATATATATATAATATAAATATATAATTTCCTTTCACCTACCTTACACTTAAATTGCTGAGTCCAAATTTCTTTGCTGCACTTTGCAACATTTTAATGAGGTTAGCTTCTTCACCAGCTCTGCCTTTTTTAGATTTGCTTTTCTGTTTTTCATTCATAACTTGCACTTGGTTATTTCTATAAATCTCAAATGCAGACTTTCCATTAACATTTTCATCAAAACTCATTTTGCTCAGATTAGAAATTAAAGTATCTTGATATTCGTCTGATTTTTCTTTATTTGGGATTTTTGGTTTATAACCATGAGTCAGAAGATCACAAGTATCAGTGTATATGAACTGCAGGAGGTACGCAAACAGATCTGGATGAACTTTCTCTATTACATAAAGATCACATCCAACAGCATCTTCATCTTTACGGTAGATGTCTGGAGTGTCTAGCTGGTTGTCACTGGAAACAAACAGTTTCCTGAAGAAGTCAGAGCGTACAGCCAAGATGTATTTGTGCACGGGGTACGTTCTTGTGCCAATCTGAAAAGTCACATCATGGATGCTGTCCATTTCATCCGTTTCATCTAACAGTTTGCCAAAATCCATTCCAAAACTTGATAATGACACACTTGGAATTTCATAGAGACTGGAATAAAATGAAATACATTTAAAAAACACAAAATCTACAAGTTTCATGAAATTTTACATAGTTTGTTTGATGAAGAGGAGGAGGTTGTTTCCATTTGGTTTGTTCAGGTTTTTTCTTACATTGCTGCACTACTCAACACTTCTTGTCCTATTCTTTGCAAAAATAACTAATAATATGGTATTTAGGCAATTAAACCACACATGTAAGACCTGCCTAGCTTTAGAATATCAAATATGGTATTTAGCCTTTACAATGTACCCAGTAAATATATATTATCAGAACTATCCTATCTTCATCTCATTTTTCCAACAAGAAAACAAAAAAAATGTTTGCGGTATTTCATATTACAAACCAAAGCAATATGGAAAAAAAAACCCTAACATTTAGCTATTTATCAGATATACTGGAAACTATTGTGAGAGTATAAGAAACATGGTTCAGTACTCTACTTATTTATTTTACTTTATACATTTTTCTTTGAACAAGTACAAATTCACTTTTCACTTTTATTTAGGAGGTGATTACTGATTACTGAAGGGGTGAATTTCTACAGTTATTTAGAAACCAGAGTGTATTAGGAAATGCAGGGCAAACGCTTGCCTTAAACATCTTAGATAAAAACAACCCTGTCTATACAAATTATGCAAATATGCAAGCTGAGGCTTTTGAGTAACTTCAACATAGCTACTAACAAGTGCTATCCTCTAATGGTATGGATAACCACATCTACTGTGACTTCTGTATGAGCCAAAAAATGGTTTGGAAAAGAATGATTCAATTGCAATCACACACACAAAAAAGCGAAACATTACCGTTGGTGTTTTAAATGTACCTGGTTTTAGGATCTGACTGTAACACAGCAAAATTGCAGCCACTAGGGTCAGTGGCAATACTGACAGCTCGGTGTACAAAAGTTAGCTTCTGAAGTCGAATTCTTTCATACACACTGTTTGCATCATGTTCACAAGACACATCATATGAAGAATTCTGAAGGCTTGAGACAAGTTCTGCTAAAAAAAAAAAATTGAATACAAATCATAGAAAGATCCTGAAAATTAAAATGCAACTAATACAACAAAAAGGCAAGACTGACTTTTGTATGTCCATTGATGGAGTCATTGAATAAGATTAGACATTAGGTTCAGATTAGACATTAGAAAAAAATTTTCACTGAGAGCGTGGTTAGGCATCAGAAGTTGCTCAGGGAGTTGGTGGAGTCATCCTCAGTGGAAATGTTCAAGAGGCACCTGAGAACATAGTTTAGAGGTGATTATGGTGGTGCCAGGTTGACGGTTGCACTAGATAATCTTGAAGGTCTCTTCCAACCTTGAGGATTCTGTGTATGTGTGATTGTGTGTGATTAACTTGGCATTCATTTTGTCAAAAGGTGTGGATTCTGAAGTTTTCTTGAAGACATTAAAAATTACAAAAAATAATAGCAATAAGCATAAAAAAGAGTGCCTACAGACACATATCAGCACCAGGACAAACAGTAAAAAGGAGATGCATTTGGTGCTTCTGTGCTATGTGCTACAAAAGAAAGTAGCAATTGAGTGTGCAACTCTGAATTAAGAAACAGAGGAAAGATTTTTACTGTGAAAGAATGTAAAAATGGACTGAAAACTAAAGACAGAATCTCAGTATCAAAGGAAGTAAAACTGCAACACACAGTCGTAAAGTTCAAATACATCTCTGAAAAAGAGCTGACAGTTTCAAATAAAATCTTGTCCCGCAGTAGACAGGTATCTTCCTTGCATCAAAACAAACCAACAGGACCTACTCTCAGCAATATGAGCCAAGTTAGTAAGGAGGAAATTGCTCTGGATCCTGCATACTGCCCAGGTAAGGGTCTGGGAAACACAATAAGGTTTCACAGACTTAGCGGTGCAATCAAGAACATGCTCCTTCTTTGGTTTGATGTCAATTCTCTTAGGACTCCTTATCTAATACGTGACAAGATCGTTGCACTAGAACCTTGTGCTCCTATTACTCTTCAGAAGTACTTTTCCTCCCAGAAATCTCCACCTAAGGTTTAACTGAAGGCTGCAAAATAAGTAAATCTTAGTATTACCAAGGAAAGTGTAGAGTAGCAGTCAATACTAACAACCATCAGTCACAGAGGAAAGAACAAACTCACCACATAATATGGTTAGACTGTAAAGATTCGATTAAATTTTTATATTGATTTAAAGCACTTAAAAGTCATTAAGAAATCATAGCTAACCTTTTTTTTCTGAGACTTTTTTCCCTTCTTCCAGCCACTTCCCTGTAAAGGCTTCACCATCCTGTGTGACAAACATTATTTCGTTCCCATTTAAAGCAACATCAGACATGAAGACTTGCCGGCCATACACCCAACGACACTGCTTCATGGAGTTGTTAGATGACTTCCAGCAGAACACCTACAATGTAAACGTTTTAGAGAAAGGAGAAATCTTTATATCCTATAAAAGCTGTTACATATTACACATTACTTTTTTAAACACAAGAACATACCATCTCAAAGTTGCATATAAAAGAAGAAAGACATTCTTCAAGATTTTAGAATAAAGTGTTATGAGCATCAAAGAACCCACAAGTAAAACAGGGAAAATTTATTGTGATATCAAGGGCTTTTGAAAAGTTTCTCTGAGTATTCAAATATCTTCATGGCAGTAACCTATAGTACAGGTTTTACTGACACATCAACAAGGACAGCAAAAGGCGTCATCAAGTCAAGAAACATGTTTTATCTAGTTCTTAATTTATAGATTTGCCTAACTGGTTTGCTTATAAATCAGACAAAATTCAAAGTTAGCACACCAAAAATTTAAGCCATTTCCTGTTAATTAAAATCTTAGATTTCTCCATACTAGTCAAGGTATTGTAATGAAGACCACAACCAAACACAAACTTCAAAATATTCGACAGGAATGTGAAACACTGCATGCACAGCAAGTCCCCAACAAGGTAAACTGAACATGTCAGGGAAGCAAACATAAAGAAATGGTTGCAAGCAAGGTAAAGCCCAGACATGGCATTAACAGCATTAAAGTCAGACTTTCATCCTCTCCCACTCAAGGGCTTGCACAGGTCTGTTAACACCTACAAAAGGAGAGGACAAAAGAACCCAAGTATCCTATTTCCTTTCCCATCCCTCGAGCCCTACAGAATCCCAGAATGGCTGAGGTTGAAAGGGATCTCTGGAGGTTGTCTAGTTCAAACAGAACCACCCAGAACCAGCTACTAGGGAACACGTGTAGACAGCTTTTGAATATTTCCAAGGATGGTGATTTCACAACCTTCATTGGCAACCTGTGATAATGATGGATCACCATCACAGTGAGAAAAGTGCTTCCTCATATTCAGACAGAGCCTCCTTTATTTCAGTTTGTGCCTACTCCCTCTGTTTGTGTCACTGGGCACCACTGAAAAGAGCCTGTCTCTATCTTCTTTACATCTTCCTTCAGGTATACAATGATAAGGTCCCCCTTGAGCCCTCTCTTTTCTAGGTTAAACAGTACTTCTGTAAAGAAAGTACAATCAAGCCAGACCAGGAAGCACTGATTAAAGGAAACAGAAGTATTAAGATCACAACTCTCTCCTTACTCAATAATTTATAATGCCTAGACGCACTAAAGATCCCAGCACTTCTCAGTATGAAATGTACATTGACATAGACCCACTGATGCAGGAAGATAAAGGAGTTTCTTACTGCTAAAGCAGTGTCCCAAAGATGTTAAAAGGGCACTACCAATACTATAGATGGTAGAGGCTAAACCTCACATGCACAAATACTATACTGACCTAATGAACAAATAAGGTCATCTCAAAATATTATTCAGTCAAAGGCAAGGAAAGAAAAGGAAATACTCACATAGTTCCCTTATTTTGAGATACAAGATCAGTTTTAAACATTCTTTAAGAAGGCATTTCAGTAAGAAAAATTTTCTGTAAACACCACTAGATGGCACTGAAGGCTTAACTCTCTCAAAGAGCAGAGATTCTGAAAAGTCCTGTAAACTGGTACTTCATTATGGGAAGAAAGTAATAAATCCACCACAGCATTCCAGTTTTAAGACAACACAGTGCCTACATTTAACTATAAATACTAAACTATTCACTAGGTTTAGGTGCAACATTTCAACAATAAAAGGGATATTTCATCTACTGAACAGCAGCATTTCAGCAAAAGCTCTAAAACTTCAAGTGCAGAGACTACTTCTTAAAATACTTCTGAAAGGTGTAAACACGCCTGGAGCAGGTGGGATGAGAGATGGCAGGAAAAGAACAAAACAGCAAAACATTAAAAACTAGAACACGTACGCTATGTAATCACTTATGCATGTAAAAGCAAAGGAGTTTACATCTTCACTGAAAAGCTGTCCATTAGATGTCCAATTAGATGTTCACAGATTTAAAAGTAAAGTACTGTACATTACTTGGGCAGTCTTCCTATAGCTCTTCACAAAAAAAAAAAATCACCAGCAGCTCTACAGAAATGAATTGGATATTTTCTAGCCATGATTTTGTCCTGTCTTATGTTTAAAGTTTGATTAATCAGTATGCTATATGATTTCCAGGGACACAACTTACTCTTCCAGCTTCATCCAGCGCCAGAACGCAAATCTTCTGACCCCCATTTTCTTTAAGATGCTGGGTATCTACCTTATATTCCAAATATCCCCCACTGACAAGAACTTTTTTAAGGTTCAGCTGTCTAAAAGAACACAAAAGGTTAAATTAGTATTTCTCTATTGTGTACTTATGTTATTTCTGTAACAGTTATTTTTTTTTGAGAAGCAGTAAAAAAATATAGTTGAGGCAGTGACACTGAAAAATTACTTATGTTTAGTTTTGCCCCATTGGTACTATTAACATAACTGCTAGAAGTATTCTATTACTACTATAATAGTATTCTACTACTACTACTGCTATTAGCAGACCATAATTTTTGTTTTGTTTTTAAGTAAGTCACATTGTATCTACAGGTCTTCACCAAATTCCATGAGTAAAAAATCTACTTAGCTGTTTGTATTAAAGCACCTATCTTATCCCAGCCAGTTATTTTTCAGGAGTTTGGTACATTTTGGCATTTAGTGCATCAAAACTATACTCCTTATCTCTTCTCAGTTTCTTAGTATAAGAGCATAGCATGTTGTAATAAGTTTCTACAAGTGCCAGCACCTTCACTTACAGCCATGTAGAAATGAATAACTATATAAATATAAACTAATCATTAAGCTATCATATGTCAGTAAATACTGTCAGCATTTGAAATGAAGCTGTGAACCTAGCTGGGAGTTAGCTGGGCAAAATCTAATATCAACAAATCTAATCAATTCTAGTCTGTTATTGCAAACTAAGTAAGAGAGAACAGGATCAAATAATTACCCAAATTTACGAGTCAAGGATCCAGTTTCTTCAACTGGTTTTACATGCAGGTTTTAGCATATGGACCAGATGGTGTCATAAGGGCCCTCTTACAACTGAAATTATTCTTCATAACATACTTTATCCACACATTAATTATGAAATTCAGACCCCAAATTACTGGTTCAAAATCATAACAACATATATAAATAGAATAGCAGATCTTCAATGCCCCTACCAAGATGCATTCATACAAAGCCAGGCTAACAGAGGAAATAAAAACACCAGTTTCAAAGTTTTTAAACTTACAGCACAAACTATTTCCTCTTAATTTTTTTTTTAAATACCTTAGGTAAACAGCAAGTGGCACCTAAGCCTCATGTCATAACACATACAAATAAAGAAACAAACAAAAATGATAGCCCTAGTTCATATAAAGGAACTGCAAATGAAGAAAACACAGGGGACCACTGTATTATCTGCACAAAAATCTTTAAAAATCTTTCAAGTATACAACTACGGTGTAATCTTCACCTGTTGTTTTTCACGACAAATTAAGAGAAGTAACACATACTTTGAAGCTATCTTCTTGCACTGATAGTCTGCAAGTAAATAAATATCTCCTCTTTCAGTAACACATACTGTAGCACCATCACTTGCAGAGACCAAGGACAGAGAGATGTCTTTATGGTGTAGAGCAGAAACTTGACGAGGTGCAGTTACAGATTTTTCTCCATTAGGATCCAGCAGATAACCTAAAAATACAAACACATCCCCAAAACATTAGTTACTATTCTACACATTGTACATTTAAAGGATACTTTCCTACACTACTTTAAATAAACCTTAAACTCTAAAATATTTTTTAGGTAGCCGGATAATTCATCTTCAAAATACTTCAAGCAGGTAAAAAACACACCACACATACTTGTTAGTTCACCACACCAGAAAACACTCAAGATTTGATACATAAAAATGAAGGCATATTCCACTAGGAAGCTATTTAATGCGGTTGTACTGCTTTGATTCCAAAAAAATAATATTTATGTGATCATATTACAGTTCAGTACAGTAGAAATACCGTAACACTGGCATAAACTACTGATTATTTCAGCCACTGGAAGATACCAAAAAAGTTTGTCAGAAAAATTACTCGAAGTGTACATAAGCATGAAGGCAGCAGTTACATGAAATAGACAAAGTTGCAGCTGTAATGCAAGATCTCTGGAAACATTAAAAAAAAAAAAAATAGGCCATTGTTGCTCTGCTGGGACAAGGAACCTAACAACAAGAATCTCATATATAACATAACCCTGCTTTGTGTGCAGGACATAATTGAAGGGCACTTAGGTCTGCATCACTGAACAGAGCAGGGTACAAATATCCAGGAACAAGCAGCAGAGTTACCTCTATAGCTGGAAGCAACACTACCTTATGACACTGTAGGGCTATGCTCAAACACCTTAAACAGGTAAGGTTTACCACCACAGGTCTATCAACGTGCCCAGCTGACACAACTATACCATTTACAATTCACTTATTGTCTCTGTGGTACTGCACTGGGATGTGTGTTAACCAGAATAATCCCAACAACACAAGCAACCACAAAAGCAACTTATATGATGGGTGTATATGAAAAAAAACCTGCAAAAACAAAGAGACATTCACTGTAAAATACTTCTCTGACAAAGACAAGTTTTTTCACATACCTCTTAAACCTTAAATAGAAACACAAAAGGTGTTGGAACCTGAGGCCAGAGGTGATGCAGATTAACTGTAAGCATCAGAGCTAGCTAAACAGTTTTGTTTGCACACAGATACAGGACTGCAAAAATGCAAATCCAAACCAATACTGCAATACCTGTTTATCAAAAAAGACAAAAGCAATTAAAATACTCCATTCATACAACAAACCAAGAAGTACACTAATTGGTAATACATTTTTAGTAGGTTCTTTCTTGACTTCAGAATAATACAGAGTTAAGTGAAGCTTCTGCTAATGGTGTTGAAAAAAATCTAGATATAGGCAAGTATCTAACTTTAAAAAGTTAGTATGGAAAAAGTTATCAGTATCGTGTTTACAGTCCATGATGAAAGAAGGACATAGGCAGGAGAGCTGAAGGTTGGTTTATAATTTATTAAGGGCAGTACCAGCCAGATTGTTGGAAGGAGAAAAGCATGCCTTGGGGTAATTTCCAACACAAACAGCAACATTCTGTTTCTTCAAAGAATTCAGCAGCAGGACCATACAAGAGACACGTTAAGGCAGAAGAATTATTAAGAGTTCAAATAAGAGTCTGACTAGCTCCTATCATCTCAAAATATGAAACTGATAGTAATGAAAAATATTCTTCAAAAGATGTGTGAAGGTATGATGTCATCAGACTGGTTAAAAAAAAAAAAAAAAAAAAGGAGAGAAAAGCAAAGTTTCAACCAGGCTTCTGTTCTAAGAAGCAAATGACAGGGTAAGCATGAACAACATCTTTAAATGGCTGGAGTTTAGGTTTTACTTTCAGAACACTTCTACCTTACCTAGTTGGCCGCCATTCAGCCCCATGGTATACACTGCTTCCTTAGTCCATAGCACTGTATGGAATCTGCCTGCAGCCACTCCAATCACCACTCTACCTTTCAGGTTTTTTGCCTGAACCTAAGCACAAATCCAAAGTACATCTTAATATTAGGTAGTAACAGGTGAATTTCACATGTACAAACTTCTGACAACATTTAACTCCTAAAGTCGTTACGAATGAAGCACTGACATTAATCCACACGCAGTCCAGTAAATCAGGATTATTTCAGAAGTTTGTCAGGTGGGGCACTATTGCAGTAGTGACAACAAGAACTAAATTTTTTCCATTATCTAATCAGAACTGGAATCAAGTCTCCTTAGGCTGTCTTCATACGTAAGATTTTGAACAAGACTACACAGGACATGTATAAGACAGCCAAAGAAGACTCAGGTGCTGCAAAATGTCAGCTGAAAGTTTCAACTTGTTAGTGCTAATGCCCTAAACATGCTGCAGAACACTATAATACTAATTCCACACTTCAAATTTAACTTGATTTTCCAGATTAAGATGAAAAAATCAAAACAAATACTCTGGATACAGAGCTGTCCTTACACTAATGAAGAGCATCCCATGGTAACCCAAAACACTATCCTGTTGCATTTTGGCCAATAATTCTTTTCTACTTTTATAACACTGGTAGTGCAGTGTTTCTCTACTTCAGATGAAGCTTCCTCTCAATGAAAGGTAATGTTACATTTCTTTACTTACAAAAAAATAAAATTCAAGAGATTAAGCACAGAAATATAGTTAAACTGTTGATGCCCATATCCTCTCTTGCCTGTCACAATTCTTCCCAAAGCACTGACTCCAGAATCAACAGTGCTTCCACCAAAGGACATAACAATCAAACCCTGAGAGCCATCATCCAGTTGCTCAAAAGGAGCAAAGAGCACAAATGTCAAATAATACACACCTATTAATTTTACATCACTTCAGCCACAGAACAATTTGAGGAAGAAAAGCGTTTTGGCAATTTTACCCTATATCATACTTCAGACTACAAACTTGAGTAGTGTTCAGGTTACAAACTAAGACATTTATCAGGACACAGTTAAGTATTTAAGATCTGAGATGTATGATAAGACAGAAACAAGATTTATCTGAACTCTCATTAAACTTGGTTTTCCTAAAAAAGTTTAAAAGTTACTTCCATAATCTTCACATTTTACTTTCTGGTAAAAACAAATTAAAAAAAAAAAAATCAAAAACCAAACAATTAAGCTTTGACTGATGTTACTTTTACCTGTCTAGGAACATTGCAGTTAGAAGGAGGAGGAAGAATACCCAATTGATGGAAAGTATTCAAACCAAACGTGTAAACATATCCATCTTCTGTTAAAACAACAGTATGATCCTTAGCTGCAGCTATCTGGGAGCACTGATGACCAGCTAAGCCTTCCACAAGTCTTGGAACCTGAATAAGAAAAGAAATACTGATATAAAAATATACTGGTTTGATATTAACCAGTGGTCATCTATGACACCAAAGTAACACCAATAGAAAATCATGACCAAATACTGACATACAGATAAATATGCATTTGAACACACGATACACTCATTAACATAATTACCACATCCAACGCGGTAAAATGAACTACTCTCATTTGAAATGCATCCTCTGCTATGAAGTGAGATGACTTTTAAACCACCTGTGCCAAAATTACATTGGAAACTATATCTTCAGAACAGCTGAACAGATACTAGCTATCACCTCTTTTGTCTTTCTTTTTAAATTACCATGAACGTTAAAGATTTCTCCCTCCAACGCAGGATAATTCTAAGAAAATTCCACAGAATAAGGAAGCAGTTCTGTACCCTTGACTCTTCATGCCCTCTAACATGAGTTCTCCTTTATTCAACTAGGTAAGATCCCAATTTTGAAACAGCAATTTGGAAAAAAATTCTAATCTCATAGAATTGCTTTAAAAAGCTCTCTTCTTCAAACATCTCCAGTCTTCACTATAGCATTCACCAACAGAATATCAAGTTCTACCAGATCCTGGATATTGGAAATTTTTAAAAATGACTACTACCAGGTAGTGTGCACAGGATAAGATGTTTAAGTGTAAGAATTGCATTGTCATCATATCTTAGTCTCCATATTGCAACGATGTACTATTCAAATGAAAATGATGGGTGAGTTTGCACTTGACAGCTGTGTAAGTCTAGTAACGAAGCAATCTTACCAGCACTCTTCATGCCACTACAACTCCACAGTACTGCTATTTCCTTTGTGACAGCCTTGGCAATCACCAGAAGGCATCACAAATCTACTTAAGAAGCGAGCCCAGACTAAAGGCATTTGCTTTCACTTATCTGGCATCAGCTAACCTTTAAAACAACTCAGCCATAACACAGAAAGTTTGACTGCTGTGTCTAGCTATCTTAAATTAAACTATATTTAAATGCACATTCCTTTACTCTCTGCCACCTCACTACTAGCACTGGAGAGGTTTTCGTTATTTGGTGGGCAGCAAGGGGGATGGTTTGAAATCAACAGCAAACTTGTTTTGAAAGTACATTGACAGAAACTCCAATTCACTTTTAAACTTGTTACTTGAAATAAAAGAAACATTATGCTGGACTGCATTAACATAAAGCAGCATACCAGGCATGTTTGTTCATCACCATGACCCAGGCGCCCTCCTTGTCCATGTCCACATGTATAAACTTGACCTTTGTGGGAAAGGAATACAGAGTGGAATTTGCAGAGTACCACCTGAAAAAAACAAGGGTAAAAAAGGGGAGGGGAGGAGGCAATATAGGACAAATTTATTTTCCTGGATAATCTGAGAACATCTACCAAAAGTACTTTGTGAAGAGCTTCTTCTTTATTAAACATATGTTCATGAAAATACAAGGAAGATACTAGTATTAAAGCACGACTGCCAAATCAAGGTACAAGGAACACAAAATATTTGCTTTAAGTATATTATATATTGCTTTAACCTACTTGAAGAGACTGACAGTTTCAGTTTATTAAAATAAGATCAAGCATGGCCCCCCAGGCTAACAGAAGCTCAAAGACTGAGTTTTAAGGGCCACAATACTGCCTCAGAAGAGCTGAAGAAAACACGTTAAGACTGCAGCAGATTTGCTGTCCCGAATGTTTGCTCAAGTTCTACTTTAAGCTTCCAAACATTCTCAAACTGAAGTCCCAGGAAGTTATTAGAGTTTTCAATAATTGATAACTTCTTTGATAGTTCTTCCCCCTCACGCACCCGTCCAAGTTCACCGAGAACGGTGCCCATGTCATACATCAAGAATACCTGTTTGATATACACGCCATTCCGAGGAAAAAGATCCACCAACTCAGGATGATGTTTACCCTGTTGACCACCATGACCCAAAGTGAAATTTATATTGTTTCCCCAGGTGTAGACTTCTGTGGGATCTGTAATGAAAAACATTCACTCTGTAGTTCGTAAATTTACCAGTCTTGTGCATACTGACTCCAAAAACCAACTTCTGTTGTTTCTATCTAAAATTTTAGGAGGAAAGCTGTTTATTACCTAAAACTAAACTTTAAGAACATTTAATCCTATGAGAAGTAAGGTGCTATGATAAAATATTTTAACAACATCGTACAAATGCTCAACATTAGCTATATTTGCAGAAAATGCAAACATTCTGCAGCAGCAGATTTACATATTGTTTTCAGAAGACAACTACTCACCACCTTAAGTTATATGTGCCTTGCTTCTATTGTTTCAATTCAGTAAAAAGCCTTTCCCCCCCCCACAAAAAAAAAAAAGTTACACTGTATGTGTAACTTTATGGGTAACTGTATGTGTTACATGTACGAAAACCAGTAACACTTTCAAATCAAAGAGGTGGACAAAAACGCCATTTTTATTTTTAAAATAACCTTTCAGTGATATCTGAACACCATTTTCTGATGAGTAAAACACTGAAATCAATGTGTATTTCATCAAGTGGCACCACTGTCCAGGGAGACCTTCGGGCAGCCTTCCAGTACCTGAAGGGGACCTATCAGGAAGGTTGGAAAGGGATTTTTTTGTAAGGGTATGTAGTGATAAGACAAGTGGGAATGGTTTCAGATGGAAAGAGGGTATGTTTAGGATTAGACAATAGGAAGAAAATATTTACAGTGAGGGTGGTGAGGCACTGGAAGAACAGGTTGCTCAGAGAAGTTGTGGATGTGTCATCCCTGGATGTGTTCAAGGTCAGGTTGGATGGCACTTTTATTGAGGTCAAAAATCACCTCTTGAGATCATCTAGTCCAACACCTGTTCTGAAGCTGGGTCACCTAGAGCAAGTTGCCCAGGACCATTTTCTCTCATGTTTTGAGTATCTCCGAGGATTAAATCTGCATAATCTCTCTGGTTTACCTATTACATCATTTGCCTTTTTTCTTTTTCTTTTTTTTTTTTTAATCTCTGAGCCAGCCATTATTCCTACGTTTTTTCTACACATGTGCATCCTGTGCCTATCACCAAGATCTTGTTTTCGCTTTCTTCTGATATCAGCAACCCCATACCTTCAGGTATCTCAAAATTTACAAAATCCTAATTAAACACATAAAATATTGTCTACATTGGTACATACATTAATGCATTGGGGACAGATATCTACTTAGAAAACATGAATTAAGCTATTTAATTTCCTACCAGTTTTCTTGAACACCACATGGATAGGCCTATCTTTCATCACAAGATCCAGGGCTGACAAGCCTTCTTTATCCTGGACATACAGACTAACACCATGCTGAAAGTGAAGGAGAGAAGAAGAACTGAAGTTCATTTCAACTGCACAGCTCAAAGTAAACCAGGTAAACGTTTAAGAAGATATACAAATTTTTAACTGAAATTTAATAGTGATAAAAGAAAATCTTCAGACTCTATAAATAAATTGTGAGCAAATCTAAAAAATAAACAGTGCAATTTTGTTCAGCCACATACACACCTATTAACTGGGATTTTATTGTCTGAACACTGACTGTGTAATAGGATGTAATCAGTGAAATACAAAGTAAACAGACTTGAAGACAAAGCACTGACATCTAAGAATCACAAGTATTCATCAAAAATGCATTTACCAGCTTCAAAGAATATATTTTCTTAACTGGCATGTTTATAGTATCAGTTTTGACAAGCCAGAGAAGTAAAAAGTAAAATACGACTTTGAAAACAACAAAGGAACAGTGGTTCACAGCTGCTGAGAAAAGGTAAGAGGACACAACCAGCCAGACAAGAGACAGTAGGGAAGGTTCAGAGGCAGAAAACATGAACAATTCATTCCTGTAGAACTCAAAGAGACACAGACAATCTCTGTAAATATCATTTTCTCAATACAAAAGTCTGTTACTACACCAGCACTGATTTTAAGCAAGTCAGGTGTCATCAACCACTTCCCTAAAGGGAAGAACTGCAGATGTACCCAGTAGAACCTAACGGATAAAACAGCTGTACCTATGTACCCCAGCATATGGCTAACACAAAGGAAAACCTTCTAGAACCTCACACTTAAGAGGTAAACACATGAAATACAAAAACAGAGGGAGCACAGTCCACAATTCCTTCAAGCATGACTGAAGGACAGGTAGCCATATCTGAAATAGGGATTTTAACCCATAATTTTCCTTGGAAAAACACTAGCCAGAAGAACAACAACATACATTCTCCAAATTATAAAGGCAACCCTATTAGCTACACTGCTGGTATTAACTCACTATATGACAGAAACACTGACCTATTTCTTTGACTTAACGGGTAGTTGGATATTCTTCACTCTGGAAGTCATTTAAGTCATTCACAAGCAGGCAGAGGCTGCAGTAATATTCATACAGCCTGAATTTGTGAAAACAAACCCCAAACCCTGAGTGGCAAATCTTGTAGTAAGATACAGTCTGAGAACAAGGCATGACTGCCTCCAGCCCACAGCAGAAGTCTGTCATCCACAACAGTTTAGGGCGCCAGGGGCTGATCCTGGGGCCAGTACAGGAAGCTGGTTAGAGCGTGTTAGGTGCTTGCTAATAATGCCAAGGCCACCAGTTCAATCCCCATACAGGCCATTCACTGAGGAGTTGGATTCAATGATCCTGGTGGGTCCCTTCAAACTCAAATATTCCGTGACTGAACTATACTGGTTGTTGTAAACAGTACGGCTTAATATCTTCAGTAATAGCCTGGGTAATGGGCCAGTGCTCCCTCAGCAAAGGTGATGATCCAGGAGGAGTGGCTGATAAGTCAGAGGATTGTGCTGACATTGAAAAGGAAGGACCTTGACAGGCTGGAGCAATGGTGCGAGAGGAATCTCATGAAGTTCAACAAATGGAAATGCAAATCCTGGCCTTGGAGAGGAACAACCCATTGTACCAATACAGCTGGAGGCCAAATGGCTTAAAAGCACCTTAGCAGAAAAGGACTTGGGGCTTCTCGCAGACAACCAGTTGACCACAAGCCAGCACTGTCCTCACAGCCAGGAATGGTGAAAGCACCCAGGGCTGCCTGTGGGACCAATGCCAGCAAGCATTACTCAGCACTGGCAAGCCACAGCTGGAGTGCTGGCTTCAGGTCTGGACTTCCAGACATGGATATACAGGACCAAGTCCAGCAAAAGAGCATGAAAATTATGACTGAGGCACCTGACATACAAAGAGAAGCTGAGAGAACTGGGATGCTTAGTCTAGAGAAGGTTTGGAGTGGGGGAGAAGGACAGCATGCTTAATCAATATGCATAATAAATAGCTGACTGGAGGTGAGATTTGTGATCATAGTAACACTCAGTGACAAAAAAAGTGACAACAGGCACAAATTGAAATATAAGAAATTCTGTTTAAATCTAAACCCCACTTTTACTGCACTGGTATTAAAACATTGGAACAGATATGTCTGATGCTCTGTTCAAAATCCATCCAGACACAGCCCTGGGCAATCTGGTCTAGTTGACCTTGCCTGAATACAGGGGTTGGACCAGACAGTCCAGAGATATCCTTCTAGCTCAGCTATTTCGTAATTCTATTCTATAATCTGTTCCTGCTGTTGTTATAATACCTTAAGAACATATCCTTTAAATAACACAGTACAGCAGAGACTTCAGTTAAGGAACTGGGAGACAGAACACTCTCCATGAGCTGGTTTTTTTCTGTTTCTTAGAAGAGTATCAGCAGAGCTGGCTATCACAAAAATCTCATTCACTTATGCAGCTGACAGAAAAGTAAAATACATCTGGGAAAGCCTGTACAGGCCTCCTGTAAGCAAATGCCAAAGATAGAGATATACACACATACACTAGAGGATTGAATACTTTTTCATATATCAAGCACAGAGTTACCAGTTTTCTGGAGAACAGAATCATGTACAATTCTTATAAAAACATCTACTTATGTAAAGTTTAATGAAAAACTCCTCACTACGTAAAGGTACAGCCCACAAAATATATATTTAACAATTATCAGACCTTTAAGAAATAAAAAACACTGGATCCACAATCTTTTTGCTTCAAGTCTTGTTGAAAGCAGAGAGTTCCATGTCTACAAATGGCTAGTCACTCTAATTTAAAAAGGCTGGAAAATTCTCTGTCTTAAAAGGTGTTTAAGCAACGCTGAACCACAACTTCCTTTTCTCACACTGTAAAGGGATATCGGAACATCTCAAACAAATGTAGCTCTTCCCTTTGCTGTACTTTGGACAGGAAGAACAGAAGGAAGATTAATCAGAAATATATACAACTTGATAAGTGGATGGGAAGAAACAGCAATTGTAAGAAAGGAATAAGGGGGACTGAGCAAAAGCCCCTTAATAAAATATTCCATATCTTGAAGAGCCAATCTCTCAAATTCATTTCTATATAATGTCCTTTAATCTTTCATTATTTTATGTTCTCTTATATGAATTGGTACAATTACTGAAGAGTCCATTTTTAGAGTATCTTTAGTCTGATCACTCTCCACTTTTAAGATCCTTACCCTGATATCACCCACATAAACAAGAGGAAATTGTGGACTTCAGGAAGTCTACAATTAATCAGGCATCCATACTCAGTGCTGATTTCTGCATGCTTAGACAGGCATTTTTCATGAACACAGAGACAACCTTCAAGTAAATCAGTGCTCTGTGATCTAAACACAACATTATTAAGACATATACTCAGACAACCCTGAAGAGGCTTTCAGTCAAATTTAAAAACACACTTTTACATAACCAATACAACTCCAAAAATTGTAGATGCTGAGGAAAACTAGTTGCAAATTACTCACCTTCAGTAATGATAGAACACAATCAATGTATCCATAAAATATACTTCTGTGCAAAGCTGTCCATCCAGACTCTTTGTCTTTCGCCAAGAGATCTACTCCTTTGGTCTCAGCCAACCAGTCTAGCACACCTTTTTTGCCACAAGACGAAGCAAGATGTATAACATTTCTGCCAAAGGCATCCTTTATAGTTGCAGCGTTGTAGCAGTAAGAAGAGAGAAAGGCCTTGATCTGGCCTTCACTTCCTCTGGTTACTACAGAAATAACATCCAAAGCATGCTGTAGAGATCGACACTTTGAAGTGCACTCTGGCATGTGAGAACTCATCTTCACCTCTAAAGCTGCTCCTCTCCTTAAGGGCAACAACCCTTAAGTGTATCAAGGCACTCTAATTCAGTACACAGCACAGTGCCTTAGAAAAATTGTAATTCCAAGGATGTAAATCCAGTTTTATTGAGCTGCCATTAGAAATCTTTGTTCTGTTATGTTTGGCACTTGATCCAAATAAATATTTATAAATATATATTTTTAGGAGTCTTATTTCACCATCTTATATAACAAATATTCTTGTCCATAGAAAATTCCAAAAGTGAACTACCGCTAGCGTGCAGAGGGGGATTCCCCCTCCACACAACCTTATTCTTCTAAAACTCCATAATTGCAAGGGAGACCTGAAAGAGAACAAACCAGAACAGATTAGTAGTCAAAAACTCTCTTCTCCAGCAACTGTACTCATTTAACTGCATACCAAACTAGCACTTTCAAGTACAGGACAAGACAATGTGCAAGGGTTAACTGACCTGCCCCATGCCATCTGAGCTTATACTCAGGCATTACCTCACTTTAAAAAAACATTACTCTCTTCCCCACCCCAATCTCCAAAGGCACCTCCTAACTTCCTTTGACATAAATCTTTTAGGCTACAAGGTGAACTGGATCCAAAAAAAGTCATCTGAAAAAAAAAAATTTCTTTCCCAACCTTAGGGTCCTCAGCACCCTGACTGTTTACTATGTAACTGTACTATTACTTTGTTATCAGAAAGCAAGAACTGAACTAGAAGACTGACAAGAGGAAAACAGAAAAAAAACAAACACAAAACAAAACAAAAACCAAACCAAACAAAAAAACCCAACCAAACAAAAACCACCAAAAAATCCCCCCAGCTGTTGAGCACTTTTTGGCTAACAGAAGACTTGTCAGTAACTCCCAGGGAGAAAGGGACCACCACAATTTCCATAGCCACTGCAAAAAATAGGATTATGCCCCACTTTCTCTTCCCTGCCCTGAATGCCTCCCCATGTCCCTACTAATTCTCCTCTGCAGAATCAAAAGGAAGGTTCCTCTCCACCACTCCCATAGTTGCTAACAAAGGTGGGAGAAAGGATGGCATCAGAGTAAATAAAAGAATAGAAGCAGCTTGTATAAGAGACATCCATTTAAGCAGGGCTAAAGGTCTAAAGCTCATGAAACAGGCAAGAAGAAGTGAAGGTCTAGGTTGGAAGAGGTAAGGGAGGAAAAAGAAATAAAAGGTAGCAAAGATACAAATTTTTCTTCATGAAAATATATTCACAATCTGGGGCATACAGCATTTTTGCTTAGCTTGGCATACTTACCTTTAGCACATCCACCTTTCTCTGGTATTCTCTTTCTCAAAACTAAAGGCCTGACAGAAGCACTCACCTTGCATATGAAACATGTGCAGTTCAAAGCAAAAGTGTCACAATTCACAAAGTGTAGACAGCAGTATAAAAATCACAGACAAACTCAGAGAACAGAGAAACTACATACATCACTGATACACTACCTAATTTAATGTGAACTGCAATTAAGACCCCAAAACCAAAGATGCTTCAATCTTCCAACCATAAGTTTAGTTTCAAACTGAGTGAAATAGGACAAGACGCAACACAGTAAACAACAACCTAACCCTAAAACACAACCCTAACCCCACACACTACTACTTCCAGCTCAGCAGTCATTATCACAGTTCAAGTACTACCCCTTGACCCCCACCCCGTCTGAAAAGCCTGTTTGAGCTTGGCTTCCATTGCTTTTCAGGCACTGAGTGTATAACCGTATTTTGTCAACAACTCTCTCTGCAAAGACACGTCACAAAAAAAATTATTTTGTTCAGTAAACAGAAATCCCAGTCCTCCTCCTGTTTCAAGAATTACCATCAAGATTTCCACAAAGCTGCAAGCAATCAGTTTAGAGCAAACACTAGTAATGGAAGTTATGGAGCTTTCAAGAAAAAAAAATTTTAATCCAAGAGTATTCATTCAAATATTTCAAGACAAAGCCTTCAACAATTAATTTTCCACCTCCTTCACTAGGGATTAAATACTCGGAATGTAAATCTACAGATTAGAAGTGGTTTCAGTGTGTACCTTCAAAACAATTTCAAAGAGAGGCAAATGAAGAAGGAAAAAAAAAAAAAAGTAGTCTTTATTTGCTACAATTTAGTCCCTTATCCCTGATCAGGAGTAACAATCACAAAGCTTTAAGAGACCAGAATTGACCAAAACTGTTCAGCTTGTATTTGTCAAAGCAAGCTTCAGTTCACTCTACAGGTCATTCTCCAAACAACTTACCAACTTCTGCCGTAACACAAGAAATTAAACATGGAGTTTTCTCCTCTGACCTTCTCAAGCCTTAGACTATAAAGAAAGGTGAATCACTGCCATAGGCTTGGAAAAAAAAAAAAGCCCTAATTTCAAAAACAGACCTTGACTTGCTGCTCCAAGGAATCAAAGTGTGATAGGTTTGACTATCAGCAAACTCAGATGGCCAGTGCATCAAACACCTTTCTAAACACTATATAGTTAAAAAAGTAAATATCTGGAGATCTACATCAGGAGAAACATCAGAAGTGCCATTCTCCTCAAGTCAATTTGCCACATTTAATCAATATGCCACTAGGCAAAAAAAATATGCTGTGGAAGAAGGATGAATTTTACATAAGCCTTTTAAAGAACATCTTAAATGTAGTTCATTGTTTAGACATTATTATTAGTGCTACAAAGAATAAAAACAACATCAAGAAAAACTACTCAAGGGAGTCACAAAACAAAGTAGACTAATCTCTTGGGTAAACTTGTATGAAATGACACCAACACCCAAGGAAGAAGTCCTGCTGTGCCCCATGCCATACCTTCCTTTGTGCAGATACACACCTATTTAAGACACTGAATTGCTAAAGAAAATGATTCAGAAGAAATCAAACCCTGGTTTCAAAGAAACTTGTGCCATTGCAAGAAAGGAAGGGAGAGGCCAAAGAAAAACTTATTTAAGGCACCTGAGCTCTAGCCACACCAAACACCAAAACATGAACAACAAATCAAACATTAAAAGAACAAAAAGTCTTCTCCTAGGTAGAAATACAAGCCTGCCTACATCACACTAACTCCATCATGGTGATATATACTGCAGCTATGTGAAACCTGACTCTGATGAATTATTTCTTTATAAGTCATTCCAACCCATCCCTCCTTTACTCTAAACGTTACAAAACTAGATACTATATTAGTATATTCATACATACACATTGAGTTTCAAGATAGAAGGATGCAGATCAAGATTTCACCTCTCCACAATAGATTGGCACACCAGTAACAGACATTATCATGTTATTACTACATCTGAAAAAGGTTAATAATTAGACCTGACTGTTACACCAAAGAAGTCCTTAAGTGAAACCTTAAAACTTTCAAAATTGTGAACTGAAGCTCAGGTCTGTGTAAAAGCCTTTCTACTGTTCAAAGCTTACTTCTAGTACAGTGAGTTCCAAATAAATGATCAGCACTTAAAATAAGCACAAAATAGGAAAAGCAACAGCATTTTTTAAACTTTGAATTGAAATGTCTAGAACACCGTGCCCTTTTGATTACTGTCTCTACTTTTTTTTGCAGATATTTCTGTAGGCTTCTCAGAACTAGTCATGTTTATGCTATAATACCACTGTCTTCCTAATGCTGTAATTATTAGGATACATAAATAAATAAGATCATAACCTTTTCAATAATTTTATGATAAAACAGGTATCACTTGGAATTCAAATTATTTTTAAAAACTAATTCCTAATTAACATTTTATTACATAAAAAAAGTCACCAAAAAATGGAGGAATTGGAGCAGCATTCAGAGTATAACAGAGATGTTTCGTTTCTGCAGCAAGTGGGTTTCTAAATTTTCCCCTAGAGACACGAGCTACTTATTATACATGTTCACAGCCCAGGAAAATTTTAAATATTACAACCAACTTGGAAGCAATTCCTTAGAAGCACGAAAGTGTTTGTAGTATGTTGCCTCCTGGAATGGAGTAAGTAGAGCTGTCTCAGCTCTCCCCCTCAGAGAAGGCAAAGCACTAAGGCCCCACAGATGTCAGACACTCTCCAAGAAGGAGTGTGTCAGATGTGTCATCTGATCTTATGGAGTCAGAACACTTGCAGTTCAAAAAGCAGCTCTCTACCTATTGTGGTTGTTTCTTTCAAGAAGACACTACAAAAATCACAGCTGTCACACCACTCTTGAGTATGAAATGAACAACGATTCTTCACATTTGTAGGACCAAGCTAACAAATACCTTCATGACTAAGGATGATGGTGGCAGATTTCATTTCCTGAAAACAGCAGACAGCGGACGTGGAATTGCAACATTTGAGAAAAATGAACAGAGTTGCAGAATCCTTCCACTGTGAAGTTGCAGAAATCTGCATATCATATTCTCTATCAACACATTCCCAATTTTCTCTTTTCCTAGAAAGTATTTCCACAGGGGTTGTGTGCTCTTGGCTCAAAGGCACAAGAGAACAACCAACCCTCACTTTATGGTTGGCAGCTTCAGTGTATGTTTCTGGCATCCAGTCTGGGAGGCACACATTTGCTACTGGAACTCATATCTGTGGTCCTTCCACTTCTTCCTGATGAAAGCCTATACTGAGGTATTAGATCTAGCAAAATGTGGCTAACATGAATGTGGATATCAGTACTAAGGCGGTGGCTAGTAGCTGTTGTAGCTTTTTTCATCTTAATACAGACAATGGTTTCACATGGAAGTGAAAGAGAATACAGAAGAGATTCAACTACTTAGAATTCAGTGCCACTTGAAGACAGATTGATGGGTTTGCATCTTCCATGTGCACTGCATTAAAGTGACTCAATTGTCAAATTAGGGACATGGCCTTGAAATTCATCCTCAGGCTGCTTTAGTAAGAAGATATTTCTCAAGACCTTAAAATTGGCATAACTTCATTCCATTCACTTTGCTATTTATTTCTTTTTCTTAAAAAAAAAAGTTACTTAATGTTACTAATTTTACTAAAAACAGTTGTACATAAAATGCACTTGGTGAAAAACTACCTAGCATTTGACTCTCCTAAAACAGAACTAAATAATGGTTTCTATTTTCCATATAAAAGAAGCCTAGAGCTTTCCTTATCAATCATAATACCCTTCCTTTAAAAAAATAGTGTAAATAATATGGCTTTTCTGAAGGTGCAAAATTCACTTGCTTTTCCTTTTGATAATAAGTTGCTAAATGAAGTAAGGGATGACTGGCAACGTCATGAACTTCAGGAAGGTTAAGTCCATCCTTATAAGGGTATTGCAAGATACTAAATATTTCCATTGTGGAATGGAAGGGGGCTTGTTTTTTAAACAAACATGCTGACATTTCATAATGTTCTCCAAGTTGGTCCACTTGCACTTGTTTCATAAGATTACAAAAGATCTGTAACCATAACAGCATGAAAATCCTGAAACTATTTGTTGCCAAAGCAAACTTCACCACACTGACTACTTGACTAATAAGCTAATCAAAGAATTACAGAATTAAAGCCATGAGAATTTGCTATCATGTTACCAATTTTCCAGGATTTTCTGTTGACTTTATTCTTACCTAAAGGCAACTTTCACTAATACATAATCAAAGTCATAGTTTAAGATCCAACAAAAGTGACTAGAAAATTGAAGCTGGGTAGTAACATAATGTAGTAATAGAATAAACTTATCACTGGCATTAAGAAACATATCCTTAAGAAAACACAGATGAATTCCTAGATAAACAAAGCAAACACACCTTTAGGGTATAGGCAGAACATTGTCCTAGGTCTAAAATAACAGACTAATAATTTCTACTCAAATTACATACCCACAGATAGTTTATCCTGCTCAGAAATCCTTAGTACACTTGTTGAAGTCTAGGAAAAAATCTAAGCTTTCCAACCCCTCGAATGGTATTATATGAATACAAAGTACATTTTATGGAGAGAAAAGTGATTGATTATACAAGGAAAACCAGGTAAATCTAAGCCATGCAGTAGCTCAGAGTAGTTTGGCAGCCTGAAATTCCCACAGAGACCTTTAAAAAAGTGTTCTGCTCTTCTCAATGCAAAAATCATCAGGTAGAGCCCTGCCTCTAGCTCAGCTATCAAGTCTTAAGAGAAGCAAGTAAGTAAAGGAAAACTTTGTAAAGAGCCTGGAAATCAGAATGTTTATGAAACAACCCGTGAGTACAGGCTGAGCAAATTGAATGTCTTTTCTCCTTCAGCAGTAGCTTCAGCAGAGCACTCAGCCTCTGAATATAGCATCTGTTACATAAAGAAGAAAAATCAAAACTCCAGTCTGTTTTACCCCTGATAGTGGGACAAGTAGTCATTTGTTCAAATTCCATGAAGGATTCAGACAGGAAGGATTCTCAAATGACAAACTGAATGAAAATGAAGCTCTCAAAACAGGCTAGACAACAAGCAAACTGCTCAGGTTATAAATAAATGTGACCTGCCTGCAAGTAAAGCTATGGAGGAAAACCCACTTGCTTTAAAGAACACCACATTCCACCATGCCCGCTGTGTCCCTTGGGCCATGGCAAATCCAAGCTGCTTCGTTTACTGGGCTGGGGCCTCCGTGCCACCGCTTGGCACAGGTACACCCTGGCACAAGTGACCTTTAGAGGCTCTCTCCAGACTTTCTATAACTTCCGCCTTCACAGTGACAGCAGCATAATCCTTATCAGAATTAGAACGTTCAGCAATCCAGCAACTCTCATTCAGCTGTTCTTAACCGAGCTAACGAGCACTACCAATTAAAGGCAGAAACGTCTGTCAAAAAAAGACCAAAGTACCACTGGTAGCTAATTTCAGCTACGACACGTCAGAGCACATCTATTAGTCAGGAATCATACTGCATAAACAGTAAACCGAAATATTGTGCTTCGCTTATCTAGAAATGGTCAGGACTACTTACATTTAATAACTTAATACTGTCCAACACGATTAAAACATATAGAAAGTGACACAGACAAAAGTACAGTGAGTGCAGCAATAGGCATTTCCACAATACACTGGAACCTTACTACAGATTTTTTATTGAAACAGGTAATGCTGAAGTGAAGTTAAGCCCAACAAACCACAAGTGTGCTCTAGAATTTCACCACGC
Source organism: Myiozetetes cayanensis (assembly GCF_022539395.1). NCBI lineage: Eukaryota > Metazoa > Chordata > Aves > Passeriformes > Tyrannidae > Myiozetetes > Myiozetetes cayanensis. The sequence goes on along the minus strand of NW_026087411.1, from coordinate 81,123,979 downwards.
TTAAAACCGTACCTGACAAACCCATCAAGGATTTTTTCCATTTTAGGAAAAGCTGACTTTTTTGAATGAACTTTGAACTTTTGATACAGTATTATTATAGACTACCCACACCAGCTGTTGTTGGGCGATTGCTGGTTTTTTGTAAACCACAAATTGTGATCAGTTTCCATGAAGACCGACAACTACACTGACCACGTCACCAAAAAAAAAAAAAAAAAAAAAAAAAAGTTGATTTTCCCTAAGAAGACTGGATGAAAGTAGCCTTTTAAGCTAACTACTAGACCTCAGCTCTCTACTGCTTACCCTGCTGCTCAAATGGAGCAGCAGTCCTGTGAGCTTCTACCAAAAGCCACAGACGAGGATCACGGCAGGTTTCCCGGGAATCTCCAGCTAAGGAAACCTGGCAAGAGGCTGCAGCCAGTGTCAAGAGGGGGAAAGTCTGAAATGTTTCAGAGTCCGAGAGAGGCCACGGGCAAGCAGGAGGACAGAGAGCCGTTCTGACTCCCACCACACACGTTCACATAGCCGGGGACCGACGAGGGACGCAGGAGACTCCTCCACACTGGCGGCCGAGCCACGAAGCTGCTCCCCTCCCATCCTACGTGGCCGGCTGCCCTTTACCCTCCCTGGCTCCCCTGCCCGGGGCTCTCCCCCTCCCCAGAGCCCCCCCACCCCCGCCGCGGCGACCCCCGGCCTGGCCCCCGCCCCTCACCAGTCGCTAGATGAATGGGCTCGGGCGGGCGGGGCGGGACGCGCGCCGGGCAGCGCGGGGGCTCATCCTCAGTGACTGCGGGGCAGGGCCAGGCTGTGGCTGCGTCTGCAGAGGCTACCGCGACACCTCAGCCGGCGACAGTGCCGGTGACACGGGCGGCGACACCGACGGCGACAGCGCCAGGCGAGGCCACGGCTCCCAGCGGGGCGCACCGACACACACCGGCGCACCCAACAACAAGCGAGCCGCCGATTGGCTGCGACTGCCGCCTCGGCTCCGCCCCTCCCGGGCGAGCCCGGATTGACTGACAGGTGGGGGCGGGAGGGGGCGAGGGGGCGGGACCGGCGGTGGGCGGGCAGTGGGCGGGGCCAGATACGAAGGTGGGCGGGGTCAGACCCGTGGGCGGGGTGTACGAGTGACGCAGGGGGATCAAAATGGCGGCGGCGGGTATGGAGGCGTGAGGGGATATGTGTGCGGTGTGGTGCCTCAGGGAAAGGGCTGAAATTAACAGGTAGATTAAGAAAGGGCAGAGAGCTGAGGTGCCTCCTGCTGGCGGACTTCACGGGAGAAGCGGCGTGTCTGCAAAGAGAGGAGATGGGTTTCTGGCGAGGCAACGTCTCTCTCCCTCCAGGAGGGCTCAAAAGCAAATAGTCAGCCTGCAGGTCTCCTCAAAATAGTAATCAGAAGGCTGTGCCGATTCAGGCCGCGTTATACCACTGCAATCTCTCTCTCTGACAGAGCAAGTGGTCTGATTTATGAGACACGGCTTGATTTTTTTATGAGGCTTTTGACACCAGCTGGGGGCAGTCTCACAATCAAACTTGGCGTGTGCGCCGGATTTGCAGAACTGCTCTTGTAAAGTAACAACTACCTGTGGTTCACTTCATGTGTGCTTCAAGTAAACTCAACCAGGACTCAGTTCAGGTCTTGATTAACATATCGGATGATGCAATAGGTGGTACAGATTACAGTTTAACCTGGAACAGGATTAGAGCGTAGCATTTTAGGGTGGGAAGCTGGAACCAAGACAAGTAGTACCTTATGTAAAATACAGAGTGAAATAAAAAAGCACACATCACTTTTTTTTTTTTTCAAAAAAATCTTTAATGATTTTTTTCCCAAGAAATACATTAATGATGGCTTAAAGCCAAAGTTTGTGCATGTTTCTTTAAAGCCACAGTATTATGCCATGTGGTGTGAGCATTAAGACCTTAGAAGAGCCTAGCTATTTTTTAAATGACAAAATAGTTGAAAGAGAAGTTATGCATGTTCTTCAACAGAAGTTCAGTTTGGGAAAGGTTGAGTAGAAGTTGTATATAGGTGAATCTCAAGCATTTTTATCTGTGCCATCTGACCCAGTTAACGTGAATAGTACAATCTGCTTTCTGATTTTCTCTGTATAAAAGTTTAGTTTGCCAGCAGTCATTCACCATTGTAACTAACGCTGCACGCTACATGAAATTTATTTATGCATTATTTTCCTGGTGATAGCTTCTTTGAGCTCCAGTCACAGACGTACTTAGGAGGTGGCCTCTCTCCGAGTATGCTGCCAGCTGGCCTAAGAACAGGGATGACCATCTGGGGAGATAAGGAAGTCCAAATGCAGCTGAAGTCAGTCATACACAATGCTTTATTGCACAATAACAAGTTCGAGTGAATAGCTTGGGCAGGCATCCTTTGGAGAGGTAAAGAGCTCGGTGGAAAGATGAAGAGGGTTTAAGTAGAATAAGGCCCAAGATTCTATATGAGAAACATAATTTCTAGAACCTGGATTGTCCCTCAAGTCTTTAAAAAAATACTAGTGTAAAGAACAGAAAACTACAGCAAGGAACAAAGAAAAATTGGAAAATAAGTCATGAATAGGACCTAATAGAGTTTGAGTCAGCCAAAACCATGACATAATAACCACAGGCTTTTAGCAATAGGTTTCTGTGCAAGATTTTTGTCTTCTTTGCAGGACTTTCAATATTTTCAGGGAAAATTATTTTCAGGGAATTATTTCAGGGAAAATAATTAACTACTTTGCCTGTTGTTTACTGTTCAGGTTTTTGTAATTGACTCCATCTTACAGGTCAGTAAGAGAAATTCCTGCTATCTTGTGCTGCCTCTGCATGAGGAGCAGCCACCTAATGAACACCTTTCACTGAATCAGGGTGTTGTAGTTTGATGTGCTAGTGCTATGCAGAGGTGATAAAGTAACATTGTAAAACAAAAGTAGCTCAAACAGATTAACCTGAGCCTCTGTTTAAACTACGTGTTTTAGTTTGGCCTTTTCTACTCCTGGAAAGCTATAACATTGTTACAGAAAAAATATCCTATTTTAAGACTTATCGATGGAAATTACAATCTGTGGAGGTGAAAAGCCAGGAACAAGTCTCTGAAGAGTCCTTTTCAAAGTTCAGCAACAAGATTTGTGAGTTCCTGAAGCATGTACTACTTGCGTGACAATAAGGAACTGTCCATCTGGCTTTTTTCAGTCTGTGGTGAAAAGGTCTGAATTATCACAAATATACATGTAATTATAAGAAAAAAATAAGTCTCTGACCACCATTGTTACTTTTTATATCACCTCTAGACTTAAAATTAAAGAACACATTAAAAAAAAAAATGGAAAGAGCAGCACTTAAAAAGGAAAACCAGTATACTTAGCCATCTTCAGAATTTGAGGAGGAACATCAATTTTGAGTGACTTAACTAGCGTACAGAGGGGATTTTTGTCTTAGTTTTGCATCTCACTTCATTGACTGTTGAAGGGTTATAGATTTTCTGTGCTCCAAATGTGTATATTCATTTAAGGTTAGGGGAGACAAATCTAGGCTATAGGGAGGACAGTACCCCAGTAGGCAGCTTTCTGGTGACCTATTAATCTTATCAATCCATCCAGTGTAGTCCAGACCAGACTTAGGCTACTTGGAGGAATTAAAGGAGAAGATGTAAATGACAGTAAGGAACAAATGAACTCTGCACTCTATGCTATCTGAAATTGACCCTGAATGTTGAAAAAAAAAAAAAAAAAAGTAATTATTTTTATCAGTAAATAACCAAAAAGTCCACTCAATATATCAAAAATTGAAATAATTAATTTTTTCTTTTCAGCTATGCTAAATGTCAAGTGACAGATTTCCCCCTTCACATATCTATTTATGGTCCATAGCTGGCCTGATTATTACCAATGTCCTCTGAAACCTTGAGTAATAATTCTTACTGGCAGCAATAATACTGTGATAAAGAAAAAATTAGTCAGCTCCAGGCTTAACTTCTGCTGATACTAAATAAGTTTCTCATGATCTTTCTCTTTTATGAAATTGGAAAAAATAATACTACAAAATACTGGAAAATTTGTATTACAGAACTAATAGAGGAATATCTAATATCACACATCTTAGCATGGAAGACTTGCAAAAAAGTATCTCCAAATTTATTAAAACTATGTGCATCTTGCTTTAAGAAAACTTATCCTCCTACTGAAACAGACAGGGTTTTAAATTATTAAATTATTAAATTCCATATGACAGTACTTTTTAAGAATAGTGTGGAGGAGAAGTCTGGGGATCAAACAGCATGGAAAGGAGGATGGTGATGGATGAGGACTCCCTGAATTCTGATCAATCTACTTGAGAGTTCCCCTGTGAGGGTAAAGTAGGAAATCAAGATGCAGTGAGCACCCAGGAGCTTTCACTCATCAAGCCATGGTGTCATAGTTCTGATTTTAGCAAAGAATTTTTTCTTTCCCTTCCCCCTGCCGTGTGTGTGTGTGCCCCAAGCTCTGTATATTGCCCATTAGGTGAACAAAAGAATTGGCCTGGCCCAGTAATAGCCGAGAGATTAGTCTCCTTGACAACGAAGGGGGAAGAGTTGAGGGGGAGCTGGTGTGTGGGGCTGGAAGGAGGTGGGGAAGGGAAGTGTGGCTGGTGTATGTGGGCCAGTGAGGCGAGGACCTGCTGTAAGCTGCAGAGCTGCCTAGTTTGCTTCTTTTCTTCCTGTCAGAGTGGAGTTTGTTGCTGTTCTCTTCTCAGCTGTTGCTGGCTGCATGCCCTGCTTGACACTAATCAGCTGAAGTTCGTGAGTTTTCTTCCATTGGGAGCATTTTCTGTTTTATTGCTGTTTTTTTTTCTTTTCCTTCCCCTTCCCCCCCCCCCCACAGTCCCTCTCTCTCTCTCCTTCCCCAATGTGGGAAGGGAAGGGGAACCGAGTTTTTTTTTTTGGTTTTTGGTTTGTACCTGGAGAGTACTGTTTTGGTTTTTTTTGCCCATCCCACGGGGCGGTGACTAGGGATTCCATAGTGCTGCCTGGTGATGGGCACTGGACATTACAAGTTCTGCTCCTCCAGTGACCCAACAGCGCCACCTGGTGAATGGTACAGGACATTACAAATTTTGCATCTCCCGTGACCCGACGGCGCCCCCTGCTGACTGTGGTTGGAACTGCATCAAAGGGTGCAAAAAAAAAATTGAACTGTTTGATTTTCTTCTTGCCAGTTTATCGGTTTTGTTCTTAAAGAGGATTATTGGTGGGTATAGGAGTATTGCTTAGTTATTTTACTTGTTTTTTTCATGTTCCTGTTAATACACACATACCTTTAATAAAGGGCTGTTATTTTCCCTTTTCCATAATTTGTTTTCCTTCAATCGAAGCCTCTTAATTTTGGATTTATAATTGCTTGGAAAGAGAAGTTTGGGTCTTTTCCTCCTAATCCATCCTCAGCAAAAGACCCTTGTCTCATTTAAACTGGGACACATGGTCAGCAGAACAGGGTCTTCATCTTGCATGACTGGGAGCATGCAGCTGTGTCATGGCAGATACTCTGACATCTCTTCTTTAACTCACAGGATTTCCAGCTCATGTCATTAGACCTTGGGAGCACCTCTGATGCTCTGATGCTGTTAATGTAGTAGTCCAGATACCCACAAAGGATAGGGGTTTTTACCAGTGATATGAGGTGTGTGCAATGAGAATGCATTGTCCCACATTTGTTCAGAATTTCCATACTTTAAAAAAAAAAAAAAATCTAAAAACCTGTGCTAAAGGGCCAAATATACATGAAACAAAAATTGCATTTACATACTCTAAGTAATAAAAGAAGCTTTGTGGAAACTGGGACAGTTACTCTCAGTGATTGGTATATAATCTTCAATGCCATCAGAAATTGTAATATGTTTAAAGCGAATGTTTTCTCTTGTGATGTGAAATATTTTACTGAAGAGCATGATGTTTAAACAAAGTGGGGCTTTTATTCTGTGGGAGGTTTATTATATAAGTGGAGCAAGAAAATTCAATTTGTGGTCTGTCTTTCCTGTACAACTTTCACCCTGATCTTCCTAAATAGGAGCAAAGCTTCAGACTATTTCAGAGCATAAACCTCCTATGGAGACAAGAGGATAGATGGAAAGATGTGAGAATCAAAGACATTCTCTTGGGCTTCATAAGGACTTTCCAGTGCAAATCTCAGACTCCTTAACCACAGCAAATAACACTGCTGGTCTTGTGACAGTCTCACAGACAGGGTAGAGGCAAGATCATGGTGGTTAGGAGAAATGGAGGAATCTGTTTATAGCTTCTGAACTTGTGAGAACAGAGAGGAACTGCCTTTTTTGCTCTGTTCTGATGATTGGGGAAAAAGAGATTGTTATTTTACAAAACTTTTTTAAAGACTAGGCAAATATCCTGTTTACAGTACAGCTGATTTTTTTTTCTGGCCATTTCGTGCTCAGATGCAGCTATTTGGGCCATGTTGGTGCTATCCCTGAACAAGGCATCTGACACCCTCTCTGGCCCTGAGCACTAGATACAGTGGCTTTGGGGTTGCTGCTGCCAGGACAGTCCCACTCTGCTCAGTCAGGGTGGCAGAGAGTGCCCACCTACTGCCACACAGTGTGCCATGGAAAGTGCCATGGCCAGGATGCCCTGCACAGCACTGGGCACAGCAGGATGCACCCTGTCTCCAAGTGTACCCGTGTGATCTCTGCAGGAGTTCACAGCCCAGCTGAAGTCATGCCTGGAGATCTGGATTGTCTTACTCCAGCCGCATGACCGGGAATGCCAGGAGCTGCTGCAGTCACCGCTCTTGTACATTGGTCTGCAGTGACTCACCGCTGCTGTGGGAGGTATTGGTTCTCAAAATGGGATAGCCCTGCATTAAACAGTATGTTGGCAAAGATGGCATGGCATTCCATTTACGGCACCTCCAGACACTTCTCCTCTGTCCTTACCTGACTTCTTTCTAGGTCTTCTCTTGTGCTAAAAACCTCTCTTTCTGGCCAGAGTGTTTGGGAGATAAAAAATCTGAAGAGAATAAAATCTCCACAGCTACTAGGCACACCTTTGCACTTACCATGCAGTGCCATCTACAGTCGAAAAACTCTTCTGACACTCAGATGACAACACAGTTTGGTTAGCAGCTCACAGGCTTAGCAGAGCAGTTCTGCAACAAAAACTATAGTACTGCAGTTTTCTTTGCAAGCTGAGCTTGGCAAATGGAGGCTCAGGACTCAAGGCAGATCTCTTATCTAGTCTCAACATTGCCAGTGGCTCACTGAATATTGCTTTAGGCAGTGGGGAGAATATTCATCGTTCCTCACTCCCACCATAGTCTGTCTCCATGCACAGTAAGAATAAGCTTCTCCACTGGGACTGTAGAAAAGAGGAACTTAATTTTTTTGCTTTAAATTGTCCCTTGTAGGGACAATTCTGATCACTGACTCCCCAGAATCGTACAATGGCCTGGGTTGGAAAGGACCTTAAATACCACTTAGTTCCAATCTCCTGCCATGGGCAGGGACACCTTTCACTAGACTACTTTGCTCAGAGCTTCATCCAACCTGGCCTTAAACACTTCCAGGGATAGAGTATCAACAGCTTCTCTGGGCAACCTGTTCCAGTGCCTCACATCCTAACAGTAAATAATTTCTTCCTATTGTCTAATCTAAACATGCCCTCTTTCAGTCTGAAGCCATTCCCCCTTGTCCTGTCACTACATGCTCTTGCAAATAATCTCTCTCATTCTTTCCTGTCGGCTCCCTTCAGGAACTGGAGGTAAATGGATTGGGGAGGCTAGTAGGGCTACCTAAAGTGTGTTGAAACCTATGAATGAAAGGCTGAATAAGAAATGGTAAATATTTCAATACTTAAAATTTGAGATTCAGTTTTGGTTTACTGTGTGATGAAATTACAAATGAAGATGCAAGTGAAGCAATAAAAGGAGTGAGTAGGGTCTCCTTTTTCTGAAATTATTAAAACAAATATATAGAGTCATAGAATTTGCGTTTGAGTCATAGGTTTGGGTTGGAAGGAACCTTAAACATCATCTTGTTTCAACCCCCTGTCACGAGCAGGGACACCTTCCACTAGACCAGGCTGCTAAGGGCTCCATCCATAGTAGTTCCTATTAGCTCTGCTAACTGAGATATTCTCCATTTCCCCAGAAAACACAAATGCATATGCCTTATGCTCATGTAGTTTGACTTGCTGTTTCAGACTGGCTTAAGGAACACTACTTTCTCAGAAGACACCAATCGCCCTTTATGATTTCATTACACAGGAAATATTTTTAGGTGTGCAAAAGGCAAGTCTTTCTCAGCAATTGAACTAAAAGCGTGGACCTCTTCCCCAGAACAATATCATCTCCTGCGCAGACCGCTAGAAATACTCTCTCATCTATTCTGGATGGAAGAAGTCTTCAAATCGCCTGCAGGGAGGCCTCTCGAAATACAAACCTATGGATCAAACATTAATCAGGGTGCGGAAGAAGGTGGCTGGCTGGTTGTCCAGCTCGACTCAGCGGCTGCGGCTCTCTCAAGGGCATCGCACGTGCGGCGCCACTAGATGCCACTGTCGAGTCACATTTGTTCTTCGATCCAGCTTCTCCAAAGGTATTCAGGAAAACCAAATTAAAAGAATGACAGGATATGTTTATTTGTAGCGTTTTGGGTGGTCCTATTCTGAAAACATGAGGGGAAAATACAATCGAAGAAGCTGAAATTTCTAGCGAATATGATATAATTTCCTGAAGTAGAACCAGGGAAATATCTTTTCAGACTAATCCAAGTAAGTAAGTTCATTTTGTATGTAGTTGCCTAAATACTTACAGTACCATTTAGAGACAGAATAAAGTTCTTTCACCTAATCACAATCCTACTTAAATGATTATAAAATCAAAATTAGGGAGAGAAAGTGGTATGTGAGATTTCTATTTAATTAGGCCAGGAAAGAATACTAGGTCTTCCCTAGTTTTGCCAAAGTCCTCTTATCTGGGAATATATGCCTTCCTCTCTCAGCTGAGAAACATCTGTTCTTTCTTACATGAAAGACGGCTAATAATCAACAACCAGGACAAAAAGAAAGGAACCCGTAAGCTGGACCATTCTTCCACTTCCTTTTTCCAACAGTGAAGAAAATAAGAAGTATCCTATTACCCCGAAGGTATATTGTGGAGGACTTCATCCACCTATTTGATTTGGACTAAAGCAAATTTGAAATCCTCTTTCTAGACCCTGGAAACTGAAATAATCCCTTAATCATGAGCAGTTCTCCTTCTGTCAGAACGTGTCCACACGCTCCCACATTTCTTTGGTCTGGTGGTTACCTGAACAGCTATCCTTGTGCTAAATATTGCTCAGCTCCTGCCAAGGTACCTGCAGGCAGTGGGACCATTTCCAGGCTTGGGTAGGCTAGCACAACAGGGAGACTGACCTGAAGTATCAGCTGAGAAACAGTGACGCTCTGCTGTAAATCTGATGCTGTTTTGAGCAAATACAAGACTGTTTTAATTTGGCATCATTTGGAAATGAAGTAAAAGGACTTGTGCTCAGAATCTATAAGTGGCAATTCAGTGGATGTTCAGTATTTTGAAAAATGAATCAAAACCTGTAGTATTTGAAATTCAAAATTATGTTAAAAGTACAAAGACATTCATTCATTCATTCTTCATTTTTTAAAAGTAATTTTTGCCACATATACCTCTTCCCTAGCTGTTGCAGCTTGAGAGTTTGGCCACAAGTAAATTGCTTGAAGAACATGTGGCTGCTACTTATCGAAAAACAGCCTTATCAGCTTGCTGCTTTTAAGGTTGGTGGTTTTGGTTTTTTGGTGGTTTTTTTGTGTTTTTTGGTGTTTTGTTTGTTTGTTTGTTTGTTTGATTGTGTTTTGTTTGGGTTTTTTAACAGAATAAACCTGTCAAGACAGACTACATATAGGATTGGATTAAGCTTTTACTAAGCCAGTAAGTATTTTCTCAGGTCAGTGAAGATACTGTAGACCCACATTGCTAGATCTACACTACATCCTTATGTTATATGGATTTCAATAATTCTCCTCTTTTTAATACAAATCAGACCAGATCTTGTCTTCAGCACAGCCTCACAGATGTGCCTGAGCACAACAGAACTACGGCACAGACATTGGAATGAATGTGTAGGACAGAGGATAGGATGGAGAGGCAGGAATTTTGTGGGCCAGTTATGCAAAAAAAAAGAAAATGTGGAATACATCACACTCTGTTACACAGCTCACAGCTCTCTTCTAATGTCTTTCTTAACAGCAATAAAACTGGAATACTAGCATAATATTACCCAGACTGCAAATGGACATTTTAGCAGAGGTATGTAACATTTTCAGTATACGTAGTAAAATACTTCAAAATCACTGTGACAACCAGGAAGCTCCTGGTCAGCTCACCATACTAGTTCTACTTTAGCCTTTCACATAATGACAGTGTAAATGGAATAGGGACTGCCAGGAGTACAGACTCCTTGTCTTGCAAAATAGTATGGGAAAATATTATGTATAAAAAAATTTCACATATCAAATTTTTTTAAAAAGAAGGAAAACAAGAGGCAACACTCAGCTATAAGTGCTGGGCATCGGTTCACCCACCAATGACATGCTTAACAAAACCCCAGGAGCCCTCTCTGCTGTGGTGATGAGACCCTGCCTGCCTCAGGGCAGCCCCTGCCACTCCATCCTCCAGCCCCACTATGCCCTGACATTTGCTTTATCTTGAGGAAAGTGGTCGTTTCTCTCTGAATATACCCATTTGTTTGCCAGGTACTTTTCCTTGCTCTCTCAGCTCTATTTTTACAGAAAATAATAGAATGGAAGAAATAAAGATCATTTTTCATGCCAAAGCTCATTAAGCAAACTTGGTTCAGCTCTCAAGCAAAAAGAAAAGGAAAGGAAAAAACAACCCAGGATCCTGTTTTCCTCTGTAACTCAGTAGCATCCTTAAAGAGCTGACCTGTGAGAAATTATTTTTGTCTATCTTTTAGTTGCCTTAGTAAAGAATTCACAGCAATGTCTCACCTCAGCATTGTCTTATGTCTTGGCTTGGCTATATGGCAGCACAACAAAACCTTTCTGATGTTCTAACCAGTGCAGGCACATTTTATACTAAGTGGCATTGTGCTATCCTCCCACCAAAGCATAGAAAAACAAGGCTGGGGAACAGACACTCAGAGGTGGTATTGAAATAAGTGAACCATAAGGAATTTTTAAGTGACTGGTGTTGCACAGTGGTGAAAGGGATGAGACACAAAACACAATTTCTGTAATAAACAGGTCCAAATAGATGGGGTTTAATGATATCATGTGGTCAGTGTAATGATTCACTTGTTATTCTGTAGGATGTTGCTGTTAGAAGCCCTCCACAGCATCCTTTTCTTTTTCCAGCCTGCTTTTATATGACTGAAAGCCTTGCATTCAGTCTTTTTCAGCCTGGGCAGATTATGGCCAGCTTTTTCTCAACTCTATCCAACAAAGAGCTCTGTATTACCGGTACAGGCGCAATCTTTGCGCAAGAGCATTTTCCTGTATGTCCTCACACATAGTCAAACACCAAAGTTAGTTTACTTTATGCAAAAGACAGGCTGGAGGGGAAGAAAATGACAGAAAACTTCTATAAAAGCAGCTTCTGAAAAGTAAGAAGCTTAATCTGTGTGCTCCAGTCTTTTAAGGACTATCTCCCTTTAACAGCTAGTAAATCTCTGATCTGGGACTCAGCTGCTGATCACATAAAAATGGCATATGTCAGTGAACCTTCAGATGCCTCAGCACCTACATATATTTTAAACTCATAAGCACTCACAAAAAGTCATGTCCAGATGGTGTAAGACTTAAACCTAGTTTCTCTCTCTCCTTGGCACTTGATTATCTCGTAGCTATGCTCTTTATATTGCTTGCTCTGCTTGTGCCTTCTAATTTATATCTCTGTAAAGCATTGCCATTTTGGTAAGGTGACACTACACGCACACCTGTAAGTGGCTGCATAGGATATAAAGTAGCAGAAGATTAGGTCTGTGGTTCCAATCTGTCCTGCAGAGGAAAAAACAATCTAGAGAGAAAAGGAGAATGGGAATTACCAGCTGCTAAGACAGCAGAAGATAAACAAACAAACCCACTATTCTCCCATCAGCTAAGGAAGCAGAAAAAAAATCTGGAGTGACCTCATACACTTCATCTAGGATTGCTTTTCTCAGATCCTAAAATGTAGGTATGTAATGAAGGAAAGTCCAATAAAATGTTTTAAGGAATTTTTCCTGAAAACCTACAAACCAGCATCATCCTGTTACCTTCAACAGAGTGCTTGGTCACTTTAAAAAACAGCAGTGATTCATTCTATAGCACACTTACATGTCACTTATCAGTACCTACAGGCAGCAAGCACAGCAATGCCTATAACAATGCAGCTGAAATGCTAGGCAGCTGGCTCATGCCTAGCTCATGCCCTACCTGGGAAATGGTAAGGAGGTAATTTCTTCTCTCAATACAAGAGAGAATACTCCTAGTGCATCTCTCATGCTGCAAGAGGAATACTGAGAAGATAAATACCTCTCAGTGAGAAAGACAGGTGATCACGAGCTGCCTGTGCCACTTGCACAAGGAGAGAGGAAAGCATTCCTTTGCTATCCTTTGCCTCCCGGGGGACAGGACAGCCTCCTTGTAAAATTACAGCTGCTGGTAAAAGTTCAGGCTAGTGACTCTGTAATGTGTCAAACTGGTCTTTTTTTACCAGTATATGTATTAAAATCATGCAGCAGTAGGCATTTATAGTGTTTGTGCATCATTCAGACATACATATATACAGTTTATAATATAACCATATACACTAAAGTCAGACAGGCAGCTAAGCAAATGGGGCTGACTCAAAGTACTTTTACTTTAAAATAAGTACTTTTAAAATCACTTTTAAGTAATTTTACAACTATGACCCCTTTCACAAGCCATTTTACCTCAGAATACTTTTTTTGTTTGTCTTTAGATACATGCCCTGTGCCAAATGGTATCAACATTTTAATTCTCTTAAGTAAGATAAACATGTAAATCCCAATACTCCTTATGAAGCATTTAGACAAAAATGAAAGAAGGAAACCAATAACTGCACAAGGTTAGAACCAGTTGCAGTCAGCTTGTTCAAAATGTAAGTTTTGAAGCTATCCTGTGAAAAATGCCGATAATAACAAAAACTGATTCAGCTGAGCTCATAAATCTGATGACTCCTTTGAAACATTAACACTTAATACATCTGTTATACCATCTAGAGCCTGCTCTTGATGGTAAGTCAAAGAAAAGCATGGGGCATCTCCAGGATGCTCTATACATTATTGCAGAATCTTTTTAACAGCTGAAAGGCTGCTTTGTCCAGAAGGGGAGTATCAGAGAGCCATGAAAGCTGTAGATGTATTTCGGATAGGAAAGTACCAAAAAGGAACATCATCGGTAATAAAATGCTGTGACCTAAGCAACGCAATCTGGTGAATAGCTTTAACCAGGCTCTCAGAAAAGTCCAGAAATGGAAGTGACAAACTAGTAAGGGATGGGAAGGGGTTAAAAGAGCTCAGCCCTAACTCTGTTTGAATGGAAATCAGTGCCTTTCAGAGGAACAGCACAGGATAGTTGCTTTAATAAAACAGTACCTGTAATCCTTCTTTATTCATTACCTGTTTTTATAAAGTAAAATTTTCCCATGGAATGAGAAATAAGTACTGCATTATCCCAAGGATCTGGATTTCTGTTACTCTTACACTAAACAGCAGGCAAGTAGAAACATTTCAATTGACAAAAATGCTAGTACAGGACTGATTTTCTTTTTGTTTCTGTATAGACAGTGCCCAGTTTGGAGTGCAGCTTACTTCCTGGGACACAGCTAGGAACAGAAGTGTAACATATGGAACTGTTTGTAGAATTAACATTGAAACTTAGTCAAGCAGCTTCTGTAATTTTACATCCATTCTGACCCAGCAGAGTAATTCCCTTTCTATAATTAAGTCTATCATCACTGTAATAAGAGCCATATCTGAGGTTGATGTCACTTTAGTAAAAATGAACATGCCTCATCAAAAATGCTCAAGGATATTAACTTTTCAAAAAGAAACAGTAAATAAGTCCTGTAAGCTGTCAAAATAATGCTTTTCTCTATTTTCATACAAAGATCATCTTGTAAGCAAAAATAATATATTTCATAATTTGCATTTAACATTGCACCTGAAATAATTTCTACCCATTGCAACAAAAGCACGCTTTTTACTTCAACTACATGTAATGCATCTCTGGAATTCTCAGCCTCCCAGGTGTTTTATATAACATGTTTATATCAAAAAAAAAAAAAAAAAGAAAAATTATATTCCATTCCTATAAAAATAGCATGTTAACACAGAAAAGCAATCTAGTATGCAACAGAAAAGAAAATAGCTACAGCAGGTGGATAAGAAACAACAACTATAAGAAACAAAAGGAGAAAACCTAAGTGATGAACTTTAAATAAAATGAAAAGTTCTGGTTGACTTAAAATTTACAGAGTGTGAATGCCTCACTGATTGCCAGTTGTATCTTACAGGGCATGGTACAGTTCGACATAACTTATGGATAGGAAATAACATTTCCATGTTACACATCATGACCGGTTTCAGACAGGTACATGTCTCTGCCAGAGAGGAAATGGTTAGTACAAAAAAAAAAAAAAAAAAAGGAATCTGTATAATGGTTGAACTTACAGCCTAAGAAATGCACATGTAAAAGCTTTCTCCTATGGATCACCTCTCTTCCCCACGGGATGGAGTTATATACATGGTCCCATGCTCATTTGCAGAGAAGTGGTATAGATCTGTAAGAAAGTGATTTTATACTAATCCAAAAATAGAAACAAACCTGAGTGTATAAATGTTAGACAGGTTAGATTTCCAGAACCAGAATTGTTTTATTAGTGCAGGTAAACAAGTCAACTACTCAGATACAGAAAGTCAATTGTAGGCTTAACAAACTAAAAATACTCCTATCAAAATTTACTTGACATTTCTGCCTAAAAAAAGTTCCAGCCTTTAGCAAGCATAATTGAAATGAAGAAAAAATTATTTGTTCAAATCTACTCCAAGCTTTGACGTAAGGTTATTTTTTTTTTATTATTTGAATGAAAAGCTCCTTTCTCTTCCCAATCCAAGTAAAGATCTCTGGTAAACGCATTTAACACATGCCTAGACAAATTTAGCTCTCTTTTATTCTGAAGCTCAACATTTGACCTTTTCACACACTCAGTATTGCTTTCTACAAATTATCTTTATTTTTAGATTAAATAATTGAAATACTTTTTTTTCTTCCAAGGAAAAGCTGACATCAAAAAGTAATTATGGGATACATTCTCCCCATTTGTGTTTCACTACTAAAGGCATTGCCTGAACACTTAATAAACCTTCTCTAGGATTACATTTGGCAAGGTAAGACATGAGATTTAATAAGCATAGCCTAATTTATATCTCATTTTTACCTTATAGACGGAGTAGCAAAATTTAGTCAATAACAAGAAATGCTAATTGCATTTTCTCCCTATTCCCAAGAGCAATATTTTGATATTATACATAGAACTTTCATTGTTTTGACAAGAGTCTACAAACAGTGTAAATTTACCTTTTAGAGACATCAACTGTGAGTACTGGGGATGAGAACATCCCTGTAACGAGGAAATAGAAGCCCTACAAAATGCCCTGAGCTGAGAATTTAGGTACTTACAATGAATGAATTAAACTCCTGAAAACACAACAAGGTTAGCTGAAGTGTGCTAAATTTGCTAAATTTGCTCTTTTGCTAAAGTGTGGGGTTTTTTCTGAATAAAAGAATTCATCTTCACACAGAATCAGAATCTGAATTCACATGCTGATGGATTATTCATTAGCCTATTAGCATGAACCTGAAGAAAAAAAACAAAGCCTTAAACCAGGAAGAAATTAACATTAAACCAGAACAATTAACATGCTTTTGAGAATGCTGAAAAAGATTTGAGATGACAAAATGATTGTTCTAGCTTTCACATTCAGTATCTCTACCAGTGTAAATGGCAACTATAAAACCTGGGGATTATTTCGTCCTATCTGAATTAGGAAACGATTTAATTCTGAGCCTGCAACATAAGTAATTGTGTAACCAGATGAAAACATTTCTACAGAGTTTTGCCTCCATTAAAAATGTCTGCAGAGTGTCACATCACCTGTGGCTTTCAAGACTTTATATTATCAATTGTCTCACACACATCTTGGTTAAAATGCCAGTCCTAGCCTTTTGTGAGAGTTTTTCAAATATAGTTTCCCCTCTCTGCTTACACAGGCTTTTTTCCTACACCAGCCAACACTTTTACAAAAATAATCACACCCCGTCCAGGGCAAGTATGTAAATAACTAATATTCCGTCAGCAGACACCATACAGCCAGGGTTTATTTGACTTTTTCAAAGAGATGTAGGAGACCCATAATGAAGTGCTGAGAGTTAAGGCAAAGAACAAGATAAAGTGATCCATGGGATTTTGGGAAACTGTCACTGCCTACCAAGTCACTAAATTCTTTAGCTCATGAAACTGTGGCCAGTAGCCCTGGTAGTCATTCTGTGCTCCTGGAAGGTAGTAATATTCTGTCACTGGAGAGGAGCATGACTTTAAGAGCATTCTTGAAAATAACAAACTGCTTGTTCAGCCTGAAAAATAAAAGTATAAAGTATACCTCGCTGTGAGCGTAAAAGACGAGTCAAGATGTGACCTGAATGTTCATGGGGCAGATGACGCAAGGTAAGGAGTCAGTTATGGCCATGCAGGTCTCTGTGAAGGAGCAAAAGAGTTGAGCATCCTGGTGCAAAGCTGAGAGGCACTTGGTGCTTTAGGAGAATGCAAGTGATGGATGTCACATTACGGTTGTCAAATTGCTCAAGGAGCTGCTTGCTTCTCAGGCAATCTGTGAAACCTCAGAGTTAGTAAACAGGGCTGACAAAGCACTGCAAGCTCTATTTGATCACTGTCACAAAATCACTAAAACAGACAAGACTTGGTCACAATTGTCCACGATGACATGGTCTACATTTTTTTCTCTTTGCTGCAAAGAAGAAAGGTATTTAGCTCTGTTGATCATGAGTGATGTTAACAACATCACTGATTCCAGAAGACCCAAGTTTGATTTTATATCTGCTTCTGAAGCCCTTTATTAACTCTAGGTAGAAGAAAGAACTTTTTTGAATAATATTAAGTATCTGCAAAATCATAGAGATATATGCATGAAGGAGAGTTTTGGAAAGACATGTGCCATAAGACTGATGGAAGTGCTTACAAAGTGTCAATGTATGATTGCATATGAAGTATTTTCCAAAGCAAACATTTTGTATGCATGCTAAAGAGCAGCCAAAAATCAATCCATCATTTATTTTCTAAAACAATTTATCAGCTTTCAATCATATTTGCCCTCAAAAGGTAAGGGGCAGAGAGAGGGGACAGAGCATTTAAGAATGTCTGCTAATGTTAATGTGTGCATAATGGTCCCAGGTGCCAATATCTTCTGTAAAGATTACATACCAAACAATGGGAATGCTTTTTGGTTGGTTTGCTAGAATATGGGGGCAACTTTCAAAAACATCAAAAAGGCCTAGAAACTGGAAAACTTGGGCTCCTTAATATCAGTCATTTCTGAAGATAAAACTTGGAAGAGCTTTTATCTTTGCTGCAGGTTTCACTGTAAGGCTAGAAATACCTGAATTATCTCAGAGCAGGTTATCTGTGATGCCTGTAGCTCTAGCCACAGCTGTGAAGAACAGCAGCTGGCAGTGTGCATTATGTACATTAACATATTATTTCCTGAAGGAAGAGCATAAAAATACAGGGTTTTTAAACAGATCTAACCAGCACTAGATCTCCTAGCAGCATTAAATAAAATCTTGTCCAAGGCCAGTCTTTTTTCTCCTGTATTTTTCCAGCTATTGAGTTTGCCTTCTCACATGACTCTCAACTGTGACTTGGCAACATAAGATTGGCAAAGTGAAGGCATTTTTCAAACTGATACTAAATGATGGACAAAATGCCAGCTGACTGGAGATTTAGTTGTCATGGCACATAGAAAAGCTATCTCTATGTAAAGCAATAAATTACTACTTTTTTAATACTTGATGAGTTTCAGCTGGAAACACAGTGAAGAGCAAATGAATGCATCCTGACCCTTTTTTCCTCTCCTATCATCTTGCCTGGTTCTGTTTCCTGGCTTGCAGCAGTTCTGTAGAGGTGCATGAGTTTGCAGTTTGAGTAAGCATGTGGTAAAGAACATGTTGACTGAAAGAAATAAATAGAATACTGAAAGTGCAAAAAAGAGGGTAAACTACTCTTCTGTCACTGTAGAATGGTAAAATTAAAAAAAAAAAAAAGTTTTACTTGCAGCCTCAAGAATTCCAAGATACTATGCCATTTCAGTTTATATATTTATATATATATTATATTATTTATATTATATTATATATATTTATATATTATAGAATAGGAATATAAAAATGCAACAAGGCATGTCCCTGTATTTTTGCAATTACTAAAAATTGGCCTTTTCACATTAAAATTACTATTAAATACTGAAACTGATTTCCCCTCAAGAAAGCACTCACAGATAGTATCATTTAGTGCAACTTAAATGCAGCCAAGACCTCCACACCCAGTGTGATGGTTATAAGTGCCATCAGATTTCTATAAGAAGCAATAAAACATATCCAGCACTTAAAAATTCTCTGGGATTTTTTTTTTCCAGTTTGACCAAGATGATTTAACCATCTTAACAACTGCTTTCTGGACATTTTCCCCAGCACCACATTAATTTTGAAGTGTCATTATTATTTACTCACTATTAACATATCGAACTCTTTCCAGACCAGATCTAATTTCGTATCATAAATCTCTTCAAGCAGGAAAGCCTCAGCAAGAACACCTTTGTTATGTTGCTTCTGTAACCCTGTTTTTCCTTTTGCCTTTTTGGGTGTAGGAATTGTAGGAAAAATGATATGGGCACTAAGAGTCTTAGTCTGTGTTCTAGGCTGTGACTGTTCTGTCCCAAAAGTGAGTCAGAGCAGTCTCAGTTAGTTTCTGCTGTCCTCAATACCTGTTAAATAAATTGCAGGTCTATATGGTTCGTTCTGAAACTAGTATGCCTCATCAAAATATCACTTCAATATTGCATTTTTATAGAGACCTTCTGCACACAGAGAAGACAAAGAGCTTCAGAAACCCATTTTACCTACTTCAAGGCATCTTCACTCTGTAAATATGGCACAAGGAGGCCACAATAAAACAAAGAAACAATCCAACAACTTTATCTGTGGGACTTTGCAAGACATATATTGTGCAAGTGTGTTTCTAACAGTTTATTCAACAACACCAAGCACACACGATGGTTCTGAAGTGTATTACAAACATACAGAAAACCAGAATTAATGTGGTTAGCATTAGATCAACTGTTAATTTTTAAAGGCAGGAAGTTTTGAATTCTGTAAAAAATATTTTAATAAATATTTGTGAATAAATATATTCAGATGATCACATAAATTCATAACTAGAATTGCTTAAAAATGGAATTTCTCCCAGAAAAATGTTAAATACTTTTTCATGTCACCTGTTGGTTATATTGTAGGGAAAGATAGATCAAAAATAGGTCTAAAACAAAATTAAATGTTTTCTGTTTCTCATTATATACAAAAACTACAATTTAAACACTTTAGAATTTTGTCTCCTTTATTTTCATCTCTCCACCTCTGTTTGGCCACAGAATGTAACTGGATTAACCAGGTCCTCTGCTTCACTTGCGTTTTTTCCATTCTTTTGTCCTTCTGTGACAGAAATTTTTCAGACTTAGAAAATGAAAAGAGATGATGTGAGTTTGTAACAGTTTTACTTTGGTTTTAAAACATTCAAGATATTAAGGATTCTTAATTTTGTTTTCAAACTTCAGATTAACAGAGAAGCATATGTCAACTAAGGAAGAATCTTTTGATGGTAAAATCTTTCAAGTGAAAAGATTGGCTTGTGCCAATGTCAGTGCTCATGTTCATCATCCTTAAGATTTTTGAGCTCTGACTTAAGAAGTGCCTCAGCCACAAAAATCTTGGGGAAAGATTGGGAAAAAACACTGGGGTGTCCATGTTTGACTAGAATTTAATGTCTTTCTTCAGCAACGTGTATTGGCCATCATAAGAGACAAAATGCTGGACTACACGGACTTTTCTCCTATGCCGTAATGAGACCTCGGTTCTTTCTCTGGTGTTGAAGTTCTCCCCAGTTTATATTCAGAAGTAATACACCTGATGGGCAGACCTCAAATCATTTACAACATCGACCTGATAATTAGTTTTTATAATGTAAAATGCATGTATTACCCATAAAAGATATTAAAATAGTTCAGTAAGCCCAGTAAGATTAATTAATCACCAGTTAGCTGGTGATGACATAAATCATGCTTCACTATTGCATTAAATCCTTAAAACTACCATATTTTTGAGCATGCAAAGTTGGACAAAGAGAGCTGAGGCATTTTGATTCTGTCTTTACTTTTCTTTAGAAAGAGAGTACCAGAACAGACACTTGTCCTATACATACTTGCAGAGGACCCTGTCATTCTTTGCCATGATGTCACAGCAACAGAGAAATAAAAAATTAAGGACACATATTCCTTAAAAACACTCAGTCCATTAGTTCCCTTTAGCTTTCAGTCTGTCACCAGAGTGGCCTTACATGTGGATAGTGGACTTCCAAGGGACACAAGGATTGGACCTTAGAGGTTCTTGGACTGCAGCAATAGTGAGAAATTGCACAAAAACCTGTAAGTGTTCATAACCATGAACTAAGGAACAAGATTCCCAAAGTTGCAAGAAGCAGTCAAGAAAAAAAAAAAAAGATTTGCCCTTCATACATACAGATTTACATACACCCATCTGCCATTGTGGTCTTTGAGACTCTTCCCAGGACTGGCAGAAATCTGTCTTAGAGTCGTGTGTTCACTTGTTTATTCAGCTGATTACAGGATAGGGAACCTACTAGGAATTCTGAAGTACTTTCTTTAACTAGGTACAACAAACTACCACTAATACAGTGTACTAAGGATACAGTTCTATTGTGTAGGTAAATTTATATCTCATAGCAAGGATGCATTTTTCTTTTCAGTATTTCATCCAATCACCCCTATCCACCTGGAAGTACTATAACTAGTTCCCCTATTCACTCAGTTTTACAGTCTGTTTTGAAAAAGAAGTATCTCCTGTGGCCTTTTGCTTGGGCAAGCCTTTGCCCAAATTTTCAAAAGTTAATTTAGTCTTTCCAAGTAAGTCCTTGTACATCTAGCCTCCAAACCACCTTTATTGCTCTTTTCTTTCTTTCTTCTTTCTTTCTTGTGATTTTTTTTTCCAATCATAGGATGCCAGAATGGAATGCAGTATTTCAGGTGTAGTCACCAGCGCTAAAGGGTAGGGAAGGTATCATTTTCCACCTTTGCTGACAGAATGTGTGACCCCCACAAAAAAATCAGTGTTTCCCTTGTTCCTCCCACCCTCTTTCAACCTCTAAGAATGCATTCCTTTTAACACATATCAGATGTAGTAAACCAGAAAGATGCAAAGACTTGGGATAAAAGCAGAAGGATGGGAAGGCAAAGCAAAACAGGAAGTTTTCGGTAGAGGAGGACTATATTAAAACCAACATGTGACACAGTGTGGAAAGCAGGTAACAAATGATGAATGATAATGGAGGAAAAGATGCAGGGGACTGATTTGACAAGCTTTTTAATCTTGTGTATTCAATCATACTTGTGGAGGCAAATCTTAACCAGGCAGTGAGGTTGCATTTTACGTCTGCTTTGTCAGATTGTAAACAACAGCACAATGTGTAAGACAGTGGAGAATCAAACCCCATATGTTCTCAAATCTGCTGAGCCTTTTATATGCCTTTTTTCTTTTTTTAATGAGGAATTCATCAAAGTCAACTCTCCCCTACAAAGACTTTGAGTTTCAACAGATGAACAGGTTTTGATGAAAAAGGCTTTACATGGAAATACTCCCAACTTGCAGTCCTCTGTCGTTAAAGCTCCTGCAGCCCTGTGTGCTGAAATCAGCCACCCTTACTTGCTGGGGAAGCAGGGCAAACCGGGAAACACCCTTGGCACCGTGAGCGGCTGCGAAACCTCGGCACAGCACAGCCTGCAGAGTGAGGAACGAGTGGGACTGTCGACAGAAGTGTGAAGAACACATTGGCCCAAATTCCCTGCAGATCTGGGTTTCTGCATTTCAGAGCCAGGAGAGAAAGCAACGTGTTTCAGCTCTCCCTTCTTTTCCCCACTGCAGCTAGGTGACTGCCTTAGCCTATGCCGTCTTTTTAAGAGTCCCCTAAAACCACGGGCAAATGTGAACTGGAACCCATCACCTCAATCCAACCTGGTGCCTTCTTCACACACTGCAATGCAGACAAAATTGCAAGTTGGCCCATCAAACAGGATTTTGAGTTCAGTGTCAGCTGGGAGCCACTGTGTGTGCAGCAAGGCAGGTTGCCATGGCACAGAGCAACACTAACCCAACAAATAGTTCGCTCAACCCATTTTCCAGCATTGCCATTAGAATTCTAGATTGTTGCTCTTTGACAGGACATCCCAAATGGACATGAACAACACACAAGCTTTCCAGCTGAAGGATGGCTTATATTATCCACCCTGTGGTGCAAATCAGAGTAATAAGCAGTAATCAGGAGGCAGGTCATTTTGGTCCTTCAAGAAGGACTAAACTCAAAAGTCTTATTTTGTGGAAGGAAGAGTTTTACTGGCTGTAGTGATTTACTCTAAGTAATGTACATGGAACATAGCCTAGGTCATAGAACCAAATTTGCATAATTAAAATTAGAATTTAAAAAAAAAAAATTAAAAATGCATATAGGAATCTATCAAAGATAGCGTGAAAGTAAGACACCCATTGCTCCTGAGCAAAGAAAGAATAAACCATGATTGAAAGTTTAGCCTGACCTGTTTAAGCATGTTAAGTTAGTTCTCAGTTATTTTGTAATGAACTTGTAAGTGGTTATTCAGCTTGGTCCCTGTGGCGGATACTCTACATGTCAGAGCATGCAGAGCTGGAGTATAGACAGAGCGATATGCACACGGTGGCAGCACTTAGAATACAGCAAGTCTGCTTCCCAAGTCTTTTTTCCTAGTGTATTCTTGACTCCAGCTCTGGTAGCCAGTTTTGCTGGAGGAAGACTCTTATTTGAGTCACACATTGTTTTACTGTTTTGAACAACAAAACACTAGAGGGAAACACGGGGAGCAGGTAGAGTCTGTCTTCCCAGTTTCACCAGTTTTCAGTGTTGCTCACATTCAGGTGGGGGTGCTTTGTCTTCTGTTGTCCCTTCTATCCCCATCTAAGGCCTGCAGGAGTCTCCAGAAATTACAATAGCGACCTATTATAGATACCACGTTAACATATTTTAAAGAACTCCCCCCCCCCAAAAGGTTACTTTTGGCTAAAATATTTTTTGTGCTAGTTCTGGCAAAGTTTAATATGTTTTCACAGTATTAAAAAATCAATATTCTCTGTGCTAGATTAACTTTTATTATTTCAATAAAAAAATGGATAGTATACAAAAAATGTAAACATAGATTCCTTAAAGACTGTCATCTGCCTTGCTTCAATAAAAACTATTATGCAAGTTTAAGGGTGCCTAAAAAGAAAACTGAAACCTGAATGTTTATAGGTGTGAACATGTGAATGCTGAATAAAATTCAAACAAGAATATGATGCAACATTTGGTTGCCTACGTATTTTTATGGTACCATCTTAAGGATTCAGATGGTGTTTCTTCAAAGGAAGCCAAGTCCCAAGAAAAACAGGTGTCCCTTGGAGGACCTGCTGGATCTCTCTATGTGAGGTAGCAAAAGGAACTTGCAGCTTGTTCTTCCACTTTTGTGGGTAAAAGAAGAGATTTCTGCTGCCTGAGCAATTGCTCACTTGGTGTATGATCTTTAGCACATCGTAAATACCCTTCCAAAGTCACTTCCTATGAAGTGTTGAGTATCTTCAAGCAATATTAAGGTAATGTAGAAACATTTCACTGAAGAAATATAAATTTCCCTGTTGGTAAAGAAAATAAAAAATAAAATAAAAATATAATTGTTATTGCATGTAGTTCTACCCCAAACTCTTCCAACTCCTTGGATATTAGCTGCAGTCTGGACACTCAAAAGGGGAATCCAGCATTGTTTAGTATCTGTCCAAGGGCCATTGAGATTATTCAGAATGGTATCCATCTCAATTACCTTAATTAATAGCCTTAAATTTGAATATCTAAAATAATCCTCCAGATTTTCCTAAGGAGAGTGGAGAGGCATAAGCATCTACGAATGCCACTTTATTCCTTTCTAAGGTGAGAACATTAAAAGGGGAACAGCAACTCTAAAATGGTCAAGCGGTATAGTTATCACAATTTGTCCTTGTGACTCTCTGCAGTCACCTTAGGCAGTTGTCACACTTTCACTTTGTGGAAGCTGAATTACTGGAGTACTGATTTTCAAAAGCAAGCACTGTCACATGAAGCAAGCTTTAACTGTCTGGAGGAGGATGGCCAGAGGTTTACTTATGATTGCAAATGACCAGCATGTCATCCAGCCTCAGCCTGGAGCCGCAGAACCACTGAGAAACTGAAGCATTACCTCAACCATCCCAATCCCTGAAAATGAGCTTCTCAGTCAATGCCTAGGAATATTAGCCACAGGAGCAGGAACAGTTTCTTTATGATAAATTAACTTCCAGTTGGAGCCCTTTAGCCAAGATGATATATGTTCAAATCCTATACTTTAACTCAGGCAGAAGTTTTGCATAACCTTTATGCAAAAAACCTAAGAGATTAGATTCTACGGGCTTTGCAATGCAAATTCATGAATCAATCAATTGTAATAGCCAAAACTGACTTGACAACACAACAGGGTTTTTTTCTTCATTTTCCTAGTACAGATTACAAACACATCCAGGAAATCACTCAGCATACACAGAAATACACTCAGTATAAGTGTGTTCACCAGAAAGTAACATTTGTTTTTCTGGAGTATGCCTCTGAGAAAAGTTGTTTTATTTAAACAAGAAGAGAAGAGAGCAGATTATAAGTGGGTTTTTTTCCTCTTGCAAGCTTAATCAGGCTTAACAGGTACAATTTACCACTGGAATAATAGGAAAGAATAGGAAAATATTTGTTATCTATTATTTGCATTACTACAGCACATTCAAGCACCTGTCAGTGAGCACTCCATAGATATGGAACATAAACACATTCCCTGCCCAAAGAGCTAACCTGCTGTGCAGGCCAAGAGGCACAATCCCATCTAGACAATCATAAGGAGCCAGGAACTACTAGGAAAAGTATGGTCAGCATGATGAGCAGATCAGTGTAATTGCTCTTAATTTTATTACTTAATTCAAAATAATATTGCATCTAAACATTTTATAAATTATAGTTGTGGGTATGCTGATTAAGAATTTTTTCCATTATTTGTTTTTCTAAATATACCTTTTAACAAACTAAAATCTCCTGCAGTGTAGTGCCACTGTTTTTTTAACTCAACATCAAAGGAACAACTTCCCAAACTTCTGGAACTGCTGGCAAATCCAAGATCTCACTTGTATCACTATTGCTTCAACCACCCATAATAATTTCCTTTTCCCCATAATCTTCATCTAAAGAGCACACTCCTCTATCAGCTGGGCAGCCCTTGCCTGCCACCCCAACCCCAGACTTTTCTGCACTGTAATAACACTATCAGTCTAGAGAGAGGAGAAAAATCCTACAGAAACCAGTGTTTTAGCTCAGTATTCTCCAGATTCTGGGGCCGATTTTGTCAAGACTTCATTCTGGATTTATCTGTTCCCCTATGGCTTTTGGCAGCTCTGAGATTCCTGCTGACTTTACCAAAAAAAGGAACCTAGTTTATCAGAAAAGCAGGAGTATAACCCTGACGTATGAGAAGAAGGAAATCTTGTGCAGGCAGTCAGTAGAAGGGGAAGGAAAGCCCAAAGGAGTTACCAACTCTCATTCCATTTCACATTGCTGAAACTGGCTATTTGAATACACTTGTAGGTCTTTTGTGTTAATTAGATATTATTTAATAATCTCAATCACTTCCTAGGGATCAGTGGCTCAATACAGTCCCCGTGATACCTCACACCATTCATGTTTTCCTCAAATATCCCGAATTAGTCATTATTTGTACCACCTGAATTGTTCAGGGACAGTCAGAGGCTGAAACTGGTAAATATTTTATATACGGGCAGGTATTTAGGCTTTTCCTCACCATAACAAAGTTTAAATCTCAAGCTTGAGCTGTCAATGCGGGTCCTTTCCTTTTTAAAAAATTATTATTATTATTTATTTTAGGACTTCTAAAAATCCCACGTTGGGTTTTTTGTGGTCTTTTTTGCTTTAGTTTGGAGTTCGGTTTGTGTATCTCACGGCTGCTGTTGCTCCCCCCTCTCCCGAAAGGAGATCCCTGGACAGACGCGCGGGGGCAGCGGCCGGCCCCGCGGTCCCCCCGCCTCCAGCAGCGGCACAGCGCCCCCGCCCTGGAAACCCCTCGGGATTCCCCATCCTGCCGCCGGCCGGAGCGCGCCCATCGTGGAACCCGCGGGAAGCGGCGCCCGGCGTTCAGGCTCCGCCGCGTCGGGGCAAGCACAGGTGCGGCGCTGCCGGGGCGGAGAGCGGATCGCGGGGCTCCGGCAGCGCTCGCCGCCGCCGGCTCTCCCCTCGCACGGCGGCCGGGAGCGGCTCCGCGGCCGAAACACCGCACGGTGCGGCTCCACATGCCGCGGCTCCGCTCGGCGCCAAGGTGAGTCTCCGGCAGCACCACCTGGGCCGCGAGGGGGGCGACAGGAACGGGGGGCCGAGCGGATTCTCCCAGCGGGCTCCCAGACAAGGCCTGCCGGCAGCGGCGGCTGATCCGGAGCGCGGGGGCGGCGGGCGGGAGCCGGGCGGGGCGCGGGCGATGGCGGGGCCGCCCCTCGGGGCAGGCGCGGGCGGCGGCTCCCCCGGGGCCGGCGGGGCTTGGTTTCTCCTGCCAGCGGAGGCAGGGCCAGGCGCGGCGAGGGTGGGCGCGGAGTTGGCGGCGGGGCTGGGGGCAGTCGGGGTCGGCGTGCTCCGCGGAGTTTGTTCCGCAGGCCGGGCGGGAGGTGAGGGACGGGGTCCAGGACCAGGACCGGGCTTGGCTCCGCTCTGCTCCGCGGGGGGTTTGCGGGCGGGAGTTTGCAGCGTCGTGGCGCGGAGCGGAGGGGAGGGGAAGAGCCCCGGGGTAGGGACGGCAGGTGGGGAGCAACGGGACACGGTGGGTGGCGGCGGGTTAGACCCTTCGCTCCCCTTCCCTCGCTTTCCTCCCGTGCTACACCGGCGGAGTCGACGGCCGGCTGAGAAGGGGGCGGCGTGAGCTGGAAGTGGGCGAAAACTTGTTCCTTGGCGGGTTCGCCCGCTCTGCCGCGGGGTCCGTGCCGCTCGGGCGAGCCGCGTTTCAGAGGCGAGGCGCGGGCCGGGGAAAGGCGGGTGGGCGCAGGCAAGCGGAGCCGCGCCGCCCCGCCGCTGCCGTCTCGCTTTCCTCCTCTGCCACAGGTCTCGCTGCGGGAAGCGGAGCGGAGCCAGTCCCGGAGGGGACCCGCCCGGAGAAGGGGCTGCCCGAAGCCGTCCCCCGTCTCGCCGCACCGCCCGGAGCCGGAGGCGCCCGGGGGCGAAAGTTGGTCGCGGGGCCGGGCCGGGCGCGATGCCGAGGCGCGGCGCGCTCTGCCTGGGGCTGCTGCTGCCCGTCCTGCTGGGCTGCGGCTCGGCACAGCAGCCCGGCGGCTGCCCGGAGCTCTGCGAGTGCTCGGAGCCGGCCAAGACGGTGAAGTGCGTGAATAGGAACCTGACGGCGGTGCCACCCGACCTGCCGCCCTACGTCCGCAGCCTCTTCATCACCGGCAACCCCCTGACCCACGTGCCGGCTGGCGCCTTCTCCGCCCAGCGCCTGCCCGACCTCAGCGCCCTCAACCTCAGCGGCAACCACCTGCAGGCCGTGGAGGCCGGCGCCCTCGCCCTGCCCGCCCTGCGGCAGCTGGACCTCAGCGGCAATGCGCTGATCTCGCTCAGCCCACAGGCCTTCGGGGATGGCGGCAGTCCCCTTGAGGAGCTGGCCCTCCGTGGAGCCCTGCGCGACCACGGCGTCCTCTTCAGCCTAGCCACCCTGCTGCAGTCCGGGGCCCTGCGCAACCTCAGCCGCCTGGACCTGGCCGACAACGGGCTGCTGGTGCTGCCCGCCGGCATGTTCACCGCCCTGCCCGCCCTGCGGCAGCTGGACCTCAGCAACAACTCCCTGGTGGGGCTGCAGAACGTCTCCTTCCAGGGACTGGGCCATCTGCAGAGCCTCAACCTCAGCAACAACTCCCTGGCCGTGCTGTGGAACAGCACCCTGGCCCAGTTCCGCAGCCTGCCCACCCTCCGGCACATCGACCTGGGCCACAACACCTGGGTCTGTGACTGCCCCATTGAGGACCTGGTGGCCTGGCTCAAGGAGAGTGACCAGGTGGAGGGCAAAGAAGCCCTGACTTGTGCCTACCCTGACAAGATGTTGGGTAAAGCCCTGCTGAAGATCAACAGCTTGGACCTGAACTGCTCTGTGCCCATAGACCTGCCTTCCCAGCTCCAGACTTCGTACGTCTTCCTGGGGATAGTCTTGGCTCTCATTGGGGCCATATTCCTCCTGGTTTTGTACTTGAACCGAAAAGGAATCAAAAAATGGATGCACAACATCAGAGATGCCTGTAGGGATCACATGGAGGGCTATCACTATAGATACGAGATCAACGCAGACCCCAGGTTAACAAACCTCAGCTCCAACTCAGATGTCTGATAAAGTGCCCCAGATGCAGGGCAGAGCACAGTACCTATGCATGAAAAGTAGACTTATGCTTTACCCTCATGCTTGCTTCCCTTTCTTCTGAGAAGTCTCAGACATGCTTGTACCCTGGGGTGGATATGCCTCCCTGTGATTTCAAGTTCATTTTTGTTTTGAGAAGCTGGACAGCTGAGCATGACGTTCAGCTGTATGTAGGAAACAAGCTGCTACCTATTTTCTGCCTTGCCTGTCTGTACTTGTGGGAAATTTTTTTCAAGATGTCAGAAGAAATGAAAGAATTTTCTCGGATGCTCCAAAGCCACCAGAGTTTATAGAACATTTACCGACGCAGATGCCGTTCAACAAAAGCTGCCTCAATTTTTTGGGAAAAAGATGTTACGTCCTTCTGTGCCAATTTTGGTCTTGTATATCGGAATTGTGATGCGATGATTACATTTCACAGACTACTTTGAGATTTTAAGAAACAAACTCCTTTTAAAAACTCCTCATTTATATAGGAGGAAACTGAATAGTGAGCATGCACAAATACTGTATAGTTTTACATGTTAGGAAATTTATGATCTCAGTAAGTCTCTTACTATTTTGTAGATATTTTTGATTGCAGTTTACCTGAATTGAGAGATTTTTTTATACAAACTGCGTCTAAGCTGCATCTCCTTCTGAACTGTTCAATTCAATAAACAGTCTTACAAGAACTGTTGCGTTTGCTGTTCAATGAGAAATGTATGGACATCTAAGAATGTGAATAGCACTATGGTCTCAGAAGTAATAGCTCTGCAGTAGTAATATGAATAAAATTTTATATGAATATGTAGCTTAGAGACATATGTTTGACATATTTTGTGATATATGCTAGAAGAATTACACTGATCAATGATGGGAGCAGTTTTGTTTGGCACAAACCCCGCAGTCTGCTCTCAAAACAACTGCAAGACGTTGAGACATGCTAAGGTCCACCTTGCTGGGAAAGTACAAGCTAATAGAATTTTCAGAAGGGCTTCTCCAAATTAAAAAAAAAAAAAAAAATTCTGGAGTTTGTTAGCTAAAGAAAATTTTACCTGAATTTAATTATTTATTATAAAAAAAACATACTTAGGTGCCCTGAAGTAAATGAAATGCAACTCATTTGTACAGTTGGCAAGCTTTAGGCTTATAAATCACTGCAGCATTTATTAGATTGCTAACTGTTTCCTTTTTAAGGTCTCTGTACTCGTGAAGTTCTGCTGTGATCTACATCTAGTAACTTGATGGAACTTTATCTTAAAGCATTTAACAGGTGCATTTCAGTATGGTATGGTACTCATGCTTCTTACTTGCTTGGGAATGCATTTTCTTGTAAATAGATAAAGCATGCAAAAAACCCTTTAAATGCATAATTTAATATGCAATTATGATGACATATAAAAAGATTAGCAAGGATCTTCCAATGGCTGCCAATAATCAGTGCACTTTTTCTAATCTATTTATAGTTTCTTAATGAAAAAAAAATACACCAGCTGTAAAAGTGATGTGACTTATTATATATCAGTTTATCTGTGGAGCTTTTTCCATGATCACTGTTACTTGAAGCTCTTGAGCATCTCTCAAATTTTATGAATTACTGGCTAATTCTTTTCGCTTTCAAAAGTGACAGCTTTCTCAGATGTGTGGTTTTGGTAAGAGCTCATAAATATAAAATAGCCCTTAAAGTACCAGAAGAACCATAATCTGTTTGGGCCATCAGTATTATTCAAAAGCATTTTTCATCTCTGCAACTTTAGACAAAGCAAATAGCACAAGTTGGTTCAGACTGATTTTCTATTGCTTAAAATTGGATTTATTTAACAGTAGTGATTTTTTTATATAGCTTCGTGCATTTACCCTTAAAAGGAAAAAAAACAATGGATATTAAATACAATTAATGTATTGTAAATCAGTATATTTTACAATTAATGTAAGTTAAGTGATAACCTTTCTCTCCTGCTGTCATTTAAATGTATGAGCAATATCTAGTTAACAGCATATGAATTAAGTTTGTGGATTCTTAAAAGGCAGACTGCTGGTCTGAATGTTAGCTGCCCATATTTAAAGAATAGCATAAAAATACCAGTGTGAAGAACTATTATTGTGCCCCTATGCAAACTGTTCATACTTGGTGTACATCAGATAGTTTATGTAAGAAGCTAGAATTTACAGTAGTTACACGGTGTGCTTCGTTGTATCGGTCATTTCGGAGATTATCAATTTACACTTACTTGTATGGTGCCAAGAGGAGTAGAGCATCATCCTAGTTTCAGATGCTCCTGTAATACAGTAGACAAAATATGTATAAACCAAGCCAATTCTTGGGCATTTTCCTGAGTTTTGTTAACAGACACTTTAAAGTAACTACAGTAAAAGCAATTATCCGTGATGTGTTAATGTAACCCTGTGCATTTATAGAGCTGTGTAAGGACAGGCAACAACTTTACTTGCAGTTTCGCACCAATGGAGCAAGTATTTATAAAATGGGCAAGTGTAAACTGTTATACTACACTTATTATTCTAAAGATTATTATTACTATTATTTTTGTAACTTAGAAAGTCAATGTAACAGAAATTTATTAGAGATCTGGTAATTGCTACTTTAAAGCAATTTTTGTCATTTGCTTACATGTGTATTTATTAGGATGTATCATTTAGCATGTGTCAGTGTTGTGGTGGATAATGTTCTCCTACTGTGTTTGACCAGCAGTGAATGCTTTGGTGTTTTGTACAATGCATTATTTGATCTTAAATCCCTTTTCATAAACAGTGCTTGAAATTTGTTTTGCTTTCCTTTCACACTTAACAGTGGTACTCTGAAGACACAGAAAAAGCAGCTCCCACAGTACTTGGGAACTTGGTTAAAAACTATAAATCTAAAATAACATGAGTGTAAAGGTTCTTCTGAAGCACATTTTATAATCTTAATCTTACTCTGCTTTGACACCAGAAATTCTAATTGATTGCTATTTCCAGAGCAGCTTAATTAGCAAGGCTGTTTTTTCATCATTCTTCAATAAAACATATGCAGTACTAAATGCTTCTAAAATGTTTTTTGTATACATAAACCCTTAAAAAGTTCTGTATGACACAGTTGTCACTGAAAAACATCCAGACTAAAGTAGTGGGCAAAGCTTCAGGGAAGGCTGCAAAGCTAAGAAGTGGAAAGGATGATTTTTTCCAAGGTTCAGCTGCTTTATTAAAACTATTTTTGGTTGTAACAAGCTTAAAATTTTCTTAGAATAGCACAAGGAATTGACATAGTTTTAATATATTTTCTTAAAATACTTTCAATCAGTGCTGTTGCCAGGTAAGAAAATCCACAAATCCTTCTTTATCCAAGGTAGCTTTATATTAGATCATCTGGCATTTTTTTCACCAAGCCATAATATTACCAATAATTTTGGCATCCAGAAAGTGGTTTGAAGTTTTGTAGAAGTGCTTTAAATGTTTTCATTCAGGGTAATTTACCTTTTAAGCACTGGTGACAGTCCCCATTGACGTGACAGCTACTGTAGCAGTCTGTTCAGACCCGTATTCTGTTGTTGACTGAGATGTCACTGAAAACAGGCATTTTATTCAAAATTTTATTCAAAATATGACTGCACTAGGATCCCAGTCCTCATTATTCTACCAGCATTTTCCCTGTAGTATACTCTGGTCTTTATGCATCTGCATAATTTCTTTTTTGCCTCATTTTCTCAGGAAATCCATTAAAAAGAATATCGTGAATCTGCACAGGTAGAGAAATCAGTCTGACTGCACCTATGTATTGAGGTTTAGCGTCTTCATTTCCCTTCAAACCTTAATTTGGAAAAAAGAGCCTTTGTCAAACTGGACAGAATGAAAATTTGATATGCACTTTTTTTCTCTTTAGCAGCTGAATGTTCAAGAAGAACCATTCATTCTCAGCATATGATGAAGGAAAATAGCGTTTGGTAAGAAAAACGTTTTGGTTTCAAGCTTCAAAATGACACTTATATTCTATGAGAGAAGGTGGAAGGCAGAACCTTGTAAAGGAAACAGGTTTCTCTTCGTAATGGGTCAGCACTGGAAATCACAACGCTGTGAATAGGAACAATTGCTGATTGATTCTGTCCGTTATGTTCTAGTCATTTTTATAGATCTAATTTCTTCCTGTTGCTATAAATAGATTTTGCTAACAAGCTGCATCCCATCTTACAATATCTGTAATGCAGGTGTTTCCAAAGTGAGTTTCTTGTTAAACATCATAGAAGATTTAATTTAATTCAGTGCCTGCTGATTTAATAATGACCAGATCAAGCCCATAACTTAATGCTCCTTTTTCTTTTGCAAACGTTCTGCTTACTAGTTGCCAAGACCTTGGCTTGAAATCAAACAATAAAAGCCCACCAAGGAAGAGAGAAAGCAGAATGCTTGGAGAATGTAGCATTTATCAGATATTTCGCACAGAAAAGAGACCTAAACCACGTGGGAGCTGAGGGTCCCTTTGGTGATACAGAAGTAAGTGTACTCTGTTAGCTTCTTAAGTCAATACAGCAGTAGCAGAAAAGTGATGCTTTGTATCAACACAATAATCCTAACAGCACTTCTCTCGCACATTGGCAAAAACCCCACCAACCCTTTAGAAGTAAGAATACGGGTTTGCAGTATAAGTATGTCCTTAAAAAGGACTTCGACTTTCTCAACTGTGTTACAATTTACGTGTTGTCACATCCTTGGAAAACCTTGCTATGCCAGAAGTCATCTGTTGCGTAGGCAAAGCTTGAAATCAGGCCTTGCATTCCTAATGTTAGCCTAAATAGAAATAACGAGCTATTAAGAAAATTAAACCAGTAGTTTAGACAGTGTACTCATGGTACGGTTAATAATTTAATACTTGCCATTATTCATATTTTTCAAAGTATTCACTAGATAGCTTTTCCTTTCTGATGATAGACTAGCAGAATAACAGATTTGTCTTTCTAGTAATTATGCATGAAAGCATCTGAATAAATTAGCAATACATACAGTGATGAAAATGCTAGAAATCTTGTATTCTAGAATGTTTCACTATTACAGAAATTTTGGATGTGCGAAAAACAGCTGTAACTTTTTCAAACTGAAGTTTGGTTTCCTAATTAAAAATTATTCTTGAAGAAAACCCCAATAAAATACTTACCAGATTGCTTATAAATGTTGTATGTTTACCCTCTTGATTTTATTCCTGTAAATCCTTACAGATACTGAGGTCTTTACTAAAAGTGTAGTTTGTATTCTTTTTAGCTTAAATTGGTGATTGTGCTGTGGATTTGCATGACAAAATAGGAAAAAAGCAAAGTCCATCTAGACAGCCTGTTTGATTTGTTTAGAAAGAAATTTGGCCAGTGAATAAAAGGAACTGCGTTTTAAGTGTTATTGTTATTTTGGACATAATTCGATAGATTTTTGGGTTTTAATATATGGGGTATTGATTTTCAAATTTCTAATTCTAAATTTAACAGTTATGTATTTTCTGCTTTTTAATGACTAGATCAAACTGTGTTTTAAAGTCTTCAAATACATATTTACATAGTGAAATATAGAGGCACTGTTATTACTGATGGAACTATTAATGAAAAGTACTGCTGAAACAGAGAATGGAGGGTGAAAACCAGAGGGAAAAAAAGCATTTTGATGCTCTTCAACTTCTTTGAATGCAATTATGTATGTTGTAATGACATGGAAATTCAAAGGGAAGCACGATTTATCTTTTCGTAGATAGCTAGTGCAGATGTCTGAAATTTTAAAAGGTAGGAGTGATTTTTTGGGGCTGTCCCAGGAGCACAGCTGGTAACTTAGTCTTGTGTTTTCTACTGGGTTTTTTTTCATATTCCTAGGACAGCAAACATGGAAGACTGTTTGGGTTTGCACATGACAGATTGATCTGTCCTAGGTTTTATCATAGGACTGCTCTGTCTTAGTATCTGTCCACAGTCTACTTCAGGTGTTCCATTTGTTCTAATAGAAATTCTCTTCTGTGGCATAGCAGGGCATAGACCATGGTAGCTTTGCATGACATCGTGGGCATGTATACAATAAAGAACTCATATGTCAAACTGACATTATCAGATGTCAAATAGACATTTCAACAGAAATGTCAGTGTATATTTCATGCTGACAATGTAAACCCATCAAGTAATGGTAGTGAAATAGTAAAATAAGAAAAAATACCATTTATTGCAAGAATGCTGTAAGCAGTCTGAAGACTGCTAAGAACAGACACCACTTTGGGGCATGTGAGTAATTTAAGCTTGTTCTGAAGACAGAAAAAGAAAGAAGAAGTAGTTACTGCATTGACAGTTTTCTTCAGGTAGGTGTCTTCATTCATTCTCCTTAATAGGAGCAGTAACCGTATCCTACAGATAGTTATACATTTAAGTCAGGGACTTTACCCCAGTGATTTTCTGGTTCTCTCTTTTCAGAGGTGGGTGCTTTTGTGAACCTGGAGGGGAATAAGAGCTCTTAAACATCAGAAAAAAAGAATTTTTATTTTATATGTACAGATATGCATTTCACAAACACACACACGCATACATGTATAAATATATCTATATAATGTAAAACTAGGAGACTGAAGAGAAGTAGAATCCAAGGCACACTGATCTCTCCAGAACATTCTGTTGGCTAGGTTAGGGTCCTATATTTTTTCACACTTTGGAAAGGGGACCTAAGTGCCTAAATGGAGTGGGTATACCTCTGAGAAGCACTTAAGACACGCTTGATGTTGCTGCACACCTAGTGTGACTATTACCAACAAGTTCACACAAATTGCTGCTGAGTGGCCAAGATTTTCCAAAGTAGCCCCAGTCTGAGGTTCTGCTTTCCAAGTAGCATAAAGGGGCTTTATTTTCAAAAGTTGTTGAACACCTTTTGGAAAATTATACTGGTGAATTGAACGAAATGTGGAAAAAAAACTTCAGCATGAAAAGGCATATGTTTGGTATACACTTGAGAGAAAATATAAATACTTGTAAGAACGTCTGAAATTCTCTAGCCTTTTCTCTCTTTGTCGTTTCTCAGATTGAGATCTCTAACACCATCTATCCAGAATATCCTTCCTCTCCTCCATCTTATTTAATCATCCCTAACCCAGATGATTTGTTTCCGTCACCTTTATGACCAAACTTGGTTACTTCACATTGGTAAGCAAAGGTAGGAAACAAGTCATGCATAAAATCAAATATTGAATTTTTATGACCAACCAGATTAAGGTTTTATCTGTTGTTAGTCTTTCATTCAGGTTTTCCCTTTTCCTGTTTGTCCCTTTCTGTTTAGTTTTTCAGTGTACTAAAAAGCTACTGTGGTAGCCCAGAGGAACTCTCTGATTCCGACTTCCAGTAACGAACAAGGAGATCTTTTTTTGAGACGATAGTCTCAAAAAAAACTTGCAGAAACAGTGTTCAAACTTTTCTGACAGGATAGTAAAATGTCACTGAAAATAGCTCTGCTAACATATTCATTTGTCAGAAACGCTACATGTGCAGGAAAAGCTGGAATGCTGAATTTGTGATACTGATATAGATGCTGTTTAACGAGCCTGTGAGGTTTCTACCTCTGCTCCGATTTCTCCTCCCTGCAGCCACACACACACTCCAACATGCTTGAACAGGACTTGGATGAGTTTAGGACAGGCATTCAGCAGATTGTAGTAATTTATTTATGTTATGAATCATGTGTGAAGTCCCTTATTTTGAGGCATATAAAGAAATATGTTCTAGTACTTGTAATTTTTAACATAGAGAAAACTAGCTGGCATACGCCTGGTTTCATAACTTATCTGTAAATACAAAAAAATGCTCTGAATTTGAGTTTGCAAGGAACAGATGTCTTTCAGCAAGCTTGAGTGTAAATTCAGCAGGATTTCCAATTTAATCCAGGAAATGATGACACAGAAATTTACTGCAAGCAGAGAAATGACTCGTTCTTCATCGCACTTATGCGGACTATGCCTTTTCTATGAAGCAGTGAAAGGTATTTTATCTCCTAGGTTTCCAGGGAGACAATCACAATCCAGTAGGGGTTACTGTTGTTCTTAATAAAGCTCTCTAGATTTTGTAGTTTTAGCAATTTTTCTGATCAAAATCACAGAGATAGCAGATAGGATTTGATAAATGACACTGAGTAACGTGAATTGATGTGACCTATTTCAAACACTCACAGATGATGCAGTGGTGCACCAGCTTAAAGTAGATGGTAATAGTGCTTTCACCAGCTAGAATCATTTTAACTGGCAGGAAAAGACTCAAAACTGAGTATTAGTAAATGTAGAGAGCTATACAAACTATGCTTAGCATTTAGCAGTTCAGATAGGATATAGGATATCAAAAAGGTTTCATTTATACGTGTGAAGCACCACCTCCACCACAGTAATTCTACTTTGTTTTTTTTTTAATACAAGTTGTGTAGGAATTCGCAGAAATCTCTGTGTCTGCCCTGTGGTTTAGATGGAAAATTGAAGCAAATGACAACTGATTAATGTAAATCAAATTAATAGCCAAAAATCTTACCTCACAAGATAATACTAGTTATTGATCTTATTATTAATGAGAATTTGAGAAATTTTGTTCACATAAATATATTTGCCTTACATGTTTTTTTATCCTTATATGTTAGTGAAAACACATAAATTTGCAGAGGCAATGTTCAGTACAAGGAGATCAGTGGATACAACAATGCTACTGAGGACCCACCGGTCTTATTTTCCTTATTTTGCCATTTGAAGGGGGGAAGTAGAAAAGGGAAAATCTTTGACGGAACAAACTGTTAAAGAAAGGAAGGTGGTACAGCCAGAAATCTCCTCTAATGACAGTTCTTTTTTCATTTACTGAAGAATGATGTGGCAACATTAGTGATGCTGAAGTAGAGGATAGTAAGGTTTCTTTCAGACGTTTCACAGAATCACAGAATATGCTGAGTTGAAAGCAACCCACAAGGATCATCGAGTCCAACTCCTGGCCCTGCACAGGACACCGAGAGTCACAGCCATGTGCCTGAGAGTATCATCCAAATGCTTCTTGAATTCTGTCAGGCTTGGTGCTGTGACCACTTCCCTGGGCAGCCTGTTCTAGTATCCAACTACCTTATGGGTGAAGAATGTTTTTCTAATATCCAACCTAAACCTCCCCGACACAGCTTCAGGACATTTCCTTGGGTCCTGTCACTGATCACAATAGAGAAGAGATCAGTGTCTGCTCCTCCTCTTCCCCTCACAAGGAAATTATAGACTGCAATGGGTCTCCTCAGTCTCCTCCGCTCCAGGCTGAACAGACCAAGTGACCTCAGCTGTTCCTCATACGGCTTCCCCTCAAGGCCCTTCATCATCTTCACTGCCCACCTTTGGGCGCTCTCTAAGAGCTTAATATCTTTCTTATATTCTGGTACCCAAAACTACACATAGTATTCAAGGTGAGGTCACACCAGTGCAGAGCAGAGTGGGACAATCCCCTCCCTTGGAAGTTTCAGGTTATTTAGGTTTACTCAGAGTTTTGCATTGCTGGAGCCACAGCTAATTAATGCATTAACATTTAATCTAGGTCACCAGAAAATACTACTGCCAGAATGTGCTATACATTTTCTTCCTGTAGTTTTTACACAGTA
Source organism: Myiozetetes cayanensis (assembly GCF_022539395.1). Classification (NCBI taxonomy): domain Eukaryota; kingdom Metazoa; phylum Chordata; class Aves; order Passeriformes; family Tyrannidae; genus Myiozetetes; species Myiozetetes cayanensis. The sequence goes on along the minus strand of NW_026087411.1, from coordinate 81,085,507 downwards.
CTCTGTGCCTTCCAGTAATGCATGAAGTGGTTGTTGTTCTCTCCTTCCCCTCCCAAGGGAAGTGTGTACACTGGCTGAGGGAAATTGTCTTGCCTTGTGTTTCTGGGAAAAGTCATAAGCAAAGTAAAGCACCTTGTACTTACGGGTTGATTTGCTTTATGGTACTTTCTAATTCCTGTATGAATAAGTTCCTTTGAAAAGCCTACTGCTTGGAAAAGTTTTATCTCCTGTGCAATAAGCCTTTTGACTGCTTTAGAAGTAAATGCTAGGTATATTCTTCTCCTCTTTAATTTAGTCCTAAATGTTCATCTTTCCAAAGGAATATAATAAATAGTCTTAAAATTGTCTTTTGCATTGTAAATGGAATGTCAGCTGTGCATAAATTTGGTAGCATGATGAAACTCACAAGAATATTATTGTTTAGAAACAGTGAAAAAATGAGTAAAGATCCTACCAAATAAAGTACATCACAATAAATAAACTCCCTCTATAAGACTAAGCTTATAGCGTCGCAAACACCCCCACTGCTCCTGGTAGCACTGCTCCAAGCAGAAAGCCCAGTGTTATGATAAAGTCAGCTCTCAGGGCTAAGTGTTCCAACAGCAAAATGAAGTTTGCATTTTTGTACTGGGTCCATTCTGTGAGTTGGCTACAGTATTGATTTTTGCAGAAGGCCAGACCATAGGCAAAGCTCTGAAATGTGGGTGCCATAATACCCTGTAAACTCTTCTCTCTCCTGTCTCTCTTTCTCCCCTCTCCCTTCTCTTTCCTCTCCTCTCTCTCCTCTCCTGTAGCCTGTGTTGTCCTGACTGATCAGTGCCCCACCATCCAGCTAAAAGGACATGAATTTCACCCTCTTACCTTCCACAATATTTGTACCTCAGGGATTGGTTTTAGTGTCTTTTCTGTATCAGCCAAAACTTAGCATATGCTGATCTGAGCTTTGCAGTTAAGTGCACCAGGAACACAAGGTAAACTGGAGATGTGCATGCAACTTAGTCATCTTGTGCATTGCTCCCACCACCTTTAAAAGATGAGGGGAAACATCCCCATACCCTTTAATTTTATACAAAAAACTAAAGTACATTTTATGTGTTTTCAATTTGTATATGTACATGCGTATGTATATATATACATGCACATTTCTATAGTACATTTTAAAATTCTTGCGTATTTGATATGTATGAAAACACATGTTCCTTTTCTACAGGCCGTGCAATTCTTGCTGGAAAATAATATTTTACTTTTATCTCAGGTACAGGCTTTTACAAATAATTCTAACTGAAAGCTATTTATATTTTGCTTGCTTTTTTAGATAAAAGAAGTAGAGTCTACTGGTTTAAAATTGCTTATTGCAGTAATGTTCTGCAATAAATATATTTGATAAGAGGTAGTTCATGTAGTTCATCTTAGCATGAACTAACTTTTGATAAGAGGTAGTTCAAGTTAGCATGGCAATTTTTAGTATCTATTCAGCTTTCTGAGTAGCTTTAGAATTCTGTAACTTGTAAAACAGTCAGACAGAAGCCTATCTTGGGTGAATAGTTTAGCTCAAAATACTCCCTTGCCTTCACTTTGTTTTTATTGCTCCTTCAGTATGAGGATGCTGCCAATATTTTGACACTTTTTTCCCCTTAAAATCTGCATATCTCTGTCTGTGATGGTATGCCTTCAGAGAAAAAGAGCAAGGGGTTGGGATATTCTTGAATTTTCTTGTCAAAACACCGACAGGATAATTACCAAGAGATGATACAATTTGTCAATGGGAGAGTGGGTGTTTATGCTTTGTGAGGGAATGTTGGTACGGTGAGTGCATTGTGCAACTGTCTCATCCTGCTTCTGTGATGTGAGAGGGTCTCCATCTTCAAATGCAGTTGGGGAACAAGGGCACTTCCATGAAAGGTGGCCCAAGATCAGTGTTGCCTTTGTCCTAGAGTGCCTGTTTGCTGCGTTGTAAAGGATAGAGGCCTCCACACTGTGCCAATACCTTGCAGGTCTCAAGAGCCGCTGTAGTGAAGGAGGTTGTGTCAGACATCACGTAATGGCTTTCTGGCATTCCCGCATCTGGTCTCTCTATGCTCCCAGCGATCCTTTTGTGGCCAGTTATCCTGACTTGGTGGCTTTTTTGTACAGGCAAAGCAACATAAACCAGACTGATTACAAGGGGAGGACTAGACCTCCACCCTTATTCCAATATCACAAAAATGCATGCTCCACAATGTGACTTGGGACACTCCAACAAGAGCAGGAGCTTCAGAGGTATTTTCTTGAGCTCTGGGAATAAACTCTTCTTGGCAGAGATTATTTAGATTTGCTTGGGGAGGCAGAGCTCTGTCAGTGACAGGAAAAATTTTCTAGGGTGCACTTTGTGCTAAGCACTCATGGAAGCTCTCTTTAGCCCATCAGTTGCCAGTTACCTTATAGCACAAAGTAGTAACACAGAGGACTACCTTTGAAAAAGGAAGGAGGAAAGGCAGTTGCTTTCATTTGCAACTTTATTTTTACTAATGGATACTACAAAGCAGAATTTGTGAATAGTGCAAAAATAAGGAATTAGTGGAGGTCAGATCATGACTATATGACTCAACCATAGAGTACTGTAAAGTAGAAATAGGTAAGTGTTCTGCTTACATTATCAACAATGTTTATAGAAGCTTGCCATTAGGTTGGAAAAGACCTCCAAGATCATGGAGTCCAGCTTTTGACCAAGGAACACACTACGTGCCTCATCCAGTCATGTCTTGAACATGTCCCTGAGCAGCCCATTTCAGTGCTTGACAACCCTTGCAGTGAAGAAATTCTTCCAACCTGAACCTCCCCTGCTGCAGTTTGAGGCTTTGTTGTCCTGTCACTGGTTACCTGGGACAGGAGGCTGACTCCCACCTGGCTACAACCTCCTTTGCAGTAGTTTTAAAGAGAAATAAGGTCCCCCCTGAGCCTCCTTTATCCAGGTTAAACACCTGCTGCTCCCTCAGAGACAATCACTTCCCTAGTCCTGTTGGCCACACTATTTTCGACACAGACCAGAATGCTGTTGGCCTTCTTGGCCACCTAGGCACATGTTTTATTATGAACTTTTTGGAACAGGGAGTAGCTCTGTCCTGTATTTTGTTGCCTGGCACATTGGATTGCTGTTCTGTGTCAGGTGCATCCAAATGCTACTGCAAATAAATAACAGTAATACAGTGCAGACTGATACATTGCACTTCCTTTGTTAGTTCCCCAGTAACACTTACTGGTTTAACACCACCAATGCTTTTGGAATAGTGTAACAAATCCGCAGTCCAGGAGCCTCCTCCTTCAGTACTCATCATGGAGTAAATAGTACCTTCTAGGTTCAAAGTACTTAACATTATGAAAGGGCTCTGCCAGGAAAGAGATTTTTAAATGAGGAAAGTTGAGACATGCTTAAGAATTCTTCTTGAAACAGATAAATACTACATGCTAAACTGGGGGAAAGCCTCCAGTTTAATGTGAAGATTCCCGAGTTGGCTTTAAATGCATTGCTTTGTGTACAAGGAGTCTAGCTGTGGCAATACAGAACTCTTTGCAAGAGAATTTACTCTGCCAGAGAGACTGCATCTTTCAAGAGCAACAGCAGTAACAGCAGAAAGATACCTTCTTTTTTGCCATAACAATTCATCAAAAAATATTAAAAAACTAATACAGGACAAATCTCTGGTAGAAAAATGATTCAAAAAAAGAGATCCTATTTAGTCAACAAGAATGAAGCTGTGAAAAGACTACAGTGAAAGAGGATGAAATCATCCCAGATGCTTTAGAATGTACCAGAAGCAGGTTTTCTGCTGGATTTCATACCACTTTGAACATCATTGGTCCCTGACTAAGCTCCTTGTCAAAGCCCGGCTAAGCCATGCCATCTTTCCTGGGGACAGCCAGGTGTGCCTCAGCCATCACAGCACCTGTGCTTGTAGCATATTCCCTGTGGAGGAGGACAGCAGTGAAGCAGATCATAAGCTTTCTTTTAATAAATAAATTGATAAAAAGGTCTGTGCAAGAGACTTTGCTGAAACCTCTCAGGGACGCTCTGGCCCAGTCAGTCTTAAGAACTGTGGCTAGTTTGCTTTGAAGTATTTGTATCAAAGTAACATAAACACTGCACTACTTCCCTTTCATTTATTTTCTTTCACATGCTTCCAAATGTGCTAATTTTATGCAAAGATGTCTGTTAGCTGTAACAAATGTTTATCCTCTGCTAGAGCTGAGCTCTTATGAGTACACAGCAGCACTTGAAAGCAGACATTTGAGCAAGACAGGTATGCAGCTGCTCCTTTCCTTCCTTTTTTTTTTCCAGCTGTCCCTTCTCAAAAGAGCTGAACTTCCTAAGGTCTGAGTTGTAATTAATCAGCTTCGGTGGGAGCTGTGCATGAAGTACCTGAAAGTAGCTGAATGCTCAGAAAGGTGTATCCAATACTTGAAGCAGGTGATTTCTCTGAGCTAGCTATTTGTATTCCTGGCCAGCAAAATAAGCTGAACTTCTGAGCAACTCAATCACAAAGTAAAGTAACACATTGGTTTTACAAGTAAAAGGGCCTTAACATGCTGCAGCAGAAGGTAGAAGATAGTTTTCCCAAGTGTTTTGTAATGCGTCTTGTAAATTTTGACTCCACTTCAAAGGAAAACAAGTAGATGTGCTTTCTTTGGACACTGCACCGCCAGTATCCTGGAATAGCTTAAGTACATTTTACTTACGATCATGTCACATCAATGATACTTTTTAGTTCATGAGGGGGAGAAAAGCTTGCAGAGAGCAGGTGATTGACTTACATCTGTTCTGTGAGAGCAGATCGTGATTTGTATCATTACTTTTCTGATCCATCACTAGAAAAGATGTTTAATACAATGAGCTGCTAAACCCAGTTGTTGGTGCTTTATTAGTGAAATGAGATTAGTATACTCTCTAATGGTGTGATTTATATCAGATTTTTAGATTTTTTTATATCGCCCAAAGGCCCCAGTAAGTGCTAAGACTCATCTTGCACTGCAGCTAAACATCCTTAAAATCCCATCACCAAGGTGAATATGATTTGCTCATCAAATTTATGACACAAATTGGCTTTCCATATATGTTTCAAATTTATATGTCAGGTATATATAATTATATGCACACACACCCCTTTAGGAAAGACTCAAATAATTCTAGGACACTATGACTTAGAGAATATAGAATGCAGTTTGGGGGTTGTTGGGTCAGGAAACAGGCAAACTGAAATTCAAGAGATTACAGCTCCCTGCTTGCCAAGTTGTTCTCTTTGACAATTCCTTCCTGTGACTGGAGTCTTGCCCCACATTTGATCCTACAGTGTGGTGGGTTGACCTTGGCTGGTCACCAGGTGCCCACCCAGCTGCCCTATCACTCCCCTTCCCAGCCAGGCAGGGTAGAGAGTAAGATGGGAAACAGCTCGTGGGTATGGATAAGGCACTTAATTAAAGCAGAAGCTTGCATGTGCAAAAGCAAAGCAAAGCAAAAGATAATACGGTTTATTCTCTACTTCCCCTCAGCAGTGACAGTCGGCCACCTCCAAGAAGCAGGGCTTCGGCACATGTAATGGCTCCTCAGCAGGCAGCCATTGCAGATGATGGCTCTGCACTGTCAGAGCAGCCTCTCAGGGCATATCTAGAGCAGAAATCTAGAATAAATAGCAATTGCAGTTTCAAAATACTATACAAAAACCTTTCTTAAGTGATGAAATAGGTGATGGACAGGAGTCATTAGTTCACTTTCTTCTGAATGTACCACCCTGTGGAAGAATTTGATTTTATGAGTAGTGATACAGATGCTGTTAAACCACTGACCATCATCTATGCAATCAGCACTTTTTTTTTCAGTATAGTTATTTAGTATAATCTAAAGTGTTCCTTCTTCATGGATATGATCACACCAGTTCCACGTTGTTTATTTCATCCAGTGAAAAGATGTTTTGACAAAGCTATATACTTCATGCTGTAAAATACAGTTCATTAAATTGCATTTTTGTTGAGTTTTTTGTTGGCAGTATTTGCAAAGTAGTTATTAAAGGAAACTGTAAAAGCTATATTTTTATTTATATAATATGAAACTGTTATTAATCATCTATATGTTTTGTTTTGTACAAGGTTTGTTCATTAAACCTTACCTTATTAAAGAAATTATTCTGGGATGTAGAAATTCATCACATTTCACTTTTCATCAGCAACAGCTGACTATAGTCTGGTGACCTAAGCTTGTTTACACAAGTCACAGCTCAATGTTTAATGCACTAATACAACCACAATATGTAGTTCCACAACTTCTTTTAAGCTCCAGCATAATTAGCTTCCGTGAGTTAGTTAATGAATTAGCTTTCATTAATACCTCACCTCTACAGTTACAGAGGTCACCTTCAAATGCAGACAGAGGAGTTTCTGATCGTAATTCTAAGAGCTGGCAACTGTCCTCATTAATAGCTGTAGATGTTAACTCTGAAGCTTAACAAATACTATCAAAATTTGAACAGTAATATCAGACTACTTTTTACCTGTCACTTCTTTATCACATGCAGTGAAGGTTCTCCCTACCATGATTGCAGCTGTATCCATGATGTATTTAAAACCATTTGGTTCCTTATTGGCTGCCATGGGTTGCAAATGCCATGGACAGAATCTGTGCTAGCCCTTTACAATGTAATTATTTGGGGTTTTTTGTTTGATATTCAAAATATCAGCACAGAGTTTAATGCGGCAAAAGTGAGAGGGCATGGGGTCTGGAGGCTGTGCAGCACAATTAGTTCTCACATGAGGTGGAGAGCTGTCTATTGGGATCACATGGAGCCAGGGCAGCCCTGGGTTTTCCAGAGGGAATTGTTACATGGACATGATGTGGTGACATCACTTATAAACTCTATGCTCACTTAGAATTTTCATTTTTCTCAAGAAAGAACTATGGTGTCAGTCTCAGTGTAGCCAGAGTTAAAATGTTTAAAAAAAAAAAAAAACCAAACAAAACCACAACAAATAAAGAAAAACAAAATCATTTTCTTCTAAAGTCTAATGTACTTGGCCATTTTGATGAAAAACTCCTAGGATTTTTGGGGCTGTAAAGAGAGAGGGTGAAAGACAGACCTTCAAGGAGAAGAAGAGGTTCACATGTTTACAAGATTATTTCTGTCTATAATAGAATAACCATGGAAAAAGACCCTTAGGATGGAAATGGGAGCTCTCTGTAATGGCTCTTCATGCTGATCAGCAGCGACAAGATGTAGAAAAAATACCAGTGGCAGAAAACTCACCTCATTTGCAAATATAATTGTCTCCAAGAGAGGTTTTCATACAGCTGAAGACGCTAGTCTCCTTGCCACTCATTACTGAGTGGTTAGTGTAAGGGATGTTATAATCATGCAGGTAAATGAGGAAGCAGGTAACTAACCTTCACCACTTTGAGGGTTGCCTATTGAAAACCTGACCTCCTGGGGAAACAGCATAATACCCTGAGATGCAATATAAAACATTTATAGCCTCCTTTTTAAAAGGCTTCCAGAGGGGAAGTTTCAGCTTTTCCATTTTGTTGCAGAATGTTTTGCTGGAAGAAATATACTGTGAAGAAAGGAGCAAGCACAGAAAGTTAGCAGTAATCATGCTTTAGGGCTTTTTTTTTTATCAACTTCCTTGGTCATTTCTGCAAACTAAAATATATGAAAGCAATAAAATATGTAGAAACAGTCATACCCATTTAAAACAGGAATAGATATGTTAAAAATATTTTTCAGACTTTATTATATGGAGCCCTCTCTGAGTTTGAAGCTGAGCAGTGCAACCACAAGACAGAAAAAGCCTCGTGTTTCACATGTAGAGCCTAGTGACATAAAAACAAGCAGTTAGAATATCTGATATACCTTAGGAGCCATGAAAACATTTTCATTTATTTTCCAGTAAAATCTGTACCTAAACAGTTAAATAACAAATACAGTGCAAGAATTTCCTCACTTGGTATGGAAGTCTGTGACATGTGGCAGGGTGTCCACTCTATTAATTTTGTTAAGAAAAGTTAATGAAATCTGGTAACATAGTGTAAAAGTAAAAATAGCCTAATAGAAAATGGAATTATTTCCACTTAGTTCCACCTCTTAATCCAGCATTCTGAAGAAAGAACCTCATAACCCGACCAAATTTAGGCTGGATTTTATCATCTGAAGACAGGTATTTAAAAGGAATAGTTTTGAAAGTGAAATCTCCTTCTAATTGCATTTTAACCCACCCACAGAGATGCTGCATCTTATTGATTTGATTAGCTGATGGCCATTCCTCTTGTATACTCACAAATTCAATTTTTTTAGTATCATCAGGCAATTTCACTTGCACAAGTCAAGTGTGCAGGCACATACACCGAATAGAGCAAAATACAAAGTCCTTCCCCTGCTTCCAAACTGTGCTCCTTCTTTCTAACATGTTATCATTACTCTGAGCCATGTTTGCACATCCTACCTCCTCAGGGAGAAGAAGGGTCACAACAAGGAGATACTTGTCTCCATTTCATACCAGAAATCATTTTTAATGAGCATATTCACTTGTTTCAGGGCAATGCCCACCATATCGCATCCCTCTAAGCCAGAACACCTGGGAGTCTTCAGTAAGGGTATGTGCACTGTGAGCAGACAAAAAAGAGCCCTGCCAAAGATCCCATGATAAATTGCTAGCTGGTGTGACTTACCTTTGAAACATGAGCTGGTTTGCTTCATTATTCTGTTTGCAGCATATGTATGGGAAAGTTCAGTAAACTTGGCTATAAAAATGTATGACTAGTTTAAACATGAACAAAAATAGTGAGTTCATGTGTTTCCTGATGAAGATGGTGATGGACACTAAGAGCATATAGTACTCCAAGTACAGAAACCCACAGAGCTTTATTTAGTGTGACCTGTCACTGTGTCCCTACACGTTTCTAACAAGGCAGCAACATTGGCCAGTGCACTGCACAGTGAACTGCTTCAGCTTGAAAAATAACATACAGGGTGTTTCTTATATGCATGAACACAAACTATGGTACTAGGTTCTGCAGGGAATTTGAGTCAGGAAAATCTCTGCAAAAAGTTGGAAAGATTAAACACTGCTCTCCTATAATGTAGGCTGAAGACCCACAGTTCCCCATCCACCTTTTAATTCTGTGTCCTTTTAAACCCAGAAATCCATCTTTAATTTCCCCCACAAGCTTGTAGATCCCAGCACAGGGTTGGTTCAGGCAGCACAACAGTAGGAATATTTGATCCCAATCCAGGGCAGCCCTGCTGCCAGTGACGCAGTGGAGATGGACTTGTGCTGGTGCAACAGCGGGAGATTTCCTGTACATTTTGGAACCACATGGAGCCAATTAGGCCTGTAGCATGGATTTTCCTTTTATGACCTCTAATGTTGTTTTATACTCATCGAAGGAGTGAGGGGAACCTGCTGCTGGAGCATAAAGCCCATATATTGTGTTTCTCAGAAAAAATGAAAAAAAAAAAAGGATTTTATCTTTCCTGTGAAGTACATATGTTTAATTATCATCACTTACAATTAGGCCAAGGCAGTAGTCTTCAAAAACTGCATAAGCCTCCCTTCCTGATGGTATTCCTCATTTTCCCCCAGTGGCAGAAATGTTCAGGGAAAGATTTGCTGTGGTGGTTGAGCATGGTCCAGGAAAGCTTTATATTACATAGTCTTCTGCTCCATCTCAGACTAAATATATCTAGAAGAGATGCAAACAAGCATGGTTTTATCCTGCCTTTGCTTCTAACTGAAGAAAATGGAGTTTGGAGACCTTACATCTCCTCTCCGAAGTCTGAGCTTAGATGTGATACTGCAGTCCTTTTCAACAAGAAGTGGCGTGTCAGTAGAGCAACTTCAAAGCAGCTTAGGGCAGCCCTGGTCTTTGCTTACTACACTACTTTTTTTGTTGGGTGATGAGTTCCCTTCCACTGGTTATTTCAGGCGTATTTCAATATTAATCCATTTTGCATAAGTTAAGGTACTATATTCCTCAAAAGAACCCAGAAGAGTAGCAAAGCTGGTCTTGTTTGATACTGGCGAGAGAGAAATCACAAACTGAGATTTATAATGAGAAATTTATTGCTACATGAAAATGGCTCATTGTCTCGTCACTTAGTCTGAAGACAACTTAATTACCCCATTCCTTTGGTTTTATGAACAGCCTATAATTTCAAAGACTAACTAAATGAGATATCAAGGAAAAGATAAAGCAGCCGTAGGGTAAAAGTTGCAATATATTTCATGCATATCTGAAAAAGCCATAGTAAAAAAAAAAACCAAACAGCATCCCTTCTAAAGTTGAAGATATTATTGCACATGTAATAATTTTCTACACTCTTTAAATCATTCATGAATTAAGTGTTAGGGTAGAGACGTGAAAGGAGGATAGACCTGAGAGAGTTCTTTGGGTTGCTCTGGGAATTTGAGAGAGAACTTCTGAACTCCTCTGGGAGCCTAATGCTCTGCAATAGATGTAATTCCTGAATTATTAATCAGAAGAGCATATACTCTCATAAATGATAAGCAACAGTTGAGGAAGTGACCGGAAGACTATTTTCAAGGAAGCCAGGGGAGTCATGCTCAGAATTTCATTGTTTGAACCGAGACAGATATAGCTGCTCTGATTCAGTAGCCTTAGGACAATTTACTCAACTCCTCTATAGCCATGCTCAGAGATGGGTGAAGGGTAGCAAATACCACCTCGTCTCATTTTTTAGCCAAAGAGCGACATTTGGAACAAGCAGCCTGCTCCACAATGCCAGGAGGCATAGCACCAAGGCAAAACACGGCTAACAGACCATGCCAAGCAGGACAATGCTTCCCAGCAGGCTCCTCCAACCCTGCTGCAGATGGCTGGTGTGTGAGCCATCAGCCCAGCAAGGCAAGCTCCTGTGGTGTCTTGCCAGAGCACCTGCAGGAAGGCAGCAAGAGCCAGGAATTGCTGCCTTGCTCAGATCTGTTGATGGGTAAGGTGTTATCGAAAGGGAAGCAATAACCTCCAGCCTTGAATCCAGTTCCTCACTTCTTTTTACCTTCCTTTGAACACTTTCCAGCTCTAACTAAGAAATTGCTACCTAGAGAACTGGGAGTCTGGCTATTAAAGAAAATGTCAAATCGTGAATGCAATGCCTCTTTCTGCAAGTGTTGGGAAATGCTTAAAATCAAGACTGGTCCTGAAAAATGTTTCAATGTTTTACTTGTTTCAAAGATGTGAAATCTGGGGCTTCTACTGATATGCAAGAAAAGGGAAGAAATGTGGGATAACAGTATCCAGATCAGTCTCCAGAAAGTAGGGAAGCAGTTATTTTCACTTGACTTGTGATTGTGTGGAAGGATAAGGTCTTGTCATTTCTAACACCTAAAGAAACAGAGGTGAGAGATCAGAACAAACATGCCAAATTGTTGTATCCTTATGAGGAACTGTACACATTACTGGAGATGTGCATAACTAATCTTTACAGCAAGTAAGTGGTGGGAAAGAGATGATCGGAGGCAGCATAATTTAGATTTTTCTATCTAGAAAATAATTGCCTATAATACCAGAAGAAATGTATCACAGGAAGTAATGATGAAGAGCTGTTCAGTTAGTTGCCTGGTTAAATATTTTGATAATGCACAACCTTAGGTACACTATTCTGAAAAGGGGTTGACCAGTGTTCCACTTCTTGTTGGGATGATGTTACAAGACTATCATGCATGAAGGGACCCAAACTTGGTGTGTTTTATATCCAGATGCTCTGACTTGGAGAAGACTGTGTAGTGAAATGTCTGTTCAGAGGTTTTCTTTTAAAGAGAACTAACTGGTTTAATTCAGAAATGAGCTTAAAAATTAAAAAGAAAAACCAAACCAAACCAAACCAAAAACCCCACAAACAAACAAAAACCACCAAACCAAAAAAAACCAATAAAGTAAAACAAAACAAAACAACCCCCTATTTTGTATGCAGTGTGGATGCAAGAGCCCAGGAATGAATTGAGGAGCTAAGTGATTTGACAGCTCAGCACTCCTCGCATGCCTCTCCATCTCCAACCCCCTTTGAAGCAGACGTGGTCCCTCAGAGTGGCTGAGGAGGACAGGTTTTGAGAACAGAAGCCCCATCTACAGCAGCTTCTGAATCTGAATGTCAGAGTTCATTTCAGTGCTTAACAGATGACATACACATGACATACACTAAAAATGATTGAAGGTCTCAGTAATGCAGGGAAACCTGAAAGGCAAACCTTGAGTCCTTCAACGCACAGAAGCAGCACAGGTTTGCTCTGCTTCTGGCAGGGGAGGAAGGGGAAATTTCTTCATCTAATGGTACTACTGCTGTTCCTTGTAGGACAATTACTCCTGAGTGGGTATCCAAAATACAGAAACATAATTCTGAATTCTCTACGCTGTGCTAAGGAGCAGTACTTCTGGTACTAAAATCACAAAGTGCACTGCCCCAGAGCAGCAGAAACCCATACCACATCCCAGGACATATTGGCTCTGAGTCCCAGTGTACGGTAGAGAGCATGAGGAACTCAAGAACTTCAGAGAGACTTGGGATGCCATGGCTGGGTACTCTCCCTAGGCTTTCCCACTAATTGTATGCAAAACCCATCATGCTGGGTGTTCACCACTTCCACACAGAGTTCACTGCACAGCACTGTGCCTCACCCAGGCTCCAGCCTCAGCCCATTGCAGCAGAGGTAGGAGTTCACCCAGTGCTGGGGCTGAGTACTGTGCCTGCAGCTACCTGCTGGAAGGAGGGTCTGTGGTGTATGAATCCCCAGTGCAGCTCCATTTTTCTCCACCTCTGCGTCAGGCACGTGAGCTGCAAAAAGGGGAGATGCTCTCCTTCCCTGTTTTCTTATTAGGTAGGTTTTGGGCTCAGTAAGTAAGCTGGCTTTGAAAATTACTTTGAAGCCCTTCTGTGCCTCACTATGTGTAGTCTAAGGTTTCCTCCTGCAGTCAAACAAGGAGGCAGTTACTTAGTTCTACTTTTAGGACAAGGGATTTTGGCTCCTTCTCTGTATTCCTAACTTGGGAAAAGGTAGAGCTTATGACTGCCTCAAACCATTTTCTTCTTTTTCATAGCCAGTGAGAAAGAGATCTTTTTTTCCCTTCTCCAGTGTTCCTACGTGTTTGTGACAGCTTGAGTCCCAGGTTACACTGTTCCAAGTACATAAGAAGAAGAAAAATCACCCTCTTCAAGAAATTGTCTACTTTGCACCAGCAGGTCAGTATTTTAAAATTAAGCTATGCAACATCTACTTATAGTTTGAAAATTTAATTTGCAAAATGACTCACCAAAACATGTGTATAGTCTTTTGTTTGTTTGTTTAGGCCCAAAAATACATTGATTTAATTGCAAAATCAAATACAAGAATTAAAAAATATGACCAAAAATTGTGTTCTAATTTAGATTAACATTCACATACAGACATATGCAATATTCAGTTAAACTTTTTATTTGACCAGAATCAACAAACATCCACCTGTTATTTTGCTTATTTTTTAACGTAATAAAAGTAAAATCTATTTTCAAAGAAATAAGGTAGTGTCCATCAATAATTTACTTTCAATGGTTATAGTATTTAAAGTTATTCATCCACTGAACCCTTTATTAACCCTGACAGAGTGAATAGAGTGTCAGATATCATTGAAAGGCCTGGAGGATTAAGACACCAACCCTGCAAACTCTGATACGGTTGACAGTCAAACTAGTCTCCAGGATATAGTTAAACCAGGTCATAACCCTTTGCTTGAAGTAAATGCATTTAAGTCTGTTCATGCTTTGGATCATTGCTTCTCTGGCTGCAGGGAAAGTATAAAAGTCAGCTCAGCACTGGAAGAAGAATTTTATATAAATGCAATATACCATTCTTTTTCTTGATACATCATCTACAGATAGAGTCTGTATTATTTGTCTATAAAACTGTAATTATATACTCCGTAAAATATTGTAAAAACTAGAAGTAAAAAAAATATCAGTCTGGTGGGCTCTTTCAGTGATGTTAGGAATTCAGTAAGCAGATACCTCTCAGCAATTCTTTTAAATCCTTTAGTTATGTGCAAGAAAGAAAAAACTTTTGCTTCAGATATTTGAACCACATTTGCTTATTTAAAAAAAAAAACAAATTTCTTCCTTGTTTTCTCATTTAAAGAGTGTCATAAAATCAGATTGTGCAGCTATAGCATCATGATGCATTTTATTCATTTAATAGCTGTGATGACCGTGATTTTTTTGTGCATCCCAGGGAGACAGAAAAACCAACTCACCAACATTGTTTTTTCCCTAATTCAACACCCTGTCATATTGGGCTAACTAATAATATATTACAATTAGAAGCAATAATGCTAAAGGAGGAGAAAAATGAAAGACTGAGTATTAAATCTGATCCACACATCCAAGTCAATGTTGCTGCATCATGTAGCAAATGCTCTTTATTGGCATTATCCACCCCTTTTTGTGATCTCCCACATGGAACGATGCACTGGTTGACAAGTGTACATTAGTCACATTTAACATTCTTTGTCCTGGAACAGCAAGCAGGGCAATAATTGGGCTGAGCTGTCTTTGGAGAAGAGCCCCATAACTGCCCATTCTCAACCAATGCCTGTGCCATGATGCCTGTTTGCTTCCTGATGGGAGCAAAGAGCACAGCAGCAGCAGCACCATTCCTGACCCAATGCCCAACCTCTTCGTGCCCAACACCCCAGATGGAAAAAGGAGAGCTGTCACATGTCTCCTGCCCAGCTGGTGCCTCACCAGTTGCCCCACTGATCCCTGAGGAGCCATTTCCCCACTGCTTTTGCATGGGATGGCTTTATCTTCCCTTTGCAGCCACTGGCTCCCTGGAGGGCAAGAATTTCCTGCCAGCAGCATGACAGCCATTTTATTGTCACATCAGTGCCATGAACAGCTGGAACAGAGCCATGGAAACTTCTCCTGAATGGAAAATTAAACTTTTTTGAGCAAACTGGGTAAAACTAGTTGTGTTCTTTACTGCAGCAGTGTGTGTAGTGCAAACTGTGGCCCCTAGTGATGCACTGCAAGAGTAGAACAAGCCTAAATGTCTCTAGCTTAGGCACAAAGAGTCTGGGCTTTTCTTGCTTAGGCCATGCTTAGCATAAACTCATCCATTTAATTATTAAAATGGGCATATTTAGTCCTAGAAAATCCCTTCTACCCTGGAAGTAAGATCTCAGTAAGTTTTTCCTCTTGTCAATTTTCACAGTTTTCCCAGAGTAAAGAATCTGATTTCTCTTTTTACACAGGATCTAATTTACGTTTATCTTAGAGTTACAGCTTCTCATATGCAATAAGCACTCATTGCTTCCATACAAAATACAGTTTCTGGGAGCTTTGCTGGAGCTGATACTATCTGATATTTGAGAAGAACAGAAAAGCGAGTAAGTGAACATTTGTTCTCATTCATTTTTTGTAGAAAATCAATAATGTCAGATTATGACAGAAAGAGCAGTATTATGAACTAATAAAACCCAGCCCATTATTACATGACAGTTGGTGAAGGCAATTAATGTTCTGGGTACCTTCTTGTATTTTAAATAAATGAGCTTATTAATCAAATATAAAGAAATTTTTGTACACTGTAAATTATTCGATTTTTATTGTGTTGCCTTCAAGACCAGAAAGGCCTTAAAATTCCATGAAAAATAATGCTGAAAATTATTACAACCTCCTAAGTTTTACCATAAAAGCTGAAGTAGCAGTTAGCTGTATCTGAAAGTGGCAGATCCATGTATTACAGCACTTCAGAGGTCTTGTTTCCAGAGGCCGTCTCCCAGGTGGACTCTCGGCTGTCTAATAATGCAGACAAACACTGCAGCCTTTTTCTCAGTGGAGGAACTAATTTGGGTATTTCACGGGGGGAAAAAGGAGCCAGGGAGAATTAGTTTTTAGGTATGTAATACCTCTGAGATCTCTACCCTTTTGGTCAAATACAGCTGAAATTAGCTGACAGATGAACAATTATAAAAGCAAAACCTGAAAAACAGATCACATAAGCCCAAAATCCTTCGGAAAATCAGCTATGAAGGCAGAATGGACCAATGAAGGTTTTTTGTCTCTCTTACACACTTAGAAAAGCAAATTTGCACTAACAAACAAATCCAAAAAAAATCTGGGATGGCTGGTAGAGGGTGGCAGGGCAAAAGCATACACAAGTGCTTTAAAATTTACAAAATATTATCACTTACTGTCACTCTTTAACCCCTGGGCTTTAAGTCAAATAATATTATTTTCAGTGACAGAAGCAGAGATTTCAGGACAGAAGACGAAATCCATCAATAAAGGCAAAGTTTGAAAGGCTAAGATGCTGCAACTCTGCTTCTATGTCAGAAGGAAAGACTTCAGTAAAATAAATTAAGTTTATCTTTGATACAGCTCTCAGGTAATTTCATCAACCTCAACAAATATCTGTCACCCAGGGATGTTTTCTGATTTTTGGTAAAAGCACAGAATACAGAGGGATTTGCTGTCTCTGCCTCTGGGTTCCCACACTGGAGCCCAATTTAGCCACCAGCTTGAGACCATGCCTAATTACACTCAATGTCAGTTATGCATTCAGGTTTTTTGCTGAGACTGAATCACTGTCTGTTTCAAATTTTGGTGAGGTGACCATTGTGCCAGTAGTAGATAGAGAATGAACATGTAGACTTAACAGCTGTTTTCAAACGTTTCCAATTTTGTAGCTTGGTTCACATGTCAAGGCATTGTCAGATTGCTATGCTGAGTAGAATCAGAGCAGTGTGCTTTAAATATCTAGACTGAGACAGCTACAGAAACTGATCAGCAAATGGCATGAAGCAGTTGTACAGTAGCTATAGAAACCACAGCTTACACAATACAAATAACCATGGACCATTACCTACAATTTAGTTCACGTTCCTTCAACTGTGTCATGACATCTGCTGTAAGGAACCTTGTAGGGTGGGCTGAGAAAATATGTTAAACACAAATATTGCTGAACAAAGAATAAAGCCATTTCAAACTTAATGGTGCTACAAGGGTATTTAAATGTACTAATAAAGAAAGTAATGAGGGATGCTGCTGGTGCCAAAGCAAAACACTAGAGAAAATTAGCTACAGTGACTTGCCTGTGGAGCAACACACACTGGTGCAGGCTAAAGCAAGACAGCCTTATAATACCTTTAAGCATCAACTTTAAAAAACACAAACTATAAAGAAATTGGCACTATTTTTGTTACTTGATGGTGTACAATATCACCCTTGAAGATTTTGGAGTTTCCACAAAAAATCAGACTCTTGCTTCAAAAGTAGATTAAAAACAAAATTATTTTAAATGAAGATTGGTTTGTAGCTGATAGCAGTGACCACAACCTTTTCTTCCTCCTTCTGGGCCTCTACAGGTCCACCAAGAAAATATCCATCTTGTGTCAAGCAAGAAAAATTGAGAAGAAAAAACATGAGAAGGAGATGTAGAAACAGATATCAGAAGTAGTGAGGTATTATGACTCTATCCTAAGGCACAAAAGAAATTTTTGCAGCTCATCCCATCAGGTTGTCTTTTCTTTAGTTGTAGATCCAGTGGGCTGATGCCCTGGAGAGCACTCTGATTCAGGTAGGTTTTTTCAGTCTCTAAGTCAAGATTCTGAGTTTGAAATGTAGATAAAACCATAATAAAGCAAAGAGAAAAGTGAACCAATACCATGGGTGGTAGTGAGGCTTTGTCCACAGACAGGACCACAGCCTTTCTCAAGAATGAATGAGAGATGGGAATAGCTGCTGGTCAGCAACAACGCTGAGCCCAAGTCTGAAAAATGTCTACATTCCTCCCTGGAAAAGTGTTTGGTACCTGTATTTGGTAGAGGATTGGCTGACTCTGTGCCATTAACTGCAGTCACCCTGCTGTTAGCCGATTTTGATCCTTTATAGAGGGCGAGTGCACCCATGTGCACTCTGAATCCTGGAGTCTTCATGCATCAACCAGCAAAACAAGAAATTAAGACTGGGGAATTAACTGGTTTCATAGAATCATTGAATTATTTAGGTTGGAAAAGACCTTTGATATCACTGAGTCCAGCTATTAACCCAGCACTGACAAGTCCTCCACAAACCATGTCCCTAAGTGCCACAAGAGTGCCTGAAAGCAGGGCACGACCTGCAGCTGACACTTGAGTGGGTGGCAGCAAGTTCACCCCAGAGCTCTGTCTGGGCAGCTGCATCAGTCGTGGTGGGTGTGGAACTTACAGAGGCCATGGTTTTCTGCTGAATGGATGCCAGTGCTCCCTGGCCAAACTGTGCTTCAGCACCCTTCCTGCACGCTCTTCCACTTGAACTGCTGCCCGAAGTGTCATGGCATTACCTGTTTGCTCGCTCTGCTTGCGGCGCTCCTGGTTGCTAGTGCTCCTTTGCACTAGATGATACATGAATATATTAAAAGGAAACAAACCTTGTCCTTGAATTGTTGCAATTTTAATAGACAAGAGAAAAGGACTGCAGAAAAGGAAGGGCTGTTGAGCATGTTTTACAGATAAAAAAACCTAACACATAGGAAAATAAAACTTCAAGACACAGAATCTACAAGGATGTTCCTGCTCCTAGCTCCACAAAATATGTTCTCAGTCTACCAGTAGCCCATATACTGAACTCCAAAGAATTAGTATTTTCCATGTTTTGAGACCAAGATCATTTCACAAGTATCCTTGTAGGAGTGACCACTTGGTATAATGCTCTGTCAGTATGCAAAGTGCAAACAAAGAAATAATCTTCTTCAAGGAGCCTCTTTTTTCTGAAATCATGGGGTGTTTTTTTTCTAAAATCACTCCCTGTAATGGCTGTTACCAATCTATCTTTTTGTTCTTTGAGTTATTCTGCAGTAACAATCTCAAATATGGCATATAAAAATTTGATCGGTATGTGGAAAACTGACGTATGACAAGTTAGAATCATGACATGTAGGGCATTTAGTTTCCCCAAAGGATTATTGAATAATATTCCTCAAATAACTCCGTGCATTTAATGATGTTTTTTCCATACATTATTCATTTTTCATTACTTTCACATCTTATAGAAGGAAAATTTTCCCCAAAAGTTTAAATCAAATATTTGCAATTTAGTTCTTTTCATTATTCATTGAACTCTAGCTTGCACTTTCTTTTTCATAAACACAGTTCATCAAAAACAAGTGTTTAAGGAGAAGATAGTGGGTGGTGATATAACAGACACAGAATGGAACTAAAGAAAAAATTCCCACATTTTTGTGTTTTGCTACCTGGAAGGTAGGACTCAGAAGGGGAATGTCATGAGTTTCTCTGTGAACAAATATCAAGTTTACAGTGAAAGGGAATGATGGAGAACACTCCCAGGGCTGCCACTAGGAAGGTGAAAGTAACCTTTTTCCATGAGAGGGAGTTATATGTGCCTCTCTGACGGAGCAGGACATGCTGAACTATGCAGGCTTGATATACCTTTTTTAAATTATTTGGTATTGGTTTTGTACCAGCTTGTATTCACTTCTGGTGAGTGGCTGGAAGAGGTCAGGGGTACATTGTGAAGAAGCAAGAGGCATCTGAGCACAGCGTGTTGGCAGAATTCAATGAGATGATCCAGTCTGTGTGTGTGCTTGTAACATGCCACAGCCATGATAATGAAAAGCATATATCTAATTGTTGTTTCTTCTTTCCCTGATAGGAGTTAAAAATGGGATAGATAAGCTAATAGGAGGAAAAGGAAGGAAAACTAATAGTTCACACCATGTTTCCCATTCTGTAACAAGGTGTTGTTTTTAAGATATCTTGTCTCCGGTTAGCTGAATGCATATACTGAATCACTGACCTTCTGGGAATTTAACTAGTAAACTCCAAGTTTAATATGCAGCTCTAAGCCCAATTTCTGTATTTTCCCAAGGGTGAGCTGTCAGCTCCTACTCCTTGGCACTTCTTATGTTACAAGTGTTGCATTAGGCCTAATGCATCTTCCCTTCCTGAAATGTGTGTAATTGGTGTTGATTAGAAAGTTTCACATGAAAATCTGTGGTGAAAATATTAGAGGGAAATTATGTTAAAAACCAAACAGAAAATTGCTGAACATTATGGAACATTAAAAATGTGACAGGAGGCAAAACAGTGATTGTTGGTCAGCCAGTCCTGAAGCCTCCAGAGCAGGAGCCACAGGGTTGTTGTCCAACCCCCATGCTCAAGTAGGGTCACCTAGAGCAGGATTGCACAGGGCCATGTGCAGTCAGGCTTTGAGTAGCTCCAAGGACAGAGACACCACAACCTGTCTAGACAAACCATTCCAGTGTTTAACCATCATCACAGTAAAAAAAAAAAAAATGAACCTTTTTCTTATTTATAAATAGAATTTTCTGTATTTCAGTTTGTGCCCATCACAGAATCATAGAATCAGCCAGGACTGAGATCATCAAGTCCAGCCACTGTCCTGCCACTGGGCACTGCTGAAAAAAGCCCTTGTAGCCCCTCTTTGCATGTCATATGCTCCAGACCCTTCACCATCTTCATGATCCTTCTTTGAACTATCTCTACTATGTCCATGCATTTTGCTGGGGAGCCCAGAACTGGACCCAGCTCTCCAAATGTATTTCACTATTGCAAATGCTTCTTCTAATGCAATCCAGGAGGCTGGTGGCCATCCTTGCTGTGAGGATGCATTCCTGACTTATGGTCAACTGGTTGTCCTCCCTGGTTTTTTTAGGCCAAGATGCCTTCAAGCTGGTTGTCCCCACCTTATATTCATACACTGAGTTATTTCTTCCCAGGGACAGGACTTTGCATATATCCTTGTTAAACTTCACAAGATTGTTCTTGGCCCATTTTTCCAGCCTCTTAAGGTCCCTCTGAATGGCAGCACAACTCAGAATTAAGAAGCAGTTTCTCAAGGCATCAAGTCTGCAGCTCCTACTTAGCTTTCAGATGAGAGCTAAAAACTTAAGGACTTCGGAGTATCTGGTTTCAAATTCCTGCAGTGTTTTCCCAAATGCTTTGACAGGGAAAACTTTCCCAGTCATTTGAAGGTGCTCCTGGGATGTGGGAGATCCGGGCCCAACAGTTTCTTCTGCTTCACTCATAAGGAATAGCTTTAAACTCCTGTTGGAACTGTTTGAGTTCATGCAGGTTATTGTCACCAGTCTACTTGATTCCAAATGAATGAATCTTTCACTAATTCTTCTACAGCTCTAGCAAGATCCTTTTAACTTCCATTATTCTTCTCAAAAGAGCCATGAGCATGAGCATGTCCATTTACAACCTTTAGGGTGTAGAAGATTCTTGGCCAAGGCCAAGAATTCCAACATTTGTGTTTTGTATTTATTTAGAAATGAGAACTAATGAGTTTATATTCACCTGGGAGTAAAGTCTCTCAGAATTCTGCTATACCTGCTCTTTATTCCTTATTTTAGCCCAAAACTCAGACACCAGCAGCAGGTGCAATCAAAGTAACTTTTTTTTTTTTTAAATGTTATAAAGGGGATCAGAAAAGCACTGAAAAAGCCAAAACTCCCTTAGTGTGTGCAAGATAGGAGGGATCTATTCAATTAAAAAAAAAGTATAATCTGCTTTTGTCCTCAGAGGGGAGCATTTTTTCAGGAAAACATAATCTAGCATGCCAACTGGGTTAGACATACTACCTGTTATCATTAATGTGTAATATTTTTGTCCTCCTACCTGACATTGAGTCTGGCAGAGAAAACAAGTGGTTAATGAGCAGAGAGAGACCAATTCTTGTTTAAAAAAATTGCCTGTAAAAAAATCAAATAAAAGGGGGGAATAGATTTTCATTTCCATTACAGTAGTTCTTTAAAAAATACAGCCATGTAAAAAATGTGAAAGTGAATATGAAATACCTACAATAAATTAGTTAACCCCATGTAGTTTTGTTTGCCAGTTAGTCCTGTGTAGGAAACTAGAAAGTTGGCATATACACAGTGATAATTACTCCTTATCAGTTCAAATCCAAGTAAGGCTTAAATCTGCATTTTCTAGGCTCTACTTTATAATACTTTCCTCCAAGGGCCTCAGGGAATAGGGGGCTTAATTAAGAGTGTTTTACAAGTGAACTCCAGAATGATGTTCCTTTTGTTTACATTAACACCTTTAGCAATCATTTTACATGGAGATCTGTAAACATTGGTCTATTAAAAAGGATTTTCATCATGTAAAGTTATTCTTCATGTAGCTTCAGACTTTCATATCTTTGACTTCATTGTCATTTTCTGCATTATATATACTTTAAATAACATAAAAGCAGTTATTAACACCACAATTGTAAAAATTAATTTAGGGTTGATTTAAATGAGTTTACAAGGGAAATGAAAGCTTCCTGTTGCCTTACTTTCTTTTTTTTTTCCTTTGTTTAAACTAGAAGCTAGCAGTACTGCATATTTAACACCTGACCTTATGTATCATTCCAGGGTGTTACCTTCATAGGACTTGCTGATGACGATAACATAGACATGGATACTGGGGAAAAGTGCATGTGAAGAAATAATAGATTTCATGTAGTTCTATACTTAGCTAAGACTTTTCAGACTTTTGAAGAAGAACTTGTTAATTCTTTCCAGTCTATAAATGGTAGAAGAATGAAGCTTCTGAAATCCATTTGAATATTTCTTGAATATTTTGTAATATCTGATGGTAATGCTATTACTCAAAGAAAATAACAAGAAAGTCCTTGCCTGTGGAAAGAAGGAGAATTTTTTTCAGGAGATACAAACAGTTCACTTTGTTTTGCTTCTCACTAACTTGCATATTTCCATGGAAAGTTTATGGTTTAAACACATTTGCAGGCAGAAAAGTTAATCCAGTGTGTTCTGTAGTACATACCTTCTGTAATACATACCTTTCAGTCTGGTTTCCCAGGGGAATGCAGTTTACATGATCTTGCTATCTCTGTCTATCCATCTATCATATGACGACTACAAGCCCATCTGACAGAAAGGCAAGCTATCAATGACAAACCATTTCCCACAAATTTCTTGGAAGTCTGTGGTCAGGCAGATGAGAGAGATCTAAATAATGTCCTATGCTGAGAGAAGAGTTGCAGAGGGAGCCTAACCTGGTCAGAACAAAGTCATCACGGGCACACAGGCAACTCTGACACACACACAGCCCTTGCCTAGCCATGGAGACAGAGGGACACAGCCAAAACATAAGTGCATCATGAGCATGGAGTGATGAGCCATTCAAGCCCAAAGAAAGAGGGAAAATAGAGGTAATGCAGGGGAAGTTGGACAGTGATACAAGGGGATATCTGGTGGGTTATCTTGGCAGGGCTTAGGGAAGTCACTGGGTTATTGTTGGGAAGTGAAGCAATTCAGAAAAAAAATTCCTATGATAGCATCTGCATTAGTTTTACTGGTTCCAAGGCAATTTGTTTTCTTGGAATAATAATGGAAATTACTCTTGTGTTTGCTGTTTTAATATGACATACTTGAGTGTGTCAGTGCAGTAGAGGAAGAATGCAAAACTGTTGGGTTTATTAACATGAATTTTGCTGAAGGACTCAAAATGCTGAAATTTGAACAAATATTAGATTCAAACCTCTTGAGGGGAAGTAAAGCCATATTTGAAAATGTATTTAATATGTGCTATTTATTTATTTATTTATTATACTGTAGTTTCTCAGGCATATTTCCTTCCACAGTCACTGCTGAAAAAAAACCTAAACAAAACAAAAAAACTACTAAACAATAAAATTACATTTAGTATTATACAGAAAAAGAAATGGAATACCGTTCTGGAACCTCAGTGGCTGAAAAGATTTAATACTCCCAATTAACAACTGCAAATAAAGAGTGATTGATTATATGAAGCCAAATAACTTGTGTTCTGTTAAAGTATATCTTCCATCCAGTCATAATTTGAAGTTATCTAAAAATTAAGAATCTGCTACCAGCACAGGTAATTTGTTTCTCATTGATTACAAATAATGAATGTTCTTTGTTTTTCATTTGTATTTAACAAGGTTGAGCTTATAGCCATTTGTTCTTTTCACCATAGAATCACAGAATCATTGAGGTTGGGAAAGACCTTCAAGTCCAACTGACAAGTCCAGCACTAAACCATGTCTGTAAGTGCCATATCTGCATATCTTTTGAAAACCTCCAGGGATGGGGACACTACCCTGGCCAGTCTGTTCCAATGTCTGACCACCCTTTCAGTGAAGAAATTTTCCATAATGTCAAATCTAAACCTTCCCTGGAACAACTTGAGGTCATTTCATCTTGTCCTATTGCTTTTACTTGGGAGAAGAGACCAACCCTCACCTGGCTACAACCTCCTTGTAGGTAGTTGTAGAGAGTCATAAGGTCCCCCTGAGCCTCCTTTACTCCAGAGTGAACATGCCCAGCTCCCTCAGCCCCTCCTCATAAAACCTCTGCTCCAGGCCCTTCACCAGCCTTCTCTGGACACACTCCAGCACCTCAATGTCTTTCCTGATTTGAGGGGCCCAGAACTGGGCACAGGACTTGAAGTGCAACCTCATCAGTGCTGAGTACAGGGGGACAATCACACTATTCCTGATAGAGGTCAGGATACCATTGGCTTTCTTGGCCATCTGGGCACACTGTTGGCTCATGTTCAGCTGCTGTCAATCAGCATCTCCACGTCATTTTCCACCAGGCACCTTTCCAACCTGTCTATCCCCAGCCTGTAGAGCTGCATGGAGTTGCTGTGACCCAAGGGCAGGCTGGGCACTTTGCCTTGTTGAACCTTGTATAATTGGCCTCAGCCTGTTGACCCAGCCTATCTAGATCCCTCTGTAGAGATTTCCTATCCTCCATCAGTTCAGCATTCACACCCAACCTGATTTCAAGCTGCAAACCAACCAAGAGTGCCCTTGGTCACCTCATGCAGATCATTGATAAAGATACTGAACAGGGCTCATGCCAATACTGAGCTGTTACTGGCTGCCAGCTGGATGTAACTCTGTTCACCACCAGTCTGGGCTCAGCCAGACACAGATGGTAAACACAGACAGGCACCTGCTTATATCAGAGGCCCTTATAAAAATCTCACTGACTGCAGCATACATAGGTAGATTTATTCTGCTGCAGCAGAGCCCTCATTGAGAGTAAAAGCACAGGTGAGATCTAATAAGGTGAAATCCCATCCTTGCTGATATTTGAGAAAGCTAGAAAATCATCAGGCTTGAAATAAGGCCATATTTTGAAGTATTTTTCTTTTTAAGCACCTGGTAGCACTTGTGAAGTAGAAAGTCTGTCATCCTTTTCAATATGAAATTATAAACACTTGATAAGATCTAGGAGTTCACTCAGTGTACACAGTGTCAAGCTGGCAAGCCTGGTTAGTTGTTGGGGTTTTGTTTGGTTTTCTTTTTCCTTTTTGAGTCACTCTGAAAGCAGTTATATTTCTATAAAAGAAGAATGGGGACATTTAATTTGTTTCATTATGACAGGCAAACTAATCCTTAAAAATAGGAGGGTTTTTTATCCCTCTCCTGAGATAGTATTTGGTATCTGAAAAATACAAATACTGGCTCATTTCAAAGTGACATCCCTTGTGACAGCATCTGCTGTCAGCTCTGCTGGAACTCTCCCCTAGGTGCTCATCTCCACTCCCCCTCCACACCCTGTTACTGCCCAGTGCCCAAAATGCCCTTGAGCCTTAGCCCTAGTAACGCTTAGGCCCTGCTAAATGCAACAGTAAATGTGCAGAAGGTTAACAAATGTGCAGAAGGTTAACAACTAACCAATGTGAAACATCTGTATCTGATAAACTTACTCCACTTAGCACTAATAACATCACTGGCAGGAGCAACCAGTAGAAATTTTTTGCAAGTTCTGATGTTCTAGGGAAATAGCATGGCAAAAGTCCTTCTCCTCCTGCTCCTTCTCATTTTAATCCCTGATACCAGCTGCATTGGAGACAGTCCCCGCAGGGTACAATCAGCTGAGACCTCACCACTGCTCTTCATGGCTGTGCCCTGGGCTAAGTTCTTCTGTTATTTTCCTTTCTCCCTCCCCCTTTTTTTTTCCCCCCAGTTTTCCCACAACTTGATTTGTGCCATAAAAATCAACATACTTCACCAGCTACAGATGCTACTAATCAATCACTGTGTGTGTGGACCAGCCTCAGCATCCTCTGTGCAGCTATTTCTCCCAGTATTTGTCTTTAACAGCACACATTAGTGAATGCCGAGAGAAGAGTGTAGCAACAGATAAGCCCATAGCAATGTTTCTCCAGAATAGCTTTCTAGACCAAATAACTTATGATTCAGGAACTTTCCTGAGCCAGAAATTCTCAAGTGATATGTTTGCAATTAGGCATCCTTGCTGGAATTTTCTGACACAAACTTTTCCCATTGTTTTTCCAGCCCCTGCAAACTTTTAGCACCTCCAACACACACTAGCAAGGGTTTCCATGCCCTTCTGCACTGTGTGACTCCTTTCTGAATCATTTGAACCTGCAATTTTTTGGCTCCACATGGTTCCCCTCATTCTCATATTAGAAGGAACCATAAACAATGGTTTCCAGACTTCTCTATGTCACTCCATGCTTCAGCACGACCTGTTGGCTGGTTTTTTTCAAGGCTGTGAAGTTCCAGTCAGGTGTGGGAGAAGGTACACAGCTCATGGAAGAAGGAGGAGAGGTATGGAAGTGGCGAACCATTGCTGCTGATGGGAAGTAGAGAATAAACCCTGCTAATTTTTCACCTCACTTTTGCACACACAAGCTTTTGCTTTAATAAAATGCCCTATCCATACCCATGAGTTGTTTTTCTCTTACTCTCTCCCCTTTCTGGCTGGGAAGGGGAGTGATAGAGCAGCTGAGTGGGCACCTGGCGTCCAGGCAAAGTAAACCCACCACATCTCCTTTCCCAACATTTTGAGCAAGCTAGTTTCATTTCCAGGAATGAGGAACAAGGTACTAGAAATTAGATTTGATTATCAAAGACCTCCATAAGCAGCTTCTGGCTGAAAATTCAGCAAGTACAAACAATATTCTTCCAAATATACAAATTGGTCATGTTTGGTGGTGCAAGAAAGGCACAAGATTGAGACCACTGGTATGAGCATCTGCACATGTAAATTCTTGATATGTATCTGTAAAGGAGACAATGTACACAGAAGTATCATTTTGATTATTTCCTCCTTGCCTAGAAAGGGAAGGATGATTGCCCATGTCAGACCGGTATCACTTGCACACAGCTCCAAATTGAAAAGTGCTTTATATTTTCATGGGTAGTCACATAAAGAACTCTAAACAAGCCAAAATCACCAGTAAGAGAGAAGGCTTTTCCCTTTGAAAAAAAGAAACTATATTAAAAAAATAATTACCCATAAAGAAACTGTAAGTGTATTTTTTGTTATGGCATGGAGACTGAATGATAAAAGGGTATGAACTTACCTCATAACATCTCATAATTACATTTCAAGCATTGTAGTGAGAGATAAACAACAGCTTGGTAAAATGCAAGTTTTGCTTTTAATTTGCATTTTTTTATTGTTGGTTTTTTGATTTCTGTTTGGTTGGGTTTTTTGTTTGTTTCGGTTTTTTTGTTTAAGCCTACTTTGTAGCAGCCCTTAAATCTATATTTTCTGGTTTAATTAACAAAAGACATAATATATCACCTTCTAAATGATAGCATGGAAAAAAGAGTTTTGCAAACTGCAGTAATAAGTAGTTTTGTTAAGTTTGTCCCAACTCATGAATAAAAATAGCACATGCTGCATAGTAAGCTAGCTCTGCATACTGGCAAAAGAATAGAAATAGGGAAAGGAACATTTACTGTCATTTGGTCTTGTCAAAGCAAAAGGGACTAAAATCTTGTTCAAAGGAGGTCAAATCAGCATCCAATGGCTCTCAGAATGAGGCCCTTACATTTCTGCCAAGTTGATAGATATTTCAGTCAAGGGGATTAACACACTGAAGAGGAGCTGAATAAAAATATTCTCTCGTAGTCTCAATTCTGCAGTAAACATTTCCCAGGAGTACTCATGAGTTTAAAAATTAGTGTACTAAGCAGATCCCACAAGTAATAAGAAAATGGAAATTATTTGGTTAACATGTGCAGCACAAACTTTTGCTTCAGTGATGGACTAATGCTTCCATGCCCACTCACCTCCTATACTGTCTCAGATTCTTAGCTGGCCCTGATTTCCATTTGGACTATGTATCCAGACCATCCAAAAAAAAATAATCTCATTCTACATGACTTAAAGTGCTAACCAATTCTCACCAAGATACAGATTGACCTCTTCCTTGGTCTTTCCTTTGTGGACTTTCCAAATGCAGTCAGACAGCTAGATGACAAATGGTGAAACTGGAAGTGTATCCCAATGTGAGAGTTATTGCTCAGGTAACAGTTTTCCACCTGGAATGAGCTCCCCATAGTCACAAGCATCCTGTCTTTTCTGTTCTGAGGGGCTCAATGTACTGCTGTTCACAGGCTCAAGGTTTTGTCCTTCCAACAAATGGAGGTTACAACCATTTAAGAACCACAGCAGAGAAAACAAAAAAGCCATTGCAAAAAGCCGAGAGCCAACAGTTTATATGAGCAATGGCTTAAGTCACTGAGATGCTCTTTTTATGCATTTCTAATGTACTCATTACCATAAGAACAACAAAACAATTCCTTTTCTTCCTTTCTTTTTACTGTTACAGTAATAATTTATTTAAAATAGGACTTACATCAGCCAAGTTTATATATTACCACTGTTTACAAATGTTACCTGTAATAGGCAAGCAAGATCTGTAATTCAGAAAAGATTATCTCCAGAGGGTCACAACTTCAACCACAATATTAGGTTGGATATTAGGAAGAAATTTTTTACAGAGTAATCAGACATTGGAATGCGCTGCCCAGGGAGGTGGTGGATTCACTGTCCCTGAAGGTTCTTAAGATGAGGCTGGATGTGACACTCAGTGCTATGGTCTAGTAACCACGGCGGTGTTGGATAAAGGGTTGGACTTGATGATCTCGGAGGTCTTTTCCAACCCAGTTGATTCTATGATTACTAGATACAGAGAAACACAACCCAGCTATTTTTTGCAACAAGAAACTGTACACTATTGCAGATCAGCTCAATGTATATTAACTGAAACTCCTGAGTATACATTTTTTAGAGTGTTCACAAGGATGAACTTTTTGAATCAGTACTGCATGTCCAGGTCACCTCTTTCTGAGTTTGTGTAGGAAAAGTATTTTCCTACCAAGATCGGATACATGCATAGTGAGAAAGGAAGAATATATGTTGTCTTTAAAATATAGCTATGCTCAGGGGAGGATTCCAGTGCTTTCTTGCACACCATTCTCACAGTTACCTAAGGAAATCAGGCCTAGCTTAAAATATCACAAAAGCAGTCCACAAATGACTGTCAAAAAATGCTGAGAGAGACAGAATGGGAAGACATTTTAAGTGAGTTGCTTTATGAGTCTCTCCTCTGTTCTTTCTGCTCCACATTTTCATTTATGAAGGGCTGCAAAATGGTTAATGAGAATTTATAGAGGTCACAGAAGTTGTGGAAGACCAAAACAAATTTTAAAATAAACTGGTGATGTAGTTGTCCAGAATCAACAAGATTAATTTAGCCTGTCTTTGCCTCAAATGGAATGCGAAGGGCTTATTCCCAGCAAGCTATTACAGAACAAATCAATGGGGATAACAATCAGCTAGACAGCTGTGTGTTGGTGAAAGAGCCAGGCTTACAGGGGTCACAAAACTGGTATGGATGCAGCTATCTAGCTCTACAGAAGAAAGGCAACATTCATTTTGGAAAGCATTACAGAAATAGGGTGTACGATAAGACAAAGACGCTTCTTCTGTCGTGCCAAGTGCCAGTGAAGGGTTTCCTGGAGCACTACATCCCAACCTGTATTCTTGAACATAAGCCAGTGAAAATGCAAGGAAATGTGAGCATTAAGAACAGCAAGAGGTCTGTAAAATAAAATCTACAGAGAAAAAAAAAAAAAAGACCAGTGCCTTAGAAAGGGAGGACAGAGAAAGAAATGGAAATCTTCCACCATCATAAAGATTTTTACAAGTTCTTCCTGCTAACTTTATATTCAGGGCACATATCAGGCAAGAATTCTTAGTAGGATAGAGGGAGGGTAGCATTGTGACCACATGAGATTATGAACTTTTCATCAGTGCAGGAAACTCAGGTTATGTTAGCGTTAAGCAATTAGCAATACTAAAACATAGACCTAGGCACTCAGTCATCCTCCCTGCAAAACCGTCAGTTGTTCTGGGTCCATAAGCACTTCCTGTACTTTCCAGGTGTGGGTTGGCAGTCCACATGGGCCAGGGACCATTCCCAACAGACAGGCTTAATGGGAGCATTCTTCATAGCAAGGTAGGAGAGCTTCAAAGGGTATTTCCCTGTGCCATTTGGTCTCAGAACCAGAGAACTGTGTCAAGCACAAATTTGTGTTTTGGTACTGTAGTCAACCAGTAGAAGTCTGTAGGAAGGTAAACCCACCTCCACAGCAGGAGGAGTTAGGAAATATTCTAATGCCTTATCTAGCCCTACGTGCTTGCAGTCCTTTGTTACATTTACTAATGACCTTTGCTGGAAAATACAAACAACTTTGGCCTACAGTACAACCCCAATTAAATCCATTCTCCAGGATCCTTATAAAGAGGCAATGAAGCTGACCTTCATACAAAAGAAAAATCAGTCTAATATAAATCAAATCCAACGTCTCAGCTGGAGATAAACAACTTTTATCAACGAGAAGATCCAGAACTAGATTGTTTTATGGCATCACAGGAATAAGCATCAGCAAATGGTGCAAGGATATTGCCCTTCCATCATTTTGGAATTCAGAGGGGGATGGAAGCTCCACACTGAACCACAGCTCTCAAAGAGCCTCTCAGCACCAGCTGTGGGCCTAAATTTATCAAGCTTTACGAACAAAGACAATGCCTATAACACAGTCACTTCCCCAAATGTGCCCTGAGTGATACCAGCTTAGCTGCAGTAGCAAGGAGCTCAGCACGGGCTACAGATACCCCCAAAAGGGGTGACTTGCACAGTCTGCGTAAGCATGTTGTTGCCCTAGGTGGATTCCTGCTGTTGTGTGAGGCAGTTAACCTAATCCTAGCTCAGGTAGGTCTTTGCTGCAACTCCAGTGTAGAAGTATCTCCAATGGCCAGATAAACCACTGAGATAGTCCCTGTGTTTCCTACAGGACTTTGTTCATGCAGTCTCAGCATCAAGAAGCACCTTTTATGCATACACTGTGAAGTATTTTAGCATGAAGTCAAGGTTTGATTATCATTTTATTTATTTATTCACTGTCACCACTCTTTCCTCACACACAAAAGTCCTACTTCATTTCACACAGCCCATCTTGGTATCCTATTTTTTTGGGAGGCAGTGGAAAGAACAAGAGTATGTAGCCACTCTGGTGTCTGGAAGGTGTCACTGGGTGACACAGAAAATGGAAGGTAGGGTTATGAATATGTCCATTAATAATGAGGAAAAAAATCTTCAACTTGCTGTGAGAAAAGAAGCAGAATGCTGAGTGGCATAGGCCAGCTCATCCAAATGGGGAAATCTTGAGGATAATGAGTATTTTCCTATTGTGAACTGCTCCTTCCCTAGACAGGCTCAGTTTAGGCATGTTCAGTTAAGATATCTAGTTTGATTGATAAAAGAAGGACAGATGAAAACAATGGATTTAGTGGAGGTAAAAAAGAGATCATGAAGAGCTCCAAATTCTTGAAAGCTTTCAGTAGCAGGAGAGTAATAAAGGCAGTTCAGTAAAATGTGTTTTCTGAACTCAGGATACAGTTTAAAAATAAAGAGAAGAGAATCTGAGACACTTGAAGCAAGATAGCTTTGAAATAAATCTGTGTATTCAACCCTGTTTCTGAGATGGAAGATGACTTTGAAGAATGTTTGAAGGACCTCACACCCTGTCAAGCCTCAATCTATTCCCTTGCAATCCCACACCATTTGGTCTAAGTCACCTGAGAGAAAAAAAAGCTGGGGAGTGTATAATTTTTTTTCCTATTCCTTCTGGGTGGTCTGCTGCATCGCTTGAAATCTGTATTTTTGTAGCAAATAACGAAATAAATTGACCCCCTTGAGCTCCAGCATATAGATGGAACATTCAGTACACTGCAGAGCTGTAAGTCACCTCTGACTCATCAGACCTAGACCCCTGCTATCTCCAGCAATCATGCCACCTAAATGAACTCATAAATCTATCTTGTCCCATATTAAAAATGCTGTGGGTGATTGCCCAATTCCAAAGCCTTTTTAAGCTCTATTCTGAAGGAAACTTTCTTCAAACTTGTATTTAAAATTTATTTACAGACAGCTGTTTTTGTGGCATGGAACCCTTTATCTTAGCCGTCCACCTTCTATAGCACTAACCCACAAATCCAGTCAGCACAAAAACAGCCTTTCCAACCCCTTATAAACTTTGCTTTGCCTGAGGGAGCAAGCCAAGCTCTTTTGAGTCTGCCCCAGAATAACAGAAAGTCTCTGCCCCTCTGATTGACCTTCCTCTGCATCTATGGCAGCTGGAACCCACATTTTTTGGAGTGGATTTTTTGTCGTTGTTGTTGTTTATTCCTTTTTTTAAACTGCCTGACCGAAGTTGCAATCAGTTTTCCAGAGAGACTTTAATAGCAGCTTGTACAATGGGTTAATACTTGCTTATCTGCAGTAGAAATATTTAATCTGGTAGGTTTCAGCTGTGTTTTTCCTTTCTTCATTAGAGCATCTCATTGAGTATGACTGAACATCACATGCACACTTCTACTTCTCTCCTTTCTTGATGATAAATCTCAAGTTTATAATGGTAGTTATTGCTATAAGTCCCTATTAAATTTTCTTCCACTTCCATAATTCCAATTTAAAGGTTCAGCCAAGTTCTTTTATTTGATATTTGAATCCTCTTTTGCAGTGCTGGCACTGCAGACTTTTTTATTAGCAGTAGTTTCCATTGCAACACGATTTTCTTTTCCTGCTGACTTAATTGATAAAAACACTAAATAATCAAACTTCATCATGTGTATTTTTAAATCCAAGATACAATATTACAATTTTTTTGTGTAAAAAATACATTCTAGACACTCACAGTACAACCTATTGTTTCTCAAACTGTCTCATTCTTTCACTTATACCCATATCTGATTATTTTAATAAATATACATGAAGTTTGTGAGTGACAACAGTATTTAAACTTCTGTTTTGAAAAAAAAAAAAAAGAAATTTTAATAACTTCATAAACCTTTCTACCCTAGATTGATTTGGTAATATTTTTAGCCTGCTGTATTGAACTGTTCAGTAGCACCAGAATTACTGTTTTATTGAGGTTTTATTTATAAAGGTAGGACCAAGCATAGCCTTTATCATAAGGCTGCTACCTTAATAAAAAAAATGAGTCAAAGCTTGCTTGTGATCTGAGCTTTGCCTTGATGCCTGAGGTTTTGTACCTAGATTCATATGGAAATCCCTAAATAAGTGTGGCCTGAAGTGCTGCGTAACACCATTCACTGTTGATTTGACTATAGGTCCAAGTTATTAGGTTTGCTGTCCTTTTACAGGACAGGAATGTTTCATTTTGGTGAGAGCTGAAGATCCCTGGTGTTTCTGTGCTCAGTGTCTCCCTCAAAACATTTTGCCACTTTTCTTTTCACTGTCTTTTGGAGATAGGTTAGGCAAGAGAGCCAGAGTGTTTTGATGCCCAGTGCTGTGAGACAGGCAGCCAGATACAGGCTGTTCTGAGGCTGGATGATTCATGCACACTGAAGAGAAAAAGGCTAGGGACAGTGCACTGTCCTCAAAATTAAACCCCTATCAACAGACCCCAAACTGGAGCAAACTGAGAATCACCAAAGCGCTGGTTCATGCCTCTGCCTTCTCTAAGGTCATAAAACATTTGCCTGTTTATTTTGAATTAGTTTTAGTTTAGTGTTTAACAGAGGAGTGTTGAGAGCTCCATATTTTGGATCTCTTCCCTGCTCCTTCCCCAGAAAAACCTCTGAGATAAACTTTTTCAAGCAGGACTTGTGAACATGGAGATCTCATCACATAAGATTAACTTCTAGACAAACCAGAAGCCTGGGACTTCCTAACTAATGAGAAGCCCCTGTGAGTTTCTTGTGCTAATTTTTTCCTTCTGTTTTGAGCAGCATTTTAATATTGAACTCAGCCAGGGCCAGGTGGGTGGTAGGAACAGCAACATGTTCTTTCTCCTCTTTGCTTCAAGGAGCCCTGAATCTGCTGACTAAAAATTTTGTTGTGAAGTACCTTGGGTTTCTCTCTAAAGTAGAAGCAGCAAAGTTTAAGAGCATGTAGAAAGTAAAAGTGGCAGCAGAAATTAACAGTCTGAATTTGGAAGTTTATATCAACTATGGTGTGCATTGTCTGAAGAGGTGTCTAGAACCAGGTGAAGTCAAAAGGGAAAACAGTGTAAATGACCAGAAGGGGAAAAGAGAGGCTGGAAGAGATACACAGTGAAACCCTGGAAGATTGGTTCTTTTTATTATGAATAGACAAGTGACTCTTGAATGAGGAGCCTTCACAGGCATAATCGAAGTCCACCTTTAGCCTTCTTTATCCTTGCTAGATTAAACAAGTAATCATGAGAAACTGGACAACAAGCCAGTAGAAATTCCCCTGCAATGCACTAGAGTAAAATCAAACTGTTTTGGAGCTAAATATCACAATGAATGCACTTGATGCACTGTGGCGGCACTGCAAATGGTGTGCGTATTGTGACAGCTGACACAAGGAGCAAGGACTGCTCCCCCAGGCACTCATTAATTCAGTAGAGCCCTGAGAACTGGAAAAGCCTGAAGACCTCTGGGACCAGTGTGTTGCAGCCATATGAAGGACAGAAGGAAAAGAAATGCAAGAAAACCTTACATGTTATTTTGCGTCATGACTGTCCTGCACAGGCTGCACTGAGCGCATCACATCTAACTCTCAGCATTAAGAAAGAACAATACTAAGAAGAGTAAAGGGAAAGTTCTGTTTGCCAGTAAAAAGAAAAAAAGTCCCAAAAATTATAAGCTGACAGGAAGGCTCTGTGCAGCGTGGTTTGTGGTACGTTTTCCAGTACCTAACATGTCCAACTGCTGACAATCTGTTATCAGCCATGGGCGGCGTTCTCGTGTTGTACTGCTCAGAGCCTAATTTTCAGCAGCAAATCTCACCTCTGCTAGCTGCTTTCTGTGGTGTTTGGGTTGGGAGGAGTAAAAAGCTCTGCAGAGAAACATTATTTTAGCTTTCTGCTGTTCTCACAGGAATATACTTTTTCAATTACAAAATATTCAACTTTATGAATCTTTTTGCTAAAACTAACTTTAGAAAAGAGGGAAATGTATACACAGAGACAGAGAGACAAGTATGTGTGTTATTTGTCTTGTTTTGGGATATTTAATCTTGCATATTAGGATATATTATGGCCTGCTGATAGACGAAAATTCAGGACATTGAACATAGACAATTCTGTCTGTCTGTCAAAGGTATGAGCCTGTAAACTGAATTACAGAAACAGTGTGGGACTATGCAAGCAATAAAAAAACTAACAAAGCAATAACATGCTGAAAAACCCAAAATTTCTCCACAGAAAAATCATGAAGTCAGACTTTTTCTGTATGCATATTTGTGTACCACATCTTGTTCGCCTTTATCCAGGCTGAATTTGTACAATTGCAAAGTAACGCAAACACCAAGGGAATTAAAGCTTCAGGATTCTATGGTGTTATGACAAACCTAAAACTAAAAGCATCCTACCTGGTGCTTTTCTTTCCCTTCCTTTTTTTTTTTTTTTTGATTTCTTCTTTCTGATCTGCAAAACACCAAAAGGCAATACCATGTATTCAGTGCCTCTGAAAAGTCTTCCTGGATCTCTTCCCACCGTTAAGGTCCTTAAATGTTCTGCTCTTCCCTGGCTCTGACCTGTGAGGATGCAGCTCAGCCAAGAGCTGTAGCACTGGTCCCTCAGCACAGCTGGCAAAGCAGCCCCTTTGCTTTGGAATCAGCAATGATGTGCTAGCGCTGTCTCTGAAACACAAAGTATGTGACTCTCACATGCTATCCCTTCTCTTCCCACCTCTCCACTGCCTATGGGACTGGGCAAGGACTAGACTTTGCTTGAGGAGTGGTGAAGCACCACACCAGAGACCTCGGTCTTGGCTGAGCAGTTGTGTGCTGCTGTAATACAAATATTTGACAAGTGGTATACTCGAAAGCTATGCTAAGACCTCTTGTTTTTTCACTGGGTAGTTAGGTTTGATGCTTTGCTATAAAAAAGCCTCATGTCATTTCTGTATGCTGTATAGTACATAAACCTATAAAAATCACACGGGCTATTGGGTAGACTCTGGGGATTCACTGTTTCAGCACGTGAGTAGAATCTAATTCAGAACTAAAACTCAAGGAAAAGTGTGAAATCAAAGTCACATAGCCAGGCGACATCTTACAGGAGAGGTTTGGGCATGAGAGCAGCTAAGGTGTTTCAGGAGCTATCATAAATATTCATACAGTGTTGCAGAAATACCGACTGTCTTACAGTGAGCAAAGTGTGTCAAACAGATAGAGCCTTTGAAGAGCTAACCTCCAAATGGTGTAAAACAGAACAACACTGACTCTGGAGATGGGATATGACACCTGTCTCCCTGAAGTGGAAGTTAGTGCATCAGGTAGGATAACTCAATATACCAGAATCTAACAGGTATGTTAGACACCAGTGTAATTTACCATATCTGCACCTCGGCCCATGCCTGGTGGAAAGATAAGCTTTGGATTGAGAGCACCAAGCCAAGAACAAGATCAGCTTTATAAGGCATGAGGATGCACTAATTTTTTGTTCAGCATTTTCCAGGTGAAGATTTTAGTGCAGATTCAGAGACACAGACAAACAAAGCATCTCTGAACCATGCTGGAGATGTACCTCTGCTTAAATCCTCTCCTCTGTCCCTGGTTACGCTGAATTTAGTGCTTCCTTCCAGGTAAGACAGTCTGTGATGAAGACATTAGGAACAGATTTTTTTTTTTTAAGAAGGATAATAATAACCTTCTTTTTTTTTTTTAAGAAGGAAAATTGTAAAATATATTCCCTCAGAACCAGCAGAAGTGTTATCAAACCATGCTATCAATTCATCAGCATATTGGCCTATTACAGGGAGCCCAAGCCAAGAAGTGGATACTTTGGAAATACATGAGTAATGGTACCCAGAAACTACTTTTTTCCTTATGGCTTTATGCAAGCCATATAGCAGGCACCTCTCAAGTTAAAAAGCTGTACAGGTTCTGTTGAAAGTTTTGATAGAGTTTAAAACTGACCGTAGTTCACCCATGAGTCTGTGAGTTTTAGTTTTGGGGTTTTTTTTTTAATGTACAGATTTTAGTTCAGTTTAAACTATTTTATTCCCTGTTTTTTACCTATTTCATCTACTGAGTGATAAAACCAGCTTGTTTTGTATATGGCATCAGTAATGTGTAAGTGTGACACACTGCTGTGCTACTGCCCTGAGATAACTGGGTACTTCTGTGTTACTGTCATACCTTGTTACTTGACATCAGCAGATTCACCTGAGCTGAAGCACCTTTGCCTAGTAGTAAATTTGTCTGTATTCCTGTATAATTTTAATTGCATAAAAACAGTTAATCATAACCCCCTTACACTACTGCAAAGTGGCAGGTCATACAGGTCATACATTCCAGAACCTTAGAGGAAATAACACTAAGTACTTTAAATAGCATTTGGTTCTTAATGCCCCAGAGAAGATCACAGAATCATAGAATACTTTAGGTTGGAATGGATCTTTACAAGTCATCTAGTTCAACCCTCCCTGATCTTTACAGGTCATTTAGTCCAGCTCCTCTGCAGGGACACTTTCAACTAGGTCAGGTTCTTCCGAGTCCCATCCAACGTGACCTTGAATGTTTCCAGGGATGGGTCATTACCACTTCTCTGAGTGACCTGTTTTAGTTTTTTGCCACCCACATTGTAAAAAATGTCTTCCTTATGTCTAATCTGAATCTACTCTCTTCTAGTATAAAACCATTACCCTTGTCCTATCACAACAGGCCCAGATAAAAACTTTGTCTCCATCTTTCTCATAGAACTCTGCAAATATTGAAAGGCCTCAGTAAGCCTCCTCTTTGGTGTCTTTGCAGTAAAGTTAGTTCAGCTATTTTATTGTCTCTATGCTGATTGCACCTTTTCTATCACTTTGTCACCACGGTGAGTAGATGTTATGCTATTCAGCTTTCCTACTTCAGGTATTTCTAGGTTTCACCATGAGGTAAAATATGAGAATATCTAAGTGGAAAAGCTGGGTAGTTTATCTGTTCACCCACCAGGAAGAGTCTGTGGGATAGTGTGAACAGAACCCTTTTCAATTCAGCTAATGATAGTTCCATTACTCACACTAATAAAAAACTCATGAGAACATGCTCAATTCTTTACATAGCTCAGGTATTTGTAAGTCATGGAGGCACTCTTCTTAGACGGTAGGATCTATCTCACTTAGGTCTCAAAAATTAGTTTCCAAACTCTCATCTATTTACACTGCTTCCCATTATGGGCAGCTGGGAAAAGCAGGCACATCCGGGGAGAAATTAATCTCCTCTGGAGGTAGGTAGTTAAAGTAGGTCAGAGAGACTGCATGTGTGGGTTGCTCTCCAACAAATGCAGTGGAAGCCTAGAGCAGCCAGTAGAGAATTAGACAACTAAACCTAAGTATCTGTACTAAGATTGTAATAAACTTGCCTAATATTTCTCTGTCAAGGATAAATAGCTTCTACAAGGAAAGTTGTGCTCTTGGTTATAGTTTCATGACTTTGCTTGTAAAACATGCCCTGCTCCAGGGTCTCCCATCTCTCCACATGCTCCTCAGTGTTATGGTGTGTAAGTAGGTCAGCACTCCTGTTAACGTTATATCACTCCAGTGATAAACCTTTTGTTTCTGCAAAAACAATGTCCAAAGGCTGCTTCTCTGGCATCTGTTTGGCCATGATAGAGTGAGCATGGCTTGCAGTATAATGTTTGTCTCTTTTAAATAGATCCCTTAATTTATTCCCTGTGTAGGAAACCTGTGTACAGATTCACTGCTGGAAAAAAAAAAAAAAAAAAAGGAGGACAAATGCCTCTGAAAGGGCAGACTGTTTTCAGCAGCATGCTGCCCATAATACCTGTGCTTGTTTTCTGTTTTATAGCATAAGCATTATATAAAGTAAATATAAACTGTGAGGATTGGTGGGACTTTTTGGTGCTCCTTATATAATATTTTTCCAAATGATACTCTGATTTTATCTTTGGTAAATTAAATTAAGTAGAAAGGTGAAACAGAAAAAATTTGGAGTCTTGGAGGATCAAAAATAATTTTACATAGGTTTCTCTACCTAACTGCTCCATATATTTGGACACTGCAATCCTAATTCTGGTTTTGTCTTTATTTACCATCCTTATTTGAAGATAATGGCAAATGTCATTATTGTAGCCAAGTACGAGAACTTGGTTGCTACAGTAATGGAGCTCTACTCAATACTTTTCCAGATATGAAACAATAATATATAGCTCATCCACTAAGAAAAGCTTGATATCATAATTATTAAACTTCTGTCTTATTTTCACCTTACATTATGTTAAAAAATCAACCACATTTTCTTCTTTGCAAAATAAGTTCTGAGAACAGGTGCATCTTCTGACCTCTACTCAAAACTTTTTTCAAATGTTTCAGTCAGTTAGAAGAGTCAATCATTTATAGAAATATCTGTGGAAAAGCACAGAATAGTTCAAGTCATTTTGAAAAGTTAAATTTTCAAGAACGGAGTTTTTCCTGAGCTTAATGACAAGAGAGCACAGCTTGCTGTCTTCGGTTCAACAGGACCAGCTGGCCATTTTCTCTTATATTACGTGAATTGTGGGCATATTGCAAGGCATGAAGACTGCACACAGCAGTTCTCACCAATTCCTCGCTTTGTGTCAGTATATATTTCTAGATTTCACTCAATCAATAACGTTACTCCCTCAGGACGTTTTTAAGCTCAGATTTGAAAAACCTGTGTTGAGCTAGAAAAATTTGGCAGCCTTAGCTAACTTAGAAGCTTGAACATCTTTAACTGAAACCTTGAAGCCAAATGGGACTTTTTTTTTTTTTATTTTAAATTAAATTTTAAATATTCAAGCTCTTAATTTAAAAAGACAATGCTAACACTTTTTTTCTGTCTCATGATAATGTCAGTATCTCAGTAAAACAGATTTTAAAATGTATTTGAAGAAATTCTCTAGACTTCTCTGAGAATATGGATATCAGCCCAAACTAGTAAATCATACTTTTGGTATGTTGGAGGCCAGCTAAGTACCACATTACAAGACTGGATAAGATCTGCTTTCCAGTGTTATCTTTATCATCAAGAACATCTTATGGTAGTTCAGATATGAAGGAGACTTGACCTTATGAAACAAGCAAGTACTCCTCACAGAAATACAACTGGTAAATCTTATTATATAATAAGAATTAATTTAGACGTAAGTATTTTTCCCATATGTTGCTCTCTTTAAAATGGAATTGTCTGAAATTGCTGAAATTATTTATCATGCAAAAAACCAATATGACTATTGTTGTTTAATTACTGTGCTCCTTGGACATTAAAAAAAAAAAAAAAAAAACAACAAACCAGTATACTAGATTTCAAAGATCACCTCTCTCTATACATATATATAACCCCAAACCTTGTTTTAAAATAATCGAGTGCAGTAGTTTTCATGGCCATGAAGTTCAGACTAGATACCAAAGTACCTGAACTTCCCTGGAAAGTGAGAATCAATGCTCACTTTCCTCAATCCCATTTTGTATGTTCATGTCTTGTGAAGGTACCTCCACAGGGAAGAACTGGGATTATGTGTCAACAGCCAGAGCAGGGGAATTGCAAATAGACCCTGAACAGGCATATAATTACAGGCAA
The DNA here is from genome assembly GCF_022539395.1 of Myiozetetes cayanensis. NCBI lineage: Eukaryota > Metazoa > Chordata > Aves > Passeriformes > Tyrannidae > Myiozetetes > Myiozetetes cayanensis. The sequence goes on along the minus strand of NW_026087411.1, from coordinate 81,044,625 downwards.
GCTGTATCCTTGATCTCTCCGTTTCACTCCATGTCCAAATCTCAAGCTCCTGGTTGTCAGAGGAGAAGCCTCAGACTGCTGGCCAGACAGAAACCCTGTTAACCAGCTTGTCTCCACCATGGTCCAGACTGTGGCCAAACTCTCCTTTTTGGCATGTCCCCTCGACTCTGACAAGCTGTGACTCCTCTCCCTCTCCCTGTGCCGTGCTTTTGCTTCCACACCAGCAAAGGTGTCTTTCCAGGAGATCTTTGATTGAATACCTCACTTAACCATTGAGTTCAAACATGAACACCAAAGCTGAAGCTGATACAAGATTTTCTTGGCAATACAATGTGCAAATCCAGCAATAAATACCTCCAAAGTTCTGCACACATAAAACAGTGCATACTGTTGCTCTAACAACCCCACAGTTCACAGTATCCACCTTCTAGAGAAATTCCAGTAAAGCCTTATTATTAATTAAAAATCTTTCTCTAAAGAAGAAAAGATTTTCAGATCTCTTCTGCACATATCTTTAAATCATTCAGATCTTTCTCCACCTTCCCAGTCTGATCTTAAACTTAAGATGATTTATGGTGTTATTCTGGCTACAAATACTACAGCAATGAGCCAGGACATGAATATTTTTCAGGTGAAAACCAGAAAAGAATAATTAGATACGTGATAAATCAATTATTTGAACAAAAATACAATCATGAATGAAAAGAAAGAAACAGAAGACAGTCCATCAGTCTTAGTGACTGACAGCAGGAGTAAGATACAGGTACAAACTATTTTTTTCTACTTTGTTTTCTTATGAGAATGCAGTATGCTTAAGCAACATGTCATTATCCTTTAGCCAAGTATGGCTGGTGTTCACACAAATACTCTTCTTCACCCGTGGGCAACAGTAATATTTGTTATTCAACTGCACTGCTGTTTATACTGTTCTGATTCTTTGATTGGGAGGCAAAAGCAGGTTCTGGATGATACAGGTGATCAGAGATGACAATGAATATGCAAAGATTGTGTTACTGGACACCCGTCTCCTCCAGGGAAATTGGCACAAGAAACATTTCCTGTGCATGGAAATAGAATTATATTTTTCAATCAGTCATAAAACCTGTGATATAAAGTTAGGTTAATAAAATGAAGGACAGATCAGAAATTGAAGGATAAATCAATAACCCTAACACATCTATTACGCTGCTGTCTGTATAACAAGAGAGGGTTATATTGGATTTTCAAAGGTAACTGAGACTTTTACTTTCTGCAGCCAAGGCTAACATTCTTTCTGGCAAGGCTTTTGGCCAGGATTGGATGCAGAGCTCTCAGTCCCATAAAGGAGACCTCCATCACTTGAGTTTAAGGACTAACTTCTTCTCTTATCAATGGTGATGACAGCAGGCCCACTACAGGCTCTATCAGAAATTCAGTGCTGATCTTGACCAGGGCAATTGAAGCTGACACTGCACTCAGTTGTTCTCCCCTCAGCAAACCTGCTCCACTGCAACTGGAGGACAGGGTATACATCCTTAGTTCAGTCACCAGAGCTTACAGCCTGGGTAGTGTAGAATGGACTTCTTTAGATACTTCAGCCAAGGTACAGCCTGAAGTGGGACACCTGAGGCTCTGAGTGCATGTACCCTTCTACTCTTGCCTCAAGAGGAACAGTCTGCTGCCAAGGGGCACAAAAGGTGACAGCTACAGGTAATAGCTTTTCTCAGTTTTGGCTTACTTTAGCAGGAGACTTGACAGCCCCTGCTCTTATTTTACTTCTTGCTCCCTTTGATTCCCCAGTGAGTCCCCAGGGGTCATGGAATTAAGTGGAGTAGCCAAAATTGCTTTCACCTTAAACCAAATTATACAAAAGGTGAGAGGCCATAGCAGTTGAGCAAAGGATGGCTGAAAGCTCCCGGTTTGGTACAGTCACAATACATTTGAGCAGCCATCTGCAATATGGGACAGATATACTGATGCATCAGGCACAACATGAAATATTAATGCACCTGAAAAGAGCAGGCAATGACTGACAGGGAATGTAGCAAACAGTGCTGGTCATTTCTGCCCCAGAAAGAGGATCTCAATGTGTAAAAGGCACAAAGAGAAGCTACTGCAGGTTGAGGAACTGTGGAAAGTCTTCATAGGAGAAGACCCTAAAACTGCTTGCCTTGCTTACAGTAGAATGAACACTGAGAGAACAAGAGTCTGCTTCATATAAATACATGTTTGTAAACATCAAGGAGGCAGGAGGGCAGTTTAGGTGAAAGAACAGCTACAAACTGATCACAAAGGACTTTAGCCTGAAAATTAAATTGTTGCTAACTGCAAACCCATTAGACATCAGCAGTGTGCTCAGCCTCTCTAGCTGATGCATCAAGTGGCATGTTGTCGCTTACGCTACATATACCAGTGTGCAACTGGGCACTGGAAGGAGTTCTGGGGTACAGAATCAACATGGTTATCTTTAGGTTTCTGGGAAGACTCCAAAGCTTATAATGAGTGTGAGCAGTGCCATATCGCTTGGGGATACCTGTTCTTATAAGGTCCTTTCAAAGTCTCTTTTACAGCACTGCTTTCTGGCAAACACTCTCTGCCAAACTTGCAGTAACCCAGCAGTTGCGTCATTACATTTTCCAGTGCACTGAGAAGTTTAAGACTATGGTTAAGAACTAGGCCATGGGGTTGCAAATTTGGCTCTGACTCTATTGCCAAATTAGGGTCTCCCAAGAGGTATCAATGTAATCACCCCAGGCTACCATCAGTGGAAAATAAACAAAATTCTGCAGGTGTACAACTGCAATCATTTCACTTACTGTCAGGCAAAAAATACATGCAAGCATCAAGTAACAAATACATGATGTGCCAAATTATGTTCTCTGTAGCACTTCAGTGACTTCAGTGGACCACAAAATAATGTTTGTTCCTGAATTTGATCTTGAATAAAAAGTTATTTATAGTTATCAAAAGGGAATTTAAAATTCAATTTGGTCCCTCAGCCTTAGAAATTCCTCACCAACAGCGCTTCGGCAAAGTCTACTTGTCTTATAGCCATTCCCTTATGAAGGATTTAATTCCAGTTTTTAAGTTATCCAATGTCTCTATAGGTAGGAGTTTACTTAGAATCTGCAGCACTCACCTGTCATTTTAATGGTCTACTTTTCAAATGCAGAACTATAACTTGAAAAGAGCTAAATTTTCCAGTAATAGACTTAGTTTTCCCAAATGGTGTTATGATAGGTAGAATTTTTTAATGGAGTTAACGATACCTTATTGAACACAGACATTGAAATTTACATTTTCATTTATAGAAAGATTTGCTGAAGAACCTTAATTTAAGGAGGGAGCTTGCTGTACAGAACTTGTAAGTAACTAAGATACAGTAAGCCAATGAAATCATGCTCCAGAATTGGCCAAATTGAGTACTGAAGCTGGTATAATGATAAACCACAGTATTAATACATTGGGACTATCCATTAATATACTCAACAACCTAAGCAAAAAGTCCCCCAAGTTCTACATAGTTCACTGGTGTATATAAAGTGGTTGTTTGCAAAGATAACAAAATATGGCAGAATTACACCTCCTATTTAGCAGCATTATGTTTTGCAATATTGTTCTGCAAGGAAATTCTGTCTTGTTAATTTTGAACCGATCTCAGAGCCAGAAGGTCCAAGATGTGCTGCTGTCCTTGGCAGGAAAACTGTCATTTTACTTCTTATGAACATTCTTTGCAAGTGGCCACCTTTCCTCCACCTTTGAAGAAAGGCTGCCAGCCTTATTCCATGAATATACTCACCTTGATCTCTGTATATATAATTGTTGGCTATTCAGAGACATTCAAAAGAAACAAGCAAATTTCTGCAGAATGGTAAAATGATTTAAAGAGAAATGGCAGATCCATAAAACCAGGTTTAACCCATAGTTGGTTACTATAGTTGATATTGCTGTTATCCAGGTAAGATGCTGTTCAATAAACTTCCTATCTGTGCAGTAATTGCAGGGCTATGTACTAAGAAAAGCAGTAAAAACTATTTGAAAATGTTATTTAGGCACTAAATCTTTTTAAACTGCCTTTCTGGGCAACATGGTAATACTGTACTGAAAAGTTGCATCATTCCCTTGCTTTAAAAGGAAAGTAGGAAGTCAGAAGTAATCCCAGGGCTGCAAGTGACTTTTTCAACTGGCACCTGCACTAAATTCTTCTCAAGTCTCTTACCATATGTACAAAGGCAAGCAGGATCTCAGGAGAGAATATTTCTACAGGTAAAAAAAGGGGAAAAATGAATAAAGAGTTCATTTTGCGAAATACATTTTACCATTCTTTTAAGATGCATTTTCACATCTTTTTTAGAAGCCTGTGGTTTTGGTATTGTTGTGCAATGTACTGCAAGTCTCTGCATGGTAGTTCCACACAGTGAGTGCCAGTGAAACTGAAACCAGTTTTTGCTGCATCTGGTTTAAAAGGTGGTAAGATATGCAATTTCCATCATTTAAAATTATTTCCTGCATATATTTTCCAGCATGTTTTCCATCTTAGTTCCCTTTTTGATCACAAAGGAACAATTTGCATCTTAGGGCCAGACCCTCAGCTGAGCTAGTCATTCAGCGGTAAATATTGGCAAGTGTTGACATTTGAAGTGCCACTGCTGGAGCACTTACTTGACCAAGAGAGGTGAAACTTAACACCTTTTACTTGGTGCTATAGCTCAGGAACCTTCCAATTATTTTAATCCCTGTAAGTCTGGGCTTCTTTGGAAGAAGTTTTCTGTGATTTGATCTCATCTGCACACCTGCTACTACTGTCCTTGAACTTAATCTGCAGCCCACCCCTGTTCTCCAATACCCCTGAGGTATTTCTTCTTTGTTTGGCTCAGTAAAGGGCTTCTCCCCTTCTTCACCCATCAGTTATTTCAGCAGTCCCCACTAGGTCCGCATTCCTCAAGTTATTCCCCTCCTTCTGAGGATCTCTCAAAGCAGAGGATATTGAAACAACATTGATGCTGTGTGTGTGACCTTACTTAAGATCTCTGCCCTCTGGCTTTTCCCCTCTGAAAAAGGAACCTCTCATGCTCTTTGAAGATTAATTAATATTTGCACAATACTTTGTCCTTCACTAGCACACTGTGAGTGCCAAGTAGTATTAAATAGTGAGGATTCCAGCCCTGGTGAGGTACAAAGTAAACTTCTGTTAGATCTTTTCCAGATATGAAATGTTAAGTCTCTCTTTTATCTAGTGAACTGAAGTGCCCTCTAAAAACTCCTGTTTCTCCTAGGAGAAAACCCAAGTGTCTCAGCTAGCTACCAGCACTGAGGCGCCAACATCGGCAAATGCAATGTTGATGTTTACCTGTTTCTCCGAGCACTTCTGGAGTTGACACCAGAATTACTTATCTAATGACTGCTTGGCAATGACAAAGAGATGACAAGCCCCTCACTAGCTCTATTCCTTGTGATTGGTGTCAGCATCCAAACCCAGGGGGTTTTGGAGGACTGGAGGACTATATCTTTCTTAGGCATTGCTACAGCCCTGCAGCCACAGTAAGGGAATTACACTCCCAAAAGGAATGTGAGTTCAGATTTGCCCCCTCCTTAGGCATTCCCTACTTCCTAACTTTGGCTCTCTGCTCTGAGCAGGCTGGCCTCTCTCCATCCCGTTATGAGCAGCCTTGTTCTTCCACCGAATTTCATCTAAACCCTGGACACCTGCAATGGTGGAAAAGCCAAAAGATACTGTGCTGTCATAATATGTTGTGATTGAGCCAGAACATTTTCTGCTCCTGTGCTAGCATTTATACAGCTAACCTGTCTTACACCCACAGCCTAGCTGGATAACTCAACCCTAGAGCCACACAATGCCTGGGAGGCAAGCAGGGTTAGAAGACCTCATGCTGTGGGAATCAGCTCACAGCTGTGCAGCTTTGTTCAGCCTGGTAGTACCTTGTAAGCAGCAGTAGGAAATGGCAGGCCTGTGTTAGTGGCTGGCTGAATAACACAGCCACAGACCATCAAAGGATTCTTCCCCAGGAAGGCAGAACTGATGGTGGCACTTGTGTTTGCTCAAATGCTTGGAGAAAGCTGGCACTAATTTTGGACAGGAGCCCAGAGAGAATCTTTTTAATGAGTTGTAACTTGCACTATGTTTGATCTGTGGATGAAAGCATATCCTTTACAGGGAGTAATTGTTAACAATTTTTTTCAGAGAGGTGTTTTTTACAGTAGAGTCTGCCAAAAACATGGGACCTTCCAACCTCTGAAGCTTTGAGCCTCATTATCAAGGGGAGATTTACTGAACTGCCTCCTCATGAACTGAGGTCAGCCTACAGTTCTCCCAGGAATTATATTCAATCATCTGTGTCATCTTTCAGTTTTAAACTTGGCTTTTGTCCTGGGGTAATTCTCCTTTCTTTTCCCTCTCACATTTTCTAAATCCACAGTCCAAACAAATTCAAGCAAACTTCATGATTGGAAGGAAAACAACTGTCTAATCAACTTGGAGGTCACTGGGTAGCTCTATAAAAAGCTGTCTGTCTGATGCAGCTTTGCATGATCCTTTTTACTCCATGAACTCTATCAGGCGGTTTTGGGGCTTGCCAGGTCTGCTGCTTTGTACAAATTTGTGACATTGATACTTGCAGCTGGCATCCACCAGCTCAGAGGTTTAATGGGAGCTCAGGGTCAAAGGTCAGTCTTGGCTGTGATCTTATAGCAGGGATAGTCCCAAGGAATCTGGTCTCACAGGCAGAGAGAGCCATCCTGTTCTTGCCCTGGACCCATCTCTCTGCCTTTAAGTGCTTGGGAAGCCTCTCAAACCCTCAAAAGTGCACCTGTGCTGGTACAGGCCTGTATGTTTGCTTTAGTGGATGAAATGACAGCATTGAATTATCTTCTCAAATTTTCAAGCTTCTCAGATATAAATAAATATCTGCTGAAGATGGTATTGTGCAAGCTGTTCCTCTATTGCTGTCCTTTCCCAGTAAGATCTGCAAAAAATCCATTTTGTGTACATCTTTTGCCAGTCGTTACACAGTGTCGATCATCCTTACTACACATCTGTCTTGTCTTTTATTCCTTCACCTTCATCTGTGCCCCCAAGAGATCTGTGTGTATTTGACAGACAGCCAGAAGAGCAGCACACAGCAAAGCAGCCGTACACAGCACAGAGACCACCAGAGAAAGCAAGAGAAGAGATTTACTTTAGCCTCTATTTTTAACAGAATTTCCTTAGAATAAATGAGTGTTCATACAGCTGCCCTGCTAAGATGTAAAATATCTGCAATGCATCCAGTCTTTCTCTGTTTTACTAAGTGGGAACATTCTTTCTGACTCTAGGTGATGATGATCTTAGCCCTTGACCAGGTTTATCCTGAATAATTTGTTAGTTTTTTATTGTTTGCATACAAATAGTGAAAAGCACTTGAATAAAAGAACACAGGACAGTTCTCTTCAAAATTAAATTTTGGGTCTGTCCTCTTGTCTACAGCAGCCTTAACTAAGTTTTACGCTTTTTCCCTGAATCAGACATCTACACTGCACATTTTTGAGCTGAATAGTTTCAGTGACCCACATTCATGTGTAGTAAAGGGATACTCACTAATCTAGAGACTTTTCTAATGGCAAACAATTATTTTCTTATCCTACACATACACATACACACACGCAAGAAAACATATTGAAAAGGGTGATTGTCCTGATAGGTCCACAAATTGCATGGACAAGCAGCCAGTAGGAAAAAAACACAAACAAATCCAGAATAAGCTCTTGGTCTATAATATAATTTCATTTGTAAATGTTGAAGACATTGACTACTTTCTAACAATTCTGTTTGATCGAATAGTATCTGGCAAGAGTCTTTCTCTGAATAAGAACAGTCCAACCCTGTTTACTTGCTATCAAAATTGAGAACAAATGCTCTGCTTGCTTGGTTTTGCTCTAGATAAAAGATTTTGGCCACTGAATAAAAAACATTCCTTGTGTGCACATTATTTCATATTTGACTTTGCACCCAGAAACCTGAACCTGGTGGAGCTCCTCATATGCAAAACAGTTAATAGTCTTTTGTAAATCCACATGTACACAAAGACTCAGCTCCCATTTGGTGGGGGGGGGGGTAGGTGAGGGTGCTATAGGAATCCTGTTTTTAAGGGTCCTTTATTCTCATTTGGTAAAAGTCAGTGAGACAGGAAGAGGACACGTTTGTCTGGATATCATCTTGCTGCCAATCTCTACAATGAAGATGAAAGCCAGCATGATTTACATGAAATTTCATTCCCTGATGAGCAGCAAAACCCATTCTGTGGACTTCGCTGCAGGAGCCTGATAGACACCTAATGCAGCACTGACCTGAATTCATCTATTTTCCACCTCTACTTTATTTGTAGTGAAGCATGACCCATGTTTACTGTGCTACCCATACTGTGCCTTATTTTGAACTTTTTCCAATATGTTACTGTGCACTGTAGTCCATAGCTAGGCATTCGTAAGTGATTTCATTGCTGTCACTGGTGACGATACAAAGATCTTGTGCCAAAATCCCACAAAAGTAAGATTATGATCAAAATCAGAAGTTAAATCTGTGGCAGCTTTTCTGTATTTCAGAATGACCCTCAGCTGAAAGGATGAGCTCTTTATGTTTTGTTTTTTGTTTTAAAAAAGCACCTATGAGAGAAACAAAATGTATCCTCCCATGTCTTGTACCCCTGCAGAACTGACCTTGCTTTTACTCTACAAATGAGCACAGTCAAGTAGCTCTTCTGCAGCAAATCGGAAAAATCCTGGCAAATAGTGAAGATACTTGTACTCGTTATGCCAGTAAGGCCACACGTGGGTCAGCCCCTGAGGTTGTTAGAAAAGCAATAGTTTCTCCTTCTTCTTTCCATGACTTTTGGCCTTTGCTTTGTTTTTCATTCCACTTTGCATTTTTGCCCATTAACACAAGAAACCCCACTGACTGAAAAATTGTGTCAACAGGGTGTAGACTATTGTAATGTCTGTTAACAAGCCAGGCCGTGTATATAATAAATGTGTTTTTGCTCACAGGTGTTGCATATTGTAAAAAAAAAAAAAAATGTAATGTTCAACTTTTCTACTGTACAATGTAATGCAAGAGCTATTTTTACATAAAGGAATTGAAAGCCAAAATCTGTTTTTCATTATTATTCATAAGAAACCAAAAATCTTTGCAATGTAACTGAAGTTGGTGAAACAGAGCTCAAGTGATTGCAGTCATTCAAGCTCCAACTATAAATATATCTCCATCAATGTCTTTAAACTTTGTCTAAATATTTAGACCATATATTTAGCCCACTGCAGTTAGTTGCACTCTCCAAAAAGGCTGACATTTCCATTTGGGTCTCCCTCAGGTCCTAATTTCTTCTTCCTTCTCTAATGTCCTCCCACATCTTTCTCCATTGAACGATCTCAAGAAAAGTCTACAACTTATTTTTTTCCTTTTCTATGACCATGTTTTTCTTTATATATAGTTGTAGCAGATTATCAAGTGGTATTGAGTGATGACTTATAGCTCCTCACCTTGGAAAACTTTTTTCTGCTGAGAAGAAATCACTTTTCTCCATCACAGCATCCAATGATATGGAATGCGTCCTTTGAACCATTTCTGTGAGAATGCCTTAGGCACCAATAGAAAAGAGACAGGTAAGCAGCAAAACTCACAGCATCATTTCCAAACCCTTTGTATGAAATGACTCATGTTCAGCTAAAGCTGACTTGTTACCATCTGTCTCTCTGATCGTGCTTTTCCGCTTTGTTGTGTGTGATATAAAGGCTTGAATCAATAAAAATGCTCAGCTGCTGAGCTACTTTAAAACTGCTTTTTCTCTTCGTGTCTCTTGACACAATACTGGCATTCAGCAATGAGAAGAGTACAAGATCTCTCACTATCCACAACTACCTGTAAGGAGGTTGTAGCCAGGTTGGTGTTGGTGTCTTCTCCCAGACCACCAGCAGTAGGACAAGAGGTCACGGTCTTAACCTCTGCCAGGGGAGGTTTAGGTTGGATATTAGGAAGAAACTTTTTACAGAGAGAGTAATCAGACACTGGAATGGGCTGCCCAGGGAAGCGGTGGATTCACTGTCCCTGGAGGTTTTTAAGATGAGGCTGGATGTGGCACTCAGTGCCATGGTCTAGTAACCACGGCAGTGTTGGATCAAGGGTTGAACTTGATGATCTCAGAGGTCTTTTCCAACCTGTTTGATTCTATGATATGATTCTATCTATGCAGTTTGACACAAATTAGACCTTTACTGTCACAGTAGCTTCTGCATGGCATAGATTATGCATCTTCTTATTTAGCTCAGCCCTGAGTTTGTATCCAAATCTGGAGCTTGCTCATAGTCTCCACTCTGTCTTCTGTTTCAGCCTACCCTTACAGACTATATAGACAAAACTGGCTTGAACTGCCTCTGCCTCAGCTCTCAGCAAGGCTCACAAGCTCCTTTGTACCTTAATACCTCAAACCACCAAATTCTCATTGGCATCCCCCTGCCAACTTCCACTGGTAAAAAGTCTGCAAAGCTGCTCTCCCATTTCTAGCACTGTATCAGATATTTTGAAGATCTACTTACAACCCCTAGCTGCAATTTGGGGTTTGGGGAGAGCTGTGTGTGAATGTGCTTCTGCTCACTCTCCTCGGTAGAAAAGGCTGTTCGTGTTCCTGTGTATCAAGGACCAGACACTACAACAGCCTCAGGCAGCCTGACCCAAACAAACCTTTCTGCTCATCTATCTCTGGGCTTTTCAAGCCCTCTGGCCCCTTCTGTTTGCTCACAACCCAGCAGACTCAGAGAGGCAAAATGAACTTAGGTGATTTCTGTATTGAATCTCAGCCAAGAGGAATTCCAGGCGGTCCCAGTCCAACCTGGCTGGTGGCTGAGTGTTTTAAAGTGCTACATTAAAGACATGGCCTCTCTCCTGGATCTTTTTATGGCACCATATAGCATTAAATGGGTCTTCAGTAAATGAACAGAAGTCATACTCTCAAATATCTGCTCTAGTTTTCAGAGAGGCATCTGAACGAAGCAGGAGTTTCTCAAACCTCTCATCACTCATTAAAGACAAGAAATAAGTACAGCAGGGACATACTAAGAGCAGCTCATCTCATGCAGCAGAGTCTGATCAGCATCTCTCCCTGCCTCCATCCCTTGCTTGATGGTACTCTCTCCCACTTGTGTCTTCAGCAGATTCACTAAGAGCCAGGACAAGGACCAAATAGCTAGGCTGGTCGATTAGGGACTCCACCACAGAAGATACCTCTCTGTGAGCCTGTAGGATTCCCACAGGGAGCACTGGTACTCTCCTGCAGGGAGTTTCTTCTCTAAGATCGACCCCCAAAAGAGGCTTCTTCCACTCAGTCTTCCCATTTTAGTAATTAGTAAATTGGGGAGTGTCACTCAGTGGAAATACACCCTGTTACCCTCTGCATGCCCTGGAGCAGTACTCTGGGAAACGGTGCTGAGCACTGCAAGACTGCCTGGCCTTTATGAGTGCCCAAGCTGGCAGCAGCACAGTGCCACGCAGTACACCAGCTCACCTGTGTGTAGCTTGATTCCAAGGCAGGATGTAAAGATGATACAGTACATTCATATAAGGACACAGGAGAGCACAACAATCAAGCAAGGCTACAAAAAAAAAAAAAAAAAAAGGAAACACATTGCCAAAATTAAAGACATTTAAAAAAAGTAGCAGCATTCCTTAGTTGTTTCAGTACCTTAGCTGTCATGGGAAGCTCACTAACTGCTTTTTATGGCTCACCCCAGGCAAACAGCTCTCAGAAAGGCTTTTAGAGCAACAGCATTTTTTTCTTGTGTTAAGATGGATAGCAGATACAGAGCAGGTGCTCTAGGAAAGTTACCTCTTCCCTTGCATACAGTGGAGCAAACCCCTCACCCTTTGTGTTCTTGCAGGTGTGTCAATCCTCTCTTGTCATGATGCCCTACAGCATTATATGGTGCTAAGGCTGGGGACCAGCTCATTTTGTTCTTAGATGATTTTAGTATACATTTTGTTGTGTGTTTGAATTAACCTAATTCTGGTTTTTAAAGTTCTTTAAAATGAAGTTCCCTACAAAGCTGTTAATTAAATGCATCTGTTCATAATACAACCAAAATTAGCCTACTTTTAACATCTAGTAGCTTACACTCAATAGTTATGAGTGATAAAACTGAGATGTAGAGTGTTTGAATTAGTTGGCATGTCTGCTGTTAGCTCTAAAATACCTTTACAGGCTGCCCTCTACATCGCCTATGGCTAAAGAAACCATGTGGGCACTCAGGAGGCTTATAAGTGGAGTTGCACATAGTGGGCAGGAGCAGAGAGGTGATTCAGGGGGGTCAGCAGAACAAGTCCTTGCATTCTCCTACAGACACCACCTCATTACCGAGGATGGTGCATCACCCCAAGGTGCAGCAATTGTTTGTGATGTGCTGACAGCAACCACTCCATTGCAAAGGAGCAGGGAGAGCCATGGAGACTGGGGCTAGTGTTTTTTCCTGCTGCAAACCAGCACTAAGGCCCTGGGCACTAATCCCTCAGTCCCTCACCTGGAGGGTCTGAGAAAGCCCTTATTTCTTCTGTTGATGTGATACAGCCAGAGCAGCCAGAGGAAAGGAGATGTTTGACAGCTGCACAAAGGTCTCATTTTCCAAGCTACCCCACTAGCAGCTTGATTGCAGGGTTTTGCTCTGCCCAACAGCTAAGCACACAAGGTTTACAGAAAGCTTTCCCTTACCACTGAGTTTTAATCTCTGCTGCAGCAAAGTCCCCAGATAGGTCCCCAGGTAGCTACTGTGCATTATTCCCAGGGCTGCTCATTCCTGCCATCGTTCACTTTGATGGCCCCAGCACATAGAAACGGAAATTACTAGAAACTTTTGTATCAAATCCAGTGCCATCAGGAGCTTTCTACACGTTTTAGAAAAACCCAGGTTGGTATAGGAAGTTCCTTGTTGCTACAGACAAATGGGAAGGCCTTTCCTTGCCATGAACCAGTTTTGTGCTGCCCCCATACAGGTGAGCTAAAGGTTGACAGAGGCTGACCACCTGCTTATTTTGTTTTTCTGATTACTGCAAGTGGTAGCGATGGTGTCAACTTATCCTGCCATTGGCAGAATGCTGCAGTCCTACTTTCAAGTTTTACAAGGGTGATCCAGGGATCCAAAGAGCAGTGGGGAGCAGAGGCAATAATAGAAGTGAAGCCTGCCTTTATTTCTGCTTTAAAACTATTAGACTGAAGAGCAAATCAGGGTCTGAATGACTGGTACTTACATGGGAATGTGATGAGATCTTGAAGCCCATCACAGAAGGGTTTTCCAGTGGTGATTTGTCCATAAGCAAGACTTTGCACATAGTGAAGGTGGCTGACATCTACAGTGAAGGAGGAAGGGAGGAAAAGAAGTTCAGAGTATGACTGTGATAACCTGTAATGAGATCACCAAGAGAGGGCAGAGAGGAGGATAGGGTTTGTCAGGCAGACACTGGAATGACTACGTGCTCCCGAGCGTGGTATAAACAAGGAACCTGCCTGCAAGAAGTCAGGTGTCAAGGGCACGGTGACACTCTCAGCACTTGGCTTTTTTACTCTTGAAGCTACAAAAAAAAGTAACATTTATTAAACAGCAGCTGTGAAGGTTTTAAAGCACCTGTGAAACCAGGAAGAAAAAACATGAAACAACTCCTCTGTATATTTGTTTCCATCAGATTCCATATGGTGGGAGGACTATTCAAGGAGATCTTCCAGCTTTCTTCTGTGATTATTCCATAATGTAAAATAAGGATATTATGTAGAGGAGGTTAGGGAAAGAATTTTTTCTGTTTCCTAGGTTTAAAACTGGTTTATTTTTCCTGGTAGTTGTTCTTTTATCTTTAAAAAAAAAAAAAAAAAAGGTTTACTGAATTATGCCAGGTGGCTAATTAAAAATTATTTTAGAGAAAATACAGATCCTTGATAGCATATAGAACTCTTAAGACAAAAACTTCAATAAACAAAAAACTTTGAAAACTTTTTTAAAAGGAAGCAGAGTTTCTGTGCAAAATTAATAAACTTATGTGGAGATTACAAATTCCACAGGGACTCTCAGCTACCTCTGGAAGGAGAAAAATTGGGCCTAGGATACAGCTACCCCCTCCCTTCCTTTGTTCCATTTGTGAGTTTTCATGCATTAAGGCTATTTTGAGTTCCATAAACAAACAGAAGAAAAAACCAACAAGCAATATCCCTAACAAAAATCTTCTCTCCACAGTGACAACAGGAGTTATGTAAGACACTTCAGTAATGTAACTCCTAAGTGTGAGAATTGAAAATGTCAGGCTGTTACCATTAGAAGAAGAAATAAGCAATGTGAATTTAAATATTTTTCTGGAAGTGTCAGCAAATCAGAAAATGAGAACGACCCAGCTCATACTCATAAAGCTTAGAAATAGTCCCAGCACAAGTCCTCAATCTGAGGCAAGTGATGATCACAGCTGCTCTTTAACTACCAGCCATGAACTCCAGAAAAAAAAAAATTACAAACTATTTTCTCCTATTGTTTGAATTTGGAGACCATGTCCAGAAAATATCTACAAACTAGCATTCAGAAATCACAATTCAGACTCTTTTTCATGTTTATCCAGTATTAGACAGGTTTCCCCAGCACCCTGTGGATGTCTAGCAGAGTCCAGATCCTGCCTTCCACCCTCTTTTCACCATTTACAGGTATTTTCCTGACGCAGTGAAAGCTGGTGTGCCCTACAAGCCAAAGAGAACTTTCTTAGACACACGTCAGAGAAGGAAATGAGGCAGAAATTTCAGGTATGCAGGACAATATGAAAAGAAGCTTGTGTGCAGTATTTCAAGCTGGATTAAATTAATGTCGCCTCTGAAGTTATGTGTGCTGTTGCTTTGGGGTTTCAGTTCCATTTTCTGGATTGGTTTAGTTCTGTTCAAGTGCAAACAATAGTTGTCAGGTGAAAGGATATTGTCAGTGAAGGAAACAATGTAGAATAAAGTTGGATACTGGAACAACAACAGAAAGAGCAATAGCACTGCGTCTTGGCTCAGGCATTGGATCAAGTGAGGTAAATTCACTCTATGGTTTGTGTTGCTCTTTTTAGTTGAATCTATATCCAAACAACAGCTGGTGCGCAGCAAGTTTTTGGTATTGAATCACTTTTTCATCTCCTGGTCATTAATAATTTTCCTAAAAAGGAAACAGGCCCCTTGGTGCCCCTGGTTGCTCCTTGCAGACGTTGCAGCCAGCACGGCACCAGTGCCTTCCACCCACCTCTGCCTTACAGCTCTGTCTGTGCTGGGAGCTGGGGGTCCTCACACCTGCTTATGCAGCTTCTGCTCTGCCAACGCTTTAAAAAAACGGTGAAAGCAACATGGTTTTAAATGCCGGTCCAAATCAGTTGGCATCTGCCGGGCTTTCTTGTGGGAAGGAGAACAAGCTCAAAGGTATTCCTCATAGCAACCTTTACAGTGTCCTGAACATCCTCTCTGGGGGATTGTGCATCCGGGGAGGTTTTCACTGGCTTCAAGATTTTCAGGGGGGCTGTGAAGTTCAGAGTCTAACTCCAAGTCCCTATAGGTCAAATAATTATTAAAACTTGGATAAAAGGATCACATGGAAAATGAAATACAGAGCATAACTGAAACATCCCATCCTTATGTGACCCTGGAGGAAGGGTACCCTTCTCCAGCATCCACTGGCAGATCTGGCATTGCCACAAGAGACCAGTGGCAGGTGTGAGCAGACAGTCTGGTGCTGGTAGCTGTTCATGTGAGTGCCGTGGAACAGAAAGAAGGTGTCTTTATTCTTGCTAACACGGAGTGAAATGTTTCAGTAATAACTCTGAGATACAGAGTATTGCTGCTAGGGAGTGACTGGTGTGCCTAAACGTGTTCCCCTAATAACATTTCATGTGCTTTAGGGTACCTGAGCCCTCCTTGCAGGGCTGTCAGATCTGACACTGGGAAAGCAATTGCCCTTCTGGATCAGCCAGTTGAAGTCAGACAGAAAAACAAGGGCAGCTCAAATAATGCTAAACACGCATGTTCAGGAACCTCAATCATTCCCAGAGGATCCAAAGACATGTCCTTCATTTGCTGTATTGTTTGAGCAATGTGTTCTGTAGCAAAAATAGACACAAAGGACACGTAAAACAAAAGTTAAAAGCTATTTAACAGCAAAGAACAACTTTTACCTGAGCACTATTTGGTTTCTGGACTAGGAAAAAGCCACCTACTTTTCTGCCATTGTTAATATTCCTTTTTATTAGTGTTAGTCTTTCCAGGTCTACAGGCTCTTTCTCTGGCTCTTGAGGCACTTTCAGGATAGTTAATCCTGTCCTCCTGCAGAACAGGTAGCAATAATCTTACTTGACATGTGGGTTGCCAGCAACATTAAATGCAATGCCATTATGTTACTTGGTAAAAGAGACCAACTCCCACCTCGCTACAACCTCCTTTTAGGTGGTTGTAGAGAGCAATAAGGTCTCCCCTGAGCCTCCTTTTCTCCAGTCTAAACAACCCCTGTTCCCTCACCTGCTCCTCATCAGACTTTTGCTCTAGACTCTTCCTCAGCTTTGCTGCCCTTCTCTGGACACGCTTCAGCACCTCAAAGTCCATCTTGTAGTGAGGGGCTCAAAACTAAACTCAGGATTTGTGGTGTGGCCTCACCAGTACTGAGTACAAGGGAAATGATCACTCTCTGAGTCCTGCTGGCCACAGTATTTCTGATACAATTCCGTGTGAAAAGGACTCTGATGTGCCCCTTGTCACCCTGCCCCTCCTGCCCTTCCATCAAACTCCTCCTAGTTCATTCCTCCTTGTTCAGAGAGACTCAAAAACCCAAGCCTAGCTCTGTACTTTCTTTTGATTTCTCTCTTCATTAAATCCCCTTCTCCTCTGCCACACTTGGATGACTTTCTGGACCTTGACACTTTTCTTATGGAATATGGTTTCTACATGTTCATACGGTACCTAAGAATCTGTCTTGAATGCAATATTCTTGTTATGAAGAGGGAATGCTCCATGTACATTTGCCCTCTCAAAACTTGTTCAGTCTTTAGTGAGACATGTGGCCATATCTGCATGATCCACAGCTCCAGGTACAAAAGTACAAAAGCCTGGTAAGCTTCAGTTATCCAAGGTTTAGCTGTACTCTTGGAGATTTTATGCAATGGATTCACTGCCTTCACTGTTCATTCAGTTCACCTGTTTCTGCAGTAAACATCCTCATGCCTCAGTTATTTTCTACCAAATACAGTACCTGTGAAACTGGGATTCTGCAGTTTGGCAACTCTTTTGTTTTTAACTGCTGCTTTTGAAAGATTATGGTAGGTCCCAGCAGACTAATCTTTCCTTCTACTTTTAAAAATGTAAATAATTATTTGAATGGGGAAAAAACCTTCAGATATCCATGGATGGAAAAAGAAATGCCTGGTTCCCAAAAAAACAAATGGTTGAAAAAATGCACTATTCTTTTTCTATTTAAAAAATAGTTTTTAAATCTAATTTTTTAAGAAATCAAACCAGGAGCCAATTTTCTACTGTTGTAAAGCTCATGCTTTTAAAAATAATTGCACCAAGGTAGATCCTAATTATTTTGCCAATCCTACAGTGTTTTTAACACTCACAACTATTTGGAACTTCTCACAGTGAAGAAATTCAAGTGATTGTGAGCAATCCCTTGAGTGACCACTTGCAGGGTGGTTTAAATGGTGATCCATGTTAGCTGTAGAGGCTCTTTGCAGAGGTCTGCTGGCTCTTTCATTAATGTTACAGTAGTAAAACAAATATGTTTCATAATGGCACACCTACATCCTCCAAACAGGGGTTTGCATCTGTTGTTTGAACACTGTGTGCAATGCACATGTATATAGTCATGCACATGCACATTTCTATAAAATATTTTTACACAAAACTAGTTCACAGTTCCTCTCTTTCTTGTGTTAGCCTTCACAGTCAGCATTGACAGAAGCTGCTCTGAGTGAAACCAACCTGCAATTGGAGAGCAATGCCACTGAAAGCCCCATCACTGCTATCCTCTGAGTCGCATTTACTGTCAAAGAGGCTGCTCAAAGAGTGGTGGTCAGAGGATCAGAAAAGTAGCGTGCATTCCCTGGTGCTTTCAGCAGCCTTACGTAAAATCCTTCTATTCTCTACTACCATTAAAGCTGATCTGCAGTATTTAGACATCCAGCTCTTTGGAGAGGATGTATTTCTTATTATTTATTTACTCAAACACAGGGAGACCTTGTTCTCAGTGGGAACATATGCTGATCTAACACTACCATCCTGCTGATCAGATATATTCCCAGAAAATTCTCCCCATTGCAGTGCTCACTCTGCTCTCTGATTTTGCTCATAAAATCTAAAATTGTTTCTAGTTTCAGAGCAAACACCTCTCCTGCTCAACTTGCTCAGCTTACCCAATGCACCTCAGTAAAGGTGATCTTCTAACTGGTTGAGATAATTAAATTGTTCCACACTGGGTAATCCAGGCAAGCTGTGCAGCAAGATCAAGCACCTACGTCTGCCATTGACATGGGCAATTTTCTCTAGAATTAGGTAGACCTTCTGAAAAGGGAAGAGCTGTATGTGCTTACAGCCAAAAGAGAACATGACATGGTATGACAGCTTCGTGCTGAACCACAGACAAGGGGATGTATAGCACAGCTCCTGTCCACAGTAGCATGTGCCTTAGCAGAGCTGTAGGAAGGCAGTTGTGTGCAAGCATTAAAAATCCTTGTAAATGTATGCAAGCATATAAAAGAGACTGGACACAAAACAAAGCATATCTCTGGTATACAAAACTTTTCTCCTGAAGCAGCCACTTACCACGAGCTCAAGTCTCTCCTCGTGCCATTGTAAAAAAAATGTGGAAAGGTTCCTTGACTCCCTTCTCCCTTCCTCATCTCTGGTGTCCCTTTTATTAAAGCAGATCGATTTTCAGATGGAGTATCACCAGAAATCCCTCCCTAATAAAAAAACAGAAGACAAGCAGTTGTCACGGTGAGATGCTGGCTTCCTGCTGATAACTTTGTGGTGGCTCAGGCAATTCTCTCCTGATGTTTCCACTGAGATGGAATGATAAAACACCTCAGTGCGAAACAGGTATGAACATGTGCAGTGATTATAGTACTTGCTTCACTTCCCTGAAGTCATACTGTCAGTAGTACTTTTGGACCTGGTTTGTCCCACCCCTGTGCCTATTTCAGTTGCCAGTAGTGGCAAGCCTGAAGTGCTGAAGTCAGAAGGAGCAGAGGAGAGAGGATGGAGGCTACCCTTCATAAAAGCACCAGGGGGTCATATCTAAGTAAGAGGAATATACAGACAGAAATCACACAGGGTTTCTGCTGGTGCCCTCTCCATTCTGACCCTGGTCTTCAAAGGATTGTGAATATACGGGAAAGAAAGCACTTTGTTCCACCTTTGTTTAATGCAAAACTGCAGATTGAAATCATTGTGTGTGGCTGATGAGAAAATGATGAAAGAAATGTCAAATCCTTTCTATTGGAAGGTTCTGCAATACGGTGTGAAAGTTATCGACACCTTTTACCAAACCAGTCCCTTAGAGGAAAGGCTGAGCAGTCGTGAATGGTAAAAGAGAAAAGGGACTGCTTTTAATCACAATATTCAAATACTCCTTTCAATATCAAATATTCCTCTTCAGATTCTGAAAAGATCAACTGCTTGTTATTGCAGCACACACAGACATGAATGTTTTCCTACATAACATGACTGGGGGGGTATTTAAAACATAAACGCATCTAAGAGGAGGTTCAAGCTGGAAATTTCCAAAAGAATGTTCTTTCTTCCTTCCCCCTTTCTGTCTTGTCTGCCTGCATCACAAGCATCCTACTTTCATGTTTGCCTAATGCATCAGGGTGATGTCCTGTGAGGATTTTAGCTATTTCATCACTTTATACCTATGGTTCAACAGTAACATTCCAAAGTCCTCAAGAGGCACTTTTCTCTCAACATTATGCATCCCCTCGATTGCCTATATGTGGAAAGAGATTCATAACTAACGTAGTTGGTGTCACGAAATTCCACCAGCACAGCAGTCAATATGAAATGAGGCACTAATTGTGAACAGCACCTATCTGCTCAAATTACTGTCGGAATGCTAACCTGGGGAAAAGATATTTTTATGCATAAGCTTTTCTGCAAAAGAAAAATTACTGGAAGTGAAACAGCCAGGCTTTCAGTTATGCGAATGAGCTCTGCTTTTGCCCTTGTTACTGCTGCTTTCACAAAGAAAGAAAATATATCTTCAGACTAATTTATCGCTGAAGTTAATAAAAATAATAAAACAAATGGTCATGGTGATATTGAGAGAGAGAGAAAAATATCCAGACTCTGTTATTTTACAGAGATGATGTTGTTGATTTCAGAAAACAGAAATTTCTCAGATGACTTATAGGTACAAAATGTAATGTGAAAATATCCTCATTTTCAGTACAGCAAGTGTTTTTTAGTGAGGTCTCTATGTTGTATGGGGTATAACACACAGAAAATTTTTAAGGATACAGAGAGAAGTATTTTTCCAGACACGTGTCACAAGGGACAGATTTTAGGTAATTTCTGTGCCCCTTGCTTCTACCAAAATCCAGATGTGTTTTGATGCACATGCAAGAGGGTCTGACTTTCATGGGTGGCTCATGTCATGAGGATCCCTCAGCCTAAAGAGCAGCCACCCTGGGCAGAACTTCGGGTTCAGGACAAGGATGTGGTTTTAAGACTTGTCAACATGAAGCTCAGCACAAAACAATTCCCTGGGAACAAAACAACAGCAGAGAAGAGAACCTGTTTTAGGGATTTGCAGAGAGAAAATAGAGAAAGGATGCCAGTTGCATCCACCAGCAAACTAATTAGTACAGGCTAATGATTTTGATGACCACAGTGTGATCCCAGACCCAAGCATAATATTCCTTTCCCAGTGTAATCAGTCCCTTGCAATCTGAAGATTGTGTAAGTTTTCCAAGGGGAAAAAAAAAAAAAAAAAGAAAAAAAAAAAAAAAAAAAAATTAGAAAAGGAAAGGGAATTAAATCAAAGAATTCTCAGGTCTGGGAAAATAATTTTCATAGTTTTTTAACTCCATCTTTCACTCCATAATGGACTGTTTGTTTTAGAGACGGCTACCATTTGTTTCAGTGAACTGTTGGCTAGGATTTATTTCTTCTCTCACAAAAACCTCCTACCTGGAGCGGAGGAAGTGTTTTCGAATCATGCTGCTGACCAGAATAGCTCCGTATTTCTCAGCATGCCATTTCTATCATAGGTATGTGTTTTCCCATTGCACTTGAGAGCTATTCAGTATCAAAACTCATCATGAATTATACACTGAGATCTCACTCACAAAATGTTCTCACATTTACTCACCCTACAGTTCACTTCTCAAAAATCTGGTTAAATTACCTTTCAATGCCAACAGACTCTTCAAAGGGACGTGGATCCTGTGTTCATATTCTAAAAACAGGCAATCAGCTAAATCTGGGGATTTTGTTCTCATCCTTCATGAATACCCTGAACTGCAGTTTTAGGTACTTGCTCATCTTTGGTTACAAGGACCAGCAGCAAAGTAGTTAAGGTGGTGCACTATGATGCCTAGGACACATATTCATTTTGCTCCACATTCATCCTAAAACCTGCTCCCTATTGACCTGGCTTAAAATAGGTACCTGGCCTCAGGAACTTGGAAGTGAAAAGTGGTCAAATACTGTGTTAACTTTTTATACATACGCTCTAAAAAGGATGATTGTTACGAAAAGCATAAAAAGTCTACCAATATTTTTAAGACAAAAATAGAGTCCCCAGCTAAAAAATGGAGTTACTGTAAGCTGAAAAAATTCCCTTTCCCAGAATCACAGGATGGGTTGGAAGGTATCACTGGAGGTCATCTAGTTCAACCTCCCTGCTCAAGCAGGATTCCCTAGAGCATGATACTCATGATTGTATCCAGATGACTTTAGAATATCGCTAGGGAAGGAGATCTTCACTATGCAAGCAAATGAAATAATGATGTATTTTAATATTACTTCTATCTCATTCACATGCTATTCATTTCCTGAGCAATCCAAGTTGAAAATGAAACCTTTACATTCACACTCACACAAGAAAAAAGCTGGGGCAGCAAAAGCAAAGCTCAATTAGCAGTTACCTGGCAGCTCAATTAGAAGTTACCTTCAATGAGCTTCACCTGGGCTGTTATAGCCCACTGGCTCTGGGATAGTTCAGCACCAGCAGCTAGCTAGGTTATTTGGCTTGTACTGTTATTATGAGAAATTGAAACAGTGCTAAAGTAATTATTCTTCAAGACACAAGAAAAATGAGTGTTTTGACTAATGAAACATGGTAAGTGCTGAAGCCTCCATTAATATTATCAACTTTTTTAATGTGTTAGATGATGAAGCATTAAGATTTCTATAGCATTTGCTGATTTCAGCTTTAAACAATACTGACCTTTTAAATTTTATTGTTCAAGTGAATCTATCCTAAATTGCTATTCTTGAAATTTTTTTAAAGTTTTAAATACCTTTTTTTTTAAAAAATTAGGCAAACAAATTCTTTGAACCTGACCTTTGAAGAACTAAGTGACATTGGTACCCTTGTAACTACTTCTATTACTATTTACTGACTGGATTTTTTTTTTGGTTTTTATTATTTGTCAGGGAATAAGGATTAGATGTGGGACAAACATTGGTTTGTTCAAAGCAGCATCCAGTCAGCAGTATGAGCATTCAAAAAAAGTAGTATTCTAGCAGCTGGTCCACAGATCCTCAGTAACTTTGAAAGCAGCTCCATTTGAGCTATTTCATATCTCCATCTGGTTGCCTTATTGTCAGAAAAGCAATGGCATATAAATAAATCTTCAATGAATGATGTGCATTTTTTTTCCTTTGACAGGCTAATTTTCAGTCAGTTTTTTTGTTTTGGTTTGGTTTTTGGTTTGTTTTTTGGTGTTTTGTGGGGATTTTTTTTACAATGGTTCTGCATTTAACAGTCAGGTAACTGAAGAAAGTGTTTCAGTCATCTCATGCAGAAGCCTTCATCAAAATTGGGTTGAGTTTGCCTGACTTAATCATGTTAATCTACATGTCACCTCTGTCATTTCATGTTATTTCAAGACAGGAAAATGAGCTGATTGAAAACATGTGGGGAAATAGCCTACCTCTTTCACTCTCACTGAAAAGAAACACTGAAAATATTTTCCAATCCAGAACCCAAAATGTGTAGCAAAATACATTTATCCTCTTGCAAAGTACAGCAAAAACAGTCAACAGAGTAAAAAAAAAATTCTTTTTCTTTATTCACATTTTTACCATTTCACTCTCTTGAGTCTTTTCTCTGTCTTCAAGGATGGAGGCAAAATAGGAGGACAAAAGACATGGAGCATCCACCAACATTACCTGAAGTTGTTTCCCAAGCCCCACCAGCACAGTGGGGAATGCTGACCATTATCCAGTCTGTCTGATGTGAGTTTCTTTGTCTGTGCTTGAACTGACACTGACCCTCCAGCCAACAACTAGAGAGCACATAACCTGGGGCGACCATTCTGAGCTTGACTGGGAAAATTTTCATTCTTCATGGAAAGAAACTGAACAAATGTCCACATAGCAGCCAGAGCACAGTGCTATGCACAGCCACAGAGGTAGATATGGCACTTGAGGACAAGGCTTAATGGTGAGCATGGTGGTGGCACAGCTGGACTTGATCTTAGATGTCTTTTGCAACCTTAACGATCCTGCAGTTCTGTAATAGCAGTGTCGTGTTAAATAGATTAAGATTGGGTTCATCTGTAGATCAAAAGTAACTATCACTAGAGAGAGGCTATGTGATGAGCAAGGATGTTGTTATAAGCTTCAGTTTGTTGAGAATCTTTTCTAATGGTATGAAAGCCCAAAAGGTCACAAAGTTTGTTGCAATATTAGTAGCCTGAGGCCACCTCTTTCAAACCACTGGATTATCCTTCCTTCCCAGTCCATCCTATAATACTGTCAATGCCAGATTACTGTACACAGCTGTTTCAATCTTCATGTTTCAGTTTCTTCCTTCACTAATTATTTCACTGTTTCTCAGTGCAACAATACATACCAGGGCTTCTGGGCATGGATTTTTCTTTCTGGGATCTATCTCTCTGGCCTGTCCATGTCCTGGTCACAGCTGGAACCCCAGATGCTTTTTTCCAGCATTGACTCTCCAAAATCTACTACTCAAGAATCTCTTCCTCTCCAACAAGCTGAACCTCTTCATCCTTGCTCAGCCACATAGCTTCACTTGACATAGAATTTGTCCCTTTTTTAGTCCAATTTGTGTGGATAGCCAGTATTGCACTGCCACTGTAATCAGAGATGATGCATGTTAAGGTAGAGTCCAGCTGGTCAGTGGCTTGGATCCAAAATTTTCGAGCTTCATCTCACCTATTTAACTGGTTCCATCTAATTTCTCTGGTATCTGACTTTCCATCAGTGAAGTCTCAAGCTCTTTACTATTTCAGTGGCTCAGCTAAAATAAACAAGAGTTCATGTTCTCTACAATTTAATATATGTGCTTTAGGCTAAAGCAGAGGTGAGGTTTTTTTAATTGGAGACCACAAGTGGTTGCACAGGAGGGGTGTTTCTCTGTTCAGAAAGGTTAGCATTTCCCAGGCAGCTAGTAAAAATCTGATCCATGGTTTCACACAGCAGTGCTTGGCACATTGCATAACCCTGCTACAGATTTACTTGTAAAGACATTTCTTAAAAAAAACCCTCAAACCACATTGTGTTTATTGTACCCCCAAGCTGCATCGGAGAGCAGCCAGGATCTCCTTCCACATAAATGTAGGTTTGGGGTTTTTTTTAATTATCTATGAATTTTTTTTGTTTTCTTTTCTTTTTTTTTTTCCTGTGGGGGGAGGAGGTGAAGGGAATTGATTAGTTTACTCTGATCTAATCCAGTTCTGTTTTAGCACCCATGTGCAGGACTGGGACATGTGGGGGCATGAGACACATTAAAATATTAAATATTTGCATTTATATATGGTGTATATTTTAACTCTCTCATATTTCATGGAAGAGTAGACTATAATGTCAAGGGTACTGGACTTTCCCCTCTCCCAACATATTGCAGTTGCAGAGATCTTAACCTCATGCTAACACAGTATTGCTCCTCCATTTAGAGTGCACATGGAGCCAGCAGCAGTGGATTTTCATTGCTGTAGTGTAATTCTCAGCTGTCATATACACAGCACAGAATTGGATTTCCTGCTTTTTTAACTGATTTTATATTGAATTATTGGGTTATTGCATAGTGAGCAACGACCAGCAGGAGTAGCACAGCTGTGTGGAGAACTGCTGGTCTGTATGATAAGAGGTGATATAAGCAGGACACCAAGATTTTGGTAGAGAAGTGTGAGTATGATACACCTATGAGCATACTGCCTAAACTGTCAAAACACAGTCACATTTAAGAAAGCACATTTAAGAAGTCTGAAACCTGACGTTCAGGCACTTGCAATTTTAGCAGTAAATGGAGAAGACATCTGGTACTTGTGTGAAACAGGAATGGTTACTACTGGCTGAGGTGCAGCAGGTAGAGCTGTGCTTGAGGAACCGTTTTGCTGATGTTATCTGGGTGCAAACACCATTAGAGAACAGTGACTGGGGCTGCCCTGGTGCTAAGTGGATTCTGTGTCTTCTGTAATCACAGAGATCTGTCTAGGGTCCCTGTCCCTGCTCCTTTCCCCAAGACACCATCAACGGACTCCACCTCTTGAAACATCTCTGCAATGAGCAAGGTCTGTCCTTTCAGTTACCAGCCTGCTTGAATGTTATTGATAACCATGAATACATCTACCCAGAGGTTTTCTTTGTCTATTTTCAGTGGGCAAATAATGTATTTAATTTGTTCTATGAATCAGAAGAAAGACTCCCTTCTTCTACCATGGTGGGATGTATGCAGCATGTGGTATGACTCTGTCCTTCTGAGCAACACAGTCTCTTCTAGAAATATACATGCTATTATTTCAAATTCTTCCTTCATATTAATAACTCACCATGCACTAATTAATTGCAGCTTTACCCCATTTCCAATACAGTAATCATAATCTTTGATTTTGCACATGGAAGAAATTGTGGTAACTATGCCCTGTTTCCACTTCCCCCATGCACAAATCATCTTTGTCTCTTCTTTCCTTACACAAATCACATATATATACAAGGAGGATTAAAGTGACCAAGACCAATGCAATTATAAAGCCCCCTGAAGCCTTTCTTGCCTTTGTGGGGACATATCTGAGTCACTCAGCCGTTTCCACATGGAGCTCTCATGGTATTTCAGGAATCTCTTCCCATCTACCCCATTAGCCCCTGTGAGGTGCATCAAGGAAGATCACCCTGGTATGCAAGCTGTTGTTCCTTGGCCAGCAAAAAGAGAAATTTGATGCATGCTCTTTCATGCCTCACAGGAGTTAAATTTGCCAGACATCTTAAGGAACAGCAAATTTAGGCAGAGAAAGTAAACTGCGATTTTTTCTCACCTTAATTTTTTTATTGAAGTGCACGACCACGCAGCTTCTAAAAACAATTGCAAGTGGCAAAGATAGATCCTTGGTTACTAATTTTAGAGGGATCATCGTGATTTTAGTAATCTGTCTCACCCACTCTCTGTCAGGAATGCTAATTTCCCACTTAGCACTCTCCCTGCTGATGGCTTGATTTATGGGAAGATTTGCAATTTTGAAGGACTTTGGTATTTTTTCCACTCCAAAAGTGGATGTTGGGTACCAGTTTTTGAGGATGGCAGACCAGCCAAACCCCAGCCTAACACTACAGCTGCTGACATCAGTGCCAGTTAGAGTGATTCTCAGGTGCAAACTGCTGCCCGACAAGGTTGCATTGATTTACAAGCACTCATGACTTTTCTAGGGTAGGGAGTTACTCCTACTCACCTGCAACCTTAAATCCTTCAGCCCCACAGGCTTAGAACACTGCAGATTAACTTTGGTCTTTGCCAGCAAATGTGTTCCCTCGCAAGGTGAGAAGGTAGAAATGAAAAGGTCAGGTGTAAAAGAAGTGAGTTTCTCAAAAAAGAAGACCCTTTGGTTATTTGTGAAGCAGTGGGGACCTTGGTGGCTGTGAAAATAACTCAGTCACATTTAAATGGCACTTCACATTCAGGAGGGAAGACCTTTTCCTTAACCTTGAGGAGTGATCATTCCGGGTCAGTGTTGAAACAAGTCGACAGTCTGTAAATAGTCTCTCCTGTGACCCATGCCATAGCCTCTTAGAGGATTAAAATGATTTAGTCTTTGGCATGCTCAGATTATACCCACAAACATTTATTTAATCACTCCTCTCTGTATTCTCATTGTGTGAATGGAAAGAAAAATTTAAGAACATTGAAATATGATGTTTTGAAATCATGGATCTGGACCTATGCCCTGAGTCACTTCAGCTTCTCTGTCTCTAGATCACACATAAACTGTTCAGCTGCTCAATATATCATATCTAGTCTTAAAGTCTGGGCTCAATGCTCCCCAACCTATAATAGACCCTGTGAGAAATACAAGCACGATTTTATACTCCATCTCAGCTGTTTCCAAAACCCGAGAAACTCTTGCAATAAAGAGAGAAAAAAATGAGTTTAAAAGGAGAAAATAAATTGAATCTGTCAAACCAAATAGCAAGTGGACTGCCTGGTTAGGTAAATAATTTTTATTGGCTTTTTCCAACTAATCTGCCTGTAGGATTTATTAGTTTTCTACTATATGCTCAAATAAAGCAGCTGACTTTAGTTCCAGTTTATGCTTTATCCATTAATAATTTTGTACATCCTAGCGAGAATTTATATTATTTATTAATTTTATCTAACCATAATTACAGTCATTGTGGCTGTTTAATGAGAAGTTACTCCAGGCCAAGTTGCTAGAATTCAAATTACATTTTATCATTCTTACAGAGTGGGCTTTTAGAATATTTGGTTCCTAACCCAAGGGCTTCTCCTGGCCAGAAAACATTATGAGGAAGGGATAACTAGAATGGTTTATACCCTGACCCCATGCAAAAAGACAAACAGTGCCATGCCTTGTTATTCTATTAGCACAACTAAGTTAGAGTGTGACCACTCCAACTTGCACCATTCAGGTGTGCACCAGTGTCCACACACTGTTCTCATCTCGCCAGATCCAGGGCAGACAAGGAAAGAGGAGGCAGAAAGACACTTCATATCTCGCACCTCTCTGGTTTCTGCATTAACACTGAGATCAAAGCTTCTGTTTTCGAGACTATGGATGCACTTGCAGCTCCACAGTTTACGGTAATGAGCCAACAAGTACTTCTTTATGAAGCTCACTTGTGGGTTGCTCCATGGCTGTGAAAATAAGAAGCTTGAGTTACATAAAAAAATATCTTCTTTAATTTCCTCATAGTTTTCATTTCTGGATCTTGTCAGTTTGCTGAAGAGCAAACAGTATGTGGCTCTTAATCTTCAAAGTCATTCCTTCATACTGCAGTTTTGTCTATTTAAAGTTTTGAGCATCTGCTAACCACCAGCCATTCAACAGACAGCACTGAATGAAACCTCTTCTGTCGTTCATGAATCCTACAATTCATGTCTTCGAAGTGGGCAGGAGAAAGTTTCCCCCATTCCTGTGTGACACAGGAAGGGTCTTAGTGTGTTAACATTTTGCAGCATAGAAATGGTGCTGCTGTAGACTACAGAGCAGGGACAAATTCCTATGATACTTTGGCTGCTTCTCTTCTTTTCTTTATAAAACCTTACAAGTTGGCTAGCTTGTTAGGAAAGAAATCTGACCCAGCTTATCTAAATGCAGACAATCTGCTTCAAAGAAGATCTCAAGGCTTTTGTATGTGGCAGGTTCAAAGCTCTATGAATTTATCTCAGAGAGAAAATTTTCCATTAATATAAGTAATATTAATCTATATAATGTAATCAGACAGTATTCATACAAGACCATCTTATTTTATGTTAAATTCATATATATGCATTTGCTGTTGGTGAACAAACTGGCTTTTGGACCTTTGCCCATACGAGACTTTAATGATTTCCTATTTTTCAGTCAGCTGAGTTTCTACTTTTTCCAGCTTTTTAACTTGAACAAGTCCAGCATCAGCCTAAAGTCTTTCTACTCCTTCAGCAGTAAGTTGTTCTGTGTATTGTGGCCCCAAGATAATTCTAAATACTGAGACATTTTCATGCATAAAGGCATACAGAATTAATTAAGTTTAAATTTTAATTTTAAATTTAGACCACGAATTTTAAATTCAGGTCTACATGCCTGAAAGTCTAAACCAGGGCTTGGCCACGTGATGCATTTGGTCTTCCCACCCAAAAAACCTCAGGGGTACCAAGAGGTGTTTGCTCAGCAGGGATGTGAAAACTCTTCCTGCTCACAAACCTGCTCTGTGATTCCAGTGTTTCCACACAGCACTTCTCTGGGATCACTCTGTTTCATCACGACACTAGATTTCATCAACTAAGGGCTAATGTGCTCTTTCAAGATATGTAGAGAAGGCAGTCAGGAATTCAGGAGAGCCTAAAAAGGTCTTTGAACGTAATGGAGTGGAGTGTGCAGATTTAGGCATTTGGAGAAAGATGGAGGAAACTAACAAACAAGGCCAAGGAGAGAGAACAAGGAAATAAATAGACATCAAAAGGGAGCAAACCACAGTGCCTCACATGGTTGCTTGCAGAGACATGCGAGATTTTGTGAGTGAGGTTCGCTGTGTGGGTAGGAGGCCCTGTGGATGGGCTCAGCAGTCTCAGAGGTCCTCCCAGAGCTGGCAGTGATGCCAGCTGTATCCCAATGCTAGCGGTACCACGGCCCAAACCTGCGGGACAGACAGGTGAGATGGCAAGCGGAGGTGTAAAGTCTGGAAAGATTCCATGCAGGGCAGTGACAGGCTGGGAGCAGCAAGCAGAGCCTTACCATCCCAAATTCAGCTCTGTTGACAGGATGCTGCAGTCTGTTGTCTTCTACCCTCAATAAACCTCAAAATGGTTGGCTCTGGAGCAGGTGAGCTCTCATGGTAGGTGTACATGTCAATCACTGTTATATATCAGACAGCATAAACATAAGCCCTGGAAACTTTTTTGTCTTAAGTTTACCTTATGCTGCAGAACACCGAGACCGTAGGGTTAATGGTCATCTACAGCTTCGGAGGGTTTGTGCACCCATCCACCTGGGTGGGCTCTGCTGGACCAGGTACAGCCACAGGCCAGAGAAATCACAGGGAAGAACAACACAGGTAGGATGGGAGGATAAGTTATTTGGAGGAAAGTATGTGCTATGACAGTCCTTTTTGCTATTGTTTTCTTTTTTCTTTAAATTAAATTTAAAAAAAAAAAAAATTAAGAATACCAGAATTAAAACTGGAGAAAAGAAGAGATACTGGCATATAAAAAATAAAGCATATATAAGAATTATAATAAAGGTGCACAAATTCTGTAATATTTTTCAAGTTATAGTTACAATAATAAACACAGTGCCAAGAACTTGAATGGAACACTGTAATTCTCTTGTGCTTTTGACCACTTAGTTCTCAATCTCATCTGTTTTAAAGCTTCTGTTTCAGAAATATCTCAGTCATCCCAACAAAATCAACAGGACTAAGGGCTCAATCCTTTCTGAAAAATACTGCTTATTTCACGTGACCACTTCACATGAAATTTGAGACACTTAAAAATAAATATTGACTACAACAATGGCATATATTAACATAATGTATAACATAAAAATATAAATTTCATAACTGCTGCTGTTCCCTTAAGTAACTATTTTGCAAAATACCAACAAAAATCTATCATTTTTTAGTTAAAACTAAACAACAGCTTGCAAACCAACCATGGTCTGGAGATAGACATAAAATGTTAACTGCTAGAGCCTTCAGACTCCATGCTTCTTTACTCCACAGGGGAGAGAGTGCTTGATGAGCAGGAGAGAATCCCAGGACATCTGATAGCCAGCAAGAGACAGAGAGAAAGAGGAGCACAGGGTAGCTCTTATCTAGAAAAAGAAATAGCAGCTGACGCAGCTGCGAACAGGCTTATATTATTTTATTTCCACTGTAGGAATGACATACTCAGCAAACATTTCTTGAGATTTGAGGGCTCTATCTCCCAAGCATTGCAAGTAGGATGAGCATGGGTACCCACCATCTCAAGGTTATTAAAAGAATGAAGACATAGGCATGGATTTAATGCCACTGGAACCTGTTCAATCCCCTGGATTGAATTGCACCTAGTCACAATGAGACCTGTAGTTTTTTGCTCAGGGACAGCCATTAAACTTCATTAGTTTGCAGTTCCTACTAACTTCCACTGAAGTCAGAGGTGTGACCTGTCCCCAGAGACACACAAACCCTGCTGCAGGCAAGCAGCACTTACTGCAGCACAGCTCTGGTCTGAGCTTCTGGCTGGACCATTGCTGCAGTATCAGCTATTCATACCTGGAGAGGACAATCTAAATTGAACTGATAACTAAAATTTACCCATCTGAAATTGTTTATAGAAAAACTCAGGAAACACTACAGTTGTAGGGACACAGGGAGTCTAATAACGGGTGCTGCATCAGGGGATTGCTTCTGCCTCCAGCCATATTATCACATTTACTATCCTTTGAGTGACTGCTGCCTGGACTGAAGTGGTCAAAATTCCTCCCAGAGGGAGACACCATGGCATGGCTGGGGCTACCATGGTGGAGACAGGCCAGGAGCTTCACAGACCCCCACTGATCCCCACAGACCCCCACCATCCACCATTTGCATGTTCCCCTGCATGGCATGGCAGGTTTTAATGTGTGAAATCCATGAGAGAGCAACACACCCTCCCACAGAGGAGGCCAGCTTTGGAGTTTACATTTATCTGACAACCATGAGCATAGCTGAAGAGCAAAGTAAAAGGACCATGGTTAATCTCTTTCAGGTACCTCTAACTTTTTCAGAAAACAGCCACTGAAATACTTGGCTGATGAGAAAAGGACAAAGAATGTGTTTTCACTTTTCCAAAGTGTACGCTTTTATTTGTCATCCAGTTAGGAATTATTGCTTCATCCTCTGTTTTTGCAGGAGAGACCAGGGGCACATCAGGAAGTCGGCAATGCAAATAGGGCATTTTAGGCCACGTTTATACCTGTCTTCACCATGACTTCCATTATAACGTTGTCTTAAACTTGGCTGCTGCTCTATGTGTCCTCATCTTCCCTTCTCTTCTCACAGACTGCTATCAGATTTTCCATTGCTCAGCCTTTCCCACTGCAGGTTTTCCTGTCCTCCTTTCCACAGTGATTTCCCCAGTCCTTTGTTTTTTTGCTGTCTCTTTTCCCTTTCCTTGTAGTTATAGATATATTCTACATATCTTTTTGCAGCACAAGATTTCACTCTTCTCTTCTGCCAATACTCAGAGCCCTCTTTCACTGGTTCCCCACCAATTTCTCCCCATTAGCCAGTCTGAGTGCTCACATCTCACACTGCACCCTTACCTTACTGCACTGCCCCCCATTCAAATCAAAGTTGGATGCATCCCTGTACTACTTAAACCTATATGTACAGTTTTGTTAAAATATTTCAGAGGACCCATAATGGCATCTTTACCATGCACACCTGAAAGCAGCTCCCCCTCCCCTTCTCTTTCCTGAAATCACATACTTTGTTTATTTTCTTTATCTGACCTCCTTACTGTTTTCTTCACATCCTCCCCGATGATTTAATTTTTCTTCTTTGTGTCCTGTTTTCCCACACAGTTTGGGTTCCGCCTCTCTTCTCAAAGAAAACAATACTCAGGAAAAACCTGCTCTTGAAATCCATGTTTCCCATTGCCATTTTACTGCATTTCTTCCCTGGGTCATGAAATTCATTGAACCCTCAGCTGTTACCTTAGTCTGCAATGTTTATTTCCAGCTCTGTCCTGGATCTCTTCCAACCCACTTTTTATTTTCACCAGTCTTCACAAACCACTTTTGTGTTTCTAGCCTCGTCTTGGCTATATTCCAGGGCCTGAGCAACCTCTTGATCTTTCTGCTGCTCTTGCACACTCCTATACGGCTCCTCCATCCTGTGCTCCCTCCCCTCAGCTGGCTGCCCACCACAGTGTTTCATGGTGTTTGTCTCTCCCATTGGTCTCCTCCCTCTTCCCATTGACTGTAGTGATGATATTGGCCAGTTTTGCTGGTTTTCTTCTTCCCTCTCCAGCTTTCTGGGTGATCTAAGCTACACATGAGGTTTCAGCTTCCACGTGTGTGTCCAGGACACTGCACTTTAATCTGGGCTCCTTATTGCAGTCTAAGATCTCAAACTGTCTCTAAAGCTCTCCATTTATCTGTAACTATTGACAGGCAGAGGAGTATTTAGGGGAAATCAATGTAACACAAAACAGGCAGCAAATGCATGTGAAAACTGCTCAGTCTGGGCTTCTTCAGCCTCACAACACCAATTGGAGTTTATGAACCTAGCTGGGACAGCAATGGGCACTTCTTGTGATTGAATAACAGCTTGTGACACAAGTAAGGAGAAAACCTGGGATACAGGGTTAGGGACATTATCACACCCTCTCACTTCTGATGAGAAAAAGATAGTGATAATCTGAAATGCTGTTGGGACAGCAGGATACACCAAGTGAAAATGCATTTTGTGTCTTATTTTCCTGTAAATGTGATCCAGCACCAGAATGGGAAAGAAAGCAATTGATGTGGGGTATAAGTAAAAGCAACACCATTCCTTGGTCTATGATAATATGCTATGGCAATCTGTTGATGACAGGGAAGGATTAGTTTATGTGAGAGAGCATGTAATATGAATCCAATTGCACTGGGGGGCTTCCATGTTGTGCTTAAAGGGAATAGCTGACATTTACCCGTGGCATATCAGCCTGATGGGGTGTTCCTCAGGTGTGGCTCAGAGCAGAATGGACAATGTGGAAACCAGTGTTTTTCTCTGTGTTATGAATTGGGTCCTTTTACTGTCAGGATTTTGCAAAGAATCCTCTGCAGAGGCCAAAAAGGCAATGGAGGGACAAAGGAGCAGCCCTACAGGAGCAGTCTGTAAGGAATATTTAAATACAAGCAAAAAACATCTCTGCTCTTTTTTGACTAAAATGCAGAACATCTGATAAACAGGATGGAGGGTCCTTAAAAAAAAATAAAAAAGAGGCAAACATTTTCCAGGCATATCTACATGATATACTCTTTCCCCTGTTCTGGGAAAGAAGAAACACTCTAGGGACTCAAAGACCCACAAAAATTAAGATTATTCTACTTAAATATGTTGGAAGCACCCATTCCAAGAAGCTGGGAGGTAGCAGACACTATCTGGAGTTTGGATAATATCAATTTATATTACAGCTAAAAAGTCTAGAAGGAAGGAAAGTCTGCAGTCATATACTCAGCTTTTTGAATGGGTAGCATTGATTCCCTCCCCCTTTTCTTCTGTTAAGCACACACTCTTCGATGACTGCAGATTTATCCCCATTTTTTTCACCACCTATTTTAGCGTGCAGGATGTCTGGTGTGATTTTTTAACCATTTCGTTCATATTTTTGCTTAGATTGTGACCTTGTAGACCCATCACAGGTCCAGGATTCATCTTCAATAAACCTCAGCACCATCCTCTCTGATGTTTCTTGCTTCCAGCATCAACTGCACTCGAGCTTTCCAATGCTCCTGTGCAAACCCATGCTCAAAACCAGCCTTCTTTTCAGACAGTCAGAAATTCCTATGGAGTCTCCCATTTGCTTTTGTCTGGGCAAAGGTGACCAAGCACAGACTTCCAGGGGCAGCTGAAGAAGCTATATCCTGACTGGCTACTCAGCTTGCACAGCATCTGCTCTCTTACCACAGGAGGTGGTCACAGCTGCACAAAGGCTGTTCCTGCAGACACATGCTTCTGTCTTAGTCTGTGGTGATTCAGCCACTTGCTTTCATAAATGAGCTCAGTGAATTAGTTGCCTTTATTTTAAATGAAGCATGCCAAGTGAATCCACCAGCTTCAGTAAGTCTTACTGATAGTAACATTTTTCCTTTATTCCCCTGGCTTATTATTAGTTTAAAAAATGATGCGATTTGCTGAGAGTATTCAGCCTAAAGTCCACAGGTATGGTGTGGGGAGTTTCAGCCTAGATGAAAATTTTCCAAAGCTACAGGCACATGAAAACAAGGTTTATGATGGAACCAGAATTTTAAGCAACATAACTAAGGCATGACGCAGTTATGCAGCCTGGAGAAAATCATTCACACTGACTTCAGTGGTTTAGGTGTACATTGGTCAGCCATAGATAACTCCATCTGTGGCCCAAAACCCAGAGACCCACTTCCATGATCAGTCCCCATAGCCCAGTAGCATCCATGGGCAGATAGACTAGAGAGAAGGGAAGATAAAGAACATTTACCTCCTTCATACTGTGTTATGATCATCACTGTGGGACTGATTCTCCAAGATGAAGATATCCTAGAGAGTGGTCAGGGAAGCCCATGGGAGGACCAGAGCCTCATTTGACAAAGGAGGCAGCAGCCACAATATCCTAATTTGTCTTGAGTTACTGCTGTGACGCGTGAGCTGCTCCATTCCCTGAGGTGCAGGTGATATTTGTATGGATGCAGATTTTAACCTTTTTAATCTTTACTTTGTTTCCGTTTTCAAAGGCCACAAGATTATTTGTATGATTAGTCAACTTGAGTAGAACAAAGAGCAGGCACACACCAAATGACAAGGAAAACCAAGGAGTTGTCCTCGAGCTGTTTTTGCCATCCCATAACACTGTATGATAGCAGAATACAGAGAAGGGAGGTGCAGGAAAACATTTCTTTCAGGTAAGATTACTATGGTGTGTAATACCGAATTTTTCTTTGCAGAGGAAAGAAAAACAGTAGTAAAGATAAATACTTTCTAGCTGACCTTCTTGTCTGTCTCCTTGGTGTTAATTTCAAGAAAGCAAGCTGTTGTGTGGATGCTTTCTGACACCAGGCTGAACAGAACCATGATTTCATCAGCTATGTTACAATGGCAGGCTTGCAAATGGGAGTGACTTTCATCTTAAGGGTCAGACTTTATGTGTTTCTCACAGTATGTCAGAGTTCCTGGAAAGGTTTGCATTGATATTTCTCTCCAAGATCCCTCAGGCTTTTCAGCAGCATTTCATTTTTTTCCAGTCTTTTTCTGGTGTAAGAACACCATCTCTCTACCGACAGTAGGTAACCCAAACACTTGATTCCTATGAAACTCCTTGAGAAAGGCAACATGTCCTACATCTAAATCCCATTGTTCCCTCGATTTCCTTTTCTCACTGATGTATTTGCAGCTCAGATACCTGACAGAGAATAGGATTCTCAGTCTCTGCCCTGCACCATGAAGTGAAGGCTGCGTGCATGCCTTCTTGACTTGGCTTGCCATCGTCAGAATGGCTTTGCAAATCAGTAGGAACAAAATGTATGCACTTTTGGTAGGCAGACTGGAAAACACTGGGTTGATATGCATGCTAACAGCTCTGCCTTAGAAACAGAGTGGGGCAGGAGCTCACTGCCAGGTGGGATTATGAGAAAAACCCACACGCTTGATGGCAAGGGGCAAAAAAAGAATCCAAGGAATATCAGTGTTCCCACTGATCTATAAGACCCAAAAATTTATACTGCTTTGCATCACTTAAGCATCTGAGGAACTACAGCTGCAACCCTGCTCTGCCTTTTTTGATCGCACTCAAAATATTGCAACTGGTGTTGCAGTTGAGATCTGTCACTCAGACTTGCTGTAATGACTGAAATGGTCACAGGAGAGAGGGGAACATCACATCATGTTTTGTAGAACTAGAAGGTGTGAGGTCATTGCCACTATTCCTCAGTGCCAATGAGTAAGTAAATGTGAGTGCACTAGACTCAAATGCAGAGGACCACAAAATCACTCATATGGGAAACTCCAGTTTCGGTGGCATTTATTCATATGCTGACAAGTCTTCAGTTTCTTTTCCAAGACCAATAGTTCTCAACTCTGAATTTCCAACCCATCTGATTCTATGATTCTGTGACAGGCAGCTAAAAATTAACAATATGCCTTAAAAGAAAAGGATGCTTAAATCTGAGACTTGCAGGGCAGTGGTGAATTTATTAAACAGAAAACCATTAGGTTAGTCCAAATGAAGACCTTTTCAGAAATTTCTGCAAAAGCTGTGATTTTTTTTTTTCTTTACAAGTCAAATAACTCCTACTGAGGTTTTACAAATGAAAATATGAAACCACTAGCTGTCAAGGAGATTAGGAATGCATAGCCCTAAATCAGTTCTGTTTGGCTGATAAGTGGAACAGCAGGATTTCTACCCTTCCATTTTTTTTTTTTACACAACTCCTAGCTGTGCACAGTCATTTAAATGCAGAGCTAATGCTACCTCTGCCAGGCTGTAGAGTGACAAAGATGGATAACAGAATGATGGAGTGTTGATTCACTGGAATTTTTTTACAATCCTGAATACCCAGCAAAATGGTCCTATTGAGTAATAGCACCAAACATTCCTCAATCCATATTCATTTAATTGTATAGTTGACAGTTCTGTTTGCATGCACAGTAGTGTAAAGCCAGAATAATCACTACAAGCCAAAAAATGCTGGTCTTTTGCATGAAGCAGAATGGAAAAACAAAGTTCAAGATTCCTATTTGCCTTATATCTCATTTGCAATGGTGAAAGAGCTTGAGCATTGGCTCAAAACATTGGACCTGCAGATGTTGTTTATTTTCACTTTCTATTAACTGTTATAAAATTGACAAAACACAACTCATGCAACAGCTGCACATTCTTAACATTAAAAAGTAACAATAGCTAAAGGGTTTTTTTTTTTTTATCCGCTCTCACTGAACTCAAAATGCCAAGTTAGAAGCAGGACTGGTAGCAAATAACAGTCATTGTCACATACAGTGAAGTATATGTGACACACAGCATAGAAATGATGCTTCCACTCAGTAATTCTGCATGTATATCTGGCAACCAGTGCTGCTTCAGCCCATCCCAATAGAGATACACAAACTTCAGCTGAATACATGGTGACAGTGCCTGCAATTTAATTTCTCTGGCCCTGTATCAGATTTCCGATGAGAATTAAAATTCTCTCATAAACGTGGACTACAGCTTTGTTTAGTCAGGAAAAAGGTCAATGGGTTCAGTGTCTTCTACCTAAGAAGTGGGCAAAGGCAAATGTCCGGAATATAAGAGTAGCAAAAAAAAGAAGCACATGCAAAATGTTCACTCAGCAACCCCCAGCCTCCAACTGCTTGAAGTTCCAGGAGTTCCAGATCAATTGTATTTGGTGTATCCCTTCTGTGATCTCATCTCAGTTTCAGTGTAAATTCCTTATATTCCTTCTACTGCTTGATTAACACAGAAACAACTCATTGGTACGTCTTGATCCTAGCTCCTGCTAACTTCACCTGATGTATCCTCATTTCTTGTTGGGACAGAAAATAATCAGTCCATCCCTACCCATTCATCCTCCACCAAGCCTCTTGAATTTGTACATACCTCTGTCATATTGTCCTTCAGCTGTCTGTGTTCCAGGCTGAAAAGTCCTTGCTCACTCAGAAGCTCTTCAGAGAGAAAGTGTGTTGATCACCCTCCTCTCGTCTCCTTCCAGTCCCAGCTGCACCCCTCCCGAACCACAGGGATCA
The DNA here is from genome assembly GCF_022539395.1 of Myiozetetes cayanensis. Lineage (NCBI taxonomy): Eukaryota > Metazoa > Chordata > Aves > Passeriformes > Tyrannidae > Myiozetetes > Myiozetetes cayanensis. The sequence goes on along the minus strand of NW_026087411.1, from coordinate 81,006,004 downwards.
GAACAGCACAGAGCACTAAAGACATATCTGAATCATGGACTTATGCCAGTGGCACAGGGCTGTTCTCCCTTCCTTGTTGTCATGGTTTAGGTGGTTCTTGGAAACCAGGCATGAATTTTTCCCCTTCCCCCTGCCCACTGCATGCAGAGCTATCAAGAGGTACAAAAGAACTGGCTCGGCTGGCTAATTGCTCAACTTAGTCTCCTAGGAAATGGGGGAGATGAGGGGCTGCACTTCACTTTTTTCTCTTGTCTCCTGGGAAATGGGGGGAGGAGTTTTTGTGTGCTGGGGATGGCTGGAACACAGGTCGGAGTGGAAGCTGGTGGTTCTGTTGTTCCCGACCTGCTTGCCAGTTGCAGACATTGCCTGGATTTTTCATCAGAGAGGAGCTGTTTTTCTGGAGGTTTTTTTCCCCTTCCCCCTTCCAGTTTGGTTTTTTTCCCTGGTGGTGGTCCTTGTGCATATCAGGTGGAGAGAGAGGACTGTGTAGAGCAGTTTGACCAGCCGAACGGAGTGAGTTTTGAGTTTGGGTTGGTTTTTTTCATTGGGATAACTTTCTTTTTTTTGTTGTCGTTTCCCTTTTCCCTCTCCCTCTCCCCTTTCCCAGTGTGTGGGAAGGGAAGGGAGGTCCAGGTTTTTTTTGGTTTCTCTGACACACCCCTGAGGGTGTTGCCACCCACCCCTGTGGTGGCGACCAGTGATCCAACAGCGCCACCTGGTGACTGGTACAGGACACTACAAGCTCTGCATCTCCAGTGACCCAATGGTGCCTCCTGTTGACTGTGGTTGGAATTGCACCAAAGGTGCCCTGAACTGTTTACCTTTTTTTTCCTTTGCTTGTTTATTGGTTTGTTTTGAAGGGGATTATTTGCGGGTATAGGAGTATTGTTTGGTTGTTTTACTTGGTTTTTTTTGTTATTGTTGTTTCTGCCAATACACACATACCTTTTAATAAAGGCCTGTTATTTTTTTCCTTTTCCATAATTTGTTTTCCCTCAATCGGAGCCTCTTAATTTCGGATTTATAATTGCTTAGAGGGAGGAGTTTGGGTCTTTTCTCATAACTCATCCTCAGCAAACCACCTGTGTCTCATTTAAACTGGGACACTTGTGTCCTCTCTCAACTAGCTGTGGTTTAGGACAGGTTTTGAAGCCTTCCTTGCTGTGATTCTCCCCCTAGTTGTGTCCCTCTAATCATGGCATGCAGAGCACCAAACATTTCTATTTGAAGCTTCAGTGCTTCTGGTGGTGGATTCTCCATCCCTAGAGGTATTTAAGAAGAGACTGGATGTGGCACTTAGTGCCATAATCTAGTAACAGTGGTGGTAGTGGATCAAGGGTTGTACTTGATGATCTCAGAGGTCCTTTCCAACCCATCTGATTCTATGATTCTATGATTCTTTCTCCAGCACAAATATTGTCAGCCCTTTTACAGTGTGGCAGTGAGTCAAGGACTCAGTCTTATTGTCTCTCAGGGCAGTGCACTTTCAGGCTCAGGTCATCTACTGCCCCCACTTCAACATCCTAAGAGTACACAGGACAAATGGAGTTCATGAAGCATCCAATTCACCACTTCACAAAGTGAAGTGCATTCCTGCATTCCCTGATCAAAATGCACCATGATAAAAAGATTTTACAGATATTTTCTGGAAACTTGTCATGGCACTGATGTTCAAAGCTTCATAGAGCAGTTCAGTCCCACTGCTCAGGGCTGCCTGAAGCAGTTTTGCTATTCAGGGCCACAGAAGAGTTAAGTATCTCCTTCAACTGCTCCAGGGCCTGGAAGTCTGAGCTGCTCCCCCTTCTCAGCTATGCACTGGGTGCCCATGTCCACACCTGGACCCTGGGAAGCAATGCAAAGCCACCCTTAGACAAACAAAGTGGCTCCATCCACCAAGACCATTGTGTTTCATCAGCCGCAGTGAGAAGCTGGATCAAGCTGATCCCTGAGCTCCTGTAAGCAGTCATGCCCTGTTGTCGTCCTGCCATAAACAGCCTGTAAAGCATTTTAAATAAAAAATGTATGATGGTGTTAGTGTTCTGCATGAGCAATTCTGTGGACTCAGCGCTCTAATAAATCACCCATATGCAGGGTGAGGGCAATGCTCAAAACGTAGAGGGAGATTTGGAGGTTGCAGAGAGAATGAGAGCAAAATCCCTTTCTGGGAATGAAAAGGGCTGGGGGGGAGGGGGACGAAAGGAGAAAACAGGAAGAATAATTATAGGTGCCTCATCTCTTTGATGGAGGAGAAGATTTTCAGTATTTCAGCCATATTTGTGTTAATTAGAAACCAATAGGTAGAGGAGAATTGAAGCAGGTTTGTAACTAACCAGTCAATGTAGTCATCACAGCATGAAATCATGCTACAAGGCCAAAAATATGTTTTGCTAACCATCCATTAAATCTTAATCTCAAGCTTTGCAATTCATTAAAATTGCAGAGAAACTTCACTTCAGCCAAGTAAATCAGGAGCAGCACAGCTTCTATGCTTGCAGAAACAACCCTTGGTGAGGCAATCAGCTCAGAAATGAACATAAGCTTCTTCTCAGTTTTCAAGTCTCCTATTTGTAATTTTATCTTAATATAACTCACAAAAAAGGTTGGACTGGAAGAGCCTGAAAACAAAGCTCAGAAGTAATTAAATGCTGGTTTCAGCTTTGCAGGATCTATTTATCGACTCCTCTCAACATACCTTTGATCTAACTTGAAGTAACAATGCCTCAGACAGAAGTAACTCAATTTTCCAGTTTTCCTAAACATTTCTCTCTCTTCTGAGATTACTGATGCTACTTTAATGTTGATTCTCACCAGCTCTTGAACAAAGGGAGAGTATTCTGGCCTTTGGATGAAAATTCAGCCACTGAGATACTGAATAATCTCTGTCTTTGCTTTTGTGGAGAATCAGCAGAATTGGGTGCCACCAGCTTTAAAGTGGTACTGGAACAATCCCTCTTGGAGGACAAGATTGTTTCTTTTTGAAAGATCTCTAATGCCTGCATCAGGATGTGCATGAGTGGCTGAATTTTTCTAAGTTCTAAACATCCATCAGCTTCTGCAGAGCTGGGGGGTCTAAATTTTCAGCATCTATTTGTTGAAAGCTTTTTCTAAGAATCTGTTTCACACCCACCTCCGTTGCCTTCAGTTTGCGAAGTGTAAGAACCTGATATGTAAATGACAATGGAGCTGAGTTATGGCTGAAGTTGTGCCTTTAATTCATGACATTTCTGGGACAGTGAAACTAAAAATGTCTGCACTTTCAGAAGAAGAGCTTTTGTTTTGTACACTAATAGTTCCCCTTGTTCTGCTTATGCAATTGTCATCATTTATTCTGATTCCTAACCCAGCAGTGTCAAGCAGATACCAGGGATGGTGATACTCAAGAACACTGCCCTTTTCCCTGGTCTTAAAATAAAAAGAAACATGTGCACTGGCTGCAACCCCTCCAGTGCTCACCTCCCAGAACCAAACACTCACTCCTATTGATGCTGTGCTGACAAGGCCATCATCTTTTTGCAGCGAACCTGTCCCAGCAGAGAGAGGAGCTGTAAATCAGGATGCCTGTGCAGGTCCCCTCTGCCAGCAGCCTCTCCCCCTTGCTGCTTGCAGCACTCACAGATCTTGCTGTAGTGATTCATCTGAGTCATCTGTCACTGCATCCACTGTTTCATGTGGAAATAAGCTGACCTCCCTCTGGGGTCCAGGTTCCATTATCCTACAAAGTTAACTGAAGAAATCCCAAACTCCAACTCCAGCTGTGAACTTCTCTCCAAAAATCCAGCTTTAGAGCCTTGTATACAAATGCAAAAAAGTTTAAAGATGTCCATGCAAAATAAAAATATTGTAGGAAATGTTTCTAGAAATGCATGGTTTGCAAAACAGGAAAAAAAAAATGTAATTTACGTTATATTTTAAATTTTACTTAAGCTACCGGCACAGTGAAATAGATGGGCAAGTTCTGATGGGAGATACTGGTTTTTTTGGAGAAGGTAGGGATTTTTTATTTACCTTCCCAGTCAGAAATTATGTGGCTACAGACTTTGTGCAGATACATTTTCCTGTTCTTTGAGTTTATTCTGGTGATGTGAAACAGGAAAACCGTTTGTCCCTTTTTCTTAAATGTCAGAGTCGCTTTCTACTAACACCCTCTCTCTTTAAGGCTTGGACTTCTGACTTTGCAGAGCCTTTCCTCTCCTCATAGTCCTTGCAATTTTTATTTATAATAGTGTCTGCTTTAGCCTGGACTAGTACATTTTATGCAAGACCTGTCCTCACCCTGCGCATAAATCCTCTCTCTCCCTTGCTGAAAAGATGTCCCACCACCTGGTTCCAGTGTTCTCACAGCACCTTCAGTCTGTGCCTGCAACATGACACAGGTGCAGAGAGCTGTCCTGGGCACCCACAGCATTGCAACGGCCCAGCCTCAGCACAGAAAGCAATATTTGCACTGGACCCTGGATGAGGAGTGGAACAGGGTACCCACAGTGACCTGCACATGCCATGACCACCTGGTTGATATCCCTACCCAAGCCAGGCACTCTAATGCTACCTTACATATCAGCTTTATCAGCCGTAGTCACAACATTTTGCCCTTCATCCCACAACCAGAGAATAGATGTGAAACCAAAACTCAAGAAACTAGAGAAAAACAGGACCTCTTACTGCAGATCCTTTACCACAGATTTGATTTATAACATGTAGTTTAAAATAAGAGAGAACTCGACATTTCTCTCTTTGTCCCAGTCGTTTACCAGGAGAAATGTGGAAACTGAGAATATTCCCAAATGTGATTCAAGCCTAGAGTAAACCAGAATCAGGTTAACCTGTGGGGTGCAGCTGGTCTGCACAAGGTCTGCCTGGGCTGTGCAGTCCCCATGAGACCTCGCACCTTCCCACTCATGTCACACAGCCGCAGGAGCAGATCTGCAACTTTCTCAGGGATACCTTAGTCTTTGTCAATGACCATAGAACCTAATTTTCCTAAACATGTTTAATTGTGTGCTGGGAATCAATTATTCATTAAGTGCTGGATCCACCTCTTAGTCCATGCTTGCAAATACTGTCAGTAATTTAGCATGCATCCTTTTTCCCACTGACAAATAGTCTCAGAGATTTATTAGCAACTTTGGATCCTTTTCAAAAGGGGTCAAACATGCTTAGTTAGGAGTGTAAGAGACAGATTGGATAAAGGTAAACTATATAAAATTCTAAAGGTAGTGTGTGCCTGTCATGCCACAAGCACTAATGAACACAACTGAATTCAAACTGAAGAACTTATTCTATATCATTTTGTGTTCCATGACACATCCGCCTGTGCATGATCAGCAACTCAGAACACCTGCCAAGATATTATAAAAACAAGTTCCCTGCTGCATCTAGGAGGCTGAGGTGGGGAATTAGGGGCACTGTGATAGAGGAAGTAGGATATGGGATCTGGGTTAGGAGTCTACAGGGATAAAGTGTTAGAAGGGGTAGCTTGCAGACAACCTCCAGGGAATGCACACAAGAATAATGGAGGGAGTGTGTATATTTAGAAAATGACCTGGAAAAACATAATTTGTGGTTTCTGTTGTGCTGAGAGTGAACTGAATCAGTGTAAATGTTTGTCCTCTCTTCCTTACTGCAGACCAAGTGAATGCCTGGCTCACAGGCACTGTTTTTCAGATCTTTATAGTTGTACAATTCCAGTCAAAAGCTCCAAACTTATTACTTGCTTGTGCAAACACCCTGAACAGCCTTGAGACGTGAGGCCTGTAATTGAGTCATGTGAAATTTCACACCCATTGCCCTTTTCACCAAAGCAGTAATACTTAAAGCCCCTCTAAATGTGTTCTTTGACAAAGAGTGTCAAAGATGTGCCCTGCTCTAGAGAATAGCTGCATCCTGCACCAAAGTCTGCTCCAGGAATTTCCCAGTTGGCATTGACTGCTCAGTGGACACGTGAGGAATGTGCTTATCAGTTTAAACACACAGCACTTTATTTGAAAATTATTACTAAATATGCAAAATAATGAGTTTATTCTGCCATGGGGAAAATGGTAGACATTAAAATGTAGTATTGGGAATAATTGCTAAAGAAAAACAGGAACAAGAAGAAAAATGGATGAGGAAATAAAAGAACCCTGTAGGGTATGCCACTGTCCACTTCAAGGTTCATTTTCCATCTTTCCCATTTTTTAAAAATGTTTGTTCTTCTTTGAGGGTAAGGGAAGGCACTCAGGAGATGCAGAACCAGAGTCCCTGATTCTCTTTCCTCTCTTCCCCCAGGTTGGAATATCCTGTACTAATTATCTATTCATTATAAGTTCCTACCTTCTTAGTTCCTCTGACCCTGTATAGGAGCATTATATAGTGAAGGGATAGCAGGTTCCCCTCCTATGGGAATTAGCCTTTCATTTGGTTCTCCTACTTAGCACTTCTTCACTGTTTGAGTGTTTTTTGCTCCTGCAGCTTTTGAAAAACATTGTGTAAAACCTCCAAAATCCCAAACTTAAGAAACAAGCAATTCATGATCATCTTATCAGGCTCCAAATATTATTTCCAAAATAATAGACTCTGATGCATACATGCAAATGAAGTGTAGATTTTTCCAATATGAAAACTTTTTATTTATACAACAGTTTACCAGTGCTAGAAATTCTAAAGTTATGATCAAGATCTGCATTGCAAGTTTAATACACAGGTAGTTATTTAGAAGATAATGTAATCTGTGATAAAAAATTGAGTGAATTTATAAGGAATAAATCACACCAGAAATCTGACTGTTGTGCTTGAGGAAATTCCAGAAATAAATGGGAAATAGGAAAAAGGTTGATGGGTTATTTTGATTTTGCAAATCGTGAAAAAGTGGTATGAAATCTACAAAAAGATTACATTAGGATTGGCTAGAAGATGAACAAATGGTTTGTGAAGAGATTAAAAAACTGTAATAATGGATGACAAATAGTTTTCATGATAAAATGGCAGTACCTAGATGATGAGATACAGAAAAAATACTGCCAAGTCTGACAATACTTCAGGAAAGCATCATCCCTTTAAAAGTTGAGATTGTGATCCTCTTCATGGAGCAAAACCAAAGTAAATCCCAGGAGACACCTTTGAAACAATAGACATAATACTCATATTTCAAATCCAATGGGATCAGAGCTGGCTTTGAGAAAGAAAACGTAGGTGTTTAAAACTAATCACAATTCAGTTCAATTTCCTACTCACTCGGACACCTCTGTAAATATTACCAATGCCTTGTAAACAATTTTGGCTGGATTATGGGGATCCATAAAATGCATTCCATGTATAGGCAGTGCTAAGATGGAGTGGTTAGCAAAACCAGGCAGTGCTGAGATGATAATATAACGAGGAACAGAGAGATAAGAGCATAAATATTAACCAAGTGAAAGCTATTCAGGAAAAAAAAAAAAAAAGTAGGCTGCTCTAAAGCAAGAAAGATAAAATATTATAAACCATAAGAGAGCTTAGAGAACAATGAGTTAAACCAGCAAAGGACTGGCCCAGGCTGGAGCTGTGCACACTGGTACACCCTGCTTGGGGTGGGCTGGAGCCACATGTGAAGGTACACACAGCTTGGGGTGTACAGGGGCTGTGCACACAAAATGTACAGTTCTCAAACTCAGTGTTTGAATCGTATTCGAAAGCACAAGGAAGCCCTGGAAAAAGCAACATAGGTAAAATTTTTTAAAGATTCTATGAAAAACATGTAAAAGGAGCCAAAACCTGAGGTGGTGTCCACTGAATAGCAGAGGGTTTCTGCTTCTATCAGTCAGTTGTCTAAACCCAGATTATGCCTCTAAGAAACAAACTCCCTTTTTCCATTTTTTTTTAATACTTCTACGTCCAGGCTACAAACACTTCTCTTATATCCCTTGAAAAGTGTTTTAATGCTTTTACTTGCATTTCTTGCCCATTACGAGGGCATGCAGGAAAAACAAAACAGTAAAATGAATGAGAAAAAGTTGACAAAATCTTCCCAAAACTCAAGACAGGCTTCATCTGAGAAGAGGGTAAGGTTCTTGCTCTATTTTTATCTTAGCTGGAAAAAGCTGCTCACTCTTAATTGTGATTCTGATAAAAACAGACAAGCATGACCTGTTGAACACAATTGGCCCTATAGTATTTTCCAGGTTCTGCAATTAGTAATATGTCAAACAATGGGATATTGGTGCGTGAAGAGAAGATGCAAACAATATTTCCATGCAGTAGCTGTCTACCTACAGGCTGATTTGATTTACTGAATTGAGAGAATGATACTAGTCTAAACTTGTTCACAATTAGAATAACTCCTACCCAGATCATCAGAAAAATGTCCTGTTTAAGACAAAGAATACCCCCAAGGCACAGATATAAAAATAATGGATATTATCTACTAGCATGCTGCCATGGAGTTTGGAGTTAAGTTAGGGTCTTACCCTCACTAGGAAGGAGCATTCAGTTTTCAGAGAGGTGACAGCGTGTTTCACATTCATAACTGCACGGATGTGAGGAGACTGGAGACTTTCAGAAGGCAAAGAGGAGGAGACTGGGAAGACTGAAATAGCACAAGACTGCCTGAAAGGTCAGAACATCTGGACAGGGTACCTGGTGAACACAGGACTCACAGGGATCTTACCAATTTGAAGCCATCTTGAAAGGATAACAGTGGCTCCTCTTTATTCACGTTCTGCTCATCTTGATCTCTATCTAGCCTCCATCTTCATACAGAAACAGTGGCTGCAATTATTGTATTAAGTAAATTGTGTTAACTCTGCAAAGATACTGATTAACATTTCTAGACACTATAATACAGGCTGGAAGAATGGCATGCCATGTTTTTATCTCCCACATGTCAATACTCAGAAATGCTCAGACCACTTTTCTCCAGTCCCACTTCAGCCCCTGCATGAAAACATCTTCCTGTGTAATGAGGCCAAGAGTGGGGGCACCTCTTACCCATCCCAGTGACCATTGTCCTTCTTAATGCTGTTATCTCAGAGTACCACCACCTGCCACAGAAAACCACAGGCACAATTTTCCCTCCTGGGAGTCATGAATCAACTTCAGAGACAAGATAATGTCTTGTCATGTGTATTTTTATCTCCACTGACAAAAGGCATGACCTAAACTATGGCTGGGATATTGCCCTCACCAAACTAACCAGGCTACTAAATAACCTCCTCTGTTCCCTGCCACACTGTGGCATTCTCCTCAGATATTAGGAAAGTCATAGTTGCAGCAAGGAGGATGCCTTAACCTATGGCAAGTGTCATGAATCTCACTTCAGAACTACTTTGGTGCGACATGAGGGTGAATTTTTTCCATTACCTGTGAAACATGGCAAGACAGGGCATTCCAGAACTGGCTGTTTGCTTTCCATTGGAATGCCTTCCACTAAAGGAGAAAGCAGTGCTTGGATGAATAATGGGGAGATTGTCCTGAATCTGAGGTTATCAAAAAAATATCTCAGTGTTAATAGGATGTCTATTATAGTTGCTCATCAGATTTTCTTGAAGACAGTTTGATGAGCCATGCAGTAACTTTAAGGTCTCAAATTTCCATTAGAAAAGGAAAAGTAGATTCTAGGTATAGCAATGCTGTTTTTCAAGTAAATAAAAAATTTCGGTATATATTTGGAAAATTTCCAAGTCAAGAGTAATAATGAAAATAATCACTAGGAAATGGACTTAGACCATGAAAGTAAAGACATTCTTTTTGGTGCCAAACTCAGTGTGCCATTTTCTAGTTCTTGATGCCCTCTGGCACAGTGTGGCCTACATTTATACTTTCACCTCTGACCTCCATGTGTGCACCTAACCTTCCTGTTGGGAATGATTCTTGGACCATGTTAACACCCCAAACATGCAATGTGACATTACATGCTGTATGTAAAAACAAATATAATCTAAGAATTATCTGTATCAAAATACTTTTCTGATTTTTTTTTAGATTGAATAAATGTAATTCTCTTATTAATCAAGAAAGTTAAACTAATCAATTCCTCAGTGACAAATAGCATATTTCTATGCTAAAATATTACCTGATTCTCTTATTTATTCTCCCTCCAAATCTTCATCTTGATAAATGTCTTTTGGAACAAACAGCTCCTAAGGTTTCATTACTAATATATAGGAGTTCAGTAAATAAATTATCTATGGGATGATTCATATAAATCAAACACTTATAAATCTTACTCTTAATGCCAATATATATAAAAAGATCTTACACATTTTACAGAGATATAGGATTATAGACAAGTGCATAGATATGATGGCAGCATTCACAGTAAGACAGAGAACATAAGTGTAATATTTCATAGATCCAAGGGACTCATTAAATAATCTTGACTTATTTCTCAAACAGCTGTTGATAAGAAGTACTTAACTTTAGTTAAAAAATTGCCACTGATTACAGCTGCAGCTTCCTACTCAGCATGACTCAAATGGCAACTGATAATCACTTGAATGTGCAAACTGCCGTGGTCATTCAGGAACACAGAAGGGTGCAATGCCACTGCTGCTGCTGGTTCCATGGTTGGCTTTGGCAAAAAAGTTGAATGACTCTTTGCTTCCTGGCAAATTCCCCATCTCCTGCACCCACCTGGATAACTCATAAAGTTATTTCAGATATGCAAGAACACTAACCTTTTTTGTAAAAATAATAATTTTAAAAAAAAGCACAGCTGAAGACAATCTTTTTTTTGTTGTTCAATTTTAAAGAAATGAAAGAAAACATATGGGCAAATTTACTAGGTTATTGTTTATTTGCACAAAGGAATGCTCTTCAGATAGTCTAAGCAATATGATTAGGAGAGGTCACTGGAAAAGCACTTATTGATGAATAAATACTAGGGAGTAATCAAAATATCATACGTATTTCAAGTGAAACCACATCCTCCTCCATGAAGTCTCCCATATGCTGAGGTGGCTGTCTTAAAAAAAAAAAAAAAAAGAAAAAAAAAGAAAAAAAAAGAAGAGGATCTAAAGTCCCCTAACTGTCATTTTAGATGTTATCAAAGATGGATGGAAGGTTCCTTTGGGGATAAAAGAAAAGGGAAACAGCTGAGATGTACAGAAACTTCTGTTATTTGTGTCATTTTTGAGAGGTTCTGTTTTTTGAAGACAGAGCAAGACAAAAACCCACAAAGAAATAGAGAAGGTGTTGGCGACCAGACTTATGAGTGCATGGACGACTGGAGAAAGAACAGAGACCGAAACACCAGTTTTGAAGCATGGAAAGTGCAGAGAGATAACTTGGAGCAGAGACTTTAAAGATCACCTCATGGACTGTTGCGCAGTAGCCTGTGTTTCCCTATTAAACCTATTGTTAGGGTGCCTACCCTCCATTTTCCCTTCTTCTCCCTCACAGCCGATAAGCCCTGTCAGGCTTGGCAACACTCTCCCCATTGGTTAGTTTACCATAAGGTATTCTCCAATCATGTTCTCCCAAGTTTTCTCCTCCCCAGTTGACACCCACTCATTGTTATGTAATCCCTGTTATCCTATAGAATGTAGCGGATTTGCATGCTCCGCCTAGTTACCTCCCCTTTTCCAGATAGTTCTTTCCCTGGGGGTATAAAAAGCCCTCCATTTTGGTTAATAAATGGATTAGCCTTTGGTGTCCTTGGTGTTCACACTGTCTCTGTGTCTTCTTTGTGGGTCACAGCTGCGGGTGAACTCTACCTCGGAGCCCTTGCTATTGCCTAACTTTCCACCTCACAGGGCGATCTGCAAGAACCCTCTTGCTAGTCTGCTCCTTTCCCAAAGAGCAAGGCTGCGACAAGCAGGAATATCAACAATATAGAGAAAAATTCATCTCCATTGGACAGTTCTCTTACCAGAGGAAGACAAGCCCAGGACTCAGTCTGTCATCCCTCCTAAGCAGGCTTTGTTTTTACTGTCTGCCCTAGCTGTATGGTTCACTGCAGTGAAGATACTATTCACAAGATACCATGCTGGTCAAATGCACCTTCTGAAACAGAAACCAAAAGCAGAGAAGACTTGGAAAATAAAAAGAACTGAAGTTTAATTTGATAAACTGTCTTCAAACTTTTGTCCCCAACTTGATGACTGACACCTAGATGCTCCTCTTGCTCAGAGATATCTCTTAAAGAGGCTTTCAGGAGGGAAAGGAGACCCAATCATATGGTTGACCAAGCAACCACAATGTCTCTGCTCACATCATTTAGGGTCAGTTCAAGCAACATGATTTCCATCTTTGTTTTTGTTTAATTGGTTAACACCTGTGGTGTGCTGATCCTGGCTGAACATCAGGTGCTCTCCCAAGCTGCTCTATTAGCTGGGCAAGGGGAGAAAAATACAACAAAAGGCTCATGGATCAAGATAAGGACAAGGAGAGAGCACTCAGCATTTACCATCACAAGCAAAACTCAATTTGGAGAAAATAGCTTAATTAATTAACTAATCAAATCAGAGTAGGGTAAGTAGAAATAAAAACAAATCTTAAAACACTGTCCCCACACCTCCTTCCTGGGCTCAACTTCACTAATGAATCTTCTACTTCTCTCACAAGCATCTCAAGATAGGACAACATATGGGGGCTGCAGTCAGGTTTGTCTTGCAGCCAGCTGGCACTGGTTCTGTCCGAAACAGGGGAAGCTTTTGGCAGCTTCTCATAGAAGCCACCCCTATTGCCCCCTTGTTACCAAAACCTTGCTACACAATCCTGATATAGCACTGTATTTATTAATTTCTGGCTTCACATTCATATTTATCAGTTCCAACTTTAGCACTGTTCCCAAAATCAGTGAAGGTGATTCTTCCTTGAATTCATTAGTTCTTATGAATTCATTAGTTCTTATGTATTTAACTTTTGCTGAAATGTATAAACCCCTTTATGAAATAAGCAGAGTTACTTTTGACAAGTAAGACAAATGCAGGTCTCCATTCCAACCAATGACACAAACTGAATATTTACAAGGAAGAAAATGCTAGCTGGAAACCTGCTTGTAGCTTGGATGATTCCTTGTTACCGAAGAAACACAACCCAAAATCTCATTTTTTTCAGTTTGTTCCAGGATCAATGACTTCTGTTTGTTCCTTTCCTTTTCTCTAGCACCTGACAGAGCATCCTTGAAAAGTGGAAGTCCCTCTCTGAGGTAGGAAATTTACTGGCTAAAAAGAAAGCTACAAAATCTCAGCTGGTTTATGATTCTTGTTTTACAGATAGCTTTACTAGATTTCAGTGAGGAGAATAAATCATAATAGAGTAGTTATAAGGCATCTCACATATTCTAAGATGGTACATGTGAAGTATATTATTAAGTTATACAGCAGAATAATCATCCAGATAGGAACCCCTACTAAAAGTTCAGCTCTCAAGAGGCAAGGAAAGGCACAGTCATAAGATAGACACGCATACAAAGAGGGTATTGTATGGTCCCAAAACGTTGTCTTTTGGGAAATGCCATTTCATCACTGAATGGCTATTTTGCCTGATACTTTTATTGGTTGAAGCCATTACTGTAGTACTGTTATGGGAATTTTTACCTTAAAAAGTGGTGATGAGTCACCTGGTCGATTTAGCACAAATGAGAATTCACTGGAGGGTTTCTGAATGGGTAATGCCTTCCTAAACTCAGAGTTCAATTAAGCAGCTCAAGAGTGATTTCCTTTAGGAGAGCTTAGGCACAGGTGAAAGTAAGAAACATGGTTTGGGCAGGAAATTCCAGCCCAGAAATGGTATTGCTGATCTGGAGTTTAACATGGAGTTCTAATCAGTTGGGAGTAATTTGTTTTTATACACCAAAAATGAAAAAGTTTCAACATAAACTTCAGAGGCAACGTCTGCCTAGAAAAGAACAGGTTTGGTCACCCAGACTACCCACTGGTCTAGGCATGGAGAGAACTGCAGTAGGGTCTTCAGGATTGTCTAAAAGTCCCACCAGAAAGGCTCTCACCCATTACCATATTGCATTGTTGTGAAGGGAGTTGGGAGTTCAGACACTCATCCTGCCTCATGCTGGTCCATTGCCCTAAAACAGGCCACTGCCTCCCCTGCACAGACAAGTAGCTGGGAACATGCAGGGAGTCACACCAGGTTCGCTGGCTGTGCATGCCCAGAGCTCCGCTGTGATTTCAGCCGTATGACAGGAAAATTCATCCTTCTGCATGAGGCTAGAAAACAGCTCTGACAGTGCTCCTGTGATTCCTTCCCCTGTTTTCAATCTTCTGGTGTTACACTGGCAGCCAGCATAAGAGCAAAGCCAGTGTCAGGCTGCATTACCTCTCCTCGCACCAGCAGCCACAACCTCCCAGTGCTGCAGTGTGGGTTTGCAGGCTCTCCTGGGAGCAGCTCTCACTGAGCCCTCATTCCAGTCACTGCTGCCTTTGGACAACTCAGAGCAAGAGAGATCACACAAGAAGTTTCATGTTTTTCATGCTAACAAATGCAGAGGCATGGTACTGTTTGTAATGCGTTCTCTTCAAGTTAAGCAAAAGCTTTCTGTAAAGATTTTTTAAATCATGGGGTTTTGTCTTCTAAGTGGGCTGTGTTAAGGCTGTGGATGCCCATCTGAACTATTTTCATCACACTTCGAAAGAGATATTTATGTAATATTTTCTCACCAGTTTTCAGAAGCTTTATCAAACATGCTAGCTTTAATGATTCACTACAAAATAATTTCCTTTTTCTTATTTTCTTTGTTTATGTCACTTGGGTGGAATCATACTACTAATAAAATATATTTACTGGTGCTATTTCCAAGCAAGGCATAGAGGACTTATGGAAAAGTCTGTTCTGGAGGTGCAAGAAGAGAACTAGCCGTTGGTTTACCCAGATTAACAGAAAGGTACCTTTCAGCTGAGAGGCCAACTTTTAAAAGCAGTCCTTGTTCTGCCAAAAAGTAGGCTGGCCATTACAAAAGAGACAAAGACCAAGACTGGAAAAGCAATTAATCCTTGACAGATACCTTTCAGGAATAGCATATTTCCCAGTGTCACTATCGTTTTATTTGGGTTGGTTTCTAAAAAAGAATTATCACCCTTGGAAAATGCTAAAACAAGAGCTACAGAACATATGCCTTCCATTTTGAAGAAGAGACTCTGGGCAGCTACACTATGAATCTCAGCCTGATGGACAGCTTTGATGCCACTAACCTCAGGGGGAGGAATTACATTCCCATGGCATTCATTAGGTGTAATGGAAGTGGAAACATAGGTTAGAAAGAATGAAGAGACTAAAATAGCGTGTGAGAATAGGGGGGATATTTTTACTCTCTAGTGCACATGGAGTGCCCATTAATTTTAATAGGAGTTTTGCACTGCAATTATTAATGGAAGAACATGCCTCGTTGTATTCTTTTATGGGACTCTGGTCATATTCAGTGACATTGAGAAGGAAGGTTAAAGAAGTGTTGACATAGAGGGAATGGAGGAAGGAAATGATGTGATTGTAATAAAGAGGTTCATATAATTTAAGCCAAGATTACTTAAGCAATGAAACTAGGGTTGAGGTCTCTGACAAGACACTGACCCTAAGAAGAGAAGGTCAGGGAAAGGGACCGTACTACTGCAAGTTACTGTAGAGAGCCCCAAAAACTTTTCTAGAAACAGCAGAATAACATGTCTGAAGAGACAATCCAGCTATTGAAACACTTAAATATTTCAGGATGTCACCAACCTGAGAACCTGGCTGTGTTCATTTGGCCTAAAGGCTGCTGGAAATATTCAGGAAGCTCCAAGTGGTGGATTAATAGGTGCACTGAGATGCTGTGCACCATTACCATGATGGATGCCATTCATCACAGGTCTCCACAGTGTGAATATAATAATGTATGTGTATAATATGGTTTTTGCATGTAGCTCTATAAATTTATAAATATAGACAAGATGATGTGAATACGGCAAGTGAGACAACACATCTGGCTATAGTCATACTACGCTGCTAACTTCACTGTTGCCAGTTGCCTTTCCTATATACTATGAAACATCAACACTTACATAATGTTAGAATCATGTTTTTACTTTGTGGAGCTGTCTTTCATTAAAATAAGAGCTTACAAATATCAGTTTAATTTTCCTTCATTACAGACATTTTCCTTACTATAACAAAGAGCTCAAGGAACATAAAAAGTAAATTATTTATGAAATCCCGGTGCTTTTATGTCCATTAACATCGACTTTTCTGATTCAGAGTAGAAGTTAAGATTTATTGAGTGACATCTGGGTAATTAAACGTCTATTTCTTAAGGCATGTTAAAGGGCTCCTAATGTAGAAAGTCAACATTGGGAGAGTAATTAAAGTTCACCTAAAGAGCAGAACTAACCTTATAATTCACTGTAATTAGAAACAAAATGGGAAAAATACGTTTAGGGAATTACCTCCTTTATTAGGTTGCCATCAACAGAAACCTGTTTACATATTTGAAATCTCATTTTACAAGCTTCCATTTTACTTGTACCCATCAGTGTAACTTAATCCCTCAGCATGGATGACTATATCAGAAGTAAGCAGAGTTCAGTTCTGTTTTGAAGGCATATGCTGTCTCAGGGGCACTGTAGTTGCTTGGGAGTTCATCATCTCTTTCTAGGTTTTCAGTATGTTTTCTTCAACAGCATCAGCTGCAGAAGACTTAGAAAGTTGACAATAATTTTGCAGTCATTGGTAAATGCCTGCTAGAAAGTATAAATCTACCATATCACCTAAATACTCAGTGGCTTTTCCCTGGGTTTCTACCAGGTTGTACTTGCAAAGCCTCAGCTACTTTTTCTGAACAGCAGATTTCCAAGTGAATCTGAGTGTGAGAGGAAAGGGAACCTGGGGTAGTGGGGAAGAAATGTCAAGCTGGGGAAGAAATTTTCTGTGGTTTGGTAAACAATCATAGCTCTAAATTAAATAGGCACAAGTGATCTGTGCAGAACATTGGATTTTGGCCATATTCAGTTTGCAGATATGGAGGTGGCCATCTAGCCCTTTCATGTCAGGTTTCATCTCACACCTGAGCCCTTCACTTAGAGAAGTGTCCCCACTCACCTTCTCCCTAAGCTGACACTTTCCCACTAGCATAGGGCGCAAAATCAAACTTAGGCCCTTATTTTCAGTATAACTGACCTAAAGGAATGCATTAAAATCTTCATCTGAGATCTGCGAAGTTGGTCCAAGCACTCTGACTCATAGATGGTTTTTAATGTGCAACAAATGGCCAGAGAACAAACTATGTTTCAGATCTTTGCATTTAGAAAGCTGCTGTTCGAAGTTAAAAATAAATAAATAAATGAACAAAATCATCTAAATCTGAAATCCATGAAGCAATCTCAATGAAAACTGTGCACTATTTTGATTTTCTTTTCATCAATGAGGATAAATTTATTTGAGCCTTCTACTTAGGCTACCTAATGTCATAATTACAGCTCAGAAGCTTTGTCCTAGTCCCAGAGATTTGACACCACTGGCATAAGTGCAACCTGGTGGGATGAGTCCCGTGACTGGAGTGCCCAACAACCACAAGAAGGGGGGGAGTTGGGGGGAGAAAAAAAGAAGAAAACCCACCACATAGCGTTTTGCACTAGAAAAGAAGAAATACCTGAGTTTTCTTACAGCTGACATTAGACTTGCTAAGGGATGGCTATATTCTCTTTAGCCTGCACATGTTCTCTTCCCCTATCCCCCTTTTTAAGCTTGCAAAGCTCCTCTTTGGAGGCAATTGTCCTGGTTGTTCATCCTAAATCGAGCTCCACATCAGCCCACAGCACAAGCTTCAAAGAGTTCTTTTAAATAAATTAGTCTCACAATAACTTCCTTTGCAAATCATTAACATTCCCATTTCAGGTAGAAGATAATATATACAACACATTAACACTCTTTACAGAACCTTTATGTTTCTTTTTAAACTGAACAGACCTGAGAATACATCTAGTTTCTCCAAGACTCTTGCACTATAATAACTTACTTAGCACACTATTACCAAATTGTACATTACTTTTATATTACCTTTTTTTGCAATTCTGTTTTCAGAATTGCCATTCTGTCCTTTTCTTATTTCTCAGAAATGCTTTGCACTCTGCTAAGATTTTATTCTAATAAACATCAAGACTGATCCAAACACCTGGATTTTTTTTCTTTTCTCTGTAGTAAATACAGGAAAAAAGTGGATGACACCAATAATGTTTACTCTCAATCTTCCAAATCTTTTCAAGGATGGCAGATTTTCTCACCACTTCACAACCTATCACAAAATAAGTAGCTTCTGGTAGTTTCTCTGGTCCTGGTCTCAATCCTGTTTTAATGTTCCACTAGTCCTCCTTGTTTACATCCCGTATTTTACATTTTCTGTGGAGTTGTTGTTATGGAAGATCTATGAGGCTTTTAGCAGCTCCTTCAATCTAATCTCTTTCAGAATATCACCAGCAGCATTATGTCTCTGCTCTTCTCCATGACAGAGCACCATGAAGAAACCATGGGGGTGGAGGAAACCATGAATCCACACACGGGTCTAAGAATGAGCTGAATATCTTCTGGTTGAGTATATCTGGGAGAGAACTCAAAGCCAAAGGATTAAAATTAAGTCATCATTCACTGCAGTTGTACCCACTGTTAACTAAAACATCAGTTCCAGAGCTCAAATCTGCCATCTTGTGCTGTCATGGAACAGCGAATCGAAGCTTTACAATCTGGACCTCTTGGCTGACTTGTCACACACACAGAATATTTGACTGCACAGGGTTTAGTCTCGAGTTAAAGACTTGGAGTGGCATGAAATCCATTACATTCACCACTCAGCTACATTCCTGCATCTCATTTCTAGTCTGAAGTTCTCTATATGTTCTTTCTACCCATTCAACGCCTTTGTTTGGAATCTTAAGTAGTTTTTTGTCATGAGAAGTTTTTCCAGGGAATGAAGAGCCAAGTTGCACTGTGCTGGGTGACTTCCAGCTCACTGTCACTCTTTGCCTCCTCTGTTGTGACCATTCTTGAACCACCAGCACCATTTTGCTATGTGAGTACTGCACCCTTCTCTACTCTATAGTCAAGTGTGCTTTATCAGACCCTGAAGGGAGTCCTTAACTAGAAGACTGGCTCACTCCAGTTTCTCAGTTCATGCTGGGAATGCAGATTCATTGACAGCTTTGTGATGTCAAATTTAAAAAAAACCCAACCAACCAACCAACCAAACAAACAAAAAACAACTGGAAAATGTCTCAAAATTAGATGAATTTTGTCTGAGGCCTCAGAACTATTTCCTGACTTTTTAATTATGGTCTAATATAAATGCATATACATTTTAGCTATAACTGTTTGCCTGCCCTAACCAACAGGGTAAGTTATGATTGTTCATATCAGCTTCTCCAAATCTGTCCCTCAACTACTGCATTTCCAGACAGGTGATGCTCTGAATGCCAACAGTTTGGAAAGGTGCCTCTCTCAGGATACACAGGGAGCATCTGGATGAAGATATGGGTTCAGTCCTCCTTGTAGTTCAAGTTCTTCAGCTACTTAGGTATTTTGCAAAGGGCAGACAGGATCTTGCCATAATCACATCTGCAATTAACAAATGTGAATTCTAAGTAAATCTCAAATTAGGGGTGATTTAGGTAGCTTTAGCTTCATTTTGATATTCACCAAAGGAGTATTTTAAACAAAATAAATATTTTCAATTTGTTTAACTTCATAGTTTTGCTTTCATTCAATATTAGATGTTGAAAAACAACCATGAAATTTGGGGAGGGGGAGGGTATGGAGGTCTCTCTATTCTTTCCTCATTTGCTCTCTCTGTCACCAACTATCTGTTGTTTTCTAGTTTCATTCTTTTTTTTCCTCAATGTCTCTGAACTTCTGAAAAGAAGATTGTTAAAATAGTAATTAATCCCAACTTTAATTTTTTCCTGCTCCCTCTGAGACTTTCTAAAAGTGGAAGAAATCTTGAAATGCTAAGAAGGAACTTAACTTAAGAAAAAAAGAGCAAAATCTCTCTGAATCTAACTCATTGCATTTACTGAAAAAATGTGCATGCAGTTGGGAGTTGTGTAGGCTGACATCGAGAGAAATTAATATTGATTTTTAAAGATCTGGTGAAAAGTATCACCTGGAAATAATTTAAAAAATAAAAACTAATGAAAAATTATTTTGAAAGTTGTTTTCCTCTTTGCATGACATTCCCATGCTCTGGAGGAACTATATCCCAGCAGAAGGAATAAACAGAAAAAGTATTGTGAAGGCATCTTTGAATTGTTCATTTTAATTTGGGTTTTGTAAAAACAAGTCCCAAAGGAAATAAAAGAGTCACACAAACATCCACTTGGGGGAGGAAAAGAAGGAAATAAGTGTCTATGCACGCTTCCCAAACTCCTGTCTTGGAGCTGTTGTATTTCATATATGTCAAGGTTTGCTTGTGTTTACATTCCGCTTAAATCATTAGTATTTAAAAAGAAGTCTACTTCTAAATTTCTAAACCTGTGTTCCAACCAGCAGCTAAAGTAAATATCAAAGCAGGTTCCATTTTGCCAAAACACTACAAATGAAAACTGGAGGTGTCTACACATATTGAAGTGAGACTACTACATCTGCAAATAGCAGTACAGGCAAAAAAATAGAGTACAAATTTAGGGCATGAGGGTAAGCAGACTGGTTTTCGTAGTAGAAGGGAGATTCTTCTTGCACAGGGTGCAATATACAACATTTCATCGAGTAACCCCTGTGCCAAGGCAGTAAATAACATTATAGATCCTACTGCAATATTAGAATGTTAGTTTAGTATAGCTGACAGAGACTCGAGAAAGAAATTAATTGAATTGTGTTGATTTAAATCAACTTAGAGGAGAAAAAAAACAACATTGCAACCTCATAAGTAAAGGCTATTCTACTTAGAAATCCCAGCGCTGCATGTTTTCAGGAAGGGATTACCTGAATCAAAAGGTATTATGAGAAGAAATACATTAGTGTGAGGGTAACAATGAGTTAAACTGAAATCTCTTTAATGAGGAAGATAAGCAGACTGCATGATAAATTGTTGCTCCAATATAAGAGAGAATGACGAAAAAGCCTGGCAAAGAAAGCCAGGAGGAGCTCAGTGTGTATTGTGTTTTAAAGGCTTGCAAGCTATGAACATACCTTGTAAGCTTTAAAAATATACTGTAGCCTGTGAAACACATTAATCCATACAATTCCTCTGAAAGAGATCTATTCCTATATGCATTGCTCTTTGAAGTAGTCACAGAGCTAGGTGAAAGCCTTGCTTTTCTTGACTTTTATATATAGATGGTATATGATGGGAGCATCTGGTGTTATTTATTTGTGATTCTGGGTACACAGTTTACAGTCTGAGCTTGAGGACCTGTGCACCACCTGGCTACTCTGTCTAATCTCATGTCAGCAAAATTCCTACCGAATACCACTGTGCTCATGAAAGCCTTGTATGACTGCTCACCAGAACAGGAATGCCCTTCAGATTCCATGCAACTCTTACAGTTAACTTCAGTGGATGACCAAGCCCAACGAAAATGATGTCATATTTGCACCACTACAAGTTAAGTGCAAAAGCAATTATCATAGCACCAGCTGATAGATCACTGATGCTCACTTAACCCTAAACCTCTCTCTCTCTCCTTCCTTCCCACTCTCTGAATATAGAAATATCTCTAGAATTTGTCTAAATCAAATTAAGTAAACCAGTAAGTTAGTTAACTGATATATTTTAAGAGCAGAGGGAACCTCTGTATTCATGTTCTGGTCTTAATAATAAGGATGTGGAACATAATCCAGTTATTGCTGTGTCTCTGTTATTAGTGTCATAAGGTGATACCAGCATGAATCTTGTAGAGGGACACATAAGCTTGATTAAAGGCTTCAGTCCATGGGACTCCAGAGCAGCTAAGGAAGCTGTGTGACTCTGGTTGCTGACAACACATTAAAAGCAAGCATTTTATTTCTTCTAGGAGTTTGTGCTGATTGGGCTTAAGGTACTTGTGAAATCTCTCACTGCCAAACTGAATGGGATACCAAACCCCTTTCTGCCAGCGTACATCATTTCAGACTATGATGAGGGGACCTAAATGAAAACAAATAAAGAACTGTGTATTTCCTGAAGAAAAAAATTAACATCTTTCCACCCTAAATTAGAGAGAGGAATTAGTACAAACGTTGTCATAGCTTGCATGAAGCCGAACTAACATTGGCTGCTATGTTCTAAGGGGAAAAATAATTCCTCCTTCTATTTTGTACATATCACTATTTGTTGAATATTAATATATTTAGATGTTAAATTCCTATTCCCCCCACAAGGCATTATACAGTAATATATATGCAAAATATTAAAACAAAATTAGATTTGCCTACACATCGGCATTTCAAACGCTCATTAACACCAGGACAAACAAAACACTGCATTCCGGTCCTCCCTACATCATCAGTTATTTGGATACACTAAGTATAATGAGGCAGAACCTTAATATTTTTGGGGAAAAAAAAGAAGATATTTTTTATCTTTCATTTCCAACAAGCATGATACAATGCCCTTATACAGATTAGAAACCAGAAAGCCCCAGGCCTGGATAATGGGGCCATAGATCCAGAACACAGATGCCCTCAAGAAGTTACTTTTTCCAATATACTCACCAGCATTTTATGGTGCTTCTGGCTCTGCTCTTGGTCCATCTCCTTACTGTTTTCTCATCTCTGTTTCAAACTAAGAGACTAGGGAATCTATTTTTCATTAAGGACTAACCTGAACATATTTGTGCGGATGTTCCAGTGCCAGAAAAATGTAATTTATCTTACAAGACTTTTTCAATGCTACACAGTAAATCTATTAATCTACTGTAGCCAGTACTGAGGTCAGTTGAGATCACCAGTCAGTGGCCAAATTTAGTCAGAGTGTAGCTTTGGGACGTATGATGTTATTAGATATATCTGGACAGTACAAAGAGAGAAGACAAAATGTGTTTTGAAGAGTAGAATGCTCCTCAACAGCATGGACATTTTATTTTCACATATGTTCAAACAGCCTTTACTGTGATCTAGCCATGACAGGTGAAAAGAACTCAAAAAGCCATTAACACAGCCTATGTTGATGTTAATTCAGGTTACTGTTTGTGGGGAAGTTTCTGATGGGACAAGATGGGATCAGAAGATAAAATATTCTGGAAATCCTGTTTCTAACCTAAATTATCTATATTTTGTGAGACCAGGCACTGCGCCAAATAATCAATTCACTGTTGTCCTTGTCTTTTCCAAAGTAATTCCCAGAAGAGTTCTGTTATGACAAAGTACTCTGTTGGAAAGGTGTGACATTTTCCATTTATTTTGTGTTAGAATAAACTACATGAAGAAAAGAAAAAGAGTATAAAGCATCACCAAAAAAATGAGGGGTTGTTTTTCTTAAGAAAAAAACGAACAATGCTGGAACAGAAGTTTTCAGCTACAACAGCAACCAAATAAAGAGAACTGTCTGCAATACATTATGGTAAATTACTGCAAATTAGCTTTAAAATATTTAATTAAATCACCTTTTCTTGCTTATCAGACGTAGCTAGAGTATTTTATATGAGATGCTTTATTTTTGGGATTCCTTTTTTGTGTTTTAAAAGTGAAATTTTTATTGTTACCTCTTGAGAGCAGACAAAAACCAGAACAGAATAATTAAGCTTATAAAAATTTAAGGTCGGCAATAAATGTATTGGAAAGTACTGTATTCTTTCTTTTCTTTCTTTTCTTTCTTCAACAAGATCTTGAGCAGCTTTCAAACCATTTTGTTGTTTCTCTCTTTAGTTTTCCAGTGAGGCATTGCACCACATGAGATGCCAGACAGATGTGTTATAAGTTAGCATAAGAATTTAGACAACTCAATTCCAACATTAAACATTGATAAATTTATTAAGCAAGCAATAATAAAGCAAAACAGCACTGGGTGGCCTGGAGGGCAAGCGCCCTGCCGAGGCACACACCGGAATGAAGTCAGTGTCTCTTTTTATACACGTTCGTGGTTGTTAAGTACATGTTAAGTGGTGTCTGGCATTGGCTTTTCGGGTGTAAATTTGTTTGTGGCTTGAGTTTGGTGGCTGGGTAAGTGGTCGTCTGGTATTTGTCAGAGATGAAAAGGTGCAGTTCTTATCAGTTGTTTATTGACGCTTGATTAGTAAGCTGTCTGTGAAACTCCTCTTGTTTAATTACAACAAAATTTCTGACTCCCTCATACACATAAGATTTTATGAACAAAGTTAACCCTTCTATTACAGATGTGCATAAAACCAGAATTTGAGGCTAGGTAGTCCTAGTTACAGGGGCCAGTACAAGTTTATCACTATGTGGGTATAACCAAAACTGTGTATTCTACACCTTCTGTGTCATCTCTGATGGACTGTTGGTAATGGATCTTTTGCAGCAGCTGCCCAGGGCACATCTGACACCTCAGGCTACAAGCTGGGTGTTAAAGAACCCTACAAGGCAGTGAAGTGTTTCTTTGTCCTCACACCAGTGACTCAACTGTGATAAGTCCCCTCCAGGGAGGCATTAGCATCTTCACACCCAGCCTAAGGGGTCATGTCTGCTAATGGGCCATCCTGGACTGGCATAATAGGCTGCTGCAACAGCTAGACCATCAAAGATTCCAAAAATATCCCATGACTCACAGAGTTAAATTTCCTATTGTGAAACTCCCTGCCCTGGGGGAGGTATGGGGCATAGCCACCTGAACCTGAGCATAGATAATCTTGGAGGTTTGGGACTTCTCCTACCACTTGTGGGATCCAGAGGAGGTCCAGAACTTCAACCAGGACTGCAACTGTTATTCTTGATAAGACTTCAACAGAACTGTGACTATCATCCAGACCAATAGGTTTCCTTTCCTTTTACTTTGCCCCCAGGGGATCACGTGGTGCTCAGCACAGGGGCTAACAAACACTGTTCTATTCTTGTCCCAGGTATCTGGTTTATACATCTGTCTTTATGGGATAAAATCAGTTTTCTCTGTATCATTGTATTTACTGTATTCTTTTTAGTAAGTTGTAACTCTGTTTTGTAATCTCTCTCTTGAGCTGGATTCATTTCTCCCACGAGTTTACTTTTAAAACAGCACAAATAAGAAGCCTACTTTTCTCAAGACATCAACTTTTGTCCAGCGTAATTTCTTCACTATCACACAAGGCTCAGTGAGTTTGCTGTGTGGTTCATACTTACACTTCTGCCTTGGCTGCAGCAACAGAGATTTATCATCACATCTCTTGATGGCCAGAAAATGTTTAAACCTGGTTGTTGTTTTAAAAAATGTAGAAACATTTAATTAGTATTAACCTTTCCCCAGGAAACTACTCAGTAAGCACAACCCCATGTTCCAGTTGATTTCTATGATGGCCTCCTTGGGAAAGATTAAGGGAGTTAAGGCTTAGGAAAGATCAACAGAGTCCTTTTAAGTCCCTGTTAAGTGCACCTACTGCCAGAGAATGAAATGAGGAGAGAAGAGGTTGGCTCATTGATATTACCAATAACAAGTGTGAGCCAAGAAAGTGAGGGTACAGGAGGTCTCTACAGTCAGCTGCACAGTTGACTTGGCTCACCCACCGAAGAATATTTTTTATCTAAATAGTTCCCAAATCATTTTGTGTGCAGGCAGAAGGCAGGACAGTGCTGACTGACTGTGCGCACACAAGTTCTGGACATGTTCTCAGATGTGGAAGTCATCCCTGTTACAATCCTCCTTGGGCAGCTTTCCTTAGGAAGGACTCATTTGCATTGTATGGACCCTACTCACAGCAGTCACAACAACCAGCAGTCACAACAACCAGCAGACTGCAGTTACTACAGAAAATAACATACCGACATCTGATTAGATGAACAAGGCCACTGAAATATTCCCAGTGGATTTGTATAAATTCTAGATGGCAATAAGGATACACTGTCAAATAGTAAGGGAAAGCATCCTAGTTTAGAATAAACTTGGTTTTCCTTTTCTTAACTCTGAAAGAGGCAACATGATTTGTGAAGACTTAAACTCGTGCATATGCAAAAAGTGGGTCTACCAGGACACATCTTATTTCTCTGGGAACTTCAAATATAATTTCTTCCCTCTTTTATCCATATGCTCCTCCACAGATTGATGGGGTATAATATGAATAAAAATCAAGCCCTTGGTTGCCCTTTTGCCCTTTGCCCTAAACATCCCTCTTGCAGAATTGGGTAAAACATACCACTTATCAAAGTCCTGGGGCACAGCACTTAGTCATTCAGTAACTTTAATAATGTCATAGTTTTAGATCAGAGACCTGATACAGCTTTGAATCTGAAAATTGAAAGCCTTTTCTAATAGAGTAAGGTCTGTTATTCCAGCCATTTAAGGCTACATCCATGAAAACTTGCATCCTATAATTAGAATTTGTTCTCTAGGAACTGCAAACATAACAGATGGTCAAACAAAGGGCAAATCTGTGGTCTGCTTGGGATAAAGTTGAACATAAGCTTATTTATGCCAGGTTGCAGAGCGAATAGAGTACAACATGACAAAACAACTATGCTTTTCTCACTTGGCAAGAACCAGACAGTGGAGTTACTGCAGAGTTTACGACGGTGGAGTTGGCAGCATGGTTCATTTTAATAAATTGCATTACATTAGATATTTAATGTGTTTAGAATAAATCAGGATTCTTTCAAGTGAACTATATCACGTCCTTCTAATGCCCGAGAACAGCAGAAAACGTAATGTACCTATACATATACATACATACACACACATGTATACATTTATACTTGGTAGAAGCAGCAGTCATCAACAGCTAGGAAGCCACCTGTGTGCACAGAAGTTGTCCTTCCACTCCTTCTTGCTCATCTTTCCATCTTCCTGTCAAACCCTTCTTCTATACCACTTACTTAAGTACATAAACTATGCTTTATATATAGGTTTAAATGCCTTAATCCTTAGGATTCCATCTCTGTCAACTGCTGCTTCCACTGCTAAATACACTGAAATTCGTGTTGTTCAAGGCTACTGTTAACTCAGTATCATTAATATCATATATTCACAACAACCTCTGGCTCTTACTAGTACTTCTGAAGATATGACACATCAAATGTGTGTATCCAAACTGACATCCTGCACTCCAGGTATAAATTTACCCTGTACATGTGTCAAATCAGTCACTTGTTGGCAGAGACTGTGTCACTTGTCACAAAAAGTATTTAGTTTGGAAGCAGCTATGGAATGGGTGTAATAGGGACTGCCGCTCCCACAGGACATCAATGATACATTAAAGAGTTTAGCTGAGATGTTAGAAATCCATATCTTCCCACCCACCTATATGAGGCAAAAAAAATTCTCCAGCAAGACAGAAGCAAGGAGAGAAAGGTGTTAGCTGGGGGAGAGGTGGGGGGGAAGAAAGAAAAAAAGAAAAAAAAAAGAAAGAAAAGTGTTCTCTTTACTTTGGGTAGGAGCAAGAATGGGAAATAGAGTCAGGGCAACTAGAATTTTCTCACACTTCCCATAAACCTTGTCTGAAAAATCAACTGTTTCTGATACCTTTTCTCCGGGTGTCTAGTTAAGGTATTAGGAGCAGGAACAAATCTTGACAGAAATACTGAAACTACCTGCTTTGATTTCTCAGAGATAAATTGGTGACACTGAATTTTAGAAGCAATTCCGAAAAAAAGAGGAGATACATTAATTAAATGCATTTTAAAAGCCCTATGTCATGTTGCATTTACTCTTGAAACATGACAGATGAATTTCTGACAGCAGAAGACAATATGTATGCATTCATGTATTTCCTAAGGAAAATCACTAGCAAAGTAACTAGTGATTTTCTCCCTCAAAGGGAGAAAAACCTTGTAAAACACTTCAACATCAAGAGAGAGAGAAATTTCTGGTAGAAATTTTGTGATAATAAACCAAAAAATGCCATTATACACAAGTGCAAAGTGACTTCTCTCAATCATGAAAAATAAAAACTGGGTTAATAAAAAACTGGGCACAAAGGAATCATCTTAGAGATTTGTTTGTTTGTTTCTTAGGCAATCACTTTTAAATTAGCTTCGAAGTTTCTGATCCTCTAAAACATCTTGACATTGACTACTTGCTTTGTTTATTGTTATATATGTGATAACAATAAAGGCTGAGAGTTTTGGGGCTTAGCACACTAAGCTTAGACTGGAGATGCAAGATGCCTGCTCAGACATATCCTACCCATACAGTCCAAAGCACATCCCACAGATCTCTCCAGGATCCACTGCCTTGGCCCAGCAGCTGCCTGTGCACAAGACATACGCTGCTAACAATCCACCAGACAAGGGCACATGAAGGTCTCACTCGAGGAACCTCACAGTCTGACTGCAAAAAAGCCCTGGCCATGCATGGGGCCAGCACATGGCCCTACTTGCATGGGAGGCAAGAGGAGGGAGACACATGGGGGGACATTGTTATGAAAGATGTGACAGGTCAGGAGAGTCTCCACCTGCCAAAAGAACTTGGAAGGGCATCACAGATGCTGGTAGCTGGTGTGGGTCCTCACACTTTGCTGAAAACCTCCCTAATTCCCCAGAGCCCCAGGTGGATGGCCAGGCAGGAGCAGAACTAACTACTGTTCAGGGAGGAACACGACGGAAATGTCTGCATAACATAGTGCTTAACTTTCTAATAGAGGGGCTATTAAAAAAGATGCTTTGTACCTCATTTAGAGTTCCAACTTAACATCTGAGTTTCAACTCAGTTTTCCATTCAATTAGGGCTATTAAAGTCATCTCGACATTTGAGAAGTTAAGATGATTTACAGAATACGTAAGTTTGAGCTCAGTAGATAAAGGAAACTGTTTTTTCTTTGTGAGCCTTATGGATTTGATACTAAAAAAAGGCAGTGTGTCCTACTCAAACACTCCCTGTTACAATGCCAGATGGGAATCTGGCACTAGAAGCTGGAGCTGGCAATAGGCAGGAGTCCTGATTTGTGGTGTGAAAGGCTAAACAATGCTCAGAAATAACTGTCAATCACCGATAGAGATGGAACCATTTTAGTAAAATGAAGTCTAAGTAGCCCATCTGAATAATTTATTGTGGCAGCATAATCTGCAGATTTCAGCTGTGATTACAATATAAGACTCTATTAAAGACTAGAAAGTACAGCGGCGAAAGCTCAGAATAAATTAGAATCGTAAAGCCACTGTTAGCAAGAGGAGAGAAAAAGTTCTCAGCAGAAACTGCCTAGCTTTGTGCACTGCAAGCACACAGAAGTGTGTTTTTCTGGAGTTGGGGGGAATTTGGTCCCATGAATTTGGATGACAAACTAGACATCTAAATAGCATTCTGGTTTGGGTTTGGGTTCTTTTTCAGAAAGGTGCTGAAATTCCTTGTGAAATTAATGCATATTTCCAATGATTCAAGTATTTATGAATACAGCTTTTTTGGATTCCACAAAATTCAATGCTTGGACTTTGCCACAAGAAAACTGAGATTTCTGAGGAAAGGTTCATCTCTGCAGAATATCGGGGTTTTAACAAGACAGATTAACACAGTAAGCCCTACTCCTCACTTCTGCCTCTCAACTCTATTATCAGAATTAAAGCTAGATACTAAATAAAATACTGAAAACACCGGCCTTTATAAATGTAGCATAGTCAGTTAGTTGGACTTAACCCCTTTTCCTATTTCACCTGAGTGACTATGAGATAAGCCCTAATTTACCCTGAAATGCTTTTTATGAGTTAGACAGCTGTATGCAACACATTGTTTTTATTCTTGGGGTTGAAGGTACAAGTGCTTTCAAATCCACCCCCAAAACAGCTCTGGAGACAGCAGCTGTCTCTTTTCTCTCACGCAATGGGGTCTCAGTCAATGACAGTGGCTTCTGGGCAGTTTATGATGAGCATGAATAAAGAAATCAGAGCTTGCTGCGCAGGCTCTGAGAAGCACAAGAGTGAAGGAAAAATGAAAAAGGCAGTGGTCCAGATTAAAACCTGATGGATAGAAAGGCAGCAGTGATGTTTGCACAGATGTCTCCCAGTGGAACCTGTCTTCAGTTTCTCCGTGTTAAGGTTGTGATGAATGACATGGAAGGAAAAAAGACCATGTTTTCAATTCAGCAAGGAGAGGATGTAAACTTACTTTAAAATTAAAGCAAAACCTAAAAATGTGCTTTCCTCAGCAAAAGGTGATAACTAGATTAAACCTCCCACTGAGAACAGATCTAATAGGAAAGGGAGCTGTAAACAAAAGATTTCTTGCAATTATATTTGTGTCTTCTGGCCACTGTTGAATCCCCCAAGACTTCTAAGAAAGAGAATAGAAAGAAACAGACCCAAATACAGATGAAGGCAGCTGAAAGGTAATGTGGGCAAATTTGGACACCTAAATTCAAACTGCCTCAGTGGGTTTCTTCTCTAGTCATATTCTCTAAACATACGAAGACAATAGGCAAAATGAAAAAAAAAGAAAAAAAACAAAACCAAAAATTTAAGAACAGAACTCAATGCTGTAATTCATGGTAGCAGAAACACACATGTAAAAATAGTGCATACCGGTAAACAGTTGAACTTCAGAGTAAACCCCCACATTTTTTACATTGTGGTTTTCTACCATGTGTGCTTCCAGACTTTTTTAAGTCAGACATTATTTTTTAAGTCAGACAATATTTAAGACATTATATGTAACAAGCCTTAATGCTGGTTGTCCAATTCCCCTCCACAGTCTGCTCCAGGGGGACATACCACAGCTTTCTGTGCTGGCATCTACGGTAGAAGTGGCAGGTTTGCATTTTCCAGCTTTGAAGGACATAACGTGCTGCTGGATTAGACCAATAGACGGTCTCACCCAGTGCTGGTCTCAGTTGTGACAATGAAAGAGGTTATTCACAGGAGCACATGAGCCTCAACACTTTCTCATTCTTTATTTTTACTAGATTCTTGCATATTCCTGATGGTTTCTGTTTATATACATGCTGGACACAAATGTGTTTAATTGCTTTTTCAACCTGCTGACATGTCCTCATTCATGTCCAGTGGTGCCAAGCTCCAGAAGCTCACCAGCCATTTTCACAGCAGCCTTTCTTGCATCTGTATTAAACCATTCTGCTTGTTTCAATCAGTGCTCTTCTTTGGGTTATTTGATGACTGCTGATACTGCAGGCAGCACACCTGGGATCTCCATGGTTCTGAAAAACCTCAGTGAAATTCCCCTTCATACATGTCCTTCCCTACCTTCTCTTCTCGGGAGGTATGGTTGCTTTAGAAATACTGTTTTCATTTAACAAATGTGATTTTTCAAAACTGGAAATGATTATATAGTAACGAGAGTCCTTGGAAAGTACAGTAGACAGCAATATGAAGTGGCATTTACGAACAGTAATTACTATATTTTTATCCCTGTGCTTAGGTAAAGAAAATAGCTGTGACAATAGTTGGCAAACCAAGTTCTCATATTTCATTCACCAGCAACCCTGTGCTTACTTTGGTTAGTTCTCTTGCCCTTCACTGCACAACACAAGTAAAACCTGCTCTAGTGTGGAGCAGTTCATAATTTATCTATGAAAGGTATTTATAGAGCACTGGTCCCCAGAGTATTCAGGCTCTAGCCCCACTGATGTGTTAGAAGAGAGGGAATAAGGCTTATTCCAAAGGACTTAGCATTTTCCCTGGAAAAGGGCTTGGTGAAGCTGCTTGTATAGACCTTCCCTTGAAAAGCTGGAGGTTTTAAGAAAATATTATTAAAGGAAATGTTGCAGCCTGAGTGCAAAAAAAGTGAAGAAGACTGAAAAACATTCTGTTTGAAGTAAAAATGTACATAAAGTTCAGAAATCAAGAAATTTTTTCATATGCTGAGAAAAGTATTTCATTTCATTTCATTTCATTTCATTTTAGTTACTTCCAGTAGTTCCATTTCTGCCCAAAGCACCAAGGTCCCAAGCAAGCAAGGTCATACATATTAAAAAGTCATCTTGATCAACTGAAATCATATTTTCATCAGCAACGCTGCTTGTAAGGTGAGGCTTCTTACCACTTTGACATAGGAAAAGTTTATGGGGATTGAGGTCTAGTGACAGACACGAGCTTTTAGAATTTTCCCCTTTGACAGTGCCTAATGCCTGTCCTCCCAGTATTCATCTCCTCTGAAAGAGCTGGAAAAGAAACAAGTCTGCCAAGCCACACAGGCTGGAAAAACACTGGTTTCAGACTTCTCGTCTCCAGTCATAAGACAAATGAAGAAAGGGGTGTCTCAGTATCTTACGGTGTGATTTATGCTCTGCTCAACACCACTCCGAGTTCAGACTGACACGAGCAGAAGCGGCTCCATGGGAGTCAAGGTCTAACCCAGACATGAGGTTAATGCTGTACATAAGCATCATTAACACTTAGAAATATTACATGCAAGAAAGATGTATGAAGGTTGATAGCTTGACTGAAAGGGGTGGGTCTACACATGGCAGTTTTAAGCACTGTCTTGGTGAAGAACTGCAGCCTGCCAGCCCCACATTTCTCCTCCTAGCACATAAAGCCCACCCAAACATTGGAGACATTGCAAACAGCCTCCTTCCCTTCCTCCTCTGTCTCCAGAGGGCATTGTCAAGAAATCTTCCTGACACTGTTTTAAAAGCAGATGAGATCACCTATGCATTTAAGAATAAATCTATGTGAAAAAACAAGCCCTCAAAAATTAAAACCCATTTGTTCCTGCAGAAAATAAATTCAAATACTATTCATACACACTTTAACTCAGTGCTTGTGAGAAAAGTAGAAAAAAAGATTAGGCTATTTCCTGATTTTCTTGACAATGTTCATGTGACATGTCCAGCTGGAGAATAAAAAGTTGTCTACACAGCACGAAGTGGCTCATTTTTAGGCAGGCTCTCCTGCAACCACCAGGTAGGAAAGAGTGAAGGATTCGAAGACTGGAGGTTGAGGGATTGTGGAAAGATGGTTGGGGGTAAAGTCGGAGGAAATTTAAAAGTTATTTTCACTCCATAACAGAAGTTATAATGGTACGTAAATTAAAGGGATGACCTTCCCCCACTGGGCATGTGCCCTGTATTAAATTGACAGTATGTTTAAGAGCGAAGCAAGAGAATTTTACACCAATCAGTAACAAAGGTATGACTAGAGTCACTCAAGTTCCATTTAAAAATAAAGAAATAGTATAAAAATAAGTCAAGAATGAGGGAAAAGTTAGGGAAGAGTCCATCATAACTGCTGGGATCAGTCAACCGGCTGAACCTGTGTTCTCCCACATAGGGATACCTGTTGGGTAAGCACTTACTCTATGCACACTGAATACTTTTACTGGGGATTAGAGCTTCCCTGTGTGTTGCTTTGAATACATTTCTGCAGTCAGGTACTATCACTGGCAACCCTTGAACCCTTAACCTGTCACAATTTTATATTTTGTATAACTAAAGGTTGTTATTCCCTAAACTGTGTGAGTCCTTCCCTGGAGCTAGCAGTCACTGGTAGTGGGTAACGTACTTGAAGAAAGTGGAGGAAATGCTGAGGGGTCTCCCTTATGCTGTTGTTGTGTGTCCCCGAACAAGTCAGTAGAATTGTCCTCCAATCCAGTAGGACTGTTCAGTGAAGGATCCCAATAACGGGACACTGACAGACTGGGAGGGCACAGAAGTCTCAGCTTTCCTGATAGGCAAAATCAAACACTTAGGGTGGAGGAAATCTCACCTTTTCACATTACAGGGATATTAGGGGATGAGACCTAAGCACCCTGAAAGTAAGAGTGGGTGAAGAAGAGACAAAGAGTTGTGGTGGTATGGAACAAAACAAACTTCTCACAGAGAGAAACTGGGCATCCTTTAGAGAAAATGATGTCCTCTAAATCAGGAGACCCTTTTCCAGTGACCAAGAGTGGGCAAATGGGTTCATGATATCCTTAATCAGCCTTACTGGAAGAGGCAAAATGGAAGAGTTTTTCCTCCCACAGATGAGCAGTGGGAGGCGGGAGTGCCCAGCAGGGCATTACATAGCCAGCTGTCCCAAGGAGCTGGCTGGGAGGCACACAGCGGGCAGCTCAGCAATCCAAATGACTTCAGTTCACCAAAGGCTTTTTGTCTGTCATTGCCACTGGAGCCCATGTTTTTTAACCTTCTACAACAGCAGCTGGCTGTCAGTGTAACCTCACCGAGGGTGAGAGAGGGTCTAGGAAGCTTCTCATAGCGAGTCAGACTGACCTCTCTCTCCTCAAAATCAGAGGGAGGTCCTTGGTGAGGGGTGCAGGTCAGATCAGCAGAAACCAAAGCTCCTGGGTTTGCTGTCACTTGCATCTCTCTTGGCTCCCCCCTCTCCTGGTAAATGTTGGAGGCAGCAACCTCACACTGGTGCTGAAGGACCGTCTCTTATTAATCTGATGTGATGCCGAGGCTTTCCAGCAGAGCACCAGTGAAAGAATGGGACAGCAATTTAACAATCTGAATCTCCACTAAGGATGGATGAATTTTCATGGGCAGAAGTGGAGAGGGAAAAGCATTTTCAACCCCAAGCATTTGTCTTCAGCTGAAGACCTCAAAAGCCTGACACAAACAATGATGTTAGACTTTCTTATAAAAAGGATCCAAGATTTTTATAATGGCACATATATACCCTAAATATAGGGTTGTTACTGGCTTTCCTAAAAAAAGGACAACTGAAGCACAAGTGGTACCTGATCCAAAGAAGTTAAATATTTAAATTACATGTTCCAAAGAAGTTTCCTCTCCCAGGATCTCTCTGTTTAAAGAAAGAAAAATCTGAATGGACACCATACTGGGCATTATTTTTCATCAAACCTATGGCTTCCTTTTCTCTCTAGGAAGTATTTCATAGGGAAAAAAAAAAGGCAAACCCCCCAAATCTGAAATATAACACCCTCCACAAGAAATCACAAGTGCAGGTCTTGGTGAAAAATGAGAAAGGACCAAGAAGTACAGCTGTAATCCCAAGATTAAAAGAAATGAGATATAAGAACAAGTTAAAAAACTATGTTGATAAGTAAGTATTTAATAGAAGTGACCAAAATCATAAATATCT
Organism: Myiozetetes cayanensis; assembly: GCF_022539395.1. NCBI lineage: Eukaryota > Metazoa > Chordata > Aves > Passeriformes > Tyrannidae > Myiozetetes > Myiozetetes cayanensis. The sequence goes on along the minus strand of NW_026087411.1, from coordinate 80,971,093 downwards.
GAGATAACAGAAGCTTCTTTTTTAGTTTCAGTGCAGAAGACTGGATAAGGAGAACATAAATGGAAGTTAAAGAAAAATAAATTTAAATCAAGCTTTAAAAAATCACTTTTCATCTTTCATAGCAGTAAGCAGATTAAATGACCTGCTCTCAAAGCCATGAGGTGATGACCTTGGGATTGCTCAGGAAGGGGACTGGATTAGAAAGCATTGTAAAATAAGCAAACTGCACTAAGTAAAATAGCTGCTACTGTCTGGTTCCCATGTGTTCTGTTTTTATAAATATTTCTGCATTAAATATTATCTATGCATGCTGGTAAATCTAACATTCTGCACTGTGATTTTTCAAACTTGTAAAAATACTAAGTATTTATTAGATCAAGGAAGTGACACGTTTCTGTAAGAACTTGAAATTTAAGCAACTTGATATTTAGGATGCAGCATTTGAACATCATTCTAGCGGTTTAGGTACATGAGAAAACAAACACTTTTGATCCCTGAACACATAACAACATGCTAATGACAGGAATCATAACCCAATGCAAACGTTGAGAAATAGACCCATCATGTATATTCTATCGCATTTGTGCTGAAAGGGAAGTTTTCTTCAAGCTGAAACACTGAAAGAGCATTACATGACAACCTTGAAAGATCACTGTGCATCAGCATCTCTTTGATGCCCTAGTAACCCCCCACAATCTGCATAAAGCAGGACTGTGTCTGCTTAGGTTTCCTGGAGAGTGGTTTTGCACGGCAACTGTGAAGGGCCAAAGGCAAGTCTGTTTTTATTTAGCCCTTACACTTTCTTGCCTGACAAATTAATTTAAGCTTGGATTCAGAAAGCTGCTCTGGCTTATGAATTCAACAAGGAGTGCAGGGAAGGCACATTTGAAACCCTGCTGAAACAAGGTCTGAGTCATTGCTCCAGAGCCCAGTAAAATCAAAATCTTCCTTGCATTTTGGATCAAAGCAAAAGTTGGTGTGGTTGGGTTTTTTTCTCCGCACCAGCTCCATCCAAGTATCTTGATGCTCTTCACACAGATTAGGCAAGTCACTCTCCCTTAGGAGTCTTGTCTTGATGGTATAGAAATTAAAGTAAACATCCTTTAGCCATGAGAACTCATATGCATTTATGGGATTAAAGCATAACAATGGTTTGATTCCATGCACCAACATGAACCTCTCCTCAAAACAAAAGGTTAACGAATATGGTAATTGAAATTTGGCTGTTTTAATGCAATTCTCCAAGCAGAATAATTTTAAATGTGGGTGGTGGTTTATCAGATTTTCCAGATGTTTGAGGTAAGACTTTTTTGTTTTCCTCTTTTTTTTTTTTTTTTTGGGGGGGGGTGGAGAGTGTTGTATATGTGGTGTAACTGAGATGACTCAACTGAAATTGGTTTCCTCTCTCAAAACTCATTGCAGTAGTAGATACATATAGGTAGGAGTTTTGGTCATAAGTATAGAGATGATAGAGAACAGCTCAAGTTGAGGACAGCAACAAACACAGTCAAAACAATTTTCTGTTGGTTTCCTTCCCAAGAACCTTAAAAATTTGAAATACATTTAGTCGAAGTCATCAGGCTGACCTAGGAAAAAGCAAGATTTTTAGAGCAAAATTTAATTAGCCATCTCCTAAACAAGAGACAGAATTTGACTTAAGTGTGGGGTTATTTTACATTCCTTTCTAAATGCACATCCCCAAAAAATGTTTTTTTCAACAAACTTCTATTCACAACCTTTATTTAATTATGAAGACAATAAATGGTTGTGAAGCAGTTATTCTGTTATTCCTTTGATCCACTATTAGAAACATCATTATTTATTCAACTTTGATCATACATGTGAAAGTAAATTCAGGACAAATAGTGTTTAAAAAAAAAAGATAAGTCCAAAGATAGGTCCATTGTATTTCCTTGAAACAGTCAAGATATCATCTGTTAGATTTTTTTTCTGCCATAGGAAAAGTTCTTAAGACCCATTTATTAAAGAACTAACTCAGAAAGTTTCTGCAGTTAGTATCAAGGAGAGGGTAAGGTATCAGGACCGAGGTGCTGGCTCAGCAGTTGTTCAGACGCTTTGAATGACTCCTCAGAGATACCTTCATCTCTCCACATGGAGGAATGCTGATGAATTTGCACTACTGGTATCTGTCCTTATCACTCTCACAGAGCAATGTGTAAAGGAGGAAAAGCACTGGCCCATGGGTATGGCCTTGCACACAAAGGAAGGATGGCAAGGCAGTGTCATCCTCTCTATCTGGTACTTCCCTAAAACTTATCCCACTAATTTTGTGTTTAAAAGAAAACTGGCTAGAGGTGTGCAGGACTGTGCACCACTCTTTTATGTGACTCCTTGTTTTGTGGCTCTGTCTCAGGCTTTTTGAAAGTCCTTCTTTGAGAGCTGTCACTATCTGATTTTATATCTAAAAATTCTAGTTTAAAGAGTGACATGTGAGCAGTACATGAAATTTCTCATCGTTTCAAATATTTTTTATAATTTCTTGAAGAAAGAATTACTGGTCCATAATTGCCATGGCCATTACTACTGGGATTTTTTGTTTGGGCTTTCAGTTTGTATGAGTAAGTGTTTGGCAATTGCCAGTCCTCTGGGGTGTAATATTAAAGTCTGTACTTGATAGAAAAACTCCTAAAGCTTAGATCAGCACAGGCTAGAAAATGGAAGAAAGTGAATGTCATATCCATTGGTTTGACAAGCACATCTTCTCTTGACATCTTTAACCTCTAACAGGGAATCCATTCTCCTTTCCATAAGGAAAAGGACTGGGCAAGCCTCTTTTTGGCATTTTCTGGTGTAAATGGAAGTGAGGAAATGTCCTTGCTCCTGTGCTGTTTTCATATTAACTTTGTCTGGCCCGCTTGTTCTCAAATTCTCCAGCTAATCTCATCTTTGGTTCTGCTTCCAATTTTCATTGCAACTGCTGATATTTTAAGATTACAAGTTTAAATGAGAAACATCAAATATAAACCTTGACAGATGCTTACTAACGTTTTCTTTATTCATCTATATGAAAATATAACAAACACTGCAGTCTGACAGCTTTTTTTCTTTTTTTTTCTTGAAAAATTAAGAGACCTCTTCCTGTTTATTCACAGCAATAAAGAAATTACATATATATACATAATTAGTAGTGATTTAAATATAGAAACATATGGATACAGGGAGGAAAATATTCCTATATGTGCCTATTTCGGTATTTCAGTGGGTGTTCAGGTTATTCTGATAGAATTACATTAGAAGAGGAGCACATATATAGAATTTTTTCAATTCTAATGCAGTTATTTGACTTGCATAATGGTACATAATTACGTAATTCAGGTAAATATACTTAGTACTTGTAGTGTGCAACTATCTGGCAAAATGTTATTCAGAAATGCCAGCTCACTGTGGTGACACACACAGGGCAGTTGAAATAAGGCAATCAAAAAAGTTCTTCTTTGTCCCATTTCTCATATGAAAGGCCCGTTTTCTCACTGCACTGAAAATTTACCCTTGCCCCTGCTGCCTTGCTCACATTCATGTCAACATTTCTTTCATACCCACTGGCATCTTCTGAAGTATTTCATTACTAATTGTTTTCCCCTTCGGGAAGTAAAACATTGCTGGCATTTCCAATCTTATCTAACCCTGCACAGCAACTCTTTCATTTTCCAAGGGTTTCCATTAATTTTCTGGGTGACTATTCAGCATAGGAGACCAAAATCAGCTCTGACTTCTGACCGTGGTCTCAATTCAATAAAGCACAAAAATTACCCTTCCACTGAAAGGCATTACATCGGGTGCAGGTATCAAGGCCCTGGGGGTGTGCAGGGGTGGCCCCTGCAAGAAATGGACATTTCCAGCCACAGGAAGGTGCAGCAGAGAGAAGCAGTTATGGACAGATGACAACTGCAGTTTCACACTACCCCTGCACTTAGTGGGTAGAGAATCAGGAGTGAAGCAGTAAAGGTGAACATGAAAAAGGGGGAAGGAAAGGTGCTAGTTTAATATTTATAATTTTGCTTCTTCCTACTCTAATCTATTTTAATTGGCAATAAATTAAAACTGATTTTCCCCCATTCAAGTCCTATTTTCTTCCCCCAGTCCCCTGAAAGGAGTGAAGTGAGCAGCTGGGTGGGAGTTTGACTGTTAGCCATGGCTAAGCCTCAGCAAAAGATTTTGTTTGATTGTTTGTGTTCTAAATCCCTCATACCTAAGAGAATTTTCATCAAACTCAAAATTTCAGGAACAGGACTGAAGCCCCACCTGATCTCTGTTCTCCTTTTATTCCTATTCAGTGAAACATTTCAGCAATCCATTAAGGTGCAACATCTAAGCAAAGCACTTGAGTAGGATTTAGGCATTAATAATTAGAAACTTTTTTCATTTTCACAGACGAGATACTGGTTTGGTTCTCTTTCTGCCGGTTGCTGGAAGGTCTCCAGAAGTGTGTCACATTATTCCTACTTAACTTTCATTCTCAGAGCACTAAACTGGCCTGTATTTTCAGCTAACACATAGTTTAGCAGACCTTCCTCGGGTATCTTCCAAAGTGAGGAGGAAGGTGGGCACTCACACATACACACACACACACAAAATGAAACAGGAGAAGTGAACAGTGAGATATAATTAACCATTGAACAGCTGCTAAGGGGAACTATTCGTTGGAAGATCTAAGGCTTGTTTTCATGAGCAAGAAATGTTATCACTGAATTTTCAGGGATGGCTGCTGTTCTTAGGGATCTGGGCTCACAAATCTCCATTTTGGGAGGTTTTTAATTCAATACAGTGCTCTGCAATTAATTAGGAACCTCATTAAGGGAAACAAGGCTTTGCTATGTCATAATATTTTGAAGGGAATATGCAATGTGACAGGCAGTGACCTCTTAAAATGAACTCAATCACCCTTTCTCTGAGATTCAGAAAGCTGCTCTTTAACATTGCAAGCATACAGGGAAGACTAGAATTTTTATTTTCTTAACTATTGCTGTGGACAGTCCTGCACCCACAGATATTTACGATGTAAAATATGAATTTGCTCATAATTCCCAGTGTCCTTTTAAGGTCTGAAGATATTCTTGAAAAGGATGTCATTACCCAATCTGACAAGTTCATGCAGCAAGTATGCACTGAGTATAGTTTAATACAAACATTGTTAATTGAACTTATGTCATATATACAAGTCATCATTAAGAAGACGTACATGATGGAAGAAAGAAATTGTCATTTAAAATCAACTTCATACTGTAGTTTTAATATACCTTTAATTACAGTGATTACAAGCCCTTATAAATTATCAACTAGGTCTTTGGGAATATCACTGTCTTCATCTCACTCTGCTTTAATTTATTGTTCCTAAAAAGAGGACAATTAACATTTGCAGCCAGCTGCTCCTCAAGACATAAGAAAGGGGATTTGTCTCTGAAGGTCTTTCTTGGCTTGTTTTTTCCCTTTATATTTTTTTTTACACAAACACATTCCACATGCTTTCTCTTAAAGGCCAACAGACCAACCAGTCTTACAGTCTCCCTGACTGGCCATCACAAGTTTCTGAGGTTAGAAGGACTTCCAGTGGATTCCAGAGGCATGCCTATGAGGACCCAGGTAGCCAGTCATGCTCTTATCTGTACAGCTGAGCCAGTTGTGGTATTTGTCCCTGTCCCAGAAACTGTAAGAATCTTGCACTCATCCAGTCAAGCAGAAGGATCCCTTCAGCTGAGAGATGGGAAGTGTGAACAGAAATTAAGTGAAACGGCAATGTGTCAGAGAGAGTAAAAAGGAGATATTTACTTGTCTTTGTCAGCCTTCTGGTCTGGTCTGTTGAAATACAACAGCCAGTAATAGCATACATATTTATGTTTCATCAGTTCTGTATTTAATCTAAAAGCAGAGATTACAGAGTCCCAAAAGATGCAAAGCTTAACTGCAGGAAGGTCCTTTCCAGAATTTTAGGTGACAAAAGAGTATTGTACTCTCACCTGGGCCAAGAGCTGGCAGAAAGAGGCTGAGTGTGGTGACCCATAGGTGATAAAGTGATGCAGACCATGGCATGAGCCTTATATGGGCCATGGACCAGTGTCTGACAGGACAGCGTTTCTGAAACCATCACAGAAGTAAAGCAGGATGTCAACATGACCAGAGGGACTGGCAGCCACTGCTGACCCATGTCTACAATGACCCCCAGGGCTGCTGCAAGGGCAGCACTGCCACATGGATGTCCAACACTGTGTAGCATCTGAGCTGGCACCATCACAGTCTGGAACCAAGCCAGTGCCCAAAGCTCACTGCTGTGACCAGCTGGAAGGAGCATCACTAACTCGTTGAAGAGATGAGAGGGGCAGGTCTCAGCTGATGGAGGTGTCGAGTGCAAGAAAAGCTGTGTCTGGCAGAGCCCGTGCTTTGCTTGGCCAGCTAAATTAGACTCAGCTTTGCAGCATCACGTTCTTTGGTGTTCCTTTTCCTCCCCTTGGCATTAGGCAAATCACGTCATAAAGAACTGCAAACTTGGAATATTCATTAGAAAAAGACCCAGGAATATTTTATCTTTATCCTAGTAACAACCTTAACAGAAAAAGACACTGGAAAGTTCTTATTACAATTTTAGACTTATATCACCACAAAGTAGCAGATAAAAAAGCTGAAATAGCTGTAGATAAAATCTTATTTAGAAAAACAGGGCCATGGTACAAGGAACACAGCCATCAGTCCCCCTAGGGGCAACAGGCAATGCTTTTCATGAAGTTTTGTTGACACAAACAGGACTGCAGTGAGTGAACTAAGGAAGGTGGTAATGAATCAAGCTTAATGTAGCATTCTAAATTTCAGTGCTCTGTAACAATTAGAGGTAGGTAACTGACAGCAGGACTGTGACAAGTGTCTGTTAAAGATGCCTTTGGTAGAGGACAGACAAAATAACACTGTAAAATACTGCACTTTCAACAATGGATTAACACCCATGCTTGCTATTGGGCAGAACATTTGCTCTTTTGCTCACAGTCAGCATTGGTCATCTAAACAATGGATGCTTGATTGAATTTATCCCTTTGTTAAATGCATAGGAAAATGCCCAGACAACCCAAATGGACTTTACTAGCAGAGTCTTAATGATCCATCTGTGTATTAAGGAGAAGAGAGGAATGTACAAGGCATCATTTTCTCACAAGTATGCAAGGTAGTCATGCAGGAAAAAGAGCTAGGTTGACTATTTCCCTTTAGTTTTAATGCTCTCCTGCCCTTTTTCAAGTGGATATCTGAAACAACAGGAGTAAAACTAATGCTAAGGGAAATAACAAATTCAAGATGTTTTTTATTCTCAGGCTTGTACATCTGAGACCATGGTGCTGTGGTCACTAGTGCTTATCAAGGTGATATGGGGTTACTCAACAGTACAAATATGATCCAGAGCAGGCAGAGGGAGATGGTCATATTTATGTTGAATCACCTCCACAAACAACAAGGGATTTATTCCAACTTTATGGAATCAGGAGCACTGGCTGCAGAGGACAGCTGAAACCTGATCTTGTGTAAGGCTTCTCAGTACAAAGTCAGCCCATCCAACTTTTCCGGAACAAATCCGAAATCACAGGGTGAGTTCATACCATGTCAGCCCACTGTATCATTTTGAGTCCAGTATCAGGAGCCCCGAGCCAGACATACCATGCCATGCATCCACAGCCTGTGACCCACAGTCCAAGCAAGGTCTCTTTGCAGTCCCGGAGAGATTAATTCACTTATTAATTCACCTGAACTCTTTAGAGAGAGTGTTGTCTGTTGACTCTGGGCTAATTATATTAACACCAACCAAGGCTGAGTCAAAAGTTAAAGAGGTTTCTGATATTTCAGTACTAAAACAACCAAGATTTCAGATGTGCATTATGCAGTATTAGTATTGCATGCAGCAGCAACAGCAGGGACTTAGTAGCCTGGACAGAAACGTGAGCCATAATATCCTCTTCATCCTCACACTGTGACCCCAGGCCGGAAGCACTGAACTACACAGCTCATGTTGACACCTTACAAGTCTCTACTGTGGTCTCATTGCATACTTGCTTATACATACTGTTACATGTGGCAGTGTGCTGGTGTAGGGCTGGTGGCAACAAAGCCACATGCTGCAATTACTCAAGCCTAAAACACGGCTTTTAATATTTAATTAAAAAGTTGTAGGTAAACACTATTTCTGATTTCAGAGGCATTTCATGGACTTCTGCTTTTGGATTGGTAGTGTGTGTATGAACTTTCATGGATCTTTTCATTACTGGAATGATGCAATTTGCTTGAGGGATGTATTCCATTATGCTTGTACACATTTGGGGAGAAATTCAGTTAGCACAATGCCTCAGAATCGCATATATTTCTCTATAATGCAAATCTGCTCGTTTTAAGAACAAAGTAGAGCCATAACTGTTGTGATTTTCCTCACTCCCATGGATGATCTCAGCCTCACAGCAAGCATTTTGCAGCCCTTTTTATCGGCAAACACAAGCCTGTCCTTTACGTTTTGCCTTACTTTCCTCATTTGCTTCTTGCAGTAGGCTTTTTCCTGGCTCCAGGGAGAGCAGAGATCAATAACACAAAACTAATATTAGAAACATCTTCAGACGAGCAGCTTCCGTGTGCGCGGTGCTCACACGCCACGTCGTCCCCCAGCAACAGTGCCAGGACACGATGCTGGCCCACCCCCAGTCATGCACTGGGGGATGTGAACGCCCCAGCACTCACTCCCTGCTTGCAATAGCTGTATCCCTTGCAAGTTATTGGAAGAAGGAGAGGTGTATAATAATGTTTACATGATTACTTTCAGTCACTGGTATCTTAAGGGTAGATTAAAATTATTCTCAGAGTTGAGAATAATATTTCTATATTGCTGCAAGGCCTAAGGAGATACAGCAGTTTGAAAATAAGATGGATATTACTTTTTCTTGAGTATCGAGCTCACCTGGAAGACAGTAAACTAGTTGGACAATAAGAGGCTGCAGTTTGCTACACAGGCATGGAATTGTATAGTTCTCACAGAGGGTATTTTGAGCAGCACCATCACCAGAACTCTCATCCTACAGTACATGACCAGGCATGCTTGGAATTTTCCGTGTTTAATATCCATCTACACAAACCACTGAAAGGAGACTTATGCTCCTGTCTTCAGGTATCCCATTACTGCCCAGTTCTAGAGAACTGCCTTTTCAAGTAAGACCATTTGTGATGCAAAAATAGCTAAAACCTTGTTTCTCTTACCTCTTGTTTCACAGTGGGAAAGACAGCATGCAGTTCTGTAATAGCTATGTAATGTCATGATGAAACCAGAGGTAGTACCTAGGTTATTTGTCAGTCTATCCAGTTTTCTATAAGACATTATCTTCATCAACACCCTTCTTACCTTGTTATCAGCATAAGATTCTCTTTGCAGCTTGTTCAGCTCTACTTCCAATGCTTAAATATGGTTTGATAAAAATAGCTCTTTCAGAAACCACACAATAACATTTCAAATCAGGTAGTCAGAGTTTGACTTAAGGTAAAATGGGTAATGAAATTATATCCAGTACTGTCTGGTAACCAGAAATAAATTGAGAGAAGAGTCATTTCATAGGGTGTTGGTCAGCACCAAGTATTTCTTCTCCCAGAGGAGGCTAGCAAGGATGGATAACAAAAGCTTTCTCTTTTCATACACCAATTTAAATCCAGAATGTCAAGGTTTTTCCATAGAGACAACCTCTAATTCCTCTGATGCAGGCAGTGTGGGCTGGAGAAGCAGGAGGGGAAAAGGATGTGACCTTAAGTGCCACTTTCAAATTAAAATGGACTTATAACATACAAAATAATTGGATCTGAGTTGCTTCCAAGAATAATACCTCCAATTAGTGAAAACACACTGACTGGAAAGCAGTTTTCTAAAAAACAGAACCTAGGACTGTCAGTGAGCCTGCAAGAAAGCTGTGTAATGACAGCAGCCAATTCAGTGGAGAAGGAGAGGCTAGCTCCTCCCTTCCCATCCTCTGTTTAATTTGAAGTCAGGAGTGACAGACAAGTTCAAAGGACTAAGGTGCGATTGGAACAATCTCAGGGAAGACACTGTGGCAAATAAACCTACTGTCGCATTATCAGCACCCAGCATGAGACTGGAGGAGAAAAGATGACAAAAACCCAATAATGTGTTTCAAGCTCATACGAGGTGAGAGGAAAAACCTCTATGCGACTGAAATCTGCATCTCCCTTATATCCACCCACATGCACAAGGAATGGATATATTAATCTCAATTTACTGTATTTTTCCATCAGATACACAGAGGGTTAGGTAAATAGCGCCTTCTTTCGAAAAATCAGATATCACACAATAGCATAGGAAGAGCCTTGAAATGTAGTGGAGTGCATTTGATTTCCAAAATCTCTATTACAGTAGCAATAAAATTACAGAAAGTAGAGGCAGAAGTGCCTGTATGCAAATAAATGCCTAGCAAAATTGGAAGTTTTTGAAATGCATTTCTAAAATGCAGAGCAATAAACCCATGCTCGCATTATTATCAACTCTCAGGCATTTAAAGGCTAGACACATTCACCATGCCTGCATCCCTCTCCTTTTTTCCCCAGTACAATCTCATTAAATGAGCAGCAGGATAACTTTTCTGAAATGTATGCATAACAGCAGAGGCAAATATGTTACTTTTGATTCTTGGGCTGTTATTCTCAGTGTAAATGTTGTCCATCTTTGCTTTCTCATCTGTATTTTTAAGAGGATGGATAGAAAGACAACGCACACAATGGATCTCTTTCAGTTTGCACACCTAAAACTATAATTTAAGAAGGACACAATATAAAATACGTGCCAGCACTGGAGCAGGGTACACATGCAGGCTGAGGGATTTCTCTAATCTGGGCAACACCTTTGGAAAAGGCTGCAGAGTAAACCAGGGACCTTGTCCATAAGACTAGCAGACTTGTCAAGAAGGACCAAACAGTGAGGAGAAGACTGGAGGAAGATGCTGGCTTTGTTAATAGCCTTTTATAAAGTTTTACAGCTTTATAAAGGCTGCCCCCTACCAGACTGACAGACCTGGTGGATGTTGGCCCAGTCTTGAGGTGGGTTCTTGGAGCTGGCTGAGCCACCAAGTGCTCTACAACCTATGTGACCTTACATGTCCAGGATGATTATTGTTGACTGATGCTTTGCTCCTGTCTTGTTGGGTTTCAGAGAGGATGGGGCGGGAAGGAGAGGCAGAGAAAGCTCTGTGCCCTGGAGTGGGCTGGCAGTAGTTGTAGGGAGAGAGGATCCCCTAATCCTGCCAGCATAACTGGGTAGTGCTCTCTTTACTGGAGCCCAGAGTCTATTTTTCAAATGGCTGGTCTGCCTTTTAGGCCATACACACCTTTCTGGACAGTGCACTCGGGCACAGACACCTCTGTCAGACAGCCGGAACATACAGACTTGTACTGCCATAAACATAACCTCAGCTGCAGAAGGGTGGCCATTTTAAGTTCCTTTGCCCTGTTGTTACTGTCCCAAAGAGCAATCTCTAGAAAGAGATTCTCCTCTGTCATCTTCTGGGTTGGGATTCAAGCCTGGGACCTGCAGCGGCTCTGTGAGCACCACGGTCCTAACATACAGCACATTCTAATAGGATTCAGAAAGCTTCATGGAGGACAGATAATGCTTTTATTTTACAAACAGCATGCAGAGGCAAGGGCAAATGGCAGTTGTTTCTATGGATGAGGAAGGGAACAGGATCGTTTTAAGTCTAGAAACAATTTGATTACTAAAGCTTGTCTCCGTTTACATTTAAGTAGTAATGCATCCTGCTTATGCATTTATGTCCATTGTTTAACTTCAGGCTCATAAATAGTCCATAGACAATGTCTATACTTTTTTAATCAAATATTGCTAGAACATTTTCCCTTTGTTCTCTGTCCTATAAGTTAAGCTTCAGTGTTGTACATCATTCAGGAGACCAGTTTTCTGCTGACTAGATTTTTTCAGGTCTTTCTGCCACGACTTTTTTCAGCTTTTCAAGAAAACGGCCAGCTGTCTTTTTTAAAGGGTTCTGAAATCCTTCATAGGCATCCAAAAAAAGGAGTTTCTCTCTTCTTTGCAGTACAAAAGCATTAGACATTCGTTTCAGTCTTCTACAGTGTGAAAATTCTGAAACAAATATAAAGTTATTTTCCCTAAAACCTTACAAGCTTAACATCAATGCTTTCTGTGGAACAGCTCTAACTGGAACAGATTTATATAATCCTTGTACCTCAAAAAGATATCTTGCAATTACGCCAAATCTTTTTGTGAGAAACTCGGGAAGTTTTAGTGCATCACTGAGCAGTTAACATCTGTGATTTCCTACTGAGTTCTGAGATTTAAATCAATTAGCAGTCATTGGGACTGTTTATAGAAGCCTTTGAAGTGGAACAAGCATATGTTGGAATTTGAAACTAAGTATTTAAGTTCCTTCACCAAGTGACCATCCTGCAAATTTTAAAAAATATTTTGACCAAACGTGTTGGTTTAGTTAATAACTTATTGTTCTTAGAAGAAGCTATTTCTAGCCTTTTAAGACAAAGCTGAAAACAAAGTTTGGAGAAAAAAAGCAATTTTCATTTTATTTTTATGTTCTCCATTTCTCAACATCTGTTTATGTTTCACTAAAGTCACATGAATCTGAAACAACATGAATTAATTAACTGCAACAAAACAGCTAACCTTGCATGGAGTAGTCTTGAAAATTTTCTCCTGCCTATTAAGGTTTTAAACCTACCACACCAAATTACACTCAGAAGTGCTGTATGCAGTTTTTGTAAGGAATCAAAGCCACTGATAACAGTAGTTAGTCGTGCAGGACTGTACAGCACAGTATTAGACAAACCTGCTGATCTTTCATTACGGAGAAGGTATCAAAACAAGAAGTTAACTGGGAGTTTGCTGTGGCATTTCCCTAGCCACCCAAAAGCGAATTCCCCAATTGGTCCCAAACTACTGCACCATGAGGAGGGAAGGAGCAACACACTCCCAAACTTTTCATGATGTGGGAGCTTTCCAGACCTTCAAATGAGAAAGGAAAGTGGATTGATTAGAGTCTGCAAGTTCTTGGTGTCTTTAAGTGGATTTACTAGTGCTACCACCTCTGGAAACTACCTTCATGGAGGAGACTGAAAGTCTCTGCCTCAGCATCTGGAGAGGAAGGATGTTATTGAATGGGAATAAGGAGCTACTGAGAAGTTGTGACATAGAGAAGCTGAGATGCACTAGTGATGCTGAAGAGCAGTTTCACCTTTACACTGAAAGGAATGCTAGATAGTGGTTGTTGATGTAAAAATTACTATTGCAAATTAGAACTGAGGCAGAAAGGATTAGTACAATGGTTTATTTCCATATTGTTATGTTGCCAGGGAAACCTAAAATAAATACAACAATTATTGGAGAAAGCCAATTCAATGGAGAAATGCTTTTAAAAAATTGAAAGTTGATGGGACACATAATTTTATTTTATTCAGGTCAGTAGGTGCTTTCACTGAAGAGGACAACTATTGAATAGTAAACAGGAAGATCCTAAGCCATCATTACTCAGTAACGAACCAAGCCTGGAGCTGGCTTAGCAACCATAACCTGGGAACAACATCATCAGCCATTTGCCAGTGACTTTTTAAAGCTAAATAGATGTTTGCCTGACGAAAAGCAGGTGTGGGGTGGAGTGGGGGGATGTGTGGAAGTGCACACAACACAACTTCCTTGTGGATATACATCCAAATTTTCAAAGAGTGCTCTCTGTCCCCATTGCTCCCTTTGTAAGTTTCCTTTCCTAGTGCCAGGGACATGGGGGCCAAGATAGTCAAAGATCCCCACAATGCCTTTGCAAAAGGTACAGTGCTGACCACTGACAGGTTACAGCAGGGCCACCAAACCTTAGTCTTGCTGATATTTTCACAACTTCTTCTCACAGTCACGTTTATTCCTCTTACAAAGACAAGAGCCTGCAAGTTGCATTTTCCCAAAATCTTCAGCTAAATGGCCACTTGAACTCTGCTCTTCCTCATCTGGGTGTTATGTGTCCTGTTTCTCCTCTCGTCTTCAGCCCTCTGCATTCTCTGGCCATCCCACCAGCACTCTTGCCTCACAGGCACACTTTAGTTCTTTCTACTCTTGGCATTTACAGTCTGAGTAAACATAGCCACAGAGGGTTTGTCCTGTTGAGCATCATGTCTTCAAGGTGAACATTTACCTCCCTGGCTTTGCCTGCATGGTAAATGCCAGCAATGCTGTTACTCCAAAAGTAATGGGCTTTCCTCAGAATCACGGAGTGGTTGAGACTGGAAGGGACCTCTGGAGGTCAGCTCATCCTAGAGACAATTGCCCAGGACCATGTCCAGACAACTTCTGAATATCACCCAACCTCCCTGGGTAACCCATGCCAGTGCTTGGTCACCTGCACAGTAAAAAACTATCTTCTGATGTTCAGACAGAACCTTCCGTGTTTCAGTTTCTGCCCACCACCTCTTGTCCTGTCACCGGGGACCACTGTGAAGAACCTGGCTCTGCCTTCTCTGCAGGTATCTATATACATTGCTAAGATGTCCACGAGCCTTCCCTTCTCCATGCTAAACAGCCCCAGCTCCACTGAGACAGGTCTGGTCCCTTCATCAACCTCAGGATCCTTTGCGGTACTCTCTCCAGTAGTTCCATGTCTCTCTTGTGCTGGGGAGTCCAGAACTGGTCACACACTGCAGGTGTGGTCTTAACAGTGCTGAGAAAAAAGGGTCAGGATCATCTCCCTTGACCTGCTGGGAACATCCTTCCTGATGCAGCCCAGGACACCATCAGCCTCCTTGGCGGCAAGGGCACTTTGCTGGCTTATGATCACCTTGGTGTCAACCAGAACTCCCAGGTCATTTCCTGTCCAGGCAGGGCAGCCCCAGCCTGTCTTTCTGCCTGGGTGATTCCTCCTCAGGGGCAGGACTTTGCACTTCCTTATATTGAACCTAATGGTGTTCTTGTCAGCCCATTTGTCCAGCTTGTCAAGGTCCTTCGAAATGGTGACACAAACATCTGGTATATCAGCAACTCCACCCAGTTTTGTGTCATCTTTGTCCCCCTGACCCACCTCACCTGCAGGGGAAGCCATGACCACAGCCAAAGCTGTGATCCAGCCCGCTGTCCTACTCCCATCTCTGGCATGGGAAGCAGCCAGGTGCCAGCAACCCCGTGTCTCACTGCTGCTCAGGGCTCTCTCCAGGCAGCACTCCTGGTGCAGAGATGGCTGGAGGAGACTGTCCTCCAGAAGTCTGTGTCCCTGGCACACCAGTGACCTGAAAGTGACTATTTATTCTGCCCTGCATAACTTCAACCATTTTAATCCTGCCTGCACTGCACAGCATGTGGATGGAGGCTGTTTGTGTAATTATCTTTCTATAACCTAATTCTGCAGAACGTGGTTCTCATCTACATTGTCTCCTTTCCACTGCTCTGACATTGCAAAAAGGGACAGGCAGTTAAATACATGTCAAGAATCTTTGAACCACAAATATAGCAAAGCAAGTGAAAATTAGTCTTACAGCCTTCCAGAAGTCTGTATTTCCTTTAATTGCGGCAGCTGTTCCTTGTTCTTTCTTCTCATGCGTTACTTTTGTGATATCGAGGTTTTTTTCATCCTAGCTGATCTCATATCACTCTCCACAAGCTTTCTGCATATAAGGCAGGTGACGCAAATTTAGAAATGTGTCCTTCCAAAATTTGTCACAGTCCAATTCTTTCACTATGTTTTCCATTTCAAACCCAAAATACTTCCAGTTTGAGGAGCTAGTAGACTATGATGACTAGGGTGATGACAGACCAGGACAACTGATGTATTTTTTTTGTCCTGACATCTCCTTCCATTCTCATTAAGAAAAAAAATTCAAATTGCCTTGAAATATAAAATTTGATATTCAGGCTTCACTGTCTTTAATATAGTAATATTGAAATGCTTTACAATAATTTCTAAGTCTTTATTTTCCACTGAACAACACAGGCCTCATATTAAACAGTTTCAAGTGTATTTGAGAGACGAAAGGTGACAGAACTGGTAATTACCTCATTTCTCATTAAAGATGACTTAGTACCCCAGGGACCTCTATTAGAATAAATATTCTATCTCCTGTTTATTAACCTTTGTTCTTGAAAATGGTGAATGAGTGCTGATAAAGCTATCATTACTGTGACTGCCTCAGGAGCTGCCTTCCAAGCTCCTAATACGATTTGGAGTCACCTTACCAAAACCAAATAGAACTTGACTAGATTATGAGATACAGATACTATCTGTATCTCCAACAGATACTTTAAACCTAAATATACAGGCAACATCAGCTGATGTTTCACTATCTAATATGAGCGAAATCTACTATGTAAACCTTGAATAGTTTTATATTTGCTAAGATAGCATACATAAAGAATACAGCATATACACATAAATAACATATATAAGATTTATAGCATATATAAGATATATATGTAATGAATCCTTAAGTTACCTTGGATAATGTTTATTTTGGAGGGTGAACTCTTTTTTGGTAATGAACACAAACTTTCTTATCTGTTGTGAGAATTGTCACCTCTCTTGTTCCCAACAGAAGCCAGAACGTGTTGCTTCAAAAGGAAGTTCCCAAAATTCTAAATTTGGCTGCTATAGAGGAACTTATTTGCTCATATCCAAGACATATGTCCTGAAGCAGAGAGTTATACTGCTTCAATAACTGATCATTTTGAATCTGGCAATTTCCCCTTAATGTCAGCACTAATGAAGTATTATTGTTTTAACTGCAGAACCTTAAAAGAAACAGAACAAACAATGAGGAAATAACACAAGCATTGATTTAATAACAAAGCAGGACCATGCCTTGATGGAGAACAGTCAGCTGTGGAATTTCTGAGTGGTACCATGTCATTTTGGACAAGCTTTGTAGGATTCAGTCAAGTATAAGAAACAAGGTAACTGAAATCAAGAGGACTAAGTTCTCAATGTGCTCAGTCACCATATTCATTGTTAATTAAATCAGTAAGGTTTATTATCCTTGTGCATATTAATATTTTTGGGCTCAGGGACCAGACAACAAAAAAGTGTTCCTTTATAGTTCTACCATGTTTTTCTTTGCATAAAATTTAATTTTTTTTTCCCAATCCAAAAAATTGACAAATTTGATGCCCTGTAACAAGTTCAAAACTATCAAAAAGATTTAGGGATGAATTCAAACATCCTGCTATGGACACCTAACATGGACATTGAAATTATTTTAGTCATTGCCTATCAAATAAGCCACGACCCTGGACACCAAGCAATGCATGTTCTGAATCACTCAAGTTTCTAAACAGTACATGGGGGGACAGATAGGATACAGTTGTCAAATGCTCTGCCTCTACCAGCACTAATGAATCTGGGCAAC
Source organism: Myiozetetes cayanensis (assembly GCF_022539395.1). Lineage (NCBI taxonomy): Eukaryota > Metazoa > Chordata > Aves > Passeriformes > Tyrannidae > Myiozetetes > Myiozetetes cayanensis. The sequence continues at coordinate 80,953,702 of NW_026087411.1, read as the reverse complement.
AACAAGTTTTCACCGGCATTAAAAAAATCTCCGGAGGAAAAATAATCTGGCATTTATATAGCCTTTTTATTTTTTGCTATAAAGATCCCCAAGAATGATGACAATAATTTTTGATAAGAACTGGAAGATATACTTGAAACTCAGCCACACTGATTGCTTTGTTACCTTTTAACTTCCTTGCCTGATGGTCACACTGACAGGTTTGACACTTTATTTAGTGGGGATTGGTATTAATATCTTCTTGGCTAGACATTTGACACCTACTTCATCTTATTATTTTCCTATGCATCTCTTCCAAGGGCTGATACATTTCAGTAGCATTTGTTGCAAGTAGAACCCACAGGAGCACAAAATGACAGATGAGAAATATGAAGACTTCTAGCTATTTGTTATCTGGCTGCAGTACTCAAAAGTGACATAGGAAACCACTCCATGGGCAGGTAACCAGGACATTTGCCAAAGCCCCTCAAAATTATACATGTTTATAAGTTTGGAAGGGAACACTCAGCTGTCTTGGTTTACTTAATAACTGAAGACTACACAATGTGAATCAAAACACAATCAATCCTACATTTCTCTGCTTGAGAGCCCTAGCCAATTATTTTAGACTGCAGAATCTCTGTTTTACTGTATATGACAGGTATACAACTGAGATGTGCTCAGTGTGATTTCAAATGGAAAAAAAAATACAGTGAGAAATATGTGGCAAGAAAAGATAGCCCATGTCTCATCTTTTGAAGATGGGCATTTCAGCTATGGACTAGAGTCTTTATCAAGCTTAGGGAATATTTTACAGTTCCATGATATGTTGAGTGAGCAGCTTTGACTGGTGAGATCAAACATAAATGGTACAGCAAGGTCAAGTCAATCAGTCATTGATATTCAAGGAACAAAGTCCTGCTCTTCGGCACCTTTGTCTTCCCTTTTTAATCCCCTTCCAGGAGAAACTAAACTAACAAAACTAGAATGAATGTCTTCTGCCTTGTGAATCTTAGCAGTGTGTTGTGTGGTCAGAAAGCCATCAGAGCTGGCACGGAGAAGAGTGCAGGATTGCACGGCTGGCACAGCAGAGCCACAACTTTCACTGAGCCAGCCCCATATCTAGGAAGAGTCCTGCCTTAAATACCCCACATCCTGGTGATGAGTCTATTCATCACACTCTGATGGTCAGATCTCCTGAGGCGAAGGTTGGGTCTGAATCTGCATCTCCTACAGCCCAGGTAAGTGCTGTACCCACCTAGTCAGCATTTAAAACTGGGACTTTCACGTCTCTACTCCTGTTAAAAAGTAAGCCTCATGTTCACCACTTTTTTCTTTTTTTTTTTTTTTTTTTCCCCAGAAAAAAAAAAAAAAAGAGCACAGCACTTAACTCTGAGAAAGGGTTCCGAGTTGCTAAGACACAGAAGCCTGCCTCATAGGCACCTCCTCCTTGCCAGCTTAGGTGGCTGCTTGCAATTTTCCCATCCCTGTGACTCCCAGGGATGCAGCCGAGTGGGGCCACGCGCAGCAGGGGCTTGATAATTCCACCAGGCTGCTCCGCTAGTTCCACATGCTGCAGCATTTCACTTTCATTTGTCAAGCTTGTTTTCAGTGTGCCCTCAGCCTTAAAATGGTTGCTAGGGAGTGATGCTTTTTGCTTGGGAAAACAAAAGGAGGAATGTGAAAAAAACAGGGCAAATACTTAGGGGTATGCATTATTACATCCATGCCCTTGTTGCCTTGCTTAGGAAATGACAGCAATAATTCCCTTTGCTGCTTTATGACTTAAAAGCCAGAGTAAAATGCTAGCAAATGTTCTGACATGATTGCTAGTAAACAACTTGTATGTATCCCCAGCAAATCAAGAGCTGCTAATGAGCAAAGAAAGAAATGGAGAAAGATAAATTCACTCTAACACAGAAGTTCACTCTTTCAGAGAGGAATAAAAACAGAGCATGACTCAAGTGCACAGGTAACAAATTCGCTCAGGACCACTGAGATTCAGATATGCTCACCAGCATCCTGCTAAGAGCCTCCATAGAGATCCTTCACTGCAGGAAGTGCTTTAACTCCATCTGGGTTACAGCAAAATCCCAGTGGGAAAATTTATTTACAGCATCCAAAATAGACACCACTGTGACAAAGGCGTTTAAGGCATAACAATCTCAAGGCACAAACAACTCAGCCTGCTTATAAGGAAAAGTATGAAAGGTTCTTTTTTACTCCACATCCTACTCATTTGCTGTGGGTACTCTCCTGACATGTCAGGGACACTGTCTCCCTGAGTACCCTGTGTCACAGACTGCACTTGTTGGAGAAAAACCTCTCCTCCTCACCAGTGTCTGTAACTACTGTCCTTTCCAGGGGCTCTGAGCAGATTTAATTTTTCCTCTTGAAACTTTCTTTCTTTCCATCTGAAACTTACTTCCTTGTAACTTACTCAGCAGATGATCATGACACTTCTCCAGTTAAATTAAGAAAGTCTCACTTCTCCGGAGATGCAAATGTCACTTTGTCAGAGCAGCTGTCATCCCCTGTACTTTACTAGCCAACAAGCACCTTCCTGACTGAGTGCCACTTTACCTGCTGAACCTCTCCTTCCCTGCTATGGTGAGTCAATTGCTTTTAATATGAAGATGTCCCCAGGCACTGAAGTTTGTATTTAAAATCAGCTAGAACATTCATAAACACCCTTGGCACAAACATCCAATGCAACAAGTGAACATAGTCATTATCATCTCTTGAATGAGATGGTAATGCTGGGCTTAAGGCAACTGAAGGAGACAGAGAGGAAAAGCTTTCTTCCAAACACGCCATGAAAATATCACAAAGCACTGACAACAGAACAGCCTTTGGCACGTGTAACAGATATTCTCCTGGAAAATGTCATATTTTCAATCCACATTAATTCTCTGTGGAACAAGAGGCAAATACAAATAGCAGTTGAAGGGAAAAGTCCAAGCTATTTTGCATGTACTTTTGAGTAAGGGTCAATTTTATTTCAAGCATCTGCTCCTGGGATGACCTGTTTTCTTTAAGGCTTCCTATACATTTTGGGACAGGATGACAAGGAAGTGACAGGGGAGCTGACAGCTCTATTAACTGCAGAAAAAAGGATGGGTGAAAGCTGTGTTGTATCACCTCTGGATAATGAGCTGGATTTCAGAATGCAGCCCAGATTCTTGCAGGACAAATCACGATGTGACAGGTTAGTGCTAGATGAAGCAGCAGAACCCAAGGACTTCTTTTATATCCAGGGCCTTTACTAACACACCTACTATATTTAGTGCAAAGAAGGCAGGAAAAGTCCTGCACAAGAGCTCCAAACTCAGCAAAAAGCAGATCTCAGTAACCTGCAAAAGGCTTCCTGGACAAACCTTTGAGCACAATGCTGTGTGTGTAATCATACCAGTGTTTTCCCCTGGCAGCACTCCATCCTAAGGAATCTATAGGTCCAGTTGCTTATTCCTTACCTTTCCCTTCCCACTTGCAGCACAGCTCAGGGGTCTGGAGTTAGTGGCTGTATAGGGGTAGGGAGGGTTGTTGTCCCAGCTTCTGCTCCAGAATCTTTCTGTTGCCTCATTACAAGTGAAGAAAGGCAAGACAGGAGTCCCAGGGAGAACTCAAGCTGTGTTCGTACACACTCACATGCTGCAGGGATGGGGGCAACTCCAAAGGCGTTCCTGTGTGATGATCCAACGCATTTATGTCACAGAGCCCAAGTCAAGGTTAGTGTTTGCCCACAGCCAGGGAGCTCTCTGTTGGGAAATTACTGGTATTCAGTGCATTCAAACCAACTTTGTTTTTCCCCCTATTAAAATATATGCACTTGAATCCATAACAAGCTATCCAGACATGGGCTGTTGCTAGGCTAGGCTTGACTAAAACATTGGCAGTTGCTCTTTTTTGTTTCTTCTTGCTTTGTTAGCTGTTGTAGAAATGTGCTTCTTCCAAGTTCTTCCAGAGAAATGCTTAACTGGAGAAATTTCTTCTTTTGTCTCCCCTTTTTTTGGCCTGTGAAAAAGAATTGTAAATAAGGATGGAAGAGAAAGAGAAAAAAAATTTGCAGAGAACACAAAACCCCAAACCACCAATATTTTTGTGTCTGTTCTGAGATGGTATTGAAAACACAATTTACTGGGGGGCAAAAACCCCTGAAAAACAGCCAAGACAATTAACATATTCTGAGAAATATTTAGGTTATTGTTTTTGTGGGAAAAAAAAGGTGGGTTTGTGTGTGTGTGTGTGTGTGTGTGTGCGGGTTTCAAATCTCTTTTATTAGGTCTTTAATATATGGCAAAAGTCAAGGAGGGACCATAGAAAGGCTCTCTATTATGTGGAAGCACAGAGACTGACACACAATAGGCATGGGGACAATATTCTTTGCCATATTCCTTACTCAGATCCTTGTCAGTGCTGCAAGAGAGCAAAAATCCTTGTAGGATTCTTTACATTCTTTACATGTAATATCTCTCAGCAGCTGTTCTCTCTCTACTTTAACACAATTCCCAACACACTAAATAATAATAAAAAAAGTTATTTCCATTGTTTATCTTGTAACTTTAGTCCAAAAGACACAGAAGAGCCTCCATTTGTGAAATGGTGAAAATAAATTTAATGGGGAAGCAGGAGGTGCTATTGTTTACCTTTCAACTGTTCTCTTATTGGAGAACTAAATATACTTCTCAAACTTACTTTCAGATGAAATTGCTGTATCTCTGCTGAGAAAGAGTGAAAAAATTGTATGTCAGTCTGAGAAGAGCAGATATAGAAAGTGTTCCATGGGACTAGAGAGTGACAAGAAATTCAGAAACTGCAAGACATTAATGAGATGTATTGATTTAATTAGCCAGCGTGACATCATTTATCATGCTAACCACAAGAGATGTGCCCACAACAGCTAGTGCTTGAAGGTCACACTCACATGGAACATATCTACTACGCCACACAAATGTCCAGCAGTAAAGATCTGCTTTACTTAGGCTTGGAAAGAAGTAAATGAAAGACAATTCTGAAAAGCCTCCACAGGAATAACACAATGCTGTATGCTGTAATCATTTCCATTCAACACCTTAATAATCTGGAGTTTCTGGATTCCCAATGTTTAGTGGATTTAAATGTGGGAGGTAAACAATAAGGACTAACTTGAAGAGTGCTATCTATAACAGAGTCAGAATCATCAAGTTTCAGGTAATTTTACTGTTTTATAACAGCACATCCATGCCTGTCAGTCTTTTCTCCCTACTGTTTCTGCCTGTTCATTATTCAGGAAAGAACTTAAATAATGATGAGGCTCTGAAAGAATTCTCAGTAGCAAAGAGCTTCATAAGGGCTCATTTATGGTCTCAGCTATGTAGGGGTAAGACTCAAGTACCCTGATGAAGTGAAAGAGTTCCCCAGGGACAAATGCCAGTGTAAATGAGAGTTTAATTTGGCCCCAAATTAGAAACCATTTGTCAGCTGGGGGCTCAGATATCCGACAGCATTCCGTGCTTCCCCTCTGACACTGGATATTTTTCTAATTGGAATTTCCTTGTCTTAGTGTGAAATTATTAAAATGTTTTAAAATTAATTTTTTAATGTCATTTTGCAAGTGTTCATGTTTGTTTCAGTTTCTAAGCAGTGCGTGGACCCATTACTGCTTCCTGAACATGTGCTTCTTTAATTTAAACTCCTATTTTTAAAAAGGCATGATAGAATCCATGTTTATTAATTTCTTCATTCACTTTCCCACCAGGAAGAATTAGAAAGGCACCCCTCAGGAGCACATAACGTTCCATACTTTCTACCTGCTGGCCTGGAAACTCACTTTTACCTCTGATTGCATGAACCTTTGACCAGGGAAATTTCAGACAAACTGCAGCAGCTCAAAACTTTGCAAAGCAAAAGCCCTCCTGCACTCCAGGCGGTGAGAAAGCGTTCAGCACTAACGCCTACACAAGTGACAATCAGCAGGAGGTTGGACTCATCTGCAGTGACTTCTGGTCATGGACCTTTTGGATGCCTGAGTGGAACCAGGATGTTGGAAATTAGAACCCACTCACAACTTTTTCAGTGAGTCTGTTTCTGCTGTATTTAAACTGCATTTGCAGTGGTTGCACAGAGAGCCAGTCTGAAGTATTTTTCCTGTTACAGAGGGAAGGGGGTGCTATGTTATTCTGGATCCATTACATGCAGAACATGGAGAGCTGAAGTCTAGTTCTTCTCCCTTTGGTCCCTTCACCCCTGCTTGTTACCTTTTAAAGTTCTGTTCAGGATAATTGAAAACCCTTTTTTTTTTTTTTTTTAATGTTAGTGCAGTACTAAATGACCATTTCTAGCACAAAATGGCCAAAGTAATCGCCCAGGCAAGTTGGTGTGACTTTTAGAGATTAGAGGGCTACATTCTTAGTGACAAAAGAGATACAGGTTACACAGACACCTCTGTTAAACCTTCCTATATTACATACCCTTCCTAATGACCTGTAGGATGTTCAGCTCAACTAATACAGTGAAACTCAGATTACACAGAAATAGCACACACCTGAGAAGTCACCTCCTATGCTTCAGTCAGTGGCAACAAGGATGGACAGCATCGCTCCTAGGTCTTAGCAGCTCTCTGTAAAAGAAGGGACACCCCAGACAATTTATCTGAGCATCTGAAGTGCAGATTTTCTACTTTGGAAAAGGAGTCTCCTAGAATAACTTGCAAAGACATGATTGTTCCCCCTTTTGCAACGCAAATGTTACATCTAAGTGTTAGACTGGAGTTACATCTTTAAGGCTAATCCTTGATCCTTTATATGAGGCAGGAAATTCCAAATCTGTGATCAAAGCAACACACATACTGCATAGCCCATTTAACTTTTTGTTTTTCAAACAGATGGATTAGGACAAAACAAGCAGCACACAATTAAAGAAGACTGGATATTATATTAATAACAAGTCCACAAGAGTATAAATAAGCTGCTGTAGTTTAATAAAAAGCAGAATTTCCTAGACTTGCATAAACTATTTGCTCATTGACTAAAATAGACCTGCTCTCTCTGTTTGCTGTAGAAGCCCAGCTGCTCTGCTGATCTCAACAAAAGAACAATTGCAACTACAATAAACACCCTGGGATCTTGAAAAACATGGGAAGATATCAGTTGTTAAACAGGACAGAAATAATACAGCAGTGAAGCTAATAAATAAATACAAACTGGTTTAAGGTGTTCTCTTTAGAAACACTATCCTATGGGTTAAAGATCTGAAGATTTATCTTTTAACAGTTCTGACACACAAGGAACCCATGCAAGCACTTACACATCTCCCCTGTGTAAGCACTTCAGTTCTTGTTCCTGGCTACATAAATCACAGGCAGGCTAAATGCATTAAGAGTAAAGAGAAGGAAATAATATGATCTCCTAGCAGACACTGGGAGCAACAGCTTTTCATTTACGTGCCAAAATGCCACACAACTATTAGTATGGAACAAGATACGCCTTCTTTTAGAAACAGTCTATAGCAAATCCACATTTTATCTACTAAATCCTTGGCTTCTTACCCCAAAACTCACAGTCTTTTAACACGTTTCTCCTAATAACATCTCTCTCAAGACTAGACAGTGCTTTTCTGCTTTTCTCCCATTTTGTAAGCACAGAAGAAAGACAAAGCAGGTACGGATGCACAAAAAAAGAACTAAATGTCCAAATCCCAGTGTGCCAGCCACAAAGCCCCAGGATATCCAGTTACACTGGGCAAAAGCCACAGTGCTGAAAGATGGAAAATGTCTCTGTTCTGATATAATTTGACAGTAAAGAAGAGTTGACAGAGTCCATATAGATGGTCTTGACATATAACAACTCCCTCAGGATAGTGGATACACATGAAAGTGGGAGACAAACAGATAATACAACATTAACCACGTTGTCCAAATTCGGTGATCACAAATCAGTTTTCTGTTGACAAGACTCATTTTTAACGGCAGCATCTTTGTCTCCAGGCCTTTGCCAAACAGTTATAACTTCATCAGTTCGTTTGGGAATACATTTAACAAAATTGCCTTTTGCAGAAGTGAGATGGTACCAAAGGAAAAACAACAACACAAAGGGAAGGAGAAAAGCAATGTAGAAAAACTAGTGAAGATGGCCCCCAATTTCCTGATAAAATACCCTGGTGCACTGTTACTTGCCTATTCTCTTTTGGAATTACAGGAAAACGAAATTGCCAGAGATTTGCAATGTGTGCAACACCATTTCATTAGAAGGATAAGAAGTCCAAATTTCCTTATTATCATCAAATTATGTCAGAATTAAGACTGCTGTAATGTTACCTTTGATCTTGAATTCTTCATGAAATCAGATGCACAAAGTATGGTAACTTGAAGTAATGAGCCCAGTCCCTGCAGTTCCATTGGAGACTGTGTCTAAACACATGACAATATCAGAATTCCTAACGTTTTCCTCTAAATAATTAAAACCCTTTTCACATAAATCATCAAAAACTTAAACCCATGCTTAGATTATGTGACAAAAAACTTCATGGCAGAAAATATCAAATATAAATTCACATGTGTCCTTTTGTGCATTACTGTATCCTCTTTGATTAGAGGATCATATTAAATTAATAACTAATAATAGCTTGGATTACCTTCAGCAGCTGTACATATGTCATTCCTCTGCATTTGTTGTGCAGGCATCAGGGTAATAAAGACCATGCTATACATAAATCACATTGCTAATCAGACAAAGATTACTGCAGAGACTCTGCTCATTCATCCATCCTTCCCTAAAGCCATGCCACTACCATTAGCAAGCTTATGTTTGAACATTGCTAACTTGACATGAACTGTTACTTGAAAAGGACGTAAGCAAGACAAAACATTTCTAGTTGTTGGTGGTAGGCAGAGGAATGCAGAACATCATGGTGATGGACCAACCAGCCTTTGGCTGATCAGCGTAGCCTGCATTTTAGAAAGACTGCTCGTGACAGGGCAAACATTGAGCAGTGTATATTCAATGTTTTTAAGCATAGCTTAATGATAAAAAAATTTCTTCCAACTAGACTTTAATAAAATATGTCAGTGACCTACCACCTGCTGTCTGTGCTGCTGTCTCCTGGAGCTTGGAATCAAATCCATGATCCTAAAGTAATTTCTTTAAGATACCTGAAAATCTGGGTTCAGGATAGCTGTCTTCCCACAAGAGAAAAACTTTTCACAGTGGCCTCTTCACTTATGAAGGGACCTCACATAGGAACTCTGGACCATGGCAAACCCACCTTCCCCTCTCAGGCTTCTGTCACTTGCCTCTTCTAACAGTGTCACCAAGAAGGTCATACATTTAAAACAAGCAGGTGACCACTCCATGCTTATCCCCATAAGATCAAGCCAACAGGCATTTTGCACCTCCTTTCTGCAGAGAGAAAGGGTAGGTCACACTTGAGAGGTGCTACCGGTGTTGCAGAATGCACAAAGCTGCTCCAACACTACAGTGATGACAAACTCCCACCACACAGAATGACGGATCTGGGGAGTTCGTAGTTAAAAAAGACTTATATGGGATATAGTGCATTATTATTAGCCTGGGATATAAACAACATCACATATGGAAAAACCAAAGCACAGATCTGTCAGAGGTCTGTCAGACATCTCTTTGAAAGTTTGCACACTCAGGCAGGAAAAGTTTGAATCTTCCAGGTCCTGTCTATAGTCACGTAGCTATCAAAGCTGTAGCATGAAGCACCCAAGCTCAGAGAAGCAACACTTTCAATTAACAGTACTGGAATTTGACCAGTGTCTTGCTCCAGCTACTATAATTTGATCTCAATCTATCACCAGGCTGTGTTTGGTATTCATGACAGAAGGGGCATAGTATAACACTGTGTTTTTACAGGAGCATTTGGTCACTAGAATCACATTCTCTTGTAGCAAATATTAAAATTAACAAACCACTCCAGAATTCAGTAGAGACCAAAACAAAAAAAAAAAATCAAATCAAATGGACCAGCAACAGAGCAATAAATGAGATAATCTGCAATTTTTGCTTAATAGTTGAAGTATATAATATGCCAACACCTGTTTACTACAGACCAGGGGGAACTCCATTCACTAGAGCATTTTTGTTATGTGTATGGTCAGGAAAATGTACAGCCCAGTGAGTGTCAATAACAGCTGAAGGGGTGAACCTGCTTGAACTGGCACAGGGCTCAGGATGATGGTATTGAGATTCTGACTCCTGCTGAGGTCTGAAATGAACTCCCAAGGTTCAAATTCTCAGTCGAAACCAGAAAGAGAAGTAACTAACTTCAGGGAATAATAGTTTGCCTATAAGCTGATCTTATTAAACATTTTCACTAGTGACCATAGCACAGTGACATGGTCCACTGGAAATGTTTTAAGAACATTTACTGATGTGACAGTCAGAAGCGTCATAAATAAAGATGAGGATCAAGAAAACTATGGAAAGGATCAAACACACAAAGCACAAGGTCATGCACTTATGAAATAATCGGATTTTTCTGCCAGAGAATAATGGCATTCTTTGGGTGTCTACAGCTGGAAATGGAAGAAGAGTTGGAGTGTTTGCTATGAACCACCAGTGTGCTGCAAACTTGAAAAAAAAATAAAAGTGCTACATAATACATGAAATGAGATGTTACTACTTGTAACAAGCAAGTATTATGTCTCTTTGCTAAGATGCACACTCTGTGCACAATTTGCTCACTCCTGCACAAGGTAGATTAATTCAAATGGGCACAGATGCAGAATTTGCTAGAATGCTAAGCCTATCTTTGGGAAAGAAAGCATTAATAAAATTAACACTGAGGAGATAGGATTGTGCCTGAAGCGTAGAATAAGGTTTAAGAACCCAGGAAGAAAGCTACCTGTATTAAAGAATGCTGTTGGCACAACAACAAAGGGGTGGAAATTAGCCAGGGATACACTTACCCCAGAAATCAAAAGATTCCTATCAGAACAGTGAGACTCTGGGTCAGGTTTCCAGTAAGGATAGCAGGACAGGCATGCCCCTCTTCCCCTCTCCCCCTCCCACAACTGATTAAATTTAGGGTGGATGGGGATATGAAAGTAGTCATATGAGAGAAAACTGTGTGGAAGAGTGCCAGCTGTAACAGAAGACTTTGTTTAAGGAATGGAAAAGTCTTGCAGGTTCTGAAATCCAGCTTTTCCAAAAATGCTTTAAAAATTATGTTCTATGGTCAAAATAAAGATGATAAATACTGATAATGTAACACCTCCTTAGTAGAGTAAGAGACAAAAACCCAGTCTAAAATGTGAAATGATAAACTACAAAACAAATAGCCCATGTTAGGCCTTTTTTACTTACTAGTCTACTGGTAACTATAACAACAAATTGCAACTAGTTTCTACTTCAAACAGAAATTTTCTAAATTTGGTGAAAGCTAATATACTTTTGTGAAAATGGTTGCTCTTGCTGAGCAAGTGTCAAATCTGTCCTCCTCTGGAAGAGGAGGAAGTTACAGATTGTAAAGCATACATTAATAAATCCACTGGTAAGTAGATATCATCATCATCATCATCATCATGGCTAGGCTTCGCGAACGAAGATTTGAGAAGGGCTCTACCCACGCTTGCTACAAGCGCGCTGATGGCTAAAAAGGCCAATGCGAGATAGACAAGTCCGGTTGCAGAAGGCACAGCAGAAAGACTCCCCAGGTGATATCGACGAGACGCGATTCTTTCTACATTGTCTTTTCTCCTCGAGAGTGATCCTGCGTGTGTTCTCAAAAGCAGCAGCAGCGTTATAGATGGTGTGTCTCCAGGCCTCCCGATTGGAGGCCAGGGTAGACCAATGGTGATGATCAATATGGCCAAGGCTGAGGGATTGTTTCAGGCAGTCCTTGTATCTCCTCTTTGGGGCTCCTCTCTTGCGGCAGCCAGTGGCAAGTTCCCCACAGAGCACGATCTTAGGGAGGCGGTAGTCCTGCATCCTGGAGACGTGCCCTGCCCAGCGCAGCTGTGTTCTCAGCAGCATGGCCTCAATGCTCGTGACTGCTGCCTGTTCAAGGACAGACGTGTTGGTCACATAGTCAGTCCAGTTCTTTTGAGTTCATGTTACCACTGAAAAAACCCAACAGGCCAGAAAACACGTTTTCATTCGCAAATAATGATGCCAATTCCAAAATCCCCAGCTTAACAAGATGTTTTTCATATGCCTGTTGCAATGCAAAAAGCACAGGAAAAAAAAAGGACAGAAAAAATGTTTCCTTCAGGTGAACTGTTAAATGTATTTTCCCTCCAAGTATCTTACAGAGCCCTCTGTCACGCCATGTTCCCTGTCCTCTGTGGGGCTCACTCATGCCTTGTTTACTTACCTATGTGGAGAACTGCCTGAGCTGCCAGAGCTGTGCTTGCTGGATCGGAACAGACACTGCTCTTTGTTCTCTTGAGATAAGAGAGGCTGCAACAGTCAAGATATTTTTGTGCATCTCAACCACAAAATATGATCTTAATAATTACTGTGAATCAATCTAAAACAGCAACGTGTATCTTCTTCCCAATAGCCACAAATTTAAAAGGCACTCTTAATTTAGTGCCTTTTCATCTTGTTTCAAGTGTTTGAAAATATTTATTCCAACAAATTCACAAGACCTCTTTAGAGTAACAAAGCACAAGCTGTAAATTGTCCATACCTCCATTTTCTTTCAAAGCTCAAACAAAGGACTGTGCTTGCCCTTTTCATATTATGTTCATATAAATCAAAGTCTGGTAAAGGACAAGTCAAGTAATCTGAGCAAACAGCCTACGCTAACTATACAATCGGATTATTGCATGTCATGCTTCCCATTAGTCACAGATAGAAACTAGAAACTTCTGACATAGTTGACAAAGAAGTTGAGAGCAGAGCCGTTGCATCATGGATATACTCAGTAAGCCTATTAATCTAGGACTACATCATGCAGAGCTGATAGAGCACGGAATTTCTTTCTCCCTTCTTGCTTTACAGCCAATGACCCTCTGCAATTTCACTTGTGAGCTCTGCTGAGCCTTCACATTAGGATGGCACAATGATGGCAACTGTCTCCATGTCTGTCCACATATGGTCTCAGGCCTTTTTCTGACATAGCCAGCCCTCTTTCTATATGTGTGCCAACTCAGATATATATTCTGGAGTGGGGCTGACAGGAGAAGACAAGAGACTTCATCTTTCTCCTATTACACTGAACATCTTTGGCTGATGTAAACTGGCAATGGCTCCATTAAAGTCCGGACAGCTACATCAGTTTTATTGTACTTGATGGTCTGCCCTTCATCTGTGTAACTCAATTTATGGCCACACAGGGAGGACTTTTTTCCCAGCTGTACTGCTGAGCAAATGACCTTGTCACTGATAGGAGAGTCATGACCTTTATGATACAGTCATAGTTTTAAAAGTGGGGAAACACACATAGGTGAAAGACAAGATGGTTGACCCATCACGATTGCAATTACCTGGTGTCATTAATGAAGGTGTAAAGAAGGTGTAAAGTCTGTTTCACCAGCCTCTGGTGGAGCTGCCAGTGACACAAACACGTTGCCCATCTGCAGCTCTGCCATCCTGCCCACACTGGCAGTTTTGCCAAAGAAGATAAATACTGAAATGCTTTGCAATCTTGAGGAAGTGTTTGAAAGCACATAAGATGATGTTTTATATTTTGAATCAAACAGTTTTCTACTGTTTACTCTGATAAATTGATACACATTTATAAAATCACTGAATATAAGCAGGTAGAAGAAGCATCTATCACTAAAAACACAGAACACAGACCTACATAATCCATGTGTAAGATGATCGGAAGGGAATGAAGCATGTGGCAGAGAGAACACAGCATTACTGCCATGTTTAAGAGAACACAGCTGAACACACAGAGCCACAGTATCATGGGACCTGAACACAGCCACTGCTGTCCACAGTTAAAAAAATGCCCTGCTTTAATCAATCAGGTATTGGAAGACATAAATGCTGCTACTGAACCATTTGCATGTGGACCTGCAAAATTCCTGATATTCTGTGAACGTTAACTAATGCTCCAAGACGTCTGCTGTGAGGCAATTCGGCATGCTCTGAATGAATAAACTGAAGCAGTTTCAAAGGACAGAGTTGCTCAATGCTTCTATAATTTGTCCATCTGCTGATTTTGCAGTGCTTCTAAAACACTGATACAACAATAGCAAGAAAACCCATGGAGTTAAAACAAAAGGAATGAGGGTTACGAGCTAATGCAGTAACTCAAACAAGCTACCTGTCATTTATAATGGAGCAGAGTTGGCTAGAAGAGAAATGGTAGGGCACAAAGTCTAAAATTGTAACCACAAAGTGATGTTCTGGAGGAACAAAAATGAAGGCAGCAAAACAAAATTACTGAAAAGCATTTGCATTTAAACCCAGAATGTTTGAGAGCAGGATCATCCATTGTAAATTTTAATTAAAGTTGTTTCTTATATATAAAAGTTTCTCTACACAGAAAAGTAAAATGGAGGTAAACTAGAACTTGCCCCTCAACTCACAGGGTAAGAACAGTACAGCTCTCTGATTAACTCACTTGTAATGATTATTCAGTTTATCCTAACCTACTCCACCAGGGATTAAAACTAAGCTAGAAAGTCAGACTAATTTTGGAATTAAAATAGTCCCACTGGGACTCAATTTGGTATGCCAGTTTAACTATCCCAGTTAAATGGTCAAACTTGTTTAAAAGAAGTAGCAAGCCCTACACAAATAGAATTGCCCTGTGACCTGTTAATGCCAGAAACAAAATTGTTGTCTGTTGTTGCTAATGGCGAGTACAGTACTGGTCTGACAGATAGGCATGTTTTCTGCACCACACCAATAGTCAGCTTTATAATCTGATGGCATATTAGAATTAAAGCAGTCATTTTTAATCTCTTTTTGTGCCATGCACTATTTGGTAACTGCACATTAGGAAAGGATGCACATCTGTCTCAGTTAATGCAAGTTGGGGACTTCTTGATGTCATTGCTGATTAATTATTATTACTTCAGGACTAACACCATGCTTGGTGCTAGAGAAAGCAAAAATTAAGACACTTTCTGCAGTGCAGAATCCAGACTGTAACAGACACAAAATGCCAGGGAGAGAGGGCAAACAATAAGAAGGACCAAACATTTTGGAAGTGCACAGTTTCTAGGACAGCCCCTATCTTGGTGCAGGCTTTTCCATCTTCAGGGAGATAGCATCTGCACGCTTCAAAATGAAACAAGCTTTCTGTTATGGATGTATCCAAACACAATATTTAGACTATTAACTCTGGATGCGAAGACAATAACACAGTGATGAATTATGCTTTGTACTTACACTACTTTTCCAAATGCTGATGTCAACAAGAAAACAGTAAAACTAAATATCATGCTATTCAACAGAGAGAGAAATGGAGGCAAGAGCAGTGACAGGCAAAGGCCAAGTAAGAAGTCTTGAGGTGAACTAGACAGTTTTTCTGAACCTAAGTCCATTTTTTATGAGATCCCATGGTTCACTGCAAAGATAAAAAAAGCCAAGTTTTGCTTTTATAAAGAAGACAGAATGCAAGAAAGTGTCAAATGAAGCTGTCACACCTCTGATCCACTAGTGGTTCCGTAGGAAAAGTGACATAATAAATACAAGGCAGGAAAAAAAAAGCACCAATAAATTTGTCTTCAGAAACCGGGGTTCTGAATAATGTATTGCCTAGTACCTATATGGGAAAGCATAAGACCATACCTTTTCTGAACACGGTCAAAGAAATCTACTTTCAAATGGAAAGACCCCAATTATATATTATCAATTAGCAATTATATATTATCATGTGTGGTCTGATATTTTCCCAATAATTTCAATAGGTAAATGTCAATGGAGGTCTTAAAGCTAGAACCAAGGAAAGGGAAATGACACCAAGTGTGTCAATTTGCCCTGCCCCTCCTATGGACACAGACAGACAACTGCAGCCACTGGGAATCTGGGACAGAAAAATGTCCCCCAAATGGGAGGGCAGCTGGAACAGACTTTTATTCTTTTTCATTTGGTGATTTCACAATTCTACTTCCAATTGTGGTGCATCAACCCTGGCCATCAGCTAAGCAACCATCCAGCTGCTCATGCACCCCTCATTCCTCCACCAGCACGACAGGGCAGAGAACAGGAAGAAAAAAGCAAGAAATCCTGTGGGTTGAAAGAGAGTTTAATATGTTAGAGAAAAAAAAACAAACAACCAATCAAACAAAAATGAAACGAAGTGACGCAAAGGCAGTAACTAACTCATCACCTCCCACAAGCAGAAGGATGCTCAGCTATTCTCTGAGCAACCAACACCTTGGAAGACACCCCTCTCCTCCCCTTTCTTTCACTAACCCCAGTTTCTCTGCTATGCTTGATGCTGTATGGTACAGAATATCTCTCTGGCCAGTTCAGGTCAGCTGTCCCTGCTAACTTCTTGCCCAGCTTCAGCCAGTTTACTGGGAGTAGGTGGGCATAGGGGGTAGATGAGAAAAAGTTCAGCTGTAGTCAAAACACTGGTGTGCTACCAGCACTGCTGGAGCCACAAATCCATACCACAGCACCATACATGCTGCTATGAGGAATGTTAACTACACCCCAGGCAAACCCTGATCACCAATGTATAGGGTAAAAAAAGTAAAAGCTTTAAACATACATATAGAGGACAAGCTGCCAAGAAATTTCATGTTTTACGTGTACACACTGGGCTTGGCACTCTCTCAGGATTTCCTTCCTGAGCCTGCTGCAGCACTGCCATTGTAGGAACATAATGGGAGCCATTAACTCCTACAGGTGAGAGACTGACCAGGCTGGATTGGGCTGATTGGTCTTTCACCTCTGGAAAGGCACTGTCCCAAAAAAATACTTGCCATGGAATGTCTGCACTCATTATTCTGGAACCATGCACCTTACCAGAGGCAGATTAATTATTTATGGCCATAACACCAAATGAGGCAGGACACGACAGAGATTGAACCTCAAAAGCACAAATATTCCCTAACCTAAGATTGCCCCATATATGCAAAACAATAAAAGGGATCATTTAAAGAGGTTTAAAAAGATTTTAAAGTTGGAGTACTTCAGTGTGATAGTGAATGACTTCCCTCTTCAAATTGCTCAGTCATACTCTGGGAAGCTGAAACTGTCACAGAAATTAGGTAGAACAAACAGTAAACTAATTTAGAAAAAAAATATTTTATTCATAAAATGACTAAACATTGGTGCATAGACAAAATATCTTGAAGCTAGATAACTTAGTCACTGAATACAACATTCAGAATAATTTTGTTCATCCTTTAATACTGAAAACTAATATAATAACAGAAAAAAATATATCCAGACCAGGAGGCCTCAGCTACCTGTCTTTGGATGTGTAAAACCCAGGTGTCCCCCACTTTGTAGGGTCACTTCTTACATCAGGATCATTCAATATGTAAAGGGAGTGTTAATTTTCCTTGAAATTCAGAAATTTTCAAACTCATCTAACAAGAATATTCCTTCTAGAATTCATTTTCCCAAAATATTGCTGTTTTCCAAAAAGGTCCAAAGGGTCTGTGATATCTGGGATAAGAGAGATGGTTGATACTAAAGGACCACCTCCTTCTAGCTCAAGAGCAGTCCATCCCAACAAGCAGGAATTGAGGCAAAAATTCCAGAAGACTTCTTTTCTGATCTTTGGCCCATGAACGTAGGCCATCCTGTTCCCCTGGACAAAGGAAGGCAAAACTTGCTGTCAACTAAGTAAATAATTCATTCCAAAACCAAAAATGACAACAGCTTCTGTGTCCCATGTAAATATGCTATCACTCCCATGGAAGGCAGCTGAGCACCCACAACAGAGAACAACAGTTTAGAGCAGCTGTATTGACTTTCTACAAGTATCTTTCACCTCCAGCAGTTTCTGCAGGGTCAGCCATCACACACTTGGCTCTTTGTTGAAGGAATGATTATTCCCAGTAACCAAAACATTATCAGTTTTAAAAAAAACTTACATATGGTGTAGAAATACAGAAACTGCCTTCCCTCACAAGCAGAAAGGTACACTTCAATGTGGAAACAATATGGGTGAGAAACATACAAGTTTTACAAAAACTAGATTTTATCTTTTAAAGCTGGACCTCTAACTTCGCCAAAACAGAGAAGGTAAGGAACTTACATTAGTGTCCATGACATTAAGTATTTTAAAATATTTACTACAGTTGTGAACTTTCCAAAGGACATATACATTGCTATCAAACACTGATAAGGGTAGAGAATTTCCTTTTGGCAATGAAGACATCATAACAGTTATCCCAGCTGGATGTCAGAGGAGTCACAGGTTAGTCACTCTTAGAATGACATCTAAGAATGTACTGGACGCAGAAGTCAACTCCATCTTTGGTTTTGAAACACATTCAGATATGAAGAATACACAGCACACATCCATGTTCTTTTGGATTGCCAGTGTATATTTTCTAGAATTCACACCATTGGAAGTTATCTGTACACATTCCTGCTGAAAATAAATTTGACAATAGTTTTCAACTGTATCTGTATTCTTCACATCTTCAAAAAGGCGACCTATAAAAGGAAGCAAAAACAATAGTCTGATTAGTCTTTACAATGCAGGTAAAACAAAGATGTTTCTTTGTATTACCAGAAATTATATATTACAATAATATTTTTACTTAATAACATGCTAATGCAATGAGAAAACAGAGGTTGTATTTGAGAGCAGTGTTACTTTCTCACCTCTTTTCAATCTAGTAGGTCTCCTAAAAATTCCCAAGCTTTCTTTTTGCTCAAGTACTGCAAGTGTTGTTGAACTACATATCAAAACGTTTTCTCCCCCAGAATAAAAAAGCACAAGATATTCATCTCATTTGTCTTAAAAGGCTATTTGATAGTATTTTGAAAGTAACTTAGATTAAATCTTTGACACATTCCCTGTTCTGTCTGAATATTGTTTGAACAGTGCTGTCACTACAAGTCAATCCTGATTCCAAAGTCACAATGAAAAGTCTCAAGTCATAAAGAAAAAATGCATTACATTTTAAAATGACCAGGAACCAAAATCCTACTCTAGGAGAGAAGACAAATACTTGTATACAATCAGAAGACAGCAAATGAGGTACCTCTTCTCTTTAGTGGACTAAGTCAACTGTGTAACAGCTATTTAGAGGGAAGGTGATCTATCAAATACAGAGACCTATAGGATTTCTGCTGTCCCAGCTCATTTGTTCTTTGCCACATGCATGCAGCAGTTTCTCCGGTATGGCTTTGGTTTTGTTTAGCTTTCTTCAGGACCTGCAGGATACTAACTCAGAAAGTTAAGCTAGCTGACTGGAAACACAACCACACATCCAGATTCTTATCTGTCAAGGAGATTGCTTCACATATTTTTTTGCTGATCACAAAGACAGAAAAACAGATGGACAGGTTCCATCACAGAAGGGCACAAAAGAAAAAAAAAAGAAAGAAAGAAAGAAAAAAGTCTACCAGGTTACAAAACCATCTTCTGAAAAAATATAACCTGTTTCTCCTACCCCATGAAAAACAGACTAAAAAAATAATTCTGACATAAACACTTCCCTTTGTTCTCTCCAA
The DNA here is from genome assembly GCF_022539395.1 of Myiozetetes cayanensis. Classification (NCBI taxonomy): domain Eukaryota; kingdom Metazoa; phylum Chordata; class Aves; order Passeriformes; family Tyrannidae; genus Myiozetetes; species Myiozetetes cayanensis. Next base: position 80,934,167 of record NW_026087411.1, on the reverse strand, counting down.
GACCTTTCAACAGTCACTTAAGTGAAGATTCAAATTACCATCAATTACCACTTCGTGTTTTCAGAGCTGACCCTCAATCACCACTCTACTTAATACTGTGATTAAAGAACACAAGAAACATGATCATCCAGAAGGAATTGAATAAAATCATAGAATATCTCTGAGTGGAGTGTTCAGAAGAAAGGGTAAAACAGAGTTAAAACATTTATTTTGAATCCTATGTCCAAAGTATGTTTTAGAGAGTGAAAAAAATGAAGCAATTTTTAACGTATCTAAGAGGCTTCTCAGAGACTCAGCCATACAAAGGGCTCATGTCTAAATAACATGTCCACAAGGCATAAATGGGACATGAGAATAACAATTCTTGGTTAAGAATAGAAAAAAAACGCCCATGCAATCTCAATTCCTGAACACTCTTTTGCTACTCCAATATTAACAGCAATAACCTATTAGAAAGCTGCGATGCTGCTACATGGAATGGTTTGGACAGATAACAAAACTGAGATCCCTTAAAGCTTCAACTTTTCCAAACAATTCTTTTCTTCTTCCAAACTGGCACTAAAATTCACCCGAATTTTCATATCTTAGATTAAATATAAAGAAGAAATTCTTTATTGTGAGGGTGGCGAGATACAGGCACAGGTTGCCCAGAGAAGCTGTGGATGCTCCATCTCTGGAAGTGTTCAAGACCAGGTTGGATGTGGCTTTGAGCAACCCCATCTGGTGGAAGGTGTCCCTGCCCACGTCAAGGGAGTTGGAACTGTTTGATCTTTAAGGTCCCTTCCAACCCAAACCATTCTGTGATCTTATGATTCATGTGGAATATAGAGTTTCAGAAACATCTATAGGCAGAGCTGGCCAGCAAACAGGTGGCTGGCCAGGGTGAAAGTCTGCCTGCTTTCCCATCAAAACCTCATCTCACTGACACATTCCCACCGAGTGTTTTCATTCAGCTCCATCAGTATTTCCCAACAGTAAGCTGCAACATCAAAAACATTTCTGTCAGCTCAGCTAAGGGGTGTTGTAAAAGCTAGGGACTACTCATCATGTAGGGAACTTTACCTACTATGCCAAAGACCCCCACCATCAAAGACCACAAAATGAATGGATAATCAATATGCTTGTCACCTTTCTTATGATATAGTTGCCTCAGATGAATAGAGTCAGACTCATAATTAATAGCAAATGTAAAATTTTACCTATGTGGAAGAATCATACAGGCTAGGGACAAAATCCTGGCACCAGTGAAGTAAAAAATAAACTCACTTTGACTTTAACAAGGTACGAGATTTGTCCTTGCATTGCAAGGAAGAAAAAGAAAGATCAAGATAAACAATAACCATCTCAAAATTCAAAATTTTAAGCAGATTTTCTACCTGAGATTGCAGACACCTTTGCTACACAGGTTTGAGGTACCATTAGAATGAATATATTTGTTTAACTTGACTGCTTGCTATATTGTATAATGCATGAAACACAGTTTTTCTCTCCGGTAAGAGGATTATTTGCAACATAATGTTTCCCTGAACTGCCAAGTTCTCCTACTGCCCAATAAGTTGAAAAATAACGAAAAGAATCATTTATTACTGTCTGTATTTATATTTGCTACCAATGTGAATGAAAAGAGCACATTAGACCACTTTTTCAGTTGGCATAACCAACAAAAAAAAAACCAAAAACACAATCCCACATGTAAATTATATGCTGCTTAATAAACCTCTGCAACCCATGAAAATACCTGAGAGAAAAAACAACTGAAATTAAACCACTTCTGAAGTTTCACCTAATAGAAAGTTCAATATGAAGCATATAAAATATTTCTTTATTATAATGTTACTGTAGATGCAGTTGCATCTCTAAACAGCAATAAAATGTATCTTCTACATAATAAATCAATAGGTTGGGAAAGTGGGAATAAGTGGTTTTCCCCCAGTTCTCCATCTTTCAGAATACTTTCTGTGCAAGACAGACAACTACTGACCTCTTCCACCTCTGGTAGCAATGATTTCAGCAAAGTCTGCGAATCCAGTATTCAGCGCTACTAGTGCACTTTGAAAGAAAAATAATGTGCCAAACAGTTAACTCATCTACAAACTAAGGTTTATCACTAAATTCAGAAAAAAAGTCAATTCTCTAATCAGTTTTTTTATTGACCTTACCTCGGCACATTGTCCCCTTCTTAAAGCATTCAGGGTAGCTAGTTAAGAATTATTTATGAGCTCTACGATCCATACTTTTATGACAGGAGAAATTGTTTTTTCATTTCCTCTCAATTATTTCTGAAGATTTTAATCTTACTTTATCACGGAGTATCAAGTGCATCTCAGCCCTCTACCCCATTAGTTTCCCACAGAGCCAGAAGCTGCTAAGACCTCTGGATAATGAACAAACATAAACTCCACATTTTCAAGCATTTTTAGAGATAACAATACAGAGGGAGCACCAGAGCACCAGACATATGAATGACATATCTTACAAAATCATTTATTTGGGAAACAATAAAGCAGTAGAAACTTTGTTAAAACCTCTCGGAGTCAGGACAAGCTACAAAATCCATGTTGTGCTGTTCAGTTTTAGAAGCTGTGCTCTCTTAGCTTTTCCAGGAAAACCATGGAATCACAGAATGGCTAGGGTTGGAAGAGACCTTAAAGATTATCTCGCTCCAACCGTCTAGCTCTCGCTGTCATGGGCAGGAAACCTTCCACTCGACCAAGTTGCTCAAAGCCCCTTTCAGCCTAATCTTGAACACTTCCAGGGATGAGGCATCCACAGCTTCTCTGGGCAGTGAATGGGTAAGCACGAAATGTCTAACTGTTAAGCATACCCCAGAGTACATCAGAGTACCATAGGAATGGTACTGAGGATTGAGAAAAGCATCCTGACAGAGAGTGTACTTAAGCAATCAAACTTCTCAACAGGTTGTCCAGACGAGTTGTGCAATCCTCATCTGTCTTTTGCATATTTCAAACTCAAATGCAAACAGCCCGGGGCATCGGGCTCCGGCTGACTCTGCCTGAGCAGTGTGGTTGGATGGGAGAGTCTCCAAAGTTGTCTTCCAGCTTCAGCCATTCTGAGACTGTGACATTTTTGTATTTATACACACAGAGTGAAACAACAGTGCTGTGCTGGTGAAAACTCTTTTAATATAAGCTACAAAACCAGAGGCTGGTAATAGTCTTTCCTCAATAGGAAGAAGGTAGCCGTGGGGTTACAGGTTTCTGTCTTTGTGAAACCTTCTAATAATACTTTGTTTTATCAAGTGTTGATTTAGACATAAGGAAACTTTTTTTGGTGAAGATGGTGAGACATTGGCACAGGTTGCTCAAAGATGGAACGCCCCATCACTGGAAGTGTTCAAGTCAGGTTGGATGGGGCTCTGGGCAACCTGGTCTAGTGAAATATGTCCAAACACAGAAGAGTAAAAGGTGAAAGAAAACAGCTGTAATTTCAGACAATATTTTAAAAACTATGAAGACCTAATGAACTTAGGAGATAAAAGAAGGTGGTTCCACATGGCAGAAGTTGGTGGAAAAAAATCTACCCAAGTGGTAACACTGGGTGAGCAGGTAGAGCAGATGACTGTTGTAAGAGAAGTAGGAGTATGATAGAGGCAGCTAAACAACGTGCTTTAAAGAAATGCAATCTGCAAATTCAGTGTGTGCCATGTCTTGTGGATCTGATTGCCCAGGAACACAGCACTAAGAGAAAATTTTCTCAGCTAAACAAAGGAAAAGTAGTTCAATCATTGAATCAGCTGCAAGAACCAGAAAAGAAGCCAGATTCTTACTTCCACAAAACAGGAAATAACTCATATGCCAGAAGTTGCATTCCCATGTTGTAACACAAGCTTTTAAAGTGTTCCTAAGTTTTTATTCTCTTTAAAGGAGAGCAAGTGAATGGTGCATAAAAATCCCTGTGTGTGTCTCTTGAAGACAAAGCATGTCTCTCCTAAGTGCTAAACAAAAGTAAGTAGAAGATAGAGAATGTCTCTTCAGTTTTAGAGAGGGAATTGTACTTCTGTTTACTCCTGGAATAACTATAAAGGAAAAAAGTGGGTTGAAAGTAGTTATGTATGCTTCGGTTTCAGCAGAAGAAAATGAACCTATTAAATCTATGAATGCAATACGACTGCTCTGGTTTCTCTTTTTTATTGCACAACAAAGAATAAACTCCACCACCAGGCTCAAAAGTGGAGCTTAAATGTACAAAAGACATTTTACTGTTATCTTCTTTGAACATTAGACTAATTTTTAAACACTACTACACACAGTTCATAATTTACACATACATTGTGTTTTACAAGAACACAACTTACATGGCTATCTCAAATTACATCTACTGCAACACACAATCTGTACATAAACAGATACCCCCTGCTTTAATCCTGCACATGTGCTAGTGTGAAATCAGGAGTGATGGAATGACTGCAGAGAAAATACTGATTGCACAGCAGTAAGGCTACAGCCCACAATCAACATCAAATGCTGTATCTATTTCCACTCAAGGTTGACAGGTAACCAAGCAATACCATGCCATCCATGTCCATAGGAAGAGAATAACCTGCCCAAAAAGGCATGGACAGCTATGGGCAGACCTCTGCTCCTAGACCCAGTCATGCTGGATGACATTACTCTCAAAGGCCCATGGTGTCCCTGTGCTGCAAGTTACCATACCTCTCTCCCCACAAAACATCATTTCAAGCTTTCTAACTAGTGGCTGATGAAATCAGACTGATACACTAAACTCTAGTCTGCACTAACTGAATTGATTGACCCTGGAAACCAGAAAGGGAAGACTTGCACAAACAACTCAGCTGGTAGACCACATAGGAGAGAGTAATCTCTGGAGGAAAAGAGAGTGAAAAGCTGAGAATAGTGGGTTTTTTCCACATATACGGCTGGATTTGGAAGATAACATATACTCAAAACCTCAGGCCAGTCTAATTCACATAGAGATTTGTATTGCCACAAAAGTTATGGCTAGTGTTATGGTTTAAGCCTTAATAATTATAGCTAGTACACTGCTTGGGTGCTTGCACATTATAGTGCAATCAAGATACCTGGAAAAAAGAAACAGAGAAAGTGATATAAACATATTTGTGTGAATATAACTGATCCTACATATCCCCTATCTCCATATTTAATAATGCACTGATACCATAACAGGAAGAATGTGCATAAACAGACAGAGGCAGCCATAACCCTGCCTGACACATTTCTCATGCCTGTAACATAAAGATAGACCAGTGAGTGGGAGGAATTAAAGCATCTGCATCATGTGTAGGTCCCACCTCTAGAAATACTGGATTTCTGATAAACTCTTCTCAAAGTTTGGTGTTGCCACAGCTGCTGAAAAGGGATGGAGGAGTCAGAGGAATAAGGTCTTCCCTAAGGTGCAACAGTGCTCCTCCCTTCCTGCACCCCCACCAGAAGGAGACTCTTACCATTACCCTATGGATTAGCAACTATTGGCAATGCCTGATTATAAACAGCCACATTAAATCTTAAAAGTTCACCTGCCTACCCTTACAGTACAGTTTATATATTTATTCTCACCCAACAATCTGGGATCAAGTTTGCTGATGCACAAATAACCTGTTCCAGAAATACATTTTGGCACCAGTGTGAATGAATGGACACAAAGCAGATGGCATTAGATGAGGAGAGACGTGAGAGAACATTAACTGCTATATTTACACTTGCTCCCACTGAATCCACAGACCCATAAAAAAGCAGCTGTCTTTTCCAGACTTGAATGTTACCAAGCTGTTGCATATTACCCCTAGATCTCTGGGGCTGCTTTTGGGGAAAGCAAAGGCATTTTTAGAGGAAATTGGAGACGAAGGCAGCGTATTCACTACTAGAAGAATGAGCAGAGCCAGAGACAGAATCACAGAATTATTAAGGTTGGAAAAGAACTCCAAGATCATTGAATCCATCAATTATCTGACAGGTTAGTATTTACTCACCCTAAGAGAGCCTCCTGGTAGTCTGCAAAATCCCTGGCTATATTACAATGGCAAAGTTGTTCTCTGTTATGCTGATGTTTAATTCTTTTTTTTTTCTGTACTCCAGGCTCTTGGGATAATAGCTGTCCCTTAAGTCACTGGGTGCCTGTTTCCCCTATGGCACAGAGATCACGTAAGTAGACTTGGCTGCTCTAAAATCCTCTCCACAGTCAATCAATGGCAGCCACTTACCACAACATGTCAAAAATAATTGGATTAGGTTCTCTCAGATAGGGAAAGTTTCCTAAGATGCTTTAAATGCCATGCAGTGAGAAGCCTGGATTTGAGTATGCAACAGAACATGAAAAAGTGTTTTAGGTAATTACCCTTCCTTGGCATTTTTGGACTAAGTAAACCAAGGAACCATCAGCCTGTGTTCATAGCAACAGAACTTCATACCACTAGGCTGGTAAGCCTTAAATAGTTTATTACGGAAAAAAATATTTCAAACAGAAATGTGTCTGAAGGCTAATGTCATCCTGGCCTGTATCAGGAATAGTGTGGTCAGTAGGACTAGGGAAGTGATCATCCTTCTGTACTCGGCACTGGTGAGGCTACACCTCAAGTGCTGTGTCCAGTTCTGGGCCTCACTACCAGAAAGACATTGAGGTGCTGGAGCATGTCCAGAGAAGGGTAATAAAGCTGGTGAAGGGTCTAAAGCACATGTGCTATGAGGAGCAGCTGAGGGAGCTGGGGGTGTTTAGCCTGGAGAAGAGGAGGCTCAGGGGTGACCTCATTGCTCTTTACAGCTACCTGGAAAGGAAGTTGTAGCCAGGTGGGGGTCAGTCTCTTCTCCCAGGCAAGCAGTGAAAGGACAAGAGGACATAGTCTTAAGCTGCACCAGGGGAGGTTTAGGTTGGACATTAGGAGGAATTTCTTCAAAGAAAAGTTGATAAGATACTGGAATAGGCTGCCCAGGGAGGTGTCTGGAGGCACCCTCCCTGAAGGTATTAAAGGAAAGACGCCAGTGGTCAGTGCCATGGTCTAGTTGACAGGGTGGTGTTCAGTCACAGGTTGGACTCTATGATCTCAGAGGTCTTTTCCAATCCAATTAATTGTGTGATTCTGTGAATACAAGTCCCTTGAAAAGGTCATTAAAACAATACTACAATACTGCAGATTGACTGAAAGATATATTTGACATGCTGAATTTCAAATATTTAATCAAATAGGAAACTAATGTCTAGGATCAGTATAAAAGCCTTCATGACTATCCCTAGTGTGCTTGAATTTCAGTGGAGACAGAAACTAAAATGCATCCAGAATATCTTCTCAGCCAAACATAGCAGCACTGTGCTGTACAGAACTATGTGGTGATGGCAATAATGAAATCAACAGAAGCACATGTTGTGGAACTGTGTTATACTGACAAGCAAAACCCCTGCAAATTCCACTGAGGAATAAAGGCATGTGGAATGGTAACTTTGCAATGTAGCCCACTAATCACTTCAGGGCTCAGATTTGGGTGTGGAGGAGAGGACATTTATTGAAGGACTCTTACCTCACTCACAGGAGGTCAAGGTCATTCTTTACCATATAATCAGCATGGAATTTCACATCTCAAAGACAAGTTGCTTCAAACATCTTTAAGGTGTTGGAGGAGATATATTTTTGGTCAGCGCTACACTACCAAAGAAGTAGAGGAACACAGGTGGCAAAGAAAGCTGGGGAGAACCTGGTTTCAGCACCTATCATCTGAACAGTTAAATTCCCCAGTACTACTGGCAAAAGGCTGGGGAGAGGCAAGTCCTCTACTGTACAATGTGAAAAGCATTGTCGACTTGTCAGCTTCCCAATCTTCAATGTGGAAGAAACTGATTAGAACATCACTCTAATAAATTACTTTCTTCTTCTATCCAAGCTGGAGAAAATAAGAAATATATCCAACATGACCAAGCAAAAGGAGAATTAGATTCCTTTCATTCAATTGGTAGTAGAATGAATTGCAAACAAGGCAAGGATGTATTTTTTTAAATATGATTTCTCAATCTGGTAACGTCACTTCAGGATTTATGAAATAAACCCGTCTATAAATCAGAATTCATTCTTTCAACTAATCCTTCCCAAAAGTATTAGCTTCTCATAAGAATGAAGTTAGTTTTGAAATGTGAAAGAGATAAACAGGAAAAAGCAAGAGATTCCCCCAAAGACCCCACATGTGTACTGCAAACTATCTTTTTGCTAACGTAACAGTTGCATGCTGAAGCTTGCCAAAGCTTTAGAGGGAAAACCATAAGCAGCTTGCAAAAACAGTAGAATATAAATCTCTGCATGTTTTTATTTTATATGAAGACCACCATTTTTTTAAAATTTTAGATCAAGTAGTTCTTTGTGTGAAAAAAAAAGTAAAAGGTTTTTTTGGGTTGGTTTTCTTTCAGGATAAGACGGTTATTAATCTTTTGTTTCTTTACATCTAGAAGTATCAGAACTTCATGGCTTTATTTTGTTTTCTGCCAAGCCTTCCTCATTAGCCTGTACTATTTTTATTTCCACTGCAGATGTTACTTCTTATGGTTCCCATCGTTAGGACAAGCACAGAAATAGGAGTATTATCCACCTTTGTTAGTCCTACATACATTTTCTCTCTTGAATGTAAACCATAATGGGGGATGCAACCTGGTATTAATGTTGCATTGCAATTACTGATACAAAGCAAACCAGGCTACAAACTCCATGGAATTCAGGGTTGTCTTAGTCAACACCAGATGATGTTTGGGTTTTACTGTAGTAATTACCATGCCAAACTTCAAACTAAACAGGCAATTGGAGCAGCACATATGTTGCTGCATCAAGTGGTTCAAGTGGTTTTAAACTGCTGTAGAAAAGACATTTCTTTAAGCACATACATGCATGGGCATTCAGGAAACACACAATAAGCTAAAACTAAACAAGGTTCTGAAAGCTGCTTTGTCAATTTACAGCATGCTAGAGCTGTATTCTAAAGCTAGAGACATGAGAAGAAATTAATGCTTGGCAGCCCAAATAGGATGCAGCTTCTAAAAACTTCCCAGCCTTGCCGAAAGGTGTGGCACAAGGCTGAATTAGAGAAGGGTGAGTCTGCCACCCTTTCAAAGACCCACACTCCAGTGGGCCATTTCACACCCACACACACTCCTACTGTCACAGCCGGATTTGCTCCAGGCTGATTTCCTGGAAGTCCAAGCTTTCATTGTGTTTTTGCAGTCCTCGTACCACCAGATTACTCTGCACTCTTGGGAATCTGTTTCAACTGACCAGCATCAATAATACTGTTGTGTCTTTCCCAGGAAAAGAAATATGACACACTGCTACTGCTGTGGCATTCAGCAACCACACCTCTTATAGTATTTCAGTAACAAAGAATAAAAGAATGAAAAAAGCCCTGAACAAGGGCACTGTGCATAGTCTGGTGTCTTAAAAAAGAAAGGGACGGGAGGGGATGCATCACCAAGGGTCTAAACAGAGAAATTTTCTTGACCATGAAGCAAGTGAATTGTACCTAATTCCAGAGGGAATAAATAAGGTCAGCTAAGTGGCAACAAAATCTCTCCCTAACAGTGAATCATCTGTCTCAAAAGTAAACTTACAAAGAATAGCGCATGTCAGGTGTGAGATCAGAGCAAAGATTTATGTCTTTTATTAGATGTTGGTTTATCCAGATGTGGAATGTTCTGGTCATTTGCTTGGCTCTTGCTCTCAGTTAGATGCTCTTTGGTGCTATTCTCTGCAACATAATTTATGAAGAATCCTATCTCACCAAAATACCCTGTTACAGTATTTCAATCATATTACAGCTTAAGAGAGGGAAGTGCTAACTTAAGTGAAAGAGAAGCACTGGTCTTACTCTTTATTACACAGTAACACACTTAGATGGATTCTAAGATGGCAAATGTCTGCTTTCCTCTCCTTCTCTTGTCTCTTTAGCCATGAAGTACTATAGGACACTTTAAAACAGAAAGGTGATTTTCAAGTGCTGCATCATCCAAAATAGAAAAATGAATAATATAGTCTTCTATTACCAGCTTAGTTTTCCAGCTCAAATGATCCCTTCACCATAAACTAACATCTTCTCTATTATTCCCTATTACTGAACCATTCACCACAGTAACTATAATCTTCTTTCTCCTATTTTTAACCACTACCCCTAACATTTTCTTCTCACTTCAATCAACCCTTTACCCTTAAACCCACACAATATCCCTTCTATCAGGATTTATCGCCAGCCTGTACTATGTCGCGTATACTACAGTAGGAGATAAAGTCATCATGCAGTCTTTCTCACAGTTTCTCCAGAAAAAGCAATATTACTAAGAATAGTTATATGTTTCCCAGTTGAAGCAGTAGATAAAACTTGCAAGCCAGAATCCCCTTCAGAGCCTGGCTGAAGATGACAGTTTCTTGCTTGTGTTTCTTGTTTTTTCTCTCCCCCTCCAATTCCTCTGCCCTTTTATAGGAAAAATATAGCAGGTTAAGATTATTTCAATTTTAGAAGCAATACGGTGGAAAGCTAAAGAGAATAAAGAATTGAACTGGAAACATAAGAAAAAAAGGAGGAGAACACAGTATATCTTGCTAAAACCTGAAGGTTTTAGTGCATGCATTTGCACTAAATAAACCAGATGTAATTGGTGTGATGCATTAAGAAGGTTGTCACATAAGCATCAACTGAAGAAAGTATTTGGGTTTCCCTCACACCCTCCATAACTCTCAGTGTAATAGCAATACAGTTACCTGCAGGATTCAGCACTGGCAAGACACTAGAGACATTAGCTATTAATGTTGTAGGTCAATGCATCTTTGAATTTTAATTAAATGAAAATCAGTCTTTTTCTCTTTTTCCAAATTTAGGTACCTGTTCAGAGTCTGTTTGAGGCCAGTCGTAAGACAACCTTCTCATCTCTTACACCAAAATGCTATATAAAACCCCAAAAGATAGGCAAAACTGACACGAGAAATTAATAGAGCAGCACCAGAGGTCACCTGCTCTGTCTTCAAACTGACTGTCAGGAAAAGCTATATTAAAACTACTGTGGTAAGGTGCTTTACAAACAAAGAGGCTGTGAAGAAACAAGTCAACCACTTCTGGTTAATACTCTACTTGCTGGAGGGAGAAATTGAAGTTTAATTTTGCTTTTGTTTTCAGACTGCTCGATTTATATATAAAAAACCCCTACCAAATCCTGAAAGCTAAGAAATGGTCTATCATCTTTATTTCCTGCAATGTTTATAGTTGGTTATGTCACAGAAACCAGTACACAGGTGTAAACTGGGTTTGTAAGAGTCCCCCTTAGCAAATGGTACACGAGCAGAGCACACTGTAATATGTAATGCTGGGATATCTTGTCATGTATGCAATACTGTCACAGTGTAAGACACGGCCATCTCCTGTATCACATCCATTTCTCAACACAACAAACCCAAACACTACCCGACATATGATTTGAAATAACAGTAAGATGTGGGGAGAGGGCAGAGGTAGCATGATATAGAATGGATGAATTAGAGAACAGAAATAAATGGTATTTTCTAATCAGAGGTATTTGGTTATATGTTCACATCATATGGTCCAAACAACCAAATCGACCATAACTCGAAAAAATGAGGTAGAGGAGATTAAAGGAGAATGTGGCACTCTTAAGTAACATTTTGAAACTAGATAGGTTGAAGAGATGTCTTTATTAGGTTATCCTTTGAAAACTTTATGGGAAAAAAGCAAGTTTGAAAAATTAGCTGCTTAAATTCTCTCTTTGCTTCCTGGCATTTAAAACTGGAATGAGAATAAATACCTCCCTGCATGAGGTATGAGGATTAATTTGTTTGTGTATATAAATGGGTATTTAAGTATCAACTACTATTTTATTTTAACACCTTATTGGGACTACTGCATTCCTACCAGAGTTCTGCTTTTGGCAAGAGATTAGAATTGAGTTAAAACAGGAACAGGTGTTTAGAAGATGATATGGCTGTAATAAAAGCGCTAACCAAGAAGATGAAGGAAAAAAATAATTTATATAAGGCATTCATTTGTATCCTGTGAAATAGAGAGACAGGTAGAAGAAAACATAAAATCACAACAACCAAGAGATATTTAGGAAAATGTCTTTGCTTGCTATGACTCATTCCCAGGGGGACAGAGATTGAGCAGGGCTGTCCTTTGGTCCCAGGTCATGCCATTCTTGTACAATCTCATGATGCCTATTAAAAGGCCAGGCATTCAACAAATACTGCCTAATACTGGCTGGGTAATAAAACATTTTCAAAGCCTCTAAAGGTTGTAGGAGTTTAAGGCCACTCTTGGTGAGATTTCAGCTCCTAAATTATATCAGGTATTTTTACAGTGTGGATTTCTGGCCTCTAAGATCCCTATAACCATTACTAGGTCAAACTGATTTTTATTTCTAGGGATTGAGTACATTCTTTTGCCAGCTGCAATCAGAACAAAAGCTGAAACCATTCATTTCAAGGCTCAAATTCATGAAAACAGATGTTTTCTTGCTAAAAAGAACAGTTCCTGACCTTGAAGCTTCATAAGAAAATATAATATTTACCATTTTTAGAATACATTTCCCTCAACAATAAGATAATTGAAGATAAAATCTCTCTAGTGGTTTTTTTTTTGAAAGCAGACTGTGCTCAAACACCAATCCTGCAAGTTAAACCTCTTTGCATCAAGCTATACTATTAATTTCCTACAAAGTAAAAGTAAATGAAGCAAAGACTTTTAAAAGCAAAGACTTATGGGGGAGTAGGTGTTGCAAGATGTATGAGGTTTATTATTACTTTGTTTATTGCCATACTCCAGACGGTGTCTTATAAGAGTAGGACATGATGTACAAAATTAATAAAATCTAACTTTGGAAATACTGGGAAGACTCTCCAAGGGCAGCATGAGTCCTCAGCTCTGGGAGTTCTCAGCATGGTTGAATCTCAAACGTCAAAAGTTAGACTGAGGATCTGACAAGAAACCAAAATGGTTGTCTAGACTATATTGAAGTCTCTTATGTCTTTCCCTGTGGAAAAGCTTGCCTGTAGAACAACTGACAGAAGAAATGTAGTAATGTAATTTCTGCAAGCTAGATGGCTTTTTTTCCTGGTATTGTATGATTCTTGCATTTTAAGAAGGTTTAATACAATTAACTTTGACTTCAGTACATTTAAGTTGCATCCTTTCCAACTATTTCTTGTCAGCAGTCACCCGTGAGAGAAAAGTCCATTAAATTAGCAAGACAGTAAGAAAGGTGTTAAAATGACTGATGACAGAGAATTACCTCCTTGAAAACAATACTGAAGAAAACAATTTTGACCTGAGACAAATTCACATGTCCTTTTGATTCTATTGAATTCATCAACAAGAACATGGTTATTCAGAAGTTGAACTTAGGCCTGCATCACTGATTCCGTACACACACTGGAACAGTTCTCTTGTCCAAGGGAGGCAATTATTCATGTAGTGAAGTGATTATGGGAGTCAAATCTAGACACATAAATGGCTTATGGGTGTCCCTGACAGGCATCAGACAACTTTAAATACTTACTCTCTATCAGGGTATAACTGGAAAATTTTGATGAATACATCAATTAATGGTAATTTCTGAAGGCACTGTAAGAAAACGAATTTGCCTTCCAAAAGGAAGGGTTGTACAAGGAACCAAAGAGATTTTAAGTTGGAGTTTGTCTAATTGGTAATACATGACGTTATCCTCAATAGCAGGGGACTAAATTTAATGAAACACAAGAATTCCACATGGTCCTTGCTATAAACTACAACAAATATTGCAAGTCTATAGCGTAAAAAGCTGATCACAAAGGCTAGGACAAACGTCTGACAGCACAGAATACAGAGCTAAACCCCTTCTGAAAAAGACTTTTCATCAGATTCCTATCCTAGCATGTTAAAAGAGCAGCAACAGTGGGAAATGCAAGTTAACACTCTCTCAAGCAGAGGTCAGACTGACCACACTCTCTGGCATCAGGACCAGATATGACACTGCACCTCCACTGCAGGAGCAGGGATGACCTTTTGAAACAATGACCTTTCGCACACCATAGCATCACCAGAAGATTCTGAATCTCAGAACCCTAATATACTTCTTCTCAATAAACCATGACTATTCAAAAACAGGAAAAAAATACACAAGTATTTAATAACTCAAATCCAAACACTCATTCCAAGCACAACCTTTTTTCCTCACCAAATGAAATATCAAAGATTATACAAGAACCTTAGCAGCCTTCACTAATGTATTTCACCACAGAAGTATGCATTTCTTTGGTGGAAGGTTAATCAATAAGCAAATGGTCTTGCAAACTTCCACCCCACCGTGTTGGCACAGCTGCATCGTCACTGCATAATGCCGAAGGAGCAGGAGGAAGCGACAAGGTTACATGAACAAGATGCCAGGGGAGATGGAAGGGCTCTCTTAAACCAGACCAAAGAGATTGCTGCTGAATATAAAACTACAGCCCTCAATACCACAGCAATGGGAGCTAATATATTAATGCATTAAAATAGTCAAAATACATGTATAGGCAACGTCGTGAAAGAACACTGAATGGACATGGTATTAAAATGTCTGCAAATACACTCTGAAAGCAGTATGTTCTATAAAGAGCTTTTCACGGTATTCAGCCTTATACAGAAAAGTCACATAAGCAATACAGAAGGCAGCTCTCTTTATTATATCATATTCTGTTACTTTTGGAAATTATTTTCCTGTCTGATTTATCATGGGAAATATAGGCAAATGATTCCATTTGTCTTGTCAGGCCTCCAAGTGACACTGCCTAGAAACCCCAAACCTATATTCTCTTCAAATATCTCTGTTACTTGTACTAAACTGTGAAGAAGAGATCACATCCTTAAAGATGTGAAATGTGAAAAAAGTAAAGCAAGCAAACAGATAAACCTCAGGCATTTACACACATTTAAACACAATCACCAAACCAATCTTCCAAGAAAACCCTCAGAGTGCTGGATTAACAAAGTGAAGTGCAGGTTCATCTATCGAACAGTGCACCCTCTTCTCTTCCATCACTCTTATTTATCTACTTCTTTTAAATAAGAACATACCAGCTCTGAAACCGAGGGATGTGTGTGCATCTATGACCTCAGCATACGCCTGCAATGTGATGGAACCAAAGGATTCAACAAGGAAGAAATTACTGTAAGCAACAGCCATCTCCCTTCACAGCCATTTTATGCAGCTCATAAACAAACTGTTCACCCAGTATTCATCTTCTGCAGCCTCTCTTTCCTGTCCACTTTTGCCATGCTTTGATTTAAATTTGAAATAATCTCCTTGGATCATGCACCCTGCTTTTATTTTTTCAGCCAAGAGCTTTGCACAGCTTTTATCTGTTACTATTAACAGATTGCCCAAGGACACACACAGTGAGTCACGGAAAGAAAGCGTAAGGACTTCCTGGCTCTTAATCCAATGCTCAGACAAGGCTTCTCATGTTTCCAGTTTTCAGGGGCTGGCAGGTGGGGGGAAGAGAAAGAAAGGAAAAAAAGATGGAGACTTTTTTAGATAAGCAAAATAGACAACCAGGAAAAAACCAAGCTCTTCCCCTTCTCACTTTCAATAACTGATGTAACAGTAATCAGCAGAATCTGCTGAAGAGTTTATATCCATTTTTTAAAAAAATGCAATGGATAGAACAGAGGAAAAATATTAACTGACCAAAAAAAGACACAAAAATATTACATTTCTTAAAGTAGAAACAAAATAACAAATTTGCTCCACAAGCCTGGAAACAGAAGAGAAAGGAATTTACGTGTTTTCAGGGCAAGGGGATTTGGGAACCTTGCTCCCAAATGGGAGAGTAGGTAGCAGCATTGGCGTGTGCCCACAACAGAACTGCGAAAAAAATTTGGTTTGCGAAAGTGCAAGAAGGTGACATGAATCATCTGAACACACTTCAGAAACACTCTGTGTGTTACACTAGTCTATTTAACTTAGGAAGCTGATTCCCTCAAGACCACCTATAATTAGCTAGAGATGAGGAACATTCAAGAGACAAATATAGATCATGCAGAGGTGATGTATCAGCAGTCTGAAAATAATTAATATCCATCCTAATAATGCCACCTATTCCAAAAGACAATGCAACAGTTTACAAGACCCATAATGTCACAAAAGAACAGGAAAATAATATTTCATCCTCACAAAAGTAGGCCACCCATCATATTCTGAAAAGGGATCCAAGCAAAAAAAAAAAACAAATGGATTTTGAGGCAAGTTGTACTCATTTATCACAGCTCACACGTGGGCTTTGGCAGCACCCTGGATCACTGGCTGAAATGAGACCCATTCCAAAATGAAATAGATGTTAAAACACTAGTGCCCCTCAAAGACATTAACTGCACACATATATGGGATACTTCGGGACTGTTCCTCTCAGTAGGCTGGAATAATGAGATTATTTAGACACTGCTGTCAAACCAGTACTCTCAACCCAACCATCACTGAAGAGATCTTGAGTGACATCTAACAGGTACAGTCAAGTGACATCTAACAGGTACGGTCAAGCCTACAGTGCAGAAACTGCTTCTTTGGGCCCCTATTCACCCTATTTAAACAACGAACTGCAACAGCCATCACCATGAACAGCAACTGTTTCAGCAGAAGATGAGAACCGAGTGAGCCAGGAGGCAGTTCTTTCCAGATTCTCAGTGAGACACAAGCAGTAAGCAGTACAGCATTAGCCTGCACGTTGCCAGAGGCCCTGCTGACAAAGGACACTGAAAGGCTGAGGTACTCAATGCCCTCTTTGCCTCAGTCTCTACTGATATGATCAGCCTGCAGGAATCCAAGGGCCCTGAGACCAGCAGGCAAGTCTGTAAGAAGACTTACCCTTGGTGAAGGAGGACTGGGTAATGGAACACTTAAACTGCACATACAACTGTACTGTGAAAAGTGCTGCTAGCAAGTTGAAGGAGGTGATCCTTCACCTCAACTCAGCACTGGTAAGGTCACATCTGGAGTGCTAGTACAGGAAAGATATGGACTTACTGAAGCGAGGTCAGGGCTAAGAATGGGCTAACAACGGGCCACGAAGATGACTAAGGGATGGGAGGGAGCATCTTTCATATGAGGAGAGGTTGAGAGCTGGGACTGCTCAGCCTGGAGAAGGTCCAGGAGGATCATATCAATGTGTAAAAATATCTGGTGGGAGGGAGTGAAGGTGAGAGAACCAGACTCTTCCCAGCAGTGCCCACTCACAGGACGAGAAACAATAGGTACAAACTGAAGAGCATGAAATTCCTTCTGAACACTTTTTGACTGTAAAGACAGTAGAACACTGACACAGGTGTCCCAGGGCAGTTGTGGAGTCTCCATCCTTGGAGATATTTAAAACCCAACTGGGCATGGTCCCAGACAACCTGCTCTAGCTGACAGTGCTTTAGCAGAGGATTGAACTAGATGACATCAAGAGGTCACTGCCAACCTCGATGACTCTGTGAATATATTTCTGTTCCACGCATCTTTGAAGTGAACCAGATAATTAACAAAGATTGGCAATTAAGGCATCCTTGAAGACAAACGGTTCAAATGTTTTGTAAAACCTACAAACTGGACTTTTTCCACTCTTTTTGAGGGGTTTAGATGCCACGCAAGTTTCACATTCCCTCTTCATTTTGCTGCCAATGTTTCCTTTTACATACCAACTTCATTCACTCGAAAGATAATGCAGTCAAATACTGGACAGAAAATACTTATGAATTAAACATTATCTTGTAGTTTTGGTTGACTCGCCTTCTCCTTGTCTGCTCCTTTGCAACCTCTTTTCTTTAGATTTCAATATAGTATGAATCTGTCCTTCAGCTGGTGGTTCCATGCAATCCATATTATTATCTTCAAGGTCTTTTTTCCCCTCTTCTTTTTCGTTGTCTGTTTTCCTGCCATTGAATGCTTCCCAGTTTCAGATGAAAATAAGAATTAGGTCTTATTATTATGAGAACTTTTCTTGTACTGACAAAGATCTTATTATTCAAAACAAAGCATGATTTAACAATGAGATTTTTAGGTTAATTTTGGTCTTCTTTTTAGAAAACATGAATAATCTTCAAGGAGAATCAATTTTCCGTACTCTTTCAATGCTTTTTCTTATTTTTTAATCCAATCTTACCATCAAGGACAAGTATGTATGGACAAAGTTTGCACTGGAGCTCCCTTAAGGTATCATTCGGGATTCTTGAAGTATAATTATCAGAGCACATTGGTCTGCTCTATGACTTCCAAAATACCATCTAAAACTTCTTCCCTGGGGCAAGGCCACTAAAAAAATATGCTGTTGAAACATACAAAATTATCTGCATGATAAGAAAAAAAATAATTTAGCACTTTACAAAGTTCAATGAATCAAAAATAGCATAAATCAGTAGAAATGGAGAAAGAACAAGTTAGAAATATGCAAGATCCAAAGCTGAGAATCAGAGTGTGACCTTAAGGTCTGAATGAAATAACCTGAAGTTGTTAAAAATGTTACCAGCTTTATAAAAAAATATTGAAAGCTACCAAAGACTGAAACCAGGCACTTAACATTTCTTCATGACAACCTTTCATGGCTAGGCTTCACGAACGAAGATTTGAGAATGACAACCTTTAATACAACTGTATCAAGTTAGTGGAGGAAAGAAAACTGAAAAATTGTTTGCCTCAAACTTTAAAAACAATCATTCTCCTGGACTTCTCACAATAAAACCCTTAGTGCTCACACAATATGAACAGATATTTTTTATTCACTTTGAACATTTGCCACATCATTTCATTCGCTTTGTATCCTGAATTTAAGCGTTTTATACAAAATCCTATTGTACTGCACACACAAATAAACAAACAAAAAAAAAATCTCAAAAGGGATTTTGATTCCCAAACCCCTCAATTTCCTTAATAAGCCAAATTAAATGAGCATAGTTGTTGGTATGTGTAAGGATTGTTTTTATAATGTGACTGATCCTACCTACCTTTAATCATTTGAAATAACTAATTTTTCCCTTAGCTTAGTTTTAAAATAGGATTTGTAGTCTTTAAATCTCAGAGATCATTAAAAAAAAAATCTCATTTTTTCACCTTACATACATTTTTTCAATGGTCATAGATACCTATCCACTGTGTATTACACAAAGTCCAACTAAAGAAAAAAACACGTTGTGCTTTTCCCTTTCTTTTATGTCTGTCTGATTTTCTCTTCCCAACAACAAAACACAAACAAAGCCTGTTTAAAAGACAGAAAGACTGAAAGAGAGGAGGAAAGAAAAGCACAGACCTTAAACACCAGGAGTAAAATTAAATTAGTTAACTGCTAAAAGCATGAAGCATTAATGAAATAGAAATGGAGAATTTACTCCTTATGAGGAACATTTATGCAGTGTTAATTAAATTCTTTTATTCAAAATCTATACTTACCGAAGTGTAAAAATAGTACATCATATCAATAACTGCAGAGTGTAAGCAAGTACTACCCTATAAGCATCTTTTCCCCATCTAGTGGAGTGAAGCCTTTAAATCATTTATACTGATTAAAGTCTTCAAAGAAAGGACAAAAAAATCCAACAGAAAACCCCCTGTATGAACCAGAAGCCACAGTTATTAATTCACTTGTCTAACAAACAGCTATCAGAGCTTAGCTTCAAGCATTTGCTTGCAAAGTTCACACGCAATAATGTTAATGAGGAACTTTCAGAGAGTCTGTGATAATTATTTCTCTACAATATATCCAGCTGGCTGGTTTATTCATTTGCAGGCCAGTTCTGCACCACTGAAGCCAAAGAGAGCTTTCATATTAACTTCAATAGGTTCGGGTCCTTGCCTACAATGTTGAGCTATCACCACAAATGCTTCAGGTGCATTACTATTAATACCTCACAAACTAATTAATGCAAAGCTATAACTACTAAGGGACCACCACTAGCATTTTTAAGCTTACAAGATGAGAAACAAGCTCCAAAGTCTTCAGATGGACACCCTAAATGATTGCCTAACTTCCAAAAACATTCAGTATTTGTTCATTTGAATGCAAACACTAGGTAACCTAAAGTACTGGCAATTTTTATCAGAATGGCTAAAAATGGACTGGCAAGTCACTTCTGCATAAACAGAGCAGCATGTGAGATTAAGATAATGTCTTTATGTGAAATTCTTTTTTCTGTGACTTGCACCTTCTTCAAGATGATCACCTTGTTATAAAAAATATTATGGGTTCTTTTGAGAATTATTTTCGAAGATGTAATCAGGCATTCAGCTGCATTGTAAATGATCTGAATGTAAGTTGGGAAAGAAGTGTCATTCAACAGTGACACTGCACTGCATTAAGTATTGGTACTTTAAACAGTATCAATACTGTTGAGAAGAGCCCCACTTGACTTCTTCATTGTTATGTATCAGGAATGCATGCTTTGCCTTTGCAGGAAAGGCTGAAATAAAATGATTAGCTAATAAATGTCACCACGAGTTTCTTCAGCTACTGAGCTATACTTAAAAATACGTAAACAGTGTCTCACTTCTGACAGTTCATTTTAACTAATTTCCAGGAACACAATAATTTCCAGGTGGAATTGGAGCTCTGCTTCATCTAAATTTGGTATTGTGGATACAACCTTGTTGAATGCTAGAGGCCTCAGAAGATGTTCCAAATACCAGGCAAATGGGAGAACAGTCTCCTTCCAAACTCCTCCCACAGAAGTGGCTTAAAAACCCATAATATTCTACTCAGTAGACTCAATAGCTCTTTTGAAATCGGTCTAAGCATTAACCCACATAGCTCACCATCCTTATTGACAAACATCAAAATTCCCTTTTGTTTCAAATCTTGTCAGATTTTGCCCTCACCAGAACCCTGCCTCCTTCTAGAAGAGTTCATAGACCCAGTACACTGCTGGAGCAGTGGAGTACTCCTCAAATTCCAGTTCTCCATTAGCACCAGCACTTGAGCAGAGAAAACTTTCCTTGAAATTAGTATTTACTTCTATGTTTAAATTTCAGTCCTTGAGGATTTACTAGCTATGTGGAATGTCACATGGATTTAATTTTATTTGTTCTTGAATTTCTTCTCAAAGAACACTAGGTTTAATATTTTAAATTGAAAAATTTCTTAACCTTCTTCACTGGTACCAGGATTAAGTCCAGATTTCAAAAAGAACACTACATAAGAGAGCAAAACCATCTAGAAAATACAGAGTAGAAGAGGTGAGTAAAAGTTTACAAAATACAGTAAGTTTTACAGACAGTATTTAGTCATATTCTACATCTCACCTTAAAATAGAAAAAGCATTCACTTAATGGAATATATCCCCAGGATAATCATACAGAATAGACACTTCTGATTAATTTAACTAGTCACTAGCTACCACTCTATAAAAATACAGCTGAAAATGCATTTTCTTTCTGTGGAAGCAGAGAATCCAAACCAAAATATGAAGGTTTCTGTATGTTCAGCAGACCTTTTTTTCTTTTAATTTAAGATTCTGCTTCATTTCAAAGTAGAATATTAAGCCCTGTTTTTACCCTCTCAGCCTCAGTTTTTCCACCTTACCTGAAAAGAGGCAAACACAATTAGGCAACTGTAAGCACTAACCAGGGAAAAGGTGTAAGAACTACAGGGCTGTCTGTTCCAAAATTATATGGATTTTGATAAATTTGTATCTAATAGAAATGAGAAAGTAACCTGGAAACTCATCAGTGCAGAAATCGCAAAGAGTTAACAAAGAGGAAAACAAGACAGTTCTAGAATTTAATTTCGGAAAATCTGGCAAATGATAAATGGAACAGACTTTGTATGAAAACATGAAATAGAGTAAGCAGCAAGCTCTCTGGTGAGTTTATAAGAAATATGTTAGCTAGTTAACCCCCATTACACAATAATAGCTTTTTTTTTTATTTGGTGGGACATATGAAAATAGAAAATGTATCAAAGACTGGAACATCAACGGCAAGAAAAACTTCTATTTACAAATGAATTATGCAGCATATAATTACTGAACTAGAGTCAGTAGTATAAGTCACAGAAAGTGAGACTATCTGATCAGTACAATGTTCAGTAATTTTCAGGATCATATTTAGAAATGCCAGGCATTCTGGAAGAACTTGGAAGTGGACTGAGCAGCCAAAATAGTCAGTAAGATTAAAATAACATCTTCACTTGTACAAATTTGCAGGCAACATAATTTTCCATGTAGCCAAGGTGCTCAATACTTTTTTTTTTCTTCTATTTTCCTTATAAAACTCAAGCTCACTAAAAGCAACAGCAGGAATATAGCTCCCTGATGTTTCATCACTTCACAATGCCACAGCTCACAAAAATAATGAAGACTGGGAACTGGTGTTTTAAAACAGCCATTTTCTCTATATACCACGCTTTTATAATTTACCTTAGTGATATGGGAATAATTTTTTAAGTTTTCTTTTTTCACAAGGCAGAATCACTTCCCGTTTTACTTGTCAAGCTACTGGGAGACAGATAAAGAAACATTAAGCAGAACTCCTGGCAAAAGTCCAAAAGTGTTCTGCCCACCCAACGCTCCCTGTGATCTCACTCAGCTACAGCATCTTCAGATTCCTGCAAGTTTTTCCACATCTTGCTAAATGGTTGCCAGGTTTCACGTCAAGGCATAACAGCTTTCTGTTGAAGGCTAAACCATTTCCTTATTTCAGTAGGTTAATACTTATATACCTTTTTGACCTTCTCTTTCTTCTTCCCACAGGAGTATTCCAAATCTTGTCTCAGGAGTTCTATAAAATGCATAGGCTGACATGCCTCCTCACACTCCCATGCGTAGAACAGCTGGTTTAATTCAACAGTAGTGGAGCTATTACAAACGAATATTCACACAGCTGATCTTTTTTTACTGGTCAAAGCAGCAAGTAACTTAGAGGTAACGGAAATACTTTTGTCCTCTTTATGGCCAGTCAGAACTGTGCTGGTGTACGTCAACGGCAACAGCACAAGCCTATCAAAAGGGCAGTTGGTCCACCTTATCTGTTATACTTCCCTTCAGGTTTTTCCCTGCCTCTGGACAGACAGTGATGTGACCTGTTTCCCCATGTCATATTTCTGTCCATTCTAGCTTTTCTAAAATCTAACCCTAGCATTTTCTTCCTTAAGAAGCAAGAGCTTTCAAGCTCTACCATTTGTCATCAGCCACCACCCCCAGAACACAGACCTATGATTTAAGAACAGAGATTTAGAGCACATCACTCTCTTTACTGACACTGCATCTGAATGATGGACTTCCAGTTCTGAGGGAAGGCAAATTGTATGTTTCTCACTGGAGACATTACTGACTTCTTCACCAAAAGATCCATTCCAGACTCATTTTCAACTGACAATAAAAAGAAGAGAACTTAACAGCCCTCTTCCTTTTTGTCCATCATGTACTTTATCTTAGTCAAGTCATCGATTCCATTATTATGGTCTGGCTTTGCAGGCTCCTGTATATTTGTCCATTTGTCTCCTTGAAGACATCATTACTGTTTCCAGCTCTTTAACACATAAAGCTCCTGAGCTGCTCTAAGTGCCTTAGCAAGTTGACCCATTTATCAATAAAATGATAAAATCCTCCTTCAGAATTCCTCAAAATTTTGTCATCTGTGATAACATCATACATATTTTCGGCCTACAGCTGAAATCTAACAGATTGGATCCACCCATTTTTAAATCACTTTTAAACCTTCTAAGAAGCACCTTTATAAATACATCTGTTTTTCTGTACAGCTTTCTTGACTTCATAAGTAGTTTCAGAACTTCCACCCACTTTCTTAATGGAAATGAACAATGTTGTAGCTTTCCATAACAGCACGCATTCACAAAACACACAGCATAACAAAATGAAATTTTAAAATAAATTTCCATTATAGAATCATTGTTGTCCAATGACTCAGTATTATTTGCAAAGCAACAGAGCTCTGTGTAGCTGATAACCTGATTTCTGTACACTTTTAGCTATGGCCTTGAAGCTTACACTTCACATAAATCAAGCTATTAAATATAATCTGGATAGAGCTAAGACTAACCTAGAGATGCCAAGGTTTTGGAGGGCAGCAGCCCTATACAAACCATATCGAATATATATTACAATATTTGGTTGTGCACAAGGGGTATCTTTGGGTTGTGCACAGGGATATCTTTGGGATATTTTGGTTGTACACAGGGATATATCTCCAATATATCTTTGGAGCAGGGCTTGTTTCTCGGTCACAAAGGCAGCAGCCTCAGTTAATAAACAGAAATGGATGTTCTAGAAGTGTATCAGACCTCCCATAAGACTCTTCTTTGTGTATATATTCAGGTACACAAAACATGAATATTTATCTTTTCTGTAACACACTTGCAGGGTGGTGTCTGTTGATAAAGAAGACAAACTCTCAGTTTGTGTTTCATAGAACGTTACCTACACAACTACTCAATAATTACAACATAACAGCTAAACTTTTAGATTTCAAAATTACTTGGGAAAAGCAGAAAGCTCACACTAGATGAAAACTGGGAAAAAAATATGAGTGGCAGCAATCAGGCATTTTCATTCCTAATTAGTTCTGTCTTCACCCCTTTCTAGCAGCTGATACATGAGCTACACCAGACCATCTAAACTGGATTCCTGCAATTAATTGTACATTCACATCTAAATGGTTTATGACTGTATTGGTTTTGCACAGCAAGGTTTTGGTAGCAGGGGGCTACAGGGGAGAAACTGCTAGAACTTCCCCTGTGTCTGACAGATACAAATGCCAGCCAGCCCCAGGACAGACACACCATTTACCAAGGCCAAGCCTATAAACAGTGGTGGTAGTATCTTTGGGATAACAGATTTAAGAAGAGTAAGAAAACGTGCTGTAGAACAGCAGCTGGAGGGAGAAATGAGACTTTATTAGAGCAACAACTGTGCAGACACCAAGATCAATGAAGAAGAAGGGGGAGGAGATCCTCCCAGAGATTCCCCTGCACCTTTTGATGAAGACAGTGGTGAGACATGTTCCCCTGCAGCCCACGGAGGTCCACGTTGGAGCAGATGTTCACCTACAGCCCCTGGAGGAACCCCTGCCAGAGTAGTGGATGACTGAAGGATGCTGTGACCCCACGGGAAGCCCGCACTGGAGCAGGCTCCTGGCAGGACCTGTGGATCCACGGGGAGAGGAGCCCAGGCAGGAACAGCTTTGCTGGCAGAACTTGTGACCCCACGGGAGACCCACACTGGAGCAGCCTGTTCCTGAAGGACTGCGCCCCATGGAAGGGACATGCGGTGAAACAGTTCATGAAGAACTGCAGCCTGTGAGACAGACCCATGTCAGAGAAGTTCATGGAGAACTGTCTTCCATGGGAGGGAACTCACGCTGGAAAAGGGGAAAAGTGTGAGAGTCCTCTGCCTGAGGAAGAAGGAGCAGCAGAGACCACGTGTGATGGAACTGACCACGGCCTCCATTCCCCAATTCCTGTGCTGCTGGGAGGAGGTGGTAGAGATTTGAGAATAAAGTTAAACATGAGAAGGGAGGAGTGGGGGCATGTGTTTTTAAGATTTGGTTTTATTTCTCATTATCCTGCACTGATTTAATTGTTAACTTAATTTCTGCAAGTCAAATCTGTTTTGCCCATGACAGCAACTGGTGAATGATCTCTCCCCGTCCTTACCACTGACCCATTTGTTTTCTCTTCTCTGCTCAGCTGAGGAGGGAAGTGATAGAGCAGCTTTGGTGGGCAGCTGGCATTCAGCCAGGGTCAAACTGACTACAATGACAAATTTGAACTTCTTTTCTAAGAAAACTGCTTTGAAATGTATTACCAGATGCTTATGTAACAGGTGGCTTTTGCCATATCCTAGGCAAACGGAATTGCACGCAAACAAGTTGTTCCTCTGGTAGATCTTCCCTCTCAAGCAGCAGGAGACTGTATTTTCAGAGGAGACACTTGCCTATGTGCTGCATGTTCACCACTTCTCATTTGGAGTTCATGTGGTTTTTGTAATTAAATCTACTTGTGTTTACTTGCATTTAGGATGTGCCCATGTTCACTCTCTCTGACTTTTTCTCTATTGGAGAGATGCCTTGGAAGAAAAGAAGCATTTACTTCAGAGAAAATGATGACAAATTTTGAAATTCAGGTCAGGGGCACTGCTGTCAAGTTCCTGATTCTCTGATCACTGAACACTGAAGTAATGACAAAATTTTGTGTTTTCACAAGTAAGCTCAACTTGCATTTTTCCCATTCATAGCTTCAGTTTAGGTTTGCACGTGATTGATTTTGTTCTGTTTCAGGTCAATATAAATGGGCAGCTCCTTTCCACTGGAGGAAATGTAGCCATGCTACATATTAGATAAGTGAGATATTACCTTCCCATCAGCATGTCCAAAGCAGCCCCAGATATCACAAAACCATAGCCTAGAAATGAGAACCTGTGTTACAGATATGGATGAGTCATATAGGGGCACATAAGGACATACAGGCCATCGCTCAGTAAGCTCCTGCATACGCAGAGCTGAACAGTTCTCAGCCAGGAGACATTATGCTTTAATAAAGTTTATGAAGAATCAGTACATAAAATTTTTGGTACACGTTCAACAAGCATTTCAAAATGCTAATTATAATTCAATAAAAAAATTGTTCCATCTCAGCTTGAGGCCCCAAGAGTTAATGTTAAAAGAAACAGATAATCTCAGTGTCCAAGAAATATGCCTGAACACTCCAGAGATACTTTTAAAAGATAGTTTACAGTGAACACCAAGTAAGATAACCTGAGTGACATAATATAAATCAATTTAATATGGGACAATTAGGTACCAGACAAAAAAAACCCTCTTAACTGGAACACAGAAATCTCTATAATTCTGCAAAGAAATACTCAGATCTGTTTTTGAAACAGTAACTCTCTTAATATCATTTGCTCCTGTCAGTATTTGTTCAATACACTTTTATAATTTTTTCCAAATTATTCTGCAGCATGTCAATAGATTTATTATGGCTCTTGGAAAATGCAGACAAATATAAAAAAACTCCCAAATATACATGTTATAACTTCTTTAATTTAAAAGTCAATGAAATATTTCTATGCATATTTTACAACACTAGATCTGCTTTCATATACAAGGCTTGGGTACTTATTTCCTACTTAAAATAAATTGTTTTAAATTGAACTTAAAAAAATTGTACGTAATGGTCACAATTAAAACAGAAAATAAATCTTTCTATGTTATCCTGGCAATCTATCTGAGTTAGTTAAAACTGGAAAAAGCACATAGTAGGCACTTTTATACTAACTAATCCACAAAAATCAACACATCTTTATTTTGGGGAAAATGGGAGCAGCCAAAAGAGCCTGACACTAACTACATTGAGTTTGCTCACTGTAGTTTACATTATGTAAAACCCATCAGTTAAGGTAAACAAGAATTATGGTATTTCAACAGAGATTGAAATGTACTTGCAGTGGTTGCTCTGTATTACTGTCAGTGTTCATTCAGAAGTTTCAAAGACATAAACATTCTCAAGCTTCAGAGAAATATTTAAAAAACCCACTTAATTGTCAAATAATTCCTGCAGTATTTAGGAAGCCATCCTTTGTCTGTGAAATATTACACAGAATATACATATTCAGATCTATAATTCATTTTGAGGGAGATCCTTAGTAGGCAAACAGTGGTGCGTGATTTTTAAAATGTTTAAAAAAATAAGAAGCTATTTTACTGCATAAATTGACATTTATTTTTCCTTTCTGGGATAGTTTAATAAAACGTACAATATTTTGAAAGTCATTCCTTCACTCTTGATATTTTCATTTCTTTTATGACTATGGCACAAATCGTTTTGAACCAGAGTAGATCTCTGTCCTGTCTTTGTTGCTGTTTAACAGTGCTCCAAGGGAGGGAAATCCAGCTTAAATAATCTGTGCATCTTCCCCAGCTCCAAATGCCTGGAACAAATGGAGGAGTTGAGCTGAGCTGAACTGAGCTGATTTTCCTAAATTTTACTCAGTTCTTTGCTTCAAAAAGGATTGTCAGAAAACACAGGTGCATCTGCAGGTGTCCCCTATCTGTAGCCAACTTCTTCTTCTCATAAATGATTTTGAAAGTGCTATATATATAGACACACATAAAAAAATATATGTATCAATATAAAAAAACACCAAATATCAAGGGATAGTTTAGTTTGGACCACACATAGACCTGAGAGACAGCAGTAATTTTATATTTTGCTTTCCATGAGTCTTTGGAAACTCATACACCAGAGCCATTAAACTATAATGAATACTGTATTTGTTCATTCTTATGTTTTCTGAGCAACTTGTTGTCTATATCACTAAACCTGTTGCCTTTACCAAGCTTTCTGTACTTTATTAAGAGTCTTTAAATGATAACTTAAATGACAGAGAACAGGCTGTTCTATGAGAAACCTCTGTTTTCTTCATTTTTTGGAAAGCAAAATAACTGCAAATGAGTTTTTCTTTCAGAGACACTGGTAGGAATTCTTACTGCGATGATAGAATGAACATTTTTTGGTTTTTTTTCTTAAACACTGGCTTCACTTCTCAACCAAAGCAGACAGCGTGCTGAAAGCTACCAGTGGCACTGGATGCAGCTCCAAAGACTATCAAGAGCTATCTGAAATGAAATTTTGAAATGGCTCAGAAGCTCTTAATCACAATCTTCTTTCAATTTCATGCAACTGTAAAAATAAAAATAAAACTATGATCTGTTTAACTCTGAGAACTGTTGTAACAGTCTGTGGCCTTATGAATAGCGCCTTGAGAGGGAAAGTAAAATGCCTGATTTCCCACAATAACAGCAGTGAGATAAAATTTGCTCAACAGCCCCATTTATCATCATAAGAATTCAATATCCAGGACATTTTCTCTTCACTGTGCTTGAATTCGGAGAAAGACGAGATAAGGTTAGAAAAACACAGCAGAGATTACTTGTCACTTTAAAGCATCTCCCTGTGTTAACTGTTTTGTGCTGTAGGCTCTAAAATACCAGAACATCCTCCCGGACTGTGCTGAGAAGTAGCAGCTGAGCAGTTCTGTGATAAAGTACATTGTAACTCAAGTGAGTGCTAGCTACAAGTGTTTGCAAGTATTAAGAATAATACAGTAAGCAAAGCTAAACCGTTCCTAAAGCAAAGGGCTGACAGCTCAGGTGGGTGGAGAGCCATAAAGATTAAGAGTGTAATAAGGCAACACAGCTTTCTGTGCAGTGTAACAGAGCTGAAGCAAAAGTGGCAAAACAATGCTCAGAGCAAAAGCAATCTAAAACAATATTAATCTTCTAGTACCTAACTACTCTCTCCCTTCTTACTGCTTTTTTCATTGCTCCAGGATAAGCATCAAGTGCCTCAGTCAATCCTATTCCCTTAACCTGAGACATCCTAAATATGGGTGAGGGATTACAAGCCTGGGATAGTACAAGTCAGGGCTGAAAAAAACATGTTCTCCAGTAAACCTGGGGGCTGCCATCTACCAGTAAGAAGTGGTCTATCTACTTTGGTTCCTCAGTTTCCAGGCTGAAGCTTCCCAAGATTTAACTCTCTATAGTACACCAGAAAAATGTCAATGCAATTGCACAGGTGAAACGAGAGATGAGCCAAAGACAATCTAATAACTAGAATCAACAGTCTAGGAAGCTTAAAATTTGGCTGCAGTGAGCACCTTAAACTCAGCAGAGAGCTATGTAACATACTCTACCCAATTTGCTCCTCTCTTCCAGGCTCCTGAAGCAACATAAATCACACTGAAAGATCTTTACAGGGTCAAAACAGAATTGAAAAGTGATTTCAAATATTATGTTACTAAGCAGTAGCACACCATTGGAAAATCAAATGAAATTTATGTCTCATCACAGATAAGGAGTCTGTTAAGATAGTCCCAGAGAGCACTTCTGGAGCACAGAGCAGAACAGAGTTTATTACAGATTATTAGCAACTAAGCATTTCCTTTGTGTGCTTTTTACTGCCTAACCATCACCCAATGCATATGAATACCAACTCAAATTTTGGCTTATCAACACTGCAGTATTGTAATATAACTGAGAGAGAGAGTAAATACGTTCTCAAAAACATGGATATGGGTGAGATAATTTTTGGTTACCTAATTTAAAACAATAGGCTTTTTAAAAGCTATACTGACACAGTATCAGATGTTAAACTGTAACTTTTAGATCACCAAAAATACAGCTGCAAGTACTGTATCCAGATACTGTATCAAAACATAAAGAAAAGTAGAGTAGAAAGTAATGATCCATTTTGCTCCTGGCCACGTGTCCAACAGTGGAAACATTTATGCAAGGAGAAAACTCTGGTAATTTATGGGATCATTTTTCCTTTTAACTTCTCCAGCATTCAGTTGAGAGAGCATGGCCCCCTGTCGAACAAGACTGCCGTGTGTCATACCAGGAAACACTGCAATTATTGTCAGTTCAAATAGTTTTGCTGTAATACAGAATTACAATGTTTCAAATTTTTTTCTAGGCTACTGCCAGAAATATGTCTAACACAAATTGAAGCAAAACTGGTTTTTGTTTTGCTATTACTCCAGTAACATACATGAAATATCAGTTTTCAATTAGTGCCCTTTCATTATTCCCTGTTTGACTATTTTGGATGAAGAGGGATCTTATGCTCAGGAAACAGCACAATTAAATATCATTATTCAAGCTCTCTGCAGATCTTTCCAACTTTTCTCAATAAAAATACAGAAAAGGTAGGACCAGTAATTCTAATATTTGCTGTACAGAAAGTGCACATGAGTAGAATGAAAAAAGCCAGAAAAAAAAAATTCTAAGGCTGACAGACCACTGTAAAGCATCAGTGAAAAGCTTGGGCAAACTTTGTTTCTGCTTCATGGATTCACAAACTGAGATCTAAACAAGGTTTGCAATGATAAAAATAAATAAACCGATATTTTCCTGGACAGTGTTTGCCCTCTAGGACAAACACTTGGTGATATTGACTGTCTGGCAAGGAGAATGACAGTTTGAATCACAGAAGTTTATCAAAAAAGCCATTTTCCTTTCCTCCCACTTGGCAAAAGACAACATTATCTTAGCAGAGCAGGTTTCAGAACTTGGGCTTTTCAAGAACTATGAATTCTTACCTGTGTGTTGCTATAAAAGCACAGACACTGAGAATCACCCCAAAATATAGTATCTTCAGCCTGAAATTGTGTTTGCAACCAAGACCGGACATTGCCACATCACCAACTTTGGCACACAGGCGGACAAACCAGAGTGTGCAGAGGCCAGTACTGGAAGACACCATTCCCTTGGGTTTAGCAAAGCACTGTGATGTTTTGCCTTCATCTGTTCCACAGAAACCTGGGGCTGGAAAGTCATAGTCAGAGGGTCTCCGGGGGATGCATGGGGCTTCCCACTCCACAGCTGACATAACCTTATGCCTGCCTCAATTCCAGGCCCTGCACATGTGCCTCTTGGGTGACAGTTCCTTTAGACAGACAGCCTTACAAAGCTAAAATGACCCGGGAGCAATCAAGCACAATCATGTAATGAATGACAAGGAAAAAGAAAACTCTCATATTTTGTGTACTCCAAGAAAAAAACCCTTCCTGAGCTTACTTAGCCATACCTGACTTCACATTTGACAGCCATTTATCACTTCCTACCTCTACCCCAACACACAAATCAAAGGGAATCCTGAATGCACAATCTGGGACTGAGTCCATACGGAAAAAATGTAGGACATACAGCCTTGGCATACAAGAAGAGACTCCTATTTAATCTATCATGTGTAAAGCAGAGAAGATTTTACCACAGATTACTGGTAGTGTAATGGACAAGGAATACATCCTGCTAGGTTAGACAACCAAAATGTTCATTTCTTAATAGGAAATGTATGGACCATTCAACTGCATGGATAACTAGTACTGGCCAATTCTTGAAACTACTAATTGTTGCAATCTCACTCTGCTGGTATCCAGGAGATTCTTCAATTTTATGGCCTCTGAATGTACAACAGAATAACAATTCTGACCTTGGATATTAAAATAACATGCTGAAACAATCAATGGCTGCTGCCATACCCAAATGTTTACCATACACAGATCCCCTGTTTCCAAGCTCACAAGACACAAAGCGAGCAGACAGTAACAAGTGCATACTTATTTCCTAACATCTAGAGGAGTTTTCAGCAGTTGTGCATCAGTGTAACTCCACTAAAATCTATTACGTGATTTTGGCTTATGACCATGTTCTTTCTGGCTCCAAAACTCTAAAATAACATTATTTTTCAGTAAACATAACTCAGGAACACTAATTAAACAGCCCTTACTTAAAACAGGAAGTATGGACAAACAAAAGCTACCTGATTTCATGTTACAAACTGTTTAGGACACTCAGTCCCACTAAGACAATGATTTTTCTATAACTGTCAGAACAAACTCCGACTCAGTTATGCTCACTGCTCAACAGCTGGTTACTTTAGATTTGCATCAATACACAACTGATGGACTATGTAACTACAAGTGAAGACAGAAGCATCGTGAAAAGGCTGAGTTGCTGTGTCATATCATCACGAATTCAGTTGCCTGTGTATCGCATTTGTAAAAATCCTAGTCTCCAGACACATAATAGATACATATCACAATGTAAAATGCCTGCAACAATGTTTTCGTAGGAAAACTTCAGTGAATGCTGAAAACTTCCACGATAACATAGAGAAGAACACTGGAGAAAACTCTGAATGCTCACTCCAAATTTTACAGGTTTTCACCACTGGAAATCTTACTTTTTGCTGAAGATTTTTATTGTTTTTTAAGCCAACAAGATTTTATATAATGATTCTAACTACTCCAGACTAAGTTGATGAAATTTCTTTAAACATCTAATTTAATTTAAACAATGATTCACTGTTTAAAGATCCAATGACATTTCCTGCCTTGATCTAAATTTAATACAATTGAAAGAAACTGAGCACTCCAAGAAGTCATCCATTGTTATATTTAATATAATGGAGAGTCATGCAACTACAGAATATAAACCTTTACTCTGAAAGGGTTTATGGGCCCCAGGAATCGCTCTTTTTCCTAACAGTAACACCTTTATACTAAAATAGCACCTATTCCTTACCTGAAAAGAGTTCATGCATCGAAGAGAAGGTGGAAGAGATGCAGTGCTCAAACCCAGCATTAGCAGTAATTCCAAGCATGTTTCTGATGGAAACTTCAAAGGATGAACTCCCAAATCATTTTCCCATGCATCAGCAAGGCTATAAAGTTTGAAAAAAAAAAAAAAAAGAACTTTGTCATTTTCTTAAACTATATCTAAACTGTAAGTTTCAAGTATTAGAATTTGTCATATTATAGTGAAAAAAAAAAAACAAACACCTCCTTTCACATTTTCCTTGTAAAAGTCAGTGTGTTTTACCCAAAAGACAAGGTGAATTTAGATAGAACACCTTAACCATATCACCAACTGTTAAAAAAAAATGTGAAAGGAAAACTTAGCATACGTAAGAGAAATTCGCTCATGTTTCTAATGCAAAATTTCCTTCCTTTAGAACAAAATTTCATCTGTAACTGGTAATTTCTCAAACTGATGTTTCTGATGCTCACACTGGAAACTTACTAACAGTCTACATCAAGTAAAAACCCAAATTCCAGTTCATTTTATACAGCTTTCTGCTTCAGATGTATTAAAAGAGTAAAGATTTCTAGAGCTTTATGAATAAAGGTTTCTAAAGCACATTCCTATAATCCGTTCCCATTACCACATGCTGAAGAACAAGATTAGTTCAATATGATTTACTCGAAACACAAGACCATTCCACTTCCTATTGTTCAGGTTTATTTCTTCCATAATGTACAAATTGACAGACTGATCAGTGATCCAGTTACTTTATTAATTTTGTCTTCCATTTTAGCTCATGAGCATCTAGTATCAGATACTCCAAAGTAAGATGGATGTCAATTATTCTCAGCAGACCCAAGAGCGTCACTTTGGAAGACAATGTTAGCTGGCCTTCCATGTCCAAGACTTCAAAATTTCAATAAATAATTTTAGAATCAGCTTTCACTTTTGAATTCCTCCAGCTCTTCCAACTGAACCACTGCTTGTGAACATATCAACTTATTTTAGCGTACTATCTAGAAGTAGCTGAGTTTTTTAAACATCCAGAAGAGCAGTAATGACACCAATATTCAGAATGGTGAAAACTAGGCAAATACACACTATCTGTGTCCTTCTGAACGGTTCTCATTCTCTCAGGTCTCCCAAACCCAACAATTCTCTGTAAAGTCCTGCTTCTTACACATAGGAGTGCTTACATACTTTTTGTACATAGCACCTTCTTAGCTCTTCTAGAAACAATCCTATTTAGTGTAATTTACATATCTTTCCTCAAAGAGTGGGTGTATTTTCACTTTCTTACCTCCATTTGTTGGAAATGGCCTCTTGAATTTCAACTCTGGGTTTTTTCTTTCCTAACATCTACATTTGTTCCTCCTTCCTCACTTATCTACAGGTATGTAAGAATCCAATTCTGCTTCAGTACATAGAAGCAAGACCTATAACACACTCAAGGTCAGAGGAGCTTCCTTCTACCTAAAAACAGGAGTATTTTCTCTCACTCTTTTTTTTTATCCACACTAAAAAACAATCATATCACAACTAGATTACCAAATACACGGTGTCTTTTCTCAAACTTCACTAGAGTGGGTCACTTTGACCAAAGAAGGTCTAAGCTTTACACAGTAAGGAGAAGGAGGAAGGCAGTTTGGTCTAGGCACCCTCTGACTCCTCTAACAGCAGTGCACCATTTAAGATCTGCACACGTCTGAGATGCTACCAAAGGACAGAGGCCAAAACCTGCCACACACTAACAGCCTTTATAATATGTACTATCTCACTGGACAATTATACTGTGCCACAAAGATCTGGAAAAGGTGTTTAAAGCTACTGCAAAAGAAACCCCCAACTGTCTGCTAGGATCAGAAGGTGAAAAGTTTAGAAGACACCCTGGAGTATTTTCACTATTGAAAGATACAAGCCTTCAGTTAAATCCCAAATACTATATCTATATTGAAAGGAAGCAGGATTCTTTTGAAAGACTGCACAAGACACCAAGCCCAGAAGAGGCAGCCCTGGTCCAGATATCCAGGTTGGATGGGGCTCTGAGCAATCTGTTCTAGTGGAAAGTATCCCTGCCCACCGTAGGGGGATTGGAACTAGATGACCTTTAAGGTCCCTTCCAACCCAAACTATTCTATGTTTCTATAAGTGTTCCAGAAGGAACACTTAATGCTCAGTGATGAGCACTGAGCTGCCAGTAACCAAGGAGTCTTGTTAACTGTAATCCAGAACTGAATTCTATATTTCATTATCACTTCGTAATTTCATTTCCACACATAATTAGAAACTTACCTTTATATGTTCCTTACTCGGTCTTTGTTCTAAAATTTTTACAATGTGGTGATAGAGGCAAATTTAGGTGAAGCTAGCAAAATTGGGGCTTTCTATTTTTCAGAAATCAGCAAGTCTAAACAAAGCACTGTGCACGCACCTTCAAACACAGCTAGAGAATTTGGAGGTTGGAGGTGATATGTTAAGGTTCTGGGTCTTGGGAAGGTGTTTCCACAGATCAACACCCTCTCTGCAAAGAAACTTTTCAGAACTCCAAGCAATATTCCAAACATCACAACTTATTTTAGTACCCTGATTCTATTCTTGTGTTTTGATTTGAGGATTTTTTGGAGATGCCTCCTCGTTTTAAAGTCTGACTAGTATAGCCCCGACACTGAAGGAGTGCTCTTTTTTTTTTTTTTTGTGGCTGTTGGTTTATTTGAGGGAAAGAATGTTTGCATAAAGACATTTAGCCTAACTATATTGCAATTCTTGTTTATTAATTGCTCAGTCATTAGTATTTCCTGAAATTATTCCAGTGTATTCCCTTACTAGAAACAAACCGTGTGTATCCTAGCACTTACCTGCTCCAGGAACACTCGTGTTAGGAATTAGTCTTTGCTACTGGTATTTCAGCAGCATTTAACACAAGTGGTTGTGGGAAGTCACTGCTTTATTAGATGCTTTCTCTTTGTTCTTTTTTAACCCTATTATTTTTAGAAGAATTTTTCCATAATCTTTACTGTAGAGGAAGGAGAAAAGAACCTATGCTTAAAACAAAAGCAAAACAAATCATGAAGAACCCCACTCTTTCTCACCTTAGTTTCACAGTTTTTCTGTTCAAGGAGAGCTGTCTCACTTCCGGTACAGGACAGGAGACAGTTTGCTTTCCATTTACTGGAAGAGGTAGATTGGCTGCTAATGCTCCTCAGGAGAGTGAGCATTCACAGAAGACAACTCAGCCCATCAGCTCAGCGTTTCCTCCCAGACCAATCTGAAATGCCAACAGAGCCTCTCAGACATGTAAACAAAACTGTGCTTAGCTCTCCTGATCTTATTGGAAAAACAAAAAAAAAATTCAGTTTGACATTAAGATAAGGCAAATTGTCAGAAGGAGATTTTGGAATGGCTGAAGAAGAAGATAAGAAACAAATGTGTAGGACTCAGATGTGTTGCATGGTAACTTTGGATGTGGGGCTTTGCATCTATGTGCTCTCTTCTGCTACTTCTTAATACTCTTACTCAGCAATGAATTCTTGCTTCTAAGCTTCCTTTGAGTGAAAGCAGCGTGAGTAAAGGCAGAAGACAGCAAAATTCCCAAAGAAGACAGCACAGCTTGCTTTGCTGGCTGAAAGGAGTAAGGGAGAGGTAGGACGTAAGCTAGAGGAAGGTAGGAAGGTGAGGGTAACAAAAGAAATAATGCTGTTCTTCCTTCAGCAAACATTCAGCTTTTCTGCAATGCAAAGAAGCCTTGAGATTCTGGACTTCACAGTCCGACAAAAGAAAAAATTATGACTCTCAGTATCAAACAAAATTCATAAATTCTACAAAGATTCCCTAAGTTATTGTGGGGTGAAAGAATGGATCTACTTTGGATCAATTTTATGACAAGTAAAATCTCACCACTACCTATTGACCTTGCTAGCATTTGAGGGAGATGTGAGTCAGCTTTAGAAAACAGGCTTTAAAACAGTATGATGTAGTAAAACATACTCAGTAAAATGGTCCAAACTCTGAGTTAAGAAAAGGACATGTCAGAGTTCATTTTTTCACAGGACATTGAATCCACCACTGTAAATCACCACCATCATCCAGTTTTGTCTGTCAGTGATCTCACCAACAGGAAAACACAAATAATTCTAAGCATTTTGTCTGTCACTCCATTTGTTCAACTCTTCCCTGGAACTTGTATTAACCCTCTTAGCTTATTTCAACCAAATTTTCTTAAGAAAGATCACAAATAAATTAGGTTTGGTGAAGTTCCATGTTTTCCTGAAAATCACCGTCTGAGTAGTGAGAAGAAATGCCCATTAGTTATTACACAAAGAAAAGCTGCCGATGGAATGTAGCAACATACATACTGGTTAATCAAGTGATGTTTACCTGGGAGCATATTAGCATAAACTCAATAATATGACATTTCTATCCAACAAAACCAACTACTATAAGCAAAGTAAACATGTTCTTCATGGCTCACTCCCTAATGAGTGAGCCAAACTGAGAGACTTGGTGTTTTCACTTAAATGCAGTCAATTTTGTGGGTTCAGGGCAGCTGGAAAAAAAAAATCTTAAAATTTTGAGGCAAGAAAAAAGATTGGTGATAATAGAACTGATCTCCAGTAAGAACAACAGTCAGAGCTGTTCCCAGTGCTGACCAAACTTGAGATGCTGCCTCTGCAGATTAAAGCAAAAC
Organism: Myiozetetes cayanensis; assembly: GCF_022539395.1. Lineage (NCBI taxonomy): Eukaryota > Metazoa > Chordata > Aves > Passeriformes > Tyrannidae > Myiozetetes > Myiozetetes cayanensis. The sequence goes on along the minus strand of NW_026087411.1, from coordinate 80,896,435 downwards.
CTCAAACCCACTCTTTCTGTTCCATCTAAGAGATATCTATTAGTCTCACCCACAAAAATACAATAAATCAGACTTAAGATTAAAAGATATAACTAGAACCTTCATGTAACTTTAATTTTAGAAAGACAGAACCACATATAATGAATGCTAATAAAACTTTAATACATTTCTGGCAAACATTTCAGAACTGAACTGAAGCAGTACAGAAAGTGAAAAAGTAAAACTCTACTTAAGGGAGAGATACTTGGCTACTGTGATAGATACTGAAGAGAAATAACTATGGGCCAAACTGTTAGGAATGGAGCATTCAAAACAAGTAAGAAATAAAGGTGACAGGCTGAGACTATCTTCCTCCTTGTCCCTTTCAATGCTTTCTCTAAGAAATGGGTTGTTTGAAGGAGAATTTTAGACATGATATGGTTGCCACATTCCCACAATCAGCCAAAGAAGTACAGCTAGGAAAGTAAAATTCCTGCAGTAATATGTATAAAATGTTTTAAAAATTAAGTGGCATTTTCAAAGTTGTTAAGCAGATAATAATGGGAAATCCAGGAAAATTTTGATTTCTTTAAAAAATAAAAATAAATCAGTAAATGCTATCTGAAATTCAACCAATTTCAAATCTGAAAGCAGAGATGAGCAAAACTTGAAAACAACTACTCAGATAAGACTAAAGATAAGACAGTAACTTCTCCAGTAGAAATAATTGATCCCAATGTTTTTAGATAATGTTTTACATTTGACTCATCATGCATCAGAGAATGGTATTTCTCCACTACTCATTATGGAATTGATCCCAATGAATTGCCTATATAAGCCAGAGTAACATTTCAAAACTGTGTCCTTAAAAGCCAAGGCTTAAGAAACCAAAATACTGAATGCTTTTATTTCCTATTTCTTTGACATAAGAACTAGGAAAAAAATACAGTCATCCATAAGGTCATGGAACCCACCCACAATGTCCTAAGCCTTCAGGAAAAACACCATCTTCATGGTATGTCAGGGAATGAAAAGAATTCTTTGTATTTCAAAACTAGGAAAAATTACAAGGATTCTCACAAGATTTTGAAAAACTGAACCAAATTTCTGACTACACTGCAATAAAGAAAACTGATTTCTTTCAAAAGAAAAGTTCTAAAAGGAATGTATCAGCAGCAATCACCCTCCATCGTGCATGAGACTCACTTCAAAATGCAACTGAACTGTCTCAGCAACAGACAAAATAAGTCTGCCTTTGAAGAGGAACAGCACACCCCCATCACCACCTCTGATTTAGCAGGCTGCTTCTATAAATACATTAGCTGTAGGTAGTCTACAGAGGTCAAAACTAGAAAATGAAAAAGCTCTTACTCAGGGCACTAACCAGTGTTACTGAGGCACTAGATTAACTTGACTTGATTAGCTAACAACCCAGGTAAATGCATTGTGCATTTAGGGCTCCCAGTGCTGTGCAACCCTTGGAGGAGATTACTGTGTTAGCTACAGCTTCAGCGCTTTGCTGAATCAAGCCTGTGCTGAAGAATCCAATATAAAAGCTGACGGAAGCTCAGCCCTTTCACTGAACGTTGCTAAAGCTGCCCTTTCCACAAGCTACAGCTCTGATAGAAATGACAGCTGACTTTACTGAACCAAAGGACAAACCTGCTAAATTAAAGAACTATTTGTAAAAATGATTTAATCTAAAAACAATTCTAAATTGTGGTTGATGATGTGTCTATATACTTAACGTACTGGGAGGCTAAGGTATTTATACTTTTAATTATCCTTACAGTGATCTAAAAATGACATAAAAATCAATGCATGCTCATTACTCTTGACAAAATTTAAATAGTATGGAAGAACTAGGAAGTGTGGTACTTTCACAGCTAACAGCAAATTCCTCTGGAAAAAAACTTGCTTTACAGAATCATTGCTTCCCTTCTAAAACAAACATCTGTGGTCATGTTCTAACGCAGTTCATTATTCATTCTCAACAGCTGGGAGTGTCAAGTGTGGGTTTTGAGCAAATCTTCGCTGGGATCTTTACTAGTCGCATGGTATCCCAAACCATCAGATATTAAGTCTCTCATAAGAGACAAAAAAGGGAAGAACAGAAATTTAACCCACTGGTGTCCTTGCAAGGAAATGAGCAAGAGAAGAACAACATATCTAGGAAAGTAAGAAGACAGAGAGCATGCATTATATTTTTTGCAATAGACTACAGCAGTCAACAACAGAAGCTCTGCCTCTAAGTTTTAAACCTTTTCTTTCTTCCTGTGTTATCACTATAGAAACAGGATTTCATTTAACTGAATTTCTATACTTTCAAGGAGTCTTAAATACTCTCTTCTGCAAAGCATTCTTATCAGAAAATTACTGATATATAATCCTTGCAATAAAGTGATTCATATATAGTACACCACACATATACTTCAATATAGTATACATAATTATATTAGTTACATATACATTAACAATATTAACATACAATTTTGCATATTTCAGTACATTAATATGAACACATCCAACAGCTGTATACACAAGTACACTGTCATTATTGACAGTATTCTATCTTTTTTCTTAGCAATGCATATTTTGAATGGAAAAACAATGTATTCTAGAGTCTGGTCAAAAAGAAGGTATCTAGAAATCCACTACAAAACCAATTTAGATGGTTCAAAATACCTCATCCTACGAAATAGAAGTCCTTCTTGAACTTTCAATGTGTCACCATTTGAAAAGGCCAAGTTATTTCTTACTAATAAGAAAGCCTTACAATGAAAATTAAAATTTAACCTCACCAGAGCACCAGTGTCATAATATTTTTCAGAAGGGTTGACATGAGAAATATCAAATGGTCTTGTGATATTTCAAAGTGCCTTTTAAGTACAATCATTCTATTTTCTCTGATAAATGCCTTTATGATTTAAAATCGATATTCCACATGCACTTTTCTCATTTCTAACTCCAGTACATAGCATAGATTAAATAACTCATGCTAAAAGGTACATTAAAAGACAGTGGATTCAATTATTTTCTTTCCATGAAACAACTGCATATGAATCTCAACGACATTAATTTTATTAATGTATTTTAAATTATTTTACAACTTCATGACATGGTTTGATCATTTTGAGCTATTTTAGGGAACTTAGAAAAAGAAATAAAAGCTGCCTATCTCAATCTGCAAAGCACAGCCCAACTTATTTTTCTTTTGTTTCACATCAACCAACATTTTTCTTAGACCCAACTGCCCTATATTAACTTAAATATAACTACATTAGTTTTGGTACAGCTATTAAAAATTGTTATTAGCAGAAATAAAACCTCTGAACAGCCTAAAGAATTCAATTCTTTTTTTCTTAAAGTGGCAAAGGGTAAAACCAGAAGACCAAAGAACTGCTTTAGTATGTTGTGCCAAGACAGACAAGGTGGTTACAAGTAGATTATTCCTCCAAAGCACAGAAAAGCTATCTCACCATACTGCAACTTTTTACATGGCAATAAATCTTGAGATTTTAATCCTGTCCAAGAGTAACTTTGCCTTGGAGTACGTAATTTCGAAGTAATGCTCAACATACTTCTCCAGTCTAAAGACATTTAGGTGTTCACCAATGGCTTTTTTACATTGCTTTTCCTCCTCCAGATGGCTGCTATGTGATTTCAAAAGCATTACTTTTAAGTCACAAACTCTATCACCCATAAAATATTTTCATTCCATTGCAAAACAGCACCAACTGTACTGCTTCTGCTGAAGACAAAACAAAATTTCAGCCGTAAGAATCACTGAAATAAAGCTTAAACATCACAGAAGGATTAGCAGGTGTTCATCTATTCTAAAACCTTTAGGTTGAAGATTCATAGTATCTAAAATGAATGTATGAAAACCTAAATCAAGCAACAATGTCTAAAGCAGACTTATGTTCAGTGGGGCACCTAGATGCGTGGGACCATGAACATTGAAAATGTACTAAATTTAAAATTCACAACGGTACTCAAAGCATGCACAGATGGTCAATGAGTATAACTAAGACATTATCATCTTTATTTAGTTTCAGCACCACGTAAGCAAAAATAAGCTGATCAAAGAATGAAGAGAAAATGTGATTTCAATTTTGTGGGAACTGACCTTGGATATAAAATTGCAAGCCTGCCAGCTATGTCCCAGAATATGTCCTACCTGCAAAACCACAGCCCATAAATGTACAGCAGCAGAAGCAGTAGTTCTATTTACAGAGCCAACCCATAGCAATAACTGCCTATGGAGAGAGACATTCTTTCTCCATTCGTCTACAAGATCAGGAGTTTATTGTAACTGATGAAAATTTGGTGCAGTTTTCTGCTTTTACATCTTTAGCTTTTGCAATAAAGTTGTGCTGAAATAAAGCATCTGACTGAGGGATGCAAGCCCATGGAGAAAACAGCTCCTGCTGGACATGTGATGTCAAACATATCTAGACATAATAGGAAGAAAACATGGCAGACGGAATTGAATTGATTCACAATGTATTTTCTTGAAACTACTTTTTAAAAATTCCTTCATAATTTTTGCCTGGTTGGCTGCAACAGTAGAATCCACATGTTAATTTAGAAGTTCTCCTACAAAACTAAGAAAAGCACAGGAGTTTAGCTCTTGCTGGGCATTGTCTGAAGTCTGCTATGACTGCTCTACACTATGCATCCACACTATGCAGAATTGCTGAAGCAGCTCCAAAGTACAACGTAATTGCTGACTTCTCAGCAGCAGAGCAACACGGTACCCCTAAATGGAGATGCAAATTGCTCTCGTAAAAACTTCATGGCCGATGCTTTAGAATATGCTTTTTCACTTTAATGGTTGTGTTAAGGCTTTAAGCTGCATTTTTTTCATGTCTTACTGCATCCCAGGTGGAAAGAATTAAAATAACTTCTCAGAAAACAATAAAGATCAGATTGCTGTAGCCAGATCACTGCTGATCCATAGTGGAGGATGGCAGTGCTGCTGGTCATCATCATCTGGATTAGCAACAGTTGTACTATGGCTCTAGACTGCAGTTTTCTTGAATATGCCTACAGCTCAAAAGGAAGGGATAGCTTTGTATGCTGCTTAAAATAGTTTTCTTCACCTTAATCACCTCCTGATTCCTTTCTGGATACATCTTGGTCTAAATTAGAACAGATGGCTCATAATTTCCCTAGTGTATGGCTATAACTGTAGACTACTGTGCTTGGGATGGACACAGAGGACACAGAACAGTGTGCTATTGACCTATGCTAACAACCTGACTGTGCCACCTTACTTGCAGGGAATACCAAATGTGAGCAGCAACACCATCAACCTAAAAAGCCTCCTTCCCAGTACGAACAAAGTACTTGAATTTTAAGGTTATATCTCTTTTCTTAGGTTTGGTGTTTTTTTTTTTTTTTTTTTTACCTTTCAACACATGAGGTATATAGAAAAGTAAGGGCCATTGCCCTGGCAAATGGGAGTATGCCTCTTCTATTAATGCTCATTTCCTGAAGGGTAGAAGTGCACAGTAGGGTTGTAGAAAAACAAAGTACTATGCAAAAGCTCCTTCATAGCAATTACTGACATCAATATGGTTACCCTATAGTAAATGCAAAGTAATTCCAGACAGCTCACCTTTGAAAGACTCATTCAATTTTAAGGAAGCCTGCTCATGGGACTAAGTGATGTCTATTAGACCTGCCTTTCCCAGCAGACTCTTCTTGTAACTGTCATTTTCAACCTATAGTTTTTCCTCAGCAGGGCCATTGAGAAGGATGTGTCCTCTATGCAGACGCTTGTTTTACAGATACTGCAGAGAAAAGAATCATTCAAAACATTTATCTCCCAAATTGTCCAAATAAAACAAACACATTTAAAAGTTGGAGCAGGAGTATGAGGGTAACTGGTAAGGCAGACATAAAGTATAAAATCATACAATCATTTAGGTTGGAAAAGATCCCTAAGATCATAGAGTCCAACTGTTAACCTAACACCGCCAAGTCCAAGCGCTGTCCTAAACACATCATTTTCCCAGAGAAATAAAACATATTTGCCTTGGTGATTTTTTTCATAAAACAAACTCAAGAGCATACGAAATCTTATCGAGGGACTCCAGTGGTGTGCCATAAAAGCAGGGCACCTCCTCCTTGTTTGTACCCTATCCAGCATCTCCTGTACACAGGCTACCTTCCCAGCTGAAGGCTGAGACAACCAGCTGTCTCTCAGCCACCCCAGGCATCACGACACTAGGCAAAAGGCCAAGAGAAGACACAAAATATCTCTGCTCTCTCTGGGCTACATTTCCATCAAACTCTCATACAAGAATGATTTTACAGACACTTTCCTACCTTGTTCCCGTTTCCCAGATTGAAAACCAATGGTTATACAGGAGGAAGACTCAGAGCGAAGACATAAAAGTCTTTGCCAAAAAATACTGGCATGTCTTTATGTTGAACACTCAGACGCTATCAATAACACTACTCTCCTGATGTGGCTTTACATCTCTCCATGAAACTATAACCTTTATTTAAAATTCATCAAAATGAGATGTTATATTGGTGAAAATAAAACACATGGTATCAAGTATCCTATCACAAATACAAGGGCCCTTTACTTCACAGAAAGATTTCCTGTGTACATATGCTATGTTCAGTATCTGAGAAGTATTTTGCACTATGTAAAATGTGAAAGGTTGATAAAGAGCCAACCAAAAAGTCCAAATTCATCATTCAAAGCAGTGGCAAGGAAGATCAAATACAAAAACTAATTTTTTTAACTAGTTCAGTACAAAAGGTTCCAAAAACCTCACAAGCAGCATGCTCAGACCCATTGAGGGTCAGATGCTTAAGAAAGAGAAGACCAATGGCATTTGAAATGGCATTTAATTCACTTCAGTTCACCCAACCAATTCTCAGTTGAGTAAATTATTCAAAGAGCAAATGCATAAAAAAAGCTCAAAGCTGGAGAGAGTAAAGACAACTTAGTTTTCAAAGAGAAGTAGAAATTCCCCTAATGAAAATAGGGGCAGTGAACCAATTCCTTGCACCAATTCCTTAGCAAGGAATTTTATTAGTATAACTATTTCAAAAGAAACTAGTACAGATTGTCAAAGATTAAAAATGACTATACATGCTATTCTTGACCTCCTATAATAATTCTAAGCATCACAAATACAAGGGAGAGAATTATTTCAAGTTATTGCAGCTCCTAATTTCATCTGCGATTGACTTGTTTTCCAGTTTCATGTTTGAAGTCCTCCTTTGCTCACTGAGACATTACTGGAGTTGGTCCAAACATAGATGGTTTGCTTGACCAAAACAGCTACCAGATGGTTTCCAAATTCATAAATCTGACTGAAATATCTACAGAGTAGCAGCAACTGTGTCATGTATGCCCAATTTCAATACCCATTACTGACAAAATCTCAACTCTCACAGATGCTGCTGAAAAAACAAAAAAACCCCTCACAACAGCAAAACAATTCAAAAGATGAAAGATAACCGTTTGGTGTTTAATCAGATTTAAGGATTATTTTATCAATTCTGCATCCATAAAAGTAAAATTTTGTATCCAGATTAAATCATTCTATTTAAGCAAGGTGAATACAATGACATTCCAAGACAATGTTCCCATCATTTATTGAAACAAAACCTCATTATTATCAGGGGCATAAGTGAGATTACATATTCCTGTTGTATCTATACATGTAAAAATACACGCACATGCTTCTTGAAGATCAGCACTGTAGCTTAATCGGTAATCCAAAACATCTATGTGTCTGTATCCTTTCATACAACATTCAGTGTCACTGCTTGTAAGAAAGGCAATACCAGCCCCAGCTACATTCAGGCTTGCATTTTTTCTTCAAGGTTTTCTGGGATGTGCAGTTCACTTACCTGCAGACTGCCTGTCAATGCAAATTATTTCAGAGGAGCCTCACTGAACAGCTATTCAGACCTAGTTATCAGAAAGCCTTGATGAATCAGGGCCTTTGCAAAGAAGAGGAAGTATACTTTACTAGATTCAAATAAGGTTTCTGACACTAATGACATAAAATGTACCTTTACTAGAGTAATTTATACCCTTAAGGTATTACAGCAAATATGCGGTGTTACAAATTTTTGTTGTGTTATGTGGAAATTTAAGGCTGAGGACAGAATACCCTGAACAATAGGATGTGCACATGTCTATAATGCAGTGAACTCAGTTTAATGAGATTAGAACATCGTGTCCAATGCTCCAGTTGTGTCTCTGAATGATCTACAGAACAGAAATCACTTAGTAACTCTGAAATGCTGGCAGAGGAGAGCACTCTTACTGGTTTGGTAAAAGGAAGTCAGAATCAAAGCTTAATCCAAACCAACAAACACTGAAAATTAAAATGGCATAAATTTACCCAAAGGAAGGCTGAATGAAACAGTGAAGGTATTTATCAACGTGAAACTCTCACAAAAGGAGAATGTCTAATTTCTTGAGAAAGAGACAAAGAAAGTATTTAAGTTTCTGGATACATAGATTGCTCAGATTTACAAAAGGAGTGAAAACATCTAAAGCAACTCTGGTGCTTTGAAAGTGTGGAACTTCAAACTTTCTACCAACCACACTATGGCCTCTTGTAAAATACCTTCCCTAAAAATATTAGGTTCAATTTTTATAATTTAATTAAATGGTCTAATTTCACATCAGATTTTTCATTTTCAAGCCTGTGAAGACAGTTTCATTTCCTAATTACTAGAAGAAAACAGGAGGGAGTTGAACATATAATATCTCATGAAATACATTCCATTTAATTCTCCTTCTAGAGCTTCCTAGAAGAAGGAAGTAGGGGACTGCTAAACTGAGGTCCCAACAGTGGCATACATGAGTAAAAATTACCTGTCCAAGAAAGAACAGAGATTGGGTGCTGAAGAATGAGGCTAAGAAATCAGATGAATTGTAGAGGAGAATTAATCCTCCTGCTAGGGAGTGAGGCATATCTTTTCCATCTTCTGCCTTTTCTCCAGTGTTGCAAGTTTTCTTCTAACAGTGTTAAAAGTTTTCCACTTCTGGCTCCTAGTATAGTGAAATGGCCTTAAAATTCAAGAAGTGGTATCACTCTATTTTACTTTTTACATTAGCAGCTCATAGCAACTGTGGCTTTGCAGTAAAAGAATTCAGAGGGAAGATCTCTTATACTTTTCTCCATTATTTCAACAAATTCTCTTTGTTTTTAAAGTGCCCTGGACTGTCTGAACAGCAGCTTTGCTCTGCATGGCTAAACATAGAAGAGTTTTTGTCTTCAGTAAGGGCTTATATAAATAATCTCAAATCCCAGTGGGCCTTGTTAAAGCAATATCATAACTTCTTTACACTTCCTTGTGAGTTTGGGGAAAAAAATTGTCTACACATCAGTCTGAGCTTATACTGACTAATGTGGCTTTAGGGAAGGGACTGTTGAAATCCCTGCATCTAGCCATTAGAAATGGATTTATAAATATAATTATGATAACTCAACATAGGATTATTAAGTAATGATTCATTTTTAAACAAAATTAGTAGTTACAGGTGAAAACAGAAGATATTTAGAGTCAATGTTTAAATGCTGTAAAGCTGGTGTGATCTGCTGTTTCTGTGCACTGTGAGCACACTGGGAGGTATTTGCACCACTCAGTTTTAGGTACTCAGCGACCTGAGGGATGAGCAATGATGAGATAACTGATGAAGCTACTGGTCTCAGCTATTGACCCTGCCTGGACATCTGAACTGCTCATCCCTCATTTCCTAAACTGCCATGGTTCATTGTGCAGTGTTTTTAAGGAATCCCAAATTGGCAACAATTTACCTTCAACCATATGCTCTAAACTGCAGCAGTTGAGGACTTGACTGTCAAGTGGCTCACATGCCTGTGATGCAGAAGCAGGACAGACAGTTGGTGCAGTAACCTCACCTAAGACCATGACCGAAAAGCAGGGTTACCTTCCATGAGACAACCTGACTAGGTTTCTCATCTAGGCATTGCAGGGGGAAACAGCAGAGAGGTGGTAAGCAGCAAACCCAGCAAGCAATGTGGTATCCCTTTGCTACTAGTGGTCACACCACAATTCTCAGTAAAGGCTCCAATCACAAACCAAGGGCATTAGACCCTATGCAGAAAATACGGCCCATAATATGAGCCCACAGAGACCAAAGCCTAGCTGTCACTTACTAGGACAGAGCTGCCTGCTGAAACTTCTAGGCAAATTATGTGAACTGTACTCATGTTCGATGGCAGTATCTTCCCACTAGGTCTCTCCGACCGCCCACCTCCCACTGCTCCTCAGTACCACTGTCACACCAACCAGCAGCCTCAACACCGGCACCTGGTACCAGAGGGGATGGTGTCTTTGCTACCTTGTCCTAACAGGGTCCCAATAGTATTGAAATAGGTGTGTGTTCAGGGCCATAGACTAGCAACAAACAGGAACACTTATTTCATCAGCATAATAAACCAGACAAGTGGCAGAGAAAAATTATTTAAGAAAAAAATCAAGTTAGATCAAAGTTGAAAGAACCAATGGTTTGTATGATTAGTGATGGGACAGCACTGCTGTTATCCTATACCTAAAGCCCCTGGTTCCATAGCCACCTAGTATAAATCACTTCCCTGGATGTTCTCATGGAGTTTATTCCTATCAGCTGTGCCTCATGAAGATGCACATGCTCCATAAACTTTAATTTCCTTTTTAAGTCCTATTATACCAAGCAGGGGGCCATTTCTGAAGTTAAAATGGATATTCAGAACAATATAAAGATGAAAATGTTTTCTGGTCTCTGATTTTTAAACCTTTGGGTAAAATTATATCTTTTAAGCTCTGTTGTTGATATTCCACATAGAAGTATTCACAAACACCAGGCACTCCAGAACATTATGTCTGAATCCAAAGGGAGAAGTTATCCTGCTGTATAAAAAAATATGCTGTAATCACTGTTCAAAAATCTCTCAGCTTGCTGCTTTAAGGTTTTTTTCCTAATCTTCCAACTTCAGAAGAGAAGGAAATTCAGTATTTCAGGATGCAATTACCCACAGTAAAGTAAGGAATACCACAAATCACAGAACTGGTTGATCCTGAATTTGCTGCAGAAAAATTTATTATTTTTACTCATTTAATCCAAACCTTTGTAAACAAAATGGCTAAAGTTAGAATTTCATATGTCATATTTTCCCTTTCACACTGAAACTGCAATTTTAATGGAAGAGTTTATTTTTATCATCATTTTCCCTTTCATAAAAAATTGTACCTCTGGCAAAAATTGTACAGAAGCTCACTCTATGCAGGTATTAAAACAATATTGACATTAAAGTATCTGATGTGGCTACAAGTCAAATTTAACAAGCAATTAAAACCCAAATAAATGAAAACAGCAGTCAAAAACACAGCTTCCTCTCGTAAAAATTAATTCAAAATCATAAACTACTACAGAAACATTTTCTATGGATTTTACTACATCCCACAGCTCACTTTGGAAACTGACAGCAGACTGATTGTCGGTCTGGAAAGATCAACTTTCCACTAGTCCCTTTTCCCTGTCCTCTGCCACTATGTCCTCACATCTCTGTCAGTCTTCCTCTGTGCAGGGAAATACCCACCCATAAATAACCCCTCCACCCTTCACAGAACTGTCCCCAGTTTTAACACCTCCTCTCCTCAAAGCTAATTTCCAAGTTCCCCCTTTCAACTATTCTGAAGCTTCCCCTTCTGATATGGCAGAGATTTAAGAGTGCCTGTATAATCCACACTGAAGCTGATGAAACCCTATGCAGAACTTTTCCAGAGCTCTCCTGCTGCCCTACTGCAGACACGAAGCAGAGCTGAGGAATCACACAGGCCACATGCCACCCTTCTGAGACAGCACTGCACACACACACACACACATACCTAGACAAAATCCGATTAGGGAATGCAAATTATTTTGGCTCTTTAATTTAGTTTTATGAGCTTTCTTAAAATTTTATGGATCGCAAAAAAGGGAAAGCTAGTCTGAGCTTAGAAGCGTGAGAGATAGGAAAGGAAGACATACAATCTGGCAGCTGAGTTCTGGACACAAGCAAAAGAAGAAAAAGGAAGCGAAAGGGGATTTAGAAGGAACCCTAATCTAGGTTTAAACCAAGTCAGTGCTGATGCAGGAGTTGATGTTAAAGACTAAAACACAGCTTTGATGAAAGGAAGTAAAGTAGGCATGGAAAGACTGAGACACAGACACCAGCTGAATGAGAAGCCTTTGAATAGGTGACCTCATCCAAAGAGGAAATTCAACCGATGAAAGTAAGACAGCTGCAGATAAAGTACTATAAATCTTTTACAAATAAGTTAATTAGAATGGACTTGAGATGTAGGAGAACACATTATAGGTAAAGAAATAACACCACACTTGATAATTTATTAAGTGTTGAATAACAGTCCAATCAAGACTGTGGTACCAGTGTGGCTCTCTATGTAAAGAAGTCACTCCAAAGAGCTTCCAGAGACCAAGAGAGATATGGTGAAGATGAACTTTAAAGTCTTTGAGCAGATCAGTGACAGAGCTGGAAAACAAAACTAGAAGGCATCTCCCAGACAAAAGGCTCACCTCCTTGCAAGAACAGGCATTGTGCTGAGGCACTCCTTTTTCCGAATTTTAGTGTACTTCACCTTATTCTGTTTCTTGACATTATTATTCCTACTAGAAGGCTCTGCAGGAATCTCACTGCTCTGATGTTAGGAAGCTTTGAATGTCCAGTCTAAACTTCTTCATGATCAACTATATGTGTATGTTCCTTCAAATTTCTACTTAACAGGTATTACAGTAATGCACACACTCTGGGAAGAATGTAAATGAACTTTAATACTCATAACCATACACAGAGGGAAAACAGGCATGATCAATCCAACAGCTCACTTGTGAGTAGATCTAATAGTCCTCCCTTTGGCTATTAATTGAATGAGGTTCTAAAATTCTGCAGCAATTTTATTCCAGCAACTTTGCTGATGACACAAAGCTGGGAAGAGTGGCTGATACACCAGAGTGCTGGGACCTTGACAGGTTGGAGAGATGGGCAGAGAAGAACCTTTGAAATTCAACAAAGGCAAATGCAGGGCCCTGCACCTGGGGAGGAATAAACCCAGGCACCAGTACAGGGGGCTGACCTGCTGGGAAGCAGCTGTGCAGAGAAGGACCTGGAGGTCCTGGTGGGCAACAAGCTGTCCATGAGCCAGCATTGTGCCCTTGTGGCCAAGAAGGACAATGGACTCCTGGGGTGTACTAGGAAGAGCATTGTCAGTAGGTCAAGGGAGGTGATCCTGGCCCCTCTGCTCAGCTCTGGTGAGGCCACATGTCGAGTGCTGTGTCCAGTTCTGGACTCCTCAGTACAACAGACATGGAGCTCCTGGAATGGGTCTAGTAGAGGGCTACAAAGATGATGAGGGGACTGGAGCATCTCTCTTATGAGGAAAGGCTGAGGGAGAGGGGCCTGTTCAGCACCAAGAAGAGACGATTGACAGGGGACTTTTTCAATGTCTCCAAGTATCTGAAGGGAGGGTGCCAAGAGGATGGATCCAGGCTCTCCTCAGTGGTACCAAGCAAGAGGGCAAGTGGCAGTGGGTGGAAACTGACGCACAGGAAGCTCCACCTGAGCATGAGGAAAAACTTCTTTACTGTGTGGGTGAGAGCAGAGACAGTCTGTGAGTGACAATCTGCGCACTGCAGAGGTTGTGGAGTCTCCCTCACTGGAGATTTTCAAGAACCATCTAGACACAATTCTGTGCAATGTGCTCTATGATGACCCCTCTTGAGCAGGGAGGTTGGACCAGATGACTCCACCAGTGGTTCCTTCAACCTTATCCATTCTGTGATAGGTACCATTTATTATTCCTATTAGTTATACAAATTATTTACTCTATAGCTTAAAGCCAGTATTCAGAGCAGCCAGTGGGAGAATTGCTCATTCTGTTTTGATGCTACCAGACTCAAAATAAGCAACCAACATCAATATCTGTTGTTGCTCTCCCCCCACACAAATAATAATTAGCCTTCCTTGATCTCAAGTCATAAACTCCCAATTTGCTTTAGCCTTACTGATTTAAAAAGCATTTCCAGTAAAATTGGCAGTAAAATTTTGTTAACTAAGTATGTTAGTTTACATACTGTCATGGAGAAATACAATGGAAACAACAAATGCTAATTAATTTAAAACAGACCAAGATACTCAAATTCAATAAATCAAGTTTTGAGGTTTAAGTAGTTCTTGTCAGCAATCTGTCCAACAGGCTTTTATAAGCTTTATTTTTTCACTCTTGGCTCATTATTTGACTTGTGTCTGCTCAAATAAATCCTGTCATTTAAAAAGCATTATAGGAGTTGAGTACTTACAGTTCTTGAGTGAACCCAACAGTCTTTATAAGTCTATGAGAAACAAACTTTAAGCTTCCAAATGGAAATCTGCTATAGTTTGACATACAATTATACAATTATCCTCAACAGATCATCATTATCACAGCTAGGCTACCTGGCTTTCAAAAAAGCAGTGCTACAAGGAAAGCAAAATGAATATAACAGAGATATAGATATACACAGTAAGACTCGAATAGATATGACATTTATATCCTTCCATCAAACTGGCCTGTAAATCTAAGCCCCAAATGTAATCAGCAACACCACTGCACGCTGTAGTTTAGGATCCCCATGTCCATTTAGCTAGTAAGAATGCAGAACTGTTGTTCACCAAATCCCCACTCCTAGATCTAGCAGGACATGAGTTCAGAAGAGGTTAAAAGAGTACTACACATCAATAGTGAACTTCTGGAACGTGTTGTTACAAGAAAATGTGGAGACAGACAGCACTAGTAATGTCAAAAGTTATTTATTCAAACAGATGGCCAAAAGATGAATGGATAGACTGCAGAGAAAATCAGCAGGGCTGTACTCTCTAACATCCTTAATGCAACAACTGCAGAGCTGAGAGTACAAGGAAGTGCTGGGGCTCACACACTACTCTAAAGAACATCCCTGGATGTCAGAGCAGGGATACTGGGCTAAATGTTACACTGCTCTGACCCAGCATGGCAATTCTTACATTCTTATCATTGCACAAAAGTGGAATTAACTATCTAAAACCACAGTTGTTTCAGACTACACATTTTAAATTAGTTTCAGATAATCTTGCTGCTTTTAATATACAATTTTTCCCATCCAAACTGACATTTCTCTTATTACCAATCCTAAGATTCCCAGAAGAGTTGAACTACAGCACTATGAATCAAAGAGACATGAGAACTACCAAAATTGTACTTACCTGAATTGCAGTGTTTCACAAATAAATATGGAAAAAATGAAAAATATGAAAAAAAACATAAGCCTCATTGTATTTTTTTGTTCTACCGCTTTACAGAATCATAAATCCTAATTCAAAAGCATATTAAATGTGATAGGAGATCTTTATAGCATATTTATCCGTTTTTTTCTAAAAAAAAAATTTAGACTATAAGAAGTAGCTAAGCAATAGCACTTAGAGTAAATTTCTTATTTTTACATTGCCCATTACTGTGTATACAGCATTTAACACTTGCAGTGCAGAGTAAAACAGCAGTACCCTGCAAGATGAGTAGTGACACATCAGTACCTTTCATGATACAAAAGAAGAAAGGCAGGCTATTGGTCCCATTACTAACAAATGCGAAGCAATTTGGGATTACAAGTCCGCTTTTTAAAAACCAGTCAGAATCCTTCCTCCTCTGACTTCAACATTAAATTTCAAAAGATGAGTGAAAAATGGCAGCATACGCAAAAATCTCAGTTGGAACGAGATGTAGAATTTTTGAACAAAAATATCAGAACTTATTTGGTAGGCAAAGGGTTTATTCCAACATTTTCCTCTACTTCAGCTAGTACTTCTAACACTATTTATAATTGGAAAGATTAGATACAAAAAAATATGACAGCTTGAAAGAGCTGGAAAGATATATCAGACCTGTGTTTAAGAACAAGAATTAAGTTCCTAAGTAAATACCATAAAAGGATGCTGCACATGCAGGTCTAGTTTCAATAAACAGGAGACTCAGGATATTTCTCCTGAAAGGTACACTTAAAACTTGCATACACCTTTTCCAAGAGGTGGGAGAAGATGTTACCAGTACTAAAGAGCAGTTTGTTGCCCAAGCTTTCAAAGTTCATGAGGTTTATAGCTTCCATATCTCTATGAAACTCTGAAAAGTGTTTTTTAACTTCCTGTCTCAAAACCGTGATTAGCATCAGACTGAATCTTTTAAAAATTTTTGCCTGACTCCTCAGTCATGTCTTTTAAGGCAACCTAGCCTCTCTGTGGTGTCAGTTCTCTTAACTCAATACCAGGAAATAATTCAAGAAGTGAACAGGAAAAAAAAATTATCTGAGATAAACCAGATCCTTCACCATCCTTTTACAATCACACCCACTCATTAATCATTCCAGATATACAGAAATCAGCTTAAAGAGAGCGCAAAACAGTGAAACATTGATCACTCCTCAGCCAATTAACTCTTGATCTGTGTGCTTCCATGTGTTCTATAGGCAACAGTCACCGAAACACTAGGAAAACGTTTTATTTCAGACATACAAAAATCAGTGAAATCAGTGAAACAGTGACACAGTTTGATATTTTTATGACAGGTGAATTACTCTAGAGTTATATACAGAATGAGAGCCACTCTTGGGACAAATAAACAACATTCAGGAATACATCAATAACAGCTTCATAAACAGCTCACTATATATGTACTCTAATAAAAGCACTGGGACTCAAAACCTCCAGGTTTTCAGCCACAAACTCGATTTTCAAGCTTATTCTCGTCCCTCTAAAGCTAATAAAATGAACAATTTCTGGAAGTCATTTTTCAACTCTCAAATTATAAGCAGCAAATTCTTACACAGAAGAAGGCTTCTGCAAAAGCTGCAAACCATTCACAGAGACTGTAGATGCATATGAGATATAAAAAGCTCTGAGTGACCTTTTGACAAAGCTTTGTCTAGCATGCTACTATAAAGGGAAAAGTGCAATTTTCCTCTAACTGTACCTTCATATATATTTTCTGAGATCAAGTTATGGTTGAATTGCCATGTTACGGTATTTTCAATTTTCTTCATACATTTTTACAACACACTCACTTCAGCAGTATTTATCATTATCACTCCCACCAGTCAAGGCTGTCTGCATAAGGTGTTATTTGCCAAGAACCTGTTACTTGAAAGGAAGACCTCTTCTGTCTGCGTAGCAGATTTGTAGGTGGAGAAAAGGAGCCTTGTAGAGGGAAAAGTGGAGGGAACCAACGTAATCACATACACATGATCCATAAATACCTAAGTAAGGATGGAGCAGAAAATGCACCAGGCATCCTTCTCTAATGGGACTCAACCACATTCGTAAGAGACTTTTTTCAGGTGTGATAAGAAGAAATTGACAGCATGCAATTTCAACTAATTTGTTGTGAAAGGATTGTCATAAAGCTCCCCCAAGGGCTGAAACCCTAACTGTAGATGGACCTACGCAGAATTTGTGCTATCACACATAACACACACCTAAGTGCTTCTAGCCCTGCTTAACTGCTAGAGGAGTGATACAAATCACTACAACACTTAAAGGTTACCCTCAGGAAGATCAGAGGAATACAGGTCTCCAAGGAGAAATGCCAAGAACTACACTATAAATAGCATGTCTGGATATACCCATATTTTAACTTCACAACTCCTTTAAAGCTACTGAATGTTCTTAAGCAACACAGTCTAACGTATAGAGAATATACAGGGCACAACTTTAATTCATTGCCCAATAAAAGGTACATGGAGAGAGGCTCCCCATGATGTGTTCTTAGTTTGTTCCAATCCCATATCTCAGTTGCCCTCCCAGAGACTGGAACAAGGGAGATGCTTCTTCCTTCCATAGACAGCATGAAGCTGGGAAGGGCCATCATTGGCCACATGCTGGAAACAAAAATGCCCATGGCCAAAAGAGAAAAAGGTTCTGAACCAAATTAGGATATAATTCGGCAAAGGACATGTGCACAAACACAAAGATGAAGGTTGCTTATTAGACTGCAATCCACTGGAAAGGATCTGATGGTCAGTACAGATCAACAAATTGAACATGAAATCAGCATGCTGTTGATACCACACAAGGGGTAATCACCTTTGTTGTAACACTCTGACCACAGTCTAACTCTGATCACAGTTTTCTTACAGCAGGCTTCAGGATAGTCAACCCTAAACAGCTATCACTTCAAACCACTCAGCAGCCAGTAATGAACCATGGACATTTATTCTACTCAAATGTTTGTTTCCTTTACATTGTTAACATTTAGAATAATACTGAATGTAAGGTACAGTGACAGATGTGCCAGTGATTCACTGGAGGAGAGAGAGGACATGGAAGACACAATTTCTAGTTTAGGTGGGAAAAAAGCACTTCTGTATCTGAGGAAGAGAAATAAGCATTAAGTTAATTAAGAAGAATTCCAAAACTGTGCTCTGAATAAAGAAGGAATAAAATGAGTTTTGGAGTGAGACAATAAATTTCTTCTGACATCCCAGAAGTCTTGAAAAGAAAGACCACACATAAAAACTACTATGTTCCCCTTGAGAGACATATTCAAGTCAATCCCCAGGAATCTGAATCTAAGGCTTACTTCAAAAAAGGGTGCCTGAATGTGAATTATTAGGCAATCCCAGTTAGACTCTCTTTAGCAGCAGCAGTTTGCCAAGGGAGACTTTCACAAGTCCCGAGACCTCAACTGCTACCATGGAACCCATGTATTTCTCTCGGACTAAGTAGATTTATGCTTGTGTAAGTAGACTAAGTACAGATTTTGTTTCATTTCTTCACCCATGTTTTACAAATATGTGATTACGTTACTATATTTAGATATTACAAATAATACTTTTACTTCTAGTTTACCTTATCCTGCCTTAACCTATGGCCCAGGTAACCAGCACAGACTCTGCAGTGACCACACATAAGGAAGGTGCTTTCTTTTCCTCTCATTACACAGTTCAGATTCTGTCACTGAAGGAACTGGACAGGACCCGAGTATACCCAGGGACTCACAGCAACTGAAGAGGCTCTCTGATGTGCAATAAGTTACCAGAGTGCATGCTTATCCCTTGTAGCTATTGGGGTCTGCTGGTGTCTAGGTCACATGCAGACTTCCTGCTGACTGCTTCCTACACAGAAGGTGTCCTTGCTTACTCCCCACCTATGGGGAGCAGGCCATGGGCTCTGAAACCTTTGCATTATTTCAAAGGTAGAAGCAAGCGGGGTAATATTATAATTATTATTGAAATGTGAGAATCTAAAATATTTGGAACTTGCACACTTTGTTCAGAATTCTTGAAATAATATTTGATATCTAAATGCAAACACATTGCATTAAATATGTTGTACTGGTCTTGGTATTTTTCTTTTCACTGTGTTTACATTCATGTTCAATACAGAAAGACTTCAGTCTTATTTCACAGATCCCAGTAGTACTTCCAGCCAACTGATAAATGAGTTACTGGAAACAAACTGAAGTGCTAATGTCCTTTTTACTGTACTTTACAAAGAAATATAAAAATAGGAAAACAATACTAAACAAACAGTTCCTTTAGTTTCTGAACCTCTAAAAATAATCCTCTGTTCTTTCTTTTACATTGTTGCATTTGTCTAGGGACTGGACAGGGAAAAATGTCAATTACTGTCAGAGGAGAATTAAAACCTCAGTTGTGCCTTATGCTCAGTGCAAAATCCCAAAGATAAATACAAAATAATCTTCAGAAAAAAGTGATTTGTAACACGTCTGTCTGAGGAAAGAACTGAATATAATCTCACAGTAAAATTCTGCTGCTGAGAACTCCATTCAAGAAAAGCAATTGTGAATGCTAGGTAAATGACTAAGTAGATATGACTTTTATCTCAATAACATGTCAGAGTAATTGAACGTGTGTTAAGGCAATTCAATCTTCTCAGTGATACAGAACTGAAACTTGAAAAGCAAAACTGTAAGTTACACTTCTGTAAGACTTAAGAGTGGTACGTGAACTATCTTTCATCTTATAGCAGGTTGCAATATCTCCCATTCTCAAAAGGAGCACTTTAGGTGATAATACTTTAGGATGTATTTTGGATCATTAAATAACATTTGGATCACAGAGGTTTTCCTATGCCAGCTTCTGAAACTATTACATTAATAAAGCTATTTTTTCTTACATGAATAACATTAACAATGTAGAATAACCTTTTAATTAAATATTAGAATTTTATATTTTTCCCCATGTCAGTTTATTTCAGCTATTCAGCATTGGATCTGTTTGAAAAACAAAAAGGATACACTTGGCAACACCCAGGATAAGCACACTATGGTGATTCACACATGCTTGCAAGGTGTATGTTTCTCCTACAAAAATATTAAAGTCACACACATCTTTGCTTGTCTGTGTGAGACATTTTCATTGTACTTCTATGAGGTCTTGGGCTATGAACTAGCTGTGTACTGACTGAGTCTGGAGGGATTGTCTTCCAAATTCTAAATACATTCCCACCTATTTAAATCTTTCATCTAGTTTCCAAACAGTTAAAGAAATAACAATGCCAAAACACTATTTAAGTGTGACTTATACAGAATCAATACTTTTTTCTCTATCACTGGAAAACAAAAGCAGAAAACTATGGTCAAATCATACTCCATCACCTGTAAACACTGGAGCCATTGCTTAATCAATGTTCTCTTACCTTTGCTTTCCAACAGATAAAGGTTTTATCATGTTAGGCAGTGTATGTTTTTCATAATGTTGAACTCAAAGCTTGCTGAAATCAAATGTTTCCTTTATGAGGGCCCTGGTAGACTTGAACACATCTAAGTAAAACATTTATATAACATTGTACTCAACTACCTCCCTCACCTCTTCTCTTTCCTCTTCTCTCAGGGCTCTGCTTCTTTTTGAAATAATGTCACCACTGGGCTGAAAGCAAATTAAATTTAAACACTAATATGTAAGTTATCTACAAGTGCCGTTAGAAACAGCATAACTCTTTGGTCTACATTTTAGTATCAGAGTGGAAAAATTTAACAAACAGATTCTCTCTGGTCATAACAGAAAACAAATACTACTCCTCTACCATTTTGCTTAAAAGAATACTTTAAAAAATGAACATCAAAAAAATACTAACGCAAAGCAAATCAAATATCAGAACCCGAGTTCAGAGAAGGTTGTACTTACTCCTTATTTCTGCATTTTATGCATGGCTGGTAAAGGACTTTGACAGCATTCCAGGTCCCCACTGGTCCAGAGCTAGGCATAAAAGTATCTCCAAATGGTGTAAGGACACTGAGAGAGGAGGAACTTCTTAAAGACTCCACCAGCAATGTGTCAGAATTTAAAAGCCATATCTATAAATGAAGAAATAATTTATTTTACTGTAGATTATATCAATTTCAACTTGTTACTTTACTCTGACTCTAAATCACCCGATAGTAAAGCTACATTCTTACAAAGTTTCCAACAATGTATTAACAGACATAAATTGACATTTTATTATTCAGCACAGCCTGCACAGCCTCTAGTGGAGAAAAAAGGATTAATACAATGAACTGATGCCTGATTTATCACAGTCACTCTTAAGATCATTTCTGTGAAGCTGCTTCTTTTAGTGACTTTAGCACATTTCCTTTGATAGTAACAAAACAGTCCCAAGTTATCTCCTTCAGTACCAGACGGATTCTTTCTCCAATTTTTTTTTTTTTTTTTTTTTTTTTTTTTTTTTTTTTTTTTTTTTTGGAGGTAGTCAAGCATATGGTGTTGAGCAATTGAGGGCTAAAGACAGGGAACTGAAAGACTGCTCATTGGAAGTGCCAAAAATTGAGGATTTTTATAAGTGGTAGTGATGACTAGATGAAGCTAAGACATGCGAGGAAGAAGACAGCAATTAACATGGTCTAAAAGGAAAGCTGAGATTTGCAAACAGCTGTAACAAACTCTTACTTGGAAAATAAATCTTTATCAAATTTCATAATGGGACTGGCATTCTTCAGCACTATGTCCTCCCAGCAATTCAGGGGATATTTAATGGAGTGAGTTTTAAAAACCTGAACTTTTTGCATCACATTAAGGATCTTATTTAATCTTTGTGTGATTGGGCATCAGTGTTCTGACTTGGAACCAGGGCTTTCATGCTAAACACTTGACAAAAAAAGTCAGGTTTTTCCTTTATTCACAGCCTGCAGCAGTGAAGTGATATGTGTTAACAATGGAAATCAATTTTTGCAAGTGCAGAGCCTGTATGAAATGTTTATATATGAAATATTTATCATAGAAAACAGGATTTATGCAGTGCTGCTCACCAGAGAGCAATCTTCTGCTCCTCATGATCTAATCAGCTTCAAGTAAAACAAGTTACATGATGTTAGGTAGCAGACACATGATATCCCCTGGTGGAGGGAAAAAGCCACCATTAACAGGACACATAGTATATGTTGTAATTGAATGTGACAGTCACAATTTATCAGAGCCCAAGGCTCAGAACATTACAGTGGAAGCTTCATAAAGAAGGAATGAGATATATTGATAAAGATATCTTGGGAGGGATGGGGGGAGGAGAATCACTTTGGCATATGCACATAAATGATGACAAGCAACTGCATTTGGCTTAGCAAGTGGCTGTTCATCAGTTTTGCTCTGGTAACTCAGTGTACACATTTATAGCCTAAAGTGCAAAATATACCTCATTAGCTGGGACCATTACACAAGGTGCTTTAAGCCAAGTGCTGAGGAGGTGTTTGAGACAATGGTGAAAAAAGAAAAGTGCCCTATACACAGAGGCCACTGTGAACACTTCTAATTTTAACGAAACAGAATTTCTTCCTTTTGAAATTACTATCAATTCCCTGTGAAGGAGCTTCCTGGGATGCTTTTCAGAAGGATGCTTCAAACTAGTCTAGGGAACAATGCAGCCAATAGCTGTCTCCTCCTTTCAGAATCCTTCTGCAATTTGCCTTAGAGAAAGCAACTAAAGCATTTCATTTGCAACATGGTTCCATCTGACAAGCCCTTCTCTCCGCCACAAGTGCTGACATGTGGCATCTGACAATCACATTCCACCACTTGTTCAGAACATGTCTTTGTCTCAACAGCAATGTAAAAGGTCTGTATTAAAAATTTAGCACACAATACAGAGAAAGAAGATGAATCTTTGGAGGTGGAAAGACTCCTGGCCATGAGAAAATCAACTTCTGAACTACATTTACTGCTTTTGGTAGTATTTTCATTCTTTTTCTCATGCATGAATTAATTTTGATCTTGCTTTTGGTTTGAATGAATAACCACTCACTCAGACTCAGTCCGTTGACTCAAAGCAGTTTATATGTTATTTCTGGCTAAGACAGTTTTATATTTTGATCTGGGCTTTCTACTACATTACTCACAATTGCAAGCTTTCCCTCCTTTCTACCACTTTGTACAGCACAGCTTGTGCATTAACTGCAGTAAGTAAAGAACCTTTACAGAAAGATAAATACATAAAGTCTAGAATTCATTCATAGTGCAAATGATGACCTTTTCTGAAATGACAGCATAAGAAGAAAGTATTTGGGGTTTTGTTGGTCTTTTTTTTCATTGCTTTCTTTCACTTTTAAATCACTTTGTCAATAGACCTCAAAGATATTCTTAGCAGAAAAGCTACAACAAATCTATCTCAATTACACTTCATGGGACTCAATCCAGGCAGGTGAAATACTACAATTTTGTGGACAATGGGGCATCAATTAAAACTTAACATGGGTTAAAAAAAAGTCTTTATTTTTCTGTGCTAGTTCTTTCATAGTTACTGTGGAGGCATTACTATTACTTTTATCATCACACAGGTCACTAACGCAAACGTCTTTCATTGCAGCTACTTCGTCCTCACGTTCAGACTGTTCAGGTAAAGATGTGGTTTCCACATATTTCACAAAGAATAAAGGTCTCTAAGGGGACTGGGTAGCTAAGTCTCAAGAAGGTTCTCATTAACTCAGTTCTTGATCACTGCAACATCCACCCCTTCTCCAGTCTTAACAAATGCGAACTTGTTTTGCACATGCTCTTCAAGACATGGCCCAACAATCAGGTCTCTCCCATTTTGTTGCACATTAAATTTCTCGGGATATCTTCCAACTCCTTCTCCAATCACTCCTGAGATATAAGCTGCCTTACTTTCAAGGCACTTTACACTTTACACTCCAAAAAAAGGTCTTTCATTCAGTACTGAAAGACTGGAGATAGTATTCAAACTCTACCACACACTTTTTGATTTTCATAGATGTATGTATTTTTGGGTTTTATCAGGTTGATCCCATCCATTATATGAATTCCCTTTATCTATTCAGAAAGCTACTTATTTACTTCTTTCAAAGCTATACTTTTTTACAGTACAGAAAAAACCAGACATCTATTAAGATGCTGCTATGCTGACCAATAATGTACCATTTTGCTCAAGCTCTCCTATCTCACTGTCCATTTGCTGTCCTCCTCTTATTCCTAGCTTGTAAGTCATTCAAGGTAGGGAACACTTCAACAGTTGAGCAAAGACAGGAGGCAAGTGATTTACCTTTTATAGAATGTGGAGAGGGTAGAGATATAGTTAGGATAAATAAGGAAAACTTTATGCACCACTTTTTTTTTTTTCCTGAGACAAAGAGACTTTTATCTGTTGACATCCTTTAAAAAAAAAACCCAACATAAGTAGTATATACCTTGAACAACAGAATAACTTAAACAACAGAAACTCATATTATGATATCTGCAAATAACATAACTGGTAAAGTTAAGTGATACATACAGAGGAAACAAGGAAAACGAGTGTACATAATATTTGTGGTTTAAAAAAAAGTTAAACATACCCGTGAGAAACCTTAACCCTAATTATCACATAAACACCCTAAGCTGTGTGCATTCATGTATGTAAGCACAAACACTGTGAACTACAATCTTTGACTCATTATCAATACAAACAAGTGGGACAGCTGGTTCACAATGCATCATTGATGAGACTCCTTGTGTAACTTGGCTGTATACTCACAGCCTCAAGCACCTACTTTTTTTACTGTTTAGCTGTTGACAATCTTTAATACAAACAGTGCTTAAATTACACTTGTGTCCACAAGGCCTCTGAGCCCTGACACTTAACCCACAACTCCAGAACACCTGTTGATGTGTATACAGTTGCCAGAACCTAACTCCAGACATGAGTAAGGGCTTTCTGATGTTAAACACAAAGAACATCCCCAAAAAACTAGTAACTAATTAATAAAAAGGAAGAGGTGCCAATTAGAAGCCAGCCCCTATCTAATTCAGCCTGCTCCTCTAATCAATACATCAGCAAAAATGTGACTTAGAGCTAAGAGTAATGGCAATCTACTAAACAAAGTGATTTTTCTGTTAGAAAATATCCAGTTTTCTCTATGTAAGCTACTAGACTTAAGCAGCAGAGTTTTAGGTAACTTGGAAACACATAAGCTACAAAGGAAAAACAACTTTTTGTTGGCTCCTCAATTAGATAATACATAGTGACAATTACGGGTCTGCTCATGATACCCTAATTTTCCCATTACAAAAGAGGTATTTCTCAGTGGTTGTACAAATGTTATCTTTGCACTAAAATTTATTTAAAAGGAAGAGATATACACTTTCTTCAGCATCTGGGTGTTCAGAAATCACAGAACTCAGACAATGCACATATAAAACAATTTATGTAATCAGATTGTCTGCCTCAAGGAAGTGCATCTATAAGTTTATCCAAGACAGGAATCTATAATCATGTATTTCTTTATCTTTGTGTCTATGAATTATTTGTATAAACTGCAAATGTACAAATTCCATACCTGATATTTAGTTCAGGAATAAAAGAAAATATCCTTAGTTATAACAGGTGTATAGTATTAAGATAATTCCTATCTCTATTAAAAGTTTGGGGAATCTAGCTGTCACTATTTAAATATCAAGCTTAACCAAGTTTAGCAGCATAAGAACATTAAGTATAATAGGCAATTTTAGTTTTGTTTGCACTTCACTACTACTACATTAGTAGTCCCTGCTGGCTTAAGACAATACATATGAAAGATGCTATGCAATTTGATTCACTTCTGGTGATTAAAGATAAGAAGCACTGGAGCAAGAAGATGAGATAAAAGTTAAAATTTAAACTTTCCATGTTTTCTAAATATAAACCAGTTTTACTTCTGGTGTGTTCATAGCACTTTCATTAATTTAACAACAGGAGAAAATGTCTACATGTACATATACTTACATTAAAAAACTTGGAGATTTCTTACTTGAACAGAACTCTTCAGAGCTACTTCAAGAATTTGAATTTGTTAATTTTCTTTAAACATACAATAACAAACAGCATGAATAATAAATTTTAGGAGCTGGGATACATAGGTTAAACTTCTTCAGAAAGATGAAGATCTAAAAACTTACCAGAATATAGGTTTTTCCATTATCCCCTTTTATAGTGAATCTAAACGTGCTTTTAGCAGAGGATAACTCCACAAGACACTGAGCAACCACGCTCTGCACAAATTGAGACCTGTTTAAGAATGAACCGCATATTATATGTTTTCAGAACAGCTATATGGGCAAAGTCCTTCATATATCAATGCACTACAGATATTTGAGTATCTCCATACTGTCAATTTCACTACAGCCTACAATTTTCTATTTCCTGCAACAGGAATTTTTTAATAGACCAGCATTCTAAATTGCTCCACATCCTTTATTTGGGCCAACACCAAATGTGAATTGCTGAATAAAAGCCTTCCCTTTGCACATATGAACACAAAGTTCAGAACGATGCACATACTTCAAATACAATTTACATAAAGAAATAACTGTGACTAATGCATAGTACATGATACAAGATAGATAGACCAGCTTCTGTTTCACCTTAGACTTAATTTCAAACTGAATTGCTTGAAATTTCAAAAATCTCAGTTCCAATTCAATATTTCAAATTTTACTCAATTTAACTTTACATTATGTAACTTTCTGTTTCCATAATTAGTCACCAGATGTCATGCAAGTTTAAGTAGTTCAAAAAATAGGTATTTCATTTTGGTTTATCATCTGAATAGTGAGACATTGTGACAAATTATACACAATCTCTCCTGTGTCACACACACAGATGAGCAAACAGAACTGTATATAAGTGAATTCAAACTACATTATCTTTACAATGCCTAATTCTGGGGTGATTACGTAGAATTGCACTGCTAATTACATGCAATTATTCAAGAAACTATAAGATTAGAGCATTTCTAGTATCCTTTCTAAAACATACACGTGAACAAATTACCTGATTTTGTTTTGTTACCTTGGTATTGGGCTGAAACTTCCCTCAGCTGGCTGAATAATCACCTCAGTGGCATAATATTTAATGGTATCTAAAATGACAGAAACAATTTTGAAGTATAATAGAATAACCAACTTGTTAAGATTAGACTATAAGTCAGCCTATCA
This sequence comes from Myiozetetes cayanensis, assembly GCF_022539395.1. NCBI lineage: Eukaryota > Metazoa > Chordata > Aves > Passeriformes > Tyrannidae > Myiozetetes > Myiozetetes cayanensis. Next base: position 80,868,981 of record NW_026087411.1, on the reverse strand, counting down.
CTAAACTAATTAAACATTTGCTCAGTACTCCATTAAGAAGTGCAGCGGACGGTCAAATTCTGCTTTGGTTTGTAGGAGGTGAAGCAACCATAACAAAAAACCTACACTGCCTGAAGAAAACTGTTCTGAGCTAATTACATGATCAGCAATTTCTCATTCATATTGATCTTTGTTAACGCTGGGAACAATCACCTTGAAACAAAGCAAGAGCTCAAGCCAAACCTGAAAGACGAATTGAAAGAACTTTCCTAAAGCACTGAGATCAGCATAGCTTACGTAAGTATTTTAGTACCCTCTGCTGCTCAGTAATGCTGCAGTGAATCACAAGAGACAGTTTTAATAACAGCACACACAGGGGAATAATTTTCTTCTTTGCTCAAAGAACAGAATGGAACTTCTTTCCAAAAATCACACTCACTCAACACTAGCATTGCATACATTCTTTCATACATCAGTTTCAATGTAACTGTTCATCAAAAGCTTCACTAAGACAGCCTTTAACACTAAATGTAACATTTTTGAGGACATAATTTAATCCCCATCAATAAAGTCAGGTCAAAGACGATCATACTGAAGATCTGGGTATATGCTGCAAACACAGCCTATGAGAGGGCCAGCAAAAGAGGTTAAGTATAGAGAGTAATAAATACATTCTACTAAGCCTTAGCATGTGAACAGCTGGAAGATTCATCAGTTCCATAAATTTTAAGGGTGAAAGGGATCATCTCATCTGATCTCTGTCCACACATACCATTAAAATTGGATGAAAGTAAGCATTTCAGGAAAACGCTTAATGTGTTTTAAAGACTCCAAAGGCTTTGTAATCCAACTCCTTCTCTAGATAAGCACTATGCTTTTTAAATTATCTTCACCGTCAGGAAATTATATTTTACCTCTAAGTTTAATTTAGTCTGCTCCACACTCTGCTAGTCCTTGGAGATGGGAGTAAAAGAAAGTTCAGTCCCTTTAGTTCCTCATCCATTACCCTGACTAATTCCTGACTAAGGAATTAGTGCTACTGCTACAAAGGTATTGGGAATTCAGGAGATGTTTGCTTGCAGAGAAAGAGAAGGTGTGATTTCCCAAGAAAAAAATCATACAAGTGTCTGTGGGTAGAGTTGAGGAGAAATCCAAATGTGGCCTCCACAGCTACACCACTCTAATCCTGCTTTATCTTCAAGGCACTGATATCTGCTCATGAGGAAGCACCAAACCATGACAGTCAAGTATGCTCTCTAGTCCCTTCTCACAGAGATGGTTCTGCCTCGACTTATACCATACATTGCTGGTTAGTTTGTTTGTTCTTTGAACTCTACTTAAATTTCCTACAGTACTGCAGAAACGATGGTCAAAACAATGGATACATGCTATCTAACTTCAGTTTTGTGCAGAGTCCATACCAAATCCATGCACATCTGTACAGTGTTTGCCTTTACCCATTTCCACCAATTATATCAATTACTGGATGCTAAAACTATCTGAAGGCATCTGAAGGCATAGATTAAGGCATCTATTACTCATGACCTTATTATTCATGCTCTTTTCCAAGCACTGCTTTCCTAAAGTCACATCCTGCTTTGGGGGCTTTCAAATATTGTACCTTAAATTTGGTTTTATTAAAGCCTGTGTTGTTCAGATCCCTGTACAGGACAATCAGAATGTTCTGTACAGAAAACCTTCTGTCTTGCATCACCTCATGACTTACTTCATAAACAGGCTTTACATTTTCTGAGAAGTTTTTATATTCACCAGATCTCTGAACTGAAAGAGGCTCACACTGACTGATGCAGTGGAGTAGAGGAAAAATGAAAGAATGAACCCTGCTACTAACAGTCTTATCATTGTTTCTCTCCTGTTAATAGTTGAATTTTAAAAACGACCAGATACTCATCTTTAGACTGCTTCTGGTAAATCCTGCTGATTCAGTATAATTACACTTCTAAAGCATCATCTCATCATCAAATGAGGATGAGACATCACCTGCTTCTTTGACAAGGCTGTCTTCCCACAAAACCAGGCTGACTCTTAGCAACTTCAGCTTCTAGCTGTGTGTTGACTGGAATCAAGCATTGAATCTTCCAAAGCTTTGAAATTAGCCAAATATGCCTCAGAAACAAGGATGAGGAAAATCCCTGTTGAAAGTCACTTTCAAGATCTAACAGTGGAAAAAACAACCTCATCTGTTCCAGAAGGAAATGGGAAGAATACACAGGAATCAGCCCTGCACCTTACTGATAAAACTACTTTCCTTCAGAGTTTTTAATCTCCAGTGCTCAGTGGCTGATGCAGTCAAGTCTACTTTCATTTGTACATCTCATACCTGATGATACTGTTTCTCCCAGCATTGTCTTGCAGCGCTTACAAATTACTCTGGTAGTTTCCTTTGATTTCTGTAGGACAATGAAATATCATTTAAATGTCATTCAGATATTCTGAAAAAGGAATGCATAATTGTAACAATCTGCAGAGTAGACAGTAAACTTTGTACTTCTTTCTGTTCTCTTTATGTTTGCATGCACATAGATTTGCCTTCATTATTTCAGCTTTCTATAGCTGGACTTGCTTGCAAGTTTCATACTGGTTTTAAAATCTGGCAATATATTCTGACCTCACAGCAAAATAATGCACATGAAATGAAGTACTCCATAATACAGTCATAAAATAGTATGATGCAAAGTGACTATCATTACCCAGTAAAAAGTTCTAGCCACTGTGGACAGTTTTATAGGAGTCTAATACCAGTTAAGTGTTCAGCAGATAGCAGAAAATGTCCACAGATTGTTTTGAGTTACTAGAAAACAGCTGAAGAACACAACATAGCATGATATTCCAGAAAGATGCAGTGTATTCTGTTCTTGAGCAATATTTCTTCCTCAATTCAAGCAGAAACAAAAAATAAGAATAATTGTCAGAGGTGCAAAACAGTTTCCATACGTGGCAAGAAAACACATGTAATGGAAGGAAGCACAGAAAACTGAGGGGTATCACTGAGATACATAAAATCACAAATGTTTAGGAAAAGCTGAACAGAAAAAAACCACATTTGCTCTCATAGCTCATGCTATGAAATTATAGAATCACAGCATCCACTAGGTTGGAAAAGATCTCTTGAGACTATCGAGTCTTGTTTGCATCAAAGAAAAGGAAGGTATTTGTCACACAATGCATAATGTAGTTTGGTTCTCACTATAGGAAAGTGTTTTTCATAGTAAAAGTATACACAAGTTCAAAAAGTCTTCAAAAATTCAGAGGAAATGTTCATCAAGGTCTTATGAAAAACAAAAAATGTGGATAACAGTGTCTAGTTCAAGGAGTCTCTACAATCTCCAGAACATAACTCAATATTTGCCTTACTCTTATGTATCCACTACTGCCCTTTGAAAAAGATCTCATCTTGGCATGATATCTGCCCTGTAATGCTCCTGCTAATAACTGTTAATATTTGAATTCAGCATCAAACATGTAAGTGTAACTCCTACTTTAATCCAAAGTCCAAAACTGGTTCTGTGTGGGTTTATTAACCTGGATGTAGTCTAGTCTGAAAGCAGTATATATATAACACCTATGATGGTCACAAATGAGGAATCAAACTAAATGGCCCAGGGAGAGCCCAAGAGCTGACTACGTTAGAACTACAGCCCCCTTGTTATGGAGATCAGAAAAAACATCTGATTCACATAGATGCAGTTATCCCCTTTCCCAATTCCTACTTTGCTACTCCTCTCAAACATACACAGTAAAATTACTTGCTTGATGTGAAAACCAAGGATAAGTAGACAAGGTTTTGTTAAAGTCAATATTTGAGACTGGTACAAATACTGCACAGTACAAGTACAGAATATATACAGTACTTCCTTGAAAGCTACAACTTGAGTATTTTTTTCTGACTACAGTTACAGATGCTGGCTGAGAATTGTGCAGTACGGTACTAAAAAAAAACACCGCTACCTCACTGGATCATGCTTCAATGGAAAAAGCAACAGTTCTAGCTTGACTAATTAAATCAATATATCTATTTGACAACTTGCAGCTGCTGGCAATCTGCAGGTGGAGGTGGATCACAAGCCTAATATTTTCTGTTTCTACTCCTAAGGATCCCAGATATGGTGTCAGGGAAAAAGAGTTTCCCCAAGAGATACTATTAGGATGCTGCAGTACCATGTGACATTTAAAAACTATGTTACACTGAGAGACTAATAGATGTGAAAAATATGTTCGCAGTGGACGGATGCTGTCTTGGTCCCACTGGAGCCTGGAAAACATTGTTTAAGCATCTCTGGTACATTCCTGCTACTATTTTGGTCATAGTCAAACACTTCCCAAAGAACTGCAATGCAATTAAAAAAGAACTTTCATACTGGGGTAGGCTGCAAGAAAATTCTCTTAAATGAGAACATTTATGCCAATAGCAATCCATCTTGGCTGTAACTTTCTATTACTCATATAATGGAAGAATTTTCTGCTTCAGTATGAGGGTTTTTTCCTTATTAGTCCAGTTTCTGCTGGATCTTAGAGTTTTGCTCATTTGCTTGGCAACTGAGTGATGCTGGAAATAAGCAAACACAGAAATGAGAATTCACTGCTAGTATGAAAGATGTAGAAAGAGGGATTTGACACAAACAAGCAACAAATTCTCAACTCTTTTTTTTAGCTTTAGAAAAGACTTGGAAAAATCAGAATGTGTTATGGGTTCAGATGTGACTGTCTTACATTCCCAGGACATAGTAAGGAAATTGAGTTTCTTTGACTGTTCTGTCTAGAGAAGGCAACCTGACATCCCACATTATAGCTCTTCATGTTAACATTTCTGAGGTGTTTAAGGAAGCAAACAGGAAAATTAATTACACTAAACCACTGTAGTATGTCTCTGACATAAATCAGCCTCCTCCCTCATTTAAAAGTTCTTCTGTTATCCTGGTGTGACCCACATCTCTGTAACATCTTTGTTCCACATCCTTTTATTATATGTTTGTCTCAAAATCAATTCTTTGCTGCCAAACATTCTCTTTGATTGATGAAGAAGTGTGCAACATGAACTCCACGCACCCCGCCTCTTCCCATATTTGTTCCCATTGTTCTAAGATCTCTTTTAAGACTGCTGAAATGTGAGAATTCATTTTGGGGACCTCTGGCAAAAAACATTGTCCTCTTTGAAATTTTTAATTTTCTACTCCACCTCCTTCTTAAGGAACCTTAGAAGAAATAACTCCAATTGTCACAGAGTTAATCCAAATTAATCTGCTTCTCCCATGCTGACATCCTTTCAGGGTACCAGTCCTTATTTTCCCCTCCCCATATTCTGCTTTTCAAAGAACAATGGAACAAGAAACAAAAGGGACCACAGCAGCAAGAGCTGGAGAAATGGGCTATAGGACAAAACTGTTCCCCAGGCTTTGCACCAGCAACCATTGAATTGTGAGAATTTTACTGGGGGTAATACAAACCACTAATAAGCAGCAGCAGAAAATGGAAATCAGGGTCTCTGGTGTTAGTTCTCAACAGATTAAATGCTTCATGCTGAGAATCTGGATATATTAAGTCATCAGTTGTTATAGACACAAATTGACAAGGTAGCAATGGTTCCCATAACTGTAGAAGAATTTCAATAATTAAGTTTAATATTTGGTATGGGGAGAAAATATGGCGTCTTCAGGCCCAACCTTTGCCAGCATAAAGGCAGACAAGCTTTATGGAAATGTAGGCTTTGATGAACTACATTCCTGGATGTTCTTCTGGCAGAAGAAAAGATTACTGCTTGAAATTTTATACAAGTGCTATATGTCCAGGATGAGTAAAGCACTGAATTTTCTTTCTTCATGGGTTTTATCCCAGAATTGAAGCATCAGCATCCCTAAAAATGTTTTGTCCCCGGAAACAACAATTTTTGACATTTCTGAGCCAAATAATAGCCTTCTTCCTAGAGACTCAGCTGATGAATATATCCCATCCTGGAACACCTCAGAAACATCCACATGAAGAGCTATAATGTGACATGGTAGGTCCCCTCTCTAGACAGAACAGTCAAACAAACTCGATTTCCTTACTGTGTTCTAAGAAGTAAGACAGCCACATCTGAACCCATAACACATTCTGATTTTTTCAAGTCTTTCTAAAGAAAAAAAAAAAAAAAAAAAAGAAGAAAAAAATTCCCACCTTTCTTTCATCATATTTATGGTTATGCATCCAGTCATAGTTTGAGAAGAAAAATAATTGTTATTCCAGTTTCCTCCTTATTCTTTGCTCCACTGTCCTTTGACAAACACCTAACCCATTACAGTTATTATCTTACTAAATTTCAATGTCCTTCTGCCCTTCACTTGGGATATTTTTTGGGGAAAACTTTTGGGTTTAGAACTACATAAATAAAAGGCTTCTAATTTAGTTTGTAGGACAAAGTTCTTCTTGCATATCTAGGTCAATATAAAGACTGTGGTGTGAGATTTAGAAAACATAAAACATAGCTTAGAATATTTTCTGGCTTCTGTACAACTGAATATCAAGAACCCACTATGACCTTCCAAACAGCTCTGTAATACATACAAGTTAAATCAGCCAGGAAACACAAAAATTACTTCGCAATTAAAAAAGTCCAAACACATTCACTTGAGAATTATTTTAAGGAAATACTTTACCAAGTTGCAGTCACTCTGAGAAGCATGGTGTCCAGTCTCTGAGCAGCACATGGGAGATTCAGGCACATGTGATTCATTCCCTGAATTCAACAGAAAAAAAGTGTCTCCAAGAAAACAGTCATCATGCTGAGGGTGCAAAGTGCTTCTGGCAAAGGGGTTAGGGTGACAACACCACTCTTCAACTAAATCACTCCAATTGTCACTCGGTAGAGGAAGAACTCTAAGAAATTTCCTAAGAGGGAACAAGAAACAAATATTTCAATATATTATAATTTTTTTCTAAGACACTAAAAGAGAGCTTAGACTCCCTACAAAAAGGGAGAGGGGGCAGAAATATGGCATTTTCTCAAAAGGAAATACTTGACTCTCTTTTCAGTCAAAGGCACTTTCTTTGGGTGAATTCTGAGAAAGCCATGGCTGAGTGTTTCTTGCTGAGTTTCTGATAAAACATTTCCCAAGAGTGAATCTCCAGTGATTATAAGGCAGACTTAATCTTGAAATTTACCATATGTCAAGAAAAAAGTTCTACCCAGTCATAAAAAATACAGCAATGGGCATTTTGCAATCACACTTACTATTACTTGTAAAATTCTCTTGTACAAACTGTTGATATAAAATCAACAGAAAAAGACTCATGCCACAGCAAGATTCAGCATGTACTTTGAAGCCCTTCAGAGTCAGATACCAGACTCTGAAAAAGGAAAATCCTGACAAAAATACCACAGTACATCTTCATTAAGAAAAACAGAAACAAACAAAACAACAAACAAGGATAATGCAATCTTAATTCAGATTCCGATACTCAGATCCAACTTTCAGAAGTCACATTAAAAAAAAAACAAATCCCTTTCTCCTGGGTAGCTGTAGGACCAAGAATGCTGCTTCAGGACATACCAGACTTTGCCTTCGTTATCAGTTATATTAGTTTGCGGTTTCTCCTCTCTGCCTAGTTTCCTTAAACGCTTTCCTATTGTTCCCTTATTTATTCTGCTGTCTCCTGAAACCTTTACACAGAGTTTCTTGATTCTACTCCTTACTTCAAACTTGCAAATACGACTCTGCTTATGGTACTACTCTGCAAACAAAAATACAGCTGCTAAGCCAACAGTTAGACATCCTCCCTTTCTTGCAGTTCCCAAACTAATCTTTTCTGAGGATGTCAGTTCTTCCCATTGTAGTTTCTTGTCCCTTTTGAATTGTTCAATCAGTGAAAGTAAAATCCTTTATCAAAAAATCCTTCCTTCTAGATCGACAATACATTTGAAACTGTGCTTGCCCCACCTGCAGATGAAAGTTGGAATGACTCATCCTCTGATCCAGCTTTACCGTAACGAAGATAACCTCTCAGTACTACCCATCTCTGTCTTCATTTTCTGTGCTTTAATGTATTGCCTGAGATACAACCCAATGCTGCCAAGGTGAGACTTTAATTCTGGTATCAGCCTAATGACTCATTCTTCACCAGCCCTCAAAATTAGTACCGATGCCTGGACTCACACTATGCATTGCTCTTTACACTAAAAAACAGATAGCTGGTATTGCTCAGTAATATTTTTACGTGTTACATACAGGAGAAAAAAAAAGCCAGAGATTATATTAAGCTGCATAGTAAAGTTGTCCCAATTCATTACATCACCCTTTCTTTACTCTCACAGCCTAGAGCACCAGGATCTTCACTTCTTTTCCAACAAAAGCAGTTGCTCCAACCAGTAGGAATTTTCTAAACAGACTTTCTTAACTTAAGCTATACCAAAACCATAGCATTTCCACTATATTTTAGGCTTTCACCACTCATAGGTAGGAAGCCATATCCTGGATCATAGTTTTCTGGAAAAACAAACAAACAAAAACAACTTGAAGTTCACTGAGTGCTGACTAAATTGAGGCTGCTAAACACAGTGATAAAACCTAGCAGACAGGGGGACTTTTCTCCCCAAACTTGCTCCTAATAAAAACAGATTCTATTTGAAAATAGTCACCTAAGCTGCCTTCATGGTCAGAGCAACAAACAATTTTTAGGTTGGGAACCTTCCCCTGTCCAGCTGAGGAGGGGAGTAACAGAGCAGCTTTGGTGGACACCTGGCATCCACCCACCACAGACCTTTAAGAATTTCTTCATGACAGAAATAAAGCCTTATATTATTTTACATATAAGCTATACTTAGCCTACCTGGAAGGAGAGAAAGAAAAATGAAAGCATCCCAAATTCTTTGCAGCTCTTACATTGTGGAAGAAAAAAAAAAAACCTAATCACTTCCTCTAACATAGATAACGTGAAAGTAATGGAGAAGAATCAGAGAACATCCCCCTAACCTCTGAAGAGCAATCAGATTCAAAGAAGGAAACAAACTCAATGAGAGGATTTCAGAAAATGTATAGTCAATTTTCTTTCCCCAAGGAAGGTTTACTTACATTTAAACCATTTCTAATATATTTCTCTAATCCAACCTTTAAAATGATGGCTGCTTATGCAGTCTTTAACAGTAAAACATAAGTTTTAGAATACGTTTGTGGCAGGTTTCAATTTTTTTTTTCATTTTTAAGCTGAATTGCTCTTGCTTCCGCTGAAGACTACTGACATCTTCCTTGCATTAACTTCTTAGATATTGGAAGAGTCTTACGTCTTCTCCATAACCTTATCTAAACTAAATTCCATTTATTTCAATTCAATTTATTCTCAAAGATATAATTTTCTAGATCTCGTGTTTTTCTTATTACAGACCCTTTCCTAGTAATTCACACTTTAATAAGTTCTCCTTCACACAGTCATGTAATTTCAATCCCTCCACCTGTGCTGCCACTGTCATACTTCAGTCTCCCCAAAGAGATGAACACATGAATTCTGTAGCTGAAAGTTCTGACTATGCTACTCTCTTCCTTTTGGAACTGCTAGGACAGAAGGTGTTGGACACACCGGCAGCTCCAATCTTCTACCCTTGTCTTAGCATTTTTTTAATAGCAACATTCAAGGGGCTCAGAGGTTCCCTGCAAGAAGAAACGACAAGTAACGAGCCATGAACAGGTGTCATTTTTTTCCTTTCTCAAAAGTTCTGTTTGCATTATGTTATAGGATTCAGAACCAAAAGACTTAAACTCCGTGCATATGAATTTGATGTGCTGAAATTCAGAAAAACATCCACTGAGAAATGAAAATATAAAAGTGCAATATGTTTTGAAAGCAAATGCTACTGACTAGAAATTAGAAGTTTCATTACTCTGCAAATGTATCAAAATAAGTGTTATTACCAGATTTTCTGATGAGACATTTCAGAAGAGAAAGCCAAAAAATCCTCATTCAGTTACATTCAGGTTAGCCATAAGCCCATACATACGACAAGAAAGTAACATGAGTTTACAGAATGTAACACATTTGTCTTATCATTTTAAGTATTAGAAGTCACACAGACCACAAAAGGCTGTAAGCACATCTCTAACTCTTTTTATATATACAGCTGAAGCTGTCAAAATTGTTCATCAAAAGAGCCAGATAATGCAGCAGCTTTTTACTGAAATTCTCATTCACTTTGCAGACTTTGTAAGGAACAGAGATAAGGCCGAGTCACACCTCTAAGACAGAGCTCCTGTGTTTTCCAAATTCAACACCCCAGAACTATGTGGAAGTAGGCTTTGTTTAACGGATAGAGAAGAACTGTGGCCAACATCCCCATTCTGAGCAGCCACTCTATAGCTACAGCACAATGACTGCAGGAAATTTACAAGATACTGAAAAGAACAGAAGAGGATGCCTGAAGTGCAGAGGAAGAAAGAAAGGAAGAATTAAATGAATGGTTAAAAACGGCTTCAGGTAGTTTTGCTTTTTGTCATTCATAGTGCTTCAGATGTGTTCTTGTCTATCAATTTCAAAATAAACAACCTTTAGTATTCTCTAAATAGACAAAATAACGTGAATAGGAATCATTATGGTATTTATTGCTATAAATACAAGCCACTGCAGTACTCACCGATCTTCTACTATGATGTCACCACAGGACTGACAGTAAAAGATGTATTTCTTGTGGGGTTTCAGGCTTTCCCTCAAAGTAAAAGCCAGATCTATTAATAGAACCAAACATATTAATCTTCAAAATTATGTAAAATTTTCAGTCACTTGTACAGAAAAATCCTGCCAAATACCTCAGACGAAGAAAGATAAATCCAACTAACAATGCAAGATGCTGACATTTTAAACACAACCTTAATTTATTTACCTGTAGAAACAAGTATTTAGATTGAGGAAAAACTTGCCATCTCCACCTCATGCTCCAAATTGCTGAATAGGAACTGTATATGTGAACAATAATTTTCAAGGTGCAAATCCTCTCCACAGGGGGAGTTGAGATACAGATATCATCATAGAGATTGTGTAAATCAAAATTCAATGCCACTCTTTTGTAGTGATACTTCTGATACTCAGTGTCTCTGCAGTATGAGGATACACCCCAAAACGTAACACAAAATAGTCAGGACAGGGAGCAGAGGGAGGCACCAGTTTTAATTTTTCAGGCATATAAGAGGCCAGCCACTGTGGTAGCACTGCAGGAAAAGACAGTGAGCAACGGCCTCTGCAGGCCAGCAAAGCAAAAACAGTCTCACAAAAGCCTGCTCAGACAACTTTTCCAAATTAAAAAAGAAGCTATAAAAGCCTCCATGAATTATCCAACAATATTAAGTGGAAGAAAAGTAAGACTTTAAACCGAGCTCTATGTATGAATATGCTCTCCGTCACCCACTTTCTTAAATTTAAGAATCCAGGTAGATTCTCAGCACTGGTATTCAGTATTTAAAATTTACTTAAAATTTAGGATTCAACAATAAGAGACAAGTACTTTAAAAGGTTCCAGAATTTCATGTAAGAGACAATTAGTTTTGCATAATAATATAAAACATTAAAGGCTAAGTAAGATTTTCCAATATATGCTTTGATTACCACACATTTTTCACTAGTATGAATTCACAAGGTAAATTTTTAAAACTTCATCCCTGGTCTCCTCAAGAATGTCTCACACCAAATAATTTTAGTATAATCCAATTTTCAAAGCACGTGCATAATTACAGATTAACGTACAGATGCAACCTCAGCACATCCTAAAATCAACAGAGCATTCCAATGTGTTTCTGGTGCTGAAATCATTACTGTATATCACACACTTTACTGGCCATTTCTACTTTAAAACCACAGAATGGCGATTTTGTGTTATTCAATATATCTTTCTGTGTCACATCCTATGCCATGAATCTAAACATATTGAGCTTCGATGCCAGGACAAAAGAAAGCACCAGTTGTACTACCATGCTTTCTATTTATTGCAAAGACATCTTAGACTTGAATGAGCATCATGGAAGTAAAGAAGGTAGCTCTGCAGATTTTACCTGTGATATTAGCCTATGCAAACACCGGCTAGGAGAACAAAGAGGCCCAACACAAACCCACAATCCTTTATGATTAAGAGGTCAGAGATGGACAACCTTTGATAGCTTGGATGAATCAGATTACGGCATTTTTGTAGTGATAGGACAAGGAGTAATGGGTACAAATTGAAAGAGGGAAAATGTATGTTAGATATTAATAAAGAATTCTTTACTATGAGACACCCAGAAGAGGTTGCCCAGGATGGATGCCCCATTCCTGGAAGTGTTCAAGGCCAGGTTGGATGAAGCCTTGAGCAACCTGGTCTAGTGAGAGGTGTCTCTGCCCATGGCAAGGGGGGGCTGGAACTAGATGATCTTAAGGTCTCTCCCAACCCCCTAACATTCTACGACTTTCAGCTACTAAACATGAAACACGAGAGAAAGGAAATAACTTGGAAGTACTACGGGGAAGCGCGGGGGAAGGGACTGAGAGCAGCTCTCAAAACTCCCACACTCGGCATTTCCCTTTCGTTACGTCATTCTAATTGCACTTCAATATTTTAAAAGTGACAACTCCATTAAAATTTCCTCAGTTCCTATTTACACCTTAAATTCAGAGCTACGACAGCCTTCAAGAAACAGCAACAACACGCTCTCAATGCGAACCACCGGCTCCAGGTCTGGGGTGGGGGGAGCAGGGAGGGCTGACAAGGCGGGGCGAGAAGAGGAGGGAGGGCTGACAAGGCGGGGCGAGAAGTGTGAGGGGTGTTTTCTCTATTGAATCTACACTCCAAAACCCCTCAGCTGAACCCGCGGTGTTCCTCGCCCCCTCCCACATTTTTGAGGGCCGGCCCCGGCCGTGCCCCCGCCCCGCCCTCACCGGCGGGGGGCGGCGGGCGGCGCATGCGCACGCGCAGGTGCAGCCCGTCCCCGGGGAGGCGGCGCAGCCCGCGGCACGAGGACGGCGCCAGGCTGACCCCTGGCGGCAGCGCCGCCGCAGCGCAGCTCCCGCCGCTCCGCACTTCCAGGGAATCCGCCGACAGCGACACCTCCACCGGCGCGCCTGCATCCTCCGCCGCCGCGCTGGGGAGGAAAAGGAACGGCTTGTGCCTCGGGAAGGGGCCGTCAGGCCGAGCTGCTGCTTGACACAGGCCGGCCTGCAGCTCTCCCGCGGCCCGAGTCGCGCCCCGGAACCCACGCGGTGAACCGGGGTCTCTCGTGGGGGCGAGGAGCAACCGAGAGGAATAAATCACCGGTCTCAGGAAGCATTTATTTGCACAGTAGCCCAGGCTGCGCCGAGCCGCACAGGCAGACAAGAGCGGGAGGAGGCGCCCCACGGTACACAACCCGTTCCCCCTCGTTCAGGGCTCAGGATGCCAAGAGCCAAGCCCGCCGCCCCCGCGCCGCGCCCCCGCCTCCCCCGCACGGCCCGAGCGGCGGCGGGCGGGCAGCGCCCCCGCACTACCGGATAACCAGCAACGCGCTCTGTGTCCCCCGCCTGATCTCCATCAGGATCCCTCCCTCCATGCCGGCAGCGCGCAGGAAGCGGCCGCTTTGCCGCCCGCGGCCGGCGCAGGCGCGGGGCCAGCCCGCCCCTCACAGCGCCCGGCACAGCGCCCGTCACAGCGCCGCCTGCGTGGAGTCATCGCAGAGCCACGGGATCCGGGAATCGTCAGGGGGGGAAGAGACCTGTAAAATCGTCTAGTCGAAACGTCCTCCCAGCACTACCGCTGTAATTCCCACACCACTAAACCATCTCGCCAGAGCCAGATCCAGATGCCTCTTAAACAATCCTAGGGATGGTAACGCCACCACCTCCCTGGACAATCTGTTCCGGTAGCTCGCCACACTAACACACAAAAAAAATTTTCTAAGATCTAATCTGGATCTCACCTGTCTCGGCTTAAGGCCATTTCCTCTTGTCCTTTCACAGAAAGCACACTAGAAGAGACTGGCCCCCACAACCTCCTTTCAGGTAGTTGGGGACAGCGTTGAGGTCCCCCTGAGCCTCCTCAAGACTAAACAAACCCTCAGCCGTTCCTCATAAGACATGTTTTGTAGACCCCTCGCTATCCTTCTTTGGACACGCTCCAGTACCTCGATGTCCTTTTTTAAGTGAGGGGCCCAAAGCTGAATGTAGTACTCGAGGTGCAGCCTCACAAGTGCCGAGTACAGGGGGGTGATCACTTCCTTAGTACTGCTAGTTACACCTGAGCACACTGCTGGATCATATTGAGCCGCCTGTCAACCAGCACCCTAAGTCCCTTTCTGCTCAACAGCTATTGCCAAACTGTTTGCGCACTGCCAAGACCTCCTTGGTGTCTCCCTCTGAAGCCCCCAGTAAGTAGGCTGGTGGTGGGCAAGAGGCTGCGGCAGGGGAAAGGTAGGACAGCTGACTTGAATTGACCAGAGTGATACTCTGTAGCATGTAATGTCATGCTTGGCAGTCAAAACTGGAGTATAATCTTTCCAAAGTGGCAATTGCTCAGAGACTGGCTGGGCATCATCGCTCTAGTTGTGGGAGGTGGTGAGCGACTGTCTATATGTTTGGTTGTTTTTGTTTGGTTTTTTATTTGTTTGGTTTGGGAGGGGTTTGTGTTTTTTGTTTCTGGTGGGGTTTTTTAACTCTGTTCTTCACTTACTAAACCATCATTATCTCAACCCACAACTTTTCTTGCTTTTGCTCTTTTGGTTCTCCCCCTGTGCAGCAGTGAGCTAGCAGCGGGCTGGGGTCACCCCACCACACCTGCAAAGTTAAGACTTAGCAGAGGCCTCTGCTGAGCCAGGGTCAGGCTCCCCAGTCAGCACTGGAGACTGTGTTCTATGGCGTGTCACTGCACCACCACTTACCTCCTGCCTTGTGAACAAACCCCTCTCCACCCTTTCTTGCAACTTTACAAGTCTGCCTGAATTCCTCCCAATGCATGTTCACCCAGCTCTTGAATGCTGTCATATTGCACTCATAACAACTGGACATTCAGCACAGAGCAGCTGCTGCTCTGGGGTGAGGCTTCTTACTTCCTCTCATAAGGTCTTTTATCAAGAGACCATACGCCTACCCTGACACCCCTGTCATGACTGTCCTTAGCTTATAAACACTGTCACCACTGCAGACTTCATTGAGCATGCCAGCTTCAAAGTATATAGGAAACTGATGGTCAGTATTCAAGGACACCAAGGAAAGAAGCTTTTGCTTTGAAACAAGGAGCCTTCCTGCATTGTTAATGAAAGTCACAAGACCTTCTGCAGTTGCAGTTAGTTGAAAACATGATCTGCAAAGCTTCAAGCAAAAGGCAAATTTACACATGCTAATTTTATAGCAATTTACTATATACTCTATAAATAGAAGACATGTTTACTTTGAAGTATTCTTAGTCCTTGGAGTTATCACTACCAAATAGAAGAGTCCTAAAGAAGCAGAGGGATCAAGGTTAGATTTTGTGAGGAAAATACTGCAGACAGTAGTCAACTCAACTGTCTCAACCAAGTTGTTGGTTTTTACAAAGCATGGATTTGTTGAAGTATTCCAAAATGCAGACTGTGCTGTCTGCATGCTGTTCTGAGTGTGTTGTTTGGGGATTTTGTTGTTGTTTCCTTTTTTAAAGACCATAGTCCACCTGGTGGCTTTTATTTCCAATTACTTCACAAACTAATGTACATATTATGGATTAAATTGTTCTGAGCAAGTATGTCATACATCAAACATAAAATCCATGTAATTGTTGGAGAATTGACTCCTAGGATTATTAACAGAGCCTTAGGCCCTGACTTCAGAAAGACTTATACAAGACTACAAAGTTATGAACAATCTGAAGTAATTTGCAGGGTGTGAACTTCATTTATGCAAAATTTATTATAGGTTTCTCACCCTTTCTGCTGTGAAATAATTACATAGAAAGGAAGGTAAATATCCTACAGAGCGAGTGCACCTAGCATTAGTGGTGCATCCAGAACATTATTCTGACTTCAGTGTCAGTAAAAGGAGATCCTAGTAAGGAAGAGCTCCATAGTGTGATCACTTCCTCAATGTCTCTCATTGTATTAGGCATGCTGGAAGGTACATCCCTGCCTAATTCCTTCAGTGTCTGCTTATGGATGTGTTTGTTATCAATATGAATAACGCCTCCTTGGACCTATGGATACTGCCAAAGTCCCGACTCCCTGGTGCCAATACGTTCTAGAAGTTCACAATCTGCTTAGCAGAAAAGCATTTCCTGTGCTTCCTCATTCTCATACTGTGGGATTTGGTTAACCACAACTTTGTTACCTTTGTTGATTTTGTAGATTTTTATCAGTCCTCTCCCCTGCCTTCTCTCTCTGCATCGAGCAGTCCCAGTTGTTATTGCTCTCGTTGTAAGACGACAGCGACATATCTCTGCTGTGTCTTTCTCAACTTCCCTACATCCCTCTTGAGTCATGAAGACAAGAACTGATGCAGTAATCAATCTGAGACTGTGCCAGCCTTTTATATAGCAGCTAAACAACTACCCCTGTCTTGTTCTCAATATTCTCCCCAGCAACATACAATGTTTTGTGGGATTTTTTTTTTGTGCCACTGCACATAAGGTTGATGAGACAATTTCAAAGAACTGTTTGGAAGCTCTGAACTGGAACTGCCACTACTAAATTCAGCACAAGGGAAGCTTAGGAATCCAACCACTCTGCAGTGCAGCAGCATGTGAAAGCACGTGGCCAGCTATTGACAGTGCCTTCCTGTCAGTGATGTTCAGCACTGTTAAATCGCTCCAAAAGGACCACCAATCGTAGTTACAGTTACATGTCAAATGCATTTGTAGGTCTGTTCAAAGAAAAAGAAATTTAAATGCACCATTTTAATTAGAAATACATGACATGTAGAGTCATACTCAATGCCTCAGAAAACCAGTGGGAATTGTCAGCTTTCCAAAAAGTAACTGTTTCTCACCTACCAATTCCTGGTATAGCTTAATGAGAAAAGGAATAGCATTTCCTCTTTATTATTATCCCAAGTCTGGAGAGTAAAATTAGACTTCATAAAATGTTGGCTGACAAACATAAGTCACCAAGTAGAAGATTCATAAATATTATGAGATTTTCCCCTGCAATATTTTAGAAATACTTGTGCTCACACAAAGTGTAAAATATTTATCATGTAAGCTGGATGCATCTTATTTTTTTTTGCAGTTACTTAAGTAATTTATAAGCATAAGAACTGTTTGCTATTTTGAAGCCTGCTGAAATTTGAGATTTGCAATGATGACTTTGAAACTAACAAATTGCAGTCTAAGAACTGTACCCTTTATTCTGTGGAACTGGTCATTTGAAAATCACTCTTGCAGTAAAATATTCATTCTGAAAGAGTCCATGTGGGCACCCATACACCTTTGTGTATGGACTCAAGCATACAAATCCCAACAAATTTTAGAAAATTCCTAATACAACTACTGTAAACATAAGCATAGACATCGTGCAGAGCAGTTATCATAGCATCACAGACCAGTTTGAGTTGGAAGGGATCAAGTGCAGGTCAGCCTCTTCTCCCAGCCAAGTACTGACAAGATGAGAACACATAGTCTTTAGGTGCACCAGGGGAGGTTAAGTGTGGACATTAAGAGGAATTTCTTCACAGAAAGGGTGATTAGGCATTGGAATGGGCTGTCAGGGGAAGTGGTGGAGTCACTGTCCCTTGAGATGTCTAAGGAAAGACCAGACATGGCACTCAGTGCCATGGTCTATTGACAGGGTGGTGTCCAGTCAAGGGCTGGACTTGATATCTCAGAGGTCTTTTCCAGCCTAATTGATTCTGTGATTCTGTGACCTTAAAGGTCATCTCGTTCACAATCCTCCCGCCATGTGCAGGGACACCTTCCACTAGACACGGCTGCTCAGGGCCCCATCCAACCCGGCCTAGAACACTTCCAGGGATGGGACATCCACAGTTTCACCAGATAACCTGTAGCATATTTTGTAAATTACTACCTGCCTTCTATGTTTACCTGCACTGCATTTGGTAAGCTATGTGAAGATCAGGCAAAATAAATATACACCCATACCCATGTCTGTATCGGTATCCATTCCCGCAGCCCCTCCGCGGCCACCAGGGGGCGCGGGGCGGCGGCGCGGGGCGGGGCGCGGCGCGGGGCACGCCGGGAGCTGTCAGGGCGGCGCGGGGGTGCCGCTGTCGGTCGGGCCGCTCCGGCTCGGGTCGCTCAGGTAACGCCGCTCCCGCCGCCCCCTCCTCCCGTCCCCGGTACGCGCGGGCTGCGGGCCCCGCCGCCGCCTGCTCTGCTCCCTCCGTGCCTCCCTGTCGCCGCGCCGGTGTCGGGGAGGGTCCGCCCCTGGAGCGGAGCCGAGCGGAGCCGGCCCTCTGCCCTGCTCTGCCCAGCTCTCCCCTGCTGTGCCCTCCCTTCTCCTGCTCCCTCCTCTCCTCTCCTTCCGCGGGCACCGCCGGGCCGTGCTGGGCAGTGCGCGAGGGGCAGTGCCGAGCAGCCTGGGGGCAGCGGTTGTACCTGTTAATTGCGCCGCATCAATTAACCTGTAGCACCTGCCTCCCCCCCGCCCCGTCCCCGGCGCTGTCCCCCCCGGCGCCCGGACGGGTCTCGGGGTGCGGAGCCTCTCCCCGCACCCCCACCCCGGCACCGCGCGGTGGGGCCTGGCTTCGCCCCGCGTGGAGGGGCTTCCTCGGGGGACCTGTTCCCGCCGGGGAGTGGTCCCGGCGTTGGGCTGCCAGGGCCGTCCTGCTGTGACCTTGAGGGCTCTGGGCCTCTTTTGGGTCTGGCCCGACTGCTGGAGTTGTTGCGTGCAGCGCTCGGGAGGATGCATGGGGTGTACGGCTGTCCCTGGTTTGTGTGGTGCAGGCTTAAATTTCATCTGTTGATGAGGGATGGCCTCAAATCTTGTGGTGCCCGTTTGAGAAGAATAAATATGTGACAGCTTCTGGAGTTATATATTTCTTAGAATAATATTTTCATACTTGTGACAATAACTAGAAAAGTATAAACAATTTATCTCTTTAAGTGACCTAAAATATGTTAGATATGAGGTACAGGCTTTGATGAGCCAAGGGTGAGTCAACTCTTGTGTTTTCGTTGCTGATTGCAAGAACTCTTTCACTCCTGGGTCTTCTTTTGGTGTCCAGCAATAGTGAAAGTGTTATAGTTCTCGGGTTAACTGCACAATGTGATACTTGAATTCCAGCTGTAGGAGTGTGAAGTGATGGGAAGACTGTATCTAAATAGTAACAGGCTAGATGCTTGCAGGTAATCAGGGAGCCCAGTATAAGGTTGAAGATCCTGGTCTTTCATTTTGCTACCAAGGCTTGGTGTGTCTGTGTTAAATACTTAGGCAGGCCTGGCACTCAAATTTGCTCTTTTTTGTTTGATTTTTTTTTTTAAATGTTGGTATCTTTTCAAAAACAGGCTGAAATACATTAGGCCTTTTGCAGGTCTAATAGTGTGATGTCTAAATATTGTGGTTATCCAAAATGTACAGTCATTTTCAACATAGCATGTATGAACGTCATGAGGGGGAATGTCAGTTGGGAAACAGGCAGAATGTTTACAGCATAATTCCTGGTTTTGTTTTCATTGAAATGAGAATTGTCCCTTTTGGAAACTAAACAGCCTGTAAATGAGATGGGGAGAGGCTGCATTTCTAATTTGCCGAATGTCTTACTTTCCCAACTTGTTGGTAGCACCTGTGACAGTAGGTGTTTAAACAGCATCTTGCAAAGACAAGTTATCTTACATCTTCCATTAGTGGAGCAGCTGTACATTGGGGTAGATGGTTAAGTTCATAACTTAGACCATGTTTATACTGGTACTGCTTTTCTTGTGTAAAAATGCTGGCACACTACGCAGAAATACTCATTGCGGGTGCAGCAAACTATGTGGGTAAGATTGCAGTCTGTCTGGTTGTCGTGGTTCAACCCCAGCCATCAGCCAAGCCCCACGCAGCCGTTCGCTCACTCCCCCACCAGTGGGATCAGGGAGAGAATCAGAAGGGTAAAACCAGAAAACTCGTGAGTTGAGATAAAGACAGTTTAATGAGGAAAGCAAAAGCTGCACATGCAAGCAAAGCAAAATCAGGAATTAATTTGCTGCTTCCCATGGTCAGGCAAGTGTTCAGACATCTCCAGGAGAGCAGGGTGGCCATCTCACGTTATGGTGACTTGGGAAGACAAATACCATCACTCCAAACATCCCTCCCTTCCTCTTTCTTTCCTCCAGTTTTATATAAAGAGCATGGTGTCATATGGTATGGAATATCCCTTTGGTCAGTTAGGGTCACCCATCCTGGCTGTGTCTCCTCCCAACCTCCCATGTACTCCCAGTCCCCTGGTCAGTGGGTGGAAGTACGAAAGAGCAGAAAAGGCCTTGGATCCTTGTAAGCCAGGCTCAGCAATAACAAAAACATCTCTATATTATCAACCCTGTGTTCAGCACAAATCCAAAACACAGCCCTGTACCAGTCATGATAAAGAAAATTAGCTGTACCGCAGCCCAGACCAGCGCACTGCTGTAAGTGGGCTCAGCCTGTGTTCTGCCATTGTTCTCTGTTTGAATAAGGAGAGGACGCTTCCATTGCTGGCTTAGTTCTCTTAGCTAGAGTTACTGTTGTCCACCTTTAATGTCTTGTTACTTAACTGGGAATGACTGCTTGACTGGGCTGGCTGAAAGTGCTTATTCCTTTGGTGAAGCTGTATTATATTAAATATGCAGTGTGTAGAAGAGAACCAAGAAGAGGTATGAAGTATGTTGTTAAAAAACCCTGTTTTGAAAATGTTTGAGAAAAATAGGAGATAGGAAGGAGACTAAACTAAATGATACCTGTGAAAGCATGAAATAGAAAAATGGAAGTAATTGGTCTGTGTGCAAATAAATTGTCTTTCAGATTAATAATCATGTTGCCCTGACTTGTAGCTGAAAAGAAGTTGAATGATAAATAGAAACAGTAAGTGATATGTTTCCCTCTGACATGTTGCAGAGAAGAAACACTGCAGGATCAACCATTTTCCCCCAATAACTGAAACAAGAAATGAGAAGAAGGCACCAAATCGAATCAGCAAATGGTTTCACTAGTCAACACATTCCTATTTTATCAGAAATTTTGACTTCAATATAAGCATAAAAATGCCAAAAGTCAAGAAATAGTGCGTTGCCTAATTTGGTTTTTAGTGTAATTTGCAGAAATCAAAGAGAATTTAACCTTTTATTTATGTCTTTTCTGGATTACTTCAGAGGGTAAGGAGAGCAAACAAGTTTTGGTCCAACCCCTGTTTTCAGAATAGTCAGGAGAGGATTCTACTTTACAAATTCCTTTGAAATCCACCTGTAGAACTGTGAAATCAGATGCATTGCAAAATGTAACTACAGTCTTGATAATGTGTAGATATATGTTTGGCATATGACACTATTTCAGAATTAAAATCAGAATAAAATAATAGAAATTAGTTAAAATTTGAAATTAATTAATTACCAATATCTTAGACCTCAGGGTATAATAAAAAAGGAAGTTGGACAAAGTCTTGCCTGAATGCATCGTATTAGGTTACCCAAGTAAGGCAATGATAAGGATGTGAGAACTTCTGACATGCCTTTGTGAAAAGAAGTATCGAGTTTGTTTGGAGGCAGAATGTTAA
Source organism: Myiozetetes cayanensis (assembly GCF_022539395.1). Taxonomy (NCBI): domain Eukaryota; kingdom Metazoa; phylum Chordata; class Aves; order Passeriformes; family Tyrannidae; genus Myiozetetes; species Myiozetetes cayanensis. The sequence continues at coordinate 80,847,381 of NW_026087411.1, read as the reverse complement.
ACTCACCTGAAGCTACATATTATTAGTACAATGGATATGGATAAATGAAAGGTTTGTCTAAATCTTCAGTATTTAAAGTTATTGTGAGCAAAGAATAAATGAATAAATTACCAAGCCACCTTTTTTGTTGTTGAAGTTGGTAGATTCTGTGTTAAACCATGTATCAGAATATTTACAGAGAAGTCTCAACGCGAAGTTACGTTGGAAGTTGGCAAACTCTCCTTTAAAGTAAAGTGTAGTACAAATATACCTTTAAATGACATCATACTGGTTTAAGTTGACTTCGTTGTTATGTTTGCTATGGTTTTGGTGTTATTTATTTATTTAACTATATTAATTGGACTGGACTTACTGGTTTGATGAGTAAAAAATAAGAAAGAAAAATACCTCAACCTATGTTTTTCATTAGTATATGATTGGAAAAGATTGGAAGAGGGAAGCTAGCTAGTTAAAAAGACAGTCTTCTCAGAGAGGGTATGAGGCTGAAACACATAAAAGTGAAAATAAGTTGCAGTTTATTTTAGGAAGCTTGTCCTGTTACTGTGCTCAGGCAGCTGAGGAGTAGATAACTATTTGAAGTCGTGTACTTACCAAGCATTGCTCAGCAAAGGCAGCAGCCGCCAGGTCTGGCAGGTGCATGTGAGTGCCAGGCAGTTCTGCTGGGACAGGAAGAGCACAAAGCTCACGGTGCTGGCAGGTGGTGTGGGAGACACGGGCAGGGTGCAGCTGGACTCGCACCACAATGTGCTCGTTTTCTCTCTCATAAGGGTTTTTCCAACCCACTGAACTTGTGTGGTCACCATGGATTTAGCTGTGTCAGGTAAATACCTTCCATATCCTGTTTAGAGTAATCCAAACAACCTTATTTCTAATTTGCAGTCTCGGGATCTTTTTGTGAAGGTGGGGAAACTGCTTACACTGTGCGGTGCTGCAGGTTTGATTGTGGAGAGCTGAAAGAGGCCTTACCAAGCCAGGCTGCAAGCCATGCTTTTTTCAGCAAGCAACAGTTTCCTTTGGTCCAGGGAACAGGAGTTAACATAGAAGGTTAACACTTAACTCCTGAGTAAGGATTTTATGTTTCTGTTTGACTCAGCATTGTCCAAATGACTGGTGACTCCAGGAGGTTACATTTCATTCTAGTCAAAGGGTCTCTGCCTGTGTCAGGGGTGTTGGAACTAGATGCTTTTTAAGGTCCCTTCCAACCCAAACCATTCTATGATTAAAACCACCACCACCAACAAAAAAATTAAATATTACTTTCTGCATTTGGTATTATTATGATGTCAGCTGGGAGGATGAAATGAAGATTATTTTTAAAATACCTTTACCCAAATTGTTTGTTTCTTTGATGAATGTATTGCTGCCAAAATTTAGGATTTCAGTTGTGCATAACAATGGTAAATCTGGGATCTGAGATGAAAAAATGTTTCTGGAGGAAACACTCTGCAAGCATGTCAAATGAGTCCAGGTTAAATTCTAGGTGTTGTTTGTTTTTTTTTTCTTCAAATGTGTAATTGAATATGAGGGATCAGTTCTAGATTTAGATTGAAATATTAGCTGTTCAAATACAGTGGTCAACAAAGGGAAGAAGGGGACAAAAAAGTACTTGAAAGGAGCTTTGAAGGATAACTACAGATTCAAGGAAGCATTTCACCATTTTTCTTTATGTTGTGTTATTCTGACTTAAATTACCATCTGTTTTTTAGTAAGACATGATAGATGTTTATGTGTAATTTAGAATAAAAAGTATGGCTGTGTGGAGCTTTCTTGATTTTTAGATGTGAATGTTGATTAAACTATAATATATTGCATAGATAACTCAGCAGTTATTTGTTGCAAGAAAGGAAAAGGCATGGGAAACTGTTATAGGAAAAAGAAAATATTTTCAGTTAATGGTTGACCTGAGTTGTAACAAAGACACAAATCATTATCTGTCATTTAGTGAGTGACATAAGTTCAGATCTGTGAAATTTGAATATTTAGTTAGATCTTAAGATGAGTATGGTATTTTAAAAGTAGAAATTTTAGTGTAAGATTCTGGCATTCATGAGGTGCAAAAGTATTTAACTCTAGAGAAGATGATGTCTGTTATACTCTGCCAGAAACAGTAAGGTGTTCCTGAGCAGTATGCAGGCACAGTGCTCAAGGGCTGAAAGAAAAGGAACCAGTAGTGTTCTGTTGGTGGGTCTGGAATCAAAATCAAAATTTCTGTCCAGTATGTCAAACTGTTTTGTAGTGCACCTGTTATATGTAGAGAAGGTGTAATAAAGTAGAATTGAATAGAGGGATTAAAATGTCACCTTAAATTCAGTTTTTAAGAGGCAATTTGAAGAGACATGCATTTGCCAATGAGAGTGAGAAGTGTTTGGTCATTTTCTTCTCCCCTCTAACAAACAGACATAGATTTGATACTTTTTTATTCCAGAAAAATTATACTCTAAAGAAAATTCGTTTCATGTTTGTTTATAATTATAAATTTGTTTTTTTAAACAGTGAATAGAGAATTTGAATCCTGAGAAGGCTTATTGTATGTTCCTTATGAATTTTTAAGCTTGTTACTTGTTCCTCTTTATGAATTTATGTCTAATATAAGTCATAATTTGGACTGCCATGTGACAGTAATTTTACATACCTTATGTATTCCTGTCAGACTATGCTCAGTGCCAGACTTACAGTTTTATACCAGTAGGGATCAGTTCTAGATTTAGATTGAAATATTAGCTGTTCAAATACAGTGGTCAACAAAGGGAAGAAGGGGACAAAAAAGTACTTGAAAGGAGCTTTGAAGGATAACTACAGATTCAAGGAAGCATTTCACCATTTTTCTTTATGTTGTGTTATTCTGACTTAAATTACCATCTGTTTTTTAGTAAGACATGATAGATGTTTATGTGTAATTTAGAATAAAAAGTATGACTGTGTGGAGCTTTCTTGATTTTTAGATGTGAATGTTGATTAAACTATAATATATTGCATAGATAACTCAGCAATTATTTGTTGCAAGAAAGGAAAAGACATGGGAAACTGTTATAGGAAAAAGAAAATATTTTCAGTTAATGGTTGACCTGAGTTGTAACAAAGACACAAATCATTATCTGTCATTTAGTGAGTGACATAAGTTCAGATCTGTGAAATTTGAATATTTAGTTAGATCTTAAGATGAGTATGGTATTTTAAAAGTAGAAATTTTAGTGTAAGATTCTGGCATTCATGAGGTGCAAAAGTATTTAACTCTAGAGAAGATGATGTCTGTTATACTCTGCCAGAAACAGTAAGGTGTTCCTGAGCAGTATGCAGGCACAGTGCTCAAGGGCTGAAAGAAAAGGAACCAGTAGTGTTCTGTTGGTGGGTCTGGAATCAAAATCAAAATTTCCGTCCAGTATGTCAAACTGTTTTGTAGTGCACCTGTTATATGTAAAGAAGGTGTAATAAAGTAGAATTGAGTAGAGGGATTAAAATGTCACCTTAAATTCAGTTTTTAAGAGGCAATTTGAAGAGACATGCATTTACCAATGAGAGTGAGAAGTGTTTGGTCATTTTCTTCTCCCCTCTAACAAACAGACATAGATTTGATACTTTTTTATTCCAGAAAAATTATACTCTAAAGAAAATTCGTTTCATGTTTGTTTATAATTATAAATTTGTTTTTTTAAACAGTGAATAGAGAATTTGAATCCTGAGAAGGCTTATTGTATGTTCCTTATGAATTTTTAAGCTTGTTACTTGTTCCTCTTTATGAATTTATGTCTAATATAAGTCATAATTTGGACTACCATGTGACAGTAATTTTACATACCTTATGTATTCCTGTCAGACTATGCTCAGTGCCAGACTTACAGTTTTATACCAGTCTTTTTTTTTTCTGTGATAAATGTACAAAAGAAGGGAAAATGTACTCAGTTTCTTTTTTCTGACAATTTGGTTTTTTGTGTAATAATAAATAATAAATGTGTTTTGTAGATTCATAAGTGAGGAGCGAGCACATCCAGTTGGGTAACTAATCCAATCTCTATGGTACAAGCCATAGGTTTTTTCTCATTTAATTCTTGTTATGAGAATCACTCTCAGGAAAACACCTTGTGTTTGTTTAGAAGTTGCCACTATGGGTAATGCACAGATTGTTATGCTGGTTTGGTTTGATTTGATTTAATTTTGTTGTGGAAAGAAATTTGAACACCTAGAACAATGCTAATGTTTCTGTGGAAAAATACTTATTCACTCTTTCCGTTTGTGAATATAACTAGGTAGAAAAGTATACTGGGAACTTATTAATCACAATATTCAATCTTATTAAGTGAGGTAGACTGTTGCAGGATACTAATGAGATCCTGGCTCATTATAGTTAATAATACTGTCTGGTGGGGTTCTTTTGTGTTGTTTGTTTGTGTAATGGAGGGTTTCTTCTTTCATTACTCTACTGAATAGCAGTTGTCCAAAATAACAAGCTCAAATGGTTCTTATTCTTCAGAAGGCATTGGAGATGTCTCTTTGAAAAATTCTAAAATGAAGAATCTGTGGAAAGTCAATCTAGAAATAGTCATCTGTAATTGGAAAATCTTTATCTGTGGTTATAGAAGAATTTATATATTTCCAACATTTGAATTCTATCTGAAGAGTCTAATCTAGGATTTTCAGTACTTATTTTGCTATTCATGTTGTTAAATGCTTCTGAGGAGAAGCAAAGCGTAATAAATTACTGAATGACAAGACTTCATGTATTCAAATATGGGTTTATTTTAAGGTATTAAGTCTATTTAAATAAAAATGTGTTTCTACACAGTATGCCAGCTTAGTATGTGGGCACTACACACAGCTTAAAAAGCAATAACTCAGTACTGTGAAATTAGAAATTTTTCTCATCTGCTTTTTAGTTATCTATTAGTTCTTTTACTGTACATACCACAGCCATGCTTGAAATGGTAAACAATTTTAGAAATACCTTGAAATATTGCATTGCAAAGCTGAAGCTTTGACTAATTTAAAGGGAGCAAGCTTCTAAGCTCAGGCTCTTACGGTACTTGCAACAGATCTTAAGAATTCTTGAAGTGATGTGATGTACGGAGGTTTGGCCTCCACAGGTATCAACCCCGGGACCTCTACCAGCAAGCAACCATTTCAGTCTTGCAGAGTGGTGTGAAGGAGACAAATGGAGCAATTATGTGAGGCTTGAAAAATGTAAGAGTGGAACAGTAGCAAATCAAACCTAAAGAAGAGCTTTGGGGTACAACAGATAATGGAGAGCTTATGAATCAATGGGAAGTCTTACAACCTTGTGATTAAATCTAAAAAGATTCTAGATGAAAGCTGCTTTTATTGACTTGATTTCATGAAGCTGTTATTCTTCACCTAGTTTCTTTAGCCTCAGTGTAAACCATTTAGAGACTCTTAGGTGAATAGTTTGTGTTGATGTGACATAGAAGGCTCTTAGGCACATAAGTTATGAAGGATGAGCATTTACTGTGGAAAACACAGCTGTAGCAGTATTGTTTTACCATGACTTGGAGGAAATCCAATACCACCTTACTGATGAAGGGGGTTGAAGGCTGCTCTGTAAACACGCTCTACATAACCCCTGGCAAAAGAAGATCCACAGCCCTAGGCAATTGTTTTCCTTGTCTAAGTGATATACTGAGATTCCACAGGCATCCAGGTATACCCAGAATTGTGTGGTGTTTGTATTTTAATCCCCTCGAGAAGGTGAAATAGAAGGTAGTGAGTGTCAAGACCTACTTCTGTGTAATCACTTGTGTTTAAAATATAGCAATATGAAATTATTTGAAAGTGTATTAGCACTTCTTAGGTAGTTTCTTCCTCACTAATTATTTTTCAGTTTTTTTGATCTGTCAAATTTTATTTTTATCTCATTTTACAAAGTAGTGAACCATGAAAGAATAAGGGCGTGATACTTTTAAGGAGATAGACATTACCAAGCTTTAACATTGTATTGAAATATTAGCAGTAACATTAAATGTTGTTAAGTCTGCAGTTTTATTACAAATTAAGAGAACAGGAAAATATTAATAAGAATACATAATAGAAACAAGGATAAAAAAAACCTACGTTTTGGAATATCTTCAGACTAAACAAAAAGTAAACCCTGTAGGACAAGTGTATTTTCATATATAAGAACTAATAAAAATGGACATTCCTGTAGTTTCAGTGGTTGTAGAATAAAAATAGTCCCAGGTTTATAAAAATAATATATAGTATTTACTTGGTATCTTCTCTGTGTGCCTGGCTTATTATGGCAACTCATATGGTTTGGAAGATATATTGTTTAAAACTGGAATTTCACTGTGGGAGAAAATATGCAAGAAATTCTTTGTCTCCCCATCGTCTCAAATTGCATTTCTTTTTTAAGAAAGAAAACTGAGACCATAACTATAGAGTAGTAACAAAGCAGAGTATGTTTTTTCTTCTCTATATAAAACTTCTTAATGATTAAATTTGCACAGCCAGTGTGCAATAGATTTGTCTAAAAGTATATTTATTCAGTCAAAGTTGTTAATGCATTTTAAAACAAAGAGATGGTTCTCATCACTAAGTCTGAAAAAACCCCTACTTCTTTAACTCTGTGTTCAACCTGGGTTTGTTTAACCTTTGATAATCCTCAATCAGGCCATTCTCAGCTTTCAGGTTCTTCAAGCACTTGAGGAAGATGAAGTCCTTCACTCTAGCCATAAGTGGTTGCACTTATGCTTTAGCTGGATAAAAAAGATGCTGATGCTTTCACACTGAAAGCATTATTTGATGTGTCAAATTCTTTCACCATCCTTTGTGCCTTGAAAAATTTGAATTGTGATGCCTTTGTATGTTGGTTCTTACTTCTTTTTTAGTAGTAATACTTACTTTTACTTTTGGAGATCAAACATTGGTGGTTGTGCAACTGTCTCTGAGAAATATGTTGGCATTTAAAGCTTTTTCAAAGCAAACCTGATCTTTTCCTGGACTTAATCCAAAGATCGTTATTATAAAATGAAACCACTATAATTTTTCTTTTTTTAAATAAAAAGTGTGATCTAAGTGCTTTACACCAGCAGGGTATAGTGAAATCTATCAATTCAACACCCAGGATATGGTTTTTAAGTAAGTTTGCATTTCTGTTGTACCTTGGAGACAGTCTGTCATTACTGGTCTGCCATCAGAATCAAGAGTGCAGAAGGTTTGTGATTCTTGGCCTTCTTATTCACTCCTACCATCCAACTCTTTTTCTTTCATTTTGTCTGTCCCCTTTTTTTTTTTTTTTCCTTGGAACTTTCTTATACGTGGAACTTTCTCATACGTGGTAGACTGTCTGATGAATACAACTGCTTTATACCTGTTCCATGGTTTGCTTGGTTATTTTCAGTCTACCATGCTTCAGCCTGTGCTTCTGCACACAATTTTCTTCCCATTTTCCTTTAATCAAGGCAGAAGAGAGCAGCATCTGTTGAGTGTGAAGTCTCTTCTGAAGCCAAGAATCAGAGAGATCCCAAAACATCTCCCACAAGACCTCCATTAAAAGGGATGCTAAATCTGCCTTTTTGCACAGATGTGCTACAATAGGATTTTCCCATTGAGCTGTATTTGCTTGAGGTGAAAGCAGCCTTAAAAACTCATTTCATTTAAACAATTATTGCATCTCTCCTAAATCTCTACTAAAATAAGTAGACCATGACCTATAAAAGTATGGGGTGGTGTTTCTGGATCTAGAATATCTTAATTATTTGGTGTAGACTACCATGTAATGACAATATATTGAGCGAATTGCAAAAGCCTATGATTACAGAACACAAGTAAACATGTACTTTTGTTGTGCGGGGATGACAATAATATTAAAACAAAGTAGAGTTGCATCACTGGATTAGAATAGCAGGTTTTGTAAAAGGAAGTGTTGATGCACAGATGTACTCTTGAATAGCATGTAACTCTTCTGTGTATCCTTCATTCTTGTCTTCTGCCTGGAATTGATTCAGAAAGGTTGGTGTCTTCTGTTTGCAGAAAGGCTGACTTGTTAAAAGATGTACATTTCTGGTGATGGACCCAGAGGAAGTGAAAAAGAAAAGAAAAGATCCCTTTGTTGCATTATTTAGAACAAGCAGTGCTTTTTGGGATAAACAGGGCATTAATTTACTAGGGATTTTTCTTGGGTTTGTGATGTTGTGGGGTTTTTATTATTTGTTTGGGTTTTTTTAATAGGACTTGTTTTTGGACAAGTATTAAATATTTGCTAATATTTTTTTGCAATATGTTAGCTTTTGTTTAGGATTTGTTGTAAACTGATCTCAGATTGATATTTTGTAATGCCTCTGAGAAAAATGTAGTGGTTTTTTATAGAATTATTTTAACAATTTATATCTGTGAACAATGGTTTCAGGGTTTTTTATTTTGTATTTTAAACAGGTAATGTCTGTACATGAATTGCAAGCTAGTCTCTAGTGGGGACACCGTGGGAGGATGAACACGGAAGAGCTGGAGCTACTGACTGATTCCAAGTACAGAAACTATGTAGCAGCTGTTGACAAAGCACTGAAGAACTTTGAATATTCGAGTGAATGGGCAGATTTAATATCAGCACTTGGGAAACTAAACAAGGTATGCCTGGCAGGTGCTCTTGGAAAAGATTCAGGAAGTGACAAGGGGTGTTGTAATGAGGGTGTAACAGTACAGAAGTACAGTACAGAAATGCAAAGTTCCAGCCATATAATACTCCTGCAAATATTTTAGCAGTCTGAGCCAAATGCTGGGTGTGTTCAAGGAGCAAACAATTTAAACAAGTGCCTTTCTAAGACTTAGAGTTGAACCCTTTGTAATTGTAAGTAAAAGAAGTTATTTATATTTTTAGTGGAAATGAATGCAACATCTCTTTTATTGCTAACATTTACTTCTAATATCATTCAATGTTATTGAAATAGTGTAAAAATTAGTAGCCAATATAAATATCAGCAGTATTTTTATGAAGCATGATAAAATGGGGCTCAAATCATTTGTTGACCAGAGAATGTTGTCATTCAGGTTCATTTTAACGGTTAGTAAGCTGAATGTGTAATATCATTGCAATCTTTAATAGCAATTTACAAATAAATATCTATAAAAATCTTGTTTTAACCAGTTGAATGTGTTTCTAGGGAGCTCCACTCAGGAGAATGACACTACACTTGGCAGTGGCCTAATGTTTTTGTATAAACTCTCATTTCTTTCATTTTTTGATTGTAACAGTTCTTGCTGCATTTTTATGCAAAGTCAAGGCCATGATATTGGGAAAATAAAATCTAAATATGTAAATGCAACTCTGTGTTCCAGTCCTGAAACGATTACATAGTTTCAGGAAGTGGTAAAGTGTTGCATGTTGTCTCACTCTATGATATTTTCTTAAAGTTATCCCAGGCTCACCTCCCACAGTTTAATAGTCCTCTGAGCTACTGTGAATGGAAATAGCAATATTTGTCCTCAAAAGGATGAGTAAAATGAAATGGACAAGCTGTAGGTAAGAAGCCCATTACAAGTGAAGTTTTAAATGCCTTGGCAATTCCACCTATAGCAAGAGTGCAGGTGAAAGGCATGGCAAAGAAAAAAACTCCATGGTATATTTTAGAAGTGGGGGTTTTTTGTGTTGTAACCTAGGTATGTGTGGTGACTTACTGATCGTGTTCAGGAACTTGTTTATAAAAGTGCACTTAATCTTTAACTTGTTTTGCACTTTTTTTCTGAATGTGTTGATATATCAGGTGCTACAGAACAATGCAAAGTACCAGGTAGTACCGAAAAAGCTGACCATAGGCAAGCGCTTGGCACAATGTCTGCATCCAGCTCTGCCGGGAGGGGTTCATCGGAAGGCACTTGAAACGTACGAGATCATTTTCAAAATCATTGGGCCCAAGCGCTTGGCCAAAGATCTTTTCCTGTACAGGTACAATATTTTAAACAACTCCATTCCAAATGCATAGCTGAGATACTTTTGGTTTCCTGCTTTTTATATTAGCACACTTACTTTGTTGCGTAGCAAGAATCAATTCCTTTCCCTTATGTTACTGATGTTTGTCTAGTACTTTTATCCTGACTATTTTATACTATATTAGAAGATAAGCAGACCACTTAAATATTTAAGAACTGACTTTAGTGCTAGAAAATCTTGAATTTATTGTTATTTCCTAGATATAAACAAAGTTTTGTGCAGGTATGTACAGTATGTGATGTGTGAACATTTATTTCAGTGTGTTCACATTACATGTTTCTATTGTGATTTAAATGATATTGGAAAAAAATTTGAGTATACTTTGTTGAAAGAGACTTTATCATTGAATCAACAGAGCAGAAAGATTGTTTTGTTAGAATGGGGGGCAAGTACAAACTTTTTCTCACTGTCAGTCTCTGAAACTGATGATAATGAAAAGGAAGAATAAACTTGAAAAGTTAAAAGTAGCGAACATATTCTGATTCCTAAACCTCCATTAGGTTGTTGGTTGGGGGGGGGTGGGCAGGACATTAAGTTATTTATTATACAATTCATAGAGGGTTGTGTGCATACGTATATACACACATTCACATATTCTTCTTATTCTTTATCTATCCCTGGAGATGAAAATTCCATCAGTTTGAAAAATAGTGGGGTAAAACAGAATTCTGTTTAGGTAATGAAGGTGTGTATTAATGCTGGGAAATAAATTGTATGCCTTAGCACCAGGTTTTTTGTCTTGAATTGTCAAGATGTTTATATATAGTACACTGAGGGGGGAGTCTCAGTGGTGTGTTTCTACATATTTTAAAAGATACTTTGAACTCATAGCTCACATTTTTTGCTTGTACAGTGATTCAGTATCTGCAATATCTTGTTAACAATAAGTTCTAGGATAGTGGAAAATGCTACCCTGTGTAATCTAACTAAAAGCCATTGTTACTGCTGCTTGGGAAAAGACAGACATTCACATTACGGCATTATCAAAGATTCCAGTATTTTTCATGAAAGCAGAATGCCAGCTCGTGAATGTGAAATCTTGAAGGATGAGTAATAGCCTTACAAAGAGACTGTGGGGTAGTGTGCTGGTTATTGAACAAAATGTCATTTTCTGTAGAAAAAAGAAGCCAAATGACAGTGGTAAAGGACTAGTTCTTCTAAACAGATAAAGGCACAAATAGTGCCTATTTTTACAAAAGTTTTTTTACAAAAAGTTTTGTAGTTTGGAAAGAGTTTTGTGGGTTTTTTTCTCTAGTATGGATAACACTGTATCTACAAAGATTTTTTTTTTAATAGTAGATTTGTAGGTGTAGATTTTAAGACCCTTTCTTAAACTTACCTTTTTTACTGTTTTTCCGTTTTGTTCCTCATGTGTCAGGGTCTTCTAAGCTGAGTCGTTAGTGATTTTGCAAATTGCAATTGTGTTTCTATGACTTTGATTATTGATACAGTCTGCAATAATTTGTGATATTCAGTAGCAATAGCAAAAATGCTTCCAGTGTCTGGGTAACTTCTTAACCAGTCATGCTTGTGACTTTCATGAACTTACATTCGTAGTAAACTCAAAACATACTTCCAATGTTTTCAATCCCTTAAATTGTGAACCACGGGTTTATTGTTTAGTTGGAGAATCTGTTTTCAGACTGAATTTATAAAATAAATATATGCTGTATGCTACTTAACAGTATAAATATCTTAAATTTTACCTTTAGGTAACTTGCTGAAGTAAAACATCATTATTTTTCTTACAGAAAATAATTTCTGTAAATTTACTCAAATTGTTCTCATCCATTCTTGCTTATTCTTAGAAAGTGCAAAGCAAATGTATTTTAAAATACAATTTTCATCGTGATGTAGTTCAACACGGACAAAGTTAATATTTTGTTGCGCAGAGATGTTTTTGGTTTATTATATTTGCTTTATTGGTGAAAAACACAGTCTCTGGGCCTTCAGTGCTTGTTATCACAATACTGCTAAGGTTCATAATATTAGCCTTGACTTACCAATCTGTCCATCTAAAGGCACTCAGTCATATCAAACAAATATCTGATCCTTGTAATACACTGGAAATGCCTGTAGCACTCTTGAAATAGAAATGAAATTGTCACATGAGAAGCTTCTTTAAAACAGATAACATTTATTTTTTGCAGTTCCGGACTATTTCCACTCCTTGCCAATGCTGCTATGTCTGTCAAGCCAACATTATTGAGTCTGTATGAGATCTATTACCTCCCTCTGGGGAAAACACTGAAACCAGGACTGCAAGGACTGTTAACTGGGATTCTGCCTGGGTTAGAGGAGGGATCAGAGTATTATGAAAGGTAAGGATAAATATGTTACTGAGATGATAGGCTTGATTTGGTGGTTTGTTTGGGTTTTCTTCTGTAACTTTTCATTGAATACTTGTATGTGGCTTTTATTTTTTTAAGATAGGTAGTATTTAATTTCATCCTGTCATATTAATTGCATCAGAATTGCATGGTAGAAGATTCTGAGTATTAATTAGGATAAATTAACTGTTAGTCGTTTGTCCTGTTAAAAGGAATTGACATTAAGTAGACCTAGTGTATTATGTCAGTCTCTTCTTCCAAGTAACAAGCAATGAAACAAAAAGAGGAAATGGCCTCAAGTTGTACCAGGGGAGATTTTGGTTGGATATTAGCAAAAATTACTTCACAAAAAGGGTTGTCAAGCATCAGAGCAGGCTGCCCAGGGAAGTAGTGGAGCCACCACCCCTGGAGCTATTTACAAGTACTGTAGATGTGGTGCTTAGGTATAGGGTTTAGTGGTAGAGTTAGCAGTGCTAAGTTAATGGTTGGACTCAATTTTGAAGTTATTTTGCAAATTAAACAATTCTGTGATTGTTTTTATGGATTGACGTATGTTAGGAACATCCTGCTTGTTTCTTTTCCAAGAGTTTCCTCTAAGCTAGTACTGCCATATTATTTCTGATCTAAAATACATATCTTAACTTAATGTAAGATAGCAAACAAAGCTTACATCATTAAAATGTACTTGTGATATCTAAATTGTCATTGAACCACCCATGTAGAAGAAAACAATAATTCACCCACCTTCATAGCTTATTTCTAGCAGAGTGGCCCAGGAGGCAATAACTTCTTATCCAGCAAGCCTATGCCCCTGCTGAGTTCTTGACTGCAGAGTCTGGGGTGCTGAGGTAACATCTTAACGTATTAAAGAATAAAGTTACACTCCAGCACTTGGAGGTCTTGAAATTGTTCACATTCTTACATATTCTTGGTATTTCCAACTTCAGAAATGAGAATTTTCCCAACTTATATGTGAAGAGCAATTTAACACTGTCTTCTTCTATTTCTGTGTAGGCAGACACACAGAGTGCAGTTGGCATCACTACAACAGGGACAAGGGCTACCCAGATTGCCTCCTGGGTCCTGCCATAGGGTGTGGAATGCCACATGAATGGGAAGAAATGAAGACAGGGGAAGGGATTGCTTGTGCTCAAAGAACTGTGGTATTTTTATGCCCTGTTTTTACCAGAAAGGCTCAGTGCAAGGAATGAGAAGGCAAAAGCCATTTGCTTGATTCTTCAGTGGCTGTGCTTTCCTGCTGTCTCTCTGAAACCTCTATCTGTAGCAACACTTGGCTTTAAGTAGCAGATGAGGGAGTTATTTGGCTCTTTGAACATAAGGAGTACATAAGGAATACATAAGGAGAAGCTGTGGGCAGGCAAAAGCCTTTTACAAGCCAGATTGGCCCACAGGCTTGCTAGTTGGATCACTCTGTTCAGGCTGCATGGCAAGGTTCAGTGCATAATGGGGCCTCTCTTGGCCTCTCCAAACAAAATTTTGACCTTCCTGTAAAATAATTTTTAATATTTGTTGAAACGGGAACAAGAGCTGTGATACATGCCTTGATTCAGCTGACTTGATTTTATTGCAGAACAAACACGCTGTTGGAGAAAGTTGCCTCAGCTGTGGATCAGTCAGCGTTCTACAGTGCTCTCTGGGGCAGCCTGCTCACGAGCCCTGCAGTTCGCTTGCCTGGCATCACCTATGTCCTCTCCCATTTGAACAGGAAGCTTTCCATGGAGGACCAACTTTACATAATTGGCAGTGACATTGAATTAATGGTAATGCTTTAGTGGAACAATGAAGACATCGATTTTATTATATAATGTATTTTTGGGGATTTAGATGTTTTCTCTGTCTTTGAACTTAGCCTTTGAAGAGATAAAAATGCTCATTTATTATAGGTCCACTTAAACTGATGCTTTTGTGCTTGATAAAAGTGTTGCAGAGCTGAATGAATGTTTCAGAACTGCTTAGGTTTTGGGTAAAACTTCCTATTCATTACAAGCTTCAGTTAAAAGTGGTTGAGTTTTGTTATATGTTTTTGAAAAATACATAGAGTATTATTTTGTCTTTTAAACTTAAGGTGTTCATTGGTAATATAAAAAAGCAAAAGCTTAATATTTGTATTGTTCAGGGAATCTGTTGATTCTATGTTTCTTCAGTGGTGAAACTTTCCATTGTCTCGTTATATATTGTTTCAACATTCAAAATTTAAAAATAACTTCATTTTGTACATATCACTATTGATAAATAACTGTTCTTATTTTTGAGTGCTCTCTGATATCTATCTTCTTAAAATAATACATAACTATTTTGGGGTGTCTGCTATTACTTTAGGTAGAAGCAGTAAGCACATCAGTGCAAGATACCAGTGTTTTAGTACAGAGGAGCACGTTGGACCTTATCCTTTTTTGTTTTCCTTTCCACATGAGCCAGGTAGGTTATTAACATGAGAGATGAATTGACAAACTCCTAAATGTACTCCACTTCTTAAGTCAGTAGAAGTATTTTATTGTTTTTTGTTAATGATTTTTTCCAAGCTTGAACAAGAGTCATATGTAGGAGGTTTTCAGATATATTCTCTATTCTTATGTCATAATCTCTTCTCTTCTTCTTTTTAACTTGATGGGTTAAGTTTGAAGTTAACTTCTGTACATGTAAACTCAATATAAATTATCATGTTTAGTCTACGCAGAAGCTTGTAATTTGCTTCACTATGATGAGAAAGCAAATTTATCTGTTCATTTGCAAGTTTCCAATTCTCAGGGTTCAAAGTCAGCAAAGGTTAATCCTCTTAGCATAACTGATTCAGAACCCTAGAGAATTGAAAATGATTATTGGTTTTGGATGAGTAGTTAGCCCTAGTAGTAGTGGGAGATAGACCTTACAACTTCTATGTTTTTTGGTTTTTTTTAACTGTGTTTATTGTTAGTCACTTCCTATTTTTAAATGATCCATGATTTATTTTACTTCCAGAAGAAAACTAATACAAGATTAATTTTCACCTTGTTAGAAATTAGAGAAAACCTGCACTTTTATCTAAAAAGAACTGTGTTCTTGCTTGTTGAAGTGCTTCGTTCACATTTATCAGTGATTATAGAAATATTTGGAGCGTCTCTGTTTAGGTACTAGAGGGATGAAATTATCAATACAACATTTTTTAATATTAACACTTACACAAGCTTTTAAAGCAGTAAGAAACTGAAAGGGATTTAAAATTCTTCAGTAATTTTTTTTATTACCCTGGATTTTAGTTGAATTTGCTTCCAAGGCTTTTGCCTCCTAAGTAAAATGAAATCTCTTGTAACAAAAATAAGCTGTTAATAGAGTCAGTTATTTTTGCTGATCATAAAGGGTGCATGTTATTACAAAGTATCTATTCCAAATAGTAGTCATATTTTGGTTTCCTAGGAGTAAGGTCATGTTTTCTTGTATCAAATTCAGAAATGTCAAAACATGAAAATAACTGTGCTTTAATGACCATTAAGCTGATAGCATAGAAAAAGTGTTACCTTTCATGGTTAAAATTAATTGTGTTTCTGACTTCTTCAGGCAACACGTCCAGACATGATCAGAATTTTGTCAGCAGCCCTTCACGTAGTACTGCGCAGGGATATGTCACTCAACCGAAGGCTCTATGCGTGGCTTCTGGGTAGGTTTGTATTTCATGTTGTTGCTCACTAAAAGTGGAGGGAGAATTTTATGTTCCTTAGCACTGTTTGCGATATTGTGGAGAAAGATTCTTGGAAAAAATGAAATACTTAATTTGCTTTGTAAGAAAGAAAGGCACTGTCTCTCTCTCCATGGACACAGAAGATGAAGAATGTCATGCTGGAACTCTTCCCTGTGGTATAAATTATTGGTATGTTTTCCTATAGCAGTGCTTATGGGCCACATTGGGGCTAGAGCCTGGTGTACTAGGCCCATGGAATTAGACACTGAAAGACAACTTCTATATCTCTAAAAACATAAAATGAAGAAAACAGAGAATAGACATTATAGAGTTTAAGTGGTAGTTGGAACACAACTGTATAGGAGATATGAAAAGAGAAGAATGCTGAAAAATACTGATACTATGGCTTGAGTGTGCAAACTTTAAACTTCATTAGATCTTTGCATGACTGAATTAACAGATCCCCAATCACTTTTCAACACTTCTCCGAAATAAAAATCAAGCAATTGCATGGTATACACTTCTACCTCTACCAAATGGCATAATATCAATACAATATACATTTAAATATTTATATGAAACCAGCATGTATTCAGAAGAGGGTAGCAGAGAATAATAGCTATTAGAAGGCCCTTAACTATTTAGGGAATATTTAGAAGACTAGGAATTCTAAAATTTTAGAAAACAATTACTCTTATTGAGCCTTGTTATTTGACGGAAATGAAGCCTATAGTCACATGGATGTGGCCAGTTACTCTTTAAACCCACTCTGAGAGAAGACAAAATCATGGGAGTTCCTAAGTGTGCCACAGGAACTGGAGACTGAACAGAGAGACATAAAGTAGTTTCTCTACTTGATGTACTTTTATGTGTTTAGCAGTCTGCTGTTACCATTTTGTTTGACTTCCCAGCTCACCAGCAAGCCTGCTTCTGAGGCTACCAGAATCCCATCAACTCTTATATCTTTCCCAGCTGATAGTTAAGGCATCTGAGGCAGGTAGCCTGTGGGTGACTGGGAAGAAAGGATGCGAGTAGTAAAGGGCCCTGAGAGAGAACTGAAATGATGAAGGGAGGGATGAAGTCAGCAAGTGTTTTGTATGAGGGGGTTGGTTTTTTGCTGTAGAAAGATAAATATGAGAAAATCCTGGCTTATTTAGTTAATCATTTCCCAAGACACCAACTTGTAAATTACATTTTAAAGAAAGACAGTGAAATACAATGTCATGCTCCATACCTGCATTTTCCAAGTTAGTGAAAAAATAATTTCTATATTAAACACTGTAGTAATAATTCATCTAAATTTGATGGATTAGATATGTCTTTTGCTATAATTGAAAAATATAGTTTATGTGTTTAAAATATTATGCTACTTATTTAGTTGTGGAACATTCCTTTACAGCTATTTCATGAACATAGAAAGATAATACAAAACAGCTTTACAGTGATTGTTCCTGGTCCTGTGTTGTGAGCAGCTACTGCCTCTGTTTGCTACATGTTTGGACAGACTTTCTGGCAATATAGGTTTTTTGTTTGTTTTTTGCTGCTTTTCTATTATCATGATATTCTACTCCTAATATAAAACATTGAGGGAGGGGGTGTCAGTTATGTTGGAAGACTGTCTGAAGTCTTATGTTCTGTTTACATTATTTAACTTCAGTCTTAGCTATTTCTTTTTTGTGTTTTATAGCTGGGAGTGATGTATTAACATCCTCTAGGAATAAAAATCATATTACATCATATTACATTTCTTTAAATCAGGTTATCCTAACCATTGTCAACTATGTTTGTTTTAAATTGCTGCTAAAGAGCATGCATCTTCTTAAGCTTTCCTTGTATTTTTGTCACTTAAGGACAAAATAGGCAAATGTTTCTGTGGAACAGGGTGAAATCCTGACCAACCTGATTGTTCTTTTTTTCTTTTTTTTTTTTTAATTCTTTAAGCTTATTTTTTTCCATGGGAAAAATATAAACTAACTATACAAAGGTCCATCTCCTTCATGTAATTTTGAATTACAAAATTGATGTTTTTGTAATGTGACTGATATTCTCTCCAAGTGCCTTAATTGTGTCAGTGTGTTTTGGTGATCATCTCTTTATATTTAAAACACTAAATATTGTGTTCTCATTAATATTGAAATATTTTTTGTGCAAGTTTTTTCTTCTAAGATACTATCTGATTGTGGTTTCTGTGGTGTTTGTGAACATTTTTCTGTAGTAAAAGAAGTAACTTGGTTAACAATGTTTCATAAAACTGAAGTTTTTAATTTGTGTACAAACTGCTTGCATAAAACTATCAATTAGTTTCTTGTATTAAACTCTATAAAATCATCTTTCTCTTGCTAACATGACTTGGACTTCATCTTGGTAAGTTATCAGTGCTAGTGTGTTGATCTCTAATTTAAAGAAATTGACAATATATTCTGTTAAGCGACAAATACTTATTTGCCTTGTCTTTTCTTTGCTTGAAGGTTTTGATAACAATGGTGCCCCTGTAGGACCCAGAAGCACAAGGCACAGCAACCCTGAAGAGCATGCCACTTACTATTTCAACACATTCTCTAAGGAGATGTTAGTCCAGGTAGCTATAGGATGTTCTATTGTGGCATATACCTTTATAAATAGATCCTAATCAAAGTTGCTGTCTCTTTATATTTTGACTTGCCATTGCAGTGGTGACCATGTAAACTGGTTTTTTGTGGTATTGTGTCCTACTCCTCTAAAACCTTCCCAGTGGAAAAACAAAGGCATAGAATAGTGTGTTTCTTTCAAATAACAGTGTGACCAGATAAAATATTAAATTTCTCTCTCTCCTTTTCCACAATGAATGAAGTATATGGGGGAGATATTTGTTTATAAGCCCAGCACACTGGAACCTGTTCTTTTATGAAATGGAATTGGAGAATTATCTTCTTATTCTGTTGATAGGGAAACTCCTCTTGGTCATAGGAATCAGAAAAAGATTATCAGATGGTGCTGAGAAAGTCTAGATAAGAAGACTCTTTCTGCCCTCCGGATAAAAGGAGCATTTTCCTAGTCTCTGTGGGCAGTCAGGAATAGTTGAGAAAATTGACAATTAAAGTGTTTTACCCTTAAGATCTTGCTAAATGAACTGAGGTCACTGGCCCTAAGAACTCTGCTTCTTTTGTCACAATAATTAAAGCATACAGTTGTCTTTCAAGATGCTATTGAGTCTGATCTTGAAATCAGTAAGACATTTTGTCATTAAGGCAAATGGATAAGGTCAGGATTTTTTTGATAGTCAGAATTGCAGTGCTCTGTATAGGAATGAGAGTGGGGATTCTGATAGTAGTAGCTGACCCAGGAATATTTAGCTCATCCCAACTCTTAAAGCTGATACCCAGCACAGAGCACTTCAGTTTTCTCTGAAGATGATGAGATCTGCTGTTGTACTGATGAGGAAGAGACCCCAGGAACTCCAGAATTCCAGTGCAGCAAGGACCTCTGTGGCACTCTCACCCATCTGCCTCCCATGGCAGATGATTCAGAAATTATCCAGGTGTGGAGGAGAGGCCTGAAGGTACCTCAGGCCTCTGTTTTGCCTGTACCTTCTATAAAAAAAAAGTGGTGAGATTTTAGCAACATTTAGGCATTTGTTACTAGGTTATAGTCTTTTTAAATCTGTCCATCTTTCTGACGTAATCAGTGTCATTAAAGCTTTCCTGTCTGAAAAGATGGTGGACATGAGAATCTGTGGCTTGCTATACATAATACAAATTGCATATGCCTTCTGAAACCATTTGCTGTCTTTTGAAAGACTTCAAAAGCATTGCTCCTTTCTACCTTCTTCCCTAGCAGTCTCTTTGTGTTTTGCTTTGTCCAGTCCACCTTCATGTTATTCACTGATAAAATATATTTCTGATCTTCTAGAGGCATATTCAAGCACAGAAGATTTTTCTTTCTGGATACTGGCTGATAATATTTGGTTTATAGCAGATAGCAGAGTTGAACCAATTTTCATGCCTCTGTTCTTTCCTGTCTCTCTCCTTCCTCTTCTGTGTTCTTCTTTTTTATAAACTGTGAAAGAAACTAACTAGTCTTAGCTCAGACAGCAAAGCCAACCACAAAGAGAAAACTAAGCAAAATCTGTTGCTGTTTCATTGGACTTTTTTTAATTCTGTGGCTCATTGCCTAAATTGCTTTGATAGAGAAACTCAGTTTTCCCATTTGTTTTGAAGTTGTTGTTGCTATTCAGTCAAGAAAGTTTTCTGTCATCTTGGTGAGTATTTTCTAGAAGGGCAGATTATTATTTATTAAGCCCCTAATGTCTACATGCCTTACCTTCTCAAAAAATTTCTTCATTACCTCTCACGTCTTCTACCTTATTCTTATGAATTATTAAGTTGGTATCTGTTTATAATGTTTTATTTTTGATTTTAAATGTATACAAGTTATCAAGTTCTGTTCAACAGAAATATTCTCATAGGCAAAGTTGAGAGAAAACTTCAACATGGAGAGAGTGAGCTGCAGTGAGATGAAATAGTGGTGTCCACTAATAATTTTCAATTTCTATGCAGCTTTTATTGCTTTTTTTTTTTTCCCCAAGAAAATGTTTTCTGGTTTTGTTTTTGTTTTCCTGATATGCTTTTGTTCTTTGTAGGCAATGGTTGGAATATTACAAATTAATGGACAGGGAGAAGAAAGCACATTAATGCAAGACTTAAAGCCTTTTCGAATTCTTATCAGTTTGCTGGATAAGCCTGAACTAGGTAATTTTCATATTACTTTTTAACTTGTTTTATGTGGTTTTGCTGTGAGAATATTTCTCTCTTGTTGAATTGAAAAGCTGTGTTCTTAGTACTAGCAGGTTAGGATTTCTTAGGTCTTCCAAGCTGTATGTGTGTTTTGTGTTTAATTTAATGTAGTCATTAGATTTACCTTTCACCAAATGCCATTTCTTCTACTTTCTACAAAGGAAACAAAAGTTAAAGTCATAGAGAGAACTGACTGCATGTTGGAAAAAAAATGCAGATTGGATCTTTTCCATTTCTTTCATCTATGACTTTCACTATTTTAAAATCTCAGCTGTTGCTTTTGGGAATAATTTGTTCTTTCTTCTAACATACACACAGAGATGATAGATACTAAAAAAAAAAAAAAAAAAAAAGTGGTTTTTTTTTTCCAAAAGAATTTATCCAGAGGAAGCAAGTAAGTTTTTTTATTATGTGGGTAGTTATTTTGGATTTGATTTTGGTGTTTCTTTTTAATTTTCCTTTCCCCTATTTAAAGTATTTAAATGCCCTCTTTTCCAAATGGGTGCAAAGGACTGTGGGACAAAAGTATCTACAACACGTAAGTGTTGGATATCTTGCCTTTTTCCTTGCAATATAATTTTGGAAGTGACTGAAAAAATCAAGGTTGGACCAAAAGGAATTGTATGGTTTCAGTGACCAAAGCTAGCTAATGATTTGGATAGCTTTCACTGGGGACTGTTGGCAGTGCTATAATGCAAGTGCGTGACTACTGGTATTTCTCCACAGGCCCTGCCATACTAGAAGATGTATTGATTGAAGTGTTTCGAACATTATATACACAGTGCAAAGCAGAACTGGAGCTTCAGACAGAACCATCTTTCAACAAAGATCATGCACAGCTAAGCAGGTGAATAATGAGTAGAATGTATTTTGTATTAAATAATATAACGTTTTGTTGCTGAAATCACGACTGTGAAGCCTGTGGGACTCTGACTTGTTTTCTTCATGGTGCAGGATCTATTGACATTAATTCCAACTTCTGTGTTTAGTGCAAAGGTATGAAAGGCTATGGCTTTATTATCTTTACTTTTTTAAATATTTAGCGTACGTTTTATTCTTATCCATGACAACAATGCTTGTTTGATTAGTTGTGGTATTCTTTACATCTGTGTTTTAAAAAAAAAAAAAAAGAGTAGAGTAAAAATGAAGAGTGCTGCAAGAAAGTCAGAGTGGAATATGAAGTGTTTCAAGATTTGAGTTGAATATCTTAAAAGGTGTAGAGAAAAGGCAATTTCAAAGCTGGGTGGGAGAAACAACTGTAGGAACAATCATGAGAGAACAGATTTATTAAAGGTGTGGTTGAAAGGCAAATACTGAAGAAAGTATAGAGAAGAAACCTAGCAACTGTGAAAAGACATTGATATGAGCAGCCTGCCAATATACTGAGCCCTAGAGCAATAACCACTGTAGGGATGAGAGGAGGATATATTGTCAGTGTTAACTGGCAGTGGGTAAACTCACAGTGATGTGTAGTTATGTAACTTTGAAATGAAGTATAAAAATGTAAAATGTTCCTTTTATTTTCTTTCAGTAAACTGAGAGAAAACAAGAAAACGGCGGAATTGATTAAAACTGCCAATCTTCTTTTCAATTCCTTTGAGCCTTATTATATGTGGGATTACATTGCTCGTTGGTTTGAAGAATGTTGTAGGTAGGTGATAATATTTAATCTCTGTATGTGTAAAGTTGAAGTTAACTTTTGTTAACTTTTTTCTTTATAGAAGTTAGTCTTATGAGATCATTTAGTCTGTAAGTCTTTTTTTTTCCACCATCCCTTTAACTTTGATCTTTTGGTCAATTTTCAAAGCATGGTTGGGGGTTTCAGCAATGTGAGTTCTCACAAACTCAGTGTCTGGGTAAAATCAAAAGTCAGAGTTAGCCCCTCTACTGAAAGGGACACTCCGGAGTGATCTCAAAGCTAGCTTTTGTTCTCTCTGTCCAGGATGGGATTACTCCTTGGGTATCTGGCAAACCTGTCAGCTTTACCAAGAGTGACTTGTGTCAAGAGTGTCTTCTTTTACCAAGTGTGTCTTTTGCTCCACTCTTCTAGGGAAGAAGAAGGGTGGGAACCCTGGGCATGACAAGGAGAGCTATGGGAGGGAACATAGTAAATAAGGGAGAACTGACTATATTAACAGGAGGGAAAGGACTGAAGGGACCACAGGAGCACAGGGGTTGTTGCTGTAGCAAAGGGAGAGATGATGTAGGGATTTCAAATGAAATCTGTAGGAAATGTTTTTCCATTGCTTACTAATATATTAAGATACTTATTTGTCTGTGAAGCAGCAGTGTGCTGTCCTAAGCAAAGAAAACCATGTCTGGGGCTGCATTATGAGGAGCCTGGGCAGCAGGTGAAAGGAAATTATTTTTCCTTTCACCTAGTGTTTCTAAGGTCACATATGGAATATCATGTCCAGCTTTGGGCATTCCTGAAGAGGAGTGTTGAGAAAGTGAAGAGACTCTAGTAGAGAACTGCTAAGATGGTCAGTCATAGGACACTGCATGGAAGGTTGAGATAGGTAAGTTTGGTTTAACCTGGCAAAGAGGAAAATTGAATGGCAGCCTATGACTTCCCAAAGGGCATTTACCAAGTTGATACAACCATACCTTTGGTAGCTAGCTGACGGAAAACAAGGAACAGAAACAAAAGTTGGCTGAAAGGTTAAGACTAGACTTTCAGAAATGCTTTGCTAAGACCATAGAGCAGCAGTGGAAGAGATGGAACGGTGGAAACCAGGAAGGCTGTGGAGCTTCCTTGTGAGATTTCCAGAACTGTTAGACAAATGTGGATGAATTTATCTAGGTTTTTTAGCAGTTCTGTTCAGTGTGAGAGGTTGAAGTAGATAAAATTCCTTCCAACATGTCTGTGACTTGGGTTTTGTATGTTGGATTCAATTGCTAAAGTAAACAAAGCCATCTACAGCCACCTAGGAAGCAGGTGAGTATTCTTCTGCATATAGATAGTGTTACTGTAAACATGGATGCCAAATTGCCTTATTAATAAATAAATGAAATTTGGATAATGCTTTTTGGGGCTTTTTTTCCTTTTTTTTTTTTTTTTTTTACATGAGCTGCTATATCATGTAAGTTATTGTCTTCCATTCTCAATTTTCTGTAGCCTGAATTTTCTTATTTTACAAATGAAGACTGTTTTACACTGAAAGGCTGGTTGCTACTTTTTCTGAAAGAATGCCATGGGGTAAAATAAGCTACTTAACAGTAAAATGAGAGGTTGCTTACTTGGTTTATAAGCATCCCCAATGTATACAACTTTGCATTAAGTTACAGAAATATGCTCAATGTAAGGGGAAGGGAAAAATATTGTGAAAGCCTATTTGAATTTTGCAGGAGGACATTACATGCCAGACTTCAGACTGGGCCCGGAGGTGACAGCGAGCAATCTGAGTTACCTCTGACAAATTTCTGCTTGTTAGTGGATTTTTTGTTGGATATCGTTTCTTTGGTAAGAATTGCTTTATTCATTGCTAATATTGGGATTCTGTATATTTAGAGTCTACAGAAATACTGTATATACTTTATTACTTGTTTTTCCTGAAAATATATTGACATTAACTGGTGCACACCATTGAAAGAAGTTTTTGTTTTACTGCATGATTTTTGATAGACTGGCTGGACGTAAGTGAAGTGGTTTTTATGATGCTTATACCTGAAAATTTTGGTCTGTCCTCATTTTCTTTTCTCTGTATTCATTACAAGTATAGTCTTTTGTATCTTGATATGTTAGTTTAAATGTACAGCTTTCTTTTAAGGAGCTTTTAAATGTTGTGATAAAGTCTATCTTCTTTTTCTGTTGTCATTGCTTAATGTAGCAAAGACTGTTGGAACTTTTTTCTATAGCTGTCTTTCCTCAATTCTTTGCTTTCTCATTTTAAAGCCTACTAGAAGTATGAGAGTGCTGTGTCAGGTATGGTAATCAGCCTGTTTTTCCTTTAGTTCTTAATAACTTATTTTTCATTCTTAAACTTTTATCTTAAGGTTATTAAAATAATAGTAGCATTCTTTAGTCTTATTGTTATGTTTTGTAATGTAATTTTATAATGAACAATAATACAATAGTTTGAAAAAAGCTAAATATATTACTATTTGTTGGTTATCCAACTAAAGTTAATTTTCTAAATATATTTAGTAAAGCATGCATTTCTTATTTTTGTATATTAAGATATTAATTTTTCTTTTTCCGTGTACTATATGTTTAGAACACAGTTAAGCAAACGATACGTACCTCAGGGTGGAATTTAGTGTTAAAATTTAAAAGTTCTTTACTCTTTGTAAGAGTTTTTTTGTTAAGAGTTTTTTACTTCCTTTGTTAGGAGACTTACATTGAAATACAGACAGAACACTTGCCTCAGCTGTTGCTCAGGATGATTTCTGCATTGACAAGCCACCTTAATACTTTGCACTTGTCTGAGCTTACTGATTCTCTGAGACTCTGCTCCAAGATCCTTAGTAAGGTTCAGCCTCCGTTGCTATCTGCTGGTACAGATGGTATCCTGCAGCTCCCTAGTGGACACAGCAGCTCCATCAAAGAATGGGAAAATAAAAAGGTAATCAATTAAGTTTTGCAGCATTTGGGGAAAAATACTTCTTGGATCATCCAAAGAAATTATAATTGTGATATGATATCTCGATTCTTGTGGAATTTTATGCAGATTTAATGTTAAACATGTATAAATCACTTCAGAATCAGGCCCTAAGAATGAACTAATCAACTAAAGTTTTTAATGTGCTTCCCAAGTCTTATCAAGTAGAATAACTGGACTCAAAAGAATTCACCGTTTTGGTTACATATTAGTCATACTTAAATTCTCTTCCCACCCAGTTTATGTGCATTGGATTAATGCCCAGCATTTATTTTACTGCCACTTTTAAGTTCTTAGAATCATTTAATAAAGAAATAAAAGAAACAAACTAGCCAGCAACTCTTTCACTTTTAACATTGTTTAGCTTGGTCTCTGCAGAGGCACCATGGCTCTGTGAGGTATGTTAAGTGACATGCCCTGAAATCCTTGTTTTCCAGCTGAAGAGAGTAAGGAAACATCATAGAATAAATTAGGTTAGAAGTGACAGTTGCAGAGCACGACTCAAAGCAGGGCTGATTTCAAAGTTAGATTTTACGTTAAAGCTAGGTCACGTCACTCAGGGTCATATCCATCTTAGTTTTGAATATCTCCAAGGATGAAGTGACCACAGCTTCTCTGTAGACCTTGTTTGTTTGCACTGTGTTATTTAATCAGAATTTCCATTGTTGCATCTCGTGTTGATTGCCTCTTGTTCTTTCACTGTGGATTTCTGAGCACACCTCCATCTTTTCAGCTACCTAATGGAAACTCACAGACAGCAGTAAAGACACCTTCAACCTCTCCACAACTTTTAACATTCTTTTAAACTGAATAAATCCAACTCTCTGAGCTTTCCTTCTATAGCAGGAGCCCCTGTGGTGGCCTTCCAGGGGATGTACTCAATACATCAGTGTTTGTTTTGTACTACTGAGTGCAAACTTGGATACAGTATTCTGGTTGTGGTCTTAAACCTGCTGAACAGAAGGGGCTGATAGCTTCCCTTGACCTGCTGACTGTACTTTTGCTAGTACAGTCCTTTATGTGGTTGGCCTTCCTACCCTTATTCTTTCTAGCTAGTTGATACCTTCCTGGTTTGGTTCTTTTTTTTTTTTTTGGGGGGGGGGGAGAGTGTTTTGATTGGTTAGTTTTGGGGTTTTTTTCTATAAACTCTGTTTTGATTGAATGATATTGCCCTTTGAACCTTCACTGGCCTTTTGCTTTCAATTACAACTGACTCATATGTGGGCATGGTTACTGTTAAAAGAGATAGAGTGAATTGAATTGACATGTTTCTAATTGCTTTTGCATTGTATTTAATAAGAGAGGGTCACCATTTATGTCTTTCCAGGCTTTTTAGTACATAGCTTTTACTGTTTTCTGTGATACTAGCTCAAACAAATTTTCATTCTTACTCCATCTCTGGCAAAACAAGACATAATTTACCATATATTATTATGTCTCTGTTTTTATTTATTAATAGAAAAACTTATTAATATTTTTACATTAGGCTCAAATTCCATATTTAAGATGCCTAGGGATTAGGGTATCAGACAACAAAACAACTTCTGGGCCTGTCAGATCTCAGGCAACATTTGCCATCTCCAGTTAAGATACCAGATTCAGAAATATGAGAGCACCTGCATTTACTCCCATTGATTCATGCATTTGTTTCAGTTGTTTCCTTACCACACATTCTCATCAGGAAGGAGAGACTGTGCTACCAGTTACCAAGAAAACTACAGAGGGTTAGAACAGTCCAGAATGTCACTGTGGGTTCTTTTTGAAAATTCATTCATCAGATTTGTACATATTCTGAACTGATGGGGAATTAAGGCGCACAATGAGTCATGAA
This sequence comes from Myiozetetes cayanensis, assembly GCF_022539395.1. NCBI lineage: Eukaryota > Metazoa > Chordata > Aves > Passeriformes > Tyrannidae > Myiozetetes > Myiozetetes cayanensis. Next base: position 80,820,237 of record NW_026087411.1, on the reverse strand, counting down.
GAAATGTTGGTTTTGGAACAACCCTTCTTTCTCATTTCTAAGGAGATGATTTATATTCTTTCTAGTTGCAAATGATTAGTAGTTTTTAAATTAAAAGTTTATATCTTCTTCCATAATTATAACTCTGTATTTGAACAAAATGCCTGTCTTCCAGATCTGGGGATTGATGTACGAAAAGAAAGATACTGGTTAAAGTTGTACCATATATATACCTATAATTAAGATTCCATACACAATTAATAGAAGTCAGAGAGTGTACATTTCACTGATAAATTGAACTGGCTTTATTAGTATAAATGTCATGCTTTACAGAGAGGGTAATCAGGCACTGGAATGGGCTGCCCAGGGAGGTGGTGGATTCACTGTCCCTGGAGGTATTTAAGAAGAGACTGGATGTGGCACTTAGTGCCATAGTCTAGTAACTGTGGTGGTAGTGGATCAAGGCTTGGACTTGATGATCTCAGAGATCCTTTTCAAACCATCTGATTCTATGATTCTATGTGGAAGTGGGAAAAATGTTTTTAGCTTATGAAAAATTTTATTCTTCTATTACAGCTCCACAGTTCACTTTCTAAGGTGTATTGACAACTTGTAGTTGTTATGTTAAATGAGGCTGATTTTTCCTTCCAAATGAGACAAAACTTTGATAGTTGTGGTTCTTCTACCATTAATGTATTTAGACAGTCATTAGGTAAAAATAGGAGCCCCTGGTGGTCTAGTGGTAAAGGCGCCGCGCTATCACCGCGGAGACCCGGGTTCGATTCCCGGTCAGGGCCACTCCCGGGCAGGTGGGGCTCGTTAGCCCTTAAAGGCAACCCACCTACGTCCTAAGGACCTCGCTGCCACCATCCAAGCTCGCTTGGCCCCGGCAGATGAACCTTAGGATTAAAGGGTGGGCTCAGTTCCGCGCACACTGTGTCTCACCTAAAAAATCCAATGCGCAGGCTGGAAGGTGTAAAGACCTTCCCTGGATCTTCGCTCGCGAAGACTGGCCATTATGATTATTATTATGAGGTAAAAATAATTTAATATTTAATGTAATTATTTACCTGTACAGTGAGAACTTCAAAAGGATGATCAGCAAAGCGTATACTTTTTCATACTCTTTCAAGTGTTCCCACTCTTCTTGGCTGACATCCTTTTTGTCTCCTTTGCATACAAGCACTTGTGATTCCTTTATGACTTCGGCATTAACAGATTAACAAATATCTTGTCCTTTTGTAAACATACTAAAATCTAAAGTATTAATATAATCTTGCTAGCTAAAGTGACCATAAGCATCATAGTTCAATGTCCTGCTTCCTGCTGAAGGGAGGGTTTTTCTTTGATGTATGAATCTTTTGGTTTATGATGCTGTATAAATTAATACCTTGTGCCTACACATTTCAGCATTCTTTCCTAATAAAGTAGACATGATTATGATATGAAGAAAATGTTAAAAGCAATAATATTTAAAATATTTTGCTTGATAAGCATTTTTTTATTGTTAGCTTGATCTGACAGGCTTACCGAAGCACCAAATGTCATTTTGCTTGAAATATACTTATTAATTTAATAGATTTGATCTAGTCTGTGGAATAAAACTTCTGCTTTTAGATGAGATGCAAATAAATATTTTCTCACTAAGACTGAAATAACCCATTTTAAACAGTCATTAAACTTTTATTTCACTCAGGTGCCATCAGTTTCAGTTGAAAATCCTAATGACGTCTTTGAAGATGGTGAAAATCCTCCAAGCAGTCGATCATCGGAAAGTGGATTCACTGAGTTTGTACAATACCAGGCAGATACGACTGATGACATTGACAGAGCACTGAATGAAGGTCATGGTGCACCTGGCATTCCTATTATTGGTAGCACGTCCTCGGAGACTGAGACAGCATCAACTGTGGGATCTGAGGAGACCATTGTACAACCTCCTTCCGTAATGACACAGGGGACAGCAACTCGTAGTGGGAAAACGATCCAAAAGACTGCAATGCAGTGCTGTTTGGAGTATGTCCAACAGTTTTTAACCAGATTTATCAACCTGTATATCATTCAGAGTAATTCCTTGTCTCAGCCCTTAGGGGCAGAGCTTCCAGTAGACATCACTACAGTGCAAGGACAGAGCACAAAACGGGACAGAGAATCACAGGATGATGCTAAGGTAAAGAAAACAAACAAGAAAACACCACCAAAAGAATACCTTCCTGCCTTTATTGCTGCATGTCAGCTGTATCTTGAATGTTCAAGCTTTCCCATTTACATTGCTGAAGGAAACCGTACTTCAGAATTACATCCTGGGAAGCCTGAAGTTGGTAAGCTGCACTCTTATTTGTCTTAAAATATAAATTTTTATCCCCACCCCCCACCCCCCAAAATAGAGTAATAGCGTTCATGCTTTGTGTGTGTTGCTGTTTGCTGCTGTTCGCAGAAATACAAGTTTTCTTCTGTATCAGTTGTTTTGCTTTTTGGAAATTAAATTATTTTCTCATAGATTTTTAAGAATATTGCTGGCATGGGATTTGATCTAATCAACATTGGGGTGACAAATATAAATTACACAAACTGAAGCCTGAGAGTAGAATCTGAATTGTCAGATGTTCCTTTCTACTGTATGGATCCACGATGTTTTCTTTGTAATATTTTGTAATGACTACAGTTCACATCAAGTACGTTTTTAGCTTCATTTTAGCAGTTTTGGATTGATGTGCACATGGATCACTTTGGCAATACATGGAAATTGTAAGCTGCTGTCTAATAAAAATCATACCAGATAAGAAATGCATTAAGTCTACTTTGCTCCTATTAAAGGAGCAGTTCTTGCAAGAAGTTCTTCAAACTATAGTTCCATGGTGAGATTTGTGAATTATGAATATGCTTTACAGATAGGTGAAACCATTCAGATACAAATAAAGATGTGATTTAAACACATAACTGTTGACAGTTATGGATTACTGTAAAATGTGATGTTCTAGATGGACAATCTACTTTTACAGTTTGTAGTCTTCAGTTTACAGTTCCACTTTTTGTTCTACTTCTGGTCTGCAGTTTAAGAGTTACTCCTTAAAATGGTGTCATGGTGGGTATGCTTGGAGAATGCAAGAAATAGTTACAATAATTTTTACTACTGTCACAGTCATCTTCTGTGATTTTATTTTTTTCGAGGAAACTTCATGGTTGCAGCTTTTTGTTTCTTATCCACAATTTTCAAGATCTATTAAAGGCTAAGTGGTGGGCAGTGCCTGGAGATGAGTAGTTTTTTGGCTTTTGGAAAAAAGCATATTAATTTAAGATGACTGCTGCTTCTATTTCTGTGGTCTTTAAGATGTGTTGTGTATATGTCTTCATTATACAGCCAGGAGCAGAGCACATATTTGACTTCATAACATCCATATATATAAAATATTTATGTCAGTTGAAGGCAACTTGGTTTTAACTGTTTATTAATTAAGGGTATTACAATACTGAAGATCTGCTACCTTTTATAAAAGATCCGTCTCAGGATCAGGATTTTCCCTGGAAATGTGAATTTTTATTTATTTATTTTTCCCAAACACTGGCAGCCTACAAATGAGTGTTGTGTCCAAAGGCTAAAAATATTTAAAAAGTCAGCTGTTTGCTCATTACCTTTTTGTGCACATAGCACTTTTGATTATTGCTGCCTTGTCCACTGCAGAGCAGAAAGCCTCTAGAGCCTGAGTAGTATGTGCCTTGTATGAAGGCAGTGATTCTAGGAGTCCTTTTCACTTTTTGTTAAATGTCTTGTTGTGTTTCTTGTTCATCATCTGAGCCTTCCCATTTGTAATGTCATGTTTACAGTCTATTAAACTTTGTAACTAATGTAACTTTGAGGAAAAAGCATAAATTGTAGGTGGGTAAAAGCAGCAGGAAGAATTTTGTTTCAAATGTAAACATTTGTTGCACAGAATGGCAGGGCAGATGGAAATACTGATGGGAATGGGGCTGCATAGCAGTCCAGGAGTTCTACTGCCCATAACACAAAATTCCAGTGGAACAGAGAATGAAACAATTCATCATCATCATCATGGCTAGGCTTCACGAACGAAGATTTGAGAAGGGCTCTACCCACGCTTGCTGCAAGTGCGCTGATGGCTAAAAAGGCCAATGCAAGATAGACAAGTCCGGTTGCAGAAGGCACAGCAGAAAGACTCCCCAGGTGATATCGACAAGATGCGATTCTTTCTGCGTTGTCTTTTCTCCTCGAGAGTGATCCTGCGTGTGTTCTCAAAAGCAGCAGCAGCGTTATAGATGGTGTGTCTCCAGGCCTCCCGATTGGAGGCCAGAGTAGACCAATGGTGATGATCGATATGGCCAAGAATGAGGGATTGTTTCAGGCAGTCCTTGTATCTCCTCTTTGGGGCTCCTCTCTTGCAGCAGCCAGTGGCAAGTTCCCCATAGAGCACGATCTTAGGGAGGCGGTAGTCCTGCATCCTGGAGACGTGCCCTGCCCAGCACAGCTGTGTTCTCAGCAGCATGGCCTCAATGCTCGTGACTGCTGCCTGTTCAAGGACAGGCGTGTTGGTCACATAGTCAGTCCAGTGGATGTTTAGGATTGTACGGAGGCAGCGCTGATGGAAGCGTTCTAAGAGACGCAAGTGGTGACGGTAAATGACCCATGATTCAGATCCATATAAAAGAGTAGACAGTACAATGGCTCTGTAAACGCTGATCTTTGTACTTTTCTTCAGGTGTTTGTTTTGCCACACTCTTTTATGGAGTTTACCAAAAGCTCTGTATGCTTTGCTAACCTGTTGTCTATGGAACAATATAGTTACCATAATTCCTACACCACCCTATCTATTGATATGGTTTTTTATACTGCAAAAGAGGTTGTTTTTATTGAAAAGTTCCTAAATTTGGAACATGTTTTTGGTGGGTTGCAATAATGATGAGACCCAATTGCTCTTAATCACCCTTGAGAGTCATCAGTCTATTTATTTGAAGGAGCCAAATTAATCTGATATCGATAGAACTTAATTGTGCTTAAATTTTTCTGTATGCTTAATTTCTCAGCTATCTTTAATTGAAGAAATTAAAAAGGGAACTAAGTGAAGCTGAGAAAAATGGTTGTATCAGTAAACTCTAGAACACTGTATGGAATTGTTAGGTGTATTTAGGCTCCAGTTTACACTCCAAAATTAACTGCTGTGGATATAAATTAGAAATTGCATTGTTCTTCACTTGATTATAAATAGAGACTGTATTTGTTCCTGTTAAATAACACTTTTTCACTTGTGTCTGATTCTGGAAGCATTCACCTTTTTAGAAATGTGATCAATAGAGTCCTTTAGAAGTTTTAAGAGAAGTTACTTGGGTATCTCTAAAGCAAAAGGGTGCAATATTCACTGGGAGAGTTGACTGCGAACTTCAGAGAAAGGCACTTCCACTATCAAGCCATAGTATGGCATTAAGTGAGCGGACAGTAAGAAGGGGAAAACAACCACCTACAGGGAAAACAGAGTAGGGTCTTGTAGGATCAAGTTTCTGCACACATAACATCAATTTTCACAGAAACTTCTAAAGTGTTGTCAGAAAAATCTCTATTTTTTTGTCAGTTCAAACTTAGTTTAGGTATGTAAATAATTCTATATGTATATTATAATATATAATATAATATAATATAATAATGTCCTAGGTATTTTTATATATCTCTAAAATATACCACAGAATTGTTTCAGACTAAGACCTACAGTATTAAGGTCTGATTGCTGGTCAAAAATTTTGAGAAGGAGGAAAGTGAATGGAAGTATGTATAAACTACTAAAAGTTCAGTTTTACCTAAAGCATGAAATGATCTGGATACATTTCTATAGAATTTATTTTTATCTTCCTTTTCAAAATTTTCTATTCATATTTGGTTACTAAATGTTTGAAGTGATACAGTATTGCATTCTTAATTGTATTATCCTAAAGATACATCAGGAATTATTTCTCTTGCATACATTTTCCTAATCCCATACAATGGACTTAAAATATGAAAGATAAAGGACAATTGTTCATATGGTTATGGGATATAAGAGGATAAATCCATAATATTTAAAATTGTTAAATGAATATGTAATCTGTGATTTTTATTTCAGATTGTGAACAAGTACAGCCTCCACTGTGGCTACAGACTTTAATGCATGCTTGCAAGCAAGCAAGTGATTTCAGTGTTCAGGGTGTTACTATTTCCCTTGTGATGGACTTGGTTGGATTGACTCAATCTGTTGCTCTTGTCACTGGAGAAAATCTGAACAGTGTGGAAACTGCTCAGCCTCTTAGTCCTAACCAGGGAAGAGTGGCTGTTGTCATCAGACCTCCTCTTACTCAAGGCAATCTGAGATATATGGCTGAAAAGACAGATTTCTTCAAGGTAAGATGCAGTACCTCACTGCTGTTTTCTTTATGCTTCTTTACCTTTCTGGTGAAGTCTTTGCCCCCTTTCCATCCTTGGTATGGTAAACCAGATTTTCTTACTGAGTATTTTGGTAACAGTTGTAACTGTGTTAAAATCTAAATGAAAATACACAGTAAGTCTTCCTGTTGCAATTCTCTTACTGACCACATGAGTGAAAATCCTTGTTTAAATGAATATTTTAAACATATAAACAAACCCTGATTGAATAGCAGCATTTATCAGCAAAGGTATAAAACTGAGATGTGCATAATGTAGGACTCTGCTAAACACCAATCTTTGCATTTGTGTGATTTATGTAAGAGATCATTTACAAAAGATAATCAGCAACAGAGTATATTATGTATTTCAATGAAAATTGATTTCTAGAGAGTTCTGACTCTTAACAGGAAATTTTTGTGTAGTAAGTAATTGCATTGTTTAAAACAGTTCCTTCTGTTCATGGAAAAGGAACTATTTTACAGATTGCCTCTTGGTCACAGTGTCCTCAAATATAATGTCTCCCATCATTGCATAGAGCTCAATGTAGTCTAGAGCAAAACAAGGCATGGTAGTCACTCACTTGTGTCTCTTGCAACTTTTCTTTTCATGTACAAAGCATATAGCTTTAACTCTTTGGGACCAGTTGGGTGATGGAACTCCTCAGCATCATCAGAAGAGTGTGGAGCTCTTCTACCAGCTGCACAACCTCGTTCCATCTTCTAGCATTTGTGAAGATGTTATTAGTCAGCAGCTGACTCACAGAGACAAGGCAAGTTGTTCATATATTTACTAAAATATGAGTTAAGTACGTAACTATAGAAATACATGTGGAAAAAGGACTTGTCCCTTCAGAGGAGGGTATAAATAACTTCAAAATTGAAAAAATGTTGCCTTGCATATTTTTAAATGTTATTTTAGCTCTGTGATAAGCTTCTAGTTTTATGCTAGACAAAGAGATTTTTCAGCATTCAGCAATAGGCGCTACTTCCCAATATATAGAGCACATGCTTAGCTTTTGCTGCTGTTAGTAAGAGTTCTTCTTGTTATGACAGGTACTTTAGTTTTTTTCCTCACCTAGAAATTTATTTCACATAGAGACTGTCAATTTGACACTTGAGTTGAGGCCTTTGTAGTGTTTTAAATTTTAGATCCATGAGTTGTTTTCACAGCCCCAACAGAATTAATGGTTACACACTCTAGCAACACAAGATTGTGTGACTTCACGAACAGTTATCTTTTTACCTTTCTATCAGAGTTACCAGGTCAACAAAAGTGAATGTGAGCCACTCTGTCAATCACTGCAGTTCACAGCTTGCTGTATTGTTAAAATTGGTGATGATTTTTAGTTTAGGCAGGTCTGTGAACTGCTGTGACTGTGGATGTGGCACTCTCTCATTTCTGCCAACCTTCCTGTGAAAACAGTAATTTCATACATCTTCCCAGCATGGGTTGCAAGGGCTCACATGGAGTCATCAGTATGTGTTTGAGAATTGGTATTTTCACTCTTTTCAGCAGATGTTAGTGCATTGTTTTGTGTAACTGTATATATTTTGTAGCAGTGTTATGGGTTGTTTACCTGTGAGAAGCATATTTTTCTAAATACAAGTGATGTTTGCTTTACTTTCTAGGATGCTACTGTCGCTCTTGGTTTTTGTTTCTGACGTAGGGTGGTGGTTTTGCTTTGTTTGTTTTTAGTTTTTGTCTAATGTGATTTGTCTTGTGTCCTTTCTGTAACTTTCGTAGCTTTTACTTAAAGCTTTCGTTATTATGGCAGATACTAGTTTTATTAGCTGTTGCAAAGCTTCTGAAGTGGTATTGATGTAAATGAAGTCTGAAGTATTCCAAATTGTCACAGTGCTTTTAACAAATTTTAATTTTGTCTCATTTTGGTTGGAGGTAAACACCTGTTGCTCATTCCCTATAACAATATATTTTAAGAACAAACAAGTGAAAATCTTTGTCCTTTTGTCTCTGCTTGTCATCTAGTAATTCAGTTTAAGCCCTTACTGTACTTGAAAGTAATTTTGATGTTTTATTCAGTGTAATTTTCCTGAATGCTGTGCTTTGTTCACCCCTACAACTGCTTAGTAGCTTCCTTGTCTATTGCATCCACGTATTCAAATCACAGCATGACATTTATTGTTTGCAGCCTTGCTGGAATAACTCTTTGCCTTGATCAGCCCCAGTAAAGAGATAAACATAACAATTGTTACTTTGGACCATTTTTACCATTAAATATAAGGAGTTGGACTTTGATGGTCCACGTGGGTCCCTTCCAACTCAGGATATTGTATAATTTAATGAATATTCTGTATATTATTACTAGTTATTATAAGTCCTTTGGGCATGTCCTATTTGTCCAAATAAAATTCAAAGTTCCAGAGCTAAATTTGAAGAACTCTTATCTATGACATATCTAGCTAGAAAATTCTTATGTCTCCTTCTAGCCAACTTATTTTCATTCCCTAATTGCCATGTGTACTGTGTTTAATCCCATCATTACAGATGCTATAGCTAGTAATTCTTTTTCTTTCTCTGCCTTTTCTCTGTTTCTTTTTCCTTGAGTTTTCATATTGAAAAGCTTGCACGTTTCTTCGTGATCTCTTCTAGTGCCAGGATAACCTCACTGAAAACAGAGTTGTGTAATTTGCAGAAGTAAAATGAGTATTGTTCAAGCTACCACACTTTTAAAACTTTTAAAACTTTTAAAACTTTTTTCAAGCTAGATTTTGAAACTAAGTCATTTAAGATCATTATGGAGGAGAGTCCTTTCATGGTGCTAAATTGCTCACAGAGACCTATTGTTGAGTTTTACTGGTTTTAAGATTAGAAAATAGTATTTGAATGTGTAGTCAAAAAAGCTAATTTTAATAATTTCATTATATCTTTTAAGCTACTGTATGACTCGTTCCAGTTCTTATCAGGAATTCTTACATTCTGAGAGATCTAACTTATTATTTGGTCCACAGAAAGTAAGAATGGAAGCTCATGCTAAGTTTGCAGTGCTGTGGCATCTCACCAGAGACCTTCATATTAACAAATCTTCTTCCTTTGGCCGTACCTTTGACAGGTTGGTGATTGCAAGCATGATTCAGTTGAAATAGTTTTACTTCAAAATCTTAACTACATTATACTGGCAAAATAATGTGTTTAGAAATTGGAGAACTACAGTGCAGTAGAACTACTGAGTTCTTGCTGTGTTTTGATAAAAACAAAAGCAGGAGAGAGAAGCCAGCCTAGAATTGAATTATATGAAATAGAAAGAAACAATAAAATTAAGAAAACTTAAGAAAAAAATTGCAAGCGAATACTAAAATATGAAAGTTCTTTTCCATAATCTGTTTTGTGTGTATCGTGCAAGAGGACATTTATAGCAAGCAGCAGAGGATTTCTGTTTTGTGTTCAGAGTACCTTCTTAGAAAAGACTAAGTGATCCAGACTCTGAACTAGGTTTGTCTTCCTTAGCTAGCACAAGTGTTGTGGAAAAGTGTTTATTTATATTTCCTAAGGCATACTTAGCTGTAGGAAGTGGAGTAAAAAGGTTGTTATTTCTTTGGCTTGATACCATCACTCATTGCATAAGTGGTGATAAATTCTATGTGTACAGCTAAAGCTTTTAAATATGTACTACTGGAGGATGTAAAACAGTAGGTAAAATTCAGAGTCCAATGTATGTATTATTTTTTCCCAAGTCTGGAAAGGATTCTAAAGGCTAGAACTATTAAAAAAAGAAAATAGTGACAGCAGGAACTGCTAAATTGTCAAGTATATTTCTCCTCTCTATTCTTGAAGACAAAATCTTTGAATAAGTTATCTTTTCCATGTATCCTTGTGAACTGGCTTTTAAAGTTGTATATTTTTTAATGATGCTAGCACTCAGAAGGCAACAAAAGCTTGTTATGCTAGCAGCTTTACACATATTTGAACTAAGTATACAACTGCTACTATTAGAGCAACTATCTTAACAGACTCTATTACTAGCTCTTCCTTTCTTCATTAGACTAGACTAAAATATAAAACTTCAGTTTGCAAAGTCTGGATTGCAAAGAAAATAGTGTTTTATTTGGAGAAGACACTGGAGTATGTACTGATATGTTAAAATTTGTCATATATCAGATTAAAATGGGATTGCTCTGTGAGCAGTGCAGAATTTCTGCTAGATTCATTCACCTTTCTATTCTAGGTCTTTGTTTATCATGCTGGACAGTCTCAATAGCTTGGATGGTTCTACATGGTCAGTGGGACAAGCTTGGTTAAATCAAGTGCTTCAAAGACATGACATTGCAAGGGTTCTTGAACCTTTGCTCCTCCTCCTTCTTCATCCGAAAACTCAGCGAGTTTCTGTTCAGCGAGTACAGGCTGAATGTTACTGGACTAAATCTCCCAATCACCCTGAAGAAGAAAATGAAAAGCAGTTCATGCAGAAGTTTAGCTGTGCTGATGGTATGTACACAAGAAGACTGTAAGAAGTTCCTTAATAAATTCTTTGACTGTTGTTTATGTGCAACATTAGAAACAGCAGAAATTTTTGAGGGTAACTCAAAAACACAAGTGCTGGAATAGCTACTGCTTATATGTGCATTTGTGTGAGTTTTTTTCTAATTCAAGTGACATTGAAGTTTTATTGTTCTCAAATTAAGGTGATATGCAAGTGTTCTAATGCAGAGTGTTTTCTTATGTCTTACTGAGCCTTGGTAGAAATTAGGAATGTGGCTTGAAGCTTAACCAAGAAATGAAATGCTTTTATGACCAGTGACTTGGGACTGGCTGAAAACATACCAATAAGGTTTGAAGGTGTTTGCACATATTGTGCAATTTTAGTACCATACTACTAATTCTTTTTTTATGAAAATAAAAGCAGATACAACTGCGTAATATTTCATGGGAGAATTGTGGTTTTTTGCTAAGGTGTGCTGCTAAAATAATCTTGCTTTGTTTGTGTAATGTGAATGTATAATTTAACATTTTTTTTCTGCTGTGAAATGGAAAGACACTGTTTACCATGTCTTTATAATCTGAAGTCTTAATAAGAGTTTAAACTCTAACTTTTATTTCTAAATTCTTATTCTGAAGAACAAAATCTTATGTGTATACATTTTTTGTGTTCTTTAAGCATTCTCCCATGTGCCTGTAAACCAAGGACAACTTATTATACCTAAAGAAGGCAATGAAAAACCACTTGCTATGGATGAAATGGAGAACTTCAGCCTGACTGTGAATCCTCTGAGTGACAGGCTTTCCTTGTTAAGTACCAGCAGTGAGACCATACCAATGGTTGTGTCTGATTTTGACCTTCCTGACCATCAAGTTGGAAATACTGCAGAGCTCTGACTCAGGCTGTTCTCAGTCATCTACTGGAGACAACATCAGTTATGAAGTGGAAACAGAAAGTCTGAGTGCTCAAGATAGCTCTCAGACTCTGAAAGAAGACTCACCTGATGAAATTGTGCAACAAGTGGTTACAGATCTTATATGCAAAGTTGTAAGTGGTCTCGGAGAAGAAGTTGAACTAGTTAAAGATAGTATACACTCTGAGGATACTTCATGTAAATTCAGTTCTTTGGATAACTCTGTAGAGGTGGCAAAAAATGATGATCAAAATATTGAAAGCAGTCAGAGTAGTTTGCTTAGTAATGACAGCTCGCAGTTGCTGTCAGCCTCAACTGAGACTGGACTTGAGAGCTTAGGAGATGAAATTTCAAGAAATAACTCCTCACCTTGTATTGCAGAAAGCCAACAATCTTTCTCTGATCTCACTCTTTCTTCCACTGAATCAAAGTCCAGAAAGCGAAGCCACAGTAGTATTCAGTTCAGCTTTAAAGGAAAGCTACCAGAAAAAATGTCAGAAAAAGAAACAATTGTCAAAGAGGCTGGTAAGCAACCAGGTGCAAAGCCTAAGGTGAAAATAGCCAAAAAGAAAGATGAAGAGAAGAAGAAATCACAAACAGAAAAGCTTAAGCAAACAAATGTCTTCTTTAGTGATGGTCTTGATTTAGAAAATTGGTACAGTTGTGGAGAAGGAGAAATTTCAGAAATAGAAAGTGATGTGGGGTCCCCAGGAATGCGAAAATCTCCTAACTTCAATATCCATCCACTGTATCAACATGTGCTGCTTTATCTCCAGCTGTATGACTCTTCAAGGACGTTGTATGCTTTTTCTGCAATTAAAGCGATTCTGAAAACAAATCCTTCAGCTTTTGTAAGTGCCATCTCCACTACCAGTGTCAACAACGCGTACACTCCTCAGCTTTCATTGCTCCAGAATCTTCTAGCCAGGCATCGGATATCTGTTATGGGCAAGGATTTCTACAGTCACATCCCAGTTGATTCCAACCATAACTTCCGGAGCTCTATGTACATAGAAATTCTTATCTCCTTGTGTTTGTACTACATGCGGAGCCACTATCCAACTCATGTGAAAGTCACCTCACAAGATCTAATAGGAAACCGTAATATGCAAATGATGAGTATAGAAATCCTGACGCTTCTCTTTGCTGAGTTGGCAAAAGTGATAGAAAGCTCTGCCAAAGGCTTTCCTAGTTTTATTTCAGACATGTTGTCCAAGTGCAAGGTCCAGAAAGTGATCCTGCATTGTCTGCTGTCTTCTATCTTCAGTGCACAGAAATGGCACAGTGAAAAGATAGCTGGAAAAAACATAGTGGCTGTAGAAGAAGGTTTCTCTGAAGACAGCCTTATAAATTTTTCTGAAGATGAGTTTGACAATGGCAGTACTCTGCAGTCACAGCTTTTAAAAGTACTTCAGCGGCTGATTGTGCTGGAACACAGAGTAATGACTGTGCCTGAAGAAAATGAAACAGGGTTTGACTTTGTCATAACGGACTTGGAGCACATTGGTCCCCAGCAGCCAATGACTTCTCTTCAGTATTTACATTCCCAGCCAATAACCTGCCAAGGCATGTTTCTCTGCGCAGTGATACGAGCTTTACACCAGCACTGTGCCTGTAAAATGCATCCCCAGTGGATTGGCCTTATCACTTCTACGTTGCCTTACATGGGAAAAGTTCTTCAAAGGGTGGTTGTTTCAGTGACTCTTCAGCTCTGCAGGAACTTGGATAATTTAATTCAGCAGTATAAATATGAAACTGGATTATCTGATAATAGGTATGTGTATGTAGAGTTCTATTACCTTTTTAAGTACCTTTGATTGGGTGGCATTACTTTATCATCAGATTAACCCATTTTAAAAAACATTTAATCTCTTCTTTTAGGCCTCTCTGGATGGCATCAGTCACTCCCCCAGATATGGTTCTTACTTTACTAGAAGGGATCACAACAATAATTCATTATTGCCTCCTGGATCCATCTACACAGTATCATCAGGTAAACTTATCTGGTATCTGAGTTTCCTATGCAGTACATGTCAAATTAAATCTGAGTGGGAGAAATACTGAATATGTTGATTTAGCTATAAGTTTGGTTTTTGTTGATAATATGCACATCTCAAACAGAGAAACAATTTTCTATGAATTGTACTTTTAAGAGTTGTTTACTTGTTTTGCTTTTTTTATTTTTGGTTACCCTGAAGTAACTAAAGAGTGAACTCCTTCACTTTCAAACCTCTAAAATGCCACTTTTTAAAGCTACTGGAACTTCCCAGACTGATGCTTAATGTATTACTTTGTCTGGGTTTGTGTTTATCTTGCAATATGTCAAGACATTATTTTTCTGCTCCTTCTGCATATTCACAATTTGTCTTTTAAGTCAAGCAGTATTTTTAGATCTGATATTCTGAGCACAGTCTCAGTTAAGAATTTGGCCCAGATTCTGTAAGAAGCTTTTACCCTTTTTTCTCTGTAGTATTGTTTTTGCACTTTTTTTCCTGTTCTTACACCCCTTTCCCTTCTGTTCATTTAAGAGAGACTGAAAGTGTCTTCCGTTCATGTAAGTAAATAACTTTGCCTAGAGTATTTGTTACACTTAAAATTCTGAAATAATTGTTTTGCTAAGGAATAGATAGGTGATACAAAACTGATTGCTGTAGACATGAGACCTCACATGTTCAGAATACATTTGATATTTCACAGCTGAGTCAGAAGATTCTTTAACTGTTATTTTAACAGAATCAAAACTTATAAGCACTATAAGAATTATTGACAAACCGTTTTGAAAGAGTTAAGGTTAAAAGCTCCCGTGTCGTTTAAGTCTCAGTTTACACTCTTTTAATTATGCTGTTTATGTAGATATTTAATACTCTCTTCTCTCCCCTGAAAATCTACTAGCTTTTGGTTAATGTAGATCAGAAGCACTTGATTGAAGCACGCAATGGGATACTATCTATCTTGCATATGATCATGTCTTCTGTGACTTTGCTGTGGAGCATCCTGCACCTTGCAGATTCTTCAGAGAAAACTACTGCTGCTGCTGCATCCATTACCACTATTAATCTTGGGTCAACAAAGGTCAGAATATCAAGGATAATTTAAGTTGTTTAATAATACCTCTATGAAATAATTTGAAATGAAAATAATTTCAGTTCCCTTCCCTTAACTCTGAATTTGTTTTAATAGCTTTATCCTCATCTACTCACCCCACAAACAAGACTTTTATAAATGGGTATTCAATCTGCTTTTAAACTCGAGTGTATTGGTTCAAGGCAATAATGTCTCATCTCTTTATTTCCTGCAAACGAAATGAAATCCATCCTGAAAAGATTTAAGCCACCCTTTTACGCCTCAAAAGATATACAGTAGTAATGTAAAATCTTGACAAAAGAGAACTCTCCTCTTAAAACATCTAGTACTATGTAAGAGCACTTGTGAACTGGTTCCTTTCCTCATTCTCTTCCCATGCACTGATGTCACTGCATGGGGAAATGCCGTAGCAGATAGTGAGCTGGTGATCATAAAGAAGAGAACCTGAGAAAGAGTCAAATAATATTGAGAATGCTGCTTCACCTTCTTATCAGCTCAGACTTGTGTTTCGTGGTGTGAAATAGGAAAACATAATTTGAAATGTTTTAAATTAAGATTTCCTCATTTAATTTGAATGCTCTCAAATATTGTTTGTGATGATGCTGCTACATCCTTTTCAACCTTTGTCATTCAGGTTGAAGGAATTTTCACAGACAGCATCCATGGTTGTATTTGTGCTGCCTATAGCATTTCCTATGCACTGAAAGGATGGGGATATACTTCTTGATGGTCTATAATACTATGTATCTTCTAAAAAAGATAAACTATTCTACTCTGGTTAAACATGGCAAGTTTTCTGTACATCCCAGCTTTCCTTTAATTTACCCAAATCTGTATTATTCAAAAGATTATTCAACATGTCCTGTGTATGAAAAAGTCCAGTTTGAATTCACCTTATCTGGTGCAGTATTCCATTTTTATAAGAGTTAGTGATAGTAGCCATCCAAGTATGAGTTTGTAGCTAGTTGTTTTAAACATAATGCTGAGGTGCTTATCTAAAGGAGTATGTGTTCTGCTTTCACGTTTTAGAATTTGAGGCAACAGATCCTGGAGCTTTTGGGTCCGATTTCAATGAATCATGGTGTTCACTTCATGGCTGCCATTGCATTTGTATGGAATGAAAGGAGGCAAAACAAAAATACTTCTAGGACAAAGGTATGTCTGTACTATAGTGGTCACTTCAAATAGTGGTAATAGCTTTAAGTGATTTAGAAGCAGGAAGAAAAAATTCGGACAGTCCACTGGAAAAAATACAATGAAATATATACAATATTTACATTTCTGATTAGCAGCTGTACTGTCAGGGAGCTACCATTTTAGAATGGGATAATCCTCCTGAATTCTTCAGGAGAAGAGTAAGTGATACCAAGTCTCTAGATGGAGTGTTAATTACTATCGTTTCAATCCCATGAGGCCAGCTGTCTTAATTTTAGCATAGCTATTGTCTGTGATGGTAATCTGTGACATACATTTGATTCTTTCAGGTTATACCTACAGCAGGTGAAGAACAACTTCTACTGGTCGAGCTGGTTCGCTCTATCAGTGTTATGAGAACAGAGACTGTCATACAAACCGTGAAAGAAGTTTTGAAGCAGCCTCCAGCCATAGCAAAGGACAAGGTAGGAAAACTGTAGAGATGCTATTAATTTGTTTAATGTCCTCTTAATGAAGCCTAGAACATTGGTGATACAGGTGCTTCATTCACAAAGCTGAGCAGAAAACTGCAAAAATTTTCACAGTATCTAATAGATGGAATAACTTTTGGAGGGAACTCATACCTTCTTAAGTCATTGCTATTTACTGAACAACTCTAAAATCCTGCCTACTGCAGGATTGTAGTAAACATAGCAAAAAACACTGTACAAGGCCTTCTTTTGTGGGGAGTTGCTGCTTACATTAGGGAAACAGGTTTATTCCTTGCATCAGGTTGTTTTTTTTCAGGTGGGAAAGAGAAGTGAGGAAAAGAGGGAATAACAAAAAAAAAAAAAAAAAGAAAAAGGAGAATAACTTTATAGAAAGATTTCTAAAGGGACATTTGGTAATATCCTAATGAAATAAGCTGCATATTCAGACACTCAGACATTAGATCATTGTCAGTTTTGCCCTGGCAAAAAAAAGTCCCTTTTACTTCCTGATGACACAAGTTTCATATCTTTTTATAGAAACACCTTTCACTGGAAGTCTGCATGTTGCAGTTTTTCTATGCTTATACTCAAAGGTAAGAAAAGTTAAATTTTATTCCTGTCCTCAAGAAGCAGATGAAAAATTTGAATATTTTGCATCTTTTTCTAATCTCTAGGATGAGAAATACCCTGTGTAATATAAATAGTGAAGGAAGAATGATTTTGAACTGCAAAATAGGTGATTTATTTTGTGAGTTCCCTAGTTCTGCACCACCTTTCTTCCCCCAGCTAAAAGTCCTGCAAGTAATCTGCCCCTGCCCAAAGCAAGCTGATCTTAATTGGGCTGTAACTCATTGTTACCGCTTCAACCTTGGAGTGAAAAGTACCTACTTTGAATGTGCTGCTCTTCTGCCTTCCCCTGTTTCTAAATTACTTGATATAGCTACCTAGTATTACATGAAAAACCAAAGAATCTGTAAGGACACTGAATCACAGTATCTGACTGGACAATTGTGAGGTAGAAAGCAAATGGGGGAATACCTGAGGGAGACAATGTTGTTTTCATTGACATTGCTACCCTCTCTCTTAGGATTCCAGTGACCAGCTTAGTAGACAGCTGGGCAGCACTGCTGCTTCTATTAAAAGATTCCATCCAGGTTGGTCTTCCAGCTCCGGGGCAGTTTCTCATACTTGGGTAAGTGCTGTTGATCTTTGCAGTTTCCAAATAAGCTCAAATGTCAGTGTGTGAAATCATACTGAAGTGTTAGTGTTTTCAAATCTCTATCACTTACTTTTGACTAGTAGAGTAATTGCATGAGTTCTGTTCAGAGTCCAGTCAAATCAGTTTCTTCTCTGAGGAATAGTTACATAAATTAAATTTTATATTACAATATGATATAAGCCATGATCTTACCTTACTGATTATTTGAGTGATTCAACCTCTTTAAGCAACAGGCAGAAGTTTCTGCCTTTTCTTAGAAAATAACTACAGTGACTATTTCTTAGGTATGTGAAAATTCTTAGCATGAAAACAGTTTTTGGAGTGTTAGAAATAAAATTTTGAATATGATTTTCTTTATAAACCTTCAGGGACCATTTTCTTGAATATTTTAAATTTATCTTCCCTAGTAAACTGTCTCCAAAGAGACTTTTGTATATAGTTGAGTAAAACATGTTCTTGGTAAACTCTTAGGATACGATCAAAATTAACTTAAGGAACTTGAAAGGATGCTTTCTCAAATATTGATAAGTAGCAATCACTGAAGGCTTAATAAATAAATAATACTGTGCAAATAAATGTCTTCAGATTTGTCCTAACCCTTAAAATTAATGAATAATGTATTATGGGAATAAGATCCATATTTACTTGTATATTTTTTCAGTGTTCTTAATGAGTTCATCATGAAAAACCCAAGTCTGGAGAATAAGAAAGATCAAAGGGATCTCCAGGTAAGAAATTTATTGTATTATCTTTTGAAAGTATTGAACAACCAATCATAGAATCATAGAATGGTTGGGGTTGGAAGGAACCATAAAGATCATCTACATCCCAGCACAGGAAGGATATTGACCTCTTGGAGCAAGTCCAGAGCAGGGCACCAAGTTGATTAGAGGGATGGAGCATCTCTCTTATGAGGAAAAGCTGAGAGAATTGTGTTTGTCAGCCTGGAAAAGAGGCTTTGGGACCTAATTTCAACCCTCCAGTACCTGAAGGGAGCCTACAAGAAAGATGGAGTGGGACTCTTTACAAGAGCATGTAGTGACAGGACAAGGGGGAATGGCTTAAAATGGAGAGAGAGTAGGTTTAGATTAGATTTTGGAAAAAAATTCTGTGCTGTGAGGGTGGTGAGGCACTAGAACAGGTTACCCAGTGAAATTGTGGATGTCCCCTCCCTGGAAGTGTTTAAGGCCAGGTTGGACAGAGTTCTGAGCAACCTGGTCTAGAGAAATGGGTCCATGTCCATGACAGAGGGCTTGGAACTAGATGCTTGAATGTGCTAGAATTTTCTTATGTCAGTTCTGTAGTCTGAAATAACTCTTTATGATGTTCTTCTTATATTTATAATCTGTTGAAAAGTTCTCATTTTCTGTGAAGTTAAAAATCACTGACAACATAGAACAGAAGTGATTTAAAGGGAATCCTATATTTGGTTATATGGATTTTCTACGTATTGGAACAACAAATAAAACCTTTCTGCACAAAATTCTTAAAATGCTTGGTTTTTTTCCTACCAGGATGTAACGCACAAGATAGTGGATGCCATTGGAGCAATTGCTGGTTCTTCCTTGGAACAGACTACTTGGCTAAGACGAAACTTAGAGGTTAAGCCTTCCCCCAAGATTATGGTTGATGGAAACAACTTAGAATCAGATGTTGAAGGTTGTTCCACTTTCATCTTTATTTCAAACAAAATGTTAATTATCGGGCCAAAATCAATGAAGATGACAGCTTTGCCATATTTGAATGCATTAAAAACGCTTCAGTATTGTTCCAGCATTAGTATCTTACACAGTGAATATGGCAAAAGTTTGTGCATCTTCAAAGTATATGTTTTTAAAATGTGTTGTAAAGTAAGTAATAGCTTAAGAAAACTAACTTTGGAAATTTTTATTATTATCTTCATTTAGATATGTTGTCTCCAGCAATGGAAACTTCAAACATAACTCCATCTGTTTATAGTGTCCATGCATTGACCTTACTTTCTGAGGTAAATGTCTCCTTGGATGTAATGAATGCTGTCTTATAATAAAGTGCTATATTGTGAAAAGCTTTGAACCATAAGCTTGGGTAAGGAGATTTGATGGGAAACACTGATGTGCATGGATTTTGTATCCTGTCATGTAAAAATCTATAAAACTTCATTACTAACCCAGCTATAAAGATTCATTGACGTGGATGAAGCATAAAGCATGACCTTTCAGATGTGTAGTGTAAGAAACTTTGTTGATGGCAAACTTTGTGTGTTAAATCTTATATAAGTGGTATATCTTACTTACTGATGATAATCACAGTCAGTCTTTGAGTTTTTTTAGTGTGTTTGTAGTTTATTCTGTGGAGTGCTTTGACCAAGAGCCTATGCTTCTGTGCTTTTACCTTAATTTGTTTTAAAAATGATGGGATCTTTATACTCTGGATTTTGTATGGTACCTGAAATTCGATAACTTCTATCATAAACTATAACGTTTGGTCAAAAGCATTATACAAAAAATGCTGAATAGTAGATAAAAAGCAATTCAAGAATGCATAGTAACATCTTCCTCTACTTTTATAGGTTTTGGCTCATCTCTTGGATATGGTTTTCTACAGTGATGAAAAAGAGAGGGTTATTCCTTTGCTTGTAAATATTATGCACTATGTTGTGCCCTACCTCCGTAATCACAGGTACATTTACAGTTTTTGAATTGATGTAGATCTCTACAGTCAGTTGAAATTTGGAGGGTGACACTTAAGTTAAAACAAGCGTGGTAAGGATTAGGTGCTTATCAAACTTCCCATAAAGCTGCAATTCAGAATTGGTTTATGTTGTCTTTTTTTTTGTTCAGTGCTCACAATGCATCCAGCTATCGAGCCTGTGTCCAATTATTAAGCAGTCTTAGTGGGTATCAGTACACAAGGAGAGCATGGAAAAAGGAAGCATTTGACCTCTTCATGGATTCCAGTTTCTTCCAGATGGATGCTTCATGTGTTAACCAGTAAGACTCTCTTTTTCCTGCTTATATCAATGGCCCTTACAAATTTTATGAGTACCATTAACATGTGGACCAAAGGTTCTCAACAGATATCTGTTAAGAGAAATAAAGATATTCTGTGGTTTAGATTACCGCATGAGATGTGAAACTTGCTTACATAAGGTATATTTTTATACACAATCTATTTTAAGAAATAATAATCTTAAAATTGAATTTATTTTTTTTAATGAGGAAAAAGTGGTTAGCGTTTTGTAGAATCATAGAATGGTTTTGCATTGGAAGAGACCTTAAAGGTCATCTTGTTCCAACCCTTCTGCTGTGGGTGGGGACACCTTCTAGTAGACCAGGTTGCTCAGAGCCCCATCCAACCTGGCTTTGAACACTTTCAGGGATGGAGCATCCACGGCTTCTCTGGGCATCCTGTTCAAGTGCCTCATCACCCTTAAAATAAAAAATTTATTCCTAATATCTAATCTAAATGTGTCAGCTTTCAGTTTAGAGACATTCCCCTTTTGTCCTTTCACTCTACCCTTGTAAAGAGTCTCTCTTCAGCCTTCCTGCAGGGCTGCTTTAGGTACTGGTAGGTCCTATAAGGTATCCCTGGAGCCTTCTCTTTCCCAGGCTGAACAACCCCAACTCTCTCAGCCTGTCCTTCACAGGAGAGGTGCTCCAGCCCTCTGATCAACTTTGTGGTCCTCCTAGGGACCCACTTAAGCAGGTCTGTGTCTGTCTTATGGTAGGGGTCCCAGAACTGGATGCAGTACTCCAGATGGATTCTCACCAGGGCAGAGTAGAATCTAGGCAGAATCACCTCCGTTGGCCTGCTGGCCACACTTCTTTTGGTGCGGCTGAGAGTGTGGTTGGCTTTCTGGGCTGTGAGTGCACACGTTGCCAGCTCAAATTCATTGTTAGTAGTTCTTCATCTACCAACACCCTCAACTTCTCCTCAGCACTGCTCTCAATCCATTTTCTGTCCAACCTGTCCTTTTGCTTGGAATTGCTTTGACCCTTGTGCACGACCTTGAACTGGGCTTTGTTGAACTTCATGAGGTTCACATGGGCCCACCTCTCAAGCTTGTCAAGGTCCCTCTGGATGACACCTCTTATTTTGTTTGACAAGGGGGTTCAAGAAATATAGTTTCAGATTAAATCACACCAAGTAATTGGTAGCTGTGAAGCAGAGAGCTTGGATTGGAAGTTGTAGGCTGAATTAAAAGAGCAGAAAAAGCTCTGTAAATGTTCCTGAAAATTCTTGCTTTTCTGATTTGTGTACAATCTACCTCTTTTAGTTGGAGAGCTATTATGGATAATTTGATGACACATGACAAAACTACATTCAGAGATTTGATGAGTAAGTATTTGTTGATGTAGTAGTGACTTTTTGCCAATATAAATGCTAAATGAATGGGAAAAATACCTTGAAGAAAACATTTGTTCAACATTTATTCCAATTTGTTTAATATATTCAGTGTTTTTCATGTTTTCTTTGACTATTTGTTTCTGTAAATCCATAAATAACTTGAAATGAGAGAATTTGAGCCCATCCTGGCCTACAGTGAGTTTTGCCTATATTGCAAGGTTGATTGAGTGGAGTGGGTGGGGGTGGTTTTTGGTTTGTTTGGGTTTTGGTTTAATTTTGTTTTGTTAAGATTTGACACTAGTTCTGCCTAAGAAAAAATTGAGTCTGCACATTTCTGAAACTTCTGAGCACCTATACACGCAAATTTTGTTTTAAAAAATGGCTGAACTCCCTCCCAAAAACCCCTAAACCCAGCCATGTATATACTTACAAGTTTTCTTTTAATATGTGTTTTAAATCACTGTGGTTAAAAATACAAATTGCAGAACACGCGTTTTCCCAACATCTGCTTTTGAACTCCATTAATGCAAAGAAAGTAAGAGTTACTTGTGCCTTGAAGTGAAACAGAAGGGAAATTTTTAAGTTCTTTTCTCTTCTTTGCCTTCTCCCTTTCAGCACGAGTGGCTGTGGCTCAGAGCAGTTCTCTCAACCTGTTTGCTAATCGGGATGCGGAGCTGGAGCAGCGCGCGATGCTCCTGAAGAGACTCGCCTTTGCAATTTTTAGCAGTGAGATAGACCAATACCAAAAGTACCTTCCAGACATACAAGGTCAGTAAAAATGCATCATTTAGAGGACTTATGGACTCTGCTGTTAACTGTGGAATGTTTGTATGACAGAGTAACAGTTGGCAGATTTGTTCCTTGGAATATCAATGTGTGGTACTGTTTCCGTGGCTGGAACAGAGTTTCTACAGAATTTGGTTAAAATGTTTTTAGCCTTAAATGACTACAAACCACACAGACTTTGTAGTTACCAGTTGACTTTTATTCAGATTATTTCACTGATCTGTCATTTTATACCTTGATCAATATCCTTGGATACCTGCATCATCGGTTTTGATGTGAACATCTGAGGCATAAACACCCATCAACTGGGGATAAATAGAAAAGCTGACCTTGAAGTTTTCAACTTTAGACTTTTCTTGCTGCTTTTTCTGCTGTTCTGTTTATCTGTCCTATTAATCACTGAAGTTTATCTCTTACCTTTTACCTTAAGTGATTGGGAATGGAAACTGCTCAGCTTTATTTTAAGATGATGTAAATAGTTATGGCAGAATCTTCTAGATATATTGTCTTTTGGTGGACACTTTGGTCTCTTCTTCCATATGGAAAATCAAGTACATCATCTTTCTTGTTTCATTTGTTCCAAATTTTTTTTCAAGTTGTTTGGGGTTTTTTGTTGTGTGTTTGTGGTTTTTTTAATTCCCAGTGAAGTCAGTAGCTGAGATTACTATGTTCATGGTATCAAGTAGTTTCACTGGTTTGAACTGCAACATGCATATATGTTGGTTTGACTGAAAAAGTTCTTTATGGAACCACCTCTGTCTATGCTAAATGTTTAGAGTTGATTATAGTTGAATAAGACAGTATCGTTCCTGTGTAATTTCCCCATGTACTATGATGGTGCAGCCTTTTAATAATAATAATAAATCCTAGTTGTTCTGGCTGCTGTTGTATTGTTTGGAATCTGTTAACTCCCCTTTTAAATTCTACATAAGATGAGCAAAGCTCCCAGATAGATTGTTGCATTTATGTGGAGAACTTAACCATAATAGACAACTGCACTGTTTTGAGGTTTCTCTCTTTTCTTCCTTTCTTGGTGAAAATGATTATTTTTTTATATTGGCAGAATAAAAATAGTAAAGTACTGAAACAGTAGCATGACAGAGACTTTAACAGTTAAAATTGAGAGTAAATGAAGGAAGGAGAAAATGCTCATTGGAATTATTCTGAACTGAGGAATTCTTCTTGGCTTTTTGTTTCAGAAAGGCTGGTAGAAAGTCTCCGGTTGCCACAGGTGCCCACCCTTCATTCCCAAGTGTTCCTGTTTTTCAGAGTATTGCTTTTAAGAATGTCTCCACAGCATCTTACCTCACTTTGGCCAACCATGATCACTGAACTGGTGAGTTGCAGCTGGCATTCATTATTTGGAAGGTTGGTTCGTACTGGAGACACAGCCTCACTCCTCCTCAATATTTTTAAGACAGTTTCTTCTAGAGACTGTGCATGTAAATGTGCAATGTACACAAATTGAAAGCTGACTTATTTTCATAGTCCTCATGTCTGTTTTTTGCAACCAAATTGAATATCTGTTGGCTTACACTATTTAAGCTGTTCAGCTGTCTCCTGAATTAAATTTGCCTTTGCCCTCATTGTTCCCTACTGACTCCTGCTTAAATTTCTCCTTATGTACATGTCCCCTCTCCACCATTCCAACTCCTGCTTTTCTTTCTTAGTGTCCATTCCTGTTTCTACTTTTCTGGTCATTCAGCCTTCTTCATCCAGTGGTGGGGATGGGAGCCTGTGTAAAGGTGTTGGAATCTGTGTTGTATTGGCAGCTGATGGTCATTCACATCATATTGTGGCTAAATTTATTGACTAGATTTATACGAGGCTTGACTCAGATTTTTTTCTTTCTCTTGTTTTACTCTCCATAACAAAACAGTAAAAGCATTTGTTTTCAGAGCTGCTACCTGGGGAGTCTTCAGTGTTGGTTGTTTGACACCCTCTTTTGGGTTTCAACCTTGGCAATGGGAATGGAGGAGAGTAGTTGGTGCATCCTGTGATCCATTTAGCCTGTTATCCAAGGAGTTACCAAGGGACTGGATAACACAGATAGTAAATCAGAATCATTGCTGTGATGATTCTTCTTTTCTATCTGCAACTGCCTAACCTAGCCTTTGTTTAACTACAGATCCAAGCAATAGAAGGAGAAAAACTATATAAAATATTTTAAAGATCAAGTGTATAGTTTTAGCAATAGATGCATTTCATTTTAAGCTGTCATTAGTATAAGTACTAGAAAAACTATTCTACTTAGTGTGGCCTTCCAATTTTTGTGCTGTCCCCTGGCCTTTACACAAGTTACCACAGTCTTGGAACTACTTTCAGTCAACAAGACCGTGTTGCTTCTGGGAATTCACACCTGAGCTTGACTTCTCCATTAAATAATTCTTCATTCTCATTTCCTTTAGGTCTAGCTCTCTTTCTGAGTAGTGGAGGGGATTAGCCTATGAGAACTTTCCTGGCCATAAAAGAGACAGTTTCTTATGGCCCTTGTGCTACTCAGGCTATATCTAAGGGATGAACCAGCTTTAGGGTGGCAGTGTCCACTCATAGTTCAGGGGGTTATTTCATCATCCAGGAATGGAAATAAAGCTCCAAACGGTTTGTATAAGATGTATTACTCAGGCCTCCCTTTAGCGTTTTCTAGAGTCAGAGTCCATTAAAATATGATATTAAAATGTAGCATTTGATTTTCAGGTGCAAGTGTTTTTACTGATGGAACAGGAGCTCACTGCTGATGAAGACATTTCCCGGTAAACTTTGTAACAGTCCCTTTGGCATGCTGATGGGGAGTTGAGTCATTCTTTAGAATAACTGGTCTTAGAGTTGTTGAGCTCAAATGAGAAGGACAAATAAAGGGTAGCAATCTGACTGCAGTACCAGGGACATACTGTTCAGGACAAAATAAAAGAAGTCCCACTTTCAGATTGCTCATAAGTCACTAAGCCAAATTATACAAGTGTGTGAGTTCCTACAGTGTCTTTCTGGCTAAAAAGACTCTGCTGCTGCAATTAAATTATTCATGGTATGACTTTATACCTTTTCTGTATCATACACTTACTCTAAGTAAGACCAATTTTCTGCCTAAAAAATGTAGTTTTTTTTAGTATTAGAAAGACATAAAAGTGAGGTAGGTAATTTTTCTTGTTTCATTGTCCATTTTTATCCCACCTGCCTTCTGCACAGTGTGATCCCATCTCAGTCAATGCTAGCAGCAGAGGCAGATTTCTCAAATAAGCCAGACTTATTTGCCCAAGTCTTGTTCACTTTTTTTCCTAGAGTCTCCTTTTTTATTTGAAGACTTTTCCCTCAAATAAAGTAATACTGATATGATTGGCAAGTTTAAACTTTCCCTTAATTTGGATGTCTGATGGGAAAAAGATACAGTGCAACACATTTTATTATATATTAACCTTTTATCACACACACACACATATAAATGTGCATGCAGAACTCTGCCCATAGCACAGGCTCACAGTGTTCTGGTATGATTTATGAATTCAGGATTAAGCTGGTAAATAGAGTTGTGTGTTTGTAAAGGCAAGTAAGAAACATAACCTTTCCATTGTGGCAGGAGGTTGTTATGACTCATCTGCCTTCTGTGATTTATTTTAGAACTTCTGGCCCATCTGTTGCTGGTCTGGAGACGACTTACACAGGTGGCAATGGTTTCTCCACATCCTACAACAGCCAGAGGTGGTTGAACCTGTATTTGTCCGCTTGTAAATTTCTGGACTTGGCCCTAGCTTTACCATCTGAAAACCTGCCTCAGTTCCAGATGTGAGTAGAAGACACTGTCATTTAAGTTTTTGGATGTTTGTCCATGCCTCTTGGTAAAGTTCTGCTGTATAAAAATCTGTTTTCCTGTTGTCTTTCTGTCTTTGGACTTCACCCAGGGTAGCCCATAGTTTGTTCCCTCACAGTATCAGAGCAGCCTCCAGGGCAAATTATGCTGCACATCAAATTAATTCAAGATGGTTTGATTCAGGCTGTGGCAAGAGATTCTCCACACTAGTGAGCTAATCAGTGGTAGTGATTTACTCAAGTATTCTATTTCTGAAATACTTAGTTGCCGTAATGCTTAAGAACTTAAAATACACCCACTCTCAGTGACTAATGCATGAGATCAGAGGACTGCACGTCATCTCAGCATGACTTACTTAAATTACTCCTGCATGCTGTCTGGAAGATGTGACAACAAACCTGCTTAAAAAGGGGACCCCATGGGTTTTTCTTGGTCAGTAGCATTCACCTGTGCAAACTGCTTCCTCAGTGCCTCTGCAACCCTGTTCCATTGGAAAAAAATGAATGCAAAACAACTGGAATTTGCTGAAGATCCTGGAAATGAGAGGCCACCAAGGACAAAAGAGAAAGTATCTTGTCTCTTCCTTTACATTGTGCAGTGGTGACTGTGCGAGAGCTGCTGCCCTAACACAGCTCTGTAGACATTTGGTCATCCCTAATTATTCTGTTGTTTAAAAGACACTCATGTGGATCAGAAGATGGAAGGACTTGCACACACTGTGCCAGTCTGTGCCCTGTAGTATTTCTGCATCTAAAGCTAATGTTGAAGGTTCCTTCATTTATTTTATTTTCTGGGGATTTGGTTCATAATTCTTGTCCAGTTCTCCAAGCTGTCCTAGTCCCTGTTATTAGCCAATCTAGTTTTATTTAGGTTATTACTGTATATTTCTGAAATTACAAAAGTCATGCTGAATCATACTGATTTTTATGGAGTTCTCACAGAGGCTTGGATTGAAGTTTTAAGGACAAACTTTGATTTCCTTTATATTTATAATATAAGTAGCCAGTCCTTGCAGTGCAGCAAGGTGCAAATAACAGAATGGTCTACTTGGTCTCACTGGCCTATGAATAAGTAAAATAAATGAGTTTTTGTTATCAGCATGGTATATTGAGAACATTTTGTGTGTACACATTGCAAATGTGCAGCAAAATTTCAGTAATTTATATTTTTTTATAATTCTCTTGCACACAGTGAGAATGTGAATACCACTGGTTTTTAGCTTCTCTGCCTTATCTTGCTCTTGGCATCCTTAAATAAGAAACTGTAAGGGAAAAATGCAAGGCCACGTTACGTCCTGCTTTTCAGAATGTGCCTTTCTCATTCTTTCTTGTCAAAAACTCATGTTCTTTTGTGAGGGTTGATTTGTTGTTTTTTTTTTCCCTGCTCCTTGTCTGGTACTTCACTAGATTTCCTTACCCACTCATATTTTTTGATCCAGCAGAAGAGCCTGCATGTCCAGTAAGGATAATGTCTGCTTTTGTTATCTCATGACAGGTACCGTTGGGCTTTTATTCCAGAAGCATCAGATGATTCAGGCTTGGAAGTACGAAGACAGGGTACACATCAGAGGGAATTCAAACCGTACGTGGTGCGTCTGGCAAAACTGCTGCGCAAAAAAGCAAAGGTGTGTTGCTTTCTTCCAGTTTTTAATTTACACTGAAAGGTTTCCTGTGCAGTAACGCTGCAGTAACACTGCTCAGCAGTGTTTCCGCTTGGGTATTTTACTTTTTTTAAACAATAAAGAATGGAAGGACTTTATTTGTTGTGGGAGATTCCCACTGAAGTAATCTCAAATCAGCATGGTAAAAGCCACGTGTAGGTATAGAAGACAAAAAAACCAAACCAAAGCCCAAACCAAAACAAATAGACAACAGAAAAACTCCAAACCTACTATGGTCACAGTCTTTGGATTTCCCAAGTAAAACTGTTATTTTTGTAAAATGTAAAATATGCTTAATTTTCTAATATATTTTAACATAAAATCACTTTCAGATTACGAGTCATATATGTAGATACTAGTCTAACCAACTACCTTTTGAAGTAGAAAAGTATTTTTGTTAGTAAGAATCATATTTAAATATTTTAAAAACTGAGACTGTGGGGGTGGGTTTCTTCCTTGAAGCTGCTATGATGAATGGAAGAAGGCAGAGATCTGTAGAAACAGTTCTGGGGAAATGTTGGCTGCACAGTTTGTTCAGTGGGAGCAGAGCTAGGGTTGTCTTGTTGCATGAGACAACCCCAGTTTGGGTGAGGCAGAGGCCTAATCCACTCGTGAAGCTGATGGAAGCTGGCCAAGCTTCGTCCCAGGGAGAGTCCTTCTGCTGCCACAAAATAAGACCATTGCTGTCAGATACATTGCTGCTCCTGCTGTGAGGACAGAGCCTCCATGAGCAGGAACTTCTCTGGCAAAGGTTGCTGGGTGGGCCAGAGAAGCAGGGAGGAAGTGCAAAGCCAAATGGGAGAAAGCTTTGAAATTTTATTGTGATGTTTTCCTCCAAATAGATGGCATGATCAGGGATGTAACACTGGCAGCTTGCTGTAGCTACTGCATTTACAGTCTCCAGTGAGTGTTTTCACTGAGTAAAGTGAAGAACTGCTGAGATCCAAGTGGCTACATAAAGCTTAGGGATAACTTAGTTGCAGGAAGATCCGAACTACTCAAGCAAGGCTCACAGCTATAGGGGATAACAGGTATCTGAAGTGTATCTAAATTCTTCATTTTATCATTTTTGAACCACAAAGATGAGAATAAATTTTTCTTCTTGCATTTATAAAGGAATGATCAGTTTTAATTGAGTGCTCATCAGGCGTAGCCTCCAACCCTGGTGTTCAGTGTAGTGTGCTGTATCTGTTAGAAAGTTGTCACACTCCAAGTGATCTCTGTGCATGAATTATAAAGCACATATGATATGTAAGATATGCATGCTGATGGTAAGTACTGTATGTTGAGATAGATTTCTGAAGTCAGAACTTCTACAATATGCTTCAAGAATATAGAAAACTTCCTGGAATTTCTGGAACCCCCCTAGTCATGGCAGCAGCTGCACACTAAACCATAGGTGGGCATATGATGATGAGATAAACTGAAACATGAGGTAATGAATATTGGCCTACTTTATGCAGAGGAGAATATTGTTGCATATAGCCATGAGGTTTTCTTAGAAAATAACTGATATGAGCAAAATGGAGTGTATCTTAATTTTCTTTCAGGGCACTCTGACTAATGCTTAGATTCATGTAGTATGGTGTTGCTCAGGCTGTGTTATCTGAGGGAAACATGCTTGAAAACCTCCTTCAGCACTGCTGGAAATTAACAGAAGAACAAACTGGCAGTGTTGTTTCTGTCTAATAGTGTCTTGGCCACACTAGCTCAAGTCTGCCATTTCTGGATCATGCACTCATCAGACCGGGTGATTTTTCTAGCACCCAACCAAGCAACTGCACGGCCTTCACGGCAAAGTATTATTTTCATATCTGAAATGCAGTCTGAAAGTTCTCCTCTTTCCTTCCACAGGACAAACAGGAGGACTTTAATAAGACGGTGGTTTTGGAGGGAATGGAGATGGCCAAGCATCAGGTGAGGGTGGCCTTTGATGCTTGAATTGTGAAACAAGCTCACCATAGTAATACCATCACCTCAAGGCCCTAGACACTGTTTAGCCTTCAGTAAGAACTGAGAGAGATCAGATTTGTTGTAGAACAAAGCTGTGAGATTTTTGAGGTGAAAGAATCATAAGGACCCTTATTTTTATAGATAACTTAAAAATAAATTTGATTTCCTATATGAATTAGATTACAAAAAGCTACAGCTAGTTCTAAGAAGAATTATGATTGCAAATCATTATAAAATCAAATTGTAAAATTTTGTCAAACACCAGGTATGAAACACACAATCCCTAATTGGAGTCTTTGTCAAATTAACTGTTGCTTTAAGTATCTGTGAAATTAGTGGTGTTTGCTTAGCAGATACAGCCACCATGAAATGGCTCTGATGAGTTGTGTTTCATTGCTCAGAGAGAGTCAGTATTTGCATGTGCACCCCATTTGGTTGGGTGCTGTGTGACACCGACACTTGCTGTGTGCTGCAGGCAGTCTGTGCTCACTGCTGGGTAACACTGAGCACTGTACAGGACCAATATGGAGAAGCTTCTCTTCTGTGAATCCAATGTGAAGGTTTTAAAGGAGAAACCCTAAAAACTAGTAGCTTCATTAAAAGAAGGAGGCACTAGCAACTCCTTCTGTATTAGAAATTCTGTCTTCCCTTTCTTCTGGTTCGGTGTGAGCTTTTTCTTTCTGGAGACTTGCAGAGCTGGAATAGTGATCTCCTGTGGCGGGAAGCCAAACCACCAGATCAAAATATTAAATACAATCATATTGAATTTTAACTTAATTGGGTTTCGTGACAATAAGTGTCATGTAGGCTCCTGAATTGTAGGAGTTGCTTCATTTAAAGGGTAAAACCTGTATTTGCTGAAGAACCATCTCATGAAGAAAAATCTGTTTGTTCAAAGGCTGTGCAGTCAGTAATCCTTACCTTGCTCTCTGCTCCCACTGCTCTTCTTTCTCCTTCATTCTCCTTTTTATTACCAAGCCTATTCTGCAGGAGCTCTGCAACATGCAGGGGTCTCGAACTCCTGCCTTGGCCACCAGCACTGTCAGGGCAGTGGGACAGAGGTGCTGGTCAGGGATGGATCAGGAGGTGGCTCTCCTTGGTGGGGTCTTTGTGCTTCTTTTCTCCTTTCTCACAGAATACAATCCAGTATTGCTGGAATTCTACTTCATGGTAGAAGCTTTCCTGTACTGGTTTGTCAGTAACAGTACAAACAAGGCGTTTCTAGTGCTGATAGTATCTTATTGTCTAGATTTCAATATGTTTGGGTTTTGACTCAAAGAGAGAAAGGAAATGAGTGAAGACTACCATATAAGAGCCTGGGTGTTGGTGCTCAGGTATTTCAGTATGCAAGTATTTAAGGCAACCCTAAAGAGCATTAGAGCAGTGTACTGACACTGCCAGTGAGCATCTGCTATGTGACTGCTGCCTTTGCTTGTGGGGTTCCTGAAATTCTCTCCCTTGAAATTCCCCCATGGAATGGAAGGAGTATAACTGAGTTCTTCTGAGAGCACGCAATGAGTAACTGAACTATTTTTCTTTGAGGACAACTTCAGGTGTTTCTCTGAACTGCAGTGTGTGTTATTTCTCATACTAAAACCAGCATTGCTTTTGCTCTTCCTGCAAACTCTGAACTCAAGCTGCAAAGTGAAAATGCTTTGTACGTATTTTAACTTCCTCTGGGGTTTATCATCACTGATGCTGGCAGCAGGGTGAAGTGTGAGTGTCACCAGAGAGGAGCCTGACCAGTTCAGGCCATTTGTGTTATCCCATGGGATGCTGCACCAGGAGTAGCTCTGCAGGGCAGCGTGGCAGGGGCTGCCTTGCTTTGGGACAGCCCTGGGATGAGGTGTTGGACTCAAATGCCCACTGCAACTGACTGAGCGACTGCCACCTGTACACTCCCAGCCACTGCTTCGGCAGGGTGTGGTGAGGAGGAGCAAGGGATCTGCTTTGGAAGCTGCATTCCAGCATATGTGTGTCTTGTTGATAGGACAAATATTTTTGGAATATAGAAAAATACTTTATTGCACATTACTCTTTTATTTTCACCTGTGCTTTTTCTGGTTTATCCTGTATTATTTGCCATTATTTGTCTCTGTACTTACAGAAAAACCCAGAGGAAGATGGCTCAGGGAAAACACTAAGTTGGGAACCAGGTCACTTGCTTTTAACAATCTACACCGTTCGCAGCATTGAGCAGCTTTTGCCTTTCTTCAACGTACTCAGCCAAGTTTTTAACAGCAAAGTCACAAGCAGATGTGTTGGACACTCAGGGAGCCCTGTCCTTTACCCCAACTGTTTTCCAAGTAAGGACATAAAAATGGAGAACCTCAAGACCTTCTCCAGCAAAGCAAGACAGAAGATAGAAGAAATGGTTGAGAAGGATTTTCTTGAAGGGGTCATAAAATCATGAACCAAACTGGTACTACGCAGCCTATGTGAAGTGTAACTATTTAAATGAAATACTGTATCTTTCCCAGGTGTATAGTATTCTTTTCTTACTTTGTATGTAATGAAATACTTAATGTTGTATTTAAGTTAAATATTTGTAAATAAGAGAAAAGTTCTGGATGTGGCCTGAATCAAGTTTAAATATTGGTGGCTCATATTGATTATGGTGCCTACTATTTACAGTAAATGTTTTGTTGTCTTGAGTTCTGTCTTTAAAAAAAACTAAAAAAAAAAAGAATACAAGGTGCACATTTTTTCAATTTGTTTCCAGTTTATTTTTGTCTTTTTTTTTATATATATATCTATTAGAACTTGTGCTTATTTATTATCTAGAAAATGCCATTATGTCAGGAGTTAATACAGGACTACAAGAACAACGTCAGAGGTAGACACCCTGAATCAAAGTAAGCTGAGGAGGACACTTGTGTGTTTAAAACACTACATCCACCTGACCCAGACCCTTCATGGTGCTGGGCACCAATAAGGGCCATAGAAGACAAACTTGTCTCTGTCCCTTCCCCCTTAAGTGTGATTATAAAAACTATTACTGCAAATCACTTTCTAATTAATTTCATAAAGTATCTAATTAAGATAATATTGCAATAATAAGTTATTATTTGCAAATGTTCTTTTTTATTTTATTGTTTCCTCCTTGAACTGAGGTAAACTGAATCTGAAGACTAGTGACAGCCTGTGCCTTATGCTGTTTGCCCACAGATGATTGGGATGCTGTGGGAAGGTGGGGATGATGTTCCTGCAGCAGGCACTGTGCTGCAGCCACTGTGAGCACAGTCACAGCAGAGCTGCAGTTATGCAGCCATGGCCAGTGCTCTGAGGGTGCAGGAGCTGGATTTCAGGCACAATGTGACAATGAATTAAGCTGGACTGCAGCAGATTTCCTTCTCAGCATGGCCATAGCCTGTCAAGAACTTAGACAAAACTGGGGAGGGGAACATCCAGCAGCAAGTGCATCTCATTGAGAGGTAAGTTGCTAAAGGAGGTAAAGAATAAGTGGAATAATATTCTGTTCAGTTCTGATCAATCCTTGTTACTCCCAGGAAGGGTTGGGTACATGCACAAGAGCACGTGGTAAAGAAAGTAATATTAAAAGATAAGTGAAGTTGTGTAATTTAACTGCTGTTGTATCATTCCCTATATAGGCTGGGGTGGTGCTCCTTTTCCACCAGCGAGGTGGTAAACAGCCAGGCTCACTTCGTGGGCAAGGGCATCCGCATTCTCCTGCGGAATGATGGAAAACTTAGTTATGCTGCTGTCACCATGAGAAGGTTAGAGCAAATATGTGATATTAAGGCAAGCGTTTTCCTGCAAATGCTGTGCTGCCTCTGTTGCTCCATCAGTCTGAGGTATCTTCTGCCACTGCCGTCATGCTGGCAGGGAGAAGCAGGCTGCAGCATGTGAAGGAGAGAGAGCAGGACCACTGCTTTTGGTGTCAACTTAAGTTTAGATGTGGACTAACTTAATAGCAAGACAGAATTTTTTTTCTATTTTGCCTCTTATGAAATCGTGCAGATAGGCAGCGCTTTGGTAACTTTCTTCTTAACCCTGAGCTCTCAGAAGGCTTTTCAAAATCATCTAGTGTCAAATCTGCCTTTATAAACACTTACATTTTCCTTTTTAAGATAAACATTTGAGAACATGAAACATTACTTTTCTAAATAAAAGAAAATCCAAAGAGACTTTTTGTGATCATTAAGTCTTTTTTTCCAAATTTAGCATTTGTTAAGTGTGATTACCTGACAAGTATGTAAACATACTTCTTCTGTCACCGTGTGCTAAGCAGAACAAATGTTTAAGCACTGACCTGTGTGTCTGCTTCAGCGTATATTCTGACGACATCCTCTGTTCCTGACGGACGGACAAAAGCTCGTGACAATTTGTACTTCTTTACGAGGGCATCAATTTTCTCCTGCAGTCCCGGAGGTGTAACCGCACGTCTTTCTGCATCCGTTGTGTCAATAACGCGCCTGTCTGCAACCTGCGGCGTCAGAAACAATTTATTTGTGTCAGGGATAAGTCATTAAACTCAGGTTTCGATCTGTTGTGATGCCTGAAGAAGAATTCCATTTGGGAGTTATTAAATGGCTACTCAAACACTTGGGATCCCTAGGATCCCTGCTCAGCATGTATTAACCGTGTCCTGACAGGGCTCAGCTGCTCCGTTTGCAAAAAGGGTCAGTTCTGAACATGCTGTCTCAGTCAGACCCTGAAGTGAAGCTGCAGCTTCTCCCAGTAGATCAGAAAGCTTAAATTCTCTTCTCTGGTTAATTAAAGAGCTTCCTTACTTTGTGTAATATAGAATGCTACCACCTCACAGCCTGTTCTGCTCAAGCTCTTTGAATATTGGAGAGGATAAAGAAGCAAGAGCTTGAAAGCTTGAACATTTAAGTTAGACAAAGTGGCACAGCAAGAAAAATCCAGCTGCCCAGCAAGCAGGGCCCTTGGAAAAATGGGATTTTTCTAATTTGAAAGTTAAGAAGGAAATTTGAAGAGTTCTGGTCAGATTTTTCCATTTAACATAGATAGCTATTATTTCATCATTTTTATAAGTTGTATTTTTATTTCAGTCCAAGTCAAATTCTGGTCCCTCCTCTGGGTCGTTTCATGGCTTGTTTGGCCTACTTCTGCCCTTTAATGGGCTGTTTCAGCTTTCGAATAAAGCTTATCAAAATATCTGGAGGCACAAAAAGCTCACAGCAGGGCCTCGAGAGGCTGCTGTAACATGAGCCAGTGTGGTGTGTAACTCACCTGAACTTTGAGCAGCCGATTGGGAAGGTCAGTGTAGAGGGCATCCCACTGTTGCACAGTCAGACCTTTCAAAGCCAGGATTGCTTCAATAACCAGCATGTCTGAGATGGCATCGCCAACAGTCTGTTAACAGAAAGGGAAGAAACACTGGAGCAGTCTAAAGTGAAGAAAGGAAGGCAGGATTTGATTAGTAAGGTTCCAGCTGAAGAGAGTGCAAGTACAGCCAGGTCAACTTGCCCAGTATAGCTGAGCTTGGTTGGTTTGGTTGGAGGGGCGAGGAATGTTTGTTTTGGGTTTTTTGTCCATCCCACGCTGCCCCTGAGACAAGAAGAGCAGCAGATTTGTACAGCTCTGCCAAGGGCAAGTGATAGTCCTCACCTCTACTGAGGAGGACTGGCACCTCACTGTTGTTCGGGGGTCTTTGGCACTACCACAGACAAAAAACATCTGTTCTAAGACATGGAGTCCCAGGGCTGTGTGGATCCAAGCACTGGAACACCCCCATCCTCCTGTACTGTACAACTTAGTGAAAAACTTCAAACAAAAGATTACTACTTGTTGAATCATGAACAAGTCACATCCTAGCACTAGGTTCCCGTGCTATCCCAGTCCCTCTACGTCCTGCAGCCAGCAGACTGCACCAGGTAAAAAGCATTCTGCATCCACTCATGAGAAAGTATCACATCTTTCTAAAGACTGGTCCAACCCTCCTCTTCTTGGCCCCTTCTGTCATGGCACCCAGCTTCCTGGCTCCAGCAGTGCCCAGCAGTAGCCTGACAGGAACTCACAAACAGGGTAAGCCTCATGACTGCCAACATAGTGATTCATTTCTCTCAGTTTTTACCTGATTAATCAGGTCAATCATGTTTTCAAGCACCTTTGCTGCTTCTCTTTTTTCGTCATCCTTCTCCTCTTTCACCAATTGTCTTATTTTAGCTTCAGCAGCTTTACTAAATAATACCTAGAATAAAAAGATGAGAGCTTGTCAAGATCAAATTAGGACATGTGCAGCAACAAGGAAAAAACTTTTACCATCTAAGCCCAAATAACTATCATTAATATTTGCTGTCATGAATCCCCATGCCCTCATAAACCACAGAGAAGCTGGTGGCAATGCTATGATAAATACAGAAGGGGAAAACAAGTCTGCTTTCAAACAAGGAGAGAAAAGCCTTGTTTATAAAAGTAAGCAGAGAGTGAAAAGATGTTCTCCAGCTAGTCTGACTAAAATTTTGTACATATTGGCTGCTGATATGCATTACATGGTCACACTTACTGTACCATGTCCATTTGCCTCGAAATAAACACCAACATCAAACTCCTGGGCCTTGTGATGCAAGTGTTTCACTCCTGTTTTGACGCAGTGCACAGGTACCTGCAGCCTAAAGATATGCAGAGAATGGCAAGGATGTTACAGACTGTCCTCAGAAGACAGGAACTGCAAGTCAAGTGAAGTGAGGGAACTGAGCGCCAACCTGGATAGACTATTATAAATTAAGCCATGTTTCACAGCCACTGACTCCCCAGAGCTAAAATTCTCCACTGTTTCTGCAGACCCAATTAAAAAAGATTTCATTTATTGAAGTGTAAATAAAGACTAATGAAAGAAATCAAGAAACAAACTCTAAACCTAGAAAAAGCCAGTTCAGCTTACGGCTTCAGGGAACACAACAGACTTCTATACAAACAGAAATAACACCTCCCCTCGGTTTTTGTAATGAACAACATTTAACTTGTTGCAGAAAATTAAAGAATCAGTGTCAAAATACCAAGGAGCCTTTACCAACTCACTTTGCTGCAAAGCTATAAAGTCCTCAACTTGTCTGAGAAGGAAAAATGGATTTTGTTTAACTTTTTTAAAATTAGTAAAAGCTGACTAGAACTTTTTCAGCTTTGCTCTCTTGGGTCTCCTTTGCCACCAATAATTTAGTCAGTACTGCAGCTTTGAAGGAGTAATTTATTTTCGCCCTATTTAAGTTTTCCAACAATCGTATTACAGAAGCATTTATTTTCAAAGTAAACAAATTTGCATTAAACAACAATTGCAGAAAAACTACCAAGTTAAAATATGGAGAATACCTTTAGTGTTTCCTCGAGGTAGCGTGTCGAACTCCCATTGGCATACGCTGTTTGTACCACGGCCATCTTGAAGTTCTGTCTCACCTGAGCAAACCAAGAAGCCAAGTGCTTTAGTGTCCTATGGGCACATAGCCCATAGTAGGATAAACTGAAGAATAATTAGAATTGTCAAACATATACTTAAAACTCCTGGGCATCAGAGGAAGGCACAAGCTCACGGAGAACTTTCTTATGTTTAAAACAACATGAATTCTGTCCAAGTCTTTGTATATCCTGTTTTGTTTTTTCTTGTGGCTGGCTGAAGCAGCTCTCCAAGCTCAAGACTTTGCAAACTGCTTTTTCAGATTCAGTTAGCTCTGTGCACAGGCCAGGCACATGGCATTGCATGAGGACACATACGCAAGCAGTAAAGTCAAAGCTTCCAGTGCAAAAGCAAGCACAGGCTGGGGGCAAGCACAAGTTCTCCTCACTGGCCAGCGTCTCTGACATAGAAATGAGCTGAACTCCAAGAAAACAAAACCAGGTTGCCTTGTCTATGTTCAGTATCATAGACACTGAGTCCAAGAGGACTTCAGTCCTCTTGGAAAGAAAAGCTTTTTCTCTCTATGTCCTGTGCGGAGAGAATGCTATGTGGCACCATTCACTTCATATGTTAAAGTTACCTTGGCAAGAAGTTCTTTAAGGAAGATACTAATTAAAGTTGCTATTTTATCTCCATCGATTAGGTGAAAATGGCCGGTCGTGTCCTTATAGTAGTAAACAATTCTATCTGCATCGCCATCAAATGAGCAGCATCTCTCATTGGGCTTCATGTCTAGACCTAGTGCACACAGGGTTACAAATGCAAGTTAGAGACAAAAAACCACAAAGTGTTCAAATTAGTCCAAGTGGATCTCATGAGGAAATTAGCTCTGTGAACACACACAAAAATAACGCTGTCAAACAGACTGAGAGACATGTAACAGGGAACCTGTACTGAATGGCAACTGAAAAGTGCATATTCAAATCAAAAATACAAATACTAACATCAAAAACGCAGGTTCTCTAAACATTACTGATGCTACACCTTCTCCTCAGTGTATGAAAAGCAGTCCCAGAACTACTGCACGTAGTCACATCTCAAACTCAGAAATAAGGACTGAGTATCAGTGATGCCACAAGGTTAAAAACCTTGCAGCAGCGGAACACCCACCCCTTTCCTTACACACCCAGTCACCAGCAAGCAGACATCCATACACCACAGACAGACCATACACACCACCTTCAGGCGGAGGCAAGTCGCTTTCCCCCACTGCACAGCAAAGTGAGCCCAGCCCATTTGCAGGGACACCCAGGGCCCTGCCTGGCACTGGGGCAGGAGCCTGCAGCAGCGAGTGGCAGCTGAGTGGCCTTAGCTGGACATGGGCACACATCCAGCCCTCCCTCCCTGCTCCTCTGAGCAGGGTGTGGCACGCTGTGCAGCCCTGAGCGTGGTGACAAACTATATCCAGGCAGAGGGCTCCGGGGCCATGTCACTGCACTTCCCTGCTCACAGCAGGTCCTCTGCGTACTCTATACTTCACCCTCCAAGACAACAATAATTATTTTTCCCTTGCATCAAATAATGCTTTTCCTTCAGAAATACTTCTGGCCTGTTTAATTTTATTCCATTCCCACTTGCCAGACCTGCACCTGCCCTTTGATTTCTTTCCTAATGCAAGACAAGCGTGCACCCCCACAGCAGCAAAGCCATCGCTGAAGCACAGTTACAACAGGAGGTGGCAGATAAATCCTAACATTAAAAAAACCACCCCTCTCCAAAGTAGCCATCACCAAGATTTCTCAGAGCTGTACAAAAAATATATAAGTGGATCTGCCGGCTATAAAATGCCTCACATTTAGTGTGCTTGATATTAATTTACACAACAATGTATATTATGCATAAGGAGTACCTGCCTCAAAAATTTTCCAGGCTTAATTCCAAGAGAGAAACAGCTAGGAAACAGTCCTCAGTGGCACAGCAATGCCACACAGAAATGAATTGCTTTAGTTAAGGTACATCTGCTTTTCTTTAGATGTCATAAGGTTGCATTAACCTCAGAGTCTATTTCTCAGAAACTGCAGCTGGCCATTCCCAAGGTTGATTTCAGAGTCCACCAGGAACCCAGACAGGGAGCTCCTAAGGACATGCTACATCCTCTGACCCCTTCTTGGAAAAAGTATTTTAGTACATAAGTAGAGAGAAAAACTGGCCCACCTTGGTTACACCTTGCCCTTCAGAGCACAGGAAATTATACTCCAAACCTTGCCTGTTTCTTCTCCTGCTTGCCTAAAGTGATACAGGACACTAAATCCCACTGCCCATGAGGTCCTGAAGCCAAAGCATGAGATAATGGCAACTGCAACATTTAACAGGCCGAGACTCCCTATGACTTTAAACAGGAAGCTGATACCACTTAACTCTTTAGAGAAATCAGATAATTTATTTCTGTAAGTAATTAGGAAAACACATTGTCTTTTCAGAGCACAGCCCTGCATGGAAATGACCAAAGAGTCTCTCATCAGGCACAGTTAAAGCCAGGATCCAGAGGTGACACACAGGCCTCCACCCCCAGCAGTGACTGACACTGTGCTGCTCCCATTATGGCATTTCTCCAGCACACAAGCAGCATGGGAAGAGGAAACCACAGCACAACTTGGTGTTCAGATCTGGCCAGCAGTTGCAGTGAGAATGCAGCTGTCCAATGGAGAACCCATTTTAGCCTCAAATTTAGCCTCATATTCAAACCAGCCTGTTCTTCCAGTTCGGGGATTTTCTTTTATACGCTAGGCAGGAAAACAGCTCAAACAATTTCCTCTCTGCTTTATGATGTCAGTCACTAATATGTCAATATACCAGTCTGCTGGAACCAAGCTGTTAATTATTCCCAATCTTCTTCAGGAACCCGGAAAAGTGTCTGCAAACCCAGCCCACAATGTAAATGTTTCTTCATATCACAAAGGGAAGTAAAATCAACAACAATAAGCCAGTCCTGACTGATCTTTGGACTACATCATCTTAACATTCAGAACAGACTGCCAAACATATTTCAGCCACTCAGAGAGATACTGTATCCCTCCAAACAGTTTAACATAAACTAGAGATGTGCCAAACCTGGCCATACAATTCTCTCTTTCCATTGCACCAGCAGAACCACTCATGCAGTCACTTAGTAAGAAAAAGGGAGCTCTGAGGACGATACACCCTTGCTAGACCCTGCGCTTTCAGGCCTGTAGAGGAGGTGAAGTGATATAAAATTACCAACTACGTACCTCCAGGTGGTTTCTGATGAACTTTCACAAAATCTGCACCACATAAATGATTGAGTTTCTCCTTGGTTCCATCATTATATATGTGAATTAGCACCTCTCGTGGAAAGTAGGGCTTCATTTCGGATAGTTTCAGGGCTCCTATTCCATTGGCACAGTCAATCTTCAGGTGCCTCTGACACTCTCCAGAGCTGTGAGACTTAGCACAAGGGAAGAAGGGGCAAAGTGAACCATTGCCCTAGTGAAACCACAACTAGAGGCAAGCTGAATTCGAAAATTCAGGCCCAAGCAAGCTAACAATCAGAAGATAATAATTTTGTACACTTGCATGAAGAAGATAACACGCACTATTCACCTGTTTTATCAGTTCCATAAAAGCTTTGGATAGTTTTTCGTAATAGCCTTCCAGTGTTGCTTTCCCATACTGCCCTTGGGTATTTTGACAGCAGACCATGTAATGTAGCTGTGGT
Organism: Myiozetetes cayanensis; assembly: GCF_022539395.1. Classification (NCBI taxonomy): domain Eukaryota; kingdom Metazoa; phylum Chordata; class Aves; order Passeriformes; family Tyrannidae; genus Myiozetetes; species Myiozetetes cayanensis. Next base: position 80,778,989 of record NW_026087411.1, on the reverse strand, counting down.
GTTGTCACCAGACCATAATCTAGCATGAAATAAAAGGAATGAGATTCAGAAATAGAATTGCAAATTAACTGTTGATTCAAAGTTGTCCAGTATACAGACAAATGCAGTGCAGGAAATACATGAAATTTTTGAAGTTCTCTTGCAAAAAGATGACACCCCCCCACCCCACCACTCCTTGCATTAAAGCCATACAAATACCCTGAAAGGACACTGTTACAAGCAAGAATGGAAATGTGTCTGGGCTACTGCTTTAGGCATACATAAAAAACTTGAATCAAACTAGAATTGCAGAAGTTTAACATACCGTGGTACTGACCACCCAGAACAAGGATCCCATCTATTACTGACTGGGAGAGTTTCTCACTGCTTGGCCTGGAAAAGAACAAACAAAACTGATAACCTTTGCAAAGACATTTATGTATGGACTTGGGAAAGAAACACATGTGGAAGACTCTATAAGCTTCCTGTCAGTAGGTTTAGACTCAGAGTGAAGAAGAAATCCATACCTTTTTCTATTGTAGGTAATTCTCAATAAAGAAATTTGAAAGCCAACACCCCAGGGAATTGCAAAGGCAAGTAAACTGCTGAACACAGGTGGACATCCCACAGTGTCCCCAACAAAAATCCCCAACACCACAGTAAAGCATCGCATCCAGAAACAGTGATAAGAAGTTCTTGTAGCTATCATGGAAGCTAACGTAGGAACAGCATTGGAAAACTTTTGCTTATTGCTATAATCATAAATTTAGGCATAGAAAAAGCATAATCTGGCTGCGGGGGCCAAAACACCCCAAAAGCACCCATGAACACAGCACTGGCACTTCCATAAAAGTAGTATACATCTACAGCATTTTGTAATTACCTGGTGTCTCTACCAATAAAAACCAAAGCATCTTTGTGCAGGTCCACTGCTGCTTTTTGGCAGATCTCAGTGATCACTTTCTGTAATTCTTGCTCCTCTGCATTTGCTAGTTGTGTGGCATACTCTTCCCAGGAAGGGTGCAGCATTTCTCCAAGAGGATCAACCAGCTTTATGCCATTGTCTTCCTTAGCAGAAAAAAAAGAACAAAAGTTACTAAGTCTACAAGTGGGGAACTTAGTAAAATCTCTTTGAAGACAGCAAACACATGGTTCAATCACATTGCTTCTTTAAAGGTGGAGAACTGCTGGGATGCAAAACCTTAGATGTTTATTTAAAACTCCAACAAGCCCTCCAAAAGAACCATAACAGCATATTAAGTAACCAACTTTTTACCCCTTGTAATTTTGGTATGAAACTCATTTGACATTACAATGACGTCAGGGGAGATTCAGATAACCTGCAATGCTCCACAGCAGCAATAAGTCTAAGTGCCTGATTTGTAATTGCTGTATTTGGGTGTTTCTTTTTAAAACTTACAAATTTTGCTCAGAAGTTCCTTTCTTCTCAAGGGTGCTCCTAGCTTGATAACATCAGAAAGTTACTTTGCAACATAAAACGTTTTCTATGTTACACCATTTCCACATGAGAAAAAATGATGCTTGGGTCAGAGGGAAAAGTAACTTCAAATATGCCAGAGATCCTATTTACAGGGAGCAGGCTAAATGTGTGCTTTAAGCAGGTCCAAGTGTCTTCAGGACCTGGTCTCTCAGTGCCATGATGAGCTTTGATTCCACCAAACTGATCACATCTTTCCATCATTCTACCAAAACATTTCACGTCACTCCACCAAACTGGTCCCATGTTTAACGAAAAGGCTGATCTTACCTCAGGGTTATGAGATGCTGTAACCATGACGCCAATAGTTGCTGCCACAGCTTTGGACCTGAGGACTGCGAGCAGGCCCATGCGGAACACGACGTGATCCAGCTGCTCGGCCCTGGTGCGAAATCCAGCGGTGCCGTACTGCAGAGCCAGGCCGGCAGGCTTGGGATGTAAGGCTGAGTACTTCCTAAGGGCTTCAGGATCCATTTCTGGAGCAGGAAGTAACACAGATACAAGTGAGAGAACTCAAGCTGTTGTAATCAGTTTCGCGTTTTACACTTCACCTCTGAAGCCCAGAGGACACTTTAAATAAACCACTCCCTTGGTGGAGTGCAGCCAGGCGCCACCAGAGTGAAGGAGCCCCTACATTCCCTGTGCAGCACTGGATAGATAAACAGCGCTCGACCAGATTTAAACATATCACACACGGGGAGGAGGCGGAGAGCCTCGATTCCCGCTCGGCTGGATCCAGGGCTCCCGACAACTTCCCGCCCTCTTCTCACCGCGACATCAGCGCCCACCGCGCTCGGTCGCGACCCCTCAGACCAACTCTCGACGCCCAGAGCAGCCTGCCCTCCCTCTCCAAGCCCTCGCAGGCAATCCCCCAGCAGTGTCCCCGGGACGTTTCCCTCGGGTGTCGGCTCTGCCGAGGCGCTCCGTGCGGACCACCCCGGCCACGGAGCACAGAGGCGCACAGAGCCGCCGAGCCGGGCCGGGCTGGGTGGGGCCGGCCGGACACACGCCACCACGGGCACCTCAGCAGCCGCCTCCCTGCACGGCTGATCCCCTCAGGACCCCCCGGCGCCGACGCCCGGACCCACCTGCCGGGAGGGACGGGACGGGACGGGATGGGACGGGATGGGACAGGACGAGCTCCCTCCGGCCCCGCTGCCGCCGCGCGCCCCGCACGGAGCCGGCGCGGCCACGCCCACACGCGGCTCAACGACCAATGGCCACGCGATGGGCGGGGCTTATCCCGCCACGTGGCGCCAGGGCCACGCCCACTCCCTGCGAGCCGCGCCCATCCCGCCCCGCTCCCGCCCCGCTCCTGCGGGACCGGCTGTGTCCGGCCGGCGGGCCCCCGGGGACAGCCAGTCTTGCACAGCTTCACTGGCGTCACGCTCGGACTCCAAACTGCCGCCCCGGTGTGCTGGTTTGGGCTGGGGCGGAGTTGTTTTTCTTCGCAGTGGCTGGTACGGGGCTGTGTTTTGGGTTTGTTCTGAACACAGGGTTGATAATGTGGAGACGTTTTTGTTATTGCTGAGCAGGGCTTACACAGAGCCAAGGCCTTTGCTGCTTTCCGTACTGCCACGCTGGCGAGGCAGCTGTGGGTACGTGGGAGGTTGGGAGGAGACACAGCCAGGACGGGTGATCCCAACTGACCAAAGGGATATTCCAGACCGTGTGCCATCAAGCTCAGTCTATAAAGTGTGGGGAAGAAGGAGGAACAGGGGGCACACGTTCGGAGTGATGCCGTTTGTCTTCCCAAGCCACCGTTGCACGTTACATTTCCCTGCTCCCTACATCTCCCGGGGACGGCTGAACGCCCGCCTGCCCAGTGAATTAATCCTTGTTTTGCACGGCTTGTGTGCACGGCTTTAATTTTTCATATTAAACTGCCTTTATCTCAAACCCACGGGTCTTCTGGCGCTTACCCTTCCGACTCTCCCCCGATCCCGCGGGTGGGGGGAACCCGGGGCTCGGCTGCCGGCTGGGGTCGAACCACGGCAGGTGTCCAGCCTGTGCCCCTCCCCATCCCTGAGCCCGGCACGGCTCCGCCTGGCTCTGTGGAGCACCGGGGTGCCAGCCCTGCCCGCCGTGTGTGGAGCACTCCTGGGCTGTGCGCCCAGCCGCGTTTAATCAAGTGCTGCCCTTACACAATCGTGGGGCTTCCTTGTTGGGTTGTGACGTGGGGCTCAAACCTCACCGTGTGCTAAACACCGCGACTTGACTCCAGGCCTCTCGTTCCAGGCGGGCGTGGAGGACAGCGCGATGGCTGTCACGGTAAAAGAATGCCTGGAACTCCAGCTGCTGGAAGTGGAAATGCTCCTTTCGATGTTTCCCAAAAGGGGTGAAATCAACCTGGATAAAGATGCTGTGCCCAGCGTCCAGCGCTACCTTAAAAACGCTAATGGAGCTCTCCCCCGCAGCTCGAATATTGCATCGCCCTTGATGTGGGGGAGGCGAAGGTAAGAACTGCCAAGTAGACGTGTTCATGTGTGTTGTTTTCTTTACTCCTACACACACTTGAAAACTCTACTCTGAAAAAAGAGGCGAGAAAAACCCCATCTCATCTTTGTTTGCTTTTTCAAGAGCCAAGAGTAACAGAAAAGTCTTGGCTGTGATTTATTTGAGTATTAACTTTCTCTGGTCAATAAAGGCTAATAGAATGGCACATAGAAATAGACACCAATATCAGTGGCACACACAGCATTCACAAGAGGCTGTGCAACCAGAGTTTACTGGTTTATGAATTGTTGTGCATTTCAGTGTTCCCTGCACGGGAATACATATGTTGGACTTTACATTATTCTAGCAAAATCACTATTATTTCTCTCTTCCACCTCTTTTACATGTACTAACATTAACTGATCTGCATTTGAAATACAGTAATGTAAAAACAGCCCCACATAGCAGAATAAAATTAAGAGGAGTCACACAAATATTAAAACAAACCCAGCCTATGAGTAGGGAAACCAAACTTACAGTATAAGGAGTGACAATAGTTTATCTGATTGAAGAAAGATCAACAATATGACAAGTAAGTGATGTAAATACTTGCACAGAGAATATAGGTCTGAGTGTATAATAGTGCAATGACTAGAAATTGAGAACAAACTCAGCCTAGAAACCATTTTCCTCAGAACAAGGATAATTAAACATTAGAAGAATTTACTGGGTAATGAGCTGGCCTCGTGATTATTTGGAAACCTAGAAAAAACCTCACTACTCCAGCACAAGCCAGGCCTACACGGTTCATAAAACTTCTCTCTGAAGGCTGGTGAAAGGGTGCATTTTAGAAAGATACCTAAGCTTGTACCTACGGCAGATTGTCAAGGAACTTGGAAAGATAATTAGTCATTTCACAATTCATTTTTCTCTGCAGGACTAATCATATGATTGTACACTCTAGTGAGAATCCTCTAAAGGTCTACAGGAGCCTCAAGCACTGAGGACACATAAATCCTCTCCTCCTCTTGGACCAGAGACAGGGTTCAGTTTCCAAAGAACTGTGGTGCTCTGTTTGAAGGCACTGTAGGAGTAATCAAGAGAAATTCAACAGCCCAGGGTTTATAGGAGATCAGACAAGATAATCTAGACATTTCCCCAACCTAAAATGCACATAAATCTTTTTATCCCCTATAATCCTGAGAATACTTCCCCTTTATTGTGAATACTTGCTTAAAATAATAATAATAATAATGCATAAAATCATAGGATGGTTTAGATTGGGAGCAACCTTAAAGATCATCTAGTTCCACACCCCCCTGCCATGTGTCTCTGTATACAGTATATACAATCATAAACGCTGTTTCATGTACCTCTTGGCCTTGTTTTCCTTTTGTTTTCCTGGGGTAGATCCAGCAACTGGCCCGAGTTCATTGATCAAATGTGTTTTTGGCAAGGGATAAGATTCTCAAAACCCCCCGATTCTAACACAATTCATCGCTGTAGCAACACTGAGCACATACTGAGAACACACAAGAAATATCCATAGAGGGTAGTAACTGTGCACCTTATCCCATGCCATAACATTAGTTTCTGTGAACAGCAGAAGAGCAGCCTGGATAACATGAGAAATTTTGAGAACAAAAGAAAAGGAGCAGACAAAATAATGGGTTATTGGGACAAAAGGAAAGTGAAAGTAATTGCAGTCATTGGGATGCTGCAATCTTAATTACATCTCCTCATAATCTGCCCTTGACAGGGAAGAAGAATCTAGCATGCCTTCAGCAGCTGCAGAATTAATTTTCTCTGTGTGTGTGTTCTGTTTTCAAGGTAAAGGTGGAACTGCAGGTACACCTTCCTCATATGTATCCTCAGGTAGCTCCTCAGCTTTTTGCCAGATCAGATGCGCTGCACAGAGAGCAACAGCTGCAGCTCAACACCCGTCTCACTTCTCACATCAGCTCTCTGGATTCAGGTGATCTGTGCATATGTGAAGCTGTGCAGTGGGTGAAGGACAACAGCCTGCCTTACTTGGAAAACAGTAAGATCTCTTCTGAAGGTGCTTCAAAAGAAGTCAGAGTTAAAGAATCGTTGCATCGCATGTGGATCTACAGCCACCATATTTACAGGCAGGAACTGAGAAAAAAGATTTTTGACTCTGCAAAGAACTTAAATCTGACTGGCTTCTGCCTAACTGGGAAACCTGGTGTCATCTGTGTGGAGGGGCTCCAAGAAAACTGTGAGGAGTTCTGGCGTGTTATTAGATATCCCAACTGGAAGCATATTTCATGCAAGCATGTGGACAATATAGAAACAGAGGGAAACATCGATGATCTTCGTCTCTTTCATGGTTTTGAAGACCTGCAGTTTCAGGCACATGGTGGTTATGGCCTGAGGAATGACTATCACATGGATCTTGGCCAGTTCCTAGAATTCCTGAAACAGCATCAAAGTGGACACATTTTTCAGATTTTATTTGGTGTTGAAGGCAAAATTTCAGACAAATAAGAGAAACTGTGTAAGGAGTTCTAATTTTGGACAGCAACCACTGAAATACTGTGCCTTACAGCTACTGTGAAAAGGGAAACTTTAAATACTTGAACCTTTCTTCTGGGATAATAATGTTAGCTTCTGTTCTGAATTGCCACATATTTTTGAGAAGTGTTCGCTAATTTTCTAAAAAGACCCTAGAACTGGCATTTGTGACTATGAGCCATGACTCAAAGTGCCTGCAAGGTGCTAAAAACCCCACACTATAGTATCCTGAATTACACACTCCTGTCTCCTCATCTGTACTGTGTTGTGTGTAGTTAACTTCTACATACAGCTGTGGGATACCAAAGTGGCTGCAGTCACGGATGAACGTGGCTTCCAATGCAAGAGCACACCCAGCTCAAGGAAGACTCACTGCTACGTTAATGAGTTTGTGCGTCCAGTGTCCCACTACTTCGCAAAGCATCCACTTCTCACTTCATTCAAATAATCCATTAAATGCAAAGGCTTGTGTCCAACCACAAGATGAAGTTTTGCTTTTCAATAAAGGGCATGGGGGAGGAGAAAGAAGCTCACATCACCCCATCCCTTGTATGGTTTGGGTAGTACCTGTAAAGTTATGTTGCCAAACCCACTATATTTGCATTTCACTTCCTCTCATAGGATCATAGAGTGCTTTGGGTTGGAAGGGACCTTAAATATCATCTCATTCCAACTCCTCTGCCATGGGCAGGGACACCTTCCACTCGGCTAGACTGCTCAGAGCCCCATCCAACCTGGCCTTGAACACTTCCATGGATGGGGAACCCACAACGTCTTTGGACAACCTGCTCCAGTGCCTTACCACCTCACAGTAAAGGATTTCTTCCCAACATCTAAGCTAAGCCTACTCTCTTACAGTTTGAAATCATCCTCCCTTGTCCTGTCACTACATACTCTTGTAAAGAATCCTTTTTCAGCCTTCTTGTAGGCCCCCTTTAGGTACTGGAAGGCTTCTGTAAGGTCTCCTCGAAGCCACCTCTTCTCCAGGCTGAACAACCCCAATTCTCTCAGCCAGTTTTCACAGGAAAGGTACTCCAGTCTTTTGATCATTTTTGTGGCACTTCTGCCGATTCTTCCCAACAGGTCCATGTCCTTCTTATGTTGAGGGCCCCACAGCTCGGTGAAGTCCTCCATTTGGGGTCTCACGAAAGTGGAGTAGAGGGGGAGAATCACCTCCTTCAGACCTGCTGGTCATGCTGCATTTGATGCAGCCCAGGATGTAGTTGGCTTTCTGAGCTGCAAGTGCACATTGCTGAGTCATGTCAAGCTTCTTGTTGACCAACACCCTCATGTCCTTCTCGCCAGGGCTGCTCTCAATCCATTCTCTACCCAGGCTGTATTTGTGCTTGAGATTGCACTGACCCAGGTGCAGGACCTTGCACTTGGCCATACTTGAACTTCATGAGGTTTGCACAGACCCCCTCTCAAGCCCGTCAGGATCTCTCTGGATGACATCCTTTATTCCCTGTGTTGACTGCACCACACAGCTCAGTGTCATCGTCAAACTTGCTGAGGGGGCACTCAATCCCACTGTCCATGTCACTGACAAAGATGTTAAAACTGCCGGTCCAAATACCAATCCCAGAGGAATGCCACTCATCACTGGTCTCCACTTAGACATCAAACCATTGACTGTAACTCTTAGTGACCATCCAGCCAATTCCTTATCTACCAAGTGGTCCATCCATTAAATCCACACCTCTTCAGTTTAGAGACCAGGATGTCATGCAGGGAAGTGTGTGTCTGGTTATGTTGATAATAATTTTTCATCTGCTTAACTCAGGGCATTTTATGTTTACATTGTTAGGCCAAGCACCTTGAAAAGGAAAATGGGTAAGATGAAGTAAGCGGTGTTTCTGCTGTTTTTCCTCTACATTACACAAGGAAATAGAAGTAAAATACAGAAAATAGGGAAAAAACCCTACATATATTATATAATACATAAAAATACATATAAGTTTAAGAATCCTTTCTATGTCAAATTAGTATTGAGAGACAATTTTCCAGCAGCTTGTAGAGGAAATTATAGTACCGATTCACAGTACAGCGTTTTCCTACAGGGTAGCATGCTGAATGCATATTTAGATAGTGAGTTTTCCAGTTTATAATGGATGATCATATTTAAAGGTCATCAATATAATATGTAGTGGAAGAATGCTACTGAAAAGTCCCCAGCAGCTGTGCCTTAGAGGACCACCAGCCTGCTACTGCCTTCCACTGTGTGCTTGAGTGCCATCATGTGAAAATCGGTACCAAGCAATGACAACAGACTCAGTGCTGAGCTGCAGAGGTCTGGCTGATCAAATCTAAAACCCAGGCCTCTCAACATCAGCTGTTTATAGACCGTGTTTCAGTACACTCAGTTGATGACTACAAAAATAACAGGTTATTATTTTATTTCAAATAAGATGCAAGGAAGTGTTTTAATGCTCTTCTCACAATAGCAATATATTGAAATGCAGAGGATGGCAGTATTTCTGGTTGCTCAGAATGATGACTGCTGTACATTCCTTCAGTGCTGTAAGGGTAATGTTTGTATGATCATAACTTTGGCCAAAAGCACAGTGAGGCAAAAAATTACCCATTGAGGGAGAAAGTGCCTCCCCTCTTTGTAAATTCAGGACCTGAAGTCTGAAGCTGTGGCAAAGCTGAGGGGCTGGCTGGACAAATAAAGTTAGTTTTTGGTTTCTAGAGATAATTTCTATAGTAGAGATTTGAAAGAAATAGATAGCAGAAAAGAAGTTTAAGTACATTTTGTTTCCAGAACTATCCAGAAAATAAATTACATTTTTCCTGGGGTGGCAATTGTTTAACAACTAATAATTCTTTGACAGCTATTCTAGCATTTTGATACTCCTTTTTTGTCAAGAATACAGAGTTCAAGCAATTCCATGAACTTCAGGTCAATCATTTGCAGCGTATCAGAACAGCAGTCATCTTGGTGGGGGAATTAAATCCTTGACTGTTTACAGGACATTAGTTTAGCTAATGTTAAATGTTACTAATGTTAAATGCTATTGTTAGTAATGTTTAAATATTCTAATTAGATTAGGACAAAAGGTTCTGCAGGTTCAATTCTTGTTAGAAAATTTTCATTACTCTACACAGGACTGATCAATATGGGTTTTTTTTTAGAAGAAAGTATTCTAACCTTACAGTTGTTTAAAGTTTGGTGTTTTTAAATAATAGGTTGACAAATTACTGTGATCTGTAGTGGATTGAACAGTCATCATATGCATTTTTTATTTGTCAAAAAATACCATTTGTCTGCTTAAGTTCCCATGGACGTTTGTGACACAACTCTCAATTCAGCATACAACCATTTCTTTCAAAAAGATCTGTCAGACTGTAGTGGAGGATATATCAAATAAAATAACAATAAAAACAACCAAACAATGCAAATCTATTTCTCAGATTTTTATTTTCTGATGTGTGATTCACGATTTCTTGATTTGAGTTGCTAATGAAATACTATGATTTAGAAAAAGTTTTCTGGATCTTAAAAAATTAGCTATTCTTAGGCGGCTTCCTAGGCAGAGATGATCTTAATATTTTAATGCTTTTCAACTGCTGCTGGTTTCTTCATTCTTCATTAATTATTTACAGTTTCACTTTCATGGCTTCTTCAGGCCAGGTATAGGAGTCAGCCACAAAGCTGTTGTAATCAGTGCTGTAAATCTGAGAGCGGATGAAGGCTTCCAGGTCCTTGGGCTGAGGATAGGTGGATGCATTGTTATTCCTGTAGGCTTCTTCCGCAATCTAGAAAGATGCACAATCCTAATTAGTGCTGATAGAATATTTGAGTAAATTTAGCAGGATTTGAAAGTAGGAATTAGTTCAAAATCAACATGAGTTGTCTTCTCTGGTGTTGGACAGTCACCTGTACTCACACTGGATCCGGGCTAGTATGCAGTGAATAAGACTAGGAACAGGATGATGTTTGTATTTAAGTGGGTCTGACTCACTCCTGCTTTTGAACAGGATTTCAAAAAGTCTTTGCTGTTACAAATACAGTGCTCCTCCTTGCCCAGTAATATCTTAGCTTTTAATGTGCAGTGGTGGATAAAATATCGCACAAGCCCCAAGCACTGAGGTACAATTTCTGCTTTTCTATCATCACACTACCCTGGTTAGCCATCTTCTCCAAAGCACTGTAAGAAAAGTGTGATGTGTTCAAAGTTTCCACACTCCCTGCATATTAGAGAAGTTTATTATTTGCCATCATTTGATAATATACTTCAGAAAAGGTAAGCTCATAAGAAAAAATTAGTCCTACATAGTGCACAGGTTTAATTCTAGGGATGGCTGGGGGAAATGCAACTATTTGCTTGCTCTTTCCTCACCCAGACCATACCTAAGTGAATGAATTACGCATCACAAGTATAACTGCAGTAAGAATTAAGTTTAGAAGGGGTTGAAGCTCACTCAACATATCAAAGTAGCCTTTCTTGTCTAAAGAACACCTACTTGAGAAACATATATCTTTAGACTGGACATTCATCTACAAAACAGAAGAATTCAGTCACACTGGTTTTATGCAGCAGCACATTTTGGAAAGATCTGCTTGAAACCGTACTTGGGAAACAAACTAATACGCGTCCTTTGAATAAAAGGGAGATGGTCTTCCTCCTGCTCTCCTTAGCTCCCTTTAAAACATAAATGTTTTAGTTTGGTGAGAAGTTGATACCCAAAGTCACTGTATTTAGATATCTTTTCTAGGATTAATCTGAATCTCAACTCGATTTAACTCAGAAGCACTTTGGGTGTTTATCTTTAGGTTTATCCTCAGGTCTGTGCACATAATTACCATGGTTGAATAAGGTCTGAATTTATATCCAACATTCATTATTCCAAAATATTTTTATATTGCTACTCTCCTGAAAGAGGCAGAGGCCATTGCTAAACCTCTTGGGCTGTATGAGCCAGAGCAAATATTTGCAGGAATAAAGTTTCAACAAAGAACAGGCAGAGAGAATCACTCGATAGCATTTTTTTTTATATATATAACATGCACAAGTAGAAGAGGAATTTCTCTCACTGTGTTTCTGCCAAACACAGAGTCAATTTCATTTTGCCTGAGGAATCCAGGTAACATTTTGGCATCTACAGAACAGAGTTTTTACTTACCTAAGATGACATAAACTGTGAGTGGGAATTTTCTTTTTTAAACACACAAAAGTGAATCAATCTAGGGAAACTGTTTCATGCATGAGAGCTGCTTGTTATTCTTTCAAAAGAATATGGAGTAAGTGGAATCATTCACATTAATGTCACCAAGAGAAAAACAATAATTAGAGAAAAAAAGGTCACAGAAGACCAGCAAAATAACCTCCTAAAATATTGACACCCCCCCCTAAAGATAAATGACCTGAGATAAATGCAGTATTTGAAAGACTTCTTCTCCTCTCCAGGACAGCCAAATTTCTTGGAAAACTGTGGGTTTAGCTCAGTTTCTGAAAATCCAGCTCTGTATTTGCTGGTAAAAAACAATCAACCAATTATCTGCTGACCTAAACCCAAGCCATAAACAAAAAGCATCCCCTGTAGTTATTATTTTGATAGGTCAGAATAACAATGGGAACAAGAGGGAACAGCCTGGACACAGGTGGACATTTACTCCCTTGACAGGCAACTGATAACCATGAAGGGCCGAAAGCCTTGAGATGTGCAGCTGGCACGACTGGGGCTGGGAACCTGCTCCTGACTGGTGAACAGCACAGTCTGGGCTCTACAGACAAACACTTGCTACAGTTGCATAGCTCTCCTTCTTGCATTTGGGATTACACTTACATTTATGAATTTAAATTTAATTTTGAAACTGCTACGTGTCCAATACTGATTGATGTAAACCAACCTCAACTTGTGGGAAGGTGTGTTAGTTGATCAAATCAAATCAAATCAAATCAAATCAAATCAAATCAAATCTTCAATTATGTAGAGAGCACGGGAAGAAGAGAAGCCACAACAGACTGAAATGACTTACCCTCACAGCAATTTTCAGTGACACATCTTGAATAGTGACTAATGGAGGGTAGAGACGACCTTCCTGTAAATTCTCCTCTGAAACTTCCTGAGCTATAACCTAGAAATGAAGTAGACATGTTTAACTTGACATGCAGATGCAGATGTAGCTTTATTAGACAGTGATCTAGTCTTAAGCAAAAAAATGTTTCCGCTTTGGCAAATCACATAGATATTGCTTAATCAACATAGGCAGTGTTTTTTAGAACCAGCCTTGTCATTAGGAGTAGCTACAAAAGAACTAGAAATTTAGGGAGTCACGCCCTTTTCTCACTCAGACAATAAGGTTCATTCAAGTTTAGAGTAAGTCATGACACACATAAACCAGTAAATAGTTCATAATGAGATAAACATTCCAGCTAACAACTGTAATTGGATCAAAGATTTCTAGAATTCAATGCACCTATTATTATGACAGTTGTCAAGTCAACCTGTACAGAGAACAGCTGAAACCCCTAAGTGTAAAATGCTCTGAATGAAATTACTGGTGACTGAGTAGGTTTGCTGTGTGTCCAGCATGAGATCATAAAAGTAAGTATCAGTCAACCACAGAACAAGGTAAAATAAGATTATCCAGGGCCTTTCAAAGCCCTGCTGGTTGCTGTAGCTGGATTTTGAAATAGAAAGTCTAATGCTAAATTCTGGCTTGCTGGGACAGAAAAAACATGCTGTTAGATCAGTCTGTCCACTCCACTTGAAGGGGGTCTGTCGTCTCAACCATATCAAGTAACTAAAGAAATTCTTTTGCTCTTTGATTGATTTTTCACCAGACTGACCAGGGGAGGAACAGTGCCGGGGTTTCAGTGCACGTCTGAGAGCAGCGTCGCCTTTATGGCTTGAATATTCCTGCTTCATCTTCCTAGCGATACTGGAAATGTTTTGTTGCCATCACCAGCAATGAACAGATCAGGAAAGCACAGCAAGCTGGAGAAGGTGGTTTTTACTGTTTACTCATTGGCCACATGAAAAACCTCCTGTTACCACAGGGTGTGAGGACATTCTGTGCAGTGAGGAGACACTGCTTGCACTGTCTGCTTATGAACTTCCTTCTTACTTCATGAACTTCCTCTATTTCTGCAACAGAGACCTTTCAAGAAGCAAAAGGTCCTGGGGCTACCTTTGGAACTAATGATATTTCTGGTATCATTATCAGGAAAAAAAATTGGTTGTCATTTGGGGACTTAAAATAGAAATACATCTGGGGTGATCCAGATGTAGATAGAAGAAAAACTCTGGTCTGGATAGCATCTGATGACAACATGTATGACCCAACAAGGTTCTGAAAACACTAGGAAGTTCTGAGAAGCACTGAGGAATGTAACTGATAACAAAGAGAAAACAAGAAGTGCACTTTTGAGGGAATTTACTATAAAGATACTTGAAACAGAGCAAACTGTTTCCAACAGTTCCTGTTGCACGTGGGAAATATACATTACTTGCCAAAAACTAGAATGGCATCAGAACAGATGCCCGGATATCATCAATGCATCCCTTCTGGCAGAAGTAGGTAAGTAGTTTGAACCAAAGTAACTCCAGGTTCAAAGAGAACCTCTTGTGGAATATAACTGCATGGTGGTAGGTGTGGTAAGTTTTTCCATTTGGAGTGAAAATTCAACCCAGAAGAGTAATAAGAGATTATTATCTCTCTTATAACAAGTACAGGAAAATTACTTGTTTACATTTAAATCCGATATCGAGAAATTCAGCAGAGAAAAGCCCTCTAGGGGGAGCTAAGAGAACGTGAAATCTAGATACTGCTCCCCATAATAGTAACTGGGTTATTTCAAAATGATACACAGCCCTTTGATGTGCATCTGCATGAGTAAAGAGGAGCTTGCAGCATGAAATCTCTGATGTTAAAAGTTTATCAAAGCTCTGTAGGAAAGATGAAATCTGAAGAAATCAACAGCAAGCTGCTGTTAGTGTAATGCATCACTGAAAAAACAATGGTTCAGAAGTGAAGTACTTCTGTTTTGTGATGGGGTTGATAGAAAGTAACAATATTTAGGCAATGCTGGAAGAGAGAGAGGTAGCAAGTTCAACTATGTAGAGGCTATGCTGTTACTTCTGACATAATCCTGTAACATCATTTAAAACTATGCAAAACCACAGAAACAAGCATTTTTCAAAGAGAATGACACCTTCGTGTGGTCTTTAAAACACACTCCTTGAGAACACCAGATCAGTGGCAGGGGAAAAAATGATGAATCAAGATTTGGAATTATTGAGAAAGTAAGAGTCAACACAGGAAATGTAATTGAACTAATATATAACTTCACAGTGTAACACTGCTTTGAGCAGTGTGTGGTTTTGCTTCACGTACTTCAAATAGAGAATAGAATAGAATCCAGAAGGGTATAAAGAATAACAAGGATGATCCAAAGTTTACATTTTGTACAAAGAGAAAAAAAATAATAAAACAGACTTGGGAGAAAAAAAAGAGAAGACTGAAAAAAAATGCAAAAGATAACTGAAGGTGAGCATTTCTTATAGTTCTATAGGGAAACCAAATCATGAGACAGCAGAAAATTCTAAGAGGAGAGTTTCTTTGACCACAGAACTCGTAATTGTGACACTAATTGCCAAGAGATGTTTGAATGTATGACCATGTTTAAAAAGCCACTAGGCTCATTTATGAAGGAGAAATCCATACAGGGATAAAACATCCAGCACAGGAAGGCCATACAGTACAGGATGCCAGATACTGAGGAGCCATTTCAGCAGAAAGATCACTCTGTCTTTCTTCCCTATTTATCTTCCTTTCCTCAGCTTCTGCTATGATTACTTTCACAGGAAGATACTGAGCTGTTTGGATCTTAGGTCTAACCCAATATGGATATTTTTATGTTTTAAATTTTAATTAATTCAAGGTTTTTGTAGAAAAATTAGCTAAACCTCATTGCAGAACCTAAATGAAAAACAACCAAGACAAGACAGATAGCATAAAGCAAGTTGAGGCATCTTGGTTTTAGGAGGACATATTCTCCATAATGAAACAGGATTATTTTTGGAGTAACTGAACAATAGGACCCACATACCAAGAATATTTCATTAGTTCATAATTCTCTGTCCCTTTTGTTATGTTTGGTAAGACTTAGAAGAATAGGTAACATCCCTTGTCAACACAGAGAAATTGCCTGCAGTTAAGAGGTATTACAGTTTACACTACCTTTGATTTATCATCCAAACTCAAAGTTATGTTCTATTTTACTTGGCAGGAAGCGAAGAACAGGAAAGTTAAATCTATTGTAGCTACAATAAGCTATTTGGGACTTCTATCATATTTAGTTGAAGAGGTGGCAAAGCAAGAAGACAGGAGGTGCAGGTATGCAGCCTGGGCTGCTACTTTTTATAATTTTTATAATTTCTTTTTTTCAAGTAAGCTAGCACTACAATCTAAGAAGGTCCCTCTGCCCTAAAAAAGGCGTGGTTTTGGTGCCTTAAATTTTGCAGCATCTTGGATGCTTTCATTTCAAAGGAAGACTGCTAGGCACTATGCTAAAACCCACATGAAACTATTCTGATTTTACCCTCTCATTAAAAAAAGCCAAGAAAACGAAACAAAAAAAAAAACACTTTTGGTTTGTACTGTAATTTCAGCTAAGGGCTTATGCAGCCCTCACAGTCTTCACACCCCTGACACCTCTTCTGGCAAAGCCTCCTCTGCCCCTCACATCCATAAGGAGACCACATGTGAACGCCCTCAGCTCGGAGCCGTAAGGCAAGAGGCTAATCCAGGGATATTGCCACCGACAGAGACTTTCTGTGCCAGACGAAAAATACATTTTTATATTTCAAAGTTTTCTAGGGGTTTTATTAGAGGAAGGCAATTGTGTAGCAAAACCTCGACCAAAAAAGAAGACTCGGGAGAGAACCTCTACCTCAAGAGAGAGTTTAAAAGCTTCCTCACCATTTCTGACACTATTTTACTGCCCTGTTAAATTTCTTTGTTCAGAACAGACTTTTTTCTGACTTAGTAGACTGTCACTTGGAACACAGTTCAGTCCACGTATGTGCCACTTTTCATCCACCAGAACCCTATGTATAGGAACCATTTCACATAAAACAAATTGAAGCAACTTCTACAATGAAGTAGGACAACTGTGTAACACAGCACTTTAGACTGGAAAGTGAGGATCACCGTATCCAACTGAAATTACAGGGGAGGATTTAAAGGGAAGATATAATTATCCAAAGACTAAGGAGATGGATCATTGCCCTCCTAAGATGGTTAAAGCCAGTGGAGACAGTCTGGGCCTTTTACTAATTTTAAAGATGGAAATTGTGAACATCTTTCTTACAGAGGGCAGGCTGCTGGCAAACTTTTTTAAAGATGCCCATAGAATGTACCTTAAAAAACCTTTCAAAATCCAGCAAGGGCAGTGTGCGAGTGCCAGCCCTTTAAGAAAGCTTCATATGACATACTGCCTGTCATAGGATCACATTGTCTATCAGTTGCCCTAGAGTGATAGCCAAGAGCCATTTTCTTCCCTTTAATCCATGAAGAAGACAGAAGGAACAAGAATCAGGAATGCAGTATCCCTTAGAGAAGCTGCAGGAGTTGAGTCAGACATTCACACATCTGCTAATTGGTGCAACTTTTTTTCCTTTTTTATTATTCTGCAATTTTAACGTTCTAATTTCATTGCTTTGAGCCTTCCTCTGTATGCTACTTGTACTATCCATGTACTCCCAAGTGTGCTTACACAGCTTCTTTGAAGACTAGGACAGTGCACACTGATGAAGTTCTCTGGATTTTAACTGGTATGACCTGGACCTGGTAGAAATTCCCACTGAAGTGAATCTAGGTCAGTTAGAGTTAACGTGGTCAATTGAGGGTAGCCTTCTTCTTTATTTACATACCCTTTAAAAACCCCAAAGCATCAGACTTTTAATTACTTTGCATGGACACAGTCAGACCAACATCCACTACCCAGGGCTTTCTAATCCCTGAACCTTGACTCTTTCTGAGCAGGATGATCTTAGGAGGACATTCCTGGGAGCTGAGTAGCCAGGAGTTTATACAGGGATAGCCCCCATCACTATGGATAGAAGGAAGCTGAGTCCTGTGAGGCTCATTACATTGACCTGGGTACCAGCCAAGAGCAGAACCAACAGAGGCAACAGAGGAGACAGGAACTCTAAGACAATGCAGAAAGAGAAGAAAGACAAGAAAGAGTGAGTCTCAGAGGCAGGAGTGGTAAGGGTGCAATGACACTGTAGCAGATGAGGAGCAAAGATACTGGACTGAAAAAAAACACAAAAAGTTTAAATTTTCTTAAGTGAGAAACAGCTGAAGAAAGACTGACATTGTTTTGGGTAATTTTTTTGTTAAAAAAGAAAATGTGTTAAGCATTTGATTTCAACCCCTGATGTCAATTTATTTTGTTTGAATATAAGATTCTCAAATAATAAAGGCCACATTCTTCTCCCATATATGTTGAAGATACAATTCTGTGCACTTATGGTATCATAATGTAAGACAGTGGATGTCAGATCTGGAACAATCACTGGAAGTAGGTGGTGAATGGCTCCAGAACCAAAAGTGTTTCCTCTCTGTTCATCTCTTGCCCACTGAGTGGAGATAAAAGAGGAGAGATCACATTTTGGATAGTGTCAGAACAAAGATAAAAAATTGCCTGAAAAAAGAGAAGAACCGATGGAAAAAGGAAAGGAAGAAAAACAGGAAGAATAACATTGCATTTGTGTAGAACTGTTGTACAAGGAACCACAAGGCAATGGAGCACTTCCACCTGCTGTTGATAAGGGAAGTCCACAAAAAATTATGCCAATGGCTCTACTCAAAAAAAAAAAAAAAGGTTAAAGAAATTAAAGTAATTTTTGTAAGCAAAACACACAAGTCACCCCAAAGCTACTAACATCAATAATAATAATTCCTTTCTATCTAAAATGAAACCCATGTGCCTGTGCATGCAAGTACATATGTGCATTTACTTGTGATATGACAGTACTGAAGTCTTTCTCTTTTTTTCTTCCCCAATAGAAAGTGAACTTTATGTCAAATGACCTCAAGTATTAACTTTTTTAAAACAACTTATTCAAAGAGAATTTATAAAAAACAACACACTTTGCATATAAAGGCCTTACACAGGAAGCAGTATTTTCCAGTCTTAAAGTTTAGCTGTTTTTGTTTAATTGCTTAATAACACTAAGCCACTAAATAAAGGAATTTAAATAATTTTGAATACAGTACCTCAGCAGTTGTGAGGAATACATCCTCATCAATATGTCTCAGTCCACATGAAATAACACCAAGGGCAACTCCTGGGAACACATAGGAATTGTTACCCTGTCCCGGATAGAGAGTTTGTCCACTTGGAAGAGTGACAGGATTGAAAGGACTTCCACTGGCAAAAATGCCGCGTCCCTAAATCGTAACAAGAAAGCCAAAAAAAGCACGTTAGCTGAGAGATTGCTGCTGAAATATTTCACAGAGCCTTCTAAATATCCACCACTGTGGAAGGTGGGTTGAATCTATTTAATATCTTTTCTGAGGGTGTTAGAGCTATTTGACTGAATATGTCTCAAGAACATCAGGATGTTGATCCTAGAGATCACTGGCGATTCTCTGCGACTGCCTGGTGTCAGAGAGTAACAGCTTCTTTATTCAGGTAAGAGCTCTCCATACAATTTAGAAGGGGAGAAACTGAAAGCCAGCACTCATTATTCACTTTGAGAGTCCATGCCAGCAGAAGGGTGCATGGGAAGCAGGAATGCATCTGGAGCTGTAAAACTCAAAGTGGACAATACAGTCATGGTAGCAACAGGTGATGCTACTGGATTCCTTTTTCCCAAAGAGAAAAGCATCCACAACAATGACACCAAGGCAACTAAGTGTTGCATTTTTGGGTGGGGTAATTTCTGAGGAGCTGTGAGCAGGTTCTTTGTTCTTCCCAGTTCCTTATTTCAGGCTCTTGGGCCCACTCTGCAGCTCAACAGAACAACAAATGGGCAAGCTCTGTCCCAGGAACATCATCCCACAGTGTAACCTGTTAGTGTGGGACTTCCTCTGCCTGGACTTTGTGCTTCCCCTCTTTGTAATATACTGAGCAGGATGAGGGCACCAAATCAGGCAGTGGCCAGTACTGATGAACCATTAGAATGTTTTCCAGTAGATTTTTGGGTAATGATAAGTAGGACTGTGGCTGACAGGGCCCAGACACCATGCCCAGATTGGTGCATGTAGGCAGTATGGAAGAGCCAGCCTGTTTGGGGGAATTAGAGAATTTAGCCATAGTTCTTGCCTCTCCGGGGAGGGAGCACCATCAAATTTAAGCAGTGAATTTAGATGGAGAAGAAAAGCCAGCCTTTATTTATGCTAGCACTGCTGAAGTGATAAAAGTCACTGTTAAATACTTCAGAGGCACTTTATATCAGAAATACCTACGCCTGTTTTAGGGAACTGGAAACGTGCATTTTAGAATATGCCACTGTTGCTATTCAGCCCTTCAGAAGAATATTCTGTTTGGTTTGGTGTCATGCACTATTATCATGGCTGGCTTATTATATGTTTTGGTGACAGATCAAATCCTTCAGTGTGTCTTTTACTCTGTTTACCAGATGTGGTTACCCACGATAACCAATACTTCATGTAGGCTGCTTCCCTGGCACCTGCCCTGTGCTGTAATTGCATCTGTGCAGTGGGGAATAGACATGCTAAATTTGTCTTTTAAACACTGCAAAACTGTAATTCAAACTGCCCTGCATTCGACAAGAAATCCAAACACAATCCAGTAGCAAACATACAGTCAAGCACTCACACATTTCAAATTCTAGACTGAATTACAGGATAACATTATTACTAGCACTTCTATAATACAACAATAAATAAGTAAGCACAGTTCTCTTAATTTTCACCTATGTTTCTATAATAGAAATCTTTGTAAGAGGAGTCAATTACCCCAGTTCTTAATGAGCAATGGTTTTAAAGATTATGTTTCATGTATTGAAGTATTTTCTTACCCTAAAGAGTATTTCTAAAATCTCAAATGAAAAGCATGCCACTGTGTGTATATATTTCACAAAGTGGTACAATTAAAAAATAGGCATAAGGCTTTAATCACTGATGGCTACTGATGCTTCAGTTATAATACAGGTTATGAGTCTTGCCTGACAGGAGTAAAAGTTATTATATGTTTTATGAGAGTGCAAGCATGTAGAGAACTCAGTGCAATTGTCTTGATAAAATCTGAAAAACCTGTTACTTAATTTAACTAATTCTATCTATGCACACAGAAGTGATTAGTACTTGCTACGGCACCCTCTGTCCTCCTCCCATTTTAAATTTAATTTCAGATTTACTTTTCATGATGTATAGTGGAGAGATGTTAATCTTTGATTACCTCTGTATATTTGTAGCACTGCTCAGCAGTGCATTCTGCTTTGCTGGTGGGATTGCTGAGAGCAAAAATGATAGGACGTTTGTTTAAAGCAGCCATATCCTGAAGGATTTGTTTAGTAAAAGCACCACCAACTGCAGCAACTCCTAAAGAAGAAGAACACACACATAACAGTAGACAAATTAAATCAGTTCAAAGTAGGACATTCATGTCACTTGTAAATGAACAGAGTTCTTTTTACTGCCTATTTCCCTCTTTAAAATGGAGTCCAACTTTTTTCCTAACACGTGGTTAAAATAAAGTTTTGTATAAAAGATTCTGCAACAGTGAAACTTCAGTATTATCCCTAACATGAGGCAGAACCTATTCAACTCTCTACAGTTTGGTGAATTTCTCCTTTCACTTTTCTCAGGTTCTTTATATAACATAGAAATGTATCTCCTAATCTGCAGGTAAGTCCAATAAAGGATAGATGCAAGTCTGGCTCCGAAAGTCTTATGCAACAGACTGGATAGTTTCTCCCAAATCCAGTGTATCAGATTTCAGTCTTTTCTGACATGGCAAAGTCTCTGCCTTCTACAGCTGAGCTGAGGAATAATCCCAATTTTGAGTCTAAGCCTTCCCTGACAGCAATTTTTTTTTTTTTAATATATCCCTTTTCATCTCATCAGAGACACTTTTCTGTTCCCTATACTGTCCACACTTATAAATGCTTTTCCCAGAACTGAATGCCAGTCTTGCAGCATGAAAGCATCTAACTTAGGTTGCACTCTGCTGTACTGCAGACACACAGAGAGTACTACATCTTGGGCCTCAGATACTTCACAACCAAAGAGGGGGGCGTGTGATATTTTTGAGATGCCAGGTATACCCATATTTCTGACTAATTTATGAGAGCTGGGAATCCAAGGATAAGGTCCTTCCTCCCCACACCTTTAGTGAAAATAAAGTAAACAGATCTTGGGGTGAAACTAAGCATCTTTATTTTCCAGGAGGCCCCTCTCACCTGGCTTGGAGAGAAGGGAGTCTCCTTCTTGCTCAGAGCCCAAAGTGCCTGACACCCCATTCTGCTTTCCACACAGCATCTGAGTTTCAAAAGCAGTAAAAAGAGCTGGTTTCCCCTCTCTTGGGGGAGTGGAAATGGATTAAAACCTGGGCAGGGAGAGGAGAGCCTGGAACTTGGGTCAGTACTGTAACCTCTTGTGACTCATGCTCAAATGATCACCCTGACATTGCCCAGTCTAACAGGACATGTTGGTATCTGCCTGAGGAAAGCACAGGGTCCTTGGAGGGAGGTGAAAGGGGCCCTCACTGCACAGAGCCAGCTAAAAGGTCATGCTTCAGGACTTTAAGGTGCCTCAGAGTATTTTCTGACTGATTCCACGTGAAGTATGGTATCATCTGTCACACAGTACTATTTTTTGCAACTCTGAGCTCTCTGTACTTCACCTTCTATGAATGGACAAGAATGTTTAGATGAAAATGTTCTGCTAGACCAGCTGGGCCACTCTATGTTTGATGAATAGTTAATGCAGTCATGATTCTGGCCCATTTATATAAGAGCCCATTATACACCTTGGTTTCTGGTTAAATCTTCAGTTGTCAAATGTTTGATGCATTTGCTTCTGGACACCAATAGTAAGAACGACAACTATCTTCAAATATAAAGTTAAAAAAAATGCTCATTGACTTTTTTTTTAATTGCAATTTCTTATACTGAATCAAGCTAAATTAAATCTTTTCCTTGAGCCATCATAGGCAATGAAATGTATATGAGGATTTGCTGAGCCAGAGCTAAGTAAAACATTTGGAGAAGGACTATCAACATATTTTCCCATGACTCTCCATTACCCTATGGAAGATACTGAATGGTTAATCACCCAAACCAAAAATCCCCAATATTACTTTCAATTGCTGTTTCTGATGGAAGAGCCTTCATTATTCAGAACTGGTAACAGCAAGTGACCTTGAGGGAGAGTCACATAGGTTTATATATAAAAATTAAACACAGTAAACACCATATTTCATAACAGCAAATTTTCCCTAAACATACACACACCTTTATCTATACAAATATCATGGATCATTCAATCTATTCTTCTGTTCCTCTAGCTTTTTCAGCCTTGCATTCTACTAAATAAATTATCAAGACCTCTTGGTCTTTGTCTTTATTACAGTCATGTCTTCCTGTAGCATAGGAAAACATAAATTTTACCTCAGTCATGATCACTGCAAAAGCAGATTTTACTGAACAACCATGAGGTCTAGGCATTGTCAGAAAGATGGCTCATAAAATGCAGGATAATTTTCACTGTGGCACTTTAGTTTTTCTAGCATCTGACAAATGATTTTACTAGCCAGATAATCTTCAAGTCTTACGTATAAACAAAATTATTCAAGAGTACTTGCAGTTCATTCCTGAAATTGTCACTGAAATACAATAATCAAACTACAGAAAGCTGAGTAATCTGTTACCGAGATGACAGTCCTGCAGCTTTTACAAAAGAAAAAGTCTTTGTAAAATCTGCATTTTCGTCTACATAGAGAACTGCTGGCTAAGGACCTAAATATGAGCGAAAAGAAGACTCAGACACAGCACACTCGATCACAGAGTTCAATATGTGTTTAGCTCAGCTTTGTCACTCTAAGTTTGAGGCTGTTTATTTTACATCCACATTAAATCAGAAATATTTATGAAGGTGGTAAGGTCCTCCATCAGATGTTTAAACCCACTTGGATCATCCGCCCTGTAAATGGGTGGCTCAGAGTAAAAGCAGTGTTACATGCCTGGATAGCTACTATTTGTTCAGTTGCTTAATAGAGTCCATTATGCACCCAGTGTTTTCTACAAACACACAAAGGTAAACTCTGTTCAGAGGAACTTGATCTTGTCCTCAGACAAAGCCACATCCCCATTTTTACTCAACAAAGAATAAGGCCATTGCTTTAAAGTCAAAGAAATTACCTATTAGCACAGTTGGCTTTATATCTCTAACAATATCTTCTAGATCCTTCATTTCAGCATGTTCGTGGGCAAAACGCTGCTTCTCAGATGTTAACGAGGCACGCCCCTGAGTAAGGAACAGGAAGAAAAACATATTTATTTTGAGTTTAATGGAACCTAGTATCCTGGGATAATCAGTTTACAAAGTATCCGGTTTAACACATCCTATTTTCGTTTCTACTTTTGCGTCTACCATATTAGACAAAATTACACTGTGTACAGTTAATGGGCTTAGGATAATTTAAGACTAATCTATTTCTCTAAGAAGTAGATAATAATTTTTCTTTAAATTTGTAACAGTTCTAGAACACCAGTCTATTAACAATTATATGAAAGTATCATTAATTTCTTCTTTGAAGCATTCTTAAAGATGTTTTACATGTTAACATTTAGTCAAATGCTTAAAATTACTAATTATAAAGCATAAATATATTTATAGAGCAAACAGTGCAGATATGCTGGGGAGGTGGGGAATGGATTCATAACTTAGCAACACAAAAATAGTTCCTCACAGCTTTTTCAGCTTTGCTCTTGTCTAAAAGTACAGAGACTGTATGGGGTGAGTATATAGACTATAAGGGGAGCCTAAATTTTGCTAGACATTGTTTAAGTCACTCATTATTCAGAATGGAATAAAAATAATTCTAACCAGATGTCTGGTGCACCGTTTTTGAGTTAACAAAATTGACTCAGCTGTGAAACAACTTTCGCCCTGATCTATACCAGCAATTTCCACCCACCAATGCCCAACAAGGTTCCCAAATGGAATATGATAGATGCCAGAGAAAGGGCTATAGAGCACCCTTGACATGGACTGGGCTGCAAAGAGGATTTGAGCTCAGTGTAGGTAACGTGGAGTGCAGGGCAAGAAGGGGCCAGAATTTTTAAAAGTTATATTAGTTATCTCAATCCGCAGAGCTCTGCCTGCACACAGGCATCTGAGAATTTCAGCAGAAGAGTTTAAAATGTGTACGCTTCCACCCCTCATTTTAGTCTCCTGCCTGCAGAAAACATCACTGCAAAAGCACTTCTCAAACACAAATCTAGAAGATGGTTCCAGCCCCTCAAACATCTTACAATTTCAGATGGAAAGAAGTAGATTAAACAGATTAAACAGATATATAGGAAAGTGCATGAGGAAAACTGAATGCTAAATGTAATTTTGCCCAAATAGCCAGAACAGATATGTCTTGGTTCCCCAGCCATACTCTTTCTAACTGATAAGATGAAAGTTGCTTTACTCTTGACTACACTAAAGTATTGGAACAGAATTCATTCCACAGTTTCACCAAAGTCTATGAATTCAACAACTTTGGCTCAATTTAGGGCTTTGGATGTAAGCCAGGATTAGTTTTTTAATGGCATTTTTGCTCCATTTTAACAAAACCAAGAAAGTTGATGGTACATGTCAGACCACAACTCCACAATTCCAACGTGTGGCTGTGCCAGTCCCATCACAGAAGCTCCTCTGCTGGTTCTGGGAGAGCCACTGCAAGAGCTGGTAGGCAGAAGAAAAGGTGGCTTTTCATTTCCAGCAGCAAGAAAAGCATTTCCATCCCAAGGGTACCATGGCAAGCCGCGGAAGGCTGTTATGTGGTCAGGACTGACTGAGCTGGTCTGCCACACAGGATGCCAGCTTCTCTAGGCTCATCTGTGATTAAAAGGAATTTCCAGAGGTTTCTGTTCTACAGACTTTTATGCCTGGATGGGCTTATGCAGGTCTTAAGTGTTCTCCTAGAGCTATTAGCACAGAAACGCTGAGACACGGGCCCTTGGTTTCCTCTGTGGATAAAACGTGAAATTCTCAGCCTCGAGGGAATGCCACAATATTAACAATTTTTGGCACATTCCTGCTTGAATCATTTCACTATGAATACACATTTTGCAGTCTGCCCTTTCCCAACATCCCAGCAGATGTCCCCACAGCCTGCACGCCTGCTTTAGACCCACCTCATTTTAAAGTAGGAATTTTCCTTAACGTTTTCAAGGGGAAAATATGAAGCTTATTTTTAAATCAGCAAAAAGCTTGTTGCTAGGAATAAATCAAAATACTAAAGCCACTTTTCATTCTAAACCACTGGTTGGTTGGAATCAAAATGTTCAGTGGAGCCAGACTTGGAGACAGATTTCCTGGGGAGCCAGGAGTGGGTGCTTTGGGCTACCATCAGATCCCAGGCTGCTTCTTCAGCTGGTTCCTTAACGGCTTATTGTACTGCTGTTGAGGAAGCTGGTTTTCAATCTGGCCTTAAAAAACCCCACCTCTGGGAGACTGCCTTGAGCTACCAAGAAAAAAGAAATCACTCCCGAGTGCTGTGAGCAGCTTGTTCTTCAGGCTGTAGCAGGCTGGTAGATCTGATCACCTCCAGGATCTGCAGATCTGACCAGATCATTTGGGAAAGGTGACCTTCGATTTTTTCCACAGTGAATAGCAGCCAAGAGGTCAGGCTGACATCTTAGTGGATAAAAATATTGATATTCTTTCACTTTTAGTCAAAACAAATAAACAAAATCCTTCATGAAGTAGTTACTTCTTCATACAGCTTTATACTTGTTTGGCTTTTGAGGAGGTACTTCAATATTTGAAAATTAAGATAATGACAAAGCTGTTAAAACATTTATTGATGTAGCACCAAGGATTTAAAGTCCTGACATTGATGATCACCTCTCATTTAATTAGCTACAAAGAAGTACTCAAACAGTAAGGATGAGATCCACTGCAACATTTTTCAGGCCACTAGCTAGTGAGATTAGTACTAGCCAGATGGATCAGGTTACGTCAGATTCACTTCTACCTTATCTTAATTTCTATCTGCTCTTAATTTCACACATGAAATTCTACCATAAAAAAAAAAAACAACAAAACAAAACAAAAAAAACCAAACCAAACATCCTCCGCCCCCCCCAAAACAACCAAAGTCAAATCCTAAACAATTTTAAATTTATTTATTTATTCACCTTTGGTCTGAATTAGCTTGATCCCATTAGTCAGAATGAATCATGTCTCCAAGTAAATATTTTGCTAGTATATTAACTAAGAATGAAATATTCAATTATGTGGCTTAGGAAAAATAACAACAGTGATGTACATAGAGATTTTTGCTTGGAAAATGCTTATAAAAGAAATTCTATAGTTAGAGGGTTTTTAATACATATTTCAAAATAGATTAGAATTATGGAATGGTTTGGCTTGGAAAGGTACCTTTGAAAGGTCATCTAGTTCAACTCCCCTGCCATGGACAGGGGGACCTTCCACTAGGTTGCTCAAAGCCCCATCCAACCTGGCCTTGAAAACTTCCAGGAACGGGGCAGCCATAGCTTCTCTGGGCAACCTGTGCCAATGTTTCACCACCCTCATTGTAAAAAAATTTCTTCCTAATATCTAATCTGAATTGACCCTTTTTCAGCTTAAAGCTATAATCCCTTGCCCTGTTACTTCATGCCCCCATAAAAAGTCCCTCTCTAGCTTTCTTGTAGGCCCCTTTTAGGCACTATAAGGCTGCTAAAAGGTCTCCCCAGAGCCTTCTGTTCTCCAGACTGAACAATCCCAATTCTCTCAGCCTTTCCTTATAGGAGAGGCATCAGAAACGTATTTTAATCACTAATTCGGTGATCCTAAAAGAGCTACATAACACCTCCCTAAAAACTGTGTCCAAGATTTCAAGACCAGGTGATTTGGTTACAAAACACCACTAATTCAGAGGACAGTGCTTAGGCAGTAATTTTTTTCTCCCCAGATTGACAAATTCTTAAGTTCTGCTCTCTACTAAGTAGGGAGGTGGCAGCAAGAGCATGGTTAGCTTTCCTCTGTGCCCTGCCAACAGGGCAAGCAATGGCTTGCAGGAAGAAACTATTCCGTTTTGTAAATGTTAACCTCAAACTCAGGGGTTGCCAGTCCACTTAGTACAAGCTTCCAGACATCCATCCCTGAATGCTTCTAGCTGGAATAAAAAATTACAGAGGTTTTGTCAGTCAGCAGCAAGAAGAGGATGGAGCTAAAATGCAGAAGTCTCAATTCTACATTTGTGTGGTTTGCTGTCTTGTCTCCCTGCTGACACTGGAGAGATGCAACGTGGATGAACCTGTCAGTGTCGAGCTGCTCTGACTAAAACATCTTCCAGAAGCGCAGAGCCTGTCTTCTGACATTTCTATTTCCAGCCATGGTTTAGCCAGCTTTTGTACTCTGGCTGCTAGGAAATGAGCTGTGGAGGATCAACACAAAGCAGCATAAATCAGAAACTGCTCTGGTCTTCTTGCATCTCCATAATCCTAAGATACTAGCATCACACACAGCTCACTGATATTTCCTTTACTCTTCTAAGAGGAAAAAGAAAATTATTTGAAATACTCCATCCTAAGAAAGAATTTGAATGAGCTCTGGTGTATGAAGCTCTGAGTTTTAAGTAGAAACATCATCTTCAGTCACATTTGGATTTCCCTTCTAAGTCCACCGTCTTGCTCTTCTGGCATTATTAAAAATTCATTCACTCAATGAAAAGGGCTCAGAAAAACCAGTTTAAAGACATGCCTTTTTCAGTACACCAAGCCTCCATGCAGTCTCATTGTTTCTCTGAAGGACTTCAACACTTGCCAAATGGGAGAGATTTTTCCTGGGGTTCTTATCAAAGGATGTTATTGCACTGTTGTTCAAACAGCTATATGAAGACTTATCTAGGCCCGACATCAGCTGTCTCAAGTTGTATTATGTTTCCTATTACATCTAATATATGTAGATGTACATCAAGATATATGTATCTTTCCTCCATCAGGTGACACTCCCCAAATCCCAAAAGGAAGTTTTTCACAATGAAATCCACAGGTGAACTAAAAGATTTAATGGGATACCTGGGCAGCTATTCACAGGGGAAGATACAAACTCAAAACTCTTTCAATAGAAAGAAGGAGATAAAGTTAAAAAAAAGAGACTGTGTGTTCTTCTTGCTTTTACTTCCCAAATGTGTTCAGCATCCCAAGAAATAAATTAAAAAACCACCTTTCCTTCTATTTTGCAATGCTATATATTCTTATATGATTTTCTAACTTTTATATAATAAGTAATTTGCTAGAGGCATTGTAATAAATTTGCTTGAACTAAAAAAACAAAAAAGCAAACAAACAAAAAACCCCAAAGAAACCCACGAAAACCCAAAACAAACCAACTTACAAACTATTAAAAACTGATGTATTATGACAACATTCATGGTATCTTTAAAGCATAATCAGACTGCCTGAATGAACTATACAACAGCCTTTCACAAGAATGCTGAAGGTTGAGAATATTAATAACACTCAAAAAGATTAATAAACTTTAAGTCCAAAAACTCAGTGAAAATTATGGAAATTACTTTGGAGGAGAAAAGTATTGCCTCTATCCCAGTATAATTCTGTACCAAGAAACGTATGGTATAGTTTGGATTTGAACAAAAGAGAGCAAAACAGCCTGAAAACACATACATTAGAAGTCACTGTGGTATCTCAGATGGAAAGTAATATGAGCTAAATCCTTTATTAGCAGATTAATTACAATGTGGACTGTGTTAAAACAGCAGATGAAGTACAGAGATCAAGAAACAACAGCAGCATTCTCTGATCGTGACACTATGTATGAGAGATCGTGGCAATCCTAAATGGAACAGATTCCCTAATGAAACAGAGGAATTTGTATTATATATTATTAATACATATATTAAAACACAGTCACTTGGACAACAGGACTTTTCAATTCGAGGAGCAAAAGGAAGTAACAGGAGTCAGTATTTAATAGTTTTATGAAAAAATTGCTCATATGTTGGTTTTGAAATGGAAGTAGTTTTTAGTTTTAGGGGAGGGTTCTGAAGTTTTTAGTTTTAGTGTCTGATCAACAGGGACCAGGTTCCAAGCAAATATACATCACAGTTTTCACAGAAAGTTACTCATATCATCATATTATAGCCAAATTGAGGCTCAGATAACAAACAAAAATGACCCATCAATAAACCCCTGAGAAAATTCACAGAAAACAGCTGTAAAAACAGGAGGCTAGACTGCACGGCAGACATCTGTATGGGATATTACAAAACAGGAGGCAAATCTTGCAAATATCACCAATGTGCAGTCTAATGCCACAGCCCATTTGAGCTGGTTCTGATGGGGCTGCCCCATGAGCCAGAGCTGAAGAGCAGAGCAGCTCTACACCAGCAAGGCAAGAGAGGCAGGGCTGGAAGCTCTGCACGAATTGCTCTTTCCATCAGCTGGGAGGCAGCTGTGAATAAGCCAGAGCACCCTGACGACTGCACTGTCCCACATTCAGGCAGCGCTGGCACTCGTCCCGTCTCACAACCAGGGAGGCACAAATCTATTTATATAAACACTTGCCTCCATTTGACTCTGTCAACTGCAGCTTATTTAAGCAAGAGAACAGAGATCAGTACACAGACAAATTAATAAATTCATTGGAGGCTCTTAAATACTGAAGACATGCGAACCAGAGAAGACATGAGAACTGTAGACTAGAGAGCAAAGCAGTCCATTAGTAAGTAGAGTATTTCCAACTGCAAATGTTTTGGGTTTATTTGAATTTTTCCTGTGAGTTTCCCACTGCACGGTTAAGAGCAAAACAAACAAAAAAGCAGCTGTGAAAAAAAAATGTGGTTAAGAGTCATGGGAGAAGGTGGTGAAACATCTCCCTTTTGGAAAATGGTGACCACATGGATTTTTATCTCTTTCATCACAAGTAAATCCACGGTCTAAAGGTTGTTATGAACCATCTCGTTCATCCAGCTCTAGGCAGGGACTGCAGACAGCGCTGGGAGCTGAGGGACCTCCTGGAGAGTCCAATAAAGTCATGAAAAGGAAGGGATAGAAGAGGCAGAGAGAGCAGGCTGAGACGGGACAGGCCAGGCTGCCCCCCTAGCCAGAACTACAGGACTGCATCAGGTATGAGGAGTCACAAAATGCAAAATAAAAAAGGTGGAGGTATGGACATGGACTCACTGGTCAGTGGTTAACTGAAGTCCAGTTCCTGCAGGTGACAGGCACTCCTGTGCCACCTCATTTAGGAACCAAAACAGCAGAGACATACAAGCCCTCCCAAATCCCTGTACCAAGGCTCTAATTATAAAGTGACTGTGCCTCCTAATCAGTCTCATCATCTAACACCTAAAGGTGAAGAGAACACATTAAGACCAGAACAGGCAACTCAGACACAGAACTAACAAACAGTTTCAAATGTGTGAAAAAACCCATCACATTCTGAAGAGATAATGTCATAATGGTTGGCCATTTCATACCAATAATTTAGGTAAGAAATGTAATTCTGGTGTTGACTTTAAAACACATTGTTAGAAGATTAGGGCTGTTTAAGTCCTGTAAAACTTATAAAGTACCCTTTTCATGTAAATAAGCACACATGGTTGATGGGTTAACAAGGTTAACAGGAAAGACAAAAGTTATAAAGACAATTATTTCAAGAAGATAAGATCTGAGAAGCAGAGCAAATCACAAAACCACAGAGCAACTAAAAATTAAGCCAAACAATCATTCATCTCAAAAACAGAGCATGAGCGAAAGAAATCATAAACCATCCAAATTAAGTGCCTATCTCATCAGTACATCTAATGTACACAGCGTCAAAGAGTTACATGCTAACAAAGTTAAAAGATTTTGATGGTGTCTCTTTTAGAGAAACACCCCACCAATCATCCTTTTGCCTTGTTCTCTCTTGTTTTCATGCATTACTCACCAAGCATGAGTAATGTTCATGAGTTCAGAGACAAATTAACGTGTTTCCTTTTTGCAAAACTTATACTTCATATAGAATACAATAAATGAAAAATGAAAGTGCACACATTGATTCCCCAGACATCACAATAACTGACAAAGCAAACAAGGATTGCTTCACTGGGATGTTACATGAGTAAAATAAGGCAGAAACTGCTTTGAGTGATTGTCGTGCCTCAGAGAAACCCAAGGCATTGCATCTTTGCTAAAACACAAATCATTTTTTTTTTTTGGCTCAAAAGGTCATAGCCAGTTGCAGTCAGCCATAAAAGAACTGATCAAGAACAGAATTGTCAGAATAATGGACTGTTGATAAGAAGAAAGCTAGAAACAATCAAAAGTTAGCAGAACAAGGAGTTAAAACATTAAGTGGTATATAAAAGTCAACATTAAAACCATTATCAAATTAGTCTCTAGAAAGAAATAGAAAATGTTTCTAAAGAGTGATTATTGACAAAACAATAAAAACAAATCAGTAACAGTCTGGATGGGATTCAGTTCAATATTACAATATTTAGTTGTGAGCTCTGAAGACTCTTTCACTTGTTACATGAGATCTGCTGACTGTTATGGAAGCAACCACACCAATATGGCACTGAAGTTCTGATGTCAATCCCAAATATACCTGTTTTTCTTCCATTATTTTCTAAGCAAAGACATGAACTATGTATGTACCCAGCTTTGATCAAACCATAAACTTTAATCAAGGTCATATCCCCTGCCAGTTAATTAGTTGTGAGGATCTCATCCAAACAAGATTGCCAGGGATAATGAAATGGGGGAAGGAGGAGGGAAAATGAAATCATTTTATGGAATTATCTACAGGTTTACCTGATTATTTTAATTTTAAATAATTAGCACCACAGAAACTGGTAAACTCTTGGGATCTATTTCAGTCCTCCTCTTAGAAAGATTAACATTCCGAGGCCTTCAACCATTAGACCTCAGTGGCTGTTCTTGTGCTTGCCATACAGGGGATAAGATCACACATCTAATGGACATTTAAAATACAAATCACTTGACTAGATACAAGTATTACTGTGCTGAACTAGAAAGAATAGAGTACAAAACTGTCAAAAGCAACATCGCTCCATGTTGACATACTCTTTAAAATTAAGGATAACATTGATGTCTGTGCAAAGGAACTTCTGTGCACTAGGGATTATGTGGCATACAAAAACCTAATGCTCCCTTGAAAATTACAGACAAACTTCACCACAAGAGAAGCATGTTTGGCAACCCAGGAACACTCCCATCAGCATGTCCATCCTCAGCACAGGAGCAGCCATCCTTGGCAGAGGGTAGGGGGGTTTCTACTGAGTCCTTTTAAATACTAAGAATGCCTTATGTTTTGCAACATATTCCTAGGAAGTTCCAAGAACCATCTTGCCTACCCTGTTCTTGGTATTGCCTTAAAAAAAAGAAGGAAAATAGAAGTCTTTGCAGCACATATTACTGAAATGCTTGGACAGTGGTGAACATCATGAACGTCCTGCCTCTTCTCAGATACTTGACACAAAAGAATTTACTGTCTTTGAAGTTCATGGGTGAAGATTTGACCACTAACATAGCTAAAAATGACACTGTAACAGCTTTAAAAGAAGACACAAAATGTGTTGCAATTCGTGTGATCAACATTTATGCAATTTGTGTGATTAACAGAAAAAAGTATGGGAACACTGAGAATATGGGAATGGAAAGGAATGTGGAAGACATAACCCATCAATGTTTTTATATAGGTAAAAATTTAATAATCAATCAGAGAGAATGTGATCATGGGACAGAATTCAGAATTAAAGATGAGTCCCAACTGCTTATGTATAATCTTCTGTACAGGGTCTGGCTGAGCTGGACTTCATTTCCTCTCAGCAGCCCTCACAGTGCTGTGCTTTGCACTGGTAGCTAGAAAGAGGTTGATAACACACCAGTGTTTTGGCTCCTGCTGAGCAGCGCTGGCACAGCACCAGTGCTGTCTTGCCAACATTCACCCTCCATATCGTTTGCTGATAGGAAGTAGAGAATAGGAAGCCTTTTTTCTCTGTGCTTGTGAGCACACAAACTTGTACTTTTGCTTCAGTAAACTGCTTGATCTCAACTTACAAATCATTTTCCATCTTATTTTTTCTCCACTGTCCAGCTGAGAAGGGGAGCAATAGAATGACTTGATGGGCACCTGGAATCCAGCCAAGGTCAAACCACCAGTTTTTTAGTGGCACCCAATGTGGGGCTCAATCCCATGACCCTCAGCACTGCCTGTTCCTCCTTCTTCACTGACCTTGCTGTCTGCAGAGCTGCTCCTCTCACGTGTTCTCACTCTGCTCTTCTCTGGCCGCAATTTCATCTGTGCAATATCCTTATTTCTTTCTTTCTTTCTTAAATATGTTATCACAGAGGCATTACTAACGTTCCTGATGGGCTCAGCCTGGGCCAGCAGCAGGTCAGTCCTGGAGCTGTCTGGCATCGGCTCTACCAGACATGGGGGAAGCTTCTGGCAGCTTCTCACAGAAGCCACCCCTGTAGCTCCCTCCCCCCTCCCCTGCTACCAAAACCTGGTACATCTTCAAGTATACAACAGTGCAAAAGCAACTTTAAAAGTGTCTTTTAATTAAATGTTAAAATTTCTATTTGAATGCATTAGGATACTTAAGACAGTGCATTTCAAAAAGTCACATAGTTTAACTGTGGCAAAATTCTAATGGTATTATTATCTGCAAACCTTCCTCACCCAACTTTGCAAAACAATTAATTTTGACTGGTAAAAGCATTCTGAATAAATTTTGAAAGACCAAACAACAACCCCAAATGAATATCAACAACACTATAAGGTCTCTAGAATGTAGTATAGAACACGACTATAGACAGCATAACAAACACAGCCTTCATCACCAGCTCTTTCACCACAACATAGCAGAAAAGCTGGTCATCAGACTTGGTTTAATGAAAACAGATGGTTCCCAAGGGGGAGGGGTATAAAATTAACAGGAAAATGAAAACACAGCTGCACTTGAATTAAAATTAAAAAGCCACAAAGGACAAATTCAGCAACAAAAGCCTGATAAGTGACTTCGTGGCAGCTTTTGAGGGTGGTGTAAGAAGAAAAAGGTGGAAACTGCAGCGAGGTCAACAAAAGTTCCAAGGCTATTTTTCCTTTGGTTAGAAATGGTTGCAATACTACAGAAACCAGATGAAAGGAGAAACAATGTTTAAATCTATAATCACACATTGCAAAATTAATGATCAAAGGACAGCATAGAATATAAATGATGTAAAAATTACTTTCGTTGGACAAAGTAATTGCTGAGTCTTAAGAGATTCTTTTATTTCTCACACTGCTAAAGCAACAGATCAGAATATTTATAGGACTGAAAAAGTCTCACTGCTTCAAGTAAAATTCTTTTGGTTAAGCAGGTTTTTGTAAACCAAAGCTGAAAGGACTCTCGTTGAACAGATTTCTGTTGATACATGTCCTTAGCAGTGTGTCAGTTTAGTTTATGCAGAAGTTGGTTAAGTGGTGATCTATGCTGTAGCTTGGCAATTCTTACCTTTGCAATAATCAAAAGGTTGCTAAAAATAGAGTCCTTCGCTCGTACAGTTTTCTCATAATTTTTCCCCATTTTACTTCTCTTATCTCATTTCTAAGAATTTGGAAAATCTTACAAGCCTTTCTTTTCTGCAATCAGCTAAAGCCAAAACAATTTCCTAAGCGGACTTCAATCACAGGCCAGAAAAAGGAACCAGGAATAGCTTAATTATTTATTTTCTGTACATATTATTTCCTGACAGTTAAATCTCAAGCCTCAAGAAGCTTACATTGCATTTTCTTTGTATTTTCTTTTTTTTTTGGGGGGGGTAGGGCATTTTTCTTTTATTTTTCTTACTTTTCAGGGGAACATTTATCTGCAGAAGAAGCCCAGAGAGGACTTACAGAGCCTCTAGACCAAGAACATGCTTCCTTATGCCCAGTTCAGGCCTTGCACTGACAGATCTCCAGCTTCTAGACCCCAGCAGGCTCTTCACACAGTGGAGCAGTAAGCACCCACGCATTCTCAAGCCCCCCAGGATGGCTAGACAGGAAAATTGGTGCTCCCAGGTCTTCCAGGAACACAAGCAACGACCTGAAATGTGCACTGTCGACTCCTGCTGCTTGCGTCAACATCTGGCCACAAATTCAGCCCTAATCTACCTCAGACAGCTGTTATGTCTGGCTATCACAAACAGTTCACAAATATACTCCAGGCAGAACATGAAATTCAGTGGACTGCTTTTTGGACAAAACCCAAATTAAAGCTCCACCAAGAAGAATAAGCAAGGAAAGGAACATCGAAGCTGTGTGAGACACTGATTAGTTTTGGCACTGCTTTAGAGCACAGAAACTAGAAGGTGGCGAGGAAAGAATGCAGTCACCAAGTCACTAAAAATTTAGAACCTGTGAAAGGAATCGGTTGCTACTTACCAAAAGCAACAACCCAGCTTCTCAACTGACTAGCAAATTAGCAGTGAGAGGTGTAAAGAAGCAGGGAGAAGAAATGAGGGAGAGAGAAGAAAGGCTGGTTAACCACCTCGACCGGACAGACATGCAGCCGAGACCTGTTTTGCTGCCTTAGGGCTGGGAAGGTCCTACACTTCAGCCCCTGTCAGTTTGTTCCCCTAACAGTACCAGGAGGTGATTTTAGTTCAATTGTATTATTTGATAATCCCAGTCTCTAAGGTGGAAGAAATGGTGCAACACATCCCTCTTCTTAGACAACCTCGAGGTTTCAACAGCCACAGACAATACACAAGCCTTCAATTATCTATATTTGCGCACAAAATCACTTTAAGATTATTAGATGAAAACAAAAAGGATTAAAAACACTCACTAAAACAAACAAAGAGAAAAGTACCAACTCTCTCCCCAAAAAAAACCCAAAAACAAAAAAAAAAATCCCCAAAATCCACAAAAAACCAAAACACCTGTGTCCTAGATAATGGCATTCTTCTGTACCTGATCAGGCTACTTTTGTGCCTTCTGACAAGGGATGTCCAAGATGACTTTAGAAATACTCTCCCATCTCAGAGTCTATGAACCTACTATATTCCCTTTAACAGGATGAGTGAAAGGTGCTGTGATGCTGTTCAGTAAGCCAACAGATACTGACTGCAGACTGCATCCTCCTGATGCAAAGGTATGTGAACCACAAAAGATCTTTCACATCAAATAGCTAAAGAACGCTGGGCAGGAGTGTGGTACCAACAAAATGACCACAAGTACTGCAAACCAACTGGCAAGGTGAAAAAGCAGAGCCAGCTGGCCTCTCATCCATTTCCTTTAAGTAGCTCATAAACTATTAAATGCATAACTACCTTTAAAACATACCAGTTTCTTTATTCTGGCACATGGAATTCATATGTTTCTTTATTTTGGCACATGGAAGGAATGAGGTAAGGGTGACTGATGAAGTCTCTCAGCAGCTTCAAATTCTGACCAGTGTTGATAGCACTGCAGACCACAACATCTGCAACATGAGCTATATCACTGTGCAGAGAAGCTATTTGTTGCAAGCCATCTCAGTTCTTGCAGGAGGATGACTTGCCTGCCATCCTAATAATGTATGTATATGTCTTTCTGCAAGACCGTGCTCAAAAATAGTAGTTCACATTAACATGGGAAATATTAAACCCCTAAGTTGAACATTTCTATCTTTACACATTTTTTAATGAACTGCTGAAAAATTCTCTTCATTGTGTGCTCATCCCTATGAGAAATAGAGCAGGAACTCCAAGCATAATCACCCCTCACCCTGAAGTAACATGGAAGTCTGTCATTAATTTAATAAACTTCAGAAAAGAAAAACAACTTGCTATGCCAAGAAAGATATATTGTTGCAGTTGCTTTCACAAAGAATATATTCTTGACTTTATCCACAGAGTGCAAGCAATATCATGATATTTGAAGGAACAATAAAATCATATTACCTTTACTACTAATCCTTTTGAGTCAACCAACCATACCCTTTTGGTAGCTGCATCTTTGGAAATCCCTTCTTTTTCCATAGCCATTACAATGAGGTTTGCTATCCCTAGTGCAGCCTGAAGAAAAACAAAACAAAATAGTATAAAAAACAAGAAGTAAAAGAAATCCCCTGCTCACTTGTCTCCTTTACCCACTATTTTAGGTAAGTTTTTTAATTTCATTAAACAATAAAACTGAATAATTATTTTTTCATAAAGTAAACCTAATGAACTGTTGCTACCATTTGGTAATTAGAAACCGTAATGTAGAAAATAACACAGATAAATCTTATATAGATAAATCATAGTACAGATAAATCTTCAGATGGCACTTAGAGTGTGGAGAGTGCGATAAATGTTTAAACTAGAAAATGCTAGAACTAACATTTATTCCACATAATAATACTTACAGCTCTGGAAGTGTTCAAGGCCATGTTGGATGGGGTTCTGAGCAACCTGGTCTAGTGGAAGGTTCCCTGCCCATTGCAGCAGGAGTGGAACTACATGATCTTTAAGGTCTCTTCCAACCCAAACCATTCTATCATTATATGATAATAATCTCAGAATGTATTAAGTGTTTTTTCTTCTTTGAAATTTTTGTAATTTAAACCAAAGGAAATCACAGTCCGCATGCCAGAAAGTAAAACACAATTCTAAAAGATCTTTTGCTTTTATCTTTTTCGAAAATGTTCATCAGGAGGGTAAGTCTCCTTTTACCTACTATTCATTTATTTTGTAACTCTAGACTTGGCTGTGCTCCCAGTGAAAGCAGGGAAGAGAAGAACTCACTTATCAATGTTTTGCTGAAATGTGTATAATTCTTACTGGATTTTATAATATTTCATCCAGCAGATCAAATGTCATACAGGTACAGATTGAAAACCAGGCAACAAAGCGAGCCAAGAGACCACTCAGTCTTTCTGATTACCGACTCATATACATATATATAGGGTTGATTCTGTTTCTTGTTCACTGAGAATCAAGTGAGATTCCCTTTTTTTCATTAAGAAATAAGTAGTTCTATTAAAACTTTGCTCCTGCAGGAGGGATGAAATCTACCATTACCTCTTTGCAGTATCAGGTGCACTGACAACACTAATAAAAAAACACAAACAACATTAGACCATGGATTCAACCAGGGGAAGGAACTCCAAAGAGATGGATAGTTTGGATTCATCAAGTCATGGACATGTCAGCCATGG
Source organism: Myiozetetes cayanensis (assembly GCF_022539395.1). Lineage (NCBI taxonomy): Eukaryota > Metazoa > Chordata > Aves > Passeriformes > Tyrannidae > Myiozetetes > Myiozetetes cayanensis. The sequence goes on along the minus strand of NW_026087411.1, from coordinate 80,740,208 downwards.
ATGCAAGTAGTTCTGAAAACTACAGATGTAACACCAAATATTTAATGAAATTAAAGAAGTCTCCATGGGGTTGAAGACTTCATGCAAGAGATGATAAGCCACACTGTAGATAAGCACAACCTTCACTTGTGTGTCAGTGGCTTAGAAATTAATACTGAAAAGTTAGTATTAAAAAAAAATGTGCATAAGATCTTCAGAAATGGGTGATCTTGATATGCAGAACACTGAAAAACTGTATTCAATGACAAAAAAAATTCAAAGGGGCACTGCTTCCTACTAAGTAACATTGATTTATGTAAATATGTTTTCTTTACTTTCTCTGATGTATTTCCTCATCTTTCAAAAATGTTTTGTTTGCTTATACTAAAAGCAGTTCAATAACTTAGAGCTGAAGAGCTAAAACCTGAAGTTCTGAAAAGAGAACAGATCTCTAAAAAATGTCTTATGAAAAATACAAGGCTTGAGCAGATGATCAGAGATTTTTCTGTAAGTTCACCTTTGAACTAAAAACCAGCTTTCAGTACGTGTTAGTGATCATTCTACCCGTTTAATCATCTTGTTAAGTGGACATATATAACTTGATTAAATACTAAGAAAAATCACCATAGCACAATTTTTTGTGACGCATAAAAATACATACCTCTCCAGCTCCCTGGAACAACACCGTGTGATCTGACAACCTGTTCTTGGTAATACGCAGAGCTGCAAGGAGACCTGCAAGAGCAACAGATGCAGTTCCTGAAGAGATAAAAAAAGAAAAAAAAAAAAAGAGAGAAGAATAAATTTGGTTATTCTGGACACAATTACAAAACATTACATTTTAAATTATTCCACAGTGTCTTTCGGCCAAAAGATACAGTTAGTGAGGGTAGTACCAAATAGTTGAGTGGAACTGGGGTTTGCTCTACTTTGTTCTTATGAAAGTTAAATTAAGTGGGAATAACTTCTGAGTAACACAAAATTAAATATGATCAATTAGTTCTACCAGATGGGTACAATAGCTTTAGCATTCAAACTATTATAGAATACTCTGGTTAGGACCCTTCCTAGAAGGCAAGGGTGTGAGAGCCCAGACAGATGTATTTTGAAGGACTCCAGATACTGAAAATTAAGATACTCGTTTCATTCTTAAAATAAATATACTCTAAGTACAGTAAAATACAAGACTAAAATAAAACTTCATTTCTCATGGAGAGGTGGTCAGAGTAGATGAACAAACTGAACATTTACAGAGAAGCAAAGCTAGCTGAAGGAATAAGGCCACCTTATTTAACACTCCAATCCACTGTGAAGGGAGTTTCAGCTTACTAGCACCTAAAACATTGGAGGTGCTTTTTAAATCTATCTTTGAGTTATGCTACACAGAAGAAAAGGCTAACGTTTAGTTTAAGACTTAGCCTGTGGAGGCATTTCTTCTCCAAATCAGAACCACAAAGAATGAGATACCTGTCTCTCTTTGAATGAAAAAGTTTGGTCTTCATTGTGAGAAACAGCTATTAATAAAAAGTAGGGCAATAAAGAGAACTCAAGCAGGCATCAAACTCAAACTTGTTCACAGGGGCAGGATCAATCCTACTTCTGTGACTGCTTTTGTGTCCTTGTCTAACTTGTCCCCAAAGTCTTCTTTTGAATGCTCTTATGATCTCCTCAGAAAGCTATTCCAGTGCTTAACTATACTTTTGGTTAAAAATTTAAAATATAAATGTTTCTTTTCTTCTTCTTCTTCTATTTTGGTGTCTTATCTACTACTGGAAAACCTGTTATTTTGTCTTTGCAACTGATGTCCAGTTCTGGGAAAAGAACCGAATCCTTCCTTCTCTGGGCAGCAGCTGCCACTGACTGACCTAAGGAAACCAAAGATGAGGCCACAGATGATTTTGAGAAGCCTGCAAGGACTTAAAAGGAGAATATTTGCTGTTTTCTACAAATCTATTCCTGATCACCAGTGCCCAACTGCAATTGCCTACAAACCACATGGTTGCTTTTGTGGGGTAAATTCACATTGCTACTGATTTTTCCTTCATAAAAAGTGTCAAATAGGTACAACAAACCCTCCAAAAGTGTGTGGCCCAGAATCTGCACATTGGACATTTGCCCTCAACATGCAGCTCCCTTAAATTTGCTATTTATGATTTTACTTTCTCATAAACAAGACAAATTTTAAAGCTGAGAGAACAGTAATCTCTACATTAAACTCCAGGAGGTGCTCAAAGCAGACATTCATATCACAGGCACACAGACCATTGATTTTCCAGGACATGTAGGAAAGGGACTAAAAAACCAGAAGTAATAAGAAGCCTGGTACTGGATAAACCTCTCCTTAAATGACATCATTTGGGTGTTGAAGGCTGGGTTTGAATCTGTATTTCATAGGTATGATCATCTGAGTTTCAAGAATGGTTACTTTTTCAAAAATAAAAGATAACGCTTAATAGAATTCAACAACACATTTTAAAGTTAGAAAGTCACTTTTTGAAGTAAATCCACCTGAGCAGTTAAAAAACATGCCTTCAGAATTAAAAAGTTTGTTACGTGCTTTGGATTATGACTTTTCCCTTCAAACATCAGAAATACAGGAAACCTCGTTCTCAGCCCTCTTAATGTTTAGACCATACAAATTTGGCATTTTTAGTTATTTAGTAATTTTTATGACTTGTTCTGTCCCTCATTTCTAAATAAAAATATCTTTAAAATGGTTCCTCTGAGGCATGCCTTTGGGAACAACAATCATCAGGTTGAGACACTTCCACCCCACAGTCTCCAGCTTGTTTCTTTCCCAGATGAAATTAATTCTTCCTCTGGCAAGGGCCAAATTGGCAAAGACCAAATATGACAAAATAGAGAATTTAGAGTGTGCTCTCAGTTTCCCTTGGTACTCTACCAAACAATCGCCATAACCAGCAAGAAAAAAAATCCCATTCTCTCACTGGATGCAAAATTCTTTCTTCTGTTTTATATTACACAGCTATTCTTGTAGGGGAGGAGAAGGAGAGAGCCTACATAACGCAGCTTATTCCTAAGACCAGCAATCTGATCTCCTGATAAAGGAAGGCTGAGCTGGAGCACTGTATGGTCCTGTTTCCAGCTCTAGAAGACAAAAGTTGTGGTCACCTCAGAACCCTGCCCTCATCAGAGGACTTCTCAGAGAGCCATGAAAGCTGCACTTCAAACTGCTTTCTGGTGGAACACCATAAATTTATAACAAATGGGAATGCTGGGATACCATCTTATCTTCATGGCTGATGTGCTGTTGCTAAGTTTGTTAGCCAGAAAAAGGTACTGCAGTTAAGTATTACCAGTTGGGATACTTTTACGTTGCTATACCATCCTCTCTTTTAAGGAAAAGTAAAAGATATATGAAACATAAATGAAAGACTACATTGGTTGTGAGCAATATTTTTCATTGATTATTTGCATGGGATGAGAGCTACCATTACCTGTATGTTCATTATGAGGCTGATTCAGAACAAAGGTTGTAAGAGCAATACATAAAGGCTTAAATTTCTCTCAAATCACGATTTGCACAGTACTGCTCTAGAAAGGGTATTTAAAAGCAGTCCACACCAATTTTATTCAGCCTTTTGATTCTAAAAGGGATAAAGACCCAATTTATTAGATTACTGAACCCACTATCACTGCTGCTGGCAGTGGCTGTCATCACTCCTCGTCAGCAGCTTCCCTTATTCCTTCCTACTGAAAGGGGGGCACCGTCAGCCTGAATAGCAGATCTGTTTAACCGGAACTGCTCTGACTAACAGCATGGCCTTAAATTTCACCCTGAATACTGACTTAAGTTTTTGAAAAGAATCAAAATGCAATTCACATCCATCTGCTAAAGCCTAACCACTTCACGCAGACATGATGAAGCAGAAGTAGAACTTTGCTGCTTTTCTGACTGTCATCGCTATAGGAAGGAGAGATTTGACTTGGCCCTCTCCTACAGAGCACAGGTTAAATCCTTTGTGTGAAGAATAAGATAAACATTGTTCATGGATATGATTTTGAAAACCCATTCTATTTTCCACAAATTTCTAGAAGAATAGCCAAAACAAATTTAACAAAGAATATTTTTCTAAAGCACTGTCAACTGCTGTGACAGCAACCATTTCATTAATAGTTTTCTAGGACAGTGAGTCTTGTAAAAATACAATAGATGTGAAATTTCAAGGTATACTATCCTGTACCAAGTCTTTATTTTCAGCGCAAGATTCTTTAGCCTTAGTTATTACTGTAAATGTGCAACTGAGCAGGAATATGTCAAGGGAAATCCAATGGCCTTTTGGGGTTGGCACATGATAAATGCTTTAGAGCACAGAGTATTCTGTTCAGCAGATACATAATTGAAGACAAAAAAAGGGGGAGAAAGCCCCAAAAGATGAGGAATAAGAACTTCATTTATATTGGATGTAATTTAATTTAAATTAGCCAAAAATGGCTTATGGCACTGAAGCATTTGTCCATTATACAGTTTCAAAAAATAAAACTTGTAATCAAGTATTAGTAGTTCCTTTATGTAATTTTACCTACCTCGTCTTAAAAAGCTAGCAAACAAGAAGAGGGGAGAACTTTCTACAGCACATCCTAAAATCTGAGGTATTCATTCTGGACTAAAAGATTAGGAAGTGGTAAAAGTAAATTTCATATTTCTTAATACAAAGCATAACAGAAATCACATGTTAATACAGCCAGTCATCCAAACAGCACTTCACAGAGCGCCAGGGAAGAAGAATATCCATTCTCATCTCCTAGACTTACAGGAAAAAAGGTGAGAGTAAAGACCCTATCAAAAAAGGTGTAATCTCAGTTGTTAGTGAGGCAAATGCTACTGCTGTGGGTAGTTCAAAAGAACCCCTTTTCAAGAGATGGAAACTCCTTCTCCTTACCATGAACTGGCTTCTCAAAGCTTTGTGTGTGCACTGCCCTGCTCTGCAACTGCAGCAGTCAGGCAGCGCAAAGCAGTGAAAGGCTCTAGGAAAGTGGAATGTATCTTTTTTAAAACATCAACCATTTGGAATATTTGGAAAGGGATATAGAGTACCAGCAGCAGAGGGTGGCTGTGACTGGGAGGTCATTTGGTGCAACAACTTGCTCGAGCCGACTGCGAATGGATTTCTTTTTTAAACCCATAATGAGAAAAAAATGAAACAGAGGAATATTTGTACATACATGTACTTGTATATACACATGGAAACTTATACAAAAGCTACAGTGGGGATTTAGTTGAAAGCTGAAAATACTGATTTCAATGTAAATTTACCACTGAGTAATGGAGAGGTGGTATCCTGAGTATACTAAAAGAGAAATACACTTTACATAACTCTACAGCATATGTATTAATAGTTGCGGGTTTTTTAAAATGTTTTACTCTAAAAATCCCAGTGTACTTCACTGGTAAGCAAATGTCTCTTCTTCTTATGAAAGAAGTTTTCTACAGTTTGCACATGATATCAGAATTTGAGATATACAATATCAATATACGAGCTATTGCATGTCATTCAACTTTGCATTTTTCAAATTCTTGGTCAGAGAATGAATTGGAAACCCCATGCCCACCACAACCACAACAACAAACCTTAAACCTTCTTTACAATTCTATTTCAAGAACTGGAATTTCCAGGTACCAAATGTATACTTTTTGATGTTAATGTTAAAAAGAATTAAATCTTAAAAAGCAGAAGGGTTGTGACAGAGAAATTCTGATCTCTGAGAATAGCACTGACTTAATGTTGAATTAGTCACAACGTCATTTCCAGGTATAATTTTCCTAATTATTCAAATGGTAGTCTGGTGATTTAGCATATATTTCAAATCAAACTACACATGTAAAATCAAACAATAATCTTAAGTTATATGGGCTCTACATTTTTATTTTAGGTTTCTTTCTTTTCATAAAATGTTGATGCAATTAAACAGCACAGCTGTTAAAAACTAATGACATCTAAGGTCATGATGAATACCGAAATTAATTCCAATCCAGTGCAGTCTCTCCAAGTAAATATTTTTGTTGGCATAAAATATAGTCTCTGTGTCCATTACTGGGGGAAGCATTGTGGGCAGTGTGGGACAGAGAAACACTTATTTTATGTAAATTGGCTTGTACTGCAGAAGTTTGTCAATTTTAAAGTACAGGAGTGGGGAAAAAGATTAAAACAATTTAAATAATTGACCTGCATAGGGGTAGCAAGGCTAGAGAAATTTATATCACTATTTGAAATGTATCCACATTGGCAATGACTACAAGCAGCTATCACATGATAAGCACTGAGAGACCCATATAAAACAAATGCACCACTCTAAAGATGTGCAAACATGCCTTAAGCCACTGACTGTACTTGAGTAGCAAAACCTCTTTCAAAAGACCCACCAAAATCAATTGGGTGTGGAAAGGGAGCACCATGGCACCCTGCACTGCCCCAGCTGGATTTGTGAGGGGCAGGCAGGTATGGCCCGAGCTGATCCCACCTGTAAAGCAGGACTTTAAACACTGCAGTCCTGGCCCTGTACCTAGGACTTCTTCTTCACTAGGTTTTAAGAGACTTCTCCTGCAGCAAGAAAGGGAATCAGATAGTTTCTCTAAGGAGATTTTCAAACCATGGATCCCAACCCTGCCTCATTCTAGAGTGATCAAGAAGAGAACATCTTCCACCTCGATAAAAAGCTTTGTTTGGCAACACAGGCCCCAGTTCTTCTGCCATTGGTCTGGTCTCATGCAGGGATTGGAGAGAAAAAAAGCCACATATCTTATCTTCAGGAAAATTCCACCTTTTCCTTATGACTTTTCCTTCCTAAATATATTGGAGATGAGCAAAACTAGCAACCTGATCTAATTCAGGGATTTCTAACTGTTGTGAAGTTTGTCATAACAAAATTAATTAATATTCCTCCTACATAGAAAATCATTATCAAAACGCCCTCCATTCTGGAGAACATTAGTTAGACAGAACCAGATAAAAGTATTTGTTTTAAACCCAAGGTTTTCACTGATTTTCTTTTCCAAAAATAATTTTAGGTATTTCAAAGAGGAAAAAAAAAAAATTATCAAGTTGATTTGTGGTCAGAGTAAAACCAGATACGAATCCAAGGAAAAAAGTGAATATTTTCTCCCTAAGGAAACATTATTGCTATTGTGTCTGTAAAAGAGTATTTTGAAAATATAAATACAAAGAAATTATCATAACTACAGAGGGAAGAAATTCACCACCCATCCAAAACCAAAGATGCTTTCTAGAATGCTAAAATACAAAAAATTGTATTATTCCAATACAGATTTATAGCAGTTAGTCAGAATCCTGTTCACCATTGTTCCCAATTCCTTGAGTACAGAGAGGGGATGTAGGAAAAGTTACAAAGCTTTTTCCAAAGTAAATCATGTGACCTTACTGTAGCAGGGATGGAGACAAATCTGTTTCCAGAAATTCTTAAATATGTCTACAGGTGACCCTTAATGGTCAGTCTCTAGTAGTTCCATAAGATCAGTGTTTTGGTAGCCTTTTTCCAAATGTTCTGCAATGGTGGCACTTAGGGACATGGTGACACCCTGTAAATACCTGTGAGCTAAGAGAAGGCAACTGCATTTGTCCAAGTTAGTACCTGCAGATGAGTATGCAGCTTTCCATGTTTTCTTTATCTTTTACAGTGTCTGTCAGAAGTCAGGATCATATAATAGCTTGTTTGGATTTGAGATATTTAATGGTTCTTATTGCATCACTAAGATTTATAGGAATTCTTTCACTGGATATCCTACGGCAAGGAAAATCCTCCTGAAAAAAGACTTTCCATTAAACATATTAAACATTTCTTTTGATCTTAAAGTAACTTTCTCTTAAAAATATTAAGACTAGGAGAAACTTTGTTTAAACAATCATGTAAGCACTATCTTCAGAAGATGCAGGCAAATTAGATGCAGTGCTGCGTTTCTTTGCTTTTATTGGGCTGACACTACTTGTCAGCTTTAGGGCTCTAGGGGTAGAGAATACTACTTACAAACAGAGAAAGCCACTCTTTCAAGTAGTGTGGAAAAAATAATGCCATTTAGAAACTGAAAATCTCTAAGGACTGCTAAAGAAGTTAGCACCACCCGTCCTCATGTAAATTGTGAGGTGCAAGATCCTTAGGGTTTTTAAAATTGGAAGAGAAAGAGAGATAAAAGATCACTGGATCTACATTTGGGCTGCTATTCTACTTCCATGTTATAGGGGAAGATGACATCCTATGAAAATAAAGTTACTGAAGGTGATTACGCAGCTGGGACACTTCCTTCCAAGGTGCATGAGAGAGAACGTAGTGGTTTGAAAATGCAAATAAAGACACAAAAGACTTTGGCAGCTAAGTTTACCCATAGTTGGTACACTTCTGCTGAAAAGCTTCCCTTCTATTTCTTTGAAACCACATTCTAGTTGAGTCTCTCTTGATTTGGGCTAAGGACCTTCGCCCTGAAAGGAAAGAGAATTCCCTGTAGGAGCTGAGGCTCTACACAACCAGGGAAACTTCCAGATGCTGTTTGGCCTGCTGTATTGGACTGTTGTAACCATGGCTATAGTCAGATCCTGCAGGGTAGAGAAGCATCATGCTTCTTACAAAGGGAAATTACATTTAATAATTAGTTAATTTCCCATCTGGGAGGTTGTCCTCCATAATTTGTTTCAGATGCAAAGTAAAACTCAGCCAGGCTTGTAACGGAAGCGTAGTTCATGTGGCCAGCCAAAACCATAACACCAGAAAGACAAGGGCTATTTGAATCCATTGCCATGCATTGAGTCCCTGAAGTAAGACCTAGACCCCAAGCATGACTCAAAATAACAAACTCTGGTATACTCAAGCTCCTTATGGTTGGCTTAAAGTGTCACTGAAAACCGTGAGAAATGAAGACAACAAAACTCCCATTTTTGATCCTGTCACTGCTGAGGACCTCTATCTACCCAAGGGAACAGTGGTAAGAGACAAATGTGTGCCCAGGGCCTTCCTCAGGTACCTCTCTGCATCAGACTTCAGCCTCCTCTCAAGGATGGGAGCCAGTGCACTTACTGCCCTAGAGAAAGTTATTTTCTAGTGCTCTTTTCCCAGCAGGATATAAGGCAACCCAAGCAGTAGCTTACACCACTTCCAGCCCTGCTTGTCTGTCTTTCTGGGAGGGAAGGGACAAGATCCCTGTCTAGATTGAGCACTGGGGAATCCCCCTCACTGACATTTCCCATCCTAGATATTTTCCGTTTGCCAGCTGTACAAATGATTCAGATGGGAAAACAGAGTCATCTCCCTCTAAAACTGAATGAGACTGTGAGGAAAATTACATGAATACTTAACTGAGTTGTCAGTTTAAGAACTCAAATACAGTCTGACCTTTATCAAGCCAGTTGCATGGAGGAACAGTGGAGCAGTTGTCACTGTGGTGACAAAAAAACTGAGGGAAGTACAGTCCAGGCTTGAGCTTTGACATTTGCTCAAAGACCTGAAGTCCATAATGTATATGGTGAAAGCCATTCATGTACTAAAATATTTTAAAAAACCCCAAAGACTAAACATCTAAATAGAGCATGAGGCGTAAATGAGAAGGGAAAGGTTAAGAGCAAACACAGCTCACCAGAAACCCATGCTGAGGAAACCCAAGGCAAGATATGACCTGTACATCTACAAATATCACAATAAAGCTGATATATTGATTTTCCTCTGGAAATTAAGTCTTATTTTTCTGGCTTGTGAGTACATTATTTAAGAGAAGAGTAAAAGTCTGTTTACCTTGAATATCATCATTGAAAGTGCAGTACTTGTTTCGGTACTTGTGCAGGAGGCGGAATGCATTAGCATTAGCAAAATCCTCAAACTGAATGAGGCAGTTCATGCCATATCTAGAAAGACAAAAAATTATTATGCATTACATTAAAAAAAAAATCAAAATTTTAAATTAAAAAGCTATTAACATTTGCAGTCAGATTTTGCTTCATACATCTACTGATATGTTTCTGTTATATTTTGTGTCTTTATGTTCATATAGATTAACTAGAAGGCATAATTATACTACTAGTAGTATTTACTCAGTTCTAAGTTATGAATAAAAGATCAGTGGAGAAAGCCTTCATCTCTCTGCAGACATCTCAACAGAAGACTTCACTGAGAAATCAGCTAGTGAACAAAAAAAAGTTGGTCCCGTAAGGAAAATAATAAAAAGCTAATACATTCAGAACATGGATTTTATTTTATTGTCATTATGCAGGTCAGAACCATGTAATCACTCACAACATTTTGCTTGACCATTCTTATTATAAAAGAAGTATTGATCAAAGCTGTGGTTAATCTAGACAAACAATAAACATCCAAGAACAATTTAAGGAAGTAAAGTGATAGCTGCAAATTTGAATCAAGTTACACATGGCTAATATATATTAAAATTTTGTGCATATGCAAAAACAAGGCTCTCTACATTTCTTACATCTCCTGTTTCTTAAATAATATGCTAAAAATCAATATTGTCATCCATTTTAATGTTTTCTTATCCTTGTAGCTAACAGAACAATGCAAAATTTAATGTCAGTTCATTAGTGTACAATTTCTAGTATAGGTAGTTGCCTATGACAACTTCAACAGGCACAAGAATGCTCAAATACATCTAAAATGTATAAAAGAGAGGACAAAGGAGTATATACATGGAAACATCCAAGGTCAGGTTGGACAGGGCTCTGCTCGCTGCAGATATCCCTGCTCACTGCAAGGGATTGGACCAGATGGCCTTTAAGGGTCCATTCCAACACAAACCACTCTACTATTCTATTATTCTGGTTTTTGGGGGGGGGTTGTGTGTGGGTGTTTTTTTGTTTGTTTGTTTGTTTTGGGGTTTTTTTTGTTTGGTTTTGGTTTTGTTTTGTGGGGGGTTTTATGGTTTTGTTTGGTTTTTTTGGGTTTTTTTTGGTGTGGCATTTTTTTCTTTTGTTTTGTTTTTATAAAAAAAGGGAAGACTCCTGGTACTAGACTTGTTTGCCAATATCTAACAAGTAAACAATTGCCCTGCTGTGCCAATAAGGTTACTCCTAAAATGAAAGTTGATAAGAAGTTAAATTAAATTAGCATTACTACTATATATCATAGAGTCACAGAATCATAGAGTGGTTCAGGTTGGAAGGGACCTTAAAGGTCACCTAGTTCTAACTCCCCTGCCAGGGACTTCTAACTCCCCTGCCAGAGTTCATCTTGACCAGGTTGTTCAGATCTTCATCCAACCTGATTCTAAACACTTCTAAAGATGGGGCATCCATAAATTCTCTGGGTAACTTATTCCAGTGCTTTGCCACTCTCACAGTAAAGAATTTTTCCTAATTATCTAATCTAAAGCTACTCCCTTTCAGTTTGAAGTCATTTCCCCTTGTCCTGTCACTACACGATTTTGTAAATATCCTCCAGCCCTTAGATATGTTTTTTAATAGTACTGTCTCTGAATTCCTTGCCTACCATTCATATGTGGCATTTTCAAGTACTTTCTTAAAACAAAAGCAAAAAATCCCACAAACCCCAGAAAACAATGAAGACATTTTCTAGACAAAAACTATGTAAAGACTGAATTCAAGCTCACAGACACTGACAACAGGAAAAAAACCCAAATATAACTTGAATACTGTCAATATCACATGGGGGAAAAAAGATTAAAACATGAAAAGGTTAAAATAGAGTGTTAACACTAAAACTGTCTGCACAAGTCTGGATCTGAAAATATCACATAAACATTATCCCACTCTGGAATAATATTACAAAAAAAGATATTTTTAAAAAAGGTATTTCAAAGTTAAATAAACCTAATGGCAATTTGCACAGACTAAGGAACCATCTGATTGAAACTTTGAAAAAATATTACATTAAGGTGGGGCTATGAAATTACTACCACTCGTGTCTAACAGGACAAAAGAACACATCCTGATTGATTTAAAGGAGATTTTCCTTATTTGCTAACAGCACAAATCCATGAGAGACAGTCAAGAAGTTCATGCTTCATCCAGAAAAGCAATACATATGTGTACTGAGAAGCTCAGTATAAATAATAATATACTGAGCAGTTCAGTATAAATATGTTAATCAAATTTTTCTTTAAACCATATATGTGTTTGGCAACCACATTAAGCAAAGCCATCAGTACTAAAAAAAAAAAAGGAAAAAGACAAAAATTCCTGTGACTAAATTAATTTCCATGGAAATCACATATTTACAGCCATATTACAATTAGCCAAATCTACGGGGATTCCACTGGCAGGAAGAGTAATCCCTGCTGAAAATAAATACATTTTCAGGTTTTATGGAAAAATCTGGACTTCTTCAGCAGCCTAATGACAGGTAACTGTTTAAAAGAGAGCAAGTCAGTAATCTGGCAAGTCAGTAATCCAGTACTGTAAATCATAACTGGGTTCAAATAAGAAACTAGAGCTGCTTTCAATAATTAATTAAAATTTCTAACCTGATTCAGTTTCTGTAATGAATTTCTGTGATTCTACAAGGGTCCAGGAGCCGACAGTTGCATAATAATATGGAACTAATGAGATTAACACTCTGGAATTCTGGAGCTCGGGTATATGTGTTTCTTGGATGTCATTAAGCCAGTCCATTTCTTTATTTTAACATATATAGCATTCCATTTTCTCATCTGCATTTGATTTTTCTCCATTTTCTTATCCATTACCTTTGTAGACACAGACTGAAACTTCCTGTGAGTTACATTAAATAAGTGTCCCTGTAGAAAACACTCATCCTATACTGGGCACACTATCCATACTAACTCTCTGAGCCAGATATCATGGTTATTTAATTAAAAGAGAAAAAAACAGGCAGTCTAACTTTGGACCTCAGAGATTTTGGAACCATAGCAGAAAAATTTCTAAGCAGCAGTCTTATTCATTGCAAGTGTAGTACATAACTCCCAGGTAAAAAACTGAGACTTCAGTGCTTCCTAGGACCAGTAGTACCTCATAAGACTTGGGAACTTTGAGGTCTATGTTCTCGAAAAAGTCTAATCAAATCCAGTCAGTGGGACCCGTGAGAAAATTACAGTGTTTCTCTGTGTTGAGTACTCCCATTCTCAAAATCACTAACAGACGAGACATCCAGATGAGGTAATACAAAATAGATAATATCTGGCATTCCAGAAAATCCCCTTGCAATAAGGAGTTATCTACAAAGTTGCCATACAGTTCTGGAAGGAACAACCACACCAAAACAGCCACCAATTCTTCTATGACTTCCACATCTTATTACCACAATCACTTTGAGCAAAAATTCAGCCAAAACCTAAGACAACGTTCACAGCCAACAGCTGAGATCCACTTTCCTTCCTGTATTACTCTGTAATATCCTTCCAACCCTTTCACACTCTGATGGATAGTTTTAGCTTGCGATTTCTCCACTATAAAGGGAAATTGTTCGAATCGACACTCATGAAAGCAGAGCATGTCCTCTCTGTTTGCACCTCATGCACCACTGTCATTCCAGATTTTCAGTTTAGAAGTGCACCTCTCCATACGTGGGTATGGTAGACAAATAACTACTGGATGAGAAGGGAACCAAGCACTTTATTGCTTGCCCATGTGCAGTCATCAAATCCTACTGTGCCTTCCAAACCACTCAAATTCAAGCAACTGTGGGCCATTACAGTTCTGTAACTCGAATTATCTTTAAAACATTACGGAAAGAGAAAACAAGCATGCAGCTATCCTAAAATGTGACTATCTGAACATCTATCATCGATACTTGACATAGATACAGCACAGATTGACTTCAGTGAGTTTCCTCAGATGACTCAGAGTGACTGATTAGGCAGGTCCAGATGCAAGTAACAAATTTACTACCAACAGATTCATCAGATTTAAAACCACTGGATGGTTGTGATTGACTGTTACAGTGAGCATGTCTAAAGCCAGCAACTTCAGGCAGAACAAAATTAGGAGGCAAAATTGCAAGGAGTTAGTTGTCATGATAGAAAATGCTGTAAGAGGTACTTCTCCATATTTTAAAAGTAGTGGACTATTTAATATGAAAGTATGAAATTAGGGTGCTAACCTGTGTACTGCTTATCTGTGTAGCTAAACTCGATCATCATATACCTTAGGACAATTTCATCTTCCTATTTGAAATTTGAAAGCACATACATTTACAATGTAACCTAAAAATATTCTAATTTGAATGTGTCACCAACAGCAGAATCACAGGAGCAGACATTGTATTCGGTTACAATGCTGCCCATACAACACGTCGTGCCTTACTGCTTGCTCAACAGACAACAATTCTCCAGCTATCACTACTTTTGACCTAGGGAACACAGGGGATTAACTGGGGAACTGGAGGAACACATAACTAACATGCATTTTCATACTGAAAGGTGGTGCAACTAAATGGAAGAAAGAACCTACCCAGTAGGCACAAACTGTCCTAACCAGAACACCTGAAGAAATTAGAGGATCTAGTCCTACACTATTGAAAGTAAATTTAAAAAAAAAAAAAAAAAAAGAAAATCTGAGTGACATTCCTCCTCAGTGTGTAACTATAAGAAATGCCCTAATGAATCCTTAACTATTTTCATGCTCTGAAAAACGCTTCTCGGAAAGTAATAGCTTTGCATGAGTGAGTCCTGGCTAGGACTGCTGAATTTTTGCAGGCAAGTGATTTGTAGCTGTGAATTCATTTCTTCCACATATTTAGGATGTGTCACAGCAGTAGCTGATTAAACAAACATAAACTGTCCCTAGAAAGTGATAATCCAGATCAGTGCCCCCCCTTGTAAATCCTGTTTTGTCACCCACGCTTTCTGTGTACTTGGATCTTAGATTCCTGCTAAAAGTCACACAGGCAGGCTGGATCAGGATCCAACTGGACAGAAGTTCAAAGCCATATTTCCCTTCTTTGTTATGAGGAGAAAATGTGGACAAGAGAGGTGACAAGCATGCAACATCAGATTTGTCATCAAGTATGGGAAGCGAATGCTGGACAATGAACCATCCTACTGAATAATGTGTGGTTGCCAGAAAACAATGGTTCCAGTACTTCTCCCAATTTACAACATATTTTTGTGATAGCTTAGTTTATCCCATTTATAAATAAATTTATATTCAGTTGTCTGTGACAACAATGCTAATCTTTCAAGTAATTCTACAGAGCATATCTTTATGTAAGTCTGGAGAAAAATGTCCAAAGCTCTTTAACGATCCCAAATATACAGTACCAGCATTTTGGCAATCTAATGCTCTCAAGAACCTCAAACAGGGAAAACCCTCAAGAATCTAGTGGGAGCTATAAAAGTTTGGGCATAATTTTGAATTCAAACCATATGATCAGCAAAATCCATGCTTACTTCGACAGCTAAGAATTTTTTCTGGAAATAAATTTAGATCATTTGTTCTTACTGCCAGCCATTGTTTTGGAAACCTTCCTAAAGGAACAAGTGGTTGCTTTTTAGGTTTTTACCTTCCAAAATCCTATTTGACTATTTTTTGTTGTTGTTCATACGTGCCAGGAACTGAAAAAAACCTTAGAAACCACCAGAAGTGGTTGTTGCCACCCATTCCTAAGAAGGAGCAAACCAAAATGATAGCAACACTGGTGCTCTCTCCCTTGCCTTGTGCGTCATGCAGCTGCTCTGCCAGCCAGAACTATTTAAAGTGCACCAAGATGATGTGGAAATCATCTCCTTCCTCCCTGCTCCAAACGCTGTAAGCTTGCTCATTACCACATATCCCACTGCTCAAAACAGATGTAAAGCATAAAGGCTGCTGCTACAAACTGCTTTGTGACAGGGCTTTCATGAAAGCACGCCTTCCCACCTTCCCACCTCCACTCCTGACAGTTCTTAGAACCTGGATGCCTTCTCCTCCTGCTCTTTCCCAGGCTATCTTTAACTTCATTTCATAAAGCAACTAAACTGCTGCAGTGTGGTCATACATCCATCCTAGCACCTCTTCCACTACAATTTTACCCTGCTGGTTAAATTTAACACAGTTTGAATGAGGGGGATAGAGTTTTCCACAATAATTCCTACATATGTGTTCAGTGGAAAAAGGTGGCCTTCAGCAAGCATCCCAGCCCCTCAGAAGCAGATGTTACTACTCATGCTGCCTTTCTAAAACCCTGATGTGCTACAGCTGCACAGGACAAAAATCTGTCCAAGGTGCACTGAGCTCTAGCCAGTACTACAATGCAAAAACCTTCCTATAAGAGGTATCATTAAATTACAAATAACTTTCTCTGTCTTGAATTGGACCAGCAAGTCAGACAGGATATTCTTCACGAAAAGAGATTTTCTAAAGAACTTAATATAAACTGTCAGCATCTCTGCTTTCCACATGAATGACTCTATTTAAAATTCTTTTTTTATTCCCTTGTAGGCAGCCATTGGTTTTATTTTATCTATAGAAAGCATTTAGATTCATAGGGTTATTTTTCACAGCCATTTTCTGTTTCCAAACCAATCCTTACCTCTACAAGCTCAGTACATATCCAAAGTAGGCATGGAGGTAGGGATGATGGCAGCATTTAGCACCCACCAGCAGCATTCACGTTCTCTTAAGGCAATATAATTCTACAAAACCTTTCCATGTTATCATTCCCTGGCACAACCACAGCGCTTTAGTGTCTGCAGTGCAGCCCTGCTTTGTACCAGTGCTTCTAACGCTCTCCTGCTTGAATCTTTCCTTGTCCTGAGCAGATTTGGTATTCATCTCCATGGCCTTTCTATCCCAGGAGGGGTGAGGAGAATGGGCTGGAGATGACTCAGTTTTCTTCCTTTCCCCCTGCCCCCCAGCCAACAGCACTGCTACATGTGTGGCCTTCACAGGCTTTGGGAACAGCAAGGCTTAGGAGCAGAGCAGTGCTCAATAAAGAAGGTCTTGAGGTTGGTGGTCCCAGAATTTTTTGCCCATAAGCAGAGAAGTAAAACCAGATTCTTCACCCACAGTCAGGCATTATATACATAAAGGGCTTCTCTTAAAAATAAAGGCAATTAATTGAAAAGCTTCTGTGGTATACTAACATACACAATTACTGTAAGTAAAATAGTCTGGGTTTTTAACTAGTCATCAGCTTGGTTGCATCACACTTTACAGAGAGAACTATTAGGTCTTTAAATTGAAGTCTTAGAAGTCCACCCTACTGAAACAATAAGTTGAAAACAGTTCTAAACATACCCCCTCTAAGTTTTTGTGCATTTTCAAAGTGCTGTTAGAGGATTAATATGGACAGTCACTAGGGAACCTGAACTAGATTACTTCAATACCTGATTGAAGTAACTCTCAGATGTCTCAGGGCTGTAATATATAAAGGCTATGAAAAAAATTAACTGTAAGTTACCATAATTGTAAAGTTTGATTTCTTCTCGTTGCAAAATTATTTGTATTTTATTTTTGATTTGGATATTTGTTCGAAAGTACTGCACACAACAATGTTGTCAGGAACTAGGCTTGATCATAACTTAGATTTTTCCAGTTCACAAGTATAGAGTCTTATAACAGAATTAGGAAGGGTGCTAGCAATGAAGTATGAATGGAAATATGTGTACTACCAGAAGGAGCAGCAAAACAAAGGTGAAAACAGTGGCGCACATGGATAAAGAAGGACAAAACTGACTGCAGAAATATTAAAAATGTCTCATTTACATCCAGATGAGCAGGCCTGAGCTCTGGTAGGGCCACAGCACAGCCAACTGTGGGACCATGACCCTGCTCCTTGACAACAGCAGAAGAGCAACAATCGCTACCACAGCACATCACTTATGCCACTCCTTATCCTACAAGCACACCAAGAAGTCATATTGCAATCTGGAGAAATTCAACACGAGGACATACAGACAAATGCACAGCAGACACAAAAAATGTATGGAGGCTGAAGTAAGCAATACCTTGAGGCAAAATAACCATGGCAGCATGGATGTTGCTAAGGGCATAGAAGACCTGTATAAAATCAAGTTTATCACCACTCACCACCAGAAGCCCAGAAAAGGCACTGAGGACTTGACAGCCAGGGCCCTTTTGCCTTCAGTGTCACACATGAGCAGTCCCACTCAGACTACATGAAGACATGGATGCTGGTGCTTTGAGTATGTAGGCATGAAACTGAATAAGTAAAATCAATTTGTTTAAACACTTTTAACACAAATCCACCTCTCTGTTCTGTAAGGACTTTCACTGAGCGCTGTCAAATCAATTTCTTACAGTGTATTGCAGCAAGTTTCCTCCTTTCCACTGTGAAACAGTCCCCTCAGCAGGAAAGTAGCACAGTACTGAGATGTGGTATAATGCACATTACACAAATAAATTACACTTTTGAAATTTCACAAATTCAGACATAAGCCAAAATCTTAATTAGTTCTTGACATACACAAACATCAGGCCCGGCAGATTAGGTCACTGCCATGAAAAAAACACACCACCAAACTTGCACAAATGCAAAGGTATCCACGCTTGCCTAACTTTCAGGTTAAATCTGAGGAGGAGGAAAACTATATTGTAAATTTTGGTAGTTTTCCTCCTTAAGAAAACAAAAGTTCCATGAGAATTTCAAGTAAACAGCAAACTGAACTACTGTGATGCTCTCTCATGAATTTGTATTGGTTTACTCGTTACCTGATCCTGACCCTAACTGAGCCAAAAGTAAAACTCAGGGAGCCTGAAAATGTAATTGTACCTCTCCTGGCTATTCTACTGCCTTTTTACTGTTACCACTTAGCTGCTTTAACTGTGACTTAGACCAATCTCAAATTACCTTCAGTCTTACATTCACTTAAAAGAGATGAGTGAAGATTTGAAACAGATGATCTGAGATATTTTTTTTTTCTTTTCATCCTCTTCAACTCTTCTTTAGAGACCTGGCACTGAGACACTTTTGGCTGAGGGAGGGAAGGGTACTGAACAGATGGATTGGTCAAGTGTCTGAGCAGGCTAAATCAGAAAAACAGAGAATCAAGAAAGAAATCCAACTCAGATGGAAACAGTAAGTAGCTTTATTTCTCATGAATCTTTAGCTGTAGCTAAAGGTGTGTGCGACTTCTTGCCATCCCAAAATATAGAGTGCTCTTTTTTTCAAGTCTACTTTTTAATTTTAATTAAATGACTTTACATTAAAACCAAAAAAAGCTATTGTTATCAAAAAAAGAGTGTATAAAATACACTACACTGTTTGATAAGTCATCCTACACAGCTTAAAATCACTGGAATCTAGTTTCAAATGGGTGTTTGCTTGTTACTTCTGCAGTCTCTAAATCAGTGATTATTACTGTCTGGCTTAGACTGTCAGGAATTTTACTTTGCCAAGGAAAACATCACAAAGCCACAGTTCTGAGGTTTGCCCCGGTATTGGCATCCACCTGAACACTTTACTAATCAGATTTTTAATGCTCTAAATTTTGCAAAAATTATCAAAAAGAAATGAGGATAGCTGTGCTTGAACAGTGGGCAATAATATGCACAGGGCTGTCACAGGGAAGTCCTCTAGAGATCTTCTAGTATGAATGATATGTTTTATATATGTTACTCTTCATAATTACTGTGATTAGTGGAACCATCTATTCCAAGAAACCTGGATTCCCTAAGCATGGACACCTTCTCAGATTTGTGTATTAAAATAGGAGCTACACTTGGAAAAGGTAAAGATTTCATTTTAGATGGACAAATTATATTTGTATTGACTGTGTGCACTTTAAGGAGGCATTTTGCTTATACAAACTGCATTTTATTGCCTTGACAATGAACTTTCATATATTCACTGCCCAGACACTAATTTTCCTCATTTTCCAAAAAGGGGAAAAGGTCTGCATTACAGCAACAAAAATAAAATGAGATCCTTGGCAGATAATTTTACACCAGAAAGTTTTCTAATAATTTTTAAATTGTATTTATTTAACTGAGTCTAAGAGTTTTAAAAAATACTACTTCAAAAAGGGTTAATTTATTAAGGTATTTACTTAAATACATGACAATTCCAGCCTGGATCAACAGTACCACTCCTTTGCTTTAACTTAAATGCCTACCTTGATGCCTCACTGAATCAGGCCTGAGTGATTTATAGCAACTCCAATGCCTTTTTGGAAAAGATATTGTATCTCTTGCCAGAATCCAAAGATTGATAAGTAGCCTTAGGAGGTTAAATCAAGATGACTGTACTTCCTTACATATCTGAGGATATTCACAGGAGTTTATAGATATTTTCCATAAAATGAAAGATGCAGTTGGATAGCCAAATTAGTAGAAAGCCTGGGGCAGCACATCTGCTCTTTCTCCCTGCTACTTAAAGTATAATGAACAGATGGAAATCTCAATTCCACCACTGACAGCCTTCACCTTGACTGTTAAAAGGCAAAAAAGTAATGAGCTTTCAAAATGTCAAAGGGAGGTTGTATCAGGAATACTTAAAGCACTTCTGATAGATGAAATACACTCCATAATATTTGTACTGTTTGATCATTTATGAAACAAACCTCTCCCTTTCCAAATTCTTGATGGTGTTTTTAAGGCATTAAAATACCTTATGTACCTGCAACACAAATAACACTTGAGAGAAAAGAACCATAGTGGAGGCTAGACTGAAGAAATGGAAAATGTACTATTTTCAAGGTGTTATTTAGACAGTGTGCTGTTTGTCTTGAGGAGCTGTGAATATTACAGTGGAATGTCACAGAATCACAGAATGGCCAAGGCTGGCAGGCAGCTCTTGAGATCATTTTATCCACTCACCTGTTCAAGCAGGGTCAACTAAAACAAGCTCTGCAGGATCACATCCAGCCAGATTTTGGATATCTTTAGGGACAGAGTCTCCACAACCTCCCTGGGCAACCTGAGTCAGTGCTTAGTCACCCTGACAGTAAAATGTTTTTGGTTTGGTTTTGTTTTGTTTTGTTTTCTAAAGCTGAAACTTCTCTTACATTTAAGCACAATGTTTGTGTCTTATTTTCTCTTTTCCTGTCACAGGGCACCACTTACAAACAGCTTGGCTCCTTCCCTAGCAATATTTGCACACACCCTCTAAGCTGCTGCTTCACTGGGCTAAACAGCCCAAGCTCTCAGTCTCTCCTCACAGGAAAGATGCTGCAGTCCATCATCTCAGTGGCCCTTCACTAGTCACTCTCCAGTATCTCTCTCTTGTACTGGGTATAGCACTGCAGGTGAATATAGATGATAAAATCTAATTAAACATATGATGTGTAGAGCACTGATTATTTGACATAATAATACAACACTAATTTTGCAATGTGAGAAATAATTCATATATAAGTAATAAAAGCTAATGAAAATGAAGATAGGATACTGTTTGGTTTTTAGTACCAAACCCACTTCCATTTACATTAATATCTTTAGAACTACATCTAGGTGATCCACACTGTACTTATGAAGAAAGCAATTTACTGTACACAAAACCAGTAATTCTCTTATGCCTAGACTTGATGCTGGTCTTTACTTAACATCGCTATTTCAAGGGAAGGGGGAAAAGGGATTTCTTCTGTATGTATATATGTGTATATGTGTGTATATATATATATACACATACATACATATATATATATTATATATAAACAGTTAAATTTCTAAAGCTTCCTTCAACTTTCCTCTTCTGGATTACAACTTCACTGGCTCTCTACACCACCCTAACTGTGAGGGGTTGAATGCCTCAAGGTGGATGTAATTGACACATCACACAGTTGGATCTGAAGAACAAACTTTCTTCTTCCACAATGGTCCCACAGCAAACACAACATGCTATTACTGCCTTCACACTGTGATCTCAATTATGTATGTACCTCAGACTCGAAACCCCTGTACTTCACAATGGAGCCATCATTCCACTGTGTAGGAAAGATTCACCTTTATTACACTTATTTCAGGACAAACTTCAGCAAAGAATAGCCAAGATCAAACAACAACTTGGGACTTCAGGAAGGATATCCAAGAAGCCATTTATGGCTACATACTCTCATGGTATTTGATGGTAAAGGAACTGGTTCTTTAAGTCTCTAGTATTTCCCCAAGACTGAGGGAAAACAGGCTTCAAGAGAATGTTTTTTGTAGGTTTTAAAATTACTGATTTTAAGTTTCTACAGTTAATAACATGAAAACTTGCAGTTGACCCATGCTTCTATGATTCTGTGACCTATTCCAGGCAACTTTTCAGTTCCACTCTGACTCAAGGGAGAAAGAAAGAAGCATGGAACATCTGCTATGTTGGTATCAAGATAGTTTATGTGTCTTATGCCCAGCACTGCACAGGAAAAAGAAATCTGTCCAGACAAGAATTTAAATTCTTCATAATCATATTGTGATTATGTAGTTTATGCCACCATCCTGGTCACAGATTTTTTACATATGAAGAAACAACCTTGACATTTATGATGGCTTGAAGTGGGTCTCACTGTCTTTAGGGATGATATTACTCTGGAAAACACTAGATCAGTGTGTTACAACTCTTCTATAGTCTACATCTTGTGTTAGATACAGGCTCAAAGGACATCCAACTTCGAATTTCTCTTTTGACTCTTTTCCAAGAACACCATTTACAGGGACTCTAGGAATGTTTTTCTGCAATATATTTTAAGCATTTGACCTGTTTTTCTACTCCACTCTATTTGCATTGTTAGGATTACTTGACAATTAAACTATACATATAAATCTCTGCTCTCCATTACATAATATCTAAGTCTCATGGGAAGACATGTCCATGGGCATGGGAAGGAAGAAAAAGAAAGAGAGGCATTCATCCCTCTGGTGAGCTCTATAGGAACTAATGCTTATGTACAAAGTTATTAAATATCCATAACAACAGATAGATGGGAAAAAATATAATAAATAATAAAGTTTATGAAAATTATGAAATAGGGTACTATCTTATAAGCTGGGCAAAGACAAATACATTTATTTCAATGCAGCCAAACATAAATTTATAAACCAAGGACTAAAACTCAAGAATGCTATTTTAGATTTAAAAAAAAAAAAATCAAAAAAAAGCTATGGGTAATGGGCATATACCATTGCTCAGCAACTATCATGTCCAAAAACGTTAACATAAATAAGGACTGTACACATAAGGGATTATCAAATATGGATACAGCAATATCACCTTTTGTTATAGTTTCAAAATAGTGATACCACTATTTGTTATAGTATAACCAGTGCTACAGTAATCTGACCATTTCTGATGTCTATATTTAAAGAATTAAACATTAAAACCAATTGATTCTAACTAAATGCCATATATTATGCAGAAGGTCAAACTAATTTACAAAAATGTTTTCTGTCTTTATAAACTTGCAGTACATTGAACATGGCTAGAAGAATGCTTAAATAACATACAACTCCAAACATTCAATTAAGTTGACCCACTCAGCACTCTGTGGGATGACTGAAAGAACTTACAAAAGGTAGGTTTTGAATAGCAACCTGAAGGAAACAAAGAAAAGTTGAGTTGCAGATGTAATAGGGGAAGCTATTTCATATTAAAGGAGAAAAAAAAAATCCTCTTAAGCAAAACATGAAAAAAATAGAAAGTAGCAGAGCTGTGTAACTAAAGCAGAGATGAGGTAGAGGTCCCAGTAAAGCTGTGTATAACCATGAAAGAATAAAAACTATTTTGGTATAATAAAGCCAATAAGAACATTTTCTCAAGAGGAAGTGTGAACAAAACCCATGAGAGGAAGAAGAGTTTGGCAGCAACATTTGGACTGCCTGGAAGGAAACCAGGTTTGCATCACAAAGGCCAGAAAGTACTGTAATCCACAAGGGAGATTATCCAAGACTATAAATGTTTTGAAATCTATCCTAATAAAAAATAAACACAGAGAAGAACTATGCCCAGGGAAAGACATCAGATTCATCTTACACATCCTAGCAAGATGGAGAGCGCTGTCACTTCTGTAGGGAGGCTGGGTGGGTTCTGTTTGAGTAGCATTGCCAGAGCAATTTAATTTTCCAGCTCCATGCTATTCAGCAGAAGTTAAATATCAATAAACATAGGCAACACTATCAGTGCACATCACACGTAAGATACCACAAACCAGAAAACATTATAAAAATGAATGTGTGTTCAACCAAACTCCTTAGTTTGTGGGGAATGGTGACCTGATGCTCCTCAGATAGTATTCTTCCTTCTTTCTGCCCTTCCCAGGGCAGATATATAAAACAGTTAGAACATGGATTATAGCTTCCATACCATGTATCATTGGAAGAGCATCAGAGATTCTCTAAAGGTAAAGGCACCAGGCAGTTTTGGGTCATGCCATAAGTTTATTATTCCATATTAATGAGAAGCTTTTCCAATCAGCTCTACGAGTGAAACTGCAGTTCAAGTTGCAGTTAATAAACATTTAATCTGCAGTAGTTGGCATCAGCAAGCTAAAGTAAATCATCATCTTTCAGAAGAAAACAGAAATTAATAGAAGTACAGGTGGGCTCCACAGGATTTACACAGTCACCTTTAAGAACATTTCTCCTAGACTTCTGATGGTTGGCCTGAAAATGGAGAACTTCCCACTCAATTATTGCACGTTTTGCATCTCCCTTAGCACACATGACTTTCTGACCAGTCATGCCGATATTACAAAACCAGGTTGCAACTGCTTCGTTTTTCTCTTGATTTCACATGTGATGAACAACTCAGGTTATTCTGGACCAGGAAAGAAGTTGTTTCACTGGGAAAAAAACCCCAAAACATTCTTAGATCAATGACCACATAAAATCAGGTCAGAACTATATCACAAATTTTTAAAATAGCCTTGTACTAGAAGAAATTCCATATCATGAGTTTAAACGTAAGAAAGAAAACAAAATGGAGAGAATACTTTTCTAAAGTACTCAACTGTTTACTGTTCTGAAAATATTAGCCAGAACTTAAGGGACATTTTATTACTACAAATGAAAAGGATTTTTCTACAACTTTACTAATATGATTTGTATAAGTCACAGCGTTCAAAGTTCCACACAATGAGCAAAGCTTCAAAGACTAACAAAATCTCTTTTTATGGCTCTTCAATACTCCAGAAGTCTCCACCACTATTAATATTTAAACAAAATCAAGACTTTGTGTATTAATTTCAAAATCACTCCTAATGGGGTTTTTACTTGGGAAAAATTGGAGGAATGTTTATAAACTTTGCCATAGAAGTGGAATACTCAAGCTCAATAAAATGGTATATTTATAAGAGTAATGTTTTTTCCAGAAGTCATCATAAAGAAGTAACAGCCACTCTTGCTTTCACTGCAGAAACAGAAGCTTTCTGAAATCCCAAGAGAAAAGGGAAGTATGAACATTGTATTTTACATCGAAAAACTGGCAATGATTTCAGCTGACCTACACTGGACATATTATTACAGCCTGTGCTACTGGCTACAGTTACACTTTATCATCATGAATTTAACTTTTTTAAAAAATGCCTTTGAAGTAAGTTCAAACTTTTCAGTCCAAACTGTCTCACTGGTAAACTTATATTCGAATATTTATTAACAATGATTGGAAAAAAGGTTAATTGGAGACTACATTAAGGTCCCATAAGTGTTCTAATTCTATTTTAACATTTTAAACAGGTGGTTAGAGGTTCTAAATGGCTGCTCCTCAAATATTCAAGATCCCGGGAATTATATCAGTGATCTTAAAAGAGCACTGTATAAAATTATAGCTCCTATAATTGGGGACTAAGTGACAAACGGAAGTGGTTGCACACTCCACAGAACTGTTTACAATCCTCTGCTAAGCCAAATACTATCTATCCTTTTCATAGGATTATTTACACCTTCCTCAGGGAACCTCAGATGGTGTACCAAGCGGTCTCCTAATGCCTGGCACAGAGAAGTAAGAAACTGATGTTAAATGTATTACTCAGATGAAATTTTTCTCTGATTTTATTTCAGACTGTTTAGAAAGCAACAATACCTCTAAACTAGAATCCTTGGATATGGCTGTGGCATATAGACTTGTCAGAATATACGTGTATTTCAAATTAGCTGGCTCAGATACCATCTTTGGTGTATTGCAAAAGTAGGATGTACCAAATAGTTAAAAAGAGTATTTTTTTAGGTTGTTTCTAAATTTTATTTCTATGTATATTATTTGCTTTTTGCATATCACTCACTTATACCTTGGATTTATCAATATTAATCCAACAAAAAGTCTTGTATGTATTTTAGTGGACTTGGTAAATTGGTTTTTCAGAGGTGAGCTGCTGGAATTCTTACTGGATCCAATCATCATTGAAAATGCATTGAAACTAGACCAGGCCATACTGTTTTCGAAGGACTGCAGGGAATTATGAAGGAAAGAGGTTTATACTAATTCCAGATATTCTTATTTTGGTGTTTGACACAAAAACTTTCTGTTTATTGTAGGTACTGGTAAACTCTTTGACTAAGTATTCAAAGTTATTAATACATATGTATTCCAAAGACTTCAGAAAATTTAATTGTTTTAATTTGTATGCTCAGGACACCTTGCCTAAAAATATATACATATTGGTTACCTCAGTAAGCTCAAATCCGAAGTTCATGATTTATTGATGAGAGATCCATATGCCTTTTAAGATTAGTTAATATTCCTTTTCATTAGCCAGTAATCTGACTTATGGTCTTTGTTGTCTGATGAGTATTGAAATGTTCACATCCATGGTTAGAATTAATTGGTCTACTTGAGTACTCACTATTTGAGTGTGTTATATGCAGAACAGTGTAGCACCTACTGAGAGTGCTCATATTGGAGCAGTTTATCAGTTAATACAACTCTAGTCTTTTTCAGGGTTACTCATTCACAAAACTATAGACCTGGCTTCTACAGACTCCTAAGGCCACCTTGCATTCCAAAAAATAGCATCTTAAACTACAGAAGAAATCTTTTGCTATGCAAGTTGCTTGCATAGATGAATCATCCTGTTACCTTATGCCAGCCAGAAACTTAACTTCTGAGAAAGGAAAGGGTATATAATAGCTTTTGCAGAAAAAGTAAGTGTGTGTGGGCAAAAATACGGCAAAGTATTTTACAGTATTTTACACCTGTGCAATGTTTAGAGTATGTAATCAAAGCCATAACAAAGAAAACCAAAATAAGAGTTAGTTTTTTCTTTCTGTAATGCCTTCTTGAGAATAAACAAGGTCAGCTTGAGCTTCCTTAGCATGGCAACAACTATTATTACACAGCATAAAGCAAAGCTTTTGAATTGTCTGTGTACTTTCTATGACCATGAATTTTCTGAAAGAAGCCAGAAAACGTATTCAAGGTAATAGATTACATGGGCTAAAAAAGTATAAAAGGATAATTAAGCTTATTCTATAATAATAATATTATCTGTTTCTTTCAACTACCTCTCTGAAAGCTCTTTTCCCTGTCACCTAATACACATGAACTTTTTAAAGGCTATCAACCCATTATGTGTTTAGGTGATGCCACACACAGAACACTCACAAAAGACCCAACATTCCAATGGGTGGCTGTAATTGAGTGAACCTGCTCACCCTAATCCATTTTCAGCAGTAACACTGGATAACTCTCAAAATACTTATTTTTTGCAGAAATGTGGGGAGGAAGTAGAAAGAAGTTATTACAATCATATTTCTTCCAGTCATGCAGAAGCAAACGCACATATGAACATGTTACCCTCCTGGGAAGAAATTTTTATATGTGGAAAAGTCTTATGAAGAAGCACTAGTTAGTAGATCAAATAACACTTCAAACTTGTGAAGTATCAAGAGATATCTAAATGTGCATGTTGAGCATTCACTGTGGCATCTGAGGTGGCTCCCAGAATCTGTCCCTCACCTGCTGGTTGTAGTTCTGTGGATGCATACAATCCATAAACTACTGATTATAATCAGAATTATGCTATCAAATGCTGTTCCTCTTACATAAACTGTCATGTACTATCAAAGAATCTCATCTGGACTCCCTTAACAAAAATTTGCTTTCTGATATTTTTTTTTTCTTGCACAAGATAGCTTAGAGCTTGGCATCTATTTATCTCCTAGGTCCTCAGCCTTCAAATTCCACCTTTGCAGGATAAAGACAGAGTTAAAAACTGGTTTGATTAACGTTTATATTTTTGGTTAAGTTTTAATAGCTAAAAATATAAATAGGGTCTATGATTACATCATAAGATTTGTTCACACTGGCAGGATCATCTGTATATTAAAATAAATAAATAAATAAATAGAAAGTAAATAGCAAATGTCTCTATTCACTGCCAATAAACAAATAAACCAAAACTGTTTCTGAATCTTATATCATATTGAATCACGTGCTCAAGCAATGCAAAAGGTAATGAAAAAAAACATTGTTTCCACTTCAAGAAGCTATGGAAGACAAGGATGATTTAAAAGTAAGAAGAGCTCAAGAGAGAGTAAGTTTGAAACTGTGTATTTACTTAACTGTACATTGCATTGCAACATTGCTGCTAATAGATTAAAAGGGAAACTTCTATACTAGCAAGTGGTCCGGAATATCAGACTGTTCATCTATCCTACTATTAAAGTACCTTTTATTTTTATAATTTATTTTTGTGAGCGGCAATAATCAGCAAAAATTACAATTTATGTGATTTATACTAATGAAAATGATTCTTTGTAAAATGTGTTTTTCACAAGCTCTGGGAAAGCTGCCCTCTGACTCTAATCACTTTGTGAAAGGATTACATGGAGAATGCTGTTGGTATGGGATTGCACCACTGCTGAACATCCTCCTTAAGGATTCTGGGGGAAACTCTTCCAGAATTCAGGAAAATTTCTTCTCACAAAGAAACCCAGCCAATTTCTTTTTGTTTTCATTTGTCTCAGGGCTCTGACAGGCAACAATAAACTGAACTCAGCTGAAAATTAGGATCAGATGGTGAACTGAGATTAGTTCTGTAAACTTCTCACAATTTGACAAAGATAGCAGAAAAAAAGTCTCTCCTCATTCTACCTCTCCCCCCTATATCATTTAGGAACCTGGATCATCTAGACCAAGACATTAGCTACTGTGATCAGGGGATTTTGTTGTTGTTGTTGTTGAATTTGTTCAGTTTTTCATCCAAATGCTCATAAGACATTGACACAGGACTGGATTTTTGATCAGGAAACACATATCCATTACACTGCTTCCCTCCCCCACTTCCCTCAAGAAGGCCAGGAAAGATGTACAATAACTGTAGTTGTCTGAAAAGTCTCTTCCCTAGAGATGAGAATAATGAGCTCTTGGAAATGTTTAAAGTCTACTAAATAAGAAAAGCATCTAGCAATGATCTGGTAAAACAGTTTTAAAGCCATGAGATTTCACTCAATATCTCCAGTGCTATTATTTTTAACTGAAAAACTAGGACTACAGCCAATTTTATACTTCTGGAATTATTGTTGTTCTACAAATTGAGTACATATATACACACACATATGTATCTTCTAAGACATTTACATTTCCTGGCATTCAATGTAGACAGCTAGTGCTTTAAATCTTCACAAAATTCATCTAAATAGTCAAGTCCCCACCCATCTCTACATATTTGAAGCATAGATGGATCCAAAATGATTTCAGTTCCTTTCCCTTTGTTGGAGCCATTAAAAAGTAACACAAAAGCAAATTAAGATTTTGCAAATTTATAAATATTATATATTTTTTGGGATAAAACTCAGAAGAGTGAGAAGAGACTGTCTCTAGGGATTCCTCCAAGAACCTCTTGGTTGGAAGCATGGATACTGTTGAAGATAGTTACAACACTTAAATACAGTGAGGCACACTCAGCTTATGCAGTCCAAGTCATTGTACAGTGGCTATGACGTAAAAGCTACTGCGTAGCATAAAGACTAACAGCCCACACACCGAGAAACACTACACATAACAGTCCTGGATGTCCATTTGTCAACTTTGAGATGTCATTTCTTATCCTTCAAGCATCAACAGAGGCTAGGAGCATCACAAAAGCTATCTTGCACTAAACACATCCCCAGAGTTAAGCTATTAAATGTAGCACTCGGTAGCTAAACTTTTTCAAAGCTTGGCTTGAGTCTCCAGCAAAAATTCTAGAAGACTTCTTAAGTCATGAGCAATAATGCCATGACCTGAGCTCCAAAGGAATCTCCTCTCTGTGTGAACAAGTGACATTGTGGCTTTCACTCTGTCCTACAAAAATCCCCTCATTAGCTCTCAGCTTTCATCTCTAGTCCAAAAAAATCTCTATTGCCCTTTTGGTAGCTTCAAAGTACTTTAAAGACCTTCTTAATAGACCAAAGTGGTTTTAGATGCTGGAATCTCACATTTTTCTTGATCTTCTTGCAGTGTTTGCTTGGTAGAATTTGAACACAGATCCAGTTAAGTGTTGCTGTATGGGACAGCCTTATCTTTATACCAAGATACAGACAACTTGTTCTCCTAGAAGTACAGGGTATGCCCTCATCAGGACTATCTGTAACGTACCCAATGTCTGAAAAAAACCAACGATTTTTCAAACTGCAACACCACAAACAAACCACAGAATCCATATTTACATCAACATCAAGGCCTCTTCACCATATTGTATGATCCAAAATGAAAAATATGTACTTCTTTCGACAATGCCAAAGCTCACAGAGAATAGAGAAGTTGAAAGGGACCTACATCAATCATCTACTCTAACTGGCCACCTCAGGGCTGACCAAAAGTCAAAGCCTATTATTAAGGCCATTGCCCAAATGCCTCTTAAACAGTTACATAATGTGTTTCTCTCTGGTCCAAGAGACTGCTAGAAAATAACAAGAAGCTTGTTAGTGCAAAAAAAAAAGGCTGTGCAAAGTGTAATGTTTAGCTGGATCCCTTTAAAGCTCTGCATGTCATTATTTGACCAGAGTAGACCTAACTGGAAGAGACTTAGCAGGCTGTGAAATAGGGAGCTGCATCCCCAGCATTAAGCCAGATGGTTGTTACACAGGGAAAACAGGTGGGATCCGTCAGTGAAAAGGAGCAGCTACACATAAAGAAAGAAAGTAAGTCATAAGAAGCAAACCTAGTTTTCTCACTCCCACCTATTTGCAGCAAAACACACTGATAATGACCATTTGCTTTTGATCATAATTTTATGTTGCAGCATTAGTGTTCAAGTAATACTATATATCAGCTACAGAAATGGTCCTGAAGTTCTCACTTCTTATTTTTGTTTAGTGGTAGGGTATGTGACTACAAATATTTTGAAACTCGGTATGATAGATTTGGAATTATACCAAGCAAAATTAATAGTAGTATAGGAGCAGTCACTGAGACAGTAGGATACGTGGCAAAAGTCCTAAGTCTGTATTCACCACACAGTCTTTTTTTGGATATTTTGCAGAGTTTAAATCATAAACAGATGTTTGTGGAAAGAAACCGTCTCCTCTTTCTTACATACAACGTATTAATCACCCTAAAATAAGACTATAAAGATAGTGTCTTGCTGAGTCCTTTGTACATAGCAAGGTTGCTAAATACTTAATTTACATCCTCTAGGGACAAAGCTCGAGAAGCAAAATTTGAGATGCTTCAGGGATCCATGAGAACAGTTCTAAAAACTATTCAAACACTTGTATTCTGGAAGCTGACCAAAGGATGCAGTGCCCCACCACGCTGGATGATGGCAGACAACAGAATCTCTGCCTTCAAGGGTTATGCTTCCAAAGAAAAGAAATCATCCCACACCTTTTCTGAGACTGAATATACAAACAAAGTTTGAGAAAGAATGAACACAGTTTAGTTACATTACGCCATTCCTTCCTTATTTTTGTAGGGACGGTGATAGCAAGGAAGTAGTAATGAAGCTAAAAAGTGGTAGTTGTGCTTATCACCTGCTTATCCCTTAATAAGGTACCGGGAAATGTGAAAACTGTGTTGGGCTATGACAGAACCAGCCAAGGAACCAAGGTTGAGGAACACACAACTGCCAGCTAGAGCACAGAAGAGACAGCAGAAGTTAAGAGATCATGAAATGAATTAGATAATCAAACCAATATATTTAGAAAACATCATACTTAAAATTACAAATCAGCAACTCAGGGGGATATAAAAAAGGGAACAGCTGTGACATAGAAGGATTAGAGATAATTACAGATGGGAATAAAAATGGCTAAGAACACAGGTAGGATTACAATTGAACAAACCTCTCCAGAGAGAAGTGGGCAATAAAGGAGGAAGTAGAGTTGGAATTTACAAAAGTCAATCAGGAAGAAAAGGCAACAGGATGAGATACCACTAGTAGAAGGCAGCTATTGGAGGTAAAGAGACAAAAATATAAAGAGACAAAAAATGTGGAATGGGTGAGTCATTGAGGAATTGCAAACTATTATTAAATGCAAGCAAGCTTTTCAGAACCCTTAGGTCTGATTTCCACACTAACTTAAAGCTCAGGCACTGCTCAGACTGCACATTATTTTGTGCTCACCAGCTGAGGGTTCATTTTCTCATTTACCAGTGAGGTAGGGAGCGGTTGTGCTAAGCAAAAAGCATCCAAGCCACATCACACCAGACAAGGTTATTGTCTTTAAAAGCTTCTACCAACGCCCCACCAAAGATGGAAAAAAAAAATAAGCAGACTACAAATAATTATGCCACGACCTTGGAAACTTAACTGATGTCTATACCGTATTAAGAGAAAAAATGTGTCATTCTGCCATCAGCTGCTTTATCAGGAATGTTTGAATCCACAAAATCTGGCAAATTAGGTTTTCGTTTATTAGTTATTTTGGTTGATTTTTGTTTGTATTTTTGTTGGGTTTTTTTCCTTTTTGTTTGTTTGTTTATTTGTTTTTTTGATGCCTTCACTGTTCTTATTTCACAGCATTTCTGTGATAGAAGTTGCAGTAATTTAGTGGTGGTGTAGTTCACTCACTCCTAATGGTTCTTACGGTCAGGAACCTCAGCTACCACTTTAAAGCACACAAAGTATAACCCATTAATGGTCTCACACAGCACACATAAAAGCAAACCATATAAAAAGAAGATATCAGATTTTTCCCAGTAGAGAACCATCTCCTCTTGCATTCTCCTTCTGAGGATATAACAGCCATGCCTGCATTAACAGACACTTCAGAGCAGCAGAACACTGGACTTTTATTACCTAATAACTAAATAAGGAGAAACAAACTTTACCCTTGTTAAAAATGAGGGAACACGGGTTCCTGTAAATGTCACATTTAAACAAAATCTTCATCCACAGGCACAATCTGTGCTTTAGGTGCTATAAATGAGAAGTGTCTGTAGCATGGATGGTAGTTAAGTTTATGATTACTATAAACTGCATAACATTTCAAAATAATATAAGCCAAATCTATTTTGGTACCATCAGCACAGCTCAAAACTTCAAAATTAGTTAATAGCACAGCCTTGCCTTTAACTAATAGGTGAGTAGCATGCTAGCATTTGTTTTCTGCCCCTACTTCTAAAAGTAGTTTCTGAAAACAATTACAATAAAAATGGAATTGCTTTCCATTTCAGCCATTCTGATCCAAAGGAGATATTTACTGTTGTTTTTATACAAACAGATGACTCAGCTTCTTTGGGCTATACATCCACATTTGACCTCTAAAACTAGACACAAGAGTAGGGTTTGATGCCCCTTCTAAAAGACACTTTTTTATTTGTGAAGAAGTAAAAGTTTGCCTTGTTCATTTCTCTTAGAAAGCCTAAAGTTCTAAGGTCATTTCTGTAACCCAGAAGAAGAAATGCAATAGAAAGCACCTGAACAGCCTGAGCAGTTTAGTTAACGCACATTTTCAGGTCTTACTTTATACAACTGAGCATTTTTAAAAAGTCTCTTAAAAAACAGATAAAACTCGTATTAATCACCTTGCTTGGTTTACATCAGTACAGTTCAATCATATACCTTAAATCCCATTAAACACCTACATGCAAAAAAATTGTTTCAATGACTGCAACAAGAAACAGAACTTTTACTTAAAGACTCCATGACTGGTAACGCTAAAAAAAAAGAGAAGTTACTTAAGTGAATTCCCGATTTTTTCCAATCACACTAGGATTTCTAAGAAAGAAGGCAAGGTGAAAAAAATGAGAACATTCAAAAACTGCAGTAGTACTTATTGAAGCTGAAACTAGTTTAGAGGATTTCTCTGGAGCACAGACCATGTTCTTTGTCAAAAATCTGCTTTGTTCCGTGTTCTGTTAAGTGGTTCTTTGACACTGCCTTTGCTCTTTAAGCTAAACCTGCTGCCAGCAAGCCTCCACTGAGAAAACACTTGTCCTTCTCAACTGTTTACATTCATATTAGCTCCTTGTTCTTGACCACCTGACCTCTTGCTCCCAAACACAGAGTAAAAAAATCTGGTTTAGCACCTTATTCGAAGCATGCCATGCAGATACTTGGGCTGCAGGAAATAGGCAATTCCTTGTCTTCTGCTCTCAGGTTTTCCCCATACCTGCTGCAATTACAAAGTCCATTATTCTGATATTTTGTAAGACAACCAAAGCCTAGAGGAGCAGGATGATGGCTACCACATGTCCTGTGGAAGAAGAGGTTTTCCACTAATGCTGAGTATTTGCACAAGGCACCTTGAATTCAGTGAGGGTGTCCAAAAGCTGACTGTAGTACAAGAGATGGCAAAACGTTTTATCAGAGATGTAACTTGAAAATGGTGATAGTCGTTCTGAAAAATATTTGAATACCAATCAACCCTCTTACCTAGCTCTTTTGTTGAAACAAATTTAGGAGATACGGCATCTGGGGACCTCCATGCAAGCAAATCATTAAGCCAAGCTCTTGAGAAGGGGATTTGAAAAGGGTGGTAGTGTGTTGGAACAGGTTGTCCAGAGAAGTTGTGAATGCCCCATCTCTGGTTGAATGGGGCTCTAAGCAACCTGGTCTACTGTGTAGTGCCCATAGCAGGAGGGTTGGAGCAAGATGGTCTTTAAGGTTCCCTTACAAGCCAAAACATTCTTTGGTACGTATCAAAGACTAGAATTTTTTTATTAAATAACTGTAACAGGAATATTGTTGAACATAACTTCAGGACAAAGTATGGAAATTCTTTTTCTGTGATTAAAAAAAAGTCTCTTGGAAGTCTACAAAAAAGCCAAAACAGGGTTTTCTGGAGAACTGGGCAAACTCAAAATTATTTTAAGCAAACCTCTTTTTTATGTGCTGTCATGCTTCTATTCTTTATGTACAACAATTAGAGTGTTTCCATAATATTACATATAGAATTTAAAATAAAACAAGTAAATATGCTGCAGTATATTTTATTATTGATCAAAACAATTAAATTTTCATAATTTATTAAACCTTGTGTTTAATAGCATGGGAAAAAAGAACTAATATGAAGTAATACGGACTCATATTTAGCCCTACAAAAACCCTGTGAATACTTATTAAACATGAAAAATGCATCCAGACCAAATGAACTCGGCCTCAAGTCTAAATCAAAGGCTTTAAGAATGCACTGTTCACTGCAGCCTTGTGTTTGACTTCTATTAACATTATGACCTAGATTTAATTTTATTGTTGGCACCCCCACTAAAAAGGTAGTTCTTATTAAAAAAAAAACAAACTCATAAATCCCACACTTCTGACAAATCACCAATAACAAGATCAAAGCCACATAGCCTGCCTCTTCCTGCCTCCAGTGCTGTTTTCCTTCCTGTACCTAAGGTCAGTCTTGAAGCAGCCCTTTCTATGGAGCTCAGAAGAGAAGGCATCTGGGACAAAAGCACAGCAGTGCCAGTTCTTATGCCCAGAGACACAACATTCAGGAGCTGCCTGCTCAGATGGAGATGTCTGTTAATGCAATTGAACAGCACAGCTGCAAGGGGCTGATTAATTCAGGTAGAAAGCCAGTTGAAAATGCACAGTGTATGCAATACACTGCTATTTCCTCGTTGATTCTGGATTTTTTTGCAAACAAATCACTTAAGTGTCTTTAGGATGTGGGCCTGCAGAGTTTGAAGATGGTACTGCAATTAAGTGAGGATGTGCAACTGAATCTGACACCAAGATCATACCCAGTGTTCCTCATGTATATTAGTTCAAAAATGGCCATCATGCGACAATCAGCAAGCATATGTTGGCATTTTAGCTAAGAGCAACAGATGAGCAGCTGGTTCCCATTTTGAAATCTGATTTGGAAAATATACAAAACCAGCTGCACTCAGTTCTCTTATCCTGAAAATATCATTCTTGAAAAATATTTTCCATATATAATCTACAGCTTCTATACTTTTCTGACAAAGAAAACAAACCCTAACTGTGTAGTCTGGCTTAAGCTGAAAAATCATGGGTTTAGTTCAAATTTAGAATCATTAACAAATTTAATACAGCACTTTGTAACTGTTATGGCATTCTTAAATCAGTTGGTATAAATGTGAAGGATGAATGATTTAACTAGCATTTTTTCCCACTATAAAACAGTAGAATCACTGTTGTCCCACAGCTGAAGAAATGTAGTATTCCAGAAGTCAAACATGTGCTCAGATCATAATCAATTCTTCAGAAGAAAAGACTAATCAAAGACTTCTAATAAAAACTTGATATTGTAAAAAGATCTCTAAATGTCTGGACCATTATGTCTGGCCAGAGAAATGGACTCCATAGGTTTTCAGATGACGCCAGGGCTGACAAATGCAAAACCTCTAATAAGGCAGGCTTTCTATTCTGAAGTTACTGAAAAAGGTTAAAAAAAAAAAATGATAAAAATACATTCATTTTAATGGTGCAGAACCAGAGTATACGTAAGCAAGTGGACTTAAATATTATTGATAATTTTGGAGATTCTCACAGTTGGTTAAACCATGTGAGATACGATATTACTGTGAGAACTGCAGTATTTCACAAACTTGCACAAGTGTTTTCTGTTTCTAAGTATGGAACCACAAACTCAGATGACAAGTAGGCAAAAAATAAGCTGATTAAACATTTTCAAAGCTTGTACAGAGCCTGAAATAAACACAATATAAGTTTAATTTTTTGTGACAAGTAATGGCTTATTAAAAGAGCAGGTTTTTTCCTGCATTTTTTCCTCTATGTGCTTTCAGATTTGAAGACTCTTCTGATATCAGTAACTGTCATAACAGTTTATCTAACTGTTAGACTCAAATAAGCTTGTTCCCATTCATATGTTCTGTTAAAGGAAAAATAACTCCTGGGCGTGTTTTCTAGATCAGAGCTCCATCCTGAGAAAGAGCAATGATTCCAAATATCTATTCCATCAAGGTCTTTTAAAGTAGGGAAAGAGGAGGAAAAAAAAAAAAAGGAATTTACTTATAGTAATAGAAATTAATCACAAAGAAATTATAATCAAATTAATTTCATAGTATTATTTAGCTATTTGCAGAAACAGTGTCTTCCATGGTTCTATGATTCTAGAAAGAAGGTTTAACTTTTTCTAGCAGTATTTAACTCCATTTTTATTAAAATCTGCGTAGTTCATTTTCAGCCATCCCTGCCAGTGATCTCTTTCCAGTAGCCATTTAGGCTTGCCACAGACCAGCAAGTGATTAACTTTGATGACAAAATCCACCAAATTCTGACATACACTTCACAGATTAAGTGATACTTCTCTCGCTGTTTCTGAAGTATAATGTTTGAAACAGACAGCTTTCTGGTTTTGCACTAAGCATTTTTAGAAGAAGTATCAAAGTAGCAGTGTGCCAGAGACAAAACAGTAAAGACTTCTTCTGCAGGAGCCGATGCACAGAGAGCAGTAGAAATTATTCCCACAAAATTACTAAGAAGATCTGGAAGTGTAAGGGACTAGGAAAAAAAGGATATTTGAATCACTGAAACCCCAGTCTATTTTTCAAAATGTGTTCCTTTTTCCTCCCCCAGTTATATAAAGATGACCTACCAGACCACTATTAACTGCTTCTGGGGACACAATCAGCATTCTTTGGAACCCCAAAATTCTAGTTACTCAAATAAATTCACTTATAGAATTGCAAAGAACTTTTATATTTTGCAGTTAAAAAACTACATTAGCTAATGAGATAACATGATTTATTCAGGCGTTGTTAGCACTGGCACCAATGTGAGTGTCAGTGAAGTGTCATTTAACTGCACTTACATATGGTAGTGGGTTTAAAGTGTCGTATTGCATTTTTCAGCCATTTTCAGGCTAATATTTTTTACAGGAGTGTATAAACACTAGTGATTGCCAATGCAAAAAAAAGATGTGTATCTGGAATTTCCAAAAAGTGTCGAAAATCCTGAGGATACCAAATCCTGTCTCCTTACCTCTAGATTAAAAAAAATAAGATAAAGGATCAGTAAAATTAATCAATTGTATCATCTTGCAGTTAAAAATGTCAGCTTTTAGCTCCCTTCAATTAAGCAAGTTCTCAGTATGCCTTATTGGCATGAAACTGGTATAGAGACACTGCAGGGTTAGCAGGACAGAGGCAGTTCCAAGCATTCAACTGACAATGTACACAACTCCGGCATTCAGTTCTGGCATGTTGTCCAACCCCAGTCCCAAAACCCTGGCTGAAAGTTCATATCACAAGGTTTGCACAGCTGAAAGAGTAACATGGCTATAATCTCAGGACACTGTTGAATACTTGCATTTTACAAGTCAGCATTTAATTCCACAGATAAGCACCAAAAGTATCCCTGCTTTTCAGAAGTGCAGTATGTCCACACTTCAGTAGGCTACATAGCTGGACATATGGATTACTACCACAGATTCTAGGATGGCCAGGGAAGCCACTGAAGTTTCCATAGCAATTTCCTGGGATGACTGCACAAAATCTCATTGAGTCTAGCAAGTGCTTTGTCTCGCAACAATCTCAATGAGTATGGATAATAAAATTCTGGGAATACTGTGGTTTCTCTAATCTAGGACTATAGCTGTTTGTCTAATGTCACTATAAACTTTTAATACAGTAATGACAACACTTACAAGGAAAAAAAAAACCTTTTTACTTGGGTATGAAAAGATTTAAAGTAATTTATTTCAGTTCTAGGATATCCACTGAAGATCCATGGCAACGTACCTCTCATGCTAGATTTTATTTTAAAAGGGTACAACTACAACCAAAACCAGTATGAAAGTAGTTATACAGAAATTTGCAAGTACTTGACATACAAAACAGTGAGCCATGCTGGTTTCTTGTTAAATCAGCCAGTGGAAAAACAAGTCAGTAAACAACTATATGATGAGTAGGTTATGTCAGTGATATTTACAAATGGCTTATCAGGCATTTGTAATCAGACAAACGCAGGTAATTGGACAGCAGAGGCACCAGTGGGCATGGACTGATCCACTGCCATGGATCAGGAATCTCAGCAGCAGCAGTTCAGTTGGGATACTCTGAACAAAGCACAGCAGTGTTGCTGGTATAAAGGACCAGAGAGGGATGAAGCACTGAGGTACCCAAATTCCATTAGCCAGACTGACAGTGAGTGAAAGTTTTCCTGAGATCTGAAATATAGGTAGAAATAATTCTTGACTTCTAGCAGGAGAGAGACAGAGCTGGGATAAGAGGCACAGATAAGTTACTCCATTCTGATGTAAACTACAGCCAAAAATTTGATATTTTACTTAATAGAGTTTCCAAAGGAAAAAGAAGAAAAAAAAAAAAAAAGAAACTTCTGCTTCTAACAGCCTGGAAAACTACTGTACTTCCGTAACAACAATATAAACCTTGTTAAAATATTACACTCACACAAATTATTCAAATAAATCAACATTCATTCCATTTACAATACAGTTGCACCAGCTAACTTCTGTTGGGAATCCTGCCCACCATTTGCTGGAGCTATAAAAGATGAAGGAAAGTAACTGAGATTACCCAGGCCTTTTCCACTTGAAAAACCCCTTCTTAAAATAGTTTGGAGAAGAAAAGCCTAAGAACAGCATGTTCCTCACTTGTTGGGTCTTGAATGGCTGCAGCAAGTCTGGGACATAGCTGAGCATTATGAGAAGATGAATACATACATTTGAGCTCCAGAATTAATTTTGGTACAAGAAGCATATTAAAAATACTAAAATATTCCTCCACTC
This sequence comes from Myiozetetes cayanensis, assembly GCF_022539395.1. Classification (NCBI taxonomy): domain Eukaryota; kingdom Metazoa; phylum Chordata; class Aves; order Passeriformes; family Tyrannidae; genus Myiozetetes; species Myiozetetes cayanensis. The sequence goes on along the minus strand of NW_026087411.1, from coordinate 80,700,318 downwards.
TCTCTATCTTGTCTGGCAAAAACAAAACAATAGCTTTCCCCCTCAGTACTGTGTTTGAGGATTTCATTACTTTTTGTTTTCTTTAAGGGATAAATGAGGCTTTATTTCTTCCTCTGCTGATCTTTGCTCAGAATTTCTCTAAGGTCTCGCATTCCAAACAATAATAGGTCTCTCTCTACAAATAAACTTGATCTGATTAGGGTCAGTCTATCCTGCTACAGTTTTGCTTCACTGACAGACTCACTCCTCCTTATACCACTCAGTGTGTCCAAAAAGTTTGTAAAGCATACATTCATAACATTTCCAGCAGATACGATTTAACCACCAAATGAACCAAGAGGAAAGGTAAGAAGAGGGATAAAAGGCACTAAATAATAGTAAAAAAATCCCCAAGCAAACTAAAAGAAAACCCTATCCCCCTTACCTAACAGAATACACAGAAGTAGATGTCTTTTATCCAGAAGACATAGCAGAGTCCCCTGCTTTTGGCAACTGAAGGAGTGCCAAATGTGCACACAAACATCTCATCTCAAAAAACACACTACACCTAGACTACTTTTCTTTTCCCCCTGAACAGGCAGGTGAGGATGATTCCAAGCATGGTACCGCACTAAGCACCACAGCCTGGGAAAGGGTTCAGGGTTCCTTAACAAGCTTCCTGGAGGTGGCATCATCTGTTAACAATTCAAATGTTGCAAGTGATAATAGTGACAAGTCATCGTGGTTAATCCCAAAATTTTCCTCAGGCAGGACATCACAGTTACTTGAACTAGGATAAAAAAAATGAACCCTGATTACGAAACTGAATTTTTCTCTTCTGCAGCACCCTCCATTATCCAAAGCAACAGTCCCTGTTTTAAAGCCACAGTGTGGGTTTTTTTTTAGTTCAAGGGCCTTTTTTAAGAGTCAAAAACCATAAGGATCCTTCTGAATCATTTTACCCCATAAGTATAAAAGCAAAGTCCACCTGGGAGTCTAGGTGGGCAATGAAACCTGGGTCTAAGCAGTTTCAGGAAGAATGCAAGCCCATCAATTACTGGAAATCAATCTCAGATGTAAAACAGGAAGGAACTGAGGTGGTAGGTTCAAAGAGCAATTGTAGTTGTAGTCAAGACAGTCTAGGGGCTTCTGCCTAAGGACCCACCTTTCTCCTATCCTGCTGTCCACAGGGATCTTCACTAGGAAGTTAATGTCCACTGAATGATGGAAGGGGCAGGTAGTCATAGACTTGAAAAATTGCCTCAAAGGGCTGAAGTCCCACTGAGCAACAAAATCTATAAACAGAAAGATCTTCACAAAGTCTGCCATAGGAGGGAGTTGTTGCAGTAGCATTTCTTCCCGCACGCATTCTGACGGCCACTTTCACTTGATCAGTACGGGAACTTGCAGGCATGACATAGGTCTTGGTCTTGCACCACTACAGAGCAAAAGAGGATAGAGGCACCAATGTTCTTGTACTCATGATCTGTGCTTGAACATACTGTCAGAACTACCGTGTGGTCCAACTGCTCCCTTAATGATGCACAGCTATATGCACCTTTTAAGTTGACTTCCTGCTAGTACATTCTCTCACCAAAAGTAAGGGCTGTTTGAATTTATTTATTCACAAATTGAACTATATTCTAATGTAATCTACCAAACTAAAGCATCTATTAAAAGATTTTTGTATTTGTATTTTGTGGATACATTGCTTTTACAGTTGTTCTCCAAGCTAGCTAAGCCATATTTACCATAAAACACTGTTTTAAAGTAACACACGGAGTGAAATGAAACACTGGTACCATCTGTGAATAATGTAATCAGGCAAATGAGGAATAATGACTACATCATGGTAATTTAGGATGGAACATAGTGAATTACAATTGTCAGCAGCTTGGTTTATAACTCACAAACTTGAGAGAAGCACAGCATATAAAAAGAGCAGGGAAGGATTTAATCAAAATATGATTACAGAAGAGAATGTAGACAACACGTGGTATTACTTTTCAAGGGTCCACCACTATTATTTGCATCTTGAAGTGAAACTGAAAACTTACCATCACACACACACAGAAAGATGATTTCAGTGATACAGGGTTTCTTTTACACAACACAAATCCACGGGGTTTAGCTCACAACAGAATAATAATTCCACCCAGCTCCTTGGGGCTGTGGTAGGTAGGCAAGGAAACAAACTACAGGAATTCTGTCAGATTCTTTCCATTTTCTAAGTTTCCTATCTTTTCACAGGCCAGAGGTGCAAGTCAGTATTGTCCCCGCCCAACGTACAATGACTTCCACTGGAGACGACCTGCAGCAGAAAGCAAGCTGGTACGATGCTGTTCTTCCCTACTCTGACTTTTTTTGGAGGGGTTGAGGGTGGAGTTATTTTTACCAGATTTGTGAAAATGAAATATCATTTGAAAAATGGAAAAAAAATTTCCATCCCCTTTAAATCTATTTCTTGCATTAGACAATTCAAGTCCCTCTTATTGAAAAGCTATTATTTTCCTCTTCTATAATTTCTTGTTCCATCTCCATTCTACATATTTTCCCCTCAAGCATTTCCCTAACCCCTTCACTACCGTACATGAATACTTCTTGGTCATTGATATATTTCTCTTTGCATCATCACAGTCAAGTAGGGAAGAAAGAGGAACTGGAATAAGAACATAAATTTATTTTCTCTGGTTACACAGGAGGCCTTGGTAGATCAATCCCAGCTACCAAAGCGCTGTTTAGAAATCCCTCCTCTCAGAGTTTCCTCTGTAAACACAGATATTTAAGAACAACTTGTCATTTGGAAAAATTCACTTCTTTGTATAGGAACTTAATAAACATTTCTGAATTCCAGTTTATGTTCTTCACTGATGAAGATAACTGTCCATTTTTACCTTATGTAGCAAAACATTCTTTCCATTTAGAATATTCCTTTTCCCCTAAATTACTACACTGACACAAGGGCAAGAAACACCTGGTAATGTCCAGAGGAATTACAGTACATGCCCCTCAGAGAGGGCAGCTGCTGGCACTGGTAATAAATAAATAAACAGATAAATGTATACATAAGTAAATAAATAAAAGCTGTTCACTGGATTCATGTCAAGAGAAATCCAGATACTTTCCATATGCTTCTGCCTTCCCACATCTGGGAAAAATCACAATGTACTAGTTCCATTCTGCCGTGATAGTGCACTGGATACTGTTCCAAAATCTTTTAGTAATGGATAGTTTAGGTTGTGAGTTTGTTGGTTTGCTTTTTGCTTTGTTTTATTTAAATCCTGACTCTTCTATAAACAATTTTGTTTCATAAGAAGATCTTTCTGCAGGTGAATAGCAGTGGAGGCTGAGAAGAGGAAAGTATTACAATTGATGAAACTATACCTTTTTATAAAGCATTTTCTTTATTAAACATTATGGCATTTACTGTATAAAGGTGATGTTTCAACATGAAACACTGTAAATTATGCTGCATCAGCTTATAAAAATCTAGGTTTTCAAAACCTAACAATCAATCAAGATGATGTGCATGTCTAGGAAAATTCCCTGGAAGATAATGAAAAGCCTGCACAAAGTGCACCGCCCTGTACAGCTGCCTACTCCTTGTAGCTCCCAGGCAGTGCTGCTAAAATCTGGCTCTCACTTCTAATAGTATTTGGCCTCTCTGGAGAATTATGGAGGTGAAAAAGATCTAAAATAGGTATTTCACATAGTTTTCCAACTTGAAAATATCTGTCATCACTGTGTCTTTAACTTAGACTTATTAAAAATATATGACAGCCTTGTGCTTTAGAATGTTCATGGTTATGTATGTCTTGGAGATGTACTGAAAATACAACAACAGATTTCTGCAGAACTTCTTCCATTCCAGGAATTGATTAGGCAATGCTAATTAAGAAAGCTTCTTTTGGAGCACCATGGCAATAACTAACTATAAATATGACTAACCTAAAATTTAACAGACCAAACACGCATCTAAGATTAGCAAAGCAAATACTCCCTCAGTGAAACAGCCAGCAGAAGGCTAAGAAAAGTGAAAAGAGGAAAAACATAATAGAAACTTTCATAAGGAAAAAATAACTGTTATTTAACCAAAGTATACAATTACCTAGATCACCACAGTGACTGGCAAGGGAATCATGACCTGCATCTTCAACAGTCAGACCTGCTGTGCCAGAATCAGCTGCAAGTGCTGAGTCTGCCAGCAGTACGTTAAACACAAATTCAAATTTAGGAACATATGAAATTATTAAGCAAATGGACTTGATTTCGACTTAACTACATCACTTTTCCCATCACCTTAGAAAATAAGTATCATAATCAAAATAGATGTCACACTACAGCCAAGACAGTTCATAAGTAAACCACACCAAGTCTGAATTACAATTTTTAAGTGCCCCACTTCAAACATGAAATAAATTACACCATTGCTGACCATGAGAGATTTAGCTGAGAACAAAGTGATCTTTCAGAAGGTCAAGCACACACAAATTGCTCAAAATTGCCCAAAATTACAGAACTTTAAAGACATTTAAGTAAAAAGAACATGTCAACCAGACCTTAAAGCATTACTGAGATAATCTTCTGCTTGACTGATGATTTCCTTCAGTATGAAGAACAGTGGTTCATTTTAAAGAAAGGGTGAGTTAGGGAATGCATTATGTTAGAGATTCCCAAAACATAGACCACAGAGCAATTTCTTAATGCTCTAAACCTTCTTTTAGGGAGGTGAATCTATTAGAAAGGTGCATCAATTTTATCTTAAACGGAATATTCAGCAATGGAGGAAACATGCTACAGGGTAGAGCCAAACTAGCAACTTTCACAGGAATATCATCAACAAGGGAGTGGTAGCTAACTGGGGATGATGGGGAAGAGTATAGTAATACATGAAGGAATATGTGTTTCAGGCATGGAAATTAATACCTCCTGCTTGGCCAAGTTTCTTTTGCGCAGCAACCAAGTCAGAGAAAACAGAGGGTTTGCATGTCGAGGTAAAGTCACAACATGGAGTCAGAATGCTGAGGGGCACAAGGCAAGACTGAAGAGCTGGAAAGTATTTCCAGTTCCACAGTTCAGCCTCAGCTTTGGGATGCAGATGCAGAAAACATATTCTGCTAAGGATCTTGGAATGTGAGCTATTTTAGGTATACACATTGAATGCAAGGCTAGAACTCCAAATATTTTAACAAACAAGGAAAATATGAGCAAACTTTATTTGACGTGTAATGAGAACTATTTTACGGATCACAGTCTAATAATATATTTAACTACTTTCTGTATAGGAAAAAAAGAAGCAAGTGAAAGAGTTGACTTGGTATAGGTCCATACCATAACATTTAAAATTAAAACATTGAAAGCTTAGTCCTGTTGTGGCTTTGGTGGGAGCACAGGCAGTTGTTGCCAAGTATGAGATCTTCTTTAGGGCTGGTGACATCTCACATATGAAATCACGGAGACAGAGAAAATCATGTAGGCACAGCACTATGCATAGAGAATTATTAGGCAAATACTAAGCAATCCAAATCTTGAAAGAGAAGTTTGAAAAATGAGTTCACTCATCTCAAGATGAGTTTTATCACTCAAACGGTGAATTCATATATTTGCAATATTCAAGGTAAATAGTTAAGGCAGCTATAAACTCATAAAATCCTATGCTCAAAATAAAAATTATTTGGAACCTAACAACTCTGTCTTCCTTTCTTAAGCTACTGACCTTTATTCCTGCCAAGATGAAATTCACAGTGGAATTCATCAAGGACCAGCACAGATATATCACTTACCTTGAAGTCACAGCTTCCATGAATTCATCAAGAAGATCATCGTAGGCTTGACCTCTAATTCTCTTGTGTCTCAGCCCAATATACAAAGGATCTTTCAACAATGTCTGTTAAAAAAAAAAAAGAGCTAGTTACCAATATTACACTCCTATTTAATAAGAAGGGGAGAACAATACAGTGTTTGAAGATTAACCCAAGCATATGAAGTACATATCCACTTATCCATGTCTACAGAAAGACTGAAGAAACATAAAGAGATTAAAGAAACACTGTTTTGTATCTAAGAAAAGGGATACCTTAGTCTCAAAGGAAGTGTATAGTTTCCAAGTGAAAAAGTTTACTCTAGGAAGTCAGGTTTCAAAAGTATCTTTTAATGCTTCAGTTAGTACTTTTATATTTTTCCTTTATATCCTGACAGTGCTCTAACATTTCAAAAAAGGCATTGTCTTTACTTCTACCATCATGTTCCACAATCTCTCCCAGAGCCCATCATTTCAACTCTGCTGATGAGCTGATACTTGGAAAGTGTGCTGCTTTCTAAAATTCAATATGTCAAAACATAAATAAGCCTTTGAACTTTTACTTCCATGCTTCTTAGGTTATCAGTTTGATTCCAGCATTCTCCATTTCAATTATCCACGTTCCATCAGTTGGATTAGATTTCTGAATTTGCCTATGCTTAAATCTTATACTTTTTCTTTCTTTAGCTTTATCATACAGACTTTCCCCCAGGTCCATAAAAACACCAAGACTGAATTATTCCATGTTTTCACTACTAGAAGGTCCTGGATTGGTCTGATATATTTCCAAATTATAACTTACAAATTACTAAATGAGTGCAAAGTGTTTTGCAATCACTTTTGACAATCCACTTCAGCTACAGCAATTCCCCAGACTCATATTTTCACTGGCTCCCCCAGGAACTCAGGTACACTCTTTGCTATTATTTCTCCCCTGCCTCTGAGAACAAATAAGCTAATTTTGCCATTGTATGTAGTGTGCAATGCTCCTACACATGCCCAAACAGATCACAGAATCGATCAGAAGCTTGACTAAATATTTTTCATTCAAAATCAATTTGGAAACTCAACAACAGCTGCAGAAATTTGTTGCACACCAACTTAAACTAGAAAAACATTGTAAAGAAAAATACAGAAAGCCCCTCCTTCCACGAGAGAGCCTTCAGCACGCAACATGAAGCAAAAAGGCTGGAAAGCTTTCTCAGTCTGCCTCAGCCAGAGAATCAGAAATGAGATTTTAGAGAAGTGCCTAAACTGCACTCCCAGTTTTTCTATCTATGAAAAATCTTCTGGATCAGAAGTCCCAATAAAGATTGATTTGAATCAGTATGAAACTTAAAACCTCTGGCAGTATTCTGGATCCCCTGGGAGTATCCTGATCCAGACCTACAGGTCTGATAGAAATGTTTCTCTCTCCCTCACTTTTCTCTCCACTTCCATAAAAAAGTAAAGATATAGGATTAGAATGTGTTTAAACATCAAGCAGGTTTAAATGCTGAATTTTCTGAAACCATTGCTAAATTTGTCACCAATTCAAAACAGTTTCTAACATGTTACTTACAGCCTTTCAGAAGTTATTAGTTCAACTTTTTGAATTGACAACTAAATAAAGCTCAATATTAAAATTACTTTGTAAAGGAAGGTGAAGTCAGTACTCTGTATTTTATTTATTCCCTTCACCAACTCATTGTAGCATTCATGCTTAAGTAGCATATTTTTTTGCTGAAATAACTTTACCTGCAAATTTACATTATTGTAAGTATTCCAGCAGCAAAATCAAATTCAGATACTGCAGGAAAAATGCAGGCAAGAATTTGATCTGATATCCTTCTAAGTAATTGTCCCTTTCGTATAGTCTTCTTTTCTTATATAATCCTTTCAAACTTTGTAGTCAAGAACTATTTCTGGAATTACTTTTTCATTTCAATTTTGAGTTTGCCTAGCTATTTAAAATGATCTCAGGAAAATCTGAAAAATCAAGGATAATTTTTTATCTCTGGGAGATAAATTCACAGGAAGTGTAAATGAACTGTTTAGCAATGTGTAAACTTCAGGCAAATTTGGAGAGCCCATTGCTTCCCACCAGACTGAGCACACAGAGTTGGAAAAAACTGTCAAGCCCCAGGAACCTCTGACAGGAACATCACAGTAGGACTCAGAAACAGAAATCTCATTTCTAAAATCCCATTGCCCCTGCTTTCCATGCCAGTTCATGTCCTGTGCAAACATTCTGCATGTTCCACTCTCCAATTCAGTGTAAATAACTTAATCCCTTTCCAGCTCCCATAATTCTTCTTCCTAAATTGATTTGCTCTTTTCAAAGAGCTTCCACAAGTTTTTTATTAAGCGATGTCTGTTTTCTCATTTTTTCTCATTTTGTAAAACAATGCTTAAAATGAAATAAAAAAAATCTTTAGTCCCTTTATTTTTTTAAATTCTGAAGATGTTTCCACAGCACTTTGCAGCAAGACTGTCAGGTTGATTCCTTCAAGAAGCCAGATCAGATGGGAAGTGATTCTGTGAAAGTTCAAGAGAAACAGGTATCACAGTTACTCTGTTCAGAAAGTGCTAAACAAGACATGCGTCTGCCTTGAAACATAGGCTCTTACACTCCTTTTGCTACTTTCCTTTTGTATCTCTCGTGTCTGTGAGCATTTAAATCTATAGTCAACACTAAAACTCAGAACTTCAAAGCAGGTCCCTTTGTAAGACCACAGCTTGAGTTTATTCACATAACTTTGATGCTGAAATTTAATGTGGAGTATTTAAGACAATTATTACAGTGTTTCTGGACTATGTTTAAACCTCTAGCCTGGGAAGTCTCACAAGTAGAAACAATTAATTCAGGAACACATCACCGATGAAAAGCTTGGCCAGCTATATACTCAAGGGTTCAAAATTCCTTTACAGCTCAGTGCATTTTGCTTAACAAACGTTACAGTTTGACAAGAAATAGCCCCAAAAAGTTTCTTTGGAACCCTGTTTGGAACAACGTACGAAGAAACCCTGGGCGGAGACAAAAGAATGAAACATTCAGAAAGTGAAAAGAACAGTGGTTACGTCTGCACCCTGAGTGGCAAACCATTGTGGAGCCGCTCCCTTTCCAAAGGGCACTGAAGAATGAATAAGCTGCTTAAGCACATTATCCCTTTATTCAGGTCAACACCATGCAAACCGGGTCCATGGTCCTTGGTTTTTTTAGAGGGTTCACACATCTTGAGAAATTAACATTTGCTATCGACTATTTCATGGTTTTCAAAACAGATTACGGAAAAAAAGTTCCATCCTACAATCGAGTATGTCAAGCTGACACGATGATTAGGTACTTCTCCTCAATGACTTAGGTTTCTTTTGTCCCCCAGCTTGTTGTCAAAGCTTAGACTTTGTTTTGTTCTTTTGGAAATCAAATGTCCTTCAAAACATAACTCTGCTTTTTTCAGTTTAGTGGGTTTTTTATGCATATTACATGATACTGAAAAGGTTAGTGCCATTTTATTTTTAGACACACTTATTCTAAGGCTAAAAAAAAAGTTCTGAGATATTTAGGTTTACCAGTGTGCTACATTCAAAATTTAACAGAAATATGGAAGTTCTGGTAGTGAAAATATCATATACAGCTATTTAGAATTATCTGTATAAAATAATGAGTTCTTTGAAGCACCACCTGAGCGAATTAAAACCGCAATGACCTTTGGGGTTTTAAGAAAAAGGCAAGCCATTTATACCACCTGACTCGTGCACACTTAAAGAGACCAGCAAAGAACCAAAGTTCAAGCAAGGCTTGAGCTGTGCACCTGGCTCTGATTTATCTACAAAAGCCAAACAAGTGAGAAACAGAAAAGTGCACACTTAACTATTTCATCAGTTGAGCACAAACACACTGAAATGTCATCTATTCTCAAACTTGCCAATGAGACATTTCTTTGGAACAGGTACATTTTAGTGAACAGCTTCAAGGAAAATTGGAGGTGAAGACATTGAGTCTTTCCACTGACAAAGATGGCAGCAGACAGTGTTCAGAACCAATCAGTGTCACCTAGACAGAGTTTGGTGTATGGTAAGGCTTCAGAGCAAAATCTAACTGCACACCATTAAAATGTGAAAACCCTCCAGCAGTTCTACAATGGAAAATGATGATTTGCATTAGAGCCACAGCTATAAAGTTAAAGGAGAACTACATTTGTGTGGGACATCTGAAGCTTTGGGACAAAGACATGCCATAAGCCAGAAATTAAATACATTTCAGAGTATGATTGGTCTAACAGGGCACACAGTTACCAAGAAAACTAAGGGAATACTGCTGCTTTTTCAAGTGTTAATATTTTCTTATGTTAATACACTGTAAATTCTTTCTGTAATCTTCTTCTTGTCTCAGTTTTCACAGGTTGGGGAAGGGCTGGTGAGCACAGTGGAATTTCTATTCTCCAGGAAAGTTGGACATTCCAACCTTTTTTTTGTTTTGTATTCCACAAGATTGAAATTTCCCTTGATGTGAAACTTTTTCCAATAGAAGAGTTAGCCAGTTAGGAACAAAGCTTTTGGACTTAGCTTCAGCTTCTATCAGTACTCATTACCCAGTAATCAATCTGCGTTCATTTAAATTTTTGGTTTGTAAGCACTAACATGCTGAATCACAATTTTCTGTCCTTCAAGAACAGCCTACAGCTGCAAAGTGTTTTTCATGGCATTAGAAAGAGTGGATAAGATTTCAGTTTATATTAGACTAGGAAGCCTTTTTTTTCTTAGAATAAGCTTATTTTGAAGTCTGAAGTACAGGATGATGCCCTTAAAACATGTAACAGATTATGTGTTTCCAAACACTAAGAGAATTTTGGATGAGTTGAATGCCATTAATTGGGTTTGAGGGTGTAGAATACTTTGCAAAAAGAAGTTTCATAATGAGAGAGCTAAAGATTTTTTAAAAATTTTGTTTTCTTTGAACTACACCAGCCCCATGGCATACTTACTAAGAAGAGATCATGGCCCCTGCTATTTAAACACCAGACTTTTCTTGTATAGGAAAAAGGGGGCCTTATCCTCTCTGTCTCCCCAAAATAAGGAGACCTCATCTTTGGGAGTCTCAGCTAACACTTTATCTGGACACACGCAACAGACAGGCATAGGCACACAGAGCTGTAGCTCTCTTTGCACCTCAGTTTCCTGCATGGGAACTTCCATAGGGCAGGATGACACAAAAGGTTCCAAAATGGGAGGCCAAAAAAGGGCTATCACAATGGGCAATTCTAGCTATAAATAAAGGAGGAAAATCCCCACACATTGGACATGTTGAGCCCAGCTATGTTCACCTTGCCAAAACCAAGTGGCTGCCAGTACTTGAGAGGCAAAGATAGCAGTCTATACAGACAACAACTGTACTATAATTATTATTTTCCCATCTGTAACCCTAGAAACACCACTGAAAATCATCCATTGTCTGTTCAGACAAAATTCTAGACCTAAAATAGCCACGAGTTTAAAAGATAATATATTCATAGTGTTTCTTTGTCATCAATCCTGAGCATAGCGCTTGAAGGGAACAATTTCCATGGAATAAAACTATTTCTGAAGAATATTATGAATTTTTGAGACAGTTAAAAATATAAATATTTATTAATATCCTGTTGAAGCAATATCCTAATGTAACAGAAAAGAAGTTATAGTATTTCAAATTCTGTTTAAAAGAATTTAAGGTTATGTTAAAAAATACAGAAAATATATTCCCTTTCATACATGCATAGTGATACTACAGTTTTGTACACCTAGACTACACATTTTCAATTATTTCTCCTTGAAGACAGGCTTCATTTATTCAATTCAACTTGTTCTTTACTTTCACAAGGTTGTATAAGTGTCAATGTGACCTTTAGATCCTGCGCTTGCTTCTGCTCAGGAAGCTTATTCATTTCTTAACCTGAAGAGGAATTACCAGTTGTAGCTTTGAATACTCACTGAACCCTGTTGCTTATACTCTGGTTATTTCCCACGCACGCAGACAGCTTTACCCAGCTGAAAAACTGTCAGCTCCAGCGAACTTTAACAGCAAAATAAAAATCCCTCTAATGGCTGGAAAGAATGCTTCATGCAGGAATCTTGTAACACGCTACGAAATTACCACAGACTGTCCCTGAGCAAGAAGACTGCACAAAGCCAGGCCGTGCCAAGGACATTCTGTGGGATGTTTCCGGCGCATGGATGTGGCACTGCATAAAGGCCCCAGTGTGCGCGGGCTGTGGGCAGACAGTGGGCTGAGTGCCCAGTGGGCGCCAGCCCTCCAGACCTCTCGCACTGCACGCTCCCTCCAACCCTTGTCAGGGCACCAGAAGGGCTCACAAGCTGTGTGCACTAACTGTGTGCGCCATCATTAGCAAGCCAGTACCAAGTGCAAAACACAAAGACAGAAAGTTGCAGCAGCAAGGTGCACTTGATTTTTCAGAAGGCTGCTGTGCATTCCTTTATGATTTTTCCACTCCAAACAACCTGGAATTCGCAGGGACACTTGAAGTTCTTTTCTTAATTGGCTCTGAAAATTACAAGTGTAGACAGTATAGCTAGGCTAGCTATATATATTGCCATACCTGATATTGAATACTAAAACCTAAAAATTTTTAAAAGCAATAATACACTCAACATCAGGTGCAAGATTAGAGCAATTTGGCTTCTGTTCCACCTGCTCACCTTTCTGGTGTACAGCATAGCAGATTCACACAACAATGACAAAGCTTTTTCAGTAAGTTACCATTCCTATTAAGAAAATTCTTGCAGTAAACCTAATTGGACAATCTAGCAAAAACCTGCTCTATTCACCTTGTTCTTCACGGCAGTTTCAATTAGGAAAGACCTGGGAATATATAAAATTAAATATAAATATTATTAATATTCTGTTGAACACAACTTTACTAGCCAACAGATAAAGCAAAAAAAAAATGGTATTTCCCTGAAATCTAAATGCCATTGGAACATTTTTTTCAGGTTAATCAGCTTACATTGATGATTTTCAACCAGTTTAACCTCTAAAAACTATTAGAAGTAACTATCAAAGAAGAGCCATCTGAATCTGCAGTACAGGTCATGCACTGTTCATAAGGAGAAAAGCAGGCATTTTCCTGAGGACTGGATTAGAAGTTGTTTATGAAAGTACTGTAATTGAAGAAAAAAACCCCAAACCTACCTTCAAAGCTAGCTAGTTTGACAGTTTTTCACACTAGAAAATGAAAAACTAAAAAGATTTCCACTGTAAACATAAAATTGTGCCAACATATTCTTGTTAAAGTTAGCCTCAAAACTAAAATCATAAATTCTTTGTTAAACTGATTCTTATAGCACTAGCATTCTTTTCCTAGTACCGTGTTTGTGTACCACCACCACATGGATGCATCAAGTCCTTTTAAATCAACATTTAAACTCCTACACCAAGTAGCAGCTATATCAAGCAGGTCATAAATAAGGCACAAGATTACCAGGAGGAAGGGGAAATAATTTCTAATCTTGGAATTTTCTGAATTTATACAAAAGGAAAAGTAGAGAAAGATCCATTTTCTGTGTTACTTGTGGCAATCAAAAAATAACAGCATGCTGTTTATGAATAGGGCACTGTCACCACGGGTGGAATACAGAGGCTTCTTCACAGAAAGGGTTGTCAAGCACTGGAACATGGTGCCCAGGGAAGTGGTTGAGTCACCAGCCCTGGAGATATTTAAAAGCCATGTAGATGTGGCACTTAGGGACACAGTTTAGTGGTGGATTTGACAGTGCTGGGATGACACTGGGACTCAATGATCTTAAAGGTCTTTTCAAACCTAAAGGATTCTATGACACAATTCACTGCCAGAACCATATTTAGCAGAGTTAGTAAGGAGAACAAAGAGACCTAATTCATTGTGTATTTTAAGGGGGGGGGGGGAATCAGCAAGATAAATATTCTGCATTACATTTAACAGTCTGAGAGATTTCTCCTGATGTTAACATCTGTCTGCAGGGATAGGGATAATGCCAATTCCACAAATGCCTGTAATTTGAGTTGGAAGTTGGAAGACACTCAGAACTATGGTTTCAGAGGAACATTTCATCAGACACAATTTTAGCATGCATAACTCTTTTACACAGTAAAACTGAAAACAAATGGTTGTCTGCATGCCAGTGGCATTTCTTGAAAAACTTAATCATTTGCCTATTGAGAAAACAATAGTCCTGAAGAATCCAACATCGTTTAGGACTTCAGCACATTATGCTGCATGTAATCACTAATATTTTAACATACAAATAATAATCAGAAAGTAAAGAAATATGAGAAATAAAAGCTTTTACTGAATCACAGGAAAGGCTCAGATGAACCATTAAGCTCCCAATACAACTGACCTTCCACAGACCCCATACAGTTAATGACTATTATATCTTCATGAACCCCAGCAGTTACATGTCTAAAATCTCCATGGTGTGTCCTGTCACACATCAAGAAACATTTAACAATACCCTCAATGCTACATTTTGAAATACAGCTGATAGATAATGGGAACTGGAAGCTTTAAAAATAGATTATCACAATCTAACTTTCAAAAGTTTATTGCTCTCAAATACCTGAGGGATGACATGAGAAAACCTACTTGAGGGTACAGCACTAAGAGCTCATAATAAATGAGCTCAAAAACAATGTTTGGCCACAGAAGGTGGCCAAACAATAATCTTTAGGATATTTCTCATGGTAGCCTACACAGTACCCTAAAAACAAGTCCAGCTTCAGTGTAATGCTTTATAGAAGTTGGAGATTTTTTTTTCCTGCAAAGTAAGCAGGAATGTTGCTATCCTAATAAATTATTTTTTTAGCTTAATCAAGAGAGTATGACAAGATACAGATGCTTGATGTGATTCAAACACTGTGAATACATCAAACTTTCCTATATCATTTTTGTGAAGCAACAAACACATATAATTCCTTTTATTTTCATGCACTTTTGTTTAGGATAGGCAGCAGAAATGTCTGAATGTAAGGAGTTGTCCAGTTTTCAAAACCAGACAAAAATTAAGAAAAAAAAAACAAACCCAAAAAACATACCACCACCAAGTGAATCAGAGAAGAGCAAAGAAGATGGCATCAGTGCAGTTTTAACTAACTATAACAATGTTAGTAACTAACAATATTCAGAAGAATGCTATCTTAATAATCTTGCTTCATGTGATAAATGACAAAGACAATATAAATTGTAAAAAAATCCCTCAAAGATTTTTTTCATTCATCTTTAATATTCTATTAATAAAGAGGATTTTGCTATTATTGTATCAGCTCACACATTACGACAGCACAAGTATTTTCAGTCCATTGAACAGAATTTTAACTTATCAACAGACACCATTTACAAAATTGAAAATCTTGTTCTAGGTTACCAATACATTTCACTTCTATACCAACAGTTCTGATATTTTGTTTTGATTTCTTTTCAATTCGCACGTAACTATAAATCTCCACCACTTGTTGTGAGCTCTTTTCAGTTGTATTAAACTTACATCTATTTCATTTACTTCCATAAGCTACTTCCACATGGTCCTTCATCAAAATATCTTTGGCTCTGACATCCCCGTCTACTGTGCTGACAATCAGCTATTTTCTTTACTAGAGCCAAATGGACCTCACCCTACATCAACAATGTTCCTTTGACTGACTGGCAATTAAGAAAAAAAGTATGTTGATATTATTTCAGTGCTGGCATCTCAGCTGTATATTTGTCCTATCACCAAAAGAAAAAAAGGAAAAAGTAATTCTGTGCACAAAGTAGACCTGCTAGTGCAAGGCCAACATTTGTAAGAATACCTTTGTGATTAATAGGTGACATGCTTTGTCCCAGACACTAAGCTGTCTTCTGTGGAGCCATAAATGATGCATATTATCCTACCTTTTGTGATAGCAGCTATATTTATGCTTACTCCTTCTCTTGCCTTCTCCATTGCCTGTGAAAGTGCTGAGGAGCCAAACAAAACAAACACTATCTGCTGTTGCCTTCTGAGCATGAAGAATTGGAAATGTCTAATGTATCCTGAAATAAAGTCTGCCATCAGTTTGGTCTGTGGATATTCATGCTTGCTATCCAAAATAAGCATTTCCAGATATTCATTTCTGCCCTCTTTCATAGATCCCCTTGTGCTGAAAAGTGAAGTAAGAAGAAATTAAAGGGACTGACAGAACTGCCAGTAATATCAGTACACAGCTCATTCTTTCTAATGCCAGCTGAAACTGAGACTTAAATCCTGGGTCACCATCTATGTTCTTTCTGCTAAAATCCTCCCATCTTCAACTTTTCAGGTCTTAAAACTCATTGCCAAAATTCTGTTTGGCAGATGTGGAAATCTGAAGCGCCACCTGATGTTTTCCCATTTCCAATGGTCTAATGAAATGGAACACTTCACAAAAGAAATATTCATAATAGCAAATTTCACAAAAATAAATTAACAGTCTTGGAAAAAAGAATACCATATATTCCTAGCCAAAATAACCAAGTTCAAAGGATGACAGTGGATCAATAGTAGCAGACAATTGCTGAGGTCTTCTCATGCACTAAGCAGTAGAATGGCATTTCTCAAAGATAACAAGGGTTTGTTTAATATGAGGTTGACATAAGTCCTCTGTAAAAGTCTCCCAAGCCACACAGTAACAACATGTCAGATGCAGATGGAGGTAACTGAAGTGCAAACTGAGTACGAATTCATGTTAGGTAACTTAAGAACCCATTCTGGATATGTCTAGTCTAGGTTCTTTTTATAGTCAACAGGTAAAACAATAGATTAAAAAACATTTTAAAACACAATTCATTGAACAAATTTGGCACAGCTCCTCTACACGAAGCAGTGTCTGTTGCTCTTCATAAAATTTGCCAAGGAGGATTAGTTTAGGTTCATCTGACTGTCATGCTCCGCATCTCTTTTTCAATCATTCTGAGCTTACCTAACTTGGTGAACGGGCCCCAGACTCTCAAGACCAGTAATTCAAACACAAGATTATAACTGGCCATTCCATTGAATCTTAAGCATGGGAAAGATTAAAAAAAAAAAAACAGGAAAACACATTGCTGCCTAAGTGGTTACACTAGAAAAGTCTGGATTTGGGTTGACTACAGAGGCATCATGGAAAGGTTGGATGGTTACAAGAAGATTGCAAACACTAATCTCTAGTATTTTATGAAAGAACAAGAGAACTTTAGGCAAAGGCAATACAGAATCATGGTGGATGTAAGTCTGGCACTAAATATATAACAATACAATTTTTTTATATGACATACATATTAAAAAGATAATATGAACTTGAAAGTCTCCTTTAATTTATTTGTACTAAAACAACTAAATGAAAAAAAATCTCTCTTCACTGTTTTTTTATTTCTTTAAAAAGGACTGTAAGTATTTTTGCTACTGAGAGGAAATGCAGATCAAGGTATTTTTCATCCCCCTATTAGGGCACACGGAGATAAGCATTATAATAGTAGTAATGTAAACACAGAATGTTTTCTACTGTTATAGTATATAGCAAATGAATGCAGCATTAAACAAAATGCTGCAGTACTATGAAACTGAGAAAAATATTTTTTAAAACTGTTTAAAAGCCAAGTCCATTTATATTTGAGTTTTATTGGAAAAAGTGCTGGTACTCATAGCTGCTGATCTATGCCTAAGAAAATATGGGAAAAGCAGCTAAATGAAAAAAAGGGAGGTGATGCAATACACTCCCCTGGGAACACCATGGTAAAGAATAGCAAATGATCTGCGTTTGCAAATAAGTCAAAACTTTTAGCAGCTATAAATGCGGTGGGGAATGCTGTTCCCCTTTGTACACAATTACATCATAAAGGGGGGGGAGGCAATGTTTTGTATTTCTGCTCTCTTGATTCTCACCAGTAGAATGCATCCTCTAGGAAGAACAAGGCGTTTACACACAGTCTTCTACTGAAGGTTTAATATAACCAAGGCAGAAGATACAGAAGAAACAGCAAATAAAAAAAATTGCAGAAGACTAGGGACAAAATAGAAGACCAACTCAGAGATTCTTCAAAAGGCAGTCTTTAAAAGATTGAGACACACACACTACAAACTTCAGTATCTTGGGTAAATCTAGGTTTATTACTACACTTGCAAATTCTCAACTCATCTGAGTTAAAACACTGAGTAAAAATAACTTTTGAAATTTTCAAGTTGTAAATGTATTAGAAGACATATTGTAACTATTCAAGAAAAGCACTGAAGAGCCAGAAGAGGAAAGAACTGAAGAAAGAGATGTGAGATATTTGCAATCCACAAACACATGCCCCACCAGTCCCTGCACTGAGGGGAAATGGTGACTCCTGTAAGTACCATCCCTTTCCCAGCTCATTCCTTAGTCTGCAAGTGTAATATGGGTGTTGGCACAGTTTCAGGTGTTCCTGTTGTTTAAATAAAGTATATTTAGGAGTGATTGGTGACGCCATATTTATTTTAGAGGTGGTATCTTTTGAACACACTGGAAAGATGACACTAAATGCTCCCAATTTTAGAATGCGCATGTATAAAAACAGATGCACTAGTCCATTCCCTCTTCTAAAGCACATTCAGTCCACTTCAAATAACTTAATAGATTTAAAAAGAGACTACCAATTCTGACAAAATAAAATACTGTGTGTTTTTTTAATCTGCATAATGGGCTAGACAGAGCTGTAAATTCAGAAATTACTTTACTTTTCAGTACTTCTGAACAGGGAAAAGAGAATAGAAAAAATTACTCGTGGTGTGGACTCTAGGAAAAATAATATCCAATCACACTATTTACTTGCCAACTGGAAGCAGGAAAAGCAGAAGAAAAAGGAATTTTCATGTATTTTCTCCTTTGTTCAAGAGCTGTCCATGTGCTACCAAGGAAGGATCTAGCAGCAAGATCTAAGAGGGAAAAAAAATCCACTTATAAAGTAGAACTTAACCGGTGAAGGAAGTGCAATTACCTCCTACCAGACTGACATGGACAGGCAGCAGTCAAAAGATAAAAACCCCAGAAGATCCACTTCATCAATAGTTTTACAGCTTTTCATGCCTGGAACTCAGTATGGAATTCTGTGCCACAGAATTACCTTTGAGCACCTTCCTTGGCCTGACTGTTCTGTGGAGCATGAAAAAAAAGCCTCTTTTCATCAACCAGGTTAATTTGGTCCATAACATTTTAACATACCTAAATGAAAAGCTGTGCATCTAAAAACCTTCTGTTTTGATCACACATAGTGTGATTTTTGTATTGTAAAAACAATCTAAACTACCAGGGAACACAGTGGAGAATATAACATTGAAATGTGGTTCTCATATATGCACCAGATACAAAAATAGATCATTTTTATATAGATAAGACCAATCTTTATTCATAGACTTCAGGAAATATTACTACTGTTTTACAGTAAAACTGTCACAGAAATGCTGTCTCTAGTTCTAATGATAATCATTCAACAGAAAGGCAAAAGGACCTTTTTAAAATCACAGCATAACCACTCCAGGACATATTTACTACACCAAAACAAAGTGTAAAAGTGCCACCACTCTACACATGAATGCAAATTGTGACTGTCTTTTATTCAGAAATCCCTGCGGCTGTACACAATTTACATTATTTGTTTGATACATTTGTATATTTAGATTGACAAGGTACAAAATAGAAGGTTACCTCTACACTCATTTTTCTACTGTCCAGGATTCTATTTTGGTTGGAATATGAACAATAAAAGCAGGTTTGTTTCTGTTTTCTCAACAGATTTCATTTGCACATTCATAGGTGGGTATTCTTCAAGAATATGAATCTTGGAAAGGTGACACCAGTTCTTATGATGGTTGGAAACACTTTGGTGAAATGCAGAAAGCTAACTAGAACAAGCTGAAGAGCTGAGCCTGAATTTGCACCTCAGCTTTTCTGGATTCCATATTCCATATTCCACCACCAGCCTGCCGTTCCTCCAGAGGAATCAGAATTGCCAGTCAGTCACAGTCATTGACCTATTTAGGGCAACTGTGAGAACCATCATATTTCTG
Organism: Myiozetetes cayanensis; assembly: GCF_022539395.1. NCBI lineage: Eukaryota > Metazoa > Chordata > Aves > Passeriformes > Tyrannidae > Myiozetetes > Myiozetetes cayanensis. The sequence continues at coordinate 80,680,523 of NW_026087411.1, read as the reverse complement.
CATTTCAATATTTTAGTAAGTTAAGGGAAAAAATATTCTAAAGCAAAGCATGCAGGAAACAACTTGAAATAGCAGCCCACAAATCCCTGAAGTGTCACAGATGGAGAAGCAGCTGCCCTAGGAGCTGCCCTGCATATTTCTTTCTCTTGTGCACTTTTCAGTACTTAGATAATAGAACCATAGAGTTGCTTAGGTTGGAAAAGGCCTTTTAAGGTCACTGAGTCCAAATTAACCCAGCACAGCCAAGTCCACCACTAAACCATGTCCCCACGCACCACAACTACATAACTCTTAAATACTTTCAGGAATGGTGACTCAACCACTTCCCTGGGCAGCCTGTATCAATGCTTGACAACCCTTTCTGTGAATAAATTGTTCCTAATATCCGATCGAAAGCTCCCCTCGCACAAGCTGAGGTAATTTTCTCTCCTCTTATCTCTTGTTACTGGGGAGGAGAGACCAACAGTTACACAGATAGCAACCAGTTCAGAGATACATTTTAAAAAAGCGAACTGACCATCATGACTCATCACTACATTAAGAGCATATATATGTGACCAGCTATTTAACTATGTCTACATAGGGCAAGAGAATGTTTGTGTGCCCAGTTTCCTTGCATCCACCACAGCTGCATCTGGAGTGACTTCTGGTCGTGATGGCCAGTGTGTGGCACTGTCCTGGCGCTCAGAACACCAAGATGCCTTCTGCTAAAAACTGCCTGAGTAAGAAGTCCTTTCAATAAGAGCTGTCTTGGCCTTTTCACATTGTGTGAAAGTACTGTCTAAAAGAGTTGAATGCTTTCCAGTTAGACTGAAATTCATTGTAAATGGTTTAAGTTAAAATGCTAACACACAATCTTTCCAAAGCTTCCACAACTGGCCATTGCCAGTATTGAATTTACACATTAGGTTTAGAATTGCTATGGCAGCCATGAACTTGTCAGAGCCTCTCTTCTAAGACATCAAATAAACACAGTTTTCATTCCTCTGCTAAGCAATCCAGTATTAGATTAAGATTTTTATGATCAGAAGAAACCCTTTCACCACTGGTTTGACTTCTCTATAACACAAGTCATCAATCTTCCTAGATTTCGTTCCTGCTCTGGCTGGATAATAGTACTTTAGCTAAACCATGTCTCTTTTGTGACCCTTAAACAACAGAAACTGATAAAGATATTAAGCATAGCAGAGCTGAAAAAAAACCAACCCTAGATACCATAAACCCACAAGTATTTTATTATTCCTCACAGAAATATAGATTTTAAATTGCATTTTCTCCAGTAACACAGGAGGCTTGTTTTGTTTTTTCATTGGTCTAGTTAAAAGAAATACTATGAATTCAAAATGTCTTATAAAGGTAAAAAATAAGAGTCAACCCAAAATCTGTAAGCTCACATCAGACCAGGAACATTGTATTTTAAATAAGAGCCTTACTTTTAATCCAATCTACATTCATAGTGACAATCTGATACTTCCATACATACCACCATTAAGGAAAAGCATCAGGAACAACAAAAAATCTCATTCTTATTATTCATAATTATTTTCACTAGGTTGCTTTTCTTTAGTGTCTTTTGCTTTTTTACTGCCTATAAACACAGTTTCTGAACTTGATTTCTATTATTAGGTTTTGCTGTTTATTTGGTTTTATTAAACTGCCAGTTTTCACATCCCTGTAAGCCAGGCTGATTCTTAATCTACAGGCTTGCCTCAACATTGTTTTGTGAGAGTTTAATAGAATCTTTTAAGTAGAAAACAATCATCACTCACATTTTAATGTTTAAATGTTTCCCCTTGATCCAGCTTGATTATTTTCATCGTTCTTAAACCATCCCACTTCCAGTGCTGAGAACATGTGTTTTGGGTAGGTTTCCATTAAGTTACAGCTGTTTGTACCTTGGCAACTATTCCTTTTTCTTCTACAGTCTGTTTCTTTAACCATTTCAAGGTGATTTAACATATAGCTCCACAACATTAGATGAACACTCAGGATTCAGAGATCACATCACCTCAGGATTTCCAACAACAATTTCCTATCAGCAATGAGACTAGTGCCTGAGTATATTTTAATTGGATTAAAATCCCACCTAAAGAAGCACCATCCTCACACCTAAAAAACACGTGGCTACTGGGTAAGGCACAACTTTTAGTGAGATTGTCATGGTTTGTAGTAAGTAACTAACAGTAATTCAAGTAACATTTTAAATGCTTTGGAAAAAATGTCCCTCAATAATTACTTGCCTCCAATTTTTCAATAATTTCCAAAACATGCATATTATTTTTAGCAGCAGCCAACACTTCTTCTTTTGGACACTCAGTCCCACATAGGTTACATGGAACACTTTACTAGTCTGGTAACATGAGACTTTCTATTAGGTCAATTTTTACCCATAAATAAGCAGTTTCCATTTCTCTTGCTTATTATCTAGGCAAATGTATAAAAATGCTTTATTTCCTTCTGTTTTCTTTCTTTGGTTTTATGAGTAACAGGACAATACCCCAGCCAAAAATACCTCAGCTAAAACTAACAGCAACAAGGATTTTAATAATCGTCTGAAATAGAGTGAGTTGCTCCTCAAAATTCCTGTTTCGAGTCCTGTATACAACAAAGTAATCCAGGATGAGAACTTGTAAAATCTTACGTTTTTTTGCAATCTGCTTTAGAGGAAGACTTAATCTTTCTGGAGAATTTGCAGGTTGTGCACCTCCACATTATAGTTGCCAAAAGTACATATTTTAAAACTTCTTTTAAAGCAGTGAGGCCCCCGCAGAGTGGGAGAAGGAACTAATCTAAATGGAAAACATCTGCACATTTCAAAAAATATGTTCAGCATAATTATTATTTATATGTGCTCAAGTTGTGAGAGTGATTTCTACTGTGTTTTATTATGGAAAATACTGGCTAGACTAAGAAAATATAGCATGAAAATATAGTTATTTATCCAAGAATTTTAGATTTTAAGATAAGGAATTGCAGTGCAATTCCACAGCAGCTTGACCTAATATAATCAGCTTAGCTAGCAAATTTGTGAACACTTTTCAGTCATTTCAGTTTTTTACAGTGACTCACCACCAGATTCAATGAACACAGGTGTTAAGGAGGGAACAGTGATGTGCTACTGGGTGAGAGGAAGGGTGTTGGAAGAAATTAAGGGACTTGGTGCCCCAGGTTTCCTGACTTTGACTAAAGGAGCCCAGGAACTACATCCAAGCCTCCATTAATGAATACTATCAGGCCCATGTAGTAACGAAGTCCCACCTGTTCATAACCCAAGAGCAGACTTCAGGGCTCATTCCCGATCGTCCTAATAGAAGAAGCCATATTCCAAATTGAAAACCACAAAAGGCAATCTCCTGATCAGAATGTGAATATTCCAGAACATCAACAAACTCTACCTCACACAAATTTTATGTACCTTGTAATACTTTATGGGTGCCACTCTCTCATACACACTGAACTCATTGTTTAGTCACAAGAACAGTGACATGAAAGTGAGGCTACTGTATGGGTAAGCCCGTTTTGCTATTGGTCTGTGTATTTAAAGACGTTTGACAACAACTTTCAAGAAAATAATATTCTATGAAAAATTAAAAAGTACAATGAAACACAATCATAAAAGCAAAATGCAAAGCGTATTGAAGTATAAGAAGTAGCTGATGCAATTAACTGCCTAGAAACATCAAATGATAGATTACATAACTGGCCCAGCTGCTCAAAACAGGAATAAAACCATTTTATAGTGAATGAGACTTATGTATAAGATTTGATATGGCTACATGCTACAGTGTTCAGAAGTAAGTCTGCTTTTAGAGGAAGTTTCTGGGGGGACAGAGAGAAAGGGTAGCAGGCATTTCTGGTTCAGTAATGCTTTAATGATGTATTGTCTAAATTATTCCAGTGGGGCAGGGGTGGATCTGTGTGTATAAAGCTGAAAATGCATATACCCAATCCAACAATCTAGAAGCCCCAGCTAAATTTACTGGTACAGGAATACTTTACTTAGCTATAATACAAATAAATCTTTGATATATTTATCATACACAACGTGTAATGCTTGCATTATTTATACGAGAACATGTGTTTACTTCTACAGAAGCATAATGATATTGCCAATATTTGTAATCTTCAAGTTTTTCAGACAAAAAAAAAAAAAGAAGGAAGACCAGGGGCTAAATAATTAACTAGTAATCCCAAAGTGCTAGAAAGCAAAGAGCCAATTTTCAACAACTTTGAATATCTGCATTTCACACAAATGGGAAGCCAAGTTAAAGAGGGTAAAGTCCACACATTTGAAGCACTAGGACCACATTTGGGGAAAATTTATAGCATTACAGTGCTTTCTATAACTCTAATGAATTTAAAACTGAAGTACACAGACATGCACACAATATTCACTACACTTCAGAAAAGGATTTACCTCATTATCTGTTCCCACATCCAACATCACGGGTAGACACTCGTGAGGTTTTACTCCTCCACACGCCGTATAAAGTGCCAGTTTACCAACAGGAATACCCATTCCGTAACAGCCGAGGTCTCCAAGACCAAGAATACGTTCCCCATCAGTCACCACAATAGCCTGGAGGAAGAAATAAAAACACTGTAAAAGTCATTCTTAAAAATGCACTAAGTATTCCTTTATTTTCTTACCACCATTTTTTAATTTTCATGCGAAAATTCTAGCAGGTACAAACAAATCAATACTACAGCAAAGGCACAGAATTGTTTTATTGTATTTTACTGTGGTTTTGTTACTATTTTAGACCTTTGCTTCACTGTAAATGGGACTTTCATATAAAACTTTAAAGAATACACAAAAGAGCTACTTAGTATTACATTACAAGGGAACTGGAATTGTTCCCTCTTCCATTTTTCTGTTAACAGTCTGAAAACAGAATAGGAAGGGAAAGGAAGTTATCCACTAAAAAAGAATAACTCCAGACTCCTGGGTTTTGTCATGTCTGTTCTCAGAAGAACCAGAGCCAGCCACTCCTCCCGGCCTTTGACAGTGATGTCTACAATCACCTGGCTCTTGCCTTTTGAAGATGTATTTCTTCCCTTGAGCAAATAACATAACTCCATCATACTTATGCATATGAGGAAGCAGGTATTTTCTTTGACAAAAATACAATAACTTAGTAAACCCCAAAAAACTGTCTGTGCTATACAGAAAGATTTTTCATAGTAAAGGACAGAAGTGCTCAGTACAGCAAGAAGCTGAAAACACAAAAATGTCCTTGTCATATTCCATTACAAGGTATTTTAGTTGGAAATTTATTATTTCTTGTGAGAGAGTTCATCAAGCATCATAAATGGAGAACTATTAACTCAAACACTAGAATGGTTTGCCAAGAGGTCTTGTGGAGTCTTCACTCTTGGAGAGATACTCAAAACCCCAAAGGTTGGACATAGCCCTATCCTGGCTGACCTTGCTTGAGCAGGAGGATGGTCTATATGATCTCCAGAGGTGCCTTCCTACCTCAACCACTCTGTGGTTCTCTGAAATGTAGAAAAAGCATTCAGGTTGTTGGGTTTTTTTCATGTATAATATTAAGTGTAATTGACCAGTTCATAAGTTAAGGATGCCTATAGCTTAATAAGTAAGGGTTTAACTGCTTCAAACTTTGGCTGTAACAGCAGTCTTTCTGTTTAAAAAATGAGTTAAGCAATCACTGAAACCTAAATTGATAAAGAGCTTAAAAATCACCTTAACCAAGTATCTTGGCTACAAAGCAGCATCAGCTTTGTCATGCAACTAAAACTGCACCTACCTTGATGACACTTTCTGGCCAGGATTTAAGCATTGTAGCAATGTGACCCCGGTCATGAATAGAAATAAAAAGACCTCTGCAAATAGAAAAATACTTTTCATATAAACAGGCAATTAAATAATTATGAGTCAATTTAATATAAATAAATAAAGTATAAATTAATTAAATAATAACCAAACTCTATGTAAATGTGTTTCCAACATACACAGATTCCATTCAATAAAAAGAGTTCAGTTTTGTATGGATGAGTAAATTAAATATTTGCATTTAGCAGAAGTCAGAGAACACATAACTCAGTGACGTTTCACTGAGCATTGAGAACGTGTAAGAGTTCTTTCTGGAAAACACTGTTTGATTTTAAAGCTCACTGTTCAAATGTGTTCATTAGTTGCCCTTGACTACAAAGCAAGTTCCTCATATAACAGTGATCACTAGTGCCTCAGCAGTCCTAACATTTTACAAACAAGAATAGGCCAAAGTTTTAAGCTTTGAACAAAACCTGAAATAAGCCATATATTATCATTACCTAAAATAATTCAAGAGCATTCAGTTATGTGTTTAGAAAACAGTCTGCCTGCTTCATTAGACTGCCCCTTTGAAACTCAGAGAAGTGGTAAATTATCTTCTCTACAGTGAGAGAAAATCCTTGGTGCTGAGCAGACCAAAACTTTACTCTGAAGAGTGTTTGTAAATTGGACTTTAGTTCCACCAGTACAGAAGAGTTTAAAACAAAATGACAGAAAAGTGTAACTCTCATTTCTTTTTCTGTTTATTACAGAAGCAAATTTGATATAGTATCTTATCCTACTCTTCAGCATTTTATTCTTCTTTCTTTTTACTTGTGTTTAAGAATATTCTTTCCCTGTTTGCTGTCACAAACATTCAACTGAAATTGTTTTTTTTATTTTGGACAAAAAGCAATGTAAGACAAATTGCAATTAACCACAGTGTTTCATTTGATGCATTTTGCTCTAGAATTAGAAATCTTCTCATCCTGGAGTTTCTAATTAATTCCCATTCTGTGTCCACTCCCTATGCTCAGAACTAACACACCAGGCTGGATATTATCATCTATCAGTTGTTTCTTAATAAGTTACACTTGTCAGCAAATTAATTCCTCCACCTCTGTGAAAGCAACAGGTCCTCAGGGACAGGAGGGTAAATATTTACAGCACTTTTGAAAAGTTCTGGTATTTACAGCACACAAGCATATCTATTTGTGAGCCAACTACCTGAAAAAAGATGTTCCTAACAGTGAAATGCCGTAAAGCAGCAAAGAAAAATAAATGCTGATGCTTCTTTTCTGATGTATTGTACAGTGAGTCATTATATAAAACAACCTGTAAACTGTTAAATCATAAACTGCAGCTTATCAAAACTGCTAGCCTCAGAGACAGACAACTCAGAGACGGGCGTGTGAAAGGAAGTGAAAAGTGCTGGAAGAAAGCTATCTTGCTGGATCACTCCTCTCCTTGTCTCCATCCTCCAACTTACATCAACCTAATAGATTTGTGTTAAATGAAGCAAGATTTTGTATTGATTTTCTAAAGAGCCAGAGTCCAGCCCAGTGTGCTTGAATGACCTCTTCCTTGCAAGCTAGGGAGAGAGGTCTCCATGGAATAAATTTCCCAGCAGAGGAAAATAAAGGCAGGGAGGCTGCTCCAGAAGGAATTTTGTTAGAACATTTGTAAGGACTTTGAATAAGTATTGAGAGTGTATTTCAGAAATCTTTCCAAGCAGGATCACATTCAAGCAACAATGGAAAAATAGAGGCTGAAGTGTAAACAGAGCCATGTCAAAAGCATTTCACTCCCCTCCTTCTTCCCTTCCCTCCATTCTTTCTGTAGTTTAGTAAAACATTTCTGGACACACTAGTCTAACTGAGAAGACACCCCTAGATTTAGGGGCACAGAATAAGAGATAAGAATTTCTTTTATCTGGATCTGTTTTTCTTGTCCTTCATTTCTTTAGCTAAAGCACTTTTCTCCTTTAAGCGGTCCTCCACAAGAAGCTATGCAAGGTTGCAAGACGAACCCTGGCTTGCAAAGGTGTCAGCCCACAAGAATATTCATCCTGTATTACTGAGACTGAACTTGCTGGCAATTCTACCTGGAGGCAACCACCAGAAAAGCAGTATTATGTGGCTGTTTTGTTTTCCATGAGGTCCAGGAAAAGCACCAACTGTATAAGGTTATTGTAAGTGGGATAGCGCTGACAAGCTGAAAAAGTAGCCAAGAATTTGGCTACCTAGCAGACATTATAGTTGTTTTTTGGCTATCATAGCACAGCCACAAGAATGATCTCAAATGAGACAAGCTAAACAATTTTAACTGGATTAAATTATATACAGTCCAGAAATAAGACCAAATTATCCATTTGAATGTAGTGTTAATAACTACTGTCATGTCAGTGATGGCCACCCCCATTTGCCAAACAAAGAGCAAGGGATGGTCTGCAGGTTATGCACCTGACAGCACTGGAGGATGGGCTGCTAAAACAGACGGAAAAAAAATATATTTCAGCACACAGAGAAAGAGGCAAGATACAGGAAAAAAATTCTGAGGAAATATATGGTATTTGTTTTTCAGCATGCACATATTCACATCTCTAATAAGAGATGCAACTCATGGGGAAACAGGCCTAATTCTTCTTGTACGCACTTTCAGAGCAGCTCAGATTGGAAAGCTCACTGGGAAAGCAACTGTTGGCTTTACAACACTGTATGATCCTTTCTATTTGAACTCTACCTTGGTTATATATATATATTATCTTTTCTTGCAAGGCAACAAATTGAGACCTGATGAGGCTTAAAAGGCCAATCAGCAAAACTGTGAGTTAAAAATTACTTGAATCTTGCAGTATTACTTGAATCAGGCAGATCAGTCTTCTAATTAATTCATCTTGAACCTGGCACAAAGTAGTAGATCTTCATAGGACTTGCCTGAGTGCATATGGAGAAGTGCTCATCTTCAGCCACTTTGCTGCCCTCCATTCAGCACTGGTTTACACCAGCCTAGCCAAGGTGAACACTTCTGCTTACTCCCACTTCAGCTACCCAGACAACATATGAAACTACAGCAGAGGAGTAATTAGGCAAAGAAGTAACTATGCCTCCTTTCTTCCTGTCACACCATCAGTAAGAATAAAGCCCTGAAGAGTGAGGGGAAAACACACAAGAGGGCATCAGGATCCACTCGACAAAGGGTGGATCTATTTTGGGTCAGTGAGCTCACTACACTGTAGCAAATTTTACAAGTTATGTGGAGGTCATTCTACATCACATAATTTGGGTCTGTTTTATTATAATTCTGATCTATGAGAACAAAGTCAACAGTATTAAATGGAGCATTTGTTTATTATGTTTCAAGGAAGCAATGTTCCACCAGCAATGTGTATGTCTATTTTCTATTAAAGAACAGTTTAGAAAAAATGTGTCATAGTAACAGAATAATCCTTTCTTTCCTCTTCTTGTAACAACAGGAGGCAAGCTAGCATGTCTCAGAAAATGCCAAACATGTTTTAATGAAAAAAGTTCAAATTTTTCTCACAACCCTACATATTCAAAATTGTTATTTGAATGCTGAACTGTAGATAGCATTACAGTAGACTTCACTTCTCCAGGCAGCCTAAATCAACAAACTTAATAATAATGATAATAATAATAACAACAACAACAATAAAAAAAATCTCAGTGTCCAACCAGTTAATTTCTGAGCCTAGACTCTCCCAAACTCCTACACTTTGCAAGAAAGAGGTAAACTATTTCCCTGGTCCCTATTGAAATTCCCTCCTATTTTTAAGATTATAAAAACCAGTACAATACAAACACTGCACTAGAAACTGAGGGTAGCTATATCCTCCCCAAAGAATATTCTGCTATTTTTCACATTTCCCATTGTAACTTTTCAATATGGTCTCCTGTCTTCATATAAAATGTACTCAAACTTTTCATTACATCTTACCTTAGCAAGTTCCTTAGCAGTGCAAGACCACTGATGCTTAATAAATACAAGTGGTGGGCTGATTTAAGAAATGCAGTTGTTTTACCTTTCCCTCTGCACAGGGTTGAATTTCATTACTTTGCAATGCACAGGTACATTTTTTCAATAAATAAAAGAGTTGATGCTGAAATTGTGGCTGCTACTGATCGTCAGACTGAATTCATCAATATTAAAGAAACCTGGGATTCACATTTTCTAGATGTTGCATACTCAAACCATATTTAAACAAAAAGAAGCAAAAGAAAGGCTCAGTCAAAAACAAAGATCAAAAATACGACAGGAGCATTAAGAAAACAGTAGGTACTGCTAACACCTCTGAAAGCCTGGGGCTGTACATGAGCCAGATACAGTTCATAAAAAAGTACCAGCAGCATATGAAAGATAATGGAGAGTAAGGTACTAATCCTGAAAAGATACAAAAGTTTATAAATGTTATGTGTTGTTTCACGCTTGGCATATGGTTTCCTAAATGGCTACTGATTATAAATATTTATTTTGCAGAAGACTTCAAGTACTCTGGAAGACAGATGCTAACATCTGCCAACTCCAGTTTGCTATGCATAAAAGAATAATGGAAGCCTCATTATAACTTTTTATAGTGACTCAAAAGCCCAGTTTGGCATAAAAGTGTATGGAAATAATTAAAATACAGGAAAACACAGTGTTCATAATCACTGTAAGTGGGAAATGCTAATGCCAAGGGGTCTGAACAGTCAATCTTCAGCTTGAAGAAGCAAACCAGCATTTAGGCTTATTTCAAGAATCCCTTCTGAAAACAGTTTCATGGCAGTCTTTATCCAGTGTTGGCAGCCTGTGTAGCACTCTTTTATATGCCCATGTCCATCAGAGATGCTCATCAATCCTTGCCAGTAACTGTAGTACTCTAATAGTTACTACAGTTAAAAGTAACACCTACATAGAAGAGAGAATTATGTTCAGAGCACTTACAGAACTGTGCAGTCTACAATGTGAATTAGTCTTTAGAGCAGAAAAGTGATGAACCTAACCTGAAAGAGAGCAGCTGTAAGCCTGACATTTGAAGATACAACCTCAGGGGAGTAAGGTTTTAGAAAAGAAAGGACAGGGTTCAGAGAAATAAAAGATACATAACTCTAGTGACACAAAGATTAAGATGCTGGGGAATTTTTAGTATAGACGTTAAAACCTTATTTTAAAATAAATAATAATTACTACGTAGTAATAAAAACAATAAAAAATATTAAAAAGAAAATTGGGATAGATAGCTACGTAAGATTATAATTTTTCTGGTGCAAGCCACAGCAGTGCAGACTGAAGGCAAATGAAAAAGAAACAGAGAAAAAAACCTGCACCAGTCCTATCCTATTACTTTTCCTCATGAAGTCTGGACTCTTCCAGCCCCCTGAGACATCTATTCTTGCTAACAAGGCATGTAATCTCTACATTGCGCATTTGAGTCTATAGAGATTTTTTCCAAAAAGAATCTTTTTTTCTTGGAACATTCTGCTTTCACTTTGTAAAATGCCCATTAGGTAAACTCAAGCTCAAGAACTGGGCAAAGAAGTCGAGACTTCTGTACAATAAAAAGCAACTTAATGAAGTGATTCTTCAATTGCTCTAATTCAACACAAAAAAACCCACATTACATTGTAAAAATCATCTGAGTCACAACATCACATGCCTTGCACTGCAAAGCTTTAAAGCCAATTTTACATGGTACCAAAAGCAATTACAGTGTGACACTTCATTAATAATAAAAAAATCTCTACTTATTTTGGAAACTATAATGTGCACCTCAAACTATTTCAGATAAAAATTAAGACTACATTACAGTAAAAGAAACACTTCATGGACTTAGTCATTGCAGACTTTTTGCATCAGTCACATAAAATACTCATTATTGTATATCTAGGTATCTAACACTTTTTTAATTAGTGTCTCACTTCCTTTACTTGCAAAAGCAAATAGCACAGAATTTTGTGGTCTGAATATTCAAACTGTAATGATTCATCCTTTTCGTACAGCAACAAAGTAGATCAAATCACACCTTCACTATAGTCACTTCTTAAAACACTCATTTGTTGTTTTAACTATATTCCTAAAGTATCATTCATCTAGACAACCAGCTTTTATGTATTATTGCTTAACCCCACAACTGCAATTCAATGGGATGTGTTTGCGAAGGAAAAGGCAGGTTTTGCAAAATACTATGGTTTAAGAGCCGGAGCTGTTTTCTTCCAGAAGCTACTTATATTCCTCTGACAGTTGCTCAATAAATAACTTAATTACTTACACTCTAATAGACACAAATAGAACTATTTGAAGACTGTGAATGAGAGAATGGTTTACCAGAGACAGACCCATTCATTTTTATGACAAAAAATAACTTACTGTTCTGCTTCAATAGCTATCACGTTGGTATTATTTTATGCTAATATTAACTGCATAAAAAGCCACCTACAAACAACATCAGTCATATTATCTACTAGGAATCTTGCAATGCTAGTGATGTTTTTCTAAACAAACCTTTTAAATGCTGTTTAAACTATGAAGTACTCAACAAGTGAGATAACTGTCCTTCTATTTATTTCAGCAACTTGTGCTGCCTTGGTTCATTGGAATATGGACAATTTCCAGTATTTAGACAATAGCATCTTTTAAGGCAGTTTTCACTGACCTTTAAATCACCATCATTTGCTTTCAATAACTATTAACGAGGACAAAAGTGAAGACTTATTCAAAAAATGCCTCTTCTTAGGGCATATCCTACTCAACTTCCACTTTAATGAAAAAGTCACTTCTGAAAAGAGACACTATCTTCCATTTGTACTGCTGACCTTATCTGCTGAAAATTAACCAAGGAAACCGCTCAATTTCTGTCACAGTGATAGAACAGTTCCTAATGCAAGGAGCTGAAGGGCTAAGAGGTAAAAAGGCAAGCAGGCTGATGTGAAAATGCCTGGGTTAAATTAGTTATACAAAATTGCCAGTGAGCATGCAGGCACAGAGCAGGGCTGTTTCACCCAGGTTTAAGCTGTCTATGTGCAGCATTTGATGACATCTCCAGGACCTGCATCTCAGGGCACAGAGGTCAAAATTATCTGGGGACACTGGAGATCAGCCAGTCTAAGCCCCCGTCATGAGCAGGGTTAGCTAGAGCAGTTATTTTGCCTTGGCATCCCCTGAGGTAAAATTTTCTTATGGATCATGAATTTTCTTTAGTTTTTTGTATGAAGTGTTAGCAGTAAACAAAAATACCTGATCTAGCAGTTTTTGCTGTTCCTAAGATCAGATTTTTTCTGCATGGTGCTCAACTCCAAATATAAGCAGAAACCTATTCTTGCTTTCGGTGGAAATTGTATTAGCAGATACCAGTTGAAAATGTCTTCTATATTTCAGCATACAAAGGTGGGCATAGCACTCTGAAAAAGTAGAGATCTCAATTTACCATCTGCATATTTTAAAAATGTAAACAACCTGATCAGCAGTACTATTTCTGTACTTGTTTCCTGTTATTTAAAGCATAAATGAATGCATGAGACAGATAAAATTTTTAGTACTGTGTTCAATAATAACAACTTTTAACATGGGAAAAAAGCTTTAAGTCCAGCTCTATCTCAGACAGAGAAATTGAGGGGCATACATGACTATTTTTAAGACTCAGTTATCTAATGTTAACAAACTTCCAACATACCAGTTGTTTTCTGAAATTCTCTCACAGAGGAAGTGAGTATTAAAATTTTATCATCAAAACCCAGGAAATTTATTTGAAGTGTATATTATAATTATAGTGAATAGAATATATTTAAGAAAAAAACAGTGATATTCTGACTTGATTGAAAATCACTAGAAGCCTTTATCATAAAATTTGAGAAAAAAATTATGGAACCCCAAAGAAACATTTTGAGCAATAAACATCTGGAATGTATCTGGCCCACTGTCATAAAAATTAACCTCATCCACTAGAGGTAAGTGGTCTTACACTTTCCCTCTTTTTTTCGTGAATTCAGTCATGATCCCATGCAAAGTTTTTCATTTCATAAAGTCAATATCAACATTTTGGGAAAAAATGAAGCATGCAACAGTATCAGCTAACACAAACTAACTTTGCCAGCATTCACTATGCAGCTACGTGAAACAAAGCAACACAGGATACAGAACGGACACAGTGAGGAGTCTTGGAGTGATGGAGTCTGGCAGTCACGGGGTGATGGAGTATTCAAAAAGCATCCTCTAGAAGTTACAACAGGAGTTTCTGAAATGGTATTTAGGAGCTTCCAACCTGTTCAAGGGAATCAAAGGCTCAAGTCAAATGTCAGAGAGAGGCACAAGCTCTTCTGAGAACATTGCCACTGAGAGTCTATGTGCCATATTCTTTCAAAGAGGATATTTGTCTCACTGTAAAGTTTGAATGTGGTATACCAGCCACCCACCAAATGACTGCCATTACAACCATCCTCCAGAAGAATCTCTGGTGGGCACAGTGGAGTATTACTACATTCTATGTGAAGTGGCAAATTGAAAGTAGAAATAGGCACATTGCTTGCAGAGAACAGAAAAAGGGAAGAATGGAAATCTTTTTAGATATGTTATTCTCTTGGGAATGAAAAATCCCCCATGCTCATATAGTACTTATTTGTGTGGGGGGAAAATTAATTAATTGGACAGAAAGCAAACTATGTTCTGTATTTTCATTTTCAGAAGCAAACATCTGCATATCATGTTGAAGAAGTTCCTTCTGGATGACTAAGGAAAGTGCTCAAAGACATACAGTTGCCTAAAACAGGCAGCATGAACAACCTGCCCCTCAACACACAGTGCAGCAAACCTGTACATTTGTATGTGCTTACAATAAATCTAAAGAACACCAAGAGAAAAGTTAAAAGAAACCAAAAGTACCCTCTGATATAACAGCTATCATAATATAGTGAACCTCTGTAAATGGAAATGTGCTGCTGTGTCTCTATAAGCTACATTAGAGCTTCATCTGAGCAACAGGAAGCTCTGCCCTTGGATGGAAAACTCCACCAGAATGTCCAAAACAGTAGTTAATTTCCATACACTAGAGTACACTAAAATAAAGTTGTGAGATCTCCTAAACTCCCTTTTTTCCTTAAGACTACCAGAAGTTCAAATTAAATGTAATCACTTCGGGAACAAAGAGGCAAAAACGAAAACTGGCTTTTGAACATCTTCGTGCCAAAGGTAGAGGTTCTCATTCAGCACAAAATGAAGCTTGTTTTCATTTTTTTTTTTTATATTTCCCAGTAAATTGTTTGCTTATTTCTGCCAATTGATTTAAGCCTTCCCTATCACTTACTGCCTTCAGCTAGAAGTCCTTGCTTTTCTCACAAAAATGACTTGCTTTTTTGTCTTACACACATTCTTACCATCTCATCTATTTGATCTCTGTTTCCAGTAGCCTCTTGTACATTGTTTTCTAAAAAATACTGGGTTTCCTGCATGTGATTTAATCACGTAATGCTCATTAGCCAAAGAAGGTCCTTATACAAAGCAGAACTGACTTTTAATGTCACCACTTAACTCAAAGAGCAGTGGTCAGGATGCCAAATGCCTCACAAACCTTTCTCCACCCAACTGCAAATTACACTATGTTAATGCTACTCTACAAGAGATTTGGTAAAGTTCTTATGACCTGGCCTTTTTATGTTTAAGATTTTTATAACTAGCACTGCTGACACTTTTTACTGAACTGTGCCTGTAAGAAAACAGTTTTATACAGCTATAAAACTTTGCTTAAAAAGGATGAAAACGCCTTGCAAGAAATAAAGGGATTAACTTCTGCCCCAAAATTTTTTTCTGTCTTTTTCAGAAGCCTCATATCAGCAGCAGCACATGGCTGTCTCAAAAGTAGCACGTAAAAATCTCCTGGACTAAAAGCATTTAACCACAAATATAGAGAAACACAAGATATATTACAACACACAATCATCCCATTTGTTATGTTCCTAAAGGCTGAAAATCGTATGCCTACCCTTCACTTTCGATTTTCCATTTTAAGACCCGACTTTTTACTCTATCTATTTAGAAAACTTCTACATAGAGACAGAAAACTATGATTTTAGAATAGCCAAGCTACTGCAAAGTCACAGGGATTTCGCTAGGGTTTTTCCTTCCTCTTCTGGACTTCACCAAATACAATTACAGGAATGACTGTGGGGTTGTTTGTTTTTTTAAAAGCTACTAAGTATCTTGTATTGGAAACGCAACAATGAGACAATGTTAGACTGCCGAGTAATGAGGGTATTTTGAACAGACAAGCTGCTGAATGTGTGTAAGCAGGGATTTGGGTGGTGCCGAAAGACGAAGGACGTGTGTGCAACAAATTTACAGAAAATGAGAAACTGGAGAAACTCCAGTGTAAGCACACCCCTAAAGAAAAACATCCTCTGGGCATGGGCTGGGATATATACAGAATGAGCTAATAAAGCAATGCAATGCTTCTAAATCACTGGCATCTCATCTGAAATACTACTGGCACCTTGTTTTGCTGTATCAGATGACAGCACTGGGAATTACTGGGACATGGAAAAACTCTGCATAGAAGGAGAGCATAGGATTTTCTATCTCTAAGATAGAAGAGATCTCTTAGTCCTTAAAAAAAAAAAATCAAACCAAACCCACACTAAATGCTTATCAGTCACCTGTAGCAGTTCTCTGCTACATGCTCATATTACCAATGCGTGATGATACTGCTGATGATACCCAATTGTAAACACATGCAGTAACACCATTTATTCTTTTATCCCACTGGTATCTGGAAGTAAGCCCTTTCTCTTCCACAGTATAGCCCTAGGAAGAGAGAAAGATGCACACACTTTCTTCTTAGTATTTCCCAAGCAATGAATTGTAAGTTTAAACAGCACACAGAAGAGCAAGGGCATAGCCTATGAGTGCACACACTTCACACCTTAATATCCCAGAGCATCTCACAGCTACAGAAAGGTAGCAGGTCGTCTTCTTTTTAGTGCACCCTGCTAAGCAATCCTTGTAGTGTCCGCCCTGCGGAACATTACCTCCTCTAGGAGGGTTTCAGAATAGATAGAATGCCATCCAAAGTGGAAACCCTAACTCCTCAGCAACAGTGAGTTCAACACAAATATTAAATAGCCATTAGCACCAATGGCTGACCAACTCTCTTTGAAAGCACCTGGAATGCCTCAGCACACCACTGATAATATGTAAGTCTTCTAAAAGGAACTTTAATTGTCAGTCTAAAAGCACACCTGACGCTGAAGGTGTGCACAACATGCTCAGTAAATAGGCTGTGGCTCCTCTTCCATTCCTAACCAATTTTTACAAAAACCCCCACATGTATTCTCCACAGATAATGTAATTTCTTACTTTACAGTTTCTAGCTGTATTTGGCTGCACTGAAAGATTTACCTCATCTACTGCAGCAAATCAGTTGCATTGCTCTAGAGAGAAGCCTAGGAATAAATTAGCATATATGTCATAGGCAGTGATGTGGAGGCCAAAGCCCTGGAGTAAAATATGGGGCAACTAAAACTGGTGGCAGAAACGTATTTATTATTACTAAGTATGCTCCTAAAGATGAAAATGAATTTGTTCATTCCCTGAAAGCCACTCCAAATGATAAGTTTGAAACACTTCAGTGCCAAAGCTGATGCCGACAGACTGAAAATCACTAATTGCAAAAAAGTTCAAGTCTCCAAGACAAGGGATTGAGATCTTAAAACCAGAATTATCATCTGCTTTATGCTGGAGTGATCAGCATCAGTGCTGTGTCTTGCTTTACTTTAAGCACTATCTTAGTGAATCGGACATTATCAGGATCATCCACAAAGGGATTCACACTTGCTGGATAAGAGAATCTGAAAATTCAAGATCTTTTTCCAGAGGCTGATCAGACACCTGAAAAAATCTTGCACCATCCTGTTTATTCATCCTGTGGCACAAGCTGTCACTTGTCTGTGTTGTCCTAAATGAGTGCTAGGATGGTGTAGAATTCCAGTCCATGGGAATGGATGCAATATGCAAACTACTGTCTACAGCAAGCCACAACTTCAGGGCTGTCCAACATCTCCTGGACTAGAAGGGAGGCAACTATACCTATAATTTTGTACAAAAGGTAAAGATGCAGTAACATTCATTTGCAGACCTTGTATGGGATTTGATAGGCTGCCCTTGAAAAGGCGTTGAATTAAGGAAAGTAATGGTTCTCTTATTGAAGGAAGTGACTCTTAAAAGATTTGCTTTGGGGGCCAAATGATGTTCACAACTAAGAAGCTCTGTAAATCTGGCAGTGGGTGTTTCATGAGGGAGAAATTTTAGTATATAAATCTCTACTGAATAGAGCAGGACAGAACCATGAGTAGACCTCTCCCGTACTGTATGACCTGATACTTCAGTGTTGCCTCTAGAGTCTTTGGCCAAGTAGAATTGTAAAAACTTAATAAAATCTCTGCCCTTTAAGTACATTTCTTTAAGGAATGTACTGTTTTGGGAAATCTGGAAGCTTGTAACGAGGAAGGTCTGGCATAGAGTCAAAATCTCCCCAAAAATTCAGGAAAAAGGAAAACATCGAAGAGTAACGTGGTTATATGGCTTGGAAAATAACATTGCTATTTTAAAATGCAGTTACATAGTTTATTTGCTGAAAAGCATATAGCCTACCTTTTATGTGGTATTGGCACTAGAAAGAAAAGATTAGTCAGAGTAAAGACATTTAATTTGGGATCATGTACTTTATGTGCAGTCTTCTGCACGTAGATCCACCAGATGACTGCTTTAGTAAAGCAAACAAGAAGGTTTTAACAAATACTGCATTAATAACTGTCACACAAACTGTCTTTCCCATGTAGTGAAAAGCATCTGTACGAAACCTCTTTGTTTCAGGGGACTGTCTCAGTAGGATGTAAGGAAATGAGGAAGATAATCATATGCCAAAACCCATAGAAACCTAAGTTCTCATTGTTTCAGAGTGCAGATGCCCTTTAAAAGATAAATTTGAGTCCTCTAAATTTACGGAGGAGGGAGAAAACTCAGTTATAGCCTCGCACAACAGATAGTGGAAATGTGTAGAAAATAACAATACAAGCCAAATAAGGACAGGGAACCCCTGGAAACATCCAGGACTCTGTGAAGGAAGTAAACAAGGAAACACAGAGAAAGCCATGGCCAGTACTTTAATTTTGGCCCTCTTGCACAAAAACCAACAAGGATGTCTATAGAAGAGCCCTGGGTCTTGCTGGCTGTCTTCCTCAGAAGACTGTTAAGAGGGGGACGAAAACCACCAAACACTGACTGCTGCCAAACATTTTGAGATTCATGTTTTGAGAAGGGATGGCCTCATTTCCTCCTGCTCACAGCCAAGATGTACTTCCTCCAGCAAAAACAGAGCAATGCACCAGTAAGAGGTAGAAATTTAGGTCTGAAAGCCAGAAATTCCATGCTTGTGATGTGTTTTAGGATAAAGCTTTTCTGAGCATAATTACAAGTCCCTTAAAGATTACCTGCATAAGAAATCATGTATGTAGTTCATGAGAGCAGGAAGAAGCTTATCATAGGTAAAGCTCCAACTCAGACAAGACTAAATGGAAGAATAACTCAAAGCACAGCTTCTGTAAATACCATCCCCTTCCACTACTGCTGGAGGTTATACCTACATGGAAGCACCAGGTACATACAAAAAACCCACCACATGAAGGGCATTATATTTCATAATGCTAGGACAGGACTACCTATTCTCAGTTTAGCACAAGCCAATCATTCATGATTTTATTCTAAGGTGAAAGTTTAATAAAATGATAAAAATTCACACTGTAAGTAAATGGTGAAACATATTGCAAAAATGTTAGCAAAGACCATGAATATAATGATTTAAAAGAGACCAGATGACTACATGCATATGAACTAAAGAATATCCCAGTGTTGGGATTGGCTTAATATTTACAAAGCACTCTGAGACCAAAATGAGGCCAACTGATATGTCCTGTGCAAGATTCTCACACCTTTCCCTGCAGCAGCATTACTGGCAGCTGACAGACCAAGTTCAATACACCTTAGGCACAATCCAGTGTAGAAGACAGTATAGGAGCAGAGAGGAATTCAACACTCTCAGTTCTCCTTTTCCAGCTTTTCAGAACAGGCCAAACATTTTGCTGGGAGATTCTATTAGTCTTACTTTCAAGGCAAGGAAGCAATGCTAAGCTAAATTTTAGCTTGATGAAGGTAACAGAACAGATCACAATCATGCCTAAGAGTAAAATTACTGGGTGTCATGAGATGTCATTGTGCCTGAATTCAATGGCAAGGCTATTAAAAAAAAAAAGAAGAAGAAAACAAAAAGTTGCCTGGAAGACGTCAGCAGCTGTCATCTTCACGAAAGTGAAAATGACCAAAAGTTTTAAAAGTGCTTGGGTAAGGGTTGCAGCTGCCTCATTGTCAGGCTCTTTAAGTCTGTAAGAGAAAGACTGTCTAAAATTAGATGAAATGCTACAGCTATGCTAATTCTCTGTCAAAACGTTATAGAATAACTTGTCACCTGAACCATGTGCTTAGTACACACAATACACATCAGTGCCTCCTGGAGAACAGAATTCCACCTGGTTACTTTCAAAGATGCATTTTCCTATATGTCTTTGTTGCAAAACCTTTTGATTTCACAGACTGTCCTAACAGTCAAGTCCTTACAAGTGATTGGTTAAAAAACCTCCATGTTTCCTTTTTTTCACTTCCAGGCGAAAATTCTGCATAGTTTTTGGAGAAGAAAATACCCAGAAAAAACTGCTCAGAAACTAGTGCTTTGTTATACCTCTTAATATCATTTTTATGTTACACAATAACCACTTTCAACTAAATTAATATATTAAGATAATTATCTCTAGCAACAATCAGACTAATAAAGTTCCAAAACATATATATATATATATATATACACACACACCCCCCTACAGCTTTCCAGGAAAAAAACCCCCAAAACATCTAGATGTGCTGAAAAAAATCTAAGGGAGGGGGTTGTTATACTGGTGAAAAAGTTAGGTCAAATAAATCCAGACATTCTAGTCTCAGTCAAGAAAACATCACGTATCTGAGGGAGAGAGAGTCACAAAAAAGCTCCAGGAACTGAACTTTTTTGGCTCATGTGATCCAGGAGTACTTGACAAGTTTCTGGCCTCCAGTAAGCTGAATCTGGTTTCTTAAGAGACTTGGATGCCACAGACATCCAATGGAATTAAGGAGAATAGCTCCAATAAAAGCCTCATTAAAAATCACAAAAACTCAGCCTTGTGCTGGCCAACTGACTGCAACTTCTGATGCCAAGGTCTAACATTTTGCATGTTCTGTGACAGGAAATAAATACTTCCCTGTTCTCTAAGTTATTTTCTTTATTAAAAAGTGATGCTATCTTGCAGCTGGCAATCTCAGTACGTAAACATTACTATGTCAACAAAGAAAGAATTCACATTTGCAACATTTGTATTCAATACTGTGCATCTGAATAATTGGAAATGTAAATACATACAATAAATGCAAATAAATACATTCTCTTTGATAAATACAAGGAAAGGAATAAGTCTCAAACTGGTATGTGTTGAGTCAGTCAAACACTTCAATGAGGTAATGAGGTAATCTGCTAAATAACTTCAAAGCTAAGCCTAACACACTCTGCCTTTTAAGAGGTGTGTCTGTATCTTCAATATGCTGCATCAGATCCAATATAGCTGCTTCAAAAGTGGTTCCTAGTCAGCCTGACAGTGTGTGACTGCATCGGGAAGTTATTTCAAAGGAACTGTGCCATGCCTGTGTGGCTGCAATAGTTACCAGGGCTGACTCTGTTCATATTCTGTTTGAAATGGCTTTTCCTTCTAGGAATGGCAATGCATAAACAGTCACCTAACATTTTAACAGCATCCAAAGTCTTCAGCATAGCAATACTTGGCAATTTTTCCTCCCTTCTTTGAATGTTGAGTTTACATAAGAACCTTAAACTCCGGAGTGTTCTCTATACAATGTAAAAAGTTGATTTTGGATTCTAAGAGGAAATTTCCATTAAGCTTTCCCATATTTATTCTTGTTGGATGAAAGAACTGTTATATTTCAGAAATCCATTTACAGAAATAGATTGCTTCTTGGTAGGTCAGCAAAAGCTGTCATGTGTATATGTACACGCTTTGTGCAACTGAAGAATTTTTTACTTTAGAAATTTAAATGATAGACACTCTGCCCCCAAAAGTGACCTAGCAGAGATTCTGAGATAATGCTCTTAAAATGATAATGTGAGCACTGCAATCAACCCACAGTCCCATTATATTCCAAGCATAAGCAAAGCTTTTATCTGTACCGGTCTAAATTCCTTCTCTGAACAACTTCCCTGGAGAATCCTCTTTCTTCCCCCATCCTCCTCAACAGTTAGGACAAAGACCAGAGAGACTGGACTTCTAAATTTTTTTTATGTAGCTGTGTGGTGTAGGCAGGTGCATGTTAGAGATCTGCTATCAGATCTGTACTGTTTATTTCTATAATAACACTTATTCATTAAGCTGGTGGATTTACAGCTGAATACTCAGAGCGAGTAATGCAATCTTGAGTTGAGTCTGATTTTTACAAATAAAATACATACGAGCTTCAAACCATTGAGTCAAGTTACTTTGCAGCTGGTTCTCTTGAGAAATAATGCTTAATCAGATGGTCAGCTGCTCAGCCATGAATGTTTTTTCTATAACTGTAAAATATTACTTCAGGATGAAAACCTCTCGCCTGAGCCACAGCCTTTCTATAACTGTAAGCACATCATGTGAGCCCATGCAGTCTTCTAAAAACACGTAAGGCAGTCACAGAAGATGATCTCATTTAATGATTCCATGAGACACCTATTTTTTAAACTTTAAATTAATTTTCGTTGTTCCTTGCCTCAAGATATAACTTGTGAGCCAGGGGCTTCAAATTTCACAATGTAAAAAAATGTAACTGAATATTGAAAAAAAACCCTTACAGATGTAAATTGAGTAATAAAACACTGCCTTGCAAATTCCAGTGTGATAAATATGATCTGCAGCAACTGGGTAATTTTTAACTTATTTAACTAGTCTGTTTCTAATGGGATCTTCATTAAACTATGATATATCAAACATTTTCTGAGCTATGGGAAGAGACAGTAATAAAAATACTCTGAAATAAAAAACATTCTGAAAGAAAAACAGTCACTTATCAGTAAAGACACAAGTCAGCATAAAACAGATACACAGTTCTTACAAGATAAGAATACCTTTTTATTTTAATGTATGATCAGATTATACCTTTTTCCTTAATTGCAACATCTGGGGAAAAAAATCAATCAAAATTGTAAGACTGTATTGACTGGAGTAAATTTTACATATTTTACTGCTTTTCCCCTTCTGAATGTTAAATTTAATGTTTATTTTTGCTTCTATGTCCATGGGGGTCATGGAGGATGCTGTTTATGAGGGATGCTGGTTTATAAGGCTTATATGGCTAAATGAGTCACGGTCTAGAATGCAATTCCAAAATCAATTACATTGATTGCTTTGCATAGTTGGTTTTGGAATAATTTAGAAAAGATTTTTCTTAGGAAAAAACAGATCTCTGTAATAGAGCACAGTGAAAGACTGCCAAGTATAGGTATTTTCCTTAATCAGGACAGTTTGTCAAAGATCAGAGAATCATAGAATTGTTTGGATTGGAAGGTACCTTAAAGATCTTTTAGTTTCAACCCCACTGCAAAAGAGACATAGGGGTGCTGGAGCATACCCAGAGAAGAGCAAGAAAGCTGGTAAAGGGTCTGGAAAGTTGGTCATTTTAGGAGCAGCTGAAGGAGATGGGGTTGTTTAATCTGGACAAGAGGAGGTTCAGGGGATTTCTTGTTGCTCTCTAGAATTACCTGAAAGGAGGTTATAGCAAGGTGGGGGTCAGTCTCTCCTCCCAGGCAACCAGCGACAGGACTTGAGAAAATGGCATCAAGCTGTGCCAAGGGAGGTTCAGGTTGGACATCAGGAAGAATTCCTTCATGGAAGAGGTTATCAAGCATTGGAATGAGCTACCGAGGGAGGTGGTCCTTGTGAAATATTTTATATGGCAGTGGATATCAAAACAAGGGGCAATGCGGCCAGTGTAAGCAAAGACTTAATTTCCAGATGCATTTAGCACTTCCTGGAAGGCCAATAAAATTACTATGGTGTTAAATACTGAGGGGAAAAAAGGAGATGACTTCTCTCGCTAAGGGAGACACCTAAAAGCCACAGATCATTAAACAGGTTTAAGTTAGCATTCTTGAGGTATTTTTGAAATTTTTAACACGCAGAGGAGTGGGAATTCTTGTTTTCTGCAGTTGGCCAGATGGTCCTGACTCATTCTGTTAGTCATGAGGCCAAAATGATTTTCACATTAACAACAACAAAACCTTGAAGCCATAAGTCTCCCTCAAATACCACCTGCTGAAGAATTTGTGAGCAGTCATTTGTTCCCTTAAACTTTGCAAGCTTCTTATTTTTGGTCAATGCCTTGACTGTACAAAATCTATTTCTGTTAACAGAGCTATGCACATGCAGCTCATTTATCTCTTCCTTCTACAGAAGGCTCCAAAGCGTTGTTCCAGCTTGCACTTGAAGGCAGTAGTAGACACAAGGTTCTCAAACAGCAACCCCTATAAATCTCAAACTCTGTGAGCTGATGTTCAAGAGGCGGAGTAAAACAGAAGGATCTATCCTTCTTTCATACCACTTCCCCATCACTCTATAAACACAAGTACTGTATACTGAATAAAAGCACTCCAGCAACCAACCTATTAAGCAACAAATTATTAAGCAGTGAGACAAGCACTCTGATGATTATTGATTATTTTTAAGATGTCAGTAGGCACATATGTAATGCATCCTTAGTGTTTATATATATATATATATATATATATATATATATAAATACCTCTAATACAAATATTTATATAGGCAAAAGTCTATGCTCTTGAAGCTGCTAAGACATATCTAAGGTTCCATCCTTCTCCAGTCTTGTAACATGCAACTAAGATTCTAAGACAGTTAATAAGATTAAAAATATACTCACGTTTTAGTGCAATTAAACCAACCATTTGTGTTCTTAATGCAATACAAATTATTGTTTAATGCAGACAAAAAGTATACCTTGAATTATCTTTATTGCAGTTTTGGATTACATTCAGCTATATTAGAAAACCCCTGCAGAAATCTGCCAATATGAAAATAAAATACAATTGTTTTTATTTAAAGTATAAACTTACATACCTTGGCCTCCGGAATGCTAACCCATATTGTTGGCAAGCCAGTCCCACAGTGGGAGTATAAACAATAGGCATGAACCTTTCAATGTCAGAAGCCAGCACTTTATAGAAAAGCTTTTCATTTCGATCCTGAAGACTCATTAGTAGAATATATCTGTGGAGAATTACATATAATTAGACAGACATCAAGGGAATATATAAAGTAGATTTAGAAATACAAAGGTGTTTAGATAATTAAAGTTGTTTGTTCTATAATAGCCTCTTTCTTGTTAAAAGTATTTTAATTCCTCCTTGTTTTAAAAGAACAAAGGGTTCAGAAACAAATAACAAAGTGGTTGAGACAGAGAAGCTGAAACCATCAAGAAGTTGACAAATACATACTCAAGAAGTTAATCCCTCTCAGGTATAAAACACTGACCTGCACTGAGGATTTGGTCTGTACATATCAGTTGTTCCACTTGAAATGAGACCATCATTAAATATAACTTAAACAAGCTTACTCACTTGCCCAAAGAAAACAAAACTAAAAATGTTAAGCTTTGCAAGCTCTTGCCTCAGTAGAAATTTATCTTAAATCCAGAATAATACTTAACATAAATACTGAAGAACAAAGTTTTCAAAAACAAAGCATAGAAGTACGGCCTTTCATCCCTCAACTCTATGTTTGTCATGAAATCTTTTATCTCCCAGTGAAAATTAATTTTGAAGAAGTTCTGTTTATTTAAAAAGAAAACCAATGAGAAAAAAAAAATCAGAGAAATGAGAGTGAAAACAAAAGTTCACGTTTAGCTTGATCTACTTTTGACTACCATCACACTAACATTGAATAATTACATTACTGCTTCAAGATCCCAACCAGGAAACCAAATTTCAGTGCTGAGTATGATAGACGGTATGAGTGTGAGAGTGACTTCAAGTTATACCCATTCATATAGGTATGACTCTGGTCACTTTGTGAATACTTAATACTTAGGAATTTGGTGATCCTAAACCTCACCTCTCTATTCACTAGTTTTAGTAATGTTAAGTATTACTTTAAAAATTAAGTAGTCGTCTATACCAATAGGCATATATAAAATCTTTAACTTATCTAACAATTTATGCAAGAGTTTGTGGTTTTGGTTTTTTTTTAATTTGCAATGGATTACTAATTACTTATGCTCAAAAAGTTTAATATGACAATCATTTTATTACACAAGTGTTGAGGAAACACATACAACACATTAATTCCAAAAGCCTGGAGGTTTGTGTGCTTAAGTATTATTCACATGAACTTTCGTTCTGCATTCTCATGCATCACATGCCCCAGTAAAATCAAATTCACTCTTTAGGAAGACACAGCCAGGTAACGATATAAAAAGAACAGCTTAGTAAATCTGAATGTGTTTCATTCAAGCTTAGCTTGTATATCCCTGTATATCAGGGAAGAACTTCTGCAATCCGCGCTATAAAACTTTAATGAGCCCTATAAGCAAGGCTAGTGCAGCCAGTTTGGCAGGTGATGACTGTAATGAGGTGACAGAAGTGAAGCAAAACAGTGTCCCTCCCCTTGTGTCACAAGGGGTATTTTATACCCTAAAGAGATAAAGATCTAGAAACCAAAAAGTTGCAGAAGTACTCTAATACCATCACCACGAGGCAATGCCTTCCATCCTACCCATTAGTTTTGAATGTTCTCCAAGGTTAAATTATATCCTGCTCTTATAGTTCTCAGCTATAAATATACATATATACTAATTTTCTTTCATATTAATACATTTCCCTACATTTCCTTTCATTTTTCCAGTATTTCACTATGACATAGCATATCTTCCAATGTCCTTGAATTCTTCTTCATTAAAACCTTTCTCCTGAGGATGACTTTCCCAACACTTAGCTTGAAATATAAGTTTCATGCACATATAGTTGTGAATACACATGAAGACATTAATCTAATTTCCAGAGAATATTTATAGTGACGTTAGAGAATATTATGCATACTCTGGCCCGCTCTGTACTGGAGACTGCAAGCACCATGAAAGCCAGAGCACAGTTCTGAAGCAGTTGCCAGTATTTTATCTTTTTTCTCTCTTTCATTTAAAATGAGGTGGGGCTACTTTAAAATACCTTTTAATTATCCTTTCTTATTACTCAGATCAAGCCTGGATTTTAAATGGGGTTAAGAAATCTTTTACAAAAGAAATTAAAAGTTTAGCAAAAGGCTTCCTCAAGGGCTTCAAATCAAAAAACTGTTTGTTAAAGCTCTCCATTTTGTTTTTGCTGTCCTGTAGCATTAAGCAGGAGGTTTATTTTTTTATTTGTATTTATTGTGCCACTTTTATACTCAGGATATGCTAAAGAACTTGCAAAGGTAATGACTACATACTATTTATAAACATATTTTCATACATTACATACTTGATCATATCCAAATCAGTATAAGAAATATCATTATAAAGTGAAAAACACTTTTCAATGGCAGGTATATCTCTTCTTTCTCAGCTTAGTAACTTGCTTTGTCAGGGGTATAATCTTTCTCAAAAATTCTTCATAAGAGAAAATGCAAAAATGCTTCATGCTCAATGTTGTGATGGATATAACACATTAGACAAATATGCATCTTTTAGCTACATCCAAGTAACCTACACAACTAGAAGCCTGAAGTGGTTTTCAGCAATGTGGTTTAAAAAATATATTTGAAATTCAGTATTTAAGGGAATCTTTTACTGAAGCCCACATTTAATTGAAAACATAGTGAAAACAAGCAATAAAACACTGAGAACAATCATTTGTGCTATAAAAAGGGAGAAAAATATGATCTATCCTCAGACAAGAAGTCTTGAATGAAGATTTCAGGGAAGAGTTTCAGAGGACAAAACCCAAGGTCTGGCAAGTCAGACAGAGGAGACTGCCAAGCATTCAAATATCGGTATATCACTTTTCCCCCTCTTGCCTTTATTTCACCTAAGAACTTTTCATACTAGGCTGCTATTGTGAAGGGAGCAAAATACAGAAAAAACAAAAGGATATAGCGAGATATCATCCAAACTCAAAACTGATATATATACACCGCAAAATTACTGATGATTTCTTATGATAATTAGCCCAACTATCACTGGTGTGCATTTTACA
The DNA here is from genome assembly GCF_022539395.1 of Myiozetetes cayanensis. Lineage (NCBI taxonomy): Eukaryota > Metazoa > Chordata > Aves > Passeriformes > Tyrannidae > Myiozetetes > Myiozetetes cayanensis. Next base: position 80,652,405 of record NW_026087411.1, on the reverse strand, counting down.
AGGCAAAATGGAAAGGTGGAAGAAACCTAAACTCAAAATTTCTTTGCTCTTATCTTATAAAACATGAGAGGAAATAAAAAAAGGTAGGAGGAAAGGTTAATATTCTTAACCTGTGTAAGATACTTAGCTCCATTACTTTGCATCATCAGCATCTATATAAAAATGGATTAAAGACAGAGAACTTTTAAAAAAAACCCAAAATAACAGGGCATTCTCTGAAAAAGTGAATTGATGGCCTCTGTCCTAATGTTCACACATCCAATAAAACATTTTAGGAGTGTAACTCCTTGAAGAAACAAAAGCCCAGGCAGAAGATGTGGCTGTGTCAGGGACAACAATTTCGGTGTCCATAAAGAGGAAGAAGAAAGACAATTAAAAACATGCAAGGAACATAAAAAAAGATTCATGTATTTGCAGAATCTATCACAGTTTTTCCAAATTAAATTAGAGGGATGGAATTATTTCCTCTTACTTATGTTGCCAAACATACCAGGCAATATATTTGCTGCTTTTCCACATTCATTTCGTATATGAACTCTTGGTATTTCAGAGTACAGCAATTTCATGCTGCAAGTCAGCAATGGAGTTTCAGCCATGCCAAAACATGTCATGCCATGGTAAGATCCATCAGCTTAGCTTTATGAATTTACACATACCCTCTTTCCAGTCAAAACTACAATCCTGCCAGTGTAAGATGCTGTCATACACAGCATTTATGTTTCATCAGACAGCACTCTTCTGTCTGAGGTACTTGACAGCTTCCATCTCTGCAATATCTAAATGCTTGCACTTAATCTTTTGGATTTGGACATAAAACAGACAGGTATACCCACTGTCGAATCCAAGCTCTGGAAGGAAAACAACAGCTTCCCTTTATCTCTTTTCAATCCCTGTTTCTATGGGAGCAGGGATTATGCCAGATGCACACTGCAATAAATGTGGATATTTCTTCCTCAAATTAGGACATTTACACTCAGTAGAAGGCAACAACTGCATGCTTTTACACAAGGTTGTCCTTGAGCACCCGCCTCTACAGGGAGAACTTGAGATTTCCTTTTAAGTTCCAGCTAAAACAGTCAATGTCTTCTGGTGTTCTCCATCAGTGAAGTTATTCAAGGGGTCACTGTGGCAGGATCCCAGTCACTCTTCTCTTTAAAATTCTTTGACACAGGTATAAACATAGGAGACCAGAGTTCAGACATTGCCTTCAGATAAGGCCCATGTTCTTGGAACAGGTCTTTATTGACATACTCCTATAAAATTGTCAGACACCCGACTTACAAACACAGCTACAAATCACATTTTGCACATGCAACTTTTTTGAGCACTCAATTCACACAAGCATTTTATCTGCAAAGGAGCCCAAGATGTCTCTGGTGACAGTCTTCAGTGGAAGTATCTTCCCCATGCAAATGTTACTAAGTCTTTCCATCAGTGGTCTTAAAGGTATACCTACACATTTAACACAAATTATTTTATTTTGTTAAAAATTGGAGAAAACAGTGCAGTTGTATAAAGCCCCAGTCTAATACTCAAGACACATGGATGTAATAATTCAATGTTAGCACTTCTGTTTTAGGGATTTCTGGTCACAGCAACAGGAAACAAATTTTTTCCTTACTCGACTATTTATTTGGAAAAGAGAAAATGCAGAAGAAGACTCATAGGTAGGAAGGAAAGACACCACATTTTTTTGTTTAGTTAAGTATTTACAGATCTTAGCAGAGACAGATTTGGAAAAATATCTGAAGCAAATGGCTTCTCAAAACCCTTTTATTTACATTTACTTGTAATCATATTAAAAACCACATGCATCAATGGGATAAAGAGCTTTTTTCTTCCTAAGCTATAGGTGAAGAGAATTTTCATCAATTCAAATATACAGAAGCAGTTGAAATTGCTTTAAAGAGTTACATTTCCTGAAACATATGAAACAATGAGATGTATCATGAAGGGACTACTTCAAGGCAGAGTCAAGGAGGAGATGGGGAGAAAAGGACAAAGTTTTCCCCTATGGTAACATCTATGGTTGACTCACAGGTCTCCATGAAATTTTACACTTTCCTACACATTGGGACTCCGACTAATAAACATTTGAACCTGGGAAGCTACTAATCTGTGACAACTGATAATGCCCTTCATTAGAGCACTGGAAAAGAGTTTAACTAGAAAAGATAACACAATCATGAGCTCTCCATTTACTTGGAAGACTGTGCTCATCTTATTCTGATTCCATAAAAAAGCAAAGGTTAGGACAATTTTAAATTATAAAAAAAACCTTGCCACCAACAAATGGGTAACTAAAAGCCATGTATTACATATAGATAACAAGACAACCCATAACAGAGGAAAGCAAGGCACAGGATGAAAAAGAACGAACAGTTTTTTGTTCTAGGGCCTATAAAATATTATTTTTTTAGGAAAAAAATCAACATTTTAGTATTCATAAATGTTTAAAGCCCTCTCCAGCTTTTTTCTTCAAAAAACCCCAAATGTAACAACACTATATGACATATTATTGTGTAATATTTTATTAATTTTATATGTTTTAATGCGTATGTATCTATATGCATGTAAAGACGTTACTGACTTATAGTATCACATGAGCTCATTTGCTTCTGATGACCCTTGTATCACTTGGTTTTCAAAGTAAGTTCATGTGAACAGCTCCGGATTATTACAATTTTAAAACAGGAGTAGATTTTTTGAAGAAAGCATTTCAGCAAAAGTATATATTTACCTTATAGATTCCCAATAATCAACCATCATAGCTTAAAACAAACAAACAAACAAACAAACAAAAAATTTCATCTGTACTACCATTAAAGAAAATGTAAAAGACTCGTGGTTTGCTAATTAGGATAAATTTCCATAGCCATACTTTACCTGTCTAGGTCACATGTCAGCCTTTCAAAATTCTTAAGGATTGTAAAAACCTGAGCATCTTGACCAAGAAAGCAAGGTGGCAATAATCCATGAATATTCAACTGTTGCCTCTCCTCCAAGGTAAAAGCCATGCCCTGAGAAAATAAAAATAAAACCATGTATAGATATACACAAGACAATTCATTTAAGAAAATTATGCATCATATTATAGCACAGGTAAAGTTAGTATCAGAAAAACTACTTAAAATTAAATAGTGTTTAAAATTGTGCAATTATTTTGGAAAAAGATTGTATTGAGTCATAAGAAAACAGGTCTGTACAGTACAATAACTCCATCCCAGCACAGAATGAGGTAAGATCTCCTGACACCATAAGACTATTACCCTCAAAATCATTAACTTACAGCTGAAGAAGAGAGCAGCTGTATATTCTCAGTCACTCAGTTGCTGCTTTTTAATGAGGTCTATGTGTCTAAAACATATTCAGAAAGTACCCGAGCTACACTGTGAGAAAGATGATGCCTTTACAGCAGAAATATGGCTACAGGTTTAGGACATTAGTATCGAGCACTCTGACTGCTAAAGTTTTACTATGCTGTTGTAACTGCATCCAGGCAGGACTGACAGACTGGATCAGACCTTTGACAGTTTTAGGGGATAAAAAGAAATTTCGGAGGAGTTTCTTCCATTTCTGGTCTATGAAATGTATGCATTTGTTTCACCACTGATTGGTGGCTCCACAGACATGCTACAGCTCTCCTTCAGCATCATGCTGCTGCACAGCTTCCACTCCAGAGTCAATACTGGTAGATATGCAAGTGTCTTTGAGGCCTCTCTTAGGTTATACTAAAACTGTCTATAATCTCTGCAGTATGCTCGTCGTGTAGCTTAAACATACTCAGAAGTTCATGTAGTAGAGATTAGGTAGCATTTATTACTCTACCAAGAAGATGTCTGTGTGCATATATACAAACATATAAACAAGCCATTAGACTGTTGCCTGATATTCTGTATCTATCATACAACTATAGAAAATACTTTGTTTCTTATGCAAAAAATATTTCAGAAAACACCTTGAGATCCATTAAAGAGTTTAAAATGCATTTATTCCTCTGTGGAAAATAAATACTACTCAGGTACTTCCATAACAATCTCTATAAACAGACTTTTAAAATTTCTTTTATTCATGTTACCACTAGAATTAGCTGGGTCAACAAGTGACAGGAAAAAAAACAGGTAAAGCAACAAATACAAAAGGTATCCTTCAGTCTACATTTGCACTACTCTTTCCTTTTCAAGAGAACAAGTCCAGTCCTTTACACAATGTTCTTCCTGCCTTTCACACAACACCTAGTGAGTGATACAAAGTGATAAATTCATACCAGTTAGTTTGATTACCTGGACAGGCTTCATCTTTTTTGTTCAGTTTTTTGAAGTGGTTTTTTGTCTTCTTCAGAAATAGTCACCTCACAGGACTTACTCTTACAGAACAAAAATATATCACAAAATCTTTCTGTGTCTCACTAGTTTACACTTTTTATATCATTTTAATCTAAATTTTCAAGTGGTTATGTCATTGTGACTTGAAAAAAAGCAGGCAAAAAACCCCCTAAAGCAGCTCCATCACTCTATCTGCTCCATAACGCCATTAATCAAGTTGTTACCCTTAAGTGAAATGGTAACTCAAAAAAAAAAAGAGAAATACTTCATAATGAACACTTTACAAAGCATCAAACATTAATAGAATGTGCTTCTCCCACGCAAGACAGAAATGAAAGGAAACTAAGTTTAATAAAGGTCAAAAACTGTTCTGCTGTAGTTCTCCATGCATACAAGATTTCAAAGGTTTCCAAAACCATACACAAAGCCTGCATTTTTTTCGCTAATGAACTTTCAGTGACCATAAGTGAGTGTCTTCAGCTGCTATCACATTTTGAAAGACCATGGAAGAAGGGAGAGTCAACTGTGAATAATAAATAAACTCTTCATGAGTTTATTCAAACTTGATCCCTATTATCTCCATTAGACTTTTTTTGGCTTAAAAAATACACATAAAAGCTACACGTATGCTCACACACACACTTCAGAATCAATTCCAAATGACTGGACTTCAGGGAGCTGCATAGTTTTAGTGGATCTTTCAGTGCTGGAAATAAAGTGGCAATCCAATTATTCTCTGCATCTCTCCTTTCTAAAAGTCTGTGTTTGCCTTCACTTTAGGAATAAGATACAGATTTTAATTACTATGATAGAGTTTCCCCTTGTACTGGAAAACATATTCTATTTTAAAACAGACATGTTACATCTTGCCAAGTGCCTTTTTTTAAAACAGTACGTCATCTTGGAATAGCCTATTTTCCACATATTACTACAGCTCCTACAGTAAGAGTTAATTTCTTTGGAGCATTACTACAAAAACACATAGCCCATCTACACCACTATGCTATATATGGTTTGAAAACCCTTTCCATGAATACTCCTCTTTGGCACAGGTATTATAAATTTTTAAAATTTCTACGATGGAATGTTAATTCCTCTTTTCCCCTTCAGATCCCATATATACTCAAAAGAAAAGAATTATCAATAAAATTTATCATCTGACAATTTAACAAGAAAAGGCCACTTTATGCAATAAGTGTATACTATTTCATCTGCTTATAATTAGGGAAGACCTTAACTACCTAGGATTTATGGTTTACGTCTAGATTTCTTGCACTAGCCTCTCAGATTTTCTTTTTTACATTAGAATTCTTATTTTTTCCTGTTAGAACTGCTGTTTCCCAGCCATCCAGCAGAGAGGGCTCTAGGTCTAGCTTGGTTTACACACTCCTTTCCCTTCCTGAGAGGCATATTTTGTGCACACCTGGATGGGATAGATTTCCATTGTAAAGCATCCCAACTATAATAAACGATGTGGACACTTTTATTTTGCAGTCTGTATTACAAATAAATTTTTCAAGAAGAACAACAGTGTGATGATCTAAAAGCAGCGTAATGGTAAGATATTACTACCATAAGTATTAGCCTTTGCCTAAGTAGTTTTGGTTTATTTACTGCTTTATGCCTCATACACATCATAGAGATGAAAAGTATAGTTATTATGAACTCTTCCAGTTAAGAGTTTGCAATTTTTCAAGAGTTATGTTTCATATACTTCTTTATATGCTCTGGTTTTTGTAAAAACAAGTTGTTGTTCTTCAGCCACCTCATTATTTTCCTTTCTCACAAACCTTTTGGTTAAAACTTTGGGTTGGAGTTTTTTATTGCTCCTTAGGCATAAATAGCCTTTTGTATTCTCAGTTGTACACAGAAAGTTCTCTGAGTCTGCTTTTTTTTTATTCTCAAGAAGTTTAACTCATTTCAAATACATTTAATTCTGAATTTTCCTCTCCATTTGTAATGTTGGGAAGTTTTGTAATTGTAGCAGTGATTTCCATTACTGAACATTGCTCAGCGTTCTTTGATTATTTAATCTCTATTGGTTTATCAACTCAGATCGTAACGTATGCCCTCTGCCCTGACTCTCTTTTCCCCCAAAGCCCTCCATCTACAATGTTATTCTAGTGCAGCTACGTACACATCAATTCTCTTGTTCAGGTGCAGTACTGAAAAGCTACAAAATAGAATAAACAGCACAGCATCCTCTTGTATCAGACAGCTTTTTGCACTGGCTTTCAACTGAATTTTCAAGCTGTGCTTGAAAAGACAGAGAACACGTTCAAAATACTTCAAGAGCTGTCTCAGCCTCTGTTCACAGTCAACAGAGGCAAGTCTTATCTTTTAATACAAATAAGATTGCATTTACACAGTTTTTGTTCAGATAGAATATCTGAAGCTCATATAATTACTAGGTTTATATAAACTTCTCAAGAAAAAAAAGAGTGTACTAAAGCAATACGTGCATCCTGTCCATGCACTAATGAGATTCAGCTTCACTAAAGGGTAGCCAGAATTCATTGCAGGCATCCTTCTCCCATTTCTTTCAAGACCTAGCCCTCCTCTTTTGTTTTAGTAGACTAAAACCTCCATTTTTAAAAACTCCCACTTATTTGGGAAGAAAACTCAATTCCTTCTGTTGTTAGTATTAGCTTAACAGCATGTAGAAGGAGGTTGGCTTAAAAGAGGCAAGATCCAAGGTTCTTGAACTCAGTGACTCTTTCCTCAGCCTCTGGCAGAGATGATCAAGGCCTGTAAGACTTTGGGTTATCCCTGAGACTCAGTGGACACCCACCAACACCAAGCTCAAGTACCTGCATGCGTATTTGAACTGAGTGGATCTGTGAAGGGGGAAGGAAGAAATGAAGAGGAAGGTAAAAAGGTGTAGCAAGGAAATATATATGGAAGTAAAACCTATTCTACATGAAAGAAATCTCTGGATTGCTGATCTAAGATACTGCTAGAGGAAAATTACAGTCTCTAAAGTACTTTGAGGACAGCAGACAAGTAGATTCATCACTGTCTCAGAGTCCATCAAAAAGTAAAGAACCCTCTGTTAAAAAAATTCATTCTGCATATCTAAATCAGAAAAGTAGAGCAAACCAGTTTCAACAATATCATGAAAAAAGCACTCAAATCTGCAGGACTCAGATATGCCCAACATCTGCTGCCATGGCTGGAAAGAGGAGAGCTGGTGCCTCGCCATCCCTTGCAGCCTATCACCACAGGAGTTGGTAACCCTGAGCAGAGGCCGGAGATCACTCTGTCAGACAAAGCTCTGAGAAAACCTCACAGCTGCCTGCAATATGTGTCTGCTTAAGATCTGAATGAATTTTTTGAACAAATGGATTTACAGAACCCTGTAATTCCATATTCTTAAAAACAAACAAACAAAAAAGAACATGCAAATAAGATGAATGCTTTTGGCTGACAGATCGAAAACACTTTCCCATTACTGGAGAAGAGTTTTTTTCCCAGTACATCCCAAATGAAAAATCAGTGGCATCATACTAGTTGCCAGTCACACATCATCCCACACTGCTCACACCACTTCATGCACAAGATTGTCTCCAGGAGAAATTCAACTGCAGAACCAGAAGCAGTCCTTAGGAAAACATGATCTTTGGTACGCATAACTGTTTGCAAGCAATTCTTTTGCTGGTCAAGCTTTTGCCTTCAGCAATTTTGGCTTCTCATACTACTCTAGTACTGTTAGGAAGGAATCCAAGTCAAAATTAATAAAACTGGGTTTTTTAAAGGAAAACTTCTTAAACTGAGGAAGTAACAAAATATATGCATAGTCCTGCTAAGTATGAGCTACATGAAAACAGCTTCAGGCACCAATATCCTAAGACCCTTTAGGATTAGAATATTAAAAAAAAAAACCCTACAATCCTGAAAAATTGTACCCATTCAAAGAAATTATTATAAAATCTCTGTAAAAATATAGAACGTGATTTTTCAAGCATTTTAACTACATTTAAGAGTTTAATGATCTGCAAATCCCTTTGAGCTATTTTATATAATTTGTGTTTAAAAAAAAAAAAAAAATCACCTTACAAACGGGCAAAAATAAAATTTTACAAGCATTTCCCCTCCATTCTGCATTTTTATTATCCAAACATGACTTCAGAGAAACCAGATAAATAGTTTTAATACTCCATGTCCAACACTCATTTCAAGGCACAATACACCAGGAAATACTTGGAATAACTAATCTGAGCACAGATTCCATAATGAACTCATTCTGCTGAAAACAAATGTGGTTCATGGCAAGAAATTGGTGTTGGAGAACTACATATGGCTAAAGATCTTACTCCTAGTTTCTCGATCCATGCTTGTCATGACTGCCAAAAAACATTACAGGCAGAGGCAGCTAATGCAGCTGGGCAAATATTTCTTCTGCAACCAGTGCTTTAGGCCAGACACGTCACACCAAGTATCTCTGCAGGTAAGGAGAGGGAGTAATTTTTTAATGGTTCAAATTCACACACAGTTTTCTATTAAGGTGGTTTCTTTTGGACCTGAAGGAAAAAAAAAATTGCTCTGCAAACTGTCAATTTACATTAACTTAGAGGTTCATGTTTCTTCTTAAGAACAATTTGTTGTAAAGACTACCCTAAAAGAAGGGCTCAAACAGCAGAATCCAGTTTCAATTTTTTAAAAAAAAATCAGGATAATTAAAATTTTAGAGAAAAAAAGAAATCCTTTCAAATGGTACTCATGAAGACTAGGGAGAAAGATGACAAATCCAAGTTAGTAAGAAGAAATTATATGATCATCAGCAGAAAGTTATCCCAGTTTGAAGATGTATAGCATAGAGTTAAGAAACGAAAACTGAACACAAAAATACTAATTTTCTATTACAATCCTCTGGTAACCCACACAGACAAAATCTCAATACATTTTCAGAGGCAAAGAACATCGGTAACCATTTATAATCCACACGTTATTTAAAGTAATACTAGAGTGTGAGTAGAAAAATCACTATGACAGAACTGCCATCTTTTTTAGTAGTACAGTTATTTTCCCCCCAAACTACGCTCAGATTCCCCTTTGGGCACACTGGTTAGCTCTGGATTATGCATTTTGGATTAAGGTTTAAAAATCAGTATACAAACTAGCAGTTAACAATCCATTAGCTTTTTTGGCAGAGGAACTGTGGTTTTCCTGTCTTTCTACAGTACCTAACACACAGGTCTTGTATAGGTCTTAGCCTCCAGCTGAGATTCCTGAAATAGCAGTGAATCCTGTTAAGTGTTTTCTCTGGAGTTTGAAAAGCCAGGCACATAGAGGTAACTACCCTGGTTGGGACAAGGAAGGAGAAAGCTAGAAAAGGAGAACTGGTGAAATGTAAGTGGCACAACCCAGTTTAGACACAGAACTTGTTCTCCTTTTGAGAAGCTCTCATGCACAGGCATCCATCAGGACTTGTGAGACTGTGAGGCATGCAAAGGTAAATGAAAACAAAAATACTATAGTTGATCAGCAGAGCTCTAAACATACAAGAAAAGAAGGAACTGTCCCAGTTTCAGCTATGAAATGCCAAAAAGCACCGGTTTTATTTCATGCACTTTTTTTAAACACAGTTTTTTTATTATTTTAAATTGAAGAAATATATTCTGGCATTTGGGATTTATATTTCAAAGCTGTTTTTCTAGAGTTGTGGTGGATCTGCTGCAATGTGTTGAATACACAATTTTTTATAGTTTTCAGAAAAGCCAAGTGACCTGAAGTATATTCATACCCCAATTCTAAGTCCACAGGATTTTCAAAAGCAAACTTATACAGTCAAGTCAAGAGTGGAAACTGAAACAGAAGTCTAAACCAGCTTCCAACAAATAAAGCACAAATAAATACAGTAGCTAATACACACACCCATGGACTTATGACTCAAAAAAAAAAAAAAAAAAAAGCAGAAGGCCAGAAGGAGATCAGACTTCTCTTGGCAAATTCATCATGGGAACATGTGGGCAGCTTGGCAGCCATGCAGTGAGCTGATACAGTGATTGCAGACAAGTGTGATTCAGACCAGCAAATCAGAAATGACACAACACAGCATTCTTACTTGAGCAATCCTTTAGCCTAGTGTAAACAATTACCTGAAAGTAAGCAAGCAAACCTATTTTAAGAAACTATTTGTACCTATTTATTTTATTATACATATACACAGTAAAATCTTTTTCAGTTGCATAATCTCTCCTCACCTGAAGTTTGAGAAATCTGTATTACACAAACTGCAGGCAGTAACAAATAAACAGTAGAAGAAGTCACCAAGATAATAGTATATAAAAATATATGGCATATTGTGGTGTAATGTAGGACGATGAGGTGGGTCTAATTAAGATTCTAAATTTAGATTTTTAAATACAATCTAGGCACTTATCCTCCCATGATAATTATAGGATGTATAGTATGGAGCAAAATAAAATGTCTAAAGAAAGATAAAGCTCACTCTAGAATAGATACCTTGCAGTCACTAATCCAAATTGCTCCAATTACTGTATTGACTACAGACCAAGTTCGGATTTGCACACCTAAGCACTTACTGTCAACTGGCAGGGTCAACAGTATCGGAGCAGTCAACATTGCTCGTTATGGTAATAGTATTAACTATAAATCAGCTGCATAAGAGGCTTTCACAGCACCAGCTGACAGCCATGCACAACATTACGTATCTCAAGGAGCACTAGTTGCCCGTAGGTGGGCTGCTACATCAAGCCCCAACTGTCCTTTTGACTCTCCAATCCACAATCCACTGAAAAATCATCTTTGAATCATTTATATCACTACAGGGATTTTTAATCTTGCAGCAACCAAAAAATTTCTAGAGCTGCATTTGTACACTTTCAACCAGAGATGGTTGTCTCAAAAGTAGATTTCATGTAATTTTAAAGCCATAAAATAAGTTACAAAGCACAGTACATAAGGGGGTAGCAACACCCCACCTCCCAAACCGACAGACTTGTACATCTTACAGCACCTGCAGATGAAATTATTTAAATGCTCAGGGAGAAGTGTGTTAGAGCAAGGTCTGCAGAGATGTTTAGGCTCTCACTTTTCATGTGAGAACAATTCTGCAGGCCAGCAGGTATGAGCTGGTGTGAATGTCCTCCGTAGGGTCCCCATGTCTGTGGATGGAGCAATAATTTCCAGCATAGGAGGCAACACTGTGCCTGCCAAGAAGCCGTGTGTGAACTCTCCCAAGATCTGCCCAGCTCCAGAGCCTGGTCATGCTGTTGACTCCACGAGAACCAATAAACTCATTATACCCCGAGTCACCAGCTCTGCACAAGGCCCCAGCACAACCTGTCTTCAAGTTGAACTCAGACCACAACCAGAAAGGCAGTGGCTGCTGCATGCAGACAAGGGCTGTGGAGAGACACCTGATGAAACAAGGAAGGCATCCTGAGGGATTTCCTGAAAACCCAGCTTGAAGGTACATTAGTACAAGCCTTGCAAAGAGGGAAGGCTGCCCTCCCTGTTGTGGCTCCCACCTGGGAGCTACAATGAACCTACGCATGAGCAAACTGGGACCTGAATCAATGGGTGCGGTTATCTGTACTAACAGCAACACCCTGATTCTGTTTGTTAAAGCAGCTAAATTAATAAGAGGCATACTAACAAGTATTGGTTGTGATCTGTGTCTCCCCTAATTCAAGCCCCTAGCAGGTACAACCCACCACTGTAGAAAGATCTGTCCTGGCTCTCTTGGTTGCCCCTGGCAGACAAGACCAAACAGCAGCATGAAACAGCTTAAATTTTAGAGTCAGAGAAGCTGAACAAATATTCAGATGTTGGGTTTGGGGATTTTTTTGTCCCTGGCTATTTCTGAGCCATCTTTATTTGTTTAAAATTCCTTTGGGTTGTATCGACCTTCAAAGATGCCTACTTGGGAAAGCTCTGGCTACAGGAACCACTCTGGAAAAAGACAACAGCAGTTTACCACATCATTTACAAAATTATTGAGCATGTTCTTATGACAGATGTTAATTTTCAACACAGATTACCTATGCCATAAATTAAAAACACTGGTTGTAAGCCACATGAGAGCTCTAATCCCCTGGATGAACCATGGTAAATCAATCTTGAAATTCATTACCGTCTTTGTCAATACTGTCTTCTGAAGATGTATCAATGAGCAGGTTTATTCTCAGATATATAATTTATATAATAATAGTATAGTATTATTAATAGTATATTAAATTGCAATTTAATTAATGATAGTGATTTTTAAAAAATACAGATGTCACTAAGTTTTACTATACCATATCTGAAATTCCACTTAAAATATTGATTCAGTTGTATAGTAGATGCTGTGAGTACCCTGTATCTCTAATATATAACTCTAACCAAAGGATGCCTGCAGTGCTATCAGTGGAATAACTGACATGATATCCCTATTTATGGAGGGAAGTTAGATGGACACAGTATCAGCTGACATAAAATATATTGTTAACCATAATGATTACAAACAAAAGGGCAAATAGTAGCTCTTTAACTGTAATAATTTTACAAATAAAGTACAGTCACCAGGCATGCAGTCTCCAATATGTAGTGTTTACATTTGCAAAATCAGGTCTTATTCAAGAGTCAGGCACGACTTCCATGTAGGTTGGAGAGGAATTTCAGTAACTGCCAAAAATTCCATCTGTCTGAAATAAGTACTTAACCAAATACAGGTTAGTAAGCCCTGAAATCCCAAGGGAATTTGATAAACCTCATATGCCTAATGGATTTTATTGTTGCCTCTCAGAGACTGAACAGATTATCAACTACTGTATTCTGGGCTTGTGATAGGACTAAGAAACTAATTTCTTTTCATTAGCTTGATAAAAAATTAACACAAATAAATATTTCAAATACTGTAAAATAGAGTTTCATAGAGGAGAGCAGAGAGCAACCTAAATAATGATCTTCTAGTACTACAATGGTATACATCAAATCTAAAAGAATGGCCTAAAATAATGCAACACAAAAGGATGTGATCAGAAATAGATGGTAAAGGCACATTTCTGCAGAACTACTTCAAAAAAGATGCACACTTGAAGGTTTTCTTAGTGGGCAATTAAAAAAATAAAAGCTTTCCACACAGATTAGCATATCTTAAACTTGTATTTTCAAACATCTTCCTAATTATGGCAACACAAAAAGAAGTTAATCTCTAATGAGCAAGCTATTAAGTGCCTACTTGGCTTGCAGATGCTGACACACAGGCGCCTGCAGTAAACCTTATGTTTCATACTGGGTAGATGTTTTTCCTTGACTCACAGTAGCTCCCACCCATGTGGTCCTCAAGCTGAAAGACACTGGAACAGCTCCTTCCACACCTGTAACAGTACCAGCCTCATTAGCTTGTAAGGATTCTCCCTACTGCATCAAAGTGGTGACAGGGAGACTGGCCAGCCTGGTGAACTACAAAGATTTGACCTGAGAGCCAAGGGCACTGAACTGTGTACAGTGACACCAGTCACACAGATTATCAGATTACTCAGGGATAGTGTACTGTTCCACTGCGTCTAGAAGTTACGTGGCTACTCAAAATTAGTCCTCTGGGCACCCTCCACAGACTATGAGGAAAGACTGAGTAGGACCCTAGGTGGTACCCTTTCCTCTTTTTTAGTTCTATAATGTAAAGAACTATTTCAGACAAAATGTGTGAAATGAATACTTCCCACCGTCACAGATAACCCAGGGTTTCTATTGCCACAGTCTGGTAATACAATATGTAAGCCTTTCACTCATACACAGTCACCATATATTGCACACCTATTGACATTCTACCTATTGCCAACTCACTTTTCCTTTAATCACCTCAGTCTACGAGCTGGTAGTACATGTATACGTGAAAATAGCAAAGCCTATCCAAACTCTGTTTTTGGGGAGTTTGTTTCATCCAGCCTTGGCATTTTTTCCTCAGAATTCTGCAGTACATTAAAATCAATGTAAAGCAATATGCAAAATTTACACTCACTGAATGCACCTGATCTATAAGCTGTAGCTGCCCATCCCTCCCCTGGCTACCCAAACCCACACAAACACAATACATAGTGAGAGAATGTATAGATATTCAAGTCATTTTTTCTTTCATACATTGTTCTATTAGTTTTGGTCAGTACATAACAACGAAACACCTGTTTTCATGACATGGCCCTCCTTCAATTTTGAATTCTTAAACACTCAGAGTAGCCATCTAGTAAACACTCATTACTAGAACCACGGGGTAGGATCATCACAGCATCTGAAATAGCAGCAAGGGATAGAACAGTGCACATAACTTTGTCACACAGTTACACCTCTTCCCAAAAACTGTAAGCTTATCTGTACTTTGCTACAATTTTGTTTGGTTCTATCCCTTTAGATTAAGTCAGGAGGAATACAATTAGGGACCAGATTGACTAGGAAGACAAACCCTTGAACTCAACAGGAAAAATAAGATACAGCCAGGGTAGAATTTTAGAGAGAGCTCTAATGTTGTAAGTTAAAACTGTTACTTAAGCAGTTATAGAGAGAAGGTAAAGTCATGCAGCAGCCTTTGAGAGCATGCAAGAAGTTAGTTGATTGAAGGAAGATATCTAGTATTGGCAGAACAATTCCATTTAAAACTGCTATACCAGATTCATTCGTACAGCTCTGCTTTTGCTGAGATACAGCCTGTGTATCAATAGTATCTGTTTGCATAGAAAAGATCAGACTGAAATGAATCATGGAAAAAGCTGTGATAAAATGGGGTGTATCACTTTTCTTTTTATTTGACTGCTCTCCAAAAGAGCTTGACTCATTAAAGCAAGCAGAAGATTAAAGAAAAGTGAGCATTATGGAAATAAAATCTAAATGGTAGTTAAGGAAACCAGCCAATATAAGACCATCTGAATTTGCTATCAGGCACACAGAGCTCTACCTGAAAGAAAATTCGCGAAGATGAAAAAAATTACAAGAATTCCCTCGCAGAAAAGCCAATTAATTTCAAGTTGCTAATGTTTTCAA
Source organism: Myiozetetes cayanensis (assembly GCF_022539395.1). Lineage (NCBI taxonomy): Eukaryota > Metazoa > Chordata > Aves > Passeriformes > Tyrannidae > Myiozetetes > Myiozetetes cayanensis. Next base: position 80,637,097 of record NW_026087411.1, on the reverse strand, counting down.
AGCCAATGAAGTTGGCTTTGACTTCTTATCTAACTATGCCACTCTAAGAAACTCAAGTCTAAAACAAAATGAAAAAAAAAAAAAACAACACAACAAAACAGAAAAGAAAAAACAACAACAAAAAACCCCACCCTAAACCAAAACATTACATTAAGAAACCAATTTTCTTTCCAAATGTTGAAAAATGTATCCTGGTAGTAAATATTAAACACAAGACTATTTGAATCTGAAGGAAATGCTGATGCTGCTCCTCAATTCTAACTTTTCATTCCAATTTGCTAGTATCTAATTATGCAGACCCACTATAAGCTTTTTCTAGCTACCTAACTGAATAACTGTTGCCTTTCCTAAAGGAAACTATGGTGCCAGATCCATCACTTGTACAAAGTTAGAACAAATATCTCATTTAATCCTAATCATTAACCACTGCCCTTGATGTAAGGTTGTTCTGGACACACTGAGCTAGCAGACCTATAAGTACATCATCTACACAACATAGTATGGAGCAACCAGGAACACAGAACAGGAAGAAGTTTTGAGATAAATTGGCAAAACACAGTATTTTCAGACTAATAGCTAAGCAATATCACAAAAAAAAAATACTTCTAACAGAATTTTTCAAGTCTTACATGGAGTCCTTAAACTTAAGATACCACTTGCAACATATTTTAGGCAACACTGAGAGATCTGCTTGGGTAAGAAAGACCATGGATCATTAATTCTCATAAGTTTCATAACCAATTAACTACAAAATAAGTCTGTCCACTTCTTGAAACCTATCAACAATCCAGAGTAATGCCAATCACACCAGTAACACCAATATTAAGCCCCTTTCATGCAAAATTGAACAAAAAACACAGTAACAAAACCAACTCAGAAGGAAATTTTCACTCTGTTCATTAACCTCCACATTACAAATGAGCACACTAAACTTATTTTATGAATTCCTAAAGTTCAAACTCAAATCATTACTCATTACAGAAGATGGAAACATGCAAAAAAAGCGCACATAAATAATAAGGGTTATATTTAAAAAAAACAATCCTCTCCACCAAAGTCCTAGCTGAAATTCATGATGCAGTGAATCCACAGGACTTATTGAGCAATAATCACTTCTAGCCTTAACCTCCCTTGCCACCCAACAGAAAGCTGCCTTTGGGGCACATTAACTTTCTGGACATTGTTACGCAAATATTTGGGGGGCTGGAGGTTTGACATGAAAAAAGCATAGTACAGAAGTACTAGTTTGTCTAGTGCAGGCAACGAGGTTGTAGCCATCACTTGGGATTTTGTTTTACTAGTTTTACTATTTCTATACATATATGAGACCACATCTTACTTCCAGTCTGACAGTAGATAATCTTCAAATGCATTTATTGCACACTATTACAAGAACTCCCACGTAAGTATGTTAAGGATCTGCACTGTCGTCAGGGGCAAGAAATAGGGAGATAGGAAAAGAGACAGTAACAAGAAAACCCGATACAGATCCATTTTGACACTAAGGCAAAATTTTCCTTTCCTGAGTGTCATGTTTCTTCTCTAAAAGATGAAAGGATCACAACAAAAAGGCTGAAAAGCTTATACAACAAAATACACATACTTATTTTCTCGAACAGCAAAATAAATTGAATCAACAGTGTTTCAAAGAACACAAAATCCTGTTCTTTAGCTTTAGTCACCCCAGCTGCCTTTTGGGGGTTTTAGACAGCTTAACTTTAAATGCAAAAGTAGACCACAATCGTGGTTGTCTGTACCTTGCCTACTTATACTGTAGTAACACTGCCAGCTGCTATTCAGACCATTTCACTTGCAGGTATAGGAGCCTTCAGATATTCACAATCACTCCCAATACCTATGTACTGAGAGCTGGACAGCAAGCTCCACAACAAAACAAAATCTTTTTTTTCAGCACTGGGCAAAGGTAACACTGCTTGCTGTGCGAAATGAGAGTTGGCTGGTTTTTAGAGGAACTAGCTTAACTCTCCTTCCCCAAAAGTGTTGGTCTCAAAAGCAGTTGTACAGAAGCATCAGTTTTAAGTCTCTCAGCATAGCAAACCAATGCTTGAAATGAACAGATTTCTTTCATCAATACTGGCATTCAAAATAAGACCATATGTCTAAGCTATAATATGCAAGATTTTCCAAAGACTTATTTTCCAAAGCCTATTTTTCCAGTAGGAAATGTGATTTACATACACTGAACTTTAGGATTTATTTACAAGATTCACAAGAAAAACTGGTTTCATTATAGTATAGAAAAACTACTTCTCACTGCTCGCAGGAAGCAAGTTTCAATACTGCAAAGTCACTAGCCTGCTTAGAGACACTGACCCAATTTATTTACTGGGTGGTCTGTGAGATCTATCTGCCTCTCACAGCAGCCAAGAGAAGTAGCTGAATTTTCTAGAAAAAAAAAGTAAAACCAGAAAAGGCACACTAAGGAGTTGCTGGAAGCTGCTGAAAGAACACAACAGTAAGCAGAGAAAGAGTGCCGAACTGATGTGACTGAAAGCAATGGAAATGGAAAAGTTAAACAGAAGGCCCAAGCAGATGGGGAGTGAAAAGCCAGCTAAGCAAGTGAAACAGTAACAGGATTTATTTTCTATGAATAACTGAAAGACAGTTCAAACGCAGGAGTCATAGACAAAATGGAGCAAGTCCAACCTGCGCAGAGAACACTAAGATCAGAGAACATGCATGAATGCAAATGTGAAGGCTGGAGAAATGAAGCTCAGAAGAATACAAGAAGGAAAAAAACAGGTGCAGCAAGTAATTGTGCCAGAAGAGCTTTGGACTGCTGCAATCTGCTTTCCACACACTACACACACAAAGAACCTTACTTTGCTGTTTGCTCCTATTTATGCCTGGATGGAAAACTGAAATCACACTGCAAAAGGCAACATTTCTTTTTCCAGGCAGGGGTGGGCAGCACTACCCCACTGGAACCTCATAAAGACGAATCCAGAGCCCAGGCTGGGTTTCAGCAGGAATCACAAATCACACGCTTAGAGGGGAATATGAGAGTCCCTCAAACAAAACAGGTACTCAAAACACGTCATCCACGGGGAAAGCATCTCCCAGCTTGGCAAGTTTTTAAAGCTGGAATCTTTAAATTACTGTGTTGAATCAGAACTATTTAGTAGTCCTCTGCAAAATGAACGTTTTTGTTTAAGGGTTTAAACAAGTCCATTATTAGTAGTACTGTAGAAAACAGTAAAAAAAACCACCCTACTAGATGCTCTTAATTTATTCCACATGTGTGAAAATGAGCTGAGTAGCATTTAGAGATTTCTAACCTTCTACACTCTAAAGTAGGGATACAGGTTGTGAAAGGTACATATGCAACTCCAATAAGCACGGATAATTAGAAAATTCTGAATTTGTGTGTACAGAATCCACATACAGATATACTCATGACAAACTGGGTAAATACAATTTACTAAAGAAGAAACACATTCTGGTAAAAACAACCAAAGAAAAATACATTTCTAAAGTAAAGTAATTAAGTCCCGAAGCTTTTGTTTGGGTTATTATCTATGATACTATGGTATCTAATGCTTGCATTTCTGAAGTGTCAGTGATAGCCAAGTTTAAGATCTGTTACCTAAAAGTAGGTCAGGAGAACCTCTTGGCTGGGCTCATGTAGCTCTGCAGATCAGTAGATCTTGTACTCACAACTGTGTCAAGTTTGAATGCCTTCTCATTCTTTGCTATCAGTTACATTGTTAAAGAAATCTGCCTGTTCAAAAACCCATCAACTCACATCCTTCTAAGAGGAATTTTGCATTACAGTAAATTCACAGTCCTTCAGAAATAAAAAATTTTAGTTTGTTTGTTTCAGACGAAATCTTGCGTGAACACGCCCAGCATTGGCAGAAGTCCACCAAGCAAATCCCAAAGATTTCAGTATACCTTCTAAGCCATTAAAGCAAAACTTTTATCTAGACCATTAGGTATCTTTTCACACACCTCTCTTCAGACAAATACACAACAGTAATATAAAAGTGACCTCTGCTTATTCTGTTTAGAAAATAACTCTTTGCTTTCCATAAGCTTCCCAAGCATTCCTATTGATTTTAATAAAGAAATGGAATGGTAAATGTCATAAATAATACTGCAGGCAGCATGAATAAAACAGAATTCAAGTAATAAAAATCACATGATTATAAAAGTCCTCTTCTCCCTCCATCACCACACCACAAATCCAACCACATGTTGGGCTCTGAAATGGCTGATCAGAAATTGAGAATATCTGTTTAGGTTAGCACTGTTTCATAGATAATTACCACTGGAGAGGGAGCATGTCTAGGCTGGTTTCCATTGTTTGATTTTTTTCTTTTTTTTTTTCCCTTCTAAAGAGAGGAAAACACTAGAATATATCCCAAGCTTTCTTCAAAACTGGATGCAAATAAGTCCACATGTCAACATTAGACAGTTTTATATGCACAGTTCATATGCCCTACATAGGCTTGAGGCTTGTTCTTACAGGTATATATATTAACTGAAAAAAACACAAAGTTGTTTACCCCTTTGAGAAGAGCACTCAAGCTACAACTTTGAAGTTGTAATGAACTATCACTTTTTTTTGCCCCCATTAAATCAATTATTCACTTTACTTCTAAAATGTTTGATTTAGAAAAAATATTGTCCTTAAGTTGATAAAATGTCTATGAGAGACATAAAACCATGGATGACAACACTTTAAACTTTATGAGTCCTTCAGTAACACTTTTAAAAACAGACAGAAGTTCACTATTGGGTTGGAAGACGAAAGGCAGGACAACAGATAAGAAATAATGGGATTTATGGGGTTAATTTCCCCTTGTAGCATCTAACCCTGCACATATATGGCACTTTGGTTGTATTGATGTGAAAAGAGAGATGCTGTTTTTAACCAGATAATTTACAGTCCCACATAACACATAAAACCAGTAAGCACATAAAACCTAACTATCTGAACCATCCTTACCCATCTAAACTAGTTTTCATTGTTCCCTAGAAGTCAGCTGTCACTGACTTTTTAAAAAAAATACAGGAAAACAGTTAACAACTGGACGATATTTTAAGAGAACAAACGTTTATAACTAGGTATCCATGAAGTCTAAACCATTATTATATGCATACAGTTCATGACAACCACAAATGAAACAGAATCATGCAGCTTGGAAAGGACTTAAGGAGGTCCCCTGGTCCAGCTCCTACTGAGAGCAGGTCCAGCTGGTCATGGTGTTCAGGGACATCGCCAGGTGAGTACTGAGATTCTCCAAAGGTGGAGATTCCACTTCTTTCTAAGCAGTGCCTGACTGCACTTGGCTATCCTCAAGGCACAGCTTTATTGTTCCTCAGAACTATTTCAAATTTTCCATATTCCAACTTGTCTTCCTTGCCTCTGACCCTGCCACCATGTCACCCAGGCCTTTTTTGACCAGGTTGTTTTCTCTCCAGTTGTTTTCCAGTCTGTTCTGTTGCACAGGGTTATTCCATCCTAATTGCTGGGCAGCTCATCTGCCTTTATCAAACTTTGTGAAGTTCCCATCAGCCCATTTTTCCAGTTTTTCTAGGTCATTCCACAAAGCAGCCTGCCTTCTGAAGTGTATAGTCCGCAAGTTTGCAGAGAGTGCAGTCTGTCTCATTACACAGCTTATTCATACAGATACTAAACTGTTCAGGCCATTACGCTTTAAACACTATATTTCACTATTTGAAATAATAATTTTATTCCACTTCACGATGAAATAGAAATCCTAAGTAGAGCACAAAAGCAGCGGTCTGAACTGAGAACCTCTCAACACTGTTCTAAAGTCTCCTTCCATACAAGTAAAATTCAGAACAAGTCATGTCTAATTTACTCCACTGCAATACCCACATGAGAATCTCACCTGGGATCACCAGCAAGTATAACAAATTCTTCAGCCAGAAATCCTATGAAACTGCTGTAGCTTACACTTTCTTGCACTAGAAAGTAAGTATTACTGGTTTTCCAACCAAGACCAAAGCAATTTTATACTATTTGAAATTTAATCTTTAGAAAACCAAATTATTACACAGCCCATCTTAAAATGCTGCCTCTAAACACTGTTCTCCTTTTGTTTATTTTGGATTTTGAGTATTCTTTTAGTTTCTCAAAATCTATGCAGTCTTCAAAACTAGTTGTTTACTTTTTATTTTATCTAATAATAAATGAGGAAAACGATAATTTTAACTTTCTCTTTGAAGGCTTTTCTCATGTTGTTGAGATATGTTTTCTTTCCTTATCTTCCCTGGGCTTGGTCTGTCCTTCCTTTAACTTCTACTCCCCTGTGGTGCTTGATAGGATTTTCTGGATCATGGGGTTTGTTTGGGTTTGGGTTTGTATTTTGTTTCTAAATATAGGTTTTTAAAAATTGAAAGGATAGTTTGCAATAATTCCTCAAAAATGAAAAATAAAATAAAATCAAAATGTTGCAAAAGTATTTCGCCAAAGACAACTGTAAATATTCATTTTTACTTTCTCATTTTTCTCTTCAAACTGTCTTTTTCTGACAGAATCCAGCAGCTAAGTGCTTTCTCTGTTCAAGGGGTAAATAATCTGCAACAACAGAAAGCATAATAAACATCTGTTAACGTACTAGCAGCTTTACTGTGTTTATTTGAATGAAACTTTCTCATTTTAGGGCACATTTTTGTAGCAGCATCTACTGGTCTTCCATAGGAAACTTTTAGCTGAGATTATGAAAAGTGGGAAGATTAATCTAACCTCAATTTCTCTTGTTAACAACATCTTGTTATCCATTTTAATGTAAATTACTAATAGCTGAAAGACAGATATCTCTTTCTTTGTACTTTCCTAAGCATAGTTAATATTACTTCCAAGTTAGATCATAGAAATAGTTACAGCACCAACACAATTTTTTGTTTCAGCATAGTAGTACTTAGATAATTAATTTCTTTTGTTCTTAGTATTTATACTCATCTTACACTATTTGGCAAATTACAAACAAAATCTAAAGTCTGACTTTGTCAAAAAAAAAACATTGATGGAGGGATTTTTTTAGGTCAATTCAGAGCCTTGAACAGTTCTAAGTACAAAAAAAAGAAAATTTTTTAAAAAGCCCATGGGCATTGCAGGAACATTAAAGTACACTGATTCTGAGAGGATCATCAAACCCACAAATATTCTGTTGTTAAAAAGCTCTCATTCTCACAGTTCAACAATACTTCCCTACAGAATCAGGTAATTGATTAATCTGTTTTAAGGTACACTCAAGAGATGAATTCCAGAAGGGATCGTTTTCATGTGCATACTGAAAAATAGTTCAGAATAATTTTTTTAAACACTACAGATAGTAAGAAGTATCAGCAACGTGGAGGAGAAAGCAGAAAGAGAGAGAAAGAGACCCCTCTCTCTCCCATTGTTTCAGCTCAAACTCTGCAGATACCAAGACCTGGTGGACCTCTGTGCCTGCTCTTGGCCAACACAGGACCAGTTCACATTAAGCCAACAGAGATGCTTGTGCCAGGCTGGATCTCACGCAGGAAATCACAAACTCTAGCCAAGCAGTAATGTGAGCAACAGCCAGATGGATGTGCCAGAATCAGTTCCTGTTGTCTAAGATAGTAGCAAAACTATGCTGACAAGAAACTTCCTCCAGCAGGCATACATCCTATCTCCATGAGAGGGCTCTACTGACACAGCTGCATCAGCAGAGGCTCTGTTGCAACCCTTCACAAAATCACCGTCCATCTTCCCCATGAGAGCCTTCAAGAGCTCTTCACATCACTACCATAAGAAAAAAAAAATAAAAGGATGTCTGGTTAAATAATTTCAGTTTGTGTAGCTTGTTTCTGTGCAAGCCACCCTTTAAACATGTACACACACAAAAAAAGGGCTTCAATCTGGTCATGCATTTGAGACCAAATGAAATGGAAACTAATACATGACCCTGATTAATGCAGTACAATGTCTGAAATTAAAAGCATTGTTATTTTCCCTGCTGAGGGAGAGCAGATAACAATGTCACCCACATCATTTTAGAAGCAGGGAAAGGGAGACAGAACATCAGTCAGGACACTTTCCCAGTAGAACACACTTAAAAAACCTGTAGCATTCCAGCCCCTTGAATGAACTGATTCTTCCATTCATTTAATCAGATTTCTCTTGTAGAAATACAAGAGAAAAGATTTCTCTTGTAGAAGAGAAATCTCTACAAGATTTCTCTTGTAGAAATACAAGAGAAAACCTAACTACTTTTATAATAGGAAAAGTTTCTGGAACCTTTCAGGCTGTGACAGTTAGGAATGTACGCAATTTGTATTCTGCCTTGTTTTTGAAATCTATCTCAAAGTCCCTATCCACACCTGAGCTATATCCTAAAAATGTTTTAAATTTTGTCAAGGATTAGTGTCTAACCAGCATAAAGATTTACAGAACCATGCAAACCCAATTTTCCAGGTGATACCCCTAATACAGGACTTTCTAACTCTGGAAGTTTTTTCCTAGGTATACACACATCAGTGAACCAAAATAAAAACCAGGGAATGTATCACTATTATTACTAAATATAAATACCATTGCACATTCTTCCCAATATTGTCTAGGAGAATTCATGGAAAAGCTGAACTGTGATGGTCTTACAGGCTATCAGAACACGTTTTACCTAAAAAGCTGGTTATTTGTTCTTCACCTCCACATTTTGCTAACATAAGCTCTAAGATCCCTTTATTAATTCATTTTATGAGGTTTTTTGCTTTGAATGAATATGCAGAAAAGTGCATAAACGAAAGGACTACAAATTTTGTTTCAAAGCCAGCAGAGTTGGGGAATTTGAATGCTGTATGTGAAGCCAGAATGAGAAGCTGCAGACAGACTAGCACGTAGGTAGTAGGTCAGCATCCAGGGAGTAAGGCTCAGAGAATCTTCCCCATTTGAACTCTAGACCAGATGCCAATGCCACTGTTTGCATCTGAATTGGCACTAGGCAATAGCAAGAGAGACTTTATAACAAGATACTACTAGCTTAACAGCATAAAGGTAGTTAGCTATTTAATGCTAGTTAATATCTCACATAAAACAGCACTTTATCAAGACATTACACAAGAAGATAGCAGTATCCATACAACAGTAGTAGGAGCCACAGGAATGTCAGCATTAGGTTTGGTTACTATATGTTACTACATGTACTTCTATTTTGTTTTTTCCCTTCAAATAGGGCTGTAGGAAACACACAAAAACATACTGACCCAAAGACTGTCCATCCAAAGTGACTAGATAAGAGCCAAGGAAAGGAAGCTGAAAACATGTCACTAAAGGTTTAACACCTTTTGTCAGGAAGGAAAGAGAAGGGAGCAGCCAACTCTTTTCCTGAAGCTGAGAAGAAATACAGGAGGGATTGCTGGCACCATGAATCTCTATATCAGCTCTGGATCCTCAGGATTCACTATGTAGTAGCTAGTAGCTATCTTGTCACTAGTAGCTATGGGCACTGGACCATACTTCATTTTTAGAATGACAGGTAAAGCAAGTGCAGCAGAAATATTTTCATCTGTCTGATTTAGAGCGCAAAGCTTTTTCATGACTTTCAAGAACTAGACCAAATATTCATATCCACACAGGGTAAGCACTGCTTCCAACTGAAGAGGTTTTCTATAAGCTATTTTTGTGTATAAGTTGAATGACAAAAAAGCATGTTGAACATAGATAGGTCTACATGTCAATTTTTTCACTCTTTCATTATTACATTCTATGAAATAATGTATTTCTCTCCACTACAGAGCAAACTTTCCATAGGTAGAGAGACAGTAGCACTTTAAGTTGCCTTTGCTAGTTTTAGCAACTCGCTCAACTGGAGCAGATGACAGCTTGGAAGGCAAACGACAGGACACTCTCAGGAAAGTGCTGCCCACATTTTGGTACATGTCTAATCTCTCTGATCTTATTTACTTGTAGGTGAAAGTCTCTCACTTTTTTGTTATGAGAAGGATGGTTGCTCAAGCAGAAAAAAGTACAGTATATCAGCACTAACTTTGAGCCACGGCAATGTCATATATTGTCTGATAACAGTGAAATTCTCATAAAGGCTCTTGTCTTCTCTTGCATGGATGTATACAACAGCATACATCTGTGTACATTTAAAACATAAACAAAATGTTTTTACTGCACAAAAACACGTTGAGACCTATAAAAGTGCTTAAACCCAGACAACTAAAGGTTTTGAATCCCTTATGTATTAATGACATATATTTAGTGCATGAACATTAGGTATTTCACTTGAACGGGATGGAGGTTTTGAATCAAGTTTCCTGGCTGTCACCACTCACTGTATTTGGCTCATAACATGGAACAGTCTCGGAACACTTGAAATTAATTCTTTTTGGATAAAAAGCAATTAGAAGATAGGTTCCAGGAGTTCACTTAATATGTTAACATGCCTGAGCTGTAACCAGACATTCAGTTCACAGGATCAGATTACAGTTAGCTCAAAAGTACAAAACAACCCCCCAGCACAACACAAAAATTCCCCAAGCCTCCTTCTCCCTACTAAAGAAAACAAAACAAACAAATAAAAAAATTAAAATAATTTTTTAAATAGCTCCAAGCCTCAAAATCTCCTAAAAAAATCCTTGTCATTGTATATTGTATCTGATCTACAGAACAATGCTATTTGCTATTGAAAATACAAGCCATAAAGCACAGTGTTTACTACTTGCATACTGTTTGCAAATCTATAAATGTAAGCGCATTACTTTAATTAAGATGTAAGAGACTGGTGTGGAAACTATTCTAATATGAGCACAGGCTACTGCAAGTGTTCTGTTTTTCTCTCCAACAGAAGGAAGAAAAGAAAAATGTCACATTCTTTTTTATGATGTACTTGTTATATTTCCACTGACAAGTTAACATAAGCAAGAATAATATGATTAAATTATTCTGAATTGTGCAGTCATAAGAATTACACATGACTCAGAACAACTGTAAATTGAAAAAAAAAAACAGCCTACACCTCCAAGAGGAAGAACAGCAACAGATTTTGGCTTTCTCCCTGAAAAGATGTTCCTGTTCAGTGGAGATTCTGTCTCACAGAGGGCTTTTTGTGCTATTTCTACTCTATTATCATTGATTAGGTCAAGTGAAACCCCAATATGTCTTCTTTATTCTTAACCAAATTTTATGATTTATTCTTATCTCTAGAAAGCTCTATAACCAGCAAAGCAAAATCTCCAGTCACCGAGATTACTGAACGTAGAGCCACAGCCTGTTTGAGCAGGATCGGAACCACAACAAGGAAGGTGGTCAGTTAGTCAACGACATGGAGGTTGATTTAAACCTTCTTTGAAGTAGACAGCACATTCAGCAAGCTTTCAGTGCAATGGGGCACGTTTTTTAAGGAACCCAAAGATAAAAGCACACAGGTATCCCCATTTTCTCTAAGCTATAGGTCCATCATACTCCTTTTATTCTGGTTTCATTCCATTCACACGTTGCAGTATTCTGAAGCTCTCCCTGTTTTGAGCAAAAGGTTAGACCTGATAAGCCACAGGGGTCCCTTTCAACCTAAATTATTCTGTGATTCTGGGTCTCAGGTTCTAGGCTACTATTAGGGCATCCAGAAACCACTGAGAATCCAAACAAACCTCAAAGCTGTAAAACAACTTTAAGAAAGGTACTTGGCATGGGAACAGCTGACAGCTGCTCCCATGGACAGGGAAAAAAAGGAGAATTAAAGATTTCAAATATCAGAGACAGAAATCCAGCAAGACAGATTGCTTCCTTTTCCAAGTAAGTGAAATCAGTTACAACAGCAAGACACAGCGTCCTTTCTACCTGCTTTGAACTCTCAACTGCAGTAACTTATCTGTAGGTTGTTAGCCAGGAGAGTCAAGTTGCTGCTGCTAGCTTTCATATTAATTTGTTTAGTAACAGAGGTAGGACTTACTTTAATAATTCACTCAACTGGAGCAGACAACAGCTTGAAACAGTTGGTGTGCAGCCGTTTCAAACCTTTTCAAACTTTTCCTTTATGCCTTCTCTCCAGCACACTTGAACTGTGGCTTGCAGTTTAATTTCTATTACAGGACTCCAGACTTAAGCCAAGGAAAAACCATCCCTGATCAACCTGATTGTCCTCTAGGTAAAACGGCTGCACTTATGGACAAGGGGAGACAGAACATGTACTTTATCTCACTTTAAGCAAGGCTTTTAAAACTGGATCAAAAAAATCCTTGCACCCAAGTTGGGATACTATAGTGTAGATGGGTGGAAAACCAGATGGGTTTAAAAAACTGCTGTTGGACAATGGAGCTCAGAAGAGACCACTTCATGGGTTATATGGCACCTCCCAGTAAGAGGACTGCAGGAGTCTGTAATGGGACCTGTCCTGTTCAGCATCTTTATCAATGACCTGGAGAGACAATGGAGCACACTCTCATCAGGTTTGCAGGCAACACCAAACAGGGGCAACTCTGGATACACCCAATAACAGGGCTGCCATCCAAAGGAACTTAGGCTGAAGGAAAGGGCTGACAGGAACATTATGAAATTCAACAAGGACAAATGCAAAGTGTTGCAACCTGGATAGTAAACAACACAGGCTGCAGTGATCCAACCTGGCGATAGACTGACTGGCTGAGAAGGAGCAGGTCTGTTGAAAAGGACCTGGTGGATGGCAAACTGAGCAGGAGCCACCAATGCGCACAGGCAAAGGCAGCCAATGGTATCCTGGGCTATATTATTGCAGCAGTATAGTACACTAACAGGAGCATGGGTTGAGGGAAATGATCATACTGCTTGACTTGACACTCGCTAGACTGCAGAGTCCAACTTCAGGTCCCCAACACTGGAAAGACATTAATAAACTGGAGCAAGTTCAGTAAAGAGCCACCAAGATGATCAGGGCTGAAGCAGACCCCTTCTTAGAGAATTGGGCTTGTTTAGCCTGGAGAAGAGAATGTTTTGGGGGACCTAATTGCAGCCTTCCAGAACCGCTGCTTAGGCTATCTAGAAGAGCTAGGCTCTACACGTCAGTACAGGGCAGAAGGACAAGAGATAACAGGGGTAAGATAAAAGAGAGGTTCAGACCAGATACAAGGAAAAAAAATTCCTCCCGTGAGCACAAACAAATGCTTAAGTTGCCCAGAGAAGCTGTTGTACAGTCTCCATTCTTGGAGGTTTTCATGACGTGACAGGATACAGCCCTTTAGCAACCTGTTCTCTCTCCATATCTGACTGTGCTTTGAGTAGGAGGTTGGACTAGAGACCTCCTGAGATCATTTCTGACAGGAATAATGCTATGGTTTTATAGTATTTCACTCACAGTCCCCATGATAATATTGCAAGTTTCTTCTACTCAGCAGCATTCAGACATGATCTTCATAAAAAAAAGGATCATTTCAAGACACATGGCAGTTTTTAGCATCAGACACTGAAAATAACTAATTCACGTTGAGGAGTGCCAGGTACTTTCATTTCAATTGGTATGTGTTATTATGGTTGCTGATATACTCTTTGAGTCGGCAAGGAAAACAAAATGAACACACATTGGTTTCACAAATCTGTGTAAGCCAGACAAATCTGGGCCAAAGCATTGGAAAGCCTTATTAAGATAGGCCAATTGCAGCACAACAAACATACACCAAAGAAAATTCCCTAAAACTAAACTAACATGCTTTGGCAAAACTTACAGATAAATGTCAGAGCACAGACTAAATTGGGTAAGTTAAATCATGGAAAGGGTTTATAAAAATACTCTCTTTGCAAGTTCCTTAGCATGGAAAACTACAGGAGAGGGAATAATTTTGTTTAGGAGGTATTCTTCTAAAATCCAGGGTATGTTGTTCTGATGCCACATCTAACAAAACCACCCAGTTGTTAACTTGCATTTTCCTTTAACTACGCATTTCAAGGCAGAGTGGAATAGCATACATGATCTAGAGAGGCTGAGGCTCTCTTCACTCTATGACTCAAAAGCAGTTTCCAGTCATTCCAGTTCTGCTCCTGCAAACATGTATTTGGTGTTGGAAACAGAAGTTCATTTGTCTATAAAAACATATAATGTCAACTGAAAAAAGGACAGGATATGTAAGGAAAATTCCTGTTTGAATCCTACCACCTTCAACCCAAGCTGCATTTTTCACTTGGATTCCAACACCCACAGCACTAAAATAAGATTAATGAGGTTTTTATTATTACAAATTTGATTTGCTGAGGATAACAGATTAACGGAATGCAGAGCAGATTCACCATAGCAGATTCAGCTTTGGTTCTTTACGGCTGTATGTCTAACTACTGCACTATTGCTGTGTTCTCCACATGGCAGCCTCGCCTACGTAAAGTAATGAAGCGCAAGTAACAGGCCAGTACGAAATAAATGGGGCTTTTATGCATGTGCCACATTTCCTCACGGTAGCTGAAAGGTTATTTCTCTGTATTTAAGTAAACAGATGCATGTAAGTGTTTTTCACTGCTGGCAAGCTGGAGCACAGCCAGACAAGCAACACCTTTCTGTAGCTACTTATATAATTATTTTCAGGACAAGGTTCACAGATATTAATTCATCATGTAGGCTTTCTAGTCACTGCTGAAACACATAACAGAAAACAGGAATCTAGTTTGAATTAAGAAATTATTACAAAATATGATAAGAGGAGTAAAATATAATTCCATATTTTGGCATGAAAATAGATTCATTTTGCTAATTGTTAAACCTTCATTGAAATATCTTTCAAAGAAAATCACATTTTGCTAGGTATTTATACTACAGAAGTGTATTTTCCATGAATATCATAAAAATTCACACATAAAAAAATGCAGCACCTTCTGTTTAGAGGACATACACATGCATTGTTTTTAGCATATTTGAGGAAAGAATTAAAACATTTTAAAAATATATCTTTGAGGGTAATAGTCAGCTTCACCATACAGGGTACAGCAGGAGTTTTATTCAGCCTTTATAGATATTTTCTGTGCAGGACATTTTTCTCTAGGGAATCCACATCAGAATCATAAGAGTGGGAAAACAGTGTGTTTCAGATTTGTATCACCTCTGCCTATTCAACAGCTAGCAAAATCTTCAGATAGCAAAATAAACCCTTAGATAGCTAAATATACCCTTAGAAAGTCAGCCTTCATTCACATTATCACATGAATTTAAGTCCTGGAGACGTGAATTGGAGCTTCTTGCAGAAAGGAAGTTTCACTGAGTTAAAAACTACTGAGTACTGGCTAGATGGAGATTGAAGAAAGTATTGACCTGAGCTTCCTCAGGCATTCAGGTGATAAATACTGAACACCTTTTCACTTCTTCTCCCCACTCAGCTGGAATGGATGCAGGCCTTCAAATGCTGCCCAGGACCAGGAGGCTTAGAGGAGGCAGCCAAGGGTCAACTACCACTTCATCTAATTGGAACTAATCTGAATGTAGCACAGCAGGGCCTGAAGCCAGGAGCAGGTTTAGCTACACAGATGGGTGATTTCTTCCTGCCTATTTAGATTTTCCTTCCCTGCCCTGCCCCCCCAGCATTCAGCACTGGCCATAATTTGCAGTCCTGTCTAATGGATTTTCATGCACCTAGGAAACTGTATGGGCAGGAGACTACATACCCATTAACACCCTCCCTACTTTCAATGGCAATACAGCAGAAGGTAAAAGGACATGGATAAAATATATCAGGACTACTCAAATCTGACATGGGTCACTTAGATTCGACTTTAAAAGAAATATCAGCCCACTGACTGATAAGTGCAAAAACTAGAAGATGATTCCCTCCCCCATGGAAAGAAATTGTAGACAAAAATTAGATTATAGCAGTACAAAGGCAACATAGTAAACATTATCTAAAAAGACTAGTTTTATAAGACCAAGTATTTCATATTAGTTGTTATCCTGAAAATTTCTCAAATGCTGTTTGCCTTTTTCAGATGAGAAAAGTAAATGAGTAAGATTAAATAATCTTAGTGCATGACCTAGTTTCCAGTCCAGTGCCCAACCTACTACAAAATTTTGTCTCACTTGATGAAGCAGAGCTCACTAATTAAGGAAGGAAAAATGTGTGTACTCATAGGCATTACATAGTTCTGAAGTAAGACAAAGAAAGCTTTTAAGTATTTGTGAAGTGTACCTCAAAGCAAACCAGAAAGGGTGTCTGTTAGTCACACACCCTGTTTAAACTGCTGGAGGAACATTATAACAACTAAACGATACTTTCCTATATTCATCTATTCTTCTTACCTGCTTTTTACCCACTATATCCTTACTGCATAATAATTAGAGGAGTCAGTAATTAGAGATCAGTAACTAGAGATTCAGAAGAAAGTTATTTCTTGTCATAAATTAAGAAGTTTAGGAAATAACATTTGAAGGATGTGTGTCTTTATCCTACAGAAACATTTTTATTTCCTACTTGGAGTTTATCCACGTACTCCAAGAAGCACAGGAGCTCCGTACCATGAACAGCCTGGCAGGAGCACAGAGGCTCCAGTTTCATGTAGACTCTTGACCTGGAACACTTTTCCTCTTACAGCAAATGCAACACCAGGCTATGAGACAGAGCCAGGCAGGTTGTGTTTCCACAGGTAAGATGCGAAGTGAGATGCTCTACTTTTCCTGAGCTTAGATAATGTATTCCTTTCAAGCAGCTGCTGAGGATGTGTGCTGCAAGGCACCTCTGATACAGAAAAAAGGCAGTACAGTAAGACACCTTTTCTGATACCTGTTTACACAGACTAACCCACATTTATTTATTTTTTTATTTATCCTCACCTACAATTGATGTATTTAGTTCAACCACTGCGTTCTGCTAAATGTAAGAATTTGCACGCTCTAATAGGAAGTAAAAAACACAATTCAGAATTAGTAAGCTCTTTCTTTACCTGACTCTTGACTGACTTAAAAAACCAGACAGATACCAAATCCTCTATCACATGACCTAGAGCAATGCTTTATCTAGACTTCATTTACAGAAAGCAATGCAATTGGTAGGCCTCATATTTAGAGAATTTGGCACAAACTGCTGTCTTAACAAAAAGCAACAGAAAAAGGGATAAACCACGCTGGTTTTATGCTCTCCCAAGACTATAAGAATTGCATTGCCTTAGAGTCATAAATTTGCATAACTGAACTTCAAAACACTCCTGAGAGAGAGGCAACTTGAAACATCCCAAGACGGAGTTATCTTGGATTGGAAGGACAACTGTCTCACATGGGCTCCAGCCAAGAGCAAGTGAAGAATTTCAGAGAAACCTTGAGGATTAACTTGTCGAGCAGTCACCTAAAACATACAGTTTGAAGAAGACTGAAAAGCCTGGGTAGAGGGAAAAACAAACTGCTGCCTGCAAGATCTCCCTCCTGCAGGAGGTCCAAGAGCCTGAATCCCAATCCTGTGGCAGAAGGCTCTTCATTCTTCTCCCAGCAGCTTCTTCTAGGACATGACTTTTAACAATGACTTAAGCCTGGACAAACCCAAAGCTACATAACTTAATGACTTTAAGGAATTACTCCAACTACTGCTACAGAACCAAATAAAAAGTTTGAAATGTATTTTCATAAGGTTTTTTTCCATTTTCCTATAAATAGCAGCTGATAAATTTGCCTTTCAACATCAGTATTTTGAAATCCAACAAGGATTTCTTTATTCCATATATTTACTACGGACTAAAACTATTGAACATATCAACTTTAGAGTTCAACACTTTGTACTTGAAAGAATCTTAATACTTTTTTTCTTATTAAATTGCTCTTCTACTTTACATAAGGAAACTCAGCTGCAATTTTAACACATTTAAAAATAGCAAAAATGTCCTAAAAAATCCTAGAAGTCCTTTTTTTTAAGAGTTTTAGAACCATACACTTAATCAGCTATCAGCTGGTGAAGTACTGCATTTTAACACCTATCTTTTTTAACCTCAGTTTATTTACTAGATAGTAGTCTCTTCAGATCTTAAGCAAAGACAGAATGAAGTATATGTGTAAGAAGAAAAGATGCAGAAGCACCATTAAAACCTTTAAAAAGGCATCTATCTACCAACTAGCACAAACAGGCTTCCTCTGCTTCTGTCCAAACACTTCAAAAAAGATCATACAAGACTTGAAGAGACTCAAGTCAAATCAAACCAACATTAGATCAAACCAACATTAAGTGCTTGGCAGACTCAGGTATTCATTTTACTTTGGCAATATTGTGTTCTATTCTGACTTTTATCTGTAACTATTCACCACTTTTTTACTACGTAGGCAAAGAGGCTTTACTGTCTCTTTCATAAATACATCCTACACACACTAAATCTGCTTTCTGAAGCCAGGCATCTGGAGGAAGAAATTCAGTAAGTCAGCTACACACCAGTACTGAAAATGCTATAACATATTTCATAATAACCACTATGCACTTCTCCCCAGGACAGATTTAAGGCAAAGATTTTTTGTCTTAGTCATTAAAAAACCATAATCATTTTTGTCTTTGTGGAAAAAGGAATTATGTATTTCAAAATAATTCTTGTTCTTGTCATGCAGAGCAGTGGTTCTATACTATCCAATCTCCATGCCAAAAGCAAACTTAAAAGTATACCACTCATGAGGGACAAGAGTTAAAAAACTAAACTGTGATATCTGATCTGAAGCAAATACCAAAATGGTTTCATACATCATGGCACTGACTCTCTTCCAAAGATAAACACAATTCATTAATAAGACAGATGAACCTAAAATCCTAACTGAAGGCTCAAGACTACATCTAGTCAAGCAAAATTACATTGAATCAAAGGTGTTTGCAATTTCTCAAAGTATTTGTAATAAGATGGATAAGAGGCAGAGCAGTGACTTAAGTTTGATATTAAATTACTTATCAGATAAAAAACCAGTTTTTCTAAGCCAGAAAAGGATAATAATTGCTACTCAAACAATAAAGTAAATAAAAATCTAAGCATAAACATGCAATGATAAAATGCCTTTTTGCTCTGTGCTTCCTTTACATTTTAAGACTGATCAATGTGCTTTCTAAACTCTTAGACTAGATGACTACATGCTGTCATATTTCTAAATCTCTGGCTGAAAGCCACAAGTATTCAGAGCACAGAAGCATAGAATCACAGAATCATAAAATCAGATGGGTTGGAAAGGACCTCTGAGATGATCAAGTCCAACCCTTGATCCACTACTACCGCGGTTACTAGACTATGGCACTAACTGCCACATTCAGTCTCATCTTAAAAACCTCCAGAGATGGAGAATCCACTACCTCTCTGGGGAGGCCATTCCAATGCCTGATTATCCTCTCTGTAAAAAATTTCTTCCTAATATCCAATCTAAACCTCCCCTGGCAGAGCTTAAGCCTGTGCCCTCTTGTCCTACTGCTGATTGCCTGGGAGAAGAGACCAACCCCCACCTGGCTACAACCAGGTGGGGTAATTGTAGAGAGTGATGAGGTCACCCCTGAGCCTCCTCTTCTCCAGGTTAAACAACCCCAGCTCCCTCAGCCTCTCCTCATAGGATTTGTGCTCAAGTCCCTTCACCAGCCTGGTTGCTCTTCTCTGGACCTCCTCCAGCACCTCAATATCATTCCTGAACTGAGGGGCCCAGAACTGGACACATAAGAGCTCTTTTTCTTCAGTTCTATATTATATATTCTTTATGTGTGTAAAAAGTGTTCACTCCACACTTCCTTTGCTTCCTCTACATTGTAAACAACCTCAGATCCTGCTCAGAGTATTGTGTTTCACCCAGGAGTAGGCACCAAAAGTATTCAAGTAAACTACAGACACTGATTTCAACAGAAAGTACACAGTGCCTGCAAGGACTGCCTCCAGGGTGCCCCGTGACCTCCTTCTTCTAAGTAAGGATTTTTGCTTCTAGAATTATGCAACAAATTACATCAGCAAAGCTTAAGACCAAAACTTGTTTCCTTGTGCATGCAATTCAGGGACTATTTTTCATTAACTCCTAAGATAATCTATACCGAGGAATACGTGCAAATAACTCGCATACAAAATTAATTTAGAGATCTGTTTTCAACAGAAACAAAATTACCTTTCTCCACAACATTTTTCTCTGAAGTCACCCAAAGATTTGGACTATTTAAACTCATCTTAATTAATCAAAAAATGAGATAGATGCTATAATATTCATCATTTTAAACAAATTAGTCGGACTAGCCAAAACCACTTACGTTGTTAACTATGAATATTCCATAATTTCTTTCCAAACGGGCTGCTAGGAATCAAGTTTAGAAGTCTATGGTGGTTGTCACTCTCTGACAAGTGATATAGTGTTGGTTTTTGGGGCTTTTTTTTTTGAAGGATTAATGCACATGGGCTAATTTCGTGCCAGTTTTGGAGCAGCTTCTACTTCGCAACAGAATCCTTCTACCATTCCTTTACTCTCAGCTTACATTAAAACTGGTATTAGAATCAAGTTCTTAGGTCTTTCCCTAATATCTCCCTACACAAGGTTATCATCCTCATAAAGGTCATGAGCTTATTTGTGATTATGGTCAACCCTTAGATTCTCCAGGTCTGGGAGATCCTGTCAGTCCCAACTCCTGGAGTAAACTGTAATGTGCATCACATTGGTAATCCTTTGAGGCAATCTTAAAATTCCTACTATCTTGCTGCATGTCATGAAATCAAGAAAATTAGTCATAATGACAACCCAACACATCATAACTACCCAGCAATTTTCTTATTTCTTTGAAAGTATATCATTATTCTACTACTGGTTCTAGAGAAAAAAAAAAAAAAAAAAAGAAATATTTCTAAACTGTAAATTCATGGAATCTCAATATGCTTGACAGCAATCATTTACTTCTCAATTAAAGGTATAAATTTGCTATTGAGGGGAGAAAGAGGAAGGTAAAGAAAAAAGTGACTGACAGTTTAATCTATGCAGGCTGCATAGGGTGAATGTTAACAAAAATTATTCAATTTATTTTGACATTTGCTTGAAGTACCTATTAGATGGCTTCCCCTACCTTCCTGTACTTCACTCATGACTGATTTTTGGGGCTTTTTGAAGATGGACAGCACATTCCACAGAGAGCTTGTACAGTTGCAATTTCAGAACCCCAAGTCAATTCACAGTTATTGATAACAGGACACCCAAAATAAATAACACACCCTGATATATCAACTGGGTAAGGTAGATTTCTCAAGACTGCAAGCCCTTCCAGGAAGCAGTGCCGGTGACTGTGCATGGTATTCTTCTCCCTGAATGATAAGGCAGATTATTCTAGCATCAAACCAAATTCATCCTCCACCTCTGAGTAGAAACCATCAGCATCTTTATTTAAATATTTGAATTCCTATGTCAGATAAAACACCTGGAGGCACAAAGCCTGGTCTGTTACACTTTAATGTGCAGTCTTGCTACTTATAACTGTCTATGAGAGAGTTTATTCCAAGTCTCACCTATCCCAGTTTTGCAGAAGCATGGCTACTGTTTCATGTTTGTCTGCAGCTTTGCTGCACAAAACTTTGGCTACACATATTACAAATTGGTAATCCGACCACATTCTATTGCCTTTTTCCTATACGAGGTTTAGCTCCTTGATATTTTGTTAAACAATACAATGAAGATAATTTCCGTAAAACTATTCCCAGTTATAGTCCTGTCCTGCT
This sequence comes from Myiozetetes cayanensis, assembly GCF_022539395.1. Lineage (NCBI taxonomy): Eukaryota > Metazoa > Chordata > Aves > Passeriformes > Tyrannidae > Myiozetetes > Myiozetetes cayanensis. Next base: position 80,615,517 of record NW_026087411.1, on the reverse strand, counting down.
CTGCCCAGGCACAAAATACAGAGAAAGCCCCTCCACAAATGACAAGGACATTCAAACGAAGCTTAACTAATGGCCTACTACTGACAAACCGTATTACATGTTTTTAATCATGGCATAACCAATCTCATTAGACAGGCACACAAACCAACAGTGTTCTGTTCTTTTCTGTCCTTTCCACGCTACTCTTCCTGCCACGATGTGCCACAGAGCACTCACACAACCACCATAGATTTGCTGTGCTTCAGCCTGGGGAGCACAAATAACACCTTACAAGAGCTCTTCAGATTTTCAGGGAGGACAAACAACTTGCTCCTGTGGTCAAAACCCCAGAATCATATCCTCCAGCAAATGATGCTTTTGACACTTCTTCAAAACAGCTGTTCCACTGTAAAATTCTCAAATATAAACTGGAAAAAACTAACTGAAAGACCTAGTCGAAGGGTATTAATACTCTGTTTCAGACCTCCATCAGTAACATATTTAGCACAACAGCAGTGGACCACTTAGTTATCAGAGCCTGGAGCAATGAGACCTTCAGCATGAAACTCTTCATCAGCCCCTGTGGGCCTGAGCAACAGCAGCCAGAAGCATGTCATGCATCAAATATACAACCAAGCCGAGCAGGCAAGGAAGGAAAGGGAAAGCATGACAAAGCAAAGATGGCACATTTTAACCCAGGGCCATGGGTTAATAAGAAACATTGCTGTCACATGCATTTCTCTTCCTCCTCTCCTCCAAGAGAAAAGCAGGGCTGGGGGAGAGAACCTTGTGCCTGCTACAGCTACAACTTCTGTTTTTTTCAGAGACAGCTTGAAAAAAGACACTGATCCAGCGGAATTTTATACATAAAGTACAAAAAGCAAAATAATAACTTCTGTACTCTGAGATATGCTTTCTGCAGAAAGCACAAATACTCTCTGCAGTTTATTTTATCTAGACAGAAGTACAATTTCTCAGTGAGCTCTTATCCTTTTTATTGTCAGCACCCATCAGTAAGATTAAAAAATCAATACCCAAGTTCTCTGGCCAGCATCTCTATAAAACCTAGTGTATAAAGGCACATTTAACCCATTCTAAATAGACAGATAGTGCTTACAAGGTGTTCTGTGCCTGCATTGAAGTTTCTGTTCAAATAGAATTTATAACTAACAGATAATAGGATTTTTCAGTTGAAAGTAAAAAGATCAACTTTGTGTTCAGTTACTGAAGTTCACAAGAAAATAACACAACTGAAAAATGCTTTTAATGCCTAAAGCACTTCACAAAACAATTCTAGGTTTAGCTTCCTGTGACAAGTCATACCACTATTCAGTTGCTATTACTGCTATATAGCTTACTTCCTAACGTTTTCTCCTTCACTTTATTTGCTTTTAGTTCAAGTCACAGAACTTTGTTCCCAACTCTGTCTCAGCACTCTTTTTCATAACTGGAAGCAAAGAACTGGAGGCCAACAGGAAGAAAAGACTGTAACACCAACCACAAAAACTTACCTACTAGGTCAGGAGCAAATTATTGGAGGCAAAGAACACTGTAAGCTATATACATGAAATAGAAGACAGAGGTAAAATAGTCTGACTGACATACTTTGTGCTTTTCCCAATAATTTTTCATTATTAACAGTATGCAGGACAAAGCTGCCTTAAAGTAAGAATGCTGGAGAAAAGCAGAGGATTGAGTTTTAACCCCCCTGCACACATACTGTAAACAAAGGCACTCATACAAAAGACATCTTGCATCACAGCTCCTCTCTCACACCTTAGGAAGGTGATTACAAGAAGGAAGAATACATGCCAATGTGACAAGCTCCTCACTCAGCCCCGTGGTACCCACCAGAGAGCCACTGCTGAGCTCACACCCTTGCCCAAAACCCAAGCAAACAAGGTGGCTGCAGTTCTGCCAGTCTGACACTTATGGTCCTGAATGCCATAGAGCAAAGAGTTCTGGTACAAACCAACCTCACACTTGAAGAAACTCCCATTTTAGAGTGCCATTCCACAGAACAGCAACTCCAGTGTAGAAGGTCTAAAAGGTTTCAAAGACCAGACTAATTTTTTATTTCTTTATTTCTTTCTTTCTTTATTTTTATGCTAGTACAACCTCTATACCATGTACTCTTGACAAAGACCAGAAAAATCACATGTTCTTATCCCGTCAAGACCAGAACTGATCTGCTAGGTAATCTGACAGGGATAGAACCAAGAACTATTATTGTTAAAAATTTAAAGAAAGTAGAAGATAGGGAGAGTGATAAGCAACAATACAAAAAAAAAAAAAAAATCCTCAAATTATACCTTTACTTTCACATGGAGCTGACAATCTTCACCTCTAAAGAACACTATCATACCTATTACCACTTAATATGAAATCATCCCTTGCAATACAAAGTAATCTCCAGAAAACCTATTTTACAAATTAGTATAGATACTTCTAATATGCCATTTACAGAGTGCTTTCCTCCTCCATCCCCAGCTTCATCACCCTTCTTCTCAGAATAGCTACCTACAGCTAAGGCAAAAGCAACACTCAGTGAAGGCCACTCCAGAGGACCCAGCCAAAGCACATACATGTTTAACATGTGAAAATATGAATATTACCAATGGAAGAAAAAAAATACTTCTGCTGCTTGGTATTTGATAAAGAATTGGATTTATTTAGAGGAGCTTCTTAAATACTTATTTTACCCATCAGATTGAGAAAATCTCACTGGACTGCTTCTGATTTTTTACCAAGGTTTGAGTTTTTTGAGGCCTCTTACGGCATCATCAACTAACATCAAAAGTCATAAAACCTTTTTTATATGTCACCCACACCAATCATAGCTTTACACTTTCTCAAGATCAAATTTGATTTTAGTGAGGCAACTAGCTGTATACAGGAGCCCCTGCTGGTCTAGTGGTAAAGGCGCCGCGCTATCACCGCGGAGACCCGGGTTCGATTCCCGGTCAGGGCCACTCCCGGGCAGGTGGGGCTCGTTAGCCCTTAAAGGCAATCCACCTACGTCCTAAGGACCTCGCTGCCACCGTCCAAGCTCGCTTGGCCCCGGCAGATGAACCTTAGGATTAAAGGGTGGGCTCAGTTCCGCGCACACTGTGTCTCACCTAAAAAATCCAATGCGCAGGCTGGAAGGTGGAAAGACCTTCCCCGGATCTTCGCTCGCGAAGACTGGCCATTATTTTAGCTGTATACAGAACAAAATATATCTGTATTTCATGAGTATTCTTCTCCCACTGTCTGAAATGTAGAGGCAAAATATGAAGTCCATAATTCTCTCTAAAAAGCTTATAATTGATTTTTATTAAATTAGTACACACTGCATGTGTAATCTGATAGGAAAGACAAGCTTTAATATCTTAATAACCCTCTAATAAACTGCTCATTTCCTCATCCTGGAATGGATTATTCACTAGAGGCATTCTCCACTCTTCTGCCTCTTCTGAGGGATCCAGTGAATTGCTCTGCAAGAATACAAACGCAGCCTGGAAGCAAAGCACTTCTCCAATGGCAAAGTTTCTCAATCAGGGAAGTGTTTAGACTTGGCAGCTCATACAGGCTATTGGCAAAGTTTTGTACTGAACTGTGTGTTTGTGTATCTTCACACTGAGATTTTGAAAATAAGCAACTTATGGAACAAACACTATGATTTCTTCAAATATTATAAGGCAAAAAAAATTGTGTGCTTTAAAATTGTAAACTCATACATTGAATAAAGCATGAGATTTATAGTAGGGATAGAATAAACTACTTCCACACTTCTGTAGCTCATCAGCTTCAAGAGCATACAATTCCCAGCCAAAGATTTCTAACGCAGTCTATTTCAGGGAAAAGAAGTGAAACTATGTTTGTTTTCCTTGTAATTACTATTTGCAATGTGTTTAGCTTCCTGAGGGAAAAAGACAACTACCAAAGACGTTCTAAATACACTTTTAAACACTAAGGACCTAAAATTTCTTACAATAAACTGAATCACAATTATTGTCCCTGGACTTGGACACATGTCCTCAAGTAATTAAATTCAGTGAGTTATGATCTACTGCTCCTCATGATTTTTGATGTATCACTGCTGCTGAGATGGCAAACTACAAACCAATCAGTGACCCAAAACACTTTAGTATGGGGGGGGAACAAATAAATAAATAAATAAATAAATCACAAACCCACCAAACATTTTTTATTAAGCTTTTCTCCAGTGAAGTTTGTACATATTTGTGAATGACTAAAAAAGTAAAACATAAAGGATTTAGGAATGGCATTACTTAGGGCGTCAACATACTTCAGTGCTTAGTAGGTTCTAGAAATTTTGCCATCCAAGCATAAATAGAGTTCAAACAGAAAATAAGAAATTTGGGTGTTTACCCTGGAATTGCCACAGCCCTTTCTCTCACCTCTCACCAGGCTGAGTACAAAAAAGCAATGTACAAGCATGCAGAAATCCAGCTTTATTGTTGGACAAGTGGGGTACCTAGATGGAACACCTAAACAGAGATAGGGGTTTGGATTTTTGTGCTTTTTTGTTCGCTGGATTTTTTGGTTTGTTTAAATTTCAACAATTATTTTTTCTTACATCTATTTTCAAAGATGTCCGAGTATAAATGGTTCCATGTAAAATTTTCAACTTTTCTGAGAAAAGGAATGTATATTTAAGGATGCAAGCCCCAAGCTTTCACATATTGCAGCATACGTTTTACCTGTTGGACAAGCCATCTATCTTAAGACACTCTGAAAACATAATTCACCTTATTTTTCTATGAGTTACTGCTAGATATCATTATTTAGTACCTACAGTCTATTTTTGCCAATAGGACTATTAAAACTGGCACTATATCCAAAAGAAAATGCTTATTCTGAGAAACTGCAACTCCTTGACAGGGCCCAGGAGGCAGTAGAAAGTTCTGGCACCTTGCAGGACTGCAAACAATCCCTGTACTTCAGAATCATTAAAGGAAATATTTTATCTCCTTCAAATTGAATTCTCAGCAACCTGATGATTGTTTAACAGCCTTGGCAACAGAAAGTGAACTGGAAGTACCAGCTTCCATCCATGCAGGCAGGCCAGGAGCTATCAAACTGGCAACCATGATGGCAGTACTCAACATATTTGAACTTAGTGCATATATATGGCAATGAAATATATACACATTAGGGTGTGTCCATATATATATATTAGGGTGTAATACTTTCACATCCACAAGGAAAAAAAAAAATCACCTGTTTCAGTCAGAAAACTGGATTACCTATTCTTCACCAGACCAGGACCAGATTTTTCAGCTAAGCATTTCTAACACTGAATTCTGTTCACTGGGTAGATGTGGTTGGTGATGAACAACTATTTTTTCCTGCTTCTCTGCTCTATGGTATGTATGTGCTATACTACAGTTTAGAAGGTGTGAAAGTATAAAGCCTAATCCAGGAAGAGCATGGAGCTAACCCACAAAGGTTGCAGGTTTGATTCCCATTCACTTAAGAGCTGGACTTGGTGATCCTTGTGTGCCCCTTCCAACTCAGAGTATTCTGTAAGTCCTACCTACTGTAACTTAAAATTAAGCAAAGCTCTTCCTCTTTAGCGCCTTGTCTGACCCACCCTCAAGGTATAGTGTTCAGAGGCAAGATGTATAATGTGTGAGAGGAAAACAGTAGCAATGAGCCTGTCCCTGACTGCCCTTTATTTTAGAATAAGCTTCATTTTATTTCTTAAAACCAAGTGGGTTTTCTGTTGGGTTGGCCTTCCTGGTTATGCTGAATCAGACTTTTTCTGTGAATATTACAGCTGCTTAAAAGCAACCCAGCTGTAAAAGCAAAACAGCTTTCCTTGGTTTCTTCTTGAGAGTTTTATAGTTCGGTTAATTTTCCTTTAATCTGACCTCAGGAGACCTTCTCAGGCATACACACATACATACACACAGAGACACATAAGAGCCTCTAAGGAAACTTTGTAGTCAAGCACCAAGACTAATAAAAGCACTATTCATCTAACTAATATATGGAGCTTTTAGTGATGAGCCAACCTCTCCAGTAAAACTAGAAACAGGTTTTTTGTCAATTTATTCAACTCAGAAATAAGTAAAATTACTGTATATATATTCTAATGCAGATGTAATGGTACTCTGACTTATACAGCTAATGTGCAAGGTGAAATTTGGGGCTAAGGGTCTGACCAAAGTTTCACGTGCTCGGTGTGGTTTATGATTTACCTTTTTGACTATTTTTCATTTTGGCAGCAAATTCAGAGCTGGTCATGCCAATTTATCTATTATACTATCTGAACTTTGCATCTTTGTAAGTTGCACAAACACTTACTCGGCTTTATTTTTTCCAGATTAGTCTTACAGGTTTAGAAAGTTTTATCGAGCTGAATTACCATTCTTAAGCAAACTGGAGATGTGGCAAAAAGGTTTTGCTGTGCTATGGCATCTCTTAGAAGAGCTAGCTGCATTCGCTGATGCAGAGCAGGGAGGAAACTGCAGTGGCATGTTACAGCTCCAAGAGGAATAGGGGCGATAAAACCCATTTTCCACCTTCCAGGGGAAAAAAGGTTGGACAGCACGAATAGCCGGGTTTGCCCGCAGGAAACGGGATGGGGTATCCGTGGGAAAGAGGACTGGAAAAGAAGGAGGGTACCGGGAAAAAGAGAAGCACGGCAGCAGGAACTCGCATCACAGCGGCTTAACTTTCAGCAGCATCCTCCTCCTCCCCGGGCTGCTGCTCCCCCCTCCCCTCTCCGGAGGACACAGAGGGGATGTTTCCGCGCCCCGGGGCCGGCGGTGCGGGTGAGGACGGGGTGCTGGCCGCCCCCCGCCGCCCCGAGGGAAGAGGAAGCGGCTCCGAGCCCGCAGGAAGTGCCGCTGCCCCGCGCCCGCCGCCCCCGGCCCAGCCCGGCCCGGCCCGGCGGCCGCTGAGCGGGGGCGGCCCGGGCGCTGACAGGTGGCGGCGGCGAGAGGCCTCCGGCTCGGCGGGCAGCGCCCGGCAGGATCGCCCGGCACCCGCGGCACCTGCCCTGCCCGCCCCTACCTTGTTGAGGTGGGGGTCGCGGAGCACCTCGTAGCCCCTCTTCATGGTGAGCTGCAGGGGCCGGCCGGCGTTCTGCCTGCTCTCGGCTGCCTTCCCTGCTTGCATGGCGCGGAGCGGCGGGGCTCGCTGCCGTCAGGTCTCTGCGGGAGCGGAGGCGAAGTGGCGGCTCCTCCTGCCGAGGTGACCGCCCGGCGGGGTGGGATGATCCTGCCGGGAGGGAGGGAGGGAGAGAGGGAGGGGGCAGAGCCACGGCGAGACGCCGCCACCGGGAGAGGGTCACTGGGGCGCCGCTGAGTCACCGGCAGCTCCGCGTATACCCGGGCGGCCGCCCAGGTGCGGGGGGGAGGGGGGGCAGGAGTGCGGACCCGCGGCCCTGCCCGGCCCTGCCCGCGGGTGCAGGGGGTGCGGGCTGCGCTGCCTTTTAGCGCTGCAGAGAGCCGCTCCGGGCCGCCCTGAGGAACAGGCCGGTCTGCGATCACCTGCTGAGGGGGAATCGCAGCCGCGGGTCTCCCTCGTCACGCCGGGTTTGGCGCAGGAGCCGCGGTACCCACGCGGGGAAGCGCCGCGGAGCGCTGTCAGCACCGCGCCGTGACACCGCCCGGCCGCGACCCCGCGCCCCAGCTGAGTCCCCTGGGCGCGGCCACACGCGGGAGCTGGGCCTCTGCGCTCCAACAACAGTCAAGTTTCACTTTCCTTCTGCAATTTAAATGGCCATGAAATCCAATCTTTCCCGAAGGGGACGGGCTGCATAGCTTCGTACGGTCAGGAGCAAATGTTTGATGTAATTAGCTGTGTGTTGGCTTCAGCTGTGGTGGTTGAGGTTGTGCCTGGTCAGGATGGAGAGCACTGGAGCAGAGCAGGTGTTCAGCTGGTTTGTACTGCTAGCCCTAACATTTGTTTGCAATATGTTCTGAAATTCTTTGCATACAACCCCTTGTGTACGGTATGACTGTGGCCTTATTCCTCTATATTCATGTATGTAAGCAAAGATAATTTCCATACGAATGCCATAGTCCTTGTGGATAAATTATGCTTCATGAAATGCGTGACTAGAAGATTAATTTAGAAGGGTTTGGTTTCTGTTGTCAAGTAGCAACAAACAGATCAAAATTTTGTGGCTCTTTCAAGCTTACTCTTCACATTTAATCCATAGGCCTTGTATCTGTATAATTACTTCACATTTTATTAAAAAAAAAAAAAAAAAAAAAAAAGGAAGAAGAAGCTCCCACAGACTCTGGCTTTTCCTGAACTTTCTGTTAAGTAGCTCTTAAAAGTTTATTTGCAGTTAGCTGACAAAGGAAAGTTGGAAGGGTTCCAAGTCTCTATTTCTGGAAACTTGATTTCCAAGTCAGCAGAAAATTCAGTAAATAAACTCCCTTGCTCCATCATATCAGTATTAACGGAAAGCAGTAAACTAAAACTAGGAAGTTTCTTCAAAACTTTAAACCTGGAGCCTTTCTGACTAAATATCCAACCTTCCTTGGATTTGTCTGGATAGCTAAATACCTGCTCACCCACCCAAGTCCTAATTATTACTGTCAATAGGTATCAGGGATACGGGGGTAGCATTGCAGGTCTTTCTCAGTTACAAAATTCAAAAGCAACATAGAAACATCTTTTTTCTTTTCCTTGTGGCTACACTGAAACCATGCTGATAGAATGCTAACCTGATGCAATATTTTATCTTCATGTTGCAACACTGTCTATAAAAAAATCTCTTTGATTTATGCCAAAAGTCACTGCAATCACTGTGAGTACCTGCTCAGAGGTCTGACCCGTGCTAAGCACTTGTCCTGACTTGCCCTGCACTTGTTACAAAAGGGATGTAATGAAACAGATAATTAAAGTGAAGTTCACTGGGATATATACATATTTTTTATGTAATCAGGCTTCAGAAACCGTTTACTATTGTGCTTTAAGTACAAATTTACTTCTCCTTCCTACAAATACAATTTATTTCTCTTTGTTATGTTCAAACACTAATAAAAACTAAATCATAACTATCTGTTGAGATAAATGAGTTGTGAGAATGGCAGCAGACCTTTTCAGCTCAAAAGGAAGACCAAAAAACCAAGAAAAAGTAGTGTCTCCTGTCACCTGTAGAATCTTCCACTTAAGGCTCGGAACATTCTACCACGTAATGGGATTAGTACAGATTTATTTGTCTGAGTCTGCTGCTAGTGATTGCTTTTCTTCCTAGTCTTTATACCCTCCTGCAAATTTTGTTGAGCATTTGTATTGCATTTGCAGAGAATCTCTGAGCAAGAGAAATTTTAAAATGGCTCTTCCAGGACCTCACAATATTTTAACTGCAATAATAGTTCAAAATAGTCCAAAGGGGTAATGTTCATCGGTTACATATGCAGTCACAGGTCTCCAAAAGAGGACTGCATTGCATAATAAGGCTGTATTACAGGACTATAAATAAATCTTTTGTGAGTGGCCGAATTATTTGTAATGGCTGCGTACCTGATACAGGTATTTTTGTAAATGTTAGCCCACATTCAAATTATTAGTGAGCATCATGCATTATCGACGTGTTTCTGACAGAAAATACAGTGGCTTTGCTCTTCTGGCAGGCACCTAATTCTTTTTCTCAAATGGTTTCTATATACTGCACTTTAAAAAATCCTACTCATGATGTTTCGTAAGTACCTATGATTTCCTCCCACCCCCGTACTTCTTGTCTCTCTCAAATCTCCTCAGATGTACTAAAGATATATGAAAAGCTCTACTTGAAATAGTCCTAGGCTCTACTTGAAATAGTCCTAGGAAAAGACTAGAAGGAACACTTACGGTGTGATTTAACCCCAGCCAGCAACTAAGTACTATACAGCTGCTCACTCGCTCCCTGCTCTCCCCTGCATTGGTGGGGTGGGAAGGAGAATTGGGAAAAGGTAAAACCCAGGGGCTGAGATAAAAAAGACTGATAATCAAAGTAAAGTAAAATATAATCTTCCAATAGTAATTAAAAGGGAGGTAACAAAAAGAGAGGGATAAAGCCCAGAAAAAAACAAGCGGTACACAAGACAATTGCTCACCACTTACTGAACAAAGCCCAGCCTGTTCCTGAGCAGCACTCAGCTCCTCCCAGTATATACTGGACATGACATTTTATGGTATAGAATATCCCGTTGGCCAGCTCAGGACAGCTGTCCTGGCCATGCTCCCTCAGGGCTTTTTGTGTGTCTCCTTGTTGGCAGAGTATAAGAAAAAGAAAAATCCTTGACTTAGGGCAAGGACTGCAGAGCAACAACTGAAACATCAGTGTGTTATCAGCATAATTCTCCTGCTAAATCCAAAATGCAGCACTGTACCAGCTACTAGGAAGAAAATTAACTCCATCTCAGCCAAAACCAGGACAACTGGTCATCAAGTGTACCTTTGTATCTCAACCTAGTGTTAAAAAGCTTCAATAAATGAGACTTGACAACCTGCTTTGACAAGCCAATAGTAGGGAGAGGTAAGTACAGGAAAGTATATTTCTTTATTCCTGAAGTAGTTAATTAAGATTATTCACTCTGTTTAAATATTTAAGAACAGAACTTGGGAAATAACCTTCTGTTAGGCTATGGCTGATCAGAGGATGTGGACTCCCTTGAACCACTTTTGAGTTTAGGAGCTCCATATCCTGCTGTGACACTGGGGAGGAATTAGCTTCCAGGGCTACCAGTTTAGAAGAAAAGAAAGGGACCTCCTATGTCCTGATGTAAACATCCAATTAACTACTTTTTCTATGGTGGCTATCATGTCTGACTCACCCCAACAAGAACTGTAGTGGATCTATTACCAACTGATGGTAACTGCTGGGTGCTCACTGTGGATCATGGTACTCCAGCCAAGACTTCATCAGCCCTAAGTCAACGGAAGCCTTTACTTCCCCTGTTTTATCATTGGCAATTCCCTTCATACCGCTCAGCACAATGTTTGCTTTTTTTGCAGTAGTGCAACATTGTTAACTTCTTCTGGGTTTGTGACCCAATATGACACCATGTCCTTTTCTTCAGGGATAGAGGCTGAATAAGTTCATAGAATCATTTAGGTTGGAAAAGACCTTTAAGATCATTGAGTCCAACTGTTAACCCAGCACTGCCAAGCCCAACACTAAACCATGTCCCTAAGTGACACATCTACACAGCTTTTAAATACCTCCAAGGACAGTGACTGGATAAAGGATGGACATGCTCCTTAGACCTCTTTTTGTCACTAATTTATTTATAAAAACATTTGTTTCTATACATTCGTTTTTTGTGTTATGTTGGCACTATCAAGTCAAATTTCACAAGGACACAAGTTTAGCTTTAAAAAAGGTGAATTGTTTAATTTAAAAACAGAATTGAAGCATTTTTAAAACCTATAACAAACATTTTACAGTGTTAGCAGTCTTGACTTGTGCTTGGTATTTGAAAATGAAGTTCATTTTTTTGATCATTGGGACATATGTTTGTAGTTAGGCTGAAGGAGAGGCAAAAACTAAACAGTATGAGCAATATGAGGTTATGATTTAAGTCTGACTTTTTATTATCTAGAAGTATTGTTTGTAACAAGGTGGATTCAAAAAAATTACTTTAAACTAGACAATGCATAGTAGCTTTAAAATGCCCAAAGTGACCTACTCTGAGGTCACCGCCTGCTCTGCCTGTCCCTGCCCACACTCCCAGGGCTCCCACCCACCCTGGCCATGGTTCAGCACCCCATATCACACTCTCAAGGCCATCTATCACTGCCCCAGTGACACCACAGCCCTGTTTGTGCCTGGCCATGGGACCTGCTGTCCTGGACCTTGACCACCTGCAGGCTGACTTCCCAGTTTGGCTTCAGTGACCTTGTCACTGTGGAGCCACTCAGTGATCACAAGGCTGTATCTGACCCTGGTTACCCTCACTGGGCCTGACCCTGCTTCTCTTCCTCAGCTCAACCTCAGAGAAGCCTCAGCAGTGCCACAGACAAGGACATGGAACTGCCCTCAGCTCTTCCTCCTCCTTTGTGAGTGGTGAGAAGAGCTCTGGCTGGTGAGACCTTGCCTGCCATGCCCACACAGGGAGCCCCTGGCCCCTACCACCACACCCTGGCATGGCAGATGGCTATGGAGAAGGCAGGGCCAGGCTCTTGTCACAGATGAGGAGTGCAGTGCCAAGAGACAGCAGTAGCAAGGCTGCACCCAGAGAATGTCCAGTTGGGCTTAAGCACGGCATTTTCCAGCATAAGGGTGGTGAGCACCAGAGCAGGCTGCCAAGAGGGGTCAGGAGTTTCATGCCTGGAGCTTTTCAAAATTTGACAAGGCCCTGAGCAATCAAGCTTTGAAGTTCAGCTTGTTATGAATAGCAGGCTAAGCCAGATGAACTTCAGATATCCTTTCCGACCTGGACTGTTACATGATTCTGTACACTGCTGAGAATGGTAAATTCTCTGAACATGCAGGCATTTCTACAGGAATTTCATTATAGTCCCAAAAGTCTGTTCCTCCTCATGAATTCACCAACTTTCTTTTAGCTTACTCCTCAATTTCTGTCTCTCGTTCTACTTTGGCATATATCTGTTTGACCAGTGGCATTTTTACTCAGCTGCCTTCATACCCCTCACACTTTTATCCCTTTCTGCTGAGGATTTTATCCTACGTGCCTTAAATTAAACTCTTGAACTTCAACAACTTGTGATAAATATCTTAAGACTTCAGAATTTTGGAATCCAGTGCCAGATTCATAGAGATACTAAAATTATTTCAATATAATACATACATAACATATATAAAAATCAATAAAACAGTAAGAATGCTACCTGCAGTTTCTATTAGTTGACATTACATTGTCCAGGTATCACAGGAAAAGAACCATACCTGGCTTATACATGTTGTTGGATGTGTTGGATCACTGTGAGAGAATGTCCATACATATAGGGTACCATTAGGAACTTCCATCAGTTCTGTGGCTGGTCACCAGTGGTATTCCCCAGGGGTCAGCACTGGGCCCAGTCCTGTTTAACATCTTTATCAATGATTTAGATGAGGGGATTGAGTCCACCATTAGCAAATTTGCAGATGACACCTAGTTGGGAGGGAGTGTCTACCTGCTGGAAGGCAGGAGGGCTCTGCAGAGGGACCTGTGTAGGCTGGAGAGTTGGGCTGATTCCAACAGGATGAGGTTCCACAAGGCCAAGTGCCAGGTCCTGCACTTTGGCCACAACAACCCCTGCAGCGCTACAGGCTGGGCACAGAGTGGCTGGAGAGCAGTCAGGGGGAAAGGGATCTGGGGGTGCTGATTGACAGGAGGCTGAACATGAGCCAGCAGTGTGCCCAGGTGGCCAAAAAGGCCAATGGCATCCTGGCCTGCATCAAGAACAGTGTGGCCAGCAGGAGCAGGGAAGTGATCCTTCCCCTGTACTCAGCACTGGTGAGGCCACACCTGGAGTATTGTGTTCAGTTCTGGGCCCCTCAGTTCAGGAAGGATATTGAGGTGCTGGAGCAGGTCCAGAGAAGAGCAACCAGGCTGATGAAGGGACTTGAGCACAAGTCCTATGAGGAGAGGCTGAGGGAGCTGGGGTTGTTTAGCCTGGAGAAGAGAAGGCTCAGGGGAGACCTCATCACTCTCTACAACTCCCTGAAAGGAGGTTGTAGCCAGGTGGGGGTTGGTCTCTTCTCCCAGGCAATCAGCAGTAGGACAAGAGGGCACGGGCTTAAGCTCTGCCAGGGGAGGTTTAGGTTGGATATTAGAAAGAAGTTCTTTACAGAGAATGATCAGGCACTGGAATGGCCTGCCCGGAGAGGTGGTGGATTCACCATCCCTGGAGGTTTTTAAGATGAGGCTGGATGTGGCACTGAGTGCCATGATCTGGTAATCACAGTGGGATTGGATCAAGGGTTGGACTTGATGATCTCGGAGGTCTCTTCCAACCCAATTAATTCTATGATTCTATGATCAGGAACTTCCATCAGTTCACAAGTCAGATGTAAATTCAGGAGAGACACATAGAAATAGTTGCATGCCTACGTAGCCAGTCATTTGTGCTTCATAGCATGCCTGGGATAGAATGAGAATTTATTTCTCCCACATCTCAGTGTTAACATTTTGACTTGAAGACCATGTATTTATTTGTTATTACTGTAAATCTAGCACAAGGCAAATAAAATATGTATGCCACAGTGCATCATGATCTCAGAAGATATTCTGGCTGCATTTATGATTCAAGGAGATTAAATAATGCTCAAAATAAGCATCCTACCTTTTTTTCAGTGTTTGTCCAAATAGTGCAGTTTCCTAAGAATTTTTCCATTTCTACAAAAAAAAAAAATTCACTTTTTGTCTCTTAATTCCACAAGAACAGAGCCATTGTGAGCAATAATAGTGCTAATAATAGTGCCTCTATTTTGAATATACAGATATTTTGGAGTGACTTAAATGACCTATATAAAGGCATGAAAAATCGCATTCCTTCTCTTCAAACAATACAAAATGTTTCAAGCTAATCTTCCTTGAAATATCCTTTTAAAATTAATTTCCTGATTTGGCTGGTGATGAGGAATGTAAAATACTTCTAGATTCCCAAGCCTGCTTATCTGAAGGATAGGAAATCTTGATAGTGCTATCTTTTCATCACTAATGCAAATACCTATATTTAACACTGCACATAGTTTTAGAAATTTAGATGTGCACACTTATTTCCATCTCAAATATTTTAGAGATATTGTGTGGAGAATGTTTCAGATTACTAGAATTAAAAATTTTTAGACTGCTGAACTGTCTCAGAAAAAATTTTTCTTGGCTTTCTTTTAGTTGCACTAACAATGAATTCAGAGCTGAAGATTATTCAGTGCCAAAATTAAATTACTATGACTTTGTGGAATGATTTCTATCTTAATACTGGGAGTTCACTGTCTTGCTAGGAATAATAGGATTTAGAAAAACACCCCAAATAGCATTTTTACTTGAGTTACTCTATCAGATCTATGTTCCAGCAATAAGAGTGGAAAATCTGCAAGACTCCTTCTATTGTTTATAAAAAGAGGATGAATTATTTCAGCTCTGCCAATTACAGACATAATTTCAAACAACTTCAGCACCTTTAGGATAATTTTGGAATAGTATTTGTGAGTGCACTTCCATTGTTTGCTTCCATGATTATGTCTGGCACACTAATTTTAACAATTTAGCAACAGACAAAGCATGCTCAGAAATTTTTCTCTTTTAAATGCTTCCTTTCGTATACACTGGAGCCTGTGAAGGGCTTTTTCTTTTCCACGTGCTAATTACCATAAATATTATTGAAGATTGTTCTACAAACTCTGTTTTGTTTTCCAAATCATTAGCAATGTTAAAAACAAACCTTCTGACAAAAATGTTGGCAGAAGCTCAAAGACAATTCCTAGTTCATCAGAAGCCCTTGCTTATGCAAAGGCAGCTGTATGGAGTCCTTTACGTGCAGTGCACTTGCCAAAGCACGTGAGGCTTAGTGCATGACATTCCAGCCGTGTTTAGTTTTTTTATGTGCAAATCATTTAGACAAGACCAATTAAACGTTAAAATCAGCTGAATCAGCAGGGAAGAAGGATGAGGCAGTACTTTTTGAGGTAAAGAATTGCTACCACTCTGCTTTAATAGGACTCTGTACAGACCAGGCACAAGGAATCATGGGAATCAATGGTTATGATGCTTGGTTTGTAAATATCTGCAAAAGGCGTAGGCAGCTTCAGCATGAGTACAAAATGCAAAGGAAAAAATAATAATAATAGGACCATAGAGTGGTTTGAGTTGGAAGGGACCTTAAAGATCATCTAATTTCAAGCCCCTGCCAAGGGCAAGAACAGCTTCCACTAGACCAGGCTGCTCAAAGTCCCATCCAATCTGGCCTTGAACACTTCCGGGGATGGGACATCTGCAACTTCTCTGGACAACCTATTTCAGTGTCTCACCACCCTCATAATGAAAAACTTCTTCCTAATATCTAACCTAAACTTGAGAGAGTACAGTCTAAAGACAATCCTCCTTTTCCTATTACTACATGCCCTTGTGAAAAGTCCCTCTCCATCTTCCTTGTAGGTCCCCTTTAGGTACTGGAAGGATGCTATAAGGTTGCCCCAGAGCCTTCTCTTTTCCAGAATAAACAAACCCAACTCTTTCAGACTGTCTTCTCAGTGAAGGCACTCCAGCCCTCTGATTATCTTCATGACCCTCCTCCCAAGCCTGTCCAGGCCCCTTCAGATGGCATTCCTTCTCTCCAGCATGTGGACTGCACCACACAGCGTGCACTCAATTCCATTGTTTATCATTTTACCAAGCTTAGTAACTAAAGAGAACACTTGAGTAAGGGCTCATGAGTTCACACTTCACTAGAGCATAAAGAAGAGCATTTCTCTCCAACCACTGTTAAGGTGATTCTCACCCTCAGGATTAGTCAAGTAGTAAGGGCCAATGTCCCATGAATTAATTTACTTACAGATCTATTCACCCTGTCATCCAAAGGATCCTTCTATATAGCTCTATAGAGGCCCTCAAAGGTCTGGATACTACAGCTTTAATGTAGTTGTTCCACATACTGTAAATTCTTAATATGAAGCTAACAAGCATCTAACAATGACTCCTACACAGGTAAAAATATCTTCCCATACCAAAAACCGAAAAGGATGCTGTGTTTCTAGGACAGTATTTTGAAGATGAACCTCGTCATTTTGAGTTTTGACAATATTTTCCAAATAGCATTGTGTGTTTTTACAAAGTTAAAATTATTTCCTCTGAGCCTAATTTTTAAAAATATCTAATGTTATTTTCTGTTGTGCCAAAGAAAGGAAATAACAGAGACTTTGTTTAAACAGCAAATTTTCTCATTTAAAATGCACAAGATAATTCACCACTACTGTGCAGTTACAGGA
The DNA here is from genome assembly GCF_022539395.1 of Myiozetetes cayanensis. Taxonomy (NCBI): domain Eukaryota; kingdom Metazoa; phylum Chordata; class Aves; order Passeriformes; family Tyrannidae; genus Myiozetetes; species Myiozetetes cayanensis. The sequence continues at coordinate 80,598,650 of NW_026087411.1, read as the reverse complement.
CAACTATGACAGGGTTTCAGAAATAATGTGGCGTTGTTGCCTGTGCATAGCAATTAGTTAGTGGCCTAGTTCAGCTGAGAGTTTCAGTGTCTTATAAAATGTCCAAAGAATAGCTGTCCTAGTTAACATAATTGACTGCAAGGGACAGCTGAAGGGCACAGTTTATTTATTTCAGGAAACATTACCCAAAAATTAAATAAATTTGGGCTATAAACAATTTCTATGGAAAAATATGAGTAAATGGGAAACTCTAGGTAGAGTATATGGAGTGGACGGATAAAAACATTACTCCACGGCACTAGATATCTTACTTGGCAAATGATCAGGTGTCTTCTTCCTTAAGGTTGTGAGCTGGTTTATTGATTCATACTTACAAGAAGAGATATTCTGAAGAAAAACATTACTCAAAATATCTTTGAGTGTTTATATAAAATAAATATATAAATAAATAGAGCTACATACCACTACTTGTTATTTTATCCTACCATTATTGCTTGTAGAATCCTCATAACTCTTTAATGAATGTTCACACTGTGAGTTTCCCATATGACATTTCCCCAAACCTCCAAATGTCATTAAAAACAGAATGTTCTTGATTTGCAATAAATCCCCACTCCACCTATATAGCCCATGCAGTCTGTGCTGCAACATGCCTCAGAAGGAAGGCATTACTAGGGGAAGGAGAACAGCTACAATGGCTCAGTGGCCTCTTTCCTAAGTGGTCTTAAGTAAATTAGAGTAATCCATTGTGTATGCATAATATTTGGATTAAATATTATCTGCCATTTTGTTATCCACTCACTTGCTATTGCAAGGACTTATGAAACTGCCTCCCTCCTGCAGCTGTAAGCATACAGTGAGACTGTGTTTTGTCAAGCTCTGTTTGGCAAAGAAAACAAGTTTCATGAGTCAGAAAAGACAAGACTTTCTCAAAGTACTGGTATCGTGTGTCTTTTCTGTAGTTCTTGGAATAGTTCTCACAAACTTGCCCTGATGGGGAACAAATGCTGCAGGTGACGTTTGTGATAACTGAACTAAGGGTACAAGTATAATCCTTGTTCCCTATGAAGTGTGAGATCCTCATTCTCTGAAAACCAGTGCTTGTTCTACTTCTGATGCCCATAATCTTCATTCAAACCACAGAAACTCCATTGTCGCAACTGTTTTAATGGTTGGTTGGCCAACACTAACCAGGACTGCAGGGCATGTGTACAGTGTGCACATGGCTGTGCTGTGGAGAAAGATGGCAATTTACCTCTGCACTGCTCAGCTGCTCATCTGTATGAATCAACTTGGCATTAAAAAGCATAACAGTGATCCTACTGTACCGTGCTAATTCTGTGTGCTAGAAGCACTGGTCTACAGAGAGGCAATTATGCATTTATTGTGGCTGTCCATGAAGTGGTTATCATATTCAAGCCCTGTATGCTGCAGTCTCACTAGATGCTCATCCTGCCATAAATTAATAAACAGGAATAGATCACAACAGTTTGCTAGTTGATGCCCTAGCAGAAGTTGAAAGAAGCAAATAGAAAACAGAACATAAAGAGTTTTGAAAAACACCTTCAAATACATCTGCGTGAAAGATGAGGAAAGGTAACAGGCTTCTAGCAATGCAGACCTGTCCCAAAGCAAATCGAGTTAGTGTGATATAATGAATGTGGGCTATATTTCCAGAAATCATAGTGTAGTTGAAGTGCCCTTGGCATAAGTTTTAGTATCTTTTTATCTTTAGTAATGCAGACTGCAGGTGGTGGATTTGGACATGAGGAAACCAAAAGGGGATATAGGTGGTACTATTAGCATATGTTAAAGAGAAATGACAGTATTCTTTGTCACATGAAATAGTGCTTCTCCCTCATGACAGATCTTGTCTCTTAAAACAGTCATCTAAAGGTGGTGGGCTTTTTTTTCCTTTTGTTACTAGAATAACTCATAATTAAAAAGAAAAAAATTAAATGCTTCCAGTGCAAGAGTCCCCAAATTTATTTTTTTCACTGTGTGATGTAGCTACAACATTAATTAGTGAAATTCAGGTGGAATGAAAAGAAGTTTTGCTGAAGACAGCATAGTGCACAAAGTACACATAGTGCATCCATAAAATAGATAACTGAGTAGGCAGCATCTTTCTCTGTAATTCTTGTAACTGACTACGGGTTTTCACTTGAAATATAGGTTTTCATAATGAAATTATACTACATACTTGCTTTTATTTCTCTGACCATGTGCGTCTCAAAACTGAGCTAATTTGGTTTCTTTCTTGCTGAAAATGTATTTATTCCAACTGAGTCAGAATCCAGTGTGCATTCTAGACCCCAGAGGAATTGTTTGTTCTAAGAATCAGCTACGTGGGATGTGCAGTGAGTCCAGACTCAGGCCTTTGAACAAATTGTTCAGCTGAAAGGGGGAGGGTAACTTCCTTGTACTACAAAGTGTCAATTTTCATTTCTCTTTAAATAATATCTCAATTCAAATGGTACATGGTTCTCAGGTCAGAGGTTGGTATATTCAGTTTTAGCTATAAGGTCACGTTATGGCTGGATCCTTAACAGAAGCTGTGAGAAATGTAATCTACCTCTCAGAAGAGCACTGTAATTACTGTGTCCTAACGAGCATGACAATGCAAAGATGCACTGACAGCATATGTTTCAATAACATGTAGCCTTTGCACAACATTTAATCTCCAATATTTTGCAAAGACTAAGTGAATGTCACCTATCTGGAAACGTGTAGCTACATTTTTTTACTTTCATTTTGTAAAGCATTGTACTGATTGTTAAGTAGCCTGAATTTCTCTTGGTTTCCAGAATAAGCCAAGGGCTTTTCTAGAACTGTGCCTTTAAATGATTTAGCAGCTTTCATATACACACAGCTAGTGTATACAAAAAGACATAGTCCCTTCCCCTCTGAGTTTTAAATCTGAGGTCCTCATCCAGCAACATTTCTCTGAGTATTATATTTTTATACATGTGAGAGGTTCACATAAAACTTCCACTGGGAAATATTTACAGAGAGACCACACCTGCTGAGCTTCAGCCTTCTGGCAAGTGCACCATAGAGGCCAAATGGGAATTCATGGAGGAGAAAGGTTGCCTGCATTTAAAAAGGGTGGGAAGCCTCCAAGCTCTGAAGCTATGTGCAAGTTTGTATTTGGATAACCCGATAGCTATGCATATAAATCATCAGGGAAAACTAATGTGCATGTGCAGTATATCAAACATCTTGAGGTCTCAGCCATGACTTTCATATGCACCAAAGTGCACATTCTTTACTGAAGGTTGTATGCAATGAGAAAAAGTTTAAAAAGATACATTTTTGGAATGTATCTGAATGCAGAGACCATTGACTCACTTTCTTTAGTAACTGGGAAGCAATTTTTGTGTTCTGTCAAGGATTTCTAGAGGGATTTGTGAATCAAGCAATCTTGAGACAATGCAAACCAAAATTTAACATTGACATTTGGAAGAAATGAAATGGAAGTGCTATTTCAGCCACAGCCTCAATTTCTAATTTTTTTCCCCAGCCACAATTTTTTTTCATGGAACCTACTCTAATGTGTTTTTAAGAAGCTATGTCATGTTTTACAGATGGAAAACACTACAAATGAAGTATATATCCTTTGTCTTGTTTGTTAATTCCATGCTACAACTTTAAATTTCACATTACTTCTTTCTTATTTTTTCTGATTACAGACATTAATGTCTTTATACTGGCTTTGGCATGGTATGTAGTATTTATGTCCTCAGGTTGTTCCAGTTGTCTTAGTAAGACTGAATGCTCTACAGCTCTTGCCAGCCTTGCAGTGGCAATACAGATTCCTGAACACCATAGGTTTAGTTCAAGGTATAATTAAAAGACTGCATGAAAACTTTAAATCTGCTTTTATATTCAGCTTTTTTTTTTTTTCCCCTCTTAACTGAATCACGTACTGTAACAGCCTGCTCATTTCTAAAGAGCAGTGATCCCATCTCCTGCAGAGGCTGCTCCACTACGAACTCACTCCTGAAAGGTGCTGATTGTTCTGACCCTCATTCACTGAAGTCCTTACATACTTAACTTCCGGACTAAGATCAGTGTCTAATACTTTTCAGGATATATAGTTTTGTTCTAAAAAGGATCATTCATTCTTTGCTCCTGTCAGAGGATAGGTCCTAAATAAAGGAAATAATCTAGCCTTTGGTTAGGACAGAGACTATTACGCTGGAGTGGAGTACCCTAAAGTGAGCTCAACTTACAGTATCCCATCTGCTCTGCTCTAAAATGGTGTCAAGATTATGATAAGATGTATATTTCTGTGTTAAAGTTAAATTAATAACAAAAATAAATTAATAGCAAAAAAAAAATCAAGAAGTTTTAACTTTACTATTATTTCATCAAGCAATAATGAACTGGGAATTTGACCAGTATACTAAAAACATAACCAATAAAGCCTACATTATTTTATAATTAAGCACATAGATATTTGTGAAAAATAGTGAAATAACTGATTCATGTATGTGATTACTAATGTACCAATAAAACTGAAACCTGTTCTTGGAAGATAGTACAACTCAGAGTTAGGACTTAGACAGTAACTTAATGGGTGTACTGAGAGAAGAACAGTAAACTATTTCAAATATACTGGGGCACGTTCTTCAGAAAAGGAAAAATTTTTGATTATTTACACTAATATATAAGGGCCCCCCTTACATAGGCTTGCCTCATTTCAGCCAACTGAAGTAAAGGTCTAAAGCCTGAACCATTTCAGGCAAGTTGCAAAGAGGAAGAGGGGTCTCTTACCTATGTTGCTTACTTACTCTTACTTTCCCTGAAGTCAGGATCTCAAAGTGCTTTCTTGAGGACAACCATAAAACTGTGGCTTTCACTACAGCACCCGTTGCATCGCTGTTGCTCTCAGGAGAACAAATTTATTCTCCACAGCCACACCATCTTGTAAACTGCTGTGACAAGACAAACCTTTCTCATGCCCCAAGAGAGGGAGTGAACTATTTCTGTAAGCACACACTTATTTAATACATATGTACTTAAATAAGAAGGATCATAAAGACATATGTAGTAGATCCACTGATTGTAGTCCCTAAAGCCATGGTTTGATGTGCAGTGGTGCCACCTCAAGTCACTCGCTTCTGTAGCTGTAGATGTTTGTGGAATGTTTTAAAGATACGTTTCTTAAGTTTGTAAAGTAATAAATAATGGCCAGTCTTCGCGAGCGAAGATCCGGGGAAGGTCTTTCCACCTTCCAGCCTGCGCATTGGATTTTTTAGGTGAGACACAGTGTGCGCGGAACTGAGCCCACCCTTTAATCCTAAGGTTCATCTGCCGGGGCCAAGCGAGCTTGGACAGTGGCAGCGAGGTCCTTAGGACGTAGGTGGGTTGCCTTTAAGGGCTAACGAGCCCCACCTGCCCGGGAGTGGCCCTGACCGGGAATCGAACCCGGGTCTCCGCGGTGATAGCGCCGCGCCTTTACCACTAGACCACCAGGGGCTCAAGTTTGTAAAGTAGTTGCATGAGAAAAGCCAGACCAGCAAGAGGGGCTGGAATGAAAAGGAAAAACACTCAAAAAGGATGGAAGTTATTAAGGCATAACATGCTATGTTATGTGTATTGTTTTGTTTCTTAGGAATGGACTTGCATGTATTTACAATACTATTTGCTTACTATTCTGCAGTGAGGACACTTGTCCCTTAACTAATTTCATTCTTGAGTTTCAGCTTTTCTGTGATTTCTTATATTTCCCAGGTGCTGGAGAAGTGATTCCCCTGCAGCCCATTGTGAAGACCATGGTAAGGTTGTCCCCTTGCAGCCCACAGAGGTCCACAGTGGAGCAAATATCCACCATGGAGCAGATATCCCATAGAGGAACTCATTACAGAGCAGGGGAATGCCTGAAGGAGGCTGTGACCCCTTGGGAAGCCCATGCTGGAACATGCTCCTAGCAGGACCTGTGGCCTCATGGAGAGAGGAACCCATGTTGGAGCAGGTTTGCTGGCCCTGTAGGGGACCCATGCTGGGGCAATCTGTTCCTGAAGGGCTGAACCCCCTGGAAGGCACCACACTGGAGCATTTTGTGAAGAACTGCAGCCGGTGGGGAGGAGCCATGTTGGAGAAGTTCATGAAGGACTGTCTCCTGTGGAGGGACTCCACACTGGGCAGAAGACTGTGAGGAGTCCTCCCCCTGAGGAGGAAGGATTGGCAGAAGCATGTGATGCACTGACCACAACCCCCATTGCCCATCTGCCTGCACTGCTGGAGGTGAGGAGGTATAGAATTCGGGAGTGAAGGTGAACCTGGGAAGATGGAGAAGTGGAAGGAAAGTGTTTTTAGATTTGTTCCTATTTTTCATTATACTCCTCTGATTCGATTGGCAATGAATTAAATTTGTTTCCCTAGGTGGAGTCTATTTTTCCCATGACCAGTAATTGCTGAGTGATCTCCCTTGTCCTTATCTTGACACAGGAGCCTTTAGTTTTATTTTCTCTGCTCTGCCCAGGTGAGGAGGGGAGTGATAAAAAAGACTTCTGTGAGCACCTGGTGTCCAGCCAGATTCAACCCACTTCAATCAGTAAGAAGACATTTGGTAGGCGCAATCTTTGGGCATGTGACAAGACAGCATTTGTAATGTTAGCCGAATAATCTGTAGTGATTTAAAATCCTATTGTAGTTTCTGTATCACTAGTTTCATTATTTGATTAAAGTCCAGCAGAGCATTAAGGATTACATTTGACTGAGCATGAATGATTTACAATTAGTTAGAAAAAATAAAGGTATTAAGGAATGTGCCAGGTTAATTTATTTGACAAATGAGTGTAAAGCTACTTACACAAACATTTCAAAAGAGAGAAGCACCTGGTTCATAATGTATTTTGTAGAAGCAATGAAAAAAGTAATTATTGAGAACTGTAAAAACACTGCCAGGAGGTATAGCTAAGATCTAGCTCACTAGGAATGCAGGGGCTGACTTCCACTGCATCTCACAGTTGTGCTGGGTCCCTCCCCTGACTAACCCACTGGGTGACAGTCAGTAAGCTGAGGAATCCACAGGTAGGGAAGATGTAAGCTATACATGGCAGTTAGGGCATGGTTTGGTATCCAGCCTGGGGTTTGTACAAGGGGATAATTGTAATTCATTTGTATTACAGTATCTGCTAAGGCCAAGCTTTTAGTGTTTTCCAGTTTAATGTCAATAATACTACAGTAATGTTGATACCTAGCTTTTTAAAACACTACTCATTTTTAATTTGTTTATGTTGGTGACATTTCTTATTTTACAGCAGTATAGGAAACACCTCGTGGTGACTGATTTAAGCCACTTGCTGTCTGTTTTTACTTGATCGTGATATTGCTTTGTCAACAGGATCAACAGCATAACTTGCAACATTGCAAATGTAAAGAAATAAACTTTTCTAAAAAGTCCAACTGTGAAGATTCATCTCTGTGGGTGTTGTTGGGTTAGGTTGTCACATTCAAGTATTATAAAGCATTTATATGTTCCATATCTATCATTTCACAAAGATATTGTGTTCCACATATCTTCAAAGTCCTAAGTATTTTAGTTAAACTTCTAAACTTTGAAGAAAAGCTAGGCTGGGCATCTGGCCACACTGAAGTGGGATGACAAAGAGGTAATAAGCCTTACAATGATAATATTCAATCATTTCTAGCTTCTGTTAAGGACAGTGTCCTTTTTTTTTGGTCACTTCTTCAGCATAGAGACTATTGCCTCTATAGCTGGGATTTTTTTCCAAATATCTTCTTATCAGGTGAGAAGGACAGGCAGATTATAGGAAAGGTAGTACAAATGGAAAGTATATCGATGCTCATCTGACAAATAAACAAACAAACAAGCCATGCTTTTACCATAAAAACTGCACAGGCTATCTCTTCACTTCTGCTAGTCTCACTCAGTGAGGCTGTCTGCAGACACAGGATCTGAATCCCTGCTTCTCTCTATAGACCTTGGGGCTTGGTATTTTTTATGCTCCCTAAAGAAGGTAGTGCTTCACTTTGCAGTTCTTGACTCCACTGGGAACTGCGTTTCCCACAAGGAGCAGAAACACCTCTTTTGTTAAAAGAGCAGTGCCCTGCTAAGAACATGTCTAGAGACTGGCCACATAACTTCCCCTAAGAGACGTATTTTTTTCCCTAACCTTTGCTTCATAATTCTCATTATTAAAAAAGATAAAATGATCGAGGACTTCATCTAATCAAAGGCTCTTTATCAAAAGCAGCCATGAACTGAGGGAGGCCAAGGTCTTAATCTGCAATCTGACTCCACTCTCCCACACTGAGCTTTTGCCTAAACTTGCAAAATCTCCCCATTACACCAGAAAAGGGCACAGGGTGGTTTCTGGCCTCTCCCAGAACTACTTCTGTCTGACCCTGGGAGTGGTCAGGGGAAGTCTGGGAGTTTAGCAATGAGTCATTCTTCTGCTTGAGACTTCTGAGTCCAGTCAAACCTACAGGTTTCAGTGCTCCTAAAATGCAATCGTAGATACTATTTTGAATGGCTAATACTCCCCATCCACTTCATATCCTAGTGGTTACCAAGTAGCTACCAAGTAATTTGGAGCCTTGTGCTCAGCTCCCTTCTCAGCCTGATGTGGCTTGATGGCCTCATGGTGTCTTTCATACCTTCCATGTCTCACAAGAGTGCTTGACTAGCTGGGCTGAAGCTACTGAAACTGCACTGCAAATAGGGACAGAGAAGGTAAGGAGTACTTTGATGTTCCTTCAGCTTGATCTACACTCACTTCAGAAATGACGTGAGCTTATGAGGTTTGTCTAAATTGGAGAGGAATTGCATGAGAAGCAATTCCTTTAATTCAAGACTCTGGACCCTATCATGTAGCAGAGTACCTAAATAAATAAGACAGTTGGAACAACTGTACTTGGTCAAACCAAAAACCCACTTAGCTCTAAGCACAGTTGCCAAACTTGCATTAAGTACTTCATGAGCTCACAGTTTCCTGCAGCTCATGAAGGTGAACAAAAGGAAGCACAAGAAATAAGCACTGGTGTTCAAATGAAATGCTTGCCTGCACCCCTAAGAGAAGCATACTTTGTTAGGACAAAGAGTGGCAAAGAGCCAGAACTGCTGGAGACAATTCCTCATTAATACATGGCATAATAGATGTTAAAAAATAAAGGTTTATTCTCAAATTTTTAAAAAAAGTATGATTAATAGAATATTCAGTTGGATCTGCATCTTCAAGATTCAGATATTGTCAGAGAATGTGTTTTCTGCAGCAAAAAAATATGACCTCTTCTGGAGTACTAAGAGCTACTCTTTTTACTCAGCTTGTTCCATTTCTGAGAAAATTTCCTGAGATCATCCATCCCAGTTCTCATGTCTCAATTGAGGGAGGTGCTTTTATGTCTAAAATATGTCAATAACATCCTCAACTGTAAAGAAAACTGTGCTCTCTGTCTCTTCTGTTGCCAGCAAAAGTTAAACCGGGTTAAAAATCAAAACGGTGACTATTAGTAAGCATTTTAGTGACAGCTCCTGGAGTACTCCCTCAGTAGATGCTGGCTCAGGAGCTAACTACTAGGTTCCCAACAGCTAACCAAGCTAGAGAAAGTGCATTTACATTAAAAGTCTGAAACAGATTTTGCTTCCATGAGTTTGTCCAAGCCACTTTTGATTTATGTGAATTTTTACTATCGACAACATTTGAGGAGTTTCACAGGTTAATTATGTATGCATGCAAAGGTACTTCTTTTGTTTATTTTGAATCTGCTACTTGGTTGTTTAATTTGTTGTTGCTTCTATTGGAAAATACTGAAAAATCATTCCCTGTTTCCTATCTCTATACTACACAGGATTTTATAAACCTTTATCTTTTTCTTCTAGATCAGCTGTTTTCCAGAATGAGTTTTCCATTTTCTCATATTGAACCTGTGTGATACTTTGCTTTTTCTTTGTTACCATTCCCTTGACTTATTATATAATTTCTGAGATGGATGAAGAGAACTGCACATTGTATTCAAGATGTGGAGACATCTTAAATTTATTTTATGGTGGTATAATAATATTTTCCTTTTTTTTTCCTCTGTTCTTTCCTAATAATTCCTAACTTTTTGTCGGCTTTGACAGCTGTTCAACACTGAGGTGGTATTATCATAGAACTATCCATTTATATGGCATGATTTCAGACTGTAATGATAATCATTACTCTGGGTGAACTGCTGTATATGTTAAGATGAAATTGTTTCTTCCCATATATATCACTTCATGGTAATCTCTACCAGATTTTATCTACCATTTTATTGCATGGACACTCAGGGAGTATCAATCACATCACACTTGCTGTATATTTTTGCAGCTCTTCATAATGGCCATTATTTTCAATTTACCTCAGCAACTAACTTAATACATCTGCAAGCATTGTCCGTGGTACCTACTTTGTTCTTGAAGGCTTTCTTGGATTTAGCTTATGTTGTGAGAGTTTGAAAGAAAAGAGTGTACTGAGAAAATCTTCAAGAAACTCATGCTCATGGGAGGAAAATGTTCCCCATTCTTCCTCTTCCACACTGGGCTCTGGCTCCTTTTAGAAACAGAAGGTCCCATGGCACTCAAAGGGGGATGCTGAGGTACTAGTGGTAACCTTTCCCGTTTCTTCCCTAGGTAACTGGATGTCTTCTGCAGTCAGAGAGACCTAATACATCAGCCTTCATATATCATCTCCATGAACTAAATTGCCAGGAAAATTTATTACCTAACTTCTGAAAAATTCCCTGAGAAAACAAACAGATGCCTAGACTTGTGAATGCAGAATGCCATATTCAGAGTAGATAAGCAAAAAGCTAAAGGCAAAGGTAATATATTAAAACTTGCTCTTAGTAAATAAAATGGGAATTTGGCTGTTTCCTTTAATGAATGACCAAATGCAGTGGTTAATCTTGGGAATGACAAACTCTCCCACGCAGGCACAAGGATGCTGAAATGCTCTCTTTCTTGTCCAGCATGCAGGTTCCCTGATTCCTTGCTTACTCTCTGCACGAGCCTTCTCAGCCCTTTTCCCTTCTGGCATAGAATTGATGTTGGACCTTGCAGAGAGAAGCTAATTTCTCACACGTCTTCTTTCCTTAACCATCAACTCCTGCAGCCTCTAACCCAAAAAGCTATGAAAAAGATTTCTAGTACTAGAAATTCTCTTTATTCTGGGGATGGGAGCCAAGGGGGAATTTCCTACCCCTTCATCTCAAGAAGGCATGGGTTCTCATTTACTAATCCTGTCCATGTTCTCAGGCACATATTCCCAGATTCACAATTTTTCTCTGACTCCCTTCTGCCAAGCCCACTACATTCAGCACCTAATTTCACTAGCCAGAGTTTTCTTTGGCAAAACTGTAAAGGGTCTTAATTTGCTGATATCATTTGTCTAGTTGATTATTGTATTTTTTTTTAATATGATTGATAACTCTACCAGAATTGCTATAGCTATAAACAGAATTATGGATAATTCTTTAAAATGAAAAATGTTCAAATACATTATGGTACTCTGCTTTTGCCCTTAATTATTAAAGTATTTTATATACTTTCAAATAATTTACTATTATGTAAGAAGGAGTTTGATAGTCAGATAGAAAAAAATGAAGGTTTCCAAACTCAGATCAAAACCCATGTTTTTCACTTGAAATGTGAAATTACAAGTCTGAGTTTGACAGAAAACACTTACCCACACAGACAGCTGTAAGAACAGTTACTGTGTAAGGCACTTACATGATTAAATCAGCCCATGAAATTCCTTGAACTTACTTTTGTGTCTTATTTTCAGCTACAATGTATGTGTTATAGCACAAAGATCTGACAGTTATGAGGCAAGTCTTAGTGAACTGTCAAAAAGAAAAGCCCTTTCCCATGGGTAGAATCTGAAGCAGGATGTCTTGCAGATTTCTTTATTATGCCATTCATTTATGTAAGAACAGGTCAAACATGAAGGACATTTATGTGGATTTTTTGCATTCTCCAAAATCACAAAGTGAGAGGATAGGCCTATAAACTACAGATTGCTGCTTACTTTTCTTTCTGTTAGCAGCTGGATGTTATGGCAGTTCTGAAGTTTACATAGACATTTCACAGTTCACAGTGTAGCATCTGCAAAAGCAAGATCAGGTACAGTCTTACTTTTGTTTTCCTTTTATGCATAGGATTATCTTGTACTGGAATTCCAGAACAGTGGAAAACAAGGAAGCCAAAGAAATACAAAAGTATCATGAAAAATACTGGATAAAAAGAGGGAATGAAAGAAAAAAAGAAAAGAAAGGAGGAAAGAAAGGAGGAAAAGAGGAAAGAAAGGAGGAAAGAAAGAAAGGAGGAAAGAAAGAAAGTAGGAAAGAAAGAAAGAAAGAAAGAAAGAAAGAAAGAAAGAAAGAAAGAAAGAAAGAAAGAAAGAAAGAAAAGAAAGAAAGAAAGAAAGAAAGAAAGAAAGAAAGAAAGAAAGAAAGAAAGAAAGAAAGAAAGAAAGAAAGAAAGAAAGAAAGAAAGAAAGAAAGAGAAAGAAAGAAAGAAAGAGAAAGAAAGAAAGAAAGAAAGGAAGAAAGAAAGAAAGAAAGAGAGAAAAAGAAAGGAAGAAAAGAAAGAAAAGCTGCCATTTCTGCTAAGCTAGCAAATATAAAAGCTCAAAAGTCAATGTTCGTGCAATGAATTTGGATACATGGCTTGATAAAAGGAGTATGACAGTACAGAACACTGATATCTCTTCTCTGAAACTGATACAGTGGAGAAAGGAATTTGTGTAAACAACCACCCCTCAAGTACGGGATTTTTTCTGCTTTTTATCTGCTCTTTCTTACAGAGATATGTAAAGTAGCAGCATGAGAAAACATAATGATAACATTTTAAGTATATTTAATGTAAAAGATTTAGTTTCAAGACACAATCTCTGATCCATATTTCAAAAGAGATAGAACAACTTGAATCCAGCCTTCCCACAAATCACAAAACTCTGGAAATCTTGGAGAGACAGATTCCATTTTACATAAATATCTGGATTCCCATTCCCATTTACGTAAATGTTTCATTATTAAATTCTAAAAAATTAGAAAGGAAGCATTGGGAGCTCAAACCTAGGGTTTCAGACACTATTCTAAAAATCTTTGGACTTTAATTCACAAGTCATTTCCTGCAACAGGGATTCACAGTCATTTCCCCACAAGAACACAAGTATCTCAAAGGATCAATAATCTAAAAAATTACTATTACCTTGCTGCTTGGGTTTATTTCTTTTCTTTCAATACATCAAAATTATTTATTCTTTAATTAATCTTCTAATTCTAAAATGTTGATAATTTTTTTAAGAAAATACATTTCAAAATTATCTTAAATTATGCATATTCATAACATCAATCCAGAATTAAATTGTATTTTTCTCTAATTTTCATCAGTAGGAGACAGCTGCTATAAAATAGCTCATGATTAAGTGTACCACACTGAGAATGGGATTTACCTCATCTAAATTTAGCCACCTAAGATTTTGGCAACTGTGAGGTATTCCAGAAAGGTAACTTTAGCCATTCAAGCTAATCTTTCTAGGCTCCCTCTGTAGTTTTCTACAGATTCAGAGCCAAAAGGTAGAATTGCACTGCACTGACCCTTGAAAGCCTTAGAAAATACTTCTCCTTTGTCCCACATGCCTTACTAGCCCTCTTTGTCCTTAGTCTAGTCATAAAGTTTCCTTTGATAACTTCTAGAGACAAAAACCATCACACATTAAAATAGATGGAGTAGACAAAGCTACAGAATATTTTGAGCTTGTAGACTGAGTTGCTTTTTCCCCTCCATTGCTAAATACAGTTTCTGGAGAAAATCCAGAGAAAGACAATTAACTTAATGAAAGATACAGAAAGTTTGAGTCAAAGGTACTGACAGTATTGAAGAAGCTTATGGCTGTGTCTCTCAGAAAGATATCCAAACTGAATACCTGGAGTATACTGAAGAAAATAATTTGCACTTCCTTTTTCTGAGATTCTGTCTTAGCTGAAATCAATAAAGAAATGGATACATATCAAGTTTAAGCTTAGTCTGAAGATTTTGTTTGGACTGAAATAGTTGACTTAGAACAATGAGTGGAATGAACAATAAAAACTGTGAGGCCTCTCATTCTGGTAGTGCTTATTCCAGTACACTGATATTGATACATTGAATGTATTAAAGTGCTATGAACACAGTCAAAAATGGGTCAAAATATGTCATTAATTTTTAAATGAAGGCCACTTCACATAATTTAATTTATTGCATTCTTTTTTAAGAAACTCATTAGGATACTATTGGCTAAGTGTTTTTAACATTTTTATGGAAACTGTAACTTTTGACACACTAGCTATACAAATTCTATAGGCTCTTTGTTGCTCAAACTACTATGATTTCAATCCATGTACAATTTAATTTTTAAATAATGACCTGGAAGACTGACAGCTGTGATAACAACTTGGCATATACCTTAATGATTTTATATTATATGGAGCTTAGCTTGATAAAATGTAAAAGCAGATCTTTGCTATTAGTTCTTTCTTATTAAATGAATATAAAGCATACAGTGTAAAAAATAGCAAAGTTCCATATATCGTCCCTTAGTTATTATGCCTAGTGCTTTGATAGGGCTACCGATCATGTGTTTGTTCAGCTGATTTCCAGTATGTTCAGGGAACATAAGATGCTTTGGGGTGAATGAAAGTCTTAACAGTGAGGCTTGCAGCTATTTCTATGAGCTTGTGAATACCCAATCCAGGCAAAAATACCCAGAGCAGGTCATATGGCTATCAACTATTTGTTTAAAATAAGTGGCCTTTTTTCTCTAAAGGCAGCCCTAGACTCTGTTTTTCACCTTTTATACCAAGTGATTGCAGTAGTGACTATCCCATGGGAGTCATCCTCAACAGGACTTTCTCTAAATAGTTTTCTCTCCCCAGAAGTAACAGTCTAACAGGCCTTTATGAAATTATTCCGACTGTAGATAAGGACCTGATCACTCTCTTTATCAATCAGCAGTGCCTGAAACCTGCAGGTACTTCATTAAGTGCGATACAAGATTAATCAAGTAAAACACCTGAGAGACACAAAGTGGGGGCCAGTGGTGAGGGAGGCTGAAAGCCCAGTGGGCTCCACCGTTGATTCTCCATCCTGTGAGATGTATCAGATCAACTGCACAATTACAAAGCACAAAGCTTAATTTTGAAATTGTGTAATAGTACTGCATATGAAATTTAAGCTATTAAGGACTAGCTAAATTGATTTTAGGCTTTAGTTAATAACTGTAACTACAGACTGATATCAACATGGGTAGAAAGATCCTCTACTAACTATTTCAATTTCACTGTTGTGTGCTGGGAGTTAAAGAGGAATAAGAAATTTTTAATTAAAACAATTTAATTTTCTTTGATCATCTAATACAAGGTTAATAAATAAATCTTTGATCCTTTAACTTCTGTGATTTGATTACCATCTTTCTAAATTGGGCAGTCTGGCCAAATGATGACTTAACCATGTATTATTTTTAACCCACTGAATTTTTGGTTCAATATCAGTTTAAACTTTGATTCTAAAAATTATCTTCATTTCTTCATGGGCTATCGACATTTTTAGTATGTCAGTTTTGTAATGTTTGCTTATTACAAAACAACGAAATTTGCCTTCTGCAAACATTAGCAGACCTGGTTTGTTCTTTTTGTAACAGAATGGGCTTGAAAAATAAAAACCAAGTAAATTAGCTGAGGTACATAAGCTTGGCCCACTCTACAAATGAAAACCTTTATCCAATAGGATTCCATACTTTTGGTAATTCATAGCAGTAATTAATAATGTTATATCTGGTTAGAATTATGTCTAAGAAGTCAAAACAAATCTTTTATTGAAGCAAAATATGAACATTTCATAAAAGGACAAGTTTTCCAGAAGTCATCTCTAAAAATACCCATCCAAGACTTAATAAATGAGACTAACCAGCTGCAATTCTGTATGTTTTACAAGAAAAAGCTGAGTCAGTGGAACTGAATGCAGTGTTTCCAATTCTTCCTGGCAAGTGAAAGAATAAAGAAGTAAAGAATGAAGTCAGGATCACACTACGGGAATACCATCATATTTTTCTAAATAATTCCATTCAAGAAAATCTTAATTGAATATTTTGGAGTTAAGATAATAATGCTGTTAAACAGCAACACAATCTGATGAAGTCAACAAAGCATGACTGTGATAATGTAAAGAAAAATTCAAATACATGAATTTGTCCATTAGCCTTATCCTATTCCCTTTGGATTTCATTTTCTGCACTTTATTTTTTAGCCTCAGAGCCACATTCATATATTATTAAATCACTAACAACTGTTATTTAAAAATCTTGGCTTTCTGAGCCCAGTTAGTAATCTGGATGAGCAATCTACCTCCCTAGGGGAATTTTCCTATGCGGAAGCTGGTATGACCTCCACTCAAAGAGTTTGCATGCATAATTATATTTCTAATGGGTTCTAATTGTGTACATAAGATGAAAATAATTTGTAGTGAATTTTATCTTTCTTTAGTTTTACATTACCCATGTTAGTAAACAAATAATGCATTTTTTTGCCATGGGATATTCAAATTAATCAAACAACTATTAAATTATGCACTTGACATCCTTACAGATAGCATATGCCTGCATTATTTGGCACAAGTCAAATGTACACATAGGCAGTGTGCGCAATGATCCATATCTGTGTATCGTTAAACCAACATGAGGACAGTGGTTATACTGTTCTAGGCCTGTCTAACCACACAGTTTGGAAAGTCTGAATAAATTGCTGAATGAACCTCATTAGGAATTGTATTTATGAGGTTTGCAGAGGGCAGATGCCCCCTTTCTAAGTACTGTTAGCTGCCACATCCCCATTCAGACTTTTAGCAGGTTCCAGGTAGCAAGGTTAATACACTAGTCCTAAGTAAAAAATATCCATCAGCTGAAAATTTTGGCATCTAGCAACCTCTGGTAATGTGCAAACCCCCAAGCCAGCCAGCCTGTGCCTTTTCTTTTTAACTCCTCCCCTGTGAATTGACAAATCTTCAGGAAAAGTGCAGAAGAGCTGACGGAGACACTGACAGCTCTATGACTTTGTTCAGCCACTCTGAGGTTCCTACAGCCCAACACAGACTGGAGTAAATGTCTACACATTGTAAAACCTTCCCAGGTTTGAGAAAAAAAGGGTAGTAAACCTGAACAAGGAATTAAAAATTATTTGGGAGAGAATCTCAGTGACCTGGGACCTTCATTTTCTGGAAGAGTTTTACATTGTCCTAGAGGACTCCCTTTTGTTGTGCTGTTAGCAACTGGGAAGCCTTTCTCCTGGCTGGATGTTTGTTTAACTTGGAGGGCCAAAGCCATTTTGTTCTGTAGTAAGTGTGAAAATTAGACATATAGTCTTCAGCCTATATTTGCCAAAGTAAATCAAAGGACAAGGCATTTCCATAGGATTTTGGCATTCTATAGTTCTTTTTCTAACCTGTGGGACTACTGACGGTGGCTTCCTATTGCTACTCAGCACTGATTGCCAAAGGGAAAGGAAGTACCAAGCTGATACATGGTAAATGAATTATCTTTTTTAAAAAGTTCATATCAGAAATAATTGAAATGCAGAACAATGTCATCACAGTCACTTTTGTACACAGGAAAATGGAATAATGCTTTCTGGAACAACAAAGGTATCTTTGTGCTCTTAGATAAAATTGCTGAACTAACTAAATATGTTTAAACAGGAACTGCTTCCAGACTGTAGCTTGAATGTCAGTTTTCAAATGAGGATATATTTTTAGACACAGTTCATGAATTGCTAAACCCAAGATTTCCAAGTGGAAATGCAAAGCTGTTTCTGCAACAGTCTGCTATCAGTAATTGTGATTAAAACAGAATAGGTAATGGCATAAGCAGAGCAACTGCATCTGTTTAGAATTCTTCCAAAACCAGTATTGTGACAACTGAAGTAATGTATGTGCATACGTATCTCATCCCATGCTGCAAAAATTAATTTATTATTTGCGATATTATTGCTTATATAATCTCCATCCTAAACCAGGACTCTACAGTCATATGCTGATATATATGGTAAATAGGATACAGACAGAAGGAAGACTACAAAGAGATATTAAAATAATAACTATCTACACGCTTGGTTTCTGCCTATCAGTAGCCTCTGCGTGGTAAGTATTCTCCAGGTGTCGCAGAGAGGGAGAGCTTTAAGGAAGCATTTGAAGAGGCTTTATGAAGTAAAAGAGAAGCGCCTTTTGAAGTGAAATGGAGAGAGCCAACATCAGAAGCAGGTGAAGGGTGATGGTGTTTGCTCAAACATGAGTGGAAAACACTGGATGATGTTACAGGCAGCAAGAGGAGTTGGCACCATAATAACAAGCAGTGCCTTAATGAAAATAAAATGGGGAAGCATAAGCCACAGGTGAAGACAGTGAGCTTATGTTTGCTGTGATAGAGAAGGGTTATACACTGAGCAGTCCCACAATTTCTGTTAATAATCTAAATGTGTATAAATGTTTGCCTCTGCTGAAAGTGAGGTTTGTAGAAATACAAGAAGCAGGCAAACCCCTCCTTAGGGAGTTTTGACAAAACATTCAGATAATGAGGATTTGGTAACTGAGTTGTGCAGTTTTTAGTTTAAAAATCTTGGCCAGCAGAAGTATGTGGATGGGTGATAATTCTGATGAGTATCAGTTTTCCATTACAAGTTGGGGCTATAACTTTCCATTTATTTTAACTTGCATGAAATTCATTTTAAAGTCAATCTTCTCACATCTGTTTTGCTTTAATGTTGTTACACTCTGCAAGGAGACTGTGGTCTAGAGAGTTAATCAGAAGCAAAAATTGTAATGGGTAGAGGAGGAGAATCTATATGGTTATTGAATCCCCACCATTGTTTTTCTCTCTTGAGACCTTATACAAAGGCCTGGAAAGTGAAAAAAATCCATCCACTACCTTGCTTTGAGCTTTGGTTTTGTCTCCTGTATCTTATTAACTGTACCAGCAAGCAGATCAAATAAATTAATAGGGATGAATATTGCATTGGTATCAAATAATCTACAGAATTGTTGCAGATGCCACCAAAGATGCACTCTGGAACATGTTTAATTCAAAAAGTCATTCAAAATGAGAAGTGTAGACACTCTGGGATACTAAATAAACCAATATGCTACTGTTGATTTGATGATACCTCTGAAAGCATTGGTCTGATACAAACTACTTCCAGGTGCTACTATGTCCTGGTCTGCACCACTTGCATTATGTGTCTTACTGTGTTATAGCTGAGCCAGCCCGCTAGAGAGTTGTGAGGCAGGAATGAACAGAAGCAGAACTTTTTCCCAAAAACCTTCAGCTCACATCATGATTAACTCAGTTCTTGTTTTTTCCAATTGCCCTCCAAAACTTTATGCTTCTCCCGAACAACCAACATCTTAAAAAGACAAAAATTACATTTTTTTTAATTATTTCTGTCTTCTTTCTATTTTTTTTTTTTGTCAGGGAAATTAACATATTTTGTTCATAAACACTCTGTATCTTCCATCTTCTGTCATTCCTTCTGTCACAGTACTGCTCTTCTGAGAGAGATCCCAGTAAACCTCTTTTTGACTGTGTGAGGATGCAACTTGCCTGAACCTGGGAGCGTCATGACTGACAGTGAAAAAGGATGGGTTACTAGACAGTCTTAGGACATGTCTTCACGAAGACAAAGGTCAAAATTAGAT
Organism: Myiozetetes cayanensis; assembly: GCF_022539395.1. NCBI lineage: Eukaryota > Metazoa > Chordata > Aves > Passeriformes > Tyrannidae > Myiozetetes > Myiozetetes cayanensis. The sequence continues at coordinate 80,578,933 of NW_026087411.1, read as the reverse complement.
CAGGCTTAAAACAAAAAAAAAGATAAATCATCCCTCAATAGATATTCCTGTTTATCTATGGGTTGCCTTTGAGGATACTTCTGCCTGTAACCTCTTGAGAATGATGCTAGACTTATAGAAATCCTTAGGGCACTAGCATAGTCAGAATAACAGTCAGAAAATATGATTCTGTGAAAATACTACTGCAGAAGCCTGCTCTGAGAAAGTGCAAAGGGATGTCTGATGAACCCAAACTATTTCTGTCTTCCCTCTCCTTGTTAACTGGGTTGTTAGCATGTGGAAATGATTCCAGCAGCAAGCTGAAAATTTACAGACAGCTTTAAAACTGTTAGAAATATGCAGAGGCTTTGAAATCTAAGAAGGATGGTTATGAGTATTGACTTCAGTCTCCTGCATCACCCACAAAAAAAGATTCCCCCATTACTTCAGCTGCAGCTGTACTTCCCCTCAGTTAACAGTGTCACCGAGTACTGCCTAAGACAGTGGAGGTCAGTCAGAATACATCAACAGAAGACACAGGAGAGAGCCACGTGGGTTGCAAAACAGAAGATGGAAGACCACATTAAAAACATGTCCTGCATATTGTTTGGTCCTAGTTTTCCCCGCCAGCTTCAGGGGCACAAAGATAACGTACGCTTATTGCACTCTGGATGGCAACAAGGCATACTTGGCAATCCCGACGCTGTATTCACCATGGGTTTTGGCAGTATATGTAACGTTGTTTTCCTAATAGTAATTATGGCTCTGAGAGGTATAAAATGCCTGATATTCCAGTGGAATATCAAGTTCAAGACTAAAGTCAACCCTTAAAAATCCCATAATTATTAGTTATTACAAGGTTAATAATTTTAGCAGAAATATCCAGCTATTTTGAGGCTGTGAATGGAATTTTAAAGCTGTATCACCAGGTGTTCTTAGATCTGACTTCATACCTAAAATTTACTAAGAATAAAAAAAAAAATTGCCTTGTAATGGAATACTATTCTGGATTCTGGTTAAGTAAATGTTCTTTTAAGGTATGTGTTTCCACTCAGATTTGTATTCATTTTACAAGTTATGCAGCTATAACTGAAAAATGAGTCTTGTACTCTCCTGAGTATATTTTCAATGCCATTAAATGGTTTGTGGTCAACTTCAGGTAACTCTGACAATAAAGAGTATATTCCATAATATCCTTGAAGTAAGGCCAACATCATCCTTTTTAACTTTTTTTTTTTTAATGCAATTTCTGTTATTGCATGTTTTCCTACTTTGCTGATACTTCTGGAGGAAGATTACAGCAATATGTTATGGGAGAAAAGGTGACATAAAACTCAGCATTAAACGGAGGTGCTTCCAAACAGAATATTGAAGTAATTTCCTCAGATTTCTCAGAGTTTTTAATATGTGCATTTCACTGTCACTCACCCTCTGCTGGTTTGAATGGCAAGATTAGGCACCATGCCCCTCTCCAGTTCATCTTTCTCTGGAATCTCTTTCCACTCTCTTGGGTCAATCATGCTAAAAGTAGCTAAAATCTACTTTATCTAACATGTCAATGTCACTCCATTAACTTTCCTCTGTGATATGCTGTTTCCATTATAGGAATTTAGAAGCTTGGGAAGGGAATGAATATCCAACTTTAGCCAGGCAAATTTGGGTTTTCTTCCAAAGCTTCTCAGAGTCTCTGGTCATGCACTTCTTTTCTTCTCACATCAGAATGCCATTTATTCATATCATAGTCAGCTGCACTGGCATCTATAGCTCACTGGTTTTACAGTAAAGCTGCTGATGGGAATGCCAGTTGGAGTAAACTGTTTCCTTCAAAGTAGTATTCTCACAAAAAGTGTGTTTCATTGTTTTTTTCCTTAATAGTACCTGCTTGCAATCAGCCAACACATTGTGCGTATAAAAATATTTGCCATCTAACACATCTCCAAAACTCCCTCTTCTTATGGAAATTTTCCTTGAGGAAAATATTCACTTCACATATGTGTATGTATACAATCTCCACGATGCTACGCAGCAGGTAAGAATTGTAGGTTTTGCTCTTTTAGCAATGATGAGTGGACAACAGACCCTGCTTTTATACTAAACATGCAATTTTAGAACCATGAGCCTGTTTGGCTTTATTTTCTACTGCTGTTACAGAGGGAGAGAAAAATTATATGTCAGGAGTGCTGTGGTGACTGGGCTATTAACTCACTTCCATTCTCACTTCCAGGAGAGAAGTTTAAAGAGTTTCTCTCCTGTGGATCACACACTTAGGAAGAAACACTTAGTTTTGCTTGCTGCCTCACTGAAGAAAGAATTGTAAAATTCTAGAATGGCCTGGGTTGGAAGGGTCCTTAAATACTATCTAGTTCCAACCCCCTTACCATAGCCAGGGACACCTTTCACATGATTTGCCCACAAGCTTGACATAGTTTTAACTCAGAAAGGGGACTTTACCTGTTTGTGCTATTACAAAGTGTGTTTTTGCATGTCTGGTATTTACTCATGTATCTAGTTCCTAAACTCATATTGTGAAAATCAGGTCACAATTAGATGTCTCCATTTTCCCATCCCTCCTTCTTTTTGTCATTTATAAGTTCTTGTGTTGGCAACATTGCCCTCATTGCTAACATCCACGTTTCTGACACTGCAGTACCTTGTACACCCATACCCAATACAAAATTAATGCCTCTCCAACCTGTACTGTGATGGGTTATTGGTCTATGCAGAATTCTCCTGAATTCTAGCAATTTAGGAGAGCTAGCAATGCTGTTTTCATCCTCTTTTTCCTCACTGTGTGCACTCTCAAAAAGTGATGCGATGTATTGCAGTTCTTGCGTCTTTTTCAACTTCTCAGAGCCAGAAACTCTAAGGCCTGTTTCATTCAGTGTTTTAGTCTAACTGGTCAGCACTGTGTCACAGGCAACTCTGAACAGCACAATAACCAACCCCACTGGTCCACAAAACAAAAGGCCTTCTGTGGCAACAAGCTGCCACAGAAGAGACACTACCATGGAGACCATTTGTGATCCTGTAAGAAAGATCCATTGTATTTCACATCCCTTTGTTCTGAAAGCACTAGGAATTATCTCACGTCCATTCACCATGAGCCAATGAGTTATCCCAAGTTTAGGGTTTGGGAACTGCAAAAGTGTTAAAACTCACAAAAACTCACAAAAAAATAGACCTGGGACAAGAAAAGTAGAAAGGAAGTGAAACCTATATCAGCTGAGTTGGAAGAGTACCCAGAGGTACTCAAGCTCCAGCATGAGAATTAAAGTGTGAAGGAAAGAGCATTTGCATTCTTTTTAATACCTATGAACCTTGTTTCAGTTTTCCTGAGTCACACCTTCCTGTTTTCCCTTAAGTCAGACGTGAAAGGATATGTTGTGGGTAGGTATATCTGCCTGCTGAGGCACAATGCACTACAAGGAATACAATTTGGAGCCTGCAGACAAGATATGTTGTTGCTATGATCAAACATCTTTTTCATGTGTGCAAGACCCACATGAGAGCAGAGTGTGTTCCTCCAGCATTGTGAGGTCAAATGACATTCCAGAAGTGGCTGCCCAGCCAATACATCCACATTCAGTGTATGTTCTCCACATGGAAATTTGAAGCTCCTATTTCAAATTTCTACCTGAAAAAAAAAACCTAGGAGAATCCTATTCAGGAACATTTTGTAACTCATTGTGTGGGTTATTCACCCTAAGATAAGAATACAGCAGATCTGTGAATGAACTCAAACCCAAGATACATATGATGGTAAAAATTTGCTTTTTTTTCTTCTTTATTTTCTTTGCAGATATGCAAAAGAATTTTAATTTAAGTTAGTACATTCTTGATGTTAATGCAGATTTTGTTTTATTTTTTTTTCCAACTTTTTTTTTTTTTTTTTCAGTTTTAAGTGTCAGTCTTTCAAAGCTCACTTCCAAGTGAACATCTCTCAGTTGGTAAATGATGTCAAACTTATTTTTAGAACATGGAGGAATACCAAAAGGGCTCACTAATCTTCTAAAAAGATAAAGTTACTTCTGAAGGATAAAATTAGCATGCTGGAAATTTTCCAACAACTATATTTTTACAGCCCTACAATGTATATTATACCCTGTGTTTCTAAAGAATCAGTACTCCAAAACGTATTTTCCTCATGTCTTCTGCAAACTATATTTTGAGGAAAATTTTAATGTGATCATTATTTTTAAAAAATATTTATTTATGAAGAATTATCCAAACTGTATAATCTTATTATTATGAGAAATAAAATATTAGTAATGAAATATGCATTCTGATTTTGGATAAGATAGAGTTAATTTTCTTCCTAGTAGCTGGTAGTGCTGTGTTTTGGATTTAGCAGGAGAATCATGTTGATAACACACTGACATTTCAGTTGTTGCTCAGTAATGCTTACCCTACATCAAGGCCTGTTTCTCATGCTCTGCCAAAGAGGAGACACAGAAGAAGCTGGGAGGGAGCAAGGCCAGGACAGCTGACCTGAACTGGCCAAAGGGATATTCCATACCATAGAATATCATGCCCAGTATATAAACTGGAGCAGTTGGCCAGGAGGCATGGATGACTGCTCAGGGCTGGGCTGCGCTGGCCTTTGGTCAGCAGGTGGTGAGCAACTGTGTTGTGCATCACTTGTCTTTATGGAGGCTTATTCCTCTTATTTCTTTTTTTGTTATCTCCCTTTTTCTTACTATGACTGTTATTACTGTCATTATTACAGTGCTTTACTTTATTTCAATTATTAAACTTTTTATTTCAACCTATGGGTTTTACCTTTTTCTGATTCTCCTCCCAGTCCCACCAAGATGGGGAGGAGTGACGAAGTAGCTGAGAGGTGCTTAGTTGCTGGCTGGGGTTAAACCACAGCACAAGATTCAAGAAAAACAATGGTTTTAAATGATTTAAATTTGAAATTTAGATTCTGAAATTAGGAGTCAGAGGACTGATGGATCAAAAGCGCACTGATCCCATCACCCAGAGTTCAATAAACAGAAATGAACCTATGACATCTGTATTTTCTGAAAAATGGGTAAGACAGTATAGGACTAGAGGATCAGTTTTTCTAGGGATGATAGGTTACCAATAACAACTTGTAGTGTCCTGCACTATTCAGCATATTCATAAATGAGCTGGAAAAGGGAAGAGTAGTCAAGTCACAAAGCTTGATGAGACTCTCAAATTATTTAGCTTAATGAAGATGAGACAACTTTGATTATCTGCAGACAACTTTATGGGAGTGACCGAGCAATAAAATGGCAGATGGAGTTCAGTGTAGATAAATGCAAAGTACTGCACCGGGAGGAAAATGATCCTTACTTCAAGTATGAAAAGGCAGGTTCTGATCTGGTCATTACTTCTCAGGAGAGAGAGTTCCTGGAGTTATGAAAGTGGCTCCATGGGAGCATCAGCCTGGTGATCAACAGAAGAAAAAAAAAAAAAGTAAATGGTAAGAAAGCAGTAGAGAACAAAACAAATTATACCTTTTGTTGCCACAGAAATTTGTATTTTGCTTGAATTTTTTGTATAGGTAAAGAATAATAGAAATATTGGTTGAGAGGGACCTCTGCAGGTCACCCAGTCCAACCTTTCCCTTGAAGCAGGACTATTGCCAGATCAGATCAGCTGTGGCTTTGTTTAACTGAGTGTTTATCTGAGTGTTGGAAACCACCAAGAACTGGCTATTCCACAACCTGTCCGGGCAATTTGTTGCAGTGTTGCACGTTCCTTTCGGTGAAGAAATTTTTCCCCATGTCCAGTTTGAACCTCCCAAGCTGCAGTTGTTCCTGCTCAACACAGCTGCCCAATGCAAGTAGCCGTTGTTCCTTGTTTTCTACTTGCCACCGACAAGAAGTGTTTGGCTGCATCTTCCTTCAGATGCTCTTTTGGTCCCTGAACTTCAGCAGTAAGATGGAAAAGAGGAACATCTTTCATGTGAAGCACAGATAACTTAAATAGGTGGGAAAGGAGTTACAGAGCATATAATGACAAAGTAGTGAGTATCAAATGAAGCTAGAAGTAGCTGGGTTGAAAGTACACAAAAAGAAGCAGGTTTTTGCTCAACATGTGTTTGACCTGGGGAACTTGTTACTAGAGCAAGTTGTAGGTGCTACGGATCTCTGTAGGTTAAAGGGAACATGGGAAAGTGCCTGACAGAGAAATCCATTGGCTACTAAAGTCATAGAAACTACATCTGCCTTACAAAAATCTCTGAGTTTGAAATATTGGTGGCAGTGAAAGTGTTGAGGGGGACTATTGCCTTTACTAACGCAACACAATATTGGTCCAGCAAAGCACCTCATCTGATCCAGTGTGGAAGCTCTTATGTTCAAGAAATTGCTTGTAAAACTTAACTGCCTTACCTTCATTTCTGTCCTGCCTTGTTAATTACACTGGGGAATTCTTCAACTCATTTTCTCAGGCACAGGAATTATTATTATTTTGCTTTGTTTTTAAACTGTGCACACAAACGACAACAAAAATAGAACTGCAAGTGAAACTTACATTTTAAGAAATCAGCCTCAGACTTCAAAAGGAAGCTGCAGTTGCTGGCCAAGGCTTTATTTCCAACCAGTTTACATGATTGGTTCCACTACATTGCAGAAGTCAAGACTTTTAAAGGAAAGACATGCCTATGATTAAGGCAACCAAACAGCACTCTGGAGATCTCACTCGGATCTCCAGCAACACCACAAATTTCCTGCTGGTTTTGGCAAATCAGTGGGCCTTCATCTAGTGTGAGCTGAGTTTTCAGCTGATGAACTTCAGGAAAGTGCTCAGGATAAGCACTTGCAGAAGTGCTTAGTGAGTGAACTTTGCACCTTGTGCATCTGTGTGGTAGTGGAAAGCTTTGGGGAGGACCCTCTCATAGTGAAAGGGCGTGATCCACAGAGGAGAGACCACCACTCAAAGCTTTCTGCCTTGAGAGTGGACACAAAAGGGACATCGAGGTAAAGGAGGGAGGCAGAAAAAGAGGAAGAGTGGTGAGGAAAGGAGGAAGGGGCTTCTCACCTGGTTTTGAGGCCCTGAAGAGCAGGGATGGTCTGGAGGAGGGGGGTCGGAAGGGTCCCTGAGGAGCTGGACGCCCCAGAGGAGTGGGGCTGGGAGACAGAGGGCGAGGGCAGGGGGCGAGGGCAGGGAGCTAGGGCAGGGAGGAGCAGGCAGGCCAGGGTTCGTGGGAATGCCACTCCCCGCAGCCTCAAGCCCTCTCCCGGCCCTAGGAGCCTCCTGTGGAACCAGCAATCGCTCTTTGCCTCCCCTAGGAGCCCTCCGGTGGGTCAGGGCGGAGCCGCCCTCCCCGCGGCCACCACCCGGTCCCGCCACCCACACAGGTGGCGCACTGGGCCGGTGCGAGCCCTCCCGCTGTTCCCTTGGGACGGGGTCCCTCCGCCTCCCCCCTTGTCCCCGCCTCGCTCCCCCGTCCCGGCAGCCTCTCCCGCCCCGTCCCTGTGTGGGTCATCCCGGCTCTCCGCCCGACGCCGAGAGGAAGCCGCCGCCGGGGCGATGCGCCTCCCCGCCTCGCAGGCAGAGCCCCTTCTTCCCTTCCCATCCAAGGAGACACTGGGATCTGCCTCCGCTCCCCTCGGCCCTCCCCCTCTCACCCTCCCGGCTTCCTCCCTCTCGCCTTCTTTTTCTTTCTTTTTTTTTTTTTTTCTTTTCCTTTTTCCATCCCCTCCCCCTCCTGGGAAGACCTGGCCGCTCCCCCCGCCCCGTGCTCAGTAGCCGCGGGCTCTGGGCGGTGGACGAGCGGTGTGGAGCGGGGAGCCGGGAGCCTGCTCCCCGGGGCTGCGGCCGCCGCCTGCCCCTCCGTCAATCCTGAGAGCTGCCAGGTATGACCAAGACCCTTCCTGTCGTCGGCCGCAGGGGGAGAGGCAGCCCCCAGAGACCTGGGTGGGCAGGAGAGGAGCTGGGGATGGGGGCTGAAGGGGCTGCCCGGGGCCAGGGACCGGGCAGTCCGAGGTAACCAGCGTCTCTAAGGTGATACTTTTTTTGCGATGTCGTTCTTCCTACGCGGGTTGTTTTAAAAAACTGATGAGGCTGAGCGATGTCAGTACCTTGGGTTTGGCAGCTGGGAGGTTTTGTATAAAGCTCCTGACTCTTTAGCCTTATGGATTTATTTTTGATAGGACTAAAACGTCACGGTTTCTTTTGGTCCTTGTTTCTTAATATTTGAAGCCGGTTTCACAAGACGGCTTAACGGGACTGAGGCAAGGGGCAGATTTATTGGGCTTTCGGAGGTTTGTCTCTGTGCTGTGCCATCTGCGGAGAGCAGGCAAGGAACCTCTTCACCCTTCAAAACAAACTCTCCTTTAATTCTGATTCATACCCTCAGTATTCGGGCTACCATCCCCGCCGCTCCTCTGGAATTGACACTAATTTCATCCAGATTCGTCACTGCTGGAAGCAGATTTATCTTGGAATGGCAAAAATAAAAGAGCCGTGCCAAGGTATTTAACTTGCAGGCTCTACAGAAGGGGAACTCCTTTGGATCAGGAGCGGAAAAGCAGAGGCTCCCGCGGAAAGCAGGACCAGGGGATGGTTAAGGAGCAGTAGAATTAAAGCCTACCTCCCCAGATCCTCGCTTTTTTCCCAGGAAAGCCCTGGGCTTTAACACGCGAACGCACAGGAGCGGCCGGCAGCAGCGGAGAGGGCAGTGGGAAAGCGGCCATCCCGGCAAAGCCATCCCTGCCCGCCGTTTCTCCCACCGGTTCCCGGTCGGTGCCCGCTTGCTGCCGCCCCGGCGCCGCTGCCCGGCTGGCAGGGCTCGACCCCCAGAGTCGCTCAGTGTTAGAGCAGCGGTCGGGACGCGACCTCCTCCCCCCTCCATCTCCGCCCTGCGCGGAGGAGCGGAGAGAAGAGCCCTGCGGCGGGGAGGGTCGGGAGGAGCGGGCCCGGGACCCGAGGGATGGAGCCGCTGCCGCCTGGCCGGGAGCGCCTCCCCGCGGCCGCCGAGGGCGCGGCCGGGAGAGGGGAAGCCCCGCCGGAGAAGCCCTTGTCCTTTTACCGCCGGTTGTTTATTTCCCCCCCGGGGAAAATTAGTTCCTCCTATGCCCACTGGAGCTGCTTAAATTTTGTAAGAGCCTGGAGCGGCAGTGGGTTTTTCCCAGTAAGTCAGTGCGGAGAATGCCATCCATGAACATGGAGTGAAAGCACCCAGAGCAGGGAAGCGGGAACAGTGGCAGATAAGGTCAGGGTAGTGGTTTCTGCCAGGGAACGTGAGATTTCAAAAATTTGTTTTTTATTTTGCTTTGTCAGAGTAGAACTGACTGAGTTCCAACTTTCAGGTCATTTCAAGAATGAGGCTAAAACCAGGAGATGGTTAGTGTAGCAGTCTCTATCAGTTTGTGGTCTGAACATTGCATTTAAAATTATGTAAGCTTAGTTTGAAATGGGTTGACCTTCCTACAATAAGAAGGAAACCCCAAGATAAAACTGCCAGGTAACTGGACAGAACTTTTCTTTAGTCTAAACTACACTGACATGTAAATTCATACTGGGGTATCCTGAAGAGAAATGTATTCTAGTTCTGCTTGACTACAAGCCTTTCCCTGAGCATCTGAGATGCATTCAGCTGCAGGAAAGTAGGTTAGAGTGACAAAATACTTGAAGGATATCCTGAGAATTTAGGTTGGTTTTGTACTGTGAATGCAGAAAGATTTGATGTTGGAAGCAAGAAGTAAGAAGAACTGAAAATAGTTTTAATTTCAGGGATATGCCTGGCAGCTGGAATGCCACCAACAAGAAGTCCTCACTGTTAACAGCTGGGTTTGGAAACTGGAGAAAGAATTTTAACAATTTCAGGTAGCTGGGGATCTCTCTCACTTTCTAGGTTCCACTTTGTCTTCTGTGAAGCAATTCATCCTAGCTTAAAGAGCTGACTCAAGAATTCTAATTACTGTAAGCCAATCCAAAAATTGTATGGGAAAGGAAAAGAGAGGGCCAAGCAGCTCGGGGTTTGGAGGAAGACTGGAGAACAGCAAGGCAGAAAGGGTAACATGTTGAGGGTTTTTTCTTGTGTTCAGCTTGTTGCCTTCTCAGGACCTTTCCTCCTTATCCTGGAGGCTGTATTCTCTCTCCCCTTCCCTCACCCTGCAAAGGTGTCTCTACAGCCATTTACATCCTCATCATCTCGTAAGAGGAGCCCCTGTATTTCCCTCTTGTCAGCAACCTGTGCTGGGCCACGGCAACCACTGACATTGCCCATGCTTAGAGTTGGCTTCACTTAAACAGCAGAGAGGGGATGAGTAAACAGAGCTTAAATGCATGGCTGGAAATGACAGTGCTGCCTAGTAGGACCTCTGGTCTGTAATGAGAATTACCATTTTTATCAAGTTCCTCAGCTTGGACTTCTTCCAGTTATACTGAAGTGTAGTTAGTTCATTCCCAGTGACAAGTGGTTCATTATAAATGAAGAAAATCTTGGCTACCAAGAATGCCTTTGTGAGTAGTGACCACTTGAGTATAGCGTTTCAAATGGGAGGCTCCAAGGCATTTATTGCGGGTTCTGTGCTTTGACTGTTTGTGTATTTTTCATTTTAAAGAGTGGCAGAAGGGGGCCATAGTACTCCACCCATTTTCTTACAGAAAGTCTCTCTATAAAGAAGAGAGGAAAAAAAGTGGACTTCCCTATAAAGTTAGTTATGAGTCCAGCTAGGAAGACTTCAGCCATCACAGTGGAATGACATCAATCCACGCACATCTAAGACTTTCTATAGGAACTAGCAGTCAGTTTCCTATGGGAAAGTTCAGCTATAGAGGAATATAAAAAAATCCAGACCCTGAGGAAGGACTGAGAAACAGAGGAGTATTCTAGGAAAAAATAGAAAAATTATTCTTGAGGCTGACATAAGAAACTTTCTTGTTCAACAGCTATATTAGGGCAAAGCAAAATAAAACCAGCTTTCCCACATTAATATTTATCCTAAATGATGCTAATTTGTGATGGGCTGAAAATAAAGAAAAGAAGATGCTTCTTCATACAACACATAGAGTTAAACTCTGGAACTCCTTGATGCAGAAAATTATGGATACAAAATTTTATATGTCTTCAAGGGAAGACTGACAAACTATGGAAGAGAAATCATCTGAGGTTTCCCTACACTACGGAAACTACCTCTTCTTTGAAGTCCATTGGGTGCAACTGGTTGTAAGTTAAGAAACTATGAGGTAGGAGGGACATACATGGTTACCTTATTCTTATCCTCTGCCTTAGGCATCCACACTTACCCAGTGTCAGAAACAGGATTTTAGACCAGGCAGACCTTTGTTCAGGCAAGGAGAGCTATTCTTATGCTGTCATTACAGTATTTTCTTATTTTGACACCTTATAATTTACCCCTAGGTATCACAAAATCACAGAATGGATAAGATTGGAAGGTAGCACAGTGGGTCATCCAATGCAACCTCCCTGCTCAAGCAGGGTTCATCCTAGAACACATGGCGCTCAGGATTGCATCCAGATAGTTCTTGAATATCTTCAGCAAGGGAGGCTCCACAGCCTCTCTGGGTGATCTGTTCCAATGTGTGGTCACCTGCGCAGTAAAGAAGTTTTTCCTCATATTCAGGTGGAACTTCCTGTTCATCAGCTTCTGCCTGTTGCCTCTTACCTTATTGTTCAGCACCACCAAGAGGAGCCTGGCTCCATCCTCTTTACACCCTCCCTTCAGATACTTATAGACAATGATGAGGTCCCCTCTCAGTCTTCTCAAGGCTGAACAGGCCCAGCTCCCTCAGCCTTTCCTTGTAAGAGAGATGCTCCAATTCCTTATTGTCTTTGTAGCCCTCTGCTGGACCTGTTCTAGGAACATCACATCTCTCTTGTACTGAGGGGTCCAGAACTGGGCACAGCACTCCAGATGTGGCCTCACCAGGGCTGAGCAGAGGGGCAGGATCACCTCCCTCGACCTGTTGGCAATGCTCTTCCTAAGACACTCCAGGATACCATTGGCATTCTTGGCCACAAGGACACAGTGCTGGCTCATGGACAGCTTGTTGTCCACCAGGACCCCCAGGTCATCCTCCTCAGAGCTGCTTTCCAGCAGGTTAGCTCCCACCCCAGCCTGGTGCACAAATGTCTTGTATTTGAATGGCGCTTGATAATACTTCATCTCTATGCAGGCATTCTTGGTCTGACAATTAGTTGTTTTGTCTATAGTGTGAGGCAGATGGGCGAATTATTTTGTTCACATCTCTACATGAAGAGACGTGGCTATGCAAATCCTCTCCATGTGTGCAGGCATATGTAAAACAGTCATTCCTCTTCAGATTTAGTACTAATGGAACAATAAACAAACCAACTCTTTGAAGGTAACTTTGTATATAAAAGTTAATGTTTAAATGTGCGCATTTCTACTGTACCAATAACTTAGACTGCCATGAACAAGTGATGTTTCTCTACAAAATCTTGTGGCTGGGATGATTCTACTCTGCTTTCAAAACCTTCAGATACCTTTTCATATGACTGCATACACCCTAGAGCTTAGATATGTGAGTCACAGTAATCTCCAGATGTCTTAGGAAAGTCCACACATCTTTTCCAAAACCTGAGTTAGCTACTTTAAAGTCAGGGAGGGTTTCTTTACACTGTAATGTAAAATGTGGTTTATGGGTATCCTAGTGAGTGAACTCTGACTCAAACTTGGTGTTCCATGCTGGCCAAGGGAAAAAGTGTCAAAATTGTGCTAAAACAAAACCACTCTCTGAATCTGGCATTGGAAACAAGCATCTGCGGTTGAACTGTAGTGTTTTACTTAGCTAAAAAATTATAATTATTACTTCTTATAGACAACAACGGTGTCTATAGGATGAAGATGCCTCAAAATCATAGGAGTCATTGGTCCATTATCCAGCTTTAAAAGTCACGTTGCCACTTCTTTTCCCATGTTGCACACATACCCCTATTTCTTATGCTAGATCTTTAGCTAGTCTGTGACCAGGCTGTTTCACTGGGTAGCAGCGCTTGTACTGTTCTAAACTAAACTTAAGAAACGTGGCTATATTTGCCCTGGCTTACACTGCCATTGCAATTTAAACCAGAGAGTTTAACCACATACATATCCTTGAATTGCTTGGCTTTTAAAGTTTAATCATAGGCCCTTGCTTTCTTCACAGCTGAGGTTTCCATGTAATTGGAATGAAGGATGTTGGAACTGAGCACAGGTTTCCCAATGGCAGCTGCCAGTAGCTGGATAATGCAACTGACATCACTGCTGCCAAAGGAGAAAAATGGTCTTTTCAGTAATGTTTTGAGCTCAGAATCAAGAGTTCTGGGTTCAGTTTCTGGCTCTGCCACTGACTTCTAACAATCTTACTTTCTTTCTGCATGTTTCCCAGCTAGAGACGGGAATAATACTGTATTTTCTCTTTCCCATTAAAAGTATTAACTCTTTGTGTGGTGCATCACCCCATCTGTGTGGGATATTCCACATGTGACAATAGAGCAAAGACAGCACAGTTCCTGCAGCCTTTGTGGGATTCTACAGGAAAAAGGCATGTGATGAATAAGCAGACTTGTCCCTCCTACTTGGCTGAGCTTTCCTGCATATATATATATATGCATATATAACCAGGAGACTCCTCTAGACCAGCAAGATTCTACTTTTCTCACTTGTCTGTCTGTCCCCTCCAACCACAGATGTTTAAGTTCTGTGAATGAGATTTTGGTGGCGATGGCACACAGGGGAGGAGATACAACACAGGATCAGCAGGAGACCCACACCTTCTGAGCAACTGAAGCTGAAAGCATTTAAAATAGGCTGTGACACCTTTTAAGGTGCCCAGATTGCAGGTACTGTGACAATCAAGACAACATAACCTTTGTAAGAGGAAAGGAAATCTTCCTCATTTGGTTCCTTGGGATAGCAATTAGCAAAGTGCCATTTTTCATAATAGGCAGATTCATAATTCTTGTCTGGTGGGTAATGCGGAAAAACATGTGACTTTTAGGTCAGTTAAAGTTCTTCCTTTTTGGTCATTACGTGAAAGAGCACAATTTTTCTGGTTTCCCAAGGGTTCCTAAATCTCACAAGTGTGGTCCGTCTGTCCATCTCTGCTTGGATCCCAGCTTTTGAACACATTGCTGATTTTCAACTATGTTCTACCTTCAACCATAGAGAAGAGAAGCAAACATAATTCATAATTACATTCCTATGGGATAAATAAAACCAGGTTGCTCTATGCTCTACTGAGCAGAATGACTCCACTGAGGGAAAAGCAGGTAAAACTCAGCTGTTTTCACCTTCCAGTAGGTAGCTCAGCATGGATGCTGGCTGAATTGTCTGCATTCATCTTGCTAGAGACCATTGGAAGAGTTGGAGGCAATACGGGAAAATATTTGAGGCATTTCTATTTTGAGCAGAGTGTTGAATTCTGTTCCACTGATGTCAGTTCTAATATTGCATGATTATACTTTGAAGATACTAAGATAACTGTGTATATTTCCAAAGTGTATTTTCAAATCTCTCTTTCTTGTTTTAGAAAAGAATTAAATAAAATGGAGCACATATTACTGCTATTCATGTTTTTCATACCTATACTGGGTCTCAGTAATGGAACAGAAACTGAAGAAGATTTTACTTGGCACTTAAAGAAGATTCCCCAGATTGTGCGAGAAAGAACTTTCTCCCTTGACAGCCCTAAATTTGAAGCAAAAACCAAATTAGAGCTGAACAGTGTATGTGGAATTGAGTGTCAAAGAAAACTGCCATTGCCAAGCTTGTCTGATTTGAAGGACCTCTTATCCTATGAGACTGTTTTTGAAAATGGCACACGGACCCTGACTGAAGTGAATGTCCTCGGAGAAGTGCTTGACCCAGCTGGAAACACAACCACAAGAAGGTCTTTGAGAAGGAAGAGGCAGATATATGGAACGGACAGTAGGTTCAGCATCTATGACAAGCGCTTTATGACCAACTTTCCGTTCAACACAGCTGTGAAGGTCTCCACTGGCTGCAGTGGCGTTCTCATTTCCCCCAGGCACGTGCTGACAGCAGCCCACTGTCTGCACAATGGCAAGGATTATGTCAAGGGCAGCAAAAGGCTGAGGGTTGGACTAATGAAGACAAAATCCAGAGGCAATGGCAGGAAACGTAAAGGTGCGAAAAGAAGTAGGAGAGAAGTTTCTGCGGCCAAAGAGGATCCCAAAGTTGCCACAGAACAAAGGCAACAATCCAAAGGTGACAGAAAAAGGCAGAGGAGGCCTGGGAAGAAACAAGGCACCTCAGATGGCATGCCGTCCTTCCAGTGGACCAGAGTGAAGAGTACCCACATCCCAAAAGGCTGGTTTAAGGGCGTTTCTGGGGATATTGCCCTGGATTATGATTATGCTGTTCTGGAGCTCAAGCGTCCCCACAAAAGGAAATACATGGAGCTGGGAATCAGCCCAACAATCAAAATGATGCCTGGGAGCATGATCCACTTCTCAGGCTTTGACAATGATCGGTCTGGGCAGCTGGTCTATAGATTTTGTAGCATATCTGATGAGTCCAGTGATCTCTTTTATCAGTACTGTGATGCTGAGCCTGGCTCCACTGGATCTGGTATCTATCTACGTCTTAAGGAGCCGAACAAAAAGAAGTGGAAACGCAAGATCATTGCTGTTTACTCAGGCCATCAGTGGGTGGATATCAATGGTGAACAGCAGGATTACAATGTAGCAGTAAGAATTACTCCTCTCAAATATGCCCAGATTTGCTTCTGGATACACGGGAATGATGAGAATTGCACACAAGGCTGAAGAGAGCTGAATCTCACTTGCTTAGCACCTGTACTGCCATAGATGGAAAGTCAGCTGCAGCAGTTACTGGAAGAACATCACTCCATGTCAGAATATTTCTGAACTCAGAGCTCACAAGTAATGGTATGGTAACTTGAGGAATGCTGAAATGCTGGGGGATGGGTAGAATTGTCGGACAAAATATTTCTAATTGTACTTAACCCTAGATATGCACCTAAAATCCCAAACTATATTTATGTTTGCAATTGTGATAAATTCAAATCATTCTCATGAGAAAAAAATATGACTGTACCTGTCATTTTTTTTTCCAAATGGAAGGGTTGAAACATCCCCAACTGGTATTATTAAACAATATCTATTTTTTTCCAATGGATTTACTTTTCTCAGGGTTCTGTTCCAATTTTTCAAATTCAAGTTGTGCATAGAGCATATTACTGTATGTGCAGAATGATCCAGAGAACTGCATGAGAACAAGACATTATTCTGGCATTCTCTAAAGACCACAGCTCCATGTTGAGAAGCAGCAGTGTAGTTCATGCTTGTTAGTTTGGAAAACTTCCTCTTCTGGTTTGCACAGGAACACTCCCATGGAAATTTCAAATTTATGCAGCTGAGGGTTAGACCTTAGACAAGGTTCACTTAATTGCTCAGTAAAAACAGCAAAAAGAAATTAACAAACATAGAAGTTTCCATGTTTAGAAGAAGAAGAAATATCAGGACATAATTTGATGCCTTTAAATTTTCTTTGAGAAGTTATAGAAGTCTTAAACACATGCATTTGCATTCCAGTTAGTATTTGGAGAGCTGTAGGTTTAGATTTTAGTCAGATGTTTAGCTTTGCCATTGGGAGAAGTCACTGACTCCTGAAGTGGCTATTTGACAATCATTTAGATCATTTAAATATCACAGACTATATATTTTTTGGGTGCTAAACATTTCTTCAGTTTTTATAAATTACTTTTACCTGAGTTCAGCTTCATAGATAGGATAGTATGCATTAGACTGGGAGTTGGAAAGCAGTATTTTAGTTTGGCTTCATACAGTTTTGCAAAGTGGGTGGTTTTAATCGTGTCAGATTCAGACTCCAACTTTCCCAACTAAATTATAGCACCTTCTGAATGGTAGAAATACCCTGTACATTATAGCAGGTATCTTGTTAGGTAGCAGCAGTAGTTAGCAAATACTTTGGTTCAATATGTTTGCAGAACCATATATTTAATGAAAACAAAAACTGAGCTTGACTTTTACACACCTTTAAACACAAATCACCTACTTAAAAATTGTTGATGATTGCCACACGAGTCTATATCTTTTATTTTATGTCAAGATTCTGAAGCGCACAGAATTGTTATGGTGCTACATTAATCTAATAACATTAAGTGATACTGTGCCTTTCTGATCATATCCTTTGGGTTGCAATACTTTTAGAGTATTCACCACCATAATATTTAATTTTTTTACCATAAATTTATTCTGACCAAAATACATTTTCTTCCTTTGCGGAAGAAAAAAATATAACAAGATTTAAAAATATTATTTGTTTGTTGGAATCTTTAAAACATGCTTATAATATCTTTTGATGAAATAAGATGATTTTTAATAACCCACTTTTTTTTAGATGATTGAAAGTGTATAACCTGACACACTGAATGTGCAGGCAACTTTATTTGTCATATTATTGCCAAAGCATAAAAATTTAAGACTTGCTTCCATATCATAACTCTAACAATATTTCACTAATTGGAAGAGATCTCACTTTAAAGAAACTATTTCTTTTAATGTCAGCCTTTCCAGGGACACAGGGAACACTTAACTTTTGGGTTTTTTAATATTTTATTTTGTGTGATTGTTTGCAGAAAATTAATAATAGTTTTTATAGTTTAGAAATGAATCTCTAAGATTTCTGGGTTAATAATTTTTTATTGTTGTTAACATCTCTACTAAGATATATGGCTTTGCTGACAGCAATTTTAAATCACCTCAGTCCAGTATTTAATACTCTTGTTCTATGCAACAAGCCTACAATATTCTTTAGTCAGCTGTGTGATGTTTTTCTTCAGTGCCTTTTTCCATAGTTACTGGGACAAATAAGGTACCGCATCATTAATCTAATACAAGACAACCCAAGTCCATGGATTTTTTTACAATTATCTTCATTGTTGATTTGGGTCCAAAACTGATCAAGATAAGGTGGCTTAGTAAATTCCTTATTTTGCTGAGTTTTATTTAGGTGTGTTCTTTAGGAGCAGAAATATTATGTATTTCTCTATCAGTTTGGGAACTGGAAAAAGGTAAGAATGAAAAATGTTGATGTCAGCTTTCAAATGGTCTTGTTATGATAATCATCTGCTGTAACTATCTCAGCTGTGACCTGAAGTTCTCATACCAGGCTGATAACAAATGTTTATCCCCAGAGGATAAATATTAAATGCTCAGTGCCTCATTTTATGGTGCCAAGAGTTAAAAAAGGTTGTCCAAAGCAACATAAAAATTAAGCAAGACTATATTTACATATCTGTATCTGTATAAACCTGTGTGTCTGAGTGCACATGCACAAACACTTGCAAATATACAGGTGTGTAGAAAGAACATATGCTGTTCTGATTGGGTCAGCACCTCCAGGCAAGGGAATGCAGGCACAAGAAGACCCAGACAAAATGTTATTCCTGTTATCTCTGCATGCCGGGCAATATTTCAGTCTGTCACTTGGCCTAATAGAGAAGGAAATGCTTAATGTAGGCATTGTGACTACCTACTACAGGGTCTTTTGGAATAGTTAATAAATTCGAGTACTTACACAGAATCACAGGAGTTCAGTGTTCTGTGTAGAGCTCTTGGTACCAACCACTTGCAAAGGGGTTAAGAATTTCTGAGCCACGATCATCTCATATTTCCTTAAAAAACCTGCAGTTGCTAACTAGTTATCAAAGAGAAAATATGAGGAGGGGGTGTTCTTAGTGGATTAGATCCTGCTGTTGCCTAGGACACCAGCATCAAGGCTGAGTTTCGAGCCTTGTGTTGTTTCCCTAAAGGATTTTTCCTCTTTCAGGCACCATGCCGTACATAATTTGTTTTCATCAGTACTAATGCTTTTCCATAAGAGTTGGTATAGTAGATCTTTAACTGTATTCCCGGCTTTAGGAAAAAAACCAAACTAAGTCAAATCTCTTTTCTGCTAGGGGGGCTACTGGAGTCAACAAGTAAATTTTTTTCTGGGCCAAAGATAAATCTCACATACAAACGGTTAACACACCCACACCAGCTTCTGTAAGGTATTTGTTCATGTGTTTAATTTGGGGCTCTGACACATGCAGTGGAAGTCAAGAGGCTTAAATGCAATGTGAAAAATTAAGTCGTTATTATCTTTACAAAAGAAAAGCACAATGTTACATAGCAAAATTATTTTTGTTATCTGAGGTATAGAGGACCCAGAGCTTTAAAAATTGCATAAAGAAACTCCTTGACTCAGTTTACAACTTATCATATAAATTTTGTAGACTTATGAGTCTGTATGGAGTATGAATCAGCACGAATATGGCTTAAGTAAAAAAAAAATTTCATCTACATGTGGAGGAGAGAAGAGGCTGGGGAGTTATTTCTATTCTGCTGAAAAGGGATGGCCTGGCAGCAAACAGCACACAATGCAGAGAGAACAAGAGAAGCAGATGATAGGGAAGACTGGGGAGATGAAGGTGGCATGCAAGGGATAAAGAAAGTGTGAAAAGTAACAGATGAAATGGCTGCAAGGTAGCAGAGGGACCTATTGTAAGAAAGAGTAGGCAGCTGGTAAAGACTTAACAGTATAAATTAAGATGTGAAATCCTCAAGTTTCATAAACAACCTTTTGCTGTTCAAGATGAGGCTCTTCTTCTCAGCCAACAGCAACAAGGAAAGGGCTGTGAGAGGGCTCAGGTTGTGGCAGGGACCCCTAGCAGGCAGGGGGCTTTGACCTTGATTTACAATCCCTGCCTGAATTCACAGGGATTACACTTCTGTTCATTTGAGATCCTTGGAAAGCAGCAGATCCGTGTTCTGACCTAAAGGTTTGGCAGTGTGAACCTCCCAGTACACTGGATTACCAAGAGTGTAGTGAGTCAAGGGAGTTTCTCAGACCTGACCTTTTGTTGGTATTCCTGTAAAGGCTGTTTCTCATTGCAAAAATAAACAAAAAAAATCTCTGACTTGAGGCATTTAAATGTTGGCTCCATTTTTTTTGCATGTACCTAGAAATTCTAGACAATAAATTTTCTTTCAAGTACATTATGTTTGTGTTTGGTGTCTTCACAGAAATTAATCATTTGCTTCCAATTTTAAAGCACAGAATATTGCAGATACTTCCATCTACAAATTCCTGGATTACAGAATGACTGAGGAAAAAATAAAGAATATTATTAAATTGAAAGCTTAAAATTTCACTCTAATATCTCAAAGGATTTGGAAGTATATTTGGGTCCCCGTTACACAAGCCTTTTGCTCTGATTGTCAGAGTATTTAGGTCAAAAACATCCAGAGGTGGCTTTGATGTTTCTTTAATGTTCTTAACTTTTTTAAGACTGACAGAAAACTTTATAATATTTTTAGCTGCACAAGATGACAATTCATTTGATAAAATAAATGCAAACCTTTACAATGTTATGATATTATGTGATGCACTTACTATGCCAATAAATATGTTGTTTTTCTTTTCCTCTGTCATGATACAGTTTGTTAGCTATGGTTGTATTACACAAACTTCATTCTGTAAATGCCTGTAATGTGTTATCAGTGAATCATCTGGGATGTGATACTAGAAAATGCTAATGTCTCTTTAAATTTGTTCTGGGAAAAAGCCTCCCTGTCTTCAAGATAATTACTCCATGAGCAAATTTGATGAGTAAAAACAAAATTAGTTCTGTAAGGAAATGACTCATAGTCTATGCCACAAATTATTAATTCTAAAATAAGTAATTAGTTCTGTTTCTGCTATTTGCTATAGTTACACTTTCTGCCTCAGAGAGCTATCAAACCAGGCCAAAGTAGAAGTGTGGAAAATACTATCCTCTTACTTCTTAGAATTATCTTAAGTCTGTGCCCTTGAAACTGGTGCTGACTTTATCTCTCAGAGTAAAAGGAGAGATTTTTGGAAAGGGCAAGAGCTGCTGGAAATATTTAATGGAAAGTTAAGAAATTATTACAGACATGATTAACAGTGTGTCTAACACAAGCAATATTTGCCAAGGGTCTGGCAAGGGCTTACCCACTAGCTCTTACATGGGTCCTTGCGTGGGGGACAAGTAAGTGCTATGGGGAAATAAATAAGATTGAAAGATTTGTCATCCTGACCAAAGTCCATTTGGGGCTGGTAACAGATCTAAATCTTTTTATTGCTGGAGTCTACTTTAGCCACCATCTGAGGAAATGTCTTGGTGCCTGAGAAATATTTCTCGGCCTCTACCCAGGGAACACAAACAGAGACCCAGAGGTGACATCTGTGTTCCTCTACAGGCCATTCCCAAGCCACTGGCACGGATGTGGTTTCTCTGATGGAAGATATGTTCTAACATGGGTTATGGATCTCACACACTCATGGGCCCTGGGGGGCTTGAACTGGAATCCTATCCAAATGTCTGTTCAGCCCTAAAATGTTCCAATATAGCCTAGATCCTTGTGCAGGTGTTTTCCAGTCATACTTCCATTTCCCATTGTCTTTAATAAATGCTCCAAAGGGGTTCCCCAAATAGCATACACTCAAATCCACCCGAGAATTGGGACCTTACACTGTTTATCATGTGGGTATTCCTGATGAACTGTTTATTCCTGCTGCTTAGAATATGCCTCTAGACCTTGATAATGGCTAATCCTTCAGCTGTTATTGCTAAGAAAAAATATCAGATATACTGAAAAAGCCACACAAATATTTTACAAAGGCTGTGCTTCTTGGTAATTATGTATGCACTGTACTTATTATAGTTGCTATGGCTGTACTTCTTTTCCATGTCAAAGAGTTTGAAAACATTGGATGAAAACAAATTGGGCTGGATTTCAGACAAATTGCTCAGCTGCCCTTTGGCTGCAGTTGCAGCACTCTCCCACCCCTCCCCTCCAGTTTAATTTCCAACTTTATGGATGAGGTGCTGGTTGCAGCTTTGCTTAATCAAGAACAAAAGCAGCCAGGGGACAGCACACAGCAAAGGCCCCTTTCTGGCTGTATCTCTCTGCAGACATTTTGAAGTAGGGAGGAGAAGAGGACAAGAGAAAGCAAAGGTGTAGCCCATGTTCAACAGCAAAAAACCACAGTGCCTTACTGAATGGAAGAAAACATGATTTCTATTTTTTCCTACTGGGAAAAGCAACCCTGGTTTTTACATTTTACATTCCTTTGCCTTTTCTTGAATGATTCATCAGCTAAATATTTCTAGCTCTTGTACAGGAGTGAGCCAACCCTTTCAGTGGTGAGATCCAACATGGCCTCAAATGCCAGCAGGGATTTTCCCTCCCCAAAATACACACACAAAACAGGAATGCTAAATTACCCCAAAAGGATTACAAAGGGGGTAAAAAAGAAAAAAAGCACCAACCAGGAAATTGGGAAAAAAAGTTTATGCATAAAGGCAATGCAGACTTCCTAGCTACATGTGGCATATGGTGAAAAAAAAACTAGCTGCTGGTTGTCTCTCCCACCAGCTCCCCACAGCAACAGGACTCACTGTGCTACCAAACTCTTTGGTGAGTTTGGGCTCAGACCTGATCTTCTTAAATGGTGGACATCAACACAGGCTTCCAAGGATGTGGCCACTGACATTTTAGGTTTTATACATTTTACCCCATGTCTACATGGAGGATGTATGATGCCATTTTTAATAAAAGTGAGCTGAAACAATAAGCTCCTGTAATCAAACTCTGCATCACATTCTCCTCTCATTTACAATGCTCAGCCTTGAAGGGAAATTTGACCCATAGCATTAGACACAAAGCATTTATGATACATGAATTTATTTCTTTCACAAAGAAATAAAAAGGAAGCCAATACTCAAAAGGCAAAGTACTTTTTTCAGTGTTTACTTCAGATATGATACTTTCTTGCTTGCAAAATAGTGATCTGTGATCCAATAATCCTATTTATTCAACTAGGATTTATTCAATGTGCTTGCATCCTTCACTTCTTGAAATTGATTTTTCCTTACTAGTTAGGACTAAATAAAATCAGGCATCTGTGTGAAAACAGTGTTCACATGCCTAAAAAAAAACCCCAAGAAAACCAGCTGCCACTAACTGTATCTCATCATTTCATATCAGCTTTGCCCCCACCCAGTGTTCTACTCATTTATCATCAGGGTAATGAAGCACCTGCTCTTGATTTTCTTTTTTGTATTACAAAATTTGCATACAGACCAATTCTGAACTAGACGATGGTGAAGTAAAATCCTGGCTATCCCTCCTTCATTAATATATGGACTTGATGCTGCGGCTCCCCACAGGGATGGCTGGGAAACGTGTGCCTCAGTCCTACAAGCAACAATCTCCATTGGTTCCCTGTTCACTTCTGGGTGTTGCTTCAGACTGTTTTCTTTAGTCTCCAAACCGCTTTACATCAGGCATGCACACAGCTGAGGGACGAAGGCAACTGGAGAATCTGTGCCCTGCTCCACTGCACAGACCTTGGAGGAAAGGCAGCTGGGGTGACCACAGATCCCCTCCTCCCGTTATCACCATCACTGATGTGCAGGCTCAGACATCCTTTGTTCTGTGAATCTCATGCTGTGCCTCTCCCCCTACACACAGCACACCCTTCCATCCCATCCCAAACTCTCTCCAGGAAAGGAAGCTCTTAGACTGAGCAGGACAGTGCCAGCCAGGAACTCAGGAAGGAGTTGCACAGTGTGGGGGCTTCCTGTAGGTCTCACCTCAGCTCCCCTTGCTCCAGTCTCTTATTCAGTGCCCTGGTTGGCCAGAGCATCTTCACAATCCCACTGTGCCCACACTTCCTTGGAGTCCTGCCCTTTGGAGCAAGTCTAGTTTCTGCCTCTCTGTACAGCTGTTTTTAATGCACTGTTTGCAACTTCACCTCATTCTTTCCTGCCTGTCTTGGGTTCTCCCTGTTGCTAATTCCACTTCTTAATTTTTTTATTTGCACTCATTTTGGAGTTTCACCTCATTTTCTACTTTAACAACAAACATCTAAATTAAATTAAATAAAATAATGCCCTACCACTGGTATACGGTAGGGAACTTGGGTTGCTGTTTAAGAGAAGCCACTTCAAAGTGCTACTGAGGTAACAGCTGCAAACAGAGAATGGAAGGCAAAATCACTGAAAGCAAACAGAGCTCTAAAACAACACATCAAATCTGGAGCTAGCCTTGGGAAATGCTTTCGTAAGCTCTGAGTCAGTGTAAACACAGGCTGCCAGCTGAAGGAAGAATCTTGTGACGTCCTTACAAAACAGCTCTGGGCTGCGCTGACAGCTCCTCCTGCCGCAGATGCTAACTGAGGAAGAGGTCACAGGTTCTGGACCCCAGCAGCAAGCACAGGGTTTAATCTCCTAGACACATTCTACTCTTCAGGGGAAACTCTTAATTTCACTGATTTAAATGACTGCAAAAATAGCAATGATTTGATGCTATTAATAAAATTATACTAACTGGGCTGTAAATGGCTTCCATCACAAGATCCACTGGAATAAAAGTTTCAAGGAAAAAGCGAACAACCCCTAACTGAGATTTGCCTGTGTGAGATCCACAGCTGCTCAACACCTGAAGAAATTTGGTGGAAACTTTCTCAGAAGCTGGCTGTGGGGTGAGGTTTATTACACCTGTTATTTAAGCCTGCTGCTAAGGCAATGTCTCGCTGCAGCAGCACAGCCATCTAGGGCTAATCCAAGGACAAACCTGGAAAAGAAAAGCTATAGATGTTTCAGATAGGTCTTATCTGCAGCATTTCTTTACATACCATTTTCAAAAGAGAACATCATAACTCTACAGAAAAGGTAAAGTCTTCATATTCCAGTATGTACAATTCCCTTGCCTTCTCCCCTCACACTTCACCCATTAAACAGCATAAATTTAAAACACTATAAATTTTGGAAAGAACTCAGGAAATGCCATGCTTCATTATATCCCTATTCCAGTCCTTTTTTAAACACTCAAGGTGGAGCCAGGGCTGTCAGCAAAGCCTTTTTGCTGAACACATGCTGGCCCTCGTGTGCTCATCTCTTGCCACAGCAGTCAGAGCCCACATACAGAGCCAAAATGAAACAGTCCTGGGACAGAAGGGTGCAAGTATCTACTTTTCAAGGCCACAATGCAGCTTTCTTTTTTAATTTGGCAAAGACTAAGCTTCCAGGCAAGTGTTTTTAGACACATAAAGAGTCACATTTGTAGATCCAGAAGCCAGCTCCCTCCTCCTAATTTAAAAGCAAACTTTTTGTAAATTTTTAGGCTTGTCTGGCAACGTCACTATGGATCCAGCTCCTGGTAGAGACATGATAAAGACACATTTCAGAGATACAAAACCTCCTTCTGCTATTTCCAGCTGCTTGCATCATTATATTTACTGAGAGATACCCCAAAGGGGCTCATGCATCACCCTACAAGGTGAGGACCTTGCTGCTGACCCCCACTTGCACAGCTGGGCATCTCACACCAAATGCACAGCTCCATATGCTTTTGTGGCAGGGGCAACATCAAGCTTGTAATCTAGAGAAACAATATGTACCTAGGAGTGAAGCTGTAAATGTGGAACTCAGTGTCTGAAGAGGAGCTAATGATGCTGTCACAGCGTGAGACTCCCCCTCATCATCCCACTTCGGATGCTGCACTTCATGTGAGGTGGGGACCAGCTGAAGACAGCGCAAAGAATACCGAGATTGAATAAATATCTAGAAAACTTGACTGCAAGGAAAGTTTGAAGGCAGAGGGCATAAGCCAAAAGAATGACCATGATAACTGTTCAAACACCATCATTGCTGCTGCAAAGAACAAAGAGAAGAACTGACAGCTCAATGTGCAGCAAGGAGGGATCAGGTAATAGAGGAAAAAAAACCCAGCAGTTCTCTCAGGGTGAAGGTGGTGATGTTCTGCAGTGGTGTTTGGAAAGGCTGCAGTCTGATGTTGATCTTCTAGAAAAATCTGTTTAGTATTACACAATTTTGGCTTTAGAGCAGGGAAATAGAGTAGATATATGTGCTTTCTATCTTATCATCCCACCCAGGAATCTTAAAGTGGAAACTTCACTTGCTCTGAATGCATTGCCTTTGCAGTGGAGTGCAGAAAGGCTGTGTTAGTCTTGTTTATCTGTAGCAGAAAGCCAAATTTTAAGTGAAACAGTATGCACAGTTGTACTTTTATATAGGCAAAAAAAAGGTTTGGCCAAGAGAAAAGTATTTCACACTAGAGTCTGTCTCATGAAAGCATAGATTGAATCAGCTTTGATCTTTGATTTGGCCAGGGGAAAATCACTTCAGTTGCACCTCTCCTCTATCTCTAACAGATCTATCAAAATACTGGACTTTCCAGTTAATATTTCCAACCACTGTAAGTTCAGTCTCAAATGGCAAAGCCTGGCTGGCAAGCTGAACTCTGCTACTAGAAAAATAATATTCTCTAAGCCTGCCAGCTATTTTAAAGGTCATTAAATGAGAGAAGCACATCCATAACAGACTCTTCATGCAAACTGTGCTGAGCTGGATGGTAAACAGTTCATACATGAGACCAGCTACTTAAGATTTCCAGACCAATCACTTGCAATACTATGTTGTTGTAAAGTGTTTTCCTTAAGATGTATGTGAGACCTCTGCGTACGTTAGCCCCGAAGGGGTACAGCAAAGACAACATTGTGGGTTTGACATGGGGGATTTTCCTTGCTAATGACAATACCGGTATGGGGCACACAGCCTGGCATAGGTGTCACTGCAGCTTCCAGGGCTTGCAACTCTTGCAGTTCTCTGTTTCTCTAAAATACGCATTTGAATGAAATATAGATGATTTGCCCATTTCTCATGCTCCTCATCCAAAGAGCGACGGAGGTTGTTAGTGACAGGTTTTCAAATTCTTTGAGGTATTTCTAAAAGCTGTCAAAAGCCCAAACCACCCAAATCCAGCCTTCAACATCTGTTGCGGGGGGGAGAAAAGAGGTGCCTGAAAAATCCACATGCCAGGCTAAATGACAGAGTAGGATTAGAGTCAATCTTGATGATCGGTCATGAAGCCAAATGTCTAAAGAAACAAAATATTTTAACAGATACATAAGCTACTTTATCACACTAAATGCTTTCCAGGATTCTGAAATCCTAGGGAAATCAGTCCTGGATACAAAATACTATATTTTGGTTGGATAGAACAGTGTAACACTTTTCTAATTACATTTATTTGCTCTGATTACATATGTGCAAGACATCCAACCTAATATTACATGTTAGTAATAATCAAGAATGTAATCTGTCAAGCTATGTTTAAAAACCTTCAGAAAACGAATCTTCACTCAGGAACCGCAAGATGCACCTTCTTGAGATAACTGAAAATGCTGGAGAAACCAGGTAAGCTTCAGTATACATGGAAACAATTATTAGCTGTCCTCCAGTAACACGGTCCTCTAAAGAGCTGCTCATGAGAAATAGGTTTATTTAGCAGTATCTCAGACTAAACAGTGTGTGGAGCGCTACAGACATACACAGACACATGTTAGTTTCAAAATTACTACTTACAATCCTAAAAATAGCTGAGCATTTAAACAGAAAAATCTGCTTACTGTCACTATGTAGTTTGTTTATGTTAATTTGAAAAAGAACAGTATTTGTTGTATGGTTTCTGTTAAAAAATGTGAATCATCTCTCTTGTCTTTATGAGGACTATGGTAATAAGGTGTTTTCATTTGTATATCTTGGATTTTAACTTATAAAGTTCAAAAAAGAGGAAAAAAAAAAAAGATTTATCCAAATAACTACCCTAATTTAATTTCAGGTAAGTTTAGGAAGATGCTGAAAAACAACCCATTCATGAACCCAGACACACTGCTGGGTAATGCGTTTGCAACTGGAGTTAATGGACCTTTTATGTCAACTGAAAATTAACGCTGCCTTGCCTTTCTCCCTGTCTGGGCCTTGACCATGCCTTAGAGAGTAAAACATTTCAGCCATTCCAGAGCCACCACAGGTGGTCAAATATTTTGAGAGAGAAGCAAATTTCCAGCATGATTTTCCTTGAAGCCAAAGGTCCTATAAGCAAATTCTACACAACCAGATCTTGAAGAAAACATAACGAGGTAAGGAGCTGGATTTCCATCAATACCATTTCTGAAATGACAGCTCACTATTGAGTGACGGGAAAGTGCTTCAGGAGCACTGCTGCAAAGTTTCACAAAGCAAACTGCAATGCTGGTGGCACAGTACTCAGGAAGGAGAGTCACTAGTCCCCTGAAAACTTGTTTGTATTTAATTATATACATTTATTTTTATATTTAAATATATTTCTTAATTCAGCACAACTCACATTCTGCAAAGAGTGGGGCTGAGAAAGGTAGATGCATCTGTTCTCTGTTCCCTGAGCAGCAGGGATGCTAGACAGATGGTACCTACTGTCATGATGGGGTAGAAGTGAGCTGGGAAGTGGTGATTTCACTACACTGCTGGAAACCTCTTTTTCCAGGCACAAAGGGAATGGTGTGCTCTATCCCAAAGGCACGTTCACAGAAATAGATCCTAAAATTTGGTTCTCCTATAAATGTGGAAGGACCAAAATCTCAAAGTGGCTTCAGCTCTGTGAACAGTAGAAGACAGTTTGTACAAATGGAGATTCAAAGATACTCTAATACCTAAGCCAGAACTTGTATAGTAACACAATCTTATTTATACAGTGTGCTGTTTTCAGTGTTATTATTCCCCCCCCCCCTTCTTTGTTAGTCATCTAAACGTAGTTTTTCCATGTTTCAAAAGAGAAGTGAACTATTCTCCTCTCTGATTTTTTCAAAATGAATTGTCAGGGGCCAATGTGGGATTATTTCAGTGAGGAAGAATCACTAAAACCCTTCTTGATTGATCACCTCAGACTGACAGGAGGTAATTACAGACACACTGTAGACTCATAAAGCAGAATCTTATAATTAACTTTGGAATTTAACTTTTCCTATTCTTGTTTCTAAGTAACATTTAAAAAACTTTTTATTTATACATAGACACACTCACAGTATGAAATGCTGTTTCTTTCTAAGCTTAGTGTCTGCCTGCAGCTCTAACTTGCTCTTGAACATAACATGAGTGTGCTGACACTTAATACCTGCACTGCAGGCCTGCAGCAGCTAACAAGCTGAGAGCACAAGGCTACCCCCTCCCTGGGGTCACTTTGTACCTGCAGTGCTCCACTGCCCTCTCTTTCCCTCAGTTACAGACAACCCGCAGCCCAAACAACAAGAACACACTCCCTCACACCCTTCCCTAGTGCATTCATCCTGGCCCACATCTCTTTCCCCTCCCTAGTGCAATACTCCCACACAATCAGCCTCTTTCCAGGCCTTTTGTAGGCAAAAGTACAGACAAGGACTATGGGAAGGCAATGTTCTTAAGAGGTCATGGTAGGATCCCTCCTACCCTGTGTGACCAAAATCCAACCAGTCCCTGCATAGTTATCATTGACAACAACTAACCTGTCTCTAGCTACCACTTTAAGTCTCAAAGAGTGACTCAGTTTTTGCAGCACATGCCTTCAGAGCACCTGCTGGTGTGCTTAGTGTTATAAAATCTGTGCTTCCAACAGACTGAGAGAGTGCTTTGGCAAGACCTTTAAAAACAATGGCTACTTTAGGTTTTTATGCTAGTAGGTAAACTGAGAAATCTCTTCCATCGTAATAAGCTATATTTAAAAAATACAGCTAAAACTTTGCCATGTTCAACCATGAACATTTGGATATAGGTTCACCAGACCTTTCATAGGTTCCCCTACACTACTGGAGAAGAGGCTTGCTCTCCTTAGTCCTCATAGTGGATATCACACTCATATACAAGTTTCTTGACTTGCTTCAGTTTCTGCTTCTGGTCTACCAGCTTTGCTAACTCCCAAAGGCAACTATTCTTACACCTCTAATTGCATGCAGAGATGCCTTTGGCAATGGAAGAAGCTTTGGGCCTTTGCTACCTGCATAATTTGCAGAGTTTGATTAAGGGAAAGGGAAGAGGTGGTGAAGGTTTAGGATCCAAGATCTGGAACACAAAAAACAGAAGTGCTGTCTGCTTTAAAATACGTATAGCCTTTCTCCTTCTGTAATCCCATCTCTGAAATTCTTATTTCACCCCCTCATTACCACTCAGTGTCTGCCACTTCCCACACTGCTCTCAACACCAGCTATATATAATACATGGGGAAAAAAAATTCTCTTTAAATACCATTTCTGATATATTCCATGTTCCAGAAGATCTAAATCACTAACTCGGTCTATTATCTTTGTGCCACTGCCACTACTTCTACCACAGCAAGTTTCAGTTGGCATATCGAGGCATTAAGAATCACTGGTGGTTTTTTTTCTCCCCCATGCAGAGTAAGATGCCTGAGCGTGCAGCTCTTATTCTGGGCTGAGAGATGGGGAGGAAGGGGCAGGAGCAAAGACTCATAGCAGAAAGACAAAACAACGTCAGCTGTAGCTACTGGACAGTTGATGAACTAGATGTTGCCTCCCACCATTAGGTAGTATCTCATAATATCAAAGTCTCAAATGCATTTACAAAGCAAATCTTCCTTTTCAACCCTCTCCCCCCCACCACAACATAGGTTTTGCTCTTGACTTTCCTGACTGATTTTTAAGGCAAGTCTCTAACCTTTGCAGCTACCTGACTAAACTCTAAGAATGGAAGTTTCGGTAGCAGCCCGATTGCACAACCAGCTTGAAATGCTAAGGTGGTTCCCAGGATCTTAGAAGACAACAACAATTTAGTTTTCACCATTCAGGCTTTCACCTGAGAAAACAGCAGCATCAGTCCAGAAGCCCTCAACTCAAGCTATAGTACATTTACAGCTAAAAATTTCAAATAAAGCCAATTAAAATAAATTACAAACGAACAGATAAGAGGAGTAGGAGGCAATGCTACCTCCAAACAGTCAAAAAAAATGAGTCAGTTCTGCAGAATGAGTTGAAGTTTTTGTTCAAACCTCTGCAGTAAGCTGGTATTTATTATTATACTCTCCAGGTATTTACAACTCCCTAGGGCACTCATGGCTTAAGGGTGAGTTATAAAAGTCTCATGTGGCAGAAGTGCCAGCAGTGCCAGCTTCTAAAGAAGCTAGCACACAAGACAGCAAAAGCTTGGGTAAGGGACATATCAGCTGTCTGAAACCTGTCCTCCCCTCATGAAAATGCAGGGGAAGGAGACAGTTTTTTCCTTCCACAGATGGCAGCTCTCCTCCCCACCCACTCTTCCCTATAGCTTGTATTGAAAAGTAGTTAGTCATACCAGAATGCAGATGCATTCATGTCTGGATGATGAAACTCAGATGATAAAACAAGAACATGTTCTTGTATACAGGCCAGGAGATGACCACGTGTTTTCCCTGCAAGCCAGACTTTATAATTCCTTTTTGCCAAGAAGAGCAAGCCACTTTTGTTTAGCCTTACTCAGCGTATTGAGGAAATACACTGGTTTTACTTCCCACAGTGATCAAGCTTACAGATGTTCTTCCATCAGGTTTTCTTACTGTCCAGGCTTCTACTTCCTCACAGGATACCCAGTGAAAAACACACAGACACAGAGCTGTTGGCCATGAGATCTACAGAAGACTAAGAAAAATGAGGACCAAGGGTTGTTGACATGGATGAAGCTGATACGGGAAGTCAGTTACTGAATG
Organism: Myiozetetes cayanensis; assembly: GCF_022539395.1. Classification (NCBI taxonomy): domain Eukaryota; kingdom Metazoa; phylum Chordata; class Aves; order Passeriformes; family Tyrannidae; genus Myiozetetes; species Myiozetetes cayanensis. The sequence goes on along the minus strand of NW_026087411.1, from coordinate 80,547,417 downwards.
GCAGGGGCATGTACCTGGCCAGGAGAATGACCCTCATTCTGAGGTTTGGCCCTTTGAAACATGTGACATCACAAACATTTGCAATTCAGTGAGTAGTAGTTCATCATCTCTAATTTAAATGAGACACTACTGAACTGGTCTAAATATATTTACCTGTTTGGTTATGATGCTCCTCTGAAAATGCCGTCCTCACTTAGAGAAGACATGCACAACACATCTGTAAGAAATTAAGTGTTCCTCATGTTTGGCAAACATAGCACATAGGCAGGGCGTACAAAACCATGGTAAACCTCTCTGGAGGTGCAGGAACTGACCTTGTTCAGGTTTTCATGCTCAAATAGTGAGAAAACACAGCGATTTGCTGAGCTGAACCAATTTTTAAGACAGAACACCCTAATGCAACAGAGCACTCATCAAAAAGCTGAGGTATAAAATCAACCTTTCCAACACCAAACTTATTAGATTCAGAATACCAATGTACTAGCAAGTAAAAATACAAATGAATAACCAAGAAAACCTCTTAGTGGAACTCCTCTACTAGTTGTACAACTTTGAAATGTCTTTGAAATCCAATTCAAGGTTCAAATCTTACCAGAGCATGATCAAGTCATTTCAGTATTTTCTTGTTTATAAAGTACTTTGAAGCAGCCCTTGGCATTCAATACTGCTTCATCACTTCATTTTGTTACTAAATCAAGGAGGTCTCTAGTTAGTCATCTCATACCAGAACAACTTTAATGCACTAAACTATATGAAAGGGTTTCTCCTCCTTCCATCCTGTCATGCAACAAACTGTAGCACAAGCAATTCCTGTAGGATTATAGTTGTGCTGGCTCACAATTAGCTGTTGAATGATACGTCATAGGAAAGAAATCAGGACCAGTATTATGAACTTCCACTGTTTCAATATTATTCTAGTTTAAGGAAATGAAGAGCTTTCATGAAGCCTCCTGAGGCTTCATTAAAGGTTAAACTAGAGAATTCTTCTCTCCTGCTCCCCTAGTGGCTTTTACTAGTGGCTTTGTGCTCAGTCTGGCTTTGTATGGGTCTCTCCTGAACTGCTTAAAGATCAGCAACTGCCAGGAACAGGAAATCAGCCTGTGAGAAGAAAGGACTGTCATCAGTGTCACATTTTAGGATGAAATACTTGTATACTGGTCCCCATTATCTGAAGAATGACAATTTGAAGAATGAGCATTGGGATTGTAAGGTAAACATGCACAGGTATTCTTCCTAAGAATGCCAAGGCAGTGGAAGATTTTAGAAAAAGGTTTATTTCAGATGCAAGGACCACTTTTTTATGATAGTGCACACATTGGGCCCCAGGGGCAAAAGGAGAAATGAGTTCTAACTTCCCGTTACAAATTCTTCCAGAAATGTATCTATTCCTACAGGGACTAATCATTCACAAAAGAGAGGAGGAAGTGGTACGTGGTGGTTTCCAAAGTATTACACTTACCTATGCCAGTCCTACTTTTTTCCCTCTAAACATTGCTGCACTGTGCTTCTTGGCCAGTGATGGGAAAGGGAGTCAGAGCAAGACAGGACATGAGTGGTGCCTGGGAGGTGCAAAGGCAGCAGGCAGGAAGTGAGCCTCAAGGGCCCAGTGGAGCCCTGAAGCGGAGCTGTGCTCATGCTGCAGGGGACAAGAAGCAACCCCTGGGGTCTACTCTTGGAGTCACAGAATCACAGACTGTGCCAAGTTGGAAGGGACCCACAAGGATCATTGAGTCCAACTCCTGGCCCTGCACAGGACCATCCCCAAGAGTCACACCATGTGCCTGAGAGTATTGTCCAAGAACTTCTTGAACTCTGCCAGGCTTGGTGCTGTGACCACTTCCCCAGGTAACCTGTTCCAGCACCTAACCACTGACTGGGTGAAGAACCTTTCAGTAATACCCGACCTAAACCTCTTGACACAACTTCAGGACATTCCCTAAGGTCCTGTCACTGGTCACCACAGAGATCAGTGCCTGCCCCTCCTCTTCCCCTTACAAGGAAGTTGTGGACTACAGTGAGATCTCCCCTCACTCTCCTCTTGTCTAGGCTGAATAGACCAAGTGACCTCAGGTACTCCTCACACGGCTTCCCCTCAAGGCCCTTCACCATCTTCACTGCCCTCCTTTGGACACTCTCCAAGAGCTTAATATCTTTCTTATGTTGTGGCGCCCAAAACTGCACACAGTATTCAGGGTGAGGGCACTCAGTGCAGAGCAGAGCAGGACAATCACCTTCCTTGACTGGCTGGCAATGCTTTGCCTGATGCCCCTCAGGACACAGTTGCTCCTTCTGGCTGCCAGGGCACTGCTGACTCATATTCAACTTGCCATCAACCAGGAACCCCAGGTCCCTTTCCACGGCACTGTTTTCCAGCATCTCTTCCCACAGTCTGTAGGTACATCTGGGGTTGCCCCATCGCAGGTGCAGAATCTGACATTTTCCCTTGTTGAACTTCATATGTTTGGTGATTACCCAGTCCTCTAACTTGTTGAGATCTTTCTGCAGGGCCTCCCTGCCTTTGCAGGAGTCAACAGCTCCTCCAAGTAAAAATCTTCCTCCCCCTGAATACAGGACACTTAGTGGACCATGAGCAGCAGGCATAAGGCAAAAATGGCCCAAAGGAGCCCTGACAAGTGGTCATGCTTAATGCTGCAGAGGAATGTAAAAGAACCCCTGGGAGCCAATGCCAACATGCCCTGGGTGAGAATTCCTATCTGACCCCAGAGCTGGCAATCAGCTATTTGCTGAAATGGGAGCAAGACCTGCCTCCTCATGCCACAAGCTGGTTTTCAGCTCTCAGGAGATGGAGCCATCTCAGGGGCTTCTGAGAGAGGGGCCACATGAAGCAGGTCTGATTGACCTTGGAGGCAAGACTCATTCCCATGCCTGGCAGGACACCAGTGGGTGCTCCAAAGCACTGGGACCCCTCGCAACATCTCTGCATCCCATTTCTAGTGGTTGCTGTCCCTGGCTTTGCAGGGGATGAGGACAGAGAGCTCTGCAGTGCTCCTCAAGTGCTCCTCCAGAAGGCGTTCCCTTGTTCTTGTCACTGGAGTCAGTAGTTCTTCTCATCTCCTGAGGAGCTGGTGTCCCCTGAGGGCCGAAGCAGGATTTTAACCCATCAGATGAACTTTGAAGAGATGAACATGGCACTACAAGAATCTGACCTTGCAGTGAAGAACCTCTAGCAGCCTCAACCAGCCTCCAGTCTTCCTCCCTGTAAGTAATTCCACCTGTTCCTCTAGGACTTCATCTCAGACATCTGTCATTTGGACTGTCTGCTGGGCAGGCTGGCCACAGGACAAGGGAGGATGTTCTCTTTATCCTGCCCTGGGGCATTGTGAATCCTGCATTTCCAGGTGGTGGCACTATGAAACAATAGTTCTGGGGTCCCCAAAGTGCAGTGTGGCCCACCACCCACCCCTCCACCCAGCATCTTTCCAAGGAAGGCCTTTGTGGTGCTGGCCCCAAGGCAGTCCCGACACCCAGCAGGCCCAGGGGACTGTCCCTACCCTTGGCGGCCACACACTGGGCACAGCTGGAACCAGCTGGGAATGGTGGCGAGATGAAATTACTGATGAGGTTATTGAGATACATAATGGAAACTACAAAAACCAATCCTCTAGCATCCACTTTGTTGTGCAAAACTGGTGCAATGAGTGCAGAAAACTGCCAGACTGTGTCTCTTCAGTTGAAGAATCTCAGCATTTCAGTGCCAGTTCAGTGGGAAGAGACAGGCCCTTGCACATATCGGGATGTATCTCTAATGGATCAGAAGACAGAGCAAGGCTAGAGATCAACTCCCTTGAGTGGAGTGCCACCTGTCCAGAGCGCTTTTAGGAAAAGGACAGTCTGTCTGGAGCAAGGACCTGGTCTCCTCCTATGACAGCATGACCCACTTGGTGGATGAGGAAAAGGCTGTGGATGTTGTCTACCTAGACTTTAGTAAAGCCTTTGGCACTGTTTCCCGTGACACTCTCCTGGAGAAGCTGGCTGTTCGTGGCTTATACTGAGGCACTGTTCACTGGGTAGAAAACTGGTTGGATTACCAGGCTCAGAGAGTAGTGGTGAATGGTGCCACATCCAGCTGGCAGCTGGCCACAAGTAGTGTTCCTCAGGGCTCAGTATTAGGGTCAGTCCTGTTTCATCTTTATCAATTATCTGGACAAGGGGATCGAGTGCTCCCTCAGTAAGTTTGTAGATGACACCAAGTTGAGTAGGAGTATCAATCTGCTGGAGGGTAGGAAGGCAGAGGGATCAGGACAGGCTAGATGGATGGGCCAAAGTCAAAGGTTTGAGGTTCAATAAGGCCAAATTCCAGGTCCTGCACTAGGGTCACAACAACCCTATTCAGCACTACAGGCTTGGAGAACACTGGCTGAAAAGCTGGCCAGCAGAAAAGGATCTGAAAGTTTGGGTCAACAGCAGCTGAAGATGAACCAGCAGTGTGCCCAGGTGATCAAAAAGGCCAATGGTATGCTGGTTTGTATCACAAATAGTCTAGCCAGCAGGACCAGGATTGTCCACCTGTACAGGATTGTCCTCCTGTACTTGGCACTCATGAGATCACACCTTGAGTGCTGTGTCCCTTTCTGGGCCCCTCACAAGAAAGGACATTGAGGTGCTGGAGCATGTCCAAAGAAGGGCAATGGAGCTGGTGAAGGGTCCAGTCTTACGATGAGTGGCTGAAGGAGCTGGGGGTGTTTAGCCTGGAGGCTCAGACCTTATTGCTCTGAAATGAGGTTCAAGAAAGGTGGGGGTTGGCCTTTTCTCCCAGGTAACGAGATAGGACCAGGGGAAGTGGTCCCAAGTTGTAGCAGGGAAGGTTTAGATTGGATATTAGTAAAAATTTCCTCATGGAAAGGGCTGTCAATCATTGGAACATGCTGCCCAGGGAAGTGGTGGAGTCACCATCCCTGGAGGTATTTAAAAGATGTGTAGATGTGCCACTTAGGAACATGGCTGAGTGGTGGACTTAACTGTTAATCTAACACTGTCGGACTCCATGATCTCAGATGTCTTTCTCAACCTAAATGATTCTATGATTCTATAAAAGTCATTACCATATGAAGCAGACTCAGCAATCACTGTCAGGACCTATAACATTCTTCCCCTTTCAAAGTGTATTATTGTGTTCAACATCTCAATGATTATGAAACTGGCAACAAGATATTTACTTTGATCAAGGTGTTTATTGCATCTCAGAGGGCACACATGCACTGGGGTTTTTTGTTTTCTTTTTTTTTCTCCTGTTTGGGATTTTTTTTTAAACTGAAATACAAAGAAAAGCCATTTTGAAATCAGCTTTTTATAGAACTTTCCCATTACAGTGTTATCCCCACAGCAAATTCAGATACAACCACTTTTAATGGTACCATACATTGATTAAATAGTTAATTTGAAAGACTTTAGGTGAATATCTTTCCAACCCAATATGCTTTTACAGAGAACTGCCAAGCCACTTGTAACACTGATCAACAGTGACCTCATTGAAGAGTCAAGATCTTACACCAAGCCATCAGCAGAAACAGTATGAGAACAAATAAAAATTAAAGAAACACAGTATGTACAGTAAAGGGCATGGATCTCTGGATCAGAATTAAATCTAATCACCAATAGTACAAAAGCTACTCACAGCGCATTCGGGGCAATGGAGAAAACACTAGCCTAAGGCATACACAGGTAAGCACTAAATTAAGAGATGTACGTAAGAACTGAACAGAGATGAGTAACATCACTTGTAATGTTTTGACTACAGATATACCAAAAAGTGCTCTCATATTTGAAATTCCTTAATGCCAGCACTACTATGGTTGCTTTTTCCCAACTACATGGAGAGAAACTGACCCTTTACTTATTTTCAGTGCACTTAGCAAGAACTGATAAATATGCCAATTTTAAATGCAAAACCTCAAATAATTAAAATAGATTTAAAAATAAAACCAGCAATAAATATGGTACTTTTCAGATATGGTTTTTCATTCTTGGTAAATCATTGAAAAAGTATTTGTTATGGAAGTTTTCCTTTATATTACTTTAAATTATCTTAACATATACAGTGCCACAAAAATAAAACATTTTTTTCACCACAATTGAGATTCCTGTGACTGGGGAAAAAAAAGTATCCTGCACAATTTATTAATTATTTTCTTTACTATCTGGTATTATCACACTATGTTTTATAACAGATAAAGGAGAAATTGAGTCCTAGGGAAATTTCAGGTGTCCTCAAAAAGTTATATACATTGAAACCTTCAAAAACCACAGACATTGCTCCAAATGGCTCACCAAACAACAGCTGCATAATCTGCCCCCATGGGATAGGTTCAGAAAAGCACTAGAAGGCATCAGAAACATACATCCATTGTTTAAATTGTAAAACACAAATAACCCAAGTACACAAATTCCGAGAGAGAGTAGGGATAACAGCGAAGGTAGTACACATTCCTAATGTTCACTTTCACAGCTGTGCTACACATTTCAGGAGGAAGAGAAAGTCTGAGTAAGCGCTAGGTTTGGTACTGGTGGCTCACTTTGAAACTCTGAGCATCCATTTGTAGACTCCAAACTCACGTTTTTAGCATCCAGTCAGAAAAACTGCAGCTGTGAATATACAAAAGTATTAGATGAAAACTGGAGTAGTGAGTTAGCAAAGCACACGCTAGAAAGAACACCAAATCTGCTCATCTCTTCACACCTCCAAGCAGTTGCTATCAGTTTTTAATGAAGCAGAGTCTTCTCACAGACAGTTATGAATCTCTCTACTGTATATACTAGTTATCTCTCTCCTATAAATACTAGTTGGAAGCAGTGAGTCCCAGCAATGAAGATGCATCCCCACTCCTGGCCATCTCCACCAAGTGCCAGGTACACCTCCCTGTGGCTGGAATTTGGAGAAAGGTGAAGTGGGACTGGGTGACGCCTGCTAAGAGCAGTCTGATCCCATCCACTGCTGCCAACTCCAGTGCAGAGGAGGCTTAGAATTAAGCTCTAGGAAGAAAGTAAAGTGACTCATGAAGAAGGCTTTAAAGTTATATAATGGTTGTCCTCCCCTCACCTGGCAAATTATTCTAGTCTTAATTATAAAATGCCTACCTTACTTCTGCATTACTATTTTTTAATTGGCATAAGTGTTCAATTCAATTTGACATTTCTACTTGGCCCTCCTAACATCCTTCTCCCAAACCTTCACAGTAATATTTTGGTCTTTTTTCCCCCTTCCATTCTGCAGTACTGTTTTTTTGCTTCTCCTCCATTTTTTCTTTACATTTACTCCTCTGTTCTTCCCCACTGTTGTTCTATACAGCCCCACTCAGGACCTCATGTCTTAGCATTCAGAAAAGCAGTGTCTCAAAAAATTGTATGGCAGGGGAAAACATTAGCTGGCAGTAGTTAAAAGATGCAAACAACTTTCCCTTGATGACCAGAACATGTGAGTTAGGTTTTCCTCTTCTGAAACCTTTACACCTGTGATACAAAATCTGTTTCAACACCCACAAGACTGGAATGAGCCTCTTCAACACCATTTCCCCCCCATCCCCGTCCAAGTATTTGTACTGTTATAATTCTATATGCTTCAGGATTAATTCAGGAAAAAACCAAACCTGAATCCTTAGATTGAATAGAAACAAGGTAAAAATGGAAGTTAAAGGTTGAAGATAACATTTCCTGGCAGTCGCTTTTGGCAAATAAAAGTAGTTAAAAGTCAAGCTTTCAGACTAAATTTAAGAGTGTGGACAGAGATTTCAGTTTTCATTATCAGTGCATGTTTCTATCTATCTCTGCAGCTACTATTTTATCGGTCATATTAACCTACTGGCCTAAACAACATCTGTGTGCCAGACATGTACCACAGTGTGACATGCTTAAGCAGGCAGTCACAGAATACCTTATCGTTTACAAGAAATCCTTGATGTTAAGATCCGCTAATGGGTCCTTTGTTGGAGGTTTCTTGGGACTCTGAGTAGCAGGAGTTGGGCTTGGAGAAAGCTAACAGATGCCAGCCAGGAAGGCAGGAAAAAAACAAAGCAGACAAGAACACACAATTATTAGATAAACATAGACGGTTCTCGCACAAGCACATCACAAGCATACTAAGTTCTCATTTTTCTGCAAGTTCTGCATGGTGCCATTTTACTCAAGCATTGTTTAGATTCCATCCTTACTACAGGGTTAACAATGTTTGGTAGGTTTAATGGATAAGGTTCTAGACACTGCAGATCCTAATTAGCATAGCTTCAAATCATTCTCTCCCTGTAAGACAGAATGGCGTTAGGATCATCAATCCAGACAGAAGATAAGCAATTGTTAGATGTTAAACATCAAGGGCAGAGTAAGTAGAGTACATGCTGCAGAGAAGAACTGAAATTTTCAGCAACTGGTATTTAAGTACAAGTTATTCTACACTGCTAATGTAAATAAGAGTCCAAAGTGTAGTGAAAACATGACTAGATTATGTAAGTTTCCTCCTTTGACAGGTATAAAAATCATCAGTTATTCCACAGAAAATGTCCGTTTTCAAGTTTCGTCCAACACTTTTCACTATGGTGATCCGATGATTCTCTTATCCTGTCCTTACTCCCTATCCCTACCTTAACTCAGGGCACAAGAGTTATTTTGCATGTAACCCTGGCATCTTGATGACTACTCTTCTAGAAAAATTGTCTGTGCCCCATAATATTATTCTTGGTAAGTGCAGAGACAGTTTAAGGTGGGAGGAAAAACAGGACCACGTATGTTCTCACTTAGAACAGTTTCAAGATCTTTCCATTCCTACATGGAAAATCCTGACAAGTCTCATGGGGAATGTAGTTTCCTACTTAAAAAGTGTGGTTTGCTACATGTTGGTTGGTTAATATTTGCAAAATGAGGGAGATGGCTTCGTTTCCAGGGTTAAAAGTGAGATTTTAGAGCTGAAGCATCAACTTCCATCTCCCACCTTACTTGAAAGACAAGATGGACTTCTGACTAACAAAGAAGCAAAATACTACTGCCAAGTCATTCCCAGCCTCTCCTCTGGAAGGGTCTTTTTCTTTTCAGAGTTATTACAAACCAAACTCTACTCTGAAAAAATAGCCTGGAACAGGTATTATAGCTAATGCTGTATCACCTACTGGCTAGGAGCTAAAAGCTTTTCATCACAGTGGATACACAGTGGTGCACTTCCAAATTTATGAGCATCCAATTCAAAAAAATTCTTAGGAAACTACGAAATGCAGCTTGATAATACCCACTTTAACAAGAGGGATGGCATGGCTCCACCATGTAGCCTACTTCACCACTAATTACTCTGTTAGGTTTTTCAAGCATATTAAAGAAAGGCCTCATCCCCCTGGCAACGAGTAACTTGTGACACAATGTTTCCTGCTTATTTTTAATTAGTGTAGAATTAAAAATATGTTTGCTTTGGTTTTAGATGGCCATACTTATGTCCAGTCTATGCCTAAATATGTGAATGTCACAAAGTCAGATGAGGTAAACACAGTTTAAAAAGCAAGAAAAATTGAAGCAGCCATGGATCTCCCACTTAAAAAAGGAGCACAGTGATCGAGATAATCCATTTGCATTCATCTGCCTTAATGTAAGTCAGAAAAACAACTTCATGGTATTTAAATTTGTGCATTGATGTGAAAAGCTGTGAAAAGTGTGCGCTCCAACGTTGCACACACTATGGTAATTCATATTTGAATGCAGTGTTTTGCACTGAAAGAAACCTAGCAAGCTACCAGCCTGAAACAAATGAAACTGTATTTCTTGAGAAACAGCTCTCATGGAAGAACTGGAGGCGTTAGCTTATTCAGAAACAGAAGGTTGGTTTTCTGAGGAGTCTCTTGTTGGGCTGGGAGAAAAGATGCTGACTGCAGCCTGAGTAAATTATGATAGGTTGTGAACAGAATAAGAATGCCCATCAACTCCACTTTAAGCTTTACCCAAACATGTCCCAGAACTTAAATTTAGTTAACTAATAGAGACTTTTCAAACCTGTTTCATTGGTCTCATACAAGGCAACTGGTAAAAATCAAGGTGGTTCACGTGATCTGCTGCAAGCCAGGCAGCTGAGTTCTTTAAGGCATCTCATTTACAGATCTACAGCTAAACTAAGGTAATGCATACACATCAGCTACTTTCTAGAGCAATGGAGAGAATCAAACATTCATCTGGCAGTAATGCTTACCTGTACACCAGGGCCAGCGGCGGCTCCAAAGGGGGGCCTCATCATAGGCTGCCCGTACATCACTGGCTGTTGAGGCATCATGGGCACGCCTGCACCTGCTGGGGGCTGTACAATTAACATGGAGTCAGCAGGGTTCTGGGTGGAGGAAGGAGAGCAGTGTAACAGAAGAGACTCACCATCCCAAATGCTGCTCCTGGCTGTGGGACAGGTGGAGTACCTCCTGCAGCAGGAACAGCACTTGCTGGAGGCACACCTCCTGCCTAAAAAATAGATTGAAAAAAAATAAAAACCCAAGAATCTAACATCAACCATCTGGAAACCACACAGTCTCCAGCATTCTCAAAGCTGTTCTGGAAAGTAGGACTGTTATGTAGCACATATGTAACCTCAAAACCACAAGGCTTCAAAGAATGAGAGAGCTGAATGAGTCCTTATGCTGATGCTCAGCTTGCTTCTTCATAAGAAAGCAAGGGTGACAGACTTCATTCTCTTCATGAATAGAGTTCATTTATTGAATATAACTCAAAATAGGCTCAAGAAAATACACACTTTCCACTTTCTTCTACACTGTGTAAGAAAGCGTTCCAATTTCATGACAGCTAACACACTATAGCACTTATTGCAGCACTGTACTTTAGTAAAAGCTTAAGCAGATTGTAAAGCTAAGGCAAATAACTGCTATAATCAGTTTACAATGAAAAAAATTAATTACACACCAAGATTCATTGAAATTAAAGAGTAAGTTAAGCCACTTAAGCCACAATGAGAACCATTAAATACTTTACTAAGGACAGTTTAGTGTATCTTGCTATGCTTTTCATTCCTATGCTTGACTTGCTATCATTTTCATTGAAATAACACAAGGGATAAAAAAGGTTATCTTTCTCTAGAACTCAGGAAGAGGGAACTGGTAGTTTAGTAGTTTGACTGGATACAGAGCACAGGTGCATCTCTGAACAAGGCCACCCTGCCCTACTTACCTAGCATGACCTACTCATTATCCCTTTTGACTCCCTTGTCACTAACTTCCCATGCACAGTCTCCTTATGGCCTTGAAAGCATCCAAGTATTTACTTTTTCACATATATATATACAATCCAAATTATTAATAACTTTGAAGACAGGCAGAAAGCATTAAGGAACGGATTTAAAAATGGCAGTAGGATTTTATTACTGCTATTGAATGGCCTAAGCATATTGGCACAATCTCTCAAGCTGCTACAGACGCATGTATGGTCGTGCCTGAGCCTCCACATCCTTGCCTCCTACCTTGAGTCAGTTCTATCCCACTACACTTGGAGAGCAGCTAGCACACTTACAGTTCAAAGGACGGTGTGTCTTTGGAGATATGCTGGAATTACTCACGCACAGTTCACTTCTGTGAATGCTGCATTTAGTGCCCTTGGTTGATCCTTGCTTCTACACTAAAATATGCCACTTTCTCAGAAAGCTGGAGACAAGTCAAGAGAACCTGTCCCAGATTCATTAATCAAACACCCTACATATCCTGGCTGAGAATTTATGAACCTTTATTTCATTCTGAAAGCTTTCTGGGGAGAACTTCAACTAAAAGCTATACTGTGCTAGCAGCATCCCCAAACTAAAACAAACATCTGGACACTCAGGTATGAAAAGCAAGAAATAGAAACACACAGGTTCATGACATCAGATGCACTGATCTGACTGCATTCACAGGAACGCACTGTAGCTCAAAATTCAGTTAGGCAGATGCCAGAAAAATGGCCACACAAAATGAATCTGCTTATGCCTCAAAGCACTAGGATCAATCCAGGGAAGAGGCTTTTATGAAATTCTACTGATTTTAATCCAGAAATTGAAACATCACAAAGAGGGGAAGAAGTGACCAAAACTTAAGTAGTTCAACAGTGACACAAGAAAAGTTTAATTTTGGTCTCCACATTTATTTTTCCTGATGATCTGGCTATTTTAAGTTTGGAAAAATACCTAAGTGTATGATTTTGAGAAATATATATAACAAATGTTTCACAAAATGCTATCAAAACTATCCAGCTTCCCAGAAAGGCTAGTTACCTACCAGACGGTAAAATCACTACAAGATCAGGCTGATCTTAATTAAGTTTGAAAATTCAGGCAGTACAACTCATTAAATAGTTCACATACCAGTAGAGCAAGGACTGTTTGAAGATATTATTTTCAAGCTTACAGCATAGAAATGGTTAATCACTACTACCATAGCAACACATGGCCTGAGAATTGTCTGCTGCACAGAGAGTCCAAGAGGAGCTGGTTAGGTAGCTCTAAGCTAGCAGTAATAATTGTAGTGCAGGTGAGGTGTTGTTAGTATCTTCATGTTTAGTAAGCAAGTACAAAAACAGATGAAAAAAAATACAAATTTCACTTACACTGTACAGTATTGCCCAGCCTTTCTATTAAGAAAAAAAGTTGATGTTACAACTAACACATTCGGTGAAATACAGGAATTCTTGTACTTTCCGTAAGGTTAAGGAACACACTTAGAGTCATGTTAACACCTAGCTGTGGCTGTAAGGAACTGAAACCCCTTCAGAGTTCTTTCCTTCCCTTCCTAAACCAACCTTTTTTCAAATTGAGGCTGATTTATGCCTTGTGAGACTTTTCATGAGATCAGGCATGACATCTCTTCAGATTACTCTTGTAGTTTACTCATAATCAAGTTGCTCTTGTGCCAAAATCTAGATTTTTAGCTTAACTCGATCCTCTTCTCTCAAAGCTAGTGCCTTCTGAATCTTTTTACAGGGTAATCTTAACTTTTCCAACAGACTGCTTTACCCTGCTAAATAAGTTACTGAATTCTAATCTAACACCAATCCCCTGATCAGTATGAATAACAGTGCAGTGTTTTGATCTACTTCATTCAGGAAAACTTAAAAAAACCTATTTATTTTCTCTCCTTCTAGTACTTCAGCTTTGGATCAATAGCATTTTCTTTTTGGGAAATTGACCTGGGCCTCATGCTGGCAAGACCTATACAGCTAATCACACACTTAAAAATGTCCACAGGTATTAAATGTCCATGTAGAGCAACATCTTGATACATACGTTAGTGTATTTTTCATTTACGAGTACTCAATGATTTCTTTATGCCAGCTGTAAATCTGTTCTTCAAAAATGTGACTCAAAACATTCAAACAATTTATACAGAAGCAAACTCTTGAGCTGAAGTAGACTGGAGCAGTGCCTATGTATGCTTGCAAAATCTCATGAAATATCGATAGTTCAATACTAGTGTTACCTACGGATTAACCACCTACCAATGGAGCACCTGGGACACCACCAGTTGACCATGTTGCAGGTGCTACTTTTGGCTGCCAGTTGGCTCCTCCTGTTAACTTTTTCTCTCCAGCATTCCACTGAAGGTCTCCCCTAACAGAGAGGGAGACAGGCTATTATTTGCATACTCCCACAGTGAAAATGAAAACGGATTGCAGCGTACATTAACATCAGACGTGCAGCTACATTAGCGTATGGTGTATGCAGTTATTAACAGAAAGATATACTTTTAGTGACGCTCAGTTTCAAGGGTTGTTAGCAGTAGACATCAGTACACTCTATACCAAAGTCAGTTACATGGTTATGGCCTTTGTGGTGAGAATTAAAGAGAAGTTTTACTTAGTGTTGACTGAAGGTAACATATTGCATATACCCTTGCAAAGTAGGAAGTGGGACTGCTACTGCCTATTCTACTGGGGCCAGGCAGTAGAGCTGCCTGCTAGATGTCTTTGAAAGGTGATTTCATTGCTGGAAATCTTGCTCAGACAGCTGAAGGAGGAAAGCATTCAGTTCTGAAAAAAGTCGATAGATACAAGAGAAACAAATCATTCACAGAATAGAAGGGCTGTTGCAAAACCAGGTTTTCTTAGACGCTGCTCTCATCCAGAATAAAATACACCATTTGAACAAAGTAGATTGAAGGAAGATATGTTTTTGGAAATAAACCTCTTGATATGTTTATACATATCCCTCCTATCATCTCCACAGAGGTACAAAATACTTTGAAGTCTTGCATACAGAGGAAGACTCAGGACAGAAGTAAGCAGCTAGACTAAATGACACATTAAAAAAATAAATGCAATGTTATAAATATTTCTTTTTGCAAAAAGAAGATTTTTCACTGCGTGGAATGAACTTCTTTTCTATTTTGCAAGTATTTCAATGCCTACACAATACCTAGCATCTGTAAAAGTGTAACAAATTATGTATTAGTCTAGATTATGGAGAGGAGCTATACAGTTTATTATCTGGACAATTTGTTAACTATAAGCTGTTTGGAAATCAGCTGTTCAACATGAAGACAGTAATTCACAGGAAAAAATATTTCTAGACTCAGATTAAAGACAGCAAGTTTAAAAGCTTTGTCAGGAACATTTAACCTTAATTACTCAGTGGATCTGTATCAAATATAATATTTTCTCCAGAATTTTTCTGAACTGATTGGGAAGCAGGGAAACATAACTAATTCATTTTTTCTTCAGTAAACACTGAAATAGATTTAAGGCTATACAGTAACTCTGAAACCTTTCTCTTATTTTAAATAAAGTTGAACTTACTTTTTTGAAGTAGTGCCAGAAATTCCAAGATCTGAAATTGAAACAAAAAGAAATAAATAAAAAAGAAGTCATATGTTTAGTAAATTAAAGAATGTCAAAGTAACAGCTTACATTTCATTGCACATGGGCTTATAAAGAGTAAAAAGAATTGTGGCTATCTTCATTTAGACAGCATCAGAGGACTGGTTACATTTACTCATTCTCCAGGACAAACGTTTGAGAAACCCTGTAGATGTCTTACACTTGAAGAAGGTATTTTTGCTTCATAAGCAAACCAAAGTAACAATATATCTAGGTCTACAAAATGCTAACTTATTTAAGAGCACCAAACTATTTACCATGAAGAAGCTGATTTTCAAATACACATAAATCTGAACATTACCTATAAGTTTTGTGCTGTTTTATCTGCTCTATCATACATGGAAACCCCAAATAGTTTCTTTCCTTCCCTTTGGAAGAAGTTTTAAACTAAATTTTAAAGAATATTTTTGTCACATGGCCAATACAAGTCCTGTAAGTCACATATTGCTCAGTTTGACTTTCTACCCAAACTTGGATATACCAAATCACTTGCAAAAGATTTCAAGGGATTTTCAAGGGATTAAGAGTTCTGCTAACTTCTAAGCATAATAGTTTTTCCCCCACATCTAACAGACATGTATGTATCATAAGATCAGTTATATCTTTGCTGTGGTGTACTAAGAAAGTATTCCATTTAAGCAACCCTCCAAAATACAACTTCAGCAGTATTACACCTTAGCCTAGGTAGATCTCTGTTGGGTTTTTTGAGGGGGGCTGTGGCTGCTGATCTCTAATTACTAAGGCTTGAACCCTTTTCCTGCTACAGGAAGGGTTTTTAGTTTAGCATTTCAAGAACATGTTTTGGTAAGTTCACTGCCTGAGAAAAGGTCTGTTCCTGAGTGCTGGTACACTCATCACTCCCCTGTTACTCTTATCTTTCATTAAGCATGAAGTCAACTATTTGTGCCCACCAGCTTTGCTGCTTAAATTCCACAATGCTATCAGACACTTTGGACAATTTTTACTTTTCCATCTATTACCCAGGAGCACATCCACTTAAGAATCTGATGTCTCCCTGGAAGGTACCCAAGACAGTCACACGTTACAGATCATACCTACCAAAGAGATGCCATTATTTGACTCAGATCCTGGCCACAAAGAAGGACAAGTCATAAACCCAGACTACCAGCTATCTGGATCAGGCCTTATTCCTGTGAATAGCTTTCCCAGTTTCCCCAGCAAAACAGAAGGATGCAGAAGCAAAACAGAAGGATGCAGAAGCAAAACAGAAGGATGCTGAAGCAAGCTAAAATACACAGGTATTTGACTCAATGGAAAAGTAACACAGCTGCATGCCACACCACTTAAAACCAAAATTTGTCACTTACTGCCTACTAAGTTTGCAAGAGATGAATCAAGATCACTTCCAAGGCCTTTGCTTGCTGCTGAAGCAGTGACTGTTGCTGCTGCTGCTGCTGCAGGTGCTACAGGTTGACCAGAAGGAACCATAGTTGGCATAAGAAGATCACCTAAACCATCAAAAACTGGAAGTGAAAAGAAAGTTGGTTAGAACAGCAGTTGTGCTAAGAAAAGTACTGCCCGCCACTTTGCTGTTGCTCCAACAAATATAGCACAGACAACCACATCACAGGTCTTACCAAAACACCATTTGACATTAAAAATAATGCCAACAAGGGCATGCATGTCATTTTACTAGACACTGAATGTACAGTAATCCTGAAAAATCTATACCAATGAAAACTAATATGAGAAGACATGCCTAAAAGGACTTTATTGGAGCATTCAATCTACATAGATACAGCACCACTTCCACACTACACTATTTTTCCAACAACCATCCTTGGAGATGTCAGATGCACACACGTTATGTCAGGAGATATTCATTTAAATGTTTTTAAAATGAACATCTTGCAGCAAACACCAGTCAGAATTACTGTGGTAAAGGTAGTCTTATACCTTGACATCTCACAGCAACAGGATTGGAAGTCTCAAGTTGTTACTATTCACTTGCAAGCAGCAGGGAATTGGGAAAACCTACTAACGTGAGATCAGAAGGAACCAGAACCACCCACACTGACAATGTTACTCGCCGTAGTCCAGTCACCTAACTCAGAAGT
Organism: Myiozetetes cayanensis; assembly: GCF_022539395.1. Classification (NCBI taxonomy): domain Eukaryota; kingdom Metazoa; phylum Chordata; class Aves; order Passeriformes; family Tyrannidae; genus Myiozetetes; species Myiozetetes cayanensis. Next base: position 80,530,516 of record NW_026087411.1, on the reverse strand, counting down.
TCACTTTTTAGATTCCTTGAAGTCAAACTGCTTGGTGTATCTCATGCCTGAGTTCTATCTTCTGATCTGTTTTTTAGGTACATGCTAACGTTAAGTCAACAGGAAAGGGTAGCATGTGCACTGGCAAGCAACCAAATACCCAAGCAGCAGTACTATTTCCACTTTTTTTTTCTTGTACAGTTGCAGAACTCACCAATTTTAAGTTTGTAGCAAGGACCCAGCATGAAAAATATAGAACGGAAGAGATGCAAACAAAACAACAGCAGTGATAAAAGTTTAGGCTTATAATCAGGCAAAGAACACTATGCCACTTTCTGTTGTGTGTACCCTCAGATGCCATGCAAGCTCAAGAACACCTGCAGCAGCAGTGGCAAGATGACTCACCTACACAAGTTACTTACAGAATAGTGTTTTCCTTGCTTAATTCCTAATTCATGCTGTTAAGCACATGCAAGGATGATGTTCACACTAGTTTGATTTCACTGACATGGTAGTATAAAAAACGGGTACAGAGAGCTCTTGGGCACACACCAGCCTAAACACTGCCCTGAGGTTCTCCCAGTAGAGAAAGAAGAGTGAGTTCACTGATACTGCTCGTGCTCAGATCCTAAAAATGGTATCATTAACTCATCTAAAGCATGAAACGCATTAGAAAGTTCACAAGAAGAAACCCTGTGGCTCACCTGATGCATCAAACGAGCTGCCAGTTGTTGGAGCTGTTGTCCCAAAAGCTGCATCGAAGTTAGGCTGTAGTAAGCTGGTTTGAGCTGGAGTGACCGGGGATGGTGACGGAGAAGGTGAAATAAAAGAACCTCCAAAGCCTTTAAAAAGTTACATAAGAGAGGTGTGGACATTAGAGTCAGTCTTATTAGGCTTTTTTTTTAACAAAAGCTCAATCTAAAAAGGGCAGAATGATAAAGATAATTCTTACTAGACCATTGTAAATAACTCAATACTGCACAAGTATCCTTGGTATGCCAGGTATGACCATGGAAATTTTACAGGCTTACTGAGTGTCACCAATAAAAACTTTGATGCTTTTTACTTAGTTTTCTTCAGAGGCAGACCAACAGCAGATAGAACTCAATTCTTCCAGCTCTACACGCTATTGTTCTAGGTAAGTAATCTCAGAGGCAGAAAGCAACAAACAGTTAAAAAAAAAAAAAAAGAAGCAGAGGACTAACTTTTCTGCTCCTCACCCCACACCACCAACGAGGAGGCTGGGGATGTGCAAGAAGTTGTGAGGGTACACAGCTGGGACAGCTGATCCCAACTGACAGGGACGTTCCATACCATATGGCATCACGGTCAGCATATAAAGCTCTGGGAAAAAGCCCAGTTTGTCCTCTCAAGTAACCATCATGCATGATGGAGCCCTGCTTTCCAGGAGATGGCTGAACATCTGCCTGCCCATGAGAAGTGGGCAATTAATTCCTTGTTTTGCTTTGTTTGCACATGCAGCTTTAACTATTAAACCATCATTATCTCAACTCACAAGTCTTCTCACTTACTATTCCAATTCTCTCCCCCATCACACCAGAGGAAAGCAAGTGAGTGGCTGTGTGGGGCCTGAGTTGCTGGCCAGACCATGACAACAGTGCATTTCCCAGCTGTGAAATCAAACAGCTGCCACACATTTAAAGACATGATAGGCCACAGCTCAACATAGCGAACTCATGCTCAAATAGTGAGTCTCAATTATATCAAATATTACTGTGAGCCCTCAGATGCTCTCTCTGAAAATTTTGCTTTCTAAGAGAAAAAAGACTAAATACCAAACACTTCACAAATGTTGAAAGAATGAGAGAAATTTATATATGCACACACTTGAAGCAAGAATTTACACATCAGATGCATATTTTAGAAGAGAAGCAGGTGAGCATTAGGTAACTGTATTCAAATCAAAACCCTGTGTGGGCAAATGAGAGCAGTGTGCCATCAAAGGGTCCTGGGCACCAGGCCAGCAACTTTCTGTGCCTCCAGCAGATGGGCTTTAGTTGTGGAATGCCTGACCTGTATGAGCAGACACATTGGCCCCACACACAGCTGGGAGAGGACAGCAAACCTGACTATGCACTACAGGTCCAGGAGAATACAACCTGATTAGAAACACCTCATAAATTACATCCTTCAGCTGAAGCTTCCCGGATCACAGGTAATGACTGAAAATACTCAGGTAGTAACCTATACTGGTCCCTTCAGACACCACTGGCCCAGGGCACCGGCTGGAGCCAGGGAAGCAGGAACAGGAAAAGCAGAGCAGCCTGCTTTCCGCAGTCCAAAGTGAAGAGCATTTCAACAGTCTGTGTGAGCTTCCCTGTGTTTATTAGGCCTATTTCAGTGCAGTGGAACCAAGAAGCCATTATCATGCAAACCCCATTCTACAGCAAGTCACGTGCTTGCAGATGCTAACCCTGCATGTGGACAAATGCACTGGGATCAGAGATCTGCCCACAGGTCTCCATGGTCTGTTCTTGAAACAGGTTTGTCATGGGATAATTTAGGTTGGAAAAGACCTCCGGAGGTCAGTCAACCCAACAGCCCAACATCCCGCTCAAAGGAAGTCTAATCAAATCAGGTTGCACAGATATTTGCCTTGACACCTCCAAGAGATTTTACTGCTTCTCTGCATGGCCTGTTGTCATATCAGACCTTATGTATTCAACCAGAGTTCCCACACACACTCTGCCTTTTTTACTGTCCTTTTGCATCTCCAAGAAGAACGTGGCTAGTCTTTTCTGTGTACTCCCATGAGTTTAGACACCTAAAAGGCTTCCCTTTTGCCTTCTCAAGGCTGAATGAGCCCAGTTCTCAGCATCTCCTTACGTGCCATGTGCACAAGTCAACATCTCCGTGGTTCTCCACTGAACTCACTCTTGGTATGTGTTGATCACCCACACCAACAGATTCTCCAGCACATTCCAGAAGTCCCCTGGATTACCCACGCCCACCCATATTCCCTGTCTCCCTTTCAGCACATATGATGGTGACTGAAGTTGCCTGAGTGCCAAAGTTTGCAATAGTGACGCTTTCTTCAACTGCTTGAAAAGGTTTCCTCTACTGCTCCTTCTTGATTAGGTGGTCTGTAGCAGACATCTGCTGAAGCATCACTGATGCTATGCTGTCCTCAGATCCTTGAAACAAGCTATGTAATAAATCATCACCTGTCCCAAGGCAAAGCTCCATGCAGTCACCTATCACAGAAAAATACCAATCTCCAAAAAAATCAGACCAGAAGCAGGTTAAAAAGATCTAGTGATGACAAAGGCACTCACTGCAGCAATTCTAAAGCACAGGAGCCATTTCAAGAGCCTGTCTTTCCATTTCCTGAGTGAGAACAAGGAGTCTACCAGAGGGGTATGATCCAATATCTATACTTAAGATTCTGTTTAGAAAGTTCTGTAAGCTTTTGCAAAGCCCCATAAAGTGTCTGTTTCTCCAGCTACAGACGAGAGTACTCCCCAGCATCTGCTCCAAATTTGCATGATGACTGGTCTTAATTCCACAGCTTTTAGCCTTGCCCAATTTCACAGCAACATCAGGCACAAAAGCCATAAAAATCCTTTATCAGACCAAGTTCCTAGTAGTCTAGGTCTTGCACAAGAGCCAGAGCAAATATGCACAAGCAGCAGCAACCGAGTTAGATGTGTTGTCTGGACATCCCCAACTGCCTGCTTTTGAGGTTGCTTTTATTTACACATTCAAGTAAGATTTAATGTAAGAACATGTTGTTGGAGTAAATACTGGGACACACATGCACACAGTTTAACTGGATGGAAAGATCTAGAAGGGAAAATAGCTAGACTGTTGTATTTGTCAGGATAGTTCTAGTCTTGTCTGCTAAAAGGTTTAGAAGAGTAGGAAAACATTTCTACCATATTTCCTAAGTGAGCCAAGAAGGAACAGAAACTTATTTGACAGGACAACACTTAAGACAATTACAAATAGTAAGTATACTCATAACAATATGCATATAAACACTTAGTACAACCAAACACTCATAAACCATGAAGGACAAACCTTCCGCCACCATATGAACTCCAGACACTCTTAAATTTAAAACTGGATTACACTGCAGGCTATACATCTGCCATTATCAAGGCTGAACAAATGCTTAGCAATATGCTGCAATGTTTACAGACTCTCTCTGTCTGCCAAAAAAAAGAGATTCAAATCTACTTGGAGCCCTTTTGAATGTATATTCAAAACAAAAACAAAATAAATTTTAAAAAACCATCCATTCAACCCAACTGCTTAAGGTCTGCTTGAGTATTTAGATTTAGAACAGTCCTTTCATAATTTAGGTTTTTATTTAGTGCAACTCTTCAGATTCAGAGACCACACTGCTGAAGTTTAAGCCATCTGGAGCACAATTCCTACTTGAATTTAGGCTTAGTTACAGATAAGGTCATAAAATATTTTGTATTGTAATGTTTGCATAAGCAGAATTAGCTTCTGTCCAACAACATTATCACACTCAGTCCCCTGACAACACGCATAACTGCAAATGATTGGTATGTTTTTGAACCTACAGTTAAAGCTTGATGTTTGGCCTTAAGCTATCCATAAACTAACTAATACAAAGACCTATTGAAGCACATATGAAGAATACGGAAAAAAGAGTAGTCTTCTACCTTAAAATCTGAAGCTGTCTGCACTAAAGCTTTAGTATGCATTTAGACATTATGCCCCACTTTGAGTATCTAACTCGGACCTCTAGTATCTGGAATGATTGAGAATGAACATATACATTATTTTTATTATCTAGACTACTTCTACCTTCCTATGGCACAACCAGACAATGCCCGCTCTTAGAGCAGGGACTAGAAAACGTGTCATCTTCTGAGATGGCTGCAGTGTGCAAACACACACCTGTATCAACTCACATCATATTGTGATGTAACATCATATTGCCTCCATTATAAATCGCTCTAGTTTTAATTAAAACATCTAAAGTACTGAGAAATCTTATGAATATTTTATTCCACTGCAAAAGTTTAGCTACACTCAAGGAACATAAAAGATTTTGAAGACTACTTCTTAGTATTGCTCTAAAATAATAAGTTTTCAGAAGTTCTTTATTACCAGCAAGTAGGTCTGCAGAAGCTGAGGAACTAGAAGCAGCCTGGGTTGTGGGCTGGGGTTCGGGAGCACTACTTCCAAAAGCATCTAAAGGGAATTCCAGAAAGCATCAGAAAAAAGTAAAGAGTTCCAATATTAAATATATCAATTCATCACTTATCATAAACAAAAGATGAAAGGAAAACCACTTCATACATCATCAGAAGAAAATGAAAGTGCTTGGCCATCTTTATTGCGGAGCAGTACCATGGACACAAAGTTCAGGTGGAAAAAAGGAGGTGCAACAAACCAGTACTTGAAAGAAATCTTTTCTATTTAAGCCTCTCCTCAGAAAACCCATACAAAGCACAGCATTCAAGACAAGAAGGTTAACTGATTTGGAGATGAATGCACTGAACCAGAGTTTGGAATAATTCCAGCCAGAACCTAGTGACTCACATTAAGTCTTTTTACAGGAATATTTCACTAATGTTTGAAATTCACTGCCTCTAAGCAACATTCCTGTTTTGCAACATGCCTAGAGTTGGCTGTGCCTATCCTGATTTCCACCTTGTCAAATCCAACAAAGATCCTGTGACTCAGATACCCAGTTTGAGACAAGTCACCCTTAAAACTTCAGCTGCTTTGAGAAACGGAACTGAGAGAAAACAACATGACCATGGAGACTTGCAAAGAAAGAAAAGAGGACACAGCAGACTTTCACTGGACATCTGAGGAAGAGCCACACATGCACTGACTGAAGACAGAATGGCAGGTGTACTGACAACAGAATGACCACACGGACAGTTTATTTGCAGTTCGTTATTGTGCAGCACTAAGAAGGGGACATGCCAGTCTCAGCCGTAATGCCACACAAAAAAGCTGTGAGAAGGGAAAACCCGCAGCTTTAGCAAAGTGCAAAGGTAATCGAAATGAAGTGATTCAACTCTGAAGTGGTGAGGAAAGAAAAATACCCACCACCAAATAGGTCAATCACACCTGAAGAATCCACCTTTGCTGGAGAGGTAGTGGGTAGAGGAGAGGGGGCTGCAAATGCATCCACTGCAGTGAGCACAGGATAAATAATATTTAGTATCAACAAGGCAACAATGATAGCTAAATATTTCAAAGCCATATAGGCTCCAACAGTTAGAATCACAGGATTGGTAAATTCACGTAACAGTCTTCAGAACTGCAAACAGAAAGTGTTACATTTCTCACACAGCAACTGAAAACCACAGTACTTTAAAGAAAGCATTGTTTATTAAGAATTTTCTTATGCTTAGAGAAGGATTTACTCTTTCAACAATCACATGACTTATTCAACTTCAGTGTCAGCCAATTCATGGTTTGCATCTTCAGCAAGTGCACATCTTATGACCAAAGCATCAAACCTACAACTTAGTATTTCTTAGTGTTTCAGCTTAAAGATGTAAACTGGTAACAAGTTGGTTTTTTCCCTTTTTTTTTTTGCTTTTGGAAAAAAATCCAAATCCAAGAAATCTGAAGAAAAGCCTGTGAAAACAAGCACTCACCAGACAAGAGATCACCAGTGAGAGAACTCTCAGGCACGGGAGAAGCTGCAGGTGGTGGAGATGAAAATGTATCTTCCAGAAATGAAAGAAAAAACAAGAAGTAAGTGTTACCCAAGTCAGTTTACATCATTGCACAGCATCAAAGCAGCAGACCACTGGAAAAATTCTCTCTTTACCTGTACCAAAGAGATCTATGCTAGGAGCAGCGTCTGGTTTAGGTGCTGCAGGTGCATCAGGAGCAGACTCAAATAAATCTAAGGCCAAGAACACAACACATCTTTAACTCATTTTTGAAAGGCAGGACTGAAAGCAGAACTCTCAAATTTTGCACATCATATTTGAAATTAATAGGCTCTCTGGTCTGAAAGCCTAGCACACAACACGCATGCAACAATGATTTTTTTGGTACTCCTGAGCGATCAATCCACCAGAATCAAAGAGTTAAAAACAAAATTACCACCAAATATATCTAGAGCAGGAGGAGCGGAGGTGGTGGCGGTAGCAGAAGTGGTGGCAGTAGTGGTAGTGGCAGTAGCTGTAGTAGCAGTAGCAGCAGCAGCAACAGCAGCAGCTGGAGAAGGAGTTGTTGCAGGAACTGGAGTAGCTGCGCTAGTTGTAGGGGTAACTACAGGAACAGCAGTCTCTGTTGGCTTCATAGCAAAGAGGTCCAGCTCAGGAGCAGCCTCTGCACTACCTTCGGATGGGGCAAAGGGGTCTTGTAAAAAGGAGAGGGGAAATATATGTGTATGCATACTTAGGATCAGTGAGGGAGGAAGTCAAGAACAAAGCAACTTCAGGCAATGCATATACTGCAAATACACGCACACGTAGAGGATGTCGCTCTAACATCTAGCTTACTTATCCAGACACGTTACTTATGTTTTTCTAAAATAAAGACCACCTGAAAGGCTGAGCAGTCTAGTAACTAGAGGGGAGAACTTTCAAAGGCTGTTTGACAATGCCAAAAAACTAAATATGACAAAAGACAATCCAGGGTACTGCTTACAACTCAGCACTGGGAGAACTGTTTATTAGCACTACCAAATAAGCACAAAGCTACCGGGACTCAGAAACAGGCAGTTTTGTTAAGCATGCTCTTCAGTCTAAGGTTTGTTTTGACCAATTGCAAACACTATGAAAATTTCAGAGAAACACACTGCCATGTAGTTTAAACAAAAAAAACAAGCAAAACAACATACTATCTAATGACATAAAACCCACCATTTCCTGAACATGCATCAAGAGCTGCTGCTACAGGGGTTGGGGTAGCTGGTGCTGCTGCCCCTTCAGCTGCTGCAGGGGCTTCCCCAGGAGAAGCTGCAAAGGCATCTTGGGTGCAGTTTAGGAACAGAAATTAAAATAAAAAAAGAAAAAGAATAAAGAGAAGAAAAATATAGTAAAAGAACCAAGTTAAATTGCATAGGTAGATCCCCTTATACAACATGAATGTAATTACTCCAACAGCAAGACAAGTCATGCAGCGTAAAACGCTTTGTCTCTCCCCCAACCCCACACAAGCAGGTACTAAACAGGGTCTGCAGATGGAGATTCTTGGGTTGCCCACAGGAAGTATAGTGAGTGTAAAAGAAGGCATTATTCTCATTGTATAAGGGTTCTGAGCAGCATGCTCATGAACTACCTAAAATTAACTAATTAACAAAATTAACTGAAGAGTAGATATTAACAACTTGCATGCTCAAAGCCTGTATTACATGTGATTAATCTGCAACTGTGAGTTTACTCACATAGCATAGTGCTTTGCAAACTTCAGCAAAACAATCCAATTACACTGGCAGATATCTGCATCTACTATTTTTAGTCTTTGAGCCAAGTCAGTCATGCAACATCTGAAAAATTGAACTTACTTGTTTCTTAATAGTATTCCAATTGGATCTTTCTGAAGCTATAACCTGATGCATAGGTTATATTTACTCAGCTTGCTTCAAACAGATCAAGAATGTTTATCTTAACTGCTGGCCAGGATAGCTTGTCTGTCCTTTTAGGATCACTTCTAGGCCAACTGGTCAAGTCAGGAAAGACAAGTCTGGGGTTTTGGAATGACTTGTTCATGAGTTTTCTTTGACTGGTTTTGTTTGTTTGTTTGTTTGCCACTTGCTAAGTGGCATGCTTAAATTTCAAGCTATGAACTTTCACAGCACTATTTCTAGGCTTAAACCACAATTTGTAGCTCTTAATTCTATGAAGTAGTCCTAATGGACAGTGCCATTTGGACTATCCTCATAGGCAGGCTTCACAAAAAGACTGCACGATCAGGATTAAATACTTCAAGATGCTTGTAAAGGCCATTTTTCTACTGCTACAAAGTTAGCAAGTTAAAAAAAAAAAAATCTGTTGGGGAATACTGCAATTGCACTGTCAAACTACTACAGGAAAAAGCTTAACATGCTTTAACTTGAGTGTCAATTTTAAAATGAAAACAACCATTTTAAAAACAAATTTATGCCAGGGAATCTAAAAAGCTCAAAAGAACATGCACTGAAACTTCAACAGAAGAGAAGAAAGCCAATTAGTCTTGTACAATAGAATTAAAATGAGTTAGTAGCAAAAAGGCCTGCTAATAAGCCATTTCAAATATAATTCTATTTTTCAAGTAACAGGGTTGTTCAACAACAAAACTGGATGGCAGTTGTCCAAGTAAAAAAAAATAGAATGCGTCAAACATCACAGGATTGTATGTATACCAGACACTGGCATACACCACGTAGAAGAAATTCAACACAGAACTGAAGAGTTTTGCATTGTACTACTTGGGAATATGCTGTGTGTAAGGTCATGTGTGTTGGGTTTTGCTCTACAGTGCCAGCTTTCAGATGGATGGTCACCTTGGGCTCTTTCAAAAGAATACATTTGTACCCACACAAGCTTGTAGGCCAACAGCACAGACGTTAGTCAACCCTACTTATAATTATTTCCCAGAATGAAAGGACAGACTTCAGATGATAGATAAAGTAGGAATTCAGAATGCATAGAGGCAGTCACTAGTTTTATGCTGGGATCACTTTAGTCTCAGAGTAACACCTGTTCCTGTACAGATGTAGGCTACTGAAGTTCCACATTTAAGTGTCATAGATACTCAAGTGGGCACAAATTCCATCTGTGGGCTGAAAGGAAACAGATAGTTTGGCACTAGCTGTATTATTTACTGACACTTCTGAATAAGGTTCTTGCCAAGCATTATAATTTTGTGTAGCATCAGACTTGGGTTAAATGGCAGATTGGATAAACACCTAAGTTCATAATGGAATCTAGAGGAAAAAGGTCGTATTAAGAATTTCTAATATCAGTTACTCCGAGAAGTTCAAGAAACGTGTATGAACATCGAGAGAAACCAACCTGAACAGGTGACCCTACAGCTCACAGTCCAAAAGTAGCATATGGTTCTAACTTGAATGTATTGACATCATGAAAACTTAGCGATGTTGCTGAAATCTTTCCAAGTTCCCACTGCATGAAAGGTTTATTAGGAGTGATAGATATGTATTATTTACTGCATTAAATTTAAATTCATAAATATCATTCTTATTGAAATCATGTGGAAACAAGGGCATTTAAAAGGTCTGAAATACTGAAGTAGTGCTTCAACACATCTTGTTTTCAGTAAAATAAAAGTATTCCTGAAGAGTGACCTGTTTCATTTCATAAATTCAGGTTTTACTTGATGCCACAGCATCAATACATGACAAAGTTACTCACACATGATGATACAGCCGACTTATAATCACTTAATGTATTAAGAAACAAGTGAAACAAACCTGTGGAAAGTCACAAGTATAGGAAAGACTGTAGAACTAAAGTGTACACAAGAAACTGTTTCCTCAGTTTTTTCCCTCTTCAGTCACCCTTCATTATTTTTTAACATGGAGAATCTGACCTGAGTTAAAAAGTATTCTATTAAGCTCAGTGCTAGGAAACCAACAGTTGGACCTGATGATCTTAAAGGTCTCTTCCAACCTTGATGATTCTATGAAATAATTGTAATAATGCTGCAAAATTTTTTCTTGTTTGTTTTTTAAACTGATTGCTACCTCGTTATACCAGTCTGTTCCAGCACAAGGGCCGTTCATCAGCCGTCAAGTGCCGAAAGTCTTCACACTTGGTTTGTGGTTTCTTTACAGGGAAAACCGCAGCTCTCCTGCCCAGTTACAATTCAAGTCATCTGAATGCCTAACAACTGACAATTGCACAGTGTCTACCATGCCTTGTTACTTGCATAGTTTACAGTGTAATCACACACCAAAATGTAACACAATAGCACATTACTAGTGTCCAAAAACACTGTGCCCAAATTCTATTACTGAGAGATGAGGCATTTCAAGGCTTTTTGCTTTTCTTCCACCTCCACCCTTCTACCTTCTCCCTCTAAGGAATGATTCCAGCTGCACTTTGAAAACAGCCTTCTCTTGTTAATCTTAAAACACCATACGGAATTTTTCAGTAGGTCCAGGTAACTGACAGACTGTCCATTAATGAGACTGAGTTCTTCAAAAAAGCTATGCTAGATCAATCCTGCATTTTTCATCTGCTTTCCAATAACATATTAGAGATAAAGACATAATGCAGAGCTTATATCTTAGAGACAAAGCCCAGTCCTAGGAAGCATGTGGGCTCCTGTCTGCTAAAGTATCAGTGGCACAGTGCAAGAATTAGCAGTCAACAACCATTCCAAAGCCTCATCTCCTGTTTCTTCCCTCAGCTTGGCTGCCTTTCTCCTGCAGCTTCCAACTTCTTTCTCTAATCAGCCACTCCCTGAAGATTCTTTATCCTTTTTTCTCCTGAGATCACTGCCCCTGTACCTTCCCCTACCACACCTCACCACAAGGAACCATGTGAAGTGATAAAGCACTGGCAAGCTGCAAGAAGTTAAGGTGACTTTGAAGACTATCTCCAGCACACCTCAAAGGTCAAATACCTACTCAATCAGATTAAGTGTAAGCACACCTAACACCACAAAAGCTATAAAGCAACAGTGTCTGCCTCCAAAACTACCTCTTCTTGCACCGTACACAATCTTAAAAGTGACAATGAATGTTAGTGTAGTATGCTAGTATAAACTTACACCACAGCCTTCAGAAGAAAAACAAATAAAGAAACAAAAAACAAAACCAAACCATGAGCACAGAGATGGAAGTTCAGTATGGACTCATGGATCGTAAAAGCGACTGGCCAGTGGGTGTCTTAAAGGCACTGTAAAAGTACCTCCACTGCTGAGTGTGTTTAGAGATTATTCTTCTTGAGAACTAGAGGTTTTCTGCTATCATAAATAATAGAACCTTGCTTCATCTTGAAGAGTTCCAGGAAAAAGTCACTATTCATCTAACATATAATCCACTGGAGATTTATAGCATTTGAGCAACAAAATACATTATCTTTAAAAGAAGAGATCAAGTCACAGCAGTCTGCATATTGCAAAAGAAAAATTCTTTCCACACTGGAGGGTGAAGGCAACTGCACTTCTTAATATTTGTCACAAAGTCTTCCAATAATAAGTTAAATCTCTAGAAACTAAACACATCCAGGTCTTTGCCACTTGACAAGCCTGGAAGTAGACACATGATTTGGCAGTAGCTTCTTTTTTCCAGGCACAGAACAGTGGTAAAGGTAGAAAAAAAAAAAGTTGCATCTTGTTGCTGTAGTACTGGATGAAAGTCATGGGCAGGTGTTTTTCTAATACTGTTGCAAGTTTACAGTGATTTCTATCCATTTAACTATTGTTTCATTTTTCAAAAAGTCATATATTTATGCTAAATTAATAATGCAATTTGAAAGTGCTGTATCAAGACTGGCTTGACCCCAATGCTTTCACACTCTATGCATCTGTAGGGCTGTTGGTGAGCACAGGCCTTGGTTTCTGCAACAGGCTTCTGAGAGTAACCAACATCAGACTCCCTCTTGCTCCTAGTGGTGGTGGCATCCAGAACATTGCCCATGACTATTTTAAAATTGCTTGTTAACTGGCCGATCCTGTGGCACTAGGATGAGTATCAATCTTTGTAAAAGGAGAGACTAAGTAGAAGGTAGCAATTGTATTCCTTTCTTAGCTCTTTTCAGCATTTTTACTGTAGATATTTTGGTGCTGCCTGCTGAAGTCAGTCCTAAAAATATTCTAACTAGGAACATTCATTCTTTAGGAACAGCTTTGTAGTGAAACTGTTTATGTATGAGACCTCTCCAGCACTCCTGTCAGCAGAAGTGATAGATAAATGACCCCCACAGAGAAGATACTGTAATTCAGTTTTCATGGCAAGTAAGTTATTACCTATTCCTGACATCCATTGTCATGCTGAAAGTATGCATCAATGGAAGAGAAAACTAGAAAAATACAGTTGTCAGGTGATATTAAAGATATTAACAGTTTTTTCTCCATTACTAGGCTGGTATAGTGTTGAAAAGAAATGTAATTTCTGACATGCTGTTGAGAAGCCTCCTGCTCCACAGGAGTGACAAGAAAACTGAAAACATACAGTGGGAATTCTTACTCAAGTAGATAGCAGATAACATTAAAGACTGAAAGAGCACAACCAAACTATAAGAATATGTTTCCTATACCTTATTGGCATAGTTGGCATTTAGTGCAAGTTCATCACCATTTTAATTTACTGCAAATGTCTTGTGAAATATAACCCAGACTCAAGAATGCTGAAATACAGTAATTTCAGCTGGCTCAATACTAAATTTGTAGGAAATACTCAAAAGAAACACAGCACAGCTGAAGTGTGACAAGTAATGAAGGGGCAGAACACTGCCACATCCATCCTCTTCAACTATGAAAGCACAGCTGCTCTTCCCAGAAATTGTAGCACAGTGCACAGTTATTGAATAATGTGAAAACAATACCTGCTTACCCCGGTGTGGACCTGAGAACTACTGTTCTTAGCTGTTCAATCATAAGGAAACTCAGCCTTAAGGTATACAGTTTTCCATTTTTCATATATGCACAGGAGTCTGTTAGCACAGCAAAAAAAGAGGTAGTTGGGCAGTTTATGACAATTTCCTGCTCCATTCAGCATCCAACACACAGGCACCTCTGGTATAGCTGGTTAAATCAGATGCCTTGTTACACAACAGCTGAACTCAATACTGCTTCATCTACCTTACGAGCTGGTGTAGAGCACTACAGCAACCAAACTAACCTCCAAAGAGATCCACTTCAGCAGGGGCAGCAGTAACAGTTGTAGCTGTGGCGGCGGCAGCTGAAGTAGTTGTAGTATCAGTAGTTGCAGCAGTAGTTGCACTGGGCTCTGTGGCAAATGGATCTGAAATCTGTGGCTCAGAGGTAACACCGGAAAGTGCAGCCAGATTATCTATACGCAACCATATAATGAAGATCAAATGGGAAAAGTAAGGGGAGAGGCAGAGAGACCATAATCACTCAAGTCCAGAAAGTTGAGCTTATTCAGGAGTCTTAACGTTCAGAAGTCTTAGAAATTAAAAATATTACTCACCCTCTCCCAAGAGGTCTAATGATTGTCCATTAAAATGACAGCAGAATAAAGAAACAGACAAATTAGTAGAGCTTCCAGACTGAAGATGTTCATTACCCAAACGTTCATTCTAAGTGACATGTCTAGGTTAAGCAATTTCTACACTTGATTTTCTAAAATTCAGGAAGTTATTCTGACATGATAAAGCTCATTATGTTTCATAACTATTCAAAACAGAATGAGTACATCAGTAGAACCCTTTGCAGAACTGGTACTAAAGCCACGGCATTCTAACAGAGAGTAGCTTGCAAATACAGTGTTAAGTTATTTCAGGATATAATACATGACATCCTTAGTGCCCCAAGTATATTGTAAGAGACAAACAGGTAGTGATCCTTTGACTTGGGACAACTGCTGGGCAGGAGGGAGGGAGGTAGGCAGGCAGGAAGGAAGGGTAAGCAGATTGGCTCTGCTCCAACTTTGGTTCGTTAGTCAATTGTTTCTGGAAGTCAATGAAGCATCTTTAATGACACACTTTCCTACAATTTGATGTCCTCTGAGATCAGTCAGATTGAGCTCAAACACAGAAGCTCTGACTCCATAAAAGATTTAAAAACCTATGAAAACTAATGAGTTTGTCCTATTATATTTTAATTCTGCAGTAAGGATAGTCTGAGCTCACCAACTACTTATTTACTAACCAGAAGCTCTGTGCTGCTCATCGTACACATAACAGGGCCATGGGTTCATCTGATCCACACTGAAGAGCAAGCACAGAGTCCAGATGTTTTACTGTGGGTCAGCATATAGGAAGCAACATAATTTGAGCAAGCACTGCTCAATCTCCACAAATTTGTCCTTATTTTACAGCACTTGTAAAAAAGGCAGCAAGAAACTACATGTAGGTTTTTTACAGTTTTCATAATTGGTTCCTTGGGAGAGCTCTACTTGAGACTGACTGCACAAGCTGAGGTTAAGTCAAAATACCATTCTGAAAGAACAGAACAGTACATTAAAAATGCAGCACTCTGGTATCACATTACTGCACACCAGGTGAATGTCTCAGCTGGACTTAAAATAAACAACCGTTGGCAAACTTCTAAGTTCCATTAGCTTATTCTTCAATGCATTCTTGTTATTCAGTTACCTTATAGATCTCAATACAGTGAAATTACAATTATCCAGCATAGCAACCTACACTTACTGTTAAAATGAGAATGATTGAACCCAATTTTTTTTGGTATAGTAATATTAAATTAACAATACTATAAGAAAATCCATGTTCTAAGGCACACTGCAAGGCAGTTCAGAGCAGAAATTCAAGTCAATTTGCTTTTATATCCACGAGTCAGACCTCACAAGGACGCAGAATTTGACCTACTGTATTTTTTGTAATACTATAGTCTATCTTACCTGCCAAATGCCTATCTATTCACCCTGCAGGATGCTGCAGGCAACATATTACCCTACCTTGATGATTTCTTGGTAGCACAGAAGTGCAGATTATCACAAGTTATAGTCCATTTGTTAGATAACATAGTATATGTATACTGTATATACTCCTAAATACAGTCCACTATTGTGAATATATACAGTATATGCCAGAATACATAGGATCAACACTGCCATGGAGACTGAGAAAAGCAAGATTATTTATTGTTGACACGTATTGATGCTGCATCTTGAAGTATTTGATATTTACATTCTCCTAGCTATTCCAAGCTGCAGCACTTCTTCCAACTTCCTCCCTCTCCTACTATTTTCTCATGAAACCTTAACTTGCTTTAGCCCACAACAGTAAGCACCTCAAGTAGCATGGAGGCACTGTTCCACATCCTCCCAAAAGTCCTAAGAGGAAGGAAGGTTATCTTGTCCAGCCTCCTGCTCAGAACAACAGTACTCCCAACACCAAATCAGAGCAGTCATGGCTCTGACTAGTCAGGTCTTGAAAAATCTCTTAGGAATAGAGAGCTCACTAGCTTTCATTGGGAATCTGCTCCAGTACTGTCTTACCCTCCAAGTGAAATAATTTTTTTCTCAATTCCACTCAAGCTCTTCATTACAATTAACTATAATTTCTAAGAAAATGTTGGCTCTGCTCTGCAATTTCTCTTCAAGTAGTTGTAGACCACTTCTAAGAGTCCCCTTTAGCCTCCTCTTTGCCAGATGACAGAGGCCCTGCTCCCTCAATCTCTCACTGAAGAGAAGTCATCTAGATTTCTGGAGTCCTAGTAGCCCTCTGCAGACTTAGTTTAAATAAGTGAATAAACAATCTTTAGCATGGGTTCAAAGATTTTCTCATTATCAGACAAAACATTAATGGAAATTTCAGTAGTTTCACAAAAAAGCCTTTTCAGTTCTCCATTTATGCATGTGTGACATGGTGTTGGGCAATTCTTCAAGAGATTTTGAAAAACAAAACTTTAAAAGAAAAAAAAAAGGGCAGGATTCCAGCACAGTAACAGGTCATCATACCTGGACTGGACTCCTGCTAGCAGTACAACAGACAAAGTTGAAGCTTACTAATTTACCCAAATGCTATTCTGAAAGATAAGACTGAATTATGCTTGATGAGGCTACCGATAATCCTTGCCAAAGGAAAAACTTAACTGTCCTTTTCTGTTGTGGAATAAGAGGACTAGGTGCATTACCAGTCAATTTTAAAGTTTTCAGTGATTCAGAAGAATAAAAAACACCTAAGTTCCAAACTACAGCTATTTTGTTCAAAAAGCAGAAAAACCCAAATAAATCAGCTTTCAATTTCTATGCAAATCAATACTTTACAATACTACTGGCCATTTATTTATACTTCTATTAATGTAGAAATGAGCAACTGCTTAAAAAAGTTAGCTCCTTCAAGCTCTTTCAAACATCTCAAAAGCTTGGCAATGACGAAGTAAGACAAATAGGATGCAATCAAAAAACTGCACAATAATTAGACCTAGGTATCCTAGAATAGATGAGTCTTTGGTCTTGTTTTCTGGGTAAGATTACATTTCCATTAATAAAATTGACATTTGTAATAAAGTAAAATCAATTCAACAGATTAAATTGGAATATGCAAAACGTGGTCTACATGAGAGCCATAGCTATCCCTATAATAATGCAGTGGCTGAGATACAATGTCATCTTTAATGAACTAAAACAAAGAACAGAAATAGGGAATGCAGAAACCACTGGATTAGCACTGATAGCAGAGTCAACATGACTCAGTGTTGCATTCCTGGCGTGAGAGGGCTGATGAGTTCATTAAGCTGCCACACAGGATCTCTCCGGATTATACTACAGTGGGTTTACAACTATGTAAGTTAAATCACAATTACTGGCCTAATTCCTTGTCTTACCAGGACAGGAGTGAACACTGCCTACATTTACTGCGGTCCTCTTCAGATCACCAGCTGCTGGTGTTGCCTGGAACAACAGGCTCAGTTCACCACAGAGCTCAGATTTCAAAGAGCTGGTTAGGCATTCCTGTTTGAAAGCAGTTAGTCCTCTATTTCTATTTTTATATTATTATTGTAAGCAGACAGGGAAGGTATTTTATTAAAATATGTTCAGGGTTGTCAGAGGTAATCACAATTGCAACAGAACTAAGTTGCCACCATTTGCTGTAGACGCATTTTTATTTTAAAACGTATTTTTGATCCTCCTCCTACTGATCTGTGGGCTTTGCTTTATGAACAGAAGAGTTGACTTCTGCCCTCACCTTTCTAGTAAGGACATGACATGAGCAGTTCTAGTTCTTCTGTTTTGAAGTGCCTACCCTACCTGTTCACCTTCATCCATCCCCCTCCTGCTCACTTTTAGTCACATAATCCTGGCTCTCCCCAGCTTTGCAGCCAGGCCCTTATAAGCAGCTTATACTATTATGCATATCCCTGGAAAGAAGAAGTAGCCTTGTGCTGCAGAGGAATGCCTGCCTGACAGGTCAGCACAAGCCTGGGAGGGAGCTGGGAACATCCTGTGCTAGCAGAGGAAGAGCCATATTTCAGTTCAGTTAGGCAAGATGGAGACTGCAAGAAGAGATGCTGACAGTGAGGTTTCTCTACCTCCCCATGATGTGGCTCCAGCAGCAGCAGCAGCAGCAGGAGCAGGTGCTGGAGCTGCCTGCCCAGTAGCGGCAAAATCTGGCTGAAGATCCAGAAGATCACTGGATGGTTTGGAAGCGCTGCCAAGAAAAGGGATATTAGATACTGGAGGACTTTATCCATTTCAATCAATTTTTTTTTTAAAAAGTCACAACTGAATTATAGGAATTACCCTTAGTTTGGATGACTAATGAAACAGAGAGTCTTTTTTCAGGCCTTAGGATTACAGTAGCGGCCATAAACACCCCTAGTGCAGTGAGTGCCAAGAACACATTACAACCCAGGACGGGACTTTAACTTACTTCCAATACATGATAATGACATTGCAACATATCTATGAGACTTACAATTCTAAGGAAAAAAAAAAAAAACCCTAACAAACCCCAAACCAACAAATCAAACTGAAAAAACTTCACCACAACACCCAAACCAAAAAATTCCCATGTGGTCCCTAAAAACAGAGCAAATAACTGCTGAGGCTGAACCGACCTCCATTCTACTTCAATATTCCACTGTGCATGTCAAAAAGCAAGAAACCTGCATTTCCAGGCAATAAACATCCATTAGCTAGAAGAGAGGTGGTAAAACTTCAGTGGCTTAAGTCAGTCAGATATTTCCTTAGGAAACCAGGTCCTGCTTGTCTAGAACATTTACGTAACAAACAGTAGAAGCTCTTTCTTCAGTGAAGTTCTTCACTTGATATTTAATTTAAGTTAGTTCCATCCTCAGACCATTGGTTCAAGCTTAGTGGTTTTTAGAACTTCAAAGTTCTATCACTTCTGCTCATTAAAATGAGCAAACTATCACAGCAGTTCTGGATTTGACCTGAAAGAAAGGCTCAGATTTTCTCACAGGTCAAATGTTTATTTTTTATTTTAATCTCCAAAAGTTCATTATCTTTGTGCTTCTTTAACTGATTGGAACAGCAAGAAAAAGGAATATTAATTCAGCAGTTTTAGAAACAGAATCCTGAAAGTTGCAAAGACTACTCTGGATTTGCACATTACTTCAGTCTATTCAATCAGAAGTTTATGTTGGGAATGGTGCAACATTACTACTACACTGCAAGCAACTCAGAGTAGCAATACATTTTAATTTTGTTTTGTGTTAAGAGTTTATTTGTGATCTATGCCAGCAGAAAAATGTAGCCTATTGAATACTGTACCTGTAAAATAAGCAAAACTTTTGAGGCAAGCCTCCTGTTACAAGTGTGACTTTGGCACCCACTGCCTCAACAACTCAAATACACTTTTAAACTTACCTGACTGGAGCAGCTGTAGATGAAGTAGCAAAAAGATCAACTGGAGGAGATGTATCAACAGTTTTTGCTGGAGTAGAACTAGGAGATGTAACAGTTGTGGCTGGAGAAGACTGGAGAAATATTTTAAATAGAAATTCAATATACCAGCATTTCTCCAAAAACAATTCATGCACAGATTCACATACTTAAAAAACCCAATTCTGACATCAGGTCTTTTTATTGTGAGCTATCCTCTCATTTGAAAGAATTTAAGGAAGACTGGGTTAAGTTTTCAGATGGTAGTGAAGAAACGCCAAGGTGACTCCAAAGAAGGAACAAAGTTTCTACAGGTTTTACTTCTGCATTTGTCGGACCCTTCATTTTGTCTATGGAATGAAATAGCTGTTTGTCCACAACAGCACCTTGGTACTTTAACCACAGAAATGGTGGTAGAAGAGAAATGGTTAGAAACAAGTTAAAAGTTCGTTCGTAAACTTTCAGAAAAGAGTTTAAAGAGCCATGAACAGCACTGAAGGTTAAGCCCTTGGGAAGATACAAAAGACAACTCAGCCTACGACTTTGCTTCATCAGCTTCTCCAATTCTGGATAAAGATACTGTAAGTATGGCAAGGGCAGACACTCGGGAAAGTATATTGCAGCTCTTCAGTGAACTTGAAGACTCAAGTTACCTTGAAAGGTGTCAATTTAATTCTAAAAGATACTACGAGCTTTGTTACAACATCTCACATACCAGAGAGACATTTTTCCTAACAACTGAAAACAAGTCCTAATTTTAGTTTGCCATTCTGACCACTTCCAAGAAGCAAAAACAATGGTAAATTTGAACAGATCTCCCTGAGTTCTACTACCACCATCCCATCATTATAACTCTAGCAGCAGATATAAGCTTTTTAGACTCTCCTCAAAGCTTTACTAAGGTTTGAAACTAGAGTGGTCCAAATCTCTAATTTGCATTAAGGAAGAAAGCGTTAAAGTTGTAAGAACACTTTCTGAGCCACCATGTAGTTCTCACCAACTGGTATATTAAAGAGGAGAGTGGGTGTTTTTTTGTTGGTTTTATTCAGTTTTGTGGTGGGTTTTTTTGTAAATGGCTTTTCAGAAATATAAGAGCTTTCACTAGAACAACCACTGAACCGCCTCTCTCAGATTTAGATTTCATTGAGTTTTTCCCGTGCAACACTCATCATTAGACACAGAGCTATGGCACCTGGCAAAGCTCCAGGGATACCAGGAGCTACTATTACTAACACCATAAAGCTCATTACTTTATCTGACACTCAAACCAAGACAGTTTCACTAGCAACTCTTGCTTTACATTAACGTCAGCAGTCTCACTAATAAAGGTCCTTTCTGAAACTAGATATATTAGATGAAAGTTTTCCTCCTGGCTTTTCACATGAACATGGTTTGAAAAGAGTCAGAACAACCTCCTGAAAAGCTTCAAATGGAGTGAAGGATTTGGAAGATAAATATTATGGAGTAAATTTCTCACTGACATGAGGATTGAGGGGGAGAGGAAGGGGAAAAAAAAAAAAGTTGAGATAAAAATATGCGTATATTTTAAGCTCTCAAAAATACTGGCAAAGTTCCTTAGCATCCTTCACTGGTACAAGCACTGCAGCCCTTCAGATCAGTGGTACGCTCTTATGGGGCCATTATTTACAAAGCCATTAAAAGATGTAATTTTGTCAATTAGGTAGGTGACAAAGTCTAAAAAGCAGATTAGGAAATGGACATCATCAGTACACCCTTATGATGTTCTAAAGCATACCACCTGAACAAGAATTAATCAGTATAGCAACTGGCAGTACTTACCTTGCTCAGAGGAGAAGGAGCCCCAGATCTAGGAAAAAAAAAAAAGCGGAGGGGGTAGGTTTTCAGATAAGTACAGTTTTGGAAACTATGTTTCTGGTCATCAAAACTCCCACAAAAAGACAAAAAAATAAGCATGAAATCTTTCTGAAGATCTCCACAATTGCATGCCCTCTCCATTCTTCAAAAGTCCATGTGCTACTTTAGACAAGAAATGCAAATTTTACCTCAAATCTTAAACAAATCTTTTAAGCTAACTGATACCACAGGATTACTCTGCCTTTTAAATAAGATCTACTAAATGGAGAAAGGCAGAGATGCATGCAAATGTCTTGCTTTGGGGCCTACAGGAGCCAGCAAAAAGAGATCCTGGGGCAAGATGTCACCATAGTAGAAAACCATGCAACAGCAGCAGAAAAACACCAATATTGATGCAGTCATCTAACACAAGTCTTCTGAGGATGTGTCAGTAAGTTTTCAAAGTCTACTGTTCTTTTAAAGAAAGTCAAAGTTACTTGAAAAAAACCACTATTTAAAAGTATGAAAACAGTGAGTTGGAAAGTTCAAGCTGAAAGTTCTCCGACATGCACAAAAATCCCACTAACAATAACTGACAGAGCTTCAATTGTAAGTTCAAATGTACGTCAGTGCGTTTGTTTGATTTCATTATTAGGAAGGATCAAAATACTGCTACATATTTTTAGAGCTCCTTTGATCTACGAGATGAAAGGAGGAGTTGGAGATAAAACTGCACTACTGTTGAACTATCATCCATCCTGTAAGTTACTTGAGTTGAGTAAGTCCTAGGAACCGTAGAACTCATTAGATGGTATAAAAACTAGAAATGACAAAAAATAACTTAATGACTACATACAAGAGCAAAGAACAGGTTAGATCCATTTAAAGAAAATATCTATTTCTATTAAGTTTTCAAGCCATCTTAAAAAGACCCACATAATCATGCCTGCATGCAAGTCATATGTAAACATATGTACTTACCCTTCGCTAAATTGCAAGGAAAGCAAGAGTAAAAGAGAAAACACAGGTTTAGCTTAATCCTTCCTAGACTTAACCATGACAAGTATCTAGTAAGAAGATGCAAAACCATTAGAAAACAAATAGATTTTGATGATAAAACCCTCAGCAGCAGGCAAAACCCCAATTCCTTCTAAGAGTTTTCTTCAGGTAATTTTACTTCTTTTTCAAAGTGTCTTACTTGTTCTGCGTGTTTCTCCCCCCCGCCAATAATTAAAAAAATTTTAAAAAATTAAAATAATTAAAATTAAAAAAAATTAAAAAAGGTTGCCATTAAGAGGACTTTGTAAAGGAAAGAAAAAGGTAAATCTTACTTATTTTCTAGAGAAGTAACAAAAGGAGATTGGGGAAGGCAAACCTAAACATCAACTAATCTCACATTGTCACTTCTATGCCTAAATACATGGTACAACATATATACCTACTTGTTGCCAGGTTTTTTTCCTTCCAGTGAGTTTAGATGTTGCTCCAGGGTCTCCATGAGACTGCTAGGAGCCTTGAAAGCAAAGAGAAAGATACACACCTAAACGTACTGCATTAACCTAACCATACTTTGACATCCAGCACCAGCTTCCCTGAAAATCACCTGAAATTCCCTGAAAATGTTCATGCTCACGCTGTTGTTTTATTTACACCACTGTGGAAATAGTGGATTTTCATGCTAGAAGTATTCAGGCAAAGAGTTTTTAGAAAGATAATACTGTGTCCAGATTTACCTCCACTACACAGCAGCTGAAGCTTAAATCTAGGATGTATTGCTCATCATGCTTTAAATCAGTGCTAAACACTGACAACAGCACAGGTACATGCAGGGTTAATTTTAAGAGTAATATAGCCAAGGTCACACTTTCAGTTTTGCTTTCAGTCAGACCCAAAACACCTCCTTCATGACCAGAGGGTTAGACAGCATTTGCAGCCTAAACAAAACAAACTAAAAGTCCTTTTCAATGTCCCCAGAAGCAGCTACCTTTGGTTTGGGACTCCCACCATCACAAAACCTTACAGCTGTTTCTTCTCAAAATGGTAGCCTGGCACAGGTTATTGTGCAGCTAGCTCAAAATGCAGAAAGATTACTATTTTAGACATCTATAAAAAACGAAGCTTTTTCAAGCCTCCCTGGTCTTAGGTTTTGTTTTATTTTAAGCAACCTCTTTGTGGTCAGCCAACACCCTCAGGCATGCACTTGCTGTTACAATGGCAGATAGAAAAAGTAGCCATAAATGCACACTAGGCTTAGCTACTCCAGTATAAAAATAAGAGTCTGGGTAAGTAGAATCCTATGAGATCAACAAGCAGAGAGGAAACTCTTGAGAGATACAGTAGCATATAATAGTTAAATATTTCATCAGGGTTACGAGTTCATCAGTGGTACAGTCTCTAAACAAGGAATTCTCTTTATCAGTCTCTTTGAGATCAACCACAATTCCTGACAGCAATAGCTATGGTGTTTTTCATAAATAACATCTTTAATTTCAGGGCAGACATATTCATCAAACAAGTCAGACTGCAATGCTTGAAAACAGACTATTCACTGCTCCTATGCTGAAAAGCCAGCTGGCTGGATGAATCAGATATTTCAGGATGCTTATTACCTGCTAGTACCAATGCACAGTTAAGTGTACTTGCAGTATCTGCATATTAATTTTGGCACTAGAGCCAATAACTTAACACATGCAGAAATTTAAAATGCTCACAATAATCTTATATGACATATTGAGTTTAAGTATTTCCCACGTACATGTGCAATGCAGAAACATCTTGACCTTGCTGCTTTTATGTGTGTACTTATTAATTTTCAATTCATTTGAGCATAAAAAACAATTAGTTAAACATAACTTAGTTATAAGAATTCTCCAGAAGCAAGAAAAAGAAGAACAAACGTAAAACAAACTAAAAAAATCCAGAGAGATTCTACACATTCAAAAAGGCTGCAGTGTAAGATACAAGTTGTGCTACTTAAACATGTAAGGATAATCTATGTTTCCAAAAAAAAAAAAAAGTCCATGACTTCCTGTAACCAATTACCTCTAAAAACTTTGAATAGCTTTCCAATATATTATTCCCAGGCTTCTTAAAAGCCAACAAGGTAATACAAAACTTACCTATCAAACAGAGAGGGGAAGCTTCAGAAAATTTCTACCCAGAGGCAACGATTAGGGAAGTAAATTAAATACTATCCAGCATCCAATTTGCAAAACTGAGCATTGCTTAACTTCTTCTAGATACTGCTTCAACATCTATCAGTCAGCATCATGCTAGAACCTTAGATATGGGTTCCTCAATAACTACTAGGGCGAAACTGTCATACTTTTAGAATTGCTACTAAATAAAAATGAGACAAGATCTTTAACTGCCAAGATGCCTCCTCAGCCTCCAAAACTTCGCAGCCAAACTATAAAGTCCAAAAATTACAATTGTCAACTTGAATTACACTACTGTGACCTCTTGTTTGCATTTACAGAGTATGTACACATATTGAGTGTCAACACAACTAACTTCTTGCAGAATACCACTGACTACTGCCATGGCTTGCTATAAGAATTTAGTATACCTAAGTTGATATTACATACAAATTATGTATTAGTTATTAACTGAAATTCAGTTTTATTATTCGCCTTTTATGTATTTATCACCGAAATACACTGCCTAGTTCTTAGACACAAGCTACAGCATGTCGCAGATTAGCCTCAACAAGTGAGAGTCCCAAGCAGCCTTTGGGAGAATATAGCTATGAGGGGCTACCTGAGAAGACCGCTGGAGTGGTCAGGCAGTTGGATCACTGTAGATCCCTTCCTTCCAAAAGAACTATTCTATTTTAAAGTGTTGGTTCACAGGGTAAAAGGGACCATCTGGTAGCAGTAACTAAGCTGCTGCTGAACAAGTGCGGCACTGACTGACAGTGCAGAGCAGGCTGGTGCAAGCAGAAGCAGATAGAAGTGCCATAGAAATTTATAAAGCATATTTCACAAACTGAGATTAAGGAGAATTCTTCTGATTTTAATGACTGGACTGTGTTAAAAAAAGAGCCCCTGAGGTAAAGAGTTAGGTGAACATACTAAATCAGCTATTTCAGAATTTAGTCTGGTATTCCACACACTGCTTTCCTCTGCTGAAAGAGTGGCCAGACTTTATAGCCTCATAGTATCTGAAATCTATAAAGATTAAAACTCTCCACCCTCTCATAATGTCTTACTTTCAGAATTTTCAAGTGCCTTTTTAACCAAGAGAACCCCTATTCTGACACTTTAAACCAGGCTTTCAAGAAGCTTTCAAAAACTACATTAACAAACTATACAAACACTTGGGGTTTACAACTGTTAAGCAGTTAGGGCTGCTATTCAGTTCCAATTTTATTGGCATCAAAACTGCCACAGGTGAATTTTTCAGTATGGCCCTCTTTCTCTAAGTAAATATCCTTTTAACATTAAACACAAAGCCAAGCAAACATTAAACACAAAGCCAGGCACCCAAGTCAGATTGCAAGTGATACTGAAAATGGACCAGCAGCTCCAGCATGTTAGGTGCCAAGACTTCCTACCAACATTTATATTCCTGGTGTGCTTCCTAATTACATAACTTTTAGTTATTACGCAGATCCAAAAGCACTACAAGAGAAGCTTACCTGTGTAAGATCAGGGATATCACCTTTGTCAATTCCAACTTGCTGTGGATATAAAAGAGTAAAGGTAAAATTTAAGTGCCTTATTCCACTGCAGCAGGCATTAATTTTGAGTAGAACTGCTCTTCAAGCTATAACACACTGTGTCTTTAGAAACACACTATAAATTTAGAAAGTAATGTTCATCCTCCCAGTAGCTACCTTCAAAAACCTGCACCAGTCTTCCCCACCCCCAAATTAAATATCCATTTAAAATAAAATTACTAAAAAATGGAGCTCCACTTCACACAGGTTGAGTTCATACTCCATACTGCAATACCCTGTTGTCTCAGAGGACAGCAGTAATGAACTGCTAAACACAGACTATCCAGATACCGGCCTATCCTAATGAAGTTCTCTGAGATTCAGCCAGTGAGAAAAACCTAAAAGACATCACTTCAAAAAAATGCTAAAGCTCAAGTCACCTGTTTGTTCTGCCATTCTCTGCTAGCATTTCAAATAAAACAAGTTAGGGTCTAAGTCAGCAAACCTTCTATTAATTGCCCTGTTTCTTCACCACAGTTCTTCAGAGTGACTGTTGGTTTGGCTTTTGCAGAACAGCAAGCTCCACTGCACACAGTAATCCTGACATACAATCACTATAACCCCTGTCCAGCAAAGCTGACCTATGTCTCTAAAGTACTTTACTCTCTCAAATTCAATATTCCTATCTGACAGTGCAAGTCACTAGGGAGTCTATCAGGCCTTCGGAGATAAGTAAATTAGCAAAGAAACAAACTTTTTATTCAGCTCATTACTGCTGTCCATTATGATGAAGTATGAAACGTGGAAAATGTGTATCCTCTGCCAAAGAGCCAACTACTACAAATGAGAACCCAGCAAAGGAGTTAATTAACCATGTAATATTCCTATTATCCACATAAGAGGATGATAACAAGGAACAAAACCAGAAAATCTCACATTCCAGTTAATTTGATGTTGGCTGCAAAGACTAAAAAACCAGATATACACAAAATAATTATGCTTTTATTACTAATTGCTGTATCTTCCTCTAATGTTCAACCTGTCCTAGAAGCATGCATTTATTACAGCATTTCTCAGAAATATTGGTATGTTTGAAGTCATGTCACCTCTTAAGTTAACCAGGAAAGTTGAGGTTGGCTGCACCACAGAGACATGTGGATGTCCTAAGCAGGACTTAACTACTTCAAGAAGAGCTGAACAATCAGATCCAAGGACTTTTATACATTTTACACATCGAAACAGACGCTTACCAAGTGCAATCAATATTTTATCTTGGTGCTAAAAAATTCACAAAATATTTAAGTGCCAGACTCCGTAAGATGGGAAGTGACTTACCTCTGCAACTTTAAGAAACTCCGATACTCTGGTCATTCGAGTTAGAAATCGTTTGTAGATTTCAAGAGCATCTTTACACTGTCCCTTTTTCATTTCAAAAAATTTCTCTAAAGAAATAATTTGGCAAATTTCAGTTAAGAAGTTCTACCTTAAGTCTGCATTAATCAGCAACTCTAGTTCTCAGAAAAATCACGTTTCAAGAATATGGCACTACATTAACATTTTTCTACTTGGTCACTAATCTAGTGGCATTCCTAGTCCTTAGCAGAATTTAGAAGCTGAGCTTGCTGAGCTGCTAAAGAATTATACAGACCATAAGGTTGCACCCAAACCAGCCACAGCGTTGCACGTGATGTAAACCATTTATTTGAAGATTAAAAAGCAGGTGATGCAGCTACCAAACTTAAAGCTCAAAATAATTATACATATATTAATATATGTCCTCTTCCACATTGCTTTCACTCAAAGAACAGTACCTTTTTCATTTAAGTAGCTCTCTAAAGTTCATTCGTGTCTATTATTAAACACAGATGCCACAAATTTCAACCAGAACTTACACTTTAAGTAGCAGTAGACAGTGAAATTATCCACTTGTCTAATTGAATTTTTATGCCCAACACATCTTGTATCTGCTCCATAAGCTTCCCATGCCTACAGTTGCAGTCTAAACACATGGGATTTACTTTTATGAAACCACCAGAAAGCACTGAAACACAGATTAAAAAGATATTTGGCTTTACAGCTCAGGAACATCTTTTTGCCTGTTCACTCTCTGTAACATTCGTATAATGCCTGTTTCTTCCTGTTCTAACTGCAGACAGTTTTAGGTCAGTCATGTCGGCCAAGCAATCTGAGTTTTTAGCTCTCTTTATAGACCAGCTGCAGTGCTCACAAATTTTAGCAGTTGAAGCTCATTTTCTATTGGGTCAGTTATGTTTCCTGTAGTTTACAACTACCCCTGGTTTTAGACATCATAAGGAAGCCTTCTTCAGGGACAGCTTAAAGTGTGTCATTTTGATGATCACACCAGACTGCCTGAGCTTCAGAACATGCTCACAGCCTCCTTTAGAGTTCGTAGGTTGATGGTAGGTAGGGTTCTGGAGGAGTTCCAGTTTTGGCAGTCATGCTTTCAGACAGATAAGAAATGTTATTAAGGAGTATATTACTTCATACAAGGCTACTATATAGCATTACCACTCTCTACAACTACCTGAAAGGAGGTTGTAGCCAGGTGGGGGTAACCAGCAACAGTCAAGAGGACATAATCTTAAGCTGCACCAGGGGAAGATTAGGTTGGACACTAAGAATGGGCTGCCCAGGGAGGTGGTGGAGTCACCATCCATGGAGGTGTTTAAGGAAAGAGTGGACATGGCATGCAGTGCTGTGGTCTGGTTGACGTGGTGATGTTCGGTCACATGTTGTTGGACTCAGTCTCAGAGGTCTTTTCAAATCTAATTGATTCTTTGATATGTAACAGAGGAATGCTGGCATCTTAAAAATGCAAAGGCTGCTAACTGTGCAGGGCATATTATGCATGCTCACACAGCACTGTACGATTATTTAAGCACAGAGATGGTCAGTGTCTTTAAGCACACATCTGCACAATTTTAAAGGCATGTGACAACCCAGCCTCAGATGAAAACTAGTGTAAAGAGGTTACAGTGTAAAATCGTCTCTCATTTCAGAACAGAACAGTCACAAGAAATGTAGTCTTAATGAAATCTAAGTAAAAAAACCTGAAGCAGATATGAAACTAGTCATTCATTCACTTGTGGTATGTGAGATAAAGACTCAAAGTTACTTACCTAGTAAGTTAATAACCCCATCATTGTAGCAAGCAAAAAGTTTGATGAGATCTTTAAACAGAAGCATGAATGCAGCATTTATGACACCATTTGTCAGTTCATTTGGATGAACCTACAAATAAAATATCAGTTATTTACAACAGAAGTGCTGAATGAAATCAGAAGTTTTGGCTCACACCAGGTATTTGATGCTTTTATTGATAGAATCAAGCACTGAAGCTTTCACACTAAGACACTAAACAAAAGTTTTGGTTAGCAGAACAAGGATTGCTTTCTTCACCACTCCAAAACAATCCACTACAGCAGAGGAGTATCCACATCAACAGTAAACATCTCAGTCTTGACTCCTTCACCTATCCCAAATACGAGGAAGGCAGAGATGCTATTAATAAAGTTTTAATGAAACAGGACAAAAGTTGTCAGTTTACAGCAGAACTTAAGAAAATCTCAACAGTCTACAAGATAACACAGTTTTGTTAATGATGTCAAGACCTTTTCAGCTCTCACATGAACTTGGGAAAAAAAATAAGTGTTCATTTATTAAAAGATATTTCTTTCCTTAAAACTATCTCCTCTTCTGAGACCACTATCACAATTCCTATGCCATTTAAGGAATGCAAAACACATTAGCAAGACTTGTATTTCTAAGGCTTCCTCTGAGAGCTGTAGTAGGTCCTGCCTTCCACCTCAAAGTGTATTCTTCTGCCCACCAAGAACAGACAGAACTTCATGATCGATTCCTTCAAAGACTTCTTCAAAATGTTACACTGCACCTCCTACAACAATTGACTCCTGCTTTTATCCTGAGGTCAAATAAACAATCCCACTAACACTCATGGCACTATAAATATATCGTACATACTTATTTCTATGAACAGTCTAGACTAACCTTTAGCCAATTTAGTTTACAGATGAAAACCAGATGAAGATTTTGAGGAAGCCAAACAATGTACATGTGGTATTCTAATGGGCTTTTCCCTCTTCCCCAAAAGAAGTTGGTTGTCAAGAGACAGAAAAAAGAGTGTTCAATCTCTTTATTTCGTCCATTTCTTCCCCTCATTGATACAGAAGATGAAACTCCAATTTCCCTCTCTACAAAACCAAAAGTGCAATCTACACATTTCATACATAGAGGAAAGGGCCATCCTTCACCACACTGCCTCATTTGGGACACTGAAAAGGGGATTTTTTGGCCCAAATGATGGAATGATCAATAAAGCATTGCCTACAAGGTGAAATGTGTTCACTACAATGCAGCAGCTATAAGTTGTTGCCCAGCATTAATGCTACTTCAGCTTCAATACATACATCAAATTCAAGCAGTGCATCAATTTGTTCCTGTAATATTGGCATACTCTTCAGCAGCTTTTCAGGAGCCATTGTTCTCATTACACCTTCAGCTCTGCAAGAGGGAATACAGATTAGAAGCCACAGCATCTCCCCTGGCCCTTCCCCTACACTGATCTGTTGTCTAAATTTACACTTAAAGCAGCTATAACTCATTTTAAGCCATTTCAAAAGCCCTGTCTCATTCTCCTGATTCTCACATTATCATGAGAGCTGGCATGAAAAATCCTTCATCCAGCCACCCTGCCTGACAGCAGGTGAGGAAAGGCTTTGTGTTAGAGTGATGAATGCAAGAGATTGATCTCTTTATGGAAAAACAACTTAAACTGAGAGTTTAAATGACTTGACTGCTTCACAAGTACTTAGAGAATTGATAAACTTTGTGTCTGAAGTTTGTTACGAATAACTAATGACAATTCACTGCTGATGTATAGCATTTCTTAACTGTTGCCCATAGTCTTTAAGCAGTCTTCAAGCATATTAATTTTTATCTATGATTTTTACCTGCACAACCACCATTATGTATTGCCCTGTTCTGGCTACAGACAGGTATTGCATCTCCTCTCTGGAAATGTATACCACTATTCTTACTTATGCTATGCTATACTCTGAGCAGCAGAAATAACATGCATAGAAAGCCTTTCCAGGAACATACAGCAAGGTAGGATTCCCAGCAACCCAAAGTTAAGTTTATTTAATATCAAGTGTTCGAGACAGAACTCTTCTGGTCTCCACTACGGGAATGGTATGTAGCTACACAGCAAAGCTGTCATAGTAGGCCCTACACCTTCTGGCTGTTTGAGAAACAGGAGAGCAGCATGGTAGTGATGCCAGCACTAACAGGTCAGAATCCCAAGCTGCAGAATACACCAGAACTGGCTCAAGGATCCTGTATGCAACTCTGATTAGCAGGAGCATCTTTAGCATGCAGTCAATTAAGCTGAACCTTCAGTGGGTGTTGTTTGCCTGTGCTTCAAGAGAGAATCTAGAGCCCTTAAAGTCTCAGTTAGAGGACTCAGAGACCACAAAAATGTTCTCATAAATACCAAGATACTATTCTAGGCTGGGTTAACTTTTTTTTTTTTTACACAGTTCTTGCGGGAAATAAAACCAGCAGTTTACAACCATATTCTGTTCAGTTTATAACTGTTTGCTCTGCTGCCTGCTAGGAACTTCAGGTGTTCACTTCAGGTTTTGTTTGTAATTAGCCTTATTTCTTAGGGAAAGTATCTGGAGAATAATGAAACATCCTAATTATGGTTTCAGAGTGTTTCCTTCTCTAAATCATAAACGCAGTCTTGCTGGCAGCACAATTTAATAAGAGTTAGACTTAACACCCTCAGTTCTGCAAGGCATCTTACTTTAATTCTCAGTATTTGCCTCACTACCCAGTCTTTCCTCTCATCTTTTAGCAATTTTTAAACTATTACAAATACTTTAAAAGTAAACCATTTTGGTGTTTTATTGTACCTACACAAAGAACATAAGAACAAAGTCACTGAGAAACTAAAATTGAGCGTAGTGTCGCAAACAAGATTTTCATGGCAACCCTATTAATTTACGTATCTAAACTTTGCTTACCCTTTCTTCACTCTTGCAAAGTCAAATGCCATTTGTCTGTAGGAAAATGCTTTTTCATTCAAGTATCTACTATAACGCCTTATAAAGGTGGACATGTCATAACCTGCAAAAAACAGTTACACACTTTAATTTTCATGCTTGTTTGGGTGTTCTTTAGTAAACAATAATATACAGTCAATAGACCTAAGACTATATGATTTCTGTTGCACTATACAACTCCACATACAGAACAGTCATCACAAGACATCTTCCAGCTTCTGAAGAAAAAATCAGTAGCAATGCACCAAAACAATCTACCACTGTCCTGTGCTGCCAACAGATTCATCCAATGCACCACTGTGGCTTTGTTCCTGGGGAAACCTGCTAGTGGCACCTACATACTTAGGTGGTAACATTACCTGACTGTAAAAGCTACCCCTCCAATAACAGAGAAAAATATCAAGTTAGCAAAAAAGTTTTTGTTTAACTGGTACTTGTCTTCCAGGATAAAGATCAATTTCAACTTAAACACTCCTGATATTTTAGTCCTGATATGTTAGTCACTCCAGCTCTTAGACAGACCTTCAAAATCCCCCTGACTAGGTTTATCAGAACAAAGAAACTGTGATGGCATCCATAGCGATTAGTCCCTTCCTTGAAGTGTTATACTAGAGATCCTCAAGGCACATAATACTGTACAAGCAGCCTCAAACTTCAATGGCCTTCATGCCTATGACATCTGAGCAGTTAGTATTACAGTCTATCCTTTAAAGTTTCTTCCTCTAAGCTATAGAAACACATGCAGAAGCCAACCCATCTTTCTCTTCAGTGTAGGTCCCTTTTTGCTACCTTTGTAAATATTCACACCCCTCAACTTAGTCACTGACTGTATTTTTCCTCAATATCACTCATCATTAAGTATCTCTGCCATCAACCATAACACTACCAAATCATTATCTGTGACATGCTGTTGCATTACCTATGAAATGGCAATTCAAGTTTAAAGAAAGTTGTGAACACAAATGCATGCACTTAACAGAATTCATGGTTGCCAAATGCCAGTGTCTTTGAACATACCTAGTATGTTTTGCTTTGACAAACACACTTTTAGTATTTGTTTAGTTTTGCTCCTGCCCTGTGTTACCACATCTAAAAGACGCTAAAGTCTTTTTGGTGCCATGTGTCTACATTGAGAGTATTGTGGCATTGCTTCGATTTTGCCCATTATTGCAACATTCCTGTGGTCTGCACACAGTCTACAAATATTGTCTGACAGCTGAAGAATTATGCTTTCTCTCTTCTCTAGTAGAGCTACCATGGACCAAGCTTTTCCTCTTAAGTGAGGGCACAGGAAAATTCACCAATAATTCCAGAGCAAAAAGCAGAAAAGCAGACCTTGTAAGGTTTAGAGATTTTAAGGACCTGTCCTTAATTTCTGCCTAGACCTTTCTAAATTCATTACTCAAATCAAACCAAAACCAACCAGTTCTTTTGGTGCAAACAGTTCCCCCACTTAAATAGTTATAGACAATGTATATTAGTAAGAATCAGATTTAACAACCCCAGTGTTAAATGCAGTGCAGTGTCCCCAAACAACCAAATTACCATTTAAGACTGGAGTAAAACCCAAAAAACTAAATGGAATGTTATTAATTTCAACTTTAATACCCATAACAGTAAAGGAGATAGCTGACCCAGCCCAGATTTCAACTAGCACTTAAGGGATTTGTACAGTTTCACCTTTTGAATAAAAATATTTCAGGAGATGAGAAACATTATTCTGAAGTTGATCAGCTGTTCACTTGAACTCCTGTATTTATCAAGTACTTATAAAAAGGCTTCAGTAGCACATTTTTATATGATTACATCTTATGAATGAAGAAGTTAATTAACAATAGTATCTTATTTCAAAATCTTGTTAAGATTATAGACATAAGTAGGCTTACCATGAGATCCACTTTTGTCCAGAAAATTGCTGAGATTGAACAATGTGTTTCTAGATGCCAGGTACTGAATAAATCTCTGCAACACAAAGTTATTTTTCTTATCACAGGCTGTATCTGAAAGCTTTGTACCTCCTAGCAGGAAGATTAACAGTCTACTTCCAGCACACATCATGAAACCCCAGATTGTTGTCTTAGCCTCCAATACCTTCCTCAAAACTTTTTCCATACATTCAGATTAACTACTTCTAGTCAGTATCTCACGTAAATATTCTACCGTATATATAAAAAATAGATTCTGTGAAAAATACAAACCAGATTGTGAAAAGAGCAAGAGAAATGGTCAGTTCTCAAAGAGATTTGAGAGAGCACAAGATTTGTCTGCTTACAAAGCAGCATATCCAGACTAGTCCCAAACTTTCAATCCAGCAACCTTCAGTTTCAGCCAAGCTGAGAGCCTGTTTTAATAACAGGTAAGGCCCCACATCAAGTACAGGGACCAACAGCCTCAAACAGTTAGAGAAATCAGATGAGAACATTGGCCAAAACTTGAAATGGAACAATAGGAGTAAAAATTTACACCGTGAGAAGTTCACTGTGTGAAAACACTTTATTTACAGCTAGGGATGAACTGTTTCACAGCCATATTGAAGTTCTTGAAATCATGCTTTCTGTTTTTATGCAGACATACTTGCCTAAACAGGCCAACGAAAAGCAAGGGAAAGGAAAACTCAATTGAAAAGGCTATTAAGTTGAATTTACAGCTTTAGAAAAGTTTTAATGCTCATGCAGAGAGAGGGCAGCAATTTGGATGGCAGTATACCCATTCCAGAACATCAACTTTGACCCTAGTAAAAAAATCCCAGGTAGTGTTTAATCCTGTGTTTTCAGATAGCACATTAATTGTCAACATCCTGGAACAGGCTGCATCTTGGTCTTATGTTATGGTCTTATAAATGAAGAAATATGAAGAGATAATTGGCATGTCTTCAACTATGTTGTTAAAGGTAAATTTTCTTTTCAAGAATCACTCTTGCCCTTTGTTCTCAGGTCAGAAGAGATGCCTTTGCACTACTAATGTTTTTGGCTTGGAATCTGCTCAGTGTCAATGGGGTCTTGAAAGAGCTGTTACCTCATTTCCATGGACCATTAGATGATGTGTGGTAACTAAGGCTTTGAATACGACCACCCAGCTACTATTCGTTGCTCGCTCAAAAAGCGTATCAGCCATCTGAGGAATATTGACGTTTGTTTCATTAGTTGCTTGGATCAAGTCTGTAGGAGAGAGAAAAGGAAGGTATTAGGTGCTACAAGTAAGACAAAAAAGTTTGCAGCATGGTCAAGTTCTCAGACCACTAGGCTGTAGGCCATGGTTTTGACAAACAGCAAGTTCAGTGCAAACAAAACACCAGTCTAACTCTTTCATCCAACAATACTAGTTTTCCAACAACTCTGTCCTGAGCTATGACCAAACATTTCTCCATCTTTATCCCAGATGAAGTTAGGGTGCCCAACATCACAAAACCTTAAAGCTTGCAGGTTTTCAAGTTAACTGTGGCAGTGCATTACCACTGGGTTAGAGAACTAAGTATCACTGAATTCTTCACCTACAGATAATACGGCAAGCACACTGAACCCAGTCACATCAGCCAAAGGACATATCACCAGAAACAGATATACTCTAGTCATCCCAGAAGTTTAGTTTCATCAGCAAGCTCCAGCACACCTTCTAGGGTCTCTACAGACCCAGACAGCAGAAGATTGCATTCAGACATGCAGTAAGACCTCTTCAACAGTGGGAAAGAGCACAAGGACAGACATTAGTTTATACTGAAGAATAACAGTCTTCTGCAAGCAACTGCACCTTACATAGAAGAAATGAGACATTAGACTGCCACAGAGAGCAACAATAAAATACAGTTTTGTGTCCTGTACATTAGAAAGGTATAGACTTGCACAGAAGAATGCATGAAATTAAGATAAGTAGTTAAATCAAACAGTAGGGCAGCAAGCTTTCCACTAGCGTCTGTTATATGTTCTGACAGGATCTGTGATTTACTACATCACCTGTTACCTACTGACTCTTGCTAGGCAGCCAGCAATTACCTTCTACAAGCTATTACCTATTTTTGAGACACGGTTGGAAACTGTACATTGCAACTGCATGACCAAAGCCCATGTGATGCCCAACACAGCCCTAGCAAGACCAGGAGATGACTTCATGCAACACAAAGAACACAGAATACAGACCTAATTGTAGGGCTGAGGCTTAAAGTGTGAAGACCTGAGTAAAAAAAGTTAAACAGTTTAACTACTAGACTAAGCAATATCTGTGTTACTAATGAAAATACTCATCTTTTAGTTTCCCTAAGAGGAATCATTTTTATTGATTTCTTCCTCGCCCCCAGACTAGAAGTTTTCATCCAACTACTCAAGTCATTCAGTGTTGACAGATATTCTACCTTAAAAGAAGACAGGCTATTCTGTGACTGATCCTTGCATGCCTTAACTATGCTGTCTGCTGTGAACACTCTACAGGAGTTCAATTCACTTGGGCAGTAGGGTTACCACTTTACAGACTTCCTTTCCTTCTCCTACATAATCCCATATAATGGAGAGCATTAATGCTCCTAGGAGAGGACAGTCAAGGTTCAGACTGCTCTTAAACTACTGATTCTGCCTCTGCAGGGTAGGAAGAGTCCAGAGGACAGGTCTGTCTAAATAGATTGATGAGTTGCATCAGCTACTGAGACATACCTGATGCGTTCAGAAATCCACATTGCTGTACCAGAGGCATTCGAAAGTTTAGGTTTAATTTGTTTGCTTGGTTGTGGTTTGTTTTTTTGGTGTTTTTCTGGTTTTTTGTTTTGTTTTTTTTTTTTTTAATTCATGACAAGTGATTTTTATGGGTATTTTTAATTTTATTACACAGACCTATTCAAGATACAAGAAATCTCTAGCTCAGAGTCAGAAGCTTGGGAAAACCACCGTTTAAAATTGTCTTTTGTATGGCCATAAAAGCTGCAAGTTGTCTTCAGTTTCAGGCCAAGGGAATTATTTTCTGTAATGAGACAGGAGATAAAAATTATGTGAACTGTTCACCCAGTTTGAATTTAATATATTTGTTGTCATGGTGTTTTTTTGTCTTGGTTATGGACATTGGGTTTGGTTTTTTCTCAGAACACCTTCTGAAACTTACTGTTGACTTCTATAACCTCAGTAATACTACCCTTGGAGGAGGCAGTTCTGCAAAGTATTACAGTACTAAAGCCACGATATTGAATGACAGCAGTTGAAGCTCACAGAGCTGCAACAATTCTCCTTGATCTTGTTGTACAAACAGGCCAATAATCTTTTATTCTGTGCTGCTGATTAATGCATTATAGAAGACAGCATTTTGCAAAAGCCTAGAAGCCAGTCACAAGTGGTTTGCTCACTGTTTACCCTGTTCAGAGGTTTTACAGCAGATGACAGCATTTGTCTTCAATATTAGGAAACACGCATCGAATTTGGAAGCTTTTAGTCCTAGGTTTCAGTATGTAGCTCTCTATGGAAGACAATTAAATGGTGTATTCTATCGATGGACATTAGATAATGAAATCTCAGAGGAGTCCACCCACAGCAATGCTGGCAATGGAGGCTACAAGGCACTACTATATGCTTCCACAGCACCGCTTCTAAAGTCAGTCAGTCATTTCTGCCTCCTCTTCAAACTGCTGGAGGGTACAGCATCTCAGTCTGCAGCTCTGAATGTTTTAGGACATGAGTAATTATAGTGTGCCAAATAGAGAGGCATGATTAAATTTAAGCCTACTACTTTCAGTGCAGAGAAAAGAATCAAACCATGCATGAAGATGTCACTCATCATCTGAGTACAGAAAAAGGAGAAGGGGGTGTATGGGGGGGTAATTCTTGCAGAGCTGTTTCCCATCTAGCCACGCCACAAAGATAAGGTACTCAAGTTTCCCAGGTTTCTTTCCCCAATACCACAGAGTTTCAGCTTAAACAGTAATAATCAGCACCTGGAACAACTCACCAAAATGGCTAACTTAACAAACTAAACAAGGAAATTTGTTGGCTAAGCTAAATTTTAAAGTAAGACTTGGAAAAAATAATTTTACTTCAGTGTGGTAAGGAAGAATAAGTATAAGGAAAGAGAAAGCATACACAAGACATAACATAGAAAGTACATTTTCAAAAGATACAGATTCAGACACTTGCTGGTTGGACAGAAACTTAGTTTTCAAAAGAGAGGATGAATTTTAACCTTCCAAGGAAATCACAGGTATACATATTAATACAAAATAGATAATATTAAGAAGTAACAGATGAAGAACAGCCCAACAGAAGCCATATGAAACAATCTTGCAAAGTTGATTCCATCTGGGACACACACAAGCAGGGCAAAAAAGAATTAAAGGTACCCTTCTGATGAAATTTATGCTGCTGCAGCCATCCAGTACAGTGGTAGCTAATCCCCAAACCCAGACACTGAGCTCAAATACAAATTCCAAGCACAGTAAGTAATCAGGAATCATACTGCAGTAGCAGCAAATGCTTTCATCATGATTGTCATAGAAAGGAAGTAGTTGGAGAATGAAGAATCTATATACCCTTCATTTGAATCCCATTGTTTACTGTGGGGCTAAATTGTAACTGCCAGATCATGGTACATGATTTCTTCTATTTCCTTTCTTCGTATTTTGGTAGCTGCTATTTTGAATACTTATTAAGTCTAAGGATCCTTGTTTAAATTATAAGCTGAATTTCAATACACTTTTTCTAGTTAAGTTTTGAGATACAAAACCAATGCACATAAAAGAAATATGTGGCTGTCAATTCTTTAGCACCATAACTGAAATCTAAATACCAGTCTTTAAACTATTTGACAGACCAGCTTTTTGACCCAGGCTTAAAACCTCTTCAACCTAATTAGGGAATAGAAGTAAAGCTAGAGTATAATTAATACCTTCATTAACAAAAAGACAAACTTGCTAAATTGAGAACGATTGGTGGAGGGTTCAGTGAGGAAGACTGAAGTAAGTTAAGACACCTTAGACCACTAAAAGAAGATGTGACTAGCTTTAGTATTTCTTAAGCTCATAAGGAAAAAAAAAAAAAAAAGAGAGACCAGCAAGAAAGTTTTAGAATTTCAGACTCTTTCAGTCTCATTAAAAACTAGTTTCTAGTATTGAGACTTTGGATTTTTTGACATGAGAGAGATTATACAACTTCATTTTGTTGTGTGTTTTGTTTCCCCCCCCCCCCAATTCTTTAATAAACAGACCCAGGATTTCCTAGTTCAAAATTAATTATTCACAATTTACATTTCAGTATGCAGAGAAACAGCAGCAGAGTACAAGACCTCTCCGCTCGGAGGGACATCAGTGCCAACTTAAGAGCAGCTGTCATTCCCTACTGAATTAACACACAAGCTGCCTCAGCATCTGAGCTGTGTCATACATTCAGTTCCTAAACTTTGCCAAATCTCTTGCAGACCTTCCTAACTATTACACTGAATGCTACAATAGTCTTCAGAAGGCTTTTTTCTTGCTTGTAGGTATTTAAATAAATGCCTTGGACGTATAGAAAAGAAAATACAGGGTTGTTCTAATACCAAACAAGTCAAGAAGAGAAAAAAGCAGTTTAAAGTAAGAGTTTACAAGCTTCAACCAAAAAAATTAAATAGGCAATTAACAGTCGAAGTCCTCCCTTACAAGACACAGAACTGTATCAAGAAGCTACTACAGTGTTGTGTATCAGTGCAAGGTCTGAACTTCCAGGTCTACAAAAGATCATAAATAAATGTCTACAAAACAGTACTGGAAAGCAAAACAAAGTTACCAGTTTCTACTGCTACAATAATTGTTCATGAGAACATTAGATGATTTTCATGCTGCTGGCTTTGATTATCAAACAATTACACACAAAAAAGAGCTGGGAATTTATTTGCGGGTTGAAGTTTACCGCCTACTCTTTTCACCCCTACATGCATCTTAATCTGGCTTGTAACACCCCAACCAGAACAGTAGTTCATGCTGTCTCCTCCTTCCTCCCCAAAAGTCTGCCTCAAGGGTTGCTACATCCCACCTTGACCCCTGCAAGTCTACCCTTTATTAAAGTCCAGCATCTTTCAGGGATTGCTTTGGCACTTCCATGCCTATGCCAGCTCAACAAATTGAAACACAATCTTCTGCTGAGCACATGCTCTCCAGGCACTATAAAGACCTTCCCAATAATGCAGCATTAGCCCTAAGGGCACTGCCAGCTCCTCTCTCCAGCCTTACTTCCACCTTCCAAAATATATCTCAGACTCTTGTGAGGATAAATACTTGACACAGTTCGATAAGTCAAGGCAGTCAGCCTTTGAACCACACAACATTACCCCCCACAAAGAAAAGGTTTTATAAACAATTTCTTCACCTCTGCCTACTCACAGGCATACTCACAATACCCGCATTATCAAGTGTCTTGCAGAACCTATCAATCACACTAAGAGTCTGGGAAGAGACAGGGCAAATGACTGAGTACCAGCAAATTTCTCTTGGAGCATCCTCCAGTTTCTCAAACTGAGAGTTTAATTAGCCTTACAATCATCTTATTATTTCTCTGTTCCTTTTAAACAGTGCACCACCTCCTATATCATCAATTATCTGTTTTGAAACAAAGCAGAAGATCTACTGCCCACAAACACTGAT
Organism: Myiozetetes cayanensis; assembly: GCF_022539395.1. Classification (NCBI taxonomy): domain Eukaryota; kingdom Metazoa; phylum Chordata; class Aves; order Passeriformes; family Tyrannidae; genus Myiozetetes; species Myiozetetes cayanensis. The sequence goes on along the minus strand of NW_026087411.1, from coordinate 80,489,951 downwards.
GATTTTATACCAAAGTACTTCCATACAGTTTGTATCCCACCTTAACCAACATATCAAGGCAAGACATTTGGCTTTAAGTCATCTGTAAAAACTACCCCAGATCATTAGCAGTATTAAACCAGTTATGTTGGATTTGTGTCCCTTTTGGTCCTTAATTATTTAAACATATGGCTTTTCCTCCTGAGATGTTCAGTTTCAGCTCTCTCGGAAAGAGGAAAATAAAAGCCAACTGTCAGGTGGTCTCCTGCTAGATCTGAAAGGGTGCAACCAAGGCAGTTGTCTCTCTAAGTACACAAATAATGGGGGGAAAGTGTGATTATATTGTGTTAAAAAAAAATAAGTCTTGCCATGAGCAACTCCTTCAAGTTCCATGAAGTACGAGTATTTTTTTACTTAAAAAGTTCCCAGAACTTACAGCTCCACTGCCTCTGTTGGGGACAGTGTGCACTACCTTTAATGTTTACATCAGAGTTCTCTCTTTGAGAGTACTACAACTGAAAGATGACATTCTGACCAGATGCAGAAGCTCATTTTAAGCAGTAGTCATTAAGGTTTTAAGTATGGTCTTTAAGATAGCTAATTAATTAGCAATGAACATATTTTATGAACAGAGTCCAAAACCTTGCTGACTTTCATGATCCAACTAGTCAGAAGAATAAAAGGTTCGATTTTACTCAGGAATTACATACCTGGAACAATAGAAGATATGTAACACAAACTTTCTAGTACAAACTTACTATGGAAAGCAGCATTTTAGCCTCACATAAATTAAGCCAGAACACTAAACAAAGGGGAAAATGCCCCAAGGTCCAAGAATGCTGCCTGCGTTTTTCCCAACTACAGCCACCACAGCTGTTTTTAAGTAGCTTCACTATAGGAAAAGTATTAGCTATTAAGCATGGCATCTTTTTCCCTGTCCAAAGTAGTAAGAAGCTCAGTCTTGAACCACATTTGTACAGAATTCACTCACTTTGAATACCAAAGAATTTGTCTCAGGCAAGAATAGAATTTCAGCAAAGCAGAGAAAAGATGAAAAATCACTGCTTTATCTTTCCCTTCCTCTCACCTAGAGAGCCCATTCTGAACCTTCCTTCCACACATATTCTGCTCCACAACTAGCTCAACAGAACTATGCATTTTTCTGCTCAAAGACAAGAACTGAACAGTTCTGCTTATGTTGATATGAAACACCAAGTAATTCTGGAGCTAGATGTGCCACTTCTCTATTTTATTGATCTACTCCAAATATGAGCTGAGCCACAAATCCACATTGCACTACCTTTTTTGCACAGTTCTTAATAGTTAAAGATATGCAAAATTTGCATTTGGTGGACACCAATCAATTGTTATAAGGTTAAAATACCAAAGCAGTTGCCTTGCAGAAATGCTATTTCTCATCCTATTGTAATATGGCATCTTAGATGCCGAACTCTAGAGGAGGAAGGGACAAGGTAAAAACCCCTACTAATATTACAAGTAGCATTTGACCAATAACTTGCATGAAGAGGAACTTTTATCTTGCATGGCAAATCTAAGACCTCATTTTACATTTCAGTCAGTACTTCCAACCTGGAAGCCTTGACCAAAATACACAATAATTCAGAGAAGAAACATGAAACTGCAGCCACCAGCGAATCTTCCACCAAGCCTTTATTGAATTTCCACCAAGGAATGGAATTGTTGTCTCCATCCATGTAAACATTAAAGTGACAGTCCTGCTGCATCATAGCTCCTGTTGCAAACAACAAAGCAAGTTTAAAGACATTACAGAGTTGCGAGATTATTGCTTTGAAGGATAAAAGTCAGTAAGATCTACTTAAATGACTACTGTCAATTGCCTACTGACACTAGGCACATCCCCAACTGGATACCAGGATTCCAGCTGTGGCCTGTGATTATCCTTTCATGAAGGTGACCAACCCCTGTTGATACCTGTTGATTGTATCAATTCATAACTCTTATCACTTGGCTGCTTACTGGAATATCAGTAACAGTGCGAACTGCAGCTTTTATCCAGACAGTACGGCTACCCTAGAAACACAAGGATTTCATGTTTGCCACAGCAGCATTGGGACATTTACTGTAATCTTTGCACCACAGCATTTTCTAATCAGCCTTTACATGCTGGGCTGATCTCACACTCCAAACACATCTGGCAGAAAGTGGTGATCAACTGAGCCATGGTGTAATCAACATGAGCTATTTCAGTGTCCGCACTGCTGTCACTTTTATTCTGAGAAGAATTCTACCCCCAAATGATCTCCTTTCCTCAGAAAACCATTTGGTTTTAATAAACTTGTAGAAGTGAAGCTGTTACTAGCCTATCAACTCTGTCAAGAACAGCAATTTGCAATCCATTACAAATATGAATAAGACCAGAAATATATTGGAAGGAGCCTGATGTTTCAGCTGCACTACTCAGATGTTACACATTGAGAAAACATGAAAAAACCAAACTTGGGTGGGGATGAGACAACGTCCAAGCAGCTTCAGTGACATGATGATTAGCTACAGCCTCTATGCTGGAAACAGGTCAGTTAAGAAGACAGGTTCAGAACCCATGTCCAGACCATGGCCCTGTTTTTGGAACGAAATGCCCACAACCATGCAGGCAGTCCTGTTGAAAACATGGACATATATGTAGCAAAAAGGAACTAAGTGTAATGCAAACCTCTCCATACAGCCAGTGCAACAGTATGACCTCCTGGATGCACACTGAAGCAGCTGCAACTAAGCAGCAAGCACTTTATAACACGGTTGTCATTGTTTCAATCCATTTGTTCTTGTATCTATGCATCTACAATAAAGAAACAAAAAGACCATAACAATTCCTAAGCCCAGATGGCTGCCTCATATGTTAATGCTGTGTGTTAAAACAGGGTGTTTTTACAAACTGACTGATGTCCTTCACAATTAAGACATAGCTTTACTCTCTCCTTGATAAAAAAATAAAGTAAAATATGAAATCAAATGTTGCTTTATGTCCATCCTCCTGTACTACATCAGTTAAACAATATTCTTTGCTTCTGCCACACAGACAGGGGAGTTTAAGTTTCAATAATTCTGAAAAAATTAACATCTACTACCAATAGACTTTACTCTTCAACATGAGCCAGCAGCCCTTTACATACTGCAGATTTCTTAATGTTAAATAAACAAACAAACAAATAAATAAATAAATAAAATCGGTTGATTTCAATGGACCATCCACCTGAGAGATAGAAGATGCAGTTAGGACTACTATCATTTAAAAAATCTGAGAGTAGTAAGTTGCTATCAACAGTTCAAAGTCATCAATGTTTCTGGATGATGCGTTTGCAAGTGGCATTGGAAATCTCCTATTACGCTATTGATGAGTGGGGAAGTTGGAATGCATCGCATAGGCTCGCATCCAGGCAGCAAAGCTTTGTGTGGAGTCAGATCTCCAAACTGGAACACCCAGAAGCGTTGATTAAACTCCTAAGTATGATATGGAGCATTATATTTTTAAAGTACCTTCTCATAATACTGAATAAGCAACTTCCAGCTGCCCGATAAACAAGAATCACCTCTTTAAACTCATCTATTCCAAACATAGCAAACTTTGCCTGCTAACACTCTTGCCATTCACAAACAACAAAGTCATCTGAAGTTTAAATCAAGCTTAGCAAAACCAGACTCTATGTGGTGCAGAATGAAAGATCAGAAAGTCGCAGGCAAGGCTCACATATAAAAATACCATTGTTTCACATGCCAGCAACAAAACATCACCTGTGATAAAATAGGTGTTTTGAAATATAGGTGTTTTGAAAACACTGGCACACTAGATATGCTGACTTACTTATGGCTTGCTGTCCCTTAGCAGAATGTACATTCTCCTATTAATTAGGTTTACATAAAGCTATAAAACTTAGATTAAAAGCTACAGGCACGATAACCATACTTTGGATTGCAGAAGCATGCAACAAGATGCAAAGCCAAGTCTCCATTTAAAAAGGTTAAATTTTAAAACCCCAGGATTGCTAAAGAACTGATGTAATGATATGTTAAACCTCTTGTCTACATTCAACCTATATGTATTGAGAAACAGCAGCCTTTAGAGCCAGGAAACAGGCCAGCTGGCTTCCTCCTTTCATACAAGTCCCTGAAATGAGAAGTGAAGGGAAGAGTCCTTGTGAAAGGAGTTTGAACTCCCACTTAAGTGCATCTATGTTCAATTACGTGTGAAGATGTACACCCTAGCTAGTGCAGTCCTGCACTGTGGCAAGATAACTGTTCACTGCCTTATTTTGAGGACCTTCCTCTAAACTTGTAAACTCTCACATGTTTAAAGAATGTGGGCGACGAGTCAGCATGTTTTATTCATGCTTTGAGCAGTCATGTCTTTCTCTCAGTTCTGTTGAGGACCATTTTAGAACATTCTGTAAACTACCAGAGTGACTTAAGAGATATAACAAAACTATGCCAGAGGCACTGGGAGCCTGCCAGGCACTGCAGGCTAACCCCTGACCATCTGGTATGGAAGCACCCGCTGCCATTGTGTCACCCGTGCTCGTGCCAAGCCAAGAGTCTGTCTGAAGTGAAGGACTATACTGTCAGTAGTCAACTCACAGTCTTGTCCCACCTCTTTAGGACAGAAAAGTTTAAGAAACTTTCTTGAAAAGACATGTCCTTTGGTAGAATAATCCTAGCTCAAGTGGACTGAACTCTCCAATCCACCCTTACAGGTATTTCACACCTCAGCCATAACCTAGTCTCCTAAATACCTAGAGACAACGAGCAAAGAACATTGCTTTCTTTTTCATTCCTTCTTTGAGACAGTAAAGCAAACTTGGCAAAGCACATGGCTCAACTGTTTTGTTGGAGCTCTATGGCCCAACTGCAACGCAGGGATTTCCTGCCAGCTTGCTTTCTACCTGTGGTAACTTTGTATATTGGCTTATGACCAAAACGACTTGATTGCCACAAGTCAGACCCAAGCTGCAGACATGTCCTGTCAGCAACCTGAAGTTTTCAGTACATATGAGAGACAGGGATTGCTTTCTTGGTGGTCTCAAGCACGATCATATCTATGTACTCACAAAATCTCCTCCACAAACAATATTGTAACACATTTGAGTTTTATCAATAGCTAGGAAAAACAGGTTCTAGGAAAGGCAACCAAGTGACATGCTGCCTCAGTTCAAATGACCAGAGTAAAAAATACATAAATACATAATATCAGCAGAGCACCAGGACCTTTTAGCATCCAATGCCTTTCATTAAACTAAGTTAAGGTACAGATATAATCTAAAACAAAGCATGAGATCACATTATCCAGGGCAGGAAGGAGGAGCAGAAGGGTATTTAGGCTTGGCTTATCCAGAACTCAGTGGTAACATTGTGCACTGCCATTTCCTATACTATGCCTACAACTAAGCCACAGTGGGTGCCCCATTTACCAGCAGCATAGAAAACACTGTTCTACTATTCCACCTACATTCATTTCAAGGCTGATGTCCAACAGCACTTGTGAAGCTAGTCCAGATGGCTAGTATATTCCCTCTCCTAGTGAACTACAACTCTCAACTGCTTCAGCAAATGTGTTTCACAACCTAAAGAGAAGACTTTATGAGCACAAGCAAAACGTTTTATATATCGATTTTGAGTGGTTTCAACCAGCTCTGCAGAAGTAAACATGATCAAAACAGCATGATTAAAAGCATTAAAAACTGGCTTAGGGGTCTAGTATACGGTTTGCAAGATTCCAGAAAAAGCAGGCTTTACCATAGCCTGCAAAGTGACAAGCTAGCCCCTGCCAAATATTCTAATTGACTTCTACCAATTGCCAACATCTGGTTTATTCAGGTTAATTTAAGCCACTAGCTCTCATTCAAGTGAAATTTTGGACAGAAGGAAAATCATTCAGCCATGCTGAATCTGATGGAGTGGGATACTTTAATATCAGTTTACCAATGAAGCTTCACACTGCAATCTTGCTGATACTGCTGACTCAGGAGAATGAAAGTACTGCTGCAAACCCTGGGCTACAGATCACTGCCTGCAAAGCTACTAGGAAGGCTTCTTCTATTGCATCATTTAGTTTGAGTTCAGGGTTTAGCCCTGTGCCAGGTGACCCATTCTTTTCTTTAAATGTCCTGAGCTCAGATTCAGACCCTGGCTTGCTTTTTTGTTTGCATGGTATTTGAAACCCCTCTGTCCAAACCAGCCAGAATATTTCTTCGAATCTGCATGCCATGTTCAAGCTTGGAATTCAAGGTCATCAGACACTCATTGGTGAGACCCTAGTATTTCCCTTAGGAAAAAGCGTTACTATGGGAGTAACGCTGAGACTATTATGAAACATACTCTGCTCCTAAAGAGAAGTGATTAACACTATGCTCTGGTCACTGTCATCCTGACCATCTCATAAATAGCTACTCCATTGTCAAGGCCTACTGATGGTAGTCAGTACAACAGAAAGAACTGAGTTGACCCAGAATTTGTCATCCATGGCCTTGACAAAGCATGTTTAACAGAAGGATCTTGCTTACTCTTGAAAAAGTCTAAGAATACCTGCCCTCAGCTGAGGAAATGACAAGGGGAGGGTGGGTAGGACTAGTCCATCTATCAAGTTACACTGCTTAGGTGAAAAAAAGTTTAATATTACACTGCCTACCCACTTTTCTGCTCCTTCATCCTCCCTTTTCCTTTCCGTAGGCATTGCACCATAAGATAACTTAAATACAGAACAGCTGAGATGCACAAGATCAAGTGATCCTGCCCATGTTTCAGCATTCATATCTTAAGATGAATTTAAACTTCTACCCTGATTCAAACATGTTTTGAAGAATTATTTGCTAGCTAAGTCTTAGCTTAATTAAAAGAGCAGCCTTCTCTTGGTATTACATATGCCTTAGAAACAGTATGGTGCTGGGGGGGAATTGAAAGTTAATGCCACTTAAAAACTCAAGAACAACTAATCTAAGAAGTCTTCGTATTAGTTCCCCTCACCCATGAAAGACATTTCTACTCCTATTCAGGGACAACCCACATGCCTCCAAATGAAGTGTGTCTTCAACACTGTTTTGGGAAAGGACACGGTAGAAGCCCAAAGAAACAGAGAGCTATTCCACACAAAGACTGATGAAAAGGCCTTACACACAAATAAACCATTAATGAATTAAAGAAAATAATTGCTTGCTTGGATTTTTTTTTCTTTTCAGGTGTGAGAACGATTCACTGGGGTGACAAGAGAAGTTCACAATTTACAATTCACCTTAGCTATGACAACAAAAACCAAGACACAGCATTCCAGCTGATCTTCAATTGTAACTTTAAACAAAGTCAGTTCTCTCATACATAGAAGCTGTGACAAATTACTGCAATACAAGATACAGTGAGACATATAAAAGCAGTTTCATTAGTAAAATGTGAAGGATTAAGCCCAGTATGTACAGGGACTGTGTTCTTGGCAATTTTCTTCAAGATACTTCCACAGCTGTAAAGACTGTCAGCTGGACTGCAGAGCAATGCAGTACATCTGCGCTACTCCCACTAGGAAAGGGCCCCAAGTGCCAACAGACTTGGAACACTCCTCAAATCGCTTCAACAGCAAACAACTTCTGAAATACGCATCCAAGTTAACCTTATGCTTTAACCTACCAAGGTAACAGTCACCGAAGTCTAGGTACTCAAGATAGCTCCACTGATCTCTACCTTTCCCAAAAGACAGAGACAGACATATTCTTCAGGAATAAGACAGAGGCAACTTCATCTTTACTGAGCCTAGGCAAAAAGGCTCATTTTGATCCACTGCTTTTGGACAACAGACACTTCTCTTTCAACAGCAGAGACCACAGCAATCCAAACTTGTTAGGTCAACCCCACAGTTTGCAGAAGAAAGGTAGAAACACTGCAGGAAAAAAAGTGCCTGTATAAGCAAAATACCAACATCAGCCCTGCAGTTTAGTTATCATCATGAATGAAACTATAAACTTGCTTTTAGAGCCTTTGTTTGCCAGCTACATACAAATATACAAAATTAGACTTGGGATGGAAATATGTTACAACATATACACAGCTCATCTCCACAGCCACAGACAACTGAATCCTGATCTTCATCTGCTATGCTTTCACTTCTCATAAACATCTCCCAGCTCTCCATCAGGCCTCTAGAAGGGCCTTCTACCTTATGAGAATTATTTTGAAGAAGTAAGAAGGCACCATGTGGTCTTTTTAGAACATACACTCCATAACTTCCTCCTATTGTAAAGAAATTCACTCAACAAAATCAGTCAAGGAAAATCCCAGCCACTTTTAACACTTTCAGAAACAGGAACCTGTTACAACCAACTGCAGAGGCAACAACTTCACTGGTTTTCAATTCACTTCCCTAAATGAAAGCCTGACAGTCTGTTTCTGAGTGAGATTCTCTATCTATACAGAGATAGATATATACATCTATCATGTATTTTCACATTTGAAAGTCATTTCCCTTCTCCAGAAGCACCTCCCTGTTCATATCATCAGTCATCACCATTTGAGACTGTACTTGTCCCCCACAACCCTCAGTGAAGCCTTAACACATTTTTCAGAACTATTCTGAGAATGAAATTTCAATGATGTGCCCTAGGACTGCCTTCCCAGTTGAATTATCACTTTATATATCCATATGCCTTATTCACCCACTCTGCAATGGCCCTTCTCTTTGCATCAAAATAAAGTTGCTAATATCCACTTCTTCATGGGAAGACTTTCCTCATTTGCTGTATCTAACTGTAATCTAGTTAACTCAACATGGTTAGCTGAGGGATATAAATCCATATCATTCTCGTGACTTTAAGACACCTTTAAGATGACAACATTTTGGTTAAGTACAAAATGGTCAGAGCTTTAACATATCAACTGTCCCAAACCATCAGAGCAGTCCAGATTTACATTCCTTTTCTCTCCACAGGAAATTGAGAAGCACATTTAATGCCATCTTGCACTACTTCCAGCAGTTGCTGAAAATTCAGTAGTATGAAGTGGAGTTCAAGAAAATGGTAAATCTTGCTGAGCATATGATAGCAACCTAACGATTCTTCAGTACTTCTTTACATGACAAGCCCGTGCAGCACCCAGAGCCCATGCCAAAGGACAGAAGCATCTATATTAAAGTCTGTAGTTGAAAACTATGCACATACAGAAAAACACACAAAAGTGAACACTTAGCAGCTCAGCTTTGGTTCAGGGAAGACATTAATTATGTTCTTTCCTCCCTTCCTCACACTCATGCACTCGTATCCAAATCATACTTTTTATTCCTGAGAGCAAGTTCCCTCTAAGTAATACTCAGGGGAAACCTATATCAAACAAACAAATAAACAAACAGAACACCTCAAACCAAAACACCCCACACTTTTTCATCTATAATCTTCCCATAACCCTCTGGAACTAATACCTTCTGCAGAAAACATATGAGGGCAGGCTTCATTGTATCCTATCCTTACAGGACTACTTAACTTATGTTAAATAGTTGATCTCTCAATTTAATTTACAAAGCCCAATTGCTAAGTAGGGGAGTAGAAGAGGGGTTGTGTGACATGACACCTGGCTACTAAAACACTAACAAAAGTTATGGAGTTCCCTAAGGACACAGAACCCTAATACCAATACTAGAAGCATCACTTCAACCATCACTCCCTGGTACCTGAGGTTTTAATCATCTCAATCCTTTATAACTTGACTTAAAACTTACTGTAAGGTATTGGCTAGTTTTATCTTTCCTTCTCCATGTCTTCAAATGCTACTTATCCAACTTGAAATGAACTTAGTCACATGGTTTAGATCTACCTCCACTTAGCACCATATCTCCTGTCTGCATGTGTGCATTGCTCTTTCAAAGGATGAACTTGTAATTTACTCTCTTATTACAATATATAAAGCCCATTTTAACACTTGCTCACAAGACATATGTCAGAGTTCAAGAAATTGCCTGTCAATTCACAGTTATGAGGACATGCCTTAGGTTTAAGAACCTGATAATATTTTTTTCTGTTAAAACATGAACTTGATTTTTATTTATAGTCCACAAATTTTGAACATGCATATCTCCCACAGACAATATTCTGTCCTTAATCATATCAGACAGTTAAACTCTGAACTGTTATATACAGATTGGAAAATACAAGGAAAAATGAGCATGGACGTATCTTTACAGGAAATTATAATTTCTCTTCCTCTTGTTTGTCTGATATGCAGGTACATATGAAATTACATAAAATGCTACTGGCTTCTGTCTCTACTACACTCACTTTCTCAAGTAGTAACATTAGCACTAATATCCAAACATAGACCCTTTAGAGTCCTTAATATAGCACTGGTAGGTTGTTTCAACCTCACTTTGATCCTGCCTATTCCAGATAGTATTTATATATATATATATATTTATATTTTTATATATATATACAGAGACACAATATGTTTTTAAATACATGAGCTATGCTTTTTTGTTTGAGCTAAAGCTTCTAGTAACAGTTACAGTAGGACAGTCCAGACACAATCTACAGATTAAAGTGTCCACAGCTATCAAACAACAACATAGGAGAGACATCAATAACCAAGATGATTTTTTAAAATATACAAGAAAACAAGACAGAATACATGATTTTAAGACTGATGATCTATTTAAACATTTTAGACCCAAGTCAGTCTTCAGTCAATGCTGCTTACACCAGCATTTCTTAAACGTATACACAACAGTATTTAGATATAGTGAAACACCAGCATACCATTTGTCACTTTAGGGTTAGCTACAAAGTCAACAGAACTGAAATCTGGAAGTATTTTCCAGAAGTAATACTACCTCCTTCTACCAAATACAGCATCATCAGAATTGTACTTACAAACACCTGCACTAGCATTACTTATTAATGGCCAGCAGCCAAGAGACTGCCTGGTATAAAACCTGCTGATCTTTACCCGAAAGAACTTCTTATCATGTCGAAAAAACCATGGGAAACCCATTTGATTTTAGACAGTAAAACTTGCTGTTGATCTGCCAAGTTCAGTGCTGGACAGAGTTACTACTGATAAACACTGCTAGTTAATGTCACGCAACTAAATTATTTCACCATTGTACTACTTGGTGACTCCAAGCAGGGACTGACAGCTGAAATGAAATTGTCAACAAAACACCACTGGCTCATAGTTTTTTAATAAATGTTTTGCCTTCAACCTTGTTTCCTGGATAAACTAGCTAACATCAGTCCAGAATACATCACAAATCTATGAGATAAAGCCACCAGCATTTCCAAGAAAACATGACGGAAACAACTGGGCAGCTCAAGAAGTTGCTGTCAGATATTTGGGACTTCAACAACAGCCCTTAAGCTCTCCAAAGGTTGTCCCAATCTACAGCACAGCATTATCCCAGTGCCTTGCCATTTAAGCACACCGTCATCCAAACCTCTTCAGAAGTCTGCCGTGGCGATGGCCACACTCCTACCAGTGCTTGGCCGACTCTGGACACAGCATTTATGTATACCTCAGCCGAGCTTAATTCTGAGCAAAGTAGGCAGTGACAAGCGTGTGTCCACTTTGCCCTGTGTCCAATCCTCTCCCCTCTTTCCAAGCCCCTGCTCCACAAGGCACTCTTTGCACTGTCTTCCTAGATAAAAGGCAAGAGGTCATGAGAAAAAAAATGGCCGAAAGAGCAGCATTATGCAATAAGAGAAGAAATGCAATAATAACTCATCCTCTCCTGGAGATTTTCCATCACCCTTATGCTTTGCAAGCTGGATTAGAGCAAGCGTGACAGCCAGCCGGCTCAAAGGCCCACTAAAGCACCCTGCGGGCAGGCTCCTCAGCCCCGGGCCATTGCTGGGGAAACAAAAAGGGATGCTCACAGTCCAGGTGCTTTTTCTTGGGCCCCATCACTTCATGCGTGGTGGCTTTGCAGACGGCTCTGGCTACGGCCGATCCCGTAACGCTGTACTGAGCAGCTGCGATGCGATCTGTCAGCGTCTGACCCGACATCTTCGAACGGCGTGCTGGCTGCTGCCTGCTCTGCAGGGGCGGAAAACACGGGAGGGGAAGGGGAGATCCCAGGTTTATCGCCGGCGGTAGGCACGGCAGAGACACGCACAGGCAGGGGCACACAGACACACGCACAATGGTCCCTCGGGTAGCCCGGCCCCTCCCGAGGCGCAGACCCCCCGCCCCGTTGTGTAAGCCTCTGCCTAGCTGGAAGCCGCCTGGGGCAGAAAGAAGGATATTTTAGGCGTTGCAAGGAACGGGTGAAGGAGAAATAATGCCGGCAGCTGAAGGAGGCTGCACACAAATAAGGTGCGAGGCCCCGGGATAGGGGGAAAGGAGCCCCTCCCGCACCTGCCCCGGCAGCGCCCGCCCCAGGAGCTGGCCCCGCTGAGGAGCCGCCGCCGCGCCCCGGCCCCGCTGCAGCGCCCGCCCCACCGCCTCCCCGATGGGAGATTATGGCACCGTTGCGCCATGTTATGCCCTCCCGGTGTCTCCCCCCACCGCCACCCTCCGGCCCGACAGGGAACCCCCCGCGCCGGGAAACGGGGCGCCGCTGCATGCGGCGGCGCCCAGCGCCATGCAGCATCCCGGCGCGGGGGGAGAGCGGGATGAAGCGAGCGCCAGCGGCCGACCTGTCAGTGCGTCCTTGCCTCCCGTCCTCCTGCCGCCGCCTCTCCGGGGAGGGCACCGCCGCCTCCCGCCGCGACCGCTGCCCGGCCCGGCCCGCCGCCCGGCCCGCTGGCGAGGCGCCCCGCGGCGCAGCAGCCCCCCCCGGACCCCCGGCCCCGGTAGCCCCAGGTGCGGGGCGGGCTGCCCCTCCCGCCGCCGCCGCCGCCGCCGCCGGGGATGCGGGGGATGCGCTGGGCGTCCACGCCCGGGAGCCGACGCTGCTATTTCCAGCCGGCGGCTTAATCCTCCCGCAGCCTAATCCCCGCGCTACTGCCGCAGCAGCGCCGCCCCTACCCCGGTGCAGAGGGCGGGACGGAGCGGAGCGGACCGGCGCGGCGCTGCCTTCGCCGCCGCAGATCGGTGGCCCGGCGCAGTCAGGTGACCCCGTCCCCCCACCCGCATCCCGCTTCCCGCATCCCGCTTCCCGGAGGTGGTCGGCCGGAGCTGCCCCGTTACGGAGGCTGTCCCGCTGGGGATGCGCGGGGCACGGAGGTTAGCGGGAAGCCGAAGCCATCCTGTCTGCGTCGTGGTCCTATCGTGAACGCTTAAAATAATGCCCTGAGGGATTCCAAAACTGCACATAGACTAGATTTCTCCATAATATTGCTATGATGTTGTTATTGTTATCAAAGACATCTGAAATATGTTCCCTGAAGGGTTTTCTTTCTGTTATCTAAGATACCCTAAAGGTCTTGGTTACAACCCAGCGCTACACTCGGGAGGATATATTGCCACAATTTAATTGTGTAATTGGAGCCTAACGGAGTGATCCGTGGAGTATTGGGAAATGTAGCATACATATATTACCATAAATTGTCTGAACTTAGTTTTGGAGTAAAGTGATTTAAGTGGGTGGGGTCTAAACGAAATGGCACTGGTAGCAATTACTTCGAGCTGCCGGCAGAACAAATTTCAGACGACGATGTCAGTGCATGTTATTAATTAGCTGGAGAAAACATTATGTACAGTCAGTATTGAAGATTTGTGCACACAACGTGCTAATTGGGTTTTGTTGCATACAAAGACATACGGCACCATTTTTATTTATTATGCCAGGAAAAGAATACTGATGACGGATTGTGATCTATGACAGTATGAAACAGCAGCTTTTTTACTACTACTTTTTCTTCTTCTTCTTCTTTTTTTCTTTTTTTTTTTTTTTTTTTGCTAACCTAACAACCAGGAGATTTTAAAGTCCTAGGCCACCTGAAAGCTTGTGAATGCTGTTAAAATAATGCTCAAAAGTTTAAGTAATCTTTTCTATGGGAAATCTCTTCCAAAAGAGCTATTAAAGTTGTGCCTGTGTCAATTCAAGAAATGTGGTGGAATGTTCAGGCTTTTGATATTGATTAAATTTCCTTCATTAAATTCCTCTCTAACTGCAGAGCAGGTCGAGATGTTTGGATTTCAAGATTCAGAAGTTTTCTCAAATGCAGTGTTTGAATATGGAGAGGGATTTAATTTCAAAAAAGATGTAAAGTGTATGTCGCTGTTAGCAATCAGCGTTATGGGTCTGCAAACTTTGAATGTTCCTGTAAGTGGGACTCTCCTATTCCAAGAGTGAGAATGTGTCTGTGCTTCTCGGCCCTATTCGGTAATGAGTAGCAAATGAATAAACACTGGAGTTGCACAGAAAGATAATATACTAGTACGTTCTTCAACATTACTATAGTCCACTGTTCAAGTACAGACAAATTTTAATAATATTTGGAAATTACGTTTCATTTACCACAGAAATGTTAACTTCCATTCCTAGGAATTTGTCGTTAATGAAGTGATTTGTGGCAGCTAGAGGCATGTCTTAGGACAGGCACACAGATTTTCCTCTGTACTTCACAATCAGTTATTGGTGTCATAGTTCCAATTGATTTCAGAGGAGAGAAACAGTTGGGATCTACAGATACTTCTTGCTTTGTTACTGGCATAAAGAATGAATCAACTTTTTTTGGTAAAACTGACAGGAGTTTAGAGTGGCTTGACTTTTAAAAAGGTTTCCTTTTAACTAGAAGCAAAAAAATACATAAATTGTTTTGGAGTTTGCTGGTTCCATCCAGCAGAAATTTTGGAGTGGTTTTATTTGCTGCAAGCAAGATAGTTTTCAACTTTATGCTAGGCAAAGTATTTAATTAGTGATGCAACTTTTATTAACATCTAGTGTACCTCTTCAGTTAGAGGTCTGGATACTTTCTGAACTAGTCCATATTGTTATCATCAGTTTCTGTTACTAAGATTCTCATCTGTGTCACCAAAAACTATGATTGTTAATACTAATTTTTTATCTTCATATTGTCAAAATATTTAAGGAAAAGATAAGTCAGATAATTTGTACTATGCCTTAAAGTTTATGCATTGCAAACTGAATTTAAATGCAAATAATAAAGAGATCCTTCAGTATTTTGGTTATAAGGCAGCAGGTGCCCAAGTCACGATCTGAAGCATCCAAAGGAACAAACTGCAAGAATGCAATTACAGAAGCCTTTTAAGTCTTTGATTTATTTGCCTTTGCTTGAATTTTCAACAACAAATAACCAGTCTAATGAACAAAACCCACTATAAAAATTTTTCTTATTTACATCTATATCACATTTGCTCAGTACTGCCCTACATAGGACTACTCTATCTACTGCCCTACATAGGACTACTCTATCTCTTTTTACAGTCAGGAGATGGACTTCCATTGACTTCTGCATACAAAGATTTTGTTGAGCAAAATCAGGATCATTTGACATGAGAGATTCGTCAAGTTTTTCAGACAAATCTCATTCCTGAGAGCATGTCATCTGAATTTTTGATGCATGATGATCTTTATGAAAACCTAAGATGCTTTAAGAGGGTAAGACAAGAAGACATCAATATTCTTAAAATTCAGAGTGAAGAAGTGTGATCTACTGGAGTTGTATTGCTTTTGGATTTGAAACCAACCACTACCCCAAAAAATAACCCAGCAAAACAAAACAGGAGTCCATGTTTGTGATAAAAGCCACACAGGAAAGAGGAACCATATTGAATACGGAGAGACCATGGAGGGAGCTGCCCAGGCCTAAATAGATAAGGAGTTGGGGTTACCATTTGACAAGGTAGTTTTACTCTAAGTCCTGAGAAGTTGCCTGGTGTGTTGGCTGTTTGAAACCCAGGTTCACAGTTTGGCTGGTGGGATGCACTAGGAAGTCTAGATAAGGGCCATATAAGCAGCTGGAAAGGGTTCTTACTGTTAAGAATAACACAGAATTGGTTTTCTTGACTGTTTGTGCTTTCAACTTCATAATGAAAACCTTAACGGAGAGAAGATGTATTAATAACAAACTGAATAGCCATTTTGAGACAGATGCAAAAAGATAATTCTTAACTGAATTTAAAATGAGAAAAAAAGAGTTGGTCTGTGTTAATCTGACATTCAGGCACCCACATGGAGGGAAGGAGGCATGTCTAGGGCTGCTTCATCACACCTGAATTCTGCACCAGAGATGCTCATGTCTAGGGTGATGTAAAGCATGTAGACTCTTTTTCATGCAAGAAAGTACACTTTAAAAGTTAGGGTTTTCTCACCATATTTCTGCCTTTTTTCTTTGTTTCCCAGTCTCTCCTGTAAGGTCTTCCAGTTCTTCAGCCGGTTTCAATGCCCCTTCTTCCTGCCTTCAGAGGCCAGGCACAGGTTTAGACTCCATCCTGTTTATGCCTGAGCCTGCATCAGGTGCAGTGCTGCTTCTCTGCTTCTCCTTAGTACTAGTAGCCAGTGGTTACAGATAGAGGTCCTGGAGAGGCTGGCTGTAGCCACAGTGACAGCAGCAGTCCTGAACAGATCTGTTTAGCTCTGGGGAGGGGGAGGAGCCTTTTGGAAGGAGAAGCATCCTTGTGACTTTGTATCAGGTTGACGGACCCAGGTAGGTAGCAGCATGCTTCTCTACAACACATGCAGCAGAAGCTGCAAAACAGTAGATGCTCAAATCATGCAATACCCAGGAGTTTCTGTGCTTTTGCTGTTAAGTGTAGCCTCATTGCTTGGTCTTGTGTGGGTTCTGTCCACAATTTATTCAGCCTCTGTACTCACACTCCTTGATGGCAACTGTTCCAGTAGTTCCTTTGGTTGCTGTGATATAAAGCACCAATGAAAAAAAAAAAGAAGCTTGTTGATTTTCCAGTCAGAATGATGGCCTGAGAAGGACATAGCCCGAATGGTTTCATACATCCCCGGTAGAAGATTCATTACATTTTGGAGAACAACTTCAGCTACTGAATCTAAGAGGACAGCAATACACAGTGGTTAAGGGTAAAGGCTCAGAGGTTTAAGCATATACTCTACATCCTATAGGAAATGCCTTTTTTGTGTACTTGAAGAACTCTGAAAGTTAAAAAGTTAATTTAGATAAGGGAGAGAATTAATAAGAGAGAGAAAGTTACACAAAGAATAGCTAATTGGCTCTTTTACTGGTAGCTAAGCCATGTCAAACTGAGGTCATGTTCTGCAGAATATGGAGCTACTGGCATATTACAGAGATGATGGTTACAGAAAGGTAGTAATTGGCATGTGCTGTGCTGTTCTGTACAGAGCAAACAGCTGTGTTCCTTCCCCTTATCCAGCGTGCAAGGAAAACCTTAAAATGCATGTAATCTTAGAGACCTCTGTTGACTGATGCATTAGTGGACCTGGTCATCCACATCACAAGGATAGCTTTTGCTGTTGGAGTAGCTTTTGGCTTAGGTCTGGCAATAACACTGAGGTTAATAGACCAGAAAGGGGGCAGATGGACACATGTATCAGAAATGGAGGAGAAGTCCTGCAATTATGAAAGTCAGTACCTGTGAAACTCCTCACTATTTAATATTGATTTTGATCACTAATTTTGTAATCCCAGTAGAGTCTCCAATGCAAAAGTCTGGAGTTTTGAAGTTTATTGGACTTCCACACAACAGACTCAGAGCTTTTTTTTTTTTTTTTTACCCTTTCTTTTACACTGAGCACTAATCTTTTACAGAATTAATTAAACAAGTCTGAATACCAAAAGGTACCTAACTTGCTGGTTCTATAGGTGATATGTATTCTAACCTTTATATTGATATTAGACAGATGTGAGAACTCATTTAAGAAAGTCGTAAGTCAACCTCAATACAAATGTTTAATATTCCACTGAAGCTGCTTATGGTGGGAAGGGGAACATCTGTCCAAAAATTTAGGTAAAGTCATGCTGGGCTTCACAGACATTATCACGAAACAGATTTGCAGGATTACACAGAAACAGACAATTTACTACTAATTGACATTTAAAATTTATTACTCATTGACTAATTGATGGTCCTGTCTTTGAACACAAAGTAACTCTGAAGGCATTGTTCACAACTGCATCATTTCCTTAAGGAGGGAAGGATGCTGCTTGAAATAAAATCCAAATTTCATGTGCCATGGAAATTTTGATCCATGGAAAGACATTAAATATTTAACCTACCTTGAGTTTGTGGACATTCAGTTTTCTTTTCAAGCAAAACCAACTTTTTTTGATAAAGGTGCATTAGTTTGTTATTCATAACTGATGAAGTGCTAACATTTTTCTGTAAATGGTGATTTGTTCTTGTACTAAACCCAGCAATAATTGTACATCTGTAATAATTGTATTTTAATACAATAGTGGTTATATCCTGGCTATGGCCATCATATATAGAACCAGGGATGCTTCACTGACTGTGACTTGCCTGGCTTCTGTCTGCTCTGACAGTGGAAGCATCATGTGCCATAGCTTACATAGAGCACAAGTGGTACTAGGGCTGAGAAGCAGTTAGCAATGATTTGCAAAGGAGAAAGCTTCTCTATATCCTTTCAAAAAGAAAAGGCTATCAAGTGAAGGAAACTTCATTTCTTTGCTCAGCTAAATCAGTAAAGGCTGCCATCCTGAAACCTAAGCCTGGTCTCTCACCTGCTTGTCTGTCTCTTGGCAACTTGTCAATTTCTGCAAAAGAGGGGCTGCTTTTAAACATCAGCTTTAACATTCTGAGTACTTTTGCAAACTATGTGCGTGTACAGCATGTCTTTATTTTACATGTTGTTCAGTATTTGCAGGAGCTGATGGAGAGAGTGTTAGGCAAAAGCTATTAAGACAATGGGCCTTCAGCCAGGGCCAGAAAGGGCAACCCACCTCTTGTTCAAGGTGCCTGCTCTGTCTGTCGCTGCTCTAGGCTCAGAAATACTCAGCTGTACAGTAAAGTGACAGTCAAAGTCTCCTAAGAAATTTCTGAAGTTATAATTTCAGTGACAGATTTGTTCAGCAGAGGTTCAATAGATCTGAGACGTGTCAAATAAAAGTACAATTTTCAACCCAGAGGGTAAAATAAGTTCTAAGCATAAAAAGATAAGCATGTATTTAATAGGGAAGGGAGATTATGAATTGTAATACCTTATGACCAAATTTGACCTCTGTTCACTTGAAAAGAAGCTGGTTTAGGCAATTAGACATATGCTAAAACTTATATATGCATATGTGTATATCATAGTGATTTTCTGGTTCTGTTTTTAGCAACACTTAATCCCTAATCTTTTAACGGTTTTGGTATTTTCAGTGCACATCATAATTTTGCTGAGGGCTGTGAGCCTAAAGCTCAGTCTACTAATGTAAGACCAAATTCTTCAGCTGTGCTTTTGAAGTGGTAGTGTGACTGGTACGGCGTGGTGAGTTCTCACTTCCTACTCTTCCAGGCTTGAAGTTGCTCTTTAACTGAATCTGTACACCCACAGGAGGACACTTTTGATTGTATTGGCCTCCAGTGGCAACCTAAGAACCATTTTGGTGGTGAGACATAGTCAATCAACTCCTTCACTCCTTCTTCTTGACTTTATGACTTGCACATTTAATTGATCTTGCATAATATTGCATGTGTCACAACTATATAAAAGACTAAGACCTTCTGGTTTTGGATTGCTTGGTAAACCGGAATCATTAACACCTTTAATGCAGTCAAGTGAATATATCTAGAAGCAAATCCTATAAGATTACTTGCTGGAAAGCTTTTACTCTGAAACTTTGAACTTTCAGTGTGATGCTGTGTGGAAAAAAAACTGGTCAGACTTGAGACTTTGTAATCAGATACCACCAACAGGACTGGGGTGTCATTTTCATTTCTATGTATGACAGGGATGACACTGGCATTACAAGACTGCTTGCATTCTGATTTTCATGTCCTCCTTAAAGAATTTTGAGAAAATGGATTAAAGTGTTTGAAGGTGCTTTCTGTCCTCCTTATAGGGAAGTCCCTGCATACTCTCGTGATAGACGTGTACCATGGCTGTAGGCTGCTTTCCGTAAGGGGGAAGAATTCTTCTACTTCTTCAAATTGGCTGAATCATTTGATAAAAAAAGGAAGCAGAAAAGGAAAAATAATTTTCTTTTTCGGGAGCATCTGTAAGAGGTAGGATTTTGTTTCTCTCATTTTTTCCTGCCCAGCTGTAGGCATTGCTACTCTTTCTGTAGAGGGAGATATGTATCCTCTTGCACAGAG
This sequence comes from Myiozetetes cayanensis, assembly GCF_022539395.1. Classification (NCBI taxonomy): domain Eukaryota; kingdom Metazoa; phylum Chordata; class Aves; order Passeriformes; family Tyrannidae; genus Myiozetetes; species Myiozetetes cayanensis. The sequence continues at coordinate 80,469,821 of NW_026087411.1, read as the reverse complement.
CGGTTGGTTCAAACTGCATCTAAGCCAGAAGGTTTTCCACCAACTCTCACAGTGGACAGGACTGTAATCAGGCTTTTTGCAATCTCCAATCCTGACTCAGAGACCTGTAATGACCAGTGATAAATGTAAGTTCCCCTGGCCATTCTGTAGCTCACTGTGCAGTCTGATAATGACAACCTAATTGGAAAAAAACCTGTATTCCAGCACAGGAGAAAACCGGCCACTCCTGTGTTTGCACACACACCATGCAGGTAAGTCCTTGGCACAGGCATTGCCCGGTGCAATCCTGATGCTCACAGCTGCTCTTCTTTCAGCAGTTCAATCTAGTGCACATAATGAGACCATGTTTTCTTGCCTACAGGGTATTCCTCATTTCTTTCCTTATGTCTTCTGGTTGTGGAATGATTTTCTCATTTCATCAAAACTGCTTATACTTGAAGAGAAATCCTGAAAAGCCATCCTCAACTTCTTGAAAATTTGGGCTGTAAAAAAACAGGGTCATAGATTTGGAATGGGGTAGATGAGTTAATTTGATTAATGAGACCATGGTAGGAACACTTCCTCCCAGGCTACACACTTATGTTATCACAAGAAAACATAATTTTTACAGGAGATGCAGCACCTGACCTTAGTTAGTAAACTAAATTACTACTTAAAGAATATGAATCAAAGTTAATTTCTCTTTTAATTTAGTGCAGTTGGGTAAGCACATTATTGGTTGCTCAAAATACTAAAAAAAATACTAATTACCATAAGGAATGTTTAAGCATCATACTTAATGAAGCCAAACTGTGTTTATCCTGCTGCTGTAGAATACTTAGTCTAAGAGGAAAACAATTACCTGTTAATTACTTTGAGTTCAGAAAAAGAGCCAAGTATTTCCTCATGTCAAGTTGAGTTCAGCCTCTGAGAAGAATAAGCCCAACATTACTGAAATTTTTCAATCTTTGTTTAGCTATCTGATGAGACAGACTGTTTTCTGGAAGTGCTGAGTGCCAGCACTCTCCTCCAAAGTGATGGTACTATGAGTATTTTGCAGCTCTGGAAAGTGTTGTTGGTTTTTTAAGATCCAAAGATTGACAGGAGCAAGTTATTGACCCTACCTCAAATTAGAAATTACATACATGAGGGCTAATATCGTGCTAAATTTGGGGTGACATAGAGAATTAAAGGCTATAACTAGAAAAAGGCAATGTTCTTTTAGTATTCATACTTGTATATGTTGCATGCATGGTTTGATCAAAAAATGCTGCTTCTGATAGGCAGAATGGCTAAAATGATCTCTAGGATAAACTGTGATAAGGGATGTGATAATCCTGTATTCCCAGAGTGAGGCCACATAAAATGAAGCATAGCAGAAGCTGCAAGAACAAGAGGCTAAAGATGGCTACAAATTTTTTGCTTGAAAGAGAGCAACAGCCTCTAGAAGCAAACATGGATTGAGAGCAACATGAAGACAGACATCGCCTAACTGATCTTGTCTCCTGGGCTACTTATTTATATCCCTGGGTATATAATTAAGAACCTATGTGGAAAATTTCAGTCTTAAATAATAACTGATCCACATGTAGTATGTCTCACTTCTCCATTCTGCTAATGGGAAAATTATGGCCGTTACTGAACAGCATCAATTGTTGACGTTTTTGCTTCACAGTGCACTTTGCTTTAGCTTTCATTTCTATGGCATCCTCCATTCGAAGAACTCCAAGTACTTCACAGGATGCTAATTTAACCTCCCAGCTTCACTGTATGGAATGTAAGTATTATTACCCCCAGGGACTGCCTTCTCTTTATGTTGAGGAAGTGCTCACCACATTGCTGATGGTGCTAGAGACCTTCCATAATAAGCTGCTTGCAGCACTAGAGACCTAAGGAGCAGAACTAATAAAATGTGAAACAATTGTGAATCTCTAGGCAGAAATTGCCAGAAAAATGCAAATTGATGAAAAAAAGCTTAAAAAAGGTATAGCAAGGGTATGATACAGAAAATATGCATATTATATTATACTCTATTTATATTTTGGTGTACAAACAATATTTATAAGCACATGGACACATACAAATGTGGCTTACAGCTCTGTAAATTACATTTAGTAATCTTACTGACGTACTTAGAATAGAATATGGAAGAGAATACGGAGAATATGGAAGTTCATCCTTTTTCATCTTTTTTTTTCATTTACAGTGTCAGACTTGGTAGATCAGGGCAGAACACAGTATATGTGGGTGTTTCATCTTGATGAGTTTGAGTGGGATTAATGTAGAGGGAGGCTATCTCACTGCATAATGCTAACATATTTATATTTATTTCTTTTAGAATAACTAATGATATGCACTGATGTCCCTTTTATAAACATTCATAAAGTAAACAGCCATTTCTCTATACCATGCAGACACTGTTTTTTACTTGCACTGAATTTCACCTGGATTATAAAGTTATTTGATAACTACTTATGAAAAGAATGTGCATACCAATCCTTTAGACATGTAAAGTATGCATTTTATGTACATTAGTAGTAGAGTCATCATTAAATTAATTTTTCAGTAGGGGTGAACTGGTCTTTCTCTCTCAAGACTGACATTGGAGAATTCACCTAATCTGTTACGAAGGTTTGATATCCATAACTCTTGATAGTCATTCTGATTACCGGTAATGACTTTGGAATAGACGTAATAAAGTGGAATAACTCATTTAGATTGCATCTTGTTACCATCATTATTAATTTAAACCATCCATTTTTTAAGATTAAAAGTAGCTGTTGAGGATCTGCATTGGCAAACAAGTAACTGAGCAAAATAACACAGCTGGCTTTCCAGTCTTCTGCCACCCTTTCATGCAACTGCTGCCCCATAAAGGATCTGGAAACCTACCAGAATCAACCCACAAAGTATTTCCAGTGGAAAAAAAACAACATATGCATGCCATGCCGTCTCTTTCCAGCCCCTCAGTAGGAAAGATGGCTGATCTCAACCATGAATAACAGTAATGGGGATGCTGCAGCCCTTCATCATGTTTTTTCTAACCTGTATCAGACAGTGAAGAGAAATCTGGTGGTTACTGCAATGCATCAAATAGATCATAGCTCAGCTGTATTGATGAAACTAAGCCTGAATTATATGGTAAGCCTTTATTTAAAATGCCAGAGCAGTTTGTAGAGTTAATTCAAACTGTTAGAGATTTCCATAGTGTTTAGATGTTTGGATGATACAAGGCAGTCCAGGAATGCCCCTGTGTGCTCTGGTTTTTAGTGTATTGGTTCTTCACTGCAATCAGACATCCCTGAAATGTTACTGAACTGCCTCAAAAAAATCTCAAGGAAGAAAAAGAAGTTTGCTGCTGTATCACTGCTTGCAACCTGGGAGAAACAAACCAGAACTCTTAAAGCTTTCTTTTCCATTGAGCACTGGCAACAAAAGATCATGAGATAACACTCTTTACCGAAATAAATCTGATGCAGGCAGCCTTGCTCATGCATCCCTCACACACTTAGAATTCTCAGCACGGGTTACCTTGGAGGGTTAATGTCTGATTGCCTTGTTTTACAGTTCAGCCCTATTCTGTTCCAGTATTCCTGCAGAAAGTTTTCGTGTAGATGTTTTACAAGAGCATGGAATGTAAGAGGAGTATATATAGAAGTACAGAATATAAAATGTTAAAATTTGAGAGATTTCCCGTACGTGTTTGATGCAGATGTAAAAGAAAAACCTGGGTCCTACAGGCTTCATTACAATCAATGGTCTGAATTATGGGAAATGTAAGACTTTGCACTGTAAAAATGACATGATTTTTCTGAGACAGAATGGGATTATGGAAGGCAGAATTCTTTATGAAAATCAAGCACATTGTCTTTATGGTGCAAAATCCCCCATAAATGCAGGAATTTTTATTTATTTATTTATTTATTTATTTATTTATTTATTTAATTTATTTACAGTTTTGTCATTTGTATTGCTGTAGAGGTTTATCAAAAGTTTCAGAATTTTCTCTATTCACAGGTCTGGAACTTAGGTTTAATTATAAACTTTGCTGTCGAGCCTGACACACAAAGCTATAAACAAGAAAAAATTCTCTCTGAAACTCACCAAGCCATCTTTAGGTTTAGCACTGAACTTTGATGATTTTGAACAATTGGATGACAGGGATTCTTCACGATCTCTCAGCTCTGTGGGTCTGTAAACTTTGTTCTGTCTCTTGTTCAATTCACAGCAACAATACATTGTTTTGGCCTTTTACAGGAAAATTATATAGCTGAGATATCTGTTCAAGTGCATGGGCACCTTCAGTTTGTAGTTTGTTGGTTTTTTTTACAAGCAAGGATAACTAAACTTTTCTTCTACATGTAACATGCATAACAAATAAAGAATTAGATAATATTTCTGAGTGGCTTCAGATATATTTCATCTTGGGTCATTATATTTCTGTTTTCCCAAGAGCACAATACTAAATAGTAAAGGTTCATAGCAAAGAAAAACAAATAGAGGGTGTTTTTAAAACAATAATAAAACCTGCAGTGAACCAGCTTCAAGCACCCACTCAAGTAAAAAAAGTAAAAAAACCAGTTACTTAACATTTAGTGATCTAAAAAAGATTAGTTGACTCATAGTCAGCTTAAAATCTGTTGAAGATACTTTGGGCGTAGTATTTTAAGAGGAGGTTTCCTAAACACGTAATACTGTGATGCTTTCTACAGTACCTAACATGTAAGTATTGTCTTGAAAAGAGTAAAAAAGTTGAATTTTTCCTAGAGACATAATCACTGGGGGGGAAAAGAGGGTAAAAAATGTACCACTGTAACTGGGGAAACAAGAGATCATTGCGGAAGCATTTCTCTCCAGTCCTTACTAGGTGATGTCCTTGTCTTTGGCTCTTCCTATATTCTATTAACCTTCTTCAAAGCTACGTGTGGTTTTAGTTCTCATTTACACTCCTGTCACCATTATGACTGAGTACATTGTGCTGGCAATACCACAGGTATGAAGAGATGGAGATTTACCTCTAGGAATGTGATTCATTTGTTGAAATTTGGACATTGAGCTGAACTATTTATCTGCTTTCTAGCCAAGAAGGGGTAATTCTAAGCAACAATCCATCTTAGCATAACATAAAATAGATGCCTTCATAAGGATCAGATGAATCCTGCATATATCATTCCCTTGACAATAAAGGAGAGCCAGGTAATGAGCTCACACACAAATACCCATGGTATGGGCACCTACAGTGACCTAAGATGAATGTTAGTCACAGTTTCACCAATTTAATTGAACCCTCTGACCTTTACTTACCCATTAATACTCATTTTATCCCTGAATGAATCCTGCAAAGCAGAGACAATGGGATAGGACCCTTGAAAAGTGTTAGCTCTGCAAAGCACATAACATGCAGGATCTGTCCAGTGTCTTTGTACAGTGTCTTTGTGCAAATCTTCTACAGTCTTCTACCCGGGATTTCAAGAGTGCCATTAATTCCTTTCCTTATAGCTGGCAATTTCAGAGGCTGCTGAAGTGCAGGATGAACACCTGGTCTTCAGCAATAATAAAGGCTCCAGGCTGTATCAAAGGTCACAAAACCTGAGACTTGCTGAACTACTGAAAATACTTCAGAACATCCTTCTTTGCAGCCCTCTTTTAAAAGGAAAAAGAAGATTTTAGAGAGGGTGAATCTAGAGTTTTCCACAAATCCTGAGTAAATAGGTTTTAATATTCTTCCTTGAAGATGAGTGGGAGAGATGGGTAAAGAGGAGGGAAGGGAAATTCCCTCTTTTTTCCAGACGCAGATGGAGAAGGAACAGGACATCTGCTCATTCAGCAGGCTGCAGTAGTGGCTGCTTCCATGGAAGAGACCATCAGGAGGGTTTCTGACCTATTTGTGCCACGTGCTTTTATCTCCTGCTACTTACATGACCCAGTAATACTAGAGCAGAGGAAGTTATGGTGATTTGTTCAGCTGTCTAAATACCATTTCAGGGACTTCCCACTCACAGAGCTCAGGTACCTCACAGGCTAATCCCCAATCTGTGCAGCTGTGTAGGATGGTTAAAAGGCTTTTGCTTTAATATTACCATCCCATTCACTCAGCAAGTCAATTTTATTATGGTGGATTTTACTAGAAATACAATACTAAGGTCCTCATCCAGTGTAAGTCAGAATTATTTTATCGTAGGAGAAGAAACTGTGTGCAAAATGTAGGAAAGACGCCCTGTACTATTGTATCCAGTTTGGTGACACTTAGACCCAGTGGAAGCTCTAATGCCTTTTAGTTAGCAAGGCTGGCAGGAGAAAACTCAGTGAGAGACTCTGTGTGTGTGCATGTGCACAAACGTGCAATCGCACACATAGCGTGATGGAGATTTTAGAGATCCCGATTGCACAAACCAGGACAGCACCACAAAACTTGGGCATCATATGAAGATATGCTCACACAGTAACCCTCAGTGCTTTCTCTAGGCTTACCTAAACAGAAAAAAGTCTTCCCTTGATGTAGGATAGAACTAATTTGCTTAATATGTAAGGACCAGGAGAGCAACTGGTAGGAAAGATGCACATCATTGTGTGTATCTACTGAAAAGTCCCTCACTGTGGAAGGTGAGCATTGGCTATAGGACTACAAAAGGAATAAGTTATACTTTAATATGAATAAAGGTTTTAGAATTTGAATCTCAGAGAGAATCCTGAATATTTTTAGATTTCCCTTCCACAATTTTTGAACTCACGTAAAAGTGACAGACACAGATCATCACAACGTACACTGCTCCAACCCTCTTGCAACAAAGAGCCAACACAAAATCTTTCAGAACTGAAAACAGTCATTATTTCAGTCAATGTTTCTCCCTACAGTTCAGTACCTTCTGTGCTTTCAAGATGCATTTGATTGCTAGCAAAGATACATACATTTCTTCCATTTAATTCTTTAGCTTAAAAAAAGCAATGCTTTCACTGTCAGGGCATAAACTTTATATAAATATTATATTCTGCCTTCTGACAATTTTTTTTTTTTAAATTCTTACAGATGACTTGTAAGGTACATATTTCATTCCAGATTACTGTGCCATGTTTCTACAATGTAACTAACTGGTATTTGATTACCAGCTAGACAGCATTCTTGCCACAGATTATGAAGTTACAGCCAGACATAATACTAGTTCTACTATCAAAACCAATTATGGAACAATTCACCAGTCTAAACCTTTAATTCAACCCAATCTGTGCACACAGCAGAGAGGCTAACCTTTTTTTTTTTTTTTTAATTAAAAATCTTTCAGACCAAGAAACACGGTTAAATATGACATTGATTTTATATTCTTGCTCTCTGGCTTACTTTGGATGGCAGTGCTCAAGAGCATGCCAGGCAATACTTGTTTAATGTGATTTACATACTTAGTCTTCCATTTTTTCCGTCTAAAATCCAACTCATTCTGTCATTGGTATATATATCGAAAATATAAATCAATTCAGTAGTCAAGGGGATATATATTTAAAGAATTATTAAAATAAGCTATAATTTAATTCAGCAAGCTAACAGTTGGTAAAGGCTAAGTCTTATTTGCCTACTTACTACATTGCAATGAGATTAGTCACCTAACATAAGTAGGAGTTGGTTCTGTAACAAATCTACAAACACATAAAAAAAATTGAGTTAATCCTGAAATACCATTTTTAGCTTGTTCTCATTGTGTCTCTTTAATATTATAGAGGTCTCCTAGTAGTGACATTTTTACCCTTGGCTCTCCTGCTTTTTGAGAGATGAAGTCAGCCCTTCATCTGAATGATTTTTTCATAGTTTAATATCCTCATCAGTTTTACTTGAAAGCTAGGCTAAAAAAAATGAATAATAAATTTGATGAGAGCTGGTTAGAGAAAGTATTGCATTGAATCTGGATTGCTCCCAGCTGTCTTAATTGAACAAAGGGAAATTTTCCAAATACACCTTCCATATTGGCTGACTGCCTTAGAAGTTCTCTGAAGATAGAAGAAAAAGTCCTTCATTTCCAGATTAAAATACATTTCACTAAAAAAAACCCAAACTATTAAAATTTGCCATATGAAATTGGACCAGAAATAATGCAAACCAGATTATTTCATTACAAGCTGGCATTTGAATTAAGCTATATTATGTGTCTGTTTTGGTGTTGGAATAGATAACAGGGTTCTGGGTTTTGTCATTGTGTAGTTTTGTGTACAGATAAAACTCTCATTTTTAAAAGCAAAAGTCCTGGTTTTTTTTGAGAAGGTGTAAATTGGCAAAAGTACTATTACCATTTCCTAGTGATGTGGAAGTCAGAATGCAAGGTCTGACCCCAGACTGAAGCTGGGGCTGCCAATACCCAAAAGCAGCTGGGAGAGAGATGACTGGTGGCATAGAAGAGTCAACTGGAGCTTGAGTTATTTGAATATAAACCCAAGATGCAATGTTTCATTAGGCTGCATCATCCTTTCGATATCCTTGGTCTATTGTGGCCACAAGTCTGCACAGCCAGGTTTTCCAGCAGCAGCTGAAGGGTGATACAGTAGGTAAGTTGATGACTATCAGTTATATTGGTGCTTTCTGAGAGTGGGATAGGGTTTGTTCATCCCTAAACTGCCAGGGAATTCCCTCTGGTGGTGAGAAAGGACTGTAGGAGAGGCAAATTCAAGGTGGTGGCAGCAAAACCTTACAAGGTTTTTCAGGAAAATGGCCGAGGAACTGCAGCGCAGTGGTTGTTAGAAGTTGTTAGCAACCCTCTGTCATGTGCGTTTTGAAGCACAATATCCATGCATCGCTTTGCAAAAATCCCTTTAAAATTAGCATATTCTGATTTTACCTGTTACGGCACTCCTAGAACGTGGTCTGCCAAATCCCACCAGTGGGATGTCAAGGTGGTGCTGGTGTAATTTGAAGGCAGCAGTCATGTCTAAAACAGCGTGTGCTCCACCATGAGACACCAAAGATTTTTCCATATGGAAAGTGTACCAGCTTCTCAGGAGCAGCAGGAACATGTGATTTTCATAATAAATATGCCTGAGCAGAGAAAGATAGCACTAAAAGTACCTAGTTAAAACAAAGGGGAGTTAGTGATTATTATTTACACGTGACATTTCAGTCTGCTCACAACACCAAACTGGCTTATCTTCTCTACACGTAATTCCCTGTACTTGTCACATAAATTGCAAGTTTGTGGAAGCTGATATTTACCATGTATGGCAATTAAACCCAAATTACACTGAAAAATTAGTATACATAGAATTTAGTTTGCAGAGGTAAGTAATAAAAGAATGTTTTTAAGGAGCTGTTCAGGCTCTTAAAAGTTAGGGAGTGCCAAAATTAGAAGAGCAACTCAAATTTAGCTCACTTGTAAGTATGGTTAGTAATACCATACCTACTGACATAGTCACATGGCTTTCCCACAGCACACCTGTCTCATTTGTCAGGAGGATGGACAGACCTCACTGAGGGCAAGCTAATCAAATATTCCACTTTCAGTAAGCTCAAGCCTTACTTACACGTTATTAACACAATTACTCAAATCCTCTATTGAATTATTAATCTCCTCATGAGATTTACTGTGATGATCTCTTTGCAATATTATCACTGTTTACCAACTTTATTAATGTATCCTTACAGCTCAGTTTTGAGGTTATTCTTCCCCTAATTTTCTGCCCAGGGACCTGAGACAGAGAGATCGAAAGAACGGATGTTAAAACCAGAATTAACAAGTATTATTTAAATTTGTGCGCCCAATTTTAGAAACTCAGAACCTGATTTTTTTTAATGTGTTCAAATTTCAGCCAGCAGTTTTAAGTGCAGCTGTGAATGTTCAGCCCTGTTCTAATTTAGATCCAGATGTCTCCCGTTGGGCCACAAGAAAATGAAAAATGACAGAGGTGAGGATAGCATCAATCTCTCCAGGGCAGCATTCAATTGCTTGCAGTCCCCTGCCTCATTTTCTGCACATTTTATGACTTCTGGAGCTTGTGAAGCAGGAGTCACGCTGACAACAGCTAGACCAGCTACATGACCCTGAAACCCTTTTTAATTATATGATTGCAGATAATTTTTTCACAGCTATTTCTGCTTATTCAGTGCAGAGAAAGAATGATCCTCAGAAAAATACTGAAATGCAAACAGATAAGGTTGCATATGCACTTTTCCCAACTACTGAGAGCCTGACTTTGCAAACTCTGACTTCTCTAGTACATCAGAGCACTAACATCCTAAGAACATCCTCATGCAAAATATTGAAATTATTTCTCAGTAATTTCTTAATAAATTAAATATTTCTTAATATTTAGGATTATTAACAGAATTAAATATTTCTTAATCAAATGCCTTTAAGGCCTTTTTCTTTTTTTTTTTTTCCTTTTTTTTTTTCACTGCTATGCCCTAGAGAAGATTGGTCTTGTGGTGAAAGCCTAAGGCAAGAAAATAGGAAATTTATTTCCAGAATCAGTTCTGCCATAGACTTTCTTAGTGACCTTGGACACTCCTTATCCTTGCTGTCATTCCCTTTCATCATCTTGAGGTTTGGACTAGCACAAGGGCTGCTTCAGGGTATTTTTGTGGAGCTCGACTCATTATTCTTGGTAGAGGGTCAGATTCTCAGGTAGAATGTGCTGTGAAAGTGTGAAGTACTGTGCAATAGCATGCTGCAACAGAAGTGTTAAACATAAAGTGGTGTTATGAAATATTAATAATGGTAATTTATTGCATTAGAAGATAAGCCTTTAAAAATTGTTTACCTACTATTCACGCTATCTTTATTAATGTCATTATTTTGCCTTGGCCTGACCATCATGATCAGGTACCAAGGCCCTAATGGCTAGTAAAAAATCTCCAGCATCACTGCCTGGCTTCAAAGCTGTATTACCCAGAACACCAAGTGAATACATAAAGCTTGCCTTTAACTGGGATGACTCAGAGTCCAAACAGAATTTCATAATAGTTTGATGTATTTAAGATTCTGCTTCTGGCCAGTTCTTTACCTTTTCCATTCTCTGCTATAACCTTATCTTAGAATAGAATCATGGAATAGAATCATAGAATCAGATGGGTTGGAAAGGATCTCTGAGATCGTCAAGTCCAACCCTTGATCCACTAGCACCACAGTTACTAGACTATGGCACAGTGTCAATCAGCTGGAAGGCAGGAGGGCTCTGCAGAGCGACCTGGACAGGCTGGAGAGTTGGGCTGACTCCAATGGGATGAAGTTCAACAAGGCCAAGTGCTGGGTCCTGCACTTTGGCCACAACAACCCCTGCAGCGCTACAGGCTGGGCACAGAGTGACTGGAGAACAGCCAGGCAGAAAGGGACCTGAAAGTTTGGATTGACAGGAGGCTGAACATGAGCCAGCAGTGTGCCCAGGTGGCCAAGAAGGCCAATGGCATCCTGGCCTGTATCAGGAACAGTGTGGCCAGCAGGACAAGGGAAGTGATCCTTCCCCTGTACTCAGCACTGGTGAGGCCACACCTTGAGTATTGTGTTCAGTTCTGGGCCCCTCAGTTCAGGAAGGATATTGAGGTGCTGGAGCAGGTCCAGAGAGAAGCAATGAGGCTGGTGAAGGGACTTGAGCACAAATCCTATGAGGAGAGGCTGAGGGAGCTGGAGTTGTTTAGCCTGGAGAAGAGGAGGCTCAGGGAGACCTCATCACTCTCTACAATTGCCTTTAAGGAGGTTGTAGCCAGATGGAGGTCAATCTCTTCTCCCAGGCAACTATCAGTAGGACAAGAGGGCACAGCCTTAAGCTCTGCCAGAGGAGGTTTAGGTTGGATATTAGGAAGAAATTCTTTACAGAGAGGGTAATCAGGCATTGGAATGGGCTGCCCAGGGAGGTGGTGGATTGTCCGTCACCAGAGGTATATAAGAAGAGACTGGATGTGGCACTTAGTGCCATGGTCTAGTAACTGTGGTGGTAGTGGATCAATGGTTGGACTTGACAATCTCAGAGGTCCTTTACAACCCATCTGATTCTATGATTCTGTGATTCTAAAATACCACTAACGAATATTTAGACAGGATCAAGAATAAGCCAGATGCAGCATTTCAGACTTATCCTTGGGAATTACTATCAAATGTGAATATTTCTAATGGGGATGCATGGCTGCAGCATATGCAATGCTCTGTGTGTTCTATAACAGATCTATAACACACCTGGTCTGAAGAAGACAAGGACTAGCAATATGATAATGATGAGGACTGGGCTATCTTACACATTCATCAGAACTATTTAGTTACCTGCACCAAAACATATTTTAATATAGCTCAAAGTACTTTTATACATCTGGGAACAAAGTACACAAACTGTGCCTTTATCAGGGACATATTCAAGAGAGGATGTAAGGACCACAGCAGACAAGCAGCTCACTGGGAGAACCCAGCACTACTACACATAATGTGCACAGATGAGGTTCCAACTAGCAGAAGCATAGAAAGATAATGCTGTAGGTGGAGCTGGTGAGATGGACACTGAAACACTGCAGAGTCCTTTGATCATCTTTAGAACACAGGGGAGAATGCAAGCAAAAGGAACAGAAATTAGATAATTTCTGCCAAAGGATCAGAAATTGTAGTTATTACTCGGTGTATGTTAGAATTTTAAAACCAGATTGAATTACAGTAAATTGGCATATTTCTGGGGAAAATATGAAAGGTGGGATAAGGCTCTTCAATTTGCAAAGAAAAACTATGAAAATATCAGTGCCTGGAAATTTAAACTGGGAAAGCTTAATAGGATAAGATGCAGAATTTTTTTTTTTTTTTTTTTGTGAGCTGGTAACTAATCATGGGAACATGTCACCACCAGGGATGGTGGTTGATTTTCTGTCCTTTAAGAGTCACAGCTTGGATGCCATCTGGAGGATAGGCAGTAGTCCAACACAACATCAATATCAATGATACACAGGATGATCTAATGATCCCTTTTGGCCTGATACTCAAGGAACTGAAGTTCACAGGAGTTCTGTCACTGACCTTAGCAAAGGCAGGATTTCATCTTCTGTTCCCAAGGCTTTAATAATGGAAGAGGTATTGGTTACCTCTGCTCAAATGAAGGGAGGCAAAGTGATGTGCAATACCATGAAGGAAAGCTGCCAACAGAAAGCAGCAATAATGCAAGTTGAAACCAACTACTTTTTTTTTTTTTTTTTTAAGTGAGCATTTTCTGCATTTCAGCTGCATAGTCTCTTGAAACACATCTGTGTGGTCAGTTCTAATTATAGAACACTTCTGGGACATAACTCTGCATACAGTGTGAACCAGGGCTGCATCTCAGGCTTTGAAAAGCAGCAGATGAGAGGGCAGATCCTAGTGATCCAGATTTTGCAAAAATAATGGATGCAATATTGGTAATTGAAGGAGAAGGAAGTTGTCAAAGATGGGTCAAATTGAAGGTCAGCTGTGTTCTCAGTGAAGGGAAGCAGGATTAACAGCAGTGGATAATTCTGGACTCTGGAGATGACTGCATCTCTGTCAATGAGCCAAGAGAAAAGATAGATTCTTCCACTTCAGCGGAGTTGACTATAGTCTCTTCAGAAACTGGCCTATTTGTATAGCTGTATTTAGATATCTTGCCAGAAGTGAGGCTGCTGGCTCTGTACTAGTTTCTTTTAATAAGACATGTTCAAATGTTACAAATCAGCAAATTTTCTTTTTGTCTCTTTTGGAGGGGGGGGTGCAGGGGGTGGGAAGCACCACAAGAGCAGCATACTCTGCACGTAAGTGGCTGCTCAGTTATTTGACCCCTTCTATGGTAAGAAGAGACAAAACATTTTCTATAATAAAATATATTCTGACTTTAAAGGTCAAGTACAGGAAATACTCTGATAATACTGAAGGCACTGAAAGTATACTTTTGATTTTCCTGTTTTCATTTAGATTTGCATTTTGAGGCACTGTTTAACAAAATGCAAGAAGTCCCTCTAAGGCATAAACACAATCCAGTAAAATATGGATGTATATTCAAGGTGAATGTACACCTACAAGCAAAACCACAAACACATAATTGATCAAAATGTCTGTGAAGTATCCCATAAATGGATTTCAACATCAACTACTTTTGATAGTGAGTATGTGCAGTGAAGCCATCAGAATAGTCAAACAATAACGCTTTAGCTCTTTGAAAGTGGAGAGAAAACAAAAGCATAAGTGGGTGGGTTCCAGGTTATCCACTCTCCCTGCTATACGCCTTTCTTATTCAGAAAACCCTTAAAATCCCAACTGAGTTTGTAGAAAAGATTATTTAATGTCCTGTAACAAAGATTATGTGAATACCCTACTGATACACTTGTATTCACTATCATGTTTGATTTGCATAAAGTTGCACTGTTTTTTTCACGATAATTAGACCTAGGACATATGAATTTTGCATTGCTCTTTCTGACATGACCTGTGATCTAAAGGATTCACTTAATCTCAATGCTTCTTCACTCCCTTATACAAACCAAAACAGGTTTTCCTTCCTGTTGAAGTAAATGGACTTATAATTGCCAAATATTACAATTCTGTCATTTGAAGACCAAATCCGTCATTCCAGTTGTACGTTGCTCAGGCGAGCTTCAGTGTTACTACCTTAAAAATAATGGCATTTGTAAAGCTTAAAGCAGTATTTCCCTGCCTATGTATTGATCGGTTTGGTTTTCAAAAGTCAGACACCTCTTCGAGACATCTACACACCATACCCAAATAATGCCAGTTGTGCCATACCAAAAGTCACTTCAATGAAAATATCTGTCTTGAGGATATGCATTTATTTTTTTTTCCCTACTCCCCAGCTACATTTATTGCTTTCTATTAAATATATATATATATCACACACTTTAGACAACTGGCATTGTTTTATTACATTTGGTTCCTATGGATCCTGCAATACTTGGAAGCCATAACTCTTTCTGAGTATCATCATTTTCAAAAATCCAGGGAAGTAATTTAGAGCTTATTGGCAAAGCAAACATCATAAATAGTGAGGAGTTTTCAAATTCTGAACCTTGAAGACCCTGACTAGTAAAATTCTGGTCCATGGGTAGTCTAAAGCAGTGTTATTATCAATGTGAAACAGCTGAGCTTACTCAAAATACAGGAACACATCTCCCATCCCCTTTCTCTGTGTCACACATAATACATGCAGATGCACAACATCTTCACTTGAGTATTACATCAGAAACCTCACTGATGGTGTCAGGAGATGCTCTGCATGAGTAAACATCAGATGACTGAAACTATACATACAGATCTCTAGACAATTTTCGAGTAATTTGGCCATTTAAATAATCACTTAAAATACTCTTCTTTCAAATTCAGTAGCAGTTCCCACAACCTAAACTGACTAACCATCACTGCAGCCATTAATTAGAATCAGTAGAAATAATTGGTGCAATATTATGAGTAATATTCTGAAATCTGTTTTCTGTAGACTGCACCAGCTGTTTGTGGTTCTGAGTAGCTCAGAGAAGAGAGCAATCCTATCAGTGGAATCCAGCTCCAGGTCAATACACCTGAATTTAGGTTGTCTACTGTTGCCCACACACGGGCATCTAGAACCTTTTGGACATCCCTTGGGAGTCCTGCTGGGCCACTTTAGCTCTTGCTGAAGAAGGGTTTGGGTCTCCTGTAGGTCCCACTGTCACACATGGCAGCTCTGTGTGGGTAAGTGAGATACACAGGGGCATCTTAATGACACAAGGTGCCTGTGTGTGGGTGCTGCATCCCACTCCTGCCCTCTCTCAGTGGCTGTGGGTGTTCGGATGCTTGGCCCACACGTAGACTTAGACATGTAGGCATCTATGTGCAGGTGTTGGCATCCTTTCCTGTATTCCGTCTCGGAGAGAGACTGATTTCAAAGGTTGTTTAGGCATTCCCAGGGTTGGTCCTAGCTTTCATGTGCTCTACACTTCTCCAGAAATACTTTGTGAAGCCTCACAGCTGTCCACAAATACTGAGTCAGACAAAGGAACTGAAACAAGACAGAGAAGAGAGGAGACAGAGACCTCTGCCTTGAGATGGGCAAGCTCTCCAGGCACCACTGAATGCCCCCCAGAGAGAAGCTGCTGCAGGGGCAGGAGTCAATAGGCAGCATTTCTGACATTGCTTGCCAAGAGACGGACTCACAGACACATTACAGCGTGGCTGGGGATGTGCTTATGCACTCAGTGGTTTTTACATCTGAGAGTCATCTTTGCAAAGCCATGATCATGGCCAGACAGCATCCCCAAGACAACGCAATGACCTCTGGCTGTGGCACTGACACCTCTGGCTGTCTTTCCTTGAGTTTGCATGGGAACAAAAATGGAATGCACACAGCAACTGACATCTGTTTTCTTCATTCGTTTAGAAAAACATATGCTGCATCTTCTCTAGTACTGTGCTTCCTTTTCTCCAGTAAAGTTTCCCAACTCCATACCCCAAATTTATATTCTGTTCTTCGGATACAAAGGCCAAGCTGAAAAGTATTTAGCAGCTCCAGAAGGTACTAACAGCCTCGAGGAGCTCACTGGTAGCATCCAACAGCTGACAGAGAAGTGATATGTGAATACCCATAGATAGATTTATAGGTGTATTGTCTATCATGTGTCGTTGCTGACTTCATTAAACCATGTGGTTTAATGCCTGTCTTTCTAAAATGATCCTGGGGTGTGTGAGCGAGGATCTGGCCATAGATGGCACCAAACAACCACGAGCGGAGCAATCCCTTTTGCTGATGGAGCAGCCGGCGGAGGCTCCACCGCGGGGCAGCCCCAGCAAATAGACTGCCTGCCATGTGATGCCCGAAATGTAACAACTTCTTCTAAGAAACGAATCTGTATATCCCATCCCCTCACCCCCATTAAATAGCCTTTCTGAGCGTCACAATTATTCTTCCTGTTTAATTCCCTCCCTCCGGCCGGGGTTATTTCCTTTTAAATACAGTAGCAGATAAAAAGCCCTACCACCGTCGTGGATGAAGCATGTTGGCATTTTGAAAGAACGTGGGAAGGGACCAGTGCTGCTCTGAAGACCCAGCAGTCTGAAAAGGCTGTTGCATAGGATTGTGTGTCATGAAGCCTAATTTTTGCATTTTCAAGCCATTAGGTAATCTTATTCATAAACTGATGAAGCTCTATTTTAAAGTCTGATTACTAGGTTTTATTCCAACAAAGTTACCTGGATGATTTCTTCTCCTGTACCTCTCTGAAGCTTAGAAAGCTTTTGATTTCCAGCCTAGAATTATTTGTAATTTTTTTTCATTCCTGTACCAACTTTGTGTTTTAGCTTAAATACCTCTTCTTTCTACTCTGTATTACCTGCTCGACAGAGCTTCCCATCATACCCATCATCAGACTGGCTCTGAGCCACGTGATCACAGGTTTGGGAGAAAGACATTTGATCCTCTGTCCTTCACCTCCACACCTTGAAAATATGCCCATAGATTTTCCTTGTCTCCCAACAAAACACCCATCTGCCACTGGGACTGGAGCATCATAGACTGGGTAAAGGGCTTATGAAGACATCAGCTTGATGAGGGCCATCTGGAGGGCAACAGTCAGGTGAGGTTAGGAGAGGGATGAGTAAGGAGTAAACAGGAAAGGAAAGAAGTGAGGTGATGCAATCTCTAAAGAAGAGGTGATTGGGTTGAGCAGTGGATGCAGATGGCTTACGGCAACTGTCTCCTGAATAACTTTAAAGGCTTTTGTCATTGCTTGTTGTGACCACACCAGGGAGACTAGAAAACAGGCATTTTTGGTCACATGTGAGGTCAAGGCCTTTCTTAATTCACTTTGCACTCTTACCTGTTTTCCTGGAGTCTTGCCATTAAGGTCATCAGTCTTGCCCAGCTTGCTAGCCAGGTGCTCCCCTGACCAACCGGTGTCTCACAGCTGTGTGCATTTTGGAGCACACCCATTCCCCAAGCCTGACCATTAAACTGGATCCCAGTGCTGGTCCTCTGTTATTTCTCAGAGTACACTCTCCAATAATTTGCTTGCCTTCAAGCACAGAGTGCTGTTGTTCTCCATCCATCCCTCCTTCTCTCCTCTCCTCAGTTTTACGGCCACCTTGAAACTCCTCTCACTGTGCCTTCCTTGCACTTGAGCTAATAGTTTTTTCTGTTCGGAAGGCTCATTAAAAACTTTGCAGAGGTCCAGTCAGGCTTCTCTCCTCTCTGAAATAGGTAATTGATTTTGAAATGAGGAATGTTAGACTAAGTTAAAAGAAGAACCTGATGAACTGACAACACTGGAAGTTCATTTGCAATACATACCCAAAGGTGGGCAATTTGTACCCGAGCGTAGCTACTATATTTTGGTCCAGCTTTACTACTCTCTTTGCAAACTTAATTGCATGCACTGAAGTGATATTTTATGTATCCTTAGTTAAGAACAGGGGATAGGAAGTTTGCATGTTGCTGAGTCAGAATGTCTGCTTTCATAATCCTCAACTCAGATGTACAGTAATACACCTGAGAGGACTCCTTTCCTGTGATTACATAGCCATTTCATTTTAGTCCATTACTATTGACTGATACTGAGTGATTGCTTCTGGGATGAAAAAGGGAAAAGTACTACATGAATATGAAAACAAGATAGTCAGATTTATTTTGCAAACACAAATTTGGATTTTTAAGACTTTATTCTGGTCTCTCATTAAACATAGATTATGAATTCCAGAGATCGAGGATTTCTTGTGTATCCTGTAGAATACTTTAGCTATTAAATCAATTATAATTCTTTTGGGAGTTTTGCCTTGGGAAAGGTGGAACACAAAGTGCAGAACTAGAATATTAAAAAGGCTCAACTGGTTCAGACCAAAAATTCATATAGGATCTGCATCCTAAGAGAAGGAAAAAGGATAGGGGAACATGAAGAGATACTTTATATTTGTAGCTTTCAGGAATCTTGCATTTGTTTTGGTTCATGTTCTGCTTGTGCTCAACTAGTTTTAATGTTGTAGTAAAATGCACTTTTAGAAGCTACATCTTGTTAAATAAGTGAGGGTTAATATGTCTTATTACTTAGACATTTCATGTCCTTGGCATCTCTTTCTTTCTCTCCACCATGAGATGGTGGCAAAGCTAATGTAGTCTCAAGGCTTCTGACTAACACTAACATTTATTTGAGGAGATGCATAAATTATATATAAAATTGATAAACTGATATTCAGGCTCAAATTTTACAGCTTCTTCTCTCATTTGGCATAAAGTAAAATATCCTAAGCATCTCTTTTCTAACATATTTGCTACTGGGCATACATGATTATTGTGGTATGTCCAAGTAACAGCTGTATTCCATGCTCACAAGTTTTCTGAATTTGTATAAGTACATTTTCTCCTTTAAAGTATATTTCTCCATTACCATCCAACAGAAGGAAATGTTGATTAATATCAGCTCACTACATGGAAAAGAAAGGTGAGATAGCTAAACTGATCACTATCCTTATCTGAGCCTGCTGGAATTAAAAAACCTTTTTCTATCCTTCTTTCAACTTGTTTAATAATGTAATAGCAATTTTGGTTTGTAGCTTTCCCTGAACTTCATCTATCCTTCCATTCCCTTTAGCTATTGAGTCTTTTTGTCTTCAGATTTGCTTTTCCATATTACCAGTGACTCCCTCTGAATTAAGAAAAAAGAGAATATTTTCAGCTTCAATTTGGAATTTATTTTCTATACTCTCATAGAAATTAAGTTGAAATGAGAGTAGCAGATAAATTTATCCACAGATCCCAGGACACTTAGTATCAAACTCATGCCTTTCAGATACACTAAATATTACCTGTTTTCCAAAACCTAGGAGCAGGTTTTGTATGGCCTCAGGCAATAAAACCCTACCCACATGCACAGGGAGGTAGAAAGTTCCCAGCATGCCTGAGCTCACAGAAAATGAAAAGACTCTCCTATTGGGCCCCAGAGGGATTTGGAGCACGTACTGATGGTGGCATGGAGGGTGTTATTTTTTCCTGACCCTGAATCCTTGAAGCATGAGATTTGATTATAATCACTGTCCTGTTGGCAGAGCTGCAAAATTTACGAGTATTAAGAGCACGGCAGAAAGTTTCCTTTTCTCTGTAGAAGACCACCAGTGGGTACATAGGGTGATCCCTGGATTTCAAATGCACACACACAGACATGCAGAGCTTTCCCTATCACACCCAGAAGCAGAAGGGAGACAGCTAGTTCATCTGAAAGCATGAGCAACATCTCTTTCTTTCCTGGATAAAGTGTTCAGTCATTCACCACTCTCTCTGTTCAGCTAAGCTCAGATGACAATCTCTGGACCACATTTTGTTCCTATTTTCCAGGGTGAAACCACTGCAGCTTCTCCATATGAGACATGGTTTTAGAATCGTCTCCCATCTTCCTTTTGGGAAAGGTTTTTCCTAATCTCTGAATTACTTGTGGATCTCTTCCCAAGGCCAGTGCAGTGTAGACTCTTTGTCAGCTGGGTTGCACAGCGAGCAGGTTTGCCCTCTAACTTACAGGCCACCTTCCTCCTTACAGCTGCAGAAGCAGTGGTACACCATGATTTGTCTTCTCTTTCATTTTTTTTTCATTTCATTCTCCTCACAGTTGCTCATTTTCAGCATGTCCTCTAACACCGAAAATGTGTAGAAATATGCTTTTTCCCCCAGTAAGTGGGTCTTTCTTTTGTAGACATTAGAACAAACCCTACTGTAACAGGACCATGAACACAGTAGCTGATTCCCAGTACATGTCAACAATGCACTCTTCTGAGATCCAAAATCTTGCCAGCAAACACTTTGTGACTCATCCTGTGAATCATCAACATAAATGCTGAGTAGCCTTGGACCGGAATGTGAATGCTGGGAGACCCATCAAAACCTGCCTAATTCATTGGAGATCAACATTCTCATCTACCTTGAGACCAGGCTGTAAATGACTGGATTTACAATTTGCCTTCTCTCACCAGATAGAAGTTTTTTTATAAAAGTATATAAATAAATAATATAAATTAATTATATTAATATATTTTATATATTTTATATATTAATATTTTTAATAGATATATGTCACTATTGCCCAAACTGTAGCCAAGTCAAATTTGATTTGAGAAGATCTACCTACCATGAATGAATGAATGCAATGAAACCATGACATTGATTACTTGCTTTTTTCATGGAATCTTTATGGTTGGAAGAGACCTTCAAGATCATCCAGTCCAACCATTCACCTGGCACTACCACTGTAACTCCTAAACCATATCACCCAATGCCACATCCAGATACCTTTGAACACATTTTTAGCCTCAACTTTTTGCTGCTGCATTCTTAAAGTAACCATTTCAATGTTTTACCTATTACCTTCCATATATTTTCCCCATTTTTAATATTGAAAATGAATAAATTGATATATTTCTATACATTTAAATATTGTTAGTAATTGCAAAATCTCTTAATTTATTTCCTTTAAAATCCTAGATTTAAAATTCATATGACTGTATATTTGAAAATGTTTAAATTCAGTATGCACCACTTTGAATTTTTCCATGTTAATTTTATAAAAACAAAAAAGAAAACTGTGCTAGCTGAAGATTTGTTGCTGTAGTTTGTATTTTTCTTTTTCCCAATATAGGCTGAGCACAGAGCTGGTCCTTTCCTAAAATCTACAGAGAAAATATGAGCTTCACGTGAGAGCTTCATTCAAAGGCTTTTAGGAAGCAGCTTTGGGAAGTCCTCTGGGTCTCTGCAGTGGTGGTTGTTTGGGGCCACCTGCACATTCCTCAGTGTACTGCACCTTCCTCAATGTACTGCACATTCCTCAGTGCCTGCCACACTCACCAATGCCCACAGCACACTCTTGGCTATTTCATCCTTAGCTTCCTCTTGAGAAACAGCCACAAACTGAATACATTTCAGCTCCATGGGTTGCAGGTTTTGAGTTTGCATCCTGATGACATGTTACTCAACAGATCATTTTTCTAAGCATTTAGGGAGCTGCAAAGAAAGAAACCTTTCTGGTCTTAGTACTTTAACAACTGTTTAATGATGCACTTTATGTATCTCTACTGCTACCTTTGCTCTATGGGTTTTCTTTCCCCAACACTTAATTCTGATATTCAGGGTGTATTTTGGCCCTACAAAATTTAGCAAAATTCATGTATAATCTCTCACTGCTACGTTCTCAGGGAAGTTACATAATACTAAGCAGAAAGACTAAACATGAACCCATTTTTCATAATTAATAGCCATGTCCTCAGTACAGATGAGAAATGCTAAAATATATTGATTAAATGCTGGCATATGTTTGTCAAGCATGTCAATCAACTGAAGAGCAATATAATCATAAACATATAATTAGAGGTGAATTGTTCATCCCAAAGGAGCCAAGCCAGCCCTTTAAGAAACTGCAAAACCTGAGAAGTCTCACCAGTGTTGGAGCCGTGCACAGGCTGAGTGCAGTTACTGATCCTCCATGAGAAACCATGACTCGAGAATTACTCCTCAGTGGCAGTTGGTTCAGAATTAATGATTTGGTTTTAGTAAGTTTAAAAAAAGATTTTAATCTCTAACATGTCTAAGCTAGTAGAGAAGGAAAATAGAATAAGCATTAAAGTACAGAACATGCTCAAATTAAACATTATCACTAAAAAGCTTTTTTAATCAAGTGTCCAGTGTAAATAAGTCTGCAGTAGGACAAGCTGAATGGGCATTTCTGAGACTTTCTGCAAGGCTGAGAAGCTGTAAAATATGATTCCTGATTTGTGACATGACAGAGCTTCATTTTTTTTTGTCTTAGGTGCTCCAATACCTTGTGTGTCCTGGACTCCACTAAAGTTAATTAGGGCAGATTTAGAGGGGAGATTTAATTAGAGGTCTGGAATCTACATTTTTTTTACTTCTATGTTAGATTCAGTTACTAATTTGCCATTTTTCAGATTTCTAATTTCTTCTTCTTCATATCATAAAAAACCATAAAAATTTAGAAAAAGACAATGATAGAAATGTAACACATGTAGTTGTACTTGAACAGCCTGCAAACCCCAACTTTAATGCTTTAGTGATTGTGACAAATGTGAGATGATAAAAAACTTAAGGATAAAATGCCTGTCAGGCATTTTATGCCCCAAAATGAAATTTTCAGGACATTGCTTTATTTTTCTGCTGTTAAAACTAGTTGAAAGAAAACAGGATCTCTGTTTCTTAAGACTTTGTTTCCTTCCACTGTTTCTTTCCTTTACTAAACTGCATATTGTAATCCTGTTGTCATCACAATCTGTCGTGGGAATATGATACGATGCCGTTCTCACTGACGGCAAAACTCATTTTGACTTAGAAACACAGGGAACCACATTGTATAACCTCTTTCCTCAGTTTATACAACATAGAGTCAGCTCTAAGGTATCAAATGGGTAGAGAGTAAAACACTGAGTTCTCAGATAAGGAAAATAACTAGAAAGCAGAATGTTCTAGCAGAATGTAAAAGAGAAATAATCTCAAGTTGGGTTTTTTTAAGAGTGTTAGTACCCCTTACTTACTGAAAGCTAGTTCATTCACCAAGCTCAATGTGCTCAAATATCTTATGTAAGGCTCTTCAGGCTTTAGATACAAATTCAGAGATTGTGAAAAAAAAATTCATCCTAGGCTCTATGCTTTCTGCATAACATTGTGCAAGGTGTCCTGCAGAAGCATGTGATCTGAAATGGCATGATCCCCCAGTCAGAGGGGCACCAGCAGTGCTCAGAATAGCATGGTTCATGGCAATGCAAAGGGATGCTCTGGGAATTGAATGAATCCTCAGGACTAACCTTATGTCATTTGCTTTCTATACAGGGTTTCATATAGTTTCATCATGAAGAAATCTTGGCCTGATTCAATCCCAACTGCTGTTTTCCTCCACTGCCCTCTAGTTAAAGCAATATTAGCACAGGCAGTGAAATTTGGCTCATGAGTGTTGATATCTAACTTTAATCAATTTAAAAATTGAAAAGAAAAAATCAAAACATCAATAACTCTACAGATTTTTTTTAATAGACACAAAGGATCTTTATCAGAAGGGAAAGGTTATATGAGAAATAATATACAGGTTATTGGGTGCAATACAGTGATCTGCAGATTTCCCACTATTCTTTTTGTGCACCCAGAACAAGGAATGTACTCTCAATCTGTTCCTATTTTTCATGATGGAAATACGCAGCCTAAGAAGAATGTTACACAAAAATCTCCTTGGATTCGGAGAGAACATAAAGATCATTCTCTAAATGACTGCTCATCCTGAATCTCTCCATAGGTGCTGCCCAACAGAAAGACAAGCAGTCTCTATACTTACAACTAATCATACCTGTAAAGCATATATTTTTCTCACCTCATTTTGTGCATTTTGTCAATTGAAGGTGCAGCAAGATCTGCTCAGTGGATTGCTGAGGTTACTAAAACACACTCTCAAGGTTTACAGAAAGGAAGAAAAAAGTGAAAGGTTTCATACTACCAACACAGATAATGAGGGAAGAGATCCAGACAGCACACATTCTGCTTATTTTCTCTGCTGATCTCTAGAGAAAAAGCAGGTCATTCTCATATTGATGAAATGCCAACAGATGTAGTTAAAACTGGAACTCCAGGAGGAAAAAAGATATTGTTGGAAATGCTTCTGCACAAGGAAGTCTTGAAAGCAAAGGAAAAAAAAGACATATAAGTTTGAGTTACAAAGTACATTTTCACTACCTAATCCGTGAATGAGGATCTTTAGAATAGTGCACCTTTCCTACTCCCAGGATAATTATGCCAACAGATGTTGCCAATAATCAGGATAATCATGCCAATGAATTATGGTTATGCATCTGACAGGAACCTCCTCACATGGACTGCAGGCAGAGGTTTCAGTGCTAAGGCACTCACACTCAATGGCTGTGCCCTCTTCCTGCCAGCTCAACACCTCTGCTCCTCATCTGCCTGCTTTTCCTGCTAGCCCCTCTCCAGGTATTTCTCCATACATCCCGCTCCTTACACTCATTTCCCCAGCTGATGTAGCTGATGTGCTGAGAGGGCTTGGGTTCCTAGTGTTTTCTCGTGACCTGTTCACCTCTGCAGATTCAGGAGATACTCTCCACTATCTTATGACCAGTGAATCCTCAAATATTTTTCTGTACAACAGACAGGGGACTCAGAAACATTCTCCCTCCCCCATCAGGATGGCCTGTCACTTCTTGATTAGGGCATTTTCTGGGGTAGTTGAAAACCTAAGTTTTAGCTCTTTCAGCCTGAGATAACAGTTAAACAGATATATCCTGGTGCAGAGCACAGTTGAGATCTCCCATATGGTTTATGAGGATCAACAACCTCATTTCAGCTGAGAAAGACGGCAGATAAAATGGACATATCCCACAGCGGGTCATGGTCTGTCCTGCCTTATCCCTGAATTTAGCACTCCAAATGCAGTGATTTGTTTTTCTGCTTAGTTCAAGATACACAACTCTGTGGATATGAATAGGAAGTTCGTGTGCACATTACGTCCACAACATTTCTAATTGTAATATAATTTTGAGTTTCAGGAAGGCTGGTCAGATGAGAAAATGTAAAGGGAACTGATCCTGATGATAACGATAAGGACAACTAACTAACAAAGGGGTGTTCAGTGTTTTGCTCGTGTTCTCTCAGACAACGGCCTGATAATAAAAGGCAACAAAAGAAACATGATGAATGAGAGTGGAGCTCCAAAGAGGAAACAAAACACAGTTGCAAACAAAGATAGTGAAATAATAGGGATCCTTTAAACCAGTTGGCGCTTTCCCGCAGAACCTAGGACTCAAAATTCACATAGGCCAGAAAACATGACTGTTAAACATGTATGTATTTCTAAACAAGGTGTACCTTGGAGTCAGGAAAAGGGTAAGGACTGGATGATTTGCTGACTCAATGGAACATCAATTGGGTCAATTCAATATGAGCCTTCAGTGCTCATAAAACTTCAAAGACTTATTTAAATAATAAATCCTAGCATGTATTTCAAAATAAAAATAATCTTGGCTAGAAGCATTTCCCTGTTCCTAGATTTTGCAAAGTAAAATTTGCCACCTAGCAGTAGAACACAAAATAGCAAGCAGAAAAGCTCAACAGGTGAATCTGTGGTTTCCATCATCAGTTTAGATGAAATAGAAATAATAAAAAAGTATCAAGGCAAGTAACAAGGCCAAAGCTGTGCATTTTTCAGTGCAAACAGATGCAAGTGATTTTGTTTCCTTTTACAAAAACACTGACAATTTAGAAACCTCTTGAGCTTTCTCTTTCTCCATTGTAATAAAAGACATAAGAAACAACAGCAAAAATCCCATTTTACCATATTTGCACTGCTGAGTTTAAACATGGTTTAATTAAAAAACGAAAATTACTGCATTTCTGATGCATCATTGGGCCGGTGTGAAGGCACTGATTCCCACAATGCTCCAAAGATGTGTTGCCTAAAATCCCTAGGGAAGCATTTCACACACTCCAGCAGGCCTGTAGGACCTCAGCTATGCTGCCACTTTACCACTTTACCACATTGTTGCTCCCAAATCCTCTTCCTGTGAGTGAGTTAACATATAAGATGCTGTTCTGTCTGAGTCCGCCCTGAGCACAGCCCTTCTTCCCCAAGAGACCCAGGAGCATCAAACCTGTGAGATCGTATGGCATTTCAACAGCAGAAGGATGGATCAATTCTTGTACTGTTCCTGTGAATCCCCGCCTGCCCACTTCAAACACCGATCAGCAGTTAAAAGCACAACACAAATGAAGGGAATTCTGAAGAGTGGAGTGTTCCACAGCCTCTGGGAGAGAAAGGTCTGCTGGGGCAGGGTCAGCAAGTGGCTGATCTGGCACAGAGATGCAGTCAATGCTGGTGTGCCAATGTTGGCCCTTATTGATCAATATATGAACTCACACATAACTATGCACATGTGTGCTTACATGTGACTTTTACATACTTGTGTAAGAAGTAAATTAAGTCGATACAAACTTGGAAAAAAAAGTAACTCTAGCCCCTCCAGCCTGGCAGGGGGGCTGTAAAAATCTGACCTCTTTGTCAGTGCAGAATAACTGCAGATATAAGTTCTAGTTATTTGGGGGGTTGGGTTTTATTTACCTTTGTTTATTTTCCTCTTTTTTTAACTATGGGAGGATTATCTAGAGGCTTCTCAGCACAGATCTCCCTCTACTTATCCTAGAGAAATCATTTCCCATATTCACACAAAAGGTTCCGCTCACAAGACACAGAGTAACAGAGTAAAATTACCTTCCTAAGTGAGAATTGTGATCAACATATGCTAGAAAACCTTTCAGGACCATGTGTAAAAATAGCTGAAGCTGTGTTGTTTGTCTTAGCACTCTGAGCTATTCCCAAGCTGAGACCAGATCTTTGTGTTTGCTCAGGCATAAGGGGAAGTGTTAATGTTTACTGAGTCAGAACATTGTTTCTTAAAGAGCTTAATTAAATTTATCGTTCTTGGCCCATGGTGTCTCAAGATACACCACAGAACACACCGAGCCACCAGAAAAATGCAGATAAGCACAACCCCATTTTCTGTGTTTTTCAAGTAACCAACTGTGACAAGGGGAAGCATCAGTTTGAAAATGACCCTATTCTATTAACAGTTTTTCTCACCAAATTCTTACTATAGAAGAAGAATGTGGAAGTGGAAATAATTGAATTGCACATTGAAAGAGATATATATTTCATGTGAATTAAAGATGCTTATCTTCATTAAAATAACCAGGAAGGGAACTGCTGGGCTTCATTCAGTTAAGAAAGACTTGGTATTCATGTTTATTTTCCATTTAGTAATTAGAACCCCTGGGATATGAAGACTTAGCTGAAGCTGTTCATCTTGAAATTTTCACTAGGAATCCAGCCCAGTTTGCAATAATTAAAGGTTATTATCTGATGGGGAGAAGTGGAGAAAATAGTATCTTACTTTTTCCTCCAATTTTTAAATTACTTTGGTTAGAATGTAAGAACAGCAACTCCCACATAGGCAGGGTGCTTGTCCAGTTTAGTCTCTGACACTGGATGCTGAGACGGCTGGGACGTATCTGCCTTATCTATGTCTGATAGTTTTTAAAACTCCTCTATGTTTTTGGTCTCTATGGCACCCTGTGGCAATAAGTTTCTAAATTTAATTACATATTATATGAAAAAGCATCTTCTGATACTTCAAGCCCATGATGTGGCAATTTAGAGAATGCTTCTAAATCATAGATCATGATAAATAGCTGCTTACATTCTCTGTATCATTAATGATTTACAGATATCCAATAAAAGCCTTTTAGTCACCTTTTTTCCTCTGCTGAAGAGTCCAGTAATATTTCCTCCCCTTGCCTAGGTGCTGTTTCCAGTCTCTGATCCTAATTGTGGCCTGTCTGTATCTTTTCTAGTTATACTGTATCAGTGGAGCAAAAGTCCGTGCAATACTCAATGTACCAGTGGCTCACAGGGTGGTATAATCATGGTTTCTGTTTCATTTTGATACCTGCACTTAATGAGTTTCTTATACCTAAACAATATTTAGTACACTGGTGAAGTGTGACTTCAATCTCTACAAGCCATGCTTACTCCCTCATATGTAAAACCTTCACCTTAATTTTTTTATAACCCACATAATTTATTTTTGACTAATTTCACCATTAATTTTCACCATTTAGACTAATTTCACCATGAGTGGCACCCTTCTTGAACTCAGGATGTTGGCACCTTTTCCATTTTTGTAGGGATACTGGATTTGAATACCTTAGAGTCATGGACACAAAACTATTCCTCCACAGTCGTATGCAGAAATACTTCCTTCAAACTGCTCAGGATTCTACAATGGCTTTTCTCTTGGTGGATCGTGTGACTAGTTGGACCAAGAACTGAAACAATCTAAAACTGTTGTCTCTGAATAATAGCGTGCTCTGAACTCTTCCTAATCCCCCTGCAGACAGCTGAAGTCTCCCCTTGCACTTATCTGACCCTTGCAGCCTTTAATCTGAGGGTGTTTTGCAGCCATGGTCACCACCTGAGTGAGTCACTAGAAGCATGACCTCGATCATCAGATGGATTTATCAGGCTTAACTTTACCCACTGAACAGGTAAGCATTTTATCAGAGCTTGCCAGGCAGACTTCCACACTTACCATCAACAGAGAAGGACAGGCATGTGCAGAGCTTTGCTAGTTGCCCCTGCTTTGTATCCTGCCTTGGGATGGGGTGTGCTGTCCTCTAGATAGGCCAGGCTGACTTCCAAGTCCAGGACAACTGGTTTTTAACTCTTGGCTAGGAAATTTCAACCCAAATTTATTTTACAGCACATATTGGTTCTGTTACCATTGTGAAACTCTGCTTTCTTTTAACAAACACTACTGCTCCTCTAGTGGTGTAGTCTTCTCTGTTATTCAGATATGTTTGAACTCCACTGTATTACAGTATCACACTGATTACCTTCTAGCCTACTTACTAGGCATCTACAAGATGTTTGGATTTTGTCATCTTGTCTCAGGCACGCAGAGTGTTTTCAATTTTGCCCTTTCGATAATGAGTCACTCCAACTGGCATGCTCTCCTGCATCTGTCACCTTGTCCTCAATCCTCCATTTTAAAGCACTCCTACAGTCTCTTTTTTTTTCTTCTTCTTCTTTTTTTAAAATCCTGAATGCTAGCAGACCCCTTCCCCTCTAGACTGAAAGCTGGGGTTTTCAGACATTCTACATTTGTCTATATTATATTTACTGGAATTCTGGTTTATGGAAACACAGACTGTTAATCACAACACTTGAGATGTCTGGGAAATTGAAATCTTAACTGATAAATAGGAATGTGTGTGGGACACTGAATCAAAGCAGTCCAGTTCAACAAGAGAGCAGAGAGCTGTGGTAAGTCTGTCCATCTTGCTGACAGACTTCATTGATACAGAAGAGTTTGGTTAGAAGGAACTACAAGACCAGTTTGTGCATAATTTATTAAAAATGCAGATGCGTGTTTTAAAATAAACAAACAAAATTCAAGTATTTCTCAGCCTGTACACAGTTATATTACAGAAATAAAGATGCACATTTGCACACACAGAGATGAACCTTTTGAAATAAATTATTTGTTAAAATTCTATCCTTGATTCCAGTGCTCACTGAGGTGTTCTGTTAAGCCAAGCTAATTTCGTGTGTCTGCCTCTGAAAGCCATTACCCCAACCGTCACTGTGGTTTGCATGTGTAGCACAGAGGAGGACACAAACCCCGTGTCCTCCTCCTCCAGGCAGTGCTCCCAGAAAGCCTATGCTGCCCCTGCTTTCTGGGCCTGAGTTCCTTTACAGATCTGTCCTGCTACTCGGCCTGTGATAGGGAATCCCATGCCCATGTAAAGCCCATAAAAATGCAGACCCTAATGCTGCTCATGCCTCTGCTACTTCTCCACTGTCAGCCTTACATACATACCTAAGGGTATGCTGGGGAGGCTGAGGTTGATGCCATTCATAAATCCAAGCTTTTGCAAGGTATTCACAATGCTTCCTCTCATTCCACAACACCAAGGGCATCTTGAATACAAGGAAGGATGAAGCCTGGTCAAGTCAGTACTTTCCAGAGACATTACCTCTCATTTCGCCCCTGACCCACCACCCCCTCCCCACCCCCTCGAAAAATTGAATTCTCCAGAAGATTAAACATATTAGCATTTATGACTAAGAGCAAGCAACTGAAAACTCCATGTGGAACTTCCTATACGTATTGTGTATGCAGAAACCCTTGGGTATTTTACACAGAAATGTTGATTATAATTATAGTACTAGAACATCTCTACTGCCAAAGCATCTGCCTTGCACCTGCTCTCCTACCATAGAAAGTGAGCAGTAAAAGAGAACAGAAGCTGCAGCAGGAAAGGGAAGAAAAATAGTAACCTCTTCAGAAAAATACCATCAGTTTTTCTTCAAACAGTTTTTTTTTCTTGGCTTCAATGTGGGAAAAAACAAGCATGGCTCTTCCACTGTTTCCTTGCTCGTGATATAAGCAAACTCGTGAAGGGCATCTCAGATCCACAGTTCTTTGAAGAACTGCAGTGAAAGGATGGATCCTCAGAAGCTAATATTTTCTCTTTGTCTGGTTGAGCACACACAGGTCTTGCAGTGTCAAGACAGGCTTTCTCTCCCTTCCTCTGAATGGAACGTGTTTATTGGCACTGTGACATGGGCTGAGAATCGATATCACTCCCTCGCAGTTCAAAGTAAAGTCACTGCAGGTTTCAGAGGGAGTCAGGGCAGGATTTAAAACTATATTTCCTTTAGAGGCCATTGAATCGCTTATTTCCAGTGTGCTGCCAGTCAACATGAGGGTTTTGTTCTGATAAAAGCAAAAAATGTATCAGTAAATGAAGCCCTCAGCTATTAGCCCTCAGCCCTCAGTTAGTACATAGCCCTGGTTTTCATAGATAATGAAAATTATATATGAATACATATATTAATATATATACTAATATATGTACAAATTCAAAGAAAAATACTTTATCTGAACAAGGTGCTTAACAATGTATATATATAAAAGTTGCTTTAACAGAACATTCACTTAATATTCGTGAAAATTATGCCTAGCACCCCATATTCATGTCCTCTAAATCCTTTCTATGTAACTCAGTAAATAAACACTCAAACAAACTCACCATTAAATATACATGCTTCAATGAATTTAAAATATTCATTTTAGACAGAAAGGCACTCGGTGCACGTGTCAAACAATTTTTTATTTTGGAGTATTTGCCGAATGTTAATGTCATAAACAATATGAAAAATCTCTTGCAGTGCTGAGATAATGAATATCCAAGGTAATAATGTCCATTATTAGCTTTGCATTTCAGCTGGAAAACACTCTTAAAATTCTTTATGTTTTACATTTCTTCTTAATAGCAGCATCATTTAAAAAAATATATATTATTTTTCAAAATTTGTATTTTAGAAGATACATCTCACAAGGTTTAGATTTGCTATTTGTCACTTTCCAACTAGGTCATATATATTCAGGTAAAAATTATTTTAATATTTATTTAATATGTATATAAATTTCCATATAAATATCATGGTGTATATATATAAGTATATATATTCTAGGATGGTAGGTATATCTATGTTCTTCTATATAATACATGTTTTACATAAAATATATTTTCACAGTATGAACATAAATATTGCTAGAGATAGAGATAAATATAAATTCTGTGAAGGTAAGAAAATACAAACAGCAAGAATTTACAATGCCTATTATAGCCAAAGTATTTCAGTAACAACAATAAAAAATTATATGGTATGGACAGTTATTTTGGAGAAAGAACCAGCTGAAGAAGATGGGAGGTAAATGTAATGGAAAAATTTCAGACTTTTTTTTTTGTTACTCATGCTGCAGTAATGCCTGGAGGCAAGAGAGATACTTGGCTGACGAACAAAATGCTAATTATTCAGAGACTTCTGTTTTACAGAGTAAAGTCACATCAGTAACTCAGAAAGTGGGATTTGTGGAATTCTTGAAGTGTACTAATAAAAAAAAATCTGTCAGGAGAAAATTTAAAAGATAAGACAGGAAAAATTTTTAATAATATAATATCACACTTATTTGCCATCCTGTCTTTCACATTGTGAATTTCATATTGTCAGTGCAGGAATGCAATGTGTGATAATGAGACTGTGGCTGTAGGTTAAAGGGGAAAGAAATCAATAAAATGTTAAGCAGAGGAAGATGATTCCAATATTGAGGATGCAGCTTTAAAAACACTGTGATAGTGTTCAAGTTCTTTAAAAATGACAAATTCATTCCTATCAGATGAAATTTGCTATCATCTACTTTAAAATTTTTACCTGTGTACCATACCTATATCTGAGCATCCATATCAAACCCAAAACATTGTACCTCATAGTTTTCCCCTCAATATAAAATATATTGACTATTTTGATATATTTTGACAGTGCATCATATCTTGAATATTAAGTTTGGGTATGTAAAGACATGCACAAATGATTTTGAGGGAAATTAAAAGAAGGGAGGATCTTAGGCAGAATCTCCAGATGGAATATACCAGAGGCGCATCTGTCTCACACTCCCGGACAACCATGTGTCAAAACAACGTTTTTAGGACCAAGAGAGCACCAAGAGAAAGTTAGAAAAGTGCCAGAATTTTGGTTGTCTATGCAACTTAAATTCAGTTTACACCTGTATAGCATTATGACAGTCAATGGCACCACCATCTTCTGTTTTTCCCAAGTCCCTTCCCTCTTCTGGTGCCCAACATAGTTGATGAGAATGTACTGAATGGCTTTTCAAGATATCATGTGTTGTCTTCACCCTCTGATGGTTTCTTGATAGCAATAACTTGCAGACAGTATTTCAAAATGCTGCTCTGATGGCAGGGGTGTTGGACCTAGATGACCTTTAAGGTCCCTTCTATCTCAAACCATTCTATGATTCTAAGATTCTGCAGTGCCAGTAACCATGGTGGCTGCAGGAACTAACTAGCAGATTTCACAGAGCCTCTAGGGACTACTGCTACCATTTTATACCCAGGTAAACTAATATCAAAAAGGCTCTTTAAACCCAGCTGGCCAGTTTGAGATAATGAGGATCTCATTTTTCCATAGCCTTGAAGTATATAGTACTGCATTTAAGGCATTGATCCTCATTAATTTCAAGTGTAGTCAAGAGCCTCATATCACTCCTTAGGACACAAAAATGCAAGAGGGAATTTGCACTTGCAAACCCTGAAAGGCCTGGACTTCAACAGTTCCACAAATCATACGACGGACTCTCATATCAAACACAAATATAGGAACATGTAATTTGGATTCACATTACCTGGGACATCTAAAAGCTATTTTCAAACTAAACTAGCCATTTCTAAGTCGGACTGGTTGTCTTTCAGAGACCATAGAGACACAGACTGTGGTAGACAGCTTGTCATCTTGCCTGCCCTGTGCATTTTAGACATTTTAGACCTCTTCTTCTAGGATGCAATCAGTTTTCTCTGAAGGTTTCTATCTAAGAGCAGTCTGAATTCACCATCTTAGACTTAGATGGGTAACCATTAAACACTTAAATTGGATGAGATATGACTCACATGTGAACCTCACAGGTTTTTTTTTTAAGTTTCTGATTTTTAGGTGACAGACTGCAGTGTTAAAAGTGTTCCCCATCACAGTCTAGAGGCGAATTTCTATGTTGCATAATTGCAATGGAACAAGTAGAGGGAAAAAATCATCATGCCATGCAAAAGTAGCAGTTGGACAGATAAACTTCAGGTCTACGATGCAGGATTTTGTTCCTTGAGTAACTTTTAGTGGCACTGACTTGTAGCCCCTCTAGAAGGTGATGGGACTTTGCCAGCAGGTTTCTCAGGCTTTGCAGGAGTAGGGTCTCCAGATGTCCATGTAGGCTTTGGAAAAATATACACTGGGGCTACAACTCCTATACCTGTTTTTTCCCAACTCCATTCCTCTCTCCCTTTCCCTCAAATGTACTAATATTTTAGTAATCTATCTTCCCAGTTTTGGCTTTTCTTCTCACTTCTTATTAACCAGTCCCAGATTTTAAACTCGTCTCTTCAGACTACCTCTGGGACCAAGACATCCAGGCCCAATGTCCTTCACCAGGAAGAACCTGTCTCAAGCTTTTTGACTGTTTTTCCAGTCTTTCCTCCATTTGTAGGCACTTGGAGCTCTTCCTGTCCTCAGTTCTTCACCTATTTTCTTACCTGTTAATACTGTTTCTCTCTCCCAGTCTTTCCTTCCATCCATCTTTCACTCTTCAGAGAATTATTTCTATCTGACATCACCAATTTACTCTTTTCCAGTTGTCATGGTTTTACCGGTTCCTAGAAACTAAGTAGGAATTTTTCCCTTCCCCCTGCCCACTGTGTACAGAGCTATTAGGTGAGCACTTAAGAGACACAAAAGAACTGGCTCTCTTGTTAATTGCCCAGAACTTAGTCTCCTAGGAAACGGGGGAGATGAGGGGCTACTTTTTACTTTTTTCTCTTGTCTCCTGGGAAATGGGGGGAGGAGTTTTGTGGGATGGCTGTGGCTGCAACACAGGTCAGAGTGGAAGCTCAGCAGTTTCTGTTGTTCTGGAACTTCTTGACAGCTATGGACCCTCCCTGGATTTTTCATCAGAGAGGAACTGTTTTTCTGGAGGGTTTTTTTTTCCCCTTCCCCGTTCCCGTTTGTTTTTTCCTGGCGGTGGTCCTTGTGCACATCAGGGGGAGAGAGGACTGTGCCGCGCAATTCGACCAGCCGAACAGAGTAAGTGAGGGGTTTTTTTCACTGGGATGACTTTCTTTTTATTGTTATTTCCCTTCCCCCTCTCCCTCTCCCCTTTTCCAGTGTGTGGGAAGGGAAATCCAGATTTTTTTTGGTTTCTCTAACACACCCCAGAGGGTGGCAACGATGTGGCAACGACTAGTGATCCCACAGCGACCCCTGCTGGTCAGCATAAGTAACTGCAGGTTCTGCTTCTCCAGTGATCCAACAGCACCCCCTGTTAACTGTGGCTGGAATTGCACAAAAGGGTGCCAACTGAACTGTTCACCTTTTTTTTCATTTGTTTGTGTATTGGTTTGTTTTGAAGGGGATTATCTGTGGGTATAGGAGTATTGTTTGGCTGGTTTACTTGGTTTTTTCCGTGTTTCTGTCAATACACACATACCTTTTAATAAAAGGCTGTTATTTTTCCTTTTCCATAATTTTTTTCCTTCAATCGGAGCCTCTTAATTTCAGATTTATAATTGCTTAGAGGGAGGAGTTTGGGTCTTTTCTCAAACTCATCCTCAGCAAAACACCTGTGTCTCATTTAAACTGGGACACTACTCCAAATTGTCCTTCCCATGCTCAGTGCTTTCTTTTGCCAGCTCCTGTTTCAGTCACTCTTGCTTTGCTTCTGCAAAGTCACTCCTTGGTGACTTGTCCTGATGAAGTTCAACAAGGCCAAGTGCTGGGTCCTGCACTTTGGCCACAACAACCCCTGCAGCGCTACAGGCTGGGCACAGAGTGGCTGGAGAACAGCCAGGAAGAAAGGGATCTAGGGGTGCTGATTGACAGGAAGCTGATCTTGAGCCAGCAGTGTGCCCAGGTGGCCAAGAAGGCCAATGGCATCCTGGCCTGTGTCAGGAACAGTGTGGCCAGAAGGAGCAGGGAAGTGATCCTTCCCCTGTACTCAGCAGCTGATGAGGCCACACCTGGAGTATTGTGTCCAGTTCTGGGCCCCTCAGTTCAGGAAGGATATTGAGCAGGTCCAGAGAAGAGCAACGAGGCTGGTGAAGGGACTTGAGCACAAATCCTATGAGGAGAGGCTGAGGGAGCTGCGGTTGTTTAGCCTGGAGAGGAGGACGGCTCAGGGGTGACCTCATCACTCTCTACAACTACCTGAGAGGAGGTTGTAGCCAGGTGAGGGTCGGTCTCTTCTCCCAGGCAATCAGCAGTAGGACAAGAGGGCATGGTCTTAGGCTCTGCCAGGGGAGGTTTAGGTTGGATATTAGAAAGAAGTTCTTTACAGAGAGAGTGATCAGGCATTGGAATGGTCTGCCCAGAGAGGTGGTGGATTCACCGTCCCTGGAGGTTTTTAAGATGAGGCTGGATGTGGCACTGAGTGCCATGATCTGGTAATCACAGTGGGATTGGATCAAGGGTTGGACTTGATGATCTTGGAGGTCTCTTCCAACCCAGTTAATTCTATGATTCTATGATTCTGTGAATCCCTCTTCCTGTTGTCCACTGCCTATTGGGGACTTGGTCCAGTCTGCTTGCTCAAACATGGTCTGCTCTTTCTAAATCCTCAAGCTGCCCTTCCCCCATCTACTGGAGCCTACTCCTCCCCCAAAAAAAGGACTGGAACTTTTTTATGTTGCAGTATGATGTTTCTACCATTTCTCCCCATCCCTGGAAGTGTTCAAGGCCAGGTTGGATGGGGCCCTTAGCAACCTGATCTAGTAAGTGGTATCACTGCCTATGGCAGAGTGGTTGAAACTAGGTATTTAAGGTCCCTTTCAACCCAAACCATTCTGTGATTCTTCAAAATGGCTCAATGATTTGAGCTGTCTTATTTTGATTGTACTTTCCCTCCCCAAACTAATTCTCCTACCACAGGAAAATTTAGTCTAAGTAAAACTTGGAAAATTATAAGCAATGAAAATTGTGATTTTTAAGGGCACTTACAAGCAGCCTTAAAAATAAGCAACACCAATATTTACCCTGGTACCTCTGCCATTTATCTGCATCTTCATTAAAACAGGCAGACTAGCAGCCTGTACCAGCTTATTCCTTGTGCTAAGTGCTACCACTAAGGATGCCTGAGATGTGAGCATGCCATGAAGAAGTGCTGAAATTCTGACGTGATGGAATTGGCAGCCTTGTAACAACAGTCACAAGAAGCCAGGGGAGAACTGCAGGCTTAGGGGGTCTCTGTCAGCACTTATCTTTGGGCGTCTGTGTGAGAGCTCCGACATCTCTGCAGCGCAGTACAAGACACCGTGTGTGCTCCTCAGGGCTGCCACTGCTTATCTTGAGGACTCACATCACCTTTCTCAGGTGTTTGTTTGCTGGAGGTACAGCTCTGTTTCTTGCCATTCATTCCTTCCTGCCAGAGATTAAATACTGCATTATATACATCACCAAATTAGTTGCATGCATCCTTTTGGAAAGCTGATGCTGTGCTGATAGCTTGGAGAGACAAGGGAAATTGAAAAACAACCACTCTGCTTCCATTACTATCTTTGTAGCCAGGAAAGCAATAAATCTGAAGAAACAGTTAATTGAATAGAACATTGTGAGAGGACAAATGACATTGCTAGAGACTGTATTACCAGAGGAGTGAGATCAGGACATTCCAATGATTATCTTAATTTCTTCATCTCTTCTATCAATAGCTGTTGACTTCATTTCATTTGGCTGCCTCTCACTTACTTCCAGAGGCAAGAGGACAAATCCTGCCAGAGCCACACTGCAGCACTGTGTACTCCAACTGCAGCAAACACTGTGACATTATGCTGCATTATGCTGAGCCAGCCAGACACTTCTGCTGAGCCCTGGCATCAATGATGTATCAGTGTTTCACTGACTCCCATTCTATTAAAAGAGCTAACAAGATTGGTGTTCAGCACTGGTGTCTCTGTTTCTTATCTGCATGGAATTTAAAGTGCCCATAACTCAATAGCAAGTGATATTCTAATTTTTTTGAAAGATCTCTGTAACTGGTGGCTGATTCCATTACAGGTTCTCAGTCCCTTAATGTGTTGCTTTCTGCTGTGGATACATTATCCCTTACCATTTGCCAGCCTGGGCCTGAGAGTGGAGTGCAATGGGGGAGGGAAATGAGGAAGCCCAACCTGCTGTGTGCAGTCACACCTTGCCACATGGACACATGGGGGTCTCAAGTAGCTGTGCATGTGCCTCAAACACAAACCCATTGCTTAACCCCCAGCAGATACCAACGATCACCCGACCACAAAGCTTATAACAGCATTAGGACTGGGGGAAATCTAGGAAAGCTGGAGGTTTTCAGTCTTGTTGACAGAGCAGAGTGTAGAGCTGTGCTCTTTCAAGTGAGGCCATTCACTCCTGAATCCTCTAGCGCTGTTACCAGGAGCTAGGCTCCCTATAGCAAAAAGAGGATGAAAAGATGTGCTTTTCTGGAACTGCATCCCTCCCTTTCACAAAGTTTTCCTTCCAGTGTTTTAGTTGAACAGAGGAAGGAGAAGAATAATTTTCTCCATAAAATGAAAGAAGGATGTTTAATACTATTACAGCCTAGTCAAAATTTCTAGAGAAATGAGGTGAAGTGAAAGGGATAGGTCCATGGAAGAGCCTTCCATCTTCAGGCCTCCAAAGAGACCTCTCTGTAGGAACCACATGGCACTTGGGTTTAAGTGGAATTACACTCTTTGAATATGTGATGCATTTTTGTGTATAAATAGGATGGAAAAAATACACAACAGCAATAGGATGAGCACAGTCTTTATTAGCCAAGCAATAGTTTTATAGCCACTGATATCATTGGTAATGTGAATAGACCAATCTGCTCATTAAGTTCTGTTCCTTTATTTTTATTTTTACTTTTTTAATAAGAAAAGTTAATTTGTATTTATTTTATTTCTTCATATCTAGTTTGGGTCTCATATTGTTTACTGACAAAAAAAATAATTTTGTGGAAATGTTGAATGAAACCCAGTTTCACGTGCATTAGATCTATCAAAAATACTGTATCAAGACCAAATAATGGTAAGGATAAAGACTGGTAAAGATATCTATGTTGAGCTTTGTTCTTTACAGGATGATGTTTTACTTTCAAATTATAGCAGAAAGAATGCCATATATGTCATATCACAACCAAAAAAAATGCCTGAGGCTTCATAACACACCATTGCCAAGTTTTCAGTAAAGTGTTTATAACTGCACACAGATGAACATCTACCAAAGCTGTGCACATGAAATTCCCATGCAAAATTTGATTTTAGTGGCAAAAAAATAAACCATTTATGAGCTAACAGACCAAATATGTAAATAAATGTAAGATGTTTGTGCAGTCAATATCAATATGCAGATACCAGTCTTAGACTTAATTTCCCAAAACTGGTCCCGAAGGGTTGCCAAAAGGGAAAGCATCAAGATGAAGCTAGGCTATAACATAATCAAGATCATTTTTTTCAGTTAATCAGTTTTCTCAGTTCAACCTCAGTAAGCAGAGGAGCAGATCCATGTGTTCGACCTTGCTTTTCTCCACTAACACAAAGTCCTAAAAAGATCAAGCCAATCCTCACCTATATCAACTCATGCAATAAATTTCATACAATTTCCCTGCTTTATTAGTGGGAGCTCGCTCTGCTTTCAGAGAGGTGAATATGAAACCAGCTGAGTGTCCTCTGTCCAGATATTCCCATGTCCAAGTGTGATTAGCACTGTCTTGTCAAATTTAGCTCTAAGCCATTTGTGAACACCTTCTTTGTTTATAGTAGCACACTGCAATCTCCATAGACCTCTGTGTTTGCTCTTCCATGTATCCTATTAACAGTGCACTACGTTTCAAGATGTCATATTGCAAAAAGCCACAAAAGCAGTTATAATCAATCTAAACATAATCAAGTGAGTTACTTTCATTCTAGGTAAATACTGCTTGGTATAATTCTGAGAAAACAAAATTGGGTTTTAGTTCTACTGCTGCAAATCCAGACTGACTGTACAAGAATTTTTTGTAGTGCATTTGAAAGTCTTCAATTGCATCCCTATAAAAATTCAACTGTGACTAAACAGGATTGAACCCCACAAATGACCAGCTATCACCTGCTTGGAAAGTGGTATAAGGAAATTTTAAAAAATATATGATCTTGAGAGAAATTTTCCAGAAGTTGATAACTGATGGAATGCCCAGATATTTTTACTATTGCACAAGAGAATAAATAAAGCTATATAGCATAATATTTCAGTTTCCATTCCAGTATAATATTTATAGCAGGGTGTATTAGATCCTGACTCCCAGCCTTGCTTTACTAAAGGCAGTCTGGTTACATAAGTACAACCACCAACAACCTTCAACTCAGGACTCGAAGTGTTCTTAAAAAGCTGAAATTGAAAAAAGCAGGAACTAAGGCACAGAATGGGAAATACTGCTTTAGTTAGAAGAGCCAAGAACGTGCATGAGGGGACTGCCTCTGTCAGACTTCATGTTGAATTCAGCACTATGCATCCCACTATCATATGCAAAGAACCAGTTTTAAGTGTGTCCCAGCACTCCCATTTGTCTATTTGCTCAGCAGCTGTATGTAGCCTATCTCCTGACATGTGCACAAATTGTAGAAGAGACATAGCATCTTCTATCCCTGATTTACCAATTTCTAGCCTATATTACAAGGTCAGTAGGAAGATAGCAAAATGTTAAGATTTGGGGTTGTTTTTTTTATGGTGTCAATGAGAACAAGTTATTAATGCAATGACAGACTTTTGTATTTCTCTCAATAAAAAGGACTGCATTACTGAACTATAAAGCCAAGAAGACTCATACAGTGTGAAAATATGCAGGGGAACAACAGCTGTTAGTCATTATTTTCTCCTTATCCTTTCAACACCTCTGTTTCAATTTGCCCTCTAATGGATAAATCACACTTTCTCCTTAGGACATTTTCTCATGTCAGGCAGGTACTAAGAAGAGTCCTGAGACAGTTAAGAGTCATTGGCCAAAGACACCCTGTCTTTTGTTGCTTTTACTGTAGACATTGAAGTTAATTTTTATGCTTTATCAAACAGATAAAACTGATGTTGTGTTCTCTTAGTCCTTTGTGATAGAGGGTGTTTCTGCTTTTTTCTTTAGACATTGAACCTTGCCTCTTTTTTTTTTCCCTGTCTTGCATTTCTCAAAAGAGAAATACAAAATATAAAAATCATTGGATCACTTTATTTAGGCCAAAGAAGAATCTAACATCAGACAGCACTTAAACATTTGTTTTATAGTTTACCTCATCTGACAAGGCTTTGCAGTAGCTATACGGAAGAAGAGGAAAAATAGAGACAATTTTACTTATGATCACAGTGTAATGCACAAGCTGCTTTACTCTGCACTATTCTCCATTTCTTAACTGGTAGAGGAATATTTTCTGGTGGTTGAGCTTTTTGTTCGCTATGAATTTAATTAATCTGACTCTATGCCACAGAGAAAATGAGGCAGGGAAAAATGCAAACAACTACAGAGATCACATGTCCTATTAATTTGGACTTTTTAATGGAAAATACATTTTCCTTTAATAACTCTGAAAGTCATAATTATCAGTTTTTCCAAGCAGTCAAATGGCAGAAAACTCCAAAGTGACAGAGTGTGTCCACTGATGAAGCTGGAGTATATCACAGCATGAACAATCTTGACTGAACTCTTCCAACTATTTATCTTTCAAAGTAAGTAGTTGCTTTTCTTCAGAAAGGCAATTCAGTCTACATCTGGTTTTGATTTAAAGATTTGAAAGATTACCCTGATTATATTTCCCATACAGCTTCAACTAGTACTGCTGATACCATTGAGTGAAACGGATTGTGCAAAAGATGTCTTGGAGAAGGCACAAGTCACCTGGCAGCTATCCTTGGGCAGTGCTAAGGTACACACACTCTTTATGGCTACGCTCAAAAAAGGCAAAATGTTATTTCAAAGAGTGCCTCAGTAATGTGAGTCTTCAACGGTACAATAAATTACCTGGATTTTAAGCTCTCCTTCATCATCTAGGGCAGCTCCATCCCACCAACTCAGCCTTCCTCAGGGCTGATATTATTACTGTTAACCAGCTCTTACATAACTCTGTTGTTTCTGTTGCCCCTCATATGCATCACTGATTGCAATCTCAGAAAGAAAAGGGAAAACGAAAATAATAAATAAAAATAGAAACGAACATAAGCTCCCTTGGTACCAGGGAACATGGAAATCGTGGGAGCTTGGCATAAAACCTGGCACGCGTAGTGACAGCATCTGATGCTGGCAGGGGAATGAAATATTGGGACCACATGGAGAAGAATAAAGGAAAGAACATTCCCTCTGTAAAAATACCCTATATATATATGTGTGTGTAGATATATATATATATGTATGTATATGTATATAAAGAGCCACCATGCTAAGAAAACAGTGTAGCCTTAGGGGGAACGCGTCAGGGAGCGTACCGAGGGGGGACGCGTTATTAAGGAAGGACCCCTCCAAAAGATCATCACGTTCCCCGCCACCCCGGGATGAGATTCCTTTGTCCGTGCCCGCTCCCGCGGTGAGCGGCTGGCGCTGCCCCTCACCCGGGCGAGCCGCGGTGCCCTCCCTGCCCACACGCCGTGCCTCGCTGCTCCAGGGCATAAACAAACACGGCTGCACAACAAAGGGCCGCGCTGGCGGCGGCCGGGCCGCTCCGCCGGGGCGCACAGAACCCAGGCACGTCCCCGCTGCCACCGCCCCCCGCTCCGTTCCCACAGGGGCTGCCCCCTCCCGCCCCCCGGCAGCTGCCATGTGTCTGCTCAAGTGCGATTAACACCGACCCGACAAATCCCCCCCGCCCTCGCTTCCCCTTCCCGGGCCATTTGGGGCATGCACGCGCCCGCGCCCCGTGTTTACACGGCGGCGCCTTCGCGCGGAGCCTTTTTGTGGATGGCGCTGGCAGATGAGCCGGGGGAGGTGGGGGCTCCGCGCCGCGCAGCGCCCGCCGACACCGGCTATAAAAGCCTCCGGGCCCGCGGCCGGCAGGGCTGTGCGAGCGGCCGCGGACCGGCGGAGGATGGAGGGCGGCGGCAGGGGGTGCGCCTGCCCCCGCCCGCTCTCGGTAGCGCTGCCCCCGCAGGGGTACGCGCCCCGCTCCTCCTCCCCGCGGTTCGCGGAGCGGCCCGGCCCTGACCTGACGGCCCTGCCCTTCCCCTGCAGCCCGGCGCCCTTCTGGAGACCGTGGTTGCCAGCGCTGGGCGAGGAGGCCCCGCGGAGCGTCCCCGGCCCCGCAGCGGTGAGTGTGGCGGGGGCGCGGCGGAGCCTCTGCCGCCGGCATCGCCGCAGGAACGACGGGAAAGTCGCGGCGGGGCGGGGATGCTCGGGGTGGGCCCGGTGCCGTGCCGAAGGGCTGACCTCTGCTCTCTCCTCCTCAGCCTCACAGCCCCGGTGGGCTGGCGAACGCCTCCCGAAAAGTGGCGCAGTACACGCACCCCGTTAGGTAAGTGGCTGTTCGGGCCGCCGCCGGTGCCCGCGGGGTAGCTCCGGGCACACGGGGTCCGCTGGCGCTGCGCGACCAGGAGAGGAGTCCTTTGCTCGGCAGCGCGGTGCCGTACCACTCCATCTCCCGCCCCTTTAGCTTCCACCCATATATTTATGTAGATATTAAAGTGCCTTGGGAGTGAACTGGCCATCTCCGTGCTTTTGCACTGACTGGTCGTTGGGCAAGTGATTGCCAGCATTTGTGAATTTAGCATCTTTGAGGTGTTGATGTGCTTCTGTGGTGTGGGACTTGACATGCTACACAGTTATGTGGGTGGTTTTTGTGGTGGTGGAGTTGGCTGAAGCCAGCTACTCATTCCTGGGCCTAGCATTAAAAAAGGAACGGGGGTGTAGTTCCTAGGCTGCCTTGCTATGCAGACATCCAGCGCCCTCACAGAACAAGGAAGCAGGTGCAGGCATGAGAGTGACAGGTGGAGAGGGTATGGACTGGCTAAGCAACCATTGCCAAGGAAAATACTTGTGTAACTACTGCTTTAATGATGAAGGTAATGCTAGTATCTGCACTGTCAGTTCTGAAAAGGAAATAATGAAAATAACTACAGTTGAATCTGCTGGAGAGTTTATAGTCAGAAATACTAATAGGTGTCAAGAGAGGCTTAAAGTAATTGCACAGGTAATTCTTCTAGACAAGATGCAACTTCCTCCCAAATCTAGGCTCTGATCCTTCAAATACTGATGCACAGATTAAGCAATTGCAAAGGCTTACTTCACTGTGACTTCTCCAGTTAACTTAGGTATGAGGG
The DNA here is from genome assembly GCF_022539395.1 of Myiozetetes cayanensis. Classification (NCBI taxonomy): domain Eukaryota; kingdom Metazoa; phylum Chordata; class Aves; order Passeriformes; family Tyrannidae; genus Myiozetetes; species Myiozetetes cayanensis. The sequence continues at coordinate 80,425,453 of NW_026087411.1, read as the reverse complement.
AATTCTGCTGCAGGGAACACTGGGAATGAAAACATATTACGAGGCTGGTGTCAGTTACTTTGTGCTGAAAAGGAAGCAGAGTTCTGTTAACCAGTAGCCAAGAAAGTATTTCTCGTGATTGCTAGAAAGCTGCCTAGTTTAAGGACTTCTATTATAAACAATCTGTAGTCAGCATTTCATTATGTTGCAGTGCGCTAGTCTCTTGGCTCATGGGATTTCCATGGTCTGTTTCTTCTAGCTATTTCCAAATTGTAAGTAAAAGAGGATGTTAGCTGAAAAGGAACAGGAACTATGGAGTATATTAATTGCAATATAATGTTACTAGCTGATAGCCCTTGTCAACTATGATATCACCAATTTTTGTTTGTTTCTAGATACAACACAGACTACTTTAAGTCTAGATCCATGGGGCATTCTTCAATAAGGAGTTTGTTGATTCTTTTTGGAAATATCAAGGTCCGATCACTTCTAGACCTTTATCTTTCAGTTTGGGATTTGTTTCACACTATTGTAAACAACTACCTAGGATAGAGACCTTCATTAAGGAAACTATTAATTTAATCCGAATGTATTTTGGATTCTGTTTGACACCTATTATATTCCCTAGGAATAGTTCCAGTTGGGGCAGTACTATTGAATCAGATCCCTGTTAATGAGGTACTGGAGTGTGAAATTTCACATATGGTAGATATTGGGCTTTAGGGTGGTTTTGCTGCAAAACTAGCACTTCAAATGTATCTTTATCTCTTCAGATGAAAATACAGAATCCAGGGAATGGTTTTGGGGTGGTGGTGGTGGTTTTGTTTTGTGGGTTGTTTGTTTGTTTGTTTCCTAATCAGATGTAGAAAGTGATTTAGTAAGTGACCATGTGAGGAAAAGCTCTGGAGGATGCCTGTCTTAACAGAATTTCACTTTGGTTTCTTGCCTGCCAGTTGCCACATAAAATATGTAATAACAATAAGCAAATCTGTTGTATACTTGTTTCAGACTATTTTGGCCCAAATCAAGATGCTATGATTACTTGTATCAGGAAGCTGAAGCACTTCTGAAAAACTTTCCAGTTCAAGCCACAATTTCCTTTTATGAAGACTCAGATAGTGAAGATGATGAAGATGAACTAGAACAAGATTCAAGAACAGAATCAGGTTGCTGATTGCAGGGAAGGCCAGTGCCACTTCTAAGACTTAATTTAAACTTAATATAAATATGTATTATAGTATTTTTAAATATAATTTATTTCTATGTAAGTTATTCTTAATAAAACTGAGATGTCTTATAATTTTTTCTGAGCTTTTTCCTTTGTTCTATTCCTGTCCTGGTCTAGGCAGGAAATGTATTGATTAGTATTTATATCTGAGGTCCTATGCTTTGTAGACCATAACCTGAAAACCAATTTTAGGAGCAGAGAACAGATGCCTAAAAGGCTCTATGGTTATTTGACTTTCTCAAAGTCTGAGGACACAAGGAAAGTTTTTCATGGTGATTTAGTAGGCTCCATATGGAAGCGTATCAAGGAATCATTGGATTAAGTATTCTAATGTGCTTGCTGTTACAACACAGTTCCAAAAAGGGAGAAGAGAAACAGTATAGCTGTTTTCTAAATGGAGAGAAGAGTCCAAATTCTAGTCTAGGTTTTGATTTTTGAAGAAGGTGTTTGGCTTAAGTCACTCATACTCTTATGTACTGTATACATGATAGTTTCGAACTGCATTTGTTTGTAAAGTTGACATCAAGAAATGAGAAAAAGGCCCAATGTGCTGTTCTAATTGTGAGTTTGGTTTTAATAATTGAAGCAAAGTTTGGTACCAGTCATCATGAAGGCCAAAGGCCCTAAACGAACAACAACAAAAATCCAAAATTTTAACTTAAACGCCAGGGCCTCTGTCAGGCAGAGCTTGTGTACATACCTGGAGCTGCTCTTGCCTGAGCGCTGCGTGTGTCGCTGCGGGCGGGGCTGGCTCAGTGTGCCAACAACATCCCTGGAGTGGCTGCCCCGCCACATCTGCTCCCAAGGGAGCCGGCGCAGGAACGAAGCGGGCCCTCACACACAGCCGGGCTCAGCATTTAACCTCCAGGCCGGGGCAGCATCAGCTGTGTCAATCACGACAACCTTCCAGCTCGAGCACCTGGCGCTGGGAGACCCGCACGTAACGCCAACCTTAGAGCGAGGGGGAGGCAAACCCCGGCGCTGTACTCGGTACGCGCCACTCCCTCCCGGGGAGATGTCCAGCCCCGGCAGGTTTCCACTGAGCCGCTCCCTTGCCGGCGCCGCCCGCCCCGCTCCCCGCCCGACCGTCCCTGCGCCCCGGCCGGCCCCGCCCGGCGCGGCGGAGCCTGCGCGCTGTGCCGGAGCTGGGCCCGCCCGTGGGAGCCCGGCCGCGGCCTGGCCCGGCAGGATGCTGAACGTGCCGCCGCCGGCCTTCCCCGCGCCCGCCTCCCAGCAGCGGGCGACTGCGGGCGGCCGCAGCAAGGTAGGGGCAGCCTGGCCGCCGCCCGGCCGGCGCCTTGGGGGTGGTGAAGGGCGCCGGCATTGGTGCCGCCCGCATGGCCTGGCCCCGCCCGGCGGGGCTGCGCTGGCTGCCGGTCGGTTCCCGGCTGCCGCCGGGCGCTCCCCTGGAGTGGTCTCGTACTCCAGCAGCCGCCGAGGGACCGCGGCAGGGCCCTGGTTGAGGGGCCGGCTCAGCCGCGTCGCTGGAAAACCCTGGGTACTTCTCGTTTGGAGGCAGTGGTGGTAACGCTTCCTGCGCTGCCGGCCCAGCTGCGCGCCCTGGGCAGGGATGGAGAGTGTCGGCCTGGAATTCCTGCGTGCAGCTTATGCTGTATATGTTGGGTCCTCATCCTTGGTGGGGGTGGGTGGGTGTGTGTGTTGAGAACACTTGTCTGCAGACCTCACTTGGACAACAACAGACTTGTACTTAGACTGAAGTAGCACTAAGGGGTTTGGGTCTATGTATGCTATAGGTTTTTTTGCTTCTGTTTTTCCTGTGGTTTTGTAAGACCAGGGTTCTTTAACCGTGTTTTCTGCTGTTGAAGTTTGGATCAAAGGGGTTCACAGTCTGTGGGGGTATTGAAAAGGCACGTGCTAAACATCCTGAAGATCTTGCTCTGCTTTTCAGGGCAGGCCATGGCCTCTGGTAAGCTACTAGACTTCAGTCCCAGCTTTCTCTGGGTGAGTTTTCCAGTGGCTTTAGGGCTTGGGGAAAGTCTTTATGAATGCTTTGAAAGTGAACTTTCCAACCTTGTCATGCCTTATCATGATTTTCAAATTTCCCTTCTTTGTTGCTTGTAGGTTTGCAGGCCGTATTTCAAATGATGCTCGTAAAAAATTTTTACTGCCACAGGCAGACTAGGTATCTTCAGTTTGCTTTGGGAAGAGTCTGAATGTTTGGTGATGTTCAATAATTTCTGTGTCTCGGTTACTACCCAGAACACTTCCTTAAGCACCCTTACTACTGAGTAGGGCTCCCAAATATCAATAAATGATATGAGTTGGGTTATTTCCTTTTTGTCTGAGTATTCCTAAGGAGCTTAGAAGAGTGTATTTAATGGCTTTTTCTTCCTTTAGAGTTTAGTGATGTTTGCACATTTGTTATTTTTCAGGTACCTTTAAAACCAGGAAGAAGTCTTATGGATTGGATTCGATTAACTAAAAGTGGGAAGGACTTGACTGGTCTGAAAGGGAGGCTGATTGAAGTGACCGAAGATGAGCTCGCTAAACACAACAAAAAGGAGGACTGCTGGATATGTATAAGAGGTTGGTTGTGACGTTGCTTCTGCATTTTTTACCTAGCTTCCCTTTTCTGTACTTAAAGAAGAAACAATAAAACCCAAGCAAAAACAACAACAAAAGCCATATCCAAAACCAAACTATGCACCTTCAGTGTTTAGACCAGGTGTAATCTTGACATAATTGGACACCACTCTGTTCAACTTAGAGATTTTGTATCACAAAGGTATTCTTTGCTTTCAAACCTTTCATAATAAGTCTTTCAAATGGGCATATTTTATACCTGTTTTATATCTACATATGAAAGTGATAAACCACAAGATTGTAGGCAATGCATCAAATAACAAGGGCTTAGCAAGAATAAGGCATTGAAAATGCTTGCATGTAGTTACACTCCTCAGTCTTGGACAGTTTATTATCTTTTGCAGTTGATTGGGTTTAGTGATTGCCTTAAAGCATCCAAAGATACATAAATATTAAAAATGTTGCTTAAACTAGTAGAGTGGTCTTCGGGAAATAATTGTGCAAGGCCCTCATACTGCTTCATAAAACTTGGCGATGCTAATGACAGTTGCCATGTAGAGCAGTTGTAATCTACCTAGCATAACAAATATCTGTGTAACTAAGCTATTCTATTTATGGTATTACTTTAATTAAATATTAGCTCAAAAGTTGAAAGTGTTATATTTTACAAGTTAACAGTGGGTAAAAGGTGGCCTGGAGCAATAGCTGTGGCTAGGAGAGTATTTTCAGGGCTGCAAATGGAGTTCCTGATTGTCCTACAGAAAGGAGTAAAATCTTTGCTCTCCGGCTTAATCATCTAGAGGCTAAAATACATTAATACCGTCTTAAATTTGTTAGGAAATAAGAGCACAATTAAGAGAATCAGCATAGCTAATGTGACATTTCTGTGGGAAGAGTGGCACTTTTAGTGGTAACTTTGGTCTGGTAAGGAAGAGCATTGATATTTGATGTAATCTCATGTCTGAACTTCAGCAAAAGACAGTTAAGAATTTCTCTTGGAGGGTGACTTTTTGTTGGGTGTTAAAGGGAATGAGAGTGAAAGTAAGGGTAAAATGTCATTCAGTACTTTGAACAAAATAATAAGATTGTTAATGGTCTGTGCTGCTCTTGCATGTGCTAGCAAAGCTATAGTGGGAGGAGAGCTAAAGAAAGCTTGTTTAGTAAGGAGATCTGTTAATTTTTCTCTCTGAAAGAGGGACATGTACTACTACTGCAGACAGAATTACAAAATGCTTTTGTTTTGTTTTTAGTCTCATATTCTTCCTTGAATGCATCTCTAAGGTTGGTTTTCAGAAGAACTCTGTCAAGCTGATTCTGTATCTTTCTTTAAATTTTTCCATCTCTGCTTTTCCTTTGTTCCCAGACAGCTAATATAAAAACATCGTAACTGAGAATCCTGGTAGATTATCTGTAGACCTCATATGTGGACAAGTAGTAAAATAACAGTTGTGTAAAAGCTAAATGAGGTCTCTGCATTGATAGTTAGACTATGTCTCTAAAGAGCAGAAATTAATGAGAAGAATATAAAGTAAAACAAGAACAGAGTTAACTTTGATCAAAAACCCAGTGTGATAATCATCAAAGAAAGCTGTCATATGTGCCCCAAATTTATAAATAAAGAGGGATGGCAGGGGAGTTTAAAAAAGCATGAAGGGTATAGAAATGAAATTTCTTTTGCTTCTGTAAGTTTGATGGTCGATTTGGCTAATATTCAGGAGGTCATACCTCTGTAGATACTTATGTTTTATTGTGTGCAGTAATCGGTGCTGCACACAAGATGGCACAGTGAATACAGCCATCAGAAGAGCAGGTCAGTAAAATATGCAAAGATCCTTCTTTTTTTGATTGGGATGGTTGTTCTTTCCAGCTGGGTTGTCCTAAGTACGTCTCCCCCTGGCTCAGTGCTGAGTGCCTATCTCTCCTTCTAATGTAATTAATATACATTTCTTAATATCTTAAAAGCTCCTTGTGAAAGCACTGGCATAGTTCTACTTTTGGTAGCTTCTTGTTTTGATAATGTTAACTATGTTTAACTGTTCTGCTAGGTAGGCCTGTAATGATTATGTTAACCTGTAGTTAACTCTGTTTATAGCTGAATTTTTCAGGCTTTAATTATCCTGGTTGCATAGCAACAGTAATTAGATTTCATCATTTCATACCTGTGAAGAAACGTATTTTTATCTCCCTGGAAGTGTAGAAAGAATGCTAAGCTCTTTTACTGGAGAGCTTTTGTAGCAGAGGTGCGAGCCTTTAAGGAGCATAAGCTATGTTAATTTCTTGTATTGCTGAATGTGAAGAATGGAAGTTTTCTTGCTGATGGTGACAGTTTTCCTTATGGAAGACAGTTTCTTCCTTTAGGCATTTTATTCCATAGATGATGGGTGTCAGGAAAAAACTATGACAAGAATTCAGGCATAACTTAATTGGAAGGGGGAGTGAAAATAATTCCGTGCACTAGCTGGCTCAGTTTTATATCTCTTAAAACCAGCCTCAGGTTCTTTAACCCCCCAGCTAGGATACATCATGTTCAGCTTCTAGGCAGAAGTCTTAACCTAGCAGGTATCTTCAGACATTCACTGGGGCAAGTGGTATGGCATTGTAGGATTGGCATTTCCATATAATAAGATACCTCTTGTGCCCTACACAATTGTGTAGCTTGTGTTTCTGTTTTTGAAAAGTCACACTATTTGTTCCAACAATATCTACTGTTCACCTTTTCGCTCTTTAATGTGCGCTAACCTTTCCACTGGTTTGGGAGATAAAAGGGGTTGTAGGAATGTTACTCATGTTTTTATATTCCACTTTTTTCAGGATTTGTATATAATGTCACACCATACATGGAGTATCATCCTGGTGGTGAGGATGAGCTAATGAAAGCAGCAGGAACTGATGGTACAGATCTCTTTGATCAGGTGAGAACAACTGGCAGTGAATGGCACTTACTGTATTGTGAAGAATGCATGTTTTCTGATTATTTTTAGGGCATTCCAGTGGAAATAGTAATTTTAACTTATTCAGTCCTAAGGAAAGGCAGTGAGTTACTGCTCAGAATGACATGTGTACTGAAAGAGGCATGTAGTTTAAGCTTTGTACCAAAAGACACTAATGAAAATGCCACTTTCTGTTACTGGAATGATGCTTCAATTAGACCATTTTTTTTAGCAGAAATAGCAATAAAGCTAGCAAGAACTTGAGATACCACCTTCTTAATAAATTGCTATGACTAATTGCTGTAATTTGAGAGACCTTTTTTCCTCAGAGCTTCCACTTTTCGAAAAATGCTTGTGGAATTGTCTATTCACTTGGCAACTGCATTATCAGAAAAAATGCTGGAGGTGTTATTAACTGGTTGTGAACAAATCACAAGATGACAGTCTCTTCTTTGTTTAGTGTTTCTTTAAATATTTGGACAAAAAAACACTCAGAAAATAAAGAGTTTGCAGCATGGATGTTTTTCTGCAAGGAATCACTTGCAAATGTGGTGTTTTAAAAGCTGATTCACTGAGTTGGTCTTTTTTAGGAACAGGCATTCTTTGAGTCTCCTTGACTCACTGGGTTTATCTAATAAACTGAGAAAGAGCAGGAAGAAAGCCTCATCTGTTTCTGAAAGGAAATCTGTTACCTCCTTACATGTTGTGTGTCAGAGTATGTCATGCCTTTATTTGCAAAATGTTTTTAACAATGTAAATAAAGATGTGATAAAGTTTTAGCTTTGAGTTCATCCTTGGTTAGTCCTTTCACAAATGAAGTGTCAGATTTGGGCATAATTCTTTGATTTCCATATATATGGAGTTCTTCTCCTTAAAGTTCATCCAGTATCAAGTTGTGACCTGGAGTTATATGGCTGGGTCATTGTATGATATACTCGGAAACAGGAGTCTTAACATCAGGAATATTTGGGAAAGCTTCTCTAGTTTTTACTAACTGCAGATACATGCTTGCTGCATTTTTTAGTTTGTTTTGTCGTGGGAATGGAAAGCAGCGTTCAGATCCTTAAAATATGCTGTTGGCATTTATTATTTCTGGCCGTTCCCAGAGGCATTTCTGGTTTCCTCTCTGCTTTAGCATTCTGTGTCTGTTGGATACCGATCTTTTTAAGAGTTTGTTAGGTTGCTAGTGTTTCTCAATTTTTTGTAAAAATTAATGATCATTCATAACCCTTCATTTCTTTCTGTTATTTGTGTATGAGGAAACTGTCACTTGTGGATGGGATTCTTTATCTCATTTCCTTAAGTTGTTCAGTTTGAAGTTAATTTAAGTCTAGATACCATTCATATTTGTCATGCAACACTTTGTTTCCTTTTTTCTTCTTGTGATGTTATCCTGGATGCCCTATCAGAATTGGCTTTTCTGCCATCCATTTCCTCTGCAAGTTCTCCAGTTCTGGTCTGTAAAGCTACTGCTTTTTCTTCACTTTATTTGACTTTCTAAAGTAGGTAATTTCCAAATAATTCAGTGATAGTAAGACAGAAACAAACAGAAATATACCAACTTAGTAAGAAGAGTTTTTGTGTCTAAACTACTTTTCTTTATGTTTCTTTCCATCATCCCTTTTACCTTTACTTGTCTAAACAAGACTCATAATCCTTGTAGTAAAGACAAGGTTTTTATTCTGTTAATTGCATAGCATACTTCTTAAAAATGCTCTTCTGAAGTATATTCTGTAGCTCAAGGTTATGATGTTCCAATACTACAAAGCATAAATTAATAAATTTAACTATTCTGACTTTTTCATGGTCCTACTTTTGTACACTTAATGACATGCTCTCTGGAATAGAAGTAAAAACAAGTATTGAATGATGCAATAATGAGTTTTAATGTGTTTAAAAATAATCTACTAAATTAATTATATTAGTCCCTGTACAAAAATGAACTTTTCTATTTCAGTGCATAGAACAACATAGTCAGATTTACAAATTTTGTGAAAAAAATATTTTGTTAACATAGGTGCATCGTTGGGTCAATTACGAATCAATGCTGAAGGAATGTCTTGTTGGAAGAATGGCTGTCAAACCTATTGCTGCTCCAAAAGGTGAGTTTTTTTAAGAATGAAATACTTTGTATTATGCTTTATTACAAATTTGTCTGGAAATGATGAGAAATCTTAAAACATCATATTTATGAGGAGAGTCTATTCTTGCATGGAGTTGAAGGCTGTTGCGTATATTAATTTTTTTTACAGCAAACAACTGAGGATGAAATGGTTTTATGAATAAAGACTTTTTTAAGTAATGTACTTCTAAGTTTCTTCTTTTAGTCCTTAGAAAACAGATGTGTGTCTTATGTGTGTGTGTGTATAGAAAGAAACTTTTTTTCCTCTCGCTCAAGATCTCTCTTTCTTCTTCTGATCCCTGGGGACAAACTGTCATAGGCAGGTCTCATCTTGAAATAACAGTCAGTATTTTCAATCTCATGATTTCAGCAACAGACATGTCTGGCAAGTTGCATATATATATTGACATGTTTGAATACACTTTACGGACAGTTATCCTTTCCAGAATGCTTTATTTGGTCCTTTAGTTTGAATTTAATTAGAGAAAGTTTTGCTGATATAACAAACTCTTCTTTGCCAGGATAGCAAGAAATGCAGTATATTGTCTTAAAATGCTGCTGATGGTTTCCAGAGACTTTAATTTTCAGTATTTCTTTTGGTTTGTAGGCCACAGCCAAAAACTTCCTATTATCTGGGAAGCAGACACTGTTGCTCAGTACTGACTCTTAGCAAAACTGCCATGAAAACATAGAAGAATTAATGGTTGCAACTATTTTTGTCAGATTCTGTGGCATCCTTTAGTTCACAAATTCAGCCATCTTGTAGCTCTTTAAACTTCTGGGAAAGTGCATTGCCTACTTGCTTAGTGCTTAGGTCACATCACCTTAGCAGTTCGGTTGAATTTGGTCTGTATATGAAGGGCAATAGTATTTTCCATCGTCTGTGATGCTAAGTAGCTAATTCCAGTGTGGAACTTTTGAGCTAAATGCTACAAAGTATGGAGAAGCCTGGACAGGATAAATGCCCCATAGAGTTGAGGCGTTACACATGCAGTACTGCTACTTTGTCAGCTGAGTTAGAAATTTAAAAGAAAACATGAATTTTTCTAATTTCATTAATCTAACTTTTCTGCAACTGGAAGGAATTCTTGTGATAGCCAGTCAGTAAAACATAAGCACATCTTTTCCCCTGGCAGCTATGACGGTCCATTTTCTACTGTTTCCTTTTTCTGTTTTGCTCTTTAATAGGACTTTTCTATCCATTTTGCTGTAGTAAAATGTATAGGATAAAGGTTGCCAGTTGTTATAAAACCAGTTCTGTTACCCGTGCCTCTTTTAGCCATTTGAAAAAATGGAATTTCATTGATTAAGAATCAAACTGATTACAGAAGCACAAAATCCTTAAGGTTGAAAAGACCTCCAAGGTTGAGTCCAACCTTTGACCCATCACCACCTTGTCAACTAGACCATGGCACTGTGCCATCCAGTCATTTCATGAACACTTCCAGGGATTGTAACTCCACCACATTCCTATTCAAATGCTTAACGACCCTTTCCACGACAAAAGTGTTCCTGATGTCCAACCACAACCTCCCCAGGTGCAGCTTGAGGCCATTTCCTCTTGCCCTGTCATGAGGTGCCTGGGAGAAGAGGCCAACTCCCACCTGGCTACAGCCTCCTGTCAGGTAGTTGTAGAGAGTGATAATGTCACCCTTGAGCCTCCTTTTCTCCAGGCTAAACAACCCCAGCTCCCTCAGCTGCTCCTCATCTGACTTACTCTCTAAATCTATCACCAGTTTCGTGGCCCTTCCCTGGACACTCTCTAGCACCAGACTTGCTGAAATTCTTCACAGTAAAATTCTCAAAGTTTATTTTATTCCTCTTCCTCTGTTGAATTATCAAAAAATGTGATTGACTAACTTCACTATTAGCCAGCAATAATTCTAGTCTTGCATCCTTCCAGAAGACCATATTCTGCAAAGTTTGCATTTGAAAATAGAAGAATAAATTACTAAGTTAAGGTGCACGCTTTTGATTATAGGATTAAATTAAGTATAGAGGGAAGACAAGACTTCAAATTAAGGATTACATTGCTTGCTTTTTGTGACAGAGGTTGAGTGTTTGGTAATAGGGCAAATGTTGGTATTTATAGATGCTTGGTGCAGTCTCAATACAGAGTTAGGTAGAAGGTAGATGTAGATTTGTTGGGGCACTGCTGGAAGATTTGTGGTTGTTCAGCTTAGGGGTTTTGTTTACTGGAAGATTTGTGGTTGTTCAGCTTAGGTTTTGTTTCCTATGTTCTGATGAGTTTTTTTGGAAAATGTTGCGATGATTTGCTCACTGAACTGCTTGAGAAAGTTGAAGCTTGTCTTTGCACAATTGAATTTTTTAAGAAGAAGGGTTTTTTGAAAATGCTAATTAAATGATAGTTAACATTTTGCCAACTTATCTTTTGGGAATGCTGCTTTATGCTATGGTAGTAACTGACAGGAAATTCTGAAGTGTCCCTTCTGTAGTATTACAGTGGATCTGTGCACTGAAGCAGGTAGTGTTTGTACATGCTGAGAAGGCCAGCACAGTACCCAGATATGTAAGAGATGATTTTTGAATCTCCCTCAGCAAACCTGTACAGCATTAAACTGCTTGCCTTCCCTTCAGGGTACTCTGCTGTGAACATTAGCACAGTTTGTTGTTTGGTATTTTTTAATATTGCTAATGTTTTGCATAGACACGTCAGTATATTTCCCTGTATTACTTCAGTGATTACTTAGCTTGGGAGTCAAAATACAGGTTGTATTATTGTTAATTCAATGAAATTAGACTGAGAGCTTTGGTGTCATCCAAGGAAGAGAGGTAAGGCTCTGCCTTCAGTATGCCTCACACAGTCCTTAATATTCTAATGCCAATTTTGTGCACTGTATTATAATGTAGTGAAATAAGAGTAGACTTCTGAATACAAAAAATTACCTTTCATTAGAAACAAGTTTTTGTGAATGACTTGCTATCCTGGCAGAAAGCTTAAAGTAGTGTATAGCAGAATTTGCAGACAAATATTGCCTCAACCAAGAATTTGTGAAGAGTTTTCTTTTTACCTTATAGTGGCACAACATGAAAGCCACTGATGAAGGCAATTCTTGATCATCTCTCAAGTAATTTTGCAATACTGTATGCTTGATGCTTTGTTCTGGAAGCCTTCTGTAACTTCTCTCTAGCGTTTTTCCTCAAACACTGGCTGGTGTGATGCAGAGCACTGGGAAGGATTTGGAAGAACATATGAGAAACATTCCCACTTTGGTTTTTGTCCAAGGGAGCAGGAAAACCAGATTTGTTTCTCTTTCTTCCCCAAACCTGGCTCTCATAGGAAAGAATATAAAAGGATCTTCATATTGGGACATTAAGAAATGTGCAACGTAGAGGAGGGCAGAAAGAGGCCTGGGTGTATCAAGAGGGCTAGTTTCCCCACAAATTTGCTGTGAACCAAAGGTTATATGACAGAGGTGCAGTGCCTTTCTGATAGAGTTGAGCACCTTTATATAAATTGACACTGTAATTCATCCATTCAGTACTTTTTTTTTCTGCTAGTGTTTTTTTGAGGTTTTTTTTTTAATAGTTGTAGCATACTGTAGATTCAATGAAGAATTCAGATACTAATTTGACAAATAAAATTATTTGGCAGAGTAAGCTTATAGAAAGATATTATTTTTCTTGTGTTTTTGCCAATAATTGTGTTTAGATTTCCGAGGGTTGGGATGGTCAGATTCACATTCTACTATGTGATGTCATGAGGCAAGTGTCATCGGAATTCTTAACAGATTTAGTAAACTGGTAGCTATGAAGTTTATAGTTGTACAATATAGTCTGTGATGTTTGTTTTGAAGTGCCAGAATTCTTGCATTTCCTATCTTTCAGTGCTGTGCAACTTCTGGCATTTGTAACATACTGTTTTTTCAGTTAGACATAATCTTTTGGAATGGTAATCAGTGCTGCATTTATTTGTCACTTCCTAATATCTGAAGTGTCCTGGTCAATCTGTTAGTGTTTTGGAAGGTTTATTTGGAGATTCTTAGTTTGGCTGATTTCTTCAGCATGATGTGTGCAAGTACTGTGCTGTAACTTCTTAACTGTCCTGCTTGTTGCTTTTTCTTAATGCTTTTAGAGATTTCTTCTACTCTGTCTGAAGGGAAGAAGCAGCTCAATGGTAAGTATTCATCCTGGAGCAGGATAGGGAATGAATCTTAAACTTACTTGAATATTATTGAATGAGCAGAGTTTATCCAGACTTCTCTCTGTATTTGAATCAAACTCTGAGGCTCTAGTGAACTGTGGAAATTTCAAAAGACAGAATCCTAATCAGGTATTGTGATTTCTGTGTCAGAAAGTATTGTAAGACTGCAGTAGAGTAGTGTAGATAAGGGAGGTAAGAAATGAATAAGTAAGTTCAGCTTGTCTGCAAAGTGCTTGGAAGATTTTCTGCAAAGGTCTTTTCTATCCTCTCTCCTGTCCGGTCTCCCCATTTGTTTTGTTGCATCCATTTCTTTTTCTTCTTTCAAGGTGCAAAATTTTGCTTTTTCTTTTGAGCTTCATGGAGCTTTTGTCAGTCCATTTCTTCAGTCTGTTTGTGTCCCTTTGAACAGTGTCCATAACCATGTGTGGTTTGGCTGCTTTCCATGATTTGTTATTGCTCATATATTTCCTGAATGTAGGACAGTGTGTTCCCTGTAGGTTGCTAATGACAGTATCAGCATTCCCTGTTCCCTAGGGAATGCCAACAGTAACTAGCCCCTAGTGGGACTTTGCATGCTGATCACACCTTTTGTGACTGTCAGTTCTACTAATTTTCTATCCAGGTTGTAATCCTCCTGTCAAATCCAGCTGTTTCCAGTGTGGCTATGAGGATAACATGGGAACCTTTATCACTAGACTTGTTGTCCCATGGGATTGTGCAAAGCAGTTCCTAGAACAAGCTGAAGTTTGCTCCCTTGAGATTTAATTCTGCTGTTCATCTGGTTACCTTAAACTCTTTCATTTCATACCTGCCATCAGCCTTTGTCTTCACCACCAGCTTTCCTTTATTTATGATCACCATGACCAGTAGATCACTTTGCTTAATTGGTTCATTGATCACCTGAATCGTTGTCTTTTTATTGCAGTGTTAATTCTTGTTTTCATGTAGTGTCTTACAGTATTTCAGAATAATTCATAAATAACTTCATTTGCTGGAATATTCCATTTTATTGTGGCTGTTCATATATTTCTGTTGACCTGCAAAAGTAAACTGGAGTGCATGTGACCATGAATTCCTGTTATCTCTGGGGGCCAGCCTAAGCATATGATGTGTGTCCTCAAGAAAGGCTTAGCCTTTGAGAAGGCTTTTATCATTAGGTGATTGGTTTTCTTTTGCAATGATCTGACTGCTCTGCCATTTAGCTTCCTTGGCAGCTGCAGATGGTGTGTACTTAGGAGTAATTAAGGATCAAAGAATAAGTAATTTGACTGAGTTTTAATTGCTTTGGGTTAATTCTCCCATCTGGATGATCAAATATTTTCAACAGATTGGATTGGACCAGAGTGGCTCTCTTTGTTTTTATCTACTTCCCACATGGTGAAGCCACTCAATTACCGTGTTTAAGGTTGTAGTCATACTACAGAACTTACTGGCAGTTAGAAGACAGTAATCTGGGTAACTGAGAATTCACGTGCTAATTATTTTATGCATAGCCATTTCAAGTTTGCAAGGTTTGCCTTTGAATGGGCTTGGAACTAGCACTTACCAGCTGTTCAGTCTGCAGCTTTCTCTGTCATTATTCTATTCAACTTCTTTGTGTTAAAATTGATGAAGGGTTGCAGTTGCTTTTATCTATCTCTGTGCTAAAGTGTTTGCCAAATATGTGCAGTTCCTATTATGCCCGAGATTAGTACAGTTGACATTTTGAAAGACTGACCAACTGTTGCCTCCTAGCAAAGGCCTTTTCAGACTGTTTTGTGAAGTTTAATACTTAAAATAGCTGAATTCTGTGAAAATTCCTAGCAAAGTGCTAGGTAGAAAGATTAAGGTTGATGTCTTTACTTAACTGAATGACATGAAATTTTACTTGTGAATTAGGTTAGATCAGATGTCCCAAAATGAATTTATTCATCTGAATTGTATAAACAAATAGTTCTGTTAAAGGAAATTTGTTCAGATAACCTTGTGCTTCACTATCACAAAGTATAAAAGCACAAGGTAGTAACAGGTGAAACTGAGATCAAGCCACATGTACCATAAGGGCTGCAGACACAGGTACTGTGGTGTATGGAACTCCTAATTTCTGAGGTAGAACTTCATTTTCTAGGACCCTACTCTCCAAGAGAAAATGCTGAATAAAAACTAAATTTAAAAAGTACATGGTTGTTTTTGGCTGCCTGTGGAAATAAAGCCATTAAATATTATTCAGGGATATTTAGAACATTCAGTTAAAAAAAAAATAAAACCAAACCCCCAAACAGACCTGATGAGTATTTCTATTAAGCAAGCATCCCAGCAGCTATTTTACTGACTGTCTGCTCTTTGTAGGTATGCTTCCTGAGAAGAAAGTACTAGCTGCTTCTGCTAAAGACTTAACTCCGAGGTAAGCCTTTGTCTTTCATGGGCTATTGAGCATTTTATGTAATAATTCTGTGCAGTTCTTAGTACATGCAGGCAACTTCTTCGATGGTTAGCTCTGGATGTTTCAGCTAAATGAGTATATGTCGTTACCATCATCTCCGAAGTGGTAAAGTTGAGGTTCATGTTTAAACAACTTGCCAAAGGTCACATAGGCAGATGATTATTCTTACCCTGCTCAGTTGATTTCTAACACTTGTGCCTCCTTAGATCGTATAAAAGTGTATGACTTATATTTGCAGACTCCTCAGATTTGCTTTTTGAGGAAACTTCTAGAAAGTTATTCCAGCTGGGCTGATTACTTTTTTTGACTTTAGTTAATTTGTCCATAGGTGTACATATTGCCATGCCTTGAAAATGTGCTTCATTCCAAGATGGAATATAGTAAAATGTGATAGTTGTATTCAAGTTTCTACAATACTCAAAGTGAAGCAGGCCCTAAAATCTCATTGTGATACGCCTGCTGTTGTCACTGAGGTATCATTTTACTCCATGATGCCTTGAGTCAGCAAGGTTCAGTTTCTCACTTGACATGAATATCTCTTCTGAGTATGTGATCTCTGGGCTAGTTACATGCAGTCAGAAAATGTTCTGGCTTGTGAACAGCTGAAGTGTGCTTTATCTTCTGAAGTGCTCCCCAAACCTTGCTACCTTTCTTCCTACATGTATCTGGCATATTCTGGATGTTACTGGAAGGTGTGCTGCCTAGAATGGCTGTCAGGAATGTTTGCCAGAGGGATCATAGAATCACAGAATAGATTGGATTGGAAAAGACCTCCAAGATCATCGAGTCCAACCCCTGATCCAACTCCAAGTACTAGATCATGGCACTAAGGGCCACGTCCAATCTCTGTTTAAAAACCTCCAGGGATGGTGAATCCACCACCTCTCTGGGCAGGCCGTTCCAATGCTTGACTACCCTCTCTGTAAAGAATTTCTTCCTAACATCTAACCTAAACCTCCCCTGGCAGAGCTTGAGCCCATGTCCCCTTGTCCTATTGTTGGTTGCCTGGGAGAAGAGACCAACCCCCACCAGGCTATAACCTCCCTTCAGGTAGCTGAAGAGAGTGATGAGGTCACCTCTAAGCCTTCTCTTCTCCATCACTGCCTGCTTTTCTGGTCCAGTATTCTAAACAGTAGGTAGAAGTTACTTCCTGGCAAGTGTAAAGCCATACGAATAATTAGCATCCGAAGGCTTTCCTTTTTTTTACCTTACCTGGATTTGTAACAAGGTTGGGACAGCATGGGAACATAGGAATGAATGTAAAATCTAGATTCGGGGAGATGAAGGGAGATGGTTTTGTGGTATGTGCATCAGATCTTTAACTCTTGGAAGCCACCCTGCCTATTTAATGCTTTTGTCCGGATTCAAGATTCTAATCATCTCCTAAGGAAGGTTCATATACTGCAAAGAGGATGCATGTGCTTTTTAAGTAAAACTAATACCATATAATTTTAACTTCAATTTGCTAACTACCAGGATGCATAATTAGACTGTTACTTTAGTAATGTTTTCAAAATTACTGGCTTTGGACTTATCTCTTCAAAAATAGTAAGCAATGTATTTGGCTTGTAAATTCATGAAAGGTGCTCTTCTTGAAGACTTGTATTTAAATATGTCTTGATATGCCCAAAGAAATGATATACTTTTTTTGTTATTGTCTTTTCTGTTTTACAGTTATGATTGGTTCCAAACAGATAGTTTGATCACCGTTGTCATATATACTAAGCAGAAGGTAAGTGTATTTTATGAAAAGGAGAATTACAAAATCCAATTGTGATCTAGCTTGAATTCTGGGAGAACTGTATAAAAATTGTTATTTTTTTTTCCCTTGACTATGAAAGGATATGAATGCAGAGTTGGTGATAGTTGACTGTCAAGACAAACAATTAAGGGGGGAGATCATCATGGATGACTACTCATATCTTGTAGAAGTTGGTAGGTATTGTAATTTTGCAGGTCATTCTACTTTATTCAGACCCTCTCATTAGACCATATGCATTTTACATGTACTGTTTAATATTTTAATCCTTTTTCATTTAAGATGATTAAAGTACCTTGATGTAAATGAATTACATTGTGTATCAACTCACATCTTCATTTGTTAAATACGTACTAAATGTTTTACATGGGGACTAAAGTGAAGTAAGAAATCGATTTTAAAGTTGTGTACAATTTTTCTTCAAGTGTGTTTTTTATGGTTATTAAAATGGTCTTATTCAGAAGTACAAGTGCAATAATTCACATAAATGAAGATTAGTAGCTTTATATGAGCCATTGTTAAAAGTAATGGGAAAAATGGTGCCTTTATGTATGAGGCCTGTAGAAGTCATGAGTAAAATTTCAAGGCCAATAAAGATACATAGGTTTCTAGGCTCATTAGTTCACTCAGTATTCTTAGACTTACAGTGTAGGTGTGTACATACGTGTGTGTGTGTGTGTGTGTGTGTATATATGATGACTGGAATATAATTTTATTATTGCTTGACACAGAATTTGTTTGTCTTTATTTCAGACTTGGCTCATGCAGTTTCAGAAGAAGTGGCTGGTAATTTCTGTCTCTTGCAGCACTTCTGTATCTTTTCTAGGACAGTCCAATAGGAGTTGAACTTCAGTAATCCTTGTGGGTCCCTTCCAAGTCATGATATTCTGTCATTCTAATATCAGAATGTGGAACTTCAGTTTGTTTTTCTGACTCTTTGGATACTTTACAGTTTTACTTACCACCAGGTCCTGACACAGTCAATCAAACCATGCCATAACCCTGAATAGTTTTTTCTTTTTAATTATGGCATTTGGTCCTGTGAAAGTAGTAAGCTGATAGTGCTCTGATCCCTCTGAATATGACTAAATGTTATAACAGTTAGAAGTTAGTTCTGTTGTGTATTTGAAAACTGTTCTTTTCTGAGACTGTGATTTTCTTGTATTTAATTGTTCATTCAAACGACCTTGAAAAGAAAGTATTAGGTATTGATAGTTACCAATTTCCAGTACACGAGGAGTCTGAGTTCATGAGCATTTTTCTTGACCAGATAGGCTGTGAAGCTGTCCTAGTTCCACAGTCTATTTAGCCAATAAAGTGTATTAGTTATGCATATTAAATTAGTGCATGTTGTTTTAATTGCACTCTAAAACATTATAGAGTAATAACTAGAAGTATATTTAATTTGATATTTTAATTTAATGAATTAACTACCTGTGTCTTGAGAAATTTCTCCTAAATTCTTCTAAAAGTTAGTTATAACTGAGTGATTTTTTTTTTACAAAGTGTAACTAAAAGTAACAATGTGAAACCTTTTCTCTTTTAGTAAATATTGCTGAAAAAATAGGAAAAGTAGAGATTATCTTAAAGAAAAAGGATAACATTCATTGGAAAATGCTGGGACAGCCCTGGGGATGTCATAATACATTTATCAAACGCACAGACAGAGGTAAGCAATTTCGTGGCCAAGTTACCAACTGTTTTCTGACTTCTTGGACCTTGTTAGTCATTTGGTTTCTTTCAGGATTTTCTGTTTCTGTAGTTGTACCTTCATTTCTTTCATGATTGATGTCTGATCTTGTTGAAAACTACCTTTCAGGAGTTCTCCTTGAAAGGGTTCAACTTAGAGGTGTTTTTTTTCTTTGCTTTGGTTTGTTGGTTTGTTTAGTCCCACACTGGAGATGATGGTCTTTCAGGTTTGTAGAAAGACTGGAAGAACTTAATAATGTAAGGTGAAGACTGCCTGAGTCTTGTTCCACCTCATGGCTACCTGTGCGCTTTCCTTTCTGTGAATATGAGGGACAGTGCATAGATTTGCATCAATCATTATGGAAGTAACTGTAGTGAAGGATCAAAACCCTTCACTTCCAATGGTTTCTACAGATACAGTAACATCTTTCAACATTATGTTGTTCCAGCACACTGCATCTTTGTAGTTTGATCTATTGTATTCAAGGCACGTGTAGGTATTAAAGCCAGCTCTGAATAATCTGATGTGTCTGCAAGAAGCAGTAGATGTTATGTATGAGTTTACTTTGTGGTAACAGAATAGTGTGAACTTGATGCAGCACCAAAATATATTATAGTGATCAGTGGGGTTTTGGATCTTTTCACCTAAATTAAAAATTTCTGCACAATTACATTATGTAATATAAACACTGATATTATTGCAAGTTGCCCAGCTTCTCAAAAGCCTTCTTGCCCTCTGTCTAATAATGCTCAGAAATGGACTGTTTGGTATTAGTCTGCCTATTATGTGTGAAAGCAAAGCTGTACATTTTTTAAGAGCTAATCACATGTTGATCCCCATGTTGTACATCTCATACTACCTCTGTTATGCTACGTGGGCCTTCAAAGTTGAGATTACTGTGGTATAAAAAGGAAGACTGCATAAAAGCACATCTCTCTAACAACCTTTAGCTTACGTAGAATGTAATTTTCCTTATGAGAGTTTCAGAAACTGTTTTCGTCCACTTTAGTATTAGATTTTTCTTTAGTATTAGATTTTTTTTTCTTTAGATTTTTAATCCTCTGTATTTAAGGGCTTACAGACTGATCTAATATGTTGTCCCCTGTCCATTGCTCATTTCCTCCTGCCTTACTGCTTTCCAAAAAAAAAGAGAAAATAATATAAAAGAACAAGAGCCATAGAATAGGGTGACTTTGCAAATGAGGAAGGTGTGGATGATTGGATGCAATTGACAAAAATGCATTTGAGCATTTATAACCAATACTTTCTAGATTATTTATTTTGCATTTTTTTTCCTAGGAAGTCAATCTCCAACGTAATATTTGTCCTGTAATGCAGAGGACTGTTATAAGGTATAAAATACCTTTTATATAATTTATATAAATTATAAGGTATAAGATATTTTATATAATTTATAATATACTTTATTATGTATCAGTGACTGAGTTCACATCAGCTTAAATTGAATCTTCAGAAAACTTAAATTAAAGAGCTTGCTGAGCCTAGGTTTCTTCAGTTCCCTGATTAAAAAGGTGATGAATCTACCAAATAAAGTGGTATATATGGCTCTTTAATCCCTGCTCCAGAAACTTTTATTCTGCAGTTTTTTAATTTTAAAACCTCCAAATTTAAAATTGAGGATGCCAGAGGGTTTATAGAAGAAGAATGCTCAAGCCTATGTGTCTTTCCTTCATTCCAATCCTGTGCTTTCATCTCAGCCATAAAATCTACATGTTGTAGGCTTCTGTTTATTCAGTCTAGTGTTAATTAGACAGTCTCCTTTTCTGCTTAGAATTGTGCTCCCTTATACTAAATTGCAGAATTTTCATTTTTGCTTCCGCTTCTGTGGAAGCAAAATAATGTTATGGGTGAAGAAACTCTGACTCCTGACTGTTTTATAGAAAATTGTTGTCTTAACTCCAAGGCTGGGTTGCTGCTGGGAGTGATGGGCAGCCACCTTCCTTCAGCTGTATGGTCTAATCTCCATTAGGTTGGCACTAATAATACTTGAGGCTCTGTAATGAAATAACCTGAACAAAACAAGGATTAACATTCAGCTGGCTGATGGACACCGTTGGGTGATACATGCTTGCTGGAAGTGGGTTGGAAACCTTCCACTTGAAATGGAGGGGCAGCAGAGGGATTCGGCTTTTATACTTCAAAACTCTCTGTTCCAAGTGAGTAGGCTGATGTTGCTGCTTTAGCATACCTAGCATTATGACTAACAAGTAAGAAATAAGGATTGTCTTTGAAGTTTTGTCATTAAAGAAAAGCAAAAAACGTAATTCAAGGAAAAATGCTTAAATTAAACTCCCTTTTATGACAAGGAAGGAACAGTAGGCAAAAGGCTGATACTCTCCAAAGGTATCATTATCTGTGCAGCGGTTTTGTTAGTAAAATCAAATTTGTATGCCTATGAATCAGTGTGCTGCAGTTCTTGATTATAGCAAAGGAAGAAGTTCAGTCTGAAGAGTAATGTCTCTGCCCTGTGATAATACTGGGTTTTTGTGGCAAAGCTTTGCTAGCAGGGGGCTGCAGGAGTGCTTCTCTGAGATCAGGAGCTGTGATGCTGGCACTCGATGTCTGCAGAAAACTTGATCAAAGCTAACCTCGTCCCTAATTACTTTCTCCACCTTGAAAATTAAGATTTGCTGTTGGACACTTCATTGTGCTCCAAAATTGAGAGAAGAGTACCTTTTGTTTATGTATAGTAGCAAATCATGTGTCTTTGGTATCTGGCAGTTAACTTGGCTTCATGGGCTGATGAAAGCAACTGTTCAGCTTCAGCTTGCTACGAGGGGTTGGTGTTCTCTTATTGAAAGGTTTTTCTGCATTGCCACTTGTTTTTTCTTGTGGGTCCAGATTTTATTGGAACCACTGTGTTCTAGTTTTGGCAGGGATAGAGTTAGGGTTAAACCACAACACACTGATAATGAACTAATTTTAGTTAATACAGCAAAGGCTACAAACAAAACTAGAAGTTTACTTAGACCTAGGCAGGTCTCTGTTTTTAAAGGTGAGATTGAGTGAATCGGGATAAAAGTTCTGTATGGGAAATTAAAAAGAAAAACAGGAAGGTAAAGGTTATTTATTTGGAAAAGGCTGGAAAAGGTAAAAAAAATTTCAGGAAACAGTTAATGAATCATTTTTTTTACCTTCTCTCTCTCCACTCCCAAATATCTGTAAGAGTATTAGCTGATCAGTATTATGGGCTATTGTAGTGGGTTTCTGTGGCTGGGTTTTGGTAGTGTGTGGGTGGGGGCTACAGAGGTGGCTTCTATTAAAAGCTGCTAGAAGTTTCCCCTGTCTGGTGGAGCCAATGCCAGCCGGCTCCAGGAGAGGCTTCCTGCTACTGGCCAAGGCCGAGCCAGTCAGGAGTGATAGTAACAGCTTCGTGATAACATATTTAAGAACAGAAAGTTATTGTGCAGTAAAAACTTCCAGACAGAGAAGAGTGGAGTGAGAACATGGGAACAACGCAGACCCAAGATCAGTGCAGAAGGAGAGGAAGGAGCTGCTCCAGGTGCCAGAGCTGAGGTCCCTGCAGCCCATGGTGCAGACCATGGTGGAGCAGCTGTGCCCCTGCAGCCCATGGAGGAGCAGGTGTGTATGGAAGGAGGCTGTGATCCATGGGAGACCTAAGATGGATCAGAGTCCTGCCGGGGACCTGCATACTGTGAAGAAAGGAGATCACGATGGAGCAGGTTTCTCCTGGGTAGGACTTGTGGCCCCTGTGGGGGACCCACACCAGTACAGCTCATTTGTGAAGGACTGCACCCCATGGGACGGCCTCATGATGGAGAGGTCTGTGAAGGACTGTCTCATAGGAGAAGGACTCCTCTCCCTTAGCAGCAGAAACAACAACTGACCATAACCCCCTTTCCCCATCCCCCTGCACTGCTGGGGAGGAGGAGGGAGGACATGGAAGGAAGGAGGGGTGGGGGCAAGGTGTTTTTAGATTATTTTACTTCTCACTCTTTTGCTCTGATCCTGTTAGTAATAAATTTAATTAGTGTCCCCACTTTGAGTCTGTTTTGCCTGTGATGGTGATCAGTAAGTGACCTCTCCCAGCTCTTATCTCAGCTCGTGAATCCTTCACTTTTTTTTTTTAATTCTCTGTCTAGTTGCAGAGGGGGAGTGAGAGAGCGACTCTAGTGAGTACCTGGTGTCCAGCCAGGGTCAACCCACTACAGCTGTATTACCAACTTCACACATCCAGAACTGCCAGCAACCTCGGCATATTTATTTGTGTACTGTAGTTTGCAATCTTTCTGTGTATTATTTTTCAAATTGCAAAAATCTTTTTAATAATATTTATTTAGCAGGAGAGATGCTGGTGTTCTGCTTTACTTCAAGATTGGTATGAAATGGAATTATTGAATTTAATTTTTTCAGGGCTTTAGGCATTCTTTTTGATTCATCTGAAATGTTTGCTCAATCAAAGTAAGGAATTTGTAGGATGTTAAAGGAAAGGTGTGAGAAAATCTTAATAAAGAAAGATTTATTCCATGTCAGGGGCTTTACATTGTGTCTGTGCAGGCATTTTTAGTGGATAAACTCATTAATAGATATTGGAATAATTTAAGAAAATGACTGTACGCAGAAAAATGCCACGGCCATCCACTGTAGTAGATGGCCACGGCCAGCCACGGCAATACTGGTATGTAAGGAACTTTATGCTAATTTAGTCCATGCACAAATTGCATGTGCAGCTGAGATTTCCTGATCTGTTTTAGTATATTTCAGGCATAACTGCATGTATTTAGATGACTGTTGACTGTTCTAGCAGAGTTTATTTATACCCTTGGAAATAAAGTCAATTAGAAGTGTGGCTGAGCTAGAACATATTGTTTAAATCCTTAACTTTTAAACAATTGGTGGATAAATATGGTTGGTTTGAAAGCTGTCCTCTGTTTAAAATTATTTGGTTTCTGTTGTGGTTGAATTGACAGGCAATCCTGCACTTATTGAAGAAGGGAATGTTAATAGTGATGGCTGTTCCTTCAGGCAGGAATTGACTGCACTGTCACAGAGCACTCTGTAACTATTCTCCAGCAAACTCTTTAACTGTGTTTTTAATGAGGAGTATCTGGAAAGAGCAAAATGTTTGGGGTGATAATCCTGGAATAAGGAAACTGCAGTACAGATTAATTAATTGGAAAATGCTAATTCATTAGGTAAAATTACTGAAGTACTCAAAGTGATCCTTAAATGACTCTTGGGGA
Source organism: Myiozetetes cayanensis (assembly GCF_022539395.1). Lineage (NCBI taxonomy): Eukaryota > Metazoa > Chordata > Aves > Passeriformes > Tyrannidae > Myiozetetes > Myiozetetes cayanensis. The sequence goes on along the minus strand of NW_026087411.1, from coordinate 80,401,389 downwards.
ACACTGGGGAAGGAGAGTGGACAGGCTAGCTTACTGAGAACCCCTCTAACCTTTTTTGGTTGATGGTTGGTTTTGGTGTTTTGTTTTGGGTTTGTTGTTTGTTGTTTTTTTTTTTTTTTTTTTAAGTCCAGCAATCAGTGTCTGCTTGTGAATTGTAGTCCCAGGTAAGGATAAAGATCAGCCAGGCTTACTGACTTGCTTACTGACTTGACAGGCTTACTGACTCTGGTGCTCTTGGAAGTCAGAGCAAGGAAGCAATGGCAGTGGTTGCTTGAGCTGCAGCAATGCCTATAATTTCCTTTACATTTGATCTTGTATTTAGGGAGACTTCACTGGAAAATTGCATAAACCTTCTGTCAGGTAAGACTCACTTAAGAAGAGTCATTTTGTTGACTCAAGAAAGAATTTTGAAGGACATCAGGATTTAAGCCATGTACGTAAAATGAAATTAACATCTTCACACATTAGTAACAGCGTGTTTACTGTCACAAGTTACCTCCTTATTTTCCATGCATAATTTCCAGGAGTGTCTGCTCTGTGATCTTGCCAGACACAGTGGTTATGTTTCGCATTTTCCAGTCAGTGGGAACTTCACCAGAGTGCCACCACTTGTCAATAGGATGGACAGTGGCTAGCCACTTCCTCTGCGAGTTCCCTCAAAATCCACAGATGCATCTTGTCAGGTTCCATGGACTTGTACACCTTCAGGTTTCTTAGATAGCCTTGAACCTGATCTCCTATAATAGCTGGTACTTCCTTGTCTTGCCTCTGCTTTCCTAATATCTAACCTAAATTTCCCCTCCTTCAGTTTGTATCCATTATTCCTCGTCCTATCGTTTCATCAGTTCCTGACAAAGAGTCCCTCTCTGGCTTCCCTGTAGGGCCCCTTCTATATTATAGTTGAGAGTTGAGAAATACCTTCCTGTATTTAGCATTTGTTGTGAAATTAACCTTTGTAAGCATTTTTTATTTCCAGAAGGAAAGCATCCATGCCCTTTTTTCTTTGAAATACTTCTTCCTTGCTGCTTCATCCCTACTTAATGTTCTTCAGTCTCTGGCTGTAATCAACAAGCACATAGCCCTCTACTTTGTTGTGCTTTCAAATCGTATCTTAAACCCTGAAGTGCTGTAATGATGCAGATTACAGAGCTCAGGATGGCTTCTTAGTTATAATGGGTGCAGGGCTGGCCAGCATTACACTGAGTGGTTTGATACAGAGGTCGTTCCCAGCATAAATGATGGGTTATTACCCGTGTTGTAAGAGAGGAAGTCTGAAATGCAAACCTTACATAGTGCTTTTATTTATTTTAAAATGCTTTCTTTTTTCAGTTACCTTTTACCAGACATGTAGTTGATGCACAGGTTGAAAAGTACTGTATTTGAAACCAATGTCCTCGCCCCCAAAACAGCTGTGTTAACAAAATTTATGCTGTACATAAGACTTTGCAGTTGATTTAAGAAAGCATGTGAACATATAACTGGAGTTCATAATTCCTAGTTAGCCAAAAGGCACCAATTCATGTCTAAGATATTTATTCATAATGCTGAAGTGTTTGTTGCCTGTGTAAGCACAGATGTTCGTTTCATTTTATGTCATGTATAAGCATTTAAGTATTGGAATTGTGTACCTGAAAAATTGTGCAAAGCTGTATCAGAAATTCTTCTTGTGCAAATAACAGTCAAAGTGCAACACTATGGGGTAGTCAGGCCAGTAAATATCTGAGATGCTGGGTGGGTTTGGATAGTCTGTTGCTAAGGGCTGTGGTGCTCTCCTGGCTTATGTTTTGTTTGCATTACACCAGCTGGTTTTGGTCTGCACACGTGTACTCCTGCTGTAGTTGCATGGTGAATTCAGTGCAGGTGCAGTGCAGTACAAGGGGTTCTGTTTTCTGCTAGTTTTTGGTGCTTTTCTTCTTCTTCACAGTCATTGCTGATAACTCAGAGGCCTAAAGTAAGGCTGTAAATGAGTCCTTAGTCCAAACTTGTATAAATAATTGTAAGTAATTATACAAGAAGCATCTATATTGTTTATATAACTGTACATAGTGAAATACATACATTTCTCTATCTCTTATTGGAAGATATATAAGAAACAAAAGACAGCTTGAGACTTAACTAACAAGTAAAATCATATTTTTAGAACTGTTCTACAGAAAATGCAAGTTGGTTTCTAAGACAGAAGTTACCCATGACACCAAGCTCTTCTGCTTAATGTTGCCTAAGGGCACACATCTCCGTGTTCCCACTGGACAACATGTTTACCTCAAACAAACTATTACAGGTAAGAAAAATTGAGAATGTAGTAATGGATTCCTTTTCGTAGTCTTGAGAAGAATGCCAAGTCCATGGCCAGTAATCCCCTAGTTGTAGTTAGAAAGTCTCTGCTTCCAGGATCACAATCAGTGCTTAATAATGAACTGACTGGATTAATATTGATGGAAAGCTAACTATTGAGGTGGCTGGCATTTACTGTTGACCTTTTTGGCTCTACTTTCAACTCTCTCTTTAGAACATTCTCCTGAAGTAGTGCTGTTGATCTTTGAAGGGGGAAAACTTACTGTGTATGTGTTACATACCATTAGTCAGTTCCTTTTAATTTTTTGAAATGAGGAGGGTGTTGTATTACAATTTTGCCTTTTCTTCCCCTTCTTCTAAGGGATTTATAGTAGTCATGGTAGCACTACTTTATACTCCAGTTGCACAATATTAATGATAACATGAAGCTGCGAGACTAATGTATCTTGAAAAGTGTGTTAATGTGCTATTCTTCAAAATTTTGTTAAAAGGTGGACTTCAGGAAATGGAAGGCCAAACAAATATCTGGTTTATTTTTTTTAAAGTACTTTCTAAAATTTGTATATTAATGGTTATATTGGTCACTGTACTTGGATTGCAGTATGCATGGTAGAGAGATTTCTCAAAAGAATTTTTAAATATCCATTAATTGAGAACTGTTTGCTTTCTCCTGCCTAATTCTTTGCTGGTGTCCAGCTCTTGTGACCTTTCTTTCTGTCATTACACAACAGATTTTTGAAATGATACTGCAAGAAAGTATAACTGTGGAGTACTAAAACTCTGCTGTTTAAATTTAGAAAAAAATCAAATTCTGTTATTTGAAAATTAATGAAATTGTTTAGATTTTCATGTTCTTTGGGGATGACTCAAGATCTTTTAATCCAGTGTTCTTAATTGCTAGATAGCACAGAAATAACTTATTGTGCAGTGGCCTGAAATTTTTAATTGGAGGTAGAAGGCTTCCAATTCTGGTGCAGTGGAAAGTAATATACTTGCCTAAAAGCATGAGATGGTGTTATTTTTATGGGATATACAGATTATTTATTTACTTTTTGTTTATTTTGGTATCTGTTTGTAGTAACTGGATGTAGAGTGCTTTTCATATTATTTCAGCTGTCTTTTGGCCTACTCTCTAGGGACAGAGGCAGTAAAACCATACACACCTGTATTGCCTTTTTTGCCATTGGATTTCCAAGAAACATCTCACCATGATGGTGTGCATATATATTTAATGATTAAAATTTATTCCTGTGGGCTGTTCACACAGGCACTTGACCACCTACAAATTGGTAAGTATATGTTGGGTTTTTTTGTGTTTGCCTTGTCTTTAAAGATTCACTGTCTGACCATTTTGATGTTCTTACTGTTTGCCTACTTATACATTGGGACATATTTATAACTTTTTTTAAACCTTGGTTTCCATTCCCTAAATGTACAGGCTTATCCTCACTGTGACTAGGAGTTGTCCATTGCATAAAGCTCTCCTGACTGATCTGTGTGGACTGTATCCCACATTAGAGTTGATCACTTTGATGTCAGATGCTCTGAGAACACGTTCTTTTAGTTTCACATGAAGAAAGCTAGGTCTGTTTTATGGGACTTAGGATGCACTCCCTTTTTCACTTCAGATACAGAGGTAGATTTTTAATATTGACTTTGCAAATGTTTGTGTACTCATATCTTGTAAAATCCACCAAGAAAAAACATTTTGATTTTATGTCTCTTAACAAGAGTGATTCTTATGTGAAGTGTATAGTAACTTTCTGAAAGGAACTTTAATACTACAAAGATGAAGGCAATATGAAATGGCCTTTAAAAAATCAGAATACTAATTAACTTGTTTTCTTCTACTTAATGTTTACCTTTTTCTTTTCTCATTTTTTTTTTAAATAAAGGAGACTATATTTCTGTCAGCAATCCTGAAGGCAACTTCAAGAAGTCGCAAGTTCAATCTTCAGAAGATCTCATTTTATTGGCAGGAGGCACAGGCTTCACACCAATGGTTAAACTGCTGAATTTTGCTCTGACTGAAGTTAGTTGTCTCAGGTATGTACAATTCTTATGATTTAACCCAAGTTAGAAGGAAGAAACATAATGGTCAAGCCTCAGTGTTAATAAAACAACTAACAAAATAAAAGGGTATGAAAGCATTTTTCTTCAACTGGCATACCAAGTTGAAGCTGGCATGCTTAAGGGAAGAGTGTCAGAAGCTTAGGCAACTGGCACATATTTGGTTATTACCTATCCTCAACGTAATGGGCCGATCTGCATTTTGGATTTTAGTTGTGGTACAAATGAGCTCACTGATAAAGACTTTGAGGAGGTTTTTTTTTAAATAGCTTTCCATTTGAGTGTCTCTTTTTAGTACTGAAATATTTAAATGTAGGTGCTGTTCCTGAGAAGGGCTACAACTGTTTGCTTACAACCTCTCTCTGATATATTTGAATATTGTTAGCATATTGTTTTCACCTGCTAAGTGACAGTAGCACATTGTTACTGGATGAGTTCCAGTTTTGAAAAAAGTGCCACTTCTATAAGCAGAGCATTAAGTGTTATTCAAATGCATGGAAAGGTGTGCATTGGATATGCATTCTATACTCTCCTTGTAAAATATACAGAAGAAAACATTACTTGTTCTTGGTAAGGGAACAGGTTGTTATGTCCTTCAGAACCCCGGAAGCATTACTTCTGCTTTTGAAACAGCATAGAGAGAGGTTAATTGGACACTAATCTTCATACTAAAGCTAAAAACAATGAGATGTACTGCAGAAGTTTGTTTCTAAAAAAACAAATCTCTAAATTGAGACACTATTCTTATATTGTTCATATTTCAGCAGTGACATATAATCCTGTTTTGTGAACAGAGAGATTGTGTACTGTCTGGCTCTTACAAAGTGTCCTGTATTGTCAGTAGCAAATAGCAAGTGGCTGGCTGGCTTTGCCAATCCAAAGGGTAAATCAATCATCTGACAAAATGCTTGGGAAGCAAATTTTTAACACTTTTCAGCACGTTTTCTTATGGGAATTCAATGTTAGTTTAGGATGCAGCAGCATCTGTTTTCTTACTGGTCAATTCCATAGTAAACAAATTTTTCCTTCTTGCTGTGGAGGCTTGTTAGGTGAATGACTTGACCTGGTACAGGTTCTGGTTATGTGCAGACACTTAATCATTTGTTTTGCTGACTGTTCCAGGCGATTTAGTTTCTTGACCTTATATGTGCTCTTTAACCATTAATTTCTTTTTTGGGAAAAGATTACAAGAGTGTCTTTAATATATGTATGTTTATCTGTATGAGATACATGTATATATAAACAACATAAGTATACTTTGCATAGAATTATCTTATTTAGCAAAGTAACTGTTGTCCTAAGCTTGGATTACACTTGCTAGAACACAAATTGCAGAAAGCTGAGGAATAATCTGTACAGTGATTGACTTGTCACCTGAGGGTGCCAAAGCAACCTCTGTCTGGAGTGCAGGGCGAGTGCTGTGGAACTTCTGGAGCTGCATTGTGAGTGCTGGAGAATCTGCAGTTTCCCTAGGCAGCATCTGCTGTTATGTAATGGGCTGGGATCAATGGATTTTCATTCTTGCTGTCTAGTCAAAGTTTCCCTATTATCTCTTAAATCTGCTATTTCTTGCCTACAGTAAATGGGGAAAACAATTTGTTCTCTTCCTACCTGCATTATCCTTTTGTGCATGAAGTCATAATGACTTGTTTCCTCTCTTACAGGCCAAATTGTATTTGGCCAAAGTATTAATTAAAAAAGAATAGCAGTCCTCTAGGCTTCCTTCTTAAGATGAGGGTTTTTTACTCCTTTTTTACTGATGGTGTATAACTGCAGACAGTTATCAGTTAATGGATACATTCCTTTAAGAAGGCACTAAACACTAGATGGAGGGCTAATGCTCTTCTCAAGTATAGGATGCTTGTAGTCTATTATTGGTTCTCCTTGATAGTTGTATCTTCCCTTGTCTCCAGCTTTTCATTCCTAAATTACCACTCTATCCTCATATTCACTTTTAATATACTATCCCACTTTCATCATCATTCTTGTTTGGAAGGTGATTTTGTAACTTTCTACCTCCTCTTCTTCCTAAAATCCTTTTTAAGGATCTCTAACTCCTCTCTGTACAGCTTTCTATAGGACCTCACATACCATTTTTTTTTTAGTTTATTAAAATCTGCATCCCTTGAAGTAGCTTCCAGTATGCTAGTTTCACCCTATTTCCTTCCAAAGGGCTGATGAACTTTCTAATTTGTTATCTAAACTTTTGTCAGCATTCTCTCAACCTACTTTTCTTTACTGGTGGGGATCATATCTCTTCATTTTAGCTGGGTTTTCTGTTCTCTTGATAGTGCCGAGTACTGAGTAGCACTGCAGCAGATATATTTGTCTACACTGGGGAGCATCAGTAAGGGTGTCTCAAATAACCAATTTGTACCTGTGTACCCAATGAACAAAATGCATGACTTTTCTATGCACTTTCTACTGACTTTTTCCCCACCTGTGTAACACTCGATGCTGTGGTGCACTGTGCCAGCATTTAGAGTGCTGCATTCTTTCTTGTAGTGAGCTTTATTTTCCGGGTTTTCAGAGGACCCCAGTGAGGATACAGTGTGGCTGATGTGGGGCTGTTTTGTTTTATACCAGGCAAGTTTTCCAAAGCTTGTTCACTGTATCTCATTTTGAGTTGCAGTGCATCTGGGACTTGTTTCTCTCAGTAACACTACAGGTGATGTGTATGATACACAACATATGTATTTTATATGTTTATGAGTTTTTATATTTTGACAGCAGAAAATTAAACGTTTCTCAAATACAATATGATCCCTTTTCTTTGGCATTTGATGTAGCCTATAAGAGTTTTCCTAGTATTTTGAAGTGCTTGCAAGGGGAAAAAGGTCAGTAATCAGAAAAATGTGGTTTTTTCAGTCTGGGAGAACATGGGCTTCTAAACTGCAGTTGAAGAACAGCTGGAGATCATGAACTCTCTGCAGAAGCCCTAGCATACGTGAAAGATGTGTGAAAGATTGCTCTCTGCAAAGTATAGACCAAGAGGTGATAGGAATTAATAGTTCCTGTGCAGCATCACGTAAACATACTGTGTAGCACTAGTCTCTTGGAATCAAGCTTGGCTTGTAAATGGGACACTGGGTAGTGAGAGTGCTGTGTTGTGGAACTAGAATTGCAGGGCTGTGTGATGTGCAAGGTCAGCAAGCTTTGCTGACAGGTACCCTTGTGGTTCTGCATGCATCCCAGTGCTCTGTCTTCCTGCAAGTAGGGCACCAAACTTATTGCTTCTGACAGCACAGCAATGTACTCTCTCTGTGCAGAGCTGTGCCTGAGTAGAAAAAGCAAGCCCTCTGGGATTCATTCAGGAACTACTTGCATTTAATAGTACATCATCTGTTTTACGTGTTGGTGTGGCCTCACCTAGAATATTGTGTGTGGTTTTGGGCACCCCAATATAAGAAAGAGATTAAGCTCTTAAAGAGCATCCAATGAAGGGCAGCAAAGATGGTGAGGAGCCTTGAGGAGAAGCTGTATGAGGAGCAGCTGAGGTCACTTGGTCTGTTCAGCCTGGAGAAGAGGAGATTGAGGGGAGACATCATTGCAATCTACAACTTCCTCATGAAGGGAAGAGGAGGGGTAGGCACTGATCTCTTCTTTGTGGTGATCAGTGACAGGACCCAAGGGAATGGCCTGAGGTTGTGTCAGGAAAGATTTACACTGGATATTAGGAAATGGTTCTTCACCCACAAGGTGGTTGGGTACTGGGGAAGCGGTCACAGCACCCAACCCTGATGGAGTTCAAGAAGCATTTGGATGACACTGTCACACACATGCTGTGACACTTGGGAATGGTCCCATGCAGGGCTAAGGGTTGGACTCGATCCTTGTGGGTCCCTTCCAACTTGGCATATTCTTTGATTCTGTGATATAACTGATATAACCAATCAGTTTTCCACAGTGTTTTAGTCTGTCACTAGCAATAAAGGAGAAGGTAGGTTTGTGTGGCTTCATCAAATGGTAAATTCTGTTTTGTAATGTTAGTCTGTGTTTTACCTCCACTGTAGTATAAAAATCTGAAGAGTTAATGGCACTGACCTTAATGACAAAACATTTATTTTTATGTGAACTATCTGGCAAATATAACACTTGTAAAACTAGCTTTCCAGGCAAATAGTTTTTATAAGTCAACTGAGTAGAGTAAGATGACCTCATACAGAGCTGTAGTTAGCTTTGAAGTTATGAGTTAATTTTCTCCACTGTGTTAACATTTCATCTTTATGAAATTAACATTGACATAACCTTCCTAATTCCAGTTTCACCTCTACAAGCTGGTGTGTATAATATTAAGAAGGTGTACAGAGTTCATATACCAGCTAATAATTGTAATGCTCAAGGAATGAGAAACCATTAGATAAAACTTGACAAGTTTTGTTGTCATTTCAGTCAGGTCGTAGTAACTTTAAGAGACTTTGTTTTTCTTAGGACAGTGGTTCCTGAACTAGAGGGTGCAAATGCAGACAGGGTTATGGGATTTAGAAGAAAGGCCACTAGTCCAACAGACTTTCAGTTACACCAAGAAAGAAATTATATTGAGTTAGTGGCAAAAAGATGTGAGAATTGCGGAGTTGCAAAAAAACAAAGAAATAAAAAATGTAAGTAAAAGGTTTCTGTATGATACAATAAGTTCTGATTGTTTAACGTGTTTCAAATACAGAAACAGTCTGCAGTTAATTTTTTTGTTTTTTTTAAGGACAGTGAAGCTGATCTTCTTCAACAAAACAGAAGATGACATACTTTGGAGAAACCAACTAGAGCAATTAGCGCTTAAAGATGAAAGGTATTTAAAAGTCTTGTGGAGAACAACTTGAACCATCTCAGTCTATAGGAGAACAAGTCTTGGAGCTTAGGCTAACTGTACAGCTTTGTCACAAGGACAGATTCTGATTCCATAAGTTCTTAGCTAAAGATATAATGGGACTTAGGGAGTGGAAGGAGTTGTATTGGTCACAGATGCTTAGCAGAGGTTATGTCATTATGTTCCGTAGGTTCCCAGAGGAAGCCAGGGATTTCATTGGACAGTGTTTAGTAGATGGTTATTGGATAGTTATATGTTAGATGAGGTGATTTTAAAGACTGAGAAGTCTTTTGATGGTGAAGAAGATTTGCCTTAGCCTTAACAATAGAAAACACAGATATGCAAAGAGAGGCATAGAAGTGATAGAGGATAGTGTACCCCAGGAGCAACATTCTGAAAAGTCTTTTTGGTGTCACTTGTTGGGAAAATACTTATGTAGAAATTCAAAGTTTAAATAGGCTTGTTACTTTCATTTTTCTTTACTAGTTGTTGGATTTTTCCCTCAGTTACATATTAATTTTGGATTAAAATGCACTAGTACCCATGTAATGTCAGCTTAATTTAGCTGGCCATAGTTCTGTCAGGAGACACAGGATTGTCCCCTTACCTTTTAATTTCAGTTCCCTTGCTGTTATCACTAGATAAATTGTCACTGCTTAGATTTTACATGATGAAAAGTATGTTTTCTTTATGCTTACCTAATTCCTAATTGAATTGTTTCTTGGTTGAAACCACTTGTTCCTTCACAACACTGAAGTGAAAAATCAATATTATTTCATACCTTGTGATGTCTGGCACATTCGAAGCTTCATAGTCTAGACACTGTGCAAATTTACAGTAAAAACCTTTTCTCCCTTTCAGTAAGAGCCTCAGATATACAAGTGCTTGTTTTTTACTGAATTACTATTCAGTTAGTGAGTTTTTGAAACCACTTATAATACTTCCTCATTAATGAAATTGTGCTGACATTTTCACAGTAAAATCTGTGCTGTAGTATCTTAATTGGTCCCAGCTGGTTTCTTTGTTGTTGTTGTTGGGGCTTTGGTGTTGGTTGGTTGGTTATCACCTTTTTTTGATAGGTGAAATATGCAGTTACAATTTTTAACATTGAAAGATTTGGTTAAATAATTAAATATACAGTATTAGAGGTAATTTGAGTGGGTTGATTGATAAGAACAACTAAATATCTCTCAGATCTGACACTGCAGTGGGGAGCTGAGCAGAACAGGAAAGTAATTACAGTGTCATGTAATGACACCATGTAAAGTCATCAGTGTCTTGATCAATAGCATTTTGTCTAGCAGACTTCTAATCAGAGGCAATATTTATGAAATATTCTTCTGCTTACCAGGTTTGAGGTTCAATTCATTCTTTCACAACCAACAAAGGACTGGGTAGGTAAACAGGGGAAGATTTCTTCACCTCTTCTCTCTGAGTTTGTGAAAAGAAGCAGAAAGGACTCCAAAGTGCTTATCTGCATCTGTGGTCCAACACCTTTTACAGAACAAGGAGTACAGTGAGTATTTTGAATGATGAACTAAAAAGCAAAGACTTTCAAAAAATTTTATCAGCTAATCAGCTGTAGTGTTTCTGATTTGGTAGCCTTTCAAAAATGGCCTTACATTTTCTGCTTTGCAAGAAAACTTTAAAAATGTTCTAAGATATAAACAAAAAAAAAGGGATGTTAAAAAAAAGAATTTAAAGAAATTACTTGACATCATACTTGAGGAATATGTTTATATTTAGTGTGTAGCTAAGTAAGTATCAGAAATATGTAAGTTTCATGAGTTCTAGTAAGTTGTACAGAACTTTGTAAGAGCATATCTTTCATAGTGACTGGTCTTCCCCAAGGGTTTAAATGCTGCTTTTAATCTGATGTTCATAGAAAAGTTGCTGTAATAGGAAATAAACTTTCTGTGTTGGTGTTAGCTTGACAAATTAAGTTATGGAAGTAAAGTTGAAAGCAGTTGTTCTATACAAGCATTTCTCTTGTTTATTTTTTTTAATTAATGCATTTATTTATGTCTGCACCTAATACTTTTCTTGTTTTATGTGCATATTTAGAGATAAAACGTCCTCTAACTTTCTCTTGCCCATCTCCAAAATATTGAACCAATATGACATCATTTGAATTTCTGCAGTACTACTGAAGTCAAGGTGGATTTAATGGAGGGTGGAATTGGCCAATAATAATGCTGCCTCTTGAGAAATCTGAGATAATTCAAGTGATGTCTGTATTAATTTTTAGAAATTGCTTTCAGGATCCAAAATGTTAATGTAGTATATCTGAGCTCCTTGGCTTTGTTTCCTAAATATATTTGCAGAGGTTAATGTCATTGTGCATGTTTGAATAAAAACAAGATGGTTGCTGATCTCTGTCTGTGGTGGGTTTTGAGTTCCAACTATTAATATTACCAATTTGATTTGTGACTTTCAGGTGTATGAAGGATCTTGGATACTCCCAAGAAGAGATACATGCTTTTACTGCATAAACCTGTATGAGGATATCAATGTTTGTTTGTATAATTCAGTGTTATTTATTTATCTTCATGAATTTAAATAAGTGAGAAGCAATTTTGTAAGACTTGAAATTTCATTCTTGGTACCAAACTATTTCTCGGAAGAATTATATCTTTGAAAAAAAATTTATACTGTGTTTTATCTTCTTTTTGTAAATATTTTTGCAATGCTTAAGTCATCCAGGGTATTAATTTATTGTAGAGGCAAGCAAAAAATTATAGTATACATTACATAAGATATTTCATGTTGTTGGTTTATGAGAATTCTTAAATTTATGAAAAGCTCTGATTTAGGTTTTGACTTGATAAAGCTTATTATTTCTTACTGTAAAATGTCCTAAGAGCAATACTGTCTGAAATTAAATATTGCACTGTAACTCAGGTAACTGGTCATTGAAAAATGTTCTTTTTCGTCTAATGTCCCTATTTGATTTGCAAGTGATCCAGATAAATGTTTGGCTTTGTAAACAAAGAATAAAAGTACCTTTGGTAAAATATAAAATTTACATCAAATAATAAAAAAATAATAATTTTATATTACTTTCTGCATTTCTGTAATTTTTCTTGTATTTTCAGTTTATAATGTCATACAGAAAGGTTTCCACAAGCTTAGTACACCATCTGAGAACTCAAAAGAGACACAGAGTCTTGGTCTCCCACAAAACTTCCCATGTAAACTCACTGGTATTGGACAACCCTTGTTGTCAGACATTCTGAGCGAAAAACCAGCTTAAACCCCACAGATACCAGGGTCAGGACCATAGAAATATATAAAAATATTTGACAGGTTGCATTAGTATTAGATGAGGTTATTTTATTTAAATCATTTGTTTAAATAATTTACTGCATTACTAAAAGTGTACTATCATGAGAAAATAATCTGCTGTCTAATAGCAGTTCGGATAAAAAAGCAGTAATGCAGCTCTTCCCCTTCTAAATGTCAGTAATATCTGTGGGCATTGTTTTGTATGAAATCCAATACTCTTTATGTCTTCCTGTTGTGCTGAATGGGTATTTCTTCCTCCTAAGCAGCCAGCTTGTAGCTGTGGCTACAAGCTTTCTTGAATAAGAAAAATGCTTTAGTGTTTTAGTAACCTTTAAAAAGGTTAAATAGCTATCTGACAGTGAATGGCTATGCTAAACTGAACTGTCATCGCTTCAGTACCCCGTGTTTATTGAACTTGAAGTTAAAAAAGGATCTGAGTGTCAGTCATTGCCTATAGGAAACAAGTTCACAGAATCATTAAGGGTGGAAAAGACCTCCAGCATCTTCGAGTCCAACCTGTGACCAGTGCCCACCTTGTCACCCAATCCAGAGTATGGAGTGCCGTGTACAGCTGTTCTTTGGACACCTCCAAGGATAGAGACTCCACCACCTCCCTGGGCAGCCCCTTCCATTGCCTGACAACCCTTTCAGTGAAGATATTTTCCCAGTACTCAACCTAAACCTCCCATGGCACAACTTGAAGCAGTCTTCCTCTCATCCTGTTCCTTGTTCCTGGGAGCAGAGCCTGAGCCCCACCTGGCTCCACCTTCCTGTCAGGGAGTTGCAGAGAGTGAGAAGGTCTCCCCTGAGCCTCCTTTTCTCCATGCTGAGCCCTCCCAGCTCACTCAGCTGCTCCAGCCCCTTTCCCAGCTCTGTTTCCTTCCCTGGACACTGTGCAGCCCCTCAACATCTCTCTTGCAGTGAGGGCCCAGGACTGGACACAGCATTTGAGGTGGTACCTCAGCAGTGCCCAGCACTGACACGGCATTAAATCACAATCTCTCATTCTTCTCTTGCAGATAGATCTGTAAGCTGGCTCTTGCAGCTGCATGATGTGGAAAAAGGAGAATATTTTTCATTCCACCTACAGTCTTCATTGCTTTGACTTTGTCAAGGATGATATCCCTATGGGGATTCCTTCTAGACTGCTCCATGGTCTTTTAGCATGGAATTCTATTTTTTCAATTGAGAAAATACCTGTTTAAGTATCTTTTCGCAACAATTGAAATCCAGATCACATTCAAGACAGTAGTTGAGAGCAATAATAATTTGATGTCTGTAGTGGAGTTAAGTGGAGGGACACTCTTTTCCAAGTTCCAAAGTGGACTTTCTGCTGAGATGAGCAGAGCTGCTTGTTTCCCCCAGGGCAGGCTCTCAAAATTTCAGGCACTTCGAGGATTTTTCAGATGTAATTTAGGATTAATTGTCACACTTCTAAAAGCCTCTCATTTCCTTTAAAGTTTTGAATAGATCTGTTATTACTCATAACTTGCTTTGCCACAAGTAGCTTAGCAACAAGTGGTCATTTGACCTTACTTCAACTTTCTAATCTGCGTATGATACAATTTGTTAAAAATGCCTGGAGTGTATCTTTAAGTTTTACTTATATTGTTCTAACTATTAGAAGACTTGTTGAAGTTATAAAGACTTGTTGCAGATTATAAATTTTATAATACATTCCTAGAATGATGGACACCAGGCTGAGCAGCTAAAATCAAGACTCATTTATTGTAGAATCATAGAATCAGCTGGGTTGGAAAAGACCTCTGAGATCATCAAGTCCAACCCTTGGGAGCTGGGAGTGTTTAGCCTGGTGAAAAGGAGGCTGAGGGGAGACCTTATCACTCTCTACAACTACCTAAAAGGAGGTTGTAGCCAGGTGGGAGTCAATCTCTTCTCCCAAGTAACCAGCAACAGGATGAGAGGACATAGTCTCAAGCTGTGCCAAGGGAGGTTCTGGTTAAACATCAGAAAGAATTTCGTCATGGAAAGGGTTGTTAAGCATTTGAATGGACTGGCCAGGGAGGTGGTAGAGTCACCGTCCCTGAAGTGATCAAGAAATGACAGCATCAGTGCCATGGTTTAGTTGATGAGGTGGTGATCAGTTAAAGGTTGGACTTGATGATTTTAGAGGTCTTTTCCAACTTAAATGATTCTGTGATTACTACAACTGTTCTGTGTTCATGTGTGAGTTCATGTTTATAAGGTATATCACAAAGCATAAGGTATATCACAAAGCAGCTTGTGTGACTTATAAAACATGCCAGAGAAATAAAGTACTTAAAATCTTCAGATGAGTGCTTCCAGCACATTTCTTCAACCAACTATTCCGGGCTTAGATGAATATCAGCATGTGTTTTACACACAAAACAATTATCTCTGATCATATAAGCACTAACTTATGGCTCATTTTTTTTAACTTTGTAGGATGATGTTGAAAGTACCATGACTGCTTTTGTCAAGTTGAGATACTTTCCTGTTCTTTCATCCATACACATTATTACATGTTTAAAAGTTATGAGGCAAGGGGTAAAATGATAGAAAAAAAAAAAAAAATTAAACACCTTACAGTGCAGAGTTTTGCCTGCCAATTTCAATCTCCCCGGAGCAGGGTTTAGCTTGAAAGTTAGCTGTCTAAAATGAGGTGCCTGAAGCTGAGCTACTTTTCTGAGCTCCCTTTGTAATCACTAGAATTCAAATCAGCATAACCTGTCTGAGGGCTGGTTCAGCTGTGCTGAGGTGTGGGATTCAGGGTGCCTAGGGCCATTCGAGATGTTCACCTATCCACAGTATCTTTCTTGTTTTTTGGTTGGTTTGTTGGTTTTTCCTTCAGTTCACGCCTGTCAGACAATGTTTGCTATACATCTGAAGCCCAGTTCACTGCCTAAATCTCCTATCTTGCTGTTTAGGTCTTTGATCGCTGGTGATGTAATGCAACAATATCTGACTGGAGCTGAAGTAGAGATTTTTCCAAATGTCTGGAAAAATCCTTTGCATTTTACATCGTTGGCTGTATCCTTTGGAGTCTTTCTGTGACAATAGCTACAAAGTGCTGTGAAAGCAGGTGTAGCTTTTAATTTATTTTCATTGTCTTCAAGTTTTTCCTGTATATTTTTATTTTTATTACATGTTTATTTTTATTACATGTATATGCCCTCCTAAAGGATTAATAGTGTTATGATGTTCCTGATATTACTTTAAGTGGTCTTGTTAAAATAACTGTTATCACACAGTCATCAGCAAGAATAATCCTGCTTCATTTTATTCCTTTCTACAGATATTTAAATCTACTTGTAGGAGGGGTTATGTCATTTTCTAGGTCAGTCTGAAGAAATTTGGATTGAAAAAAACCCCAAATTCTCTGTATCCCTGCCCTTTCAACTTCTTGAGAAGATATAAATATTAAAGTTGCCAATCACTGAGAGAAAAAAACCTCAATTTATATTTTTGCAGAGCTGTCTTGGAGTCTGTGATCAGTGGCTTAACACTCCAGTCAGAGTCCAAATTTACTCAGTCATGAGCCAGAGTAAATATTCCCTGGCTGTTTTGCCATACAGTCACATGCGTATGCAACACAGATTCTCTTAGTTAACTACCTGCCTTTCATTCTTTGATTCTCCTGTTATTGGACAAATTTCATGTTTTGCCAGCTGAAGTTTCAGGGCAGGTCTGGGTGCTTAGTTCCTATGGAAACAGACTAATGTCTTCACACAAACTGGACATGCTGAGTTGCTGTGGCAACACAGGTAAGAAATTCTGGTAGGTGTAGAAAATGTTGAGTCTGTGCTGACTGCTAAGTCTGAGCATCTGGCATCTGCCAGGAGCTGGTGCTGAATGGCCCAGAAGGGAGTGGAGAGCACTCTAGGATGCAAATGATGGCCTTAAGCCTTTAAAACAGCAGAATTTCCCTCCCAGCTTGCATATCATTCTGCATTTAACCACAAGAAATGCACTTGCCTTGTGCGTTGTGTAGCTTCCCAGGGGATATACAGATTCTGTTATTGACGATTGAGCTTGTAGAGGTCAAAGAGGAATGTCTGGTTTTTGTCACCAACTTGCAAATGTTTCTAATTGAAATGTACCGGCTGGCAATCCTATCTATATTTGCGTCTGGAGACAGAAAACAGGGTCCTGTTGGAAATATTTTCTCCTATTTGAAATAAGGAATGCATTTCAAATGCATTGAGAAGAGACAAGGAAGATCTAGTCATTGTGGATTTAAAAGCAAGTAAAACGAAGTTTGAATCACAGAAGATAAAAAGATACGTATATATTCACATGGCAGAAAATGGGGTGTGGGAAAGGGACTTGAGATAATGTGATAGAGGGATAACTAACTTCATGCTGCTTGAATTGACTAAACTGTTGGTCATGCAAGAGAAACTTTTACCGATGTATATTTAAAGACAGGTGTGTTAGTTAAAGCACAGTATGATATGATCTTTCTCCTCACTAAGTCAGAAGTGGTGTCTGGCTCATTCCCAAAAAAGAGGAAGAATGGTTGCTAAACCAATTGACCAGATCAGGATGGGTAGAAGGGGGTCATCTTGCTTCCCCTTCAGACCTTGTTGATCTCTGCTCTGAACCGTGTCCCTCTTGATCAAACAAAGGTGAGTGCAGAACACAAACTTTGAACATCAGCTCCAAAAGAGATGAAGAGGAGACAAACCATTTTAGAGAAGGGTTGTCTGTTTCAGTTAAAGTTGTGAAAACTACACCCTGAGTGGTGATCATTGCAAGAAAAGTGTTCCAGGGAGGTTCTGTTTTGATGAATGCTCCAAAATGGCAATACATGAGATGTGAGTGACAGCTCTAAATGTAGGCTGTTTGGGTGATGAAAAGAAATTATGTCCAGGAAGGTAATAATCTAGTGGCTTCTGTTCACTATAAAATGAAAAAAAGCCTTTATGTTTTGAATGATCCATTCAGATCTAAATGCTCTTAGCCTACTGTAAGGGAAAAGAAAGAAGTGTATATACAATGTAACTGTGTTAAATTTTTGGAGGAAGACTTCTAAAAATTAGGAACCTGGAGGTAGGTACCTAAATACAGGGGCATGAAAACTAAGTCTTAGAGGCAGAAAGAGCAGTTGAGCTCCTCAGTGCCCAGCAGTGTGAGCATGTGTTATTGTCATGTGTGTCTTAAGGAAGACTCCTACCTTCTCCTGCCTCCACAGCAGGCTGAACCACTGTTGAAAATTGCATCCAGTGCCTCTGATAGCTCAGACTGTTTGGAGCAGTGGAATATCCTAAATATCACACTCACTGAGAGTTTTACGTAAGGTAGTTTTCACCTGCCACCTCCCCTTAGCCATTCAACAAGATGCGTGAATAAAAGTAGAGCAGATTCTTTGTGGCAGGCATGTTTTAAGTCCAAAAAGGGCTTAAGTAACCATCTTAAATCCATCTATTATCCCCTCAAGATTCTACATCATTCCTCCCAGGAAGAATAAGTTTAATAACAGGATTTTGGTGCACTAGTCAAATGAACAATGTTCTTTTTTGGTGCAGAGATTCCTGTGAAATTATTTTCCTGCAAAGAATACTCAGTAGTGAAATCTTAAATAACAAGTTTCCTGGGTAAGTCGTACTAATATGCAGAGATTCCTCTGCATACATTGAAACCAGTGAAACAATTTTAATGATATCTTCCCTGCTGTTTTTTCACAAACTTTAGAAAACCTACCAGCAAAGCTTCAGAGTTTACATGCTGAATTACTCCCATGTCCTCTTCTTGAGAAACAACCAAGGACTTGACCAGCCCTCCCAAGCTTGCATCCTGGAAACCACTCAGCTCAGTGTAGGCTGCTTTGTCTCTGTTCAGGCACTTAATGTGAGGGATACTGGTACTATAGGACTGGTACTCTACTAGCTTTGGACTTTGTGAATATGGTAAAGATGGACCCTGCCAAAATGTTTTTGCAAACTTTATACCGTTTACCTAATACTAAGTAACAAAATCTAGGGGATTTCAGTAGTAGGATTTCTCTGGCTGAGTCCCGTTAGGGTAGGCAAGAGTTGCTTAAAGTGTTTTATGTGCTGTGCAGGAGAGGAGGCAGACTGGGCTGGCTGGGCAGTGCACCATGGTTTATGAGTTGTATCAATCCAGTTTTGGAAGAAATTTGTTTACCTTGCTTCTCCTCTCTTTGTAGGACAGCAGCACTATGCAGAACTGCAGAACAAGGCCAAGGAAGGGAATTCTGTATTGATAACATACCAGTTTCTGCTTATATATGACGTTTGGTGAATTGTTTTTCAGATTTGTTTATACATCTCTTTGTCCAGTGAGACTGATCTCTAGCTTAGGTTGCCTCATCAGTGCTGTTGTCTCAAAATGTCTCTCTACATTACTCCCTCCAGTTTAAGAGCTCAAACCACCTCATATGCATGAACATAGCTTATGTACTCCACAGCAGACCTGTCTGTATGTTTCTGTCCTCTGTGCCTAACACTGTGCTCACCATTCTCCTTGGCAGCATGCTCCTCTGCTCCATGCTGCTCTTTCCTTTCCCCTTAAGCTGAGAAACTGATAAACAGAATCAAATTAAACTCAGATCAACCATCACGAATTTCAGCTGCCTCTTCTTTCTGTTTCAGACATAAAGCTGATGTACCCTCCTTTTTTTTCCTATTTCAGTTTGTCTAAGACAAAGAAATAGCATCTCCCAGCAAAGCACATCTTGTGAAGATTAAAAAAACACATCTCTTTAGCACTTGATGGGGACATAAGAACACAGTGTCTTTCCTATGTAAGGGAAAGATTTGCCAATCTCTTTTGATAAGGCCTTGTAATGAAGGTGTAACTTACCTTGGTGAGCACTTAAATCTGTGTAGCATTCCCTGTCCTTCTCTTAGTAAAATAAGAATAATTTAGTAATAAAATGTCTCAGTGTATCTATAGCTACTAAAGAGCTTCTCCCAGACCAGCAAATAATTACTTTGGAAAATAATTTCTTAAACATTCATAACTAATAAAGATATGGCAATAAGGCTTGTAACTACAGGCCAAACTTTTATATAGTCTCTTCCTGATTATTATTACTATGACTACTTCAAAGTGACTGTAAAGAAAAATTGAGTGTGGCTCCTTTCCTTTTTTATCCTTTGCCAGAAATCAAGAAAACCCATGAACCTTGTGCATAACTGCTTGTATTTTCAACTAGAAATTCTAGTTTTGTATATTCTTCAAGGTAGCAGAAAAGTTAATTAAATTTTTATACTGCAGGCTGAGGATGATTAAAAATAACCACCTGAAATATGTTTTCATCAATTATTAACCTTTTGTTGACTACTAGTACTAAAGACACCATTTTCAGCTTCCTCAGCCCATCAGCTACCACTGAGAGAACTTAGAGTGAACTCTACTTTGATATCCCAACATGTCCTCCAGCAAAATCATGGAGCAGATTTAATGCTCCTGGTTTTGTCTGTGCTGCGTCATAGTGGCTGGTTTTTTTGGTGTCACTGAACTACAGTTGTTATACCAAATACCACAAACTAAGACTGATGGATAGCTTAGATTTTGCTAGAACAGTTTAATCTATTAAAAAGCCAGACAATGTATTAGAACAAGGCAGTGAAGTGTCCTGATCTGACATGCAAGCTGAACGCATCAGAGCCTTTTTTCTTTGAGGTACCTGGCTTTGATTCTCTGTATTAGTTTCTGTAGTCCAGCCCTGAAAACCAGCTTATGCCATGAACCTGGAAAATGCATGCAGTCTTTCCTCTGTGCATATAGCAGAAATCCCTTTGACAGCATAGGGTGTGGGCATCTTGCCAGTTGCAGGGGTGCTTTTTTAATTTACAGGCATGGCTATGTAGAGGTTCAAGTCATCAGTGAATATCTATGCTCCCCAAAACATATGTAGACATAGCTGAATAAGCAGGAGTTCCCTTGGATTTGAGGAATTAAAAAATAATTACCTGAAGTGATTTGGTACCCTAATCCTGCAACAACTGGATAGTTACCATAGTAATGAAAGTGTTTCTGAGCCTGAGAGAGAAAATAGCTGGACTATTGGACCCTGCCATGGGTGGTTTGCAACAACACACAGTTCAGATTCCACTTCCTGGGAATAAAGCCAACAGAACAGTGTCATGCTTAATAAAACAGGACAATAACAAGACCAGAGTATGTCTCAGGTGGGTAAAATCCTACAGGTTTTTTCTATATTCGACACACAGTTGTATTGCTAATAGCATGCAGTGGCTTTTGGCAGTCGAGGCGGCTTCCTAAGTGAAAGCATGTTTACTTTTATTTCCCCTTTCAAATAGACTGGTACCACAGTGTTTGCAAATAAATTTTATGTACTCAGAAGAGTATGAGGCAAATTCAGAATTTATATCCTTTTAGGCTATGTACAGTGAAACCCAAAGACTGTGAAGTTTTACCCAGTAAAAGATGATTATATAAATTTTTAAAATATTTACTCAAGAAATAATGATTATATAAATTTTTTAATGCAGTGGAATATTTTTTTGGTAAAGCTATTAATCTAATTCTAAGCATGGCAACAATGCTTGTGAATTGTATATTGGGATGCTCACACAACCCTGAACACTTGAAAAAGTAACTGACAGGTCAAGACCTAGAGAAGTGGGGTTATCTGGGAGTATCTCTTAATGCGTGATGCTTGAGAGGTGAGCAGGATAAATACATCACTCAGGCACAGGGGTTACTTCCTTTCCGTTATACATTGGAGATGACTGATCCTGCAACTGCAGAAAGACCCCTTGTTGTTTAGGCTGGGGCTCTATGCACATTCAGTTCAGTGAATGTCAAGTCTAGGAAGCAGGGCTCATTCCCACTCTGATGGCGTTTTTCTGAATTTACTGGTCCTTTGTGAGGCCATAACATCAGCAGGACATTCCTCTTTCATTCTCAGCCCTGACCTTCTACTCTTATGTCAGATTTAAATATACTCAACTATACTGAGAACTTGGTTTAATGAAGATGCTTGAGTCTTCTCATATTTCTCTCATCAAATTGGCTACTTGTTCCTCACAAAACGGAAAACTGCTGGCCATCCCTTAAACTGGTGGCAGAAACATGCCCAGCAATTGCTGAGGAGCTTTGCCAGGATGCCAAGAATGTAAAAGCATGCAGGGTACAACTGGCTTAGCCTATTTCTATGTCCTCTAGTCATCCATTCCTTTGGAACTAAAAGATTCTCCTGGTAATAAGGTTTAGTGAGTGAACTCTTCTTTCCAGCATAGATTTGTGCATTGCAAAGTGCTGAAAACAGTTTTATGTTGGCTGACCCTGTGATAGTGTCTGTCCTAATTCTTGTGAAACTGTTTAGTTTGAAAAACACTTATCCTTTGGGATAACCTATTAGCCACTATTGAGCAGGGCAGCATCCATAAATGCAGGAGACTTTCAGTCCCTTCTCATTGTGGAGGAACAGATTAGCATGCCCTACTTCTCATAGCAGTCCTGGCCACTGGGCTATTGGGCAGTAGTGACCTTAAAATTGTCCAACTGTGGCTTCTGCTCTGAGACTGTCCAGCTTAGATGTGGAGAACCACATTCAGGGCCCACTGTCTTATTACTAGCTTGAGATAATTTCATGTGTTGGTGGAGGTGAAGGGCAGCAAACACTTTATCCTGAAACTGGTTTTTTAATAAAAACTGTCTTGTCTGTGAAAATAATCTATCCTGTATTGCAGAGGTATAAGTACCACAGGCACCATCAGAATTGCATAATTCAAGTCCTTTATCCCATGGAAGAAAAGAAACTAGTTACTAAAAGCATTCCCATTGTTTAGGAATAGCAAACTTCTTCAAAGAAATCCATTTTTTTGGTGGTAAGTTACTTTACTCATCCCAAGGATGAGTTGCAAGGCTTGTCTGTGTGAACCCTGGGGAGACATGGGTGTGGGACCTTCGTTTCAGCTTTGGTTTTAGGTAAATGTGAGGATCCAAATGTACATGCACTATCTGCAGAAAACAGTCCCTGTGCACATTGTCTTCTAAAGCAGAGTCTCTTCCAGTGCTCTGAGAGATGAGAGTAAACCATATTCTGGATCATCAGCGGCCTAGGGCCATAGCTGCCAGTAAGAATTGTTTGGGCTGACAGATGGAAGATTTCTGTATGGAATATGTCCCCATCTTCCCTTCAAATCTACTCATGGATTTTTTTTAAAGTTGTGGTTTTTCAGTTTTTTTTTTTAAATTTTTTTTTTTTTTTTTTTTTTTTTGCCACTATCAAGAAATTCTGATCTGTTCAAAGGGCCTGGAAGTCTGAGGTGAACATCTTGTGTGTCCTGCCTTCCAGGACACGACCACAAGACACAACCTAACCAGGGTCGTTGGCCTCTGGTCTCTGCAAGGGGCTAGGTCAAATCATCTTTATTTTGCCTTG
Source organism: Myiozetetes cayanensis (assembly GCF_022539395.1). Classification (NCBI taxonomy): domain Eukaryota; kingdom Metazoa; phylum Chordata; class Aves; order Passeriformes; family Tyrannidae; genus Myiozetetes; species Myiozetetes cayanensis. Next base: position 80,378,572 of record NW_026087411.1, on the reverse strand, counting down.
CAAATACATCTCCTGGAAAGCTGTCTTTTATATTTATTCCAATTAGTCTATGTGTCTCTTGGTAAGGTATTTTACATAAGAAAGCAAATATGTCAAGATCCTGTTTACTCTGCTCTTCGCTTCTACAACATGCCATTGAAGAGTTATCACTGACACAAAGGAGCTATCCTGTCTTTTCAAGTCAGTTTCTGAAATATCTGGTGAAACAAATTACTTGGCTGGTGTTGCCATTAGTTCTGTTAAAGAAACACTAACTTGATGTTTAAATAGTTGTTTTATCTGCTATGCAGCATAATACTCTTTTAAACCAGACTCTGGTAGGTTGACACTGAAGAGTGATATCATCGAGAAGTTTCCTTTCAGCTATCTTTTTCTGTCCTCTTTGAAAATAAGGTATTTTTTCCAAATTGATCATTGTCCTGTAGTGTGGACTACTGATAGTGTCTTCATTGAATCTTGCCAACTTGGAGCTAACTGTTCCTTAAGTCTCTTCCCCATTGAGCCTTCAATGACAAGGTGAACTTTAGCTTGCTGTAGTTTTTCAACCATCACAGTTTTTCTGGGTCTTACGGCTATTGCTGCTGATTTCCATGTTCCCTTCCCCTTCTGTAATTTTAACAATCTTCTCCAGAGTAAAAAGGGTAATTACAGAACTGACCAATCTGGACAGGAGATGGGTTGTATGCAAGAAAAGGCTGAACAAGTGAAAATGTGCCGGGACGCACTTTTTTATCAGCTGGTTTTGACACAGAATCATGGAATGGTTTTGGTTGAAAGGAACCTTAAAAGATCATCTAGTTCTGCTCCCTCCACCAAGACTTTTTTATTGAGTTGTATCCTGTAGTTATTTCTGACAGCTAATACTTAAAAATCTGACATTCCTTACACGTTAGGCAGTACCGAGACACTGTCCATTAACTTGGTTGATAAATCATCATATTCAGCAAGCAGACAAGTGGACAAATGCTATTTGCTTTTAAATTGGGTAGAAAATCTTTGTATGATTTAATAGATGAAAAGCCCAAACTTGGGCTGGGAAAATTTTAAGCTGTAAAACACATCCTGTTCCTTTTTAAGTGTTATCATATCCCTAACAGCCGAGGAGAAAATAAAAAGGGCTCATTTAGAAGCAAACCTAATATTACTGTCCTCTGCTGTGAGGGTAAGATTTGAACTTAAACTCTTTCTCATGAGTATCATAGCAATGTAATTTACTTGCTATCACATGGTGTGTGATCTGAATTTTTCATTCAGCTTCTGATTATGAGATTCTCAAAACTGGGACAACCCTCCTCGAGTTTTTTTTTTTTTTTCAGTAATTGCAATTGTTGATCTGCCTTCAAACAAAAGCATCAGTGAACAGAAAGGTGTTCTACCTTTACGTGTAGTGGGGGTAACGGAAAGGTGAGAGGCATGATTCACATTCCATAACCACCCAGAAATCAAGTGTAGGGTGTTCAGCTCACTACTGCCTATAGTCAGGAGGAGAAGGATGGGAAAGTGCTCCTACTGAGCATGTTTTACTTAATTGCAGACACATTTCCTTTAGGCAATGAGTCCCATCTTTCCCTCTCCTTTCTGTGCGTAGAGTCTGGCTGCAATGTAATTTGTTTTCTTTATAGCAGCTCACATGATGCTTTGTTTGGATTGGTGATCAGTGTTGATAACACACTGATGTTTTAGCTATTGCTTAACAGTGTCTGCACAGCATCAAGGCCTTCTTGGTTTCTCACTCTTCATATCCCCCCCTGCCAGGGAATAGACTGAGGGTGGGGAGGTGACACAGCCAGGCAGATGCCCCAAACTAATCAAAGAGATATTCCATGCCATATAAGAATTGAAACAAGAAGAATAAAAAAAGAAGCTAATAATGTTGATCCCAAGTTACAAGCCCTCCATCACTGTGTCTGGTGACCATACTAAGTGTATTTCAGCTAGCACCAGCTGAGCTGCAAAGTACACAGAGCACTAGTGTATATCCCCAAAACTGTGTCTGCGTGACGCTGAAGATGACTCGTCACCTATGTCTCTTACTAAGGCTCATCATTCCTAACACAGAGCCACACTAGCATGGCTGCAGAGTTTTCATCTACCAAAGGGAACTCGTTCCAGACCTAACAGTACATTTTCTCTATAGCATTGGATGGAATAGTAATCATTAGCATGTACACAGCAAGTCTCTGAAGCCACCAAAGCCAATCAGCTCTTAAGGGTGGGTCTAACCAGTGAATACACTAAGCAGCTGTCTTCAGTGAAAGTCATAGAGCTTCTGAAAAAAACACAAGCATGAGAATGTGGGCACATGAGCAAGAAAGAATGGTTTCAAGTACCAGTTGGTTTTGGCTCATAGTTTTTCAGGCATCATCTGGTTTCAGTTCCTGGTTTACCAGTGGACTGCTTGGGCAAGACCCTTCAAATCTGTGCCCTGGCTGCACACATCTGCTCCAGTGCTGTGGCAGTGAGAGCTTGTCACAGAAAAGCTTACTGTCAGGCTTAAATAACCATGTACATTGTGGCTACAAGTAATTTTCTCCCATGCTTTGAAGCTGAGGCTGAATGAAGGAAGAAGCTCTTTGTTCTTTTTCCCACTAAAATGATAAATTTTCTTCCCATGGTTTTGTTTTTAAATTAAGTCAGGTTTAATCCATTGCTCTTTCTCTGCACCTTTATTTCATTTTCAGCCTCTTGGAATTTTCCTTTCACTATTCTTCAAAATTTGTTATGATTTTTACTGCCTGATCGCATTAATTTAGGGCTCTACTTATCACTTGTTTATTGTCTGACTCACTAGCTCTTTTCACTCTCCTAAGTATGTTATACTTAGTACACATCGTATTTCCCAGCTTTAGCAATCTTTTCTCTATCTTTCTTGGCCACTGTCCAGTGTTTTACTTATGAGCAGTTTTCATGACATAAATTCTTCCCAGTGTTATCCATGAACTCTGGAAACCTTTGAGTCAGCATCTCAGCAAAGAAGCAGACCTTGTGCCATCAGTCCCAGAATTTTCACCACTAGCTAGTAGTATCATGATTAGTTCAGCTGCCACATTTGTTTCTTTTATGATATCAAATGCAAGGTCTGAAAAGACTGTTCACAAAAATATGCATGTATCTCAAAAGATGCAAGGAAGGAGTATAGGAGTAAGTTCAAATCAGTTCTTGTTGCAAGAGCATTTTAGTGGAGTCTGTAACTGTCTGAACCCTTGCCAAATACAGACATTGTCTGGAGGCATCTTCAGAACTGTGAAAAGTCTGCTATTGCAATCCAACACATGGAACTTCATCTGTACCTTCTTACTGAAAGATATGTTATTCTGCAGACTGTGTGTGAACTGCTCACTTTACGCTATATCTATGTAGTTCCTAAGAGATACTAGCTCATGTTCACTGATCATTCTATCATGGCCAAATAACTTCTGGTTGACTTAGGGAGCAGATGGAATACCTTTTTCCATGCAAAAAGCACGTGGACGTGAATTTAACCCACCTAGTCTTCCCCCCATGCATACTGCTTTTGGCTGGGACAGTTAATTTTCTTCATAGCAGCTCATACTCTATGATTTGAATTTGTGACTGTTCCTGCTGAGCAGTACTTATGCAGCATCAAGGTCTCTCTTCTGCTTCTCACCCTGCCCCGCCAGCAAGGAGGCTGGGGGTGCACACAAAGATGGGAGGGGACACAGCCGGGACAGCTGACCCCAACTGAACAAAGGGACATTCCTAGGCATATGGCATCATGCTCAGCATATAAAGCTGGAGGAAGAAGGAAGAAGGGGGAATGTTCAGAGTAAAGATGTTTGTCTTTCCAAGTAACCTCTACGTGTAATGGAGTCCTGCTTGCCTAGGTATGGTGGAATATCTGCCTGCCCATGGAAGTACAGAATGAATTTTTTATTTTGCCTCACTTGTGTTGGCAACTTTTACTTTTCCCATTACACTGCCTTTATGTCATCCCATGGGTTTTCTCACTTATACCTTTTCCATTCTCTCCCCAGTCCCACTGGGAGAATCAGTGAGTGGATCTGTAGGACTCAGCTGCCTATCAGGGCTAACCCACAACATATTGGCAGTGAAATTTCTAGTGGGCATTTGACTGGCTAAACAAAGCTTTCACTGTCCAAAGAGACTCTAAAGTGAGCTTGAGGCTATGCTTCAGACTTGGAGCGTAAAGGTTAGTGATCTAAGGTTTGAGGTAGACAGGCTTCCTGAGCCATCAGGCTTGGCTTGCAGTTTTGTGTGTCATCATCTAGATAACAGAAAGGATGGCCTGTCTGCCCCAAAAATCTGGGACGGGTATTTTTAACCATGGGGTTGTATTGGTATCTCCAGCCTTATGCTCTCCCTACATGCCTTGCTTTTACACCCTTTTTTCTTCTGTAAAGATGACAAGAAAATGAAATTTAATTATGTTTTATTCCTGTATTTGTCTTGTTTTGCTTGTTGGCTTTTTTTTCCCTCCTGGAAAGTCACAGAAATATTTGAAACCAACCAGCGTAGAACAGTGACAGGAAACATCCATCGGCAATTCACCAGAGTTTACTTTTTCACTGCTAATGATGGAGGATTTAATCATAGTCATAAGGTAAGAGCTGGGAACAGGCTTTCTAGTGCATTTTTTTAATTTCCCCTTGGTCCTGATATCTGGGATGTCTTTCCTGGACAAAAAACATAATGATATTTTTCTGCTTTGGGCTTCTCAAATCCCCTTTTGGACATCTTGCTGTAACATCCCCCCTCCCCCATTTAACCACTATGTGCTTCAGGACAGGGCCTCCCCTGTTATATGGAATTGTACTACACTTCTTACAATGAAACTTCAATATCTGGAGCCACTGCCAAGGTGTATGTTAAAAAAAAAAAAGAAGGAAATGAAGAACTGAAGTTCTTCCACTTCATTTGGAGTTCCTTAGCTTTCTTGTATTTCAAACTTTTTTTTTTTTATTATTTTTCCAATGTTAGAAACATAGAACAGTTTGGATTGGAAGTGATCTTTAAATACTGTCTAGTCCAATCCCCCTGCAGTGAGGAGGGACATCTTCAACTAGATCAGGTTACTCAGAGCTCTGTCCAACCTGACTTGGAAAGTTGACAGGGTTTTACCGCTCTCATTGTAAAAAAACTTCTAAATTAGATATAAGGACTGTTGACCCTACAAGCTCAGAGGACATAATTCCCTTTGCATTATCATAATGGACTTAAAATATGATAATTTACTTACCAGAAACTTGAGTTACAAGAAAGAGGTAGGGATATTATCAGTTTTATTTTCTTTCCCTCACATGTAATCCAAAAGTATTCTTCTTGAAGATAAGCAAAAGTGACAAGAAGTTGATAATCAGCTCTTGCTGTAGAGAAGCATTAATTGTGTCCCTCATGAGGAGACTTCAGGCACATCACTTCCACCCACACTGAGCATAAAAACAGTACTGGGAATTGTTTCACGGTTATATCCATATCAAGCTGATGACAATTTATGACTGTTATGTTCTTTTTGAATACTGAACTCTTATTTTGTTTTGATCTATACAGATAAGACCAGTTAGCTTCATTATGAGGTATGATCCCATAAAGCTATTATTTATATTACTGAGATGTTTGAAGTTTGCTCCCTTCTGAAACACCAGCCTAGCAAGAGAACTAGCATATCAGTCCTATTGTTACTGAAGGGCTTTTTCATATTTGATGGTTTAAACACACTTGATGTTCTCATTTTAGCTTAGTTTTCTAACCATATGCTTAATTATAGCACGTTGTTGTAGCAATGGGTTTTGTTTTACTCTTTCTTCAGAATGGTCATGCATGGGTTTGTCCAGAGTACACAGAGGGCTGGTGCTTGAGCCTGGTAGCACCCACCTCTGTCCTTCTCTCTTCTGTCCTACTAAGTTCCATTTGAGAACAAGTTGCCAATGGGGATCTCAGGAACAGTGCTGACTTTGAAACAGTATGGCTTGTATTAGGCCTGGCAGAGACATGGACTGAATTTACTAAAGTGAGCTTAAAAGAGGCGTTTTTTCCCTACCAAAGAAAGATTTTGGACAGATAGAAAAAACTCCATATTGAGTACAGACTTATAAATTCCATACACCTACAGCCTCTGACACAAGAGACTTTCACTGAAGTAAGGCTGCATGCTGCCTATCAAGGTCTTCAGTGCTGTAGAGAAATACTTTTTCATACTGTGAAATTATCTTTGAACTGTTCAATGCTGCAAGTGCAAGACCCTCATGGAAGAAAGACCTGCAGGTTAGCAAGTTCAGCCTTTTCTATTTACTAGCAAGCCCTCTGTGATGGGGTCAGCCTCATCCAAAAGAGTAGGAATGAATATGCCTCACTTAGTTGCTGGCAAAAACTTCTGACCTCCTGTTCTTGTGCTGGCCAGTGAGATTCCTGTATTGATCATCCTTGGTCTCCATGCTCTCCACCTGCTGAGTGGAGACCTCTGAAGCACTTTGAGTCTCATTGTGCAGAGATAAAACAGCGTGTGGCCTCTCTCTGGCATAGTAAGCAGCTTTTTTTGGAGCTACCAACCTTACAGTCTTTCCAGAATCCACTTCTGCCTTTCAAACTACTTAATAGATTAACATATATCAAGTTAAAATCTCATTCAAATTGTATTTGGCTTTGAGGATGTAGCTTCTCCTTCAGACCTGAAGAAGGACTGTGTGCAGATTAGTTTGCTGTCTAACTATATTGTTTTCTCTTGGTTTATCTAATAAGAGACATTGTGACTCACAGCAAAAAATGCAACACAGAAAGTAGTGTAATAATTTTTTATGGTGAGTTGCACAGTAGTTCGATGACTGTGTTTCTCGAGAGGTGCAGCCCTGGTTGATCAAGGTCCTCTCTTCAGTAGTGAATGTGTGATTGTGAATCTTCTGTGGGCGAACACACTTCTGGCAGAGAGCGATACCTGCTGTAGTTATCCTCCTCTACTAAGGAGGAGCAAGCAGGAAGGAAAATATTACAAATTCTAGGATAGAATGAAGATTCACAAACTGCTCCAAGGTCCCTAAGACCAGAGAATGAATATCTCATTATCACCTCTCTCATGTCTAAGGGAATGAGGAATTATTTTAATGTTCCGCCTTTGTGGCCTTCACCTGTCTGAGCACATGCCCATTTATCCCCTGGAGGAGAAAATGCACCGCTCCCAGACCCACCTTGAGCTACCAGAGGGAGAAGACCGACTGAGTAAGGTAGTAGGTCAAGTAAAGCCTATGATAACCTAAACTTCTGTGTCAATACCTGCAAGGCATACCAATATTAATATGCTTGGTAGATCATCCTTGCCTAGGGAAAAACATGAATCTGTGAAAAGAGAACAGAAGAACTGCAGAGAGAGCAGCCCTTGACAGGAAGACTCGGGATACTTACAGTGAAAGATTCCCTTTCCTCCAGCCTCACAGCAGCCAGTTCCACACAGGCAACTTCAGGGACAGTTGAATTTCAGTTCAAGTGTCTGTGAGCACTTGTAAGCCTTACGTCTGAAGGCAGAACTGAACTTGGAGTCCCTCTTTCCCTTTAAAGAGGGTCCCACCCCCGGAGACAAAACTGCTTTGTCTTCCACTGCAGAAGTGCTCTTTGATGCAGCACAGCAGAATCCAAGCAGTAAAAGCAAAACTCAGACTGCAAAATAAAGTAAGCATAAGCTGGAAGAGCTCTTGTTTTGGGCAGTTAGATATACTCATGATTTTCACCAGTTGACATGTCTTACCAGTTACAGAGGGTGAATGTGACTTTCTAATAATGCCTTGAACTACATGCAAAGCTGCAGCTTTGCAAATCTCAGTGACATGGAGTACATTTCTGTTTTGTTACTTACTGATGCTAGGCTTGGCAGTCCCCGCAAATCATTTTGCGGAAGTAGGAATGAAGCATAATCTGTAGAATGAGCTAGGATATAATGCCTGTGACTCATGAGTAGTTTCATGGGAATAAAGCTGCTTCATATCCAACCTGAATTCTATTGGAATTAAGCCTGCCTGTTCCTCTTTCCTTGCTTGGCTTACAAGATTGAACTGGAAGTCTTTGAGGACTTTTTTACCCCTCTCCAACTCAGAGAAAAAGCAGCTGTTCCAGGAACAAGAAAAGATGTTCCATAAATTAGGGTGTAATGTGATAGCTGAAAATAATTTATCCTATGGTCAAAATACCAAGTGAAAGGGATGCTGTGCTAATGTATGAACAAAAGGACTAGATGAGAGGATCTGTGCAGGCACAACCTAGATAAGTTACCATGGCTGAGCAAAAGAGCATAAAGATTGGCAAAGGATTAATCTATTAAAGTATAAACTGCAAGTACTGGGGGCAAGTACTTATTCTTTCTTTTCAGAAGTTGTACTTGACTGAGAGGTAACTGCAAGTGTTGGGCTACAATTGTCCAAAAATTTCATTACTGATATTTGCTGGCTGTCAGAGGGAGCTGTTTGTTTTAACCCGCAACAGTAAATAAAGGGATGAGGTTATTCAAAGCCTAATGATCACCTAGTATTTTTGAGGGTATATTTTTATATACCCCAGTTTTGAGGGAATTGGGTATATCTAACAACTATAAATAAGTTTTAACATTACGATTACAAGTTTGACTCATAAAAATAACTGCAAGTTACATGTAATATCTGCTCCATGTTCAGATAAGAAAATTAATCACAATAAAATGCAAATAAGCTTTTATCAGGTGGGGTGCTGGGTCAGATCTAAACACCTATCAGTGTCAAGTCAGCCTGAGCATGAACTTACTTGGCTATTTTTTTATTTTATTATTAAAAGGTGCTTTAGAACATGGAGCCTGTAGAGAGGAACATGGAGTGAGTGCAGGTCACACATAATATGCATATATATGCTAGAAATTATGATTCTGAAGACGTTTTAAAGACGAAATTATCAGTAAAGGACATAAATGCTGTTATGAAGGAGATATGTCAACTCTATGCTTTACTTAAAAGGAGAATATGCAGAATGAGTAGAGAAGTGATAATTACTTTTTCTTTGGCTGGTGCTGGAATAATGCCCACGTTCTGATCTACCTTCATTGAAAAATTAAAATGGGTTACTAAAAGGAAAAAAGAGATGCAGTGTTCAGGACTAGGAACCTTATTCAAAGAATGCTAATTATAATTAGACAGTTACCATAAGGATATACCAGGAAATAACTCACAGAAATGGTACTAAGAGCTTCAAACTCCAGCAGGAAAGGAGACAGCATTTTCAGTAATTGAGCATAAGAGCAGTGGAATAGAGCTCTGATAGGAGAAGGTTAATTCTCTACTGCCACTGTGGGCAAGAAGGGTCTCTCAGAAGCTTTCACACTTGTACAACATGGCATATCCCCATAGTTTTTCTGCAACATTAATTCTATTAAAGCTATTAATTCTATCTTAAAAATTATCACTTGTGAAAGAGTGATATAGCTACAAGACATGAGCACAGTGTGAGAGTAACACACTTTTTATTCATTATCTGTAGATTTGCACAGGGGGCTTCTGTTAAAACTTCAGTCTACATTCATGGATATTTTAGTCTTACCTTCTAATTTACTTTCATGGTGAAAGGTACATAAAATATGCTTAGCCCTATATTTCTCCTAAAATATGACAGAGGAATTCAGCAGAGTTTGAGGAAAAGTCAAAATCAATTTTTGGCAACTTTTGAACTTAATTTTGAACAACTTAATTTGTAAGTACAATTGTCTGTCATCAGCACTGGGAAGACAACTTGGGCAGCTTGTTGCAGATCTACAACCCTGAGAAGATTTTCAGACTGTAGTATGAAAAAATTATATAAATGCTGAAGTTTTTATTTCTTTATATAATTTTTATTAACATACAAATGCAACCAAACAACTTTATTCTTGTAACATACTTGTAACTCTGTGTCATAAGTGGCACAGGAAAATACCTCTACTGCCTTCTGTTTAAATCACTACAAATCTGGAAGAATTGCAAAGCTCTTCACTCTGTAAAAATGTTCCTTTTCAAGACCACTGTTTTTATTTGTCAGTTCTAAATAAACAACAGTGAGAAGGGTTGCTTTTTTTCTTTGTTATTGCTTTCTGGATGGCTGCTGAATCCTGGGCAGCTACTAACTACACATGAATATAAAGATTTGGCAAGTGAGAACGAACTGACAGAATGAATTTCTGCAAAATTTGTGCTTTAATTGCAGATGCTGTTTCTATCTGTGTGTCACTAAAACCAGGGCTGATGCTGCAGCTGCTGAGCCATAAGAGGGCAGCTGCTGCAGATGAAGCTCCATCCTCATTCTGGTCAGCCGCAATGTGAATGCCTGCACTGCCTCTCCTCTTCCCTCAGCTGAATTCCTTTGCCTTTTAAAAATTCCCACTGCTGTCTCTATTAGGTGGAAGAGGCACTAATGATGTGCATGAAGAGTCAGAAAACGAAATGACAGGAGGAATTTAAAAAAGATTGTGCAGCACCCTTATCTACACTTGGAGTTGTGCATGGCAGTTCCACATCTCATCAGACAAAAACGCTGTTTCTTCCATGGCAATATGAGTCACGTTGCTGTTAATGAATAGTCATTAATTCTGCATTTTCACTAATAAGAAATGTTAGAAACAAAGTTAGGAATCTTGAGAAAACGCTACAGTTCTGGTTCATTAATCTGTGTTTTTTGTTTGGATTCTTCTCTGCATTTGGTATAAAAGCTCTAAAATCTTAAAGGACAAAGCACAGGAGTTGTGGTAGAAGTGAGGTATTGGCTTCATGAGGCTTCTTTCTTTTAGAGGGAATTTGAATGCCGATTTTTTTTAAGACACAAAAAAATACACAAAAGCCTGAGTCACTCTGACTTCAATCGCAGTGGAAATAGCAGGAGATGGGATGTTCCCAACTTGCCATTCTGCTTATTCACATTCCTGTTCATAGTCATGAACATGTATAAGTGTCAGTTCTACATTTTTGAGATGAAGATGACAGCATTGGTAGCTTTTATGACCATTGCTGGAGAGGGACAGTACTGTCCAAGATCAAAGTCCTGCCTATAAAGAAATAGATGAAAACAGGGATAACGAGTAAGTGCCAGAGCACCATCAAAGATCTGCTGTAACATTAGAGTGGGGGATGGCAGCAGGCCAGTTTCTTCATTGGACAGGTGTGTGAGACTTGTTTCCTGGCCATGGATAGAAAAATGAAGTCATGTCATTCATTACAACACTTGATTGCCATGAGGATGATTAGAAGAAGGAAGAAGGTGAAGGGACTGGGCAAGTGATGTATGAGAAAAGACTAAGGAGCTTTGATTGCTTAGCTTAGGGAAGGCTCAGGGTGCTCTCATCAATGTGTATAAAGAACTGATGGTGGGAGTAAAGGTGGATAGGATTGTTCTTAGAGGTGTCCAGTGACAGGACAAGAAGCAATAAACACCAATTGAAGTAAATGACAGTTGAATTAACTATGAGAAAAACTGAGATTTTTGCAGCAAGGGTAATCAGATGTCAGGATGGGTTGCCCAGAGAGGTTGTAGTCTTCCTTCACTGGAGATGTTCAAGAACTGTCTGGTTGCATTTCTATGCCATGTGGTCTGGGATAACCCTGCTTGAGCAGGGAGGCTGGACTGGGGGACCCACCTGGTCCCTTCTAGCCTTAAACATTCTGTGATTCTGTGAAATGATTCAAGAGGCCTGGACTGAATCCCAGTAGATGAAGGGCACTGCCCTTCACATCCTGGCAGCCGAGACAACACTTCTCACAACCTCCACTATCCCCAACCGGGTCCCACTGCTAATGGCTCCCCCTGTGCAAGCACACTGGTCCCTGCACCTCCAGTGGGGACAAGCCATCCCTCTCCTTCCAAAACTGATGTTCCCCCTTTGGCATGTGTGAGTTCCTGCCAGGCAAGCGGCACGCAGGGGTTGCTCCCGACCGGCGCTCTGCCCGGAGCCGGCTGCCCGCGGCCGCTCCCGCGTCTCCTGCCGGCACCGCGCCCTGCCCGCACCTGCGGCCCCACGCGGGGTCGCTCCCGCCCGCGCCGCCCATTGGGCCGGGAGCGTCACGCGCCCGATCCATGCTGCGCGCGCGGGCCGGGAATCACCGCGGCTGCCGGTGATTCATTGGCCGTGGCGGGGCGCGAGCCCGCAGCATCCCGGCCGGCTCCCCCGCAGCATCCCGGCCGGCTCCCCCGCTGCATCCCGGCCGGCTCCCCCGCAGCATCCCGGCCGGCTCCCCCGCTGCATCCCGGCCGGCTCCCCCGCAGCATCCCGGCCGGCTCCCCCGCAGCGCCCGCTGGTCTCCGGCCGGCGGGGCCAGGGCGCTCCCGGGAGGCTGCGCCTGGAGCACGGGACGAAGCGGCGTTTCGGGAGCCGGCAGGGCGGCCGTGCCCGGTGCGGTAAGAGCGGGGTGGGGACGGCTCTGCGGGGCAGGGGCTGAGCGAGCGCAGCGGGAAGGGGACGGCCCCGCCTTCCCTGCCCTGTCCCTTTCTGCCCCTTCCCGCCCCGCGGCAGGGCTCAGGGCGGTGGGTGCTCCCGGCTCGGCGGCGTGGGGAAGCTCCGAGCGCCTCTAGTTCAGCCTGCGGTTAACAGGTGTCTGAAGCGTTTTTGGAACAGAGAGCAGTCGGCTCCCGCGAGTCTTAAGGTCTGGAGTGCTCCGCTATTTTTTATTTTACTTTAATGAATAATAACTAAAAAAAAAAAAAGAAAAAAAAAAAAAAAAAGATGAGGCGGCACTGTTCGTTTGGGTGACATGGAAAATGCCGGCTGTAGAGACGCTTGTGTTTCCTTTCTGAATTTGTAACGGAGCGATTCCTTCTGTATTCAAAAGCAAAACAGCTACAAAGCACGAGCTTGCTTGGAATACATGGCAATTATTTTCAGTGTTCTGAAATTGTATGTTGTGTTTTGCTCTGACTGCTGAGCATTTGAATGAACTTAAAAATTGAACGTAAAATGTTTGGGGAGGAGGAGAAAAAAACCCCAACAAGGTAAGTTTATTATATGTTTGTTGTGGTGCTGTTTGTTTGGGGTTTATTTGTTTGTTTGTTTTCAGATGGCATCTCTTTCCATTTGTATTTTCAGGCTGAAGGGATGTCAACTCTCCTACCTACCATATAGCCTTTCATTACTTCTGTTCTCAGTCTTGCCTTCTTCCCTTTCCCCATCTGCTCTTCCCTAGTCTTCTGTTGATTCTCACACTCCTTTCCCCCCCTCGGCTTCCACTTTTCTTCCTTATCACTTAACCATCGTTTTTTTAACAGTTGTCGTCTCAGTGGTCTCTTACTCTGGTGAGCCCTCTCAGTTGACAGTGATTGTTCAGCGTAGTACAGGTCCCTTTCCTGAGCTGTCTACCATTCTTTTTCCTGGAGAGGATCACCTCAGTGAGGAGCCGGCAAAACTCTCTGGGCAGTCTCTGATCCCTGACATTTACCTTGTTCATCCTATCATATCAGCCTTGTTTGGCACTTAAAATCGGACAGTGACTGAAAGCACAGACACAACACTAGTTCGGCACTTTTGCTGTGACAGGAGTGGCTGGTAGAGGGACGGGGCAGCAGGGGCAGTGCTGTGTCAAACTGCCTCGGCAAGGCTGGTTGGGCTTCACTGAAGAGAGCATGGAGGTGGTTCTCTTTCCAGGTGTGCTTCCCAGCCCACTGCTCTGTCTTGGAGCTGCTCCTGTTTCGGTCTGTTCCTCTCATTTTAGCCTTCCAGAGGCTGTACTCCCAGGGATGCAGATTTATGTAAGTGCTGTGGAAATAAATAGATGTTTTGGTTTCTGCTTGGAGACAATCAGGCAATGGTCTCACATTCGGCTTGTTTTTCTTGTCCATTTGTGGTTTTCTATTCAGGTTCCTAATCAGAGAGTCAAGATAATTTTGACAACAGGAGTAAATACCTGGAAAGATGCCAAGGGAACTGCAGATCTCCATTGACTGAGGACAGTGTGGCTCCATTCTTCACGAAAATAATGAGATATTCTGTGTATCAATCACAACCAAATATGTATAAAATAAAACAAGCTATTGCAAGAAATTTTTTTTTTTTAAGGAAATAAAATCCAGAATATGAAGATCTGGACAAAGTCATTTACTGCATGTTCTTTTGCTGATCATCTATGTACATGTTATGGTGGAAGAGGTTTTGAGTCAAGCAGAGATGATACTCCTGCAACTTTTCAACAGTTTAAATTAAATTTTCAGTCTTTGAACCTATAATAGCAGCTATTGCTGGTAAAATTTTATTACAAATAGACGAAGGCTTTATTCTGCATACTCACTGCAGTGGGACACGGTTGTACTGTTATAGTGATGTTTCCCTGGCATCTAGTTACTTCTTTATAGCCTGGTGTAATGCAGAAACGTGGTAAGGATGAAGAATGGGAACATGCAGATGTGTGCCTGTGAGATGTGCACTGCTGTCTGATTTACCTGGGAGGAAATCTGCATTTGAGACACTACAATAAATTGTTGTCTTCTTAAGCAGCACTGGAGGGAGGAATTAGATCCAAAGACAGGGAAAAAAACCTCAGTTGTTGTTCAGAAAAATCCCAAGCCAATTTGATTTTTAATGAACAACTCCATTTCAGTGAGTGCTTGAAATTGTCAGGGAACCAATTAAGGCAAAATTTCTGCATCGTGTTGTAGGCTAACTACAAAAGTTCAGAAAATGCTTTTCATACAGGTGTGGAAGCTTTCAAGAAAAACAGCATGATTTTATTTTATTAGTTCTTGAGGAAATGTAATACGTAATTCAAATTGAATTACGTATTTTTCAAATTTAAAAGCTTAAGCGTTATTTTGCATCAGAGAGATTACGGTTTACAGACCCTGTGTGGGTGAGAGCATCAGCTGAAGATTTTTCCACCACGTCACTGTCAGACCCCAGCTGTGAGGTACCCAAGTGTGGGAGTAGCTCTGACAAATGGTCTTTTGTACCTGGGAACAGAACTATTTCTGCAGACGGAACCATCGAGAAGTAAAGAGGTGCTATGTGAGGCATGCTGTGGCCTGTACTTCAGACCAGACGAATGTTATCTGAAGATTAGGGTTTAATGTTGTAATGGGAGAGAGGAAATTGTACTCTGCTTCCACTCTCCTTGTCAGTCTCAGTGCTGTGGTGGCTTTTTCACTGATGCAAATCTAAAACAGAGCTCTTAAATGGTGCCTGAACACACTCTTCCATTTTCTGGGCTGTGCAACCCTATGAACATCTGCTCTGCATTTAAACCTGGGCCCTGCACATTGTGATGGGGCTCCCTGAGGGGTTGGTAGGAGAGGCCTGTGCAGCAGTAGCTGCTGCAGGGCACAGGACATCTGCAGGGCCAGGTAAGCGGCAGGAAGGGAGCCCAGGGAATTCTAGCTGTTTATCAGTGCTGAATTTCCCAGGAACAATCACACAGGAGTAGTCCCTTCTCTCAGCCTTGCCCCTGTTAAAAATGGTCAGTTTAGTTGTGGTTATTTGAAATACTCCTGAGTGCCTCTTGTTCTTTGGTTGATCTTGAGGGAACTTGGATTTGCAACTGCCATACCTGCATATCTACAGTAGCTACATATCTGTGCATATCTACAAGAAGGTTGACTTCTAGTGAGGAAAGGAAAATGGGCTCAGTACTGATTGTATAATCCTGCCCTAGATGCAGGAAATAAATGGAATTATGGCTAATCTTTTTTACTTTTAGATAATACAATCTCTTAAGACTGTATTCCAGCTGTAATTTTTAAAGCTTTTGGTGCTGGAGTTAAGCTTCAGTGTGTTTTGGGAGCAGGTCCCAGTAACTCTACACTAAGTGTTCCATGTCCCTTTACTGTTAGTGCAGGACTGAAATTTTTAAGAGCAAAAGGAATACAGAGCTTCTGTGATGCTATGTTAGGTATATAATTCCTTGTCTTCTCAGAAAGGCTTGTGAGTGAGATGATTACACAGTATTTGCTTTATTTGTTTTTAGGTCCATACAGTTGCCTGTGACCTCATAGTATGATATTATTTCATATTAGTTTCTGCCTTAACTTCCATGTGGCCCCTACCCAGTTGAGCTGCTAAATGGCCATTAGTGTTTGTATATAAGGATAATAAAATATGTTATATGATGTGTGATATGGTGGTCTGAAGCGCAGATGCCTGTAATTCTGTTACCTTTCTCATCCTTAGTTCCCAGGTTAAGCAGTGACTAAAACAGTTTTTTTCTTTCAATTGTTATAAATTCCTTTTGTGATGAATCCAACGTTATTCTTGTTATTTCAGTGCAATAGCTCATGCAGATAATGCTGTTTGTGAACACTGTTCATAAACATTACCACTGTCACCATCGCACTTCCTTTTCTCTCCAAGAAAAGACCTAGGTATCACACACTCAGAGTTGGCATGTATATTGAATTTTAATTGCACTGTCAGTTTCCAGATATCTTTCTTTTTATTCTTTCTTCTTTCGTTGTTTTTTTTTTTTTTTTTTTTTTAATAAATTTCACTTCTTTTTTATAGCTTGCTTTTCTCTCTTTTACTGCAGGTAGGATTGGGTATTCCCCTGAAAATACCACAAGTTTGATCTCATATCATGCCCATCTAGGATCTTGGGAATTAGCAAGAAGCAAGGACCGTTACGGTAAGAATTTGCTACAGACTACCTCCTTGTCTGTGATTGGGAGTAGCGCAGCTTTGTTCAAAGCAGTAGGCATGTGGCAGAGTTGTAGAAAGGTGGGATCTGTATTACTTTTCAGCTGATGCAGTGCAGCAGAGTAAATAAGTTTGTGCTTGTTTTTTTTTTTGTTTCATTTTCTCTGATTTCATCTCTTAGCCTTTGGGATGGAGTAAAAAGGAATGTGGGGGTGGCTGGCTCCCTTTCATCCCTGCAGAATATTGTTGTTGGTCTGGGGACTTTGGGGATATGGGAACAGCCTGAGTTGTTAACTTCTCATAGCCAATAACTTCTGGGTTAATTGTACTGCCCAGATGATGAAGTTGATGCATCAGGGTGTAGTGCTAAGCTTTCTCAGGCTGGGGCTTCTCACAGTTTGAAATGCTGCTACTTTTTTTCCCCATGTCTAGCTCTTGGGATCTTCAGAATTTGCAAGGGGGCAACTTCTATGAAAACTATGAAGTGCTTAGATTCCATGGCAGTAAGCAGAATAGAAGTATGTAGAAAATAAATGTAGTTTTTGATTGAAAATTTTTGACTGAAAAGTTGCTTGTGTCTACCATACTGGAAATTTCTCTTGCTCCAAAAATGAACAGTACCTCACCAGTCCACATGGTTTTATTTTGTACACGCAGGTCAGCTTCGGAGGTAGTTGTTGCTGGTTACATACAAGACCAATTTCAGATATATGCAAAACCAAATATACCTTTGTGGCCCCAGTGATGGTGCAAGCCATGAAGTTGTGTTGCAGATGTGGTGTGTGTTCAGTTTTGCTTTTACAGTGACTCATTTTGAAAGGTAAGTGGCTGAGACCCTCATGCAGTGCATGGATGATGTCCAGATTGAAGCAAATAGTCACACTGCACAATGTTTGATGCCCTGCTGCTACAGTTCAAAATTGTGGATGTTGTGCAAATGTAGCCCAACAGTCAAACCTAGCTCAGGACCACTGGCATCTCTCAGGCAAGCTTGTAGCCTTACAAACTTTCCCACAGGTTACAAACGAGTTTCCATGAAGGTATAATTTAACTCCAGGAGTTGCAGTTGAGTCTCCATGGGGAGTGTCTAGGTACCTGTTGACATCCTTTATCTGCAGAGAGCAATCCAATGCTCCAGAAACAGGCCATGAGCACTTGCCCTTTTTAGTTTCCAGGATACTGATCTGCCTGAATCTCCTGGTTTGCAGCACTGAACACAGCCCTGCTTTGGAGTTTCTTGAGTAATCAAAGTGAAGCTTTGTGTTGCTCACTTACTTGCTCCTGAAAGAAGTGAGCTGGAGTGAGGAAAGACTGTCTGCATCCATACACATCAAAATCAACAGAGGGACTTTCATGTTTACCTTAAACCAACTCCTGTGACCCCCAGAAAAACCCTCAGCAAAGTCAATTGGAGAAGCCCTCTGTCACGCTTCAGACTGTGGGATGGATCACTGTTCTCCATGCCTGAGAGAAGGTGTGTTTGAGTGCATCTCCTGGAGGAATTCCTTCACTGCAAGCATTGCTTGAAGTTCCTCTGTGACCTGCTGCAGCCTGGCAAGTGCACCTG
The DNA here is from genome assembly GCF_022539395.1 of Myiozetetes cayanensis. NCBI lineage: Eukaryota > Metazoa > Chordata > Aves > Passeriformes > Tyrannidae > Myiozetetes > Myiozetetes cayanensis. Next base: position 80,360,447 of record NW_026087411.1, on the reverse strand, counting down.
ACAAATGGCTAGCATGCCAGCTCACCCTGCTTTGCTCTTCCCCAGAATATGCAAGGTCTAAGTATTCATTACTTTCACTGTGGTGCTCCTTGTACCACCACACTAGACTGGCTTTTCAAGTAGAATGAAAGGTTGGTATTCACATCCTTCAGGCTGAGGTTTTGGAGGTATTTGGACAGAAAAAGCTTACAAGTGAGCTGTAAACCAGTTTAGGAAATGCTTATGCTTAGCTGTACTGGATGATTTAGAGGCATATTTTGTATGCCCCTCAAGGTATAGATTAGCTTGGGAGCTGGTGACCCAGGTTTCAGTTAGCAGCTCTCCCTCTGACAGTGGCTTATCTACAGTGAAAGTAAGTCTTGAAACACTGGCAGCCAGTGGTGAAACTCCAGAGCATCCAGTCCAAACTTAATACTAAAGCAGGACAGATTCTTTTTGTTCTGGAGGTGGCTGTACTCCCCATAAACCATAACTGGGCACTAGAGACTAGAATGGAAGAGAGATTTGCCTGTGGCCCAATTAATCCCATCTGCCTACACTTGAGGTGGAAGAAACAAAATTTTTCAGACTGTTCACATACCCTACTCTGAAATTTTTTGCCTATGGATTTCAGCTCTTCTTGTAAAAGTAAGAAGAGGGAGGTGACTGAATATTAGTGATGCCATATGAGGAATATAGGAATGATAGACTTGTCTGGAAGGCTCTAAAAAAAAAAAGCAGCCCTTAAACAGAACTGTGCTAATAAAATTTGTCAAGACATGTCATCAACAAAATATCAAGGAGAAGGGGAAGAAAAATGGTGGGAACCCTGTGTAGCATCATGTAGTCTCTTGGAGTGCAGTCACAAAATGAAATACAAACTGCTGTTAGAAACAACTGACAGATCTGAGATGGGAACAAACTATGACAGGAATCCCATGAACTGGATTGTCCATTATAGCCATCTTTTTTCTTTCTTCTCTGTGTTTTGAGGTATTTATTCTTGCTGGAGGCTTTCTGGGTGGCTAGGAGGGAATGAGCATAAGGTGGTGAATCTTCTTGTCCTGACCCAGGAATAGAGTTGGTAACTTCTCTCCCTGACCCCCTAGACCTTTCCCGCTGTCTGGTTGCTCATTGTGAAAACTAAACTGGCTTGGGTGGAAAAATAGATCCATTTATTGTTTTAAAGGGTTTATCACTTGTAAGTCAAGTTTTGGTATGTGTTTAAGGTTCTGAACATTGTAACTAGGTGTGAAGTTTTACTTTTTCAGGCATAATATTTATTTTAAATTGTTTTGAGGCATTGCTGCCAGCATTTGCTCATGGTAAAATAGTTGCAGAAAGATCTTTTTTTTTTTTTAAATTTGAAATGCTGTTCATGTTCCCTGGGTGAATCTGTTTCTCATTTTGTGCCTCATTTTTGTTCTTTATGTATGGTTCTCCTAGAACTTGAACCCTTAGTCAATCGTGCTGGGTTTTAATTGAATGCAAAATTACCCAAAGTTCAATTTGCTTTTACAAATAGTATTTTGTAATATGTTCTAAGTTGGATGTCTTGACTCCAGCTGCTGCAGCAGACGTTTTGTGCAGAGATGTGGGGTTTTTTTTTGTGTGCATAAAACAGTCTAATATTCTGAAAAAATTACTCTGCAAAGTGCAAGTCTCTAGTACATAGTGGTGGTAACGACAGAAATATCTACCAAGATAATTTAATGATGCTTAGGGTTGGATTGTGGTTTTTGTTAATCTGTAGGGGAAATCACTCATTTTATTTTCCTTCTTTAGTGACATATTGAGCCCATTTATCAGCATAGAGAAATTTAGGTTGGAAGGGACATTTGGTGTCATTTGGTCTAACCTCCTACACAAAGCATGTTCAACTAGATAGGTACATTTTGACCCATATCTAATTTGAATTTCCTGTTTCTCAATTTTTTGTCCATTGCCTCTTGTCCTCTTACTCTGCACTTCTGAGAAGAGCCTGGCACCATCATCTCTGCACCCTCCTACTCTAACTGTGGACAGCAGTAAAGTCTCCTTGGAGCCATCTCTTCTCCAGGATGAACAAACCCTTAAGCTCTCATGCATCCTGTGCTTCAGTTCCCTAACCATCCTGGTGGCCTTTCATTGGACTTGCCCCAGTGTATCTATGTCTTTCTATAATTAGGGATACCAGCTGGTATATGGTTGGTATTTGGTCCTCCCAGTGGTGAATAGAGAAAAGTAAACACTTCTCCTGACCTGCTGGTACACTCCTGTTAATTCAGCCCAGAACACACTTGGTGTTCTTTGCCACAAGGCATGTGGCTGGCTCGCGTTCAGCTAGTTGTTCGTTGCCAGTCCTTCTCTGCAGAGCTGCTCCCCATCAGTCAACCTCCAGCCTGTACTGCAGTGGGGGATTATTCCCTCCTGGATGCAGGACTTTGCACTGATGATCCTCATGAGGTTCCTGTTGCTCCCTTTCTCCAGCTTGCCCTGGTCTCTCTAAGCAGCAGTCTGCCCCCCAGCCTCTTGACTGTCCCCCACACAATTTTTGAACTTGGTACGTGGGCACTCCATTTCAGCACAGTATCAGTCCCTGAGGGGTACCACTGACAGCCAGCTGCCAGCTGGGCTTTGTATGCAAAACACAACCTTTTGAGCCTGGTAGTCTGGCTGGTTCTCCACACAGATTTTTGTGGCAGCATTCATCCCAAAGAGGTAGAGGTTGATGGTATTATTTTTAAGCTGTAAAATCTATATTCAATCAGAGGAACCTGGTTTTGATATTTTGTACACTTACAGGCATCTCAGTGGAGGTGAAAATAGGTTTTCTTCTTTCCATTGAAGAGAAGATCTGTGTTAACTGTTGGTTAGCCAGCCAAGATGGGTGAAGGAACGGGAGGGGATGTGATAGCCTTGTCTGGATGAGGCAGTGGCTGCTCTTGGGATAAGGAAGTGATCCAGCAGATAAGAAAACATTCTTTATAAAAACAAAAGATGTGCTAGAAGTGTGTAGTCTCTATTAACACAGTTCATATCCACAGATACATATTTATTGAGGTGCAAGATGTCTGCTCTGAGGCTGATTTCTAACAGAACCTCCCATCAGGCCTCGTCTAACTCTGATTACACCTGGGACTACGAGTACTATGAGTACGGACCAGTGTCATTTGAAGGCCTGAAGGCTCACAAATGTAAGTTCAGTAGAGACATACTGTATTGCAGCTAAGCTTCCTGTCTTAATGTTCCTACTCTTCATTTGTGACTGATTATTGTACAAAAATATTTCTCTTCTAATTCTAAAGATTTTCTACTTTTTTTCTCTATTTATTTGATTATTATAATTGTTTATTATTCTGTATCCCTTTGTTGACTGTTTTTCTTGTGCATGAAACAACCAAGGCTGTGGTAGAAATTTGTCCATACTAATACTATTAGAAAAGTTTACAATAGCAGATAAAGCCACTGCTGCTTCTGGTGACTACTCGGTATGATCTGTATTGCTTTGCTATTGCTCCTTTTAATGGTAAAAAGGCAGTGATGGACAGCCTTACTACTTTTGTTTTTCTTCATAGAAAATAAAATAAAAGAAGAATTTTCTCCTTCTGAGCAACCCTTTATTGTTGGGACTTTCCTCATGGGAGGAGTGTGCTAAATTCAGTGTTTCAATAATACTGTTTTACAGTAGAAGTAATAAGTGGACAATAGGGACCAGAGAGATGAGAAATATGGGTTGGAACCAGGAGAGAATTTAGCTAGGACAAGCTAGTAGAGCTAGACCAACATCTATCTAAAATCTAATGGCTTTGGATTTTATGATTTGTTTTTTTAGAGGAGATGGTTGTTGGGGGGGGAAAACAAAAAAGGAGGCGAAATAAAGGTAACAGAGATCAACTCAGAGATCAAACCTGATGGTTTGCAAGCACTTTGTCAAAGAGAAACAAACAATCTTGTTTCTTTGTTTCTGATCTGGAAACATTGTGAGAGGGTTTGAGCATCAGTCTTCAAAGTACTGGGGAAAGGCCAGATTGGGATACATACTTTCTGTCTCATTTGTAACAATGAGCCATTCTGGACAGGAAAAAGTAGTGTTTGCAATGACAAACAGCAGCCCAGAAAGGCTGATCTCCCTTGGCTACCTGGGCACAGCCATGGAACATTCTGGACAGCTCTCAGTAGAGAACAGGACAGAAGTAACAACTGCTTTTCAGGTGGAGCTTGGTGAAAGATGTCATTAGTAGTACTGGATCAGTGACCTAGGAAATCCCTTCTGGTTGTTTTTTTGGTAGTTTTGGTTTGGTTTGTTTCTGTTTTTCAGTTGTTTGTGTGTTTGTTTTAATTGATTGATTGGAGTTGGCTCTATTTCCTTCAGTGTTACTGCATGCATTCCTCTGAGGGCAGAGTTTGATCTAGTAAAGGAACAGTCTATGCCAGTGTTGTGTACAGGATGATATTTCTTGACATGGTATGTTCTTGGAATGTGTCTTGTGCTGACTATTACCAGCTGGGTTGAGACTCTTGTGAAATATAGAGGTGATGTGATCAGACATGAAATTCTCCAAAATCCTAAACTGAGGAGGAAGGAGGGGAGAAGATTACACGGGGTTGTATTAGGAGGGACACCTTGGATATTCACAAAGAAGAGATGTTAATGAATACCTGTAACTTTTATTTTGGAGAGCTCAGTGGGGAATGGACTCTGGTCTGGGTGAGGCAGGCTGGCAGTAACACTTGACCAGCTGTAAAACATCACTGCCTCTTCTTAAAGATAGAGATGTATGATTTATTCTTACTATTACTTTTTTAATTAATACACACAGTATCCCACCCAAAATGAGAGGGCACTGTTTTCAACCATAATATAAGAGGAATTCTACAAGAGAAATCTGGAGGACACTTTTGAATCAATGTTGATTTAATTAACTGTAGGCAAGGGGAGGTTGATAATATTTGATGTATATATAAAGGAACTCAGAAGACTGTTTCTGAAAGCAGAGAAAAATTTATTCAAAGTGACATGTAAAGAAAAGGATTGACAAAACAATCTAATACATAAGAATACATTTCTTAAAAAAAGTGGAGATGGGGAGAAGATGAGGTATTCAAATGCCACAGTAACTTTTCTTTTCTATATGACTGGAAAGAAAAACAACCAAAACCAAGCCAAAACAAAAACAAATGAAAAAGGATGTTCTGTCTGAGGAGGATTGAAAACAGGATCTAGAAATCGGAAAATCTGCAAAAGTAGGGACCAGATGTTTTGTAAATTAAAGCTTTAGAAAGTAAATAGGCAAAGATAGCCAGGAGATACTTGTGACTGGCAGAGAAAAGAACAAAATCCTTTTTTGTGCCTCTGAAAGGGGGAAAACCTCAGAGACATTGGAGAGGTAACATAGGTAGGAATGATCAAGGCAGTCAGATCTGCTGTCAGGATGTTATGAGTCTGTTATAAAGGAAAGGAAGGCTGAAACTGCAACTTGAGAAAGTCATGGTATACTTTTACAATCTATTTGTAACTTAGGGCAGTATTATAAATTTAAGTGCCTCATACCATATTTTTTGAACAGAAGTTGTGTTATGTACTGTTTATTTTGAGTAAGTGTTTAGAAGTTCGTAGATTTGGATAATGTGCACTTGAGTGAGACCTAAATGAAATACTGAAAAGAACTCAGGCCACCTACTTGTGTTTTAAACAAATCCAAATAATGTAACTGATTCAGCAGAGGGTTGAAAGTGTGTCAGGAGGCACAATTAAGCAAGGCAGATGTAGCTTTATGCTCAGTAAACTTAGGAATTCCTTTGTGGGGGAGGAACACCAAACAAATCAGAACACAGACTTGTTATTCTTCACATAATGCTGGTGGGTGGGAGTTTTGTGGGAAGTAGTGGTTTATCAGACTTTTTAATTTTTTTTTTTGATTTCTCTCCTCCCTTAGTTAATGGATTAAGTTTTGCAGCTCGATCAATATAATCTATGTGCATATTCTTTGATCATCTTGGCCACACTTTACATTCTGGTTATCAATGCAGTTGCATATAATTCAAACATGTATGACTAACTGGTCATTACTAGTAGTTGTAAATGGTTAAGTGGTATTTTTTAATGGTGGTATTTATTTTTAGATTAAATTTTTTTATTTTTAGATTTATATTTATTTTTAGATTTATATTTATTTTTAGATTAAATTTTCAGGTATTGCTAAGTCCAGTAGTAGGATAGATAATCATGAGCTATTTTCTACTAGTAAGGTCCAACACAAGGTGCATCTTGAACCACTGCATACAGGCTATACTTACAGGATGGTTCTGAAAGGAGTGTAGGGCACACAATAGATGGCATTAACAAAAATAAACTCATTCCAGTATACTTTAAGCAAAAAAGAACTTAGAACAAGTAAACCTATGACAGGGTATTACAAACTCCTCTCCCCTATTGCAGAGACCTATACTTGCACTGCTCTCTAGTTATTTTACACAGGGTGTTGAGAGGAGAAGATGTGGCATAGGAGAGATGGAATAAACACTGCAGTGAGAGACTTGAAACTTAACCTCCTTACCTTACTAGAGAAAGGAATTCAGGAGTGACTTGATTTTCCAAGGGAGAAAATCTCAGGTTGCAGCAGGCGTTTTGACTTTGCAGCAAAAGAACAGATGATTTGAGCTGATTTCCAATTTCCACATCTGCCTTTTAGCACAGAAGATACTTCACAGTGGGAGTGTGATTAACAGCTGGTGTCAAGCACCAGGCAGGATAGCTGATTCCTTGGGTTTTTGTTCTCTTTAGCTAGTCCTGTAGAAAATTCAACAGTTCTGTGCTGTGCCTGCTGCACTGTGTCAGACAGATCATCATACAGCTTTACAGCCAGTGATGATCTCTGAGGTTTGGTAGTGACTGTGTAATGAGGGGTTAAGGGCAGAAAGGATTCCTGTCCTAACCAAGACTTCCTTCTTGCATGTTTGTATGTGAATTGTTTCAAACTCCTATGGGGGAAGTTTTGAAAACTTGCATAAACAAAAAATAAGTAACTGAAATGATAGTTGAAAAAGTACCTGGACCAGGTCATATTTTGTGGTGGTGTTCTGCATCTTGGGTCCTTGAATATCAGTTGATTGTTGTCTGGAGATATGTTTGTCCCACTTGGACCTCTCTAAATCAAGCTCCTGGAAACTTTCAACTTCCCTCAGGAGCAATTGTGGATCAACCTTTGTTATAGTTTTATACTTTTTTTATTTTTTGTAGTGAAACTATCCGCCCCTGCAGCCACAGCTGGGGGGGTGCTGGAGAGGAACATTAGGCAGTGAGCCTTTCAGACTGGGGAGGGGGAGAGGGAGATTGGAGGTTTTGTTTGCCAGAACTACCTGGGTACCCTTCAGAGCTGCCAAGACCCAGAGTAGCTCCTGTCTGTCCCTCGGTGACAGAGTCCCTGCGGTGCTTGCAGTAGAGGGGTTACACATCACCTCTGTTGTCACAGGGTCTGCCAGTGCCTTGTGGGGTTTTTTTAGGTCTCCCTGCTCTTTGTTGGAGGACTGACACCTCCACCCTTGCCAGCTGCCGACTCCATAGCTGAGTGGTGGGTGCCTGGGCCTGGCATGGAGTGCCTGGAGCGAGCATTTTTTTGGAGATGACCTGCCTGCAGCTGCCACCATCTGAGGAGGAGCTTCCAAGCACCCCCACTCTGGGATACAGCAAGATAGCTGTTTTGCAGGGGGAGGTTTGTCTTGGAGTCTCAGACCAGCTGCCGCCACTGAGATCCGCCATTTGCCATGTGGGGTTCATCCGGAGGTCGGCACCGCTCCCCTGGCCCTCCCCTCGCCTATCCCGCACTCCTCAGCAAACACTTTGAAGTCATAAGTTGACATATATTTGTTTTAGTAGGACTGGCAAATTTCTATATGATCCATTTGCTACAAATGAGAACAGTAGGTACATTTTATGTACACAGGCAAAAAGCCATTCTCTTCCCAATGACTTCTGCATTTGGTTATTTCATTGGCATTTTCCTTTTGATTAACTAGTGGTTTGACTTTTTGTCGAAACATGTCTGGCTCCTCTGACATTGTATTGCAGTGCTCAAATTAGAAACTCAAATTAAAAATTATCCAAACATATCTTTTATATGTTGATTGATGATATTTGTTAAAGTAGCAGACAGTTTTATCTGTGGTTCTGTTTATTTCAAAACCCTCTGTCTTGTCACTAAAAGAAAGCTAGGTCTTCCTAAACATGCTGTGTCAAAGAAATCCATTAGAGCTCAGAAACCTAATGGTCTGGGGCAGAAATAATTTAAAATAGCAGGAGTTCAGTTCTACAAAGACATAGGATTTTGCTAAAAATCAGATAAACCTCTCTTCTGAGTTCTAGCACTGAAGTTGTTTCCAAAGCACAGTGTTTGGAAATGGGCCAGGCATCACAAAGGTAGCTGCTTGTATTTTACTAACCAAGGGAATTAAGTGTCTTTCCTCTTTTATCTTTTCTAGTTTCTCTAGAAATCAGTAGAATTCAGGCTAGAAATGAGAATTTCAATGGCAACTTTCTGCTTAAACATAGATAATGATAAATTTGACCATTCTTCCTCTTTGCTGCCCAGGAATAAACTGCACATTGTTTTGGATTTGCCATCGTGGTGTTTGTGGAAGGCAGCTTTCTGCAAGTGCAGGTAAAATACTGATCACCTTGTTTTCTCTTTTTTCACCAGATTCCATTGTGATTGGATTTTGGGTTGGTCTTGCAGTTTTTGTCATCTTCATGTTTTTTGTCCTGACCCTGCTGACGAAGACAGGAGCACCTCACCAAGAGTGAGTTTGAAAATGGCAATAAGAAATCCAGCCAACTAATTGGCACATCTGGTCTCTTGCAGCCCCCAAACAAGCAGTGACAGTGCTGACATGGTACTGGCTCAGCACCATCTTGTTCTAGTCCATTCTTATGAAACAGTGTAGTCTATCTTCCTTTCAAACAATCTTAGCATATTCATGCTAAAAGGAAGTTGGTGGGTAGGTTGCCAAACAGATACAGGTGCCTTTAGATTATTGTTCTGCACATAAATGGGATTGCTCTAGGTGAGCTCAAAGTTATCTTGGAGTGGAAGTGTGAATATTGACGGAGTATATGCAAATAAAATGCAGTACAGATGTTAAATGAAGGAAGCTGAAGTCTGGCAGGTTTCCGCGTGTTTGTGTGTTCAAATCCAATCAGTAGTCTGTACAAAATCTTCACTTAATTCCCTAGGTCTCAGAGTGTCTTAGTTTCTGCTGAGAAATTCCAGTAGATGCTGAGGTACAGATCAGCTCCATGTTTGTTTAAAGCCAGAGTGCCTTGAAAGTCCTTTATTTCTTCTTCTTTCTGGCTGATAATTATGTGCAGACTGTGCCTTGCCTCAATAATTTATCTGCATTTGCACAGCACCCAGGCTGCCATTGTTCCTTCCTATGATGAAGTCTGAAGCCACATCTCCTCTCAGACTTGTGTGCCATAAAGTAGAAATAAAAAGCCTCTCTGGAGTGTGAGAACACTTGCAGACAGGTAGCAATGATGAGAAGCTGATTGTGAAAGGCAATTGTTAGTTGCTTATTGCTTCTTAAAGCAGCCTATCTCTGCCTTCTGGAGGCCCTTTGCTATTTAATCATATGTAGACTGGCTCTGAAACATCACAAAATAGCACATTTTTAAAGGTAGGGCCACATTAGAGAGGGCATAGGGCATAGGTATATTGTGAGCCTCTTCTGTGCTCGTAATGTTTTGTTTCTGTGAGAAGAAAACAGAGGCAGAAGAATTCAGCTTACCAGATCTGACTTGCAGGTATTTTTGTTTCCCTTACAGACTGTTACAAAGCAGACAAACCTTGCTCCCAAACAAATTGAAAGTCCTTGTAAGTGTTGGTGTGCTGCCCCTTTTCCCCAAAGACCCTGTTAATTAGCTGAGCATCTGAGTCTGTATCCCACGTGAATAATTTGAGAGGGGAAGAAGTAAAGAAATCAGATATACAACATAGAGAATTTAATATAGATATTTGTCAAAAGTTTTTACACTTGTAAAGATGTACTTTTAGGTAGCAGAGGCCTGCTTGGTGTCTCCCACTGTTTTTCTGTGTTTTTCATCAATTTTCTTTGAACTGGTTTTCTAGAGAGTTTGAGAAACCTCCATCTCTGATCAGCTTCTACATCCAGATAAACTGACCTGAATTCAGGGTTGGCCTTGCCTTCATCATCAGGCTAGAGACCTCCAGAAGCCCCTTCCATTCTAAACCTTATTATAATTTTTCTTCCATTTCTGATGAGAGCCCAATCATTCCTTTCTGTATTTGTTTCAAACCCCTTTTCACCTTTGGGATCTGTGTGCTTGAGTGCTCGCCCACTTTCTAGGTATGCTGAGTCAGCACCCTTAACAAATCTGAGCCCTATTTTTTTGATGTTTGATAATGAAATGTGTGTGGTATTGAACACGGATCATCCAGGAATAGACTAAGTGCAGGGAATACTGTGTCCTCTTATTTCTGATACATGTATATAAAAGCTGGAGAACACCAACCTGTAAAACCAGTGTGGACTGTGATTTTAGTTCGCCTGCATCTTCTATTTTTACACCTGACTGGATTCTTCACAACTTGGCATTTCATTAGCGGGCTGTCTTGCAGCCCTCCTTTAGATAGATGTTAATGGGATTCCTAGGTCTTGGGAGAGAGCCAGCTTGATTGATGGATGTGTCTCCGACTTCAGCAAGGCTATTTGACTGTTCTTTAAAGTGCCATTAATGTGAGAGACAAGTGTAACTGAGCTCAGATGGATGCATCTGAGGTAGAATACTCTGATTTTTCTAGTAATATGCTTTTCTTGGCTTAATATAAAGGGGCATGATAGGATGTGCTTTCCAGAATTATAAAAGATGTTCGGAATTGGATACATCATCAGACCAAAAGGGTCAGGATTTCAATGGGGAGAGGCAGAAATTTAATCAGTTATGGAAATTCTGTCTGTTGCATTTCTCTTTTGTTTGCCTCCATATTAGTATGTGTAGAAGATTAGCTTGTGCAACAAAAAAAATGTGTTGAAAATCTTACCAAATTTCTATCTGAAAAATGCTCTCCTTCATCACTCAGCAGAGGATGTATTCTTCATTTCCGCATTTGGAAATGTACTTAAAAACACATTTGTGCAATAAATGCAAGAGTTTGTGTAAGCTATCTGTAACAAATATTAGCTGGTGTAATCTCAAACCTTCGTGCAGCTATTTAGGCAAGTTGTACCACTACTTGCAGTAAAAAAATGACAGAATTTTTTTTTTTCCAAGAAATCAGTTGATTTTGGTTAAGGAGTCCAGTGTGAAACCCAATCAGAGAAATGCAGACTCATTGAAACAAAAACTTCTACAGATATATGTATGTTTTTGCTAAATACTTATTCAGGGAGATTTCTCAGGTTCAGGGTAGCACTTCAGGATTGCTACTTAATTGCTTCAGATGCCCAAGTTCCCCTTAAGATACCAGACCCTGTTGTTTTGGAGGATTGGCTCCCCTTATTCCTTTCCATGGTTTGCCAAGTACCCCATGTCACTTCAGAGGATGTTGAGAGGAGGGATATTTAAGCTATAGATGAATCTCAAGTGTCAGTCCCAATCCAGTTTGCTCCTGTTAGAATGATACACTGGGCAAAATGGTCTGTACCCTGACAGTGCACTCAAGTCCAGTGGGCAGAGTGGAGAGCTTTAATGCTGAGTCCAGCAAGACCAGAACCCAATATCCCAGGCTGGAAGTATATATGTTGCTCAAGGTTGTCTGACATTCACCTTCCTGCTTCCTTGTTGGCAACTTTTGGAAGTCAGAGAGTTGTATTTGCTCAAATATTGCAAAAGGAATTTGATTGTCCAGGTGGCTGTGTTCCCTTCCACAGTAAAACTAGGATTTCTGAGGCTGCTTTTCTTATTTTAAGTGTTCTGAAAAGGTATCTGCTGAGGTATTCTTGCATATTGTAATAAGCAACACTATGCAAGTTTCTAGTCTAGTTAAAAAAATAAAATTCCTGTCTAAAATACTGAGACGGTGTTTGTGAATTTCAGAATCCAAAAAGATCACTGTATATTAGACCACGTGTTCCCTGCTCATGAACACAGGATTATTCCTTATAGTATGTCCTCAACATTCTGGGTCATTGTAAAATTTATTGACATCTTCTATTCTTCCATTTAGTTTAGGTTGCTGTTGCCAGTCTTGTCTGCACTTGCCCTCTGCACTGTCAGCCTTTGCTCCTTCGTAGCTCACTGAATTATAAAGCACTTTCTGCACCTATGAATTAATTTTACTTCTCTAGTGAATGCATTTTAAGCTTTCTTCTGCAGTCACTTCTTCCTAGGCTTATAGTGCTTGTCCTTCTTTCTGTGCTTATTTGCTACCTCCACTGTTAGTGCCATAGTACTGCATAGAAACTCTTGGGACAGATTTGCAAAACTATGGAGGAGACTTACATAGCGGTGCTCTTTGTTGCATTACAAAGATATCAATGTCAGCTGTCAGTTCTGAAGGCTACCATGGAATTATTCCAGTCTGTTTGCTTCCTGGTGTGTATGCAGTCGATTAGTAGTTACTGGTCTGTCTTGCATCGGTGTAAACGTTATTCTTCTACATTTCACTTTGACAAGCAGAAAGAGGCAACACAGTTTTGACAAATTAGAGAACTGCTTTGATTTGAAGGCTAGTGGAAGTGATTTTGTTAGGACAGGATTCTATCATCTAATGGAAGTAAATTAGCGTTTAAGAAGCAGGGATCTTTAAGGTTAACTATGCCTGAAAGACTAATGGTAGGTATTCTGTGAACTCAAAGGTTTTAGGGGTAGATTTCTGAAGGTGTCATCTGAGGCTTTCAAAAGCATGTAGGCACTTATCTCCTACTGCAGGCTTGAGAGAATTAAATTACAGCATTTCTCTGAAAAACTCTAAGTGCTGGGTGCACCTTTAGGTGTCCAATTATCTGACTCCAGTGTCATTTGCTACGTGTTCAGATGCAAACAGTATGATTTCTTAACAAAATTTATATTCTGAGAATATGTTTAAGTTTTCATTGCTCATCCTCTGAATACCTCTACTGCATGTCAGGTGCAAACAACTTGCATTTTGTGATGATAGCATATAAATTCAGCCTGAAAAAGAATGTAAAACTTCCATCTAGCTTGAGCTTTTCTCACCCCCACATGCTTATGGCTCCTACAAAGTCCATGCAGATTGGTACTGATTTGAGCTAAGATATATATAAAAAACTCCCAAGAAATATGTTAAACTGTCCTTCCTGGGCTATGTGCCTGAATTGTTAAGGCTGTCAGTCTTTGAAGCAGTCTTTAGTTCCAACTCTTCTAATTTGTAAATCTGAATGCCATCAATTGAATTCAGGGGAAAAGATGGTTTGATGCCTGGACAACCAAGTACTCAAGTTATGCCTTAGTGAGATCAATGCTGCCTGTGCCTCAGAAAGATTTTACCTATCAAGGACTTTTTTCTCAAAGTGTTCTTATAAGCCATTTAAAAAGATGTTATTACTTGATACTACTTGATATCAAGAGGAAATCCTGAAGAGTATTTCTAAGCTCATTCAGTGAGGTGATTATTACAGTATATTGGTTACTGGAAGTGCCATTTAAGAGTGCTGGCATTAACTTATTCCCATGGAAAATTATCGTGATAAATCAAGACTTAAAATAGCTTCAGCAGAAAATAATAAATATTGGTGGCTTTAAAAGTTTGTGGTAGTTAAACCAAAGGGTTTCCTTTCTTCTCGATCATAGTGGTTGTTGAAACCACGAAATTTGCTGATAAGGACTCAAATAGTTCTACTTTTGTGTTTACTGTATTTTTCTTTTTCCTCCCTAGCAATGCAGAACCTTCTGAAAAAAGATTTCGCATGAATAGCTTTGTGGCAGATTTTGGAAGACCTCTGGAGTCTGAGAGGGTCTTTTCTCGTCAAATGGCTGAAGAATCCCAGTCACTTTTCCATTTCTGTATTAATGAAGTGGAACATACGAACAAAGCAAAAGAGAGTCAGAGAGGTCCAGGTCTGGAGAGTAATATCCACTTCCAGGAGGTTCCCAGAAGCAGCGGAATGTTTGAGGAAGACCTACATTGTCTTCCAAAATTTAACATTCCTAACTTTGTGAACACTGAGCAGAACTCTTCATTAGGTGAGGATGATCTCCTCATCTCAGAGCCGCCAATCATTTTAGAAAGCAAATTGGTCATGCCATCTTCCCATCGGATGCTTGACTGAAAAAATCTTTTATGTTAAGGTAAAAGATTGCCCAGTTTGAACCCTCACTTGCCCTTCTGTTATTTTGACAGAAGGTATTTCAGATCTGTGCTTTTTATTGTATATAAGACTGGCTGTGCTACTAGAACTCGGTGTAGACAAGAGTAAACAAGTGTAAAACACTAAATGCTTTATTCTGATGTCTTCTGTGGTCTAAACTTTTTGCCCAGTGTTATTTTTGCTTCTTGATTTTTTTTTGTTTCTTGTTTTGTTCTTTGATTTGAAAGGACTGCTTATGACCAGCTTCTGAAGGATCCCGTAACAATTTACAAGGGCTGTGAAGGCTGGAGCCTGGTACTGGGAAATGTATGAAAATTCCCTGGCCAGGGAAAGTGTAAATCTTAAAGTGAGACTGAAGTAAGGAATAAACAGGCAGCCCCTAGGGAGGTTCTGTAGCTTCTGCTTCTTTCAATAACGATGCCTGAAGTTAAGCAGCACAATAAATATCTGCTTGGGATTAACTTCAATTTCTGATTCCTAACTGTTTTCAGTGCAGGTTAAAGCCATATTAGAAAGTTTCCAGAGGGAATACCTTGCAAATTTAATTGTTTGGCCACGTGCTGCTGAGTAAAAGCAAATTGGTGCCTGTACTTATAGTACTTCATAGTGACACTCCAAGAGCTGCCAAGTGATGATGAGGAATTAGTATTCTACATGCCAACACAAACCATGATTCGATTTTTTTTTTTAATTACTGATGTGAACTTCCAGTTCAGTAAGTGTAGGATTCAGTTCAGTAAGTGTAGGATTCAGTAGCTAAATCACAGGAAATAAAAACTTATTTTTCTTTAGCCAGTGCAGTTACTATGTGCAACGTTAAGGAGGTGTTATGTGTTGCTTATAGGCTGAACCTTCCTATGCTTTTTGGCTTTATAAACAGCCCTTTCTTTACTCATGGACCAGGGAAGGGCTAGCAGGCTTTGAATTGTTGAGAACACCAGCTCCAAAAGTGAAGCTAAGCTCTGCTTGCTCTATCTTTTTGTACTCAGTTGGGATGGTGTTGCAACCTCAGCTGTTCTCCCAAGGAAAGGTTTGTCAAGAAATTGAATAGGTGTAGTTTCAACCTTTATTTTTAGAGACAGAATAAGGTTCTGAACCTTAGAGGGTACTTAAATTATATTTCAGCTTTCCTCAAAAGATGGTAATTAATGACCAAGTGGCTTTAGAGCAAGCACAGATAATGCAAAGGCACCAGGTTCAAATCTTTTGCTCGATTTGGAGTATGCTCTGCAGGAAATTCTTAACTGAAATGAAAATAGTAGATGGCAGATACAGTGGCTGGTTGGTTTTTTTGAAACTAACCAACTTTGTGTCAGAGGGAAAATGTAGTAGTGGCCTGCTGATACATTCTTCAGACACTTAAATGCTAATTAGTTCATTCCTCCTTCACCTTACAAATAGGAAAAATAGTGAATGGGTTGAATATTTAAAGAATTAAAAAGTGCAGGAAACATATTTGGTTTTTATCTTCTGTGCCCTTGTTATAAACCAGTTATTGCTAAATTTCCTGTTTTCAAATGTAATTCTTACACCACTTGCTAGTTGTTTAAAGTAATGGGATTATACTTAAAACAAAGCAGAGACTATTTTAAACTAGCAAATTTTTTTTTTGAAAATAGTTCCAGGAGAAGACTGAAGTGAACCCTGTTCGAAATGAGCAGGGCTCCATGGGCTGCAATGCAGATCTCCAGTAAAATGTTTCAGGTGCAGAAAAGGCCTTCTTTCACAGGAGGTACTTAACCTACAAGTTTGAAGGCTGTAGCTGTGCACTTTTCCCAAATTAAGAAATCTGGGAAATCTGCCTCTGGATGTGGCAACTACTTCCTGCTGAGGCCCCTCAAATAACTGTTAGTTATCTGAAGTGAAGCTCAACATTGTTCTTGCTAACAAGTTCTGGGACTTTTACTAAGCGTGGCTTTTATAGCCTATTTCTGGATTAGTGAGCTGCCTTCAGTAACGTTTGAGCCATTCTTTTTCAATTTTTTTCTTCCTTTGCCATGCTTGAAAACAGAAATGCTGCTTAAAGGAGAGGAAAATCTGTGTAGAATCCCTCTCCTCTGCAATCTAGGAATGAAGGTTATTTTTAAAGCATTTAAAACTCTGTTTCATAGAACCATTTAGGTTGGGAAAAGATCTTTAAAATCACTGAGTCCAAGGATTAACACAACACTGCCACATGTCCCCAAGTGCCACATCTACATGTCTTTTTAAATCCTTCAGGAATGGTGACTCCACCCCTTGCCTGAGTAAGCCTGTTCCAAGGATTGACAAGCCTTTTGGGGAAGAAATCGTAAAAGTTTCAGATGTTTCAAAATAAGCAGGTCTGATTTTAGAAAAAGAAAATGCTGCCATTCCCAATAGGCTATCCTAAGGCTTTTCTTCTGCTACCTTAAACCTTTGTGGTTTTTCTTTGGGTGTATAAGTGCTACTTCGGGGAGAAAAGGGGGAAGCATTTTGTGTATGGATGCTGGTGAAAATGCCTAGATAAAAGGTATTTAATAAAATGACAAAGAGATAATATCAACTTAACTAAAAACACATCTGAATTGTATTCTCAGTGTCCTTCTGAAGCATGTATTAATCCTGTAAAGCTATTTAAGTGTTTGGTTCCTCCCTGTTATTCCCCGATGATGGTTACACTTTTTTCATCTTATCTCCCTTCTATTTTTTTTAAGTCCTTCATGCTGCTTTTTACAGAAAAATAACCTGGCAGTCCCCACTGCAAAGTTCTCCCACCACTTCAGAGACACAGTGGCAGCAATAAAGTCTGATTGAGTTTTTTGTTCTGCCTCTGCATTGGAGTCAAAGGTAATTGCAGAAATGTTCTGCAGTCTCCAAAAGCAGTTATTTTAAAGTTTTCCTTCCTTTCTTTTTCCTTTCTTTTTTCCTTTCTAGGAACTAACAGACATATTTTGCCTCAGGGGAAAAGGGCAATGTATAACATGCTTAAAAAAATTAATCTTTATCCAGGAAGCCAGAGTGCATTCATTATGAAGTAAATAGAAAGTGTTCTGACCAGAGTAATCCTTCAAAATGAATAGATGGAATTTAGTGGTGCCTGAAAATGAAACTCTTGAGTTTTTGCATTGCTTGGCGTCAAGCCTCTTCTCAAAACTCACGATTGATGCATCACCTGCAGTAGATCTAACTGCAGAGAAGCTCCTCTAAGGGTAACTACATGCATAAACATGTCCTGTATTCTGTAAGAACTTACTAGGTTGAGTTATGTATTCCAGTTTTCAAAGGTGAATACTTGCAAAATGTTCTTCTGTGTAAACAAGTTTTAGCTGTGTACCTTTTTTAAAAAAAGAAACCTCAAACCTTAAATGCAAAATCAGAAAATGCCTGCTCATTGAGAAAAGAAAGGTAAAACTGTGAACTTCTCTCCTAAAATCTAGTGCTACCCAGTAGTTGAGACTAAAAGGTGAAGTAAGTGATGCATGTTTGTTGTGCAGTTAAGTATTTATGCACCTGAGCTCTAGATCTTGAATAACACATTTTTTGCCACTTTTTAGCCTCAGGTATGGCAAATACGGGCACTGAAGAAATGAGGCTGCACACACACAGAGAATTCGATTTCAGAATTTGTCCACATATCTCTCTGCATTCCCTTTATTAATCTCTTCAGGTAAACAGAACCTGCTGTTGCCATTCAGTTAACTAGAATTCCCAGAACTTTTTGCAAACTCAGTGTTGATTCACACACTCCTCAGCTCCAGGGCCAAAACACTCCCTTTTGATTCCAGTTAATGCAGACACATCTAACTCAGCTTGTTCCCACATTGGGCAGTGACAGGAGCAAGGACAGCAGAAGGCAGAACCTTCTACCCCTCCTTCTCGAACAAGAGCAAGAGTTGGAGGCATGTGCTATCTTGGTTTTGGACAAGAGCTATGTGGTTAGCTGTATGAAAAGGTAATTATAATTCAAAGTTATCATGGAACTTCCGTTCAAAAGAGTCAGGGCAGCACCTGATGCAAGGCCCACACTTCCCTGCAGAAGTGGATTTGCACTGCTAGTGCTAGTATACCCATCATTTATCCTTACATTTTCCAAAATAGCTGAACTAGGGGATAGAGTGGCAGACTTCAAAATGTAGTATGTGCTATCAACTAAAGTCTTCATACCCGATAACCTACTTAATTTGCTACATGAACAATTTGGACCTGTATTTCAGAGAACCTGAAATGGAACACATTGCTGCTGTCTCTGCCCCAAGTGCCATGATGAGATCTGATCCTTTTCTGCACATCCTGTTTACCTCTCTTGAAGCGATGCTTTCTCTGTAATCTAGGTCACTGAGTCACCTAGCCAGCTGCTCACTCGATTTTTTTAAAAGCGCCAAATATGACAATTCAAATTATTATACTCCACCTGCTTTGCTGTAAACAGATGAATTCCAGCTAAGCATTAGACAATGATTTAAGGACATTCTGTTTGGTTCTTTTAATCCATCCATTATGCTGCCTCCTGGAAATGTATGATGAAATAGAACAGCACAAGAAGAGGAGAGACATACATAATGAGTATATAATTATATAACTCCTGGAATGATCCCACTGAAATCATTAGTAAAAGCTAACGACTTGTTTTGTCAGCCTTTGCTCCATTTCAGGGTATTTCCCCCTTTCTGTACTGTGAAGACTGCTGGAGAGTAAACAACTAACTTTAGCAGAGAACTTACAACTTGGGCCCTAGTTTTCCAAAAGGAACACCTCACTACAGTCATTCAAGCCCACAGAGAGTCTGCTACTGTGTGTTCACTTCATGCTAAATGCTTTAAAAACTGAAGACCGTGCTTCAGTGAGTGTGCAACTACATAAATACATGTAAGAACACAGTATAAACCACATTATATCTTACAATAATGATAAATAATACTGTCCCTGCTCAGTAAAATAGACAGAGAGAGAATTTAATTCAAACTATGTAAGATAACAGCATTTGCTGAGAACTGACTATAAGAATTTTAAAAAGTGTTTCAATGACATGAACACTAAGGCACTCTTTTGATGACCTAAGCATTAAACATTTGAGAGAATTTCCAGCAACCAGAAATACTCCCTCTAGGATTCCTGTCCTAGGCAGTGCCCTAGAGTACCTCCATCCAGGAGCTGACCACTCTGGGAACACAAGGGTTGCTGTAATTTTTAAAAAGCTCACACTTCAGGTCACACACTTTAATACAGTCTTACATGTATAGCAAATTGTACAGGAAGTAAATGGTAAGTTGCAATATTATTCAACTTTATTCTTTTCATTTGCAAAACAGACCCAAATCAGTAAAATACAGCATATTTACACAGAGCTGATATTTTATATACAAAGCATTTTCAGATGGGATCAAAATATCCATAGTAGAAATACTGAAAATATCTGAATATGAAAACATCAAGGTTACTATATTAATTGGCAACTGACCAAACTTTTTTAATATCTCTCTATATATGTGTATAAAGTCTCATTTTATGTTTGTGTATGTGCCAAAAAAACCCCCAAACCTTGCACTTAGGCACTGTGGTATAATTTGTTACAATCTTTTGTTCTTTATGCATGCTCAGTCACATTCTTGTATGAGAGAAGGTGCACATTTATTGCTGATCCCTGAAGAACATGACACATAAATACACATGCAGAGGCCTGAACTGTTTCACATTTGATTTAAATGATAGCTTCAACTAATACCACAGGGACCTGAAGAGTACATTCTAGCTTTTATCTTCCCTTTGCCCTAAATGAGTATAGTCGATTGAGCTACAACTTCAATATATGTGCTACGGGATTCTTAAGGACTTGCAGCACTGAAGCTTCAAACTAATAATTTACTGATTTATTGGAAACCCATCCCTTCTAACCACCAAATAGCTATCCATCTTAAATTTTCTTTATTTTGACTTACCGCTTCTTCCTTCTAGCAGCAGGTTTTTCATATACCTCAAGTACAATAGCCATGCTCACATTCCCTCCCCAGTCTCCTCCCTGGAACAGGGCAGCTCCTGTGGCTTCAGAGGTTCCTAAGGCTACGTTTTTTACTGTGACAATTTTTCCCTCCACTGAGGCCATTTCTTGAAACAGGGGACCAAAAGCTTCGCACACTGAGGTACACCTTAGTGATGCAGTAGGAATTGCTCCTACGAACGTGCTCTACAGCACAGATGTGTAAGTCCAGGAGGGCCCAAGGAGAGGGAGAAGGCAATTATCTCTAACATTGCTTGTTACCTGCCATGATGCTGTCAGCTCAGCAGAAAGTTACATCCACATCTGGTATTTGAGTAGGGGATTACTCTTGCTTAAGCATACTAGTCTCTTTTGTCACTCTCAAGGACAATATTAGTTTGTTGAATTTTTTTTCTCTGGTCCCTTTTCTAAGTTGCTCAGTATTTTAACTCTGAATTTGCCCACTGACACATCCCTGCAGTCTGAGCTTTAGCACATTGTCTTCACATGTGACTGGCCTCTGGTCTGCCAAAATCACCTATAAAGATATTACTGTGTCAGATTCTGAACAGCCCATTGTTAAAACCTTATCAATATGGCCTTCCCTTTTAAAAGGGATACTACTAACTACTCTTTCACTGTATTTTATAGCCTGTTTTAAATCTGCCCCATAACAATTCAGCTAGACCCACTCTGCCATCATTCTGAACAGCACAGTTGGAAATACTGGAAAAGTAAACAAAGAGCAGTTTGAATCTGAGCATCGCCAGGGAATGTCTGCTCTGCTCCAGCCCTCCAGTCATTCACTAAGTTGGAAGGGATTTTAAAGATAAGGGAAGGAATATTATATGAACTGGAGGGAGAGAAGCAAAATGATGGAAAAAGATGATTTTCCTGCCCTACAGAATGAAATACATTATACACTAAACATACAAATAAAACAGCTAATTACTCAAATTGTTCACAAAGGAATCACGATAACACAGGTAATAAACAAAAGTTAAAAATATTCAGGCATGTTCTACAGTACCTGAAAAAGGGTATTTTTCAGAGGTAATTGAATTTATGGAATAACCTCAGCATTCCTATTATTATTATTAAAAAAAATGTAGGTAACTTTATTACTAACAAAATAAAAGACATACAAAATTACTAGAGTATTGCTCAATGCACATCTACCTTTGGACATGCAAGATTACAGATAAAATCAGAATGCAATTCAATTTACGTGTGTTACATCAATGATTTTCAATAACATTTTCTACACATAACTTTGAACATTAAAATTCTACTTCTCTAATCAACTACTACCTAATCATGTCTTCCAGCAGCTGTCTGTCATTCTGAATCCAACAGAATCAGGCGCAGGAATAACAACCCCTTGTTTCTGCAGTTCACGTAAAACATCTAATATTGAATCCAATTCCACTCGAAATTTCTCCAGTTCTTGATTCTTCTGCTGTGCCAGTCTTCGCCACTTCTCAGCCTCATGGGTTTGCCTTGTTTCAGTAATGTGATGTGTTAGTTGGGTTGCCTGTAAATTAGAAGCAAGTCAACACTGAAACTTCCTAGTCCAATACTCAGCCACCACTGCTCCTCTGCAGGAATACACCACTTCATTATATCTGATGCTGAGTCTCACAGCCAAATGCTGACATTAGGTGGAAACAATTTGTTCTGAGTATTGCAAAAATCATTCTGATAGCAATAAATTCCTTTAAATAGTTGCATTAATGACAGAAGGGTAGAACTGGTTAATGAGTAATGAGCCTCAGGAGAATTTAACTTATCCTCTCCAAAGCGGCAACTAAAGGTTTGAGTGTTTAAGACAAAGCTGAGCATATAACATAAAATCCCACATATAATAAAAAATAACTTTTTAAATTGCCATTTAGATGTGCTAATTAAAAGAATGCTCTGCAAAACAAACAAATGAAATCTGATGACATATTGTAGGCTACTACTGTACTTTTAAAAAACAAAAGTCCTATGAATTATTAGAAAATGTCCTGTAGTCACAAAGATCTGATGCTGCTGCAGATAAAAGTCTGAATTAACTTTGACACGAATCCCTGACATAATCCTATTAAATTACACAAAATAAAAAGCATCATAAGATATCAAAATCTCCATAATGCTACTAATTGTAATAGATTCTTCAAGGAAAGTTCTACCTCTTAAAGGTCATGATTATCATATTTGCATTTTGATACTAAGGATAGCCTGTTAATTCCTGGCTCAGCAATTACCTTTTCTACATTGTTTATTTTTATATCATTCATTTAGGGGACTGTTTGATGCCCTAGTGCAGATGGTTAAAGGTACAAAACTAGGATAAACAAAACCCAAAGCTTAATATATAATAAGGTAGCAGCATGAGGAAAGAAGAAATTACTCACTAGTAATTATGTATGTGTTCTCTTATTTCTATTTTTTAAAACAATACATTATAAAACATCTTAGTAAGTACTATAGGTATTCAATGGAGTTAGATCCCAGAATAGGCAGCAGCAAACACTTTACAGAAATGGTAAAGAAATCCTCACATTATACAAAAGCAAATGAATAGCATAAAAATGAACTGCATAACAGTTGCCTTTAGCAGGACATAACGTGAACAAAAATAATAAAATCTTTAGTGGCAGCAGGGTTTGTTCTTAATCCAATGACTTGTTTTATGCACAGCTCTTTTTGGAAAGAAAATGAAATATGTGATGTAGAAATGTGTAAGAATAAAACCTTCTACCACTAAAAAATTCTGTACATGAAAGTGTATTCCTTGAGATCTGGTTTTAAAATTGTAGAACCAACCCCCAAACTAAGTACTACAGGTTTGACAATCTTCCTGTCCAACTGCCCTTTTTTGACTTCATATATTTAAGTAAAACCTAAGTTAAAACACTAACAAAAGACAGTCATATATTAAAGTGATACAAGTGTTGAAAAAAATCTATATGAACTAGAGAACTTTCTCCAGATGACAGAAACTCCCCTGAAAGATAAAAAATCAGGATGGAGACCATGACATACAATAGAGATGAAAAAAAGCAAGGGAAAATTGTTTTACCCATTCAAGCTACAAAAAACTGTATCACAAAGACCCAACCTTCAAAATCGCAAACTTTTAGTTTTTGGAGGATAAAGGCCGTTTTTTATTATTTCAGGTATTAAAACCAGAATGAGGTACACTGCTATAAGATGTGTCTACACTTTTAACGCCAGCTTTTCTGAATAGAATTGCTGGGACTAGAAAATAAGATGACAGTTCAATTGAGGAATATACTGTAGCTTAACAAGCTCTGCATTACAAACTCTTGTCAGTTTTTCAGTACCTTGCTTTCCTTGTGTAACTGAAATATGAAATAACCAAATGACAGAAGGGGCCTCCAGAGCTCACGTGATCCAATCCTCTACAATATCAAGGCCTGCTCAGATCAGGTTGCAAGGAATTTACACACCTCTTATGTGAGTAATGCACACGTAATTTTAATTACCACACCAAGGATGGGCTGACCAGAGCTGCATCTACATTCACTGGCATCAGCAGGCAGCAAAGACAAAACCTTGGCTGTAGAAAAAGTACTTGCCCTCCCTGCAGTGTGAGCTAAATGAGCCAGTGCAAATACCATAAAATTACAGTTAAACCAATAAACTGCTCTGGAAAATAAATGCAGTTATACTCTGGTGTACCTTTTGAATTTCTTGCTCTCTTTCTGCACGTCGGGTCTCTATATGCTTGATTTTCTTTTCCAGGCACAAGAAATGTTTCATTTCAGGACTCTGGTTCTCCTTAGCCTCTCTCAGTTCTTCCAACAATTTTGTCACCTACAGTTAAAGAGAATTAATGAAAACTGTTATCATTGTGTTATGCGGTGTATAAAACAGACTCCTTTCAAAATGTATTTGCATTGTTTAATCATTCCAATCAAAAGCTGCAGAACAGACATAAAAGACATAAAAGAGAAATGTCCTTTATTCAAAAGCTTTTACAGGGGTTCAGGGACTTAAATTAAGATTTGTCACTTCTTATAAGTAGCCTGAGAATGTGAAAGTCTAGTCCTCTTTGATAAATCCAATCATGTTCATAATGTTATGATTGTATTCAGTCAATTTTTATACTTCATTAAAAAAAAAAAAAAAAAAGAGAGAATATTATAACTAGATCTTCTTACACCCTGGATAAGGACCAAATATAAAATGTACCAGCGTATTTCTAAAGACTAAATTGAGGAAAGACATGCTGCTAACAGACATGATTACAGGCCTCCTTTGCTCTAAGGCCAAATCAACTCAAACAGTGACTTAAAACTGATTTCCTTATCCTCCAGAAAATAAGGTAAGTTTTCTTTTCAAGCCCTACTGGTTTATTCTCATTCTTTGCCTATTTTAAGTAACTTGGTATTCCTTCTTTTAACATCCTAGATATTTTCTGGTTACTCTTAATGTGTATAAGTAAACTCAAGTGAAAACACTGAAGTCTTTATCCTTAATGATAGTCCTTCGCTCCCCTTAACCATTATATTTGAGAACTTGTAACCCTCTTCAAGCACTCAGCCATCCTTGGCTCTCTGCTGCTGAGTTCAAGTAGCTGGAAGCATTGTGTCTTCATAAGATGTTGCCACTCTCACTGAGAAGTGACTCTAAGCTGGCTTCTATTATTTCCATTTTTAAGGTAGCTTTCTAAAATAACACGGCCTGTGTTAGTGCAGTTTTGCCTGTCCATTATTCCAGCAGCTTTGAACTTGTGGGCCAAGTTCAGCCACATTTGGGAGCAGAAGTCTTTGTTTCATAAGGTCCATGAAAGTGAGTGTCTGCTGCTTGACTGCTAAGTTGCCCCACTGAAAGAAAGGGCTGATGCGTGATCTCACATATATAATTAAATATAATTTAAAAATCATGCTGGAGAGATGTTATGTGGCGAAAAAGCCCTGGGAAAAATGGGATCCGTGTATTTTGCCAACAACAGAACCTTGTCAAATGCAATGCTGTGATACGTGCAAGCTGTTATGGAAGAGAAGTACATAGGTAATGGAAAACATCCATAAACAGCATTCCTGAAATTAGTATTCAAATAACAATCTTCCAGGAAGCCTCAGGAAAAAATCTGCCTTTTTCGAGGAACCATCATTTTACATAACAGAGGACTTCATCCTGTTACCAATAATGGTGCTATTCCCTATCATTACTAATTCAATTTGCAGGTTTTGTTGTCTTCTTTTTTCAGCTCAACTTATTTAATCATTTAATGCTTAAAATGTATTTTATAAGCAGCACAGCAATAACACTAGAGGGCAAAAGCAAGGCTTTATGTAGACATTTCTCTCTGTACAGTCACGCAATGATTTCTGTAACAAAGACACTCCTTTACATTTCCTTAAATGCCAGCACTTTGAATTTGGCCTGTAAAATGGGGGTCAGATTGGATGACCATGCTCTTAAACCATCACTTCATTAATAATCTGTAAAGCAGTCATAGAGGAAACAAGTTTATAATATTTGTTTCACTGCACTCTTGCCCTGTTTTCCCAGGAAGAATTATTATATATACTGAGATTATTGGAAAGAAACAAGTTTTATATGGAAGGGTAACATCTATCATTAGATTCTTAATATGAACCCAAGACTCAGCCTTTATTCTGCAAACACAGAACTTATTTAATACAAAACCTTAAAACCCCTCACTTTTATATAAATATGTTACAGCAAAGGTGGAATTTTGCATGGGTAAGATAAATAGAGTGACTTTAGTGAGATTAAGACCAATTGCTTTTAGTAGCTCTCGCAGATTAGACTTATCAAAATTAAGTTAAACTTACTAATGTTCTTACATCAAGGAGATGGTGAATTAAGTATAGGCACAATGCTCAGAACAGGCTACATCCTCCTCCTGAACAGGAGGTGGTAACAAAAAGACTGGCAGTACTTCAAGAATAACAAAAGCATACATTAAAAAAAACATTTGATAGACAGCAATTTGACACAACATTAACCCAAAAGCAAAAATAAGAAGAAATGTAATTTTTAGATTATATGCTATTAATAGAAATAGAAGATCAGAAAAAACTATATAGCTTTCTCCAAAACCAGTGAATTTCAGAACTATTACAACTAACTTTCCCTTCCTAAGAGATCTTAACTTTCATAGACAGCAGAGGAGAAAACCAAGAATATAACTGCCTAAGTGAGTTTTATGGCAATGAAGGAACTGAAAAAGGAAGGCTTAATCTGAGCATAGAATCTGAAAACAGTAATAAAAATTTCTCTCAATAAGGAAAAAGTCCTGTGGTCTATTTACTACCCATCATAACACTCAAGGTAGAGGCTATGAAAGGTTGGATTAATCTGCTGATCAACTTTCATAGAGATATCAGACATTTCTAACAAATTAAGGATCATAACCAAAAAAAAATTCAAAAAAGGTCAAGGTTCCACTTCTGTTCTTTGTTGTTCTCTCACATTAAAAAACCATATTGCATTCTCAGGTATAACTGATGTAGAAGCAACTGACAAAGATAGCATTTCTAAGACTTATTTTACTATATATTATTTGAGGCTTTATAAGGATGAAAGTGAAAACTCTTACTAGAGTAAGGTACCCCCAATGCAAACTTAAATATACCTCTTTTTGTAGGAGTTGCTCTCGTATCTGTGAAACCAAAAGAGCTTCCTGATGTCTCTGTTGTTCGCTGATTTGTTCTTGAAGATGATTTATTAATACCTACACAGAAAAGATTAAAAATAGTTGGTCATTAACATAAATGCCCGTGACAACATCTGAAAACCTATGCAGGAAAAGTACAGCAAAAATAGAAACAGTATTGTAGTACTGCAGGTGTAGGTGGTGTGTGTATTATCAATATAGCCTCTAACATGTGTGTGTGCTAGTTAGTCCTCTGCATGACTGTTAAATAGCACACAGGTACATATACAGTATAGGAAAACAAGTCTCAGTCTTTGAGTAACTTTCCTCAATTAAAAAAGTTCTTAAATAATCTAAATGCAACTGCTCCTTCTACCTTCATATTGTGTGTAAAATTAAGCCCAGAAAAGCTGTGGAATATCCCCCCTCGGGGATACTCAAAAGCCATCTGGACATGGTCCTGAGCAACTGCCTCTGGATGACCCTCCTGAGCAGGGCGGTTGGACAAGATGAACTTCAGGGGGTTCCTTCCAACCTCAGCCATCCTGTGATTCTGTGAATACAGTGGCACAGGCTGATTTTTAAAATAGTAGGTCCTACTTCAAAGAAAGATAAAGTTTATAGTATAGAGAAAGAAATAACTTTAGGATATATCTATATGTAATCAATGTATCTACTGTATCTTACCTCTTGTGTTGAAATTCTGTTGTTTAGTTCAGCTACTTTAGAAGTGGAGTGCTCCTTTGCATGCTGGCAAACAATCTTCTCCACTTCCCTCTGATGGGAAGCTTTCAGAGATGCAATGTATTCTGCTGTGTCCTCCTGTATTCTGAACAGAGCAAGGTAAAAATAATATGTAATACATAATAAACAACTATGTGTTTTTGACGAACAGATACTTCTTCAAAAATGCAGTAAAGTTTCTCATTTTGATAGAAAATATCAAAAATGTTAAAGGCAGCAGGTCTTTGATATTTCATAACAAAACCTTGCAAGATACCAGGACCATTTCTTCATTACTTGCTCTGGAGGGACAACAGAGTGGGAAGCCAAAAGTGTTGCATTTGTGCCTCATTTAACTAGAGGCAGCTAGAATACAGAAAATTCAGTCAATTACCTTTTTTTGGCTGCTTTTATAAAACAAAGGAGAGAAAACAAGTGCTTTTAAATCATAATGCCACTTTCTCTTTTAGGTATCTATTTTAGAAAAGAATGTTTTGCAATATAAATATGCCAATTTACTTCTACTTTGACTATGAACGGATCTAAGAGAGACCAGGTGAAGTATAAATATAAGGTATCTACAGTTGGCCAAGTAAATCCTGCTGAATCCTGAAATATCCAAGTAAATCCTGAAATATCCCAGACTGAAGGCAAGTATGGGTACCAAATATTAATGCTATACAGCACAAAGCATCTAAGATATAATCATAGAATCAGCCAGGTTGGAAAAGACCTCTGAGATCAAGTCCAACCCTTGATCCAACACTGCCATAGTTACTAGACCATGGCACTCAGTGCCACATCCAGTCTCTTCTTAAAAACCTCCAGGGACAGAGAATCCACTGCTTCCCTAGGCAGCCCATTCCATTGCCTGATTACCCTCTCTGTAAAGAATTTCTTCCTAATAACCAACCTAAACCTCCCCTGGCAGAGCTTAAGCCTGTGCCCTCTTGTCTTACTGATAGTTGCCTGGAAGAAGAGATCGACCTCCACCTGGCTACAATCTCCTTTTAGGCAATTGTAGAGAGTGATGAGTGATGAGTCTCCTCTTCTCCAGGTTAAACAACCCCAGCTCCCTCAGCCTCTCCTCATAGGATTTGTGCTCAAGTCCCTTCACCAGCCTGGTTGCTCTTCTCCGGACCTGCTCCAGCACCTCAAGCACCTTCAGGTCTTTCCTGAACTGAGGGGCCCAGAACTGGACACAATACTCAAGGTGAGGCCTCACCAGTGCTGAGTACAGGGGAAGAATCATTTCCCTGGACCTGTTTGCCACACTGTTCCTGATCCAGGCCAGGATACCATTGGCCTTCTTGGCCACCTGGGCACACTGCTGGCTCATGTTCAGCCTCCTGTCAATCAGCACCCCCAGGTCCCTTTCTGCCTGGCTGCTCTCCAGCCACTCTGTGCCCAGCCTGTAGCGCTGCAGGGGTTGTTGTGGCCAAAGTGCAGGACCCGGCACTTGGCCTTGTGGAACCTCATCCTGTTGGAATCAGCCCAACTCTCCAGCATGTCCAGGTCCCTCTGCAGGGCCCTCCTGCCTTCCAGCTGATCGACACTCCCCCCAGTTTAGTGTCATCTGCAAATTTGCTAATGGGAGTTCTACAGAGTCAAGAGACTCTCTAACAAGCAGAGCCACCTCTTCTACCTTGTCTATCCCTTCTGAAGAGCTTATAGCTGCGAGTCATCCCACCACATTTCTGTGATAGTGACTACATCATAGCTTTCCTGCTGCATGATGGCTACCAGCTTCTATTGTTTGTTCCCCATAATGTGTCCATTGGTGTACATGCACTTCAGCTGGGCTGCTGATTTCACTCTTAACTTGGGCTTTCCACCCTTAGGCTCATCTATGGAGAGCCCAGTTTCAATCCCTTCCCCCTTCAAACCTAGTTTAAAGCCCTCTTGATCAGCAACGCCAACTTATGGGCTACAGTCCTTTCGCCCTTTCTAGACAGATGAAGCCCATCTGATCTGAGGAGATGAGGTACCATGGAATTTGCCCCATGGTCAAAAAAGCAAAAATTCTGCTAGTGGCACCAATCCTTTACCCACCTATTGATAAGATGGGCTTTCCTACTCCTCATTCATCCCTGCTACTGCAGGAACTGAGGCAAACACCACCTGTGCTCCTGTCCCATTAACTAACTGACTCAGCACCTTGAAGCCCTTTTTAATCGCCCTGGTACTTCGTCCATTAGTGTCCTGAGCTACCAACAGTGGATAATAATCTGAGGGCCGAATAAGCTCAAGGAGTCTCCTACTAATATCTCTCACCCGGGCACCAGGAAGGCAGCACACCTCCCTGTGGGATGGATCCAGTTGACATATAGGGCCCTCAGTTCCCATCAAAAGGGAGTCACTAACTACAACTACCCTTCTGTTTTCTTTATAGCTGTGGTTGTAATCCGTCTGGTGGACAGGGTGCAACCGGGAGACCCTCCAGACAGATCTTCCTCTGGACTGACAGTCCTCTACCTGACTCCCTGGGTCCAGGGCCTCATGCCTGTTCTTTAAAGGCATGCAGGAAGGTGATGGGGCAAAAAAAAAAAAAAAGCTGAGCTGAGTGGTGGCTGTGTCCTTCCTGCTTGCCCTGCCTGCGTGAACTGCCTCACTAACTGCCCTGCCACTTCCCTATCTGCCTGCTGCTGTGCCACATCCCTGTTTGCCCGCTCCTGTTCCTGCTCAGGGTCACTGGTGCTCCCAGCAGCCTTTTAAATTCCTTGTGGACAAGCTGGGCTCCACCCCTAGTCAGCTGATTCGCCTCCCAGGGGAGCTCCAGCAGATGATTTACATGATTTACACTGAGATATTTTTACTTAAAAGCATAACAAATTGTAGCATTAATAAAAGCATTAATGTAGGTTTGCCTGTAGAAAGAACTGTGACAGTGCACTGCTTAAAACAAAACCCAAAACAAAATACCAAAAAACCCTCTGAAACCCTCTCAAAACAAGCAGTACTAATGAAAGTATAAGCTAGCTTCACACATGGCTGACATGTTAATGTGCCACTTCAATTCTGCATCAGCCAACACTTCAACAAGGTTTTTGAAGGAACATGTTGAGCATTTACCTTCGTATGTTATTTTCAGAATAAGCCAGTGCTGCTTGAGACTTTACCCGCTGCTGGCTCATTTCTAGAGACAATCTCTCTAGCTCTTCTTTCAGCTGTGCATTTTCTTTCAGAACTTCTGAGAGATGAGAATCAGAAAAGGTATGTGCTTGGTATATTTTGTCATCATTGAAAATCCTTAGAAAGGGTTCATTGTAGTGGGAATTCCTTTTATCTGTTGCTGAGGCATTCTTTTTCACGACCTCTGTAGAGTTTTCCTTATTATTGGCTATATTTCTCAAATTATTGTCAGACAACATCACCATCCTTTCTTTTTGAAGTTTCTCGACAGTTTTTGTAAGGTCTTGTATTTCTTTATTTTTGGTGACCAGTTCTTCATTTAGTTTTAACAATCTGTCTTTTGCGTTACCTTGTTTCATTTTAGAGTCTGTGCACTCTAAGTCTTTATTATAATTTTTACTTCTGAGTTTTAATTGGGAATTTTGACTTTTAAGATTTTCAATTTCTGTCTGGAGGTTTCTAACAGTGATTTGATGGGTCTTCTTTAGATTCTGAAGCTCCTGCTCAAGTTCTCTAGAACTGGCTTTATCACCATTCAGTTTTGGTGTTTCACTCATAAATTCATAGGCAAGTAGTTGCTCAAGCTCTGCAAGTCTTTGCTCATACTGTATCTAGGAGAGGAGTAGGAAGAGGGGAAGAAAAAGTAGTTTCATAAGTGTACTTTTATTATTAGCTCTTCCTATTATTCTTTGAAGTTACTGCACATCTGAAGCAAGATTTCAAAATAGAACACACATCAATATCACTAACAACACTACTCAATCAGTTCAGAAATTAGTGAGTGAAAGAAGTCTATGGTAAAACAGAATTACCCAAAACATTTACTACAAAGTAATCTTATCACAATGGATGCAGTAACTATGGAACAAAAATTGTATTGACAAGAAACTATTTCATTTTTATATAATTGACTTCTCTTCAGATGTTTCCAACTCAGAAAGGCAAAGTAACATCTTATTTAAGTATAGCAAGAAGTAGTTAATTTTGTCATTATGTATTTGCCATGTGTCAGTTTGCAAACATTCCTCAAAACTGTACATTTTTCAAAACATCTTAAATTTTAACAGAACAGATCTTCATTTTTATTTATCTGTAAGTATGAATACAGAAGTATGAATTCAGAGAGACACAGAATCTTTCTTCCTTATGAACTGAGGAAAACCTGACCATTCTTAATAGCCTGGATGGCCTTTGAGGAAAGCATGATGAGTGGTTCATATGGAGAAAAGGTGCAACAACTGGCCAGTGCTTTCCTTTCCTGCTCATTAAGAATCTGTGCAGTTCACCTTTTCCTTGAAGTAAAACGTCAAACTTCCATGCTTCCTAACACAAGTCTTTAGGCTCACGATCATGTAATTTTTTTGATGGAATGTTTAGTGTTCCTGGATGTTCCCTGTAGAAATGCTCTGACAGGAGACCTTTGAAACCACAGCCTTTGGTACAGCAAGGAATTAGGTAAGCAGCTGCTCTGACCCAGAGGGTGAAAACCACTTGTCTTAATTGTAAGAATTAAATTATTATGCCTTAAGAACCTGTCCTCTCAGTCTCAATAGTATCCTAATGATTTCAATGCTATTTTTATCTTAGATGCTGAAGGTACTGAAATTCTGGTTATAAATTCTTTGAGTAGTTTTGTTTTCCCTTGAATGTCTCTGCCTTCAGTTTTAAACACTACCCTGTGTTAGACCCCAGTTACCTTGTGACTGTTACTTGCCAAGTGGACAATTCTACAAGGCTCCAACTTTTACCTTTATTTTTTGAAACTGTTGTTCCATGGCACGGAGACTTTTCTTAGCTTCATCATCTTTACCTTCGAGTTCCGTTTCTAATTTCTTTATCCTTCTCTCCAAAAATTCAACTGTGTTTGTTTTAGCTGAAAGATCATTTGTTTTCTCAGCAGCAGCAGCAGCATAAATCAAAGCAGGCAAAGAATTTGGATACCTTCTTTTTAGAATTCCTTCCATTTCTCTGATCTAGCAATTAGAAAATTAAGTCAGAAGTCAAAAAGATAAAGTTCTGAAGAAAAGTGAACAGAAGTAAGTGACAGAACTTTAACAAATTTCATCCACGTTGGCTGGGTGAAGAAAGAAACCTAGAAATTAATATTTGGAGAATTATTTTACATTTATGCTATTGTTTTCAGAAAAGTAAGACTCATCATCTCTTACTGATTGACTTAGCATAATCTTAAAATATTGCTCTGGTCTTCAGATTGCCTTATGTCAGAAGTACTAAGAAAGTAAAATCTCTAAGTTGAATGTGGCTCTTAATGCTGTGAATATGTTTGCTTTTTTTCTGGATTTGCATTCACATTGTACTTTTCCAACTGTTACAGGGATACCTCATAGCAGTATTGAAAATATTCACTGAATAACAGATTATATGCCTTTTATTTTGGAGTCTGCAATAAATTAAGACTAACACCTTGCATACAAGATTAATAACACACCCCTCTCTTATATATGGATAAGATATTCTTTGCATTAAAGTTCTGAAGAGGTTCCTTCCCATGAGTCCCACAGCCCTAACTGATGCAGCTGCCATCTCTTAAAACTTAGGAAGGCCCACTTCCACCTGACACTTCCTCAGTAGAAACATGGATTTTAAGGTCTCCACTCCCCTGTTTTCATGAATCTTGTAGGAATCCAATCCTACTCTTGAATCAACTTGTTTGAAATTGATGATAGTGTTAAGGGATTACTGAACATGGACAGAAGGAGTCCTAGAAGATAAATAGCAAGCTTTGGCTTTTGCCCTCTTGCCCCTTTCCAAGAAATTCTAAACAGTATTTTAAACGATTTTAAAAGGGATATCAGCTTGTCAGAAGATAGTAGCAAGCAGAGGTCTTTCTAAGTAAATAATTGCAGCTTTTTGTATTTATGAGCGTTTAATAACACAAGTTACCTTAACATAGGACTTCACACAATGTTTTATCCTATGAAAGCACTGGTGTTTTAAGAGACCTTATCTAAAATAAAGGTTAAATGAAACACAGTTATATTACTGCATACCTGTCGCTCAAGATCCTGAATTCTTTTAGCATCTGCTGCTCTGTCTCGCAAACGTTTCTTCTGTTGCACACACTGATCTCCTGCTTCAGCTCTCAGCTTCTCAACCTATTCAATTTATGAGAAGGTAAATTGCAATGTATATTCAGAGACATTGTCCTATAGTACAAAAGCATTTCAAACACACAAAATACAATGGAAGTATCCTGCCACTTAAAAACTGGTAATGGTAATTCCTGTACTAACTCATTCTTCAGGTTCTTAACCTAAGTGACAGCTGCTTTCTCCAACGAACCTGAAACTAGCTATGGAAATCTAGAAGAGAACTTCAGCTCTGGGACATTCTTGTCTTCATACTAGTAGAACTGTTTCTTTCTCTCATATTTCCAGTATGCTGGCTTGGTTAATAAGCTACTTGGTTAATAAAGTCCTACAGTCCATTCCATGAATTCAGGGTGAGCTTAGGAGATAATTCATGATTTCCAAGGCTATGCTCTGTGAAGAGATATAGAAACAACCAAAAGGCAACATTATACCGTGCCTAAATAAATGCTGACTCCCAGAATCAGGGGAAGGAACTGTAATACTAATGTTCCTGCACTTCCATGGAGTCTGGCCATGAAGTCTCAAAGCTATAATCTAAAACTGCATTTCCTACCCTTATCAGCCACTATGACCTCTGCACACAGATAATACACCCTGAATACCTGAAAGTATTCCTAGCTTGATTTCTCTCCCACACTGGCAATATTAGCATAAGTAATGCTTTTGTGCCAGCATACTTTGACTAATTTGATTGTTTCTATGAAGTCAAAGCTCTCCACTGGTTTTAGGCACTGGTCCATCCTGGAGTAAATGCAAATAAAAATATTTTCTTTCACATCAATGATATCTTGATCAAAGTTTGATACGGTGGTGTTTAACGGATCTCCTTTCCTGGTTGCTCCTTCAGAAGCATCTCCTTTCATCTGTGATCTCTCTAATAAAACACACTATGAAAAATTTCCAAGATCAGTTATATATTTTATCACTGGTAAAATTCTTCATTTCTGTGAATCCTAAGTCCAATGTACTGACAGGTCAGCAACACAAATCTCAGCAGTATTCAAGGTTCATATAATAGTTTTGTTTATATTTCGAGTGTTTTGGCTTTTTCCTTCCTACTATAGTAACCAGAGATTTTTTTCTAAAAAAGAATTTAGAACTGGTACTTGAGAGAAAAAAAATAAGTGTTGCCTATGCTACCATGGAGCAATAAGGTGAAAAAGATAATGTCCCTAGTTATTGATGTAATAATATATTTCTTTTCCTTAGGTCAAGAAATTTGCAGGTTTTAGGGAAGCACATTACTTTTGTTTCCAGAAGCATCATCAAGATGTCCAATAAAACAAAACTAGTACATCAAAAGAAAGGGATTATTATGAAGGACAGAATTACATTATACTCATCACTAGAAAAAGAAACAATTTTAAGTTCTGATTTCTTAGATAAAGCCAAATATTATCACCTCTAGTCTTAGTTTCTCAATTTCTTGTCTTGCATCTTTAAGACGGGCTGCATCTTTATCCAGAAGATCTTGATTTTCTGCATACCACTGAAGTCTTCTTTTTAAATGAGTAATTTCCTGTTTGTATGATTCTTCCATAACTTTAAATTCGTAAGATTTATCACCTACAAGAATAAAACATCCTCAGAATGGTTTTATTAGGAATTATGTATCAAAGGTGTAATTACTCAACACCATCCTCCTCAGCACATTTCACACATTTACTATTTTAACAATCCCGTTACTGCAGTAACACTTCTGAACCAGATCCTAATTAGGATTTTAAAAGCAACTATATTTGAAAAAAACCCTTTTCTTCTCTCATACATAGCAATACTCAATGGCTTACAGTTCACTGTGGAAAGTATTTAAAACAGAATCTCAGGGATCATTCTTGATCAGACTCCAGTAAACAAATTTTCAGCCACAAGATGAATGACAACATAGGATATATGCTTAGATGTGTACTGATCATACTCCTCCCATTTAACAGATCATACTTTGAGAAGAGACATGGAGGTAAATATCTGCTCTTAGCATTAGTGATGCCTGATACTGGAAATGAGGGAGTCCAGTTTCTGGCCCTCTCTCATTATTTCAAACTGGAAAAAGCTCTGATAAGAACACTGAAAAAAGTCCCAAGACATAAACTACAGGTAAAAAAATGAGCAAGATCTAAACAGGAGACTAAGATGCAACATAGTAAACATTTTCTTATCAACAGAGCTGTCATATAACTGGAATCTTCTGTTTTACACGTCCAATGAAAGATGGGCAAGAAATCAATCTTAATAGGCAACAACAAAGAGTTTGTTACAGGAATACAGGAAAACACTTTCTAATAGAGTCCCAAAAGTATTGTAACATGTCCTTTACTGTATGCTTTTATTAGAAGTTTAGACAATATTTGGAAATGGTCTAGATGCATTTCACTAAGTAATATTTTAATAAAAAACAAATTTTTGTTATATATGCAAAGTAGATAAAATTATTCAGCAAAAAAAAGGTACTTTACTTGATGCAGATGTAATCTGGATTTTTGCTAAATCTCTCTCCTTCTTTGCTTGTACCAAGTCTACCTCGAGAGCTTGCTTATCTTGTTTGAGATGTCTTATTTCTTCTTGTAATTTAGCTTCTTCCTTCTGGATTTTAGAGAAAATAGTAAAACAAGAAAAACTAAACACATAATGTCACACAAAAAACCCTGAACATATCTTTTCATTATAAATGATTAAATCACAACAGTCATGTCAGACCACAGCAACCATAAGGTCTTCTAATTTTGATATTATTCTCAGCCTTGCCATAGCAGAGCATGGGAAAAACTTAAGCTAAACATTAAAAAAAAACCCAAATAGATTTTTTAAGTCTTACATAACTGTCGTAGAAGTAGAAAACCTCTGCCTTTTGAGAGGATCAATATAGAAAATGGCTTATTTCTAAGACTTAAGACTATAGGTTAAATGGACAGATGTCTTGTCCAACAGTTCACCTTATTACATTCTATTTCTTGCCATTTTCTGCACACTCTCTTCTGTTTGTCTACACATGATCACTAGCAATCTCCAAGACAAAAAGGGATGAAAGGTAGCAGTGCCAGTGCCACATCTGGAGATGGAGTCTCCTGGTCTGAGGGATCCACAGGTACAGCAACCAGCAACTGGGGGGCTCAGATTTTGGGGCCAGCCAGTAAACAGACTGATGTCCAGGGCCAGCTTGTGCATGTTTGTGTGTTACTGCTAGAGAACTCCTATCCTGATCTGCTGAACAATATCAGGCCAAATGTGCTCCTTGTGTTTCCAACAGCATTATTTGTATTTCTGTGTATACTCTGTTATCTGTGTGCCTGATCATGTTAGTGTTGTCTGTGTGTCTCTCTCCATCTTTGGATCTTCTGTTCAGTCTCATTACAGGCTGGACCCAAGGAACAGGGAAATGTAATAGCATCACCCCTAAGGTCACAACTAGGGGAGCCCCTCATGCCTTAAAGAGCTCAAAGCCAGCTTTGTGAGAGCAGGAATGTCTCCACTGGTCCTGCAACTCACAGGATCCAGAACATCTTTTCCCTTGCTTAACCAGTTATTGTTTATAACAGCAAACAACAACAAAAAATGGAAGAGGTAGATTTTAATCTTCTGGTCTAACTATCAGAGGCAGTGTGTACCAGAACAGTCCACCCGCCTGCAGTAAGCAGAGCAACAGAAATTCCAGATGACCTTTAATTTTAGCATGAAGCTTATTTAACACACTCCCTTCAAAACCAGAAGCATCTGCAGGACTACAAAGGAAGTTATATGAGGAAATAACAAAAAATTCTTTTTACTCGAATGTTCTTTTCTAGAACTTACTTGGTACACAGCAAGGATAACCAGTCTTCTGGCTTAGTCTTATGCAGGAAAGATATAGAGGTGTACATCACTAGTTTCTGCTAGTTCTCACAAGGCCTTTCAGAATTGCCAGTAAACATGGCAACACTGCACTTCTTTCAGTGAATCTGTGTCTTAGAGGATTACTTCTGAACGTTCATTTGATATTTGTGACATGTGGAAAATAATTAACACTGTACAACAGTAGCATGCTCCACTACTTTATTTACATTATTAGTCTACAGTATGGATGGTAATGCATGTTTTCTTAAGAACACATGAAAATAAGGCTTGGTATATAATTACCTGTGCTGCTCGAAGCTCTGAAATCAATTCTGTGAAACTCTGATTTCTGGCTGGATCAGAATCCTGCACAATTCGTGACTGGTTATTAGTCTTCTCTATCTTTTCTCTAAACAGCAACAGCAAAAACAGTTATGCAGTGTGGTGACTCAGCATACTAACAGTGGCATACTGAAAAACAAACACACACACCCCCCCAAGTGGTACCACAAAGTCAGTCCATGCAGGCTCAAAAGAAAGGAAGAAGCAAATATGCACAACAAATATTTTTATACAAAAAGTTCACCTGTGAGGTGAAATCTTCTCACCTCACACAAACTTGTTTGTTGGGATAACACAAGGGAGGGAAATAAAAATCTACTCTGCATCAGTGGAACCCGTGTGTGGGCCTCTCCAGAGCAAAGATTTGTAGATTAGGAGTACACATGATGGCTAAGTCATTTTTCCTCATTTTCCTCACAGGAGGAAAATCTTATCGGACCTAGAGTGCAGTGAATTGAATTGTTCCTCCACTACCAGGATCGCTTGTGCCTCCTACTACTATCTACTACTGTGTATCTTACAGCAGTATCAAAACATTTTGACACATCAGCAGAGTCATAACACCAGAACAAATGTAGTGTATGTATCACACATTCTGATATGAATAAGAACATTGAAATATTCCCCAAGTGGGAGACTCTAGTCTTCCCACAGGTTTGCAACATCATCAAGAAGACTAAGAATTAAGTGCCCATAATCAACATATATAATTTCTCAAAAGAAGAAACAAAACCACAAACCCAAGAAAAACTTGAAAACATGCACCAGACAGACTCTGCAATGGTTCTTCACATATAAAATAATAAACAGCTGAAAACTCCAGAGATTTTAGGTCAGATGTGTAAATAAGCCTACCTTAGGTCTCTTAATTCAGACATTAAACACTGATTCTCCTTAAACATTCGTTCCTCATTTTTTTTGTTTTGGATTTGTAGATCTTTCATTTGTTTGTATAATCTCTCATTTTCCTAAGTTGAGACAGACAAAGTTAAAGAATGGTAATAAAATACTGTTTTCTCCAGTTCTAAAATAATTGTCTATGACTTGCATAGTTTGCCTATTGAAACACTGGAAGCAAACACTAAATATTTCATTACTAAGCTTCTGAAATGGATATCTACTTTCATTATCTACAATTTCGTCCAAACATCTGCTCACTCCGGAGGATCTAAGCCAGTTCCTCTCCAAAGCTATCCCAACTATATTCTGAAAGCATGTTCAGGAGTGGGTGCTGACAGATCAGAGCTCAGCCTGCCCATGCTCCAATCCTGTGGACACAAACCATCACCAATTTGGGACGCTCACAGCCATACTGGTAAGACTTTGTGTCTATACTAAGAAACTCTGTTGAGCACCAGTTGGAAGGTGGTTAAATTACCTGTTGGATTTGCAAGCATTCAAAAGGATTAAGTGTGCACTGTCTATTCTACACGTGACCAAGTAATAAAATTCAGACACACTAATAAGGTCACCTTGAAATCAGCTGCTGAGATTTTGAGAAAAACATCTTAAAAAGAGAACTCTCCAGATTTTTAACATTGCTTAAAAATACTACTTTTCCTCTACATTTCAGAAAAGAGTTTGTGGCTATTTATTTGCCATAAAGTATTTTGCCAGTTCTCAACTGACAAGTCAGTGATTTTTACAATGGATACACGGGACTGTGGAAAAACTTAGCCCAAACTAGACACATGTGAAGTACTTTTTAAACATGCAATATGTTCGCCCATCACACCCAAATTTCATCCACTTTTCAGACAGCAAGATAATTGTTTTCATGTAAAAGTAATAACCCTTAAACAATTTTGTTTCTGACACTGGTTAGAACACAGTTCAACATGCAGGGTGGTATACCTGCTGATAACCTTGAATAATGAGCTCTTGATCTTCAATTTCCTTTTGTATTTGTGTCAGTTTTTCTTGAGTTACAGGAATTGTTGCTGTATGGTGGGTCCATCTCTTTTCTTGAGCCATCTCTTCCATACTTCTTAACTTTCAGAAAGAAAATGACACACAAACAATAAGAAATTTTTGTCAGTGATATGGAATTCTCAACAAGACTACACTTTTATAATATTATTAGTTCAATCTCTTCATTAAGGTATGACAGCAGACCCATGAGCCACTCTTATTACTGGAGTTTTACAGAAGCATTACGAAACAGAAACAAGGTGTAAAACACTCAGGAAAAGTTAAAGTTTTACACTCCCTCTTTTGTTCTCATGTATCTAGGCAGGAGGGTATAGTGGAATAGCTCTGGCAACATTTCATACAGACAAAATGCAACATTGAAAAATGCATCAAAACCTAAAAACAGTATCTCAAAATATAGTACTTTTCTATAACAAGTGGTATGTGGTAATCTCTGTGAGACTGAACTAAATCTTTGCAAAAACACTTGCTGTAGAACTCTCAAAATAGCAAAGTAAAGGAACTCAGGATAACCTAGTTTATCTCTGAAGAAAAAAAATAAGCAATAAATATAACTGCAGGTATGCATTTATAAAGCAGCAGTATCTGTACATCTGAGTTTTTCTGCTCAGGAACAACTCATGTAAAGTAACAATAATTTCATGTTAAGAAGCAATGTTCCTCCTCTTCTATAGAGACAGGATACAAGCTGATAAAGTACCTTACTCTGAAGAACATAATTTTCCTGACCCAGATGAGAAAGTTCTTTTTCATGCTGTGTTTTCAATTCTACTATCTTTGTCTCCATTTCTTTCTCTTTTTGTGAAACCTTGCTGGAGAGTTGTTGAATCAAATCACGAGCTGCGTTCAGGTCCTCCTCTGCAGTTTGTACTCGTTTTAACAAATACAGTTCTCTATCACAACTTTTGATAGGAGAAAATGATAACTCCTAGTGAAGAGAATTCAGGGAAATGTTACACTCAGCTGATTGTTTACCAGAACTCTGCTCATCAATTTCATTTAACTGGTTTGTCTGGCTCTTGGCAACCACATAAAGCACTAGGAAAAAAAAAACAACAAGCAACTCAAAACACAAACTCCCCAACATTCTAATAGCCAAACATCCTGCTTTTACTTTACTGAGCTACTTTCTCATTTCCAAATTATATATGAGGAAAACAAACCAAAAAATCAACAAGAAAAATACCTCACATATGACAGCCACTATATTGCTACCAGAATTATTCTATTATGCATCTTACTTTTTGAAAATCACTAATGCTTTAGGTATTCAATGAATAGTTTTTACACAGTTGATAAGGGAGAATGAAAATTTATCATGGTGCTGCAAATTCAGTAGTCTTGGAGAAGCCAGAAGATACTATTAAATATTTAATGCAATGCAAATAGGAAAAAAAACCTAAACAGTAGTACTGTTTGACACTCAGAGTATTTAAGTAGAAGCTTTATTTAACCTTATATTACCTCAAAATAGTAATTTTTAGAATTTAATAAGCAACTTTAATTATATAGAACCACCCAAGCATCAGAATTATGCAAGCAATTGAATAGCAGTATGATTACACTTGCGTATTTTTAAGGCAAAACCTAGTGTTAGGCAAATACTGAAATATTGAATAAAGACTTCCCTTTAGTCAATCCTGTGATAATTGGTAAAGGTCTTGACAAAACAGGCCTGCAAACCAACTTGCACGTACTATAATTAGGAGAATCACTGGTTTTTACTTACATGCCTCTTAGAATCCACAGCCTGGTGTTCAAGACTATTAACAACTGATTGGCCAGACAAAACTCTGTTAATACTTCTCTCCAAAGTTGGTTCATTAGTTGCAGATCTTATCAGCCTAGTAGCAAACAAGGCTTCTTCATTTAGGTAGAAAGTAAAATAGAACAAAATTAAATACAGAATTTAATGTCCTTCAGGAAAAAATCTATTCATGTGATCCACCCTATATACCTAAAGTATATAAATTATTATAATTCTACAACCTGAATTTTGAACTAAATATAAAAACTTGAGAGCAATGAGATACTATGGAAAAACTGGAGGTTTTTGCCTTTTTTTTTTAAGTATGGAACTGATGACAAGATAAAATAAAAACAAACGGAACAATTGAAAAAAGTATCTGGATAATAAATACTTCATGAAACAAGGAAACTTCTCTGCTTGAGAAGTGGCCAATTCTCTAAGCATACATAAAGACAACGTATTTCAAGCTATGGTGAAGATAAGGCATAGCAATTTTTAAAACTGACTTCGGAGTGCAGATAGCATACAAAGAAATGCAACATTTATTTTCTGCATCAAATAACAACTTGAACAGAGTTAAAAATAGGAAAGTTCACCCTAGAGTAACTAACATAAATGAAATATTTACTTCTCAGTTCTCTGAAATACAGATAGTAACTACAACTACCATTTCATTTCTGCCTATTAATTTAAGCACAGTGCTCCTGCTTAGGAATGCTATACCTGAAAGAAAAAGACAATGATCCTTTTTCAAATTTAGTACCTTTTACATGTCTCACACTATTCCCTCCCAAGGGTGCTCCCTTAGCGCTGATAATGAGGATTGTTTGATTCAGTGCCATTCTCTTGCTAGCTACAGAGGCCCCTGCAGAATGCAGCCAATTGAGATTAACTTCTGAAATCACCTGAAATTGCTACGGTGAATGGTTATAGCTAGAGAGGGAAAAGCATGTTTGAATGAGGCTAGTGGCCTCATTCTATGATTTTCTTGGTACTCATCATTCACTTCACCAACTTCACCAGGATGTACAACCTTCTCTTCCCCAGGGAATGAATGACACAATAATACACTGAGGACCTCAGTTTGACTGCTGCCACTAAAGCATCTCCCTAAGACAGGTAACATAATCCTAAACTGCTTTTCCCAACACTATTTTCAGGGTTTTTAAAAGCCCTGCATGCTCAAAGTGCACTAAAATGTGGGTATCTGTAGAGTTACTTTCCCGTGCCTCAGAGATAGCAAACATCGTCTGCAAAGATGCTACGCTAAATCATCTCATGAAACTCTTCAAACTTCATCCCAAATAAAAAGGTTCGGACCTTTACTTGCAACTCAGTTTTTACAGGACTACACTGGTATTCTCCTTTCCATAGGGTTACAAGAGACATGAACAGAAAATAGGACTTTTTTTAGTATTTTCTTTGTGCTCTAGGATAGCAATGATCAGAAGCAGCAGCTGAGAACAGAAATTTGGCTTCAAACACAGAAGTTACTGTGTCAGCAAATCTTTGAATTTACTGTAATGAAAAATGCAATTTGTAGGTATTCATTTTTAAACACTATTTTTTCCCATTGTTTAGGTCCTAATGGTGAACAGTAGGTAAGTCTCAAACTTAGTGGTGATATATGTGAGTGGAAATGAAACAAGACTACAATGCAAAGATTTATTTGAAAGTCTCTCTCCCAGCAACTTCACATTAATTAAAAAAAAATCACTACTTACCTGTATTAGGGTTTAGATTTCTTCTACAACAT
The DNA here is from genome assembly GCF_022539395.1 of Myiozetetes cayanensis. Taxonomy (NCBI): domain Eukaryota; kingdom Metazoa; phylum Chordata; class Aves; order Passeriformes; family Tyrannidae; genus Myiozetetes; species Myiozetetes cayanensis. The sequence goes on along the minus strand of NW_026087411.1, from coordinate 80,317,067 downwards.
GTGGATTTTTTTTGTGTTTTTGTTTTTTGGGTTTTTTTAAATGTGAAGCATGATCAGCAAAGCTGTCTGGCTCTTAAAGCTCAAGACTTTTTACCATAGAATTACCTTTAGATTTTGCTCTATCTGCAGGACTTCTGGCCTTCATACAGGTCTTTCTGAAAGTTTCTTTTGGTGTTTTCTTCTCACTAAGTGGAAAAGGCTGTTTGGAGAGTAAACTGGATTTCCCATAGCCAGAACTTCTAACCAGCCCATGAGGACCATATGAAGGTTTCTTTTTATGTAAGGGTGCTGGAGTTCTGATATTCTTGTATGACATTGATTTAGTTGATTCTGATCTTTCATTCTTCAAGGAACAAGACCGAAGAGCCTGTGATAGAACATAGTTGTTTAAAACAAGCCTAAGGTTCTACTGTAATCTCAAGGTAGCCTTCACTACTAAAAAAACCCATGGAATCATTTACCAAAATTAGACAGCTGTAAGACTCAGGCTGATGGGAAGCATTATTTTTGTAGCAGTATGTAAATCTGCAGAATTGTATTACTTCAGAAGCACACACAGGGAAAGCATTTTGTAATGACATCTAAATTGATCTGGGAAATTGTATTACATTACAGGATCTTTTGCTTAACAAAGCAAAGACTAAAGACACAGTGAACACAGAAACCTGGTGATGAAGAGAGAAAGAGTGATAGGCACAGGAACCCTGCTGAACTTGATCATCACAAACAGAGCACACAGCTCCCAAGCCTGTTTGCCCTGGTGAGAAATCCACCAGGATAAATCAGCCAAACCTCTCTCCCTGCAATGCCTTGAAGACAATAAGATGTGATTGTATGAAGAAGTGTGAAGCTAATTTAAGGGATGCAAGGAGAAAAGAATTTGTGGATGCAGGGAAAAGATTTGGAATTGTGTAAATCTTGCTATGGAATGTTTAAGAGGATTGTAAGAAAGTGCAAAACTTGCAGCCAGTTTAGGGAAAGAACAAAAAATGGGTAAAGCAGCACGTCTGGGAAACAGAGGGAAAAATCAGATAAAAAAAGCTGGTGACATGACCAGGGTGTTGGTCAGTATACTTTTCTGACTCATCTCCACACTGATCATTGCAGTCTCTCCTATATTCTTATTGAACTCTATTTATGTACATATGCTCCCTATTCTGAGCCTATTGAGTGTTTATACGTGCCCCTCCAATGTTCACATGATCAGACTCAGTACTAGCTTGAGCTGGGAACTGGCACTGCAGCAGCCTTGCACATGTTAGGCTGGGACAGGAAGAATCCCACTGGTCCCTAAGTCCATTGTATTTGGCTACCTCTAACAAAAGCAATGTCAATGTAAGAGTTTCAAGAAAAGAGCAGCAGTGTCTCAATTTCTAAACATCAGAGCATAATCAAATGACACAAAGTCTAAAAATCTATACATTTAAAAATTACTTTCATAAAACAAAAATCTGGTTGATAATACTTACTTGTTTAGTTTTGCTGCCTTGTGAAAGCAGAGAGTCTTGTACTACTTTTTTGCTTAGTATGCCAGGCTGTACTTCACCGGTCTGAATTTCTTTCTCTGTCACACTCTGAAAGTTATCATCATTCACACTTGTTTGTAGAAAGATGCTTTTTTCTCTGTTGAACTTTTCAATTAAGTTTGTCTCCCAAACTGTATCACTCAGGGGGTCTTCAAAGGGTGAGTGGCTGATGAGGTCATTTTCTGTGCTGCCTACCAATTTCACAGGACTATAAGGGAAAGGAATAAAATCATATCTAATCATATATAATAAGACTTTTGCCCTTTGCTTTTTTATCACTCTGGGAAAAACAGGCCTTTTTTTTTAAGATATCAGCTGTAAAGACTGCCTGAACTTCAAGTAGCTACTAGGCTTCTTTTAAGAACAATCTTGAAGATCTAGTCATACAGATTTGCTCCCACACTGTGGAACAAGAGCCATTTCCCAGAAGGGACTGTTTTTGTGGAGGTACCAAACTCAGCTACGAGATGAAAACCTGTAAGCATGCAATTAACACTAATAAACCAATAAATGGCAGTTTCTGCTGGGTGCAGCTCCATGACAAGCTCCCAAAACTTATTTGCTAAGTATAACCTGTAGTTCTAACAGATCCAAGGCTTAGACACAACAGTTGCAGCAAACAAGGAGGATGTATGGAGCATAGGTCAGTAAGAATCACAAAAGTAGGCAAAATAAGAGGATTTGATCTTAAGATTATGAAGGTTGGAGAGCTATTATTGACGGATGTGAGCTGAAATACATGTATGGAGAAGGGTAAAGAGCAGAAGACTGGGAAAGTAGAGATCCTAGCTGTGAGAGTAAGGAACACTCCTCCAAATGATTTGGCAAACATTGCGATTTATCACTCAGAGTAAGTTTGGGAATCCCTGGTCTAAGCCTATTAACACTGTGTATTCATTTCACATTTCACTATAAATGCCATAATGACAGTACAAGACATAATGAAATTTCAGTACTTCTCATTAGGAATAAGGACAGATGAGTTATTTAGTAAGCTGTTTTCCACAAACAGTGGGTTTGAGTTACTACAATTCTTAAAATGCTTCTTGAAATAAATACCTTTCAGGTTCCACATCAAAACTTCTGATATTGCATGAATGTCCCTTAATTGTTTTCATCAATTCTTCCACAGTAGGTAAATCTAATTAGTGACAAATACAAAAAAACTTAGAAAAAATACTTGTTAAAAGGTCAACACTTAGGTATGTTTCATAAATAGAGTATTAAAGGTATTACTAGCTCACTCATTCTACAGGCTTGTACAATACATGCCTTCCTTTCAGCTATTTACCTGAATTAACAGTTGACATGTTTTTTGAGTAGATGTCATTATTTTGTGAAATGCTTTGCCCTAAGCCTTCTGAGACTGCCATTGCAGAACTGTGCAATTTCTGCTCATCAGTGTCTCCCAAGGACTGATCAACATGATGATATGCTTGCTGTAATGCTTCAATGTCACTGGCGGTTTGTCCATAGGAAGTACCTGTAAAAATGCAGGTTTATAAGAGACAGTACTGGATTTTCTGTTCTGGGAAACATCCCACTGGAACCTGTGTTTCAGTAACTAGCTTGGTCTATCGTGGTGAAAACAGTGATTTCAGTTACATAAAAAACCCTGTGAAAATCTCATTTTTACTATAAACAGTTGACAAGTTAATCAGTACCTACTGAATAGTCCCATCTACAGTTTGCATGCCTCTCCACCATCCTCCCTCACATCAGTATTTTATCAGTGCTAAAGCTAACAGTGTATGTGACACAACTATTTTAACAGATGCCATCAGAGCCATACTCTGGATATAAGTGGCCTACACTGTTGTGCAAAGTTTGATAAGAGAATGTATTTAATAATTGTGTTCAAGGCAGGCAAAGAAGAATTTCAGCTATGATGAGTAACCAGAGGAGATGCTATTTAAACATGAAACTGCAATGTCAAAAACTACTTTGCAATAATCAAGTGTAAAAAGGTATCTTTTTAGCAGAAACATGACTTTTTTCTGAAATACTTCCTCTTTCAAGATTTGTTGCTAAAAGCTGAGGGTTTCATGTTCCCCAATAACTTAGGAACAAATAAAGAATCAGTTACTTATTCTAATCAAGTAAGGTTAGGGTTCGAGTTTTGTTGTGTGGTGGATTTTTTTTCTTGTTTTTCCCTTTTTTTAAGCACCCCTTACCTGCTTCATTCATTTCAATTCCACTGACTTCTTCAGGCTGATCATGTTTGCCTGGAGCTACATCTGATGTTTCAATGGCCTTCTGAAGTTCTGTTGTTGAATCTTGTGAATCAAGTAACAAAACTAAGAGCAAGAAGATAAATGTTAAAGAAAACACGATTCTCCTATTTATACTCTGTCTTCACTGGAATTAGAAATATACCAAAACTTATCTTTATGTCCTAAACATACAAAATTTATTTTGTTTTATATATGTGTATATATATATATGTGTATATATATATGTATACACACATTAGAATCATGTATACACACATTATTCCAATGCCATTAATAGTAAACTGATGAGCTCTGATTGCAAATCTGAGTTCTGACTAGATGTAATAAATATAAAAATACAAGTGTCAACATGTAGATTATTTTTAACTACTTCAATCCAATGGATTTTCAGTACACAGAACACAATAAAATCAGGTGAAAAAGATCCAAACAGTAAAAATAAGGTAAGCAACTTTCAAAAAGTTGTATTTAATCTTCTCCCACTGATCAAAGTTTATATTTTACCTTTAGCCAGCATGCCAGTGTTTGCTTCTTCCTAACAAAAATAAAGAAAAAACATTGGTTTTGAATATCAGGGGAAAAAAATTGGACAAACTTTAGAAGTGGATTGATCCAATACCTAAAACCAGTTCTTAGATCTTAGAACTAAGTAGTTCTTCATGCTCTAAGGATATGAACTTCTCTAAAACCCTTCTTGGGATGCCAAAAGGTTCCAGTACTCTATAAACCCTCAAAAGTGAACAGGAATTAAATGCTACTCTGCATAAATTGAACACTTTTGCACCTTCCTGGTTTTCTTTTACTGTAGTTTGAGAAAAGAAGAGAAAGTAGCAGTAAGTACATTACACTTCCATTCCACTTCTTCTTTTCAAACATTTATTACAAATAGCAATCTAATAAATTTATTTAAAAAGAACTAAAAAAAAGAAAAAAAAAAGTTTTCCTAGTGAAGATGAATACATGGTACTCTATAAACTTTTTTTGTGTAAAAAACCCAAATCTGAATGTGTGCTCGAGGGATGTATCTGCGTGTTTCAGCCACATGTGCTATCCATCAAAAGACCTGACTAAGCCAGTGGGCAGCAATCTCATACAGGGTAGATTTTTGGGTCCTCTGTCCAAAGTGCTTCTTTTTACAGAACTACTTCCATCAGTCTATCACTTGCTGGTATAGACATCACCTTCACAAGTCAGAGAGGATAATTCACTACCCATTCTGAGGCTGAGTCTCCAACCTGAGCTCATCATTTACAAAATCTCATCCACATCTCTTAATTCAAAGGAGGAGTAAGCAGGAAACCCTGTGAAGAACTCAACTCTTTCAGTGATATCTCACAGGAAAAAGTATATCCTTAATAGAATGATACTCCTTCAGACAGTACATATTAATGTAAAGGTTTCCTATATCTACAGTTATACATTGTAAAGATCTTAAAATTCATGCAAGTAATAGAAACATTTGGTAATATACCTGTTCTTGGGGACTTAAATCAACTTCTGACATGATGTTTTGGTTCACCTCATTTCCCTCAGCTTTAAGGGCAGGATTATCATCTGTCTCTTCAAAATCTTCACTGTAGCTACCTGAAGAGTAAAATAAACATGAAACAGAATGAATATTCAAGTGCAGATAAAGCAGCAAGAGAAAGCTGTTTCCTTTTCCTCAATAACCCATCTAAAAACAGCTACTGTTAATATTACTCCTTTTACAAAGGCAACAGAAAGGTTCCAGAACTGGGTGTGATACTAAAATCACAGTGAAAGTCACACATAATCTCTCTAAATTCAAATGAAGTTTGTTTTACAATCAGATATGCTTTACCTCCATCTCTTCAAGATGTACTTCAATTGACCCCTTTTACTCAATCATTTTCTCTCACTTAGGGGTGAAATGATGCAATTCCTACCGCGGTAGATGGAGTACTCTGTACATCCACTTTGACAACTCCAGTAGTTTTTAGGCTCAGAATCTGTAATTTGGTTTCTTCTGACCTGCTGTGGTGGGCCAACAGCCACCCTCAAGAACAAGCATTATTTAAAAACACAAGCGTGTCAAGGACTGAACTTTAGAAGCAAGCCAAAGGTTTTTCTTTCAGTCACCTAGATCCTTCCACAAGTTTCAGTTCCCTTTTGCTGCCTCTCTCCCACTCAGCACCTGTGGTTACAGGCCTCAGTGTCTGCATTATCCGTAAAACTTAAATGTAGAAGCATTGCAAAATACTGGTTCATAATGTGTTCTGTGTTTTATCACCAATACAACTGACACACAGTTTAATTTGTATGTAAAAACTGCTTCATGAAGAATCATTATTTCACCATTCTCTTTAGCTTTGGACCACCATACGTTTGACAAGCTGAAAATGGCTTTCTCATACTCACTTAAGGCAAACACAGTGCTTATACTACTTCTGCACACCTATTATCCAGTATTTTGATTGCTATTTCATGAAATGACAGTTTGAAGAAGACTGAACCAAACCATGCACAGCACACAGACTGGTAATTCCAGGTATTTCATGGCAACTGTTTTCCTAAAAATCAGAAGTGTCAATTTCATGAAAGTAACCTCAACAATCAAGTAATTTCAACCGTTTTGTTAAGAAAAAGGCTACAACTATCATGATTTCTTGCAGTCAACAGAGTAATCAAGTTTTCAAGAAGAGGAGATTTCCTGTGGTTATGGTTTACAGCCTCTTTATGTTTGGGAAATTCAAGGCTGACAACAGGACATCTCAAAAGTTCAGCTAAATGCAGGAATTTGAAAATGCAATCTGTTAAATTACAGAAATACATTCTATCATATGCTATCAATGAAGCATGAAATAAAGGGAGATGACAAGAGAAAGACAAATAAGCAAGATGGAAGGAGTGTAGCATGGAAATTTTGAGGAAAAAAATAAGAGTAATATTGCAGATGACAGAGATTAAACTTAGGTATGAGAGGATGGCACAAAAATTCTGATGACTGTTAAGACACTGTAGTAAATCAAACATTAAAACATATTTCATCATCAGAGGCTTTTTTTCATTTACGATTGATAGGGGTTTTTTACTAATTTTTTTCCTTTTCTTTTTTGTTTGTGTTTTGGGTTACAAGAGATTAAAAATCCACTTAAAAAAAAAAAGGAAGGACAAAAGCAGAAGTAAACACCCAAGCTCCTGTGTCTGAGTAACAGCTGCACACTCATGATGAAAAGGCAGCCTAAGAGGCTGATGTAAAAACTACTGATAAGAAAAATTATTGTTATTACCATATTTCTCCTCATATGCAGGTTCTTCTCCTCCTTTTTCAGTTTTTTCATTTCTGAGAAACAAAATGAAAATTCTACTCTCATTTTGAACAGCAAATAAATACTTTTTTTCTGAAAACTCTACACTCTGATACTTCTTACAATTATTAATAAAATAAAAACCCCAAATTTGTCCAACATATCAAATCATAGCTAAGAAAGGTGGAAAAATGTCAGCAATTATTATAATAAAGTATTTCAGATTTTACAACTACCCATAGTTAAAATCCTGAATCTATCTCTTAAAATCAGTCTCTTTCTGCATTCTCTTCAACAACCTACATCAGCTTCTCAAAAAATATTTTACCATCCGGTTTGCTTCCTGTTCTAACCTTCTTATTCCGTGTTGACAAAATAAATTAAAAAAACCCCACCTTTCCTTTCTTTCCCTTTTTCACACAAAATTAGTTTTTTCCTTACTTAAAGCTATCCATAACTCTGCTCCTCAACTGTTTTCAGTATCAGAAGTTGCCTTTGAACTCAACATTTTCAGCAACAGCAGCCTGAACTTCTCTTTCATCCACTTCTCTCATAGATGTTTGGACATGTTTTCACATAACTGATTATAAATGGAGTGACCCGGTCTATGAATTTATATCCCTCCTCTAGATTCACTTTTAATATCATGTCTAAAGTTACACAGAATCTTTCCTGATCTACTTCCTTGTTGCTATTAGCTGTTTCCTCTTAATTTAATTACACTTCACAATTAAGAATGTTAAACTGACTTGTTACTATTGAATCAGGCACAAACTATGCAGCTATGTTCACTCATCACCAAGCTGTGCTTCCACCTTACTCCTTTCTTCTATTTATTAAGCTCATTTCTGCCCTTGCCTTAAAAAAAAAAAAGAAGCCCAACCACAATAAACAAACAAAAAACTGATGGAAATCATACAGGATGAAGTTCAGTGGCCACACCTAAGTCACACATGCCCACTAACACAGTCCACAACTTTTCTTCCCTCGACATTACCGTACAAATGGTGCTAGCATGACAGAATCATTAGAATCCAGCTCTTTATTTAATCTTGAATAATCAATAGTAGAGGAAGCTTCCTGTTCAAGTTTGGCAAAGAAGATCTCTTTTTCTTCTTTTTCTTCCAAGGTATCCAATCCAACTCCCATGATACTTTGATTAGGCCCAGCAGCTATAACTGAATCTAAATTTCAAAACAAAGAATAAATTTTTTCTATGCTCTATGTCCACATAGAATAGCCATAATAGTTAGCAACAATTACAGACAGATGCATAAAATATTAACAGTATCAAATAATCACGAACTAGTACTAGGAGACTTCACGAGATGCAGCTGACACCAGTGAGGAATCATATCTTGCAATGAATTAAGGTAAACTGCTTTTAACAGTAATTTATTTTGATCTACCTAACTTAATGAAATGGTTGGGCACTCAGTTCTCACCATTTGTTTCCAGGCTATCTCTACTCAAGGAGACAGAAACCTCATTACTTTTCTGAAGCTGCATCTTTTCCATGTGCATGTTTTCATAACTTTCTCCCATAGGCTCTGAAGTGTTCTGTATCTTGACAAAGCTTCCATTGGCTCCAAGAATTCCTAGGAAAAAAGTTACAATATTCTTAACTACCATCCAAAAGCTATTTGTATGACACTTCAGTCTTTGGGTCACCTTCCAGAACCAGTTTAAATCTCATGTTGTAACCGCAAAGATATGTAGGCTCACAAATCTCATTCACCTCATTTCCACTGCTATAATTCTATATGTAAATCTTGTTTAACTAATTAAGCTATTATATAGATTGTCTTCCTATGCTTCACATCTGCACACAAACCTAAAGCTCAGTATGAAGCAAATGCAGAAACTGTAAAAACTGACTGTCACATTATTCATTGAAGTCAATCACACACACAGGTCCCTGTACAAAAATTACACTTCTTTGTTAAAAGTCTGTTCATTTTATTTGATCTACTACCTCAGAGTCACCACAGGTTCTTAAAAATTGTAGCCATTGCCTTAGCAGCTACATTTCATTTGTTGCTTAAATGCTTTAAGGAAAAAATAGTATTCACATTTACTTAAAGGTCACTGATGAACACTCAGTTCTTCCATTCTGTAGTTTATGCAACTACAAGTTGCAGTTGCTCTCCTTATTGTAATTTCATTCTTGTGAGCGTTCAACATCACCTTACCAACTTTACGCTGGCTTTCAGGCACAACACTGCCTTATCTACTTCCTTAAGGAAGACTAAAAGCCAGATATTGCAGGACATTACTAGTTCAAAAACTCCCTTCTGCCTACCCATAAAAACTGCGTATTTATACTTAGATTCTTAGATATTTATACTTAGTATAAGTTTTTGTTGGAGAAGGTGTAGGAGAAAAGCTGTTTATGCATTTTATCAAATGACATATGAAATTATTTAACAGTTCTCACAGAAGGGAAGAGAAACTAAGTCCGTCTTTTCCAACATGAATTTTTAGTTGGTAAAAGAGATTCAGAATTTTCTGTTCTGCCTGGCAACATGACGCTCTAGACTGTAGCTGTGTACTGAACATACCAGGAGTGGTAAAGACCTCGACAACAGCTCATTTCCTGCTGCAGGAGACTGGAGTAGATACATGCTTCAATAACACGAAACCAGTCCTCCATGTGCTGACCAAGTGCTTTGGCTCTGGGCTCTTCCTCTGTCCTCTATAAAGGTCATTACAAGTCCCTTTTAAAAAATGCCATACTTGCCTATATCATGACAACGGAGAGCCCTTTCCCTTTGGTACTGAAATTGTGGGGAAAGTAAGAGCATCAACACCTTTTCCATCCCTACTGGGCAGCCCTCAGCATGTTTATTCTGTTAAGAAGTAGAATAGGTTTACTTTCTTTATTTCAATGGCAAAGTCCCCTTGCATATATTATTGGGAGTCTAAGATTCTACATCTTAGAAATCCACATTCCTTTATCTAACTTCAGCTCTGTCCTAACTACAGAGCTCTGATTGATTTGCCTTGCATGCAACAAATAAATGTCAGAGACATTATCTGAAGCTCCACACGCATATAAGTTAATGCCTAAATAAACACATATTGATAAAACCCTAAATAAATACATATTGGAAAGCTCAAAGTGCTGAACCGTAGTAAAAAACTACAAATAGCCCATTTCTCAGGTAGCCAAATGCAGTAATTTAAAGCAATTTACCCAGGTGGAACTCTATTCTAGTTATCAAGGCAGCAAATAAGAGTCTGTTTGCAGCTGGGTCACAACTTCTTTGCAGAGCTTTAGATTAGCTATAATCTCACCAGACCCCAAACACCCTATTTTTGAAGGAGAATATGTTAACAGAATCAAATGATAAAACTGACACTGAACTCCTATGTAGAGATTTGCAAGAAAGGAGAAATCAGTGAAAACCCAATTACAATATTTAATAGAACAAAATATTTAAAAAACCCCATATTTTCATGTTGTTTTATTTAATAATCTCAAATTCAATGACATTTCTGAACAGATGTACATTGATCTTGAAGGCTCCCTTGGATTTATGTAAGCTATCTCATAATTTTTAAGTATTTTTCCAGGCAAAGTTTGAGTCAAATCAGAAGTTTTTTTAAAAAAGCACCTCCCATAATAATCTGAAAATCAAGTACTATTTTTGCAGCCATTAAACTTTGCAATTTAGCCATTCTCAACACCCAGACACACACTCCACATTACAGGGGACTCTAACATTGCTAATAGAGGTAAGAATGTCTGTTTTCATTCACCCTACACAAGCTGAACTTTGAGAAACCTATCAAATTTGGAAAAAAATATCAACTTGTATGGATTTTGAAGTAATTTCACTGTGCTTTTGTCGGTTTGAAGAGTTCTACTAGTTTTTGGCTAGCAAGAGTGATTTTTTTTTCTTTTTTGGAGGGGGAGGGTATTTGTTATTTTTTGTAAAGACTTTTAAAAGCAGCAGTTTTCTTGAACTCCAAAGATTCCTACCTGTAACTTCATATGCAACATTTTGTAAGGCTAGTGATATACAGTATTCCTCTTTTAAAGTCCTGCCACTTGGAATTAATTAAAATAAGAACCTGAGTTTCACTTAGAAAAATATTTGTAACCACCACATCTGAAAAGTTTAAAAACAAATAAAAAGGACTCAAACAGACAATGACAAACACCTTCTTAAAAAGTAACTTCTTTCCCAATTTGACCAAGACTGTCAGAACTGAGCCATTCTATTTTTTTAATATAATATAAAACACAGTAGATTTGTTACCCTCAGAATTGTCTGGACTGTCAGAAGCAAGGGTTCCTTCTTCTTTGTTTAAGTATGAATCTTTCTTGCTCTTATGAAATTTTTCCAACATTTTGAATTTAGACAAAGCCTTGCTGCGAGATGCACTAGAAGAGGGGTTAGAGGGAACTACTTCTAAGTGTACATAAACATTTAAACATTTTTATGCATAATGGACAGGGAATAAAGAGAAAAATAAGATGTGAGACTTCAAATTGACACTTATGAAAAAGTAATACAGTTTATTTTCTTGTAGATTGAATTGTGTCTAATTTTTCTATCTATAACTAAAAATTAAGCTAATACTTATAACTTCTGAGAATATAGATCCTTTTCTCTCCTTTTTTTTTTTTAAGGGAGAAATTCCTTCTTGCTGCATGTATACTTTGCATTCAAATACATTGTTCTAGGAGCTCTAGGAGCTTTACCTGAAGGAAAAGGAAATCAGTAAAACTACTTCAACAATAAAACTACTTCAACAGGTTTTGGAAGCAAGCATCTAGATCTGTCAAAGAAAAGTGGAAAAACATAGGTATATAAGTGTAAATTACTACTGTCTTTGTCAGGTATAGAACTGCATGTGGACTTGCTGAACAGCACATACAATCAAACCCCTTCCATTCACATTAGCAGAATTAAGTTTTAGATAACAGTATCTATGCTGAAAACTATGCTCTCATGAAACTTAGATGGTTGTCCTCACTACATCCTTTATAAACCTTAGGCTAGCCAGATGATCTGTATGAAGGCTTTCTTCTTGTTTAAATCGTCAGGGTGGAAGAGGCTTCTAAATTGACTAATTCAGAAAAAACTTAGTTACAGGTCTTTTGAATTTACCTTGGCACAAGGGATAGAGTAGTCTAGGAGATTAGGCTACATACCTCTGCCACCTAGAAACAGGAGTATGGGGATACATGACCAGAAACTAACACAACTCAAACATCAAAGATGACTAAAGGAAGCTGGTGAGCATATAGCAGGTGCAGTGTCAGGAGAGAAATTGTACAAAATCCATTCTGATGCTATGTATGGGTCCTTTATTCCCTCAACTGATGTGCAAGTCCGCTAGTGTGGCACCACTTCTCCAGATCTATATGCTCCCACATTTACTGGGAAACGAAGCGATGACAGCATGCCTTCCATTGTACATGATGCAAACACCTGATACCTTTTAAAAGTAATTTGAAATTTAAATGTAATTTGAAATAACTACCGAAGTCCTACCATTGCTCATATTTCAAATATTAATCCTAATTTGAGAAATAAATTATTTTTTAGTGTTTATCTCCCAGACCGAGATGCTTTATAGCTAGTCTGTGAAAGTGAGGCTTATGAAAACAGGGCAGCACATACATTCTAGGAAGCTAACGCACGGAAATATTTTATAGGCTATATACTAGCTCACCAACATGATCTAGAGACCAAGTGCCAAATACTTCATTGTCATGGCTCTCCAAAATATTATTGATCTGCTTGAATTTAACACCAACGCCATGTTTAAGCTAGTACAAGCCAATTGATAGTGTCTTTTAGAGGAAAGTATTTAATGCATCAGTACTTAAAATTTTTAATTATTCTCTGGAGCTTCTCTTTGGACACCATAAGAAGTGACTTCATATAAAATGCATAATCTGAAGTTACACTGAGTAAAATAATCCTGCAGATTAAACAATTCAAGTTTGTCATTATTACACCAATTACCGTTTCCCTGCATGTTTGCAGGGGCAGCATGCAGAGAGCAGCACACTGCTCAGCAGAGCAAAAAGAGCCACATCAACAGAAAATGAGTAAAATGCTTACCTGACTGTGGTCTTTGAAATTAAACAAGTAAAACAATGAATATTAATATTTCTTGAGTATGAAATACAGAAAATATAAGAGACTTTCTGTTTAGTAAACAGGTGTTTACTACAGGTGAGAGATTTTTGTTCAGACTTTCAAAGTTATCCTCCCTCTTCCCCAGGCTTACGTTCAATACTGCCTGTCCTACTACATCAGTATAGGTGGTGATATATGATGTCACAACAACTGAGCAAAAGTTCACACAGTTATTAGTTTCTTCTGGAAATGACAAATGAAGTAAGTGGCAGCTTGTTTTCAGTGAGAACACAAAGGTCAAATGGACAATTTGCTAAGGATTTTCTATAGGAAACACAGCAGTAATACAAGGTTAATACTAAATAAACGTATCAAAACATATTTAATCAAATACCAGACTGGGAATCTGAATGGGGACTCTTTTGTCTGCTATTTTCCACTATTTCAGCATGGTTTTCTGTCAGTTTCTTCTCTTTTCTCACTTTAACAAATTTTGTTTGAAAATCTTGAAAAGACAAACAGCAGGAACAGACAGGCAAGCAAGACAGGACAGGAATTCTTATTATCCAATTTCTTTTTTATCATTTAAACGACAAAAGCAAGTAGAAAGGACATTAGTTAGAGGTAGGTCTTTAATGTGCCCAATATGGAAGACAGTGCCTTGAATCATAATTTGCACATTTCAGTTTAAAGCTGAAAAACAGAGTTCAAATGTGCCTAGAATAACTAGTGGAGTTATCTTAAACTGGAATTATTTTAAAAGAACTTTATACTTCTCAGCCAAATGAACTGAAGTAATCTACACTGTTACCGTTAATCTACAAAACCAAATGAAAACAGACTATTAGTTTAATTATCTACCTATTTCCTGGCACTGCTGCATGAGAAGTGCTGCGAAAAAAAAGGACAAAAAATAAATGTGCAGCACATATTTAGTCTTATTCTCTTTGCCTTTCAAGAAAGCATGATATAGATACCAAAGCAACTCAAAATTAAAACCTCAAACTGGAAACAACCTATCAGCTGCACAAGCTGATTAGCCAGACTTTGTTAAGATAACAATATCTCTATACAGTGACACCCAAACACACCAAATTTAATAGATATGGAGCATGCATTTGTAATGCAGTGCCACACTGTGGATGGAGGTAAGATTATACATTTACTTAAGTTTAATTCATGATGACAAAACTCTTTAAAAATACTAATTCTATACTAATTTTTGATAATGTCCTATCTGCAACCAACACGGAGGTTCAAGCCTAGGAGAACACACAAGGATCTCCATAAAATTTCAAAGTATGCCAATATTACACTTTTCAGAAATTAAATTCAGCTTATTTTCACATTTGTAATCATCACATCAGCATTTTTATTTTTTACCATAGGACAATTGTTTTGTTATTTAGGGGACATTTAATAACCTTATGAAGAACTACAAATCTAAATTGTCATCTTCTCAGTCATCCCATGCAGTAACTTACATTGCAATGCTGCTGTGGCTTCACCCACTATTAAATACGTCTGAGCAACACTCTACAGAACATAAACCTGCTGAAGAATATTAGATCTGGCAAAACTGTATTTGACAAAGTACTTGGAAGCATAAAAGACAAACAGAGAGACACACAGAGCAAAATATCAGCAGCTCTATAAGCCTATCCACACTGAATTTCTTACAGTCACCTGACCTGTCAACTTAAAACACCTTAAGAATATCTACACGAACTAAAATCATTGCAGTTTGTGGTGTGTACACACATGTATAAATCCTCCTCTATGTATGGGATTCGTAATTTTCAGTTATAACCACATAAAACTGCCAAGGAAAACTCAGTTTATCCCAAAGGTGGCCAAGTTGGTCTCTGAAAATGTCTCTCTTTTGACTCTAAGCTAATTGCCCTCCAACTACATCCCTAGTTAGCAGAATGCCATTCATAATAGTACACATTATGCAACTGCTACCATTTGCAAGTGTCCAGTATGACAAATACAGCCATTTCCTCTTTGGATGGTACAACCAGGATCTCCTCTTTTTGCCAAGATAGAAAATGGAAAGCCCTCCAGTATGAATTAAAGGCCTCTCTGCTTGGCAGTATTAAAGCACTAGCTGGGAGATGGCTTATTGCATATGCCCCAAGAGCGTGGAATTCTACGTAGAGTGGTGGCAGAGGGGTAAATTAAATAAAACTAATAATCTGCCTGGCAAAAGTGGTGCTTGGATAAGAACTCAGTGCACAGATCTAGCATATTTGGAGTACTTCCCTATATTCTCAGTTTTATGATGTCCAACTGCCAAGATATGTTGGACCTTTGATTCAAAAAGCATTACACAGATCACTTTCAACTTCCTCCAAAAAAATCCAGCCCCTCAACAAGACTATGAATATGAACAGGTTAACTTCTTTTGCAAGTAAATTGATTCCATACTGGCAAAACTGGGTAGGCTCACCATTTGAATGTTTTTCTGTTAAAGGAGAAGGTTTTCTTAAGACAGACCTTAAAAATACTTACCAGATATTTCATACATCAATAAACTGCAGATCAAGATTGTTTCAGTTCTAATGGCTTTACCTCTAGGTAAACTACATAGTTGATATGATATTCTTAATTTAAAAAATGAAAGTGGTGAAATTTATTTGCATGGAACAACTTGATATAATCACATTGGTTCTTCTGATTCTGCTTTTAATTTTACTTAAGCCACACAAGCACTGCTCTCTAAAACTTGTAATCACCCTGACATTTAAGAACCCATTCCAGTGTGTTTTGTACCATGAGAAGCATCAAAGTTGGGTTGCCTCAAGCATCTCAGAAAAACCATGGAAACATGCTGAAGTTCTAACATCAGTAGATGAGGTTATGATAACCTCTTAATTCTCACACGGCCCAGCAAGAACACTCTGTCCTTCCATTTTTCAGAAAGCTGTAAGGAAATCATCGTATCTCATAACTGCCTGATAAGAACTTTCCCATATCCATCTGAGTTTTACAGCAACATCTTAAAAGGCCAGAGACAGGTAAGAAGCCCAGGTACCACCTATTAGGGTTATGGCTAAATGGCACAACTGGTGACTAGGATTTGACTCCTAACTAGGACAGCATTGACAGGACAGAGCTGTGCTTAAAATCAGAGACTATCAGCAGTATTTTAACTCTGTCATATGAAAAACTGATTTTTGTAACTTTCTGTTAAGCTCCAGATGTAAGAAACACAAATCATGAAAACTAAGAAGCCCCCAGTTGCTACAAGAACAAGAGGCAATCACCCTGTGGAAACTCACTACTCATGTGCTTTACTATCCAAGAAGAAAACAATGGAGAAATGAAAAAATAGAGGTGGAAATCTTGCAAAAAATAATATATTTTCTTCCAGAACTATATGACCATGTCAGTACTGAACAATCATGCCATCACAGCCCATTTCACCTTAAGCCATGGTTCTTGGCAAGGCAAATGCTGAGGATACTGACAGATATACATCAAGTTGATGTTGAAAAATTTTTCTGTGGTTTTCCAATCTATTACAAATGCTGCAGTTAGCATAAGTCTATACAAATTGGTCTTTTTCCTCTGTAGTTTTGAAAACAGAAAGAACAGGTTGGCTACAAAACATATTTACCAATATTTTAGCAGAATTCATAAATTACGTTTTCTAATTATTTTACTATTTATAACATGTTTATTCTTTAAAAGTTTCAGTAATTCAAAAGCTACAGAAAAAACCAGCAGCCCACAGCTTCAATATATTCTATAACTATAGAATATTATATTCTATAAATACAACTCTATTTGAGTTCTATACTTTACAAACTTGCATTGTAATGTTCTAAAACACTTAACTGGCATCAGCTTAATCTGAAACCAGGCCTAATACGCAGTATGAGAAAGAACTAGCCTGACCCCCTGTGGCCAAAATATTGCAAAACTATGTATTACCACCATCATCCAAATCCTCCTCAGATATCCACCATGGCACCGAATCCTTTTTCTTCCTTTCTTTTTTCCTGGGCTGTCCCAGTGTCTCAAGAATGCTGGACTTTTTCCTTGAATTTCCAAGTGAATCATCTGAAAGAGACTGAATCAATTGCATACAAGATTAAAGAGAGCTTCTACATTTTCACATTGTTTAACTGTTTTTTAGCCACTCGATTCTGGACTTTTGAGTCTAGATGCCCTTCTTTACTCCCCACCTGACTGCCTTTTTTGTATATGCATGACAAAGCTGATTAAGAAAGAATAACTATATTCATGTGGTATAAATAGTGAGTATTATAATAACCCCACTGCCAGAGTCTGGATATGTTAAAAGCTAACAGAGAGTATATGTTCAAATGAATAGCATAATCAGCTCTTTTTCAATTAGTTACAACACATAAAACCCAAAATCCTGACTACATCCCTCAAGATAATATAGTAAAGTAGAAACAGTTTTGCTTTGGCTTTGTTTTGTACATGAACAACATTATTAATATTTGAAAAATAAACATACTAGCTCACAGCAAATCATATTTCAGAAATTAATTTTATACTTTGTATTCATGGAATATAATAGAAATGCCAGAGCCATTCCTACCCAACTGGATATTAAGCTTTCTGTGTGTAAGTCATCCATGCTGATTTTGACTGATGGCTTACATTAATGGAGAGAAGGTCTATGAGGATAAACATCCTATGAATTTAAGGTACTGAAGAGTAACAGGAAGAAAACACAACTAACCCTGCTCCTTTCCTTTATTAAAGCTTTTTGTGGCCTACAGCAGGCTCAGCATCACAATTATATGTCCAGTGATCAACAAAATATTAAGTAAGAGCAGTGAACTGGGGTTAAGAGGAGTGGAATATTTTTTATCTAAATTTTTATCTATAACTGCTGAAACTAATTGTCCTAAAGTGTCTTAAAGAACACACAGTGAATAGTTAGCAAAGGCTGTAAACAGTAAGAAACAACAAATTCACAAATCAGGTGTATCATATGGCAAAATTTCCAAACCTTCACTTTTGTAATAGTCACAAATAAGAAAACGTTGATAGTATAAACAGAATAGTAGAGGCAACAGGATTGTGGGTACATAATATGTAAAATATAAGGGTATATTTTATTAAAACAAGCCTCTGCAGTCCTGATTCCTATTACATAAAAGCATTACCATAAAAACCTACCTTTACTCTATGATTAATGCTTCAACTTATATATGCCTAACAAGAACATCTATAAATAAAATGACAATTACATAAAACAATAATTTAAGAAAAATCATAATAAATATTCTTATTAATATCTCTGACCAAGAACATCTTTAGAGCTTACAGTTTCACTTGAGAAAACTGAATGCTTGTCACCCAGTCTAAGAAAGAAAAAAGTGCTCTGAGCCTTGCACTTTAATAAAACACAATTTTAATAAATTATGAAACTGCTAGACAACCAGATGTATTGCAATTTCTTTAAGTTGGCTCAGTGACATAGAATAAACCAGTTTTACATTCCTAATATATATCCTATAAATAACAACTTCCTTGCACTAGTCACAGCACAAGTACTAATGTCAGTGTCCCCAAAGGTCAGACTGCCTCCTGCACTAGAAGCACTGACAGGTGCTTGAGGTCAGCTCTTTTATCACTTTCTGTTTCTTTTACAAACAGGTGCTTGAGGTCAGCCCTGTTATCACTTTCTGTTCCTTTTACAACTAACAGTATCTTCTGCTCTGCAAGCACAACTTCAGTGAATATACAATACACTCTAGTGTATTGTAACTAAAGAATCCGAAACCCCCATAGGTTGGTCTCAAGTTCTGGAAACTTTCTGTGTCCAGCCATCTTGTTAGCATAGACAGTTGGGAAAGAAATGCTGACACAAAAATACTGGTGCGTTTTTTTCAACGTGTCAGTTATCTTGATAGCAAAACTTTCAGATTTTTTCCCTTCCTTCGGAAAAAAAAAGTAGATAAATAAATCAACAGAGAGTAGACACTGTCATTGTTATCTGGGTCTGTATCCAGCTGGTAAAACACAGAACAATGCAAATTTTTAATGGTTCAATTTGTATGTTTAGAATAGTTTTAGTTTGAAATGAAGATATGAGTTGTTAAAAGTTACATTCTCTGGAACATGCCAAATACCACTTAGACTACGTACAGCTATCTTTTTTTTTCTAACTTAAGCATTCTCAGTGTGGGAAATAGCTGAGGAGCAAGAAGAGTGTGTCAAATGAGGAACAAACACAAGAAGCACTCATATGCAGAGTTTTGACAGATGCTCAAAACAAATAAAAGAATAAACCTCTTCTCCCTAGAGCAACTCCCTTCATAACAACAGTAAGTAAAGATCTTCTGAAGGAACTGCAGAGGCTAATTTTCTAATTCTACTAATATTAATAATTTTCAGTGAATTCAAGAGTGTTAACTCAGCTACATCATCAAATTAAATAACTTTTAGTAGTCACTAAATTGTAGCACACCCTCTACATCAAAAAAGCTTCAAGCATACATTATATACAACAGACTCCAAGAATATTCTCTGCCATCACTAGCTATGCTTATATACAGTAATAGAATCTAGTAAAGGCCTTATGTATGTGGTATATATGTTTTAGGGTTATAACACTGTTTGTCTGATAGACTGGAGGGCTAGTTCTGAAATTACAGTGAATTACAGTGAAATTACAGTCTAGTTACAGTGAAAAAACATACCTAGTCAGTGCATTTTGGTAACGTCTTAGCTTAAGTCATAACCCATGGATTTGCATGACTTTGCCTGTTACTCAAAATCATCAAGTGCCATGAGGAAGGAAAGGAATCTAATTCAAATTTTCTAATCATTACAACATGCTTCATTTTATACAAGAATTTTTAACTAGACTTCAGTGAAAGTAAGTATTGCATAGAAAAATAAGGAAATTTTTAAAACATAAAAGCTTGTGTCTAAACACAGAAAGAGTTTTCAATTATATATCAATCTGAAGCTTCTGATACTAAGCAACACATGCAATAAAACTGAAGCAAAAATCAAGAAGCAAAGGGTCTTTCTGAAGATACAACCTAGCAATTATAAAATATTTATTTAATCACAAAACTGTTCTCTTGATTTCAATACAGCAAAATAGTATGAATTAAGTTTAGCAATTAAGACCTTGGAAAGATCCCCACATAAGACTGCTATGTAAATTATGTGATAAAAGCACAGCTGAATCTCCAGTTTCATATTCTTCTAGGTAGAAATTTTCTTCATATTTTAACAGAGAAAAGGGATGTGACCTTGCACTCAAACATACCTCTTTCAGAAACTCTTCAAACTGCTCATCTAAATCTTCTTTTGAAAATCGATGAGCCATAATCTGCAACTGGATGTTACCTTCCAGACAAAGGAGTTTAAAAACTAAAATTCAAAATAAAAATAAAGTTAATTGAATGCACTCTGAAATTAGATGTAACCTGGTGATTTTCTTGAATAGAGAGCTATAAGAAAAAAAAAAAATCTTGAGAAATGACAAACATCATTCCTCTCATCCTTAATCTAAACTGTTTACTGAATGAGAATCAATGCAGACATACCAAAATTACCAAAATTTCTTACAAGCAAAGTACTCATTTCCAAAACAACAACTTCAGCATTTAAACTCTGAGGGATAAATAAAATACAATTTTTTTACAACTTTACATTTTTCTTCAAAAACAGCACTTTGTCAATAATCAAACAAGAATATTTGTAATATTCTGCAGCAATATTTCCCATCCATTTTAAGGGCTTTTAATTCCTTTCTATGTTTTTTTCTTCAAGACTGAAAACATCTGGCATTGTAGGTTTTGTTTCATCATCTCTGCTGTGCTTAGGACTTGGTTATCAATAAATATATGAAAATCTTTTAAGATTAGAGAATGACATTTGTTTTAATCTGCCATGACGCAGAAAGCCAGTAGTTCTTGCCCCCCCCTCCCATTCCCAAACGTTTGCGTTAATTTTCAGGTATAAAATAATCCCCACGCTCAAAAGGCTACAAAGCTTTTGTGTATCACACTGCTCAACACATATGGCTGCCTTCAAAACTGCATATGTATAGCAGCATTAAACTACCCTAGCATCTTCCAGGCTGAGAAGTGCTATGTAAACATAAAAGGGCTAAACATTTGCAGAAATGCTTTTACCATTAATAATAAATTCTCCCAATATGGAGCCCCCTCAGTACACAGGACTGTTACCTACCTAGTAAATTGATTTTGACAGGCGAGTTGTGACAACTGCTTCCTGCTTTCACTCCTTATGCATCCATAGACCACCCGACACTTTGGCTTTGGCAGTTAAAAAAAAAAAAAAAAAAAGTTATGCAGCAGACTGCCCAGACTTTGAATTGAATAAGATATCCTTCTGTAACATTTGGACAATATCTCTGAAAACATGGTAAGGAGATTAAGAATGCTCCCTCTCAGGACACACATAATCCAGCACCCTTTTATACTTTTACATCAAAGAACACTTGACGCCAAATGTAAGATGCTTTAGCAGTTTACCAGCTGTGCCAACTAATTCAGCAAGTGGGGAATACTTCATTGTAGCCTCGTCAGAAAAACAAAGTGATTCTTCTGACATTATCTGTAGTTCCGCACACCCTACAATTACAGCTTTTATAAAAACACTGCAAAGCTTTATTTTGCAGATAGGACAAAAGGACAACAAATAACGCCAGAAAAATGTCCGTAACAGAAGATCAGAAACACTGCCCTTAACAAATACATTTTTCAGCCATGCCTTTAGACTCGAAGGCTCACAAACAGCTGTGCACAAAACAAGGGCGGCACTTGCTGGGATATACGCTACAACACAGAGCAGCAAGCAGTAGTTTTCAGGAGGTACGTCTAAACCACAGGGATGAGGGGGAAGCTTAAGACAGCCTAACTCATTTCATGTAACCTTTTACTCATCGCAGCCGCGACCTGATCCCCCGGCGGCTTTCCCTGGAGCACACGCAGCCTGGCACACGGCAGCGCGGGGGCTCGGACACGGGCGGGCTCGGCTCGGCTCGGCTCGGCTCTGCTCGGCGGACCCAGGGGCCGCTCCAGGGAGCGCGGGGACAGGGGAGACGCGGCTCAGAGCCGGGTGCTGCCCCGAGATCGCCCCCGGACCGCGCCGGGCCCGCTCGGCCACGGCTGCCTCACCCCGCGGCGGCGCCGTTGCCCGGGAAACCCTCCCGGCCACCGTCCCGCCCGCCGGCAGGGACCGCGCCACGTGATCCCGCCAAATCCGCCGGATCCTTTCCCGCCTGCCCGCCCGTCCCGGGGCGCGCGTGACGGGAGCGAGCGGGCCCGGGCGGCCATTCCCGCCGCGGGAGAGCCCCGGCGGGAGGGGACGGGCTCCGCTGGCCGTTCCCGCCGCGGGAGAGCCCCGGCGGGAGGGGACGGGCTCCGCTGGCCATTCCCGCCGCGGGAGAGCCCCGGCGGGAGGGAGTGGCGGACGTGTCCGGGCGTGCGGAGCGGCGCCCCCTGGCGGGCGGCGGCTGGCAGCGCCGGCGGGTCCGGGATCGGGCACGGCGGGATCGTGTGGAGTGAACTTCCCGGTCCTAAGCATCCAGGAGCCACTCTGGCAGTAGCACTCGCACCACCTGAGCTGCGACCGAAGTCCACAGCAACAACAACACCCTACACACAGACCAGTCAGTCCTTCCGGCTCGACCCTACACGCTTCTCCAGAAGTTCCTTCAGCTGATCCTTTGGGAAAGCAAAAAGGAAAAAGT
The DNA here is from genome assembly GCF_022539395.1 of Myiozetetes cayanensis. Lineage (NCBI taxonomy): Eukaryota > Metazoa > Chordata > Aves > Passeriformes > Tyrannidae > Myiozetetes > Myiozetetes cayanensis. Next base: position 80,294,213 of record NW_026087411.1, on the reverse strand, counting down.
TACAAGTGTGTTGCTTTCCCTAATGCAAAGGTCAAACTCAAAGCAGCCCTTTTTGCTTTTACGCAGAAATGCCCTCCTAAAGCTTTCGTAAAGTTTCAGCCTTGGTTGTCGGCCCTTGTGTTTTTAATACATTTTAGCACATCTCTGGAAATGTTTAAAATAGGCAGAGAAATTAATGACCCCTGTTTCCCTGACCACTGTCTCTCAAATAACCACAGAACAATTGCAGTCTGTGCTTGCATGTGCTCTCCAGTGAGGGTCTGTCAGTTGTGTTTGTTGTGAGAGTCACGTTGCTTTAGGAATTTTTATGCCAGCATTTAGTAAATGGCAAAATAAAACTAGTTCACTTGAGAAGACAAATGAACATTGTTCGCACACACATGCACACACACACACACACACATTTTGATTCTCTCTTCAGCAGACTTGGAACGAAAAGATTTTGAAAGGAAGTTTTCTTTGGTGAGTTTTGGATACTCATCGCAAGTGAGAAACCAGTTAAAGTCCTATTACTGTCTCATTTCCTGTTAGCTTGAGAGATAAAGACAGTGCTTCCAATATGGTCTTTATGTATCCCAGATTTTTTTATGCTAGTATAAATTATAGTTTAAATTCAAAGAAGCAAAGAAATATGGGCTCTGAATTTTCCACACAAGTCTACAGGAATTACTTTGCTAAAGGTGCTGCAGCACTTCTTTCAATCAGGCCTATTGTCTGCAGATGAAGTATTATATTTCTAGTTGCAAAGTATTATTTTTCGTCTTTGTGGGCAACTTCTGCTGCTCTCTGCAGAAAATGTGGGATCTGATCAAGAACAGGATGCCCACATGAACTAATATACTAGAACAATTTGTTACGTGTGACAGCCTACTGATGGTGAAAACATCAGTTTCCAACGTTTACTCTTGTTGCATGAAAAAGCATGGAGTGAGGCATGAGCATTTGAAGAGAAATATGGAAATTAATTAAAAGAATGTCAGTCTGATGCTTCATGCCTTGATCCTGCTCAGATTTAAGCCAATGCAAATTTTGCTATTAACTTCAAAGTGATAGCTGTGACATCATTCATTGATCATGAGAGTTACTTCATATATGATCAAATAATCACATCAAGGGCTCGGCCCTTCAAGCTGCTAAAAAACTGTTGCACATTGAAGCTTTTCTATTTGCAGAAATATGTTCAAAGAGCCTTGTACAAAGTATAGAAAAATGTGCAGAGGGATCAATGCTGTTGGAAACCTCAGTGCCCATATGGGAAAGAAAAAAAATCCAAACCACTCTTGATTGTGGTGGAGAGGAGGCATAGCCTGGTGTTGAAATGTCATCCAGTGCATTCAAATAACATGCACAATAGCCACTTAAAAGATTTTCATTTCCTTCTAATGCCAACCAGTTGGAGCAGTTTTCTCAAGAGCTTTTAACAGTGGAGCATACAAAAGGGGAGAGCAGGGCTAACCACAAAGTTCAGCCAGGAACATGGCAATTTGGGCGGCAATGCTAGTAAAGCAGAAGGATGAACACGAATTCTGAAACAGTTCCTGCTGGACAGAGCCCCAGATTATAAGGTAAAATTGTGGCTCTGCTGGCATGCATGAGAAGCCTTCGTTGACTTTTGTGAAACCAGATTTTGCTGCTGTAGTCATTAGTTTCTCATTTAAATGTGTGACATGTTTACACTTAGCATATATGTTTTTCTTGCTAAAACAGCAAAAATATAAGGTTTCATGTATTTGTATAGTAATTTCAAAATTAACAGCAAAATTAAAAGGAATAATATATCCACACTTTTATTTTGTTGTCTAATTTCAGTTTTGTATCATCCATAAATGTCAGTGGGGGAAAAGACATCAAATAAAAAAGAAACAAAAATTTCTGCCACATTCAGTTTGGCTGAAGCTTTGAATCAGATAGTATTTCAGTACTGAACTTGCAAATATGTGAAATATGAGATTATGATAATAAATATTTAACCATATTCTTGGTTATGTTTTTTTTAAAGGTTAACAGTTTTCTGCTGAATGAAAAGCAAACAAACAGTGGTGAACTGAGAAGTTAAAACTGCATTCTCTGTGTACACCCACTGTGATGATACTTCCTTAAATGACAATGCAATAAAACCCCTTTTCAGTAGGTGCATCAGAAAAAGGAGAAGCCTTCCCTAAGTACAAGTTGCACAGAAAATTGAAAATTCATGTCGAACTGTATTTCGTGTGAGAGAAAATGGTAGTTAAATTAGGATTAGTTATAAAATAGTTCATCCCACTATAATTTCAGTTTGAAAGAACTTATTTAATACTTTCACTTTTGGTTCACTGCAGGTCTTATTTTGCTCTGCCACTGATCACCATAGTCCTCAGATCCCAAGGGCTGGATTTATTGTTGACTGTGTTACAGTAGCTACACTGAACTTAGCGTCTCACCCAACAGGTTTTTTCCATCATGCAGTTTCTCCATGGGCTGAGAACTGAATTCTGTGCTGTGTTTCAAATTGTTCCAGAGACCTGGATTGGTCGCGAATCTTATTTCTGCTTGTGTCTCTTGAAGGGAGCTGCAGAGTTTGGAGTTTGGGAATTGGGCTGTCGTGTTGCTGGCCATTTCCCATTTTCTGGAAGTTAACAGACATGCACTGTTTCTCATACGCTTTGAAAGTGGATCTTCCCTATGTCTTGTTTGTGTAAATGTTGAATTCCCTAATGTTGTGCCCTGCATTTCCAAATTTTCAGTTCCTCAGGAGGGGTGCAAAGTTGCTGTCATTACTGGCTGCAGGAATAAACCCTTCACCATCATAAATGAAACTCTCCTGTCGCCAACTAAGCATTTAAAAGTGCCTTCAAGTGGGTAAATGTTTGCAGTCAATAATTAAAGCTGCTTCTCACTCACACAGATTAAAAGAACTGCGTTTGCCAACATTTAACACCATTTTTTCTTTCATTTCCTGATTCTCCATAAACTTGTTCAAAAGTTTGGTCTTGTTGTAATGCAGCTAGTGGAGGAAGATCCCTCCTGTTACAAACTTTCACTTTGACAAATCCTGGGAAAATGATTGCACAAAGATACAAACATAGCTGCTTTGACCACCTGTGGCATTTTTGAACTAGGTTAATGTTATCCTGTGCCTACTGTAGGTCCTTCTTTGCCGGTGAATATCCTCAGTTCTTGACATCAGGCAACGTGCTCACAAATCCTACTCTACAGGACTGGAGAAACAACTTGGGTTGCTTCCACCTCAGAATCATTTGTACTCCAAACCTTCATCTGCCATGAATATTCTCCTTTGTATATAGAAAGTTTTGTAATAAATTTTCCCCTTTGTGTGAAGACATGCTGCATATGTTTGGTTTAGAAAAAATTAAGGTAAATATTTTTATAAAAATTTCTTGGTGGCTTAGGAAAGATTAAACTCAGAAAATTCTGCAAAGAAAAATTAAGTGTTTTGATTTATTCAAATTTTTCAGATCTGTAACATCTTTCATTGATCCTGACAACGTATCTGCTTAACACTGGCGGGAATATTAGCTGTGCATTTCAGATTTTCACTTGGTTATTTTTAGTTCTTCTGAAGCCTGGGAAATAAGAAATATAACCGCTTTGAACAGTCTGAAAGAGCCAACTCTAGCAGGGCCTCTGAATCTGATTAGATAAAACAACAAAGAGGTTCTGTTAGGGCAGAGGCAGGAAGAAGTAAGGTGGGTGGCAATATCTGTCATAACTCAGGGGAAATGTAGCCTCAAAGCACTCAAAAGTGGGTGAAAAAAATAACATAAGCAATAGACAACTTTCCCACATCTTAGGTCACTCTCTGAATGCAGTTTGAAGAACTTTCTCTGTGCTCCACTTTTTTTTTTTTTTTTTTTTTGCATTTTTAAAGTACAATAAACAGCACATGCATGTGTGTTTATATTAAAAAGCTGATTTAGAGGAACATTGTTTCCCTACAGATAAGTATCCAAGAAAGCACAGTGTGGCAACTGCGATTACATTTGTCAGTACAGACAGTATAAGATTTAAAGGGATAGATTTGCAGTTTTCAACATTTTTCTCTGAAAGTAAATTAGCTTAAGAATTGCCACATTAGGAAATTTCTCCCTAAAATAAAGCTAGTCATAACACTATGCATCCTATTGTCCAAAAAAGGATCTAACTGTTGTGTTCAGTGCAACTGGGAAGTCTTCAGTGTTTTTGGGGGTTGGTTTAAAAATGGTCTATTATTGGAGTGGTGGAAACCTGGAACACCCAGTCGGCTAAGGGTTATGTTTCCCCATTTTCAGTGTAGGATACTTATTTTAGGTTGGAAGAGACTGAAGGAAAGATTTGTGCATCTTGTGAGGAAATGTTCTTCCTATGAGAGGTGTATGAGAACAGTCCCTCCAACCTACTCTTTCCCTGCCTGTTGCTGCCAGCATTTCCCTGGTAACTCTAGGTCTGTCTTCCCTGGGACAGACGGGGTGTGTAATGGTAGGTGCATACAGGTACGGTAGTTAATGCTAATCCGATACCAGTTTGCATCGCTCCAGTGGTTTAGCCCCCCAACACCAGGCTGAGGGTGTTTGGCCACTTCCGTGGCTCCTTGCACTGAAATGGAGCTGTAAGCAGTAGAGTTCAAGCTTGATGGATGACTTTTTGCATCTTCTGGTAAAAGGCTTGTTGCAGTTATGCTGCTAAGGTAATAATTATTTCATTAAGCAGTCAATTACTGGACAAGATTTTCTAGTGGCTTGAAAGGTCATTTCTTTATTTGATGGATTGCTTGCTTTGCCATATACTAGACTACAGTTTTAGAAAGAAAATTTGGAATGACCACTCATTCCAGGAGTTTTATTCAACTTTTTAACCAATAATGTAATCCACAGTTTTCCTGATTTCATCTCTGCTATAAACAGTATGCCTGTGAACCAAAGACTTGAAAGTGGTATTTCTATGGCATTTTCAGCATGCTGGACATATTTACAGTGTACATTTAGGCAGGAGAGGTGGAGTGTTAAATTTATCCCTATTACCTTTTTCCTCAAATTTTTTCTCATTGTAATTTCATCAAAAATAATCCACTCCACATTTTTTATTTTCTTTGAAATCTCTCTGTGACATTTAGTCTTACATTCCTACACAGGGAATTGAGCTTCAGATCTTAAACCTGAGGGGGCAAAACCAGATCCTTGTCAGGAATTGTTGCCTATGCAAGTTCTGCTCCACTGACTGATCCATGGACTGCCCAGGTGACCATAAAGGAAACCTTTTTTTCCCTGTTGAATAGAGAAAGGGTAGATAAGTGCATATGGATACCATTTTTTGTCTTTGACCAGTGCAGGAATAACCCCCTCAGAACCAGGTTCACAGGTAACAACAAAAGCCCGATATTGATGGGGGAGACAGGATGAGAATTACAAGTCTATTCTCCGTGAGAAGCAGGTTTACATGTTTTGTCAATTTAATGTAACTGCCTCACTTGTAATACTTTTGCTCATGGAGACAGAGGGCCCAGTCCCACGCTCTTTGTACAGATGCTGTTAGTATAGAGATGGGAGAGGGGAAGTCAGGGAAATCTGAGGTCCCCTCCTCTGCAGCCTACTTGGGGATGTTTCAGCTAGGTACAGATCCCTCACCTATAGCACATTTCTAGAATGCTGCCTTTGCTACCTTGTGCTGGCAGCGCTTGACAAGGAGATCTCATTCTGCACCAGGTGAAGCAATATTTCTGGAGTCAGCACATGGCCTGCTTTTCGATTTAGTTTTCCCATACCTGGAAATAAAGATAATCTAAACTGATATTCTGTGTACAGGGAACAAAAGTCAGCAGATAGGTTCTGTGGAACAGAAAACCTCACTACTCTGGAATTCAAATGTGGACAGGCAGATTTTTATTTTTTTTTTCTATAAACAGTGCTTTAGGTAGGGATATCACCTGACATTACTTAGAGATCTCCAGCAGTGGAACCTTTGGTGTCTGTTTACCACCCACCTAGTACCAAAAATGCCACCAAGAGATTGGCTTGTCGAAGGACTAAAATAGTCCTTAAAGCTTAGCCTCAAAGGACTATGACACCTGCATTCCCATGTCTTCTCTTTCTCTCCGTGTCTACCCTGCTAATCACCTATTAGCTCTTGAGGTGCCAGAAATAAACACTAGCAGTCCCAGGGTTCAGAAAGTGTATACTGAGACCTGTGAAAACAGCCTTTTGCAAGCATTTGTCTGGAAAATAATACCTAGCTTAAGGATTTAAAATCCATTGAGGTTCTTTGTTGTTTCAGGCTTCTGGGAAGTGGTCATTTTCCTAATGTGATAAGAAAATGAAATGTTTTCAAAGAAAAGACACTTAGATCTGTGGCCTGCCTGGATTAGTAAGACTGGAAGCTGCTGTTCTGCGAATCCCTTAATTATGACAAACCTTTCTTGGCAAGGTGCTATATTTATTTAATGCAATATTAAGTTCTGATTTTTACATGTCTCCTAAATGTATTTAGGTGTCACGGTTTTCTTGCAGTGCAATAATATTTGATTTGATTTCATTAAAGTTTGGATAAGCTTGGGCTTTTTGTTCATTTCCTCCACTCTGAGGGATAAAATAGCCTGGTGTGAAAGCCTTTTAAGATTCAACAATATTATTCAAGCATGGCATCTGCAACTAATAACTATGCAACTTTGAATGAAAAAAATGTCTAATTATCATGGAAAAGGGAAGATGTTTGACTCATCTTCTGCAGTTTGGATTACATGTGTGGGATTGTGTTTTGGATGGAGCACTCCAAAATAGCAACACTCCATCAAAAACACAGTCATGCACCTGTACTCCAAATGGCTGAATAAGGCAAAACACATGTCATCTGAACACTGTGAATCAAATTAAAAAAAAAAAAAAAAAAAGAAAAAGAAAAGAAAAGAAAGGAAAGCTGGAAGAGAAATAAAGACAAATACCATAACATTGGTGTGCGTGAAGACTTGTTTCTCTAAAGCTCCTTGAGTGATTTATTTTTTGCTAAATCTCTGTTCGCAAGCCATGTTTGATTTTACTCAGTGCTGTTATAGACACTGCAACCGGATCTTATGAAATGGACTGCCAGCAACTGTTTGATCCTGATAAATTACAATAACAGGCACAATTTACAATGAGAAGCTATTGCTGCTTCTGGCTCTAATGTGTGATGAGGTTTAAAACGTGGTGGGCCAAAATTTTCCTTACCTGGAGGCCCCCTCAGACCACTCACAGGAGAGTGTTAAAAGAGCCACTGAGCAGAAGAAATTTGCATTCACAGCAAAAGCCAGGCCCAATTTTATATCAGAGGTGAGCGTCTGTGTGTACGTGTATCTGCCTACATTTGGGGTGAAAGAGATGAAGGGGAAAGAGGTACAAGAAGTGTGTATAATCCATGTTATTTGGGAAACTATGTGTTAAATGAGCAGCCCATTCCCCTGGTTCCTTCTACATGTGCACACACGCCTCACCGCCCCCCCCAGCGCTACCCCCTCCACCCCCCTTTATGCCTGCAATGCATATGTGTTGTGAATATTGAAGTATTTGCTCTGGCAAGTTAATTGATGACTGGCTGCTTATTTGATCTTCATAGTGTCGAGTTCAAAACATAATGAGCGATAAAACCCACCCAATAGCTGGATGTGGAAAGAGGTGCAAATTCAGAAAAGCGATACAAATTAGAACCCCCTGCATATTTTCTTCGCAGTAGCATTTCCAGCCACCTGCCCCTGATTTCAGAAACGTATACAAGCCACAGTTCACACCCATGAGAGTAAAGCCTGATTTCGTGAGATATTTCATTGCCTAAAAACTTTTGATAACCTCAACAGATACTGTTTTGCCTATTTAGGAGACTTTGAGTCTAATCAGGTCCACATACCCATTCTTACTGATGTGCCAAGAGGTAGCTGTCCTGGAGGCAAATGTTAATAATCAAAAATAAGATACATATTAAAGAATGAAGCAGTGAGAAAGAGATGTTGCAAGAAAAAGACAAACAAGGAAAAGGTATCGACTACATATACACGAACCTGTGCAATTTCTGATAAGCTCATATTCTGGTGCCTCCTGTAGGGAAGCATACAAGGGCAGAAGAGGCAATCTCACACACTTTTTTTAGTGAAATGTTGAATGAGGGTTCAGAAAGTCTCTAGTAGTGATATTTAGGGGCTCTGACAGATTGTTTACTAGACTTCTGAAGGACTGTAATGCACCTCTTCTAACACTGGATTCCTGTCTTTGGAAGTGTTCACTGAACCAAGACTGAACCAAGACTGTAGCTCTTGTTTGACCTCACCTTCTCTTAGTTGCTTCATCCAGCTATTGTTAGGCCCACATGGGATGTGTCCAGAGAGGACTGGGATAAGTTTTCTTCTATTCCCAGTTTGATCCTCCCTCACTCCAGCATGTATAAACACTTGCACATGAACAGCAGAAGCTGTCCCTAGTCCTATGTTCACAAATGTAATTCGTCTGTGTCCTCTGCCTTTAACAAATAAGCTCTGCCATTGCTTTGCTTTTCCCCTCTCTCTTCCCATTTAAAACCCTATATGTATTACACTAACCATTCCTCTTCTCCTTTGAGGAAATATATGCATACATGTACCTACCACCCCCCTCCCCCCTTTCCCTGCCTCTGCTTCCCAGGTTTTTATATAGTATCGGTATTTTCCATGTCACTTCCGGAGAGAGGCAGGCAGAGTTGCTGCATGTATTTAAAATGTGAGTGCATGTGTGTGGACACATGTGTGCACACATGTGCTCCTGTATAGGTGCACCCCTGTCTCAGGTAGTGAATGGCTGCCTGGATCATGGAGAATCAAGTGGGAGAGGTGAGCATGGACTTGTACCTCTATAGCATGGACACAGTCTAGAAGAGACAAAGTATGAAATATAGGTCTTGAATGCAAAAGTGACATGGTTTGAGGAAAAAAGAGATAGATGTTTCTGTAATTCTGAATATGAATAGATGTTTAATGTCAGTATCTATGGTCTCTGTGTGAAGGTGCAAACCACCTAAGAAAAAGAAGCTAAGAATCATTTCCGAAGAGGTGTCCATTTGTATTAGCTATTCTGCAGGAAATATGGGTGCCAAAAATTAGGTTGGATAATTCCAGGCCAGGTTCCAAGACTACATGTCTACCAGGAAGGCATATGATAGAAACTGAAATGAGACATGACAAGTTGATCACAGGAGAAAAAATGTTGAAGTCAAAATAATCTAGAAAAGGGATTCACCTGAAATTAGAGTAATGGTTGTGAAAAGTGGCCTGACTATTTCAAAATGAGGGCAGTCCATGGTAAATGCCTTAAATGAGTTTTGGTGGGTTTTTGGTTGGTTGGTTGGTTGGTTTTTTGTTTTGGTTTGGTATGGTTTTGGTTTTTGTTTTTGTTTTGTTTTTGCTGTTTGTTTGTTTGTGTTTTGTTTTGTTTTTCTGAGCGGGCTGTTCAAATTGCCAAAAATCAGCAGAATTTAAGAGATTTTTTTTCTCAGTTTGTCCAATAGTGGAAGAAGAAACATGATTATAATTTCTCTGCAGTTCTGGTGAGTGTAAGTAACATATCCACAGCTTGGTGTATTCCCAGAATATATAGATCTGTTGTCCTGTGTTTGGAAGTACTGTGGTACTGAGACTGATAACTTGTGTGACTGTGACCTGCCCTTTAGGAAAGCAGCCATTAAGACATCGCTTTCCCTAGTAATTGGTTCTGGTCAGTAATAATGATTATCCTTTTGTTAAAAAACCCATCTAATTCATCACTTAAATGTGTTTGGCTAGAGCCTTCCACTTGTGAGACCATCCTCTGTTAGATTCAAGAGCTCTGGAGTGCACTCTGTTTCTTCTCTCTGAAAGTACTAATACATTGAAGCCAAACCAAGTCTTGACCAGCTGTGACTTGAGGCAAGCAGGCTTGCTGTGGGAAACTACTAGTTTCATTTTAAAGCAGCCTCTCTGATAATATAACAGCAGGATGTGCAAGTCACTGGAGTTTACTCTTCCACCTGCTCGTGTGGACTCTGAGCAGCAAATGCAAACAGTGAGAGAGCTAACGACCAGCGACAGCAGAGCTGGCCACACGCAGTCCCCCCATATGGCAGCTTTGCTTCAGCTCAGCCGACATTGCCACAGGGGGTGTCGTAGGTTTTAAGAGAGGGATTTCCGCGTGTCCCTTCTGCCTTCTCTAGGCAGCAAACTACCTCACATAGTTCAGATTTCATCGTGAGCTGTGTTTACTGAGTTGTCAGAGATAAGCCGGTCTCTGGAGGCAAATGTTAGCGTGGGGAACAGAAATGCCAACAGTGAGCACATATGGCACTGTTTGTACTCTTAAGTTTGAAAGAACTAGACAAGTTAACAAATACAGATGTTTAAAATCAGTAAGAGTGTTTAATGAAAACAAACAAAATACTGTAGTCTATAAAGCTAAACTTGTTTTTCTTTTGCTCCTTTTGACAAGCTGGGATTAGTGTTTTTCTGAACCTATACCCTCCTTGCCATATGGGACATTTTTGAGGGACATTAGTCCCAGCAGATGCCGGGTGATGCTTGGGTGTATGCCTCTGATTTTTAGCTAGTTAATAAATCAGCTTTTACAACCATGTGTATCCTATGATTTAGCACATGCGTAACAATAATACTGGATTAGGAATAACAAACTGTTTCAATGCAAAGAATATTTTATTTCTTTGTAATATTGCATACAATAAGAGCCTTTCTGTAACATAAACAAAAGATTTGTGCTATTTGTTCATTTAGCCAATGCCCTTCATCCCCATGGGTCAAATTTTACTCAGAATTGCATTAGTACAAATGCAGAGTACCTCCACTGAGCTCAGTAAAACTCTTTCCATTCACTTCAAAGGGTGCTGCTTCAAACCTCATGCAGCCTGCTTTCCACAGGCACCAGCAGCCACTTCCTGCCTAGTAAACTGCTTAAGTGACATTCCCTCAATTAAAAAGACTCATGTAATGCTTTACCTAATCAGAAGGTTAAATAGTGTCACATTGCTTTCATACAAAAATCTTTTTCCTATGTGTCCCTGTTCTTGTTTTTGCAAGGAAGACTTTCTTTTTAATCTTCAAGGCCCCTCTGCAGATATTTGTTAAGCTACTACCACAAATTACATCATCCTTGGCTTCAGCCTTTGAAAGTGAAATGGTATTTAAAAATATGAAATTCTGGTAGCAATGCCACACCCGAAGTTGACGTTTAAAACAAAACTGACAACAATATCAACTACCAGGAAATGGACTATTTTTTAAATTATACATCTATCATGTCAAATTTGGGTTAATCTCTGGAGCCAGCTCAAGGATGGATGAGGTAATATTTGCACATGTTGTGGATAAGATAGAATGAAAATGGATTTTCTTTCTCTCTCTCCCTTTTTTTTTCTTTTCTTTTTTTTTTTTTTTTTTTTTGGCTAATGTGCTACGAAGATTTTGAAGACTGATGGTTGGAATCAGTACGGAGCTGTGATTGAGGGGCTATGTGTGAAGCAGCAGATTAGAATGGTTTTAACATGTTGCATGATGATCTCTGAAAGTCCCAGGCTACATACAAAGTGTTGTGAGTAGGGACATGCAGGAGGTAGGAAGATACGTGATAAGTGGAGGGTTGACATAATTCTGGAAAAAGCTCTCAGAGCCAACACATTTAGTGGATAAGTTTAAGGACTTGATCTTGTTGCTTTGGTTATGAGTGGCAGGGATTGAGGCTTAACAGGGAGTCAGGACTTGCTGACAGAGCCAGCTAAAAGATGGCTGAATGTAAGTTACAGTGCATAAAAGAAAATGAAACATTGAATCATAACCTGTTACAATAGCAACCGCTTTTGCTATTACAGAAACTATCTGAAAATTTGTTTTTGTCTGTGTTAATAGTGCTTAAAAAACACGTGAATTACAGCTGGGAAAGGAATTCCACTAATTCCTGTTTTCTGTGCTGTTTGTGAAAGCTTTTCTTAGCCTTTGTCCACACTGTTCTCTAAAGCATATTCCTGGCAAAGGCCAACATTTGCTCAGCGTTTGTACCAAACTGCCTGTGAAAGGTTGACATGTGCAGAAACTCTCAGAGGCATGGCTTACAAAGTGTGGGGCTCGGGTGGCTTGCTCTGTCTTGTTCTGCTTTTAGGTGGCCTGAGTGGTCTTCTGTATAATCTTGGCAGTTCTGGAGATCTGGTTAAGTTAAATAAGTTCTTTCCAAGACCCTACCCAGGGGTCCATGCTGTAGCCTTGTTTGTAATGAACAGCTATGAATTGCTAGTCTTTTGATCTGTTTCTTTACTCCACTGGAGCTGCTTTGCGCCTTCTAGAAGTGTGCAGGAGCTGAGGCAGGAGAGTTCTACAGGATAACAGTCCACTTTTGACAGACAGGGATATGAGTTTCGTTGGATCTTTTGTGTCTGCTTCCCTCGTAGACTCCAATGGAAGGGGACTGAAGGACATACAAGGAGTAGGCAGAAAAAAAAATGTGCATTTTTTCAGTAATGTGAGGGTCAGGTACATAAATGAGATATTGGTCTTTGAATCATCACCATCCCTTCTGAGATATGCAGGCAAGAGGCAGATTTCAGTCAGTAATGTCAGGTTTACAAGTGTAAGAGCTGAACTTTCTCTCAGGTACTTTTGCTGTGGGCAGCTGTTACGATCTTCTGGAAAGCCCATGGTCACGGGTGCTGCAGTCTTTATTCACAAGTGACCATTACATATCCAAACATAGTAGTTGCATGGGTAGTGTTTTGTGCTCAGATATGTAAGACATACATGATGCTGCAATATACTGCTCAAAACAGATCAGAATAATGGAAATATTGACTTTCTTGTACATCCCACCCTATTACCTTTATTCCTACCTGACAACTGTGAAGATATTAGAAGAGTCTGCTTATAGAGTTTTAAGGTTATCGTCACTGTCACAAGACATTTCCAAGAATCCACAAATAAATCATCAAGAAAAAGCAAGATTTAGGCCAGACAACACAACTGATGACATTATTTTAATGCCAGGAACATTAATTCTAAAATTCATATATCTTCTCTCCAGCTGAACAATACTTCTGAAAACTCATTAGCTATTTTTAGGGCAAGGACACTGTTCTGCATGAAAATACCAGAGAACGCTGAGGTAAGACCAGCAAGAGGTGGAAGAACTTAGTGCCAGCCTTGGCTGTGGATGTGATTCAACGAAGGGGCTCAGCTTCCCACAAAGAAGACCACACTGAAACTTCTTATAAGACCACACAGAACAGGACACAGCACAGAGTATTTTCACAGCCAGCTGCTACTCTGCAAATGGATAAGGAAGTAAAATCATGAATTAAAAAAAATCGGTGGTTGTGAAAGCTTGGGATTCTTCAGTAGAATATAAAATGAGTACACAATATTCACTGCTTTCGAAAGAGAGTCAGTGGAGAAAATCTGAAGTAACCATGACTAGGATCTGGAAGGAATGGAAGTGAAGAAATTCAAAAACTTGAAGTTCTGTATTTTTTATTTCCCTAAGAGTCTTGGGGTTTTTCTGTGTTCATTTTGGTTCATGGAAAGCTGTTTACATGATATTTATGCTGTATACTTCTCTGTGAAGAAAGTTATACAACATATATGTTAGTTTATGCAGGTATTTATAACTATAAATTTTACTTTTGTAGTTTGCCAAATGGAAAATACACCCAATGGTGTCTTCTTGAACCTGTAAATAAACTGTTTTCCAGAGCAGCCATCAAGCACATCATGAAAGGAAATGGCAGAGCAATTCCACTGACAATAGCATGAGAATTATTATGAACCAGATGTGAAACAATACAAACATCAGTGAAAAGAATAGTTTCTGTCCACCCAAGCATGACAAAGCTTCAGGAAACACAGTGATATGGATTGGATGTGCAATGAAAATAAGAGTGCGATTCTCTGACTGAAACTGCAGGCTGAAATTCTTCTGGATGAGCTCATGAATGACATGTTATTGGTATGAACACTATAAAAAACCACTTATCCCTTTGACCAGGGCTGAGCTTCTTTTGCTCCCCATGGGCAAGGAGCCATGGCATGCCATCAGGCATCAAAGCCAGAGCTCCTTTCTGCCCCCCAGCCACAGCTCTGTTACAGGTCCCTGTAGAGCCTGATCCTGAGGTGGCTTAGTAAGTTTACAGCCCACATGTAGAGGATTTGATTCAGTTTTTCAAGCTTTGGTGTCTGGCTCTGTTTGTGATGCTGCAGGATGTCCCCAAGGCAGCTGGCTGCCACGCTGGAAGGGAGTCAGGGACATATGGAGTGCAGTGGGTGGTGCATCATATCTGCCAGCCCACTGGGGTTGCCTCAGACACAGCACGGCATTTTGAAGGGCACCAAGACCTATTGGGCAGCTGAAGCATGCCCTAGGTGTTTCACACTGCAGTAAGATCCAGACAGCTTGGATGTGAATGTGAGTAGCAATGCTGCACTGTGCGCTATGGCAGAAGGTTGAATATAGTGCAACACTGGCATTTCAGAAACAGAAGATAAGGTTTCACTCTGGAATTTTCCAGGATGCTGGTGCTAACATGTAAATTAGGTGGAATAATCACATTTTGTCTATTTAACTAAAGTTAGAGCTCTTTCTTATCAGCAAATGAAGTGTTTACCAACTGACCAGGTTTCTGTTGAGACTGGGCAAGGGCAAAGCGATCTGATTAAAACCTCACACTTTTTTTTTCACCACTGTGCTCCATGTGAGAACTTCAGCAGCCCATCTGGCCTCAGTTGGTGGTTTTCTAACTTGCCAGCTTTACTTCAGCATATTGTGATAATACTATTTTAAAATAGTCACATCACTGAGTATCTTTCAAGATGTAAAATATTTATAAAAATATGTATTCCTGTTTCAGTTTATCCCTGCCATCCTTTACCTACCAAACTTGTGTCATGTGTGCTTTTATTCCATTATTAAAAGGGAGATGTGAAGTTATGTGGCCATCCTATCACAAGCTTCTGCCAGCTGTAAACCTCATCACAGTTCCTGTAAAGTACATTTCCACAGATCAAGTTACTGCCAGGGAAGACTTTAACAATCTTCTACCCTACTTTCAACCCTCAACAATTAGTATTAGCAAATGGTCCAGGCCACTGCCTGGAATCACATCTGATTTCTATTCAAGAAAGACAAACTTTTATTCAAACCAGACCCATAAGCTAAACACATGAGTTTCCCTGCTTAAAGTAATGAATCTGAAGTAGTTTCTATCATTCATTTTAAAAATCACTCTCACATTTGAAATCAAGTTGGCTATTTTCCCTTGTCTGTATTAGCCATCTGGTAAGGGTGACTTTTCTAACACTGGTGTCTAGAGCTAGGATTTATTATTTAAAAAAAAAAAGACAAACCGCCTTCCCCTTCCCACCTTAGTTTTTTTTCATTTTTGGAGCTTGTCCTTGTTATATAGACAAAACTCATCCTTTCTTTGAAAAGAGAAAAAAACCCCACACATGGCATAATTTCCTCTATAAGATTCTTAATATATTTTATAGTCAAAATGTAGTTTTGTATGTGACGATTTAAGAAGGCACACACGTGCTTTCAGGTCATTAAAGTGCATTGTAAAAATAATAGAGACACAAAGGGCTTATTCTCAAGAAATGATGCACACCCTCTTCTTCATGGAATATTGAAGAACTGTTTCATTTTTCAGTATAAGGCAAGTTCAAGATGCTATTTCCTTACCACATACTTCAGCGATGCATGACCCCTGAAATAAAAAAAGTGAGGGGATTTATACGCAAAAGAAAAACCTTGGCACTTCTTAGCATTTTGCTGTTCTTCTTAAATAAAAGACCTTCAGAACAAATCCTCTTACTGCTGTTGCAAGGGAGTTGTTCTGTCAGTGTGCGCCTCATTTTCTGTGGATGCTGGGCTGAATGAGTCAGGGAGTTTAATAGATGCTGCTCTGTAAAAAGCACTAGTGAAACGATGTGTATTTAAAATGGTCCTTTGTCCATACCTGACGACTGGCTGTTCACAGAGAGATGGTATGTGTGGTTTTGATGCACTAACTAACAAGAACTGAAATTAAAATCCAAAAGCCGGATCAACCAGAACATTTTTCCAATTAAGTATAGCCCAAGGTCTCTTAACAGGTACTTTTTGGCAGTAGAAGGATGTCTATATCTTTCCTATATCTTTTCCACCTCCTTTAAAAATATAAAATATATTGATACACAGAAGCAGGGATCATTGAATTGCCTCTCCATGCAGTATAACGTATGCAGTATTTCTGATAGCGGTTGGTCTTGGCTTGCCGTCTGTCCTTGCAATGGTTCAAGTCTGTCCTCTGTGAAAGTGTTGGTTGTCCCTGCATGAGTGAATAGGAAAGAGTTCAGCCTTTACCAAAAATTTGCCTGTATCCGTGCCCTGTTAACAGCAGACCAACTAGATAAATTCTATCATAGAATCATAGAACATTTTGGTTTGGAAAGGACCTTAAAGATCACCTAGTTCCAACCTCCCTTGCCATGGGCAGGGACATCTTCCACTAGACCAGGTTGCTCAAAACCTGGCCTTAAACGCTTCCAGGGATGGGGCATCCACAACTTCTTTGGACAACCTGTTATGGTGCCTCACTACCCTCATAGTAAAGAGTATCTTCCTAATACCTAATCTAAACCTACCCTCTTTCACTTTGAAGCCATTCCCCCTGTGTTGTATGATAATCTGAGAAAGCAGAGTGTAAAGAAATTTGGTGACAGCAGTCCTTGCAGGAATTCCTGGTGGTGTAGCAGCCTGTGAAGACATACAGCCCTTAACTGAGGTGAAGATCAGTGCTGTGCATATGAAGGAGTCTATGACAGTTCTCTGTGTACCAGCACAGCAGCTTCCACGTGTCATACCACTTACCCAGGCTGCCCAGTGACACCTCCAACTGTGCATCAACCAGCAGCATCCCAGCATGAGGACAGCAGGAAAGGACAGTTTGGGGCTCAAAAGCAGCAGTGTGAAGGGACAGGTAGCCCAGCCAGGGTCTTTGGTGTGTGGTGAGAAGACACTGAAACCTGGGCCTCCGTCCCTCCATGAAGGATGTCCAGCAACTGTTCATAGTTTTCCTGCTGGAGCAAAAATGGGCTCCTGTGCCACAGGTTGGAGATAAGCAGTCAAAGGTTTCAGGCAGGAGGACATCGGTTTGGTTTCTAGCTAGTACATAGCTTTAATGCACGTTTCTAAACCTGCATGTCTAATCTGATTAATAAAGCACTGCTGAAAATAACATTTTCAACATTTTGATCAATCAGAGAGGCAAGGTTTGTAAGGGAGGCAATACCTTTTATTACACTAGTCTGAAAAACCAGACAAACTTCCAACAGACATACCCTTCCTCAGATCAGCGAAAGTATGCCTAGAGGGCCATGAATGTTTTGGGTTTGTAATTGTTTTTATAGTAAAAAAGTGTCCTGAGATGTAAGTGAAATTGAAAGCAAATTGAAATTGCACAGTGCCCCAAGAAAGCTTTTCTGTAACACTTATACCACTTACTGCATTTTGGGAATCTGAAATTAATCAGCAGTTTAAAATCTCTTATGGATTCTTGATGATGTGAATAACCATTAGCTCACCAACTAGCAAATACTTTGAAAGTGTTTAGAACATTAAAAAATATTTTTAAAAGTGAAATAGTAAATATGAATATACTTACTGTTCTTAGAGAAAGATGTGCCAAGAGTAGGAAACACTTGCCACCAGCATTCTCGAGCTCCACAATGGTTTTTTATTAAGCAGCCACCGCTAGCTATGCCACCTTGTTTATTTATGAGAATCTAGTCCACATATCCCTGCAGGAAAATTCTGTTCAACTGTTCCCACCATTATTACTGACATTTCCAGAAATGGAGCTGTCACAGATGGGAAGGGAGTTGAAAATCCACCACGTGCAGATTCCTAGAAGAACTCTTCTTCTTGGGCTGTGACTCCTGGTCCAGAACTTCAGTCCCACCTGCAGAGAGTTGGTCCCCATCCTCTCCTGTACTCCACTCAGAGCTGGGATGAATTAGGAGTACACCATTACACACAATAGCCTATTTTCAGTTGTATCTGTCTAGGCCACTTGCCACTTTGGCTCAAGTGAAGCCTTTTCAGTGTGATTGCTGGAGCATTAACACAATGAAAATGCTGGGGTTGGTGGTGCTGCAGGTGGTGCTTCACGAGTTGGGGTTGCATTACAAGGAGTTCCTGAGGATTACATGTCAATGTATTCCCATTAGAGTTCTTTTCACCTGATGTTTGCTGGGACTCTAAGCTTTGCTGTTTGCTGCAGAGCAAGGGGTTTAGCAGTCTCCATGACCCTGGCAGAGCTGAGACGCAGCATCCTGCAGCCAAGGGCTGTCCCACAGCAGGTCCCCGTGGTGGCCATCACCCCACCTCGAGGCTGTCGCCCCTCACGGGAGTCAG
The DNA here is from genome assembly GCF_022539395.1 of Myiozetetes cayanensis. Lineage (NCBI taxonomy): Eukaryota > Metazoa > Chordata > Aves > Passeriformes > Tyrannidae > Myiozetetes > Myiozetetes cayanensis. The sequence continues at coordinate 80,275,830 of NW_026087411.1, read as the reverse complement.
CAGAGGGTGCTCCTGCAGCAAGGCAGTGCGATCCCGCTGCCATACGCCCCTGAGTTAAACAGTATGCCCAATAGGAAGTATTGGTTTATAAATTATTAACCGCAGCCCTCCGACACACTAGCAGGCTCACATCTGTGGACGTTTTATGTAAAAGACAAGTAATGGGAGAAGGTGAGATCTTCAAAGTGTCTTGTAACCCAAGAAGGTCTGTACTGTATAAGCACAGGAGGCAGAAGGGATTACAATAAGTTGTGTTTGGGCTACAGGGAGAGCCCCCACTCTTCAGCCAGTGTTTGATTCCTGAGGCCAGCACAGAGCCTTTGTCAGTGGCAGGTTTCATGATGGTCATGTTGAAGAGAAACCCTGGAGGGAATATTTAAGCCACTCTCTTTTGGGTGGCCAGGCCATGGCCAGCTGCTGAGTATTTGCTGGTTGCCGCAGGATGTGTGGGAATGTACAGGGATGTACAGGGATGTAGGAGAATGCTTGAGGGGTGGGAGGAGGGCTGTGGCAGAGGGGTAGTGTAGCTAAGAGTCAAGAGCAACACAGGGCTGCTGCCAGGGACAGAGGGAGGATAAAAGCAGAAGGAAAAAAATAAAAGAGTAAGGGGAAGAATTGCTCCAGTGTCCACAAATACCTACCAGCTTTGTTGTATTTTTTGTTTCATACTGTGGCTACTTTTCTGGCCATTTTAAAAATGACGTATGTGCCTTGTGTGTATGTGAAAAGAGGAGGTTGTAGGGATGCTTTGCAATGGGGATCCCAGAGCCTGCTGTATGGAGCCTCAGTTTTATGACTTGGAAGTACCCTCAACTTGATGACTTGGAAGATTTGCTGTAGACAGCTGCATTCTGGGTACTTTGTCATCTCATTAAAGCCAGTTAATGCACCACTGAGGTTATGACTGCTTCTTTCTGGCTGGCATTTTTCTGCTCAATTATTGGCTGGTGTCCAAGATGTTGGGAGTTTTAGGAAACAAGATTTTTTGTTTCCTAAATAATTTTTACTATTAAAATTCTCACTCAGCATGTCCTCTTGTCATACTGAGAAAGCCTAGTACAATTATCAAGCATTTGGGTGTAGGCAATAAAACAAAAAATAAAATAAGTAAAAGCATTTTTTTGTACTATCTCACACTGTTAGCTCCTGAGGGATACTCTCATAACAATGAGAATGGAAACAGACATAAATTAGTCTGTAAATACAGGTGACTAAATAATAGCAGAGGTTTTTGTCAAGTAAGTTATTCAATTAATATTTTCGTGGTCTTCAGCAGGAAGAAATTACTTGACCAATATCGTATTGTTTTTTTCTGCCAATAAAATGTTGATAAATATGGGTTCATTTGCCTGGAGTGACTGTCTGGCTTTGCCTTCATATTCTTTTCTTATAATCACTTCCTTAAAATGCACTTTTGCTAAGTGGCATCTATGTGTTCTTTTAAAAGAGGAATTTGCAAGTCAGAGGAAAAAAAATCACCCAAACTGGCTTGCAGACCCTTGCAATGAGCAAGGCTTATTCCAACGCATTTTCATTTCCCCTTCACTTGACCCATCTCTCCTATCAGGGGTGTATCTGTACTTCTTGTCTGCTTCTCCGTAGAGGCAGACCCAGCTGCTCCTACTGGAGCCCCCTGATTGCAGAGGCATGCAGGGTGTGTGTGAGAAGATGAATCTGCCCCTGCAGACAGGGCCTGTAGTTGGAAAGCTGTTCCAGTAGTGACCTTTCCTTTTGCTCCACGGTAGAGCCTCCAGCCAGCTATCAGTGCTCGCAGAACAGCAATAGCCACATGCACTGAAATTGAGGTAGGTCAGCAATGATGTGTAGCAGCAGACATTGAAAAGTAGCTGCAAGTCAAAGAATATATGATAGCTGGGATAGAACAGGATTGTCTGGTGGATATGAAGAAGCTCAAGGCCACTGTATCCATTGCTGTTGACAGTCGATATAGGTGCAGATTTTTTAGACAGAAAACCAAGGTGCAATATCAGCTGTCCATTAAACCAGAGACATTTCAGCTCCTGTTTATTTCAAATTCGTTGGATTATCTTCACCAGTGACACCACTAACTTGTCCCACCTTTGAACAACTGCAAATCAGAGCATTTCCCCTAACCTAATTCCTCTTGATATTGCAATATCCAGATGAAACAGACTGTGTGAAGTCACTTTTTGTTCTCTGGATTCACATGATTAGCCAGGAGGATGTGTATTGTGAGAAATTAGGAGACAAAGGCATTTGAAGCCATTTCAAATTAACCAAATTAACTACCTTTAATTCAAGTAGTTTTAGTTTTACCCCACTTCCACAGTGGATCCAAGCAGATATTTGCAAGGACTGCAATTGTAACATTACAAAATGAAAATACAGATTTTGTGAGCAGAAAACTTTTCTGTAGTAGAATAACAGTTCTGGGTTAAAGCGTAGATGGCATGGTTATAAATGTGTTTTCCTCCATGTTGTTACAGAGTTGACCTTATTCTGAAGTATCCCCCTGCCACATCACTGTAATTTAATGGGAAAATTCCCATGTACTGGGAATGGATGAGTACTGGGAAGGAGAGAACCCTTGAAACCAATGCTGCAGTATTCCCACTGAATCTGAGGATTCTTCACGTGCATCAAGATTTGTTTAGTGGACTACATAAATGCACTACTATATGTGTCCAACAAATTGTGGGATCAACCTGCCTGCCAAATAACTAGTGTAGGGTTGCAGCTGCTCGACTTAGCCAAATTCAGAGCGTAGTGAGGAAGGTTGCTATGAAATAGCAATCCTGCCCTGGGGAGTCTTCAGGCTCTGACTCACATGTGGCAATGCAATAATACTGAGTGGCTGAAGGGGATCCTGCCCCCAGCCATGTGCTCTGGCTGGCTGAGGGGGCTCCCTTCCAATGGGAAGGTGCTACCACGAGCCCATGGGCACCACCTGCCCTGCTAATGGCATTGAGGGGGGCTGGAGTGGCAGGGTGGGGATGAAGTTATTCCAAACCTAAAACATTCAGATATATTTGGTGGATAACACATTTAAAATCCTAAACCATTAGAAATGCCTGTAGGTCTGTGGACTTTTAAAACTTTTTAAAAACACAAAATGAAAAGATATTTTGCAACAAAATACTTGGTTTTAATCAGGAAACATAAAAATATTGTTATAAAATGTCACTGTGAACAATTAGCAATTTTTTATCATTTCCCAGTATATAAGAAATTTGTTTAAAGTGCAATGTGTTCATAAATTATGTGTTCATAAACCTTATGTTGTTAGGTCCAAATCTATTAAAAACCCCAAACAAAACAAATAAATTCAATAAAAACTCCTTTTATTTGTTATTCTAAAGTAAAATACCAAAGAACATTTTGATGTTCCTCCTGTGACAAGTCCCTTGATCCAGCTGGAAGCTTAATTACTTATGGTCTAGCACTAGGTACACGTGTAAACATAATGACATTATGGTTAAATTTCATAGAAAAACAGACTTAGCTCTTTGTCTATTGCTTTATCAGTGATGACCTGAAATATCAACTCAAATCTTAGATGGATTTTGCTTGATACTTGAAGTGAATATTGTGTGTCTAGTCTGCAACATGAAAATGAAATTACTTTACATTAAATAAATAAGCAGTCAAATTACAGCATGTTCTTAATGTATTTGTAAATAGAAAAAAACAAAGAACCTAAAATCAGTAACTAGGCTGTTAGTTATGGCTATACCAAGGGATTTTCATTTGCTTGTTTCTCTGAAGGGCTGGGAGAGGCAGGATAAATTGAAAAGCCTGCATCAGAAGTTCATGAAAAATGCCCCAAGTTTTATGGATTTTGGGTTGAATTCATACATATGGATCCATGGCAAAATATTATTGTGATGTTGCAACTGTTTTTTGGTAAAATTTTTGTGCTTATCTAGTACAGAAGACAGTAACTAAATGTTTTTAAGTTTAATTCCATTTGGCTATTGGCAAAGTTTGTCTCCTGACAGTTGCAGTTCTGAGTGTTTGCATGCTCTGCATGAAATTGGCCACTTTACAAAAGAATTACACAAATCCTAGAATTCCTGGCTTGCAAATGGACTGGAATGAATTATGAACTTTTCCATAATAGCATGTCATTCTGGTTGTTGTGTATAAAATTAAAACCTTGAGTAAAGCAAAAGGACTTCAGCCAACCCTTTTCTGCTAATAGGCTCTTTCTAAGAGATCATGTTGAATTAACTGTTTCTTGAACTTCCAAGAAATGTAGTGGCTGGATTATTACAAAAGCCTTGGCTATATGAAACTGGGATCCTTTTGTTTTAGGAAAACAATAAGAAGGCTTCCTTTTTTTTTTTTTTTTTTTTTTTTTTAATTTTTAATGCACAGATTCTCCTGGGCTGAGCAGTGTGATGCCTATGCAGTCACATCATGGTCAGCAGAGCCTAAGAAAGTGAAATTAGTCGGGTCTATTCCAAGCATATTTATTCCTGGTATGCTTATGTAGAGTCCCCACACCCAGGAGAACTGAAGGGTCATCATAGAATCTATGTGACACAGATGAAAATTTTGTTTCTTGAGCCAAATCACAGAAATAATCCCCTATTTGGGTACAGATAAGAACTAAACAGGATGTTTAATAACTGGAGCAACATTAGATGTACCATACAGATGAAATCTGTATTCTGGGGAATAGTTCTTACCACAAAAAGGGATACTGTCTTTATTCCTGAGAGACCGAGAAGAAGAACTGGGGATTATGTACCACTTAAATGTGCCACACACATTGTCTCTGGACACTCTGGTAAAGAGAAAAATTCTTTCTAAGGCCATGTCTTCCACTTTTTTAGCTGGATAGCTTTCAAGAACAAAAAAAAAAAGAATGAAAAAAGAGGGGACTTTTTTACATGTTTCACATTATCTTTGTTTGTTGAACTGGAGCGTGATATGTGGAAAAACGTTAAATCTTTAAGGCATCTTTTAATATTTTAGTTACCTGAAATATTAAGTGATTTATTAGGTTCTATGATATTGGATCCAGGTCAGTGCGGGAAATACTCAGCTGCAGTGAGTCTCTACAAAAAAATAGGTCAGACTATCCATATATCTTCTTATATTATCGGGAAATTGCTTCCCAGATAGAACTGTAAGTAGAAATGTGAGTTGTTTGCATCTCACCATATCCCCAGTGGTTGCACTGTGACTTCCTGCACATGCTGTTCCAATGCTTCTCTCTCCTGGTCCATAAAAAAGCTCATTTCATCTCCCCAGAATATCATGAAATATGGAGGCAACGATACTTTTCAGTTTAGGAGAGAGCATGTTGTGACATTCTAGGAGAAACTTATGGGTTACACGTTTGAGGAGTCTTAGCATCTCAAAGGCAAAACAGCTTCTAAAGTTGGGGATAAACAGTGTAATATTTTCATGGAAAAATAAAAATATTTTTTAAAACACCTTGTACTCACTGTATTAACAGAATGGTTTGTGGCAAATAAAATTCTACTACAACTTTATGAATTTGGACGAATTATTATACAAAACCAAATTGTACTATTTGCTCCAGAACCTTATTTCAAATTTTTCATGCACACACAAAAAATCAAGATGAGTGAAAAACCTGCAATGTCAGAGGTAAAACGGTGTGAAAGTGAAATCAAGAGTGGCTGTTTCAGGTACTGGGTTTTGGGATTCTTGTTTATCCTAGCCTTTCTTACAGCATCTGGCAAAAATATCTCCAGATGCTCCTCTCACTGCACTCAACTGAAGCTGCAGCTTTCTGCGGCTGTGTTGCAGCCAAAATGGAAAAGCAGCAGCTGGATCCCAAGTGCTAGAGTTGAAAGTCCCATTGAAAGTCAAGTGCTTTAGCTCGAGCTAGTTGCAGCAGGTTGCTGTCATCCAGGATGCTTTCTGCCCATCTTGATCATGCTGTACAATAAAACATCGAACCCCCCCCAACCTTTAGGAGTGAAAGCCTACAGGCCTAGGATCAGTCAGCCTCATCTATCTCCACAATCCATTTTTAAGTGGTTTTGTATTTCCTTGGATGCCTGAAGGCATAGAGCCAGTTACAGGAAAACCTAAACACAGGGATCTATGTGAAATTAGGCTGTCCTGAATCCGGTCCAAGGAGCTGTAGGGAGCTCTTCCATCTTAAGGATGGGCAGGAAAACAGTTTTTTCCCTGAGTTATGAATCAGGTTCAAGGTGTTAATGCTTGTTTTCAAAAAAAAGACAGGACCAGAGCAGAGGTTTTCCAGAGGACTGGCTAAGAGATCAGGAAGCAAAGACCATGGATGGCTGCCGGTCTTCACCTTGAAGACTCTTGGAGAGACAGGGATCTTTCATGTCCATGGAATAACCCACTACAGGAAAGGAGGATCATCTTCACCTGACCAAAGAGCAGAGTATCCATTTATGACCCACTTGCTCCAACAAACTGAAGCTCCCTGTTGTACCCAAAAAGTAAAGCAAAAAGGAAGAGCCCAAGCAAAATAAACAACTGCCACATCCGTAACTCTTGTCCCGACATTGGGCCATATATGACAGATGCCATGCTAAGAAAAGAGGCTTCCATACTTGCATACTCTTGTGATGACCAAAGTTATGTGGAATATAACAGGTAAAGTGATTTTTCTGACCTCCAAGTCCAGTGCTTCTGCATATTTGGGAAGTTACTTCACTTACACTCTCACTGTGGCCCAGGAAATGTTGGGTTCCTGTTATATTTGCAGTCTGGGGTGACCTAGCACGTTGTTTACACAATACTATCTGAAACACTTGTTTATACAGTTTTAGTCACTATATCATAGGAAGAGGATATAATTTGTCCATTTCCAAAAGCACAGTGTGCCGTAATCTGAAGAACAGTAGGTCTTTAGGAGACCTGGTGATAAGGAAAGGTTATATAAGCAACTTTTTTTCTTTTTCTTTTTCGTTTTCTTTTCCCTCAAAGGAAATCTTTGAAGTGGCTTTCTCTAGTAACTCAAAATTACAAAAAAAAAATTTAAACCGGTGACCAGTCTACTACAATAAGCCCAAGTGTAACTCCTTAAAAAGAATTAGGCATTGTAGTGATCAGATTTTGGACACGACCTAATAAAGATATTAATATTGGTACTTGTGTAGTGCAGTGCATGGGTCAGGTGCCTAAGAACCAAGATCACAAAATCCAATCGGCTGAATTGGAGTCGTATAAACTAAGAAATGGTGAAGAGAGAGGTATATCTTAAAGGCCCATCCTGGAGTGGAACTTAGATTATTAACTCTGGACTCATTGAAGCCTTTAATGTCATTTTGGAGTTAGATACTCTGTCACCCTTTTAGTGCAACATCTCCAGTTTAGTTATGAGCAGCTTTGGGGATTGGCCAAAGTAGGTTTTGATTACTTTGGAAACACTTCTGTTTTGCCCCATTATGGTTTATGTGTCTTCTAGGTGACAAGGTGATTCTGTGGTGTTGTAGATTGATGAGGTTTGGTGGGTGCAGGGATGGCTGCATGGGAAATGTGCTCTATTTATCCCATAATTTACTAGATTAACTCAGCATGTGAAACCACCTTGTCAAACTGCTCAGTGCTTTGTCTTTTCACCTTTCCTCTTTAAGGGCATGGTCTTTCAGTGGAAAAAGGCCTACAGCATCCATTAGCTTGGTACTCCATTAGATGCTTTTTTTCTCTACAAACTCAAATGAGAGGACTGGTATCCGTCCTCAAAGACCTTGAGGTCATCACTTCAGCTGAACTTTTATTATTAAACCTCAACTGATAGAGTAGTGGTTACCTCATTTGGACAGGACAGAGTGGTGCTGCTTTGTGCTGTGGCTAAGGAAAAATACAAGCAAAAAGAGTTTGCTCACTTCTATATAGGGCACTGGAAAGTATGCTCATTTGGAAAATGCAGTTAGCCACTGGGTGACTTGTCATTACTCGGTGGTGCTCCGTACAGAATATCTGGAACCTCTCCAGTGGTGGGACACATCTTCTGCATGGTGTCCAAATCTCACACCTGCAAAGCAACAGCAACTTTGCTCACCTATCATCTGTGGAGAACTGGATTCCAGGCTGGCTCCATGCTAGCTGGGTGAGCCTGCCAGAGGCCTTTTGGACATTATCCCTCTTTCAGTGCTGGCATGGCCATTTACAACAGATCCAAGCTAAGTGAGAACCTATGGCTTTTAGTAAGGAACCCGTCCCTATGGACTAGTTCAGCATCAAACGGCTTTCTTTTCCAACGCATATATCTCCTTCAAAAAAAAGCTGCCTCTGAATCAGTCACTGAGAACATAAAGTTGTTATTTCTATCTCTGAATGTACATGTAATGAATTCTTATAGAACAAAAGCCTCTGTTTTTTCTCTTTCACATTGCCAGTCTTCCTGCCATTTTATTCCTTGTGGAACAGAGCAGCTGTCAGAACGTGCATGTGTTTTGCTGCAGTTGCATCCACAGTGACAACTAAAAATAATACAGGAGGGAGACAATTAACATATTGCTACTTTTCTCTTTGTACTGTGCTGCTTACACATGTATTTACTAACATGCTTCTCTATCATGGCTCCCATTAGAGTTATAAAATTTTCCTACATATGGGCTTTAAGCTTTTCTAAGCACAAATTTGACTTTTATTAGAGAAACTTGATATAAGACAGTAATTTCAAAACTGACTTATTGCACACTTATTGGCTCAATTTGTGAAGTTTTATAGGATGCCATTATTTAATTCCCAGAGCCTGCTTACAGCTGCTGCTGCTCTTCTTGGAATACCTTTTTGGTCTGGCAAAATTGCGTCCTATGACCCCCTCCAGTTGGTAAACACACAAACAGACCATTGAGCACTGAGACAAAGTACTCTGTATACTTCTGTAAGTGATCCTAATGCCTGCCTGACGGGTTGAGTCAATGCTTTTGAAAAGCAGAGTTTTCTGCGCATGACCACGGGCAGTGGGTTATCTCCAGAGCCAAGACTGTCTGCAGTGAGTTTGGGATGGTGAGTGCAGCTGGAAGCATGATGCAGTGCAGGCATACTTGAGCCAGTTTTAAACAAGGTGGCTGAGGTATTGAAAGGATGCCAGAGGCTGGGGCTGTGAAACCCAACTGAGAGGCTGGCTCATGGGCAGGCAGCCACCTTGCTCTCTGCACCACCACAGCTGCTTGTATGCATCATGCCTCCTCCAAGCGTCTTGGCAGTACTACCTGGCACTGCTGCCACACAGAGGAAGGGGAAGAGGACCAGGGGTGTGCTGCTGAAAGACTCTGGCCAGCTGTCTTAGCAAAAGGCATTGCTCCACATGTCTCCACCTCAGGGATGCTAGCAGCCCAGCAGGTCAGATGTCAGAGCGGTGGGTGTTTTCTGCATCCCCAGCAAGCTCTCTGCAGCCATTAATGTGCCTGTGCTGGTCCCTAGCCACAGGTCGGTAGGCTGGTGAGATTAAAGCTAGTTCAAGGGTGTTGTTTCTGCTGAGCATCCCAGGCAGGCAGGGATGAGCAATTGATGATATTTCGTAAGGCGAGAGGATGCAGTTTTAGGGCATTGTGCTATGTTGTAAACCAGGACTAAACAAATCCTCACTAGCCTTTCCAACCTACATCCAAGTTTTCCCTCCGTATAGAGTTTAAAAATTTGTCTGCTGATGTTTGTGCTGTGGACCGTCTCTAAGGCTGGACTGCTCATAAGAGGTCAGTTTAACCTCCCTAAGTGTTTGGTGAAGAAACACAAACTGGGTTGTGAGGAGGCTTAAATTTCTTTTAATTGCTATCATCTTACAACTCTCACAACAGATTATATAATTGCTGGCTGTCATAATAGATTTTTTTCTGGAATTCTTCCTTTGAAGAACCAAGCAAGGATTACATTATTTGGGGTTGAGGGAGCTAATAGTGAAAGAGGTAATGCTAGTGCTCCATAGAATCATTCTGCCAGTTGGTTGATGTTGTTTTAATCTATTTACCAAAACCTACAATGATGACTGGTAGCTCATTCTTGCTGTCTCAGCAATCCTACATCTGGTGCAGGATACCATAAAGAAAACAAAACCATTACACTGCAAAAACTAATGTGAAATGTTCTTGTGTATCCTGTGTATGTGCATGTTTTAAAATGTGGCCATTTAGAGAGGTGTAAGAAGGTGGAAAACAGTCAGCTTCGTTTCAGCAGACGTGTGGAAGGGTGCCTTTATTTGAAGGCTGGTCCAAGATACTCCCTCACTCTCTAACCTCTGAGAGCCTCAGGCTTCTCCTGAGGGAGGCAGAGAACAGTAGCTTGGCACCTGAAGTCAGGAGCTCTGAGTGTAGCTGCACCTTCTGGAGCTGTCTCTCTAGGACCATCCGCAACACAGATTTATTTTTTTTTTACTTAATGAAACTTCAGTCCGAAATATGCTTTCGAAACTGACCCACTAAGATGCAATTTCGGAACAAAGGTGCTGATGTAACTTTAATTATGCTCATTTTAATGCTAGTGATTCAATTTTATTGAAACATTTAAAGTCATTTCATTAAATATACCCATGTATAGAGTGCATAGTCAGGGTAACCTGAATCTGTTGCTGCCCTAAGTGAAGCATACCTTATTTTCTGAAGCTCAGGGTAATTTCCTCTGTAGGCTTGCCACCCTTGCACCAGCTAATAAATAAAGTATGCTGGAGATTAAAAACACTGTTCAAGATACCAGGTGATAATTTGGCAATCTTGCAATAGGAACATAAGTTTTCACTGCTTACTCATGTGTTTACTTTGTACTGTTTCAGTTTATGACTTTAATGTCTGAATTCAATGCCTGGCAAGATTTCCTATGAGTTGTTGAGCCACCTGGAAAGCACAAACGTGGTCTTGGCATTGCAAAAAGCGGAAGATCACTCAAACATCGTATCTTGTTTCCAACAGTGGTTGGCAGCAGGCATGAAGGGACAGAATACTAATGCAAGGTATGTAGAGTTTCACCAATCTTCCAGCCTTTAGTAATCAGTATCTTAGTGATACCCTACACTGACATACTCTGTAATTAATAGCCTGACACAGACCTACTTCCCATAAATCTGTTTGATTCTTTTGGCTTCCATAACTTAACCACATGCACTGTTAAAAACTACTTCTGTACAGGCATCTTAAGCATCTGAAAATTTCACAGGTGGCACAGGGTAAAGAGTAGGTTCAAAGACACTGTGGCTACCTCCAAGCAGTAAATAATGATTTCTTATTCATCTTTCCCAAGCTGCTTGCCATACTATTGATTACTCTGTAATCCCCCTTTTCAGCTGTTGCTCTGTAATACCACTTTTCCAAACTGAGGACATGCAACCTATTTATTCTCTTGAATGACAAGTGCTGTGTAAGTGATGCAGTTGACACACCAGAGGATGGGATGCCATTCAGAGACACCTGGACAAGTTTGCAGAGTGGGCTTATGAGAACATCATGAGGTTCACAAGGCTAAGTGCAAGGTGCTGCACCTGTGTCAGAGCAGTTGCAGGTATCAATAGAGGCTGGGGGATGAAGGGATTGAGAGGAGCCCTGCTGATGTTGGTGAATGAAAAAATTGCCATAAGCCAGCACTTGCAGCCTAAAAAACCAAACATATCCCAGGCTGCATGAAAAGGAAAGTGGCCAGCAGGTAAAGGGAAGTTACTATGGAGTACTGCGTCTCACTCTGAGGTCCTCAAACCAGGAAATGCATGGACCTGTTGGAGCAGGTCCAGAGGAGGAACAGGAAGAAGATCAAAAGGCTGGAACACCCTTTCGATGAAGAAAGGCTGGGACAGCTGGGATTGTTCAGCGTGGAGAAGAGAAGGCTTCCAGGGAGACATTATTGTGGTCTTTCAATACTTAAAGAGGGCTTATAAGAAGGCTGTGAAAATAGACTTTTTATTAGGATCTGTGATGATAGGACAAGGGGTAATGGTTTTAAACTAAAAGAGGGTAGATTTAGACTAGATCAAGGAAGAAATATTTTGTGATGAAGGTAGTGAAACACTGGAAGCCCCATCCTTGTAAATATTCGAGGTCAGATTTACAGGGCTCGTAGCAACCTGATCCAGTTGATGTCCCTGCTATTGCAGGGATGTTGGACTAGGTGACCTTTAAAGGTCTCTTACAACCCAAACTATTCTGATGATTCCACGTGTGATTGTCCTGGTTGTCTGTCTTTGTATTTTCTCTAATTTTAATGCATAGATTCGCAACACTTGAGGACCTGGTCCAAAGATGTGTGCTTATCCATGCACTTAAAATTAACATTCAGGACCACTGCCTCTGCTTTTTACTTGACTGTTTTCAATTGATATGTTTTCTCTAGGTTTACCTAATGGTTGATTTAACACTTCAGTGGATAGTATATGTACAAAGCAGATAGTAAACATCACCTCCTAAGGGCACAGGAGCAGGTAAACCCCAAATGTCTGAAGTCAAGCAGGCAAGGCAGAAGGCTGACTTGGCTGAACTGGAATCTTCTCTTGGAAATCGGGCAAAAAAAGAAGCTGTATGTCCAGTGGAAGCAAAGTCAAGTGACATGGGAAGAATTTGGAGATGCTGCTTGCCGCTGTAGGGAGAAAATTTGTGAGGCCAAAAAGTTCAAAGAGAATTTGGGCAATATTTTCAGGCACATGGTGTGACTCTTGGGGATATTCCAGTGCAGGGCTAAGGGTTGGACTCGATGATCCTTGTGGATCCCTTCCAACTCAACAACATTTGTGATTCTGTGATTCTGTGATATACGAACACTTAGAAGTACAGGCAAAAAAATCCAAAGCTTCTTCTAAGACAATGGAAAGTAAAGTACCCTGGTATCCCTTCATCTTACCTGATTACCTGCTTTCAGTTGTTTCTTCAGACTAAATTGGTAGTTTCAATTGCATTTCTGAATTTCATTTGCTGTTCTTTGTCAGAGCTAATCCAAGTGTGTAAATGTTTTTATAATGTAGGACTGCATCTTAACATTATGTGCTTTATTATGAATGCCAATGTTGCTTTCAAGGGCAAAAATTGTGACTTTTCCAAATCTCTTTGTCCATGAGTCTCTCCTGGGTGGTCATCAAGAGCTTTCTCTGCTGTTGCCTTCATTCTCTTCCTATAGCCATCACGCTGTGGAAGGCAAGCAGGTTGTGAAAGGGGACTTCATTTCCCAAACCCTCTCAAAGTCTTGTAGTGCAGTCCTCTCTGTACTTACCCTATTTGACCACTGTCAAGGGCTGCACTTATTTTTCCCTCCCAGTGATGCTGTATTTTGGCACACAAATGCCTGCCAGGCAAACCCGCCATCCTCAGACGTGCCCCCAGCGTGCCGGTCACACAGTGACTGTTTTCTGCGGCACTTGCGTTTCCACTTCAAAGCTATTGGAAAACTCAGGAAAGGGTAAACCTGGTCCAAGGACTGCGTGGACCACAATTTTGTGTGGGAAAGGCTGGTTCCCCCTGCAGCTTTTTGAGACCTGCACCACTGCCCTTCTCTGTGCTTAATGAGGCCTGTGGGCATAGAGCTGCTTTAGTGGAAAGTAAGAGTCAGAGTTTAAATATGCTCTGATGACAGCTGACTTTACTTGTTAGAGCTGTTGCACAAGGCTGTTGCTAATGATTAAAGCAGATGGACAGGAGGAAGAAAGCAGAAAGCTCGAATGTGTGAGAGGTGAAAGGGCAGGAGAATTAGCCCAGAGATTTCCTGTGGTCTGTGGGTGTTTTGTGTGGAGCGCTAAATCAAAGAATTGTTTTTAATGAATGAAAGTGCTATACTTCAGCAGCTTAATTGCAGCTAGTCCTCCTCTCCCACCACAGTGGGAGTGGGTATTATTTTAGATGTACTTGTGGAGGAGTATAAAATTGCCTTTTCTTTACACTGGCCTTCATGTGGCCTTACTGCCATACCATGTTTTTAATTTTACAGGCCCTGTCCCAGCAGTATGCCTTGCCCTTGCTTCCCATCTGCCTTGCAAGAGAGCATAAGAAAGTTTGGTCAGCACAGCCAGCTTGTACTCAAGGGTCCAACTCCAAAAAGGGCATGCTCTGGTAATGGAATTAGAAGGATAAATTTGGAATTTCTTGAGTGACACCCAAAAGGCCTTAATTCTACATCCAGTTGCGTAAATGAACTTGTAATTACATCATATGCTGCTTTACATGATCATCGTGATACCAAATTGTTCTTCTTTAGCCTCCAGTGATGAAAATATTAAATATATCTTAATTTGATCTTAAGACAAATTGCAGTACAACTGCTGCTATGTTTATTCCAGCATCAACCGCATTATAAATTAAACTAAATGCATTCTTCTGTCAAGGAAAACATCTGCATTTCACAGCAAAAGTTGTGTTTGATTTGGTGAATTTTATGATTCAAACCTGAAAGAAAATTATTGTGTGAAAACACGTGAGGAAAAAATGTAGTGCTACCTGCCCAAGTTCTTTAAATTTTGCTATTTCATATCTGTTTTTGTGAGTAGTTGGCTAGGTACCTGCATAAGCTTCAAGATATTAATATATTAAATTTTCAAAATATTTATTTCACTAGGAAAAAATAAATATATGTAAAAACATCAATGAAACAAAGATAAAATTATTTGTGCTTGCATTCTCCAAAATCTCTGTCTGGAAAACAACATTCCACTTGATGATTCCAGATAATAACAATGATGATGACGTAAGGAAGTGCTATAAATTTTGCAATCCATGGGAATTCCAGAATAGCAAACTTAACCTCTTTCCTTAATCTTTCTGTTGCTATTTTATTGTTGCTTTCACATGCCTATTCCCTGGAATTTAACATTTGGAATAGTAATTTGTTTTAACCTCTTCAATGAAACCATAAGAGTTTCCCTTTGTCTTTTTAGTTTAGAGTCTCTGCATATTTTAGGCAAAAAGAGTTCTTAGTTCTGGAAGAATCTATTTACTGTGATGATATCAACTTTGACAAAACTGTAGGACTTCTTGCATTCTGGTGAAGATAGGTAAATTTTGATCAAGAAAAAACTTGTGCCGAAAATCAGCATGATTTTCCATTTACATATGTGCAGGCAGACACAAGGCACAGATAAAACATTTTATAGAGTTTGGCTTAAGATGAAAAAAGATCCAAACCAAAACAACTTTTGTTCCTGTGGAAAAAAAAAGAGAAAAAAACCCCCAACCCAACATCTTTTGTTCCAGTAATGTCTCTCCAGCTTTGATTTAAGCTTTAGTTTCATTCAAATTAAACCACTTAGCTTTGTCTGGTTTGAGAATCATAATCATACAAAACAACAATGTTTCGCCAAACACAATAAATCAGCCCAAGTTCAGTCTAAATTTGTCTCACATTTTTTCCAAATTCAATAAATATTTAGCAGGTTGGATCATGGTCTGAGGTTTCTAATGGATTCCCTGACTGCATTTGGCCACTTTTGATGGTTTGATGCAGAAAGAAAACAGTTCTATTGAAATCTAGAAGGAGTTGACCAAGAGAAGCAGATGGAGATCCACATAAACATGTTTGTCTAGTCCCCCAGAATGTTTAACTCATGAAAATCTCTGTCTAATGGAGTACTGTAGCTGTAATTAGCCACACACAGGGTAGTAGGCATAAATGTTTCAATGGCAACCAAAGTCCCCAGTTCCCGAGCTGAATGAACTACTCTTCTCCAAGTGAGGCAAAGTTCAAGTCCTTTGATTTCAGTGAATAATTTTCTTTTGTCTGGTGATGCTGTGTATAATTATGACAAAGTGGCTTTAAGCTCTATTTATACACAGGATCTTCTTGATATTACTGCATTTCTGATATGTGTTTACTGAGCCTGGAGACAATTTTCCCTATCAGTGGAAAGATTTGTCGTTTGATGGATATCCTTAATTTTTTGAGGAATTAAGGAACTGTGGTGACCGTGTGATTTAGAGATTGAAAAATCCTGATTTATAATGGTGCTGTGAAGTTTGCAACAGTGCCTTTCATTTTATAACTTAGTCCTGCCATACATTCAGAATTGTTTCTTTTTAACTTCCAAATAGAAATGTCCCTGGTGAAGTAACATTAAATTTCCTTGAGTACAAGAACTGTGAAATCTTCTCATGGGAATTTTGAGATTAGAGAATGTTAAAAACAAAATGAACAAACACTTGAAAAAAACAACACTATTGTCAGTAAAGTGTGAAACAATCAAAGACAAATTATGTACATAGCTTCAATTCCATGATAAGCTTTTTAAGAATTAAATAATGTGGGGTTTTTTCCTACCATATTAAGTTAGTGTTGTTGCTACATTTGGAAAAAAAACCAAAAAACAAAAAACAAACAAACCAGAAATGAAACTTTCAAATGTGACATAGTCCACTTTTACTTTAACCAAACTACAGTTAAATGAAGAGACACAATTACAGTAGGGAAAATACTATCTCTATTTAGTATCAGTAGAAGTAGAGAGTTGATTTTAACTACTTTCTCTCGTAAAACACACAACTAAAGTATAATTGCTAGTGAAAATTAGTTCAAGCTACTGATTGTGCTTGTTTATGAACACTTTGGTTCTGACTTTTGTGCAGCTGTGAGGGACTTCTTCTGTATATACTGTGATGCAGCATAAGCAAATAGCAGAACGGATATAAAGCTATCTTTCAGTCACCTTGCACATAGAAACATATGATGGCAATTATGGAGGACAATGAGCTTCCACAAGGCAATATG
The DNA here is from genome assembly GCF_022539395.1 of Myiozetetes cayanensis. NCBI lineage: Eukaryota > Metazoa > Chordata > Aves > Passeriformes > Tyrannidae > Myiozetetes > Myiozetetes cayanensis. The sequence continues at coordinate 80,259,225 of NW_026087411.1, read as the reverse complement.
AACAGGTACTTGAAATATCCAGGCTGGCTCCAACCCTCCTGGTTTTGTTTAAATCCCATGCATTGCCTGTGCTGGGGATGCCAATGGGACCCCATGATGTGGGGAGAACTGGCGTTTGGATTGCTGGGCATAGTCTGATTTATGTTCAGACTCCACCTGTGTTCAGAGCTGTGCTTGTATTACTGGTTTGAGTTTATCTCTGGAGATAACAGTAGGGGACAACTGAATGTATCTAAAGCCAAGATGAACTTTTTTCAAGTTACTATATAAATCTACCATTTGAGACAGGGAAACAAACAAAAAAGCCCCACTGTCTTTGCAGCTGTCCTTTGCAGCTGTCTTTGGAAGGAAGAGCCACGTAAAAAGCAGAGCAATTGTTTTCCAAAAATGTTCGTAAAAGTCTGTGGCATTATTTTTCTCAAATCATAAGTTTTCTCACTTGATTACAATTGCTCAGGTCTTCATTCATCTCAGTTTCATCTTCATAAGGACAAGCATTGTCTGTAAGATAAATTGCATAGGCAAAGACCAGAACACACCCAAAACTTTTGCAGGCAAGAGGGGAATCAAGAAAAATGAAATTCAGACGCTAAAAGAGAGCCCTGGCACTTTAAATTCAAAGAGCAACGAAGCTGTCAAAAGCAGGAAGCAAAAAAAAGATGTATTTGAGCAACATGGTCTAGTGGAAGGTGTCCCTGCCAATGCCAGGGTGGTAGGAACTAGATGATTTTAAGGTCCCTTCCAACCCCAACTATTCTACGATTCTATGATTATATGTTGCACATTTTATTTGATTTCTGAAATGGCTTGGGGAGGACATATGGATAATATTAAAGGAGAATGGAAGGTACCAGGATCATGAGAGGGAAAAACTCCAAGTCAAGAATATGATTTCTAACTTTGTTTTTCATCCTTTTCTCTGGAAAATAGGAAGGATGGGATGTTATACAGCGAAAGAGCTGGTTTGGAGAAACTGGCGCTGTTCAGAGGTTACCTCCTGTGGCCCTGAACAGGGCATGGTGAAGGAGAGAGAAGCTCCCCAGACAAAGACAAGGGATAGCAAAGTATAACAAGTGCAGAAAGCCCAAGGTGGAAATGAAAGCTAAATGGCAAGTTGAGATCTGTCTGTTCAGCAGGGAAAGCTAATTTATAAGGGGGAGAAAGGAAGTGAACAAAAAAGGGAGTAAAACATGTTGAAGACTAGACTGTGATTTAGAAAAAAAGGCTCTTGCAGAAAGGGTACTGTGTTTGCTACATGTAGCCTGAGGGAACTAAGTGTGGATGTGTGGGAGCCAGTCCAAGACTATAAGTTAAAAAAGGGTAAGAAAACATACCAGCAGGAGTGCTGAATGGAGATCAAGAGCAAGCATCCTTACAGGTCACTGGAAAATCAGCATTGACCCGTCATTACCTCACTGTGACCACAGATATCTCTGAGCCCAAGTCTAAAGAAAAAAAACATATTAATCTCAGATATCCTTGGGTGTGAATTCTAGATCCATAATGAATGCGGATGATATCAAGTGAGGTCCTTAGGTCTGATCGGTTTCAGTAGAGATAGAGCTTGAGCCCTGATATTGACTTTTAACCATCTGCTCCGCCATTTCATAACATGAGCATGTGCAGGCCTAGCTCCTAGTGGAAAAAAACCAGGATTTGTCCTGCATAACTAAAGACAGGATAATGCCCTTAGTTCCACTTTAGAGAATGCATTGCTCTTCTGAGGAGAAACTGTTCACTTCCATGTGACAGTTGCTGCAAAACAGCAAGCCCTTGTAGAGCCTGCTGGAAGATGCTGGTTGTGAACCAACCACTGTTTTCTTGCATCTTGACAAAATTGCAAAAACAAATCTCAAGCTTGGGACAAGCTGAAAATGAAGCAGAGGCCTGGGCTCCAAATGTTCTTTGTTTCATGGGGTGTAGTGAAAACAATGGTAGAAGAAGTTGTAAGGTCATTTTTTAATGACTGATCTTTTCCATTGTTTCATATTAATTTTCATAAATAGTAATGTGGCACAGAGTTGACTTGTGTAATAGTTTGCAGTATCTGAGGCCGTTCTGTTAACCTGATTATTTTTTCAATTGTACATCTAATAGAGACAAGCTGAATATCTGTTTGCTTTGTTTCTCCAACTATTTCAGTTACTCCTCTCTTTTACTTATTTTATTAACCCTGTCTTTTCTCCCATTAGACTATCTGGTAGAAGACTAACTGAAGGCAACTCACACTGCACCCTGGTTTCTGCCTTTGTAATCATCATAAACTTCTTATGTGCAATGTCTTCTCTCCATATTATACGTGCTACACTTCATTTTCCAAGGAATCAGAAAGCCTAATGTATGATGCAACACTTGCAGAAGAAGATGTAGGGATACATTTACTAAGCAAGTCACCACTAGCTTCCTTTTCCCAATATTTCCAACAAGCATGGAGCTCCCAGTTAATGTTTCCCTGCGATATAAAGCCTTAAGTGTTTGTTATTCTTATCATCACCACTATTTTTATTATTTAAAGAATAGGAGTGGTTCAGAACACTGTTGTCTCAGACACTCTACAAATGTGTGACATGTTAAAAGAAAATGCCTCTATCACAGACAAATGAAAATCTTGGAAATTGAGAAAAGGAAATTTTCTGATTAAATAAACAAAAAGGTAAGGAAGCTGAAGAAGAAACGTATACTTTCTCTGAAATGTTGTGACAAAACTTTGTTAGAAAGAAGAAAGGGCAATATGGGAGACTTTTAAGAGCTGAGGGTCAAGGCTGCAGAGATGTGGCCAGTGTCCCACCTGCTGGAGACAAGCCCTTGTGCGCCAGGTCACTGTTAGCTGAGAGGGCAGCAGGGACTTCTTTCCTCAGCATCATTTTATGTGCAAAGCTGCAATGGCTGATTGCCATTGTGGGCTGAAATACACAAGTATTAACATGAGCTCTTGCTCAGCTGGGATTTTTGCTGGGATTCATTGCCTTAAACAAGGTCAAAACCCAAGAACGGAAGTATCTGTTTCTCACACATGTGCATGCATGTGCCACTTCAGGTTAGCTGATAAGCTCCATCACTGAGTCCTTAAGGATTTGGTATCCTGCAGGTGTCTTACACCTGGTAGTCAACAACCTCAACCGCAGTGCCAAGGCTGGCACTCAGCAGGTTGTGGCTGACATGCTGCAGAACTTGCAAGGTCTGAAGATGGGAACCACAAAATCATAAAAGGGGTAGTATCTGTGAGGGGCACCAGCTCCTGTACCCTGCCTTCATTACTCTCAACCCACAAGGAGTCCAGAGACAGATGCTGCTCAGTGACCTCATGCTTCTTTAATGAGCAGCATCTCATGTATTTCTATGAGAACATATAATTTCTGTGAGAGAAATACAAAGTCTGCCTCATTGACCATAAAAATTTGCCTGCTACAGGCCTAAGTAGTCTATATCCACTCAGTTAAGCCTTCCAGTATGTAGGCTTCATGTTTTCTCTGAAGGCTTCATATGTATGCCCTTGCTTATGAAATGAAGCAGTCAAGAAACTTGGATTGCAGTTCCACTGTACATGGTATGTCCATTTGAGAAGAAAGGAGTCTACAGCTTAGGCTTTATATCACATACACAGAATAGGATCCTTCTGCTATCAGACCAACCCCAGCAAGTGCTCTTGGCTTGATTTCCAAAGTTGCTGAACATCTGTTGTTATTGCTGACTTCGGTGCACAATGCAAAAGCTCAGCAAGAGCTCAGCAAGGCTGACTGTCAGACTGGCTGTGTGACATCCTGAAGTTTCCTGTAGTACAGGGAGGTCCACAACAGGTTTGACACTGGCATGAGACCAGTTGTTTCATAAGTGGGAAGAAAAAAGCACTCATGCTCTGTGGCCAAACAGGCAATTGATGGAGGAAATGCAGCGGTGGCACAAAAAATGTGGTGCAAGCTGAGGCAATCATCACTCCAGCAAGCACAATGAACACCTTCTGGCTACATATATGGCTACATGTGTTATGCGTTAGAGTTACACATGTTAACTATACCCATATATTTTTTCCTTCTGTAGAGATAGCCAAGCCCTGGTATTGAAGGTCAGTTGACTGACATAATGTGATCCACTGGTTTCACAAGTCTGTGGGTGCAGGAGGCCCAAGATAAGTGCTGAGCTGCTGACCAGTACTTGACCTTGGGTGACTTTCCTTCTCTGCTATTGCTGTTGGTCAATCCATTCCCTGCAACTGTAAGGTCCTGTTAGGAAACACCAGAAGGACCTGGAGGAAGAGAGGTAGCTATTTCCAATTAGTGCTACTGCCTGCTGATGATTAACTTCACCTTAGGAGGGTTGGTGGGGTTGAGCCGGATGGCTGAGGAGGAGGAACACGTGTTGATAAATATTTAGTCAGGAATATAGACAAAGGCCAAGCATAAACTTGGAGATAACAAAGGTGTGAGAAGCCACGGGAGGACATTATCCATCTTCTTGACTCAAGACAGGATCTTCTGCGCTGAAACTGTCTAACAGATGCACTTCTTCTTAAAAAGGCTGCCAGTTCTAGAAATTGCACAACCTCCTTCAGGAATACCTTCCAGTGCTTAAAGATCCTTATGGCTGCATCATCGGATTCCTAATAACTGACTTCATTATTCCCTGCTCCAATTTAAGCATGTTACTTCTTGTCATTTCTAAAGGGAGGTGAAAAAAGCAAGAATAAGTCCTTTCCCTTTGGCAGTTATTGTTGAAAGCCTTCAAAACCTATTACCATTTCTCATCTCAGGTTTTTTTTTTCTAGGCTAAGCACTACAAAATTTCTTGTCTCTCCTTGTTTCCTCAGTCTCTGCTTGTTCTTACTGTCTTTCTCTGAGTCCCTCTCTTCACATCATTTTGAAGTGCTGCATCCAAGACCAGACTTGATACTTCAGCAGAAGTTCACCAAGCGTGCCAAAGGATGTCTCACAAATGTCACTCCTGTTTATAACTCCAGCATTCACCTTCTCTGCAATTCCCAGCACCAGTCATTCACATTTGATGTCTAAGCCAGGGTCACCCATGCAGTCCTTTTTCTGTTGGGCCTGCTCTGTAACAAGCTGTTCCTCCTAAAGAATTTAGACTGCCAGTTGCGGAGGAATAAAGCACTCAGGACGAACTAGAAACCCACTGCTTTGACACATGGTTCATTTTGAAATAGATCATTATTTTCTGAGCAGGAGCTGGGGAACTCGGCACAAATAAAACTTCTCCCAAGCTCAAGGAGAGCTGTCTGGCCCCAAAACTAGTTTGATTTAACCTCCACTAGCCAGGCTCTTGTAGCAAAGAGAGCTGCTGGAACAATGGTAGCAGCCGTAGCAGTGAGGAAAACAGAAGCAGCGAGGTTTGCAGGATCTGGATGCTGGCCATACATCTGGGCAAGCCCACTGCACACAACCTGTGATGCAAGCCCTGCACAATGCAAACAGACATGTGCATTTAAGCCCAGCCTACATGTAAGCTTTTAGCACTTGGAGGATCCCCTTGAGTACCCCTCTTCAGCATTAAGGGACCACATAATTTCCGTGCTGGAACATCCCGGAGAAGGGCACAACAAGGGTATAAAGGAAGAGTCACAGGGTCTTCCCACCAGAAGGGTGGAAAGGGTGATAGAGGCGTTTTCTCTTTACTCTTTCTAGTCTCTTATTTGGGCAATAGATTCAAATTTTAAAATAAATCAATGTAGTGAAAAATAAATCCCTTTCAATAAGTAGTTCGAGATGATATTTTACTTTCACTCAGAGTACTAGCAATAACCAAATTAGTGGTACCATTTCAGTTGTTCCCAGTTTGAAACAACAGTTTGCAGAAAGTACTGCACTGCTCTACACAAAGTTCACTGTTTAAGGCTTACTCTTTTCTTCAGCTTTAAAAAAAAACACAGTCTCTTGATACAACTGTGGTTAAAGAATACTCTGTGTGTGTGCGTGTGAGAGTGAGAGAGAGAGAGAGAGAAGCACGTAGTGGTTTTTATTTTCTTACTTTTAATGGGGCTATTTTGTGAGGCTGAAAAAAAATTGTTAAACTTGCCTTAATTGATTGTTTAAAGTACCGTGGTGGATTTGTCTTTTAAACATAGCCCGTGGTTAAAGTTCCCGTTGCATTGTATTTGAAGTAGATCCTTTGTGCTTTAAAATGAAAACTGTAAAACTTTTGGTGTTTAAGGCTTTCTGACTCCAAGTTAATTGTTTTCCTTTAATATGAGCAGAATTAAAGATATTAAAAATCGACTGCTGAAGCACATAATTGTGGCCTCCCATCTATTCTTCTTGTGGAAATGAAAGGAATATTGAAAGAGTTTCTATTTTACAATACCAGAGGTGGCCATGCATTTACAACTCTATATATTCTTTTAGTTGAATTCTTCTAAACCTCACGCCTGGCTAGCAGTTTTCTCCCAGACGATTTTCATTTTCAAAACATTCACATCCAATAAACTACACGAAACATAGTGTGAGAGAAAAAAGGGGACAGGAAATGGCTCTGTTGCATGGTTATTACATCCTATTGCCTGTGGGTTGCTTTGTTATGAGTTTTAACTATGTAAATATGACGTATATGACATCAGAATTTAATCTAAAGCTACTAGGTGGGAGATAGAGTGTGACTTTATTGTTAAGGCTAAAATCAACTGGGTGTTGACAGGTCTCAAAAGTCACTGAGTATAAGCTTGAAAAGGAAAAGCTCAGACTGATAAGCTGTTCCTTGATTGACAACTTCAGGCTTGACTGCAAGTATTGAAAACAGTTGAGCAAATGGAGGGAAAAAAGTTTTATTTCATAAGAAACTACACTGGGAAATACAGGAGGATTTATAGGCTGACGTAGCACAAAAACCTAAGAAAAACAGGTGTGAGGTTTATAAAATCTGGAAACTGGGAAAGCACATTGTCCATGAATGATTTCCCCATTATGGTTTAATTAACCTTGTAAAGGTCCCTATGCAAATATAATGCCGGGGTGGGGGGGAGAGAGGAGGCGGTAAAAGTAAAACACTGGTGTCCACTAGCTTTGACTTTCAACAAATCATATGTCAACAGCTCATGGCAAGGAGGCGGGTTGAAAAAAATGAGAAGAAAATAGGAGAAAAGGATTTCAGTTGGAAATAAATGCACCAGGGGAAACAATACACTGATTTTTCATCTTTTTAGTGAAGTCAGACCAATTTTTGGCACTGTAAAATCCATTATGGATACAATAAAATAAATACAGTTTAAAGTAGCAATCGTGGCTTGATTGAAATGTTATGATAGCTACACATGCTATATCTTATCAAATATTATCCATGAGGAAGCATTCAATTCATATTGTGCCAATTATCATACTCTGTGCATCATAAACTTTTATTGCTTGTTATGGAATGCCACTCAGCCAACTTTTTCTTCAGATATTGCATCATCTGATTCAGATGGAAAACATATTCTAATGTGGCAAAGTGTTAAAGAAATCTAATACTCTGGGGCTGAATGAAAATGTTAAGGTTCATCTCCTGGATAAGAAAAACAATTTATGAATGCAATATTCATTTCCTGAGGTGGGCATAAGCAAAAACCTCATCTGAAACTTAAAACCAACATGTTGGCCTTCACTAGTTTCCTTAGTTTAACTCATTGATGTCATGTATTATGGACCACTGCTAAGACCACATCTGGGAAGGACTCCTTTTTTTTCAGTTCTCCAGATCACTTTTACAGGGAACTCCTTGTATAACTGCATGTGTTGAGATTTGAACCTCAAGGCCCAGTGGATCAGGTTTCACTTTTAATATATTACTGAAGAATATCAAAATAATCTACTTGTTTAATCTTGATCATGCCAGCCAATTAACACTTTGACACCCTGAATCACAGATGTTAAGTACTACAGGATAAGGTTTCAGTGAAGCTTACAAACCATAATGAGGCTTTGTGAAGTTACAGATCTGGAGTTAATATATTTACTTAAGCATTTGCAGTACACAAAGCAGTGCTGTAGCTATCAAAAGACAACTTGGACAACATTCATAAAAAGCACCCATTGTACACGGAGGTAGGTGCCGAATTCGGCAGGAGCTTGCTGTGACAGGGTGGGAATGTGCTTCCTGGAGGAGGTGACAAAGAGCTTCTGATTTTCATTTTAGGGGCTTCATAAGTGAAGCAGGAAGGGTACAGTAATAAGAATTCAGTCCAAAGGACTCCAAAGGACTGGATAAGTGACTTGTAATGAAATCTCAGACCATTTCAGGTGCATCTCCTATGTAGAAACAGTGACACTAGTAAACAGCATGACTCCCCAGACCTGCAGGAAACACTTAGAAGAAGTTGGGCCAAGGGAAACCCTGAGTAATAGCCTCAGCTATAACTGGCACACTGAGGACCAGATTGAATTCTGTTTTCTGACTTACTGGATCAGCTTGCACAATTTGTAGTATTCATCTTTTCATCCCATCAAAAGCCCCATCAAATTCATTGATTTCAATTACAATTCACAAAGGCAAAGAAGAATACTTTTCTGAAGAACATTTTGATTATTTTCTTTCTAAATTCCCATGGTTTTCACTTGGTAAGTTTACTGACACCAACTGTGTAGTCTGGTAAAAGCATCCCGGGATCATTATAGGTGTAAAATATACAACAAAATATCAAGGAATGAGACAGTAGGCTTGACTCTGCCACCCATATTGATCCAAGTATCTGTTCCAGAATTTATTCGTCTGGATCATGCTTGTTTGAGAAGAAAGAAACCAGAGGTGGGGGGCAATATATCAGGGCCAGTTTATCTAATGTGTATGACAGAATAGAGAAAGACCTGTACTTAGCTTCTTCCAAGCGCTTCTGCTGAAAGTGCTTCCTGCAGAAGTGGACACTATCTGTCCTCCACTTGAAGACAAAGCTGAGGTATCTGACTGCAGGAGACCTTTCTTCCGACCACCGAACAATATGTACCTGCAGGGGTTAAGTCTGACAGCCTGTCTGCTAGCCTTCCCTCACTGTGTGGAAATCCTGCATTGCCATAAGCATTTCCCCCATGGGATCCATCTGGATCAATGGACAGTGAGTAGGGCAGAAGTGATTGTCGTAAGTACAGTGAGCAGTGTGGGTGTTTTTCTGTGTTCTGCTCCCACAAGGAGAGTGGATTTATAACAAAGTCTCCAGCCATCCCTGATGCCCCACTAAGTATAAAAAGCTCTTCACCTAGATGAAAAGCCTGGTGTATATAGCACATAACTCTAAATGCCAAGGGGAGAAAGAACACTGCAAGAGGGCAGATGCTGTGCAGGTGTTCAACTGTTCCACTAGGAAGGAAGCAAGCCAGGATCCTGGAAGTTTTGGTGACTACCAGCTGCTGTAACCTCTGATGGGCCCCTTATTCCTGTCCCTGCACGTCCCAGTTACCCACCAAAACATCGCTGCTGCCATTCATGCAGAGCATGAATATTTCAGCTTAGGAAAACCCCTGTGCTGCTTGAGAGCGACATGTGCTTCAAGAGTGGCCACTTCTGTTTCTTTTTCCACTATTTTATTTAGCTGCCTGCAGTAAGAAAACAGCAGCCTACTTCCAGAAATGTATATTTCCATTCTGTGAAATATGACCTCCCCCCTGGTCCTCGATCTCTCTTTCCCACGTAAGAATTCTTAGCTATTCCCAGTTTACCTTGAGAATTGGTTGGCATCTATAATGTGTGCATGATAGCAGGCTCTGCTGCTATAATGCCTTTGACTCACCATTGCATCCGTGTGCTTTCTAAACAAAAAAACTAGGACTCTAGAGATCCTCCATTTCAGCTTCTTTACAAGACACATTGCTCTCATAGGGCTGCATTTTTCTTTCTTCCATGACAATTAAGAGCACGGTTTGCAGAAGAAATCATCAGTAGATTGCTTCCGATCTTTTTGAAGTTAATGGGATCAGACTTAAGCCAAATTTGAACATTTAAAAAACAATCCTAAAAATGGATAGGCAAAAAAAAAAAAAAGGTTTTTTAATAGGCTGTTGAATGTAAGAGTTTCTGCTCCTTCTACTCTGGCAACATACTGGGAAAGCTACTCTTCTTCCTTCACACAGAGAAATACTTTCTATACCTTCTCCCCACTTTATTGGCAGGCACAGACAGATTCCATGTATTGAAGAATGAATAGCTTTTTTTGTTTGTTTTGCTTAAATTTTTTTCTGGTTTGGTTTGGTGGGTTTGGGTTTTTTTGGTTTTTTTTGTTTGTTTGGTTGGTGTTTTTTTGTTTGTGTTTTTTGTTTTGTTTTGTTTTTTCCTGTGGTTTGTTGCTTTTTTTTTTTTAATCAGCTGGTGTTTGCTGGTTACAAATACAGCAAAACACCAAAGTCCTAATCACAAAAGAGAAAGATGCAATCATGTGGCTAGGGCTGTTTGCCATCCCAAGGGTCACGATAAATGAAAGTTACTTAGGGAGAAGAAAAAAAGAAAGTACGCCCATTGCATCTCTCAAACTCTTATTAGAGCTTATACATTCATCTTTTGAATACATTTTCCCTCTTTTTATTAGACCACAGCGGCAGAACTTCTACCTCACACCTCTGGACTCCCTTGGCAGTGTCATAAAAACAGATCCATCAGCCATCACCAGATCCGGTCCAACATACCAGTGACAAAAGAAATATGAATATAACCCAAATGATTCCTTGAGCAACAAAAAAAGAGCAAACAGTGGTGCAGCAAACTGCACTTATTTTTTTTTTTAAATTTTTTTTGGAGTAAGACTATTTTTTCTATTCATTTGTGTTTCAAATCTGACATGCAATAAAGAAACATTTATCAATGAATTTCATAATTCTTCTGACAGAATTTACCACTAAGTTGCTGCTGTTGTTACAGCTGCAGGAAGACTAGGGGCCTTGATCCAAAACTCAGTAGTAAAAAAGATGTGGGAACTCAATACTAGAAATTATGTGGGAACCTCAGCCATTCAGAAGAGCCAAAGCAGGAGAAGGAGAGCATCTATTTACCTCTGTTTGTGCCTTTCCAGACGAGTTGAAGGGACACTGCAATCAGAGCAATAGGTCAGAGAGCCCAGCATTTCAACTGATGTGAGTTTGATCTGGGAATCTTGGTGAACTGTTTTCTTCAGTAGCAAACTAATGTTTCTGGCGAATATTTCTGGCTTCTCAAGTGGTGGATCCAACCTGTAATCAGCTGGGGTGTAGACACATGTACTGCACTTCTCAGCAAAGGCCAGATGTTGATCCCAGCTCCTTGGACCTCCAGCACTAGGGTAAAAAATGAATGGTTCAGATGCTCAGGCAGCAGAGGTGGTTGTAAGGGAAATGTGATCACATTCACTGAAGTTATTAACAGTTGTGTTGTAACCACTGTATTTTTAATGCAATCATCCATCTTCGCTCTTCCTTGTGCATCAGTAATGTTCCCTTACAACCATGTCTCATTCTTGCCAGTAAAAACAACTCTGCCTAATCCTTCTGCCAGAGTAAAGTAGTAACAGGGGCCAGGTCCAAGCAGCTGGGGTAGTCCAAAGTAGGTGTGATGGCTCCATCAGCTTTATTCCTACTCTCTTTTAGTTCCAGGGTCTTTGTGTAACCAGTAGCTTGCTCTGGGGCTCAGCCATGAAAGAAACCAAACCATCTTCTGTAAGAAGCAGCCAAAACACATGAGAGAATGGCTCGTGCTGAGGTCCTCTCCTCCCAGAGTGGCAGTAGGGATGTAAGCCTGTCTCTACCAGAGGAAATCTGACAGGGATCCCCAGAACAGCTTGTCATATTCTCAAAAGAAAAAAAAAAAAAAAAAAAAAAAAAAAAAAAAAAAAAAAACCCCAGCCATGTGAACCAGCATATCTGAGAACTTAATATGGTACCTGCACAAAGTCTGGTCTCTCCACTGATCTGGTGTGAAATGAAAGGATTTTGCTAGTGGTGGAGCAGACCGGCAATGCTGCAACAGCAAATATAAGGGGGAACTCTGTTCCCTCTCTTCCAGAACTGAGAGTTAATAGGTAAAATCATCTTGATACTTGTCCCTTCTCCTTCTCCTAAGCCCTCCTCATGGCTGGCTATCAGCAGGTAGCATTGTTCCAAACTGTGTCGCTGTTAGCAAATTAAGTGGAACATCCTCAGGCACTGCTGCCAGAAAAAGACAGGGATCAAGTTATTCTTGTACTTGTGTACTTGTATTTGTGTACTGTACTTGTGTTCAGAAGAAAGAGTGTGGAAACCTTGCATTTCCTTATTTTAACAATATGTAGAAGCAGAAAATTCCTTTATTCTTGAGTTCCATATAACTGGAACTTTGGGTAAAACATCATAGTCCAATGAAGTTCGTCAGCATATAGAGGCAGGTTCTCAACTTTGAAGCCTCAGGATTTATGCATCTAAGTAACTTGTTGAAAGATACCATGGCCTCATCAAAAAAGCCTTTTTTTCGCATAGTTACCATGCCTATGTGTTGTGGGCTTGGAGATGCCAGGACTATGCACACACATTTTGAATTTTAGCTTGTAGTTACACACTACAATGTACGAAGTGAGATCAATGCACATCAGCTTGGTTTCTGCAGTGAATGCTGAAATGCATAAACAGACAAACTGTGAGCATGTCAGCTGTGTTTTTTTAAGGATGTTAAGTATAGCTCAGTTTATAAGGACACACATATCTCTTGTCCATTTTTTCTTCTGTCTTCTGGTAGATGCTTGGCTATTCTGGAGGGCCTTAAACTATGTGAAGAAAAGGAAAGTAGAAGGATACAGGAATCAAGAAATAAAAGAAGGACTGAGGACATCCTGCTTTTCTAAAGCTGTATGCTTTTTTCAACCTGAGGAGCCTCATAATTCATTAAAAGTTATCCTCAAAAATGCAAATAGGAAAACAGTGGCTTATTCACTAAGTCTATATCTGTGGCAAAAACCAGCTGTAAATAGATTCATTTATTTACTTCCTGACTAAACTTTGGTCAAATTCTGCTTGGAGTTACATCAATGTAAATTTGGAAGGAATCCATTCATTTTCAGTGAGAGCAATTTTTCTCACTCCCAAAAAATCATTAGCTTCCTTCAACACTTATTTTGTATTTCACCACGATAAAGATTCAGATGTTTTGATTTTTCAGTTCCATTTCCAGAATGCAGTTGTTCTATGTTCTGACAGCATATGGCATGAATATGTTCTTTTCTATTTAATACAGGAAAATTATTCAAAAGTTTAGACTTGCTTTAATGTTTTTCATTCCCTTGTAAATGCTTTAATTTTTTTTTGATTGCCTTCTGAGCAGTATCAAATGCCAGGACCACAGTAAAAAAAAAGGCCTTCCTCTGAAGTGTCTTCCTACTGAAGTGTCAGCATGCCCAGTAACACAAAAATTTAGGAAAGGAGCATTTTCAGTGCTCACTTCTTAGAAAACAGGCGTGCCTTGGTAGAGATTTCAACAATGAAATTATTGTACATATATTTGCTTTAATGCCTCTGTTGTTATCATGTTTTTTTTAATGGCAGTGTTGGTTGTTGCCAGATGTTCTGCTCAACAATGCTTCAGCACACATGGGAATGCTTGTGATGGCCAATCAAGTGAGCTGGCAAAATAGAAACAGATGTCCATGGATGTGTGCTCTAACACATCTTTAATGAAACGGAGTCGTTACACAGATGATTACATTGCACTAATCACCATTTGCTTATCTTAGGCCCTGCACCTCCAGTTATAGACCATCTAGTGTCCTAGTTCTGAATTACAACTTGTTTATTCGCCTATTCTAGTTTTTGCTGCATGGGATACTAGCAAAAGAGAGTCTAGGCAGGAAAAACTGCTTGAAAATGCTGGGTTAACAGGAGCAGATGTGAAAACTACAGCCTGGCTTGAAAAGTGCACAAAATGGACTAGAAACATGCTAATTATTTATTTTCTGCCTTTTATCTTTCAGTGACTTTTGTTAAACAACATGTATTTTTGAGCTGCAGTTTAGGTCTGGATACAAAGCCACTCAAGGTCCAATATTGCAGTGAGAGTCAAACATTACTAGATGCTCTGTGAGAACAGAGATGTATGCCAAACCAAACCCTAGCGGTACAGCTTCCCTTGATTTTCCTGGGGCTCTTTAGCTCAACAGTAACTAGTTTCAGATGCAATCAGATGGGCTCAGGAGGGCAGAAATTTTGCAAAAAAAGCTGATAAGTTGGTACGTCCTGCAAGGTAATTGCATAATCTTTCAGTTTTTCCCTGATTTAGCACTGAACTCCAAATTAGTTACTAAACTCAGGAGAACCTAGGGTGAACAACATATTTTGTCTCATCTATAGGGAGGCTGTGAATGCTTAAATGTAAGATAACTTTATATGTTTAAACTATAACATTTAAGACAATCACCAACCTCCAAATACCCCAAACCATTTTATTATGAAAAATTACAAGTCTGTAAAGGAATAATAACTAAGAAGATTTTACATCTGCATCCAAAATAGGGATTGAAGATTTCTGGCTTTTCCTTGCAGCCACAAGAGCTGGAAACTAGAAAGCTGGCTGAGATTTGAATAATGAAGGTCTCCACAGACATCCTTAGGAGGCTCCCAGTAGCATAGTGACTGCAGTTATTTCTCTACCCAGTAAGTACAGCCTTGCTGTGTCTAGAATATTTGGTGAGGAAGGGTAAATAAGAGGGGGGAAAAAAGTTTCCTGTTTTTTCCTCCATTACTCCTTCGTGTTGCTTCAGACACAGGGGCGCTGTTGATTTTGCCTTTGTCAAGGCAACAAAGTATTTCAGCTTTGCCTCCCAGGGGTTAAATATGGACATGATTTTCAAAAGATTCTTAAAATGAGAGTTGGAGAAGGGACAGAAGCATTAGTCCTCTGTTTAGTGGAGAGCTACACAAAGCTGGGGGAGTGTGGTGGGGAAAGTTGAGCAGGTAGTGCTTGGGAGACACCAGGTAACATGTCCAGATCCACATGCTGTGACCACCAAGACCTTGGTTTCCTCCCACCCTGGTGACACTGTAGCATGGCATGGCTTTTAATGCTCCTGCATTGCACCTAGGGTAACCCTAATGGCCACAGCTCAGCATCTGCATCCTTCAATGTACCCAATGGGAGGCGCCAGCCATTCCCTATTTAGGTTTAAATTGTTAATATATACTTTGTCTCTCCTGCTTAGTGCTTTAGGGAAATTTTTCACATACTCAGTGACAAGTTTTGTGCAAGGGACCTATATGTCACTTTAAACCCTTCAGAATTTTTTTTTTTTTTTGTATATCTTACAAAGAAGCAGGGGAACCTTTAAACCCCACAGAAACAGTTATTTTCAGATTATATTTGGTATAAGCTTGGTTTTAGGCCAGGTGTAAATGGACGGTATTCTTTCAAAGTATGTTCTCAAACCTTCTTTGCACTTTTCAAGTGAAAAAGGCTCATGTATTTTTGGAAGAGTGCAAACAATGGAATGCCAGATTTCAGTTACTGTTCTTAATATATTTAACCATTCAGCATACTGTAATTGGCTCAATCAAAAGTTATTTCCCCAAGTAATACAAACAAGACCCAAAGGATGATGAAATAATTCTAAAATGTCAATCTTTCAAGATTCAGATATGTTCTAATAACATTACAGAAATTCCAAAGGTCTCTATTTGGAAATAACAATAATCCCAAGTATAGGCAGATTTTTAAGGCAAGAGCTAATAAAGTTATTTGTTCTCTTAACTTCCATTTTGGAGTAAATATTCCAAATTTCATGCTAATATAACTCAAAAATATTGTTACATCTAACCTTACAAGGAAGAAGTGGAGTCGCTAGTTCCACGTATACATAGTCGTATTTATATCCTGGCTTCTCACACTTAAGAACATGACAGAACCTACTCTAAAGCTCTTCTGAGTTCCTTGATGTATTTTTTTTCCTTTCCTATAAATATCACTACACTAGGTAATTCAGCCCAGTGAATTATTCATTAGACTTTTAAACCACAAATATATTGAATCAATACAATAATATTACCATCCATGGGTGATGATAATGTCCTATTCTACGTAGCTGCCAAGGATAATATTTGTTTTACCTCTGCTATTCCAACACATCCTAAAATAAATTAAATGACTACACAGCTTTTTCATAAGCATCTTGGAAGCAGGAGAACGGTGAGCTGGGAGGGCTCAAGTCTGGTAGGTGGTAGATGAGTGGACTTTCCATTCTTTATGCTCAGCAGGGTGCTGGGTAGATTTAAATTTACTTCCAAAAATATATAAACACCACTGAATGGAACAAAGAGATAGTAGAAATCACAGTAAACTCAAAGGATTCGATTTTTTACAATTCCAAACTTTCACACTGCTACAAACAGCAGAAACAAAATTGGCTTCTCAAATGCACTTTTACTTTCAGAGCCAAGACTGGAATCTGGGTCAATACACTTCTAAAGTATTACCTCAAATACTAAAGTATTACCTCAAATACTAAAGTATTACCTCAAATACATCCATGGTTTTTTTTCCAGTCCTTATAATCTTCTCCATTTACACATTGAAACTATGAGTCCTAGGAACACTTTCTTTCTTATTATTTTGTTTAATGTTAGAGGAAAAGTTTGTGCAGAAAAAACAGGAATGCCCCATCTCCTCATTTCCCAAGGTAATTCACATTTCTTCTGGATTGTTCTAGTTTTGACTCTGATGGTATAGAATTTTAATTTTTGTGTGTTACTTCGGAAGAGATCTAGGAAGAGGAAGCAACAAGGCACTAGCATGATGAATATATATTCATGGGTTAATTATGTGTCAACAGTGAGTGGTCTTATAAAGGCACTGAAAAGCTGTTGCTCAAAACTTGTGTAAAACTGGAATGTAAGCTATGGGAAGGGGGAAATACTTCAAACAGTGGTCATAACATCAATGTAGGATAAGAATATCAGTACCTAACTCATTATTTTCTCTGGGTAGCCTGTAGCTCACTGGTGCTGATGCTTGAGCAGCTGCAGCTGTGTCAGAGGCTCCGTGCTGGGTTCTGAGGCATGCCTGGTATTGACCTGGTCACACTGGCCCTCCTAGCCATGGCCTTTAGCTTCAGTTACTAAAATACAATCGCCTGAAGAATAAATTTCCCACTTCAATCACATAGGACTTCAGTCAGCTTTTCAGCACAGCCAGAAAATAACAGTCTTCCAGTGTCACCTCTTACACAGGCTAGTTAGAAAATTATTGAGTATTTATAATTGTCTACTGCTTCAAAAACTGAACTTCAGCGTTGTATGTGGATAGCTCTCTCAGTGACTGCTGGGGCCTTGATATTCTTGACCATCCACAGTTCCCGTGCTCCCCACAGACGGTGTTCCTGTCAGGACTGTGAATGGGATGCTAAAGTTTCATCATTTGACCCAGTACAGTACAGGATACAGAATAACCTATGGCCTTCATGTACTATCTGTACCTAAGAATCAGCTGGCATTCAAAGATGGAAAGGATTGATACATGCTCTCCATGGCTATGCTATTAACCAAACCAAGTACAAGAGCACTGGCCACTTCCAGGGGCTCGCAGTGTGGAGTAGATTGGCCAACGTAAAGGATAAGCTCCAAATTCTATTTTTCATGAAAGCAATTGGAAACTAGAGATCCTAGGGCCATGCAGCCTTAGCAAAGACTTTCAAATTTGTGCTACCAAAACACCTAGAAGCTCTTGTGATGAATCAGGGCCCTGACATACTTGGCAGAGCAAAATCTGTGCCAACAGCAAATGGGTGCAGAGGAAAACTAATTTGGAAGAATTAAATCGTTTGCTTTAGAACTCTGTTATGGTTACCTTCCTTGTAACACCACAACCTCATAACAACACCTTAGATGCCTGGGATAGTTTTATGATGAGAGCAAGCTCAAGTATATTTATAACAAGAATAGGTCAATGGTCCAGAGGGTAGTTTCCTATTATGGGAGGGATAAAATAACTGAAATCAATAAATCTCCAGATCATAAATGTAGCTACAGTCTGGGCAAGGTTGAGAAAATTATTAGCAGAGCCTCATGATGTCTGGATATTGTAGCTTGTAAATTTATACATACATATGTGTGTGGTTATGTACACTCTTGCTATTCATCCCCCACAGAATTCATTGAAATGCTGAGAGGAATGTGCATTTGGTGCTTCTTTCAGTGCTGGTAAAAGACAAAAGCAAGAGAAAAGTGGGAAAAAAAGAAAAGAGAAAGAAAAAAGAGAAAAGAAAAAATAAAATATGGAAAGAAATAAAATAAGAAAAAAACAAAAAGAGAAAAGGAAAAAGTGAAAAAAATTAAGAAAAAGGGGAAAAGGAAAAAAGGCAAAGAGGCAAGTGAAGAGAAAACCAGTAATTTCTGGTAAATGCACACTTCTTAATGTACCTTTCAACTTATGGTGCACTTTTTCATATAACTGACTCTACAGAGGCATGACAAAATGGCTTCATGTATTAACCAGAGGTCTATATGCTTTGAGGTTGATAAACTGTTGTGTCTTTTTTAAAATACATATTAACTCTCAGGAACCATTCCCTTCACTAACATCTTTATTGTGAGCTATCACCCCCTTTTATAGTTTCCTAAATTTTATTAAAATGGAAGGGCTTCATCTCTTCAAACTTCAGATATCTAAAGGTATGTTGTTTAAGCTTAGTGTATTCATTTAGGCTCCCTTTGTTATCTGCCAGGAGAAGAGGCATGTCTGAGGAGGGTTTGGTCTCAAGGCTCTAAGACAGTTTTTACCCTAGACTTGTTTCTCCTCCTACTATTTGCACAGTGATTAGCCTCCTTTGATATTAGATCAGATAAATCTCACCTACTGAGCCTAAATTACTTCCTGTTTTGATGTAATCATAATGAACAAGTCTTCAAACTCAGGTAAATATGTAAAATGTAACTGAAATGCTATGTTCATGCTTTAGTTAACATCAATAGCTAGGTGATTTCTGCCATATAATCATAACACTGTTTAGGCTGGAAAAGACTCTAAGATCATCAAGTCCAACGATTAACCCAGCACTGCCAAATCCACTACTAAACCATGTCCCTAAGTGACACACCTACACGACATTTAGGTATGGTGACTCCACCACTTCCCTGGGCAGCCTGTTACAATGCTTGACAACCTATCTAGTATAGTAATTTTTCCTAATATCCAATCTAAACCTCCCTGACAAAACTTGATGCCATTTTGCTCTATTGCTTTTTGCTTGGGAGCAGAGACTGAAATCCACTGTCCATCTGTTACTCGGCAAGAATGGTGTAAGAGTATAACGGGGAGAAAAACCCAATAGTCTCAGTTGACAGAGCAGATGGAAAATATGAGGTGTGTGAACTGTGTTTTCCACAGGCTGTTTGATGTATTTTCTAGAGATGAGCTTAATCTAAGTCTTGACTGAATTCAAATACTCACTAATTTGAGAAAAGTATGAGCCTTGTATTCAGATGTGAGCTTTGCCCCCCAGGCAGCTCAAAGATTGAACTGATTAGGCTTTCAAAGGACATGACTGGTTTGGAAAGCTTTAAAAAAATAAAGGAAAAATTCTGGAGAAAGTCATGATGCTCTGATGTAGCTGGTGATTCCAAGGCCATAGTCACTCCATGTTTTTATTGATTTTGTGTTTGCTAACCGCATTATTGTGTTCCTTTCTGGTTCAGATAGATAAAAAAGTTGTTCTGTGAGAGAAGAAATAACAAAGCCTGTTTGCCTATATATTTAATCTAATGTACCTATGTACACTTTCTGCAGTTTTAACAGATAATCTCACCTTCCTATTAGTCTTTCTGGTGTCCATTGCTATGTTTTCAGCAGTCCCCTATAACCCAGAGGTGTCTCCCTTAACTCTGTTAAATCCTTCCTACATGTCCATGACCCCACCCCTGACAGTGCTTGTGGTTCTTCCCCCCATCTGTGAACACAATTCCTCCCTGTGTCCCCAGCACCCCCAGGGCAATTTCCCTGCCCCACCCCCCAGCCTGTACCATGCCCTGCCGTACAAGGCAACAGAGCCCCTGCCTTGCCCAGAGATGTGAGAGAAGCCAGACAGTCATGTCTTGTCTTTTACCCGTTTGCTGGTGCAAACTGGACCATGCACACAAAAGTCATCAGGAAGAGTGATGAACAGGCAGATGGAGAAGCCCCACCACCAGAAATATTTGTAGCCACTTGTTGGTAATGGTAGATATTGCTCTTCAACACACAACCACAGTATATTAAAATAATTACCAAGAAAAGATACAGGCAGCAATATTTCATAAGCCTGAAAAATGCTCTCCTGTTTGCAGGGTATTATTTGTTACCAAAAAAAATTTTAAAATCAGTGATTTTTAAAAAGGCTTTAGGTATTTGTCTTAACAAACTGTTAGCAGTTATAAATAAGGAATGTGTTCAAACTCTTGCCAATTATCCCAACCAATGTAAAGCTGTGTATGAGCCTGGAGAGGCAAGAATTTCTCTAGCTGAGGCATTTTAAACGAACTTAGTTTAACAAGGGTGTAGAAGAAAGCATGAAAAAGGAGCCAGAAAACTTATGACTAAATGAAATACCTCAATGTTCAGAGCCTAAGCTGGTGTTTTTAGGAGCTGTCAGAAGATTTATTAAGTCTTTTAACTTTACTACATGCAACAGAGAAATTTAAAAATTATAGACCAAACAGGGGCCATAAGGGGACTTGGAAGAACCTGCAGGCTGCAGAAATTGCATGGAGCTGATCGGTCAGGTCTCAGACAGTCAAGGATTACCTTGGGACAACTGTCAGACTTCTTCAAATGACAGTAATAAATTCATATAAATGATTGCATTGTAGAAACCTGAGTCCTGTCCATCCCTATCTCTTAGGGCTGCAGTAGTGTCAGGTCCCAGGGAGTGGTGAATAGGAAATAGTAATAATCTGTGACCTTGTTAAGTTATCTTAGTGGCCAAACAGTTCTAGTAAGTCTGGAGCTATCCTGCTGGAAAAACTTCCCATGTTGATGCGGTATAAACCATGACTGACTTTTCTGTCCCAGGCAGAACCTTACCAGAGTCCCATATGGAAAGAAATGAAAAGTGTTTTCCACTTTGAAGAAACATTAGGGTTTGAAAGGCCACCAAAATCACTAGGAAAGCCAAAGGATGCAAATGGCAGGAGACTCAGAAAGAAGGAGGATGGGGGAAAAATAGTGGAATGATAGAGCAGTGATGTAGCAGAGAAGAAAAAAAAAAAAAAAGGTGCTGTAGAAAGTAGAAATGGGAAATGTATTTAAGACCAATTAATGTTGATTCAAAAGGACCTTGAAAGCTCAATGGGCAAGAAATAATGTCTATAAAAGATGAGCAAAAATAAAAAAAAAATATAAAGAGAAGCTTATTGGAAATTCAGAAGAAAATTAAAGAATTGCAGGGGAAAACTGCAAAATAAAGGGCATATACTTGTGAATCTATAGCCTACGGGGGGTAAAATTTACAGTTCCTTGGCTTTGCCCAGAAAATCAAAAAGTTATTCTAAAGAGTACAAGACACTTCCCATGAAACCACACTGAAGCAGGAGTTGCAGATAAGTTGAAAAAAAACCCCAAATCCCAACCAAACAAAAAGACCAGCTCAGAGAGAAGTACTACCTGGAACAGAAATTTAAAACCATCAAAATGAAATTGTCCTTTCACATAGACTGCAAACTCAGTGGAGACATTAAGAAAACTGTGCAGATGGTCAACTAGTGAGTATGGGACTGGCCAAGAAAAGGTTACACTAACCTTTTGAACAGGTTTCTAATACATGTTAGAAGTTGATAAGTCTCTATTTCACCACAGATGGGTAGTCCTATTTACCTACATAAGTCAACAAAAGAATCAGGGAATGTATTTCATGAAGCAACGTCATTAGACAAGCAGAAGATATTTGGGCAGGTAATTGCATTCTTGCACTGAAATATTTCCTGGCGGTGGTCTGATTGTGTGTTATTTCATCAGTGACAGCCTGCTCTGGTGTTTGGCTGCCTGGTAGGAGGTCTTTGCCCCAGCAGAGTGAGAGCCTGTGGGGTGAGAGGCTTGTGTAGCTCTCTGGGCGCAGAGAGACACCGGCATCATGCTTTGAGGGGAGATACAGATGCTGTCATCATGTGGGACACATACTGTAACACTGGGGCAATCCCAAGTATGTGTTCCTGTCAGACAGGTGGCATCCAAATGCCTTGGTGCTGCCTTAGGAGAGGCTGAAACCTCCTCCCAGCACTCTCAGTTGGTTGCACAAATATTGCTCCAGTTGAGCATGAGAGCCAAGATGGTGTGGGTGGTCTTCAGCTGGTCTCCAAGACCCTGGCTGTAGATCCCATGGGAGGTCACTGTGGGCACAGACATTAAAATTCTTTCCTGAAAGCCAAGGTCTACTTCCAGTGTAGCAGGACAGCACATGAAGCCAAGGTCTACTTCCAGTGTAGCAGGACAGCACATGAAGCTGCTAGACCGGCACTTCTTGGGTGAAGCTGGTGATTAATCCCCTATTAAGTTTTACCCTTATCTATCGAACTTAATCCTTTTCTGAATAAGCAGTGTTAAATACTCAAGGAAGCAGCTGGCATTCAGTCCATTCTGTGGTTTGTAGTAATTTTGCACGGAAACAAAGTAGGAGCTTTACTGAGTTCATCCTATTTACCTCCATCTATGAGCATGTGTTGAGCAGAAAGAGACTCAAAAAAGAGACCTTGATGGTTTTGGAGAGAGTTTTTGTTGATATTGACCAGATTGTCTTACCTCAAGATGGTTGAAACTATACTCAGAGTTCTCTCTCTCAGCCCCTTCGTTTTCCTTTTTTCTGTGCACTCAAAATGGTGCCTATGCCCCACTTTTTATGCCACTCACTTTCACAGTAGTGTCTGATAGTATACTTGAGAGTACATTTAGTGGACTAATGTGAGAAGCAGGCACCATCCAATCGTGTTCACTTCATAGTTAGATCAATGCCTTGGTTGGGAATGCAGGATTTCCTGAATGTGCTAAGGAGTGCTTTTCACAGGCATAAAATGAAATGCTGCAGAGTATGCTCAATCCTGACATTTCAGGAGGTAGATCTCGCTCAGTAAACTCTTCTGGGAAGAGCTATGTAAAGTTACATAGAAAAAGCTTGTATAATTATGAGACCACATGTAACGGAGTGGAATGGAGTCAAAAGAACACTGCTTTTGAGCCTGTGGAGCAATAGTTGCAAAGCAGTTACATAGGAGACTTTGTATGTCTGCCTGAATTCAAGCTACAGAAAATACTTGATGAAAATTCTAATAAGATGGTGGAGGCAACTTACACTTTCTTCAAGAGAAAGACTTAAACCCTTCTGAACCTTGACCGTTCATGGTCAGCAATACTGACAACATCACTGCTTCTCTTCTTGGGCTTTGGTTGCCTTTGTAAACTCTAGTACTTTCTGTATCTCCTTGTGCTGTCTTCCATCTGCCAACAACAAACTCCTTCCCAGTTTCCCACTCTCAAAGCTGTCTAAAATTCTGTTGACCAAAGAACAACTCTGAAGCATGCATCAGGACAGCAAGCACAATCTAACCAAAATCCCATCTGTTATCTGCAAGGTCTCCCAGGTACCAGAAGGGAGCTTAAAACCTAGTATCTCAGTGACGAAAATGCCTTTTCCCTAAAGCCGTAGGAACTAAATAGTAACAACTTGTTGCTTTTCTTGAAGTCCAGAGTACACGCTGTAATAGAAATATCTGTAAAATCTTTACCAGATCCTGGAAAATCCAGTGGAGAAAGTGAAAAGTCCACTCATTGCTGCAGTAATGATCAGGCAGAAATCCAGTCAATTTAAAGCAATGTATTTTCCAAGTAGTGATTAATGATTTTAATTAATCTACATGAAATGTAGTAGTTTCGTTAATATAAAAAGATTCTCCCATATTCCTTTGTAAACTCTAAATTTACATTAAAAGATTAGATAAGGTCCAACAGAAGACAGTCAAGCCGTGGAAGAAACCAAAACCAGGCATTATTTGTCAGAATTATTGATGGTATCTGTGGCATATTATTGATGAGTTATTATAAACTATTATTGTACTGGTTTTTTAATAGGATCCAGAGGCTTCAGTCAGAACTAGAGTACTACTTTGTAAGTCTACATAAATGTATATATGTATGTATACATTTACATCACATGCACAAAGACGAATACAGAAATACAAAGGGTTTATTCTTTTGAGAAGATCAGAAATTGTTAGAGCTTTCAACTCTCCCGCTTGGCTTTATACAAGTATGCTTTCATGAAAACCAAGACAAAGAGAGAGGGAGATGAAGGACAGGAGAAAGAGCAAGAAATCAGTAACCATCACTTACAGATCACAGAGCCTGGAGAAGTAAGCATGAAAAATTACTGGATTGACTCTTGAGGTACTTAAAACCAACAAACACTGAACCTTTTAGAGCAATTTAACTACCCAGATCATTATTTAGTAAAAAATATAGCCAAAGCATGCATAATCAAAGAGTTCTCTAAATTGCATGGAGACAGCTTTATGGTATTTGGCTTTTACATCAGAGCACTGGCCTGTCGCCTATAGATGCATTTGAGACATTTGGCAAAATAAATAACAAATAATAAATACTCTAGCATTTGATGTAGGGTTTTATAAAACCTTGCCTCAAAATTAGTTCAGAATTGCCTGGGATAGGAGAGACAGCTTTCAAAATATTCATGAAAGAATTCAAAAATATTTACAGTGCTTTTCTTTAAAACAACATCATCTGGAAAGGGGGAAACCTGGAAAGTGTTAATACTGCACAGGGCTGGATGCAGTTGTGGTGTGGGTAAAGGAGGTTGCCAGGAATACGGTCCCAAGCCGTATTGGATATGAGGGCTGTGCTGGGTACAGCTAAAGGAGAAGCCAAAAAGGAGGTGTGAGGGTTGCCTTAGCTCCTAAGACAGACACATGCTCGTTGAAAAAACTTGAGAATGAACTAATTAAAACAGCACTTCCAGCACAGCTGGGCAGCAAAGTGATGTGAAAGCCAGCCTCATATTTTATATATGGAAGGGTATACTCTCCCTGGAACTACACCCTGATCTGTTGTGTGCATTTCTAGGTCTCCCATGGAACAAATGTGCTGCATATTGAAAGGCATCAAAGGAGAGCAGCAAAAGAGACTGGAATAATATCAAGGCATATTGGTAGATCACCCATGCTTGCACCTGAATTACGGTAAGGGCGTATGTGTGTGCACACTGAGGGAGATAGAGGGATGTGGGTATTCTGGCTTGTGCAAATTTGGCTGCATGCCTCATGCTCACACATGCAGATTATCGCAGACTGATGCATAAATCCTCCTCTGGCTTATTTATAAATGTTTCTACTTGAGCACATTTAAAAGGAAAACTGAAATTACAATCATTTGCTATACTTTACAGCTTCAGTTTTTTTCTGGAGGAGTGAGGGCTGTGAAGACTCTTTGACAAAAAATTTAAAAAAAGGAGAAGAGAGAAAATAGTGAAGATGTCACACATCTAAGGCTGATCTGGAGTGTGTGTGTTCCCTACTGGACAGAAGGCTTCAGAAGCAAGGACAGTGCAGATTAAAAGGCGGTTTCCTTTGCCAGTCTTTAACAGCACCTTCCACTGATGCGGAGAGGATGGATGTGAGGAAGAAGCAGCAAAGGAGCAGGAGCTGCCTCCCTGATCTTGGCTGCATTTTGCTCCCAGCTGCCTCAGAGCGGTTCCCAGGCAAGATTCCCCCCAAGGAGCATCTACAAAACACTGCAGTATCAGGATACTGTGTGCAGGTTTGGTCTCTGCAATATAAGCAAGATATTAAACTCTTAGAGAGCACCCAAAGGAGGAAAATGAAGATGGTGAAGGGTCTTGAGGGGAAGCCATATAAGGAGCAGCTGAGGTCACTTGGTCTGTTCAGCCTGGAGAAGAGGAAACTGAGGGGAGACCTCTTCTCAGTCTACAGATTTCTTGTGAAGGGAAAGAGGAGGGGCAGGCACTGATCTCTTCTCTGTGGTGACCAGTGACAGGACCTGAGGGAATGGCCTAAAGTTGTGTCAGGGGAGGTTTAGGTTGGATGTTAGAAAAAAGTTCTTCACTCAGAGGGTGGTTGGGTACTGGAATAGGCTCCCCAGGGAAGGGGTCACAGCACCAAGCCTGACAGAGTTCAAGAAGCATTTGGATGATATTCTCAGGCACATGGTGTGACTCTTGGGAATTGGTGCAGGGCCAGGAGTTGGACTCAGTGATCCTTGTGGGTCCCTTCCAACTCAGCATATTCTGTGATTCTGTGATTATGTTGCCTTCAGGAAGGAGCAGTGCTGCTCCTCTTCCCACACCTGTGCTTGAGGCTGAGCTCTAGAGGAGGGTCAGAGACCTTTCACTTTGCCTTGAATGGGAGGAGGAGCCCTCCGGCCATACCAGCACTCCACTTCATCCTGGGGAAATACGGGTTTTGGCTGTGCTCAAAGCTGTCCCAAGGGCCTCAGTGTTTAGTGCTGTCTCTAGTCCTGTTTTGCCATCTGAGTGAGGAATGCAGAAGCAGTTTCTGTTGGGAGTCCTGGTGCGGAGAGCCTGGGCTCACAGTCTGCCCTGCGCCAAAAATCGCGGGGCTACGCATTACATGCAGGTTATTAAAGATTCTGCTTACTTTACAATGGTCTGTTAACAACTCTAATGTCTTTAACATGTGCAGTCCATTGACTTTTAAGCAACATTTTATTGAAGTAACTGCCGTGGTTATTAGGCAGTAAGATTTACGCTTCATTTTCAGTCCTGGATCTGGAAATCTGGAAAGAAAAGAAAAGAAAAAAAAAAAAAACACCTGAGAAAGAGAAGCAGAGGGATGACAACTACCAAGAGACAGGGAAGGTGCTGCTTGGGACAGCACTCACCACACACCCTTGAGATATCATCCTCATATTTGCCAGGAAATGATTCCTTCAAACCAGGGCATGCTGAGCAAACTGCTAACAGAAGAAATACACAGAGCAACCTCCTCCTTGGTGGAAATTCAGTATGAGTTGCTTTCTTTCCCCCTCTCGGTATGAAATAATATTTGCAGATGTGAGCTGTGGGAGAGGTTTTGTGGCACATTTACATTGCAATGAGGTTTGCATTAAGGAACTGGCACTTGACTTTTGTTCATTGAAGAATTAGTGTAAATCTTAAGCCTTCATAATCCATTGGCACGGGCGGCAAATGGAGTATTTCAATGCAATGCTGGGTGTTTCTACTGGCCGGGTGTTTTCAAGTCTCACGTCTGGCATAAATCTCTTTTTAATGTAAAATGAAATGTTTAAAATAACTCATTAAGCAACAATGTTCAGAGATTTTTTTTCTCTATCTGGAATTTTACGAGGTGTGTTTTTGCATTCCCTAAACTGCTTCTTTCAGTTTTGTCATTTTTCTGAGCCACCACTTAGAGCTGGCTGGTGCACCAAGAGCTGCAACCACTCTCGCACAACTTAGTAAAACCAGAGATAAGACATTTTTGTACATTTATGGTAAAACAGAGATTACAGCCTACTGGCTGGTCTTGGCCTGCTTTAGTTCCTTTGTTTTCAGAGATGTAATCTCTTCTTTTTCATCCCATCGCCCATGTCTGAACTGATGGAAGATGATTGTCTGTCATACTCCAGGCTTAAGTTACTAGCCTCTCAGCTGCACAGAGGCCTTGAGAAATGCACTAATATATTCACAACAGGAGGAAACTGCCAACAGAAACAGATCCTGAACTGGTTCCCAAACAGGATGACAAAAAAAGTCCACTCGGACCACACACAATCCCTCTGCTTTGCATGTGGGTCCCATTGCACACACTCGCTTTGCCTTTGCTGTATAAACAGCAGACAACTGAACTCTTTATGGTGGTACATAACAACGCCTCAGTTTTAATGAAATATTGCATTTAACTCAGCACCTCAGAATTTACCCCAGTAGAAATCCCTGTTTCTCATGAAGATGTTCTATGCCCTTTGGAAAACACCACCCCAGGCTCCTTTCAACGAAGTACCCAAATTCCAGAGCAGGGCGAAGCACCTGCACACACATTATGTTTCCTACAGCTCTGAGGAAATCTTTGATCTTGAGTTGTTCTTATTTATATTACTGTGGCTAAAGCAAAGTAAAACCAAAACAACAAGTCCATATTGAACCTATAGAATAAGCCCAAATTGTTCTCTTTAAAGCAACGATTAATCAAGCTGTTTAGGAAAATATCGCTTTGATGATGCCATGTATTTAAGCTAGACAGCTATCTGGAGGGAGAGGTTTTCAGCACAGGTCCCTTCTTCAGCATAAGAATTAAAAATCCTGGGAAAGCAAAATCAAATATCTGTGAAAAGGTACGGTAACTCTAAGGCACAGAGGCACAAATTGTAAAAGTCTAGAGCCTGAAGTACCTGCAAAGCATCTTTCTGGTTTAGACTAATTGTGAAAATGCTCTGCCTTGTGCCATGCAAAGAAAAGTTTATTATGGACTGAAAATGCTTGGCTGTTCTAAATTCCCAGCCTAATATAAAGCCTCTATAGGGGACTTTTCCAGCACTGGATAATAGCCTAGCCCAACACCTTTAATAAAATCAAGGTGACAGACCATGAAAACATTTGCTTCAGCACTATAAGCAAATCTGATACTGTTGCTGAAAGATGCCTCAAGGCATCTGTACAAGTCTTCAAGAGAAGTGGTGGTGTGCTAGTATGTGGGGGGGCTTCAGACCAGTGCCTCATGGACAATGCCTGTAACTTTGAAATTTTAAACTGGCTTCAAACACAAAGAGCTGGGCTAGAATCCTATACAAAGATTATGGGTCAAAAATTGTCATTTAAGCATAAAATTTATTTTACCATTAAAATTAGAGTGTTTTTTAATGTTTGATCACATGAGAGATGTGGTTTCATAAATTAACACTGGTAGAACATGAAGGAGTCCAAGAAACAAGCATGAAATTATTTTACACAGCAGTTCACAGCCCACACTTCATCAAACCCAACACTACAAGTGTAAGATATGCAACTTCCCATCTAAGGAAAGAAAAAACTAAAAAAGACTAATACAGCTCACTTTTGTTACTTTCAAATGCTGTTTACCATATAAACAAGTAAAGCAGGTTTTGTAAATCCCTGGACAGGAAGCTGGCAATAACAAACCTTCAGCTGAATTCAGAGTTCTTTTGGGACAGGGGAGTTCTGTTTAGTTAAGCCTCCATTTTTGTGCTGAAATCTCAGTCAGATTTATTTTAAACTACCTCCTTATTTTTCTGCCTTTTTTTCCCCCACATGTATGCTCCCAGCTTCAAAGCTCAGATATTTTATATGATTATACCAAAAGTTTTCAGAAAGATCTCTTCCCAAATTTTTTTTTTAAAATAAGAGGTTTCTCAGGGAAAACAAGGGGAGGGAGGATGGTGGACTGTTGAAATGGTACAAAAATTGTAGTTTTGCTTAAACAAGCCAACTTTCTATGCCTCTTTTTTTTTTTTTTTTTTTTTTTTCCAATGAGACAAACAAAAGCCCTGTAGCATTTCAGAAGGAAAGGAGCAAAACAATAATCTGGTATACCAAGTGCTAGATGTATAGCATGTACTATTTAGAGATGGGTATGAAAAATGCTAATGCAGAATGTAATTTTTAATCTCTTTACAAGATTTTTTATTAAAGAAAGGGTAGAAAAATGATTTTAAAAGATCTAAAATGCAGCTGAACATTCTGTCTTGAGGCCACTATGAACTCAAAATTCAGCCATGTGTAACAAAGTCCCATAAGACCTATAAACTCCTTAACTCCCTCTTAATCAGTTTTTTTGGAAGTTTTAAGAACTGCTTAAGTTTTGGGCTGCTTCTCTGTGCAGAGATAATGTGTCCCAGACAGAAGGTAAATTGCAGTAGGTAGACTTCCTCATCAGGAATGAAATTCATCATGTGACATAGCAATATTTCACATTTATTTCCAGTTTCTGGAAATCCCCTTTTGTTATTCTTTGAGCACTAAAAGCAAGATAATGAATGAGTGAGGGATCAGTTGTGTTATGGTGAGGAACTGTGAGAATAACAGACCCCCTTTCAGGTTTGGTTTGAACAGCCCTGGATCATCTTTATACAGAAAACCACTCCATGTGCACAGACCCTGCCTGTCACCATCAGTGCCTGGTATCCTGAGGCAGGGGGAAGTGGGACATGACTTTTAACACTTTGGGCATTAGAGACCCTCTGAGACCTGTTGCCTTCTCTGCTTACACCTCCCTGCACTCTGAAGAGCATGACTGCAGCATTAGCTACTTTGCCACTGGGCTTTCCTGCTGGTGCCAGGAAATCATAGCTGTGGAAGGGGTTAAAGCATATTTCCTGCTGCCTAAAGCATGCTAAACGTTTATAGCTGCTGGAGATGGGCACTGCTGTGTGGTACTCAGAGATTCAGGTACTTTTTGACTGAGCTGAAAGTGGCTGAAGAAGTTACGGAGCTCCATCCTTCCCTGGTATTTACTAGGGGTGTGCCTACGTGTTTCTCCCACTTTCAAAGCAGAAAGTATAATATGGCCCTTAATATCTAAGATGCTGTAGGTTTTGTTCTGTGGTTTTAATTTAAAACACCATTCAAATGTTCTGTTCAAACACTGTGTGTTAGAAGTGGATGTGGCTCTTTTTACCTTTGGAGCTCTGGTTACTTCTGCTCTCGCTCAATTTTCTGAAAATGAGAAGATGAAAAGAAAAGTT
Source organism: Myiozetetes cayanensis (assembly GCF_022539395.1). Classification (NCBI taxonomy): domain Eukaryota; kingdom Metazoa; phylum Chordata; class Aves; order Passeriformes; family Tyrannidae; genus Myiozetetes; species Myiozetetes cayanensis. Next base: position 80,228,631 of record NW_026087411.1, on the reverse strand, counting down.
TTATTTTAATATGAGGGAAAACCGGTTCAAAACTGGTTTTCAAAACCAGAGGAGGTGTTTTATTTTTCCCTTCCACAGCTTTGTGGGGTCAGCAGGCACAGAGCACCTTGATCTGAACTCTGTGAGAAGTAGGGACAAGGATTAGTTGTGATTGTCACTATTTTAATTACTTTTTAAAATTTTATTCTGGATTGAAATGAAACAAGAACATTCCTGGCTGGGTCTGCTTTTAGGTCTTCATTCATTCACTTGTTTATTATTTTGCTTAGCTTTGAAAACACAATATTAAAGCTGAAGTATGGCAGGGGTACTATCTAAGTCTTTATCTATTTGTTTTTAACTACCATTAACTCCTGCCCAGCACTGGGATTTTTAATGGCAAACAATTCTGGCCAGCACCTACATAATGCAGATTATGGGAAAAGAATAAAATAAAAATGACAGCATTTTAACGTTTAGAAACACCTCGAGTCAAGCACACTCTTTCCAGTATTTTTTCCATTGAAGCTGCCCTGTAGATTTTAACATGTGAGAAGCTCGCTGCTGGGAGCAGCTGAAAAGCGCTGAAATGTAAGTGCCTGCGTGTGCTCGCGGCAACAGTTCCTTGCACGTCAGGTCAGAGCTCGTCTTTTAAAACCCTCCAAATACATATTTATTCACATTTTGTTTCTGTTAAAAGTCCAAATGAGGCTTCAAGGTCTATAAGAAGAATATGTGTTGGGAATCCTATTTAAATGACTGTTTATAGGTACAGGCTGGAGAGGGAGTTTGGAAAAATCTGCATCTGTGTCAGTAATGGCATTATTTTGCAGTGTACTGCACAAAGAAAAAAGAGCTAAAGGGAATGGAAATATTCTTTCAGTTGCAGACATTAACAGCAAAAATATTGCCTATAAACAATTATGTTGCCATAGTGAAAGGTCTAACATAAAGCATTTTAAATGGGGGATATGCTGCATGATTTACTCTCTTTTTCTCAAAAATATACTGTGTTATATGTACTGAAGTACATCTCATTTATTCATCAAAGGGATTTAGTCCACAGTTATACCGATATAAATGATTTGAGAAATAGCTTTTTAAACTAATGAAAATCAGGTGTAACTTTAAGTTAAATACTTTTTCCCCTGGAGTTATTTGCATTTATATTGCTGTAAGGAAAAAAAAAAAAAAAGGCATGGTTAAAACCCATATAATTAAATAAGGCTCTTCATGCAATAATATTAAAAAAAAAAAAAAATTGCCTCTTCTAGTGTTGGTTTCTGACTTGCTTGGAGTTGGAGGGAGATTCTCCTGCATTTCCACCCACAAATGGGAGCTGGGAGCTGCCGAGAGAGGCACTGGGAGCAGGAGAAAACTGAATCATGTCAGAAGCTGTTTTTCAAGATTTTGCATGTAAAAAGTAGTCCTTGATTCCTGTTACCAAATACTAAAATGACACTGAAATTCATGAAACTTTTCGAATGACTCACATGTTTTAGTCCAGGAAGCAGGACAGTGTTTACAGCATGAACTTTAGCCACTCTGTGTCCCTAAAAATTCATCCCAGCAACTGCAACCAAGGGAACAAGATTCTTTGCTTCATGTCTAAATAGGTTTAAAGTTGGTTTTGCTGTTTTTAAATGAGACTTCTAGAGACCCAACGGCAGGCTTTTTCTCATACAAATGTTTCTACAGACAATCAACACTAAAAAGTGAAATGTTAGCATCTTGAAGCAATCTCCTTTTTGCTCACTCAGTGTCAACATTTACAAAGGAAAAATTGCAATAATGTTGAAGATTACCTTTTATTCTCTAGCGTCTGCATATCGGCTAAGAAACAACACGTGGCACTTAGCCAGCAGATGAAAGCCATAACACCAGGGCAGGGCAACCAAATGAATCTGCAAAATCATTTTACTAAGTAGTTTCTGCTTTAGGTCTTTTTACTTTAACAAGATCTTACCATGCAAAAAATTAAACAAAGAAATGAAGAAAGGAAGTTCTGTGAGACGTGAATTTATAGCAAACAAAGCCAATGCAATTGCTATTTTTTTTCCTAGAGTTAGATTCGAAAATAAGTTCTTTTCAGTAAAATCTCTGGGAAATGCCAGGGAAGTTACAGATAAACCAGTCACTCACCCTCATTCCCTGCTCTCACCATGTGGTGGCAGCCTAAGGCATGCGTTCACCAGGCATTTTCAGCTTTGTGACTGCAGCCAGAAATACATATCCAAATGTCGCTCCACTGGTGCTTTCCCACTAAAGGCAGCAAATGACTTGTTTGTCGAAATGCTGAGCCATATGTCCCATCTCCATTAGTACAGACTATTCTCTTTTAAAGAAAGGTGAGACAAAAAGTGAGAGGTGAGATCAACATAGGCATAGCATCCAAAATCTGAAGAGAATTTACTGAAATAATTCTGGAAGACAATTGACACAGCACCTTTATTTTCCATTGTGGTTTGTTTGAACATTGATTGAAATCTTTGGGCATGTTCATGAGCTGTTCCCTCTCTCCTTCCCCCTCACACCCAGCTTTTTTCCATTTTTCTGTTTGCCTGCGGTTTGGTTTTTATTCCCCCCACCCCCGACCCTCTGCCCTGCCACCAAAATATTCCAGTTCAGTCCCAAACTACAAGCAAGTCTTCAGCCTTTGGAGTGGAGCAGACCTACTTGGTGCTCAGAGTTCTGTCCCTGTGCAGTTGCAAAGCAGACTGCATGATACTTTTGAGACTGCTCCCTTTATGTTTGTCTTAGGTTTCCTATGAAAACAGTTCATGGAATTCAAAAACAACAACAAAAGACATCCTCTCTTCAGTTTTTCAACATCGTGAAAAGATGCACACCATCTTGCTTTAGATCTCAAATGTGTAGCGAGAGAGTAAATATTTTTAATTGAATCTGCTCATGGCATGCTCATTTTGAGATGTCTGTGCATGTAACTCCTGCAATATCTTTGCCTCTGACTATTCAGTTTCCCCTTTTTCCTTTCTCAGTCTTCATCAGCCAAGCTCACTGCCCCTGTTCATCTTTCCAGTGGTGCAACTTTTCTGCAAAGTCCATGCCCTTCTCCTGTAAAACTTCTCCCTTCATAGCCTGCTAGAACCTATGTTAAATGCTCCTTAACTAAGTGACATACGTATTTGATTATTTGAGTACCATTTCTGTGTTTTCCTAATAAATTCTACTGTAATTCCTTGAGTTCTCACCAGTGCTCACTGGAGCAAATTAAAGAAGGTGACTATTGCTATCAATGTACTATCAGTTAATGACCTGCTTAACTTGACCTCCTGCTTTATACTCATTAACAATAAAGTTAATCCTAATTTACTCAAACGTACGCTGAACATTTCTTCTTGCCTTAATTCAGTACAAGCTGATTTAAACCATCTTCTGACATTTTTTTGCTCATAGTGCATCCTTCAGTTTCCATTCCACGTGACAATAATCATATCCAAACGGAAAAAGAATTAAATAAATGTGATGTGCCGTGACACGCTATATCAGATGCTTTCCTAAAGTAAAGGAAACCACCCACAGTTTCTGAACCCCTGCTAGGCACATCACCCCCTTCTTCCTTTGAAGCCAAGAAGCGGACATGGATCCATGGCGGAACTATCACGACTCCCAGCCCATCCTTGGTGCCAGGGTGGGCATTTTGTGCCTTGTCCTGGCCCCTTCATTTGTGGGTAGCTAACACAACCCAGTGATGAGTGTGTGCATGTCCAGTACCACAATGTGCCTAAATTGCAGGGTATTTGTGTTGGTATCTGCACAGTGTTAGTATTGCTTTTGCCTCAGCATGTGCCCACACCACTTCCTTGGTGCTCCGGACCCTGCAGCAGATGCCACCACCATGGGTTTGTTAGCCTCAGTGAAGGGAAGGGGGCCATCACTGGTGTGGTCAAAGTGGGGGAACCAGCTCTTCCTGGCAGCAAGGGGCTGAGGAGGGGAAAGAGCTCCAGTTCCCACCTTGGTGACTCCGAAGCACCCACTGAAGGGAGCTCCGTGCTGTGCCATGCCTTGTATGCATGTGGCTCACCCTGCTCTGTACTTCCAGTAATTCAATCAGGACAGTCACGTCGTAACCATGTGGAGTCAGTTACCAAGTCACAGTGAATTACTGAGGAAAGGATTTCATAATTAAAAGGGACAATAAAATGAAGAGCTTTCCACAACAGTGGAGTCCAGAATCACAATGATGACATATGAGAAAAAAGAAAACAATTACATTTGGGCTTGGTTTAACTCTGGACAACACCTCTTCAGAAGACAACCTGGTCCTGTTCTCCTCCCAGCAGCCTGCAGAAAAAAAAAAAGGTTTGAAAGAAACAAATTACCATCTGCCCTTGATGGTTAGATAGGGAAAGACATGCTCTGAAGTGGTCAGATGGAAAGTAAGGACCAAGACTTGATATCACGATTCAGAGAAGAAGAAAGGCACATTTAGGAGAAAACAAATCTGCGAGAAGGCACAAGGAGAAACAATGCTAGCAATGAACATTATCATCCAGCAAATCTACTGCTGACCCCAGTGCCCAGACCAAGAGCACCCTGTGGAAGAGTTGTATTTCAGGTACTGTCCATCTTCTTGTACCACTGTGCTATTGAAAAGCCTTTGAGCCAGCTGGCTTTGAGGCACCAAGCTGAATGACTTTCCTGGCAGGGTGAACAGCAACAGCAAAAACATATGAGCAGGGTTGGACTCAAGCTGTCCTGCAACAATCTGCTTTATCCCTCACTAAAGGTTGATGCCTTACCAAAATTCCCGTGAGGAGACCGTGCCAGGTCCTCACCCTTTTGTCCTTAATCTGTCCTGTTGGGGCACATATGATTGCAGGCAAAGTGAAGCCTGTTTGTACTGGGTCATATCTTCTTTAAAAAAACAAACAAACAAACAAACAAAAAAAACCCAAACCAAAAAAACCCAAAAGAAACCCCAAATCCCAACCCCAAAAGTAGAATAGGTGATGTTAGCTGCTTGCTTTACGTGTGACATTCTTTGCTGACATCCTGTATATCCCTGTGTGTCATATATATGGTCATCTGCTGTTCAGGACAGAACAGCTGGGACAGTTGTTCACCTCTATTGGAACTTCCATATGCAGTAGAGGACAAGGTATTATACAGATCAGGAGACTTACATTTTATCCACACCTTTCTTAATGATAAGGAAGTCAAAGTCTCTCAGTTCTATCTTTTAAAACACTTGGTAAAGTCTTTTTTTGGAAGGGAATCTGAACTTCTTCAAACAAAAACCATTAATGGATAATTATTATTGGATGCCCCTAGGCAGTCATGGGGTGCACATACTTACACTTTATACTATAATAAAAATGTTGATTTTATGTGGTAACATCTGTTTTCTCCTTTGTTTCCTAGATTAAATGAAAACACTCATCTGAAATCCAAATCTGGAATTAATCCTCACTTTTGAGATGAAAAGGAGGTGAGTCGTCTCCTTATCTGATTGTTAATCAACTGGGCAAAAGAGCTGATTTGGTTCATTTCTTGATTTGTCTTTCAGGCAATAATCCTTTCCACAGTGTGAGAGACTGTCCTACTGAGTGGAAGACCTTATCTGTCTACAAAGACTATCATGGAAAGAGATGGCTTCTGTAAAGTACCAGCAATAAGTACTAAACTTTTAACTGTGCCCCTAGCACACACAGAAATAGGAAGAAGAGTGAGCTCAGCACTGCATCGTTTTGACTGGAGAAAGATCCCAAATTTCAGAAGTTAGATTGGAGACTCGCATTTTGAGGCCTTCTATGTTGGGATGAATATTGTACTCTGCCTGTACATTTGCTTCTTAGTCAAATATCACTAACATCATGTGAGTGAATAATTAACCTAATTACTTATTACCTTCTGTGTTTTGTAACAATATTGCTTTGATAGTCTCTCACAGTTCTTAACCATTCCCAGTAGTTTCCATGTAAAAGTGAAAAAATTTTTCCTATATAATGAAACTTATTTACATCTTTAAGAGAACAATCAAAACCTGCCTACATTGTGTAGGTAGGGTTTTTCCCATGCAAACATAGCAATGAATTGTCCAGATGGCTTACCTAAGAAAAAAACATTAAAAATAAAAAGATAAATAGAGTTGATTTCTGAACTGAAAGCCGAGAATCTTACACAATGAAATCCCTCTCAAAATTCAGTTTAACTCAATGTTGACTATTGCTCCTGATACTAGAGGGGGAAGTTCTACAAAATTTAAAGCCTGAGGCATTTGAAAAAAATATTGGTTTCCAGACAATTAATCAAATAGAGCAATGTCTCCTCCTACAGAACTTCCCAAGATATCCTAATGATGTCAGTGCAAATGGACTTTCATCCACTGAAGTGGACCAGGTTCATCTAGTGTATATCTGCACCCATTGCACTTTCTTTAAGAGTGTCATAAGTAAATGTAGCCGAAGTGAAACACTATGAAAGGTTCACTTTGAAACCCTCAGTTAGGACTACCTGGCATGCACGAAATAGAGCTTTGCTTCACATCTCAGTGAACATTCTCAAACACCAGCTGTGGTTCAGATTTGTAATAAAACCGGAAACCAGGGAAAGATTACACATCTCAAATGGTAAGTCCTATTGTTGCTAGCTATTACAGAATCACAGAACATGCTGAGCTGGAAGGGACACATAAGGATCATTGAGTCCAACTCCTGGCCTTGCACAGGACCATCCACAAGAGTCACACTATCTGCCTGAGATTACCATCCAAACTCTTCTTGAACTCTGTCAGGCTTGGTGCTGTGACCCCTTCCCTGGGGAGCCTGCTCCAGTACCCAACCACCCTCTGGGTGAAGAATGTTTTTCTAATGTCCAACCTAAAACTCCCCTGACACAACTTTAGGCCATTCCCTTGGGCCCTGTCAGCGGTCACCACAGAGAAGAGATCAGTGCCTGTCCCTCTGCTTTCCCTCACGAGGAAGTTGTAGACTGAGATGAGGTCTCCCCTCAGTTTCCTCTTCTCCAGGCTGAACAGACCAAGTGACCTCAGTTGCTCCTCACATGGCTTCCCCTTCAGGCCCTTCACCATCTTAATTTTCCTCCTTTGGATGCTCTCTAAGAGATTAACATCTTTCTTATATTGTGATTCCCAAAACTGCATAAACATTCAAGGTGAGGCCACACCAGTGCAGAGCAGAGCAGGACAATCCCCTCCCTCACCCAGCTGGCGATGCTTTGCCTGATGCCCCCCCAGGACACGGTTGGCCCTCCTGGCTGCCAGGGCACTGCTGACTCACATTCAACTTGCCATCCACCAGGACCCCCAGGTCCCCTTCCACGACACTGCTTTCCAGCATCTCATTCCCCAGTCTGTACAAACATCCAAGGTTGCTCCACCCCATGAGCAGAATCTGGCCCTTCCCCTTGTTGAACTTCATATGGCCGGTGATTGTCCAGTCCTCTAATTTGTTGAGGTCTCTGCAGGGCCTCCCTGCATTTGTGGGAGTCAACAACTCCTCCCAGCTTTGCTGAAATAAATGATACTATGCTGTGCTAACCCATTAGGACAATATTTAGAGTGTTAATTGTATTAAAAGATATGCCATCTATTTCTTCACCTAACTGATGTAAGAATTCACATTGATTCTTTTAACACAAAGTTGCTGTTATCACACCTTTACAATTGAAAGTAATTACCTGTTTTTCCAGATGCTCTGTGAAGCAGTGCAGTACCTTTAAATTTAGTTTTTAATAGCCAGTAATTCTAACATCTAAGTGAGAAAAAATGTATAGCAACATACATTTTTCTCCTTGATCTCATGGACGAGTGTTGTCTGAAGACTCTGAAACATTCAACAGTGCATCCTCTCCTGGATCAAAGAAAACTCACATCTGCCTCTCAGCTTGGCACAGTCATTTAAAACATCCCCTCCCCACTCCCCCCCCAAGCTCCAGAAAACAACTCTGAGACAAAACCTATACACAAAAGCCACTAGAGTTTGTACAAATTAATTTTTGTTGGCATTTAAAACAAATTCCATGGAACTGACCACAAATATTTGAAATCTCTCTCCTGGGTAATGGTAGCACAATGGGAATGGAAAGGGAATAGTGCACACCTGGATATACAAACTCCCCAAATCAAAGGGTTAAAAACAAGGGATCATTTGTTCTTAAGAAATCCGAAAAACACATTCACCAAACAGCTGCCATGTGACTTGAAACAAAAGCTTGCAAATGGCAGGTTTTAATGTAAAAATACAAAATGAGAGGGAGGACAAAACACCTCTGATCCTCACGTACCGTAAAGCTTTCAATCTCTATTTTTTTCCCTGCACCAGTAAGAGCATAAGCATGAAGTTTGTCTCCTTTTGCCTGACGACTTTGCCTCCTTCTTTCAAACAACCGCAGCTGACAAACACTGACAGAGCTGAGCTACGGCAGCTTGCACCCGCCGTTCCCCCATTGTTCGCTGCAGATAGAAGGATGTTAGTGCCTGCTTTGTGACCACTGTAGTTAAACACCTTAAAGCCTATAAGTAAACTTGCCTGTAAATCAAAAAGGCAGAGAGTTTTCTCATTTCATCAAGTGTAGTTTTAACTGTCTGCTGTCACCACAGCTGTCAGCAGGATGCTTAACTGCTCTAATTGTCTAAGGGCTCATTCCCTCACCCTAACTAATTGTTTAGATCTGCTAATCTGCATCCATCATCTGTGAAGGAGCTAAGGCTGTTCTCATCTTCCAGTTTCTAGGAATCAGCTGTAGTGATTCTGTAACAGGACCTACAACCCTGTTACTTGCAATCGGGACAGGGATGTCCTGTGAGCTAGTGAGAATGAGGAGGATAAAATCTGTTGGAGTAGTCACCCAAAGCATGACTTACCAAGAAATAATAAGCACACTAAGCTGGTACAACCCTGTAATGTTGAACCCAGCAAGGAATGGATAGGGGAACTATGCCAAAACTTTAAACTACCAAGCTCTTAGATAGATCTCACTGTATTTGTAATGGTGTGTGCTTTGTTAGTGTTAGGTATGAAAAATTAATGATGTGAGCATGCATTGCTTCCGTATATCAAAACTTTTTTTTAAAGTGATTCATTGCATTGCAAAGGACTTTCATCTCAACTTATTTATACAACTCTCCAACAGTGTATAGCACTTCATTCAGTCAAATATTTGTCAAAACCCATTTATTTAAAGGCCGATATTGTTTATATATGTAAAGTCATCATTTTATGTGGAGGTTTTTTCCTTCTTTTTCTTTTATTTTTTTTTTTTTTAGTACCCTTGGAATTAAGGCTTGGGAATCTTTAGGCTTTTCTGGTTATTCTACAGGAACTTCCCTTGAGTTTTCCAAGTATTTGTTGTAATTAATATTGAACTCAAATTATCTAAACTCTAAACAGAAGTCTGGCTTAAGTGAGGCCCACCCCCCTGTCAGCAAATCCCAGGTTGCTTCTGTTACCAGTCACAAGTTACTTGCTGCCGGTCCTGCATTATTCTACCAGTTCAGACAAAAGGGTTGGTCAAGTCACAGAAAATTATTTTTGTGACCATTAGTGTCAAGGTTTACTTATATCTTCCTTCAGATATTTCAGTCTGCCTAAACTTTAATTCTGATTCATGACATAGACCTAATACAAAGCTGGGATCTCTGGGATCAATGAATGAAATTCATTGCAAATATTTGCTCTGGTTAATTGTCAAGTAACCTCTTTTCCTTTGTTTCACCTGTTCTCTTTTGGACACTGTTTTTTGCTCTTCCTTGTCCTTGTTGCTTTCTTTCCTCTAGGTCAGATGCCACAGCTTCCTTGAGTGCCTGACTGAGGATGCTAAACCAACCTGGAGAAGCCACATGAAGTCCCCTACAGGGATGGAAAGGCTCTTGCCAGGCTGAGGAAACACATGAATGTTATTTAAGGTCTTTGGCCTTTGACATTCCCATTATGTACCTGCAAGCATTCAGGCATAACCACAAGATACTTGTCATATCTGACACTCTTACAGTCTCTTTTACAGCAATTGGGAAGTCCTGCTCCAAGGAACTTGCAATTCAGTTTGTGTAGATATGTTGAGCATGTGAAGGGAACCCTGATAATTCATAAAACCCAGTACTGATGGGTTTCTCTGAAGCATTAAAGACCAAATCAAAAAGAAATTGGAGAGCAGGAAGAAAGAAACTAGAACATTCCTGGTTTAGGAATGGGGAATGTAAATGCTTAAATCTCATACTTATAAACATTAAAAATTAAGGGTATTTCTCTAAAGTTAGTAATTTAAAAGATTCCTTTATCGACAACCGAAACAGGTAAGGTTTGCTACATTTGCTTTAGTGAAAAAGACAACATAGGGTAAATGGGCTCCTAATCTCAGCACTTCAACTAGTTCCTGAATTGTGATGGGATGACTTTTGCCCTAAGAGATTAACTGAATTGGTCTCACACAGGAAATCTATGGCAGAGCCAGGAAGCAACTTTACTGCAGAGCCTTACTTCTAAGACAGGACCCCATAAAATCAGTAGTCATCATAGCCAGGAGATGACCTGTCCTCTCCCGCGTTCACGGTTCCTCTGTAGACTTTTATTTTCAGGGGAAGTGATTAGAGAAAACTCTATAAGACTTCATTCCTCATTTTATAAATGTTCAAATCTTAAAAAGGGCAAAATTATGAGAAAGAAGGTTTTAAATGAACCAAGTCTGTGCCAAATAGATGAAGGAATCTTTGAAGTGATCCCACCTTTGATTTATGTACTGGCTAAACCTTGAGTTTCAATCTAGATTTCCTCAGCAAATCTCTTAAATCAAAAGTTTCATTGCACTGCCGTTCAGGAATTAATCTGACTGTGAGACTAAGGGGAAAAATATTGTACCGCAGAACAGTAAACTGCTGTAACTCTGAAGTTAAACTGAAACTAAAGAAAAACATGCTTTGCATTATTAGTATGATAGGGCTTTAGCCAGCCCGCAACTTCCTCCTGACTCTTGGCCTGCACCCTTGTTCTCAGGGAGGTTTCTGATTTTGGCCAAATGTTCACTGAAATATGCCCTCTCTTCATGGCTGGAATCACAGACTCCAATCAGCCCAATGTAAAGACAGAGCAGTATTTTAAATTAAACTTATCCAAATATTATTGCTATATTATGTTTCATAATTACTTTGGATCTTTTTTCTTCTTAACATAGAAATGCATTTTGGCTCTACGGCCACACAGTCCCGACACCTCAGATATAATGGTTCTCACAGAGCCGTGAGGTGGCTGTTGGTCTCTTTTCTTTATGAACCCAGTTTAGCAGAGCATTTAAATAAGTGTTAAAACTCATCTCCCATCAGGAAAATGCGCTAGGTAAGCTTTGTTTGACCTCAGGGCAGTGAGCCTGGTGCTGAGGGCTAATGAGCTCTTTTTGAGCCATTATAATTGCATAGTTTCTGGAAAGCAAGAGAGTTGAGTTTGAGCTTTGTCTGGCAAAGGCAGGACCTGAGCCCCAGTCTTTCTCTCCTGGGAGACTGCCCTTACCAGGAAGGCATGTGAAGCATGATCAGTGCTATTTAGGGTATGGGTCAGAAAGACCATTACAGGAGTAACCTACATTCCTAAATCTAGTTAAAACTTTTAAACCTTTAATCTTAGGCATGTTCATCCAGGATATAGAGAAGATTTCAGAAACAGCCTATTTAGGGGCCCTCGGCATGTCCTGAGTGTCTCCAGCTCTTCATATTTATGAAACCCCTTTTTCCTCTCTTTGATCTCTGAAGTCTTTGCCCAGAGATGGGCTTTGCAGTCCCTCACTGGCTCTGATGCTCTGGTACCTAAGGTCCCCAGGAGCAAAGTGATGTTCATAACATTTGCAAACTAGTGATTTACCAAGACGAAGGCAACCATCTAGAAATTAAAGACTTGTATAATTCGGCAAGCAAATAAAGACATTTTACGCTGAATTTGAAAAATTTCCCAACTATATATCAAGTCAATAAGTCTTGCAATTGTCTCATAGTTTCCTGCGCCAGTCTTGACATCCGTAGTAAATGGCAAGAAGTTTATGGTACATGTGAATAGACCATCACTTGCTATGAAGTCTAATCAACAGAAGATTAAATTGAACTCATTGAAAAATAAAAAAAGTGTGTATTTCAGAATGAGAAAAAACAACTTTCCTCCATCAGATGCAATATCAGCAGAGGGAAGACACAGGATTATTTCTGAGACAATCAAAGGAATAGTATGTTCAGTAAACCAGACGTCCTGTGCTCAGGCTGATGGAGGAAAGAGGTGTCAGCATAGGAAAGGTGGGTGAGTGCAAAAAGAAGCAGTCTCTGTAGGAAACCCCATCCAGGCAGAGTCAACTTGACCAATGTATATATGTTAGGTATATAAGGAGCAACTGAAGCAGCAAAAGGTTGGCTTTTTTTTGTCAGAAGCTGAGCAAAAAATGGCCAGGCAGTGTTGTGCTGCTGATTTGGCATGAGTGCTGGCTGCTTTCCCTGGGAGAGGGTAGTTTGAATGGGCATGTGAAGAAATAGCAGAGAAGGAAAGGAGTCAGCAGGGGCAGGGGACCTTCACAAAACATGACTGAATACTGCAGCTGTGCAGCCTTTGATCAGTAGTCAAACTGTAGAAACATTTTGTGCCATCGACTTATGGGAATAAATGTTGAAGATGTCAAAAGAGCACAGTAACCTCTCTGGAGCATGCTATTGCACCAGAGAGAGGAATCTGACTTCTCTGTTTTATTAAATTCTGCTTTCCTGTGAGCAGAGTGTCTCTTAAGGATTCCTTGATGCTGTTTCTCTTAGAATCGTATAAATGCAGTCGGATTTCTTTTCAAGTCTTCTCATATACCACCTGCTGCCTTCCAAACTGGTCAGTGTCCTCAGATGTTATTACTGTGGGAGAAACTATATAAGAAAAATGAAACACATTAGAAAAATGAAAAGTTTGGGAGACACGATGGCTGGACCAGTTGCAAGATACAAAGTTCTTCAGGCTGGTGGTAGTTTTATATTCAGGACTCCTTTGTGCAGGGCCTTCAGTTAACTTTGCATGCTGTTTGCATGCTTTTGATGTTATGTGTATTGCTGAGATGAGTGAGGGGTGTTATACAGTGTATTCATTCTTAACTTATTAGTGCCTGGATATAAGTTTCCATGACAAATTAGAACATGTTTGAATGACACAAAACCAGTTTTTTCTTTAAAATGTATTTACACATATTTCCTCACATTTTAATAGCAGCTAGTGTATTGATTACAGGACCATTCTAGTGGCTTTCTTTTCCCATGTGCAAACCTAACATTATTAATTGTAATGTATATAAAAGGCACAAGGGAGTAGAGGAGAACCGCAGCTGTATTAGCCAGCAGTGTCTACGGGAGCTGTAGGCTCCAGTTGCCCTTGAAGCTGTGTTGTCTCTGGTGCTGCTACTTGAGGAGTCAGGAAAAACTGTCTCACTTTTGAAAAATACGAGGAATTCTGAAGTGCTTTTGCCACAACTCAGTTAAAAAAAAAAAAGAATGAAAAAAAGAGGAGTTGAAACTCAAGAAGTCTTAATGCTCTTGCAATCAACGTAGGAACTGCCATTTTGAAGGAGTATGTTCCCTGACAGTTGCAGGAGAGAAAAGGAGAGGAGCTGCCAGGGGCTGTTGCTTTTCTCTTGGTGTTCCCTGACAGTGTTTGGTGCATTTTTCTCATGAATCAACAATACAGTGGTCCTAGACAGCAGTGGTGAGACTGCCTTTCCTTGGTAGAGCCAGTGTCTGTGAGGGTGGTGAGGCACTGGAACAAGATGCCCAGAGAAGTTGCGGATGCCCCATCTCTGGAAGTGTTCAAGACCAGGTTGGATGGAGCTCTGAGCAACCTGGTCTAGTGAAAGGTGCCTCTGTCCAGAGCAGGGCGGTTGGAACTATTTGATCTTTAAGGTCTCTTCTAACCCTGACCATTCTATGATTCCAGGGGAGTGAAAGCCCTAACATCACCAGAAGTCTTGTTATTTCATTTGCAGCTCTGCCTGCAGATACAGGCACATATCTGCAGTCAGAACTCATAAACAAGCAATCAACCTGAAGTTAATCAAAAGTATTATCAATGAAAATAAGTCAGATCTATATCAGGTTACTTTCTTATTTTGGCCTATTTTGGCTTACTTCTGAGCAGAAAAAAGAATCTGCTAGTGGAAAGCCAAGAGCCCCTGATTTGATGAAGTATGCTCTGAACTTGCCGAAATCCATCCTGATTCTTCCTCACTTGGATACTGGATGCAGAGAAGACTCTGTGATGGGCTGAGTCACTGTCCTCAGCAGTCTCGATGGTTTTTACCAGGATGATCAACTTCATCACAGATTTGGGTGCTAGTGTGTTTCTTCTACATGATAGGTATCCAGGTCTCCCTGTGTCTGTCCTAGCAGTTTATTTCTTATTACATTAGTGGCATAGCTCAGTGTAAATAAGCAAAGCCTTAGTTTCCTGGGAAAAATGATGCTTACATAGCACTTACAGTTCTCAAAGAACTTCTGTTCGATCTCCACACTAATGTGGTTTCACAAGGAGACTGAGATTATTTTATTGCCCCAGGATGCCAGGAAATTTTCATTTGACTTCCTCAGATCTCTAGGATAAAAGTGGAACAGTAAAAAAAAAAGAATTCCCTTTGCTGTCTTAGATTTCTGTTCTTCAGGAAAATATGTTATGTTTTCTAAGATCTGATATTCTGTAGTTTATTTTTAACTTAGTGACAGTATTATTTTACTTTTTTTTTCCACTGAGGAATATCTTGCCCTTTGCTGCTTCCTGCTCCTGGCCTTTTTTATAGGCTTCTTTTTCTTTGTGGAGTGTAGATAAAGCTTTTCACACTTCATTGATTTTATTCAGTGTATGTTTCCTGTCTTTTTAGAAGACAAAAGAGTCAATAACCCATAAAATGCAGAAAATATAACTATCATTAATAAACTGCCAAAAGGGCAATACAAGACCATTTGTTTTCTAATGTCATGTGAAAGGTTTGGTGTTGGTGAAAAAGTTACACCTTAGTAAGCTGTTAGCCAACAGGGGGTGTTTTTGAACAGAAAAACCCCAAAGCAAATTTACACCCCACATTTTAGCCCAATATGAATGTCAAGGGCAAATCTTTCCAAAAGCTTTACTCTCCTATTCAAACCAGGTTAAAATGGCATGGAAAGAATCAGGCACACCTGACTGCAGCCTGGTTTGCTTCAGCATCACAGTAGCATTTATGACACTTGCTGCAGGAGAACTGGGCAGCAGGAAAATATTTCTCCTACCTCTTACTGCTCTTCCAGTCCCAGAGGACTTTTCTTTCCACTCCGATACTAGTTTCTGCAAGGAGCAAGGGCAGCTTGCTAGAAAGCAGCAAAAGCACCTCCAGGCAGAAGGGTGTTGGGGGCAGGATAGGTCACTGCTCACTTCCTCAGGCCACTTTGAGGTGACATTGTGTTGCTAAGGTCTGTAGGTTCAGAAGAAATACCATTAAAGCAGGACTTGTGTTTTGGAGACACCTTGGGAGAAAAGAAGTAATACTGAAGGTTAAAAAAAAAAGAAAACAACACAAAACCAAAACAAAAAACCCCTAGAAGCTGGGTAATGTAATTTTTTGAATCCTTACTGATCACCACCATGCAAAACATCTAATTTCTTTCTACTGCTAAACAGCATTAAGAACACTATCCCATGTCAGCAACTGCCAATATAAATCCACACTTATTCCGTAATTGCTTAATCTGGTTAAAAACTATTTTTAGCCTGAAAAATGGTATTCTTACTTGTCAAGCTAAAGTCAGAAAGCTCCTGGATCTCTCTGTGCCTTTCTCCTAAATATCAGTTCTTCATTGAAGCATTCATAGATCTACTGACTTCCTGTACTTTTGGAGGTGAGTGTGTCCCAGCTGGCAGCAAGGAGAGGTTCATGGGCACTCTGGCTGCCTGCTTGGGGTGTGAGAGCCTGGTAAAGCAAGGTGGGTGGCCTTTCTGCTGTTGGGGCTGGGTGAGGGAGGTGATAGGTTGTGGGGTGGTGGGTGCTTTTGACTACGAGCTTCAGCAGTCCCTGGCTACTGGCCTCAGCTTTGCCCTTTGCTCCCACTCTTGATGTCGACCCAGCCCTGGGCATCCTCAGATGACAACTCAGTTGTGCTTAAATGCTGAGGAGCAGGAGCCTGCTCTGTGTCTGTTCCCATCAACTGAGAAATGCACAGAAGTCCTTGCAATGAGATTAGCAGAAGTAGTCACGGCTCTCTTTAATTCCATTCCAAGTTAAATCATTTGCCATTGGCCCCATCAGGCCTGGAGTAAGCTCAGCTCAGTCAGGAGCATTTCTGACAGCCCTGCTTGCAGGCTACAGGCAGAGGCTTTCAACTTAATGCAGTCAAAAAGGCTTGCAGGTCAGTTTCTTTTACAAAAACACACTTTTTATTGACTTAAACGTTCTCCTGCATTGCTACTCTGTGCTCCTGTGTGGTCACCTACCTTGTGTCACAGCACAGACCAGAACAAATGATGAATAGTGAGCTTGGAAGAGAAACATTCTATTCCCTTCTACATGCCAAAGCCCTTCCCCCATCCCTCCTGCAACAGAGTGGTGAAGCAGATGAAACCTCTGGGACACAGACCTGTCTCTCGAGGTGTTTCTACATCATCATGTGTCGTCCCATTTCAAACATCCATATTTGTTAATATAGTAATATATTCAGTAAATGTCCGGACCTTTGCAAAGACATGTGAGACCAAGATATTCAGTTGTAAGAAGGAAATAGAAAGATGTATCTGTGAGTCACATGCATTCCCTCCTGCTTGTTTTTGTTTTGTTTAGATTTTATGATTTTTTTACCTTTTGTATTGCCCCTTTTCTCAAAATGTCTGGTGGATTAATTACACACAAAAACTGAACTGTAATACTAAAAATTCTGTGTTTTCACAAGCCTTTCAGAGACAAAGCTGAACAAGAAATGAAAATCTCTAGCTTTGCCTTCATACGAGCATGATCCCACCATACCTAAAATCCACGTCAGGCATTAACTTAAATTTTATTCCCCTGTACATCCCTCGTTTGTGTACGGAAGCGTCTGGATAATCTCCTGTCTCCATCCAGATTTAGTAGCAAAGCGCTGCTGTGGGACTTCTCACTGTAACACAAAGCCTTCCTGAACATATTCTGTTCTATTGATTTCACTGAAATCCCATTATAAATTAATTTCATTTATCTGTTTTTAAGATACATTACCAGTGTTTTTATTTGGTATTGCAAAAAGAAGTCTATACAAAAAACTTTGGCAGTAAGACTGATAGAACCTAATATATTACTTAACCAAACTGTTTAAAGATAATACTGCTTCTGAAAGGACTAGACTTATTCCAGGCGTGCTGCTTTGCTCAGTGATCTTGTTATCCAAACAAGTCTATGGCTTTGAAATGAAAATGGTTTCTTCTAAACAGCTATATTAGGATTTTCATGAGCCCCCAAAAATCTGTCCCTCAATTCTTTATGAGGGAATTGAGATCAGCATGTTGCATTTCTGAGGTTCTGGGTTTGCTTTTGTATTTCAGAGTTGGTTGTTTGTGGTTTTTTTACTTAGTGAAAAAATGAAACATTTAACTGTACAGATGAAAGAGGCATAAAGTGGATACAGTATGAAGTAGGCAAAAATAGCTTAATATTGTAATCAGTTATCTATTTTGACTATTATGTGGTTTTAAAGGGATAGACAAAAGACCTCTCCTGTGCCAGATAAACCTCCATCAGAAGAGGCTAAAATCTTACTCAGGTTATGGTATTAAGTATTACATTACTTTCTCATGTTAACGTTTGTTCAGACATATGTTCTTTTCCTTCAAATCTTGTCGGACTTCTTATGCCGTTTTTATAAGACAGCCTTGACTCTGCACTAAACCATGCCACTAACACGTTACTTAATCTAACTGGCACATTGTAAAATTTTACACATGCGCTCATCCAGATAATTACACAATTAATTTTCACTTAGTACAGCCGAAACGGGGATAATGAAATTTCCACTGGTGTACTGTTACGTCCGGGTGTTAGAGGTCAGCTTCCTGTTTGGATAAGGGTGAGTTTAAAGAGGATTTCTGACAGTCTCCTTACTTCAACTGAGTCTAAAAACACTGCAATGGAATTTCAATTTACAGCTAAGTTCAATGGAAGGAGCAGATGTTGGGAGTGTGCCACTACCATTCTGGGAGCCCTTTCTATGCAGGTGTAGTCAAAAGTCAATGTCCTTCATCCCACTCTTTGTATAAAGATAGAGTTTAGAGTTAAGCTGACACTTGATAATAATTTCTGCACTTAACTGTAGCTGCTCAGTGCTTTGTAGAACTATCCCCAGCCTGAACAGTCATGGAAACCTTTCCTCTCTTGCAATTTTGTCATTTTCAAAAGCACACACATGACAAGACTGAGACTCTTCCCCCTGAGGATGTGTGGTAGGAAAATCACCACAATATAACATAACCAGACTGTTTACACAATGATGTTTACACAGTCACTGATTTTGTGCATTTCTTCTTTCTCTTTCTGTCTAGCTTCTTCAGTGAGTTTTATACCGTGGAGTTCAGAAAGAACTAACACTTCTTATGGTAGGTCTCGTTTCCTTCTTTTAATCTCTTTTAAGTTTTGTTTGGGTTTTTTTTAAACTCATTTAGAAGTCCTGCTTTATTCAAAACTTCAAGTTTCATGCTGTTTTCCTCTATTTCAGTCTCTTTGATGCCTTAAGCATACTTCACATTTTTTTAAGGCATCAAAGTGTCTGAAATTATATGCTCTCCTTCCTCAAGTAGCAAAAGATGTAACTAATAAAATCTCTCCTCTGTAGACCACACCTTATGTTATCAGTGCCTAGAGACCAGCTTCAGACACCTGGAGCTACAGATGGATGCACTATATAACCCTGACTATAAGACATGTCTACACATTTATAAAGAAAGGTGGAAACCCTCCAAAACAGATATTTCAAAAGAAGAATAAAAATTCAGTTTTACTGATCCATTGGGAAAAAAGACACCTGAATTGAGTTTAGTAAAGATCCATAGACAGTCTTTGCATCTCCTTTCAACATCAAGGGTTACCCTGACAGCAAAGGGCATGTATGTGTTTTACAAAAGGAAGGAGATGATATACTGCATTACAGACATTGCTATTTGTTGTTGATCCTGTCTCAGAATGCAAAGCTCCAAGTGAAATCCATATGTATGACAATAATTGGGTGATCAAGAATATACATATTTATACATATACATCCAAACAAATATGAGCAATGCTTTCATTACTGAAGTTTGGTATTGTTATCAAACTTGATGGTTTTGCTAACTAAGAAAATGTAAATTGTATTCTAAGCTAGTGATTAAACATAAAAAATACACGACTGATAGAAAATGTGTGTGCTAAGAAAGAATACAAAAATACTTCTTTTTCATTTTCAGATTTGACCACCTTTGTTCCAAGAGGGAAACATTTTCAGGAAACACAGTTGTTTGCTCTAATGTTTTTGTTCTAATATGTTTGTTCTAATGCTCCAGGCATTAGAAATGGTACCTTTATCAAGAAAACTGGTAACATAAAATTAAAATTATACAACACGATCGTCACTTTAGTTGAAAGTAATAATATAGTAATGAACGGTATAGTATTAGTAGTAATGTAGTAATGAGTAATATTATAGTGATATAGTGATATAATATATACACCCTTCCAGTAGTCTACATTTTCTTCCTCCATGAACAGCATCTTTCCTGTTTTCATTATGCATTCATCAAAAAACACAGTGTCTGCAGCCATGTAAGATTTGCAGAGCTGGCTGCAACAATTTTTGCATTGAATATCCAGGTGTGAGCCCAAGGCCTTGCCTTTGGTCGCTGACTCCACCAGGCTGCTGCTGTACAATGATGTGCTGCAATCACCTCTCTGCAAACAGGGATGCCCTCAGTGGGGAGGCAGCGATGAACTGCCCTGGCCCACAGTTGGGGAGGAAGAGAAGCACAGAGGCCTGTCCTCTGCTCTCTCCACTTGAGAATATCTTGCCTCAAGGAACACAGAAGTACCTTGGATGGAGCCAGGAAGCACATTTGGAATGAAGAGTAATCTGAAATGCAAACTAGCCCCTGCTACACTACACACCCCTCACCCCACCTTGTGCCCTTCAGAGCGAGAGTCTACCACAGCAGTTCTCGTGATTGGTTTATAAGCTTACTTTTAATGATATTATCAATTTTTTTGAGTGCTATCTAGAGTTAACAGCCCTATTCCTAACACATCTCTGAGCTATGATTTGCCAGTGCAGAAACAGAACTTTTCCATCTCAGGATTTTAAGGTTCTGGGACATGTTAAGACTGATTAGCTGGCACAAACCTGGGTTACATGTACAGGTTACACATGATCAGGATAACTTATTTCCGCAGTTAGCAGGTATTTCCAAAAGTATATGTTCTATTTTTCTCTGAGTAACCTTCATTTCTTCCAAAATTTTCAGTTTGAAAAAAGATATTTTGGTTTATTCTGTAATGTGTTTTTTGTATCGTTAATCTTCTTGAACTGATGTTAAATAGAGGATCACTTCCGTTTTAATTTATTACTGTAATCCGTGCTCAGTCATCTTTCTGGCTTCCCAGCTTTCTGTTCTACAAAACTGGCTGTGTATTGCCATGACCATCTTCTACCACAAACTGCGCTTCAGCAGATGCTCAGCACGGGAGTCAGAAATCCACCCACAGTTTCAAGCACTCAGTCAGTGGAGAAAGATAGGCTGGGCAGAGAGGGAATTATTTCTTCTTAGAATAATTAAGTAAAATAAAGAAAAAATTGTCCTCCTTAGTTTTCTATCAGTCAAACTGAGACCTCAAAACAGTATGTCCCACTAGCAGCCTAAACTTGGAGGGCTATTTCCCAGTGAGATATGCACTGTTATGCATCCATCTTTATTTACCTTAGCTTTACTGGTTTCTCCCTATGGTCCTAATGAGTAGCCTCCTTAAAAGACCCTGCAGAGATATTGTCTCCATTCCCACTTCTTCAAATGATCTTTTGTTTAAGGCTTTCCAGCCATTCATGCAGCAGGTATCCTGTCCTTCTGAGGATTTCTTTAACATTTCTTGCTTTCAGTACAGAGAGTTCCTATACACAGCTGCAGCTTAATGGTATCTGTAACAAATTACTTTCTATTTTAACAGGTGCTCCTCCTGTTGCTCCAAGTTCATTCCTCTTCCTTCTCAGGCATTTAGGAGATGTGCTGATAAAGCTACAGTCTTTTGCTAGGCAGGCTATTTAACAGGGACAAATTGTGCCATCATAACAAAAAACAGTAGTTATACACTGATTGAGACTACTTCACTCATGACAGATTGTCTATATTTATATCTCTGTTTCTGGTTACATCTTTCTCATTTTTCTGACTTGCCCAGATTTTAGAAATCTGTTATTTCTGGCATTCTGATGTCTCTGTGTTTCTCTACAGCTTTACCTTTTTTTTGTTTGTTTGTTCTTTTTTCTTTCTTTTCCGTGTATTTGGTGGTTGTGGGTTTTGTTTGTTGTTGTTGTTTATTTGGCTGGGTTTTGGGTTTTTTTGAGGGGATTGTCTTCTGTCTTTTCTCTCTTCTCTCCCTTCTCTCTTCTTTCTCTTCTCCTCTTTAGTCTGGCAGTCCTAGAGAAGGTCTATGTGTGAAATTCTCTAATAATGCACTGATTGCATCACTATTTTCAACTTTCTTTCCCTCCCGAGACTTAGAATAAGCTTTGACTTTCTTTTCGGTATTTTAAAGAAACCTACACGATAATAAAACTCACATCCTTCATCTATGGCCATTTATGGACTACATCATGGCATTAAGCCAGTGGCCATCATGAAAGGGTATAAGAAAGCTCCCTCCCTGAAGAGCTGTCAGTGGGGCTATCTTTGCAGGATCACCTTGTGCTCTTCTGGACCTTGATAAATGGATGTGGAGAATGGAGAAGACTGCATGCTGAAGCGAAAAATGGGAGAGAAAATGTCACCCTAGGTGTCAAAAAAAATTTTAGCTTGCAGTGCAGAATGGCAATTCTCCCTGCAACATAAGGAAAACTTGTGAAGGAAAAACTGTTGCCATTCCTCTAGGACAACCCAGCCCAGTTAAATTATCAAAATTTCAAATCCTTAAGATACACTGTGTGAATTTTATGGTGCTTTCTGACACAAAAGTCTCAGGAACAGCCACAACATATTTTTGGCAATGTGGTGGTTTGAGTCGCTCTCCTTTTTTAAACAAATTTCTGTCAGGAGAAAAATGTGAGATCCTTCTGCCCTCCCTATAAAAGCAAAACTTCCACTAAGCACACCTGAACATCAGCCACAGTTTTGTCTATGTCCTGACAACTGGCTTCTGCTTGCACTTTTTCAGGAGTTTTGGCTGACTGAAGCACAGACATCCCTGCTGATCATCCCATTGGAGGCATGCTATCATGAGCAGAAGATATTTTACTGACTACTGTGAACGGCAAACTGCTGCATTTCAGACCTGCATCGCCTGGACTTGTCAGTAGTTGGGACCTCTCAGAAGAGATGGTGAACGTGCAGTGAGTGGTTTGAGCAGCATTCCTGTTGGGGGATCCTTGGCACCACCACATCCCCGGGTCCAGGCCGTTGTGTCTGACTTCTAGGGAACAGAGAACTGCTGCATCCAATGCTCAGGAAAGTCAGGCAGGCTGGCCACATGGAATATAGATGTACAAATGGCAAACATCACTCCTTTTCTCATGACGGCAACCAAATATTTGCCAAAACCCCTCCTACAACTAACGAGCATTCTCCCTAACCCTGCCTCCCAGTGCTGCAAATGAATGGATGAGGGTGATGGGGCAAAGAGGAAGTCCCATAAGTGCACGCTCTTCTCTCATGACTCTTATCTTCTTCCCTAGGCTTTTCTTTTGGGTAGCATTGGAGGCAGACTGCTGGCCCAGATGGACTGTTGGCTCAGTGTGGTACAACTAACTCATGTTCTCAAGAGAACAGCACAGATAATATCCTCCTGTGGTGAGCATTCTGCTTCTGAGATATATCAACACATTTTTATGCTACTTTTGGGCATAAGTCCTCCATCTAAAACACTAACAGATCTAAAAATGGGTTTACTTTGAACAGACATCTGCAGCTCTTCTCCTACTGCAGAGATGTGGCTTTGGGGAGAAAAAGTTACAAGATTTTCTGCATCTTCATTCTGGAAAGACACAAATTTTTTTGAACCATAATTTGGTTTAGATATCTAAATGTGGTCAATCGATGTTTGTCATAAGAATGTGGAATACTCTGCCTGTAAATTAACAGTTTTAGCTTTACTTAGTGAGAAAAAGTGCTCATTACTCCCAAGTAATTTACTAACAATATTATTATATGAACAAAAAAAGTTGTAATATAATCTGGCATTTATGACTTCCACATAACATCAGTTGCTAAAGCAAGAAAACAACAAAAATACCCCTTTTATTCACAAAAATCCTTAAACTAATAAGCATGTTCCTAATATTAAAATCAAGTCAGAGATCCTATTGACTTTCATTATGTATAATTTATGACACTTGGATGTAGTTTAATAAGGTCATAAAAATGTCAGTTGTGGTATCTCATAATACTTTTTATAAACTGGTTTTACAGTCTACCCTTTGTTCCAAAGTTCAAAGTGACAACTGAAATGCACAGGTTGCCCAGGGGTTCAGACTTTTGCCAGAAATACTGACTGGTGAATACCTTAATTTCTAATATATCTATATATTTTTTCAAAATCTTGGTAATTGTGGGGAACATTCCTTTCCTCTAGATGTGCCAAAGCTGCTATTTTTCAATTTAAAGAAAAATATCAATAATTCAGTAGAAGGAACACATTTTATTGCTATACACTTTTTTCTTTGCTTTTTTTTTTTTTTTAATATGATATGAAATGAAAACTGTGCAACATTTATTCCTAAGCAGGTCAAATTTAAACAATACTTCTAAGTGCTGTTACAATAGTGGCATTATATTGTCCCTTGTCAGCTTTCAATTACTTCATCCACCTAGCTGATCACTGACTTATTTCCTGGCTTAGGTAAATAGGACTTTTGGTGCACTTCCCTTAAGTTATTTCAGAGAAGATAAATTAAATAATGATTGCAATTTAATATTGTGATAGTGCTAAAATATTTCCTTCAAGCTTCAAGTTTGACCACAAGTTTCCAATAATATACTTTTTTTCACTTGCTAGCTCAAACCTGAGGTTTTATTAAATTCTACAGCTGCAGTCAGTATTTATGTTTTCTTCTAGCAAATTGGACATTTTAAATAATAAAGAGCATGAAGTTATATATATAAACAGATGACACTTGCAATTCATTTAAGGTGGAAACTTTATTTAAAATTAATAAAATTCCACACAATATGGCACAGACGTCCAAATTCTTAGTTCATTATGCTGAAGTAAATCTGGGGAAAATCCACTGACTTTATTGAGGTCATTCCAGGATCATAGCCAAATACTCAAAACCTCTGCTGGGTGTATATTCCTAAGGGATGTAGAACCTTCTGTGCACAGGGCCCTCAGTGTGCAGAGGCTGGTCCATCTAAGGAAAGTGTCCCGTTGCTTTCAAAGAGGGGGTTAAGCTTTCTGGACACGTTGGGAATTGAGGCATTAGAGCAGACTTTTCAGTGAAGATCTCAATTTCATGGCTGATCTTCTGCAGGGGAAACTGAGGACTGAAGAGGAGGTAAAAGCCTGAAGTATGGCTTTAGAGGTGTGTGCTGGAACAGTCCTCTTCCCTGCAGATAGACACAGTCCTCGTTTCACTTTGCCTTTGCACTTTGATGGTTCAGCTGCACGTTCTCTTCAGCAGAACAAACTAATAAGCAATAAAGTATGTGGTGTGTGCCATTTGCAGATAAATGAGGTGTGGAGTTCTCATTTTTCACTTTTCAATTGTTAATATCCTCTGCTATTTATACTGTTTCTGACCACTTGTACGCTGAAGCACATCACTGCTGCTTTGGAGTAAAGGAGTTCTGCAAATGGTACATCCCGTAGAGTAGCTGCTCAAGGGGTAAGAATGGACCCATGTTGAGAAATTCCTCTTACTTTTCTTCCAAAGACTCCACAATGTCTTGTCTTTGCTGTGATGATAGCTGTGTTTACATGTTCTGACCTTGTGTGATAAGCTGTATGATAGGTTCATCTCAGATGTTAGCTATAGTTTTCCAAAAGGGAAATTCCAAAATAGACATTTCAACCCAGTGCCCCAAAGAAACACTTGAGCATCAATGTGTACTGGGTTAACTAGCTTGGACAGAGAAAAGATTTGTTGCAGATGAAGTTCCTAGGGAGACAAGTTGCTGCTGATCCTGTTCCTTATAGGAACTTATAGGATGATGCTTAAGGACAGAACATCATCTAATGTGCTGACACTATGCAAGCTCATCAGTAGGCTCTCCCCACTCTCAGGAGCCTGCAGTAGTCATAGGCCAGTCAGAGGTGTGTGAGGAAAGGGTGATACTAGTGACAGGACAGCAGCAGCTGCTCACTGGCAGGTTGAGCAAGGAAAGAGCATAGCTTAGGTCTTCTACTTTCAGGTGTTTTTTTCCTATGAAGGCATCTGTGGTGAAAGCACACCACTGGGCAAAGGAAGATTCACCCTATAACTGGTCTTTGACCATTTGAACTCTGCTGTTTCTGAAAATGACAAAATCTTCCATTGATTTTAGAAATAGTGACTACATAAATAAAAAAATAATTAAAAAAGAACCCAGCAACTTTTTTCTGGGAAAATAACCCCAGAGTCTTACAGCTGATCTGATCTCTCCCCTTCCCACTGTCCTGCAGGAAATTCTGACTTTATGTTTATTTTCCTTTCTTTAAGATACTAACTTTAAAAACAAAAAGTAAAGGAATCCCAATTGCGGCCAAATCCAAGTCACACAGAAACAGTTCAACAATACATAATGCAGAGGATTCCAGCAGATTTGCAAGTAGGAGGCTAAAATAAGACAGAAAGTAGCAGAGAAAATTCTGGTATTTACATGGATACAGGCTTTCTACTCATGTTACTGTAGAAGTAGGAACATAAAATAAATTTGTGTTGGGCCAAGCTCACCCCTGCAATAATTATGTCCGAAGTGTCTAATAGTGGAGCAAATCTTGGAGATATTTAACATATGAGTAAGGAAACACCACATATGAAGGAGGTCTTCACCAGGCTGAAGGTAGGTTGGGTACAGTAGAGGATAGGACCTGGACTTCAGCGCTTGCGAGCACAGTCATATGTCATGTGTGTAAACTTCAGTTCATCCTCGTCCTCCCCTTCAGAGATCTGGGAATCCTGCCTCGTCTCTCTGCTCTGCACAGGGGACACCTGCAGAGAAATGATAGAGACAGAGGACAGTCAAAGATAGTAGACTTCCTCTTCCTCAGAAAGTAAATTTATTTTTGTGGATAAAGCAGTTAGACATTTCTTCTTGACATGGTCTGCCTTGATGGCCAGAGTGCATATCCTGACCTCTTCTCTGGGGCACAGGCACCCTTTCAGTTGGTAATAAAAGTCCCTGTGAAAAAATTGACCTTGAATTTCTCAGAAAGACTGTGAGAGAAACAAGACAGGCAGTTGAACTTCAAGAGAAATTTTCCTCTGTCAAGCAAACTCCAAGAGGAGCTATGCATGCATAAAATACCTCTCTGCTATCATTTCCACTGGCTCCTTTGGGAAGACTCAGCATTTTGCAGCCAAAGACCCATGATCAGCAAAGCATATGGCCTGCTAACTCTCCATTTGAAGTCTAAATTCCAGCTGAAATCAGTGGGGAGTTTAAACAGGAGTTGGGAGATTCAATATTTTACTGAGCATTGGCCACCAGTATCAGTGCGCTGCTTAACTCATAAACTATATTTACAATTATTGCTCATGTTCATCCACTGACACATTTCAGGTGCTTATAGATGCTTCTAATAGTATGCCATAAATCACCCTAAAGAGCTGGGATTCAATTTTTAGAGTTCAAATGGGAATACTCAATAGATGTGAGTGTTTGCAGGATAAGGACCTATTTTCCAGAACAGGTGCTTAAATGAAATGATGAAGTCATTATAGTTGAGCAACTTAATACAGAGAAAAAGCTCACATTATTCTAGTGCCTATAGAGCCCTGGCAAAAGTGATTAAATTAAAAACTTGAGAACTTATTAGGTAGGAGGATTAAATTTGGCATTTCACTTGGAGAGCCTTTTGCGGATGTGGGGAAGAAAAATAATTTCTTTTTGTGCATATATAGGTCTTTTTTTGCCACCTGGAAAAGTTGCATGGTTTTGACAACGTTTCCGCTTTTTTTCTCCTTTTGAGTTTGCTCCTTTTCTATGCTGCAGACCTCTTCAGTGCTATGAAAATCAGGGTTTGATCTTGAAACAGGCATGTGTTCAGGAAGGTACAAAATGTCTCTTGGAAAGGCAGTATAGTGCACTCTTTGTGGTCGGGAGTGTGGGAAACTCCATTCAGTTCATTTTCATGGCAGAAGCACTGAACCACATTAACACAGAAGGAAGACGTAGAAAACGTTTAATGGTACTGCAACGCTTTGTTTATTCTTAGCTAAGCCTACACGGCTTCCAAATGAGCCCACTATGCAACGTGACTACATAAGGTTAACTGCTGGGTACATTAAGCAAAATAGTCTCTCTTAGATGCTTGTTTAAGTCATCATTTCTGATCATTTATCAGACTTAATGTGCTACAGCAGACTGCAGGTCACAATGTGTCATTTCCAAAAGAACTTTGACTTTTCCCGTTCCAGGGTCAGGAACTGGTAATGTTTAGCTGAAATGACTGCGTTGCACTTCATACCTTCCAGTATATCCAGAGGCTTTGGAGAGCCATTCTTGATAGACCAAGGCACTGGCTCCAGGTATTTGGGTATTAAAATCTGAGGGAATTGCTGAAGTACAGGGAATCAACTGAGATTGAAGCCGGCTGCAAAAAAAAGTCCACTTCATTTGTTGCAAAAAGACCATGAGAATTACAGGAAGGATAATTATTTTTCCAAACTGATAGTGGGAGTTCTCTCTGGAGAGAAAAAAAAAAAAAAAAAGGACACATATGCCCTACCCCATGAAGGTTATTTACATGGAATTTAAGAACAAATTGAAAAGGCTTGAGGTACAATTTTTAATATATTATGTGAGCATTTCGCCAGTTCAAGGTAAAACAATAAGGCTATTTATCTGGTGAATTCTACAGCTAAGTGAATAGTGTACAGCAGAAAAAGTTTGCTCGATGACTTTTACTCTCCTTTTTTAATCTAGGAAGTATTTGCACTTTTCAGACCTATGATTTTTCTAACAGGCTGAGGTTACATTGGTGGGGATTGGACAAGGAAAAGATGGGAATGAACATTTTCTGTTGTCTGCCATTTCCTTTCTATATGCTGGGCTAAAGTCTGTTTTCAGCTGCATTTGTGGCTCCATAGTAGACAGAGTAAGAGGAGTGGCTGTATTAAAAACATAAATCACAGAACTAACATGAACATACGCTCCAGATATCATGACACACTTTTTTCCTATGTATCAATTGCATATTCACATCCTACATGGTTGCATAAATATTGTAGGTGAAGATGGAACTACTGCATCTATTATCTAACACTTCTCATTATAAGAACCTGCTTTCAGCTGTAATAGTTTTACCAGATTTTCAACTATTCAAAAAAAATTTTTTTTTTTCTTTCCAGGAATACCTTCTTGGTATCAATTAGTCTTTGGAAAAATTTCAGCTAAGATGCTCTGGTGTTTCTAAGAGTTTCAGGGAGAATACATTGTTTTTTGAAGGCTGAAAGAAGTTTTTCAGATAATTTATTGACAAGCACTGCATAGCTGTGCCTTGAGGAAGAGGCCTGAGATTTCCATCAGGGATGTGCCTTTTGCTGAGCCTGTTACAATTTGCCTAAATACCAAAATAGTGCACCTGTAGAGGATGGCTGGGCATGTTCCTGTCTTGGACTGTGGATGCAGGGCAGAACTCTTTCAGCTAATGCAAGAAGATGTAGGGAAACTGTTGTGAAGTGGTGCTGGAGGCTGGAGACTCATGAGGAGGAGGGAGTGCTGAGAATGTCATGTTATAGCAAGCTGGGAAGACAGGCTCATCCTAGCTTCTCAACCACTGAGTTAGTGTCATGGAAGTCTTAAAGAAAGGCTCAAGAAGAAAGAAATATTCTTATATTTGGGTCTTTATGCAAGCTGGTGTACATTAAAGAAGTCTTAGGAAACTCTACAAAAGTTGTGGAAGTGAAAAAATATTGACTAGCCAGTCTGATCTAAACTGGGATGGGAGTCCAGTCAGAAAATAGTACATAAAGCTTAGTTAAAGGCCATTTCATAATACCATATGTTCAAGGGAACAGGTCAAACTGTTGTTGTTTGTGGATCTTGATTTTTTTATCTTCTAAAAATTCCTCTTTTTCCCTATCTTAATAATATTCTACTGAAACTTAGAATAGTAGCAATTAAATAACAACTTTCACGTAATTCTGCAGATCTAAGAGAGTTTATAGATTTATGAGGAATCTACTCTGTAAGTAATCTAAAACACCATTTTTTTGAGACCTATGAAAGAAGTGAAGAAAAAACCCCCACTGATGTTGCTAGGACTATTTGCTTCCTTTTAAAATCTTCATTATGCTTAAACAGGTACATTTCAAAAGAACATGTGAGATCCTCTGTGAAGACTTTCTAGACCGAGACTGTTACAAAAAGTTGCCTCTCTCTCCCAAGATGTTCAGGAACAGAAATTGTAATTTGGGAAGGTAAAGCTTTAGAGGACAACTGGATTCTAAAAGCCAGTTATATTTAAATGTCTCATTAGCAAAACTGAGTTTC
Organism: Myiozetetes cayanensis; assembly: GCF_022539395.1. Classification (NCBI taxonomy): domain Eukaryota; kingdom Metazoa; phylum Chordata; class Aves; order Passeriformes; family Tyrannidae; genus Myiozetetes; species Myiozetetes cayanensis. The sequence continues at coordinate 80,198,824 of NW_026087411.1, read as the reverse complement.
CCACCTGTGAAGGAAAAACTTGGCAAGGATGGTAATAAATAAATAAAAGAAAAAATATCTAATCAATCCACAAAGAAAAAAACCCAAGACAAAATTAAAAAAATCCAGCTACCCCACACTCATTCTCCTTCTTTTCTCCCCTCAAGAATAATAAAAACAGAGAGAAGGTTGGGGTTTTTTTTTAATTAAATGTTTACTGTCAAAACAGAAGACATATTCTTCTTCCAAAGAGAATTCACTCCTTGGTAAATTCTATTGCCTTAGTCTCCAAACTTCTCGGACATCTCATAGAGTGAATACTTGTAAGAGTGCTGAGCTACACGAGTCTAAATTCAGTATACAGACAGCAGGAGGAGGCAGGATGAATGGTGGGAAAAGATAAGAATGAAATGAGTTGGTAAGGCAAAAGCTCTTTCCACCTTAAAAAAGGTAGAAAAGGGTACGAGGCACAATCTTAAAAAAGGCTTGAAAGAATCCCTCAAGTTCAAAGCAGTCTGAGATGTCTGCAAATGCCTAGAATATTCACATATTTCTAGTTGTATCAGTGAGCACTTGTGTGCCACATGGTGTTCTCCCAGGCAGCTAAGTAAGGGTCATGGTGTGCCTGCATGTTCAGTATGGTTTGTTCATTCCTGATTTCCACAGCAGGAAATGCAAGAGGAGCTTTATTACTGCTCCATAGTCAGAGTGGAGTTCTGAGATCACTTTGAGCCTGAGAAGGAACTGAGAGGAAAATAATTTTTTAGCAGGTAATTAAATTGACTAAAATTCTGTACCTGAGCATTTCAAGGTGTAGGGGAAAAGTGTCTTGCATTATTTCTGTTGCCTTATTAAAATATTATCCCATACTTGCCAGCTGCTGGGTCATAATTTAAGTTAAAAATGCCATATGAAAATTAAATGAAATAGAAAATCCAGCATAAATCAGTTCCAATCCACACGTTTACATGGGGGAATTTTTTTCAAAAATTGCTCTCATTCAAAGAAATGGACATATTGCTTTTTCCTCAGACTTTCAACAACTGCAAAAAACAAAGCGCCACAATTTGGCTGAAAGCAGGACTGGAAAACTTCAGTCTTACAGGTGAAAGTTTTGGAAAGTTACGAGCAAATGAAAACAGAGGCTTAGCATGGAAATGTATAGGCATCCTTAATTACAGCTGTTGGTAGCTCTCCAGCTATATTGCAAACGACATGTGTTTTATTCTGCCTCAAGTCCCAATCCTGTTAGTAGATGTATCAGCATGGAGCCCTGCAGCTGTGGCGTTTCCCCCCACAGTGCTGGGGGGGACGTCTCATGAACAGAAGAGTCTCCACAGCGTTTCTGCCTCCTCCATAGACGTCAGCTGCGGATGGCTGCAAACACTGGGTACGTGTAAGAATAGAAATCCGTGAATGGTGCTAATGTCTAATGTGACTAGTGACATTCCAGTGGTGTTAAAGCAGTCAAAACTGAATGTGAAAACAGCTAATTAATTCCATGGGTTTGGGAACACAGCACTGGCAAGGATTTGGGGTCATATATTACATATATAGTGCATTAATAAAAGATGAAGATTGAATGATAAACCACCCAAGCTTTGCAGTAATCCCACAAGAAAGCTTTATCTGGAGCATCTTACTGAAATTAGTTTTACTGAGAAAATTGGATTAAAGTCTGAACTATATGTTTACTGGCTATTGTTAAAGTCAGGATGAAATCACTGACAGTTAGAAACTTCCAGTAATGTTTATGGTCATGTCATTTCCAGAACAGATCCAAGAGACATACTTTGAAATTATTGCAACATTGTTATTGTGGGTCCAGAAGCCCAGTAAATTCGGGGACTCTTGCGGAAAGCACATTGCAGAGGCAACTGTTGGGCAACCACATTGGATATGACTGAATAAGGTACACTTTTGGTCCCGATTTACAGGAAACCTCATCTGTTGTAAAGATTACTCAATCAACCTTTTAGTATATTAAAACCAAATGTATGCCAGAAAACATCTCTGATGCAAAGCTACGGTCCAAGTCCCAACAAGTCAGGGGAGGAGAAGGCTTGAGCCTGGTTGTGAGAAGGAGAAGAAAGGAAAGGTGGGAGGCAAGCAGCATGCAAGGGCACCATCCCCTGTTGGTCCTGTGCCCCTTGTCATGCCAAAATGACCCAGAGAGTACATGAGAAAAATTGCTTCCTGTGCTGTTAAAAAGTTGTATGTACCCAAAGATGGAAAGTGAGGGCTTTTTCCCATCATCAGCACATGCACTTTGCTACCAAAGTAGACAAACATGCACTTTCTCATTTTCTCCTTTGATTATACTGAGAAATAATCTACAAGTTTGAGATTACCCATAATTTGGCCAAAATCAATAGCAGGTGGGTTATTTCAAGCTGTGCATAATTTCTGAGTTTGTACAACATCAACACCTTTAATCTTGTTAATAGTGACAGAGAAAGTGTTCCCTTCACACACTGCAACTCCCTTATAGGGCCAGTCTGGGTTGAACAAACATTAATTAGTTAATATTTGTGTAACACTTTAAAAACCTAAAGCCCTATATAAGAGCTGAAGAATATTATTGTTTTTGAGAGCCAAACAAGAATTCAATGGGCTACACTGAAAAGAGTAGCTATAATAAAAATGTTAGAAGTACAGTTTAAAAAAAATAATGTGAAGTGTAAATTAAATAGGCTTTTAAAAAAAAAATCAAGCTATTTCTTTGTGTACAAACTACCACAAAACTGGCTTGAGTAACATTTTTAAAAAAATTTGCTGAGTATGCATTTTATTCCAGTACTCACTCTGCATTTTAAGAATGATTGCTAATAGTCTTAGCAAGAGCATGGGAAGCGTGTATTTGGAAGATGACTACTGTATAATTGCCAGTAAATTCTCTATTCAAGCATGTGCTAATGATTTTTTTTTTTTTTAGCATGAATATTCTGAGAGCCCCATGAACTTTTATATAGCATAGTAATGAAACAGAAAAACTTTTTCTGGTGCCAAGTTTCTATTAAATCAGTCTTTTGGAAAAAAGAAAAAAATTGATCCCATTACAGTAAGAAGGATTTTAATAGAAAGATTTGCAATGGTTCTGGCAGGGGATGCTCTGAAATAATGAAAATGTATAGAACAAGCCCCAACCTTAACAACAGTGGCAGTTGATCAGCAAAGCAGAAAAAAGATTTTAAAGAGATTTCTATCTCTGTTTAATAGTCTTCTAGGAAACCTGTTTTATTATAGCTGCTCATTAAAAGGTCACAGCTTTCAGTGGTTATTATTCACTATTGCTATGGAAAAGGGACAGCCAGAGCATCCCTTATATCGTCCCTGTAATCTGTAAAATCAACAGCTAGTCTGGATCTTTCACATGGGTTAGTCATATGTGGATTAGATTTAAAGGGGAAAAAAAGCTATCGAAGCAAAGATAAAATAAAAATTACTGAGACCCAGAACTTGACACAAGATATTTAACATCTGAGTATCTTCACAACTGAAAGTTATACAATACTGTTTTTCTTCCTCCCACACTAGGATTTTACTATATCTTCTGAGCTGTTTGGATACAATTTCACTAGTTTATCTCATTCCTGTTAGAGGCCCTGGATCCTACGCACATCCCCAGGCATGTCTCTGTATTTTATCCATGGACTGTCTCATGCTGATCACACAAACCTCCCAAGAACAGCGACACACACCAAGGAATTCCCTTCATGAAGTCTCCTCATTACGGTCTGCTTCACCTTTCCTGTGGTACTCATTCAGTATTGCCTTCACAGGGCACAGTTTGAGTCAGAGCCAGGGAGATGCCTGTGGTTTTGAGCAATTCTGGACTCCTGCATCCCTACATTCTTGATGAGACTCTAAAATGAGAAGATGATAGGAAAAAAGGCAACTATGACCACCACCACCTCCTCCTCCTTGCATCTTCCTCCTTCATGACCACAGTGCTGAGCTCTCAGACCATCCAGGCATGGAAATTTTAGGCTGACACAGTGGTGGTGGTGGTCTTGGAGAGGACATTGAGAAAGGCCTTCAGAGGGCAGCCAGCAGGCCACCAAATTCCCAGGGCACTCAGTGTTCTTCTGAGTACCTGGTGGCCTGTAACCTGTCTCTTCCAGCTGCTAACTGCAAGTACATGCTTTTGCACATCATGGCAAGAAGTTGTTCCTGTCACTGAGGGAGAGTAAGAAGGTTAGAAGATAAGAAGGTAAGAATGTAAAAGGTGCCATCACATCACATTTAACCTGTTTAGTTATTCTGGAAGTTACTGGTCCAAAGATGAAAAGGAAAAGATGAAACCCATATTAGGTTCCTAAAAGCCTAAACAGAAGGAAGATTTTATCATAAGATCTGTGGCAGACTGTGTCTAAGGGTGGTCAGGCTGTACTTCAAGGGCTCACCCCACTGATGAGGATAACACCATAGTCTCAAGACCCCTATGCCAGCTACTTCTGGGAGGAATTCATCCACACCACGGCAGCACACGACACAGGTTCTCTTTGTTGATACTCAGAAAAGTTGCTTACAGTGTTTGAAAATGTTTCCAGAGGAAGTTGCAAATGTGCTCAGGTGTGCAGACAGTGCAAAGGTGTTATAAGGTGCTAAGTACCTAAGCCCCTTCCTGACACCAGTGGAGCAGAGGGCTGTGTACCTCTCTAAAAGCAGGTCACTTCTTTGGGTGCTTCGGCTAAGGATGGAGGCAACAGAGATGATCATTTGGGTTTGAAAACCATTAAATGATTAAAAGCAAATATAGAATGTGTTTAGACAAGAAATGGTTCCAGACCTGTATTTCTGACTGCTTGATAAGAAAAATATGTAAACCAAAAAATACATATATTTGTGGAAATTTGTGGGTGAAAACATACAATGGTTCCATGTGTTCTTTCTGAAATGTAACTAAAATTAGTGTTTTCTGGCAGCCAAGGTAGGCCTTGAACTCTCACACATAAGAAATGCTTACTCCACATTTTAAAATGGGGATTTTAATACTCTGTGGTACCGTTCTTACATTTTTACTAATGTATAATACTTTCTCTGCTGTTGAGCATTTTATCAGAGACATTACACTGTGCAACAGCTTAAACGGCTCTGTAGTTAACACGGTTTCTGTTTTAATATGCCTTGTTTTAAGAACACAAAACACTCAGCTCCTCCTTTTTCTGTCCTTTTTGCAAGCTACCAACCCCCAAAATCATAGAAGACTTTTTTATGCAGTGTGGTTTGGGAAAAACTAATGTGAAGGAGGTTGGAGGCCACCGGGAAACATTAATAGTTCTCTTCAGTGGTGTTTTATTTTAACTGTTAGACTCTAATGAGAGCATTGCTGTGAAATTTTGGATACAGTTTTGACAAGGCTGCAATGATCCATCAATGAGGCCTCCTTGCTGAAATGAACACCTCCAGTAAGCTTTTAATGGCCTTTGTAAACAAACAGAATAATTCCCACTAACTGCAGAAATGAGTTCCATATTTATTTATTTTACTTCACAGTTCCTATTAAGTTGATTTAATAAAATTCAGCACATAATGTTTTTTTAAAACAAACCTTAAATAAACTAGAGCTGGGTACTGAACTCTGCATGGTGCTGCCAGTATTAATGGGTTCAAAAGAGGCCATAACGCTCCAACAGTCCCTGTGTGGTGACACTGAGGCTGACACTCCATGAGAAAATAAAATGGCTTTAGGGTGTCTAATACCTGACTGAAATAGAGCAATCACATAGTAGCCAGTGTGGGAGCTGATTAGCTGATGGCTCAGGACCTTTGGCTGACGTAGGTATCCTGTATCCCCACAGCCCTGGTGTCTGGACCTTCCTCAGCTGACCCTCAGGTCTTTCTCCTTTCTAACTCCCTGTTTTAGCACCTCAGGGTCACAGTTTGGGACACACAGACCCATTATCAACCCCTGTCTTGTGTTTGCTTATAACAGAACGTGTGAAAAACTGGTTTGTGTCTTAAATCAGGATATGAACATAATTTCTGAGAGCAGTAGATTTTCTCGAGCTCGTGACTCTCCTCATTTCTCAAGATCTCTTCCAAGGGAGAGAAGAAATGTGACGATGATGATTTAACTATTCATGGTGAAAGATGAAGACAAACGGAATACCCTGTGAATTTTAGGTACTCTGAGAAGACATTCAGGATCCAGAAATAGAGCCAGTGCCAGTAAACCAAGGAAAGCTTCTTGCTGGTCTGGCCTTCATACTTTTATTTTTTTCTGTTCGCTTCTTTTTTCTTGTCATGTAGCCAAGTCTGAACACTTCTTCGTGGGGTCTTACCAGAGTATTTGGCTGTAGAAGAAGTTACGGAACAAATTGACAAAATACTCAATCAGAAATCATTGAGGCTGGACCATAATTAGGTGAAATCAGATATAAAATAGCTGAATTACTAAGGGTGCTGTGTAATTTCTTGTTTAAAATTGTACTAGTCCTTGAAGATTGGAATGAGGCATATGCGATTCTGACTTCTAGGAGGGCTTTGTGAGATATTGAAGAAATATGGGCCTAGAAACATCATGTCCAAGGTGTCCAGTTAAAGGACACCTTGCAACATGTGATTTCCTGGAAGAGGTAGTAACAATTTTACACATGGAAGTCCTACCTGAAAAGCTAGTTAGAGTCTTCTGAAGATGTCAGCAAGCTTATGATGATTTTGCCTGATGAATATGCTGTATTTTCAAAAGGTTTTCAGCAAAATCTCTCATTTGGAATTTTAAATGCAATAGTGTGCAGTGTTGTAAAAGCAAAGGTATTTAATGGCTGAATAGCTGGTTACAGTGTAGGAAGAGAAGGGTAAGAGCAAATGTTCAATTTTTACAATAGAGGGAGATTATCAAGGATTTTTCTCAGGGGTCTGTGATAGGAGGTGAGCTGTAAAATGTATTAATAAACAAACTGGAAACAAGGTGACAAATGATAATTCAGGCTGAAGTTTGTAAATTATTCTTAGTAGCAAGGACTGTGTGTATTTGTCTTATGCCCTTGCTCTGTATAGATTATTGAGTTATATTATTTTGTTCCTCATCTTAGCCTTTCACATTTTAATAAGAGCAACTAACAGGTACTATAACATGATGAGCAGTGATCACGGACCTTTCATAAAACCGCTCCCCACATAGTGCCTCAGTTCTTATGGGTCAGCTTGAACTGTGGGAGATGGGGCTGGCTATGGGTCTGGTTGAGTTTTTGATATTCACTGTTCAGTTATTTTGTCCTTCTTTCCCTTACAAATGCCACGTAAGACACAGAAAATAAGAAGAATCCAGGTTAGTAAAGCAGCAGCCTTTTTCTTCACCTTCAAGATGCCGATCAGCTCTGCAGAGGGGGACATGTGCTCAATGGTCTTACTGGCTGATAGAAAAACTTTAGAGCAAAGAAAGTCATCTGAGACCGGCTCTCAGGCGACTTCAGCAACTGTCTTTCCCCCATGCACTGGCTGGTGGTCTTCCTCACCAACCATTGCCTAGATTCTCCGTACTTTTCCTTTCCTTTTCTCTTCCTATTCTTTATCCCACACTGTAAAACACAATCTTCTGTAGCCAGAACTTGTTTCTCTGTTACCTTTCTAAGACGTGACGTCTAGCAGAACAGTCAGTCACATTTATACCTTAAAGATTTAATGAAAGCCCATTGAACTGTACATGATGTGTATTAATCAGGAAGCAGTGCTGCCCACACATTGAAGCCACCTACCATGCCATAGTACTCAGTTAGTTCAGCTACTTTAAGGTAATAAACCTTCAGTGTCACAGCATGAGCCAAATTTCTGCCTCAGGAAGAGCTTAGGAGAACGAAGAGATTAAGCTTAGGGCTAAATGAGAAGGTGAGAAAAAAGGTGTATGAAGAGCTTTCACAAATAACCTATACACTATGAGAAGAGGCTTTTAAAGGTATGATCTTATTGATGCTGGTGCATTTAGATTGCTATACCAGATAAGCAGTGAAATATTCATGTTCCTCAGTTGACACTTCGATGCTGGAAAGCTTCCCTAGAAATGGCAGAAAATAACTTTTTTTGGCTTAACTCAGCAAGGTCTGACCTATGGCCAATGGGATGAGCCCATCTGGCACGTTGCCTTTTCCCTGAAGCAGTGAACAACTCCTTGGACAGTGTGTTCAGCCCACACAGCTGAATGCCCTCTTCTTGCCCATAAGCAGCTGGTGCTGGCCAGGATCAAAGGTAACACTATTTTCTGCCTGAGGTGCAGGGAGAAGAGTGGGAAGCACGTGTCCCAGAAGGGATTGCTCCAGCCACCATGCCCAAATACTGACCTATTGAACTTGTAACACGGACCTGTCTAGCACTGTGGCTGTGTGAGTAGGCAAGACCATCTAGATTGTAACACCTGTGTTACCCATACACAGGGAGACAGATGAGCTCTTCTTGGTGAAGAACAGAGGAGCATATGGACAATATGTTTTTGCCATTTCTTCCACTGGGTTTTTCAGTCATATTTAAGCAAGCTATTTCATTTCTCCCACTGTAAAATAAGACTGATAATGCCAGGCTGCCTCACAGGATGAAAAATTCTGGTATTTGTTAAACACTGAAAACCCCTTTACAACAAGTGCTATGGAGAGGCAAGCCAGGAATAACAGCTGACTGTTGTTCAATACCTACAGGTACCCCCTCATTTGTGCCTGCTGGGGACCTGAAAGACTGGTGGGAAGTGCCCATGAGGCTCATCACAGGGCTGGTGTCAGCTCCAGGGAGAAGGTGTCAGACGGGGTGCAGTGGCCACCTTAGGAGTTCAGGACACCCAGGAAGCTTTCTCAATTGCATTTTAAGAGGCAGTTCTCTTCCTGCTTACTTTGGGTTTATGTAGGATTTATCTATATGCTCCTGTCACTGTTGAGAGTGCCCTGTGACTCTGATTTTTTTGACCCATGCCAGAAAACCCCTCCCCCTCCTCCTCCAAAAGTCACTGAAGCCCTTCCTCAAAGCTGAGCAGGGTTGGAAGTGTTTTCCTGAGCAGGGACAGTCTTCCAGCTGAAGCAGATTCATGAACTGGGGCCAGGATTCCACGTTTCTCAAGGGTGATGGTCACAAAGAGGCATTTCAGGGCTTGAAGGGAAGATTTACAAGTATGGTTCTGAGAAGGGAGCACAGGCAGTTCACTGCGGGCTCCACAAAAAAAGTCAGCTCCTCTTGTGTTTAAACTGGACCGCTCAAAATGAAGGCATTGTGCATGCCGCCAGTAAACAAAGAAAGAGATATCTGGAAGTGATACAGCTCGGTTTGATAAAAACTTCCCTTCTTCTAGACGAAGGCCACACATACTCTAAATAAAATGCGCCACTTAGGACATGATTTGTATTGATAAGTCTCGAGTGCATTGTTTTTCCAAATGTTCTCTCCCATTTGGGAATTTCACACTTGGGCAGGCTCCAGCCGTGGCCTCAAGAAGTGCCAGCCTCCTTCCCTGACCTGACCTGCTGTTGTTTATACCGCTGTTTACACATTTCTAAACAACCTATGCAAATGATCTCTAATTGCTTTCGCTCGCGGCAGCTGCGGGCGGTGGTGTGGAGATTCAGGCGAGCCCTGAAGCACTGCCAGTGCTGTGCTGTTTGTTGACACAGAGCTCTCCCTGCTGCAGCAGCGGGCGGGTCAAAGCGAGGGTTAAGGCATGGCTGATCGTAGCTGGGGACACAGCCCCACAAGGCTGGGATCATACTGTAAACAGCCAAAGGAATAAATCACCTGGGTAAGAATCAGCTTTCCAGAGTCTTGCTCCAACCATGAGACGCACCTTGGAGACATCCTTGATCTGTTATAGTGCTTGGGTTTGGAGCCACACGTGTGCATCTCCGTGGAATCAGAGCTGTTTTGATAGGAACTTAGCTGGGATGTAATCTGGATGTGATGCTACATCTCCCTCCCCTCTGAGGCCAGAGCTCCTGAGAGTTAAACAGCATTATGCTTTAGATTGTGATACCACTCTAAGTTATATCATTAATTTTCTATCCTTACTAAACACATGATTTGGAAGAATCTATATGGTCTTCATGCCCCAAAGATATTTGACTTTAACATATAACTCATACAGTTGCTCTGAAGAGGAGGCAAAAAGTCTCTAGATAGAGTATTATTTCTGGTTTATTGACAAATAAATTTTCTTTGAGAAATGGTTTAATTAGTGCCTTGGAAATGTATGTAAGCCTGATATAAATTATGAGGGTGTTGCCCTCTCTGATTTACTCTGTTTGAAAACCTTAAGGGCCTTCAGCCTGCCTGGACTTTAAAATACTAGTATTTGTTTCTGTTAAAGCCATATTTTTAAAGCTTGGACAGGGTGCGGGAGTGCTGATTTCCCTTGATTAGCCAAAGATATCTCACAAGAAAAATAAAAGTTCCTGAAACTGTTTTTTCATGGTTTTCATAAAAAAAAAAAAGCCCACCTCATTGCTTCCTTGCTGCTTCATCCCCTAATATCCTTAGTAACAATACTGCAACACAGAGTTGTGGATCTGAAAGTCTGTGAAGGGATATGTACCTCAAAGGGTGGCCAAAGCACCAAGGGCTTGCATAGCTTGTAGCTAACTTTCAGGCCTACAAGTTAGGTACCCAACTCCCCCCATGAAATCCATTCCTTACTAACAACATTTCACACGTTGGTTGATGACACTGATTGCAGCAGACACTGGATTTCTATTTATTTACTAACATGCTTGAGACTGCAAAAGCAAACATAGGATGGTTCACAGAAGTGTTTTGAGAATTTGAAATGACACCATTTAATGACAACAAGCAAAACCTACAGCCAGAAAGTTGGCCACTCCAGCATAGCCTAATCATTTTCATGCTATTTTCATAATCTATGGGAGAAACACCATACATGGCCTGCTCTCTGTGCCAGACACTGCTATACATGTATGGAAGAAATAACAAGTCTATTAGCCTGGGATAGCCAGCAGTGTAGTACTTACTCGGGGAGGAGGGTCAGGAGATCAACCCAGAGTACTCATTATCCCAGACCCTGAGCCAATGTGTCAATCCCTGGACACGTAATCTTAGCATTAGATAATATGTGCAATGTGTTTTAAAGAAAGTACAAGGTGTAAGTTGTTTATTAAGCAAATTGTATGCAGAGCAAGGCCAGTATGTTCACTGCTACTGAAGTACAGACATACAGAGATGCTACAAAGGCAGCAACATCCCTGCAGTTACTGCAGTGCAAATGAAGGAGAGCTTAACTCTGGTATACTGGTGATGCCAGCACAGGTGCTGTATATCAGTAATGGCAAGGACACTTAGAGAAAGGAGAATGTGCTTGGTCTTCAGATCCCACACAGGATGAGCATGGCTGACAGCTAGAAAAGTGGGGGTTCATGGTCTGGATCTGTTCTCTTCTGAGAGAGCTCTTATCTGAAGAGGAACTGGGACACGGGCATGAGCATCCCATGCTGATGTATTTGGTTCCCCTTCAAAGGGTGCTCACAGCCTGCCATGGCGAAGGTCCCTGCTTTGCCAAGGGGATGTCTCTTCCCTCCCTGGAGCACCCGCAGGCACACCTCTGCCTGCCAAACAGCTGTTGTTGGTGAGCTCCAATTCACCATCCAGTCATTTCCTCTCCCTGGTTTTGGTCCATCTCCCCTCCCCTGTGTGCAGGCTTCCCAGAGCAGCTGGCTGACCTCTCCCACCACGGGAAGGTGTTATCAACCCTATGAGGAGTGGGCTTGCCAGATATGGGGCTCATCCCACTGATTTGAGGAGGCAGATCTATCTTAACACTTATCTCCCTGTTAAAGCCTCCTCCCTCTCTGACAGTTATTTCTAAGCCTGTGCTTCATACTCATCACCAGCACCAGGAGTGAACCTTTCCACAGACAGATAAGTGGCACCAAATTAAAGAGCATTAAATGGATGTCTTTCCATATTTAAAGAGCCAGTAGCAATCTGTACATCCCGGGCATGCCAGAGATGGTAAAATCTAATCACTTTCCATGCTTTAAATGCTGTGTAAACATGAGGTAATTGTTCTTATATGTGAAAAATGATGTGTCTCATGTCAAGAATGTATCAAGACTGAATTTTTAGCTCTGTGAAATATTATTGAGCCCAGCCCCTGCTCAGCAAATCTTTCCAGACTCAAATAAGTCACTAAAGCAAATAAGTATGTTCTTATTTATGAGACTGAGAGTTTATCTTGATTAGATATAAAGGATGTAAATAATGGCCCTCTTGTAGACAACTTCTAACATAAAAGAAATAAACTATATATCTATCTGTTTTCAGTATATCTAAAATACACTCATCAGTCACTGCAAAACACTTAATGCTCTTGATAAATGAAATGCATGCAGTTAATCTCATCAATTTGGCCCCTAAAAACTAAAAATCCATCTTTTCTGCTTTTTTTAGAAAGGAAATAACAGCAAAATCCACCACTATTTGCAAAGTACAATCTGTTAACATCAAAGCTAATGGTTTACTGAATGGTTTTTCAAATCACTGATTCGAGGTTTTACATGTCTGCAAGCATTTCTTCAGCAATTATTAAGATAAAGTAATAGGAGAACAGAGTTTTAGTATTTCATCAGTGCTAAGGGAATAACTAATAACACCAGACTCAGATCCCAGGCATGATGTGGGCAAGGCTGGTGGGTTTCCCCACCTTAACACTGAACCTTTGGGGACCAGATGTCTAGCAAAAGATATCAAACAAAACAATAGTAAGGACAAGGGAGAAGAGCTTGAGAGCAGAGTTCTTTCACTGGGGTACATTTGTCTCTGACTTGTTTTATCATGAAGTTTCCTTGATGAAAATATCCAGTCACGGTTATTGAGATAACATCAACTCTATGTCACATGGACAAAAATTAACTCTCAAGATAAACTGTTTTATAATCAGAAACAGGCAAAAAGTAACCAATGCATCCAATGCATTCCCAGTCTTCAGTTCATTATTGGCTGTGTGGTCTTTACACCCCTTCCCCAGTGAAGTGAAGGCTCAAAGACTTCATTGTCCTCATTATAAAGGACAGATATAAAAAATTAAATAAAGTACTGCTGGAGTTATCCTTGTAAAGGCTACCAGCTTCCATCTGCAGTGCTACAGAGCCTTCTCTTCAGTACAATTCATTACCTAAAATATTGCATATCTACCTTGCACAATATAGACCACAGTTTTGAATTTGGCAGTTCCTTCATAAAGGTTTTCTTCAGAAAGTCTATAGCTCCTGGCTGACAAAAATCTTTCAGCCAGCCATCCACTGTTTCCATCAGGGATACAGCAGAACCCCAAACAAATAGTTCTGGTGGTTAATGAACATCACTGTGAAACGTCACAACATTACCATAGACAAAATGTGTATTGTCAGGGTTGCCAATTACCTGGTAAGCTAAAACCTGGTAAGCTTTTACACAGCTAAAAAAAAAAAAAAAAAAGTAATTCCCTGCCATCATAAATCTCCCATGCAGAGGAAGAAGAGTTAAGCTTCTTTGTAGTTTTCTCTTTGTTTAAATAAGGCTCATGAATTTATCTAGAATCTTTCAGAAAGTCTATTTTTCCAGATTTTCTCTCCTCTATGAGCCTTATAAATTTTGTCAAAATCCTCTTATAAAACTGAAAACTTTGATCTGAGGTCACACAAGCAGGTTTGCTAATAGTCCAGGTGTCATTTTAAGAACCTTATTGCAGGGGAGCACAGCATTGCCTCTCTCTCACATAAACATGGAAGACATGAACAAAACTCAAAAATTTAACCTTGCAGCATAACCAGGTGTTACAGTCAGTAAATGTAAAAAATTAATTTCCTCTGGTAGCATTTCCAAGCCCCTATGTGGCCAGAAGGAATTTTCCTTCTCTCATTCCCTCATCTTCCCTCCTTTTCTGCCTCTGTGCTGAAAGGATTCAGCCCTTCAGCTTCATGAATCTTCTGCAAACTGAGGGAAAATATATTGGTTCTTAAAAATCATCTCAGAGGCGCAGGCTCCTGCAGGCACCTCAGGGAGATCTCTCAGCCTCTCTGTGGGGCTGCTCAAGAGCTTCAGCCTCTCACAGTACACTACTCTCCAAAACTGTCCTCTGTGCTGTCAGTGACCCATCCTACAATGGGAGCAAGGGGGAACAAGTCACTTGAACTTCTCAGAAGTCAGCAATGGTCCTTCTGTTTGATTCCCCTTTTTCAATATAAAATACTCTCAAATACAGGTTTTTGTCTTCATTTTGAGCTTCAGTAGTCTCAAATCCAGTAAATGTTTATTTTTTATCTTAGTAGTAGATATAGTTTATGTATAATGTTGTCTGAGTTGTACTTGGCATATAAGAAACATGTTACCTTTGACCTGAATCATTTTAAAGAAGTATGGAGAATGAGTATAGGAGCTACAGGAATTATTTTTGCACGTAGTTTTTAAGATATATAAATGGGGTGGAGCTTAAATCCCTGAGATTTTGGAGCTTATGCTTCAGGAAACCATATTTAATGTGGTCATAAATAAAGCAAGAAAAATATCAACTTAACTATGACATGTACCTTTATGTGGGTATAATATGGAATTCTAATTAGAATTAATGCAGTAATAAACCAATCCACCCTTAATGGCAAAGCAAAGCAAAGCAAAGCAACATCACCACCCCCCTTTCCTGCTGCTTTAATGGCATTTTGAATCCCACCAATAAAACTGGTGAAAATTGACATCCTGTTCTTATGCTGTTAAAAACTCTAGTTGAGGATTATTGCAGTTTCTTATTGTTTCAGGACTCATTCCAAGTTACACTTTATCACACCAAATACCAGGTAGTTCAGGACTTTTAGGATACCAAAGAGCATTGCAACCAATAATCAGCACAGGTAAAGAAAAACGCATCAACTGACAGTCCATAGCCAGGCCTGGGCTGACTCTTCCCTCCACTCCTACATTGTAGGATCAAACACACAGGAAACTTCCACTGTGAAACCTCACTTCATAGCTCTGCATAAATGGGGAAAAGTATGCATGGGCTCTATACCCAAATGCAGAATAAGTGCTCTGCGCCAGCAGCCACACAGAAAATTATGATATTCATTGTCTAGTAGAGGTAGTAGGGCACATTAATGAAGTCTGCGGAACCCATTTTTTCCAACAGTGGGAAAAATAACTAAGCAGATATCAGCAGGATCAAAATACACCATAACTAGAATAGAAACATCATTAGGATTGCTAGTCCAGCAGGTGCTAATGTGGGATCACTTCTGATGGCAGATACACCAGTCATGACTCTAAAATCCTGAAAGCTCAGAGCTCTTTATGTAAGTGTCTTCCTACAACCCATTTTTTTCAGCCAGCATGCAAATTTCTTCAAAATTCTGTTCTCTGGGAATGTCTAAAATGTCAGTATTTATTGAGGCTCTGCTTTTTGGGAGAAACGATAAGAACCTAGGGTTTACCACCAACAAATGAACAGTGTCTTCCAGCATTTGCCTTTTTCCCAGCAGTGGATTATAGAATAGCTGTCTATAGATTCAGTTCAGTGATCATTTATATTTAAAGCAAAAATTTTATTCCATTTCCTTATTATTCTTGAAGTGTAAATCTTCTTAAATACCATACTATTGAGCAGTAATTTATTTTCCAGCTGGGTGCAAGCTTTCTAAAACTTGAAAGGTTAGAAAGTTCAAAGGAGAATCATAAAACTATAGAAAGGCAGGCTCAATGGTACTGATATCACTTCTGACAGATCTTGGTCTAATACATTCTTAAAGACATGGAGAATACAACCTCCACAGGCAACCACTTTCTGTGCTTCTTGGCATTACTCTTGGAAAGGTTTTTTCAATTTCTGATCAGATTCTTTCTTCCTGCAATACAATCCCATTGAAACACATGGCCGTAGAGAACAGATTGCACCCTTCCTCTTTCTTAAGAGCCCTTTTTATACTTGATATACAATTTGGTGTGATTTTATGGGACTGTATGTTCACTGGGTACTTATAGTTAAAATGATAGTCATTTGAAGTCACTGGGTGAAAAACAAACGAAGAACAAATGCACATTTGTTTGCAAACAAAGATAGTGAAGATAAAACTGAGAATCTACCATATGTTTTCACCAGCTGGAATTCATTCAACATTTTGTTAGTTCTGCTCTTAAAGGCATTGTGAAGCTTACTTTTGAGGTCCTTCTCACAGGCTATGTCACTGGCAAGAAGTCCTCAATCTATGAGTGGCAAACTGAAAAGAGGTCTCCAGCAGTTGTCTTAGAGGGGAATATCACTAATGTGTTTCCCATCCTCTGCGCTGAAACCTCCAACACAGTGTTTTGCTTCTTCACTTGAAAGTATTCTCCTGTGGTGGACTGAGAGAGTCCCAGTGAGAGAACAGGATTCTTGCAGCAGGTTTTGGAAATACTTCTTTCCAAGTGTCAGGCTTCTTAGAGCATTGTGGAAAATCCGAAGTTGTCTGGTAGGGGACTAATTAAGACTAGTCAAACAGGATGTGGAGAATAGCATGAAAGATCTTGAGAGGCTCTGGTCTAAGACTGTGTCTGCACTGTGTTACTCTGTGCGGTACAGATTTACTCTTGTAATTCTTTTCATCACTGGAAAAAACACAGGACAAAGAAAGAAGCAGCCAAAATGGAGCCAGAACTTTTCTTTGAGCATATTGAGAAAAAAATTGCCTTTGTATACACACAATTAATATCAAACCCAAACTGTTTACATGAAATTGATAGAACTGGAGTTCTGTGAAAGAGTAAATTCCTGCTCTGAATCAATCTAAATTTTGGCTCAGGACTGCAAAGGTTAAATTACAGCATATAACACAGTATGTCTGCAAGGTTACTGCTGCTCAGAAATGACAGCGTAATGTGTACAGACACTGTATATGTGAGAGAAAGAGAATCCCTGCATTGCCCAGGCCAGCTTCAAATATAAAGCAATGTTATAGCAAAGTAACTCAATATTCAGTAATTTTGAGTTTGCTGCCGAGAAGTTTGTGCAGAGGAACAGTTTTGTTGTCTGTGCAGTGCTCTGAATTAGAAGATGTGTCATATAACACTTATCTTAGATAGTGTGGGGGCAGTCAGTGAATGGTAACTGTGTTCTCCTGAAACAACAAGGATGTCATGTAGCACTTTTGGAGAGATAAGTGAACGTTTGGACTGGGAAGGGTATGCAAAGGATACCAAAGTTCAGCAGCTAATTAGAGTGTTATCACTTGAAAAGTAACATAACTGAATGAATGAAGTCATGGAATCTAGGGAAAAAGCTTGTCATTTGTTAAATTGTATTACGGTGTACATGAACCATACAATGGTGACATTCTCAGGAATGCAGTGTAGCAGAAATGGGACAAACAGAGGTTTGGTTTAGATCCTGAATTTAGAGCATCTGTAAATGTGCATGACCCTTATTTATCTGGTCATATGCACATAATCATATTATCGGCAGGAAATCAAAGCTCCAACTAAAATTCCAGTAGATGAAGTTTATAGTTTGAGAACATGAAGTCATCCTGTCATAGTATTTGCCCAACAATTTTTTGAACTCTTACTAAGGGATTTACTTGGTGAAATTATCACTCCTTGTTCAGAAGGAAGCAAAAGGTGGATATACATTTTAACACAGAATTTTACATTTAAAGCTAGGTCACATTTTACCCCATCCTAGCCTGGGCCTTAATCCGGTAGCTTGCAAGATAGGCAGGTAAGCTAAATGGGCAAAAGACTGATTTTCAGTCTGTTTGAGCTAGCTTGATGCAACTGAAAAAAGCTCCATACAGAGGAAGGCAAGTTCATCTGAAGCCATTCTGGCTGTGCGTGGGAGGGAGGCCCACTGCAGCAGGATCTGGCAGCTCTCTGTGAAAGGCTAGGAGAGCAGAGACACTTAATTTCTCAAAAAAAATTTGGGATTACCCAGTAAATCACATAACCTTGCACTGTCCAGAAATGTAACATGAACGTGGTGATAGAATAATCACTGCAGCCCACTGACGTAAACAGGACGACGTACAGGGACATAGCAACACTCTGAAGCACGGGATGCAAAAAAACGACTCTGTGCAAGGGGAAAATGAATGGCTGGAGTCTTATCTAGTGTGATAAGAAGCATTTACTTCTGAAGAAACTATTAAAGGACCAATTCTATAGCATGCACTTAGTTAGGGAGTACTAATTTGGCAATTATTTGTAGTGAAGAATGTGGCCACTAATGGGCCAGTCTTGGTGCCTTTGGAGAAATCTAATAATGGTTGGAAGGGAGATGTGAAGAAAGACATGGAAAGATGCAGCTGGTCATGTGACCTTACAGGACAGCTTTACAAATCACACAGTAAGCATATGAAACACTCAAAGTGGTCACTCTGCTGTTGTTATGAAAGAGGTATTTTTCAAATATGTCTGAGGAACCCAAAACAATCTTCCTTCAGCTCTAAGTATTTCCCGTGTGTAGGAACACATATTCTTTAGGAAAGCTTTCTATTCAAGTGCAGAGGCTTTCTTGGGATACTTGTCCAGTGCAATAGTCATTCCCTTTCCTGCTGTTTTACTGTTTAAGTCTCCAGGCAGAAAAATGCTACAATGCCTCTGCAGCCAGTTGTCAAGCAGATATGGTATCAATTCACAGAAAACACAAACAAGAGGTGCACTTTCAAGCTAACGGGCAAAAATACCCTCACCTGCTGACTGTGTCTCTACTACGGAGGTTAAAAGAAGATTGCTGCTAGCAATGCTGTCTGCCTAAGACAATGACAAACTGCAAATAATTTTGTGCAAAGCACGGATCAGACAGGGTATGGGACAGCTGGGATTCTTTTAATAAATTGTTCATGACAAAGGACTGGACCACCTTTAAGTCATCCCATGATGTGCTGGGTATTTGCTGGGAGCAGTAGGGAATGAAAGCAAAGATAAATGGTGAAAATATAAATTAAAGAAATATAAAGAAAACAAGGGGCTCTAATTGATGCACACTTTCCTAGACTTTACTTAGTTATCTATTCTTAGCTACTTACATGAAGAAATGGGAAGTGACCAACATATTGGTGCAGAATTCTTCAGGTAACTTTCTAACATAATATGTGTCTGTTGGATCCAAATTGTTGTCCAAAAAATACTTAGACAATAAAAACATGGAATATGAAATAAGGCAATAAACTTGTAAAGATACAGTGTGTGGCTTAAATCTTTCCACATTATTAAAAATCCAAGTCATCCAACAGTACATTTTCAAACTCTTTTGCTCTGTGATTTATTACCAAGGCTATCATAATCAATTACTTTTAATTAATAGAAGATGGAAGCATTAATTAGTCCTATTTAAGTTTGATTGTATTAAATGATTCTACCAGTGATCAAAAATGTATTTTGAAAGGGAGTTTAGGCTAATATATCAGCAAATGAGGCGCTATAAACATGATTAATATGCACATTAGACTTTCCTTATCACTTTTTGTTGGCAGTTTTTATCCGGTCACAGCTGAAATTCCATTGAGTTCTTTCTCCTTTTGTATAAAATACAGATTATGTGGAGACAGCCGTCTGAGCAACTGGAGTTTCATCTTGTATGACCATTAATTATTATTGCTCCTTTAGTATTTCTTATCTATCACAGAGATGTAGGACTGTATTTTTATAGACATTTGCAGTTAGGAAAAAAACAGGCTTTTGTGGGATGGCGCCTCAGCATATTTTTATTGCAGAAAAGATCGACAACACATTTTGCACATCTCTGAAAGGGCAGAATAAGATGTTTACAGCCGTCATCGTCATGGAGGTATGTATTTTTGGTAATACACCAGGGAAGTTGCTGGATAGTATAGACTGTTGCAACATTGTGACTTGGAGCTTTTTTTTTTAATACATCCAGAATTATGTTGTGTTTACTTCAAGGGAATAATATGCAATATAAAACTTTTCACTGAATTGTCCCTGCAGTTGGGGAAACTTAAGAATGCGTTGCTTTTCTGGCAGTTTGCTAACGTGAAAGTGTTCTTCTGCACTGTGCTCGGCCTTATTTTCTCATTTTGATTCCTTCTCACTCCTCACAGTGGAAAAATTTTCATTCACTTCCAATTCAAGACAGAAGTGCTGGGACAGATACCTGTTGCTACCGCAGACACCTCAAACACCCCACCACCATCACTGCCATGAGAGAATCGGATGCAGAACTAAGGTGACTTCAGACAGTGAAGTTTTGTTCCACTACTCTCGGTGAGAATCCATCTGCAGACCTCATTGCTCCAAGAGACCCAAACCTTCTTGTTTCTAGCTCAAAGCTGTCTATCACCAGTGTAACACCCTAGTTGGCCTAGGGCTAACATTTAACCACTGAGGGTAATATCCTTCTCAGTCTCTTTTACCAAAGTGTGTTCAGTGCAGTGTAGACTTTCTTAACCCAGCCTGGGCTGCAAGCAGCAGCACATGCAACACACAGAGGTAGACCTGGACTCCTGTATACACTGTTTCTGTCTGAACTCACAGTTGACAGATGTTAGTAGCTGTTTGAACAGTTGTTTACACACTTCAAATTTTTGGCACAACCATATCGTGTTGGTGAATCATACTCATCTGGTGTCCTAATAGCCAGGCAAACTCTCCTCTTCAGCTGTTCCCTGCTGAGGAATTCCCTGCTTATATTAGAAATTATTATTAGCATGCACAAGACTTCTTCACCGTTTCATTTCTCTCTGCTCTAGAGGCCACCCTGTTTGCCTTATGTGATATTTTGATTCCTCTCTGTATTAGTGGTTCCTCTTGACTCTGTGTGCTCTGCTCATCTCATTGGCATACACCGCATTTTTGTGCCAAAACTATTGAACATAATTGAGCAAGAACAGCTCTAAAACTGACACAAACTTATCAGCACCTTCCTCTGTCTTGCTACACCTTTCTCCCCTCACAGCTCCTCACACACCCTCTGGTTTTTACTGTTCTTTCTGAGGGATAACTGAGTATTTCTGGTGTTCCTGTGAAAGAAATACACAGTGAAGTCTGGATAGTTGTGAAGGTATTGTTCTAGTTCTAAACCAGTTTAGGTGGTTTCCCTTTGCTCTGAAGAGACAAGGGTCGCTGTCAGTTATGTTCATTCGGCTGTGGGAAGGGAAGGGAAGGGAAGGGAAGGGAAGGGAAGGGAAGGGAAGGGAAGGGAAGGGAAGGGAAAGAGGAAAAGCCTTTTTTCTAGAATCTGACTGAGCATGCATATTCCCACTCTTTTCTGTAGTGGATATTTGCAGTAAATAGCATCTCTTTTCCTAATTTAATTTAATTTCTTTAACTAATACCTTGGACATAATTTCCATCTGCTCTGGGGAAGCCTTAGGGTGAGACTGGAGAGGGCATGGGAGCCTGGAAGCTGATGGCATCATACTGTGGGGATAGTCTGATTGACACCCAGTGGAATAGAGGGTGCATGACAGAGCATGCAAGAGCCTCCAGGACCCACTATAGGATGCTGTGCATAGAAGGGGTCTGGGCACCCAAAAAGAGACCAGCAGGTCTCTGCAGGATTACTGTCCACAGCAGTCAGGCTCTGTCCCAGCCCCAGCATGTGAACCTCCACCCTGATGCTCAGCAGTCTGCTTAAATCCACCTCTTGCTTCATGGGTGCCGACAGTTACTTATTCATAAAACTATTTTGGAATAGTTGTTCTACCACAAATTTATCCTATGTCTTTTTCAGGAGAAAACCTGCATAGACAAGCTGTAATAAGACATAGTTGGCTTGCTATGTGTCCAGGGACCTGATTTGCAGCAACATAAAACAGACGCTCCAAATTAGTGGGTATGTTTTCTTTCTGTGTTTGTGTGCCTCCATTTTGTAGCTGTGGAATAGATTTTTTTTTTTTTTAAATTTCAGTCCTTTGGGGTCAAGGTGAAAATCAGATTATATTTGTAATGGGTTCACTTTTCGAGAAAAATATTTGAATTTGAACACTGATAAGAAAAAATGATCAAAAATTTCACACAGAGAAAACAAATATAAAAACCTCAAAATGTTGATTAACGAAGTGAGCAGTTTACAGTCATGTGGGCATTTAGAAGGAATAAATATTTCCTGATCTTGGTGTCTTTTTAACATCATCTGTTGGATGTCATTCAATGCTCATTGCCTCACTCTGTTGGACGAGACATGCAGTGAACTGCTGCGGGAATTTTAGTCAGAAGTTTAGGCCAAACGTTTATTATTTCCTCAAAAGTTACAGGTGATAATAACTGAAGGATGTAATATTTGCCAACATTTTTTTTATGGTTTTGATTGAGCATTGCGCCAAGAAACTCTACACATATAAATATAGTCCAAATGAATTTGGATCAAAATAAATAATTTTGTAAAAATTTCTGAGCAATCCAAACTCAGTTTTAAACATATTCATTATAACATCCGTTACAACAGAGTCATCCCTGATTACTTGGTTGCTAATATTAATTTCTAGATTGTTTTTTCCTGAAGCAAACTCTAGGAAGAATTCAGTCACAGCCTCAGAAACTCACACGCAGGCTATGTCCACACTAGTAAATTAAACATTAGAGCATGGGCCCAAGATTTAACACACAGTCACTACTACCTATCTAGCATCGACCCTCAGATGGTTTCTGACTTGGACAAGCCCCTACTCTCCCAAACAACCCTCCAGACTTGCTAAGGAATATGACATTCCCAATCAGCAGTTTGAAAACAGATGACCTACTTGAAGGCAAAATGTTAATAGTATAGACATGACCAAATGATACCAGAAGAGCACTGGCACTTGTTGGTTTACTAAGATAGATGAGTTATAGTGCACTTTCTTTGGAGACTTTATACAATATAAATAGTGTGCTTTTGACAGCAGTGCAAGTTTCAGAGGGGTCCTGTTAATGAAATTGCCTGACATCAAGCTGCCAACAGTCTTCTGGAGCAATTAGCTGCAGCAATTGTTTTGGATAAAGTTTTCTTTTTCTTAGTTGTGTTGGACCAGGGTCTCTCTCCATACTCTGTATGCAAAGGTTTGAGGGAAGCCTAAAATTTTTCACAATATTTTAAAGAAGTTTCTATGAATGAAGCTTTTGCTGTTCCCCGAAGTGTGGCCATCACAGAGATTTAGCTCAGGAGAAGCAAAGGGCAGGAAACAAAAAAACTAGCTCTAGAGAAAGATTGCTGAAGAATTATACTAATACTAAATAATGAAGAAGAATGTAAACAGATTATAGATACAGAGTGCCTGAGATCAGCTAATGGCTGAAAAAATAGATGACAGAGATAAAAATGATAAGGCTTGTCAGAAAGAACAAAGCCTCTGTGTGCATCATGCAGATTAAGGAATTAGAGTTGAAAGGTTAAGTGTGAGCAACAATGAATATGAAAAATGGGTGAAAAAAAAAGAAAAAGGCAAGTTTGTTTCATAAATCAGTTCTAGTTTAACACTACTGTATGCAAAAAAAAAAAGTTTGTTGAAGCCTGTCATGCCAGCAGATAGCTCAGGCTGGACATTGGGAAAGGTATTGGTATTTTCAGCTGCAGATATAAGTGTTCTGTTCTAAATTCTGTAAATATTGGCCTATCATCGTGTGCTTTGTTTCATGGTGGGAGCCAAACTATCTTCAGTTTTAAAAGCCATGAGCCTGGACAACTTTTTTAGCTGACCTCCATGGATCTAAAGGCTTTGATTACTTTATAGAAGAGGAATGGAGAAAAGAGTTTCTACCAAGCCCGTAGTAGGTAGATGCTGGCCATGAAATACATGTTCACAACAGATAATTATTCTGGGTGTAACATCTGTTCTCTTTACTGCAGGAAATTCTTCAGAGAGAAGCTCAAAACGGGTATAGCAGATATCTGAAAACACTTCTAGTTTATTGGATAAATATGGAATGTTTCTAAATCTGCCATTTTTAGAATGAACAAAAATATATTCTGGACAATTACCAGCAACAATAGCTAAATTTACAGTGCTTTCCCCTTCTAAGTTTGGATATATTGTTAAAATCTGCTCCTTCTAACGAAAACAAATCCAATTGCTATACATTACGGTATACATGATGGAACAGGAGCTCTGCATCTGCAGTGTCTCCACTTCAGGAGCAAGAGTAGGGCAAGTCTGCACAGCAAGTGACTTGGTCCTGTCTATTCAAATGAAACTTTTTTCATCCTATCTGAGAGGACTAGCTACTCACATCCTCTACATCATGTCATTAGGGCATAACATTAAAAAGGCCTATTTATTCTAAAATGGGACTGAGCTCTGCTCATAAAATCTTTCTCAATAACTACATGATGACTTGTGCACAGGGGCCATAAAGATGCCTTTTCTGTGACTAATGCAGAAAAAAAAATGCTATTCCTTTTCCAAGCATCCCAGAATCTCCTGAGATGCACTTGTAATGCCATAAGTAGTACCTAAGAACTATTGGTTCACAACAACCCCATGCAGAGCCACAGGCTTGGGGCAGAGTGGCTGGGAAGCTGCCCAGCAGAAAAATACCTGGGAGTGCTGGTCGACAGTGATTGAACATGAGCCAGCAGTGTGCCCAGGTGGCTAAGAAGGCCAGTGGGATCCTGGCTTGTATCAGAAATAGTGTGGCCAGAAGGACCAGGAAAGTTATTGTCCTTGTGTACTCAGCACTGGTGAAGCTACATCTCAAATCCTGCTTTAAGTTCTGGACCTCTCACTACAAGAAGGACACTGAGGTGCTGGAGTGTTTCTAGAGAAGGGCAACGAAGAAGGTGAAGAATCTGGAGCACAAGTCTGATGAGAAGTGGTTGAGGGAGCTTGGAGAAAAGGAGACTCAGAGGGGAACCTTTTTGCTCTATGCAACTACCTGAAAGGAGGGGGTAACAAGGTAAGGATTGGTCTTTTCTCCCAGGTAACCAGTGACTGAACAAGAGGAAATGGCGTCAAGTTGCACCAGGGGAAGTTTAAATTGGATATTAGGAAACATTTCTTTACCAAAAGCATTGACAAGCATCAGAACAAGGTGCCTTAGGAAATGGTTGAGTCACTGCCCTTGAAGGTATCTAAAAGCCATATAGATGTGGCACTTAGGAATATGCTTTAGTGGTGGACTTGGCAGTGCTGGGTTAACAGTTAGACTTGATGATCTTAGAAGTCTTTTCCAACCTAAACAATTCTATGTTTCTAAGGGTGATTTTATCTATGTTTCGACAGAGCTCCCTCTGTCGAAGCTTCTCGTCTCTGGTGGTGGCCATGGGTAGATACGCAAAGCAGGATATACCAACAGGATGAGTGTGTGTACTGATGCTTTCACCAGTATGTTGGCCTCCAGCTCTCTGTGACTTTGATATTTCAAGGGGATTCTTTTACCATTAACAAGTCTAATTTCTTTTTGAACCCAGGAAAATTTTTGTATCTACAGTGTGCTGTGACAATAGGTTGTATAGTTAATGACACTCTCTATAAAGAGACACTCTCCCTGCTGGGTGTGTGGCATTTAAATGCAGCTCCTCTGGAAGCTCAGGAAGGGCAGAAGTCCTGCATTTTCTTTGATGTCTCAGCTTCCCTTCTCCTCTCTGCTTCCCTCTTTTCTCCTCTCTCTGCTCTATGGTGGGTGCTACATAGTCCCTTTCCACTCTTACAGTTAAAATAATTACATTAATTAGGTCTGCATTTTGCATTTAGCTACACAATATAATGAACAGTTTGCTGAAAATTAATGTTCTATGCTTGGCACAAGATGCAGCATTATTCATTTCTTCATTGTCTTTTTTGTGGCATTGCCTTCCTTCACATCCTCATTAACACAAAATAGTTTGTCTTTACAGTGAATCTCTGAAATGAATATTCATGCACTATAATTAGCTGTATTTACAGCAGAGAAGCTAAGGCACAGAGGCATAATGCTCACATTTGCAGAATGCCTAGTTTGGAGTGGCCAGTTCAAGTCATGCAATGCCTGATTTTTCCAAAATGCTGTATTGACTTAAGACTGTGCTTGAGAAAAAAACAACAGCAAGACTGCACAACTGTGACTGGCATCTGGTGATGAATTACAACTGTTTTTGGACAGCAACACATAATGGATGTGTACTCACTTCTGGGGACAAAAATGAAAGGCGAAGCAAGCCACTAACCAAGTAAATATGGCACTTAGCTTTTTAGTGCCTGCTCAAAGTGATTTTATCTACACTTAAGCACTGGGTTTCAGTTGTCTCAAATATGGAACAAGGAGGCAGCATAGCACAGCTGGTTCCTATCTATGAGCAGGAAAACCCGGGTGAGCCTCGCAGCCTTTCCATAGGAACCCTGCAGTAAGTACTCCAGTAAACTGCCTTTATCCTGAAACTCCTCTTTCTCTTGTTGCCTGCTTGCATTTTCTGCACTAGATGACCCTGAAAAACCCTGATTCTAAGGAGTAGCAAACAAAGGAATGTTCTGAGAACACATTGTATGTCTAAGCATTGTACTGTGCAAAAGGGAGGGATCATGGGGTTGGTTGAGCAACCTTCATTTCCATCATTGCCTAGCACATGAATCTTGATTTTACAGTTCTTTCTTGTCTTCAAATGCCTGTTCTTGATCTCTCCTCACTACTACATACAACTGATGAGTGCAGATGAGGTGAAGCACACCTAGTAGAGGTGTGTGACAAGTTCTTACAACAGATTTAAAAATAGATGTTTTCAGAAATGTGCCCTTCTGTGATGCATGGATGGACTTTCATAGGAATGATGTAGGATATATCTTTAGCTACAAGATAAGGTACCCACCAAATTCTATATCCCACTCTGATGTATGGCAGAACTATGTTTTCTAAACCAACTTGTTATAAAATTCTATTTCTTACCAGAGCTACATTTCTTCCTATACCTGTTCATAAAAATAAAGGAACTCTGTTTGCTGAAGAATCTCAAAGACAACACATCCAGCACAAATACTTTCCAGCCAAAAGCTTAAAGCATAGAAGCAAGTGAAAATGGGGTCTTGCACACAAGAAGTTTGAGCAACCATGGATGCCGGCCCTATCTAAACAACAACATCAGGTGAAGTATCAGCTACAAAGTGATAACAAACAAACAAAAAAGTTATTTCTGGCTTAGGAAAAAAAAAAAAAAAGAAACTCACCCAGTCTTCATCCAAGAAAAGTAGGTTTAGTTTCAAATTTTAAATAATAGAAATTGATTATATTTCTGTAATATGTGCAGATTTGGATACAGTATTTCTATCAAGAAAGCAAGTGGGTGGAGTAGCTTATCTAATTCTAGAAGGAAAGAGAAGTAGCAGCATTGTTATGCATGCCATGGGGATCTTTGCTGGTTTTGGAAGCTGGTTTTGAGAGTTCCTGAAGCACTGGGCAGCCTTGCAGGACTGGAGAGTGGCAGGGGGCTGGAAGGGGACTGGTATGTCTGAACAAGTGTCCGTTCATGTATTGTCAGGATCAAGCTGTATGAAGTGTCAACAAGTTACTGGGCTGCAAACCTGAGTCAAGATTCACCAAGGGAGTAATGAATTATTATAATCAAAAGGCATTTTATGAGTTGGCATCAATTTAAGACAGGTCACATTTCATAAAAGCAGGCACTGTCCTGCTCTTCACTGCAGCACCACTATGATCTGGCCAGGTCCTGGAGCAGTGGCCCATCCTTTGCCAGCTGCTACAGATAGGGCAAACATGCTCAAAAAATAGTGGAAGAAGTGGGTTTCCTTTGCTTACTTTGTGCAGTTTTGTTGTGACTGGCTGGTATGAGTTCAAGTGATCCCTACAGAGCCCATGGGTGATGTGTATTGCAAGTAATGCACATCCAGAGACATCCCCACTCACCTGGGGATCAAGGGAGAACACTGTTAGTACATATTATATGTGTATATATATTGTTAATACCTGTGAGCAATTAATAAGAAAGTATAAGTTATATTTTCTTGTAGCTTTTATCACTGTTGTATTATCTCTCAATTCAGGTACTTGAAATTAACTGCTTCTGTATTCTGTTTTCCTCCAGTTTGCAGGTATTATGTTACTCCTATTGCTTAGAATTAAAATGAAAGTTGGTACAACTGGTTCTCACTGCTGTGCATGCTTTGAACATTTCATCACTTTCTTCCCACATAAATTGGGGAGAATTTGTGGTAAGTGAATTACCACAGCAGAACTAACAGAAAAACTGGTCTGTGTGACTGAAACAGGCAGATTAGAGTTTATTTTTAAGCACTACAGCTGTACTATGCATGCAGATTCATATGTGCATGCACACATATACAAATACATATTTATATGACATCTTTAATTATCTGACAGATTTTACAAAAGACTAATTTCACTAATGAATTATGTTACTAGGTGGAATCAAATTTTTGCTTTCAGCTGAAAGTATAAGCAACAAAAACTGAATAGACTCTTATTTTAAAAAAAAAAAAGTTTCAACCCTTTAGCATCCCAAAGACAAAACATTGTCAGCACCATTAAAGGACATTTTGGGGCTCATTATTTGATACTAACTAGACATCTGTGCCTCAAACCCTCAGCGTCTTTGGGTGGGTTGGGATCTCCAGTCTTTAACACTGCTGACAAACTGAAAGATCATAGTTGCATGACACGGGAGTTCGGAAGAAAGCAAAGGGAGTGACCAGAGGTCTAGAAAAAACATGACCCCTAAAGAAAGATGAATGAATGGAGTTGTTTAGTCTTTAGAAGAAAGGACAAGCTAATGAATTTCAAATATGTAAAGCACTGCTGCAAAGAGGAATAAGGATTCTGATTTTCATGTCCATGATAGATAGGACATAAAATAAAAGGATTAACCACTTCCAGGGAAGGTTGAGGTTAAATAGTTAAAAAACCCCTTGCTACCTGCAAGCATAGTAAAGGCCTAAAATAGAGGGGTTTTAAGCAAATATTTACATGCTGATGACCTAGATATGGACAGGAGAATGATTTAGATGATTTCTTAAATTCCTTTTCTAATTTACTTGCCTCTTAAATTTTCATTTCCATTATTGTTGCTTTAGGTGACACACTTGAACTGGTTATCCCATCAAAATAACACTTCTGAATACAGGAAAAAAAAATACTGTTACCCCAGAAATTAATCTGACCTAACTTAAAATCACTCTGTCTCCTTCCTCCTGTGTCAATCTGCAGTCATTTCTTCTTAGGGAAATCCGTTTTCTCTGAGCATGTTTTGCTTGTGTGGGACAGGTACAGTCTGCATCTCTCCTCTGCAAGCTTCACAGAAGCTTGGTGGGGCCAAGGCTGCCTACAGCTTCATTGTGGGAGCCAGATTGCAGCTTGTCCACTGCAACAGGTACTGACAAACTGGCATTGTTTTCATCTGTGTTAATATAGTAAGTTTATGTGAAAGGGCAATATATGTCCTTAAAATTTAGTGAGGGTGAGGGAGGGGTGGGGCAATGGGACCCCATCAAGAGAAAAAGCAAAGAGCTGAGAAATGCATGTAGAGTTTCAGAGCAAGACAGCTATTGCACTCATTTGAAAGTCCCATCATTTTGCACATTTCTGGCATTTTTTTCTGGAAGCTACAACTTTTCTGGAACAGTTTTCCCATCAGCAGCAATCCACAAATTACCACTCGAGAAATGCTAAACAAAGACCTGAGCAAACTCAGCAGCTCTACCTCCTCTTTTATTTATGAGATGCACAAGTCAAGAAAATACATTTCCTTCAAACCAGTACAGCATATGAGTACTGTGACCAGAAGGGGTTGTGCAAGCCATGGCAGCTCTTTCAGGCCTTCAGGCAAGCAAAACATGCAACTGCCTCACGCACCTCCCCACAAAATCCTCTGCTCAGAGACTGTATTTCCCTTCAGTATTTGAGCTGAGCAGAGCCAGTCAGCTGGCACAGCCAGCCACAACTGCTCTCCAGCACACAGCAAAAAGCCCTCAGCTGCTTGCAGGATGGAGATTGTGTGGGTGGGCTGCTCTGCCCCCATGCCAGGCACCGCAGGAAGGTGACCAAGACCACAGCAGTTGTGGCTGGAGGCTGCAGGGATGTTGCACTGGGGGAGAAGAAGCATCTTTCTGAGTTACCAGAAAGTATAGAGGTATATTACCAATACCAGTGGCATTGGTAAAAAAAAAAAAAAAAAAAAGAAGAGCCAATAACCTTGGGGTCGTGGATTTCTCACAGTTTTTTTGTGAAACTTCTATAAATCCTATCTAAAATGGAGGATGTTAGCAGGTATGAATGAAACTATCTAATCCTACTTTCCAAATCCCACTCCTTTTGTCCTTGTTTTGAAGCTGATATATAATTTTATAGGAAACAATATAAAAGTTTTAGCAGAGAGAAAAAAAGAAAGAAAAAGAAAAGAGAAAAGAAAAGAAAAGAAAAGAAAAGAAAAGAAAAGAAAAGAAAAGAAAAGAAAAGAAAAGAAAAGAAAAGAAAAGAAAAGAAAAGAAAAGAAAAGAAAAGAAAAGAAAAGAAAAGAAAAGAAAAGAAAAGAAAAGAAAAGAAAAGAAAAGAAAAGAAAAGAAAAGAAAAGAAAGAAAAGAAGAAAGAAAGGAAAGCATCCTGTTGCATGCAAAAAACAGACCCAGCAGTGGCAAGAGCTGGGCAGAGTGGAGCCTTTCCTGATAATATCAGTTTACTTTTTAATTAGATGCTGAGCTTTTAAAGACAATGGAGTAGACATGATAAAGAGCAGGCTATTAAGTGTCCCAATTACAGAGCACCAAGAATCCAATAATTTATGTGCTGATAATCTCCTGGTAATCCTCCGGGTGCTGCCGGAGCGTAAGCGTCCTGATTACTCCTCTGCTCTTACACGGATTTGTTCTCCTACCATTGCTGAGTTTTGCCGTTATGTTTGGCACAGCTCATTTAAAACAACCACAGTTACCTCACAGCCAAACCGCTGGCCTAAGTTTAGCTAAGATGAATAGGCAGCCGTTCATCTGCTACAGAGCCTTTGGTGTAAGTGTGGCCAATTAGTCACACGTTTGGTGTTCTAATTAGGCAACGCTGGGCCTTTCAGAAAATGTGCTGTTGATTTAGGTACTTCCTCAAACAATGCTAAATTGTGTTATGTGAAATTCAATTAGTTCTTTTCTAAATGTTTCCACATCTGTTATTCTTTAAGCATAAAGTGATGAGGAGAGAAGGAGAAGTGAAAAGCCAGAGTCTCCACTGGTGAAATATGTTAGGCCTCTGGGACCAGCCCTTTTTCCAGCTTTTGACCCTGAACAGTGATATACAGGAAGGAACAAAGTTGGAGAGCTATCATGGTGAAGCCCTTTAAAATAAATCATTATAGAAGAAATACTGCAACTGTAAGGGAACGTAATCTCTTATGATAGCCATAAACTAAGCTGTGTTTGGAAACGGATGGCATGGGGAAAGCACCATTAAGCAAATGATTATAAATTCTGTTTTAAGAACTCCTTTTTTTTTACGATAATAGTGATATGTTTAAATCCCCAGATTAACCAAAAAATAAGTACAGAGCCAGTTTACTGTTTTGTGGAGCGGTCTTGAGGAGTTTTATTTTTGTTTCAGAGTTTCCCTCTGAGGACTAAAAAGGTGGCAAGACCTCCTACAGGAGGCTTTGAGGGCAAAGGGGTGGGGTGCATTTATTATTTCTGTTGTGGCATTTTGCAATTTTTCTCCCCGTTTGGGAGAACAAAGCGCCACAATCCTTTTGATCCCTCGAACAAAGCACCAGGCTTTCAGTGGAGCTTTTCGGCACTCCTCGTGACCCATGAGGTTTACATTTGCACAGGGCTTCTCCCAAAAAGTAAGCTACCTGTGGCCATCGCTGCACCCACGCTTTGTGTCCGACCTGCAGCACGCAGCGTGTCAGTGGATCGATCGGCGAGGGCAGAGCAACAATTTCTCCAACGTCGCGGCTCAGCCAAAAACCACAGCTGTCTAAAGGTGAAGTTGTACATGCATTTGATCCTTGTTACTGTTATCACCTTTTCACTGACCAACATTTCAAGCCTTATCTGTGGCTGGCAGACCATGTTTCAGGTTTGTCAGAGTCCGGATATAGCCCGTGTGGTTTTCTGATGATATATCTTGATAAGATTTGTGGAATGCGAGAGATGAAGTTGTCAGCGCTGCTTTATGGCACCTCTGTACATGTCAGAAAATGAAAATATTTTCAGAAGCGATGGCATTATTTTGACTGGTGACACAAACTTCTGAAACAACGCATGTCCTTGAAAAAGAAAAAAAAAAAAAAAGCATGATTTTTATAATAAAAGACAAAAAAAAAAGGTCTGTTTTGGAAAGGCATCAGGCTTGACAGGAGAACCAGATGAGAAAGAGGAGGATTATAAAATGAAGCTTTTCTGGAGCTAAACTGATAAATAACCTTTTCCAGCTGTAATTACTGCTATTGCATAGGCATGTCATCCTTGTAAATCAGGACCTCTAAGTCTTCCTTTTATAAAAACAACTTAAAAAAGTAAAACCAAACAAATGCATGGAACTCTCTTTTCAGCTCCCATGTTTGCCTCCAGATTCAATCATCACACTATCTATAAGCCAATTCGATCATGTCACAGCTTTCTAAACAAAACAATTTTTTTCCCCAGATGATGATGAAATTAGAGAAGTGTAAACCTTTGCAGAAGTCAAGAAATCCCCATGTTACTTCACGTGCCCATCTGCAAGACTCACTGAGGTGCTCAGTTTGAGTAAGAATGCACTGCCAATTTTAGTGATGGCACTAATCTGTACCTGCCATAATCTGATCATTAAGATCTTATAAATAATATAATATTCACATATTATTGCTTGAAAACAAACAGCAGGAGGAGGCCAGCTGTGAACTCATTCTGCATTCAGAAAATTTTGAAAGCTTTTTGTTCAAGAGATGAAGGAGAATTGGAGGCAAATAAATATCCTTAATAGTTGTTGGAATATTTCAGGTATTTTTATTGAAAAATGCTGTTGCATCAAAGCCAAACTATTAGTAGCAATGCATATGTTTTTGGAAAAAATATATGGCCTCTTCCAGAGAAATAATAAAAAAGAGCTATCCAAGTCAAACCTTGAAACTGTTGATACAAAAAAAAGTTTTGGCAAATCTTTTTCCTTTAAAATAGAAGAGTTTCTTTTCTCTTTCAAATTGCAGAAGTTGTTAGAAAACACAGTTGAAGATTATGAAGATGAAAAAAAGAGATAAACAAAAGTTTCCTTCTTAAATTCAAACTAAAGGTATTGAGCCTGAAGAATATTTTCAAAGTTTGATAGAAAGCATTTATAAAATAGGTTTCTAGAAATCCACCAGTTTTGAATATGTCTAGAAGCTATGAATTGTGGACAGAGAAAAGTTCAACCTACCTCTCCTGAAATTTTTGAATTTTATTTCTAAATCAGATCAGGTGCATTAGAAGTTCCCTAAATGTATCTTCTTCCAGAAATATTATGAAAACAAAAATAACAAAGTGACTGTTTTCCTAATCAATATGACCTTTAAGGCCCAGAAAAACAAGCAACCTAGCTTTGAAAGAGAACTTCTGTCATCTGAAGCCTATGAAGTTGTTTATAACAACCCTAGTTTAGTAGCATGAAGTCTTTCTCCAGCTTCCCATACTCATCAAACATCTTTGGAGGTACCACATGACTCACCATTCCCAAACATGTTAAAGCTGCCCCATGCTAGGCCTCTATCTCATTTATTAGTTGATGATCATAGCAGAGTGGGTGCCTCTTCACCTGAATGAAGAGTGAGGGGAGCTGCTAAAATGACTCACTGACAAGGACCACAAGTCTTGCTTACAGATGTATTTGTGTTTCTATTCATCATGAATGCAATTATAACCCCTGCCATTATTCACAGACCAACATCCCAACATCCTGTACCAATACCTTCCTTCACTGTGGCTCTGTTCAAGAAATTGGACTCTCATATTATCATTCAATACAATTAACACTTTTCCAGACCAGGAAAGTACGCGTTTTCAGGAAAGTACTTGCATGCATCCCGCAGGTACAAGGAAACATCTGAGAGGAAAATAAATTATTAGCTATGTAAGACTGCACAAAACCTGCAAATTGTCTGGGAGAGCAGTGAAGGAGAAACTCTGTCTGTAATAGTCCTGCAGTGTAAAAGCACAGCAAAAGCAGAGCTGCTCCTGAGCTCCCTCTCAGTAGTGTTGACCAAGCATCCCGCTTGCCCACAGAAAATGCCTTCATATTAAATCCCGCATCTAGCATCAGAAGCACATCAATCTTCATCTCCTGAGCTGATAGCTGCATTCCTAATCCAGGCAGATTGAGTCCAAGCCGTCCCAGCATGGGGGAGTACTTGTGTTTCCTGAAACTGGCTTTTAATGGGGAATAGATTGGCCAGATGAGATTCTGGTTTTCATCTGTTATGTTAATACAGGCGTCCACATCCAAAAGAGTTTGGGTTTGGCTTTGAGCTGCTTTTATCACAGTTTGTGGCTCTATTTTAAGGCCTATTGTGTATTTTTCAGGCAGAGGAAAGGAACTCCTTCCTTATTTTACCCCTACAGTTGGTATGGAGTGGATTCAACTTGCTTTCACTCCTAGGAGCAGCAGACTTCAGGCTGTAGGGCTGGGCAGGCATGTTCCTTCCTTAAATCCTTTTAATAAGAAACACTAACTCAGCAGCCTACTGGTGCCTCAGGCCTCTCCAGTTCTTGCAGAGCACCTTAGCATGTTTGAGCTCCCTGCTATTCCTTTTGCCCCGCCACACCTGTACATCTCCCTTTCACTCCTTCAGTTCCTTCTGGAGTGAGTTTGCTCTCCTCAGATTCCTGACTCCCACCAGCATAATCAAAACCACTATTCACCCTACTCTGGGTGGCCAAAGCACTATCTGTCTCACTTCATTTCACTGTCTCCTCTCAGGGTCCCATGCTGTATCTCTAACTTCAGCCAACAGTCAGCAGCAGGTATGGCAGATGAGCTCTGGGGAACCACTATTGCTAAAGATGTGTCTCTTCCTCGGCTCCTGTGCCATGGTCATTCCAGGAGAGATGGGCACTGCAGAAACCCAAGACTGTCTCCGGCCTGTTGCTCCAGCACCTAGGATGAAGGCAGCTGGGGATCTGCTCTCCACATAACCAGATTTTCTTCACATGTTTTTCTTGATAGCCCCATGATTGTCCTCTTGCATATGAGTATTACCTTCATGAAGAATAGCTGCTTTCCTTTTTCTTTTTTTTTAAGTTGAAGCTATATGAAAAAATTAAAGGCTCTCCAAGCAGTAAAAAGCATTGCAGGAATTCTTCAAAGTAGGTACTTATGTCATCCTGTTCCATCAAATTAGTGAATGTGTAGTCTGAACCTACAGACCGACAAATCCTTTCATGCAAGCCCTCAACCAACCAAAACAGGGAGTTCCCCTCACATTAAGCAGTTTTGTAAGATTTTTGCCAGGTACTGTCAGCAGTAATAAACCCGGCGTCCTTTTAAAGAGGAATAAACTTCTTCACTCAGCTTTCTAGGCTCACTAAACATCTGTCCTTAGATTTTCTTTTTCTAAACTCCTTTACAACTAAATATCTTAATAGGTTATAGACCCTGCCCCTACTGTTAGGAATAAAAAAAATCTAAAAACCTCTCTAATGCCTTGCTAGAAGGTAGGAACTTGCCCTCCTTGTGCTCTTACCAAAAACTGTGTCACCATGTTAGCCTGGATTTGAGCCCATGCTAAAATGAGCAACCTCTAGCCAGGCTTGTGAATTAGAACACATTGCTGTGTTCACTGAGTCTACTCCATGGCTGGGTTTAAGCCAGCCCGTAACTGGCTGCATCACACTGAAGACAGGGCATGTTTGCCCCTGCCTGTCTCAAACCATGCAGATCAGCCTGCTGCCTATGAGGGGAATGGCAAAGATTTTATGCAAGGTAAAAGGGAACTCAGTGTCAATTTCAGAAAACAGACCAGGAAATTTATCTACAGCCTATTAATCAGATACTGCAGCACTGTATGGGCTGTTGATGTTCACATTATAAAAAGGGATATTGAAAAACTGGAGAAGGTGTGGAAGAGAGCTGTAAAAATGATTCAGAGACTGAAGAAAGCACCCCACACTGAAGCACTCAAAGAATTCAATCTGTTTAAGTTATCAAGAAGACTGAGAAGCTACTTGATTTTACTGGGTAATATCTTCACCAGGAGAAACTAGTGGATTACTCAAGCTCCACTTGTTAAAGAATCAAAGAAAGATATGGCCCAAAAAAAGTGCTGGAAGGTTGAAAACAGGCAAATGAAAACAGAAAAAAAAATTACTTTTTCAAAATTATTGTTCAGAAAAGACTTACTAAGGTGAGGGACAGTCCAACTTTTCATTTCTTTAAGTCAGGACTGACTGCTCTCCTAGCAATTGTACCGATTACTGGTCTCAGAAGAGAAGTAACTCAATAAATGACAAAACGTGCTTCACCATCACTGCCTCCTCCTTACCCAGTAAGAGCCTCAGTGGCTACTCTCAGTGGCTGGTGAAGGTCAAAATCCTGATACGGTCTCTGACAGATATAATCTTCATGACTAGGGAATACTTCCTAGGTTTATGTGAGACTAACCCTGGCATACTGATCTTACCTGCATTTAATGGCTAAATAGGAGAAAGATATCTGATGGGTGTTTTTGGAACACAACAGTTATTGAAAAATAATAGAAATATGAAAGACATTATGAACAGCTAGAATATCCAAAGACCTCTGAACTGATTTTGTTCCCATCCCAAAGACAACTTCCCCACAGAAATTAAAGTTCCTGGAGTGAGGGGAGGATGGGAGAGGAAAAGAGAAACAAAAATCCTTTGGCCACTGTCCCTTCGAGAAGGAAGTGAGAAACAGCACTCACTGTGGACTGTGGGCTATAGGAACACAGATGAAAACCTGAGCCAAAACAGGCAATTCCTAAGCTCTGGTTTTATGCAAACCATGAGAAAGGTAGCGAGGCATCTTTGAAGAGAAACACCATGGCAGGAAGAGCCTGTGTTCACACTGGAACACTAGGAAGTTGTGTAGGGTGCACAGGGTCCCTTGGGGAGGTACAGCTGAATCCCAAGAACTCTCTGGGAGTCTTTCCTTAACTCTTTCCTTTAAAATAAGGTTCTTTTCCTGCTCCTTTCACTATTTTGTACTGGGGTATGACAATCCTCTGAAATGCACAGAGGGGTTCTGGGTAGGGATGCATTGGATACACTCTCTGTGTTGCCACGTCACCTTTGTGCTATTGCAACCAAAAGCAGAAAACATTTTGCTCTGGGGAGCATCTGTGCAGCTGGGGCCTGGGCAGGTCTCTGAGACGAAGTTGTTCAACATAATTTTTTCCCTCCATTTGCCAACAGATGGTGACAGAGAGAACCCCTTTCCTGTCCAAAGCTTTCAGGCCACAGCATTTGTATTTCCATTTAATTACCTGTATATGAAAGACTACTGTATTCTGCAGCTTTTGTCCTTCCTGAGGCATTTTGCATCAGAAGCACTGAGGGGCTCTGGGAAAGCATTGTGTGCAGCTACAGCACAACAGCGCGACTTGGGGTAAAGATCTGATTTCCACATTGTGCAGGAGTTATGTTCAGTGAAAATTATATAAATGTAGTATGCCAGCTCATATGTCATTTCCACAGAATGTTACAATCATTCTGTTATGTAATAGTGAGCTAATAAAGTCAACCCAAAACTCACTATATCACTCTCTACATGAAGTCACCTCATTCATCCTTTTTCCCTTTAATTTAAATCTCATCTCTATTTCTACATTTACCTTCCGAAGTATTTCTAGCACAGCATATTCCCAACACCCTTCTTATTTTACTGTGTGATCTAAACAATGCAGAGTAAGAGGGCCTGAAAATTCAGACTGGAAATATCATGAGAACAGGCTCTGTCAAGAGCTTTCCAGTATTTCCTGCTTCTGGTTGAGCTGGAAATACTCAAAGGGTGAAATCCTGGCCCAGCTGAAGTCAATGGGAATTTTGCCATTAACTTCAATGGGGCTAGAATTTCACTCTTGGTATTTATTCCATGTATCCAGTCTCAACTAGATCTGGTGTGGTGTGAAAAGGAAAACTTTTCTTCTTTCTTTTCCTTCCTCTTGTAAGATTTAATGCTTAAAAAACCCTTGAATATTCAGCTTAAAAGTAAATGTTAAGTAACGCAAAAAAAGTTCCTGTCTTACCCAAATGATCCATTTCTTCTCTCTAAGCAGTTGCGCAGCAGAAACTGTAGTGTTACAAATATAAATTGATATAAAGATTAAGAAATTAAAGCTGTCTGCATAAAATAATTAAAAATATATACTCATTCTTTTGACAAAGCCTACATTATAAATAGCTGACTCCATTTCAGGACCCTGATGTGAAAACCTTTTGCCACCAGCAGTACAGTGGTTATTGGCTGTCCAAAATTTTTGGTCGCAGACAGAATTCTCCTGGCAAAGGCCTTCATCATCAGTGAAGGAGGATTTGATTGCTTTAAATCTGATACACTGTGATCTCTGCTTTAGGTGGCGTAAAATCCTAAACCTGATTTTGGGGAACAGGTGGACTTTACCCTGTTTTACTTGTGTCTGCCAAGTCTCCCAGGAGGTGCTTTGTAATTCCTTGCTCACCAAAGACAATCCATTACAGCAAGTGTTTTCCCTTCAAAACATAAAATCAGTTCTGTTTCTGCTAAAAAATCCAGCTTGTAATTATGTTCATGTTTTATATTAAAGAAACATTTTAATTGTGGACTATTTAATAATGACAGTCCCCCAAAGCAAGCTGACCACTCTGATATTTGACATTGTACTGGTGAGGATTCAACGGCAAAGGACATTCCTGGAAATCTGCATATGTTTTTTGATAGCCCCAGAAGACCTGGTGAATGTCTGACCAATAAAAATGTGCTTGAGCAGAAACACCATCCCTAGTTCTTTCCTAGAAGCAATACGTTTTTTTCTAAAAAAACAATAGTAGAAGCGCTCAATTAATCCACAGCTATTCATTTTGTCTTCACTGACAATTAACAGGCCTCCTAATGCACTGCCGTCTCACTTTGGCAGTCAGAGAAGCCCTGCCAAGTGGACTCGGGCTGACACAGTCATTCTTTAGCTTGTATTTCCTGGTGCAAATAGTTTCTAGCTCCTTTCCAACAGCCCAATCCAAAGAAAAAAAAAAGATACAAAAAGGGCTTTGTTCTCCATGAAAAAAGCTGTGGCTGTGGTCGGGAGTCCTGTGCACTAAGCCAGGCCATGAGGAAGGGAGGGAAATGCAGTCCACTGTGTCCTGCCAGGCAGGATCACAGCCCCATGGCTCCCAGCCCTGCTGGGATGCCCCAACTCACACCTCTGACCACCCACCTCTTCTATCCCTGCCAGCTCTCAGCGAAAACCTGCCCCTTCTCTGCACTGTGCAAAAGACAAATCCTGTTTTCTTCAAGACAAACCAGGAGGAAGCCTGCAAGAAATGAAAGAGAGGGAGAGC
This sequence comes from Myiozetetes cayanensis, assembly GCF_022539395.1. Lineage (NCBI taxonomy): Eukaryota > Metazoa > Chordata > Aves > Passeriformes > Tyrannidae > Myiozetetes > Myiozetetes cayanensis. The sequence goes on along the minus strand of NW_026087411.1, from coordinate 80,159,555 downwards.
AGATCTGAAGCACAGATTTGGTCTCCCTCGCACCCCGCCATCTGAGCTTTCCTGGGCCAACGTGCCATGTGATCAGACCCTCTGAGATTTGGCAGCACTCTTTCATGGTCACTCTGCCTGAAATACAGTTGCAGTGACTTTTCTAGATGCAGGAAAGTAAAATGGCTTTCATCATCTCTTCTGACCCTGCTTGCCCATATTACCAAAAGAAGATTACTGGAGATATGCACACCAGTGCCATAATCCTTGTTTGACTTGTTGCCTCCTTACCCAGTTTCTTAGACAAAGTATCCCCCACAGGGCAACACCACCCATGGAGAAACGCCTTTCCTGGTTGCCTCCTGGATTACCAGTTAGTGTTTGCTTTGATGGTTTCAGCTGTAAGTATTTCCTCACATTTGCTCCTTTCGACTTGTTATATTGAAGCCAACAGACCTGGTCATCTGACTGTCCCCTCCATCTTCCTGCGCATCTTCTTGTCGACCCCGCTCGTTATGTGGCAGTATCAGGTTAGCTCTCTAGGGTCTGCTGACTGGTATAAATTAAATTTTATCCAACAGACCACAATAGGGCCTTTTTTACCCCCTACAGTTTAAAATACAGGTTTCTTCACAATAGCTACCAGGCTATTGACACATGTAATTTTTTAATTGGCCTTCAAGAAACTTCCCACATACGTGCCAAAACAAGTAGATTTCCATGTGGTAGAGTCAGGAAGGATTTTCCCCCTCCCTGCAACAGTTAACTCCTGAGCTCCTGATTCCCTCCCCACCCAGCTTTCACTGAATTATCCCCTTCACTGATGGGCATGTGGAACCCCTACTGCTGTTGATATGCCTTGTCTGCAAGCCCAGAGTGGCATGTTGGTCTTTTGGTTGAGGAAGAATTTCCCTTCTAGACCAGACTTACTGTTTCTTGGGGGATATCTACCTACTCCTATGTCCTGGGACATAATTTTTGTCCAGCAGGATTGCCTGAACTTGTTAAACCTATTTTGTATCCCAGCAGCGCAAAGGACTCTCATCTAGGAGGCAGCAGGTCCTGGATCTCTTCTGCCGCTGACACCAAGATCAGCTTTTTAAGGTTGGAATCTTTGCCTTAACTGACAGCTTTGGAAATAGTGTAAGATATTTGCATGAATCCTAGTAGCCTGCAGTATTTAGGAGGACAGGGTATATGATCCTCTAGCCCCTTCTGTCTTTAATTTCTAGGAAGCTATTATAGCGCCTTCCAAAAAGGCTCATGTCTGCCTGCCAGCACCACATTAACATGACTACTGCTTTGAAACAGAATAGCTGCGGCAGCTCAGGATCTGTAATGCATCCCTCACTGCTCTGGGTATCTTTGCGCACGCCTATGTGCCATTAATGAATCATCACATGGGAAGTGTTTTCATTATTCCTTGCTTTTTCCAGCCCTGGCATTTCTTGGCAAATGCATAGCCCAGGCCGAAGCAGCTGTCTGTCTCGCTTTCCTGCCTTTAGATTAAAACCATTTTTTTGTTGTTGTTGTTTTGAAGTGCCTATTGAAGTGACAGGACAGAGAAGGATGGCTAAACCCAAGTCCCAATATCTTTATTTCAAGACTACACTAATAGCCTCTAAGAATTTTTCTCTGCTGTACTTCAGATAAGAGCGGTGAGTCTATAAATTCATTAGCGAGTAATGGAGCAGCCTCACTTTATCTATGTCTTTTCACAGGACTAGGGTTTCATTCTGTGCCAGGAGTCATACATCACACTCAACATGTACGTCTCCAGAGCCAACTGAGAGAAAGTGCAGAAAAACTACTGTTAACAAGGGAGTAATTACATTCAGCATAAATTAATTATTGGTCACTCAGGACTGGTGGGAAAGGGCCACACAGATGGTATCTGACTGAGTTCCCACCTCTGAGGGAAGAAATATTTAAATATGAATCATAAGACAATACAAGGTGGGCCTTTTCTGCTCTACTGGTCTTTAACTTCACAGACTTGCGAATATGACATGTGGCTTATTTGCTTTAACACTATAGGTACATTGTATTGTTTTAGGGCAAACATGAGTGATAGTCATTCGGGACAAGGGTCACTGCATAGCAGACAGCGTCAGACCAGACCAAGGGAAACCAGGAGGGACTTTAAAATGTAATTCAGCCAAAAGAACAGGACACGGATCAGCAAGCGAGTGATGGAAGGTGTTCATGAGGAATTTAGATTACCACACGCCGCAAATAAACCTTGAGAATCTGTAGCAGCCAGAGGCCAGGAAAACCTGGCTGGCGAGTAAAGAGGAGCCCTCCTGCAGGGAAAAGAAGATGCAAAGTGCACCCCGGTCTCTTTGCCAAAAGTGTTAGTGCTAGCTCAGGAAAGTCTAACTGTTCTTGAACCCTGAAACTACTAACTTGGAAACACGTAGAGGTGTGTAAAATAATGTTAGGCTAGTCTCCAATAACCAAGAAAGAGATTAAAACTGCTCGTTACATGTATAGCATTAAAACTGTTTCCCATAGTGACAAAAACCAGGAAATTCAAAGTTAAAGAGAATCCTCATAAATGGAAATTCTTGCTATCATGGGAAATAAGGAGCATATCAAGATGCAAATGACAGATGTACTGTCAACTGGGAAACTCAGCTTGGAATTTCCTGGCTTTTTCTTTTCATTGAACTGACTGCTCCTAAAACAATGTACAGTTAGATCAGAATTCATTCCTTCTCTATTAACAGAGATTCATACATATCAACTGCAAACAGTTGCAGAGATACAAAATGAAAATTAGACCTTTTTTTTTTTTTTACTGAATGCTTCTCAAGCTTTTCATTAGAGAACTGGGCAGGAAAATTTTCCCATTTGTGAAGGCTCAGGCTTATTGAATCATAATGACTGCAACACTCAGACCCACCAGCTATGTTTCGCCATAAAAAAGAAGGCAACATGTGTCTTCCAAGCCTGGTGCTTGGAAATTCACCTGTAATATGAAATATACAGTTTCCAGGCTCAGCTCCATCCAGTTCAGGTTAGAGTGCCCTGAGCAGTACGTTATTTTGTGATGTGCTCTCTTGATTTGCCCAGAATTTTACATTAGACCTCAGAAACCTTTCTTTTAATGAAAATAATAGGGCCAATGACCAGGTATTTTACAACAATGAAGTATTGTTTGTTTTCTTTTTAAATTCCTAACAAATGCTAATTGTCCAAACCACTCTGGAGAAGACAGTGAAAAGCTTTGTGTCTGTGAGCTTGTCCATAGGCCCCTGCAAGTTACACTCCATAAGGAATTTCAGATTTCAAATTCTGTTGCAGGTCTGACCCCTGAGGCTTGCTTAAGTTTAAAGATGTATGTGGAAAAAAATCCAGTTTATCCAGTGACTGCAATATACTGCACTGTCAATTTTTTACTACCTACATTTTTTACAGTCTCCAAATCTCTTCACTGACAAAGCAAAAACACAAAGTGGGATTTTGCAGATCCAGTTCGAAACAAACCCCAGCCCTGGAGAAATCCTGCTAAACCCCTGTGGTCAAGGAATGGACACCTTGCATGTGGCTGGAGATGGTCCTGTGTGCCTGGACATGTGGCTGTGGATTGAAGTCAGCTGGTGGGAGCTGCCACGGGGCACTGCCCTCCACCTCCAGACTAGCTGGGAGGTGAGGTCCCTGCTGCCCAGTCAGGGCTGAAACCAAGGGCTTCTGCCTCAAAGGCAGCAGTGTCTGCTGGGGGTGAAGGGGGGGGATGACAAAAGGCAGTGGACAGTAACAGCTTAAGCAATCTGATTTTAATCCATAGCTTGCCCATCTCCACAACTTTCCGATGCCTAATTCCTTTTACCATTTATTTCTGGTATAAGAGCCATTGTTATTTCCCAAAGAAATCCAGCATAGTGACTGACCTGCAGCTCCTCCAGGGCAGTATGTTGGCCAGCCTGAAGCTCATCTGTCTTGCTCACAAAGAAGCGTGGTGGTGTCATAAAACCATTATGCAGCACTAACCACGGTGGAGTCACTCATATCTTTTTGTGAAGCAAAGCCTAGCCTTTTGCTACCCAGAAGAGGCATTGTTATTGTGTAAGGAGGCTGCTTTAGGATCAAGCTAGATTTAAAATAAGTTTAAAAAGAACATCCTGCAGCTCGAATAAAGTTAGCCTGCTGGCTTTCCCCAATGACTGGCACTAGAGCAGATCATTCTGGAAAAAAGACATTCTCACAACCTCATGGCTTCAATTTCTCAAGCCAAAAAGTGGAGAGAAATCCCACAAGTTATTAAAGCCAATAAATCAAGGTTTGAGAGATCTTGTGCATGGAATCAGAGAACGTTTGCATTTTTCTGCCTTCAGAGCTTTAAGGAAGGTTGGTTTTTTTTTTTTTTTTCCTCCTTTACCTCATCCACCTTGGGTATCTTAAAAGCAGGAAAAGCACTCCAGGGACCTGGAGGGTTCTATGAGATGTAATTACCGAACCTTACTTTTAAAGGTTTAAAAGTGCATCTTTATAGGCTCATGCAGTCCTGGTAACAGTAACAGTGGTTTATGTGTTTGATTGACATAAAACATGCCTCGACATTAAACATTTGCTCAACATCCGGGAACACTGGACCCTGTTTGTGTTTTCTACTTTGCCTTGGCACCTCTGGCCAGCAACCTCCCTACAGTCCTTCTGCACCCCAGGGTCGGTGCAGATTCTGTGACGAAGCACTCTAAAGGCAGGCACTCCCTTCTGCTCCCAAAAAAGTGGAAACCAGCCATTCCCACACCATCTGCTCTCACCTTCACAACTCAACAGAAAATGTGAACTTCCTATGAAGCCACAAGTGGTTTACGGGCCATTGTTACAGATGATACTGAAATTCTGTTAAGGCAACTGAGATCTTTCCTCAATTTCTGCTCTGACTTCTGTCCCCATGAGCTGCAATTTAATCACAGCAAATGTCAGCATCTATTGTTTCTAGCAGATCCTAAGTCTACCCACTCTTCTAAAGGAAAGAGTAGTGTTTTGCTTGTGGGAGCCATTAAGATAAGAAAACAGGAGATAACTTTCCATTGGGCAATTTGTGACAAAATAGAAAAAAAAAATTCTGTATTTAGAAAAGCTAAAACTCCTTTTTAAACCTGAGTGCAAGTTTTGATTAGGCTTATGTTGGGCTTTTGGTCTTTTCTTAGATGGAATCAAACTTTATAGAATATAGAAAGATAATGTCTAACTCATCTCAAGGTTATTCTCACCAGAAATACAAAACACAGAGAATTTCCCTCATCTGATCAGGTCACAAAAACCAAAGCAAATATCCAGCTGAAAGGTACCACTTCAAAACTTTTATTATCAGAATTTCATAACTAAAAGATAGTGGAGGGAAAAAAAGGGCAAATCAAAAATTACCAGTGGAAATTGGAAACAAACTGCAAATAATAAATCAGATTAGGAAAAAAAATGTCAGTCTGTCTGCAGATAATTCACAAGTGAAAAAAGTTCATTACAAATGACTTGCCCTGCTGCAAATTTTTAGTAGCATGTGTGTACAGTACGTCATAAAACTTCTACCCTTGACATATTTTAAAAGAATGCCATTACTGACTTGAACTTCAGTTGGCAGTTGGAAACTTGCCAGAAAGCAGACTGTGTCCATAATCAAATGAGGAAAACTCAGAAATGTTAGGATGCAGGCAGGTTTTAGAACTTCTCTTCCTCACAACAAAGGAGTTTTAGCAAAAACCACACAAGAAGTTCACACACACAGAAAAAAAAGTTAGTGTCTAGATTGGACAAAATTATTTAAAAAAAAAAAATAAAATCATTACTTAGGAGCACACATAAGTACAAGATGTAGTAATTAGAAATGGGAAAAATGTAACAACTTTTTTTTCAATTTAACTTAGACTTTTTTTGAGCTTTGTCTCAAGTCCTTTCATCAGACTTAACTTTTTATTTCATAGGTGGAGGGGAGTTACTGGGAAATTTCAGACCAAAGTGCAAAAATTGAAAAAAATGTTCACAAATCAAAGCAGGGTATTGCAACAGAAACGTATATCAGCAAACTGTCTTGTACTTCAGCTATCTGAGAAAAAGAGGGGAGAAACTGGTTTTGTACTGCTTTTGTACTGCTTATTTCTTTTCTCCTCTCTTTGTTTTCACTGTGGATTTGGGGGTGGAGGTTGTTTGGCGTGGGTTTTTTTGCAGTATCATCTAAATATATGTGTCTGTGTACTGGACCAAAGTTATGTCTTCCTGAAAGATTTATCAGTAATCATTTCCCATGTTTCTCTGCGTATAGAGTAGAAGAATAGTTTTGCTATGCATCCAAAAGTTTCTCTGTTCCTCCTTCTGCCTTGCTGCATTTTGCTTTCCAGGTAGCTAGTTTAGTTAATACTTACTCCAGGATTATTTTTGCTCTCTACTCCCTATGCCAACATGAAGGCCTCTGGGCAAACTTTTCCTCTCCAGACTTCCTTGTGCTTTTCTCACTGTAGCAGACTGACCAGAAGGGATGAAAGCTGTCTGGGCAATATCTTTAAAGCAGCTGAGAACTGTCTATCACAACTGCTCCTCATTTACCACAACCATGTGTGCATGTGCACAGTTTACAGTTGTGGTTTTTCGGAGGGGATTGCCGTATGGTTTTATAGGCTGCTCAAGATGTCCATTTGGGTGTAAGTGCACCTATCTATGAAGAAGTGTATATACAGGCATCCCTAGAAAATGCTTGTGTATTCTTTATTAACTGTTACATTCTGGAATTATGCTTCCTTAAAAAAAAGACAGATCAATTTACAACTCCCTCGTGCTATGTTTTCCCTTTTCTACTTTTTTTTCCCCTCAAATGAATCTTCTATTATACTATTCCTTTTGATGCCCAACCTCAGGTTTTTTCCTTCTTCCCTTTCCACTCTTTTACCTTACGTTCTCTTCCTTTGCTCTTTCTCTTTTCTCCCTTTTCATCCCGCCTTTTCCCTACCCTATAATTTTCTGCTTTGCTTCCTTTCATGCTCAGCCTTCTTACCGTAGTTCCCTACACATACATTTCTTCCCTGCAGCTCCTGCACCTACTCCTTTCCATCTAGCACCTGACCGCTGATATATACTCTTCCCATGGTGATACTATTTGCTCCCTTCCTTGAGATTTTATGCTTATTTTATATCTAGGTGCTCTCATTGTCAGTAAGAACACACATTTTGATAATGTTTTAGAACAGTAGCAGTGTGGTTTGGGCTTTGGGTGTCTATTTTGCTATTTCACAGTCTGTGATGCAAAATGCTCGATTTCAAACCACTCACGACTTCTGTGAAATTGTTTCTGTCTGGGATAGTGTAATAGTATTAACTATAAAAGACAGAAAAAAATTGTTAGGGACAAAATGATTGGTGCATGTTTCTATAATGTTGATTTGCTCTTTGTTTTCTCCTGGAAAAATTGATGTCTTGTTGGCTTCACTATTTGGAAATAATCATACAAGGAGTTTCATGAAAGTATTTTTCTTTGAAATGCTTCATTTTGCTGATGTGAAGACATTCCACAGATGCATACTGGTTTTGATAAACCTTGTTGATTTTCCATTTTTCAGGATGGATTCTCATGATCATGCCCAGACAAGGGCACAAATAATTATTTTTGAAATCTGATTTTATTTAAACTTTTAAAAATATGCCTAGCATTTTGGCACATTTAATTTTTACAAATGTGTGCAAAGATTTCATTTATATTCCAGCACAGGTGAGGATTTTTTTGGTAAGTACTTACTTCAGAAAAAAAAAACCACACTCAATCAGTCGAGTAGCAAAATTAACTGAGCATACAAATTATATTGCTTCTTGGCTATACCAAGCAATAGGCACTAACTCTTCAGGAAAACTTCAATGTGCCATTCCTAGGAACATGCATTAGGATCTAAGTAAATCAACTACAAACATTCTCCGTTGGAAAGTCTGTCAAGAACTTGTAAACAGATGAACAGGCAGTTTCTTAAGGTAGTTTCTGGGTACTAGATTACCTTTGATTTCAGTAAAGGTACTATCAGCTCAATTAATCGCTTGGAAACAGTTACTTACCTTCAGGAAAGTCAGTCTTAGTGCAGGCAGATTTGTTCTGATCCTCTTGGCAGAGCAGAGGGAAGGTCTCAGAGCACAAACACAGCACAGCACTGGCTTACCGCAGCCCAAACACCCAAAGCTCTTCCATCCCAGAAGAAACCTGAATGTCCCCAAGGGGTCAGTGACTGCAGGAAGAGCAGGAACTATTCAAAACAAGAATTTAGCTCCAAGGAGCTGATTCTGCAAACACTTTAGCACATGTAGAGCTTTCCTTTACAAGAAACCTCAAAGAGAACCGGCAAGCGTTGCTTCATGCAAGTCAAGTCAGTCATATGGCAAAGTGTTTACAGGATTTGGATCTAAATTTTGAAATCATTTCAGGACCCTTAAAAACAGGCTCTAGATATTTGTAAACCCCTTTTTTTCTTTTTCTTTTTTTTTTTTTCCCATCATGACCAAAATATATAATGATATTGTGCTGCAGTTGAATCCACTGTCGGTCACCCAGAGGAGTTTGTTTTCTCCTCCAATGTTTGAGCTTGGGGAATGCCCTACAGCCCTGGGGTGCAGGACAGCCATACATATGGAGCAGGAGCAGCTGCTGTCCCCTTCCCTGGCAGCCTGTGTTCATTCCCAGAAGTTCACAAAACGAAGTCAAGCTGGATCAGGTTTTTCCAAGATGAGCTGAGGAATGGAGAGCTTGGCTCAGGGAGAGGGATAGTAAGAGGTTGAACTGTTTGGGCCAGATGGAGGCAATGGGAGATCAGAGCTGATGCCTGTTGATCAGCAAAAGGAAGGGATTAGGATCATGGGGACCATGAGGACAGTAACCCTGTGCTGGGCTGTCACATTGACCAGGCCAAATGGCACAGGGAGAGCAGAAATGTGGCCAGCAGCTGTTTTATTTCATTTACAGTAGTTTCAAAGGGCTTACTAAGGTTGCCTATGTGCATATATCTCACACAAGGCAGCTCTCCCTAGAAAATTGTAAACTTAAATGGCAATTAACTTTTCTCTGTCTAGTTTTGCACCAAAATTAGGAAGCATTTTGATGCTTTTGATATGTCATCTGCTCAATGGCAGTAAACCGGGAAGAGGTAGGTGAACTTCAGGTGACTCATCCCAAAAGGTGTACTTTGCTTGCTTCAGGACACAATGATTTCTTAAAGCTCTCCTGAGACAATTTACTTCTGCCTTGACTTCATATGCATGTTGTTTCATCATCTGAGGCCTCGTTTCATACATACGTTTATAATATGGGTTTCATTTCAATAAGCTGGGAAAGTAATAAATTTAAAGCTGACTAACAGTTGTTTTATGTGGCTGCCAACCTGCCAAGTAGCATTCTTAATTACTGCCAGGAAACTAAGTGTTTTGCAGCCATGTGTTTTGCATTTGAGTGTAGTATGTCTTGTCAGCCCTCTGCACCGGACTCTTGGATAGGCCAGTCATTTTTGTACACAGAGAGGTCTGCGATGGTGGGTGGTTTCTTTGTCATCAGGTAGGGATATCAACAACAGCATGATGGACGGGAATATCCCAAGTGGTCCCCCTCTCCCAAAACAAGCTGTTGCAGAAAGGCTGGAGAGAAGGGGTTAAACCTGAGCCCAGAACTGTAGTATTTTTTCTATGTTAAAGACTGTAGGGCAACTACTTATTAAAGTTGTCAGCAAAGAAGAAGCATAAACATATTACAGATTATATATGTTGGAATAAGATGGATGACTGTTTTGTTCCTTCTGTGCAGGACAGAGTAAGATGCTACAACAAGCAGACTCCCCTTTTCTTTTCCCCAGACAAAATTCATTATTTTTTCACCAAAACAAGCAATCCTTGCATGGCTTGTTTTCTGCAGTCTGTGTTTAGGCTCCGAGATGTTGGCCCACACTTTGGAAATCAGCCAGTAAAAGGAGGACAGAAAATGAATACTAAAAAAAGAAGCACTGACCTAAACAGTCTTGTTGCATGTATTCTCCCATCCAGAATGCTCTGAAGTCTTAAGAGAAACTTGACTAAGTTAAGAGTGCCTCCAGGCCCTTAATTTGCACAACCAACACTTGTTTTTGTTGATGGTCATCACTGACCCTAGAAAGATTATAAAGGTTGTTGGTTTGGGTTTTTTTTTTTTTTTTGCTGATAATGTAAGTCTTGAGCAATTTTTTAAAAATGGGATAAACATAAACACACTGTTAAGGAGCAAATTTTTGTGTTCAGTTCATTTTTTTCTCTTTAATAAATTACATGCATGAGACAAATCCCAATTAAATAAAGGCTCATCTCATGAGTATCTTGGGCAATGCTGCAGGATATTGCTCACCCTGCACACCAACAGAAAATCCTAATAGTGTTTACTGCTTTTTTTTTTTTTCCAAGTACTTCTGTTGTTTTGTTAAGGAGGGATTAATTAGTGAATCACTATTCCCACTTTGGTATGTGAAAATCTAGAGTGTACTTTTTTCCATTTCCCAAGAGTGTGCATTGGCACCATAGAAGAGGATGTGGAATAAGTGTTTTTCAAAGTAGCAGATGTAGCAGCTTTGGGAACATCTGTACTGGTGCATTTTGCTGAGGGATTCCTACCAGCAATGTCCCTCCTAGCCAGACAGTCTGTGTGTGCTTCTTACAAGTGAGGCCTACCTTTTTGAAACAAAACCTTTTAAGGAAAATTATCATTAAAGGTCATGTCATTTCTATGGATTATTGCAATTTCTAACTCATTTTCTGTTTCTTCTTAAATAAATCACATTTCTTCTTAAGTTTCACATGCCACTTCCTATCTCAGTACAACATTTTTCCAAGGAGATTGTGGATAGGGGCAGATGCTGAACATAAATGGCATAAAATTCTCCTCCCACTAAAGTCAATAGCAAACTCCCACTGACTTCAGTGCAGTCAAATCTATTCACAGGACATTCGAGTTTACCTTGGCATTCCTTAAAGAGTATGAGATCCATATTTCTGAGGTTTATCAGCTGTGCAAGTGGAGACTTAGCCTACTCATCCCAAATTTGCTCAGGGTACTTTGCAGATAGACTCTCTGCACAAGTGCAGATACCAGAGGACACTGGAAGGCAATGAAGGGTGACCAGAGGCTGGAGTGATGAGGCTGTTAGAGCCAGAGGCAGCCTCACAATTAGCACAGTCTGTGCAAAGAGGAAATAGCCTCCTTTTTCTGTTCAGCACAGTGAAGTCTGAATTTCACCTTGACTCTGTGCTGACCTAAATCTGCTGCTATTTATGTCACTAAATAGCCAAACCTGAGACTGTGTGAAAATGTCTCCTTAACCTTTCAAAACTGGCACACAGGGTTTTATATTTGCCCTCCACTCCAGGGTCATTTACAAGGAAGTGCTGGCTGTGACTACTATAGAGCTGGCCACCACAGGTGAGCTGCTGTCACGGTGTGAGGTTGCTTTACTCACTAAGCCAAAGGAAAAGCCAGCACAGGACACTGATCATGCCCTGAAGACATGGTCTAATGCTGGAAACTGCAGTGAGCCAGTTCTGTGTTACCTGAAGTCATTTAAATGTACTCTGAATGACCAAGTCACTGGACATGCTGCTGGCATCCTGCTTTCTCCTCTCTTCTGTTTTGGGAGAATCATTCAACGAGCTCGTGGCACATCAAGCATCTCAAGGAGGATAATTGAAGGCAGACCCTGTGCTGCTGTCTGCTATCTGAAGATAAACCAGATGCCCCAGTGGCCACCACAGAGCACAGATTCTGCTTGCAGGGAGCAGAGGGATCAACTTCTTCCTTAAGCACCAATTATTTTCATATTTCAGAGTTCCCCAGATTATGACAAAGCAAACAGAAAAGCCATATCCACTTGTACAAAAAAAAAAAGCATATCTAAAATTATTCCCATGTGTGAAGTGCTGCTGCATGACACTAAGTGCAGCAGCCAAACCAGTAACAGTTAAATCCTGCAGATCCCCATAAAAATGCACAGTACACAAATACACAGTAAACGAAACGACTGAATTAGAAGCAGAGATAAGTGAAGGACAACACTTTGCTACTCTGTGTTCAACATCATTGCCAAAGTGCTGAGGCATTTTGCCACTTTCAGATTAAGGGGATTTTTGCACATTTTCCCCAGTAAAATTTTTGGCAACTGCTGACTACCTTCTTCTGTCTTGCTGCGTCACTAACAGCCCAGGCTCTTCACTTCACTTGTATGGCCCCTGGCTAACTTCCCAATGAAATGTAGACATTCATTTATTTTTAAAGTTTCATTTTTACAACTCCTGCTCATAGAGAAATCCCTCTGGCTTCACTGGTGTGTAGGTGAAATTCACTGGCAGTGAAATCTCCTGACAACATATTTGTTGACCAAGGCTTTATAACTACAGAAGGCAGAGTGGTCTGACAGGAGTACACCTGAACACCCTGAGCTCAGCTCTGCTGCTCTGCCCCACAAAGGACTATAGAAAAAGTAGAACAGAATTTAATAAAATTCCTTATTATACTTCAGGTTTTATTCCAGACTGAGCTGTCAAAGATGTTAGCAAAAGAGTTAATTGATTTATCATCAGGGGTTTTTTACCCTGAGCAAAAATAACATGTTGATGTTTAAAACAAAGCTTTAGATACTTCCCCTCACCCCATCCCACCTTCCCAAACTCTTCTCCCAGTATCTGAACCTGTGGTTTTCTCTAAGACGGCTAGATCTTAGAGGCATCTTCTCTTGCAGGTAGACAGTGGCATAAGGACTAGATGTCACTGCTAGACAGAGCATAAGTCAGTGAGGATACTGACTTATTACAAGTTATTGCAAACTTGGGCTGTCCCTGAGCACCACTACACTTCACTGGTCCAGATCTTCCCACAGAGGACATAATGTACCGCACAGTAAAAGCAAATGTAGATGTACCACAAAAATGCACCTACAAGGAACCAGGATGCCCCTTTGAAGAAGTTACTTCTTTCTCATGATTCTCCCAATATTTTCATGATTGTTGTGTGATTCAGTTATGGGTGTGAATTCTCACAAGTGTAAGATTAATCCCAAAACTATGGTCCACCTGATCCTGGCTTTTCTTTTCCCTTCCTTTGCCTTGGTTTTCCATGTCCCTTTTCGCATAGACCAGGGACTGGACCATGTAACCATGTCCATGCTGCCGGGTAACCTTATCTTTCCTCCCACCATTTGAAAATAGCAACAGAAGAGGTGAAAGCCTTCAAAACCAACACAGAAAAAAGCAGGAGAGGATATCTGAAGAAAGAACCCAATCCCCTACAGAGACAGGGAACTGACGTGCCTGTGATGTGGCTTTCAACATGTCAGTGCCACAAGAGCACTAGAGAGATCTGCCGTGTTGCAGTCCTCACGTAGCAAAGGCAAACTTATTTTTAATAGACAACATATTGGAAATATAGCCCTGATTAAATCTCTCTGTTCTCTTCCCTTTTTCCTTCCCCTGTGGCTACCTTGCGATCAGTTTGGCAAATCTTAAGGATTACAGATGTAGCACTAGCATAAACAAAAATATGGCACTTTAGCTGTGCAAGCTGCTTTGAAGATAAAGACTGACTTTAAATTCCACAATCCTGAGGGCTCTTGTCGCCTTGAAATCTGATTTCAAAGCTCAACACCACTGAAATGTCTTGTTGAGAGTGATGACAGCAGGCAGTGAAGTGTACACTGTATTGTCACCACCTGTGATTGGTGGCAAAGTGCATACTTTGGCTACCACATACTGACTCCCTAGCTGTGGGCTGCCTATAATAATGCAAACAATAACTACTGGCTAATTTCAGTCCTGTAAGTGTGGTGATGAAGTATTGCATAAACTCAGAAACTATGAGAGTTAAGTGGATGGAGTCCATTTTCACTGTTTTCAAGGGGCACAGGGAATAGAGAAAGAGGTGAATGCATTCCTCCAATAATGAAAAGTCATCAGCTAAGGAAAGCCCAAGAGGCTATGAGGCTGTAAACACTGACAGTTTGCTTGAGGAGGAGCTGTATCTGTGAGAAAATCTCCAGGACCCTGCCCTTGGACTACACAATACCCTGCAGGGCATCAAACAGGAAAAAATGACATACAACAAAAGGGTGATTGCTGGGGCCCCAGCCCTGTTGCCTGGTCACCCTCATGAGAGGAATGTACCTTACCCTGCAAAGCATCACACCTTGGATGGAAATAGGTAGTGGGGGGCCAGGTGGGCCCAGAGATGCCCAAGGCCTATTTTGCTGCTGCACATCCCCTGCTCACTTCTTGAGGAGCAGTGAAGATGTCTATGGGATGGAAGGAGCTCGGCAGCACTGGGTCTGTGAGAATGTACCTGAGTCTGTGCTGCCATTGTCTCAGCACCAGGGCTGTGTGGAGACCTGGAGTATTCATATGACTAGTAATGGTGAATTGACTGTCTGTCTCCTCTGACAGTGAAATTGTGGGCTTTTCCTACTGATTTCAATGGAAACAGGATTTTGCCCATTCCTTTACCTCTGTGTAAATGAATATTGATGACACAAAAGTTTGGATGATCTTTAGCTGACAAATTCCTTAGAGGTTTCCTGAATACTCCCAAGAAGACAGGACAAGTGTCCTCTGACTCAGTTTTAGGAGAAAATCTAAGAGCAATGCAGAAGACCTGCTGTTTGAAAAGCAGGCAGATAACCAGACAAGGCTATCACTATTGACAAGACCAGGACAACAAGGAGTTGGGAGTGACACAATGAGGCTAATGGATATCAGCCCACTGGGTAGTGATAGCTGACCTCTTGCTGATGAAATGAACTTGAACTCTTTCTTGTCATCAGGAGAATGCAAGATATCTGGGCCTAAATGAGACAGCGCCCACAACATAGTTACCATTATAACTAAATATTTTTCTTCCAGGATTAAGAGAGTTACTGCTTCTCAGAACTCGTTAGCTCTACCTATGGAGCCAATGGACATCTTACTTCTCTTCCATGCTTATTCTTCTTCTAGATATGAAAGCCACAAAACCAAAACACATTTTCTGTAACTCCAGGGAAACCCATAGTGGGTTGGAAAGTGTGTATTTCTGCTTTATCAAAATCTCCAAAAAGTTTTTCAGCACTTCTTTTGATTACAAATGCAATGGTTTTATTTATTCCCTGTTAATATGATTAATGTATTAGGTGATTTACAACAGGCAAAATTTCAGAACAACAGAGTTTGCCATCACAACAGATAGGGAGAAGGTGAAGGAAGAAATGCTAAACATTACAAATGGTATAGACTGTTTTCCAGTGTCCTTGCTCTTGCCCTTAGTATTCAGTACTGTAGAGGGTTAGAAGAGGTGGATAACATCCTCATGTGACTGGAGGTCCTATGGCACAGGGAAGAGGAGGACTGTGAACAAGGAGGAGCATACAGATGATATACCAAACTCTCTAGTATTAAACTACTGAGTAGGGTCAAGGAGTAAGGTAAAACAGAGCAGTGGTAGGGAATTTGGGGAACTTAGAGGTAAAACCTTCTAAATTTGCTCTCTAAATGTATTACTGCCAGCCAAAAGCCATATGAAATGTGGATAGTGAGGTAAAATAATCCTGAAAGTTAAAGCACGAGAGAGCTGATCAAATAAAAATTTAAGCTGGGAGCCATGTAGAAGAAAAAAATATTTCAGCTCAGCCAAAAGGTAAGGAGAAAGACCTTGCCATTTTGGGAATAGTGATCCAAGAAAACACTAACCAATCCTTAGAGCATGACTCGGGGGAGCGTGTCCCATGCAATGTGAGTAAAGGTGGCCAGGTGCTCCATTTTAATGGTGGTGTGCTTGGTATCCAGTGGCCAAGAGTAAATACTGATGATACCAGATACTTCCTTTTTAACAAGCAAAGCCAAACAGCAAGGGATTCTGTTTGCTATCAACTTCGAGGAAAAAAAATACTTCATGCTGAAAGTGCAACGCTCTGTTCTCTTAATTTGCCGGGCATATTGTGAAGGTCTGCCAACAGGAATCTTGCATTTCTGCAGTACCTTCACTCTGCTACAAAGAATTGTGTCAAGTGTATGCTAATAAAGTGTCATTCATTTAACTTTTCCCACGCAAACAGAGCTGCTATTGACTTTTGTGGTACTTGTATATGTGTATGTCTCCCCCATCTTATAGTTTTAAATGATATCAATTAAGATAATGAAAAAAATAAGCAGAAAGCAAAAATCGGTATCCTCTCCCATAGATAATACTTAAAGGGCAAAATTTACGAACATAGTCTCTTAAGAATAACAATAATATTTAAAGTGGCTTGAAAATCAAGAAGGTAAAAATAGTTGAGAGCAACCCTGAAGTTAAATAACTACTTTATTTTTTAAAATAAATTATTAAACTCTACAATAATCAGCTAGACTGAAAAACTTCATTTTTTTATAAAATGCCAAAGGTTGTGACAGTGGTCAATCGTATTCAATGAACTTCTCCAGGGTCAATCAGAAAGTCTCTACCAGAACAGGAAATATTACATCAGTGCTCAGGTTGTATTATATATCCCAAACTACTTTTCCTGTGAGAAAAAGCTGACATATTCTCTAAAGAATCTGTTGAATTTTACTTGTTGAATTTTTTCTTTGCAACCTGAGATTTCATTATGTTTACTTTCCTTCATATTTTCTTATCTTTCTCTAATAACTAGTAAAAATCTGGAAGGAAAAATGATTTTCCAGTCTCAGGGGTTGGGAACAGCAGAGTAGTTTTCTTAAATCCTAATCTATGACTGGTAATTAGGGCCATTTCAAGTTCCCTAGGAGAATTATTGTCTTCTGAAATATTTTAAATAGCTAGCTGTCCACAACTTTTCCTTGCCTCAAAAAATGGATACATTATCATTTTAATGTCTACTGCTGCTGCTACTGGGAGCAATAAACCTATGTTCTCCCACGGCATATGAATCGATAAGAAATAAATAATACTAAAATATGCCCTGGAATTCTTTTCCATGACAATCTGAGAATGAAGGTGGTGAACAAACACTGAAAGCCCCACACTGACTCAGCTGTTAAGATGCAGTTCATCTCACCCCACCTTACACATTTTAGTCAGGCATGTGGTACAGAGCAGTCACCCAGAAATGCTGTGAAGAGAGAGAGGCAGATGCATCTCCGGAGGCACTTTATCTCTTTATCTTAAGGTGGGGTCAAACCACTCTCAGGAGTACTTGCATCTCTGTAGAGAGACTTCCACGTAGGCAACGTAACATTTGCTCTTCCACGGCAGAGATTATTTTCACTGGGGATCTGAAGTGAAAACTAATAGGAGCACTAGAGAGGCTGGCAGATTTGTTTGCCCCTTTCCAGAAATGTGCTTATACTTCAAGCAGTACTCTTCTGTCCACTTTTTCAGTGGCTGGAGAGTTAATTTTCTGACCAGTTGCTTTTTCTTAGGAAAAATTCTAAATCAAAAATGCATGACCACAAGTGCTTTTTGACTGCAGGGCTGTCGCAGCAAGAAAAAAGGACTATCCCTACTGCTGTGAACATCTGCAGGATCATACAGCTTAATGACAATCTGCATACTTACCTTTCACTAAGGAATAAATTAGTCCTCCTACTTGACTCATATATTGAATTTCTTTTACTTCTGGAGATGTCTGAAAGGGAGAAAGGCTATGTCAATTGTACTTAACAGAAGGACTAAGTGAGCACTTCAGAAATGCTGTTCTTCAGAAGGGCTTTGGTTTCACAAGTAGTGACTCAGAAAAGCATTTGCATCTCTCCCCTTAGTAGATCTTAACGCCCTGTCACTAAATACAGGTCTCTGAATTTAAAGGAAAATATTCTGGAATTCCTACCAAGTAGCAGAATTTATTTTCCACACATCATACTTAGCCTTCTGCCACATAACAGAGTAGCACTAAGTGAAATATGACCATGTAACACTGTGAAAATGGTACAAACAAAAATGATGTACTTGCTTAGGTTCAACTCACATCAGAAACAATTCAGCCGTCTAAGTTATTACTGCATCACTTAAACATACAGGAAGCTCGATTACTTGAACTGTTGATGAGCCTTCTGGACAGCCCATAAAACTCTGGGAAACAGGGACCACAAAACTGGGACATAAGTAACATGCAGATTTGGTATTATCTGTCCAAAGACAGTAAGTGAAAAAAAAAAGTAGCAAGGGGAATTAATGATTTGGAATATGACCATGGAACAAAATTGATTCATTTCCGTCCTTTAGAAATCCTTTTTTGGGAAATGTTTAAAATTGGTGTGGTACATACAAATACTATCAGCCTATGCAGATTAAACATTTCTTTTTCTGTAGAGGAGATTCCTTTCAGATGAATCATGGCACTTTATGCTTTAGAATTAGAACTTACTTCAATGAACTGATTTATGCACCTCTTTACTTACAAATTTGAGGTAATGCTACTGTTTGACTAGCATGGAGAGGAAATACTACATTTAGAAGGGGAAAAGATCAATTTCTGACATGTTTGTCCTCGAATATGTTAAATTCTGAGTATAATCCACAAGGAAGAAAAGTTTCATTTTGGTCAAGGGCTCTGATATTCAAATATTTGTTGGGTTTTTTTTGGTTGGTTCGTGGTTTTTTGGTGGGTTTTTTGTGGTTTTGTTTTTGTTTGTTTGTTTTTGATTGACTGGCTGGTCTTTCTTACTGTAAACAATGTTTTTTTAGGTTAGCATTGTAATTGTAGCTCTGTAGTTTAATAATAAAGTGCTTGTCATCCACTTGTGAATATAAACATATTGATTTTTAGAAATATAATTCATGACTTTAGAAATTCAGTTTCAAATAGAAAAAGTAAAGTAGATCTCAGTGCATTAAATTTATCATATCCCATATTGATATAAATTGCTGAAATTTTCACCTGCAGGTCAGTTAAGGGGAGGAGGAAGGCTCATAACAAAATTGTAAATGCTTAAAGGTTGTGCTTTTTGTCAGAAAACATTGCTGAGTCTGCCAGCGGATAAGCTTTGCATTACTCAGAAAGTGATAAATGCTCGCCAGTGAATGAAGAGATATTTTTTGAAGGTGCTCTTCTGTCATTAAGGTTTTTATAATGTTGATAAACTCATAATTTTTAGGCATTTGAAGAAAGTTTCATAATCTGAAGAAATATTATCACTGGCTGCTAAAAATTCCATTGGTCATACATTTGTCTGGCTATGTGAACCTTTCCAGCTGTAACAACAAAAACTAAGTATCTGCATAGATGCATATGGACTTGTATTTATATATTGTATAGGTACACATACATTACTTTATGGATAACTCTACTTAGATGTATGTATGTGTGTTTGCATACCATAATAATATTTCTTTCTTCTTTCTCCAAATCATTTTCACACTCATGTAATTCCACTTAAGCTAAAGACCTCCTGTGTTATGAAGTTAGTATGAAAAGAAATTTTACATTAGGTAGAATTGGCTGGATGGTGGATATGTTCAGCCAAAAAAAAATATTTTCCTTCATTATGATGCACTATCATTGCCCAGAACAATATTTAGTAAAAACCATTGCTTTTAACAGGTTTCATTTCAGTTTTTGTTCAGAAAACAATTGTTTTATTACTAGGGGCACCATTAAGTGAAAATAGTCAGTGAAGAAATCCAGTCTTTCCTTTGCTTTATCATTTTGATTTTATAATTAAAACTGGTTTGTTTAGAGTCACAGCCTCTCAAAAAGCTAAGAGCAACCAATCTTAAATTTAGGTGAATGGAAAGACCTTACAGAGGCTTTCAAAGATAGTCATCTATTTCCATTGGCCATTTGCTGTAGGAATAGTATTGAAACACTTAAAATTGAGAGACCAGTTGAAAGAGTTAGAATGGATCTCATCTCAGAGAAGGATATTGAAAAGATTGACAAAATACAGTATCTTCCAGTCACTGCTCAATAAAGTCAGATACTAGCCTGCATTGTAATGAAATAATACTCAGTATATGTGATTTAACAGTTAACTAAACAAAATTCAAATATTTCTTTTATTTAATTCTACTTCCAGTAGGGAAACGCATTTGTTTGATTTGCCAAGGTATGGGATGGGCAGCATTACATAGTTAAGAGCTGAAATACCTACCAACGTTAAACACTTCAAAAAACATACACAAGTAAACATACAAATGTTTCAGATTTTACAAAAGCAAACTGGAATAACTTTCCAGGACCATTTTAGAATAAATAAATGGTGTTAGAAATGAGCATGTAACTTCTCGTGTATCTGACACAAGCAATTTTCAGATAATCTATTCCTATATTTGCCATTACCATCATCCTTTACATTCATTTCCAATGAAACATCAAAACACAGAACATCTAAAACTAGTGTTATATTTATACTTGATCTAAACATGTTTGACGATGCCTACAGATATTTCATGTTATCAGTGATGACAGTTTTGCTAGCTGGAAAAAGTATTTGATTGAGGTGCATTTACCAGAATTCGATTTGGCAAAGTGGAATAGATGTTTCCCCTTGTACGTGGCAAATATGTTACAAGCACTAGACCACAGGCTGTGCCTACTCAGCTAGAAGACAGGTGATCAAGAGTGATCCCCTGAGATATAGCCAATTGTTTTCAACATGCCTGAGAGGTAGGGACACAAGCTGAGTACTCAGGAAAACTAGGGGAGACTGATTAACTTGATGACACTGGCCTCAAGAGGCCTTCAGGACTTGGGATTGTGCTATCTTAAAGTTGGTCTGGTAACACAGCATCCTCATTAGACCTTCTCTCCAACTGCTCATGGTCTGCATGTAATGTCAAGGGCATGGGCTGTTGATATGCCCAGGGTAAAACATGTAAAAATTTAATTACCAGTGGAACAAAATGCATTTTTTCAGACAGGGAAATGAAACTACTTGAGAAAAAAAAAAATCATATTTCAAAAGCTAAGTATAACTAATTGCACATGACTGGATAGGAGATTTGAATAAATTTCAATATTTAATGTTTTGTCCAGGGTTTTTTAAAAAAATTAAAGTAACTACTGACTGGTACTTGTATATTTCTCAATTGCGGGAGGTGCAAGGGGAACATACAACTTTTAATCACTTTGGTTCCCAGCAGGAAAATCCTCTTCTTTATATACGGTATGTCTGAGAAAGAGCAGTAAATGTACCTAAACTGCAGTACATACATATAGCAAAGAACATAATTTATTTTGCTATTTGGAGTCTGTTTATATCTATGGCAAGAACTGTGATTTTGATAAACTTTCCTAAACACAACCGTACAAATTTACATATAAAAGAACTCATTTTATGGCTTTTGTAAGTCTACAGAAAGTTTTTACAGCACATTTCCCCCATTTGCCATGCTCACCTCTAGCTTCACACATATCAAATAATAAAGTTTTCTTATCCTGCAATAGATGTTTAGATCTGCATAGGCTTAATTGTTCTGCTTCATGAACTGATTTGACTCTCATATGGACTGCCACTCGCAGGGGAAAAAAAAAGAAACTAGTTGTTCTGCTGTTTATTTTTGAGGAATGTCTTTTCTAACTCGGCACCACCAGAAAGATTGCTGTTATCAGTGCTCAAATACCAGTCACTCCCTTATGAAGCAAGAAAAGATACACTGAGCGGTCCCAGGAACTAAGGAAACTTTGGCATTTCATCTAGAATTTCACTGTCAAGCTCACTATCTGCTGGGCCCTCATAGATAAACAGTAGATAGGAGCTCACAACACATTCCTTTCATGTTCACTAATTTCAGAAAGAGACTCTGCAGTCTAACACCAGCACATCCCTTGAAGTCCTATCTCTCTGCTTGTATCTTTGGCAGCCGTGTAGTAATTAGTAAAACAGAGCAAAGATATTTTACACCACTCCATCCACTTGGCTCTGCCAACTTGAACAAACGCTGTAAGTTTTGGCTGGGAATGGCATCTCACACTCTGTGCTCGGGTTATAAATCCCTATTTACATCTGAAATTCTTTAAAATTAGTTAGGACCTAAACTATAACTTCAAACGATAAAGGACTCTTGCTATGGTAATTTATTGCTTTAGGAACTAAGTAAGCTTATCTCCTTTGTATATAATGGAAGTTTAAGACAACATATTAAAAATGAAATTAAGATAGAATCATGTTATCACTGCCTCCTCTTATTGAAATTGAATAAGATACTGTGCAAAAGTAAAGTTTCTTTATAGCTAATATAGGAGTTTGTGGGGTTTTTTTAAAGATATTTTCCCTTTTTTTCTTGTTAATCTTCATAAAGCACTCTCTCTTTCTGGACTAGATTTTGTCACCCTCATTCAGAATAATAGACTTGTCACAAATGGTCTGGCTGTTTGCAGTTGGTCTGTGTCTAAAATGATGTGCTGCTCAATAAGAGCAGAACGACAGTCAAGGAAGGACCTACATCTTCATTTTCAATAAGGTGTTGGGAGTACTATATATACACAAATAGCATTGTAATGTAAGGTATTGTAATACAACTCTGACACTGTACGTAACAGATGCTTACACCTCTAAAGGCATTGCTTGGCTTCAGTGGCTAAGCATTTGTATATTACTAAGCTTTAAAACTTTCCTGCTTTGTAAATCAGTGAGAGAAATACTGTCGCAACTTTGTATGACTATGTAAGACTATAGGGATCGAATCCAAGCCTCAAATAAGTAGCTTCCATCTTTCCTGATGATTTTGGCCTGAATTAGTGAGTCAATGGTAGTGCTTGAGGTATATTGAAGCCATAAAAGTGTTATAACTGGAAAATGGGTTAGCTTCCACCAAATATTTAATTTGTAAACATGATGAATGTATCATCCTGAAATTTCAGGGCAAATCTACCCGTGCTTCAGATCTGAAAAGAAGGAAATAAAAGCATAACACAAAAAAAAAATCTCTAAAGTTGCTATAAAGGGAACCTGAAGAAGGGCGTTAGAGGGGGCTTAACACTATTTTAAACTTGCTTTTATGCAACTATTGGGTCCAAATTCAGTACAGGTAGATGCAGATATCTTCTGCAGGAGGAAAGCCACATTTTTCCTAGACAACTTTGACTTTCATTAGTATAAAATGTTAGAAAAGTTACGAATCCCATTGCTACTGAAAGCCAATACATTATGGGCTACTTGCTATACCACTTACACCATCCTAAAAGTTGCAGGGCTACTTTGTCACCCTCAAATTTCTGAAGTGAGAGAGATAATGATACTGCAGAGCCATTCCTTCTAGGTCATCTGGAAAAGCATTCCCCTGGCAAGATGCCATTTCCAAAGTCTTGTCACACCTCTGACTTCTCTGTGTAAATAGTGCAGGAATCTGTGCGCTTCCCTTTTATTCTGTGAGATGGGAGGGCAGTGGTATTTACTGGTGTAAATGAGGAGATGGTTGAAGTTTGGTGGCAGCCTGAGTCACTCCGTCCAGTGTTCATCTAAAAATGCTTAACAATCTTGTACCAAACACCCTGCATTAAAAAAAGAAAAAGCCCCAACCCTCAACCAGCAGATAATTCTTTCATCTCCTTCTGATGACTCTAGTCTATAATGGATTGCTTGTTTTAAAGTATTGCAAATCAAGTCACAAGTCTGCAGTGACAAATCCTTTTTCTTCTCTGATACAGTCCATCTGAGCAGGGTACTGTACATTCAGATCTTCAGGAAAACCTTCTGAATTGAAAACACAAAATGAGACTCAGAGACTGCTTCATACATCACCTTGCCCCTCACTTCCATTAAGTAGAAGGTAAAAAGTCACCTACAATGAATGAGCTTACCATGATCTTGCTGTCTTTTATTTGCTGTCCATTTTAAAGTAGGGATTATTACTGGACAATAAAACCCTCTGCTGAAATTTAGAAACACTGTTCTCAATCTGATTTCAGTCATTAGAAGTCTTTAACCACCCTGCAACCCTCTCCACCTAACCCTCTCCACAGGAGAGAAGGAAGATGTTGCTCAGGAAGACATCATACATTTTCATCTGCCTGCTCTGAACATAACACTGCTGGTGGTCTGGTAGGATAAGTGCAGAACATTTTTCATATTAAGTCACAGACTGTGAGGGTCTGATCAAGCTGCTTGTGACACATAAAGGATCCCCTCTTCAGTCAGATGATGAATTACAGCCTCTCCAAAAACTTTCTCATCTGAGGAAAAACAATCAAAGCCTTTTACAGTAGATAGTAAATAATTTTTTTTTCCATGCTGTTACTACAAGCCAATCAACCTCATCATCCAGATCAGGGAATGAATAAGAAGGAGTGTTTTCCAAAGGAAAACCTCTCAGCCAAATCAATTATATATTTCACAGTTGACAAAAGTAGAATTTTGTGTGATGGGTCCCATGGGAAGTTAATTAAACCATTGCACTCCACTATTCATCAGCCAATATTCTCCAAAACTTTACTTAACCATTCTAGTTAAAGGAATGTACCTGCCCATGGAGCTTCTTGCTTATGGCTTAACAGATTTTGGCCCCTCAGCTTTCCTTTAAATCATCATTCTGAGGAAAGGAGTGTGGAAGGCATGAAAACTAAATATAAGGAATTATTTAGATGCTGTTAGTCATTTAAACAGAAAGCCTAGTTACCAGGGAAGTAGTCAGTTATTAATTACTACTAATATATGTTGCGACCAAACTGTTGACACACGTTTTATACTTACAAGATAACTGTCAATACACGATGCATACCCTTTTACTATTTGCTATTCTTTTATTCTAATAGTTTTCAGTTTTGATCCAGGATGTAGAGTGTGTTGGAGTCACAGTTTGCCATGCTGTCATTCTTCACTAGCAATACCCAAGGTGTTAGGTCTGCCTGAAAACTTTACACAAAGACCCTAGGTAAATGAGTCTTCTGGTATCCCATCATCTGTAAAGGAAGAGTTACCTCATTTTTGAAGGCTTTTTCTGTGGGCCTTTGGAGAGTGGAGTGAATCCAGGCAAAATAGTTTCTCTAAATCTGTCATAGCACTAGCACATAAGAGGAGTGTTTGATAAGGCGGATTTTAGATCGTGAGTGGGAAGAAATTATGGGTGTACACAGGCCATATCCATTAAGTGGAAGAGCCTTATGCCATATGTTTTCATAGATAAATTATTTTTATTCTCAAATTCACTTGTATGTTGGACGACCAAAGCATACATGGAAATCTACAGAGACGAGACCTTATAGCAAGCCTTCTTCATTATAAATCAAAGAGAATCAAGGTGAGTCTCTCATGTGAAGTTAGGAACAACTCTGTTACATTTGACTTCATAATAATCAAGTCATTTAAGGCTAAGACTCAACAGGCAGAAGGGGAAGTTGTTCACGGCATCAAGTGTGATATGTGAGGTGGCATAAGAGAAGGAATCTTTTCTTTTCTGTTTGCAAGAAGAAAATAATCTGATGGCAACTGCTTTAAGAGGAAAGTGGGACATGTTAATACTGTACCATGATCTTTTATTTCCAGTGCGTTGAGTGAGAATCATTCCATTTTGGAAAGTTTATCACTTAAAATGCATTAGCACTATTCAAGTAAATCTTTGTGAACTCACAGCTTCCATTCTGCTTCAGTAATAAGGGGACAAGCCTGGGAAGCCTGGGGCTGAGTTCTGCACCGTGTCAGTATCTGGCACTTGTCTCTTTAAGAGGAACCTCACAGACTCTGCTATTATAGCAGTAGGAAGGAAGTGCCAAATTTGCCAGCAGTAATAAGGCATCTCAAACCCTCTGGCTTATGGGAAAGACCTAAACAGCTACAGTTTGGTTACATAAAAATATTTCTATCAGGAGGAGAAATTGACAAGAGATGAGACGAGATGAGTTGAGTTGAGCAGCAGCCCAGTAATAGATATTTTTCTATTTCACTAGCTGAAAAATTCTTGGTCTTGCAATATTTAACTACTGCACACATTTCCTTCTGGCCCTCAGGGAAATATAACTGGCTATAAAGCAGTATAATTTTGCCTGCAAAGGTGACTACAAAAGTGGCACCTTCTTATCCATTTTTTTTTCCATAGAGGGCACATTTTTTTGCTGCTTTTTCTTCCTTTCAATGCTGTATTCTTCACAAAATGAAGAGTGCAATATCATGCATCAAAATTACGCAATTCAAGTAAAAAATCGTTCTGCAAATATTACTGACAACATCATTGGGTCAACAGTGCTAGCCACTGGGAGAAACAACCTTTATGTCTTACTGAGCAGAATTTATGAAGTGTTTGGCTGGTTGCATGCTTGTGGGAAGGGAATGGAGAGGAAGAAAATAGCCCAAGGAGAGTGAAGGACAAGTATTATATATCCTATGGCCTAGCTTTAAGAGAGGACAGTCATCAAATTGCTGCTATGACAACTTCTACAGAGTAAATTTTCAGCTCTCTTTTGAGAAGAGAAATCAAGTATTCAGAAATTAAGAATTACCAAAAGTTCAAGCTAAACATTCAATCTATAAAAACATGAATACTATTTACTGGAGCCACTGTCCAAAATCACACAAGGAAAAGCTTCCAGTCCTTATGAAGCTACTTGATCCTATTCCAGTGTCAGAAGTCTGCCTTAAATGCTGGTATTACTATGACCCCTGACAGAGAAAAACACAGAGTCTGAAGCTACCTTGGTCCAAATGAATGCTTCCTTTGAGGAGGGATGATGGCAAAAACATCCCAACATCTAGCCAGGCTGCACTCAATAACATCATCTCTTCTATCATTCCTGTGCAAAACAACTTCATGTCCCAGCAAACCTCAATTTGAATCTGAGCACCCTATAATTTTCCCAAAAGTCACTACCATGACTTTGCAGCCTACAATCTGCTGAGCATACCGGGCAACGACCACAGCAATTCTATCCTGAGAGGGGCAGAAAGAAAACACAGATTCAGGCACCATGGGATTTGACGCAAGGTATCGGATTCGCAGCGCTGAGCTGGGCATCTATATATACTTTTTACTGAATTGAGGAGAAACGGGCCCCCAAGTGAAACACATTAACCTCAGAAATCAAAGGCAGGACATTCAAAATTTTGTTTTGTACAGGTTGGGGGCATTTGGAGAGTTTTCTCTTGAACTGAAATGCTTTCTCTAAGTTCTTGTGCAGTTGAAAGTTAAACCTTTCCCTGAATGCAGCCTGAAAGGCTTATTAAAAATGTTACAATACAACCCAGTAAAAACTACTGTAAGACACTGAAAGGTTCTGTGAAGTCAGATCACTTTTGCTGACAACCACTATCAACTGCATTGAGCAGGTTGTCCCAGCACCAGCCAAGTTACAGAAAGTTTTGGCCTAGATAGAAAGGGCAGGTTGGTCCCAAAAGTCTCTCTACTCATGAGAAAGTTCACAGTTGTGGCCCCTAACTGAGAAAGCCTTTTCACCAGTTGTAGAGTGTTTAACCTCAAGAACTGACAGTGCACACTGCATAGCTGATCTTGGCTAATGTGACAGGGTAGAGGTTGAGAGGCAGCCTTTGAGATAACACCTCGCTATCGTCAGAGCATTAAGGTACAGGAGAGCATTCCACTTCTAGCACTGTTCCTAGTGATCAGCAAATAGGGCACAAGATAAAAGAGTAGCGTATGCTTTTTTGGGGTTTTTTGGTTTTTTTTTGCAAGGCAAAGACATAAATTAATTTCTTTAAACAGAAATGGGGAACACACAATTTTTTTTTAGTCTCAGAGCAGCCTTTCAGTAGTCTCAGAAGAGTCTTTGAGTAGCAGCTGGGAAGGAACAGAATATTTTTTATACTTTTGTTAATGCTTTAGTATAAATACATGAGCACTGGTCTAGCTGTACACTAATTGCTGCATTATGTTTTGGATTAATTTGTTTAAAATAGGAAATTAGTGACAATGAAATATTCATCTGTAAATTTTTTTAAATGAAGTATCAGGACACTTTTATATTTTAAGCCTTTAGTTTTGCTCCTTTTTCTTGCTGATAAGTGTACAAAAATTTAAAACGAGTTTTAAGGAAACAATGCTCCCTGCATTTAGAAAGAAACAAACTTTTTCTCCCCTATTTTGTTGGATCCCTTTCACGAATATATTTATATTTTTAAAAAATAAAAAATAGAAAGCTAGGATATTGAAAGTAAATAAAAACATAGATTAATAAAAAGGTAGGCGTAAAAGAAATGAAGAATATCCTCTGAAAATTAAACCCCATTATAGTAGTGGAAGAAGGAGGAAAATTAAGTAGAAACAAAGACAAGGTTTTCAGGCAATTAGGCATATTTCAAAAACAAAATTCAATATTCATTTAAAATCAAGGATTTTTAACTTTTTTTTGTTTACTTCCAATGTCAAGAAAAGGTATTTTTAATGAAACAGATGGGATCGGTTTTCTTAAAAACAGTGTACATAGGAAAAATATTAAAGCACATTAACATGGTTTACAAATCTGAGAAACATTATTTGCTACCTGCTGTACCTTCCTGTTCCCAGTACTTTTGCCCATTTGCAGAAGCAACTTGCTTCAAAATGATCACAGCTTTCTGCAGAGACACTCAGGTTACTTTGTGTAACTCTCGGCCTGCCAATGCCCAAGGGTATAGCTAAAAAATGTCCTGCCCATAAACAGGGGCTGCTTCAGTTGTTTTACTTCTTGCTGTGGCAGGAAGATAACTTGTGCTTTGGTTTATCCACAAAAAGTTCCCTCCTGTTGTAGTTTTGTTTTGATTGAAAGCAGAAACAGGTATTGCTTGAGGTAACCAAGACTCAAAGAGAAAAAAGCCTTTGTTACTTTTTAGGTTCAGTCTTCCACAGCGCCAAGAAAATCCACCTTTGAACTCTGTAACAGCAAGTAAAATTTTGGCAATGAGAGCGGAACTGTAAAACAAACATGCTCAGCATAAGTTAGTATGTGTCCTCGTTAAAAAATGCTAAATGAGAATGATAAATAGAGAGTTAATCATCAAATAATCTCTTTTGCCATTATACAAGCCAGTTGGTGCTATAACATTCAGAGACATGACTGATATCCATGGTAGTACCATTGTTTTCATGATAATGAACAGAAAAGTGTATTTGGCTGTCATTACTGAGAAAGTGAACTCAATGTACTATACTTGCACCATAAAATCTAAAACAGAACACAACTATTCAATACAGGTACTTTTAAAATTAAACTGTACAAGAAAACCTCAGAAATGATTTTGCTTTTCTTTTCATGGTCAAGACTGCTGCTCTAAAGGAACTTAATGGGATGGTGAGTTTGGGATACTGCTTCACCCACAGTGTTCACAGGGAACTCTGACCTACAAATCAAGAAAGGAGTACTGGGTGGGAATAGCTGTTCTGCAAGTACCCATATTCAGATGTATTTTATAACTGGTCTATATTGAGCTGAAACAATAGAACATAGGTCTCACATACAAATAATAAATGGAAAAATTATATAGCCCAAACTAAACAGCCCTTAAAAATACCTAGCAAATGCTTGCTGAAGAAATGCCATCTCCAATAACAGGGACAAGAGAATGACTGGAGATCCCAGAGCTGTATGATGCATGCAGAAGCTACCTGAACAAAACAAATGTACAAGCCCTAATAATCACACCATGGAAGCCAAGATGTAAATTCTTCATTGTTGTCTCCCCTGGTAGCAACAGTGAGTCATTACAATACAAAGGCCAAATAGTCTGGGAGTTAGAGATGCCAGTCTTGCAGGAATAGATGTCTGAAAACTGAGCTGATCATTTCATCCTTTGTGTGAAGCAAATTAGCTGACTGGTAAGAGCAGATAACCTCACAATTAAAATGAATATGTTTTTGTGAAAAAGAAAGAGTAAGAAAGTATGGGTTCGTCGTTTTCAGTTCTGTGCCGCCAGAGATGACAGTACCCAAGCTGGTCTTCTTAAGAGTAGGAGTAGCATACTACAAACACTCTAAACTGTCAGAGAAAGCAAACTCTGCCATTTCTCAGCTTGGGATCTGGATTCTACCTGATGATTTTGATCTGAATCAGAAGCAAACTCCCACATCTGGTACACTAGCAGGCTTACAGGACCTTCTGCCTCATAAAAATGTGTGGCCCCAAGAAAACCAGAAAAAAAATTCTCACTGTATTTCAGTCCAAGATATTTTTTCATTAATTTGAAGATACAAGAGTTTTATATCACTGCGTATTTCTGAAAGGGAGAAAGGTGAAGGGATACGTATTGCAGAAACATTATAATTTCTAAGCTCTGTACAATGTCTTCTATTAACAAATTTTTTGAAAGGTTATCTGGCACAAAGCAATACATATCATTAAAGTTTTCACAAAGCTTTTGAAGCAATACAGATGTCTCCTTGTCCTTGTTTACAGTCACTACTGCACACATGTACGTACTTCATTCAAAGAGAAAGGTTTTTGTCCACGGCTGTCATGCTGTGACCCACCAGCAGTCCTCCAAGAAGCTGTGACAGTCACTGCATGTGTTATACAAATACTTGGCCTTGCCTCTGTCTTCTGATTGTGCCAGATCCCACTGATAGAGAATTTTTGCTTTCCTGAATCTTCTCTTCAATATTACAGCCTTCATAAGCTACCAGGAAGACAGCAAACTCTATCAGAGTGATGGAACTTTTTTGAAAGCCAGAGCAATTTTTTTTTTTTAAGCCCCTGGATCATCTTCACTATGAACAAATAAACTTTTTGAAAGCACTGGTGTTTTGTTGTAGTTAGTAAAACCCCAGTCCCCTTCACTGCCTTTTGGTGGCAGCCTGTCTCCAGGTCCTCTCAAGATACTGGCCTCCTTCCATGGATAATCTTGTAAATCTCCAAGAGGTTGTGATAAGTTTATTTGAGTACTTACCTACTTCTGCAGTAGTGTAGAAATGGTTGCCCTGGGTCCAGATCTCGAGCTTCCTGTCCAGTAGATAACTGGTGTTTGTCCTTGTATGTCTTGTCCAGAGAGAAGGCTGGTCTATAACCCAGCTGATCATTCGCATGCTTAGAAGCCTTTCCTTTCCAGTTCTCCCTTTTCTTATCTACAGATATGCTTCCCATTATCTTTATTTCTTTTCTCTGAAGAGTCTGCCTGACATATTTTAACTGCTGTCAATTACTTGAAAATAAGCTTGATGCAATCAGCGTCAGTCATATGGGGAGACCTTCCCTAAGAAATTAGACTGAAAAAAGAAAGCTGGAAGTGGTTTGTTAGACAAGTTCGTTCTTTTAAAATTCTGCTTTCCTCTGGAATCTTGGCATTAGATAGACATCTATGGAGAGCTAAGATAAAGCAGAGTACTGAAGATGTCCTGTGAGCTGGGGACTGCCCCAAATGTCACACAGTGTCTCCATCCCAAGTGTACTACCACTATCACCATCCAGTATCATTTTTTGTAAAGGAATTTTGAGACAGTTCATTTCTGAAGACCTTTAGGTCTTCTCCCCCTCATGTCTGGTAAGGAGAGCTTTTAGAACATGTAATGTAATCAGGGACCAGAAGACTAGCAACTACTTTTAAACTTCTGACTGAACGGGCCTCAAGACATCTCTGTGAATCCGATTTATATGTCTGCACTCCAAAATTCATGTTGTTGTAATCAGATTTGTAAATGAACTTATAAGCAAATCAGTAGTCCATCCCATTTATTAATGTAAATGCAAAGTCATAATGCTGCTATAATCAACATATGTACCAAACCCATATATTTCTTTTCAGTTCTATATGTCAACAGCTTAGTCCCTCATAGTCAGATTTCAGGATATTTAGTAGTGCTCTCAACTCAAGAATATGGTCCCCACACAGTTCAAGTAAACAAAGTGAGATCAGGGATACTCCATGGGATTTGCTGTAGCAAACTGGCAAAACCTCTGGCTTCTCCTACCCTTTATATATTGTTTTGTGCTATTGTAAATAAAACCCATGGTACAGACCACCCCAAAGAGATTTTGAATATTCTGATCAATTTGGGAAGCATTTCTGCTTCAGTTCTCACTCAGCGAGAGGTGCTAGAAGCTTGCATTCCCTCTGTATCAAAATAGTTCAGTCCAAATAGAAAAGAAACACCCCCACCCCCCCAACAAGCTAAAGCCAGAAACAAACCATTGGTGAGAAGAAAAAAACCTTAGCTAAGGTAAACTGACAGTATCTTTTGTTTGCTGCACTGACTAGAGATGCTCAAAATATTAACAATAACCCAACTGTGGAAAACTTGCTAAGTTCATTTTTCATCATATGTTTTGAGACCAGGACAGGTCTGTCAGAAGATTTATTTATGTCTGAAACTTATCAGGCAAAACCATCCAGTATGGTTATACATAACTTGAGAAACTAGTGAGTTTGAGTAATTTTAACATAAGGCAATATCAAACTCTATTACAACAATGAAACGCACTTTTCAGCTAAAAGCCTGGTGCAAACTGGTGCATAATTAAGCTAAATGGTTTATTTAAGCACATCTACATAAACATAAACATCTACATACATATAAACATTTAGCAAAAACATTAAGTTCTAATTACATCTAAATTGTATCAACATGCATATTTACTTTGGTAAGGACAAGATAATCTGTCTAGATTAAACCAAGCTGATTTCACTGTTTTAGATTTTTGTTGTTGTTAAAACCATGTTTGTCTGATTTATTACCACAATAGAAGGTGATTCTGTATTTGGGAGAGGTCCTTACATAGTTCAGAGGTTTTTGGGGGTGTCATTTAAGTGATGCAAACTTCTACACCAGAGGTTATCAAAAGTCAAAAAGGAAATGCATTAAATCAAAGCAATACAAAAGAAAATCCTACAAAAGGCAGACTTGAGGCACAACTCACTGAAAATTTGTGAAGTAGGGAGAAATAATTTAAAGCAGTTAAGAAGAAAACAAAACAGTGAAGTTAGCTATTAGGACTGTGATAAACTCTGGTTATTTCCCTTTGGCATTGGTGAGATCGTGAATCTATCTATGGCATGGAGGATGTCTGGGTTTGAAATACGTCTTGTTTTAATC
Organism: Myiozetetes cayanensis; assembly: GCF_022539395.1. Classification (NCBI taxonomy): domain Eukaryota; kingdom Metazoa; phylum Chordata; class Aves; order Passeriformes; family Tyrannidae; genus Myiozetetes; species Myiozetetes cayanensis. The sequence continues at coordinate 80,126,734 of NW_026087411.1, read as the reverse complement.
TGTCTAGTCCATGCTTTTTGCATGAAAAGTATGCACTGTCTTTGTAAGTGAGGGGCAGCAATGGAAAGACAAACCAGAGGGAGGTAAAATGGCAAATGAGAGTTATGGGAGGTTTTGTTGTTGGGGGTTTTTTTTAAACTTACTGCTTGTTTTTCTACCAAGTCTCACTGACTTGTTAACTGCTTAGGTTGCCTCAAGGGTGTCATCAATTAATTGAACTCTGGCCTTCAGGAATTTGATTGATAGGCAGGTGATTGAAACACAGACTGTCTCACCATTAATGACCCTTCCTAGAATGCTGGATATTACTCAGCACCCCAGAAAAACTGCAGTGGTGATAGAAGGGTGAGTTTGATGTCTGAAGGTGTTGGTGTCATGCTTGTACTATGCTCTGAAAGCTTTTCATTTGAGAACATAGGAAAGAGCAGTAAGCCACACAGAAAGTTGTCTTCGCAGAAGAGGGCCTGTCTCTCTCTGCACAAAGACCTGCTGCATAGCTTTTAAAACTCTGGATGTTAATACTCCCAGATAATTTTTGTCAAGGCTTAAGGCTTTCTTAAAAGTCTTGGCTAAGTAATAATAAATTAGGCACTGAGTAATCCCAGTAGGTGGGATTATCCTCTTCTCGTTGCTACCCCTTCACAACAAAGATGTTCATGTTGTCCAACTCTTAGAAAGAAAGTCTGTGGTCAGACAAGTATATCACTGTTCATATTACAAAATCATTAAAGAGGCCATCATGGTAAAGAATGAGCACAGAAAGCACAGATTCTTCAGAAATCACCTTTCTCTGCTATAACCAAACTACCTATATTATCAAATATTGAGTCACCTCTAGAGACACACCAAAACAGTTTAAGTCAAATAGAAAAGTTTAACAAGTAACAGTTGCACACAAATTTTTCTTTTAACCCCTCAGATACGTTCCAACAGTTTTACAAGTCATAGCCAAGCAGAAAGAGTTGAAGGATACTCTTTCTTAGTCATGGTTTCTTTGAAAATTTAGTATCTATGGCTTTAAGAAAGTCATCTCCAGTAAGCATTTGTACTTTGAATTTCTTCACAATTGCAATGGCACCTCCAAGTGCCAAGTCGCCTGCAGTGGAAGGTCAAACGCTACTCATGCCTGTAAACCCCTGGCAAACTGAGCAAGAAAACAGTATTCCATACACTTTTAACTGTGGCTGTTCCTGTTACTCTTCATATACCTCTCAATTGCCTTACCTGTCCTGACCTCAAGAAGGTTATGCAGATGAATCTAAGAGAAACATCCCTTTTCTTCTGTGTGCACAACACAATCTCTATATCTATAGTCATAAATTAAATACCAGTTTACCAGCTATTGGAATATATTCAACAGATTCAATAATCTGAACGGTTCAATATTTTGAATGGTTAGAACGGTCCCAGGCACGGTTTCAGCTAATTCTTTCTGCAGTGGGAATCAGCATAAGCCAAAGATGTTGCAATAATGTTAAGGATGTGGCTGCGGGTGCTCTGTGCCAGCTGACCTCACAGCCAGGGAATGATCCCAGGCATAATTAAGTTGCCAGTGTAGATACAGCCAGGGAGGGCAATCTTGACACAAGGCCAACCATGATCAGGGATGGGTGGGGCAGAATGTATTACTCTAAAAAACATGTGTTTTTCTAACCAAGAACCCCAGGAAGATGCCCATGTATAACACTATTTAAACAGGCCCTTTACTTCCCTATATGCTGTTGTGTATTAGCAAGCTCTACCACTCCTGTGCTTCCAGGTCTAATGCTGGACAAACTGCAGGTATGCAAAATTCTTTGGAAATGAGAAGATCATGACACAGCATGTTTATTTCAAAAGTAAAGCCTTTAATTACTTCTCATACAATTTCAAGCATTTGTATGGTTGGCAGTATGAGACTAAAAAGACCATAAGGTAGCATTGCTTCTTAACCTCCCACCTTGTTGATATTATTCTCCAAATACAGTCAAGAATCTGTCATCCTGATTCATGTTGACACAGTGGGGATATTATTTCATTGCTGTTCTTAAATCTGGACTGGATGTTGGTGAAGACACTACAAAAGTACCCTCTGCTTTATATTTTTGTGTTCTGAAGTCCAAGAAATAAAGCACCATCTACTCTAAAGCAGCAAAGGCAAACATGTTACTTGTAATAATGAGTCCTGTAGTTTTAATGATTTAAGTAACTAGACATGAGCCATAAGCAACCAGGAAGAATGTTTTTCCCCTGCAAGAAAGCATTTTTATAACAGATAAACACTGCCTTGAGCTCAAATTTTCACACGCAGAGCAGTAAATTGAATTATAAAGTGCTAGAGAGCTGAATGGATTTCTTAATTATTTCCAGACTTGTTAACTTTAGGAAAAATTGGAAAAAGAGAAGAGTGTATGGGGAAGCAGTGGGGCAGGTCATTCCTGGAGAGCAGTGGAAGGGGCCCACACATACACATAACCTTGCTGAATTTCCCAGGGAAAGATAACATACTTTTTTCCTACTGCTACTGAAACCAAGGAGTGAAGGACCTCGAGTTCTCACTATTCCTGGGCTACATTAAGTCCCAAGACTTGTCCCCTTAAAAGGCAGAAAAGAAATTGCCCTTTTCCTTACCCTTGCAGGATGATTTGGTGAGAAACTGTTTTATTCTTCCTTTTCTCCTTCACTAGTGCTTGTAGAAAGGACTATTTATAATATCATCAAACCCAAATCCCCACAGTTGAAAGGGATTTTGACACTCAAACTCCTTATCTCCAAGACAGGAGCAATGCACTTCTCATTAAAGATTCACCACACTGGGAAACTTTAGACTTACAAAAATCACTGATACAAACCTTTGATTTTATGGTTGAGTGTTCTTGATGTGAATGAGAGGTCAGCAGTCTTCTCCCCCTCATTGTTTTTTCTGTATACAAGGACTTTCGGAAGGTTTATGATGTCACCTTTAACCCAAGTTATAAATACACAACACTGAGATCATAGGACACATTAATTTCCTGCTTTGACACTACACATTTTTAAAAATCTGGGTGAGACATAAACGAATAAACCAAAACTTATCCCCAATTTAAATCCATTTCCTTCTGAGTTTGTACTACTATGTTGGCAAACACAGAACATATATCATCAATTAACACAGTAAAACCAAAAGTAACATTCACGTAAAATTCTCTTTTTAGTATCCATATGAGTACTCACAACAAAATAGACTCTAAATCTCGAGATGGGTCGTAACATACACATGAAGGCTGCACACTGCAAACACTTGGCAGTTATTTAGGTAAGAATAGCCCTGCTGCTTTCAAGTAAACTGCCTGTATATGCGAAATTAGGCACAAGAACGGGAAAAACCCTTCAGGGAACCCCAGAACATGTGGTTTTGGTCATCCCAAGTCTATTGGCAAGTTTGGATGGGGAATGTTTAATAGCTTTGTCGGTGAAAATATTTTCCTTGCTTGATTTTTGTAGAAAAGAAAGAGATAATAATTATTCTGACTTTTACACAATTTGTTTCCTATCATTTATTTGCATGCACCTGAGATTTTGTTTGGTTTTAACTAAACATTTTATTCAATGTAGGTTTTTTTCAATTTCCTTTTGAGGAAAAAACATTAAAAAATAGGAAGGCTATAATTTTCCATTTGTTTACACAGCCCTAATCCTTACATCCTAAGTGCTTGCCAGATTGGAGCCCACCTAAGTGAATGAAATGATCCAAGTGTCATTAGGTCTTGAGTTCTCGCTTCCCACTGAGGGTGCCCAGCAGGTCTGGAAGTCTCTTGATCATTCACATCTCTGAGTCTGAGGGAGAGTAGTGTTGATCCAAATTTCATACTAATGATGGTTTCCTTAGTGCAATTAAGAAGCTTTGTACTTTCTGAAATCCAGCCCTAGAAATTACTTGCTTTAAATCCTTAAAGCATCCTGCTCCAGATGCAAAGTTTAAGACATAAGGGCATGTTTTCTTCTGTTGCTCTCAGACTCTTCCTCTATACAAAATAACTCTACAAAATTCAAAAGATATACAGTCACTGCTAAATTCTCAATTTGTTTTTTAACTTTCCATTTTGTACAGTTTCATTGTCTCTTTTGTGAGGTATTCATTCCCTCATTGACTGCTTTCCTAGTCTGTGCAAATTTTTCTCATTTGAGAGATCATTGAACCTGATTTAAAACACAAGATAGAAATGGACTGTGATTTTTGTTAAGTGTTTGCTCCTTAGCCTGTCAGCAGACTCCTCTGACATAATATCTTTGCATTGCATCAGTAACCATTTCATGCTGGTGACAAACATCTTGTAGTGGCCACATAGAACTCGCAAGATACTGGGGGAGCAGACTGTCAAATATATTTAAAGGTAAGAAGACATGAAAAGCAGTCCTAAGTTTAGTCTGTTTTGGAGATAATGTCTTACATTAGATTGATTACATACAGCCTGAAAAGCGTGGCTCATGCATCCACTCTTGCTGTGTGCTGAAAGATAAAAATCCCATTTGCTCTATTTTATATTGGTGGTCTTTCACACTGGTAATGGAGATCTGTATGTTCCTTGTAAATCACATATATAAAGACTGCCAGATAACAACCCACTTAACTGCTGAATGAAGTGTTTCTTAGCTGGAAACTGAGCTATGCCATGTTCATGATCTAGCGACTTACAACACAAAGCACTGGATGAGTCATTCATTTGTATCCCCATTAAAACAGACACATGCAGTACTCTCTGTAGTCTGATGCTGTAGTCATGATGGCTTGTTACCAAGCCTCTGTCTTGTACTTTAGCTGAATTTGTTTATTTGGTCATGTTCCTCTATCACCATCCCCAGCGTGGTGTCCAAGTACTCTATGTACATCCAAGACAAGTTATAGCCCCTGCTTGGAACTCAGAGAACAGCACAAGACTGCCTTCCCTCTCAGACTTTCTTATTCAGTAGGTAGGGTTTTCATTAAACCAAGTGTGTAGACACTCCTGAGCCACAGTTGTCACTGCTGTCTTTCAAGGAGTAATTAACCTACTGCAGTAATAGGACTGCAGTAATAGGTCTTCTCTAAAAAGTCTCCTCCTGCCAGCTCCCCTCTGCCCTCCTTCATAAACTATTTTGACAGCTGAAGATTCTGACCTAGAGAGTGGTTAAACACTGAATAGATTGTCCAGAGAGGTGGTATGTCCCATCCCTGGAAACATTCAAGGATACGCTGGACAGGGCTCTGAGCAACCTGAACTATTTGAAGATGTCCCTGTTTATTGCAGAGGAGTTGGACTAGGTGATCTTTACAGGTCCCTTCCAACCTTAATTGCTTTATGATTCCATATGATTCTATGACTCTGTATGACATAGGGTTTATTGTCAGGTATCTTTGCAGCACTAACATATACCTACACAATGTTCTAAATTAATTTTTTTCATTCTGAGATCTGATTTTTTGTGTTAAAAAAGAGATATTCAACCCTGCCACATTTGCAGTGCTTATACCTAGGTTCCCAATTTTTCTGAAGCCCTCACACCACTCTTGCTAGTCAGGGAACTGGTAGCAGATAGATGGTTCTCATTACATAGGCTGCTATGACAGGCTTTCCAGGTGAACAAGGTTCAGAAAATGCCTAGAGCAACACTCATTTTTTTTTACTTCCCTGGAGAACTGCATGTCCCTTTCTAAGCAGACAAGGAGTGCTGCTCAAAAAAATTCCTGCTCATGCACTGCCATTCTCTCATCCTCCCAGCAGTTGCCCTGTGGGGCCATTCCCTCACCAAGTGGTTTCTCAGCCATGCATGGGTTTTTCTCTGCTTCTCCATGAACCTTCCAGTCCTGGTAAGAGGCATAAACACAGCCAGCTCCTCAGAGAGGCTCGTGTGCAGCCAAATCCCTGGAGAGACCAGATGTGGCTGTCTCCCCAGCGAGGCCCATGTGTGGCCACCTCCACAGGGAGGTCCAGACACATCTGTCTCCCCAGTAAGGCCCTCCACATGGCCATCCCCCCAGGGTGGCCGGGGTGCCTGTGCGGCCGTGCTGGGTGCAGCTTGGCGCCGAGTGCGGCCGCACGGCTCGAGGTAGGGCACGGCAGCCATCTGGCAGAACTTACAGTCAGACCCAAATCTGCAAGCGTGCACATTTCACGGGCTTATTTGAAACTTTGCTTAACGCGTCGCACATGGAACTGCGCAGGGCTTGGCAGCGGCGGGTTATGTAATATACAGCCATCCATCTGCCGCCCCCATGAAAAGTGCTTACTCAGATGTCTGCCGGGCGGCGGGTGGAGGCTGCGCTACTCAGAGGCTGGCTATTAAAAACAGAGCTATTACTTATTGACAGTGACAACAAACCAGTAAAATCTCTCTGAACCTCCTTTTTCTCTGGCTGCCAAGCCTGTTGCCATCAGGGGGAGAAGGGTACGCCAGGCAGCTGGAGTAATAAAGCCTGTCTAAATGGGTTTCTTTGTACATCTATATCTATCAACGGTATTGCTCAAAATGAAAGCAAGGGCCTAGGCATGCCAGGCCTGTCTGCGACCCCTCACAAAGGGGATCCAAGACAAGGGCGCTCATCTGAGGCTCTGGGCAACCACTGTCCCAAACTGCATGGCCACGTTTTGAAAGCCCATGGCTGGATGGGGCCATTGGCCCTGCGCTCTGCCCTACTCCTCTCTGCCCCCTGCCTCACCAAACTCCTAACACAAAATGGACAAATGTTTATTTGCCTTAGATCCTGTGGCAGGAGTGTTTAGGCCCAGAAGGTGACAGACATGCAAGTTTGTTTTTTAAAACACCAAGGCGTTTACAAAACAAATACAGCTCCTCATCTCAAGCTGAACAGTTTTAAACAAGGTTGTCATGTCACATTTGCCAGGGCTTTGTGGCAAAAGCAGCTCTGGGGAAAATTGGCAATAATGTTGTCCCAATAATGGGAACAACCTAATGTAAACACAGTTTTTCATCAGTGTTACACCAAGAACTGGAATAATAAATAGAGTTAGGGGGTAGCCCCACACTTCAAATAATTTGTGGAATCCAACTTCCACACACTCAGCCCATTTCATATTTGTGCAGTTGCTGACCATAAGGATGGCCATAACCCTTGCTGTGTCTTGGACAAGTGCCGTGCTAATCACTCCTCACATCATCTCCAGCCTCAGAACTGAGTTCACTTTACACAGCACAAGTGTACAAACTGTAATGAATTTCCTCAGCTTTCAGGGCAGCCCCTTCAGTTTGATTGGCAGGTCAGCACAGCAACTGGCTGCCTGGGTGGCAAAGAGGAGCTGATTTCTATACCTTTGGGAGGTACCATTACCTAGAGAAAGCACAGTCATCTATGATTTTTTTGTAAAGATAAAATCACAAAAATACACCAAACTGGGGTTCCGTTGAGCAGCACTTTAAAGCTTTATAGTTGAACATGCACAGCTAAAGAACGAAAAAGCAACACTACTTCAAAAATCAGGTTGTTAAAATTACTAGTATTTTCTCTGAAGATGTCTGATTATTCATTTATTTTCTGATGTAGAACGGGAGTCACCATTCAGTCTGAAATCGTAAGTATGACTATGATATTAAAAAAAAAAACAAAACCACAAAAACAAACCCCATCACCAAAACAACAACAAAAAACCAAAACCCACAAGTAATAGTGCTTACTGTAGAAAGAATCAGTGTGTTCAGTAGATTTTCTCCAATTTTCTTATTATTTTCACATTGGATATTGTTTCACAAGGATATATGTGAATTTCCTCTCCACTTAACCGCCATCCTTGAAAATACCATAAGCCAAATTAATTTCTCATGAAATTTGTCTTGCTTTGATTGCAGCCAGAAATAGCTGCTTCGGTATCTTTGGAATCAGTCACAGAGTAACTAAAAGTTATGTTGCAAAATCCACAGGAAGAATTTTTCCAAGTCTTCACTCCAAGATAATTTCCTTGTTAAGATTTCTCATCTTTGACAGGGATAATACATTTATTCCCTGCTTTTACTGCCCAGAAAAGTATGCCCAAAATGGCAAATTTCAAGGATTTCTTGTAAGGTCATGTCCATACGCGTGGAGGTCATCTGTGGTTTTGCAACAGCCCGTACCCCTGTATTCACTGCTGGTTCCAGGCAGTGCCATACATGCTCAAAAGCACCAACTCTGAGAATCTAATATTTCATAGTGAATTTGGGCAGCAAAACCGAGACATACTTTACAAAGAAACTATATAACTTACATTTAAAAGGAAAAAAAAGACATGGCAAATGCTGTCCAAGGTTCATCTTTACTCCTGACCCCAAATCTAGCTTGGCTTTTCCTCCTATGTTACTACTATTATGCGCTAATGATCTATTTAAACAATGGTAGTAAGTAGCATAACCTAATAGAAACAATGAGTTTCAAGCTTTTGGCACATTCCAGAGACAGCTCTCAAAGGTTTGGAGAATGCAGACCCATTTAAATCCACAGTCCAGGCACAGAAAATCCTGGAAGGTAATATTATCTTGCCATGTGTCACTTAGGAACTAAAAATGAATATCTCTAAGACTTCGATTTCTGGCACTTAGTAGATGGTAAATATTATTGTTATTTTTAAACCAATGTTATTATTGGAAAGACATTAATAATTTGAAAATAAGGTTAGTGTTGAAAAGACTTCTTTGGTATTGGCTTTTTGTAAACTTTAAATCTGGGTTGACTATTCCTGGACAAGTATTTCAGCTGGAATTTTATTTTCATTTTTCCTCTATTTATACTGTGATCTATTCCAGTATACACAGTGCAGCATTGACTTTGCCTTGGGATATCATCTACATTTTTTTAAATTTAAAAGATTTCAAAGAAAGGAAGTTAAAAAGCTCCTACCACAGAAATAAACTAGGCTCATACACCATTCCTTGAGAAACTTATACATAACCCAGTGGTTGCAGCCATCTTCAACAGAACAGTGGAGAGAGTGTAATAAATGCATGTATTTCTTGGAAGTAAATGGTTTAAAAATCTTATTTTCATTTTTGAAATGAAAAGATACCATATCAAGACTTTATAGAACATCCCTATGCAGCTTTCTAGTCAGTTCTTAGTCCTTTACTTGAGAAGTGGCCGATTCTTGATGAACTACACAAACAACAACAAACTGCAGAGAAATGAGAACTAATCTGAATTCATTTCACCGGTTTTTATACAAATTTTTTATTTGTTTTTCACACAATAATCTATAAGAATTATGAATCCCAGATCTGCATGGTAGATCAGACACCTGCAATTGCTAGAGCAAACAAAACCGAGCAGAATAGAATGTGCTATATATATATACAGGCTTACATATTTTAGAATGCTTGTATAAGGGATATTAAATGAGATAGACATAGAAATGAACATGGTTCTGAGACCAGTGCATTTAAATAATCAACACCAGTTACCCATCCAAATAAAGTTTAGCATATCTTCCTATGAACTGGGAAGAGAAACAAAGTAAATAAAGATGTAGGGGTAGATATGACAAATGAAACTTGAGAAGTGTATTAGATGTTTCTAAATATAAATTAATATAATATGTTGGCCTTTATTTGCCTTTGATTTCTAAATGGAACCTGGAATAGGAGGGAAAATTGGAAGTACATTATTGTATCTTGCAGACATTAGAGCATAATGTCCTTGAGAGGTGTAAACAGTAATTCTGTTCTTCTCTCCTCTTCCAGATAACTGGTCCCTGCTAACTGGAAAGTCTCCAGCTCTGTAAATCTCTTTAGGCACAAACATGTGGATCAGAAATTAGAAGTCTTCTTGTTAAAACTTCTTACTTCTTTTCCAAAGTGTCACAGGTATGCTTTCTGCAATTTATCTAAGCACAGAATAGAAAACATTGTTTGTGTGATCAGATTGCAAGGGAGACTTGAAAAAGATCATTAATAGTCTTCTGTGTCATGAATACTCAAAGCTGTATCTCAGAAGTTTCATCTATCAATATGTACACTGATAGATTAAATGTTAGAATTTAGTGAAAAAGGCTTTTAAAAATAAATAAATAAATAAATAAATAGATGTAACTAACTGAGAAAGGTTTTGCATTATTTTAAAATTTTGGTTGAAGAAAGGAAAGCTTTTAGGTCATTGTTATGAAAATCCAAAAGGAACTGAATTTGTGAAGTGATTTTTGAAGCAACTTCCCTCAGTAAGTGTCACTAACCCGAGTCTGGAACTGTGTAAAGGGCACACAGAAAATTAATCTCTGGTTGCCATGATGCTGAGAAGAAGGAAAAATTACTACTAAGAAGGCAGTGACCCTTTTTTCGTCCAACCTTAAGGAGATGGCAGCAGATAAACACTCTGATGAAGTGTCACAGGCATGAAATCATGCAGCAAGTATCTTCAGTGGAGTGGCCACTTTCCCAATGTCTGAAATGTGAAAGGAGGAATTTCGGCAGCAGGAGTCAAATCCGCTGTGTACCATTAGCAGTCCCCTCAGCCTGCTTGGCAACCTCAAAAGTGCATTGCTCCTAACAACCTTTTTCCAATACCGACTTACAATAACATACTTGGCTTGCATCAGGCCTATAATGTGCTGGGTACATTCTAAAAATAGGACCACATGGGCCTTGCTACAAGCAGCGCAATATCTAAGATGTCAACCACTAGATTAAGGGAGGGGAAGAGGGATAAAACCTTTTAAAAAATAGTATCAGCTACTTTGGCATGTTATCTAACCACTATTATCTGGGAATTTCTTGCTCAGAGGCGTGTTCAGTGTGAGAGAGAGACAAGCTCCAAGCACCCAGAGGGCAGCACAATCATAGTTTGAACAGCTGCACAATCTACTGCAAGCAGCAATTCATCCTGACATCTCACACAGACAGAAGTGATTTTATGGGAGGTCCCTGAAGAGCTGCATTGTCTTTCCTTCCTGCTCCAGCCTGGCCAGAGATACTCAAGCAGCACCCACATATAGCCAGCAATGTGCATAGACCCTTGCTGGGTGGGAGACTTTGGGTTGATTTCTCCCCTCTCCTTCAATGATATATGAACTGCAGCCAGAGTCCAACAGATTAAAGTCCAAAATCTCCATTCCTGTCATTCAGAAGCTGTTCACATTCATACAGCACATTCCTATTTGTGATTAAGATGCTTTCCTGGGAAATGGAAATTTGAGCTCACGAAGACTGAGCAGGGCACTTATAGCTCCCATTCAATTTTCTACTTCATGGCCAAGGGCTGTGATACTTGAATACTACCAAAAGATAGGTAGGGCTGGCAGATGCTACCTGTTTTCTCAGGTATAGGATTTGGGGAACTATGCAGATGGTCTTAGGTGACTTCTTGCAGCCCACAGCCAGATATCTACTTATTCAAGGGAGGGACTTGTAACCACTGAGCATTGCAATCTCCCTCTGCCACTGGACAGTGCTGGAAATTTCTGTACTGGACTGTGGAGACTGGATTCCTCTCTAAAGTCTAATACCTAATTCGTAACCACCTAAATATTTTATCAGTTCTAGCTCTTAAGTAGAATGGCAGGATCATAGAATGGTTTGAGTCTGAAGGGACCTTTAGGGTCACGTAGTCCAATCCTCCTCCAATGAGCAGGAATATCTTCAACTAGACCAGGTTCATCAGAGCCCCAACCATTCAAACAGAACAGAAGCCTTTCAGGATTGACTGAAGTAATTGGAAAGTGTATGCACATGTTGCAAGAAAAATTTCATTCTATTTATCCCTCAAACGTATTGAGGAATTCCTCTTTTCTTGTCCTATTCAGAAGGTTTTACTGCTTTTCTTTAGCAAACTCTACCTTCTAGACTATGTCTCTCAAATGCTATTCCTAACAGTGTCTTGGAGTGGAGGATACCAGTGTGCCTGTAGGAAGTGCCCAGTGCTGACTCTTGCAGTGTGTCCTGCTGTGCAACACTCAGGTTGGGTACCTGGAACCACACAATGAAGTGCTTGCTCCTGCCAGAGCTTTTAAGCATCAGTCAAGTTTCATAGGCATGGATGACATTGTTCAAAGCAGAAAATTTTAGAACTGCATGCATGATGTAGTTGATTTCATACCTTAATTCTGAATATATCCATCTAACTAACTTTTCTTCGGATCTCTCTTGATGGGCAAATCTTATTCTATGAAGTAAATCTTACTCCATGGTTTTTAAGGTTAGCCATTTTTAGTTTGAAGCATATGGAGAACATTTTGAGGTTTTTAAGTGTTACTTTTTTAAAGAGCACCGTAAGAAAATCTCTTTCGGCCAAGACTACATGGAAATGATCTGTGGATAGCTAAAATTGGTTTTGTTGTTACTATTAAAATTATTACTGAAACTCTGAGCAAATAAAAAGAAAATTAAAATAGGGCTATGTTTAGTATCTTGCAGTGGATTCTGGAGAAAGCTATCATATACTATACCTGGCTTTTCAAATTTCTGAAGTCCTCTTGCCACCAGAAACAGAAAATGCACTCAAAGTATAAAACTTCACATTTTTAAGGAGAAGGATTAATAGGACTAAAAAGATGATGCCTCATAAATATGCCAGTGGATGATTTCTGTCAGTCTCCAAGTATGTTGGGTTTTATTGCTTGACTGGTAGCATGAATGACAATGAAATGCATTGTGAATTTATGACCTATAGATTTAGCTGATAGAAGTGTCTGAGTAATTTTTTTCTTACCCTTTCCTAGGTTTCCATCCTCATGGGTGTGGGTGTTAAATTGTTTCAGATGTTATGACATTTTACACAGGCTGGTGGTTAATGAGTTTTAGGAGCTGTTAAGCTCAACAATATTGTATTCCTAGGTTCTCTTAAAAGCCTCATCTACCTCCTACACCCAGCGATGTTGTGGTAGGGACTTGAAGGAAAACAGTATGAGTTCTGATGTGTGCTACTTAGAAAGAGCATATCCATACAAGCTTATTAATGCAAATGCTATGTGTGGGCCTGCCAAAAAATGTGTTCCATTCAAAACATTTAAATACAGTCCACCTCTCTGAAGAGGCATCGTTTTAATCAAATATATACTTGGAGCACTGCTCACTAAGAATTTATACTCTTCTTCTCGGTGTTTATATTAATATGAAACAGATTGCCAAGTTTTAATAAAAAGGTAGTGATCTTCTGCTCATGGATTAAACACAGGACATTTGAATTTTGGTGCTGCATCCAAGAGCATAGGTGGCCTAAGTGCTTTTGTCCTATTTCAATGTCTAGTTAAAACACCATATAGACAGAAAAATACATTTCTGTCGATACATAAAACAGTTGGTGTTCACAGAGGGAGTCAGGAGGAGGTAAAGAGTTTGTTAACTTCTGTGCAGCACTCTTCATAGCACCTATCTAGGAATATGTCAACTTCTTGGAGAGGACAGTTTGTCATGACTTTAAGGAGGTCTGAAGATTTCATGGTAAGGCAAAATATAATGTGATTCTTGTGTTTATGAAATTTGTATTTTGATTCATACAAAACCAATCAATTGTGTATTTGAATGTCCCTACTTTGCCAGTACAGAAGAGGTGATGTGATTAAATTATTTAGATCTTTTAGCATCCTAATTTGTCCATCAGTTTGGTTTGCTGACTAAAGCAACTGCATGGCTTAAGTGCAGTGGAAGACTGAAATGTGGAAAAAGCCTGGGATGAATATGATGAATGGGTCTTACCACTGTCTTCATGTTAGGATCTGTGTAGACTTAAGAGTTTTTCCAAAATCTGCTGTAAGAGTTTCAAGAGAAGGCTTCTGTTGAGTAAGTTCTGTTGAACTTACTCCTTTTTATTTAGCACTGGAAAACTTCATTAGATAAAGGAAAAAAAAAGAACTAAGAGGAGGTGTCAGGGAAGAACCTAGGCTGCTGGCTGCTCTGTGGATTTGCTAATTGCACATATACCCCTGCATATCTTATCTTGTCTTCTATCTGTATTCATCTTGAGTTTAGGTGCAAGTGCACTGCCCTGCCACCTCAGGATCTGCCCAATTAAAGGACAAACTCCAAAGGCTTCCTTCATATGATTTGAGAAGCTTGCTTTCTCCCTCCCAACTTTTTCAGGCCTAGGACAAACTGGAAAAAATGCATGGACCTGCCAGCTGAGCTGACACAAATGCACCACCATCCATCACAGAGTTGTTGGGGAAAGCTTAGCTCCCTGCTGATGCACAAGAAAGCCCATATTGTTTAACAGTTTAAATAGCTGTTTAATACATTCAAGCTTGGTTTTACTGTTTTTGTTGGGATCTGTTTGTTCGTTTCAAGAAAGTTAGGGCTAACTTTCAGAAGAGTGAAATTTTCAGAAGAGCGAACTTTTCAGAAGAGCGAACTCTAACTTTGTAAAGAGCTGCAGACAAACTCATCAGGACTGAATTGGGACCATGTTTGGAAGCATGTTCAGGCAGTTTTCCTTGTCCATGGGATCATGCTGTACTTTGAAAACAATTCTTTGCATGCATATGAAAACATATTTATGTGTATCAAAGGGGTTTATGACATAAGGCAAACTGAAACACTAGAAATGGGAACCTGATGGCAGTTCCTGCCTATATTTCTTCTTGAAAAGCTGAAAAATTGGCAAATGAACTAAAACCACGCTTAGACAGTAATGAGGGAACTATAGCAAATAATTACATGTGAAAATGATTCCCTGGTCATGCAGTGCGTACACACAATGAAAGCTGGGATTTATGTATATACAGAGCCGTTATAAGACAACCCTGTAAGTGCTGTGGAATCACAATGGTGGTTATTAAACAATTTGAATTTCTGGTAGACAAAGGCAAACTAGTGCAACTATATTGTATAACATTTTAGGGTATGAGCTGGTTGCATAAGGAAGATAAAAACTGAATGGCATATGGGACAAATCAACATATTCGCATAGCTAACTGTAAATTGCAGATTTTTATGATTTGAGCCTTTAATTCTTATGGATTAAAACTGATTCTCAGAACAGATCCCTACCCAGAAGCTCTTTTAGCAAATGAGCCCACAAAAAAAGAGATGAAAATAAGTTTAGGCTGGTTTAATTGTTTCCCTTTGTTCACTAGCAGATGCTCACAAAGGGCTCCCGGCCCTATCCGAACTCTGATGAGTGGTGCTTTCAGGCCAGTCTGAGCTGCTTTTCTCCTCTTCATCAATAGATGTCAATAGCAAGCTTCCTACTCCCAGAGACTTCAGCCATTTCAGGGCTCACACCACAACAGTAAGGAGGAAATAGTGACTCCCTTTCCAGCAGGAGTTCTACTGTTGTGTACTTTCGGTTTGTCCTTAGAAGCTCATTCCTAATATGACTAGGTGTACTTCTGTATTTCATGCTTTGAGGCTCTGAAGCTGACCCAATGTTAGTTTCAGTCATCTCATGACACATAGAACCCCAAAATTTGATGCAGATTCGGTGAATTCAATACTTTGCAGATTTGCAGTAACATGACTCAGTCTCCTCTTCATCTTGATGAGCTCTAAAGAAAGCACAAGCAAAGAAGCTCAGCAGGGCACATGTCTATATCTTTTTCTGTTTCTCCTCTCTTTCTTTGGTTTTGGTTTTTGATTTCCACACATGAAAAGTTCTGTCCAAGGATGGCAATCACATGCAAAATTACCTGCTGGAAACAAATTACTACGTTCTCCAGTCATGTACACTGAAAGTGAATGAAATGTAAATGTATTTTCCTTATCCATTAGTGTAACAGTACAGAGAATCAGAATCTGGTGGTGTTGCTCCTAATATACTCTGAATTTCCTTCCCTCCCTTTCTTCCTTCCCTCCCTCCCTCCCTTCCTCCCTTCTTCTCCTTCTCCCTTCCTTCCTTCTTTATGCTGAAAGATAGCAATTCACAAGTGATACTGAGAATGACAAACTCAAAGAAACCGTCTGGTACCAAACCACATGTGAATCCGCTGGGTAACTTGCTTTGCCACTTTCCTCTCATTCCCAGCTAAAAATAAATAACTAAGAAGGTGGTGGTAGCAGCAGCCAAGAGAGCAGAAATGGCAATACACTGTCTCTCTCATATCAGCCAGGGATTTGGATTGCAAGGACAGGTGCCTGCCAGCTAAGTGCACTGCCTGCATTTTCCTGCCATTCACCTGCCCAAAGAGCAGATCACAAATCATGCCAGTTGTTCACAGAGGCACCAGCAAATGTCAGCATGCTATAAGTGCAACAGCCAGCAGCCCTGCTGAAGCTAGCACATAGCTGTGATGGCAGGAAGCCTGTGTCATAATCTTCTTCTGAACAGTTTATTTTTTGTTATTATTTTTGGGATGGTAAGTGGAAGAATAAACTTCTAGGAGTTATGGAGGATTCAATTACTGATAAATGCTGAAGAAAAAAAAGAGTTAATGCCTGGGAATTCAAGGAGTTCCCATCAGAAAATCTTTGTGGCATCTCCAAGTGATCTTTTCAGATAAATTTGCTCTAAATGTTTATTTTTTCAAGGTAATAATTTTGCAATATATTCCTAGTTTCCCTATCTTCAAGACTTCTTTAAGAGAAGCAAGGAGATCAAAAATCTAAAACCAGTTGTGGTGGTTTATTCTAACCAGATAGTCTTCAGTATAGAGTAGATCACATCTTAGTAAATTCCCCTTGCACAGATTACCAAATGAGAGAAACAGAATTTAGGACCCTATATAAGTCACTGTGCTCCCCCATTTGATCTCAAAATGCAAAATTTGAAATTCTTATCATTGTAAATCCATTACATATTAGTCCCTGGTATTGCTATGTGGTAGTTGGAATGTAAGAACACACTTCAGGACATGCTGTTGGTAAAATAAGGAAAAGCCCTCAAGGAGAACAGGCTCAGACTTGTTACAAATCCCATCTCATCTGCTTGATTGTCTTATGGAGACCCTGCAGGAAGGGTGATCAAGGCTCCCATTTCTTACGCCTTCAGGAAGTTCATAATTTCAGTTTGATTAAGCTGATGTCTGGGTGTGCACAGAAGGTTGCCCTTGTGGTGTCTGAAAAAGAGTAGATTAGGAACTGACAGGCTGAGATGTTCTCTGAAGCAGAAAAGCATTGGCACCAAGATGGAGTTTCTTATTTGGAACATGAATTCTGGCCTGAGGACTAGTACTCAAGCTACTACCAAGGGTTTTTGAAAGCATGGCCTTCAAGATTGCTGTTCACACTGCCTGAGACCCCTGAACACCAGCTCAAAGTCACCCCTTCCCAAAAACCCTTTTTAATAGCTGATTCTGCAGTGCCAACTCTTAGTCATAAGTGTGATGCTCTTTAGGAGTCCTACCTTTCTTTTCCTATAAAAGGGACACAGTGCTCTTCAGGCCCTCAGTGATACAGGACTTTCCTGATTGAATTCTTGCTTGGAACTCAAAAGATGACATTGAATCAAACTTGTGTTCTATCTAAATATCCAGTCTTTGATTAAAATTTCCTGGAAGAAAACCTTTATTACATCAGTTATTTCAATGGTCAATGAGGTTTCTGTCTTCACAATTGTTTTTCTTGAGCTTCCAGTCTTTGAAGAATTCTGTATATTTGCATCTTTCTCTTACCAGAGATATGTTCCAAGTAAATCATAATTAAGTAAACCTGTAAATTCTTTCTGGCAAGCTAGAGAGACAGAGCTATGGGGAAATCTGAGTTAACACATTTTCTTGTGTTAACTTAAATAATTATTGTTAGAACAGAGAAGGAAGTAGTTACTGGTGGTAGAATATTTCTTTTCCTTCTCTCTCTCTCTGTCTTATATTGAAAGATACTAAGATTTTCAAATTACCTTCTCATTCTAAGACAGAAGGAAAAATCAAAATGACTTATTTTTGTCTCTAAGCATCAACCCAAAGAAAATGGTATTGGATTTTTTTTTTTTTTGCTACAACAAAAAGCCTTTGCAGCTGAAAAAATAGTAAGTACAAATGTCTCCCATTGATGACAGTAAAATTACAACTGGTAGAGTAGAGCTTCATAAACCAGGATTTCCTAAAAACTTTTGAGTTTTTCTGTGATTGACAGCACAGTTAGAAATGCTGGAAACAGATTCTGCTGCAGCAGGCAACTTTGACTAGGAAAAGCTCAAGTACAGGCGTCACAGTGGCACAAGACTGAGTTACTTTTTAAAATTTCCATCCCTAATGATAGTTTCTGCCATTCGAGTTCTATCTTTCACTTCTGTTTCACATCACACTACTCTTTTGCAGGCACTTTGGCTAACATCAGGCATCCCCTGACTTGAAGATGTTCCACAGGGATGCGTTCTGTCTGCCTGCCAACCGAGAACTCCTTATCATCACAGCCTGTCAAAAATCCCCTTGTGTTTAGCAACAGTTGCTCTTGCTGCTCTTCCTTCTGGTTGGTAGCATTATTATCTCTTCTGCAAGAACAGTATTCATGTCTGTCATTTCAACGACTCTGAATTTCTTATTTTTGTCAGGATTGATGGCAGTGATGCTATTCCTGTTTGTTGTACAATCTCCAGGACTGACATAATGAGTCATTCCTTTGTGCTCTGTGATTGCCAGGTCAAGCTCTTTTCATAGAGGGGGGAGGCTTGTAGAAAGACTGGATAAGGAATATTGCCCAACTAATGCCTTAATGTAGCTTTCTACAATGTGACTAAACCCTGCATTGCAGAAGTTTGAAATATGAGTTTATTTTACTAAAAACCAGCAAATTAAAAGAAACAAAAGTTTTTACAGTGGCCCATGGATATATTCCTGTGGCTTTTCCAAAGGTAGGATTAAAAATACTGTAGTGATTTGATGGAGAAGAGAAATACAAAGATGAGTTTATTGAGCACAGAGGGAAGGATTCACACTAGTCACCTTCGGTTTTCCATGTAAAATCAGAATGGCCAAGGAAACCTTTGTGACCATCAAACTCCCTTCTGATTGTAAATGATTATGCAGTTAGAGTTATACAAGAATTTACCAGAAACACTTGGGGTTTTATTGGTCTGGGGAGCTGGGAAGAAGCATTTTTACTTTTCCTAATTAAAGGTTTATTTGTCCACTGAAGGGTGAACAAGCTAACACAGATCTTGAGTCACAAATACAAGAATTAAGTGTAGTTTGGCTGAGCCACACCAGCGGTCCTGTCTCCAAGAATGTTGGTAGCAGATTTCTAGGGAAGGCAGCAAGGACAGGACAGGTCAAAAATTTCCTCAAAATACAACCTCAGTAACCAGTTACTTGTAGTTTAGGGAGTATTCTAGTCTGGAACTGCTTTTTTTTTTGGTTTTTTTTGGGTATCTTTAGTAGAGATTTATTTTCTTTTTTGTCTAGGTTTTTCAACCCAAGTAACGATTAGCATCCAAATTATTCAGTCACAAAGTGTTCCACAGCTTACCATCAATTTATGGAAGAAATATCCCCTTTTTTTCTTTCACACTTGCCACCCACTTAGTTCCATATAAGGTCTCATTGTTTTAACTGGCTTTGTGTTGGAAGGGACAGTGGGTATCTATTTCCTATTTGTCTTCTATAGGAGAAACAATTTTAGAGAGCAGTACTGTATCTCTTGTCAGTTGTCTCATGCTCTTCTCAGTCGCTCCTTACTGCGCCCTACTTCGACAGCTCTCCTTCACTAGACCTTTTTCCAACTCTCTAACATCCTTGTGAAGGCAGAGAGGCCAGAACTGCATGCACTGCTCCACACACCACCACCACAGGCTCTATGCTGGCATAATCATAAGTACTTTTTATCCTCTGTTTCCTACCAGTTCCTAACTTTTGATTTATTTTCTTCACTGCTTCTGCACACTGAGATGGTGTCTCCACGGAAGCATGTATTGTAGCGCAAAGATTGCATTTCTGAAAGACAGTGGGAGCAGACCTTGAGGCCAACCACCAAATAGGTAAAACTAGAATTGCTTTTCCTTTTATGCATTATTTCACATTTACTGACATCAAGTATCTTCTGTTCACTCAGTTGCTTTATCTTGTCAGGTCCTTCTTCGACTGTGAAGAGGCCCTTGTCCTTACCACCCTAAATAACTTACTATCATCAGTGTACCTTGTCACCTCATTATTCACTCCTTTTTCAATATCACTTATGAACATGTTGAACAGCACAGGCCAGAACACAGATCCTGCAGGATTTCACTCTTGACTTCCCTCCACCTTTCGTTCCTAACCTTTTCTTTCCTATCTTTTACTCAGATAGAGTCATGTCAGAGTTTTGGTTCTCATCCCATGGCAGCTTAGTTTCTCTAGCAGGCATTGGTGAGGAAACCTTGCTGAAAGCTTTCTGGATTTTCAAGAAGGACAAAACAGTTGAACCTTCTTGATCTGTGTGCTTCAAAGAACTAATATGAAAGCTTGTATCTGTAATCACTGAATATGCTGAACAGAATCTGAGATATCTTTTTAAAACTGAGACCACTTTACACATCATTCTCCTTCCAGTGATCACCTCTGCCATTTCTTCTGTGTCTACTTAGCTGACAGAAGACAGTCATATTTATTCAGCCTCAGCAATATCCTTTCTGCTAATCCAAACATCACCACAAGCTTGACTGTTGTTTTAAGCTGTGATTTCCAGAGTTTGATTTTGTGTAAGGCAATTGATAGCACGATTGACCCAAGGCCAAGAAGTGTGTGTTTGGTTGTTTGAACGATACCTTCTGGCAAATTTTCTGCTTGTTATTTTGGACATAAACACACACCCTGCATAAAAATCCTCACTGAAGTCAGCTTTGAAAATACACATACCATTTATGAATGTGTACTAAGCTAAAATATTTTTGACATGTATATACACTCAGAAAGTTATTAAGAAATATTCAGCTCGATATTATTTGAGATGATGAAAACACTGAGGCACAAAAATCAGGAGTTCTAATCAAAATTCCATTGGGACTTCTATTTGGGATTGAAGCTATACTAAATATTTGCATCTGAAGCAAAATCCACAAATATTTGGATTTTCATCAGTTCTGCTTGGATGCAAAACTGTCAGGCACTGCAGTTTTGGCAGTCAAAAATTGCTTTCCTCAATGTTATCTGTGTTTCCCACCCACTGGAAAAATTGCAGAAGACCCAGGGGGGCTTCTAGCTCATATAAAGCCAAGTGCCAAAGAAAAGAACTTCCTCAGGGGTTCCTTGTATCTCCTCAGGGGTAGTCTGTCACCTCCAAACCTATGCTTCATTTTCATGGAGGAAAAATTCCTTATGGCAACTTTCCCTGATTCTGTCTTGGAGTAGGGCAATTCCCAGCAGCCACAGACGCTGCAGTCTTACAACTTTGTTTAAACATCTGCTTAGTTTAAGAAAATATTAGCAAAAAACTGGGCACAATGGTCTTTCCACAAAAGGATTTTTAAAATGTCTGCTCACAAAGTATTGTTTTCCCCAACATGCAAGGGAGGGAACTGATGGCAGGTGTAAAATTTCAACAAGTGTATATGTTTTTCAAAAATCCTTTGAGGAAAATGTCACAGCTTGTGTCATAGCTTCAGAGAGGCAAGAACATAATTCCTGATGATGAAACTTTGGAAACCTTATTGCCTGACAGAAATAATGACTCATTTTCCCTTCTCAACTTACAATCCCACATATAAGATCTATTGGCAAAATCATCAACTTTTATGTTGTTTTATTAGTTCAAGATATCTTTTTTTATAACTATAAATTATTTAGTGAAGAGTGTTAAGCAAATAACAGGGAAAAAACCACCTTGTTTTCCTTGTCCTGTTTTTCATCTTTCTAAGACCCACTTTGCTTATATCCACTGTATGTTTCAGGATATCTAGTAAATACATCCCACTTACAAATAAAGATTAGAAATTATTTGCTATTCAGAGCTGATCATTCAGCAAATGATCATTCAGCAAACCAAATGAATGCTGGTTGTGAGATTTGCTCATGTTAACTGTGTCCTGTGACTACTATTGCAAGATCTTTTTTCTCTTCATTGACACCTTGGGCTCAGTGGCTGACTAAAATAGGAAGCGTTCCTGCCTCCTGCCTGAGGAGGCAACTCCTGAAATTGCAGAACTGCTTCCAAGATGGTTATTCAGGAACTTGGAGCAACTGTGAGTGCATTAACACCCCTCCTTCTCTGAAAACCTTCTCACTGGCACGAATGCACTCACATGGGAAAGGAGGGAGGACACAGAATGTAACCACACCAACATCTGTACCTAAAGAAATACTTCTGACCAGTGCATGGCTGAGTTATTTCACACCCACTTTACCCCTGCAATGTCAGTGAAAGGATAAAGCAGTGATATTTGTGCGGTGGAAAAAAACACGTGAAGAAGCAAACATATACACAGATCAAGGCAAATCCAAAGCTATTGCACTGAATTTAGCAAAGTTTCATTCTTACCAATATACAGACATCATTCCTTTTTTTTTACCTTTTTTTTTTTTTTTTAGGAGCTACTCAGCAATGCAAAGTTTTTGTGTGGAAATTCAAACCTTACTCTCCCTTGTATTTTAACTATAAGACTATCCCTCCTGCTAAAAATAAGTTGACCCTGGGCTGAGCAAAGTATTGGACTGAGTTTTGTGTTAGTAATGAAATCTTATAGCCAGTAAAGTTTTAAGTTTCATTGTGAACCTTTCACTCTGTTCTAACTTCATAATTCTTTGAAAGCCTAACGCTGAAATATTTTTCCTTATCAGTTTATGTCTGTATATGTATGTGTAAATATGTACTCATATAAAATAACAAGTGATATATGTAAACATTATATATATATAATATGAGGGCAAGATTGTGTGGCTATTGGTATGAAATAAAAATGTCTACATTACTCATGACTGAAAAACCATAAATGCTTTTCTCAATGAGTGCAAGTACAATGTTTCAGCCAAGCTAAGTTGGTACAAGATTAAGAAAACAATAATTAGGTATAAAAGTGGGAGCCGAAACTGGAAGTTACTTCAGTCTTAACTATAAGAGTCACAACTGCTGCAATGTGTTTATTTTAGCATAGATAAGTAAATATACAGGCCTAGTTTACTGCTAATGACTTACAAAGACTGAAATAACAACTACCCACTTAGTGTTCACTACCATTATATTGATAATGACACAACTTTGTGTCATTACAGCTCAATTTTATGATTTAAAAAAAAAAGGCAGGAAAGAAGGATAGAGTCTGGCCCACACCTCATGCTTAGTTATACTAAATCTCTCTGAGGTCTTTGACAAAGGAAAGGGATTTTAACTTTGCTGAAATTACTGATCTCCTCTGCACTCAGGTCTGTAAAAAGTCACAGTGTAGCAGCTCTAGTCAAGGCCTGGTTTAAGGACAGAGACAGCTAAGTTTTGTTGCCAGTGTTGTTTTACAGTGCCAGAAGAATTAGGCCACAGCTGATGTTCAAAACATTAACGTTTTAGATTTCTGAACAGACAGCTGTGCACATCCAGCATCAAGAGCAAAATGTTCCTGAGCATCACTTTGGGAAGAGAAATAGAAAGGGCTCATGTTCACCTCAGCAAAGTTTAGAGTGTGTTGCTCCAGGCACAGGTATAAATGTCACTCTGCCTAACAGATAGCACCGTGCAAAGCATTGATAGAAAAGCACTTCCTTTTCCAAAGAAACCACAAGGACAGAAGGAGCAAATCTTGGACAAATGGCAAGCAGTTACTGTGTGCAAGGGCAGGGTTGTATGTATGAGTGTGTATATATATATATATATACACACACACAGAATCACTAACACAGTGATTTTAGATAAGGTTCATCCCACCTAAATACAAACATCTTGCTACATCTGAGTTGAGCTTCTTAGGCGCCCTTTGCAATTCCGGGAGAGTGTATAGTACTTGTGGAAAGTAATTGATCTGACCTGCTTTACATGTCTTCTTTAGGTAAAAAAGAGGAATGGAAACCTAGAAATTCAAAGTTTTTGCCGTGGGCTATCAAGTAGTAACTAGACAACCAGTTCATGTATTGTAGTTATCTATGAAGGACATGTACAAAATGTGTAAATGCTCATACCCCAGTCTTTGACAAATGGTGGCTGCTCAGTTCATGGTTCCCAGGCTGCCTCTTTAGAGCTTCCAGAGGTACAAAATGCCAGGATGCCAGCATGGCATATTCTTGCATGCATGATACAGTCACATTTCACTCTATTTCAACATTGTTCTATCCTCATTACGGTCTTGCCCCTCCCCCTACTCCAAATTCTGCCCCTGGAGGTATCCTAGAAGGTGCAGGAGACAACGACAGTGGTGAGCTGATCCTTAACCTTGCTTGCTCAGAGAATCAGTTTTGTGTGTCACTTTGACCTCTGGTCTAGGCACCTTTTTAACTAAAAAGGGCAGGAGCAAAAGTGGTTTCTGCTCAAGTATTTTACTTGAAAAAAATGTTCCCTTCTACCTCTAACAACTTCTTCTTTCATGCTTGCCTCTTTTATTTATTATTAGTTAAACATGGGATCCTGCATGAATGTTTTTGAATTTTAAATCTGAACTTTTGCAAGCACCATGATAGACAATCATATCCTTATGAAAAACACAGCATGGTTCTAATTATTTTTTCAAACATCAGTACCTCAAGGCTTCAAAATATTTTTCATCACAACGTTAATTATCAAAATAAAAAAAAAATCTGTATTCATTGGAGTCTAATTGTTTACAAATATTGTAAATCACCAACAGTTAGAAATCTGGTTTTTTTAAAAGTCCTTTGTTTCCTTTTTTTGCCACTTTTCTTTTGTGGGGGAAGGTATATGGAAATAATGAACAGCATGTTGAAGGGAAAAAAAGCAACAAGGTCGACAGTTTTTTGGGCAAGTTTCAGCTCAACTGGATTTCAAGTGGCAAAGATCTAGAAACCCTCCCAGATCATGGCTGACACAAGGGAGAAACAAAGCAGTATGGGCTGAGATGCATTCACCTTCCCAAGACCTAGATGCTTCACATTGCAAAAGACTGCAAAGTGCAGTGCTCTGCAAAAATTTTCCATTTTATCTTGTTGGGATAAGACAGCAGTACTGGCAGCTAATAATAGACCACATCAAATATACTTTTTTAATATGAAACCCCTTTAACATAGCTTGGTCTTAACACCTGGTGCCTAGAAACAGCAAACCCGAGAACAACAAGATCTCAAGATCTTAAGAACATGTGGACAAAATCTGCTCATGTGCTGGCGTTTTAATTACGTTTCCCCTGACCCTTTTCCCATGTTCTATAAAACAGACCAACGATACTGGGGTGGGGGAGCGGGGCTAAACCCACCTCAGTATCACCACCTCAGCTAAAAAAAAAATGAGCACAGTGTTCAGAATATTATTAGCAAATAAAACCAAAGCAAACCAAAAATATACTGGAAATTAACAAGGAAGTTGAAGCTGATATTTAATAGTGTAAAGACCTGTCACATAGTTTCTCTTAATAACTTCAAGGACACCTTCTTCTGGCTTTTAAGCAGGGTCATAGGCAGTGTAACGTGCTTCTATGGAGTCAGACAGTTTCTCTTCCCATCCTCCATGCAAAAGGCAAGCAGGGTGAAATGGATTACAGGGATTACAGATGCTTGTGATCGAACACACCATTGAATCAGGGGAAGCAGCCTCCAAGGCGATGAATTCCAGCCCCCAAATTCAAACCTGAAAACAGCCCAGATGGAATTATTCCATTTGAAGTCTGAATGGAAGAGACAAAGTTCGACATAGCCAGGACTCTGCAGAAGGCCAGGGCACCTCCCCAGGCATGAGCACTATGTGAGGAACTCTGCTAGTACATGCCAAGGAGGGGTTGGTGTCACTTTTCTAATGGGGAAATTGTACTGCATGCAAAATGATACCACATTGCAAATTCTCCAGGCAGCCAGCTCAAGTTGCAAAAGTGAAGACGCTGTTTCTTAGTGTTCAAGTGCTTAATCAGTCAAAGCTTAATCTTATCACTGATAGCACTGCTTTGTCCTGTTGGCAATATTTATTTTCAAAAACTAATTAAAACAAGCTGATAAGTCCACCTAGGACAAGGTTTTCTCTCTGAGTCCTCATTAACAGCTGAATGAGGTTACACAGATTGCATCTAGGAACATGAAAATTAATTACCAAAGAAACAGCACAGGGAAGGGTTATTTCCTCTGACAGTCATACTTGAGCTAGTCATGATGATGGGCTGAGCAGAGCGTGGATTCACTGCTCTGAGGCTCCAAACAGCAAGAAAAGGAGAAGGTTCACTCTATCCCAGTGACTCAACCCACGGCTGTCCATAGCACCTTGTGCAGAGCAGTAGATAAGAAGAGGAAGATGCCTGAGCAGTGCTGAGAGGTGGTTGGCTCCTAAGAGGTGACCTGAGCCTCTTTCACAAGCTCAGACTATTGCAGACTATTGTAATGACAGTTTGCTTCCAGACAGGTATTACTGCAAAATAGATGCTTTCTCTGCCCCCTACCTTGTGTCAGCAGGAGCAGAGCAGCACCTAGAGGCCTGATTCTCAAACAAAGGAGTTTACCTGCCCTTACCACTCTGTTGCACCTCACTCGTAGCATGAATCACAGAATCGCAAAATATTCTAAGCTGGAAGGGATCCACAAGGATCACTGAGTCCAGCTCCTGGCCCTGCACAGGACCATCCACAAGAGTCACACCCTGTGCCCTAAAGTATCATCCAAACACTTCTTGAACTCTGTCAGGCCTGGTGCTGTCACCACTTTCCTGGGGAGCCTGTTCCAGTGCCCAACCACCCTCTGGGTGAAGAATCTTTTTCTAATATCCAACCTAAACCTCCCCTGAAACAACTTCTGGCCATTCCCTTGAGTCTTGTCACTGGTCACTACAGAGAAGAGATCAGTGCCTGTCCCTCTGCTTTCCCTCACGAGGAAGTTGTGGACTGAGATGAGGTCTCCCCTCAGTTTCCTCTTCTCCAGGCTGAACAGACCAAGTGCCCTCAGCCACTCCTCATACAGCTTCCCCTCAAGGCCCTTCACCATCTTCGCTGCCCTCCTCTGGATATTCTCTAATAGCTTAGCATCTTTCTTATATTGTGGTGACCAAAACTGCACACAGTATTCAAGGTGAGAATTCACCATCCACAGCTGCTCCAGTATTAACATAAAACTCACAAGCTTGAGCGGAGGAAGGAAGCTGAAGTGGCAGTGACTATGACAGATGTTGCAAAATGTCAACTTATTCATAACAGAAAGCCAGGCAATCTTTTGAAACCCTTTTTTTTTTTCCCCTCTCCCCCCACCCCCATTTTTTTAATGTGCAGACTTCAAAGCAATGAATTGTGGCATCTGTAACAGCTACCAAACCGTGCCAGTTGAAGCCAGTGGAGCACAGTCCACAGTGATAGAATGCAAGTCATGCAATTATTTGAGTTTGCAGTCCTGGTTTTTGAAAAAAACATATGGTCTGCAGCAAGGAAGCCAGGATATTTTAAAAGAGCTCCTACAGGGTTTCAAACTTTGATTTTACAGAGGTGTGGGAAAAGAAGCAGACTCCATTCAGGCTCTGATATTTAAATACATGTGTTGTCGTTTTGCTTATTGAAGAGAGCTGTGCTATGCTTTTACATATGCAGGGTGTATTCTGAGTTTCTAAGGAGCAGGCAGCAACATATAGGGATTTCACACATTTCCTCCTTTTTGTTAACATTTAGAGGAACACTATCGTACTCTTAGTGAATACTGAGTGGCCTGAACAGCTTTTAAAAAAAGTCTAACATATCAATGTGAAAAAAATGCTGTTAATTGTAGCAATTAAACTGTCCATCCAAGTATTCTTAGTCACTGACTATTTTATACTGAAACGCTGCTGTCAATGCAAAGTGAGGATCTGTGAGGTCCCCTCAGGACCTATGGGCATAAATCTTGATAACAAAATAGTGTGAAACACTCTGGTTGAAACATTTCCCCAACAGGTCAAAATAAGTATCCGTGCTGTGTCCTTACCCGTTCACTCCACACTGAGGGCTGCCAGAGCTGAAAGGAAAGTCTAGCCAAGTTGTGCTACCAAGAGCTCCAGTTTCCATTTATTCATAATTTATATTGCAAATATCTCTTCAGTTTCCTCATTCTCTCTTGACCATGAAGGTGTCTTAGTCTAAACTCCACCTTTTAAAAGATGTGAATATCCAAATCAGGTTTCTTTGTCAGTGTCTGTCTCCAGGACACTGTCTTTCTCAGGTTTCTCAGGTAGCTATATTTGCTTTAATGCAAAGAAATCTAGTAGCTGCTCTTTGGCTTTATCTTATGGCTTGCTACCTACAACCCTTCAAAAGCCCTTATCACTCCTGGATGTTGAAAAGCTAATCCTGGACATAAAGCAAGCCTTACATAAAACATAAAAAAATCAGCACTAGGCACAACCACAACCATGGTATAGGATGTTTCTGTTTATTAGATGAATTATAACTCTGTTTCCAATGTCACTTTTTTATTGTCTGCCTTTTAAATATATTTTAGTTATATATTTGCCCAAGGCTAAGCTCCCAGGAAATGTGGGACACCTTCCTCAGCTTTCAACATCAGAAACTATCCTTGTCACATCTGGTTTAAACCTACACCTGACACAAATCAGAGCTCTGACTAGTAACTCCTGCAACAGGTCCAGATTATTTGGCTGAGCTGCAGCTGCAGCAAAGCCCTTTGACCTCAAATACAACAAAAGATATTAAACCTATTCTGAGAAGTTGACTGGGTTAGCTTCAGAGTGTGAGATCTTAAGTACATATTTTTCATGAACAGAAAAGAAACACTGGTCAGCTCAGAAAACTGGATTTGTTCTCATCAGCAACCAGGTGCTGCTGCTTTCTGAGACTACCCAAACTCTTTTACCCCAAGGTTGTGCAGGCTTTCATCAAGTCTCTCCACTTGCTAATCTCCATCTCCTCAGTCAGTATCTTCCTACAGACACCATTTGCAATCGCTTGTTTGTAAATTGTGCCCCTATTCTAACAACTTCTTTCCTGTTTCTGAACAATCGAAGTTGTCCTGTGTAAGAAGCCCTCTTGCCTAATGAAGTGTATTTGCATGCAGTTGATAAGTCTCATGCTCTACAAAATGCTGCAGAGAAGGAATGGAGAAGAATGCACTCAGAAGTGGTTAAGCAAAGTTCCAAACCATTTTGACAACTGCTTGGATCCTTGAATCAGGTCTTAAGGGTCTATGAATGCTTATAGAATCATAGAAGCATAGAATCATAGAATCAGCCAGGTTGGAAAAGACCTCCAAGATCATCAAGTCCAACTTTTGATCCACTACTGCCGCAATTGCTAGACCATGGCACTGAGTGCCACATCCAGTCCCATTTTAAAAACCTCCAGGGATGGAGAAACCACCACTTCCCTGGGCAGCCCATTCCAATGCCTGATTACCCTCTCTGTAAAGAACTTCTTCCTAATATCTAACCTAAACCTCCCCTGGCAGAGCTTAAGCCCATGCCCTCTTGTCCTACTGCTGATTGCCTGGGAGAAGAGACCAACCTCCACCTGGCTACAACCTCCTCTCAGGTAGTTGTAGAGAGTGATGAGGTCTCACCTGAGCCTCCTCTTCTCCAGGCTAAACAACCCCAGCTCCCTCAGCCTCTCTTCATAGGACTTGTGCTCAAGTCCCTTCACCAGCCTCGTTGCTCTTCTCTGGACCTGCTCCAGCACCTCAATGTCTTTCCTGAACTGAGGGGCCCAGAACTGGACACAGCACTCCAGGTGTGGCCTCACCAGTGCTGAGTACAGGGGAAGGATCACTTCTCTGCTCCTGCTGGCCACACTGTTCCTGATGCAGGCCAGGATGCCATTGGCCTTCTTGGCCACCTGGGCACACTGCTGGCTCATGTTCAGCCTCCTGTCAATCAGCACCCCAGATCCCTTTCCCCCTGACTGCTCTCCAGCCACTCTGTGCCCAGCCTGTAGCGCTGCAGGGGTTGTTGTGGCCAAAGTGCAGGACCCGGCACTTGGCCTTGTGGAACCTCATCCCATTGGAGTCAGCCCAACTCTCCAGCCCATCCGGGTCCCTCTGCAGAGCCCTCCTGCCTTCCAGCAGGTCAACACTCCCCCCCAGCTTGGTGTCATCTGCAAATTTGCTAATGGTTGACTCAGTCCTCTCATCTAAATCATCGATAAAGATGTTAAACAGGACTGGGCCCAGCACTGATCCCTGGGGGACACCACTGGGGACCAGCTGCCAACTGGATGCAGCCCCGTTCACCAGGCCTCTCTGGGCCCGGCCCTCCAGCCAGTTCTTAACCCAGCACAGAATGCCCCTGTCCAAGCTGTGGGCTGCAGCTTTTCCAGGAGAATGCTGTGGGAGATGGTGTCAAAGAACAGATGCTGAAACTTTCCATTTTGCAGCCTGGGAAAAAACCTGCCAAAGGATCAATTTATATTTGATTTTGTTTTATGCATCTTACATAAATGGGGAACCTTCTTCACCAATCATTAAGTGCTTAGGAGAGATTTTTGCCTCCCAAGAGAACGAAGCCACTCAGATGAGGTAGTTCAATGTGTCATTATTGCATTGCATACATGCAATGCATGTAGCATACGGATAGTTTTGCACAACAGAAATAAGCCATTTGTTTCTGTGTGTAGACAATCTGTGTGTAGACAATCTGCGTGTAACAGATCTTTTGCTTATGCAAACTCTCAAGTAGCAAAAACCCAACAGCTATAGCAACAAAAACCAACTAAAACACAGTCCTTCCAGATGCAAATTTGGTGTGCAGAAGCACACATGTAGGAGTAGAAATCAACCCCTCATGGCTCCTTTCAACTTCCTTTGAAGTCAGTAGCAAAATTCTCATCGAGTTCAATAAGAGGCAGCCCTTGATCTAGTAAAAAGTCCTTATGAGGTTTTATTAGCTCTTTATACAAAACTTTATTCTAGTTGTATATAAAATACATTTTGACTCCATATCCACCCACAAGACTTTGTGGCTGGTTGAGAATAGTGTGACACCTCCACTCTGCCCAGGCTGTGACTGTCAGTCAAAGCCCTGGATGTGCAGATGTCAGAAGGATTCCAGTTTACCTAAACAAGTTTTGCTTTTCAGAGAAGAGCCACTAAAGACAGGATGACAGCTCAAGTAGCTTGTGCCCAGCTATTTAGGAGCAGGCTAGGTCAAGGCCATTTCTGGCCACTGATCCAGCCTCCCTCATGACAACGGACACATGACAAATGTCCCTGCTAATTCTGCTCAGTCTTGTGGTAGTCTTGGACACAGCTCATCGCAGGGGATTAATACCAAGACTGGAGAACGTGGCATGAGGAGATGGAGCTGCTTTAGTGCAATTCTGTTTCATTCCTTTTTGATCAAGTCCAGAGAGTGGTGATGGGCAGCTATTCCTTCTGCTTGAGGGTGCTCAGCTGTGAATTCTCTAAGGGATCACTCATGTTGCTTCAGCTGTTCTACATTTATATGAACTCTCTGGAAATTTGTGAGACAATTTGGGAAAATTATTATATTTGGTACTTTGTCTGCTCTCCAACTGACTCAGAAACCATGGTGACTGGGCTTAACCAGTACTGACAGGAGTAATGTTTCAGCCAAAAGCCAGCTGGTTGAAAGTCTACTCAGAAAATAGGGAAAAGATGGTGACTGGCAAATATAAACACTTGGACTTGGCAGCCACAGCAGCCTCAAGACAGTGAATTACACCTCTGTTATCTCTGTTTTGTGGCACCCAAATTAGGAGATCAAGATGGGCCAATCAGGAGAAAGTCATGGGATTCCAGGTAACTCCATAAGACTGCTGCTCAGAGGCTGGGTAGTCTGCTTTAGAGGGAGGAATCTTCTTCTGCACAAATCCTGGCATCATGAAGGTGCAATACACAAGTAAGTTGACTTGGTCAAGACTGTGCAGCCCTGCATCTCAACCCTAGAAAAAACAATGCTCAGACTGATCCACAGTTCATATTTTCGCCTTGAAAACATGAGTATTATCTGCCTCACGGGAATTTCACTACAAAGTGTGCAGCAGGATAGAGACCAGCAAGAAACAGTTGGTTTATGATTGATTCAGCTACAAAATGATGGATGTTCTGTTGTTCAAAATATTTATACGAAAATAAATTTTCTTTGATTTTCAAAAGCTTCCCCATTAACTTGTACTTAAATACTGAAAAAACTACTTCAGGAAAACAAACACTATCATGTTAGGCATTGAAGTCTTTTGACTATCTGGAACAAAGGCAAACGTTTTGTGGAAAAGTACACATTAGTAGGCTGAATTCATTAAATACTAGTAATTTTAGCTCAAGTTAAAGCTTCAGAGCCCTTAATGGGTTCAAGGGCACAGTATTAATCAACAAAGAAAGTTTCTAATCGAATTTGGCCTTGGGAAATTCTCTTATATATTCTTTCTGGGTGATGTATTGTTTTGGGGGAGCTTATCTACTATCTTGCTGGGACCAACTATCCACTTTAATAAAGTGCCTAAAATAATGTAATAAACACACAGCTTATATCAATAGCATCATATTTCCCCACATAGTATTTGTGTGTGGTTTAATTAGATGGAAAGATTACAGGAAAAGTTTGTGTCATAATGATTCTTTAAAGCGAAACCATAGATCAAAGTTCATAGCTGCCAAATATACAACTTTCAAAACAAGCTCAAGTGCTGCTATTAATCATGGCTGCCGGGGGATTTGATGACAAAGATTAAACTGCTGTAAAGGATACTGCTGTGCATCAGATTCTTGCAACTGTCATCAAATAGTCTGCCAACTATTAACAGGTCAGAAGAGTTGTCCAGCATTTACCATGGGTGGTTCTGTCACTGCAGTTGGTGAGGCTGTCTATGCCATGGTGATAACCAGTGACACCCTCCCAGATAGACATTTGTGGGTTGTTATTTTTTACAGTGTGGCTGAAGTCCTAAGGTCTTCCTGTAGAGCAAACAAGAGAGGGAAACTGCAGGACTTCAGCCTCAAAGAACATCACTTGCGTGGACTATTTTCTTATTTTCCATATGAAACACCTTCTCCCTGCTTATTGCATGTGAAGAGTGCCCACCTGTGGAGCTGAGGTGTTGTAAATTCACTCCTAGTTTCATTCTGTATAGATAAGCCCTTAGAGAGTACCTCAAGGAGCAGCTTTCATTCCATTTGCAATTACGCCAACCTTCTCTCCTTCCACACAGGATCATGTAATATCCCTGTGGGAAGCTACTGCACTCGCTTACACAGAAACATAATATGAAGGAAGTACGTAAAGCATACTCTACAGGGCGGGAGCCAACAACCTGTGACCCACCAGCCAGTGCTCTGTGGTGGGTCATCGATAGCCATTCGATGGCATGTAGAGAGTTGTTAACCTACAGACCTACAATATGCTGCTGTCGCTGCTCATATGTAACAATGTGCTTGAGAAGTGGCCTTTCTGAACCTCAACTTTGTGGAGTGTGAAACGTGTATCAGAGTTTTGCACCGAGCTGTTGGTGTAACAGATGCGAATGACAGTCTGATGCAACAACCAAATGAAGATTCAAATCCAAACCCACAGATTTGACTACAGTCTTCAAAGTTTAGGGGAGTTACAGATCTGAATCCAAACTTCACAGCTGCAGCCAGCTATAAAAGACACTGTTCTATATAATGGGCTTAATCCAAACTACACTTGAATATCTGTCATCTCTGGGAATGATTGGAGACACATCTGGCTGCAAATTTTTAAGCATCATCTCATATTTGCTAGCAGTATCTTTCAAAAAAAAAAAAAGGAATAGAATGTTAAGACTTAAAATGAATGGCATTCAATCTCATATTAAGTAGGTCAGCCTTTACCTTACCAAACACCTTCATTCTACCCAACACTCCATAATTGACAGGTATCACAGATCACTACACTCCTTAATGTAACAGTTCTGTCCTCTACTGAATGCAAGGATGTGACATCAGACAGACCATTTTTTAGACATTTGCGATGGTATATTTTGATGTCTAAAGGATCCTTTCTCATAGATTAGTCTTCACTTGACTTCTCTCGACTTAAATTTCATTTTCCAAGGCTTCCCTCTCTGCAAAAAAAAAAAATTCCAATAGGACTGAAATATTCAGTATTACAACCCCCAGACATTTTGTCTCTTAACATAGCTTTGGGATCTGCTTAACACTTGTGAAGCTACACTTCTGTGTAGGATTTACTAGACCGACATAAATGGCATTCGCTTGCACGTCCTTGCGTGACACTGACAACGTCCTGCCCGAGTATGGGGCAGGTAACCTGTAGTGCATGCTGTGTCAGCAAGGCATTTGTCATACACCAACAGAGATCATCTGGGTGACATATCAAAGGGTCTTTGAGGATGTCTCTGGAAGCATTAGTGCCCCTATTGTACTTCAAAGAACTCAAAAGACTATCCGGGAACATTTTTCTGAATTGGGATCCATTTTTCTGGTTTTCTGGTTTCTGCCATCTTAAATTTAAATATGGCATCTGGTTTTCTTCTTACTGAGAACCATATACTGAGTATAGCAACCAGGAAAGGGTGGGGAGGTGTTTTCCTTTGGGTTAGTGAAAAATATTGCCTGAGGAATGGAAACACCGCTTTGATTGTGATACAGCCTCTACTTTTATTACTTTTCTCTGTAAAATACAATAAAAACATTGTGGGAAATATATAGTCAATTATCTGCAGCGGAAAGGAATATACGGGGGATGGAGCACCAAGTTCCACCCTTGTCTTGTCTTTCACTGTGAGACAGACTATGGCTCAAAAACTGCAGAAGCACAAAGTTAAAAACAAAAATAGGAGCATGTAAAATGCAAGAAGCCAGTCATCCATCTGAAAAGAACCACAAAGGGACAGAAAAATGCCCAAGAGAGTTATGACTACAGCTGCTGCATGGGTAAAGCGCTCTGAAACAGAGAGGGGGATGGCTCAGGGTCTGAAAATGTGGTATCCATAAAGCTCAAGTCAGGGGCACCATTACCACTGGCCACAGTTGAGTCCAGGTTTCCTCCAGTGTGCTCTGAATTTATTCTTGGCTCTATACTATGGCATCCAAATAAAATCCAGTGGTGTGCAAATGAACATAAGGGTGCAGCATAGTCAAAGTGGCTGCAGTACTGACAAAGGCCAAGTCTGTGCTGGGCCACACCAGCTTTTGGGCAGCATAAGTATTTTCACATCCTTCCTGACCAGTCTTTGATGTCAGGTCTCATTTTAGGCTACAGCCCCCTAACGTGGGTAATTACCCTTGTGAGAGGTGCACTGAGTTATGTTTGGATAGAACTATACATTGTGGGTGCCACCACAGCACCTGTGAAATTCCAAACGGGTATGGTGGGACTGCAGGGTCTGTTTGAGCTATCTGCGTTCTCCTGCCAGTCTCTCCTGCAAACCTGGAGCACTGCTGTTTGTCTTCAAACCTGGCCTGTTACTGCCAACATCTAGAAAGGCCACAATGGAAAAATGGGGAAATTCATTCACCTTATGGAGGTTTAAGGCTCAGTCTGGTGAAATATGTTGGGTATTAACTAATTATGGGTAATAAACCTCTGAAGGTGACAGAAAAGTTCAAGAAAATGTTTCTATTTGCCCACAGTATTTTTATTCTTCCTGATAGCAGTGCTGATCTGATTTACTTAGCCTTCTTAAAAACATTTACTTTATGGACTTCAAATTCTACAATTTGCTGGAGCTGCTCTGTCTGGGCACTGAGCACCAAACTATCTGAGATAGTTTTATGGCCAAGTCAACATCATTTTGCAAGAATAACTGGTGAGTGATAGGACTTATGCTTTTTTGGGTAACAAACTCCTTTTCAGAGCTTGAACATAGCAACACTGACAAAAAGCAAAGTTGAATTCTCTAGAAATGTTATTTCCTACTGAAGCAAGTCATCACCTCTTACAAGTGTGTGTCATCTTGGCATGCCCGTGTTTTGAATTATCTGGGTAGCTGAGGAATATGGCGGAACATAAGGTAGAATAAGAATTTTCCTGTATTTTTGCATACCTTAAATTGACATATCAACAACTTTGTTGAAGGTGAAATACTGAATAAAATACAAGGCGAAATACTGAATCTGAGGTTCACATTAATGAAGAGCTCAACTGACGAGTTAATGTATTTTGTCAGCTGAAGTGCAAAGTCAGCTCACAAAAACCATTAACTCATTAAGTAATTAGATAAACTGCAAACTTTTTAAACATACCTATGTACAGACTGAGTAGGTATATTATCTCTACAGGAAAAATATACCCATAAAATCTGTGAGCTACTTCTTCTGGTGATTTATATTTCTTCTGCTGAACTGCTCACGGTACAAGCTTGCTAGTATTAAAGACAACAATGTCCGTGGTTTTCAACTTTCTCCTGAGGTCCTCTGCTGAAGCAGAAATAAACCCTCTCAGAGTCTGATTGTGTTATTAAAAAAAAAAAAAAAAAAAAAAAGGCTCTTCTCTTATTAAAAACAGAAGCTTTCATTCTCTCTGGAGGCCTGATATTTATGATCAAGCATTTCATGCCTACTTCTCTTGCCCTAATTCTGGTCATTTGCAATAATGCTGGTGTTAAGTGACTATGAAACCAGAGAATCATTTATTGCAGTACGACAGGAAATAAGGCCACTATGCATAACAGTATTTCTGGAGGGAGAAATGTTGCTCATTGCTGAGTAACAGTATACTCAGATGATAACAGTACACTCAGATGATAGGCTGCAAATTGTCAAATCAATTGATTTTTGCATTTAGAACTAGCAGAACAGAAGCAAATGACCAACAAAATGGGCAGAGTACCAAGCTCTGCTCAAGTCACATGGAAGTGCTAACTTCCCAGATCCAACTGATATGGAACAGCTGAACTGGTCTTGGCAGATGGGATGCCATGGGCTGCAAGGAAGCAGCCAAGCTCCATCACTGGCTAAAGAGCCTAGCAGGCAGCTCAGTCCCTTTTTCCCATGTTAAATCCTCACAACCCTGCTATCAGCCTTGGTATCTCCTTTTACACAAAATTTGTTAGGACCTTTGTGTACAAATAACAGAGAGTTTCAACAGCAGATGGTTAAACCACGTCAGAACCACATCAGAACTGTGAACTAGCTGCAGCTTGTTGTATTAGGTCTTTGAAATCCAGAGCTTACCTCAGAGTCACTTTGTTCTTGCAGAAGTTGTAGAGAAAAAAAAAGGCCCAAGCCTCTCAGTTTTCCAAATGTAGTAAAAAGTGTTTGAATACACACTTTAATATATTTTCTGTGGCATTTTTGTAAAATACAGATATATAATTATAGATATAATGCATATATAGCATTTACTGTATTGATAAAAAGCTAGTCTTTTCACAATGACACACCAGTATTTACAATATGATTCAATTTTTAAGGAAAAAATGAAACAATATTGTATAGTTATATGATAAGAATAATTTGAGGAAAAAAAAGAGACCAATTCTAAAAAATTCCCACATGATAAAGTCTTGTCAGGAGCACCTCCATGAACATCTGTGCACAACCCTTTTTTTCTCCTTATAAGAACGTGATTTAGCTCTTCCACATTTCTACATAGTCACAGCCCTTAAGATAACATGGATAATTACCCTTTTTCAAGTACAGATTAATTGTACCATCTTTGCCATTTCAAGATTTGTCCAACTACAAAATTTCAAAGTTTTGGCTACAGTGAGAATTGCAATACATAAGTTACTTGTTAATTTAAACCAATAAAGCTATGACAATTTACATAACTGAAAACTTGCCCATCTTCTACACATTTTAGAACCATTTCACAAATCATTAGTGTGAGTTTGAGTAGCATGTTCAGCACTGCAGGTCTTTTCTTTAAGATCTGCCTTAAGGACACTGCAATGCCAAAACCAGCAACAGACCTAAGTACACAAATGCTCATCTTATCCTCATATATGAACACTTCCTAGCCATTCATCTGTAACTTACTGTCCATGGCACAGAAGATGTAAAGATGATCATCTTCAATGGACTGTCACTGTTTTCTGTGAGGCACGAAGTGCTATTACCACATTTTACAGAAGAAAAAAAAATCTGGTATAGAGAGACTGAGTGAACTGCTCAAGGTCACTTGGGAAATTTGAGACAGCAAAGAAGCAAACCCACATCTCCTCAATTTCATCCTCTTGTCTTTTCAACTTTGAATGAGAACTTTATATGTATCTTCTTTAACAGAAACAAATATGAAAGCAATAAAAATAAAGCCTTCTGCAGGCACAGGCTTCAAGATAGCTATGGTTTCTCTTCTATTCCCAAATAATAAGAGGAGATAGCAAGCAGACTGTTTCTGCACGCTTTATCTCCATGCCACTAAAGAAATACTAGCTGAAATGAGTCCTTCTTGGAGTGGAAGTGGTTAAGCCCACTCTTTGCCAGAAAAGACATATGAACGCTTGAGAAACATGTTTCACCAAAAAAATCTAAAAAATGTAAAACTTGAAAGGCCTTAATCTCCTTCAATGCTTACTGGGAAAACATTTTCATCTGTATTTGTACTCACCTTATAACGCCTTCATATCACCTTCACAATATAAATGAGGCTTAGAATACCATTGAAGATGACCTGTTCTTTCAAGTATTAAAATTAGTTGCATAACCTCTGTGATTAAACTCTGACAGTTTAATCAGGGCAGCTGAGAGGCAGCTTTTGCAGAAGGACTGATACACACCTGTGCTGTGCAGGTGCAGATGAGGGCAGAAATTTCACCATGACAAGTGTTTCCCTGTGTCCTTGTCACCCTGGAGAAACATCAGAAGCAGATTGTGATCTACGTTCTTTCAAGCGCCATTTAAAAACCAGAGGTGGGAATGAAGGAAGCCTCTCCAATTCAGGGACAAAAACTGACAGAAAAAAAGCAACAGGAAGTCAGCTACGACAATGTTCTGCTTCCAGAAACACTTGTGGGCAAAGTGGGTCATCTGCCTAACGGATACAGGTGATGTATTTTTGAGATACTGAGATACTTTTGCCCTTACTCAAAAAAGAAAGAAAACCAAAAAAACACACACCCCCCCAAAGAAAAACCAAAACAAAACCCCACCAAACCAAACCCAAAACACAACAAACACACAAACAAAACAGGTAAAACCAATAATGGAATTTCTCATTCTGCTCACTTTTTTTTTTTTCCTAAATCAAGCCTGCATTTTTCTTTAAAAAAAGTAAAAATACAGAAACAAAGATACTTTAGAAAATCCTACTGTCCAGTAAATGTCTTATAGGTGCTATTTATGGAGGAAAAAATGTAACAAGCCCTTCCTTTGACAAAAACTAAGTACCCTGAACTTCATTCCTTACTAAGGAATGCTGCGTCCAGTGCTGCTGGTTTAAATTATTCCTATCACCACAATTTGAATACGCATTATTAGTCTTCAGATATCTAACCATAAATCTAGACTAATGCTGAAAAAAAAAAAATTCCTAATGAGAATGCTGTGCTGTTGATAAGCTAAAAACTATGTATCATGAGAAGACAAACTAATCTTTCAATTTACTTTGTAAATAATCCATTAGCTAAACTTCTATTTTTAGGCTAGATGCCTCATGCTTAACACTTACAAGTCCAAATATCCTTCATATCCCTTATAACAGAGAAGAAGAAACTTGTAAAATGCCTTTGGTGCATCAGCTTATCGTTGTATGAATGTTTTAAAGAAACTCACTAGTACTATAGGAAATGTAAGTGGGCTTGTTTGTGTTGTTTAATACTCCAAGTGTCATTTTGTTCTTTAAAGGCGTTGGAACAGAAGAGGGGAAAGGGGGAGGAAGTCTTGCTTAATTTGTTGCATATGTCCCAATGTGTTATACAACTAAGTGTATTATACCAGAAAACTAAAGCAGTCTGCAACACAGCAAATTCTGTGTAACTCAAAATAGGAAAATAATCTGGCCACAAGCAAGTCAAAATTTCAGTAAAACTTCCTCTCATATTATATATATACACATACACACTTTACAAGCTACATCGAGTGTCCCTTCATATTCCAAAAGAAATACGTTGTAGACACCAAACATACTGTACTTTTACTTAAAGGCTTCATCAAACCATATGTGCAGACACTTGAGAAGACGAGAGTGTCAAGCTTCCTAGGGTCCTAGAGTCAAAGAAATTTTGCTGCCCCCCACTGCTAAGTAAGTGCACTCCTTCCACAGGGGGCAACATCTGCCGATCCGTCATGGTTCCACTTGGCGAGGACCCCAAGAAACTTCCTTGGGAAGAAACGATTTTCTCAGGACTGGCAGCCAGTTTAGGAGATGTGGAAAAGTTATATCCATAGAGAGCACAGGGACTGTGCAGTCTAAAAGTGTTGTAGGAGCCTTGGTGGGTTTGATTAGTGGTAAAGGCATTGCTGGATGGGGACGGCATGATGTACTGGAGCTGTGGAGACATCCCTGAAATCTGCATAGATAAGCCAGTCTGCGGGCAGCTGAACGCATCCCCATCATTGCCGCTCATAGACATATTCACAGTTGTGCTGCTCGACACACCGACATAGGAGGGAGTCCTCGGGGGTGCGAACGTCTCACTGGTTTGGTTTGTGAGCCTGTTGTAGGTTTCAGCCAAGGAAGTGCTGTATCTGTTCAGGGTCAAGCCTGAGCGGGCACAAGCTGTGTAGTCAGCTGGAGCAAGGGTACACAGCTGGCTAGTGTTGGGATTGAGGTGGAAGGCTGGAGATGAGCAAGGGGAACCCGGTAAAAGATGAGGGTGGGTAGATGGCACTCCACTGCCAGATCCCTGGAGTAAAGTAGAGGAACCTGCATTTCCTGGAAGAGAATGTTACAGCGTAAGAAGCGTGTTGAGGAAAGTTGACTTCCTAGGTGACAGATCACGACCTTTGTCTTTTTTAATAACACTTGACATGAAGCACAACTCAAATTATTTAAAAAATCTTTTACATATATGCGCAGGAGGATGTGTCAGTAAACCACCTGCATATTTCTAAAGAAACAACTTGACCAAGAAAGAGAACTGAAGCTGCATTTTTATAAACGTCACTCAGTACTTAAGAGTTCGCGCCCAAAAGGTTAACTGCTCCTTATATGACACTGGAAGGAAATTGCATGGCAGTTAAGATGTAGCCAAGTGAGTACCACATCACAGGAAGCCTTCTTCAAAATGATGATTTTTGATGTGTCTGTGTTCTCACTACAGTCTGGAGTGTGTTTCAAGCACTCTGTGCCTGACTGTCACTATCAGAGCACCAGCTGAGGAACCAGATGCTTAGCTCGGATGATAAAGGCTTCCACAGTTAACAGCTTCAGGGAAGTTTGTAACTTCAGAACAAAAAAATTCCAACTTAAAACCAAAAAAATATGAGAACGAAACTTCAGAACAACTTCAGCAAGCGTTTAGGCTGAATACTGCACACAGCTGCTTCACTTCTTGAACAGGTAGGATTGTAGCAACCTGTTTGCAAACTGTCCATTTACTGATATAAGAACTTTTTACATTACAAATACCATTGCTGAATGCTCCTGAAAACACACTGCTACAGGTGAAACCTTTTCTCAGGACTGAAAGTTTCCCAGCTGCAAGAAACACTTCCTTTCTTAAAGAGATTGTATCTCCGTGAAAACTGAGTGTAGAAAAATTAATTTGGGCCTTTCACAGTCTCCCAGGCAGAAGCTCTCAACAAGGAAGACTCTCCCGTTTGTGAATCATATTAACAATCAAACAGCTGGATGCTGCAAAGAGATACATGTTGTCAATAAGTTAACAGGTTATCTAGTGGCAACTGATCACTAGATAGGTGAGCTAGTGAAAAGAAACATACATTATTAGTGAACAATGCCTGCTGCTTCTTGCTCTGTTAACAGGACACCACAAACCCAAAGCATCATTAGACACTGCCACATTCCAGAAATCCCAGTATAAGACATAATTTTTTCTTCCAATCTATGTCAATGCCTCCACCACCTGAAGACAGGCACTTACAGCATTAATAAGCCGGACAAATTTCTAATGGGGTCTTTCAGAAAGTCTCTAAACCACCCTAATGTCTAAGGTATAGATGACTAAAGACTTTGCAAGGATCCCAGTTTCCATCCTCAGAATATCAACAGTAACTTCAACAAGCTCCCTAACCCCAGGCAACAGCAGAACAGGAAGCGAGAAGTTCATGGCAGCAGTTCCCCTGCTCTCAAATAATGCTCCTACATACAAACAGGGCAATAAAGCTGGTCTGTCTCCTAAATGGATTAACTGCATAGTGTGCTGCCTCTCAGTCTTACAGTCTGACATGGCATTTCAGGTTTGATGCTAATTTCTCAGTGCAGGCCTTTTCTATGAGACTGTCCCTCACCCCCATGCTCGATCCAAAACTCTGCCAACACTCAGCCAATGTATCTGTAACTTGACACAAAACCGTCTTTTGAGTTGCCCACGTCAAGCATTGATGCTCTAGATTTCTCAAAGGAATGAGCTAAGAAACTGATAAAAGTTATTTCTCTGAATTTCTGTATTTTCTGGATTTTTGCTCTGAAGATGTTTAATAGCTTTGCAATACATTATCAAGAAAGCAGACTGGATGTTTGTAAATTTGGTAGCAGGAAATGTGAAGAATCAGGAGCAATATGTCTGATTTTGTTGGGAAAAAGGTTTAATATTTGCATTGGGGTTCTCTGGAAATAAAAGAGTTCAGAAAAGAGTACAGAGATTCCACTCTCTGTCCAAAAAGGCCATTTAAATATTTCTCTCATTCATGGAAGTACATGTATGATGGGGAAAGCGGAAACCAAAAGGTTTCCAATCAAGACTGAAGAGTAAGAAAAACAAAACAGAGAGATCCATTTTTTCAAGCTCTAGAATGCAGATAAAGTTTGTTGGCACATTTACTGAAAAATTTTTACGTCTTTAAGAATCAAGAAGGCATTCCAAGAAGAAACACAGTTAAGCTTGCTGCTATTTACTTGTTACTTAAGAGGACAATTATTCTCTCACTCCCTTTTTTTTTCCTCTTAAAAACACAAGAAATTCCTGCATTGGAGTTTGAATGTGTACAACAGATGTTGTATATAAGTGATCTCTACCTTTTGTATGTAGCCAGTGCATTGCTCTAAGGAATTAACTATTCAGTCCTTAAATTGAATAATTTAAACCTTTAAACTGGAATTCTCTTCCACATGATCTATCTTTACAATTTAACATTTTTATTGCCACAGTGGTTGAATTAGCATTACCTTTCTAGCTTAGAATAACTCTGATGAGAGGTGATGGCCCGCACTGGGGTTAGTTGGTTGTTTTTTCTCTACAAGTGACACAGAGGCTTTTGTCAGCTATGATGGGCAAAGTTTTATCTTCATGCGTTTTTCTTTTGAAACAACACAAAGACAGCCATTACCTTGTTTGGGTATCCCAGGTATATCTTCAAATGTAAGCGTCCTCAGTGAAGGTCTCCAGAAGGCATAGGACTCTACCAGAGCTTCAAGGCCCATTCTATTTAGAACAAGAGAATCAAGGTGTCATGAAAGCAAGCTGTATTTCTTCACACATCTGTGGATACTCTACCTCAGAAACACATAAAATTTAGTAACATTTCAGGATAATTTTGAAGTTGATTTTGCTTTGTAGAAAAGAGCCTTACATCCTATCCATGAGTTCACTGAGATCTGCTACCACTGGGCTTGCAGCAGACAGAGTTTTCCAGTTCCGTAAGTCTGGCTCTCTATTTCAATATTTTGGGCCTCTTGAGAGGGCTATTTGAGTGGGGAGCCTTGGCTAAAGTTATGTTAAATGTTTTCCTAGCATGATATTTCCTCAGGAGATCATTCCTCTGCCTCTAACTGCCAGGGGGATGTTCTATTTAGTCCCAGAACAAAGATGATCCACTGACAATTTCTATTAAAATAGGATTCCCATTCATTACTGATGAGTTAGAAAATTACACTTAGAACATGAGCAAAGCATGGGTGTTCAGCTCTTTCTCCACTAAAATGTATAAAGCAATGTTGTGTCTCAGTTATTACGTGTAGAGCAAAAGGCCCTTACAGACCAAAAACCTTCAGTGATTTTCTTTCAACAGTGTAATGAGAAAATTGAAATAACTGGGTAGATAGTGCTGGCAGACACTATTTATAAGAATCTCTGTTTCCTGAAGGTAAAGGCCCATTTGTTTTCTGACAATTATTTATGAATAATGCACCTCAGAGGTATAAATACTCAGAGGTATAATTTTGCTGTTATTTTTGGCTGCTGGGCCCCAGAGGCCTGTTAAATGTCAGCATCAGGCAC
Source organism: Myiozetetes cayanensis (assembly GCF_022539395.1). NCBI lineage: Eukaryota > Metazoa > Chordata > Aves > Passeriformes > Tyrannidae > Myiozetetes > Myiozetetes cayanensis. The sequence continues at coordinate 80,082,720 of NW_026087411.1, read as the reverse complement.
ACACCAAACACAAGTGCTTGCCTTTGAGCAGTAGCACTCTGTAAACTCGAATTATGCAAATAGCCCAATTTGAAGCAACCAACATGTTCTGATACTGCTCCTTCCCCACTGCATTTCCAGCAGGAACACAAATGTGTGTCAGGAAACATTTATAAAGTATTTATTACCTGAACCTGAACTAAAAAGATAGCCTTAATTTTCTCCAGTAATGGTGAATTTTCAATTCTAGTTAAAGTGGAGATAAAAGCCACCTCCTGGAGGAGTGTAGCCAAGGCGATAATTTATACAAGATGCCTTCGAACAATTTCCACATTTTATCACCACCCTAATTTGCGCTATCAAATGGTTAAGTTTATTTAACAAAACAGTTATGTTTTTCCTGAAGTATTTAAAGGGAGAAATTCTGGTCCTTTCCTGAGTAAAAGTTTTTATAGGGTCAAACTTAAGGCCCAACTGAAGAATGAAACTATTCTCAGCACATAAATTCTGTTGCACTTTGCAAATGCACAGGGAATGCTTTTAAAAGGTGAAGCTACCGATTTCTGTAAAATAGGCTGTGGGACTGAACAGGAATGACCTGAAAGGCAATATTTTTAATTAAACAGAATTATTGCATGCAGCAGTGCAGAGTAAGATAGCTGTAATAATTAAAGCAATATTGAAAAGCTGGATAGAATTTTACCACAGTATTTTTTTAAACTTCTGTTGCTGTCTGAAATGCCCTAATGACAAACACACCGGCTACAACAATGAAGATAACAGAACCTTAACATTTCATTTCAATACTTATTAATAATCAGTTAAGTAAACCAATAGACATTTTCCTTGACAATCTAAGCTGCATTCTCAAACCCTCCTATTCGGTACCACAGAGACTATCAAAGAAAACAGAATAACTGACTTCAGTAAACCAATGTCAATTTGCAATGGACAAGAGTTTGCAGACACTTCTGTAATGACTGTGTTTGTACAGTAAAAGCATTCAGACCTCATCTAAAGGCTGCTCCAAAACATTTTACAAAGGCTGGCCCTTCCCTCAGGACTGGCCTTCTTAATCCATTTCCATAAAATATAACTGTCTTTCAATTAAAAGATCCTGCTTTATTTTTAATGCCTGAACCAAACTATTACCAGTAGTCAAACAAAAAAAAACCCTCTGGATATCCCCAGTCCTACAATTGGATCTGTGTGGTTGCAAATGCCAAACTCTTACAGCACCTACATCATCCTCAGGTAATACCAGAGCTGTCCTGCCTCATTAAAACGCATTCAAAACTGGTTTCTGAACAATTCTTTCCTTTCTATTTTAAAGAGAATCTTCTCTTGTTTCATATAACATTATGGAAGAAATTCTAAGTCCACTTAAACTCATCCATTTCAGAGGATCAGGATTTCACACTTAGGAGGTTCCTTAGTACTTACTTTATAGTTCTGCAAAAAGCAAGCATACCAGAGACACTGCCCATGGAGAGCTTTCAAATAGGGCATGTACGGCAACTCTTTTCTTCCCCAAGTTCACACAGCATGTTTTGCTTCTTCAGTCACTGTATTTACCTGGAAGTTACTGTTCACTTAATTTCTAACTAGAAGGCTACAAAGGAGAGCAAAATTCTACTTATGTCAGTGCCTGGGACATCACTTCCAGGCCCCAGAACAAAGCATGGCTAATTGTTTCTCAACAGAAGACAAAATCTCAGAGATTCTGAAAAGATACTTAGAATGAATTCCTGTAGATCTTTACAATTACCCTACTCCTTCTGTAAGTATTCATCTTCTAAGAACTACTCGTATTTGCTGTCCAGTCTCAACTTTTATGTAACTCAGGTGGAAGCAAAAAACAGGCTTTAATGCTGTAGCCTCTGCTAACAGAGAAGCTCAATAAAAGCAGCTATCAAAAAGAAACTCTCTGATCATTCCTACCAGCACACAGTCTGCTCCTTTCTCTGCGAGGCCAGGGCATAAATATAGCAGCTGTAGACACCAAACGCAACGTGGTCACTGGAACTGATGTATATTGTATACCATAATGAAACGCTGCTTTTTTTAGCTGAAACGGTTTAACATACAATTCATAGCAGGCTTGAGTAGTTTGCAATAAACAGTCTTTGGATAAAATACCTCATCAGCACTGGCAGCCCAGACTAGACTCAAGCCTCCATTTTGCACTACTCAGATTTCCCATTGCTATTTTCAAGGATTCACAGATCAAGAGAGAACAAGCAATTAATCAGTTCACCCACAATAGCAGAAATGGAAACCATCCTTATTTCAAAGTCTTTTATAATCTACTAGGAAAGGCATTCACCTAGGAAGTGGATTTAAAACTCCTCAGACTAAACAGACACTTGAACACAGGTCTCCCACCTCCTATGCAAGTGTACTAAACATAAGGTTACTGCACAAACTAACTTAGTTTTTAAGAGAAAACAACAAGCCATTCCTCCATATTAAATGCCACTTACAGGCAAGAAAACCTGGGCTTATAGTTTGACAATGGTATTTGCAATTTGTGTCTCCAGCCAGGAGAAAGAGAAGATTTCAAGAGCAGCCTGAAATCACAGACCTGAGTATGCATTAATTCCACTTACAGCCTTCATGGTATGTCACTGCTTACACTGAAAGGAAACCTGAGTACATGCGTCAAGCCGAGTGCCAGCCTGTTTTTGACCTAGATGGTCAGAGGAGCAGGAATGAGAGCTCACCACAGCAGAGAACATTGCTGGGAGATCTAAGTGCTCCCTCCAGGAGTCTGAGTTCTCAAATTAGTTTTTCAGTAAATACAGGTATTCACCTTGAACAGCCTTCACAACGTGATTCTGTCAGCAGTAACAAGACCATGCCCTTCCCAACACCTACCTGTTACGACCCGAATCTCTAAACCCTTTGGCGAATGGATTCCTATCAATCTTCAGACGAGTTATCTGTGAATATGATTAAGAGAAATTATTACCTGTAAATTCAGCTGAATAGCACACAAAATGACTCTTCTGAAAGAATTAAGCTGACAGTAGAAACATCTTCACATTTGTATGGTTTAAGATGGTTGTCTGAAACTTAGCAAAATAAGGTCCAATTTTTGGATCACTATTTTTGCAGATCCCCAGAGAAACTATGAAGTATTTAATGCTGCCAGGCGGTAGGCTGGAATTACTGAGAAAAATCTTCTGTCAAATGTCATTCTTCACCCAAGAGAGCACACTGCCTAACTGCAATAAAATTTAAACTAAATTTTATTTCTGTATGGGACAAGAAGAAAATGTGAAAAAAGAGATTATCTCTAGGTTACTATCCTCCACAAAAAAAACCCCAAACAAACACAAACACCCCCGCCCCCAGCCCAAACAAACAAAAATACCCCAGCAAAACACTCCCTACTCCAAATACTTGTCATTTATTTGAAAAAATGGGAAAAGTAACAAATAATTATATTTCCTTATTTACACACTTCTCTTCTCTTTGTAAAGATATAAATGCATATATAATTTCAAAAAATACAGCTGCAGTAGCTTACATGGAATTAATAAAATGTCACAACACTAACTGTGGTGTCACTATGTATGCTAATATTTAAACAAGTGGTAATAAGAGCCAAACATTGGAGGCTGCAATCTGCAGTTTACTTTGGACCCAGATAAATTGACATTAATAATATAAGCTGAATGCAGTTAATGAAAATGACTGCAACTTTCTTCAGACCTCTGTTCAGGACCTGGGAGTATTGAAAGCACTGGAGTCAGGAATAAAAGTACTTTAAAAGTTCTATCCAGACATATATCTACACTGAAAAGGTACAGAAACCCCTTTAAACATTACACTCTTTACCTTGTTCTTCAATGCTGGATTTATAATTAAGACATCATTAGACATGATAATTAGTCTGTGTGATCTCCATAAAAGAGTTACATACAGGATCTAGCCCACGTGGCCTCAAGTATCAGCTATAGCCTCCAGGCGCTGCTGCAATGCTACCAGTGAAAGCTGCTTGCAGCACAAAAAGGGTTTAGACAATTTTATTTTAATAAGTAGTATAATAAAAGAATCTGCTTTTCTCCAATCTCTTACGTCCCTGGTCTGCTCTGAAAAGCCTGTAAAACGCTAAGCAGATAGCCCAACTTACCTGTTGATTTTGGTATGCTGTGACAGTAGTGAAAACTGTCTCTGGAAAGGAGAAGGCTTTCACCCCTTCTCCTGAAGGGATAGGCTTGACAGGGGACAGATCATCACCACAGTCTTTTCGGATGACGTGGACACGAGGCTGATATTTATGCATAGAGTGAAGGATAATCTATGCAGTCATGAAGGGAAAAAGATAACATTTATTAGAAAGGACGCCCTGCTGTTACAAGACTAATAGCTTTTTGGAACAGATTAATGGTATGTGTTTACCATGCCACTTACTGGAAATGAAATGTTTTCTTTAACCTCTGAAGGTTCTTATTACAGTAGTCTAATCCCTGTGCATTTATGTTATTGCCAACTCTAAGCATTTAAAAATTACGACTCAGGAGCTCCAAATTCAGAGACTGGCTTGATTGAAACTGACTCAAAAAAAAAAAAAAAAAAAAAAAAAAAAAAAAAAAAAAGACAAATGGGGAGTGAAGTCCAGGTCCCACTGGAATTATGAAAGTTTTGTCACTTTTTTCCACTGACGTCTGGATTTGATCTAACAGATTAACAGCAGCAGAAATTTGCCTTTTGTTTTTGGAACCTCTGGGATATGCTAGTGGAGTAATTTTTTCTCCTTATATCCCAAAGGCTGGAAACAAATCTTGTTTGGAACACATGCTGAGACTCTCACACTCTGAAGAAGCATAAACTTAGGAGTAAAATGATACCAAAATCCAAACCCCTAAAGTGTTAATAACAACTAGATTGATAATACAGACAATGAATATCTATTAGCAAACTCCTCTCAGCATACAAAAACTCAATCAAAAATAAATTATAGAAGAGAAGTATATGAACTCATAGTGCATAAAATTAACCACAAAAATACCTTTTGGTACTGCACCTAAATTTTAGAGGAGATTTAAAATACAGAATTTTTCCTTTATTTCACTCCACTTCAGCTAACTACTATTAAAATAGAAGATTTCAAGAAAAAAAAAAATTGGAAGTTCAACTATTATTGTTGGAAGCCTTAAGAAATTAGTAACTCAATAAATAAATAGTCCTATGGCTATTGGCCGGTGGAAGCACTAATCAACATTCTGGGGAAGCTTTTTAATTTCCTGCTCCTTGAGTAGCCTCAGAATGTGCGTGTGCACAAGTACTCAACAGAGCCCCTATGCTAGACACCATGGAAGTTCATTCATCCGAATGATATAGAGGACATTACGTTTATTTGGATAAACTAGAGTTTGGCCAGTTTAATACACTTGGTCCTGGCCAGATGACATGACCCTGTTTTGGATAAGCCAAGTTTTTGCATAATCAGGGGTTTTATTAGCCTGTGAGTAAGGTTTTGAAAATGACATCACAGGCTCCAATTAATTTGCTCAGGGAGTGCCCTATGGATATTCTCATATGAAGCCTTTTTCCAGTTTCTGAAATCTTGAACAGAGCAATATTTTTTTATCATGCAAACATGTATTCTCTTTTACAACACTCATTTCAACTCTTCACTGGCAAATATCTATAAAACGAAAATGCAGAGAGGACACGACATTCCTGACTCTGTTTTCCTGTGAACACCCAGTGAAACCAGGGGAGATACCGGTGCAACAGAAAAAGAAATTATCAGCGAAAGCCGTTTCACTGTTCAAATCCACTGCTATTCTGTGCCTTGCCATCTGCCTGGGTGCCACTGAGCATGACATGTTCTGCTCCCACACAAACTGACTGACCCCATCAACTCTGCGGTGCAAACCGCCACTCGCCAACACAGCAGTGATAACGCTGGCAGCTACAAACAGCTCTGCTCATGTAGCAGAACAAGGGAAATCAAAGAAGCATGGAGAGGAACACTTCCCACTGCTTATCTGGGTGGCTATTACAGCTAAACTGATCCATGGCATCTCTTAAGAGGCAACCTGTCTGGCCTTTGTCCTATACTGAAATTTCCTGCACTCACACACTGCTGGCAGCTAGCAAATCCAAAGCAATACATTTTTTTAATTGATTTTGTGCTATGTCTTATAATGATGGGATCTTTGTTCATGATCAGAAGGACTCTGAATTCTAAATAAATAATACATAACTGCAAAGCCCTGGTGAATTAAAGAACAGGACCATGAAGATAGGACATAAAAGGAGAGGGAGATGCAATGTCCACTCCGAAAACAGTTTAGCTCTATTATTCTAAGCAACACCTAATGTTACTGCAAAGAAAAAGCTACAGAAAAGGAGATTCCAACTTTTCAGAGTGATTGCACATTTAAAAGCACAAATAGGGTCTAACAGTTTAACTTCAGAAACAGCAACTTTCCCCTCATACCCTAAAAATCCAACAACAAAAACCCTAATCACAAGTCCCACTGTGTTCCCAAACATGAACTGGCATTACTTTCAACTTACAGTTGAAAAGCCTGCCTCTCTCTATAAACCCCTCATGGGGCAAGACCAAAAAACTTCATGGAGAAATAAACCTCTCCCATCAAAAGTAAAATTACACTTTGGCCACAGCAGCTGCCGAGAAATCATTATCAGATGGAAAACGCCGCAGCAGGAAGACCACAGGTAGGTGGCAGAGCAAAGGTGACGAAAAGCACATGCAGACACACAAAGCTGGGATTACCTTTGCAACGTGGCTTTTGAGAGCTGCTGCCACGATAGGGCCTCAGAGCTGACCATGAGCACAACCACCACAGCCAGAACAAGTGAGAGCCGAATACTCCTTCACAGGGAGATGCCAATCCTCAGGGAGCTTGGCAGTGCCAAGACAGTCACCTCCTCACCACTAGCATGGTCCTTGCTGCTGGTTTTACCAAAAATCCTCTTTCATCCTCTCTCCAAAGCACATGCAATCAGGCTTTCTGCATTCAGGGAAGTGTGGGGCTGAGGAGCATGGATTTCCTCTTGACTAAGACAAAATCTGCAAGTGCAAATGCTGATGTTTCACAGCTTTTCATTGTGACAAGAATATATAACTACCCATTGACTGTAAGCAGAGCTCACTACTTGGAGCCAAGTCTGGGCAGAGTAACAGTCCGCCTCTGCTTCCAGCCTCGCCCCACTTTCAAATGGGGAAAAAAACCACCCCAACCACCAAGGAACAATTAACACACTAACAGGCTCATTTTCACTAGAAGTTAAAAGATGTTCCTCTGCATCAAAAAATACTCAGCTGAAAAGCATGGAAAATAGCATAAAAAATATTGACTTTTCCCCTCTACTGAAATTCAGATTAAAAACTGCATTGAAATAATCAGCCAGCTCTAACCAGCCGGAGGGAGAGACTGCTTTTACAATGCAGCACTTAGTCCACAGATGAGAGAGGGATGAAAGGCATTAACAAAGAGCATCCAGACCATGCTCTACTCTACTTCTCAGTGACAACTGCAAAATCCAGCTTTACTTTTCTCTGCCATCACAATTTAGATGAAAGACACAAAAGCCACAGTGTGTGTCTTAATGCCTCTATAAGAACACAGTATTTCCAAAGTAGGGAATTCACTCTGGAACTTTCTTTTGAGATCAAAAACACACAAGGAAAACACATCCTTACAAATTTTGCTTGATCTTCTCAGCCTGCAAGTGGAACCCATATATCAGAGAGTCCTATATGCAGATGTACTTCAAAATCTCTCCTCAAAACAGAGCTATAAAATTGCATCTGCACAAACTCCCACTCAAAATACTGTTGAAAACAGCAGCAGGCAACAAGGAGCCTGGAAAGCACTTGAGCAGCAAAGCAACTCATCTCAGAGATGGCTGATCTTTCACAAGATGCTCATCTCCAAAGCAATACAATACAAGGGGAGCTGGCTGCCCCAAACTACTACCACAACATAAATACTGCTTAAGAATACGACCTCAGTGCCTGTTTGCAAATACTGTCCCCATTCCCATGGATATGGGTCACTTCTCTCACAGATTCCGACGGTTAATACTCTAACACAGCTAAAATGGCTCTGGATTGATGTCATGCCAACTCCTTACCTCAGTGCCTACAGGACCAAAACCTACCCCATGGATTTTAACACAATAACTCTGCAAGGGCTTACGTCTTTGAGGAGCACAGGAAGAATAAAGGAACAATTTCAGCAAGGATTAGGTTACCAGAACCAGAGAGTAGGGAAAGCACACCCAAAGAACTAAAGCCCAACACTGCTTGGTAGAGACCCCACCAAGGTTTCCCTGAGCCACTCTGCCTAAACAGGAGAGGAAAAAACTCACTTTCTAATAATCTAAAATATACCCCGTGTCCCATATAGAAGAGTCAGAACATTTGATGTAAGAATAAATATTGGAGGGGCATTAGAGCCTTGACCCTAGTTCTTCTAATTCCTCATCCCTCCCCTGGCAGCCTCTTGAGAAAAATGGTTCCTTCCTGCTTATGAGAAACAATTGTTTTTCATATTCATCACAAAATATGATTATTCGTTTTCCATTATTGCCAGAGGCATTCAGAGGCTACATAGCTTTTTCAATACAGCATTCCACACTGCCATAGCTTTAAAAGAAAAAATGTACCCATTGGAAGAGACACTTTTCTGCTTTCTGCTTTTGCCTTTTCTGGTAATTATGAATGACATGTTTGCAATTTTCCAGATTTGAGAAATATGAAATTATTTTACAGTCATCCTTCTTTTGTCCTTTTATTTTAATACTTAAATTTCCACTTTGGGGAGGAGGGACACTGCCATAGCTCTGAATCAGTTCAATGTGTCTCAAATCGCTGCACTCGGGTTTTGCTTCACTCATTTCCAAGTCGAAATACTTAACTAAAGACCAGAAAATTTATATCCCCTCATATTATATATAATGGTGTGCTGTATACACTACACAGGTTTCAGTTCAGAATAAAAACAAAGCTAAAATCTAGGATGGAAAAAAACAGTAATACAATTCTCAGCATAGCTAAGATTTCTTCACAGGGCAGTTTGCGACTGCAAGTGCACGAGTAGACCACAGTACACGTTTATCTCCTTCTGAAAGAAATGAGGCAGCGCACAAACTAGCTGACCTCCTCACTGGTGGAAAAAGTAACACTTTACCCATTTGCATCCACTTCACTTTTAGAGCCCTTACAATACGACTCAGGACTCAGAGAAAGCAACTCCCACTCGAGAGGAGTCACAAATACACAAATGCTAGGGAAACTAAGGAAACTTCGTATGCTAATCTTACCTCAAATGGACACTGCCAAATAACACTCCCTAACTGCAATTCTGGAAAGAAGCAATGTAAAAACATCTTTCTTACTAGCCTAAAGAAAAGCACTGCTAACATAGAGACATGAATACCCCCATATTTCTTTTAAGGAAGAATGAAATAAAATTATGAGTATTATTATACAAATGGAAGGCTTTTTATCCTTGTTATCATGTTTGCTACCTCAGCTCAGCCACTCTCTTATACTCCTGCCTCTGTTAATTTCATTTGAAAACACAAATGAGGGGGAAAATCTCAGACTATATATTAACAAAATAACTGGCTCAATGTCACAGAGTTACAGCTACACAAAAAGAAGTGTGTAGTATCTTTGTACTCTGTTCCAGGTATGTTTTCTTTCACTTCCTTCCTTGAAGGAGAAACTATCCTGGTTAATAAATCGGGTTATGCTAAGGGCAATGGAATCCACATCTTGTCTCGAAACTTGCCTCCAACATCTTAGAACTCCACCATTTGGAACTTGATGCTCCTTCTGAAAGGATGCCAACATTTGCCATTTATTATAGGAGTTTGTAAAATCAAAGACTTCATCCTGACTAAAAACAATTCTCCTTTCTTAATTATTTCTTAAGGTGTCAAGTGAAACTATTTTAGGGATTGCTGGAATGATACTGGCTTACATCTGTCATGTTTCAACAGCTTTGAAGAGAAAAGGAAATATTAACATAACACATTTTGTCACATTAGATAATGTCATAACTAAACAATTTAGAACTTGCAAACAGAACACTCATACTGCATACGTCTTCGCCAGTTTTTTTCAGAAGTAATGAGCCTCAGCTGTGAAAGGGTCTTGCTTCATAAGGTATGTAATAAATCATCATCGGAGCAAACCCAGCTCCCATGTTGTTCGTTTTTGACTGCAATTATTAACACCTCATGGGATCTCACACAAATGTTAGGTTAAGAAAATACTTAAGTGTATTTTTATTCATGTGAAGTTATTACACACTATTAATGTTTCTTCTAGCCACTTGTGAATTTAAGCGTCCTTTTCGATCAGAGCAGAAGTTGCGAGTAACATACTCGGTGGGAAAACGTGAGAGCAATTCTGCCCCTTTGTATTAGGCAATTTAACCTTGTAAACTCTTACTGTGCAGAAGGAGTTCTGTTTTTGAGGGGGGGAGTAAAACAGCAGGCTCTAATAAGCACTTAATTATCGGAGCAGAAAGTAAGCAGATTTTAGATCTGGACAGTAAAATCCCAAAACAACTTTGAAAAGTCAAGCCTATTTCTGGCACCCTGAAGCTGCACGTCAGAGCCTTTCAGGGCTGAGCAATGCATCTACATATAATACTGCAGAAGAGCAAGTACTCACATGCCCTTGATCGTCCAGCTCATTATTGGTAAGCTTCAGCTTGTCAAAGCTGATCACTTGTCTCATCCATGTCTCCCCAGAAGCGGGTGAATCGGGATGAATATAAACACGGGGCGGTACCGGGGAGTCAGCATTACCAGCGACCATCCACTTGGAGCTATGATAAACATACCTGCAAAAGGAGAACAAATACTATAACCACAAAATCATTCACCAGATCAACTCAGTAATAATAAATTAGGGCCCTTGCATACAGCAAGAATCCATCAATTAACAAAACATGAAAAGACATAATTCTACATAAATAAATTTTTTAGTATCAAAACATGGTTCTGGCACCTGCAAAAACAAGGATTAAAAATCATGCTCTGATTTGACCTGAACCTTCCTAAAATCAGTCAGCCTTAATACTAGACTCCACACTGAGCTTTAAGCTGGTGTCAGTTCATTGATTGCTACAGTTCTGCTCTGAATAGGCATCAGCAAAGAGGGAAGAATCTGGTCCTTCATTTATCAAATGAAGTAGTAATTCCATATTTGGAAGATATAACATGTAGAGTCTAATATATGAGTCTATAAATAAAGCTATTGAAGGGAAAGAACACTATGATTGGGAAAAATAATGAAAAGTATGTCAAACTATGCTCCTGATATTTCCACAGACCATATTAATTGGCTTGAATAGTATTACATAAAGGCTTAAAAATGAAAACACAGTCTGTATTTCATTTGGTAGGTCAATGTTGAAAAAGTAATTTTATGGTAAAAATAGTGCCTACTTTGGTAGAAGATTTATTTTGAAGGCAGACACTTCACAGAGTAACTTAAAAAGCACTAATTGAAAGCTATTTTATTCAAGTACAGCAGAATTCCAGTAATTCAGCTATATTTTTAATAAAAACAAGACTTTATCAAATAATATCTTTGTACAATTCAGTTCCTTATTAGAGTAACAACATAATTGGAACAAAAAACTAAGTGATCCAATGCATGTATCGCTCCATACAATTCAGATCAAGCTGCATAACTAAGATCTAGAATGGTGGTGAAGTTCTCTCCTGGGGACAAACTCTCAGCCCCAGATCACTGCTGTAACATTTTTCATTTAATTTGTATTTCTTGGTTTATATGCTTTGCCCACAAAAGTAAATAAAGTTATAAATACACATAAAACATTCTGAGCAACAACTTAAGCTTCCAAATATTTACAAGGTCCAGTTTTCCTAGAAATCTGTATGTACCTAGATGTAATTTTCTTCATTTACATTTAGTTTTGATATCTGCTCTGTCATTTAAAGACTAGGATCCACATGACTGCTGTCATGTCTATGAATTTTAAAAAATCTGCAAGACAGTTTGTGAAGCCGCACAAACAGCCAGAGTTAAAATAATGGTCAGTAATAAAAAGCACAGCAGAGAATGAACTTTACACCAAGTAAAATTGTAAAACATAAATATTTAGCGAAATAGCTAAAGGGATGGTTACTAATACGTAACTACAAAAATTTAAATCTGTCAACTAAGAAAATACTGCCCTTCATAAAACTCTTGTTAAGTTACTTCAGTTATCTGAGCACCACATATCATACTGAGCAGACAGTGGTCATTTTGACTGTAATCATTTTAAATGAAATTAGGTTTAAACAACTTATATTCAATATAACTGCTTTTGATTTTTAATATTAACATTTTAATTAATTTGGAATTATTACATTGCTTTTCTATGAATTTAGGAATTGCTCAGACCTTCTAGGAATTATATGTTTGGATTGTTAAGTAAATGCACACAAGCAACACAAGGCAAGAAATGGATTTTCATTTGAACTGTACTGCACTGGTCCAAAGAGAAAAAGCATTTTTTCCTCTATGGTACAGTCAGTAAAGTCTCCCCTAACTGTATATGCTGGGCATCCTTAGCACTGGTATCTGTCCCTTTCTGAAAAACACGAAATCTAAAATGGCCGTAAGAAAGATCTTATACTCCACATGAGAAAATAACAAAATAGAAGTCAATGAAGTAAGTACAGGAAAAACATAGGGCACTGTTTGCTTAGGAAACAAAACAGCATTCCTGCAGAACCAACCTTTTAGTCTTGGTCTGAAATATTCCTAGTTCTACAATTAAATCTGCAGTGGTTTTCCCTACATTATACTAAGTATAGGTTAAAACAATCAAACCAGCAATTGGTAAAGACCTGATTCTGTCTCCACTGAACTACTTTGGCCAGGCTCCCTCTGGCTACTGTGGGATTGCATTTGTGAAGCAACACCTACGAAACAACTTCAACTCACAAGAGTAGCTGTTGCGGGCCCAATCCTGCAAACATTTCTGCAGGACCAGAGGCTTCTGCAGTGTCTAACCAGCTCCCTCAAAAGACTATCTGCCGAAATAGTGAGAGCTTCAGCACAGGATTCCTAATCCTAAATGTTTGAAGAACAGCCTCTTTTGTTCCTCACATTATTTTTCAGACAATAATACCATTAATTCTTTAAAAAACAGTAATTAGAAACATTACCCTTTTTGAGTCTAAGGAACCAAATATCTCAGTGATAAATAGCTTTTAAATTACATTATATAATCAATTTGAAGCATGAACAAGAAAGCTTGCACGTATTTAAATCAGACATCCATGCTATTATTGTTATTAATTAATGTTAATGCCAATGAACACTAGAAAATGTACATTTTCATATTTAGTTGTTAATAGAAAATAATTCCCACTAATAGGATGAGGAATATAATACGGTAACATTTCCTGACCGGACTAGAACTGTTCTTGAGAGGCAAAACCCAAGCATCTGCCAACAGTACATACACAACTTCGGGCAAATGTATCACAAAGAGCTTCAACAGAAATCTTAGTTGCTTTTGCATACTTGGTGCAATGTTTTTGTGTTTGGTGTTTTGGGGTTTTTTTTTAATGCACTAGGATGAAAACAGAAATCTTTACAGAGAGTTAAACATGAACTTTTGCTAATTTATATTGTGTTAACATTTTCTTCCCAACAGTTAAGCTCCCTATGGCTTGCATCAGGTATTTTTTGCCTAAAAGTCATCATACCTGTATCTTTTGTTATCCACTGGCACAATATCCATAGCAATATAATACTGCTGATGTGGGTCTAAACCTGAGATCTTCACTCTCATTGCGGGAAACATCCGCCTGAACATGGAAAGAGAGAGGTCATTTTTAATATGAAACAGACTCGGGAACGGTTGTTTAGGAAAAGTAACCGCTTCGTGGGATTTTTCTCGTTCTTCCTTTTAGCCTACAGAGTCCTTTTGGACGATTATAGTTACATAGCCATGAAATGGCCCATTCGATATGTCAAAACAGATTTCTAAAGTGCATTTACTCGAACAATGCTTCGTATGTTTGGGGATACGCTTTGGGAGTTCAGCTATTACCACATCATTTCAACTTTATTGTTAGACAGTAAATCATTTGGTTTTGAGACTCTACCTTAGCAGTACACGCATTTAAAGCCCGTTTGAGATATTAGCTAAAAATGTATTCCTGGGGATAGCAAACGCCACATCCACACAGGAAGACCAAGTCTTACAGAAAGGCAAATTGCCACTGAAGTTTCAACTCATAGCAGAAAATGGTGCATCGTTCCTGTATCAGCAAATTAGAAAGCTAAATCCACAGCGATATAATTATAACACCGCAAGGATGCAGTTATAAAAGCCAATGTGCCATGCTATAACCCAACAATATGGTCTTTATTGAGACGGGACTTCCTGTCTGCAACTTACTAAAGGTGAAGTGCGAGAGCTACTCTGTCTTTGAAAGGTATAGTAAAACTTCTTTATTGAAAGCAGAAACGAAACTACGAGCTAATTTCTGGGAGGAAAAAAAACAACAACAACCAAAACAACTAACCCCCCCCCCCAAAAATCCCAAAGCAACACTAAGACAAAAGACACCACAACCCAAACGTTGAAGATTTAGACCCTTCTGTGGAGAAAATGGATTAATTAACCAATGAGATGATTTTAACATAAAAATGCCTTTCCTAGCTCGGCATGCCTTTTAACAGAAAACTTCATTCTTTAAGCCAAATTTCAAAAAAAAATATCCTACTGAAAAGCTGACTACCTGACTGCAAGTTAATAAAATACTTTTCTGCATTTTATAAAAATGAAAGCTATTTCAGTTTATTTAGTATTTGCTGTTGTCCTAAAAAAATCTATACATGTATACACATACATAGAAAAACCAATTAAAAGTGGATACTGGAAACAAAAATCCTATCTCCGTCATTTTTGAATAAGCAGGAGGGTAAAAACCTGACTGTGGTTAACTGGTTTTTGCTGGTATTTCAGTGCACCTGTAAGATAAAACAGAAATTCTCCGACTGGACTCTCTTAAGACAAATGTTGCTTTGTGCTGTTTAAGAATGCGTTTCAATCATTAATAAAGCCCCTCTGAAAATGCAGACGGTAGCATATGGATTCAATAAAATATGTTTTTCTAATTTCTAATAAGTTCAGATACTTTTATACTACCCAGGTTTTTACCATGTGTATCCCTTGGAAAGGAAAAAAAGCTTCCCCCCAGAAGGGCACGGCACTCCCAGACCTCGCCCTAATGAACAAGAAACCCGAAACGCCGCATGCTCCCCTACCCATCCAGTATTATCGCCATCTACCTGCCTCGTAAATCTGGGGGGTTCCTCCGCTTTTCGCCCGCTTTAATGTCCCCGCCCGCCCCGGGAGAGCGCGGGTGGCGGCCCCGCGGTGCCCGTTACCTTCCCGCCTTGGTGATGATCATCTCGGTGCCGATCTCGTGGAAGCGCTTCCAGAGCTCGGCGCCCTGCAGGTCCACCCGCGGCGCCTGCGGCGTGGGCAGCGGCGAGCCGGGCCTCGAGCCCTTGGGGGAGCCGCCGGGGGAGGCAGGCGGGGAGGCCGCCAGGAAACCCTCCTCGCAGCCGCCTGCGGAGAGAGCGGAGGAAGCGAGAGGGCCGGGGGAGCGCAGACCCCGCGACAAGGAGGCTCGCTCAGCCCCGACCGACCCGCCGCCGCGCCCCGACCGAGTGCGCCAGAGCGGGCCCGGGCCGCAGCCTTGTGTGCGGGGCGGGGGGCCACCCGAGTGCCGGGGCCGCCCCAGGACGACCGGGCTGCCGGGGGGTCCCCGACGCGCAGCTCAGGGACGGGCCATCCCCGGCCCGGGCACAGGCGGGCGGCAGCGAGTCCGAGGTGCGGAGCCGGCGACGCGTTTCGTTTGGCCACGGACTTCTGACCCCACAGCGTGAAACGGCGCTCCCCTCCACACACAATAATTTGCACGCAAACGTATGTGCATCGCGCGTGTGTGTGTATATATATGTTTATGCATACATAGTTAGGGACGTGGTTGCACATGCACTCTTAGCAGCACACATACATTTATGCACTGTATAAGCGCTGTTCCCTTCCCTCGGAAACAGGCCCCCGCGCCGTCGCTCCCCCGCGCTGCGGCACCGCCAGACCCGCCGGCAGCCGTCCTGCCCCGTGAGGGGGCCGGGGAGCGCCGCGGGCTCCCACCGCCAGCGCCGGCGGAAGGGTGGCGGGTGCCCATACAGCGTGGAAAGACAGAAGGAATAACAGGGAATCAGAGCGCCGGTCGCGGCTGGGGAAGGGGAGCCCGAGCCTAGCCGAGGAGCGGAGGCTCGGGCAGCGGCGGGGCGCGGGGCGGCACTCACCAGCGGGGGCGCGGGTAGCGCAGCCCAGGTCCATGTCGCCGCAGGTCCTGCCGGCGGCAGCGGCGGGGGAACTCTTGGCGCAGCAGCCGCTGCCCCCTTCGTCCTCCGCCGCCTCGTCTTCGCCGCCCAGCTTCCGCCGCTTGGGCTGTCGCGGCGGCGGCTGCGGCTGCTGCTGCTGCTGCTTCTCGGCCCCGATGAGAGCCTCCACGGAGAAGGCGTGAGCCTTGAGGCTCATGGTGGTGCCTGGCGAGGACCGCCGCTTGTCGGCCATGCCCGACACCCTACAGCCCGCGCATCCAGGCGCCCCGCGGCCGCCGGCACCGGCACCCGCGCCCGGCCCGCCGCGCCGGCCGCCCTCCCTTCCTCCCGACCGCGCAGGCAAGGGGCTGGGACTTTTCCTCGCCTTTCTTTTTAAATCCGAGTTATCAGCCAAGTTTTTTTTTTTGGGGGAAGTTGTTTTGGGTTTTTTTAAAGTGGAAAAAAAAATCTATTCCTTTCTGCAGATGCGTTCCTTTTCTCCCCCTCCTCCTCCACGTTCTGCCCCGTCTGATGGGCCAGGCAGGACTGACATGGGTAACAAACGCTCTGCGGACACAAATTAGGGCTTGTAATTGAAATTTGTTGCCTTGATCTGTCAGCACTTCCAGGCAGGAGACCTGTGGGAAGAACTCGCTCATTAGTGTCACTGCGGCGGCGGGGGCCGGGCGGAGCCGCGGGGCGGGGGCGGTGCGGCCGGGCCGCCCGCAGCCCAATCAGCGCCGCGCCGGCCCCGCCGCCCCGGCCCCGCCGCCCTTCCAGGGGGCCCCGCCGCGGCGGCCGGGCGGGGAAGGGGGGGTTCCTCACCGTCCCGCGCCCGCCTCCGCCCAGGCCGAAACAGCCCTGTGCCCCCAGCCTGCGGCTGATGCGCCCCGCAATGAACGTTAATGAGACACCCCCCCCCCATTCGCATTCCCCCTGAAATGCATAAGGAAGGGGGGCTCCCCTGGAGCGCAGCGTCTCGGTCAGGAAAACCGTTCGAACGTTCAAAAATGACGTTGTGCCCTGTCTTGCTTTAGGGATTAGGAATTACTGGTGTTACTCGGCTGTTGCGCTCAGAAATTCGTCGCGTTGTTATTCAAACTCTGGCTGCGGAAAGGTTCCAGCGTAGCATCCACAACCCACGCTAAACCCAACCCATTATCGCGGAGGCTGCAATAAAACGAGAATTAAACTGAACCTTGTATGAACATAGATGCATCCAGCCGCAGTAACTTTAATAATAATCATATTCAGGTGCATAGAATAGTTACGAGGAAAATTATTTCGTATCTTTCCAGTCAGTAAAACTGTTAAAGGTTTGGGAAAAGATATTCTTTTCTTTACATTTCCATGGAAATAAAAATGGTTTGGAGATTTTTGTTGTGTTTTCTTTTTTTTTCCTTCTCTTGTTGAGACTTTTTTTCCCTTTTTTTTTCCTCAGAAATAAATAGAGTGACGTGTTCCGTTGAAAGAAACACAAGAGAAACCCTCCAACTGTAAAAAAAAAAAAAAGGGACAAATTTCACTGTTTAGGGGACTATGTTCTCAAACTCACTTCACTGTTTTGGGCAATAGAGAGAAGGAAACTCATGGTGTGGTTCGTCTGTGTCACAGCCTTGGAGGTCCTGTTCGGGCCGTCGAGTGGCACAGCTGAGATTTCTGATCGTAATCTAAAACGGAAATAGCTGCCATTTAGGAGACATAACCGTTTCCACTATCGCATTTTACCTACCCGTAAAATGCAAATTTATTCCTCATTTCAATAGCTGTTTCGTCAGAGAGTGTGAGGAATGATCTCACTAATAAATACACCCTAGAGAAAAATTATCCTTTCAAATAAGGTTATCAGCGTTAAAATTGTAAAAGTGATTTCCAGACCGGAAAAAAATAGGTATGTGACAGAAAGAAAATTAATTAAAGAAAAAATAAAACAAAACAAAAACGAAACCGCACTAACGAGCACTAACGCTCTCCGCATTGGAAGAGATGGCAACTTAGGTCTGAGAAAGATTCGTCACCACGAAAAAAATTCCCCTGCAGTGGCTGTCGCTCTGAATTGATAGTGGAGCAAAAAATGCTTAATGCCTGTCACCGACGAACAGTGCTGCGGAGTTAGTTTATCTTTACATTAATCTGGGACATATTAAGTGTTCCGTGGTCTAAAGTCTGTCTGCTCTGCCTATTCCAGCCGTGATTGAATCTGAAGGAAATCAGATGTGCGAGAGTGATCGAAACGTGCTAAGCTAGAGGATCTTGCAAGAGTTTAAACGCCGGCGCGGTCGGGATGAGATCGATAGGGGAGAGGAAGGAAGGAAATGGATGTTATGTGTCCGAGAGCGCTCCGGCAGCCTCCTCGCCATCACCGACGGCACCTTCCGCCGCCCCGCTCCGCGCTCCCGCTGCCCGCGGCCGCCGGGCCACACGCGCCACCGCCCGCGGTGCGACGGCCCCCAGGCGAGGCCCGCGGGAGCAGGTACCGATCCCGCCGCCGCCGCTCGGGGGGGCGGAGGAGCGCGGGAGGAGGAGGGCGCGCTCCGCGGCGGCGGGGCCCGGCGTGCGGATGGTGGGGGCGCGGGGGCTTTGGGGCGAGGCTGCGCGTCTGGAGAAATGCGGCGCGGGTGCGGAGAGCGGGGCCGGCCCCGAGAGGCTGCCGGGACCTGCCGGTGCAGGGGCGAGTTGTCCCCCTCCTCCGCCGGCCTCTCCACGGCTCGGCATAACGGCGGCGGGGACGGGAACGAAGCGTCGGGGCTGCCGCGGGGGGTCCCGGAGAAGCCCATGGGCACGGAGCTGCTGATCTTGCCCAGTTTTTATTCTTTTCCCTCCCCCTAGAACCAGCCGCCGCGCGTTCCCGCCGAGGAGACCCTGACCCCTTGCTCCGCACCGCTCCACACCCCACCGCGATGCACTGCGGGGTGCGCGCAGCCTGCCCGCCCTACGGCGGAGGGACAGATCGCACGTATTGTTTTTGTTTCTAGAGGGCAGGAGCTTGCTATTGATTTTTTTTTCCTCCTCGCTAAATTTCTGGAGGTTGCTGTGTGGCACGGTGTTTTCATTTCTTGACTTTTTAAAATAACTGTTTGGATTTAAATTTATCGAACAACCTGTGATCCATATGTCTGTCCGATTAATTTTTTTATGGGATGATGAAAGAGAGAAGAATCTCTCTATATATTGATTTGCTAATGTAGTAATATATATATCCAAAACACCTTTCTGGGGTTACTTTTATTTCCGGACCTTAAAATGCACTCTGTATTTTAAGGCGATTGGGTGAGGCGCTGCTTATTTTACGTAGGGCAATCACATATTTAGACTTCCAGGGAAAAAAAAAAAACTGTTTTCCACCAGGTGTTTTCACGCCCTTCTTTCTAAAATTTCGAGTGACATTAAAGGGATGGTTATGGCCATATTTTGTCATTCACAGTGTGATTTCTGCAAATCTTTTCGAATATTGAAACCGGGTACCACCAGAGAGTAAAATATCTAAACCATCCTTTTTCCTTCAAAGACACGATTTTCTGTAACTTCCCAGCAGGGACCCATAGGAGCCGTCACTACGGAAAACATTTATATCATTAGCCGCTTCTTCCCCCCTACACCCCCCCCCTCAAGTAAGCTTAATCTCTTCACCCGAAGGAGACGTGACATGTAAAACTGACAGCAGGTAGCTGACGGCGGCTAGCCAGTCCAGCACTATCAACTGGAGAAAAATTACAGACGCCAATGAGAAAGTCGTCTGTAAACCCCGTTTCTGTGCACCTTCCTCCCCGTCCCTTTCCCTCGCTCTTGCTTGCCGGTGTTGGTTGCGAATTAACACTTCAACTTTCCTAAGCGACTGTCCCAGAGATACAGATGACCTTCAAGAGAGGGTCGAGAGAAGGTTAAGCGCGGCTTAAATTTAAAAGAAGCAGGAAAGCTCCCTGAGCCCCCCTGGCCGCGGTGGGGTATTACAGACCGCCCGTTCCGTTCCGCCGGGTACCCTCCTGCTAGGTTACTTTCCCCCCTGCCAGGTAGGCTGCAGCCCGGCGGAGAAGGTGACACCAGGGAGCCGGCAGGAACGGTGGTCCAGAGCGGCGGCGGGGCTCTCCATAGGTTTCCGATGAGAACGGCCCAGACCCTGCTCCCGCTTGTGTGTGCCACCTTCCGCGGGCGCATAACGAGCGCGGCTCACAGCGAGGGGTGCGGGCGGTCCCAACTCATCCCGCGCCTGGCCCAGGCCCACGGAGCCTTGGCAACCCCCTGGTACTCGTTGCGGACACACTGCCTCGTGCGCCCGCCCGACGGGCTTTAGCTTCGAGGCCGAGCTGGGGCGAGAGGGAGCGGGGACAGTTTCCCAGCACTTGAGACTCCCTGGACTCAAACTCGACAACTCGACTGAGGGTTCCCACAGCAAGGGGAAGGCGAGGCCGATCCGGACTCAGCTTCCAGGACCAGAAAGCATGCAGCATCCCGCTCCGTGGTCCTAGCTCAGGAGCCGAGAAAAGGGAACCAAGCCGGGAGGGCGAGAGGAACCCCCGCACCCTCATCGCACACAGAGCCCTTTGCCGCCTGGGGTGACCCAGATTTAGCCTGGGCCGGGGGGGAGCCTCGTTGCGATTGTCGCCAGTCGCCCCGAAGCCAAACCCAACCCGCCAGGAACGCGGCCACTGCGGCGGGACGGTGGCCCTCAAACAGCTGCCGCGAGTGGAGTTAGCGGACGGCTAATCGATGCGGCGTGGCACATTTTGTTCCTTCTTCAGCACCGCGGCGCACTGTGCCGTGACAGCCGCGCACCGAGGAGACGAACGGGTCCGGGCCGGCCCGCCGTGCCTGCTGACGGGAACCTGGTCCTCTGGCCAGGAGCGCGTCGTCCCCCGGCCATCATCACCGGCCTTTCCCCTGAACCCCGCCAAACTCCTTGCCAGCCGTGCCCCCGCAGCCTCAGGTCTCGTTTTAAAACTGAGGGGGAAAAAAAGTATTCGCTCCCCTGCTGCGGAGTATAAATAAAATCAACGTACGGAAATAAACGCGCAGCCAACCGACCGGCTTTCCGGACGGGTGAAAATGCCGAGAAACTGCATTAAAGAATTGAAAACACAATATAAAGGCATCGTGTTAAAATTGTAACTATTCTGATGACTGAGTTTTATAGCGCTTATATTACTATCTTAATTTGTAATTACGCAGCCACGATTATGAATAATTTTTAATGAAGTCTCCAGTCTTTAATACGATGCTCCCACTTACATTTATTGTTCGTTTCAGACAAACGATTTTTAAAAATAGCCTTTTCATTACTCCATTCACAAAATAAACATTTGCAAACGCTAAATGAGGGTTGAAGAAACCTCTGGTTTTACATTTTTTATTGCTTTCTTATAAATTTAACTCAGATTTTCACTATTGTCTCAGGAAAAATATGAAAACGTATAGAATTAAATTAAATCAGGTAGCCTTAAATCACTATAGTTTAGGGTAGAGCAACTAATTGGAAATATTTATGTCGACGAGGCTGGGATTTCAGCAGTAAAAAGATACAGTATATCCCCTTTTTATCATAACGTGAGTCTACGGGAACATTTATATCATACCATTGTAAGAAATGATGTGTAGTTAAACATTTTTTAAGCAGGGCTTGTGTCTTTATGGCAACCCTCGGTCTTTAGTCAGGGCTAGTTCTCATATTACATGAAATGTACTTGAAGAAGTACTACCTGCTCCAGCTGTCCAGGAAAAACTGAATTATGGAACTAGGAAACATATGGCAGTTGCATATTGCATGAGTATGGTACATATGAAAGTTATAAATTTCTTTTTTAAGTTACCATTGTAAACGCATTTTTATAGGTTTCACAGTATGTATTACATCTGTAATTTTAATTTTTGCAATATACCTTTTTAAAGATACCTATGTTTTCTGTACTCTAGGGAAGGAAATGCAAAGAGACGTTTACGCGTTAAAAAAAATGCTGCGAGCAAAACAAACAAGCCAGGTAAATAAATGGAGAAGCGGGGCTTCCTCGCAATGGAAAGGACACTATGCCATCTATTGGCAAAGCAGTTATTTACAAAGCTAAGGGTACCCAAGCGAGTATTTTCTCTTCTTTCAATATTGCGGAATGTCGCAGTCGTAGTTTTGCTGTATTATGACAAAAAAGTAAAGACATTTCCATGAAGGTCCAGTGGAAAAAAAGAAAGGCGGAAAAATAAAAGAAGAAAGTAAAGACAGTTAATGAATTTATACCTCACAAATTAGAATTCATTAACTCACAGGGGGATTTTGCATCTAATTGCAAACTCCCTTCTTGGAGCGCCCGACTGGGAGACGTTTAGCTTTTTCGATTGTTTTATTACTGAACCGTGTCAAAGAAGGCGCTCTTTTTCTTTTTCTTTTTTTTTTTTTTTCCCCAATGTTTTTAATGCAAGGTTACTTAAGGACTTAATGGTCACGAAAGGGCCCAGCGGGCTTCTTCGGAAGCTGACCTTACGGTCTCTGCTCAGTTCAATCCTGCTCTGAACGCTGTGCGAGTCTGACTGCAGGATCGGGCCGCTTTTTCCACGCCTGGCAGAACTCCCCCGAAACACGACCCTGACCTGCGAGGCGGTACAAGGCTCTGTCGGACTGATCCCGGCGAGGGGCAGCGGTCCGGCGCGGCCGGGCGGGCGGTGGCAGCGGCGGGGGCAGGAGGTGAGCGGCGCCGCCCCCACCGGGTCCCGCGGGCAGCGCTTGTTCTCCGCGGCAGAAAAGCTTATCCCGTAGAAGAGAGCTACTAGTGCTTTTCCTGTTTCCAGGGAGGGGAAGGAGAAGATCATATTTCCCCATCAGCTATAAATAAACCGAAATAATCGGACAGATGTGAAGGGAAGAGTCAATTTCTCCTGTTCCAAGCGTAGATCAATTTCTGAACGAAAGTTCCTGCCTCTCCGCCTTGAACTGGCTTTCTTCCTGCTTCCCTCACTTACTAAGGACTTGACTTGTCCCCTGCCATGACTAGCCCAGTACTGCTTGGTGGGAAACACGAGAGTCCTTTGTTTTAGCTTTCAACGCAGTAATCTCCCTTTCCCCGTCCCGCAGAACGCGGCTCGGCCGTTCTCGCCTAGATGTGTGCGTCGCGGGGCTTGGAGGGGAGAAATTCCTGGGAGCACCTGTATTTCTCAGATCGAAAGGTTAATCTTTCCCCACACAGAAAGAGAAAAAAAAATCCCTAAAATAAAAACAAAACGCAATCCCCTCCGTCTAAAACCAGACCCCAGAGAACAGGAAAATATAAAATCCAGACCCTGCACTCATATCCGTTTACTGCTCTTCTCGGTGTGAACGTGTGAGTAGACGGTGTTTTACAAAGTTGTCTGAATTTCATGAAAGGCCGTTCCTGTGTTTATATGCGAGGGGAATTTCACTGTCTCGTTGATTGAAACGCACCTTCCCTGACTAGCCTTTCTTTATCCGGGCAGAAGGATGCGGTGGTGGGAGCCCGAAGGCTTCGTCTCGCAGCCTTACGCCCAGATTTTCGGATCAGCCCCGCTCGCCCCTCGCTACCGAGGGAGAGCAAACCCACGCACTCGGGAGCGCAACACTCGTTTTCTGCCTTCCCCCCGCCCCGCACCCGGCAAACATCCTCAAAGCTCAGGCGAGCCGCGGGCCGGCGGCGGCCCGCGTCTGGGTACGGTAATGGGGCAATGAGCATCCCGGGCCGTCGCCGAGGCTCCCCGCAGTCCCCTATCTGTGCTGGGACATCACCATCGCTCGCAGGAGCGCTTCCTCTGTTCCTCGTGCCCGCTTTTAGGGGGACTGCCTGCTAACGGGAACGTTGCGCCCCAATGTCCCTCCGGAACACACAGAAGCGCCAGGCGAGAGCGTTATCGGGGAGCTGTCGGAGAAAGAGGCAGGAGTGTAGGGTCCAGGGGTAGAAAGGTATTGATCGAGGAGAAAACCGAGCTCCACCTCGACAGCGAGTTTTGAAGAAGCCATCAAACTGGCCTGTCTGCGGAGCAGCCCACTCATACTGGCTCCCCACGCCACCCCCGGCGCCCGCTGCAACGAGATGCCAGCCAAGACTCAAAGCATGGCCCGATTTACCCTGTCACCTGAAAGAAGAGATTTGGCTTGTCAAAATTAAATTCTTCTGCAATCAGCCAGACCAAAATGCTTTCAGAATAACATCCAGGAGATCATTTCCCCCGAGTTCCCTATCAAGTGTTGCATACAAAATATATCTTCTAAATATATTGCTTTTTCGATGTGCTGAAAGGGAGATAGTTATTAAAAACTGTGCGAGTACTCTGCTTGTAATTTCCCGGGGAGAGGGGAGAGGATGAGGCACTAGTGGTGTACTTGAGCAAAGCGGGGCTTTAGAATAGCCCCCCTTTAAGGTTTGCGTGGGTAAAGCCCCTTGTCTCCTTTTTGACAATAAACAAATGTCTGTGTGTATATGCATGCATAATAATATAAATACAATATAGTAATATAATAATATATTATTATATAATACATGTGTATGTCTAAACATACGTGCTCATACATACATGTGTATCCATATAGGTATTCCCTATTAAATATAGAGATGCTTTACAGTTGGGATTTTTTCACTCCTTGATTTCTGTTGATAAATAGAACTATTTCCTCTAGTGTTTTCTTCTCTATATATTATTTTACTTTTTCTCGTTTTTCTTCTTCCTTTCTCTTTCTCTCTCTCTTAGTGGAAAGTGCACAGTAAGTGTGAAATATACATCATCGCCCGAGGAATTTGTCTTGAAAAGTCCTCTCAGCCCCCTGGTGTTCAAAGACTGAAGGATGGTTATTGATTATTGCACTAGATCAGAGCTCGCATTAAACGCCAGGGGAGCGAAATAGACCATCTGTGAGGGCCTGGCTCCCGCCCGCGGTCCCCGCGGCTCCCCGCGGCTCGCCGGGGCCGGGGCTCCGCGGCGCCGCGCCGCTCCCGCCGCGCTCCGCACCCGCGGATGGCGGGACAACCCGTCCCCCGCGCTGTCTCGAAACAGCTTGGAGCCCGTCGGGCAGGGGCCGTGCGCGCCCGCGGAGCCCCGCGCAGAACGGTTTTCCTGACCGAAAGATGTGCTCTCAGCAGTTCCGCTCCCGCCGTTTTTTCTCCTCCTGGCCCCGCAGCAAAGCATCCGCCGTGTCCAGGAGCAGTGCAGCTGTACCGGCGGTGCTCAAGCTGGGAACACCCGGACTGCAGAAGCAGGCCTTATATATGTGTGTATAGGTGTATATATACAAATACATACTCATGCATATAGAGGGCTTCAGTTGGGTGGAAGGGGCCATATATTTAGAACGATGAGCTCGTGGACAGGCTTGTCGGTTCTCACCACATTCGTGCACCCTGAGATCCATGGAAAGCCTCACTGAAGGGTCAGCAGGGAATGCTGAGCTGTGGGACAGAGGCTGAAAAACCCACTCGCAGGAGGGCACAGGAAGAGGGAGACTCAGTGCCAGGGTGTGGTGCAGGACAGGGTGAAAGCCTCAGCATCCCGCTCCAAGCACCCTATTCCAGAGGATGTGAGTGCGTATGCAATGCAATGTCCTGCCTCCTTGCCTGACCGTAACTGCGCAGGTGACTGGGGTTCTCCTGTGACTGCATGTAACCCTGGCCTTCACAGACAGTGTTGTTACCTCGGCACAAACTTCCCCCATGCCTTTCAAAGTGTGGGGTGTTAACTGGCAACTGCAAACTCCCCAGATCCGTTGTTTCTTTGGCCAATGAAAACCAGAGAGAGGATTTTTTTGGTTTTAGAAATTGACCAGCAATGAGAAAAAAATAAACCTAAACTTGGTCCCTTCAGCTGGGGAGTGATGGTGCTGTTCGAGAAGGGGGGGGCAGCAAGGGCAAATACAAGAGGAGTTTTGGAAAGTGCTGTGACCTTGGGCTTTAATTTGCAGCAAATTTTGTCATGTATATAAACAGA
This sequence comes from Myiozetetes cayanensis, assembly GCF_022539395.1. Taxonomy (NCBI): domain Eukaryota; kingdom Metazoa; phylum Chordata; class Aves; order Passeriformes; family Tyrannidae; genus Myiozetetes; species Myiozetetes cayanensis. The sequence goes on along the minus strand of NW_026087411.1, from coordinate 80,056,451 downwards.
AGATCAAGTATATTGTGGAAAACTTCAAAATGCATTTTAATTTTTTTTCTTTTTTCTCTTCCTTTGAGGTGCAGACATTTGAATTCATGACAACTGAGATGATTTGCTTTATGAATAAAAACATCAACAACTCTATTATGCTCTGTCACAGTACCTCTGTATTTCTACATCCTCTCTAAGGTTCACTTTGAGACCTGGAGGAATGTGATCTGGGAATTAGGTTTTGGACCATTTTGTTTCCATTTTGCAAATGCAAAGATGCTACAGTGAAACACACAGTGGTTTCTATTTCTTCCTCTCCATAGGCATGTTTAACTCTCATTGACACTGATGTGAGTTATGCACATGTCTAAAGAGGAGAAGGGAAGCTTAGATCTTTTTCTCATCGTTTACATGAGATCAAAGGGAATCAAATAGAGTTAATGAAGGGCCAGATGGTGCTTTATTTGTGCTCTGGAAGAGCATAGTACAAGAGAATGGGAAGAAATAGCTGTAGTTTAACCTGGCAAAGAGGAGGAAAACTTACTATCTCATTTAATGGGCACTGAAGCAAGTATGCTGTATCTTCAGAAGTGGGAAAGGTTTGCTTGTTTTTGCTCCCTCAGTAGATTTTGGATGTAGGGCCAGGGTTGTTTTTGGAAGGCGCCGATTGAAGGGATTCCAGACTCTGAAATCATTCGCATTTTGTCTTTTTTGGAAACACGAATTTCTTTGAGTTGGGCAATTCTTCAGGTTCTGCTTTTAAGCCATAGGATATGGGTGCTCCTCTAGTCCATGGAAAATGTGTAATCTAAGCTGCTATGAGGAGGCAGGGCTGCAGAAGTAGGAGAGCCTTTGATTTGGATCCTCACTGTGAGCAAGAGTTTGGCAGGAGAGGCACAGGATGCTGTAAACTCTACCAACTGTGCACACAGAACAACTCATATCCCAGAGGATGCAGACAGGGTCAGGGCCATCCTCTGCCTCTGTGCCATCTCTCAGCACTTTCCCCTGGCTGCCGGGCTCTTAGCACCAGCTGCCCCCAGAATCTACATGAAGGAGATTGTAGCCTAGGGCATAGCTAATGGCAAGTTATTTTTACCTTCACTGCTGGTAGGATTATCCAAAAAGAGACAAAAATCTTGTTTCCTCTGTAGACCTTTGAGTGATCCTGGCAAGCTCTTTCTGACATAGGATATCCCAAAGAGTCCTAGCTGGGAAGTGGTAGGGAAAAACAGACGTTTTTGAAGATGATTTAAACCCCTGCCTGTGCTGATCTTGCAGGGATGAGTCTGTGGGGGCAGTAGAGGCTATGTTATTGCCCTCTGTGCGTACCATCATTGTTTTAATGCGTGACACACTTATTTGATGATAACTTTGCACTAAATTCTCCAATAGCTTGATTGTCATTGTGTGTCAGTGTTGGCCTTGCATGATATTATTATGCCAGTTGACAAAAAATGTCACTTCAGTGATGTTTCCCAAGGCTCCTTTTATTGACATAATAGCTCTCTGGATTTGGAAGGCTTTTCAGTTGAGCTAAAGGCCTGGAGACTTTCTTGTTTTAGAAGCAATGGGAAGAGATGCAACTAACATCTGTACATTTGTTTAAGGCTGCCAGAAATTGTTTGTGTTTATGATTTATTTTCAGAAAATTGTATCAAGAGTACTTTAATAGGAGTACAGCCCCATCTACTCTTTGCCCCCTGGTACAAACTCAACATTACAGCTCCAGCTGACATTATTTCCACCTGCTTTTAAATGTGTTCATGTGCCTCTAATCCTGTGTGCAGCTTCACATTTGTACCCATTTCCTGTATTTTATAGGCACATGTGGTATGTCGAGGTTTGGAAATGTAAGCCCTCATTTTGTGCTGCTTGTTTTTTAATATTCATTTTCCCTAGCTACAGTCCTTGCTTAAAAAACCCAACTCAACCCAAACCAACCAAATAACCAACCAAAAAAAACCCAAAAAATCAAACAGATTTTTTTTTTCTGGTTGAGGTTTAAGCAAAACCTTGAGAACTTCCTTGCTATTTTATATATCTAGCACTTTTATTGAGTGAGTGTGCAGTAATTTGGTGGGTTTACTAAGTAACTTGACAGTTAATGGGATACATCTGCAATAGATTCCAAAATAACTGGCTGCTTAGAAATATGAAGAAGACTAGCATTTTCTCTCCTCTCTGTTCTTGGGAGAAATTCCTATCTGCTTCAGTTCTACAGAAGTGAAGATTCTATTAAAGACCCATGTATGCCAAGAGCTGCTACCAACTGTAATAAAACTAATTAATGCTGACCCTTCTAAACCTTCTACTATATTAGAAAATATGGATTTTAATCTAAAGGATCTAAGAAGCTACATTAAAAATACACAAAACCATACATACATCTGGAGCTACACGGTGGCTTTATGAGGCTTGAGAGCATAAAAAACCCTCTCAGCCATGAAAGAAAGTGTCCAGATTTCATTTTCCACAGACAAATTGGCTGCTTTGTATCACTGACCCATAGTTGTGTGCTTACTTGCTCCTATGAAAAGGAGAAGAATGGCAATATCAATAATCCTTCAGGTGGTGCAACATGGTCCAGAAGGGTTGGAAAGCCTTTGGTGTTAGGGAATGTAGACTTAGTCAACTAGGAGCAAAACTCTAACCAGCAATCCCATATTCCTGAGAAAATTTCTGCGTTTCCTAAACAGATTTCTTCATGACACAACAGCCAATAGCTACTCTATCCTTTATATTAAGGTTGATTTTTAGGGATAGCCCCCACTACAGGGAAGCCCATGCTAGTGTGAATCCATTAGAATGAACAGGTTGGGGGAGGAAAATCAAACATTCATGATGGAGATACAGAGTCTGAGTGAATGTATCTGGTGTTCTGTGGTTCCAGAGGGAATAAAGAAAAGGAACAAGATAAAGAAAAATAAGCAGAGTTCTCCTGGACCTGAGTAATTTCACCTATGAGGTGGTCAGCTGATCTGATATCTTCACTGCAGCTCAATAAAATTTCATTTGCCAAATTTTAGATGGCTTCAGATAGGTATTTAATGGTAATGAAGACAAACAGTTTTGGTAAACAGCTGATATGTTAAAATACACTCAGTGACACCGATGTGTCTAGATTGCAATACATGTGTCACTTTTCACTTTTTGTGGTTAAAAGGTTGGTAGAGGGAAGACCTTCCCCAGATTCCTTCTGCAATTTGCGAACAAATTCCCTATACTGCCTTGCCAAATGTTGTTTAAAGCTCTGACATGTATCTGTTTATTCGTTAGAATTCAACAGCAGGATAGAAACATAGAGCTAATGTTTATGTTCCAATTGAGAAATTCATTTATGTTGCCTCACTTAAAAAATTCTCCTCAGAGAAAATGTAAGTCCAAAGTTGATTTACCAGGTTTGAATTTAAGAAAACTATATTGTCAGAACAACCACACATTCCTTTTTGCATCACTTTTGAAATCTGTTTCCTATTACCATCTCTGCATCAGACAAATACAACCAAGTTATTTACAGGCTGTGAAAGATACTAAATCTTTTCTGAGTAATATTACATTGGATCACAAATTCTCACTTTTAATAATAATTGACAACAAACTAAAGCAAAGGATATTCACAATTAGTAACAACAGCACATAATGCTCTCCCAGTGCCTTGTATCTTCAAGACCCTATGCAGACATAAGCTGCTGAAGTCTCATTAACATTTACTTTGGAAGGATGTTAAGTATTGTTATCTCCTTTTTACAGATGGTGAAAGAGGCTCAGTAGGATTGTGACTCGCCTAAAAAAACCTCAGTCTAATTGCAGAAGCAAGACCAGAACTTGCAAGCTCTTGGCTCCTACTTGTGTGAGAGAGTGAAACACATTTTTAAAAGCATCCTGTGACTTAGGAATCCCAGTTCCAGCACACACCAGGGCTTGAGCGGTGCTGGGGCAGTGCAGCTCCTCAGGGGCACTTTGGGCTCCCGGCTCCCATTAACTTTGAGTGATTTTGGAGCTCTTGAAAACTCCTTTCAGTCTGTGGAGGGAAATGCACAACACCTGTGATTCATAGAAGCAGCGCATGGAGAGGCAGAGCAAAGGCTGGGAGTGAGGGCCAGCTCCACGTGCAGCTCAGCTACGATTCAGAAGCTGGAAGACCGAGCACTGAGCCTGTCTTCCAGGGCTGAGGAGTCGGGGGAGCCAGCAGTGCTGCCAGCTCTTCTCACTGACATGATTTTCTCAGGAGCAGAGCCAGGAAAGATCTAAAGACAGAACTCCAGCCCTCTAATAAATTTCAGCTTTGCCTTTGGGAGGAAGCCCTCCTTGCCTGGCCCCTTGCGCCTTGCCCTATATCTCCAGGAGAACGGAGCAGCTCAGGTGGATGCACATCCCCAGGCTTTCTTCACCCCTCTTCCTGGACAGCCCTCTGCCACACTGTGAATGGGGAAAATGGGGGCGGGAAGGTGGGCAGAGAGCTGTGGAAATCCCTGCAGAAGCAGATGTTCTACCATACTTCTGTGCATGTGATGGGAATGCAGAACCAGAGCGGAGTGGGAAGCAGCCCCTTGGGGCTGCAACTGCAAAGTGAGAGGTGCTGGGCAGCAGGGGCAGGCAGGGGGCATCTGTTGCAAGGCATGCAGGTCTTCAAATGAAGCAAAGGCCAGAAGAAGCTATTCAACATTCTAATGCCCAAAGACCTATGATAGCTACCCACATCAGGACTGGGATTGTAGCTGGCTGTGCAGCTCTCACCCACCCACACTCAGCCTTGCACCAGCATGCCCAAAGCCTCTGGAGATGAGGAAGTGAAAGGAGTTCACGCTCAAAGGAGGGATCAAAGACATCCCATATACACGTAGATGTCTGTGTCTTGCTGTTGCCCAGTTTTTTACCTTTTTACTTTGGCAATACCAGTGTGCAACTAACTGGAAGCCTGGAATAAGAGTGGCTAAAGCTGAGGAGGCAAATTTCTTCATCATCAGGAGAGAGACTGGATATTGCACAAAGTAGGACTGGCTTCCCCAAAACACTGCTGAGAAGGGAAAGAAAACCTTGTATGAGAAAGAGGATGCTGAGCCATGTGCAGAGACCTGAGCAAACAGGAGCTCTGGAGAAGGCAGACCATCCCTGCATCCTCAGAGGGGTGCAAGCCTTCTTCAGTGACCAGATAACAAGCCCTGATTTTCATGTCAAGATTTTAAACTTGATTCCTTTGCTATGGGCTTTGGCCTTTGACAGTGCTCAAAGGGATGCAGAGACCATTTACAGTACAGTCTCAAATTTGTGTCTATGTTTAGAAATGCTCGATAGCTTCATCACATTGAAACATTTTAGGAAGGTGTATAGCTAAGGGAGTACTCACTGCTAAGAAGATCTTGAGGTAATTCTGAGTAACGAGGAAAGGCCTCCCTTGTGTGGAAAAGACTACCAGGCCAGAGTATCAGCTTTCTAGGCCAAACCCTATTAAATTCAAGGGAAAAACAACTTTTAGATGGCCTTGTGCCTACACTTGGAAATTTAATTGAATCTGGAGTAGGCTTTATAGACTGAGGGACTCACAGCATGAGATTAATTGTTCATTGCAGTGATGACAAAGGCAAGCAGCAAACTGGCCAGCTGGTTCTATCCGGAGTATAAAGAAAATCTAGTCAGGATAAATCAGGTGAAGTCTCTAGATGGTAGAATGTCACTCCAGGGGCCAGGATGGGAAAAGATTAAGGGTCTCTGAGAAAAGTTGCTTCTTGATATTCTTTTTACTTCAATGTGCTAATATCCCAGAGGGGTATCCTTTACATAATATTGTTTTCACAAGATGAAGGGGGTACTAGAGCTTTGCCAGCTTCATGTAACTCATTGCAAATTCCTTGAAAAAACTGTTTAAAAATATTTATGCAGCAAAAAAAGCTATTTCACACATTTTGCATCAGCAGCCAGGTTTTAAAATAAACCAACCTGTCCTCAGAAATAGAAGAGAAGAAATAAAGATCCAAATTTGCAGTTGGTATAAATTAACAGACTTTCAGTGAAGTCAATGCAGGGTTACCAGTCTAAACTAACAGAGAAGCCAGTCCAGAAACCACAACCATGATTTTAAAAGTTTCAAAATAGGGTCTACAAAATGTTTTGTGGCTGTAGAATATCTCACAGAAAGGTAAAGCATGGGGACAGTCTCCAGGCGCCCTAGGATAGACAACAAATGGCAGCACTGGGACTGAAATTGCCCCTGAGGAATGTTAAATCAGTTAGCATGTAGTGTTTAAAGAGTACCAGTAAATAGCATGTATCAATCAATAATTGCTTCTTCATTAAACCAACTGGTACAGCAACTAGAGTTTTCTCATGCTCAAATAATTAAATATTTATTCAAATCTGCTAAAGCTAATTAAATACCTTTTTGGTTTTTTTTTTAAATTCTTGACATAAACTAGTGAATAAGTGAACTGTGAGCTCCCATGTCTCTCAGGTAGATCACTTACCTGAACCTTGGAAAGTTCCATCAGATGGGCTCTGTTTGCTGAAATCTTTGCTGTCACCCTCTTGCAGGGCACTGTATGATTTTTAATGGTATGTCCAAAAGTCAGAAGTTGGGAGTGTGCACATTCTCTCTCCTTTTTGGATGTGAAAGAGTGATCTTGGCACCCCAGGAGGGAGCGTAACCAAGGTATTGATTTCCCTAAGCCATTAAAAGTCTCTCTGGAAGGGCCAGCTCATGACTGGCCCTGAAAAACACACTGGTTAAGCTCACGGTGATGCAAAGATCAGATATTCTGATCACTTCTTCTGTGAGGCTCACTACGACCTCCTTATCTTACCCTCTGTCTTATGCTGCATAAGGTTTTTTCCAGAAGACTTCTCGAGGTTGTGAAAAGGAGCGTGATACCCACCCTCAGGAAAAAAAGAATGTGTATTTGGAGACAGACAAGGCTAGCTTGCAGCTACCTGGCAATCATGGGTGTCTCCTCCTGTTTGGTACCTCCAGCTCCTCTGCAGGCACGTGCCCGTGATTCCTGCCATAGCGAGGCCGACACCTTGGCCAAGCCCCACGGGTATGTTCAGCATATAATGTGATGGGAACTCATTCCAGGCCTCTGGGTACTACTATAATATTAGTATTACTGTCCCACAATGCTAACAAGAGTACACATTTTATGAGAATTCCGCTCTCAGGACTGGAAAAAGCAATCACTATTGGAAAGGGAACACAAAGTTTTTTGGCTGAAAATCTCACAGTGAACTTCAAGGCAGGCTCCTAGGACGAGGGGCCAGATCCTTCAGGTGACATAACCTGGCAAACATAGCCTTGCTGGGTTGATCAGGTTGATTCTGACACATAAGGATTAAACAGGAACTGACTGTGCTGAGTTTGCTTTTTGTTTACTGCAGCGGTTGCCACCAGGCAGCCCAGAGAGGATTTGCTGGCGTCTCTGAGGGCATGGGAAAATCAGTGTGTTTGGCTTTCCTGTGCTGAGCACTGGGCTCGGCTGGAAGTGTGGACCCCGAGGTTAGCCTTACATCACCAGAGGTGGGCGCGTAAGCCTACCCTCTGACTTCTGCCAGAGCTAAATTTAAAACCCTGATGGCTTAGCTGAGTTCTGTGGCAAAAAAGTGATGGGTTTGAAAGGGAATGAGAAAAAAATAATAATAAAAAATAAGAAAAAACAGGGAGAAACATCAGTAGAACTTTGGCACATCAAAAATGGAGAAAACAAGATTTATTTGTGGTCATCTGGGAGATATTTGCCTGCCTTTGATGAGGAGCTTGCACCAGCTACAGCTGGCTGGCTGAATTTCTTGAGCCACTGAACTCTTCAGGGCAACAAAAATTTTGCTCTTACGTGTGTGTGAGGTGCCTAGAAGAGCCAGGTCCTGATCATTAATAGAGATCCCTAAGCACCAGCAAGACAGCTAATACTAAAGACCTGTTTTCTAAGGTCAAGATCTGTCTAACATGGCCTGCTGTGCTGGTGGACAGTGAGTGCTGTTCTATTTCTGTAGTGAGAGGGCTGAGCCACATAAGCTTTGTAGGAAAACATCCACAGGCAAAGTTTTACATATTTACCATGAAAAAAGAGAAACATCATCTCTTGTATTAGATGAACTTGGACTGCTCTGTGTTACAGAAGTAAATGCTTCCCCCATGGAAGAAGAGTGTGAATGTTTTCACTGTTTGTAAATCATTCAACTGTCTATGTGGCTACATAGATGTGGTACATTTAATGCATGCTTTGCAGTAATATGTTTGTTGCATACTGTTGGATAAGGTGACTAATAGAGATTTAGTAGGTACACAGTATAAAAGCTGGCATTCTGATTTGCCATCATCCTTTTTGTCTTTAGCTATAACTAATAATTATAAGAAATATCTGTGTCCCAACTACTCTCAAAGAATCTTTTAAGCAGATCTTCACATTTAGAAAAACTGTCCTGATAGCTTCATTGTTTCACAGGAAAAAAATACTGTAGGGGGAAAAAAAAAAAAAAAAAAAGAGAAAGTAAGAAAGAAAAAAAAAAAGAGACAAAAAAGAGGAAAAAAAAAAGAAAGAGAAAAGGGCAGGTCTTCTGCCAAAATAAATCAATTATCTCATATTATATGTGTTTTCAGAAACCTTTAAAGATGAGGAGTAATGTTCTTTTTCTTGGAGAAAGTCCTTTCAAAAATGTTGCTGGCACTCTTTAAAGGTGGGTTGGTAGATTCAGGATTTAATAGTATCTAGAAACTATAATGTGTGATTTCCTATTTTTCACAAGTGTACCTGTAATATTACACAAAATGGGTTTAAAACTGGATAATTTTTCTATCTTTTTCTTTCACTGACCCGTTATTTTTCTTTTGCTGTCGTCTCTTACCTCCTCAGGTCAAATAACAGAATAGATGTGATAAACAGGAGGCTAACCACGAAAAGCATTCCCAGGAAGCTTGGCCTAAATATCAAAAAGAAAGATTGACAATATAAACTTGAAAAATAATATTGAAATATGAATAGTATGGTTGGATACTTAACATTTTCTTATTACTTTTATTTCAGACACATTTTCATTTATAAATTGCCTGGATAGTAAGGTTTCCATTGAAAGTTCATTTTCTGATTTGATTTAATTCCTCATCTTCTTACCATTATTATTGTCAGATAGATACAATACTTGTTCTTAGAATATTTGTCTGTTAATATTAGTCTTACTTACATGATTCTGTATTTTATTATTGTGACTGAATTGCTCTAAGACTCATTAAATTCATTGTGATATTGAAGACAATTTTATTGTATTACATCTGTTTCAGGATTCAAATGCTATTCATTTGGAAGGGGATTTCTATGCACTCATCCCATCCCCCTCATGCAATCAGTACTCTTAAGCAGTTCCAGAATTTTTTTCTGATAATTCTTTACAGTCACTGGCCTGACTAACAAAAAGACTTTGATAAGATACAATGAGATGAATCTTGCAAAGAAAAAAGACTGAGTTTTGCTGATTTTGGTGGAGATATCACAAATGTCATCATGATTGAATGAATCTTCTAACAGGAACCAGCTGATTTTATAGACAAAAGTCCTGATCCTCACTTTGATAAATCTCTTCTTATTTGAATGGAGATTGTAGTATTGGACCCACATGGAACTTGGTCAGAGGCCAACAATGTGCTGAGAATGGAGACATTAGTTTGTGATTAGAAATCTGATTCTATTGTTGTGCAGATTTACTCTAGCTATTGTCCTATAAGAGTGAAAAAGGGCAAGTGAGGTAAAACCCCTATTCCCTTAATAAGAATTACTTTTCACCAATACTCACAAGACCCCCTACGTGCTTGTTTTGTCCAGTAATGTGTTGGATGTGAATAGCTGTATGCCTCGTTTGTGCAAAGGTGGCAGCAAACTGAAAGTGCACATCATACTCCTATAAACTCCTCGGGAAGGCAGGGAATCTGGCTCAGACACTGATGCCAAAACGTGCTTGTACATAGCAGTTTGTGGTGGGTACTCCAAAAGTATGCTCTCTGCAGGGAGGGGAATGCTTGGCTGGAAGATGTTGGGACTTCCACTCCTGCACCTCAAAAGGACATTCTCAGCCACAGCGTGACTTTCATCTGCCTTTAGTTGGACTCTGGGTCAAACTTGAAGAAGAGAAAATGCAATTAAATGTTCTCCTGAGACTTAGCAGTCAAGTACTAAATATTGTGCAAGACTGTCAACCCACAAGCATTCTCTGCTATATGGAGATCTTGGAGAAATAACTCAACTCATGACATTTATGAGGAAATGTGAGTTTTTCAGTTATTTATCTCCCATGGAACCAAAACTAGGAACAGATTCAGTGCTGTATCTATTCCCGAAATTTAGCTCTCCGAGTTATATGAGCTCTTGCTCTGTGTTGCAACAACTTCCATTGACAAAATGCGATTGGATACATCTACTCAAATATTTTACAGATATTGCAGACACTAGTCATGTTGGATCACAAATCATATAGAAGTCCTATAAATGTGGAAATACCATCAGATATCTTTGCTCACTATACTGTCCGATGATGACTGCAAACAGTCATTTTAGTAGTTTAGTAGTTTGTCAAAGCCAATCCGGATGGTGGGATCATCACTGAGTTCCCTCCAAGTTGCTAGATTTGAACTTTAGAAAGAATGTTGTACTCATTAACAGGCAGATAATTAATTGTAGTGGTGAGTCTGTGGAAAAGCTACTGATGTTTAATAAGTCTTCTGTCTCTGGCTTCTGTGATGTTTTATATTAGCAGAAGTGTGATAGATCAGATTCAGACAGCAGTGCATTGCACGTATTTCTTACTAAATGGTTACTCTTGGAATGGAATCTATCTTTATCAAGAAAGAACATACCTGTGCTACAAAATATGTTGCAGGATTAGGATTTACCACTGTGTTTTCAGATGTGTGCTGTAAAGAAATGTATGTTTTCTGATGTATGAGGTCCAAAAGGAGCAGCTCAAGTGAAGACTACATTTAGTGGCATCCAAAATAGAAGTCCATTGGGTCAAACTAGTCTCTGGCTCATTGTCACACAGCTGAGTAACCACTTGTATTTTTGTCATGTCATTTCTCCCTCCGCATTCCCAGAGCTTCATTTATGACCAAACTATTAAGAGTGTTTCACTTCCCCACTCAAAAGAACATGAATGCACCTCCATGAAGGTGTTTTCTGTGGGCGTTAAATATGAATTCTGAGCTGTCCTCAAGGAAGGACAAGTGCACAAAAAAATGCACACATGCAAACACCCTGGGAAGCAGAAAGGAAAGCTTTACATCATTACTCCTTATTTCCCAACTACTCGGACTCATGTGAAGTTGACAGGAATTAATCTCTTACAATTTTAAGTACTTAATTCTATCACATGTACGTTCTAAATTTCAGGAAATCCCTTTGACCATATTTACTTCCTAAAGAAGCTTTTGGATATGATACTATTGTGATAATTTAACTCTTTTGCAGAATGAATAAAGTTTGAACATGCAAAAAACCTTCAATTTATATTTTTTTTTTAATCAACAAAATTTTGATTCCTAGACCAGGAACGTTAATGAACTACAGAGTTGCTGGCCTGTTAAACAATTGCATTTTTCAAGCTACCTTCCTATACTTCCTTGATTCTGCACAAGTTTATATACATTTTCACACAACATGACAATGGCTTCTTGCTTTCTGTAGATCAACATAAGATTATTTTGCCCTCCATATGTGATATTGAGCTATCTTCTTCTTCTTCAGTTTTGTCTCTACTTAACACTACAAGAGCTAACACTTTTCTGATATCACTGTTTAATCTAAAGAATAGCTGTACTTCCAACAAAATTATTATGGGTAGACCAAAGAGGGGGAAGGTGGCAGTTGTAAAGGGCAATATAAAAAACCTGCTACAAAATCTTTGTACCAAAAGGTGATCTACATTATCAAAGTCCCTGAGAACTTTGCTTTATGGTTTAATATATTTAACAAAATTTATTTCTATATATAAATATTTATATTCCAGGCTTTTGTTAGTCTCTATGCAACCTTAACAGTAATAGAGTTTTATGTTTTAATTTCCTTAAAGGAAAGTCCTATTTGGGACCCATGAATGCTTCAGTGTTTTGGAAAGATCTAAATATATGTCAAATATCTATGGAGACCTATGATTTCTTTTTTTCATCCAGCAATCATTTCACGTATTATTTTGAGAAACAGCACTATATGTACTGTAAATAATATAAAAAAATATATATGTGTATTATCTGATAAGGTCAAATAGCTCTGTCTGTTTGTTAATTACCCAAATACTAAAGAAAAGTTAGGCTAATGATTTCCAGACAGTTGTTATGCCATATCATGTTAAAGCAGCTGTTAACCATATGCACTACTGTAGTTCTGCTTATATTAACCATTATGAAATTTTCCTTGGGGAAAAATGCTCATGTGCTTGCAGAGAACCTCTGTGCCCTCTTTTTAAATGAAATAAGTTGGTTATTCTTAGAGCATGGTGAATAATTTGTAACAAATCACTTGGTGATTTTCTCCTGCTTGTGAATGGGGATTGTGTTTTTCCAAAGCCACCATGCACCCAAAGGAGCTGAAGTGTCACCAGCAGTTTGGTAGCTTCAACAGAGCAGGGGAAGTATTGGAAGAGCACTTCAAAACCAGTCCTGGTGTCAATGCACCCGTGCAGTGCTGGCTGTGGTGGCCTCATGGCTTTGGGACACAAGGTCACATCTATTCATGGCACAACCTTGTTGTACCAAGGCTAACGTGGCAATCCCTGACACTGCTGTTTAGTGCAGGACTATGGCCCTGCAGCAGGATAGGGTTTTATGTTTTATCTGACTTTTTTTTTTTTTTTTTTTGAGAGAGAGAGAGAGAGAGAGAGAGAATAATCTGTGAATTCCTAGGGGCTTATGGCAGCAAATACTAGAGCAATAGCCACCAGAGAAACAAGATTTATGGACAGAGGTCATCTCTTTTATTAGGCTGACTAATAAAGTTGGAAAAAAAGAGGCAAGCATTTGGGTCAAAACCCCTTTGTCAGATCCAAGATACAAGTATGTCTAGAGGATAGCTTGTGTGGATGACAGCTAGTTTGTTGTTGGAGGGGGGAGGGGGTTATGTGTTTTCCTCTCTCCCTGTTTTCAGACCATAAGAGACAATGTGTTTTCTTTATAAACATTGACTCTTTTTTCTTAAAACATTTAAACTGCAACATGATGTACCTCTATTGCCAGTTTAATAAGTATCTACCACTTGATCTTCTTAAACTTGCAGATTAATTTATCATCATGCATCATCCTAAGGAAGGGTATCTATATTAACTCAGAATGAGATGACATTAGTACTTACTTCAGGGACATTTCTCTGAATTTGTTACAGTTGTCTTTGTGCCCTCAGTTGCATTTGCTTCTGTGAGTATTCTAGCAAGTGTTCATGAACTTCAAGATGAAAATGATTTTTTGGATAATGATCACAGAAATGTTTTGTCTTACAATACCTACCCAAGTTACAGTGTAATCCCAGAGCTCAGAGGAAGGCAGTTGACATGGATATCACCTCTAAGATATTAGACATGTTCCTTCTATTCAGTGTGGGTAAATCTGGGTGTTGCACACCAAAAAGACGTGGTGGATGGACACCAGAGGAGGGTACCAGCTGTGGTCAAAGGTCTAAAATCATAGCTTACAAATAACAGCTCAAGGAATTTATATTGTTTATTCTACAGAAGAATAAAAAAGGAACTGTGATAATAGCCTTCAGATACATGAGGGTAGCAGTAAGAAGAAAAAAAAAAATTCTTTGCCCTTTGTACATAAAATGGAGGTAATTTAAACGAGGTACCTCTTAGGTACCAGAACAGTAAGGATATTGTTTCTATTATAATAAATAAACAAGCATTGAAATAGATTGTCTAGGGAAACCGTGAAGCCAAATCATCCAAACGACCCAAGAAAAAGTTAGAAAAACAAATGGTAGGAAGGGAGTACATATATGCCCTACCATGCTGGAGGTGGATCAACTAGATAATGTCTTATTGTCCCTTATAGGTCCTTTTTCTCTGACCTTAGGATTGGTAGCTATACAACAATGGCAAAAAAAAAAAAAAAACAAACAACACAAAAAAGATGCACTCTAAAGTTGCTCTTCAGTCTGAGTGCCTGACAATGTTCAGCGTTTTTAATCTGAAACCTGACTGTCACAATATAGCGATGTCATACCAGCAGAACTCAGTCACCCTCACAATGATCTGTGACTTAATTTCACAAGTGTATTATTAGATATAATATCAGTACAGTGCTGAACCTAATGAGCCCACTGAGTCAGTGGAGAGAAATATCCAGATGATAGGAGCTCCCACTCTGTTCTAGCAGACATTTCTGAGCCCAAACCATTACCCTCAGCAACCCAACGACTTGCTCAACTGTCTATTCCTGCTTATAATGGATCTGAAAAAATCACACTTTGCAAAGAGACGAAACCTGCTCAGATGATGACAAATAATTTGAAAATAACTGGTCTGACCGGGTGTCCAAATTGTTCGCAGAAAGCAAATGTTCATATGTGCAATGAGCATGAAAGATAAAAGCCTTTCCCTGGTGCTGTTCTTCCACTGAAGCCCTTACTCCAACCTGTGGCCTCATTAGATGACCTGTGAGCCAAGAACAGGGAAAGTATAAGAAAACAGAATAACAGAGTACAAGAAACAGTTCCTACTAATGCTTATTTTCTGAAGGAAAGTCTGCCCAGATGCTACAGTTATATTTTTTCATAAAGATCTTTTCATAAAAGGTCTGTGAAAAGTTAGTAAAGCAGTCTGGAAAACCAGTAAATTTTACTTTTAAGATACAGCAAAACTCTATATTAATATTTATAGTGTATATTTATTAATTTTTCTCTTTTATACTTTTGGGTGTACATGGGGCAAAAACTGCAGGGCTGGGAGAGCTGTGCATGCCTCACTCACATCCCTCCTTTATTGAATGCCCCATGGAATCCCATGGCTCTAAGGCCAAGGATTTTGCTTCTGACTTCCCAACTTTTCTTGCTAGGTAGGAACCCTGGGCAGCCTGACTCTTGCCTACAGCAGCTTCTGGCATAGATATCAACTTGCATGTGAAGTATTTCATACTTATAAAGAACTGAAAATATACTGGGATAGTGACCACTTCACCCCATGAGCATCTAGAGTGTTAAACACAACAATACTGTTGGCTGGACTGAGTTATACCCTAGTAAAAATAACTCCCAGAACTGTATCCACATGTCTGTTGGTTCATTAGTTTTGTTTATCTCAGAAACTAGGCAGAGAGCTTTTTTCAGATGTTTCCCACAGGCAAAGAGCTTTGTACCACCAGATTATTTGGAGATACCACTTTAAATTATATTGATCCTGCAAAATTGTGGTTTTTAATCCATTATGATGCCTATTACATAGTTTTATCTAAATAAAAGTGCATTCCTTTTCATCCTGTCCTCCAAATTCTTTACCAGTGCAATGGCTGCAGCAAAATTCTGGCTGGAAAAAGTCTTAATTAGCTGCCAGTGATGTCATGTCCATGTCTGTGTTAAAGCCACAGGACTAAGTATTCCTCCTTATTTAATGTACTGTAGAAATTCCATTTTGGGATAGCATTAAGATGCTTCAGAGCCAATCTTGTATTTCTCCCGGAGTTGAGATGCTTGGCCTGCAGCCTTCTGACACTACCCCAGTTGTGCTATAATGGTCCAGAAATACACTGCCTGTTGTGTTTTATTGCTTATGTGAAAACTGTCCAATTCCTTGTCAGTTGACAAGGGAGGAGCATTGCATTGAAGGATTGCACAGCAGTGTGTCTGGGAGCTGTGTTATTTCACACCAGCAGCAACCTTTCAGTGTTTGCACAGCAGCCCAGTAGAGCCTTGGTGCTCTTGCCATAGAGCAGAGAGCAAACCCCATTGTAGTCATTCTCTCTGCCAGAGAGACTAATGCATGTTGCCAAATATCTCCCCTCAACACATTTATTGAACATTAAACCAGCAGAATAGCATTGAATGAAGTCCAGTAATTTTATAGGATATATTTTAGTCACTAGACTTTGAAGACTAGTCCAATGTTAATTATAAAGTTTCTGTGTCTGGATAACATATTGTTAACAGTTATTTTGTAAGTGCTAATGGCAAGATAGAAGATTTCCAATGGTTTTATTGAGGAAGTGGCAATTAAAATGTTGAGCACTGAAACATACATACAAAATAAAAATAATCTTGCATGCACAGCACTTTGTGTCTAAAAGAAAAAAAACCCAGAAAAAACAGGGACGAATATTTTCTGTTGAAATAAATGCAACCATTTTATTTCTAGAAAGTTTTGCTTTTGAAAAAAACCCAAACGTTGATTTACTTGCCAACTTCAAATGTCACGAGTCTTGAACAAGTTTGACATTGTTTAAAAGCACATCGTGAAACTATTAGAAAGCTAAGACAAGTTGCTATGTTATGTTTTTCCACACTCAAAGAGCAGCAATATGTTCTCAGTTTGAGTAACTTCTTTTAGATTAAGGGAAACTAAACAAGAAAGAACAAAAGCGAAGTGATCACAAGAGTGTGTGGAAGTGTCTACACGGGACAATTTTTAATGTGTGGGTGGGAAGAGGTACTATGCAAGCACTGCCCCATGAGGCCAACTGGGCACACCAATGCTCCTATATCTATTTGCAATAAGAAAAAAAAAAAACAAAAACAAAAACAAAAAAAGGACTGTCTGTGGCTCTGTATCATCCGTCAGTTAGCAGGTTTAACACAGATTTTGCTTTGCAAAGCAAATGGCTACCACCTGCTAAAAGAAGTCCTGGTGACATGTATAGTGGAGATGGGAGTTGAGCAGCACTGGGGCTGGTTGTTAGCATGGAGTCGGTCAATGCGAGGCACATAATCCCTGCAAGCTGAGCAGGAGCCGGCTCTCCAGCCATTTGAGTGGGTTTAGGTTTGCTTGCAACATACCTGTTTTAATCTAAACCTGCTGCAGTGGACAGGTTTTAAGGCCCTTCCTTAATGCTTTTCCAGACAGCTCTGTTTCCAGACAGCTTGGTGAGGCTGGATTTCACATCCTCTTCTGGCTGATGTGAACTCACAGCTTTGGGGAGCCAAAAGCCGCTCTGGGCTCCCAGGGCATGTCCTCAGCTCCCTCAGCAGTCCCAGAGCAGGTAACAGCCTTTTGGCAGCTTCAGGATTCTGAGGAGAGTAAGGAGATGCATTTCCTAATTTTCCAGGCCCTCCAGGCTCCTGAGTATTGATTAGTCATAGCAGAACCACCCTGGACTTTCCTCTCCTCTCCCTCCTCCTTCTACTTTCTCCCTGCACAGTGGTTTGGACAAAGCCTTCCTGTCTGGGAATTTTCTATCTGTTTTCATTTCACTGCCACCCCTGCTAAGAAAAGGTGCATCAAAGGTTTCATATAACTTTTTGAAATAGAGATTCACTTTAGGATAGCCTACAATGGAAACCACCAGGGGAACAAATGCCAACTTTGGACTAAAGCACATTAATCTGCTGTTCTCTGTGTAACTTCAGGAAATTCAGTGAGCTTTCTCCAGTCAAGTCAGCCCATCTGAGATCTGAATCACGTCTGGAGAGTTCTTTCACTCTCCACTGTCTAAAGGGAAGTGCATTCCTAGTCCAGGTACAATTTGAGGTTCCTGAGGTTTAGTGGGGCAAACCTGGACCATCAGTCCAGAAGTCTGCTTGTTCACTTGCTCAGACAGAGCAACAAACCTACAGATATAAAGGTACACTAGCACAGAAAACAAAAAAATGAAGTGAATAAGAATCCAAGACTAAATGTTCAGTGCCTGTTGTTCCTACCTATTCCCTTGTAATTCCACAGGAGGAAAAAAAAAAAGAGAAAGAACAGGGAATCACTGCACTTGATCTCATTTCTTTTTTTTTTTTTCCTTTTTCTTTTCCCTTTTGCATGGTCATAAACAGTAGCAAAGGGGATTTTGACCAGCCTGAATTCCTAGCACCATGCGTAGTTCTCCAGCATGATCTGTATGGCAGAGCATAAGGACTGGGTTTTGGGGCTCCTTGCAGTCCCTGGGCAAGCTGTAGCAGAAGCCATCCAGCCTCCTCTAAAGCTCAAAGCTGTGGTGCATCAATGACGTCTGGCTGGACACGGAGGAAATATGTTAATGTAGATCTAAAGGAGCTCAATCCTGCTGACCTCCTGTGAGAGCCAAATTCTTTTTCAATGAGCTTTTGAAAATAAGTTACCTCTTCTCTGCAATGCAAGGCTGTCAGAGTGCAGCTTATAGAACAGGGTGTGGGAGCTTAACACCTCTGAGTATTGGGGAAGTTTGACTTCACACCTTCCATGATGTACCTCAGTAGTACCTCTCATTTTGCAGTAGTCAATCTTTATAGTCCACAGTCCCCTTTCTAATTTTTTTCAGGGAATGTGCCCTTCACCACAAAGGTAAGCCTTCTGGCAGCAGGAGGTTTGCCTGTTTCAGTTGCAATTTCCAAGGCCTTTCAAAGTAGTGTACAATTCCAGCAGACCTGCAGGCTGAGACCCATCCCACATTTGAATGTCACCTCAGCTCTTTTCCTTGAAATTACTAACCTATCTGATTTTAGACACCGAACCTGGCCTCAGGGGAGTTATCTGGGCTGATTCTCAGCAGGGGATAGGGCAGTCCTTAGGGAATGGGTCTGGTGCTGCCTGCTAGCTCTCATGACCACCTCCTGCATGGAAAGGTGGCCAGCGTTTGCTTCCGATGACCCTCATCCCAAACTGAGCCACATGGACATGCTGTCACCTCTGCTGCTGCTGCTGTTGTGGGGAGCTGCAGGAGCATCACTTGTCAAACAAACGCTTCCTGAAAATGGCTTTTAGCACAAGTTTTAGCACCAGCTTTAGCACCAGCTTTTGTGACCGTTGTTCAAACTGATGAGTCCTAAATGGGGCAAGGAGTATCTGTACTGGGAGAAGCAGTTGGAGTGCCCTCAAAGGGCTCACTTTAGCTAGTCCCTGGCCTGCACGAAGGGAGCAACCAGTATTAGCTGTTATATGGAAAATCCGGTAGTGATAAAAAACACTTTGGAGATCTTCAGCTGTAAAACCTTTCACAGACACTTTTCTAAATCAACTCAAGCTTTATGTATAACTTGATAAAAGATTTATTAGGTGAAGGAAAATAAATATGTTGAAATGAAAGGTATGGAAAATAAAAGTAATATACCTGTATATGGTTTGCCATACTGAGCTGAGCTAAACAAGAGCTTGCCTATGACAAGTTGCTTCATACAAGTTATTTATAAAAATAATAATAATAAAAAAAAACAAACAGAGAGGGAAAAAAAGGAGGACCCAGGTAAAATGATTCCATGTAAGGTCTATGGTAGAGTGAAGAATCTTCTGACCACTGATGGTCTGCTTTTCCAGGTGTTTCTCCAGGGTCTCTGTTATCTTAAGAGTGGACTTTGAGGTGTTCGGTGTCAGTGTTTGTGCTATTGTTCACAAGCCACAGTCATACTGCTCTTCAAGATCAAAAGGCATGAGGCAGCAGATTATGATTGGGAAACAGATCACTGAGGCCGATGCTGGATGCTTTCTGTAAGTGGTTAAATGATCTGTCTAGTGACCAAAGGGACCCTGACACTGTGAATTACTGTTATTAAGAAAGTTAGGAACACCTGGAGAGAGCACTGAAGCTTTCCAGGAAATGGTTATAGTGGTACTTTTGGTGTGTTCTCAGTAGTGATTTAAAGGCAATGTGCTTGAAAACATCCTTGCAGTACACTCTGAAAACTGTGCCAGGACTGAATTGGTGCATGAAGAGACAAGACACCAAGAGAAAAATTGTCTATTCACAGATAGATTTCTCTACTGAAGATGTCAGCATTTTTCACTGAGAATGATTCTGTCATTTGACAATCTTCTCCAGAAAAACCCATCAGTAACAAACATTTATTTTTGTTATTCCATCACCTAAAAATGTCAGCAGTGCTCTTTATGCCATCTCTCTGTGTCAAGACATATCTGTTCTGTAGGAAAAGCAGAGAAAACACTTCACACCAAGTAAATGTTCACGTGTGTGAACATTCATGCCATTATACTTTATTACAACTATACTATTCAGAGGCAACAAATAATATCAAACAGGCTAAAACAGTATGTCATTCCTGATTTGCCTCTGCTAGTGGACAAAAAGTTGAGCAGGGGCTTTTTGTGTTTCTTTTTTTCTTTTTTTTTTTTTTCCTTTTTTTGGTTGTGTTTTTTTCTTTCCATTGGACTCCACTTAAAATGAAACAACACTAGAACAGAGGTCAAGAACTTGGAAGAATTCATTCAAGCAGGACCAGGAACAGCTTGATTCAATATCAATATTTCATGTGTTCTGAGATTGTGGTTCAAACTATGAGATAGCAGAACACCATTTTTATAGCTTTCCATCTGTGAGAAGTTATTTCTCAAAGCACTCTTTATGAACAATCTAACAGATACTCATTTTTGAGATCATATATTCTGTTAAGTGGGATCTTTTTGATGCACAGTCTGGCTGTGATAGTAATTTTAAAACTAGAGAGAGAGTCTTAGAGGCAGATTCATAAAAATAAATGTCTTTCACACAAAGTTATTTTCCATGATGCATTAACTTCTCCTTTTCCAGGCATTTGCAGGAAAGCAATATACTCAATATTATATATTCGTGGAGCAAAGGAAGAATGAATCAATGTAGGAATCATAAAGAGATGATAAATCTTACATTTAAGTAATAAAATATACATACCCTTTCTTTAAAAAATATTTTTCTGTTTGTTTCATGACATAAATACAAATACATTTGGTTTGAGAACAGCTAAAACTCTTTGATGGTGCAGCACTAAGAGAATTTTGCTTTGATGCTCTTATAAATGTGATGCAGTTGTAGCGTATCACATACCAAATATTTAAGCCATTTTGGAAATGTTGGAAATCAGTTTAACCTATCCAATATTCAGGAACCATCTGAGACCAGCTGTCTTGACAGGCCAGGCTGAGACCTTGTTTTCTGTGCCCAACAGGACACTAGCATGGCTAGCATCCCATGCCATTACCTTTGATTTCCTAAACCTGATGAACAGGAACTGATTTAGAGCAGGCACGACTGTTGGTAGCCTTGGTTACCAATCTGTAGAAAGGCTTGCCACATACCTTTGAACTCACAGAGGAGTTTTCTTAACCCACACTGCCACCTTAGACCTGAATTAATCTTATCATGCTTTTGCAGTGGCAACAAGAAACCTCCAATGAATTTGTAGAAGCCACGTGGTGAATGCACCCAGTTACTTCAGTTACTTATGTCGGGGCTGAATTTGAAGGTGTTAGCATCTGTTGCATTCACCATCACACTATATTTGTGACATTTCTATGAGCTTTTGATATATGCTCCGGTGGCACATGACCTTCAAACCAAGGCTGCTTTGTTCATGTGTGTGTGTGTATGACAGATCAGGAAATTCTCACTCTTGCTGTCCCAACAGCCTTGTCCTTTTCAGTTTTGCTAGCTCCAGTTTTATGTACTGTAAGCATATTCTAGGACTCAGAAATGAGAACTATAAAGTAATTTCCAGAGGTTAAAACCTGACTTTACCAAGGGTGTTAGAAGCTCTGCCACTGTTTCTTGTGGAATCACGTCAAGTGGAGGTGGTAGATAAATCCAGGTTTCCTCACACATTTTCTCTTTTCTTTCTGCTGTCACTGCCTCCCCCCTCCCCCCCGCCCCCTTCCTTCCCTCGGTGGAGTCTAAGTGTATCCAGCAGTAGCAGCAGCTCTGACCAAGATGCTGAATATCAGGAATTACCAGACATTTCTAATGTGTAAGTGTTGACCAATTCCACGATAAATACATTATCAATCCAACGATTCTGGAAGAACCAGCGGTTCTGTGTGCTCTGTACAGAAAACTGTCCAATGCATCATGAACACACCAGCCTTGCAGTGCACACATGGATGGCATGTGGGAAGAAGTTACCACATGTGCTTTACCCAGTCAGGAGTATGTGGCAACCCCACTTGTGCAGATGGCTCTCTGCTGAAACAGTGTGACTTTGATGCTTTTCGTGGGTGAAGATATGATTATCAGACTGGTTCAGAAAGAGATTATCGTCTGTGGTGCTTTGTGAGGTTATAGGCAACCACCAGCGGAGGCCTACATTTCATCATTTGGGTTTAATAAGGAAATGTATTTGTGTATTAAGAAAAAGTGAAGGTTTTTTCTTATTTTTGCCCCTAAGGGAGGAAATACCTAACTCACTCAATTCAAGCTAACACATTTCTCCATTCATCTGCTCTGAAGCTTCCATCATCCACCTCTGTAACCTCCTGGAGTCTTCTGGGATTAAAGAAGAGTGATCAATATGCTTCATGGTGTCTTTTGCTCTTTTTCTTTGTTTGCTACATGTACAGGTCATGACTGAAGTATCAATAGACAGTTGTCTGTCGTGCATCTCTGTTCTCATGTTCCATGCACTTGAATTTTCATATGTTCAAATTTTGAAAGAGAAGAAATCTTGCACGTGTTCTAAAGGTGACCAGTGGCTAAACAGAGGTTTAGCTTTAACCTCCTCCAGTAAATTACTTCCACAGCAGGATCTCTTGACCACAAAGGCTATTTAATTTACTGTTTTGGGTTCTGGTTTGAATTGACCCAAAAAAGTGCAGTTGTTTTAATGGTTCTTGGACACTTTAAAATCAAAGCAAATTATCAATAATAAAATCTGATAACTATTATAGCAAATAGCTAAGAGCAAAAGCAATAGTAAATGAAAGGATCAGGTCACATGAAGGAAGTTCTTATGATGGTTTCTATTATTACAGGAGAGAGTGGCTGTAGTCTTCAGGACCTAGAAGCTCTTCATTGCTGTTGTGTTAAATCCCAATTTTGAAGACTGATGGCTCTCATTCAAAGAAAAAAATCATTATATGGACATATAGAAGATCTAATAGCTTTTCTCTGATAACAGGTTCATATTCCAGTGTTCATTCTTTTTCTATCTGTCTGAAGATTCTTCTCTGGTGGGAGCACAGAGAGACATCTGAGGAATGGGAGCATTACTGGGTATTACTTCTTAGCAGAAGGAAAAGATACATTTTGGAATGCATAGGGGAGACCTTTGATATTTCTCTCTCTCCAGATGACCAGACATCTAGAGAGAATCAGCTTAGATCCAACAGTGAAACTCTTCATAATAGTCTCCCTTATAAGCTTCCTTTATAAGAATCCTCTGAAACTTCTAGTCTGGAGAGTCTGCTTTGCTCAGTCTAAGAAGAGAAATGAGCCAGGAGTGAAGAGCAGCGTGGTGAAAGAGTTTTTGTAGATATCAGAAAAGAATAGATAAGATAAAGGATTTTTCACTCAAGCATTCAGCTCTGGAGATGTTTGGTCCAGCCTCTGACTCTCCTTTAAAGAGACCTGCAGAGGTTTGGAATGGCACTACAAGTACAATTTGTGGATGCACTGACATTTTCCAATGTGGGATACTAAAAATGGAAAGAAATTAGAAACTCATATGTGGGCTGTAACTTCAAACATTTCAACGGGATAAATACACACAGAGTCCTTAGCAATGCTATGCGATGTTTTTTTGAAATATATACTCCCTAATGTACTTGTAAGCAGGGGGAGTTAAAACAGCAATCAGCCAAAACTGAATAGGTACACTCCATCAGAATAGATTTTCCTTATAGTTGTCCTCAAAACAGCATAATTTCTCATAGTACTTGAAGCTGATTTAAGTGTTGGGTCCATGCCAATTATCTGTTAAGCCTTCTGTCTTTATTTTATAGCTTATATGATACAACTGACCAGCTCACTGAAACATCTGTTGTGCACAAAGGCAAAAAGGGCTAGAATCCTACCAATGTTTAGATGGCCACTTTGTCCCTTTTCTGCCATTGTTACCTCTGAGTGTGGCCTCAAATGCAGAGTATGCTGTTCTGAAATGTTGTTTCGTTCATTTTGTTGAGGTGGGAATGTATTGCTTGTTTAATCTAAGCTGATCTTTGTTAGCTAAGTGTACAATTAAAATTACAGTATTTGATGTAGATTTGGGTGGCTTATAGCACCAACCTCTCACTTCTGAGTGTAGAGTTAAAGTTCAGCCAGAGGTCTTGCATAACATGAGTTTTCAGGGATTTTAGAATAGTCCCCACTGGAGCGTTATCTACAACACAAACAATTATGCATCATTTGGCAATTCGGGACAAAATTTGATTAGGATACGCTCTGTTCTAGCAAATTTTAACATATTGAAGAGTGTTCTCTCTTTGCACAGCAGGTATTTCTGGCAAGACCTTAAATTGTTAGTGATGAAGAGGAGATTTACCACACTACTAGTCTTCAAGCCTATCAAATTTGGCACTTCTCTTAACAATCTACAGCATGATATTTCACCTAAAATATTTTATTGAAAGGTGATTGACCCTGTGCCAAGGAGATCTGACTCTCTTGCTCAGAAACAATTATTTAGTTTTCATTATATTTTATAGGTTTTATTTAACCCAACACTGCCTAGTGCCTTCAGTACCATATTTTATAAACACCTTATAGTGAATGGCAGCATTTTAGAGAACAGGGTCCCGTCCCAGCAAAACTATTGCACATTTCAACAATGGGAGTCTGTCTGTGTCATAATTGTCTAGTCTAAGCGAGATCCTCCTACAGTAAATGGAATGGCCAGGCTCTAGTGAGGGACTCCCATACCAAGTTCCAGCAAGAAAGCTCTATTCAAGGTTGTCTGTTCACTGAGAGATTATGCGTTATAATCTTAAATGCTGGAAAGGAAAAGATATCCTAATGGTTCAAATTCATCAAGCTTAATGGCCACCTCAGTCCATCGTAAGATGCCATTCTTCCATGAGTCAATAAGTCAATGATTTGGTTTCAGCTGTACTATCCAGAGCCTCAAATGCATATCTTTTCTAATTTTTCTGCTGTAACTCTCTTTCTTGAGTTTGAACCCTAATGATTTAATTCCACAGAGAGAAAACATTACACTGTCACCTGTAGAACAGAGAGACTGAAATTTCTTCAATGTCTGTCAACAGTGGCATCTGAAAAAAAAAAAAAAATCTAATTTGAAAACAGTTCAAAAATCCATGATGTCAAATAAGACACTGCAAAGAGAACGTGTATTTCAAAGACATACATTCAAATCAACTAAAATCGCTTGAATTATAAAAATTCAGACAGAAAATTTTTCTTTCCAAGGGCTTACATGAGGAAAAATAGAACTCTGTGGAGCATTACACTGTGGTGAATTTATCCCAGTTTCTGGTTGCAAATGAACTTTCTGCCAAGCAGAGGTCAAGAGACTGATTTAAGCAGCCCTCAATTGTGTGAGCAAAGGTGGGATCAAGAGCTTGCTTGGGTAAGTCCAGTTGTAAAAGGACAGACAGATCACTTTCAACCTCATTCAGTCCCCATGTCTCTTCTCACCTCTTTTTATAAATATGAGCTGTATGCCAACTTTCTAATGATATCTTGAATGGATATCTAATGATATCTTGTATGTCAAAACCCTGGGACCCATGAAGTCCTGTAGAACTACATTTTCTCTTCCCTGTGTCCCTGCTGCTGTAAACATAGCAGCTACAGCCTTCATCCATCAGCAAAACATTTCCATGCTTTTTTCCAATGTTGTTGTCCCCTTTCTTTTCCTCCATCTGTTCAGTTTAAGTCCTTCACCTCTTAGGTTGCAAGTCCATTTAAATATCAACCTTCTGCTGTATGCCAGGTTATAGCATACATTGAACCATCAGCTTTGTTTTATTTTCATGTGGAACCTTATCACACTGTTTCTTGTTTTAAATAGCCCATTATTCACTGAATTAGGTGAGTTTTAAATTTAATTTCATTTTCTAATTAGAAGTCATTAATATTTATCTGTTGGCTGTTACCTGATCACAGTAATGATGCAAATGCATTTTATTTCATGAATATTTGGTTCTAAGTGTCTTCTTTTCTGTCTTCTCTATTTCTGTCTGCATATATTATCATATTGAACATCATATTTAGATGAACTGCCTAAGAAGTTCATTTGTTGGCATGTCATACCTACCTATATGTTATTCTCAACATCTACCCGTGCCTGTCAATTGACAAAGCCTCCACAACCATCAGTCCTCCTTAAGGAGTAGTCTGGTTTCAGAGGAATTCAAGAGATGGTTGAATGCCTCAGAGATACAAAGTGCCTTAAACCATTGTAAATGCAGCTTTCTAAAGAGAGGAGGAACACCTTGTTTAGTACCTTCACTGAGAAACATGTAAACTGAGATCAACCTTTGGTGTCCTGATCCATCAGCCGCAATACAAAGAAAATAGGCAGACGTAGGAGGGCTGTTGAATGGTAGAGGATGATAGGGAGTTGAGGATGCTGAAAAAGCTATTAAGGTGCATACAACAAAAAGTCAGGGAAATAAAGTTTGTTTAGTTCTGCCCTCATGAAACAAATGGTTTATTGTCTCTTCTGAAGAGCTGTTACTTGCTGCTTTTGGCTCCCCTGACCATCTCCTTATTTTTTAATCTCCTCACATCTCATCTTCTCCATCTGACTTCTATTTAGTTTCCCACTCATATAGTCATATAAAGTCATCTATGCTAAAAACAGATATGGCTGATGTTTTGTTTTCTTTTTTTTTTTTTTAAAGGGATGGAGGGAGGAGGGAATTCTAGCTTGCAACAGAACCAGACGAGTTTACCAAAGCTGCCTACCCATTCCCAGCCAGCCTCGGGACATTGTATTCAAACAATATTTCATAAAGCAAATTCCTTGACAGTTGAGGTTTTACTAGCCCACTAGAGAAATACTGCCTCCCTTTCACTGGTTTACTTGTCTCTACCAGTACAAAATTTAACTTTACACATTGAGAAAATGGATGTTTTTTCTTTTTCCTGCAGCAATGATACAGAGGGCATGTAACTGGCTGCAGATGCTGAGTCTTAAACAGCATCATAGTGTAAAGCTTCATTACATTCCCGTGACTGACCAGTACAAGAGAGCCCTCTGAGGTAACCTCTGATTTGCTTTGGTGGTCAACATTGTGCAACAAGGTTTGTCTACCTTGTAATTGCAGATCTGCCATCTCAGAACTACAGTGCTTCACCAAATTGACACAATAGGAAAAAATTTTTAGGAAAAAGGTTGTAACATAAATAGAAGGAAACAGAGGCAGAAGCACAATTCAGTGCTATTTCAAGAAAGATGAGACTGGATATTGATAATTATTTGCAAAGGATACAACAAAAACTTCATAGCAGAAACATCCACTTGAAACAGAGACTGGAAGTCAGCCAAAACCCCTAATCTACCAGCGACAAATCATGGTTGTGTAAGACATCCTCCAAATCATAGTAGAAAATAAAGAGGGGAGGGAGCAGAGCAGATGTTTGGAGGTCATTAACAGGAGCTCAGTTTTCCTTGCCTGGTGGCTACCTCTAGAGATATCTGATTCCCAGAAATTTCCTCGACCTCCAAACATCTGCTCTCTTCTTCCATTTTCTTTATATCCATACTGCAGAGAGCCTCATGCAGTCATAACCTTTTCAGTCCTCTCTTAGAAAATATTTGTATCTCATCCCCTAGATCTTGGAGAAAAGTATTTAACAGGTCTGAGCCTATTATTCATGGTAAGACCTTTATGGTCATTGCAGTTGATGCTACAATGTATTACTTGGCACTTTTTTTTTTATTTGCTGTGTGCTGTGAATGTACACATAAACTGTAAAAATAAGGTAAGCTAAAATGCTTAATTCTTTTCCTTTGAACCCTTAGACACTTTCCTTATGTTCTATATTTTGCCATTTTACTGCCTTTTTTTATCATCTACCCTTTGTCGAGTCCTCGGTCTCCATGAGAACTAGACATGTCCAAGGCAGCTTTATTACTGTGCAAAACATGGAGGCCAAACACATATTTACAAGTATGATTGCTACTGCTTTTTCTTCCTCTAATGGTCAAGCATATCTAAGGAAAGTTCTTGTTTACAATGGTTCTGGTATTGCTCAGGAATCCATTATCTATAGCCATGTAAAATGTTTTCCCATGGGACAATGATAGCCAAAGTCATTCTTCCTTTTTGGATGAGTAGTACTGTATTTACTCTTTTTTTTTTTTTCTTTTTTCTTAAATTTTCCCACACCTCCCAATTTTCATTGAAATAAAAAATAGATTAAATGTGCTGCAATCAGCTTCCTTCATAATCTTCTCGCATCCCTCACCACTCATGTGTAGCAGATAGCAAGTTCCTTGTGTGATCACATATTCTAAGCATCTACTGCTCATTAATATAAGTTCCTAGAGTAAATATTTTCTCTATATTATCTAGTCTACTAGGAGTATTTTTAAATTCTTTTTTTACAGAAGTTTTGTTAATCTATTTCTCAGAAAACTCTTGGTATCCCAGATATTTTGGAGTCATTGTTCTCTGTTCTTCTGCTCACATCCTTGCCAGGATAAGGTGGTTTTTGAATTAAGGAACTGATTTTTCACCATGACAATACATCTGCAGCTAGAGAGGGACTAGGTCCCTTTCTCATAATTTGTATCCATGGGAAAACCTTGACAGTATAGATGTGAAGAGGACCTTGGAGTTAAAAACTACAACCTTTGCATAGAAACCTAACTGAGAGACTGTTGAGAGAGCTCAACAGTCAGCAGCCACCCCCAGCCTTCAGGCTATTTTGTGGTTTCTTCCTTCCTCTCTTACTGTGTTGATGTCTCAGAGGATCCTCTGTGGCTGCATTTTCTTTTACTTGCTATTCCTTAATATTGTTAAATGGTCATATGCAATTTTTAACTATTTCAGTCCTGAAATCTCATCAACCCTCTATCTGCCCTTTGCATCTCAGTTTCTATCTTCATTTCTCTGGATGGCCATGCTCAGGTTCAGCCCAGCTGGGCTAAAAGTGAGGAGGAAAGCTCTTCCTGAAGGAACTTTAGCGTGGGGTTTCGGGAGTCAAGGTTTGATTCTGCACTCCACCCAATCTTCCTGTGGACAAGCCTTAGGGTCTAACTACCCTAATGAGGGAGAAGTGTCCATTCTTACAGAGATGAACTCATTCCTTCTGGAGGAGAAATGATGGATTGAAGTGAATCTGGACTGTTTTGAACTCTTTGGATGCTCTGGACTTGGACAGAGTAGTGTTAGTGTTAGATTCTACTTGCTAGTGAGATAACCCCTTCCTTCCAGGTGGGAGCAAAGCCCATGCACCTTTATTCAGGGTCCAGCCCCACCCTCCCAAGATAGTTTACTGAGGTTTATGTGTCTTGAGCTAAATGTGTTGGTGATACACAGGCTCCACCTGGTACAGAAAGGAGACATATCCCATCTCAGGCACAGGCCACCACATGCACATAATTTTAAGTTCAAACCTCATTGGTGCCTTCCCATCAGCTTCCAGCAGCAGTGTGATGATGAAGTCCTAATTTCTAAAAAAATTAGAGATTCAGGTCCCAGCTACATCAAAGACTGGATTTTGATCCATAAATGACTGTGAAAGCTGCACTCCTCTGGGACAATGGACTTTTAGACTTCCTGACAAAAGCGTAAGGACATCCAGGAGCAAGGAGACAAAGTCAGCCTAATCCGAATAAGAAGCAATTTCCTATCTTTAACAGTAATTAAACATGGAAGAATTTTACCACAGAAGACCACAGACTTCAGTAAGCTTAGGTATCTTTCTGAAAAGCGTGACCATCTGGCATCTCTAGCAACAAAATGAGCTGGATCTGAGTTGCAAAGGGAAAGAGGAGGCTGGCCTGCATGAGCCTGGTGGTCTTTTCTGGTCTTGGACTCTGGGAGCTGATGGGTTCCTCTGGTCACACCATTCATTTATGGTCACTGTGAGAAGGAGGAGTCATCTCACAACATTCGCCTCTCTTCATTAAGACAACAAGTTAAATAAATCTTCTGTTTCTGAGCAGCAGCTAGCAAAAAACTACCTGATAGGTTATCATCTGATTGAAACCTGGGAATGCTGTGATTTTATTTGTATTTTCTTCTGAAGAAGTGAGGGGTCTGGCCTCTTCCTGTAGTAGTTTTAGTTTTTGTCGACTGGAATTAGCCTCAACTAGACAGTTCCAGGGCTGCAACAGCACTACCTAGTCGTGTCTCCACAGTACAGAGGCCTGCTGACTGATGTTGTTCTCTGTCTGTAGTAATTTCTTGAAGTCTGAAGTGCATCAGTCTTTGAGCAAGACGCATGCAGTTATCTGAATGGACTAGGGTACCCATGAGAACAAAGTGAATCCCCATGTGGTTTCTTCTGCCTTTTATAGTTTCATAGAAAGAAAAAAGCTATGGCTAAGTCATGATTAAGAATTGAAGGATACATTTTTTAATCAAAGGTTGGGGCTATCTTATATCCAGTGTTTTTTTGGTGTTTCTTCCAGACCTGTCCTCCTTCTCTGCCCTTAGAGGTCAGAGGACTATTTAGTGAGAGAATGATTTGGATAGAGTACGGATTTTGAGGTGTTATCTGTGACGGAGGCAGATGGAGGCTGGCTGTGCTGCACAGCAGGGTGTTGGTTGTGGGTGCTGGTGAGCTGTGTGAGTGATAGGGAGGTCAGGGCATGGATCTGAAATGTTCTGAGTTTTGGAGGGGCCAGGAAAACAAGCTAAAGCAACAACTACATGTGATGTGCTAAATTATGAGGCCAGCAGAGAGAAGTCAGAGAAAAGGGAGTGTCTGGGCAGCGTGGGAGGGAGCATAAAACTGAAAGGACACAGAAGAGGTCTGTAAGCAGAAGGAATTTGATGCATTGTCTGGAGCAAGGTGAGAATAGATGTGGGAGGGCTGAGGAGGCTTTGGACTTCAGGGTCTTGAAGTCCCTCAGGGCTTTTGGGAGAGAGATTAAAGTTAAAAACTTGAGTTTCTTGCTGTGGATAGCCATGAAACATTTGTCCATTTGAGAACTACTAGGAAAGACCCTCTTTAGTGGGTCACAGAAAATCTCTTTCCTCTCCCTATCAGCTCCCATGTGCTTCATACACATGACAACTGCTGCATCCTCTTCACTATATGCAGGTGGGATAACCTTGCCCAAAAGCCTGGGCAGATCCAGACTCTGTAAGTCCTCAGGTAACATAGGAAACTAAAATTAGAATTTAGACTCTTCCATCTGTTTCCAAAGTCACACTAAAATCTACACTTTAATCAAGAAGTATTTGTCATACATTCAGGAAATTCCTGAAGACCCCTTTGAATGAGATTTTTGATATTGGAAAACTAGGGAACAAATCATGAAAAGTGAATGAATCTACAGGAGCTGTAAGCTCTTAATTTTTATACCACTGTGGCTATACTGATATTTTAGTGGTTTAGGCACAGTTGTTTTATCCTCACTCTGTCTCTGGACACTTCTTGCTAATTTCTCTCTCTACAACATCCCACCTTTTCTCCTCTCATTCAAAGTATCCAATATTTGATTGTCTTAATTATAGCAATTTCTATGTTGCCTCCTTTCTTACTTAAACCTCACCCCCCCCCCCAATCTCAAGAATTGATCTAGCTTTTTATTGAGGTGCATGCATCCCCTCCTGATTGGTTTCTAAATTAATTCTGCTTTAAAAGCTGTATAACACAGATCTTGTTCTGCATCATCTTCAGCCAGTCACTGCTTGTCATTTCAGATCATTTTCTTCACTGTCTCATTGTCATATACACTCGTCTCACTCTATTAAAGTATGAGGAAAAATCTTCCTTCAATTTGTCCACTATGTGTTCTTCTTCATATGCCTTCCATGGTATTCATCAACTTCAGAATTTCAAAATTATGATTTTTTTTTACTCTGACAGCACAAGCTCAAGCCAGAGAAGCCTGTAATACTTCCCTTTGAGGGTTACATTCTGCATTATTAATGTGTGTTGCTTTACTTGCCCATTCATATTGCAACTAACTCTTCATGCCAGCATGTGATCCTCTCTGGATAAACAAATAGTCCCAGAATACACAAGGGAACCCAAAGCCCTCATTAAAAAAAATGAAACGGTCGTGTTCAAAAGAATGAACCCAGTTAACTGGGTCCTGCAAAATCCAATTTTCTGACAAAGATGTCCAGACCATTCATTTTTAAAACCACAGTACTTTGTGTTATAAAATGTCTTAAGTCTTTGAATTTTCCCTTTAGCCACCATTAGGTCATATTTCAAATTCCTGGTACTCTTACTTAATCTTCAATAAGTTAAAATATTATTAGGTATATTCTGAGTCTGTAACACTTTCCCTAATTATACAATGAACATAAATAAAATATTCATCATATAATCATGATTCAAGGACATAACATTCCAGATAGGTTTTGATCAATGGTGTGATGTCCAAGTGGAAGCCGGTGATGAGTGGCATTCCTCAAGGGTCAGTATTGGGACCAGCATTGTTTAACATCTTTTCAGTGACATGGACAGAGGGATTGACTGCCCCCTCAGCAAGTTTGTCAATTACACCAAGCTATATGATGTGGTTGACATGCTGGAGGGAAGGGATGTCATCCAGAGAGGTTCTGACAGGCTTGACAGGTGGGTCTGTGCAAACCTCCTGAAGTTCAACAAGGGCAAGTGCAAGGTCCTGCTCATGGGTCAGAGCAAACCCAAGCACAAATATACAGACTGGGTGGAGAATGGATTGAGAGAAGCCCTGGGGAGAAGGACTTGGGGGTGTTGGTGGACAAGAAGCTCAACATGAGCCAGCTACATGTACTTGCAGACCAAAAACCCAACTGCATCCTGGGCTGCATCAAAAGAAGTGTGACCAGCAAGCTGAGGGAGATGATTCCCTTGTCTCTGGTCTTGTGAGTACTGCATCCATTTCTGAGGCCCCAGCATAAGAAGGATGTGGACTTGTTGCAGTCAGTTCAGAGAAAGGACCACAAAGATGATCAGAGAGCTGGAGCACTTCCCCTATGAAGACAGGCTGAGAGAGTTGGAGTTGTTCAACCTGGAGAAGGAAAGGCTTCAGGGAGATGTCATAGCAGCCTTGCCCTGGTTTGTAGACACAATGCATGGGAACTCGAGATGTCTAAGGATGCCAGGGATATGATCCCTTTTAGGTACGACTTCTCCCGCTCCACCACAGCTGTATTGTGTATTGTATGTATAAAACCCAGTGAAAAGCCACTGCCATCATCACTGGAACAGCGTGTGGTGAAAAAAAAGAAAAAGATATTCATTCTCTTCATCCATCAATTCAGATTTTTTCCACAAAAGTGTTATTTCTATTACTTGTTCTATGTTTAACATAAGTACGAAGACTACCACCACAAACAAGCGAAGACACCAGCAGCCATTGGAGAAAGGGAAAAAGGGTGGATGTACTCCAAAAGTCACATTTCCAGCAAACATACCCAGCTGAAAGCTTTTGAAACCAGTTGGAACGTCTAGTTAGTGTTCAGATCACTGCACAGAGTGTCACATGTGGCTTCTTCACTGTGTAAAACAGTAGAGGAACATCCAAAGTGCTCAGGAAGTCAAGTCACATTTCTGCCATGCCACTTAATGCCTTAATTTGTGTGGAGTTTCTTTCATTGAGTACAGAAGGTGCTGGAAGTTTCCATCCATTTTATCTTTTCCACAAAATTCTGGATTTTTTTTTCCCCAGAATCCAGCAGCATGAAGATTTCTCTCTTCAGATTTTTATTCCTGGTGCCAGGTAGCTAAGACTGCTCAACTGTGTCTACAAGCATAGTTTAAAAAGACAGGATAGGTGGGGAACCTCTGCATCAGTGGCAGCACACAGGCTTCATGCATATAGAGCAAGACCAAAGCAGATAGAGTATAACAAATACCTCTTCTCCTCTCAGCTTCATTTTCTACTTCCACATGTCCTTCATCCAGCTCCAGCCCCTTTTATTTCACACTCTTGAGGATACACAAGATGACACAGTGAAATCATATGATTAGTGTGAACTTGTGGATAAGGAACTTCCATTGGCCTGTTCACAACCTCCTTTTTCGTGAGTTCTGTAATTCTGGATCCTGGTGCGGTTGCAGTGTTTGCACACCTAAAAGCTACATGAAACTAGGAAAGTTGGAAAGCTTTCAGACCATGCTATTTAGAGTATATAGAGTATATAGTCTCTCTGGCATCTGCAAACAGCCTTCACTGTGCTTACTTTCAGGGAAGATAAGAATGTTCTTTGGTTTCATATGTCAAGGAACTTTAGGATCCTGGCTTGTATACACAGACCTATATTAAATTATAATTTAGCCTGTTATGTATTTAAAAGCATTTAGATAGACACACACACGTAAAACTATATTTACACCTCCAAGTATATATTCCCTACATGTTAAATATGTGCTGAACATATATTTAATGAAAATTTATACTGAATGTTGAATTACCCAATTTCTTCACTAGAAAGAAGAAAAAAGAACAGACAACAGACAACAGACAGAACAGACAACTCACCTAAGAAAAAAACTTTAATACTTGCCTTGATTTTGAGGCAGATGGAACCAGTCATGATCCTTTAGACTGATTTCCTGGGAAATGTCAACATTATATTCATAACTCCAGGCTGAACTATTGAGTATGAATGCAGCAAAGCAGGAGAAGCATTCCTTGCATTGCTGGGAGGCAGAAGATAGGCTTGTCCCAGGTGAGCCATGGAGAAAAGGTAATAAAATCCCACATGATAACTGTGTTACTCAGAAAACAAGCAGAACCATGTAAGCCAGCAGAAATTTGTTCTGTACATGCTCCAAGCTCCAATTGACCAGCATAGAAGCAGCCAGCACATCTTAAAACCATCTTTCCCTACCATTCTATGCGTTTAGCTCTCCAGGTAAGTTAAGTAGGAAATGGCAAGAGTATGTAGGAATATGATGGAGACTTTGGGAAATTCAAGCTTAATGAAATAAAGAAAAAGTCAGTGAAGAAACTGCAAAGAAGCAAAAGAACCCAAACCACAGCTTTGAAACAGTAATGGTAGATAATTTGGTTTTGTTCTACTTGAGAAAAGTGATGATACAATGGACATGGAGGTTTATACACTAGGTTTATACTGGAATTCCTCACCTGTTACTGAAGTACTGAGAAGTGGACAAGAACCTTAAGGTTTAGGGGACTCCTGAGCTGCAGGAAGTGGTGGGGGCCACGTGCCTGTTGGGGAGCATGGGAGTGGCAAGGAGATGGAGAGCAGAGCAATTCTGGACTTGCTCACTCCTATACTAGAGGGATGTCAAGGAAGTACCTTACAGCAGCGATTCATGGCTGGAGGCCACACTACCACACCACAGTACCACACTACCTCACAGCATCCAGGTGTGGAGCCTGGCCATGGCACGAGTCCGGGAGCCATCTCTGACACACTTCTCTGCACACTGACAGCTGGTGTGTGGTGCTGGTACCAGGTTGGGGTGAGGTTGTGACACCACCTCTCCATGCCCAAAAAATTCTTTCTGTTGCCATGAGGTTGGCAATAAAAACTGTAGGTGTGTTTGCTTGCTGGATCTATATGTGAGGTAGGTGTTAACCCAACCTATATGTGAGTGAAATTTGGTGACCTGAGCCTACCTTCAACTGTGTACCAGGATATATGGCAAATCTACTGGGATTTCTTCTTGCATCCTCTGCAAAATCATATTCCTCAGCTATTCTGAAATGGCATTTTCAGTTTGACTGGGGAGTAAGGATGAAGGGATGAATGAACTAAAACTCCAGTCAGGGTAGCACCTGTAAAATTGACATTCAATAGTACATTCAATGAGAAAAAACACAGTATCTTTGGTGCATGTAAGCAGTGCCATTTTCCAGCAAAGTGAGCGAATACAATTTATGCCACAGATACTTTTTTCCTGCTGAGAAAACTCCTAAGTTTCATCTCTAAGTGCCAGCATTCTATGTCTAAATATTGCTTATGCAAAAACGATACATAGGGTAAGCAGAGGATAAATATTCCATGTTCAGGGAATAGGAGGAGTTTATGGGGTTTTTTTAAATAGTTCATTAAGAAAAAGTGAAGTACAAGAAGAGTATGTTAGAGAGTAGACAGGGAATTTGAAATGAGGTAAGTGAAAGACACATGATAATTTACTGCTTCATTCTGCAGAGTACCACATGAATGTCATCAGCATGTATGGATAATTTAGGCCTTGGATGCACTAATGGTGGCTTATGGCATTCCTGTCTGTTCGTACTCTCTTGCCTGTTGCCTCTCTTTGCTTTCAGACTAGGCTGACAAAATGATTCTTGCAGCAACATAAGATCAGGTGAGGGGTCTGGATTTGCAAAATGCCTTCTTTTCCTTAAAAAAAAAAAAAAAAAAAAAAAGGTTTTCTTAGAGCCACTTTCCTGACATGTTTCACAGCCTTTCCCCACAAACAGCTGTCCTGGCAGGGCTGCAGGGGCACTGTACTGCAGCTCGTAAACTGGGAGAAGAGCAAGGGATGGAACAAAACACAGAAATACCTCCAGCCAGTATTGCCACTAGGGACAAGACATTGCAGGGCTGCAGCCTTAAATTCTGCTTCTAGCTTGGCTCAGACCCACAGTGGGACTCTGGCAAAGTTACTTGGCATCCCTTTACCTCAGTACCTTGATTTCTTATATTGTACAATGGAGTCACCAGTGGTTACCCAACATGGTGAAGATCTGAGCAGCACATGAGGTATTGTCTGTGAATGTGTGTAGTACATGATATATTGCATGTGCAATAATTACACAGAAATTACACACTCTTTCAAACATACCTGCACATACTACTCCTTTCCTATGGACATTTTTTTTGAAACAGGCTTATGGCCAGAAGTGAACAGGACTATTTCTCTGGGAATATTGTTCAGTTGCTAATTTCACTACCGGAACTATGTTGCTGCACGTTCTGGCCTCCTTCCACAACTGCCTCTATTGAAAATAAAG
Organism: Myiozetetes cayanensis; assembly: GCF_022539395.1. Lineage (NCBI taxonomy): Eukaryota > Metazoa > Chordata > Aves > Passeriformes > Tyrannidae > Myiozetetes > Myiozetetes cayanensis. The sequence continues at coordinate 80,019,621 of NW_026087411.1, read as the reverse complement.
GGGACTGATGAGCCTATGGATAATGGTAAACATATGGAATGCAGGCAGTGCTATACTAAAAGCCAGAGCACATTAAAAGGTATTTTAGTTGTTGGCAGCATAAGATCAGTGTACGAAACATCATCTAAGAGAGAAATCTCATACCAAAAAGTTTTATACTCTGACAGCATTTGGCATTTTTCTTTCACTTATCAAAAAAATGAAATAAAAAATTACTAATTCAAAGCAAGAGCCAAACCGTTAAGTCTCAAATTAGTTTGTCATAACTGCAAAAATACTGGATCTTTGGTTTTGTTTATGTTGGAAAGTGTTTTAATTTCAGACTAGGTCACTGGATTTTTTTTTTTGAGTGTGCACAAGACCTTTGACTCCTCAGAGGACACAGGAGACGAATTGAGTAATGTGATGTCATTGCCTTATTGCCTTGCAGAGTTCTCATAACACTAAATATATTAGTCACTCGCCTTGCCAGTACCAAGAGGGTAGAAAAAAAAAAATCCAGCAAGATGATGGTATTATGTAGATTGACAAAAATAATTGTTCCCTGTGATATATGTGACCTTCCCTTCATTATTTCCACCCTTTTTTTCAAGCCCACGAAGGCCATATTTCAGTTAGGTGATATTTCTCACCCGAATATTTGTCTTCTCCTTGTTGTTTACATTTTATATACAAAACCATTGAAATTTTGTAAGTGGTGACACATTAACATCCATTAAGTTAAGTACCTTAAAAACATGATTTTTACATTTTACCTGGACTCGAGATTGTTCTGTAACAGGTAGATATGAGAGGCTAGATATTTGGGAAAAGCACGTGGTTAGGTGCTGCTGTGTTTTTCTCTTTAGTGAGTAGAGGAGGTATAAATGAAGGCATAGTTACACTTAGCAAATACCTGTTCAGACAGTGACAGGACCATCCATTTTTACAAGAAGCAGAGAAAGCTGCATTAGTTCTGTTCCTCTTTATAAAGTCTTAAGTGTCAGATCCCTGATCCAATGAAATGCAATGTTGGATTTCATACAGGCTCCATGTTCACACCAAATACTTGTCTGTTGGGTGATGACAGCATATTCTTACACAGGATGGCAATAAACATAAAAGATGCATAATTTTCCTCTCTTTAAGTTTTCATAGCTAGCATTCAGACAAATCAGTAATCTTTCATACTGACACTGAGATTACTTCATGCAGGTTTTTTGAGTGACTTTTGCTCCTGTTTTTAAAGACACCAATTTTCTTGTGCAAGAGTTATTCTCAGTCTTATCACATGTCATACAAAATCAGTAATGAAGATTTTGGAAAGTGTGCTAGGACTCATCTGCTAGTACAGAAGATATTTTTTAAAACGCAGAGATTTATCACAATGTGTGGATGAGTAAAGACTACCTTAAGGTATAATTAGCCCTTTGCCAGTTCTAAAATCAATTCAATACATCAGGATTTTTTTTAGAGATTCTTGAGGTAAAGAAACAATGTATGCAAACTGTTGTCCAATGGATAAATTATGGTTGTAAGATCCCAGTTTCTGACAGGTTTAGAAGTTAAATAAAAATTTGGTCAACCCTTTTCAAAATCTCTACCATATAAATTAGCTTGAAGCACTACTTCAGTTTCACTGAGTGACTAGAGGAATAATACCTTCAAAAAACTCTGCCATTGAAAGTCTCACATGGGCTCTCTCAGTGCTTGAGTGTCTGTGCTTAAGTTAAAAGTGACATGGTTTAACCCAACTATGACTGCACTCAGAGGTATGTGTTGCTCAGAACAGCCAATTCTTAGAGACTTAAACCAATGAGTTGCAGATAGTGCTTTCTCCACCCAAAACTAGAAAGCAAAACAAGCCTCCCCGCCCTTATGCCTCTCATATCTGAAGCTGAAGTCATGCAGACAACATTATGTGTTCATGGGAAAGATAATGCTCGTAAGTAATTGTTTATAAAACAGATTGGATTAGACTAAAGAAGAAGGTGCCCCAGGACTAATGAACTGCTCCTCTCTTTCCTCAAATCCTAAAATCTCATTCTTTTTTAAACAATAACTGTGTTAATTGTAGCTTTCTTAGTCTACATAACCCTATATATTTTCTACACTGTAATGTTAAGTCTTTCCAAAATAAAATAGAGGGTTGACAGAAGGACACTAGCATAGGGACAGTAATTTTCTGTGGTCTGTAAAGTGATGTCAGTGTGTGTGCTGAACACTGCCAGCTCTCCCAGACTCTCCGAATTTGTTAGATGTACCAATCCCTTAGCCATCTTTGTGACTGAACTCCCTCCAGTCAATCAGTATCTCTTTTGTATTGGGGAGCCCAGAACTGGGCCTGGCACTCTAGATCTGTCTCAGAAGGGCTGAGCAGGAGGGAATGTATCACCTCCTTTGACTGCTGATAATGGTCCCCTCTGCATGGCCCACTATGTTGTTGGTCTTCTTTGACACAAGAGAACATTGCTGGCTTAAGTTGCTGGCACAGTGGTGTACCCCAGGACTTCCACACCTTTTTCTGTGAAGCAGCTTTCCAGCCAGTTGACCGCCAGACTCTGTGGTGCGTGGGGTTGTTCTTCCCCAAGGCTGGGATTTGCATTTTCTCCAGCCTGCTGAAATCCCACTGGATGGCAACCCAAACCTCTGTTGTATCAATGACTCCTTATAGTTTGGTAACTTCAGCAAACTTGCTGAGAGGTTGTTCTGTCCCATCATCCAGTCATTAATGAACAAGAAACTATGCTGGTCCCAGTATCAACTCCGTGGTGACCTCCAACTGGACTCCGTGACACTGTTCACCAACCCCCTGAGAGCTTTCAACCCCCTCACTATACACTTAGGCTGCACTTCATCCTTCTCTCAGTGAGGATATTATGAAAGACTGTGTCAAAAGCCTTTTTACAACCAAGATAAATAACATTCACTCTCTTTCTTTATCTATCAAACTAGTCAAATCATGACAGAAGGCTGTCAGGTTGATCAGGAATGATTTGTCCATTTTATTGCAAAGCTGTTGTTTCCACCAACCTTTTTGTCCACAATATTTTGGAAATATTTCCAGTATTGTTTGCTCCATCCTTTATCTGGAATGCAGGCAAGGCTGATTGGCTTCATTCCCCCCATCCTCTTCTTTGCCTCTCTTGAAGATAGCAGAGACATATACTTTATTCCTTTCCTTGGGAATCTCTCCCATTTGCTCTAATCTTTCAGAAATGATCAATGACCTCACAATGATGTTGGCCAGCTCCCTCAGCACTCCCATATGTATCCCTATAGGCACTATGGATGTGTGTATGTTCTATTTGTTCATTAATCTGGTCTTCCTCTACTGAGGAGGGTCCTCTTATTCACCTGGAGATTCATCCCTTAGAACTGCCCTATGTAAAATGACAGAACGTGGGCACTGGCCTTTGCATGGCAATTTAAATTTTAAGTTCTTAAATTCACTTTCAAGGAAGGAATACAAGAACATGTGGCTATATGATATATACGATGTGCTGCAATCTAATGATTTTTATTCAGAAATATTGCTTTCAAGACTTACATCATGTTATGAAATGACTAAAAAGAGATTACGATGTCTACCTTTGTTTTGTGCATCATGAATACTTGACCTAACAAAGAAGACATGACTTGACAAAGAAGGCTCTTCTTTGCAGACCAGCATCTCCCTTTGTTCTTCTCAGCTATCTATCTTGTGCTGAAGTGCTTTCCAAGGAAGTTTATGCTTGTAGTCTAGACTTAAATTGCAGAGCCAGCTGTGGAAAGTCAGCCTTCAACCGTAATTACCAATTCCTTCCTGCTGTTCTCTTCTCAGACATAATTCTGATGCTATTATGAGGTGTGCTCTGCTCTGGGAGATGGCAGGTAATGCTGTTCACTGGTTTCGTCCTAGACCACAAGATAATATCTCCTTGCTAATCTTCCCCTGCATATGATCTTTTCAATTAATACTAGCATGGTACAGGTATCAGATATCCACCCTCCAGGATTACTGTTAGGTGTAATATGCTTATATGGCTGACAAGGAGTAGACACCATGATCACAAAAAAGTGTTCCAGGGACATTTGGCCTAGCTCCAGGCAGTTATTTCAGCTTCCTAACTCCTACAGAAGTTTGGAATGTAAGTATTTCTAACCCTGATGTCCCAGTGCATCAAAGAGATAGCTCTCAAAAGTCTTGGTGCCCTTCCTGCTTGCCTGCTGCTAGATTCAAGAAGCAACAAGTATTGGTAGAGGAAATTGTTCCAGCTCATCAGCTCTGACCTACCTGTAGTGAGCCACAAAGCTATGAACAGATGAATCACTAAGATTGCCAAGTAATGAAATCACTGACCTTAGAGAGAAGCTCCAGATGGCTCAGAAAGCAAATGGCCCATTTTGGATTGCCAGGAGCACATCATCCAGGTGCCCTGTTCCATATGTTACTGGTTCCCAGCTGAATGCCAAGACCAGTGCTTCACTCCTAATTTTTAAATCCCCATGCAGAACCAGTCAAAGCTATTAAAATGGCTGTTTCATTCATATTTTCTGCTTTATTAAATTGGCTGAGTGTAGCAGTGATTCATCTTCCTTTTAAACATTCTCATTCCTCTGCAATTGATCTAGAAAAAGGTATATTATGAGTGAAGGGAACAGCCTCCAAGGATGAGATGGTTTGTTGGACTGATTGGATGCCCAGCCCTGAGTTCGGTGCAGCTTGAAAGCAGGGCAGGACAGCAGTCTGATTTGCAGGCCAATGCAGTATTTGGTATCTCAGACTGTATTCCCTTTAGCATTTCCCAGATTCCTTTTCTGGAGTTGTATTTGTAGGCTGCACTGGAAGGTTTTATAGTTCCATATAGCAAAACAGTAGATGTGAGTAGTCATACAGCAGCTTGTAGACCACAATCTTTGCTGAAGAGTTATAAATATTGGCTGTCTGAACCAACTCCACTGGCAATTTGGAAAAAATCAATGGTGATTCCTGTGTACATTATTTAGACCATTATTTATCAGAATTACACAGTTTTACCAGTTGATAAAAAAATGTGTCCTTATGTTGAAAAATACTGTGAAGGCTTCTCAGTTCAACCATTTCAGTTTTGCTATTTTTCTTAGCTTTTAACTGTGTTATACTGCATATTTCCATTTTGACAAGAGAGTGTTTTATCTTCTCATTCCAAAGGCAAAACCATGAACTACATCCCCTAATGTGTTTTGTTTGGGTGATGGGATATGGGTCACTAGCCAGCTTTTGTCTGAGGAGGTCATGGGCCAGCTTTGTTGCACAAGAATACGTTGAAATTCAAAGTTATTTTACTGTGGTCTGTGGCATTTCACCACAGCAATAATGCAAAATGCGACCTTTTATGTCCTCTTTGAAAGGCATGGGGAAAGTGCTCCACTCCCTGGTCGTGAATGTAGGTAGGTTGCTTTTTGAGCTAAGAGGAGAATACATGCATAAGGTTCCTGTGGCTCAAGAGCTTTCCTCCATCTCTGACATCTCCACAGTCAAGAAGATGAGCAGTACTGGGGAAAGCATTTGCCAAAGGGAATTGCAGTTCATATTATGGAGGGATCTAAGCTCATGGATAAAAGCAGTGCTACTAGAGAAAAAGCCTGCCTTCTTTCCAAAGTACCAGGTAAAAAGGTCTGGCTTGGAGAGAATAAAAAATGCTTAAATGTCCGTGAGCAGCCAGACAAAAAACAGACAACAGCTTTATACTTATGCCAGCTATTTTATTTTGGTCAGACATTTTTCTTAAAAGAGGCAGCTGTGGAGATCAAGAGAATGTTTCCTTTTGTCTTAGGAGTTCTGTCTCTCCCCAGGGAGAAAGCTCTTGCCATAGACTTAGAAAGTCAAATAGACTGGCTGGGAAATACAGCAAGAGCAGCGTGAAGGTTCTCCCAAACACCTCCTATATGACTTCGGAGAGAATACCTATGCCCTGAATCAAGGTTGGATGGAAAAATTAATTTTAACTGTGTGCATCCATCCCAGACACATTAACAGAGGCTCAAAGCGCAAGGATATTATCCTGTTGGCAAGTTCCAACCTAAATTAGGTCTTTCAAACTCCACTTCCGTTTTCTTCAGCCATGAATTTGAAGACCAGAATCCAAGACCCATTTAAAGTGGTCAGTGGAGATGTATTCAAAGAATGAGATGCTAGGTAGAGTGTTTAAAACTGATACCAAAATATCACCTTTGTCTTTGTCTGTAAAGGCAGAGGTTGGATTTTAGTCTACTCTCACATTTTACTAGTTTTCATAGCCATTCTGGCCCACCTCTACACCCATTTGCACTACTCTGATGAATGTTTTTTTCTGTTCTGTCAGCATTTATGGTCATGGATTGACTCTTTCCTCCCATCCGTGGATGCATAAAAACATAATTAATGAGAGTTTGGTTATTAATCCTGATGATAAAAACCAGAAATCATCTTGTGAACAGTTGCAAAGTAAAATGTATTTCCTCCTTTCCCATATTTCAGAAGTAACTGTGTGAAAGTAGAAATAAAAGACAGAAAAAAAAATCAGATAGGTCTATCCACTCACGAGGGAGTGTGTAGGAGGAAACACAACTATGGAAGGGCCTAGGTTTTAAAAGGCTTTCATGAAAACCTATAATATTTTAAGCTGATATAGGTGGAGAGGTAATACACAGTTATGAATTATAAATAAAATTTTTGAAACTTATCAAGTTAAGGTGAGGCAGATAATCTTCATTTTCCAAATTATCAATCTGTTCCTTTCTATGGGACATTTACTGGAAACAGATATCCGTTCTTTCTAAGAAATAGCATGTAAGAAACTGCTAAAGCAGACATCATCAAGAAAAAATTTTTGGGTGATCTTTGTCTTATCCTTTGGATAGAGAATGAATGCTGTGGTTGTTTAAAAATAATCTCAAAATAAATAAGTTGTTGTATGGGAAAAGGTTCTCATGTCAATGCTTGTTTCCAGGCCAACACAAATCCACAGACATTGTTTTTACTATACAAACAAGATATCTCAGATCTAGACTCAGAACTCTCCCTTTTTATACCCACTTATTGAAAATGAAGTACAATTAGGGCAACCAGCTACTTTTGTTTCAGAGAAATTTAAGACTTGTTAACTTGGGGTCAAATCAGTAAATCACTGTTATGGTCACCATGCTTAATATCTGAGGTTCATTCTGAATAATACAGAATATCGATCGATGTTGAAGCATTGAGTTAAGATTCTTCAGTTCATGGCTAGCTTATCTGACTAACTCAGAGGAGACCTGTCCAGATAATCCACCTTTCTGGGAAGCTAGGCCTTTACATTTTGAAAAGCCAATAATTTTTCAAAATGTTTATTTTTATTGGACTAACATGACGTTCAGTGATGAAGTCTGAAAACTTTTACTGCAGTCTTCTACAAGGAAAACAAATATCTAAAAACTCTCTTACCTCAGCACAACTATCTCAGTTGTACAAGGTCCACTTGAATTCCATCTTCCTTCGTGTCCCTGTAGCAAATAGGGCATTTTTTTATTCTGCCACACAATCTTCTCTGCAATTCTTTTGACTTCTTAAATCCTAGGATGGAGACAGATGGAGTTTGTAGCACATTTGAATGTCACCAGATTCAGTCTGTTTCAGAACAACCATGGGGAAAGGGGCTTTCAGAAGTGGGTCCACCAGGAAGCCTGCTACTAGCACCTCTTTGCTTCTGCATTTTTGAACTGATACCAGAGCGGGAGGAGAGTGGAACTCAACATTAGACCTATGCCAATAAGAGCTGCATAAATCAGTAAAATTTTCACCTAACAGGATGATAAAGACGCATAGACAATTCCTCCCTAGGAAGAAAATTCAGTGTAGAATAATATCAAAGGAGCAAGGGCCAATTTAGGAAGAGGAAATAGCTTGTTGTTGTTTCCAGGTTGAATATGCCAGAAGGTCATAAATTAGTCTTGCTTGTGCTACCACTGTTGCCTATGCCACAGCCCATTAAAGCCAAGCTGGCTGCCTGGGAATATATATGAGGACGTAAATACTGCTGGAGATGAAGATAAATTTTCTAACTCCCCATCCTTCACTTTCCCTGGCAGCAGGCAGTACCATGAGCTAATTCTCCAGAGCTCTCCTCCTACTTCTCTGTCCTAGGATTCGTCCTTTTCCTTCCCACATCTACCCCACACAATTTCATTGACTCAAATGGTCAATTCTTGCCTGGACAAACCTTTAATAATAACAGTCCAGTGACATTCACACTGCTAAAAAACCTTTAGCTGTCTTTGCACCCAAGAGTTTCAATCTGTGTCCAGCTTTCCAACAACTAAAATGTTATAAGAGAAACAGAGCTTCATCTATGACTTTTCTACAGTTTCCCACTTATCCTAGGGTCATAGAATAGTTTAGTTTGAAAGAAATGTCTGGACATCATCTGGTCCAAACGCCTGCTCAAATTTTGAGGTTAGGAGCAACTACAAAGTTGTATCAGGTTGCTTAGAGTCAGATCATTGAGTTTTGATTATGTTCAAGAGGCTATTGGGCAAACTTTTGCACTGTTTAAGCACTCTCCAAGTGAACAAATTCACCTAACATCTAGTGGGAATTTGCCACATTTAAACTTGTGCCCATTGCCTCAACATTTTGCTGTCTACTGCTGAGACAAGTCTGACTCTGCCTTCTCTCTCTCCATCAGTTGCAGATCACCTTCAGCTTTTCTTCCTAAGGCTGGACACAGTTAGGTCTGTCAGCTGCTCCCTGTAACAGTCCTAGTAACATCAACTCGATAAATCACTCCCTGCCCATCAAAGAGTTTTTTGTGTTTTGGAGAACAAGAATGAGAAGAGCAACTGGGGAAAAGGTTTCCTTTATATGGTGTTTGATTGCTTTTTAAAAATATATATGATTTTCATTGATTTAGACAGGGAGAAAGAAATCAGATTTTTAAGTTGTTCTTCAAGCCAGTTTTTTTTACATAGATATGTTTTATACCATCGTTTCCTATGGTCATTTTATGCCTTGTTACAAAACAAGTTTGTGAGCTGACCTTGTGTTAACACTTGTTTCTGGAATCCACTGAGCCTGAAGCAGAAAATGTTTCTGAGTATAATACAAATCCCAGAAAACTCTGCAAGCACAAATTTCACAGGCGTGTGCTTCACCTTAGGAAAGGAAGGTCAGCTTTTGTGAAGGGTGGCATAAATCTTTCCATGTTGACTGAAAAAAATAAATAAATTAAAAGAACAAATTATCAACAGAAACCTTGAGGATGTTAACTGACTTTGAGATCTATAAGAAAAGTTGCGATTATTCCTAACACACAGTGTACTTTACGGGAAAATATGTTGCAAGATTAAGAACCATCAGTATCCCTTCCCCGTTCCCCGTTTCTGTAGTGCCTGGGTTGCAAGAATGAAAGGGTGCAAAGCTGAGAGGCACAATGGGTATTTAACTACAGACACAGAGCTGTTACCACTCATCAGCCCAGCTGGGAGGAGATGGCTGAGGCAAACTGAACCAGAAGGCAGCAGCCAGGTGGCAATAGTTGGGCAAATAATGTCACAATGTGCCTGCCCGGGGTGGAGGAAAATGGCCTCTGACAAAGAAAACTACTCAGGTTTCCCTTTTGCTTCCTGAGAGTGAGGAATGGAGAAACAGCCAGAACTGGCAGACTCTGAGTGAGCAGAGAAGGAACCCTGTGAGAGACACTGGCAGTAGCCCCAGGGCCAGCAGTGGGACTGATGATAGAAAATTATTTCAGTTGCATGGATGGGGCAGTGCCTGCCTCTGCTGTAAAGGGGAGTGATAAATTAAGAAAAGGAATACTGTGAATGGGAACATACATCATATAAATAAACACAGAGTGTATGTAGGGGTTTTTTTATGTTCTGTCATATTAGAGCCAAATGTTACTGCAACATCCAGTGCTCCCAACACTGGGAACTGCAGCTGCTTTTTATGCACAGCTTCTGCCGGTAGAGACTGGATCACAATCAGAACCAATGTGTGGAGTGCTGTGCATTAGATCTGCTTTGGCTGCAGTCAAGTAGTATTAAGTCCACTTACATCACATCTATTAATTTGCAAACCAGGAGTAAGCTGGTCCAATAAGTGTTCCAGGCACTCCGAAAGATCTCCTGGAGGGTGCTTTACATTTACACACAAGGGGTACTCTAACTGAACCTTTTTAGGGTTTTATGTGACCAATTTATATCAGTTTAACTTCAGTTCCTTTGCTCTTCTCTTTGCAAGTAAGTTGAGTGTAGTATAAGGAGACCAGAATCTCCCACAGTGTAAATTATGGGTGGGTGCAGCTGGCACTGTCTTCATCTCAGTTTTTAATATAGCTTCTTCAGTTAGCTATGGAAACAGTGTTTTTCCTAAGCTTGTCTGGCGAGCCTTACATCCTGGTCCCTCTCCACTTGCAGATGCTGCTAAAGTTTCCAGGCTCAGAAAAGTTTGAAAGCATGTCTGTCCTGGAGGAAATCTTGCATCTCCTTGGGGCTGCTTTTCAAAGGCTTTCACCACAGCCGGAAGGAAAACCTTACATGTGAAAATAAAGCCAATTTCTTTTATTTTGAACATCAAAATGAATTAAGCATTGTGCTCTGTAGGTGTCCACAAGCTCACAGAAATATTTATTTCCCATGAAAATGTAGTGGAATTAAAAAGCCAAATAAGCCCACAGAAGAAACCTATCCTTCACCTCTATCAATTGCAAGCTTTAAAAGCTGCAAAATAGAGCAGGGCCTTTTCAGGGTTCACACTGAGAAGTTGTTGAAAACTGTAACCAAGCGTGACTAATTGACTACTGGGATATTTGCATGGATTCTGCTTACAAGCATCAAGCGTGTGAAACCAGATCATTTGAGGAGAAACATAAGCAGCACAGACAGAAGTTAAAAGGCTCGTGTGGTGGAGCACAATCACAGTAACACAACCACTGCCTCGTGGTATTGGGCAGCTATTCAGTTGCATCCAGTGAGAGGGAGGGTGCATTGTTTACCTGCAAGGGTTGATGGTCTTTAATTAGAAACCAAAGAGACATAGTAGAAAGCAATAGTCAATGTATTAATCCTACCTGTAAATTATGAAATGAGTATTTGGCACTATCCTGCACTATCAGAGTTATTTATTCTACTGGAAGATAATATAGCTCACCAAAAATATTCAGTATGAATCGCTCAGTGCTGCAATCTTCCCTCCAGAAGTATTATGTACCATAAAATAGAAATTCCAGAGACTTGTCAGGCTTTCACACCCTGAACAGCTGTGTGACGCCATATGTCTGATTGGAGTCAGTGAGAACAGAGGTGCTCACATACTGCTGTGGGCTGATCTCATTTGCAGGGCCATCTTAAGAGACCTCTTAGGAGGAAACCATGAGTTTCTTGGTACTGTCTATAGTATGTAGATGGCCTTCAGCAACCCACATCTACATGACTCTCATGTAGACTGTGCTGCATGCATTTTTCTGTGCTTTCCTGAGGAGGGGAGACATGATTTTTCAGGGCTCCCTGTCACTGAGGGTAAGAGCCAGAGATACCAAATTCAGCAGTTAAAGGTGGAAGCAAGGAGTAGCTTATTGGGGAGGTCTGTCTCTCTTCAGGAGTGGCAGAGGTGCTGGGATGAATGGTTCATAGACAACTCCTACACAAAATGTTTGCTCATGGTCTCCCAGGCACCATAAGCCCTGCACCTCTTTCCTTACCCTGTGCATTGCTGCCTTCAGAAAATGCTGTCTGAGGGAAAGTTTCAAAAGGAACCAGAGGCTATCCAGGAGTTCCTGTAGTCCTGCAGCTGTGTCAGACTTGCAATTGCATGGAACCACTCAGCTGAGAAGGGCTCAGCCTCCCCCTTAAGCCCACTTGGGACGAGGAAGGATGCTCTTTCCCTCACCATCCCTCTTCATGGGGAAGCGATGCAGCTTCCCACCCTAGGGATGCTGGATCTCCAGCATCAGTGTAATAATTCTGCCTTTGTACCCGAGTCAGGGAGAGAAGCCTGAACAGTGAGAACAGGAGGACCTGAAGTTCAGTTTCTGTTGCCTTCCAGCATCACATGGGAGACAGCAATGCCCACAGTGGGGGGATGAGGGGAAGGGAGGTATGCATTGCCTGTTAAAGACCTCCAGTCCAAAGGCATTATGGTATTGCCACAGATACTAAACATCCGGATCTAGAACTGCGTGATTGAGGTGCCCTCAGTATGCCCATGGTCCCAATCCAGGATATGTGGAATAATCTATGCAATTATATTCCCCTTAGTGCTTCAGAGAAGTCCCAGTGACTGTAATACATGCTAACTTAATCTTAGCCACAGAAAAATGTGTTTCTAATTTACAAATTCAGCAATTTTTCAATAAAAGTTGTTGCACTTTGTCTGATCTATTCTCAAAATACGGAAGTGCTTGAAGCATGACCACCTGCAATAACAGATTACTGTTCCCTAAAATATTGCCATACACCTACAATGTGGAGGCGTAAAGCTTCTCTAAAAAAGATCTTTGTTATTTTTTCTAAAAGAAAGAAATGATCCCAAAGTAAAGCTGGTTTTCAGCAGCCTCTCTGCTCCCCAATGCAACTGGCATCAAAGTCTAATGAAAACCTGTTTGCGGACACTGGATCCGATCCAAGGTACACTATTGGCATATTCTAGACCCCTTGGGACATGACTCATATAAAAAACACAAGGCTGTCATCAGATGGCTGGTGGCTCAAATAAATCAAATTTACTTTGAAAACTGAGGCATACCAAAATTTTATTAGGTGAAACTTTGGCATTTCTTATAGCCAACTCGCACATATATATTTTTATTACTTACAGCAGTTTAAAAGTATGCTACCAATCATATGCAAAACAAGACACGATTGCAAATGTATATTTTTTACTGGGTGGCAGGAGGAACTGTGTTGTTTTCTTTTAAAAGCCCTGAATAGTGCTGCATGTTTGTTGAAGGTGGCACAGCAGAACGGGCCTCTCTGTTTATTTTCCTGTGAGTGGCTGGATGCACATCCTCTGTTTGTGGTCTCCAGCCCTGACTTCAAAGAGCAGCTTCTCATACAGAATGATTGCTCACTAAAGCTATCAACAACAATACAAAAATTACATATAATGTTTGCAGCATACGTTTATAAGAAACAGACATAAATGCTGCTGAAGTCCCTCAATGATCCTGAAGGAACCTGATCTTCAGGTTTGAAGAGGCTGTTCCTGCAGTGGTCCATGTGCAGATGCAGAGCCTGGTGTTGCCACAGCCAGTGCAGCAGCCACTCCTGACTCAGGTGTAGGGAACCCTGTGTAGGGACCCCTCCCCTGCAGCCAAAGTTCAACTTGAGCATGAGGAAGAACTTCTTTAACTGTGTGGGTGACCATGCACTGGAACAGATTGCCCAGAGAGGTTGTGGTCTCCCTCACTGGAGATAATCAAGAATCGTATGGATGTAATCCTGTGCCATGTGCTCCGGGATAACCCTGCTTGAGCGGGGTGGTTGGACCAGATGGTCCACTGTGGCTCCATCCAACCTTATTCTGTGATTCCTTTGCCCACACCCACAGAGATTCACTGCTTGTTTCAACACCAAAGGCGCTATCAAATATGGCAAAACAAAAGTCTGATTCCTCTAATCCTTCAGCAAATTAATTAAAATCAAGGCAAAGGCCATATTTTGGAGAAAAGTAAATGCTTTTGGAACTGATGATAGAAGCCAAATCCACAAATAAAAAGAAAATACATTAATTTTTATAAAATCTCTCAGTAGACAGAAGAGCTAAACTCCCACTGACATTTCTAAACTTCATTTATCCAAGAGCGCAGCAAGATAGCCTCTGTTTAAACTAATAACAAAAGGAGTAGAAAGCTGCAGATTTGGTCTAGTTTTCTCTCAAACTATAATGACAGTCTATGGGAATATATTCAGATACAGTCTGAGAAGGATACTAGCTCTGCTCCAAAATAACTTAATTCAGTGTGCAAACACAAAGAAAGGGAAAATAACGTTACTGTGGATAAAAACCATGAGATTGCTTTACCTGACAGCATGCAGCTTTAGGACTGAGATATTCTTGGCCAAATGCTGACACCCCTGTCACACAGGAATGAGCCTCTGAGGTACTCAGGAGCTGGTTCCCGGGGAGTGCTGCAGTTTGCTTCACCATCCTGCTGGAGACTGGGGATGGTTGCTTAGAGGAACTCACCCCTGAGGCAGGTGCTTCTCAGTGTGGTGAGCTTCTTCCTGCAAAAGCACAAAGTATAAATCAAAACAGAACTTACTCCCAAATATGAAACCCTGCAAACCTTAAGAAATGTACTATTCAGTGGTAAAGAGATGCATTGATATTGAAGTGGGAAAGCACTGCCTTGGTTGTGTGGGCTGAGTCCTTTTTGGAGTGCTAGACAGACTTACATTCTTACAGACCCTCAGTATCATTGTAATTGTCTTTCCTTGAAGCAAAAGCCACAAAAGTCCCTTTTACTTCCATGGAAAGAGCAAGACCAGGGCTGAGCTGCTGCCTTCAGAGTCTGCTGTGATCAACCATCTGACCAGTTCTTCTAGGAATCAGGAAATGTGTCCATTTTCCCTTTTGACAGACAAAAAAACATCACCTGAAGTTAAAAGATATGCTGATATACATCAGTGAATTTAGAGCATGCATGTTCATGAAGAAACACTCTCTCTTTACATATTCCTAATACAATGGGCTGTGAAGGTTTTTCCAAAGGCTGATCCAAAGCATTTAAGAAACAGTTCTTCTGATATTAGTAGACTCTATGCTTAGCCCTTATGTTGCCAGGTGTGTTTGTTTAGCATGGGACTGAAAGTAATGGCACTCCACAGATGAGAAATTTCTGCAAAATTCAGGCTTCTTCCCTTATCATGAATCCCTTCCTCTTGAAATAACAGAAAATTGAGTCATTAAGAGAGACATAAGCAGAATTTAGTCACTGAAAGGCAGTGTTGTGACTTAAAATTTGTCCCCACAGAAATTAGATGTGTCCAGGAAAAAAAAAAATAAAAGGAAAAAAGTAACCAAAATCATAACAACTTGCAAATGTAGAAATAAATTCCAGTGGCCTGTGTGACTCTGGAGATTATCTCTTGTCACTTGGATCCACTGCTTGAGTATTTTCTAGTATTAGTGTTCTCTATCTCATTGTTTTGGCTCTTCTACATATTTCCACAATTTTCTTCCCCCTATATAAAACAAACAAACAAAAAATCATTAGGTTATAAAATATTTCTACAATTTAATTTAAAAAATTAATATTCACTGTCTGCAAAATTTGCATTTGGCCTACTTTTGAATATGCATCAGTATGCAGACTTTAATTACAGGATCACATAGTATTTTCCCCCACATGATTGCAATATTTTAATTTGCAAGATAACTTTTTTCCCAAGTCCTTAAGTTTTTATTCATTGACTCTGAGACTGGAAGAAGAGCTGCTGGTGAGAAAGGGAAGTTTCTCCTTGTTACCTAACTACCCCAGGACCTGGTCCTCAGATTTCACTTTCCAACTATGACTTCCTTTCCAACCCATTTCCAGTTGTCCCTCCTAAATCCTCTTCTGATCTAACCTTCCTTCCTTGTTTCCATCTCTCAGACCATGCTCTTGCCTAAGTAGTCTCGTATTTCCTTTCCACTTGCCAGTGATCCCACAGGAAACATCTTGCTGCCATAATGTGTCTTTCCACCCTGCTTTGTTGTCGTCTTGAGTTAGGTTCAGATCAGAGGACTTCCTCCTCTTCTTCCAGAGGGATTCTCTGGTAGGTGGCCACAGGAGTACAGGAGGAGCCACTGGAGCAAGGCTGAGCTAGGACAAACTCATTGACTGAGTGGTGACACCTGTGCAGGCTGAGAGTAATGTGAGCATGCTCAGCAGCATTGCACTCTTCCAATTGATCCCATGATAACTTCCTGCTTACAGAAACGGCCTTTTCCCCAAAGCTTAGCTAGTCTGGGCAAGCTTTCACAGGAGCAGACCTAATCCTGGTAGAAAGACCACATAAGAAGGGATGGGTCATCCAGTGTGGTGGTACTTGAGCTTTCTCTTTTTTGAAACAAAAAGTCAACAGTTTCTTCAAGAGAAGCACAGATGTTTATTTTTTCCCTAAGGGTAATCTTGGCTATAGATATAGACATGAACACAGATAGGAATAAGGTCATATATTTTCTTTTGCCATAATAGATGCTCAACTGCTTATTAGAAGATTCACCCAACTACAGATGACCATTTGAAAGATTCAAATCATAGTTTTGAAGAGTTAGCAACTGAAAAAGGATCTTCTCTTGGGATGTGTCAACAGTCTTGGCAAATGGTAGTACGGGTCACCCTAAATGCCATCTGCAATGTCATCCTACAATCCACCCCACACACAGAGTCCTTTGACTCTAAGCATCTGATCAAACTCCAACCTTCCTCTCAGACTGCTGTGGCAGTGATATAT
The DNA here is from genome assembly GCF_022539395.1 of Myiozetetes cayanensis. Taxonomy (NCBI): domain Eukaryota; kingdom Metazoa; phylum Chordata; class Aves; order Passeriformes; family Tyrannidae; genus Myiozetetes; species Myiozetetes cayanensis. Next base: position 80,003,223 of record NW_026087411.1, on the reverse strand, counting down.
GACAACTGTGTCACATGTGAATGAACCAAAAGAAACCACCAGGAGACCCTGCTGGTAGTTTCATTTATATGTGAATTCTTCTAACACCTGAGTGAAGAGATGACGGGCAGGACCAGAGACAATCTCTACCTCCTGACTCAGCAGAGACACAAGGGAGTCCACTACTAAAGCAGCACAGATGAATCCTGCATCCCCAATATTCAAAAAATCATGTTTCAGAACCTGTGATACTGTGGAAGTATTGTTTGGAGAGAGCACTGACTTATTTACAATCTTTTTTCATAATTTCAAGCTTCTCTTTGCCATAAATTACAAGCAAATCTTTCAGAAAGCTGCATCTATGCTATGGTCTCCCCAGTCTGAAACACTTGCATTAAGTTCCTTGTACAGGGTATGGCGTATTCTTTGGACTTTGAAAATTCAAGCTGAGGGATGCAAATTTCACAGAAAAGAATAGAAAATTAATAGAAGTGAAACGTTCATGTGCAGCTGGAAGCTGGGTCCACAAGGACCTCCAGCTCTGCAGAAGACCTGTCACAGTCTTGGGCTTTCAGTCTAATTAAAGAGAAGCTGAAGGCTTTGCAAAAGTAATTTCTTTTGTACCTACATAGCTGTTTTATGAACCAGACTTATTTCCTCAGTGCCAAATTGCATTTCAGAATGTGTACTTGCTAACTAGAGTGAAATGTATTTCCATTTGTCATGACTGAACAATATTTTAGCTGAGGGGGAGGCAGAAGTTCCAGTACCATTTCCTGAAGTTAACAACAGACCTGCCATTAATTTCAGCGTCCCAGGATTTAAGCAAAGAGATAACAGACCCTCAAATGGTTTTAAGTTCATTGAAATGTTAGTCCAAAATGAAGTATATGCCATTCAGTTAAGATGCACGTTTACACAGCTGAAGATGACAGGTCTAGTTTAACTGAAGACCGGAGGAGAAACCGATGCCTCCTCCTACATGATCTGCCCCCTGAAGAAAACATCTGCCTGCATGTTTAACCAGGAATGTGAACTGCTAATGTAATCTGACCTTTAGACAAAGGAAAGAGTATTGCTCCAGTGCACAAATGCAGAAGAGGCTAGAATGTAACATACTGTTGACTGTTTTCTGCACGTGTAGATAAAAACACAGTGAAAATATATAAAGGACCGAAGAACATAATTTCTTAGTGAGTCAGGGCTTTCAGACATTGAGGAGAAAACATGAGAGCTTAAGTTCAGCATGGTCTAATTCTTGGAAATTGTCTGATGTGGATCCACTGTTGTCTTTTAGTAACAACAACGAGTATCAGGGCTGTGAAATCTTGTTTCACAACCAAATTCATGCAAACTCTTATTTAGACCAAGGTTCAGCACTTTCTATGAGCAATAGGCTTTTGAGGGACAGATTTTTTGCAATGGTCCTTTGAGATCAAAGAGCTTTCTAAGATCTGGTTGATTAAACTTAATACTCAGTATCTGCAGTGTAAATGATGTGGCAGATGTCAGTAGCCTTATGTCTGTGGAAAAGAGCAGAAGCTATAAAGCATCAGATAGACTGGAAAGGACCCTTGTTTTTTGGGTAGATGATGTAAGAAAGGGTATAAATTTAGTTATTTTTTCTGCTGCTTAGTACCCAAACTGCAATTTGAGGTACTTTGAGGCACTTGAGGGATGCAGAGTCCCTCCTTTTGCATATTCAAGAAATGGCTGTGCAAAAACCCTTGAAAAACCACAGGCACAAGTAGAAGACTTGACTCCTGTGGCTGGAGAGCATGTTTTCCTTCAGTGACAGAATCCTGGTTTTCCAACATGAGACTCACTGCCTCAGTAGAGGTTCACACAATGATGTTCTTCCACAATGTTCTTTCAGGCCTACTTTTCTGAGTAATGAGAATTGTTCATTATGGATTTGACATCAGAAAGACTCACTGGAATGATCCAAGTCTGAGTCATTTAAAATTTCTGAGGGCAGCTGAGGCACTTGGTTTCAGAAGGGTTACTGGAGAGAAGCTATCTGTTCTATGGAGCCTTAGAGATCTGTTAAAAGCAGCCATCAGCAGCCCAGATCAGTAGTCTTGGTAGGTCTGCCAGGGCCTTCCCTGCTTGGTAGCACCAGCAATTTAAAGGTTATTCAAAATGCTGCTGTAGTGCAGACCATCTGGACATGTTTGGTCTTCTCACACTGAAGAGCTACTCAGTTACCCCATAACTGTCTGATGGTCGAGAATTTCTGTGCATCTGTCTGTCAGCTGCTTACAATGGGTTTGTTATGCTTGCATACAGCTAGCGTGGATTGTTTCACCTACTGTACTACTAAGCTCTGTAACTTTTGCACTATTAAACTCTGCCCAATTTCTGTTGCAGTAGTTATCAACTTCTCTTTCAGATCCTTCTGTCTATTGAAAATGTCTCCTCTCTGCCACCCTTCATCTGCAGGAGCTGCAACTTCTTGCCTCACTGGTGGCATCAGGTGTGGGTGATTTCCCTAGTTCAGGCTACCTGCACTGCCTGCAGGAGGTGCAGCCCTGTTGTAGGGGATGAGGGGGATGTCCCTGATGCCAGCAGAGGAAACCTTGGAGCAGCACACCCTGATAGACTGGCTCTTCACCTATAAGAGTAGCAGCTCCAACAGTAGTTCCCACCAAACCATGCACTCAGCTGCAGAGCTGTGTATTACCCACTGGTTTCTCGCATATTTAGCACATTCTGCAATTTTTTTTACATTCTCTGTAGCAACAGTCACTTCAGCAAGGATCTCTGTGCGTGATTTAGCAGTGCTGAAGTCACATCCAGATATGCTTTTGAGCAGTCCCTAATGCGGTTACTGTAGTTACAAGCAGCAGACTCTGAAACAAACTCTGCATTAAGACTTGCTCCCCTAATTGCAAAGATGTCCAAATGCCCCTTAAATGAGTGTAGAGCTACTGCGTTGTTCTTCAGAAGGTGATTTGGAGTCCTTTGCTCTTCCCCTTTTGAGAAGGCGGTTGTTCTTTTTTGTATTATTTTTTCAGTCTTTTGCTTGTGCTTGAATATGCTTTGAAGATTATTTACCACAAGAAGAAGGGAAAAAGCATAGTCCAAGTGCTGCCTGAGCTGTCTGCCTCATCACAAGTTTATCTGCTATAAAGATTAACAGATGTTGTCAGAGCACCCGAGCATTTTAGCAGTTATCTTCGTTGCAGGAGCAATTTGTAGCACAGAAGGGATCAAGTCAGCTTCATTCAGTCACTGGTTTTTGAATGCCTTCATTTTACATTTCCCTTAGAGCATAATCAGACTCTTTTAAAGTAGCAGTGCTCTGTTAATTTCATTAATCCAGCCACAGAGTCAAAAATTGCTTTTTCTATTTTTTATTTTTATGATTCAGTTTATAAAAGGACAAATGCTCCATCCTTACCGCTGACTTTTGGGACAGGTGATTTTGTAGAATTTCCACAATCCCAGCAAATGCTTTCTCTGGGGGTTTAATAGGAGCTGTTAAACTAACAGCAGGTTGTACCTTTTAGCGTCTATTACACTCAGTAAACCCAGCACATTTTTCCCATCAGTTACACTCGCCGTGATTATACACCGCTCCAGTCTCAGTATAGGTGGGCCAGGCCTCCTCTGAGCAATTAAAGAAGTCATTTTCCCACCAACAGCCAGACATATTAATGCTTTTCAAAACACACACAGACACACACACACGCTCACATGTGCACACACACAACCTCTCAGCTGCTCAGTTTGCTGCTCGCCACCCGCCGGGCCCTGTGGTTGCTCCCTGGCATGGGATTAGGGTTCCGCCTTCAAAGCCAGCAGCTGGAGCTGTGACACTTGGCCCAACATCTGCACCATAAAGGCGGCACACGCTGGAGCTGCTCCCTCACCACACGCTGCACAGGAGCTCTCTGAGGTTTAGACTGCCACTCTGGTCACGGCAGAGGGGGCAGCAATAAAGCCCCAGTGTCTTCACCACACCAAAGCCAAATGTTTCATTGATATGTCTATGTGGAGTGCTGATGCAGTAGAAGATCTTTCCATAACCTATTCTGAGCATGGTTTGTGCCTGCTGCTGCTACAGCAGAGTTTGAGTGACTCTTAGGTTAGAGGTGGTGATCAGAGGGTTTAGAGGGCTCCTGCCTTGTCCCGACACCCTGTAGGGAGCAGGAAGGGTGGTTCACCCATTAGGAGCAATTGGTCTTTCCAGATAACTATGCTGAAGAGGTGCAGCTGGGATTTTTCTGCAAATCACACAGAACAAGATATACAAACTGTAGTGAACATCCTCTCTGAGGACATCCCAAGGAATTAAAGAAGAAAGGTATTTTTACTTTATTTTAGCTGTTCTTGAAAGAATGGTAGTTAGCCCATGCTGAAAGCCCATGTCTGTGTCCTGACCTTGTTTATTTTCCTAGGGTAGGCACGGCCCTAATTTTTCTATTGATGACACTGGGATGACTAAGAGATTTTTGACAACTTCAATGTAAGAAATTTCCTGTATAGCTCAAGTGAGCTTCTGGCTGCCTGCTGCTACATATAAATATAGCTGATAGGAAAATAAATTACTGATTTTGAAAACAAGGCATCTCAAGCTTTAGTGCACCCACTGACAGTCCCTCTTTTCATGGATCAGGTAGCTATTTGATCTTGCTTTTTACAGAGAAGGACACCTTAGAAGTTTTTGTACTTTAAACCTCAGTGAAATGTAGTTACCACTGCAAAACAGCCTGGCAGAAGGCGACGCTACAACTTGATATGAAGAACATATAGAAGAGTCCTTGGAACCAGTGTTCAGCAGGACACCCTGCACTGAGTAGTCACAAACTGTGTAGAATGTTCTTTCTGGATTTTTTTGAGGCTGGGTTTTTGCTAGGGAATTTTGGGAGTTAGACTCTCACGATTCTCCATGCTGGGAACTTTCATCAGCTACAATAAAAATAAGAGGAATTTTCACGTGGGATTTCTGTGTCCTGGAAAAAGTGAAGAATACCGGGCCTATAAGGCTAGTGCTAAGCGCCACTGAAATTTCTCCTTTCATCTCGTGAACACGATAAAGATGGTGAAAGTATTTTCATTTGTGCCTCTGGGCCCAAACCTGCATGGTAAAGGACCGTCCTGATTTCCCATTAGCTTCAGTGAGATTTGAGGCTGATTAGCAAAGGGGAATCTTGCACTTGTCAAAAAGCACCTAAATAGCAGAGGGGATTCTTTATGCAAGAACCTGATGAGAGCAAGACATTCAAAGTGTTTTAGCACACTGAGATACAGTGGGGAATGCATTTGTGAAACAATAGATCTAGCAAACTGGAGATATCTTTCTTTCTTTTTTTTTTCCTCCTTTTCTCAATTACTTGCTGTTAAAACATTTAACAGATGCCTAATTGACATAGTCAGAAATAGTTTTCCAATCATGTATCACTTTAATTATCCAATGGTCTTTTCAGATCTCTCATGGATACCCCATTTTATTGAGATAAATTATTTACTGTGTTTCAAGATTTTCTGCTTGAATTCTGCTTACCTTCTCATGACTTTTCCCACAGGAAGACTTTGTAAGAAACTTGGGAGGGGAGAGGAGAAGAGCAGACAGGACAGGATTTCATGCTATTTCAGCCACAAAGGTACATTTTTCAGAAGATTTCACTTGAAAGTTGAAGTCCAAGTGCAACACTTTGTATATTAATGAATCAGCACTGTAACTCTGACCTAATGGAAAGTGTTTCATGATGCATGTTACTTGGGATTTTGTGCCTGTGTGAACATCCTGTTCTCATCTGCATATCCCAGAGCCATATTTGTGAGGGAGGCCTCTGACTGCATATTTCTTGGTGCTTTGTTTTACATATATAAAATTGATTTCCAGCTTTAGTGGAAATAGTGCAAACTTTATCAATGGTTAAAAAAACACCAAAAAAATGTTTAAGCCAATGATAAAGTTATAATACATGACGGTACAGAGAGGATTTTGCCCAAGGTACAAAGTACTGGATTTTTCATTTTCAAAATGTCGAGGTCTCTCCATCCCTAAAATACTTTAATGAAAGATAAAATGTTCAGCATCTCTGAAAAATCAACTTGCAGAAGCCTAAAATGCTATAAAACACCAAAAAGAAAAGGTACTTCTTGAAAATATGTTCTCTGTGTTATCTGCTGTCTAATGAGGGCTGATCCTGCAAAACATTCTACATTTGGGCTTGAGGAGAACAGAAAAACCTAAATCCTTCCCTATAGATGTCATGCTGTAAGGCATATCTCAGGACACCTTTAACCAGCCATGTTCCCATAATTACAGGAATGCTTCTTTCAGTAATGTCATCATGGCTTTAGAACACTAGTCTCTAGGGATAGATTAAAAAATTAAGTTGCCAAAAGCTATTTGGAGGGATTTTTTTTCCCCCTCCATCTTCTAAAATAATCTAAGCTTTTGTTTGTTTGTTTGTTTTTGAAGGTGATATTGTCACCAATCACATTCACAGTTCTGGTCACTGAGTGACATCCGGATCAATATTTCTCTAACACTTTAGGCCAGACATCACTGTCCATGCTCTCTCCACCTCCCTAAACAGTTTCGTTGGTTTGTCATCTGTCCCCATCATCAAATTTTCCATTGGAAACACTGTACAGGTACTCTGGTTTCACAGATCACTCTGGTCACAAGGCTCACCCAGTCATTCATGCCCTCATGCAGTTCTTTTATGGAAGCATTACTCTAAATGCTTATGATTTATATGAAGGATATTAATGATCTGTAAAAACAAAGTGTATGTTCAAGTGTCCACTTCATGTTTGGCAACAGCTGAAGGATTTGGAGCCCAAAGAGACTCCATGTTGATCTGGAATGGCCTGGGGTCTTCTGTCTTGGCTGAGAACAGGCTCTTACAAGTGGGATAGTGTGATCCACTCCATAACATTGCTGTTGGAGAGGGAGAAAAGCTTCAGGGGCATGACAGAAGTCTATAGGGGATAGCATCTGCTAAGCTGCATGCTGGTTAAATATGTTTAGCCAGCAACAGGTATAAAAAATAAAATTAAACTAAAAGTAGATGTAACGAGTCTTTCCAAAGCCTTACTACACCTGGTATGTAGCATGCACTTTTGGAGATGATATAATTCACCCTTTATGACTGCGTTATTGATATACATTGGATTTTCCTTTTTAAGTAAGGGATGTTAACAGCCTTGAATAAAATTGGGACAAGCAGCGTAAACAGGATGGCATATAAAGTGTGATACAGTATGCAGAGGGCAAAGTATGTTTGAAGGTTAGCTTATTAATAAAACATGGCTGGCCTTGATTTAGTTTATAAGAAACTTAAGACATTTATCAACATCTGTCTGAACCCATTTCCAGTCTCTTTGGCCTCTGTTGTGGATAAGCTGATTAATAAAAGATGATGCCTTAGGAAGGAAACTTAGATCTTTGCAAGCAATGACAAAAGAAAATTCAGTGCTTAATCTACATATGAAAGGAAACTGGGAAAGTAAACTAGTTTACCACTACATCCCAGGATGCCAATCTCTTATAACATTTCATCTGACTTAGTTTTGGCTGGAGTCTGGAAAAGTAAGAAAGAATTCCAAAAATTAAGTGTGGAATTAATTTACAAGAAAGATCCTAGTGCTCACTTATGGAGACTCTGAAATCTAATCCCATTCCCTTGTGGCTTCCTCCTCTCAGTGTTTTTAACTTTGCAGCTTTCCGTGTTTGTTTTTCATTTGTCTCCTTGATCCTTTAGTCTTTCCTTTCCCTTAGGCTAGAATAAAGTTCTAATACCAAACAAGTGCCACACTTTGCTTATTGATAGTTGTTGCCCAATAAAATGTTGCCCTCAGAAGCCAATTAGTGAAATATGTTTCTCGTAATAACCAGTAATTTGTTTAATTTTCATGCATTCTTGCCTGATAGTCGGCCAAAGGGATGCACATGGATAGTTCCTGCATCTGGAACACAGAGACAGCGCAGCTTAGCTACATGGTGAAGTGTGCTCCCTGAACAGGCCCCTGGCACCCAAGGTGTTACCCTTGCCACTGGCATTTTGGCCCCTGCTGTCTCCATCACAGACGTGGACTGCCATCTTTCCAGGGTGGGAATCAGCATGGCCACAGCAGCACATGCCCTGCCTGGGCTAACACATCAGGGATATCTCTGTGTGTGTCCTGTGCTGGGGCCTGAGCAGTTTCTCTGCATGGCAGTGCAATCCTCACAGGGCTCATTTAGAGCTGAAGCTGAGCTTCCCACTGCAGGCGTGGACAGCCCCGAAAGAGATACTGAGGATCCATGTCTAATACTTAGGTATCGCTTGCATTCAAGGAACCTCCTCCTAACTTCACAGGTCCACAGATTTCTTCCTTTATGTGACTGGTGTTTGGAAAGTGGATTTTGCACCTCATCCTCCAACCTTTCTCCCAAGGACAGCCTGAACAAACAGACCTTGGAAACAGTCCCCAGAGCTATTCTTCTGCCCTGCTTCAGCTTCACCAGGGTGCTGCTGCAAAGATCATGTCAATACAGATTTCTTCAAAAAAAGGGTGGCTGCAGATGGGCATTTGACTCATGTCTCACTTCCCAGAGATGGTTATGCTAACCAGTAAAACACTGAGGAAAGAGAAACATATTTTTGGGCTTCTCATTCAACTCTGAAAAAGATGCTGAGCTTGTCAGGGACAGCAGTCATTTGAACAAGACAGGCCAGAAAAAACCAAAACCCATAGGTTTTCCATAAGAAAAAGATGTATATGCCAACTCAATGGGAATATTGAACATCGTGAAAGCTGAGAGGGGAGTGATGTTTCTCTGCAACCTGGAGAGAACCCATAAATGTCAGTGAAGGGGGACATGTGTTACTGCTGCATTTCATTCTTATTGTAAATCTTGTCGTAGGAGGTTAACAGTGGCTTGTAACAAGGTATTTCCCTACCTACTTAGATAAACTTTTAAACTAAAAATTACACAAAGTTGCAGAACAAATCCAAATTTTCTAGAATGGTGCATTGACAGATGCAAATTTAGACCCTCTTTACATGACAGCTGAGAACTGAAGACTGCTGCATATTTCTGCAGGGTGGAAGATCAGCTTTTGAAGGCCTATTTTATAAGAAAATATCTCTGCATGCCATTTCATCCTTGAAAAGAAAAGTTTTTTTCCTTGGGGTAATTTTAAATGATACTGAAAGCTACTTTAGATTAACTTGGGTTTAAACAGATTAAGCAGACACTGTGGAAAGGACGTGCTGAGCCAGATCCTAACTGGGTTAAACTGGCGTGGTGCTCTCAAAGACAAAAGTCTCACAATTAATACCAGCTGAATATCTGGCCCATTGCATTTAAAGACCATGTCAGAGACCACCTACCTTCTCACATAGCTTATAAAAAAGGTTGAAGACATCTAGGGCCTGTTACCCTAGCTGGAAATTCCTCGTCTGGGTTCTGCACCAATGAAAGCAACAAAGCATAGTTTCTGAGTGCAACATCCACTTGTCATATCCAGCATATCCATGTGAGGATTCCTACCCAAATATATGGGCTCGTATATATCAAGGATTTGGAGGATTGTCCATATAACTCCGGTTCCAACTCGCTCAGGATTCAGCTAAAAAACTGATTTATTATGGAACAAATGGGGCAACGTAATTTTTTTTAAACGTTGCTGTAATCACTCTTAGAGCACATCACACCACGTGATCAAATCCTTTGATAGCAAATACCGATAGCACATTCGTGTGCCCTTTGTTGCAGTTTTGAATTACATTCCTAGTATATTTCTCCTCACTCTGTAGAAGCAGCGGAGTTATAATATTGGCTCTCATTCTGCATTCTTACCAGTCAAGATCATTCACTGATTCCTGGATGTGAGGATCAATGGTGGTGGCCATATGGCTTTGGAATGATCTGTTGTCTTTTCCTTAATGGCATTGTGGCTTTGTGTTTCCCCAGCAGTGATTAATAGGCACAAACATGCGTTACGCACATGTTGATAGATTTAGATGAACTTTGAATTTTCATGGCTTTCTTCTCTCATTTCCCCCTCCCCCCCCCACCTCCCCCTTTCTTCTTTTCAGGACCTGGGGAGAGGAAGAGTGATTCTGTATTGAGAATGTGAGAAGCAGGGCTCTGACAAATATTCATCTCTTGAGGACATGGTGTGATTTGATCAGCAAGGCTAGATGACAGACAGATACCCTGTCTAGATGTCCAGGGGTAATTATGACACTTTCCCCCAGGAGGACTATCTGACTATCGAAGGACCATTTACAACAGGTAACCCCATGCTGGAGAACAACAAATGCCTCCAAATGTCTCCTGCTGTTAACCGTGGGAAAAGGGCGTGCAGTGGCAAGCTAAGCCCTCACTCTGATCCCTGTAGCTCTAGCAACCAGGAGGTACTGCACTGAGGGGAGCAGGGTTACTTTCCCTGCCACAGCTAATGGAGACATGCCATGTCCCTGACCTTTTTTTGGGGGGGATAGGGAAGAGACAGGTGGACAGACGTCATCCCACACCCTGAAATTTTCCAGTGGAAGCTGTGGGGTGAGCACCAGGAGTAGATATTCCTTGGGTGCCCTGAGTATACCAGTCACTGACTAACAAGTCACAGCCTGTCCACCAGGCTGTTTTTACCTACCTCAAAACTCAGAAAAAAAAAGCTGTTTTGTTAATCCTTTTGTTAATTGAGGCACTGTATGGCACTAACATAGAGTCCAGTGAGGAGTGGAGAAGGATGGAGCACACAAAAAGGTCTCACAGGAGTGTGCCTGAAATAACCATGACCTGTGTATTGCTGTCATGGGATCTGAAAAGGTCACCTCATCTTGAACAAGAAACTAAGTAGTTCTTCCATAGTAATTCACAACTACAGAGCCTGGACTCAGGAGTCCCTTCCCATTCTGTGGGATTTTTTTTTCTTTCCTACCTTCTGGATCGATTAAAATGGTTGGAATCCACACAAAAACCAAAGCAACCCACAGTTTGTGTTTGTATCCACTCAAGGGTTACCCAATTAATAAAAATTACAACTCTACATTTGCCTTGAGAAATGTTTGCTCTTCCCTTCTGGTCTTGTCACACTATTAGACATACTGGGCTGGACAGGCCCCTCATTTCACCTGCTACAGCTGTTCACATGTTTGTAAGTTATGGGACTTCAAGCATTTAAAAAATCCTGAAAGAAATGGCCTATTGCCCATGTACCATGTGGGTTTTGTTTTCATCTTAAAAAAAAAAAAAAAAATAAAAAAAAATTGGACAAAAGATGGGATGTCCTCTGAGATCTTAAAAAGAAAAAAAATGTATGGTCATCTCCTGAAATTGTAGAAGTATCTGTTCTGGGTCAGAAATTTTCAATGTTTTCACAGGTTTCAGGAAGCTCCAGAAATATCAATAGCAAACGGAATCTACATCTTTTATTGAATTTAAGTTTTTGGAGGCTGCGCACAAGCATTTCTAATCAGAAAACTTAAAGTGCTATGTATTGAAAAACATCTTGACAGGATAAAAAATGCAACCAGAATATGGCAGCTGCCCAAAACAAGGCAAAGACCTATGAAACTTTTGGACTTTTTGTGATGTTATTGAACACAGATGGTCTGTTTGACTTAACAGAATGAAGAGTACAACATTCAACTCACTCATCACTCTCTATACACTCTATTCCCAGTGATAGGTTACTCTGGTAGTCAAGGTAGTGTCCATGCCAAAGCTGAACAACTACCTTTGGATCACTTCTTCACAGCCAATGAGGATGTACTTCCTCCTTTTTTATGGGCATTGAGTGGGTTGGAGCAGAGCAGGGGATCGGACTTTAACGTAGTTCATAGGGACCCAGCTGCTACCCTGTTGTGTCAAAGGAGAAATTTACCTTGAGATATGAGGACAGAGGCGACTGATACACAACAAGGGAAAAGAGATTCCTGTAGACCATAAGATAACATTAGGTAATACTTGCCTGTGAAATGTTTCCTTAGATGAAATTTAAGCTAATAGTTCAGAAACTTACACATTTTAACCACTTTGACAGCATACAGAGGTCTATTAGTTATAAGTTCTAGGAGATATAACTACTTTCAGGGAGTAATTACAGTTTCGAGAGTGTCCTAAACACCAATAAAACCTCACACTCTGGGATCAGGCTAGTGCACGGGCTGCTGGATGTCACATGGTGTCAGGGGGTGACAGGTCAAAACCTGAACATTTTTACATTTAACTAATTTTTTTTTAAGAGACAGTAATGTTTTACATGCACGTAAGCATTCCGGTAGGTTCATGACCTCAATTCCAGCCAGAGAAAATACAAATCTTACATAGTAATTTGGAGTTTTCACAGTTTATAGAGAATACATTGAGGACACAAAAGTTTTCTTAGAACAATAGCACAAGACTGCAACATGGAGACCAAAGAGGCTAGCTCCGAAGAAACAGAAAAAAAATTGCAATATTTGGCACTTTCCCTGTGATATAAAGTGCATGTTATTCTCATTTAGCAGAGAGAGGACTTGAACAATAGAAATGCTTATTAGTACATTCTGCTTTGCAGTGACTGTAAAAGTGCTTGCTGCATTTGCCTCTTAGATGCTGTAGCTCTCTCATTTCACACCTTTCCCCAGATTTAATCTCTGCAGAATTATTTATGTGGCAATATTAGATTCAATTTACAAATTATAGCCTGCTGCAAAATGGAGCCGTTCCTCTCCCTAGAGGTACCAGCAACAGTTACATTAATCTTCTTTTAAAAAATTATTCAGGGGCTTTCAACATGCTGCCAAGAGCTCCCTCCCAGATTCCTTTGTAGTCCTGTTTTTAATTGTAAGAATATCTGCAGAAAATATAACATGTAAGGCCTGGATCCCAGTGGAGCTCCATGCTGGCAGAGGTCCTGCAGTGAGCACCAGATGGGTGGATTTGGATTTATTTTATCTCTTCCAGCTCAGTCCTGTATGTGGAACCTGACCTCGGAAGGTGGTTCATTGCTGGGTCACTGAGAAGGTCCTGGTGGGGCTCCAGTGGAAGGGGTGGCTGCAGAAGCACTGCTACCAAAAATGTGGAAAAAGCCATGGCACCGACTGCTTGGCCATCTTGCACCCAAGGCTGCTTGGAAAAGCTGCTTCACGGGAGGTTTGCGTGGACTGTGAGGTGCACTGCACCAACACTGCCATGAGGGATCATCCAGAGTGCCATGCCAGAGCTCTGCCCTACATGCCACCTGCCCCATAAACTGACAAAAGATCCTGTGGTGTGCAGTGTTGGGAAGTCTGAAGCTGGGGCAAGCACTGTTCATACCCCAGTAGTCTTTCTCTCTGTGAGCCTCTCAGAGACATTCCTGATCCTCCTCCCTTTGCTCTACTTGTGTCTTGGGCTCCATGACCTAGTGACAGCTGACAAATCAGTGGCTTTCCTAACAAATCCCTGGGAATATCACCTGTCTAGAACCAGGAGCCAGGTACGAGCCAGGTAGTGAGACAGTTACCTGTCCTCCAAGATGGCCTATTTGGGTGAGTCATCATGGTTTGCTGAACATAAAAGGTTAGATGAGATGAACTCATGGTCTGTCCTGCTCTTCCTTTCTGAGGTGATGGCATTCTTCTGCATCATCATTCTGCTGCTGCTATCAGGAGTTCACCAACATAAGCAGCAGCCTCGTTGACAGAACGTGTGCCCTGGGTCTGGTAGTGTGATAAGGAAGAAAGTACTTGGTCGTCTCACAAGGAAGAGAAAAGGTATTTTTACAAGTGTGTTTACTAGACCCTTACAGTTGGCATCGGGCCTGATGTTGTAGGACAGTCCAAAGTCTCTTCCAGAAGATTCTCTGTGGAAGCAGCTCCCATGTGTTTGGGTGCTTTTGCCCAAAACTAGTTCTTATAAGCTCTGCCTCCTCAGAGCCTTCACAACCTGAGCTTTTAATCACCTCAGGCTGTACCAACCAGCTGTTTTTCTTCACATACATTGCATAGGGGAAAAGAGAGTAAACCCCACATAAGACAAGAAGTGCTTTCTATAAATATACATGAGATGTGAAAGGGACTTCTATGAGTCCATTACTAAATGTTGATGGTTAAACTCCTAGTAATGAGACATTATGAGACAGATGCATTCAATAAGTATTTCTGTTCTGATGGATCAAAGCTGGAAGAAGCATGAGTATCATATGATGCTGATGAAATATTTTCTGATCTAACAGTAAACCAGGAGAATGCAGGTCTGCTCAGCTCTGTTTGCTTCAGCAAGGCTGCATTAACTGTCCCCAAGACTTCCTGAGGCAGCAGCTTTTCTTTAGGTAGGTAGTGAACACTGTAATAAAAAAGTGAGAGGGACAACTCAAATAAATATAAGCTGACTAGTCTGGCTTTCCTTTGGGAGTGACACATAGGAAATGGGGGATCCTGAAGGCAGAAATAAAAAATCTGTGCCAAGTACTATGACTTCAGGGAAGCTGAATCATTGTCAAATCATTCTGATTTTATTAGTAGAAAAATAATTTCAAGAAATGGAGGTTTGGCAAATGAGTTATCTGATTGTAAAATTTCAAGAAATAACATTTTTAAAAGTACCTACCAGACTTAAGCATGGGTATTTTATGGGCAATTATCAATGGGTGGTGACATTCTGGAAGGGAAACCACTCTTTTCTCCTTTCCACCTAACGGGATCTTTATTTAAGTCACAGATATCACATAAATGATTGCTAATACATTTTTTGAGTGACACAGATTTGGAAGTGGTAAAGATGATAGTACTTTCATGAGTGAAGGTGATCTGTCTCACTGGGTCTAACCAAATGCAGCCAAATACAAGTTCATATTTAGAAACAAAAGTGTGTAACCTAAGTTTACAGGATGGGGCCCTGCATCGCAGGAAGCAGAAAAGGGCTGTGGAAATTGTTACAAATAATCAGTTATCCCTCAATTTCTAGAATAGTTTTGTGGTTAAAAAGGCTAATGTGAGCACCAGAAATACAGAGATGAGGTCGGGGAATGGGAAGGAGATATTCTGTCTGTGTAAGGCAGAAGTAGGACCACTGTTGTAGCGGCCTCTGGAGTGGATAGAGAAGCCAAGCGAAGATCAGTTGAAGGATCAGGATCTTCATATAAGACGTTTGTTCCATGACTCTTTCATGATGGATTACTGCAGAAAATAGCTTCCAAAAGCATTTCCATGAAACAGCAGAAGATCATGCAACTCCTCTGCTGGATCCTCCCTCAAGTCATGTTTTCTGGATTAGGTTCCAGGGGGAAACAGTAGGGGTTGCAGATTTCTGAGGCGAGTTTCATGTTGGATACCTGCCTGTGTGCTGTGACGTGCTGCTTTGGCTAATAAATCGTGACCTGTGTGGTTATACTGGTCAAATGTTTTCTCAGCCAGAACAATTCCCAGCAAATCAGCAGACTCCTTTCACAGTGCCCATCTGACAAGAACCGGGTAGTGCACAGATGGTTTAGATATAAAAAAGAATGCTGCATCAATGCTGAATGTGTGAAATGTTTCAATTATTCCTAAAATATTTTTAACATGTTCCAGATTTATCAGGCAAAATGTTTAGGAAGTAATTGGAGTTTATTCTGTTTTTCATTTTAGTACAGTATATTATAATAAGCACATGTTCAAAGTACATTTTAGGTTTCACCAAATATTTATAAAATGTCTATAGGTGGAAATCCCAAGGTCACTGCAGTAGCTTCATTTTCCAGTTTGTTTACAGGAAGATCAATCACTAAAACCTATGGCTTTTTTTGCAGTTGGAATCCTTTTGCACCTGCAGAGGTAGGGGATAGCCTACTGGTTTTACTTACAAACATGACTAAACCATCTTTGATCGCAGAGGTTGAATTTAATTCACCCTTATGTTATTTCCTGGAGTAATAAAAAACTTCTAAGGGCATTTTCAAATCTGATATTAAGTATCTGATTGTTTTACTGGCATTCACCCATCATAATTAAAAGACCAATTTAATAAATGTCTATCCCAAGTAATGTTATCTGGGAAATAAAAAAAGAAGATGGTATTATGCTCTCTGAGGTGGACTCTGGGCTTTTACAGTGGGAACTAATTGATCCGTTGCAAGCTTTGCTATCTGTTTTGTGAAACACTGACAAGCCCTGGAAACACTGCATGCCAGGGAACCTTTGCCACTTGTTTTAAGACAAAACCAGGCTTCTTTTTGCTAATCCTCTTGATGTCACTGGAAATTTCAGGGGGGAGAAAAGCAACGCATTTTCCTAGCCCGAAGTCTGGAAAATATTGCACTTTGCAATTTCACAGTTACGGTAAGTGACCTCATTTTATTTTGGTGGTGATTTCTTTATTTTATTTTATTTATTTTGTTTGGTTGGTTTTGATTTTGTTTATAATTATATCGCAAGTTCTAGCCAAGCAAATCTGGACACAGGGAAGTCTTGTATCAACTAAGACATAGCCTGGATTTTGTGCACTTCTGGGAAGACCGACCTATGTGCTTCCTCACCCCTGTTATTGGGGACAGGCTTGTTTTCCTTTTCAGCTCACAGAGTAGTTGTAGTAGTGGAGGGATGAGAAGAGAGACAGGCAGTACTCAGAGAGCAGAGCTCTTTGCTGGTGGAGACTCCCTTCCAGTGCCAGACTGGCAAAGAAGCAGCTGGTGCCAACCACAGAAAGAGCTACAAACACACTGACTGAACCACAACTCCCAGATATCCACAAAATGCCATCACGTACAAACACAAGCACATACTGTCCTTTTTCCAATTAAAACTACAAGTTTGTGTGGTTTCAACAGGTAGTAGAGTGCACAAAGAAACATTATGAAAGATCAAAGCCTTGGGGTTTTCAGTCTTTGCTGCTCTCTTCCTCCCTCCCGCCCTTAATAAAAATGTTAATTTAGGTCTGTTGCAGGATTAACTCCAATCCCAAGCAAAATCTAGACATTCTTGGCACTGACCCTCTCCTGTTGCTTACTAAATACTGGCATTTCTTAAGGAAAAACTATTTTCTCAATTACAATTTTAATTAAAAACATTTTATTTTATAAAGGTTGTTCTGAAATATCCTTTTGATCTCCTCTACAGTTTATTTCATATATTTAATCTGCTGGAAGATCCTGATTGTCAGCCTTTCCTCTTACCTTAGTGCTGCCCCTTTGTATGCCCCTTCTGCATATTCACCATCTGCAGGCTTGGAAGTAAGGAATGCTGGGGACAGCAAATGACTTGTGACACTGGAAAGATGTTACACCTGCTGATGTTACACCTGAGATTAAGAATAGCCTTATGTCCATGATGACGTGAGAGTTCTTGTTCACTTTGCATCACTCACAGACAGTAATTGCAAAAGATGTAAAATGACATTTCAGGAAAAGGAGGGCAGTGAAACAAAACAATAGCTGAGTTTATTTATCAGTGTTAGTAATTTCAGATTCCAGCTTATGTAGCAACAGGTGTAGTGTATATTGAGAATGTCTACGTAAAAAATAGTGACAAGTTAGTGCAAAGAATTTGGCTATAGTTAGATTTTTCCACCTTTTCTTTATAATAGTTTATCTGATACAATAAAGAGCTTAGACAGGTTTTATAGAGAGAGTTTATATATATACATCATGAAGCAGTATAATCAAGATATGGTAAACAGGGCTTCAGACATAATTCAGGAACATAACGTCATATAAATTTAAAGAATAGACTTTTCTGATTTTTTTATTTTTCTTCTCTACACCTATATAGATTAAAACAAACTGTTGCAGGCCCATGGATTAAAATTAATTTTAAACTAATCTCAGGCCTAAATTAAGAAAATCAGGACTTTTACTCACATGAAGAATAACTACAGCTTGAAACATGCAGATCCACACCATGTGAAAGAAAAGCTGGCTCAGGGGCTTGGCTGTTAGTATGCCCATGGGAATCCTGGTTCCAGTCCAGCTTCAGCAAAGATTTCCAGTGGGATCTCAAATATGCCACTGGGAATAGGACTAATCACAGAATCACAGAGTCACAGAATATACTGAGTTGGAAGTGACCCATAAGGATCATCGAGTCCAAATCCTAGCCTTGCACAGGACCATCCACATGAGTTACGCCATGTGCCCAAGAGTATTGTCCAAACACTTCTTCAACTCTGTCAGGTTTGGTGCTGTGACCACTTTCCTGGGGAGCCTGTTCCAGTGTTCAGACAACCTCTGGGTGAAGAACCTGTTTCTAATATCTAATATCTAAATTCTAATGTTTAAACCTCCCCTATCTCACCCCAGTGCAGCAAACAAAAGTCCAGGTGTTTAAGCAAGAGTCTGAGTTTTTGTCTGCAGTTAAATGGAGAGGGAGTCACTCATCTCAGTCTAAGATTGGGCTCTTCATTTTCGGGTGGCATTATTTAGGTGTGGTGAATCCAGGATTGAGAGCACAGTTAGAGAAGCAGCCAGAGCAATACCAGTGTGGGCATTCCTTGCAGGATCAATGATCTCAAACTCCTCTATTGAGCACTACAGCAGCAGCAGAACTGCATCTAGGAAGTTTACACCTGTATGCATTAGAGAGTGAGCATGTCCATACTTAGATGCACACACACACACACACACATATATGTACATACACATGTAAGTTCATATGTGAGCATAGATGTGCTCATAAATGTACACATTTGCACATATACATGTGTATATATATATATACACCCATCTATATGTGCACATGCTGGGTTTACTGCTATGCTGTATTGCCACATGCAGAGTCTCCCAGTACCTTGTCTATAAAACACTGTCTTAGTTGCGTTTTGGGGAAGAATGTGCTGAAGGTTGTGAAGGATGAAGCTACTCTTAGGTGTCACTGAACACCTGAGCTGTATTCAGAGCCATAAGAGCCCCATGTAGGGGCACAAGGATGGTTGTTTGCTTCTGCCCAGCCTGCTCTCAGTGCGGGACCAGTGGATGCCCACCACAGCCCTTTTCTGCCTGTGGAAGCAGTGTGCAGAGTCTGAAAAAGGCAGCAGCCTCAATGTCCTCAATTCAGAGCTGCATCCAAATAGCTCTGACAATAGAAACATTTTGTGTGAGCAAGAATTAGTCACATGTTTTCTAATTGCAAGATCAGGCATTTAATACAGCCTTTAATGTAATACTTCTAAACACCCATAAGTTTACTAACTGAACCCTGCTGAGACTCACATTAACACTTAGTAAATAGACTATTCAGAAAATGGCATGGCAAGAGTTACACCTCCAAGTAATATTCTATAGAGCCGCATACAAATTGTAACCACATTTTCATAAGTGATAAAATGTTTTATCCTCTTCTGAAAAATAAAGGCCATAAAAGCCAAATGCATTTCAAAATAACAAAAGAAAGAAAGGATATAGCTAGTCAGTATTTGAAAGGTTTTGATTTCACTTTGTCAAGCCCAACACTTATATGAGAATTAGGCACCTAAATACCTTTGTGGGTCTGGCAAGAAGTTCTCAGCCACAAAGTAAGGACAGGGAAATGGAAGAAAATTCAAAGTTGTTAATGTGTGGGTCTACTTCAAGGACTAGCTAAGTGAAACTGGCACCACTAAGAAGTCGGTGAGATTCCTGAGCTTATTCCATCTGCCTTGCTTACTTAAGTGATGAAAAGCCCTTCTTATAAGGCTGGTTTTTACTATGCCAGCATGAAAAGGATGTTCCAGGTTCCAGTCCATTTCACTCATATGGCCCCTTTTGCTCAAATGGCTGTGACAGAGAGCTTCGTTCCTTCAGCAAAGCCTTTATCCCTGCTAATGCAAACTAGTGAAAAACAAGGGAATGTTAAGGAGAAAAAAAACCAAACCTGTTTTTTTCCAGTACAAGGTTTTGAAAAAGAACATCTTTTGCTGAGCAAACCACTTTAAAAGAACACCAGATGATACAACTAAGAAAATATGGAAAAGGAAAAGTTAGGAAAACTCAAATGTTCCCTCTTTTCCACTCATATATGTCAAAGGGTTAAAAATCTAGAGTCATATAAGCAAAATACCCCAAAGCATGGCTTTAATTAAAAAGGAATTTAAAAAAAAAAAAAAAAAAAAGGAGGATTTCTTTGTGCGTATGTCCCCACTTTTCGTTGCTGCTGTATGGAAGAGAGACCTAAGCATGTTATTCAGTTTCATTTTCTCAGTTAGCAAGAAACTGGCTAAATTCTGGTCCCACTTTGAGAGAAATCTGAACAAAGAGAAATTATGTGGAACAGACTCCTCATATGTTGGGAAAGCTGCTCCATGATACCTGTTCTTCCCATCAAAACAAGGACCGTCTGGACTCCAGGTGTCCCTGTTACTAGGGGTTAGTATTATTGCATTCTTTTTTTTCTAGTAATATATATATTTATTAAATCCAGGGATGCTGTTTACAGAATCTTTTATAAAACCAGTATGAGATACTCGAAGAAAAGAAGGGCAGGGCAGAGAAGGGAAACAGAAACATCATTCAAGATATCTCCCTGAAAAATGCAGGAAATTATTGCTTTTTTGTCTAGAAAAGAGTATATATCCCCCTCATCAGAATTACAATAGGTGTATTTGGAAAGAACATGAGCATTTATGCTCTTGGGCAAATCCACAGATACATACTTAGATGGATAACTTGTGAACTACTAGTCTGTCATTTCTCTGCTTGCAAAGTTTCTTCCAGCCTCTAAACTCCCTGTCACTGTCCAATCAGGAGGTCTGCTGAGCTGAAAGGGTGGGTCAAATACTTTTTTTGGATGAAGCAGCTCACATATTTTGGCAAATGTCTGCATTAGAAAATGCAAACCACACTAGAACTTACTAGTTCCTAAAGTTTCTTCACTTGTTTAATCCCTTTCTGCAGCTGGTCCTAGAAGCATAGTCATGATACTTCTATTTACAAATTGCAGTAAGAAGTGCCTGCTCCAAAACCTATTCAGAAGTCATGGATAGCCTTTGTAAGCTTTGGATCACCATCTTCGAGTCTCAGCTCAGGACAGTTCTTCCACCATTCCTCCAAAACAGCAAGTACAAGAGGAATAGCCTCACCTTACAGCTGACCGTCCCTTCTGGGCAAAGAGGTGTTTCCAATTCCACAGCCAGTGACTGTTCAAAGCACAGTGCTCCTCAAAGCTGGCAAGGCAGGAGATGAACATATTGCAATGAGATGCCTTTATGTATCATCTCTGCAGCATCTCTGCTGGAGCAAGTTAATGCAGCTGCTTCTTTCAGGACTCAGAAAGAGAACTTGCATCTTGGAGCTGCACTAGTGGGAAAAAATTCCCAGGCCAACCCTGCCTTTACACTGTGGGTGATCGCCAATCAATTCCAGGTGCTGCTCACCAAGTACAGCATGTCCCAAATTTCTCATGGCTGAGCTGATGCCATTCTCAGACTTTCCACCATTTGAACAAAGCTGGAAGTTAGCTGTGCTACAGAGAGCTGTGCTTACACATGGGAACAGTCATTTTGTCACCAGCCTCAATATGCTTTGGCATCTGACCTACTCTTCTATTTATGATTCTTCCCATCTTTCATTCTGATTTTATAATACTACCCCCCTGGGAGTCTTTTGCAAAATACTTTATAGGCAGAGGAGTTCTGGAGTGTGGTGCCAATGCATAAGGCAGCATCAGGCATTAGCCTGCCATTGCAGCCTGGTTTCAAAAGATAGTGGTGCATGGTTTCCATATATTTGTCGGTTGCTACTTCACTTCCAGCTCTGCAAAGGTAACTTCTGCTCCTCAGACAACGGGAGCCTTCTCCCTATGGTCAGTAGAGATGGATACTTTTGAAGGCTCCCAGGAAGCAAATCATGTTGCCAAAATCAGTCTCCTTTCTGCCAATATTAACAGTGCTGGAAACTGACACCTTGGGGCTTCTTAATGAGAGCTTTTAGGTTAGCTGTTAGGAAGGAGCAGGCAGCACTGCTCCTTGAGGCAGCGCTCCTGCCAGTGTGGTTGTTCTCCTTAAAAATTAGGATGATGAGAGGTAGAGTCCAGATTTTCCAGCCCTGTTTGATCATCCTCATCAATGGTTAAGACCAAGCTCTCGGACTATACCTGTAATGATAAAGCAAACACGGCCACGAGCACTGGCATGGGATCACCCAGCCTGCACAGTTGTTGGCAAGCTCTCCACCAGGCTGTGGCTGGTGTCAACCCACCTTCTCTCAGGTAGTGCCAAGCCCTTCTCACAGGACTCTCACGGGGCCAGGGACTGCTCCCACAGTCCTGCCGCCTTTGGGGTGGTTGCAACAGTATCAGTGCGGATGTGAAAATTGGTAGCCACATGTCTTAAAGCGAAGACAAGACCCTGGTCCATTCGCTGGTACAACCTCTGGGTGCCTAGGAGTAGGTGAAGGATGGTACTGCGGTTTGGTAGTGAGGGGATTGTCTCTACCATGGGAAACTGGCAGTTCAACACATGGTCCTTTTGTCTGAGCTCAACAATTTTTTAAAATGCCTTTTGTCTCATCTCCAGTGCTGACTGTGGAAATATTTTTTCACAATCTGACAAGGATTACACCAAGCAGAAAAAAAATGAAGGGGATGTGAGGGCACAGAAAGAAATTAAGCCTTCCTCAGGCCGTGACAATTTCTTAACTTTGAGAAAAACAATGTTTGCAATTTTCACAAGGCATTAGTCTAATTTATCTGAAGATCTGCTTGTGATTTGTGGGAGATGTTTGTTAAAGCTGATATAAAAGGTAATGCTAGGATTTAATCCTCAGGGCTTTAGCAAATAACCACTATCTTTTAATAGGAAGTGGGTGGCATGTTGGTTGTCAATTCTAATTTCTCCTCTAGACTGAAAGCCTTCTCCATACTTTTTCTATTATCCTGTACTGCTAACTTTTACAAGACTACAGGATCTGCCTTTTACATGGGATAAAACCAGAAGGTAGAACTTTAACAGAGATTCACCATGTTTCAAGGGAGCATATGTGAAAGCATCAAAGCAGAGGAAGAAGTTAGCATTGAAAAGATGCTCTCAGAACACCCATTGCTCCTGTGGTTTGTGCATTATGCTCTTACAAAAAGATCTGGATTTGATGTCTTGTCCTTTGCTTTCTGGGGTGAGGAAAAATCTGAGCCCTTTGAGAGTGGGGAAGGGTATTAAATAAGGAAAGAAAGGACCTACGGCAAAGATCAAAAAGAAAAAACAATACACAGAAAAAACAAGAGAACCGAGAAGATTCAACTCTACGGTACCTAACAATAATTTTTAAAGGCATGAGTTTGTCCAATGTGTTGTTTATTCATCCAATTTATTGTAATGATGAACAGCTTTAAAATTAGACTAGAATACTAATTCATAGTTTGTGTGTGGAATAAATGATAGGCAGCTGTGGGCCAGGGGGCCGCTGGGGGATCTCTGGCAACACAGACTGTACAAGCAAAGAAACATAACTCAGCGTCTCTGGTAGCAACGAGAACATATATATTGCAAATTAAATAGTTCTTCCTACCATTTAATGAAAGCTGGGTGCATGTGACATTGCTATTGTTGTGCAGCGATCAATTTGATGTGCATTTGGCCTGTACTTAGCACTGTGCTGGGGAAATCTTTCTGTGCTATTTGAATACTTTTGAACATCAGTGGACTAAAGCTTCTCACCAGTCAGGTGATAAACTGGCAAAGTATTTTGGAGACACCTTGACAAGTAGGAAAAATGAAAGATATTAATTTCACTGTCTTACTGAAATGAAGTACTGGGATGGGTCCACTAACACTTAGAGTGTCAGCCAAGGGCAGTGTAATCCATCTCACTATTTTGCTGAGGAATAGAACATTAGTTCTTGTAGATGTTTCCACATCTCTGTGCATGAGGAAAAGAGGAGGCAGAGGCATGGTTTGGTGGCAGCATAGTCTTGAAAGGAGTGCATGCACCACAGTCCCACAGAGGCAAGGGCCAGAGGATCTCTGCAATGAACTAAAGCAACCCGCAGCTCACACTCGCTGCTGGAGATCTACAGAGGCAGTGCAAGAAACATGGATAGATGGGTACCTTGTTTTCTACAGCAACAAACCTACACCATCTGCACAAAAATTATTTTAAAACCTGAATAGATTTTCCAGTAAAATGCAAATCCACATGCATCTAGCATGAGCTTGAACAGTGGCTCAAAAACACCACTCACCCCATGCTCACCAGCAGGAAGTCTAGCTGCACTTCTGAATCACACAGGAGAAGGCAGGGTTGGACTGCAAGTGAATGTGGGTTCAGACTGTGGTTTTGCACCACATGTGTAAAAGGAGAGCTGTTTGCACAGGATGGTGTGAAAGTTTGCCAGTTGTCTGAGCCAGGTGGATGGGAAAGGGATTGAATGCAGGGAATGCAAACCAACATCTAATAAACCCAGTGACGGCAGGAGATAGAATTCTAACTGAAAAAACATGTTTTAAATCTTAGAATAAATCTTAATTCTAAAATTCATTCAGGAAACTCTGCCAGACACCAAAATAACCATAGGCTCCCTGACACTTTTTGCAAGAAATAAATAGCTCAATAGTTATTTCTGGATTGAACAGTAACTTAGGACTAATGTCCCAGGCCAGTCAAACACTGATCTCATGTACAAATGAAACCCTACTCTAAACCCATACCCAAGAAGAGGCCAGTGAGGACTGTCAGACTATATCTAAGTACAGAAGATGGACCCTGATAGTAATACCCCCAAACCTATCCTAAAAGTACCACTTTGAATCAGCAACATCTCCAATTCCTGGCTCAATGCATGTGAAAGCCTGACTCTAACCCCAAACCTACATATAACTTGGAGCCCTGTCCTGTGTTCAGCTTTGATGTGGCTGCAGAAGGATCAGTGAATGACTCTCCCAGGCTCAAAATTGCTTCAGCTGGATGGTTCTTTCCAGCTACAATATTAAAACCCAATCAATAATCCTTTGTGATCCAGGGAAAATGCCCAGCACTGGGTTTGCAGCAAGAATTAGGACCTGAGGTGTGGTCTAGGACAATATGAGGATGATTAATGGCTTTTGGCGAAGTCTCCTCTCCAAGTATGAGAATAACATGATAGGGCCATGTATTTGTGCACTGAAAACAGACCAAGCTCAGCGTTTTTTGCTGAAGACAGCTGTACTATCTTGTATGACGTGTTTGGATTTTGAGTTAAAGCGTGAGGCATCCATTGTGACTGGATCTAATAAGGGCTATTTAGGTTTCTAACCATTACTATATGTCTTTTACTGCAGGATTGGAGATGATGTCAGAGTGATGTATTAAAAAATTTCAGTGACAGATGCTGACGTTTTTGAGCATGGAAACTTTAATTAATTTTGTACTATACATATCACTTGGACTAGTTGCTAAGAAGTCTCAGAATGAGATAAAGAATTTAGGATAAAATTGCAATTTGGCTACATTGACTTGCGTTCCTTTTTTGTTAAGAAGAGCACTAAATTTGTGCTGATTGAAGTATGCCAATCAAGTGCAAATATTTCACATGGATTGGTCATGACCTGGACACAGGACTGGAAGGGATACTAAGCAAGTTTGCAGATGACACAAAACTGGAAGGACATGTTGACTCCCTTGAAGATAGGGAGGACCTGCAGAAAGATCTCGACAAATTAGAGGACTGGGCAATCACCAACCATATGAAGTTCAAGAAGGGAAAGTGCCGGACTGTGTTGCTGGGATGGGGCAACCCTGGATATTCACACAGACTGTGGAATGAGATGCTGGAAAGCAGCGCCACGGAAAGGGACCTGTTGGTCCTGGTCAGTGGCAAGTTGAATATGAGTCAGCAGTGCCCTGGCAGCCAGGAGGGCCAACCATGTCCTGGGGGGCATCAGGCAAAGCATTGCCAGTCACTTGAGGGAGAGGATTGTCCCACTCTGCTCTGCACTGGGGTGGCTTCGCCTTGAATGTTGTGTGCAGTTTTGGGCACCACAATGTAAGAAAGATACTGAGCTATTGGAGAGTGTCCAACAGAGGGCAAAGAAGATGGTGAAGGGCCTTGAGGGGAAGACATGTGAGAAGCAGCTGAGGTTACTTGGTCTGTTCAGCCTGAAGAAGAGACTGAGGGGAGACCTCACTGCAGTCTACAGCTTCCTCATGAAGGGAAGAGGAGGGGCAGACACTGACCTCTTCTCTGAGGTGACTTGTGACAGGACTCCGGGAAATGGCCTGAAGTTGTGTCAGGAGAGGTTTAGGTCATAGATTAGAAAAGTGTTCTTCACCCAGGGTGTGGTTGGGTGCTGGAATAGTCTTCCCAGGGAAGTGGTCACAGAACCAGGCCTGACAGAGTTCAAGAAGCACTGGGATGATACTGTCAGGCACACAGTGTGACTCTTGTGGATGCTGCTGTGCAGGGCCAGGAGTTGGACTCAATGATCCTTGTAGGTCGCTTCCAACTCAGTATATTCTGTGATTAAGTTTTGGTGTGTATAGATACTACTAAATAACATTTACTGAGTACTTATTATTATTGCACAATATTATTGATTATTACTGTTATTATTGCTAAATTTGCTGTGGCCTATATTTTGTTTTCTCTAATATAAAAAAAAATGTACAAACCAAGAAATAAAGAAGGAGGGGGAGAGGAGGTAAAATCCCACAGCAGTGCAAGCTGCTTCCCATGAGGCCCTGTCTTGACAATGCTGCCAGGATTTGCAGGTGCAGACCCATGAAAATAACAGCAGAAGAACAACAGCATAAAAACAATTAAAGAAAAGTACTGCCAAAGAGAGTCTGGAAAACACTGCCTCATCAGCTTCGGGAAAAGGGTTTGGAGCTGCAGACCACAGGCTCCAAGCATTACAAAGGCTAAGGCAACGGAGCACTTAAGGCACAGTGCAGCACACATGTGAGACAAGCACTGTTTTGTAGCAGGGTGACAAGTCCTGGAAATTTCTATCCATTTCCCAGAGGGCTCCCAAGCCTTTACAAGAACATCCTGTCAATAAGCGACATTAACAGCAGTCCACTGCAGCAGGCGGTGACGGTGCCTGGGATCTGTGATGGGTCAGAAACAGTTCGTTTGAGTAGATGAAGGCTTTTATGAATCGCGCCTGCCTAGCTGAGATGTAGGTGTTCCTGGTCCCAAAAGGCTTCTTCGGTACTTAGTCCTGAGCCTGGCAGGCGTCACTGCTCCTGGCCAAAGGAGAGGCTGGATTTGGGCGTCTCAGTCAGCCTGGAATCAGTCAGTGAGTTATGTCTAGGGATTGTTGATGGTTTATTTCCAGGTGTGTCAGGGAGCAAAAATCATCTTCTTTTTTTCCATTTTTTTTTGGTTTTTCTTTTTTTAGGCAGGGTGTGACATGATATGTGCATGGCTGCTTTGCTGAAAATGACACAAGTCCCAAACCTACTCCCTAGGTATTTGCTGTGAAACTAGACACAGCAATATGATAGCAAGTCAGAATGAAATGGGAAATAACCCCTTTCCCTCATCTGAATATGATGTCAGGCACTAATCACCCAGAAATAAAAGTACTGATTTCTTCCTATTATTTAATTGTGTTAGAAGGATTCTTTGAAACATATAACAGATCTTTACCAGTAATTTACACTAGCTACCAGTCTCCATCCTGGTTACTGCACATCTATTGCCAAGACACTGTTTTGGTAACAGTTAATAATCAGCTGTCTGGACTACCTCACCATAAACATTACAGAGTTTCATCACTCATGTTTTATTTAATTCCACTTGTCATCAGGGTCTATTATTGGAGCCTTACAATTTTGTTCAAGAGGGCTGATTTTTACTACTGTTGAAAGGTCCTCTATGTACTTTTTGCACTTTATTCTCCTGAGCTAGGATCCTTTTCTTTTGGTTCTCAGGTTGACATAAGATGTTTATTCAAATAAATTCATTAGATGATTGACAACCTGTAGGAGTCCCTGATGGAATATGCTTGAGATGTTAAGAGGAAAAAAAGGAAAAGGCATAAGGTTACTAAATTACTTGGGCTAAATGTAACCACCTGTCTTTGATTCTACACCCCTTGTTTACTATCCTGAAAGGTACATCCCAGCTGAAAAAGGTATAAATTGAAAGCACCCTTTCCCATGCACATCATCTTCTGCTCACTGATTTGTTTTTTGTTCTGTTGTGACCTCCTACACTTAGCCTGGAAGCATGCAGTGTAAATGGAACAGGTAGTTGCCTGGAATAATCAAAATAGTTAAAATGGTCAAAGGTTAAAATGGGAATAATGAGATAGCAGCTCCCTCAAGAATTGCTGCTGCACAGAGCCTCAGACAGGACTCACACCAAGTGAGCACTTCAGCCCCTGTGATGGGGAGCGATGGCCCTGCCATTCACGTGCCTTTGCTTTTCCTCTGTCTCCTGACTCTGCTTTTCCTCTCTTGCCAGAAGGAGAGGCTGTAAGGGAAAGACTGGCAGCAGGCAGAGAGTGTGCAGGCTGTACTCCTGAGGGCTGCTGGAGAAAAGGATGAAGGTTTCTGTGTTTGTCTGTGCACAGCAAAGAAGCTCCAAACTGAAGGATCCCAGAACAGGCAGTTTATGGGTTGGAATGAGCCTCCTGCATTCTACCAGTCCCAGAGATCCATGAATCTGATCTGTTTTGATCACAAATTGCTTTGCAGACTTGCAAATCCTCTTACTATCAGACCTTGCTCAGAGCTGGTGCTTCTTGAGAAAAAAAGTTAGACAAACCAACATCTTTCTGATGGAACAAGTAAAATCTCTTCTTGCATAGGTCTATGCTTGGTAATACCCCACCATGCAAGCCAACAGTGAAACACATCTGAACAAAGAAGAAAAAGACATTTCTTTGAAGTCAACAGCAGATGCTACAGTGAATACGTTTTTACATCCAGTCTCTCAGTACACTGACATACCCAGGCCTAGGCAGACATGCTTGATCTGTGCTCGTGCACTACCTCAGCAAGATCTCCTCTGCAAGGCACACAATTATATTAGTATGGCCCAGAGCCTCAAAGAGTAAGTCCAGCTCAGAGTGTGTATATATATATATAAAAAATGATATAATAAGATGTCATATAATAATACAATTATATTATATAATCAGTCAAACCAAGTACAGTGCTATGCCATGGCCTCTACACGGCCAAAACTGATGGGCTTGTGGGCTGCTTCAAGTGCAGGTGGAGCAGAAGCACAACATTCTGCATTTGTTCATGTAGAAATCTCCCACCCTAATGCTCTTGAAAGTGTTTTGCCAAAAGAAACAAACACCTTTTCTCTTTATACCCCAGTTCCTTCTGTCTGCCCTTTGATTTGTCCCTTCCCTGTTGTTCCTGACCTTTCTCAGATTCAAACCTGCAACTCTAGGCACAGTGCTTGGAGTAAACCCTGATTATCACTGAGCAACTAGAAGTCTTCTCTTTTCCTTTCGTTTGCATTATACACTTTCATCTTGGATTTTTTTCTCTCCAGCCATTACCTTTAAGCTTCTCTCATTTGTAAGCAATATTTATTCCAAAATATTTTCTCTGCACTCACTACGTGTTTATTTCTGAAATGCCTTCACATCTGTAATTTATAATTTTATTAGGTTGATCTTGCTGCAGCACTTTTCCTCTCTTTTCCCTCTCTTCTGAAGGAAGCGTCCTAAGTCTGGACACAGCTATGTTTTGGTAATGTATGCTGGTGAAACTCCCTGTTCAAGGTGTAGCTTGGACTCCCTTCAGTGGCTGTACCCAGAGATTTTCAGGGAGATGTCCTTCTTACCTCTCGGGGAGGGGTGTGTGCTCTTTTTTTGTTCCTCTCCCCTTGTTATGCCCCATGCCCACCACCACCAACCTGCCTTGGGAAGAGAAAGGCAGGAAGAATCCTGGTGAAGGCAAGAACAGGCAGAACAGCTGCAGGAGCAGCTGAGTCAGATGCCAGAGTATTTTGCACAGTTTTTGCTGGCCACATTCAGTCTTTCATTACTGCTTGCTCCAAACCCCATCTCCCCCTCCAGCTCATGACTCTTCATCTCAGCTTCATTCCTTTTGGTCCCCAGCTCCTGCTGCCTCATCTCTCCTCTCCTGGCTGAGCCAGCCTCTCCTGTTCCCATTGTCTCCCCTCTCTCCCTGCTGCTTGCCCTGCCTGTTCTGGACATGAACTCCCTGTCACTCAGAGAGCCACACAGAGGCTGGCATGCCTGGGTCCCTTTTCAAGCACTGCTGTAATAACGACGACAGAATCACATTGTGCTTATATCTTTACTAGCTTATACAGGAATATACAGTCGTGTTTTACAAGGCTATAAAAATATATCTTAAAGGAAACAAGCACAGGAAAACAGGAGGAGTGGGGCCAGATCAGCTGATGTAAATAAAGGCTGCATTGAATTAAATAGTGCTGCAACTATTTACAGCAGCTGCAAGACCTGACCTGTGGCCCCATCCTAAAGCAGGGACTTGCTGCAGCCTCCTGCCCCTGTTATGGCAGAAACTGAACCGATCTCCCCGTGCCCACCCAGTGGGATGCTGGCAAGGAGGAGGAGGAGGTGGACGCTCACTCCAGTCCCTCAGGGGGTGAGACACAGCTGTGTTGCAGCTGCAGATGGTGATGCTGACAACCAGGCTGCTGTGGTGTGCCCGGTGATGAGGGAGGGACAAATCCTCCTCTGCCCATCTCCTGTGCCTAGCTGTGGACCAGTTGCAGTTCCTTTGGAACCGGGCAGCATTCACAGTATTCACCAAATGGTACCATTTCAGGTCTCTAAAAACTACTTGTGAGGTAAGATCAAATTCAGCAGAGAGCATTGACTTCTGGGTGCTGGAAAGAAAATAAGGAGAAAGCAGGGGAAATCATTTGGGAAGGGTCAAACTTTGTATTTTGACATTTTTTGGTTTGAGGAGAAGCTGAATTCAGTTCACTTTTACCTGAAACAAGTGTTGAACTTTCCATTCAGCCACTAAAATGGTAAACTTGTGCCTCTGTAGGACTTTCTGGAGTACAGACACACTCTCCAGCATATACAGTAGAGTACATTTTATTTTTCCTGGATCTGATTAGCAAAAATAAAAATTCCAATGGTAATCTTCGAGGAGAGATGATGTCCTATTGAGGCATCAGAAGGACATGATGACTCTGGCAAGTTGTTGTATTGAATACTTAGAGAATCCAGTTATATAAATGAAACAAAAGGACTAGCTCTGTAGAACTAAACTAAGAAAATGGATAAAGCTATTTTTGTTTTGTATTATTCCAGGAATTTTCAGAATTAAGGGATATTTTCTCTGTAGGAGTGCAGTTCTGTGGGCAGTCAGAAGAGTCCATGGGTAGGAGGTGTCAGCTTTACCCTCCACAAGACTGTCTTGGTTGTCTTGAGTCATTTACAGTTTTCAGTATGTTCAGAATAGTGCCTTACAAAAAAATAACTATATCCAATTTGAATTTTGAAAAGAGACTAGATGTCAAACAATAGGACCAGCTGGTGTTTCTTTCAATGCTGAAACAAAATGCTCAGAGCACTGCAATGATACACTTAAAAATCTGTTTGTCACATCTCCTCTGGAAAAGTGTAGATTTCAATAGTTCTTCATTTCATTTAAAAAAAAAGAAAAAAAAAAAGGTTAAGAAAAACCCCAAACCCTTCCAGCCAGCTGTAAAGAAAAAGTGTAAAGCTATCTCAGCCCAGCAGTCGGCTTCCCGAGATGGCCGCGAAAGGGTGATGAAAGGAGGTCACGTATGGAACAGCTCTCTCAGCTCACATCTCCGGTGGCTGCAATCGCGCTCACCTTGGCAGGGGTACAGAGGGTTTAGTTCCTCGTGACACTCCCCAGCAGAGCAGCCATTCGCACCTGCGCAGCAGGGATGGAAAGCCCTGCCAAATCACCATGGCAGGTTTCTGCTCTGGGGACAAAACAAGACTGAATCAGGCCTAGAAATGTTGAGGTTTGGATTTCCAAGGATCTTTAATTCTGGTTTCCAAGTCTGTAAACACGCAGTGATTAACAGTCTGGAAGCACTCACCATTTCCCCAACGTCCTGAGCCTTAATGGCAACCTGGGGGAGGGAGGATGATGGGTTATATCCCATCTTTTGTTGAAATCCATGAGAAATTACTTGCCAGCATGCAATGGAAGTGAATGTTGCACTTTGGCTCCTCTGGCAAGCTCTGCTCTTGGCCCTTGCAGGACTGCGTGCATCTGCGATGGTGCAAAGCCGCTTTTGAATGCTTCTAAGTGCCCCTTTCAAATGAGCTGAATAGACACATCATGGAGAAAGAAGGGAAAATGTGCTAAGATGTGATTGCTAAGTAAGAAATCAGCAAGATCCGTTTAGCATCGCAAACACTTCTCCCTGCAATTTGGCAGGGCTGCCTACATGTTGCACAGGTGCAAATGACTTCTCCAGGGACAAAGCACTGTGAAACTGGGCCTCTTTTCCAGCAAAAGACAAGTAGGGAAATAAAACCCCTGGACCAAATCCTACTGTCATTAACACTCTTGAATCCTACAGACTGAAGGCAAAACACTCTCTAGATTGAGCAAGACAAAATTTTAAAATCTCATTTTCCTGGTTTGGCCAGCAGGCACCAGCAGGTCCAGTCTCCTCCATGTTGATGGAGTTGTGAAGGAGGGATTTGCTCCACCATGTTGTTACTAGTGCTTTCTACACACCATTTAACAGTTCCAAACACTACTTGTGGTTTACATATTCCCGCCACCTCCACCTTGGCTAGCATGCATACTGCTCACTAGGAGATGGACAGTGTGGTCCTGCTGCATCCCACCCACTCCCTGGAGATGGAGTCAATTTTCCAATATCAGGGGTGTCACTGACATCCAGCAGCTCTGGACCTTCCTTGACTTTTGTGTTTACAGTGCAGCAAATCCCAGGGCACAGCTCAATCATGGGCGTTACAGCTGAACAGGGTTTTCTCCCTGGTCTCATCATACAACACAGAATACATTGCAAATAAATACTTCTAATTGCCTTTTTTTTTTTTTCTTTTTTTGCATGGGCTACAAAAAAGAGGCCATGAGGAAGCATGTACCATATCATAATTATAGGCATTTTTCTTAGTTATTTTAAAAAATTAAAAAGAAAAGATGTTAATAGTAGCCAAATCTAAAGAACAGCACTTTTTCCGAAGTCTCACCACTGTCAGTGTTGTGTTTTTCACTGGGAAAAGCTGTTAAAGCAATTTGGATAAACTAATGTTTATCTAAATGTTCAAAGTGTGCAGAGGTCTTTGATATCAGAGCAATCCCTTTGTGGCCTGGCTTTTTGACATACACCCTGCTGGCCCTTACTTTGTATGCTGCAAACACTAAAACATTATACTCAGATACAGAAGAAGTCAATAAATACATACTTCAATTAAAATAATATCCCCTGCCCACAAACTGCTGATAAACATCACAGTCTTCCCCTACTCTGTCCTTTAGGTTTCATATTGTTTCAGGACTTTACTGTGTGTTTATTGAGCTAAAAGCTTGGTGGGTTTCTTCATTCTGTAGAACAAATGTATAGAGTTTTTATCATTTGATTCAAGCTTCTGTTATTAAAGAAATATGAGTTTCTTACATAATTGGAAGAGAAAATTGTAGAAGAACAAGGCAAATAAGAAGTCATACACTTCATGCAATTTCCACTTTCATCTCAGCCATCTTTGCTTCAGGACTTTCCATTCTTTCAACACTTTTCTTCAAATTATTCACTTGTTCCCCTCTAATGTCACTCTGCTGTGTGACCCATTGGGCAATATATAATATGCTGCACACACCCAGCACCAGTGGGTTAAAACTCGATTATAATATGAGTATTATTCTACCAGGTTGATGAGCTCATTTACAGTTACAGTACAGGTGATAAAATTACAGAGCTGCAAATCCTTTTAGTCTTCTAGAGTCCTTTAGATGATGTCATTTTTCACCAGGAGTATTATTTCTTATTAGAGAGGTGGGAAGTGCAGGGAAGGTAGATAGAAATGATTATTAAATGCAGTGTGTGCAAGAGGGGAAAAGATGCTGAAGTCAAATATACACAAAAATTAATAGCTTTCCTGATCTGAGCTCATGTTTCTCATGCTCTTTGGATTACAGTAGGGTTACCCTTCTGGTGTCTGCACCCCAGGGATTCACATCTGTGTAAATGTGGTAATAGAAAAAGGCCCTCATGATGAATTCATGAATTGTTCTCATTGACACTAGTTGATACTTTTACTTGGACAAGTCTCCTTTGCAGGTGCTCTGACCACACACTAATTGAAAGGATTATTTTCATAACTTTCTGTGCAGTCTGCAAGGCTTTCTGTGAAAAGCATAATTGTTTCAACCAGCTGCTTGGAGTTGTTTTTATTAATTTCTTTAAATCAAACAATGCTGTATCGGCATATTTGAAACTCTGCTCCAAACTTCGTATGAGCATAAATAAGATAGTGTATGTGGTTCTTCTGTGGGACAGAAATTTATTTGCAAGTACAACATTTCTGTGAGTAGGAAACTGCTTTTAAAATGTACTTTTTCTCCCAGTCCCTTGCTATTTTTATCCTCATCCCCACAACAAATCTTTAATGTGCAGTATGTCTGCATTGCACCTGTTGGGATTAACTGGGACCCAAGCAGACACGCTACAAGTCCATGCATTTGCACTGCCTGATACTTCTAATCCGGAGTTTACTCTGTGTGAAGCTCAAACTGTAAAGGGTTCTTCAAGTAGTGTTATTCCCATTTCCTGAGTGAAGCCAGGTCTCTTGCCATGAGACTGGCCATGATGTCTGAAAAAACCTTATTGATCCAGTCCTCAATTTATATAGCAAACCAGGGGTATTAAAAAAGTGTCCATGGCACAATTATTTGGATGCCACCTTGGTGCCTCTTTACTCCTTTCCTTGAGGGAAATGCTCAAAGTGTGGAAACTATTGTGGGCAAGCAGAGTTAAATGAAGCTGGAAACACGTAGATGAGACAGACAGAGAGCAAGGACAAGGAGATCACTGAGATTCACTCACTCCTCAGTCTCTCTTCTCACTTCAGCTCAGCCCCCTCAACACCTTGGGGACCAGGGATTTGGCTTTCATACCAAAACCCTGGAATCTTCCTGCAGCAGCAGAGGAAGATTTACACAGGAAAGGGGATTCTAGTCCTCCTCCTTTCTCCCAAGTCTTGGAGGGAGAAGCCAAGGTCCCTGCTGCAGCCTGGGTGTCTCTGCACTGCCTGCCTGTTCCAGCCCCTCTCCCATCTCCATTACCACTCCCCTCCAGAGATGAGTCTGGCTAGAGGGTCCAACTACTTTCTTTTGGCCCAGGTGCTCTTCCATAGAATCAGCATTTCTTCAGGCCATGAGCAGCAAACCCTCTGCAGAAGCCTTTGCCACATTCCCACCTTCTCAATTCTCAGTTGCTCCTCAATTCTCAGTGCTATCAGTGAATTGATCTCCAAGGAGCCCAGGTTTCAGGCTGTCCCAAAGCAGGCAAAGGTTTTCTTTGGCAAGGAACAAAAGTGCTCACTGCACAGGCCCTCCTGCAGCTCACCATGGCCACGGGCTGCATTGTCCTACAGTGCAGCTGAGAAGTATTGCTCCTATTTAAACAAGTTTGTAAATCAAATACTGCATTGTTTATGTTTACTCTCACTGTAGCTTCATCATCCCTGAAAATCACACTCAGCTCCAAAGTTTGCTCATAAACTTCCCAGAAAAGCTATGTACTGCATCACAAAAAATAGTATTTGTTTTCTTACCAAATAACGCAAAGATAAATCAGTATCTAGACTGTAAAAATCAGGACCTAGTCAGTAAAAATCAGAATTTAGTTGGTAACCACAGCATTCTAAACACTTCCAAGATACAAAATGCTCTGTAATGTGACTTTCTGGTAACACTGTTATGGGCATGATTTAGAAAACGGCAGCGGATGATGATGATCGTCCTCCTGCATGGCCATCCTGGTACGAGATATGTTCCCAAGCAAGTCATGCAAGGGCTTTCTCCAAAGGGTCCTCACTAAAGGGCCTCTCGCATCTTGCTGAGATGGTCCTGCCTTTGGCTAGAAAGCCTCTGGGGCATGAAGGATCTGCCCCTTGCTAGTGATCCTTGAATGCACATCCATGTAAAGTTCCTCATGTGCACAAGAGGCTTTCCCACAGCTATTAGGTTTTGTGCCACGGGGTCTTACCTGAAGATTAGCATTTAAATCAATTTTCGATCATAAAACCCTTTATAACATATGAAGCATGCTTTACTTGCCCATTAAGAACTCACTAATGTCCCATTACTGTTACTACTTTTCCTAAAAAAATAATATATTTTTTCTATCTTGCCCTGCCTGTTATTACTAGTAAATAAAAATGGTTCATGAGTACTCTCCTGGTAAGAGACAGCCCTTGTTAAACAGCCACTAAAAACACTCCTGTCTTGACCACAGCTGCATCTGCTACAGCACAGCCTTCTTTTTATCTGTGATCCAAACATTCCTCAGCGAGACAAGACTCACTCTGCTGTCGGGTGGCACTTTGCGGGACTAAGAACTGATTTGCCCATATGTTTGTCAAAGGCTGATTCTCAGCAGGTAGCATTTGTTTGCAACCGGACATGTCAGGTGGTTTCACCCCAGAAACATATTTTTGCAGATTCCATGTAAGTGTTTATAAGCTTTGGTTATATAAAACTGAAATCAATGATGTTGGCAAATTTTCTGTACTTTCTCTGTGTGCTAAAAGCTCGGCTTAACTTTGTTTGTTGTTGGGGACCTTTCAAGTGTGTGTCAAATATTAACATTTTAATTTGCAAGGAAATTAGTAGTTGGAAAACCATAATCCCTTATGAGCATGCATGCACACACACATGTGCACGCGCTCAGTCTATTAAAATTACTTATGTTATTAAGTTTGTAATAAATCCCCAATGTGGAATGGCACGTGCTGAATCACTGAGGTATTTGACAAAGATCTGTTTAAAGAGTTATTCTGGGGCCCCAAATTCCATTTTTAAAAACAAAGCCCTATTGAACCTAATCAATGGGTTTTCTGTGATTCCACCCCTTTCCCATCCCCCAGCAACTTTAATTGAGAGCTTTTGGGCAACTTTAAGGGTTGCTATGTAGTATTTTTAGCTATAGCTGTGAAGTGCTATAGGAGAGCATGAAAACACGCCTACATAGGTCTTTACGCCTCCCTCTTCACGAGCAGCTGTGAACCTTTCCATCGCACGTGGGTCATGGCTTGCATTGGCTTCTACAAACCCAGCTGGAGGAGCAGGCATGTTCAGCTGTGCCTGCTGGCACTCAGGGGGAGTTTCACTCCAGGTTGGATCTGGTACCACCAAAGCATCTCAGGACAGTGGCAAGGGTTTTGGCAGCAAGAGCCCCAGCCCTGAGGGTATAATGTGGCCACTCAAGGCCAGACTGCAGACAACAGCCTTCACCAGCTGTGAGTCTGGCAGGAGCAGGTTCAGCTCTTGTGCTAAGGCAGTCCAAGAGTCTCCTTCTGTTTGTTCATTTTTAAGCAAGGTTTTCTTTGCTATATGTAAAGGAGGTAAAGGGACTGGTGGTTTTGTTGAGTTGGTGTTTTTTTCCAGATATATTATGATGTCTATTCCTTTTTTTTAAATTTTTTCCTGGTATTCTTTGAATGAGGAATGGGGTCATCCCACCAGAACAAAGAGATTTGGCCAGCATGCCAAAACTGCAATTACAGCTAAATGGGGAAAAAAAAAAAAAAAAAGTATTTTATTCATTTCAGCTGTTATGTCTTAATGCAAAGAAATCATTTTGCACAGTTCTGTAACTGACACCTATTTCTAATCTCCAATACTATTAACTTCTAAATCTCTATTATAAAGAATATTGGCAGAATACCAGAGTCTAATGCAGTTAAATGGACTTAGTTGGATCTGGTGTTTTATTTTCTTTTTTCCAAAATGCTGAAAAAAAATATCATTAAACTATTTTGTTAATTGCTGATAACATTTTGGTTAGTTGGATTTCCTCTTTTGGCTGCAATAGACACATTCCTGGAGCATGACATGACTTTGCCTTTGGGACAAACGAAAAAAAAGAAAAAACGAGAGACCATTTTTTGAAATGACAAAATGTATTGTTATAGGATTAGAAACAGGATAGCTCCAGGATTATGCTGTATCACTAACTCAGTTTAAGAGGCCTACATATTGAAACTAAATATTGAATAGCTGCAGTGAAAGGACATCGTTAAGGAGTAATACCTGTGTGAAAATTTGATTGCATTTATCTCAGATGGATTGCAACAGATTTCTGACAACTCAGAAACCCTCTCATACAAGCTATAAAGCCTTAAAATGTTTATTTCTCCCTACCACTTCACTTCAGTGGCACTGGAAAGCCAGTCTAAGTCTCAGATGTGCAGAAATAAATCTTAACCAAAAATAACCTTGACAAAAATGTTTCTACTAGTCTGTGATGGGCTTTGCTTTGACATCATCATTCCAAAGGAACCTCCAAAGCTGTCTTCTGCTTGACTTCAGTGATGCCCTAAACCAATGTTAGCATCACTTCTCTGCTACAAGATTTAATTGGGAGCTTAAACAGATAGCGGTGAGCTGTGCCAAGTGGGACAGTGGAAGTAATTATCAGATTTAGATATTCTGGCATCCCGGACAGAGTTTCTTAAGTACAGGAAATGAATTATAGCAGAATATCCTTAGACCCAAAAATTATTGGCAGGGAGGAAGGGAAGAACAATGCAGCCTTGGCTGCATGCTGACGAGCTTTGGCTGATTTGCTGTGTTACCATTTTAGTCTGTGTGTGGTTATTTAATTTTTTTTCCTCAAGAGAGCTGAAGTTCTAACACCATCTAAGTCAGAGCTTGGAGAGCTTTTTTCATTTTGTATCCAAAGAACAGTTGTCTTCACAGAGGACCGAACAAAGGGAGAATATCAAGAAAATATGGGTTGCTCTTACTGAAGCATAGGATCCTCCATGAATAAGAGCAGATAGCATCCAAAGGAGGGCAACAAAGATGGGGAAGGGCCTTGAGGGGAAGCCGTATGAGGAGCAAATGAGGTCACTTGGTCTGTTCGGCCTGGAGAAGAAGAGACTGAGGAGAGAGCTCATTGCAGTCTACAACTTCCTCATGAGGGGAAGAGGAGGGGCAGGTACTTATCTCTTCTCTGTGGTGACCAGTGACAGGACCTGAGGGAATGGCCTGAAGTTGTGTCAGGAGAGGTTTAGGTTGGATATTAGAAAATGTTTCTTCACCCAGAGGGTGGCTGAGCACAGGAACAGGCTCCCCAGGGAAGTGGTCACAGCACCAAGCCTGACAGAGTTCAAGAAGCATTGGGATGATACTCTCAGGCACATGGTGTGACTCATGTGGATGGTCCTGTGCAAGGCTAGGACTTGGACTCAATGATCCTTGTGGGTCGCTTCCAACTCAGCATATTTGGTGATTCTGTGATATTAAAATGGGTTATAAAACCCACTTCTGTTCCTGAATTTGCAGCCTGGCTGTACCCATGTCCCTGTGTCTTTTAATAAATTTAGTGAAATTCAGTGTTCATTAAAAACTCTTGGCTTTGTATCCATAGAGACAAAGATCTGGATTCACCTCATCGAATTTGAGGCATATGCATTAGAACCCTTGTTAAGGAGCGCAACACCAAAGGCTTCTTCCTGTAATCCCTGCAGAAAGACCAGACACCCCTTCCTTTCATGGAGTCACCCTCTAACAGATCTTCCACTGAGCAAGCAAGTCTCTACCAGGATTGCTACTTAGGTACCAAACCCAAGAGCTGCAGTGGCTGCAGAGAACACGAGCCTGGGCCATCGGCAGGAGCAGACAGAAGAGGACCATGTGTGCCAGGGGACCTAACAGCTGAATATTTTCACTGTGGCAGTCAAGGCTACCAGCAGGGCTAATGCTGGTCAAACACTGCAGACCCTTGACATGCTCAGAAAGGAGATAAGATTGCATCACATTTGCCAGATGTCACAGATGGATCTCAGATGGTAATTTTCTACTCTAAGTACAGGCATCTTGAGCAAAATATGATCCAAAAGAAAAGGCTCTGCAGACCACTATCACTCCCCTAAGCCTGATGTCTTACCAGCTGTGACATCATTAGCTGCATGTCTGTAAACTGAAGGTGGTTTTCTAGCCTAACTCTTATCCCGAATTAGCTCTGAATAAAAGACACTTGTTAAAGTTCAGCTGTAGCAAGGGTTGCATCAAGAGATGGCAGATGGGCAGGCCCAAGCCTATATCACTGAATACAAAGATATATGGCCTACTGTCTCCTTATGGTTCATGTGATACTCTTGATAAGACGAATGTAAGTTTCTGGCAACCATACAGAGTGAAATCTATATCCAAGAAATGCATATACATCAACTTCTACTTAAGCCTTAAATGATGGGTATAGGTATAGTAGTAGTCAATGAAGTAGCCCTGAGAAAATGCGAGGTTTTCCTGTTCAGTGGCCTAACTAGTGGGAGAAGAGCAAGTTGGAATTGATCTGAAAAAATATTTGAAAGGAGTTTAAATCGATTAGAATTATTTTTTCCTCTGTCATTTTAATAAAAAGAAAAAATAAGATTCCGAGAAAGGTGAAAAGGAAAAAAAGATGGCTCACAGTGTGTGTTAGCTTACCAGTTTATTAGGAGACCAGTAACCACACAAATACTCCTCCCCATTAGTCCTAACCAACATGAATTTCATGCCCGTGATTGTAAGGCTGAGAGGTATTGGTGTATCTGTACCTGCATTCAGCCCCATTGAAACTTTGCTGGAAAAAAAATGCCAAATCCCACAAGAAAGCATCTGAGGCTGAGCTGGAAAATTTACAGGTCTTTTTTATCACGAGCTAGATTGCATGACAGCAAACAGAAGAAAGAAAGAAGTCGTTCCTGTTGGCACCGTGTTCATAGGCAGGAAGGTTTCTCCCAGCGAGAATCTGCACAGGGCTGCAGCCTCCTGCAGCCCAACAACCATCTTCATGCTCCCTTTGATAAGCACAGGGAGTCAATGACAGCCAAATCCTCACACAGTGAAGGGCTTTGCTCCTTACAATGACTAGGCTCTAGAGGGATAAATCAACTTAAGTGTAGAAGAAAAGATGCAGAAATGACCCTATGTTCCCTACCAGAGAGAGTTCTGGACATGTCTGGGTAATACCTGCAGACTCCCTGCTGCGGTCCCGCTGTACCAAAAGTCAGTGTATTCTCCCATTCATGCTTTTGCTTTGCAAGAAACAGCAGGGACCGTGCTGTGAACTGCAAAACCACAGGCTGGCTACTGTTTGTGTGGCCTCATCCCACTGCTGTTCCAGAGCACAAATAAGGAATTTTTACTCTTTAACGGACTCAGGAGTACTTCATAATCCAAACGGCTTCATAATGAACAAGCTCTTATTTAGTGTGAGGCCTTATTCATTGCACACCTTACTTGTAGCACACTGTTATAACAGCCACGGTGTTGCCCTGACTCTGCTTTGGTTTTGGACTCAATACAGTACAGTAAGTCAAACATTATTGGTCACAATGGTAATGCAGGGTGTATATAATGTGCTTTTATTGCTGCAAGGCATAGTTGAAATATTTACATGGAATACATGAAATAACAGTAAGATTCATGTTCTGTTCCTTATTTGTAAGGTATTTTATTAAAAAGAATTTGAATCTGAAGTTCATAAGTAAAGTAGTAATATCACTTATTTCCAGATACTAGTTCCAGCTTGTTGATTTTAATAGACAAGTATAACACTTCAAATGTGGAAGCACAGTGGGTAATATTTATATGAAGTCTCCAAGAACCGTGGTATTTTGCTCATGTGGAATATCATGGCATTTTGCCTGGATCAAGTAACCAGCAGATTAGCACATTAACACGTTTAAGAAACATGCATGTAATCCACTCTGAATGTGGTCTTTGACTCCTGGTAGGAATACCTAATGATTTTCAAATTGACGCGTTACTTTATAAAGCAAGTCAAATAAACAGGAATTGCTGAGAAGCTTTGGTTGGGGTGTATGGCATAAGCATACACGTATTGTTATCAACAGAGGAGACAGGATGAACTCTTTACCACCACAGAAGGATTTGAAGTGTCTACAAAGATACAGGAGAAAGTTGGCTTCCTTTCTTTTTAGAGTTTTATGGCTTTATTGCTCTATGTGGATGGGTAAGTGGATATACACTGCTCACTCTCACTGAAAGTTCAAGGTGAGAGGTTAATGGCAGACCTCTAAGACTGACCAGAGCTAGCCAGTAAAGCCTGCAAAACCCATTACTGTTGTCAATTTTGAAAGTCCCACTCTAGTTTGCAAACAGAGGTGGATCCCCACAAGACAGCCAGCCATGTTCAGGCTGCCATAGCCTCCATCTTAACCAGGAATTAGGAAGAAGAGCAGGAGGCACAAGTCCTCTCTTACTCAGACAAGGATGTGTGCCTTCCAAGCTGTATTCCAACACAGACTCTTCATGGTTTTGCTCACACTGCCACTCTCCCTGCATTGCTTTTCCTACTTCCCACAGAGAAAAAATCCCATCCTGCCCTTCATGGGAGCTTCTGCTGACTGCAGTAGTGTGCTTGTAGTGATGAACTGCTCCACGTGTACAAAAGTCGTGGTTGTGTGGAATGCACATGTAAGCTCAGTTGTAGGGGTAGGGTAGCTCGTGGCTCTGACTAATTTCAGTAGCCATCCAGAGGGGAACAAAACCTAGTCCCAGAATGTTTTCAGCATGCTATAGCAACTGAGTTCAACTTCTGCAGCAGGAGACAGCATGGAAAGCCCAACAGTCCCCCTCCCACGAAAGAAGCAGCAGAGTCCAGGCTGCATGCCAAGGAATCCTATCACTAGCCTTGTAAAAAACTCACCAGGGCCACCTCAGAAACAATAGTGAAGTCACGCTTGGCTGCAGTTGGTTATGGTTTGAGAGGGAGACCATGAACAGGTCTTACAGAACTATTGTGGCTGGCTCCATTTCTTGTTAGCTCAATTCATCACACTTGTTCTCTCCTTCCTGGAAACAACTTTTATAACCCCATTACTGTACTTAGAGAATGTCCCTGCTTCTCTTAGGACAAGATATGGCTGCTCCAGCTTATACCAGTTAAGACTGTTCTTTGGAAGTGACTCCACAGAAGTCAGTGGTACAAATCAGAGTTTGTTCACCTCTGACCTAAAGGAAATGTTCAGGATGTCACCCTTTATCCTGCTCAGAGCTGATGCTCTCCTTGCTTCTGCACTGGAGAATCAGGAATGAGCACTGAGTTTCTGGCTATCCAAATAGAAGGTACAATATCCTTGCTTGACCTTGCACCCAAGAGTTAAAAAATAAACTAAGGTTTAAACTTTGGTTAAAATAACCTGGTTAAGAAACTCCAAACATGTATATTTGCAGAATGAAAGCATTTTAGGAAAGGGAATTCTGGAATTTGAAAAAGAGAAAGACTTCTTGTAATGGAAAAAGTCAAATCAAACTGTTTTTTAAAGCCAAAGCTAAAAAGCTAATACCAAAACTGCTCACTTTTTAC
This sequence comes from Myiozetetes cayanensis, assembly GCF_022539395.1. Lineage (NCBI taxonomy): Eukaryota > Metazoa > Chordata > Aves > Passeriformes > Tyrannidae > Myiozetetes > Myiozetetes cayanensis. The sequence goes on along the minus strand of NW_026087411.1, from coordinate 79,959,930 downwards.
CTTAGTTGCCAGTCTAGACTGAAGGATCTTCCCATTGCATTGAAGTCTTCTATTGAAAAAAAAAGGATTGTAGTGGGAAATTTAAGAGCCTACTTGGAAGGCTCATTTAGAAAGCAGTACAGATGTCAGTGAGCAACAATTGCTGCAAACCAAGTACATACTGAGTACATTATTAAAGTCTTGTCAAAACTCTTGGGTATACAACACCAGCAAAGCAGAAACAGCCCTGAGTAATGCTCCAATGTTAGGACAGGATGAGGTTTGATAGACTATTAAAAACCCAAACCAACCTCCCCCTACTTAAACTCACACAAAAGCCCAGATTCTTGGAACACCACACTAGAGTCAGGCCTTTCCTTCCCCACTGACAGCCAAAGCTATTTTTGCATTTGGGTCAGATTTAGTGACTAGGCTTCAGCCAAAAAATTAAAGGGGGGGTGTGGGGTGTGAGGAAATCATTGGAAAAAGTCACAAGACTTTGGCTATTTCAGAAACAAAAGGTTTCCATTTTTTGGGCTGGATTCACAAGAGAATTTGGGAGCTGACCACTTTCAGATGTGCATGCTGCAGAGGGATGATTACACGCTTGCAGCTTCCGACTCCGGAGCCCCAGGACTGGGGATCAGAGCAGTGCTTCCCATCCCGCACTTTTATATCAGCATCACCCAGAAAGGCAGCCAGATATGTACAGAAGTGTTCATGTAGGCAATTCAGAGTGGCATGCTGAAAGTGGTTAGGTTAGAGCCTTGTTTAGAATAGCATTGCTGCTTTCACATAAGGAATTTCTCAATTCAGTTAAAAATTGGCTCCTAAGCCAAGTATGGCCAATGCTTGGGGTAAGAAAATGTAGGGGAGGACAAGGATGTGCTTTGCTGTATGGAGATCCCTGCTTCTGAGGCCAGAAAGCACATAGTCTGAACTCTCTGAAAGTCCCATATTTTTTTAATCCATACTTTCAGAGCAAAGCAAGTTCCCCTCTCTCTGAACCCTTTTGGGTTGTTATGGAGCTTGGGGGGTCCACAGAGCAAAGAAGAACACCGTCTCCACAAAACTAGGACAAGACTTTTTTTTTGGTTCAGGATTGATGGAAAAGCATGTTTTTTAATGGTGAACTCTGCAAAATAACCCTGAAAACAACTGAAACACAAGCAGACTTTGGCCCTAGAAAGCCTTAGAGAAGTTGGTGCAAAGAGCGGCTTCTCACACTGGTGACACGAGGCACATGCATTCAACACCATGGGATCACAACCCAGAAGGACAATGAGAACCCTGTGGCCTTCACCTGTTGCATTTGTACACAGTAATTGCAAACTGTAGGTTTTCCCTAGGAAGCAGAAAGAGTAAAACTGAACAAGGATCCACCAGCTCAGGATATGTAACTACACAGCATGTGTTCTCCGGGGATGTTCAGAGGCAGTTTTTCCACCTTTCTCATGCTATTTCAACACCTCTGCTCAGCCTCATTTTCCTGCCAAAATGTTACATTCAAACAAAAGCACTCTTAAACCCCACAAGCTTAAAATTAGGTCATGTGCGTGCCAGAAATAATTTCGACATATCCTCATTACCTGTCTGTTTCTTCCCATAATATTTTACTATTTGTTTGGGAGAGAAGGAATGGGGGTGCGCTAGCTTTTTCTTTTTCCCCAACAATATTTGCACAGAAGCATTTGAGAAGCCACACATATTAAAAGCCTAAAGCTTATTTCACCATACAAAAAGAATATAACTCTTTCAAATAAATCCCTCTCAGCTGAATAGAGATGTCATGGCTCTATTTTTTTATTTCAGCCAGCATAGAGCAGGAGGCACCCTGAAAGTTGCATACATCAAGAAAAGCTCTTTTAATAATGTGTGTGTCTAATCCATGCCTTCCTACCCAGTCTTGTCTTTCTATGCGTAGCACACTCAACTGAGCTGAGCTAACTTTCAGTTTGATTCGTGATTACAGTATTTTACTGCTTAATTGCCACCACTTTAACTTCAGATATTGTATAAGCAAAAATTAGCAACAGTTAACTATTAGGTACTTGCAAAAAGATGAGAGAGTTAAGGAGCCTTAATTTAATATTCATCTTCAGATGGATATTAACTGAATCCATACTTGTATTTAAATACCAAATGATCTGCTGATTATTATGCATAGTTTTCAGTCAGTGTAACAAAAACATGATGTCGCAGTCATGCTGTGAGCTCTGTAGCTAGGTTTCCTTGTTTATATTAACAGCTGTAAACACAGTCTAACTCAGTCTTGATTTAAAAGCAGATTTCCCATACTTTCAAGAATTCAGCACATTGTGAAAGCTACAGCTTCAGAACCTCTCTCACATGCATATTGATTATGCCCAGGAACAGCCTTCCATGCTACACATGCACTTGCAATGACTCATTTTAGAGTACCTATGTTAAAAGGGCAAGTTTTCCACTTTCATTAAAAAGCAAAATGAGCATTGTGAATGTTTGTGTATTAACTTGCCCCTTAATGTCTTGAACACAACCTACAGCCATCCACATAAGAGTTTGGATATTTACTTTTGCTTTGCTGCGTCAAGGTTTCACACATTTATCCCTCCATTTAAAAATACAGGTTGTAAAACATCCTAAAGCCATTTAAGTCAGTGAAAGAGATTTCATTCAGTCAAAAATGGATTTTATTGCAAAGTTTTACTTTCCTACCTTTTAATAACAGTGTTGAAAAGATGAGCTTTTGGAAGTGACACTGCCTACACAAATGACTCTTGAGTTCTCTTCTTTTTTAAAGAATATGGTGAGAAGCAAGCTGCATTTAAGTGGAAGGTCAGGTGAAACAAAAAAAAAAATCTGCTAGGAACGTTTTGTAATATTTCTGCCTTGAGAAAGGCAGCAGCATGTCATTTTAATGGGTTCCTCTGACACGCATTAGATCTCCCACTTTATTAATGTTGAGCAAAGTCAACCAGCAGTGAAAAGCAACCTTGAGGGCCAGGCAAGTGGGGGTCCCTTCCAGAGGAAATCTTCCCAGTGGTACAGAGCTACTGTAGCAATTTACCATCAGACAGGCTTCCATCCACTGTGCCTTGAATGGAGAGAGAAAGTAAGGGAGAAGGAGGGGCTTATGTCCAATATTGCAGGGTCCATCAATCCTATCAGAAGAGCTCTTGGGATCACTTTACTCTAACATGAGCTAGGGATGCTCCTGGGAAAGTCATGGCACGTCTCCATCAGTAGCTTCACCACAGTTGACAATATCTCACTGTTCCACCTCTTCTCCCAGCAATCTGTGCCTGGAAAACTCAATTTAGACCATCAAAGACCATCTGCAACTTTGTCACAATGCATGCGTTCTGGAGAAATACACCTTTGGACCAGGGGGGACAAAGTAAAAGGCTAATCTCATGATCCCACTCATCTACGACCAGAAGCAAAGGCTCAAGCTCGCACTCAGATCCTGTACTCACACAGGGGGAGCACAACACTGACCACGTACATTCTGTGAGCTTCACTGCTCATAAGCACGAAGGGCAGGCTCAGGGGTCCAAGCTGTAGCCAGGTTAGGCCCAAAGATTTGTGCAGAACTTAGAAGCCAAGCACTTCAGTCTGCTTTGAGGCTGGTTCTTCATCAGGATACTCCCCAGAGCCTTACTGTATTCATCACTGTCTATTTCAGGGAGTAAGGGCTGCTGAAGAAGCACACCACACGTCTTATTTAGAACTCTGGATCCACTCCTTTGTAGCCTTGCACAGGTTAAGCAACCTCCCACATGACACAAGAGCAGCTCTCATGCTAAATACTGTCTCTTTCAGCCCCTCTCCTTCAATGACGAAAAGTGAACTTGTTCAAAACTTAATTTTTCCCCCTTGGAAGCCACATATGAACGTGGTCTGCCAAGTGCCTAGTCTAGCCATATTGGTGATGCTAAAATACAGCCTGGATTGACAGAGGATCCAAAAGGAGTTTAACCAGGCCATTCCACATCGTCCTTCGCAAGTTATTTTTACATGTCTGAGATCTCATTCAGCTTGCTTGGCTTCTCAGAGAACAATTAAAAACAATATGTAGCAGATGGGAGAGGTAAGACAAACAGAGGTTAAATGACTTGCCTGAGGCTGGTAGAGTCTAGCAGAATGGGCGATAGGAGTCCTGGGTATTAATTAGTTAATATTTGTACAATGCTAAGAAAATATATAACCCTATATAAGTATTATTGTAAGGTGGCCCCTGCAGTTTGGAGAAGCAGAGGGCAACAGTGCACAGGCGAGTGCAAATATCCTTTCTTGTCTCATGGCATTTCGGTCATCCACGGGGTTGGTCAGGACAGAGCATTCCCAGGACACATGAGAGAGGAATGAGAAAGCCCAGGGAAATAGATCCCACTCAAGCAACACTGTTGTGCACCCCCAGGCTGTTGCATCTGTGCATTAAGTCTAGGATCAGCTGTTTCCTCTTCTCATTGAGAGCAGTAAATCTGTGAGGTACAATCAAATTGGGCTACATGGTCAGCTGTCTTCAGCAGAAACCTTGGAACTGAATTTGAGATATTTGGGGGTGTTTACAGCGGTAAGAGGTGCAAATCTCTCTGAAGTGCCACAGGACCCACGTGCCACACTGCTCTGTGCTGTGCTGAAATCCCGGGAGGAAGGTCAGGCCCATCTGTATTAAAGAAAGATCTCTGGGAAAGGAGGAAAGGGTCACAGTGTTGGATTTCTACTTTTTTTTTCCCACCTCTCTAGGGCATTCATCCTGCTCCCATGACTTCAGATCTGATTTCTTCAGATGCCTTTTTCAGTCCAGCTTCCCTTCACACCATCACACATCCCAGCCTGCTGCTCTGAGCGTCCTCCGGATTCCAGTGTCAGCCTGAATGTAACATGCATTAGTTTTTCTGCAGGACAGCTCTCACTCTCCAGTGCTTTTAACATGATTTTGCTCTGCAGTTTCAAGAGTGGTAAGGATTTCTGGCCATTTCCCTTCTTTCTCTTGGCTAGAATACAAAAATATTACCTAAGTTGTGATGTACTCTCCTCTGCAATTTTTAAATCATTCATACTTCCCGTGTAGTCTACTAAAATTTTCATCCAGTTTTCATCACCTCATATCTTCATTATCAGGATCTGCCATTTCTTTTCCCCTCACTTTAGCTCAGACTTGACTGAAATGCAAAATTTCCAGTTGAAAATTCCAGCGTTCATTTTCATCCAAAATAGGATAAAAAGCTCAAATTTTAAAAGCACTTCCTCAGAAACCCTAACATTTGAACTTCTACCTATTTAGGTAGAACTTGTCCGTATTTCTAGTTGCTAAATTGTAAATGTTAAATTTTGTTTCATTTACTTGGCAGGCTTTTATTTAGAGTAAAATCAACATCAGATGGCATTACACTTCCTGGGCAGATTCTGCTTGCTCTGAGTCAAAATCTACAGGAAACTACACTTCAGTTTCACATGGTCTTTACTGCCTATACTGTGTGGTACAGTGGAAGGTGCATTAGTGTGCATTGAGAAATATATGGTATAGTGAGGGACCTCGCCCAGAAAGGAACAGAGAGCAGAGCTTCACGGCTGTCTACAGGAAATGTCCATTGCTGAGAAGCTGTGTCCTCAACTGCAAAAATCATCCTGATAAAAACATCCCTTAGCCTCCAGTACAGCTGCCAGAATCATTATTTTTATTACTGCTCAAGTCTGGGCAACCTAATTAACACCCAAATTGTCTCTCTTTTCCCTCCCACTGCAACCTTCCTTGTGCCAGGCAACCTCTCCGTGACTCCCCAGCCCAAACCAACCTGCAAAAGCATCGAAAACTCTAATCTTGTCCGGAAAACCTGTATGTTATTTAGTGGCAATTAAAGAAAAAACAGAAGTTATCGGTTTCAAAAGGGTTGTCAACAATTTCAGCCAGTATTCCGAATCAGTTGGAGAAAAATAAGTAACAAAACATGAATAAATTTTTACTCCATTCGTACCATTATTTAAAATGTTCAACAACACTTTTGATTGCCAAAAATTGATGGACTGTTCTGCAGACTGTTTTAAAAGCATTAAGTGTGCAGCTGAGTTTGTGGTTTGAAAACTTTTGGAGCTTTCCCTCATCAGAATTGCTATTTCCAACAAGAAATATAAAAATAATATGACATGCAAGCCAATAAAAATATAAACATAAAAATAAAATCTTCAAAATACAGTCCTTTCAGCCAGGTCTGTTCTCCTTTTCCAAATCCCAGGTCAAATCTTTGCTTCAATGGCTACAAGAAATTGGCAGAGTAGCAAATACCAAGGCAAGTCAGGAAGCAATGCTTCTAAATGACTCTGAAGTATCACACTTGGATTATAGTTAATGAACACAGCCAAATAAACATACTGCTGAGACCTTCCAAGGTCATCCCCACTCCTTCTCTTCATTTCATACAGTTGTACACTGTATTTTTGTCACATATGTAACCTTGGGTCCTCTGGATTCCAAAGGTCTTAGTGAAACATCCTCTTTAAGATGGTCATCTCTACATTTGGAAGGTTGTTTCTGTCCTGCAATCAAAGAGCATCATTCTTTGATTTCAGGAAGTGCAAGCATGTTTTTTGGCGGCTGCAGCTTGGGTTTGATTCTGTGCAGGGCTGCATGCACCCAAGGAATGCCAAGTACCCTCAATTCCATTAACTTCATTGGGAATTAGAGAGCTCAGCTGTGTTTAATATTCTGCAGGGTCAGGCTCTGAAAGCTGTATTAGCATTCTCAGTTCCCAGTAGGGCGAAATTCAGCAAAGCATTTGGATTGAGACTTAACCGTAAACATGTGAACACTCCCCTCGATTTCAGTATGATTATTCTCATGCTTAAAGTTAAGCACATGCCTAAGTGATGTGCTGATTTTGAGCCAAAAACTACCGTTTCCAAGGGCTACCTAAGTTCACAATAGGCAAACTGCTTATCTATAATGCTAGTTTTTCATTTTTCATAAAGGCTGCATAAGACTATGTATTTTTCAAGTGGAGCAGCTACACTGCTTGAAGAAGATGGGGCATTCTGGTAAACACTGAATATTTCTCTAAAATTGCGAATCTACTGTTATTGTTGTTATTATTACTGCTATTCCTATGTGAATGTAGGAAAAGCACCTATCCCAGACTCTTGGAGTTTTTGCTGTTCCTAAAAGAATATAAGCCATACAGCAAAGAATAACAAACTCTCTCTACATGACAGCGAACATCAGTCAAGTGACAGCTAAAAATATCCCATTCTCCCCAGAGACCCTCAGCCTCTTGTACATCTGAACCCTTCCAGAGGCACTAAAAAACAGAAGCATCTTATGGTGCACTCTGAATGTTCCCACCTTTCACCTCTCCAGGGGCCAAGGAAGCCCAGGGGCTCCTGGAGAAGGATGGATTGGCATCTCTCTCTTTTCTGAATTAGGAGGGGGCTTCTCCCTTGAAGTGTTGCTGGGCTCCAGGAGACAGCATCTTCGTTAGCTCATGGCAGGGGACAGATGTGGCTCTCAAACAAATTCCTTCACCCAGAGAAGCATAGGGGGATGTGGCGCCTGCTGTGATGGCTCTTCTTCTCTGAAAGTAAAAGGTTCCTTCCTCTGGGAGGACACTGGGGCTTGGAGGCTGAGGGACAGAGGGGCTTCACAGGAGATCTGTTAGGGTACCAAAAAAACCCATGGATGTGCATCATCACCCTGCATTTTGGGGTCCATTAAGGCTGTTATTATAACCCTCAGTGTATAATGGCCAGTCTTCACGAGTGAAGATCCGGGGAAGGTCTTTACACCTTCCAGCCTGCACATTGGATTTTTTAGGTGAGACACAGTGTGCGCGGAACTGAGCCCACCCTTTAATCATAAGGTTCATCTGCCGGGGCCAAGCGAGCTTGGACGGTGGCAGCGAGGTCCTTAGGACGTAGGTGGGTTGCCTTTTAAGGGCTAACGAGCTCCACCTGCCCAGGAGTGGCCCTGACCGGGAATCGAACCCGGGTCTCGGCGGTGATAGCACCGCGCCTTTACCAGTAGACCACCAGGGGCTCCTAACCCTCAGTGTGGAAGGATGCAAAACAACATCACTCAGAGGTCAGGAGGAAAGGAAGAGCTTTAGGGGCACACTTTTCACTCAGACCCCCTAAGCATATGCAGCTCATGGCACTGGAATGTGTGCTGAGAAGCCATGGGGAGCAGCACAGAGGAGGAAGACGCATAATACAGTTCTCACTCCTTCCCGTGCAAATGGGGACCAAACCAGGACTTGCCTCGAAGCCAGCTACAGAGATTCACGCTGAGGCCACCTCCCCTCAATTTTCTTACCCCCTTTAGCAGCAGGTTGTCTGTCACTCTGGCTCACTACATCAAACTCTGGCTTCTCCGTAACTCCATGATCTGTGAGCCTTACAATGCAATTAACTGACTGCTGCCAAGGAGCCATAAAGCCAGAACAAGGACACATTTAAGATGGGACAACTGCCTACAGACATAAGCCCAGAACCTGCTGTTTTCAGTCTGGATCTCCCTTTCTTGATATCTGTCACAAAATTTCAATGTGTAGGTTTTGGCACATATGCAGCTACTGGACTGACAAGATAGCTTGTTGTGGTATTTTCTCCATGAGGCTGACTGGAAAATATCCCCTGTCTTTGCTCCAAGCTCTTGTAGAAGGATTATAAAATCAAAGCAACAGCATAGCAAAATTCATTTAAAAAAGTATTCAGAGTCCCAAACAAATATCTCTTGGCACCCGTGACAGAGAAATGGCACCCAGTGTTAGAGAAGAGCCTTGGGCAAGAGATGCAGCACTTGCAAGACACAAGGAAAACTAATGACCTGGACTGGTGGGCAAGGGCAAAAGTGTTGATACTTATCCTTCATCCTCTTTGGTCCTGGCTGGCTCTGGTGGCAGGGCACACATTCCTTTAGAGTGTTCAGCTTATCTCACAAAGATGTTTCCTGAGCACCTTGATATCCCTATTATGTGTGCACAGAGTCCAGCACAGCCTGCAAGCTGAGAGTGGCTGTACTTGCTGTGGGTGGCTGTGTCTGAGAGCCCATTGTCCCTGCTACCAGGAAAAGTCACAGAGGTGACAGGAAGATTTGCAGCATCCTCTTGCAATGACAGAAAAGCAGGGCTGGGGGAGGTTCTGAACACTCACCCCAACGCTGTGGAAACAGAGGAGCAACAAACGCAGCCGGAACTTCTGCACTTCGTAAATACGTTCCTGTATCTTCGTTTTGCTTCAACACCTCCAAGGGCCTTCCAAGAACTTGCATTCTCAATGCTGCTCTTGCACGAGGGCCCGCCGTGGGATTTCTCCCCCGACAGCTGTCGCCCGAGGCTGCCGGGCTGCCCGTGACCGGCTCCAAAGGTGGTGTCAGGCGGGGCTGTGCGGGACCCCCGGGGCTGTGCGGGAGCCCCGCACGCCCCTCCCTGCGCGGTCCCGCGGCCGCAGCCCCCGCTGCCCCCCGTGCTGCCCCCTCGTGGGCACCGCGGCTGCGGCGCCCGCGCTCCCTCTCCCGCTCCCTCTCCCGCTCCCGTTCCCGTTCCCACTCCCGGCCCGCCCGCGCGGCCGAGGGTGACCACGCGTGGGCGTGGGCGGGGGAGCTGCAGGTGCCCGCCCGCCCCGCTCCTCCGTGCCCTCCCGTGGCTTCCCAGAGCCGCCCCGCTGCCAAGCGGGAGCGATCTCTGCCGCGGATGCGGTGCTGACATGAAACACCACAACAGCATCCCGCTTTCCAGCCAGTGTTTTTTGACGTTAAGGCGTCCTGGAGGGAAGACTCCAAAGCCCATTAATCACTTCAGGATGCCTGAGACGTGGGCAATAACACTGCGGAGAATTCAGGCCCTCTGACACTCCAGTGCAGTATCTGTGCATTTAACAATAACAGTCAACACTGCTGATGCCTGTGAAAATACAGATGTAAGCCAGCTGTCTGTCAGGGTGAAAAATGTGTTTGTCTTTTCGTTTTAACGTGTCATTTCCCTCTTGGACGTTTGCTGTGTTACTGCCAGGATATCACGTGTTTCCAGCACAGACTCTAACCCGGGAACATGAACTACGTTTGGATGGAGGGTTGGTGTTGTCCTGTTTCTGAAACTTTTTTCTTCATCTGAAGCTAAACAAAACATCTCCGACCAAACTCCTTCTTTTTTATTATTATTAAAGTAATTTTCAATATCTATTTCTAGTCAAAGATAATCGCAGATTTATCAATAAAATGATCATAGGAGGGGTGAAAGAGAGTGTGTGTGCTGGGGGGTGTCAATCTATAAAATATCTTGATGTTCAGATTAATGCACAAAATCTTGAGATTAATAAGACGAATTGGAAGTATATATATCATGATCAAAAATTATTAGGCATAAAATATATTTACGGTGGGATAACTGAAAGAGGTCATATTTAGATTAGATATTAGGAAGAAATCATTTACTGAGAGGGGGTTGAGTCACTGGAACAGGTTGACGAGAGAATTTGTGGATGTTCCATTCCTGGAAGTATTCAAGGCCAGGTTGGATGGGGCTTTGAACAACCTGGTTTAGTGAAAGGTGTCCCTGCCCACGGCAAGGGGATTGGAACTAAGTGATTTTTAAGGAACTTTCCAACCCAAAACATTCTAAGATTCTATGATAACTCATGATTGGCATATTAGTAAAAAAGGATGCAGATGTACATGAAAGACAAGAGGAGAAGGGAAGCATAGCTGCCTAGGACATTGAGCTAGTCTCGGTTTCAAACACACAGGGAGGAAAAGTTCTTGAACATCTGATCATACGGAAAAGGAGTTTAGATCCTCTCTGTAAGTATCTACTGTGGACAATCCTCTCAGCAAGTGCAGGGGAAGATGAAATTTTGTGAGCTTCTGGCAGGAATCTCCAGGAGAGGATGTTCCCCAGGAATTTCAGCAACTCATTGAGAAAGTAATAAACCAAGAGACAAGAGACTTGCCTATAACAGTTAATGAAACGGTTCCAAAGGGAGCACATTCCATCTATTCATCACTGTTCCTACCACTGAAGTGCTGGGACATTCCCTGACACGGTTTTGTCCTCAGGTACTCACTACTGCTGCAAAAAAATTCCCAAACACTGCTTGGCAAGCAGCAGCCAGGTCCCGTGGGCAGGGTATAGCCTCACGGTTTTGGAGGGTGAGAGAGTTTAGTTGCTCAGATGTGGACCACTTTCTGCCACTTGGTCTCAGTTTTATAGCTGTAGACATGTTTTTTATAGCTGTAGACATGTTTTGTCTGTAATGAAAGGTAGGTAATGTGTTTAGCAAGCTCCAGGAACATCCTAATGACAGTTTCTTGTTGTGTAGGTGAAGACAATCCAGCAGACGGAACAGAGGAAAGATTTTTACAGATTTGGAAATAATTGTCTGAAAATGCAAAGGTGGAAATTGAGATGAGAGTGACAAAATGACAGTATTTATGATCCATATGAAAGGAAGGAGAACAGCAATATTAAAACAGTGGACTTCAAGGACATGGATTTCAATATATTCAGAGAACAGGTAAGTAAGATCTTATGTAAAGAGAGTTTATGAGAAAAAGGAGTTAAGGAAAACTGAAGTTTTTGGGGTTGTTTCTTTTGTTTGTTTTTGTTTTGTTTTGTTTTAGAAACAAATACTGCATGATAAATGCAATAGATGTGTAAACTATCCCAAAGCAGGTGAAGAAGAAGCAATGGTAATAAACCAAATTGGTTAAACCACAAGCACTTTCTTGACTTCAAACACTGGAATACATAGCAGCAGTGGAAACCAAGATAGACTGCTAAAGCAAAAAATAAGTAATGTGAAAATAAACGACAAAATCAGAAAGGCAAAGGCACAAAATTATTCTGAGAAGTCACTCTGTAAGAGGAAAATCAAGAAAGTTCTAAAGGAAGGTGGTCTCCTGAAGGACAAAAGCTCTTTTGCTTCAGCTTTCATTGAAAATAATTACTAAATTGGGTGGCTTAAATACAGTACAGCACATAATCTCCCGCTAGAGTATGGGAAGAAAAAGAAAGGGAGTAGTTACTTAATTTAGAGCCTTTCAGATCAGCCACATCACTCGTCTACAGTACCTGGCTAAAACACTCTCAGAGTGTTGCTGGCTGCAACTACTCTGCAAAACCTTGCAGAGTTCAGGTGAATAACAAGAGGAGGGAGAAGGCTAAGCAGCACTCCTGTCTCTAAAAGAGCACAGCTGGAACCATAGCTGCCACACATTGGATAGAATTCTCAGAACAAGACCGGAGTAAATACTAAAAATAATTCATAAGAACCTAAAAGTTTACAATGCAAGTAACAAGGACATGGATTGCCCCAGAACACACTGAATCAATTTGAATTGTTTCCCTCTCTGACACTCATTAGTGTTGGTATACAGTGATTTAATAAGATTTTTGACACTGCCACATAAATGAAACACAGGGAGATATCGTCTAGATGAAATCATTACTGAGTAAGCATAAAAAATGGTGGAACAGTGCCCTCAGATAATAGTTAACCCTTAACTTACTGTGAAAATGGTATTCTTTAAGAGTCTGTCCTGAGTTTTGCAACATTTGCATATTCATTAGTGATCTGGATGTTGTATATTGAAGATTTCAATCTGGAGGAAGTTGCAGGACAGAAAGAGCAGATTAGAGAAATTATCTGACAAAGAAATATATCGTTCACTTTGGAGTCCTGCCTACATGTTACATAGAACTGGGAATAATCACCTGAGCAAGTAGAGGATAGGGAAAAAATGGAGAGGTTCTCTGGGAAAGATCTTGTGCTTCTAACAGATCATAACTGAACACAGCTCAGCAACATCTTGTTGCTGCAAAGAAGACAGAGGGAACAGCAGGCTTCATGATCAGGACTTTGCCTTCAAGGTAGAGGAACACTGCTGCCCTCAGCATGGCCCGGGCTCTGATTCAAACACAATGTGTGAGTTTGATGTGTGTGAGTGGGAACAAGGCCACAGAGCAATGGTTATGAAGGGACGTCTTGCAAATGTGGCCTATGAGGAAAGATTGAAACAACATTTTGATGCAGTGAAAGGGAGAAGTGAGATGGCTACTGTAATTTGCTCTGGATTCAGTGATGGCTTTCTCCTTTTTATGCAGCTGCCAGGAAAAGTGCCTGGGATGCAACCCCTCGGTGCTCCCGGTTGGCAGATTTAATGTGATGAGTACTGTAAGAGCTTAAAGGAGGTTGCTATAATAGATCCAGGTTGATTGTTGTGTTCAAATTAACCCAATGTCAGAGAACGATCCCCAGCATGTTTAATTTCCTGGTATAAGCCTGGATAATGAGTCTTCAAATACATAGAAGGGGACTTCACTGAGGAAGAGAATTCACAGCTCTCCATCACCTGGGTATTTCGAGTTAGAAATAATAGGTGCAGTATACAACCAAGAAGTTTTAGTCTAGGTATTAGAAAATATTTGAAAGCACTGGAATGCACTGTCACAGAAGGGTTTGGAGTATAAGCTGGTAAGCATCTGACAGTGATGCCTGAAGAACAGGAGATCCTTTCCAACAGCAAAATGACAGACTGGAAGACTTTTATGTTCCCTACCAGCACTATTTTCTCTTCTTCTCTCAAGAGTTAAGAAAGAGCAGTTTAATAAGTACAATTATCTCTTCCATTCCCTTGCAACAGGACTCTCCTTCATCATTTGTTCTTACAATATTTCAGTGCATAATTCTAAGGTAATTTATAAATTCCTCAGAAGTGAATTGCACTGAATTAGCCTTCCCAGTGAGGACTCCATAATTTAATGGAAACATTGAGGAGCTACTTTGTGTTCACTTCTGCTTTAATCTTTTCAAAATTGTGGTTTCCTGGAAATTTTTACAAAGAGCAATAAATAAATAGGTTAGACTTTCCAGGGACTTCACAACCAGTGCAGATAGTTCTAACCAAAAACTGATTGGTTTATTAGGTCAAAAAGCATCTGTAAACTATATAAAGTTTTTGGAGAATGTATCAAGGAGGCAACTATTCCACTCTGGCTGGCTCTTTTTTATGTTTTAGTGCAGTTCTGCCTTCCTCCTGAGAAGCATTTTAAGCCAAGAGGTTTTCATAGAGAACGATTTAAGCAATGTAGGAACAAGCAGGGACAATTTATCAATCAGGGTGGAGATGCTGTCTGGAGACCTGCAAGCTAAAAAATAGTTTTTGGCTTTGTTGTCCCACTGACCTGATCAACTGTGTAAATACATGTAAATATCTTTGACAAGGACAACTATCTCAGGTCTGTTTCAATTCATTTTAGTTCAAGAAGGAAATAATTCCCGTTGGAGTCCAAATCGTCCAGATCGCTTAGGCTCCATGACAACCTGTACGAAGGAAGTTGTGGTGGGGTAGCTGGCTGCTCTGTTTCATTTTTTAGAAGTCAGAAGAAATTATCTTGACATTCCTGAAGGGAAAAAGTTGCCAGCAGTTTCTTCTCCATGAAACAGAGATTTTTCCTTTCGGTGAGAGTGAAATCTTTTTTAACATGCCGCACTGTCACACAAAACGGAAATCTTGAATTTCCAGTCATTTCTGCTGGTCAGTTCCTTCCAAAACCTGCCTGCTTTATAAAAAGAAAAAACAGCTTTGAAGACTGGAAGAATTATGACCTTCTCGAGGGTGGAGGCTTAGGACACAGACATTGCAGCTCAGAGGTTCAAACTTGCTCGCTTGCTCCTTTTGACTCTCACTGACACTTCAGTGCTCTGGTGCTACAACTGCCTTTGAAAAGTTTTTCTGATTTATTTTACCTCACAAGAAAACTACCAAAAAACTACAGAAAAGACTCTAATTTTCAGAAACAGTGCAAGGAAAATTATATATTTCTTTTCTTGTCCATCTGCTCTGCAGTGATCATGGGACCTAAAGCAGTGTTTCCACACAGTTTCTATGGTTTAATAATCATCAAATTCTCATGCAGAGTCCGTGGCCTGAGCCAAGTTTCTCTGTTAACCAGCCTGAAACATCTTTGCTCCTGAGATGAAATAAGATCAGATTCATTAAGTCCAGCACGGCCTTAAGGAAAATATATAGATATTTATTTGGAAAAAAAAAAAAAAAAAAGCCTCAAATTCCTTCTTCGCAGATAATTTATTCCTGCTAAATATCACATATTGTAAATGCCTGCAGTTCATAGCAGTTTTATGAATCAGAGCTTGGGAAGGCTGATTAATGAAAATGGGCTACGTGGCATGGACCAGGATACAGGAGAATGGTATGAGAAGAAACTGTGTGCATCATCAGGTTCTGATGATACTTAAGGAAATGCTTACGTGAAATTCACCTAAAAATAAATAGAATAAAACACCTCTTCAAGGAGAAGTTTTCCCCAGTCACTTATTTGCTAAACATGAAATGCCTTAGATTTTCAATGGTCAGGAATATTTTGAGTTTGACTATGGCACTAAAGTAATAAAATAGTAAAAGTTTATCATTTTCCCTTTTTGTTCATGTATTTTTCCTTTAACATTAATCATGTGTAGATGAGGTGAAAAATGTACTTCAAAGTTTTATTTTGTATTCTTATGGATTTTTCTCCCTGTAATATATCCAAACAAGTTGCATTTTGATATGCAGACCATATGAAGATTTTCTTTTTATAGCCAGTGGAGTAGTCACACAGTGCTTTGCCTTGTACTCATGGATTTTTTTTTTTTTGGCAATGGTCCTAAGGACAAGTCTTTTCTATTCTGAATTTGCTAAACTGGAGTTCTCAACAGTGCCACAGTACAATGGTACTGGTTCACCATGGACCTAGTGCTAAGAGCTGATCATAAACAGAACCATACAAATATTCTAATTATTGAAAAAAAATTTAAACAGAAAATGTGCCTGATTCTTCTCCAGAAGGTCTGTGAGAAGTACAGAAGAAATCAGCAATGAATGTTTTAAATGGATATCAGACAGAAGAAAATTTCCTGAAAGTGAAGTTATCAACACACAACAGCTACTTCATGACTTTAAATAAACACAGGGCAAATATTTGTAGATGATGCCTTGTTGGTTTCAACATGACAAGGAGTCAGGCTAGACCTTTAAGATCCATTTTATCTTTTTTTCCTAAACATATCTTGTTTTATTTGAACATATTGTTTTGTTCTAACATATGGCAAAGAGTTGTTTCTAAACAAGAAAATGCCCACATATTGGGCATCGTATTTTCAGTAAAAAGCATTATGGTCAGCTACCAATACTGTGGAAAATAATTAACCTAGACCCCTTTCTTTTGAAAAAAAGGGATTCCTTTTCTTTTGAATCCACATATAACGTAAATATGCAAAAAATAGAGATAATTCAAAATGTCAACATGTCTTTGAAGTTCACTGATGCCTCGTGAAAGAAGCATCCTGTCTTACACAGAAGAAAGATACCCCTGCAGTTACATGACAGAATTCAGGTGCTCCAAAGCCAGCTCATACACCATCTCCACAGGGCTGGAAAGCTACTTGGTCCTTCAGTGACCAGCCTTTTTGACTTCTGAATAGCGGAAAAGGGCAAGATAAAATTGCTAATACTTGTGCTGATTGGTAGCAAGGGCAGGTCTAGAGCTGGAATTATATCAGTGTTTGGTGCTGCAAAAACGCAATTGCTTATCGTTGTTTGCAGAGGGAGTTACACCGGAGATAAGGGACCCTCATCTCTCTGAGGGACCTCAGTACTCACTCTTCCTTCTCCTTGAAGAGAAATGGGATAGTAGAGGAAACTGAAATCCAGAGCTCTGCATAAGCAAAGAAGGTAACTCTGTATTGCACAGACCAACAGCTTTCTGCAGACTTCAGGTTCAAAAGCATTTGGAAGCACTGAGTCAGGGCCAGCCTCAGCAGAATGAATAATTACTCAAAATCACACCATTTTCTGCAGTGGCAAAGCTTTGTTAGCGCTTGCTATCGAGAGTGGAAAAATGGTCTCCCAGTTGTCCCACTGGCAAGACACTAAGGTTTTGTGGGGTCACTACTTCTCCAGGTATTGCCTCTATGACTTTAAAAAAGTCGGCTGAGGCTTGATTTCTTCAAAAGTGTTGACCAACTTACATTACATATCCACTAGCAAGATGGCCAGTGTGGATGAAAACCAGGCATTCCTCTCCTTGTGTCTCACCTTCCCCTCACTAAAACAGCAGTGGTATTTCCCCAAGTATGAATGGCTGAATTCACACGAATGGGGTGAAAAGGGCCATTTTCATCCAGTATGGAGCTCTGTTCCTTTCCCTAGAGGAACAGCTGCACAGCAGCTCATTGCATTAGCTGCAGCCACACAGGCTTACATTATCAGTCCTCAACCCCAACCTAGCAGCAGTATCCAAAAGCTCAGTATGGATGAGGTCCAGGTACTTCAGCAGTTTTACAGCTTGTGCTGTTTTACAGCTCTGTGCTGCCTCAGGCAGGCTATTACCCATACCCAAGCAAGTGATTTTAAAGATGGCTTAGCATTTGTGGGTGACACTACTACCCTGTCTTCAGCATAAATATGACCCTAGATAAGCAATGCCACCCATCTCCCCCACTGCCCAGCTAACACTGGAGCGCAGCCCATCCCATAGCCATGATCCCTCTCCAAGATCAGAGTCCACTTATGCTGTGGATGGAGCATGCTGGCAGCAGCAGAGGATGTCACTGTCAGGTTGCAGTCACCCATGGCTTTCTGAAGTAGCGACATCATTCAATAATACTGAAGGCTGTAATTTGAACACTGCAAACTGCAGGGCCTCAGTTAGAGGGGAAACAGTGAAACAGGAAGAATAGCCATCTCTGTACAGATCATGAGAGATAGATTACAGTCAACTGGAAAAAAAAAATCACAGAGCAACAGAGAAGTGGCTGGAAACCTTGGAAAAAAACCCAATTCAACAGAACATCAGTATTTTGAGAGTCCCAGCCAGGAAGCAGGACACAGATACCATGCAATAAAGTGCTGCCAGACATGTTGGTTATTGATTTTTCTGAAGATCCCACCTGAACTGAATGTGTGGACTGAATCCCAATGAGAGTCCCAGATGGAGTAGGCAATTGTGGAGGCAACGGACTTATTACTCTTTAGGACTCAAGGGACCAAGATAGGTTTTTACAAGCAGCTAAAACGAAGAAAGAGATCATATGGGAAGGTGCTAGGCTCCTATTGTTTCCGGACACAAGTCCTATAACCCAGGGCAAAAGGGAAGAATTAACTGTGGTTTAGAAAAAAAGAAAGAAAGAAAAAGAAAAATATTTGAGATATAAAATGTGTCTGCATCAGTTTCTCTGGCTTGTGAAAGTGTACAGTTCACACCATGAGACAACC
This sequence comes from Myiozetetes cayanensis, assembly GCF_022539395.1. Lineage (NCBI taxonomy): Eukaryota > Metazoa > Chordata > Aves > Passeriformes > Tyrannidae > Myiozetetes > Myiozetetes cayanensis. Next base: position 79,941,704 of record NW_026087411.1, on the reverse strand, counting down.
AGCATCTTTGGGGGAGCAGAGGCAACAGAAGTTGCTGTCAAAATCATTGGAGACAAAGAAATTCTGTAACTGCTCTCTAGAAAATCTGCAATTGCTCTCTGCCATGTGTTGGGTCCCTACCACTCCTCACATCCCAGTGGGTGATGAAGAATCATCCAGACAGTGGGGGACTGAAGACTGGCACCATGTGGAAGCAGGGGAAAAGCGTGTTTCTTTTTCCTTTCTCTTTATTTTATGTCATCTAGCCTGTGCTACCATGCTGTCATCAGAGTAATACAAAGTACGTGCAAACGCTGCCAGGAGTTTCAGGATAAGCACATCCAGTCCTTCACAGAACGGCATCTGATGTTGGTATGTGCAGTGGGTGCAATCCCTGTGCAAACACCATACATACAATTATCTATTTTAGCACTTTTATCCACATCCTGACTGTGTTTAACACATTACAAAACAATGCCAATAATGTCTGAGTCTTCCGGCTTTTCTATCAGGGATGAGCCCAAGAGCTCAGACAGTGTCTGCTTGGTACTGCAAATTATCCTTGACTAATATCAGCCTTGACTAATATCAGCCCAGGTACCCAGAAAGGTACTGATTTCAATATCCACCTTCCTCCCTGGAAACCTGGGAGTTTTTGAAGGAGGAAAAACATGACTGCTCTCCCTTCCCAAGGTACTGCACCTGGAGAGGAATAACCCCAAGTACCAGTAGAGGTTGAGGGCTGACCTACTAGAAAACAGTTCTGCAGAGTTACCTGGGAGTCTTGGTGGATGGAAAGTTAACTCTGAGCTGGCAGTGCTCCTTTGGTATCCTGGTGTGCATTGTGAAGGGTGTGGCCAGCAGGTTGAGGGAGGTGATCCTCCCCCTCTATTTGGCCCTAGTCAAGCCCCATCTGGAGTACTCTGTCCAGTTCTGGTCACCTCAGTACAAGAAAGAAAAAGAGCTACTGAAGAGGGTCCACTGCAGGGCCACAAAGACGTTTAGAGGTCTGGAGCATCTTCTTATGAGGATAGACTGTGGAAGCTGGGCCTGTTTAATCTAGAGAAGAGAAGACTGGGAGGGGATCTCGTTAATGCTTATAAATATCTTGAGGTGTGTGTGGCAAGAGGATGGTGCCAGACTCTTTTCAGTGGTGACCAGCAACAGGATGAGGAGCAATGGGCACAAGAACTTCTACCTCAACATGATGAAGAACTTCTTTACACTGAGGGCTCCTCTCCGGAGACATTCAGAACCCTTCTGGGCAAGTTCCTGTGTAACCTGCTCCAGGCTGGGGGGTTTGGCAGGTGGGTTGGACTGGAAGATCTCCAGAGATCCCTTCCAACCCTAATGGGTCTGTGATTCTGTGGCTCCCGCTGACTGCAAGGGAGACTGAGACCACTGGTGTCTATTTATACCTCAAAATCATGGCCTGGGATCTTAGGGGAGATGAAAGTCTTCGGAAAAGGCTTTTATGAAGCCAAACAGGTGGTAGGTGGAAGGCCACAGAGAAGTTGCATGCAAACCTCCCATTCTCTGGAGGTAACTCTCCTGCCCAGGGCAGATGGACACTGCAGGTTGCTGCAGAGCATCACAAGGCCTCCAGCGTGCCTGTGTACTCCTGGTAATAACTCTACTGCTTGCTGTGTGCATCACCCCTTGAAGTCACCATGCCTGAGCTGTTAGCTGGACCCCCTACATCTAAGGAGGACTGCTTCAACTGCTTCTGTTTTATGCATCTCCATACCTCTCCTGGCATCTTTCTTCACAAGCACAAGCTTAAAGCCTGCCAAGAGGTTTTGCCACCACCAGTAGCTGCTGCTTCTAAGAACACTACAGGAACCACTAACCTCTCTACAGTTTCTCTCCTGCATACATCCTTCTCCTCCTTATAGTAAGAAACAGGCCTGAAAAATAGACACTTTTTTTTGCTGATTCCACAGGTGTTCCTGACTCTGATTGTAGTCCTCCATCATTAGGGGCTGGACTCGTGCCCTCAGTTCATGTGAATACATTCAAAAGTGTAGAACCAAAACAGGAAGAGAGCCACTTGCTAATAATATCCATTGAAAAATACTGGCATTTGACTGCCTTCTGTTTAATCCCTTTATTTTCTTCCACAAATGAGATTTGCAGCTATAGCCCAGATTACAGTGCAGTAATGAGTGAGGAAGGAGGCTCCCACACGCAAAGAGAGGTTTAGCCAGAAAATAAACAAACTAATCAAATAAATAAAAAGCCATCCCACAGTAAATGAAGTTGTACTGCCACCTCAGGTTACCATCTGTTTCTACTTTGATTGCAGTGTTTCTTTCAACCATTTTGTCTACTATGTATGAGTTCAGCTGGCGGCTGTTGTTTCTAAACACAGTGGGGCCCCAGGAGAACCACAGTGCCCCTTTCTCCTGGTCCCAGATTCTGGGATATGATCTAGGAGACAGAGGGAGAAAGAAAGGAAAAAAAGAATGAGAGGGTGAAAGAGCAAAAGATGAAAGAGAGATTTTAAAAAATTAGAGAGCAGAAGAAATAAAAAAGGGAAAGAAAAGAAAGAGAGAGAGATCCTTCTCACTATCCTGCATTCTTCTAATCTCTTTCTTTTTAAAACAGCTCTTCAGTTTGGAGGGATATTAAAAATAGAAGAGTGTTAGATTTGGCAATAAATTAATGTCCAGATGAAGGGAAAACAATTACAAATTGGAAACAGATTTATTCACACTCAGTGTATTAATGAAAACGTTTTAAAAAAAAGCTAAAGTGGGTATACTGTGTGGAAAAAAATAATGGCCCAGCAGGTCTACTTTTTATTAACAACTCATCAGTAAGCAGGTTGTAATTCATAACAAAGAATTTACCCCAAGGAACACCACAGGACTGTGAGCTTTTTAGTTTCCTAAGAAAATACATATGTTGTTCCACTTGGTTTCCTTTCAATAAAACCCACCAGTTAGCACTTCATTTTCGAGCTGTTCTGACAAATAAGGTGAGTTAGCTTTGTAGAAAAAACAGAAGCCAACTTTTCAGCTGAGAATTTTAGGGAATTTTTTAATAACTTAAATAAATTTCCCAAATGGCAAGAAAGCATGATAAAAGGCTGTGAAATGAGTTTGTTTGGAACAGCTTGAAAGAATTTTTCTTTTAATTTGCTTCATTAATTTTTCCTGAGGAAATATTTAGGGATACATCCCTTACTGCTAAGGTATGTGTTTGAGACAAAAGGAATTTTTATGATTTTTGTTGTGTTTTTATAGTGTCTTGAAACCTGATTAAAGATACTGATGAAAACCTGCCCACTGGTTTGCAGCTATGTGCAAGGCCTGAAGGAGATTGAGGCGCCAAGAAATCGGTTTTGTGAAGGTCACTCTAATACGACGTGTCTCCTACAACATAAAATCCTGTATTGTTTCCTTCAGCTACTCCCATCACCTACATACAGAAAAACCCTCTTGAAGGAAGAAAATAATCAAGAAGGCAAGTAGGAAACCAGAGAGAATTATATTAAATGAAAAGAAAGAAAAAGGAACTGAGGTGCAAAATTGGCACAGATTTAAATAAATCACTCCAGTTTAAATCACCACAGCACAGTGCTGGTCATGACATGCACCATGTCCAGCCTGAGCTCAGTTCACAGTGGTAACAGACCTACCACAAGTGTCAGGGCCTCCCAGTTGCACCAGTGCCTGTTGTAGCTGAACAGAATTCTCCATTCAGTCATTTTTCATAAGGAAAAAAGCAAACTTTCCAATATTTTTCAGCTTTTCTGTAGGGTTTGATAGAGCAGAGATCTGGTGCAAGGCTCCAAGAGATCAGAGAGTTTTGCCATCAACTTATCGGTTCATATATGCTGCTTATCAAATATCACAGAAGCAAAAGGTGCTACCTGCTCCAGGATTTCCAGGCATTATAATGGAATATAATTTCACATGTGGAAGAGACTGTGTTCCTAGTTATTTATCAGTTCTTGACTTTACTAGGGAAAAATACTGAAAAAATAAGGGCTATTAAGGAACACAGAACTTACATGGAAAGACTCCTTATATTCAACAACGTATTTAGTAATGTAATGCAACTGAATAAATTCAATTGAAAATTAATTCTTAACCTTCTCCAAAAGAATAAATAATTGGAGTTGAGAGTCAACAGTTTCTTTTTCATCTGCTATGTCCCTGAAGACCATCACTCCCTCGGGTGCAAATCACAGAGACCTTCAGTTCTCAGTGCAAGAGATGTGCATAATTACTTGTTTCTGAAATGGGGAGACATGGGAATGTACTGGTTCATGTGTCACTGCCATAACTACCAAGGGTCAGCAAGAGCTTCAGGAACAGATACATCAAGTGACAAAATTCTCTGTGCCATACATGTAGATCATAAAGTTCATATTAATAAATCCAGGAAGGCTCTCAGGCTCAACAGCAATCTTTTACAAAGACTCTCCATACAGCTATTTCAAGCAGTTTAAAGAAGTAAAGACTGCCTCTGAAAGATAGTTCCTAGAACATTTCCAAGGCAGCACTTTTACGTCTTTACCTCCAGACCCACTTTGCAGGATCCAGCTGCAGAGAAGGACTAGTCCATCTTGTCAAAAGAAACCTATTTCTGTGAATGTCAGGCTGGAGTAGGACTTGAAAATTGATATTTTCACAGCACTTCATCTGAGAAACACTGGTCAACCAAGTAGTTAATGCTCAGAGACCTCTGCCGTGACATAGGGACGGAAAGAACCTACTCCATCTTCCATTACAGTCGATACAGAGCATGGTATCCTCCGTAATTAGAGACAGTATAAGTGCTTAGGGATGCAGCTCATAGCTTGGAAAGTGTAGGCAGCTGAAACATTTAGGCACATGAAATCACTGCAAGATTAAAAAACTTATTGTGTTCATCTGCTTTTAGCCAATCTCCAATTTGTAATCTGTCCAGAGAAAAATGAGATCATATATCTGCTACTCAAATTATTTTGCTATCTGCCAAAGAATGCTTCTGGGAAGGGTTATTCTTCCCAGCAGAAATGTAGGAAATAAGTTGGAAAACATTAATTCATATTAATAAAAAAAGCCTGTGAAGACAACAGCTGTTTGATCCTTAGATAAACTGTAGACAGTTTTCACTATTTAAGTCACCATGAGTGATGTACTGTATGTTTAGAGAGAAAAAATGAGCCAAGAAAAAGAGGAGAGAAAAGAAAAAAGTCTGGAGAAAATATTTACTTGCATACTTTTCATAGGAAAATAGAAATGTAGCTAATGAAACAGATATCTAAACTCTTATTTAGATACTCTGTAGCACTCCCCGAGGGATCTGGGGGAGATACTTTCCACCTACTCCTAAGCTCGATGCAGCAGTCACGGCTGGGGTTTCTGCAGTGAGACCATGTGGGCAGGGGCTTTGCAGGCATTTGCAGAAAGATGGATATGGGGGATTGATGGTGCCTTTTGGGCTGGAGGATGGCAGTCATGCCAGCATGGCAGCTGCTGATGTTTGATGAGGCAGCTGCTCAGCCAGGGGTCCGGCTGCAGGGGGAACGCTGCCCAGGGGAACCAGGGAGCTGCATGGAGCCAGTGGGGGTGGGCTGTCCACATCCCAAAAGAGCTACAGCACATGAGGGGGAATCCAGAACATGAATTAGTTTCAATTGCCCTGCCATCTTGGAGGGGCTGTAGGTGCCTTTCAGGGTGGGCAGTGCTCTTGGGTAAGCCTTCACATCCCTTCCTCTGTTGCAGCATCTTTCCCTGTTCCCAGAGGACACCTCAGTAGCCACAATTCAGATATAGGTGTCTTTAAAACAAGAACTATACTGAGAGAGAAAGCAGAAACCAGAACACAGTTTCTGCTCCAGAGGCAAGCAGACATGTGTGGAACTGAGGATGGACATGGCCCCTTGACTGCTCTCTGCTGCACTTTGTCCGGGGAAGAGGTCTCTCACCTATGTCCACTCTGGTGTGGAGTCTGCAGAGACAAGAAGGAGAAGACTTCCCTTGGGTCATGTCCAGGAAAGAAGGTGGCCCATTGTTATGGCTTTCTGCAGCCTAAGCCCTGGATGGAATAGCTGGGTAGCAGGAAAAGTTGCTTAATCCCAGTTCTGACCTCTGCTTCTGGAGGCAAAACTAGCCTGGGTGATCTCTTTGTGGTTTTTTGACCTCATTGCTCTGCATACCACATTGACTGGATGTCTCACACATCTTAAGTTTATACCAAATGCAAAACTTCCAGTTTGGGTGTTGCTTTTTCCCTATAATTAATATTTATTTGATGAGGTTTCCATGCAACTCCCTTTCCTGAGAGCCCAGCAGATGCTGGGGTTCACTGCAGATGCTCACACAGGGGTGGACCAGGTGACTTGAGGAAGCCTTTGGGAGGCCTGTTGTTATGTGTTTGTCAGTGGAACAGACAGCTCACTGTGGCTCTCATTTATGAGCTTCTTAAACTAGCTTCTAAACTAGCTTTTAACAAAGAAAATGTGTTAAAGTACCAATAAAACTGCTCTAATAAGCCCTCCATAGCAAACTCCTAATTGAAGCTCATAAAGAGAGCTCTAAACAGTATTTAAAGTGCAAAGAAAACATATTGGTCCTCAATGCAAACAAGTAGATGTGGTGCTGATGCTTTTTATTTGACCAACATGAAAGCTGCAGAACACAAAAACGTAGGTGTGGGATGTGTGTGGTTAGAAAGCTGGTTATTTGACTTACAGGCAGGTTTAAAACCTCTCCTTCAACAGGCAGTTCAGATCCTGCACATTCGACCTGCCCAGAAACTTGTACAAATTTCACCTGTTTCACCTGTACCCTTTCCCACCCACTTGGATGTACCTGAGAATTCAGGGCAGAGCATGTGTGCATTTTGCTTACTACTTAATGATTTACTTTTATGCTTCAACTACCATAAATTATGCTGCTTCTCTCAGTGTTCCTATGCCACAGTTTAGGCCCTCAATGACAGCACAAAACCTGAAATGACTCTGCATCCCATTGAGGGCATGCAGTGACTCTTTTTGACTCCTGCCAAGCACCCACATGCTGAAAGCATGTGGAGTGCTTCCAAGGGTCCACTTTGAGAGCTTCTCCAAGAGCAACAATGGTAAGTGTCCTTCAAATCTACAGGTTTTTTGGTGGCCGAAGGGAAGAGAAGCACACACAGATGTTCAAGAGGAGGGAGAGGAAAGGGAAAATACAACTGAGAATTGTGTAGCTTGAGAGAGAACAGAGCAACTCATGGTAACCCATCTCACCTCACTGCGACTCAAGTCCCATGAAGAAGCAAACTTAGAAATAAAATACATCTTCCTCCCAGTTGTATATCCAGCTATTTGCTCTACAGAAGGAATTTCCCAATGAAAAGTAATTTCATTGGTCTTCCAGATGCTGCAGCACTTGGTCCCCCTGAAAATCATGAGAGCAGGGGTATCAAATGTGCTGCTGGCCAGGACACACACGGGGTTGTCCTTAGCTTAGGACATGTAGGTACCACTAAACCATGTCAGAGAGCTCCAGTCATACCTACAGTCAGCTGTGGCCCTTGGCTTCCCTGGGTGGTAGGGGGAGGCAAACAGAGCAGCTGGGCAGCCACATGTGGAGGGGAGTGGGAATGGGAGTCAGTCTGGTGGGGGCAGGGAGAGTTAAAAATACCATGGGATGAAATTCTGGCATCAAAGGAAAGGAAATAATAAACTTTGAAGATGAGGAAGAAGGGAAAAGGAAGACTTAGAAGGCATCATTAAATTAAAAGACTTTTGAAAAAGCACTTAAACCTTGTACAGCATATTTGGGCTGTGAGGCCGAGATACCCAGTGGTGGTGTCTGCTGATCTCCATCTTTCTCAAGCTCTTTTCAAGGAAGAACTGCATTTAAATCCATTGTGCTGCTGCTGAAACACATTGTGGTTTTGCCTCAAGTAATTCACTGATTTCCACAAAAGCTAAAGGCATTTTTTTTACTGGTAAAAGCTGTCATTTCAGTGCGCTAAGCTGTTTCTACCATAAAAAGGTGTGATTTCACTTCCTGCACATGTGTGAAAATTTAGGATGTGTTCCAGTATAAAAGAACATGTTGCCACATGAAAAGCAGTGTTTTTAACAGCATTTGCAAAATCTCACCCTTGACCAAATTTGTCAGTTCTCACAAAACCTTAAAGACCAGACTGTAACTTTTTTTCTGAATGCACAGAAGTGTTAAAATACTCCAGTGATGGGAAAAACAAAGAAAATTAAAAAGAAAAAGAAATGGAAAACAAATTAAAAAAATAAAATAAAGAGAATTAAAGAAGAATAAGAGGGAAAAACTAAAGGAGTGAGGAAGGGAAGGGAAAAGGACACCATATAAGCAAGGAGTTGACACAATTTTAAGTGTGGCATTTACAAAGACTTTCAGTGATACAAAGGTCATCTGCCTCAGAGGCTGCTGTCCCTGGAAGACTAAGACTCTCTTATCATTGGATTCCATGGAAATGGGAGCCTTGAGAGCTTTCAGGACTGTGGTATTCTAGAGGAGGAAGGGAGGACTCCTTCCCTGAGTCATAATGCCCACTGAAGGGATGTTGCAGATCTGTTGCACCCAGAACCTGGCGGAGAGAACAGCAGGTTCAAGCGGATAATGGCAAGACAAACAAATGTGAAAGTTTCCCTAAAATCAGTCAGATACTTTGTGTGAGGCTAGACTCCAAAGTCTATGTACTGCAGAACCCACAGACTAAATAAGCCTGGGATGCATCATGCAGAATGAGAACAAATGGTTGATGAAAGCTCTCAGGCCATCAGTACAGTTTATGAAATCATCATAAGACCAAAATAGTTTCTCATTTTTAGCTACAAGACTAGAAATACAAAAGGCTGATAAAATTATTTGACTACTGAATGAACACTTCTAAAGCAGCTGTTCAAATGCAGCTGCTTCAAGTGCAGCTGTTTTCTCCACACACAGTAAAAACAAAACCAAAAAAAAGTAAAATGGGAATTTTACATATTTGTTTACTTCAAAGTAATCTTGTACTGTGCGATGCCCATGTTCTACATATGGCCTACAGTATATTCTTCAGTGTCTTGCTAGCACTCAGATATACTCAAAAATGCTTTATAAGGCTTCACTCAGAAGTTTAAGAAATTATTTTAAAAAAACTATCAAAGGGCCAAGACACTGCAACGAAATTCACCAAAATCAGCAAGAAGTGCTCCATTTCAGTTGAAACTGTGAGTTCTGATAAAAACTAAAGTTAATAGAGACCGTGAAATCAAGCCATGAATCAGCTCTCCAAAACAGGTGCAGAACAGTGAAAAACTCTAGGGCTGAAGTCAATTAGACCCACTCAGGCTTGGTCAATTAGTCATTCTTTTGATCTCTCAACCTTGCAGAAAAGAAAAAAATGCTCATTTTTTTTCTTCCACTTCAGGGAAGGGGGGTCCTCTCAGTGTTGAAGCAGAAAAATTTCTCTGGACTTCTTTTTCCCTCTGTCGCACATAGAGAGAGTGTGAGTGTTGTCTGTAAGAGGGCAGGTTTGCAGATGCTCAGATGGAGTACTAAGGAACAGGTTCCCAAAGGGCACTGGGTGCAGAGCTTCAGGATATTAAAGCAGAGTAAAATGATATTAAACCAGCATCAGCTGAATGTGAAACAGCACGGAGCTGGGCTCAGTACTGCAGTGCCTACACTTCCACACACTGCAGCCAGGGAGCTCATATCTTCAGAAAATTCACCTGCAGAATGAGCTGGGATGGGTCCCACAAAAAAAAAAAAACAGTCTGAAATTTGTGACTGGAAATGACATGGAGAAGAGCATGAAGAAGTGGGCCCAAAGAAAAGGTCTAGGATTGCCCTAATCTGCAGATACAGGATTGCCCTGATGATCTCCTCAGGGCTTATGTCCTAAGGTACAGTCAAGAAAATCACCCCGGCTTCCCCCCATGTCTCTCCCCTTCAGAAGCTGCCTGGTATAGCAGTTTCTGACTCCTCAGGTGGACTCTCTTTACCAAAATGAAACTAATTAACTCAATTTTTGCAGGTGGTCTATTAATTATTTCTAACAAAGTTGTGTTTGTCCTACTAGGTAAGTAGTTTTATCCTATAAGTTAGTCTTTTCCTATGAGATAAGACTAAGGACAAGACTCCTAAGGGAGTTATCCTGGTATTGTTAAATTTACTGGAAGTGCCCAAGCAGAATGGCTATTTTAGACTAGCCAGTTCTGCATGGCCAGCCAAGGTCTAAGACCTTTAGTAGATAAAATCAACATAAATGTGTTTCCCAAAGTAGAGCTAAAGCAGATTCAAGGATTATTTATAGTAATGGACACAGAATTTGGTATTCAGATACAAGGTACATTCTCCCTCATAGCACTGAAACTGTTGCTGGTAGAACTGTAGAATTATTTCCTGTACCTTAGCATAGTTGTGTGTACTCAAAACCATGCCAGCTTGTAACCTCAGCCCACAGCTATCCCTGTGGAGACAAAGCACTGGATGTCTTGAGGATGGCATCAATACAATACTGAAGGTTCAAGCTGCTGGATACAAGTCAAAGAAAATAAATTAAGAATATTTTACAGCTTAAACATATTGGAAACTGTATGCAAAGCTGACCCTTTTTAAGGTGATTTGAAAAGCACATGGTTTTAGATTATTTTAGTGGATTAGGTATTTCACTGAACTGTCTGCTTTAGCAGATTCTAATTAAATTTCAAAGAATAAAGGTCTAGCATATTTTTAAATATTTATGTATCATGGGATAGATCAAACTGCTCATAGAGTGACAATCAGTAGGAGTTTCCCTTTTGGAAATTCATGTTGACTTCCAGAATGACAGGATTTCATCCTTGAGAAAATACTTATAAATTGTACAGACATGATAATTTTTTCCTACCTACTAAAGGACTCTGGAACTAAAAAAAACGATTTATACTTTTTTTCCAATAAACATACATATAGGGGCCTTTAGAACAGAGGAGACAAAAGCCACAAAACTAAGTTCTCTGGCATTAACACAATAACATTTTCCATATTCTTCCACCATACAATTGGTTATAGCAAAACTTTCATGCAGTATCTGTTGAACCTGATAGTCTCTTCATTCAGTATTTTACATCTGTGCACCTCCAGCTCTGGCAGACTCAATATATAATACAGCTGACCCTACTAATCTGTAGTTAATGGATCAATTTTTGGATTAGCAAGAGCTGGTGTAGTTGCAGCGAGCTAGTGCTAGTTGCTAGTTGCAGTTGTGTTGCTAGTTGCTAGTGCAGATGTGCCTCCTTCAAACATGTGTTTGTGTTTCTTCATTGACAATGAATACCCTGGTGTAGTGGGTTTCTGTGGCTGGGTTTTGGTAGCTGGGAGGCTACAGGGATGGCTTCTGTTAGAAGCTGCTGGAAGCTTCCCCTGTCCTGTGGAGCCAATGCCAGCAGGCTCCAGGATGGGCTTCCTGCTGCTGGCCAAAGCCAAGACAAGCAGGAATGATAGTAACGTCTCTGGGATAACATATTTAAGAATAGAAGGTTCTGCTGAGGTCAGAGTATCCACAGGCACATCTCTAGGGGTCCTTGGACCAGATGTATCGTTGACTCTGGCATGGTTTTATGTGCAAATGCATGGAAAGGCCAGAGCCACACAATAGCTTGGGTACACAACTCCCCCCACTCTTTGTCCCTGGAGGTCTGAGCCCAAAATTAATTTCCTCTGAATTGCACTTGACTGTCATCCGTCCCCCTGGAGACTCTGAAGTCTCTGTGTACCAGTATTTCCCCAAGCTTAAAACCATTAGACATCCAAATACCTGCTGCTGCGGTGGGAAGTAAGAACAGTCCCTGCTCTGCTACTGCAGAGCAAATTTCTGCCCATCCACAAAAGTTTTCTCATCCGTGTTTGGAGATGCAGATGTCCTCATCTAAACTCTTGTAGGAGTAGAAAACACTAATGTGACAGCCTGGCAGGCAGAGCAGGCAGTCGCCATGCCAGAAGCCCACATACAGCTGCTAATTGGACTGAGCAGCTGAAGCTGCAGCTCCTAGCTACTCAGCTCTCTTTGCCGTAAGTGGTAGAGATGGTCATGCTTTTCACCTGAAAAGGGAAGGACCATGTCCAGTGCTGCTCCAGGGAAAATGTAGTGTGCCATATTTCAGTATTCAGATGGAGTTTTTCACTGCCCTTGGGAAATTGTTCTGTCGTGCAAAAAAATTACTTAAAAGCAGAAAGAATTATTCAAAACATGAGCAAAGGCAGCTCATGTTTTTCCTCTGTCTTTTTCTAGTACTCACAATCCTGAACTGCTTATGAGCTTGTAATAGTGTATAAACTGGCAGCAGACACTGCAGTTAATGCTGTCAGGACAGCTGCCCCTTTGCAAACATCCCAGTTTGCAGGAGTTATTAGTGCAGAAATATCTCCCTGCCCCTCATCTCATAATTGTCCTGAAAGGTGAAATTGAAATAATAAAGCAGTCTATGCCAGCAAAGGCATTTGTAAAACAAATGTCTGTCTTTGGTGTTGCAAGCTGTGCTTCCATTAAGGGTTTTATCAGTGTACACATTTCCTAAAAGCTACCATACTGCAGACTGACATTACTGCATCAGCAGCAGTCTCTGCACAGAGTCAGTCTCAGAAGCAGCAGAAGTGGGAACTCACTTTTGCTGGCCCCTGGGGAGGGAGCACCTCCATGAATTTTGTACATATAGAAGTTGTTGATAAGCTCTCTTGCAACATCAATGCCTTTCCCATAGGCATTGGAGTAACCATTTCCTTTCTTCTAGTTTGCAGCTGCCTGTTTAGCTCAAGACAGAGAGCAGAGATTAAGACCAGCTTAATAGGAAAGAACACCTGGAGCAAAGACTGCTAGCAGCTCCTGCATCCACAGGAACAGCTCTGTGAAATGAAAAAGCCATGACAAGGTCCATTCCTTTGAGAGGGAACAGTGACATGATGCTAATTGCAATGGGGAGTGGGGCAACCCTCCTGGTCTGCTCCACAGAGAGCTTGACCACTATAAATTTTTATTCTTGTGGCAGTTTGCTTTCCTGTGCTTGGAACGTTCTGCAGTTGTTGACTCTGTGTCAGCTGATTGATTGGGTATTAGCAGTGCTCTGGGTGAAATCCTCGTCCTGACAAGCAGGAGGGAAATTACACCAAAGAACAAACTCAGAGCTTATAACTGAATTTCCAAACTTTTGCTTTATATATGACAGCCAGTATGACTGGATCTCAGGGTAATTCACAAAGAGGAATGCACTTCCTAATTGTTGCCCCCATTTATGAATAAGCTAGATACATTTCCCATATTGAAAACAGAAGAGGAATTACTTCCCTTGGAGATGAAGATTATATAACAGTGTGCAGTGCAGTGTGGAAAAGTCCTTGGCTACCTCCTGTAGGAAGTATGTGTTATGTTATTTATTTTTCAGGGGTATGAAAATAGAGCCTAGACCAGGGACAGGACAGGGCTGCTGCCTTTGTTCAAGCTTGATTCAAACCTGGAGAACACACTGGCGAGGACTTGCTCTGTCTAATGTCGGTAGCTAAGCTGACCCATCATATGCTTCCTTTGGCAGTGAAGCCACATTTTTACTGCTCCCCTCTATTGTTCATTTTTGCATCCTGATTACCAACCTTACCTGAAGAAGCACGTATGTATGTGGAGACCAAGAGTGTTTTAGGTAGAAAACAAAAATTACCTTCTCGTAGAAAAGAAGAGTTGGTATTCTTTTAACCTGGATTGTTGTTGCTATTTTGGTTTATGGCACAAGCAGCCAGGCCAGCCCCACTGCCAGGGCAACAAGTTGCAAATTGGGAGCAGAAGAGAACAACCAGGAACTGACTTTGTTGCCTCTTTCGGCCGGAGAAAATGTATCCTGGACTGCCTGCGGGCAGGGAAACACCTCGTCAGTAGCTGCTGCAGAGCAGGGACTGGGGACAAGAAGCTGAACGTAGCAAAGGCAGAGATGATGTGGGGCAAAACATCCCCAGCCTTTCTGAGCATAGATAATTCAGAGTGATCCTTAACACTTCCTACTGAAGAACCAGCTTTTCACAAACACACACACTTCTCTGCTATGTTCAATGTTGGTATGGGGAAATATTGTATTTCTAGTTTGTTGTTCTGAGTATGTACAATCCTCAGCAGGTATCAGGTAAACATGTGCACAGGGGAACATGAGGCCTGTCCTCGGAGAAAGCATTCAAACGGAAATAAAAAGGACTTCTCTTTCAGAGTTCCACAGCCTGGACTGGGAAAAAATTAAATGGCTACAATCCCACACATCACACCTCGGGAGCAGAGACACCAAGCTGCTGGCAACCCTGGTCATACTTGGCGTCTGGCCACCTTGCCCACCTCACCTGAGGTCTCACTGGAGCAGCCTGGGCAGTGCAGAAAGCCTTGGGGCACCAGCCAGTGCTTCAGCGACAAGTTCCTGCTCCAGTCTTACAAGATGTGGTGGCAATATTGACTAATTCAGAATTGGGATTCTGAATGTCACCTCCTCCAAAAACACCAAACACAGGAGTATTCTATATTCCTACACCTCCCATGTTGTCATCCATGGTAGAGTGCTTTATCATGGCAAAACTTGGAAAAGTGTTCTCACCTTTTTGCTTTTTGAGTGGCTCTTGCTGGACTCAGGGCAAGATCATTGCCGATGATCACCAACGATGCTCAGCAGTGGTGCTTGCACTGCACACCCATAGCTGGTGGGGAGGAGGGGGCCTGGATCTGCCCCTCATACAGAACCAGCACCGTGGGGCAACTCTGTAACTTCCCTGAAGTCCGCCACACTGGCTTGCTGTTGCTATTAGGCAGAATCCAAGGTGCTAGATGTGATATTTAAATCCTGAATGTTTTTAGGACTAGCTATCTCTCCCAACTAGGTGTGAGTTCTCATGATTTTTCATAGATTACAGCACTTGCAGAGAATTTAGTAGAGAGTGAGCATTTTATTGCAAACGATTGCGTTTCTGTTCAACTAGTTATGCCCATTTTACTCCTAAGAGACTGGTAACGTGTAGCAGAGATGACTGAGAAGCCACTTCAAGCACCGAGAAGAGCACTGATGTTAGCCTGACAGGTTATGAATAAATAATGTCAGTATTCACTGTGAGGCTCCGCTAAGGGAAACACTGGACCACGCTTGTTTTTTCAGCTTTCCTGATTGGAGCAATAAACCTACCACCTGCTAATAAGGTTGGTGGGGCTTTCTGTGAAAGCAACACTTGCTCGAAAAGATGCAGTTCTTGATGCAGGGCAGCATGGAAGGAATAAAAGCAGAGTCATCTGGGAGCATTTCAGCTCTACTCACTAGTTAAACTCCACTGTTGAAAACTTAAGCATATGCCCAAAGGATAATTTAAAGAATAAGGCCCCATAATATTTGCATTTATTTCTTTAAACCGGATCTCCTGTAAATCTTCATCACTCTAAAAATGACTACTCAGCTAGGCTCCAGAAATCTACACAGTTTCTTCTAATTGCCTTACTTCATTGCTTATTAGAAATAACTATATCTACATTTTCAATCAATGACCTGTGATTTTATTTTGACCAGGTTTCTTCTTTCACCCGAGGGTTTCTTTTTGCTGTTGTGTTCCAAGATAGCTTCCCCCTGGAGCTGGAAATTATGGGACTGTTCTTCCAATTACTGCGTGAACTTATGTTTCTAAAATTCAAAAAGTTTGTACTCAATGGGTTTGACAG
Organism: Myiozetetes cayanensis; assembly: GCF_022539395.1. Taxonomy (NCBI): domain Eukaryota; kingdom Metazoa; phylum Chordata; class Aves; order Passeriformes; family Tyrannidae; genus Myiozetetes; species Myiozetetes cayanensis. The sequence continues at coordinate 79,926,065 of NW_026087411.1, read as the reverse complement.
GCAAGAAAACCTGGGGCAAAAAGAAAAAAAAAAATAAAAAGAAAAAAAAAGTGAAAAACGGCAAGACAACGGTTTCATAAATGTGGAAAGACAGTTTCTTGCCAGTTTGTTTTTATTAACTGCTATATAGGAAATGAGGCTCAAAGTATTGAAAAGATGGTGGGAGAGCAGGATCAGGCAAAGGGATTGCAAAGCCACCACAGACAAGTTTAAATTGCTCCACTGAAGAATCAGGCTTTACGTGCCTGAGAATCAATAACCAAGAATCATAACCAGCTATATAAGTGCTTGCAACTAACCAGTAATAATCAGTAATGATCAGTTAACTTTTGTTTTCTTCCCACAGTAAAACACCCAGAAAGAAACAAAGAAAAAAATATATTTGAACTCATGCTGTCAGAAGTCTGTAAGAGTTTCCACATGCCAGACCAGTGCTTTGTTGATTTTCCTTTGAAAATCGTGGGCATAACCAGACGTACAGATTCTCCCAAAGCAACAAGTACAGGAGATACTGAACCACTGACAACTATGTAAACAACACACTTGCAAGTAAAAGAGACCTGAAGTGGTTTGGGAGGGAGAAGACATTGGTGAAGTATGCCTTTCTGTTTGGGTTTTGTTACTATGGTTTTAGGACTAGTTATAGTAGTTGGTCATCTAATATCTTCCACAGAAAGTGGTTATTTTCCAGTTAAATTTTCTCTTTGATTTCCCTGTAAACCATCTGTGGCCCTCCCCATGACACCCTAAAAACCTTGCATCATGTGCATGTTAATCCTTTTTTCCATACCTACTTCACATTTTCATTTGGAATTAGGAGTGATTATTTTATTTCTCTGATTTGGCAGGGTTTTTTCACCTGAAAAAAATCTACATGAAATTCCTATATGCCATAAATAAGAAAATATGTTCTCAGATTGCATAATTCAATCTTGGAGTTTTCCTGCAATTCATACTCATACTACTCACTCAGGGTATTTCTATAAATGACAGGGTTTGAATGCCTTGAAATGTAAAATAGAGGAAGTAAGATGTTAGTCATAATGAAGACAGCTATTTTTTTTTAATACTCAATGAGACTGTGGCATGGGTTGTGGTTTTTCTTGTATCCTTTTCTTCTTATTGGGGACGTAAATAATATCCTGCACGTGTAAAAAACCATATCTTGTGGATAAGCAAGAAAGACAATAGCAGGGAAAGGAAAGAAGATAAGAATGAAGAAAGGATGGAGGGAAGGAAGGAAGGAAGGAAGGAAGGAAGGAAATTAACAACTGAGATGTGAATTAAACTATAGTTTTCTGTTACAAAAAATTCTCAGTAGAACTATACACAGAAGGGCCCTGTGTTGCCTGTTTGTCCTTCAAGGTAACAAATGCTTTTGCACATCTTTCTAGTTTTCACTAGCTACTCTCAGGTGAGTGCCCACCTCAGCAGGCAATATTTGTAATGGGCCATCATAAGGGAAACTGGTCAAGCACTATCAGATATTTATAGCTGTTGAAAGCATGAACATGCCCTGTGATGCACACCTGGGTCTCTCACCGAAACCTCAAATGTCAGGGCCTTTAGAGAAGCATCTAAATGATTCACAAGCCACATGGGCTTTCATTTGAAAGCCCTCCTTATTTTTATAGTGGCAAAGAAGATTCACAGTTGTGTTGGGGCAGGGCCGGTTTTTAAGAGATTCATTGGAAGATTGTCAAATAATTCTTTGAAATATAATCTGGGATGTGTTTCTGGGAACAGAACTATTGCACTCTTAGCACTTAGCAACCTAACTTTACTTTAGGATTGTGATATAAAGACACATTCCTTTGTTTTTTGCTTGTTTGCCCAGGAAAAAAAAAAATCATACTCTTTCAATGGCCTTCAGAAGTGACCTGGTCCTTTTTCAGGATATAATAAAGGAAATAATTAAAGTCCTGGGAAAGGTTTGTTATGGAATCACTCTTCCTCTAGAGCCAGATCAAGTAATAAAGTATTTTACTAGGATACAAAAGGCCCTGGTAATTTAAGAGAGGAGCAAACTTTTTTCCAATATAGTTTCAGATTATATCATCTCTCAGGAATCCTTTGTGACTGGTCTTCTATTTAAAGAGAAATAACCCCAAACTAATAGGATACTTGACCCCCAATTATAAATTGTTCTACTGTCATAGTCAGTACTATTTTTTATGACTGCTCATGTTTTTTTAATTTCTTTTTCAAATAAATCTAGTCTTTCCACTGTTTTCACCAAACATGGGCCAAAAGAATCAATTTTTGATTCCAAATTCCAAAAACCTGATGTCTCAGGAGCTGGTTCCACAAACTCCTTCTCTGTATTATTTTTAATCTTGGGAAAATGGACCTGTGGCAGCAGCCAAATCTTCTGTTTCCTGGGGTAAGTATCCTCCTCCAGTAGATCCTGACTCCTGCAGGAAACTTTCAGTTACTTTCCTGTGTTTATGAAAACGATTACCACTGATTTTTTTTTTGCTTATTTCTAAGCACTTTGTCAAACCTGTAAGACACAGCCCAAGGCACAGCTCTGCCATCACATGAGTACATGCATTTATTTGTCTGACATTGCTGACCATATTTATGAGAGAGGCAGAAAAAATGTCACAGGAAGGTTGTGAGAGCTCTTTTCCTGAAGCCTTCCATTCCCTTTACCTCCCTCCCATTCTCCCAGTTGCACTCAGTTTCCATATGGTAACAGAGATCCAGGCCTTAAAAGAGGTATTTGAGGGTTTGTTGCCTTAAATGTAGTGACTTTCATAGCTCACTGGATTATTTCTTGCAGCATAAACAGTTCAAATCATCTGTTCATTAGATTTCTGAGCCATTGATGGTATGAAATTTGCAGTTACGATTTGCACTCAAACCTAACTTAGCAGTATGGTCTAAATGCCAGCTAGACTAGCTTCAGCTGCTAAGAAGGACGAATTCAGTACAGCACAGTATTAATAAAAAATTATTGCTTGTGACCAAGGTATTATTCTATGTAATTCCCTTACTTAACAGCATAATTATGTGTCCTGCATCATAAACCAATTCCTCCTGTTCCTGTCTTTATTTCCTGCAACACCAGTAAAACACCAAGGAATTTCCAAATGTAGAAGATAGGCAGGGACTTTTTTCCCCAAATTGTTTATGTTATAAAATAATTTATTAATTATTAATTAATTAATTAATTGAAATTACTTAATTATTTATTTAATTTTCATCATATGATTTAATTTTATGTTATAAAATAATCGTATGAATTTAAGTCATCACCCATGGATTTACTTTCTTCACCAAGGAAAGGAGAGATGTGTGTTTCTGTTCTCAGTCTAAATGAAGGGCTGAAACAATCTCTGTCCTCAAGCTGATGGGGAAATCCTCACATCAGGGAAAACAAACACTGGACCTCCTCAAGAAAGATCAACAGGTAAATCCTGTGTCCTGAAAACCTGTTCTGAACCTGGGCATCAACAAGTAAAGCAGTTCAGTCAGAACGCTTTTCAAGAGGGGGAAAAAAAGATGCGCGTATTTAGCTTCCATTCTGTAGACACCCAAATTGGACTGGTTTAACCCCATCTTCCCTCTTCAATCCATTTAATCCACTTTGGAGGTTGTTTTTTAAGGATTAACTCAAGTCTCTAGTGAGTTAGCTTTATTACAAAAATACAAGGTGACATCTCATAGTTGGTTTTTATTGTTGCTGCTGCTGCCGCTGAATGTTATTGGACTTGCCAGAGATGTCACCAATGCAGAGGGGGAAACAGTCACTCCTCAGTTCCCTAAGGCTCTCTGTATTCCTCCACAAAGCCCCTAAAATCACATTCCAGCCAGCTCAGCTGAAAAAGATTCACCATGGCTTGATGTAGGCAGATGACAAAAGGGTAGAAAGGGAACTGACAGGCCTGTTTGAGGGATATTTTTTTCTACTTGGCTAAAAGATTCTGAACTGAAAAGTAGTCAGCACAGAACTATCATATATGAAGAGTTATATATAAACATATTGTATTTTTTATATTGAATTAGTTTCAGTATAGCTAAGGAGACTCACAGCTATGCAAGAATAGGTGCTATATCTGCGTTGTCTACAGAAATTTTATTTTGCTTTGGAAAGACCCAGTTGAATTCTGAATTCTGAAAAGACTTTACAAGTTCACAGGCTCCACCTGTCAGTCTAGTGTCTGCAGTGCTTTGCAGAGAAGTCTGTTTCTTGTGTTAAATCCCTCCAATCTCAATCTTGTCTCCTGTAGTACCACTTTAGCACTGGATATTAGCTATCACAAGCAAAGTAGTAGCTACAGCTGTACCTCATCCCCATTGTACTTTATACTGGCTCACTTTACCTAGGAGAACCCTCCAAAGCTTTCACATGAAACATTTGGGTAAACAAAAACTCGTTTATTTAAAAATGACCTCATGCTGTTGTGCCGTGTCCATAACTGAGAACAGCCATTAGCTGGCCTGTCAACCAGACCTCTGTTGGGCTGGTTTGGTTTGGATAGTCTGGAGTGCTATTCTGGTATGTTGCACCATGTCTGCATCTTTGATTACACCTCTGACTGTCTTGCCCACGCAAGGTATTCAAGGTATTCATTATTCAAAACAGCAGTTAAAACTGTCATATTCAAGGAGTTGTGCAGATATTAATCAAACTTATCAACATCCACGTTGGCTGGGAAAAGATCCGAATATTATCATCAGCATTTCAGAGGTGGCAGAGCCAAAATCAGAGATGCAAAGACCTGTACTTCTAACATGTCTGCCTGAAGCTGCAGAACAAGATACACAATCAGAATTTTTAACAGCCTTATGTAAATGGCAAAATATTCAGATGCATTGCCATTCTGTATCTCCCCCAGTTTCAGCAAGCAGTTGGATAGCGTCTGAGAGATGAAGGACTGTCTCCACATCTGGCATTTGCTATAAATTATAAAAATGTATATGAGGGGGATTATTAGAAATGATCGAGAAATGTTCCAAACCTCTTTCTGAATAAGAAAAATAAAGTAATAGTATTAAAACTCTTTAAAGAAACACAAATGTTTCAATGAAAAAGTTGTCAAGAATATCTGTATTCATTGGGATAGAATTACTCTGTGGGAAAATCACCTTTGTAAAGCCAAGATCCCCCATCTCACCTTGGATGGGTAAATGTCAGGTCAGGTTCCTCATCTGAACCATTGCCTTAATCTACCAGGCTATTAAGCCTTTTTTTTAATCTGACTATAGTTTTATTTTCTCCCCCCTCCCTTGAAAAAGGAAAAAAAAAAAAGGTCTTATATTCTTTCTGCACTGGAATGAAAACAAATTTTGAAACCGCAACATTTTTCACAAAACAAAATTCTTGTTTTCTGGCCAGCCCTATTACTTATTATTATCGACCTTTCAGAAACTCCAATTTGAAATTTTTAGCTAAGTTTCAGAAGCAATCAGGGCCAGAGCTGCAATCAGTGCTTCAAAATCCCCAACTGCCCATTCTGCTAGCTCTCTCACACCAAAGATGCCTCCCCTCCCAAAAAACAGCCCAGGAAGAAAAACCACTAATGATCTTCACCCTTGCAAAGAAAACTGTCTGAGTTTTGCATTTGGGCAGCAAGAACTTCTTCTGTCCTTTCCCATAATAACCTGCTCAGATATTTTTTAAACAGCTGTAACCAATGCCATCCTCAATAAAGCAAATGAAAGAGAAGAAAAGCAGGTGCTACAGCACATTTGACAGTCAGACACCTAGAAGAGAAGTGGTTCAGGCCCCAGGGGACATGGCATCAGTGCTCCGCTGCTTGAAACTCCCCACTCTGACTGTGGTTGGAAAGTGTCATGTTTTTAACACCTTTCTGTCAGAAATGCTTCCCTGCAGCAGATGCTGCTGTGATTCACATTAGGGAAGCTCAGGGTGAGCAAGACAACATTGTGATGTCATTTCTCCTGTCCCTGGGGTACCTGGGAAGCAGAGCTTCCTTGTGCACTGCAGCACCCACAGCCACCTTCTTAGGTGCATTTTAAGGCAGTGAAGCTTTTAAAGCCTGTCTCCTGTCTTCTCACATCTGTAAGGCTGGCATGAGCATCCTATCCAGATTTACACTCCCCATTTTACTAGCACATCGGGCCTGGGACATACCCTCTGGCAGAGACATATGGAATGTAAGTGACTGTGTTATTTGGCAAAAGACATTTTCTCTGAGAAGCTAAAGATCTAAGGTTTTTATATAAAACGCTTTTTCTTTCCCCTGAAGAAAGGTCAGAATTGAAGCTTTGCAATACTCTAAAGTGTTTCCCAGACCTGTTTGACATGCAATCCTGTTCCCATATTTCTAACTGCTAGTCCTCCTCCACCTTACCCTTTGTTGGAAGCTTAAGAATATCTTGTGTATGTATATATAGCTAGATGGATGCTGAAGTTCTTCAAAAGCCTTCAAGTCTGTTGATTTGGAAAGGAATAGGGTAGCCAGCGTTTTTCCCTTGGATCCTCTCTGTAATGAGCACTTGATTAAAAAGTTCTTGGCGCCTCCCTTCTGTTCCATCCAGAGAGTAAAAATAATGGCCAGTCTTCGCGAGCGAAGATCCGGGGAAGGTCTTTACACCTTCCAGCCTGCGCATTGGATTTTTTAGGTGAGACACAGTGTGCGCGGAACTGAGCCCACCCTTTAATCCTAAGGTTCATCTGCCGGGGCCAAGCAAGCTTGGACGGTGGCAGCGAGGTCCTTAGGACGTAGGTGGGTTGCCTTTTAAGGGTTAACGAGCTCCACCTGCCCGGGAGTGGCCCTGACCGGGAATCGAACCCGGGTCTCCGCGGTGACAGCGCGGCGCCTTTACCACTGGACCACCAGGGGCTCCATCCAGAGAGTAAAACCTCTTCAAAAACATCTAGTTTTCCTGTATCAAAACTCAGCATCTTTGAGGGAAAGCTTTATTTACTTCACCAAAATGGGTCAGGATGATGAAGCACACTAAAGATTTAGTGATCGATAAGATTAGGGGTCACACCCATTCCTGATGCAACGCAACTGCCTGTACCAACAGTTAGCGGCCGAATTCAACCTCTTAAATCGTATAGAACTAGATCACTCTTGGGCAGGAGCCCAGAAAACTTATGCCCTGCCAACTGAAAGCAAAATTTGAGCATGAGCTTGTTCTTACTGCATATATTTAAGCATCCAGTGAAAAAAATTTGGGGCCCTCTTGAGCTGGCCCTAGGGAAGATAGATCATGGTGGATTTTGCCTAGCACTTTTAAGAGAAGTATTTTGCAAACAAAAAAGAAAACCAGTGAGAGAATCTGTCTGCAGGCACTTTCAAGGAAACTGAATCCTGGATATCCAGAACATACACGTGACCAGAACTCCACCGTTGTCAGTCACTTCCCAAGGGTCTGACTGTGGCTCTGTGTGCTTCTTCCATGTAAATGTGGGGCACAAGGCGTGAATGGTTTTACAGAGATTTACCACTTTCATAAATGAGATATGGTCCAAAAGAGAGATTTCTTCTTTCTAACGCAGTGGCTTTCATATCAGAGGGCTACTTTTGCTGTGTCATGCTTTTTAGTCAACTCGGAAAAGACACTGCTCATCTTCTGGCTTATATTTGGTACATCTTCCTCGGGAAAGAAAGGCAATTCCCTGTGATTCACCTTAGCTGTTTATAAAAGACAAATCATTTTAGTGAGCAATGGTCTGTTAAAAAGACTGATTCTCTGGAGAATAGCTTTTCCATAAAGAGAAGATGGCCACTGGAGAGAAAACGTAGGAGGAGAGGTGCTGAGCACTGTCAGATGTTGAAGCCACATGCTGGTTATAAATCACAGAGATATCCTTGGCTGCTATCAGGCTTGGACTCAGAATAATTCCCAACAAGGGGTTCTAGATGCATATTATTTCAGGATCTTATCTTGATGAATGGATGATGGCACTTCAGTGGATATTGCATTAGCCATTCTGCACTTTTACTGCTAATTGACTGTAGGGTGAAGACAAATTGTCTCCTTTTCCCTCTGAACAGTGTCAAGATTAAACAGTGAAAGGACATGGGAAGAATAATTGCTTAAGGCTCTGGCGTGATGTTTTCTCCTGTACAAACATGCAATTAGGCTGTCTTAACCTCCCAATGTAGCAATAAACACCACTTCACAAACTAATTTACAGGGAAAAGTCAGAGACGGGGCTGGAGCTGTGCTCTGCAAGGCGAGGGCCCTGTCATTCAGCCAAAGGGGCAGTTCCACTAATTTAAGCCAGCAAAAATCCTTGTATGCTTTCCTCAAACTGAAATGAGACTGAAATAAAGTCTATACATTTGAATCATTGAGCAAACCAGCTAATAAAAACTGCATTTCTGACTGGTCATAAAAAAAGAATGTAATTGGTCATACTCAAGGAACTACTCGGAACAGGGAAGCGAGGAGAGCAAGGTCTTAAAAATATTGACTTTTCTAACACTTTGACATTTTTCTGCCTCCATTGCTATCTGTCAGTCAGTAACACCTATGGATGGGAACTGCCAGCTCACATTTCTTCAGCTGGACTGATGGCAGGGCCAAGTTTGCACTAGAGACACTGTGCTTTTCATGCACCACACGCTGCCCTCCTCTCACCGAGGGGTCACTCAAACCATATTCCGTGCTCTATTTGCAAACAGAGGACCAGCTTTTATTTTCTAAACACAAAGAGTAGTACAAACTGTGAAATATGAACTGACAAATGTTGGCAGGGGCTCTGAGGAAAAGCTACCCTAGGTCCCCCTCACACTGTGATGGAGTCTCGTGTCCATCCCTATGCCACCCTGGACACCCCTTACAGCTGTAGACACTGCTCTGTGTGGCCACTGAGCCACATGCAACTCTGTGTGAAGGACAGATCTCTGAAGAGATCTTGCAAGTTTTCTGGACCCTGAAGTTTGCTGTTCCAATTTATCTGACATAGGTGAAAACAGCCCCAAATACACAGCAGCTTGAGGGAGATGCTCCAGGCTCTTGTATAAACCTGGTGTTGAGATACAGACATTGTTTAAAAACCAAATCATGCTGTTTTCACAGTGAATTCATATTGAAAGAGCAAACTTGGATTATCTAACCAGAGTTAGGAATGTAGTTTATTTGGCAATGCTTATCTGTGCTAGACCAAGAAAACCACAGCATAAACTTTGAGAACTACAGTGGTGTAAACAAGCCCAAGTTGTTGCCCATGATCCCTGTGGCACAAATTCTCCATGAACCTGACTGAATCACAGTGTCTCTGGTATCACTGAGAGGGATCCAGTCTATCTAGTCCTTTGGATGCCTGCCTGTCCTGAGTGAGTTATAGTTTCAGGTTTTGGTCTCTGTCCTGAGGAGCAGATGAAGCTACCATCATCACCACTGCATCTCCATGCTTGGAGGCTGCCAAGACCCCAGATGGAGCTGAAGCTCCTCTCCAATCACCTCTGGATCACAACAGATTTCTGGGAGGGTCTGTAGAGGCAGATGAACATCACATTCCCAGAACAGGTACTGCTGGCCACTAACATTCATTGCTCCAGGATCCTTCAGACTAAATAGCGAAGAACCTAATGAATTTAGCTTCCTCTGAGGATGGCAAAGTGACTAGGCTGGAATCTTCTTTAGGTTCTGGAGTATCCATTTAGGCGAAACAAATCACTCACTATATAAAGAAGTAACACAAAAATATTCCCTACCTCAGGGGAAACCACTCACTGACTTATGCAATGTGCATCATGCCTTATTCACCACATTTGTCACTGTCTATTCACTGCAGCATCATATATTTTCTTTTCAATGCTTGTCATGCATGATAGGTATTTTCACTTTCCGTGATAAGCCAGGACAACTGATATTTTTGCCATTTACAAAGCCGTTAAGTACTGAACTTTGTCAGCTATTTCCATGTCAGCTTCACAAAAGTATAGTAATTTTTATTTCTTTCATTTATTTCCTCTCAGAAGCTGTCAGTGTGGCCTGCTGTCCATTGTCTTTTCTAATGTGTCCCTTAAGGGGAAACATGGCTCCAGATGACAATAACATTCTGCTGAGGCTCCTAACTAGCCCTTACTGTAAGGCTGTGCCTGTTTTTGTCAAAAGCAGTATCACTTTCTTCAATAAAGTATTTTTGAACGGCAACAGCACCTCCGTATTTTGGAAGGTGAGCCAGCTCTAGCTGTGCCACTGAGAAACCGCAGTCTTTCCATTCTTCCACAGCCTCCAACAGTATAACAAATAATAAGGTTACCAGAGGGTATGCAGCTTAGCATATAAAAAAAAACCCTAATCAGATATCTTTATTTCCCATAAACACTTACAGCTGCATCTTCTCTGCCAAAAACTGAAGGGTGGTTTTTCCAATGGGGTTGCTAAATTCAGTATCTCACTGGGAAACTTCAATGAAGGGGAGGGTAAGAGAGTATAAGATTAATGAAGGCAAATCCCAGGAGGAGTAAAAGACCTGTCTCAAAGTAAAACCTACCTGTGCTGCTCTAATTGGGGTTTTATCATGGGGCAAGCAAACACTCATCCAGAAACAAAGATGTAGCCTAAGAACAAAGATGTTTCCAAGAATTTTAAAACTGATACAGAGGTCTTCTTCTCTGAAATGTGAGTAAAGGCTAGTGGGATACTGATGAAGACCATAGATGATGTCACATCATCAGATTGGGACAGACTAACTTAAAGGGCAAAGTTCAAAAACTATTCTGAGGAGCTCTGTATGGGCAAACTGGGCATGAGGGGCAGAATGTGATTTCTGAAACTTTCTCAGCTGTGACTCACCTACAGATCTTACATGCCTAGACAGGATACTAACACCTCTCCAAGCCAAGATTTTTGTAAATTTCAGTCTTTGAAATGTGTTTCAAGTCAATCTCTCTGAACTAAACCTGGAAAATATGAGTGATAACCAGGGTGGCCTTCATTTGACAGGCATCATCCCTTCATCAGCAAAGGAGAGACAGGGTCACTTGAAGGTGGAGTTCACTTCAGCCTATGTTAGGTGCTCAGGGTCAGGTGAGATCAGTCCTAACCAGAATGTCCCCATTTCACAGTGTGGGTAGAGGCAGGACACTCACTGCAGCTCTGAGCGAACACACAGAGTGAACAAACCATGGGCTGATGCCCCAGCCAGGCTGGGAAAGCTTCTTGAACTGCAGGGCACAGCACGTAAAGAGACAGGGTATGTAAAGAGACCTATCCCTCCCCTGGTTTACCATGGGCATAGCAAGCATGAGATTGGTTTTCTTTCTTAAAGACAGCTCACATATTCAGTGACTTGTTGTTCATCATAAGGTTCCTGGGTCAGCAGAGATTCACCCAAATCATGCTTATCAGGGGGTTTGAGCTTTCATCTCTATTTGTGGTAATCAGACATGTACTTTCTATTTGTTCTAATAGTAAAAGCCTCCTGATGGAGTCTGTGTGGAAGGCCACTGAGTATTTCAGCTCTGCAGGTGAGCTCTGTGAGGATTCAGGCAGACAGAGCCAGCTGAGAGCCATACGACTTCTGGGTAGACAACCCAGTCTCCCCTTTATCCTTGGTGCAGGTGCTGGACATGCAGTCTTTCTGATGAACAAAGAAATTTCCAAAGGGAAAACACAAAGACACTCAACCCCCTCAGCTGCCTCCTGCATCCATCTCACCCCACCCAAATACCAGCCCTCTGGATGAAGGCACAAGGCAGTTGCCTGTATAAAATCATTGGCTTGGAGGGTCTGCAGGCTCTTTGAGGTCCTATGCTGACCTGCTGTGGGAGATCCAGTCACTCATCTTCCTCTGTTTTCCCAGGCTTTGAATTTGGGGCAACTGCACCTTATTCTCAGAATCTGCTTTGCCCAGAAGCGTGTGCCGTCAGCCTCGGCAGGGCTAGCAAGCTGTTCACAACACACGCTTTCAGAAGCTTATGGGCCAAAAGTCAACAAGATTTTTTTTCCTGAGTAATAAGACCGGGTTATCCAACATCAACAAGCAGCTATTTCTGCAAATGTGTGACAACATGCCACAAACCTGCAGAGCAGTCTTCCCAAGAAATGCCACCAGAGCATTAGGTTGTCTGCCATGATATTCTGGGCTTATGAACAGCAGCAAGGCACCCTGGGATTGACTCAAGAGCTGAAACAAAAGCTGGGGTTCTTCTGTGAGTGGCATTCTTCTTTAAATTAAAACCCTGATGTTTTATACTATGAAAGTCAGTCTTGGAAAACGGGGGATTCGTCAAGGTAACGAACAATTTAGTAGTTTAATTATGAGCCCTTTAATGTCTTTTCATAATCAGTTAATAAATACCTTAACAATAAAATTGAATTTAAGCTTTTAATAGGCTGTGTTGGATTGAACCTAAACAAAAGAATTAGCAGCTCCAGGCATTGTGCAATAACTTCTCACTGCTTGGTGCCAGGAGAAACAAAGCATTTCAAGTACATTTTTTTGTACCTCACTATAATAAACGCTTGTAATATTCCCCAATTTCTGGAGTGTAAGATGCAGATCTTATTTATCACAGTATGTGACACATCTGGCACATGGATCAGGAAACAACTGTTTTACTTCATTTCTGTCATCACCTTCCAACAGATTTCTTTCACATTCCAATTTGGATGAGAGAACTTGGACTTTCTCTCCATAAGTTCTCCATTAACAGTTTCACAGCAACGAGCACTATTGGTTCGTTTTCCTTCCACAGCAATTAGTTACACCAAGCAGCATATTTTGACTTTTACTACAAGCAAACATGTAAAATCACTGGTATTTACTCCTATCTGCTCCCAGTGCCTCTGAGGCAGGCAGAGCAGAGATGCTTCCTGACTGTCACTACCTCTGTTTTTAGTACCACTTTCAAGCGGTGTCACTGCCTGGAGGCGCATTGCCTGTTTCTGCCGCCTCCTGTCGCTGTTATGAACATGTGTTTTATTTACAGTAGGGCTTTTGTTATGTCACTGGGAGTGTTTTGCAGCTGAAGAGAGCTCTCTGTCTTCTGCTTGAGCAGGGGCGGGCATATCAAACTCGCAGAGGTCGGAGCTTTGCAAGCTGCACAAATGACTGTGCACTAATAAAGCTTGAAAAGCTTGAATTACACTGGAACCCACAAAAATTTTCAAATTAAAATTCCATATTTAGAGGCCCCCCGTGGGCTGTGATTTTATTTAGTTTAATCCCCTCTTGAGGCCAATTAGGTAGACACTCTTCTGCACATGCACACACCAGCACAAAAAATAAATATATAAAACTATTTAAAAAGGAGAGGGTAGTATATCACTCATCCATTCAAAGACTGAAATTCTTTTCCCTTCTGTTGTTCCTGAAAATAACATGGCTGTCAGAAATCAATAAAAGTACATGCAAACAGTGCTCATTTTTTATTTCTAGGCTGTGTTTTAACTTTCCCTTGCTTCTTTCTGCAACATCTAGTAAATTTTCACTGTCGCATACTGTTTTACCAAATGTATAATAAATGCAAAACCTCCAGTGTTACTGGCAGGGAAGGGCCGGATGCTTTGTTTCTTAGCCTGGGAAGTAAAGAGGTGCTGTGAAAATAAATTCCTCAGGCAATTGATTGAAATTTATCGTCTCTGCATAAAGTGCATGTAGGGGTGGGATAAGGATGCACTCCACTTTCCCTAGCTGAATCCCATTGAGTGCAGTAAGTTTGTTGCAGCAGCGAGCCCGAAGAAACTCTGACTCTTTATGCACAGATTTAATTCACACATCCCCATAATTTTTTCTTTACTTTTTTTGTATAAAATGTCTCAGTGTTGCTCGTTGCATCAGAAGTGCAAACTTTGTTCACTTTGTACCAAGTGGCAGACACCCACATGTCCCATCTGAAAAAGAAGTTAATAAAATGCATACTGAAAACATAAAAGAAGGTCCGAGGCGATGTTTAGGTAATAAGCATTTCTGCAAGGAGGGGGGGAACAAAAGAACAAAGTTATTATAACTTTTACTGCTGTCTACAACAAGGGAAAATAACAACTAAATATCCCCACTACCAACTCACTAACAGGGTATGTTAAGAGTCAAAAATTATAAGTTCTTAGAACTTTGTCAGATATTTAGCAACAAAAGCACCTTTCCCGAAGGTGACACACTTGTGTTGAAGTGCTTACAGGAGAGGGTCTCTCCTGCCTGGATAAACCAGCCACCACAGCATGCTTCGGATTGAGCAGCCTCCTGGCCTCGATAGGGCACTCAGGGCAGAAGCATCATGAGGGTCTGCAGAGCGTCTCCTGCCATATTTTGGGGGCAAACATTAACTATGCCTAGGAGCCACTGGCTGCCACCACACTACAGGGAAATCAACCCTTAGCTTGGAAAGGGAAAAGCCAGCTCGTGAAATTCAGCAGCTCAAGTGTATTTTCAGGATAAGCATCTTTCTGATTATCTGAGGAATTACATGGGGTCTGTGCTCAGACACACCAACTTAAATCTTCAAGAAAAGCATAATGAAAACAAGAGCTAAGGAAATATGCCTGAAATAAATGCAATTTTATGGCACTTGAAAAGAGATTAGGGCAAAAAGTCTATTTTGTTTTACAGGGGCTCTTATCCTGTGATCATTGGTACAGCATTGAGCAGCACTTTGCTGCTCCCATATGTTGTTTATTCTCTCATCTGCCACACAGGGGCAATGCATCTGCAACAACTGTCATGTCTGAGGAGGCTCCCGCTTTGATTTTTTAGAGAGACTACACAGAGCCATGGTGGGGAGCACTTCTGCCTTCATGCTTTGTTTGGGATTTATGTTTGAGAAAGTCAGGTGCAAAAGGGAAAGCTTTTTAGAAAAAACAAACTCTGAAGAAAATTCAACCTTTTCTTCCAGACCAAGGGTAAATCTGCATGGGAAAATCCTTACTCAAGATAAGCTTCAGGTTAAAAAAGTCACTTAAGAAAAAGGGAATAATCTAAAATCACTAAAGTTGTCATAAATTTCCAGATACTTAGAAGCATTCAACACACTTATACAGTCGATGTATAAGCCTATCTCTGGATCTGAGTTAAAGTCTGGGAAAGGATATCTCTTAGGCTCAAACTGAGATGTGGGCCAACTGAAGGAAGAAATTTTGCTGCAAAAAATGAGATTTGGGAACTCAGTCACTGCAATGTCCCCTATTTTACCCTGGTCTGTCAGGAATACATCTTTGCAGGGTGCAAGAAGGAGGAAGGCAGTGTGGACCAACGTGCCCCCACACACACACATACCTCAAACCAGAGAGAAAATCATGGACCAGATTGTCAGTCTTCTCCATGTCCCCCACAGAGCCAGCATCTACTTCCCACCAGAAACCTGTCATGTGCACCAGGTTGAGTCTGGGGCAGTCCCCCAAGTTCAGTTCACAGGCTAAAGCTCCTACTGCTGTAGTGGTATGAATCAACAAATGCTACTATACCTCATCTTCATCAGATGAACAGGTTTCTTTAGACATTTAAGAGAAATTACAAACCCCCTGTCTTTGCACACTTTTTATACGTGTACATAAAGCACATATAATATATGGAGCATTAAAACCTTCCCCCATAATTTTATAGCAACCATGCAATTTTAATTTATTCAAAAACATAGCAGATCTCGCACTGCCCATTCAGAACACAAAGGCTGCAGCTTAGGGCCAAACATGGTGCTGGTGTGAAGGTCTGTCAGGGTGCCTGGAGTGCTGCATGGACACACAGCTCTCACTTCTCTCATGCTAATGGCAGGACTGGAACACACAAATTATTTGCCTGATGATTTAAAAAAATGCATTTGTGAGGGGCACCTAATGATGACAGCAAGAGCAGTCTGTAGAACAACTAACTAGAGAAGACGTTCCATCCGTAAATTAGGGAGGCAGCTATTTATTTTGTTCCATGGAGAAAGAAAGCCCTAAGTCCTTACCCACCCCCCTCCCATGAGGAAATGAGCAGGAAACTGCACGCTGAAATTCATTGAGTTTCCTCTACCCTACATGTGTTGTTCCCCTGTAGGGGAGAATGGGGCCTTTTATACCTCCATAGCTCTGGGTTCTTTGAGTAATGAAGGGAACACATTTATTGGTACAAGGTTTGGTGTTTATTGATGCTACCCATTTTTCACCAGGTTTAGCACTCTGTGGGGAAGGCACATGGACTTTCCAAAACACATTTTATAATCAAGCCATTTCAAGGTTTATGCAGTATAATATGTTTAACTGTTAAATTGTAAATAAAAAAGTCATTGCCCAATGCTAAACCTCCTTCAAGACATTACAGTCAGCTAC
The DNA here is from genome assembly GCF_022539395.1 of Myiozetetes cayanensis. Taxonomy (NCBI): domain Eukaryota; kingdom Metazoa; phylum Chordata; class Aves; order Passeriformes; family Tyrannidae; genus Myiozetetes; species Myiozetetes cayanensis. The sequence continues at coordinate 79,909,877 of NW_026087411.1, read as the reverse complement.
ATCTTTAATTATCTGATTTATAAGCAACTCGCCAGCACTGTTGCATGTGTTACATGCACATGATGTTTGCCTAGCAAATATAGCACGCAAAATTATCCTTCTAGAAGGGGTTGTGGGCTTAACCCACCACTACCTCGGCCTTGACTGAGTGAATGGGGGAAAAATCCTTTTCCACTCTAAAAACAAAACATATTCCTGCCTCATTCTCTTCTCAAGTTGGCCTTCACTTTTTAATAAACCTGCCAATGCTGATGGGTGTCCTGTAAGGGGTGCCTTCGGCTGCCGGGCTGTGTGGTGTCCCCGGGCCCTCCCCAGCCGCTGTGCTCCCTCTTGTGGCAGCACAGACCCCAAGAAAACCCCACAGTACATGGGATTTATTCCCAGAGAGTGGCTTAGAATACAACACAGCTCCAGATACATGGAGCAAAAGTGTTTCAGGAGGCAAAACTACATGCATATGCACAAAAGCCTAGGCACCCCTAACCTGCACCAGATATTTCCCAGACTGTATTCCTAACATAAATCAGTGGGGAATTACCTTGTTGTGTGTAAAACATCCTGTACTATAGTTTAACAGAGGAGACCCTGCTGCCCATGGCCCAGCAGGCAGCCCCCTGCACACCCATCAGTGCTCCCTGCTCTTCTGGAGGCCACGCAGAGGGGTCCATCCAATAAGGCGTGAAGAGTATTAACCCTTTCCAAAATCCTGCATCCAGTTTTTGACAGTTTGGCTCTGGCAAACACTGCTAGCACAAGGAAGGCTTGCAGGAGCTATTGCTCTGCTCTTCTTTGCCTTTTGCCTGCCAGCCTAGCACTGCCTTCTCAAAGACCAGTCACTACAAACACTCCAACTACTTACTTATCAGTTTGTTATTCTCCACCAAAAAGCAGACCCTCTAACAAAGGAATAAATGAATAAAAACATACTACCATCTCAGGTTAAGGCTGAGAAACAGGTACCCTGTAAGTTTTATCTAGTAAATCAAAAATTCCCAAAGATGATGAAGTAGCTCTTTCTTTTTCTGACAGCAGATCCAGATCAAACACTTCTCATGGCAAGATAGAAAGCCACAGCGGGGAGCTCTCCTTTACAGAGATTCATTTGCTATCTGGTATTGATGTGATACTTAATTTATTGATCCACAGAGGAATGAGAATTCAAAGGCAGTACAGACTGCATTCTGCATAGGTTCTTCTGAAGAAAAAGGTTTTCTCTCCTCTTTTTCTTGTAACTGTTTCTGAAAATGGGCACCCCTGTCATGTTCTCAGTGTAATGTTATGGTATAAAAAATTCCAGGTCAGTTTAAATGTGACAGCTTGTCAATAGGGCTGCTTAATAGGCTGTGTACTCCAGTTCAGCCCTGTTGCTCAGTTTGTTGGTACAAACTCTGCAGATGTCCATGTAAATGAAGGAATTAAATAACTTGCATGGAAACATGATCTTTAATCTTTATTCTTATTTTTAAATTAAAAAAACAATCAGTTTGATCAAAAGGTGTTAAGGGAACAATCCAGATAAGACAATTAGAAAATGGGTTAATATTTTCCCATTTAATTTTTTTTACCATTTTAATGTTGTTCAGAGATGAAGAACCCATGCATATGAAGGTAAGGGCCAGTATACTGAATCTCTGAAACCAAGTAAAATGTCTAAGAAACTATTTTTTTGTAATTGTCCACCCTTCTCTTGGTCTCCAGTGATCATTGCTAATTGAAAGTCCAACATATGTTCCCATTAAAGCGTATTAGGAAATTATATGATCTCCAGCCATCCTCAGTGTGATTTCAGGACTATTTATTGCCAGGACAGTTATTCATTGACTTCAGCAAGGACAGTGTTAGGCCGACACTGACAGTTTTAAGGGAGAAAAAATTGCTGATTACAACTGGCTCCAGACAATAATAGTATCACTTTCTTATATTCAGAGCAGTAAAGAAAATATAAAACAAACAACATAAAACTGATAAAAAAGGGAGTTCATTCTAAGTTCAATTCATTAAGAGTTACAGTTTGATACTGTTGATTTCCCCCGAGTTCAATAAAGACAAACTCACAAAAACAAGAGCACAACTATCCTTTCCCGGAAGACATTAATGAAGAAAGGTAATAATGAGATTTGACTTTATCTAATCAGTAAATAGCCCCAGCAATACAACTTCATCTCCTGAAGTCATTAACTGCTGGGAATCATAATGTTACATGTAAAACCTCACAACACTGCAGTGATAAAAACCATTTTTAAATTAACAGGTTATCAAGGGCAAAGAATCATCTTCACATACACACTTAGCACACTGAGGAGCGGTTTCTGTCTGAGATCAAAATGCCTTCATGGAAATAGCTACAAGCAAGAAGAAGGTCCGAGTTCCCTCTGTCCTCCATGGATACCCTAGTACCGTTGGAGAAGCTTAGGTAGTGATTCATCTTATCATTATCTGGTCACTGAGAGATTAGTCTCACTGTCTAATGTAGGTGTCTAGTGTCACTTGAGACACTCCATGGTATCCAAGACACCCTCACAGGGCTGGCAGAGATGACATGGGACCCTGAGGATAACTGTGTCTGTCTTAAGCAGAATCTGAAAGATGACAGGATACCTGCAGGCGATTCAAAAACCACTAGGTGCCTAAATTTAGGCAACTGGCCCCCTTTACTGGCCCCCATGGGGACACCTAACTGTAAATGATTAAGTTAAGGTGTCTTATTCATGAACTCAGCCCCACCAAAGTCAACTGGAAATGCCAGAGGTCAGAAAGTAAATAAGTAACGCTAGCAATAGCCCGTTTCTGAATGCATAATAATTTGATCCTTCATCAGGCTATAGGCAAACAAGTAAAACAATCCAAATGCTGTAGTATTTGCAGTTACCTTGGTTAGCATCTTGTCCCAGTCACCAAAAAAGCCTCAACAAACCCAACTCTTCACAATCTGCAGATGTTTATGATTTGAGAGTAAAGCTGAAAGTGTTATTTTGTCCTTAAGAGCAATTTTTAAAGAGAAAAAAAAAGCAAATTGATATAACAAAAAAAGAACTCCTCTTTCAGCAAAACCTTTGAAACTCTTCACTTCTATCAGCAATCTGAATCCACCTCACACCTCTGACTGGAAATTCTTAATACCTTTGTGAAAAGAGCAGAATGCCTCAATTCAATTTCCAAAAGATTAATGTAAACATAATCTATAGGCATTTTTAGTGGTAGATACCAAATATGATTTGAGTTTGGGAAATTACTGTTGCTTCTAGCATCATTGTTTCCTTCAAGCCAAATTGGAAGTAGATTGCAGAGATACTTCTGCCATTCCTGGTCCACACACACACGTGAAGGACTAGTACTTCTCATCATAGCATAACACTTCAGAATATGTGGGATTTAAGGATAAAATCTGTGGGTATTCACAGGGTTTGAAAGATACCAGTGTAAATAGTGTTGCAAATAGTCAACAGAAGCCACCTTTGGCATCTGAAGCCCTTGAGGCACAAGTGAATGGTGCTGGGATGTGTTTCTGAGAGGTGTCACAAAGCCTTCACCTGACATGTTTGACTCCAGGTAACTATTTTTGGCCCTGTTTGAAGACTTAGGGATGCTTCTTGGCTTTGATGTTCTTGTGTACGTTCAAGAACATGACACAATACTGAAACATGAATGAAACTGTGAAGACTGTCTCAAAGAATCAGGTAAGGATTACTAGACCAAAGTTGCCAATATGTTTGAAAAACAGAGACCTTCACTTGGAGAAAATATAGGTCTGACATAAAAACTCCATCTAAGATATATCACGAATCAGTACGCATGGACAATTAATAAAGTGTGCAATATTTCTTTCCTAGAAATGGAAAATTATCTAAAAATAAACATGAATATGCATGAGAAAGTTTTTGCAAATCTAGTAAGCATATATTGCATGACATAAAACAAAAATGATCTTCAAAGTAAACCCATTCATCTTTAAATTTAATAGCTAGCCTAAGGAATCAGTGTAGAATCAGATATAAATTTAGTGATGGTATGGATTGTGTGAGTGAAATATGTTTACAGGTGACATCTTGGAAATACACTTACATGAATTAAAATTTAATATATTATGGAGAATAAAGTCTTTTACACTTTAACAGCCTAGTCCAAACCCTTAGGAAGACAAAAGAAATATCCCCTTTCACTTACATGAGTGCTGGACCAGATTGATGCAGAGAAAATAACAGCCCATATGTTTTTGATTCTACTGATCTTTTGGTGGTGAAGAACCTCTTTGACTAAGGAAATACTAGGACACTCAAAAGAGAGCAATCCTTGATTTACTTCATTCTGGGAGGAGACTCTGAACCTGCCCTTGAGTGCATGCCTTCTTAACTTCTTAACACATGGCAGTAAAGTAAATCCTGCAGAAAAGCTGCTGAACTTGCACATGCAGTAACTTTTAAAGTAAACTTCATGGCTGCCAAAAAGTGCATAAGAAGTCAGAAATAACTTACAATATGGCAGGTGTTACAGTGCAATAAGGGCATGTCCTACATACATTATAAAACACAGACTGAAGTGGTTCCAGGAGTTCCAAGAGTTATTATGATACAGACTGTGAGGTTGTTATTTAGATTAAATTCCTCCTACCATGTCTTCAAACTAATTTTTCCCCTCTATTTGCTCCATTCACCACATTGGGATGCCACCATCTTAGATTTCCTTCTCTGAAAAGGAAATCCCCACTTCTCAGCATAAAATTTGAAAAGTCTTAGAAGGAGTTGCTGAGCCTACATCCTACAGCCAGGTAACCTAAGTGGTGTGGAAATATGACCTGTTCACAACTTTCAAGACCCTTACAGTGGGTCAAGCTCAGGACCTAAGCCAGCACCATTAATACCTCAAGCAGCAGACGGCAGCAGCTAGTGGGAAAGAGGTCAAGGAAGTGGGGAGCATTTGCCAAAGCACCAAAGAATATGTGTCTATGAAGGCACCACTCTTGGAAAAGAGATGTTCACATTAGTTCTGTGCATGCTGTTACACCTCCATGACATTGTCGATCCAGAAGGAGATGATGCCTTTTGTCCTGAGAGCAGGATTCTACCTCCCAGTTAACCAGACTTGTCTCCAGTGGGGTGCTGTCCCCTGACTAATAAGCCTTGTCTCCCAGTCCACTGAAGCATTGCTCCCACACAGCAACACAGACTCCACCAAGTTGGCATGTCCATGGTGCCTGTGGAAAGCACATCTTTAGGCAGAGCATAACATCTGCAATCCCAGAAATCCAGGTTTTGGGGGAACTCTTGAGTCACATCAGAGGGAATTCACAGCTCTAGGAATTTGACATTTTGGTCCTTTTGAAAAATTTCACACCAGATCTTACAAAACTGGGAGTATTCACAAGAGTATAAATTAGGACTTCAAAAAGAGTTCCTCCAAGAAGTAAACCACAGCCTTTGATTAAACCAAGGCTTCATCCTGTAATAGCAAAAAAATAGAAAATAGGACCACATTGCCTCATCTCTAATGTAAAACAAGAAGAGATTTGGAAACAGCTACAGTCAGGATTTTGCTTCACAGGAGGAAATCCAAGATGGTGGCTGGAAAGTGACAAATTCCTGCTTCTGCTGTTTTATTTCTGCTGAACCCAAAGAGATTGTTTAACTAACCTGGCCTTTGCATGAAGTGAACTCCTGCACCCACACAGTCTCATGTTTTCTGGATCAGTAACACTAATATCTTGAGAAATACTCTTCGTTTCAGTTTCCCTAGAAGGGTAGTAAGAATATGGAGAGATAAAGCAAAATTTTTCTTCTTAAGCATAGAAGTAGTCTCCAATTCATGCAAAAAATATTTTTTTTCACTTGCTGATCGGAAAACTGTGTACCTTATTCAGATCTGTGTGTTTGGTTGTTTGGTTCTTTTTAATTTCTCAAGGAAGCAGAACTGTCTCTCCTCCCACCTGACTCCACAAATGAATGCAAAGTAGTTACTCCACAAAGCTTGTTTAGGAAGGAGGGCTATTTGGTTTTTAAGCCATTAAGGTGGTCTATTCCTTCTGTGGTGCTAACCCTTCTTCCCTGCTGAAGGTTATTCCTCATTGGCACCTCTCTTCTCTCAGAGATCTGTTCTGTTTGGTCTCTTCTCACACTTTTTTCACGTTACAATTCGGCACATCACATAACAGCTTAACCATAGAGCAGGGACTCTTCTAGCACCTAGTGGGCTGCTCTCTTCTCACCCAGCATTTCAGCTTCACTTGGCTTGTGATTACTAGGTGTTGACTCCCTTACACGGAGATGGACCCTCTTTTGTTCCTTCTGTCCTGCCTTCCCTTTTTAACCCTTCACTGTGCCAAAAAAATTACTTTGAAAGGTATTTGGAAGCTTTTTGATTTCAACATTTCTAAAGGTGTCAGGCTGGGACTCTCCCCAAAAATAGCAACAGTTAAGTTAGCTAGCTATCATGTTTTAAATGTTTGTTATATTTTTAAAGAGGTTTTTCCTTTCTTCTGAAATGTGCCAGAAACGTGGTGTTTCTGTTCTATACAGTGGTTGGCCTCACTTTTATTTTCCTGTTTTTAGAGGGAAAAGTGGTTTAGGAAGACAGAGAAGAGGCAGAGCAAATAGTAAGCACAAATCAAGGACTATTTCTTTGTTCTTCCCTCAAAAGAATGTCTCACTTGTTTCAGGCTTCATCCTAAGTTATCAAACAAAGTCCCATTCCATCTGGGCAACAGATATATCTCAGAGTGTGACCACCTGCTCAGCTTACTGGGACTTTATCCTTTACTTAGACACTAAGAGGCTAGTGGTTGCTCTGTGCCTGCAAGCAGCTGCACACAGATGGTGATGCACTAAACTCACCCATGAGAGTTTGAACTGCAAAGCGTACTGTAAATCCACTTGGGATTTTAAACACTTTTTTTTTAATTCCTTCTAATTTTCACTCATGCTGGAAAATTTTTGCCCTTCATGAGCCTCAGAAGTCAAATCAGGCAAGCAGGGTACCACTTATTTTTCAACTCCAAGTGATGAAGGGTGGAGAAAGGATTTGTCATCGCACTAAGTTCTGGGAAGGACTTTGGGTCCCAAAGATTTCACTGTAGTCAGTGGAGAGAGATGGCAACTCCCAGCTCAAGTTGCAGGTATGTGAAAGCACTCTTTGGAAAAGCTCTTTTCTCTCTCCATGACTTTGGAAAGAACCCAGGTAATGAAGACAGATATAGATAGAAAACAGCTGTAGAAAAGAAAAGGCTTCTCTTTTTTTAAGATTTTTCTCTTTTTATCAGTCCTTGCTGTACGGAGGAAAAAGCTTACACACACATACACACTCTCACTGTCCTGACTGCACAGACATAAGGAATCATGTCAGCACAAATTGCAAAAGATGTCTCTAAGACCTGGAGTCAGGTCAGGACTTAAACACTCTACAGGTGCATATGTATTTATATGTTTTACACAGCAAATAAATAAATGCTTGCACAGCACCAGGTACATAACTCAGCTTTGCATTCATGTTACCACAGTGCTTTTAGAATAAACTTGTGTCCTTGCACACCAGCCATATGCATGCCAGGAAAATTGTGACTCGGTTTTGTATGGTGTAACTTACAATGAACCTGTGTTTTGGGAACTATTAGAGGAGGCAGAGAGACTTATATTCCAGGCTAATGCTGGGTCTATGTGTCATCTGACTAGGCAGGTCTGGGGCATTAACTGACATTGCATATCAGGTTAGGTTAATAATCTATGACTTGGTTCTGCTTGAGCAGATCTGTGTGCCCAGACTAGAGATCAGTGACAAACCCAGAGTCTCAGGGGGAAGGGATTAGTTGCTCTGTCATCAGCAGGATGGCACTTGCACCACAAGATGTTCAGACCTAATGCCTGGATCTGCTGTGATACACAAGTTACATCTGGAAAGTAGCAATACAAATCTGTCTCTCCAGGATGCACACAGCAATGAACGCAGGCTTGGATGACAACATGACAGATACTGGTAACTTGGAAGGGATATTACCAGAATGGGAGAAAAACTTAAAGGATATAAAAATACCTGCCTTTTTTAACAAGATGCCCCAAGAGACTGCGAAGACTTTCCCTCATTCCAAACAAGTCGGGAATTACCTCATAGGCAAACTGATCAACAAGGGCTCCTTTGCCAAGGTGATGGAGGGACTGCACATCCCCACAGGGGAGAAGGTAAGCTCATAATGAGAGCGTAACACACACTAGAAATAGCAAGTAACCTCACACTAATTTATGGCATAAAATTTCAGACCATTTAATCTGCAAACCACAGTCTACTCAGTGAATTGTCCTCTGAACCTAATCCTCATAAATTAACCTCATAAGTTGAGTTTATTGCTCATGTATAATCACTCACATCTGTGAATATGTATTTAGTGCAACTATTTTATATCATAAAATATAGGCAACAAAAATATCTTCCTGCTGAGAGAAGGATGATGGCATAAAGACAATTTCAAATCTTCTTTCTCTAATAATCCTCATTGAGTAATCAGTGCTGTGTATCTAACCTTTAGAGCTATGGACAACATTTAGGGAAAAGCCAGACATTCCAATAGCAATCATTTATATGGTGGGACACAGATAGACTCTGTTATCTCTGGTTCAGTCAGGCTAAAATAATGTACCACTAGACACAAGTGTAGAAAGGTGGGTTACTATAAAGTGACTTCCTGAATTTTACTTTCCTTGTGGCTTCAACAGCTTCACTGTCCAACTAGCTCCCCAAACCACAGAGAGTCTAATCCCAGCCCATAACACCCAGTATCCTGAGTGACTTTTAGACTAAGTTGCAGGGCAGCATGTTAGAAAAATAGATGTGCTACCTTTCAGATGCAGTTACCAGTTGAGCATGTAGGGATTTTTTGCATTTCAGAATAGCTTGTATGTGCATATTTATTAATTAATGAGAGGGATAGGTGAGACAGAGTTTAGCCTTTCTTTTCTCTTTCAGGAGAAATAAAAAGTGTATTCTTCCATCACAAATGTCTCCCTCTGTGATACTGATTATCAACATCATGTCAAAAACAGCCTCTCCCATGTCATCTTACTCCACACCTATTTGAAAACTAATCTTGGTTGCAAAGCTTGTTGCTAATTTGCAAATATCCTGCCATTTAGGTAGCCATAAAAGTCATTGACAAGAGAAGAGCCAAGCAGGATTCCTATGTTTTAAAAAACATGAAGCGTGAGCCACGGGTACACCAGATGATTAAGCACCCCAATGTTGTCCAGCTATATGAGACCTTGGAGACTGACAACTCCTATTACATGGTGATGGAGCTGTGCCTCGGTGGCGACCTCCTGGACAGAATCTGTGAGAAAAAGAGGCTGGCAGAATGGGAAGTAAGGAGATACACCTGGCAAATTCTGTCTGCAGTAGAGCACCTGCATTGCCAGGGAATTGTTCACAGGTAAGATGTTTCTCCCCTTTCAAAAAGTAAGAAAAAGAAGTGTGCAAGAACACAGAGTGCTCTTCTTCGCAAGAGCATTTCTTTATTTTTCTCTCATAAAAACAGGTATTGCTAAGAAAAATATGTTCTCTTAACTCATTTTAATAAGGCATTTTATCTTCAGTAGTGGTTTTTACAAATATAGGCTGTTATGCACTCCTTGGGTAGGAATGTAATAAAGTCCAGGGATAAGAACTGATGAGCACAAAAAATCAAGGCTTTGCCACAATTATCTCAGAATTAGCTGGTGACAAATGTGTATCTAATTCAAATATTTCAGTGTGGCTAAGCATATAAATATTGATTTCCTTTGGTTAGCCACAACATATTGAAATAACCACACATCACTCAGGACTGAAAATTGAGGAATCTCAGCTCACTACTCGTGAAAAGGACATGTCCTGCAGGTCTGAGTCTGAGACAGGTTGCTGATCTTCCATATTGGGTTTTGCATTTCAAGGACAGATCATGACTTCAGCCACTGCTAGAGGAGCTTCAGCAGCCCACGCAAGGAGAGCTGATATTCCTCCCCACGACGCATCTTGGTACATATGCCAAGAGCAGCAGAATAATACTTCCAGTTTAGGTGGAAGAATAGGCTAGAAGCAGTTTTTCCCACCGTTTTTCTGTTTTACTTGATGATTCACAGTCAATCAGATCCTTAACTTTAAATGGTGAATGGATTCAACCAGAAAGTCCCCAGGACCTAACAAGTAATCCAATTGATTGCATCATTACAGCAACCATGAAACAAATAAGCTGTGAATGTGATGGCTCAGCATTTACAAGTGCTTTGTGACTTGAAATACTTGCAACCCAGCACTTCATTATATTGGATTTGTTAATTAATAAGGAATAGACAGGAAAGAAATTGACAGTATGTGACCTAGAGAATTTGAACAAACAAACAAAAAAAAAAAAAACCACAAGAAAATAAACCCAAGGGGCTTCACCCCATTAGTCTAGGCTGACATCCTTGCCTTGCTGGTTCCCTGACTAATCTGTTTTACAGCATTTCTTTAGTGCTCATGATCATAACATTTATTTTCTTCCCATGACAACATTCCTCATTAATTTCTCAAGCCCTCTACCTTTCTTTTTGTTTGGAAACAACTCTTCACAGTGAGTTGGAGAGTAGCCTGACTTCTTGCCCTACTTCTCTCTTTTTTGTTGGTCATGTTTTGCTGGGAAAGCTTTGCGAGAGAGAAAAATTTTGCTTCACATCCTGAGAGTAACCATGTACAAAATGGCATGAGCTCCTCTGGTGACTTGATTTACTGTGAAACTGCCCTAACCAAAGTAAAATTCATCCCTGGCTCTCAAGCATTTTGTCATAGGGTTTATGGAGTTGCATGGTCTGGCAGCAGACAAGCCACCTTGCTTGGTCGCAGGTGCGGTTACAGTCAGCAGCACCTCAAGTCGTGACCTGCTGCTGGCTTTGAGATTCAGAGTTGTGGCCTTGACCTCATATGAGAAGCAGGCTGGGAAAATCTGGAAGGGTTTCCCTGCTCAGCTCCAGCTACAGTGATTTATAACAATTCTCTGCAGAGGTCAAACCAACGAGGATAATTGTGGGTGTATCCTCTTCTGAAAAAAAGGCATCAGTGTTCTCAGAAAGATGAGCACAGAAAGAGGAAAGTTACCTCACAAATTCAATCTGATATTCTCATCTAAGCATGGAGCAAAGCTCAACTCTTTAACATTCCTTTAACACAAGAAAAGGAGGGTTCCCAAGCTGCCTGTTGCGAAGAGCCGCTGATCCACAGAAAGGGTCCTGGTAAAATCACACCAGCTATGAGTTCATGAGATGGATAATTGCATGCCAATGTTTGGGTCTATGCATGGGGGTCCCTTTATTTTACTAGAATGGAGGTGACTGGTCACATTTTCAAGCTCATCTCTTAGGAATTTGCTACTTTAATGTACTTTTGCTCAAAAGTGTCTTATGGGCATTCCTGATTTTTAACCCTGCATATACCTCAGAAAAACAATATTTTCTACTGTCTTAATAATATACTTGATGAAAAACTGGCCAAATTTGTGACTATTTTTAGTCCAAATTGATATCTCCAGACATAAATTCTACACTATGTTCAGACAGCTATTTTGTTTCTCGAGATTTACTTTTCCAATTTAGCATTAATATCAGCGCTGATCCAGCAAATCCTTATAGCTTAAATTAACTTTGAGTCTACATTTCACAAAACAGGTAGTAACTTTTCTTGTCCATGCAAGATTACAGCTGATTTTATGTCATAGTTGCAAAAGTGATGCAGAAGACAGAGTATTGACTTGCTTACCAGTTGTCCCAGCACACAGCACTTTAGTGTGCTAGATATAAGAAGGCTCAGGCACTAGACCTGGTTCAACAGCTCCACAAGCTAACATTAATCAACTGAGTTCTGCTTACTATCCCCATGCCTGCTTTGGACATGGCCAAGTAGTGAGGTAATGCTTCTGAGCTTGAAAACCTCAAATAAAGATGTGTAAGCTAAATCACATTGCCTTGCAACTGGGTTGGGCTAGTGCATGCATACAGTCAGCTACCAACTCCTAAATCTGGTGCTTGTTAGGTGACATTTACTTGCTTGTATGTACAGTTCCTAATTTTTCCTGGCTCTTTTCCACTCTCCTGTATAAAAATGTCATACATCCCTTTGAATCCATATTGGACTAAAGACCAGGAGAAACATCCCAAGCTGCCCTCTAGGCTCTCTCTCTGAAGTCCCCAAGGGAATGAGAAAATAAAAAATCATGGTATTGCTTAAATTTACACCATTTCTTGGAAATATTCCATGCGGGGGGGTGGTGGTAAAAAAGAACAAGATGTATCTTTGATGCAAAATAACTTCTGACACTATGTAAACTTTCATAGTAGGCATTGTCAGGTTTTTCAGGCAAGAAAGCATACATTTTTATTAACTGTGTGAGCACTCAGCTCAGCCTATAGAACAGCAATTGTAACAATCCAGTGTAACATTATTTAATTGTAGTGTAGTAAAAGTCATCAGAGTGCACTGTTGAGTGAAAAATCTGATAGAAATGTCAGATTTTCAATGGCCTGAAGCACAGCTAATTTTAAACCACAGAGTATACAGGGTTGTAACACCTGTAGACTATGAATAAAACTATCTTAAATCTACCTCCCAGCTTCTGGGCGCTGGTTTGTTTGCCTCTCTGGTAAACATGCTATTCAAATTGAAACCTATTAGAAAGATATCATTAAAACCATCCCCATCTCATTCTCAGCCTGGGGCAGCAGACGGTTTTGAGTGCAATGCTGTCCCATCCAGAGCCACAGAGATAAAAGGAAGCTCCCGTGAAACTGCCCATTATGACCACCAGGTACACCTCCAGACTTCATACCCTGCAGCAGTGCAGTGCTGTCCATGCAGCACCAATCCACCCAGCCCTTACTCCTTGTTCCCCCTTCTGGTTTGTCCTCCTGTGCTTTCTGAGGTCTTTGGGCTCACAAAAGCACTTCACAACTTCAGAGCAGGTGTGAGGGAAATCCACATCCTGGAGCTGCTTCTGAAACTTTTTTTTATTCCCCCAGCTCCCCTAGAAGTGGCATGCGGGAGGCTTTGATGGGAACCAGGAAAGCATTGCAGGCTCTTGGACTGGCTCCCAACACCCAAATTACACTGGCTGAGGATTCCTCCATGATGCAAAAGATTTCAGCTGCCGTTTCAGGCACTCCCCAGAGTGGAGCAATATTCTGGCTTTGGGTTTTAATTTATAAATATATAAATATTCCCACAATAAGCAAGGAAAGTACCTGAGCCAGCTAACAGAGTTTTTCTTACATCTCTGAATTATGTCCTCCTGGGAGGGGATGGTTGATACCGGTTGACCCTGTTTACTTAAACATCACTGCAGAGATATCTCCACTTTCAGGGTATCTGTTTCCAAACCAGCTTTGGTACACCTCCCCTCTTCTGCAAGCAAGGCAAACCTCACTTTCCAGTTCCCTTCTCATCCTTCATATTTCCCAGGCACAATTTACTCACAAAGAAATCGGAAATGTTCAGCATTGCTCAGTACTACAAACAAAGCCCAAAAAATTCCAATCCAAAAAGTGCACTTTTTTTTTACTCAAGAGAGGAAATAAATGCAATTCGTTTTTAAAAAATGTATAAATCAGCAGAATAGGTAATTCCTAAAATTATCGGTCTTTTTAAAATGTATACTCATAAAATACTCCTTGAAATGCAGAAAGTTTCCATTTTCCCAACTGAAAACTTCAGGAAGGAATAAGGATCTTGTTACAATTGTATGCTGAGCTGTGCAGAACTATTGTTATTACTTCAATTAAACTTTGCTAAAAACTATCTGCAAATGGTTAGCTGGGACATCAGGCATCTTAAAATTTGCTTTCTGTCTTCTTCTCAGGGACCTAAAGATTGAAAATTTTCTTCTCGATGAGAACAACAACATCAAAATCATTGGTAGGTGCACACTACCAGTGAAGCTTGTTTTCTGCTTTTATGTGTGTGTGTGTCTTTTGGTGACAGCTTGGTTACTATTCAAACAGCATGTTTTTTGAGTGAGCTTGTGATTATTCAGAAAACATATTTGGGCTTTTAGAATAAATACAAGTTAGGAATTGTAGCTTAACAGCTTGTTTATCTGAGCTTTAACTGAAACATATTTTTAAGAGAACAAGGAAAACAGTTTTGCCTATTGTTTTCCCTTGTGTATTTCTGGAGAATCAAGAAACAATTACAGCTTTTACGTGTAGAAAGCTGTTCCTAGCAGAAGTGATTTGTAGACAAAGAAATAAATCTTCTGGGTTGAAATGCAGGTATGAACAGATTAGTTTCTGTTGAGTCATTACTTCAGCTACAGACCTTATCATTTGGTATGTGTTTAAAAAAGAAAAAAAAAAAACCACTTTTTTGGTCACCAACAGAAATCTTGCTGTGGTCGTGAAGCAAACATTGATAAAAATGAGAGAATTTGCCACCAAGCAGTTAACACAGTTCAGAGAAACAACTAATTTTATTCTATGGAAACACCACAGAAAAATCTCCACAAGGGATGTTAACTCTTAGAGAAGCCACATGTTTAACCCAGTGTTTCCTAAACTTCTAAAAGCTTAGCACCTCTGACAAAAAAGGGCACCAACTCTTCACCCCTGTTTTATAGCCAGCCAGTCCCTTACAATCACACCTTTCTCTTCCCTCCCCCTTGCACACATACACATATACAGAGAAAAAGGCTTAAGTTAGCACATTTTGCCCCACATTTACCACGAGCTAAAGCACACCCAGCTGAGCTGAATGCCGTGGCTCATTAAGCCATGCTAATGCGACAGTGTAGCTGTGTACCAGCATGCAGTCATCAAAGGCAAACCAAAACAGTTAAACCAAAATCAACCAAACCAGATCCATGGCTCTGTAACTTCACTGCAATTCCTCTGCTAATTCACGGCACATTTATTCAAACCCAAATTGGCAGCTACAGCTGAGGCATCAATAGATGTTACAGCTTAGCTGCTGGTTTTGTCTTTCTCCTGTCTTCAGATAATTGGTAAAGTAATTGAAAGTAATTTGAGAAGAGACTAGAACTTCTTTGCCTTTGTTTTTGTGACTGTTAGA
Source organism: Myiozetetes cayanensis (assembly GCF_022539395.1). Lineage (NCBI taxonomy): Eukaryota > Metazoa > Chordata > Aves > Passeriformes > Tyrannidae > Myiozetetes > Myiozetetes cayanensis. Next base: position 79,894,835 of record NW_026087411.1, on the reverse strand, counting down.
TTTTGGGTTGAGCAATACTGCAAAGTTCGAGGGTCTCTCCCAGGAGCTGTTACACACCCAGTGTGGAAGCCCAGCTTATGCTGCGCCAGAACTGCTTGCTCATAGGAAATACGGTCCGAAGGTGGATGTCTGGTCCATGTAAGTAGATCTAAAAATGCACTTATCGAAACACTCTCAGCACTGAGTTGTTTAGGCAAGACTGATATAAATGGGTTCGTGGCTCTCAGCTTTGGGGCAGTAACGGCAAAAACAGAGATTTATCAGAAAAAAAACCACTTGAGCATCTTGAAATGTGCCTCCATTTTAAAACACTGGTGAAAAAATGAATGACCAATATACATGCTATTCTGGAGGAACTCTGTGTCAAGAGAAGTCAGCAGAAGGTCAGATATCTGCATATAGGAACCTGTACTGAAAAGCCAGAGAAAGAACTTGTATGTACCAGCCCACTCAGATGAACCCTACCACCCCCCTGTCCTTCTGGCACACAGTTTCAGCTGGTAGCAGAGTAATTTCTGACAAAATCAGAAACCTTGAAAGCTCTGGGTTGACAAGTGGGCATTTTCTGTCTGAGGCATATTTTGCCAAAAGAAGAAATCTATAGGGAAAATTTGAGTCTCAGGGACACACAAACCTAGGATGTGGTTATAGCAGAGCTATGAGACCTTCATCCATACCTTGGCTAGGCCCTTTGTACCAAATTATGATAAAAAGGTAGAATTATTTCCTTCATAGGTGACATAAACCTGAATGGAATCCAGTTACTTTTTTATTAAACCTACAGAATATGTCTCCTATAATAAACAAGAATACAGAAAGTACCATAAGAAGAATAAGTTTTCATATTAACTGTCTCAGACATTTCAAATGCATTTGCAGTTTGCAGTTCTAGCAGCCAAGTTACGGGGGATTTTACTTTTTTTTTTTCCTAGGTGGACCTGGCAAAATTATAGTATATTAAGTTGATATTTTTATCCTTTGATCTTCATGGATCAACTCTCCATGTCCATGCCATCATTTGTCCAAAGGCAGTTCATATTTATCTATATGTGTGTGTGTGTGTGTGTATATATATATACATATATATGTGCCAGCATATCAAATTTTCTTTTGATAGTCACGGCATGCCCAGGTCTGAGTGTTCCACCTAGGATACATTTTTAAGCCCATTTCTAGCAACTATGATTTAGGGCATAGTAGATCAGCCTGTGTAATATAAACTAAACCAAATCTTTGCCTAGAGCATTAAGATTAAAAAAATCAGTGGCTGATAAAATGCTTATCCAGATTCCTCCCACCTATTTGCAATTATAACCATAATTCCACCATTCTGTGACTTCTGCTCAACACACAATGCTGCGTTTCATTTAAACCACTTCATTCAGGACATGTGCCAAAAGGAAAGGAATGCCTGGATGTACAGAGCTGCTCTGCACTGGAATGTCACACTTGCCTGTCCAGCTGCAAGAACACAGTCTCCTTGAGGAATTCTCAGCAGTTTTTAACAAACTGGGTGTTCACAAAGGACAAAGTGTTTTAGTTTGTTTTGCAGGGTTGCTGATACCTACATGTAGGCATCTGCTTCAGGTGCCTAAAACAGAAGCTTAGTTTTCCTGTATATTCAGAAGAGAAAAAGGATTTATATACATATAGATATATGACATACATTATTCCTGTCAAGACCTGCTTCTGACAGACATACCATATATTAGGGTTTTGATCTAACCATGATTCTTATACCTCAGCTTCTTCTAAATTTACTGGGTATGAATGGTACACAAAGGATGAAGGGATACATGCTAGCAAATTACTTCTGTAGAAGTCTGGTTTTCAAGAGTGCTACTCTGAATTTATTTAGGCATAACACAGATTAATCAGGTCTAGAGGATGCTGCCAGCACTTGAATAGGATAATACTGATTTCACATTTCAGATATCTGAATAAGGGCAAAGCAGTAACCTTAGAACAATCTTCTGAGCTCACTCTGTTAATAAACAGCATATAACAGTTTGAGGGCTATATAAAACTTATGTATGACCTTTGGTGTGTAATGCAGACAGATTCTGCATCTCAGGCATAAAATACATTTACAATTTCAATAAGAATTGTTCACATTATCATAGTGGAAAAGGGAATTTTGATGGACTAATAGATTAATTAGAAAGATAAGTTACTTCTATTGTCATAAAATAGTAGAGGTTTACAGATTGACTGGACTCTAGAATCAAAATATTTCAGTTCAGTACAGAAATACTGACTTTATGCAGCAGGACTGACAAGGAGTAATTTCAATAGGAACCAAAAAGCCATAGTTTTTCAACTGATTGAAAAAATTAATAGAAGATTGTAGTTGAGCACACCACAGATTTGTCTTACTGATAACATCATCATCATCTCCACTAATGTACCAACCAGGTCAATTAAATTAGAGTTGCCTGAATTCCTACAATGACTATCTCTGCTGAGTTCTGTAGAGAAATTATAAAGGATGGTTGAAAGGAGCTCTGAGCAACCTGGACTAGTGAAAGGTGTCCCTGCCCACAGCAGAGGGGTTGGAAATAGGTGATCTTTAAGGTCCCTTCCAAACCAGGCCATTCTGTGATTCATTCTATGATGAAGAACAGTGCTGTTGTGGCGGTGTGGTTCAGCTGGAGAAAGGAAGTACCATGGAGAGTGTTCAAGGAAACCTCCTTCTTTGCAAACTCAGGACAGCTAAGCAAGTTTTCCAAACGTTGGTACTTCTCCAAACTGAATGGCAAACCTTCACAAAGTTTGCTGATTGCTGCTAGCAGACTGTTAATCTTTCGCAAGAGTTAAAGTTTTAAGTCTTTAGCCAACAGCAAGCTGTTACCACACGAATGCCTTCTAGGCATAAGTCACACCTAATTTAGCAATCTGAGCAAAGCAAGAAGAACTGAATTACTATTTGGAACAAGATCTATTGCATCAGTCCCAGTTCTGTGTTGTCACTCAGCCTCCAAACCAAAATGCTTTATTCTGATGGGCTGGGCACATTACACTGTCACTCCAATTAGCTTATTTTTAAAATAAACAGCAGGTTTCCACTTTCAACACTGCAGGCTTTCCAGTCACTCACTGTACACTCTATTTTATATGCAGTTCCCACAACATTCTTTTCTAGATAAAATGGCATTTACACAAAGAAAAAAGGCGTAAGATGTGTATTCGGTGCAAATTGCTGCTTAGAGGTAATTTGTAACCTCATTCTTGATGCTGAAGGCAAATCTCTGAAAACTGACTCATAACTGTGTGGGATTTTTAAACAAATATTTTTTAGCATTATATGGAGCTCTGATGTTTGTCTTTTTCTTTGACAGAGGAGTAAGCGTGTTTGCTATGCTAACCGGCACATTACCCTTCACTGTGGAACCTTTTAATATCAAGCAACTACATCAAAAGATGTTAATTGGAGAAATCAGCCCTATTCCGTCAGATATCTCCCCTGGTAAAGCACTTCAATTTTTATAAAGAATACCAATGTAAAAAAGTTCTAACCCTTACAATAAGAAATAACTTTGAAATATTTTTCTCCTGAAGACCTTATCTTTTGGCTACTGATAGAGCCCATGACATTGAGATTATTAGAGAAATGGGAGGGCTATTTTTGTGAAGAGTCTGTTCATATTTTTCATGAGAAAGAACTGAAATACAACATTTCCCAATTAATTTTACTGACAATCTCTAATGAGGTACAGTCAATGGAGTCTTTTAGGACAACTGGGAAAGACAGTTCTCAAAAGTTTTGGCCTGAATTACAACCCATGGCTCTAAACCCTGGAAGTCATATTGGTGTGTATGCACTCTCGGTCAGCAGTCCAAAATCTATTTCCTCAAAGTTCAAAGTTCTGTTGCTTTACAGTGATTCTTATACACCTCTGGCTCTAATCCTTATTTTCTCTCCATCTGGGCTGGCATGTCCTCTGTCGACCATCACAAGCTTAGGCACCTTCTCACAGCTGTTATCGTACAGCTTCACTGACCAAGTCAGAAAGGAGTGCAGAATGAGACATGTTTAGCACAGCTCTCTACCAGCAAAAGTTCAGATCTCCCCATCATTTTGAACAACATTTTGCTACAACGTTAGGCAAGAATGAGCCTAGGAACCAAGATTAGCTTCAGTGGCTGCCTGCAGCCAAGCACTGGGGAGCAGCGGACAGTTCCAGGCTAAGCTAGCTGGATCTAGTCTGGAGTACAATATTAAGATAATGTGATGATTCAATTTCTTTCTCTCCCCTAGAAAATGGTATGAGGATATCTACTATAGCTGTCAAGAATGTTTGTACATTAGTCTCTCGTTTCTCTTTCTCTGGAGATCAGTTGCCGGATAGCAGCTTCATTCTTGTACAATCCCTCCATAGCTGCAATTATTATATTTCTAATTTTTCTTATTTATGTTATTGTTATAGCTTCTACTAATAAATGTGTTATCTCTGCTTTTCTACAAAGCCTGCACAGTTGGTGGAAGATTTTGGATAACTCCATTGTTCTCTTGCCCATTGGGAATTTAGTGAGAGAGTAGTAGTAAACTGGCTTTGCCTACTTTAGAACTAAGCTCTTCCGATGGAAATTACAAGTGAAAGGAGCAGTATGTTCCAAGTTTAATGCTCACTTGCCATTTTGTTCATTTCAAAACATCCCCAAGGAATATAGAAGAATTCAGTAAAGTTTTCCCAAGAAGAAAAGAAAGAGAGGGACTTTATGCAGTGTTGGAGCTGAGTGATTGACATATGGGAATGTTTGAGCTTTCTCCGTCCCAACTCCAGGCAGCCAAAGCACAGCACATCAGCTGAGTACAGGGGTCTATCTCCTTCCCTTGCTATGGAGAGTTTTATCAATGCAATTGACTTCTTTGTGTGAGGAAAAGAACTCCTGGGTTAAATGACTTCAGCTGGCACTGAAGTGCCCCTTCTTAAAGCCTTCATCAATTTACTGAAATTGGTACTGATGCCATAGGCTGTATTCATTGGGGTGAATCAACAAAATTAGGATGTGAGGTCCAGTACTGTATCCACAGCTGCATCCATAGGTCCCTAGCATGCATCCTGGTATGGTTTGGCTCCTGCTGCCCACCCTGTTCAGGTGATTTTGGGGAGACAGAGTCACTATGTGGGACCACAGCAGACTGAGAGTAAAGCCCTAGAGACTGAATTTTATCTGAAGCTCTTACAATGTGGAAAAGCAGGGCAAGTGTCACATTTCTGAAACAGAAAAAATATGCACTGGTCTAATAATCAACTATCACTAGTAAACAAGCCATTGCATCATAATATTGCACAGGAGCTGTACACTTCATGCAGTCCTTACTTGAGCCTGACCCTGCTAAGAGGCCTGGAGTCAAAGAAGCAATAAAAGACAAATGGTTGAATGAAGGTTTCTCCAGAAAAATATTGAATACTGCTCCCAATGCAAACAGGTAACCATTTTTGATATTTATCTTCTAGCTTGGGATTTCAGGATTGGAGGTTTGAGAGGGAAGTGTGTTTAAGATGTGTTTGTTTGTTTACTTGTTTGTTTTAGGAGATTTTTGTTATCTACTATGGGCTGATCCAAAATGACAGAATTTTGTTTCAGAAAATGTCACATCAACTTTTCTAGCCATGGATAAATTTTGTGTAAGAGGAAACATTCTTATAGAACTGCTTATATATATTCTATCAGTAATTTTTTTTCTCAACATGCCTCACAGCTGCCACTAATTTCTAGACAGTGTGCTTCTAATCCTTTCCTACAAAATTAGGTCTCACACACACATGTCAGGGAACAACATTTTTATATTACACTGAAATTCCTGTTATTCTAATAATTTTTATTCTCATCCATCTTTGTAACTGGCTTTAAGTAGTTTCCAATTTTTCTTAGTAAGCCATTTTATGGTTTTAAGGTTTAGAGTCTCAGAATCCAAGACTGACATATTTCTACAGTGCCTTTATTAGACTTTACTACTCACAGAAGCCTGTGAGTAAAACAATTATCATTGTAATAAAACATCTTTTATTTCACAATCTGATTTATATAAAAATTAAAATCCCACTGTACTTTCTTTAGTTCTTTTTTTTATCCTTCAAGATTTTCTTGTCTTTAGCACTCTTCATGTCTTCTTATGTACATGCACACACACTATTTCTCTGTTAATCCATTTCGGGCTACTGTACTGAGAACTGAAATACATGCACTTCATTAAAATGAGAAAACTTTTCAGGCTTAATCCTGGTGGGTGTCCTTTCAGAGTAATCAATTAAATCAACAATAGAACATTTAATGATGCAGTAACAGAGCCTCAGCCCAGAAGTGAAATTAGCATAGCCAGACAAGAGGATCATTGCAAAACCGTGTACCATAATTTGCCTGTGCAATCAACTTAGCTTACTCCAGTTACATCATAAGAAGTGTATTGTTCACTTACTGTAAATACTGACATTGTACCTGGACGCATCCTTTGTATTTAAATACTTTTTTCTAATTTTTCAGACTTTGCCCCAGTGACCTGAACTCTGTTGTTTTAAACTACATGATTGAATTTATGGAATTCAGTCTTTCGGAAGTTATCAACATTTTAATAAATAACAGACCCTCTCCTGCCATGGCTTCTTATTGCTTATTGCTGAAGAAACTGCTCAGGTATCAGAAAGACTGCAATAAGGCCCAGGTAAGATATAATGGTCATGACAGGCATAAAGTGCTCCCTTGATTTTTATGAGGAACAATACAGTAGCCACATAGCACGTGTAAAAAAGGGAGTTGTCCATGGAATGGGGAAAAAGTTCATCAAAAATAGTTGTGAAATTGCAGATTTGAGTGCAGTCTCATGAAAACTACATTCTGGCATTCTTAGAAGGGATTAATTTATGAGAATTTTTTTTATTACCAGAGATAAATATACACTTTTTTATGACTAATGAATTTTAAAAAATGAGCTGCTGGTTATAACAGGATTGAGAATTATTTTGCCTTACATATAAGATTATTTCTCCATTGGGAAAAGGATCATTAGCATCTCAGTAACCTTGCCATCCCTTCCCTTTCTAACTGGTCTGTGAGGACCTAATCCAAAGTCTGGGGAGTGGGAAACTGTTAAAGCTGTAAAATCTTTTCCCAGCATCTTTTTTTTTTTTTTTTTGTATTTTTACCACTGTATCTTATGCTCACACCCCAGCTCCAGCTCACTCAGGAACATGGAGTGAGATCACAGGTGACAAAAATTTTAAAAATAAATTAAAAAATGTTGGTAATCACTGGTAAGGCCACAATTAGTCAAAAAGGCTGTAAGCTTTTCTTTTACAACCATCTCCACTAAGGAGTTCACAGCTCAGCCATAAAAATTTTGCTTCAGGCAGAAACTGGGCAGACAGGAAGCCAGATTCCAGCTTCTAACACAGAAGTGCAATGGGAAAAGTTTCAGCTACAAAACAACACACATCAGAGATTAGCCTCCCATTCAAAGCCTTTGCCCTGGAGAAGCTGTATTTTGAGAAGGTCCAGTTGACTCCTCTAGAAATTATTCAGATGAGCTTGAGCAGATCCAGATCTCAATCGCAGCACACAGCCCTGAGGTCGCAACAGTCTGTGCAGTGTCTGCAGACAGAACCATAACTCAAAAATATGAGTTGGGGAGCGTGTGTGCATGGTTAGGGAGAGGAGGTTTTTCTTCACATATGTGAATTTTTTCATGTTACAATTTTAAGTAGGATCTGCTAAATCATAAGTGACTCAAAAAGACCCATATTGTGAAGGCTATTGACCAGCTTTCTTATACCTCTGGATATCAAGCTGATTTACAGCCAGCAGAGATCTAGCCTTCCAGGCAAGTGGTAGTGTTTCATGTCCTGTATGACCTCTTTCAGCATCCTAATCGGTTGGAAGAGGGAAGTGATCTTGCAGATAAAGTTGCAAGCTGATTAGGAGTCTGTGTTACTTCTTGCCACTCCTGGCATCCAAAATGCCTTCTTAAGGCAGAGAGTCAAGCTGAATTCAAGCACGGGCACTAAAAATAGCTCTGATTGTAAGATATTAATTATTATAATTATTACTACTGATTATTGTTGTGAAGTCCTAGTAAATATACTTTCCAGACAGGGTGCAAAAGAGGGGAAGTTTAAAAAAGGAATGACAGACATTTTCTTCCTCTGTGTTGACATTTTCCAGTCAAAGGTTTAAATTCAAGCCAAAATAACCTGACCAGCTCTCAGCTCAAAACAGTGGTGACTTTCACAGAATCAGGGGATCACAGGCTGGCTGAGGTTGGCAGGGATCTCTGGAGGTCCTCTGACCCAACCCTCCTGCTCAAGCAGGACCACCTAGAGACAGTTGCCCAGCACCTTATCCAGACAGCTTTTGTCTCCAGGGCTGAACACTCCTCAGCGCTCCTGGGAAACCTATGACAGTGCTTGGTCACCCTCACAGTGAAAAAGTATTTTCTGATGTTCACAGGGAACCTCTTGTGTTTCAGTTTTTGTCCATTGCCTCTGGTTCCTGTCACTTTCAACCACTGAAAAGAGCCTGGTTCCTTTCTCTTTGCAGCCTCTCTTCAGATATTTTTATATATTGATGAGATATCTGAACCTCCAGGCTGAAGTCTCTCAGCCTTTCCTCATAGGAGAGACATTCCAGTTGCTTAATCTTTTCTGTGGCACACTGGAGTCTCTCCAATACGTCCACGTTTCCCTTGTCCTGAGGAATCCAGACCTAGGACGCAGTAGTCCTAGTGTGGTCTCACCAGTGCTGGCAACACTCCTGATGCAGCCCAGGATACCACCAGCCTTCTCCACAGTAGGGGCACATTGCTGGTTCATGGTCAACTTACTTTTCACCAGGACCTCCAAATTGATTTCCAGCCAAGTGACCCCAGCATATTCTGGTGCCTGGGGTTGTTCTCTCAGGACTTTGTACTTCCCCTTGCTGGACTAAACCTAGCAGGACATGTGTAGCATGTGAACCGGGGATCTGATCAATTGTGTCATATCACAGTTCCCCATTTCTACAGCTTCCCTATGTCCCTTTCCACATAGCTCCCAGGTGTGTAGTTCTTTCTTCTGCACCACAAAACTGATCTACAAATCTTCACTTGTTCAACGTGAGGAGTTCTTAAATTTGCAGACAGAGGTTTCGCAGGGAAACCACTTACTTTTATGGGGGCATCTTTGCTGAGAACTTGAAATACGGGCACAAGCCAGATGCCTAAATTTGTCAGAGTGGATCCTACCACAAATAATACCTTCTAATATCTGTTCCTAAGACATAGGAAATCAGGAAATTAGAACAGAACAATCCACATTATCTTTTTCCATGTCATTAAAGGTTTGTTTCCTCGTGTTTGTCAGCACAAAGTTTGTAAATGTTACCTTTAAACTCATAAACACAAAGCCTGCTAGTAGTACAATTAAGAGATCATTCTGTTATGAAAGAGTGTTTGTAAGCTCAGTTTTTGCCCCAGATAATCACTCTACATCATTTGTTTCTTATTTTTGTCTCTCTACTCCCTCTTATATTCTTCTCTATTATGAAAATCAATGTTTCTCCCTTGCTAGTATTTAGGCTGTGCAAATATTTGTAGTTAATAAAGATCACATCTTGATCATTTCTTATTCAAGCCTTTTGCACAATCAATCTCTCTGGAAGCTCTCTTAAATCATGACTATCAGTGCTACCATGTTTTGCCAGTTTCTCCAACATTCAGTAATAATCATATTGCCCAGCAAGTCTGGGGTTTGGTGAAAAACAGGGGAGAAAGAGAGGAAGGCTCGCTAAGAAATCAAGCTGGGCATTCTTACTCAATCAGTGCTCTTATTTTTCCAGTATCCTCTGGCCTGTTCTTCAGCAAAAGCTACTTTATGCACATACTTGCACAATGGCAAAACTTAGCCCTAAGCGTATGCAAAGTATATAGGGGAAAGAGAAGAATGCATCTCTTGGATCCCAAGACGGATCCCCACACGGGTGGCATGACGTTTTTGGGCAGAGGCAGAGCCAAGAGCAGCCCCCAGTTCCCTTGGAGACTAGCCCACACTGCTCTGGCACAGCTCTCAGAGGAGGCAACTGGTAGGGGATTATCTTGGGGGAAGGATTCTCTGCTTTGGTCTAAAAGAGGCCAGATTCAACCACCTCTTTGGCAGGACATAATGCACTTCCCCGACCACCTGGCCACAGAGTTGAAACTGAGGAAGAAGCATGAAGATTGTTAACTGAGTGTGAGGGGGAAATTTCCCGCTTTTTATTCTTCTTATTGAGAGCCTGATGTTACTGGAGCTTAATTACAACAGCATGGGCATTTGATATTTGTATTAAAAATTATGCCAAGGATATTTCAAAATGCATAGATAGATGTTCTCTCTATTCTGTATAAAGCCAACTATTTGCTATTTATTACTAGCAGTGTGTGATCCGTCTTTAAATCACATAATTTCCTTTCAGCTCTCCAGATCTTGCAAATCTATGCATCTGCTTTAACTTTAAGGATGTGGGTAGTTTCACTGAGCTCACCAAGACAACTTGTGTGTATAAAATTAAATCACAAAAATTAGAATTTGCATCTAAATGAGTTCAAATTTAAATCTAAATTATGGAAATGGATAAGTAACAACTAACAGTAGCAAGTAAAATGAAGTAACCTGAAAACAAATTGTCATCCATTTACATTTTTTCTGTTTAGGACCACAAAGACTGTTGTGTGTTGCTGTCTGTGTATGAAAAGATATATTTACAGAGAGCTAATATTTATAAAGGAACAAATTTATGTTAAAAAAATACTCCAGTATTTTTGAGCAAATTAGAAACCTCCTCTCCCCTCAGTGATTTGTAGAGAAAGTTGGCATCTGGCTCTTCTGAATATTCTGTGCAAAAAGAACCAAAAATATCAGATATCAACACAAACGGAAAAGTAATTGCATTCATAACAATGCTTATGGATAACGAGCAATATAAATTCCACCAACAAAATCAGCCCAAAACATTATTTGGAATTCAAATGCATTTTCACAAACCACTGCATTAAACTCATTCCAGGCAGCTGAATATGCTACGATTTTTCACACAATACCAAGAAACATACAATTTCCTGGGGACAAATTTTCAGCACAACTTCTAATCTACAACTCAAAAAAAAAGTTTGTGGAAATTACTTTTCATGTACAAAATCCCTGTGTTTGATAATCCAGGGTGAGTCATTGTATTTGCAACATCTCCTTGTATACACAAGTTAATATTGGTACATGCAAACAGTTTTGGTGGATGCAAACAGATGTGCATCTCTTTTTTCTGTGTGGAATTAGAGAAGTCTGCTGAAAGCTTTACTCTGAAAAAAAGCACAAGATCCTTTCCATGTTCAAATTTGAGCCATAAGTCACTGGAAAAACTTAAAACACAGCCTGTCCTTTTATGCATCGTAATTTCTCCAAGCAATGTATTTACATTTTATGTGTTCTGTTGTAGAAGAGGGAGCCTTAATGATCACAATTTGCCATCCAGAACTTTATAGCTAGTCCTTGCAGAAAAAGAGCATTTCTGCCAAAAACTTCCTGCCCAGGTGCTTAACCAATTAGCTCTTAAGAGGTCTGGCAGTAAAACCAGTCATGGCAAGTTTTCTGATATACTGTATATAAGGTGACAGCTTGCAAAATATAAGACGAAAATTTGTTTTCTTAACTAGCGCTGTGTAAAATCCTGGGAGACTATTTGATTGCATAGCCTAAAATACTTGTGACATCTCAAATTCGCAATTGATCTAGTGTGGTTTTAACAATATGTTGTCAACTTAAACATATTGTGTTTCTTTTTATAAATACTTCTACAGTAACTTCCTTAATTGTGATTGGGTGCTGCAAATATGTAGGAAGGATGGGGTGACTCCACAAGTTTGAGGTTTGGGGCCCTTCAAATTTTTCCAAACAGTTTTGCTAACTCACAAAATACATGTAAGCTTTCAAAAGTGCCTTTTCTCCACAAATTACATCCACTGTTTATAACAGCATGTTAGATTAAAAACATATTTTTCACATGGAGAGTACTTTTCAATGCAAAGAATAGAAGAAAACCATGAAAGATAAATAGTATAGTAAAACAAATTACTTCTCTAATTCTGGAAACAAAAAGTTTGTACTACAGAGGGGAAAAGATTGAAATTCACTACAGATAATTCTTGAAGTGATACATAATGATAAAGTGAGTATGTCAAAGATGATACGGAGAGTGGCATAAAAAAGCTTAATATTGAACTGGAATATCCATATGGATAGTTGTCTTGGTTTCAGAAACTACATTAGACCACAGTGCTTATAACACCAAGGTTGTGGGCCATTCACTGAAGTGCTGGACTTGATTGTCCTTGTGCGTCCCTTCCAATTCAAAATATTCTGTGATTCTACATTTCAGAAATGTCATTTTCAGGAGTGCCAGGCCTGAGAGAATATGATCCATGAGAGAAACAGTGCATGGCACAATCATCTTATCACAGGAGTTAGTTCTGTAGGAAGGGGTTTATTTCACTGTACAGTCCTTGCATTTTCACAAGATTTTGATACCTGAAACTTGGTGTGTATGAGGCTGCCACAGTGAGGACTCTGAAAACTTGGATCATGGGACAGACAAGCGACCTTCAGACAAGTCATATCCCCATGTTCATAGAGGATGCTTGTAGGAGTGAGGGTAACGTCACTGCAGCAAGGAGTGAGTCCTGAAGCCCATTTTCTTGTTGGGATGAACAGCTCCATGGAGGTCTTCCTGCTACCATTTCACTGCAAAACCTTCCCAGATCTGGTCTACTTTTGTGCTGACTACTTGCCCTCACAGCAAACAGCAGTTATGAGACACAGAGTCTCATAACAATGTTCCTCCTGGATCAGGAGTGGCTCACAGCACTGTAATGTTTTTGTTTTGCAGCACAAGCTCTGTCGCACCTTGATCTTGTTTACACATCTGTTAGCAGACTCCGTGAGCCATAAACCATAACCCATAAGGAAGTGTTATGGGCTCTCCAAAGATAGCATTCTGGTTTCCAGTGGATTTTCATGAAAACTTCCTCCCTGTGGTCTGTGTGGTAAAAGGAAGGGTCTTACAGCCTAAGTACAACTGGGTTTCAGGAAGAACCTCTGGCATGAGGTCTGCTCAAATGAAATGTTGACATGTGTAACTAAGGCTGGTGTAAAAACAAGATTTCCCATTGTACATGTTATGCTGTGGGTTTTGTAAAGTTTAAGGAGCTTTTTTTGTCCCTTACTAATCAAACGGTGTCTGATCATTTTACAGAGGGAAAATGAAATAGAAAAACACAGTATTAATCCCGATAAACAGTTGACTAAGGAGTCAGAAATTAAGATTTTCCAGAAGGCTGAAATGGACGCTCTGGAAAACCTCAGGAATTATGGCAATAAGGCATTTCCTTCTCTACTAACCCTGGCAGTGCCAGAGGTTATTCAAGAAGATGAGATTGCAATTACATTGGAAAACCAAGAAAACTTGTCAAAAGGTACTATTCTGAAATAAGCCTTGCCCCCTTAGTCCAAAATAGTAAAAGGCTATTTGTCTAAGGAAAAAAAAGGGAATACAATTCCTGAAAATGCTAGAAATATCTTTGCATTTAGTTTTGAAATTACAAGTATTTTGAGCAATTGTTTCCCAGGCTTAAGTCTGATGATAGATATAATTTTGGTCAGGTTAAAAAATCAAGTGAACACCTAATCCCATGCTTACTCAGCAGATACTAATTACAAATAACTGTTCCATGTCATTGCATAGGTTAGTCCCTCTATGGGTCACCCATAAGGATGACCATGGGATAGTACTAGCACTGCTAAGGCACTTCCAGGAATAGATATTTATGAGAAAAAAAGGCATTTATTTACATTCCCAGAATGAACTTGAGCATGGTGCAAGTGTTACAACTTCGCTACATTCAATAAGGTGTTGGCATCATTTTCCGTAGTCTCAAAAATATAGAAGATGCAGAGTACTGGATAATTAAAATCCAGTTCTGAATTATTTCTCCTCCAGTCATTGCACTCCTACAGCTACTCATATGGTTAAACTAATGCATAAATGGACAGGTGGCCCAGAAAAGTTGTGAATGCCCCATCCCTGGAAGTATTCAAAGTGAGGTTGGATGGGCTTCTGAGCAACCTGGTCTAGGGAAAGGTATCTCTGCAGGGGGATTGGAATGAGATGATCAGTAAGGTCCCTTCCAACCCAAACTATTATATGAATATTATACGATTCTATAGTAGCCACTAAAATTAAGCCAGACAAATTTATTCTGAGATGCTAATCTAAAAGTGAAAATTGACTACCTGCAGATCACCATTTATTTTAAATCATTGGTGCAAAATTTCATTCTATGTCAAGATCCATTTTTATTTATGCCTTTACAAATACTGACTTTATTATGGGATGACGCTGATTTGATATTAACCTGTTATTTTCTTGAAAATATCATTCCAGCAGAAGCTGATCTAATTTATCCTATATTCTACTTAGTTTCCAAGTTTGCAGGCAAAGTGTTGGTCCACCTTGGGCCTCCTAAGCCATCAAGCAAAAATATGCCATGTGAGCCCATTTATCAGCCAGTTTTGGACTCTCGGAAGAATCAGAGTCATTTTGAAGACTTGAGAGAGGCTGGAAAACCATGTCTTCATGAGAAATCACCATCCACACCAACAAATAAGCAATTGTCCTTTTCAAACATCCAAGCAACGACAAGTACAAGCAAAGTGCCTCCACGGTCCCTGATGGAAAACAGAATTATTACCGGAAGTCCTTTACATTGTCAGGGCATGAGGTTTACAGACCTTTTAAAGGCAGTAGACGAAAATATTTACATCCCAACACAGAGGCAACTTGATAAAGATGTCACTGACTTCATGACTGACTCTCTGCAATTGCCTCCTTTCCCCAGGCTGCGACAAGCTGCCCTGAGAGAAACACTACCTAGAAAGATTTCCTTGCTAGGGGCATCACAGGAACATACAAACATCTGCCCTCTGGTTATAGTCAATGGTTCAAAACCATCAACCTTCCCCACGCCCCAGCAGCAAATGTTTACCATAAGAAGCATGAAACAGTTTAAAGAAAACCCAACTCATTTTTTCAATAAGAAGACTAAGAAAAATTTTATTCAGATCAGACACATACCTACAACTACAGATCTAAATCTTCCAGTTTTATGTCCACCACACCAAACGAGATTGGGGAAGAAAGCTGAGATTCTAAGATTAAATTTTGCATAAATAAAGCACCCACAGAGCATCAGAAGAAAATAGGGTGAGGTGGCCGGTAAGAAACAAAGACGGGCAAAAACAGAGAGCAAGAAAAGGAAGGCAGAAGAGATTAATCCAATCTGAAAATGAGACTCTTTCAAACACAAAAGGATGACATAATTAAAGCTGTATATCTCTGATGTTGACCAAACACTGTGCTACAAATTTTATGGAGCACACTGAAGATACAGAAAAACAGATGCTACTGCAACAGAACAACATCATGTATATTTAGGCACAAGAGTGGACACTGAGTGCAGACAATTAAATATTTGGTATCAATACATATATTGTCCCAAACTTGTGTCACTTGTACTTATGTATTTCATTAGGGAACTAAACCTGGGGTGGCAGTTTTCATTAAGCTATGAACATAATTAAGAAGGTAAACAAACAGCAACAATGATGGAATAAACAATTTTGGGTTGATTGCTGTGATACACAAAATAGTCATGGCACTGATTATTTATTTATTTATTTATTTACTTGCTTATTAGTTTTAGCTGTGTGTATTCCAATTAATGAAGACCATACAACCTAACTTCCCTGAAAGGAACAAATCAATACATTTTCTTTGTAAATTTAACTGTAACTGTCTACCTTTGCAGCATCTGTCCCTGACTGTTGAAAACATGCATTTGCTTTCAGCTTCAATGTATTATGCTCCTCAGTTAGATTTTAATTGTTCTAAGCTTCAAGTCTGTTTCTATCCTCAAACAAATTTTATATCAATTTAAATCCCTTAAGTTTGAGAGATCTGAACTTGACTGACAACAATAGAGGTGAGAATACAATGGGAATCTTCATGTTTGCTGCTCCATAAGCTCCCCTTAAAAGATGCACAAAGGATTTCTAAGTAATACAAGATAGATATACAAAGAACAACAGCAAGAAAGAGTTGCAGCAGAAGGCTTAATCATATGAGCTAAACTCAAGGCTTTTATCTGACAAGCTCCATGGTAAGCATTTGGTCACACTGAGCAGGACCAAACCTGTCGTCCTGTTTTACTCTGTCTCACCTTCCCCTCCTGTGCTGGGACCACATCCATGGGAGCTCTTCATGGTCCACACAGTCCTGCAAAAAGTGCCACACACCTCAGTGAGGGCAGTGTACACCAATCCACATGGGTGCCAGACAGGCCACTGTCTCCCAGCTGGACTGAAACAGTTAGTGTGGAGCCCTGCTCTCAGCCAGACCTGAAACAACCTTTGAATAACAGAGCTGTTTTTAACGCAGTACATTTTTGCTGACCAAGCTTACAGGGCAAGTCTGCAGCTGCAGATGAAGACCTGGAGAGGAAGGATGGGATGCATGGGCGGGTATTTGTTATGACAGCTTCACCACTGAGAAAAACATTCTGTGTAACTTTGTCCTGTGAGTGTGTGGCTGCAAATTGGATGTGCCACCTGGGATTGCACCTGAGCTAGGTGCCTCTTCCTATGCTTTTTTTCCAAAGCTTATGGTCAGAGCCATAATAGCTCATGTAGTCACTCCAAAATCTTTCTAATCAGAATGAACCAGATTGGAAAGAAACTTACTGCTAAAAATGCTTGGTGATTCCAGAAGAATTCAGCAGCATGTGGTAGAAAGGTAGTGTGGCATCTGTACCCCTCTACTCAGAAGGGAAAGAAGGACAGGGGCAGGTAGCAAGGAAACTCAAACTCAGCAGTACTCCTTATGCCCTTCCGAGCTAATGAGCAGCCCAGGGGCTTTTTTCTGTGCTTATAATGCTGGCATCATACAATTCAGAGTCTGCAGGTAGTTGAGTGATTTTCAGGTAGTGTTTTTCTCAGAAAATCTGATTTCCTTAGAATTCAGGAAATTTTTATGTCTTTAAAATATTTAAATCTTTGAATAGCCCTTAAAAAACACTTCTTCATACATACTGTTTGAAACAAATGGTTTCATCAGTAAGTTGACACTTCAATTCACTGTTTCCTTTCACAATACTGAAATGCTTCATTCTGAATATATATCATAGAATCATTAACGTGATAGAATCATTTAGGTTGGAAAAGACCTTTATAATTATAAAGTTCAACTGCTAACTCAGCAGTGTCCAGTCCACCACTAAACCATGTCCCAAAGTGCCACATCTACACACCTTTTAAATACTTCTGGAGATAGCAACTCCACCACTTCCCTGCTCAGGCTGTTCCAGTGTTTGACAGCCCTTTCAGTGAAGAAATTTTTCACAATATCCATCCTAAATCCCCTGTCCAAATCGTTGATAAAGATACTAAACAAGTCTGGCCACGATGATGAGTCCTGGGAAACACCACTTGTGACTGGCCGCCAGACAGTTTTTCATCCACACCATTTATTTTCTGAGAAAAACATCTTTCCTTGACACTTTCTAATATTTTGTTTATATTCTAATTCCAAACCAAAATAACATCAAAATAGTCAAACTTTTTTCACTATGTTAAAACTCCATTTTCCAAAGAGCTCTGCCATTATCTTCCAGCTCCTCCACAAGCTCTCAGAGAGAAGAACAAGAGGAGCTTATGCTTCTCTTTCACCAGCCTGGTCCAGGCATGCCTGTGTGGGTTCCAAGCAGATGACAACTGCAGGAGAATAGCCATTTCCCACTAAAACAAAGCCCAGAGAGATTAGTGTTAAGTGGCAGTGCCCCATGAGCCAAGTGCAGAAGAGGCAGCTTTTGCTGGAGGAGCTCTGAACTGTGATGCCTTCATTGTCCCATGGCCTCAGCTATCTCCAGCCCAATCTCTTCTCTAGCTATGACAGAGAATTGTGGCTTCCAAGGGGTTAGATACTTACCAGTGGTTAGAGACGACATCAGGTTTTGGCAGGGTCCCTGACACCTGCCTATTCTTTCCATATTCAAGGTAATACAGTTTTGTGGTGAGGCAACCCTGGCTGGATGGCAGGTACCACCAAAGCCATTCTACCATTCCCCCTCCTCAACTGGACAGGATAGAAAAAACACAATGAAACGCTCGTGGGTTGAGATAAGGACTGAGAGAGATCGCTCACCAGTTACCATCATGGGCAAAACAGACTCATCTAGGGGAACTTAGCTTAATTTATTCCTAATCAGAGTAGAGTGATGAGAAATAAAGCTACATCTTAAAACATCTTCTTGCCATCCCTCCCTTCTTCCTGGGCTCAATTTCACTCCTGACTTTTTCTGCCTCCTCCTGCAAAGTGGTGCAAGGGGACAGGTTGTGGCCAGTTCACCATATGCCATTTCTGCTTTTCTTTGCTCCACAGAGAGGTGATTGCTCATGCTCTTTCACTGTGCCAGTGTGGGGTTCTTCCCACAGGAGACAGTCCTCCACAATTTTCTCTGACATAAGTCCTTTCAATGGGCTACAGTTCCAGCATGAGTTCCTTCCATGGGATGCAGTCCTTCAGGAATAGGTTTTTCCAGTGTGGGTCTCCCAAGGGGTCACAAGTCTTGCCAGCAAACTTGCTCCTGCATGGGTTTCTGTCTCCATGGGTCCACAGGTCCTGCCAGGAGCCTGCTCCAGTGCGGGCTTCCCATGGGGTCTCAGCGTCCTTCAGGCATCCACCTGCTGTGGTGTGGGGTCTCCCACAGGTTGCAGGTGGATCTCTGCTCCACTGCGGACCTCCCTGGGCTTCAGGGACACAACTGCCTCACCATGGTCTGCACCAGGGGCTGCACAGGAATCTCTGCTCCAGCACCTGGAGCGTGACCTCCTCTCCTTCTTCACTGACCTTGGCGTCTACAGAGCTATTTCTGTCACATATTCTCACTCCTCTCTCCCAGCTGCAGATTGTAGAACACGATTTTTTTCTCCTTCTTAAATCTGTTATTCTAGAGGCACTACCACCACTGCTGATGGTCTTGGCCTTGACCAGCAGCGGGTCTCTTGTAGCTGGCTGCCATTGGCTCAGTCAGACATAGGGGAAAGTTTCTGGCACCTTCTCACAGAAGCTACCACACAGACTCAATAAAGGTTTCTTATTTCTAGGAGTGGTTTACTAAAAAGCAAGGGAATATACCTTTTTCTGCCCTGTCTGGCCCTTTAAAGGTAAAAACAGGTTCCCAAAGACACAGTTTCTGAAGGAGCATTTAGATATTTCGTTACATCTGAAGCAGTTCCTTGTACAAACTAACTTCACATAGAGTGTCTGCTGGGACTGATACTGGATCTTTACCTCCTTCAGGTCAGTCTCTACAAGTAGATCCTGCTATTTTCATGGTCTGTCAATGCAATCACAAGAGATTTTCAGCCCTCGATTTCATAGGTTTTCCATTTACACATAGGAAATGGCACCTTTTACTTCTATCCTGTTTCTGAGTCATATTAATAAGTTCAAATACTTTATGTATTACCAGTTTCAACGCTGTTCTGTTTTTCAAATCACAACTGTTTTCATGTCAGCAAAAGAATTTCAAACCACAGGAAATTCTGAGGATGAAAAATTAATATACACTTAAAAAGAGCTATCAGGAGGCAGAATCAAACCTACAGTTGGAAAAATAGGGGAAAAAGTCACAGCTTTCATACTCCACTTTTAATTTCATCATTCTTTAAAGACATAAATGAACAAGATTAATAATTCAGCCAGTAAAGGAATGTCCATTTAGTCTTTGAAAAGCCTTGAATAATTCAGAAGTTCTGACATTAGATAGCCTTTGTCATACTGATCCATCCACTCTGGGTAAAACACTGAAAAGAGAATGAAGGGACTGACCCATTCTCTCACAGTCCTCTCATATTACAGTTTATGAACAACAAAACTCCTCAAATCAGAAGGTCACAAAAAGAGAAAAAACAGCTCATGTTCACCAGTTGTCTGTGCCAGCAAGATGATCGGAAAGGGCAAACAGGAGAATTTTGCTCATTCCATCTAAACGGTTAGATGTTAGGGTTAAAACTACAACACCCGATCTGCAGCCCAATGAAATCCACACCTTTGACTTCCCTGGGCTCTAATCATAGGGTATGTGAAAGGTTTAAGAAATTTAGCAGATATTCATCATATAAAAGCCACTTTAAAATAAATCAAGATTTGCCAAATTTACAGTGACCGTGAGAAATATATAAAACCCATATTTCTTTCCATAAAGCAGCACTTAAAATTTTTGTGCTTCCTATATGTAACATGCATTTGCCTCACCCATCTAACTGAAATTAAAATCTTTCACTATCATGATGATAATGAACTATATATACCTTCCCCTCTTTCAGCACTTTTTAGTTCTGGTCATTATTTTGGGTTACAGGTTGTAAAGATAAATAATACAAAAAATGTAAGGTAGTGAACTTAAGAAACACTGTCTTTTTAAGAATAAATATTTGAGTTTTCTGCTAGGACTTCTGCAATAAAACATTCAGGAATGAGAATCCTGCAACATTCTCCTGGCTGTAGTATTTGGGCTCCAGTCTGTTATACACACATAGAGTGAAAATCAGAGGAAGCTTCCAGAAAAGAGATATTTCCAGCTAGGAAGGAGCTCTCATAGAATTTAACATGTCTACCACCACTCAGGAGAGTGGGTAGAGGGGTAAAGGGAACAAGTAGAGCTAAACACCATGAAGCATAGTCAGGTTGAGATTTTTAGAAGCAAGAGGGTCCTGCAGCTGGGCTTGGTTTATCCAATGTTAAACAAAAGAGACATCTCTGACCAAGCTGGTGGTCCAGACTATTTTGTAGTCACTGGACATTATGAATGTCTGGAAAAAAGAGAAAGTAAATTCAACTTAGAGGTCCTTGAAAAGACTCTTCAAAGGTTGCCCAACTGCACTGACACAAGGATAACTTCATCCAGCATTCTGGGCTTTGAGCTTCCTCTCAAAGACTGAGGAATAAGAACTGAACATTCATTTCATCTCATGAATGTTATAGATGGTAGGACTCTTTCTTGACCTCTGCAGGACCATAGCAGTAGAGTTTTAAGTCTTTATCTGGAGCATATATCAAAGGCTCAGAAAGGTAGAAGAGAGGATCAAATGGGTCCTTAAACCTAATACACTCCTGCTAAGCAGGAAGATATTTTACCTGGGACATCTGTATTTAGTAACCATAACAGCCTTCTGAGGCCAGAAAGAAGACTGAAAGCCATTTTTTATAAACCCTTTCTTAGAAAGTAAGTCCTCTGTAAAGCAGAAAGTATTCCTCTATTTAGACAAAAGAAGGATTTAAGTATCAATCCCATCCATTGTAACAGCTTGAGCAGGCAATGAAAAGCATGAGGAACTATGTTACACAAGTCTTTTCTATGCCAATAACTACTTAACTCACATGAGCAGTTTCTACAATACACTTCAATGGGACCAGAATGAAAAGCAAGTGTTCCCCAGTAAAGAAGGAGCCCCTTGATTCAGACCTTCAGAGTGTCTTTCTAGTGAAGTTCTGCTTACAAACCCTTGTGGGTATGGCAGTATTTTAAACTACAGAGAGGTCTCTTTCACAGAACACAACCAGCACATCTGCCAGACAGCAACTCTTGGCCAGCCTACACCCTTTCCTAGCAAGACCACTAATTCCCACATCATGGAGAGCCCCCCTTTTTGTAGGCATTTCTACTTGCTACTTTCCATATGCTTTAATAGTTCAGGATTTCTTTTGCAACTAAACCAAAAAATAAATCCCCTTGATGATTGACATACAAGCCACATACATTTACAGGCCTTTACACTTAGGGTAACGTAGCGAGGTGCAGAGGATATGCTGTTACATGATGGATATGAAAGATCAAATGACACACTGTGTTTGTCCATAATGCCTCCCTTTTATTACTGCAAGACCACCCCTTTCCTCAGACATCCAGTGAGACAGACAAGCCATAGAGCTGATGATACGGTCTTGTTATTACAAACCTTCTGGAGAAAGAAAACCATGTTCCAGTCACTCCACTATTTTCATCAGCAGTGAATGACCCAATCCTGCAGCTGAGACGATAATTTATGTTTCAGAAAAATCACCCCAAACTGTTGGAAACACTCTAAGGATACCCTGCTCCAATATGCCTGGTTTTCCTCCAATAAGTTAATTATCTTCCTTCCACACACAAAAAAAAGCAAACAAGCATCCCTTGAGTTCCCAAAGGCAATCCTTTGAGAACAATGGACATTTGATAGACTTCTGTGCTCATTAAATACATAGTAAAGATGGCAAAATTTCCCAGAAAGTCTGAAATATACATAGCATAGTGACTGAAAGTCAGTAAAATCATGGCTGTCATATGGCTATTATGTTATCCTGATAGATACCAGTATGTGAAACTATCAATTATTGAACATCCGAGCTCAAAAGGCACAGCCTTCAATTACAGATCTTGTATTACACATCTCTATGCAATCCCAGAAAGAATTCATACTCTGCCCTTTCTTGCTGCTTTCTCTGCAGGAATCTCTCTGCTTCTACGTCTAAATCTGGTTTTGCCCTGTGGATACAATTCAAGAAATGCCAAGCACAGATTTCAATGTATAAACATATTATGTGGTATGGTGAGAGAAGGACCTCATAACAGCCCAGTTTGGAAGTACCGGGCAA
The DNA here is from genome assembly GCF_022539395.1 of Myiozetetes cayanensis. Lineage (NCBI taxonomy): Eukaryota > Metazoa > Chordata > Aves > Passeriformes > Tyrannidae > Myiozetetes > Myiozetetes cayanensis. Next base: position 79,872,083 of record NW_026087411.1, on the reverse strand, counting down.
AAATTTGCTTACTAATAACTAAGAGCTGGGATTTTTATCCTTCTACAAAAACAAGGAGAGCAAAGCATGGCTTTAGGCTTAACCGATTGCATTGAGCTCACTCCTGTGACAGAGCACACTCACTACACTTTGTTGCCCTTGTACCATATGTTCTCTACAGATTTTTTCACTTTAATTCCTCTTGTGAAAATGAATGCCTGCCCACCATATCCTTGCTTTTGCTTCCCTGTGCCTATTGTGGACCCAGAATTTACATGTTCAAAAAACCAAGTTCAGTTCAGTGTCTGAAGTAAAAACGACATCTCCCTTCAAATGGCACAAAGTTGCTTAAAAATGTTAATCTCCTTATTTTTATGATGTGTTTAAAATTAAATGTTCCCATATGGGTACAACACGGCAAACCATACCCTTCCATTTAAATAGCCTGTTTACTTTAAAATCTGAAACTAGCTACAAATTTAACCCCCTTTTTTTTTTGTCCACCTGGAAAAAATTATTAAATTCTAAAGTCTGTATTGTAATAGGAGCAAACACTGAAGAGTGTGAATTCTTAGGTTTCAATATCTATTTTTAAATTGCTTTTCATGTAAGCTTTTAATTTAGACTTAATAAGATTCTAATTGCATTTTTAAAAAAATACTAGTTGATCATTGAAGACATATTTCTGTAGGATTAACTTACACAACTTGGACTTTTAAAATATTTTTTTAAATAATAATTTGGTATTTTATGATTTATGCTACCAAATCTAAATATAATTAGTGTAAAATAATTACAAAATGATTGCAAGAAATTAGCTTATTGAAGATTAACCATTTTATGAGAAAAGCACATCTATGCAATTATTCAACATCCATAAGTGTCTTCTGAAAGCTGTGGGTAATTAATATATGATGAGTGCTTAGTTATAATTTAACATTGTGCAATTAAAGCCAATCAAAAGTTCTGCCAATTGCCATAGAGCTCAGAAAAAGGAAGAAAATACATAAGCATGTTAAATTAAATGAGCTGTGCAGCTTCAATTCTCAGGTGTGTCTCAGCTGCTTTTTGCCACTTCAGTGGTGCAAAAGAGCCAGAGACCCAGCAGTCTTGCTCTCCCAGTGATTCTCCATCAGGGGAAACACTGGGTAATTCAAAGCAGAAATAGTGGCTGCATGCCACCTTCCCTTCTTCAGCTGGAGGGTGTAGTATCGATACCATGTTCCTCCTGTTGCCAGATGTACTCTTCAGGCTCTCAAGTAGCCAAGATTAATTTATAATAGTTTTACAGCAGCCTAAATATCTATAAAGTAATTTTTGCCTTGGTAATCTGGCACTGCCTACTACAGAGGATCAGGGCCTTTGAGTACAGGAAGGTCTTAATTAACTGTTGTCTAAGGCTAACTGTAGGCTTTAGACCTGGATTGAAAAGGCATTAAAGTCACCTGGAAACCGTTCCTCACCCTCACTGGAAGCTGTGCAGACCCTCAGCGTGTTGCAGATTCCATGGAAACACCGCTCTTTTGGCAGACAAGCAGCTCCTGGGATAGTTATTACAAGGAAGGACTGCACTGGCAGAGAAGCTGATGAGATAAACTATTTCTTCTTTTTCACCAATTTATTTTTACATTCTTAGAAATACTACTTCTCATTCCACTCATTAATATCATGACACCGCCCCACTGCACCCTTCAAACATTATTTAGGACATTCTCTTTAGGAGTTTGTGGATTGAAACTGCCTTGTTTGCTCTTCTCAGGTTAATTCACGTGTTTTGATTTTTACCATAACTTTGATATCTAAAACACGAGCTAAATCAGGCATCCAAAAGCACAGCCCAGCATTCAAGAAGCACTGAGTATTGGAGGAGCCAATAAAGATAACATCTGTCTTTACTCCTCTGAGTAAAGCTGCCCCAAAAAGAAAATCATTGCAGAACAACAGCAGAAGAATGACTTCTCTTACCTCAAGTGCTTCTAAATACTTTACAGGCATCTTCTGTACCAACTTTTTTCAGTGCTAGTTCAGAAGATAAGTGTAATCTTTGACTTAATACCATTTCATGTCAGAAATCCAACTGTACAAAACTGGTGTGTGTGACAAGTCTGCCAAGCACATGTCCTCTGCACACCAGCAGTAACTTCCAAAGAGCTGGAAGATTTCTGGTGATCCACACCATCACAGGCTCAGTAACTGCTTGAGACCGCATTGACGATGGAGCTGTATTCCCCTGCCATGAACCACTCTTCAAGTAATTAAAACCATTATACAACTCAGAACAAAACAAAGAATAAAAATCTGGAAACCCTGATTTTGATGCCTGATCAAAGCCCTTGCTTCTTGGGCAATGTGATGGCACTAGCCTGCCAGGCTGCTGAAGGCAGCTATCAACCACATGCCACCAGCCCAGTGCACGTTGGTAATGGCAACCGTCAATCACAAAACAAAGGTTTACTTGGAGCTGAAATGTGATTGAAGTCATTGTTTTCTAGGCTTTTTGAAAATTAATGAAGACTAAGCTAATCAGCCTGGTCTGTCTTCATATTTACTGAAGAGAAATATGTCCAGTGGGCAATGTAAGCATGGTATTGTGTTGGGGATGGGCTGGAGGATGAAGAAGAGTTTAACTGGTGGATGGAATCAGAGTCTGACAGCATGGACCATACAGTCACGAATGTCCCTGCATCAGACAGATAGGCTGAGACCTCCATTTTATGGTCATGTTCTTATTCCGTTAGGTTGTAAGTTTTCTCCCATAGGAGAAAGCAGACAGTTTCTGATTGGGTAGCATCCCGTGAGGGCAGCTGCCCACACCAATTGTATACTTAAAAGTTATCTGAAAAGTCATGTACTTTCCTTTTTCTCTGTCAATCCCTGATAACTGTCCAATACCTTAACCAAGTTTTGCATACCTTACCCCTATTCCCAAACCTTCCATATCTACCCTATAAAAACCTTCCATTTTGTAAAATAAAGTAGATCAGCTCCTGCTGTGACCAGCTGCGGCTGGAATCAGCCACAGCTGTTGTCCTGTTCACCTTGTCTCCTGTCCTGTGTTTGGGTGCGGCTGGAATTTGTCCCCAGGGCAAGACTGGTCACTCCCCTGCCAGGCTTGGCAGGGACAGTTACAACTCAGCTTCAAGAATACGCTGCTCTCGGTTTTCCCTGACCCCCACAAACTGTGACAGTATTGCACATTAAATGCTAGTAGAGCATTAGTGTTTATTAAGGTAGATACTGCTAGATGTAGTTATCCTTGAAACATTTCCTAGTTTATTAGAAGGAGATGCTTTAACTCTTGGTTTCTTTCCTATCTCCTGAATTTCACTCGAGAGAGCATAATTCAGTGGTGGCATGGGCTTACCAAAAGCAGAAATATATTTGAAAAATTGAATAGATAATTATGTACTTAATATTTACATTTACAATCCACAATATACAGAAACATGCATCCTTAGTTGTGTGTTTTTCAAACAATTTGTGTAGTATAAAATAATCTTCTATACAGTTTTAAGCATCATCTTTAAAAACCAGGAATTCCTTTGCTAACATGACTGAATTCCAATTTAAGTAAGAAAGGATTATATTAGATTCAGGACATTTTAAGTAAGATAATCTTGATTATGAAGTCTTCTTTCCTCACTTTGCTCCCCAGAGTCTAACTTTACTACTTTTTAGGTCTGTTGCACATCAGTATCTTTTCCCCAAAAAAATCTTGCAGTGAGGCTGACTGGGCAAGGGCTGTGTGATTGAAGGAAACTATTAAGGTGTGTATTTTAGTAACAAGTTTATGTGCCAGTGTATTGTGATTCTGTGCTAAGGAGTTGTGGGATGGTGCCATTTTACTGGATTTCCTTTGTTGTTATTTTTAAAAGGGACATCAGGGAGGATGTTGGCTCACACTCTTGACGTATTTGATGGCCTTATTCACACTTGATAGGGGCAAATTTCAGAGAACTTCTCTTATCTGTTGCACCGTTCTCTGAGGCATGAAGCATATCTTATATGTTTTCTCGGTACATAATCTGGGGAAAAAAGAAATTCCAGGCTCATTCACACAGAGAATATTATGAATAGTTCATTTATTAGCAGCAAAGGGCAGAAGGTATGTCATGTCTTAACATCTGATTTCTACAGTAAGCACGCCTTAAAATTGAGAAATTGAGTACCTACTTTTAAAACTGTCTACTTATTCACTTAATGAATCTGGGTTTGGATAAGAAATGTGTAGATAAGAAAAGTGTATATCTGTACTACGTTTTCAGTAAATGCTAATACTTACATGGGAACTGGAATGCTTCTGAGGCTTTTAAAAGATGTGCTATATTTTGCTTTGAATATCTAACGTGGCCCATTTCCCAGACCACTAAACATTTTCTAGACTTGGGCAGCATTTTCTCCATGTCTCCCTGTGTTTCCTGACAATAGCTAAAATATTGGATTGAAGTATCAATAAATCCACAAATCATTTGCAATGTACTTACATCACAGACCCCCAAATAATTAAGTATTCTAAACATAACTTAAAAATAAATAACTTCTTACAGTATTTCAAGGTAGTTTTTCAGGCTTTGCATCTTGCCCTACTACTTTTATCTTGTTTACTTTTATCTTTATGTACTTTTATTTTTATATTAGGAGAGTTTTTAATTGATAGTGTTTTACAAGTTAAATTTGGTCAGTTCAGAGGAAACTTTGGGTACATATGCAAGGACCTGGGGCAAAAACTGTACCACAATTCTGTATCTTTCAAACAGACTCAGTCTACATAGATCACAGACCTTCAGCTGCTGCAAATCAGCACAGCACTACTGCAATCAACTTTACCAGCAGCTGAATCTCTGGCACGGAAAAAGCCTTGTTGAATTAATAGTACTTCTTCTTGTCAGCATCTACCTCCCAGACAGTCATTCTCAAGAGCACTGATTATGGCTGCTCAAATATTTTGTGACTAGAAAGCTAGATTAATAATAACAGTCAACACAGTAATGACATTTCTTTCATAATTTTTGTCTTTTTTTGTTGCAAGGAACAGGTGGACCCAGGTCCCAGCCCCATATTTCATCAATTTTGTTGTTTCAAGTAGTAAAAAGTCAACTTTTAATCAAACATCAAAATTATGCAAGTTGAAAAATAGAAAGAACCTTCTAGTGGGATTGCTTTGTAAGTACCTGAATAGATTTTCTGTAGGAATTACAGCCTTTTTAGTGGACACACATAAGAGCAGGAAAGATAAACTCATCAGGAGCAACAGAGTTATACTGCATCCTACCTCTAGGCAGGATAATGAACTGGGTAATGTCTTAGATTCTTCCTGACTTATTTTTCTGATTCAATAATGCTACTGATTATCCTTCCGTGCATGTGAATACTACAACCCCTTCCTATATGCCATGTCAAAACATTTGTTACATGTTCATCTCCTTCTCTGACATCACAGTATCTCATTTGTCCTTATTTGCTGTTGGTTGTTCTGCAAATCTGTGATCATTAATTTTCAGCATCTCTTATAAAATTTCTAAATACCATAAATTTATTAATCCAAGCTTTAAAATGGTCCAAAATGTTGATCTCATTTAACCAGAATTAAAGACATTCTACAAAGCACCAAATTATCAGAAGTGAGACAGCAACCCAAATTGGAGTTCAGAGTTAGCTGTGTATGTGGTCACAGATACTGTACCAGGGAGTGAATGGTGAATGACTCAGCCCCCCTCTGGGAGGATGGATTATAGGCAGGAATTTCTGCACAATTCTGGGTATTTTAATACCAGAAAAAGACAACAGAATGATGGGTATGTGGAAAAAAACCCCATAAAAATAACTGAACAGCTGGAGGGTTTGATTTATGAGGAGACATTAAAGGAATGATGTTTGATTGTCTGCACAGTGTCCAAAAGCCATATGTTATACACTTCAAGTATCTGCAGAGTGTAAACACCAAGGAGGGGAATAAATAACCAGGCTGGAACAAGAAGGTGTAACTAAAAATACAGAAAAAATATACTAGGGTAAATTACTTACATTGAGCTTTATTAACTAGATATAAGTATCAGAAGAAAAGCAGAAGGAGTCTTATTGTTCCTAGTAACTTCAAGAGTAAACTGGACGAATCGCTGAAAAAAAAATTATATATATATATATGTGTGAGGCTGGCAGACAAGAGAGCTTGACAGCCATTATTATTTGGTAATTTCTTCCTTTCCTAACAGAAAATCACTATCTTCTACATTTGTAATTCAGAATCTAAGGATTCTCACTTTCATCTGCAGCTTCAGAAAATGTGATTTTGTACTTCCCCTTTGCTGCACAGCCTTCCTGTTATAGTAAGAGAAGTTTATTTCTTTCAAAAAGTTGGAATTCCCATTTATTTGCCAAAGAAGAACTTGATATTCCCACTACTCTTGCACAAAGCCACATCATTATTTACTAATTCTCTCTTAGTCTTGCTTCTGTGTTTTAGAAATGGATTAGAAGGTGCAAAAGATAAAAATGTACTCAAGATGAACTCCAGGGAAAATTTCCCTCAAAAAAAAATCTACTTTGGAAATAATTAGACTCAATCTCAGCCAAATAAGGGACATAAGAAACATAGAATCATAGAACAGTTTGGGTTGGAAGGGACTTCTAAAGATCACCTAGTCCAACCCTAGTCCTGCAATGTGTAGGGATGCCTTTCAGAAGACCAGGTTGCTCAGAGCCCCATCCAGCCTGGCCTTGAATGTTTTCAGGATACCTACCACCTCTCTGGGCAATCTGTTCCAGTACATCACCACCCCCATTGCAAAAAATATCTTCCTTATATCCAGTCTAAATTGACCCTCATTCAGTTTAAAGCAATTCTCCCTTGTCCTGTGATCACAGATCCTTGTAAAACATCCCTCTCCAGCTCTCTTATATGCATGTTTTAGGTACTGGAAGGTGCTGTAAGGTCTCGCCAGAGTCTTCATTTGTTCAAGCTGGACAACCCCAACTCTCTCTGCTTTCATAGAAGAGGTACTCCAGCCCTCGACCATCTTTGTAGCCCTCCTCTGGATTTGCTCTATCAAGTCCACAGCCTTGTTATGCTGAGGGCCCCAGAGCTGGATTCAGTACTCCAGGTGAGGTCCTACAGGAGCAGAGTAGAGGGGGAGAGTCACCTCCCTCAGCCTGCTGGTCTCACCTCTTTTGACGCAGCCAGGATGCAGTTGGCTTTCTGGGCTGCAACTGCACATTGCCAGCTCATGTCCAGCCTTTCATCCACCAGCACCCCCAGCCACTCAACTTGGTGTCATCTGAAAAATGCCTGAGGGCACACTCAGTCCAGCTGTCTATGTCACTGATGGAGATATGAAACAGTACTGGTCCCAGTATAGACCCCTGTGAGACACCACTTGTCACTCATTTTCACCTGGACATTGAGCTGTTGACCACTACCCTCTGGATACAGCTACCCAACCAGGTCCTCATCCCCTGAATAGTTCAACAATCAAATCCATATTTCTCAAATTTAGACAGAGGGATGTTGTGGGGCACCATGTCAAAGGTCTTACAGAAACCCATAGGGGTGTTGACTTCCATGCTAGTCAGTTATCTACTTAACAATCCAGGAAAGGAGATTATATCAAGAGCCTTCTTGTTTGAGAACAAAAGCCAAGGATTAAACCAGTGCCTCTGCCTCTAGGAACCAGGGTCCACAGTCAAAAGAGGGTACAAGCCAAAATAACTTTTCTAAGATGCTGATATGCTCTAGAGTACATGCTCACAGGTTCAGCTAAGGGGTACAGACATCAAAATGCTTATAATAGTATCTAACACAGAAATGGAAAACACTTTTTACAAACAACAATTTGAACATAAATTGAGAAACGTCGCCTCAGTACAGTTACCAAGATTACAGCTACCAACATTCTCCATTCAAAACATTTCTAAAAAGCAGAGACCACATTTCCAAATTGAAGTATTTGGGGTTTGACAGTGTTCCTAATTTTTTGCGCTTTTTTTTCTCCTCCTTTCCTGCTTCTTTCTTTTCCATGCCATCCCTGAAGCAATTAATCTAGTAAATAAAAGGGGGAAAAGTGAGAAGAAAATGAGAAAAATATCTGAGGGAGAAAAAGAAAATCAGTCACTGAAAATATATTTTAAAACATCAGGAAAAGCTAAAAAAAAACCTTTGCGGAGCTCTCATCAAAATCCAATTAATGTCTTTCACTTTACTATCTCATCCCCTGGTGAAACTACTTGCAGAAATCTACCAAAACTTCAGCAGAGCAGTTTGTCAGCAAAGGAGTGAACAAGTGGAAATCCAAGCAGACTGTGAGAGAGAATTCATCCTGCCAAGCTGGCTCTGGCTTTCTGCAAGGTTTATGCCCACATCCTTGAAAGCAGTTAGTGGGCTTAATAGGAGTCGATGGAAATGAAGCACATACATAATGGTTAGTCAACTAAATAACTTTGCAGACTGAGGTCTTATTTCAGTGAGGGGCACTATAGGTCACTTTTTGTTATGGAAATGAGGATTCACCACAATACCAGTGGCAGAAATTGCCACAGAAGGTCCGAAGCCAAGCAGCTTTATTTGGAAATGACCACGTCTACAGCAGCAGTTACTTTTCTGAGTGAATGTGCACATTTACACTTGGTTCCCAGGGAAACAATTACAGGCACACTGAAATATGGAAAGATTTTTGCTGTATCATGTGTTTTCATAATAGAAATTTGTCCACAAACACAGTCCTCCAAAAAAAGAAAAAAAAAATTGAAAAGAAGTGTGACTCAAGGAAAACGGCAACCAGGACAGAACAGAAAGTGAGCTGACAGCCCTGTGAACCCAAAACAGCCCCCAAGAAGATGTGTCTGCCAGCAGAGCCAGTCGTGGCGTCAGCCAAAAAGTCAGCCACAAAGCCAGACACGGCTGCTGGAAAAACACATTCCAGGTCCTACACACTGTTGCCAAGTCCACCCCGTGATTATAGCCACGGACTTTGGAGAACCCAGAGGAAGAAGGTGAAAAGGAATAGGATCAACATTACCTACAGGGGGAAGAGGCAGTGCAAAGGCAACACAGAAATTACTGGTTATTCCTATTTTACTTTGTTCTTGCCCTATTTTAGTGAAGTGTCTAGCTATAGTCTTTCAAACTTAAAAGGAGATTTTTTCATTTTTGTCAGCAAATCTAGCTTTCTTAGCAAACATGATAATGGCCTTACATTACATGACCTTATCCCCCAAAGGATTCCAAAGTTTTTTACAGACTTCAGCTGATACTTGGCCAATATATACAGGGACTTCTTCATCCACCACTGAAATGTGCTCAGCTTCTAAGGACAACCTGTCATAAACGCTCAGCAAAGCAAAGAAGCTCTTCACAGTATTTTATGTTAGGATGTGATGAACGTTTTACAATACTGATTCTGAATAAGAAGATAGAACCTAGTTATGTGAGCAGAAATTCAGTTGCACACCACACTTGAACTGCTTCTATTCTACACCTGCTCTTAGACTCCTACTACAGTGCTTTTTAGTGTTACAGTTTGATGACAACCTTTGTTTTTCAGTCTCCTTGGGTAATGTCCTCAGCTACACAGTTGGATTCTCCTTCCCTACTGACTGGTGCATCTGCTGGATCCACACCACTGGGTTACTCCTTCATATAGGTGTCCCACCACAGTTTCCCAACCAGGTTCAACTTCTTCTGGGATAGAAATACATAAGGGTAGATAAAATTCTGGGTGAAATCTTGCAGATCTCTTCCCTTTTGGTTATTTACTGTATATGTGATGCTTTTTTTCATAAGCACTGATGCATGTTAACTCTCTCCTCCATGAAAATAAAAGCATTTCACAAGCAGTACAAAGTTTTCAAGCCCAATATCTACCTGCCAACAGGATCATTCATCTTAACCACAAATTGATTTCTTTTCCTAATCCTATAAAAAAGTTATCATTTTTACTCTAAGAATAAAAACTTAAATTTCGTGGCCTTTTCAAAGTCAGGAGATCATCAAATTACTTAATCTTTTAAAAAACTTTTTATAGCTAAGCAAATTTGTGTAAATGTCTACAGAGTTTGAGGGATTTTGAAGTGTAACAAACAATTTGATAAAGATTTTTAAACCAAAAAAATCACAAATTCATGCAATGATGACTGTGGCTGCCATTTTTAAAGCAACAGCAGAATCCCAGATATTCTGAACAGAATAAAACCAAACACACTTTTGAACTTCACCTCCTAGACAGCGATTCAGGCACGTATTTCTCTTCACAGGATGTTGGGAAAAGAAGATTCCTAGTTCTGGTTGCTTTCAAATTTCTCTGAGGGACTGAATTTTACAGCTGTCACTCATGCTACATCCAATTCTGGCCCATCCAGTGCCATCATGGACTTGTGTCAGAATAATCATTGTAAGAATGCCATACTCTGATTTTTTTTATTTTAAGTTTTTGAAAACAGATGGTATTTTCTAAATGTAAAATGTTTCTGGCCATGGGTGAGTAACAAATATTAACTGTCAGTCTGACTGAAATTTTCATCCTAATATTCAGCAGATGGTCCATCCATTTCAGTTTCCCTGAATGTGTCACACAGTTCCACATTGTGCATCCAAGAAAGATTCAGGCTTTCTTTGTTTAGTTGCTGAACTTTCACTTCACAAGGCCCAGATAAGGTCTAGCACAAGTGGTAAAAATATGACAAAATCAGCTCTATTTGTCCTAGGAAACATCTATAAATCAGATACACTCTAGCCTTGAGAAACCGCTTTCAGAAGCTCAGACACCTTAGAAGACTCAAAGTGAAACTATTTACAATACCTCTTAACTATGTCACTGCAAATCTAGTAAAAGCAAGCAGATGTGATAGTGTTGAGCCTGTCAATCTCAAGCTGGGATGAATTTCATCCCAGAGTATTCAGTTATTTTCCTTACAAAGTTTCTCATATTCCAAAAGTGAGGAGGCTGCGCTAGAACCAGATCACATAGTCTGACTTCATGGGTCTTTAAATCACATGCAGTTACTCCTGTGCTGGGCCCAGCAGGTTGGAATTGGCCAAGGCATCTGCACCTGACTCCTCTGAGTGCAGCACACAGATCTAGCACAGGGGGGCCGGTTTGATTTTGAAGATGTCCAGAGATGAAGATACTAACATTCCCCACAGTGGTGTTTTCCAAAGGCTAATCTTTTCTCTGTTAAAAACTTGAAAACTTGTGTCTTATTTCCAATGTGACTTTGTCTGCCTTCAGTTTCAGGCCCTTGGTTTTCATTATTCCTTGGAAAAATAAACCTGTTCATAATCATACCCATAGATATACAGACCTGACACTCCTTTACTATCTTATCTGCAGTCCTGGGAATCTGAGCAGATGGTAAAGGCTAGGAAAGGTATTGTAATTAAGAAATCTTTTTTTTTTTTTTTTTTTTTTTTTTTAAGAAGCCAACAGAATCCACAAAGATATGCTGCATTATAAGACTGCAGTCTTTCCTTGAACTTCTCACCACCAACTCCTTGCTGGAGAGCTGTTTCCACAGAATCTCTACCCACAGCTGCTAGTGGCAAAAATGCTTTTCCTACTCCAATTTTTCTTGATGGGAGATCCAAATTTATTCCCCAGTTTGCCACATTTCACAGGGTATTATACAATGCCAATCTCTTCCAGTGCTTCTTTGTTGGACTGCTACTCTCAGCTGAGGTGGCTGCAGAAAATCACACCAGTATTTTAATGAGGAATTCAGAGAAGTTAAAAGACCTTTCCATTGGTGTTTAAATCTCACACAAACACCAGGCTGCAGCTGTAGCCTTTGCTGCTTATGGATAAATGTATTATTTTAGAACATGGCCAAGACCTCCTTGTAGGAGGTCCGGCAGGAGTGGAGCCAACAAGTGATTATGAAAGGCAGCCTAAAGAACATTTGACACTGTTTTCTGCCTACGCTTAACAAGCACCTCGTAGCTTGGGCTGCAGTTTGCACGATTTTGGCTTTTAGAAAATATGAAACACCTTAGTAGATGGCTTTTACATCTAGGAGATTCCATCTGAGGCACTGAACCCACCCAGTTTTATTACTTTCAAAAGATTGGGAAAAGCTTCAAAGTCGCATCTGAAGAATTCATGAACTTATTCTAAAAAAATACCTGGAACTTTGGCATCCACGCACTTTTTTAAAAAATAAACATTAAAAAAATCTACTCTTCAAATAAATCTCACTAGACTTATTTTCTTAAGTTAAAATCAATGAATTTCATTCGTTACTATGTTTTTCATTTCCTTTGAATAAACAAGCTTTTATTTACTACCTTTTGAGATACTACTCAGTATGTCACAAGCAGCTCTAGTCTGCCTTGTGATCCAGTCACAGGGATGGGAGAACCAGCTGGCAACTGAGAACATCTGAGTAATATAAAAGCAAAGAGCAGAAGCTGTGGACTGGGCAGAGCTACAAAGGGGAAGAGAAGGGCATCTTACATTTCGGGAGAGAAGCTGGGACCACTGTTGGGAACAAAATTCTTTCTGAGACCTGCAGATGGACTGCCTCCCTCTCCATGTCTTTTTTTATTATTTTAGTAAGACACCCAGAGCTTGACCCACAAAGGGACTCAGGTAAATGATAAGCCACTCAGTGACTCTCTTATACACTACATGGCCATTAGTCCCAAATCCAAAACACTGACCAGCTGCTGGTGCTCTCTACACTCTGCACAGGGCTATCATGCAGGTGAAGGTTAGATTGATAACTGGGACCATACTGGGAAGCCAACACCAAATACTACAGAGAAGTGTCTTATATTTTATCCATTTGAGATTTTAATTTTGGTTAAAAGAATTGATTAGAGCTCAGCTCTGGTCTCCCCCAAGCAACACTCTCTTATCTGGATAGAAAGTCACTTGTCAAGGTCTCTGAAATTTGCATTTATTTCTATAGAGCAATCCAGCTTCAAAAGGAAGATTGGAAACTGCCCCTTATTACCCTGAGTTGGTGACCCTTCTCCTTCAGTACTTTTTGGAGGGAAGAAATTACCTACGTTTTCCTTTCCCTAGCAGAGAATAACAGCATATTTATAAAGCTGTGCTGACTTCTGGGTTTTTTTAGTCCTGACCACAATAGTACTGTTTTGTGCTGGATGTGTCTTGGACACACTTCCTGGGTTGGCTGACTCCAATGCATCCATCAGAGGAGCACCACCAAGTCTGAGGGTCCCCGAGTGATGCAGGTGATGTACCCTGATAAAAAAAGTAGGAAGAATGGAGAAACTAAAGGTTTCACTTGCAAATTTTGACCACTGCACTGCATGAACTCTGCTGATGAGCTGTCTTATTAACCCCATTTTAGATATGTTGTAGTTGTCTGCCAAGGTGTTTTCTACAGCATTGCCTGCTCCTCACAACTTTAGCACAGAGGGACTACAGGTGGCAGTGCATCAGAGGAATAGGAAGGAACTAAAAGCCTTTTACAATATCCTGCCCTGGCATCTCAGAAAAACAGGTGTGCATCCACTGGAGATCAATAGAAGTGTGGGGGCAACAGGCTAAAGAGAAGCAGCAATCAAAAGGAGGTAGCATAAAGTAGGAAGAAGGGGGGAAAGTGCACAAACAAAAGGATCATGACAAATTTCCACACAAGCTTGAAGTCACAAATGAGAGAAGAAGAAATTAGAAGCTCCCTTTGAGACCATTGAGGAAGAAGGAGTCTGGACAAGCAACCTAACATATTGAGAGACAAGGCTGGACTTGTGCAGGCCTTCAGCATTTAACTAGGAATGGAGCAGGCTGACTCTATCTGAGAAGGAGCTCAGAGGCTAAAAAAGCAAATGGAGAACAACATATACCACAGAGTCCTGTAGCATTAGTAGCCCTCCTTTCAGAGATTTGAGCCTGGCAGCATGCACTTAGAGATTCAAACACTTCAAAGACACGTACAAGAGAGCAAGACCACTGGAAGGCCAGTTACTAAGTAGAATTCCACACAGAAAAGTCAGCAAGGCAGACGATGATGTGAGGAAAGAGCTCAACCTCACCCACACATAAAGAAAACAGTGACATCACACTTTGTGGGTCCAGCCAGCTCTCCAGTGTTCCAGCAGTTCTTATCCTCTTGTATCTGGCGTCAGAAAACACGTGTAGTTCAAGAAATTAAGGTAGAGAACAATCTCAGCTGGCACTGCTGTGTTTCTAAAAATATGCATTGCTAAACTAAGAGTGCAGCTTCTCAACAGTGTCACTATGCTACTCTACCTGCAAAATGTAGAGTTGCAAGGACCAGGTAGTGATTCCCACTATCATACTGCAAAGTCTGCAGTTTTCTGGCCTACCTTAGTTATCCAGGTTAGCCCAAGAAAAGGTCAGTGCTAGACTGTTTTTAAGTCATCATTCTAGAATTTAAATATAAGATTCAGCAACTTGCGATCAAGTTGTTTGAGCTTTCACCCTTCTGCTCTGCTACCCTTGGGTGTGTTACTAAACAGATTACAGTTGAAAATAAACCAAAACAACTGCTAGGCTGTGGCAGTGAAATAAAAAGCAACTGAGCATGTCTTCCAAAATAAGGTAAATAATTTACGGAGCAAGTTAGGTCAAGTATGCCTGATGATTTTCAGCTGGAGTGCTAATACTATTATTTATTATACAGTTCACAACTAGTTGCCAACTTACCTAGTCCCCTCTTCTTTATTTACTTTTTCCATTTGATGTGGGATATCAGGATAGGTAGTGTATAAAATTTGGAGAGGGTGATCAAAGTGTTGTTTTCTTAAAATGTTCCTTTTTCTGCGTGCCTAAAGGAGGGCTGTAATGGAAATTATGGTTAAAACATTTTCTAGAGGAAAAGGTCAGGCCAAATAAGAAAGAAGGATGATCTCATATTTCTGACAATTCAGATACAAACAAATCTTTGCACCAGTAAGTTATGTCATCTTTTAAATTCACATTAGCAGAATGCCTGTGTACATTTTGCACTGTTATGACATGGCTGTACAGAGCAGGGCTAAATATTCCACATGAAATAGCTATCTATATGGGGCTCCTTGTATCTATTATTATCTTTAAATAAATCAACTGAGAATTAAAGCCAGCATAGTCCTATGTTCTGCCTTCAGAGACTTAAGCTGTGCCACATTGAACAACATAGTGAGAATAAATTTGTATTTGGCCAGAATAACACTGCAAGTCATACCTTAGTATCTTACTCGCTGACATGCTGTCCATCCTGACCTTGGCTGTAGCTTTGTATTTTACACACCATTACTGTCATAGTAACAGACAGAGCCAACAGTAATTTGCTCATACAATTTACAATACATTGTCTCCCAGCCACACTGAGGACTCTTTAACCACCAGCAGATGTGTTACTTGCATTAGCTATATTTGAAAAAAAGCAGAATCTATTCAGCCTTAAAGTCCCCATGGCTGCTTAGCTGTGTCTTGAGCTTAGTACATAGCTAATTTGATGTTCATACCACAGTAACTATTTACAGCACAGTTGAGGAGGTTCAGAAGTTTTAGACCAAAACCTGCTGACTAAATTTCATGTGTTTCTCACCTTTCTGGCATCTGAGTTTTAGGAGTCCACTCTCAGAGAAGTTAGTGGCAACTAAGACTGTAGATGCTCTGTGATGTTCAGTCCTTTATGTTGTTTCTGTGTGAATAATATCCAAAATTTCTTCCACTACAGCACTACAAACATTAAATGTCACTGTTAAATGTCACTGTTAAATGCACAGTATTCATGCTTCATGGTTGAGACTCAAAATTTTGTATAAAAACCTATATATTCATGTTAATATTCATTTTAAAAAGCTAATGTAAGGAAGAAAAAACATTACTGTTGGCCCAAATGAAAGACAGAAGCGTTGTAGTGTTCATTAACAGGTAGGTATAGACTCACTTCTGGAGGTAAAGGCACTAAAGAAAGAGGAATGAGGACCAAAAAAAAAGAAGCAATTCCTATTTCTACGTTTAGCTTCCTGATATAGCAATACAAATGTATCCAACACAGTGTTATAAAGAATACAGCTATAATTACATTTTTTCTGGGTATAAAGTCATTCTGACCTGGTGAAAACACTTGGCTATGATTAAAAAAATAACTTAAACCAGTAGTCCACTAATTCAAATTCATTTAGGCAGAAAAGTTGTGTGGCTTCAAGGATCAGTAGGCTGAGAGCTACAACTACTGTTTTTAACAGCTGAAGTAGACAAAGAATTGCCTTCCAGGAGATTCCCCAAACAGCTTTTGCTTCCCGTTAAAAGAATGTGAAGGGAAAAGGAGTAACTTAGAAAGCCATAATATATTTTACCGTTTTTATGTTAATTTTTGCTTCTTTACTTTTCAGAATAAGAACCAGAAAACAAGGAACAAAGCAACTCTGAAATGGATAGAATTGACTTACGCAGTCTGTATTTTCCTCTGCCTACTTACCCTGTCTTCTATCAGTATTTCCTTGCACATTTTACCCAGTGTACAGACTTGTCTTTTTAATACCTTCATTCCATCATTTATGTCCCTTCCTAGTATCCATATTATCCATCCTTGACATTTGGTTATTAAACCTACCATGGTAGCACAACATAGAGCATGGTGCTTATAAAGCTTGTTGCCTATTTTGATGGTATGGCTTCACAGCCCAAAGGTTTTGCTCTTAAGCCTGACATATCCAGTCTGCAAGAGATTCAAACAGCTGTGGAGGTGCTCTTATGCTTGCTAGAAAATGAGAAATTTAGGTTCAGAATTTCCCCTTCTTCTTCTCACTGCCTCCACAGGAGATAGTATTTCTCTAAGCTGATTCCCAGCTGCTTTATTGGCCCCTTGAGTCCATCGCCAGATAATACATAACCCCAAACAGCCTTAAGTTTGCTGGAAGTTCCTCCAAGGGTCTGGATGCAGGATCACTGCAACTCAGAAAAAGACAGCTTTACGCTTCCTCCCCTGGGTGTCCCTTTTGCTCCTTGGACATAATAGAGCATCCGGACTTCATATTTCACTTCTTTCTCTCTGCTTCCCTTTCTGGAGTGCCGATGTATGTCAGGCCTCCTGCCTATTAACAAAATCTAGGTGAATTTTGCCATTAAGTTAGATCTTGGTCTAATTACTGCAGACTGGTTGTTTAATCCTTCTGCTGCTTCCCTTTGAAGGATCACGCTGACTGAACTGTCAAGCACTGGCAATGCTTCTCTGGGACCTTTTTTTCTTATATAATAATATCCATCTTAGCTGTGATGATTATGAAATGAAGGACCTTATTTCTTTTCCTAAGCTGGTTTTGCTTAGTTCCAACGTGTCTCCAAATTTTCTGAACTTCAGGGTAGTAATTGTCATCAAAATAGATAATTTTGTTCTTATACAGCTCTTCATTGTTCTTCCCAGCTGCCTGTAAAAAATTACTGCTGAGTTTGATAATTCTGGAAACAGAAAACAACATATCTTAGTTGGATCTGGGGGTTTTGTGCTTCTGCCCGAAAAGATCTTTATATAATACCATCAGAATGCAAGGATTGTGTAAGTGACATGGACAACATTCCCACATTTTAGTTATTTTCTGTGTTTTTAGGAATGCCATAAATCCTGTCATTGCTTCTCCTTTGAGCGTTCTCTAAATCACCACATTTTACTCTTTGGAGCCTGTTATGTTTTACCAGGAAAAATGAGATGTGTGTTCCCTGCACAAGGTTAATCGATAAAAGCTTTACAGTCTCTTCTCATCTGGCCAGCCTCACTTTAATTTCAGTAACAGTGCTGGTCAACTCACTCAGAGAGGCAGTTTAATCATTTTGAAGCCTTTCTATTTCATTTCCCCATTCTGTTACTCTTTGTTGCAAACCCTTTTGAATGCATTATCCAAGTTTCTGATAGCCAGTGGCTTTCACAAAACCCAAGCTCTTCAAGTCTCATTACCTGGTGAAAATCTCAGGTTTCAAGAGTATCTGTTAATGCTCAAGGATGTGGAAGAATACTTTAAAAATATGTTGCAATTTACAGTAAAGCTTAAATAAACAGGATACAAATATCTTCAAATGTGTACTGTTCTTAAAAATACTCCTTTTCTTCCTAATCTTGTGATTTCTCCGGCCTGATTCATGATTTTGGAATGCCCAAGACTGGCAATGCTATTTGTTACCAAAAGTACAAGAAATTTTCTTTTTGGCCAGCTGAGTACTTCAGGACAGTTCTGGTCGAGTCCCCCTTCATCCCACTGCTTGAGCCACTGTCCTCTGCAGTGTTTAATACTGTACTTCCTTTCATCTTCCTTTCTGATGTAAGAGGCTCTTATCCACTTTTCCCAGTCCTTTTTCATCTAATTTTTCAGCACCAAAGTGTTGAAACGAATAAAGCGAGGAAGGCAACATTTATTTTAAAAACATATTTTGCACTATCAGTCATATTTACACATACATCCCTCCAGCATATATACAGAAACACATCAGAAAACTGGGGGATCAGACACAATGAATGATCAGAGCATTGAATGAATGCTCAGCAGTCAATGCTCAAGGACAGGATTTGTTTCTGCCAGACTGTTTGATGCTTGTGCCAAATACCTCACCACAGCCCGAGATGGGATGAAGCTGAATATTTTGAAGAAGATTGAGGAAAACTGCCAACATTACCCTGAAAAGTAAAGCAATGCATGAAATATTATCTTTAATTTTGTGATTCTGATAAAAGCAAGCCATTTATGCAGGATAAGCTTAATGACTGAAATGGCTTTTTTAAATTGGTGATTTCACTGTATTTTATTTTTTTCAGACCTATCTGTCATATTTTAGGGATCAGGAACTAAAATGATACATAGAACTTCAGCAAGGTATCAGGGTTATTTAAAATTTGTGATATTAGTGTACTAAAAATATCTACTCTTTTTTCAGTCCTGTCACTGTAATATTTGAGAACCTGAGATTTTATAGTTATAGCATTCTAGTTTTTAGTTAAGGAAATTAAGAATAAGATTAAATTATGGCTATTAAAAACAAGGAAACAAGAACAATGAAAAACAGTTAATCAAACATAATTCAAAGTGAATCTTTTTTTCTATTATGGCCTAGAGATTACTGCTTAGACAGCAAATTTAGGTGCAATATAGGTTTTTCAAATCAAAATTACCCTAGACAGGCCTGTAGCAAAAGCTGGGATATGGATTGTTAAGAACTGAAAATACTGCAAACCAGAAAGCATGAAAAGGTCTCTTGGGCAAGCCTGTGAAAAATATTTTAAAATACAGCCTGAGGAGAACTGGGAATCGTTGCAGACATTTTCAAGGTAGGCCACGATGGTTTATCCTCAAAGGTGGGTCTACAGTTCTGGGTAACACAAAGAAAGGTTCAACTACACATGGCATCTTCCACTGCAAAGAGCAGCAGACATCAAACACAGTTGGTAAAGAGCCACAGTCAAAAAAGGCAGAAAGACACGGCAGCAGCCTGCAAACTCGTGCACCTCCTCAACCAGGAGTGTTGCAGATAAGGCACATCTACATCATCTCAAGGGAAGCTGGGATACATGCTTAATGGTCAGATCCACTGGAGAGTACAAAACAGACAAGCTATGAATGCAGTAAGTGGAATAGTTGGGGCTGGGAGAGTACAGTGTTGGAGCAGTACCAACATTTCCTTGTCCTGCTCTTGCTCAGTCCTAGCATTTGCCACTCTTGGAGCCAGGACAATGGTAAAGAGGCCCTTGCTCTGAACTGCTAAGGCCAATCTAATGGTCTTGTTACTTGAACACAGATATTATGCACTTGTATAAACCTGTTAGATGCCTGAGCAATCCACTGAGATAATTTTTTCCAAATGACTTCTAACTGGAATGAATATCCAACAAATTTTAGATTCTACAACATTACAAGCCATAATTTTTATTAAAATACATTATTATTATTCCAATAGTCACATCCTTAGAAAGAAAGAATTTTTAATTTCAAAATGTTCCTTTTAGAGAACTTTTTTAATTAAAAAAGGCCTCAAAGTGAAGGTCTTTCTTTAAATAAATTACAAATTTTAAGGACACTAGAACTATCATGTGTTTTAAAAATTACCAGCTTGGTATGTTAAATAACAAATACATAATAGAAGAATAGACCTTTTTCTGTTCCCAGTTGTCTAAAAGTAATGTCAAAAATGTTTTTAAACAGCTGGATTAAAATATTACAGATTACTTATTATGCTGTTAGCAGCTGCACTGTCCTCTGCAAGCTTAGCTTTTCCAAATGATTAGAGCAATATATTACAAAATCACACTTTGTTTACTTTTCTATCTAATATCTTTAATTGGCACTCTGAGTAGAAGTGCTTTAGGTTCCAACTCAAATAACAGCAGGTCTTAAAGCTGTAGCCATAAGCACTTTAATCATGTGCTATATGGAACAAGTTCTAAATATTAAGGAGACTATGAGTTCTACCGACTAAATAAAAGTCTAGCAAAAAATCCAGCAATACTTCTTTGCAAACATAAACCAAATCTCACTTTCTGTGTGACCTTGAGCATGCTACTTGATCTTTTTGTGTCTTGTCAAGACAATTATTAAAACTTGGACTTCTCTGACTAACAGATGTTACTGTACATCAGCATAGGGATTACTAGAGTAAATGTCTTACTGAAAACATTCATGACAATAAAAGAATGTGGGACCAAATTTCTTTCATTCCCTGTGATTTGCATCTTTATAATTCTTACTGCATTCACTGTCAAAGGCATTGAAACCATGAGATCACTTGTTTTCCAACAAATTAAGTCTCAAAACTTGCCAATTATTCTGCTTCAGAGGTCAACAAAGATGAAGTCCTTCTCTTCCTTGCATAGATCCTTAAGACCATTAGAATTACATCTATTTGCAAGAAGTGCTCACAAAGCTAACAAGTTCCAAATGTTTCCTTTTCTTAAAAATGCATCTTTGTTTCAAATCACATGGTTTTAATCTGTGCAAACTGTCCACTTCTTATTTATCTCAATTGTATGCTATCCAAGAGATAGCACAATCAACAGAAGTGAAGCAAATACATTTGAACGGCCTGTTGCACAAACTGTCAAAGTAGATGAAAAACCACTAACTTTTCATGACCAGGTCATGAAACCTGTAGCACCAGTGGGGGAAATGCTAATTATGGAGAGTCATTGAAGATTGTTACTTAAATAGGTATAGC
Organism: Myiozetetes cayanensis; assembly: GCF_022539395.1. Classification (NCBI taxonomy): domain Eukaryota; kingdom Metazoa; phylum Chordata; class Aves; order Passeriformes; family Tyrannidae; genus Myiozetetes; species Myiozetetes cayanensis. The sequence goes on along the minus strand of NW_026087411.1, from coordinate 79,851,000 downwards.
CATAATTAAGACTAAATACCCCATGGTAACGGGTTTGAATAGCCTGGAGTTACAATCGCATTTATCTAAACAGTGTAGGTTCACTACATACCATCTCAAGATGATCATTCAATGATTAAATGCTTATTCAAAGCTCATCTTAAATTCTAGTTGTAGTGAAGGGAGGGAGGGAAATGCTTCCCAGAGTGCACTCTAGACCACCTGTTTAAAATCAGCAAGTTGAAAGATGGTAGCACCCATCTCATTGATACAGGCAGTCTAGATTAAACTTCAAGATGAGTTTCCAGATTGAACACCTAAATTCAGGTGAGATGCCAGCCAAATGTAGAACAGTATTTTTATTGGTGTCAGGCAAAGAATGTAAAAATTAACCAAAGCCAACAAGTCTGTTAGCAAAATACTTTTAGGTCTCTACTTCCTTCAGGTGCATTGGTTGGCATTTCTTGCTTGGAAGAAAGAACTTTGCAACATTTTAAAACTGTATGTTTTGTTTTAAGCTTATATTAAAATGAGTATACTTTATACAATTATGACAGCTTATAAGAATATAGAGAAAGAATATGCTTCAACATGTGTCCGATAGTTCTACTGGAAAAAGAACAGTGTGCAAACAGAGACAATGAACAAAACAGAGTAGGGAAAATGTTAAAGTTCAGACTCGGGAGAAAGATTATTCCAGAATTGTTGTGACCTCTGGTAGATTCAGATTGTTACTATTCAGGCTAATGTCAAAGAAACACCCATTAGAGGTTGCAGACTCAAGGTGGCCCCATGAAACTTGCTCTCCAGGTAGACAACATTATAGAATCTGGGCATTATTTTATTTTCATAACATTAATAAGCTTTTATCATGGGACAATTAAAATACAAGTGTTTAAACAGGGGCTGGGTTTGGAGATCTTTGAGGGGATTTTTTGGCTTTACTCATGGAATTGTTAATAGAAAAATGTCCAATAAAAATTATCATTTTCACTTAGGGTAGTGAATGTGAATCCATGTCTTTCTAAGCATATAACAACCTTTCTAAGGTTGTTAAAAATTTCAGGTTTGAAAAATGAGCCCAGGTGATATGGGGACAAACCAGAGTCTCTCTCTGGTGTCTTAGACTGATTCCAGAAGGTCATCCAACTACAGCAAGGATGTTATATGCTACATGTTCTACATGGTATCTTGTCATATCGCAGCAATAACCTATTTCATAACAAATGGAATCCAAAGATATTTTGGCAAGGAAACAAGAGATCCTCGGGACACGGAAGTGTGTGTGGCTCTAGTGGCATCCATTCTTCCAGCAAATTCATGGGGACTGGAACTAGCTGCAGAGCTGAGAAGGAAAGATGAAAGGGAAATTAAAAAGAATCTTTGATAAACATTGGTGGAATTACACTTCTAATTTGAGTCTGGTGTGAACTCTACTGAGGTTTTCCCCAGTCAAGTGGGAAATCATTTCTTTTCCCCTACTATTGAAATAGCTTCAGCAATTTTGCACTTGGCTCTTCATGCAATGTCCTGAGTTTCTCTCTATTCATACCTAATGCTTAGAGACATTAAAAACCTAACAATGCCAAGTGCATGAACGATGCCTTCACAAGACAGATTCTGGCACGCAATACTGTCAAGGCTCTCTGGTCTTTCACCCATTTCAATGCCGTGAATGAAATACTGACATGTAAAGATGTTAATCTGAGAAGTATTTTTCCACTTCTAGGTTAAAAGAGCCTCACAATCAAACCCTGCTGTATGTCAATATCACACAGGCAGCTGTCATTACAGCTGGCTCTGTCCAGCTTTTTTACTGTGAACAGAGCTTGATATGAAACCTGAAGCCTTTTGGCATACCTCTCAAGAAAAGAAAAGAAGAAAAATAAAAAACAAAACAGCCAAAAACCTGACATAGGTTTCCCAAAAATATAGCTGCAGAGTAATGCTAGCCAGCAGGTTTCTAATGAGTCTTATGTGTCATTAATCAGTCTTCTCTGAGGCAAAACAAGTTTTCATACTGTAACAGTAATACTGCTGACTAGAGGAAGATTTCTTTTATTGTGGGCTTTTTTTATGATAGTAGGAGTAGAAAACCACATGGACTGTTCCTATGGATTGCCTTCATCTTGCTCTACGTGGATCTAAAACATCCAATTCTTTCCTGTGTAGAGAAGTCCTAACTTAAATGTAACATTCTTTTCTCTGAGAAGTCACTTTCATTAAGTCATGGGAGTTCTCTTCAACAATTATCTCCTGGCCATGTCCAAGCAAGCATCCCAGGTCTGCAGAAGGAGGATATACGACCGCAAGAATCACAGTAACTTGGGGGGCAAGGTGTGTAACATGTGCACTCCCTTCTTCACCCCCCTTTTTGAGTAGAGCCCAGCATACCAGACAGCTTCCATCACTTCCCTGGGCACCCAGTGTCCCTCATCCCATCCCATCCCATCCCATCCCATCCCATCCCATCCCATCCCATCCCATCCCATCCCATTCCACGCCTTAGCAATCTCTTTCCCAACCTTTCCACCATGTCCTTTCAGTTTTCACCAGTTTTCCTCACGACTTATTTCTTCAGCTTTCTGTTTCTTTGTCCCCTTCCCAATTAGTGAAGACTTGGGTAGGATTGAGCATTAGTCTTAAAAGGAAAAGCTGAAATAACCACAATCTAGTGGTTACAGATCCTCTTCTAACTTTCAGCCTAAATGAATCTATATTATTTTGTAGCCCTGTGCCTTTCTTCCAGAGTTAGGTAAGACTGAATAGTTCTCAACTGTAGTTATTCTCTATTCTCCTAACCCACAAAATATATCTATAAACTATTTAAATCTCTTCTCAACATTCATCGGTCAGGCTAATCAATTATTTTTAGTCTGCCATCCTAAAGCAGGCCTCCTATTTCACCCTCCTCTGCACCTGTTTCAATTTGAATCTTCTTTTTATGTCTTTTAACATAGAAAAATAAAATTGTATGAGAATTCAGCTAAGGTCATATTGGTACCACACAGAAAAATTCCTCTTTTGTTCAATGCCTCTGCTAGCAATACTTCGCCTGAGATTTATATTTACTTTTTTCCCAGCTGTGCCACATCCTTGGCTCAGTCAGAAACTTTTGTCTTTCCCTGCTTTCAACTGCAGCTTCCTGCTTCACATAAAATTTAAGAGAAGCTATGGCAATGAATTGAAATGTCCTTAATAACGTCTTGTTTCACTTAATTTAGTCACAATGAAGATTAAATGTTATTTATAGTGCTATTTTACTTGTTTAGATTAGAAGAATTTTTTATTCTTGAAATTCTAATAACTCAAAAATTATGCCAACAATTATAAACCAAATGCAGGCTGAAGAGCAGGCATCTGTGCCAGGTTCTGAGGCTGCACTTCCAGAAGCTTCAACTTTGCTACTGTCAGCTTCAAAGCCTGACTACAGTTTCAAAGATGTCATCATCTCACTGTAAAAACTAAGGCTATTTTAAGAGGTTCCTCAGCTGTTTATAAGGATTCAGATCTCAGCACAGTCAATTCAAGATGTGGGAGCGCATGTCTGAGGACATCTCTGGACTCCTCAGATGCTCATTGTATCCCTCAGTGCCACTTCAGTATTCTGTAGAGTCTGAGAGTTATCATGGAAATTAGCAAAGTCTTGAGCACAGAAAGTCACAATCATGCTAACCTAACTCTGCCATGATAGTTGAAACATGAGATTCTTTGTTTTTTCATATTCCTTGAAAAGATCATGGCAAAATGACAGATTTACAGATCAAATAATTTTTCTCCAGCTGTTGCTGAAGCCCTGTCTCCTCCTATGCTCAATATGACCAGTTAAGCCAGCGCTGTGGCTGTGAAGTATCAGTAGAGCAGTGAAGCCAGGGATAAAGGTCTTGTATAGATTATGATGCCAGATAGATTATGCTTTATAATAGAGTCACTAAAATTACTCAAACCTATATATATCACGTTTGAAATAGCTTTATCAGTGTTATTTAACTCTTCCAGAAAATGCATCATTTCCTCTGTTATTTCACTGGCTTGCCTTGCTGATCACTGTAGTGTGTGCACATTATGAAGCTGGCCTTACAGACCATGCTCTCAATTTTGTTTTTATTTTAATTCAAAGTTATGTCACTGGATAAAACAACTGTGCCCTGGGAGCATGGTCGGAAACCCCAATTCTGCTCATGGTCCAGGCACAGTGAAGGACTAGAATCAGGCTCCATTCTGCCTCTTGCTCTCCACCTCCCACTTCCCAGGTGAGTGACTTAGCACTAGTCCATCATTCAAGAGGTAGATGACAGCATGTCAGATAAGAATAGTTGCTTTCCTGATCAGACACAGTACCAGAATGCCTAGAATTTGAATATCAGGACAGTAATAAGTGGAAAATGAACTCCTCTCTTGAAAGTATGAGAAATGGATTCAAGACTAGACATGAGTGGCTAGATGAAAGTGTTCAGGCTGTCTGGGCTAGTGTCTAACAAATATGCTTGCCTATGTTGTTGTCAGGCAAAAAAGTAGGTAGATTGAATGACCACTTGGCCTGTTCCAGAATATTTCTGCCTTTTATCACTCCTCTGCAAGGGTTAATATGATACGGGCTGTAATGAGCTGGCCAGCTCCTGACATGAACTGAATCTGATTGATTATATGCATAGTACACTAACTCTCTGCAGATGATAATGGCCATTCATGTATCATGCATTCAGCAATCACCAACATCTTTAATACAGATGTAAACCTTTGTATTGATGCCAGTTAAGCTGCAATGAAGAGAGAAAGAATGTCAGAGAACATTCATTTTATTTCAAAGGGTCACTCCCAGCAGTGCAGCGTGCCATTTTGCACTGCCGTTGTTTCTCAGAAACATAATTCCCAGGAATGTACTGTTCCTGGTTTCAAAAGCAGGGACACAATTAAGCGGAGAATTACTGCAAACAGATAAAATCCATTGCAGCACAGCTCTCATCCTTTATGTAACAGTCTGACAATGCAACAGCGTTTGTGACAAGACATCAAAGTGGAGATGGTGACCACTGTGCCCCACTGGAACCGTTGTGACAAGTTAGCCACTAAATGAGTTTTAGTAGGTTTTTCACCTTCACTTCATAAAATGCATTTTCAGGTACAATTCCCTGGAGTTTTCAGAGGTTCTAAAAAAACCTTCGATCCTCCTGTAATCAATCAGAGACACAGGCAGATATCACAAAACAAATCTGCAGAAGAACAACTCAAATTGTTGAAATTTGTGAAATTTGTGTAGGGAATGGAAAAGAGGTACGGGTAGAAAGGAGGATAATGTGCAAAAGAAACAAGAAATGTTCATCAGAGAAAGAAAGGAAAGAACGGTGAGATTCCTGGATTTCCTAATTCTCAGTATGGTTATATCACATAAAAACATGCACGACAGACTAGAAAGGCAGGGAAACATGGGATGAGTCATAACAGACAACTGAAATTACCAGGAGAAGTGGGTTGAACTGAAAAGAGAAGGGTGAGACACGTAATAGTTTCAAAGGATATGTTTCTTCGCAATATAAGCTGAGATCAGTACTCCTAAGTGCAAGTTCTAAATCATATTGCCAAATCCTCACTTAGTGCTGAACACGGCCTTCTGCTGGAGATAGTGTGCCCAGACTCAGCCCTTGGCTCAGTGTCAGCCTTTTGCTTTATACCGTTCTTTCCTCTCTGGTGCCAACACAAGCATGCAGGCACCAGTTCACCAAAGAGCTCACCTGGCTGAGAACTAAAACACAAAACACAGCCATTCCTCACCTGCATCGATTTTCTGATCTAATTCAGTAGGAACCATTGCAAATGGTTCTGTCAGCATAGCACAGTAGTCAGCAGACAGAGACTGGCATGAAGAACGAGTGTTCATGGAATGGGGCATGGACACAGGCAGTAAATTACGCCCTTGACATTTGCTGTTTCTGTTTCATATCTGAAAGAGGGCTTGTATGCCTGAAAGCTCATCTGTGTTATTTTATCAGTTAGTTTAATAAAAAGAATAGCAGAGAAGGCTCACAATTAATATTTGGAAAAAAAACAGCTCTTTTTTGTAACTAAAATAGTTGCTTCCTTAAATAATTAGATTCATAAAGTTGTCTCTGCTTTGTCTGCCTGGTTGTATACACTGTAAGCCAAATTTTGCAGTGGTTAGAATTAAATTACAGAGATGGGATTGGTCAGAAAACAAATGATAAAGCAGTGTAGCTTAAGGTCAAAGTCCCAAAGAGTTAAGTATTCTTTGAGGAACATTTCCATCCCCTGATGTAAATGGGTGTAACTCTCAGGCTTGAAGTCATTGATAGGAGTGGCTGATTGCATCAGGTACATGAATTTGGTCCCTGAGAGGCAAAGGTATACCATGACACCAAATTAGATAAATGTGAGGCCTCCTTCCTCTTTCAGTCTTGGAATGGTACTTCTTGCTTACTTCCTCTCCCTCACTGCCCTCCAGCAAATGTGTAAGTCACTTTTCAAGTCAAAATGTCCAACAGACCTGGCTATCTTTCTAGGATAAGCTCACACCATCCAATATGCCACCTCAAATAACATGAAAGATATTTATCAAATCCACATTTGCCCACACTGTATGTAGCCAATATTTTCACAGAGGTCTCCCTGGGACAAATGAGATGTTCTTAGGTGTCTGTATTATATGAAGGAGGGGAAACATTTGTCACCCTTACATTTATACATATGTAATTCTGACAGATCTATATATTCTGATAATTAACAGTTCTATGTCCAGAAGACAAAACAGTTACAAATTCGGTTTATTCAACAGTTCTTCCTGTATTAAGACACTAAGAAAAAGAGAGAAGAGGGATAAAAAACTTGCACAGAACAGCCTAGGACACCAGAGAGACAAAGAAATGCAAGTCCACTGAATGTATAATCAACTCACCTCATTTTATAATGGGAATTAATCTCACTTCCTCCTATACAGTAAAAAGTATGTAAACAGAAACTATGTAGCTAATTAAAGTAATCAAGAAATGCCAAATCCTCCACAGGTGCAAATTAGGAACTCAATTTAATAGGCAAAACACAATGAAAAAACAAGAGAGATTTAAGGACTTACTGCACTTCTCAATTTGAATAGCTAGTTCCCATGCATGTTAACACCTTGTGAAAACTATTTGGCCTTAAAACTTCACAAGTAAAAATCAGTCATAATTAACTAGTCCTTCTGTCCTGATGATGCCATTTTAGGAAACTAAGGTTCAGCATTTCAACTGCTCAGCAAGAGCATTTAAAGTAAATTAATTTGCCTGACTTTTTCTAGAGGAGATTACTGAAAGTACAATCAGCCATTTCTTTCATTTTTTTATATCTACCATGGGAATTTCAGACCTCTGTGTTTCTTCTCCTGAAAAGTGTCCCATTCAAACCTGGAATTCTGGTATGGATTCAACTGCCTGTCCAGACTCTCAGCCTTTCCACTCAAGCAAAGACATATTTACCCGGGAATTTACCCACAAATTTACCCAGGAATTATCTGAACACAGTCACTGGGAATGCAAATAGCACTTCTATATATAAGATAACAGTGTTGGTGAACTTCCATTTTTCTCCTGCTCCAGAATGAATGAAAAAAGAAACTGATGACAATGCTGCCCCTGATTACAATCATCAAATCATAGAATGGTTTGGGTTGGACAGGACCACAAAGACCATCTAGTTCCAGGCCCCTGATGTGGGCAGGGACACCATCCAGTAGACAGGTTGCTCAGAGACCCATCCAACATGGCCCTGAACACTGTCAGGGATGGGTCATCCACAACTTCACTGGGCAACCTGTTTCAGTACCTCACCACTCTCGTAGTAAAAGACTTTCTTCCTAATATCCAATCTAAACCTTCCCTCTTTCAGTTTAAAGGCGCTGCCCCTTGTCACTGTATGCCTTGTAAAAAGTTCCTCTCCAGCTTTCTAGTTGCCCCCTTTATGTACTAGAAGGTGCTATAAGGTCTCCCAGGAACCTTCCCTTCTCCAGAGGAGCCTTCCCTTCTCCAGACCAAACAAACTCTGTCAGTCTCTCCTGAAACACTCAATGTAGCAATTGCTTGAAAGAACACAGGAAAAGCAGCAGCTGCTGCCATCCTTTTCCAAAACATGTCAGTTTAACCAACATCATTTTTGCTCCCTCTCTTACTACCAGCTATGGAGACCTACCCTTCCCTTTCACCAGCTCTTGCATTCATTTGACCCCTCGGAAAGTGAATTTAGCTCACTAAACTGTCAGAAATCTAACCCAACAAAACAAAACAAATCAAGAAAAAGTGAATAGTTTTCACCACTTTAGTGAGCTAATGGATCAGACACATCCCAGAGATGACAGAAGTGAGACAAATGGAGCATGTGTCCAGGAACAGTCCTGCCCCTTTCACCAGCAGCAAGTTCATGGACTGACTCAGATGCCTCATGAAACCTCACCCACAAAGAGAGGAGAAAGCCTGTTGGAGAGGCCAGATACATGGAAGAGGACAGAGTGAGCTCTTTCCAGTCCTAGCTGGAATGCTGGAGTGCCCAAGCTGTTAGAAAAGCAGGGCTAGGTAAGACTGTCTTCTTAGAGGAGTGCTCTGACACCATCTGGCTTCAAGTTTGGTCACCCATCAGCTCCAAAATGGAAGGAAAGGTGGGAAAAGCAAGGGAGGTTGTCAAAATTTATCTGTTCCTGGAGCAGGGGTACTGTTTGGCTAGTTGTGCCTTAGAACGAATAAAGCTAGAGCTGGCTATAAGCACAAAAAATGATGTGTCCTATAATATGAACATTAACAAACAAAGTCTACCACAGCAACTGTGGACATTAAGGACTGAGCTGAAATCAAAGCAGATCCAACACAGCAAAACTGGATGACATGCAACATTTTCTGGTCAGTATATACAATTGAGAAACATCAGAGAGCGAGAAGTCTGGGTTGACAAAGCTAGTAAATAATTTGTCAAAGAAAAGAACCTGCCCTGTGTTATATCCATGTATGGATATAATTGACCACATTTCATCTTAGGAGAAAAGAAAAGTTGTGGCCAACTTCAAAGGGAACTGAACAAAAGTATCTCTAATGATTAATGAATTAGCATCGTTGAAGTAAACGAGCTATTCTGAATGCTTGCCCAGAGGCAGTCACGGGAAAGTTTCCAGAACTATTGTCATTTTTCCTGGAACTCGTTGACTTTAAGGACTCCACAGCTGCAAGAATTGTGTGAGCATTTCAAGACTGTCATTTTCACCACCGATTTTCTGAAAAATTCTTCCTGAACTGATTTTTATTGGTTTCAGCTGGGGAATCCATTGCACCCAGCCAGGAAATGCCACATGCCTCCTAAGCTACTGCTCTATTCTTCTTGCACTGATACTATCAGAGACTCAAATTCACTGCAGGGAGAACACTGGGGGCCAAATTTTCCCTCTGATGTATGCACACAGCTCCCATAGAGCTAATGCAGAATTTTTTTTGCCTTTGATGCCTCTTATAAAAAAGCCTGGAAGTATTGCATTAGAACAGGGAGTTCACACTATTGGTGGTCCCCATTGTCATTAACACAGTTAGTGGCATTCCAGTGAAAAACACAGAACAACTCTTTTGTTTGTTTGTTTTATAAGCAGATCTTTCAGGGTGGGATCCGGCTTGCTCGTATCCTGCCAAAGTTGAAACTTCACCCTCTAAAATCCACGTACACAAACAGTGATCCATTCTCCCTGCTTTCCAGAACTGTCTAACCTTTTAGGCACTCAAATTAATCAGACACTTTCCTCTTCTGCCTAAAAACTCTCCAGGCAAGTAATTCACAGCAACATGCTCAGCACGGCCAGCTGAGCGTACTCCCAAAAGGAGTTAGGGAGGGTGTCTCACTCCTCTTACTCCCAGCCACACAAAGTCATCCCTTCTCTTGTGCTAACTGTGATGCTCACAGGCCACTTGCTAGGCAATGTAACTCACTATACAGCCAAAAATCATCCGCTTCTTTGCTGGGCTTGTTTTCTGCCACTTCAGTAAGCTGAATCAGCTCCCAGAGGGTCTCAGTCCCACAGCCACCCTAGGTAAGTGGTTGCAGATGCAGACAGGGAGTGGGAGTGGGACCACTTTGACAGAATTTTTGTCTCATGAAACTGGTTGCTCAATTGCCAGTTCATGTTCAGAATGTCCATTTCTGGGTAGAGAGGAGCTCACTCCAGCTATCTGCTACAACCTGCAAGCAGGAAACCACCCAGGATCTACTACTAGCCGCGGCAAAATCTGAAAAACAAAGTATGGCCAAGGATACAGCTAATGTCAGTCACTGACTCTTGAAAAACCTATGTCAGACAATTTCATTCAGTTTGCTTGCCTTCTTCTTTGATACAGTTTAGATTTTTTTCCTATAAAGTCTAATAAAGGCAGACAAATTCAAGAAAATAATTAAGGCAGACAAATTACAGTAAATTGTTAAAATGAATTAAACACACATAACCCTAATTTCACATTGAAGGAAACATAAGTGAAGACATGTAACTTGGAGCAGAACTGAAACCCACGCCCGCCAGCTGCAGTCAGCTCACCTCCGCCTTCCCCCATGAGCACACACCCCGGGTGTGCTGCTCTGTGGGACAGCCCCGGTCCTCTGTCCAGACTCCCAATTTCAGTAGAGCTTTGATCACAGCTCCTTCCTGAATGCATTCTTGTGTGCTGGAGCAACAGCCATGTGAGGGCCCTTGGTGGAACTGAGTGCTGAGAGCAGCAACAGAAACTCATTTAGTTTGATGGGACAAAACTGCCCCTCAGACAAATGCTCCATGGTGGTCCCATGGTAGGAACATGTGTAGAAGGCCTCGCTGAAGTAATAATACTGAAGTAATTTCATGCCTCCACCCACTTCTAGGCCCAGAATATTTGTCATCCTCAACTGGTATAAATGAATGCAACTTCTCTGAATTCAGTGAAGCCATGTTAATTTACCTTTCAGATTTGATGAGGGTCTGCTCTTCATGACCTTGCAGCAAACTAGCTTAAGAAGCTTTATTCTGAGTCCTATTTATAAATAAAAGCTTGTTCTTCAGAAGTTCAACTTTCCTCAAGTCATAAAAATGCTTGCTTTTTTCTAGCTTGTGAATAGAGAATAGACCTACGGAATGTATTTATAAATATGTAAATACTTAAACTTTCTTGTTTCACAGAATTAAGGAACAAATTCTGCAGGAGACTTCCTATAAAAGTATTCTCTCCCAGATCTACAATCAGGTTTCAGGCTAATCTGATATCCATAAGTTACAGGGAAGCAATATTGACACCTAAAGCAAGGAAATCAACATGTCAACTTTTACAAAACTTTCTGAACCACTGTTACTTTGCACACATGAATTCAAGTACTTATGAGCTCACTTGTTAAGCAGCTCCATCACTTGCATAACTGCCATTAGTGACCTCTCCTTCATCGCTTCATACATACACATGTCATTCTTGGCAGTCTACTAAGCCACTGACAGCATTTCTACAGCAATATTTCAAGCACAGAGAGGGTCTAGATTCCACCACTGGCACAGAGGAAGAGGATACAGCAGACTCCTCTGCCATCAAAAGAGACCAGCAGTGAATCCATCAGGAGTCTTAAGCAGAAGGACTCACAAAATAGTTTAGACCTGATTTGAGTGATATCATGCATTATCTCTAAAAGCACTCAGAATGAACAGAAAAAGTTCCAGAGCTTGATGTGACACATAGGCTGAAACTGCAAACAGCTTTGCTTCTATGCAAGAAGAGGCCAATATAATCCTGTATCTTACTTACAAATCTGGTGTTCAAACAATCATCTGAAATTCTGAAATTCATGCAGAAAGTTAAACCTCTTAAGCTGTTTAAGTCTGATGGGATGCATTAGGTGGGGCCAGCTCTCTAGTAAATGAGTATGAGCTGAAATTTATTGAAACTAAGGTCTCTTCCAACCCAAGCCGTTCTATGTTTCTATGAAACACTGTTTAACAGCTATTTTCTTTAATGAAGTACAATCACAACCAGGTTTGCCATTTTTCTGAGGCCAGTGGAAAAAATTAGAGCATTAGAGAATTTCACTGGTTGCCTACAACGCAACATTTCGCACTGGAGCAGGATGGAAATCCCGCAGATCACTGCCAGGCATGGGGGTTTGTTCTTACAAGATCTCTCAGAATCAAACTAATTTTAGAATAAAGAAAGACTGCTTCAAACTACCCGGCAGTACAGAAGTTCCAGTGCTACTCTCTCCTTTTATACTTCGTACACACTTTCAAATTATTCACTACTATGCAGTCAAGTTCTGCAAGCACCAGCACACTGTAAAAGACAATGGAAACAAACCACAAGTAAACCTGTCTTGCTAAAAGAAACCTGATTTTTCCTTTCATATGAGCTGACTAACATTTTAAAAAAATAGTATGTTAATTTAATTTAGTGAAGAGGTTTGCCAGAACTGCAAAATTTTGGATAGAAACTTGGTTTTTAATTTTGTTCTTCAAATTTCTGGTGAGAAATACTTTCAAAGTCAAACAGTTTAGGCTTCTGTTTTGATCTCTTCTACATGTTTTCTTCTCTGTAGCCCACCACCCCAGCATCTCCCCTCAGATCCTAAGCTTCCTGTTCACAAAGAACAATATATTTGCACACTGGCTTGCTAACATAATGAATATAGTTTCAAAACAGAACTGGTGGATACCTGAATTTGAAATTCTCAAGGAATAGTTAAACAAGCGCAGCCACAGGAGGAGCTTAAAATAATAACAGGTAAAGTTACACTAAAATTATAGATGCCAAAAGAGAATGGTGGGCAATGAACCATCTCTTCTCCATGAATCAATGAAGGGGAAAAAGACCACTGAGCCTAATGTTTTATCCAAAGATCAGAATTATGATTTAATTGGCATGTCAGAATTCATTGGACAATATATAGAACTGGAATATTTATAGAAGGTTACAGTTTGTTCAGCAGGAAGGAGAGGAAAAGTCTTTCATATTAAGCACACTTATACACATATACTCTCTGAGATCCAGAGAGAGACCTGCTGCTTTAAGGTCTTTGGACAATGTTAAAAGGGGTAGAAGACTATTGGGATTGTCTTGGATTAGATCACAGCACAATATCGCATTGGGAAATCCACATGGCAAAGCTTGTGATGGTTGCAACCAAAATGATCTCTACTGTATAATTTGGTGGTTTGAATTTCACAACCTTTAGCTGAGAAAGGAATATTACAAGGCCTGTCTCATCCAAGTTGGCCAAACAGCCCAACACTTTCACAGTCAATGAACAGATACAAATATTTGTCAAGAGCTATTAATGTTGATATTGAGTCCATCACTCTTGGGAGTGTTCCTATCCACTGAGTGGAGAGACAGCCTGGACATCTGGTCTAGATACCTAATGTCTAGATTTCTAGGATACATGAGCTGACTCCTCCCCAGTGAGTTCTTGAAATGTATCTGTAGTGGAGCAAAAGGAGAGGTCTTGCCTGGACTCTACTTTAAGGAGTAGGGAGGGATGGAGTAAGGAGTGTGGAAGTGGATTTGTGACTGTGGATTTTTTAGAAGACAAAGTGTCAAAGAGCAAAAAGGATGACAGACTTCAGGAAAACAGCCATCAAGACATGCCAAAGAAAAAGAAAAAAGGAGTCCAGGAGAACTGACATTTCTTTAAAGCAGTAATGAGGACATTGTCAAAAAGCAATCTATGTCTCATTGTCAAATGCTGACACAGGACTTCACAAAAGATGACACTCTCCTGTGGGGAGTCTGAAGAAGATGTTTAGCAATATGAGGAAAATTAGTAATTGCTGAAGGACCACAGCCCATTTAAGTCTAGGAAAAAAACCTAGACTTGCAAATTGTGGTAGTACATTAAAGGTAGAGTAGTGCAACATGAAGGAGATTAACCAGTCAGCATGAACATGTCTGATTTTGAATCGGCCAAAAATGCTCTGAACTTACAGAAAAAGAGGTTTAGGTTAGACATAAGAGACTTTTTTCTCTGACAAGAGGTGTGATGTGGAAATTCAACAGTCCCAATTTATTAAAAGACTTTTTTGAGCAGCTTTCATCAGTGCCTGCAATAAATGCAGATAATTGCCTAATGGCGGAGTAGATGAGCTCTCAGTCATTTCCTAAAGCACACTCCAGGACTCAGGAAGGCTAATTTTAGCCTTGAGAAGCTAATTCCTCTTGGCTCTCTCCATAGACAGTTGAGAACAGCTCCTTTTAGATGCACGTACAGAACAGGACTCTCCCCACTATTTCCCCACAGCTGGAAATCCTGGTCCCCTCCTTTCACTACTGCCACAAATGGCTTTGTGCTCCTTTCACTTTCATTACACTTATGATCTTCTCTTCTTGATCTTATAAAATACCAGACCTCAGCCTCTGAATCTGTTTGGGATATAGATTACCATTCCTTCTCACTGTTATCCTTGCTCCTTATTTCTTAGTTTTGAAAAAAATACATTTATCAAGAATTTTTGCAAAACATCTCAGACTGACAGGGCTGTGTATGTGGAATTCTCTGGTCTCAGTTACAGCCAGGTCTATTTTTCAGGAAGTACAAATACAGTATCACAAATGTCCTTCATTTCAATTTTTTTAAGCAACGCTAACTGATTGGCACATACTGGTGCTCTCTGCAATATTCCCTCAGGTTTGAAAAGCAGCCACAAGTCAACAATCTTTCTTAAATACTTGCACAAGAAAACAAGTGGCCTCTTTGCCTTCCAAAAGAAACCTCATAGAGCCTTCAAAATTAACTGTAGATTAGTAGGGCACATTGCACAATAGCGAAAACAAAACAGAAATGTAATCCCTGACAGAGCTCAACAACAACAACAGGCCCACAGTCACTCTCAGGTTTCTGCCAGTGATAGGGTTCAGCTTTCACTCTACAGGTTATGTGCATGTCCAGTGACTACAGAACATGCCCTGGAGCCACCCACTTTCCTCAGGGTAGGCTGACTGCAAAGCATTTTGCGTAGTCCTATCATGTTCAGGTGCTTCAGTCTCATGCTCCAGCATGCACAGGACTAACTGACGAGTCACAGATCATTCAGGATGAGACTATAGGCACTGCCTGAATCTCAGATGCATGCATGCAACCCCCGCATCACTTCTAGGAACAAGGTAAAAATACATCGTGGACACCTGGTCCTTTTATGAATTGCTTTTGTTGGTTAGGAGACTCTCAGGGACCTCTTGCTCAAACAATCCTCAGTTCAGAAATCAAGATTATATCTAAAGCCTCACGAGATGAAGTGTAGTACAAGGAAACCCCAAGAAACACGCAGGTTTCAGAATTATTAGAGGAGTTAATGCTTAAATCTCAAGTACTGCTCAGACTTTAATATCGTGGTCTGCTAACCCCAGTGTTATTCAGCTGCAGGTCCTCTCTATCATTTGGTTTTGTCTTATAAAGTACCATACTGGGAGTCCCTGGGTGAGTGACAGCAGATGATGTGCTAAGACAGGGCCACAAACTCATATCAACACAGGCAGCATAGACAGGCCCACTGAACCCACCTAATTTAACATTACATTCTTACTAGCCTGCTGGAGGATAAGAAGGCCTGTGGATACACTAGTGGGACTGTAATCAGGGAATTATAGAATCATTAAGGTTGGAAAAGCCCTCCAAGATCATAAGGTCCAACCTTTGACTGAACACCATCTTGTCAGCTTAACCACAGCACTAAGTGCTGCATTCAGTCATTTCTTGAACACTTCCAGGGATGGTGAATCCACCACTTCCCCAGGCAGCCCATTCCAATGCTTGACAATCCTTACAATGAAGAAATTCTTCCTGAAATCCAAACTAATGATTTGGAAGGAATCAAAAGATGGTTACGCTGCCAAAAAGATCCACAGGTCACAGCTTTTTCCTTGGGAGATACCAAGCAGTATCAAGGCAAGGCAGTTCACTGGGCTGAAGTGTTGTTGGCAGGAGAAACTTGAGGCTTGCAAATGAACTCAGCTGTTCAAGAACTGTGAAGGGAGTAGAGAGAATGAGAAGCTCCGAACTCATTCACACAAGAACATTAATTCTGAGTTAGATACCACAAAAAGGTAAAACTATATATCTATTCACCACCAGAAAATCCTACTATGTCATAAGGGAAAAAAAGCCCGAAAGTTGCAGAGAGAGCACGTGCATTGTTCTATGTAAAAACCAGAATAAGGGACACAAGTGATGGTTTGCTTAAAGTAATGAAACAGTGGCCAGAGAGAAGGAATTTGCTAAGAGAGAAAAGAGGAGCAGCACTTGGTGAGGAGGAGAAGGTACAGGCAATGGTCACTTCCATAAGTGCCAGAACTAGGATCAAATAAGGAAGAAGTCAAGATGCAAGAGATTAATGAAATGGTCCCTTTAACAACACCCCCAGCTGGAAAAGGGAGATTGTTCAGGAAAAAAGAGAACAAGCAGTAGATAGGTACAAAATATACTAAGAGAAGTAAACAGATCAGCAAATGTCATTCAACAGACAGTTTATTTTTCAGCTCATTGAATTGAACTCAAACAAGTTTATGATATATATTAAGATCCTATTATATTCTGCCTATAATATTCTGCCTAAGAAAACCAACAATGTATTAACATAAGCCATGCCAACTGAATACTGAATGCACCATAGGAATGCTATTGAATAAGAATGAATAAGAAATATTGAATGCCTAGAGATAATTATCTTGGTGATGCCTTCATTATTCATGTCATGACCAGAGCTCAATATTCTTACAGAGTAGTCCTGTGTAGCTCCCAGCAAATTTCTGTTTCTTTGCTATTCCAAATTGTGAAGTTTTGTCTCAGCATTTTAAAAAGGTTTTTCCGTGAAGGACAGATGATACATCTTGCTGAGGTATAAAATCAGTCATTGACTCTTCCGTAAAAAATTCATCATATTTATTATTTTAAAACAAAATTGCTTTGAAGCATTTTCAGGTGCTGGTCTACAGTTTTCCACACATAAATTTTAGACACAAATAGCAGTAGATTCAAACACTGTACTGGCATTTCCAGTAATCCATAGTCATCAAACCGCCAGCTCTACAGCACCAGCAATACCACCTGTAATTTAAGATGAGGATCTAAATAGTCCAGGATGTAAAAATAGACCATCTGTTTCTGCATGCGAGTGCTACAGAGTAAACTGTTGCTGTCCCTTTTTTGAGGTGATTTGGACTTATAATGAACAAATTTCTCATGAGTTCTCAGCAAATATGCAGACAACTGAATGTTAGCCAAAGATCCAGCACAAAGGTAGGCTGAAACACAGGAAGAGAAGTGTAATAGTAGCAATATATAATTTATTCCAATATCCCAGTTACACTTGTATCTGCTTTCATCTCCACCCAGATATTTTCCTGCACCTTATAAAGAAATGTCAAGCACATTCCTAATCGGGTGTTGAGTGTAATCCGACATTTGGAAAAGTTTGGTAACTAGAAGGTGAGGTCACATACACCCCTGAGAGAATCTGGATACTTCAAAGGATGAAGTTACCAAGCAAGCAGAAATTATTTTTGCAACTTGCACCACAATACTAAGATCACATTTTTCTCCGTTATTACTGGATGGAAAATTATCCTTATTCAAATACTACTCTTCAAAGACAAGCAGGCAGAGGTCTTCAGCAGATAGTGGGGCTTTTTCCCCAGAAAAACAAAAAAAAATTTCTTTTTAAATACTGGTTAAATTTCTAAAAAAGGAGGAGGACAGGTTCTCCATGCAATACCCATGAGAGACATAGAGGGGGAGACTGGTCCTTTATGACGGTAGAGTAGCCCAGCTTCTTCCAGTGGAAACACAAAAATCCCAGTAGATCCAAAGCCTTCCCACGGTCTCCCCTGCCCACAGCTGTGCCAGATCAGAAATAGCGCTGTGGTTCTCACCTCTAACTCACCACCAGGTTCCCACTGTCCTTTCCCTGTATGCAGACTCCTGCCCTCCACCCTGAGACCCCTGTCATGAGGACTTCTCAGGCCTAAGTTTTCAGTCTGGCCAGCACCTTTCACATGCACCATGTGCTTTTCCTCAGTAGCGCCTCACAGAACCGTGGCCCTTCCTCGGGCCCTTTCCCATCGAAAGCCAGCTCCACGCATACTCCCTCAGCCTTTCTTACCCTTCCTGTCTTCCAGCCCTTTGTGAAAGATCCCTATCCCACTTGATGAGAGTAAATCATTCAGTCATCACCATTTCTAGCCTATCTTTCACGAGAGATCAGATCGCCTCCCCCTGCTGTTCCACAGACTCATTGCCATTCCTGTCTTCCCTGCTCACAATTTCTTTTGTACAGCAGGCAGCTTCAAACCTCATTTTTGCCATCTGGAAGACAAGACAGCATACTTTGAAGAGTTTCCCTCCACCATATTTAATTCAAATCCTTTAGCCTTCTGGGGATGAGTTGGTTTTGTCAGTAATTTGAGTAATAAGAGCACAAACATAATTGTTAACTGAGCCAAACTGTTTCTGAGCTTTCCTCAGTAAAATTCCTGTCCTAAATCACAGCTCCCTGTGTTTTAGGAAGTGATTTCCCTCCTAACTCCATCTGGTTTAGAACAAGAATAAAGTCAGGCAAGAGATTTGCAAGAACCAGAGGGTTTAAAATTTGCTAACAAGAGGGTTTGGGAAGATAAGCAGTGCCAGCTTGCTGTAGAAATCTTAATAAATGAGAACAGTCCAATCAATGACGGCATTTATAATTTTTCTTTCAGATCTATCCCTTTAGTAGATGAAAAATTCTTTTTAGGGAAGATATTCCCAGCTTCTGGTTTGGAATTGGACCCTGGTTAATATTTTTCTTTAAATTCCATGGCCTGTTTGCCTTCATTCCTGAAGACTTTTATTTTTATTTTCAAAGCACATGGAAGTTCTTATTAAGCGTTCATCCAAACACACTCAGTAGATCTTGCGTGCTGCCTTCTAGCAGAATGCTTTTAATTGAAAGGAAAACCCTACCTCCTGCTAGGTTTGGGTGGGCTGCAATTAGTTCCATACTAGTTAGTTTTTCCAGAAAGTCATATAACTCTTCTACACAGGCATTCCCACTCTGGTCCAGCTGCAAGCAATACGCTGAGTCAGCAAAAAAAAGGAGGCAAAAGGAATTTTTCATTGAATTAAGAATCCAATCTGTCCTCAATCTTATAAAATATGTGTTGGATTCCATCTGCCCTGGAAGATCCCCACTCTGATCACGCCAGCTACTGGCACTCGCACGGGACCCATGTGCCCGCAGTGATACTGCGAACTGCCCCACTGCAAGGACGCTCTGGACTCCATCAGCCAGGGGCAACATCGTGCAAGCTAACAATGTGAGCCTGTCCGGGGAGCAAAATACAAATGCCCCCTTAAGCTTGAACCACACTTCTTCACTGAAAAAAAAAAAAGTGTCTTCTGTCCCTTACTTGCAAGGAAAATGAAACCCACTGCCCTACTTGTAAGATGCAGCGACTGAAGCCAAGAGCAAAGCGTGCAGAACATGTGAGTTTTGGCAAATTCAGATGCCGAAAAACTAAAAGTTGGAGGAAATCGTTTTCTGGGTGCCTCTGGTTTATTTAAAGCCAACAAAGCATGAAATGGTCTTAACAGTTTGTTGTGTTTTGATGTAACATGATGATCTAGAATTTCTTGACAAGTGGAGTAGGAGCTTGAGTTTCAGTTCGTTGATTGGTGGTTTTCTGGATTCGTCCAAGAAATGTATTCAAACAGTATGTGCAGCAGAAACCATTTTCAGTCATGAATGTTCAGTGGCAAACATCTGAAAGTGGACATCCAATAATAAAAGCAACAGTTAAGTAAATCAAGCTTTATCATTTCCAAAGAAAACTGTCGAAATTGGGAGATGTTTAAACTTTCATGTGTGCCTAGGTATCTGCTAAGTTTATTCAATGTTCTAACAGAAATCCATGAGTCACAGGCCCTTACTAAACCTAAGAACTACTTGAGACCCATGGATTTTGAATGGTTTCACATTCATGATTTAGATCAGTACAGTCAGTCTTCTAACACAATGACTACTGCATAAAAGTTCAAAATGGTGAGCCTATATTTAGGTTATTCTTTAACAAGCTTCTCTTGGTAGTAATAAAAGACATCAGGTAAATTCTGCTTTGTTAAGTATAAGTTAAAGGAAAATCTCTATTTTATATATATATATATGGGAACTGTTTTATGGGAAAAAAATTCTGTTTGAACTTTTTCCTTTGAAGTTAGAGGTTTTCATCATGGAAAATTTTTGAGAATTTTAAAGGAGTGTTTTAGTTTCACTTTGACTTAAAATACCAGGGTTTTTTTTGCCAAAAACCTACAACAGTATAAATTGAAATGATTCAAAAATATTTTTTTCTGAATCATTGATTTAGCAAGAAAAACACTTTCGGATGTATTTGCTGCAAGGAAATGAATATTTCCAGTGGAAACAAAGGAACATTATAAAAAATCAACATTAACAAAATAGTATTTTCGGTAAGAAAATCTGCTGCACTAAATACTGCAGCCAACTGTAATTACAATTTGTCCAAAACCCTAAGAGAGCTACAATGGATTCTTGGAACCTTTTAAATATCCCACCTCATGCTGTAATAATGTTGCACAGTGAGAGTGTGAAAAGATTATAGTGAAAGGTTTGTATCCCAACAGCACCTGAATATAAACATGTTTGTTTAACTGACAACAGCTTCTTCCATACACGATTTTAAATTTGCAGAAAACTATAAATAGATAACACTTTCACTGAAAGCATTAAATTAGCCAACTGGGTAGACTTTGTAATGTGGAGTAATGTGGAGTGATAATGAACACCATGTGTGTGTGATAATGGGGGTTGTAGAAAATAGATCTGGCCAGCTGAGTGAAAAGGAAATGCTAAAGAAGAAAAAATCTGAAGTCCAAGCCAAAACAAGTGACCTAGAGGAGCAAGTAAAGGTTTGTATTTGGGGCAGGCTAGAGGCCTGAGAGAGATCAGCAATTCAGCAGGGTATTTTTAAGCATATGCTCAAGGCCCTCCTTATTCAGCAGGAAACTTAAGCATATGCTCAGAGGTTAAGCATCAGCTAAAGTCTCATTGATGTCAATGGGTCTTAAACACATGCCTAGAGATACATATGTGCTGAAGTGCTTTTACAAATAAGAATGGACTGGGGATCAGGGCCTCAGTCCCCTGGTATTCCATAGCAGGCTAACCCTGCAACCTCCTGGCTTTCCAAATTCTTCAGAGTAGATCTCATTTATTATACACACAGGACCAGACTTAAGTGTTAAGAACTTGCATTACTGTACATAACTGCCATTAGCCCCTTGGTACCAAAACAAATAGGAAAGTGCAGATACATTTAAAAAACACCAGTAACTTCTACTGCAATGTGTCCAAGGAATTCCCTTAATGACAACAATGAAAGCATAAAAAAAGCAGAAATGCGACTTTTGAGCAGGTCATTTAGCCTTTCCATCACTGATGTAAGAAAACTTCCACAAGAACGAAGTTAAAGGTAAAATTGAATCTTAACTGAAACCTGACTTCAAGTAACTTATTTTGAAAGACTACGTGGTGTTCTTAGTTTTTGTGCAGCCAATGGATTTGGACTTCCTTATGACCTTCCATGCCTGAGTAGTCACTTATCAACCACAGAGCTGACTGGGCATCACTGCAACAACAGAGAAGTTGCTTTCTTTGCCAATTCATCTTCATGTAGGCAAACTGCAAAGCACTATTCTGCTGTGATATAAATTTAGAAATCCACAACAACTATTCTCTGAATCTGAGGTGGCAGGTTAACATTATGAAAAAATCCTCAAAATTTTTACATAAGTTAGGTCAGATTCAAGTACGGCTTCTCCTTCTTCCTCCTTCTTTAAAACGGCATGAAAATACACCATAAAGTGGCAAGAAGAATTATATGGTCAGATCACTAATTATATTAATTTTTTTTCTGTGACCTTAGCAAAGAATTTGAAATTATCAGTAAAAATCCTTCTTGTGCATTTCAGTGAACCTGAACAACCACTTCGTCTCTGCATTTTGTAATTCTCCAAGGATAAATATGCAGCAGAGGAAATGGTCATAAAGATGAGTTGCAGGGCCATCTGAGAACTACTTTAGATGAACTCTGTAAATGATGGCTCATTTTAAAACACGCTTAACGTGGCAGGAGCAAACTCAGGTGCATCTGAGCAGCAGGAGACTGCCAAATTACTGCTGTGTGTGCAACCACTGCGCTGCTCTCCTCCACTGTTGCCACAGCAGTGATTATAGCAAAAAAGCTGACTTCAACAAACAAACAAAGCTTCATTAAAGTAGGCAGAAAATATACTATTTACATGTGTGTTTCCCTTCTGTCACATGACTCATGTCTTAAACTGGGGAGCATTACTGTTTGGCATTTCCTGCAAATGCACCGAGGAAAAGCCACAGCAATACAGTACTCCTTCCATAGATGTTAACATTTAAAGACTCACAGAAGTGGCTAATGTTCAATTTCTGGTTAACATTTGCTCACTTTCTTGCTTTGTTTTTTCAGATGAAGACAACCTGGTGAAAGCATTCCCACATTCCTCTTTGCACTTCTGCTATGACAAAACTTAGCTGATGTAGGCAAATTCAAGCTCTAAAAGCATATATCTTCGACCAACTTTGTTTCAAGTTTCTGCCTCTTTATTAACTATGGAAGAGCACCTCTTCCTTCTTGCCCAAGCAAGCTGCTGGTTATCATTCCCATCCCTCCGGTCGGTCGAGTAACACATGATGCTGGCCTAGTATAAATATGAAACAGGTTCCTTTGGAATCTGAAATACTGTTTGTACATCCTACCACTGACCACAGCGGAACAATGGTGTGCCAATTATATGGAAAAAAATAACTCTATTTGCTTGCTCTTTCTGTACCTCTGTTTGAAATATACCTAGCTCCAAAGCTATTATTTATAGTTATGAGGTGACAACTGAGAGCTAGCAGTCTGCTGAGTGAAAAAATGTTTGCGTTTATCCTTTTTAGAGATATCCTATATATACGTGCACATACATGTGCAGCAGCTATTTATACTGGATAGGGAGAAGTACCTAATCAACTACAGTGTTTATTCAGTGGCATGAAAAGTTCTTTATTTTGTGTGAATTAAGTGACAAAACTCCATTTTTAAAGATTATTCAAAATGAAAATAATTTTATTCAAAGCCTACAGCTGCTCTAGCATTGTTTAAAACACAGAGAAGCAGTGTTGTAGGTTTTCTGTGAACACTTAAAGAACACTTTCATTCTAACTTCCATAGTCACAATTTGATGCTGTCATCTTTTTTTGGCAACTTGAAACTATCAAGAAGGGTTTGCCTTCATCATTTCCATAGTTTGCCTTTAAGCAGTTGCAGACTGCCCATTACTGCCTCCTCATCAGGCTCTACAAGCACAGCACCCTTCACCTTTTTGTAAAAAGCTCATCCTGTGTGGTTCTGGCCACCTTGATAGCCCTCCACTACTGCCTCTGCAGCAACTCCACACTGCCAGCGTTTCAACCAAGCTCACACATCGCTTCTGTAGTGCTGAAAAATCAGGATGAATTCAGCTTTATCAGGGTTGCTTGGAAGATTGTCACTGAACAACCCTTTACTCTCCTGGGGCTCTATGGATCAGCTTTGTCAGGCCCAGGTGAGGCAGTTTAAGACACCAGGGTTACAGGGTGTACCTTTCCCCAATTCCAGAGGTGACCACCCCTTGGTGGCAGAAACCACCAACCACTCTCCTCTCTTACCTGTGCTCTGGGGACAGCACAGGGTGACAGATCACAAGGTCTATAATGACTGACATCACCACACCTAAATCTTTTGAAGGGCATTTTCAGGTGGACTTTACCTCTGAATTTCAAACAATCTCATTATTCTGGGTCATTTTTCTCCATGAATGGATCATTTCAAGGAAATATAAAAAACAGTCCTATGATCAGATGCAGTCTAAGGCCTATGACTGCTACCCTTGATTTAAGAGGAGAAGAAATCCGCTGCACAACAGTTTCCAGCAGGCAAGCATTTAATAAATCTTGTGAAAGTGTGAGGAAAATATGAGGGAAAAAAACCAGACACTGATAAGAGAAATACTTTCAAAATAGACAGCAACAACAGACAGTTTAAAGTAGTTTTCTAGCCAAATAATTACAATAGTTCTCTGTCATAATTTCCCTTGGATAAAAAAAGTCGAAAACAAATAGGTAGTAATCTGCAAGTCTGAACCACAGAAAACTTGTTGCACTGTCCTTCTAAGGGAAAGTTAGAACTTGTGTCAAAACAGGAGCGTTAATCACACAAAACTTAATGATCTACCTCAGTTCTTGGCCCCTGACCATATGGATCATGTTGGGTACTAACCCTCTCATGAGCAGTGTGACTGACTTTGGCCTCTTCTTCAACAGTTCAGCTGTGTATTTCCCTCTTTAAAGTGGGAGAGACAAATACTTAACAGAAGAACCGCATTCTAATAGCTACAAATCTGCCCAAATCTCAGCTCTCAGCATGTTGGGACACTTTATCTGTGTTTCCTATTGAGCAAAATCAACTCTGCTTCCTTACTCCTTTAGGTATCTCCCTGTTCAGTGCCTTGTTTACACTCTCCAGACTGCTCTCCAGAAGCCATCAAAGCTGCCTGGCTCTCTCCACATGCTAGGCAGAGGGGCTGAGGTGGTATTTAGGTTATCTGACCACGGTCTGAAGAGGAGTCCAAGTATCCTGCCAGCAGGCTACAATTTCTTGGCTCTGCTCACCTTAACCATCACATATTCTTGATTCAGCTCAGATCTCACACAGTCCAGGGGCTATCCATGCCTATGAGCTTCCAGTAAACCTTTGGGAACGCATTATATACACACATACACTCCTCGGGCAGTTCCCTGTGAGTGTGCCAGGCCATCAAAAATGTTTCTTGTTCCCAGCTTGGAAACATTTGACCTGCTGAAGAGAAATCAACGTCTGGCATGTACTCCCAACCCACACTTTGTTTTCATGTTCTTTGCTATCAGTAAAGACATTTTAATAAGCCACAAAAAAGTTCTCGATGAATTTGCTTAGTTAAAAGCATTTCTGAATTTACACTGTAAACAGAGAGATGACTCAATGGCAACGCTTCCTAAAACCCCAAGTACTCAACAGTAAATTATATACAAGAAACAAGTAATAAAAAACAAACTCTACTCTTGTAACGGGTATTTATGTCATCTATATAAGACAGGGTAATAAGTAATCAGACTCTTTTGTTTTACTTGCCCATTGCCTTAACATGCAAATTGATTCTAGAGAAGTAAAGTCTAATTTAATAAGCCTATTATGAGGAAGGAGACAACTTTCTCTTTTGCACACAATTAAAAACTACCTCTGAAGATGCCTACACACGCTTGATTTCCAGCCATCAGCAGACACAGAACAGCAGTGGCAAAAGCCAGAAAATTCTGTCTGGAGCTCTTCTTGAGACACACTGCTTTGGGATGGGATTTGGGATTTTGGGTCAAGCTATATGTCAGCCCAGTTTGTACCATCACAGCAGCACAGAGAAATTTCAACACTGCTTAAACCATATGGACACTGAGGCTCAAACAGCAGAGTACTGGAGCTAAACCAAATGGTACAACAGATCTCCGAACACACAGTCCAAAACTGTCTCCCCCCAAAAAAGATGCAACAGGATCTACCCATTAAAATGGAACTCTTGTGCTGGGTTCAAGCAGCAGCATCAGTGTCTGGTAAAACACAGAGAGGAGTACTGTGTTTGATGGGATGAATACAGAGCCCAGATCAGAGATCAAACTAGAAACCCACTCCTGAGGTCTTGGATCATACATGTAAGCTACGCTTGCTGTTCCATCCACTTGGATACGTTCCTATTTCCTGAATATCCCTCTATGCAGTCTTGACACCAGTACAAGGAGACTGCATAACCAATTGCATGAAGTTGCCTCTTCTCAAGGAGTAAATATGCTAATACACTGTGGGGCTGAGGCTGGGGGGAAAAAAAAAGGAAAAGGTTCAGCGGGTTCTCCTCACTTTTTATGCCTGTCTTACAGTTAGGATTTGCCATCAAGCATCCCTCTCAAAGGGAAAGAGAAAAAAATTTGAGGAGTTGATTTGTTGGTTTTGTAAACATTCTGTTATAAACTCAGAAACTGTGCTGTTTTAAAGTTTTTGCTTTTTCAAGAAAAAAAGTACTCCCTTTCAGAGACAGGATAAAAGTGCATTTAAAAAAAAAAAGAAAAAAAAAGAAAAAAAAAGAAAAAAAAAAAGAAAGAAAAAAAAAGAAAGAAAGAAGTGCATACTTTAGGAATGTTTCTCACAGGAAAAAGAAAAACCACTCATACAAAAGGACATATAAGGCAAAATTCACACAGATATAAACAACTAGAAAGTAAATATTAAAGCTTACCAAACTTTTCTGCTAATCACACACCTAACCTATCTGACTGCCTCTCCTCTCACGTACAGCAAAGTAACCTGCTCCTTCCTAGGTGAATGTCAGTAAGAACAGACTACAGCATCCTGACCTAGACCAACACTCTTATATGGACACTAAGGACATTGCTAAAGAAACACAGGACCTATTGTTAATCATTTCTTCTAGCAAACTTCCCTCACAGCCTGAGCTAGGTACTATACTAAATTGTGAAGAAATCATTAGAACTACTATGCTGCAAGTGACTTTTAAATCAAGTGCATCAGTTATACGGTATTTAGCACTGTGCTGTAAAGGGTGGTAAATGGAGGTGTCATAAATATCTGACTTTATCATCTGTTGACTCATAATCCAGATGCCAGTGGGATATAAATCATGTAAAGCATGTTTCCAGATTAGGAAAGTCCGGCTGTTCACTATTGTTCTAGCAAACCACATTATTTCTTTGTAGGATCAGGAGTGCCCTCTGATGGATAGCAGCTATTGCTGGGAAGAGCTGACTGGAAAGTGGCACATCCTAAATCATCTATGCAATACAAGATGTTCTCGCTTCCTGCACTATACATTTACAGTCTTCTGTCTGCTTAAATATTACAACAACAAAACTTGGCTTGTTGGAAATACCCTTTTGCCTATTTCTCTTTCCATTTCCCTGATTTATGGGTGCACACACAGACACATTAGGGGTGCAATCAGAGCACTGCATATGCATACATCTAGTTTTAAAATAAATAAATTGAAAGAAATTTAAGACATAAACCATGACATTTCTTTAACAGGCTCTGAGAAAGGCCTTGAAAGACTCTGAACAAATTCAGACTCCTGGAAATTCAGATATTCATCTGAATATATATTCATATATTATATATATATTTTTATATATATATATATATATATAAAACTTGGAAAAACAGACAAACCTTCCTAGGTGCTTATGTACACATACAAGCCCAAGAACTTGCATGTACTTTTCTTACTCTGTAAGATAACTTTATAAAACATGTTAACTCTCTCTGCAAACTTTGCCCTAACTTGCATCCTTAGAATATCAAAAAAGAACTAGGAGAAAAGAGGAAATAATTTTTTCCCCCTCACCTGTTAACCTGTCTGTCAGGTATTGAGCATCTTAGGGCTGCATGTAATTTTAAATTTTATCACCTATAATTTCAACTGCCCTCTCAAAACTGAGTAGGTAACTGGAAGAAGACTTAGAGCTTTCTATGAAGACAAGCACTATGCCCACTTCATGGTAACATCTCTCCCTTCCACTGGAGTAGCAGAACTGGAGCTAACACCTTTGGTGAGACAAAATCCCCCGAACTGGTATCAAATGCACACTTATTCCATTATACACCGGGAAAAAAGAGGAAATTTGCAATATCCAAGCACTTACAATACTCACAAACTGCACCTTAGGGTTAATACTAATTAATAGTAATACTGACTGCCTGAAGACCCTTAAAAAAGTCAGGCAAAATACTAAGAATGGTATATTATTTAATAAGTTACAAATGCAAACCTCCACGAGTTTCAGGGCAAAACCCATCTCTTTAGACCTGCAAAGGAGGATGGATGGCATCGAGGGATGTAGCTAGGGAGCAAGGAGCTGCGTGTGTGCTCCCCACTTCTCCATTGCCACCACTGATGTACAAGGGCAGCATCCATTTTGTCCTAGGTCTGTTACACTCTGCTAGCAAAGAGAGACACACAAGTTCTGCTCTCTCACAGCTGCTTTATCTTGTTGTTATTTTTATATTCTAAACCAAATGACATTTTTAGATTTTCCCTCTGATGAGGAAAGCAGGAGGAGATAAAAGCTTTGGATGAAAGAGACCAGCAGCAAGTCTTTTCTGTGACAGCTCTGACTCCAGTTTTACATCTACAGCAGAACCCTTAATGTTCTTAAATACAGCAATACTTGGATATTATGATTGGAGCGTCCCTTTTCCACATGGAATTGCAGCTGGCTGAGATTCAAACTGGGATTATCCCGACACTGAACTGGATAGAGTATGAGGCATCTCCCCAGCAACATCAGTCTCTAGAGACCCCTGTTCTCCCATGTGAAGCCCAGCAGCCTGACTAGTCCCCAGATGAGCGGTCACGCTGCCGGCAGCTCCTCCAGGCCTGTAAGGGCTCTCCCTCGCAGTCCTGCTGCTCGTTCTGCCTCCGCCTGAGGACGAACTGCTCAACCGCTTGTCCCTGAGGGCTTTCTACATCCCGAAAGGGATGCTCCGGGGCGAGAGCCGGAGGAGGCAGGAGCCCTGCTAGGGCCGTGCGGGACCCGAGGCGGGCGAGGCGCTGCCGCCGCTGCCCGCCCTGGTGTAGTTCTGCCCCTCGGCAGCTCCTGCCCCGGCACCAGCCACCCCACCCCCAGGGAGGGAACTGCAATTCCCCCTAGCGACAAGGAAACCTACTGCTGTTTCCCCTCCGCTGTCCACGATCCCCAACAAGCCACATGCCCCCTAATAAAGTTTCACGTGAACGCTCCCGCGGTCACCCCGTCCCAAGGCTTCAGCCTCCCCCGCGGACGCCCGGTCGCCCCGGGGCTCCGGGAAGGAGGCAGCGGTGGGAAGACTAAGCCGGTCGAAAAGCCGGTGCCCCCTCTCACGGAAGTGGGGAGAAAGGCGCCCCGAGGGTCCGGCTGTCCCCCCGCCCTGCCGCGGCTCGGAGCCCGCAGAGCCATCGGCGTTCCAGGGGCAGGGGTCCCCGCCAAGCTGGGGCTCAGGGGCTCAGCCGCGGGGAGGGAGAGTCGGCTGCTGCCCCACACAGGTGCGCCTCCCCACGGGCATCCCCGCGGCCGTGCCGGCTGTGGAGCGGCGCAGGTAGCGGAGGCAGGGCCGGCCTGGCAGCCGTCCCTGGCAGCGTCGCACGAACACCGCCTGTGCCTCCCTCCCGCGGGGCAGCGGGAGATGCTGCCGGGGCACCTGGCGTGTGCTCAGAGCCACTTTAGAAAAGGCAGGAAAACGGCTCGGGAAATCGTCTGGAATTTTAGCTAATTTATGCTGAAATATTGGTGGAAAAGTGTTAAGGTCGAAATCGAATATCCTCTCCATTTTTCAGTGGATTTGTTTTACTTTTTATTCAGATTATTAGTTCACAAAAACTGTTTAAAACAGTGCCTTTTGGCTGGTTTGAGAGCAGGATTTCCAGTTTTGTGCTATAAACCTTTCCCGTACACCTACAGCTGCCACCCTTTTGAAGACACTGAAGTGCTGTGCCAAGCCTTGGGGCCATGCTGTGTCCTTGACATCTCACAGGCCTTGATACAAGTCCATCTGGATCCAGATCCAACCTCATGGCCAAAATGCCCCACGTTAATTTTGTACCCTCTTACGTTGTCCCTTGTGGGGTTGGCGAAGGGTCTGGAACACAAGTCTTATGAGGAGTTGCTGAGGGAGCTGGGATTGTTTAGCTTGGAGGCTCAGGGGTGACCTTATCACTCTCTGCAACTACCTGAAAGGAGTTGGTAGTCAGGGAGGAGTTGGCCTCTTCTCCCAGGCAACTAGTGATAGAGCAAGGGGACATAGTCTTCAGCTGAGCCAGGAGAGGTTTAGGTTGGGCATTAGGAGGGATTTCATCACAGAAAGGGCAATTAGATACTGGAATAGGCTGCCCAGGGAGGTGGTTGAGTCACTGTCTCTGGAGGTGTTTAAGGAAAGACTGGACATGGCACTTAGTGTCTTGGTCTAGTTTAAATGGTGGTGTTCAGTTACAGGTTGGACATGATGCTCTCAAAGCTCTTTCCCAACCTAATTGATTCTGTGATTCTGTGATTCTGTTGTTGTCACCCACAGGCCAGCCATGATGGGTAACTTGCACATACCCCAGGCAAGTGGCACTGTAGCTGTGTGGGAAAGGTTTATAGCACAAAACTGGAAGTTCTGCTCTAAAATCAGCCAAAAGGCACAGCTTTTTGTATGTATTTTTTGGGGGGGGAGCCAATAGTCTGAATAGAAAATAAAGCAGGTCCACTGAAAAATGGAAAATATGTTCTTTTTGACGTTAACATTTTCCTTAATGCTTAATTACAGCATAAATTAGCTAAAATTCCAAATTATATGCACTTCCAAATTTAAGAAAAAAAAGTTTCCTTTTAAGATGTGAAACAGGTTATGCTGATAACTCTTATCTCTTCGACACACTTTTCGATCAAGATTAATGGGAACTGATCCTTTTAGCTTGACGTTTTTTCCAAAAGTAAGCACTGTCTAGTGGAAGAATAATAATCATAATCATCATAATCATCATCATTATAGTGTCAACAGCACAATCTGGCATCACAGGTACCAAGAAATCCCAGTTGTCTCCTGAAATCCCAGTGTCTCCAGCATCTGTATGTAGCAGTGCTGCAGTTGCTGTTTAGCTGTAGCCTTACATCTCAGTGGGCACATTAAATAAATGCAAAAATAAATACTGTTTCCAGAATGTGAGATGGGTGGTGAAAGGGATGGGCTAAGGGGAAACACTTGTAGTTTTCTAAGACAAGTCTCCCGACAGTCGTGCTAAACTGTATGGGAATAGCTGAGAACAGCAGCTGGGTCATAAGTGTGCAAAATAATATGGTAAAAGAAGAGGTCTACTGGATCCTTCCTGTGTTCATGGCCTTTGGTGATTGGGAAGTGCTTACATTATGAACAGTGTCAGAAGGAAAGTACCTGAGCTGGAGCCAAGGAAAGAGATTGTTGAGGTTGTCCTTCAGTGAAAACTTTATCACTTGAAATTGTCCTGGATTTCTGTAGAATAAATCACTGCCTCTTGCTGCTGCATAGCACTGGAGGAGCAAAATTACTGCCATTTGCATTCTTAAGAGATCAGGGTATTATCAACTAAGTAATATGACATCATTCCTGTGTGAACACAGGGTTTAATTTTTTACTCCAAAGTTTGACTGGGCTTGCTCTTTATAGGTAAGGCCTTTCAGATCCTGAGAACTTGTCTCTGCCATAAATAAGGAGTCAGAAGTGCAGTGTTGTACTTTTGTTTTGCTTGTCATTTCACCGATGGAATCTTTTGCTTTTTTGACAATTCAGGGCAAATATGAATCAAATGTGTTAGATATGACAAATGCAGAATTAAAAACACTCCAGAAACAGAAGTCTATGGACAAAAAGGAGTGAATTCCCTAGCCACTGGTATGGATGGACTTTAATTTGTCAATAATTCATTGGTGTTATGGAGAAGAAGTATCCGTAATAAAATGATATGAAAATACCAGTCTTGTTGCTTTATGGACAAATCGACCTAGCCAGTCCAACACCTTGAATGAGGGGAGACTGCCATGCAGACCATGGTCTACACATCTTTACCCTTCAGGCATGCTGAGGTGATGGCAAGATCAAAGAGGCTTTTGAAATGCCAAGTTCCGAGAAAGGAAATTGGGAAATATAACTCCAGAGTTAGCTGGAGGGGCCAGGGATGAGGGTCATGTTAGAAGGTGTTAACCACTGTATAGAAAAGAGAGACTCTTATCCCAGATGGTGCAGACATTTCATTGTTGAAATACAACTGTGACCAGCCCATGTTATAAGGTAATGAAATCTGTCACAACTTGAACATCAAAAGTGGTCACAGGCTATAAAGGAACGGTGTTTGCGGGAGCAGTAGGGGCAAGAAACGTCAGACACTGGGGGCTGTGTCTCTGAGACGCTGCAGTCAAGAGGATCAGAAAGGAGAGGAAGAAAGAGATTGTCTTGCTGACAGCTGCCCCAGGACAGGAGTGGAGGACAAGTAAGATATTGCTTCCTTTGTAATGAATCCAAGATGTACTTCCCTAGCCTGACGCTTACTGAGTAAACTGAGTTAGTTACTCACTCAGACAAGTCCTTTCAGTCCACTCTGGTTTTCCTATATATTCTTAGTACATTCTGTTTTAATTAGACCAGTTGAGTACTTGATTGTTTGCAAATTTCATGCAGACTTTTCCTTAGAAAAGCGGTGCTTCTGAAGAAGAGGAGCTACAGAAAGATGCCTGAAGCCTATCATAGTTGGGATGTTTGGTCAAAGGGCCTTGGACTATGGAGAATTCTCACAGAAGATGGCACTTGCAGAACAGAGGACTGGGAAACACGAAGGAAACACCTGGATGGTCAGATGTATTTCCACTCCTTTTATTTTGCTATATCTTGGGATTTGAGTACGATGGAAGTCAAATCAGAAACAGGCATGTCACTCAGCTTTCATGAAAACCAGTGCTGCAAGGCAGAACTGTACTGAAAAGTGCTGAATCCAAACTAATTGCTGGAAAATGGGAGGGAAGACTAAAAAAGGCAAGTGTCAGAACTAGCCGCGTCCAGCAGAGTGCAGCATCACCCTGGACGAACTGTGCATGAGCACGACGGCTGTGAACTGTTTGCCTTCCGATAAAATAATAGGTGCCAGTTGCAAAAATGTCTCCCAGAAAAATAATTACATCTTCCCATTTATGGCTTTTGAATAATACTTAGATGTTCTTAGGTCACTGACTGTGTTTTTCGACACAGATATGTTGGGGATGGAAAGTGGGAAAAAGAATCTGGGACTGGAAGTGGGAGCCAGGAAGATCCAAGCCAGATGCATAGGGAGGAGTGGAGTGTTAGCCAAAGAAATAATGAGTTGACTGGTAGCCTAGTGGTAGGGCAGGACATTGAAAATAAAAGAACTCATAGGACTGAAGAGCAGAGAATGAAATGAGATGTAGTACAGGCAAAGATAACGAGATTAGTATCTGGAGCCAGAGACTGGAGAAGAAAGAAAACACGCTGGAAGAGATGAGACAGGAGGGATCAGAGAGTGAAGGAACAAACAGAAAGCATATTCTATTAACCAGTAAAGTCCATCTCTATGGACATAATATAATATTGCCCAAAGAAGGATGAAAACATGCTGGTGTTGCCTGTCATTTTGACAAAAGTCAGCAGAAAGAGGCCAATACTGTGGATTTAGAGGTCCCAAGCCAACTGTGGTACCACATAGATAATAAGATGCTGCCACATAATAGAATTTCTGGGTTTTTTTTATTTCATTTTCTTTTTTAAAAACACTAGGACACTGCAGACGAAAATGTTTTTTTTAAAACCTTGTTTAAGTCATAGAGTCAAATCTAGGAAAACCAGCTAATGCCAGCATTTTATGTAGTCCCCTGTGAAAAGTCATTATGATGGGGTCTTGAAGTACATGGCCGTCTGCTATTTCTCCACTCCATTTTTTGTATGAAAAAAGCTTGTTTGGGGGATGATCAGTTTTGCAGAGTGAAGGAGGGTGCTTTCCCTCCCTTTGTACCTCATTTGTTGCAGAAGTACAAAGGGCATAAGGCATGAGGCAGAAGTTCATAGAAGAAGGATTGTGTTATGGCTAGAGTCACTAGACAAACCCTGCATAACAGCATTTTACTTTAGCTCCGTAGCATTTCCTAGGTTCACCATGATATTTGGGAATTCGCTAAGTGAAACTTTTTCTAGTGACTTTCATTTTCTTTTGCTTCTTTGCTTATTTTTGTTTTCTCAGTGGTGATCATGTCATCTGGTGCTTGCCTGGAGGATCAGTGGTCTGCAGTGTGTAGGACTACCAAAAGGCTACAACTGAAGCTGTACCATGCTTGAGATAAGGACTACATCCACCTGAGTACTCTGAAAAGCCATGTCTTAGGAAACTGAGGCTGGGGAAAGTGACACTTCAAATCTTAATTTCTGTACAGCGTAACTCCCTGATTTATAAAATGGTGATGACATCACTATGTTACTCCACAGGGCTGGTCTAGAAATTAAATAACATTTTAGCAACACTGAGATACAGCAGTGAGGGATTCCCTAGTCCACTTTGCACAGTACATGAATAAGAATTCCAATTGAAAAGTATAGGTTATGACCTTCTCATTAAAATCTGATCATAATATATAGATACAGCGAAGTGAAATTAATATTCTAGGTCAACATTGGTAGTGAGATTTTCTGTAACTTAACATTATTTCACATACTAATCTTAATTTTGTATACCAGTACAGTATGATGCAAGTAATGTGTGTATAAGATGGTGTTTGTGTGCTGAAGGTCATGTGTACATCCTGTATGACCTAGTTTCAGCCATCTAGGCTTGCTCCAGTCAAAATGGATTTCATTCCAGAGTAGGTGTCCATGACAGGGAGGCTGCCTGTCTCTCCCCATCTACTTGCTCGCTGTTTTCTCATAGAAATTTTATGTAGGAACGAGGTTTGTGGCTTAAAAAATACAATGATACTTCACATTGTTAGTGACAACCAACATACCTTATTAATGGCAGGTGCAAAATAAACAAGTACCCAATTTAACAGGTCAGACAAAAAGAGACACAGCTATTTTGTGAATCTGATTTCCAAACTTTTTTTTCTGACCAAAGAATAAAAGCATAAGTAAAATCCAACTTTGATCTCAAAATTTGTTTTATTTTAGATTTCTGCACTATCTTTTCCAGACTCTTTGTTTCCATTTGATACTTTTCCCTAGCCAGATCTTTGTTTAACAGCCTGCTCCACGTACTCTTAATCTGGGCTGTAAACTCTGGCCCAAAGGCTCTTTTTTTATGTGCTGTCTCAGTAACACCTAAAATCTGAGACACTTCTTGCATTGGAAAACAGCACTTTTGTAGCAGAGGCAATAAATACTCATAATACCAGTATCATAATGGTTTCTGATCAGGTAAAAATGAAGTAGTTTATGCCAAAAATCCATGGCTCTCTAGATCTGGGCGCTGCATCCAGGACGTCTAAGCAGTACTGGTGAAATACACTGGTCAAATGCCTATAGTGAACCACGGTGCAGATGCCATGGGAATGGGAACAGAGACTGAGGAAGTTCAACCTTATGTGGTTGGTGTTCCATTCTAAGGGAAGAAGTAACGACTGTTCCTTACCAAATGGAAGGGATGCTGTTAGTCACTGGCACCTTCCCAATTCAGCTCTACTCTGCTGTGGAAAGGAAGGAGACTTCTTTCTAGAAAGGTTTTTTGCACATTTCTGACTAGCCATGCTGCTTGAGAAGCCTCTGTATAGAGCCCTCAAAAAAAAATTTACGGTCAGTAGGTAGCCACTCACCTTTTCCTATGTCCCTAACCATGTGCACAGAGCAGTTAGTGAATTATTTTCAGTGAAAGCAAAGTGCCTTCTGATGTTATCAAAGTAATAAATCACAATACCAGGATCCCCACTGCACCAGTATGGAAAGGAGAATGATGTCCAAAGGATGTACTAAGGGAAAGAAAGTGTGGAGGATCATTCTGTCTTCTAAGGTAAACCTAAGAGCCCACTGCCACAGTCATGACTGTTCCCAATGAGGAATTGTGTCTTGTTCAGCCCTGGAATAGCAATGACAGCATGTCTCAGAGGTTATGTGAGCTGGGGCAAAATGAAGCCCCGTGTGGAGGTTATGAGCTGTATGAGAAGCCAGTGACATTGTTTATGACCCTGACAAGCCTTCTGAAGTTAGCTGAGACAGTTCACTGTTCTAGGTTCTCACTTGGGTAAGAAGTGGCTGATATCAGTTTAGACTCTCTCAATCACACAGCTAGAAGGATAGCAGAGAAAGACCCTTTCTCTGTCAAGGCTGAAGAGGAAAATCCAGTTATTCCTCTAACACCTCCAAGCAAAGAAATGCTGTGAATTGTGATTCCTAACAGCTCAGTAGATTGGTGAGCCAGACCACTCTGAAATGCTTGTGGCAGAGTGTGAGAAATTCCACCTATGTGGGTCATTTACCCAGCTGGCTGACAGAGTCTGTGACAGCTCTTAGTCATCTCAGAGCCAGACCCTGAAGAGAGGGCTCCCTTGGCCTCAGTGCCCTGAGATCCTCTAGAATCCAATCAGTGCAGCTGAGTGGCCCAGTCTTGGCCCATTCCAGAATATTTTTAAATCAAGTATTTTGTAATCCCTGGTGTGAGCTGCCAGGCCCTATGACAGAGATGCCAGGAAGAAATACAGTGTTAAAGAAGTCATTTACTGGAAAGCCTCTGAAGACACTCCAGAAATTGCTTCTGGTAACATTTAACCCCTAAAGTTAAGATGTATTAATTATTCTTTGTTCCATGCTGGCTTCCAGAGTAAGACTAAGAGCTGGTTTCCCATACAGCTCTGCTGAGTGACAGAGAAACAATACAGAGCAACCTACTTTGTAAAGGAAAATAACAACAAAGGAGAGGTTATACCCATGCTCTCTCAAGGTACTGCTGGATGGCTGTGAAATTCATCAGCCAAGGTTTCCAACATTTACCCACTTC
Organism: Myiozetetes cayanensis; assembly: GCF_022539395.1. Classification (NCBI taxonomy): domain Eukaryota; kingdom Metazoa; phylum Chordata; class Aves; order Passeriformes; family Tyrannidae; genus Myiozetetes; species Myiozetetes cayanensis. The sequence continues at coordinate 79,814,394 of NW_026087411.1, read as the reverse complement.
AGAACTAGTCCTATGTGAGAGGTTTGGAGGTGGTTCAAGAAACTTCAAAAGACCCTTTCTGAGATATGCACCAGTACTGAACACGAAGACTGATCTCCACTGTCATAGGATGTGCCACTGACATCCTGGAGCAAGTCTTTATCACTTCTTTCAGAGGAACAGAAGTGCAGAAAGGAAGGAGGCAACTAACAGTTGCACATGAAGCCGTTTTACCTCCCTTTAGATCCCTCTCTTCCTCATAGACCTGTTAGACAGGCATTCTCTGGTGCTCCCTTGTCTTCTCTAGCTTCGGTTCCAGCAGTCTGAGGTGTATTTGTGTGCATTTTCACAATGTTACTCTTTTACTTAAAGCATCACTGGTAGGCTGGATAGGCAGTGGTAGGAGCAGGTGGATTAGGTATCCAGTGATATCTTGTTTTAGTAGCAAATCTCTTGGCTCAGATATCCTTGCTCTGGGCATCCCACGATGGTTCTGGAGTAGGCTTTTTTAGCACAATGCTCATCCCACATATTTTCCCTCTTATTGCTTTAATTAATATCCAAGAAGCTGCTTTCCAGGATAAAGACAGCATCATCAAAGAGCCCTTCCCATGGCAAGAGAAAAGCCTATTTATATGTCTGATCACCTTGTAAATGGATGTTGCATGAAATGAGATCTTTACAGAATCAGAATGAGAAGCTTCATAAGGGAGACATCATGAATGGCCAAGGCCAGCAGGCACAAGAACGAGAGTAACCCCCCACGAGTACTCTGTCATCCATCCCTGTTTCATGAGGTGCAGCATTATTTCATGACACATTTCAGATGTTTCTGCTACACTGCCCCCAACCAGACTAAATCGTGCCTGTTCCAGGCATGAAGAGTTCTGTAGAGTTTTGGATAGGGCTGTGTTGTACAAGCCAAAGATAATAGTGTCTATGCAAGTCCTTTCTACTTCCTTTGGGGTTTTGCTGTGTTTCTATGTTTGCACACAGCTGTGGTGGGCAGATCAGCATCTATTTAGAAATGGTGTGGCTGTGGACAGTGATTGATGAGGAAAGGAAACAAGGTCAGACAGACACCAATGAAATAAATGGGGTTGGTGCACACATACATGTGAGTTTGGCCATCTAGAAGCAGAGAGACTAGACAGAGTTATCTTTGTTTCTCACACAGATGACTTCCTACCAGATTTGAGCCACTTGGTAATGCTGGTGTTGCTGTTTGTCTAGCAGGTTAGAGCAGGGCTACTGGATCAGGGTGAAGTGGATGTGACTGAACTCAGGACAGGCATTCACTTTCAACATGTTGCAAGTTGTTTAAACGTACCAAGTCAATGGAGATCAAGTCAATATAGGGAATGCACCCCAAAGAGCAATCCAGCAGACCACTCATGGCATGAAACACTCATTTGCCCAAATAGAGGCATTTAGACACCCAAGACAGTCCCCTGAGGCTGGCAAATACGGCACAAGACCTGCACAAGATCCTCCTTTCTGGAGTGAAGACTGGAGACCACTAAACAGCACCATCACCTTTGTTTAGGTGATGAATCCCAGCTGGTGTGTCTAGGGTGATTGGATCCCTCTCTAAGTGCCAGTGATTGTCCCAACAAGATTTCAATTGGCCACAATGAAAACTTAAGAAAAGTAGAGCACATTAGGCATTTCCTAGGGGACACCTAAATGTGTCTTGGCTTTGAACTGAATCCCAGCCAGGTTGTTAGCACAGACCAGAGGAGGAGGGAAGGACAGTCAAAGAGGGTGTGAAAAGGAGGGAAGGAAGCACCACTCCAGATTTTGCTAGTGCACAGCTCATGCCATTGGTGATTCCTCTGGCATGGAGTGGGCAGTGCACAGTGCAGTCACTCAGGGGAATAACTAGATTCCACACAGCTGTTTTAATTCAAGTAGCCTGTGGGAGCATCGGGACAGCGGAGCATAGCCATCATGGAAGAAAATACAGGTTCATTCACTTTCCAGCCTTCTGAGGAAACAAACAGACCAAATGAGTTCAGATTCCATTCCGTGGACTTCGGGTACCCAGGAAACTGGGGCATGACATCACCCAGCAGAAAAGAGACAGCAGCTTGTAAGCCTCTATAATACTGTAAGAAACTGTCACTTCTCTGCACGGTGGGTAAGCTTCTGTTTCTAAGAAAAAAAAGTGACCTCTTACAACGTGTGATTGTCTGGAAGAGGCAAGGAAGAGTACAAAAGTGACAGCACTTCAAAAACAAACTTTGAAAAAATTCTTTCTCCAGATAATTTTGGCATTTAGTAGCAGAAAAAGATGTAGACCCATGCTGTGAATGGATGACTTAAAGGAACAGGTGGGACCTCTAGTCAGTTTGATTTACCCAAGTGATAGTCACCCCATGCCATACCCCTAACGAGTTATTTAAGGCATTGGCAGATTTTCCCCTCAGCGTGCATGTGCCAAACCACAACTAAAAGCTTTGCATTTAACCACGGAAAGGAAATATTGAAAGCAATTCATGAATCTCCACTAAAATCACCAGAGCTATAATTAAATCAACTCCTAAAGTAGCGTAACTCTTTTTATGGCTCAAATAGCAGTCTTTATTTTAAGCATCGTTGGAGAAAGAGGAGAAGAGAGGCAAACATTTCCATGTGAAGGCTTGGAAACTCCTTTCAGTGTACTAAACATTCACCAAGGCTTCCTGTGAGCATTGGAGTTTGTCCTTTCGCTGCTAGCTGGATTTTCATCCCGTTTGACCTCCAGCAGCCGGCTGAAAGCCCATCTCCAACCCGACAGCAGCTGTCTTCGGGTGAAGGACGTCGGTGGTGCAGACGGGACAGCGGGTGCTGGGACGTGCGCGGGCGCAGGGCACTGCCTGGGGCCCGGAGAGCCCTGAGGAGGGGCGGAACACAGCCGGCAGTCCCGGGCAGCTGCCCTAAGCTCTCACAAACGCTCAGCAGATGCGGCGCACCTGCGGCTGCCGCGCCCGTCGGGCGGCCGGAGCTTGGCCGCGGGCGGGTCAGGGCCGGCGGCTCCCCGGGGCGGCGCGCAAAGTGCGCGATGCCCCCGCCGGCTCCCCCGCTCCCCGCCCCGAGAAAGCGGCGCGCCCCGTCCCTCCTCCTCCTCCGCCGCCGCCGCGGCCTCCCCCTCTGCGGTGCCGCGGAGCGGAGCGCAGCCCCCGCGGCATGGCGGTGCGTGCGGACGAGCTGTCCCTGTGGCTGTGGCTGTGGCTGTCGCTGTCGCTGTGGCTGTGCGCGGCGGCGGAGCTGCGGCTGACCCTGCTGCACACCAACGACGTGCACGGGCGGGTGGAGGCGCAGGGCGCGGGGCCGCGGCGCTGTGCGGGCGATGCCCCGGGATGCTTCGGCGGCGTGGCGCGGAGGGCGGCGAGGGTGGCGGCGGAGAGGGCCGCGCACCCCAACGTGCTGCTGCTGGACGCCGGGGACCAGTACCAGGGCACGGTGTGGTTCTCCCGCTTCAAGGGCCGGGAGGCCGTCCACTTCATGAACCTCCTGCGCTACGATGCCATGGTAAAGCGGGACGGGGGACGGCGAGTGGCGCGGCGGGGATGGGAGGTGGGGGGGATCTGCTCCCTCCTTTCCCTTGGGTGCTGGGTCTGTTCCTGCCCACTGCCGGTTTTTTTGCATTGCCGCCTCTTTGAACGCGTAACGCTGCATCAGAAAATTCTGTAGGTCATGCTAAAATCGTGACCACAGGCAGCGGGGAGGTAAGCGAGAAGAAGGGAAGTGATGTGCTAGGTGACGGGCTCCCGGCCGAATTAAGTCGTGAGCTGGAAGCCTCACGGGCAGCTACAAACCGGCAGATGATGACAGGGCTACGAACATTGTTGTCTCTTAGGAGAGTCAGGGGCTTGGGACAGGCAGGAGGCTGGACAGGCTCTGTTGGAGAGGGGTTGACAAAAAGTGGAAATGACCGCAGAAAAAGCCGGGCGAGGAGTCTGATCTGCGATGGAGGGGTTAACCCTGCCTGAGGCTCGTGGCCTGTCCTGCTTCGGTCCTGCGGGGAGGGACAGATGGCACATCCTGGCAGTGCTGTTCCAAAGGGTGAGGATTTTTAGTTTTCATCAATCCCACCCTGGTGGTGCCCAGTCCCACCAGAGCTGTGGTCATGACAGGCTGTAAGAGGTTGTGTGCAAGTGGCTCAGAGACTGTAACAGCTCATCGGTGAGGGGAGCTCTCTGAGACTGTGCCAGTCCTGTATCTTTACTCTGGTCCAAGTGCTGAGAGAAAGGTAGAATTTGAGGCTGAGATTGGAGGACATCACTCCATGCACTTAAATCTTTTCTCTCAGGGCAGTAGCTGATTTTGCTTGTGTACAACCCCAGAGAGGAGGTGAGAGATTAAAGCTACGTTTGAGAGTGACTGCATATTTATTTCATCCCAATTGACAGTTTGTGGGGAAAATCTTTTGGGCATATCAGATTCTCTGTCTTCATCTTTTTTTTGCTTTCTATGAAAAGGACTGCACTTTCCTTTTCCGGGTAAAAATGACTTCACTGTTTCTTCTCTCTGTCTCAGAACAGCTATGGAAGGGAAAGGCATGCCCCAATGCACTTTCCTAGGCTAAACACGCTTCATACCAGACAGACAGGTCTGTGAAAGGTGCTGCTCCCTGTTCACATGGCCTAATGAACAGGTTTTTAATTGTAAAACTAACATTAACAGGGTTTATCCTCCCAGTGGTGATGGGGAAGAGTATGTGTGTTTAGGACTCATCCTCACCAAGAGCTGGGGAGCACTTTATGGTTCTGCAGTGCAGAAATGGCTCGAGGTGTTTTTTCCTACATTTCTTCCCAAACCTTTCTGCTGTCTGTCCTTTCTCAGCCTTGTGTTTGCTGGTTTAACTGGTTCATGGGCAACTCTGCGAGCCTGTACAGTTCCTGATCGTATCACAAGAGGAAATTCTTTTAGGCAAAATCAGCAGTCTTGAAGTAGTGTTCAGTTTTAGAAACACATTATGTAGGATGCATCTGGTTTAGGATAGACCATGAGCTTTTTCATCAGAATAAGCTTTAAAAATAATCCCATACCATACCAGATAGCCAGAGGCATGTGCCTTAGGTGAAGTAGTCAACCAACTCAGATGAAGTTGTTCTCTGTGGAGGTGCTGCTTAATAACTTGAATAGAAGGGGACAGGATAGATGATATGATCAGCTATAGAAACTTTAGCACCTTTGTCTGCTGAGGACAGATGCTGAGTGTTGGGCAGTCCTGCAGCATCTGTTTTGAGCCTTCTGTCTGCAGACCAGGGTGGCTGGGGGGGCACAGGGAGCAAGGTAAGAGCCATGCTGCAGAAGGGTGAGCTAGTGCTTCTTTAAGCAAAATTTGGTAAGTCACATCCCTAACAGAAGGGGTGGGGATTATGAAAGTATTTGGAAGTGAGATACGGGAGTAGGATTACAAACAGGATGAAGGAGGGAGCATGAATCATAAAAGTTGCTACAGAATGCAGGCAGGAGCCATAGGAGGATTTAGGGCAGCCTGGAAGTGTTAGAGGTTTGCTCCAAAAATATGACAAATTTCCTTTTTAATTTTACCTTTTTCTCATTCATGCCTGTTATCACCTCCAGCCTGTTTTCTCCTGTTCCACTAGTTATTGCCTTCCAAAATTTTTCTTGGCACTAGCCTTGTTTTCTGGTGTAATTAAGACTAAAATCCAATTTAAATACCTCAAAGGCAGTAACTGGAGGGGTGATGGAAGTTTTCTAGCCTTACTTTTAAGTTGCATCCTTCTGTTAATTTTTATCCTGATTTAGAAATATTTTGAGGTTTGCTTCTTGTGAAAAGGAGGATTATATAATCACCTGCTGTGTTCCTGAATATTTTTCTTTATTCCCCCTTGTGACTTACACTTACACTGGCCAACGAATTCAGATCTGGTAAAGGGATATTGCACAGGTACAGAGTCGAACAAGTTCTGGATGTAAGGATAGTTAGTTAGAGTATAGGAACCCAAAATGATCCACAACCTCCTCCCCAAAGGAGGAGTTGCATCAAAAATAGAACTGTATTATTAGCCATCAGTGATTTCTCATGAACAAGAGACCGTATAACCACCCACACCATGGCATAACTTTTGATCAAAGCTTGTATCCTAATGGACATGAAATGATCCAAATGCAAGATACAAAGCCAAGAGAAACAAGGCTTCATAAGCGTTTGGTTGGGTTGTTTGGGTTTTTTCCTCCAAAAAACCTAGTGGCAATTATATCTAATTCGATTTCTTAACTCCTTTGCATCCTTTTTGCTTGGGGTTTAATTGCAAATTTAGGAGGAACAGAAGGCATGTGCATCATCCAAAAGGAAATAGCTTGTTACCATTTTGAGATGCTCTACCTGTCCATGGATATCTTTTCAGAACATCCAGACAGCATCAAAATGAGTGTCATTCTCTTTTCTTTTTCCTAATTTGTATTCTTTACACCAAATTAGATTGCAATTAGAATACAGTTAGAAATGGAATGTAGTTGTAGAGCATTGTGTCTTCCCAACTCAGGATTTTCTTAAAGATAGTTCTTGGTTCTTTTGGGAAAGTGCTGCAGCAGCATGCAAACAATTTGGCTCTTTCCCTGGGGTGAGTAGTGTTCTCACTAGCTGTCAGCAGGAGCAGTTGATTTCCAATGCAGGTTACTGCTGATACTGATTTTTTTCCACAGGGCCATTAACTACCTGCCTGTGAGGATAAAAGGAGTCAGGAGTCTTTGTCTCACCCCCAGAAAAGGCACTGCCAGTCAGTTGATCGAAATATTGAGCTTCCTGGCCTGTAGTTGCCTCAGGGTCCTAGTTGGATTTGAACGTGATCAGGGTTAATATATCCATTTGGTGAATAAAAGTTGGAGCAAGCACACAGAGGTTGTTTATCTTAGTGGAACAGAACAGTATACAAGCTTTAGATGATGAATGCAACTTTCCCAACTTAATCTTGGAGTAAAATTCCGAGCACACTTTTGCCTGGAAGAGTTGGCCCATTGGCTTAAATAGCTCTTACATGCTTTGCTCCAGCTGCCACCTGAAAACTTGTATGAAGTTATTGTGTACCAGGTTACACTGTTATCATGCTTCTGCAGAGACATCTTTTCATCTTTTCCTTCACTAACACCTAAATATGCTACAAATATGCTTGTGCGTATTGTGCTTCTGCAAAATGCCATCTATTGAGGTTTTGCTGGCTTATCACCAAACTTGCAGGCACAGGCATGTGGCAACTTAGGCTGAGCATGAAAAAGGGGCAGGTAGGAGAAATTTCCCTTAAGGAAAGTCCCTTTTCATCTGCTTAATCAACCTGGAACAACTAAATATCCTCATCTGGCTGGTGCTACCTTGCTAATAAATAAACTGGACTGCCACACACCCAGTGGGGATTTCTCCCTAACTGATAAATGTTAGAGCTTCCAGTAGGTAATGATATTGAAGCAGTATTTTCTTATTCCATGTTAAAGCACAGAAGAACCTTTACTAAATGCATAATAAACGTGTTTTAAAAACGGTAATCCTAGCACAAAACTCTTAAAATGCATTTTTACTTAAGGGTAACAAAAAAGCATCATTGACATCTAACAGTTCCTTCAGCATTTAAACAATGTATTTTCCATACACAAAATACATGTTTTCCTTTGTGGTTATTGTTAATCCTCTTTCTTGCATCTACAGGATGAAAAACTAGTGGGTTTTAATCTGGGACACGGTTACAAACACTTAGATAGGGTTTAGATTTGGACTTTTATTTCTGTATTGATGTAAGAGCAAATACCTACATCTAAAAAAACAAACAAAAAACCCCAAACAAACAAACAACTAAGAAAAACCAAACCAAAAAAAAAAGGCATTTCTGTGTTCGTGAGAAACAGGATTGTGCTGGTTTAGACAAGTTAAGGTTTTCTTCCCTAGAAATAGACTTTGTTTTCTCAAACATACCTGTATACAATATATAATACTATTTAGACTGAATATTTGAGGTAGGGTCTCATATTTTCTTCTTGCTTTTTGCAGGCTTTGGGGAACCATGAGTTCGATGAAGGTGTGCGTGGATTACTGGATCCTCTTCTTAAAAATGCTAATTTTACAGTCCTGAGTGGAAATATTAAAGGGAAAACTCCATTAGGGAATGAAATGATGAAATATGTTCATCCTTTTAAAATAGTTAATTTTGACTCAGAATCAGTAGGAATTGTTGGCTACACTACACAGGAAACTTCATTTCTTTCACAGCCAGGTATGTTTCCTTTAGAATATGTTTAAATCCTTTGTCACTCTTTTGTTACTTGCTTACTTTTTTGAATCAAAGATGAGTGTTTTCAGCTGAAAAGTCAGAAGTTTGTTTTATCAGTGTTTACTTGTATGGCTCAAATTTACCTGATTTTTAACCTTAAGAAAGCTTGTTAACATTAAAAGCCATTTTCATATAGACCTGGGTTATCTCTAAGAATAAAAGAAGGTCAGTGAGATTGCAAAAGAGCTGTGGGGCCTTTGGGGGTTTTATTGTTGTTTGGGTTTTTAAAGTTATATTTGGTGATATTTTTTTGTTATTTATCCATTTAAACAAAAGTTAAAACATGAATACAGCTTCTCTCTCGCATGAAATGTGACATTTCTCTGTGTGTTGAAATTTTGCTCTTGGATACCTCCATGCTCAAGCCCTATTAAAAACAAGGAGAGCTTCATATGTGTTTTTGAAGCAAAAGTTGCCCAAGATGTTTTTAGACTCTCAAAATATTTGCAGAAGTTAGACTACAGAAGGAACACCCATTCAGCTTTTACCACAATTGCTTCATTCATGAGTAAAATTAGAATTAATGAGGAAAAAGACTTCTCAATTGCTGACTATTTTTTCCAACATTTCAAGGGTTTTGGTTTGATGAGGGTTTTGTTTGGGTTTGTTTTTAGTAAAGTAAAATGATCTGGAACGAGAAACACATTTAAATCAACTGTAGGAGATATGAGTCACTGCCTGCTCAAAGCTCAGCCCACCTCTGACAAAAACAGACTTTCTTCCCTGGGTTTTGCAGTAGGGATGCCCTAAGCACTGGTTTAAAATGTTTTCACACCAAAAGGGGACTTCATATTATTATTTCTCTTTCCCTGTCTTGATAATACAGAAATAGTGACAAAAGGAATGTTCAATACTTTGAAGAAGTATTAAAATATAAAACTGTTCCTTCTATGCTTTTTAGTTCCAATGCTGTATTTTTAAACTGTCGAGAAGTGGATGTCTGAAATCCAAATAGAATTCTTTATCTCACTATTATTTTGCAGTGATATGGTTTTGTATTCCTATCTTTTTTTGCCCCTGACAAAAAAAAGAAAATTGATCTGTATTTTGTGTAGGCAATAGAGTTTCACATGTACTTGAGGGCATGAGGGTAGATATCATCTGACTCCACACTAAGTTTGAATAATAGACAGCCAATATAGTCCTTCATCAGGGATTAATAAAATCTATTTCCGCCCTTCTTCCAAACAACTCTGTTGGTGTGGTGACATCATCAAATTAACTTTCTTGCAAGTAAATATACTAGATGAAACTCTAGATAGTGTTGGAGGGATTCTGTGAAGCATTTGAATACATTTCCAATAACATTTAGGCATCATATCCAATGCCTCACTATGGTGAGACATTGTAACAGAGACCACAGCTAGAAAAAAAGCAGTGTTAAAAGGGAAGGCTTGTTAGCTCCATAGATGGAGCTGAAACATCCCTAAGCTAAGTATATCCCACTGTGTAACTGGGCAACAAGCAGAGCAAATTCTAACAGCAACAGTTATAGTGATCAGAGTTTTTATAATCTTCTGCTTGGCCTTCTCAGTGTGTGGAGGAACATTTTGGAAGCTCTGAAAAGGTGAATTCAGGGTATGTTAATGTAACTCAGTGACTATTTATCACCCATGACCTAGCAATCCTTCAGACTGATAAAATCATGGCAGGGGTGAGTCAGAGGCTAAATAGTTATCAACCTAGTTCCTTAATTCAATTAATAAGAGACGTCGGAATTTTAAATTCAGCACCTTGCTTATCTCTACGCACTTCTTCCAGATGATTCAGTTTTCTCAGCCTTTGTCTACTTTGGCATGCTGTACGCTCCTAGGGCATTCTCAAGGCAAACAGGAAGCTTGAGAGTGCTGAAACATGTGAATTCCTACATTACGAGTTTGCGTGGAAGTATTTTGTGAGTGTGATTTCTTGTATTGTTAAATCTTGATAACTCTCACACAACTATGAAATTACAACTTGTACTTTTCATAGTCTGATGAAAACAGTTATCAAGAGACTCGAACAGAGTATAAAGTCCTTAAATCTCAGTTTTTTCTATTGGGAAGGAACAATTGATCTCTGCTAAAGATAGTGTTAATGTTACTTTTGAAAACCATAGGGATGGGAAACACATTTATAGATTACACCCAATTGGCAATTTTTCTGAAGTTCTCTGTTTTGCTACATACAGTTATCTCAGCTGAATGCCCAGCCATTTTTTCCAGGTCCTGCAAGAGTTGTTCATAACTTGGCACATAGACAGCTGTCTGTGTCTTTGCTTTGCACCGATAATCCCCAAACCATCTTTCTAGTATTTGATGATAGCAACTCACTTCCTTTAGTTCTGCAATGATGTTTGGTCCACTGTCTTCTTGTATAAGGTTGAAACCCAAAGCTGCTTACTCTGTTACCCTCAGGACAGCAAAATATTTACTAAAACTATCAACTTGGCAGAGTTTTCAAAAATGGAGTTTAAATTCCATTTATTCCACTTTATCCTGGTTATCTTGCGTAATATTTTTAATGTGCAGCCAGTTCTTTTTCTTTGTTCATTTGTAGCACACTTTGGATGTTTTTTCTGAAACTCTACTTCCTTTAAAAAGAGAAGAGGATGGAACATCAATTTAATACCTTGAAAGAGAAGTGGAATATTGGCATGAGCAATAACTAACTTCTAAATAAGTTAGTTGTTTCAATTCAGATTGTTTTGAAAAATGCACAGATGACTGTTAAACAGTATATTACTTTCTTAGAGAATTGAGAACTGTGTAATTACTCTTACAGTCTACCCCTGTATAACTTTTGAACCTGCTGGCCCATTTCATCCAGTTACATCAAGTGCTGAGATGATTAGGATACAAAACTGTATGAAATGCTATGGCTAACTCACAGAGAGGAGGAGTAAGGAGCTCCTGCAGTCCCAAACAGAATTCCCTTTTTGAGGGCAAGGTGGATAGCAGACGATTGGTGGGAGGGTGGTTTGGCAGTGGGACAACCCACTGCAGCTCTGGTGTCTGCCTGTCTCCTGCCATAACAGTCCTGGGAGAGAGACAAGCTTATTGGCATGGGGCAGGCCTTCTTTTTCCCCTCATTATGAAAGTAGGTTGGTTTGTTTTCACATGTCTTCTCTACAAGTACCTGAAAGGAGGTTGTAGCAAGATGGGGAACAGTCTCTTCTCCTAAATAACAAGTGACAGGACAAGAGGAAATGGCCTTAAGTTGCACCAGGGGAGGTATACACTGGATTATTAGGAAAAAATTTCTTCATGGACAGGGTTGTCAAGCATTGCAACAGACTGTCCAGAGACAGTGGAGTCATCGTCCTTAGAGGTATTTAAAAGCCATGTAGATGTGGCACCTCGGGACGCAGTTTAGTGGTGGACTTGGCAGTGCTGGGTTAACAGTTGGACCTGACAATCCTAGAGTCATTTTCCAACCTAAATGATCTATGACTCTGTGGGTTTAAAATTAATGACAATATGTCTTCAGTGTATGGTGCATTTGTAGGCCACAGTGGCACAGAGGGATAACAGAGGTGGTGCTGATGGGGGAGAGTTTGGTTATCATGGACCACCTGGTTACGTGCCATGGGAGAAGTTAGCCTGCAGACAACTGAGTGCTAGCACAGCTAGTCAGTGGCTTGCTCTTGCTCTTCATTTGGAGAGCTCAGCTCTCCTTACGGAACTGGTCCCCACACCATGAAGCACATGGTAGTCGCAGCTGGTCCATGGCGGTGAGATGAGCATGTGAAGAGCCTACACTCAGCCAGGATTTCTCGGACTTCCCTCTGTGCCAGTAGCTCTGCATCAGGCCCAGCTTCTGTCAAACACAAGGATGTACAAACCAGGGCTGGAGCCTGGGGATTTCCTTCAGGCAGGAGAAGGAAGGCTAGGAGGGAATCAAATGCAGCCTTCCACTGGCATAAGGGGGTTTATAGAGAAGACAGGGACAGACTCTTCACAGAGGGGAATAGAAAGGACAAGAAACAATGGGCTCAAGTAATACCACAGGAAATTATGGTGGAACGTAAGGAAAAAATTTGTCATGGTCAGCGCAGTTAAGCCATTAAACAGGTTGCCCAGAGAGATTGTGGAATTTCAGCTTGCTTTGATGAGACCCTGAGCATCCTCATCTGGCTTTGAGTTCCTGTTTTGAGTGGGGTTTGGACTACATGGCCCCAGGAGGTCCCTTCCAACCTCAATTAACTTATGACTCTTTAATTCTAAGAAGAGGTCCACAGGAAGAAAATGTGGGGATGCACTGCACAATTCACTCTGCAATGTGCAGTACAGATATTCCCTCTGGCAGTAACAGTACTATTCAATGGGTGTGGTGGTGAACCAATTTATGTAACCCTCTTTTATCTCTTCCATTGTAGCAGCTTCCTCCTCATTTCCTGAGACATTTTGCAGTGGATTGCGAATTCGTTTCACTTCTGCCTTTGTTATGAAATAATGTAAATCTTTTGACTTTAAAGGCACATTTCAAATGGTTCAATCAAAAAACTCTGCGGGAAGGAGAGGAATTAGGTAGAGGAGAAATTGGTGGAAACGTTACTCAGTTGTCTTCAGCGGAAAGCTTAAGTTTACAGTTGGTTGACTCTGTTCTTAAACTCTATTCTTAAAACTTTGTCAAAGAAATTAGTTTCTTACATAGGAATTGTTTTTGTGCAACCCAAAACACTGTGCCCAGGATAAAAGCACCTGCTCATCTAGTGCTCATGTAGCTGTTTGTCATGTCAGAATAACTTCAGCATGCACAGAAACCTTGCTGAAAGATTGTGAGTTTCCCAGCATTGTGGTCTGGAAAAGGTCGCTCCTTTCCAGACTTTCTGTTCTTTTTGTTCTTGTTTTGGGACGGTATTTCAGATGTGTGCTGTGCTGTATTGGTATTACTGAGAGTGGTTCACATTAGGTGAGATAATTTTTATAAAAAGGCAATTCGGAGTTTAGTAGAGAACTTTGAAGAAGCTGCTGTTTAAAGTCTCAGGAGAGGGGATAAGGGAAAGAACAAAATGAGAGTGGAGTAAAAAGAAAGAGCGATTTAACTTGGGAGAAGATAGAAGATCTCAAGGAAATTGAATTCGGGAAGAAAAAAAGTATAATAGATTACAAGTGTTTATACGCAAACACTGACATAGTTTCCTTTTTCTACTTAAATAATAAAAACCATTCAATTTTCGACCCTATATTTGGTGTCACTGATTTTTTTATGGAGTTACAAGTTATTTAGTCTAGGCAAGTACATACAGCTTTGGGCAGGAATGTTGTGTTAGTCTAAGCACACAGGTGCTCCTGAAAGACTCGAGAACATCAGATCTGGAGTTTGAACCAACTAAGGACATTTGAAAGCCACTGACATTCAAAGTTCCATTAACTATGCAAACTATTATTTGATATCAACTACTTTTTTTTTTAACTAGTAATTGAGGTACTTCATAATTTTTTTTTTTTAAGGGGATGATATAATCTTTGAAGATGAAATTGAAGCGTTGCAAGTGCAAGTGGATAAGCTTACTGCGATGGGAGTGAACAAAATAATTGCACTAGGACATTCTGGTTTTACCGTGGACAAAAATATTGCCCAAAAAGTGAAAGGAGTGGATGTTGTGGTTGGAGGACATACAAACACGTTTCTTTACACAGGTATTTTACTTCTTACTAAAATGTTGCTTCTACAGCAAAGCTGAAACTGTTTCCTCTTTACACTCTGAGAACTTTCACCAATATAGTTTACTGCTGGCTGCAGTCAGCCTGATTCTTTGCTGGTACATATCCATAACTTCCATGGAAGGAACCAATTCAAAACAGTCTGTGTACACAAGGTACCATAACTCACTGAAAGGTTCCTTAATGCTGTGGGTGTTCAAAGTGACCTATACAAAGTGGGAGGGAGGAGTAAAGATAGTAACGCTGATAAATTAATGCTAAACATACTGTACCTGTTTCAAGCTCACACCTATAACGGACTAAATAAGATGTCTATTTTTAAACTTGTATGTGATTTAACCTGAAAAATCAATCTTAAAAGACTTCCAGAATGGTACCCACATCAGTTTTGTCTAGAATCTGATTCTGTATTTATATGTGTCCATTACCCTGCCATTAAAACACTTTTCCCAAGTTTCCTCTGTGTCTTTCAGTCCCACTTTTAATCTCTGAATTTATTCTTTTCTCTAGAGTTAGATGTGATTCTAGAGACAAGCACTGCTGATCTGATTTCTCCTGCAGTAATGCTACTTTAGGTGAAACCTGTCATCAACAGCTTTCCCAGCACTGCTGCCTTCCCCATTCCAGCATGTAAAGACATAAGTAAAAGAATGGCTGTTTCGTTGTTCTGTTTGCTTCAGTTTTTTAAGTTCATTAAGTTTAGCAGAAACTTCAATAACTGATTGAGACTATAATGGGAATTTTCTGTAATTTTCAGAAAAATTTCCAGGGGGATAGCACCATGTACCCTAGGAACTTAAACACTTCAAAGGTTTGCACTGTCCATTATCCTCTCCTCTCCCTATTCATCTCCTCTCTGTTTCTCATGCCTTTGTCTCATCTGGTCTCTCACCTTTTGTTATCCCACTTGTTAAAAAGAAACAACTGCATGCCACAGTTATGCATTAAGCAGATCAGAATATCTCCTAAATTTGACCTCAGGGAGTAACCTTGATGACTAAGCTGAAGGCACAAAGCATTTACACACCTACCTACAAGTAAGAGGTCACAAACACTTTGCATGGGGGTGCAGCAGAGAAGTGGCCAAACTGGAACAAACCACAGGACCAACTATCCTAATATCTTGTCTGTAAGAGTGACCAAGGGGGAAGGGTGAGGGGACTGGAGAAGGCTGTGGAGACCCTTTACTCAGATCTGCCCCCACTTCCCACCAGCTTGCATCTCAAGGACTCCCTAAGACAGAAGTGGTGTCTTGATATTTACTAGCTCCACTGGAATGTTTCTTTCCTGACCTTGCCCCATCTCCTCCTAACTACATTCAGCTTTCACAACAGCCTGTAGCAGGGCGTTCCACCGCTGACCTGCACATCCTGCAGAGACCATGGTCTTATCCGTGTGCAGTCTGCAATTTTACCAAACTGTTTTTGAGATGGGAGAAACAAGGATACATGCCGTATTCAAAGTGCGGATTTACATTGTGGATTTACACAGTGGAATTGTTGGCTAATGCCTGTTGAGAGATTGTGCCTCATAGTGGTAGCCATAGCAGTCAAAATACCTTAGTGGGCGTGGTCCAAAGAGGTGCCACTTGACACAATTTGGAATCGTGATCTGAAGTGCTCCAGGAGTTATCTCAGTTCATATCCTGTCTAGATCTGTAGTTCACATGCACATCTCTTGTCATCCCAGAGAGTACCCTACTGTCAGACTGGAGACTAGGTCAAGCTGTTCCATCCCCCCCATCTGAAGCTGTCCAAGATTCACAAGGCCAGAGAGAGCACACAGCATGAGACTCTGCAGCCTTCGGGTTAAAGAGCTCAGCTGGGAGTGAGTTCTGGTCCCTTTTCCAAGGCCTCTGCTGTTTTGATAAAACAAGACTGTCTTACTTTTTTTATGTATACTGGCAAGGTAAGAAAAATAAAAAAAGGATTAATGTCTGGGGGAGATGCACCAAAAATATATTTATTTATTTATTTATTTTCAAAATATGATTTTTTATAGAAAGTGATCTGAATATATAATTTTTATCCCACGTGCTGTGAGGCACATGCTAATTCATTCAGGAGCATCATGAGTGCATTTGTGAACCATTCCCTGTTGAGTCAAAGCCATCAGCCAAAATTCACGGTGGAATAACTGTGTCTGTGGAGGTGATTTCCCGGCAGAGTAAAACATTTAATTTGAAGTGTCTCTGTGTGTGTGTGTGTATATTAAGCCTATAAGCTCTCATTTAAATCAAGAGGTGTAATCAATAACTGGCAGTAGAGTTTAGGAGAGTGTTTCAGCTTAGTCTAAGCAAAGATGTACCAGCTGGTCAGCTGAATCTTTCCGTCGTGGAGGTTTAGAGACATACTGCTCATGCCAATTTATTACCTCTATAGAGGTATCTTAATGTAAGGGCTTAATGTTGGACTAGTCCAACCTGTCTGTAAGGCATTTGCCAATCTCTGGTTTAACCTCAGATTATATGGCAAATGTTGTCTTGACTTGTTCAGATGTGCCAACA
The DNA here is from genome assembly GCF_022539395.1 of Myiozetetes cayanensis. NCBI lineage: Eukaryota > Metazoa > Chordata > Aves > Passeriformes > Tyrannidae > Myiozetetes > Myiozetetes cayanensis. Next base: position 79,797,988 of record NW_026087411.1, on the reverse strand, counting down.
CTGGGTTTGTAGAACTTGTTCAAACAGTAATGGTAATTTTGTGTTGGAGCAGTTTAATTTCTGGTTCTGATCAGAATGGATCAAAATGATCCATTTGAAAATGCAGTGTATTGGCTAAAGCAGGGTAAGAAGATAGAAAAGTGTTACAGGTTCTTCCGTTACCCAGCATGAGTTTGTGCATTTGTAATGGAACAGCACCTCACACTTTGACTGAGATGGGTGCATGAATTCTAGTGCTGTGTTCTTCGGGGATAAGATGCACTGAAAGGCCTTTGCATGTCAGAATAAATATATCCATCTTACAATGGAATAATGTCATAGTGGTAATTAATCCTGCAAGGAAGTATCAGTATCAGAAAGTATTTCAGAAAGCAAGAAATGAGTAAGGCTCTGGACAAGCACTTAAGCATGCAGAGCTGACGTAAACTAAAATGAAAACCAGAAAAGAATAACTTTCTAATGCTTTGCTCATTAGATGGCTACAGAACAGCAAGTTCCAAAACCCCCAAAGGCACTTTTGCATGCATAAAGCCTGTAGAGTTTGTATTAGCTACAGGTTTTCTTAAATTCTTCCCAAAATAAATGAATAATTAAGTGGTTCCACCACTCTGTTGTCCAGGCTGAAAGTAGGAAAACTAGTTCTGTGGTAAGTTTGGTTCAACTTGCAGTTTATTACAGCTATTCTCCCTGGAGACGAGGAGGGATTAAGAGCAAAATATGAATCATACTGGACTTCTAGAAGGAACATTTGTCATGCTGCTTATCTTAGGATTTCATATTATGTAAACAGCTGTAAATCGAAGGAAACAAGTTGTTCTGTGAGCAGTGGAAGTAAGGAGCTCGCTTTCCTCTGGATCCACATTCTCTGCACCTGCTCCCCCGTGCTGCCACCCCAATGGCACCCCAGCTCTCACCAGCAAATGGATGGGAAATACCACCCACTTTGGGACAGGAGAAAGCACCAGGCTTTGAGAGGACTCTGTAGTGGGGCCTGCCATGCAGCTCATGATGACTCTCAGAGCTGCCCAACCTTGGTTCTTCCCTGATAGTGGGGTAGAAATACTGACAGGAGTAACACCAGAGAGAGATACCACTCAAATTATGTTGTCAAGGAGACAAGGCTGCTACTCTTGAGACAAGGGCTGTGCTGTGTAGTTCTAGCTTTCTTTGCCTCTTTTCCCCACTGTGCCATTTTTTAATTCTTTGGTAGCCTATGCCAATTGAGCTGAGATACTGCCTTGCTTTAATCCATCTGTTTCCAAGTCTTACATCTAATCAGTTTTCAGACTTTGCAGGTTGATAAGAGTTCCGTGACCATGGAACTCTAATGCTTATGAAGTTTGTTTTTGTGGGGGGTTTGCAGCCTGTCTGAAATTTTGTAGGCTGCTGAGTCCAGTCAAAAAAAAAAAAAAATCAGTTGGCCGTATGCACAAATTCTTGCACCTGCTTGTAGGCATCCTGACTGCATATTAACCATCACAATAGTTCAGACTTTTTCGTATCAAGTCCTATGTATGTTTTACGAAGATTCTCATTTTCTGTCTGATGCAGAATAAAGTAGTGTGAAGGCTCAATAAACTTTTCACCCAGAGGCTGGTATGTTTGCATTACTGAGAGTTTTAGATTGCAGTGGTTGGAATGAAAAGTTCCTTTGTTGCTACTGTGACATGATGTCATGGAGGACTGTGCTGTCACACTTAACTTGAAAAACACTGTGGCAGTTATTCGAGTTCGTGTCCTGAAAACAAAATTGCCTCTTATGAAATAACTGAACAATCAAATGTGTGCTTGTCGTCCAATGCATTCATTGTCGTTTCTGCCTTATATCCTATTTGGGTTTTTTTAAGGCTGGGAAATGTTTGAAATGACATTCTAATAATTCCTTGAAGGTCACATAAGCTGAACACTGACTTTACATGTTTATTCCATGCAGGCACCCCACCCTCTACTGAAGTGCCAGCTGGCCCATATCCATTCATGGTTGACTCAGATGATGGGAGGAAGGTGCCAGTTGTACAGGCTTATGCTTATGGAAAATATCTTGGTTACTTAAATGTTACATTTGACAAGAAAGGAAATGTAGTTGAAGCAGTTGGGAACCCCATTTTGCTGGACAGCAGTATCCCTGAAGGTATGTGGACTAGACATTTGAATTTGCCTGCAGCACTCTGCTACAATTCAAGTCTTGTTATGTTAAATACAGTGTCAAAGATTTCAGTTTTCTTCCTGAGCTTGCTGTTCTCTTCTGTGTAGGGTTCAGCCTGTGTTGCAGTTGAATATGCACATATTCAGTGTGTGGTTTTATTTATTTAAAAACCCTGAAAGTCCTATTGTAGGATTTCAGGTGATACACTACCTTACCATTTTGTAGAACTCGTTTTAGCTAGTTGTGTAGTTATGATTTAAAAGATTATGAGCACTAATTTACACTGTTTTGCCAGAGACTGGGTTCTTCAAAATAGAGTTTAGTGCAATATGGGAAAGTGGAAATGTTCCAGAAAAGACTTGGAATACTCTACCAATGTGCAAATATAATACACAAACCCATGACTTCTTGTTTTCAGTGCTAAGTGTGTTCAGTGTTTTAGATCTGAAACATTCAAAGAACTGGGAGGAGGAGAGTCTCTTTGTCGCTTTTTGTTTGTAACTCTGAGCTCTGCTACTTGTTTCTTTGTCAGCTCTGTAATTAGTGGGGCTGGTTCTCTAGCCTTTGTTTTTTCTCCAGTGTTTGCTGCATGAAGTTCTGAGCTTTTATAAGACTCTCTAGGTTCTACCTGAGTATTTGTAAAATAAATCCTTTAAAAATTATCTGTTCATAGATATTTGCTGTGTTATTCTCAGAGAGCTATTGATGTAATGAGATGATGTAAAGGGAGTTTACATTCTCTCTCTAACATCAGTAAAAGTAAAAATTCAGATATATCAGTGCTGTCATTTTATAAATGATGCTCTTGTTGACACATGTAAGCAAATTGATTAAAACTAATAGCTGATATAAAATAGTTGTGATACCTGTCCGCATATACAAGTATCCTTGGTTTTTTTCCTGAAATAATTAAATTAGCACATGACAGACGGATGTGCATAGAGAATTAATTTCTATAAAGGGTTTATTCCTTGACATTGACGTTGGAGCTAGTTTTACTTTTAGCACAACAAACAGGGGAAAAAAATGATATCAAATAAAGACCAACCTCACTTGTATATTCAAAATTCTCTCACTTGTGACAGTAGGTACTAGAAAGCCCATCACTCAGAGGTCAGAACAGGACTGGACAAAAGTATTTGAAAGTGTTACAGAGGAGATAATCTTGCTGTGGCACAGGACTAGCTTGTTCACTTGATTGTCCCATCCTGCCTTCTCCCTTTACAGGCATTGTTTGAAGTGAATATAGATGTCATTTGATTGAGAATCCTTTAGGGAAAGTGTAACATTTTAGAATCATGAACAGGTTAGTTGGTTTTTTTCTCCTAAGGTTTGTATTCACTGAAGTGTCACTGATATGAGTGAGGTATGTGCAATGCTTATTTTACACTTGTCTATTACTTTATAGATGAGCACATTAAAGATGAAGTGGAAAAATGGAGAGAAAACCTGGGGAATTATTCTAAAGAGATTGGAAAAACTAGTGTTTACCTGAATGGTACAAGCCAAGCATGCCGTTTCCAGGAATGTAACATGGGAAATTTGCTTTGTGATGCCGTGGTAAGATGTTTCCACCACAGGTGGCAATGAAGGGGTTAATCCAGAGCTATCAGATGAAATGCTTCCCAGCCTCCAAACCATCAGCACATGGACTCTGTGCTGCTTTTCAAAACTGTAACACGTCCCTGGGAAGACCTGGCAGAAGCAAGGCTATAATGAATCTTGCTGTATAAAGTAAGGAGCAGTTTATTCTTTGTGTAAAGCCTCACACAGAGAACAGCTTGTTAACAGCTGGCTCTGGGGCTGCAGTTTTAAGGGACGTGGCATTCTGATCTAAGACCCCATTCCTCAAAGAGCAGAGCTCAGCTCCCCTGCCCCACTCCTGCCTCACTCTGGGCCCCTGTTCATGGCACTTGCCCTCTGCCCCTTTCATTACCCACTGGGCTCTGCTGCCACTTTAACGCACAAGCACTGGAAAAAAGTCTGGGTCATGGTTTCTGCCAAGTTGCTGATATGAATTGTCCCCCTGAGAAGCCCAAAAGTTGCCTGCTGAAGCAAAGTGGGGGGAGAGGCCATACACACAGCCAGGCACAGAACACCCCAGCCCAGAAGGAGCCACCAGCCCCTGCGGCATCCTGCCAGGTACCACTGGACTTCAGCAGTCCCGGAACACCAGAAAGTCTCTTTACAAGAACTCACTTCCAGTTTTTAAACTACCTGGTTTTGATTGCTTTACTGCCCTGCATCAGCACCATTTCCTTTGGGTGTTTCAGGGAAAAGCATTCACTACTGTGAAAGTTTCCAGAAAATGAGCTTTGCCCTAAATGTCCTGCAGTATTGCCACAAAGTCAAGGGCCAATTAATAATCATGAGTTTTCATTTAGATATGTCCCCAAAGCTATTTATCCAGTCCTTGTGATTGCTTTTATTGTAATCCTTCAAATATTTCTTAGTTCACGGGCTAATTTACAAATCAGATTAATATTTGGGAATTCCGTGTACAGTTCTACTAGAATTGCAGCACCTTGCTTTTTCTTTCTGCTAGACATTAAAATATTTTTATTGGAAAAAAATATGAACAAATGTCTTGGCCTTTTTCCATCTCAAAGAAATTAACTCCGTAATCTTTCAGAAGTCTGTAGATTTTCTTGCTATGCATTTTATCTCAGGGGGTGTCAAATTCTACTTTAGTTAAATCCATGTCTCCAGACAACCACCTGCAGTCATCAGTGGATACATTGATGTCTCTTCACATCCTTTGCTTTCCAAGGCACATTCTACACTTGCTTTCCTGTCTGCTAACATGTGTTCAGGGGTATGAAGGTAAAAAACAGACCCTCCTGTTCCATGACCTCTAATATTTAGAGTTGTCCTGAGAAACTGAGAGATTGAGAATTGTAGAAGGCTGATTGAACGCTTGTTCTAGATCAAAACAGAGGTCCATTTAGTTCAACGATATGAATCCAGCAGTAGCCCAGGTATTTTACAAAGGACTTCAAAGGAACTCAGATGTGAAAAGGCTGTGAAATTGGTAACAGCACTGTGTGAACTCTTCTTTTAAATTGCCTCTGCTCAGGGCTGGGAAGTTGCAATCCATTCTTTGATTATGAGTTATAAACATGAGCGTGGATCTGGCCTCAGGGAATATCTTTGATGACTTAAGCTGAATACACAAAGCATTTATACAGCTGCAGGTCAGAGATTGCCAACACTCTGCCTAGGGGTGCAGCAAAGAAGTGATCATCCATCCCAATGTTTTGTCTCCAAGACTGAGTGAGGATGGTGGGAGAGCAGCATACTCCTGGACAAACCTGTGGAGTTGCTGTACTCAGATCTGCCTGTTTCTCCCACCAGCTTATAGCTTGGGGATTCCCCAAGCCAGAAGTGCTCTCTTGATATTTACTAGCTCAACTGTAACTTCTGTTCCCTGAATTTGCCCCATTTCCCTTTGCCTTCCTTCAGCCTTCACAACAGCTGGCAGCAGGGTGTTCCACCACTGACCTGCACATCCTGCAGGGACCTTGGTCTGCCTGCTGCTGCCCACTGGCTGGATAACTGCTGGAGGTCAAGTGGTCCTTGCACTGGAACACTTGGTCCCTGTCCACCTTTACATCACTCCTGACTTTACAGGCTTCTCAAATATTTCCTTCTGTTATCTCTTTACCAGGTCAGACAGTCCAAGCCTACACTGATCATTCTATGTTCAGAAGTTTTTCTCTGTCTTTGGCCATCCTCATTACCCTCTCCAAATCTTTCTTAATTTTTTATCATTCTGGAAAAGAAGAAAACACATAGATTACTATCCATCCTCCACGTCTTCTTCATTTTATAGGCTTCTGTCATGTGTTTCATGTATGTCTCTGTGAGACTGAAGTCATGACCATAGTCACTCCTGTATGGAAACCAGTCAGTCCCTTCCATTATCCTAATTTATTTTCTCAGCCTTTTCCTGTTCTACTCAGTTATATCTGAGAATTAACACTGTAGGCTTATCATCCTTATGCAGCTGCATAAATACCTGGCCTCCACTTTCTTTACTACTTAGGATGACACAAGCAAATATTATCCTGTTCTAGCATTTCACCAGAGCCTTGACACCATTGGAGACGTTGCTGTGCAGAGACTTTCTGACCTAGTATGCCTGTTTCCTGTTCCTCCACTGTTCTACATGCCAAGACCATTCCAAACATTAAAAACCAACCATAGAAAAGCCAAAAAACTTAATTCCTTGCAACATATGAGAACTACAATAATTTACTGCTTCTCCTGAGTGTTTTTAACGTACACTAATACTTAAGGTCCTCTTCCCTTCTCAGTTCTCCAAATATGCTTAAATTATTTGTCTGTATCACAGTCACTGGAATCAAAGAATCACTTTTCCTTTGTTCAGCTGACCTGCCCTGGCCATGACGTAGACACACAGACTAGAGGACACACAGACTATTTTGTTAAAAACCAAAATACTTACTTGGATTTTTTAATAACTGTTTTACAGTGGTACTGAAGTTAATGTCAAAAATATAAAACCTTTCTATCTCTTTTCATCTCAGACTCTATCTGGTATAAATTTCCAGAGCTTAGAACAAGTGAAGATAAAATCAGTTTCTACATTTTCCTTTGGTAGCTTTATGAAAATGTCGGGCGTCCGGATAAAAAATCGTGGAACCATGTTTCAATGTGCATCCTGAATGGAGGTGGGATACGGTCACCCATTGATGAACAGAGCACTAATGGTACGTAAAATTACAAGATGAATGACAGCTTTATCAGAAGAAGGAATCAAGTTATGCCAGCCTGAAATACAGTTTTAGTTATGCCTTGTTTCAATGGGATTTGCACAGCGTTTGGAAGTGTTTTCAAACTTTCTCAAATGGTTATACATCATTAGAGCACAACTGCACTCAGATATTGACAGAAGTCTCTAGCATTGTTTGTACACAATGCTTTTTATAACTTCCCTCTCTCTTTGCTGCCTTGGAATAAAGACAGACCTCCTACTGTACAGGGTCATCCAGTATGGTCGCTGGGAGCCTTCAGTAGTCTGCTGTAGAGTAAGTAAAATCTGGGTTTTTCTGAATGCTAAGGTTTTAACACTCTTTATTTTCCTGATACCACATAAATGAAACCTGAAAACAAAAGCTTTTTCAGTTTAGCTATATCTTTCTGTGGGACTACTAGAGTAAATCTCAACCAATTGGAAAAAATTGCCCGACCTTGTAGGAAAAGCTGTGTTTCTTCATCTTAGGTTGGTGGTTTGTCATCTCTTTTAGTGGTGGTGTTTGAATAGCAGAACATGCACTTACATCAAACTCTGATTTATTGGTCTTGATTCTTACCGGATGATAAAAGATGCAGGTTCTTTGTTTGGGACAATATATATGATTTTCACCTCTACCCACCCTCATTTTCTTAAATTGCATTTGCCGTGTTCCTTGTCAAAAACTTAAATTCTAAAATAATTCTGTAAACAAGCAAACAAATGAGTAAGAAGTAAACAAAGTCTCCTTCCCCCAGGCAGCATTACTATGGAAGATTTGCTGTCTGTTTTGCCATTTGGAGGTCGTTTTGATATGGTGAGGTTAAAAGGCTCCACTCTGAAAGAAGCCTTTGAGCACAGTGTGCGTAGATACGGAAGAGGAAGTGGAGAGCTGCTGCAGGTTGGAGGTACGTTTTTTACTTTCCTTTTCTCGGTTTTCCAAACCAGCTATCCCTCCTGTTGGCCTTGTTTATTACACCTGGAAGCCTCCTTTTAAGAATGGAAGTCAAGCTGGCCATATATCTTAAGATAGCTCTGTGTCTTGTACATGCTGGCCAGCTAGCGCTGTTTATCCTGTGTATGTTTAATGGAGACACTGCAGCACACAGGCCACCTCTGTTCCCTTCAGCAGAGACAGTGTTCCCAAGTTGGTTCCCGAACCCACAATGATATCAGTTTAACACTTCAGTTAACTAGAGGAAGATATAATTTAGTGTAGCTGTAACACAGAAGTAGCTACAACAAACCCCAGTTTTCAGTTCTTCACTGGCAGCCTACCTGAAACCCCAGACTGGATGGCTGTACCAGTTATTGCCAAGTGTCAGTTTACCAAAATAATTTTGTGCAATTCTCTAATGATTGCTGACAGTTTCAGAGTTTGTCCAAGTGGCTACAGAATTGCTCCAGTGAATTACTAGGTATTTTATGGATGACCAGTTAATATCAAAAACCTACTTATTTCTTGAATTGCAGCTCTCTGTATGTTTACCCAGATGTGTACCAGGCATGGTAATAAACATGACATGTTTATTCCTGGTCTCTCTGATGCAGTGTCGATTTTATTGCTTATATGGCAGAAAAGCTAAACTTCAAGCTAAACTCTCCCTCCACAAAGCCCAGCAATGGGGGCACATACCCCCACCATGGGATCTCAAACCCTCATGTGCCACAGACACAACCCATGTCTGGCACTTTCATGGGTAAGTCACCATATTTTTAGATACTACTAAGGTAAAGCAGGAGCAAGTTCTGCTTTCTGCCTCCTTACAGAAAGAGAAGACAATCAGTAGCTCTGGAAAGGGTTCAGGACAGAAGATCCTGAGCAGGAAGAGCGCCAGGGTTGGAAAAGCCTCTGTGCTTTGGATGAGCTTTAGTGGCTTCCTGATCTGCAGATTCTTGGCAATGCTGTTCTGGGGTCCTGGCTCTCCCCAAGCTTTGATCAAGGCTCACAACTAGAAATGTTGCTTCTCCTACAGCGAGTAGAAACCGCAAAGTAAAGCCCTGGTTTTTCTATTTTCAGTACAGTACCTATTACCCGTAACAGCTACCAAGTTATGGTGGCTGGCTGGCTTTAAAAAAAGTAATTTCAGCCAACAAGCCAGGGGAATGAGAAAGCATGTGACTACAGAAATAAGGGAAGGTATTTTCATCTTGCAGCATCCTAATCCCATGACTAGTAATTTCCTTCTGTGGAGTAATGATGAGAACAAGCAGATAAGTAACTGAGGTGGGACAGTGCTTCAGCAATTCTTATTCTCTTGAATTTTCTTGTATAAAAGTTGTGTAGTGTGCAAAGAATAAAAGGCATTAACTGGCGTAATTCAGAGCAACACAACCTCTCAGTCACAGAAACTAATGCAAAGAATCAGCTAAAGATGAGGGTGCTGCACAAAGTGACATTCCAACGTGTATTTTTGTAGGCATCCATGTGGTCTACGATCTTTCCAGAGCCCCAGGAAGCAGAGTTGTTAGCTTAGAAGTGCTTTGCACAGCCTGCCGAGTCCCAGCCTACATCCCACTCCAGATGGATGAAATATACAATGTGACTCTTCCATCCTATATGTTATTTGGAGGAGATGGCTATCATATGCTGAAAGACAAAAACATGGGATACAGTAAAGGTAAGTGGGATGCAGTAAAGGTCAGTATGGGCACTCATAGAGCAGCAGACAATTCCAAGAAGTTAAAAGAACTTTCTACAGTACTGGTCTCAGACTTCGTGTCTTTACTGGTTTAAATTTGCTTCTAATCTGATAGCTCTGGTTTTGGTTGTAGCCAGCAACTTTATTTTAACTTCTTCAGTGAAATCACAAGTCTCAAAGTGAAACTGAGCCTTACCAGTACAGCAGTGCTCAAGGAGCACTTCTAAGGTCATGGTAAACCACAAAAGCAGCAAAACTTGCACCATGGAGACTGCATCTTATGTGTACTGCCTTGTACTGCCTGCACACCTGGTTTGTTAGACCTTGAACTTCCACTGTGTAGAAGTATTCGGAAAGACAGAATTGTCACCTCTACTGCTAAAGGACATGCAGCTCAGGCAAGCAACACAGAGGGTGAAAATTACAACCTGCTCTGCAGGAATTAGCCTGCCCATCCAGAACCAGTGGGATTCTCGAGAGTCCTGCAGGCAGCACTATGAAAGGTGCTACAGACACCACGCCAGAGAGGTAGAAAGGAAGTGTTTTATAATGCTAAGTTAAGGTCCTCTAAAGTTGCATGTGAAGTGTTAGAAGCTCAGCGTTTGTACAACTGACATGTCCACCTTCTTCGAGAAACTAAAATGCTGAGATTAGAAGAATGTAATGCTGTATTAAAAAACCCCACAAAAAACAAATAACAACAAAAGCATTTTAAGATCACATCTACATTTTGCCAAACTTTAATTTTGTATGTCCTGCTTCTGGATGATAAAAACACACTTTTACCCCCAAAAATCTTGCTTTTGGACCTTTGTTATAGACTATTATTTTGTTTCTACAGGTGTTTCAATTTAAAATTGATTCTCACAGGTAGGACTGGTATTTTAGATCAGGTTCAACCTACAGCTTGTAAATTTAGAGAAGCTGTAGTTTTCAGTAAATATCCATGTATGCAGAAATAAATACCCAGAGGTATAAATCATTACTAATAATGAAAGGGAACAACTTGTAAAGTCTTCCAGTATAGCAAGGGGGTAAAACTATAACTACTGTTAGGATGGAGGACTACACTTCAGGATTGTAAGAGCTTGGATCAGAAGGGGCTTGTGACATCGCTGGCAGCAGTTACTGAAGAGGGTCTTCCACTGCAGAAACTCCACGTTATACTTTGTGTGCACACAGCAGCGCACAGACTAGAAGTTCCTCCTAAAAAAGTAAAGTTAAATTTGAGAAGGTGATAGCTCTGCCAGGTCTACAGCCCTCTATCCCAAACAGGTAGGACACTATCTCAGTCTACCTAAAACTGATTGGAAATAAGTACTGTAACAGATACAAAGCAAGACAGGCAATGCAAAGAGAATTTTTTTTTTTTGTATTTTGTAAAATACAAGTTGCTACCAAAAATTCTGGCTACAAACCACACAGGTGATTTGAACTCTCCACACTCCTACACAGTCTCGATGTGTACTAAATTAAGCACTGCAAGCCACAGAAACCAGTTTAGAACTTGAGCTAAAACTGCAATTTTAAGACAGTTTCTTAAAGAACTCTTAAGAGCTTGGCTGCTGCAGAGAACACTTTTTTATGTTTGTTTGTTTAGGTGAACCCGATATTGAGGTTGTTTCCCGCTACCTACAGAGAATGAAGAGAGTTTACCCAGCAGTTGAAGGTCGAATAAAGTTTTCTTCTGGAAGTCTTAACAAAGCAAGTCTTACCCTGATCTCTGCACTGTTCACTGTAACATTCTTGCATACTTGATTGTTGCTCTCTATGGGTTTTTTTGGAGGAAGAAAGAAGAGACGATGCTGATGAAGGGAAAAGAAGAACTGTTCTCTTGCCTCTTTTCTTCCACCTTACAATGAACAAGCAGTGAGGTTGCTACATGTTAGCAGTACGCAGCCCAATCCATTGTCTTTTATCTTGTAGTGCATCGAAGCACTCTGTGCAGAGTGAGGGGGCAGAAGTCATGACTTCTCTTGGTCTGAATCCGCAGATACCCAGCAATTTGGTTTGAGGTTTCAAGAAACAAAGTGCCAGTGAATACTTACTGCTCAATCATAAAGCAATGACAAACTGTAATGGGGTATTTTTAAACTGTCAAATTCTCTTAGATGCCTTGGATAATGAGTTAAGAACCTGATTCCAGTAATGTAAACAAGCTTCTAGGAATGGATTTATTATAGGTGTATATTCCTTTCTTTGATCTCCACTCAGGGTTAAAGTTTTCAAACCTAATTATTTCTACTTTGCTTCCAGTCATATTTATCATACCTACACCAATATCTGAAAGAGCTGGATTAAAATCAGTGCCATGAAAATTATGAGGTCCATTTAACATACAATTTTTAAAAGTTTTTGGTTTAGTTTTGAAGATGCAGCATCTCATGTTTTCCATTAGTAAAGGATGCAATGAAAGCTTGATTTTGATAAATTTTAACAAATTAGTATTATTCATTCTTTAATATGACCAGTTTGGGGACTGTATCTAGAGCAAGAACATAATCTATGACTGTGTTTCATATATATATATATGCTCAATTTTTTACCTTTTCCAAAGAACAAAGCACAGGACTCCTGCCTGTTACTCTGTATCAGCAACATTCCCAGATAATGTCAGATATAGGCATTGACTCCTGCAGCACTGTGGCATCCTCTGGAAATAGCCAAGGTAATGGGGCTTTTTACAGCATAACCCAGTTTTATGATAACTGTGATTATACCTCAAAAGTCCGTCTCTTCTATGGGAAGGCTGTGTTTAAAAAATACTGCTGTAAATACAGGTTAGTGAGTATGAAATTAAAAATCAGACTAAATGCTAAGTGTACACTTCTGATGCTTTATCAAGAAGTGATTGATTAAAATGAGTGCAAACAACCATTATTTTTTCTAAGTTCATTCACACTGAGAGTTTTAACATCAATGTGTTTTCATATTGTTCAATGCTGTTTTAAACTGATTATCAGTGTTTTGAATAAACCCGCTTTGTTTTTCTGGAAAGCTCACTACACTCTTTTTCAACCCTGAAGCTACTTGGCTCTTAAATTCACTGCACCTGCAGATTTCAAGGAGAAGGTGCACTAAGATTAACACTCAGTATGTTTAAATTTCGAGAGCTTATTCATTTCCACATACATTCAAAAGTTGTGCATGAAAAGCTCTGGACTACACAGCTGCTGCAACAGGACCACAAATGACCTTGTCACACTACTTGTTACATCCTGGCATTGATGGTTTGCCAATACCAGTCCTTAAAGGAGTTAATTTACAGAATGGTCTTACCCAAATCAACATAAAACCAGTAACAGAGAGGGCACTTATGGACCAAACTGTACCTGCAAACCAACATTTAGAGTTGTAACACAACTCCTTTGGCATAGCCAGAGAGAAGAGAAATAACAATATTACCTTCCTTTCACAAAGAGAAGGAAAAGGCTTGCAATAGTAATACAGACAGATAACACAAACTGTATTGACAAAGAACACCAATGCTTCATTAGGTTGGTTTGTAGCAAAGGAGAAAATGAGTACTGTCTAAAAATAAAAACTGAGGGATGCCTACTAAAGTATTGCTGTATTGTTCTGTGAGTAAAGCTTGTTAAAAATCCACACATGAAAGTCCATTTCAAAGTCTCTTTTATAAAGGCTGGGCCAACAAATTAAGATTTACAGGAAAAATCTTCCACCCAATTTTATAGGTATAAATTTTTTAAAAATGCTGTGAACAGACTTGCATCCTGGGATGCCAGATGTCAGAAAAAACCACAACAATCCCAGGTAAGAAACTGCAGAAAAATAAAGGCTAAGGTAAAAGTCAAAACCACTTTTCACACCCATTATTACTTTAAGAATGCTTTAGATTTGAAGGTCAGGTATTACACAGACTTAATTACACGTTATTTTCCATGCTCACAGAGAGCACGAAGGCCAAAGATAGTTTTGAGATTATATATATGCAATAGATTCAATCATGTAAATTCGTTGTTTTAAAAAATAGTAAAATTTGTTAAGACAGTTAAAAATAATGAGAGCATTCTACAACTTCTTCCAAACATTTTTTTCTACATATCCTTTAAGGAAGACATCCAGTAATTGCTCTTTTGGTAAAGTGTAAGTTGGCTGATCTCCCAGCTGCTTTATTTGATGTCATCCTATAATTTCATACATGGAGAGATTTGGGGGAAATTAATTTGACTTTTACTTTTAAAACAAATTTTAAACAAAAAGTACAGATATTTTATTTACTTCCAACTGATATTAGATTTGTATGTCTTTATTGAATAAAGATATTTTTTAGAACTTAAATTTTATGTTATTTACAACAAAATATACAAGGCAAGGTTAAAATGTCACATGTCCATTACAAAAGTGCACAGCAGATGCTACTGGGTGTCCAGCAAGGTCCGTTCACTCACATCCAACTTGACACAGAGCTTGTTTCCTTCGGACCCTGTTAAACAATAAGGGCAAAAAAATTTACTTTCTAGGTTTGAAAATGCATATTTACATAGAAAAGACTGAATTGAGCTGTAATCATGAATAGTATTTGAAAACATCCACTTGAAACCAGAGTTAAGAGAAAGGATGGCTACTGGGTTTTAATACTGTTTGTCAAAATACGTATTTTCTTCTCTCTCTGGAAGTTCTCACCTCTCCCATTCCTAACTGCTAAATACAGTTTTCTTAACAGCAATTTTCTGCTCTGGAAATGGTAGTGGAGCGATGTTTTTTCAGGTGGATTTCTTTCCTTCCTCTGCTAGGAATGCTTCTCCCCTTCTCAGCTGTCCATTTCCTTGCATCCTGTCTGACGGACTTCCAAGGGACTAGCTGCACATTGTATCAGAGTTTTTCGGCTCTTATCCTTCGACCTTGCTCCCTTACACATGCTGCCACCGAACACATCCAGTGATCCAGCACGTATCCGCGCTGGTACGTGTAGCAGGAAATACCTCCGAGATACCAATCTCAAGAGTGGAAGCAGACGGACATCCCTGCTAATTACAATTTTCCCATTTCTCCCATCGCAGTTTTCTCTGCCAAAGGAGCAGTGCTCAAAACATAACTTCCAGGATGCTCAGTTTTCCCTTTAAGTGATGACTGACATGAAGTATTTTTCTGTTCTTCACTGTAACTTCAAACACATTTTGGCATGAAGCAGCTCAAAAAGGACTAGTCTCTGCTGAACAGAGAGGACAGGATTGATTCCCCCCCCGCAATATAACAGATAGCTAAGTAAGAACTAGTCATTACTTTTAAACTTCCCCATTACAATTTTTAGGAGGAAAAAATTCTCTTTCCAAATGGCTTCACAGTCTGTTTGCAGTGATTTCGGGGAAAACATTTTTCAGGGCTCTAGATGAAAACCACTGCCACTCCTCCATCCATACCCTCTCCATCTTGCATTTCCCTTCTCAGCCTTGGTCCCACTGCTGAACATCACAGATGCAGCACTTTGTTCTGTGTTGCTCTCTGTACATCCAAAATAGGAAAATAGCTGAAGTTTCTAGGTGAAATATTTTTCTTCCTTTCCCCTACTGACATTTGGGCCAGTGATTCCCTTGCTCTGTTCCCACCAGCTTCAGTCACAGGGAAAGGGGAAGCCCAGCCCTCAACTCTGCTGTTTCACCAGGAGGAATCAGAGCAGGGTTGGGGTTGGAAGATACCTCTGGAGGTCTCTTAGTCTAGACCTCAAGCAGAACCACGTAGAGATGGTTGCCCAGGACCATGTCCAGACAGCTTTTGACTCATCTCCAAGGATGAATACTCCATAGCATCCCCAGGACAACCTGTGACAGTGCTTTGTCACCCTCACAGTGAAAAAGTGTTTCCTGATGTTGAGAGGGAACCTCTTGTGTTTCAGTTTGTGCCTGTTGCCTCTGGTCCAGTTACTGGGCACCAGTGGTTCTATCCTCTTTGTACCATAACCTCAGGGATTTACATACATAAATAAAATCCTCTGAGCTTTCTCTTCTCCAGGCTGAACAGTTCCCACATCTCTCAGCCTCTTCTCATTGGAGAGATGCTCCAGTTCCTTCATCATCCTCATGGCCCTCCACTGGACTCTCTCCAGTATGTCCATGTCTCTCTTGTACTGGGAAGCCCAGTCCTGGACACAACACTTCAGATGTGGCCTCACCAGCACTGAGCAGAAGGGCAGCATCACCTCCTTCAACCTGCTGGAAACACTCCTGATGCAGCCCAGGATATTGTCAGTCTTTTGTTCAACTTTGTGTCTACCAGGACACCCTGGTCCTTTTCTGCAAAGCTGCTTTCCAGCTGCGTAGCCCCCAGCCCATCCTGGGGTTGTTCTTTCCCATGAGCATGACTTTGCACTTCCCTTTTTCAACTTGCTGAGGTTCAGGAGGTTCCTGTCAGCCTGTTTCTCCAGCCTGTTTAGGTCCCTCTGGATGACAGCAGGACCCTCTGGTGTATTAACCAAAACTCTTCCCAGTTTTGTGTCATCATCAGCCTTGCACTCTGTCCCATCATCCAGAGCATTAATGAAGATGTTAAACAGGACTGGAGCCACAACTGACCCCTGGAATACCTCCCTAGTCCTGGCCTGCCTCCAAATAGACTTCATTCCATTGATCACCACCCTTTGGGCCTGACCAGTGCTTTAAATGCCACTTGTTTTTTTCCATCATCAACTGATGAAAGACCAGTGTTCCTATACATATATATATACACACACTATTAGCTGCTGTATCTATTATTGGACACAAAACCAGTTCAGCAGAGTAAAACAGCAAGGCTAAGTCAGGTCTTTTTTTCAGCACACAAGTCTCCAGGCTACTTCCTTGTTCCCTTGGTCAGCTGAGAAACAAAGCTGGGAAACAAGCTCTTTTGCTTGTTTTTAGCTGTCTGAACACTGGCATGAGCAGGGCAGCTACAGAGCTGAAGCACGAAGTAGGTCAAACATGCTGAGCCAGCCTCATTTCAGTGAAAACAATGGAAGGTGTCCTGGCTTGTTCCGATATCTAATATTTGTTTCTGTTTATCATGCAAAACAAATCACTGCTGGCACTTCGCAGTTTTCAGACACAGGGTTCAGGCAACCAACCTTTATTGTTAGTGAGGTGTTTTTTTATTTCTTTGGGTTTTTTTTTTCCTACCTAGCTAACTAGCAAGTATCTCCTGCTTACCATGAAGACCAAACTGTAAAATTGCTATGTAAAACCCTGTGAAGGTTTGATATACATAAGTACAAATATGAGGTGGATCCCATACCTAATGATATGCATTTATATAGCAATTTCTCTTGTGCAAATTCTGTCTCCTTTATCTGGAAAGTTGGAGTTAACATTGCAGTGACCAAATTAGAGGTAATTCACCCTCCTGCCAAACATTCACAAGAAAAATGCTGCAGCTTGACCTGAGCTCTGCATGCAGAATTCCCTTCCTGAATTGGGAAATGCATAAAATAGAGTGGAGACAAATCAGTCAAAGAGAAACGCACAGAGATCCCGACCACTGATTGCTCTGTTGAATTCTACTGAAAGGCAGCTCATACTTGCTGTATGCTAGACAAATGGCCTTGGGCTGATTTGGAAAGAGCTAATTAACCAAAATGTAAGTAACCCAGATTCAAATTCTAGAAAAAACCACAGATTTTCCCCAAAATTTAAAATTATTATTACAAGGGAACAACCAGCCAAAATTCACCAGTGACCAGACTCAATAGCAGCTAGAAAAATTCTGTAGTTCTTAAACAGAGTTAGCACATACCTTACCCAGCTCTGGAAAGAGTTCTAGAATCCCAATGTCCAGCAGAACATAGGTTAACTAAAAGAAAGCAAATAAAACTAAGGACATGTCAAGGCAACACTACTGCTTTTTATTTTTAACTCTGAATCAGAGCCCACTCCTCTGCTACACCAAACATTCACTTCAGGAAATCCTGTGCCAAAAGGCAAGTTTCTCACATGTTATGAGTTACCTGTTTGTTGAGCACTGGTTGCTGCAGTCCATCAAACAGAAGCCTGATGCCTTCATATTTAGCTTCTTCCCCAATGCACTTCCCTATTAAATCTAGACCAAATTCCAAAACCAAAATACACAAGTCACAAGGAAGCACTGCAAGACAGCTATATGAAGCAGTTATGGTAGTCCAGTAATTATCAACAAAAAACCCCAGTTTAAATTAAATAAAGAGTTCAAATTTTACCCATCTCAAATGGTAAATGGAAAAACAAACACACTTTTGGTTCATCCTTTTTTCCTCCCTTTTCTTTGGGGCTGCACACCTAAGTAATTATTACACTTTTTATAATATCAAGGTATTGTCCTAATGCATTGTTTAATAAACCATGAGCTGCTTTTTAAAATTACGTTCTGATTAAATGGGCTTCTCTCTCTCACTCTATACAGTGTAAGGAGAGCTTAGATGTACCTTCTAGCTTCATGGTGTGCCTTTTTTAACCCATTTTTCATCTGGATAAAATAAAAAACACAGGAACATCCTAAAGATGAAGAAATTATGATATTAAGTACATTTCTAAAGCTCTTGATTTCCATCTGCGTGTCTGTACTAATTACTATGCTGCAACCTTAGTCAGCAGCATTTAAGTGACTAAACTGAACTGCTGATTTTTACACCTAGTATTCCGATCAACTCAAACCTCAGCAGCCCAAGTATTACTTGATTTGGGAAGGTAATGTGACTGTATTTGGGTTATATATCTGCTTGAACAATTAACCACACTCATACAGGCTGTCATGAAATAGAGAACCTGGAATGTATCTCATCATTTCTTCAAAAGTCTGCTTTGCCCGCTTCTGTTTATCCTGGAGAGAGCGAGGCTCGGTGTTCTCACAGAACACGGCATCTGCAGCAAAGACACATTGAAAAGAAGGCTTTAGGCAGCTACACATCACTGAGATGTAAATGTGGTTTGGATTGTGGCTTCAAAATTGAGCATCTTTTCTGTATGACCTTGACTGGAAGGGAATTCTAGCCTTGCCAGATCATAGTCTTTTGCTTACATTACCCTGATCAAATCCAGAATACCCCACCCACAGGGAGGTCAATCATCTTTTCACAATTTGTTTCCATTCTTTTATGAATTTTAAAGCACTATCTTATAAATTTGCATCAATTCTACTTTAGGTTAGTTATGATCTCCTAACTCATAATTTCCCTTATGCTTTCAAAAATATAAGCAGTATTTGACACCTTGTGCCAAAAACGCTGTCTGGAACTGACAGAAATTTCAGATTTACCTATGAACAAGAAAGCAAGAACTGCTGTTCATCAGAAATAACAGGAGCTCAGTTTTGGTTTTAGGCTTTGAAAGACTTAGTCCTGTCTTTTTTTGTCTTTCACAAGTTTCCATTTTGGCTTGATAAGAACAGAGCTGCCTTGATACCAGAGCTTCAGCAAGATTGTGGTATTTAAATCAGACCACACTCAGGTGCAGTTGTGTGGTCATTTTTTACATTTTTTTAACCTCTCTCCCCTTCCCTTATTGGAAGGTCAAGAACAGTCGAGCCCTTCCAAAAGCCCACCACAACAAAGGAAACATATAAAAGGAACAGTAAAGGACTGTGATGTAGCACAGAAGTAACTTAAAGACTGCATAAAACATTTGTGCTGTGATACATTAAACAACCTTTAATTTGTTTTTCTTGTTCCTTGCACAGCTTAGGAAGTTACTACTCGTAGTAATTTTTCTGTAATCATCACTAACACACAACATGGCTGACTCAGTATCTTTCCACAACGAGCTTCTGCAGTCTTTTTATAGGTATACTTGATTTTTAAAACTCCACTAGCTTTAGTAAGCTTTGCAAAGTTTAGTACTTGGAAACTTCAAAGAAGGGATTTCAAATAGCAAACTGAAGCAATACTTTCACACCAAAGACAACTGTTACTAACCTCTCAGTAGTGTTATCAGAGAAACCAATCGATGCTCCTCAAATAGTTGTTCTAATTTGTAATGCAAGTAATAGTCTGTGTACAGTTCCAATGTATTTTTGAAGAGAATTCTTCCTCCCATCAAGAGATGATGCAGCCAGTCAGGAATGCGGAAAACTACCCTACCTGCAAAGTTACAGGAACATACATATATGAGGCTCTGGGGATACTCATGACAAAGGAATCATTTATTCACAAGCAAAAAAAAAAAAGAGAAAAGATTGCAAGCAAGCAATATTTTAGTTTTGTTAGTGCAACGCTGAAAAAATTGGTATTCTCCCCAGTGCTTAATAAATACTTCCTTTAGCTACTTTTATTAATTAAACAATGTCCATTCCCAGAGAGTACGAGCAGCCTAGGCACATCTGAGAAATGAGAAGTGGCCTACTCCCATAAGGTCATAATACTGAGATGAAGAAAGAAAAACTCATAACAAAACAACTAAGCAATAATGAATGATAAAAAAAAATACATTTTCACACCATAATAAAGTCTTTACAAAATGACTGTGTCACTAAGTTGTATACTGATAAGCTTGGAAGCGCTGAGCTATTATATATGAGTCCTACAATAGAATTTTATTTCTTACCAAAGAATGTGAACTTCATATTTGGCGTGAAGTACATGAATAATTAAGAGAAATCACTTCTTACCAACATACATTAAGTAGTCATAGACTCCTTCTACAGTCATCATTTCCATGAAGTAATTCTGATTTTGTCGCCTTTCTGTATTCTCAGACCGGTTTGCATTATTCTTGAATAAATCATTAAAAAGCTAAAAATAGAAAAATAAGACTGACATCATTGCATTCAAAGGTAAAAGGATAGCCTTTAGTCCTTTGGGTCGTTTTTTTAAAAAGAAGTAGCTTCTTTCTAGAGCTGTCAAAGGACCAACCACAGGAGTTGATTAGTTTCATTGTTTCTGGGCTTGTTTTTTTGAATTCTTCACTTTCCAATAAAGAGCATGTCACATGTTGCCAAGTTACACAACCAAAATATCTGGGTTCAGAACAAATCAGCAGGGTGTCTGAGACATTAATTCATGAGTCTTTTTGCTCCTGCTACCTTCTTCCAACCTAAATGATTCTGATCCTACAAGACTGAAGTATTCCTAAAAGTTCCTGTTGGCTTCCATTTTGAAATAAATACAATGGTTTCTGGGCAAAATATACAACTTTTTTTACATAGAGAAATACCTTTTCTCCCTGCCAACTTGCTTATTTATAGCAAAAACTTCATAAATCTTTGTAAGTTACTAAAGTTTGGATTTCCTTCCGTTTATATAATTTCTCAATTAATATTCCTTTAGCCTTGTATTTTCCCATGTCATTGCACCCCTCCCTGATCTCTCTATTTCCTTGTCTTTGCTTCTTTCTTAAAAGATATTATAACCCTTGCAATACCCCAAGATGCTCTTCCCTGTACACCATAAGGGGTCCCATACCACCTAGGCAGTACTCCTTGCCCCTTCTGCCCTCACCTCTGCGCATTCCAGCAGCTGCAAAGGAAAAACTCTAGAAAGCCTGGCGCTTTCCACATTTAATAGCTAGCAATCCCCATTAACAGTTTACTTTAAATTATCTTATCCCAAAAATAGCTGATCTAAAGATAAAACAGGATTTATACAAAGTACTCTGTATTATGAAAAGAAAGTTCAAAGTTTATGCCAAGGTCCTAAAAAAAAATCCCAGTACTAGAAGCAAAGGCAACATAATCATAGCATTCCTGTGTTGAGATGATTGCCACTGACACAGGTTTTTCTTTATCACTCCCAAATTAAAATCAGTTCCAAGGAACAGGAAGTAATTTGCTTATATGTGGTTCACTTTCTGTACAGCAATTCTCCCTGAAATAAATAAAGCCATAAAACGTCCAAATCACAAGCTCTGAATCATGCAAGTCTCTAAACAGAACGCTTTGCACTCTTAGGAAAAACTACATCAGGACATCTGGCAAGACTCAGGTTATGACCTGTGCTTCTTCAGGCCCTCTCTTTTGTTAAGTGCTGAGCTGCTGGTATTATCTTCACAAGGTTCACTCAAACTAAACAACACCAGGTTATTACACAAATTACATGAAAGGGCAAATATGGTTAATGCACTGGGGGATGACTGATATCCAGGAATGTAACAAACCTACAAAGAACACGTAATTATTCACGCCTACTGTATGAAAGTGTCCCTGGTATGTTGTTTAAAAAACCCTGTATAAACTGAAGTCTATATCCTCCTCAATATTGAAAAAATCTAGCTGAATTATTGTAACTTAAACAAGAGAGTCCTTTATTTTTTAGATAGAGCCCACAACCTGACAGAGGCAATACAGAGCCAACTCAAAGCAGTCCATTGTGCAATGTAGACATAGGTTCAGGAGTGTCTGGATGCCAAGCTAAATCATTAACAGCAACCTGGTAGGTGACCTATTAAAAAAAAAAATCAAATGTGAAGGCCAGCTTAGGGCAAAGCCTTTTGACATCCAAACGCTATTTCCACTTTCATCCCAAACCAGAAGCAGCATCTCCTGAATGATGCATGCACCTCTGCACATGGATAATCTGTTTGCACCTTAAATATAATGGTTTCTTGATTGCTCGTGGCCTTTCAGAACGTAACAGCAGCACAATGCATGGCAAAACAGCTGAGCCAATGACTAGTTCTTATAAAGTACATTTTTTATACTATTCCAGTAAAAGTGAATATCCTGTAGTCATTTGCAATGCGCAGCAGCAGCCATAATACAAAGTGGCATTACATCTCTACTTCTGTGTTTTGTGCTTTTCAGAATTTTGTCTCTGAGGAAATTCAAGTGAAAACTATACAACTATCTGACACAAAAGTTGAGATTACATTCACAATTCAGATAAGCACAGGATTTTGCTTTGAATGTCTCTGTGTGTGCTAATATTTGAGACTGGTAAGACAAACTTCAATGCTGTCATTATTCACAAGTATCCTTAAGATTAAATAGTAATTGCCATTATAACCATGAAATATTCTTAAAAGTCTTTGGATGAGGAAATTCCATGAATTGGTATTGATTAATAATGGGAGTCAAGTTGTTGAAGCAAGTGAAAGATAAGGGGCCTGTATGAAGAAAAGGACTGAAATAACCCCTTGTGCAATAGGCTATCGCACCTTGATGGGAAAAGCAAGCAAAGTAAGCATGAATGGTCACATAAAGTGTTTCACAGGAAAAAAAAAGAAGTTACTCAATGGTTTGCAAGCACATACGCAAACATACACCCGCGTACATTCCAGCACAGGTGAGGTGTATAGAAGCAATACCATGACTATGAACAATATCCACAGCCAGCGGCATGAACCTCTCCCCTATTTTTCTTGCTCATTTGCAAAGTACAGAGGACTATAACAAAATGGTAAGAAGAAAGAATGAATGTAGTGCCTGAATCACATCAGTCAGCATATGGAAAGGCAACGTCTTCCCCCAAGTAACTACGCACAAACGTACATTACACTGTCAGTGTTCCAACAGCAGATTTTATTGCTGTTGGCAGGTCATCACAAGATGGCAGAACAATGCCTTTGTAGGCATATTTTGCTAAGTCTGCATCACCTTAGAAGTTCTGACCTATTCTAGAAAGCATGACAAAAGTATCTTCAGAAGAAGGTCAAGCTTCTTACAGACCTCCTGAACAGAAACATGGCTGGGATAGCCAGAAACCCTGTTAGTACCCCTAGAAAGGGAGAGCAGGGGTTTTTGTTTGCTTTTTTTTAAACCAGGCAGTTAGTACCTCTTTCACTCTAGTTGATCTGATATAGGATAAAATCCAACTGCTCCCAGCTATACTAAGGTTGACTACCCACAGTCATTTTGTATTTTTAACTAGAAGTCTTTTCACGAATATTTTAAACAAACACACACACCAGGAATACTCAAATGGAAGCAGCATGCAGAAAATCTGTCAGAGCACTAGGAACATTTCTGACTGAACTCAAGCTTTCACCTGCCCTGACAGACCTTCAGGCATTTCTTACTCAGCCTGCTGAGGTAGCCTGGGTGTACCCTACTCATGGTGACACAGTTGGCAGCAGCAGCACTAGGGAAATGTACATTGTATTCTCAGCAAATTCCAACATGTTGAAACTGGAATACACAGATCTGCTTCAGACAAGGCATAAGAGAACGCTGTGGCAATAAAAGCATCAGCTGGAAAGTGACTCTAGCATTAACCAAAAAACTGAAGAACCTTCTTGCTATGACAGATAACATGCTTTTCTCACAGATGGGCACTCAAAAAGACCAAAACTTCCATCCCTCTGGTTGCCTGCCAGATCTCCTCACTGATTCCATATAGGCAGCTCACACAGTCCTGGTAGAGCCACCTCCACCTCCATCACCAGGCCTGAGGGTGCCTGGCTACGGCACAGCATTTATGTCAGAGAATCACAGAATGGCCTGGGTTGGAAGGGACCTTGAAGTTCATCTAGTTCCAAACCCTGTGACATGGGCAGGGACACCTTCCACTGCACCAGGTTGCTCCAACCTGGCATTTAACACTTCCAGGGATGAGGATTCCACAGCCTCTCTGGGCATCCTGTTCCAGCATCTAACCACCCTGACAGTGAAGAATTTTTTCCTAATACCCATTCTGAAGTTACTCTCTTTCAGTTTGAAACTATTCCCCTTGTCCTGTCACTAAATGCTCTTGTAAAAGCCTCTCTCCAGTTTTCCTGTAGGCCCCCTTCAGGAATCTGAAGGCCACACATCTTCACAAAAGTGTCACATTCTCTCAGCAGAAGTGAACTGCAGACTGAACAAGCGAAGTCTATGCCAAATGTATTTGGGGAGTAGGGAAGGGTGCTACTCTGGCCTAACTTTGGTCTGGCCTTTGAACTGAACACCCTTGGTGCCTGCATTCCTAGACAGCATTTTCCAGCTTAATTTCATCTGAAGTAAATTCAGTTAATGAGTTTAAGACAGCTCCATAGTATGAGAGGAAGTGTGACACGCAGAGGTGATCAGGAGATTTACTTCCAGAAAGCATCATCGATATGAACTAAAGCGGTCTGGCAGATGAAACCAGCATTGCTTAAAAATCAAATCCAGGAAGTGACAAGATGTAAATGGCCCAGTGTCCTGGTACCTGGCACAAAGCTTTTCCCAAGTGTGGGTTGACTTGAGAAAGAGAAAACTATCTTCCAAAGAAGGCACGAGCACCCCAGCAAATCAGCAAGAGGGATGAATTTCACAATATGTATGGGAAAACACAGCAGAGACCATAACCCAGCAAAATCTGGTGTATCAGATCTCTAATAATTACCATTAATTGTGTGAGTAAGTGTGCGTGCCCTGGCTGAACTGATAGATGGCAAACTAATGAGAAAGCAGTTGGCACATGAATTCCTCATGCATACTTGCCTCTGCTGGTCAAAATTAGTAGTATAATTTGAGCACAGATATTCAGTATCTGATCACAGAACTGTCCTGCAGCCTCCCCCAAGGCAAAGTGTCTTGAGTGCCCATCATTAAATAATAATCACAGCTCTGCAGGAGATACACTGAAGTCTCCATCCATTTACAGCTAATGGTTCCCCAAAACAAAACAGATTTCTTCTGGGAAAGAAAAAAAAATATTAAAAAACATATGCAGAACCAATTACTCATTCATGAAAGAGCTAACTGGAATAAAGGTGCTTAGAAAAACAGCGAACTCGCTCTCACCACAGATGGTGAGAAGGACTGGAGAGCTGGGGTTAACCTCATCTTTTTTGCTCTGTGCAAAGGAACCCATATCCTGTGACAAAAGCATTTGCTACAGGCTAACCAATCAGTGCCAGCAACAACTTGGCCTCAGACTCTACAAACTTGTGTCTCCAATGAACTGCATACATGGGCACTTAGTCAGCAGTGAGACAGAGGTTTCTCCCACAATGATATTTCTGAAAACAACACTGCAAAACAGAAAGCAGTAAAGATCTATGTTTTGCTTAAAGAAACTTTAGTATTCCAAAGTACAGACAGCTCTGCTTTCTTGGGATCACCATGGTTGAAGAGCATTGGGAAAACCTCATTTCACAGCCCAAGTTTCCGTACACATGTTCTTTTACAAGAATAACATGCTGAGATTTCAAAGAATGTGTTTACATTTTAACTGAGCAATGTTTCAGAATGCAAAGCTGGTAGCTCAGGTATTTAAGTATGCTAAACATATTAAAACTGCTACCTTCCACAGTTCTTGTCAGATCACACCAAAAAAATTAACTGTTGTAGTGTGCTGTCTATAATGGCCAGTCTTCGCAAGC
This sequence comes from Myiozetetes cayanensis, assembly GCF_022539395.1. Taxonomy (NCBI): domain Eukaryota; kingdom Metazoa; phylum Chordata; class Aves; order Passeriformes; family Tyrannidae; genus Myiozetetes; species Myiozetetes cayanensis. The sequence goes on along the minus strand of NW_026087411.1, from coordinate 79,772,266 downwards.
GAAGATCCAGGGAAGGTCTTTCCACCTTCCAGCCTGCGCATTGGATTTTTAAGGTGAGACACAGTGTGCGCGGAACTGAGCCCACCCTTTAATCCTAAGGTTCATCTGCCAGGGCCAAGCGAGCTTGGACGGTGGCAGCGAGGTCCTCAGGACGTAGATGGGTTGCCTTTAAGGGTTAACGAGCTCCATCTGCCCGGGAGTGTCCCTGACCGGGAATTGAACCCGGGCCTCGAAGGTGACAGCGCCACGCCCTTAACCACTAGACCACCAGGGGCTCCCGAGTGTGCTGTCAGCTGTTTTATAAATAACATTTGAATTATTTATGCATGTACTCTGTTTCCAGCACAAGTCAAAAACTCTACATCCGATTTTTAAGACTGCTGATACATTTATACCCCTCTGAATAGAGAGCAATAGCAAAATATCTTAACCTTGGAAATAGCGTCCAAGGTGAGAAAGAACTTGAAATGAAGGATAATAATTTTCTGTACATGCACATGTAAGCTAACGCTAAATACTGGCTGGAGTAATTCAGCCTTCATCTTCAGAAGATGAAATCCAAACAAATTAACAGATTTAACTGCTATTGAACTTAATCAGTATAAACATTTTGTGGCTGCAAATTCTGTAAGTGTCATAACACTATAAAAATGTCCGTAGTGACGGAGATCAAAAGGTCTGTTTTTTCAACAGCCCATCACCACCAAGAACCATAAATGGATCCTGGGAACAATCATCCTAGACAGTACTTTTCACCAAATTCTTCCAATTGTTTTCAACTAAAAAAAAAAGTTCAAGAGCTGGATTCAGTCTCTCTATAGGTATTCACCCTGAATACATTCCCTTTTTGTGAATTTGTCCTGTCATAATTGATATTTCTAGTATGCGAATACCTTCTAGTATTCACAAAATCTTCTGGCAAAGAGTTCCACAAATACACTAACCATTGGAAGAGCTACCACTTTTTGTTTTGAACCCAACTCCTACCACCTTCACTTAGTGCCTCTTAGTTTTTGCACTAGAGGAGAGGGGGGAAAAAAATCCATGCCAGTCTTTATCCCCTGTCCTCTCATGCTATGTCACTTCAGACTATCATACATCTCCAACTTATCACTTTGCAAAATGAAGTGTCCCGGCCGACACTGAGTCATAGAAATATTTAGGTTGAAAAAGACCTCTAAGATCATTAAGTCAAAGCGTTAACCCAACGCTGCCAAGCCCAACACTAAACTATGTGCCATGTCTACACATCTTTTACATACCCCTAGGGATGGTGACTCCATCACTTCTCTGGGTAGCCTATTCCATAGCTTGATAACCCCTTCCAGTAAGAGATTTTTTCCTGATATCAAAACTAAACTTCCCCTGGCACAACTTGAGGCCATTTTCTCTCTTCCTATCCCTTGTTACTTGAGAGAAGGGACTGAGGTCTGTGCAGTCCAGTCTTATATGTAATCCAACTCCTATTCCCAAGCAGATGAGATAGCAGGAAAGCACATACTACTGAGTTTTCCTTTAGAACCTCTCACGTGGCAAAGTGTATGCACATTACGTATTTTGTCCTGAACCACAACAGCTCTGTAACACTGAGTTTGGGTCTTTGAAATCTGAGACCAGAAACAATATTCCTCTGTAAATTCAACAAATACATGATCACTCTAATGCAGTCCAACACAGAAATATGAAGACCAGTGTCTTTCTGAAGACCCTGAAGCTAGCAGAAGTCTTTATATTATGTTTTACTAGGCTCCAACTACAAATACAGGAAAACAAAGAAAGGAACTATCTTTACCTGAAGACAAGTAAAAGGTTAAAATTGGAAGTGCTGACTTTCACTGTGCCAATGTCAGAAAAGGTAACTATGCACGAAGTGATACAGTAAACCTATTATGAATGTCAGACAACATGAACACTTTGAAGGCAGATAAACAGGTACTTGACAATTTCAGCTTGTAGCACTTTGACAAATCACATTTTCAAACACTCAAGCTCTTCACTTTGAAAAGAAAGCTTCCTTAAGAAACTAAAACATTCCCTGTTTTACACCTTCGCTTTCCCCTCTTCTCCTCTCTGTACTTCCCAGGCTCTCTACTTTTGTTTCCTCATCTCAAAATATACTAAGATGTAAAAAACAACAGCAACAACAAAACAATAAAACTCGCCCACAACCCTCAAAAATCATTCAAAGGTATTTACAAATCAGAAGATGACAACAGATCTCTCCACTATGTTCTCTCTCTTGTATGAAATGGTAATACAAAATAGGTAAATTTTTATATTTATGAGAGGGTTTTTTTGTTTATTCTTTCCATTTTCATGGTATGGTCAGTCTTCCCCACTCCTATGAAGTGGGAAAGGAACATGACTTACTGTACCTTCTTGTTGTTTTCAGAAGTGGGACTCAAAATGGTAAGTTCAGGCCTACTTGGCTTAGGCTTGGGAGATTCACAGGAGTTGATAAAATTCATGATGAATGGCTCCAAATGCTGACCTTTCTGCAAAAAAAGATATGAGTGACCTGTCACTTGAATAATTATAGGAAAAAGAAAACTAAATAACACAAGCATTTTCAAACAAAGTGTTGAATAGCCTGTAAGTTAGTGATGGTGTCAAATTAGTTACTGAAGTTATTCAGGCAACCTGAAAGAATTACGCACCTCTTTCATCAGTTTTCCTGGAACAGATTTTATGATTTTACCTATAATTAGAAATAAACAAAAACTTCGTTATCACTGGCTGATTTGAAAGATCTTTTTCTCTGCTACATTTTAAGTTCTTACTATCTAGTCATTACTTAAAAACCCAATAATTTTTTAAAATCTGATTTTTTTTTTGATTTGGCACAAAAAGCTATGAAAATAGTCTTGCACATAACCATCTTGTAATTTAGTGCTTAGTATTCTTCAAGGAAAGATACTTATAATATTAAAAATATACAGATAATTATCTGAGTACTTAAAAAAGCTCTCACAATAAAGTATTGTGAGTCTACCTTTTAATTTTTCTAGATGTTTAAACATTAATATCTATATATGCATATATATATTTATATATATGCATATACATTTATATATATATACATGATATATATAAATAACAGCACAACAGCAGTACTACTACAACGCCAGTACAGGTAAAATTCCCTGTCCTTAAGTTCTTCATAGAATCATAAACACTCATCACAGAAGAAATCAAGATAACCAAGATTCTCCTCTTTCCATGAAAAGATAGCTAATCTGGAGGGATTCTGGAGAGCTCCAGCCCCAAAAACCCTTCTGAGTAAAATTTTATACATTGGACAGGTTACAGCTGTGGCCTCAGCTCTTCTGTCCTGATAAGGCTATCAGGATATGGTGCAATAACTTGGAGTACTGAAAAATGAAAGTGTCCAGGACGAGTTTTATTTAAAGCATTAGATTTATGGTAATACTTTTCTTATCTACATGCCATTAAATTCAAAATTTACATCGGAAAGTATGTAAAATGATCAGATGATAATAATGAAAACTCTCATCCTCATAAAAAGCCCTACTGAAATGCCAAGACTTGTTATACTGCTGTTTATGGAAGTGAAGCACAGTCTCAGGCAGGAAATGCATTACAGTAAACACCATAATTATAAACTTTTATTTAACAATGTGCGGTTGGATCTAGAAGGGAGGTCTGAAACAAAAACAAAACCTTTCAACTAGAGGATGAAAAGCAGAATCTCATTCAACAACTCATAAAGCACATTAAGCCCCAGCAGGTTCACGCTGGGACCAGGAGACGCAGAAATGCAGTGACAGTTCAGACACGGCTTTTGGGACCACACCAGTGCCAGAACCACAAGTGGTACAAGACATGAGACCAGCTCAGGCCCATCATCCTGAGACATACACTGCTACACTGCAGCCAAGCTGTAAAGTCACACTGCAGTCTACTTTTTTAATTTATTATGAATACTTACATTAGACATCACAAATCTCTCAACTTCTCAATTTCCATTTGACCTGCCTATATCACACACACCTCTGCCACAAAGCTATTAAGTAGCTCATGTTAAAAAAGATCTTAACACTAGCTAATACTAGAAATATCAAAGACTGTAGCTTCCAGAATAAAATAAGCAATTTTAATCAACTAAAACCCAAAGTAGTTTTATATTAAAATTCTTTATACCATCTCATCTGTAAACAATGACTGACTCCTGTAGATTTGACTTCTGGCAATACCATAAATCTTCTTGAATGATGAAATTTATTAATAGAAATCTTATCATTTTGACTGCTTACACAAAAATTCAAAAGCAACCAAAACCATCTTTTTCATAATTTCAAAAAGGTCTTTTTTCTTCAAGAAAGAAATATCAGCATATCTTCCTTGCTGAGCTATAATTTTAGGGGTTGTGAAGGAGCAGAGTTCTTATTTCCCACATCCACAAGAATTATCTATTCATTACTACTATCCTTCAGAGAATCACAGAACTCAATCACAGCATCCACAGTATTACTATTTGTCAGCATAAACAAGGAGTATATTACATACCAAGATTCACATCAGGCAACATTTTATCAAGAAACTGAGTCTCTCCTCCATTAGGGGACAGGAAATCAGCTAAAAGCTGGCTGTTACTTAGTTCTGGATGTTGCAGAAGTTTCTTTGAGACAGAAGGCAAGAAAGAAGTAAAAGTACTTAAGTCTCTAAAAATCGGTTTCTCTATAGCAAAAATATATTCAAAGAGCATTATATTGCCATAGATAATATCATTTGCAAGAGATTTCTGGTTTCCACTCACTTTAACAAGTTTTATTTGCCCAACTGAACCCTTGGGCAAACTCTGTAACTCAAGTTGCTCAGAAACAAACAAAAGATGCAGCTATTCTTTTACTAGTTTTGTATCATTAGTTTCAGAATATTCTTTACTCTTAAATGTTTGATACCTGCAGATATTCCTGGAACTCCTCTCTCTTGGATTTTAAGAACTCATAGTTCTTGGGGCCGATGATTCGCTTTGAGGGAAGCTGAGCATCGGGAAACGTACCTAACAGAGATAAATTATTCTTGTAATGCAGTAAACATTGGTTTCACTGTAACGCATGATAATCATAACGAGTGATAATCACAGCAGGGGAAAAGTGGCTTTCCAGATGATGGAGAACATACCATGAAATTCTGTAAGCTTCGACTCAAGCACATAAAATTCAAGATACCTCCTGTAGACGGACCAGTGTTCAGGTTCATGTCCAACTGGGGGAAAAAAGTTAAAAATAAACCAGGTTTTATGCCACCAGAGAGACAAATTAGCAACAGGAAACGTATGATGAATTAATATGGGACAAATCTCAGTGACCTTAGTCCCCTACACTGCAATAACAAACTTCAAGATACTTTTAGTGTTAAACTGAAATGCATAACTAGACAGACAGATATGATAGACGGATATGATGCTATTTATTTATCATTATTCCTAAGTTCAAAGTAGGTGAAAGAAAAAATGAGTCAGGTGCTCGTTAATATGAATTATAGGATAAATGTTTTCAGAAAGAGAACATCTCGAACTCTGGCACTGAGTCTAAATAGAACTGATTCATGCTGAGGAATCAGTTCTCAGCTTGCAAAAACGAAATGTGATCATTTATCTCCCAAACACGTTTCCTCAGAACTTTAAAGCCACTATTTCGAAATCAGAACACATGCAAACCCCATTGCAAGAGCCATCAGAAGAGTGCACACTGTAACATTTTGAGTTCACTTTTAAATGATACTCTTTTTCCACAACATTGCATACCTGCCCTTCTATCATTTCTCTCTACATCTATGCAGAATACAGGAATTCTCTCCTTTCTGTCTTTTCTTTCCAGGGAGGGATCATCAAAAAAATCTACATATGGGATGCTAATTTTCCATGCAGCAAGGTTGCGGGGTGTATTTGGGGTAGTAACAGCCTCCTCAGGAGAATCATCTTCCATCACCATAACGCCTTCTTCAATCTGTAAAGATTCAAACACAAAGATCTCTATTTTAAACACAAATTATTTCTATTTTAAACACAAAGGTTTCTATTTTAACTGGTACAGACAACCTCTCCAAAACTTTTATAAGGTAATGAAACATAAATCAAGTTTCAAGTATGTGCCACTAAGTAATAAAAGAACAAAAAATCATTTAATTAATGGAGTTCCCATGTACATTAATTTCTGGGTTTAGATCCACTGCAAATTAATTTGAAATTAGCAACTTTTAGTGAGACCAGAAAATTTTTACAGCGTTATCAAGTTCCACAGATGATACTTCAGGAAGAGGAAATGGGACACAAAGTACTAAAGGAGTGACAGCTGGAAGAAAAAAACCTTATCCATCCAGAGTTCTAAGTTGCTGAGTGCTCTCACCTTCTTCTGAAAACAATTCTGAACCAGGTGAATAATACAAACTCAAATTTTTATGTTCAGGTTAATGAGTTTGGGAAATGAGCTAGCAGTTTATCAAGGTGATGAACACTTAAATGTTTTGGTTGTTAGGAACAGTTCTGAAGACTGAACTGACAGACACTCTGTGAAAAATATGGAGCTACCCACAGCTTCTGACCAATTCCTTCCTCTTGCCTTTTAAAATTTTCCATTTGCTCCCCAACTGTGCTTCAGATAACAATGTCCCAGGCAATACATTCTACCACTGGCTCTATTCATGGCTGTTTACATACAAGAAAAGCATTGAGGGAGACACCCAAGACAAATGAGAAAGGACTACTGGCTCCTGTCCTTTAAGTGAAGAAGCTGCATCACAGACTAACTTGACAGCAATTTCTCCACTGCTTTATTTATGGTTTTAAGGTCTTGTGGTAAGCTTCAGAAGAGCCACGTATGCAATCCTACACATGCCTTATTACCTAGAATTATAAAATGGCATGGTAAGTTTTCAGAGAAAAATTCATTGCCTACAAAAACGTCTGACACTGCTGCTTTTATTAATTCTCTGTACTAAGGCAATCAGCTCACAGGCACACTAACTGGGGATGTGGCCTTGCCCTGTGAATGAATACAGGGAAGACAAAGCAACTTAATCAGAAGCCAGCACATGAAAACTTTGTAGTGAGGATGGCAGAAACTTAACATTTTCAAATAAGAAAGGGAAAAAAATCAAACCACCCCAAATCAACAAAGACGCTTTTACTCACAAAGTCATCTTCTCCTTCGTTTAAGTTATAGTTAGGCAACATAGCTCCTTCCATTGCAGAACTCTTGAATACACCTTTTATTTTGTTCCCTATTTTGCTGATTCCAAATGATTCTCCTCTCTTCTGCGTGGTCCTAAGATCATATAAACCACAGTTCTCAACACAAGGCATATTATTACACAGCTGCTCATAGGTCATTGCCTGCCATTTGCAGATAAGAGAAACAACTCTATAAACAAGTAGCCAATATATTTACAGTTCCATTTAGGTTAAAATTTATTTATTTACTTATAATTCTGTTCTCTAAACAATCAGCAACGTTTCTTGATTACACTTTTAAGAGATATGGGATTTCCATACGTTTAACCACAACTAAACTCTTAGAATAGTATCCTAGTAATTCAGGACACAGAATAAACAATTAGCTAGGTAAAACAACTTTGTTTTGACAGCAGAAACTGTGGTATTGCTACAGGCATGCACATCCAGAAGGTCATTAACTCTCTCCTTTTCCATGTACTCATACTTAAATATTTATCCACTCCTGCCAAGTACTTTAAATGCTGCACTTAGATGCATCTTCTTAAAGGAATTTTACAAACAGGTATCATTCAAGATAGATCTCAATTTTTAAGCAGTAAGGACAAACAAAAGGTATGTTCAAGGAGCAAGACTGAGCATGAGAGAAAACAGATGCAACTGAACAATCTTGGCTTGAAGAGCCAGTCTGACTGACAGATGAAGACTTTAAAAAGTCTCGCCACTTATGACAAAGCATCCAAAAAGCAACAAACAAGGATACAGAAAAAGAAAGGTACTTGGGTAGGAAGCACACTCCTTACTGAGAGAACATATTTTGTAGCATTCTTGTGTCCTTACAGAAGTCCTGATACCAAAGATTATTTCTTGTGTAGAAATACTAGTAATTCTGGAAAGCACAATGTTTCTGTTGAATATTGGAATCAGCCTGTGGTTACTTAGGGTGATTCAATATATGCAGTTGATAGGCAAGTTAAAAATCAGTGCAATGAACTGTAGAATCAAAGATTCAAAAGAAACGTACAGACCAGTATTAAAAACACAATTAGTGCTTTGGAGGACAAAAAAAAAAAAATCCTGTTTCTTTTTCCTTTAAAACAAAAAATTATTGACCACTGAACAGTAGTACAAACAGAACAGCAGTGACCAGCAGATAAAAAATCTTTACTGCCTATAAAACCATGCAGACAAGATCAACTGCTGACTCCAAACATATGTGTCTGTTACTAATGATCTTCCTGTTTATAATTTTACACAGACTGTGTACATGACTAAAATTGCATAATTTCCAAATCTTCTGCTTTTTCTATCTCATATTATCATCAGCTCCAAAGCAGACTGGAACCATCTATCTTACTTATCTCTGCTATGCAAAGATAAGGTTGCTTGGCTGATCCATGCTTGAACAATTTTACTCAATTTTTAAACAACCTCTACTACATATTACTGTGCTGAACTGAACTGTTTCACGTTGCTACTTGTATCTTATTCAAGTGCTTCAACACTGGGTTAGAAAATACAAATCTCAATCAGACAAAACTAGTTTTTCTGGAAGGTTAGTAATTCAGACCTCTGCCTTTTGACTCTTAAAGGAAGTTTTCCTGTGAAAACCTGTGCAATTCTGAAGAGCTTAAGCAAACACATTAATTTGCACAAGCTCTGTGATTTGACAGAAGTACTCCAGGCCCAAAGCTGTTTTCCCACACAGATCATGTTCCAGCTGAAGGCAGCATACACCTGTGCCTGTACTGAGCTGTATGAAGCCAGGACTCATCCTGACAGCTGGGAAACCAACACTTCCAGTCCCAGTGTTGAGCCCAAAGACTACATCAAGTGAATAAAGAGCCATCACTGAACTGGACAAGTATAAAGTGACAAACTAGGATGGGATTGCCTTCACAGGAAGAGACAGAGTCAGAACAAACACTGGTGAGTAAGAGGGTGCACAAACATTCTCCACATGGAGAGAACATAGGACTGGTTTGGCAAAAGTCCTTGAGCAAGCACACAGAGAACAAAACACGTGAGATGAGCACGGCAAAAAATCTGTGGATGTTGGATATGGACAGACAACAGGATGACTGACATTTTGAAGAAATGGAGCAAGAAAAAAAAATCTACCAAAACCAGGTATCAGGATGAAAATCTAATAGCTTCACTGGCTAGGCAGAAATAGGAGAAAGAACTTGATGCTATGTAGGAGGAAAGAGATGGGACTAGGAGAGGGGCAGGCTCAAAACATGAGGGACCAAAGAGGACAGGAGGTAGCTAGTTTAGAATAGTGATCAGAATTTTTAAGACCTGTCAACTCTGCTACTGTCAACAAATACATATATGTATATATATATAAAACTTGCTGGAAAGAGTATTCCACTCCCTCTGGTGCTAATCCAAGTAATAGCATTATTAGATGGTCATTCTATAGTTTGCTTTCTTGGCAGGGCCCTCTAGGCAGGATAGCCTAGAGGTTCCAACATTCCTGATGAATGATATGACAACAAAACATTGGAATAATTTTTTTTTTTTAAATATTCCAGGAGTCACACATACCTAACATTAAAAAAATTAAAATTTTTCAGTCTCTAACTGGGAAATGAAGACCAAAGATTGCAGTACTGCCATTACGAAATATGACATTCTTTAATCGTGGATGGTTGCAAAATTGTTTTCCCTCAGGATACCTGCCTCATTCAGGGCACGGAACAGATCTTGACAAGTGCTCAGCCAGGGCTATGCAGCTGAAGAATGCTGTTGGGAGCCTCTCTGGGTCAAGAAGAACCAGACCAGTTGTATATACCAGACAAGTTAGATATTAATATGCATGTGAAATTAGAGTACCACTTCTTTCTGGCTGACTAAAAACCCCTACAACCAACTAGGAGAAATGTTGAGCACATACTGCCACACCTGAAAAATCAGTGAGCTGCGTTTATATCCCAAGTATTCCTTAGTGCTCAACAATCTGGCAAGTTATAACTCAACACACTGAAGAGGGACGTAAAATATAACAGCATCTAATTACCTTGATTCCTAACCTGAAAAATGAAGTTGAAAGATACTCATACAAGTCTCGAGGGAAATTTATGCCATACTGATGCTCTGACAAATTCCAAGGAAAAGTCCATAAAGAAGTTTGGATGGCATGTATTTTAAGAGGCACAAATAATGAGAAAACAAACCACTGAACAGCTATTAAGGCATTAATAAGTGGTCACAGTCTACCTACAACCAATTATAAAAAATAGCATATACTCTCATCAAACCTGTAACAGTCACCGGAGAAGGTACAGAGAGAACTAATTTGGGGAACTGTTGTTTTTGAGTGCTTGATAATAATAAAATGGCTATAGATGCATGCGATGTTAGAAAACGATCACCCTGAATACAGCTGTGCAAGATAAAACAAGCACTTAAGTGGGTAAAATCTCAAACAGGATCTGGAAATATGACATGGAGTAAAGGAAATTTTGGAGCAGTTAGCAGTCACAGGCGAAAAAAAGTGCTTCAAATATATTTCACAACAAATGACAACAGACAAACTGTTAATAGCGAAAATGTTAATGTATTGTAAACTCGTGAAATTGGTAATTAAGCAATTTCTAAATGCTTGTGAAGAGGACATGGGGAGTAAAGCTTTCTGTGAGGAGAAATGTACTTTAGTTCCGACGAAGACATTCACATGTTTTTGACAAATAAAATGGACAGTTAACAACTGTTATAAAGGCTGTGTGATGAAGTCACAAGAGATGTAGTGTAACTAACACACATTAATTGAGTGTTAGATAGACTTACCGTAAGTCATCCAAACTCAGGCTACTTCTGCAACAACAGGCACATAAAATTACCTCCAGAGTCCAGCAGAAAATAATGTTAAAATCAAAAAACGAGCCAATAAAAAAAAAAAAAAATCAAACCAAATTTGAGAGGCCTATCCCAACAAAACTGAACTGGCTTTGACCGTCACCACGGATTAACAAAAAAGGTGATACCATTAAGAGTTTCTGACCTAAAATCCTAAGAAAGTGAAATGTGAACAGTACCTGCACATTTTATCACCACAAACTTGGCCTTTGAATTGAAAACCTCAGTTGCTGAAACTTTCAGGTCTTCACTGACATTCACAGAAGCAAATGACAATTTATAGATAACAACTTTCTTTCTTACAGCTATCTGTAATGCCAAACAGGCAGCTAACTTCTTCTATAACCTATGTTCAGAAGTCATGTAGGAATCTAGTTAATTTGACCCATACAATGAAAAGGCTGTGGACTTAATTTTATGTAATAATACACATCCCATACCACCCTTTGTATTAGATAGAGTAAAAGACACTATTAAAAATTAAAATATCTTCTTTCAATTTTTATTTCACAGATTTTAAAAATTGTCATGTATTTTTGACATTCTACATAACCTGGTAACATTCTACATTAACGCTGTCACCAAATACAGGATTTTAATTCTCCAGAGATACTGAATTCTGGATAAACTGATATGGGATTAAAATACTAAAGTATTAGATTTTGTTTTACAGAAGGTTCTGATTGTAAGACACCTTACAGTGTCTTTAGCCATGTTAACTGGAAAACTGGAAACATAACCTACCAAGTTAGAAATTATGGTGACTATTACACTGCACAGAACTGTACAGACTTAAGTCCATGGGTTTTACTCCTAACCACTCCCTGAAACTGTCAGTATCTTTTCTACTTGGTCTTTAACTTAGTACTTGGTCTACTTGGTACTTTAACTTCAAAAACACTTTAATTTAACTGCTATCCCAATGATGAGAAATCAGGATGCATCTATTTCTATTTGTGGTCACGGTATGTAGAAAATCAAGACAGATACACAGCTATCCAGAAATCTGTGTGCTTATATTACATGACAGCTTTTCATTTTCTGTTAGACTTCCAACATAGAATACCTTTATGTAATATAGTAATATATTATAAATACATAACTGTGAGAGGGGAGAGGGAATACTTGTCATCTCTCTCACACTGTCCAAATAAAGGCAACAGAATTGCACCTCAGAGCACCAGTTGTCACTGGCCACACACATTAAACATTAGGTAGAAAACATCAGTTATGGAGTTAAAACTGTTGACAACCACAGTAGTTATCAAGTTGTCACAATATCCTCAATCTGAGTTCTTTACATTTCAGAAACACTTGAGACTTTCCATCTATTGCCTTAGCAGTTTTCATAGCACACATTATTTGTCCTATCTGTATGCAAAAAGCTATGATTATTTTGTACAGTTTAAAGAAATGATTCAAACCAAAAATTACACAGTCACTTCTTCCTACCTTCCCACCAGTATTTTCTAGAAACTCTGTAATTTTCTTGTCTTACAATAAGTGAAATATTTCAATACATTACTCACATGCACATTCCACTGGGATTTCATACCTACTTCTTGATTTGATTTTTCAACCAGCAGTTTCTGTGCAATATACACCTAGTACCCACACCAAAGCATCAAAGATATGGGAAAAAAACCTCTCATCTCTTTGCATGTGATTTCTTTCAAGTGGAACTAATACTAGAAAAGGGAAGAGAAGGCAGGACAAAGTGTATGAAATAACATCTGGAATAATTCCATAAGTATGGGATGTTATTATGTTCTTATGGAATTTTATTATGTTATTATAGAATTTCGCCCTCCTTGGCAGTGACTGTACCAAATTCTGCAGAGGGAAACTCCAAAGCAACAGGCAAACTACTTGTAGATAGGATCTCTGTTTCATGGAAATAATCCCTGAAGTACCACTTCAGGAATATAATCTAGTATTGTACATCAGCATATACACTGAGCACATTCTGATTGTTCCAAAATGTAAACCAGACACATTTTCACTAATGCTAAGGATGCTGTTTGAGAATATGCTGTAACAGTCCCCAAATGAAATTTGCTTATTTTGTAGCCAGAAAGGTATTTCAAAAACTCCAGGTAGAGACTGCCTGTAATTTCAACCTTTCTATTTTTAAAAGCAAAGCATCAAGGAAGCAACCTAAGTGTTTTCATATTTAAACTAGATTTAAGAAGTGTATGACAGGATACTTCCAACACCTGACAAGAATAATTTTGGGAAAGAAACCAGAAAGCAGCTTTAGATGAAACCCTATAGTTATTTTCAACAGAGGGTGAAGTGTGCTTTAAGGTCACCATTCCTAGTGGAGTAGCATGTAAGAAAGAAATGCAGTTCCATGCCTCTTTGCTAAGAAACAGAAGCTTCCCAGCACCAATGTGAGAAAGCACTGCACCAAAACTCCAGTCCTGGATCTACAACAACTATAAAGACTACATGAAGGACGTCACTAAAGAGAAAACCCATGTTTTTGAAGAACAGGAGCAGGGAAGAGAAGATATGTCCCAGTAATGCATCTCACAATAGGTTGCAAAACAAGGGAGCTGCTGCTAGGTGTATCTCTACTGAAAGCAGAAAAGGTAAAATAAATTGCTGTTACTCCTCTAGAAGAGTTTACCAACTAAGATGATAAACTCTAGCATTTTCCATTATACCACAGATATTACTTCATACCAAGAAAGCAAGCCTATCCAAATTAAAGATTGTCTCACTGAAGTTTTTCTTCTCTTGGCTAGGCCATAAGAACAATAGAGTTGGGCTAGTCTATGACACTGAACATAAAACAAAAGAAATCATGGGACCCCAAGGTTTATCAACCCAACCCCACAGTGGGAGATCACCAATCCACATCACAGGAGATCCTCTTCTCCACAGGCCCTAAAGAGTCTGAAGGAGGTCTGTAAGTACAGAGCCCAAGTTCAGAAACAAGCCTTCTGACACTATGTTTTTGCAACGGATTTGAGGGATAGAAAACACATTTCACCTGGGAGAAATGGCAAATCCTCCTTGTCACAACAAGAAGAGATTCTCATACAGGTTGGTTAGACACAGGGTACACTGTACCTACCCCTTTATCATCTGAAATCCAAGAACACCCAGCTTTACACCACTAAAAAGCTACTACACCTACACAATCAATTAAACCACAACTATATTTCTACATTATCTTATTCTCACTGTACAATTATTTTCTCCATTCCTCTTCTCAAATGTTGAGGTCTAAATCACATTTAAAATTCTTCACTGTAAAACACTTCAAAGCAAAGAAATATCTTGTATAATATTGCTTGCTCCTTTAATATGTAATTTGTTCGTTTAAAACTAAAAAAGCTGCGCTAAAAATTTAGTCAAATTAATATCAGGCAATAGCAAAATTCCTATGGTTTAATATACTGATGCTTTTAACTAACAACCGAAGAAAAACACTTAAAAATTCTACCTACCTGTTAAACTTTGAATTGCGTGTTGGTGACTCTGCTCCTCTTAAAAGGTGTCTGAAGTACTACAGTAGACAAATAAGGTATCAAAGAAAACACTGCATTAATTGAAGCAAAGATTACTATGCAACAACACTGCAAAATGTAGGAAACAAGAACAGAAGTAAAAGGCAAGCTGACCATAATCATACAAGTTGTTCTGTGATGTTGCACTGAACTAGAATAAATTCAGTTTTCCTACTGAGATTGGCCCAGCTCTGGAATGCTAACTGAAGTGGAAAATGAAGCCATATTTTTGAGTTCCACATACGCATGACTGTTGTAAACAGTGTTGTCCTAAAAAACTACAATCCTGCTTTTCAGACTACTCTTCAAATCTTTCACACTTACCTCATCACTGTGACAGAACATAGGAGTAAAAACATTCTCAAGCAGAGAAAGTACATGCTCATAAGCTTCAAAAAGACACCGCATAGTTTGAAGTTTCACAACATCCATATATGGACCTTCAGCAACTATAAAAAAAATTATAAGTATGAACAGAGATATATATACAGACATAAGAAGCTCATAGGTTTTTGTCTTGGTCTAAGCTTGTGATTATTTTGCAAGGTACTGTAAGTTTTACAAATAAGAATCAACTGACAAAACAAGGATTAAGCCCAATATAGCAAGGGGATAGCAATTTTTAAAACTGACAAAAAAAGACTGATGATAGCTAGCTAAATTTTTCTTCACTAGACTACAGAATGCTGCTTAAACTCCCGTGTACATTATTCCTTTCAAATTCAAACTTACTTCTTTGAATCTCTTCCACTATGAAAGGGTCAAATCTAATTTTGTCAATGCTTTCATCCAAACAGTAAGTTTTGTAAATTTTCTGTACTTCCTCGTGAAGAGACATCTTTTCATTATCTGATAGTTCTGGTCGCAAAATTCGGTCATTGAATTCCTCTGGGAAGGAAAGAAAAAGCAATTCTTGATCAATTTGGCAAACAAATAGCATCTTGAAGAACCCTAAAACATCAACTCATCCTGCAGCAGACAGATTAATTTGTAAAACTTAAAAGTTAATAGAAACACAAGGCAGCTCAAAATCTTAGGTAATAAGGTAGCTGCTTTCTTAGTAACTATAATTCAGATTTGTTAATAAAATTATTACTAAAAATATATTGCAATTAAATCAAATTATTCCTTATCACAGCAAGTATAAATCCATTCTGGCATAAAAAATGAATCAGAAGAATGATTTACTTCTTCCTAAATTACCCAACTGCAAATTGTAGTTTTCTTTCAGCATAATTTCCAGTTCATGCTAAATGCACACACATACAGAGGCCCAACAGCCCCTTATACTAATCATCTGCCCATCTGCCTATTCTGCTATTTCACTCCGAAGACCTAATCCTCTGTAATAATTTCAATATATTTATTACTGTGCAATTCTACTTGATTTTTATTATTTTTCTCAGTAAGTGCTTCTTACCCAAAATATTTCTATCAAGTGAAAAACCACCTACCATAGACAATTTGGGACAGCATAGCTAGACACCCCTAAAACTCATTCTTTTGTTTTATAAGCTAATACACAGATTTGCCACCTATAAGAATGCAAGAGAAGTTTACAAGGAAGAAAATGCTGAGGTTTGCCCAGAAAAAGACTGGCCATGGGCAACGGAGTAAACTCCCTGCTAAAAGATTATGGGCACATAAGAAGCCCAGAGATTATTTGTATTTCTCTTCTGCAATGATTCAGGATTTCTGCAGTATTCTATGAAATTGTGTCTACACTAATTTTGTATCTTCTCAATATATGTATGGGCTTGGGATATAAAGGCACACCCATTATGTCCTATAAAACATGAAAATACCTATTTATCAAAACCAAAAAGCAACATAATTTTGATAAGACAGTAATTAACTGTTTTCAAAAAAAACTTGGAATAATCCACTCAAATTTACAGAAGTTTCACAGAAAATCTAATCATTGGAAAGTGGAAGGCTTTTCAAACACCTGTGCAATGCTAAAACCAAACACATGCCTCAGAACCAAGGTACAGGTTACTGAATAAAACGTTCCAACACCTTTAATGTTATGTTTCTGTTCTTCACAAAAATCAGAATTTTACAGCTAAATGAACATGAGAAGTTTTTAATGACGAACAGGTCATTTTAGAAATACTTCAGTAACCACATATCAAAAAAAGGCAGCTGTACTTTGTATCAGTGGTCAGAATTTTTTTCTTACAAGAATATTCTATTTTTAAATGTGTAACTTTTATCAATAAACAGAAATACACTTAAGACCTACAGTCCACATCAACATCAGTGTTGCCAAGATTAGCACTGAAGAACTCAGACACATTAAAGTAAGTGAACACAGATCCTGAAAGGTAATCTTTTGCTAAATAATGCCACCTAGTTCTGAGACTAAATATTCACTTCAACCTGCAAATGCTTAAAGATAATCACATAACTTGAGCACATGTATGCAATCTTACCTACAGTCAGGCAGAACTGCAGCACATGTACTGCCCCTTCCTGTTTCAAGAAGTTCATAAACCGAAATAAAAGGTCTTGCTGATCCCTGATCTCCTTTAGTTCCAGTTTCAGTACCTGAGTAAGTTAAAAATGTAGTCAGCCAATTTTGAAACTTTTAGAGAGTACATAAATAATACAAAGAGTTGTAGAACAAAAACAGCAGGTGAAGTAAAACACTTATTCAAAACAGGAAAGGAAATAAAAGTTGCCCTTGCTTACAGATGGTTTTTTATTTCTTGGCTCCGCAAATTTCTGAAGGAATGGAACCAGCGAAGAAGTAGGCTCAGTTGCTATCTCAGGCTGCAGAAAAAAAATTACAATTGTTAAGAAAGCTTCCTTAATGGGTGAACAAACTGCTACTCCTTTAATTTCGTCAGTACTTACTGGACTATCGTCAATGAAGATCAGCAGTAAATGGTTGACAGTGTCCTGCAGGAAAACACAATATAAAATTAATATGAAAGAAACTCAGCAAAATAGATGAAAATCATTTCAATACCATGTTATGCCCAAGTTTAAACCTATGACTAGATTTAATACTTTTTAAAAATCAGACCCTGGGAACACACGTTTGAGGATTGACCTTCAATGGTCTCCTGGAGCTTTTACAAGTCAGGGAATTTCTGAAGAGACATGCACAGAAACATTCTTTACCACTGGAAGAAAGCTCTACAAAGTATTTTTACTGTAAGCACAGATCTAATGAACTAATAATTCCACAGATACAGTACTTTCTATTTGCAGTTAGGTGATGTCTGCATAAGTATTGCAATTTCGCCTACTAAAATACATGCATAAACAAAATCAAAGACAGGAGTGTTCCATCTTTAGAAATAAACAGCCTTTTATTGGCAGAATTAGGGACAAAAGCATTGATTTCAATATAACTGCAAAAAAGGTTGTTTTACTTAAGACTGTTATAAAGATCCATACAACTAGATTTCAAGTACTTGAGCCCTTGTTTAAACACAACAATAGCAATTACCAATTTGAAGATGTTTACACTAGCACAGCATTTTCCCATTTAACAAGAGCTGTAGTTCTTCATTAAAAATACGTTCTTAAGAGATCACCAATACTGTTATTTTAGTCAATTCAGTGAGTTAAATACACCAGTTACATGAACAAACAAAACCACTGGCCACAAGATGCCTTTTTCTTTTACCCAGTCAAAATGTACAGCAAGTAAATCATTCTGCATCATTTGCTTTACCCACAACATACTTAATAGGAGAACAGTAGTACTGAATAAATTAACATTATTCTTGTGCTCCAAAGTCTTACAGGATCAGCTAAGAAATCCATCGAGGGAAGGAAAACAGAACCAGGCAGAATCTCTCTTATCAGAAGAGCCAGGGATCTGAAAAGAAAAGAAAATAAAAATCCAAACCAGTATTAGATTACATCATTTTCTAAGTGAAGTTTCCAATGCTGTTATATACTACTGGGAAATATTTTAGGATTTAATAATATCATAAGCATGCTATTTTAAAGACAAATAAAAAAAAATAATTATAAACAAAGGGATAAGAAAGAGGGATGAGGAGAATGACTTCAGAGTTCATTCTTTCACTTCCCAAAATTACTGTACTACATAATATGGAGATACTTTAAAAAATACAATTCTAAATAAATTCTATACCTGCACT